>NC_041734.1:70889083-75889083 GCF_004115215.2 Ornithorhynchus anatinus
AACACTGTTTGGTTCACAGTAAGGGCTTAACAGATTCCATCATTATTATTATTGTTATTACCATCTCCTCACGCAGGCCCCTGCCCCGTCTCTACACCTCCCGGTAGCAAACAACAAACACCCCATCCAGCTCAGGATTTATTGTGTCTCCACGGTTTACATTCTCAGGATGGGAACGTCGGACCAGAAAAAGTCTCACCTGGAAAACGATCTGAGAGAGAGAAGTCAGCTGTGGCTGCCAGATCTTGGGGGGGGAGAATGGAGATAGGGAGGGAAAGGGAATTAGGTGAACTGAAGCAGGGTTGGGGGGAAGGGGAGGAAGAAGGAAAGGAGCATGACCCTTGTTTTGTTGTCTGTCTTCCCCTTCTAGACTGTGAGCCCATTGCTGGGTAGGGATCTGTTGCTGAGTTGTACTTTCCAAGCGCTTAGTTCAGTGCTCTGCACACAGTAAGCACTCAGTAAATACTACTGACTGAATGAAAGTGGACAGAGCACGGGCCTGGGAGTCAGAAAGATCTGGGTTCTATTTCCAGCTCTTCCTCTTGTCTGCTGTGTGACCTTGGGTAAATCACTTAATTTCTCTGTGCCACAGTTACTCACCTGTAAAATGGGGATTAAGACTGTGAGCCCCATGTGGGCCAGGAACTGTGTCCCATCTGATTATCTTGCATCTACTCCAATGCTTAGAACAGTGCTTGACACATAGTAAGCGCTTATTATTATTATTATTACATGGGAGGGAAGGAGGAATGATGGCAAGAGGAGGATGCGAGGGGGTGAAGAGAAGACAGGACAAAGCAGCAACTGCTGACACTCTAGATGTGTGGCCCTACCCTGCTCCCCCTTTCCCCACCCCATTTCAGTTTCAAGAGACCGAAGGCTTTCCTGGGGGGGCAGCCAGGCAATCTGACTACCAGCCTGCTGCCCCCCTCCCCGGCTTTTCCACTCTGGCTTAGTCCCCCTGGGGCTTGGCTTCTCTGATGGCCCCACGTGCTCTGGCCCAGACCCTAGTGATTTCTCCTTCCCACCAGGGGCCCTTCCTTCTTTCACCCTCACTTCTCTCGGGCAGCCCTCCCCTAGACGCAGCCCACCCCTGATCACTCCTGACTCTGACTCTGAGCCCTTTGCCAAGGGCACTGTCACTTTAGTCTCCAGCTCCCCTGGAGGCCTGCCCAATTCCAGAAGACCCCCACAGGAGGCTGGGACCAAGCCCCGCAATTCCAGAGCGGCACTATGAGGTTAAAAGGACCAGGCACTGTGCACCTTGCAGGTTCAACGTCATCGGAAAGAAGCCATGAGAAAGGGCCCCCCATTGACACAGCCGGTGGCAACCTCATCTGTAAAGTGGGGATTAAGACTGTGAGCCTCACGTGGAACAACCTGATTACCTGGTATCTGCCCCAGCACTTCGAACAGTGCTCTGCACATAGTAAGCGCTTAACAAATACCAGTGTTATTATTATTATTATTAAACTCACTGTAGGCAAGGAATGTGTCTACAAACTCTGTTCAGGGTTATAATGTATTCTCTCAAGCACTTAGTCCAGTGCTCTTTACACAGTAAGCACTTAGTAGATGCAACTACTTGATTGGATAGTGACCAGACCATCACAGGGCACCACAGGTGACCACACCAAGACGCTCCCCAGGATGGCTGGATTCTGGTAGGAAAAGACAGGCCTGTTGCTAATAGCCAATGGTGGGGTGCCAAGGAGGCAAGGGATGGGGCCACAAAAAGGCGAAAGGTCAGAATTCTTGGGATTGGTCAGTCCAAAGTCCAGCTCGCCCAGCTACCCAGCTTCCAGTTGTCCTTGGCTTCCGCTGGAATGTATAGTCCCAGTAGATCCCCCCCCAGGCTTCCTTAGCCCTGTGTGAGGGCTGGTTAGTGCAGAGGCACTCTAGTCATTAGGCTTGCTGGGACCTTCATTTCTCCCTGCTCCCCCCCTACCCAAGCCTCCCTATGACAGGTCAGAATGGGCACGGGAAGGACAGACTCAGGGAGAGGAGAGCCCACTACAGCCCTGGCCAGAGAGCCAGTTTAGGCATTCGTTCGATCATTCAATCGCATTTATTGAGCGCTTACTGTGTGCACAGCACTGTACTAAGCGCTTAGGTATAACAATGAACAGACACATTCCCTGCCCATAACATAGGGCAAGCCAAGGCTCAGGCCTGTCACCCCCACAAACTCCCACCACACTTGGGGCTGTGGATCGACAATGCTCAGGGCATATCACCCTCCCCCCCCCAAAACCTCCAATGGTTGCCCGTCTATCTCCGTATCAAACAAAAACTCCTCACCCTTGGCTTTAGAGCTCTTCATCACCTTGCCCCCTCCTACCTCAGCTCCCTTCTCTCCTTCTACAACCCAGTCGGCTCCTCTGGTGCTAACCTTCTCCCTGTGCCTCGATCGTACCTGTCTCGCCGCCGACCCCTGGCCGATGTCCTACCTCTGGCCTCGAACAACCTTCCTCCTCAAATCTGCCAGATAATCACTCTCCCCCTCTTCAAAGCCCTACTGAAGGCGCATCTCCTCCAAGAGGCCTTCCCAGATTAAGCTCCACTTTTCATCTCCCACTCCCGCGTCACTCTGACTCACTTTTTGCTCTTTGTCTCCCCACCCCACAGCACTAATGTATATATCTGTAATTGAATTTATTTATATTGATGCCTGTTTACTTGTATTGATGTCTGCCTCCCCCTCTCCGCCCCCGGCCAGACTGTGAGCTCAGTGTGGGCAGGGATCGTAGAGCAGTGTGGCTCAATGGAAAGAGCCCGGCTGGGGAGTCAGGTCATGTGTTCAAATCCAGGCTCCGCTACTTGTCAGCTGGGTGACTTTGGGCAAGCCACTTAACTTCTCTGGGGCTCAGTTCCCTCATCTGTAAAATGGGCATGAAGACTGCGAGCCCCACGTGGGACAACCTGATCACCTTGTATCCTCCCCGGTGCTTAGAACAGTGCTTTGCACATAGTAAGCGCTTAACAAATACCATCATTATTATTATCATCCCTCTTTATCGCTGTATTGTACTTTCCCAAGTGCTTAGTACAGTGCTCTGCACACAGTAGGCGCTCAATAATCGAATGAATGAAGGCTGGTGGAGGACTCAGCAGCCAGCAGGGAGGAAAGAAAAGGGGAGGGTCCCACCCAGCTGCAACCAGCCTCAAGAGCAGGACTCCCTTCCCTACTATTCTTAGTTCGGGGCCAAGGGGAAAGGCCATGCATGAGCAGGGATACATGAGCAGTGGTCCCAGAGTGTACTAGGGCCCTCGTGAGCAGCAGCAGCACGACCCAGCCTCTGAGGGCTCTGGATTCCCGTGGCCCGTGGCTCCTGAGAAATGGAAGGGAGGGGTTCACTTCACACTATCAAGCTCTGGGGCCTGGGCTTTGCAGGACTCTCCCAGGGGATAACAGTGCTGGGCAGCCATCTGCCTCATATCAGAAGAGCTCCAGGCTCAACCAATCACCAATCACTAACATAATAATAATAATAATGTTGGTATTTGTTAAGTGCTTACTATGTGCCAAGCACTGTTCTAAGCGCTGGGGTAGATACAAGGTAATCAGGTTGTCCCACGTAGGGCTCACAGTCTTCATCCCCATTTTACAGATGAGGTAACTGAGGCATAGAAAAGTTAAGTGACTTGCCCAAGGTCACACAGCTGACAAGTGGCGGAGCCGGGATTCGAACCCATGACCTCTGACTCCCAAGCCCAGGCTCTTTCCAATGAGCCACGCTGCTTCTCTACATCATACATCAGGTATGTCCCCAGTGCAAACACACCTACATACATTCTGGATGGGGAAGGGGAGAAGGCCTTACAGGGGCCCAGAGCGACATAAGGGTGGGGGGGCAAGCTGAGGGTGGAGCAGGCCAAAGGAAGGAGTGAGGAGAGGGGAGGAGGTCAAGCTACATAAGAGAGGCCGGCCTGGAAGTTTCCTCCGGGTCCCAGGAGCCCCCACACTTGGGGCTGTGGATTGAGTTCTAAGCATCCCTCTGCACGAGCTCGCCTGCTGAGTGACCTTGGGAAGCAGCATGGCCTAGTGGAAGGAACATGGGTTGGGAGTCAGAGGATCTCGATCTCATCCTGGTTCTGTCACTCGTCTGCTGTGTGACCTTGGGCAAGTTACTTAACTGCTCTGCGCCTCGGTTACCTCATCTGTAAAATGGGGATTAAGACCGTGAGTCCCATGTGGACATGCATTGTGTCCAGTCGGTTTATTTACCCTGTATATACTTCAGTGCCTGGCACATTGTAAGCACTTAAATACCATTTAAAAAAAAATGCACTTCGCTTCTCTGTGACTGTTTCCTCATCTATAAAATGGGGGTTAAGACTGTGAGCCCCATGTGGGATGTGGACTGTGTCCAACCTGTTCATCCTAAATCTACTGCAGTGCCTGGCACATTGCAAGCCCTTAACAAGTACCATTTTTTTTAAAAAAGGCACTTGGCTTCTCTGTGCCTCAGTTTCCTCATCTGTAAAATGGGGATTCAATACCTGTTCTCCCGCCCACTTGGACTGAAAACCGCTTTTGGTCCAGGACTTTGTCCGACTTGATTATCTTGTCTCTAACCTAGCACTTAGTACAGTCCTTGGCATGCAGTAAAGTGCTAAATAGCTACCACGATTAAGATGATTATTATTAGGCATCCAGAGAAGCCACCAAGCGAGCAGCATACCTCAGCAAGCCTAGAGCCTGCAGGTTCCAGCCCAGACCGGGCTAGGGTTGATATGGGGCAACCATAGCTTGGACTTGTCCCGTCGGCTCAGCCCGGGTGGACCCATCCCCCATACCGGTAGAGTGACCCCAGCACAGTCCGGGCTCCCGTGGCTGGACTTCTTCCTCCTTAAAGTGAACACAGTGCCTGAAGATCTAGGGGACCTGACTGGTCCAGTTCTCCTAAGGACAGTCCCTGCCTTGCCCAGGAGTCCCTTCTGCACCCCCAGGGTGCTCTCTCCAGTCACTCGGGCTGATGGCCCGATGGTCCCTCCTCCCGCCCCCCCCGCATTTGGAAATCTCTTGAAGCAGTGTGGTGTAGTGGAAAGAACGGTGGACGACGTCTAACCTGATTATCTTGCACATACCCCTGTGCTTAGTACAGTGCCTGGGCACATAGGGATTCTTAAATACCATTAAAAAAAAAAAAAGAAAAGACAAAAAACGAATTCCAGGAGTCCCAACCAATGTCCCAAGTCTCTGAGCCCAGTTCCACTGTCCCTGTCACCAACCAGCCAGTTGCTGTTAACAGAGTTGACCCCCAGGGCTTAGGACAGTGCTAGGCACACAGAAGGTGCTTAAGAAATACCACCAGAATTACTACTATTAACACCACAATGCCCAACCCTCATCCCTCTCCAAGGCTCCTAAGACCACCCTCTACTTGTGCAGTTTTAGCCCCTGTAGCACCGAGGGTCTGCGACCCAAGAACCTGACTCCAGCCCACAAGCCCCCAGACGCAGGCCACCTCCCCGGGGCCCGAGGCAGCAAGCTCTCCGGAGAACACAGCAGTCCAGGCAGACGGCTGCGGCACTAAAAGACCCCCGCGTACTTCCCCTCGACTCCCCACCCCATGCCCCGGGCAAGGAGCCCTGGCCAGAGTCAAATCTCCATCTTCTTCTTTGGTAAGTAGGCACTGGTGATCTGGTTCATGATGACCAGGGCCGGGTAGAGGGGCAGAGCCAAGCACACGTACCAGGCCGCCCCTTTGATCTGGGCTTGGAACCAGGCCGAGTACATGCCCAGGAGGACGGTCACCGTGGCCATCAGGTAAACCACCAACCCGCAGGTGAGATGGTAGAGTTTGAGGCGGGCCACGGAGGAGACGTTGGCCATCTTGGGGAAACGGAGGCACAGCCCGCACAGGGCTTGGCCGCCGGTAGCCGTGAGCGTCAGGGTCCCCAGGAAGCTGTGCCAAGACACCAGGTGGGGCAGCTCGCTGCGGTTCTTGCTGGAGACGATGAAGCCGAGGCCCACGGCGGCACACAGGATCACCAGCGTCTGGCCCGCCCAGTGCAGCCACACCCGGGCCTTCCGGGGGCAGAAGAAGAAGGGCGAGTTGTCGGGTGAGAAGAGCAGGATGGCTTCAGTCATGCAGAGGCAGAACTGCAAATACAGGGCGGGCGGGGGAGACCAGGTGGGTCGGAGCAGGGGAAAGGAGAGAGCCCAGATCCGTGGGCTCCCTAAGGCGAACGCAGAGAGGGGAGCTGTGAGTTGGCTCCTGACTGGGAGACCCCAGCAAAGCTCTACCAGTAGGCAGAGTCACTGGCCACCTGAAATTCCCAGGCCCGGCCAGCTGCCTTCCCATCCCGCAGGGCCTCTCTCTGGCTGCTGGCTGTGGTCTAGTGACACGGCAGTCCCGAGGCTGGGATGCAGATCAATAGGAATCTGCCGATGACCTAGGAACCTGCCGATGACCCTCTCTTGGCTCTGGCCCGGAGAAAGCAGACGCAGAGGATGCCGACTGACCTAGGGAGACCCAGCGGGGAATTCCAATCCCACCTTCTCCCCGGGCTGTGCTCTCTACAGTGGAACGGTCCCAGCTGGCCTCAAATTACCTGACTCAATCTCCCAGCAATCAAGGAAGGAGCTGGGTGGGAAGGCCTGAGAGTTTCAGAGACAGGAGCCTGCCCACAGCCCACCCCCGCCAGAATTCCCTTCCCACCCAAAGCCACGGAGTAATAATAAGGCCCCTAGAAAGCACCAGCCCCAAAGGGGAGCCTCTGCCCAGGAGATGAGCATTATTGAGAAGCCAAACTTACTGCCAAAGCCATGGACACGGGATGCCACGAAAAGAGACCTAGGAATCAAAGAGACAATGCTGAGGGGGGCAGGGGTTTTGCCCTCCCTCTCCCAGGGAACCAGTTCAGAACCGTGGCCCACCCTGAAGCCTAGGAGGGACAGGGGAATTTGGGGATACTAGGTGGCTCCATAAACTACATCCTCAGGAAAGCCCCCTCCTGTCTGTCTCCCCCTCTAGACTGTAAACTCCTTCGGGGAAGGGAACATGCCTACTATCTCTGTTGTAGCATTGTCTCTCCAAGAACTTAGTACAGTGCTCTACACAGCGTAAGTGCTCAATAAATACCATTGATCGATTGATTGAAAGGGAGGAAATAGAAGGGACCCAGGGAGGCCAGGAGAACCGTCTGCAGTAGGCCTGACCCACCCTATGCAAAATTCCTCAGTCTCAAAGGGTCTCAGCCTCAACTGGATACCAAAGCCCCCTCCCACTTTCCAATCCCTTCTCACTCCAGATCACTCACCACCTCCCCTCCTTCCCTGGCTCCATCTTCTCCCCCACCTGGAGGGGTCACAGCCCCAGTCTGACCAAACAGCAGCTGGCTCTGCTGGCATCCATCCCGACTCCGCCGTTCACTGTCCACCTCCTCTCCTCCTCGTGTTGCTCTCCATGCCCCCCTTAGCTCGGCTCCCCATACGCAGCCATCTCACCAGCACCGCTCCTCCCCCAGGAATGGAGCCTACCTCACTCCCCCTCCTCTTCCTTTCTGCTCCTTCATCCACCGGGTCCATCTCCTCCTCTTACGCTTTCTGGCCCTGCCCCACCTCTGTTTCCATCTCTTATCACAGTAAGGGCTGGATTCATTTATTCGTATTTATCAAATGTTTACTATGTGCAAAGCACCGTACTAAGTACTTGGGAGAGTACTGTATACCAATTCTGTCCTCTGCCTCCTCCTCACATCTTCTTCTTGTTTTCACCTTAGTTCACCCCCATCTGTCTCGACTCCTCCTCTAACCCCTGTGTTCATCTGTCCGGTCTAGCCACAATCTGCTTCTGGGGCTGCGGTCCCTGAGCCTCCCTCCTCCTCCTCCTCCTCCCTCCCTCCCTTCTCTTCATCCCTCCTCCCTCCCTCCTCTTCATCCCTCCTCCTTCTCCTTCCCTCCCTTCTCCCTCCCCCCGCCTTCATCTCTCCTCCTTCTCCCTCCCACCCTCCTTCCCTCCTTTCTCCCTCCCTCCTTCCCCCTCCTTCCTCTTCATCCCTCCTCCTCCCTCCCCTCCCCCTCCTTCCTCTTCATCCCTCCTCCTCCTCCTCCCTCTTTCCCCCTCCTCCCCTTCCCTCACTTCTCCTTCCTCTTCATCCCTCCTCCTTCTCCCTTCCCCTCCCTCCCCTTCCCCTCCTCCTCTCCCTTCCCCCCGGCTCCCCCTCCCTCCCCGCCCTCAGTCCCGGAGCCTCGCCCCCTACCCCCCACCCCTGCATTGATGGTCTCCATCTCTCGCTCGTCCCGCCCCCTGGCTCCCTGTGCCCGCCCCCTGGCTCCCTGTGCCCGCCCCCTGGCTCCCTGTGCCCACCCCCTGGCTCCCTGTCCCCGCCCCCTGGCTCATTGTCCCCGCCCTCTGGCTCCCCGTCCCCCGGCCCCCTGTCCCCGTCGCCCCGGCTCCCCGGCCCCGCACTCACTGGTCCCGGGCCGGGAGAGGACGGCCAAGAAGAGGGTGAAGCCGAGAGCCACCAAATGCGCCAGGACGGCGCTCCCCCGCCGCAGCCACAGCCACAGCCGCGGACACGGCCGGGACTCCCGCCGCTCCCGTCGCTCCCGGCCCGGGCCGGACGCGCTGGGGCCCGGGGCTGCCGGCGGCCGCATGGGACCGACCCACCGACCCACCGACGGAGAGGAGGAGCGTGACGGGCCCGGCCCGGCCCAGCCCGGCCCCTCGCTCCCCGCCGGGGCCGCCGCTTCCTGGTTCCGGGCGGGGCGGGACCGGGGCGGCACCGGACCGGCTCCTCCTCCTCCTCCTCCGCCTCCGCCTCCAACCTCAGCCACCACATAATAATGATAATGATGCCATTTCTTCAGCGCTTACTATGTGCGCGGCACTGTTCGGAGCGCCGGGGAGGATGGCAGGCGATTGGGGCTGTCCCCCGTGGGGCTCACGGTCTTTCATCCCCCTTTGACGGATGAGATCACCCAGGGTCCGGAGAAGTGACTTGCCCGAGGTCACACAGCTGACGGGCGGCGGAGTCGGGATTAGAACTCGCGACCTCTGACTCCCAAGCCCGGGCTCTTTCCACCGGGCCACGCTGCTTCTCTTGCGGGGCGGGCAGAGATCACGCACAAAGTTCCTGCGGGCCAAAGATGAGGTCCCACTCGGGATCGGGAGCCACGCTAACCCCCTCCCCGTCTCCCCTCGCCGAGGGCTGCCTCCCCGACCCCTTTCCCCCCACCCCGCCGTGGGAAAAGGCTGCGGTGTTGGTTGGCAGCAGGAGAATTGGCCCGGGAGCATAATAATAACAACCAAGTCGTTCGGCGCTTCCCACGTGTTCTAAGCGCCAGGATAGATATAATAATGTTGGTATTTGCTAAGCGCCCACTATGTGCCAAGCACTGTTCTAAGCGCTGATATAAGTTAATCGGGTCAGACGCTGCCCCACAAAGGGCTTACCTCTGGTCCGCAGAGGGTCCGCTCTCGGGCCTTCCCCCTCACCCCCAAATTGGCCTCAAGACCCCCAACCGGGGGCCGAAGGAAGAACCAACCAGGCCTGGCCCAAGCTGGAGGGCAGCCACAAGCCCTACTTGGAGAGTTTTGGGCCTGCCCCGAGGAGATGGCCCCGGCCTCGTCCCGGTAGCCTAGGCCGAGCACTTACGGGGTGAGATAGAGCCCCGGCTCCCAGCAGTGAGCGGGCGTAGGCAGGAAGGAGAAGGCAGGTGACGACAGTCCGAGGTCTGGGGTTTGGGGGTGAGTGGCGGTGGGGAGGTAAGATAAAGGGGAGATGAGTGGCCGGACGCGGAGCTGGCAGTGACAGCAGCCCGCCAGCCGCCATCACTCCTCTCACCACGGCGGCCCGCCGCCTTGGAGGTTTATGGGGCTGCCGAGAGGGTTGCGGGGGGGAGGAAAGGAGAAGAGTGACGGAGTGGATGACGACACGAGATCCGAGGGCACCCAAATGAGGAGGACTGAGGGTGGGGGACAGGTGGCTCTGGCTGACAGCCGGAGTTGGGCCCCAAAGGCCCCCTGGCCAGGAAGAACCCCAAGGAGTCGGGCTCCCAGAGTAGAAACCTCTTTCCCTCCTCCCTTCCCTGCCCCCCTCCCGGCACCCCCTGGCTGGAGGGAGAACACAAGCAGACAGAGGCAGCAGCCGTTTCATTTCCGTTTCTTGTTTTTTGTTTTTTTTTTAAAAAAAGAACAAAAACCAACAAGAGGGACCTTTATAAATAATGGGGTCCGGGTCCGGCTGCCCCTGCAGTCTCAGCCTCCTGGGGACGGGGTGGGGGAAAAGGATGGGGACTGATTTTCTTCAGGCTTTTTTTCTCTTTTTTTTGTAACTTTTTTTTTTTAGCAGCAACAGAACAGGGAGAGTCTTGAGGTATTTTTCTAGTTTTTTTTTTTCTTAAAAAAAATAATATAAAGTTATAAAAAGCGGCAGCAGCCCGGGGCCCGGATCCAGGAGGGGGAGGGAGGTGCTGACGGCTCCGTCGCAGCGGGCAGGCACTTTCTCGTTAATGCGCTTTTGACTGCAAGGAGAGGAGAGGAGAGGGGAGAGAGAGAGAGAGAGAGGCACATCAGGGATGGATGGAAAGGCCAAAGGGAGTAGGGTGGGGGGAAAGCTGGAGGGGGCAGGCAGGGGGGCCTCACCAGCTCTCGCTGGGGCCCCGAAAACTGAGATTTCAGACCCTGGCCTCCCACCCGCTTCCCCCTCCCCTCCCCCTCCCATTCCAAGCCCGAGAAAGGTGGGGCCTGTACCTGGCCTGAGACAGCTGTTTTTCTTTTGGTTGGCCCCAACTGGACATCCAGGATGTGGGGACTTCTGGGTCCTCTCCTTGCACGTGCTCAGTAGAGCATCCAATATGCCGAACTTGTGGGAATTGTACTCCGTCGAGCGGACGGATTACTGAGCATGTGCGAGGTTACCATTGTGCATGTGTGGAGTCCCAAGGCACCAGAGTCCTAGAGGTGGCCCAGAGAGGCCTGACACAAGGTGGGAACACAAGCCACCGGGCCCAGATCACCTTTCCACATTTGGGAGACTTGGCCCTCCCTCTCTTGCACGTGTACATGTGTGTACACACACACACACAGACACACACGCACACACACTTTCTCTTGGTCGGGGACAACCCTCCCTGCCTTTGTCAACCATCCTTCCTTCACATCTCCGCCTGAGGCCACCTCTCCCGGGAAGCTTGTCCTGGTTAAACTCCTACATTCTCCAATCTGCTAGCACAATCTGTTCCCCACTCCTCCCCCTCAGCTCATTCCTGTCATTCCTGAGTCCATATGGACGGACTGATGTGGATAGTCTGATGTGTCTGTCCTCTCTCCACTATTAGACCGTGACCTTCCCGAGGCCAGGGACCACTTCAGTTCTCTCAAATGCGCTGCCAAGTCCCTGGACCGGGGCTCGGCTCTCTGGAGGGCCGGGACCACAGCTGACCCCTGCGGCGGGCCCTCTCTCCCCTGACCCTCACGGGGCTTCCAGCTGCCGAGGGTGGGCCAGGCTGAGAGGTCATGAGGGCTGCTGTCCTTTCGCCGAGGGGGTGTGGTTGGGGGAGCGGGGAGGAGAACGGGGATGCGTTAAAGGCCTGAACTTCGACCCGGGATCCCCTCCTGAGAAAGTCAGCACGGGGGCCCCAGGAACTTCCGGCAAATCCTATCTTTGCCCCCCCCCCCCCCGCTTTAAGGCAGTCACTTTCCAATACCCCAGGGGCAAGCAAGAGAAATTAATTCCCCAAACCTCCGTTCTCCTGCTGCTGAATCCTGCTTACCTACTGAACCCACCCTTCCCCCAGAGGTGGGGGTTCCTGCCTGGCTTTGGTCCATCCTGAACTGAGGCAAACCGAGATCATAGCACAAAGGTTGGTTGGGGAGCTTGGGGCTGGAAAAACCCTACTCTGGGATGTGGGAGGAGTGGCAGAAACCCGCTCTCAGAACCTAGCCTTTTTCTTGTTGCGCGGGAGGGAGGAAATCGATGATAATTTGGACCCTCTCTTTTTCTGGGGGGCAGTCCAGGAATGCCCAGGCACCCCTATCTGAAACCCCTTTTTCCCCTCTCTTGCCTTCTGCTCTCCACTCCAGCCCCTGCTGGTTTTCCATTTTAAAGGAGCCCAAGGCAGGTTGGGCAGAGGGAGGGAGGAGGAGGGAATTACAGCCCTACATTGTTGCTTGATTTCCAAAGCCAGAACCCAAACCCCCTTCCTGGACCTGGGGTACTCAAGACCCTAGCCCAGCCCCCACTGTCCTGGAAACCCTAGTCCTTTCTGCCCCACAGGACACAAGGCCTCTCCCCGCCCCTAGTGCCCGCTGACAGAGGAGGAGCGGCGGCTGGAATTCTGTCCCACCAGGGGTAGGGATGTCAGTATCTCCCTGCTAGGGGCTGGGGCCGCCTTCCGAGCTCAGAAGCCCCTCCTTCATTCTTCCCTGATGTCTCCGGTCCCCCTCCCAGAGTAGGCCTTCCCGGCCCGCCAGCCCCCTCCCCTCATGGCCCTCCTCCTGAAGCCCCCTCCCCGCTCCCCCCCACCTCCTCACATGATCAGACCCTGCTGGGGGCCCCCTGACCTGGCAACGGCCCACGAGCTCTACCGAGCGAGCGGAGCACGCCGAGCGGTACCTTCAGTGTGGTGCATTTCTCCTCGAAGCCCAGGGCCGGGCCGGGCTTCTTCCTGCGTACGGAGCAGATCGAGTCGCCGGGGGGGCCCACGGGGCAGTGCTTGGGCTTCGCCGGCCGGCAGTAGGTGGCCAGGTTCTTCTGCTTCTTAGCCTCCTCTTCCTCCGAGAGGCCGTTGGGCTGCGGGGCCTTGGCGGGAGGCCCGGAGCCACCCCGGTTCTCCAGCTGCGAGGCCCTCCCGGGGGCAGGTGGCGGGTGTGGGGGCCCCCGACAGTCCAGGGGGCCCACCCGCTTCACCCGGGGCCCCACCGCTCCATTGAGCCCCACACCCAGTGCTGGCTTAGTCTTGGGGGGCAGTGCCCGGCAGCCCGTAGGCTTCCCCTTGCCAGGGGGTTCCAAGAGGCAGGTCCGTTTGAAGGCGGTCGGGCCGTCGGCAGGGGCGGGGGGAGGCTTGCGCTTGCGGGGCGGGGCCTCCGCCTCGGTGCCCTCTCTCCCCTTGGGCGGTCTGCTGGCCTTGGAGGGGGGCAGCTTGCTGAAGGAGGGCGACGGTGTGTTGGCGGGCAGCGGGGAGGTGATGGACTGGCTCCCGCCCGTGCACTCGGCCTGGCTGCAGGCGGCTGCCACGCTGGGGGAGCCGGCTGGGTACCCGGGGGCCGGCAGGGTGGGGTTGTCCTTGGCCGGGGGCGGGCAGGACGGCCGGTGGGCCGAGCCGGCGGAGCGGGGACAGCCGCCCCCGGGGGAGGCGTTCAAAGGGACGGCCAGGGGTGAATCGGCAGGGTGGGCGGGGGGCTCGGCAGCTGGCGGGATCTTCCTGCGGGAGACAGAGCAGCCGTTAGTGGGTGGGAGGAGGAGGCAGGGCCCGGGGAATGCCCAAAGCCCAGTGGCCACAGTCCACTGGCCCTTCAGCCTGGCTCTGCCGCCATCTGCCGGGAGACACTGCGAACGATGGGCCGGAAATGAGGGGGGAGGGAGGGAGGGAAGAGGACGGGAGGGAAGAGGTTGGCAAGGAGGCGGCTGGGAGGGATTTAATTTTGACTCAGCCCTCCTCCATCCCCTTCTCCTCAGACAACCCCCACCTCAACCCTCCACCCGAGAGGAGCAAGGAGAACCCGCCCGGCCTCAGTGTCAGGGGCTCTGGCGGGCTGGGTGCTCTGGGGCCGGTGGGGGTCAGGAGACTGGGTGCTCGGGGAGGATTTATCTATAATTCGGGTATCTATCTATAATTCGGGCATATAATTCTATTTATTTTGACGGTTATTGATGCCTGTCTCCTTGTTTTGTCTTGTCGTCTCTCTCCCCCTTCTAGACTGTGAACCCGTGGTCGGGTAGGGATTGTCGCTATCTGTTGCCGGGTTGTACTTTCCAAGCGCTCGGTAGAGTGCTCCGCACACAGTGAGCGCTCAATAATTACGAATGAATGAATGAGAAGGATCTGAGGGAGGAGTTGCCCTTCCGCCCCCCGAAGCTCCCGGCCCCGACACTCACTTCCACATGTGCGAGCTGAGGTGCCGCTCCAGCATGGAGCTGAGCGCCGAGCAGAACCGATCCAGCCGGCGGTTGAACACGTAGCAGCCCGGGCTGACCAGCCGGCTCCCGAAGGTGCAATACTACAGCGGCAGGGACGGTGCCACGGAGTGAGGACCCCTGTCCTTTTCTCCTGGGAACCCCCTCCCCACCAGGCGTTCCCCATTCCCGCTGAAGGTCACCCCCCGCAAGAAAGCTCCTCTTGGGGCTCCTGGGCCTGTGGTCCCTTCCCCGGGGACTGGGGTTAGGGGAGGTGGCGGCAGGGAGCCCCAGCTGGAGTCTGAACCCCGGTGAAAAGGGTCAGTACCCTCCCCTCCCCGCTCCCAGTCTCGCCCCCTCCCCCAGCCCCATCCACACACCCACGCCGCCCTCAGCCCAGTACTCACCGCCTGCGGCCTTGGGGGTCGGGTTGCATAATGACAGTCCGGGGGGCGGTGGGGGTCCTCGGGGACCGCCTCCTCCTCACTCTCATCACTGGAGACGGGGCCTCCGGCCCTGGGCAGGGGGAAGGGGAAGAGCCCCGGGTCCCTGTCACCACTACAAGGGCCCGCATCATCTAGCTCACTCTCGGAGGAGAGGCGGGACCTGCTGGGACAGAGGGGTGAGGGAGCGGGGCTGAGAATGAAGCCAGACTGGCTGTGTGGTTGTGGGACGGGCCCTGAGAAGAGGGGACTGGGGACCGTGAAGATCCAGAGATGAGGAGGCGGGCGAAGAGGTGGGCAAGAGGGGGATGAGGAGAGGAAGAAGGCGGGAAGCTCAATGCCAGGCTCAGCCTTAGCAATTTGGACAAATCTTGCCATCCCTGCTCCTCTCTTCTCCAAAGAACATTCCTCCTCACTTTCCAAACTCCTCAAAACTCACCTTCTTCACGATGTCTTCCCGGACTACTCTTCCCTGACTCTCCTCTCCCCCAGGACTCTCAAGCCTGTCTTTCTTCTACCCTTCAACCTTCCGGCCTAGCTCTTGGAGATCTTCCTCTGAAGAGCCACAGCCGGTTGTGAATGGGCCTCTGTCCGTCCCCCCCGCCCCGACCCCACAGTGTCTGGCTCAGGGCTCTGCCCACGGAAGGGACCCTGGCGGCCTGGACCCTTCCCGCTCGCCCAGCCTCCGCTCTAGCCACATTGAAGTGGGATGTCAGGAACGAGCCTTGAGCACCCGGGCTGAGATGTTTTTAGGGCCGGCCCCGGCCCAGCTCAGCTCGGCCAGAGAAGCGGGAGAGGTGGATGGAGTGCTGCGGGTGGAAGGCCAGAGGGCTACTCCCCAGACTCCCCACCCCCCGACTCCAACCAGGATAGAGAGGCCTCAGGGACCGTGTCTGCTGGTCAAGGAGGGGCTGGGCTCCAGACCAGGAAAGGGACCGGAGCAGTTCTCTCCCCAAACTTTCCAGGGGACAGGTTGTCTCTGGCCTACCAGGTCTGCCCCTCAGAGGTCAATGGATGGAGGAAGCGACCGAGGGAGAGGGGATCTGGGACCTGGGGAGTCAGAAATGGGGCTCCCCCAAGTTTCCAGGGGACCATGGGGCAGAGGGTCTCCTGCTGAGTGAGGGTGCCCCTCTCCTCAGGGGTTCGCGGGGCGGGGGGGACCCGGGGGGTTGGTGGGGAAGGGGCAGAAGGCTGAGCTTGGTTACCTGGGCAGGCCACAGGAGGGATGCAGCTGCTTGACCCGGCTGGGGAAGGTGCCCACGGGTGGCCCGGCAGGCTGGGCCGTGGGCAGAGGCTCCTGGGGCAGCCGCTCGGGGCCCAGCTCCTTGGCCGGGGGGCTCTTCTCCTTGGGGGACTCCCCCTTACGGGAACTGGCCTTCAGCTCGGCCACCAACACGTCGAAGTCCTTGGCTCGGCCCTGGACCTCGCGCCGCTGGTGCACCGAGTGAATCTGAAAGACGGGCCCATGAGGAGGGGAGGAAGGTCAGGCTCCCGAGGATGGGGCGGCGGGGCCGGAGGCGGAGGCAGGGGCGGCCTGCGAACACTGGCCGGCTGGCCAGCTGTCTGGCTGGCTAGCTGCTCAAGCCTGGACGTTCCTCCCTCTGGGGAGCAGATCCCTTGCATGGCCATCACCTCCCGAGGGCTCTGCGGTCCCCGTCCCCCTCCCCCTTCCCCCCATCTCAGTCATCTCTCTCTACAATGGAGGGAAGGGAGGGGTGAACAGGTCCATGACGCAGTGCCCCCTGCCCATCTTAGACTGTCCCCTCAGGCCCCATTCAGTCCTGCCCTGTTCTAGCTTGAGCCGGACACCGAGCGTGTCCGGCCCCCGACCCCTGCCTCCCCCGGCCTGGCTACCTTGCAGGTCAGCAGTCGGGTGCAGATCTTTTTGGTTTCCGGGTTCAGCACTCCACACTGCCGGTTCAGATCACACTCCTTGCCTGAGGCGGATGGTGGGAGGGAAGGAATGGAAAACAGAGATGCTCAGGAGCGGGGCTCGGGGCTGCAGGGGTGGGAGCCTGGCTCTTCCCAACAACCAGGGAAGAGGGAGGGGTGGGGGTGCCCTCTCCGCCTGAAGGCTGCTGGCCCCAGCTGGGGCTTTCTGCCTACCTGCCAAGGGCCCCCTGGGAGTCGCCTTCCTGCTCAACCGGCTGCTAGGAGGAGAGAGGCCACGGTCCAGCCCCAGGAACTGCACAGGGTGGCGATCGCACCCCACACTCCACCCGAGAGGCCGGGGAGCGGGCTGGACACTCGTGGGGAGGTCAGGAGCTGGCCAAGCCCGCAGACGGACCCCCGCGGAGAAGGTGACCGGGCAGGGGCCAGTGGGGGTGACAAGAGGAGGGATCTGGGGGTTTCTTCTCCCATTCTGGAGGCGCTCCCGTCGGCTCCAGCGAGATCTGTGGGGCGGGAGTCCCGGCCAGAAGAAAAAGGGGGAACACCCCGCCACCGAGGGATGCAGTGAGAACTGGGTGCAGGAAGCGTCTCGGGCATTTGCTGGCAGGGACCCACCCCGCCCTCTCTCCTGCTGCTCTGAGCAAGAAGGTGGGGGCAGGGATGAAATGGTGCCACTTACGTGCCATCTTCTTGTGGGCCTTGGGGGGCAGCCTGGTGCCACCAGACTCCTTCTCTGCCGGGCTGCTCTCCGCCCTGGGGCTGGGACCTTCGCCAGCACCCGGTGGGCTGCCGCCCTTCCCCGAGGGCTCCTTGGAGGAGAAGGGAGCTACGGGGGCTTTCCCCGGGGGGTCCTTGGAGGGAGTGCCCGGTTGGCCCAAGAAGACAGAGGGGGCAGCCGAGGGTTTGGAGAGGCTAGAGATCTTCTCCAGGTTCACCACGGGCACGTAGAGGCTGCGGCGGGAGGGAAGAAACAGGTAGGCTGAGGATTGGGCAAGATGCAATGGAGCAGTGGAGGGAGCCCCCTGTCACAGCCAGACTAGAGTATGGGGGGCTCTACGGGGTGGGGAGTGGGGTCGCGAGTGGGAGTCGTGCCCCAAGCACAGAAATGTACAGGCCTGGCCCAGGAGTGCCCCTGTCCCTACACTGTCTCTGGCCCCGGTGACCTCCCGGCCTTCCAGAGAACCGATTTCAGGACCCTCTGCTGCCTCTCCCTCCCCTATCCCCAGACCCGCCTCTCCTGCCGGCCTCCCTCTGCCCCAGCCCAGCCAGACGCAGGGGCTTCTTCCCCCTGCCCCCACTCCCTACCTCCCCGGCGGGCCTCGTACCTCACCCCCGCACCCCTCGATCACATCTCCGTCCTGAGGCTCCCCACGAGGAACCCCGCCCGACGACCCGCCCTTACCAGAGGTTGTCCTTCTGGGCCTTCTCAGGAGCAGGGTGGGCCCGGCTCCGGGACCCCTGGGCTTTCTCCCGGGAGGATTTGCTGGATGAGCCTTGAGTTTGGCTCCCACAGGCTGGGCCCTGTCCATTGACCGTGTGGCACTTCTGGGAGCCCGCCGAGGCCTGGGCCCGCGCGTACAGCTTGCTGAGAGGCCCGTGTCTTCTCTCTGCCACAGGAAGGGACCACGGGCAAAGGTGAGAGGCATCCCTAGCTCTACTGCGGGGGGCCCCGGCTCCGTCACCGCCCCGCCCTACTGCCGCTTGAGGAGCTAAACCCGGGTGGCTCCCGTCCAGAAGCTACAAACTCGGCCTTCCAACTGGTCCCGACTTCAGTGCTCCTCGGCTCCTCTGCCACATCTCAATGCCCCCCCCCGCCCAGTCATCTCCCATCGCCACACCCTTCCCTCCCACCTCTCCCCCAATCTTCCCCATCTCCCCTCAGGATCTGCCCCGCTGCTCCATCACCTCCACTGACAGGCCGCCATCTCCTTATCCCCCCCTCCGACCGCCACTGCCCAACTCACCGCAGTGCTTCTGGAACGCCTGAGGCTTCACCACCTGGCTGCAGTGGTTACACACAACAAGGTAGAACTCATCGTGGGCAGGGCAGTGGCCAAAGATGGACATGTCTACAACGAGTCACGTTGAGGCAAGTTACTCTACTGTACCCTCCCCATCGTTTAGTGCAGTGCTCTGCAAACGGTAAGCGCTCAGTAAATACCAGGCATGAGACACTGAACGAGACAGCCCCCTTCCAGAGAGGTCCCCAATGCCGGGGCCCCCTACACCCTGACCCACCTTTCCGGACTTGAAGGATTAAGTGAGAGACGCTCACGTCTCAGAGACGGGGACCCTGGCTGTCATTCCTCCCCCCGCCCCCTATCCCCTCCAGCTAACTAGTCCAAGCCCGGGAGAGGGACTAACAGCTAGAAATCCCATCGGGCTCTGAGTTGTGTCCTCGGAACCGGATAGCCGGAGAGCCCGGGGAGGGAGCCCCAGCCTCCCCGCACCGACCCTACCCGCCTTTCAGGGCTGGCTCCCCCGGCTCTGCTGACCTCTGAGCAACCTCAGAGAAGGGAGGGGACGGGGGAGAGAAGGGGAGGGGGGGCGACAGCAGTGGGGCAGTGACACCAAGTTCCAAGCTGCCCGGGGATCCGGGCCCCTCGCCTGTCGGCTCCCACCTTCCTTAATGAGGGTCATGGCGTCCAACTTCTTCTTCCCGTTCTTGTGGCACTCCTCCAGCTCAGACCCTGAGGGAGACAGCAGCCTCGTTAGCAGCCTTGCCCCTGCCGGAGAACCAGCTCTGACACTCCCGGACTGACCCCTGCTGGCAGCTCACCCAGGGCGAGGGCCACCCGGTCTCAGGGAAGCATCCTTCACCAGCCCGCCGCTCGCCTCGGCGCCCAGCACGGGCCCCTCCCCAGCCGCTCGGGATCTCCCCAGCCCAGAGCCCTTCGGGTGATGGCCTGAGAGGATCCGGCCCACTCCAGGCCCGCTGGCGGCCCGCGGAGCAGTGCCCACCTTGGCTCGAGTGCGGGTCGTAGCCCTCCCTCTCCACTCCCTCGCTTCCCTGATATCAGTTTCCCTACCCCCGATCTCCCGGTCCCTCCGGCTGCGGGGTCTTCACTCTGCCTCGGTCTCCTGACCTCTTCCCCAGCAAGACGCTCCAGGCTCACCGGGGAGGACCCCGTGTCTCGACACTGACCCCGCTCCTCCGTGACTGTCCAGGGCACGGAACCGGGGGACAGGCCGAAGGGCAGAGAAACCGCCGACACTTCGCCGAATCTCCAAGCCCCTCGGCCTCCCAGGGGAGGGAATCCAAGGCTCAGCCCAGCAGAGCAGACGCTAAAATCAAGGCCTGCTCCCCCGACACCTCAAACCCACGGTTCTTGTGGCCAGAACCACTTTAATCATTCCGGTCCGAGCCAAACCAACCGCTCCTGACTGATGTCTGGGGAGTGTGAGGGGGGCGGGATGATTTCAAAGTATTTCTTCTCCCCAGAAACGCAACTCTGAGCCTCTCCGGCATCTCTGGCCCTTCACTGGATAAAAAGGTGTGAATAATAATAATTATTATTATTGTAGTATTTGTGCCAAGCACTGGCCTAAGTACAAGACAATCGGATCAGACTATCCCTGTCCCACATAATAATAATGAGTGGTATTTGTCAAATGCTTGCTACGTACCAGGCACCGTACTAAGCGTTGGAACAGATAACAAGATAATCAGGTCGGACACAGTCCGTGTCCCACATAGGGCTCACAGACTTAAGCTCCGTTTTACAGATGAGGTAACTGAGGCACAGAGAAGTGAAGTGACTTTGCCCGAAGTCACACAGCAGACAAGTGGCGGAGCTGAGGCTGGAACCCAGGTCCTCTGACTCTCAAGCCTGTGCTCTTTCCACTAGGCTACACTGCTTCTCACCTAGGCGCCCAGGCTAAGAGGAAGAGAGATTAGGTATCCTGTCCCCATTTTAGAGATGAGGACACTGAGGCTCAGAGAAATGAAGCCCGACAATTAGACTGTAAGCCCGTCATTGGGCAGGGATTGTCTCTATCTGTTGCCGAATTGTAATAATAATAATGTTGGTATTTGTTAAGCACTTACTATGTGCAGAGCACTGTTCTAAGTGCTGAGGTAGATACAGGGTAATCGGGTTGTCCCATGTGAAGCTCACAGTTAATCCCCATTTTACAGATGAGGTAACTGAGGCACAGAGAAGTTAAGTGCCCACAGTCACACAGCTGCCAAGTGGCAGAGCCGGGATTCGAACCCATGACCAATCGTACATTCCAAGCGCTTAGTACAGTGCTCCGCACATAGAAAGCGCTCAATAAATACTACTGAATGAAGGAATGAAGTGACTTGCTCAAGGTCACAGAGCAGGCAAGTAGCAGATCTGGGTTTTGAACCCAGATCTTCTGACTCCCAATCCAGCGCTCTTCCCACTAGGTCACGCTGCTTCTTGTGAACCGTGAGTCGCCCGGCCCATCGGGATCCTAGAGGCTAGGAATTAAGACTGTGAGTCCCACGGGGGACAGCCTGAACACCTTGCATCCCTCCCCAGCGCTTAGAACAGTGCTTCGCACATAGTAAGCGCTTAGCAAAAGCCATCATTATTTATTATTATTATTATTATTTAGTAGGGGTGTGGCTCCGAGCTGGGCCCGGGCGACGGGGCATTCGGCTCCCCGGGCCAGGGCGGCTCACTGGGTCGAGCCACGGGGCTCGGTCCTTCGGTTCCGCAGGCACAGAGGCCTGCTGTCCGCCGACTTGGAAATTACTGGAAAGAGGAGAGCGGGATGAAGCGGGTGGGGAGGCTCCGACAGCTGAAGAGAGGCCAGGCTGGACCCCCACCAAGTGCAAGGGGCAGAGGATGGAAGAAGGGGAGGGAAGAGAGCATGGGAGGAAGCCCTCCGGAGAATAAGTGTCATCAGAGCCCTGCCACGTGCGCCCTTGCCTTCGCAGCTCACTTGCAAACTTACTCCAGGGCACCAATCGCCCGGAGACTTCGACATCTCCGGGTGACTCCCGGGACTTCAGGGACAAAGATCTCGTGGGACAGATGCGGAAAGAGCCCGGGCTTGGGAGTCAGGTCACGGTTCGAATTCCGGCTCCGCCACCTGTCAGCTGGGTGACTTTGGGCAAGTCGCTTCACTTCTCTGGGCCTCGGTGACCTCGTCTGGAAAACGCGGATGAAGACTGTGAGCCCACTTGGAGCAAGTCACTTCACTTTTCTGGGCCTCAGTGACCTCATCTGGAAAATGGGGATGAAGACTGTGAGCCCACTTTGGACAAGTCACTTCACTTCCCTGGGCCTCGGTGACCTCGGCTGGAAAATGGGGATGAAGACTGTGTGCCCCACGTGGGACAACCTGATCCCCCCCAGGGCTCAAAAGAGTGCTTGGCACATAGGAAGCACTTAACCCTAAGAAGCTCGGTGGAAAGAGCCCGGGCTTGGGAGTCAGAAGTCATGGGTTTGAATCCCGGCCCTCCCACTTGTCAGCTGTGTGACTGTGGGCCAGTCACTTCACTTCTCTGGGCCTCAGTTACCTCAACTGGAAAATGGGGATTAACTGTGAGCCTCACGTGGGACAACCTGATGACCCTGTATCTCTCCCAGCTCTTAGAACAGTGCTCTGCACATAGTAAGCGCTTAACAAATACCAGCATTATTATTAACAAATGCCATCCTTATTATTTTCTTGTGCCCGGACAGACCGCCTTCCAAAGGTGCCCTGGGGCAAAGGATGGTTTTGCCAGGGGTGGGCAAGGTGGCAGGGCTGGGGAAAGGGGTAGGGCGAGGGAGAAAGGGTTAGAAGCAGCATGGCTCAGTGGAAAGAGCTCGGGCTTGGGAGTCAGAGGTCATGGGTTCGACTCCCGGCTCTGCCACTTGTCAGCTGTGTGACCGTGGGCAAGTCACTTCACTTCTCTGGGCCTCAGGTCCCTCATCTGTAAAATGGGGGTGAAGACTGTGAACCTCCCGTGGGACCACCCGATGACCCCGTCTCTCCCCCAGCGCTTAGAACAGTGCTCTGCACAGAGTAAGCGCTTAGCAAACACCAACATTATTATTATTAGACCGTGCGCCCGTCAAAAGGCAGGGCCCGTCCCTATCTGTAACCGATTTGTCCATTCCCAGCGCTTAGTCCGGCGCTCCGCACATAGTCAGCGCTCAATAAATACTATCGAATGAAAGAAGGGGTGGAAGGAGATGGAGGAGGATGGGAGACGGAAGAGTCGGGAGGCGGGGAAAACACGTGGACGGGGCGGGGGCGGGGGCGGCCGAGCCGGGCGGAGAGGGCGGCGCTAGGACCCGGCGGCGCGGCGGCGGCGGCGTTGTTGGAGGCGGCGGGCACTAGGACCCGGCGGGTCCTTTGTTTGGGGGGACGGGGGAGCCGGACGGCGGCTCCCGTCGGCGGCTCCCCTTCGCCGGCAGGGGCCGGGGGGGGGCGGCGGCAGGGGGCGCCCCGAGACGCCGGGGCCTTCACTCACCGTCGGCGGCGGCCAGGTCGGCCCGTTCCACCCAGGAGCTCCAGCTCTGTCCCGCGAAGTCATCGAGACTCGGCACCCGCCGCTCCAGAGCGGCCATTGCTGCCGCTGCGCGTTCACGCACCGCCATCACCGCCGCGGACGCGCGCCCGCCTCGGCGCTACCGCGCGCGCGCCCCCCCCCCCCCCCGGCGGCAGGCACGTCCCCTCCTCTCCCCCTCCCCCCTCCCGCCCTTTCCGCGCGCAGGCGCGCTGCAGCTCTGGCTCCCGCAGAGGCTGCCGGGAGTTGTAGTCTTTGCGGGGCGCTGCGGCCGGGGACCGGGAACGGCCACTTCCCGGGGTGGGATGATGCTGATGATACTAACGTTGGTATTTGTTAAGCGCTTCCTATGTGCAGAGCACCGTTCTAAGCGCTGGGGGAGATCCAGGGTCATCAGGGGGTCCCACGTGAGGCTCACAATCTTCATCCCCATTTTAATAAGCATAATAATGTTGGTATTTGTTAAGCGCTTACTCTGTGCAGAGCACCGTTCTAAGCGCTGGGGGAGATCCAGGGTCATCAGAGGGTCCCACGTGAGGCTCGCAGTCTTCATCCCCATTTTCCAGAGGAGGTAATAATAATGTTGGTATTTGTTAAGCGCTTACTCTGTGCAGAGCACTGTTCTGAGCGCTGGGGGAGATCCAGGGGAATCAGAGGGTCCCACGTGAGGCTCGCAGTCTTCATCCCCATTTTGCAGATGAGGGAACTGAGGCCCAGTGAAGTGACTTGCCCACAGTCACACAGCTGACAAGAGGCAGAGCTGGGATGCGAACCCATGATCTCTGCCTCCCAAGCCCACGCTGTTTCCACGGAGCCACGCTGCTTCTCTGGATGGGGTGGGATGGCTCCTTCCAGGCGGTTGGGTCCAGAGCCAGCCTTGGAAGGAGCCGGGCCTGCCCCCACACGCCTCCAAGTGTAGGGTTTTCAGGGGAGCAGGGGGGGAAGCGACCCAAGCAAGCCCAAGGACTGGATTTGAGGACGTTCCCACCCTTCCAAACTCATAATAATAACAATGTTGGTATTTGTTAAGCGCTTACTATGTGCAGAGCACTGTTCTAAGCACTGGAGGAGATACAGGGTAATCAGGTCATCCCACGTGAGGCTCACAGTTAATCCCTATTTTACAGATGAGGTCACTGAGGCACAGAGAAGTGAATTGACTTGCCCACAGTCAAACAGCTGACAAGTGGCAGAGCCGGGAGTCGAACTCATGACCTCTGACTCCGAAGCCCAGGCTCTTTACACTGAGCCACGCTGCTTCCCCCAGCCACGCTGCTTCCCCCATGGAACCACTCATGGAACCTCAGTCCCCTTTTCCTCACCTGAGCCCTCCCTCAGGACTCTGATTAGACTGTAAGCCCGTCAAAGGGCAGGGACTGTCTCTATCTGTTACCGATTTGTCCATTCCAAGCGCTTAGTACAGTGCTCTGTACATAGTAAGTGCTCAATAAATACTATTGAATGAAAGAATGAATGAATGAATGACTGCCCCAGACCTCCCGGCTTCAAGGCTCCCCTCCTCTACTGCAGGAGACTGTGAGTCCGTCAAAGGGCAGGGATGGTCTCTATCTGTTGCCGAATTGTCCATTCCAAGCGCTCAGTACAGTGCTCTGCACATAGTAAGCGCTCGATAAATACTATTGAATGAATTCCAAGCGCTTAGTACAGTGCTCTGCACATAGTCAGCGCTCAATAAATACTATTGAATGAATGAGTGAATGAACCTGGGCACCCCAGGGCTTTCCTGGGAGACAGCGGCCTTTGCTTTGGGAGACGTGGGCCTCCCTGGGGGTCGGCAAGCTGGTGGACAGGGTTGGGGTTGAAAGAGGCCACCACAGCCCTCCTTCTTCTAGCCCCCTCGGCCTGGCCCGGATTCGCCCTGGGAGGAGGACCGAAGGGCAGGCCTGGAGGGCACCTGGGCGCGGGAGGCCGCTGGCCAAGATCACCTGTCAAGAAGATGGACGAGCCCCTCCGAGCCAGAGCCAGCCGCTCGGTCTGGCCTGGCCCGGAGAGGCTGCTGGTGTAACGGCATATCGGCTGAGCCGGGCCCCTCCTCCGGCCCTCCCCATCCCCCTCCGTGTGCCGAGATCAATACCCTGCCTGCCAGCCTCTTCCCAAACCCTGGCCCGGCCCTGACGCCATCCATCACTTTGGCTCCTTTTTCTAATGAATACTTTCTTCCCTGGAAGGGCGGCTGCCGGAGCCTCTGCTGGCGGAGATTTCTCATCCAAGCTGTCATTTCCCAGCCTGGGGCTTGGAAGGGCCTTAATCACTGACACCTTGCTCCAATTCCCCGATGGACACATACTCCCCCAGTCCTCCAGCCCTTTCCCATCCCATAAAGGAGGTAAATGTGATGGACACATACTCCCCCAGTCCTCCAGCCCTTTCCATCCCATAAAGGAGGCAAACGTCTGGCACCCCAAATCGACCATAACCTGCCTCACTCCCCTGCACCCACATTCCAGGGGGCGCGGGTGACCAACGGATGGTGACTGGTGGATGGGAAACCTGGCTGGGGCCTAGAGGAGTGAGTGAACTGGGCCAGGCTCCACCTAATACTGATCGCTGTGGTGTCTGTTAAGCACTTACTATTTTCCAAGCATGGTACTAAGCGCTGGGGTAGGTATGAGATAACCAGGTCAGACCAGGTTCATCAATCAGTAAATCGGTGGTATTTATTGAACACCTACTGTGGACAGAGCACGGTACTAAGTGCTCGGGAGCGTACAGTACAACAGAGTCGGTAGGCATGTTCCCCGCCCACAATTTTACAGCCTCGAGGTTAGATTGTGAGCACCCTGATGGACAGGAAAAGTTTCCAATTCCCTATCGGGTCTTCTTCCCCAGCACTTAGAACAGTGCTCTGGATGCAGTAAGTCTTCCATTATCACTATTTCTACAGCACAGTTCCCAGTCCCAGATGGGACTAAGTCTAAAGGGGAGTGAGAACAGGCATTGAATCCCCCTTTTACAGATGAGGAAATCAAGGTACAGAAAAGACTTGCCCAAGGCCTTCCAGCCCAGGATTAAAAGTCAGGCCCAAACTCTTTCCGGTAGGCCACACTGCTTCCGGGTCGGCCTCTCTGGTTCTATGATCTGTCCCAAGTCTAATCCCAGTTGCTTGAAACCTACCAGGCTTGAAGCTCTCACAAGGCCCATCCTCACTCCTAAGGGATGGTGGTCCCTATTGTACTTTCCAAGTGCTTAGTACAGTGATCTGCACACAGTAAGGGCTCAATAAATACGACTGAATGAATGAATGAATGTAGACCCTCAGGGACAATGGCAATAGGCTGTAAGCTCCTCTAGACTGTAAGCTCACTGTGGTCGGGGAATATGCCTTACCGACTCTGTTGTATTGTACTCTCCTAAGCACTTAGCCCAGTGTTCTGCACGCAGTAAGGTCTCAGTAAATACCACTGATGGACAAATTAGCCAGCCATTGTCAGAGGTGTTGCAACCACCCCTGCTAGAGCAGCGGGAGAAAAACAAAATGGAGGTGCCCTGGGCAGCCTGACCTCTGACCTCATCATTCCGTGGCCTGAAGCTAGCAAAACATGGCCACGAGAGCATCAGTCTGCCTGCCGGGCCCAATTCATCCCCATGTTAGGATGGTTGTACTCACCTGTTTCAGGTGCCCAAAAGCAGATTTTTCTCCCCCTTTTCCAATCCTCTTCATATATATTTGTTGCCCCCGTGGAGGCATGGTGATCTGCAGAGTAGGACTGGGACCCAGGAGTCCTGAATCATTCTGCGGCCTGTTTCTTCAGGCGGGGCTCCTCATCTAACCCCTAGGGGTCCAGGATTGGAATAGTCTCAGGAAGAGTATCTGGGCCTTAAAGTCTAGGTCACGGCCTCATCACCCGCCAAGTAGACTAGTGCCCTTTTGCAGTTGGGGAAACAAGTTTGGGCAGGGAAACTGACTCGTCCACATTTCCAGGGAAGCTGGGGGCTGGATCTCAGTAGACCAAATCTGAGAGCAGGTTGAAAAATTTCGGGGCATCTGCTGACATCATTATCACAGGCACAATATCGCAGCAGTGGACCCAGGTTGGGGGCCTGGGGGGCAGGGAACAGAACTAGCACAGTGGTCTCACACTTCAGTGCTCAATAAATACGATTGATTGATTGATTGAGTAGAAAAGGCTGAATCGTAACCTGATGACAATCCCTTGAATTGGAAGAGTGTTTTTATTTTTCCGAAGTACTTTTGCGTCATTTTATCGTAATAACCTAATATGCAGTTGGGGTGTAGGTGTCAGGGCAGGCAGGTATTTCTATTCCCATTCTCCAGATGAGAAAACTGAGGCCCGGAGCAGTTAAGTGTCGTTTGAGTTCACACAGCAAGCCAGCGAATGAGCTTGGACTAGGATCCCGGTCTCCTACCTCCCAGACCTGTGCTCTCTCTGCTAGATTATGCTGCTTCCTTACATGCCCTGTGCTTGACCTGCAGAAAGTTGGGTCTCTGGGGCCGACTCAGAGGCGAAGCTAGCAAAACACGGCCACGAGAGCATCAATCTTGCCTGCCGGGCCCAATTCATCCCCATGTTAGGATGGTTGTACTCACCTGTTTCAGGTGCCCAAAAGCAGATTTTTCTCCCCCTCTTCCAATCCTCTTCATATATATTTGTTGCCCCCATGGAGGCATGGTGATCTGCAGAGTAGGACTGGGATCCAGGAGTCCTGAATCCTCCTGAGGAGCCCGAATTAGACTGACACTTCCTGTGAGGTGGCGGTTTTCAGATGGGGGATGGCGGGGTGCCCAAGGTCAGGGCCCAGTTCTGGGAGTGCCACCCGATACAGGCAGCCGAGCCCCTCCGGGGCTCCGTGCCCGGCCCAGGGGCAGGCCCCTAGGGCAGGCCCCTAGGGCACCTGATCCTTTCCGGGCACTCGCCGCCAGGAGGAATGAAAAAAACCACGACTCTTCCCAGCCACCACTCCTTCATGGCAAACCCTCACAGCACTGTTTATTCAAAGCTGTCAGAACAAGCACCAGAAAACATCATGCAACATCACCCCAGGGAGGCAAAGGACATGGAGGAGCAGGGCCAACGGGTGGCACGAAGGTCTCAAGGGGCAGTGCCCGGACAGGAGAACAGTTTGCCAGGGCCAAGGACTCCCCCTGGCCCACCGGGAGATTTCAGACCCGTGACTCTACCACTGTCAGGACTGGGCAAAGCAGCCAAAGCTGGCACTGGTAAACGGGAACGTGGGGTGCTTGGATGGAACCATGAACCTTCCCTTCATCAAGTCCCCTCCCCCTGCCCCCACTTTATTTCCTTGGCCAGTGCTCACGGCTTCCCATATCTGAACACTTTATGCCTCACATTTCAAATAAATAAAACAGACACAGAATCCACACAAAGTCACAGTAGAAGCTGCTCTCAAACCCCTGTGGGGCTGGCTTGAAGTAAAATGAAAGAACGGCCTCCCTCCCTCCTCCCCCCGCCTTCAACCGCCCCTCGCCATTCATGTTCTCAGTATGGAGTGGCAGTGAGACCGCACTCTTGCCCCTGTGTGGCTGTGGGGATGGGGGTACGGGTCGGGGGTGGGGGGTGGGTCTTCCCAAAGCCCCTTTCCCACATCAGCAAGAAATCACAGCAACCCTCAGGGCTCCTACCCTCCTTCCACCTGAAGAGCCCTGGGTTGCTCTCTGGACCAAGGTCATCCGCTTCAGGTCATACTGAGAGGTGAACAGGAAATGACTTGCCCTGGGTCACGCGACCAAAGTCAGACCTCGGGACTCTGAATCTCAAGCCTCCATCATAACTAAGTAAGCTAAGAAGATGGGGTGGAGGGGCCGGGGGAAGCGGGTGGAGGTGGGGACTTAGCCTGCCCTGGGAGAGGACAGCCCATCTTCATGATCTGGGCCACGGGGTTCTCGCGAGTAGACGGGGAGGAAGGGGGTGCCTGGCTAAGAGGGAGGCTCTGAGATGATTTTGCTCTAGCCCAGGCCTGGGCAGAGCAAGTTAAAGGTCTGTGTGTGGCAGGGGGAGATAGGGGCTAGAGGAAGCAGGAGGAAGAAGAGGGGAAACTGAGGCCAGTAAAGAGAAACTGGATTGTGGCTGAACATTAGGTCCCGAAGTAATGAAGCACCAATAACGTCGGCCTTTGCTGGAAATGGGGAGAGATGAGAAAGCTAGAGAGGGGACCCAGGGTAAAGGCACGGAGGGAAGAGCACTAGTTGCCACTCTCAAAGGTTAGGGGAAAGGCACTCATTTTATTAAGGGGGAAAGTGGGAGGGGACTTTTCTGTCTCCAGGGAGGGCAGGATAGACCTCACCTTTCAGTGGGAAGGAGATGGGCAGGAAGCAGAGGTGGGGAAGGCAGGAAATATATTGGCCATGATGGCCAGCTGGGGAAGCAGCCCTCTCTGACCCAGCAATGGAAGAAGGACCTGGGGAGAATTGGGTTGGCCAAGCTAAGGGCTCTGACAGAGTAGGGGGAGAGAACCATTTGGGGTTGGCAGCTTTGGGATTGGAGAGAAGGTCCTGAGCTCGCAGAGTCCTGAATGAGGGCAGGGTCCAGGGTCCTGTCGTCCCCCTACTACTCCCTCCCAGGTGCCCTGAGCTTACAACAGCCTCTGCCCTGAGACCCATAAGATTCAGGTTTCCAGGTGAGGTATGAGGTGGGGCTGCCTCCTGCCCTCCCCTCCCTACGACAGGGCTATGCCCCCCCAGAAATGTCCTTTTCCTGGGGCCATGGTCCAAGCCTGGGGCAGCATTCCCCGGCATCCCCAGAGCCCCAAGAGCAGCACGGAGCCTGGGCGGGGAAGCAGGGGGCCAATCCCCTTCCACAGACTCTTTCTTGCCGGACTGGGTGGGGCTGGGGCCAGGCATGGGGCAGGGGTCCAGAAGCATCCACCCACACTTGGTGCATAGAGACGGACGTCACCCCCTCCCGGAGGGGCTCGGTTTGGCCAGAGGAGCCGGCCAGCAGCAGCTTCTGAGAGATGGCCAAGCTGGGGTGATCTGGGCCACAGCGACGGGACCGGGGAAGGGCCCATCAGCCTCCTCCCGTCCCGTCCCTTCCCTCCTCTTCTCTTCATCTCTCCAGGCCAGGCGGGATAGTGTCAGGGTACCCTAGGGCACAGCAGAGGATGGCCCCCTGACCTCACTAACCACACCCTAACCCCATCCCACCGCAGCTTGCAGAAGGTCACTAGTCCTCAGGGCTGCTGGGGAGCAGTAGAAGATGCCCGGGAAGAGAGATCTAGGGGGTCAGTCCCAGGGGTTGGCAGGGTAGCCCTGCTCCTGATGCTCAGGAAGGAGGGGTGAATGGAGGAGCAGGAGAAGGCAGAGAAGGGGAAAGAGGAGGAGGAAAATGGGGCGGGGAGGAGGAGGAGAAAGAGAAAGGAGCGGGAGGTGGGGGCGGAGGAGGAGAGGGAGAAGACGGTCCTGGCAGCCGGAGGTTGGTGAGGCGCTGGCTGTTCGGGAGGTAGAGGACTCTCACTGCTTCTCCACAGCCCCCAGCTCAGCCGCGCTCTCCTTGCTAGCGGCCTGGGCCTGGGCCTGGGCCTGGGCCTGGCCGTGCCACGGGGTCTCCTTGAACACGAACCAGCAGTTCCCAGCCCACAGGATGAAGTTGATGAAGCCAAAGAGCTGCAGGACCAAGGGGAGGGCAGAGAGAGAAGGAAAGAGCGGTCAGGGTTACGGTCAAGGAGCCCGGGCTGCCCAGGCCAGTAACTCTTGGGAGGGGCCGTGGCGGGGGAGGGGGGAGGGGGAAACGTAGGTGTGTGTGGAAGAGAGAGGAAGAGGTTAGGGATGGCACAGTGAGTAGCATTTAGATAGAGGTTGTGAGTTATGCAGGTAGGGGTGTACCGGGTTAGGCCCGCCCTCTCAGCGCTCCCTGCCACACTCCCCTCCCCCACCGTGCTCCCAGGATTCGGCTCACCCACCAGATGGCTAGCAGCAGCTGCCCAGTTCGACTTCATCATCCTGCCCAGGAGGGTCCCTACACTAGCCTCTCCATTAACGTGTCAGCCCCTTCATCAGATGACGAACTCCTCCAGGGCAGGCCACGTGTGTTCTGCCTCTGCCGGACTCTCCCAGGTTCTTAGTTCAGTGCTTCGTACCCAGTGGGTACTCAATGAGTACCACTGATTTATCAAACTAATAATAGTATTGCCATATTTGTTTAGCGCTTACTATGTACCAGGCACCGTACTAAGTAGCATGGTGTAGTGGATAGAGCATGGGCCTGGGAATCAAAAGGTCGGGTTCTAATCCCGGCTCCGCGCTTCTCCGCTGTGCGACCTTGGGCAAATCAATCTACTTCTCTGGGCCTCGATTTCTGTAAAATGGGGATTGAGACTGTGAGCCCCACGTGGGATCGGGACTGCGTCCAACCTGATTTGCTGGTATTCACCCCAGCTCTTAGTACAGTGCCTGGTCACATAGTAAGTGCCTAACAAATACCATAATTCAGTGCTTAGAACAGTGCTTGGCACATAGTAAGTGCTTAACAAAAACCATCATTATTATTATTAGTATTACAAGCAAATCAGGTTGGATACAGTCCCTGTTCCACATAGAGCTCATAGTTTTAATCCCCATTTTACAGATGAAGTAAGTGAGGCGTAGAGAGGTTAAGTGACTCGCCCAAGGCCACACAGCAGACAAAGAGAAGAGCCGGAATTAGAACCCAGGTCTTTCTGACTCCCAGGTCCATGCTTTATCCAATAATCATGGTGGAACTGAAGGATTGAGGTTTCCCCAAGGGGTAAACTGCGCCCAGGGGTTAGCTAGGCTCTTTGTGTCTGAAAGCAGTGACAGTTTAATCGTCAAATCCTCCAGGCCTGAAGAAGCAGGACAGCTTCTAGGTGAGCCCAGCATACTTCTGAGAGAATCTGGCCCAGTCAATGTGAAAGAGCAATGAAGAGGATGCTTATGGGAGTCGGGAGAAAGGTGTTTGTGTGTGCGTGTGTGTGTGTGTGTGTGTGTGTGTGTGTGTGTGTGTGTGTGTTGGGAAGCTCTTCAGCTGAGCTGAGGAGGTGTATAGTTCAGTGTTCATCACACAGTCTGTTCAACTGAGCACCCAAAGAGTTCCTGGGAGGGAGTCTGATGGACTATGGAACCGGATGCATGGACTCAAAAACTCCCCGAATGCAATGACTCCCTCCTGGCTCTTCATCCATCTCTAATCTCACAGGTAGCTTTGCTTGCAGCAGGGAAAACCAGAACCCCCATGGAGTCACCCCAAAAGCCACTAATTCAAATTCCAGGTCCTGCCCCTAAATTAAGAAAAACAATGCACCTTGAATTTGTGGAGCTCTTTAATTTTTCCAAAGTGCTTTTGCATCTTTGCACCTCATTCTAGCCTCACCATATTCCCTGAGGGATAGGTTGGGGCAGGAATTATTATCCCCATTTTACAGGTGAGGAAATTAAGGCTGAGAGAACCTAAGTGGTACGGTAAGCCAGTGGCAGATCTAGTTCTAGAACACGGAGTCTTCAGATGCCCAGACTCACAATGTTTTTATTAGCTCACATTCCCTTCTAGCCCAGGTCTCGTTCCAGGCCAGCCCTCTGTCCCCAGTCTACGTGGATCCCCTCTAAGACAGATGAGACACTCACAGGAAGGATGCTCAATAGGAAAGCAGTGTGGCCTACTGGGAATAGCATAGTCCTGGGAGTCAGAGGTCTTGGACTCTAATCCTGGCCCTGCCACTTATCTGCTGTGTGACCTTGGACAAGTCACTTAACTTCTCTGTGCCTCAGTTCACTCATCTGCAAAATGGGGATTCAATTTCTGCTCTCCATTCTACTTAGAATGCAAGCCCCATGTGGGACTTGATTTTAATAATAGTAACTATGGTATTTGTTAAGCGCTTACTATGGGCCAGGCACTGCACTAAGCACTGGAGTGGATACAAGCAAATCAGGTTGGAAACAGTCCCTGTCCCACGTGGGGCTCAGAGTCTCAATCCTCATTTTTCAGATGAGGTAATTGAGGCCCAGAGAAGTTAAGTGACTTGCCCAAGGTCACACAGCAGACAAGCGGCAGACCCAGGATTAGAACCCATGACCTTCTGACTCCCAGGCCCAGGCTCTATCCACTATGCCAAGCTGCCTCACAGATTTACTTGAATCTTCCCCAGTGCTTAGAACAGTGTTTGGCATAGAGTGTTCAACAAATCCCGAGTTGCTGGCCGCAATTACAGTGAGAGCATCAGGGGAGACCCATCTCACCCATCTACGTTCTGAGGAGTTGGGGCACTGTGAGGCCTGCGACCCCTCGCTTCTGGCCCTGGGATTTGGGATCCTTTACTGTGCAGGGACAGAGAGAATTTGAAGGGACCAGTTTGATGGGGAGGAGGTGGGCAAAGGGTCCAACTAGCATCCTCGTTGTTCTCTTAATAATAATGGTATTTGCTAAGCGCTTACTATGTGCCAACCACTGTTCTAAATGCTGGGGTAGATACAAAGAAATCAGATTGGGCACAGTCCCTGTCCCAAATGGGGCTCACAGTCTTACTCCCCATTTTAGAGGTGAGGTAACTGAGGCACAGAGAAGTTAAGTGAGTTGACCAAGGTCACCCAGCAGACAAGTGGTGTAGCTGGGATTAGAACCCATGACCTCTGACTCCCAAGCCCGTGCTCTTGCCATTAGGCCATACTGCTTCTTTCGGAACAGGCTGGCCCCAGGGAGAGACTGTGAGTGAGTCAGTGAGAGAGAGAGAGTGTGTGTGTGTGTGTGTTCACGCCAGCCTTCCTTCCTCCTGGCGCCCTGCTGTCCCCCTTCCCGACCCCGCCCTGCCTGTCACCCCAGAGGGCAGGTCTTACCACGGAGATGTTGGCCAGCCCCATGGAAGGGGTAGCCCCGCCACTGCAAACGGCCTCCTCCCCGTGGCACACAGACATGGCAGCTGTCAGACTGGACGGCCGCGTGGCCCCTTTCACGTCCGTTAGGCCCTTGCCCCAGGCCGCCGCCGCCACCAGCCAGAAGAAGGTGAAGGAGACTGTCACGCAGAAGTCCTGGGAGGGGGGAGACGGCTCAGAGAGGGACACCCCTGCTCCTCCTCCTCCCCAAACCCCGACCAGACAGGTCCCGGGAGACCCGCTGTCAGTGGGCCCCAGGAAGAGACTCCTTCCTCCCTCAGCAGGTTCGGAGTCAGCCAGATCTGGATGGGGACAGACCCCAGCCTCCTCTCAGAGACCCCTTCCCTGATCTGTGAAGGGACTCCGGTTTTGGAGGCTCATGGCTGGGCCTTCGCATTAATCCTACAGTCCTCTAGACTGTGAGCTACTTATGAACAGGGAATGTGTCCACTAATTCTGTTGCATTGTACTTTCCCAAATGCTCAGTACAGTGCTCTGCACATAGTAAGCACGTAATAAGTATCACTGATTGATTGATTGATCTGCCAGGGTGACTTTGGGGCATCTTTGCCCCAGGCCAGACCCCGGGCCTCAGTCCTGGAGGGACCCTCTGCCTCAGAGAGGTAAGATGGGGAGAGCCAGGTTAGCTGCCCACCTCCTCCCTAGGGGCCTATGAGCTCCTGGTGAGGTGCCTGGGGGTGGTGGGGGGCGGTGGTGGAAGCCAAGTGAGAAGGACGAGGGGGTCCACCTTCCTGCCCCCCATACCTCTCACCAGATTCCCTCTCCACCCTCCTCAGCGCAGGGCACATTCCCATCACTGCCCGCATCTTCTCAGGGGCTTCCCGAAGCCACCTGCCTACCCCGTGTCCCCTGCCCCGACCAGAGGGACGTGAGGTGGGGGACGGGGAGGGGGGCTTACCACCAAGGGGAAGCGCTTGTTCTCCGTATAGAGGTTATGGAAGCGCAGGTAGAAGACCAGGGCAGCCATAGTGTAGAAGAAAGAGAAGATGCCCAGGGTGACAAAGAATTCAGCGGGCGCCGAGAAGTCCCCCATGAGATGCAGTGTCTTTGTGCTGGATTCTTCATCGCATAGTGGCATATCATACTCGACCCGTTGCAACCTGCTCAGGGAGAGAGATGTCAGGGACCCCTGGTCTACCTTAAAGCTTACCTGGAGGCTGGGAGGGATTTCTCCCACCCCACTCCCAGCCCGGGGCTCTGGCTCCACACCCTTTCTCCTAAGGGGAGACTGACCAGCGTTTGATTGAGGTGAAGGGGAAGGGTTGAGAGTTAAGACCCAAAATCTTGGAAACCCAGAACAGAAGCTCCAGCTTTTCCACAATTTCCTGAATCCGAGTAGGGAGGTTGTCTCTCCTCTGCCTTCTTTCTCCCCACATTCATTTATTCATTCATTCATTCAATCGTATTTATTGAGTGCTTACTGTGTGCAGAGCACTGTCCTAAGCGCTTGGGAAGTACAATTCGGCGACAGATAGAGACAATCCCTACCCAACAACGGATTCACAATGTAGAAGGGGGGGCGGGGGGGAAGTCTCCATTCCAAGTGAGGTTGATTGTTTCTAAGTTAGTTTGGGGTAAGATAAGGGTTCTAAGGGTTTGGTCGCCTTAGGGAGGGTGGGGCAGGGGCAGGGGCAGAAGGGGAGGAGCCCTGGAAAAGGGAGTGGCTGGGAGAGGAGGAAGATGGAGGCCCAGAACTTGCATAACACCTGGCTTGCAGTCTCGAATTTGTCAGACCCAGGCCTGCACACCCACACCTGGGATCTTGGAATCCCTAGCCAGGAGTTCCAGATCTACACACCGGGGTCTGGGACCTCCAAACTCCTAGTCGGGGCATCGGACTTGCATACCTAGAGTTGGGGCCCCAAAAGCCCTAGCTGGGACCTGCAGACCCGCATGCCCGGAGCTGGAACTCCAGAATCTAGAGCCAGGTGCTTCAGACCAACAAACCTGGATCTGGGACTCTTGGATCTTGCGGATAGTCACACGTGCCCTCCCAATCTTTCCCCTCAGCCTCCTCCTCCCCTTCAGTGGGATAGTGATGTGACTTCTCCCTCATCTGTCTCAGCTTCCTCAGCTCCCTCGGCTTGCTCTCCCACAACGACACATATCTCCCCCACCCAGCAACTCCTCTCAGCAAGGGTTCTAGGAGGACCATTTATCCTTTGAATTGACAGCCCTCCCTTCCCCAGATTTTGGGTCTGTCCCATCTATATCAGGATGTCGGGCCACCTAACTTTATGGCTGCTGAGGAATTTACACTCTCTGATCAGGTCCTTGCGGCTGCCCTTCTGGCAAGTGGATCAGTATCTTTCCTCCATTTTACAGACCGGGCAACTGAGGACCTGACGGGAGTTTGGTCGGTGAGCGGGATGCTAAACTGGGATTAGAGCCAGCTACAGGTGCCCATATCTTGGAGGAGGTGGGGCTACGATCCCCAAAGTTTTTTTGAGCTGGATTCCCAGCCTGGCTCATCCCAGCTGTCTGACGAGACTGGAGAGTTTCCAAATAGGACTAAAAATGAACTCTCCCAAGCACTCAGAACAGTGATCTGCACATAGTAAGCACTTGAGAACCACCATTGATTGAAAAGACCCAAAATGAAGTCTTTCTGGCCTGTTTGCTCTTGAGAAGCCTATCTCCCTCCGATCCTCATTCCCCCTAAATTCCCTGTGCTCTTTTCGCCCACACACTCAAGATGAAAACCTGGCACCTCTGATCAGAACTGTAGCCCAGTCTTCTTCTCAGCCCCCAGAGTAAGGAGGCAGAAAGCAGCGGCGGAAGGAACAGGAAATGCCTTCCAAGTCTGCTCTGATTAGGAGCTGATGCCGCAGGCTTCAGCAGAGGCAACCTGGGGGCCAAAATGCTCATCCTGGCCCCTTCTCCCCTCCCCGACCCAGCTCTGCCCAGGCCAAGGAACTTCCCTCCCTACTACCAGGAAAGTGTTGGGAAAGGACTAACTGGCAGGTTTGTGGGCCCTGAGAATTCACTGTCCCAGGCTACGGGTTCCAGGTTCCAAGATGCCTGCAGAGTTCCCCCGCCCCACCCCTGGGCCGGGCCCCGCGACTGCCCCAGGAGGTGAGTTGGGACCCCGTTTCAGAGACCCTCCCGGGGAGCCAGGCCATTCTGAGGTTCCTCCGGACTCCCAGAGGGGAAGGTGCTCCCGGGGGTCCTCTGATCAGACGGAAGCAGGTCGCTGCTGATACGGCTGCTGCTCAAACGGAGTTCACCCTTGCCCGGCCCCACACTGCCAGAGAGGGCCCGGTGTGCCCAGCGGGCAGGAGTTATCACCAAGAGGTCTCAATAGGATTGTAGCTCCTGAAGCCCAGCCATTATGCAAAAAGCCCCAGCTGGCAGAAGGAAGTAGCCAATGCTCCACCCCTCACCCCAGCCCAAAGCCCCTCCAGCAGAGGAGTGGGGACCAGCAGGCCAAGAGGGAAGCAGGGTGGCTTAATAGATAAAGCACAGGTCTAGGAGTCAGAAGGACCTGGGTTCTAATCCTGATTCCACCACGTATCTGCTGTGTGACCGTGGGCAAGTCACTTAACTTCTCTGGACCTCAGTTAGCTCATCTGGAAAATGGGGATTAAGACTGTGAGTCCCATGTGGGACAGGGACTGTGTCCAACCTCATTAACTGCATCTACCCCAGTGCTTAGAACAGTGCGAGGCACATAGTAAGCATTTAACGGGTACCATAATTCTTATAATGAGAAGCAGCGTGGCCTAGTGGGAAGAGCATGAGCTTGGGAGTCAGAGGTCATGGGTTCAAATCCCGGCTCCGCCACTTGTCAGCTCTGTGACTTTGGGCAAGTCACTTAACTTCTCTGTTTCAGTTACCTCATCTGTAAAATGGGGACCAAGATTGTGAGCCTCACGTGGGACAACCTGATAACCGTGTATCTACCCCAGCGCTTAGAATGGTGCTTGGCGCATAGTAAGAGCTCAGCAAACACCATCATCATTATTGAGAGAGCCGAAGCCACGGTCCAGGATCGATGGGGAGAAACCCCCCCAGGGCAGACAGCCTCCCCCTTGGATGACCTCTGGGAAAGAGCTGGAGGACAGAGTAACTTTTCCCTCTCATCTCCCCCACCCGCCGCCCCTCAGCCCGGGACCCTTCAGACCTCCACACCTCCCAGCAGCAGCTGGCAAGCGAGAGAGGAAGCACCGTCCAACCAGAGACGTTCATAGCACGGATTCTCCCACGGCTACCTTTGGGGATTCCACCCGAGACAGCTCTCTAACTGCGGGGAGACAAGTTCCAGGGAGAGGGAAGACAAAGGGGGCAGCCCTGAGCCGGGGACAATATCTTTCTAGGGAAACCCCGTTTCAATCCCTCGCCGACCCCCCAACGGGGGCCCGGCCCCCACTTACCTGAAGGGATAGCCGAACTGAACAATGATGGCGCTCACATCCTTGGCATCGTTGTTGCACCTGACCGTGGCCCCCGTCTCCCCGCTGTATGAGCCGCAGCACCCGAAGGCGAAAATAGCAAAGAGCTGCACGGGAAGGGAGTGATCAGCAGGAGAGTCAGCGGACCCCAGCCAGACCCCTCTGGACCCCCGTTTGCCCCTCCCTTGCCAGGCGCGGGCCACCAGAGCCCAGCTCTGCAGTCTCCAGCAGAGAATCTGTTTGCTGCCCGGCTGACCGTGGCTACCCGCAAGCTCAAGGGTCAGGATTGATGCGGAGGGAGGATCCGCACTATGGAAACGGCATGACTGTGAAGCAGGGTGGCCTAGTGGATAGAACATCGGACTGGGAGTCAGAAGAGCCTGGGTTCAAATTCCAGCCCACACTTATAATAATAATAATGATGGCATTTGTTAAGTGCTTACTATGTGCAAAGCACTGTTCTAAGCACTGGGGAGGATACAAGGTGATCAGGTTGTCCCATGTGGGGTTCACAGTCTTAATGTCCATTTTACAGATGAGGTAAGTGAGGCCCAGAGAAGTTAAGTGACTTGCCCAAAGTCGTACAGCTGACAAGCGGCAGAGCCGGGATTTGAACCCATGACTTCTGACTCCCCAGCCTGTGCTCTTTCCACTGAGCTCTGGGTGAACTTGGGCAAGTCGCTTCACTTCTCTGGGCCTCTGTTACCTCATCTGTAAAATGGGGACTGACACCATGAGCCCCACGGGGGACAGGAACTCGGTTCAACTCGATCTGCTGGTATCCACTCCAGCGCTGAGTACCGTGCCTGGCACACAGTAAGCAGTTAATAAATACCACCAGTTCTGTGGGCCTCTGTTACCTCATCTGTTAAACGGGGATTAAGACTTTTAGCCCCAAGGGGGACAGGGACTGTGTCCAACCTGATTAACTTTTAAGAAGCAGCATGGCATAATTGATAGAGTAAGGGCCTGGGAGTCAGAAAGTTGTAATCCAGACTCCACCACATGTCTGCTGGGTGACCTTGGGCAAGTCATTTCACTTCTCTGTGCCTCAGTACCCTCCTCTGTGAAATGGGGATTGAGACTGTGAGCCCCACGTGGGAAAGGGAAAGTTATTATTATTGTTACTAACTACCTCAGGGCTTAATACAGTGCCTGGTACATAGTAAGCGCCCTTAACAAATACCAAGGAAAAAAAGAAATAATAATAATTGTGGTATTTGTTAGGCGCTTAGTATGTTCCAGACACTGTACTAAGCGCTGGGGTGGATACAAGCAAATTAAGTTGGACACAGTCCCTGTCCCACATGGGGCTCACATTTCAATCCCAATTTTACAGATGAGGGAACTGAGGTAGAGAGAAGTGAAGTGACTTGTCCAAGGTCACCAAGAAAATAAGGGGCAGAAACATCCCTTCCTCTGAGCCCTCCATGGAGACAAAGAATCCGGTCACTCACGACTCCCCGAGTTCTTACTCCCTGGCCCGTCTCTGTGGCGGGTTTCTCTCACTCCCTGAGTCCCAGCCACAGGCATACTGCCTTTCTAGGAATTCTACCTTCCTTGTTCCTCAGGGTCCGTGTCATCTTTCATCTGAGAGTCCCTCCCTAGTACAGTGACCGCTGAGGATTACCAACTTGAGAGTTGATTCTTTTTTTTTAATATGATATTTGTTTAGTGCTTACTGTGTGCCAGACAATATATTAAGCACTTGGGTAGATAGAAGCTAATCAGGTCGGGTGAAGTCCATGACTCATATGGGGCTCACAGTGTTAATCCCCATTTTACACATGAGGTAACAGTCCCAGAGAAGTTAAGTGACTTGCTCAAGGTCACACAGCAGACAAGTGATGGAGCTGGGATTAGAATCCAGGTCCTTCTGACTCTCAGGCCCGTATTCTATCCACTAGCCTATGTTGTTCCTCCAGAGAGGGCAAGTGGAGATGAAGCCTGTTCGACTGGCTTCTCCTGGCATTTGCTTTGGTTTCCATGGGTGGGGGTGTGGAAGTTTGTTTGATGGTTTGTCTGAACCGAGAAGCAGAGAGGTCCTGTGGATAGAACATGGGCCTGGGAGTCAGAAGGACTTGGGTTCAAGTCCCATCTCCACCACGTGTCTGCCGTGTCTGCTGTGCAAACTTGGGCAAGTCATTTAACTTCTTTGGGCCTCAGTTTCCTCATCTGTAAAATGGGGATTAAGACCATCAGCCCCAAAGACTATGTCCAACCTGATTAGCTGATTATCATCAATGGTTTTTTTTGAGCATTTACTATGTGCAGAGCACTATACTAAGTGCTTAGGAGAGTATGATAACAATACATTTGGCAGACGTGTCCTTCTTTTATCTACCCCAGAGCTTAGTACCTTTCCTGACATAGAGTAAGTATTTAACAAATACCATAAAAAAAAACCCCAAACTAATGACCAGGGAAAGCCATGTGCCCTGGGATTCTCCTCTTTGTGGTTTCCAAACCAATCCTGGGAAGGAGCTGGCCAGGAGGATGAGAAGGAGAAGGAGAAGGAAGAGGAGGAGGACAAGGAAGAGGAGGAGGATGAGAAGGAGGAGAAGGAAGAGAAGAGGAGATCAAAAAGAGGACGAGGACGACAATGATAACTATGATGATGACAAGGAGGATGAGGAAGAGGATGGCATTGCTGGCGACCAGAAAGAGGAGGACGTGGATGAGGAGGAGGAGGAGGAGGAGGACAAGGAGGAGGAGGTGGATGACGACAATGAAGAGGATGACAACGACAATGAGGTTGAAAAGGAGGATGAACAGGAGGAGGAAGAGGAAGAGGAGGACGATGATGATTATGCTGATGAGGAGGATGAGAAGGAGGAGGAAGAGGAGAAGCAGGAGGAGGAGGACGATGGTGGTGTCTCACCAAATATCTTCAAGTTCAGAACTGTGGGGAAACCAAAAACTTCTTTGAGGTCCTGCAGGCCCTAGGTTGCCAAGACCCCAGAGAAGCAGCGTGGCTCAGTGGAAAGAGCACGGGCTTTGGAGTCAGAGGTCACGGGTTCGAATCCCGGCTTGGATTCTGTGTGCCCAAAGCTGTGTGACTTTGGGCAAGTCACTTAACTTCTCGGTGCCTCAGTTACCTCATCTGTAAAATGGGGATTAAGACTGTGAGCCCCACGTGGGACAACCTGAATCCCCTGTGTCTACCCCAGCGCTTAGAACAGTGCTCGGCACATAGTAAGCGCTTAACAAACAAACACCTACCCCTTGCTCCTTAGCCCCGGGCCATTGTGAAGGCTACTCTGCCCTAGCCTTGACGGACTCCCAGTAAATCATCTCAGACAGAGGGGACTACTGGAAGTAAACTTTCATTCACAATCAGCTGTAAGATTCCCTGTCAACTCTCTCCATATCACTCATCAGTTTGAAGCAGCAGAGTGGCCTAGTGGAAAATACACAGGCCTGGGTATCCGAAAACCTGGGTTCTAATCCTGATTCTGCCACTTAACTGCTGTGTCACCCTGGGCAAGTCACTTAATTTCTCTGGGCCTCAATTCCCTCATAGCGCAAAACGGTAATTTAATACCTGTTCTCCCTCCTACTGAGACTGTGAGCTCTATGTGGGACCCAACTATCTTGCATCTACCCCAGTGCTTAAAACAGGGCTTGACAGTAGTAAGAACTTCACAAATGCCAATATTATCTTGTGCCTTGATTTCCTCATCTGTAAAATAGGGATTAAGACTGTGAGCTCCATATAGGACATGGCCTGTGTCCAAACTGATTAGCTTGTAGCTATCCCAGAGCTTAGAACTGTGCCTGGCACATTGTAATTATTACTATTATTATTATTCCTGTTCTCTCTCCCACTTGGACTGTGAACTCCATACAGGACAGCGAGTGCATCTGACCTGATTATCTAATTATACACCGTAGTGTTTAGTACAGAGCTAGGCACATAGTAAGTGCTTAATAAATGCCATGATGATGATTATTCACCTGTTACTCACCAGTTGGCTCTTTTTGTTCCTCCTGAGGTAACCTTCTAACTGTACCTTACTGTTGATTCTCCTTCCTCCATCTCCTCACTTACTCAGTTCCTACAGCCTGGAACTCCCTCCATACTTTTTCCCCTCCAATCTGACATTATAACTCTCCCCCGACATTCAAAGTCCTCCAAAAATCCCACTTCCTCCAACAAATCTTCCCTGACGATTTCCTCACACCTCAAGTTATAGCAACCCGATCGCCACCTCCAGTACTTCTGCATTTATCTGTTCCTTTCAGCATAAGTAGATGACTCTATTTGTAAATATTTTTAAATATGCCTACCCCATTAGAATATAAGCTCCTTGTAATAATAATATTGATGATGATCATGGTATTGGTTAAGCTCTTACTATGTGCTAACCTCTGGGGTAGATTCCAGGACCAGGTTTCGTGCTTCTGTTTTTCTTTTCCAAGAGTTCAGTACAGTGAATGGAACCCAGTGGGAGGTCCATCAATCTAATTACTACAACTTTTACTGCCTGAGATCACCAGACACTTATGGCCCAGTCCTGGGAAACTAGTATGTATGAATCCACGTTGTAGCTTTACCATAATCTCGATTGTTCAGGGAGGTGGTCATTCGCTTCCATGTGATTTGGCTTGACCCCTGAGCAATTTCTTCAGCTGCCTCACAATAATGATAAAAATAGCTGTGGTATTTGTTAAGCGCTTAAGCATCATGGCCTAGTGGATAGATCATGGCCCTGGGAGTCAGAAGAAACTCGGTTATAAACAGTTATCTGCTCTGAGACCTTGGGCAAGTCACCTAACTTCTCTGTACCTCGGTTACCTCATGTGTAAAATGGGGATTAAGACTGTGAGCCTCATCTAGGACGTTGACTGTGTCCAGCCTAATGAGCTTGTATCTATGCCAGGACTTAGTGCCAGTGTCTGGCACTGCATTAAGCACTGGGATAGATACAAGGTAATCAGGTAGTACACGGTCCCTGTCCCACATGAGGCTCCCAGTCTAAGTAGGAAGGAGAACAGGTAATGCAATTCCATTTTACAGCTGAGGAAGCTGAGGCACAGAAAAAGGGAAGTGACCTGTCCAAGATCACCCAGTGGGCAAGTGGAGGAGCTGGGAATCTGGGATTCGAACCTAAGTCCTCTAATTCCCAGGCCCATGTTCTTTCCACTAGGCCACAGTTTCCCCATCTGCATATTTTAATGTGTCTGGAGTTAGAGGGGAGGCTCTGAACTCTGTTTTTTAGGAATGCCAAGCTTCCATGCTTGGACTCACCCCTGGGCATTTGATCCTCCTTCAGCATTCCGTCCTACAGAAGTCTACGAACCCAGCTGGATCTGGAACTCTCAAAATCCTCTCTCTCCTCATCCACCCTCCCATCACTCTCACTTCCATCACATCCAACTGTCTGTCAACCAATCATCAATCAATCCTATGTATTGAATGTCTACTGTGTGCAGAGCGCTTAGCACTTGGGAAGGAACAATAGAGGTAAAAGACACAATCCCTGCCTACAAGGAGCTTCCAATCTAATGTTGGAGGTAGACGGATGCAATTAATTCATAGATATGAGGAAAAGCCTGTTACAGTCCCTCTCCAAATTCCAAAGATAAGTGAATGGCAATTCTAGCTCTCTTCCTACTATTGGAAATACCCATCTCAGGAGTCTAGATGGAATAGAATAAGGTTCTGGGGCTGTGGTTTATTTCTGCTCAGGCTAACTGGGTTAGGACTAACTAAATTTGGGCTAACTAGGTTCCGGCTAACTAGATTTGGGCTAATAGTCAATCATCAATCAATCACAGTTATTGAGTGCTTACTGTGTGCAGATCACTGTACTAAACACTTGGGAGAATAAATATAACAGCGTTGACAGACACATTCTCTGCCCACATTCTAGCTCAATGTGTCTAGAGGGGGAGACAGACATTAATATAAATAAATAAATTAAGGATATGTACATAATAATGTTGGTATTTGTTAAGCGCTTACTATGTGCAGAGCACTGTTCTAAGCGCTGGGGTAGATACAGGGTCATCAGGTCATCCCACGTGGGGCTCACAGTCTTCATCCCCATTTTACAGATGAGGTAACTGAGGCACAGAGAAGTTAAGTGACTTGCCCACAGTCAAACAGCTGACAAATGGCAGAGCTGGGATTTGAACCCATGACCTTTGACTCCCAAGCCCGGGCTCTTTCCACTGAGCCACGCTGCTTCTCCATAAGTGCTGTGGGGCTGAGGGAGGGGTGAATAAAGGGAGCAAATCAGGGCGACGCAGAAGCAAGTGGGTAAAGACGAAATGAGGGCTCATTCAAGGAAGGCCTCTTGGAGGAGATGTGCCTTCACTAAGACTTTGGTGGGAGAGAATAATTGTCTGTCAGATATGAAGAAGGTTATTCCAGGTCAGAGGCAGTATGTGGGTAAGAGATCAGTGGCCAAGTAGATGAGATCGAAGTAAAGCGAGTAGGTTGGCATTAGAGGAGTGAAGTGTGAAGGCTGGATTCTAGAAGGAAAGTAACGAGGTGAGGTAAGAGGGAGCAAAATGATTGAATGCTTTCAAGCCAATGGTAAGGAGTGTCTGTCTGATGCAGAGGTGGACGGGCAACCACTGAAGGGTCTCGAGGAGTGGGGAAACGTGGAATGAACATGAGGCTCAGGCTAATTAGGCTAGGGCTAGGTAGGCTCAGGCTGGAGGAGGCATTTTTCATTGTTATATTTATTAAGCGCTTACCACGTGCCAAGCATTGTACTAAGCACTGGGGTAAATGCAAGATTATCAGGTTGGACACAGTCCCTGTCCCACATGGGGCTCAGAGTCTAAGTAGGAGGGAAGAAGATTTAATCTCTATTTTTACAGATAAGGAAACTGAGGCACAGGGGAATTAAGTGACTTTCCCAAGGTCACACAGCAGGTACATGGGAGAGCCCAAGGTCACACAACAGGTAAGTGGCTGTGCTGGGATAGAACACAGGGCCTTTGACTCCCATGCTGCTTTAAAGCGGGGACTGGTTCTTCAAACACCAATCCGCTCTACCCCAACTCCAGCAACGAGCCCATCCAAACCCACTAAGCTCACTCTCACTGGTGTCATCCAATGGGCCTGTGAGTGGGGAAGAACTAAGGGGAAAAACTAAACCTCAGACCACAGGGGAGAGAGTTTGGATCAGTCAAATCATCACAGGTATTTATTGAGTGCTTACTGTGTGCAGAGCTCACAGTAAGAGAAGCAGTGTGGCTCAATGGAAAGAGCCCGGGCTTAGGACTCAGAGCTCATGGGTTCTAATCCCAGCTCCGCCACTTGTCAGCTGTGTGACTCTGGGCAAGTCACTTCCCTTCTCTGTGCCACAGTTACCTCATCTGTAAAATGGGGATTAAGACTCTGAGCCCCACGTGAGACAACTTGATCACCTTGTATCCCCCCAGCGCTTAGAACAGTGCTTTGCACCTAGGAAGCGCTTAAAAAATACCATTATTATCATTACTAAGCACTTAAGTAAGTATCATAGAGTTAGAAGATATGATGCCTGCCCTCACGGAGGTTACATCTAATAATAATAACAAAAATAATGATAATAATGGTATTTAAGCGCTTACTATGTGCCAAGCACTGTTCTAAGCACTTGGATAGATACAAGGTATCAGGTTGTCCCACATGGGGCTCACAGTCTTAATCCCCATTTTACAGATGAGGGAACTGAGGCACAGAAAAGTTAAGTGGTTTGCCCAAGGTTACACAGCAGGCAAGTGACAGAGCTAGGATTAGAACCCACATCCTCTGACTTCCAAGCCAATGCTCTTTTCACTATGCCACGCTGCTTCTAATGCTTTATTAATTAATGTTGGTATTTGTTAAGTGCTTACTATGTGCCGAGCACTGTTCTAAGCGCTAAGGTAGACACAGGGGAATCAGGTTGTCCCACGTGGGGCTCACAGTCTTCATCCCCATTTTACAGATGAGGGAACTGAGGTGCAGAGAAGTGAAGTGACTTGCCCACAGTCACACAGCTGACAAGTGGCAGAGCTGGGATTCGAACCCATGACCTCTGACTCCAAAGCCCGTGCTCTTTCCACTGAGCCACGCTGCTTTTCTATGCTTCTCTCTTCTTTATTCATTCATTAGTATTTATCGAGCATTTTCTATGTGCAGAACACTGTACTAAGCACTTGGAATGTACAATTCAGCAACAGATAGAGACAATCCCTGCCCAATAACGGGCTTCTCACTCTTCTAATGCCAAGCTAGTAGAGAAGTAGCAGATGTAGGCTCTCCTAAAATGGAAGGAAAGGCCACTCCCTGCCTCCTGATGCCCCGTGCTCTGATTGGCTAATGACCAAGGGAAGCAGCATGGCATAATGGATAGAGCATGGGCCTGGAAGTCAGAATGTCATGAATTCCAATCCTGACTCTGCCACTTGTCTGCTGTGGGGGACCTTGGGGCAAGTCACTTTACTTCTCTGGGTCTCAGTTATCTCATCCGTAAAATGGGGATTGAGGCTGTGAGGCCCAAATGGAACAGGGAGTATGTCAACCCAATTTGCTAGGATCCACCCCTGTGCTTAGTACTGTGCCTGGCACATAGTAAGCGCTTAACAAACGCCACAAACTAGCATAGGACTTTCCAGGATAAACAAGACACTCTCAAATGAGAGAGCTCTCTTACTCCCTCCACCCCACCAGCTTTTTAAAATTAATTTATTATTTTTTATGGTATTTGTTAAGCACTTCCTGTGCCAGGCACTGTTCTAAGTGCTGAGGAGGTACAAGCTAATCAGCTTATGCTGTCAAACGACTTTCGGTTAAAACGAATCTCAAACCCTTTAGGGTCTTTATTCTCCTCCCTCCACCCTCCACAGAAATTACATATTTGATTTCTTTGAGCAGGAAATGGTTCTTCATTTTGATTTGAATTTTTCTCTTTCAAAGACGCCACAGATACTTCTGGCTCCTTCATGCTTTTGCGATGACTTCTGTGCAAGGACTCAAAGGCTGGCCGCAGGACTAGAAGAGTCAGAGACCAAGATGAGGACTGAACCCAGAGGCAGCCAGGGAGGAAAGGGGGTTCAGTTTTGTATAACGGAGGGTGAGAAGCTGAGAATCGTAAAAGTCGGAGATGAGTCTTAACTCTCAGAGCATCTGCTCTGACCCTGAGGGAAGGTTTGGATGTCTACTCCAGCAAAGTTCTATGTAAGTCTTCATTTAAAGAGCCCTGGTGGCAGCCAGAAGGTTGTAGAAGGAGGAGAAGGAGAAAGAGGGAGAGATTGGAAGAAAGAAAAGACGAGAGGGAGGAAGAAACAGGAAAAGATGCGAGGAGAAACAGGAGGAGAAGATGGAGAAAAGGGGGAGCTGGAAGGAGAAATTGGAGGATGGGATGGAAGAGACAGGAAGAGATGGGAGGAGAAATAGGAGAAGAAAGGAGAGACAAAAGGAGTTGGAAGGAGAGACAAGAGGAGCCAGAGGGTGAGATAGTAGGAGGAGGAAAAGGAGGAGAAGATGGCAAGAGAGGCAGGATGAGATTGGAGGAGAGAGAGGGAAAGAAAGAGGAAATGGAGGGAGAGGTAGGAGGAGGTGGAAGGAGAGAAAAGAGGAGAGGAAGGAAGAGATTGTCTAGAGGAGGAATCGTTTGCAGAACTTTCCTTTGAGAGACAATTCAATGACGAGTGGTCTCACGGTTTCCTTCCAGCCCTGACATTAACCTGAAAATTCCTTTTGCTCCATTAACAGTGTAGACATACAGCCTAGGTTCTACCTCGGGCAGCTCTCACTTGGCCCTGCATTGAGCAGAACTGAGTCACTTCCCTCCCGAGCAAACCTTTTAACTGATCCTCATTTGAGACTTTACTGGCTCCAACTTATAGCTCCAAACCATGTCCCAACCTCCTTCAAAGAGCTCCTAAAAAGTCACCTCTGCCAAGAGGCATTCCAAAACTAAGCCCTACCTTCCTGGTCTTGCCCCACATCAGCCATGTTGGCTCCCAGGGGCATAACCGTTTATTTACTTATTTAATTACTTCAATTCTCTCTGTCTTTTATTCATTGTACATTCGGCAATTTCTGTCTGCCTGAAATTGTAAGCTTCTCCTGGCAGGGGAGGGTCTCTGAGGTCTATTGCTCCCCAAGGGACTAATGCAGTGCTCTGCACACAGTAATCAATCAGTCAGTTAATCAGATTTATTGAGCACTTATTATGTGCAGAGCACTGTACTAAGGGTTTGGGAGAGTACATCATAACAATATAACAGACACATTCCCGCCCTCCGTGAGCTTACAGCTTGTCTTGTCTTGTGCCGTTGAGTCATGTCCAACCCATAACGACACCATGGACACATCTCTCCCAGAACGCCTCGCTCTCCATCTGCATTCGTTCTGGTAGTGGATCCATAGAGTTTTCTTGGTAAAAATATGGAAGCGGTTTAATTTTGCCTCTTTCCACGCAGTCAATTTGAGACTCTTCCCTGGACTCTCTCCCATGCTGCTGCCGCCCAACACAGGTGAGTTTTGACTTGTAGCAGATTGCCTTCCACTCGCTAGCCACTGCCCAAGCTAGGAATGGAATGGGTCGGCCTCTGCTCGACTCTCCCTCCCATGGCCGAGACTGGTAGAGGACTGGGAACTCCAGGTGCAATCCTGAGAGGTGTGCTTACAGTTTAGTAGGTACTAAATACAACCTTTTGGTGATTGATGATGATGATGATGATGATGATGGGGACCTTCCAACAGGGAGGGCCAGGGGACTGCTCACTGGCTTCTGGGATATCAATGATCTCCTGCCCCCACAGAAATCTAACCACTCAAGCGGTCACCGCACATCAGGTTGGTGGCTTGTGGGAAAAGCTTAGTCCATTAGAGAAACCAAGATTTTTTTTATGGTATTCATAGAGCTCTTACTCTGTGCCAGGCACTGTACTAAGGGCTGCGGTAGACACAAGATAATCACTTTGGACACAGTCCATGTCCCACATGAGGCTCACAGTGAGGTAACTGAGGCCCAGAGAAGTGAATTGACTTACCCAAGGTTATCTGTGGCCCAAGGTTACTGTGCCTCAGTTACCTCATCTGTAAAATGGCGATTGAGAAGCAGAAGTAGTGGAAAGAGCAGGGGGTTGGGAGTCAGAGGACGTGGGTTCTAATCCCGGCTCTGCCAACTTGTCTGCTGTGTGACCTTGCTCAAGCCACTTCGCTTCTCTTTGCCTCAGTTACCTCATTGTAAAATGGGGATTAATACTGTAAGCCCCATGTGGGGCAACCTGATTACCTTGTATCTACCCCAGTGCTTAAAACAGTGCTAGGCACGTAGTAAGCGCTTAACAAAGGCCATAATAATAATAATAACTGAGACTGTGAACCCCACGTGAGACAGGGACTGTGTCCAACCCAATTTGCTTCTATCCACCCCAGCACAGTACACTGCCTTGGCACATAGTAAACGCTTAACAAATACCACAGTTATTATTATTATGATGATTTATCATGTTCCATCGACCTTCATCTTTTCAGACAAGTGCCCAAATCTTGCCAATCTCCCTCATGTGGAAGCTTCTCCATTTCCTTGATCATCTTGGTTGCCCTTTATATCTTCTCCAGTTCTTACGTGTCTTCCCTAGGATGTGGGGCCCAGAACAGAACACAGCGTTCCAGATGCAGGCATAATAGTAGGACTTTTTATAATGATAAAACTGTGCCTTTGATTTTCTTCTATCAGTCAACCCTTCAACAGCATTTACTGGGCTGAGCACCATACTGAGAGCTTGGAAGAGAAATGAGTAAGAGACAAGGTCCCTGCCCCCATGAAGTTTACAATCCACATCCCCTAATGAGGCCTGGCATTTGATTGGACCTTTGGGCACTTGGAAACTCTGATTTAAAAGAACAATAGATGAGGATCACATTCTTGCCTCATGACTGATAGCTCAGAGCCCGTCAACCAGAGAGATTCTCGAGATAAACTGCCTTGCATTGGCTCCCACTGAAATTCATCTGCCGGGTTTTCAGGCCAATGGCTCAGCTTCCTGCAGATTATCCCCATAAACCTGCAATTTCGCCACCTGGAAGAGCTTCTTGTCACTTCCAAACTTGGAGATTTTACTGTGCATTCTCTCTTCCAGTACACTTAGGACAATGTTGAACAAAAGCAATGTTTGCCCAGATCTCTGGAGGACCCTCTTCTTGTACTTCTCTATCCCCAAAGTGGTCATCTACCCTTTGCCTTTGTTTCCTACCTGAGCTAGGCCTCTAATAAAAACATAATCATAAACAGCTGTGGTACTTGTTAAGTTTTTTCTATGTGCCAAGCATTGTACTAAGCACTGGGGTAGGGAGAACATTATCTCTAATTCCGAGATTACTCCCTTTTTCTTTTTAAAGTTTGGGGGCTTGAACTTTGTAGCAAGACCTTTTGAAAATCTAAATATAGTTCATTCACTGATTTCCCTTCATCCTCATGCTTATTGACCCCTAAAGAATCCTGCAAAGGAGTGAGGTGCCATTTTGTCTTTCCCCTAAAATGTTGCGCTTTTCTAAGAGTCCCCTGATCCCAGGTTTGATTGTGGATATTTTGCCAGTTATAAAATGGAGATCCATCCACCTGTCTGTATTCGTTGGAATCCCCTCTGGAACCCTCCTGCGGATGAAAGTTTTCACTGGCAATCCGCCAGCTCCCTGGCACGGAGGCTGTTTGTAATGATAGGTTATACGTTCTTGCCAGGAGTTCTGCAACTCCCCCCTAGTTCTCTCAGAACACCGATGATAAGAGTGATTGCTTTCATCTGAGCAGCATGGTCTTGTGGAAAGAGCATGACCCTGGAAGTGAGGGGACCTAAATTCTAATCCTGGGTCTGCGACTTGCCTGCTGTATGACCTTGGGCAAGTCACTTAATTTCTCTCAGCCTTAGTTTCCTCATGCGTAAATGGAGATGAAATACCTGCTTGTCTTTCTCCTTGGACTCCGAACCCCATGACGGACAGGAACTGAATCTGAACAGGCTATCTTTTTTTTTTTACAGTATTTGTTAGGTGTTTACTATGTGCCAGGTATTTTTCTAAGTGCTGGGGTAGCTACAAGGTAACCAGGTTGGACACAGTCCCTGTCTCACTTGGGACTCTCAGTCTTAATCCCAATTTTACAGATGAGGTAATTGAGGCACAGTGAAGTGAAGTGACTTGCCCAAAGTCACACCGCAGGCAAGGGGTAGAGCCAGGACTAGAACCCAGGTCCTTCTGACTCCAGGCCCAAGTTCTATCCACTAGGTCACGTTGCTCTTTTGTCTATCCCAGCTCTTCTAACAGTGCTTGGTATCTATTTGATCTAAAACATCAGTTCCTCTGACCTGTCTGCTACAAAAAACAACTTGGATGTGGGAATTTCTCTAAGATCCTCCTCAGTAAGGCCCGAATAAAGAAGTCACTGGACCCCTTAGCGAACTCCTTTCCATCCCTGCATGCCACTTTTACTTCAAGACCATGGCGTAGCTCCACTGACTCCATAGCCAATTTATTTTTCTTGTTCTATTTGAAAGATCTCTTACTAACAGCTAAAGAACATTCTTCAAGATTCTTTTTGTCCAGCTCGGTTTCCTGTTTGCCCCCGATTTGCCCCTTCCATGGGTTTTCCTGTCCTCATTTGGATGACCTTTCTATTTTGAAAAGGATGACTTTTTCCACCGATGACCTCTTTTACCTTGGATGTTTCTATCAAGGAAGTGTTCACCTTCCTGGTTGCAGAGGACTGGACCAAATGACCTCTTCCAAAATTGGGCTTCGAGGTTTTGATGCACTTGCTCGGCATGCCTTGGCCCCCAGGAAGGGTAGAGTTCACTGACTGCCCATGTGAAATCCAGCGAGGAAATGAAGTCATCCCAGAATTATATAGTTTGAAGGATTTTGAGGGTCATTTTTTCCAGATCCCTGCCTCCGGAACTGTTCTAACTGTCCTAAACCCAGCTCCTCCACTTGTCTGCCATGTGACTTTGGGCAAGTCACTTAAACTTCTCTTTACCTCAGTTTCCTCAACTGTAAAATGGGGATTAAGACCGAGCCCCGTGTGGTACAGGGACTGTGACCCACCCGATCATCCTGTAACTACCATAGGGCTTAGTACAGTGCCTGGCACGTCATAAGTGCTTAACAAACACCATCATTATTGTCATTACTATTATTATTATTCCTTAAGGAAAATAACATCTCCCCCATTCCTCAGGATCTCCAGAGAGAGAAATGCCACTAGCTGACAAGAAGTGTCACCAAAGAACATGTAACCCAGAGAGGTTAAGCAATTTCCCCAAGGTCATACCATGGCAGAGCTGTAAAAAGAACATGGGCGCCTCAACTCTAGGCCCAGTGCTGAATGACCTGGAATCTCTAGGCTTCGAGCTGCTGCGGCTTCATTGATTCAGCCTTCAGGGGAGAGACCAGACCCCTGGTAGAGTTCCTCAAGTTCAGGGAGTTTCTTCCGCAGGTTCCAGGTGACACCTTTTCTCTCTGGTGCCCTCTCTGTCCCTGGCCGCTCCAGCTCCGGGATGTTTAAGCTCTCCTCTTGTACCCTCTCCCCGCAATCCAGAGGCTTGGGTGGAGGAGCGGTATGTGCAGGATCAGAGCTTTGGAAAGGTTATACCCGGCTCTGCAGCCATCAGGTATTTCACTTTCTCTGCCTTGCCCTCTCTCTGCCTCTCTCTCTCCCCGCTCTCACTCTATTTTTCTCTCTCTCTCTGGAGTGAAATGTGAGAGGGTCCTGCCTGGCTGGGGCTCCTTGCACATAGAAGGGCTGGCTCAGGGGCTCCGCATGCCTCTCCCCTCTTAGTCCTGCGACGGAGTCCGTGGAAGCAAGCTCCTCCTGCCCCCGGTCCGCCCCATTCCTGTCCTGTGCCATGGGCACCTGTCACCGCCCACCATCATGCCTTGATACTCCTGGGGCAAGTGGCAGTTTCCCCTCGCCCCCCAGGGCGGAGGGCTCCCCTCCCCCCCACCTCTCCATCGGGGTCGCATTGCTTTTGGGCAGCGTCACTCCCTGGACTCCCGAAATAGCCAGGGCCCTAGGAGTCACTCACCCACTGGAGAGTCTTGATGAAGCCCAGGGGTTCCTCCAGTCGCCTCCAGCGCAGCCCGAAGAGAAGGCGCTCCACCTGGGGAGTCAAGAAGAGGGGCGTCGTCAGATGGGGCGGCCAGGGGCAAGGGGGAGATGGGGGGGCAGCGACAAACAGGCCAGACGGAAGGGGGGTGAGCAGGATCGCCAGGCGGAACAAACCCCCAGAAAGGGGGAGGGGGAGTCAGAGATTTACGGGGCAATAAAAATGATCATTACGGTATTTATTAAGCGCTTACTATGTGCCAGATACTGTATTAAGCGCTGGGATGGGTACGAGCAGATCAGGTTGAACACAGTCCCTGTCCCACGTGGGGCTCCCAGTCTCGATCCCCATTTTACAGATGAGGTCCCTGAGGCCCAGCGAAGTGATTTACCCAAGGTCATCCAACAGACAGGTGGCCGAGACAGAATTAGAACCCATGACCTTCTGACTGGCAGACCCGGGCTCTATCCATTTCGCCGTGTCCCTTCAAGGCAAGGAACGCAGGGAGGGAGAGACAGACTCTCCGAGGGGCAGGGACACCGAGAGAGTAGTCCGGGAGAGAGGAACCAAAGGCGGGGGAGAAGAGAGAGAGAGGAGAGAGCGGAGGGAGCCAGAGGCAGAAGGAGCTCGGCACGTAGTAAGCGCTTAACAGATACAGCGTGCCGTAGTGGAAAAAAGGCAGGGGTTTGGGAGTCTAATCCCGACTCCGCCACCTGTCTGCTGTGTGACCTTGGGCAAACGCCTTCACTTCTCTGGACCTCAGATCCCTCATCCCTGAAAGGGGGATGAAGACCGGGAGCCCCACGCGGGACGATCTGCTCCCCTTGCATCTAACCCAGCGCTTGGAACAGTGCTGGGCACATAGTAAGGGCTTAACAGACGCAGCGTGCCTTAGTGGAAAAAAGGCAGGGGCTTGGGAGTCAGAGGACGCGGATTCGAATCCCGCCTCCGCCGCTGGCCTGCTGTGTGACCCTGGGCCAAGGCCTTCACTTCTCTGGGCCTCAGGTCCCTCGTCCGTGAGAGGGGGATGAGGAGCGGGGGCCCCCACGTGGGACCATCCGATGACCTTGCATCTCCCCCAGCGCTTAGAGCAGTGCTGGGCACAGAGTAAGGGCTTAACAAAGACCGTCGTCATCATCATCATTATGACTCTACTTATTAAATGGCATTAGAGAAAAAGAGGAGAAGGGGGAAGGGGAGGGGGGGTTACCTGCTGCCGGGGATCCCTGTCCGCGGTCCGGCCAGTGGTCTCCCCGCTGGACATGCTGGCGGGCCGGGGCGGGGGGGTCCTGCTGGGCTGCTGGGAGCGGCTGGGCGGTGTGGGTGGTCTGGGGGGGTTGTGGCGGGTGGGGGCAGGCCCGCGGGGGCGGGAGCGGTCGGGGCCCGGGGCTGGCGGCCGGCGGGCCGGGCTCCAGGCTGGCGAAGGGGGGGCGGGGGTCGCCGGCGGCCGGGGCGGTCAGCGGGCTCACCCTGCCGCTGCCCAGCCCGATGCCACCAACGCCGCCCCCTCCCTCCTTCCCTCCCTCCGGACCCCGGGAAAACCACCCCGGCCCGGCTTCCAACTTCTGCCAAACTCACCGGGGGACTTTGGCAGCGGAGGCGCAGGACAGGACAGGGCAGGACAGGACAGGGCAGGGCAGGGCAGGGCAGGGCAGGGCAGGGCAGGGCAGGGCAGGGCAGGGCAAGGCGCCGCCCCCATCCCCTCCATCCCGCCTCCTGCCCCCCGCCCCCCGCCCAGACCCCAGCCAGGGGCTTCTTAAAGACACAGGACCCCTTCCTCCCTCCTTCTCTCCCTCTCCCCCTCCGTCCTTCCATCCCTCCCTATCTCTCCCTCCCTTCCTCTCTTTCCCTCCCTCTCTCCTCCATCCTTCTATCCCTTCCTTCCTCTCCCTCCTTGTCTCCCTCTCTCCGTCTCTCTCTTCCTCCTTCCCTCCTTTCTTCTCCTTCCCTCCCTCTATCCCCCTCCTTCCCTCTCCTTCCCTCCCTCTCTCTCCCTCCTTCCCTCCCTTCCTCTCTTTCCCTCCCTCTCTCCCTCTCCCTCCTTCCATCCCTCCCTTCCTCTCTCTCTCTCCCTCCCTCTCCCTCCTTCCCTCCCTTTCTCTCCTTCTCTCCTTCTCTCCCCCCTCCGTCCTTCCATTCCTCCCTCTGTCTCCCTCCCTTTCTCTCCCTCTCTTTCTTTCCCTCCTCCTCCCCCTTTCTCTCCCTCCCTCCTCCTCCTCTCTCTCTCTCTCCCTTCCCCTCCCTTCCTCTCCCTGCATCTCCCTCCCTCTCCTTCTCTCTTTCTTCCTCCTTCCATCCCTCTTCCCTCCCTCCTTTCTTCCCTCTCTCTCCCTCTTTCCCTCCTTCTTTCCCTCCCTCGCTCTGCCTCCCTCCCTTTATCCCCATTACCGCCCTTGTCCCCTTTCCTAGTACCTCAAAGAAGCTCTGAGCTGGAGCCTTGGGCTCCTGGGTTCAAGCCTTGCCTTTGGCTCTGACTCCCTGTGAACTCTATCTCTTTGCCCCGAAAGTTATTCATCTGGGTGATAAAACCATCCGGGGGTCCATTACCCTTCTAAAGTAATCTAGGGAGAGTTAGCTGAGGGATCCTAGAGGAATAGTAGTTGCCTTTCTTATTCCTTCTCCACTAACCAGCCTTCCTGGATGGCAACTCCCCATCCCCCTCTCACTCGGCTTCCCCCTGAACCCACCCTTCTGAAACTTTTTCTGAGAAAAGGAGTCCATCCATTCTGCCCTAGCACTCTCCTCTAGACTGTAAGGTCCTTGTGGGCAGGGACAATGCCTACAAACTCCGTGATATTGTACTCTCCCAAGTGCTTAGTACAGTGCTTTGCACATTTCCCCACTTCTCAAGAACCTCCAGTGGTTGCCCATCCAACTCCACATCAAACAAAAACTCCTCATCATTGGCTTTAAAGCACTCAATCACCTTGCCCTCTTCTACCTCACCTCGCTACTCAATTACTACAACCCAGCCCGCACGCTTCGCTCCTCTAATGCCAACCTGCTCACTGTACCTCGAGCTCACCTATCCCGCCCCCGCCGCTGACTTTTCACCCACGTCCTGCCTCTGGCCTGGAATGCCCTCCCTCCTCATATTTGATAGACAATGATTCTCTTCCACTTCAAAGTCTCATTATAATAATAATAATAATGATGGTTTTTGTTAAGTGCTTACTATGTGCCAAGCACTGTTCTAAGCACTGGTGTAGATACAAGGTAATCAGGTTATCGCACTTGGGGTTCACAGTCGTAATCTCCATTTTACAGATGAGATAACTGAGGCACAGAAAAGTTAAGTGACTTGCCCAAAGTCCCACAACTGACAAGTGGCAAAGGCGGGATTAAAACCCACGACCTCTGACTCCTAAGCCCGTCCTTTTTCCACCGAGCCATGCTGCTTCTCTATTGAAATCACATCTCCTCCAAGAGGCTTTCCCCGACTAAGCCCTCCTTTTCTCCCACTCGCTTCTGCGTCACCCTGACTGGCTCCCTTTATTCATCCCACAGCACTTACATACATATCTGTGATTTATTTATTTATATTAATTTCTGTCTCCTTCTCTAGACTGTAAGCTCACTGTAGGCAGGGAATATGCTTATTGTTGTATTGTACTCTCCCAAGTGCTTAATAAAGTGCTCTGCACATGGTAAGCACTCACTAAATATGATTGAATGAATGAGTAAATGCTCACTAAATATCACAGGTTGACTGATTAATTTTGAACGACACCAATGCTTCTGTTCAAATGGGGCTGGGGTCACTAAACAGTTAAAAACCAGAAAGGGTCGTGTCTGGTGCAAGTGGAACTTGTAGACAAGTTCATTAAAGGCCTGATTTTCCCAGACGAGGCTAACTCTAAGAGCAGACCTAATGGTAGCCAGATTGCTCTGGGCAGACAAGACCGATGGTTTGACGCCACACACCATTAAACCACTCTGGAGACCCTGGGGTCAGCCTGCCCATCCGACTGATAGAGAGCCTTCTGGGGCCTTCCGCCCTCCAGCCCAATTTCCTCACGTGCTGCTATTACAGGGTGGTCCCTTGGGTGCTGGCAGGGTTAGAGGGAAGCATGGACCCACCACCATCTCCAAACTGCCCTAAAAGGAAACAACTGGAAGCAGCATGGCCTAGTGGAAAAAACACGGGCCTGAGGGACAGAGGACCTGGGTGCTAATCCTGGTTCCACCCCTCATCTGCTGAGCTGCAAGTCATTTAACTTCTCTGTGACTCAGTTCTCTCATCTGTAAAATTGGGATTAAGACTATGAGCTCTATGTGGGAGAGGGACTGAGTCCATCCCTACTATCTTGTATCTACCCCAGCGCTCAGTACAGTGCCTGGTACATAGTAAGTGCTTAACAAATACCATTTTAAAACAAATGAAAGATACAGCCCATCCTCAAATGCCCTTATCTATTGCTTTTCTCCTTAACGGAGCTGAATTACAACAAGAAGTGCTAGTGGAACATCATTAGGCAGGAAACAAATCAGAAACCATAATAGTATTTATTAAACCCTTACTATTTGCCAAGTGGCAGGTTGGTTACAACATAATCAGATTGGACCCAGCCCCTGCCTCACATGGGGCTCAGAGTTGAAGAGAAAGGGAGAGCAGGAATTTTCTCCCCATTTTACAGATGAGGAAATGGAGGACCAGAGAAGTGAAGTGTTTTACATAAGATCACAGAGCAGCTCAGCAGCAGAGTTAGGATTAGAACCCAGGTCCCCTGACTCCCAGTTCTCTACTCCTTCCACTGGGTGAATTAATGAGACATAAGCAATGCCAGACTAAGCCAGATGGATGGTTCAGTCAGCCCAGTGTCCTGCCCCCAGTACAGGGTGCTTAGAGGAACTGTGGAATGGTTGTCCTCCTTTTCAGCTTAGCACTGTCAAGCGTTTTTTTCATCTGCATGAACTCCCATGCATTCTTCTCCTTGTAGTTTACATTTCCCACTTTACATTTTACAGTGGTCAAGAGGTTAGTTGTATTCCTGGGAGATTTCACTTTCGTTTTACAGTAGAGGAAACTGAAATACACCAAGGTTAAAGTTCTTGTCCAAGGTCACAGAGGAAGCTAGTGGCAGAAAGCCAGACTCTTGGTCATCTTCAAAATTCCCTTTGAGAACCCAAAGGTCTAGCACGTTTATTGAACATCTTCCTTTAAGCTTCCTCTCCCCTCTTAACATGCTTTAAATAATCACTTAACAGCGCTATGTTCAATCCATTCCCACTGAGAAAGTGATATGAACCCAGAGGTGGTCTTGGGGACATGGGATGGGCTTTCTCACCATTGAGAACAGGATCTTGGTGGGAAAATCTCCAGAAGATCATGTGCTTAACCCCCTGGCCCCCACTGCCATATTCAGAAAGTCATGTGCACAACCCCCGCTTCCCTCGCCATATTTAGTTTGTCACCAAATCCTAGTGTTTCTCCTGCACAGCTTGTCCTAAAATCACATCTCTTCCAAGAGGCTTTCCCTCATTAAGCCCTCATTCCCCCCGCCCCTACCTTTGCGTCACCTATGCACTTGGCTATGTATCCCTTAATCAATTAATCAGTCAATCAATGGTATTTATTGGGCACTTACTGTAAGCCTAGCACTGTACTAAACACTTGGGACAGTACAATACAACAGAGTTAATAAAAATGTTCCCTGTCCACATCGAGCTTTTAGCACTATGATACTCACCCTAGCCCCACAGCACTTTTGTATATAATAATAATAACAATAATATTGGTATTCATCAAACATTTACCATGTGTCAAGCAGTGTACTAAGCACTGGGGCAATGTACAAGATAATCAGGTCCCACATGGGGCTCACAGTCTAAGTAGGAGGTAGAACAGGTATTGCATCCCCATTTTGCAGATGAGGGAACTGAGGCACAGAGAAATTAAGTGATTTGCCCAAGGTCACACAGCAGACAGATGGTGGAGTCAGGATTAGAACCCAGGGTCTCTGACTCCCAGGTCCAAATTCTTTCCACTAGGCCAGACTGCTTCTTAATCCTTATACCCTACTTCTTTGACCTTCTTTATCCTTAAACTTTACCACTCTCCCTATCTGTAATGTATTTAAATGTCTGCCTCCCACTATAGACCATAATCTCTTCGAGGGCCGGGATCATGTCAACCAACTCTTTTGTATCTCATTTTCCGAAGCATTTAGTACAGTGCTCTGCACAGAGTAAAAAACAGCAGGCAAGTGGTAGAGCCTGGATTAGAACGCAGGTTCTCTTGTCCTCCAAATATGCAGGGTTTCTGCGCAATCCTGGCCGAATGATTTGCCTCTGCCCTCTATATGTATAATAACAGTCTCTTGCCTTCCTCTTGAAGAAGTCAGTTTGGATTCTTAGCTCAGTGAGTGCTCCGAATCTTCAGGGGTGAGCAGGAGTGGTACTTTCGCTCATTCCATAAAAAGTCTCACCCATCCCAATGAGGCTTTTTGTCTGTTTTCCTTAGTATCAGACACCAAGGTGGGGCCTCCACAGGCAAGATGAAGTAGAATGTTTGATCTGGATTATTTACAGTGCTCACCTCTCCTCTCTACTGTGCCTTGGTGGCCATATTGATATATATGTCTCCCCTTCATTGGATTAAGTGTTTGACTCACTTGATTCCTGTTGAATTCTTTGACAGGAAAGCTCCCGGATTCCCCCTTCTATTTGTAAGCTCCTTGTGGGCTTGGAACGTGTCTACCAGCTCTCTTGTATTATACAACAAGTGCTTAGTACAGTGCTCTGCACACAGTGAAGACTTGGTAAATACCATTGATTGATGTGATGGGCTTTAGAGGAATGTCACAAGCAGATGCCTTCTGGTGTTTGGGAAAGATTTGCCACGGAAGGGCCCGAGAGCCTGAATGAACATTGACCGGCAGATTGAGTTTGGCTCTTCCTCTGTCATGTCAGAGCCACAAAGGGAAGCAGCAAGGCCTAGTGGAAAGAGTGCAAGCCTGAGAGTCCAGGGACCTGGGTTCTAATCCAGATTCTCCACTTGCCTGCTGTGTGACTTTGGGCAAATTACTTAGCTTCTCTGTACCTCAGTTCCCTCATCGGCAAAACGGAGATTCAAAACCCGTTCTCCCTCCTGCTCAGACTGTGAGCCCCATGTGAGACTTGATTATCTTGTATCTATCCCAGGACCTAGTACAGTACTTGGCACCCAGTAAGTATTTAACAAATACTATCGTTATTATTATTTTTTAATATTAATAATCATAGATGCCCACCGATGGAGAAGGTGGAAATGAATTTCATGTCTCCATGCCAGGAAAAGGGGCTTCATCACTCTGAGCCTTATGAATCTCAGGACTATAAACCCATCTTTCCAAAGGAACCTGGCTAATAAAGCAACAGGACATGGAAATTTAGATGGAAAATTCCTGATAGTAATACGGCAAAGAATTAATTTGACACTGATCTTGCAATGGTTTGTCTAAAAATGAGTGACAAACTAGCGCAAGTGTGATTATATATATCCCCGTGTATATGTCTTTATAGATATCTATAGATAGATTCAGCCAGGGGCATCTTCTTTGAGTCAATGCACATACATAGTTATCTTTCCCAGTAGAAGAAGACGTCACGGACAATGAAATTCATCACTGAAAAGGTCAATACGGACCCAATCCTGACTGCATAGTTCAACACAAAGATGGTTGACTGTTGTGCAGACATATTTGTTGTTTGGAGAACCTGGGGCTGGTTTTGTTTCTGCTTCCTTGTCTCAAGGCCAGCATGAAGCTTCTGCTTGAGAAGAGCGGCTCCTTTCTTGATCGTAGTGCGTCAGTCTGGTGTCTCTAGCTTCAGCCGGGTTGCAGCACTGTTTGAGGCCTTGTACCGTGTCCTTGAAACCTAAAGCCCCCGCTCAAGAAGGTACACAAATGGTGGGAAACCCTTTAGCCCAAATGTTCATTCAATCTTATTTATTGAGCGCTTGCTCTGTGTAAAGCATTGTACTAAGCGCTTGGGAAAGTACAATATGAATAGCCAGGAATTATAGGCTGATGACAACTCTGAAGAAAACCATCTTACATCAGAGAAGCCATAAATGTAACAACAAAATCTGTAATGGCAATAGAGGTTTAAATGCTGTCACTGGACTCTCTTATCTAAGCAGGAGACTGACCGATGACGTAAAGATGGACAAGGAAGAAGAAAACTGAATTTAGAAGACCGGCACATCCTTTGGGAGATGGTCAAATAGAGTGTAGTAGCAAAGTGGTAAGTAGGCCGCAGACTAAACTAAGGGCCTGGAATCAGAAGGTAATGGGTTCTAATCCTGACTCTGCCACTTGTTTGCTGTGTGACTTTGGCAAGTCATTTATCTTCTCTGTGCCTCAGTTAACTCATCTGTAAAATGGAGATTAAAACTGTGAGCCCCATGTGGGACAGGGACTATCTCCAACCTGATTATGCTGTGTTTAGAATAGTGCTTGGCACATGGTAGGCGCTTAACAAATACCATTACTATTATTATTATTTTCATCATCATCGTCACCATCATGATCAACTGTGTTTATTGAGTAGGTACGGTGTGAAGACCACCATACTAAAAGCTTGGGAGAGTACAATAGAATTAACTGTCGTGATCTTTCCTCTCAAGGAGTTTACAGTCTAGGGAACTTTCTCCATAGTAATAATAATAATGGTATTTGTTAAGTGCTTACTATGTGCCAAGCACTTTTCTAAGCCCTGGGGTAGAAACAAGGTAATCAGGTTGTCTCACATGGGGCTCACAGTCTTAATCCCCATTTTACAGATGAGGTAACAGAGGCCCAGAGAAGTTAAGTGGCTTGCCCAAGCTCACACAGCAGTCAAGTGGTGAAGAAGGGATTGGAACCCACATGCTCTGACACCAAAGACCATGCTCTATTCACTACACGATGAGGAGGTTGTTGCATGGGGATGGCTCAGAAAGGAGAGTAAATGAAGCAAGTTATTAAAGTTGGATCCCACATTCTGGTCACTCCCAATAACCCTGGAAATGCAACCTTAGAGAGAAAGGTTAAATTGTCCAAGTGGCCTTGGAAGTTGCAGCCCAGGGCCCCACATTTAGGAGGGTCTCACTATACAAACTGTAAATAATCTCCCACCGGTAGTTTATTCTACAAAAAATAACAAGTAGTGTGTACTTTTGTGAGCCTGACATTTTAATAGTTTGTTCAGGCAAAAAGATTGAATATGGTATAAAGGGGCCTCCAAAACTTGGAAGCCTCCAGGTTCCAACCAAAATTAATCTGCAGTCAATCAAGCAATCATATTTATTGAGCATTTAATATGTGCAGAGCACTGCACTGAGCACTTGGGAGGGAACAATATAACAGAGTTGGTAAACACTGAGATCACATCTCCTCCAAAAGGCCTTCCCAGACTAAGACCCACTTTTCTTCATCTCCCACTCCCTTCTGTGTCATCCTAACTTGCTCCCTTTGCTCTTCCCCCATCACAACCCCACAGGACTTATGTACAAATCTGTCATTTTATTTATTTGTATTTATATCTGCCTCACCCCCACCCCCACCCCCCACTAGACTGTAAGCTCGTTATGTGCAGGGAATGTCACTGTTTACTGCTGTACTGTAATTTCCCAAGTGTTTAGTACAATGCTCTGTACACAGTAAGTGCTCAATAAATACGATTGAACAGTTGAATGGATGAATGAATGAACCTACACGAGCTTACAGTCGAGCTGAAGCTATTTCCAGTGTCTCTCCCAGAAGTTGAAGCACGAATTAGGGTTTGCATTGTGTCAATCATTCGGTCAGTCAGTCATTTGTATTTACTGAGTGCTTACTGTGTGCAGAGCACTGCATTAAGTGCTTGGGAGCATAAAATGTAAAAATATAGCAGACACATTCCCTGCCCACAACGAGCTTACAGTCTAGAGGGAGAGACAGACAGTGATATAAATAAATACCACATCCTTCCCCTCTTTCCTTTCCCTTCCCGGGGAGTTTGGGTCACTCAAGAGAGGACCTTGGGCGGTCAGAGGGGTCTTGGTTCAGAACAGTAAAACAACATCAATCAGTGGGTGCTCTGGAACCAACCTGGACCCCAGGAGCCCTCAGGATTGGGTCTAAACCAGGGCAGATCTGAGCCCCTTCCTTGACCCTCACCGGCTCTGATTGGTTTGGACCCATGAGCCCTGGTCGCCTCAAACAGGACTCACCCCAGTATGATTAATTTAACGGCCGTTTGACTCTACATTTGGCTCCTTGTTACTCAGGAACTTGAAGCAAATTTCCTCTTGTCAAATTAACTCATTTTTTGTTTTCTTGCTTTGCTTTTATTTTGTGTAAGAAATTCCAAAAGGTCAGGGCTAAACAGGATTGGTGGAGGCGGGAGAAAAACCTTCAAACTTTGTTCCTTGTTCCTTCAAACAATGTGTGTTCAACTACAATTCGCGGTGTCCTTCATCCCCGCTCTCAGTTAAAGGTAGGAAGGAGAGCCAAAGCTTTGGAGGATGCTGGAAGCTGTTTTTCTATAGAAAAAAAGCACATTCTGTGAGAGACTTGGGGTGGTTTGGGTGAAGAGCAAGTGCTTTAGTACAGTACTCTGCACACAGTAAGCACTCAATATATACCATTGATGATGGGACAGATTTCCTAACTGTTGTGTGGTGGCATAACAGGGAAGGTGGTTTTGGGAGCTCTCAACAGAGAAGTGGAGTTTTCATTTTGAAGGCGATGACCAACTGGGCACAGAGATTCTAGGGGGAAGGGCTTTGAGGGGGAAGGGTTAGTAGAAGAGAATGAGCCAGAGAGGAGAGCAACAGACAGGGAGACAAGCGGTCACTCTGGCAAAAGGACTCCAGCCAGGCCTCAGAGTCTGGCAGCGGTGAACGGGAGCCAATCAATCATATTTATTGAGCACTTACTGTGTGCAGAGCACTGCACTAAGGACTTAGGAGAGTACAGTATAACAGAGTTGGTAGACACATTCTCTGTCCACAGTGAGTTTACAATCTAGAGGGAGACGCAGACTTCAGTAAAAAATACATCAATTATGGATATGTACATAAGTGCTGTGGGGCTGAGGGTGGCGTGAATAGAGGGTGCAAATCCAATTGCAAGATGACACAGAAGGGAATGGGAGAAAGGGAAATGAGGTCTTAGTCGGGGAAAGCTTCTTGGAGGAGACGTGTTTTAAATAAGACTTTGAAGGTGGAGAGAGTGATCGTCTGTCAGGCATGAAGGGAGCTGATCCAGGAGAAAGGCAGGACGTGGGCAAGAAGTCGGCGGTGAGATAGGAGATATAGAGGTTGGCATTAAAGGAGCAAACTGTGGGTCGTAGTAGGAAACTACTGGAGCTGGAGAAGCAGCGTGGCTCCGTGGAAAGAGCACGGGCTTTGGAGTCAGGGCTCATGAGTTCGAATCCCAGCTCTGCCACTTGTCGGCTGTGTGACTGTGGGCAAGTCACTTCACTTCTCTGTGCCTCAGTTCCCTCATCTGTAAAATGGGGATTAAGACTGTGAGCCCCACGTGGGACAACCTGATTCCCCTATGTCTACCCCAGCGCTTAGAACAGTGCTCGGCACATAGTAAACGCTTAACAAATACCAACATTATTATTAGGAAATCAGAGAGGTAAGGTAGAAAGAGAAGCCGATTGAGTGCTTTAAGGCCTACTGTAAGGAGTTTCTGTTTGATGAGGAGGTGGTGGGGTGACCACTGGAGGTCCTTGAGGAGTGGGGAAACATGGACAGAATGGTTTGGTAGAAAAATAATCTGGGCAGCAGAATGGAGTATGCAGTTGAGTGGGAAGGGATGGGAGGGAGGGAGGTCAGCAAGGAGGCTGATGCGGTAATCAAGGCGGGATAGGATAAAGTGCTTGGATTAATGTGGTTGCAGTTTGGATGGAGAGGAAAGGGCAGATTTTAGCGATGCTGTGAAGGTTGAACTGACAGCATTTGGTGACAGATTGAATATGTGGGTGGAATGAGAGAGCGGAGCCGAGTATAATGCCAAACTTACCTCCTAAGTTATCTCATCTGTAAAATGGGGGTTAAGACTATGAGCCCCATATGGGATATGGACTGTGTCCAACCTGAGTACGATGCCTGGCACACGGTAAACGTGTAACTAATACCATTGAAAAAACAAACAAAACCCAACAATTTGGAGCCTGAATGATTCTCTCTGGACTGTCTACACTTATCAAATTAATCAGATAATTAGCAGATGTCGATTTACTTGGGTAATGGGTAGGCACGACCTGATCACAAGGCCGAATCCACCCTCCCAGCTGGTCAATAGACTAGGCGCAAGGGGAGTTTCTAATCTCGGTTCAATCAAATAATCAATCGACCAATCAATCAGTGGCATTTTTTGAGAGCTTATTATGAGCAGCGTATCATACTAAGTGCTTGACAGACTACAGTTCGAAATAATTAGCAGACAGGTTCCTTGCCCATATTGAGCTTAGAGTTTAGAGATTCAATCAGTGGCATTTACCGAGTGCTTACTGTGTGCAGAGTGCTGTTCCCTGCCTCTTGTGTGACCTTAGGCAAGGCACTTAACTTCTCTGTGCCTCAGTTTCCTCTCCTGTAAAATGAGGATTGGATGGATACCTGTTCTCCCTCCCCATTAGACAGGCACAAGTGGGACAGGGACAGGTTCCGACCTGATTGTCTTGTAGAGAAGTAGCGTGGTCTAGTGGGAAGAGCATGGGCCTTGGAGTCAGAAGGTCATGGATTCTAATCCTGCCTCGACCCCGTGTCTGCTGTGTGACCTCCTCTGTGCTTCTGATGCCTCATCTGTAAAATGGGGATTAAGACTGTGAGCCTTATGTGGGACAGGGCCTTTGTCCAACTTGAGTGTTTAGAACCGTGCCTGGCACATAGTAAGCGCCTAACAAATGCCATAATTATCATCATGATTATTATTATTCTCTGTGCCTCAGTTACCTCATCTGTAAAATGGGGATTAAGACTGTGAGCCCCACATGGGACCAACACGATTTGCTTGTATCCACCCCCCAGTGCTTAGTACAGCGCCTGGCACATAGCAAGTGCTTAAATACCATAATAATTATTACTGCCTGGCACATAGTAAGCGCCTTACAAATACCATTATAATAATAATAATAATTATTATTATTATTATTACAGTATCTGGCCCATAGTAACTGTTTAACAAATACCATCACCACTGTATCAACTCTAGTGCTTGGAGACTTTATTGTTTTAATAATAATAAAAATGATGGTACTTGTTAAGTACTTACTATGTGCCATGCACTGTTCTAAGCACTGGAGTAGATATGTGGTAATCAGGTTGTCCCACGTAGGGCTTCATCCCCATTTTACAGATGGGGTAACAGAGACACAGAGAAGTTAAGTGACTTGTCCAAAGTCACACATCTGACAAGTTGCGGAGTCGGGATTAGAGAACCAGTGTGGCTTAGTGGAAAGAGCCCGGGTTTGGGAGTTGGAGGACGTGGACTGTGAGCCCCACGTGGGACAACCTGATCACCTTGTATCTACCCCAGTGCTTAGAACAGTGCTTGGCACATAGTAAGTACTTAACAAATACCAACATTTATTATTATTATTAGAGAAGCAGCATGGCTTAGTGGAAAGAGACTGGCATCGTATCGCAGCGTGGCTTAGTAGCAAGAGCCCGGGCTTGGGAGTCAGAGTTCGTGGGTCCTACTCTCCCCTCCGCCACTTGTCTTCTGTGTTACTGTGGGCAAGTCACTTGACTTCTCTGGACCTCAGTTTCCTCATCTGTAAAATGGGGAATAAGACTGTGAGCCCCATGTGGGACAACCTGATCACCTTGTATCCCCCCAGCGCTTAGAACAGTGCTTGGCACATAGTAAGCACTTAAGAAATACCAACATTTATTATTATTATTAGAACCCACGACCTCTGACTCGCAAGCCCGTGCTCTTGCCACTGAATCACGCTGCTTACTAAGTGCTTAACAGATACCAACATTTATTGTTATTATTAGAGAAGTAGCATGGCTCAGTGAAAAGAGCAGGGTCTTGGGAGTCAGAGGTCATGGGTTCGAATACCAGCTCTGCCACTTGTCAGCTGTGTGACTGTGGGCAAGTCACTTTACTTCTCTGGGCCTCAGTGACCTCATCTGTAAAATGGGGATGAAGACTGTGGGCCTCACGTGGGACAACCTAATGACCCTGTATCTACCCCAGCGATTAGAACAGTGCCCTGCCCATAGTAAGTGCTTAACGAGCAGCGTGGCTCAATGAAAAGAGCCCGGGCTTGGAAGTCAGAGGTTATGGGTTCGAATCTCGACTCTGCCCTTTGTCAGCTATGTGACTGTGGGCAAGTCACTTCACTTCTCTGGGCCTCGGTGACCTCATCCGTAAAATGGGGATTAAGATTATGAGCCTCATGTGGGACAACCTGATGACCCTGTATCTACCCCAGCGCTTAGAACAGTGCCCTGCCCATAGTAAGTGCTTAACAAATACCAACATTAGTATTATTATTATTATTATGCTTTTATTATCATTATTATTATTATTCCAGGTTAAGGCGAACTTATACACCGGCCTCCTATTTCCCACTCGATTTATGCGTATTCTCCTAAGGCGGGGCTTAGAGGGGGCGGGGCCTCCCGGCCACCAGTAGGAAGCCCCTGAATAACGGAAAGTCTCTATGTCACCACCGACTCCTCCGCGGAGCCTCATCCATCCATCCATTCATCCATCCATCCATCCATCCATCCATCCATCCATCCATCCATCCATCCATCCAACCATCCATCCACCCACCCACCCACCCACTCATCCGTCCGTCCGTCCGTCCACCCACCCACCCACCCATCCATCCATCCATCCATCCATCCATCCATCCATCCATCCATCCATCCATCCATCCATCCATCCATTCACTCACTCACCCACTCACTCACTCCATTAATTAATTCATTCATTCAATAGTATTTATTGAGTGCTTACTATGTGCAGTGCACTGTACTAAGTGCTTGAAATGGACAATTCGGCAACAGACAGAGACAATCCCTCTGCCCCACAACGGGCTCACAGTCTAAACCGGGGGAGCCAGCAAAACAAGTAGTCTGGCATCGATATCGTCAAGATAAATAGAATCGTAGATGTATATGCATCATGAACAAAATAGAGTAAGAAATAATATACACAAATATGCACAGGTGCTATAGGGAGGGAGGAGGGGGAATGAGGAGGGGAGGAGGAGCAGAGGGAAAGGGAGGGCTCAGTCTGGGAAGGCCTCCTGGAGGAGGTGAGCTCACAGCAGGGCTTTGAATAATAATAATGATGGCGTTTGTTAAGCGCTTACTATGTGCAAAGCACTGTTCTAAGCGCTGGGGAGCGAACAAGGTGATCAGGTGGTCCCATGTGGGGCTTACAGTCTTAATGCCCTTTTTACAGATGAGGTAACTGAGGCAGAGAGAAGTGAAGTGACTTGCCCAAACTGAGGCCCAGAGAAGTGAAGTGACTTGCCCAAAGTCACAGAGCTGACAAGCGACAGAGCCGGAATTTGAACCCATGACCTCTGACTCCCAAGCCCATGCTCTTTCCACTGAGCCACGCTGCTTCTCTAGGGGAAGAGAGTTAGTTTGGCGGATGTGAGGAGGGGGGGCATTCCTGGTCAGTGGTAGGACGTGGGCCGGGGGTCGACTGCGGGACAGGCGCGAACGAGGCCCAGTGAGGAGGGCAGCGGTTTCCCTCTGCTCCTCTTCCCCTCCCCATTCCCCCTTCCCCTCTCCTCAGCACTGTGTGTATTTGTATATATTATTTATTACCCTATTTATTTTGTTAATGAGGTGTATATCTCTGTGATTTTATTTAACTTGATGATGTGTGCTAGACTGGTTGTTTTGTTTTGCTTTGCTGTCTGTCTCCCCCGTTTAGACTGTGACCCCTTTATTGGGCAGGGATTGTCTCTATCTGTTGCCGAACTGTACACTCCAAGCGCTTAGTACAGTGCTCCGTACATAGTAAGCACTCAATAAATACAATCGAATGAATGAATGAATGGCAGAGGAGCAGAGTGCGTGGGCTGGGCTGGAGAAGGAGAGAAGGGAGGTGACATAGGAGCAGCCTGGCTTAGAGGTGGTGAGTTCTAATCCGGGCTCCGCCACTTATCAGCTGTGTGACTTTGGGCAAGCCATTTCACTCCTCTGCGCCTCAGTGACCGCATCTGTAAAATGGGGATTATAATAATACTGTTGGTATTTGTTAAGCGCTCACTATGTGCCGAGTACTGATCTAAGTGCTGGGGCAGGTACAGGGTAATCAGGTTATCCCACATGAGGTTCACAGTCTTAACTGCCATTTTACAGATGAGGTGACTGAGGCCCGGAGAAGTGAAGGGACTGGCCCAAGTCACACAGCTGACAGGTGGCAGCGCCGGAATTTGAACCCATAACCTGTGACTCCTAAGCCCAGACTCTCTCCACTGAGCCCCGCTGCCTGGCTGTGAGCCCCACGTGGGACACCCTGATGGCCTTGTATCTACCCCAGTGCTTAGAGCAGTGCTTGGCACATAGTAAGTGCTTAACAAATACCACCTTTATTAGGAGGGGGCCAGGAGAGGGAGAGCGTCCATCCTTAATAATAATAATAATAATAATGGTGATATTTGTTAAGCAGCGTGGCTCAGTGGAAAGAGCTGGGGCTTCAGAGTCAGAGGTCTTGGGTTCGACTCCCGGCTCTGCCACTTGTCAGCTGTGTGACTGTGGGCAAGTCACTTCACTTCTCTGGACCTCAGTTACATCTGTAAAATGGGGATTAACTGTGAGCCTCACGTGAGACGACCTCATTACCCTGTATCTCCCCCAGTGCTTAGAACAGTGCTCTGCACATAGTAAGCGCTTTTGGGAGGGGGAGGGGGGAGCAGCGTGGTTCAGTGGAAAGAGCCTGGGCTTCAGAGTCAGAGGTCATGGGTTCGACTCCCGGCTCTGCCACTTGTCAGCTGTGTGACTGTGGGCAAGTCACTTCACTTCTCTGGACCTCAGTTACATCTGTAAAATGGGGATTAACTGTGCGCCTCACGGGGGACGACCTGATGACCCTGTGTCTCCCCCAGCGCTTAGAACAGTGCTCGGCACATAGTAAGTGCTTAACAAATACCCACATTATTATTGTATCTCCCCCAGCGCTTAGAGCAGTGCTTGGCACATAGTAAGCGCTTAACAAATACCACCATTATTAGGAGGGGGCCAGGGGAGGGAGAGCTTCCATCCTTTATAATAATAATAGTAATGGTGGCATTTGTTAAGCGCTTACTATGTGCCAAGCACTGTTCTAAGCGCTGGGGGAATGCAAGGTGATCAGGTTGTCCCACGTGGGGCTCAGAGTTTTATTCCCCATTTTACAGATGAGGTCACCGAGGCACCAAGAAGTGAAGTGACTTGCCCCAAGTCACAGGGCTGGCAAGAGGCGGAGCGGGATTCGAACCCGTGACCTCTGACTCCCCAGCCCGGGCTCTTTCCACCGAGCCCCGCGGCTTCTTCCTTCCCTTGCCGACAGGGGAGGGGGGCGGGGCTCAGCCCTCCGGCCGCTTCTCGTAGCCTCCTGTCACTCAAGGAGGAAGAGCGGCGTAGGTCCCGCCCTTCTTGCCCGTTGACCAATAGGGATGCAGGACGCGGCCCCCGCCTCGCCCAATGAGGCGCTAGGGGTTCGGGGCTGGCCAATAGAAGAGGAGGGGGCGGGGCTTGTGGGGCGCAAGCGCGGTGCGGGGAGGCCGGGGTGGAGGGGCGCGCGCGCGGGGTGGCGGTCGGTGGCGGGTCGTCGTCGGGCCGTCGAGTTTCCGCGGCGCCGCTTCGTGGGCCTCGTCGTTGTCCCCCCCGCCATGTTCCTCACCCGCTCCGAGTACGACAGGTGAGTGCGGCGGGGCCGGGCCGGGCCGGGCCGGGGGTGGGGGGCGGTTGGGCCGCCTCACGCCGCCGCCGGGCCCCGGGCAGGCCCAGGCCCGGGCCCGTCGAGGAGGTGGCCGCCGTGCGCATGCGCACGAGCACGAGCTGCTGAGTCACCGGCGGGAAGGGGCGGGGCCTCGCCCGCCATCCATTCCCCCCCCCCCTTACTCAGCGCTTCGTAATGTTGGGGTTTGTTAAGCGCTTACTCTGTGCAGAGCACTGTTCTAAGCGCTGGGGGAGAGACGGGGTCATCAGGTGGTCCCACATGAGGCTCGCAGTCCCATTTTAATAAGAATAATAAATAATGTTGGTATTTGATAAGTGCTTACTCTGTGCAGAGCACTGTTCTAAGCGCTGGGGGAGATGCTGGGTCATCAGGTGGTCCCACGTGAGGCTCCCAGTTAATCCCCATTTTAATAATCATAATCATGTTGGTATTTGTTAAGCGTTTACTTTGTGCAGAGCACTGTTCTAAGCGCTGGGGGAGAGACAGGGTCATCAGGTGGTCGCACGTGAGGCTCCCAGTCAACCCCCATTTTAATAATCATAATCAAGTGGGTATTTGTTAAGCGCTTACTCTGTGCAGAGCGCTGTTCTAAGCGCTGGGGGAGAGACAGGGTCAGCGGGTTGTCCCACATGAGGCTCGCAGTCCCATTTTAATAATAATAAATAATGTTGGTATTTGATAAGTGCTTACTCTGTGCGGAGCACTGTTCTAAGCGCTGAGGGGGATTCAGGGTAGTTAGGTTGTCCCACGTGAGGCTCACAGTCTTCAACCCCATTTTACAGATCAGGCAACTGAGGCCCAGGGAAGTGAAGTGACTTGCCCACACTCACACAGCTGTCAAGTGATAATAATAATGTTAGTATTTGTTAAGCGCTTACTATGTGCCGAGCACTGTTCTGAGCGCTGGGGTAGACACGGGAATCAGGTTGTCCCACGTGGGGCTCACAGTCTTAATCCCCATTTTACAGATGAGGTAACTGAGGTACAGAGAAGTTAAGTGGCTTGCCCACAGTCACACAGATGCAAAGTGGCAGAGCTGGGATTCGAACTCATGACCTCTGACTCCAAAGCCCATGCTCTTTCCACTGAGCCACGCTGCTTCTCTAAGTGGCAGAGGCGGAATTCGAACCCGTGACCTTTGACTCTCAATAATAATAATGATGGCATTTGTTAAGCGCTTACAATGTGCCAAGCACTGTTCTAAGCGCTGGAGGGTTACAAGGTGATCAGGTTGTTCCACATGGGGCTCACAGTCTTCATCCCCATTTTACAGATGAGGTCACTGAGGCACAGAGGAGTGATTTGCTCAAAGTCACACAGTTCCCAAGTGGCAGAGCCAGGATTAGAACCCACAACCTCCGACTCCCACGTGGGACAACCTGATTACCTTGTATCTACCCCAGTGGTTAGAAAAGTGCTTGGCACATGGGAAGTGCTTAACAAATACCAATATTATTAAGTGCTCACTGTGTGCCAGGCTGGGGTAGATACAAGGTAATCAGGTTGTTCCCCCGTGGGGTCCACTGTCTTCATCCCCACCTCCTTATCGCCTTCCTTCATCTCCCTCAATAATGGTGGTATTTGTGAAGCGCTTATTCTGTGCCAGACACTGTTCTAAGTGCTGGGATAGATATAAGCTAATCAGGTTGCCCCACGCGGGCTCACAGTCTTCATCCCCACATCCTTATTTCCTCCCTTCGCCGCCTTCTTAATAGTGGTGGTATTTGTTAAGCGCTTACTCTGTGCCAGGCACTGTGTGCCAGCCCTGGGGTAGACAGAGAAGCAGCGTGGCTCAGTGGAAAGAGCATGGGCTTGGGAGTCAGAGGTCATGAGTTCGAATCCCAGCTCTGCCACTTGTCAGCTGTGTGACTGTGGGCGAGTCACTTAACTTCTCTGTGCCTCAGTTACCTCATCTGGAAAATGGGGATTAACTGTGAGCCTCACGTGGGACAACCTGATTACCCTGTATCTACCCTAGTGCTTAGAACGGTGCTCGGCACATAGTAAGCGCTTAACAAATACCAACATTATTTATTATTATCACGAGAAGCAGCGTGGCGCAGTGGAAAGAGCACGGGCTTTGGAGTCAGGGCTCATGAGTTCAAATCCCAGCTCTGCCACTTGTCGGCTGTGTGACTGTGGGCAAGTCACTTCACTTCTCTGTGCCTAAATTCCCTCATCTGTAAAATGGGGATTAAGACTGTGAGCCCCACGTGGGACAGCCTGATTCCCCTATGTCCACCCCAGCGCTTAGAACAGTGCTCGGCACATAGTAAGCGCTTAACAAATACCAACATTATTATTATTATTATTATTAGAAGAGAAGCAGCGTGGCTCAGTGGAAAGAGCCCTGGCTTGGGAGTCAGAGATCATGGGTTCTAACCCCGGTTTGCCACTTGCCAGCTATGTGACTTTGCACAGGTCACTTAACTTCTCTGTGCCTCAGTTACCTTATCTGTAAAATGGGGATTAAGACCCTGAGGCCTCCCCCCCCCCCCCCACAGTGTGATCACCTTGTATCCCCCCCAGAGCTTAGAAGGGTGCTTCACACATAGTAAGTGCTTAACAAATGCCATTATTATTATTATTACAGATCACAGTCTTAGTCCCCACCTCCTTATTTCCTTCCTTTCCCTCCCTCTTAACAATGATGGTAATTGCTAAGTGTTTACCATGTGCCATGCACTGTTGTGATCTCTGGGGCTCACAGTCTTATTCCCCACCTTCCTATTTCCTCCTTCCCTTCCCTCTTAACAATGATGGTATTTGTTAAGCACTACTATGTGCCCAGCATTGTTCTAAACTCAGGGGTAGATACAAGGTAATCAGGTTGCCCACGTGGGGCTTACAGTCTTAATCCTCACCTTCTTATTGCCTCCCTTTGTTTCCCTCTTAATGATGTCATTTAAGTGCTTACTATGTGCCAGGCACTGTTCTCAGCTCTGGGGTAGATACAAGGTAATCAGGTTGTCCTACCTGGGGCTCACAGTTTTAATCCCCACCTCCTTTTTGCCTCTCTTTGCTTCCTTCTTAACAGTGATGGTATTTGTTAAGCGCTTACTTTGTGCCAGGCACTGTTCTAAGCTCTTGGGTAGATACAAGGTAATCAGGTTGGGGCTCACACTCTTTTACAGTCGAGGCACGGAGAAGTGAAGTGACTTGCCCAAGGTCACAAAGCAGACCACTTGGGGAAGCTGGGATTAGAACCCACGTCTTCTGACTCCCAAGCCCGTGCCACAGGGCCGTGCTGCTTCTCCCTTGCCCCATGCTCAGACCCCAGATTCCTCCCAATCCATCAGTGGCGTTTATTGAACTCTTATTGAGTGCAGAGTACTGTACTGAGCTCTGGAGAGTATACGGTACTTAATAATAACGGTATTCTTTTAAGTGCTTACTATGTTCAGGCGCTGCACTAAGCACTGGGTTGGACGCAGACAAATCGAGTTAGACCCAGTCCCTGTCCCGTGCAGGGCTCACCGTCTCAATTTTACCGTTGAGGTAACTGAGGCACTGGAAAGGGAAGTGACTTGCCCAAGGTCACACAGCAGACTGACGGCGGAGTCGGAATTAGCGCCATCCCTGCCCGCATGGAGTCTATAGTGTAGCAGTTCTGAGGCTATCTGACCTGATTGAGGAGGAGGCATGTAAGTGCCGCTTGGGCAATAGGGTACTTTAAACTGCCCCTTTCCCCAGTAGTCCTCAGCAGTCCCAGAAATGTGAAAAGCGTCACCCGAGCGTGGGTCCTCGTCTGATCGAGACGAGACCGTGAACGTTGGGACCCCAGTCCTTGCAGGCCTCCCCCCCCCACCCGCGCCCCCGGCAAAAAACGATGAAAGATTCCAGGAGATGCTTTGCCCCACCCCATCCTGAGTTCTGATGGAAACTAAAAAATGCAATACTGACCTTGGGACAGGATTTTTAATCGAGCTGACGTAAATACACTTCCTTTTGCCTTGTAACTTAGGGATTTCCCCTAGAATGTAAGCTCTTGGGCAGGGGTTATGGCTACCAACTGTGTTGTCTTGTCCCAGTTGCTTAGTACAGCGCTCTGCACACAGCGCTCAAATATCATTGACTGATTAGGGATTACAGTGATGTGTCAGATTGGAGTATTCTTGTAAATTACTTGAAGTATTTCTGTGTCTGTTTCCTCATCTGGGAAATGGGAAGTGTCCCACTCCCTCTATGTAGACTCTGAGCCCTCCATGGGACCTGATTACCTTGTATCTACCCCAGCCGCTTAGTATAGTACTTAGCATGTAGTAAGCGCTTCACAAGGCTGAATTGTACTTTCCAAGAGCTTAGTACAGTGTTCTGCATACAGTAAACGCTCAATAAATATGATTGAATGAATGAAAGAATACCCCTATTTTTATTCTTATTTTTCTTCTTAAGATGATTTGGCCCAGGAAAGCAAGGTTTGCATTAGGACCTTTTAGGCTTCCAGAGACCCTTCCACTTTGGCACAAAGCAAAGGAGAAGCATATGTTTCTTTAGGAAGTTTGTCCATACAGTATACTAAAGGTTTTGAATTGTATTATATATTCATTGGGTTCACTGCCTTGTCAAAGCTTGCTCTCCTCTTTGATTTTTTTTTTTTAGCACTCTGAACTTTCAGGAATTCAGTACTTTCCAGGATGTTGGGAATAAGCGTATTATAAAGCACTGAGGAGGACGACATAGAGCTATGTTAGGGCTGCATATTGGGATTTCTCTAGGAATGGGTGTGAGAAATTTGTTAATAAGTGATGCCCACGGATGCTCTGACAACCAAGGGAAGAGGCAGGAGAAGAAATATAGAAGTAGACAAGTGGAGGAGGAAGTTTATTAAGAACCGAGCTCAGGACCAGAGTTATTGAGAAATCTTGACCCACCTTCGCCTCCCATTGTCTCATAGTGAGTGAAACTGGTTTCCAGTGTTCTTTTTGTTTTAAGGAAAAAGTACATTGCAAACTGATAACCTGATTTAATATGACAGTACCATGCCTCTGAGAGGGTGATTCATTTTGTCATCTGCTGACTAGTTTCCATTTCATGGTATTTATTGAGCACTTACTGTGTGCGGAATGGTGTATTTAGTGCTTGGGAGAGTACAGTACAACAGAGTTCATTCAGTAGTATTTATTGAGCACTTACTATGTGCAGAGCACTGTACTAAGCGCTTGGAATGTACATGGCAAGCATGTTCCCTGCCCACAAGAAGCTAATAGTCTAAAGGGGGAGACAGGCGTGAATAAATAAAAATATCATGGATATGTAGGTAAGTGGTATTGGGCTGAGTGAGGATGGGGTGATTATTAAGTGCTTAAAGAGTATGAATCCAAGGACATAAGTGATCCATAAGGGAGAGCGAGCTGAGAGAGAGAGAGAGAGGGCTTAAGTGGGGAAGGCCTCTTGGAAGAGATGTCTTTGGCAGAAATTTTTTTTTTTGTTTTTACAGAAGGATGGAGAGAATAATAATAATTGTATTTTTTAAACACTTGCTATAGGCCAGGCACTGTACTAAATGCAGAGGTAATTACAGGGTGATTGAGTTGTACACAGTCCCTGTCCCACATAGAGGTCACAGTCATAATCCCCATTTTACGGATGAGGTAACTGAGGCCCAGAGAAGCAAAGTGACTTGCCCAAGGTCACACAGCAGAAAAGAGGTAGAGCGGGGATTAGAGCCCAGGTCCTTCTGACTCCAGGACTGCTCTCTATCCACTGGGCCACTTGACATCTCTAAACGATGAACATAGTCGTGATGCCCGCTGACCTGCTACCCGTTTTACTAGCTGATGTAGGGGATCCAGTTTATCCTTGTTGGTATCTGACTGAGGGATCTTTGTTTATTGGTCTCTGACCATTCTCCTGTTCTCATATGTTGTTTGTTTGCAGGGGGGTGAACACCTTTTCTCCTGAAGGAAGATTATTTCAGGTGGAATATGCCATTGAAGCCATCAAGGTACAGTAGCGGTTAACGTCATTGACGAGATGTAGCTTGTAATGTAAACTATTGATTTTTTTGTGTGTGTGGGAGGGGATTGTGGAGAGGAGAGATTTAGTCAGCGTAATCGGTGGACTTTGCATTTTCTGAGGAAATAAATGTATCCATGGGTTTGAGGGATACAATCGTCCCAGGATTCTATTTCTTGGTAGACTGGCTGAGCAGCAAAGCATAAATGTCATAACCATTTTGACACTGAACATGACTTCTCCCTTCATTTTAAAAGGTCGTGTGAGCATCAGATAGGGACAACTTTGGGATATCCTGTGGAACTCCCTTGGCCCTTGAAGAAGGGTGTCTTCTCAGTTGGGAGTCGAGTCAGATGAGTTGAGCCTTAAGCTCATCATTTAACTTTTCAGCCTTGGCGGTCTTGTCGGGTAAAATTAATAAGTGTGACATATCACTTGTTAATCTTTAGCTCTGTTGTATGTTGCTCCTTGAGGCCCTACAGAGGAGATGGCGTATGTCACTCCTGGAGGTGCAGCTCACACTGGACTGGGGGCTGTGGTTGCCATGGTAGGCTGGATGGCCACTGTTGCTAGCCAGCCTGGCCCCTTGGGTCAGGAAGTGAAGCCAAGGTGGAGGTTCCACTTTTTAGTAGCCCTTGCCCAACTCTGGGACTAGAAGTGACCCTCTCTCCCCCTCTTCCCCCCCCCCACCTCACCATTTGGGGTGAGCAAAGGGCTCCCTTCAACTCTGTCAGCTCCTCTGGTGCCTGGTGGGCAACTGGACCTAGATGTGGCACCTTTACACCCTCTGCAGGCTGCAGAAGTGTCTGGGGACCTCTTGCACCATGCTGAACTGTGGTCAGCTGGTGGTAATATCTGAGGTATTTAAGTGCTTACTCTGAACTAAGCCCTGAGGCAGATTGAAGATAATCAGGTCAGACACCGTCCCTGTTCCACCTGGGGTTCTTAGTCTAAGTAGGAGGGGGAACAGGTATCTCATCCTCATTTTGCAGATGAGGAAAGTGAGGCCCAGAGAAGTGAAGTGACATGCCCAAGGTCCGACAGCAGGCAAGTGGCCAAACCCAGGTCCTTTGGCTCCCAGGCCTGTGTGCTCTTTCCACTCGGTTATGCTGCCACCGGGGGCCATGGAGGCTGGAGGGGAAAAGGTTTGCTCCTGGAAGCCCCATCTCTTGAATCCCTGCCCTGTAGACCCCATACTCCCTCAGAGTTGCACCCCCAGTTTGCTCCTGCTTTCCAAATGAAAAATTGGCCCTCTCTTTACTCCATACTTCAAAGCTGATGATCCTTGAAACACGGGATAATTAAAGATACTGGTGCTGAAGGATATGTGTGACAATGAAGTGTTCAAACCAAATCACCTCCTCCTGCTTTTCCTCCTACTCATTTTCCTCCTACTCATTTTCCTCCTCTTCCTTTTCCTCCTCCTCCTCTTCCTCCTCCTCCTTTTCCTTCTCCCTTCCCTTCCCTCTTCCTCCTCCTCTTCCTCCTCCTCCCTTGATGCTGTCAGGGAACTGGCCACCTTCCTTTCCATCCCCTTCCTTCCCCAGCTGTACATGGCTCATCTTCCTCATCATCTTCAGGTTTTATTGGGTACCTTACTGAGTTCAGCCCATTGAACTGGACTCTCAGGGCCAGACAGTGAAAGGAGACACGGTTCCTGCCTCCTGCCCTGATGGAGACAGGAAGAGAGTACTCACTGGGAACTGGAGAGAAAATGGTTCTGCTTCCAGTTGTAGCCCTAGGCAGAAATGAATATCTGAGGGAACAGAGGATGGGGGTAAGCAAAAAGCTGACGGGCTTGCCCGGGAGTGTTAAAGGAGGCTAAGCTGTGCTCTGCATGCAGTGAGTGCTCATTAAATACAGTTGACTAACTGAGTTGGCGTGATGTGGCAGGTGGGGACCAATCAAGGAATGCCCACGTTTTCTCTTCTTCCACTGCCTTCTGCATCGTCCTGACTTCCTCCTCTCATTCGTTGCCCCCCGCCAGCCACTTATCCTGACTTTATTTCAGTTATAACGTCTGGTTCCCCCTCTCCCCACCCAGACTGTAAGATCTCTGTGGGCAGAGAATGTGTCTGTTATATTGTTATGCCATATTTTCCCCAGTGCTCACTACAGTGCGTTGCACACAATAAGCTCAATAAATACGGTTGATTGATTGAAGGAGAGAGGTTTCTAGGTGTTTTGAAGCAGGGCCGGGGGCAAGGTTTGACCTCTTCTTGGGGGAGGGGGAGTTGTGTGCAGGGAGTCGGAGCCGCGAGAGCTGAGAGGGAAGTTAAGAAAAGGAGGCAGAGGGTTGGATCAGATGACCTCTTGGGGGCCCAGCAAAGATCCGGAAGCTGATTGAGAAGTAGCGTGGCCTAATAGAAAGGGCACAGGACTGGGAGTCAGGAGTCCTGGGTTCTGATCCCAGCTCTGCCCCCTTGGGCAAGTTACCTAATCTCTGTAGGCCTCAGTTTCCCCATCTGTGAAATGGGGATTAAATACCCATCCTCCAAGCCCACCCTTAGATCGTGAGTCTGCACGGGATGTGAACTGTGTCCTACCTGATTATCTCATATCTATCCCAGTGCTTAATACAGTGCTTGGCACATAGAAAGCCCTTAAATACCACAGTGATGATAACAGTCATCATCGTGGTCATCATTGTTCACAAAGAGTGCCAGCTGGGGTGTTGCCGGCTCACCTCTTCTCCCTATCCTGTCCCCGACAGGAGCAGATCAATCTGACAGCGGCTGGTGAAAAGACAGGGGCTCTTCCTGGTTGTCATGTCCTCCTCGTGCCTGCCTTGACCTCCCTGCTGCTTCTCTCCCCACTCCACACATCACTCCTGCCCTGATTGTTTTTCTAAAATGTCACTCTTCGTAGGTCTCCCCACTTCTCAAAAATCTTCCAATGGCTGATCCATGTCCTCAACAAGTAGAAACTTGGGACCGTCGATTTTCAGGCACTCAGTAGGTGCTTAATAGATACTATTGCTGCGACTACTATCCCTCACATCTACCCATCGCACTCATGTACGTGACCTCCCCGCCTCCTGTTTGTGCTGTATCATTTTTCTACCAAAACGTTGAGGACGTGACACCCCGCTCCTCAAAAAACTCCAGTGGGTACCCGTCCACCTCCACATTAAACAAAAACTCCTCACCATTGGCACTCCCACCTTATTCCCTCCCTTACTCCCTCCTTCTTTACCTCGCTACTCTCCTACAACCCAGCCCTTACACGTCGCTTCTCTAGTGCTGATCTTCTCACCGTCAATCGTGCTGCCGACCCTAGCCCACGTCCGTCCTCTGCCCTAGAACGCCCTCCCTCCTCTAATCCAACAATCAATGACTCTTCCCCGCTTCAAAGCTGCTTCAAAGAAGCGGTGTGGCTCAGTGGAAAGAGCACGGGTTTAGGAGTCAGAAGTTGTGGGTTCTAATCCCGGCTCTGCCACTTGTCAGCTGTGTGACTTTGGGCAAGTTACTTAACTTCTCTGGGCCTCAGTTACCTCACCTGTAAAATGGAGATTAAAGACTGTGAGCCCCACGTGGAACAACCTGAATAGCTTGTTTCGTCCCCAGCGCTTAGAATAGTGCTTGGCACATAGTAAGTGCTTAACAAATACCAACATTATTATTATTATTAAAGGCACATCTCCAAGAGGTCTTCCCAGATTAAGCCCCCCTTTTCCTCTTCTCCCACTCCCTTCTGCATTGCCCTGACGTGCTCCCTTTGTTTTTCCCCCATCCCAGCCCCACTGCACTTATATACCTATCTGTAATTTATTTGTATCGATGTCCGTCTCCCTCCATCTAGACTCTAAGCTTGTTGTGGGCAGGGAATGTGTCTGTTTATTTTTGTATTGTACTCTCCCAAGGGCCTAGTACAGTGATCGGCACACGGTAAGTGGTCCGTAAATAGCATTGAATGAATGAATCGAATGAAAGAGGTCATAAGTGCCGTGGGGTGAATATCAAAGCACTTAAGGGATTCAGACCCAAGCGCAGAGGTGATGCAGAAGGGAGGGCCAGTCCGAGGAGCTGGGGACTTAGTCATGGAAGGGATTCTGCTCCCGTGAGTACTGATTCCAGTGTTCAAAACGGAGTCAATGCTCAATAAAATACTCATGGATACTCAGGGCATTGAGTCGAGGGGCGCAAGCTCACTGCAAGGTGACTTGTCCACACCCTTTCAAAGACAGGACAGGGCCCTGTGCCGTGAGGAGGAGTCTGACATAAGAAAGTTGAGGGGCGGGGAGGGGACGGTTACTTCACTGTCTCCCATAGGGCCTCCGGGCTGGCCACGTCAGCCTCCTCTCATCCACCGGTTGCCCAGCCCACACACTTTGCTCCTCTAATACCAACCTACTCACTGTATCTCGATCTCATCTAGCTTTCTGCCAACCTCTCGCCCACATCCTACCTCTGGCCTGGAACGCCCTCCCTCTTCATATCCGACAGACGATCACTCTCCCCCGCTTCAAAGCCTTCTTGAAAGCACTTCTCCTCCAAGAGGCCTTCCCTGACTAAGCCCTCCTTTCTTCTTCTCCCACTCGCTTCTGCGTCATCCTGACTTGCACCCTTTATCCACCCTCTATACTGTAAGCTCGTTGTGGGCAGGGAATGTGTTTGTCATATTGTTATTTTGTACTCTCCCAAGCGCTTAGTACAGTTCTCTGCACACAGTAAGTGCTCAATAAATATGATTGCCTCACTGAGCCCAACTTGGGTTTTTTACTGTTGTACACTGCCAGGGCCTGGTTCTCAAGGCTGTGGTGAAACTACGGGTTTTGCTATGCTCCCAGATCTTTGTGTGCCCCGTGTAATCCCCCTGCTCCCCGTTTAAGCGACCTTATTTCCAACTGCCACAGTTTCTGAACTGCTTTTCTCTCCTCTGACCTGACTCTTTCGCATCTAGCCCAGCACTTTGTACAGTACTTGGCATAGTGCAATCTCTTAACAGATACCACAATTATATTATTTTTCTTATCACTGTCGCTCCTAATTCCACAGCCTGTCGGGGCAGCTGCCTGGGCTCCAGGCCTTGGTGAACTTCTTTCCGTGGAGCCACACTGGGTTGGGAGCACTTCCTTGCCGCTACCGGATGTGGTGGTGTGCTTGCCCCATAAAAGACAGGCAGTAGAGACCCCGGGCCGTGTCCACCCTGAGGTCCTCAATTCACCGAGTCACCTCTTGGGCTCCCTGGCGTCTAGAGACACCTCAGTTTGGGATTTGACAATTGCTTGGAATCCGGAGTCAGTGGGGAAGAGCAGGCGGAAGATTCCAGTCCTGGCTAATGAGAAAATCCCTGGCCACTTGGAAATGGATGATTTGGACTCTTTGTAGCTCTGGGTGGGGCCACGAGGAGGGCAGGTGGACTCACCTCGGCTGGCCCCGTGAGGCTATTAGTTAGCCTGGGTATCGCCCAGTTGCCGGTAGGCGACCAGAGAGTAGGAGGCCTGGTAGAGATGACTCACTGGAATAGTGTGACGGGAGACAGGGATCCATGGAATTGGGTGAAGGGGCAATGATCAAAGGAAAGGGCCCCTTGTCCGTGCCACCGGAGGGCCTAGGTGATGGTGTCAGGGGGATCGCAAGGGGAGAATGACTGTAGAGTAGGCGATAGAGGGATGGCCTTTTTGGCATTTGGTTTTATAGCAGTATTAACGGAAACCCTGGGTGTTGGAAACTCGGCTTGGAGCCTGTAGTTCCTCTAGACAGGACTTGTGTTTACCAGATCTATTGGACTCTCCTGAGCACTTAATACAGTGTTCTGCACACAGTAAGTGCTCAGTAAATACCACTGATTGATTGCACCTAGAGAGTTAATTAAAAAAACAAAACAGTTGCTGACCTTCAAGAATTAAATAGACTGCAGAGATCCGGCTATAACTAGCAGTTTTTCATCTGTCATTAAAAAATGCAGACAAGCTGAATTCTAATCAGTCCCCAGTGAAATGCCAGTATGCACAGCCAAAGATTGAAATTTCCGTGAACTTCCCTCTTGTTGGGCTGCTAACTTGGTGCCTCTCGAAAGCCTCCCAAGTGGAGACTACCCAGTCTGTAGTTGAAGTGCCAACACGGAAAAGGAACATAAATTGCCCAGGTGGCCCAGCAGATCCGACTTGGACGGAAACCCAGAATCCACAGTGCTTTTTTCCCCCCCAACTGGACATTGGTCTCAGTTTTTCTCTGTCTTTTGCCAGCGAGTCCTTTTAGAGGAAAATACCTTCCTCCTTTACCTAGTGGGTCTAGGTAATGTCAGCAGCGTGGCTCATTGGAAAGAGCACGGGCTTTGGAGTCAGGGCTCATGAGTTCGAATCCCAGCTCTGCCACTTGTCGGCTGTGTGACTGTGGGCAAGTCACTTCACTTCTCTGCGCCTCAGTTCCCTCATCTGTAAAATGGGGTTTAAGACTGTGAGCTCCACGTGGGACAACCTGATTCCCCTATGTCTACCCCAGCGCTTAGAACAGTGCTCGGCACATAGTAAGCGCTTAACAAATACCAACATTATTATTAGGTAGGGGAGGTGAAGCTTTGGTGGGGTTCACCCAATCCCTCTTCCTGTGCAACTTTGTGGTTTTCTTCACTACGGGTCTCTGAGTTGGTCTTTCAGCTCAGGGGAGCTGGGTACCCTGTTTCTGCCACAGCCGGAAGGTGGGAGCAGAGCACTCGTGGAGGCTGTCTTCTCTCTTCCCCCCCACCCGGTGTCCTCAACTATTCATGCGAAACTCCCACCGGGTCAGGGTGAATGGGGGTCGGGGGAGGTCGCCCCTTGGGGTGCCGTTGGAGTTGCTGGCGGTAACCGGGGCGTTCCTGTCTTTAGCTTGGCTCCACAGCCATTGGGATCCAGACGTCAGAGGGGGTGTGCTTGGCAGTGGAGAAGAGGATCACCTCCCCGCTCATGGAACCCAGCAGCATTGAGAAAATCGTCGAGATCGACGCCCACATAGGTAAGGGACCGAGGAAGACTGGCTCGCAGATGGGGTTAGTCTTCCCGAGTCGGCCGGAGGGGGAGGTGTCGTGATCCGAAAACCCTCGCTCCCTCCCACCTCAGGAAGCTCTACGTGGGAAGCCCCGGCTTTCTTGCGGGTGTGGGACAGAAATTCTCCTCCCAGAAAGCCCTGGGTTCCGATGACCAGTTTTCCAGGCGGCAGGCCAGCGGAGCAGAACTGCAGCAGGAGGAGGAGGAAGCAGCAGCTGCAAACACTCGTTGGGTGTTTAACCTACTCCCCAAAGTGCCCTTCTCCCTCAAATTTAGCTCTGGCAGGCGGGAAGGCTGTTGAAATGTGTAAAGACTTGGCCGGGAGCCAGCTCCCCATGGCGGCCGGGTCTTCGTCGGCGCATAATGTTCGCCCTGGACAGCGGCCACCTGCTCCCGGGCTGGAGGCCCGGAACGGGAGGGCAGGGAGACCCACTCCGCCACCCGGGTGCTCTCTCGGCCCCTAGAACTGAGAAACGGCACGAGAACGTGAGCCGAGCAGAGGAGAGGCGGTTTCTGGAGGAGTCGTTTCCCTCCCCACTGCAACCCCCAGCCTTTTTTTGGCCCCTGCTGGCATGATCCCCTCCCCTTAGCTGCTAGAGCCGGTGGTATTACGGGGTGAATAGTGCCACTTATATTTAGCCTGGCATTTCAGTTAGCTACCTAGAGGCAATTTTTTGTGGTGCTCTAGCTATGTCTGAGTAAGGACCGTCACCAGCAGAATGATAATTTGCCTGTATTACAGAAGGGTCTGGTGCCCTGTGGGTTTTCAGACCCCAGAAACATATTTGCCCCCCCCAAAGATGACACCCTCGATACTCCCTCCATTTTCCGGTTAGGGAAACCAGGACCCACAAAGACCCCATGTGCCTCAAGGTCACGCTAATGATTCAGTGATTCTCAGCTCCTCGCCTCTTCTCCCATTTGCCCAGTTACTCCTCGCCAAGAGTATCTTATCTGCGCTCTCTGGGGAAAGTAGCTTATTACTTCTCTGTGGAAGGTTGCACTGTAAGCTGCTTGTGGGCAGAGAACAGGTCCACAGACACCAGAATCTCCCAGGCGCTTAGTATAGGGCTCTGCAGTCATATTAAATTGACCTTACTGTATGCAGAGCATGGTAGAGAAGCAGCAGGGCTCAGTGAAAAGAACATGGGTTTAGGAGTTACGGGTCATGGGTTCTAATCCTGGCTCCGCCACCTGTCAGCCGGGTGACTTTGGGCAAGTCACTTAACTTCTCGGTGCCTCAGGTACCTTATCTGGAAAATGGGGATTAAGCCTCACGTAAATAAATTACAGATACATAGTCTCAGTAAATACCACTGATGGATTGGTTGACTAGAGGGCACCATCTGCAATGGATTGCAGCTCCTTTAGGCTTGGTGTTCTTGCCCGGGATCCCAAACTTCTTGTTTGGAAAGGAGCAACTTCTCAAGGAGCAATGTGGCTTTGTGGTTAGAGCAAGGGCCTAGGAGTCAGAGGACCTGGTTTCTCTGCCACTTTTTTTTAATGGTATTTAAGCTCTTACTGTGTGCCAGGCACTGTACTCAGCACTGGGGTAGATACAAGATAATCAGGTTGGACCCAGTCCATGTCCCATATGGAACTCACCACTTGTCTGCTCTGTGACCTTGGGCAGATTCATTCAGTTGTATTTGAACACTTACTGTGTGCAGAACACTACTAAGCGCTCGGGTAGTACAATTCAGCATTGTGAAGCACTTACTACATGCCAAGTACTATACTAAGCGACTGGGGTAAATACAAGATAATCAAGTCCCGCATAGGGCTCAGAGTCTACCTAGAGAGAATGGGACAATCCCCATTTCCCAGATGAGGAAACTGAGGCACAGAAATGCCTCAGGTAATGTACAAGAATACTACAATGACACATCATTGTAATCCTTAATGAGTCAATCAATGACATTTGAGCACTGTGTGCAGAGTACCATACTAAGCAATTAGGACAATACAACACAGTTGGTAGACTCATCCCCTGCCCATGAGTTTACGATCTAGGGGAAATATCTAAGTTACAAGGCAAAAAGAAGTATATTTATGTCAGCTTGATTTAAAATCCTGCCCCAAGGACGATAATACATTCTTCACTTCTCTGCGCTTCAGTTTCCTCAACTGGAAATGGGGTTCAATACTTAGATTGTAAGCCCCATGAGGGCGGGGATTGTGTCCAAGCCTATTGCCCTGTATCTACCCCAGTGCTTACAACAGTGTCTGACACATAATAAGCGCTTAGCAGATGCTGTTAAAAAAAAATAATAAGGGGTTTGAACAGGGACCTGGGGCCCAGGGAGAGCTTCGGGGCTTCCCTTCCTGAGTTTCCTGAACGGTTGGGGACAGGCCCTCCTCTCCTGTTCGGTTTTGCCAGCTGGAAGAGGGAAAAGGCGGGTCACTTGGCTTGCCTTGGAATTATCAGGTGAGAAACGGCTTCAGGAGTGCCAGGGAGTGAGGGAGGTGGGGAGGAGAATCGTCTGCTGCCATATGCCTTGCCAGCTGTGTTCCGATGTCATGTCTGGTCAGGAACTTACTTCTTGACAGCTGAGCAGCAGCCACTGGATTCGCGATTTGGTTTTTCAGTTATTTGCTACACGGTTTCACGTGAAGGTATTACCTGTCACTTCCAATCTGTCCGGAGGCCCACGGGACTGGCGAAACAGCGGCCGCCGTTCTGTCCCAGATGTGGGAACATTTTGGGCATGGCGAGCTGTGAGGCGACTGGCACAGTGGAGGATTTCACCCCGTCCCCCAATCCCCGCTTCGGGTCACAGTTTTGTCTCTCTCTTGCAGGTTGTGCCATGAGCGGGTTAATAGCTGACGCCAAGACTCTGATTGATAAAGCCAGAGTGGAGACCCAGGTAAAGCGGATTCCAGACAGCCCTCCTGTGTAGCATGCTGCCTGCGGCCCTTTCTGTAGTGCGTGAGATGCATGTCCTGAGGCTCAGTTTGAGCAGAACTCCCCATCATCCCCACCCCATTTAAAAACGCCCCGGACTCGCAGGCCAGCCCAGCTTAATGGAGCATGGTAGATCTGACATTTGCCTGGCTCTGGTTGACAGGGTTCCTTTGGACAAACAGCAGGAATGGCTCACCTCATTCCGGGACAAAATGGGTCTGGTCAACACTGACCCCCAACCCCCCGGGTTTCTGCAGCCAGAGAGAGTCCTCCTTAGGCTGGGAGCCCCATGAGGGGCCTGGACATCATCCGTGACTTTATAATAGTAATAATAATAATTGTGGTATTTGTTAAGTGCTTACTATGTGCCTGGCACTATACTAAGTGCTGGAATAGGTAACAAGATAATAGGGTTGGACACAGTCCATGTCCCGCATAGGGCTCCCAGTCTCAATCCCCATTTTACTTGATTAATTTGATTCCATCCCAGCTCTGAGGAGAGTGGTCAGCCGTTAGTAAGCGCTAAAGAAATTCCGTTCTTAGAAATGAAGTGAATTACAATTAGGCGAAAGGGGGATTGTCTTGCCCCTCCCCGCTGGCCTTCCCAAAAAGCTGTCCTTTACAGCGAGTCGGGCGAGTGGCCCAGAAGTGGCCGGATTTCATCTTTAGCCAGGGTTTCTGTGCTCTTGTTTCCGCCTCGGCAGAGGGGCGGGAGGGCGCTAATAAAGTGGCCGAGCTCAAAGTGGGGAGCCGCTCACAATCAGCGGAGCCCTGGGGGCGACAGACTGCCAGGTGACGGGCAACGAAACGTGCTGCCGAGGAGTCATGGATGCCCCTGTGTTCCCCCTGCCCGGCGGCTGAGCTACAAAACCCAAACCTGGGCAGAGAAAGGCTTTGCTCAGACCCGCAGGGAGCTTCCCAGTCTAATTTGGAAAGTCCAACTCGAACCCCAAGCGACTAGTGTTTTGGTCTCTCAGAGCGGGACACCCAGATTCGGGTCGGGGAGAGACCTTTGGGACCCATCCCCCCCCAAGCTCTGCTTCCTCTCGAGAAATTGGTCCAGAGACCCCGTGGGATCCATTCCCAGAGGTAGGGCTCTCTTTTGCACCCAACTCCTAGAGTCTGGGCTGCGCACACCGCTCTTCCAGCCTTCAGCCTTGGAAAGTACCTGAGGCAGGGAGTTGGGAGAGAACACAACCCTCAGTAACCTACCAGTCCGGCCAAGCCCAATTAGACCCTCCAGGCCTGTCGATTAGACTACAGCCTTGTGTGCCAGTGCAGACAGCCATCTGCTGAATGTCACTAGTGGGGGGAGGGCTCAGATCCCCTCTTTGCACTCCTTTTCCCCCTATCTCTAATCTACTTTAATGTCTGCATCCCTTGTGGACTGTAAGCTCCTTATTATTATTAATGGTATTTAAATGCTTGCTATGTGCCAAGCACTCTTCTGAGCGCTGGGGTAGACACAAGCTAATCAGGTTGGACACAATCCCTGTCCCACGTGGGGCTCACGGTCTTAATCCCCATTTTAAAGATGAGGTAACTGAGGCTCAGAGAAGTTAAGTGACTTGCCCAAGGTCACCCAGCAAACAAGTGGCGGATCCGGGATTAGAACCCAGGTCCTTCTGGCTTCTGGGCCTGTGCTCTACCCACTGGGCCTTGCTGCTTCATGCTACTCCCTGTGATCAAGGATCATGTCTACCAACTCTTGTACTCTAGTCTCCCAAGTGTCTAGTACAGTACTCTCCACACAGTAAGCACTCAGTAAATACCATTGGTTGACAGAGTGAAGAGGGTTAGAAAGTGTTTTCTTTCCCCCTCCCCCCCGTTCCTGGTCCATCTTGACTTCTTCCAACTAACAGTCCCAGATCCTGCGATCTTTGCTCGTGCAACCCTCTCTGTCCTTTCCGTAGAACCACTGGTTCACCTACAACGAGACCATGACGGTGGAGAGCGTGACCCAGGCCGTGTCCAACTTAGCCCTGCAGTTTGGGGAAGAGGACGCGGATCCGGGCGCGATGGTGAGTGGGTCGTCTGGCTCTCCTCCCTGCCTCTCCCCGCCCCCTCCGCCCCTCCCTCGGAGCCCTCCCCATTAAACATCCCTCCTCTCGTTTCAGTCTCGTCCGTTTGGGGTGGCCCTGCTGTTTGGAGGAGTTGATGAGAAAGGACCCCAACTGTAAGTCTCGTGTGTTTGATCGCTTCTCCTGGGACCCCTGCTTGTGGGAAGGGGCGGCCACAGAAAGTAACTTCAGATCCCTTGTGGGACAGGGACTGTTTCCAACCCATAGGTGGACTTGTATCCATTGCGGTGCTTAGTACAGTGCCTGAAACATAGTAAGTGCTTAACAAGTAATAATAATTATGATATTTGTTAAGCACTTACCATGTGCCAAGCACTGTTCTGAGCACTGGGGTAAATATGAGGTAGTGAGTTGTAACTTTTGTGAACCGGGGAAAACACGGTAACCTCCAAACGCTCACCCGCTTTTATTACTGCCATGGTCTTTCTTGCCTTGCTTTCTTCCCTTGCATGCCCCCCCCCACCTCCATAGCCGGGTATAAGGGGAGCCCGATGAAGACGATCCTAATCGACAGAAGGCAGAATCCAGTAGTTAAGAATGAGTTTGGTTAGGATGGCCATTTGAAGTGGAGAAGTTTGTTGGGAAAGATTTTTTCCAATGTCTTGGCTCTCCCAGGTTCCGTGGGTCTGCAAAGGGAATGACCCTGGGGCATATATATACCTCTGGAGATGGAGTGACGGTAGGGGGATGGTTTGAGGAGGGATGGTCTCTCCCCTGGCAGGTGGCAGGGCCTCTGGGACTGTTTTGATGTATTTTTGGGAAGGAGGGAACTTGAGAGGCCTCAGGGTAGAATACCTAAGAAGCAGCAGAGCTCCCCTAGAAAGAGCACAGGCCCAGAAATGAGGACCTGGGTTCTGATCCTGTCTCTGCCACTTGCTTGCTCAATGATCATAGGCAACTCTGTTAACTTCTTTGGGGTTCAGTTTCCTCATCTGTAAAATGAAATTCAATAGCTGTCCTCCATCTTTCTTAGACTTTAAGCCCCATGTGGGACAGTGTCATATCTGCTTATCTTGTGTCTGTCCCAGTGCTTGGCACATAGCATTTGACAAATGCATCAGTGATATAATTGTAAAGCTGCTGATGGGGTAGCTTGATTATCATCTTCAAAGTGTGCTTGGGAAGCTTCCCCTCTGGGAAGTTGTTCGTACCTTCAGTATCATAATAATGTTGGTATTTGTTAAGCGCTTACTATGTGCCGAGCACTGTTCTAAGCGCTGGGGGAGATACAGGGTCATCAGGTTGTCCCACGTGAGGCTCACAGTTAATCCCCATTTTACAGATGAGGTAACTGAGGCACAGAGAAGTTAAGTGACTTGCCCACAGTCACACAGCTGACAAGTGGCAGAGCCGGGAGTCGAACCCATGACCTCTGACTCCGAAGCCCAGGCTCTTTCCACTAAGCCACGCTGCATTATATCATATCATATCATCGCATAGCTTACCTTTAATAACCCTGTATGCTGTAGGCTCGTTGCGGGCAAGGAATGTGAAGCAGCATGGCCCAGTGGATAGAGCACGGGCTTGGGAGTCAGGCGGACCTGAGTTCTAATCCCAGTTCCGCCTCGTGTTTGCTGTGTGACCTTGGGCAAGTCATTTCACTTCCTCTGTGCCTGTTACCTCATCTGTAAAATGGGGTTTAAGACTGTGAGCCTATGTGGGTCAGGGGTTTTGTCCAACCCGATTTGCGTGTATCCACCCAAGCATTCGGTACAGTGGCTGGCACATAATAAGTGCTTAACAAATACCAAAATTATTATTATTTTCTCTGTTATAGTGTGCTCTTCCAAGTCCTTAGTACAGTGGACTGCACATAGTGAATACTCAATAAATTAAATACAATTGATTGTGTCCATAGGTCTTTGGAGAAGTCCTAGTCATCTCCCTGCCAAATGTCTACCATTAGAAGGTCAGCTCCATATGAGCGAGGAACATGACATGTCTTTGTACTTCCTGAGCGCTTAGTACAGTGGCTGCATCCAGTGTGAGCATAGTAAATGCCGTCACTGCCGCCTCCCACTGAGGTTGTTCTCGAGTTTCTGACACCTTCCACTCACTGAGCATCTCTTAGCAGCCTGTGAACCCCAGGCATTATTAAAAATAAAAAATACTAATGATGGTTTTTGTTAAGCACTAAGGTAGATACAGTGCAATCAAATAATACAGCCCCTTCACATGGGGCTCACATCTAAGGAGAAGGGAGAACAGCTATTTAATCCCTCTTTTACAGATGAGGAAACTGAGTCCCAGTGAAATTAAGGGACTTGCCTAAAGTCACAGAGTAAACTAGTGGTGGAGCTGGGATCAGAACGCAAGTCCTCTGTTTCCTAGGCCTCTACGCTTTCTGTTTGGCCACGCTGCTTCCCAAGCCTCTTGTCCTTCCACCTCATGGCTCTCGATCTTCTCCAGGGCGACCCACTCCCCATTTCCACAACACTCCTCCCTCCCCAGGTGAGTGTATTCTAATTTCCTTCCCTTTGTGTGTGGCAGGTTCCATATGGATCCTTCAGGAACCTTCGTACAGTGTGATGCTCGAGCAATCGGTTCTGCCTCGGAGGGCGCCCAGAGCTCCTTGCAGGAGGTTTATCACAAGGTATGGCCTCCTGCCCGGGGTGTATTCTGGCTGCCAGCACCCGACTGTGCTGAGGTCTCTGCAGCGGCTGTAAACCTGGCCACGAATGGGTACAAACAGTTGAGGTGGGAGAATGAACACATCCTACCTCCTCATCTTAAAAGAATCTTCACCTTATCTTCAAGAGAAATGATGAGATTGTAATGTAACTTAAGTGCCCAAAGGATGCTACAAGGCGGTCTGAGGAGGAAGAGCAAGGAAGAGAGAAGTAGGGGAAAGTAGCTGACTAGCCTTATTACTCCAAATGGTGGCCAAGGGATAGTCCTAGATGAGCTTGCAATTGCTGTCGTGGACTCCCCCTGCCAAGTTTCAGAGCGTTGGGGGCCAGAAAGTAGCACCTTGACCATACCGAACTCCCCACCAAAACACGTGCAGACATTCTAGGGGTGATCCCTCGCCTGTGTACCTCTGTTCTTCAGGGACATTTGTGATTTGGATGTTGACTTCAAGTGTCTTAATGCATGTAAGCCCCCTTTCTGCTCAGACCTTCTGGTGGTACATGTAGAGTCCTCTGAGCGCTTAATTTACATTACATTCTTCTCATTTCTCCTTGAAGAGGAGATGGAATTTTTTGGTTTTTTTTTAAGATGAGGTGGTAGGGTGTCTAAATCAGTGGCATTTAATTGAGCACTTATTAATAACAATGTTGGTATTTGTTAAGCTCTTACTCTGTGCAGAGCACTGTTCTAAGCGCTGGGGTAGATACAGGATAATCAGGTTGTCCCACATGAGGCTCACAGTTAATCCCCATTTTACAGATGAGGTAACTGAGGCACAGAGAAGTTAAATGACTTGCCCACAGTCACACAGCTGCCAAGTGGCAGAGCCGACATTCGAACCCATGACCTCTGACCCCCAAGCCCGGACTCTTTCCACTGAGCCACGCTGCTTCTCTGCAGCTGCCCTTATTACTTTGAGGGCACTATATGAAGTGCTCGGGAAGTACAGAATGGAGTGGGTAAATGCAGTCCTTGCCCACAAGGAATTTATATAGTCTACAGAGTGTCAACACATTTGACAGGGAATGCTGGAGGCGAAGGAAAAGGCCTATGGATGAGTTGGTAAAAAAAGAATAAATTTAAAAATCCAGGAAGTCACTGATGGATACGATGCTCTTACGGAAGAAAAAAAACAATCAGCCACCTTGGACTCTTCCTTCAGGCCATTGAGCTTAGATGAGAATGTTCGTTGGCGCTGTGAGTGGAGCAAGAGAGATTGGCTATAGTCAAGTAAACAGGCATTAACCACTCCTCCCCCTCTTTGTTTAAGTCTATGACACTGAAAGAAGCCATCAAATCCTCTCTCATCATTCTCAAGCAAGTAATGGAGGAGAAGTTGAATGCAACTAACATTGAGGTATTGTGATTTGATTCCTCTTATTTATCCCATGAGGAAAGCTCCTTGGTCTGAATGGCTGGGGTTTCTCTGTCTGCACCATCTGGCTCTCAAATGTGAAACGTTGATTACCTGGCAACCGTCTCTCTCCGTTGTGGAGCCTCGTGGAGCTTTTGGGGAACGGTACGTTGCGTTAGTGCAGCCGTTGGGGTGACATCCCTCCTCGGGCTTAGTGACGGGGGTGGGGGTGGGTATACTGTTAGGTTTAAGACGTGGCAATTCCAGGGCAGGTGATGACTGCAAGCAGCTCGTTGGCTGGTGTTTTGGGTAGCGGGCAAAGCTGGTGGCTAGCACCGAAGGGGGGGGCTCTTTGGCTGCCTTATTGGGTGGGGTTCCTGGTTAAAGAGCTAAAGAGCCTTTCAGGCCCGGAAGGAGGCCACCCTAAACCACTCCCTGGGGCACCTATTTTCAGTGTGGGAGGGTGTCCCTCCTTAAGGAACACACACACATACACACACGTCTCACTGCAGTAAATGATCAGTCAGGATGTCTCTCAGTCCACTGGTTCAGCCATTTGATGAAGTCCAGACCCCTTCCTCGCTCCTCTCCCCCCTGCCCCCCCCCCCCCCAAACACATGCACACACACCCTATCACTACCCTTGGAAATCATAGACCTGACCAAGTCCCCGCTTGGGCTTTGTAAAAAGTCCTGATAAAGCCTGTAAGTCTCTCGTCTACAATCATAAGATTGTAAAGTTAGAAAAGCAGGGGAGTCAGAGAACCTGGTTTCTAATCCCAGCTCTGCCACTTTTATTATTTAGGGAATTTACGCTCTTCCTCTGTGCCAGGCACTATATGAGGCGCAGAGAAGTTAAGTGACTTGCCAAGGTCACGCAGCGGGCAAGTGACAGCACTGAGATTAGAACCCAGGTCCTCTGATTCCCAGACCCAAGTTATTTTCTCTAGCCCATGCTGCTTCTTAGCACCTTTCCCTCCCTCCTCCTCCCAGTCTCCTTCACATACACTTCCATTCTCCCATGCTGTTCTTGCCACAGCTATAATGGCTCTATACCCAGGGTTTACGTGTATGTCTGGCCCATAACTTCTGCTTTGGTTAACTGTATGGTTTTTTTAATGAAAAGATAGGACGTTCTGGAGAAAATATATCCATAGAGTCGCTGTGAATTGGAAATGACTCAACCGCATTTGAGGATAATTATGGTTTTTGTGCAGAAAAATCATGGAGTCACATTTCATCATCAGTATTATTAAAGCACTTGGTATATGCAGAACACCTTACTAAGCATTTGAGAGAAATGCTTAGAAGCCAAAGACCCCTTTCCTGCCCTCTCAGGGCTTTCAGTTTATTGGGGGCAACAGGCAGACTTGGAAGTACTGACAAGAAGTGGGAACGGGAGGGAGGACCAGGCTATTACACAGGCTGAGAGAGGTGAATAAGCAAATGGAATATACAGATAGGCTGAGGATAAGTAGAATTCGGAAGGGCCAAAAGTGGGCTGACAGGTTTTGGAAGACTTCTTGGAAGAGGTGGGCTTTTAGAAGGACTTTGAAGGTGACCTGGTCTGGGGAATGGAGTGAACAAGGAGGTAGAGGCAGGAGCAGGTGCAGTTTGCCGAATGTGGGAGGGTCGAAGCGTGAGGTGGTGCGTAGCTGAAGCCTGGGTAAGGAAATGCTGGAGCCGCTCTGCTCTCACCCCACCAGAAAGGAGACACTGGGGAAGGATTTGTGGGGGTGGTGGGAGTGGGGGTGGTCCTCTGCTCAAAAAAAATGGCCACTCTTAAGCTTGACAGACTCTGCGGGTTCTGCAGGCCAGTCAAAGAGTGACTGGTGGATTCATTTCAAAGGAGGTTTGATGAATACATTTATTTTGGAGGCAGAGGGCTATTTTAGGGAAGCCCCGGAGCAGAAGAATGACAGCCTGGAAAAGGCATCCCTCCCTGGGACACAGATCCTGCCACCAGTAAAGAACAGTAAAGAACAGCTGCACCGTCCTCCTCCTTGCTATTCATTGCCCTGACCAGCGGACCGCCCCGCTCCTCCCCCTCCCCTTCAGCTCTCTTTTTAACCCTTTACCTCTTCCCCTTCCACATCAAACAGAACCTCCTTATCATTGGCTTTAAGGCACTCACTCAGTTCGACCCATCCTACCTCACCCCACTGATCTACTACAGCCCAGCCCGCACACTCCATTCCTCTTCTGTAGCACTCGTTTACTCCCTGTCCCCCAATCTCTACTATCTCCCTGCCGACCCCTTTCACGCGTCCTCCCCGTAACCTGGAACTCCCTCGCCTTCCGTATTCACGAGACCACCACTCTTTCCACATTCAAAGCATTAGTAAGGTCACATCTCCAAGAGACCCTCCTCCAATTTAGCCCTCTTTTCCCCGGCTCACTCTCCCTTCTGCGTTCTATATGTACTTGGATCTGTGGCCTTTGGACATTTGACATTCGCCTCATCCCAACCTCACAGCACTTATGAACGTGTCTTTGTATTATATAGTGTAAATGATTCCTATTAATGTCTGTCTCCCCCCACAAGATTGTAAACTCATTATGGGCAGGGAAAGTCTGCTAATTGTGTTGTATTGCACTCTTCCAAGAGGTTAGTATAGTGCTCTACACCTAGTAAGTGCTCAGTAAATACCATTGAGTGACTGACTGATGGATTGATTGATTCCCTTCCAGCTGGCCACTGTGGAGCCTGGCCTGAAATTCCACATGTTCACAAAGGAAGAGCTTGAAGAAGTTATCAAGGACATATGAAGGGAGAGAGTTTCACAGAGGAGTTGACCATTTATCCACAATTTTTATTTCGAGTCCCCGTTCTTTGGAGAAACGCTTCTGGCCGTGCCTGTGTTGTTGTTTTTTTACAAATCTGTGTACATAAGACAGTTCTGAAATAAAAGATGATGATAAAATAAATGTGTTTTGTTACACGCGGTCCGTTCTCTTGTAACGCAGCCTGGGTTTTGGAGCATCTATTAGGAGCTGATCTGATGCTAACTTGCGTGGCTGTCACATTGTCCTGAAAATGGAGATTTAGTACTGCTCTCACGTCGTCGTCCCCCGGGCCCCTCTTCCCATGCGGCCTGTGTGGGCCTGCTCGCCATTTAGGGCCACCGCATGGTGACTGCCCACAAGCGACCACACACTAGCCCAGTGCCCTCGTGCGACTGACAGTTGATAGCACCAGAGCAACCCCCTCTCGAATTTTTCCGCCATCTCCCCTTCCTCAGCCCCTCCTCTCTTTGAAATTCCTTCTTAGGTACGGTACTTATTTGGTCTTGCTGCCTATATACATTAGTGTTTGTAAGGCTGAGTTGTACTCTCCCTAGCACACAGTAAGCACCTTCTTTATGGTATTTGTTAACCTCTTACTACATGCCAGGCACAGTACTAAGGTTTGGGGTAGTTAGAAGACAGTCAGGTTGGACATAGTCCATGTCCTATGTGGGCCTCGCTGTCTTAGTCCACGTTTTATACGTGAGATAACCGAGGCCCAGAGAAGTGAAGTGAGATTTGCTTGAGATCACCCAGCTGACCAGCGGCTGAATCCAAGATTAGAACCCAGGCCCTTCCGACTCTGAAGCCCATACTCTAACCGCTAGCCTGTGCTGCTTCACAAATAGCAGTAGCATCTTTAGAGGATCCCACTTCATCGGGGATTAAAACAAACTGGGAAACGAACATGCGAAGCTTCTCGTTTTGCAAACTCTATGTCGAGTCTTACTGTAATAAATGTGTTCTCTTGGTTTTTCTTTTTTCATTATTCCTTCCTGAGAAATACTGTGGATAGGGCTTTGTGCCAAGCCCTGCACTAAGCCTTGGAGTAGATACAAGTTTATCAGGTTGGACACAGTTCCTGTCTTACATAGGAGTCACAGTGGAAGTAGGAGAAAGAAGAGATACCGAATCTTCATTTTACAGATAAGGAAACTCAATCAGCTCGTCGCCCCAACCTCACTAATCTCCCACTAAAACCCGGCCTGCATGCTTTGCTTCTATTAATGTCAACCTGCTCGCTGTGTTCTGAACCCATTTCTCTGGTCGCAAACCCCTTGCCCACGTCTTCACTCTAGCCTGGAACTCCCTCCTGTGTAATATCAGACGGACCACCACTCTCCCCATCTTCAGAGCCCTACTGAAATCATATCTTCTCCAAGAAGCCTCTCCTGACTGGCCTTTCTTTTCCCCACCCTATTCACCCTCCCTCTGAATGTCCTATGAACTTTACCCCTTAAACATTTTGTTTCTCACCCCTCCTTGGGGCCCACAAAACCTATGTCCCTATATTTATAATCAGTCATATTTACTGATGCTTACTGTGGCAGAGCCCTTGGGAGAGTACAATGTAACAGTTGGGAAACGTCCCCTTGCCCATACAAGCTGCTTCCCTCGTATGTCGTTTAGTTTACTGTCTGTCTCCTCTACTAGACTGTAAACTCCTTGCAGAGTGAGATCATGTCCACCGGCTGTACTGTACTCTTCCAAGCGCTTAATAACAGTGTAATTAGTGTAACTGTGTAATACTAGTTACATTACATTAGTGTAACGGAGTGTAACTGTAGGAATCTCTTGGAAGCAGCGTGGCTCAGTGGAAAAGAGCCTGGGCTTCGGAGTCAGAGGTCATGAGTTCGACTCCCGGCTCTGCCACTTGTCAGCTGTGTGACTGTGGGCAAGTCACTTAACTTCTCTGTGCCTCAGTTACCTCATCTGTAAAATGGGGATTAACTGTGAGCCCCACGTGGGACAGCCTGATTCCCCTATGTCTACCCCAGCGCTTAGAACAGTGCTCTGCACATAGTAAGTGCTTAACAAATACCAACATACCTATCCACAGGCTTATTGCATTAGAGATAGGTGAGAGATTATCTGGGGCCTAGGTGTACCAAGTCAGAAACAAAGAGAGCCTTTGGCAAGGTGTAGCACTTGGTTCCTGTCTGGAAGAGTAGCTAACATTTGAACTACCACTGTTGTAAGAGTAAAGAGTCAGAGGTCATGGGTTCAAATCCCGCCTCAGCCGCTAGTCAGCTGTGTGACTTTGGGCAAGTCACTTAACTTCTCTGTGCCTCAGTTACCTCATCTGTAAGGACTCCTTCCTCTTAGATTGCAGCCATCAGTCAGAACAACCTTCCTACTTTAAAAAGTGTTTCTATTGACTCATTGAAAAATCTTCTATTCTACTTTTTCTTTGGTGATGGTCTGAGACAGCACTGAGGAATTGTCCTGGGGTGCAGTGGGCTTCAGTTAATGGAGTCTTTTTTAATCCAAAGGCCTGACTGTGACTTTATCTCTGGAAAGGGAAGGTGTTTTTATAAGAGAAGTATTTAGGGAAGCAGCGTGCCTCAGTAGAACAAGCACGGGCTTAGGAGTCAGAGGTTATGTGGTTTGAATGCCGGATCTGCCACTTGTCAGCTGTGTGACTGTGGGCAAGTCACTTCACTTCTCTGTGCCTCAGTTCCCTCATCTGTAAAAGGGGGATTAAGACTGTGAGCCTCATGTGGGAGAACCTGATGACCCTGTATCTCCCCAGCGCTTAGAACAATGCTCTGCACATAGGAAGCGCTTAACAAATACCAACATTATTATTATTTGTAAATCTCTTGAGGGTGTAATTGTTGTGAAGGTTTGGTGGATCTTTGACAGACATTTTGATATTCTGTCCGGGATACAGAGTAAAAATCAAATGACAAAAAGATTTTGATATTTTCAAAATGAATATCCTACCTGGGCAAAATTTTTATGGAAATAAAGCTGAATTCTTTGGAATTATTGGTCCGGACATTATCTGTGCATGCTTATGATTGTCCACCAGGTGGCACTGCTTCACAGCGTGCGTCTGAGACAAGACAATGGGCCATTCATTCATTCATTCATTCATTCATCCATCCATCCATCCATCTTTGAGAATCATCCCAACAAAGAAATAATCTTTATATCCTCCGCTAATCACATGATTAGCATCACATGTCTCCTGATCAACTGTCCAGTTAAAGCAGATGAAAATGGATAAAGCAGCGTGGCTCAGTGGAAAGGGGACGGACTGGGGAGTCAGAGGTCATGGGTTCAAATTCCTGCTCAGCCGCTAGTCAGCCGTGTGACTTTGGGCAAGTCACTTAACTTCTCTGTGCCTCCGTTACCTCATCTGTAAAATGAGGATTAAGACTGTGAGCCCCACGTGGGACAACCTGATCAACTTGTATCCTCTCCAGCGCTTAGAACAGTGCTTTGCACAAAGTAAGCGCTTAAATGCCATAATTATTATTATTATCATAAACCTTCAACCCAAATGATTTCACGTGTTGACTATGAAACGGAAGGAATGTTTTAGCCTGTCTATCAGGGGGATGATCTCTTCGAGAAATCAATTTTACCCTGCTCAGGGATTTGAATCAAGGCTTTCCTTTGAAAATTCTCAACGGCGGCCTTCAGATCTCACTACTCCCTGGCCCTACTCTATCTGCTTCAACTTGGCTCAATTCCTTGGTTCCAACGAAGCTTCCCTTTTTTAATAATAATAATTATTATTATTATTATACTAGTTATGTATTTGTTGTGTTTACTATGTGCCAAGCACTGTTCTAAGCACTGGGGTCAAGATCAGGTAATCAGGCTGTCCCACATGAGGTTCATAGTCTTAATCTCCATTTTACAGATGAGGGAACTGAAGCACAGAGGAGGAAGTGGCTTGCCCAAGGTTACATAGCAGGCAAGTGGCAGAGCTGGGATTAGAACCCACGTCTTCTGACTCCCAAGCCCATGCTCCTTCCACTAAGCCATGCTGCTTCTCCCACAGCCACGCTGCTTTTTTTGTAAATTTCTGCCTCTAGATTTCCTCAAGCCTTGACCCAGACTGTATCTGAAATATGGAGTAATCACTCTGCTTCTGTAACATCTCTATCCCAGTCCTGGGAAAATATACTGGTTCTTTAAGACTGTGAGCCCAGCCTGAGACAGCGACTGTGCCTGATCATCTTGTATCTACCCCAGCATTAGCACAGTGCTTGACCTGTCCTAAGTGCTAAGGAAATACTATCATTATCCATCTCACACTGTGGGTTAAGCCCACCTCCTCAAAGCCTTCTGTGATCAATCCTGGCCATTCTAACATCCCGCACACCCACTACTTCATCTCAGATCCTTCTCATAATACACTGCACTTATGTCCTTTTTTCGGGATTCTGGGTTCATCTCGTCTCCCCTAACTGTTGTTCTCCTGGAGAAAAAGGACCGGGGTTTATTCTTAACAGACTCTCAAGGGCCTCAATCCGGCCTTTTGTCCCCGAGAATGTCACATAAGACCTGGTGAGGGGGAGGGCCATCTCCAGTGGGGTAGTTGTGTAGATAGCTTGGAGACACGACTTCTGCTTGAATCCTTTTCTCAAAGGATTTTAGGTGCAAATCCGGGACAGCAACTAGAAAGCATCCTCAATCTGAGGACTTGGTGTCCACTTGCGATCCAGCTTCCTCTTTGTTTTGTTTGTTTTTATGGGATTTGTTAAGTGCTGACTATGTGTCAAGCCCTGTTTTAAGGACTGGGATAGATACAAGTTAATTAGACCGGATACAATCCCCATCCCACATGGGGCTCACAGTCTAAGCATTGTTTCTGGTTTCTTTTTTGCCTTGGGTCTTGGCTGGAATGAACCCGCCTTTCCTAAATCTCTACTGTGAAACTGTCTCAGGATGGAGCAGAACCCTCAGGCCGGGATTATGAGTTCCGACCAGTTTATAGGTTTTAAGTTAAAACAGGAGCCTTCCCTTTCCAAGAGTATGCTAGGTGGCAAAAGGAGGGCGGGGAGAGGAGGGTGAGGGTCAAAGGTCTAGATTGAGCTTCCTCAGTTTTCCAGGCCCTTTTTTCAGTGCAACATTAAAGGCCAGTGCCTCAAGTTTCCTGTTCCCCTCGTGAGGGTATTAGGCCAGACGTTAATTGAAGGTTTTTCCACAGGCCTTTGCGAGGCCGGCGGGAGCTGATCTCTATCTGGAAGCGAAGGGTTGGGCCTAGGCGGCATGTTCCTACCGCGGCATAAAGTGGGTAGCAAAACCTGCAACCCGGGGCACGAGCCAGCAGCTCAACCAGGGTTGTCGGTTTACACTCCCCCGGAGGACGTGTGTGGCAGTGGTCATTCTGAGGTTTGTTTAATTTTGGAAAATGCTTTCCGAGGGCCGGGCTGCCCCTTCCAAGGGATGGAGCGCTCCATCACCTTGCCCCCTCTTACCTCAACTCCCTTTTCTCTTTCTACTGCCCACCCCGCAGGCTCCGCTCCTCTGCCACCCACCTCCTCACAGTTCCCGCCTTCCCACCGTCGACCCCTGGCCCACGATCAAGCGCTGTCCTGGAATGCCCTCCCTCCTCACCTCTGCTAAACTCACTCTCGTCTCCTCTTCAAAGCCCTCCTGAGAGCTCACCTCCTCCAGGAGGCTTTCCCAGACTAAGCCCCCTTTCCCTGTGCTCCTCCTCCCCTCCCTTCACACCCTCTGCTTCTCCCCTTTCCCCTCCCCTCAGCACTGTGCTCATTTGTATATATTATTTATTACCCTATTTATTTTGTTAATGAGGTGGTACATCCCCTTGCTTCTATTTATCTTGATGATGTTGTCTTGTTTTTGTTTTGTCCTGTCTTGCTCTGCTGCCTTTCTCCCCTGTTTGGCCTGTGCTCCCGTCACTGGGCAGGGATGGTCTCTATCTGTTGCCCAGTTGTCCATCCCAAGTGCTTAGTACAGTGCTCTGCACATAGTAAGCGCTCAATAAATACTACTTGTCAGCTGTGTGACTGTGGGCAAGTCGCTTCACTTCTCTGTGCCTCAGTTCCCTCATCTGTAAAATGGGGATGAAGACTGTGAGCCTCATGTGGGACAACCTGATGACCCTGTGTCTCCTCCAGCGCTTAGAACAGTGCTCTGCACATAGTAAGCACTTAACAAATACCAACATTTGAAGCAGCGTGGCTTAGTGGAACGAGCTCAGGCTTGGGAGTCAGAGGTCATGGGTTCTAGTCCCGGCTCTGCCACTTGTCAGCTGTGTGACTGTGGGCGAGTTGCTTCACTTCTCTGGGCCTCAGTTCTCTCATCTGTAAAATGGGGATTAAGGCTGTGAGCCTCATAGGGGACCACCTGATGATCCCGTGTCTCCCTCAGTGCTTGGAACAGTGCTCTGCACATAGCAAGTGCTTAACAAATACCAACATTATTACTATTACGAATGAACGAATGAATTCATTCAATAGTATTTATTGAGTGCTTACTATGTGCAGAGCACTGTACTAAGCGCTTGGAATGGACAAATCGGTGACAGAGAGAGATAGTCCCTGCCCTATGACGGGCTTACAGTCTAATCGAATGAATGAGTGGATGAATGAATAGCTGGATGGATGGATGGATGAATAGCTGGATGGATGGATGGATGAATGAATAGCTGGATGGATGGATGAATGAATGGATGGATGGAAGACTGACTGACTGAATGACAGAATGAATGAATGAATGCCGGCGGGGCTGCGGCCATCGGGCGCCCCCCCGTGAGGAGCTGCGCAGTTAGCGTAACCCCCCAGCGCTAAGTCCCTAAACCTCCGGCAGGGGGCGGGCGGGAGGCCGACTCGTCGATGACCTCACTCCATTCCCACCAATGAGCGGGGAGGAAAAAGCCCCCCTCCACCGCCCCCCCTCCCCCCCCCCGCCGCAGCTCGCGCCGCCGCGTGAGCCGCGAAGACGTTCCAGAGCCCCAAGCGACAGGGGCCGGGGAGGGGGGGCGGGGGGCGGGGCTAGGGGAGAAGGGCGGCGGGCGGAGCCAATGGGAGCGGAGGGGCTCGGCGGGAGCCGGCCAATGGGGGCGGCGCCCGGCGGAGGGGGCGGGGCGGCGAGGAGGCGGGCGGAGGGAGGGGCGGGGTCGGCGGCGTCGGCGTCGGCGTCGGCGGGGCGGACGGCAGGTGTCGGCGGGGATGGAGCGGCGGAGGGGCGGCGGCGGCGGTGTCGGCGGCGGCGGGGGCCCGGGGCCCGGCGTCCTCCCCGCGCTCCCCCTCCGGTGGGCTTGCTGCCTGGGGCTGCTGCTGCTGCTGCCGCCGCCGCCGCCCGGGGCGGGCGCCCGGAGGGGTCTGAGCGCGGGGGAAGGGGAGGGGGCGGCGGGGGCCGGCGGCGGCGGCGGCGGCGGCGGCGGCGGGGGGGGCGGCTGCCGCCCGCTGCGGGGCTTCGAGGCCGGCCTGCTCAACAACACGCACCAGGTCAGTGCGCACCGGACCCGCTCCCCCGGCTCCCCCCCGCGCCCCCCGCTCCAGCCCGGCTCCTCGCCCTAGACGCCTTCTCCCCGGCCGGACAAGGCGGGCGGGAATCCCCTCCTTCCCTCCTTTCTCTCGTCCCTTCCTCCCTCCCTCCTTCCCTCCCCCTTCCTGCCCTCTCTTCCTCCCTCTTTCCTTTCTCTCCCCTCTCTCCCTTTTCTTTCTCCATCATTTCCCCTCCCTTCTCTTTCTCCCTACTTTTCCCTCCCTCTGCCTCCCTTTTCCCTCCCCTGTCTTTCTCCCTTTTTTCCCTCCCTCTTTCTCCCTTTTCTCTCTTCTCTCTTTCTTCCTTCTTTCACCTCTTCTCTCTCCCTTCTTTTCCCTCTTCTCTATTTCTTCCTTCTTTTCCCTGTCTCTTTCTCCCTTTTCCCTCTCCCTCTTTTTCTCCCCATCTTTTCTCCCTTCTTTTCCCTTCTCCTCTTCCCTTCCCTCCCTCTCTCCGCTCCCTTCACTTCCCTTCTCTTCACTCTCCCCCCTTTTCTCCCCTTCTCTCCCCTCCCCTTCTTTCCCTTTTCTTCCCTCTGCTCCCCTTCTCTCTTCCCTCCCCTCCCCTTCTTTCTCTCCCTTCCTTTCCCTCCCCTTTCCTCTCTTCTCTCCCTTACCTTCCCTCCCCTCTCCTCCATTCTCTCCCTTCCCTCCCCTCTTTCTCCTCCCCCCTTCTCTCCCTTCCCTCCCCTCCCTTCTCTCCCTTCTCTTGACTCCCCTCTCTTCTCTCCCTTCCCTTCCTTCTTTTCCCTCCATTCTCTCCCATCTCCTCCCTCCCCTTCCCTTCCTTCTTTTCCCTCCCCTCCTTCCCCCCCTCCCCTTCCCTCTCTTCTCTCCCTTCCCTCCCCTTCTCTCTCTGTCCTCCTCTCTCTTCTATTTCCTCCCCTCCCCTCTCTTCTCTCCCTTCCCTTCCATCTTTTCCCTCCCCTTCTCTACCTTTCTACTCTCTCTTCTCCCCACCCCCCATTCTCTCCCATCTCTTCCCTCCCCTCCCCTCTCTTCTCTCCCTTCCCTTCCTTCTTTTAATAATGTTGGTATTTGTTAAGCGCTTACTATGTGCCGAGCACTGTTCTAAGCGCTGGGGTAGACACAGGGGAATCAGGTGGTCCCACGTGGGGCTCACAGTCTTAATCCCCATTTTACAGATGAGGTAACTGAGGCACAGAGAAGTTAAGAATCCCTCCCCTTCCCTCTCTTCTCTCCCTTCCCTCCCCTCTCTTCTCTCCCTTCCCTCCCCTCTCTTCTCTCCCTTCCCTTCCATCTTTTCCCTCCCCTTCCCTACCTTTCTACTCTCTCTTCTCCCCACCCCCCATTCTCTCCCATCTCTTCCCTTCCCTCCCCTCTCTTCTCTCCCTTCCCTTCCTTCTTTTCCCTCCCCTCCCCTTCCCTCTCTACTCTCCCTTCCCTCCCCTTCTCTCTCTTCCCTCCCCTCCATTCTCTCCCTCTCTTCCCTCCCCTCTCTTCTCTCCCTTCCCTTCCCTTCCCTTCTTTCTTTTCCCTCACCTCCCCTCTCTTCACCTGCCTCCCCCCCGCTTCCCTCCTCTCCCCCTTTACCCATCCAATTCCCTGCTCATCATCCATCAGCCCCCATTGGCAACACCTTCCTTGGGGAAATCATCCATTACGGCCTTGTTCTTCTCCAGCCCCTGAACCCTTAAGGACTTCGCTGCCCTTCCCTCAACACACTAGTCTACTCCTTTTCCATGGCATCACACTCACACTTCTCCAACCCTGGGTCCAAGGGGCACTCCCCACCCCGTTCCTATTGCCACCCCACCCCCTTTCCTTCTCCATTCCTCCTCCCCCACAGTCGTTCTTCCTTTTCTTTCTCCCCCATGCTCAATCCTCCTCCCACTTTCTCCTTTCACCGCTCCCCGGCCCAACGCACACACTCCAAACATTTGGGTTTCCAGGGAAAAGAGCTCCTGCAACCCACAGGAGACTTAGATGGTAGCCTCCAGTAGCAGATACCAAATTCTTTACCAAGCCACCCTGCCTTCCCCCCAACCCTCGTTTCACCCCTCTGCTCTTTGCTCTCCTTAATAGCCCCCTTCAAAGAATGTGGTGGAGAATGAGATGATGGCAACATACCAAGACGGTTGGGCTTTAACACTTTGTGTTTTATCATCAAACTGTGTCTGAGGGACTTTCTATTTTACCTTGTGTCTGTCTCTTTCTCCTTTTTTCTACTTCACCTTAGCTTTTAGACTGCACTCTTCTCCTTCCTTCTTGCATCTGTTCTCACCCCTTTCCTGGCATAAGCGGGAGAGCGGGGGCTAATGGAAAGTTGTGAGGAATGGAATCTCGAATGAAAATAGCTGTCAGAGTTGCAGAGTTCAATAGCCTCTGTTTGTACCTTGCAGTGCTTCTTATTAAAAAGAAAAAAAAGTTACTACTTCTGCCTGCCTAAGTGCCCAGAGGGCTGTTAAGTATGCATCTGCTCATTATTTGAAGTAGCTTTTAAAGTCCGTTTTTAGAAGTTGGAGGGAGAAAAGCTTCTTCGTGTTATGATGATGGTCCCCTTGGCACCATTCATCTTCATTGGAGCCCTCTTTGAAATCCTGGAGGTCTTGACTTGCATGCCCCAAGTCCTGATGTTTGCTTGCTTGCTATTCCATTTATCGAATGGATTATGAATGGAATATAGAATATGCAGGGCACTGTACTGTATACAACGGGGAAGAAACACTGAACCCGGGGAAGAAACACGATTCCCACATCCGCCAACAAGCCTTCCCTCGCTAACTTATCCACACTCCAAGTCGTGTCAACCCAGCGGCTGCCTCTTGCACTTAGAAATAGATACCCATCCTCAGCATCTGTATGTATGTTTTGAGTGAGCGTTGTGTTTTTTCTGACTTCCCTGTAAATATTTTTATCCTGCTGGATTGTCAACTCCCTGAGGGCAGAAATCATAACGACTAATTTTATTGCACTTCTCCAAGCACATAATACAGTGCTGTCCACACAGTCGGGTGCTCAGTAAATACTTTTGCGGTCTGTCTCCCCTGTTACTGTATAAGAAGTAATCATAGTACTATTTAGGTGTTTACTGTGTTCAAAGCACTGAATTAAGTGCTGGGCAGAAGTGAGAATTAGAGCCATCCCTAGCTCCCAAGGGCTCACAGGAGGGCTCCTGTTGTATCTTGCCAAGCACTCTGTACTGTGCCTGGTGCCCAATAGAGCCCGATAAACATCAATCAGTGGTATTTACTGAGTGCTTACTGTTTGAAGAGCACAGTACTAAGCACTTGGGAGAGTACAGTTCAACCAAAATGGTAGATACATTTCCTGCCCACAGAGGAGCTAACAGTCCAGAGGAGGAGAGAGACAATAATATGAATTACAGGTATAAGTGCTGTGAGGCTGAGGGTGGGGTGGATATCAAGTACTTAAGGTGCATATATGATGCAGATGGGAGAGAGAATAGGGAAAATGGAGATGTAGGGAAGACCTCTTGGAGGAGATGTAATTTTAATAAGGTTTTGAAAATGGGGAGAGTGAAGGAGGGGAGGGGGTTCTAGGCCAGAGAGAGGACCTGGGCAAGGGGTGGGTGGTGAGATAGATGAAATCGAGGTTCAGTGAGTAGGTTGGTGTTAGAGGAGTGAAGTAAGTGGGCCGATTGTAATAGCAAATCAGCTAGGTAAGGAAGGAGAGAGAGAGAGAGCTGATTGCTTTAAAGCCAATGGTAAGGACTTTCTGTTTAATGTGGAGGTGGGTGAGCAAACGCTGGAAGTTCTTGAGGAGTCGGGAGATGTCGACTGAACAGTTTTTTTAGGGAATTGATCCGGCCAGTTTAGTGAAGTGTGGACAGGAGGCAGGTAGGTCAGTGAGAAGCCTGATGCACTAGTCAAGGTAGGCTGTCACAAGTGCTTGGATCAGCAGAGTAGCAGTTGGGATGGAGAGGAAAGGGCGGATTTTGGAGGTGTTGCAAAGGTAGAAGAAGCTGCAGGATTTGGTGACAGATTGAATATGTGGGTTGAAGAGAAAGATGAGTTGAGGAAATTGCCAGGATTATGAACTTCAGAGTCAGGGTGACTTGAGAGTCGGGTGTTGTCTTGAATGAGACATGGCCCTTAACTCACAGGGACTTCAGATTTCATTCATTCATTCATTCAGTCATTTATTAAGCGCTTACTGTATGCAGACCACTGTACTTAGCGCTTGAAAAGTACAATTCGGCAACAGATGGAAACAATCCCTTTCCAACAACAGGCTCACAGTCTAGAAGGGGGAGACAGACATCAAAACAAAACGAGTGGACAGGCATCAGTAACATCAAAATAGATAAATAGAATTATAGATATATATGCATCATGAATAAAATAAATGGAATAATAAATAGGTACAAATATACACAAGTGCTGTGGGACGGAGAAGGGGGTAGAGCAGAGGGAGGGAGTAGGGGTGATGGAGAGGGGAGAAGGGGCAGAGCGGGAAGGGGACAGCCACCTAGGGAAAGAATTTTGGAGTAAATAAAGCTCAATAGCAACAACAAAATCAGCAATCCATTGCTCCTGGGAGGGAGGAGTGCCTAGATTCTGAGTCACTGCTTCAGTGATTTGTCCTTGGTACAAACTCACCATTTTTCTAGCACTCAAACAGTTGAGAAGGCAGCTCTCACCTCTTTGCTTGCTCTCCGCTCCACTGGAGCATGGGACTCTAAGCTTTGCTGCAGTGGAGCAGTGTAGGGAGGGACCTCAGGCAATGGAGAATCTCCCCCAAGCCCCTGCCAGCATCTCACCCTCCTTTTTATTTTTATTTTAAAAATATTTTTAATGGTATTAAATGCTTTCTGTCAGGCACAGTACTAAGCGCTGGGGTTGATACAAGTTAATCAGGTTGGACACAGTTCATGTCCCACATGGGGCTCATAACTTTTATTCACCTCACCCTCAGCGTCACAGCACTTTACAAGGGCAGGGATGGTCTCTATCTGTTGCCAAATTGTACATTCCAAGCGCTTAGTGCTCTGCACATGGTAAGTGCTCAATAAATACTGTTGAATGAATAAAGATCCATAATGTTTTTTAATGTCTGTCTCCCACTCCAGGTTGTCAGCTCCTTGTGGACAGGAAAGGTGTCTCCCAACTCTGTTATTTTGTCCTCTCCCAACTGCTTAATATGCTGTGCATGAAGTAAGCACTTAACAGATAGCAGTGATTGTTTGGCAGGGGCCTGGACCCGCCTCAGCTCCTGTTGGACTTCTTGACATAACCGTGAAACCTGGCAACCTGAAGTGGAAGGTGGTGCTTGGGAATTCTTTGGGGATCCATTATCTCAACTTAGAAATCAACAAAGACTCCTTAGGTTGTCCAGTTTCTTTGCCCACGGGGCAAGTTTTCTCAGCCTGAGTAAGAGCAGGCCCAAACCAGTCACACAGAGTCTGTTTATTTCAGATGCCATTGCCCGCGAGTCTATGTACATCGCTCTGTACATTTTAGATTTCATTTCTACAGGATTTTCCCTCAGAATCCCTTCTTGCCCCATTCCCCTTCCTCATATCCCCGGGGCGGGCGGGCAGACCTTTGTCTCAGATAGAACAAGTTCTCTGAGTAGTTAGTGCTCCCATTTTTTCATTCATTCATTAATTCAATTGCATTTATTGAGCACTTTCTGTGTGTAGAGCATTGTACTAAGCGCTTGGGAGTTTACAATACAGCATTAAACAGGCACATTTCCTGCCCGCTAGGAGCTTAGAGTTGGGTGGGGGTGGAGAAGTTTACAGTTTGAGGAAGGGAGGGGATTCTGTAACCCGCAAACCCTAAACCCAAGTAACCCCAAATAATCATCTCTCTCTCTTCATTTCATGCCCATCCTTTGTCCTGCAATTGGCTCCGTCCTGGCTGGATAATGCATAGGGTGACCTGCAGCATTTGGGTGGTATGTGTGATCCAGGCGACCCCTCTCAGTAGCCAGGGCAAGTAACAGCCTGGGTTGTGATGACTGATCTGAGGGAAAATTGACCTGTTCCTAAACCTTGTGTGTCTCCCTTCCTCTGAATGCACAGAGCACTCCAACCGGAAATGAAAGAGGGGCAGCGGTGCCAATCAGAAATGATATGTGTGAACCAGAAACCTGGGCTTCAGGGGTGGCCAGGTGCAATTTATGGAATCACAGATGGCTTTCCCAATGTCGCCAAGTTCCTGAGAGCCAAGTTGGGGCTCAGCAGGGGAGAAACTATGTGGCCTAGTGGAAAGAGCCTGGGCCTAGGAGGCAGAGGAGCTGGATTCTGATCCCAGCTCTGACACTTGTCTGATGTGTGACCTCAGGCAAGTCACTTAACCTATCCGTGCCTCAGTTTCCTCCTCTGTAAAATGGGGATTCAGTACATGTTCTACCTCCTGCTTACTCTGAGCCCCATGAAGGACGGGGACTGTTCGACCGGATTAACTTGTATCTACTCCACTGCTAAGTACAATACTTGGGACATGTAAATGCTTAAATACCACTACTGTCGTTATTATTATTATAAGAGCAGGGAGGCAGTAAGTCCCAGGATGTAGGATAGACAGCTAGGGAGATTTGAGAAGTCCTCAGGGACCAATTTCAAATCCTTCTTTCAGGTGAGGGCTGCTGATGAGAGTAGCTTTATATCCCTGAATTTTGCCTCATTTTAGACATTTTAGACACCTCCAGCGGTGTCTTTCCCAGGTGACCATTCCAACATCAAACCTTGCTAGTTAGTTTCCTCCACCGGCAGAGACTCCCTAACCTCCCTGACCAAAACTGCATAAGAATATTTCCTTTTCCCATCTCCTGTTTTCAGTACCATCTGGGCGAATGATGGTTCCAGGCAGCTTTTCGTTTCCAAAATAAATTTGGAGGTTAAACCATTAAGAACTGTGATCTCCCCCTCCCAGTGCGGTCACCCAGCACTTCGCAAGTTCACTAGGAAGCTAGGAGACACCGCAGTGGCTCTCCGGGCAGAAAACAAGTTGAGACCCACAAATTCTGAGTCCCTCCTGATCTTCTGATACCCTCCAGCCTGCCACAGAGCATTCCTTTTTCATTTCATTTTTGGGGGGTGGGGGAGCGGGGGGAATTTGGTAAGAGCTTACTGTGAGCCAGGCATAGTACCAAGAGCTGGGGAAGGTACAAGATAATTAGATTGGACACAGTCCGTGTCCCGCATGGGGCTCCCAGTGTTAATCCCCATTTTACAGATGAGGTAACTGAGGTGCAGAGAGTAAAGTGACTTGCCCAAGATCACACAGCAGACAAGTGGAAACCTTTGGAGCAATACTTTCAGCGCCAACAATCGGGCAGCCGATTTTAGGAGGCTGCTGCTGAGAGTTCTTTCCCTCCCCCACCTAGTGCATCTTCTCTCCAGCATCACTGAGCCCTTTGGCATTTAGCCGTGTGTTTTTCAGGCCAGATGGTTGGTTTTTTTTTTTCCATCCACTGCTTCATTGTTTTGCTGTTTAGTAAGCATCCTTGTTCTCCTTTTATTTTTGAATGGTATTTAAGCACTTACTATGTGCCATGCACTGTTCTAAGCCCTGGGGAGATACAAGCTAATCAGGTTGGACCCAGTATTAGTCCCACATGGGGCTCTCAGTCTTAATCCCCATTTTACCGATAGGGAACCGAGGCATAGAAAGTTAGTTGCCCCAGGTCATGCAGCAGACAAGCGGCAGAGCTGGGATTCGAACCCAGGTTGTTCTGACTCCCAGGCCTGTGCTATCTCCACTAGGCCACGTTGCTTCTCCTCTGTCAAGGAATTTCCCTGGAAAATGAAGCCATTGTGGGTGGCCTTTTGAAAAGTAGAGGTGATACCGTTGTACCTAATTCTCCTTCAGGCCCACTTTCCGGACTGGTTAGATAGGGTCCTCGAAGTGGTTTGATTTTCACTGTATTTTTGAAGTGTTTGCCATGTGAAGGGCACTGTAAATAAGGGAAAGAATACATGGGTGGAAATTTTGTCTGGCTTCTAGCCAAGAGTTGATGTGTGATAGACTTGCCTGTTTTGCTTTTCAATGTTTGAAGATGGAGAATATTGAATTAAATGGAATTGAAGTGCGTCGGTTCTTTGGTGCTTCGTGAGGCAGCAGGTGCGGAATAATAGCAGGGCTGCAGGAGAGCAGCTTTTCATCTGAAGTCCCAAATGCTTTGCAGCTAAGTAATATGGCCCACTTTTGTAGCCGAAGGGAGAGCAAATGCTATCCAGAGAGAGGGTTCTTACCCAGGAGTCCATTGATTTAGTGGTTCAGGAGGATGGAACCCCGAGCGCCAGGCTTTCTTCTCCAACCTGGATTGGAACATCTCGTGACTTATCTGCCATGGGCAAAAACAAAATGATCTGAAACCAGGAAAATGAAGTAAACACCCACCAAGGTGTTTATTTCCCAGAGTTTTAACATGTTACCTGCTGTGTGTTTTTGTTTTGTATTAAGCACTTACTATGTGACAGGCACTGTTCTGAGCACTGGGGTAGATGCAAACTAATCAGGTTGGACACAGTCCATGTCTCACCTGGGGCTCACAGTCTTAACCCCCATTTTACAAGTAATAATAATAATAATAATGATGTTTCTTCAGCACTTATTATGTGTCAAACACTGTTCTAAGTGCAGGGTTAGGTACAGTCCCTGTCCCACACGGGGCTCACAGTCTTCAAACCCATTTTATAGATGAGGTAACTGAGGCAAAGAGAAGTGAAGTGACTTGCCCAAGTCCACACAGCAGACAAGTGGCGGAGCCGGGATTGCATCCACTCAGCCATGCTGCTTATTATTATTTTTTAATCTGTTAGAAAAACCAAATCTTCAGGGCTTTTTAAAGAATCAAGACCTACCCTGTGTCATGTAGGAGTCTCTTATGAAACCTCCCAATTATTTTCCCTGAGTTTTCAATTCTCAATCAGCGATATTATTGAAGGCTACTGTAGGACACCATATTAAGCACTTGGGAGAGTACAATAAGATTTAGTTGACCTGATCCCTGCCCTCAAGCTTAAAATCAAGTGGATTTATACGCATGATTTCCTTCTGGAGAAAACTTTCCTATCCTCTCTTGGTCTTTTTACCTTTCCATTTACTGTGGGTACAAGCATTATGTTTTTTATTGATCACCTTTTCCAATTGGTTGTAAAAATCTCTTGTTTTCTCTTGTTGGAAATGAGACCCATATGATTTTTTTTTTCCTGTCTAGGTAGTTTTGGGAAGCTTTCTAGAGTTAAGTGTATCAAAGGAGGAAAGAGTGGGAAAGAGAGTGGAAACCTGGGTTACTTGGCTTAAGTTAGAAGTTTATTTTAAAGACATTAAGAAAGTTTGGGGGGGGAATACTGGGAAAGGTCTTTGCCCCAGAAGTGCCACAGAAAAACTCTGCCAGCCCTGGGCCGCCGCCTCGTGACTCATAAAACGTATGAGATCTGAGCTCATGGTAGATCCTGTCATGTCTGGCTTCATTAAGGAATGAAAGTCTAGGACTCCAGTTTCCAGGGAGTTGCATTAATGTAACTAATAGCCGTGATGATGATAGAGAGCCAGAGAGCCACAAGTGACCAAAAAAACAACAACCCAAACAACCCCGATAATTCCAAAAAGGGATCCATTTTTGAAGGTCTGCCAATTTGGTGTTTAAAACCTCCCCCTACTTCCTCCTTCCATTCCCTATCAGACCTACCCTCCGTCCAGCTATTCCTTCCCCCTGGCCTTTGCTCCCTGCCCCCTGAACGCATCCCTCCCACCTCTGAGGAATTAATTGGCCCGTTGGCTCAGCCTGGAATTCCCCTCCCCCACTGCTTCCTTCAAACCTCATCCCTCCCCCTTCTTCAAAATTGTATTAAAGCTCCGATTCCTCCAAGAAGTCTTCCCTGGCCCCATGGACTTCAGTAATCCCCAAATAGAAGCTCTGGAAATCGTCTTTGTATATTTTGTCTGTGTCTCTTTTTGGGAGGGTTTATGTGCTCCAATGTGCCTCGGGTTTCTTTTTGTGTGTGTATGTTAGTGTCTAAGAGATTTTAAACTCGCTGAGAGAAGGGAAGATGCCTAATTAATCCTTTATAACTCTTCAGAGTGCTGTAACGTGCCCAGTACCGTACTAGGTGCCTAAATCGGCTCCCCGTGAGTCCAGCAGAGTGACCGTCAGTGTAGTGAAGATCACATCCTCTTACTCTCTCCCCTGTGCTCAGCCTCTCCTTTGGGCTACCCCAGTGCTTGGGACAGTTTCTCCCTCCCTGCCCAAATGGCCACTGTGACCATCAACTGAGTGCCCAGCACGTCGTCAGCTGGCATCAGTTTATTATTGTTTATTTCAGGAGCCACGTTGGATGGTTCGTGACAGCGCTCCCTTCTGCCCACTCTTGGGGCAGGTATCGACCTCCATTTTACAGGGAAGTAGGGGTGCTAATGAGACTCACCCGAGGCCCCAGTCGTCGGAGAGAGGGACTCAGTAGCCTTCCATACTCCCCTCTTGCACTCAGACTATCGAACCATCTCCTTAAAGCCTGCCAGATGTAATTATAGCGTTGAGCAACTGCTGATTTTCTCCGTCCCTCCCTGCTCCTTCCTCCTCTTTCACACACAAGGACTTCTCCAAAACCATCAAAGTCCTTGGTTTCTAAAGTAAACAGGCCTTGCGGAGAAGCTATGTTTGGCGTCCCAGCCCCGAGAAGAATGCTTGTGATTGTTTGCCGGTGCTGGCAGGGTAGAGAGCCAGTCAGTCAGGGACTGAATGTCCCTTTTGGAGGCTTGAGGGACCAGTGGCCCTTTGCTTTTTATTAGGATGGATCACTGGCCCTCTGTGGGCCAGAACACCACTGTCTTCTGAAGTGTCCTTGGACCTCCTCCCTATCCTTTTTATTCTAGGGTTTAGCCTGTCCACCAGCCCAGGTTGTTCTCCTGAATTCTCTAAGCTTTTTCTCTTAAGATGTGGCTCAATCCCCATTCTTTTGTCTGAGAAATGGGAATTTCTGCCCAGTTATCAGATCTACTCTGTTGAGTGAAGGACTTCTGGTTCAGGAGGCCAGTGTGGCTCCTAAAGTCTTTGCTGTGGGTTAATAGTGCTGTGTGGGTAAACAGCCAGGGTCCCTGCAGGACTTCTCTCTGGGATTCTAGCTGAGAGCATGTCTGTTTATTATATCGTATCCTCCCAAGCGCAGACTACAATGCTCTGCACACAGTAAGCGCTCAATAAATGTGATTGAATGAATGAATGAATTTACTTTCTGGGGAGTGACTTCTCGTGTGGTGCGTTAGGGAAACAGCTTGGCTTAGGGGTAAGAGCATGGGTCTGGCTCAGAGGACCAAGGTTCTAATCCTGACCCCTCCCCTTGCCTGCTATGTGACCCGAGGCAAGTCACTTCACCTCTCTGTCCCTCAGTTTCCTCATCTGTAAAAATGGGGATTCAATATCTGTTCTCCTTTCCGTGTAGATCGTAGGCCCCATGTTCATTCATTCAGTCGTTTTTTTAGTCCTTTCTGTGTGCAGAGCACTGTACTAAGCGCTTGGAAAGTACAGTTCATGTGGGACAGGGACTGTGTCCAACCTGGTTATGTTCTATCTACCTCAGTGCAATACTTGACACATAATCAGTGCTTACCAAATACCATCATTGTTATTATTATTATTATTATCTTTGTTATTAATAAGCAAGGTGCACCAGTGGATTTAATGTTGTCTAGGATAAGTACTAGGATCTCATGAAGGTGAAGCTTGGTGCTTAGTAGATCAGTAGTTTTAACTGAGTGCCTCCTTGGTATAGAACACTTGGGAGAGTCTAATAAAATCAGTCAATGCTGAGCTAGGCAGGGATATATACACTAAAATAAATTGTAGATAGGAGGAAGTAATAGAGAATAAAGATATGTGCCAAAATGCTGAGGTTGTGAGAACCCAAGGGTTTCTTTGTTGTGTAAGTTCAGAAGCCACAGTTTTCAAGGGCGGGGATGTAGGTCAGGGAGATGAGAGATGAATCAGGGAAGGCCTCTTGGAGGAGATGGGTTTCCAGAAGGGCCTTGAACATGAGAAGCGGCGTGGCGCAGTGGAAAGAGCATGGGCTTTGGAGTCAGGGCTCATGAGTTCAAATCCCAGCTCTGCCACTTGTCAGCTGTGTGACTGTGGGCAAGTCACTTAACTTCTCTGTGCCTCAGTTCCCTCATCTGTAAAATGGGGATTAAGACTGTGAGCCTCACGTGGGACAACCTGATTCCCCTGTGTTTACCCCAGCGCTTAGAATAGTGCTCTGCACATAGTAAGCGCTTAACAAATACCAACATTATTATTATTATTATTATTATTATGGGGTGAGCGGTGGTCTGCCGGGTGTGAAGAGGGAGTTCTGGGCAGAAGGGAGGGTGAGAGCAAGAGGTTGGTGGTGGGAGAGATAAGAATGAGGCACAGTGAGTAGAGTAGGTTGACTGGAGAGGAACAAAGCTCACAAACAGGCAGAGAGGGAGGAGAGCAAGGGTGAGTAGTGGGGAGAAGAGAGCTGGAGAGCGCTTTTAAAATAGTTTCTGCTTGTTGGGACAAGGAAAGGGCAACTATTGGAGGTATTTTTGAGGAGCAGGGAAACAGGTGTAGAGTGATGTTTCAGAAAAATGGTCTGGAAGCAGAATGAAATATAGACAGGGGAGGGTGGGAGGCAGAGGTGCCTATGCTCGCCCTAGTTTTTTAAAAATGGTATTTAAGAGATTATCAAGTGTTTTTTGCACTGTACTAAGTGCTGGGAAAGATAGAAGGTAATCAGGTTGGACACGGTCCCACATGGGGCTGAGAGTCTTAATCCCCGTTTTACACGAGGTAACAGGTCCAGAGAAGTGAAGTGACTTGCCCACGGTCCCACAGCGGACAACTGGCAGAGAGCTAGGATTAGAACCCAGCTCCTTCTGGCTCCTAGGCTTGTGCTCTATCCATTAAGCCATTCTGCTTCTAGCTTGTTGATTGTTAGAGACTCTTCTTAGATGGTTAGATCTTGTAGTGAGCAAGTTGGGTATACGAGTGAGGGTAGAGTGTTTCATAGGACAGGCTTGCTTGAGCTGAAAACTGTGGGCCAAACCTGACCGGGCTTGAGCTCCCAAGGACAGGGTACATGTAGAGGTCGTCAGAGGCTGGCCAGTCCTCTGGAGCAGGATTTACCACGGGAGGGGGGTGGGGAGTGGGGAGGAGAGTGAACCCTCTCTCCCTCATTGATGGTCTGCTCTCACATAACGTGAAAGTGAGTGGGGTGTATGGAGGGCCTTGAATCCCCGGGAACTTTTAGGGTAGGTACTTCCATGACTTGGATTTATCATATTGGTTCATACCCACTCTCCTGTTGCTCATGCACCAGGAGGCAAGCTAAGAAATCCAGGAATTTGCAGAGCTTCTTGGTCTGAGTGGTTTTGAAAATTCCAATTCATTGTCCAGGTGGATGTTGTCCCAGGTACTTTAAAGAGTAAAATACAACAGAGTTGGCAGACCTGTTCCCTGCCCACAAGGAGCCTGCAGTCTAGTAGAGGAGCTTTTCACCTAACTTTGCTTTTCCAGTGTCCTTTTTAGTAAAGAGGGAATAATTGAGGTTGATACAGAACTGGCAGTCTATTGCCCAGCTTTCTGAATTTGAACCAAGGTGCATTTTCTCATTCACTTATTTGCTCTCCAGGTGAATTTTCAGAAAGAGATGGATTCTACCTCATAATCAACCAGTGGCATTTATCTAGAGCTTACTGTGTGCAGTGTGATATACTAAGATCTTGGGAGAGTACAGTGTAACAGAATTGGCAGTCATCTTCCCTGCTTCAAAAATAGGGATTTGACTTGTTCATCAGATGGTTCTTCATTTAGCCCATGTCCTCCCTCTGCCTAGAACTCCCTCCCGCTTCATATCCGAAAGATCGACCACTGCTCTGCCCAGCTTCAGTTCATTCATTCATTCAATCATATTTATTGAGCACAGAGTGTGTGCAAAACACTGTACTAAGTGCTTGGGAGAGTACAACAACAAACAGACACATTCTCTGTCCACAATTAGCTCACAATCTAGAGGGGGAGACAGACATTAATATACATAAATAAATTAGACATGTATACATAGGTGCTGTGGGGCTGGGAGGGAGGATGAATGAAGGGAGCAAGTCAGGGTGACGCAGAAGGGAGTGGGAGAAAAGAAGAGGACTTAGGGAAGGCTTCTTGGAGGAGATGTGCCTTTAAGGCTTTGAAGTGGATTTTGGGCTATCATTCAGTTGGGTTTATTGAGCACCTGTGTGTGCAGAGCACTGTACTAAGTGCCCGGAAAGTACAATAAAGAGAGACAATCCCTCCTCACAATGGGCTTACACTCCAGAGGGGGGAATGATCCCCAGTGATCTCAAAATGGACCCCTTAAAATCTCCAGGGTTCTGAGGCAGTTGTCCCCAGACGAAATGTAAATGCCACCTCTGTGCGTGATTGTCCCCAAAGGTTTCTGGGACTTGTGGTCTCAGTAAATGGACAGGAGTTTCCTTGTGTAATGGCTAGTGGTGATGGGGCAATTGCTGTTTCCAGCTGGCCCAAGATGGTTGGGGAGTGGGTTATCCCATCCCCGGGGCCTCAGGCCAGGACCAGCCCAGTGTCGGGCTCTGTCAGGAAGTGTGTGGGTGTGTGGGCGGTCCGTTAGTTTCCGCTCCCGATGGCCAAGCGCTAGGGCCAGGCTGGTTGCCCGTGTTGCCTACACGCGGGTTTAGAATCAATGACTTAACACCGATGTCGTAAGACATCGGGCTGCCGGCTCTTTGAGTCAAAAAGCCTTTTCTGGGCATTATTTGCGTCTGCCCACCTCATGAGAATACGTCCCCTAGGTTGAAAGGTTCCTGTCAGTGTCTTCGGCTGTTCAGAGGGCAACTATCCACCTGTGATCCTGTTCCCTGTATAGTGATAATATTCACCCAGCTGTTCTCTGAGAGAACCTGAATTTCAAGTTAGTAGAGGCGATCAGTCAGTCCTTTCCGGGGCCAAAGGGAGCTGAATGTCTGCAAAAGCTTTAGGCTGCCCAGCTTGGTTCCCAGTTTGCTCAGCCGCTCACCCCCAGAAAAGGGTATGGCCCATCAGCGAGATGAGAAGGGCAGCTTCTCCCCTCAGCCGATCTGTTTTATTTTGTTTAAAGCCCGGTAGCTCGGGCCATGTTTTAAGGGAGGAGAGGTCCTGGCCTGGTCTTGGCAGGATCAAGGGCTGTTGTCAGTCCAGGAGCAAACACTCCCTCCCTGTGTAATTATAGGAACAGCTTTGTCTGGAGAGGTCCCCGCCTCGCCCCGCTGACATCAGCACCGGGGAGTCTGAGGGCGTTCACGATAGCAACTAGCAACCGGCTTGCCAGCCATCTCCCGGTGGTGAGAATCCGCAATTATGAAGCAGGCAGAGTCTATCCTGCTTCTTCCCCTTTACTTTCTTTCAGTGAAAATCGCTCCATTTTGGCTTCTGTGGCATTTTCCCTCTGCCGTTCGTTGCCACCTACGTCCCGCTCGGCAGTGGGTGGGTGCAAAGCGAAGAAAGGGCCGAGTTCCCCGGGTTCTCGTACCAGAGGGAACAAAGCGATCATCCCTCACCTTCAGGGATTTGGGTGCTGGCAAAGAATGTGTCTTTGCACAGGGTCGAACACCGTCTTTTTTTAGATGTTTTCCCACTCATAGGGTGTACTGGGTTAATGCTCTCTTGTGCTATTTCAGAGGTAAATCACATAATGATTTTATGCTTTTTTTCCTCCATAAAGAAGTCCACAGGGAAAATGAAACCCTTGCCTTTATTATTATTAATAATAATGATAATAATGGTATTTAAGCACTTACATGCCAAGCGCTGTACTAAGCACTGAGGAAAATACAAGATAATGAGCTCCCCACAAGGGGCTCTGAGTCCTATTAGGAGGGACAGCAGGTATTGAGTCCCGATTTTGCAGCTGAGGGAACTGAGGCACCGAGAATTTAAGTGACTTGGCCAAGGTCACACAGCGAGGTGCATGACGGAGCTGGGATTACAACTCAAGTTCTCTGACTCCCAGGCCCTGGCTCTTTCCACTAGGCCTCACTACATCTCTACAAGTTCAAGTGGTAGTTGGCCAAAGTGATTTCTTTCTACAGTCAGAAGGACCTGGGTTCTATTCCCAGCTCTGCCAGATGTCTGCTGTGTGACCTTGGGCAAGTCACTTAACTTATCTGGACCTCACTTGCCTCATCTGTAAAATGTCAATTGAGAGTGAGTCCCAAGTGGGACAGGAGCTGAGTCCAACCTGATTAACCTGTATCTACCCCAACACTTAGAACAGTGCTTGGCACATAGTAAGCGCTTAACAAGTATCATTATTATTATTGTTCCCTCAAACATTGTTTGTTATCATCGTTGGAGATATAACAGTGGTCTGGGTGGACTAGCAACTGGTATGACCCAGGATGGTATACTTTATTTTCTTTCCTTTACCCTGATCTGGTACAACTTAGTAGGTTTCCCCGCTTGACTGCCTGTGTTCCTGCATTTCTGAACCCAACAGCTATTAATGCAGATTTACTTGTTTTGATGTCTGTCTCCCCGCTTGAAGACTGGAAGCCTGTTGTTGGCAGGGATTGTCTCTATTTGTTGCTGAATTGTACTTTCCAAGCTTTCAGTACAGTGCTCTGCACACAGTAAGTGCTCAGTAAATACCATTGAATGGCTCAGTAAAGGGAATGGGAATTAATGAGTCACTCAAGTCTCTCAATCTTAGAACAGTGCCTGGCACATAGTAAGTGCTTAACAAATACCATTATTATTAATTATTTTCTTTAAGGAAGACATTTCTCCCAGCATAGTCTGAATCCTCCTAATTTTTCACTCACGCCACACAACTCAGGACGGTAAGTTGTGATGCCACAAATTTGGTATTAAGCTCTCGCTCTAGAAGCAAGAATGGGGAAGTGGACAAGGAGAGAAAATATTTGACTTCAACCAATAACTGCTGATCTTAAGCAAATAAGGAGAAGGTGGAACGTCAACTGCACTATATCGTTTTTCAGGCTACCTATAATGAGAGACATCTAAAACTCTCGGGGACGAGGTTGAGGAGCGTATTAAAGGAAATCTCTCCTAACAGGCTGTCTCCCCCTTCCTCCCCCTCCCCCGGCCCATTCCTCCACTTCTGGGCTGACAGCATGCTGCAGGCAGTTCACTTGTGGCCCCTGAACAAATTCTTCTCTACTGGAATATAAATGTCGGGTTTCTAATGAACGTCACCCATGTATTTAGTAGTCCCTATTCTGTAAGTGAAATGAATAAGAGAAAAAGAGAGCTGTGACCCCAGAGATCTCTCCGGGCCAGCTTTCCTTTCTTCCTTCTGGTTCCAGGGTTACGCTTTTCATTTCCTCCTTCTGAATTCCTTGCTTTGTATTTCAGGGGTGGGGGAGGGGCTCCCTTGACTGTCTTTAATAGGAGATAAGACCTCCTTCCTCTTCTCCCACCCCCAAACCTCTTTTCATTTGCCTTTTGGACCCGAGTCTTCCAGGTTCCATTTCTGTGACTGCCAACTCTTAGCATAAAATGGAATTGTTCTTGAGGAATTCCTGGTATCTGGGGTCTCCTTTAATACTCAACCACATTCAAGCTGAAATGCACCCTTAATCACTCAATCACTGGCATTTATTGAGCGATTACTGTGTGCAGAACACTGTACAAAGCCCTTGGGAGAATACATTACAGCAGAGTTGGTAGACATGTTCCTTGCCCACAAAAATCTTAATCAGTGATATTTGTTGAGCACTTACTATGTGCAGAACACAACTGTACTAAGCACTTGGAAGGGTATAATTCGGCAACAATCTGATATTCGCCCCATCTTGACCCCCACAGCACTTATGTACAGAAATTTAAATTATGCATCATCAAGTACTTATTTAATCAGATTGATGTGTATCTCTCCTTCTAAATGGTATGCTCATTATGAGCAGGGAAAGTTTCTGCTAATTCTGTTTTATCATTACTCTCCCAAATGCTTAGTAAAGTGCTCTGCACATAGTAAGTGCTCAGTGAATACTATTGATTGATTTGAACAGAGGTGGTAGACCTCTTCCCTGCCCTCATGGAGCTTAAGGTCTAGAGGGGGAGACACATTAATACAAATAAATCATTTCTAATATATAATTTATAGAAATATACATAAGTCCTGTGGGATGACCATCAGATATCCCAAGGTCACAGATCCCAGCGCATAGACAACAAAAAAGGGAAGGGAGCCTGGGGGAAAGAGGGCTTAATCAGAAAGACCTCTTGGAGGAGATGTAACCTTATAGAGACTCTGATGGTGGAGAGAGCGGTGGTCTGGCAGATACGGAGGGGAGAGGGAGTCCCGGGTCTGAGGGACGTCGTGGGAAAGAAGTCACCAGTGAGAGAGATGAACAGTGAGTAAGCTGGTGTAAGAGGAGCGAAGTGTGTAGACTGGACAGTAGTATCATCGGTGAGGTAGGAGGAGACATGCTGATTGTTTTAGAGCTGATGGAAAGGAGGTTCTGTTTGATGTGGAGGTGGATGGGCAACCACTGGAGGTTCTTGAGTGGGGAGACATCAGCTGAATGGTTTTTTCTAGAAAAATGAACCGGGCAGCAGTGTGAAGTATGGACTGGATTGGGGAGAGACAGGAGGCAGAGTGGTCAGTGAGGAGGCAGATAATAATATTCAATAGTATTTATTGAGCGCTTACTATGTGCAGAGCACTGTACTAAGCGCTTGGAATGAACAAGTCGGCAACAGATAGAGACAGTCCCTGCCGTTTGACGGGCTTATGCTGGTATTTAAGCGCTTACTATGTGCAGAGCACTGTTCTAAGCGCTGGGGTAGACACAGGGGAATCAGGTTGACCCAAGTGGGGCTCACAGTCTTAATCCCCATTTTACTGATGAGGGAACTGAGGCCCAGAGAAGTGAAGTGACTTGCCCACAGTCACACAGCTGACAAATGGCAAAGCCGGGATTTGAACTCATGACCTCTGACTCCAAAGCCCGGGCTCTTTCCACTGACCCACGCTTCTAGTCAAGGTGTGGGATAGGTTAAGCGCTTGGATCGGCGTAGTAGGAGTTTGGATGGAGAGGATAGGGTGGATTTTTGTGATGTTGTGAAGGTAGAACCAATAGGATTCAGAGACAGACTGAATATGTGGGTTGAATGAGAGACGTGAGTTGAGAATAATGCCAAGATTACAGCCTTGTGAGATAGGGAGGATAATGGTTTTGTCTACAGTGATGGGAAAGGCAGAGGAAGAACAAGGTTTGAGTTGAAGGTAAGGAGCTCTGTGTTGGACTTGTTAAGTTTGAGTTGTCAGCAGGACATACAAGTAGAGATGTCCTGAAGGCAAGAAGAATTGCAGGACTGCAGAGAAGAAGAGGTCAGGGCTGGAGATGAAGATTTGGGAATCCCCCACACAGAGATGGTAGTTGAAACCACGGGAGTAAATGAGTTCTTTGAGGGAGAGGGTTTGGAGGGTAAATAGAAGAGGACCCAGAACTGAGCCTCAAAGGACTCCCACTGTCAGATGGTGGGAGGCCAAGGAGGAGCCTGCAAAGGAGACTGAGAAGCTCAGAGAGATAGGAGGAGAATCAAGAGAGGACAGTGTCAGTGAAGTCAAGGTTGGGTAATTTCAAGGAGAAGGGAGTAGTACTCGGTGTCGAAGGCAGCCAAGAGGTCTAGGAGGATTAAAATGGCCAGAAGATGAAACAATTGCCACAAAAATACAAATTGTCAACTCTGTGGTGTTTCCAGTGACAATGTATGGATCCCAAAGCTGGACAGTAAAAAAAAAAAAAAAAAAAGGGGATAGAAAGAACATCAATTCTTTTGAAATGTGGCATTGTAGAAGGCTTTTGCAAATACCATGGACTGCCCGAAGAATGGATTTTAGAGCAAATTAAACCAAAATGGTCCTTGGGAGGCCAGATGACTTAGATGAGCATATTTTGGACACATAATCAGGAGGACTGACCATACCAACGATAACAGAAGAATCGTTAGAAAGGTTGTGGATTATGGCAGAGGACAGGACGTTCTGGAGAAAGTATATCCATGAAGTCAGTGTGAAAAGGAAACGACTCGATGGCAACTTAATAATAAGTAATAGAATAATAATAATAATGTTCGTATTTGTTAAGCACTTACTATGTGCCAAGCACTGTTCTAAGTGCTGGGGGAGATACAAGGCAAGGTTGTCCCACGTGGGGCTCACAGTCTTCATCCCCAGTTGACAGATGAGGTCACTGAGGCACAGAGAAATTAAGTGACTTGCCCAAGGTCACACAGCTGACAAGTGGTGGAGCTGGGATTAGAACCCACCACCTCTGACTCCCAAGCCCAGGCTCTTTCCACTAAGCCACACTGCTTCTCGTAGAAGCCATCAGATTTAGCAAGAAGCAGGTCATCAGTTACCTTAGACACACATGAGGGTGAGAAATGAAATATTTAGGAGAAAGTGTTGTGAATGTTTCATAACCTTGGTGTTCCTTATTCTAGTCTAGCCAGAAAGCTTCCACTTTGTCCAAGGGCCACCCCCTCAGTCAGATGGAAAGCGTGGTTGGGCAATGCCAGGCTTGGGTTGGTTCAGCAGCCTCCGCAAGTCATAGGCTGCCAAGTTCGTGTTGCCCAAGTGGCCCGTTGACCTTTGTAAACAGTCGGGTTCTCCCTGGCAGCCCCGGAAGGATTTCAGAAGTCACTAAGGCTGAAGCCGGATGGGGTGATGCTAGAGGGACCGGGCATCTAGATGCTGCCAACTTCCTCCTCCCTCCCCCAACTTGATACCCTCTCCATGAGCGGTGTGCTACTGGGGTTACGGCACAAGAATTACATTAAAACTTGGCTCTTCTGCCACTGGCAGGGACTCATTGTAGAACTGTCAGCAGATCACTGTACCTCTAAGATCGCTGGGTTATTAAAACTTTACCAGCCGAACGGGTTGTCGTGTGGCTGAGTGGGAATGTTTGTGAAAGAACTTTGACCGTCACCATGTACAGTTCACTTGCTAATGTCAACAGTCTTCGGTCCTGTTTATTTTTCTTTTCTGTATTACTAGGTCCGTCCCACTTTGCATCAAATGAATGTCCCTTCCCTCCCCTTTTCTTGCAACTTTAATCTAAGGAAATGGCCAGGATCCTGGAATCGAAAGGGACTTGGAGAAGTCATCTAGTTTATCCCCCTGCCTGCTGCCAAGCTAACACCTAAATCATCCCAGAAAGATGAGAATATTCTATTCTGAAGAACTCCAAAAAAGAGGTTACTTCAGCCCATCTCAGTAACTCCTTCCAATGCTCAATGGCACTTGTGTCACGACAGCCTCCATAGATCTAACTTAAGTCCTTCCGGCTGCAGTTTTATTTCTTCTTCATCTGGTCTCGGTAGGAATATATAGAGATCAGACTCCGTATGAGAGCCTTTCATATACTTGGAAGTCTGTTATTAAACCATTCCTTAGTCTTCTCTCTCCAGGCTTAGTCTTAGTTCTTTTCACTTTTCCACATAGGCCAAATTTCCCATCCTTTACTCACTGACCTGGTTCTTTCTTCTGAATCCACTCCAACGATTCAACATTCCTCTTTAGTTGTGGAAACCAGAACAGGACTCAACTAAGGGATTGAATGGCAGGCTTCTGAACACAGAACTTCAATTTTGGCTAGTGGAGTGTGTGGGGAAGGAATAAGAGAGAAGGACCATGTCTGAGTAAAGGCAAAACCAATGTTAATTTCTCTAAATAATCCAAAATGTAGAATTTTACTGGAAAAAAATGAGTTCTTAATATGTATTATTAATATATATCAATATATATCGTTGACTCATATACCTCAATATATATCATTGATGTTCATCAATTATATCATAGATCATTAATGTGTAGCAATATATATCATTGATATGTATCTGTATTTTCAATATTTTCAGCCTTTTCAATATTGATATATATGCCATTGATTTGTATATAAATATATGTATCGGTGGTATTTATTGAGCATTTACTATGTGCCAAGCACTTAATATATATTTTTCTTAAAACAATCAGATCAGGGAGCAAGAAGTAGCCAGAAAGAGGAGGTGGCAGACTGAAGGGGAGAAAAGATGAGGTGTTTAGGAGATGAGATGGAAACAGGAAAGGGGTCGGGGAGGATTTCGCTCTGTAAATATTTCTGTCAGTCTCTCCTGTTGCGGGCAGGGAATGTGTCTCCAATATCTGCTGTACTTTCCCAAGCACATAGCACCCAACGGGTCATCAGTAAATACTGTTCCTACCACAACCTTCTCTGGTGCCCCTCTCCGCCTTGCCCCATTGCTCTTCCCAACAATTATATGAGCAGGGAATGTGTCTACCAACTCTGTTATATGGGGCTTGCCCTAGCGCTTACTGCAGTGTTCTGCACCCGGTAAGTGTTCAGTCGGTATGATTGATCATGTCAGGGTTGAGCTGCCGTCAGCCAGGCCTAATGCTTCAGATCGGGTGTGGAACAGGTGGCCGCCAGCCTCGTAGTCCCTTGAGTTGAGGTTGGTGATGGGTGGTGATCTCAGCTGGGCCCGGATGAGCTCTTCCGAACCCAGGACCGCAAGTGGCAGGAGAAAGCAACGCTGCCAGAAGCTGCCTATAGATTCACTTCATTGTATCCCGCCACCTTGGTTTTCCACTGCTACTCTCCCAAGCGCTTAGTACAGTGCTCTGCATGTAGTAAGCCCTCAGTAAATACCATTGATTGATTGTTAGGCTTCATTCTAAGAAAAATAGTATTGCTAATCGTAGTATTTGCTAAGCACTTACTAAGTGAAAAGAACTGTACGAAGTGCTGGGGTAGAAACAAGATCATCAGGCCCCACCATGGGGCTCACACTCTGAGTAGGAGGGAGAACAGGAATTGAATCCCCATTTTACATATGAGGTAACTGAGGCCCAGAGAAGTAAAGTGACTTGCCCAAGGTACCATGGCAGACAGATATTGGAACCGGGATTAGAATCCAGCTCCTCTGACACCCAGGCTCTTGGAACCCCAGCCCACTGGACAGTGGGGTGGAAAGGCAGTCCCGAGGGAGTGTCTGAGCCTCAGAGTCTGTGGCCCTTAATTTAGATCCATCTCCCTCTCTAGACCATAAGTTCAATGCGGGCAGGGAATGTGCCTGTTTATTCTGTTGTAGTCTCCCAAGCACTTAGTACAGTGCTTTGCACACAATAAGCACTCAATAAATACAATTGACTGACTCTGGTTCCTGTGGATTTGTTGCTGTCACAGGTCCCAGGGCTCTCTCTTTGAGTGTTGGACTAATATTCGTGGGGGACGCTCCGTGGGTTGAAAGAGATCATGATGGAATGTTTAGACCAGAAAAACCCGTTTCCAAAAATTTGCTAGGTGGGCTTCTAACTCTTACACAACAAAAGATCTTAGACAAAAATCCTTCACTTTTCAGGGCTTCGGTTTCTCCAAAAAGAAACCCGGCATAGTTGTTTTCTCTTGGTTCATCTACAGGAGTTAAATTAAAAACAAAACAAAAAACCTGTGAAGATTGAGCTAATGTGCGAAATATTTTTTTAAAAAGGTGTTGGTTAAATTTTAGCTCACGTTTCATGAGTAGAAGAGGCTTCTCTCTCGGCATGGAATTTTTGCAAAGAGAAATTAATTCTTTGCATCTTGAAACTCTGCTTTTCTTTCGCCTTTCCCCTCTCAGACATCCCACTTCAGTCTCCCGCTGTGCTGGAGTGTCTCATGAAAGGGAGTTGAGAGAGAAATAAGGAACTGGCGATCTTCAGGGAAGAACGAATTATTTAAATCTCCCAGGAAAAGGATAGTTAAGCATAGGGGGCTGTAAAGACTTTGCCAGACCTGAGAATAAAATTAGATAGTGTTGAACAACTAGAATTTTGGAGGACAATAAGCACAAGGAAGAACTGATCCCGGAGATACTGACCTGTGAAACCACTTGTCTACCAAAATAACTTAATGAATTGGTCAAAGAAGATATGACTGACCCTTTGGGTACCAAGAAGACCCTTGAGAGTAGTTTGTCCCTTTGTGAATATGGCTAGACTCCTGACAACCAGGAGGGGTCAAAGTTAACAAATCACCTTCCTGTTTCTCTACGTAGTACTTGACAAAATGGGAAACAAAATTATTTCCAAAATGTGAAAAACATTGCCCTTAACTTTAGGGCTACTGCTGGGAATTGTGGAGGAGAGGAAGGGAATATTTGGAAGAGGAGGAACCCCAGAATGCCTGAAGTCTGAGTCAGTGAGATGGGTGTACAGTCAAAGGAAAGGAAGCTCACTGTGGTCAGGGAATGTGTTTGTTATATTGTTATACTGTATTCTCCCAAGCGCTTAGTATAGTGCTCTGCACACAGTAAGTGCTCAGTAAATACAATTGACTAGGGCAAGAGGGCACACGGTCTCAGTGCTCTCATGGAGCATGCGACCCTCAACAAGGAGAGGAAAAGATCAAGGACCCCCGGGACATTCTCTGGAGATCCGAGGACCTGGTTTCTCCTAGAACTCACCAGCCAAGACTGCCTCAATTTGACTTCCAGGAACCTATTTTGCATGTGGCTCTTATTTGAGAAGCTTCACTAAGAGCCCAAGAGCGGTAAGCTGGCCTGGGGAGGCAGAGTGGCCTAGAGAAAAGAGCACAGGCCTGAGGATTGGGAGATTTGGTTTAATAATAATAATGATGGTGGTATTTGTTGAGCGCTTACTAAGTGCTGAGCACTCTTCTAAGCGCTGGGGAAGATACAGGGTAATCAGGTTGTCCCAGATGAGGCTCACAGTCTTAATCCCCATTTTACAGATGAGGTATCTGAGGCACCAAGAAGTGAAGTGACTTGCCTTAAGTCACACAATTGACAGGTGGCAGAGCCGGGATTAGAACCCATGACCCCTGACTCCTAAGCCCGTGCTCTTTAGCACTGCCCTTGGCCTGCCGTGTGACCTTAGGCAAATCATTTCATCAGTCAGTCAATATCAGTGGTATTTATTGAGTGCTCACTGTGTGCAGAGCTCTACTAACTACTTGGGAGAGTAGAGTACCACAGGGTTGGTAGTCACATTTTCAGCCTACAGGTAGTTTGCAGCCTAGAGTCTAGGCCTCAGTTCACTCATGAATAAATTGGGGATAAGATAGAGTGTGAGACCGCTGTGGGAGGGGGACCATGTCTGATCTGTTAGTCTAGTTTCTACCCCAGCTGTTAGCACATAGTAAGCGCCTTAATAAGTGCTGTTGTTGCCGTTATTATTATTATCACATCCTCACCAGTAGCTCTGCAGTTGACCACACACTTGGCGATCTCTCCGATTCCCTCTGTGTGAAACAGGGTTTCATGTGTACACGCTTCAAGGTCACGGGGTGAAAGACCCTGGATTGCGGAACATATAGGCCAGTTTTAACCCGAAAGGTTGATATTGCCTTATGACAGTCAGGGAGAAGCAAAATAAAGTGATGGAAAAAGATGATGAAACAGGTTTTGAGAAGCTAGCCTACCATCTAAATTCCTACTTAAAATTTTATTTAGCTTCTCTGTTTCTAAAATAGTTTCCATAAAGGGTAGAACAGAATCTGGGGTTTTATTTTTAGCTAATGTTTCAAGAACCTAACAAGGCCAAGCCATTTCCCGGCACTGGGTTCCAATATTAAAGGCAACTTTGTAGCTTTTTTTCCCCCCTCCTCGCTTTGCCACGAAGAACACCTTTCTGCCTTGAAACAAGAAGTTTCAGCCTTGGCCCATTGGCGTGTGCCCTCCTCCCACCAACCCCCAGTAGTTTTTCTGGGGCAGCGAAGCAGAGTTTGAAGAACGAGTTTATTCTGGGTCCCATGACAGTCCTCTCTCCACCATGGAAATACCCAGTCCCACTGGTTATATGCTCAGATCAAATGCCTCGGAGCTTACTGAATTACAGAATTCTCCCCACTCTCTCCACCCAAACGACTACCTTACTCCTACGGGCTCTCGTTATATCCCAGCTAGACTACTGTGTCAGCCTTCTCTCTGACCTCCCTTCCTCCTCTCTCGCCCCGCTCCGGTCTATTCTTCACTCCGCTGCCCGGCTCATCTTCCTGCAGAAACGCTCTGGGCCTGTCACTCCCCTTCTTAAACAACTCCAGTGGTTGCCTATCGACCTCCGCTCCAAACAAAAACTCCTCACTCTAGGCTTCGAGGCTCTACGTCACCTTGCCCCTTCCTACCTCTCCTCCCTTCTCTCTTTCTACCGCCCACCCCGCACGCTCCGCTCCTCCGCCGCCCACCTCCTCACCGTCCCTCGGTCTCGCCTATCCCGCCGTCGACCCCCGGGCCACATCCTCCCGCGGTCCCGAAACGCCCTCCCTCCTCATCTCCGCCAAACTGATTCTCTTCCCCTCTTCAAAACCCTACTCAAAACTCACCTCCTCCAAGAGGCCTTCCCAGACTGAGCTCCTCTTCTCCCTCTACTCCCTCTACCACCCCCCTTCACCTCTCCGCAGCTCAACCCTCTTTTCCCCCCATTTCCCTCTGCTCCTCCCCCTCTCCCTTCCCATCCCCTCAGCACTGTACTCGTCCGCTCAACTGTATATATTTTCATTACCCTATTTATCTTTTTAATGAAATGTACATCACCTCGATTCTATTTAGTTGCCATTGTTTTTACGAGATGTTCTTCCCCTCGACTCTATTTGTCGCCATCGTTCTCGTCTGTCCGTCTCCCCCGATTAGACCGTAAGCCCGTCAAACGGCAGGGACCGTCTCTGTCTGTTGCCGACTTGTTCATTCCAAGCACTTAGTACAGTGCTCTAGACATAGTAAGCACTCAATAAATACTATTGAATGAATGAATGAATGATTATGGAAGGAAGCTCATGACAATTTAGTTCACACACGAGGTCACTGCTCAGACACACGGTTCCTGTTCCACTGTGAGTGTGGTTGTGTCCAGGTTCTTGACAGACATCCACCCATGAAAATGGATACACTCCTCTCCAGTCTGGGCTCTTTTTAAGTTTCAGGTGTACAGGGGACGGTAAGCTCCAGGGTCTCATTTCCAAGTCCTCCCGGCTGCAGTAACACTTATTCAATTAAGCCTCTCGTTTAATTAGGTGATCCCAGCTGCTAAGTGCTTCATATGGAGGGTGCTGGTTTGGGGAGCCCTCAGCCTCTTGATATCATTGCTGAGTGGATCGATTCTCTGCCATGGCAGACATGGATGACTCTAATAATAGCCTCAAAATCTGGCATCTCCAGTGCCCAAAGGCAGCTCGGCGAGTCTCGCTCTGTGAAATCTTTTGAAATTAAAACAGACCGTCTCAGTGAACAAGGCCCAGGCCTTGGGCATTTAGGCCCTAATTTGGGCTCTGCCACTGATTTCCCAGGGCCAACTTAAGGAATCCATTAATCAGTCGTATCTGTTGAGCACTCACCGTGTACCGAGCGGTGTACTAAGTACTCGGGAGGGAAGAGTATGACAGATTTGGTAGACACGTTCCCTGCCCACAATGAGTTTTCAGTCTACAGAGGAGTGACCACATTTATAAAGTGCCTTCCCATTGCTCACCCAACTGAGCTCTGTAAATGCTACATTAGGTCTCTCTGAAGACAGCACAGGGAACATTTGGCAGAAGTGGGAGGAGCTGCCTCAAGGGAAGAACAGCTAAGAAAGTTAGGGGGACCAAGCCAAGTCAGCTCTGCACCTCCAGGGGACTGAATCACTTTTGTTATTTTGTGTCAAAGCAGCCTCGGCATCTGTATTTAATTCTCAAGCAGAGGCACCTGGCCAAGATAAAGGAGAAGGAGGAGGAGGAGGAGAGCTGGATGTCGCCCATAATGAATATGAGTAATGAGTCTTCTTGGAACTAGAGGTTATTTAATGCTCAGAAGCTCCTGGTAGAATGATGCTTTGCTGACGATTTGCAAACGTCTGGTTTCTGGCTGTTCCTCTCTACAGTGTGATTAGATTAACTAGGGTTCCTCTTCTCTCTCGCAGGTTTTCTCATCTCTAAGGGACTCATTTGTCAGAATATAGTGTTCCTGTTTCTTTTCATGTTCATGACATTAACAGACTAGACTGTAAACTCATTGTGGGCAGGGAACATTTCTATCAACTCTGTTATACTGATCTCTCCTTAACGCTTAGTATAGGACTCTGGACACCGTAAGCACTCGATAAATATACTTGATTGATATAGATTTGAGGGGGTGGATATAAATTAGCAGTTTGGGGACAGATTCTTTCTCTGGGGTGGTGGCTGGTACGTCCTGTTGCTTCAGCACTGATGGGTACCATGTATGATTTTATTGTTTGCTGTTTTTTTAGTGGTATTTGTTAAGCACTTACTATGTGCCAGGCACTCTACTAAGTGTTGGGGATGATACACACTAATCAGATTGGACACAGTCCATGTCTCACATGGAGCTCACAGTCTCAATCCCCACTTTACAAATGAGGTAACAGGCACAGTGAAGTGACTTGCCTGAGGTCACCCACAGACAAGTGGCAGAACTGTGATTAGAACCCAGGTCCTTCTGACTGTCAGGTCCTTGCTCTATGCAGTAGGGCACACATTGTGTTGTAGCCAACAAAGCTCTTGATAGGTGAAACAAATTAACACATGGTCTGAGAAGTTCAGAGCATTTTCTTTGTTGAGCCTCCTGTCCCCATGAATGTCATTAGTTCTAACCATTGCCCACATATCCTCTATACTCTAAGCTCGATGTGAGCAGGGAATGTGTTTATGGTTGTATTGTACTTTCCCAAGTGCCTAGTACAGTGTTCTGCACCCAGTAAGCACTCAATAAATACAGTGAATGAATAAATAATACTTCTGTCCTAAAACTACACAAACCAAGCCTGCCTTCCTTAGGGAAATCAGTAGTTTTCTCCCCTTGCTGGGTGTCCTTCGTGTTTCAGTTAGAGAGCTGGATCCCTGTCCTTATCTACTTCCCAGGAATGTTGGGAGAGATAGATAAATAATGGGAAAGCACTTTGAGCTGTAGGAATTCTGGTGGTGAGAGGGTTGTGGTTCTTGGATTAAAAAAAAATTGGGGCCTAATATTCTTGAATTTTATACAGTCTCAGATTCATCCTGCGGTGTTTCAGCTATTCGTTGTCTCCTCTTCCATTCTTCTTCCAGCCTTTTTATCCTAATATGGGAAGGGCATGACCATATCCATAATCTACTTTAATGTCTGTCTCTCCTTCTAGGCTGTAAACTCGTTGTGGGCAGGGATTGCATCTACCAACTCTGTTATTTTGTACTCTCCCAGTAGCTTAATACAAAGTTCTGCACAAAGTAAGCACTCAGTAAATGCTGTTGATTGATGTGCATGGGAGTCAAGATGGGCTTTAATCTCAGTTTTGCCACTAGCCTGCCTCCCTAGAGGCTGGCTTTAAAGATTTAGATGCAGGGGGAGAAGGGTGGTGGGGCTTTTTGGGGTGGAGGTAGAAGGGAAAACAAGTAGGAGGTGGCAGGTAGATCATGAAGACATGACCCTGGACTCTTTCAGTGATACTTGGAAGCTGTCATTTAGCTCCATGTAGGCAGAAATCATGTCTAAAACTATTATTATTATTATCGTCATCATTATTAAGCATTATGTGTCAAGCACTGTTCTAAGCACTGGGGTAGATGCAAGTTAATCAGGTTGGACACAGTCCCTGACCCCAAGGGGCTCACAGTCTAAGTTGGAGGGAAAACAGACTTTGAATCCCCAATTTACAGATGAGGAAACTGAGGCACAGAGAAGACAAGTGACTTGCTCAGGGTCACACAGCAGGCAAGTGGCAGAGAGAGGATTAGAATTTAGGAACTCTGATTTCTAGGCCAGTGCTCTTTCCATCAGGCCAAGCTGCTCCTTTTTCTACCTCTTCTCTTGCATTGTGTTCTCACAAGTGCTTAGCATAGTGCTCTGCACTTCAATATATATCACTGATTTATTGATTTATTGTTGTAGACAAGGGATGAGGAAAGCTGATAATTCAGGCAAAAAAAAACTGTGAGGGAGGGCAGAGACCACGGGGCACTAGCCCCTCCTCTGTGTTTATGGAATTGACCGCCTTTACATGGCTGCCGTTTCTTCCCACTTGACAGTGAGCTTGCGCCAACCAAATGAAGGCTGCCTAGAGTTTGGGAGAGGGCTTTTTTTCCCCCATTTTTAGCAATGTTTTACGTTGGGAGGAGGGAAGAAATAAAAGTGTCGGATGCCCTGGGTCATCATCAGGCTCAAAAGCATGGACGACACCAGCCGTTATGGCCTGAAACACTTGAACGAGGCCTCAAGGACAATTCTTTACCTTCTCTGGATTCGTTTCTTTGTCTGAAAGAGATAATATTGTCAATTTCTGCCCAGTGGCCACTATCGGTCAGATACCACTCAGGACATTCTGTGAAAAGAAGGTCGAAAAGACACTGCCCGTGGAATAATGAAGTTCTTATTTCAGTCAAGTTTGGGTTTGTTCTCCTGGTGCCTAATCCCTTGGTGGATAAGTAGGGCCCCTTCTGTAGCTGTGTTAGTTCTCTGGCCCACCAAGGTAAGAGCCAATTCATAGGAGTGGATGCTGCTTACTTAAATGGTGCAGATGTCCTCTCTGGTGGTGATGGTGGTCTTGGTGTGCAAGAATTTTTCAAGTGTGATGAAGCTTCAGATTAGACAGTTGGAAAGGGATTTCTTCTTGCTTTCTGCCCATAATCAGCTTGTGTTCTAAATCATCCATCCGTCCTCTACTCCCAGATCTCCCCCTCCCCGCCCCACTTGCCCTTCAGGACAATATTTCCCTATCCTTCAGCCCCTCAAGGTAAATATCGCTGTCCCTGGGCCTGTCCCCGTTGTGTGATTTGGTACAGTGCCCTGCTCCTTGCAGTTTTGGCCGTTAATGCCTTTTCTCTGGTTTGTTTTCTGACTCCTAAATGGGCCCTGGCTGCCCTCTGCCTGCACGTGTCTCCTGGGTCCATTTCAAACACTCTGTCATTCTCTCCAGAGTGCTTGGGGAAACTTACACTTCTGCCCCTTACATTTTTTCCCTTACTAAAGAAGTTCCCTTTCTGTCTCCTCACCCGCACACCCTCTCAGTAGTGGGTAGAGCATAGGCCTGGGAGTCAGAAGGTCATGGGTTCTAATCTTGGCTCTGCCACTTGTCTGCCGTGTGGCCCTGGGCAAGTCACTTAGTTCGCTTCTCTGGGCCTCAGTTACCTGTAAAATGGGGATTGAGATTATGAACCCCATGTGGGACAGAGACTATGTCCGACCCAATTTGCTTGTATCCACCCCAGTGCTTAGTACAGTGCCTGGCACGTAGAAGCGCTTAACAGATGCCACAATTATTATTATTATTCTGTGTTTACTCTCTTAGTCTGGTCCAGACGCTGTATGTAACACTGGGGTAGAAACAAGATAATCAGATTGAATACAATCCATGTTCCACATGGAGCTCAGTCTTAATCCCCACTTTACAGATGAGTGAACTGAGGAACAGTGAACCCAATGATTTTCACACATTCATTCAGGCAGAGATGAAGTTTAGATTTCCAAGAAGTTAACCGAGTGACTCTTTGTACTAATCAGTCATCTGCATACATCCCCTTGTGTGAACATGGCAGACTTTCAGATTGGGGATCCTTGGCAATACTCAGGGCCAGTCTTCCCAGCAAGTGCAGCTCCCCACCCACCCCCACCAGTCTTGCCCTGCCCAATTCCCCAGGCCCATGTAACAGAATGACAAACTGAGTCCTCGTTTTCCCTGACCTGAAGCAGTGTTTTGGTAATATGGTCCGCTCAGTAGTGGATGATCCTTTTAATGAGACAGGAATGCACCTCTCAGACCTTTCAGTGTATCGTGGGAAACCTCCATGTCATTCCTCCACTCGCATTTTCCTTCCATCTCTCTAGATCTTCCTTGATTAGGATTCTTGAGCCCTAACTCACTTGCTGATTATGTTCAAGTGTGCATTTAGATGTCTCTCTTCTGTGTGCTGGTCTTGATTGAGTAACCTGGTGGCTTCATCTCCCCTTTCTTCATGTCTGTTCTGGGCAGCAGAACTTTTCTTACACAAGAGATGCCTCCCCAGCACATCTCTCTTCTCCTTTCTGTGCTTAGTCTCCCTTTCCATCCTTATTCTCAAGATGATCTCCATTTGGCCCTGCAATTATCCGATTCCAATATATTCACCTTTCATTCATTCAATAGTATTTATTGAGCGCTTACTATGTGCAGAGCACTGTACTAAGCGCTTGGAATGAACAAGTCGGCAACAGATAGAGACAGTCCCTGCCGTTTGACGGGCTTACGGTCTAATCGGGGGACACGGACAGACAAGAACGATGGCAATAAATAGAGTCAAGGGGAAGAATATCTCGTATAAACAGTGGCAACTAAATAGAATCAAGGCGATGTACATTTCATTAACAAAATTAACAAAATAAACAGGGTAATGAAAATATGTACAGTTGAGCAGACGAATACAGTGCTGAAGGGATGGCAAGGGAGAGGGGGAGGAGCAGAGAGAAATGAGGGGATAAGAGGGTTAAGCTGCGGAGAGGTGAAGGGGGGTGGTAGAGGGAGTAGAGGGAGAAGGGGAGCTCAGTCTGGGAAGGTCTCTTGGAGGAGGTGAGTTTTAAGTAGGGTTTTGAAGAGGGGAAGAGAATCAGTTTGGCGGAGGTGAGGAGGGAGGGCGTTCCAGGACCGCGGGAGGACGTGGCCCAGGGGTCGACGGCGGGATAGGCGAGACCGAGGGACGGCGAGGAGGTGGGCGGCAGAGGAGCGGAGCGTGCGGGGTGGGCGGTAGAAAGAGAGAAGGGAGGAGAGGTAGGACGGGGCAAGGTGATGTAGAACCTTGAAGCCTAGAGTGAGGAGTTCACCTCCCACCACCTCCACGGTAACCCTGCACCCACTAACCATTCAGTTTTACCTATTGGAGAGCCTCATCCCAGCTGCAGAGTTAGGGTCGCTCAGATCCCACCCAAAGCAAGCTTCATCTCCAACCTTCTTCTGGCTCACACCAACCCCAGCGAATGTTAGGGATGCCAGTGCGGACAAGAGCCCCAGGTACTTCTGGGATCTGTTATTGGGCTGGAGGATAGAGAAGGCCCAGTAAAAACTGCCTGACCTTCTCACTGTGCTTAGTTCTCACCTGTCCCGCTGTCGGCCCCTGGCCCACGTCCTACCTCTGACCTGGAATGCCCTCCCTCCTCACATTCGCCAAACTAACTCTCTTTCCTTCTTCAAAGTCCTACTGAGAGCTCACCTCCAGGAGGCCTTCCCAGGCTGATCCCTCCCTTTCCCTCGGCTCCTCCTCCCCTCCCCATTGCCCCTACTCCCTCCTTCTCTACCCTCTTCCCCTCCCCACGGCACTTGTGTATATTTGTACACATTTATTATTCTATTTTATTAATGATGTGTATATATCTATGATTCTATTTCTCTATTTTGATGGTATTGATGCCTGTCTATTGGTTTTGTTGTCTGGCTCCCCCTTGTAGACTGTGAGCCCTTTGTTGGGCAGGAAGCAATGTGGCTGAGTGGATAGAGCCTGAGCCTGGGAGTCAAAAGGACCTCAGTTCTAATCCTGACTCCACAACTTGTGTGCTGTGTGACCTTGGGCAAGTCACTTCACTTCTCTGGGACTCAGTTTCCCTCATCTGGGGATTAGGAGTGGGAGGCCCTGGTGGTACGGGGACTGTGTCTGACCTGATTAACTTGTATCTACCCCAGCGCTTAGAACAGTGCTCGGCGCATGTAAGCATTTAACAAGTACCATTATTATTACTACCAACCCTGTTGTATTGCAGCAGTAATAATATTTTTTAAGTTCTTTAATGGGAAGAGCCCCATACTAAGCACTGGGAGAGAATTCACAGTTGGGAGATAAACACAGTCAGTCCCTGACCGTCAGGGAACTCGGTGTTTCCCAGGGACTTAATACAGAGCATTGCACACAGTTAATACTCAATAAATACCCTCGAATGATCTCCCAACCTCCCTGTCTTTCCAGTTTGAGTACTCTTTTGTGTACTCTGTAGGAGAGGCAGAATATAGTGGCGGAGTGCCAGCCTGGAAGGTGAAGGATCCGGGTTCAAGTCCGGGCCTTGGCCACTAGCCTGCTGGGTGACCGTGAGCAAGTCATTAACCTCTCCGGAGCTCAATTTCCTCATCTGCAGAATAGGCGTGATGATACCGGCCTTTTTGCCTACCTCAAGAGAGTTATTGCGAGGGCAAAAAAATTAGAGATAAGTACTGGAGAGCGCTTTGGGGAATCACGGCACTAGACAGATGTCAAGGTATTATGACTATATTGTGAATGCAGAGAGCTGTTACTTGCCACCCTCCAGCCCCCCCCCCCCCCCCCAGGTTGCCTTAGAAATCAAGAAGAAAGAATGATGGAGTGGCTAAGGTGCTGGTATAGAGGTCACATCTGAAACTATCCTAGTTTCACCCCCAAGTGAAGTGTTTTCAAGCGCGAAGTGCTTTTTAGTGACCAAAGTGCAGGTCTCTCTCCTCCACCTCTTGTTCACGCCCTTCCCCACGTGAAAGTCCTTCCCCCTTTACAATCAAAAGACTGTAACTCCCCTCATCTTCAAAGCCCCCCTGAAGTCACATCTCCCCCATGAGGCCTTCCCTTGATAGGTCCATGTGATATCCCCATTAACTGCCCCATCAGCACTTCTCCCCCACCTACACTTTTTGTTCATTCAGTCCTATTTATTGAGCACTTAACTGTTTGAAGAGCACTGTATTAAGTGCTTGGGAAAGTACAATAAACAGACACTTTCCCTGACCACTATGAGGATGAGCTTACAGTCTCCTCCAATCTCCCTTTGCAGTTATTCGCATATCTTACTCTATTGCTTAAGCATATCCTTTTTATCAGGCACTCAGTGGTATTTACTGAGTGCTTACTGTGTGCAGAGCACTGAACTTTAACACTTGGGGGGGGGGGCCCAAGAGAATAGGTAGATCTGATCCCTGCCTTCAAGGAACTCAGAATCTAGTGAGATCTTATAATCATTCATTCAATCAATTGTATTTATTGAGCGCTTCCTGTGTGCAGAGCACTGTATTAAGCACTTGGAAAGTACAGTTCAGCAACAAATCCCTCCTCATTCTTCCTTCTCTCTCTCTATTACTTTAATGAACTCCCCTACTAAATTGTCATCTCCTTGAGGGCTGGGATCATACCTACTATAGTCTGCTCTTCAAATACCTAGCACAGTGTTCTGAGCATAGTAGAGGCTCAATAAATCCTAATAATTGCTGGTTGCGGGTCCATCTCAACCAGCTGATATTATCAGATATATCATAGATGGGAATAGGTGGTGTTTTTTCAATTAGGTGAAGATATTAAAAATCATTTTTTTTAGTTTGGCTCATTGTGAGACAATCCCGATGGTGAGGTTTTTTGCCATGAGCATGGGTGTGCCTGACTGGCAGACCCTTAGGTATCATGGCCATGCAAAGATTGCCCATTCTATGCTATTGCATTAGAGAAGCAGCGTGACCAAGTGGATAAAGCACGTGGCCTGGAAGTCAGAAGGACCTGGGTTCTAATCCTGGCACCACCACTTGTCTGCTGTGTAACCTTGAGGAAGTCACTGCACTTCTCTGGGCCTCAGTTACCTCAGCTGTAAAATAGAGATTAAGACTTTGAAACCTGTATGGGATCAGGACAGTGCCAAGCGCTTGATACAGTGGTAAGCACTTTGAATGGACCCAAATACCTTGCATCTACCCCAGCGCTTAGAACAGTGCCTGGTACGTAGTAAGCGAAATGTGTGGGTTGGGCAGTAGTATCAGACTAGTGAGGTAAGGTAGGAGGGGACAAGCTGATCGAGTGTTTTTAAGCCGACGGTAAGGAGTTTTTGTGGATGCAGAGGTGGATGGGTAACCACTGGAGGTCCTTGAGGAGTGGGGAGACATGGATTGAACTTTTTTTTAGAAAAATGAACCAGGCAGCATGAAGTATGGACTGGATTGGAGAGAGACAGGAGATAGGAAGGTCAGCAAGGAAGCAGATGCCACAGTCGAGGCAGGATAAGTGCTCGGATCAGGATGGTAACAGTTTGGTTGGAGAGCAAAGGGTGGATTTTAGCGATGCTATGAAGGTAGAACCGACAGGATTTGGTGACAGATTTAATATGTCCGTTGAACGAGAGAGATGAGTTGAGGATAACGCTTAGGTTCTGGGCTTGTGAGAAAGGGAGGATAGTGGTATTGTGTGGAGTGATGGGATATACACGGGGAGAACATTTGGGTGAGCTTCTTGGAAGTCAGATAAATCCTCTGCTTTGGTTGCTCCACCTGTAGAATGAGAAGTTTCAACAAGTTATTTAACAACAATGACCTGCGAATTAAATTATTGTTTGAAAGCTTGGAGATTCCAGGATGGAAAATACTTTTAAAAATAAGCTTGTTGGCCAGCAAACTTCAGCCTTTTTCATTTTGGAGTCTAGTTTAAAGCAACTTTTATTCATCAGATCTCCTTGGACCTATCTATTATTATTAATATTAGGAAACTATTCATTAGGTACACAGGTCCAGAGAGATTTGATGAAGAAAAGTTGTTTTAAACTAGACCCCACATGGGGCTCATAGTCTGAAGAGGAGAGAGAACAGATAAGAATCTCCACTTTGCAGATGACAGGACTGCAAGAAGAAAAGTCAAGTGACTTGTCCAAGGTCACACAGACAAGTGGCAAATCTGGGACCAGAACCCAGGTCTTCTGACTCCCAGGCCTGGGCTCTTTCCATTAGGACATGGTGCTTTTATAGTCCCTTTCACATGCTGCTTTTCCTTCCTCTTCTATTCACCCCTTCATCCATTTAGGCACAACCCCTTTGCATGTCTGTGCTTTGTTCATACTTTCTCCCTGCCCCACCCTGCCTTGTCTGATCTCTAATCTGTTTCTGCTCCCATTTGAATCTCTCTTGCTGGGCAAAACACCCAGGCCTCATAACTCCTCTGCTCTTCCCTCAACTTCGAGCCCCCATGCCCCATTGCCAACAGAACAACATAATTGGCTCAGTGGAAAGAGCACGGGCTTGGGAGTCAGAGGTCATGAGTTCGAATCCCGGCTCTGCCACTTGTCAGCTGTGTGACTGTGGGCAAGTCACTTAACTTCTCTGTGCCTCAGTTACCTCATCTGTAAAATGGGGATTAACTGTGAGCCTCACGTGGGACAACCTGATTACCCTGTATCTACCCCAGCGCTTAGAACAGTGCTCTGCACATAGTAAGCGCTTAAATACCAAATACCAACATTAATATTATAATGGGCAGGAAATGTGTCTTTTTATTGTTATATTACACTCTCCCAAGTGCTTAGTACCGTGCTCTACACCCAGTAAGCGCTGAATAAATTTGATTGAGTAGATGGGGTGTTAGCTGCCTAGCTAGGACAACACTCATTTCTTTATTTGGGAGCTACATTTTTCAGCACAGAGTTTGCTTTTTAAATTGTTACAATACAAAACCAAATAAAGCTCCTCAAACAGCAGCCCCTCACAGGGTCCCAAAGAGAGAGGTGCTGGATATCTCCTCATTCTCCGGCTGGGTAATACATTCAGTAGTATTTATTGAGCGCTTACTATGTGCAGAGCACTGTACTAAGCGCTTGGAATGTACAGTTCGACAACAGAAATCCTAAATGGTACACAGAAACGGTAATCCTAGGCTCCTGCCCGTGCTGGTGTGTGAAGTGGAGATAGAAGCACGTGGCCTAGTGGAAAGAGCACCGACTGGGAGTTGGAGGACCTAGGTTCTAATCCTGGCTCCACCACTTGTCAGCTATGTGACCTTGGGTAAGTCACTTCACTTCTGTCTGCCTCAGTTATTTCATCTGTGAAATGGGAATTGGGATTTGTTGCCCCACATGGGACATGGACTGTGTCCAACCTAGCTAACTGTGCCCGGCTAGCTCAGTCGGTAGAGCATGAGACTCTTAATCTCAGGGTCGTGGGTTCGTGCCCCACGTTGGGCGCAAGTCTTCCCCGATTAGACTGTAAGCCCGTCAAACGGCAGGGACTGTCTCTATCTGTTGCCGACTTGTTCATTCCAAGCGCTTAGTACAGTGCTCTGCACGTAGTAAGCGCTCAATAAATACTATTGAATGAATGAATGAACCTGATTATCGTGTAGCTACCCCAGGGTTTTAATACAGTGCCTGGCACATAGTAAGTGCTTAGCTCAGTGCCTGACACATAGTAAGCGCTTAGCGCAGTGCCTGGCATATAGTAAATGCTTAGCACAGTGCCTCGCACATAGTAAGTCCTTAAATACCATCATATTGTTTAAAAAAAACAAAGTAGCCTCCTCTAGAATGTAAGTTTGTTATGGGCAGGGAACAAGTCTGCTAATTCTGCTCCATCGTACTCCCCCAAGCATTTAGTAGAGTGTGCTGTGCATAGTAAGTGCTCATAAATATCATTGGTTAATGAGATGGATGGCACCACCCCCTTCTCCCCCCACCCTGCAAACACTTAGATATTTGTTAAGCACTTACTAGGAAGTGTTCTAACCCCCCGGGGAGATAGAAGGCAGTCAGTTTGGACACAGTCCCTGTCCCCCATGGGATTCACTTTTCCTAGACTTTCCCTGCTTGCTAGTGTCACAGCAACGCGACATCTGATGGTCAGGAGACAGGCTCCAAATCTGACCGGAAGGGCTACTTGACAGCCAAACTTTCAACTAGCAGGGGTGGAGAATTGGGTTGCCTGCCAGACATTCCTTTTTAACCGTAGGGCCTCCTTCTGGCACTGGTTTGGAGCTCCTTCTCAAAGCAGTGCCAGGCCGGGCCCTGCCTACCTATTAGCCTCCAGCTGGAGTCAGACGTTGTCTCGAGCTGCGCCGTGACTCACATCTGCCCTGGGCCACGAGCCCGGCCGGCCCAGGGGTTGGGTCAGCTCGGGGCAGAGAGTACCTCACCGGTTTGGGCCAGACCCCGAGAGCTAGGGAGGTCGAGGCGTGGGGAATTGGGCACCGTGGCAAGCCGAGGCCGTGACTGAAGGAGAAGCAGCGTGGCTTTGCGGATGGAGCACGGGCCTGGTAGTCAGAAGATCGTGGATTCTAATCCCGGTTCCGCCATTTGTCTGCTATGGGGCCTTGAGCAAATCACTTCTCTGGGCCTCGGTTACCCCATCCATAAAATGGGGATTAAGACTCTGAGCCGTATGTGGGATGAGAATTGTGTCTGACCCAGTTATCTTGTATCCATCCCAGCGCTTCAGTACAGTGCCTGGTACATAATAAGCGCTTAACAAATACCACAGCGTGGCTTAGTGGAAAGAGCATGGACTTGGGAGACAGAGGTTGTGGGTTCTAATTCTGCTCCACCACTTGTCAGGTGTGTGACTTTGGGCAAGTCACTTAACTTCTCTGTGCCTCAGCGACCTCTTCTGTGAAATTGGGATTAAAACTGAGAGTCCCACATGGGACCATCTCATTACTCATATCTCCCCAGCGCTTAAAACAGTGCTTGGCACATAGTAAGCGCTTAACAAGTACCATCATTATTATTATTATTAACTTGCTCCATCTAGTCAGTTGTCCTTCTCCCCTGCCCCCTCCCACCCATCCCATCCCTCCCTTCCTCTTCCCCGCAGGGAGACCCAGGATACTTTATGTTGGGCCAGATCGGGTCACCCCCCCCAAAGCCGGGAAGGTTAGATAAGGCAGCCTGACGGCAGGGGCTCTGAAGAGAGAAGCAGCGTGGCCTAGTGGATTGAGCACTGGCCTGGGATGTCAGAAGGACTTGGGTTCTAATCCCGGCTCCACCACTTGTTGGCTGCATGACCTTGGGCAAATCACTTCACTACTCTGGGCCTCAGTAACCTCATCTGTAAAATGGGGATGAGCCCCATGTGAGACAGGAACTGTGTCCAACCCAATTTTCCTGTATCTCCCCCAGCTCTTAGTACAGTGCCCGACACATGGTAAGTGCTTAACTTACCATCCGGAAGTGGGTGCTCTTGCCAGCCACCGATCGGTTGGCATGAGATTGTACCCTGCTTGCGGGAACAGGAGATGAATTTCTTCAGCACACACTGGAGACTCCATGACTGAGCTAACCACAGAAATTTGTTTTTTTGCCATCTGGGAGGGAGGTGGTAGAGGAGAGCACAGCTGAACTGAGTTTTCAGTTTCCAGGGACAACCGTACATTTTAAGCTCCATTGTGAGCATCCCTAATGTGATAATATGCAGCTATATTTTTGGCTTTTGATTCGAAATCTTTCTTTCTTTAGTCCAATTCTGACTTATTTGGGGCTTTTATACTTTCCAGGCCCTCAGCCTATCGGCCCATCTAAGTTTGCAGGACTGGAATTCAATTGAGGTTTGCTTCCTTTTCCTTATCTTTGGTGCTTGCTTCGTCTCTTCAAGTGTTTTACAAACTGATTATGCGCTTTCACCGCCCCCCCAACCCCCCACACTTCATCAGTAAGCAGCCGGAACTGATGGGGGCTAGTTTGCTCTTAGTCTTTTGGAAAAAATGGAAATAAAATGCATTCACTCGCTGAAGGAATTCAACCATTCTAGTGTATGTAGAAACAGTCTGAAAATGGACTTTTTCCAGATCAATACCTTCGGCTGGGAGAGCTCACCCTCCAGGCCTGGACTTTGTCATCCACAGGTTATTACCACCACCCAAAGTAAAACGAGGGCGAGAATGAGTTTGCCATCTCCCCCATTCCGCTCACCTCTTCTACAAAACCGTCTCCATCACTCTAGGCAGGCCATCGTTTAATCGGTCCTCCAGCATTATAATTTGCAATCATAAATAGAGTCACACATGGCTCCTCTAAACCATTTGCTTCCCACAGTCAGGCCACTACCCCATCACGTATGAACCACGTAGAGAAGGGGAGAGTGAACGTGTATGTAGAGAAGCTTTGTGGCTTAGTGCCATGGGCCTGAGAATCAGAGGACTTGGGTTCTAATCCTGGCTCTGCCACTTGTCTGCCGTGTGACCCCAGGCAAGTCAGTTCACATCTCTGGGCTTCAGTTTCTGCCTCTGTCAGATGGGGATTCGGCTCTGACACCTGTCTGCCCTGTGACTTTGGGCGAGTCACTTCACTTCTCTGGCCCTCAGTTACCTCATCTGTGAAATGGGGATTAAGACTGTGAGGCCCATGTGGGTCAGGGACGGTGTCCAACTTGATTAGCTTTTAACTACCCCAGGGCTTAGAACGGTGCTCGGCACATTGTAAGTGCTTACCAAGTGCCATTCATTCACTTAGTCGTATTTATTGAGCACTTACTGTGTGCAAAGCACTGTACTAAGCGCTTGGGAGAGTACACTATAACAACAAACGGAAACATTCCCTGCCCACAACGAACTTGTTATTATCATTACATATTAAGCACTTAAATGCTATTATGATTATTTGGTCGCTTTCATTTCCATGCTGTTGTCTTGATTTGCTCCTTCCTCTGTCAGGTCATGGCTGTCTCTCAGCTGGGCTATTGTGATCTTCTTGCTGGCCTCCTCTCTGCCGGCTTTCACTCCCCCAACCCTTAGTCATGGTCCCCGGAACCATTTTCAGTCAGCAGTTCTCCTGCCCCGTCGCTGTGTCAGAACCTCACAATGGATCCCTGTCTCGCTCCACGTCATCTCCTATTGTGGGACTTGCAGGGCAGCCAGTAGCTGGCTCCACCCTAGCGCGTGACTTTCTCTCGCCACCAGCACCGGTGACAAGTGGGTACAAGTGCAACGGATGACTGGGTCCAGAGCCCCCAGGCGCTTCCAGGGTTTGCTGCCTCTGACCCGATAATAAAAAAAATAATAATAATTATGGTATCTAAGTGCCTCAGTTACCACTTCTGCAAAATGAGGAATAAGACTGGGAGTCCCATGAGGGACAGGGACTGCGTCCAACCTGATGAACTGATATCTACCCCAGCATTTGCTATAGTGCCTGGTACATAGTAAGGGCTTAACAAATACTTTAAAAAAAAGAAAAGGATGGGACTGGGAGTCAGAGAACCTGGGTTCTAATCCCAGCTTCATCACTTCCCTGCTGTGTTTGGACAAAGTACTTAGCTGCTGTGTACCTCAGTTTTCTCAGTGGTCATATGGGGGGTTCAGTACCTCTTCTTCCTCTCAGTCTGTGAGCCCCATGTGGGACCTGATTATCTTGTATCTACTCCAACGCATAGTAAAAGGTAATAAAAAGTCATGAGTTCTAATCCTGGTTCCACCACTTGTCTGCGGTGAGACCTTGGTCAAGTCACTGCACTTCTCTGGGCCTCAGTTCCCTCATCTATAAAATGGGGTTCGAGACGTGAGCCCCATGTGGGTCAGGGACTCTGTCCAACCTGATTTCCTTATAGTCACCCCAGCACTTAGTACAGTTCTTGGAACATAGTAAGTGCTTAACAAATACCATAATTAGCATGGCTTAGTGGAAAGAGCATGGGCTCGAGAGTCAGAGGTCGTGGGTTCTAATCCCGCCTCTGCCACTTATCAGCTGGTACATCACTTAACTTCTCTGCACCTCAGTTACCTCATCTGTAAAATGGGGATTAAGACTGTGAGCCCCACATGGGACAACCTGATTACCTTGTATCTACCCCACTGCTTAGAATAGTGCTTGGCACATAATAAGCGCTTAACCAATACCATGATTATCATTATTATTACAATGCATGGCACATAGTAAGTGCTTAACAAATACCACAGTTATTGCCATTGTGCTTATTTATGGCATCCTTTTTCACTAGGGTAGACACAAGTTAATCAGGTTGGACACAGTCCCTGTCCCACATTGGGCTCACACTCTTAGTCCCCATTTTTTTTTTTTTAACCAGTGAATGAACAAGCACAGAGAAGTGAAGTGAGTTGCCCAAGATCACAAAGCAGACTAATAGTGGAGCTGAGATTAGAACCCATTACCTTCTGACCCAGGCCCAGGCTCTCTCCACTTTGCCAAGTTGATCTGGACCGTAGAGCTCCGTCAGGTGATTCATCCGAGTGGACCGGCTCTCTTCAATGTTTGCGGTTGTGTAATAGCATCGATAAATGCACAGAGGGGTTGCTTCGACAACTTCCGCATGTACAGGAACGGGTTGAGCTGGAAGCTGTTGCCTGAGTGAATCAATCAGTTGTGTTCATCAAGCGCTTAACTAGGTACAGGGCCCTGCTGAGAGCAGGAAAATCAAGACTGATGATATCGTCACGTAACCAAGACAGCCTGGACCCCACATACAAGGCTGATTGTATGGGTTTTTGTTTTTTAATGGTATTTGTTAAGCGCTTACTTTATGTTCAGGCACTGTACTAAGCGCTAAGGTGGATGCAAGTTAATCAGGTTGGACACAGGCCACGGCGTACAAAGAGCTCTTAGTCTTAATGGTCATTTTACTCATGAGGGAACTGAGGCACAGGAATGTTAAGTGACTTGCCCATGGGCACACAGCAGACAAGGGGCGGAACTGGGATTAGAATGCAGGTCCTCGGACTCCCAGGCTCAGGCTTTTTCCACTAAACCGGGCTGCTTCTCATCCTAATGAGGAGTTATTAAAAAAAAGCCTGGGCTGAAATTGGTTCTAATTCATGTTGTCTGCTGGTTTTACTTGACCAGGTCTCCAGGATGTTTGCAACTGCAAAATAGCCTTCATATCTTCCTGTTAAAGTTCAACCTTCACAACACTGCTAAAATCTGCCCCTTCCTCCTTTTCCAAACTGTTACTGTGTTAACCCAAGGACTTACCCTATCCCACCTTGACCTCCCCATTTGCTTCCTCACTGACTTCCCTCCCTCCTGTCTCACCCCACTCCTGTCCATATTTAATAATAATAAGAAGAATTATGGCATTCGTTAAGCGCTTACTATGTGCGAGGCTCTGTTCAAAGCGCTGGGGTGGATACCGGCAAATGAGGTTGAATACAGTCCCTGTCCCATGTGGGCCCACAGTCTGTCCCCGTTTTTATAGATGAGGGAACTGAGGCACAGAGAAGGGCAGGGACTTGCCACGGTCACATAGATGAGTGGCAGAGTCGGGATAAGAACCCACGACCTTCTGACTCCCAGGCCCATGTTCTATCCACTACACTGCTTCACTGTTCTGCCCAGTTCATTTTTCCACAAAACCATCCAGTCCATGTTTCCCCACTCCCTCTGGACTGTGAGCTCATTTGTGGACGGGGAACGTATATATCAATTCTGTTATGTTGTACTCTCTCGAGCGCTTTGTACAGTGCTCTCTGCACACAGTAAATTCTCAATAAATACCACTGATTTATTGATCCTCAAGAGCCTCTGGGAGAGAAGCAGCATGGCTCAGTGGAAAGAACCCGGGCTTGGGAGTCAGGTCATGGGTTCGAATCCCGGCTCCGCCGCTTGCCAGCTGTGTGACTTTGGGCAAGTCACTTAACTTCTCTGTGCCTCAGTTACCTCATCTGTAAAATGGGGATTAAAAACCGTGAGCCCCACGCGGGACAACCTGAGCACCTTGTATCCCCCCAGCGCTTAGAACAGTTCTTTGCACATAGTTAGTGCTTAACAAATACCACATTATTATTTAATAGTAATAATTGTGGTATTTCTTAAACGCTTACTATGTGCCAGGCACTGTTCCAGGCGTTGGGGTGGATACAAGCCAATTGGGTTGGACACAGTTCCTGCCCCACATGAGGCTCACAGTCTCAATCCCCATTTTACAGATTAGGTAATCGAGGCACGGTGAAGTGAAGGGACTTGTCCAAGGCCATATAGCAGACGTGTGGCAGATCCAGATTAGAATCTGTGACCTTCTGACTCCCAAGCCTGTGCTCTATCCACTATGCCATGCTGCTTCCTGAGTTTCCCACCCAACTCCTCATCAAACAGAAACTCCTTACTATAGGCTTAAAGCACTCAGTCAGCTTGCCCTCCCTGATTTCCTAAAACCCAGCCCGCACACTTCATCTTCTAATGCCAGGCTCTCTCTTTGTGCCTCCATCTCTTCTATCTTGCCACTGACCTATCACTCACGTCCTGCCGTTGGCCTGGTGCCCTACCTCTTCATTATCAGGCAGACGATCACTCTCCCCATCTTCGAAGCAGTATTAAAAGCACATCTCCTCCAAAAGGCCTTCCCCGCCTAAATCCTCACTTTCTTTTCTCCCACTCCCTTCTGTGTCACCCTTGTGCTTGGATTTGCACCACCTTTTATTCACTCCTCCCTCAGCCCCACAGCACTTATGTACACATCTGTAATTTATATTAATGTTTGCCTTTCCTCTAGACTCTAATGTCATTGTGGGCAGGGAACAGATCTACCAGCTCTGTTCTGATGTATGCTGCTAAGCACTTAAAAAAGCACACACAGAAAGTTCTGAATAAATGTGATTGATCGATTGACCCTTTGGGCCCAGGATCATCTGTGAAGGCCCATGTGACTTTCAGTCCTCAGTGACTTGGCTGTAAGAAGTACTATTTCTGGAAAAGGTACATATTGCTGTGAACCTTGCTAGCTTTCGGGTCAGGGCGACCTAAGGCATCTCTCCCTTTGTTTATTGCAGGCCTCCTGGCCCCGGAAGAAAGCCAGCAGGTATTATGGGGCCAGGTTAGGTAGGGTTTTAAGCACTGTGGACACTTTGAGGCACATTGTTCCTGCCCTTAAAACGATGACTGACAGGTGACCCCACTCTGAGATGAGCTGGGGAGAGAAAAAGTTAGGGAGCTCCTTGTTGAAACATGATTTAACATCAAAATTTCCTTTGACAGCTAACATGTGAAGGGAGCAACACTGTTTACCCCTACATGTCTATCTTCAAATGCGCAGAGGAATGGTTACTCTTTGTGGAGGAAGAGGGTCGAAAGGAAATGAGCACGAGGAGAAGCATGGCCCAGCAGAAAGAGCACGGGCCTGGGAGTTGGAGGACCTGGGTTCTAATCCTTGTTTCACCACCTGGCCGCTGTGTAACCTTGGGGAAGTCATTTCAGTTCTCTGAGCCTGTTACCTTATCTCTAAAATGGGGATTAAGACTCTGAGCCCCGTGTGGAACATGGACTGTGTCCAACCTGATTAGCTTGTATTTACCCCAGCACTTAGTTCAGTGCCTGGCACATAATAATGATAATAATAATGATGGTATCTGTTAAGCACTTGCTTTGTGCCAAGCACTGTTCTAAGCGCTGGGGTTGATACAAGTTAAACAGGTTGTCCCTAAGCGCCGAAGAAATACCATAAAAAAACAAGGGGTAGTTATAGGGAACGGATGTGGCCCCCAAGGATAGTTGCAGTCAATCAGTGGTATTTGAGTGCTTAATATGTGCAGAGCACTGCACTGATTTCCAATGCCTCAATGCTTAGTACAGTGCCTGGTACATAGCGCTTAACAAATATAATTATTTATCATTATTTACAATATAGCAGATTTGGCAGTCCTATTTAAGCTCGCCACAACTCCTGCCAAGGAATGACTATTTTGGATTGGAGGAAAATGTAGATCCAAGTCCCCAGAATGAATTTAGTGTGAACCAAGGCAAGATCTCCTAGTAAGTATTTCATAGCTCCCCAAGGACTCTTCCCTCTATCCCAAGTAATTTTCAGGCAGGTAAGAAGCAACAAGAACTCTCTGGGAACAAGACACCTTTGTAACCAAGGCTGTTCTTTTGAACCTTCAAAACAGTGGAAGCCTGTCCAGTTTTCTACCGGTCAAATAGCCCCCTTAGTTCTGCCGTTTTCAGGAGACTGTGCGAGTGTATGAAAGGTTCTCAAATTCCATCACTGCAAATGACGCACTGTGGTTTAGTTCCCATATATATTCCAAGCCTCAGAGGGTAAACCCGGCCAGCCCGGCCTTGACTGATGCTCAGATCAGTTGTATGAGAAGTTGACCATGCATGAGAAGGCAGGAAAAGAGTAAAGTTTTGAATGAAACACTTGCCCTGAAATTGCACTTGAGTGGGATTTGTTGACATTTCTGTCGTCATTAGGATTTAAGTATTTTGTAACCCCATCCCTACAGCACTTCTGTACATAGCCTGTCTGTATTTTATTTTATTAGTAATAATAATGATAACTGTGGTATTTGTTAAGCAGTCACCCTGTGCCAGGTACTGTTCTAAGCACTGGGGTAGGTACAGACAATTTAGGCTGGACCCGGTCCTTGTTCCACATGGGCTCAGTCATAATCCCCATTTCCTGTTGAGGTAACTGAGGCACAGAAAGGTGAAGTGACTTGCCCAAGGTCACACAGCAGACAAGTGGCAGAGCAGGGATTAGAACCCATTAGGACTCGCAGGCCCGTGCTCTATCCACTAAGCCAAGCAGTTTCTATTGTTATCGTTATTATTAAAGGAAAGGATGCCATTTTAATATCCTCCTCCCTCACTAGACTATAAATAATTTGAGGGCAGGGATTGTGTCTACCAACTCTATTGCACTGTACTCTCCCCGGTGCCCGGTGCTTGGGCAGAGCAGCGTGGCTCAGTGGAAAGAGCCTGGGCTTCGGAGTCAGAGGTCATCAGTTCAACTCCCGGCTCTGCCACTTGTCAGCCGTGTGTGACTGTGGGCAAGTCACTTAACTTCTCTGTGCCTCAGTTCCCTCATCTGTAAAATGGGGATTAAAAGTGTGTGAGCCCCACGTGGGACAACCTGATTAGCCTGTATCTCCCCCAGCGCTTAGAACAGTGCTCGGCACTTAGTAAGCGCTTAACAAATACCAACATTTATTTGATTTAGTACAGTGTTCAGCACACAGTAAGGGCTCACTAAATTCCTTCGGTTGATTATTGAGCACTAAGCGCATAGGACAGAAGAACAGAAGTAGGAGACCTGGTCCCTGCCCTCAAGAATCTTACAGTCCAGTGTGGGCAACCTGCAGGCACAAGTTCATTGCAAATAGGGAAGCAGAGGGACTCAATCAATCATTGCTATTACTGAGCACTTACTGTTGCAGAGTAGTGTAGTAAGTGCTTGGGAAAGTACTGTACAACAGAATTGAAAGACGTGATCCCTGCCCACAAGGAACTTAAAGTCTAGAAAGAGAGGCAGATATTCAAATAGATTACTGATAGGGAAAAGTAGAGAAGGTAGATATACAACTGGTATTAATATGGGCCGATGAGTGACCTAATAAACAATTGAATAAATAAGCAGAGTCCAGGAAACACTATGTACATTCAGTGTTGCCAGATTGTGTACCTTCAGTACACATCTTGGCAGTCTAGCCCAGTGGAAAAGATGATAATGACAGTGGTATTTGTTAAGCGCTAACTATGTTCCAGGCACTGTACTAAGTGCTGGGATAGATACAGGCAAATCGGGTTGCTGTCCCACGTGGGGCTCACAGTTTCAATCCCCATTTTGCAGATGAGGTCCCTGAGGCCCAGAGAAATGAAGTGACTTGCCTGATGTCACACAGCAGACAAGTGGTGGAGCCAGGATTTGAACCCATGACCTTCTGACTCCCAGGCCCATGCTCTAGCCACTGTGCCGTAGCACAGGGGACCTGAGTTCCAAACCCCCTTCTTCCACTTGCCTGCTGTGTGACCATGGACAGATTATTTACCTTCTCTGGGCCCCAGATTTCTTCATCTGTAAAATGAGAATGAAATCCTTAGACAGTTAGCCCCATGTGTGACGGAGACTGTATCTGGCCTGATTATCTTGAATCTACCCCAATGCTTAGTAGAGTGCTTGGCACAGAATAAGCACTTAACATATACCAGAATTGTTATTATTAGCATTACGAACACAACAAGAGAATTGGGGAACCCTCTTCCAACAACGTACGTCTTTCTGGGGCCGGAGCAGTGTGATGTTGAACACGTCCTCACGGCATCGGGTGTGGGGTGAGGCTCCTCCGATCTGCAGATTTTTCTCAAGGTTGAATGTAGGAATGTTACTGCCACATCCTAGGCAAGGTGGACGTTCATAATAGCTAAGAGAAGCAGTGTGGTCTAGTGGAAAGAGCACAGGCTTGGGAGTTAGAGGACCTGGGTTCTCATCCGGGCTCTATCACTTGTCTGCTGAGTGACCTTGGACAAATCACCAAACTTCTCTTTGCCTCAGTTACCTCATCTGTAAAATGAGGACTGTGAGCCCCACGTGGTACAGGGATTGCGTCCAACCTGATTTGTTTGTAACCTCCTCAGCGCTTAGTACAGTGTGTGGCACGTAGTAAGTGCTTAACAAATACGACTGTTCAAAACTGTCATGTCTAAAACTGAGCTTCTTACCTTCCCTCCCAAGAACTGTCCTCTTCCTGACTTGCCTGTCACTGTGGATGGTACGACCATCCTTCCCGTCTCTCAAGCCCGCAACCTAGGTGTCATCCTTGACTCGGCTCTCTCGTTCACCCCACACATCCAATCCGTCACCGAGACCTGCCGGTCTCACCTTTACAATATCGCCAAGATCCACCCTTTCCTCTCCACCCAAACGGCTATCTTACTGGTACAGGCTCTCATAATATCCCGGCCGGATAATTGTGTCAGCCTGCTCTCTGATCTCCCTTCCTCCCTTCTCTCCCAGCTCCAGTCTGTTCTTCATTCCGCTGCCCGGCTCATCTTCCTGCAGAAACGCTCTGGGCATGTCACTCCCCTTCTTAAAAACCTCCAGTGGTTGCCTATCGACCTCCGCACGAAACAAAAACTTCTCACTCTAGGCTTCAAGGGTCGCCATCACCTCGCCCCCTCCTACCTCTCCTCTCTTCTCTCTTTCTACCACCCACCCCGCACGCTCCACTCCGCTCCTCTGCCGCCCACCTCCTCACCGTCCCCCATTCTCGCCTATCCCGCCGTCGACCCCTGGCCCACGTCCTCCCACTGTCCCGGAATGCCCTCCCTCCTCACCTCCGCCAAACTAACTCTCTTCCCCTCTTCAAAGCCCTACTGAGAGCTCACCTCCTCCAAGAGGCCTTCCCAGACTGAGCTTCCCCTTTTCCCTCTGCTCCCTCTGCTGCCTCTTTGCCCCCCCTTCACCTTCCCTCAGCTAAGTCCCCTTTCCCCCCCTTTCCCTCTGCTCCTCCTCCTCTCCCTTCTCCTGCCCTTAGCACTGTGCTCATCTGCTCATTTGTACATATTTTTATTACCCTATTTATTTTGTTAATGAGATGTACATCCCCTAAATTCTATTTATTGCTATTGTTTTTGTCTGTCTCCCCCGATTAGACTGTAAACCCATCATTGGGCAGGGATTGTCTCTATATGTTGCCGAATTGTACATTCCAAGCGCTTAGTTCAGTGCTCTGCACATAGTAAGCGCTCAATAAATACTGTTGAATGAATGAATGACTGTCATTATTATTATGAGTGGCTGGTGGGACAACACATCTTGGGGTGCTGGGTTGTAGTTGGCAAAATCTTCTTGGACTAGTTTCATCGTTCTGTCTCTCTCTCTCTCTCCCTCCCCCATTCTGCTTTTTTATTTACAGCACGTGTTTGATGATCTGAGTGGCTCCGTCTCCCTCTCCTGGGTTGGAGACAGCACTGGGGTAAGTTATACTCTGCATCCGTTAATGTGGCTTGGCAAAAAAAAAAAAACATGTTCTGTTTCTGGTTTTTCAGTAAAAATGTCACTCTGTGTCCCCACATCTCCAGCCGTAGCCCTGAATATAAACAATTCCTCCTCCTTGGAGAGCAGGGTAGCTGGAAACTTCCAGGGCCCATTGCTCAGGAAGCTCGGAAGAGGCTGGAGAGCAGCCTCGGAGAGATCATCTAGCTCCTCTGCTTCCAGAAACCACGGCTCCAGTAGTAATCACAGTCATAGTATTTACTTGCTCCCTTCATTCATCCCCTCCCTAGCTCCATAGCACTTATGTATGTATCTGTAATTTGTATATATTAATGTTTGTCCCCCCCTCTAAACTGTGAGCTCTATGTGGGCAGGAAATGTGTGTTGTATTTTTCTCTCCCAAGTGCTTAGTACAGTGCTTTGCACACAGTAAATGCTCATTAAATACTTTTGAATGAATGAATACTGACTGCTCCCTGTGTGCAGAGCACAGTGCTTCGCTCTGGGAAAGAATCCATAAGTTGGAATTAGACAAGGTCCCTGTCCCTCAACTAGCCAGGTATGTAGCATTGTTCAAAAGATGGCCCTCGGCCACCTTTTCCAGTTCTGTGGTCTCAGGAGTCTGGGATCCACCCGACTGCACACTTCGAGGTCATCGTGACCTAGGGATTAACCCTGGGAGAGTTGGGGTGAAGAGACCCCCCCCCACACACACACACACACCCATCCACAGCCCCAGATCAGAACTAGTTTCCCCGGCCCCTTTGGCTTTTTGGGAATCGGAAAGAGCAGGAGAAAGATGGGGATAGCAGAGGAAGCAGTGGGGGCCGAGGGATGAGGGGAGGAGACGGTTGCAAGATCTGTCTGCCATTGAGACTCCTGTGATCACATTTCCACAGCTCCTGTTGAGAGGTTGGGGTGGGAGCAGCGAGGCATCCCTCCTTCACCTCCATGACCTTAGGGGGCTTGGCAGAATTCTGCTTTGCAAGAGCTAGAGGAGCGAGTCGAAGTGGCTTCCGGGGCTGGACCAGCCTGTAGACGAAACAATTTGCATGAGTTATGTTCCTCATTCCTCCTCCCTCCCCTAGTTAAGTCCAGGAGAAAACCTCTGCAGCCGCCTCCCTTAAAATGGGAGTGGAAAGCAGTGAAGAATAATAATAAGTATGGTATTTAAGTGCTTACTTTGTGCAAGGCACTGTACTAGGTGCCGGGGCAGGTACAAGTTAATCAAGTTGGGCACAATCCCTTGTCCCATGTGGGCTCACAGTCTTCACCCCATTTTACAGATGAGGTAACTGAGACACAGAGAAGTAAAGTGACTTGCCCAGGGTCACACAGAAGACAAGTGGTGGAGCCAGGATTAAAACCCACACCCTTCTGGCTCCCAGAACTGTGCTCTAAGTTTCTCCTCGGTTACCACTGGTTCCTTGGGCCAGTGCCTTGGGGATAAAGCCAAGGTTGTCCGGACGTTGGTCCGTAACATTGCATGCTCCCCAGTGGCTTGTTGGTTCCTTAACTCGTTCTTTTAGTGCCTCCAGTGCTCAGATTGACTCTGGGTCCCCTCCATCCTGCCCCGGAGACTTTGGTGCACCTGTCCACTCCCTGGCTCGGGCCATGACTTCTGGGATTTGTGCCAAGTTTGAGGGGTGATGTAGCACCCAGCAGAGAGGACAGATGTTAGAGGAGGTGTCTGAAAGGGGAGAGAAAGAGAGAGGCTAGGGGAAGAGGGAAGAGACAGGAGGAGAGTGAGAGGGGGAAGGGCAGGAGGGAGAGGGTGAGAAGGGGAAAGAGAGAGGGAGAAAGAGAGAGGTCAGGTAAGGGTAAGACCCTCCAACCCATGTTTTTGGCTTTGATGCTGCTCCTAGAAATTCTCTTTCTCATCCACTTCTTCCTGGCTTCTCCATTTAGGGGATTTTGCTGTCGGGCAAAGGCACGTAGAGGCCTTTGTTGGGGAAGCTCTTACTTAGCTAAATTTAGTGCCAAAATTGAATGTAATCATTGCCCAACATTTTGTGCATAAACTTTGAATCTCATCCTCCAGACTAGGCTTTTACACATCAATTTCCCCTCCTGTCCAAAACCACGGGGCAGGAAAGAACTGGCCTCCAACTTGCCCCTGGACTTCTCCGGCCTTTTCCCGGCCAGGAAGCCAAGGAGTTGGCCCGTCTGGTTGGGAGGCCCATGGAATCATCCACCTGTCTCTGTTTGTTTCTTGGACCTTCCACTCCTCTCTCTTCATTCACGTCTGTAACCAGTCAGTCACTGAGTCCAGCTGCTTCTTCCTTCAAACAACATACTTTGAAGGTCCCACCCCCAGAACTTGACTTTATCAGGTCTGAGTTGCTGCTACTTACTTCTTTTTAGCTTTTGCGCCTTTAACCCATCTTCCTGCTAGTCAGTCCCCAAGGCAGCGGCTAACATTATTTTTGCCCGTGGCCGCGATTGTGGCATTCCTCTCAGGAAGAATCACAGGGCTTTTATTGGCCCTATCAAAGTCCAAGTTAACCCCCCATGACTTACCTCCCTGTCCCTGACTTCTTCACCCCTTATCAACTCCTTCTGTCCTGTGACTGCTTTTTATTTGGTTCGCTCCTACTTCTAGATCTATGTTTTTCCCCAACTGTTCTCTGTACCTGGGTTGGTCTTCTGCTGACTGACTGGCCCTCTCCAAGACCCAGTCCCAATTCCCATCTCCTTCAAGGGAGCCTAGCAGGACTGTCAGAATGTCACTCTCCCCACCTTCAAAGCCTTATTAAAAGCACAGCTCCTCCAAGTGCCTTCCCTGACTAAGTCCTCCTTTCCTCTTCTCCCCCCCCTTCTGCGTTACTCTTCCGCTTCAATTTGCACCCTTTATTTGTTCATTTGTATTTATTGAGTGCTAACTGTGTGCAGAGCACTGTAATAAGTGCTTGGGAGAGCACAATACAACAATAAGCAATGATGTTCCCTGCCCACAACAAGCTCACAGTCTAGAGGGGAAGACAGACATTAATATGAATAAATAAATTATAGATATTCAGTTCAGACACAGTCCCTGTCCCACATGGGGCTCACAGTCTAAGAAAACGGGAGAACAGCTTTATTCACTCCTCCATCAGCCCCACTGCACTTATTTGTAATTTATTTATATTGATGTCTATCTCCCCCTCTGGACTGTAAAACTGTAATTGACAGGGAACGTGTCTGTCAGCTCTGTTATATTGTACCTTCCCAAGGCCTTCCCAGACTAAGCCCGCTTTTCCTCTGCTCCTCCTCCCCTCCCCATCGCCCCTACTCCCTCCCTCTCCCCGCCCCACAGCACTTGTATATATATGCACATATTTGTTATTCTATTTATTTTATTAATGATGTGTATATATAATTCTGTTTATATTGCTGCCTTTGATGCCTATCTACTAGTTTTGATGTCTGTCTTCCCCCTCCTAGACTGAGAGCCCGTGGTTGGGTAGGGATTGTCTCTGTTACTAAATTGTACTTTCCAGGCACCTAGTGCAGTGCTCGGCACACAGTAAGCACTCAATAAATACGACTGAATGAATGAAGTGCTTAGTACAGCGCTCTGCACACAATAAGCGCTCAATAAATATGAATGATTGAATTAGGGGGTCCAGTTCCCCCTGGATTTTCCAGGATTCCTCTCCCTATTTCCTATCTTCCATCTCTGCCTCAAACTTTCATTAAGCCAGGGACAAAGCAGCTTAACCTCCCACTCTTCCTCTTCCCCTCCCCTCCCACTTCCCCCACCGTCACCTTACCTGAGTCAGAAACAAATTTGACCCTTTGCAAACTTGGTGGCAACTCAGCTGTTGGAGTGGGAGAGGCTGTCGGATACCCCAAGGCAAGGGAGTGCTGGGGCTGTGTTGCTGGGTGGATCTCTGACTTCCTTTTATCTTCAGCATCCAAGACTGTAAGCTTATTGTGGGCAGGGAATGCGTCTAATATTGTACTCTCCCAAGCATGTAGATTAGTGCTCTGCCCCCAACGCTCATTAAATCCGATTGGATGATTGACTGGCACTGGGATGGAGGAAATGGGGAGGGCTTCTGTCTGATATCTGTCTTCTCAAGGTTTGGAGGGTGCTTAACTGAGAAGGGATAGGTGGGATCATGCTTTGAGGATGCAGAAAAGTCAGCGAGGCATGTGGGAAAGAGAATGAACATATTGAGGCGGGGGGAAGGGGCATGGTGGCTGGGGATTTGGTCCCGCAGGATCTCGGCTGGCACCGGAATTGGGTGTGGGCGGGCTCGGGCAGATGCAGGGTTCAGCCAAGCCTTCACTCCTGGGTGTTGTTTCTCTCCAGGTCATCCTAGTCCTGACCACGTTCCATATCCCTCTGGTGATCATGACCTTTGGACAGTCCAAGCTCTATCGAAGGTGAGACATGCAGGACAGCGTCCATGCTTCTGCAGATTTTTTGACTGAGGAACTCTTTAATCAGCAAAAGCATTCTCGTATTCTAATGCAGCCTACTCTTCTAGTCACATACATAGTCACTTACCAACATGCCTTCAGCAGTTTTATCAAAGGGGCAGCCTGGGTTATAAAGCTAATCTTCTCACAGTGCCCTACGCTGCCCGGAGAACCCAACTGAACTTGGGGGAGAGAGGAGAGAAGAGATTGACCAAGTCAGGGTCACACTGCAACCCACCCCTTCGATTGAACATTGCTTAATGTCGCTCCAATGCAGTGGGTGGCCATGGTGTTTATATGACTATGAATGCATTGTACGTGTATTATTAATATACTCCTTTTCCTCCAAAATTCCTTCCATCTTTATCCTCCTGTGGGACTGAAAAAGACCTTCAGTCCCCCTCTTGTTCCCTTTCCCCAACTCCTTGGCTGTTCCTTCTTTGCCTTAGTTTCTCCCACCTCCAAAGCCGCCCCTTGTTGCCCCTCTGAATTATTAATTAATTGTGGTATTTAAGTGCCTACTCTGTGTGCCCAGCCCTGTACTAAGCACTGGGTTAGATACAAAATAATCAGGTCGGACACAATCCCTGTCCCTCATGGGGCTCACAGGCTAGGCTTTGCCTCACCTCCCTCATCTCTGTTTTCTGTGGGAGTCGGCTTCACTGCTATCGTGACGACTCGCCGGGCTAATGCTGGCACCTCATACAGATCCATTGTGGATTGGAATTGAGTCTGCATTGCAACAGGCACAGTGACTCTTTCTCTGTCTCTCTTCAAGTTCCCACACCCCAACAGAGGCATAATCCCTGTCCCTCGTGGAGCTCACACTCTTAACCCTCATTTACAAATAAGGTAACAGGTACAGAGAAGTACATCGACTTGCCCAAGATCACACAGCAGACAAGTGGCAGAGCCGGGATTAGAACCCAGGTCCTTCCGAATCCCAAGTTGTGGTCCTTGACATCTGACTTCATCGATTGTTTCCTTGACATCTGACTTCATTGATTGTTTTACCACTATCAACCCCTTCCTGTGATGGAAATTCGCACAGTTATTTGAAGCCATCAGCAAACTTAGAGCACAGTCCCTTTTCAGTCAGCTAGAAGGCCAGAGGCATTGAATATTGGTCTTTATTATGGGTTGTATTATTTAACACCTGCTTGACACAGGCATTTCAGTGCCCATTTCCTCCTTCTCCCTCCCACTCCAGGCTCACAAGGTCATAATCGGGGATTTTCCTAGGGGATTTTCCTAGCCATTTTACTGGCCTGACCTGACCTGGGCCCTTGTCTAGAGCCAGTGACAGAACTCTTTATCTTGCCATTATTTCAAATAATTTTTGGCAGCTGTGAGGTCAGGGTTCACCCCATGATAACCACCGGGCTCGAAATATTTTGTCCGCAAAGACTCGCCCTCAGCCCGATCAATCAGTCGGTGATATTTATTGAGCACTTACCGTATGCAGAGCCCTGTATTAAGCTCTTGGAAAAGTATAATACAACAGAGTTGGTAAACATGATCCCTACCCACAAGGAAGAACGTACAGACTACAGGGGCAGACAGACATTAAAGTAGATTAGGGATAGGGGAAATAGAGCATAAAATATTTTACATAACCGTGGCATAGTGGATAGAGCACGGTCCTGGGAGTCTCGAGGTCAAGGGTTCTAATCCCGGCTCTGCCACTTCTCTGCTTTGTGACCTTGGGCAGATCATTTCTCTGGGCCTCAGTTACCTCATCTGTAAAATGGGGATTAAGACTGTGAGCCCCATGTGGGATAGGTACTATGTCCAACCGGATTTGCTCGTATCCACCCCAGTGCTTAGTGAAGTGTCTGGCACATAGTAAGCACTTAACAAATACCACAATTACTATTGTGGGGCTGGGGTGAGCATCAGAGTGCTTACAGGGTACAGAGCCTTTTCCTGCCAAGGTAAGCATAAACCCGGGAATACCAGAAATTTACTCTTTCCTAACCTGGCTTGGATGTTGCAGGAAAAAACACATCCAACTCCGTTATAGAGTATTCTTCCAAGCACTTAGTACAGACTTGTGGCTGCAGTAAGTGCTCAGAGAATTTGATTGATTGATTAATTGATCTTTGTTGTTGGATTAGGGTCTAAGCCAGTTTAGCTGTTACTGGTCACACCCGTTTGCTCCAGCTTTCTCACCCAATGAACGGGGGCTGAATACTCCTCACGACACTATCACAACCTCAGAAATCGCAACCTAGACATCTTCTAAGGATTACTGTTCAGTACAGTGCTCAGCCCACCAGGGCTCAGTGAATAACGATGACGCGGAAAGCTGTGTTCTGCCCTCTCTTCTTTGCTATCCGTGATTTGGACGTGGGCCGAGATGGAAGTCTTTCGCGTGACGCTTGCTACCTTCATTTTGCTCTTAATCTTTTCCATAGGCTGGATCTAAAGAATGTTTTGTTTTCTCTTCTGACAGCGAGGACTATGGCAAGAATTTTAAGGACATAACCAACCTCATTAACAACACCTTTATCCGGACCGAGTTTGGCATGGCCATTGGACCCGAGAACTCTGGAAAGGTGAGAGCCTTGTCTTTCTGTCGTTGGCACCCCGGACTGCTTTTGGTTGGGCACCTTTTAAGCCCTGGGGAAGGGGGCTAGGAAGTGTTGGCTAAGAGATGAACAAATGGATGATTTTAAACAAAGAACAATGCAGGTGCTCAAGCTAACAGCCTCAGTTTTTTTAATGGTATGTGTTAAGCGCTTAGTATGTGCCAGGTACTGTGAACATAGCTGTAATTTATTTATCTACTTAGTCATATTGTCTGTCTCCCACTCTAGATTGTAAGCACGTTATGGGTGAGGAATGTGTCCATTTCCTGATGTATTGTACTCTTGCAAACACCTAATACTGTGCTTTGTACACAGTGAGTGCTCAATAAATACAATTGAATGAATGTACTAAGTGCTGAGGTGGATACAAGATCATCAGGTTGGACACAGTCTGTCCCCCACATGTCAATCCTCACTTTACAGATGAAGAAACTGAGACAACAGAGAGGTGACTTGCCTTTGGTCAGGCAGCAGATTTAAGTGGTGGAGCTGAGATTTAAACCCAGATCCTTCTGGCACTCAGGCCCATGCTCTATGCACTAGGTCATGCTCCTTCTCAATTGACCGGGGAGAGCTTAGAAATCCTCTTGAAGTGTAATTCTAGGATCAAAAGAAGCCAGATTTAACAGTTCTGGAAGCTGCAGAGCTCATTTGGGCAGGGAATGTGTCTGTTTATTGTTCTGTTGTACACTCCCAAGTGCTTAGTACAGTGCTCTGCACACAGTAAATGGTCAATAAATATGATTAATTCAGTTAATTGAATCTTCAAGAGTTCAGGATCTGTGAGAAAACAGCAGCCTGGCAGGGGAGTAGGGCTTGGGACAGATGAGCTGGGCACTGCTTCCATGAGCTTTTCCCTCCCAACTGCCCACAAAGGTCACAGAGTTTTTTATTTCCATTATCTCAGCTCTCATTTCAAGTGGGAACCAAGTGGAGACCCACAAAGAGTGTTTCTTCAGGAGCTCCACTTACAGAAGTTGCAAGACACTTAAAAAAGTTTCAAGAAGTAGCGTGGCCTAGTGGATAGAGCACAGGGACCTGGCTTCTAATCCTAGCTCTGCCACTTGTCTGCTGTGTGAGCTTGGAAAAGTCACTTAATTTCCCCCGAACCTCATCTGTAAAATGGAGATTAAGACTGTGAGCCCTTTGTAGGATAGCGACCATGTACAACCTGATTGATTTTACCCAATTGCTTAGTACAGTGTCTGGCACACAGTAGATACATAACAAATGCCATTATATATAAAAAAGACCTTAAACCCCAGTGTTGCCTTCTCCTTTTCCCTCCTCCTTCCTCCTTTCCCATCACCTCTTTTTATTCCCTCTCCTCCCTACTCCTTCCCCATCCCCTCACCCTCCCTCCCTTCTTCTTCACTCCTCCCCTCTTACCTGCCTTTCATCTCGGTGAACTGTTACCAAATCTTAATTGTTCATCTAACCCTTGCCCCTTCCCCTTGTCCTCCAGGTGATTTTGACAGGGGATGTGTCTGGAGGAAGCCGTGGAGGAAGGATCTTCAGGTCATCTGATTTTGCAAAGAATTTTGTTCAGACAGACCTGCCTTTTCACCCTCTGACTCAGATGATCTATAACCCCCAAAATGCAAACTATCTGCTGGCCCTCAGCTCTGAAGTAAGTATCCTCTGCTTTCTATGATCTCAGAATGTGGTCTCTAGACTGTAGGCTCATGTTGTGTTGTTACTCTCCCAATTGTTTAGTACAGTGCTCTGCACACAGTAAGTGCTCAATAAATATGAGTGAAGAATGAAGCCAAACAGACTTGGTGCCTGAGTATTCATTCCTCTGGTGCCGGACTTTCCCCCAGTGCCCCGATGAACTGAAAGACATCTTTCCACCCCGCTTGTTTTTGGTCGAGGGCATGATCAGCGAGCACTGGGCCCTCTTACCAGGGTGGATGGAGATATCGGTCCCATTATAAACAACGTTACACAATTCATCTCGACTCCCAGAGGAAGTGGTGATCTTTTCCAGCCCAAGGCGATGTTCCTTTTTTTTTTTCTGGCCCAGAATGATGGGGCCAGAAGCGCAAGTGGTAACAGACACAACAGCACAAGAGAAAACCAGACTTGTAACTAAGTCATTTGTAATCTTTCAGAATGGCCTGTGGGTGTCCAAGGACTTTGGGGGAAAATGGGAAGAAATCCATAAAGCGGTGTGTTTGGCCAAATGGTGAGTAACTGAGCACTTCCTCTCTGGCAGAACTCTGCCTTTTCTGGCAGGGAAGGGAAGGCGGTGGTGAATGTTCTCGGGTTAAGGACAGTGGCCACAGGGTCAGTGAAAGGTCCAGCTTTTAAAGTTGGTATTTTATTCATTTTTTGGTGTGTGTTTCTTCTGAGGAGACCAATCATTGCTACATCTGTAATGCTTATTTTAAAGAATTCTCTTTCTTGGGTGCTCTCACCCATGGCTGATTTGAATCCCAAAGAGCACAGTCTCATAAACCTGATAAGCAAATATTTTCAGTTATCTGCCGAAAGGAATGTGTAGCTCCTCCCGGAATGAATCGGGTATGCTGAGCTTACTTGTCTCCTGCCTGCAGTCCTCTTAATCATTCTTCATCTTTAAAATCAAGATGCCAGTATTTTTAAAAATATGCTGTTGTTTCATCCTTGGGATCTTAACCAGAGTTTGGAAGTTCCTCACTTATTACAATGACTAGCTGAGGGCTAGGTTTCTGAATGTGAGAATCATGTAGGCTGTAAACTTGTTGTGGGCAAGGAACATGTCTTTCAACTCTGATGTAGTCTCCCAAATACTTAATACAGGGCTCTGCACACTGAAAATGCTCAATAAGTAATAATGTTGGTATTTGTTAAGCGCTTACTATGTGCCGAGCACTGTTCTAAGCGCTGGAGTAGACACAGGGGAAGCAGGTTGTCCCACGTGGGGCTCACAGTCTTAATCCCCATTTTACAGATGAGGGAACTGAGGCACAGAGAAGTTAAGTGACTTGCCCACAGTCACACAGCTGACAGGTGGCAGAGCTGGGATTCGAACTCATGAGCCCTGACTCCAAAGCCCGTGCTCTTTCCACTGCGCCACGCTGCTTCACTTAATAAGTACCATCGATTGCTCCTGGAGTGGTTCAAAGAGTACAGGCCTGGAAGTCAGAGGACCTGGATTCTAATCCCAGTTCTGACACTTGCCTGTTGTGTGACCTTGGGCAAGTCACTTCACTTGTCTTAGGCCCCATTTTCCTCATTTGTAAAACAGGAATTCGTGTCCTCCCTCCCTCTTAGACCATGTGGAACAGAGACTGTCCGACTTGACTGTCTAGTGTCACTCCCGGTTCTTACTGTGGTGCCTAGTATCTGTTAAGCACTTACTATGTGCATTATTATTTTTTATCCTGACTTCTGCTTTATAGGCTCCCTTCACCATAGTCTATTTTTATGCTCTTTCCCCTGGAATCTTGGAGTTTGCTGCAAATTCCAAGGTTTGCTGGGAAAGAGAATCAAAATGTTTCTTGTATATGTTCAGCACCTGTTGCTGGGGGCTTCTCTCTAAGCAAACGTGATCCCAGTTCACCACCTTATAAATTGGTGTCATGTAAGCAGAATCAGCTGTCCATTTAAAATGAAAAACCAGTGCTTTAGTGGATTAAGAAGCCTGAATTTTTTAATGATAATTCTTAAGTGCTTCTACGTTCCAGGCACTATACTAAGGTCTGAGGTAGTTACAAGATAACAAGTGGGACACAATCCATGTTTCACATAAGCTTGCAGTCTTAATCCCCAGTATAACTGAGGCAAAGAGAAGTGATGTGACTGGCCCAAGGCCCTACAGCAGACAAGTGACAGAGCTGGGATTAATAATAATAATAATGTTGGTATTTGTTAAGCACTTACTATGTGCAGAGCACTGTTCTAAGCGCTGGAGTAGACACAGGGGAATCAGGTTGTCCCACGTGGGGCTCACAGTCTTAATCCCCATTTTACAGATGAGGTAACTGAGGCACAGAGAAGTGAAGTGACTTGCCCACAGTCACACAGCTTTTCTGTATCACCGTGGATGGCACAACCATCCTTCCCGTCTCCCAGGCCCGCAATCTCGGTGTCATCCTTGACTCGTCTCTCTCGTTCACCCCACACATCCTATCCGTTACTGAGACCTGCCGGTTTCACCTTTACAATATCGCCAAGATCCGCCCTTTCCTCTCCACCCAAACGGCTACCTTACCGCTACGGGCTCTCGTTATATCCCGGCTAGACTACTCTGTCAGCCTTCTCTCCGATCTCCCTTCCTCCTCTCTCGCCCCGCTCCGGTCTATTCTTCACTCCGCTGCACGGCTCATCTTCCCGCAGAAACGATCTGAGCATGTCACTCCCCTTCTTAAACAACTCAAGTGGTTGCCTATCAACCTCCGCTCCAAGCAAAAACTCCTCACTCTAGGCTTCAAGGCTCTCCATCCCCTCGCCCCTTCCTACCTCTCCTCCCTTCTCTCTTTCTACCGCCCACCCCGCACGCTCCGCTCCTCCGCCGCCCACCGCCTCACCGTCCCTCGCTCTCGCCTATCCCGCCGTCGACCCCTGGGCCATGTCCTCCCGCGGTCCCGGAACGCCCTCCCTCCTCACCTCCGCCAAGCTGATTCTCTTCCCCTCTTCAAAACCCTACTTAAAACTCACCTCCTCCAAATGGCCTTCCCAGACTGAGCTCCTCTTCTCCCTCTACTCCCTCTACCTCCCCTTCACCTCTCCGCAGCTAAACCCTCTTTTCCCCCTTTCCCTCTGCTCCTCCCCCTCTCCCTTCCCATCCCCTCAGCACTGTACTCATCCGCTCAACTGTATATATTTCTGTTACCCTATTTATTTTGTTAATGAATTGTATATTGCCTCGATTCTATTTAGTTGCCATTGTTTTTACGAGATGTTCTTCCCCTTGACTCTATTTATCGCCATCGTTCTCGTCTGTCCGTCTCCCCCGATTAGACTGTAAGCCCGTCAAACGGCAGGGACCGTCTCTATCTGTTGCCGACTTGTTCATTCCAAGCGCTTAGTACAGTGCTCTGCACATAGTAAGCGCTCAATAAATACTACTGAATGAATGAATGAATGAATGAATGAAAAGTGGCAGAGCTGGGATTCGAACTCACGATCTCTGACTCCAAAGCCCGGGCTCTTTCCACTGAGCCACGTTGCTTCTCTGGCTAGGTCCTCTGGCTCCCAGGCCTGTGCTCTTTCCACTTTCCTTTGCATTTGCCTCTCATCTTTTCCTTATGGTTCCACTAGATGAATAAGGAGGTCACTGCCCAGGGAAAAGCTCTAACTGCTCACATCTATGGAGAGCTGCTGAGTAAGCACCTAATAAATACTGTTACTACTGGCTTATCAGTTAATCAGTGGTATTGATTGAGTGTTTACTGTATAGAGCACTGTACTAAGCGCTTGGGAGAGTACAGTGCAGTAGAGTTGGCACAAGTGTCTGACTAACGTGCGTTCCTGCCTTCCCTTATTCTAGGGGATCAGAGAGCACCATCTTCTTCACCACCTATGTGAATGGCTCTTGCAGTAAGTACATTTTCATTCAGAAAAGAATATAATGGGCCTCTGGATGGAAGAGGCAGAGATTTTAGTAAAGGAACTTCTACCGAAAGTTGAATATTGTATTGGTTCCTAGGTGCTAAGATCACTCTGGAACTGGGCATACCTATGTGATTTTGAAGGAGAGAGTTATTTGCTGTGTTGTTTTTTTCCCTCTTCTCCCACATGTGAATGCTTCTAAGAATTAGGAGTTCATTCCCCAAAGTGAAGCCCCGTGGTTGAAACAAGATCTTAAACTTGCATTGGTATAGAATTGTCACAGGTTTAGATTGTTCCGGTCACAAGCGGGACAAAACTGCACTTGCTGTGAAAGTTGAGGGGGGGGGGGGGCTTTTAAAGGGGAGTGAACCCTAGCCCGCTATCTCAGACCCTTGGGCTCGTCCTGGGCCCCACATTGCTAAGAAGCTTAATAAGCAGCAGTCGACTGGTAGAGAAGGCTGTTGGGAGATGTGGCCATGCCATCGTCCAATGAAGTGACAATCCAAAAAGAAAGGAAAGAGGTGGTCTCTCAGATCTCCTCACCCTAGCGCAGACCCAAAGGGAGAGCTCGCAGTCTTGCACATTGGCTCTTCTTCCCCATTTGGTCTCCTCCTGGATTGGCGTCCAGCGACGGTGGGAAGGCTGCTGCCGACAATGTTCTGGGAGCCATCGGGACTGGGATTCTCTGGCAGCTGGATGTTGGGGTGTAGCTGAGGGAAGTCCTCAATTCTGTATGCGTATTGGACAGTTGTTGCCCGGCAGGAATGTTAATTCACATTTTCTGTCTTTAAGAAGCTGACCTTGGGGTACTGGAATTACGGAGAACCTTCGATCTTGGCAAGAGCTTTAAGACCATCGGAGCCAAAATCTACTCCTTCGGACTTGGGGGACGTTTTCTTTTTGCCTCTGTGATGACTGAGAAGGTGCGTCTTTCCTTCTCCTCTGACAATGTGGAACCCGAAGCTTTCAAGTGTTTTAGGATGCAGAAACCTTTCCCAGTAGATCTATCCAAGTTGATGAAAATCTTGGAGGGGAGACAGGGGTCTCAGGCTTATCAGGGACCATCCTGAGTCATAGGAAAAACCCGAAATAAAGACAGAAATTTTGACTCAGAAGAATGTGGTTCATCCTCTTTCTCTCCTCCCCGCCAAGCCCCCACTGCAGTTGGAGATCTGTTAGACCTTGAAATACTCATCTTGGTTGGCTGCCGGTTTGCCCTCGTAGTCGCCTTCCACCTGGATGAACGGGATGTACCCCGGCATAGACGGTGAGGGACTTTGAAAGAGTCAAGCGCCCAACTGGTTCTTTTCATCTTCCAGGGAACAACAAGAAGGATCCATGTATCCCTTGACCAAGGAGAGACATGGAGTATGGCCCAGCTTCCCTCAGTGGGACAAGAACAGTTCTACTCCATCCTAGCGGCCAACGATGACATGGTGTTCATGCACGTTGATGAGCCCGGGGGTAAGAAGCTGTGGGGAACTGGCTCCTGGTTGCCTCAGCCCCACAGCACTTACATATTTCTCATTTATTTATTTTAAATTATTTATATTAATGTCTGTTTCCCTCTCTAGACTGAAAGCTCATTGTGCATAGGGAACTTGTCTACAAACTCTGTTCTGAGATACTCTCCCAAGCACTTAGTAGAGTGCTCTCCCTACACTAAATGCTTAATACATACCACTGATGATGATCATTGCAGGATTCCTGGTGCCAGGAGAAGTTGTTCGAGAGGCCCTCTACCTGCCCTCTGGTTGTTTCCTACCATATGACAGAACCACGCCCTGTCTCTTTCACGTCATTCTGTTTCATCTTCAGTTCCACCCTGGCTGTTCTATTGCAGGGAAACCAGGGAAAGTGGATTGACTGTGGTGGAGATCCTCGTACATATTCAGCATCATGGCTAGATATTGCTTTCGTGTTTCAGCCTGTCGGTAGCATGGCATTAGTTGTGGTCTTCTAGACTGTGCACAATTAGAGATGCATTAGTTAGTCTTCGCCATTAAAAGAATGACAACTTTTGAAGGGGAATTATGGGCTGTGTTTCTAGCATTCTCAGTTTGAAGGGGAAGGACTCACTTGTCCTTCTTGTGGGCAGGGAAGCAGCATGGCGTGGTGGATAAAGCACGGGCCTGGGAGTCAGCAAGTCATGGGTTCTAATCCCAGCTCTGCCACTTGTCTGCTGTGTGACCCTGGGCAAGTCACTTCACTTCTCTGGGCCTCAGTTACCTCATGTGTAAAATGGGGATTAAGACTGTGAGCCCCTCCCTATCCTACCTGATTACCTTGGATCTACCCCAGAGCTTAGAACAGTGCCTGGCACATAGTAAGAGCTTAACATATCCCATCATCATTACTATTTTAAGTTGGCAGCAGTGTGGCCTAATGGAAAGAGCTGTGGCCCAGGAATCTGAGGACCTGAATTCTAATTTTGATTCTGCCACTTCCCTTGTTTGTGACTTTGGGCAAGTCACATGACTTCTCCGTGCCTCAGTTCCCTCATTTGTAAAATGGGGATTCAATACCTGTTCTCCCTCCTACTTTGACAGTGAACCCAATGTAGGGCAGTGACTACGTCTGTTTTGAGGATCTTTATATCTCCCCCAGTGCTTATTAAAATGGTTGGCAAATAATACATACGTGACAGACACAATTATTATTATTATTGTTATTGTTGTTATTGATCTTCCTTTCTGAGAGAAAGTCCCTTTGACTTGGTTTCCTGTGTTGCAGACACCGGATATGGCACAATCTATACCTCCGATGATCGAGGCATTGTCTACTCCAAGTCCCTGGACCGCCATCTCTACACCACCACCGGCGGGGACACAGACTTCACCAACGTGACCTCTCTCCGTGGGGTCTACATGACCAGCGTGCTTTCTGAAGGTGGGTGCTGCCTCCAGCCACCTCCCTTACCAACGAGAGACAGATGGGGGCGAGGGCTTTGGGGAAAAAGACATTCAAGTCAACTTTAAACCTCAAACCTAGCTGAACTCTCTTGCCGCTGAAGTCTAATTTGATTTCTTCCAGTTAGAGTCCCTGTGGAACGTATTTTTTTCCCATTACCTGCTGTGGTCTGCAGAAGTGGGGTTGAAAGGGAACACAGGCTGTCGCTTCCCTCCTGCTTAGCTCCCCCGGGACATGTAGTGACCTCAGAAGTAGAGCAGGGCTCCTCAGGGGAAGCGGGAGCCCTGATTTCCTCTTTCCTGAAGTGGGCCGAGGCAGTGAGGAGGGAAGGCAGAGCAGAGCCCGTTTGGTTCCTACCAGGGTTTTCTGAGGTCAGGGCTGACTGAGCCTTGTAAACCGAAGACAGAATGCGGCCCAGAGGCGCAGGCAACGAGGAGTCCTTCCCCAGTGGGGCCGGGGCAGTGGTAAGCCTGCTCACATGGGTGCTCCACAACCGGCCACCCGGAACGAGGGGCCGGGGCGAGGGACTCGTCCCAGGACTACAGGATGGGGATAGCTCTGCTGGGGCAAAAGGGGTTGGAATGGCATTCTCCTGCAACCAGCTGTCACCGTCGCCACGGTTGAAGAATGAGTCTCTGTGTCATGATGAGGCACTGAGCAAAGGAGCAAGAGTAGCAGGTGGCTGGTCTGGCTTGAGCCATCCAGGCAAGCAGTTGTCTGCAGGCCTCCCTTTGACCTCTAGACTGTAAGCTCATTGTGGGCAGGGAATGTCTGTTATATTGTACTCTCTCTAGTCCCTAGTACAGTGCTTTTCACACAGTAAGCACTCAATAAATATGGTTGACTGACTGGCCCACCTGATGTCTGCATTGCTCCCTTGAGGAAATGTGTGGTGACTAAGCTTCGGTTTTAAATACTTTGTTCTTACAGGAAAAATAATATGATGGAATAAGCCAATCAGAGGAGTGGCTCTTAAAGGCCCTCTTCCTTTTTTTGAATTGATTTAGACAGGTAGCACCTTCTCGTCCAAACGGTCAAGGAACTAGGGGCCCCTGGGTCCTGGGGCTCAGGCTGGTTGAAGGGTTTCTCGGAAGCCACAAGACTTAAGACTTGCCTTTCCCCAAACAGATAATTCGATCCAGTCCGTGATCACTTTTGACCAAGGAGGAAAGTGGAGGCTCCTGAGGAAGCCTGAAAACAGCAAATGCGACTCCACAGCCAAGAATAAGGAAGAGGTTAGCGTTCCCCAGATCCCACTGTGAGGCTGGACTCCATCCTATCTCCGCTAATGAGAGCCCTGAACTCAGCAGCTCAACATCTCAGTTTCATCATCTGTAAAATGAGGATTAAGGACTTTGAGACCCATGTGGGACCTGGACTGTGACCTACCTGATTAGTTTGAATCTACCCCAGTACTTAGTACGATGCTCTTAGTACTTAGTATTCTGCTTCTTAGAGAAGCAGCGTGGCTCAGTGGAAAGAGCACGGGCTTTGGAGTCAGGGCTCATGAGTTCGAATCCCAGCTCTGCCACTTGTCGGCTGTGTGACTGTGGGCAAGTCACTTAACTTCTCTGTGCCTCAGTTCCCTCATCTGTAAAATGGGGATTAAGACTGTGAGCCCCACGTGGGACAACCTGATTCCCCTATGTCTATCCCAGCGCTTAGAACAGTGCTCGGCACATAGTAAGCGCTTAACAAATACCAACATTAAATACCAACATTAGTATTCTTAGTATGGTGCCTGCTACATAGTAAGCACTTAACAAATACCATTTAAAATAAACCACAAAAAACACAGACGTGGACAGTTTGTAGAGATGTGATGGAAATGGGTTCAGCCTTGGGAAGAAAAGTTTAAGGCTCTGGGGATTTTCAGATTGAAGAAGAGAAGTTCAGAACTTCTCTTCCTCAATCTGAAAGTTTAGAGCACAGAAACTGCTCTCTCAGAGGTCACCAGTGATCTTCTTACTAAATCTAATGCCTTCTACTCCATCCTAATCCTCCTCATCCTCTCAGTTGCCTTCGACACTGGCTATCATCCCTCCTCCTGGAAACATTACCCATCCTTGACTTAACTGACACTGTCCTCTCCAGGTTTTCCTCCTGTCTCTCTGTCAACTCATTCTCAGTTTCTTGTGTGGGCTCCTCCGCTTCCCACCCCCTTAACGTGGAATTCCCTCAGAGCTCGGTTCTGAGTCCTTGTCTATTCTCCATCTATACCCATGTCCTTGGAGAACTCATTCTCTCCCATGGCTTCAACTACCATCTCCGCATGGATGATTCCTCAATCTCCATCTCCAGCCCTGACCGCTCTCCTTCTCTGTAGTCTTGCATTTCCCCCATAGACTGTGAGCCCCCTATGCAGGGATTATCTCTCTTTGTGCTGAATTGTACTTTCCAAGAGCTTAGTGCAGTGCTCTGCACACAGTAAGCGCTCAATAAATCTGATTAAATGAATGAATGAATGGTCCTACCCGACCTTGATTACTATATGAGCCTCCTCATTGACCTCCCTGCCTCCTGTTTCTCCCCACTCCAGTCCATACTTCACTCTGCTGCCCAGATCATTTTTCTACAAAACCATTCAGTCCAGGTTTCCCCACTCCTTAAGAACCTCCAGTGGTTTGCCCATCCACCTCCTCAGCAAAGAGAAACTCCCTAAAATCTGCTTTAAAGCACTCAGTCACCTAGCTCTTTCCTACCTTTCCTCACTGCTTTCCTGGTACCATGCAGCCTGCACACTACACTCCCCTAATGCCAGCCTACTCACTGTACCTTGATCTCATCTATCTTGCCACCAGTCTCTCGCCCACATCCTCCCTCTGGCCTGGAATGCCCTTCTTCTTCATATCCGACAGTCGATCACTCTCCCCATCTTCAAATCCTTACCTAAAGCACATCTATTCCAAGAGGCCTTCCATGTTTAAGCCCTCATTTCCTCTTCTCCACTTCCTCTTGCATCACTCTTGCACGTGGATTTGCACCCTTTATTCACCCCTCCCTCAGCTCCAAAGCACTTATACATATCCGTATTTTATTTATATTCATGTCTTTCTCCCCGTCTAGACTATAAACTCGTTGTGGGAAGGGAATGGGTCTGTCAGTTCTGTCATATTATACTCTCCCAAACGCTTAGTACAGTGCTCTGCAGACAGAGCTCGATAAGTGATCGATTGATTTAGAGAATGTTTTAGTAAAGGTATTGAAAGCGATTGGACAAATCTTTTGGTCCAATTATTTTTTTAATGGTATTTGTTGAGCACTTACTTTGGTCTAGTCACTAAACAATGGGGTAAGTACAAGATTATCAAGTTGGACACAGTCCCTGTCCCACATGGGACTGATAGTCTTAATCCCCATTTTACAGATGAGGTAACTGAGGTGCAAAGAAGTTAAGTGACTTGCCCAAGGTCACACAGAAGAGAAGTGGCAGAGCCAGCATCAGAACCCGGTCCTTCTGACTCCCAGGCCCATGCTGTATCCACTAGACTATGCCGCTTCACATAGTCTGCTTTGTCATCTGCCCCCCACTCCCAGGGTGGGGAAAAGAGAAGGCTCTCTTTACTCTCTGCTGTCTTTGCTATGTTTGGATAAGGTTGGCAACCCTGCAGGTGGTTATGGAGAGCTTCTAACCTTTTGGCCCACCGAGACAGCAAGCTGAGTACAGGAAAAGCCTAAATCCTGCAGGGGTCTTGTCAAAGGCTGGGGTAAATGGAAAGCCTTTTCGAAAAATTCTAGGAAAGGGACAGGACAGTTTTAGCCCCAGTCTAAGTTGTGTGTTCTTCTGGATCTCTTTTACAGTGCAGCCTTCACATTCATGCCTCCTACAGCATCTCCCAGAAGCTGAATGTCCCCATGGTGCCGCTGTCGGAACCCAACGCCGTCGGAATCGTCATCGCTCACGGTGAGGAGGAAGATTGCTCTGCCCTTCTGTCTGTTTCTGCCTCTGCTCCCCTCCGTCCCCTGGGGTCTCCTCTCTAGGGGGAGGAGAGGTGACTGCGGTCAGTAGCCCCATGAAGTCTTTTCGAGAGGATCTTGCGTGCAAAGCAACGAGGTCACAAGTTAAAGCCCTCTGCTCTTCTCCCTCCCCCGCTTCGCTCTTCCCTTTTTTCGTGGGGAATGTTCGCTCTTCCGCCTTGGGTTAAATTCCTGCATTTCCATTCCGATTCATTTCCAAACACAACTGTGAAATGGGATCTGGGCACACAGCCTTAGTTAGATTACCCCTCCAAACTTCCACTTCTATGTGGTGAGAATGTTTTTCCTCTTATTTTGTCACTGCCACTTGGCATTTGGTCCTCTGGCACTTTTATTGAGTGTCTATATCACTCTTCTAATGCTAAACTTCTCACTGTACCTCGATCTCACCGCCAACCTCTCACCCACCTCCTGCCTCTGGCCTGGAACGCCCTCCCTCCTCATATCCTAAAGATAATTAATTACTCTCCCCCGACTTGAGTCTTATTGAAGGCACATCTCCTCCAAGATGCCTTCCCTAATTAAGCCCTCTTTTCCTTTCCTTCAACTCCCTTCTGCATCGCCATGACTTGCTCCCTTTATTCATCCCCCAGCCCCGCTGTACTTATGAACTTATCTGAAATTTATTTATTTATATTAATGTCGGTCTTCTCTTCTAGACTGTAAGCTCTGTTACACTGTATATCGTACTCTCCCAAGAGCTTCGTACAGTGCTCTGCACATAGTAAGAGCTCTAAAAATACGATTGACTGACTGAGGTTGGCACCCATGGTCTCCCTGCCAACTCTTAATCTCTTCCCTTGCTATAGCTTCAGCAGGACAGTCCCCAGGAGCTTTTGATTTTGGGCTTGAGGTGTCCCTACAGCTCCTCTCCCCTTCCAGGACCCAATGGAGGCCACCCTTGAGTGCTCCTCCCCAGTTCATCCTGCCCTTCCCTGCCCCTTCTGCCTGGGTGTTTGTTAAACACTTACTATGGGCCAAGCACTGTACTAAGCGATGGGGGAAATACAAGTAGGTCGGGTTGGACACAGTCCCTGTCCCACATCAGGCTCACAGTCTTAAACCCACTTTACAGATGAGGGAAATGGGACACAGAGAAATGAAGTGACTTGCCCAAGGTCACACAGCAGACAATGACAGAGCCAGGATTAGAACCCGTGACCTTCTGACTCCCAGGCCCATCCTTTGTCCACTAGGCCATGCTGCTTCTCACGCTGCCCAGGATACATTGATTCTGGTTGCTTATGCTACACAGGGCACAATCATCTCCTCCCTAAAGTAAAGTCTCCCTTTCCTTTCCCCCGTTCTTCAGGCCCATCTTCGAGCTGTGAAAGAGTGGTCTTCCCTTGTCTTTTACCCATTCTTTTTATTTTTTGCATGGAGTTGTTTTTTTCTAACTCGCATCAAGAAATAACCAGTCCATCCCCCTCCCGCCGACTTCTTCCCTCCTTTTCATAGAGCTAGTGTTGCTTCTGGAGTTTTCCTCCTGTTTCCATAATTCGGCTACCCCCTTAAAATGAACTTGCATTCTATTGCCAGCTCTTCCTCCTTTCCTTGAAACGGTAGGGCTTCCGGTCAGAAAGGCGACTTAGTTTTGCTCTCTCCTGAGGGCCCGCATCTCCTGAATCCCAGGCTAGTGCCCTTTCCATTCATTTTGCTGCCGCCTCCCCTCCCCTCCACCCCCAACTCCTCTTACTGTGCTGCCACAGGGTCCCACAGGTGGTCCAGTGGGGAAGTAGTGAAATTGGACTTCGTTGGAGTTGGCTTCTTGTGCTCATGTGTTGGGTGGTCCGTGTTGCAGGCAGCGTCGGGGACGCCATCTCGGTGATGATCCCGGATGTTTACATCACCGATGACGGAGGCTACTCCTGGGTGCGGATGCTGGAAGGGCCCCATTATTACACCATCTTGGATTCGGGGGGCCTCATCGTAGCCGTGGAGCATGGCAGCCAGCCAATCAATGTGATTAAGTATGCATGAGCTCAACTACCCTCACACTGTTCCCATACAGGGCAGAAGTGGGATATTGGGGTGGGAAAGATGGGTAAGGTCCGGGAGGCCCATCCCAGCTCTCACAACACAGAGAGCTGTTGGCAGAGTGCCCGAAGGTGCCTTGGATTGAGAAGGCTGTGCTTGTTTTCCCCACGCTCCCTCCCTTTCCTGCCTCCCCATTGCCCACTTTCCCAAATAACCTCCTCTCTCTCCTCCCCTCCTGGGTTCAGTCAGCCTCGATCGGGAACGGCTCTCGTGGGCGACTGGAGGTGCCCCAGTCTCCACTCTGCTTTTCCATCTCCTACTGGGGACGAGGGGGATTGGAAACTGGTTTTCGGGTCTGGCTCCCCACCCTTCGAGTGGAGAGCTGAACCTGGCAGTGGGGGAGGGATTCCCTCCCCCTGTTCCACCCCAGTAACCCTGGGCCGAAAGAATGACTGGAACATGAAGTGAAGTGGCATGACGCATGAGCCTTCTCTTAATCGGGGGTTACCCTGGTGGCATCAGGTCTACCAGGCTAGGGTCGCCATTACTTCCCAAGCCACCTTGGTAAGCCCAATCCTCTCACGTGCTCAGGTTCTCCACGGATGAAGGACAGTGCTGGAACCTGTATACCTTCTCCAAGGAGCCCATCTACTTCACCGGCCTGGCCTCCGAGCCTGGAGCCAGATCTATGAACGTCAGCATTTGGGGTTTCCGAAAATCTTTCCCATCCCAGAAATGGGTCTCCTATACCATCGATTTTAAGGAACTCCTTTCCAGAAACTGTAAGTTTTCCTCCTCCTCCTCCTCCTCACCTACCTCCTTTCCCTCCCTATCTTCTTCCTCCTCCTTTTATTTGCCTCCAGCCAGAAATTACAAGCCCTGTCTTCCTTGTTTTTTTTAATGGTATTTGTTGAGCGCTTACTCTGTGCCAGGCACTGTTCTAGGTGCTGAGGTAGATGTAATCAGGTTGGACACAGTCCCTGTCCTACATGGAGCTCAAAGTCATAATCCCCATTTTACAGATGAAGCGACTGAGAGTCAGAGAAGTTAAGTGACATGCCTGCAGTCGCACGGCAGAAGACAAGTGGTGGAGCCTGGGATTAGTGTGTTCTATCCACTAGGCTAACTGCTCCCTGGAATTAAAGAACCAATTAGGGGAAGTGACTTTCCATGGGAACTTCTCCATGCAACAGAAACTACCTGATCATGTTATCGAAGGAGAGGGGAGACTTCACAGCCATAAATAGAGCAAAGCGTGACCTGTTCTGTTTTGGAGAAGGAGGAGAGATGTCACGGAGCTAAGTGATCTGTGACTAAGCGGGAGGCCCAAGAAGTCCCAGCTTGCGTCCCACCTGCAAACAAGGCACCGTAACCAAGGAGATTGTTTCATTAAGGTGCTTCTGTTCTTTAAAAATATCAGCACTTATTTCTACCTTCTGGAGCCCTTTTCCGTTAGTGATCTCATTTGTCTCTCCAACATACCTGGGTGGAAGGGGGAAGCTGGCATTTAACAGAAGAGGGAATTAACCCATGGGGGTAAAGGAGTCACCCAAGGCCCTCCAACAAGATGTGAACTGAGCAGAGAGGTAGGACCAGATCCCACGACTCTGAGTGCCACGTTTCCTCCATGGGACCACCCCCTTCTGTTGAGTCAAGGTGGTCCTAGAACAGTAGAGAGCTTTCACAGGAATGAGAGCTGTGAGGTGCAGACAGGCTTGATCGCAAAGCTGCAGTGTGTTGCCTTTTCCTCAACATAGCTCATCAGACACTGAGAACAATGTCCCAGGCTCTAACAAATGTTCCCATCTTGGATGATGACAGTATTAATATTGGTGGTATTTGTTTTAAATGCTGACTCTGTGCCAAGGACTGTATTAAATGTAGAGGTTGATCCAAGATCATCAGATTGGACGTAGTCCCTGTCCTACATGGGACTTAGAGTCCTTAGGGGAGCAAACGCTGGTAATGAATCACTCTTTGACAGAGAGGAAACAGAGACCCAGAGAGGTTGTGACCACCCAGCGTCACCCACCAATGTCACCCAGCAGGCATGGGGCAGAGCCAGGATTCAATCCCAAGGCCTCTGCATCCCAGGTCCGGGCTCTCTCTGATGGGCCGTGCTGCTTCCCAGTGATGAGAAAAGAGTAATTAGCCTCTTCACACTTGAAAAGAATTTCACTGGATTTGCCTCCTGATTTTTGAGAGATTTTTGACATTATTATTGTTGTTATTGTTGTTGCATATTGAGCCCTTACTATGTGTCGAGCACTGTTCTAAGAGCTGGGGTAGATGTAGGTTTATCAGGTTGGACACATTCCTTGTCCCACATGGGGCTCACAGTCTGAGTAGGAGAGGGAATAGGCATTGAGTTTCCATTTTACAGATGAGGAAACAGAGGCTCAGGAAAGCCATGTAATTTGCCCCAGGTCACACAGCAAGCACTTGGCAGAGCTGGGACTAGAACCCAGGTCCCCTGATTCTCATGCTCTCCCCACTAGGCCATTTTGCTTTGAAAAATAACTATGGCCCAAAGGTGTGGAATTAGCCTCTTTGGTTTTCTCTCCCTCAGTTAAGATTGCAGATTCCCTTCGCATGAGTATTTTTCTGTTTGGACTGGAATTCCAGTGGAGTGTTTTCAGCAAGTCCGGTAAAAGAATGGGAATTTGGTATGCATTCCCTCACTGGAGAAATGAGATGGAGCTCTGAAGAGGAAGAGTAAAGAAAACCGGATGAAATTTCTAATTCATCATTTGTGACTTGGAGTACATTTTCATTTGAATATTTTTCCAAGCAAAATATTCTGGTTTAAATACCAGCTAATGAGATAGTCCACAGGAAAAGACTTGGTCTACATTTGAAACCCTATTGGGAAGCTGTTTGGGGGTAGTTTTGTTTCCATAGTAACACTCTCGGGATATCCACAGACAAGAGGTCTGCATATGTTGCAGGCCCAGAGAATGATTTCAGAAATGACCTAAGCATCACAGCAGGCTCAGGAAATCTTACCAGTCAACTTCAGAGCAGGAACCTAACCTATTCAATCCGATGGCTGTGAGGCGCTAGGAAGTTTCCCCTTTCAAGAATAAGTTCAGAGAAAAACATGACTGGTATATAATAAGCGTGACTGTCGATATACCATGAGGTAGGACTGACTTTAGTCGATCCAAATAGCAGATGAACCCTCTAAAATGTCAGGATGCTGCACTCCCTAGGAGAAGCAGTGCGGCGTAGTGGAAAGAGCACGGGAGTCAGAGGACGTGGGTTCTAATCCCGCCTCCGCCACTTGTCTGCTGTGTGACCTTGGGCAAGTCACTTAACTGCTCAGGGCCTCAGTTACCTCATCTGTAAAATGGGGATTGAGTGTGAGAGTCGTATGGAACGGGGACTGTGTCCAACCTGATTAACTTGTATCTACCCCAGCACTTAGAATAGTGCTTGGCCCATAGTAAGCACTCAAGTACCATATTGTCATTGTTAGCATTTCTATTAGTATTAGACTCAGGCATTGTCACCTAAAGTGTGTTTTCCTCCTGCTGTGCTTGACCAGAATTTGCAAGTTGCTTAGCAGCAAGAAAATGAACCACCCCACTCTAGTGTCAGATCTAGGAGCTGAAACGCATAACCGCACGTTTGACCTGACATCTTAGTGAAACCGTCTTCTGCGTGTCTCTTCTGTGGAGTTATGAATGTGACCATCCAAGTGTAACCTGGCTTAGACTTGACCAACTGGTTTGTTCTGTGTCTTGAAAGTTGGGAACTGTGGCCTGAGAACTTTCCCCACTCTCCACTCTCCCCAGCGCGGTGTTCTGGTCCCCCAGCCTGACCGGCCTGTTCCTCTCCCCCCCACTGTCCTTTAGGCGAAGAGAAGGATTACACCATCTGGCTGGCTCACTCCACCGACCCCGGGGCACAAAACGACGGCTGCATCCTGGGCTACAAAGAGCAATACCGGCGACTACGCAAGTCCTCCGTCTGTCAGAATGGCCGAGACTATAGGTTGACCGGGCAGCCCGCGGTCTGCACCTGTACCCTGGAGGACTTCCTCTGGTATATGAGTCTGTCTCGGGTCCAGCTTTCCCGCTCCCCTCTCCCTCCTCCCCTTTCGTGCTTTCGTGCTTGGTGTAGCTCCTCTCCAGAGCCGGCCCAAACCCTTAGCAGATGTCAGGGCGGTGTTCTGCTTTTCAACCTGAGGATGGGGATGACTAATAACAATAATTGTGGTCTCTGTTAAGTGCTTTCTGTGTGCTGGTACCCCAGTACTAAGCATTGGGGTAAATCAACTAATCAGTTGTATTTATTGAACACTTACTATGTGCAGAGCATTGTACTGAGCACTTGGGAGATTACAGTTCAACAGAATTAGCAGGAGAAGCAGCGTGGCCTAGCTGATAGAGTGTGGACTTGGAAGTCAGAAGGATCTGGGTTCCAATTCTGACTCCAGTTGTCGACTGTGTGACCTTGAGCAAGTCATTTCACTTCTCTGTGCCTCAGTTCCCTAATCTGTAAAATGGAGATTAAGAACGGGAGCCCCATGTGGGACGTGGACTGTGTCCAACCTTGTATAATAATGATGATAATGTTGGTATTTGTTAAGCGCTTACTATGTGCAGAGCACTGTTCTAAGCGCTGGGGTAGACACAGGGTAATCAGGTTGTCCCACGTGGGGCTCACAGTCTAAATCCCCATTTTACAGATGAGGTAACTGAGGCACAGAGAAGTTAAGTGACTTCCCCACAGTCACACAGCTGACAAGTGGCAGAGCCGGAATTCGAACCCATGACCTCTGACTCCAAAGCCCGTGCTCTTTCCACTGAGCCACGCCGCTTCTCTACCGCAACGCTTAGTACAGTGCCTGACACATAAGCATTTAACAGATACCATAAAAAAATTAGGCACATTCCCTACCCATAACAGGCTTACAGTCTAGAAGGGAAGGCCGACATTAATATGAAAAAAATGGGTAAATTATCATAATATAATTTAAATATGAGATTCAAGGTAATCGAACTGAACATAGACCCTGTTCCACATAGGCTCACAGTTTCAGTCCCCATTTTACAGATGCGATAACTGAGGCACAGAGAAGTTAAATGACTCACCCAAGGTCATATGGCAGACAAGCGGTGGAGTTGGGATTAGATCCCAGGTCCTTCTGACTCCCAGGCCCGTGCTCTATCCACTAGGCCACGCTGCATATCTTCCTTGCCTTCTTGAGGGAGAAACTGAGATTCCCAGGGAGAGGGAAGTGAGATTGTCCAGGATTGCCAGAGAGTTTGATTCAGTTGCCCTGAAGAGGACCCAGGGAACCCTGCTTCCAGACTCTGGTTCACTTCTCTGGATAGGTGATTCTAAAGTAGAGTTGTGGTAGTCATTTGTAGTCCATTTGCATTTTTGTACACCCAGATGGCCCTGTTTCTTCTGCCAGAGTGACAGGGCTGGGAGAGGAATAGGGGTGGAGGGAAGTAACCCAAGAGTGCATCATCTCCATCATTAGCAACCTCTCCCTTCATATGTTGTTGCCACTCTTCCCCACTCCTAGCAACCTTTGGAGGGAGGCCTCATTTTCTGTCTCTTGCAGTGATTTCGGCTACTTCCGACCAGAAAATGAATCCAAGTGTGTGGAGCAGCCGGAACTAAAGGGCCACGATCTGGAGTTCTGCCTGTATGGAAGAGAAGAGCATTTGACCACAAATGGGTAAAGCAGTGTCCCTGGTCTTGAGAATGATAGGGGGTTGGAAATGAGCAAATCAGACAATCAGTGGCATTTACTGAGCGCTTACTGTGTGAGGAGCACTGTGCTAAGTGCTTCTTCAAGTCCCCCAAAAGCTGAATCCGTCTGCCCCAAGTTTCCTCTAGAGAGTTAAAGACTTTCCTAGAGGCTATGTGTGTTTATAAGTCTGCCTCAAGGTTTTCTAGAAGCTTCCTAGACTTAATAATAATAATGATGATGATGATGGTATTTGTTAAATGCTTACTATGTGCCAAGCACTGTTCTAACCGCTGAGGTCGATACAGGTAATCAGGTTGCTCACCTGGGACTCACAGTCTTAATCCCCATTTTACAGATGAGATAACTGAGGCACAGAGAAGTTAAGTGACTTGCCCGAAGTCACACAGCTGACAAGTGGCAGAGCTGGGATTAGAACCCACGACCTTTGACTCCCAAGCCCACGATCTTTCCACTAAACCCCTAAACGACGCTGCTTCTCAGCATGCTTGATAGCTGATGGTGTTTTGGAATAGTATCCCTGATTGGAAAGGCAGCGACACACACACACACACACACACACACACACACACATCTTCTGGCTGGGAACAGAGCTGCCTAGTGATGCTCCAGGAGAGGCATTCATAGTTTTCTGGTAGACGAATTCCAGTGTACCTCATCCCCAAATGGTAGAGACATTGGATCAGCCCAAAGGGATCGGGTCCGGGTTTCAAAACCTTGGAGTGACCTGCTTAAGAATTTGGCTCCTGGAAAGATCTGTGACTACTTCCTCTGATTGGATTGTACTGAAGCGGTGGGCTTCTTCTCTGGAATCCCAGGTACCGGAAAATCCCGGGCGACAAGTGCCAGGGGGGCATGAGTCCGGATCGAGAGGAAAAGGACCTGAAAAGGAAATGTAGAAGCAACTTCTTGAGTCCAGACAAGCAGGTTTGTTGAGTTTGAAGATGAGGGGGATTTTATTGACCAACCAGAAAGTTCAGGGCCAGGAAACAAATCGAATGCATAAAGGTGACTTGTTGGCAACTCAAGGCTCAACGGTCCAGTTGTTGAGAAAACTCATCCTCTGCACCGAACCCTTGCCCCAAGGCTGTCTTTTGGATACTTGAAATGGACATTGGTCCCCTTTCAATTTTGGAAATATCGACCAGTGGAATCTCTGAGCAGCTGGACTTGAGGAGTTTGGGATTTAGGTGGTTTGTTCACAGAGGCAGGCAGTATTGGATCCTGGAATTGCCTATAGTCTCATGGGGGAGAAAGGTCAAATACAATTAATTATATTCACATAAGAAACAAAGATAATAGTGTGTGCCATGCATCAGAGCACCAGTGATCGACATCACTGACAGATAAATGATGGAGATCTTGGGGCGTGCCAGATGTCTCCAGTCCTAAGTAAGGCCTAATTGGGAAGGCTTCCTGAAGGAGGGTCTTCCCTAAAATTCTGAAGGAGGGTGGGGAAGCATATACTAAAGTTTTAATCATGATAGACTCACTGAGTTGAAAAAGATTTAACTGTTGCACCGAAAGGAATGGGAGTGAATCAGCAGAAGCTTGGGTGGGGAGTTGCTTCTGGTGAAGGGTCCACCGATCGAACAATGTTAAGAAGGAAAGGGGTGGAAGGGGGTGCGGGTTGGAGCTTTGGCCCAGAGTCAGGAATGATGCGCATATCTCTGTTTTTCAAGAAGGCCTCGTCCAACCCCGCCGCAATCATCCTGGCAGTCGTGGGGCTGATGCTGATTACAACCGTAGCAGGCGTTCTCGTTATCAAGAAATACGTCTGTGGAGGCAGGTGAGGATCAGGAAACTGTTGCCTATAGGCATCACCGGTTTGGGAAGTTGGGCCAAGGATTGCCTGAGCTGGCTACGTGAGAACCGGTCCATCCAAGCAAGGTCTTCCTGGAAAATAACAAGCTGGCGGTTGCCGCACCCAAAGCCCCTGCTTGCCACAGGGAGCCCCAAGAGGACAAACACACGCACACCCACTAGAAAAGCAACTGGGCTGGGGCCTCTTCCTCTCACTGCCATCCCGCCCCTGCTGCCCTGGAAAACCCAGTCCCTACAAGTCCTGGATAATAGCCAAGAAGGCCAGGTTGTTGTGGGTGGGTGGCGCTAGACTGGGCATTCAGGCTGCTGGTGTGGATGTCCCACCCCTGCAGTAGTGGGAAATCTGGCAAAAAGCCAGGGAGGGGAGGGTGGGCCGGGGACCGCCTCCTTCCCACCGCCTCCTTCCCAGCCACCAAAGTGGAAGTCCTACTGCCTGCATGACTGCCTGATTTCCCAGGGAGTCCTCTTTACCCGTCACTGAGGAGCAAGCAGCCGAGGTGCTCCAGGCAGACGGTGGCCAAGACCTCTAGGAGAGAAGTGACCTGAGGAATATCAGAGAGAAGAAAGGGAAAGGGGAAGAAGAATGGTTGGAAGAAGGAACCAGAGGGCAGAGAGGGGGAAAAGGGAGGGAAAGAGAGCTTGGCCTTCGAGGTGGTGTCATCTCTACTGCCAACCCCAATCACTGGACCACGAGGTCATGGTACGTGCCATTCCCAAGAGGTCTGACTGTCACAGTGATGAGCTTCCCCTCAGCCCAGGTCTCCTCCAAGGCAGTTAACCCCCTCCTGCTCCCTTTCTCCCTCTGAATTTTTCCCGAGATCAAATTCCTGAGACCTAATGGGCCTCTCCGCTCAAGAGTGCTGATCGAGGTGGCTGTTTATCTCCCTGCAGGTTCCTAGTGCATCGCTATTCTGTCCTGCAGCAACACGCCGAGGCCAATGGTGTGGAGGGAGTGGATACGCTGGATTCAGTCTCCCATGCCAGTAAAAGCGGATACCATGATGACTCGGATGAGGTGAAGCCAGCTCTTACTGCTTAACTAAAAATTGTAATAATTGGTGTATTTGTTAAGCGCATACTGTGTGCTAAGCTCTGTATTAAGCGCTGGAGTAGATTGGACCAATCAGATTGGACCAAGTCCCTGTCTCACATGAGGCTTGCAGTCTAAGTAGGAGGGAAAACATAAGGAAACTAAAGCACAGAAAGGTTGAGGGACGTGCCCCAGGTCACACAGCAGACAAGTGGCAGAGCCTGGATTAGAATCCAGGTTTCCTGATTCCCGGATCCTGGCTCTTTCCGCCAGGCCACGCTGCTGTTCACATTTATCTGTCAGCTGCAAAAAGGATGAGGAGCAAAGTGGGACGGGTGGCTACTGGGCCACTGAGAGGGTAACCCCCTGAATCTGGGCACTGCAGGAATCCTCCGGTTTTTAGAGGGGATGGTGGTGTGGTGACCATTGAGGCTCAGAAATGGGAGATCTGGTGGTTTTGAGGCAAACCTCGCTTTTGTTATCCCGTCGGTAACTGTCTGTCCTCTCAGTAGCAACAGATGGGGCTGTTATCACTGGAACCGCTTGCTACCAGTGCCGAGAGCGAGAGAAGCCAATGGAAATGGTACCTTCATACTCTAGTACAGGGTGGGGCAGAAACACCGCCCCCAACCAAAAATGCTTGTGCCTCCCCTTTCTTCCCCCCCACCCCTCAGCCTGCGATCCCCACTTCCTGCCTCCCTGCCCCCACCCCCATGCCCTCTAAGAAATGGAAGGCAAGCTGGGATAGGTAGAAGACGGGTGGGAGGATTGGACTTTTTATATATATATTTAAGTGCTTACTATGGGCCAGGCACTGGACTTAGTGCTGGGGTAAGTACAAGCTAATCAGGTTGGACACAGTTCATGTCCCGCGTGGGGCTCCCAGTCTCAATCCCCATTTTACAGATGAGGTAGCTGAGGCACAGAGAAGGTAAGTGACTTACCCAAGATCACACAGCAGACAAGTGGTGGAGCCGGGATTAGGACCCAGGTCATTTGTTCTTCCAGGCCCGTGCTCTATACACTAGGCCGCACTGCTTCTCAACATCTGGTTGCATGGCTCACCCCAGGCTTGGGAAATTCACCTAGGCCTTGGGAGAGCAGGGTCTCCCACCTTGACCCTGGCCCCTTGCTGAATCTCCTGCCACTGGTTATTTTCCTGGGGGATCCCCAAGGTGGCAGCAGCTAAGAGGCGCAGGGTTGGTGGGGCATGAGGTTGGTGGGGCGTGAGCTGGGCCTCAGGTCTCAGCCAACCCGGCGGCGTCTCCCTGCAAGGTAGAGTAGCTTAGTGGAAAGAGCATGGGCTTGGGAGTCAGGGGTCATGGGTTCTAATTCCAGATCTGCCACTTGTCAGCTGTGTGACTTTCTAACTTCTCTGTGCCTCAATTATCTCATCTGTAAAATGGGGATTGACTGTGAGTCCCACCTGAGACAACCTGATAACCTTGTATCTCCCCCAGCGCTTAGAACAGTGCTTGACACATAGTAAGTGCTTAACAAATATTTATTCATTTAACTGTATTTATCGAGTGCTTACCGTGTGCAGAGCACTTTACTAAGTGCTCGGGAAGTACAACAGATAGAGACAATCCCTGCCCACAGTGGGCTCACAGTTTAGAAGCGGGGAGACAGACATCAAAACAAGTAAACAGGCAAAATACCATCATCATTATTATTATTCTCCAAGCCCTGGAGTGGGGACCACAGGCAGTCTCCTCCTCTGACTCTGCTTCTGCACAACTCTGAGAAGGGGGCCGGAGCACGGAACGAAGACAGAGTTGGGATGGAAGAGGAGGAGGAGGAGGAGGAGATGGTGGTGTAGTACAGACAGAGAGAGAGAGAGACTCCCAGCCCCTAGCTGAGCCCTTTCCTCCATCGTGCCTTGGTTGGTGCCTACCTCCAGGGCCTACTTCCTGCATTGATTCCTCTGCTCTGGCTCAGGATATCAGTCCATCATTAGTATTTACTGAGCACCATCTGTGTTCAAAGCACCGTAAGGGCTCGGGAGAATACGATAGACTTAGTAGGCATGATCTCTGCCTTCAAGGAGCTGACAATCTAACAGGGGAGATGGACACTAAAATCAGTTCCAGGTTGGGAAAAGGAGCGGATTCTAAAGATACACACGTCAGTGGGTAGGAGTACTTCTGTCTACCCCAGAGTATGCAAGTGGGAATTAGGCATGGACCTTGCCCCTCAAAGAGCTATAACAATCTAGTTATATCTAGTATCCCTGCACTTCTACAGCTTATGAGCTGTTAGCTTCTTGTGGGCAGGGTTCACCTACCAGCTCTATTGTACAGTACTCTCTCAAGCACTTAGTATGGGGTGCTGCACGCAGTAAGTGCCCAGTAAATGCCACTGATGATCGATTGACTGTGAATGCTGAAAGGACAGTATCCAGCTCTGGGGTTTTTATAACTCCTTATCACCCTGAAGAGTGCCCAGGTCTTAAGGAGTGGTTGATTTGACAGAAAGTGATCTTTATTTTGTTGTTTCTCTCCCCCACCCCCAACTTCAGGATCTCCTGGAATAGCTGGGAAGCGGAGCTGGGACAGACTGGCTGAGCACTGATGACTGGAACCCAGTGCCTCCCACCTGGTGCCTGCTCCTCTGAAACGGAGAAACACATTCCTCCCTTTCCATTTTGAGGGGCCGAGCTCTGTTTCTGCCGCTTCCACTGAGACTGAGAGGACCCAGATGCTACCGAACCACGGGGTGTGCGGGCGGCAGCCGGGGCACCCTGCCAAGACGTAGAGGCTCAGAGAAGTGGAAGAAAACATTCTTCTTAACTCATTTTAACTTTATTTTAATTTCTGTCCTCCTGCTGAGTGTGGTGGGTTTCTTAAAGGAAAATGGACTAAAATGTGAAGGGGACATTTCGCTAAAGCTAGGGTCACTCTGGATGCTTCACCCTCTTGCCTAAGGTCGCCGCGATTGCCGGCACCAACTCTCTGCCCCGTGTCCTAAGCCGGGTCCAGCCTGCAGCGAGCACCACAGAAGTGCAGCGAAGGGGGGGAAGAACAGCCTCCGGTGCCACCAGGGTGGCTGATCCCGGTCTTCCCAGTCTGGGGGATATGGGGGACTCTCCCGGAGTTCACAGGCTAAATTAGTTTTCACTTCTCCCTCTGTCATCAGTAGAGGAGTCAGGTGTGTCTCCCTCCGGGCTGAAGTGAGCCTTTGACTACTGGACCCCAAAGTTATAAAAACTGGATCTCAGCTTCTCAAAGGAAAAAAAAAAATGAAGCAAATCTGAATCTGCGTGGGGCTAGAAGTAATAGGGTTAGGATCAGGTACAAATGAAAATCTTTTTCTGATCAGGGCACCTATAAGGTTGTATGTGTGCGTGTGTGTGTGTGTGTGTCAGATATGACCCTCTTGTGCAAGGACGTGGTATGTATGTTTATGTGTGTGTCTGTGCTTGATGAGATCCTCTGAGCAGAACAATTGACTTCCTTTTTATGTGAGCTGGTTTGGCAGGAGAGGAGTGGGCACAGTTCGGGGGTCAAAGCCGGGCAAACTGCATCTTTGTCTCCCGACGCCATACATCGCTCTGATTAACCCGTTGGCATTCTCTAAACTCTCCACTTGGGCCGGTTTGGGTTCAGCCGGACTCCCAGGCTTTTGAGTGTTTTAGGCTTTAACCAAACCATAGAGCACCCCTGCCGATGCTCTTCTTTGGTTTTCCCAAAGAATTTGTAGCCCGGCAGGACAAGTTGGACATAATGTTTCCCATTTGGAAGTTTGCTGCCTTCTAGCTACCGGATACACTGTGGGCGCGTTCAGTTATTTTGAAAGCACCTAGGGGCTCTTCCCATTTTGCGACGCTTGCGTATTAAGTCTAGCGACAGTCTCTAGATGGGTGAATTTAGGGGTTTACAGTAATAGGAACTGCAGTAATCAGTTCTAGCCTAGCATAAATGCTTGCTGTTCTTGATAATAATACGTTTAAAAGTTAGGTGGATTGTGCCTGTCATGGGGTCTCATCGTTCTCAGTGTCTCTCAATTGAGGGGACACAGGTCTCTGGGGTGCTGCCTGTTAACTGATGGACCACAGCCTGAGGAGACGCTCGAGGTGAAATGTGCCAAATTAATTTTTGTAGAACTGTAGGAACTGATGTTTTGGGGTGCCACTGTGCCTCTGGTTGCAGGATGAGGGAAGACTGTCCTGAGAGCTGAATGTTTGGGGAAGGCAGATGGAGGAGTCCCCTCCCGCTCCCTTCCCGACTCCCACAGCTGAGGCAAGATTTAATATATCAGGTGGCCCGGGCAGACTATCCGAGGGAGAGGAGAAGAGGGGAGAGTTGTTGCTCTGGGGACACCTCAGGGGACTTTGGTGGGCCTGAGAGGCGGGTGCCATAGGACAAATGTGGGAGGGGTCTCGTGGGCACCTGCCCTGATTGAGGGAAGAGTTCCGGGCGAGAGCGAGGTTGTGGGCAAGTGGTCAGCCGTAAGATAGACAAGATCAGGGTAAGATTGCATTAGAGGAGCTGAGTGTGCGGGTTGAGTGGTAATAGGAGATTAACCAGATAAAGTAGGAGTCCCTCAAAGCCTGTGGTGAGGAGTTTCTGTTTGATATGGCGATGGATGGGCAACCGTTGGAGGTTTCTGAGGATTGGGGAGACACGGACTGAAAATCTTTTTATAAGAATGATCTTGAGCAGCAGAGTACAATATGGACTAGAGCAGGGAGAGACAGGAGGCAAGGAGGTCAGCGAGGAGGCTGATATAGTAGTTAAAGCAGGATATAAGTGCTTAGTAGCGCTTGATACTTACAAATAAGTAGGAAAAACTCAAGTGCTATTTATCATGGCAGTGATAGCACTCCACAAAGGCATTACGAAGCAAATGAGAGCAGAGCGGTGGCTGTTGTTGAGGGAGGACTGATAATTGTGTCCTTGGGCAACAGACTACATCCCAAACTTTGGCCTTCCATCCAGTGATGTGTGTGTGAGAGAGAGATGCCCATCGCCACTATTGGGTGATACTGTTTAAGAAAAAAACCCAAAAAGCTGTGCAAGTAGGTGGCCCAGGATGTTAATGGTGTGGTTGATTAGGAAGTAGCAGAACCATTCTGCAGTACTCTAGATGTTTGGTTTCTGAGTTAGGGACATGCTGCTCACCTTGAAAGAAGAGGCTAGGATAAGCACCCTGAAAATGATCAGGCTCTCAGGTGGTCTTCACCTGGTAAGCTTTAATGTGGTGCAGAGACCAGTAAAGAAAACCTGCTTAATGCATATAAACAATTGTGTTGTGAAACATCAGGCTAGTCCATGCTACCGAAGGTTGTCCAGAGGAAAGAGAAAGGTTCTGGAGGTAGGCGGGCGAGCCGCATGCAGGGGTGTGAGATTGAGGCACTGAGTAAAACAAGACTCCACGATGACAGCTCGTGGGAAGGATGACTTGATTCTGTCGCTGTGTGAAGGCGTCCCCGTTGAGTGAAGGCGCTCAGATATCAGCTCTGGCTTTTCAGTCACTAGCCTCGAGGCTTCCAGACTTGCTTGGACACATCGATGAGAATCTTGCAGCCCTGTGCTTTCCCTCTAAGACTCTATCATCATCGATCTCTCAGTATCTGGGCTCTTGCCATGGTGGATACTCGAGAGAGTAAGAGCAAGAAAATTCTACAAGGATCGGGATCCAGAAAGTTCAACAGAGACCGCCACAGGGCTGACATCTGCTCGCCTGTAGGGACGAGGGCCTTCCTACACATGGGTAGGCAGTGTTGCTGGAACATGGAGGAAAAAAATCCCACACCACCCAGAATTGGAAAACTGAGTGGCAATGTTCTGTCCCAACTCAGGAGCTTTGCAGTTTCCCACACCTTCCACTACTGAACGAGAGAAATACTCCACAGACACCCAGAGTTTTAGCTGTTGTACCTTTTTGACTGTAGCATTACTCAGCGACTAGGATTAAATGGTGTTGATTTCACCACTGCTGTAGGTGTGGCGCCGAGTGTTCATTAGAATTGCCCAACTCGATTCAACCTTTAATTTTTACACTGAAGCTATGACCCCCCCGCGGCACAGCTGTGTTGGTTGCGTGAGGAGAATCGAGGATGGCAGAGAACCTAAACAGCTACTCCGCGGAGAGCTGAAATTAGGAAACCTCAAGGAGAACAGAGGAAGAGTTTTAAGGATCCAGCTCATCCAAGCCTCGGGCAGTGTTGCATCCTGGCTGAAAGCTGCAGCTACAACAGACTGGTGCACTGCGATCAAGAAAGTGGGGAAAGCTGTTTGAGAGGAGAAGCTTTTTGAGGATCGTGGATGAGGAAATGCGCAGAAGCATCAGTGAGTGTTGCGGAAAGCAAACGAGACAGCCGAGTGAGGGGTAATCTTTATGTGTACACAGTGCAGTCAGGACCGTAGGGCCCAGATTGGCCTTGTCGGTCACACATACACCCAATTTCACCATCTCTATATGTGTACAGACAAATCCCTCTCTATATGTATATGGAGGTATCCTTTGTACTCGAAGATGGCACACATATACATGACATCAGTGGCATCTTTGAATACAAAGGAAACCTATATATATGTATAGCTAAAGATTTATATATAGTATTTTCTGAGTTCCTGCTTTGTACCACCTGCCACTCCTAACTAGCAGTTGGGTAGCTCTAAAAAAAGTAATACCACCAGGCAGCCAATGCTAACTTGATTGAATGAGTGATTCTAAGACCAGAGGTACTTTAAGCGAAGTAAGTAATGCACCGTGAGTGTACCTCATGATCCTGGTTAGGACTGTCTATCAAGACCCGATGCTGAGCCCAACCCTTCAACACTCCTCTTAACACACTCCTTTTCCTCTAATCCCATTAAAAAAGAAAATAGAGAACTGGCCAGTGCATGAGGATGAGGCTTTTGGTTCCAGTTTGCTAGAAGCAGGCACTACAGTCATCCTTAGAAAATGATAAAGCTCCCCGTCCCACCTGGGGCTCAGAGTCTTAATCCCCATTTTACAGCTGAAGGAACTGAGGCCGGAGAAGTGAAATGACTTGCCTGCGGTCACCCAGCAGGCAAGTGGTGGAGTCAGGATTAGAACTCAGGTCCTCTGCCTCCCAGGCCCTGGCTCATTTTACTAGACCATGACGCTTCCCACTAGTTCACGCTGTAGGATCACAAACAGTGAGGACCTAGAACAGACTCTCAGCACTGAAGTGGCCGGTGCTGTTCAAAACGACCTTATTGGGTGAAGTGTGTTCTGAATGGACGAGAGGAGGGAAGGATACTCGGGTAGCTGCTCCGTGGTGAACTGAAGTGGACTCTAATGGGGAGAACAAATGAAAAGGATTAAGGAAAATGAAGCACAATCTCAAATGATGTCTTCCAGGAGCTCACAGCTCTGCTTGTAACAGCTGCAGCTCCAACAGTTTAGCATACATCTGCCGGGCGGGAGGGTGTAGAAACGTTTGGAAGATAGTGAAACCAAGAGGGAGAAGTTGAGACCCGGCCCAGGCTCTACAAAGAGCAAAGCACAATGGAGAATGATCTTTATGTGTGAAGAAAGTGTCACTTGGGCAATGATCATTCCAGTCCCACCCTCGCCCCAAAATAAAACCTCAGTGTCATCTTCAAACCCATCTAACTACAGAACTATCTACACACACATCAGGGATAAAGGAGATACTTGAGAAGATTGTTATAGCTGGAAAGAAAATTTTATTCAGTCACGAAAGAAAAGAACACTTCCTCCAGTATGTATATATTTGGAGAGTTAGCATGCGTATCAGAGCAGATAGCTTTTGGCAACGTTACAAATAGTTGGAGAGGCTGCCAGCCTACGACCGTGGTCTCAAGACCTCACTTGTCAACTGTCCTCCCCATGCTACTTTTAGGGCCCAGAACAGTACGTATTTCTCCAATTCCTTCCCACCCTAATCCATTCTAAACAGATCGAATCTGCCGTTCTCTTTTGATTCGCTGACTAGCAGTTATTAGAGATGTGTCAGTCATCTGGAGAAAAAATGAGTTTCTAGCCTTTTAACCAGCCTGATGGACTGAGTAAATCTTGTAGGTTGTTCAGCAGCCTGTTTATTTCTAAAGCTTTATGGCCCTCACGGTGTCTTCAGCTCCTGAATCTTTCTCAGTCAGCTGCACCCTCGGCCTTACAGGAAGTTGAAATCGACTTGTCCCAGAATTCTGCATCTAGCAGAGGTGTGCCTCAGCCAGCTCTGGGCTTCATAGCTTTGGTCTTCCTGGAAGTTGTGTAAGAGGGATCCAGGAGTCAAATCTGCCCCGAACCCTGGGTGCATTTCCTCTGAGTAGGTCAATGGCTGGAAAGGCGAGGATTAGAACCGAGGGGTTGAATCTTGGTTGTGGCATCTTTGGGAAGTAAGGGCTGATGGGTGTGGGAGTGCGGTGTCTGGCTACCAACCGGGTTAGCGAGCCCTCAGGATCGGGGGACGAATGAGGCAACTTTGCGAGGGCAGGCAGGGCCCTCCGAGCAGAGGAAATCTCCACTCCGAGGCCCGTCGGAGGGTGAGATCGTGTGTTGGTGGTGGGATTGTGACCAGGTGCCTGTGCCCTGAAGGTGGCATTTTTGTCAGGGCAGGATGGCTGAGAGGGGATGACTCTCACTGCCGAAAGTAGGCAGTGCTGCTAAAGCTTCTGGACAGACCTCAGTCTGCAGGATGCAGAACACACTAAGCCAAGACCAAGGTGCTGGTAGCCACTGGTCCCCAAGTCCCCATCCCAAATGGGCCAGAGGGAGAACCTTCAGAGTGGAACTTGATCTCAAGTCTGCTGTCCTTTGCTCAAGAATTCAGCTGAAAGGCTGGCTGTGAGGGTCCCTGAGGGGAAATGGTTCAGGAAAACAGGGATCTGCTGAGACTTTTTTTTCTTCCCCTCTTAGGGTTTTTTTCTCTTTAATTTTCCATCTTTCAAAATTGAAACTGGCCGTGGGCGAAAACAACTTCCAGAGTTCATTTTCTCAAACCAGTTCTTCCTTTCAGAGCTCTCGATACTTAACAGTACAAAGGATGGGTGACTCCGTGTACCTTTATATACATAACGTGTGTGTATATGTATATAGTTATAAAAGCCCTGTATATTCTAGCAATGACGTAGTGCCGGGTTCCAACTCCAACACAGCTCCCATTGCCGACGAACTGTTATCGGTCGGGCCACTGAATCGCTCCCCGTTGCCTGCCCACCCGCTGCCGCTGACCTTCTGCCAAGGATCAGCTCGGGAGAACTGTCATACGGTTCCCCACGTGCCCACTGCCCACTCAAAAGGTCAGGCACACCAGGTGGTTTGGCCTGCCTGGAGGCAGGGGATTAGACCAGAAGACCTCAAGTCCCCCTGCTTCTCCAGGATTTCAGGACACCTCAGAGGCCGAGAGCCCGTGGGGCCTAACTATGGGCCTTGGCTGACCACGGGGGCAGTGATCCGTCCTGGCGACCTCGCTCCCTGCATGTGCTCCCAGAAACAGCATCTTCTGTGCCCTTGAGGTAGCAAGTTGCATGCAAGGCAGGACAATGAATTGTCCGTTGCATTCACAAAGCCATAGCCCACCGCCTCCACGCTCGGTACCTGTAAGGTAAGGTTTCATAGACGTGAACATGCAAAAAAAAAAAAAGTCTTTAGCATTATGTAAATAAATCTGGATGTGTCCCTTTGTACTGGTATTTTTCTGTATATTTGCAGTATTGGGGCTAGAAATAAAAAAGACCTGACTTTGTGTGACTTGATCTTTTTAGGCGACTGGGGTGCTGTTCCCTGAAATTCCATTTCTTTCCCATTCATTGTTGAAGGGTGTCAGAAGGAGGGCCCCAGGACAGTAGCTTAAGAGACACAGCGTTACATTAATACCAATAAAAGCGTGAAATGAAAAGCAAAAAGTTTCCTTACCCAAACTGGTTTTCCGGAGCTTTAGAGCGCTTGGCCGACTCGCACCTTTCCTCCGTTCCTTCGGTTGTTTTAGGCTTCTGCGCGCTCTTTTCCCTTTTCCCTGGACTCGCTCTCTCCACCTGCTCAGGTCCCCTCTTTCCTGGCGTGCTGTTGGCTAGATCCCATTCCCTGCAGTCACCCCATTCACAGATGTATCCCAAGCTTCTGATCCAGTGGCACCTGCTGGACTAAGTTTGTCATGGGCAGAGATGTCCGTCACCTCTCATATTTTCTGAAGCACTCATTCAGTGCTCTGCACACAGTAGATGGTGAGCTCAATGTGGGCACGGCCTGTATCTGTTGTACTCTCCCAAGCATTTAATACAGTACTTTACACACAGTAAGCACTCAATAAATATGATGGAATGGAACAGTAAGCACTCAATTGGTATGATTGATGCCAGCACTTTCCCTCCTCAACCCTGGAGCCATTTCTTCCCTGAGGCAGCTCCTTTTAAGGGGCCACTCGAGAGAAACCTAATCCCATCCGACTGCCTCTGTGTCCTCCCCCCAGCCACAGCCCAACTGACCCCACTCAGTGCAGTGTATTATTTACTGTGTGCAGAGCACTGTACTGGGTGATTGGGGAGTACAGTATGACAATAAACGGATACATTCCCTGCCCACAATGAGCTTCAGTCTAGAGAAAACAGTTCCAGAGCTGCTTTCTTGTTTCCCACCCCAGGAGCCACACCCCAAGGTGTAGCCCACGCCCAAAATAGGTGGGTGGCAGGACTGTAGATTGCTCAAGTCACAACTTCCCAGTGCCTCAGTAACCTCATGTATAAAATGGGGTTTAAGACTGTGAGCCCCATGTGGGACATGGATTGTGTCCAACCCGATTAACTTGTATCCACCCTAGTGCTTAGAACAATGCCTGGCACATAGGAAGCACTAAACAAATATCACTGAGGGGGAAAAAAAAGCGTGGCCTAGTGGAAAGAGCCCAGGCCTGGGAGTAAGAGGACCTGGGTTTTAATCCTGGATCCACCATTTTCCTGCTGTGTACCCTTGGGTAAGTCACTAAGTGCTGGGGTAAGTACAAGTTAATTAGGTCGGACACAGTCTAAGTAGAAAGAACAGGTATTTAATCCTATTTTACAGCTGAGGAGACCGAGGCACGGAGAAGTTAAGTGACTTGCCCAAGGTCACACAGCAAGCAATTGGCAGATCCAGAATTAGAACGCAAGTCCTCTCGCTCCCATGTCTGTGCTCTTTCCACTAGGCCACACTGCTGCTCTGGGTAAAGAGGAAAGCAGTCAGCTCTGCAGGTTCTCAGGCCCCAGGATGCCTTTTGTTCATCCCGTTGTCCCAAACTTAAAATGCCTTAAAAGATGTGTATGGGCAGAGAGCAGCACTGACAGATCTCTCACTGCCCAGAGAAAAGCCCAGTCAACCAGAAAAGAAGCTAGAGCTTGGGACCTGGAGATGGGCCTACATGTGGCCTAAAAGGAGCCTGGGGAGGGTCAGAGGCAGCCCAAAAGCCAGTGGGAAGGGAGCAGAGGGGGAAGGGGAAGGTGTGAGTAGACCCTTCCCGCCCACGCTCTCCCCTCCCAGGATGCCCTGTGAGGGACAGCCGGAGGGAGGGCAGCTCGCGCCGCTCGGCAGTGAGACTGGACGGTGTTGGCTGTGCAGAACTCACTTGGGCCCAGCCAGCCCCTCCTCCTGGAGCAGCTATTCCTGGCCTGGGCCCACCCACTTTCACAGCCCTGCAGCCACACAACCCTACAGCCCTGCTACTGCACCTGGAAATAAATAATTATGTCCGGCAGCTCAGAGCTCCATAAATCTGATAGACCCAAAGCTCTCTGTGAGCAGGCGATGTGTCCATTACGTTGTTATAATGTACTCTCCCAAGCCCTCAGTACAGTGCTCTGCGCACAGTAAGCGCTCAATAAATTATTGACTGATACCAGAAGACCAGGGAGCCCAGGGACTCGGGCCCTCTCCTCTACTAGCACACCTGCTTCCCCGAGGACTCCGGAGCCCTGACTCAGCTTGCTGAAGCCGTGAACGATGAAGCTGCTGGGGGACCCCGGCGCTGGCATTCAGACCAGAGCCAGGGTGGAGAAGCTGATTTGGAACAAGGAGGAGCCTGTGGTGGCAGCCAGTCTGACACTGGACCCTGCTTCCCAGGGGCTGGGTGGCTCAGTTCCCCAGCCCCTTCGACCTGAAGGTGAAGGGGAGACTCAGGTGGAGCTTTGTGAAGGAGAGGATGTAGTCCCCTCATCCACCAGGGGTATTCTGGACTCATTACTTAATAAGTGGGGTGAAAAAAAGAAGCAGGGCTTTCCCGTGCGATGGGGTGAATCCTGGGAGAGCACGCTGAATCCCAGGCTGGTTGTTTCCCTCCCACAGGCTGGTGGCCCCTGACAGGGAGGGGTGAGTCTGGTGCTCTGTGGGTTGAGGAGTGGACAGTCTGGTGTGCTGTGGGTTGGAGTGCGGAGAGTCTGGAGCTCCATGGATTGGGGAGAATAGAGTCTGGTGCTCTGTGAATGGGGGAGAAGAGAATCTGGTGCTCTGAGGGTTGGGTAGGGGACAGTCTGGTGCTCCGTGGGTTGGGGAGAGGAGAGTCTGGAGCTCTAGGAGTTGGGGGGGGTGGAGAGAGTCTGGTGCTCTATGGGTTGGGGAGGGGACAGTCTAGTACTCCATAGGTTGGGGAGAGGAGAGTCTGGCGCTTTGTGAATTGGGGAGAAGAGAATCTGATGCTCTGCGGGCTGGGGAGGGGACAGTCAGGTGCTCTGTGGGGTGGGGAGAGGAGAGTCTGGAGCTCTAGGAGTTGGGGAGAAAAGAGTCTGGTGCTCAATGGGTTGGGGAGGGGGCAGTCTAGTACTCCATAGGTTGGGGAGAGGAGAGTCTGGAGCTCTATGGGTTGGGGAGGGGTGAGTCTGGTAGTCCATGATTTGGGGAGAGGAATCATTCAGTGACCAGGCAGGAGCTGCCCTCTCTGACACTCCTCTCACCTGCCCCACCACCTGCCTCTGCCTGCAAACCCCGCAGCTTCCCTCTGGGCCTGACCTTGGAGAAGGTGAGCGGTAGCTCTCTGCCCAGGAACAAGACACGATGGAGTGGAGTCCCCTAGATGCCCCGAAAACCAGGTATGGTGGGGGTCAGTAGGATTGCAGGATGGTCCCGCCCATCCATGCCCTATGTCCCACCTCTCTGCTTGGGTGGACAGGGACCAACACTGAAACGGTGTGGCCTAGATGAAAGAGCAGAGGCCTGGGAGTCAGGTGTCCCAGGTTCTAATCCCAGCTCTGCCACTTAATAATAATAATAATAATGATGATGGTGATAATGGCATTTAAGTCCTTGCTATATGCCAAGCACTGTACTCGGCACCGAGGTAGATACAAGATGATCAGGCCCACTTGGGACCTACATTCTTTTTCCTCACTTAAAAGAAAATGAATGCAATCCCTGAGACCATTAACACTGAACTAAGCTTATCTTTTAAAGAACAGAAAGCTATTCTAAGCTATGTTTCGGTCTTAAAACATGTAGAATATAGTTTTAGCTCAAAATAGCCTTCTTAGAACAGGCAAACTTCCAACAGAAGTGATAAGTGATATGTGATTGAATTTTAATCAAAAGCTAATTAGGATCAGGGAGTTGTTTTAATAGGGTATGCTAGAAAAATAGCTTGTTCTACCCCCCAACATAGGTTGTACATTTTATATACATATGTATGTAAATATATATACATACATATATATATATAAATCTAGGTTTATAAAATGTATGTTCTATATATTGATATAGATATATGTTTGTATATACTGCTAATCCTCCCATCCCAACAGCACATATGTATATGTTAATAATAATAATAATAATAATAATAATAATAATGATGATGGCATTTAAGCGCTTGCTCTGTGCAAAGCACTGTTCTAAACACTGGGGAGGATACAAGGTGATCAGGTGGACCCACGTGGGGCTCACAGTCTTAATGCCCATTTTACAGATGAGGTAACTGAGGCAAAGAGAAGTGAAGTGACTTGCCCAAAGTCACACAGATGACAACCGACAGAGTCGAGATTTGAACTCGTGACCTCTGACTTCCCAGCCCACTTCCACTTCAGAAGCAGTGTGACTCAGTGGAAAGAGCACGGGCTTGGGAATCAGAGGTTGTGAGTTCTAATCCTGACTCTGCCGTTTGTCAGTTGTGTGACTTTGGGCAAGTCACTTCACTTCTCTGTGCCTCAGTGACCTCATTTGTAAAATGGGGGTTAAGACTGTGAGACCCACAGGGGACATACTGATCACCTTGTATCCTCCCCAGCACTTAGAACAGTGCTTGACACATAGTAAGCGCTTAACAAATGCCATCATTATTATATGTTGTAGATATCTATAATTTGTTTATGCATGTATGTTTGAATATTAATGTCTGTCTCCCCCTCTAGACTGTGAGCTCATTGTGGACAAGGAATATGTCTGTTTGTAGTTATATCGTACTCTCCCAAGCACTTTATACGGTGCTTTGCACACAGTAGGTGCTCAATATGTACAAATGAATGAATGAATGAATAAAATGTTTGACCTATGATTCTTGGTAGAACAAATAAACCCATGTTTATATACATGAAAGCTATATATATGCATTTGTATATAAAATGTAAGATCTATGATTTGGGGTACAAAAAATGATTACATATACAAATGAAAGATATACATAACTTTTATATACATAGCTTTCATGTTTGTAACTATATATTTATATATATGTGTATGTCTTTCATGTATATAATTATGGGTTTATCTGTGGGGAGCTTCCCATAGCCCAAGGCCTTGGACCGCAGCCTCTAAGCACCCAGGTTAATAGGGTCTGGAGTCCATCCTCCTGCGTTCAGGCAAAGTCATATTGTTTACATCTGAAAGGTGGTCTGAGCCCTGCCGAGAGAAGCCCTAGATTGCTTCAGGAAGAAAACCCAGGTCTATATGTTGGATGCTAAGGAAAGACCTGAGTCCGAATACTGGATTGGATGGGCCTTTTATGCTCATCCTGTTCTTAGGATCGTTTGATCTGCTCGAAGATGAACCTGAGAGCGGTTGGTTTCTGTCCTGGTTTGATCTCCTCCTCCTCCTCCTCTTCCTCCTCCTCCTCTCCCCATCCCCGAGACAGATCGGCCGTTGCCTGGAAACTCTGGCACGGTTCTTGGGCAAGTCTCCGTTCCCAAAGGCTCACGTGTTTCCCATTCCCCAAACCAGATGTATTGTTTTTGTCTGTCTGTCTCCGCCGATTAGACTGTAAGCCCGTCAAAGGGCAGGGACTCTCTCTGTTACCGATTTGTACATTCCAAGCCCTTAGTACAGTGCTCTGCACATAGTAAGCACTCAATAAATACTATTGAATGAATGAATGGAGGTTCTTCCAGCCCCTTTCCCAGACATCAAGTTAGGGATAGTCCTTTTAGGAGAGCAGGCTGGCTTAGTGAAAAGAGCAGGGACCTGGGAATCAAGGAATCTGGCTTCTAATCCTAGTTCCACTACATAATATAATAGTGGCATTTGTTAAGTGCTTACTGTGTGCCAGGCACTATACTAAGCACTGGGGTAGATACAAGCAAATCGGGTTGGACACGGCCCCTATCGCACATGGGGCTCACAGCCTCAATCCCTATTTTACCGATAAGGTAACTTGCACCACTGCCCAAGCTAGGAATGGAATGGGTATGCCTCTGCTTGACTCTCCCTCCCAGAGCCAAGACTGGTAGAGGACTCTCCAGATGTGGTCCTGAGACGGGGGCTTAACAAATATCATAACTATTATTTCCCCCATGAGTTGTCCATCCTGTTCTTTCAACTAACGCCCCTTTCGCCCTCACCCTGTGCTTCTATCAAAGTCCCCCAGGGTCACCCATGTCACCTGGGCAAGCTTCTCCTGGTTCTGGTCTGGGGCAGCCTGCATCCACCTCTTCTCCCAGCTAGACTCTCCTAGTCTGCTGAATCAGTGGGAAAGCGAGGCCACTGGGGCTGGAAACTCCAATCAGCCGGCCGGGCCCCAGATACCCCATCTTCCCTGGCGCTGAGGAAGGAGAGAATCTGCTGAATACTGGGAGAGGCTAGCTGGGCAACCCAGTCAGCACAATTATTACCTTCCTCCCTGCCCTTGGCATTAACCTTGGCATTAGTCTTGACTCATCTCTCTCCTTCAACCCACTTATTCAATCTGTCACCAAATCCTGTCAGTTCTGCCTTCGCAGCATCGCTAAAACCCGCCCTTTCCTCTCTAGCTAAATTGTTACTATGCTGATCCAAGCACTTATCATATCCCACCTTAACTATGGCATCAGCCTCTTCACTGACCTCCGTGCCTCCTCTCTCTCCCCACTCCAGTCCACATTTCACTTTTTTTCTTAAAAAACGTTGAGTTCACATCTCCTTACTCCTCAAGAACTCCCAGTGGTTGCACCTTCACATCAAATAGAAACTCCTTTGCCTTTAAATCACTCAATCAGCTCGCCTCCTCCTATCTCACCTTGCTGATTTCCTACTACAACCCAACACACACATTTTGCTCCTTATTCAGTGTACCTTGATTTTGTCCATCTCACCATTCACCCTTGCCCACATCCACCCTTGGGCCTGGAACTCCCTCCCCCTTCACATACAACAGACCACACTCTCTTCACCCTCCAAGCCCAACTAAAATCACATCTCCTTCAAGAAGTCTTCCCTGACTAAACCCTAAGAATTTCCCCAGATTCTTCTTCCTTCTGCATCATCCATGAACTGGGGTCTTTCCCATTTAAGCATTTGATATTCACTCCCTACTCAGCACCACCACATTTATGTCCATATCCATAATTTATTTTCATGTCTGTCTCCCCTTCTAGACTGTAAGCCCCTTGTGAGCAGGAAATGTATCTAATAATAATAATAATGGTATTTGTTAAATGCTATATGCCAGGCACTGTTCTAAGCGCTGGGGCAGATTCAAGATAATTGGGTAGGACAAAGTCCCTGTCCCACATAGGGCTCACAGTCTTAATCCCCATTTTACAGATGAGGGAACTGAGGCACAGAGAATTGAAATGACTTGCCCAAGGTCACCCAACAGACAAATGGCAGAGTTGGGATTAGAACCCCTGTAGGGATTGTCTCTATCTGTTGCTGTATTGTACTTTCCAAGCCTCAGTACAGTGTCTGCACGCAGTAAGCGCTCAATAAATATGATCGAATGAATGAATGAATGAATGAATAAATGACCTTCTGACTCCGAAGCCTGTGCTCTATCCACTAGATCACGCTGCTTCTGTCTTGTACTCTCCCCGGTACTTAGTACAGTGCTCTGCACATAGTAAGTGCTCAATAGATACCACTGATGGATGGATGGCTGAGACACAGCCAAGTGAATTAACATTCTAGCTGGAGGGTGGCATTGCTCTCGTTTGTTGAGATGGATGAGGACAAGTGTCAGCAGCAGGAGAACATGCTGGGAAGCAGCTGGAAGAGCCCATTCCTTCCTCCCGGAGCCGGCCATCTGGGGCTGTCAACTGTTCTCTGCCTCCCTCCAGTCCCCGCCAGCTGCTTCACCCCACTCTCCTCCCTCCCATCCCACCCCACCTCTGCCTCACACCAGGCCCAGACGCCCTGCTGACAGTGTCTCTCTCTCGCTTTTTATCCCAAGAGCGAGATTGAAACAAAGATTTTTTTTTTTCAGAATGCCAGCATCTGAGGGAGCTGTCAGTTAAGCACCCAAGTACTGCAGCAGCTCCAGGACTCTTATTGCCACCAGAGCTCCATCTGGCAGGGTTGGGGGTTAGGGGTGGGAAGGGGTTTGCCAGTTTTGCCCCAATCTGGCCCAGCCCCCAGGGCCCCCAAGGGCTAGAAGAACCAATAACTTGGCTCCAAGGGAAAGAGTGAGCTAACTCTGGCCACCTGGTCATCCTGGCCAGAAAGCTGTGGCTTTGTTCCCTTCATGCCAATTTTTTTTATTGTATTTGTTAAGTATGTACTATGTGCCAGGCATTGTACTAAGCGCTGGAATAGATACAGGCTAATCAGAGTGGACACAGTCCATGTCCCACGTGGGGCTCACAGTCTTAATCCCCATTTTACAGATGAGGTAACTGAGGCACAGAGAAGTGAAGTGATTTGCCCCAGGTCACACAGCAGACAAGTGGTAAAGCTGGGATTAGACTCCCGGGCCCGTGCTCTTTCCATCAGGCCACACTGCTTTCCACAATTCTGCTTCTACCCCTACTGCCAGAAGTGGTGAATGAGCCTTGGGTTCATCAGTAATGCACCAACCTTCAAACAAAACTCAGTCAGTCAGTCAATCGTATTTATTAAATGCTTATTGTCTTCAGAGCTCTGTACTAAGCGCTTAGGGGAGTACAATATAACAATGTAACTGACACATTCCCCACCCACAATGAGCTTACAGGCTAGAGAGGGAGACAAATGTTAATATAAATAAATAAAATTATGGATATGTACAGAAGTGCTGTGGGGCTGGGAAGGGGGAATGAATAAAGGGAGCAAGTCAGAGGGATGCAGAAGGAAGTGGGAGAAGAGGAAAGGAAGGCTTAATCTGGGAAGGCTCCAGAATCCCTAATCCCTTACCTACATTTTCCAAGTATTATGCAATTTAAATTATTGGAATATCAAGGGTTTTGGAGCACTTACTATAGGCAGAGCACTGTACTAAGAGCTCGAGAGAACACAGTACCACAGAGTTGGTAGACACATTCCCTGTCCACAACGACTTTACAGTCCAGAGAATGATCTTACAGTCTAGAGTATTGGAAATAGAGTTATTTTGGCCAAACAGCATTAAGGTAGCTGAGTCGGCGGCTGAACTAGTCCCATGACAACTCATCAATCCCAACTTCCGTGCAGGTGCCAGCCAGCCCATGACTTGCCGACTCCTCAAGGTCAGGGACCTTGACTTTTCTACTGCACATTCCCCACTGCCTGGTACAGAGCTCTGCCCCACGTAAGTATCAATTAATCAATCAATCAATAGTATTTACTGAACACTTACTGTGTGCCAAGTACTGGACTAGGTGCATGGGAGAGAAAGATAAAGTTGATATAAATGTTCCCTGCCCACAGTGAGTCTAGAGGGGGAAACCGACATTAAAATAAATTACTGATAGAGAAAATGGGGGAGTACAAGGATAAGTAAATAAAAGCCGTGGGGCTGAAGGTGGAGTAAATATTAAATGCTTAAAGGGTACAGATCTGAGAGCTTGGGTGATGTAGAAAGGAGGATGAATAGGAGAAATGAGGGAGGGGCAGGAGGAAATGAGAATTAATCGGGGAAGGCTGCTTGGAGGAGATGTGATTTAGCTTAGTGCAGTTCACTATATTCATATTCAGTGTTTAGGTCTTGGTGTTAGAAGTCTTTTATACCTGCATTTCCCAACGTTTGGACTGGGACTTACCACTGTCACACAACTGGCCCTGGAGAGGTGGGCTCCAACAATAGAAAGTATATTTATTAAACACCAACTGAATGCAACACACTCCACTAAACACTTGGGAAAACACAACACAAGCACCGTATCAAGGCTCTGGGTCTCCCATCAGGTGACACTTCTGGAAATCTCCACTCCTTCCAGAAATCTTCGGTGATAACAACTCAGATGTATCATACTCTCCCAAGCACTTAGTACAGTGCTCTGCACACAAATAAACACCACTGATTGATTGATCGATTAATTTCCTGATTTATCGTGTTTATCAGGTTGTCTGCCAAACTTTTGCCTCCCAGCTTAAAGCCACCATTACCGGGCTCAGGCTGGATGCTCTCACGGGTTGGGAAACTGCGAGGCTTCGCCGAAGCAGCGTGGGCTAGTGGATAGACCATGGCCCTGGGAGTCAGAAAGACCTGGGTTCTAATCCCAACTCTTCCCCTTGTCTATTGTGTGACCTTGGGCAAGTCACTTCTCTGTGCCTCAGTTACCTCACCTGCCAAATGGGGATTAAGGCTGTGAGTCCCATGTGGGACAAGGGACTGTGTCCAACCCAATTTGCTTGTACCCACTCCAGTGTTTATTAATAATAATAATAATGTTGGTATTTGTTAAGCGCTTACTATGTGCAGAGCACTGTTCTAAGCGCTGGGGTAGATACAGGGTAATCAGGTTGTCCCACGTGAGGCTCACAGTCTTCATTCCCATTTTACAGATGAGGTCACTGAGGCACAGAGACGTGAAGCAACTTGCCCACAGTCACACAGCTGACAAGTGGCAGAGTCGGAATTTGAACCCCTGACCTCTGACTCCCAAGCCCGGCTCTTTCCACTGAGCTATGCTGCTTCTCTAACAGTGTTAGTCCAGTGCTCGGCACACAGTAAGCACTCAAAAAATACGACTGAATGAATTTTAAATGCTTAGAATACTGTTAACCTAGTGCTCTGCACATAGTAAGCGCTTAAAAAATACGATTGAATGAATGTTAAATGTTTAGTATAGTGTTAATCCAGTGCTCTGCACACACTAAGCGCTCAAAAAAGACGATTGAATGAATGAATGTTAAATGCTTAGAACAGTGTTAGTCTAGAGCTCTGCACACAGTAAGCACTCAAAAAATACGATTGAATGAATGAAAGTTAAATGGTTAGAAGAGTGCTAGGCCAGTGCTCTGCACACAGTGCTCAAAAAATATGATTGAATGAATGAACGTCAAATGTAGCGTGGCTCAGTGGAAAGAGCATGGGCTTGGGAGTCAGAGGTCATGGGTTCTAATCCTGATCTGCCACCTGTCAGCTGTGTGGCTTTAGGCAAGTCACTTCACTTCTCTGTGCCTCAGTTACCTCATCTGTCAAATGGGGATTAAGACTGTGAGTCCCATGTGGGACAACCTGATCACCTTGTATCCCCCTCAGTGCTTAGAACAGTGCTTTGCACATAGTAAGTGCCTAACAAATGTCATCATTATTATTATTATGCTACTACTATCATGACTACTACTAGGAGGCTGGCGCATAGTAAGCACTTAACAAATGCCTTTATTATCATGCTACTATTATCATGACTACTACTGGGAGGCCGGCACATAGTAAGCGCTTAACAAATGCCATTATTATTATTACTTTTATTATGCTACTGTTATCATGACTATTATTGAGAGGCCAGCACATAGTAAGCGCTTAACAAATGCCTTTATTATTATTATTATTTTTATTATTATTATGCTACTATTATCATGACTACTACTGGGAGGTCGGCACATAGTAAGTGCTTAACAAATGCCATCATTATTATTATGCCATTGCTACCATGACTACTACTGGGAGGCCGGCGCATAGTAAGCACTTAACAAATGCCATTATTATTATCATTATTATTATGATGCTACTACTATCATGACTACTATTGAGAGGCCGGCACATAGTAAGTGCTTAACAAATGCCTTTATTATTATTACTGTTATTCTGCTACTGCTACCATCACTACTACTGGGATGCCAGGACATAGTAAGCGCTTAGCAAATGCCTTTATTATTATTATTATTATGCTACTGTTATCATGATAACTATTGAGAGGCCGGCACATAGTAAGTGCTTAACAAATGCCTTTATTATTATTATTTTTATTATTTTTTTGTTACTACTATCATGACTACTATTGAGAGGCCGGCACACAGTAAGTGCTTAACAAATGCCTTTATTATCATTATTATTATTATTATGCTACTATTATCATGACTACTATTGGGAGGCCGTCACATAGTAAGTGCTTAACAAATGTCTTTATTATTATTATTATTGTTATTATTATTATTATACTACTGCTACCACCACTACTATTGGGAGGCTGGGACATAGTAAGCTCTTAGCAAATGCCTTTATTATTATTATTATTGTTGTTATGCTACTGTTATCAAGACTCCTATTGTGAGTCTGGCACATAGTAAGCGCTTAACAATGCCTTTATTATTAGTAGTATTATCAGTATTATTAGTATGCTACTGTTATCATGACTACTATTGGGAGGCCAGCACATAGGAAGCACTTAACAAATGCCTTCATTATTATTATTATGCTACTATTATCATGACTACTATTGCAAGGCCGGCACATAGTAAGTGCTTAACAAATGCCTTTATTATTATTATTTGTTATTATTATTATTATTATGCTACTATTATCATGACTACTATTGGGAGGCTGGCACAGAGTAAGCGCTTAACAAATGCCTTTATCATTATTATTATTATTGTTATTATGCTACTGTTATGACTACTATTGAGAGGCCAGCACATAGTAAGTGCATAACAAATGCCTTTGTTATTATTATTGTTGTTGTTATTATTATTATGCTACTGTTATCATGACTACTATTGGGAGGCCGGCACATAGTAAGCGCTTAACAAATACCTTTATTATTATTATTATGCTACTATTATCATGACTACTATTGGGAGGCCGGCACATAGTAAGCGTTAACAAATGCCTTTATCATTATCATTATTATTATTGTTATTATGCTACTGTTATGACTACTATTGAGAGGCCGGCACATAGTAAGTGCATAACAAATGCCGTTGTTATTATTATTGTTATTGTTATTATTATTATGCTACTGTTATCATGACTACTATTGGGAAGCCGGCACATGGCGCTTAACAAATACCTTTATTATGATGATGATTATTATGATGATGATTATTACTAGGCTACTATTATCATGACTACTATTGGGAGGCCGGCACAAAGTAAGCGCTTAACAAATGCCTTTGTTTATTATTATTATTATTATGCTACTATTATCATGATTACTATTGAGAGGCCGGCACATAGTAAGGGCTTAACAAATGCCTTTGTTATTATTATTATTATTATTATGCTACTGTTATCATGACTACTACTGGGAGGCCGGCACATAGTAAGCGCTTAGCAAATGCCTTTATTATTATTATTGTTATTGTGCTACTGTTACCATGACTACTATTGGACCGGGACAAGCCACGCATGCGCGGAACGCCGGCCGCCGCGGGCCGCTCCTCCTGGGGCCCCGCCCCCTCCCGGGGTTCGCTGAGGGCGGGGGCGGGGCGGGTTAAGGGGAGGACCTGCGCGCGCACCTGGCCACTCCAGCCCCGCCCCCCGGGCTTCCAGGCCTCCCATTGGTCCGGGCCGATCGGCTGGGACCAATCATAGCCCCGCGCTAGGCGGAGGGGGCGGAGCCAGGTGGGTTTGAATGGGGCTACGCCCCCTGCGCGGCGCCTGCGGCTCGGCTTGGGTGAGTAGGGCGCGCGACGCGGGGCGGGGCCCTCATTCATTCATAATAATAATAATAATAATAATAATAATGTTGGTATTTGTTAAGCGCTTACTCTGTGCAAAGCAATGTTCTAAGCGCTGGGGGAGATACAGGGTCATCAGGTGGTCCCAGGTGAGGCTCACAGTCCCATTTTAATAATAATAATGTTGGTATTTGTTAAGCGCTTACTCTGTGCAGAGCACTGTTCTAAGCGCTGGGGGAGATACAGGATCATCAGCTTGTCCCACATTCATTCATTCATTCATTCAATAGTATTTATTGAGCGCTTACTATGTGCAGAGCACTGTACTAAGCGCTTGGAATGGACAAATCGGTAACAGAGAGAGACAGTCCCTGCCCTTTGACGGGTTTACGGTCTAATCGGGGGAGACGGACAGACAAGAACAATAGCAATAATAGCGATAGCACATGAGGGTCACAGTCCCATTTTAATAATAATAATCATAATCATGTTGGTATTTAAGCGCTTACTATGTGCAGGGCACTGTTCTAAGCGCTGGGGGAGATGCAGGGTCATCAGGTTGTCCTACATAAGGCTCACAGACCCATTTTAACAATAATAATAATAAATAATGTTGGTATTTGTTAATCACAGTCAGAGGTCATGGGTTCTAATCCTGATCCGCTGCTTGTCAGCTGGCTGACCTTGGGCAAGTCTTTTAACTTCTCAGTGCCTCAGTTACCTCATCTCTGAAATGGGGATCAAAGGTGTCAGCCCCACGTGGTAAAACCTGATTACCCTGTATCTACCCCAGTGCTTAGGACAGTGCTTGGCACATAGTAAGTGCTTAATAAATACCCACATTATTATTATTATACCAGGTTATCAGGTTGTCCCATGTGGGGCTCACAGTCGTAATCCCCCTTTTACAAATAGTGGAAGGAGGATGGTCCTGGGAGTCAGAGGACCTGGGTTCTCACCCTGCCTCTGCCGTGTGTCTGCTGTGTGATCTTGGTCAAGTCACCTAACTTCTCTGTGCCTCAGTAACTTCACCTGTAAAATGGGGATGAAGACTGTGAACCCTATGTTGGGCTGTGCCCAACCTGATTAGCTTGTATCTATCCCTGCTCTTAGTACAGTGCCTGGCACATAAGTAAGCACTTAATAAATACCACAAAAATATGCATATTATGGTTAAATGCTGCCTGCTCACACTGTGTTCTGGGATGTGTATATATCTATGATTCTATTTTTCTTTATGGTACTGATGCCTGACTCCTTGTTTTGTTGTCTTTCTGCCCCTTTCAGACTGTGAGCCCGTTGTTGGGCAGGGATTGTCTCTGTTGCCGAACTGTACACTCTAAGCACTTAGTACAGTGCTCTGCACGCAGTAAGCGCTCAAATACGATTGAATGAATGACCGGAGTGCTCAGTACAGGATATCCCCTTGCCATCCAGAGACCCTGACTTCCACTGCTTGGGTTGGAGCTGCACGAGACTGGGAAATTCCCACCCAAGGGCTGGATGGACGCCCAACCGGAGCCTCACACTCTCTCTCTTTCTCTCCATCTCTCCCTCTCCCACTCAGCTCCACTCAGATCCCAGCTCACTCCAGTTTCTGCCCAGGGGATAATGGCAGTCTCGGAGGCAGGTAAGGAGCTGAACGCTGAGGTTGAACAGCCAGACTGTGAAGATCTCACTCTCAGCAGAGTTCCTCAAGGGCCAGAGATGGGGGGGCGGAGGGAGGGTCTGATCTGTCTTGCACCTTGGTCCTGCAGCATTCAGGTGTTGAGCCAGACCGGAATTGAGGTGAATCAAACTGGAATTGAGGAGGGTGATGGGAGGGGCGGGAGCGCAAAGGGAGAGAATGGTTCTACCAGACTGGTACAGTTGCCTGCTGGGCTTCTGAGATTTGTAGTCCAGGCCGCCCGCAGGAAGCAGCGTGGCCTAGTGGAAACAGCACGGTCCTGGGAGTCAGAAAGACCTAGGTTCTAATCCTGGCTCCACCAAGGTCTGCTTTGACCCTGGGCAACTCCCTTAACTTCTCTATGCCTCAGTTCCCTCATCTGTAAACTTCCTTCATTCATTTGTAGTTATTGAGCACTTACTGTGTGCTGAGCACTTTACTGAGCGCAACAAGAAACAGACACATTCCCTGCTCACAGTGAGTTTACAGTCTAGGGGTGGGGAGGCAGATGTCAATACAAATAAATTACAGATATGTGCATAAGTGCTGTGGGGCTGGGAGGGGGGAAGAACAAAGGGAGCAAGTCAGGGTGACGCAGAAGGGAGTGGGGGAAGAGGAAAGTGGGCTTAAGTCTGGAATGGCTTCTTGGAGGAGATTTGCTTTCAGTAAGACTTTGAAGGGGGGAGAGTCTTTTTCAGATTTGAGGACTGAGGGCGTTTCAATATCTGTCCTCCCTCCTACTTAGACTGTGAGTCCAATGTGGGACAGGGACTGTGTCCAACCTGATTATCTGGATTCTACTCCAGTGCTCGGCACACAGTAAGCACTTAAATACCACAGTTACCACAGTTATTGTTGTACATGGGTTGATAGCCCGGGAAGCGAGGCCTTGTTCTCTTCTGGCCTAATAGTCCCATGGACCCCCTGCTTGATGTGTGGGACACTTGGGAGGCATCTGAACCGGGTCCAAACCCCACCGGGTTCAACCTTGGGCCGGTCTGGTCGTTCCACCAAACCTTGGACTTCCGAGCTGGGCCCAGCCCGCATGGGGGTCTAGGGGAGAGTCAACAGGAGCTACAATTGCTCTACCAAGCAGATGTGAAGTTCATCGGAGATGAAACGCTCGATTTCAGCATATTGCCCTCGCCTCCCAGCAGGTAAGATCCCCTCACCCTACCACGTGGCCCCTTTATTCCCAAGCGCTCCTTTCCTGCCGGCCGGAGATCCTGTCAGCAGGATCGGCCCGCTAGGAACCCGCCACTTCCCTTGAACAGGGACCAGAGTAAAGCTCTCTGCACATGGCAAGTGCTCAGTAAATGCCATTGATTGATGGATTGATTGAGTGACCTGCCTAAATCTGAGGGGGCTAGAGGCAGCCTCCTAGGGCAACAGGTACCTAATGCTGGACAGATACATTGGCTCACCTTGGGGCGGCCCCTTAACCCAAAATCCTGACGTCCCCCCTGACCGTGACCCAAGCCGTGATGCTGGCTCCCTGCACCCAGCCCCACTTCTTGCCGTTCCCTTGCCTTTCCCTATCTGGTTTGGAGCCTGACTCTGAGTTTCCCGGCTCTATTCTCCGACCCAGCGGCAAGGAAGAAGAGGTGCCCGGGTTGGTGCTGAGTCCTAGGAAGCCAGTCTTGGGGGGCCTGACCCCCCAGGGTGACCCGAACCCTGAGGCTCCGGCGCCCCAGGGGTGCGGGCTCAGGCTCAGCTGGGGCCCTGTGAGCCCGGAGAAGCTGGAGGAGATCCTGGAGGAGGCAAACCAGCTGGCGGCTCAGCTGGAGCAGTGCGCTCTGCAGGAGCAAGAGAATGCGGCAGAGCCCAAGGGGAGGCAAAGGGCTCAGCCCAGCCCCCGGAGGGAGACTTTTGTGGTGAAGGACAGTCCCGTTCGCGCCCTACTGCCCACCGTGGGCTCCTCGCCCCAGGGCGGCCCCTCTCTCCGGGGGACTCCCTCCCCCAGAGGGGGTCCCTCCCCCGGGGGCCTGGCCTCCCGTCTCCGGAGCAGCGAGAAAAAAGGGTTGGTCAGGAGTCTCCGACCTGCGGCTGGGAAGAGGACCGCCAGCAGCAGGAGGGTGAGTTCAGCAGGAGCCGGAATGGTGAAAGGCACCTGAGGAAGGAAGGGGGGGGGTCTTGACTTGGGAAGCAGCGTGGCTTAGTGGATAGAGCACGGGTCAGGGAGTCAGAAGAACCTGGGTTCTAATCCTGGCTCCGCCACATGTCTTGCTGTGTGACCTTGGGCAAGTCACTTAACTTCTCTGGGCCTCAGTAGCCTCATCTGTAAAATGCTGATTAAGAGTGTGAGCCCCATGTGGACAGGGACTGCGTCCATCCTGATTAACTTGTATCCACTCCAGTGCTTAGAACGGTGCTTGGCACATAGTAAGAACTTAACAAGTACTATCATCATTATTATTATGGGCCTCGTGTCACCTGAAGCTGGGATTCAATTTGGCCTCCCTGCCGTTCCCTGGGAGGACCCCCGGTGGGATGTGTCTGGGTTGGAAGTGCCCTGGGATTGCCCTCCGACCCCACGGTCAGCTTCCCGGGGCATCATGGAACAGATTCCACAGGCCCCCTCCTATTCCCTTCCTGCCGCTCTGCTTCTCCCCACCTCGCAGGAGGGGCCCGGCGGACACTCAGGCCCCGCAGGCAGAGGTCCGGCCTCCACCAGCTTCACACGGAGCAGCCCCCCGGCTCGGGGCAGGGGGGGGACCACGGGGAAAGCCGCCCCAGGTGAGGAGGCGAACAGCGGGAAGGGGCTTCGGCCGGAGCTTGTACAACGAGGCTTCCGAGAGGTGGGTGGGAACCTCTGGGTGTGTGTTGGAGTGCAGCCTTCAGAAGGGCAGGGGTACGTCACCGGTGAGCGGGCACGCGACCTATGAGCTTCCGTGTGCCTCAACTCCCAAGTTTTCTGTCCCACTAGGTCCAGCCTCCGCTGAGCAGTCAGCGGTCGGCCCCCAGCTCCCCTCCAACCCTGCCACGCGGGCGTCCCGGGTCTCCCGGGCCACGAGCGCAGTTGCCCCCAGCCGCCTCCCCGTGCCCACGGCCATCCCCAAGCCCAGCGGCTCAGCTCTGCTCGCTAACAGGGGAGCGCCGACCGGGAGGGGCAGCGGGCCCGCCGTCTGCCCGCCCCTTCGGAAGGGACTGCTGAGGCCCGGCACAGCCGGGCACAGAGGTAAGAGAGGTGGGGGAGAGTGGGATTTCCCCCGACAGCCAGCCTCCCAGCGGACTCCCACGTGGGCCCCTCCCCGTCACCTTCCTGGAGCCCAGAGCACTGCCTTCTCTCCTCCACTTTGGAGCTTTCTGCCGATCCATTTCTGTTTCCCCCAAAGTTCCTGCTCCCCAGCGGCCCGTCAGCTGTAGCCACTTGCAGGCCCCCAAGAAGGTGGTGATCCCGGCGCCCAGGTGAGATTCCCTTCCCCTCCCTCCCCCCGCATTGCAGATGTCTCCCTGTCTCAGGGCCGGACCCCAAGTGACAGACTGACCCTCGGTGTCCAAGGGGTCCGCCTTGTCCACGAGTTCCTACACGCTTGTGCTCTCCCAGAGTGGGGATGGTGTGGAGCTGCCTGTGTGGGAACCCCATTTTTCTCACCGTGGGGCCTGGAGCGGGGGCTTCTGGGGACCGGGGGGGCGCCTCACGCCTCGTTTCTGATGCCGTAGGTAAAGAGGCTGGAACTGAGGCCCCCGAGTCACTCCAGCATCACTCCGGCTGTGTCCTCCCTCCCCACCGCCATTCCCTCTCCACCGTGGAGCTGCACCTCCAAGCCACCCTCCGAGCCCAGCCCAGTGCCCCAGGGAGGAGCCGCTGGTCAGCGAGGGAACGGCTACGCAGCAGGGAGGGAGGGGATGGGAGGGGGGGAAGAGGGTGGAAATTTTCTGGGTCCAAATGAAGCGGCAGGTGGGGAAGTGAAGGCGAATGGTCTAAAGCCTTTTCTGGAATCGAGCCGCCCCGACCTCCCGGGCCCAGACTGGACCCTGTCACCCCCAACAGCCCAACAGGGACCATTTGGGTCTCCTGGAACTTGGGGCTGAGGGAGGTGTTTTAATGTGATTTCTTTCCATTGGTGCTTCCCCACCTCCGGGGCAACCCAGGAGCCGGGGATGGGTGTCGTCCACAAGGCCTACACCCCAAACTGGCACAGACCCTCGCAAGACGGTGCCCTCCCCAGGACACTTTGCCCAGCTAAGTGCCTGACCGTGCCTGCCCTGGGACTCTTCTCATTCTGTGACAGGCCTCCAGCCTTAATAAAGGGCAGTGATCCTGCTGGGCCCCAGTGTCTCTCTCTCTCTCTGCCAGCACCAGAGCGATCCCCTCCCCCGTGCCACCCTGGAGTGGACCCCATTACCCCTAAATCCCTGACGCGCTTCCTCTTCCCCCAACCCCAGCCAGGCCCCAGGCCCCAGGGACTAAAGGAGAGGGGCCAGATGCATTCCTACAAAGTTTAACCTTAATCCCAGCATTAGGCCCTCTTCCTCAGGCCCTCCCACTCTCTCTAGAATAGTCGGCACCAACTCTTTGAAGGGTCAAGTGGCCTCTGCAGGCATAGGAGTGATGAGGATCTAAGCCCTTCCCTCTCCTTCCCAGAGGAAACCAGAAGCGGCTGGGCTAGGCTGGCCTGATGGGTGGAGTAGTTAGGGACCCCCATGCTCCCTCCCCACTGAGCTTCTCTTGGGGTAGGGTCCACTCAGGACCAGCTCCTGTCCTTCGACTCGTTCACTCTGCCCTGGGGCCGGGCCTTCTGCAGCCCCCCTCCTGCCCTGCCTGGGGCCCTGGCTATGTGAACTAGGTCTTTAACTGGGTCCCTGGGGGAAGGGAGGGTGGTCACGGCCAGTGACTGCTGGCTCCTGGGGACCGAAGCGGGACCCTCCAAGGTCACATCCTTTGGCCGCAGCCCCCCTCCCTTTGACCAGGGACAGAGGACTTGGGCCGGCAGCGCTTGGGCCTGCCGAGAGCTAGAGTTTATTCAGGGATGCCAAAATCCAGCCTGACGTTATTTACATCGACAAGTCCGACTGTACAATCCGATGAGGCGGAGAGTCAAGTTCAAGTCCAGCGTCTTGTGTGTGAAGTCAAGTCAGCAGTAGTAAAAAAAAGGTTGAATTTTTAACCCTTTGCAGGAATTGCGGGTGGGGATGGAGGAGGGGAAGCTTAAAACAAATTTCCTGTTTTCCCACTTCGGGCTCAGATAGGAGCTGGGCCAGAGGGCCAGCACCATCCATCCGTCCGTCGGTGTGTTCCTTCCCTCAGCCCAGACGGAGATCTTGGGTGCCCGGGCGGCGGGCAGACCCGCAGAGCCGCAATGAAACGAACTTGGGGGGCGGAGGGGGGAAGGATTAGCTGAGCGGGATACATCCGAAACCAAAAACTCGGTGGCGGGGCTTTCAAGAAGGCCTTGGAGCCGCTCTGATCTCACTCCAAGGGTAAATGCAAATAAATTAAAAATATATTATCTCTTCGCAAGGGTCGAGGGGAGGTGGGGGGGGGGGGGGCAAGGGGTGCGTTCGATTTAAAGGTGTCAATTCCAAGAAGGGGTTAAAAACTGAACGTGTCAAGGGTCCAGGGGTGGGGGACAGAGGGAGTCCTGAAAAACGGGGAGCGTGTAGAGGTCTGCAGGGGGGAAGCACAGCCAAGGGGCTGGGGGGAGCTGGAGGGGGGTGGGCAGGGTTAGGTCATTCGAGCCCCCACCCCTGGGCCTGGAGGAAGGTAACCGAGGCTGCCCCCACCAGCTGTGAAAGTAGAAAGAAAAAGCCCCTTGGGGCCAGCGAAGCCAAGCAACGGGACTTGCTTGTCGGCATTGCAAAGGGTGAAAGGGGACCTGGGCAGAAGGTGGGGGGCGGGTGGGGGGCAGGGGAAGTTACCATGTTCTCTCCCGGGCTGGAAGCCAGGACCCTTTGGTCAGTCCCTGGGTTGGAGACAGTCCTGCTCGCGGGGGGCCGGCCTTCCGCCCCCACTGCGTGGGGGGCGAGGAGGGGGAAGGGGTGGGGTGGCTTTGTCCTTTCCTTTTGGTGGTGGAGGGAGGGAAGGGGGCGAGACCCCTCCCGCCCCCCCCCCGAAAGCTCCCCTCTCCCGGGGGCCGGGCCGGGCAGCCCAGCCTCACGCTGGAGGGAGTCGCCTTGCAGCGTATATAAAAAAAGTTCATCCCTGAAGATGCAGCATTGATGAGGTTCCTTTTTTTTTTCTTTTCCTTTTTCTAGCCTTTTTCTTCCTCTTTTCTGAAAAAACACTTCCTCGGCTTTCCCAGGCCCGGGGATCCAAAGTGCGTGAGGGCCGGGGAGGAGAGGGAAGGAGAGCTGTGGCTGGGGTGGGGGGCCGGAGAGGGGGGCCGCGATCAGCTCCCCCCCCCCAAACCCCCCTCGGGTGCTCCTCAGATGGACGTTTCGTCGCTGCTGGGGGGCGGGGAGGGGGTGGGGGGGGCACGGGGACAGAGCACAGACACGGAGGAGGCGTGAGCAAGGCCGGGCCCGGGTTAATGCAGAAAGTTAAAGAAGAGAAATCTGGAGAGGCAGGAGAGGAAAAGCGACAGCAGCGGGTTAGTTGGAGAGCAGCGGAGGAAGCGAGGAGGAGGAGGAGGAGGAAAGCCCCAGGCCCAGCCCCTGCCCCCAGCCCCCAACCCCAAGGTTTGACTTGTTCTGGTTCGCTTTGCCGTCTCCCCCGTTTAGACTGTGAGCCCGTGATTGGGCAGGGATGGTCTCTATCTCTTGCCGAATTGTCCATTCCTAGCGCTTAGTACAGTGCTCTGCCCAGAGTAAGCGCTCAATAAATACGATCGAATGACTGAACCGTCCCCCCCCCCCCCCATGCCCACCCCCGCGGGCCTCGGCGTGGACGGAGAAAGCGTCTTTTTCCCGCTACGGTCGCCTCTCCCGAGCGCTCAGCACAGTGCCCCGCACTCAGTAGGCGTTCAATAAAGAGGCTTCAAGGGCGGAGCGAGTGGAGCGCCCCCCTCCCGGGCCCCGCGCGCCCTTTGGCGGGCACTCACTCGGAGCCCGACGAGTCCTCGTCCACGGTGCCCGCCTTGATGCTCATGGCGATGGGGGTGACCCCGCTCAGCTGGTCCTGCAGGCTGGGGCGCGGGGGGCGCGGGGGGCACGGGGGGCGCGGGGGGCAGCCCCGTCCGCTCTCGCTGGCCGACGAGCCCTGGGGGGACCCCGCCCCGGCCTCCGGGGGAAGCCTCGGGACCCCGCTCTGCTCGCTGATGGGGGGCAGGCGCTTCTTCTTCAGGATGCCTGCGGCAAAAGTGGGGAAGGGGCACAGGCCGGGGGGCGGGGGGGTCCCCTTTCAAACTACTTCCCACAATCCCGGGCAGAGCCTGGCTTCGTTTCCCCCCCCCCCCGCCAAGGAAAAGACTGTCAGCTCGTCGTGGGCGGGGAACGTGTCTGCTTATCATAAAATGATGTTGGTATTTGTTAAGCGCCGAGCACTGTTCTAAGCGCTGGGGGAGATACAGGGGCATCAGGTGGTCCCACGTGAGGCTCACGGTCTTCATCCCCATTTTACAGATGAGGGAACTGAGGCCCAGAGAAGTGACTTGCCCACAGTCACACAGCCAAGTGGCAGAGCCGGGATTCGAACCCACGACCTCTGACTCGCAAACGCGTGCTCTTTCCACCGAGACACGCTGCTTCCCTAATAATAATGCTGTTATTTGTTAAGTGCTTACTATGTGCAGAGCACTGGTCTAAGCGCTGAGGTGGATACAGGGTAATCAAGTTGTCCCACGTGAGGCTCACAGTTAATCCCCATTTTACAGATGAGTTAGGCACAGAGAAGTGAAGTGACTTGCCCACAGTCGCACAGCTGACAAGTGGCAGAGCTGGGATTCGAACCTACGACCTCTGACTTCCAAACCCGTGCTCTTTCCACTGAACCACGCCGCTTCTCTAATCGTATCGTGCCCTTCCAGGCGCTTAGTACAGCGCTCTGCACAGAGCAGCTTGGCTTAGTGAAAAGAGCACGGGCTCGAGAGTCAGAGGACATGGCTTCTACTCCCGGCTCCACCACCTATTCTTTCATGCATTCAATCGGATTTATTGAGCGCTTACTATGTGCAGAGCACGCTACTATGTGCAGAGCACTCTGCTTGGAGAAGTAGCGTGGCTCAGTGGAAAGAGCCCTGGCTTGGGAGTCAGAGGTCATGGGTTCTAATCCCAGCTCTGCCGCTTGTCATCTGTGACTTTGGGCAAGTCTGTTCACTTCTCTGGGCCTCAGTTCCCTCATCTGTAAAATGGGGATTAAGACTATGAGACCCACGTGGGACAATCTGATCACCTTGTAACCCTCCCAGTGCTTAGAACAGTGCTTGGCACATAATAAGCGCTTAACAAATGCCATCATCATTATTATTATTATTACTACTAAGTGCTTCGAATGGAGACTTTGGCAACAGATAGAGACCATCCCTACCTGCTCACAGTCTAAAGGTGCTGTGTGGCTTTGGGCAAGTCACTTAACTTCTCTGTGCCTGTTACCTCATCTGTAAAATGGGGATGAAGACTGCGAGCCCCACGTGGGACAAGCTGATGACCTTGTATCTACCCCAGTGCTTAGAACAGGGCTTGGCACATAGTAAGCGCTTAACAAATACCATCATTAGTAGTAGTAAGCGCTCGATAAATACGTTTGAGTGAATGAGGTCAGGGGAAGGAGGTGGCTCACAGATCTGGACGTGACCAATCTGGGGTGACCGGGGAGATCCTCACCTTTGTGGGGCTGGGCAGCGAGACCCGGTAGAGAGAGCAGGGCGTCGCCGTTCTCCCGGGGCCGGTCCTCCGCGCTAGGCCTCGCGCCCTCCGGAGTCGCCGTCCCCAACTCCCCCGGCCAGTGGGGCACGGAGGGGGCCGGACAGCCTTCCGCTGGAAGAGGGGACCCGGTGGAGAGCCTCAGCAGGTGGCTGGTGCTCACTCCACCCTGCCCTCCAGCTGGGCCACCCCTGGTCCTCTCCCCCTGTCCCCTCCCACCCCCGGGCAGCCCGTCACTCCGCGGGCCGCACCCTTGGGAGTGCTGTGCAAGAGCCGCTCGGCCCCCGGGCCTAGCAGGCTGTCCCAGGCGGGGTCCACGCCTAGGTCGTCCCCCTCCTCCTCCTCCTCGCTGTCCGACGAGTGGGTGGAGGCGTAGGAACCGCTCTGGTCATCCTCCAGAGACAGGTCACTGTCCGAATCCGTGTCCGGCTCTGCGGAGGATGGGGAGGGCGAGCGGTCAGGGTCTCCCTGCCACCCCCGGGACCACCTGGTTGGGCCCGAAAGACCTCTGGGGGAGACGGTCCTTTCCACTCACCGCGCTGCTGGTCCTTGGTCTCCAGGTACCCGCTTCCTCCGGGGTCCCCCAGGCCCACCGGGCCCAGGCTGGCATTCTGGCTCGATTCCTCCCTGGGGGCAGGCAGACCAGGTTGTGGGGAACCCCGTCTCCCCCTCCACTCAGCCCCCAACCCACACCCCCGGCAATATCACATGCAAGCCTTTCGGGGCGCATCCCAAAGGGTAGAGCCGGCTCTCCTTCCCCCCGGGCCCTGGCCATCCTGGGTCAGACCTGTGGGGTTCCCGGGCACGGTCCTGGGGGTCAAGGGAGCCACTGAGGCTGGGGGAATCCAGACCCGTCCTCCCCAGGCCGCTGCCCCAGCTCCCGGCCCCGTCCAGTCGCCGACCGGCTCACCTGAGCACGAAGGGGATATAGCTGGGCTGGCTCTTCCCAGAGCGACTGGCGCTGTGCAGGGAGCCGGCCGAATCTCCATAGGGGGGCTGGTACAGGCGGCCGTCCACGTAGGGGCTGGGGCAATTGTAGGACTGAGGGCGCAAAGAGGAGAGAAATGTCACCAAGAGCCACCCCCGACTCTAGCCAGGAGCGGGGAAGACAGCTCCCTTCTCCCATTCCCTGTTCGAATCCCTGGTCACCCTACACCTTTCCCTATCCCATCCCCTAGGTGATACCCTTGCTGTGCGTTTGATCTTCAGCCCACCCTAACCCCCAAAGCACTGACGTTTGTATCGCAATTCATCTGTTTATACTGTCTGTCTACCCCACTAGACTGTAAGCTCCTTGTGGTAAGGGAATGTGTCTACTAGCTCTGTTGTGCTGTGCAATCCCAAGGTTAGGACAATGCTCTCACACAGTAAGCACTCAATAAATACCATTGATTGATTGATTGATGCCCTGAATCCCCCTCCAAGACCCCATATGCCATCTGACTCCATATTCCCCTCAGTCACCGTCTTCTTCCCACAAAACCCTTTGGATCCTGGACCTGATGCTTCCTCCAACTAGATAGACACACTCCCCTCCTTCATACCATCGCTCCCACAACCCATCTCCAGTCTCCTTCCAGTGACCTGGAAACCCTCCCTCTGACCCTTCCCAGCCCCACGTTGAACCCTATGCCCAAGCCCATCCTCTCCCAGACTTCCCTATCACCGTGGATGGTACGACCATCCTTCCCGTCTCTCGGGCCCGCGACCTCGGTGTCATCTTTGACTCGTCTCTCTCGTTCACCCCACACATCCGATCCGTCACCGAGACCTGCCGGTCTCACCTTTACAATATCGCCAAGATCCGCCCTTTCCTCTCCACCCAAACGGCTACCTTACCGCTACGGGCTCTCTTTATATCCCGGCTAGACTACTCTGTCAGCCTTCTCTCCGATCTCCCTTCCTCCTCTCTCGCCCCGCTCCGGTCTATTCTTCACTCCGCTGCCCGGCTCATCTTCCTGCAGAAACGATCTGGGCATGTCACTCCCCTTCTTAAACACCTCCAGTGGTTGCCTATCGACCTCCGTTCCAAACAAAAACTCCTCACTCTAGGCTTCGAGGCTCTCCATCACCTCGCCCCTTCCTACCTCTCCTCCCTTCTCTCTTTCCACCGCCCACCCCGCACGCTCCGCTCCTCCGCTGCCCACCTCCTCACCGTCCCTCGGTCTCGCCTATCCCGCCGTCGAACCCCGGGCCACGTCCTCCCGCGGTCCCGGAACGCCCTCCCTCCTCACCTCCGACAATCTAATTCTCTTCCCCTCTTCAAATCCCTACTTAAAACTCACCTCCTCCAAGAGGCCTTCCCAGACTGAGCTCCCCCCTTTTTCCCTCTGCTCCCTCTACCCCCCCTTCACTTCTCCGCAGCTAAACCCTCTTCTCCCCCCTTTCCCTCTCCTGTCCCACCCCCTCAGCACTGTACTCGTCCGCTCGACTGTATATGTCTTTATCACCCTATTTATTTTGTTTGTTTTATTTAATGAGATGTACATCACCCTGATTCTATTTAGTTGCCATTGTTTTTATGAGATGTTCTTCCCCTCGACTCTATTTATTGCCATTGTTCTCGTCTGCCCGTCTCCCCCGATTAGACCGTAAGCCCGTCAAAGGACAGGGACCGTCTCTATCTGTTGCCGACTTGTACATTCCAAGCGCTTAGTACAGTGCTCTGCACACAGTAAGTGCTCAATAAATACACTTGAATGAATGAGTGAATAAACTTCCTGTTGAGACAGTCCCTCTAAACTCCAGTCTGAAGCCTCGGTTCCTCTCCTCGATCCCTTGGGCTTCCGCACCACCCCCTCTCCCCCCGCCCACCCGGCCCCCCGGCCCCAGATTCAGGCTCACCGAGGTCAGGGTGGACTTAGTGGCGAGGGCAGGGTCAGGGCCCGGTTTACGGCTGCAGGCTGAGCGCAGTGCCTTGCGAACCTCCTTGCTCAGAACCACGCAGGAGAAGAAAATGAAGGGGCCCTGGAGAGGTAGGGGGCACATAGAAAGAGGATGTCAGAAGCAGGGCCTGGTTGAAGGTGCCCTCTGGGACAACCCTGGAGCCGGGCGCAGGAGGAAGCGAGGGCAGCGGGGGCAAGGGGAGCCAGAGGGCCGAGGGGGGTACCTGGATGCAGTTGGCTGCTGCGAAGAGGTAGTGGAAGAGGAGGGAGTCGCTGTTGACTGAGAGCAGGGCCAGGAGCCAGGAGGCGCTCACCGTCAGCAACACCACGAAGGCCGAGCGTAGCCCAGAGCTGCGGGGAGACCGAATGCCAACCGGTTGAGCGCCCCCCGCCCCCACCCAGCACCAGCTGGCGAGCACCCCATCCCGATCCTGCCCCGAGGGACCTGGTTCCACCGACTCCAGCAAAACCAGCCCCTTCCCACCCCAGGTTCTCCCGGAACCAGCAAACCCCTCTACCGGTCCCCTTCCCCTGGGTCCCCACTCACATTGGGCCTTTCTTCTCAAAGCCCTGGCGTTGAGCGGCGCAAGACGCCCGGGCTGCCAGGATGTAGAGGAAAACGCTCATCTGATAATAATAATAATGGTATTCGTTAAGCGCTTATTTCGTGCCAAGTACTGTTTGTTCTAAGCACTGGGGTTAGATACAGGGTAATCAGGTTGTCCCACGTGGGGCTGACACTTTTAATCCCCCTTTTACAGAGGAGGTAACTGAGGCACAGAGAAGTTAAGTGACTAGAAGCAGCGTGGCTCAGTGGAAAGAGCCCGGGCTTGGGAGTCAGAGGTCATGAGTTCGATTCCCGGCTCTGCCACTTGTCAGCTGTGTGACCGTGGGCGAGTCACTTAACTTCTCTGTGCCTCAGTTTCCCTCATCTGTCAAATGGGGATTAACTGTGAGCCTCACGTGGGACAACCTGATCACCCTGTATCTACCCCAGCGCTTAGAACAGTGCTCTGCACATAGTAAGCGCTTAACAAATATCAACATCATCATCATCATCACTTGTCCAAGGTCACACAGCAGACAAGTGGTAACTCCCAAGCCCGTGCTCTTTCCATTAAGCTACGCTGCTTCATCTGGAGGGTGAGAGGCCGTCATACCTGGGGAAATCCAGTGTGCCCGCCCCCAAGGCCAGGCCCACCCCCACTGCAGTCCAAGGCCAGACCTGCCAGCGAGCAGATACCAGCAGTGTTTATTGGGGGATGGTCCTGGACCTAGCTGGGGCACCCGAGTTGCAGAGGGGCTCGTGTTCAACCACCCCTCCCCATGGCAGACACTCACCGAAACGGCGAAGGCCACAGGGCCGGCGAAGCTCCAGATGAGGGTGTCGTAGAGGGAGAGCCAGCAGAAGTCGGGATTCCCGTAGCCCTCTGGGTCCAGCCCCACTGCCAACCCTGGCGAGACAGGGGAGAGATAGAGGCTGCCGGACACCAGAGTCGGTGGGAGGGCCAGTAAGGGTCAGGCGGCCCAGATCCACAGGGTCGGGCAGGGCCCGGGACAGCGCTGACCGAGCTGCCCGACCCTTACTGGGGGCCAAGGCCTCCAAGAGGGCACAGCTCCTAGCGCCCCTCCATCATGCCGTCCGCAGGAAGCGGTGGGCGAGGGGTTGGGTGGAATCCTCGCAGACCTTATGGTGCGGAGGACCCTGCGGTGTGGGGAAAGTGTATGGAACCTGGTGGAGGTGGGTCCAGGGAGGCAGGGAATGTGAGGGAGGTGGGTCCAGGGAGCCAAGGGGTGGGAGAAAGGCGAGTCCAGGAAGCCAGGGGATACTACTAATAATAGTAATTGTGGTATTTAAGTAGTTACTGTGTGCCAGGAACTGTACTAAGCGCTGGGGTGGACACAATCGGACACAATGTGTCCAAATCGGGTTGGACACAATCCCTGGGCCACCTGGGGCTCACAGTCTTAATCCCCATTTTACAGATGAGGTAACTGAGGTACAGAGAAGTGAAGTGACTTACCCAAGGCCACACAGCAGACAAATGGCGGAGCTGGGATTAGAACCCATGACCTTCTTTCTCCCAGACCTATGCTCTATCCACTATGCTATGGGAGGCGGGCCCAGGGAGCCAGGGGTTACAGCAGTGTGGTGAAGGTGGGCAGGCCCAGGGAGTCAATGACTCGAAGGGTATGGGGGAGATGAACCCAGGGAGCCTGTGGCCATAGAAAACATGGTGGAGGTGGGCCTGGAGAGCCAGGACCTGGGGGCCCGGGGCCAGGACCTACCTGTGATGAAGGCAGGGACGCCCCAGCCTAGCATGTAGTAGAAGCGCATGGGTCCAGCGTTGACATCGCGAACCTCCGTGAGCGCCCGGTACAGGTGCAGGGCCTCCAGCAGGGCCCAGGAGAACGCGCACATGTACAGGAAGTGCAGCAGGATGGCAATGACCGTGCAGGCAAACTGTGGGCACAGGGGGCATGCACAGGGGCCCAAGGGAGGGTCAGGAGGGACCCAGGCCTGGAGCCCTGCCTAGGCTGCTGGGTGGGCACTAGGGGACTCTGGCTAGGGCTGGGCATGGGGCTCCAGGAGCCTGTCTGTGGCATTCAGGCCCCAGAAACATGGGACTTGGGGTCCATTGGCACTGGGGGCTCAGACACCTGAGGTCCAGCCAACTCCTCGATGGGACAGAGGGAAATTCAGGGGGAGAATGTGGGAGAGGAGTTGGGGGGGCAGGACACCGTAGGGCGGGGGGGTCTTACGGGCAGGTCAGCCTGGTTGATGCCCAGGAGAAAGACCAGTTGGGCCAGGAAGAGGGCGGCCACCAGGTTGGTGCGGATGCCATGCTGGTTGGAGCGCAGGGCACGCAGAGCAGCCAGAACCAGGAAGGTGAGGAGCAGAGCAGCCAGGGTGACCGCCAGGGCCGTGTACGTCACCGTCTTCAGGGGCAGGATCTCCCCGTTCTGCAGGCAAGGGACAGGGGCTGTCCAGGACCCCATCCCCATCTACCTCCACCCCCTGGGGGCAGGAACACCCCTGCTCCAGCTGCCCCTGGATGGCCCCAGCCCTCAGACCCCTGCAGGGACACCTGCCGCTCCTGCCCCTGGCCCCTCCCGAACCTCCTCACCTCCCTTCGTGAGATGTCCATGAGCACTGCGAAGCTGGTCATGTGACTGCACTGGCAGCTGACGTGGCTCTCGTTGCGGAACACGAGCTCACAACCTCGGGCTGACCAGCCGCCCGTCCCGCTCACCCTGGAGGCCGAGGAGGTCACGGGGGTTCAGGGGTCAAGAGTCCCGGGCTTGTGGTGACCCCCTCCAAGTGCCCAGTATGCACTTCCGTGGGCAGCTCTGGGCCCCTGCCCTCTGTCACCAGGAACTGGCCCTGGAGATGCCCATTTCCTTTGGCACCAGAAGCCCCAATGCCACCCCCTCCACTTCCAGGATCTGTCCCAGCCCCGGCCCAGGGTGAGACCCACCTCGCCATCCTCGGGCCCCCAGTGTCCACCCCCCTTGCCCCCAGCCCTTTCCTGCATCCTGAGGTCCCGCTCCGCTCCCCAGTCCCCTGTGGCCCCCTGCGATCCCCTGTGGCCGCCCTGTGACCCCTCTGGGGCCCCTCTGTGGTGGGCTCACAGGATGGAGTGATTCCAGAAGACACAGATGGGCTTGGACCGCTCCTCCGTCTCCAGCAGTCGGAACTGCACAGTGACCGGCCTGGCCAGAGCCCGTGGCCGCGGCTCCTCGTCGTCGTGGACGCTGATGCTGACCACGGGGGTGTTGATGACGGGGCGTTTGGGGACCCTGTGAGGAGGGGTGGGCTATGGGCTCTCTGCTCCCAAACACAAGCTGAGACCACCCTTTATTTAAATGGCATTAAGGCACTGTACTTAGCACTGGAATAAATACAACATAATCAGGTTGGATACAGTCCTTGTCCCACATGGGGCTCATGGTCTTATTTCCCCATTTTACAGATGAGGTAACTGAGGCCCAGGGAAGTGAAGTCACTTGCCCAAGGTCACCCAGCAGACAAGCGGAAGAGCTTGAATTAGAACCCAGGTCCTTCTGATTCACAGGCCCTTCCGACTCCCATGCCAGTGCTATCCACTAGAGGCCCCAACCCATCCCATGGCCCACCTATTGACCAGCTGTGGTCTGACCAGGGCTGGCCCCATGCCCCGGGGTTGGGGGGGGGAGACATGAGTCCTCCAATGCCCCTCCCGAGGCCCCCGCTCTGCCCTTCCCCTCCCCGCTGCTCACCGCAGACTGCGCTTGTCAGGGTCGAAGTTCGGGGGCAGCAGGGCGGCCAGCGTGCGGTAGATGATGACGCTGGCCACGGCCTGGCCCTGGCGCAGCTCCGGGTGCCGCCTCTGCCGCTGCTTCTGCCTAAGCACCTGCTCCTCTTCTTTCTGTACCACCTTTTCCTCCTCTTCCTCCTCCTCCTCCTCCTTCTCTTGGCCCGCCGCCACCCGCTCCGTTGCCTCGGCTGGGGCGGCCTGCCGGTCCGAAGACCCAGGGTCTGCGGGGAATGGGGTGGCATCCGACGGTCACCCCGGATCTGCCCTCCCCCGTGGGGCTCCCCCGGCCTGGCCCCCACAGGTCCCCACCACTCACTCTTGCCCTCGGGGGGCCTGAAGACGGACTGGGGCAGGATGACGGTGGTTTCCAGGTCGGGCGGGCGCTCTCCCCGCAGGGCCTCATAGCGGGGCAGCTTGGTGCCTGCAAGGTTCCCCTTGTCCAGGCGCACCACGGAGATGACTGAGAGGACAATAATAATAATAACAATAATGATGGTATTTGTTAAGTGCTTACTATGGGACGAGCACTGTTCTAAGCTCTGGGGTAGATACAAACTAATCAGGTTATCCCACATGGGGCTCACCATCTTAATCCCCATTTTACAGATGAGGTAACTGAGGCACAGAGAAGAATGACTTGCCCAAAGTCACACAGCTGACAAGTGGCAGAGTGAGAGTAGAACCCATGAACCCTGACTCCCAAGCCCGTGCTCTTTCCACTAAAGACAGTGGGCCCGGGGGGTCACCGGCGGCAGCTTGGCAACCGACAGACCCCAGGCCCCGTGGCCCCGGGCCGGCCAGAGGGACGCCCCCGGCCTCGCTCCCAGCCCCCACTCACCGATGTTGGGTGTGACGATGGTGAAGGGGTTCAGGTAGGTGTGACGCATATTCTGAGCCAGCGCACTGGCATAGGCCTCATAGTGGCGGAGGAGCCAGGCCGTACCACCCTCCGTCTGCTGGATCAGCTCCCAGTGCCGCTTGTTCTCTGAGTCCAAGAGGGCACTGCCCACCCGCAACAGGTTCTTGGGGCGGGGGGCAGGGTGTCACAGTGGCACGGAGGGGGCCCCCCAGACTCCCTCCAGCCACCACTCGGGCTCCCCAACCCGCCAGATGCAGTGCCACCCCTTTCCTCTTGTCCCAGTGCCACCCTCCCTCTGTGCCCCCGCCTCCGGCGACGCTCTTCACCCCTAGCTCCCACCCTTCTCCTCCTCGGGGTACCCCGCCCCACGTACCTCGGTGAAGTGCACATCCTGCGTGGCTGCCAGGCCGAAGCCCCGCTGGGCACTCTCGTGGGCCAGCAGCCGGGTGGCCAGCTGGTAGGCCACGTGCACGTCGCTGCCGAAGTAGCCTTCCGTGTGCTGCGTAGCGTTGTGCAGCAGCAGGGCCAGGCGCTGTGACCGTCCAGAGTCTAGCCGCGATCCGTTCCGCTGCAGACGCTCCGCCTGCGGGAGGACCGGGGCCGGGGGTGGTCAGTGTGGAGAGCGGGGAGCCGAGGGGGGCAGTGTGGGGGGTCAGAGCCGGGGGAGTCACTGTGGGGGTCACTGTGGGGTTGGAGGGCTGGGCCTGGGGGTCAGCGCAGGGCATGGGAGGTCTCTGGAGGGCAGGGTCTCAGAGGGAGGGAGGGTCAGAGGTGAGGAAAGGCAGAGGGCTACAGTTTCCAGCGGGAGGGGCAAGGTGAATTGCTGGATTGCGATTTGCTGAATTGTAATAATAATAACGGTGGTATTTATTAAGCGCTTTCTATGTGCCAAGCACCGTTCTAAGCGTTGGGGGAGATAAAAGGTTATGATGTTGTCCCAGGCTGAGACCATTTTAATCTCCATTTTACAGATGAGGTAACTGAGGCGCAGAGAAGTTAAGTGATTTGCCCAAAGTTACACAGCAGACAAGTGGCAGAGGCGGGATTAGAACCCACAGCCTCTACCTCCCAAGCCCGGGCTCTTTCCACTAAGCCACGCTGCACTCAGGACAGTGCTCTACACACAGTAAGCGCTCAATAAATACGATTTATTTATGAAAAGGTGAATGAATGAAAAGTTGACGTTGAGGGGGAGGGATGGAGGGGGCGGGGAAAGGACGGAAGGGATGGAAGGGGGTGGGAAGGGGGTGGGGAGGGGGCGGGGAGAGGACCGAGGGGACGGAGAGGGACTGAAACGCCCTCCCTCTTCAGATCCGACAGAAAAGTACTCTCTCCATCTTCAAAACCCTAATGAAGGCTCAGCTCCTCCAAGAGGCCTTCCCTGACTAAGTTCTCATTTCCTCTTTTTGCACTCCCTTCTACAAAGCCCTGACTTGCTCCCTTTATTCACCCTTCCTTCAGTCCCACAGCACTTAAGTGCAGATCCGTAATTTATTTATATTAATGTCTGTCTCCCTCTCTAGACTGTGAGCTCGTTGCGGGCAAGGAATGTGTCTACCAACTCTTATATTGTACTCTCACAAGCGCTTAATTCTGTGGTCTGCCCACAGTATGCGTTCAATAAATATAATTTATTGTTTGATTGATTAAGAGGACAGAGGAGACGGAGGAGGAGGGGAGAGGGCCGAAGGGACGGAGAGAGGATGGCATTCAACCCACATATTCAATCCGGCGCCAAATCCTGTCGGACCCACCTTCACTACTTCGCTTAAATCCGCCCTTTCCTCTCCATCCAAACTGTTACCACGTTAATACCATCATTCATTCTGTCCCTCCTGGATTACTGCATCAGCCCCCTTGCTGACCTCCCAGGCTCCTGCCTCTCCGCATTCCAGTCCATACTTTACTGTCTTGCCCAGACCATTTTTCTACAAAAAACGTTCAGGACATGTCAACTCCTTCCTCAAACACACACCAGTGGTTGTCCATCCACCTCCGTATCAAACATGAAAGCCTCACCACTGGCTTTAAAGCACTCAATCATCTTGCCCCTTCCCACCTCACCTCGCTTCTCTCCTAAGGCCCAGCCCGCACACTTCGCTCCTCTAGTACGAAACTACTCGCTGTGCCTCTCTCTCCTGTCTCGCCGCCGAGGTCCACATCCTGCCTCTGTCCTGAAACGCCCTCCCTCCTCAAATCCGACGGACAATTACTTTCCCCCCGTTTAAAGCCTTACTGAAGGCACATCTCCTCCAAGAGGTCTTCCCAGACTAAAACCCATTTTTCCTCAACACCCCCTCCCTTCGGTGTTGCCCTGACTTGCTCCCTTTGCTCTAGCCCCTCCCAGCCCCTCCGCAGTTATGTGCATATCTGTAATTTTATTTACTTGTGTCTCTCTTCATTGCTGCAGTGTACCTTCCCAAGCTCTTAGTACAGAGCTCTGCACACAGTAAATGCTCAATAAATACGATTCAATGAATGAATGAATTTGTATTGATGTCTGCCTCCCCCGCTCTAGACTGTAAACTCGACGTGGGCAGGGAATGTCACTGTTTAATGTTGTACTTTACCAGGCGTTTAGTACAGTGTTCTGCACACGCTAACTGCTCAATAAATACGACTGAATGAATGATGAAGGGAACGGAGAAGGAGGGGAGAGGATGGGGGGATGAAGAAGGAGGGGATGAAGGAGGGGATGAAGGAGGAGGGGTGGGGACATAGGCAGAGGAACTACCAACTCAGTTGTATTGGACTCCCCGAAGCGCTTAGTACCCCGCTCCACACACAGTAAGCGCTCAGAAAATACCATTGATTGATTGACGGGGAGGAGGAGAGGGAGGGGAGGGAGAGAGGACGGGGGGCGGGGGGCGGGGGGCGGGGGGGTACTCACCACGCTCTTCAACTCGGCAAAGGTGAGGGAGGTGCAGTTGAAGAGACTGGGGGGCAGCCAGCCCCTGTGCTCATCGCAGTGCCGCACCGCCGTCCCTGAGGGCGGGGGGACGGGCTCCAGCAGGCCGGAGACACCCCTCCCACCCCAACCCGGCTAACAGCCCCCCACCCCCACCCCACCCCCGAACCGTGGCCACCTCTGCGGTCAGCCGAGAGTTAGGATAGAGGGTGGCCTGGGTGTGCTCCCCGGCGGGCAGGGGGAGGAGGCGGGGGTCACCCAGGGGGCCTCCCTGCTTCCCTCCCGGCTCCCCGGGGTCCGTGGCCCCCAGGCCGGTCCTTACCAATGGAGCCCCTCGGGCAGGGTGCAGCGGCGGGCAGGCCGAAACGGGTCCGGGGCCACCAGATCCCTGCCTCTTTGGCCCGGGGGCAACTGTCGTAGTTCACTGAGGGCGCGAGAGACGGGGTCAAGAGGCACCTGGGCAGGGGCGGTGACCCCCGTCCCAACACTCTCCTCCCTCCCACCCCGCCGCCCTCTAGACTGTGACCTCTTGATGGGCGGGGATTGTCTCTCTTTCTTGCAGTATTGTACTTTTCCAAGCACTTAGTACAGTGCTCTGCACACAGTAAGGGCTCAATAAACACGACTGATCGATTGATGGATTCCCTCCCGCCTCTCCCCCTCTGGGCCTGGGATCCCTCTCCACAATGTCCATCTTGGCCTCATCCATTCTCCCCTCTCCCTCTTGTCCCCCGGACCGCCCCCGCTTCAACCCTTCCAGCTCAGCCTTGCCCCAACCCCCCGGCCCCCGGGGCTGCCCCTTCCTACCCTTCCAGCCCTGCCCACAGCCCCTCCCTCTGGGACTCTAAACTCCCCCACCCAATTGTGGGGAGGAAATGTATCTGTAATATTGTTATATTGTATTCTCCCAAGGGCTCAATACAGTGCTCTGCACCCAGTAAGCGCTCAATAAATACGATTGCTCGACTGATGGATTCCCTCCCGCCTTTCCCAATCTGGGCCTGGGGTTCTTCTCCACAGTCTCCATCGTGGCCTCACCCATTCTTCCCTCTCCCTCCTGTCCCCGGGACCCCCCGGACGCCCTCCGCCTCAACCCTTCCAGCTCAGCCTTGCCCCAATCCCCCGAGGCTGCCCCTTCCTACCCTCCCAGCCCTGCCCTAAGCCCCTTCCCCCCACTGTGGGTAGGGAATGCGTCTGTAATATTGTTCCATCGTATTCTCCCAAGCTCTCGTTTCAGTGCTCTGCCCACAGTAAGCGCTCAATAAATACGATTGATCGATTGATGGATTCCCTCCCGTCTCTCCCGTTCTGGGCCTGGGGTCCTTCTCCACTGTAAGCGCTCAATAAAGACAATCGACTGCCCCACCGACCCTCCCAGCCCGCCCCCGCCCCCCGGCCCGCATCCCGGGCCTGTCCTGCCCTACTCCGGCCCTGCCCTGCCTCGGCCCTGCCCCGGTCCCCACCTTCGCAGCCGTTGGCCGTGACCTCGGCGAAGGGGTTATCGCAGCGGTCGCACTGTCGGCCGATGACCCCGGGCTTGCAGGGGCACTGGCCGGCCTCGGCCTCGCACACCCGCCACAGGGAGCCCGTCGGGTAGCAGTCACACAGGAGGCAGGCCGCACTGCCCGCCGGACGGTAGTGATTCTCCTGCCAAGCCACGGCCACGGAGGGTAGGAGGGTCAGGGACGGGCCGGGACCCTCTCCGGCCCACGGTCCTACCTCGAGACCCCCTTCCCGCCACCCTCCCTCCCCATCCCCTTCGCTCCTTCTCCTTAGGAGAAGCAACGTAGCTTAGTGGAAAGAGCCCGGGCTTGGGAGTCAGAGGACGTGGGTTCTAATCCTTGTCTGCTGTGTGACCTTGGGTAAGCCATTTCAATTCTCTGTGCCTCAGTTACCTCATCTGTAAAATGGGGGAGAAGACTGTGAGCCCCATCTGGGAGAGGGACTGTGTCCGACTCGATTAGCTTGTATCTACCCCAGCGCTTAGAACAGCGAGTCCGTTGTTGGGCAAGGATTGTCTCTGTTGCTGAACTGTACTTTCCAAGCGCTTAGTACAGTGTTCTGCACGCAGTAAACACTCAATAAATACGATTGAATGAATGAGCAGTGCTTGGCACGGTGAACAAATACCATAATTATAATTATTACTTGTATTATTATTCGACAACTCGGTCTTCTCCCTCTTGTCTGAAAACTCGGAGGGGAGTCCAAGCCGGGACAGGATTTAGGGACGTGGAATTTAGGGATGTAGAATTTCGGGACGGTCCACTGGGAGCAGCTGAGGACCTCGTCCTCTGGACTGTAAGTTCGTTGTGGGCAGGGAATGTGTTGGTTTATTGTTGTACTGTACTCTCCCAAGCGCTTAGTACAGTGCTCTGCATACAGTAAATGCTCAATAAATGCGATGCAATGAATGAATGGGGTCTGAGGGTTGTGCTGGGTCCCTGCAGGGCGGAGGCAGGGAGGGAGAACCCAAATTGCTTGTATCCACTCCAGCGCTTAGTCCAGTGCCTGGCACATGGTAAGCGCTTAATAATAATAATAATAATAATAATGATATTTGTTAAGCACTTACTATATGCCAAGCACTGTTCTAAACGCTGGAGTAAAGACAAGATAATCAGGTTGTCCCACGTGAGGCTCACAGTCTTAATCCCCATTTTACAGATGAGGTAACTGAGGCACAGAGAACCTAAGTGACTTGCCCAAAGTCACACAACTGAAAAGTGGCGGAGCCAGGATTAGAACCCACGACCTCTGGCTCCCAAGCCCGTGCTATTTCCACTGAGCCACGTTGCTTCTGAGCATAATAATAAGAAAGGCGGGCAGGAAAGGGGCCTGGGGAGGTGAAGGGGGAGGGGGAGAGTTAGGAGAAAGGGAGGGAGGAAAGGAGGGAAGCAGGTACGGGGAAGGAAGAGGAGGGGGAGGGAAGGGGAGGTGCCACCTTGCAACGACACTCTCCGCTGGTCTTGTTGCAGTCGGGGTCGAAGCCTTTGCTGACGTCGCAGCTGCACGGGCCGCACATGGGGTGTCCCCACCAGCCCCTGGGGCACGGCTGGTCGATCCTGCAGAGACCCACGCGAGAGGCCGGGTGCCCTTTCCCATGCATGGACCCTCACGAGCCCCGCCCGCGACCCCTGGACAACCGTGGAGCCCCGCCCCAGCCGAGCGCCCCTGAGCCGCTCCCACCCGCGGGACCCCGACCCCCTTCCTCCACCCGAGACCGCCCACCCGCAGCCCCTCACACCCCGGAACCCACAGACTCCGCCGCCACGGGAACGAGGACGCGCCCGCCCACTCCCATCCTCCTGCCTCTTCCCACACCAGGCCATACTTCTTCAATAGTATTTATTGAGCGCTTACTATGTGCAGAGCACTGTACTAAGCGCTTGGGATGAACAAGTCGGCAACAGATAGAGACAGTCCCTGCCGTTTGACGGGCTTACAGTCTAATCGTACTTCATTCCGCTGCCCGGATTATCTTTCTACAGAAAGATTCAAGACACGTCACCCCCCTCCTCAAAAATCTCCAGTGGTTGCCCATCCACCTCCGTATCAAACAGAAATTCCTCGCCGTTGGCTTTAAAGCACACCATGACCTTGCCCCCTCCTACCTCGCCTCGCTTCTCTCCTTAATAATATTATTAACGATAATGGTATTTGTTAAGCGCTTACTATGTGTTCTAACTTCTGTTCTAAGCGCTGGGGTAGATCCCAGGTAATCCTGTGGGGCTCACAGTCTTAATCCCCATTTTACAGATGAGGTCACTGAGGCACAGAGAAGTTAACTGGCTTGCCCGAGGTCACACAGCAGACAAATGGCAGAGCGGGGATTAGAACCCACGTCTTCTGACTCCCACGCCGGTACTCTTTCCACTAAACCATGACTCCGCTCCTGCGGTGCTGACCTTTTCATTGGGCCGCGTTCTCGCCTGTCTCCCCGCCGACCCCTGGCCCATGTCCTACCTCTGGCCTAGAGCACCCTCTCTCCTCCATCACAGCGTTTAGTACAGTGCCCGGCATATAGTAAGCGCTTAACGAGTGCCATTATTATTATCTGCCAGACAATTACTCTCCTTCGAAGTCTTACTGAAGGCACATCTCCTCCAAGAGGCCTTCCCAGACTAAGCCCCACTTTTCTTTATCTCCCACTCCCTTCCGCTTCACCCTGCCTCGCTCCCTTTGCTCTTCCCCCTCTCCCAGCCCTCTCCCAGCGCTTCTATATACACCTATAATTTAATTTGCTTATATCGATATCTGTTTACTTGTATTGACATCTGCCTCCCCCGCCCTCTAGACTGTGAGCTCGAGGTGGGCAAGGATTGTCTCTCTTTATTGCTGTACTGTACTTTCCCAAGCGTTTAGTACAGTGCTCTGCACACAGTAAGCGCTCAATAAATAAATAAGAGGAGCAGCATGGTCTAGTGGCTAGAGCACGGGCTTGGGAGTCAGAAGTCGTGGGTTCTAAAACCGGTTTGGCCACTTGTCTGCTGTGTGACCTTGGGCGAGTCACTTAGCTTCTCTGTGCCTCAGTGACCTCATCTGTAAAAAGGGGATCGAGACCGCGAGCCCCACGTGGGACGATCTGATTACCTTGTGTTTAGCCCAGCGCTTAGAACAGTGCTTGGCGCATAGGAAGGGCTTAACCGACACCGCGGTGATTACCAAATACGATGGAATTGAGTTGACAGCGGGACACCCGACGTCAAGTCACCTCGCGAAGCAGCTCCCGTCCCGGAGGCGTCAGCCCGAGGGTCCCCGGACCCCGAGACCTCCCCCAAAGGGGACCCCGGCCCGGCCCCTGACCTGGTCTCGCAGTAAGGCCCGATGTAGTTGTGGGGACACTCGCAAACGTAGCCGTGAGGGGCGCTGGGCTTGCGGGCACACGTGGCTTGGTGCTCACAGGGGTTCAGGGCACAGGCGCTGGTACAGCTGTCTCCGTAGAAGCCTGGGCGGACCGGGGGGCGAGGGCTCAGAGGCCCCTCCATCCCACAGCCAAGACCCCTCCGTCCTGCTTCCTCCGCCGCCAGGGACCCCCAACCCGGGACTCCCCAGCTCCCACCCACTGCCAGGTCCACCCAGCTCCGGGACCTCCCGGCCGCCCCCCCACCGCCAAGATCCCTCCCTGGCTGCCCACCTCTCCCGGCCTCCCCACCTCCCTGCCCCCGGGAGATGTGCCCCCCGAGGTACCCGGGTCGCAGCTGCAGGAGTAGCTGTCCCAGTCGTTGCTGCAGTAGCTGTTGGCAGGGCAGGGGTTGGAGTCGCAGGGGTCGGGCACGCTGCAGCCCGGCTCCACGTTGGCGCGCTCCGCCTGGCTGGCATCCAGGCTGCTGGCCACCCCTTCCGTCTCGCCCACCCGCAAGCCCTGCAGAGGGGGAGGGAGTGGCACCTACTGTGAGAGCCAGGCAGGCACTCAGGGGGACTCAGGGGGTGGGCTGGGGAGGGATGGGGAGGGAGCTAGAGGATAATAATGATGGTGTTTGTTAAGCGCCTACTATGTGCCCAGCACCGTTCTAAGCGCTGGGGGAGATACAAGGTCATCGGGTTGTCCCACGTGGGGCTCACAGTCTTTCATCCCCATTTTATTAATAATAATAATAACAGTGTTGGAATTTGTTAAGTGCTTACTATGTGCCAAGCACTGTTCTAAGCGCCGGGGGAGATACGCGGGAATTAGGTTGTCCCACGTGCGGCTCAAAGTCTTCATCCCCATTTTACAGATGAGGGAACTGAGGCCCACAGAAGTGAAGTGACACAGCTGATAAGTGGCGGAGTCGGGATTAGAATCCACGACCTCTGACTCCCAAGCCCGGGCTCTTGCCGCTAAGCCACGCTGCGATATGATGCCAGTCTCCAAGAAAGCTCCGAGAAGCTGATGGAGGAGGCGGGATGGACAGAGACGTAAACATCCGAAGGAAGATGCAAAAGACACGAGCGACCACAGTAAAAAAACCAACATGCCAAACAACAGAAACCCGAGGTCAGAGAAACCCAATTTCGAGAGAGATACGATGGAATCAGAGGTCACTGCCTAGAGGACGGGAGTGGGGGTTCATCCCGTTTATCCCTTGAAGTCTGGGGCCAGGACTTCTCATTTGATTAGAGATTCCATTGATAATAACAACAATAATACTTGATAAACTAGACCGTAAGCTCATTGTGAGCAGGGAACGTTTCCACTGACTCTTGTATTGTACCTTCCCAAGTGCTCTGCACCCAGTTAAGTGATCAGTACATACCATCGATGTTTGGTAAGTGATTACTATCTGTCAAGCACTGTACTAAGCGCTGAAGTAAGTATAAGATCCTCAGATCGGACACAGTCCCTGTTCCACATGGAGTTCACGGTCCAAGTAGAAGCGAGAACAGATCTTGAATCCCCGTTTTACAGACGAGGAAACGGAAGCATAGAGAAGTTAAACGACCTTCCCAAAGTCGCACAGTAGAGAGATGGCCGAGCAGGGATTAGAACCCAGTGCTCCTGCCGCCCAGGCTGCTAGACCTCGCTTCTTCTTTTGGGAGACTTATGAGAAGGGGCGATGTCACCATCGCCTTACTGAAAGCACTCAAAGCCTTACTGAAGGTCCATCTCTTCCAAGGGGCCTTCCCAGACTAAGCATCACTTTTCCTCATCTCCCACTCCCTTCTGCACCGTCCTGACTTGCTCCCTCTGCCCCCTCTCCCAGCCCTACGGCTCTTGCGTACGTATCCGCAATTTTATTTATTTGTATTGACGTCTGTCTCGCCCCCAGCCCCGGCCTGTGAGCTCGTTGTGGGCAGGGATCGTCACTCTTTATTGTTGTACTTTCCCGAGCGCTTAGTACAGTGCTCTGAACACAGTAAGCGCTCAATAAATACGATTGGACGAATGAACGAATGAACCGGCTGCCGCCCTCCCCGTCTCCTTCCCCTCTCACCTGCAGGCACCCCCGGAAGCCCCTGAGGACGGTGCCCCCGGGCCCCGCCAGGCCGCCCACGCTGACGTTGCTGAGCCGGTGCCCGTGGAGCCCGACGGGCACGTCGGCCTCGGCCCGCTGCTGCCCGTAGTCCAGCTCCAGGGTGGCCCGGCCGGCCCCCAGCTCCACCCGCAGATGGTGCCAGTCCCCATCGTTGGCCTTGCCCGGCTCCAGCCGCAGGGAGGAGGGAGGCCCGCTGGGGCCTTCAAGGCTCAGATCCACGTGGCCCTCGCTCAGCTTGGAAGCGCGTTGTCGGGAGCAGGAGGAGGGAGGGGACAGGAGGAGGGAAGGGGGACAGACCGTCAGGGGGGCAGGAGGCGGGAGGTGGGTAAGTCGGCAGCGGGGCAGAAGGCGAAAAGGGGGCAGACCGTCAGGTGGGCAGGAGGAGGGCAGAGCGTCAGGGAGAAGGAGGCGGGAAAGAGTCAGGTGGGCAGGAGGCGGGAGGGGGGCAGGAGGCGGAAAGGGGGCAGACCGTCAGGGGGGCAGAAGGCAGACAGGGGGCGGACCATCAAGGGGGCAGGAGGCGCGAGGGGGACAGAAGGCAGGAGGGGGGTAAGTCATCGGGGGGGGGGGCAGGAGGCGGGACAGGCGGTCAAGGGGGAAGGAGGCGGGAGGAGGGCAAAGTGTCAGGAGGCAGGAGCAGGGTAGACCGACAGGGGGGCAGAAGGCAGGGCAGGGCAGATCGTCAGCGGGGCAGGAGGCGGGAGAGGGGCAGAGCGTCGGCGGGGTGGGAGCGGCCAGACCCCTGCCTCTCCGCCTCTCCATCCCTCGGTGCCCAGGCTGGCCCTGAGGCCGGGTGTGGGGCGGGAGGCGCCGGGCGCTGGGCCTCGAGCGTCCAGCAGGTGGAGCCAAAGGTCCACTCTAACCCAGCCAGCGCCGTCCCCTTCCCCCTCCCTGCCCTCCCCCAGCCCCTTTCCCACGGCCTCCTCCCACTGACCACCACCCCGGCCCCAGACCCACTCCCTCTGCCCCCAGGCCCACCCCACTCGCTGCCGCTCGTTGCGGCCTCCTCCTCGAGGCCCGCCCCCGAGCGCCCCAAGCTCGGCCCCGCGCTCACCTGCAGGGTGAGGCTGCCCTGGGCCCCCGCCAGCCCCTGCAGAAGGACCCCGCTGGCCTGGCGGGTCCGGAACATGAGGCTCAGGCGCCAGGGTTGGGTGATGGGCAGGGCCAAGCCGTGCCAGGACATCAGGCTGCTGCCCAGGAAGCGCTGGGGATTCGCCATCTCTGGAGGCAGGGGGCAGAGCGGGCAGGGAGGGGCACGGAGGGGCGAGGGCGAGGAGGAGGGAGGTAGGTCGGCGGGGGACTCGGTGCCCACAAGGGCTGGCACCCAAAGAGGGCGCTCAGACCGTCCCACCGCTGGCACTCCTAGGATTCTCACCACACCCGCTCTGCCCTCACCCGCTCCCCGCCCCGCCCCCGGGGCTGTGCCCGGGCCTGCGCTCTGACTGAGCCCTTTGTTTCCTCGGTTGCCCACCTGGGGACCCCTCCCCTGCAGGATCCCTGCCCCGCCCCCAGCCACGGCCGGTTCTATCCCCGCCCCGCCCCGCCTCCCCCAAACCCCGTCTCCGGAGTCGTAGGGGGCAGGGGGCAGCTAAGGAACCTCACTGGGCCAGGGGCCTTCCTACTTTATCCCTGGGCTCCGGGTACCCCTCCCCCGCCCTTAGCACCTTACCCTGCCCGCAGCTCTTGCCCCCATAGCCCAGCGGGCACTCGCAGCTGAAAGTGCCCCACTGGTTGACACAGGTGCCCCCATTGAGGCAGGTGTTGCTGTCACAAACGTTCTTCTTGGCCGGGCACCCTGGGGAGGGCACAGAGGGTCGGCACCGGGAGCTGGCAGACAGGGCTCGGCAGGCCCTGGCGCGGACACTGGGCCTAGGTCTAAGGAGAGCTGCCACGCGGGGCCCGAGCGGTCGGGGACCCCGGGCCGAGCCCCCCTCCATCCCCGGCTCCCCCGTTCTCGACTCCCTCGTGCTCCGCGCCCCTGACCCCCGGAATCCCGGCGTGCCCGGCTCCCCCTTACCGGGCTCGGTGCCGTTGTTGGCAATGAAATCGGCCATGTCCAGGAGCCGGCCGTCCACCTGCAGGCCCCGCATACAGCCCACGAAGTGCCGCGTGCGCACGGGGAAGCTCTCGGGCAGGTCCGGCACCCCGCCCAGCAACAGGGGGCCCGTTAGGTCCAGGGACCTGGGGGAGGGGTCGCAAGGTGGGTGGGGAAGTGGGCTTCAGAGGGGGAGCCTCCCGCCACCTCCTGCCCCGCCCGGCTTGGGTGAGGGGTGACAGAGCCAGGCCGGAGCGGGGCCCAGGAGACGGCTTCAGCGTGATCTCCCCGCATCCCTGACCTCCTGGGTCCCTTTTCTACCCGCCACAAGCCCTCTGCCCCTCGCCCTTACTTCTTGCTGCCGCTCTGGGTGCTCTGGGCGGCACACGAGTAGTTGCCCAAGGCCGCTCCGAACCGCAGCGCCATGGCGGGGTCACAGCTGTCCACGGTCACCACGGCGACCTTCTGCTCCGAGGGGCCCTGGGGGAGCCCGGAGCGGCCCAGCAGCGGCTGCGATGGGGGTGGGAGGAAGGGCAGGCGGGTCAGGGGGCGCCCCGACCCCAGATGCCCGCAAGGGCTCCCCCAACCCCGTGCACGCCTTTGCATAAGGCGTGGGGTCGGCCCCTCGGGAGCCCATGGAACCTAGTCCACCTGGGCCGGGGCTGGCACTGCTCGAGTGGACAATGAGATCCCTGTCCTCTCTGGACCCGGGGCAGTGCCCAACCCCAGAGCAAGCGTTGAGAGAACAGATTATTTTGCCTACCTGATTGATGGGGGGGGGGGGGGGGGAGCCGAGAAGGAGATTTGGCATATACGGGGGAAACAGACTCTGGGTGGGGATGGTCCAGGAGCGGGGAGAGGTGGAGATCCAAAACCCTCCTTGATCCCTCCCTCTCCCCCGGAATGCCCTTCACCACCCCTGCCCCCGGACGGCCAATGGCCCCTCCCCTAGGATGCCCTCCTCCCCCTGCTCGGTGGGCCCAGCCCCTCCCCGGGCCCTGCCCTGCCCACCTTGTTGTAGTAGTGCAGTTGCACCGAATGCCACTGGCCGTCGCTGACGCCTCCAGGGATGAACGGGGTCACCGTGGTGATCGACTCTCCTGTGGGCACAAGGGCACACGGCACCCAGAATTTGGGCCAGGCGAGGCAATAGCGGCGGGGAAGGGCGTTCGATGGGGCCCCGGTGAGGAGAGTTGGGACCTCGGCGTGCCCGGGAAAGGAGGGCAGGGCCTGCGGGTGCTCAGGAAAGGAGGGTAGGGTCTGAGGGTGCCCAGGGAAGGAGTGTTGGGTCTGATCGAGGCAGGCAGAACCCGAGGGTGCTCGGGAGAGGAGGGCAGGGTCTGAGGGTGCTCGGGAAAGAAGGGCAAGGTCCGTGGGTGCCCAGAAGAGGTGGGCGGGGTCTGAAGGTGCCCGGGGAGGTGAGCAGGACCCATACCTGCGGAGAAGGTGAGCTGGATCTGCCCTTGGATGATCTCGAGGGCCACGAAGTCATGTTTTTCGTTGAAGCGGCCGTTGTAGAGCAGCAGCCCGTCCTGCTCCTTCGTCGCAAACCTGACGGGGGTGGCGGAACGGGGACTTCGAGGAATCGATCCCGTCCCTGGGGCCTGACTAAGCAGCATGCTTACCCGCCGCCTTTGGGGCCAAGATTAGGCTGGGGCCTCCTAGGGTCCCGGACTGACCCCAGGACAGACCAACAGACATGGAGTCCTAGGCACTGCCCCAGATGGACAGATGGAGAGACGGGGGTCTGATTCCCGGACTGCCCCCGGGATGGACAGACAGACAGGGGGCTGACACCTAGATAGCTCCAGATGGACACAGAGACAGACAGCGGTCTGACTCCCGGACTGTCCCCAGCCTGGACAGATATATCCCCAGCCCGGACAGACATACATGGGGTATTGGCTTCTAGGTTGCTCCCAGGATGGACACACAGACAGACGGGAGTCCTGGCAACCCACTAGGCAGGACGAGGAGACTGCAGTGACTCAGGTGCCCAACCTCAAGGCCCGCCTACCCCTGCCCCGGGACCTGAGCCCTTTTGCCAAACCATCCCGGGGTCTGCCCCTGCTCAGTGCACTGGGCACCAGCCCGGGGCCCACGGACACTCACGTGAGGGTCAGGGTGAAGTGGAAGCGCTGGCGCAGGCCACGGAAGGTGAGGAACGACCGGGCAGGGAAGCTGCGGGCAGTCACTTGGCAGTATGGCTTCTCGAAATCACCCTCTGGGCACTGGCACTTGAAACCACCCACCAGCAGGTTGATGCAGGTCCCCCCGTTCCTGCAGATGCCGGGGGCACAGCGGCCGGACCGGGCACTCACTTCGCAGTGCTCACCTGAGGGCGGCGGGCCAGGAGAGAAGGGGGCTCAGGCGCCAGCTATGCCAGCAGCTTTCCGCTGCCCTGCCAGGGCCACCTATGACTAGCAGCAGGGCCTCAATCCCCAACCCTTCCCCTGCACCCTTCCCCCCACCCCAACTCTAGATAAACATCGGTTACAGAAAAGACCCTAAAATAACAATCGGTCTCAGAAAAGACCCTACAATAATAAGCCCTAATAACACTGGCGCCATGGAGAAGTGCTCTAACCCACTGCAGGGAAACAGTTCTCCCCTCCCCCGCCCCGTCGGTCAGGTCAGGTTGGCTCAGTCTGGAAAAAACGATGTGATCGGGCTTTCCTGAAAGGTCCCTGGTCATCCAGGCTACTGTCTTCCACTCTAGACTATAAGCTCGTTCGTGTCCGCTAATTCTGTTGCATCGTACTCTCCCAAGCACTTAGTACAGTGCTCTACACACAGTAAGCGCTCAGTAAATACCACTGATTAATTGATCCAGTCCTGAGGGAGCGGGGATCCACTGCCGTCCCCCAACCCTGCCATCCAAATTCTCGCCTTTCTGATTGCTATGAAGGGCTTTGAGATCAGGCAGAAGACAGCTGGGGTGGGGGAGGGGTGGGGGGAGGAATTATCAATTAACCAACTTCTTTTATTAAGTGCTTACTCTAAGCAGAGCACTATACTAAGCGCTTGGGAGAGTACAATTTAACAGAGTTGGCAGACTTGTTCCCTACCGAAGCAGGGGGCTTGGGTTCCAGCCCTAACACAATCACTAAGGGAGGATAAGGGTGGGTTTTTTTGCATAGTCTCATTGGGCTGGAAATGAGGACAGCTTCAGTCTCCTGAGGAAGAGACTGAGCTGGGAGTCTGGACTCCTGGGTCTCTCCACTCCGTACTGCCCCTCACATGCTGGGTGAGCTGGGTTGATGACTCACCCTCTCTGTGCTTAGTGTCTAACTCTGGACCCATTTCCCATCCTGCCTCCTAAGGTGGCTGGGCTGAAAGTCGGGGGTTTGGTGGGGAGGCGGGTCTGGGAGGGTGGGTGGCAAGGTTGAGGGGTGGCCAGGAACCACATCACATGGGGCGCGGGGGCTTGGCGATCCTGTCTTCCCTGGAGGAGACCCGGATCCTTTGGTGCTAACTCCAAGCAGGTGATGGGGGCGACTGCCTGCCCCACATGGGGTCTGTGGGGTTGGGATCTTGGTGTTCTGTAGGGTTGGGGGCTTTAATTCTGGACCCCATGGGCAGGAATGTTACATACTGACCCTGAGCCAGCAATAAAAATGAAAAGTCTCCTGTCCCTCTGACCAGGTTTTTGGGCTCCCCGTGGATCTTCCCTTCTCAGGTCTTGTCTGCCCTCTCTCTCTCCAAGATCCTGCTTGAGTACTGGATTCCTCTGGGCTCCTCTGGACTCCTGAGCTTAGTGACCAAGCAGCTGTTCCCAGGCCTGCAGTAACCCCATGGTTCTCCCATCCTCAGAGCCCAAGAAAGACCTCAGGCCCCAGCCTCCCCACGGGGCACAGGCTGGGGGCAGGGGGAAGGATGGGGACAGGTAACTCCATGCTGTCTGGCAGAGCACCCCCTCCGTATAGCCGTGCCCCGGGGGACGGCTGGAGGCAGGGGCTTGGCTCCCTTGCGAATGTCCCATGCCCTGCTCCAGACCTGGACCCTGGGGGATCCCAAGGGTGGGAAGGCCCAGGAGTGCCCTGCTGGCTTCATAATTTGAAGGCCTGAACCTGGGTCAAGGGCTCAGGGACCTTGTCAGCTCCTATGACCCAGGAGCGAATAGTGGAGGAGACAGAAGGGATTGGGGTTGGAGGAAGATGGATGAAAAATGAGTGGAGAGCCAGGGGTCCAGAAGAGGACCACAAGACCCCAGAAAGAAGCCAGGGTCAGGGAGGAAGGGCCAAGGGTACAGTCCTTATCCTGAGGCTTCCCCTCCACCTCTACCAGCCACCAGTCTATCCTTGCTAAGCATTCTCTCTCTCTCCCATTACAACCCAGCCCCCACACTTTGCTTATCTAATGCCAACTCGTTTTGTTTTGTCTCTGTCTCTTCGCTTCTAAACTGTGAGCCCATTGTTGGGTAGGGATTGTCTCTATTTGTTGCCGAATTGTACTTTCTAAGCGCTTAGTACAGTGCTCTGCACACAGTAAGCGCTCAATAAATACAATTGAATGAATGAATGAATGAATGAATGAACCTACTCACTGGGCCTCAATCTCGCCTCTGTCACTATCGACCCCTTGCTCACATACTCCCTCCAGCCTGGAACTCCCTCCCACTCTCCCCGTCTTCAAAGCCCTCCTAAAAATGGGGTTTGAGAAGCAGTGTGGCCCGGTGGATAGAGCATGGGCCTGGGAGTCAGAAGGAGCTGGATTCTAATTCTGGCTCTGCCACTTGCCTGCTGTGTAACCTTAATCAAGGCACTTAACTTCTCTATGTCTCAGTTTCCTCAACTGCAGAATGGAGATTCACTCCCTATTGTCCCTCCCTCTTAGACTGTGAGCTGCATGAGGGAGAGGGACTGTATCCGGTCTGAGTAACTTGTATCTACCCCAGTTCTTGAACAGTCTTGACACAAAATAAGCACTTAACAAATACCAATAAAAAGCACACACAAAATAAAAGCTCTTCCAAGCACTTAGTATACTGCTCTGCACACAGTAAGCACTCAATAAAAACAACTGCTTGATTGATAGCCTCCTCCTCCTCCTCCCTTGAGTTTGTCCCCTTTTTTCCACCTCTTCTCCCTGGCCGACACCCCCTCTTCCTTAAAATCCACCCCACTCCCCCACGCCTTTGCTCAGGTCTCAGGGTGCCGCCCTCCGCATCACACCCCGTAAACCCTCCTTTTCTCTACTCCCACTCCCTTTAGTGTCGCCCTGACATGCTCCCATTATTCATTCCCCCTGACCCAGCCCCACAGCACTTAAGGCCATATCTGTCATTTATTTACATTAATGTCTGTCTCCCCCTTTACACTGCAAACTAGTTGTGGGCAGGGACCGTGTCCATTTACTGTTGCTTTGTACTCTTCCAAGGGCTTAGTACAGTGCTCCGCACACAGTAAGAACTCAGTAAACACAGCCCTTGTATACATATCTGTAATTATTTATATTAATGTCTGTCTCCCCTCCCTCTACACTCTAAGCTCGATGGGGGCAGGGCATGTGGCCGTTTATTGTTGTTTTGTACTCTTCCAAGGGCTTAGTACAGTGTTTCACACAGTAAGCGCTCAATCAATACAGCATAGTTTACTGGCTAGAGCACAGGCTTGGGAGTCAGAAGGTCACGGGTTCTAAACCAGACTGCCACATATCGGCCATGTGGCCTTGGGCAAATCACTTCACTTCTCTGGGCCTCGGTTATCTCATCTGTAAAATGGGGAGCCCTATGTGGGACAGGGGCTGTGACCAACCTAACTGATTTGAATCTTTCCCAGCGTTTAGTACAGTGCTCTGCACATAGTAAGCGCTCAATAAATACTATTGAATTAGCTTAGAGCAGTGCTTGGCACCTAGTGAGCGCTGAACAAGTACCATTATCCCGTGCTTAGAGCAGTGCTTGGCACCTAGTAAGCGCTTACAGAATCCATGAAAAGATGAACTTTTGGTTCACTTTTAAATATTATTACTTTTACCTGTTTGTGCTTTTTTTCAATTCTAGGTTTGAATAAATCTCGAAGTCGGAGGACGTGGTGTTTCTAATCCCAGCTCCGCCACTTTTCTGCCGTGGGAGCAGTAAACCACTTAACTTCTATGTACCTCAGTTACCTCATCTGCATAATTGGGATTAAGACTGTGAGCCCCACGTGGGACAATCTAATTACCTTGTACTATTCCAGCGCTCACAACAGTGCTTGCCACATAGTAGTAAGTACTTAACAAATACCATCATCATCATTATAATGATGAAGAACTGTGAGCCCCACCTGGGACAACCTAATTACCCTAGTGCTTAAAGCAGTGCTTGGCACATAGTGAGCGCTTAACAAACACTATCATTATAATGGGGACTAAAACTGTGAGCCCCATGTGGAACAATCTAATTACTTTGTACTACCCCAGCGCTCAGAACAGTGCTTGCCACAGAGTGAGTGCTTAACAAATACCACCATCATCATTATAATGGGGATGAAGACTGTGAGCCCCACGGGGGACATCCTAATTACCTTGTATCTACCCCAGCATTTAGAACAGTGCTTGGCACAGAGTGAGTGCTTAACAAGTACTGTCATCATCTTTATAATGGAGATGAAGACTGTGAGCCCCACGTGGGACAACCTAATTACCTTGTATCGACCCCAGCGTCCAGAACAGTGCTTGGCACATAAAGGAGAGCTTCAGAAACACTACTATTTGGTGATGATGAGTAGGATGGGAGGAACGACGGCCTGAGGAAGTGTATTTACCTTGTATGTCCCCCAGCGTTCAGAATAGTGCTTGGCACCTAGTGAGCGCTTCAGAAACACTATTAAAGATGATTATGAGTAGGACGGGAGGAACGACCACCTGAGGAAGTGTGTTTACCTTGTATCTCTCCCAGAGCTCAGAACAGCGCTTGGCACATACGGAGCGCTTCAGAAACACTTATTACTGATGATGATGAGTAGGATGGAAGGAACGGCGGCCTGAGGAAGTTTGTTTACCATGTATCTTTCCCAGCGCTCCGAACAGTGCTCGGCACAGAGTGAGCGCTTCAGAAACACTGCTATTGATGATGATGAGTAGGATGGGAAGAACGACAGCCTGAGGAAGTGTGTTCACCTCGCATGTCCCCCAGCGCTCAGAACAGTGCTGGGCACAGAAAGCGCTCAAGAAACACCAACATCGTTATCATGGGGATGAAGAATGTGAGCCCCACGTGGGACAACCTAACTGCCTCCCCCAGCGCTGAGAACTGTGCCGGGCACATAGTAAGGGCTTAACGAACACTATGATCGTGATGATGATGATTAGGATTATGAGAAGCAGCGTGGCTCAGTGGGAAGAGCCCCGGCTTGGGAGTCAGAGGCCGTGGGTTCTAATCCCGGCTCTGCCCCTCATCAGCTGCGTGACTGTGGGCAAGTCACCATTAGACTGTAAGCCCGTCAAACGGCAGGGACTGTCTCTATCTGTTGCCGACTTGTTCATCCCAAGCGCTTAGTACAGTGCTCTGCACATAGTAAGCGCTCAATAAATACTATTCTCTGGGCCTCGGTGACCTCATCTGCTAAAATGGGGATGAAGACCGCGAGCCCCACGAGGGCCAACCTAATTACCTCGTATCTACCCAGCGCTCCGAACAGTGCTCGGCACACAGCAAGCGCTTCACAGATACCAACACTATTATTATTAGATGGCGACGCTCATCACCGGTGAAGTGGTCCGGGCAGTGGCAGGTGTATCCGCCCTCTCGGGTCCGGCAGCGTCCGTGCGGGCCGCAGGGGCTGGAGTAGCAGAGGTCGATCTCGGTCTCGCAGAAGTCTCCGGTGAAGCCGGGCGGGCAGCGGCAGCGCAGGCCGCCCACCGGGTGGATGGGCCGGAAGAGGACCGAGGCCGAGGCGATGAAGGGCGCCGTCGAGTCGAAGCGCAGGACCGACACGCAGCGCATGTAGTTCTCGCACGGCTCCCGCAGGCAGATGTTGTCGTCGAAGGGCAGCACGCGTTGGGCCGACAGGGCCGCCAGGAGGCTGCGGTTGAGGTAGAGCCGCTCCTGCAGGTCCTCGGACGGCAGGAAGCCCCCCGACGGGGTCCCGGGCCCCGGGCCCGGCCCGGCCCGCCCCACCGACAGGCTGACGTTGAGGACGTGCGCCCCGGGCACGTCCGAGTCCCGCTGGACGCTGAAGACCACCACCCGCTCCGGGGCCGCGGCCAGGGTGGCCGCCACGGCGCGGACGAAGAGGCCCAGCAGCGGCGAGAGGAAGCGCTCCGGGCTCATGTCCTGCAGCCGCAGCGTGATGCTGTGGGTCAGCATCTCGTCCGTGACGATGGTCACCCGCAGGGCGCACTGGGCCGACACGCTGTGGACGCCGTCTGCGGGGAGCCCAGAGCTGGGAGCCGCCGCCGGGAGGACGGCCCGCCGCCCCCCCGCCCTCCAGCTTCCACCGTCCCTCCTGCCCCGCCCTGCCCCGCCCTGCCCCGCCCTGCCCTGCCCCGCCCTGCCCTGCCCCGCCCTGCCCGTCCGCCTCTCTCCCTTCCTCCTGTCCCCTCCACCCGCCACCACCCGCCCTCTCTCCTCCCTTTTCCCCTCCCTGCCCTTACCCGCCTTTACACCACCCTCCTTTACCCCCTCCCGTGCCAAAATCTCCCTCCCTAACCCCGTTCGCCCCCTTCCCTTTTTACTACTTCTCACCATCCCTTCCTCTCTTCTGCTCTGCCATGAGCCATCAGCTCTTCCCCGGCTCGGCCCTCCTGTTCCAGCCCAGCGAGCCAGTCCCGACTCCTGATCCCGGTCTTCCCTCTCCCAACCCAGAGCCTTGGAACCACACCCTACCCAGAGGCCGGCCTCCCTGCTCTCAACGCCTTCTCAAACCCCTTTAGATGCGGTTCGAGGCCACCTCCTCCAGGAAGCCCTCCCTGATTAGCCCCACCCACTCTCCCACCAGGCCGCCTCATCCAGTCGCTCCTGATGTTCCCATATTTGTGTCGATGGACGTGGCCTGGGTCCCCGAGTTGTCGTTCCCCGCCTCCCACCCCCGACTCCGCCAGGCCTGTGGGAGGTGCCCTCTCCGCCATCTGGCAACATTATCACTCCATCCTTATTACCTCCCAGGCCCAGGGTCCACCCCGGCTGTTTCAGATATTTAACTCGGTCCTCAAACCCCCTGTCCACCCTCTCCCCCCATCTCTTGCCCCTCGTGACCTTGTCGTGTACTTCACTGGGAAAACTGAAACCATCAGGGCATCTTCTCCCTAAAATTGCCCCGGCTCCTCTCCAGTTACTCCCTCCTTCTGCCCCTTCTTCGACTTTCCCATCTTTCCCAGCAGCATCTCAAGAGGATATTCCCCCACCTCTTCTCGAAATCTACCCCCTCTACCTACACCCCTGACCTAAACTTCAGGAGTGGGTGGTCGACACCCACTGCCTCCCTTATTCTCCTCTAATCTCTCCTTAACCCACTCCCATCTGGTTTCCACCCCCTTCACTCCATGGAAACCACCCTCTCAAAGGTCACCAGTGATAGTCTTGCCAAATCCACTGGCCTCTATTTCATCTTAATTCTCCTTGACCTCTCAGCTGCCTTCGACACCATTGATCACCCCCATCTCCTGGAAACATTTTCTAACGTTGGCTTCACTGACACTGTCCTCTCCCGGTTCTCCTCTCTCTCTGGCCGCTCATTCTCAGTCTGTTTCTCAGGCTCCTCCTCTGTCTCCCACCCTCTAACTGTGGGAATCTCTCAAGGTTCAGTTCTGGGTCCCCGTCTGTTTTCCATCTACACCCACTCCTTTGGAGAACTCATTTGCTTTTCAAGGCTTCAACAACCATCTCAACGTGGGTGATTCCCCAATCTACATTTCCAGCCCTGATCTCTCTTTTCTTCTTTGCACTCTTATATTTCTTCTTGCCTTCAGGATATCCCTAATTGGCTGTCCATTCCACACCTCAAACTAGATATGCCCCAAACAGAACTCCTCATCTTCCCACCCGAATCCTGTCCTGGCCATCTTTCCCATCACTGAAGGCAACGCCAAGAAGCAGCCAGGCTTAGTGGAAAGAGCGGGGTTTAGGAGTCAGGACCTAAATTCTAATCTTGGCTCCACCACTTGCCTTCTGTGTGACCTTGGGCAGGTCACTTCACATTTCTATGCCTCAGTTTCCACATTTATAAAATGGGGAGCAGTACCCGTTCACCCTTCTACTTAGATTGTGAACACCATATGGGACAGGGACTGCGTCCAACCTGATTATCTCATATCTATCCCAGCACTTAGAATGGTACTTGACACATAGTAAGCACTTAACAAATATTATCATCATCACTGTCCTCCCTGTTTCACAAGCCCATAACCTTGCATTATCTTTGATTCGTCTCTCTCATTCAACCTACACATTCAATCTGTCACCAGATCCTGTCAGTTCTACCTTCCCATCACTAAAATCTGCCCTTTCTCCTCCATCAAAACTGCTAACATGCTAGTCCAAGCACTTATCCTATCCCGCCTTAATTACTGACTCCATCAGCCTCCTTGCTGACCTCCCTGCCTCCTGTCTCTCTCCACTCCAGGCCTAATCTATTTTGCTGCCCAGATCATTGTTCTAAAAAACGTTCAGTCCGTGTCTCCCTACTCCTCAGAAACCTCCAATAGTTGCTCATCCACCCCTGCATCTGAGAGAAATTCCTTACCATTGGCTTTAAAGCAATCAACTCTCCCCCTCCTATCTTACCCTGCTGATTTCTTACTACAGCCCAGGCCGCACACTTCACTCCTCTAATTCCAACCTATTCACTGTTCCTCCATCTTGCCTCTCTCACTACTAACTCCTTTCCCACATCCTTCTTCTGGCCTGAGACTCCCTCCCCCTTCATATCCAACAGAGCGCCACTCTCCACTTTCAAAGCCTTTTAAAAATCCCATCTCCTCCAAGAGGCCTGCCCCATCTAAGCCCTCGTTTCCTTGACTCCCTCTCCCTCTACGTCACCGATGCACTTGGATCTGTACCCTTTAAGCGTTTGATATTCACCCCACCCTCAGCCCCACAGCATTTATGTCCATATCTGTAATTTATTTTAATGTCTGTCTCTCCCTCTAGACTGCAAGTTACTAGTGGGAAGAGAACTTGTTCTACCAACTCTACTGTCCTCCTCCAAGTGCTTAATACAATGTTCTACAGACAATAGCTGTTCATCACCTTGACCCCTCTTACCTCACTTCCCTTCTCTCCTTCTACATCCCAGCCCTCGTGCTCCACTCCTCTGGTGCTAACCTTCTCACTGTACCTCGTTCTCACCTGTCCTGCCTTCGTCCTCTGGCCCACGACCTACCCCTGGCCTGAAACACCCTTCTCACTTCCCCCCTTCAAAGCCCGATTTAAGGCTCATCTCCTTTAAGAGGCCTTCCCAGACTAAGCCCCCGCCTCCTTTTCCTCAGCTCTCCTTCCCTCCCCATCACCCCAACTTGCTCCCTTTGCTCTCCTCCCCTTCCCATTCCACAACACTTGTGTATATATGTCTTGTCTTATGCCATCGAGCTGTTTCCGATCCATTTATAGCGACACCACGACACATCTCTCCCAGAACTCCCCGCTCTCCATCTGCAATCTTTCTGGTGTTGTATCCATAGAGTTTTCTTGTAAAAATACCGTAGTGGTTTACCATTGCCGCCTTCCGCACAGTAAACTCAAGCCTCCGCCCTTGATTCTCTCCCATGCTGCTGCTGCCCAGCATGGGTGAGTTTTGACTTGTAGCAGATGGCCTTCCACTCACTAGCCACTGCCCAAGCCAGGAATGGAATGGGTAGGCCCCTGCTCGACTCTCCCTTCCATAGCCGAGACTGGTAGAGGACTGGAAACTCTCCAGGTGCGACCCTGAGAGAGGAGTATATAAGTACGTATCTATAATTCTATATATTTATATTAATGTCTGTTTACTTGTTTTGATGTCTGTCTCCCTCCTTCTAGACTGTAAGACCAGTGTGGGCAGGGATTGTCTCTTTATCGCTGAAGTGTACTTTCCAAGCACTTAATACAGTGCTCCGCATACAGTAAGCACTCAATAAATACGATTGAATGAATGGATGAATGAACTAATAAATACCATTGATTGATTGATAGAGGATCTCTGGGGCCTTGGAAGTGAAGTGATGAAGGACAAAAGGGGGGATAAATGGACCTCCCCAGAGTCCTCCACCTCCACCCTGTTCTCGTTCTAGCCTGAGCTGTTGGAGGGCACAGAACCTCCAGGGGAGCCTGGAGCCCCTCCCTCCCTCCCTCCCTTCTGGTTCCAGGGAGATAGAAGAAACTCTGTCCGCCTTGGTCTTCCCCCTTCACCTCCCAACAGAAAAAGCAGCATGGCCTAGTGGATAGAGCATAGGCCTGGGAGTCAGAAGGACCTGGATTCTAATCCCAGCTCGGCCACCTGTCTGCTGTACGATCTTGGGCAAGCCACTTCACTTCCTCTGTGCCTCAGTTACCTCATCTGTGGGATTAGGACTGGGAGCCCCATGTGGGACACGGACTGTGTCCAACTTGATTAGTTGTGTCCCCCCTTTCCCTCTGCTCCTCCTCCCCTCCTCCCCAGTTCTTCCCCCTTCCCCTCCCCTCAGCACTGTGCTCATTTGTATATATTATTTATTACCCTATTTATTTTGTTAATGAGGTGTATATCTCCTTGATTCTATTTATCTTGATGATGTTGTCTTGTTTTGTTTTGTTCTGCTTTGCTTTGCCGTCTCCCCCGTTTAGACTGTGAGCCCGTTGTTGGGCAGGGATTGTCTCGATCTGTTGCCGAATTGTACATTCCAAGTGCTTAATACAGTGCTCCGCACATAGTAAGCGCTCAATAAATACTGTTGAATGAATGAATGAATGATTAGCTTATATCTACTGCAGTGCTTAGTACAGTGTGTGGCACGTAGTAAGCGCTAAGCAAATACCATAAAAAAGTCAGTAGGCATGGGACTCACTGCAGCTGGGAGTAAAGCAGACCCCCTGCCCGAACACCCGCTCCATCTCCTCTGCCCTCCCCTCCAACCCCCCCCCCCACGTTTTACCTAGTCCATGTGGAATGACTTATTAGGAACTGTGACCAGGTGGCATCTGAGCATCGCCAGCTCCTGCTCAGGATAGAAGGGGCCCAGGGGCCAGGCAGGGGACGAAGGCACAGGGGCCAAGCCAGGGGCGGGGGCCCAGGGACCGGGAGGGGGGTCGAGGAGCCGGCCGGGGGGTGGAGGGGTGGAGACAATGCTGGCATGAAAAGCCGGGCCCGGTCCCCCTCTCCCATTGAGACTTGCAGCTGCTCAGGAGTCGGTGGCCATCCCCGTGGCAACGGCCCGACACAAAGCATTCCTCACTGGCTTGTCCCTCTCTCCGCGGCCAGCCTGGGACCCCCGTTCCCCTTCCTTGGGGCAGGAGCCTGGGTCTGGGGGCCAGAGCAAGAGCAAGAAGGGAGATGGCCCCAGGGGCAGCCCAACAGATCAGGGTACAGGGCCTTCCTGGGGAAGTTTTCCCATGACTCCTGGCAGAGGGAGGGACTGATGGATGGAAGAAGAAATGCACAGAGCAGCTCCCTGCCTGTCCTGCAGCAGCTCCTGAGGCACCAGGGAGTGAGGGGCTGGGCAAGGAGGAGTGGGAGGTAGAGCATGATGCTGAACATACATGCACGTACCCATGAATCTCAATCAAACATGGGTACACATACTAAACAGACACACCTTCTCACACTCATCCACATTCACCCACACTTTTACACATAATGTCCCATACCCACACACACTTATTCACTCTTGCACACACACACATTCACATAGCCACTCACCTTTATCTAGAGAGGGACCCAGGGAGAAGCAGTGTGGCCTAGTGGAAAGAGCATGGGCCTGGGTGTCAGAAGACCCGGGTTCTAATCCTGGCTTTGCCACTTCTTTCCTGTGTGACTTTGGGCATATCACTTAACATCTCTGTGCCTCAATTTCTTCATGAGAATTAAATAATGTTGGTATTTGTTAAGCGCTTACTATGTGCCGAGCACTGTTCTAAGCGCTGGGGTAGACACAGGGGAATCAGGATGTCCCACGTGGGGCTCACAGTCTTAATCCCCATTTTACAGATGAGGTAACTGAGGCACAGAGAAGTTAAGTGACTTGCCCACAGTCACACAGCTGACAAGTGGCAGAGCTGGGCTGGCCCTCCCTCCCACTTAATAATTATGAAGGGATTTGTTAAGTCATTTCTGTGTGCCAAGGATGGAACTAAGCACAGATGCAAGATAATCAGATTGGGCCTAGTCGCTTTCATCGGACTCACAGTTTAGACTCTGAGGAATCTAAGGAGGTCCGGGGGTAGGGGTTGCATCCAATCAAGTGCTACCGGGCCTTTGAACCCTCCACACAACTCCACACACGTGTCTACAGGCAGGTATGCACATGTTCATTCATGGTGCGGCGAAATGCCCATATCACAAATTGTAAACTCCTCGAGGGCAGGGATCATGTCTCCTAATTATTATACTCTTCCAAGAGCTCTGGACAGGGGTCTGTACAGAGTAGATGCTCATTTAATGCTATGGAACATTTTCAGAATTTAGGTTCAGAAGGGCCCCTCCCCTTGCATAAGAACCCTCCTTCCTCCCAGAGCCCCCTTCCCTAGTAGAGAAGAAATCAATGCTCATGAAGACAAAAACTTGGAGACGGCCCGCTGCCGACTCTCTGTCTACCTCCTAGCTCCGTCTGTCTCTTCTCCAGCTCGATTCTTCCCATCTGGCTGTCCGCCTGTCTCTCCCCCCACCCCCCCAACCCCCAAACCCCCCAATCCTTCTGTCTGGTTTTCCTTGTCTCCTGTACTGGCCACCTGCCACTTCTTCCCCTGGCTCACACCTCAACCACCGGCCCCCTGCTCCTCACTCTCCCTGAGGGAGAGGGGGCTTTGGGATCCTCAGCGATACCATGGCCCCCCGAGGGACAGGCACCATGTCTAATTCGTGCCTGTTTATTCTCTGCCAGAGCTTAGTACAGTGTCCTGCAGAAGTAATCATTTAATAAACGCTACGAGTATGACTACTAACTCCAGGTCCCAGTCTCCCTTCTCTGACTGGTCCCCAGGCCTCCACCTCTCCAGGGCTCCTCGTTGACCTCGGGACAATGGTTGCCTTGGAAATGAGCCTAGCTCCAAATTCCCTTCAAATCCCTCCTGACCCCACAGTTCCCAGAGGAGGAAACTGAGGTGGCGGGGCTCAAGGGGTGGTTACAGCTCAGTGGGTGGATATGGGCGCGGTAGGCAAGGTGGTGCAGGGCAGAGCTCGGGGCCGGAGCAGAGTTCCTGTCCAGCTCTGGCTCTGGGGGAGAAGGAGAGACTCAGAGATTCAGAGGGAGAGAGAAAGGGGCAGAGAGACAGGGGAGGGAAGGGAGGGGAAGGGGAGGAAGCCGGCGGGACAGGAGAGAGAAAGAGAAGAGACAAAGAGCAGGAGCGGGCAGACAAAGAGGCAGCGCCAGTCCCAGAGCGCCACCCTCCACTCCCCCTCCCCAGCTTCGCTTAACTTTGGGGTTGTCATAGCAACTGCCTGGAGGGGTCAGTGCCGGGGGGGGGGCGGGGGCGGAGGAGGAGCTGGGTCTGGAGGTTCCAAAGAAGCTTCACCCCATTTTCCCACTCGCAGGGGGAGGGGCCGGCAGGAGGTGTCTGTGGCTCTGGGGCAGCTCCCTTGAGACTGCATCTCTTCTTTCCGGCTCCCCCTGGGTCCTGAAGCCCCCTTCCCCGGGGGCGGGGGGGCGGGGGAGGGGAGCCGGGTCGAGGGTCGAATGGCCCCGGGGGCAGTCAGGGGCTTTGGCCCACGCTGACCCTCTAAACCCCTCAACTTCCTTCTCAGCTCCACGCCCTAGGGGAGAGAGCTCAGGCACTTCGATCCCTGGCCCCCCAATAACCTCACCCTCGACCCCCATGGCCCAGGGCCCGCCCCCTCCCCACGTCTCCTCTGTCCTCTCAGGGGTAACTGGGGCTCAGAGGGGAGTAGCCCACAGTGATTAAGGTTCATCTGATACCTGCCCCTCACTGCCCCCCAACCTTGGTGCAGGTCTGCATCTTGGGGCCGGGCAGGCCCGGAGCAGGTGCAGCCTGCTGGCCCCGGCTGGAGTTTTAGCTCCTCGGGCCGGGGCCAGCCTCGGCCCCTTCTCCAGCCCGACCGTTCCCTCCTCACCACCACCTCGGGGACGACCCCCGGGCCTCAGCTCGGACCCTTCCCCACCCCCCGCGGCCCCGGCGGTGACCGGATGAGGAGGGCGGCGACGCTCCGCTGGGCCCTCGGTATGCGGCCGGCTCTCACGCCCCCTCAATGGGCAGGGGCATGGTGCCCCCTTCCCCGCCCCCAACCCTGCCCCGGACTACAATCTCCCGGGACTCCTCGCCCCCTGGGGCTGGCGGAGGGGGGCGGGACTTCAGGGTGCAGCCGCTCAGCAGGGAGACTGGGCCACCTGGGTCCTTCAGGGACGGCTGTGCAGGCTCGGGGAATGGGGGGGGGGGGGGAGGACGCTACTCTGCTGCAGCCCCAGCCCCCCAAGACCTGACGGTGGAGTTGGCAGTACAGTGCCTGGCACAGAGTAAGCGCTTAACGGATACCACAATTATGATGGTGATCATTATTGAACCCCCACTTAAACAAAGAGTCCCGGGGAAGGGAGGAGGAGGGGGAAGAGAGAGAATCCGTCACACCGAGTCTCCCGGTTCACCACCAGTTGTGGAGGGGCCCGGATCCCCGGGTCCCGCCATCCCCCCTATCCCCTCTTCCACCCGAGTCCGGGCCCCCGGGTGGGGAGCTTGGGCGGGAGGATGGGGGGGTGGGCGTTAGCCACCAGAATGCTACTCTCCCCCATCTCCTCCCCGCGGCCCCCACCCAGCCCCCCTCTCAGCCACTCTTCCCGCCTTTCTCGGCAAAGTCCTCCCCAGCCCCGCCCCCAGCAGGAGGGTGGGGGTGGGGGCGAGGGAGGGGGCGGGGAAGCGGCCAACCACGGCGGTGGTCCGATCCGGCCCGGCCCGGCCCGGCCCGGCCCGGCCCGGCCAGGCCCAGGCTCGGGGCAAGAGGAAGGGAGGCGGGATGAGCCAGACCTCCTGGGGCCTGCTTCCAGGGGGCGGGACGGGGGAGGAGGAGGGCCCCGCCGCCCCCTTCTTTGCCCCTGGTCATAAACTGCTTAGAGACCCAAGGGAAATTTGAATCCTGCCCCAAGGTCTCCCCAGCCTGCCACCCCTCCATGGCCCAGCAACCACTGCCCCAGCCGGGTCCCGCCAGTCCCTCCGACCCATTGCCCAACGCCCTAACTGCCCCGGGCGTGATTCCAGACCCTGACACTGCCCCAGCCGTGGCTGTCCAATCAATGACTGACCCAGGCCGGGCCCACCGTAACCCGGCCCTGCTCCGAACCACGATCTAACCAACCACTGCCCCGGCCACGGTCTACCCAACTAACCACCGCCCCAGCCACGGTCTGTCCAACCGCCCCCTGCCCCATCGTGCCCCGACACGGTCCAACCAATCACTGGCCCATCCATGGTCCGACCATCCCACGGCCCTACCCCAGCCCGCAGTCCAACCCATCACTGCCCCAGCCACGGTCTGTCCAACCAACCGCTGCCCCGGCCGTGGTCCAGGCAACCTCGGCCCCAGCCACGATCCGACCGATCGCTGCCCCGGCCACGGTCCAACCCCCGACTCTCCTGGCCAGGCCCCACCGTCTCCCGGCTCCAGCCCACAATCAGACCAGCCACTTGCCCAGCCTTAAGCCCTCCAACCCGCTTCCCAACACTCTCACCGCTCCAGCGGTGTTCAAATCCCCGCCCCCGCCCCAGCTCGTGGTCCAACTTATCACTAGCCCATCCGGGGTCCGAGTCCCACCGGGCCAGGGCCGGGTCCCACCATCCCCCGGCCCCACCTGAACCGTGGGCCAACCAATCGCTGCCCCAGCCACGATCCAACCAGTCGCCTTCCCGACACTGGTCCAACCAGTCACTGTCCCAGCCACGGTCCAACACCCGACTCTCCTGGCCAGGTTCCCCCCATTCCCCCGGCTCCGCCCCGCAGTCTACCCAGACACTGCTCCAGCCTTGGCCCATCCAACCCACTGCCCAATACTCATGATCCAATCCCGCCTCCCCTGCCCCCTCCCGGCCCCCACCTCCCCCGACCCTGACTTCCACCGCCCCGTCCCGGCCCAACCGCTTTCCTTCCCTCTGCGACTGCTCCAGCCGGACCCCTCTCCCCGCCGGGCCCGCGCGGCATCCCGGGGGCTCACCTGACACGGACACCCTCATGATGGCCTCCAGCGGCCGGTTGTTGTCCAGGGCCGGGCTGAGCCGCAGCTCCCCGGTGGAGGCGTTGAGGAGCACCAGGCTGAGCTCGTTGCCCTCCTCGAAGGTGTAGCTGAGGGCGTCGGAGACGTCGGGGTCGTGGGCCGGCACCCGGCCGATGGCGCCGCCGGGGAAGCTGCTGGAGCGGTTGGTGACGTAGTTGTTGAAGAGGATCTCGAAGTTGCCGAGGACGGGCGGGTTGTCGTTGCGGTCCAGGAGGCGGATGTGGACCGTGGCCCGGCTGACCAGCGGGGCGGACGTGGCCTGCACCACCACGACGTACTCGGCCCGCGCCTCGTAGTCCAGGTCCACCAGCGCGGTCAGCTCCCCGGAGAAGATGTCCAGCTGGAAGACCTCGGGGATGTTGCCCTCCACGATCTGGTACATGATCTGGGCGTTGGTGCCCTCGTCCGGGTCGCTGGCGGTCACGCGGGCCACGGCCAGCCCGATGGGGCTGTTCTCCTCCACGAAGACATCGAACTCGTCCCGCGCGAAGACCGGCGGGTTGTCGTTGACGTCCAGGACCGTCACGGCCACCTCCACGGGGGTCCGGGATGGGGGCACGCCCTTGTCCACGGCCAGCGCCCGCAGGCGGTAGAGGGCCACGTTCTCGCGGTCCAGCCGGCGCAGGGTGCGCACGATGCCCGAGGTGGACTCGATGACGAAGTCGCCGTCCCCGTCCTCCCCGCCCTGGAAGGTGTAGAACACCCGGCCGTTGAGGCCCGCATCGCGGTCGGTGGCGGAGACCTGCAGGACGCTGGTGAAGGCGGGCACGTCCTCGTAGACGCTGCCCTGGTAGGCCTCGCGCAGGAACTGCGGGGCGTTGTCGTTGACGTCGTTCACCAGGATCTCCAGGTAGGTGGTGTCGGACTTCTGCGGGATGCCGTTGTCCCGGGCCGTGATGGCCAGGGTGTAGGAGACCTGGTCCTCGTAGTCCAGCGGGGCCAGCGTGGTCACGGCCCCCGTGGCCCCGTCGATGCGGAACTGGGGGAGGCTGTCCTCCATGAAGTAGGTGATGCGGGCGTTCTCGCCCGTGTCCTCGTCCGTGGCGCTGATCACCACCACCGTGGTGCCCGGCGGCCGGTCCTCGTCGACGTTGACGGTGTAGTGGGAGCTCTGGAAGACGGGCCGGTGGGTGTTGGCGTCGGTGACGTTGACCAGCACCTGGGCGGTGTCCTGGCGGGTGCCGTCGGAGGCCGTGACGGCCAGCAGGTAGTGGCGCTCCAGCTTGTAGTCCAGCGGCAGGGCCAGGGAGATGAGCCCGCCGCCGCCGCCGCTCTGGCTGGTGATGGAGAAGCGGTTGCGGGTGTTCCCGCTGGCTATCTGGTAGGTGATGACGCTGTGGGCGTCGCGGTCCACGGCCGACACCGTCACCACGCTGGTGCCCACGGCCGCGTCCTCGTTGAGCCTCACCGCGTACTCCGGCCGGGTGAAGGCCGGGCTGTTGTCGTTGACGTCCAGGACCGTGATGCTCACGCTGGCCGAGGCGGTCAGCGGCGGTTCCCCGTGGTCCCGGGCCTCCACGCCGAAGCTGTAGAAGTCCACGGCCTCGCGGTCCAGCTCGGCGGCCACGGAGATCCAGCCGGTGCCGTTGTGGACGGCGAAGGGGCAGGCCGGCCCGACGCCGGACAGCCGGTACTCCAGCCGGGCGTTCTCGCCCGCGTCGGCGTCGACGGCCTGCACGTGCAGCACCAGGTAGCCCAGGGGCACGCTCTCCAGCACGGTGGCCTGGAAGGGCGTGCTGACGAAGATGGGGGCGTTGTCGTTCACGTCCAGCACCTGCACGGTCACCAGGCCCGACACGTTGGAGAGCGGCGGCCGCCCTCCGTCCTGGGCCCGGACACGCAGGCTGTACTCCTTGGCCGCCTCGTAGTCCAGGGGGCCGACCAGGTCCAGGGCCCCGGTCTGGGCGTCCAGGTAGAACTGGCCCCGGGCGTTGCCGCTCATGATGCTGTAGTGGACCAGGGCGTTGCTGCCCTTGTCGCGGTCCGTGGCGGCGACCCGCAGGATGGGCACGCCGGGGGCCGCGTCCTCCCGGACCCGCACCACGTAGCGCTTCTCGCCGAACTGAGGGGCGTTGTCGTTGTCGTCCTCCACGGTCAGGTGGACGGTGGCCGTGGCGCTGCGGGGCCCGGGGTCGCGGCCCTGGTCGCTGGCCTCCACCGTCAGCAGGTAGGACTCCACGGCCTCGCGGTCCACGGGGCCCCGGGTGCGGATGACGCCGGAGCGCGGGTCGATCTCGAAGGCCTCCGAGGCCTCGGCGGCCCCGGGCGCGCCCGGGCCCTCCAGCAGGCGGTAGAGGATGTTGGCGTTGGCCGGGGCGTCGGCGTCCGTGGCCCGCACCGTCAGGACCTCGTAGCCCACCTCCAGGTTCTCCCGCAGGCTCTCCTTGTACTCGGCCTGCTCGAAGGCGGGGTCGTGGTCGTTGGTGTCGGCCACCGTGACGGTCAGCGTGGCCAGGGCGCTGCGCCGGGGGCTGCCGTGGTCCTGGGCCGTGACGCGGAACACGTGGCTACTCTTGGTCTCCCGGTCCAGCTCCTCGGCCGTGGTCACGGCCCCCGTGGCGGCGTCCAGCGAGAAGAAGAGGTTGGAGCGGCTGTCGAACAGGGCGTCCATGCTGTACTCCAGCCGGCCCGCCTCGCCGCCGTCCGGGTCCGAGGCCCGCAGCCAAGCCACGGGGGTGCCCGCCGGCTGGTTCTCCGCCACCGTGGCCTGGTAGCTGGGCGTCTGGAACTGGGGGGCCGTGTTCACGTTCCGCCGCCGCCGTCCGCCCCCCTGCCCGGCTCCGTGGCCGCCTCTGTGTCTTTCCTCGTCCCCCTCTCCGTGGCCGCCTCTGTGGTCGCCCTCGTCCCCCTCTCCGTGGCCGCCCCTGTGGCCGCCCTCGTCCCCCTCTCCGTGGCCGCCCCTGTGCCCGCCCTCGTCCCCATCTCCGTGGCCACCCCTACGCCTGCCCTCGTCCCCATCTCCGCGGCCGCCTCTGTTCCTGCCCTCTTCCCCATCTCCGTGGGCACCCCTGGGCCCGCCCTCGTCCGCATCTCCGCGGCCGCCTCTGTTCCTGCCCTCTTCCCCATCTCCGTGGGCACCCCTGGGCCCGCCCTCGTCCCCATCTCCGTGCTCAGCCCCGCGCCCATCTCCTTGCCCCTCTCCGTGCCCGCCCCCGTACCCTCGCGGCCCACAGGACCGGCACCTCAGCCGCGGGGCCCGGGCCGGCTGGAAGCAGCGGGGCCCCGCGGGGAGGACGAGCCGTCCCGGCGGGGAGAGGTGGCCCCTGGCTCCCAGGAGGCGGCAGCGCCAGCGGCAGCCCCCCGGGGCCGGGGGCAGGGGCACGGGGGCCCGGGGCTGCGGGCACCAGGGTCGGCGGCCCCTAAGCAGCAGCCGGCCGCTGAGCTCGGGGCCCCGCGGCCCGCAGCGAGCAGCGTGCAGCCAGGATCCCGGGGCCCCGGCCGGGCACAGCCAGCGCCGAGGGGCGCAGGGTCCGGCGGGCTGCGGGGCGGGCGGCCCCAGCGGGTGGCAGGCCCCGGCGGGCAGGGCGTCGAGCCCGGTGCCCAGGCCCGGCGGCGGCAGCAGCAGCAGCAGCAGCAGCAGCAGCGGCGGCAGCAGGAGGGGCAGGAGGGGCAGGAGGGGCAGGGGCGGCTGCGGGCAGGGGGTGCGGGCTCCGGTCCGGTCCCGCATCTCTCCCTCCGGCCGGCCCGGTCAGCGGCGGCGGCGGCGGCGGCGGCTGCTGCCCCTCCAGCCTCGCCCGGCCTCGCCGCGCCTCATCCCCGGACTCTGCCGGGCACCTTCCTGGGCCGCCGCCGGTGCCCCCTTCCCCCGCGTCCGTCCTGCGGCCCGGCGGCTGCCCGCTTCTCCCTCTCCCGCGCAGCGCCCTTAGGTCCCCCGGCCCCTGGCCCCGCGTCCTCCCCGAGGAGCCCGGGGGTCCCCCTGCGGCCCTCCCGGCCCCGAGTCGCTCGGTCCCGGTCGGTCGGTCGGTCGGTCGGTCGGTCGGTCGGTCGGTCGGACTGAGCGCTCCGCAGAGCGGCGGGAGGCGGGAGGCGGGAGGCTCATTACCATAAACCTGCTCCGCTCCTCCCGCTCCTCCTTCAAGCGGCGACGCCAGCCCCGAGCTAGAGCAGGTGGGTCCCACCCCGGGCCCCGCCCCTCCCCGGAGCCCCGGGCCCCGCCGACGGGAGGCCGCCGGGCCCCGCCGGGCCCCGCCGGGCCCCATCGGACCCCGGCCTCTCTGCGGGGAACGGTGGCTTAAGGCTCGGCTTCCAACCCTCCGGAGGCCCAAGGGTTAAAGGTTCCCGCCGAGCTCTGTCCTCATCACCCCTCCACCCTCCCTGCCCGCACTTGTCCCAGGGACGGGGTCAGATGGTGAAGAGGTGAGGAGAGGGGTTGACCACAGAGCCACGGGGCAGAGCCGCCGCCAGACTTCAGAGAGGGCCTATTTGCCGACCCCTCCCTCCCCACCACCCCCCACAAATAGAAAGGAGACCCCTAGAATCCCAGAGAAGGTGACAGGCCCCACGGACACACCCGGTCCTCAGAGGGTGGCTTTGGAAGCAGAAGTGGTCCAGACCTAGGCCCAGACCCAAAGATGACCTAAGCTGGACTTTGGCATCACTTGGTGCGGGGGGAGAGTGGGTGTGTATATGTGTGCGGGTGTGTGTGGGGGGGGGGGGAGTTCACTTGCTGCTTCAGGATTTAGGGTTTGAGTCCTTGACTCCTTCCTGGGCCACTTTCCACTTCAACGTGGAAGCAAGGAGGAAGGGAGAGAGGAAAAGGGACATTCGGACAAATTATACCCTCTTCCCTTCTCTCCTCTTCTTCCTCCTCCTGCTCCTCCTCCTTCTCCTCCTCCGTGTTCTCCCAAACCACAGCTATGCAGCAGCTCACCAACAGTCCCGCTGTGCGCTGGGCCTTCTGGTACAGGGTGTTGCCACTGGTAAGCCGGCAGGACCTGCCTTTGGAAAGGGATTTTCCGCTCCCTCCTGCAATCTGCCAGGGGGAGGCGGCCAAAAGCTGCTATTTTTAAATCCTCCAAAACCCCCAAACAAACTTAATCATCAACCCTCCCCCCACCCCAGCCTTTTGTGCCAAAGCCATATCTCCTCACACTCGGCTCCCCAACACCGAGCCGGTTCTGCTTCCCACCCTGCTGCCTTTCTTCTGAGACTGCGCGTTGCCTGAGGGGGGGTGGGGGGCGGGTGCCAAGTTTCACCCCGACGGCCAGAGTAAAGGAGAATGGGCAGCAAGAGAGACTGAGGCGAGCCTTCAGAAAGATAGGAAGTGAATTAGTCTGGGAAATAGAGGGAGGTGGAAGGAACGCTTTTTCTGAGGTCTTTGACCCATCGAGCACGTGTCTGAACTGGAAGTAGGGCAGTCCTGCCCAAAAGTAGGGCAGTTCTGCCCAGAAGCAGGGGGACGGACGAGTTGACCCCCGAGGGCCCTTCCAGCCAGTTTTGAAAAGCCCAGAGAGCGTGTCTCTCACTTACCTCCCGTAAGCTGCGGGGAGAAGGCTTGGGAACTAAACCATCTGCTAATTAGCCCTTCAATTGAGGTTGTGTAATTAAGACTTCCATTTCATTTGAAATTTCAATAAAACAGACGGATGGGGCTGCAGCTTTTGGTTTATTTTTCTCCTTTTTGTGGCTAAAAATAAGCATCATGCGTTTCCTCCTTGTGGAGAAGAAGGGAAGCCCAGGCAAAGTGGGGAAGCAGGAGAAGGAGCGGTGCCCTGAGAATGACTGAGCCCAGGGGGAGGCCGGGAGGGCAGGAGCGGGTTCGCGCCTGCTTCCCGAGTCACGGTTGGTTCTGGCCCCAGACAAGGCATCTCCTTTCATCTGCTGAGATCTCTAAAAGCTCTCTGCAAGCAGCCTGTGATCTCCCGCCCTTGGGGGGGAGGGTGCAGGGTGGAGGCGCAGACAGGAATGGCAACTCCAGCCGGGCCCTGTGCAAGTCGGCTACAGGCGGCGGTGGCCGCCGCGGTGGAGGCTGAGGTGGCGGCCTCCTCCCCTTGCCCCCTTTTGTACCCCAGACCCCGCCCAGACCCGATCGTCAGGACCCAGCCGGCTAGAGGGAATCGGTTTCAACCCAGTTAGACTCCTCTGGTTGGCTTCCCTCTGGTGCAGCCCCCTGGTCTGGAGGGAGCTGGGTCCCGGGAGAGCCGGGGGAAAGGGAGTGGGAGAGCTGGCCCTCACTGGCTCTCCGCCCAATCAGTCAGTGGTATTAACTGAGTATTTACTGAGGGGAGAGTGCTGTACTAAGTTCTTGGGAGTACAACAAGCAAAACATGTTTCCTGCCCTCAGGGAGGGAGACAGACAAAAATGACTTACAGGTAGAGGGAGCGGGCGGGAGACTGGGGCTAGTAGAGATAGTTGTGGGACTATGCCAGGTGAAATAGAAGAATAAGGAATTGAGTGGACAAACCAATTTACAGCCCTACAGAAGACCCCAGGAAGGGTACAGATACACAGTGCCAAGAGTCACTGTTGGGTTGACAAGACTTGAGATGTTTAGAATTCATCAGGGAGGGCTTCCTGGGGGAGGTGGGATTTTTTAGGAGGGCTTCAAAGAAGGGGAGAACTGTGGTCTGGAGGATTTGGGGCCAGGGAGAGAGGTGGAAAGGAGATCCAGGCTGCGAGAACAGTGTGAGCAAAGGGTCGGAGGTGGGAGAGTGGAGAGTTGAGAGTTGAGAGCGAGGGGTCACAGGTGGGTTGGGTTAAGTGTGAGGAGCAAGGAGCCCAGATTGGGACAAGCCAGGTGAAGAAAGCTGATGCATGAGATGAGGAAAGCAGGGAGAAGGCCTTGAAGCCACTAGAAAGGAGTTTCCGCTTGATGCAGAGGGAGATGAATCAATCAATCCATGGTATTTATTGATCACTTCCTATGTGCCGAGTACTGTACAAAGCACTTGGAAGAGTACAGTGCAACAGAGTTGGCAGTCATGTTCTCTATCCACAGCGAGCCTACAGTCTAGAGGGGGAGACAGGCAATAATATAAACAATTTATACTAATGACAGGATTTGTTAAGGGCTTACTAGGTGCCAAGTACTGTTCTAAGCGCTAGGGTAGATACGAGCTAATCAGTTTGGACACGGTCCCTGTCCCTCATGGGGCTCACATTCTTAATCCCCATTTTACAGATGAGGTTAATGAGGCACAGAGAAGTTAAGTGACTTGCCCAAGGCCACACGGCAGACAAATGGCAGAGCAGGTATTAGAACCCAGGTCCTTCTGACTCCCAATCCCATGCTCTATCCACTAGGACATAAGTACATAATGATGGGTAGACATTGAGAGTTTTTGAGGAAAGGGAAGATGTCTTGCAAGGCATTTCAGGAAGATGATCAGATCATCAATCAGTAGGAAGACTAAAGTGAAGTGGGGATGGGCCAGAGGCTAGGGGAGACCAGTGAAGAGGCCGATTCAGTAGTCTAACAGTAATACGATGCCTGAACCAGAACCGTGGCTGTTTGGCTGGAGAGGAAGGGGCGCATCTGGAAAACGTTGGATTTAGCCGTGCGTAGGAGCTGAAGGAGGATTTGAGAGCTGAAAGTCAGCGACGATCAATCGATGGTATTTATTGAGGGTTTACTGTGTGCACGGCACTGTACTAATCGCTTGGGAAAATAATGATAATGATGATGGTATTTGTTAAGCGCTACTATGTGCCAAGCACTGTTCTAGGCACTGGAGTAGAGCCAAGGTAATCAGGTTTTCTCACGTGGGGCTCATAGTCTTAAGCCCCATTTTACAGATGAGGTAACTGAGGCACAGAGAAGTTAAGTGACTTGCCCAAAGTCACACAGTGGACAAGTGACGGGGCCGGGATTAGAACCCACATCCTCTGACTCCCAAGCCCGTGCTCTCACCACCAAGTCACGCTGCTTCTTGTACAATACAATCAAACCGGTAGACGTGATCCTGGTCCGCAAGGAGCTTACAGTCTATAGGGGGTGAAAGACGTTAAAATAAATTACAGCTAGGGGAAATAGTAGTGAGTATTAAAGTGCATTAAAGAAGGGAGGGTGAATAGGGGAAACGAAGACTTAGTCGGGGAAGCCCTCTTGGAGAAGATGTGATTTTAGGAGGATGATACCATGGTGGAAGGCTTTTGGGACATGGAAGGTGATGATGTTTTCGATGGAGATGGGAAAGTTAGGAGAAGGAGGGGAGGATTTAGGAGGGAAGAGGAGAAGTTCAGTTTTAGATTGTTGAGTACGAGACGCTGGCAGGAAAATCCAAATGGGGAGGATGTTCTGGAGGCGAGAGGAAATGAGAGATGGTAAAGCGGGCAGATGGGTCTTCTAGAGGGACCAGGAAGCAGCACTGCGTCTGTGCCCACGATCCAGGGCTCTCTGCCCATTCTCCACTTGGAGAGCTTTGTTCCAGGGCCCCAGGGCAGAGGAATCGGGCCATCAACACCAACCCCATCATCTTCATCAGGCCAGGGCCCGGCTGGGGCCGTTCCTTAGCTGGCGCGGCTCTTCCGTCTGCTCTGATTTGTTGACTTCCAGGTTCTGTGGTCTTCTGGGGTGGAGAAGGCGAGATCTCAAAATTCCCCAGGAATGTCTGTGTCCCGGGGCGGGGGGGATGTGCCCCGCTGGGGGTTCAGGAAGCACAGTGAGCCGCCGCTGGGGTGGACAGGGAGGGACTTGTGAGGAGAGGGGAAGCGAGGAGGCCGCCGAGCCCTGGGATTCATCCTTCCCTGCCCTACCTGCTTGGGAGTTGCACATTTCTGTGTTTCCAACAAGAACCTGCCTGCAACAGCTCCCCCCCCCCCACCCTCGAGCTGGGCCTAGGCGCCTCTTAAAAGGGCAACGCCGGCGTGGGCGGCACAAACTTCACGAGGTGGGAGCTGGAGGCCGTGACCGCCCTCGTGGAGAGCCGGGGGAGCGGGGTCCCGGGGGTCCCGGGGAGACCCCGCCGGGGGCGGCTCGGGGGGCGGCGGCCGCAGGTCCCAACGTGCAGCTCCACGTTGCTCGCTGCCGTGTGGGGCCCGGGCCCGGCTCCGTCTGACAGACCTCATCCCGGGAGCTCCGCCAAGGCTGTCTGGGGCTGGGGGAGGCGGCAGGGGGACGGATGGCACCCAGCACCCGCGACAGCCCCCGGGATGGCAAGACCCTGGGGAGAGGGGGAGGCCCAGACCCTTCTGCCCCCCGAGACTCGTTTCCCCCGTTGGCAATGCGTGCGTGGGGGCGGGTGGGGGTGGGGAGAAAGGCACTGATTATTCACCTGGTATTATCTCCTTGTGGGCGGGGAATGTGTCTGTTTATTGTTACATCGTTCCCGCACAAGAGCTCAGTACGGTGCGCTGCACACAGTGAGCATTCAATAAATACGATCGAATGAATCGAATGCGTCTCTTTAGGCTCTCTATCGTTCTTCCAGCAACTGGCGCAGCCTCCGTGCAGCCACCCTGGTTTCTGGCCCAGCTCTCCCATCCTCCTGGGGGCCGGACTCTCCCGGGTGTGGTTCGGTCCCTCCCCGGAGGCAGGCCGAGGCAGGAGGTCGGCCGCCGAGCGGCTCTGCTCCGTCCGGACCTCTGAGGAGGTGGGAGTTCCCGGCTGTGGGAACCACGGGCCAGTGGGGGGCCTTGGGCTCCATGACTCACCCCCAACGGGTCAGGAGAGTTGTTCTGCCGGCTGCCAAGCAGCCGGGGCTGCATCGCCAAGGAGACGGGCAGGTTAAGGCATCAGGAATGAGGGAATAAACCGTGGGATGGCGGGAGCTGCCGGGGCCGGGACCCTGTCCCGGTACCGGGCGCCCGTTCCCACGTACCCCTCAATCTTCCCAGGATTAGGCCTGCGGTCCCCAGTGGGGATTTCCTCCCCAAGGGGACGGGTGGGCCCAAGACCAGGTGCAGGGAGCCTCCTGCTCGCTCCAGTTCCCGTGGTCTCTTCTCCCTCAACTGCCCGACCGAGAGAGGCAGGTGACCTGCGTTCTGCCCCCTGGACCAGACGGCTTTGGCCTGGAAGCTTGTGGAGATGAGGCCTCTGACCACTCCCCTAAGGAAGCCGGGTGCTCTCTCTCTCAAGGTGATCCCACCCACCCCCCAACTTGCATTTTGAAGAGAAGCAGCGTGGCTCAGTGGCAAGAGCCCGGGCTTGGGAGTCAGAGGTCAAGGGTTCTAATCCCGACTCCGCCACTTGTCAGCTGTGTGACTTTGGGCCAGTCACTTCACTTCTCTGGGCCTCAGTCACCTCATCTGTAAAATGGGGATTAAGACTGTGAACCCCATGTGGGACAACCCGATCACCTGGTATCCCCCCCCCCCCCAGCGCTTTGAACGGTGCTTGGCACATAGTAAGCCCTTAACAAATGCCATCATTATTATTTTGGTGTTGCCCCATCCCACGCTTTGCCCATAGCAGGGTTGGAGTGGCCCAGCCCGTGGAGTCAGGTCACAAGCACACGGCTGGCCCGGCTCTTTGTTACTTTGTACTCTCCCAAGTGCTTAGTACAGTCCCGTGTAAGTGCTTAATGAATACAATTGACTGCCTCTTTGGCACCACGCTGCAATTAGAACACCGCTGGGGCGCCGGGGCCAGGCGGCTCTGGCAAACTGGTTGGTTGAGGAGTGGAAGGGCGGGCTGGCATGCGGGGGTGCCAATCGCAGAGCCCAGCCCCCAGGGGTCGAGAGCCCCAGCAGCCTCTGCCCTCCCACACTGCTCTCATGGCCGTGGGCTCAGGAGGGAGGTGGAGCTCAGTTACCTCATCTGTAAAATGGGGATTAAAAGTGCGAGCCCCTCGTGGGACAACCTGATCACCTTGCATCCCCCCAGCGCTTAGAATAGTGCTTGCACATAGTAAGCTCTTAACAAATACCACCATTATTATGATTAGGAGAAGCAGCGTGGTTCAGTTGAAAGAGCCCGGGCTTGGGAGTCAGAAGTCATGGGTTCGAATCCCTCCTCTGCCACTTGTCAGCTGCGTGACTGTGGGCAAGTCACTTCTCTGTCCCTCACTTGCCTCATCTGTAAAATGGGGATGAAGACCGTGAGCCTCACGTGGTACAACCCGATTCCCCCGTATCTCCCCCAGCGCTTAGAACAGTGCTCTGCACATAGTAAGCGCTTTACAAATACCCACATTATTATTATTAGACTGTAAGCCCGTCGTTGGGCAGGGATTGTCTCTATCTGTTGTCGAATTGTATATTCCAAGCGCTTAGCACAGTGCTCTGCACATAGTAAGAGCTCAATAAATATTAGTGAATGAAGCTGGCGCCCCCTGGCGGCAGAGGTTGGGCCGGCTGGAGCAGTAGGCTGCTCGACGAAAGCAAAGCAAGTCTCTTCTCCATCTTGCGCCTCTGTTGGGCCGAAAGCAACCGCCCCCGAAAAAGAAGGGCAGGGCCCCGACCTGGCCTCCTGACCAGCGGAGCCCCTGAAACCCAGCACCCACCAGTTTTCCCCAAACCTCTAAGCTGCCTTTTCATCCGACCCAACGGCTACAGGAACGGGAATTCCAAGTCTCTTTGAATTTCAAATGGGAGGCTCCAGGGTGGCAGGCTTCTGTCCGGTTCCCGGGCTGCTTTGTGGTCCCGAGCTGGCTGGGCTCTGGCGAAAGGAAAGGGTGCCCCCGCCCCCCCATTCATCCCTTTGCCACCGCCCTTTCATGTGCGCTCCAAGGTTAGCCCGGGAGTCCCAGTGGCAAGATTAAGGGGCCAGCCCACGGTGCCACCCAGGGAGTCTACGGAAGACACCGGTAGCGGGGTGAGCAGCATGGCATAACCCAAAGGTCATGGGTTCTAATCCCATCTCCACTACTTGTCTGCTGTGTGGCCTTGGGCAAGCCACTTCACTTCTCTGGCCTCAGTCACCTCATCTACAAAATGGGGATGAAGACTGTGAGGCCCGGGCAGACCAGGGACTGTCGTCCAACCCAATTTGCTTGTCTCCATCCCGGCGCTTAGTACAGTACCTGGCACATAGTAAGCACTTAACAGATACCATAATTATTTCAAGCCCTCCACCCAACCCCTTTCAATTCTGCCTCTCACCACTCTAGGAGGGAGACCCCCAGGACCTAGCCCTAGGCCTGACCTGGACTCGCTGATCGACTGCCTGTCTGCCACTTCTTTGGTCCATCCGATTGAGGCCAGCGTAGTCACTCCCGGACTCTCCCTGCCTCACAGCACCATCCCAGAGATCAAACAGACAGGTCCTGGGAAGCCCTCTGGGCTCCCCAAGCCAACTGCTGGCTAGGGACAACCAAGATGTTATTAGACCCAAGGGCTTGGAGATGCAAGGATAAAAGGCCCGAGATAAACACAGCCCAGACACCTGCAGTCACCAGGGCTGGACTGGCAGGGAGGCAGTAGAGACTGTTGGCCCGCGGGGAGGGCGACCCTTGATGAGGGGTCCTCCCCATTATAAGCCTCAACCCTGGTAAGCGGGCCTTCCCCCCGACCTCCTGTGGAAAGGACTCAAACCTGTCAGGAGCAACAGGGAGGCAAAAGCAGCTGCTGGGAGGGAAGGGCTGAGTGCCACACCCATTTCATCTTCCACAGCAAGGCTCCGGGAGGAAGGAGAGGCAGGCCATACTCATCCCTCAGCTCTGCCCCCATCTCTCTAGGACAGCTCTCAGGGACATGATTATCTTGCATCTGCCCGAGTGCTGAATACAGTGCTTGGCATGCAGTAAATGTTTAAATATCACTATTAGTAGTAGTAGTAATAATTATGGCATTTGTTAAGCACTTACTATGTTCCAAGCACTATTCTAAGCGCTGGGGTAGATACAAGGTCATCAGATTGTCCCATGTGGGGCTCACAGTTTTAATCCCTATTTTACAGATGAGGTAACTTAGGCACAGAGAAGTTAAGTGGCTGGCCCAAGGTCACACAGCAGAGAAGTGGCAGAACGGAATTAGAACCCACATCCTCTGACTCCCAAGCCCCACTAAGCCATGCTGCTTCTCTACAGCTACTCTAGTAGTAACAGTTTTGTAATAGTAATATTAGCTAGAGGGGCCAGGGCTCGAGGCTGGTCTGATTTCTCCCATGCCAGCTGGATGCTCTTGAGAAAGGATTTCCATCATATTTGGTCTCTGGTCTCCCCCACTTGACTAACTCCCAGCAGAAGCTCTTTGACCAACTGGGTAAAGGGGTGAGAGGAGCTCTAGGTTGGCTAGTCACATGTCCAAGAGAAGAGGTTCCCTCCCCAATACCTGCAGCTACAGGAAGCCTTCCTCAACCAAGCTCCTGAGATCGGAGCCTTTACAGCGGAGAGCGGGGACCAAGCTGGGAGCAGGGAGGAAGGGAGGCAGGACAGATTCTGGGCAAGAGCAGAGTTGAGGAGATGACGGAGGGCTCCAGAGCAGCATGGGGCCTTCCCCACACATGCTTTATTACAGTGTTGCATCAGTCACCAGGGATAAAGTCCTGAGTCCCTGCAGAGACCCAGGAACCTTGGACAATGGAAGAGTGGATTGATTCCCTTTCCCCTTTGCAGCCAAGGGGCTGGAGGTTGGAGCGAGGCAGGGGCTGGACGCTCGGGTTCCGGCTCATGGCTGGCAGAGATGAGAGGTGATTGGCGGTTGGGGTTGTCGGTGGGAGCTCAGGCGTCGGTGACCTCCATGTTTTGCAGCCGACCCTCCAGGGCGCTGTCCCCTGCGGCTGCTTTCTTCTTGCCACCCTCGTGCTGCTTCTTCTGCTTCTTCGACGGCTCCTGGTCAATGGGGGCCGCTTTCACGAAAGGAATCAACTCCTGGAGATCTGGGAGGGAAACGACCCAGGTGAAGAGAGACATGACCAGGCTGGGCCCCTGCCAGGCCTCCTGAGGTCCAACGGCCAGCAGGCTGGGCCTCACTGCCCAGCCCCCAAATCCCCCATCTTCCACTTAGAGCTGGGTGTGGGCTGGAGAGGGGCAGCAGGAAACAAAGTATGTGTAGCACAGTGGAGGGATAGGTGCAAAGAGGTCAGGCCCATTCAGTGCCCCTCTAGCCATGGGCTCTCTGCGCCGCTAAGACATCATTTTGCCCGTACCACAGAGTTGCCCAGAAATGACACCTAAGTCCACCTCCACCCCTGCATTACATCCCAGAGTTCAGGCAGGGCTCGAGGCCAAGCTCCGGTTTCCTCGGCCCTGGAAGCTGAAATGCAGGGTGGCAAGTCCGGGGCCACAGAGGGAGGAAGGGAGGTGGTGATAGTCAATGACAATTTTTTCCTTTGAACCTTCAGCCTGTAGTTTCTGACTCTACCGCTTCTCACCATTTCCTTATCCAGACACCCTTTGGGTACAGCCAGCTCTCGAGGGCACAGGAGGTGGCAATAACGGACACCCGGCAGAGGGACAACAGTGGGTGGTGGTGGATGGACTTTCAGAGCGAGGGGTGAGCCCATCTACCAGGCAACAACCGAGTTGGCCAAGGTCCTTACCTGGTGGCATGAACTGCCTTAGCTTCTCGGGCACAATGATGCCCTTTTCCGTCTGGTAGTTCTCCAGGATGGCACAGATGGTGCGGGTGGTGGCACACATTGTGGCATTGAGCATGTGGACAAACTCCACCTGAGAGGAAGAGCATCTTCAAATAGTCGAAATCTCTCCTTCTGGCACCACTCCAAGGCTCAGAACCCACCCAGGGTAGCCTCAGCAGGCAGACTCTCGATGCCCAGCCTTTCCCCACAATTGGCATTTGGGCTTCGTTGTTTTATGAAGAGTTCAAGGGAGTTGTGTATGGGGGGGCATTAGGGTGCTAGGGGTGGGCTTGGGGGGCATGGTAAAGGGAAGATCTGGTTTGGGAGTTGAGTCTGTAGGGCAAGGGGTTCATCACAATTGATCCCAGCCTACTCTGGGAAGGTGACCCGTAGCCTGCTCTCCCAAACTGCAAGAGAAAATATCCTAGGGGAGCAAGGAAGCCCTGAACTGGTGAGCTCAGCAATGCCAGCCAATAATAGGGGACAGTAAGGGGCCCATCCCCAAGGCCAACCTTGGGGGTCCCAAGCCACCGCCACCCACCTTGTCCATCATCTTCTTGGTCTGCCCGTAGCGGATTCGCAGCCGCCGGGCCTGGTAGTCGGTGCAGTTGGAACAGGAAACCAACTCACGGAAAGCACCTGAGCCAGGGAACCAGGCCTCCAGGTCCAACTTCTTGCTGGCCGCATGGTTCAAGGAACCTGTGTGGGAAAAACCCAACAGTCAGAGGGAAGGATGAGGGGAAGTGGGACTGTGGATAGGGCAGTATCCTTCTGCCCTCCCCAAACCAGAGGAGCTGCAAGGGGCGATGTGGGGGAAGCCAGCTGCCTGGGAAGTCCTCCCTGCTCTGAGCAAGAGGCGGGTGGGAAGAGAGGGTTTATAGAGGGTCCACCACCCTGCCAGGCCCAACTCCCCAAATGTTTCCCTGCCTCTTCCTGGCAGAGCACTGGACCCCTCCAGGCGTTCACCTGCCCTCTGGAGAGCTGCAGACCACTGACTCATACAATTCCTGGCTCCCCGAATCCTCTCCCTCCACAGCTGCGGTTCTCCCAAGCCCCACACACTAGGGTGGGCACGGATTGGATGCCTCTGTGGCCAGCCCCGCAAACAAACTCCAGAAATGCACACTGACCCAGTAACGTTCGCTCAGGGTGTCCCCTGAGAGGGAAGGGTGTCAAGTTTTACTTAGCAGAACTAATCAGTCGGCCTGGGCAGGGGCACTTGGGCCCTGACGGGGTCGGTACCTGAGACGATATTCACGATGTGGTAGGGGATGCCCAGCGCCTGGTAGAATTCCTCCGCTGTGCCGATCATCTCGTCAAACATCTCCCAGGACTTGTTGTCGTGAGGTGATGAGTAGACAAACTGCTCGATCTGGGGGAGTGGTGGAGGTGCAAGGAGACTCACTCCTGAGCAGAGGCAGAGCTGTGGGCTTGGCCCCCCATCTCGCCCACCCCCAAGGGGAGCGGAGAAGGGAGATGAACCAGTCACTCCTGGAAATGGGGAGATGTGGGAGATGCAAGGTGCTGAACCAGAGCCAACCTTCTGGGGTTCTCCTCCTTCAGCCAAACAGGGGTGGTCAGGGGTTGGGGGAAGGAAGCAGCAGGAGAGACATAGGGAGGGGAGAAGGAGGATTGGAATGGCCCATCTACCTCTTCATCAAACAGAAACTCCTTGCCTTTGGCTTTAAAGCAGTCAGTTTGCTCTTCCCAACCCACCTCACCTGCCTGACCTCCTCCTACAACCCAGACCGCAAACACCGCTTCTCTACCGCCTACCTTCTCCATCTACTTCCAACTCATCTCTCTTGCCACTGACCGCTTGCCCGCATCCTCCCCTGGGCCTGGTACTCCCCTTCCCTTTCATATCCGTCAGACCACCCCTCTCCCTACGTTCAAAACCCTTCCAAAAAATCACAGTGGTCTTCCCTGACTGCATTGTCCTTTGCGCTTGAATCTGTTCCCCTTAAGAACTTGGATATTCACCCTTCCCCCAGCACTAAGTACAGACACATCTATAATTTCTCTCTCCCTCTAGTCTAATAAGGTCCTTGTGGGCAGGGATGATCTATAACTACTCTGTTGTATTGTACTCTCACAAGTGCTTAGTACAGTGCTCTGCTCACAGTAAGCCTCAGTAAATATCGCTGATTGCCTGGGGGCCTGGAAGGGGCACAGGCTTGGCCTGTAGCTTGCCCTTTCACCAGAAAGCAGGGAGGAAGACAGGGATAGTGGTGTGAGCGACAGCAGGCTGGGGGCAGAAGGTGAGGGCGGGGGGATCCTGAAGGACACCCAAAGCCTCTTTTCTCAGCTTGTAAGTGGGGCTTCCAATGGCCTCTCATTCTTCTCACAAAAATTTCTGCTCATTTCCCTTGGAGGGAGGGGAATTCACGCAGTCCGCTCCGATGTCCCTTCAGCTCTAGACGGAGGTCGGGCCGGAGATCTGGGCCTACCTGCAGGGCCGGGTCCACGTCCAGGGCTGGCTCTGTCACCGGTTTCCCCCCTCCCACGTTCCTCCGGCCGCCTACCCCGGTGCCCCCGGCTCCCCCGGTCCCAGTGCCCGGATGGCAGAGGGTGACTTACCTTCTCAAACTGGTGGACGCGGAAGATGCCGCGGGTGTCACGGCCATGGGAGCCCACCTCTTGACGGAAGCAGGTGGAGAGTCCGGCGTACTTGATGGGCAGGTCCTCGGGCCGCAGCCACTCGTCCCGGTGCAGCGCCGCGATGGGCTGCTCCGAGGTGGCGATCAGGTACTTCTCGTCGTAGGAGTTGTCGTCGGCCTTCTCGCTGCCCTTGCCGATCACCTGGCAGAGGAGAGAGGGCGGGAGCGCTCGGCCTCAGGCCGGGCAGGCAGTTTGGAGACAGGTCCGGGAACGTTTCTCACAGCCAAGATTGTTGGCGTAGAAAAGGAGAGCTCCTTAGTGTAGAAGATGGGGCTCGGGGATCAGAATTCAGCACTGCCCCAGTTGACTCCCCACTAGGGGTAGGATCTCTACCCAGTCTTCCCGATCAAATTCCTCATTTTCCATTTGTCACAGCCACGCCCAAAATCTCTTTGGAGGGGTTGGGGTGGGGGAAGATAGGATAGATTCTGGTTCCTTTTCACCCAAACCAGGAGTGACAGAGTGGTGGGGGAGGGTGAGAGGGAGCTATGGCCTGGACATTTCTGCTGCCACTCCTCCGAACAGACCCCAGGCCTACACATTGTCACCCCTTAGTGATCGCTCACAGAGTGCTACCTGAGTCAGAGGGAAGGGTGTGATGGCTTAATTAACGTAACTAATTAGCAAGAAGGCTGGTGCTTTGGCTGGGCAGGGGCTCCAGCCCCGGCCCTATCCTCTGTCCCTGCCTCTCCCCACGTCCGCTTACCTTGTAAAGCTCCTCATCAAACTGGCTGAGCTGAGCCACCTCCTGCATCACCTCCTTACGCATGAAGAACGGGGTGTAGATGGGGGTGTAGCCCCGGCTGCCCAAGGTGCGCAGGGCATACTGAATGAGTGCTTGCTCCAGAAACACCAGCACCCCCTGCCAGAAAAGAAGCCAGGTGACTCCGTTGGGTTCGGCGCTCCCCTTCCCCAAGCAAATCTGTCCCCAACCGGACTGCGGCTCAAGAGCCGCTGAGAAAATGGGGCAGAGAGAAACTGAGGCTGGAGACCAAACCAGAACCCCTATGCAAGCCGGGAAAAGGGAGGGGGAGGAGGGTTGGGAGCTGCTTTTTCATCACCACAACTCTGCTTCCTGCCCAGAGGGGCCCTATAGAGAGCAAGTGGAGGGAATTACCCAGAGTTCACTGCATCCATATAAGATTTCACAGGGCTCAAGATTATGTTTCCTTGGGTTTAACCCTAACCTGCCCCTCCTAGATCACCCACAGCTCTCCGAGATGCGTTCCCTTCAAGCCACGGCTCTGCTTAGGGACCGCAACTCCCATTTGGCCGAGGAGCCTGCCGGATTTGGGATCACTGGAGGGCCGAAGGGGTTAAACAGCGGGTGACGGCTTTTCAACAGTACTGGCGGTAATAGCCGATTACTTTCTCCCGAGATCATCTCTGGGGAACCAGCCATTTTGTAGAGGTCAGGAAACTAAGCCCCGGGCACCTCTCCATGCTGACCCGGTGGTACGGGACGCTGTCATAGCTGTGGGATAGCAAGCGGCAGATGTGAGGCAGGTTGGTGACCTCGTCCCAGCTGCCTGATGGGGCCTGCAGGGGTCAGGGGTCAGGGCAGGTGGCAGTTTGTTTGAACTGGCTGTGTTTAGAGCCAGCTGCCTCCTCAGCTTTCGGCTCAGGGCTCAACTGTGCCGCCGCTGGGGGTCCCTTGGGCGGCTTTTCATGGGGCCTCCTGAGAAAAGCTGCGCCCAGGCCCCTCGGCGAAGACCCTCACTACCACAGTTCACATGCCCAAAGTTCCTGCAGCCTCCCTCCACCCACTGGCTCACAATGTCCCACCGGCCTGGAACTCCTTTCCAATGCCAATCTGAACAGACCACAGATCTCTCTACCACCAAAGCCCTCCAATCAGCCTTCCCCAATCGACCCCCCCCGAAACCGAGTCCCACCTACCCAATCACCACCTCTAGCACTCACACATGGACTCATCAGGGCCACTATGGCTGTGGAAACCTCATTCCCCTCCTCAGACTCACCTTCAGAAAGTAGCCCCGGCTCCCAGCCACCACTGCCCCCTTCTCGCCTTCGAAGCCGTCCACCATGACCACCAGGTCCACGTGGGAGTACTTCTTTCGCACCGTACAGTCGCCCCAAACCTTTTCCACTTTGTTGTCGGCATCCTGGGCGGACAGGGGGCCAGGAGAGAACGACATGAAACCCCTGACTCGGACTCTGGCAAACCCCACCACCCTGTCGCCCCCTGCTACGAGAGGCCTGCATGGGGTGCCCTTCCTGGGCTCTGTTCCCCAAAGTGGGGATTCCTGGATGGAACTGCTGCCTGAGACTGAGTTTCATGGGAAGGTCCTGGGAAATGGGGGAGGGGGACTAGGATTTTTCAAGCAAGATCTGTAGTTTCCCTCTGCTTTTACCCTTTTAAATGATTTTACCACCCTTCCTGAAAAGCTTCCACCAGGCCACTTCCCGGGGACAATCGGTAGTGAGGAGGGCGGGAGTGCTGGTGAGAATGCCACCTCTGTCTCTCAGATCTCATTAACCCGGGGGGCCTTAGGGAGGGCAGGCTCGGAGCCCTGACCCCCAGCGCGCGCCCCGCTCCACTGCCTCTTGCTCTCTCGGCCTGGGAGAGTTCGCCGCCGGGGAACGAGAATGAAAGAAGCGCAGATGGGCCTTGCCAAGACCCTGGTGTCGCTGGCGGAACAAAAGCTGAGCTCAGAGCAGCTTTGTGTTCTGGGGGCCCTGGCTCTGCAGGCAGGCAGGCAGGCACTATTTGTCATGTAGATTTCCCTTCAACCTGCAGCTTTTCGGCAGCTCCTCCAGCGGGGTGTGGGCGAGGGGGTTAGGCCCGCTAAAAATACCCTCCCACAAAACTTTTTGCTACCATGGGCAACCGGCGGGCTGAGTTCACCACCGCCTTGCCTCATCGGGACGACTTGGGTCTCCGTGGGCCTGCTGCTCCCACTCTCTCACCCCAGGCGAGAAGTGGATCAGACGGCCCAGGCTCCTGATTGGGGGGAAGAAGAAACGCCGAGAGCAGCCCAGAGAGAGCCCCGTGGAGGCCCCAGGGTTTACTGTCCCGCCCGGCCGGCTCCGGTGTTGAGAGGCAATGCCGCTGCCCTCCCCACCCATCGCTCGTGAGGGCCCACCTCGTCGTTACTGATGGGCACGGAGGGGTGCAGGAGATTCCCGATCTCTCGGAGGCTCTCGAACCGCTCCGCTTCCAGCTTCTGCCGTTCTCCGTCGCATTTTAAGATGGCTTCATCGATGAGCAGGCGGACTTTTTTGATCTGTGAGACTTTCAGACCCTGCCGAGCAATAAATCCAGCCTGATGAGACTGCTTGTGACCTCCCACTGCCCTCTGAGAGGGGGAGGTGAAATCACTTTGAAAGTTCAAAATGATCAGTCCCTCTCCCCAGCCACAGGGGCCCCGAACCCGCGATGGGCTGACTGGCTTACAAACGAGAATGGCTCCCGCTGGAAGAAAGACGCTTTCATACCGGCACCCCTTTCTATTCAGTCAAGAGTATTTTTTATTGAGGGCTTTCTGTGCCCTCAGCCTTGAACTAAGCGCTTGGGAGAGTACAACAGGGTTAGCAGACCCAAGCATATTCATTTCCAATCTTAATCTGAGGCACTCTGGAGGCCTGAGAAGACCGCTCCCCCCCCACCCCCAACTCATTCTCACATTACTTCTTGGGAGTTGGGAGGGCAGGGAAACTGAGGCCCAGGGAGATTAGGCATCTTGGCTTTGGGTCACTCGGTGAGCGGATGGAAAGAGGAGTAGAACTCAGGTCTCCTCACTCTCAGCCACAACCACGAGAGGGCCTTAGGAACCTAAGCCATCCAATTTGGATTTTTCTGGGCCGAGCAGGTGTCCGTCCCATCCCTGAAGCATGCTCTGGCATTTTTTTTTTCCTTTGGGGGAGGGGGAGAGGCATGAAGCCCAGGGTGGCACGAGCCTGCTCAAAGCTTCTCCAATTGTATGAATGCACTTTCCATCCCTCCTGACCCCGGGTGCTGGAATTTGAGAAGGGAAATACAGCAGCTGCACGTGGGGGCCATGACCCAACAGAAGGGGGGAGACTTTGCTCTGAGCCCCAGTGATTCAGGGTACAGGCTTTCTCCCACTTGTGCAAAGGCTGATGCATGCAAGAGTGTCTCCTCCTTGGGGTCCCTTCAGCTCAGGATTGGGCGAGGGTCTGTTGCCTTACTCTACCCATTCCACCCTCCATCTCCCGAGCCCCCCTAGACGTCCGGTTATTGCCACATTCCCTGGGCATCTGGAGCACCTTCTCTCAATTCTGTCAAGTAACCATTAGATCTGGTCCAAATCCCCCACCTCTGGGCAGTGAAGAGAGTGTGGGCTGTAGCTGCCCAGTAAAGCTACACATTCAACGTGGCTCAGTGGAAAGAGCCCGGGCTTGGGAGTCAGAGGTCATGGGTTCTAATCCCGGCTCCGCCGCTTGTCAGCGATGTAACTTTGGGTAAGTCACTTAACTTTTCTGTGTCTCAGTTCCCTCATCTGTAAAATGGGTATTAAGACTGTGAGCCCCACGTGGGACAACCTGATCACCTTGTATCCCCCCAGTGCGTAGAACAGTGTTTTGCACATAGTAAGCGCTTAAGAAATACCATCATTATTATTATTCAGCTGCCTCTAGTAAAGAGGCTGGAGGGTGGGTGGGCCCGGGCAGTGGGGACGATGACCCTCACAGCTTACCTTGCTTGTCCCAGGTCTTTGACATAGTCTGAGATTCCAGTCAAGCCTCCAAAGCCCCAACGTGGAGGCTCTCTGACCCATTCACTCTCAGAAGCCTGTCCCTCCTGGTCTCTACACCCGCCATCCCTGTCCCCCTTTTCACCCCACACTCAAAGGGAAAAGCTGGCAATAGTAATAATGTTGGTATTTGTTAAGCGCTTACTATGTGCAGAGCACTGGTCTAAGCGCTGGGGTAGATACAGGGTCATCAGGTTGTCCCACGTGGAGCTCACAGTCTTCATCCCCATTTTACAGATGAGGGAACTGAGGCACAGAGAAGTGAAGTGACTTGCTCACAGTCACACAGCTGACAAGTGGCAGAGCGGGGATTCGAACCCATGACCTCTGATTCCCAAGCCCAGGCTCTTTCCACTGAGCCACAATATTAGAGGCCACAGCAGTAGGAAAGTAGGGAGAGAGTTTAGGATTTTCTCTAAAAGGACGAGAGAAAGTCCGACTGGGTGGGGATGAGATGTCGAACTTCCAGTCTAGGAACAAGCAATTAAAACAAAAAACAAAACAAAAAAACAAAACTATTCAGCTGGACCCTAGGAAATAAGAAAGATTCACATACGGATAAAATGTCTGCACTGAGGTCATCCAGTTTCAGAGCATTCTCCGGTATGGATTCTTCACCACCCACTGGCTCTTTTTTCTGCGGGGAGAGAGAAACTCAAGTCAATAATGTCGGGAGAGGAAAGAGTAGCCCAATCTCACAAGTAGAGATCTCTGGGTCCATGGGGCCAGGCTGGGATGAAGGCCCCCACCCTGCTGGAGCTGAGTCCCCAGGACTAGGATAGAGCCAGGAAAAACTGTGGGATTTAATGCCAATTAATTTCCCCAAATCCATCTTGAAACTACTAATGGTTTTCAGTTGCACAAATTTCTGGGGTAATACATTTCAAATTATTGCATTAGAAAACCTTCTTCCCTGGGATGGTTTTAAAGATTCAGTGAGTGCCCTTGGTCCTGGCACAATGGAATTTGGTGAACATCAATACCCTGTTTGCCCTGCCCATACACTTCATGTTTTGGCTGACTTCGGCCCTGCTGTGGTTCAGTGGTGAGAGCACCGCTCTGGTAACCAGTAGACCTGGGTTCTGGAACTGGCTCGGCCTGGAGTCAGCTAACGTGGGTGAAGACAGCACGAGCACTCCACAGTGGGCTGCTCCTCTGCTCGTTACACCCCAGTCCCCAGCCTGAACACAATCGACGAGGCCGAGAGAGAGAGAGCGAGTGTTGCTATGCCAGTCACAACCACTTGAATCAATTCCTACACATACGTTGCCCAAAACCCGTTATTCCTGAGGAGAGATGTCATCACATGTAAACTTCAATCATATCCCCTTTCACTCTCAGCCTTTCTAAACACGCTCTCTGCCCTCATTTAGGAGCTGCTCACTCCCAGACCACTCTGGTGGCTCTGCTGGGCTGGGTGTTAGAGGTCCTGGATTTCCATCTCAACTCTGCCACTTACCTCTTGTGGAACCACAAGCTAGTCACTGCACTTTTGTGGGCCTCAGGTGGCTCACCTGAAAATGGGGATTCAAAGGAGGTTCTCCCTGCCACTTCGACTCGAGTCCCATGTGGGACAGGGATTGGGTCTGACCTGATTATCCTGTATTTATTCCAGTGCTTAGAACAGTGCCTGGCCTAGAGTAAGGGCTTAATAAATGTTATTATTGTTGTTGTTATATTATGTTGAGCTAATCCCCAACCACTTCCATTTCACCTGTCCGGGATGTTCCCTGGCCTCCATTACCTTCATTTTCTCTCCAATTGTCTTGCTGCATAGGTTCTTCAGTTTGTTCAAGTTGTCAGCCCGAAATCTGCCTACGAAGAAAAGATTCAAGGACAATTAAACCAGGCTGGTAGGATGAAAAGAATTTGGAGTGGACACTCTATCTCAAGGGATGCTGTTGGTAAGGAGAGCTGATTTCAACTGTCAATCAGTTCTCACTGATTAAATGTTAAATATTGAGGAAAATGGCAGGCTTGTCGATGATGAAAAAATAATACTCTACAGCAAAACCCCGTATGAAGCTAATTTGTGAATCATCATTTCAATACCTGCACTCCCCTAAATCCTTAAAGTGTGGTTTCCATTTGCCTAGACTCAACCCAAAGGTAGGTTCTGATTTCAATAAGATGATTTTGCTCTACACTGTATTTTGTCTCTTATGTGTGTTATAAAGAGCAGGGGGGGGATTATACTTCTTGTTTCCTACCCAAAATGAAAGAGATAAAAAGACAAAGTAAGCAGAAGGACAGGAAAGCCAGACTAAAAAAAGGCAGAAACCCAAACTAATAGGAAACACACTGATACACACACAAATATAAGCATATAATAATAATAATAATAATAATAATGTTGGTATTTGTTAAGCGCTTACTATGTGCAGAGCACTGTTCTAAGCACTGGGGTAGATACAGGGTAATCTGGTTGTCCCACGTGAGGCTCACGGTTAATCCCCATTTTACAGATGAGGTAACTGAGACAGCAAAAAAGGATACACTGGGACACAAACACACAGGGGTAACTGGAAAAACTGCCGATTTAAGATACTGACCACTATATTATTTTAAAATGTTATTTAAAAAAATGTATTAAAAGCCTGAAACCTCAAGAACTCCTTACTTACGAGGCAATGTCTCATAATCCTTCAGCATTTGTACATTTTTTTCATACATTCAGGCAGCCTAAAGGAATTACTCATTTCCCCTCTATCACATCTCCATTTTGCAGATGGAGAAACTGAGAAGCGAAGACTTCGATAAGCTTGTCCCGAGTCACACAGCAAGTGCTGATTCTATGACTCTGGACTTTTGGTCAGTGGAACAGAATGACCCGGCCCTTTGGTTTCCTAAGCATAATTCACTTAGTAAGCTCTTGACTTCCATTATGATTGCTGATGATCACCAAATTACCCAGGGTAGGAAGCCTTGGGGATGGGGAACCTGCAAATGGGGAACCTGAGGTGAAATGTTAATTGCCTTGGGCCCCCATCCCTCTTCTGAGTCTTGGGAAACCACAGTCTTGGGAGCTGGCGATCAAGGCACCCATCGACTCTCAAGGAATCCTGAACCCAGCTGGTTGCAGATCTATTGCATCAGATTCAATGAATCACTGCGTCCTTAGCTGCATCCTCCGAAATAGTGCTCTCCTTGGGCCAGACCCAACAGAGACAGCTTCTCAAGATTCGTCTGGCTTGGTGGAAGGAAACGATGACCCCGGAGACTGGGACTGTCCTTCAAAGACCGCAGGATCCTTCTACACTCACCGCCAGAGAGTTCCCACTCCAAAGGCACAACGAAAGGACCTGAATACTTAACACGAGACTCACTTCCTCTACCCCAGACCTGTTGCAAGTCCAGGTCTTCCATGGAAAGGGTCGTTTTGCACCTTTTAATGAGCATGTTCCAAGCCCGGTGTCTGGGGGTCTCCCTTTCCCAAGCCCTCAGCAAGGTGGGGTTCACTTGGAATCTACTGTAGGAAGGGGAGGGAAGAGGGAGGCTTGGCAGCTCTGAACTGGTACAAGGGAATTCCATCTCCCACCTGGTTCTCTACCCGGATTGGGCAGATGGAGCGCTCCTGTGGCAATTAATGCTATTTTCTGAGCGATTACTATGTGCCAAGCACTGTTCCACACGCTTGGGAGAGTATAATACAATACAGAATTAGCAGAAACATTCCCTGCCCATAACGAGAAGACTGGGAAAGAAGCAGCGTGGCTTATCGGAAAGAGCCCAGGCTTGGGAGTCAGAGGTCGTGGATTCTAATCCCCGTTCCGTTACTTGTCAGCTGTGTGACCTTGGGCATGTCACTTAACTTCTCTGTGCCTCAGTTACCTCATCTGTAAAATGGGGTTGAAGACGGTGAGCCCCACATGGGACAACCCGATTACCTTGTATCTACCCCAGTGCTTAGAACAGTGCTTGGCACTTAACAAATACCAACATTATTATTAGCTGTGTGACTTTGGGTAAGTCACTTCACTGTGCCTCAATTCCCTCATCTGTAAAATGGGGACTGTGAGGCCCACGTGGGACAACCTGATGACCTCATATCTACCTCAGCACTTAGAACAGTGTTTAGCACATAGTAAGTGCTTAACAGCAACATTATTATTATAATCAGCCGTGTGACTCTGGGCAAGTCATTTCACTGTGCCTCAATTCCCGCATCTGTAAAATGGGGAGTAAGACCGTGAGCCCCATGTGGGACAACCTGATGACCCTGTATCTATCTCAGTGCTTAGAACAGTGCTTGGCACATAGTAAGTGCTTAACAAATCTCTGACCTCCCTTCCTCCTCTCTCGCCCCGCTCCGGTCTATTCTTCACTCCGCTGCCCGGCTCATCTTCCCGCAGAAACGATCTGGGCATGTCACTCCCCTTCTTAAACAACTCCAGTGGTTGCCTATCGACCTCCGCTCCAAACAAAAACTCCTCACTCTAGGCTTCGAGGCTCTCCATCACCTTGCCCCTTCCTACCTCTCCTCCCTTCTCTCTTTCTACCGCCCACCCCGCACGCTCCGCTCCTCCGCCGCCCACCTCCTCACCGTCCCTCGGTCTCGCCTATCCCGCCGTCGACCCCCGGGTCACGTCCTCCCGCGGTCCTGGAACGCCCTCCCTCCTCACCTCCGCCAAACTGATTCTCTTTCCCTCTTCAAAACCTTACTTAAAAATCACCTCCTCCAAGAGGCGTTCCCAGACTGAGCTCCTCTTCCCCCTCTACTCCCTCTGCCATCCCCCCTTTACCTCTCCGCAGCTAAAGCCTCATTTTCCCCTTTTCCCTCCGCTCCTCCACCTCTCCCTTCCCATCCCCACAGCACTGTACTCGTCCGCTCGACTGTATATATTTTCGTTACCCTATTTATTTTGTTAATGAATTGTACATCGCCTTGATTCTATTTAGTTGCCATTGTTTTTACGAGATGTTCTTCCCCATGACACTGTTTATTGCCATCGTTCTTGTCTGTCCGTCTCCCCCGACTAGACCGTAAGCCCGTCAAACGGCAGGGACTGTCTCTATCTGTTGCCGACTTGTTCATCCCAAGCGCTTAGTACAGTGCTCTGCACATAGTAAGCGCTCAATAAATACTATTGAACAAATACATTATTATTATAATGATAGGGAGTTGGCAAAGAGGCAAGGGAATTTTTTTCCCTCCTTGTCTGCTTCAAGATCCCTATGGGGCAGGGAAGCAGCGTGGCTCAGCGGAAAGAGACCGGGCTTGGGAGTCAGGGGTTATGGGTTCGAATCCCTGCTCTGCCACTTGTCAGCTGTGTGGCTGTGGGCAAGTCACTTCACTTCCCTGTGCCTCACTTCTCTCATTTGTAAAATGGGGATTAAGACTGTGAGCCTCACATGGGACAACCTGATGACCCTGTATCTCCCCAGCGCTTAGAACAGTGCTCTGCACATAGTAAGCGCTCAACAATAGAAACATTATCCCCCGATTAGACTGAAAGCCTGTCATTGGGCAGGGATTGTCTCTATCTGTTGCCAAATTGTCCATTCCTAGCGCTTAATACAGTGCTCTGCACATAGGTCATAGGTTCGAATTCTGGCTCTGCCACTTGTCAGCTGTGTGACTGTGGGCAAGTCACTTAACTTCTCTGTGCCTCACTTACCTCATCTGTAAAATGGTGATTAACTGTAAGCCTCACGTGGCACAACCTGATTATCCTGCATCTACCCTAGCGCTTAGAACAGTGCTCTGCACATAGCACGCTTAACAAATACCAACATTATTATAGTAAGCGCTCACTAAATACTGTTGTCAGCTGTGTGACAGTGGGCAAGCCACTTAACTTCTCTGTGCCTCAGTGACCTCATCTGGAAAATGGGGATGCAGACTGTGAGTCTCACGTGGGACCCCCTGATGACCCTGTATCTACCCCAGCTCTTAGAACAGTGCTCTGCACATGGTAAGCACTTAACAAATACCAACATTGTTATTATTATTACCTCATCTGGAAAATGGGGATGAAGACTGTGAGCCTCACTTGGGACCACCTGATGACCCTGTATCTCCCCCAGCGCTTAGAACAGTGCTCTGCACATAGAGAAGCAGTGTGGCTCAGCGGAAAGAGCCCGGGCTTGGGAACCAGAGGTCATGGGTTCGAATCCCGGCTCTGCCCCTTGTCAGCTGGGTGACTGTGGGCAAGTCACTTCCCTTCTCTGGGCCTCAGTGACCTCATCTGTAAAATGGGGATGAAGACTGGGAGCGCCACGTGGGACAAACTGATGACCCTGTATCTCCCCCAGCGCTTAGAACAGTGCTCTGCACGGAGTAAGCGCTTAACAAATACCAACATGATGATTCTTAGTAGTAAGCGTTCAATAAATACTATTGAATGAATGAATGAATGAACTTGACAGCTCCCGCATGCGCAGTGCAGCGCGCCGGGCCTCGGCTCCGCCGAGAAGGTCCGCAGGGAGCATGCGCGGCGGGGCCTCACGCCCTTGGGGAGGGGAGGGCAGGGGGTGCCACGCGCGTGAGCGGAAGGGCAGAGGGGCTCGCGCGCCCCCTGGGGGCGGGGCAGGGGCAGGAGGGGGTTGGGGAGCGACCGGAAGTTCCCCGCCACCGCCCGCCACCTACATCGCCTCCACTCGCCATCCGCCCGCACCAGCTGGTCCACCAGCCCCGGGTCCTTGAAGCGCTTCTCTTGCGTCGCCCGCACCAACGCCGGGTCTCCACCCTTGTCGACGCGGAACAGGTCTAGGTCCAGCACCATCTTTCCTCCAAGTCCGACCCGACCAGACGCTGACGGGACCCGTGGACGGAGAGAGACTCACTGCGCCTGCGCCCCGGGGGGGCGGGGCGAGGGGATGACGTCGTCTGAGTGGATATGGCGTGGTGCGCATGCGCGACAGAGCGGCGCCCACGTGGACCCGAAGAGCTTTTTCCCAGTCGGCGCCTGCGCAGTAGCCAATAGGGAGCAATCGCGTGTTGGACCAACTCATCATCACCTTCCCTTTCCAGGCCGGCTACTAAGTCCAAGCATGGGCTTGGGAGTCAGAGGTCATGGGTTCGAATCCCGACTCTGCCACTTGTCAGCTGTGTGACTGTGGGCAAGTCACTTCACTTCTCTGGGCCTCAGTTGCCTCATCTGTAAAATGGGGATTAACTGTGAGCCTCACGAGGGACAACCTGATGACCTTGTATCTCCCCCAGCGTTTAGAACAGTGCTCTGCACATAGTAAGTGCTTAACAAATACCACCATTATTATTATTCCTTGTCCTCAGTGGTTGGTATTTGTATTTGTTAAGCGCTTACTATGTGCAGAGCACGTTCTAAGTGCTGGGGTAGATACAGGGTAATCAGGTGGTCCCACATGAGGCTCACAGTTAATCCCCATTTTACAGATGAGGTAACTGAGGCACAGAGAAGTTCAGTGACTTGCCCACAGTCACACAGCTGACAGGCAGAGCCGGGAGTCAAACCCATGACCTCTGACTCCGAAGCCCAGGCTCTTTCCACTGAGCCACGCTGCTTCCCATGCCCAGGTCTGTGAATAATAATGAGGATATTTGTTCAGCGCTTATTCTGTGCCCGGCACTGTACTAAGCACTGGATACCTGCAAATCGCGTTGGACACAGTCCCTGTCCCACATTGGGCTCACAGTCTTAGTCCCCATGTGACAGATGAGGTAACAGCGTGGCTCAGTGGAAAGAGCCCGGGCCTGGGATTCAGAGGTCATGGGTTCTAATGCTGCTCTGCCACTTGTCAGCTATGTGACTGTGGGCAAGTCATTTAACTTCTCTGTGCTTCAGTTACCTCATCTGTAAAATGGGGACTAAGACTGTGAGCCCCATGTGGGACAAGCTTGTATCTACCTCTCTGCCCCTGTCCTCTCCCCTTCCCTTCAGGCTCGTATCTCCTCCTGCCGCCAAGACGTCTCTACCTGGATGCCTGCCCGCCACCTAAAGCTCAACATGAGCAAAACTGAGCTCCTTATCTTCCCTCCCAAGCCCTGTCCTCTCCCTGACTTCCCTATCACTGTGGATGGTGCGACCATCCTTCCCGTTTCTCAGGCCCGCAACCTCGGTGTCATCTTTGACTTGTCCTTCTCATTCGCCCCACACATCCAATCTGTCACCAAAACCTGCCGGTCTCACCTTTATAATATCGCCCAGATCCACCCTTTCCTCTCCACCCAAACGACTATCTTACTGCTACAGGCTCTTGTAATATCCTGGCTAGATTACTGTTCAGCCTGCTCTCTGATCTCCCTTCCTCCTCTCTCGCCCCGCTCCGGTCTATTCTTCACTCCGCTGCCCGGCTCATCTTCCTGCAGAAACGATCCGGGCATGCCACTCTCCTTCTTAAAAACCTCCAGTGGTTGCCTCCGCACGAAACAAAAACTTCTCACTCTAGGCTTCAAGGCTCTCCATCCCCTTGCCCCTTCCTACCTCTCCTCCCTTCTCTCTTTCTACTGCCCACCCCGCACGCTCCGCTCCTCTGCCACCCACCTCCTCGCCATCCCCTGTTCTCGCCTATCCCACCGTCGACCCCTGAGCCATGTCCTCCCACAGTCCTGGATTGCCCTCCCTCCTCACCTCTGCCAAACTAACTCTCTTCCCCTCTTCAAAACCCTACTTAAAGCTCACCTCCTCCGAGAGGCCTTCCCACACTGAGCTCTCCCCTTTTCCCTCTGCTCCCTCTACCCCCCCCTTCACCTCTCTGCAGCTACACCCTCTTCTCCCCCCTTTCCCTCTGCTCCTCCCCCTCTCCCGTCCCACCGCCTCAGCACTGTACTGGTACACTCAACAGTATATATCTTCATTACCCTATTTATTTTGTTAATGAGATGTACATCACCTTGATTCTATTTATTTGCTATTGTTCTAATCAGATGTTCTTCCCCTTGATTCTATTTATTGCCATTGTTCCTGTCTGTCCGTCTCCCTCGATTAATAATAATAATAATGTTGGTATTTGTTAATTAGACTGTAGACAATTAGACTACAGACTGTAGACAACAGATTAGACTGTAAACCCGTCAAAGGGCAGGGATTGTCTCTATCTGTTACCGATTTGTACATTCCAAGCGCTTAGTATAGTGTTCTGCACATAGTAAGCACTCAATAAATACTATTGAATGAATGAATGAATGAATGAATGAATGAATGAATGAATACCCCAGCACTTAGAACACTGACTGGCACATAGTAAGCGCTTAACAAATACCAACATTATTATTATTATAGAGAAAGTGAAGTGACTTGCCTAAGGTCACCCAGGAGACAAGTGACAGAGCAGGGTTAGAACTCATGACCTTCTGCCTTCATTCATTCAATCAATCATATTTATTGAGCATTTACTATGTGCAGAGCACTCTACTAAGTGCTTGGACTTCCAAGGCACCTGATGTCATAATAATAATAATAATACTGGCATTTGTTAAATGCTTACTATGTAAAAAGCACTGTTCTAAGTGCTGGGGAGGATACACGGTCATCAGGCTGTCCCACGTGGGGCTCACATTCTTAATGCCCATTTTACAGATGAGGTAACTGAGGCACAGAGAAGTTAAGTGACTTGCCCAAAGTCACACAGCTGACAAGCGGCAGAATCGGGATTTGAACCCATGATCTCTGACTCCCCAGCCCATGCTCTTTCCACTGAGCCATGCTGCTTCTCTATTTATGCTCCCTAGTGTCCATTATTAGAATGGCTTCAATCAATAATCATACTTAATCACTGAAGTGTATTTATTGAGTGCTTACTGTGTGCAGAGTACTGTACTAAGCGCTTGGAAAGTACAATTCGGCAACAGAGACAATTAAAAATTTACTTTGTGCAGAGCTCTTTTTTTTTTAAATGGTATTTGTTAAGTGCTTACTCTGCCAGGCAGTGGGTAGAACCACCTACCAGCATGGCATAGTGGGTAGAATATGGGCCTGAGAGTCAGAAGGTCATGGGTCCTAATTCTGACTCTGCTACTTGTCTCCTGTGTGGCCTCGGGGTAAGTCACTTCACTTCTCTAGGCCTCACTTACCTCATCTGTAAAATGGGGATTGAGACTGTGAACCCCACGTGGGATAGGGACCGTGGCCAATCCGATTTGTTGTATCCACCCCAGATCTTAGTACAGTGCTGGCACATGGTAAGTGCTTAACAAATACCATAATAATTATTATTATTACAAGCTAATCAGTTTGGACACAGTCCATGTCTCACACGGAGCTCAGTCTTAATCCCCATTTTACGGGTGAAGAAATTGAGGCACAAAGAAGCAAAGTGACCTGCCCAAGGTCTTACAGCAGACAAGTGATGGAATCGGGATTACAACCCAGGTCCTTCTGATTCCCAGGCCTGTGCTCTATCCACTAGGCCACACTGCTTCACTGTGCTACGCGTGAGGTACTCTCCCCTGACCTTGAAAACATTTTTAAGGTCACAACTCCTCCAGGAGAACTTCTCTGATTAAGCCCTCTTTTTCCTGGCTCCCTCTCTTTTCTCTGTCACATATGCACTTGGGTCTGTGATCTTTAGGTATTAGATTTTTCCTCCACCCTCAACCCCATAGCACTTATGCACACATCTTTAAATTACAGATTATAAATTATTTATATTAATATCTGTCTCCCTCTCTAGACTATAAGCTTATTGTGGGCAAGGAACGTGTCTGCCAATTCTGCTGTATTGTACTATCCCAAGCCCTTAGAACAGCGCTCTGCACATAGTAAGTGCTCAATAGATATCATTGGCTGATCGATTAATTGATACAATTGAGTTAGGAGTTTACAATCTACTGGAGGAGACAGTAAAATAAACCACAGATAGGTAGAAGTAATAGGCTATAGAGATAAATACATAAGTAAATGTTGGGGTGAGCATATCCAAATGCATAGGTGACACAGCAGAGCTGAAGTGGCGGTAAGGGAGGAAATCGGGTGGGGAGGTGAAAGATTAATCAGGGAAGGCCTCCTGGAGGAGATGTGACTTCAGAAGGGCCTTGAAGATAGGAAGAGGGAGGTGTGCCTGATGGGGTCATGGAGAGAGTTCCAGGCAGGAGGGAGGATGTGAGCGAGAGATCCGTGGCATTAGAGGCAATGAGCAGAGTGAGTAAGCTTGAGAGGAGTCAAGTAAGCGGGCTGGGGTATAGTGGGAGAGGAGTTAGGATAAGAAATGACCTTTGGACATTTGATAATTGCCCCACCCCCACAGGCATTATGTATATAACTTCAAATTACATATTATAAATTATTTATCTGTTTTCTCCTCTGGACTGTAAGCGGAGAACATGTCTGCGAACACTGTTGTACTCTCTTCCAAAAGCTTAGTACAGTGCTCTGCACATAATAAATGCTCAATAAATACCACTGATGATGATAATGGTGATGATGATGACGAGTGAGTTGATGTCTTAAAGCACACATCAAGTTTCTGCTTGATAATAATAATTATAGTATCTATTAAGTGCTTTCTGTGTGCCATGCCCTGTACAGAGGCCTGGTGGAAATACAAAATAATCAGGTCAGACAGTCTCTGTACCTCATGGGGTTATTATTATTATTATTGTTAATAAAAGTATTTGTTAAGCACTTACTCTGTGCCAGGAACTGTTCTTAGTGCTGGGGTAGATACCAGTTATCAGGTTGGGCACCGTCCCTATTCTCATTTTACAGATGAGGTAACTGAGGCACAGAGAAATTTAGTGACTTGCCCAAGGTCACCCAGCAGACAAATGGTGGAGCCAGGATTATAACCCAGGTCCTTCTGACTCCCAGGCCCGTGCTCTAACCACTCGGCATGCTGCTTCTCCCACCCAAATAATTTAAAAGGGTGGGAGAAATGGTATTGACTCCCCATTTTACAGATGAGGAAACTGAGGCACAGATAATTATAATAAGAATAACGATAATGGTATTTGTTAAGCGCTTATTATGTGCCACAAGCAAATCGGGTTGAAGACTCACAGTCTTCATCCCCATTTTACAGATAAGGGAACTGAGGTCCAGAGAAATGAAGTGACTTGCCTAAAGCAACACAGCAGATAAGTGTTGAAGCTGGGATTAAAATCTAGGACCTTCTGACTCCCAGGCCGTGCTCTAGTCACTATGCCATGCTGTTTCCCATATGTGACTTGCCCAAGAGCACACAGCAGGCAAGTGAAGGAGTTGGGATTAGAACCCAGGTCCTCTGATTCCCAAATCCGTGCTCTCTCCACTAGGCCAGGCTGCTTGATGTGGAGTGGAATGGATAACCACAGAAGGTTTCTAAGGCGTAGAGAGATGTGCACGAAACGATGCCTTAGACAAATGATCCGGGTAGCAGAGTGAAGTATGGACTGAAGAGGAAAGAGACTAGAGAAAGGGGAATCAATGAGGGGGCTCCTTCAGTGATCAAGTTGGGATATCATGTACTTGGAAAGCAGAAGTGCTCTTTCCTAGTGGGAAGATAAGAGAACTGGCTTCTAATCCCAGCTCTGCCACTTGCCAGTTTTGTAATCTTGGGCAAGTCACTTAACTTCTCTGTTCCTCACTTTGCTAATCCATAAAATGGGGATTGAGTATATAATACTAAAAATTATTATTAATCCATATTATTATTTATACAAATTATAAACATATATTAAGTACTTACTATATACCAAGTACCATACTAAGTGCTGAGATAAATACAGACTATTCATATAAGAACCAGTCCCTGTCCCACATGAGGCTCCCAGCCTAAAGGGGAGGGAAAACAAGCATTTAATCCCCATTTTACAGAAGCGTACCTGTTCTCCACCCATTTTATGAGCTCTGTAAGGCACAGGGATCCCAGAGCTTAGTACAGTGCTTGTTACAAAGTAAATGCTTAATAAATATGACCATTATTATCATTCGTTATCATTGGACCAGCAGAGTAGCAATTTAGATGGGGAGGAAAGGGGTTCAAGTGGTACAACGAAATGGCCATTGCCCAGCTCATCCTATCGATGTGCCCCAGGCAGGCAAGGTCCCCCAACTCCCCTCCCTGTTCCAGGGAACGTGGCATGGGAGACAACCCTGCAAGTAATGGAGTCACAGTGAGACCACCCCTCCTGCCTCTCTGACTTGATGCTTGGGGTTGGGTGTGAGTTGATCTAACAGCCTCTGAATTTTGATCTCTCAGGGCAGGGAGAAGAAGGTCTTCTTGGGGGAGGATTGGAGACGAAAGGGGATGTAGTACTTTTTATTGAGTGCCTTCCGGGTGCAGAACACTATACTTGGCACTTGAAGAATATGAAAAGGAAGTAAGAGACATGATCCCTGACCCTTGAGGAGCTTAAAATCTAATGCATGAGGCAGTCTGACAAATTGGCAACCATTCACTGTTATAGAATGAGAGAATAAATGGAGAAACCGACATAGGTGAATAAATAGATATAAATATAAGTGGTCAGTTTGCCGGGAACAGCTGGAAAGGGGGTTGGGGAGAAGGAGTCAGGCAGTTCCTCCTTGGAAGGCTTTGAAGGAAAGGCGGGTTCCAAGTCTGGGGAAGCTGAGAAGGAGGAAGACATTCGGCATTCAATGGAAACTCCTGAACGTTGGAATCAAGACTCCAGCTGACTTAACCCTTCTGTTTTTCCCTCCCATTACACCACACCCTCTCAGCTCTCTTTCTTCATTCTTCCCAAGCTTCACCTCCTAGCTGTAACTTTCCTCTTTCTGATCCACTGCACATGTCCTGCTCACTGCAAACAGCTCCTTCCCCCCTCAAATCCGCCAAACCACATCCCCCCCCAATCCCTCCTGAAAACCACCTCCTCCAGAAAACAATCTTCAGTTAATCCCCATCTCCCTGATCAGGTCTTCCCATTGGCCACCCTTAGTACTCGGGTGTTTGTCGGTTGGTTCACACTACTTCTACTGCATTTTTTGCTTACTTTGATGATTCTCCCAGTTGTGAACTTTTTGGGACAGGAAAGGTGGACACAACACCACTGCCCCTGTCTCACAAGCCCGTATTGGCATTATCCTTGACTCATCTCTCTCTTTCGATCCTTGTATTCAATCTGTCATCAAGCCTTGTCTGCTCTACTTTCACCACAGTGCTATAATCTGCCCTTTCCCCTCCAAACTGCTACCATGCTGATGCAAACACTTATTATAGCCTGGCATGATTACTGCATCAGACCTCCCTGCTTTCTATTTCCCCCCACTCCAGTCCTTACTTCACTCTGGTACCCAGATCATCTTTCTAAAGAAATGTTCAGTCTACATCTCCCGCTTCTCAAGAACCTCCAGTGATTGTCCATCTCCTGCATACAACACGAGGTCCTTACCATTGTCTTTAAAGCACTCAGTCAGCTCCCCCGCTCCTATTTTACCTTGCTGATTTCCTGCTACAACCCAGCTCACACGCTTTGCTCTTCTAATGCCAACCTACTCACTGTACCTCAATCTTGTCTATCTCTCCACCAATCCCTTTCCCATGTCCTCCCTCTGGCCTGGAACTCCCTCGCTTTTTATATATAACAGACCATCACGTTCCCCACCTTCAAAACCTTATTAAAATCACATCTCCTCCAAGAGCTCTTCCCTGACTACACCCTTATTACCCCTACTCCCTCACCCTCCTGTGTCATTTGATTTCTTTAAGGACTTGATATCCACTCCACCACACCCTCAGTCTCCCAGTACTTATGTCCAAATCCATAATTTATTTTCATATCTGCCTTCCCCTATAGACTGAAAGCTCCTGATGGTCAGGGGAAGTGTTCTATCTACAGCATGGCTCAGTGGAAAGAGCCTAGGCTTGGGATTCAGAGATCATGGGTTTGAATCTCGGCTCTGCCACTGTCAGCTGTGTGACTGTGGGCCAGTCACTTAACTTCTTTGTGCCTCAATTCCCTCATCTGTCAAATGGGGATGAAGACTATGAGCCTCATGTGGGGCAACCTGATTACCCTGTATCTACCCCAGCGGTTAGAACAGTGCTCTGCACATAGTAAGCACTTAAATACCAACATTATTATTATTATTACTCTGTTGGATGGTACCCTGCAAGTGCTTAGTACAGAGCTTTGCAATTAGTCAATTGCATTTATTGAGTTCTTACTGGGTGCAGGGCACTCTACTAAGGGCTTGGGAGAGTGCAATATAGCAGACACATTTCCTGTCCACAATGATACTGCAATCTAGAGGAAGTTTTACACACAGAAAGCACTCAGTAAATACCATTGATTGATTACTGACAGTAGAGGAAACATTAGGAAGCTGGTCTGTTATCTTTTGGCTAGTAAAATGAAACCTTAAGCCCAAGGAGATTCTCCTACCTGTGGATTAAATTCTGAGCTGCTCCAGCCTCAACTGTAGAGGCAGCAGCAGGAGATAGATTCTTGGTGAAAAGAGCCAATTTGGAACAACGACCCTGTTGTCCCAGCCTGAACCTGGTGCTCGTTTTAGAAAGCATCTCCAGTGGCTCCTGGGTGCTTCCAGGTTTCACCTTGGCTCTGGGCCTCACTTCCCTATTCAGGGCTCCACGTTGACCACGTGGCCCGGACAGGAGGCCCCTCCCCATCACCAGTGAGTCCCCTCCCAGCCAAGCTCTGAGCCGGAGGGCAGGGGGGTCAGCAGCTGCCAGCCTGGCATATGGAGATCTGCTGCCGGTTGGTTCTCTTTGGGCCTGAAAGCAGAAGAAGCAGGTAGCCTTTTCCTGGAGTGAAAGCGGGATAAAAAGGTGGACAAATGAGATGTGCCTGAAAAAGAGCCTCTCACAAAACTTGTTGATTTCCCAACATCTTATTAATGAGAGAAAGCAGGTCAGGGAAGAAAAAATTGCACCTCTTTGATGATGTCCTTTTCAAGGTTTCAGCAACAATCAACACCCAAATCTTCTTGCACCTAAAATGGCTGCTTTTCAGACATGGCCCGTTGCCAGTCTCCTTCAGAGCCTGGTCTGTAAGGGAACCTGACTCATCACCATCAACAATTACTGAGCACCCACTGTCTGCAGACCACTGTTCTGTTCTAGGGGGTAAGGAGCATACAGTAAGAGGAAAAGAAACGTCTCTGCCCTCAAAGAGCTGGAAGTTGAACAGAGGAGCTTACCATCCCAGACCTAAGTGTTTGGGGACTCTGTAGCATTCTCTCTTTGGGAAGGGAATGTATCTGTTTATTTTTATATTATACTCTCCCAAATGCTTAGCACAGTGGTCTGCACAGAGTAAGTGCTCAACAGATATGACTGACTGACTGGTGCAGGATGCCGGGTGCTACCCGTTTAGATTTTTGGAATGACTGAAAACTGAAGCTTGAGCCTCCCCAGTTTTTCAAATTAATTGGGCTGGGGAGGGGACTGGGTGAACCCCTCTGTCCTGCAAGCTTCCAAGGTAGGGAACAGGGGACAGTGGTGCCCCAAGTCACCTCTCTGCTCTACACTTGCATTCATGGGGCAGAGTTCTCGGGCCCCCTCGTAGTAACCAAGTCATATCCTCAAGGCATTTCACCTCCAACCATAGGTGGTCTCTCCTTTGGCAAATGTTTTGCCTGTATGAGTAGACCCCCAGGTTTGTTGAAAGAAAATAGGGTAAATAAGAGAGATCCAGCTCTGGGGAAAGAGTTGAAGAGTCTCCGAGACCCTAAAATTCTAACCTCCATTGGGCTGTGGAAAGCAATGGAAAATCTGTAAGCTTCTTGTGGGCAAGGATCTCATCTATTATCTGTACTTTATTGTACTCTCCCAAGTGATTAGTAAAGTGTTCCATGAATACTATTGATTGTTTGAGTGACTGAGGTGGTAGGAGGCTGCAAGAGGCTGGGTAAGTTTGGGTGAGGCTCCCAGGGCAGTTCTTCCCTCCACTCTCTCCAAAACCCACAATCAGAGAAAATGGTCCAAAAAGTCCTTTTTATTTCACACACACACAAAAAATTACATGCAGCACCCATCCCCTAACAAACTACAAATCCTTGGAAAACCAAGTAAAAAGGGAAATTCAATGGATCCTGTCGAGACCAAAATTTGGTTTCACAAGGATGAAAAATGCATTACAAAGTCTTTGTTTTATAAATATAAACAGGGTCATCTTTGAGGTACCATCTCTCTCTCCCTTTCTCCCTCCCTCTCTCTCTCTCTCTCTCACACACACACACACCCACACCCACACACACCTCCCTTTTGACTGCTGGCAGGAGAAGCCCTCCAATCCCTGAACAGTGTCTCCAGTTGGCCAGGGCTTCCAGCTCAATTGATTAATGCACACCAGCTTCCAGCTTGGAGAAACGCCTGCTGGACCATACCTTTCCCTCCCCCTAAAAGACTTTCTTATGGAAAATGCTGGTCCCCACATTGGCCCCAAGGCCCTCTGCTCTCATCTGGGGGCAGGAGCTAAGGCGAAAGATCTCACTCTTTCTCTCTCATCAAATCAAAGCTGACTCTGGTGAGGTGCGTAAAGAGCTAGAAGAACTGATGGGGAGATGGTTGCAGGAGACACACATGGTATTGCACTCTCCCAAGCGCTTAGTACAGCACTCTGCACATAGTAAGTGCTCAATAAATATGAATGATTGTTTGATTTGGTCAGGAGTTTGGTGAGGCCCTCAAAGAGCACTCTTAGCTGCCTTTATCCTGAAGGATGGAGAAAGAGAACAATAGAATAACAAGTCCCACTTGGGGCTCAGTTCAGTTTGGTGCTCCTAGGAGACTCAGACATTGGTGCCCAAGAACCAAATGGCTTTGGTGATCAAGAGGGCAAAGTTAGGGGATCTTCCCAGCCACTGATGGGTTCCTCTCCTGCTTGTGGGGGTCCAGGGGTGAAGTCCAGGTTTCACATGCAGGACAGTGGACCAGAAAGACAGACCCTCCAATCCCTATACTGTAAGCTTGTTGTGAACAGGGAATGTGTCTGTTTATTGTTGTCTTGTATTCGCCCAAGCACTTACTACAGTGCTCTGCACACAGTAAGTGCTCAATAAATACAATTGACTGACTGACTGACAGAGTTCCCTCTCTGTGACCCCAAGGAATGGAGAGAGGCAGACCGGAATGCAAACAGTCCTGGGTGCACAGGCTGATGATAAGTTCTCAGAAGAGGAAGAACTTTTCCTGATTTCTGATTGGCTGTGGGCTCAGTGAAGAGTGAACCTAAACAGGGGCAGAAGCTTTTCAGGATTCTTTAATCATCCCTCTACCTGGGATAACCTCATTTCTAAGTAATTCTTACCACGACTCCATTCCCCATGCCCCAACAGAGCTCACCAGTGGTGCAAAGGGTGTGCAGTGGATGGGTTTGGGATGAAAGGGATCTTCCTCTCAGCAGGGGATGGGGGGGTGTTCACCAAGAGGGGTGGTGCCAGCCATTTGGTTTCTTCAGTCTCACCCTGCTCCCCTTCCTCCAAAGAGGACAGATGTCCCCAGGAGATGGCCTCAGAGGCTTTCCACTACCTGCTCCACACTCAGTGAGGAGGAGTAGCAGCTGGGGTCTGGGGGCAGCCAGGACATCAGCGGCACCAGCCCCACTGGGAGATGATTGCTGAAGTGAATTTCACCTTCCTGCTCCCAATGCCCTCCCCTGCCCACAACTAGATCCAATTTCAGCCTATCCTATGGAGGCCCAGAGGACCAATCCAAGCCTGGGTGGGAGGTGTTGAGGGGGAGGAGGGGGAAAGTCAATTTGGGGGGAGGGGCGGGGCGGGTTGGGGCTGAACCTGCTCTAGGTCTGTTGCAGGATGGAGAGCGTTCTGAGCCCTCTGGGCATTCCCCAGCATGGGGCTGAATCTCTGGGGTAGGCCTGAAACAAGGTCCAGCCTCCTGGCTGGAGACCCACTGGGAACAGGATCTTTTGGGTCAGCTCCTCTAGGGTAGGGGAGGCAAGGATCTGCCCTGGCCACTGGTGGAGGCCTGGGGAGATACTCCGACTGTGGAAAAAGCTGAATCGGAGCAATTGGGTCGATGACTGGAGGAGGGGGAGGAAGGAAACTGCAATTGAGTAGTCCCTGTGGACTCTCTCCTTTCCTTCCCAAGGAGCAACGTCTCTGCAAAAAGAGGGAAAGAAAGTCTTCAGGGAAAGAAAACACCCTGCTACTCTGTGCTTAAACACACCCACCCACCCACCCTCCTCCTTGACAGGGGCTACTATTGCATCGAGTGCCTAAAGGATCCTGTAAAGTCAACTTGGAGCCCAACTCATATTCAAGGCACAGCGGCTCTCCATCACCTCTGTGGCTCTCCCTTTTCCACTTCTGAAGGGATGCTACCGAACAGAGATGGGGGCCCTGGGGGGCTCCCTTCTGCCACCAGAAGGCCTGACAGAGGCTTATGCTCCCAGTTCAGAGGTTGGGGGAAGCTCTTCCTTGGCTTTCAGAAAGATGGAAGAGAACCTTCATCCCAAGGGAGTGAAGCCAAATAGAGCCATGGACTGACAGAACCAGGTTCTGGACAGCTGGTCCTTCTGGGAAACACAACACAAGCAAAAGAGCCGTTAAACAAACCGCGGGTGTATTTGGCAGGTCTGGGGCAAGAAGGGAAAGTTTGGCGTAAAAATAAAAGAACCATCCAAAGTCCAGACTTTTTCTGCTAAGGCCACGTGAGGAGTGTCCAGCTGTAGGTGACGGGGAAGCTGGGAGGCTGCAGGCCCTCGGAACACCGCACCCAAAGTGCGAGACGCAGAGGCAAGGAGGGGCGGGCGGGTCACAGGTCCATGTCCACGCCACCCGAGGACGTCTTCAGGGGCACCGAGTCGAACCCATCTGCTGTTCTCTGAAAGAGAGATGATGCGTGGTGCTCGAGCAGAGCAGGTGGTTTCCCCCAGTAGAGGAGGGGGACCCCGGTATTTGCATTTGTGTGGAGGTTGCCAGGTCAGGGCCATATTCTGGGCCCAGGGACTAGGGAAAGGCTAATGGAGGGTGGGGCTATCTGCTCTGCTACCCCACCGCCCAGGCAGGGACTCCTTCCCAGAGGTGGGGAGGCTGACTATCCACCAGGAAGCAGAGTCCCTTTAAGTTTTAGTACTGTAGTTTTAGTAGTGAGGACACTGAAGTTCAGGGCAGGAATGAGGCATGCCTTAAGACATCCAGCGGGTCAGGGACAAAGTAATAGGACTCTAGATCCTGATCCCCTGGAAGGATCAGATTAAGGACTTGGGGGGCTAGAGGCAAGCTAAGACCAGGACTGGGGGTCCATCAGGCCAAAGTTTGCCTGCCTCTCTCTCTCCTTTCTTGGAACACGTGCAGGGCTCTGCCTTCATGTGTCCTCTTCTCCTTGCCATTGGTGGGGTTATTCCTAGCCTTAGGTGGCAGCCTTTGCGGAGGAGGCAAAGCGGGGACAGGGGGCGGGGCGGGGGGATGTTCTCTGGATGGCTCCTGTGGGGAGACTAAAGGGCAGTGGCAGGTGACCTTATTTCCCGGTGCCTAAAAGGACTGCTTCCTGGTGGATAGTCAGCCTCCCCACGTCTGTAATAATAATTGTGGTATTTGTTAATAATAGTAACAATAGTAATAGTAGTAATAATGATAATAATAACAGTGGTATTTATTAAGTAGTGCCACGCACCGCAGTAAGCGCTGGGGTAGATACAAGGTAGTCAGACTGGACACAACCCTGTCCCATATGTCACTAACACAGCTTAAGGGAGAGGGAGAATAGATATCTAATTCCCATTTTACAGATAAGGAAATGAGGCCCAGAAAAGTTAAAAGACTTGCCCAAGGTCACGTAGTAGGCAAGTGGCCAACCTGGGAATACAGCCCAGGTCCCCTGACTCCCAAGCCTGAACTTCTTCTACTGGGTTACACATTGCTTCTTAACAGATGGTGGGAGAGCTCCTCCTTCTAGACTGTAAACTCCATAATAATAATAATATTGGTATTTGTTAAGCGCTTACTATGTGCCAAGCACTGTTCAAAGCGCTGGGGTAGATACAAGGTAATCAGGTTGTCCCACGTAGGACTCACAGTCTTCATCCCCCATTTTACAGATGAGGTAACTGAGGCACAGAGAAGTAACTTGCCCAAGGCCACACAGCTGACAAGCGGCGGAGCTGGGATTAGAAGCCATGACCTCTGACTCCCAAGCCCAGGCTCTTTCCACTGAGCCACGCTGCTTCTCCTTGTGGGCAGGACTGTGTCTACCAACTCTGTTATAATGTACTCTTCCAAGCACTTAATGTAGTGCTCTGCACACAATAAGTGCTCAATAAATACGACTGATTAACTGAGAGCTGTCGAGAGGAAGCCGTTGGGAGGAAGAGTGGGCAGGGTCCATCACTGTGGGCCAGGAGGGCAGGGGAACAGCAGCCCTGACTTTGAAGGCACATGTGATGGGGGGTTAGTTGGAACTCCATGTCCAGTTCCAGTCTGTTTCCCCTCCAATCCTCATCCCCACAGGCTCAAAACCTCCCTATCCAGACTCCACCTCTCCACTGACAAGAATCCTGGTCTGAAGACTCAACTTCCCAAGGGGCTCGACGGCCTGGAGAGAGTCCCTCCTTTGGTCAAAAGCAGGTCTCGTAACTATCGGAACTCAGGCCGGCCTCCTCCAAGGTAAACCAATAATCTACATTAGGTAAGTCAGGGTCGAAGTCGGCTGAGTGAAATGAAACTCATTCGACATCCTGGGTCTGTTTAATAACCTTGGATAGCATATCTTCCAGAAAACACCTCACTCTCACTCGCTAATAATTCCCTCTGGGACCACAGGCTGCAGAACCTAAAGAGCCATTTCAGGCCTGATGCTGACCTACTGAGAAAGGAAATCTACAGTGAAACAAATCTCCTATGCAGACCTCTTGAAAGGTAGTTTTCCCAAACCTTCACGAATGGAGCAAAGACGGCTTCCTAAGATTTTCCCACTGCCTGCCCCATTTCCCCAACTCCCAGATCCATAAGTCCCCTAGGCCTGCCATGGATTAAGCGTAGAGCCTGTGCCCGGAAATATATAAAAGGCCGGCAATCTACAGTGGCTGCCCCTGGGCCCAGGAAGGTCGTGGCAGTGGCTGCCCTGGGTCAATGTCCCTTTAAATGCTACTGCCAAAAGTGGGCTCAGGGCTTGGAACCACACCACTGAAGTTGGAGGACCAACTCAACCACCTTTCAACTGATGGGAAGTGGAGAGGTGGGATGGGAAACCTGGAGGAGGGGAGAAGTGTTGTGGTGAAGGCAGGAATGGGGGAGCCAGAGATCTTCAGCAGCAGCCCCCAGAGGTGTGTCCCTACAGGACCCCCCTACCTTGGAGGCGAATGACTTGATCTTGCCGAAGAGTGACTTCTTGCTGGTGAAGATCAGGTCGTCCTCCACGTCCTCGCCCTCCATGATGGCACAGCTGTCGGCGGTGGGCAGCTCACAGTCCTTCAGGGTGGAGTTCATTACCAGCTTGGAGTACTTGTATTCCAGCCTGCAGGCCGGGATGGGGGCAGGGCAGGTGGGAGAGGATGAGAGAAAGAAGAGTCAGACCCAGCAGAAGCAGCAGGGGAATCGGCAAGAGTCGGGAATGGCAGGGCTGAGGGGTGAATCCTGGGCCTGGGAGAGCGGAGGAAATGGAAAATCTCAGTCTGGTTTAAATGTGAGGGTCCTGAGGGTGACTGTCATAGTTTCTACCTCAGCATTTCTAACTGTGCTTGGCATGTAGTAAGCGCTTAACAAATATAATAATAATAAAAAAATTTTAAAAATAATGGAATGAATGACCATTATGTTGTCCCTCTCTTCTCCCATGCTCTTCTCATTAATTCATTCATTCAATCATATTTATTGAGCAATTACTGTGTGCACAGCACTGTACTAAGTGCTTGGGAAAGTACAATACAGCAATAAACAGTGACATTCCCTGCCCGCAATGAGCTTACAGTCTAGAGGGTGGGAGATACGATATCAGTACAAATAAATAAGATTGCAGACATGTACATAAGTGCTGTGCGCCTGGTAAGGGGGAAGAGCAAAGGGAGCAAGTCAGGGCGACCCAGAAGGGAGTAGAAGTTGAGGAAAAGTGGGGCTTAGTCTGGGAAGGCCTCTTGGAAGAGATGTGCCTTCAATAAGACTTTGAAGGCGGGGAGACTACTTGTCTGTCATATTTGAGGAGATAGGGTGTTCCAGGCCAGAGGCAGGTTGTGGGCTAGGGGTTGACAGCGAGACAGGGGAGACTGAGGCACAGTGAGAAGGCAAGCACTAGAGGACTGAAGTGTGCAGGCTGGGTTGTACAAGGATAGAAGTGAGATGAGATAGTAGGGTGCAAGGTGATGGAGTGCTTTAAAGCCAATGGTGAGGAGTTTTTGTTTGATATGGAGCCGGATGGGGAACTACTGGAGTTTTTTGAGGGAGTGGGGTGACATGTCCTGAACACTTTTGTAGAAAAATAATCTGGGCATCAGAGTGAAGTGTGGACTGGAGTGGGGAGAGACAGGAGTCTGGGCGGTCAGCAAGGAGGCTGATGCAGTAATCCAGGTGGGGTAGAATGAGTGATTTTATTAATTGTCCTGAGCTCCCCCTCTCACCTCCCACACTTCCCCTCTCATCGCTCATGTTCCTCCTCAGGTTAGTCAAAAAGTCCGTTTGCCCCTGGGCTTTCTCTTTTGTCTCCGGGTCATCTCTTCTGCAGGAATAACTCTCCCCTCTCAGCCCATCCCCACTTCCCTTCTTTACATCACCGTTCAAAAGCCAACTTCTCTAGGAAGCCTTCCCTGATTAATCCCATGTCCTCTCCAACCAGTCATGCAATCCATGACCTACTTCTCCTCAACCTCAGTCCAGTCATTACTGACTCTCTAAAGACATCTCTATGTTGACTGGATGTTTGCAGTGACCCTTCTTAGAAAATTGAGGGTGTTGGAGGAAAGGCATGGAGTTGGTTTTCTAATGAGGACTTTCATTGACCCACATTGGGCTTTGCCCCCTGTGAATGCAATAAAATTTAATTGTTGGTGATGATGATGGTGATGATGGTGACTGCACCCAGTCTGTGAGAGGCTCCCAGTCCCTAACCATAAAAATTGCAGTATTTGCTAAGTAATCTTAATGTGCCAGGGACTGTACTAAACCCTGGGGAAGACAATAAAGTTGGAAACAATCCCTGTCTCACATGGGGCTCACAGTTTAAGAGCTACAGAGAACAGGCATTTAATCCCCATTTTACAGATGAGGAGACCGAGGCAGAGAGAAGTTAAGTGACTTGTTGGGGGCCACCCAGCCGGCAAATGGCAGAGCTGGGATTATAATCCAGGTCTTCTGACTCCCAGATCCCCTGCTCTTTCCACTAGACCATGCAGTTGTTAACCCTTTCAAATGAGATGGGCAGTGTCTCTGGCTGATTTTGCTTTCCCAGTAGGAAACAGAAGCATAGAGGGAAAGGGCTTAGTTCTAAACCTCAGCCAGGGATGATGGTCAGATCTGGAAAAGAATTCCAGGATTTTTGGTTCCCCAGTCTTTTTCTATCTTGCTGTCTCTCTCACTTACTTTCTTTCTCTCTCTCTCTTCCTCCTTCCATCCACCCTCTTACTCCCTCATTCCTTCCCTCCAGACTCAACAGAGCCCTCTCCCTACCCCCTCCTATCCCCAGTCCCGTACTTTTGGTTCTTCTTCCAGAAGTAGCAGGTCATGACGGTGAGAAGGACGGCTGCACAGGTGCCCGCAGAGATGCCCACCTTGAGCCAGAAATCCATCGTCTTGCAGATGGTGACCCTCTGCTCAGGCAGCGTGATGCCCCCAGTACACAGCTTGGGCTCTCGCCACACATACGTGGTCCTCTATTAAGGGGAGAGTGGAATGGGGGAGAGATGAAGAATAATAATAACAATTACGGTATTTGTTAAGTGCTTCCTATGTGCCAGGCACTGTACTAAGCATTGTGGTGGATACAAGCAAATCGGGTTGGACACAGTCCCTGTCCACATGGGGCTCTTATTCTTAATCCCCATTTTGCAGATGAGGGAACTGAGGCACCGAGAAGTGAAATGACTTGCTTGAGGTCACACGGCAGACAAGTAGCGGAGCCAGAATTAGAACCCAGGTCCTTCTGACTCCCAGGCCTGTGCTCCCTCCACTAAGTCATGCTGCTGGTCCCCCAGTTTCTGGAAGCCCCCTCCCACCCCATTTCCCCTGCCCCAGTCCCCACCAGAGGAGGTCAGACCTGAATACCCGCTACGCAGCTGCTGACGATGGCATGATAGTCGGAGGCAGAGCAGAGAGGGCAGGCTGCCACGCTCTCCCACAGGAAGTGAAAGCCGCAGCCATCACAGGTTCCATCAGAGCAGGAGCTGGGGGGCAGGGAGAGGAGGGAAGTCACTTGGTGACTAGAGGCTGAGCCTCGTCTTAATCTCTGACCTCTTCTGTTCTGTCCAAGCTGTCCTCTCTCATCCACCACCCAGCCACGTCTGCAAGGTGGGCTCACTGAGCAGTACCAGGTACCTTGTGGCACTGGGCATCTCCTAGGGTTTGAACTGGGACTGTGCCTAGCCCCTTGAGAATCTGGGTTCCAATACCCACTCCTGCACCCTCTCTGATCTTTACCTGCAGTGTTGTAGGGTTGGAGGTGCCCTTGGCGAGGCATATCCCTCTCACCCTTCAGCTCGGTGTTCTTAAGTGCATCAGAGGCCTGCTCTCTCACCCTGCTACCCCCCAACTCCTCCCTTGCGGTTCCTTTTCCACAAGCTCCCTGGCCTGGGTCATCCTGAGCCAGGGTCGGGAGAGATGACTGCCCCTTGGCCCCCCGAATCCATGCTTACGGTGGTAGGGAGAGTCTGCCCGGGCTGGGCTTCAGCGGGTCACACCTCACCCGGATGGTGGTTGTCCTCCCGGACGCACACGACTGAGTCACCTCATTGGACCTGAAGAAGAAGTCGGGCCCAGCATGGCGGACCCACCCCGGGGACCCGTTAGTCAGGGGCTGTTGTGGTACTCGGGCTCAGGGATGGGTGGGGGAAGTGGGGTGATGATACATTATTTTTACCTGGTTTACGGTGGGAGTGTAAGGTGCTCCCTCTTCCACCCCCAAACACTTACACCAGTCTTCCCTATGCAAGGAACAACTCCGTGACCCTTGCCCTCCCTTTTGTACTCTCAGGACCATCTCCTCTAGGGAGCCTTCCCTGATTAACTCCCTCTCCAAACTCCAGCACCACCCAGGATCCATCCTCCCCTTGGACGTACTTCTGCTACTAATAATGTTGGTATTTGTTAAGCGCTTACTACGTGCAGAGCACTGTTCTAAGCGCTGGGGTAGATTCAGAGTAATCAGGTTGTCCCACGTGAGGCTCACAGTTAACACCCATTTTACAGATGAGGTAACTGAGGCACAGAGAAGTTAAGTGACTTGCCCACAGTCACACAGCTGAAAAGTGGCAGAGCCGGGATTCAAACCCATGACCTCTGGCTCCGAAGCCCGGGCTCTTTCCACTGAGCCACACTGCTTCTCCAGTGCATCTGTAAGGACACAAGGATGAGGATGATCTGTGTGTCTCTCCTAAACAGTGCTCTGCACATAGTAAGCGCTTAACAAATACCAACATTATTATTATTATTATTAATAAACTATTGGAAGTTACCTGAAGGCAGGGGTCATGTTTAGTTCTCTAAAATCAACCTTAAATGCCTAAGGACCTGCCCCCTGTGAGGGCTCAGAACAGACTTGGTGACTTGTGGCTCCTCTAGGCTTCAGGGCCTTTGCACCCCAGACCATTACCTGTAGAAGAAGATGATGTCTGGAGTGCCCACGGTCTCTGACGGGAAGTATTCAGCTGGGGAGGTGATCCCATCCAGGGTTACATCCGGTGAAACCCCTAGAAAAACCGGATCCCCCAACAAGTACTCTTCTCTCTCCCTTCTCTAAAGGCAGAACCACTGTTCTCTACTTCAGCGCTCAACAGGCTTCCCACCTCCAACCTCAGCCCACGTGATTGATGACCCAAGGGAGATTCAGCCCAGAGAGGGGATGCCGTCCGCCCGCCCACGGGCTTCAGTGCAGGAGCTGGGAGAAGAACTGGGAGGATCCTGGCCCTCAGACCCATCTAGGTTTGGACCCCTGGGACCACTGGGTTCTCTTCATCATCTGCTCATTTAGCACCTTCCTTTGGCTGAGTACTGGATGCCTTGAGGACAGAGATTATGTCTGCTGACTCTACTGTACTCTCTCAAGAGCTTAGTACAATTTCTGCACAGAGTAGATTGAAAGCTCCTTGAGGGCAGGGATCAGGTCTACTAACTCTACTGCATTTTCCCAACCACTTAATTAATACAGTGCTCAGCACACTGTAGACTGTAAGCTCCTTTTGAGTTCAGGGGATCATGTCTGTTAACTCTATTACGGTCTTCCAGTAGACTCTGCACAGGGTAGGCGCGCAAAAAGATTTCTGGCTTGGTGGGGTTGGGCCCCTGTAACTCACCTATGAGGTGGTCAGCGAGGCTGACAGGCTGTGAGGACACCCCAGCCTTGTAGCCTGTGACCTCGGAGGGGATTATAACGGCCTGGCAGGCATAGGAGGACACGGACTTGGAGAAGCTCGAGTCGTCTCCAGGGAGGTTGATGTCGGTGACGTTGTCGGTGCAGATGGCTGCCTTCTTTCCCTGGCAGGGGGCAGCCAGCCGTTGAAGGGGAAGGGAAAGGGGATCACGGAGAGGGGGAGGGGTTCATGGATAAAGGTCCCCGAGGCAGGCACTTCCCCCCTCCAGACAGAGGCTACTGAGGGAGTGGTTACTGAGGCAGTGGTCAAAGGTGCACACGGGATGGTGGGGTTAGAGTCCTAGTGATCACAATTCTACTAGGGCCCCGGATGGTGGAGAGTAGTATGGTGGCAGCAGGTAGCCGGGGTTTCTGGTTTCCCCTTCTCATCAGTCCCCCAGTTCCCCTGAGACCGCTTAGGATACAGAGATGGCAAGGAAGGAAGGGGTGGGTGACCGAATAAAGGAGAGAAGCGAGCCCTGATTGGTTTCAGGGAGAAGGAAATTGGCCAGGGTCCAAGTTAGTAGCTCTCCCAGCAGCCTCCTCAGCATCCATCTGGGGCTGTGATTTGCCCTCCTGCTGAAGAAGGTGTTCTTCCTGGGCCCGCCTCAGGACTCTCTGTGCATTTTAGAGGCAGAATACTCAGCCTGGAAGGGGATCAGAGAGTCATCTTGTCCAGCAAGGACCTCCAGAGAAGGAGGTTCCATGACTTCCTTTCTACAACACCCCGCCAGGAAGTTCTGCTTGGTGTCTAACCTTCATGCCTCTCGATCATAACATTTTTGGGGAGAGGAGAAGAGCGGGAATCATTCTTCACCTTTACAGATATAGACATGGTCCCAGTGGGGAGGTGGACAGGCTCCTGAGAAATGGGGAGCCCTCTTCACTCCACTTACCTCATTCCCACAGAGGCTGAGGGTGAAATGGTGGAAATATTTCAGCCCTTTGGAAGTGAAGCTTGGCCCCCCTGCTAGGGATACAGGGCTTGCCAAGGCTGAGAAATCATAAGTCAGGGTCCTGGCTGGGCTGCTGATGGAGAAGGAGCAGTCGTTGAAGCAGAGCGAGTGGATCTAGGGAAAGGAATGGGAGCAAGAACGGTTTGGCTGGATTCTATCTTTCTGCTGCTCCGACACCGTGGACCACCCCTCTCCTGGAAACTTTATCTAACCTTGGCTTCACTGATTCTGACTTCTGGTTCTCTTCCTATCTCTCTGACCTCTCCTCTTGGGTTCTTTTGCTGGCTCCCCTCCTCTCTCCCATCCTGCAACTGTGGGAGTCCCTCAAGGCTCACTCAGTTCTGGTCCCTTTCTATCCTCCATCCTCACCCACTCCCTTGGAGAAACTCAATCGTTCCCATGGCTTCCTTTGCTATGTCTATGGGGATGACTCCCAAATCTACCTCTCCATCCCTGACCTCTCTCCTTCTCTGTAGACTCATATTTCCTCCTGCCTTTGGTACACCTCTACTTGGATGTCCCATTAACACCACAAACTAAACGTGTCCAAAATAGAACTCATCTTCTCACTCAAGCCCTATCCTCCCACTGTCTTTCGCACCTCCGTCCTCCCTATCTCACAAGTCCATAACCTTGGCCTTTTCCTTGATTCATCTCATTCAACCTACACAGTAAATCTGTCATGAAATCCTATTGGTTCCATCTTCACAACATCTCTAGAATCCACACTTTCTTCTCCATCCAACTTGCTATCATGCTTATCCAAGCACTTATCATTTTCCTCCTTGACTATTGCAACAGCCTCTTCATTGACCTCCCTGTGCCTTATCTCTCCCCTCTCCAGCCCATACTACACTCCAATGCCTGGATCATTTTTCCAAAAAAATGGTCAGTCCATGTCTCCCCATTCCTCAAAAACCTCCAATGGTTGCCCAACCACCTCCACATTAAACAGAAACTCCTTACCATCACTCCATCAGCTCTCTCCCTCCTATCTTACCTTGATGATCTCCTACGACAACCCAGTCTGCACACCATTACTCTGCCAGCTTACTTTCTGTACCTCCCCTTCATATATGACAGTCCACCACTTTCCCCACCTTCAAAACACTCTTAAAATCACATCTCCTCCAAGAAGTCTTTCCTGATTGAGCCCTCATTTCCCTTCTGCATCAACTAAGCACTTGGCTGTGTACCCCTTAAGCACGTCAATCCTCGTCCCAGCCCCACAGCACTTATGTGTATATCCTTGTACTCTACTATTTCCCTGATCTGCAATTTATTTTAATGTCTGTCTCTCCCTGTCAATTTAAACTCCTCCCGGGCAAGGATCGCAACTACGGTGCAGAACACAAATAAAACACTCAATAAATAAATAAGATCGATTGATTGATTGATTGAACTGGGACTGGACTGCCAGTATTTCTAGCTGGCTGGCAAGGTCACGGACACTTCAAGAGGTTGAACTCAGTCATGACTTCAAGTTGGACCCACTCAAGTTGGGGGAATGGGGAAAGGATTTGGGGCCAACGGAACAATGAAGCAGGGGCTGGGGGAATTTATGGGAGGACCGATGGCAAATTAATAACATTCAAATGACATGCAAATCAAGAGCAGCTATTTCTGGATCAATAGCTTGGGTAGGACTCCCCCAGTGCTAATAATAAGAGAATAACCTTCCTCTCAGGCCAAGAGGGTGATCAAAGGCCTCCTTACCTTGGGGATCAGCGTTAAGACAAGGAGGATCAAGGACACTTCAGGACTACTGTCTTTCTTTCAAGCCAGGAGTCCTGATTTCCCAGATAAGAGCTACTGGTGACTTGTGGAAAACTCAGAGAAATGTTCCCTCCCTCTTGGCAACCTAGTCCTGCAGGCTCCACGTGGAGACTGTTCCCTCTCTTGCCGGAAGGTGGAACTTCAGGACAGGAAAGGCTGGGGAGGCCGCCTTGTGCCAAGAAGCCAGTGAGGGCACCATTCTGCTGGTGGCACCACCTGGACCACTCTCCCCTTCCTAGATTCCGATTCCTAGTCCACCTGTCTAGAGAACTGATCCCCAGGAAAAGGAGGGAGAGAGGGCCTGGATCTGGTCCTCCACTTCTGAGGGAGAGGCGTCCCTGGTCTGGATGGGGCCAGGCCTGGCTCTAAGCTGATGTCAAGAGCTTCAGCTGGAAGTGGACCAGCCCGAGGTCTGCACAGAATCCACAAGATTCAACCTGCAGCAGGCAGCTCTGGGCTGGTCGGCAAATTCGTCATTTGCCTGGACCAGAGGGTGAAGGGAAGGAAGGTGGGGAGAGGGGGAGGTAGGGGAGGAAGTGAGTTGGCTCAGGCTGCTGCCTGAACAGGATTCTATTCGGTGACAGCCAGGAGCACAAGGGGCCTGGATCCTGGTAGAAGCCTTTAACCAGGAGCACCACGCCCTGTCTGGAACACTGACTTCAGCAATTAGGGAGTTGCCCTCCTTCCCCCAGCGTTCTAGATGTCATTCCTCTTAAGCAAACCTACTCACTTGGCCTCACTCTCATCTCTCCTGCTTCCATCCTCTGACTCATGTCTTTTTCCCAGCCTGGAACTCCCTCTCCCTTCACATCCAGCAGACCACAGCTCTCCCCATCATCAAAAGCCCTTCTGAAATCACATCGCCTGCAGGAAGGCTTCCCTGATTAATTTCTCTTTCCCTGGGTTATAACCCCAAAATACCCCTTCAGCATTTCTGAACCAACTATGTATTTTGGTACTCCCAAATAGGGATAGCACTTCTGTACATATTGACACCCATACTTGACTATTAAAACTCATCTACCTAATCTCTTCTTCTTCCTCTTATCCATAAATTATTTCAGTGTCTTTCTCCCCTGCTCACTCCTTGAGGACAGAGATCATGTCTACTTACTCAAGTGTCCCCTTCCAAGTGCTTAGTATAATGCTCTGCACACAATAGGCTCTTAACAAATACCTTGGATTGATTAATAGTTTTCTCCATTTGGATTGGACCTCATAGATTCTAGATTGTAGATTTTTTCCACTCCCTTCTGCAACCCTGACTTGTTTTCTTCATTCATCCCCGCCCCCCCAGCCCCACAGCACTTATGTACATATCCATAATTTATTTAGTTATATTAATATCTGTCTTCCCTTCTAGACTGTAAGTTTGCTGCGGGCGGGGAATGTGTCTGTTATACTCTCCTAACTACTTAGTACAGTGCTCTGCACACAGTAAGTGCTCAGTAAATATGATTGATTGTAAATACCTTGAAGGCAGGGATCAGGTCTACAAATTATATTATATTGTGCTCTTCCAAGCACTTAGTACAGTGCTCTGCACAAAATAAATGCTCCATAAATACCATTAATTGATTATTGGAGAGTAATCAAAGGGAGTTGTGGAGATAGTTGTGAAAGGGCTCTGGATCGCTTCAACCAAGTTGAAGTTGGATGAAGAGGGTGTGAGTCGATCGTCTCTGGCTAAAGGTCCAGGCTAGAAATGGACACCATACTTGGTAGACTGGGCTGGACTGAACTCAGAAAAATCAGGCAAGGCCCTGCTCCTATTATTGTCCAGGCTTGGCCTTCCTCCTGGCCTTTAACGTCAGCTATGTTGTCAAGAGGGGAGCAACTGGGCTCTGTTTTGTTTTGGGGGAGGAAGGATGAAGGCTTGAGGGTAGGAGACAGGGGCTGGGACTTTGTCTAATCTGCTTATCTTATATCTACCCCAGGGTTTGGCCCATTTAGTAAGTATTTAACAAACCCAGTTATTATTATTACTAGGGCTCAAAGCCATCCTCAGGGATTCTCAGACTGAGAAAAGTCAGGCCCCATGACCCTAGAGACCTCCTGATGTACTTTAAAATCGGTCCCCTTGGGAACTCCCCTGGCCAAGCGGGCCCACATCTAGCCAGTGAAAGGGGAGGGGGAGTGGGTGGGAAGACAGGGTGGCACCTTGTTGCTCCTGGTGCCCGGGCCGCAGGGTACACAGGCCTGGCTGCCATAGGGCTGGTGAGCCTTGAGGAAGGTGTTTGGGGGGCAGGGCTGGCAGGCCCCCGAGTCCCGGTTGATGTAGTGGCCAGCGGGACACGCGGTGCAGGAGGAGCCGGAGTCGGAGGCCTCCGAGGCGCACTGGCGGCAGAAGGAGGCCACCCCGTCCATGACATTGGTGACGTTGATGGAGTACAGCTTGGCCATGTCGTTGGTGTACTTCCTGCCCTAGAACCAGGAATGCAGCAAGGGAGTCAGACCCATGGAGATTCCAGCGCTCGTGTGGTCCGGCCTCCTGATGCTGACCCCTCCTAGGTCAGGTGGGCGTCAGATCCCCGGTGATAAAGACTCCACCGCCTCCCTCCGGCGCCAGCTCCTAACCCTCTCCACTGCTAGGGGATTCCTCTTAAACTCTCCTCCTGCCCGTTAAACTCATTTCCTCTTACTCAGAATATCTGGACCAGGCTACCTTCTGATTGATCTCAAGGGCTCCAGCCAACCTCAACAACAGGAGGTACCCCTGGATCGATAGAGACCCTGCTTGGAGGCAGGGAGATGAAGGGGATGCACCTGGCAGGACCTCTTCCCTCTGGCTCACTCCCCACCTACAGCCCCCCGCCGCCCCTTCCTGCCGAGCCCTCCCTTTCTGAGGAGGGTGTTGAGGGAGTCCAAGGCCTTACCGCTTCGTGGAAGGTGGTCCTCTGGAAGGCCCAGGTGAAGCTCATTGTGGAGTTCTTCTGGATGATGTAGGTGTAGGACTGCTTTCCCTTGGAGCCGATCCAGGTCTCCACTGGAGTGTTGATTCTGGAGTTCATGCCCTGGACCAGGGCCAGAGACAAGAGGGCAGGGTTGATCTTGATCTCATCTATCTCGCTGCCTACCCTTCACCCACATCCTGCCTCTGGCCTGGAACTCCCTCCTCCTTCAAATCTGACAATCACTCTCCCCACTTTCAAAGCCTTATACAAATCACATCTCCTCCAAGAGGCCTTTTCCAACTAAGCCCTCATTTCCCCTATTCTCTCTCCCTTCTGTGTCACCCTTGCAGTGGGATTTATATCCTTTATTCTCCCCATTCTTGGCCCCAGAGCACTCACATTCATATCCATAATTTTTAGTACTGTGCTCAGCACATGATAAGTGCTCAATAAATGTCACTGATTAATTGTTGGACTGGATTTAAGTGAATCCTCATCCCCTCGCTGTCCCTCTCCCGGGACCATTCTGCTTCATTAGCTCCCAGGAATATAGACAACACAATTTAGAAAGATTCCTGTCCCAACTCTAGGCTAAAGGGGTCCCCCCATCTCTAACCCTAACCCCGCCCCACCCCGATCCCACTCTCCTAGATCTAGCCTCCGGCAGCGGCCACATCCACCATTTGATACAGGGAGAGGGAGCCCAGGGGTCCCCTGCTCTCAGAAAGGTAGGTCCCCCCACCTCCTGAATTCCCCCCCCCCAGCCTCCTCCTGCAGCCCCAGAAAGTACCACCTACCACCATAAAGTAAAGCTCGCAGTTCACAGAGCAAATGGTCTCGAAGACAAAGGTGATCCTGGCTACCTCTTTGTTCTCTGTGTCCTCCGTAACCGATTGTGGAGGGCTGAGGGGGTAAAAGCGACCTCCTAAGCTGGACAGCTCTGAGAAGAAGCTCCCAAGCGCTTAGTACAGTGCTCTGCAGGCAGTAAGTGCTCAATAAATGTCAACGATTGATTGATCAACTGATTGATTAGGAGGGCAGGGGAGGGGTGGTCAATATTGTCCTACGTTTGGGGGTGTTCGGGAGTGAGGGTCTGGGCTCAGCTGCAGAGCACACTGGCGTGATTTGACCCCTGATTCCACTGGGGCAAGGAAAGGAAGACAGCTGTTCAGTAGTCGGGGGGATGGCTGAATCTTTCTCACCATTCCTGAGGTTTTCCTGAGGTAATTGGGGGAAGCCCCTCATTAGCCATAGAACTAAGCATGTGCCAATCCCAATAGAGCATCACTGTTCCAAACTAATTGGGACTAAGGGTCCTTCAGGGGTCACCTAACTGCTCTCAGGCCTTGAGAGCTGAGAAGGTGAGGAGATTCCAAGCCACCTCTCCTCCTCCTCCCCACAGGTCCTGGGTTTGTGGGACCCATTCTTGCAGCCCAGAATGGCCTCCCCAGCTTTTCTCTCATTCCCCTGCTGCCTGCCATTCCCTGAGGGTTTGATTTCTGCCAGCTGGCTTCTCTTCTTCTACAGGCAAACCCTACCTCAGTCTTTGCTCTGTGGTTTAAATGGCAAGGGAAGCCCTCGGGGGAGGAGGGAAGAGTTTCTAGAACTTTGGTTGAGTGGGTCAGCTGATGCAGACACGCAAAGGCATGAATTGCCTTTCAATTTGGATGGTCTGAAAGCTGAATATTGGGCTAGAAGATCCATCCATTCTCTGAAGTCACTTCAGGCCCGATGGGCCTCGACATAGTGAAGTGGAAAGCAGATTTCCATTGTACAGCGGTCCCCTTACCTGGAATGATGGCTGTGCTTGCGCCTGAGGTCTGGGACATTCTGGGCACTGGGGGCATTGCTAGGAATGCTTGGGCCTGACCCTCCCCTCCCTGGGGGACCTGGCATTCCCTACCTGAATCCTGGAACGATCAGGGTCAGGATCATGAAATCATTATCCGACCCTCCGGCGGCAGTATAAATGTGGTCGCCAGCCACCTCCCAGCCTGGAAATGTTGGGGAGAAGGGTTAAGTCTCTTGGGTCTTAGAGCAGCAGACATGAAATTTTTTTATGGTATTTGTTAAGTGCTTACTATGTGCCAGGCACTGTTCTAAGTGCTGGGGTAGCTACAAGGTAATTAGATTGGACAGAGTCCATGTCCCACATGGAACTCCCGGTTTTAATCTCCATTTTACAGATGAGGAACTAGGACACAGAGAAGTTAAGTGATTTGCCCAAGGTCACACAGCCGACAAGTGGCAGAGGTGGGATTAGAATTCAGATCCTTCTGACTCCCAGGCCTTTGCTCTATCCACCAGGCCCATGCTGCTTCTCATGTGGTTACAAAAAGGACTATAACCCAGATCACAGGCCTTGGAGTCTGGAGATGTGAGTTCTAATCACTCTGCCATTTGCCTGCTGTGAGACCTTGGGCAAGTCACTTCACTTCTCTGGGCCTCAGTTTTCCTCATCTGTAAAATGGAGATTCAATAACTGTTCTCCCTCCCCTTTACCCTGGGAGCCCCAAGTGGGCCAGGAACTGTGTGCCACCTGATTATTCTACCCCAACATTTAGTACAGTGCTTGGCACATAATAAGTGCTTTACAAGTAAAATTATTACTGTTATTATTATTATTATTATTGTTAGAGTAGGCACTCAGCCTCAGAGGTCTTTTCAGCTTCCAGCTTCTCCCCCACTCCTCATCCTCTGCTAACTGCTCATTTGTGAGCCTGGGGTAGCCACTCTAGCCCAGGATGGCCTCCTGGGACCTATGACTCTGACCAAAGGAGGGAAAGTGACAGGGTCAAGTGTGGCTTTCCCACAGGCATAGCAATAGCGAGGCTCCCCCAGCTCTGTTGCTCCTGCAGTTGAAGAGCTAAAGGGATCTGATCCCATCTTTGTTTCCTAAACTGTTAGCGTGGGCTATAATCAGACTAAAGGGTGAGGAGTCCTGAGTTCCATCTCCCTCTCTACCACTGGGATTCACTAGCTGTTCTCCTTCCCCATTAGATTGTAAGCCCCATGTGAGACCTGATTATCTTGTATCTACCCCAGCGCTTAGTACAATCCTTGGCACAGAGTAAATGCTTAACAAATGTCACTATTATAATTACCATTATTTATTATTATTATTATCCCATTCATCCCGAGGCCCCTGACACATTCCCGTTTCCTCTCCCAGAATCCAGCCAACTTCACCTCGCGGTCACCTTAGCTCTCAGCGGATCTGGAGCAGCAACCGTGGTCACTGGTATTGGGGACAATGGTGAGTCTCAGTGGTATTGAGAAGCTGCCACCGCACCCTTGGGTTCACCCCCGGTCCTCGTCGGGGCCTGAGTTGGGGAGACCATGACCTTACACCCCCTCCTCCTCCTGTGGGGGGAGTCAGTGACTGTGACACTTGTCAAATGCGCTAAAGGTTCTGCCCAGCAGTCACTGTCTCATCAGAGGAACTGTGGATAATGATAATAATAGTAATAATAATGGTGGATGAACCTTTGGGCTTGGATACAAGGGTAAGTGAAAACAAGGTGGGCTGAAGGACCACTCACTGGGGTTGGGATGGTCAGGGATAATTTTGGGAGGAGTTCAGAGGGTGGCAGAGTTGCTCATGGCTGCCCACGGGGAAGGGAGGTGGACCCCGGCTCGGTCCGCAGCTCGAGGAAGGATCACCTACCTGTCATGCCCTTGTATTCAAAGTTGACGCCGCTGAGCACAGTGGTTTCCATGTTCGGTGGCAGTGTGTTCCACCACTTGTATTCGAAGCCCAGGGCCGGCTCAGTGCCAGCCGGGCAGCTGACACAGCCTGGGGAGAGAGAAGAGCGAATGGCTCCACTGAGCAGAGGATGGAGATGCTAGAGGACGGAGATGCTAGAGGACGGAGATGCTCTGGGCATGTCACCCCCCTCCACAAAAATCTCCGGTGGTTCCCTCTCAACCTTTGCATGAGAGGTTGAGACTGTTGGCTTCAAAGCTGACCATCACCTTGCCCCCTACTACCTCACCTCCCTTCTCGCCTTCTAAAGCCCAGCCCGCCCATTCTGCTCCTCTGCTGCTAACCTCTTCACTGTGCTTTGTTCTAGCCTGTCCCGCCGTCCACCCTGGCCTATGTCCTACCTTTGGCCTGGAATGCCCTCCCTCCTCACAGCTGTCAAACTAGCACACTTCCGCCCTTCAAAGCCCTACTGAAAGCTCACCTCCTCCAGGAGGCCTTCCCAGACTGAGCTCCTCCTTTCCTCTGCTCCTCCTCCCCTCCCCATCGCCCCTACTCCCTCCTTCTGCTCTACCCAACTCCCTGCCCCATAGCACTTGTGTATATGTACATATTTATTGTTCTATTTATTTTATTAATGATGTGTGTATATCTATAATTCTATTCATTTATATTGATGCTATTGATGTCCATCTACTTGTTTTGTTTTGTTGTCTGTCTCCCTTCTTCTAGACTGTGAGATCCTTGTTGGGTAGGGATTGTCTCTATTTGTTGTGGAACTGTACTCTTCGAGTATTTAATAAAGTGTTCTGCACACAGTACGGCTCGATAAATAAGATTGAGTGAATGAAGGGAGTCCGGGGAGGATGACATCTGACAGACAAAGCCTTATTGAAGGCACATCTCCTCCAAAAGGCCTTCCCTGTCTAGGCCTGCCTTTCCTCTTCCCCCTCTCCCTTCTACATCGCACTGACTTGCTCCCTTCATTCATCCCCCACTCCCGTTCTCACAGAACCCATGTACATATCTGTAATTTATTTATTTATAGTAATAGCTGTCTCTGTCTCTAGACTAAGCTCACTGTGGGCAGGGGAGGTATCTGATTATTATTATATTGTACTCTCTTAAGCACTTAGAACAGAGTTCTGCCCACAGTTAGTGATCAATAAATACAATTGAATGAATGAATGCTGGGCTGCAGGAAAGTAGAGTGTGGGAAGCAGCGCTGATGTCCTATAATCCAAACAACCTGGGCTGCTGACTCCATTAACTGTACAGAGTGATAGACCATTTTTGAGACTGTGAGCCCCACATGGCACAGGGACCGTGTCCAACCTGGCACATCGTAAGTGCTTAACAAATACCATAATTATGAGAAGCAGTGTGGCTTAGCGGAAAGAACACCTGCTTGGGAGTCAGAGATTGTGGGTTCTAATCCCGGCTCTGCCACTTGTCAGCTGGGTAACTTCGGGCAAGTCACTTCACTTCTCTGTGCCTCAGTTATCTCATCTATAAAATGGGGATTAAGACTGTGAGCCCCAAGTGGGACAACCTGATCACCTTGTATCTACCCCAGCTCTTAGAAGGGTGCTTGGTAAGTGTTTAACAAATACCATCATCATTATTATTATTATTATCAGAGAGTTATGCATGTTGAGGGGTTGGATCAATTTATGTATGAAAAATTCCTAATTGTTTCTTAGAAGAAAAGTTGGGGATGTTCGAAGGTAATAACCATGAGTAGATAGGTCAAAGAAGAAAACAATTGTATTAGTCCTCTGAGCTTTCTGTTGCTAGTGGTGGAGACAGAATCTTGGGCAGGATGGACCACTGGTCACACCCAAGAATGCGTTTCACCGCTGTCACATCAACTACTGACTTCCTACTACAATCCAGCCTGCACACTTTGCTTCTCTAATGCCAACCTATTCACTATTCCTTGATCTAATCTATCTTGCCACCAACCCCACATCCTCTTAGTGGCCAGGATCTCCTTTTCCCTTCATATACAACAGACCACCGCTCTCCCCACCTACAAAGCCTTATTCGAATCACACCTCCTCCAAGAGGCCTTCCCTGGCCAACCCCTTATTTCCCCTTTTTCCTTGCCCTCCTGTGTCATCTATGTACTTGGATCAATAAGAGCTCAGTAAAAATGATTGAATGAATATCCTTTAATCAATCAATGGTATTTATTGGGCACTTACTTTGTGCAGAGCACTGTATTAAGGGCCTGGGGATAAAAAATACAACAGAGTAGTTGGTAGATACATTTCCTGCCCACACTTGATATTCATACTATCCTCAGCCCTACAGCATTTTGTTCTCATCGGTAATTTATTTTAATGTCTGTCTCCTCCTCTAAACTGTAAGCTCCTTTTGGGCAGGGAATGTGGACTCTACCAAGCTCTTAGATAGTGCTCTGCAGCCAATAAATACTCAAGAAGTGCTCAATAAATACCACTGATTGATTGATTGATCAATTGTTTTTAATCAGGGCTTGCAGAAATCTCCCCAGTTTTTGCTCTTTTCATTCCTCATTCAATCAATTGGTTGTGTTTACTGAGTGCTTATAATGTGTTGAGCATTGTGCTAAGTGCTTAACATAACTCTTCCAAGAGGTCTTCCCTGACTAAGCCTTTTCCTTTTCTTCAACTCCTTTCTGCGTCACTCGGACTTGCTCCCTTTATTTATCCCCCTCCCAGCCCCACAGGACTTATGTACATTTCTGTAATATATTTATTTCTGTTAATGTCTGTCTCCCCCTCTAGACTGTAAGCTCGCTGAGGGCAGAGAATGTGCCTGCTTTATTGTTATATTGTACTCTCCTGAGGGCTTAGTTCAGTGGTCTGCACACAGAAAGTGCTCAATAAAAATGACTGACTGACTACAACAGTCATTAGACAGAGGTCATGGGTTCGAATCCCAACTCTGCCACTTGTCAGTTGTGTGACTGTGGGCAAGTCACTTCATTCATTCATTCATTCATTCATTCATTCACTCAATAGTATTTATTGAGCCCTTACTATGTGCAGAGCACTGTACTAAGCACTTGGAATGTACAATTTAGCAACAGAGAAAAGTCCCTGCCCTTTGAGGGGTTTATAGTCTAATCGGGGGGAGACAGACAGACAAGAACAATGGTAATAAATAGAATCTCTGTGCCTCACTTACCTCATCTGTAAAGTGGGGATTAAGACTGTGAGCCTCATGTGGGACAACCTGATTACCTACCCTGTATACCCCAGCGCTTAGAACAGTGCTCTGCACATAGTAAGCGCTTAACAAATACCAACATAATAATAATTATTATTATTATTACACAATCCCCATCATGACTCCCCAGTCCCTGCCGGGCCAGGATGGGCTAGTCTAGCCTGGAAGAACTCTCTGTTGAGATTTCTCATTGTGGGGGACTGGAAACCCATTTTTTTGTTTTTCAGTTTGGGGTCAGTGGGGAGTTCATTCATTCATTCATTCGATCATATTTATTGAGCACTTACTGTGTGCAGAGCACTGTACTAAGCTCTTGGGAGAGTACAATACAGCAATAAACAGACACATTCCCTGCCCACAACAAGCTTATAGTCTGAAGAAGAGTTTACAGTCTCCACCAGGTCAGCAGAGCCCGTTCTGAGTGGGAACATGGCTGACAAAAATGGAGGAGCCCGGGCTGGGGGACCCCAGAGGACCCACGTACCTGATCCGTTGGAGTAGGAGCCGTAGGGGCACGGCTCACAGGAGCTGCTGTTGGATTTGAAGAACCCTGGGTTGCAAGGTGGGCAGCGGGTCTTCACCCCCGAGGCGGGCAGTTGCACTGCCCCTTCCATGTCCTCGCCGCAGATCTTTGGCTCCACCCACTTATACATGAGTTGAGTCTGGGGAGACAGAGGAGAGGTGAGGGGCGGCCACGGCTTCTGGGCGATCAGTCCGCCCGGGAACGATCGTATTCATCAGGACACCAACCTGTGGGCTGCGACATGGCAGAGCTAGATTTGCCCAGCAGGGCAATTGCCGCAAATCATGTCATGTGGTGCAGTGTGACAAGCTGCCTCCCAACCCTGTAGCTGTGGCAAGGAGGCCGGGGCAGGCCCCCACTGAGGTCAGCACACCTCAGGCCCAAGAACGGCTGCAGCTAAACCGCAAGATGGCACCCACCACGGGCGGGGAGTGTGAGGGGCACGTGCAGGAGGGATGAAGCCTAGCGGAAAGAGCACAGAGCACCGAGCTGGGAGTCAGAAGACCTGGGTTCTAATTCTGACTCCACCAGCTGCCTGTTGTGGGACCTAAGGCAAGTTGTGGGACCTCCGCCAAACTGATTCTCTTCCCCTCTTCAAAACCCTACTTAAAACTCACCTCCTCCAAGAGGCCTTCCCAGACTGAGCTCCTCTTCTCCCTCTACTCCCTCTGCCACCCCCCCTTTACCTCTCCGCAGCTAAACCCTCTTTTTCCCCTTTTCCCTCTGCTCCTCCACCTCTCCCTTCCCATCCCCACAGCACTGTACTCGTCCGCTCAACTGTATATATTTCCATTACCCTATTTATTTTGTTAATGAATTGTACAACGCCTCGATTCTATTTAGTCGCCATTGTCTTTACGAGATGTTCTTCCCCTCGACTCTATTTATCGCCATCGTTCTCGTCTGTCCATCTCCCCCGATTAGACCGTAAACCCGTCAAACGGCAGGGACTGTCTCTATCTGTTGCCGACTTGTTCATCCCAAGCGCTTAGTACAGTGCTCTGCACATAGTAAGCGCTCAATAAATACTATTGAATGAAAAGTCACTTAACTTCTCTGAGCCTTAGTTTCTTCATCTGTAAAATGGATCTGTTCTCCCTTAAACTGTGAGCCCCACGTGGGGAGAGACCTGGGTCTAACCTGATTGCATCTATCTCAGTTCTTAGCACACTGCTTGCATAGAGTAAGCACTTCACTCATACCACAATTATTGTTGATTTCCTACCACAGCCCAATCCACATACTTCACTCCTATAGTGCCAGCTTGCTCACTGTGCCCCAATCTTGTCTTTCCCACGTCCTCCCTGTGACCTGGAACTCCCTCCCCCACCACACATGCCAGACCACCACTCTCACCACTTTCAAAGCCTTATTAAGGTCACATCTCCTTCAAGAGGCCTTCCCAGATTAAGTCCTCTTTTCCCCTACTACCATTCCTTTCTGCGATGCCTATGCCCTCAGGTCTGCACCCTTTAAGCACTTGAAATTTACACTCCACCTCCCCAACACACACACACACACACACACACACACACACACACACACACACACACACTTCATCCCCAAAGCATTTGGTAAATTTCTGTAGTTTATGTGTGCATATTAATGTCCATCTCTCCCTCTAGACTCGACGTGCCTTGCGGGTAGGGCACATGTCTGCCACCTCTGTTATACTGCACTCTTTCAAGCACTTAGCACAGTGTTCTGCACAGGGTAATAATAATAATGATGTTGGTATTTGTTAAGCGCTTACTATGTGCAGAGCACTGTTCTAAGCGCTGGGTTGATACAGGGTAATCAGATTGTCCCACGTGAGGTTCACAGTTTTAATCCCCATTTTACAGATGAGGTAAGTGAGGCACTGAGAAGTGAAGTGACTTGCCCACAGTCACACAGCTGACAAGTGGCAGAGCCGGGATTCGAACCCATGACCTCCGACCCCCAAGCCCGGGCTCTTTCCACTGAGCCACTCTGCTTCCATGGTAAGCACTCACTAAATATCACTGACTGATGGATTGATTGATTATTAGTATTAGGGTCAGAAGCAGCATGCCCTAGAGGAAGGGCACAGGCCTAGGAATCAGAAGGACCTGGGTTCTAATCCTGGCTCTTCCACTTGTTTGCTGTATGACCTTGGGAAGTCACTTCATATCTCTGTGCCTGAGTTATCTTGTCTTTAAAATGGGGATTAAGACTGTGAGCCCCTTGTGGGACAGGGACTGTGTCCAACCCGATTTGCTTGTATCCACCCCAGTGCTTAGTAGAGTTCCTGGAACATAGTATGCACTTAACAAATATCACAATTATTATTATCATTATAATACACTGAACAAAAACCACAATTATTATTATTGTTCTTAATAATAATAATAATAATGTTGGTATTTGTTAAGCGCTTACTATGTGCAGAGCACCGTTCTAAGCACTGGGGAAGATACAGGGTAATCAGGTTGTCCCAAGTGGGGCTCACAGTCTTAATCCCCATTTTACAGATGAGGTAACTGAGGCACAGAGAAGTTAAGTGACTTGCCCACAGTCACACACCTGACAAAGGGCAGAGCCGGTAGTCGAACCCATGACCTCTGACTCCCAAGCCCAGGCTCTTTCTGCTGAGCCACTCCCTTGAGCCTTGACCTCTTCCTTTTGCCTGATGCTGGAGCCACTGGTACCCATCACCCTACACCAAAAAACAGTTGGGAGGAGAGAACAGTGAGAGGTCAAGAGCCAGACAGCTTAGGCAGCAGGAACTTTGGAGTTTTAGCTACAGTAATGAGTGAGGGGTAGAGGAGTCCATGTGGGCACATGGAGATCTCAGAATGGCCACCAGGAGGCACTCTGGTCCCACTGCCAAGCCCAAGATCCGGCCTAGAATTGAGTCTTTACCCAGAAGTAATAATAATAATAATACTAATGATATTGGTATTTGTTAAGCGCTTACTATGTGCAAAGCACTGTTCTAAGCACTGGGGGGATACAAGGTGATCAGGTTGTCCTTCATGGGACTCACAGTCTTCATCCACATTTTCCAGATGAGGTACCTGAGGCCCAGAGAAGTGAAGTGACTCGCCCAAAGTCACACAGCTGATAAGTGGAGGAGCCGGGATTAGAACCCATGCCCTCTGACTCCCAAGGCCGGGTTCTTTCCACTGAGCCACGCAGCTTTTCTGTACAGACTGGGGGTTCCACTTACGAGAAGCAGCGTGGCTCGGTGGAAAGAGCCCGGGCTTGGGAGTCAGAAGTCATGGGTTCAAATCCCGGCTATGCCACTTGTCAGCTGTGTATCTGTGGGCAAGTCACTTAACTTCTCTGTGCCTCAGTTACCTCATCTGTAAAATGAGGATTAACTGTGAGCCCCTCGTGGGACAACCTGATTACCCTGTATCTACCCCAGTGCTTAGAACAGTGCTCTGCACATAGTAAGCACTTAACAAATACCAACATTAACTCAGTCGTAAGGGGAATCCAAGTTCACTCTTTCAGTCGTATTTATTGAGCGCTTACAGTGTGCAGAGCACTGTACTAAGCGCTTGGGAGAGTACAATATAACAGTAAACAGACACACTCCCCGCCCACGCATACTGGTTGTAAATGAACCCAGGTGGCTCAGGAACAACTGGACTAATCTAATGGCAGTGGGGAGCCATTGGGGACGAGGTGTAGCCCCTGCCATTAGCTTTCAGATAGGGGCTGGTGCTATTCTCGCAAAATAGGTATGAAAGGGACACAATTGCATTTTTATGTTCAGCTGGAAGATTAATTCCTAAAGATCCTTAGGGGACGGGAATAGGAGGGAGGGAACAGTCCTCTGACCTGTAAGGAGCTGGGGTTTCTTCTATTGATTTATGCATTCCTATCCTCTCCCTGTAAATTCCATGATTCTCTTCAGTCTAACCCTCTGCAACGGACCTTGGTTTAAGACAGGGTAGACTAGCTTTAAGGTTGTCCTGACCTCTTGACTCCTCTCCCCGACAAATCGAAACCCTAATATAGTTCAAGATCTTTAGGCTCAGGAGCAGTGAGCCTGGGTATTAATTGAGTGCTTACTATATGCAGGACACTGTACTGTGAGTTTGGGGGAGTACAATATAACAGAGTTGGCAGATATGTTCCCTTCCCATAACTAGCTTACAGTAAAGAGGGAAAATGGAACCAGCTCAGGGCCTTGGTCCTGATCCTGAAGGCATAAGGCAGAAATGGGAGTGAAATCAGGTGCAGATCCATTGTCAGCCCCAATCAACCTCATGTAATACTTGGCTGGCAGCAAGGGAACAAGCTCAGAGTAGAAAAATGATCCTTTGAGATCACATAGATAGAGGACGGGCCTAAGAGTCTGAAGGACCTGGGTTCTAATCCTCAATCCACTACTTGACTGCTGTGTGACCCTGGGCAAATTATTTAACTTCCTTGGCCCTCGTACCTCTGTTAAATGGGGATTTAGACTGTGAACCCCATGTGGGACATGGACTGTATCCAGCCTGATTAGCTTGTATCTACCCCAGTGCTTAGTACAGTACCTGGCACATAGTAAGCACTTAACAAATACCATAAATCACCCCCAACCCCGAATAAAACAGATTCTCAGATGCATCAGAGCCTGGAAGAGGATGAGGTGACCAAGAAGGTATCTAGAACAGATGTCCAGAGGGGATGCTTTCTGATGCTTTCTCACCCCATTTATTAGCATCATCATCATCATCAACAACTTGTCCCTCTCTTCCTTCCTCCTCTACTAGCCATTGCTGTGTCTTTCTGCTCTCCTGTGGGGTCACAGACTGGGCAGTGGCACAGCCAGCGGAGATAGCCCGATGCTCAACTTGTGCCAGGGGAGCAGGACTCCCTGGACCTGATTCGAGTGGTAGGATGAGAATAAGTTGAGGTCTTTTAACCGCAGATCGGAAACCTCAACAGAAAGAGAAGAAATTCATTTTCGACTCAGCAGACGCAGCTTCCTCAGTCATCTCACACAAGACCTGTCAAGTTCAGAGGGCCAGCAGAACTTGGGAGATTCCCCAATGGACCACTGAGGGATGATGATGGTCCCACCCGCCTAACACACAAACCACAGTGTCAAGGGCAGAATTGGGATGGGACCAATTCTGAGAAACCCTCCCTCTGTCCTTGACAGCGGCCGGTGTGTACCGAATGTGAGCTAAGCCACCAAGTGCAGGAATCATTTACCACTTTGGCCAGGAAATGCCAAGAGGGGCAGAGATACCCACTTCATGGGGACGACGGGGATGACCTTCCCCACTGCTCTTTGAGCTGGTGTCCCAGCCTTTTTCTTTTTTAATGATAATTGTTAAGTACTTACTACGTGCTGGGCATGGTACTAAGCAGTGGGAATCAGATTGGACACAGTTCCTGTGTCTTAAGACACAGTCTTAATCTCCATTTTACAGATAAAGTAACGGGAGGCACTGAGAAGTAAAGTGATTCGCCCAAGGTCACACAGCAAACAAATGGTGGAGCTGGAATTAGAACCCAGGTCTTCTGACTCCCAGGCTTGTGCTCTTTCCACTAGGCCACACTGCTTTTCATTCCAGGTCTCTTTCAACACCTGAGAGACTGTAAACTCACTCTGGGTAGGGAGTGTGTTAGTTTGTTGTTATATTGTACTCTCCCAAGTTCTTAGCACAATGCTCTGCGCACAGTAAGTGCTCAATAAATACGAATAAATGAAAGTGTCCTGTCAGGACTGAAAAGGCCCAAAATGGTGGCTTTCTGACCAATTTACTCTTTGAAGCCCGCCCCCTCCCACTCCTCATTCCCCCTAAAATCCCTGCCCCGTTTCTGCCCCAAGCTCAAAATAAAAAGCTGTCACTTTTGAAGAGGGGCTCTCTTGAATGAGTTATCTGTATCCTGGTCACCATATGTCACTGCCTGCTAGGTAGCAGCCTGTGAGAGCATCCAAAGGCTAGACTCCCAAAGAGGAAGGGTCACATTAAGAGAAACTGGGGTCCTGGTCTAAGGGCCCCCCCCCTTCACGTGACTTCAGCTAGAGCTTGGGCAGAGCTAGAGGAGAGGTGTGGGCAGCCTCCACAGCACCTGGGTCTGTAGGCCTTTGGTCTTGGGGTGAGGAGTGAGGAGGAGGAAGGAGTTGTCAAGAGTCAGAGACCCCCTCCACCCTTCTCCTGACGTGACTGAGTGCCTGACTGCTGGCCTGCCAAGGATCCCTCCTGTGGCTTGCTCTACTGAAAGTGAAAGTGGCTGCGGGATGGGTGGTGGGGGAGGAAGAGGGTTGGTGGGGAGTCCCCCTCTCCTCCAGAGTCATAGTGACACCCTGCAGAGGGTTAAACACACACGACAGGCACGCAAGTGTCATCTCTACATCCTGAAGCATTAAACTGACTTTTCCATTGGCTTAATGACCTCTCTCAACTAAGAAATCAACAAGATTCCTCTGGGAGCTGAAGGGTGGTGGAGCACGGGTGATTAATAACTATTTGTGTTAATCTCCACTCTGAGAGTGGGCTAAATGAGGCTGGAAATCCCTTCAATCTATCAATCAAGTGAGTAGTAGTAATTATAATAATTGTGGTATTTGCTAAGTATTTACTATGTGCCAGGCACCAAACTAAGTACTGGGGTGGATACAAGCAAATGGAGTTGGACACAGTCCTTCTCCCACGTGGGGCTCACCGTTTCAATCCCCATTTTACAGATGGGGTAACTGAGAAGTGAAGTGTCTTGCCCACGGCCACACAGCAGACAGATGGTGGAGTCTGGATTAGAACCCATGACCTTCTGACTCCCAGACCCATGCTCTATCCACTATGCCATGAATGCCTACTATGCAGGGAACTGTATTAAGAGTTTGCGTAGAGTTCCCTTTAAAGCTGTACACGTTGGCATTGGCTGCTTACCAATTAATCAATGGTATTTACTGATCACTTACTGTGTGCAGAGCACTGTTCTAAGCACTTAGGAGAATACAGTACAAATAGATGTGGTAGACCCAATCCCTGCCCACAAGGAATTTACAGTCTAGTGGAAGAGACAGACATTAAAATAAATTGAAGCTAGGGGAAGCAACAGAGTATAAGGGTACTTAGATAAGTGCTTTGAGGCTGAGGGGGTGACTGTCAAAGTGCTTAAAGGGCACAGACTCAAGTCGCCAAGTGACACAGGAGGGAGGGTGAATAGGGTGGAGAAATGAGGGAAATGAGCCCTGGTTTTAAGATCTTCATCTTCACACTGCCCTAAGCAGTGGCTTTATTGATAAGTTCGAGAGGGTTGCGATTTTTATGGTGCGTCTGCTGAGGCCCCAGCAAACCTGGGCTTAATTTCTTTGAGCCTTTGCATTAAGAGCCCAGGTCTTGGCTTACATACACCTCTTCAGCCAGAAAAACGGTGCAGTGAAGCGACCAGTGGTTTGGTTTTCTACATGGCAGTCAGGTTTTTCAGCTGGTCAGTCCCCTGTCTGGTATTGAGATGGCACCAGGTGTCTTTTTGTCTAGCATCAGTATAGAACCAAACACCTTCATATCTGGCATTTTCATTTTGAAGCACCCAGCCTCCCTCCACCCTGGTTCCTGCCTCTCAATCCTGTGGCTAGGAGGCTTCGTATCACAACTTGGTGACTGTGCTTACAGAGCCCTGGGAGGGAAATGCTAAGTTTCAGTAGTAAGGCTGCAGGTCAAGAGCCCACCTGGCATCACCCTCTAGGTTCTGCAGGTTGTCATAGAAAGTTCTGCTTGACATAATTTCTGTATGATATGTAACCTGAATAATACACAAGCATAATGTGTGTTTGCTACTTCCAGATGACAAAGGCACACCAGTGGCCAGCTTAAAAACAACTCATCAGATACCCCGATTGTAAGCCTGTCAATGGGCAGGGATTGTTTCTATCTGTTGCCGAATTGTACATTCCAAGTGCTTAGTACAGTACTATGTGCTTAGCATATAGTAAGTGCTCAATAAATATTTTTGAATGAATGAATGCTTTTTTCTTTTTTTAATAGTATTTGTTAAGGGTTTACTATGTACCAGGCACGGTACTAAGTACTGGGGTAGATACAAGCTAATCAATTTGGACACTACCCACAAATCTGTCCTGCTGCTCCATAGAGACCTCTGATCTTTTGACCCCATCCAATTTTCTCAAGCCATCATGCCCCATTTAGTCTTCATACCCAAACTACCCTCCCTTGATGATCACGATGATGTCCTCAACACCACCCTCTCTACTGCATTCGACTCACTCGCTCCCTTATCCCTTCACCGATCTTGTACTACTAAGCCACAGTCCGCTTCCTTCTCTCCTGAGTACGAGCTGTCTGATGGAAACCAGGTATCAGGCCGACATGGCTTCAACTACCATCTCTATGTGGATGATTCCAAAACCTACATCTCCAACCATGATCTCTCTTCTCTACAGTCTCATATTTCCTCCTGCCTTCACGTCATCTCTTCTTGGATGTCCCACCGACACCGCAAACTTAACATGTCCAAAATGGAACTCCTCATATTCCCACCCAAATCCCATCCTCCCCGTGAATCCTCATCACTGTAGACACCACCACCATCCTCCCTGTGTCACAAACCCATAACCTTGGTGTTATCCTCGACTCATCTCTCTCATTCAACCCACATTTTAATTTGTCCCCGAAATCTGACAGTTCAAACTTCACAACATTGCTAAAACCTGCTCATTACTCTCCATCCAAAGGGCTACCATGTAAATCCAAGCACCTATCTTATCCCTCCTTGATTACTGCATCAGCCTACTTGCTGGCCTCCCTGCCTCCTCTCTCTCCCCAGTACAGTCCATACTTCACTCTGCTCCCTGCATCATCTACAAAACCATTTAGTACTTGTTTCCCCACTCCTCAAGAACGTCTAGTGTTTGCTCATTCACCTCCTCATCCAACAGAAACTCCTTACCATAGACTTTTAAAACACTCCATCACCTTGCCCTCTCCTACCTTACCTCACTCATCTCTTACTGCAACCCAGCCCACACACTTCACTCCTCTAATGCCAGCCTACTCACTGTTCCTCAATCTTTATCTTTTTTTTATGGTATTTGTTAAGTGCTTACTATGTGCCAGGTGCTGTCCTAGGCACTGAGGTAGATATAAAGTAATCAGATTGGGCACAGTCCATGTTTCATACGGGGCTTCAGTCTTAACCCCCATTTTACAGATGAGGTAACTGAAGCACAGAGAGATGTTAAGTGACTTATCTGAAGACAAACAACAGACAAGTGGCAGAGCTGGTTTTAGAATCCAGGTCCTTCTGATCGTTGGCCCATGTTCTATTCATTCATTCATTCAATAGTATTTATTGAGAGCTTACTATGAGCAGAGCACTGTACTAAGTGCTTGGAATGTACAATTTGGCAACAGATAGAGACAATCCCTGCCCAATGACGGGCTCACTCTATCCACTAGGCCATGCTGCTTCTCGCCACTGACTCCTTGCCCACATCTTACCTCTGGCCTGGAAAGCTCTCCCCCCTTCATATCCGACACAAAATAATAATAATGGTATTTGTTAAGCACTTATGTGTCAAGGACTGTTCTAAGCACTGGGGTAGATACAAGGTAATCAGGTTGTCCCACGTGGGACACATGATCACTCTCCCCACCTTCAAAGCCTTATTAAAAGCACATCTTCTCCAAGAGGCTTTCCCCAAATAAACCCTCATTTCCTCTTTTCCCACTCCTTTCTGTGCCTCCCTTGCACTTGGATTTGCATCCTTTAGTCACCCTTCCCTCAGACCCACAGCACTTATGTACATATCTGTAATTTATTTAGGTATATTGATGTCTGAATCCTGAGTCTAAACTGTTTGCTTGCTGTGGGCAGGGAACAAGTCCACCAACTCTGTTATATTGTAGTCTCCCTAGAGCTTAGTACATTCTCTGCACTCAGTAAATGCTCAATAAGTAAGATTGATTGATTATACACAATCCATGTTCCACATGGGGCTCAAAGTCTTAATCCTCATTTTACAGATGAGGTAACTGAGGCCCAGAGAAGTTAAGTGATTTGCCCAAGGTCACACAGTAGACAAGTGACGGAACCAGGAGTACAACAGCGGTCCTCTGATTTCACAGAGCTGGGTTGGTTGTTTGGGTTCTAGTGAGAAAATCTCTCTTGTACCTGAGAACTCAGGAATCCAGGGAGAAGCAGCAAGAGACCCTGAAGAACAGCAAGGGCATCGAAAGGAATGAACACTTGACTCATCCATGGTTATCTGGCTTCCAGGGTTCCATCAGATTCCCAGGGCTTTGGGTTGAGGTTGTTGGAGGGAGGCTGGTTTCCCAACCTTGGTATTTCCCAGACCCTTCTCCTACATCAGTGAGGGCATTACCCCATATAATAATGATTATAATAATATCACCTACCTCTCCATTGGCATCACAAGCCGTGTGAGTGTAGAAATAGTCTTTATCTGTGCAAGCTGGACGCAGCTTACAGGAGGAGGCTCCTTGTTCTAAACACCAAGGAAAAAAAAGGACTATTTCAGTCATGGCCAGAAGACAGTATCATCATCTACTTATTCCCTAGTGGACTAGTCATGGAATCCTAGAGTTGTTTTTTTTTAAAGAGATCATCTAGTCCAGCCACCTGGAAAGTAAATGATTAAATTATTACATTCACTAGCTATTCTGTCACTAACAGCTCTACTACTTGCCTGCTGTGTGACTCTGGGTAAGTCACTTAACTTCTCAACTTCTCTGTACCTCTGTTGTTTGCAGAGACTCCGGAGAGCAGAAGAGAAACTGGGAAAGAGTCCACACCATCCCAAGGTGAGGGAAATGCCTGAATTGGTAGGGAGCTCTGAGGCCCATTGCTGTCTGCTCCCTGCTGCCCACACTGCTCTTTACTCTCAGCTGGGCAAAGATCAATCAATCAATTGTATTTATTGAGCACTTACTTTGTGCACAACACTGAACTAAATGTAAAATATAACAGAGAAGCACCATGCTCTACTGGAGAGAGCGTGGACTTGGGAGCCAGAAGGACCTGTGTTCTAATCCCAGTTCTGTCGATTGCTTTCTGTGTGACCTTGGGCAAGTCACTTAACTTCTCTGCTTGTTTCCTCAACTATAAAATGGAGATACCTGTTATCCCTCCTACTTAGAATTTTAGCCTCATGTGGGACAGGGATTATCTCTGAACTAATTTATGTGTACCTTCCTACCCCAGCACTTATGACAGTGTTTGGCACATAGTAAGCGCTTAACAAATACCATTAAAAAACCCCCAAAAAACAGAGTTAGTAGATCCATTCCCTCCCCACAAGGAGCTCACAGTTTAGAGGGAGAGACAGACAACAAAAGAAATTGCAGCTATGCACATACGTGCTATGGGGATGAGGTTGGGGTGAATAAAGGATTCAAATCTAAGTGCAAGGGCAACACTGAAGGGAGAAGGAGTAGTGGAAATGAGGGCTTAGTCGGGCAAGACCTCTTGGAGGAGATGTGATTTGAATAAGACTTTGAAAGTGGGGCGAATGATCATCTGCCCCATATAAAGGGAGAGGGAGTTCCTGGATAGAGGCAGGACATGGGCGAGGGATTGGCAGTGAGATAGATGAGATCGGGGTACAGTGAGTAGGAGCAAAGTGAACATGCTGGTTGTAGCAAGAAATCAGCAAGGTAAGAAGGGAGGGGACAAGGTGATTGAGTGCTTTAAAGTAAGCGCTCAATAAATACTACTGATTGATTATTGTTAAGTAGTTTCTGGTTGATGTGGAAGTGGATGAGCAACCACTGGAAGTCCTTGAGGAGTGGGGAAACATGGACTGAATGTTTCTTTTAAAAAAGGGCCTAGGCAGCAGAGTGAAGTATGGATTGAAGTGAGGAGAGACAAGAGGCAGGGAGGTCAGCGAAGAGGCTGGTGCGGTAGTAAAGACGGGATAGGATAAGTGCTTTGATCAACTTGGTAGCAGTTTGGAAAGAGAGGAATCAATCAGTCAATCAATCAGTGATATTTACTGAGTACTTACTGTGTGCAGAGCACTGTACTAAGCGCTTGAAAAAATAAAGCTAGTAGACATGTTCCCTGCCCACAACTCGCTTACAGTCTATCGGGAAAGGGTGGATTTAACGATGCTGTGAAGATTGAACCGACCTGATTATGTGGGTGGGTTTGGGGAGCGGGGACCCTCCTGTTGAGTCAGCAGATATTGCTGTCACCCCCTGCTGGGTCATGGGAGTGATCAAAACAATGAGAGGGGAAAGGGACATGTGATTGGGTTGGACGGCACCAGCCTCATCCCCGGAATGAATGATCCAGCTGTCCTGGAACTTTATTAAGGAATAGGATCTCCCCATGTCCACCAGGTCTTCCCTCGCTACTGGGTCTGGGATGGTGTGGAATGCCTTCCGGCTTCAGCTTTCCCCTCAGGGGCTCTTGCAAAGAGCAGATTCCCCAACCATCCTCCTGGTCCGGTCGGACCCAGACAGGCAGCAGTGAGGGCAGAGAAGCAGCAACTGCTGCCTTCTCCACTCATTTACCATGCTAATGAGCAGCAGACTAACGAGCCTGCTATGGGGGAACAGGCTGCTGGAGCCGGGGAGCCTCTCTGATCCTACCTGTCTTCAAAGGAAAAGTCTGGGGTGGCACCCAAAACGGGGGACCTCCAGGTCCTGCCTTCTCTGAATGCCCAGCCACACTCACCATCTGGTCCTGGCCGGAAAATACCTTTTGCCAAACGAGCAAACCTGTCGTTCGGCAAATATTTGCCCAGTGTGACAGCTGCACTCTGGGATCAGGGCAAGAATGCTCAGGCTGTTAACTTGTTGCATCGGGTCTGGTGTGAATGATTAATCTGGGGTGGAAGGCAAGAAGAAAGGCGGGCAACGAGATTGATCGTTGAAGAATGGAGGGGCAAGAGAATAAGGCTGGGAACCAGGATCCCTGGGTTTTGCTGCCAGGCTTACCCCTGGCTCAAAATCCTAGGGTTTAAGGTCGGTCCCTAGTTGTCTTCTTCTAGTTGCTTTGCCCATTTGGAAATGCTCATCTGGAAGTAGCTGGAGAAATGTCTCTGCCCAACCAGGAGCTGGAAACAGCTGGCCAGATGGGGCATCCTTTGGGGCAGGGAAGGTCTGAGCTCAGACCAACCTCCCCAGATTCTTCTTTCTAAGGGCACAGGCACCAGACTGGCACTGACTGGCACCGACCCCACAAGACAGCTCCATGGAGTGGTTCTGGCTTGAAGGATTTGGTTGAGTCCAAAATGAGTCCTCCCAGGGGCTCTCCGGTGGGGTCTGTGCCGGTGGAGGGGAGAACCTGGGGTGGGGGTCTGGTCTGGGTAGTCCCAGAGTTGGGGATCATCAGGGAGTCAAGAGGTCAGGAGAACTAGGTCATGATTCTGACAGCTTGGGGGTGGCAACAGGGGCTCCAGACCAACCCAAATTTGGGCTGAGAGCCCAGCACAGGCCTCGATCTCCGGGGTCTTTGGTCTTGAAGGCTCCCCAGCCTGTTCAGGAGCCCTAAGGCTCATTGCCCAAGGAAATAGATCCTTCCGGGGGTCCTGGCCAGTGGTTTCTAGCTAGATTCCAAGAAAGGATGAGCCTCTGGACCACAGGAAAGTAACAGAGAAGCTGTGTGTGGCCTAATGGAAAGCACATGGGCTGGGAGGCTGGACACCTAAGTTCTAATCCGGCTCTTCCGCTTCTTTGTGCGGCCTTGGGCAAACCACTTTTCTGTGCCTCAGTTTCTTCATCTGTATGGCTATTAAAGACCTGTTCTCATTCTCTTTATGACTTTGAGCCACATGGGGACTATGTCCAATCTGATTATCTTGTATTTCCTGTATGTAACAAATCCCATCATTATTATTATTAGAACCAGTGGCTGATTACCTTGTTTCCACCTTCTTATGGTGCAATTGAGAAATGATTATGATTATTGTTCTTGTAAGGGTATTTATTAAGCATTTACTCTGTGCCAAGCACTGGGCTAATTGCTGGGGAAGATATTTGGTTCAGATTGAAGAAGCAGCAGGGCCTAGTGGAAAGACCACGGGTCTAGAAGTAAGCAGACCAGGGTTCTAATCCTGGTTCTACCATTAGTCTGCTGAGTGACCTTGGGCAAGTCACTTAACTTCTCAGTGCCTCAGTTTCCACAACTGAAAAATGGGGATTCAATTCCTGCTCTCCCTCTTACTTAGATTGGGAGCCCCATGTGGAATAGGGACTTGTCCAACCTGATTAATTTGTATCTATGCCAGCGCTTTGAACAGTGTTTGACATATAGTAAGCACCTAACAAATACCATAAAAAAACAGGATCCACAGTCTTGAAGAGAGGGAGAGAAGGTAGCTTAACCCCATGTTGCAAAAGGGGAAACTGAGACCCAGAGATGTTAAGTAACTTACCCAAGGTCACACAGCTTTATGCCCTGGGCTCAATTCAGGCTAATCATTATCATCATCATAATGGCATTTATTAAATGCTTACTACGTGCCAAGTGCTGTTCTAAGAGCTGGGGTACATATAAGATCATCAGATCCCACATGGGGCTCACAGTCTAAGTAGGAGGGAAAACAGGTATTGAATCCCCACTTTGAAGATGAGGGAACTGAAGCACTGAAAAGTGAAGTGAGTCACCCAAGGTCAAATAGCCACGGGGCAGAAGCAGGATCAGAACCCAGGTCCTCTGACTCCCAGGCCCCTGCTCTTTCCCCTAGGCCACACTGCTTCTGTACAGCCCCTCCCCTGATTCCCTCTGTGCTTTCTGACTGTATCCAGAGCCTGGAGCTTCTCGCTGACATGCTCTGTGCTCTGAAGGCTTCCAAGGGAGGGCTGACTAGAACTAAGAGGAATAAAAGGCCTGTCTCCCTCATCTTGTTGGGAAGCACTGGCCAGCTGGGGAGTCCCACCCTCCCATCCCTGCTACGGGGCCCTGCTGTAGAGCCATACCACCCTCAACATTCCCATCTCTTCTGATCTGGGAAACTAAGCAGTGTCGGGCCTGGGGAATACTTGGAAGGGAGACATTCTGGGAATGCCAAGTACTCTAGGCTTCCCTTTATTCACCCTGGCTTCCAGCCCCACAGCACTTACTTACATATCTGTAATTCATTTGTTTTTTATTAATGATTGTCTCCCTCTCTAGACTGTAAGCTTGTTGTGGGCAGGGATTGTGTCTGTTATATTGCTGTATTGTACTCTCACAAGCACTTAGTACAGTGCTCTGCACACAATAATCACTCAATAAATGCCACTGACTGATTGACTGACCGGTCTCTCTGCCTGGCTTGCACATGGAGAGTGCTTGAACAGTGACCCTGTTGTCGGGGGGACTCTCCTTTGCGTGGGTGCAGACAGACAGAGGAGGGTACCTACACAATTGCTAAAATCTGCCTTTTCCGCTCCATCCAAACTGCTACCTCGTCAATACAGTAACTTATCCTCTCCTGCTTTGACTGCTCTATCAGTCTCCTTACTGACCGCCCAGCCCCCTGTCTCTCCCCACTCCAGTCCATACTTCACTCTGCTGCCCAGATCATTTTCCTACAAAAATGTTCAGGACACGTTTCTAACACTCTTTAAGAAACTCCAGTGGTTGCTCATCCACCTCTGCATCCAACAAAAACTCCTCACCATTACCTTCAAAGCACTCAATCTCCTTGCCCTCCCTTACCTTAGCTTGCTACTCTTCTATTAAAATCAGGCCTGCAAACTCCTCTGATGTGAACTTTCTCATAATAATAATAATAATAATAATGTAGGTATTTGTTAAGCGCTTACTATGTGCCGAGCACTGTTCTAAGCGCTGGGGTAGACATAGGGGAATCAGGTTGTCCCACGTGGGGCTCACAGTCTTGATCCCCATTTTACAGATGAGGGAACTGAGGCACAGAGAAGTTAAGTGACTTGCCCACAGTCACACAGCCGACAAGTGGCAGAGCTGGGATTCGAACTCGTGAGCCCTGACTCCAAAGCCCATGCTCTTTCCACTGAGCCACGCTGCTTCTCTCACTGAGCCACGCTGCTTCTCTTTATACCTGGATCTCATCTACCTCGCCGCCAACCTCTCAACCCACATCCTGCCTCTGGCCTGAAACGCCCTTCCTCCTTAAATCTGACAGACAATTACTCTTTCCTTCTTCAAACCTTATTGAAGGCACATCTCCTCCAAGAGGCCTTCCTTGAATAGGCTCTCCTTTCCTCTTTTCCCACTCCCTTCTGAATCACCCTGGCTTGCTCCCCTTATTCATCCCCTCTCCCAGCCCCACAGCACTTATGTACTTATATGCTACTTATTTATTTATATTAATATCTGTCTCCCTCTCTAGACTCTAAACTCACTATGGGCAGGGAATGTGTCTGTTTATTGTTGTATTGTACTCTCCCAAGCTCTTCGAACCCTGCTCTGCACACAGTAAGCGCACAATAAATATGACTGTATTTAATTGAAAGGTGACATCTTCTCACGGGCATGAGCAAAATCCTCAGAAGTGTGCCCTCATGGCTGAGAGCTTGGGAGATGCCCACCGTAGGCGGCCCTCATCCGGTCCTGGTTGGTAAAGCCCTGTCTGGCCTAAATTGAAGGATCTGTTCCATCCTGATCCCATATGAGCCCAAGATGTAGCCAAATAAGAAGGGACCCAAAGATTATAATAATAATAATAATAATGGTTTTTGTTAAGCGCTTACTATGTGCCAAGCAATGTTCTAAGCACTGGGGTAGAGACAAGGTAATCAGGTTATTCCATGTGGGGCTCACAGTCTTAATCCCCATTTTACAGACAAGGTAACTGAGGCACAGAGAAGTTAAGTGATTGCCCAAAGTCACATAGATGACAAGTGGCAGAGTCAGGATTAGAACTCACGACCTCTGACTCCCAAGCCCGTGCTCTTTCCACTAAGCCATGCTGCTTCAGGAAATCCCTGTGGGTGACTACTAATTTAGTGTGGCTCAGTGGAAAGAGCCGAGGCTTGGGAGTCAGAGGTCATGGGTTTGAATTCCAGCTCTGCCATGTATCAGCTGTATGACTGTGGGCAAGTCACTTAACTTCTCTGTGCCTCAGTTACCTCATCTGTAAAATGGAGATTAACTGTGAGCCTCACGTGGGACAACCTGATTACCCTGTATCTACCTCAGCGCTTAGAACAGTGCTCTGCACACAGTAAGCACCAACATTATTATTATTATTACTTGCAGTTGATCAGATCAGTGGAGGCTCCACCTGGCCAGAACCTGGCCATTCCAACTATTGCACAATTGCTGGGCTACCCAGGTGGGGCGAGAGACAGAGAGAGAGAGAGTCAAAAGATATTATTGATGAAGTACAGGGAGGAGAAAAATGAGACCACCAAGTGGAAAAACAGGAATTTAAGTGTATAGAGCAAACTGCCCCTGGACCCAAAGAGTCTTGCTGGTACTGAAACTTTGGCTGGCAAATCTCTAATGAAGAATAATACAGTACTTTAGGTTTTATCAGTGGTGTTGAAATAACCAGTTGCATAAGTCACCCCCACCCTCCCCTCACTCTCTTTGCTGAGCCAAAAAGGCACTACCTCCATGGGAATTGGGAGTGTGTATTTGCTAAAGGAGGAGGAGGTGGGACTACTTGAAGTGGGGTCTAGCGTTGGAAGTGTATTTCTGGGCGTACATACGTGTAGAGGTGGGTTTGGAGAATTTCCCGAGTACACCACCCTGGGTAGGAAGGGCAACTGAACAAATTGGGATGAATCAAAGCTTTTCAAATATCCCCCTGAAGACTCTCATGACCCCTCGTGCCCTCAAAATAATGGGAGACGACTCATTCAAAAAGAATGAGGTTCTCACTTGAGTTAGAGCCTCTCTGCCTGAGGCTGGAGTAAGGAAAGGTGGGAGCCGGAGAATGAAGAGCTAAGAGGGTTTCAGTGAAAAGAAGCACAATCTCAGGGAGATAGAGTCTCTGGGGATGGCAGATACGGTATCCATTAAGTGCTAGCCGGAGGCCGGGTGCTGGGGTAGAAACAGGAACATCAGATCGGACACTGGCACCAAAATGGAAAGATGAAGCAGAAGTGAACCTAGCGGAAAGAGCACGGGGCTGGGAGTCAGAAGGACCCAAGTTCTAATCCCAGCTCTGTCATTCTGGCTCCACCACTCTGCCAATTAATAATAATAATTATGGTATTTGTTAAGCATTTACTATGTGCCAGGCACTATACTAAGTGCTGGGGTGTGTACAAGCAAATGGGGTTGGACACAGTCTGGGTCCCATATGGGGCTCCCAGTCGCTATTTTACAGATGAAGTAACTGAGGCAGAGAGAAGTGAAGTGACTTGCCCAAGGTCACACAGCAGACTAGTGGCAGAGCTCGGATTAGAACCCAGAACATCCTGACTCTCAGGTCCGTGCTCTATCCACTACATCAGCTGGATAGTTCTCTCCCAAGTGCTTAGTACAGTTCTCTGCACACAGTAAGTGGTCAGTAAATACCACTGATTGGTTGTCTGCTGTGTGATCTTGGGCAAGTCACTTCACTTCTCTGTGCCTCAGTTACCTCATCTGTTAAATGGGGAATAAGACTGTGAGCCCCATGTGGGATAGGGATCATGTCCTAAATGATTAAGCTGTATCTACCCCAGTGTTTAGTACAGTATCTGGGACATAGACAGCACTTGACAAATGCCATAAAAAAAACCTGATGACTGGACCAAGAGGGTAGTTGCCTTGGACTCAATGCCCTCACCCGGCGGGGTGGGGGCTGTCCACTGTGGGGCTGTCCCCCTGGACAGCAGCAACCCCACACCGACTCAAACCTCCACTGCAGATGTGGCGGGGGCACAACTCAGCCCCAGGGCTGGGGGGAAGGGAGCATGGACAAAGAAGTAGAGAAGAGTGGAAAGGGTGAATTGACTACAAATGTGCCTGTGGGAGAAGAGGAGAAGGAAGAAGGAGGGAGGAAGAGGGCTCTCAGTTTACCATTCCCAGACTAGAGCGTTAATCTGGCCCTGTATGGTGGTGGGGGTGGGGGTGGGGAAGGACGGACTGTACTCCAGACAGGTTGTGCGTCTGCGAAGCAGGTTGAAAACTATGCCAGACACTCTACCTCACAGCAACGGCTGCAAACCCAAGGACACTTTCTGCAGAAGTGTGGAATGGGAGGGAATGTTGGTTTCTTCAGTTCCAACTGTTCGCACAGATAGAGGTCAGTATTGGGGGGGGTCACCTTCAAATCCAAGGACAGTGGACACACGCACACACAAACAGGACACACACACACAAACACACAGAGTAAATGGAAGCATCATAACCTAGGATACAGCATGGGCGTGGGAGCCAAAAAGACCTGGGTTCTAATCCCGTTCTGCCACTTGTCTTGCTGTGTGACCTTGGGCAAGGCGTTTGACTTCCCTGGGCCTCAGTTACCTCATCTATAAAATGGGGATTAAGACTGTGAGCCCCATGTGGGACATGGACTGTGTCCAACCTGATTAGCTTATATCTACCCCACCATTTAGTACGGTGTCTGGAACATATACAAATACCATTTTTTTTTTAAAAAAGCATGAACAGGGTGTCCTGTCCAATCATTTAAGGGCCCATCCCAGTAGCACTGCCCCTTCCCCTAAGAGCTGGCCATCAGGATAATCATAATAATAATATTTATGGTATCTGTTAGGATTTACTGTGTACAAGGCAATGTTCTAAGGACTGAGGTGGATACAAGCAAATCGGGTTGGACACATTTCCTGTCCCACATGGGGGTCCCAGTCTCAATCCCCATTTTACAGATGAGGTAACTGAGGCCCAGAGAAGTGAAATGGCTTGCCCAAGGTCACCCCGCAGACAAGTGTCAGAACTGGGATTAGAACTCATGGCCCTCTGATACCCAGACCCATGCGCTATCCACTACGCCACTTGTCAGCTGTGTGACGGTGGGCAAGTCACTTAACTTCTCTGTGCCTCAGTGACCTCATCTGTAAAATGCAGATTAAGACCGTGAGCCTCACGTGGGACAACCTGATTACCCTGTATCTACCCCAACGCTTAGAACAGTGCTCTGCACATAGTAAGCGCTTAACAAATACCAACATTATTATTATACCATGCCGCTTGAAATAGTCTGGTCTTTCCCACAGCTCCCAGTGGTAGAACAAGCTGCCAGTGGTTCCCAGGGCAGAGTTCCCAGGGGAGGTCGGTCTCTGCTGACTTGGGTCCCTAAGAGCAGGGAGTGACATAGACTGTGAGCCCCATGTGGGACGGTGACTGGGTCTAATCTGAGGATCCCCTGTCTACCCCAGTGCCTAGCCCAGCGGAAGCGCTGGATAAATACTGACACTATTATCATCTATCTGGAAGGCGAACCCTCGTGATGCACAAATGGCCAGGATAATTCCCAGGCCCGGGCATCTCCAAATAATAATGATAACAATAATTATTATTGCTGTTGTTGTGGTATTTGTTAAACCCTTGCTACGTGTCAAGCACTCTTCTAAATGCTGGGGTAGATACAACTTAATCAGGAATGACGGAGTCACTGTCCGACACGGGACTCGCAGTAGAAGGGAAAATACAGAGAAGTTAAGCGACTTTCCCAAGGTCACACGGCAGGCAAGTGGCAGAGCCGGGCTCAGATCCCAGATCCTCTGCCTCCTAGGCCCTTTCTCTTTCCTCCAGGCCATGCTGCTTCTCAAGATAATAGCAACTATTGTGGTGGTATTTGCTAAGTGCTTACTATGTGCCACCCTTTCTGCGGACTGGTCTCAGGGTGAACCGGGGTCCTTCAGATTTCCAGAAGAGCCCCTGTCCCATCAGTTGGCCCCAAATGGACGGCCCTCCCCCGTTCTCTGCCAGGGCAGGCTGGGTAGGGTCCAGCTGGGCCAGTACCTGAGTACTTGTTGGCGTCGCACTGGTGGCAAGCACTCTCTCCCTTGTTGGAGTAGGTGTTGGCTGGGCACAGCTTGCAGGAAGAGGAGCCTTCCTTGGCCGCGGAAGTGCCCGGTTTGCAGGGGAAGCACTCGGATGTGTAGGCCACACCTGGGGGCAAGAGGGGAAAAGCAGACACAGGTGGGTGGGCCCAAACTGGGTCAGGCCCCTTCGGCCCCCTACTCAGGCCAGTGGCAGACTCTTCCCTGACCCTGTTCTCCTCACGGCTGCCTTTCCTGTCCCTCCCTGCTAACCCCACAGCTCCCAGCTGAGTGGTCACCATAGAGGCCAGGAGGTCCACACCCCTTGCCACCTCACACTTGCTTCTCCTCTCTCTCTTGCCCCTACCCCTTTTCCCTGCTCTGGGACATGGGAAGCCTTGATTCTTCCCTTTGGGGCCCCCCATACTGAGCAGATGCCACAGTTGCTTGCCTTCAGTATGGAGGGGCCAAGCTCCGTACCTGTAATGGCGATGTTCCTCACCAGCACGGGCTTGGGGATTTTGGTCCAGACAGAGAAGGCTGTGGTTCTCCAGTACAGAACGTTGTTGCCTCGATTCAACTCCAGCTGACGGACATGCACAAGAGAAGTTCCTTCAGCCTGCCTCTCGGCATGGCCCGGGACCAGTCAGTAGCCCCAGCCAGGCTCGGAAGCCCTGGTTCTGCCTCATGGTTTGGCCTCCTCCGGACCCTGGCCCTGGGGCCCCCGTGGCTGAGGGGACTCAGGTTTGGCTCTGGTTCCTCCATCCTGATGGTCAGCTGTCACAAGCCCAGGGTCGTCTCGGGGCATTCTGGCCTGAATCGGCATTCCCGAACCCACCGAACAGCCCCAGAACCAGTCTGGGCTTCTCGGAAGTGGATGTGTGCCAGAGGTGGTCTACTCTCTGCCCAAGATAGTCTACCCCCAACCCTCCACCCCTGGCAGCTGTCAATGGGCAAAGACCTCCCCTGGAGAATCCTGAGGTGAGTCCTGAGCTGAACTGGCCAGGCCTCAGAACTACAGAGAGGGCTAGAGTACCTGATGGCCAGGGAAGTCAAAAAGTGATGGCCCAGTGGCCGGGGAGGAGGGAGACTTGAGGGCCTAGGCCCCAGTGTGCCCATACAGGAGGCTGGCACCCTACTCACACTGTGTAGTTCCCACCCCTTCTCCGTGGTTTTCATCCACCTGGAGCCCTCGGCGTTGGGCTGGCACTGGTCGTTCTGAACCTAAAGCAGAAGGAAATCTGGGATTGGTCTTTAGGTCATGAGGAAACCGGTAACTCTGGCTCTTCATGCCAGGTCAGTTGGCATTTCTCGTTGGTATTTGTTGGTATTTCAGTTCAGGATGGAAGTTGACAAGAAAACGTCAACATCCTTTAGGATGAAGGCTATTGGAGCTCTGAACCGCCTGGAGGGGGAAATACAGAGTACATTTCTCCTTGCAACCTGAGGACTACGGGACCTGAACAGCACAATAATAATAATAATAACGATGATGGTATTTGTTAAGCACTTACTGTGTCCCAAGCATTGTTCTAAGCGCTGGGGTAGATACAAGGCAATCAGGTTGCCTCATGGGGGACTCTCAATCTTAATCCCCATTTTCCAGATGAGGTAACTGAGGTATAGAGAAGTGAAGTGACATGCCCAAGGTCACACAGCAGACAAGTGGCGGGGCTGGGATTAGAACCCGTGACCTTCTGACTCCCAGGCCTAAACTCTATCCACTACGACTCAGTGAGCTCATATTCTAGACTGTAAGCTCGCTGTGAGAAGGGAATGTGTCTACCAACTCTGTTGTTCAATATAACAGTATATATTACTTAATACAGTTAAGCACTTAATACAGTACTCAACAAATAGTAAGCACTAAATAAATACAAGTGATTGATAGCAGTGGTAGCAATGATACTATGTATTAAGTGTACAAAGCCCTGGGAGAGAACACACAGGTGAGCATTAGACACAGTCCGTGTCTCTCTGGGGGCTCTGGCTGGATTAGCCCAACCTGATTCTATTTATTGCTATTGTTTTAATGAGATGTACATCCCCTTGATTCTATTTATTGCTATTGTTTTTGTCTATCTGTCTCCCCGATTAGACTGTAAACCTGTCAATGGGCAGGGACTGTATCTGTTGCCAATTTGTACATTCCAAGCGCTTAGTACAGTGCTCTGCACATAGTAAGTGCTCAATAAATACTATTGAATGAGAAAACGGAAAAATTCCTCGTTCAGCTTCACCCCAGGACCCCCAGCCTGGCTGCCAATTCTACGCTGACGCTAGTGGCGAGGGTTCTTTGCATATGAACTTTAGTCTCTGGGACACCAGGAGATCTGCCGGGGGGGCCAGAACTTACAAAGAACTCAAAGATGATGCTGGTGTCCGGATAGAAGTACTCGAACGAGACCGTGCCGGACTGCTTCAGGTTGACAGCGTACATCAAGGTGGCCGTGCACTCATCCGTGTTGGAGGCGATGTAATCTCCCAGCGGGACCCACGTCGACCTGCATGGAAACGGCAGAGTCAGAGAGTCAGAGAATCTGAGGCCCGCTAGGCACCCTGAGGGACCATCTTAGTCAATTTCCTGCCTACGAGCAAGACTCTACTAGTCCTAACCTACCCTAGGCCCCTCAAGGAGCAGGAACCGGGTCTAATTCCCACCTGGGTACTCTTTCCCAGCACTTCGTAAATACTCTGCACTCAGTAAGGATTTCATAAATGCTGTTACTTACTACTACAGTGCTACTAGGATGAGAGTACTTCAGTCATTTTTTTTGTTTAAATTTCCAAGTGCTCCCTTGGAAACAGGCCTCAGTGTCTCACAACCCCTATAGGGTAGGGAAAGCAGTGTGGAATTTGTTAAGCACTTACTATGTGCCGGGCACTGTACTAAGCACTGGGGTGGATGCAGGCAAATAGGGTTGGACAGAGTCCCTGTCCCACAAGGGGCTCACAGTCTTAATCCCCATTTTACAGATGAGGGAACTGAGGCACAGTGAAGTGACTCGCCCGAGGTCACACAGCAGACTAGTAGCGGAGTTGGGATTTGAACCCAGCTCTTTCTGACTCCCAGGCCTGTGCTCTATGGATGCTGTGTGACCTTGGGCAAGTCATTTAACTTCTCTGTGCCTCAGTTCCCTCATCTGCAAAATGGGGATTCAATACCTGTTCTCCTGCCTGCTTTGACAGTGATCCTCATCTGGGACTTGTTTGTCTTATATCTACTGGCTTAGGACAGTGCTTGACACATAGTAAGTGCTTAATAAATACTACAATTATTATAGTATTATTCCCAGATTGGAAGGTGGGATTCGGTTCACCCTCAGCCTTCTCTTCTCCCTCTAAACACTCCCAATGCCTTTCCTCACTGACCCTCATTTCCCTTAGTCACTTGGTTGCTCCTCTCTGCACTGTCTCCAAGTTCTCCACTATCTCCTGCTCCAAATTCTCTAATGGGTGCTGAACAATGTTGAAAAGAGTGGGAATGGGATCAAACAGTGGGACCCCATACTCTGGGGTGAATTTAAAGAGCTCACTCTGCCTCACAGATGACAGGGAAAGTGCTCAGATGAGACAAGACTCAGAGAGGTTGCTAGATGGATCCCAATTTGCACAGTAGGTCAGCAGCAGTCACAACAAGCATCAGGGATTCTGGTTTCCAACCCAGACCATACTGTCTCTCTAGAGATGCCCTAACTCTCTCTCTCTGAACCCAGACAACCTAATGCCCTACTGCTCTGAATCAATCAATTGATCAATCAGTTGTATTTATTGAGCACTTACCGTGTGCAGAGCAATATCCTAAGCACTTGGGAGAGTACAATTCAACAGAGTTAGCAGATTCATTCCCTGTCCACAGGGAGCTTACAGTCTTAGAGGGGGAGGCAGACATTAAAATAAATAAATTGTGGATGTTCATTCATTCAGTCATATTTGTTGAGCACTTACTGTGTGCGGAGCACTGTGCTAAGTGCTTGGGAGAGTACAATATAACAATAAACAGACACATCCCCTGCCCACAACAGGCTTACAGTCTAAAGGGGGAGACAAACATTAATACAAATAAACGAATTACAGATACGTACATATGTGCTGTGGGGCCGAGGGTGGGGTAAATAGCAAGTCCTTGGGAGAGTACCATAGAGCATAACGGACACGATCCCTGCCCTCATTGAGTTTACGATCTAAATGCATTCTCTAAATTCTAGAGAAGCAGTGTGGCTCAGTGGAAAGAGCACGGGCTTGGGAGTCAGAGGACTTGGGTTCTAATCTCGCCTCCGCCACTTGTCTGCTGTGTAACTTTGAGCAAGTCACTTAACTTCTCTCACCTGTAAAATGGGGATTGAGACTGTGAGCCCCACATGGAACAAGCTGATTATCTTGTATCTACCCCAGGGTTTAGAACAGTACTTGGAACACAGTAAGCACTTAACATATACCATTATTTACAAACTAGTTTACCAACTTTTAGCCCCTTAGAGCTGCACTCAGGTTCTCCTCTGCCACCATGAACAGAAATGGGCCTTCTGTCTCTGTCTCTAACCCGTGCTCTCTAATATCATTTATCGAGCAGAAGCATTTCCAGTCAGTCCAGGCAGAGCTCATGAATTTTCTAAATGGCCCTGATTCCTCTTGTTGGAAAGAGAAAAAAAAAGTGATGCCACTGTGCCTCCCTGCAGAAGCTATAAATAAGCTCAGGAGTTTGCTGAGTGATTCAAATAGATGCCAAGAGAACTTCGATTTCGGGATTGCGTAAATACTCCTGATTTCAGGCCAGGTTTCAGAGTCTTCGGGTGAGCACTCTGATTTCCATCATTAGGCATGTGCTCTCCGCTAGAATTCTCCCACGACCCATATCCAGGAATATGGTAAGGAAGGCCACACTTCATTTGCCTGTCACTTGCACATGATTTCTATGTGCCTTTTCAAGTTAAGGCTTTATCACTGCTCCCTTCCCAGCTGGCATTTCTTGCCTTTTCTCATTTTTTTGGTTTCATTTCACCCGCCCACGCTCATCAGCCCTAATCCTAACCCAAATATCTTGCCCTCGCAGACGTAAACAGCTAATGAGGCAGACAGCTCTTTCTCTTTCAAGCTTCGGCAGAGAGAGAAGAGCCATCAGAAAATGCTTCTGAGAGAGAGACCGGGGGTTTAGTGGAAAAAAAATGGGTCTGGGGGTCAGGGGACCCGGATTCTATTCGTGCCTGCTTGCTCCATGACCTTGGGCAATCACTTCATTTCTCTGTGCCTCAGTTCCCTCGTCTGTAAAGTGGGATGTAATACCTGTCCTCCCCCACCTCTTTAGACTGTGATGTCTGTGTCTGATCTGCTTATATTGTATCTACCCCAGTGCTTAGTTCAGAACTTGACATTTAGGAAGTGCTTAACAAATATAGTTATTACGTCCAAACTCTGACAACTGAAGAAAAGGAATCACACTGAATGGGGAGGGCGAAAGTGGAGTGGGGGCCTAGGGGACAAAATTCCTCTGCTGAGCCTGATCTTTTCTAGCAATCTACTGGGGTTGGGGGAAACTGAGGAACAGCCATGCAACATGAATCCACCTAGCAGGATGGTAGCATAGCTGGAAAGAGAACTTAGGCCCTTTGATGCCTCTTTTAGAAAGACACGGTGATGGGAGGGGGAAGCAGCTGCTTGCTACTGGGAGAATTCTAAACCTTGGGAACCCCCTTTCAGCACCTCCCTGGGCTCCCACCTGGAACTCAATAATAATAATAATAATAATTGATAATTATAATAATTGTAGTATGTTTTTGGAATCTGTTAAGTGTGTACTACGTGTCAAACATCAAGTACTGAGGTAGGTACAAGTTAATTAGGTCGGACACAGTTCCCAACCCGCATGGGGCTCACAGTCTAGATAGGAAGGAGAAGAGGTATTTAACCCCCATTTTACAGTTGAGGAAATTGAGGCACAGAAAATTTAAGTGACTTGCCCAAGGACACACTGTAAGCAACCGGCAGAGCCAGGATGACGCAGGTCCTCTGACTCTTGGACCTGTGCTATTTCCATGAGACCCAGCTGCCATATTAAGCAAGATAAGAGTTTTTGATCTTCTCAGCATTTCAGCAATTTGTTCTTTCCCTCCCTTTCAAGGTCCTGTTCCTTTTGTCCCCCACCATTCCCTCTATTCTTGACTTCTGGTTTTCCTTCACTGTTTATCCCAGCCCTTTATCCCACCAGAAATACCTTCCAGCCAGGAGCCCCCATTTCAACCCTGGGGATTCCCTCAGTACCCTAATTTCCCCTTCCTTCCGTAGCACTCTGGTACTTATCTTAGGCACTGTTGCTTCTCTCTATCTGTCATTTATTTTAGTATCAGTCTTCCCCACTAGGCTGTAAACTCTTTGAGGGCAGGGATAGTGTCTGCTAACTCTCTTATGCTCTGCACAGAGTAAGAGCTCAATAAATATGATGTATTGCTTGATTGATTGACCAGTCATTTAATGATCAATCAGAGGAGGCAGCACGGTGTAGTAGAAGAGCACAGATCTGGAAGAGGAGGATTCGAGTTTGAGTCTGCCATCAGCCTGCTGCACGATCGTGATCAAGTCACTTAAGGTCTCATTACCTCAGTTTCCTCAGCTGCAAAAGGGGATTAATAATAACTGCCTTTCTAACTACCTCCCAGAGTTGTTGTGTGGGTGAAAATGAGATAAGTAATGGGAAAATGTTTTGGAAATAAAGGCACTGTTCAAAAACATAGGTATTACTGATTGAATTGGGAAAACAGGTTTCAGAGATGAGAAGAGAATTCAGCCTGGGAGTCTGTACATTTGGGTTCTAGGTCCTTGCTCTGCTTTGCTGGGTGACCATGGCCAAATGGGCTTAACTCTGTCCGTCAGGGTGGCCTTCTCTGCCTAATAACAAGTAAGAGTCCTTCTTACCACAGCCAATGAGATAGCATCTACCAAGGGCTTTGGCTCCTGGGATAAAAGTGCCATGGAAATGCACGGTGTTATTAAAAGAATCACTTAATCAGCTCCTGTCCAAGCAGAGATAACAGTCCCCCAAAACGCTGTGCTGTCCCTGGATAGAGGAGACAGCCTTTCTGGGCACAGTGGAAGCCCCTAGCGATAGAGAAGCAGCGAGGCTCAGTGGAACGAGCATAGGCCTAAGAGTCAGAAGGACATAGTAATAATAGTAACAATAATAATGATGGTATTTGTTAAGCACTTACTATGTGCCAAGCACTGTTCTAAGCACTGAGGTAGATACGAGATAATCAGATTGTCCCACGTGGGATTTACAGTCTTAATCCCCATTTTACAGATGAGATAACTGAGGCACAGAGAAGTTAAGTGACTTGCCCAAAGTCTCATAGCTGACAAGTGGCAGAGTCAGGATTAGAACCCACAACCTCTGACTCCCAAGCCCATGATCTTTCCACTGAGCCACGCTGCTTCTCTACATGGGTTCTAATCCTGACTTCACCCCTTGTCTGCTGTGTGACTTTGGGCTAGTCATTTCAATTCTCTGTGTCTCAGTTACCTAATCTGTAAAATGGGGTTAAAGACTATGAGCCCAATGTGGGACAAGAACTGTGTCCAACCCAATTTACTTGTATCCCCCCAGCACTTAGTACAGTGCCGGGCACATAGTAAGTGCTTAACAAATACCACAATTATTATTATTAGGTGTTATCCTGGTCCCTGGGCCAAAGAACAGAGCCAATTGAAAGAGTAAGTCCCTCCCTAGCTACTCTGGAAAGGCAGTTCCGGACCCCACCTTCGGTCCCCTTAGAATGAAAAGCTAAGCTTTTCTGCTTCACCTCCCTTCCCTCCACCTCCCTTCCCCTGTAGCCAGTGTAGCACAGTATATAGTGTAAGGCCCTGGTACAGTATCCCGCTAGCCAAACCTGGCCCCCCCGAGACTACCAAGCTGGATCCACAGGGAGCAGAGTGATGTTCTGCTTTGTCAGACGCCAGTGAACTCACAAAGTGCAGTTCTCCGCTGACTCGCTGAAGCCGTCGTCCAGTTCCATGTTGGCGGCCAGGCTGGCAAAGCCATGGGGTAGCTCATCCCACTCGTCAAACCTGATGCCTGTCCCCAGGGAGTAGCGGCCTTCGGCACAGGGCTTGCACGACTGGTCCTTCATGTCCAGGAACTCTCCGGCATTGCAGGAGAAAGCTGTGAGAAACAACCGCCGGACAAGGGGAAGGGTGGGTGGGCACGCTACCAGGGTTGACTGTTTCCAACCTGATCATCTTTTACCCATCCCAGTGCTTAGAACAGTGCTTGGCACATAGTAAGTCCTTAACAAGTAACATAATAATAATAATAGTGCCTTGGGCTGGGTATCTTTCTATGGTAGTCCAGGCTTGGAGATATTTGAAAATCCTGACTGGGCATTTATAAGATATCTTAAAAAATTTGCCTGAAATATAGCCCTGGGTAGGACGAGACTGTTTCCAACCTGATGGTCTTGTATCTATTCCAGCACTTAGTGCTTGGAACATAGTAAGCACAGAACAAATAAGCAAGCTACAGTTGGGGGAGAGGGTGGAAGGGGCCCAGGCGGGGAACGTGCTAAGAAATCCGCAGACAAATTGGAAGCTGCAAGTCCTAATTCCAAATCCACTGTTACCTCCCCCATCCCTCATTTCCCCATCTATCACATGGGGTCCATTCTATTCTGGAAGATTTCCAGGGAAGGAGATCCCAAAGCCTCTCTTGGCAACCTGTTCCCGGTCTCATAGCTTTTTCAGTTGGGAAGTTCCTCCTGATGTTTAACTCAAATCTCTCTTGCTGCCCCAGGAATATGTTTGTCTCCCCTCCACCTGTTGGTGTCAGGTGTTGTTCCTCCACCTAATTAGGGCCTTTTCAAAATGTGCTCAGCATTTCCCAGCAGTATTTGTATTTTTAAAAGTAGTTGGAATATTGGAATACTCTCTGTCCCTTTCCCAAATATCACAACATTCTCTCTGAAATCCTTCCCTACCCAGTAGATATTCTGAAAACAGTTGCCAGCCATCTAAAAATCTGAGATGAGCAGAGGAACATAAAACGAGAGCATCAGGCAAATCAACACATGCATGAATGCATAATCACATCCACCTGCCAGCTGGGCTTTATGTTTTCTTGATTGCTAGTCAGAGAGCTTTAAAGGATGGAGTCTGAAGCCCACCATCTTCCCTGGCTTCCTTTTTAGGACCTGGCCCATCCCCGATGACTGAGTATGACTACTGAGAGCAAGGCTTGGATCCAAATTCACCATTCCAGGGAAAACCGAATGCAAACACACATCTGTATGAAACACAACTGAAATCCCTTGTTGTTATTCTCCCTGCTTGTAAAACACATTTAAAAAAAATCCACGTGTGAAGTGTGTCCAGTCAACAGGTCAAAGACAAGGAGGAGATGGTTAAGGGAAAGTCCTGTTGTCCCCAAGGCCTCAAGCCTCTGCCTGGGGGAAAGTCTCTGGGGGAGGAGGGGGTCGGAGATAGGTGAGGGGCGTCACTTACAGCATTCGGTGCCCTTGACGGGATCGGGGAGGCTGGTGCACAGACCGGGGGTGTGAGGCACAGCGACCCTCCAGCGAGATCCCATGCTGTCGCAGGCTGTGTACTCGTAATGGTACTCGGACTGGAAGAGAGAAAACCGTAGAAACGGCCCCATCAGTTAATCACTCAATCGTATTTACTTAGCACTTACTGTGTGCAGAACTTGGGTGAGAATAATATCACAAAGTTGGTAGACATGGTCCCCGCTCACAGTGAGCTTACAGTCGATCAACACATCCTTCCTAAGAGGGCAGAGGCATGAGTTGGAAGCTTAGGGTCCATGTTTGAGAAAAGACCAAGTCCCTGTCCTCTGGGAGCACAGTCTGAGAGAAGAGTCAATTGTATTTATTGAACGCTCGCTGTGTGCAGAGCACTGTGGCAAGCGCTTGGGAGAGTACAATTTAACAGAGTTGTTAGATGCAATCCCTGGTCACAAGGAGCTTACAATCTATGGCGGTGAGAGACATTAAAATAGACTGCAGATAGGTGAAATAATACAGACCCATAGATCCATCCACAAGCAATCAGCAAACAGATACCACAAGGACCAGAGTATGGCGGGGACCCCCTGATTGGGATGTTGGATGGGAGAGAAGGTGGGCTTAATTGGGAGAGGTCAAGAGAGTGCAGCAGCTAGAACTGAGGTACCAGATATGCATTCACAGGCTGATCCATTCCCCATCCAAATTCTCCAGGATTAACATCTTAAGAGCCCCGAGGAGAGCAGAGTTTAGTGCTGAGAAGGGCTTATTAGAAAACATCCATGGCCCGGAGAATGGCCCCTAGGTTGATTTCACCTTTGCAGATCCCCGGAACTGCGGGTTGTTGTTGGCCTGGTTTCGACACAATTCAGGATTAGTTCAACTGTTTCCTATATCAGAACTTATACCAGGGTATAATGGTTCCTGGGAGCAAATAATCAATCAATTAATACATCAATTGTACTTCCTCAACACTCACTGTGTGCAGAGCACTGTACTAAGTGCTTAGGAGAGTACAATTTAACAGATTTGGTTGACGGACTCCCTGCTCACAAGGAGCTTACAATCTACAGGGGCAGACAGACACTAAAATAGATTGCAGATAGAGGAAATAATATAGTAAAAGAATATTTACCATAATTATTGTGGGGCTGGGGTGAGTATCCAAGTGTTTAAGGGGTACACAGCTAAGTTCATAATCGACGCAGAGGGTGAATAAGGGAGATGAAGACAGTAAGCTCATTATGGGCAGGGAACAGGTCTGCTAATTCTCTTGTACTTTCCCGAGTGCTTAGTACAGTGCCCTGCACGTAGTAAGTGCTCAATAAATACCTCCAAGAGGAAATGCCTCTTGGAGGAAGGGTAGCTAAAGAACAAAACTAAATGATTAAGTTCTACTTATTTGGGGAATTTGTTTTCTATGTGCATGTGTGTACATACACACACAGATACACACACACACTACTCCTTATTGTTCTGCCATGCTTATTGTTTGCAGAGCCTGGCACTGTTTTGACTATTGTCTTCTGCCATGCAGGTCTAACCTCAGCAACTGAATCCCAGCTGAAAGCATTTTCTGAGGCTTGGTTTTACCATGTCCTTAAAACATTTGCTCTGACCTCCTTGTTTCCATTTTCCTCATTTCAGCTCCCCATTCAGCAGTTGTTGGCTATCCTGCTGTTCCTCATTCTCTTCCCCGTCCCACCCACTGTAGCTGTGTTGAGGTGAGTGTAACTTCAAGACTGGGCCTTTGTTCTACAGCTTCACCTTCCCGTACTGCCATTTGATGTGGAGTTTAGCCCATAGTGGCATTGATGGAACTGCTCAGAGCGCTTAGAACAAAGTGCTTAAGGCAGATTTTCTGACTCTCAGGCCTGTGCTTTATCCACCAGGTCATACTGCTCACCAGTTCTCATCGTCAGCCAAAGATGTACTGACGCTTTCATCCTGCCTGTTGGAAACAGCACTACATCATACAGAACAGAACAGAACCAGTGAGGCAGGAAGGTCGCTCTGGGATTGCCAAAGCCTAAACCCGCCTCTGCTGCTGCTCCACTGACTGATCTGGACCACCTCCTCTCAATGGCCCCATTTCTTCTCCCTGAGAAAGGCACCCAGTAATTGATTCCTCTGCTGTGTGAGAAGCAGCGGGATAGAAATATGTGATCATAAATCACAGAGTGCTTCAGAAAGAGGGAGCACGGCCCAAATGCCAAGTCCCATTAAAAGCTTGTTTTATCTCGGAAATCTTCTAGTCGACTTCAGGTCACAGAGCTGACTGTCAGACCTCGGGCCGCTTCCCTGAGGTGACTTCAACTTGAATCTCTCCACTCACATTTTCTTCCTCTGACACCATCAAAAAGAAGCATGAAATAAGCTGCTCTGAGGGATGGCCTGAACAGTATGAAGGTTTGGACCATTTTTGCCAAAATATCAATAATAGAATAATGGTAGATGTTAAGCACTTACTATGTGCCAGGCACTGAACTAAGCACTGGGGTGGATACAACCAAATGAACTGGGCACAGTCCCTGTCTCATGTGGGGCTCACAGTTTCAATCCCTTTTTTTACAGATGAGGTAACTGAGGCACAGAAAATAATAATATTAATACTAGTAATAATGATATTTGTTAAGCACTTACTATGATGTCAATCACTGTTCTAAGCAATGTCCCAGATTACAAAGCTTTTACTTTATTACTGAACGAGAATAAATATGCTTTTCTACATGAATGCACTACATCATTTATAAATTCCAAAATTCCCATTGAAAATAGAGTTGCACGGATATTATTTTAATTATGAAAGGCTCGCAGTCATGAAAAAGCCTCATTTTGGGAAACAGCCTCAATATCCTTCAGCTCCGACACTTGATCGTTTTTAGCAGATGATATGCATTTTCCTATTGTTAAACTCAGTATAGATCCTAAGCACTCAATATGTGCTCAATAAGTAGCCCTAGTAGATTGACCAAATTCAAATACTAAGACTGTGTAGCTCCCAAATGGTAAACAAGTTACCAAAACTGTTTTACTTTAATGCCTGCATCACTGGTACTTACAGGCAGTAGTAATATTTTATTAGATAGTTAATTATGTGCAAAACGTGATACAAAGCTCTGGGAAAGAAATGCAATAAGCTCTGGGAATGAAAAGTACACTAAAGTGGTACTAAAGTGGAAGTGGTAAGGCTGGAGGTTGGGGGGGCAGAGTGACCTGATGGGAAGAACATGGGCCTGGGAGTCACGGCCCTGTGTTCTAATTCCAGCTCTACCACTTACCTACTGAGTGTCCTTGGGCAAGTCACTTCACTTCTCCTGGGCCTCAGTTTTCTCATCTGTAAAATGGGGAGTCAATACCTGTTCTCCTTACCCCTCACACCATCAGCCCCGTGAAGGACAGGAACTGTGCCCAATCTAATTTGCTACCTACCTCAGCGTGTAATGCAGTGCTTGGCATATAGTAAGTGCTTAACAAATACCATTATTAATTTTTATTATTAGATATAGAACTGGTCCCTGGCCGACATTCTAATAAAAAATCAATGAGTGCTTACTATGTGCAGATCATTTTACCAAGTGCTTGGGCATACAACACAACAACATTAGTAGGCATGATCCCTGCCCACAATGAGCTTACATTTCGGGGAGGCAGACATTCATAATAACCAATAATTTATAGGTAATTTACAGATATGTACTCATACATCTACATAACATAAATGTAAGAGTAAATTGTTTCCAGTCCAAAGGTAGGACTACATAGCTACGTTTATAAGAACGATTGGAAAGCTTCGATTTGGTCATACTGTTCATGGAACCCATATATGAGTACGTAGTGGATTTTTTTTTTTCTTACGCGGTACAAGACCTTTTAAATAAAAAACAGCCCTCTAGAAAAGCAGCATGGCATAGTGTATAGAGCACGGACATGGGACTCGGAAGGTCATGGGTTCTAATCCCAATTCTGCCATTTGTTTGCTGTGTGACCTTGGGTAAATTATTTTACTTCTCTGTGCCTTAGTAATCTCAGCTGCAAATGAAAAGTGAGACTGTGTCCGATCTGATTTGCTTATATCCACCCCAGTGCTTAGTAAAGTGCCTGGCACATAGTAAGCGCTTAACAAACACTACAGTTATTATTATTAGCTGGCTTAAGCATTTGCCTCCCTGCAGGCAGAGGGCTGGAGCAGTTGATCTCTTGGGGTCCTTCCCAGGTGTAGGACTCTAGAATTTTAGGTTATACCTACAATTTTAGGTTATCCCTTCCAACTCCTGGATTTACATGTTCATCTTGGAACTCCAGAGAGCTCAGACTCCTGGAATGGAGCTCTGGCAGAAGTGGGGGCCAGGCCTTATACTCTAGCAGCCCCACAAGACCCTGCTTCCAGCAGCTGCAACGGGTGAACTGGACAAACAGGCTGAACGTCCCCTGGGTTCACCAATTCATTCATAGATTCATTCATTCCCGAAACACCACCGGCACACAGAGACTGTCCCCGGGGGTACTGACATATGAGACTGAGGGCACCACCTGCTGCTGTTTACCCTTCTGCCATGCCACGTCCCAGTTCTTTCAAAGCTTCTCTTTAAAAAAGAGCACGGGCTTGGGAGTCAGAGGACCTGGATTCTCATCCCGGTTCCACCACTTGCCTGTTGCGTGACCTTGGGCAAGTCACTTAACTCCTCTGTGCCTCAGTTTCCTCATCTGGAAAATGGGGATTCAATCCCTCTTCCTCACCTACTTCCATGAGCCCCATAGACTGTCTGACATGATCACCTTGTATCTACCCCTGTGCGTAGAACAGAGCTTGACAAAAATTCTTAACAGATCACCACAGTCAATATTATTATGATTCTTTCTGGATTTCAGCCCGCCAGCTCGTTGGCCTGCCACAGTTGTCTCCTAGCTTTCTGCTGTGATGCCATACTGTTTGAGGTGGTGCAGGATAACTGTGTCTGTAATATACATCATAACATAATAATTATGGCATTTGTTAAGCCCTTATTATTTACCAGACACTGTACTGAGCGCTGGGGTGGATACAGCAGTGTGGGTGAGAAGCAGTGTGGCTTAGTGGAAAGAGCCCAGGCTTGGGAGTCAGAGGTCATGAGTTCTAATCCCGCCTCCGCCACTTGTCATCTGTGTGACTTTGGGCAAGTCACTTAACCTTTCTGTGCCTCAGTTACCTCAGTTACCTCAGGGAATTAAGACTGTAAGCCCCACGTGGGACAACCTTATTACCTTGAGTCTACCCCAGTGCTTAGAACAGTGCTTGGCACATAGTAAGCACTTAACAAATGCCTTCATTATTATTGTTACAAGTAAATCGGGTTGGACACAGTCCTGTCCCATGGTGGGCTCACAGTCTCAATCCCCATTTTACAGATGAGGGAATTGAAGCACAGAGAATAATAATAGTAATAATAATTGTGGAATTTGTTAAACACTATGTGTCAGGCACTGTACTAAGTACTGGGTTGGATACAAGCAAATTTGGTTAGACATAATCCCTGTCCCCTGAGGGGATCACAGTCTCATTCCCTGTTTTCAGAGGAGGGATCTGAGGCTCAGAGATGTGAAGTGACTTGCTCAAGGTCACACAGCAGACAAGTGGAAGAGTCGGGATTAGAACTCATGACCTTCTGACTCTCAGGCCCCTGCTCTATCCATTCCGCCACGCTGCTTCTTATCAGTAATGCATCCCCAGCTGCTTATGGGAAGAGATGTGGCTTAGTGGAAAGAGCACTGGGTGTCAGAGGACCTGAGTTCTCATTCCGGCTCCACCATTTTTCTGTTACTTGACCTCGGGCAAGTCACTTTTTTTCTCTATGCCTGTTTCCTTATCTGTAAAATGGAGATTCAATACCTCTTCTCCCTCCCACTTAAATTGGGAGCCCCATGAAGGATAGGGACTGATTATCTTGTATCCACCCAAAAGCTTAGTATAGTCATAATAATAATAATGTTGGTATTTGTTAAGCGCTTACTATGTGCTGAGCACTGTTCTAAGCGCTGGGGTAGACATAGGGGAATCAGGTTGTCCCACGTGGGGCTCACAGTTTTAATCCCTATTTTACAGATGAGGGAACTGAGGCACAGAGAAGTTAAGTGACTTGCCCACAGTCACACAGCCAACAAGTGGCAGAGCTGGGATTCGAACTCATGAGCCCTGACTCCAAAGCCCATGCTCTTTCCACTGAGCCACGCTGTAGTCCTTGGAACATAGTAAGCAGTTATCAAATACAATTATTAATAATAATAATAATAATAATAATGGCATTTGTTCAGAGCTTACTATGTGCAAAGCACTGTTCTAAGTGCTGGAGAGGATACAAGGTGATCAGGTAGTTCCACGTAGGGCTCACAGTCTTAAACCCCATTTTACAGATGAGGTGACTGAGGCACAGAGAAGTTGTGACTTGCCCAAGGTCACACAGCTGATATGACATGTGAGATTGGGAGCTCCTTGAAAAACAGGGCCTGGGGCTTATTCCCATTTGTATACTCTTTCCCAGCACTTGGTACAGTGCTCTGCACACAGTAAGCACTCACTAAATACTATTACTACCACATACAATAAGCCAGGCCCATAGCTGAACGTGATGATGTCAGGAATGCCATTTTCTCCAAGTATGTGAATTTTGTGAGATCTCACAGCCTCTCCCCGAACACTACCCTGGATCCAGGGAGTTTGTACTCTCCTCCCAGGTCAGAGTAATGCTGGGAATCGAGACTGAGCTGGGGCACTTGGTGTTCAGAGCCGTGATGTTAAAAATACAAGTATTAGATGCAGAGGTATGTGATTGGTGCTGAATTCATATAAGTCAGGGTACAGAACTGGCTTAAAACTGGTCTTAACCGGCTGAGTGGCCGTCCTCATGTCGGGAGGGCCTTCTAGTCACGAAGGGATCAGAGACTGAGCACATAAAGGGTTAGAGGGGAATCTCTGGGATGACAAGTGTGAGGAGAAGATCGGACCCCTGGGGAGCTCATGATGGTGCAAGAGAAGGGACACCCCTTGCAGGGCTGCCCACATCTGAAGGGCTCTTCTGGAAGTGACGAGTGACAGGAGTTATGTTTGTGCAATGCCTTGCTTGGTTGGTTTCCCTGAAAGTAAGAGCTGAAAGGGTCTGTACAGTCTCTTCTGCCCTTGGGAAGGGGAGAGGAGGAGGAAGAGGGACAAGGAGGAAGAGGAGGAGGGAAAAAGAGAAGGAGGGAAGAGAAGGAGGAGAAGGAGAATGAAGAGGAGGAGGGAGGGAGAGAAGGAGGAGCAGAGGGTGGAGGGGAGGAGGAGCAGGAGAAGAAGGAGGATAGGGAGGAAGAGGAGAATGAGGAAGAAAACGAGAAGGAGGAGAGGATGGAGGGGGAGGGGGAGGAGAAGGAGGAGGAGAAGGAAGGGGGAGGAGGAGAGGGTGGAGTGGGAGGAGAAGCAGGAGGAGGAAGAGGAGTGAGAGAAGGAGGGGTGTTTGTATTGGAAGGAGCTCTGCCCGGGCAGCAAACAGTTCCTGGGCAGATCCGGATCCAGAGCTCTGCCTGAGGGACCCAAAGCCAAGCTCCCCTCCCCACATGCCTTTGCCCTTCCTCGACCCCAGGCAGGCAGATCCCGGATGGACAGACAGGTCCATCCTTCTGCTCATCCTTAGGGTCAGGAACAACGATTCCCTGGATTGCTGGGATGTATGTGGAAAAGACTCAACTAAAAAGGAAACTCATTTTCCTTTGACCCCCTGGCTAGCCAGTGTGTAGAACCTCCTGTGGGCAGAGCTGGGATGGGGTGTGACTGAAGCCATTGTGAGTTGTGCTTCGTCCCCATAACTGGCCTGGAGCCAACAGCTGAGCAACCTGCTCTTGCTGGGTCCCTCGGGGGCTGAGCAGGAGAAGGGATGGCCAGTGACTCCTGGTTTTATTTTAAAGGTACGTGTTAAGCACTTACAATGTTCTAGGCACTGTTCTAACCTCTGGGTAGATACAATACAAAGTAATCAGTTTGGAAACAGTTCATGTCCCACATGGGGCTCAAAGTCTTAATCCCCATTTTACAGATGAAGTAACTGAGGCCCAGAGAAGAGAAGTAACTTGCCCAAGGTAACACAGCAGACAAGTGGCAGACGCGGGTCCTTCTGACTCCCAGGCCCGTGCTCTATCCACTAGGCCATGCTGCTTTTCTTCTTGACCACTAAAGCTCCAGAAAATGCTGCCAAAGCAGCAGTGAGAGCTGGAGGAGGCAGAGGTGGCGGGAGACAGCAGGACAGCACATGGGACTCTATGGGTGAGGGGAGGGGGTCAGCGGTAGGGTAAAGAGGGGGCCTGTAAAGGAAACAGACACATGTGAAGTCACGTGTCCACTGGGCCCACAGCGTAACAGAATGACGACACAAGTGTTGTTTTTACAGAAGTACGCCAGGTTCATCCACACCTAGAATGTCTCTCCAGGATAATAATAATAATTATGGCATTTGTTAAGTGCTTACTATGTGCCAGGCACTGTATTAAGCACTCTCCAATGCTTGCTCTGGAGTCTTGGTGTTCCCCTCTCAGGGCCCAGTAAAGGTGGCCGCTGTCTCCGAGCTGTGGAACTCAGATACAGGAAATGAGGCGGAAGGAAGCTGTGGGGGGAGGGAGGGGGTAAAAATGTTGGACATGGAGGCACCGGAGGCTGTGCCCATCCCAAACAGGAGACAGACCAGGTGCTAATCGGGTGACTGGCCACCTCTAAAACAGCTGCAATTGCCTAGCAACAGAAAGAGGTTGAATTTGGGATCTCGTTGGAAGATGCAAGGTGGACCTCCACCTCAACCCTGCTCCCCACTATTTATTGCTCTCCCCCCAGCCCCGTTTCCAGGCCCGGCTCGGGGTCAAAGGGAGCACCATATTCAGGCCACTGAGGTCCCAGGACGTGGTGGTTCCCACTGACTACTGGTCCAGCTCCCAACTGACTAGCTCGTCATCCCTGGTGCCTGCTCATCCCTGGTGCCTGCTCTTCTCTGTCCTGATGATCACTGGAAGAACTTCTTCACAGAGAACCACAGCTAAGACCGACAGGACCCAGCTCAATTTCTTCTCCCCCAGGAGAAGCAGCATAGCTTAGTGGAAAGAGCACGGACTTGGGAGTCAGAGGATGTGGGTTCTAGTCCGGATCCGCCACTTAGCTGCTGTGTGACCTTGGACAAGCCGTTTCACTTCTCTGTGCCTCAGTTCCCTCATCTGTAAAATGGGGATTAAGACTGTGAGCCCCATGTGGAACAACCTGATTACCTTGTATCTACCCTAGGCTTAGAACAGTGCTTGGCACATAGTAAGCACTAATTGGTATCAATTTTTATTACACTATTTATTTTGTTAATGAGATGTACATCCCCTCGATTCTATTTATTGTGATTAAGTTGTCTTGTTTTTGTCCCCCTGTCTCCCCCGATTAGACTGTAAGCCCGTCAACGGGCAGGTATTGTCTCTATTTGTTGCCGAACTGTACATTCCAAGCGCTTAGTACAGTGCTCTGCACATAGTAAGTGCTCAATAAATACTATTGAATGAATGAATGAACAAATACCATAATTATTATTATTACTATAGTGTTGGGCCCCAGAGGTAACGAGGCTGCACCTTCTTCAACCTTCACATCCAGTCAGTTGCCACCTCTTGTCAGTCCTTCCTCCACAACATTTCCAGGATCCGCTCCTTCCTCTGCACCCAAAAGGCCACCACACTGGTATAAGGCATTTGCATTATCACACCTTAACTACTGCAACAGCCTCTTCACCGACCTCTTTCACTCTGTCCTCTCCCCCTTGAACACTTGGTTACCTGGCTCTGTGCACATCTCCCCTCTCCTCTGAACCTTCAACATCAATCAGATAATTTCAGGCCACTCCTCTCTCCCACTCCACCTCAGCTCACAATCTTTGTTCCTCTCAAGCCAACCGACTCATTCTGCCCCCCTTTTTTTATTAGAACCCAGGACCTCTGGTTTCCAGGCCCATGCTTTAACCACTAGTTCTTCTAATCTGTCCCTGACCCATCCTCCCCACTTTCTGGAACTCCTTTCCTCTTTATAACCAATGGATCACAGCTCTCTCCATTTTCACAGCCCTTTTGAGATGCCATTAATTAAGTCACAATGCCGCCACCCCCAACCAGCCCAGCATTTGGTACGTATCTGTGGTTTATCTGTCTGTCTCCCCAACTAGATTGCAAGCTCTAGGGCAGGAATCATAACAGCCAATTCCATTTTACTCTCCCAAGTGCTTAGTATAGAACTCTGCACCCAGTAGGTGCTCAAGAATTGCTACCTCTGATGGTGATGATGAACCAGGTGACCCCTTGAGGTTATTATCAAGGTAAAAAATCTCTGACCTTTCTCATCTTACAAGTAAGATGATTATTCAGATCTTCGTGTTTATCTCTACCCTGCCTCACCCTTCTCTCCGATCACATTCCCCTCATCTATATGGAACAACATCTGTTTCTAGCCTGCATCCCAAATAGCTATTTGGAAAGCTAATCCCCCAGAAGGAGGGAAACTGGAAGCCTGGGATATTTGCATATACATTAAAACAGGGGCCTGTAGGGGGTTTTATTTTTCAGAATGGTTTGCCACTCCTGGATCTCTTTTGATACGGGGGAACCTAATTGCCTCTGTTTAATACCCTCCATAACAATAATGATAATTACGGTATTTGTTAAGCACTTATTTCAACCCCTTGTAGACATAAAAAGAAAGTTGACAACTACCTGCAAATAAATTGGGCCCTAGGAGACAAATCTCTAAAGGCACTGGGTTTTACTGGGGAGAGGCAAATGACTGAATTCCCAAGATCAGAAGCTCTTTTAAAAAATAAACCTGAGCTCTTCATCACCTCTCAGATAATTTAAACTATATGCAAGGTTCTATTTGCAAGGGGGCTCCAGGAATAGCCTGGAGATCCTATGAGGAAAGGATAAAAGGAATTGTCATGCTTATGGTGAAGAAGAGAAAGCTGAAGGGTCATTATATAACTAGGATTTGAGTATGATGAAGGAGTAGTATTGATATTAATAGTAGTACACAACTAAAATACCACAATTAACAATTATTATTATTAGTTGTAGTGTCCCCTCTAGAGTGTAAGCTTGTTGACTGGAGGAAACAGAAGTGTCCAATAAACAGCATGATTATTAATAATAATAATAGTAGTAATTGTGGTATTTGTTAATGACTTACTGCGTGCCAGGCACTGTACTAAACACTGAGGTGGATACACGCAAATCGGGTTGGACAAGAGTCCCCGTCCCACATGGGACTCGCAGTCTCAATCCCCATTTTACATATGAAGTAACTGAGGCACAGAGAAGTCAAGTGACTTGCCCAAGGACACAATGGAGACAAGTGGCAGAGCCAGGATTAGAACCCACGACCTTCAGCCTTCCAGGATGTGCTCAATCCATTAAACATTGGAGAGCTTGCCATCAGGGGAGACCGGTGCCTGCTGAGGGGTTCCTAGGGCAGTGGAGGCTGCATATTCTTCTAGGCCTTTAGAGGTCAAAAAACTCTTTATGAGCACCATCTGCAATGGCCAGCTGCCACTTTGGAGAAGGCTGGGATAGCTGCTGGTCAGGAAGTTCTCCATCTCTCGCATGTGGTCCCACTTTACTACGTCCACAACACCTCTTCCATCCACCCTACCTACGGTTTCCACGTTTCGGTTCAACAGAAAGCAGCTAGCGAGTGTCCGGTTGTCCACCACTCTGCTCACACCTTCTGCTCCATGAAAGTAGGATGTGATAGGATTGCTAAATCTTGGATTAGGGCCTTAACCCAGGACTCATTGCCTGTGCTCCCATCTTCTGCTGCTCAGCAGGGCACGTAGGTGGTGTTGAAGGCTTTCTGGTGCTCTACAGATTGGATGTAGAGCACCGGATCTTTGACTCTTGGGCATTCGATATTTGCCCCCCCCACCCCCAACTCCATAGCATTTATATATATATCTATAAATTATATATTATAAAATATTTATGTATATCAATGTCTGTCTCCTACTGTAGACTGGTAGCTCATTGTGGGTAGAGAAGGTGTCTGCCAACTCTGTTGTACTGCTCTCCTGAGCACTTAGTACAGTGCTCTGCACACAGTAAGAGCTCAATTAATACCACTGATTAAAAGATTGATTGATGTGGGGTCTGCAGTGGACCCGGCTGTCGCAGTCATCAAGGTTGCGCAGTTGCTCTGTAAAGTGTAAGCTCCTTGTGGGCAGGGGTCACATCTACCAATTTTGCTTCATTGTAGTCTATCAAACGCTTAGTACAGTAGAGAAGCAGTGTGGCCTATTGGATAGAGTTTGGGCCTAGGAATCAGAAGGACCTGGGTTCTAATCCCCCCTCTGCTACTTGTCTGCTGTGTCACCATGGACAAGTCACTTCACTTCTCTGTGCCTTAGTTACCTCATCTGTAAAATGGGCATTGAGACTGGGAGCCCAACGTGGGACAGGGACTGGGTCCAACCCAATTATCTTGTATCTACCCCAGAGCTTAGTACGGTGTCTGGCACAGAGTAAGTGCTTAACAAATATCGCAATTCTTAATTACTCTGCACAGTAAGAACTCAAGAAATACCATTGATTGATTGCTCTCCTTTCCTTCGGCTCGGCTGGAATCACGGCACTATGGTTTCAAAAGAACATGGACCACAGAGGACTCAACAGGCGGATATGGGCTTAAAATTGCAAGAGAGAACTGGATTTAGACATTAATTCAGGAGTCTCCCACCAGGAACAAGACGAGCCTCATCCCTGGGATAGGACAACCTGTTGCCGGGGAATTGATTCTAATTGCTAAAGGCCAGAACTGCTCAAGCTCTCATCCATCCCAGTCATAGACTGGGGCCAGAGGGCAACGAAACCAGGAGGCAGGCAGTGGTGCGGCACATTGCGAAGTGCACATAAGGATTTTCCAACAAAACCCATTGAAGGCCAAAGTGACCATAGCAAAGCACTGATGCTGAGGCATAGCACCATAGGCCAGGAGGCGGTTGCCAGGGTTGCTGCCTTGGTAGACATCCCTGGAGATCAAAAAAATAGCTAGAGACCCCACTGCCCAGGTGATGAGTAATAATAACAATTTTAATTGTGGCATTTGTTAAGCACTTACTATACTGTACGGTACTAAGTGCTGGGGGGGATACAAGCAAATGGGGTTGGACACAGTCCCTCTCCCACATGGGGCTCACAGTCTCAATCCCCATTTTACAGATGAGGTCACCGAGACCCAGAGAGGTGAAATGACTTTCCCAAGGTCACACAGCAGACAAGTGGAGGAGCCAGGATTAGAACCATGACCTTCTGACTCCCAGGCCTGTGCTCTATCCACTAGGCCATGCTGCTTCCCATGTGATGTAGATATACCTCTGCTTGGAGATGGGGGCATGGTCAGAAGAACTTTGGCGGTTCCTTCCAGCTAGGATTCTATTACTAAGAGGCCTCATCAATTTCCCTATCAGATATCATTGAGATTTATAGTGAAGCAGTGACATAAATTTAATCAATTAATCCATCTATCATCAATCAATGGTATTTACTGAACGCTTAATGTGTGTAGAGCACATGGTTTAAATCAGCATAAATCATTTTGAACCAGTCTAGGCCATTTAATTATCTAGTACTATCCTGGAGACTGTAAACTCATCATGGGCAGGGAACCTGTCTACCAACTCTATTGTACTGTACTCTCCCCAGAGCTTCGCACAATGTCCTGCACACAGGAAGCTCTCAATAAAAAACATCCAGGCCTGCAAGTCAGGAAATCTGAGTTCTAATCCCAGCTTTGCCACTGTCTGCTGTGTGACTTGGGACAAATCATTTAACTTCTCTGGGTCTCAGGCTCATATGTAAAATGGGGATGAGATATTTGCCCTTTTTTCCTCTTAGATTGTGAACCCTGTGTGGGATGAGGACTGCGACTGACTGATCTGGTTATCTTGTATCCATCCCAGCACTTGATCTAGTGCTTGGAAATAGTATGTGCCTAAAAAATACCATTATTTTTCATTTGTGGTTTGAGTGTCCGGGAGAAATGGTTAGTGTTTTGTTATGGTGCTGACCATGTGCTAAATCAAATTGGACTTCTTTTTCCTGGGCACACAATATTTTTATGGTGCACATTCCAAATACGACTGCTCTTTCTTCTCCTGGATAAGGACTTTACCCCATCCCCCAGCAGCATAGCCTAGTGATAAGAGCATGAGTCTGAAAGTCAGAGGGCCTGGGTTCTAATTCTGGCTCTGCCACTTGCCTGCCTGTGACTTTAGGCCTGTCACCTAACTCCTCTGTGCCTCCTTTCATCTGCAAAATGGGGATTCAGTACCTGTTCTCTCTCCTATTTAGACTCTGAGCCCTGTGTGGGACCCAATTATATTGCATCAACCCCAGTGTTCAGTACAGTGCTTCGCACATAGTAAGTGCTTCCCAAAGACCACGATTATTATATTATTATTGTTATTATTACCTTTCATGTGGGAAGAAAGGGAATAGAGATGGGCCAGTTTCATTTTCCATTTATAGCAAGTTTCAAGTAGGTCTCCTGACTTAGGATTCCTCTTATTTAAGAATCACAACTAGGACCTAGGAAGAGAACTGGCTAGAATCAGAAGTCAGGGAGAGGCAGCCAGCAATCTAGAGGGGATGGAGGATATTAGGGATATTTCAGCCACCTCACACTTTTCAAAAAGTGACATTTATTTAATGCTTATTATGTAAGTACTGGGGTAAGTGCAAGATAATCAGATTTGTCTGGGACTCAAAATCTAAGAAGGCAGAGCATGTATTTTATCTTCATTTTACAGATGAGAAAACTGAAGCCCGGAAATGTTTAAGTGACCTGTCACAGTCAAATAAAAGGCCAATAGCAGAGCTGGAATGAGAACCCGGGTGTTTTGAATTACAATCCAGGACTCCTCAAGAGGTCGCATTGCCCCTCGTGTAAAGTGATCACCTATAGTACAGGTAAACTCCTTGTAAGGGGGATCGTGTCTATCAACTCTGTTGTACTGTACTCTCCCAAGCAGTTAGTACAGTGCTCTGTACACATAGAAAGCACTCAATAAATACCATCGGTTGATTGGTTGATTCAAGTCTTCTTCCCAACTTTGCAGCACTCAAATTCTCCAGTTCCTTTTTTCAAAGTCCCACTAAAATCACATCTCCTCCAAGAGGTCTTCCCTGACACATCCCTCACTTCTCCTATTTGCCCTCTCTTCTGAGTTACCTAAGCACTTGGGTTTGTAACCCTGAAGCTCTTTGATTTTCATCCCAACCCCACAGCACTTACGTCCATAGCCATCTGTAGTTTATTTTAATGTGTGTCCCCCCTTTAAGTGTGTAAGCTTCTTGTGGGCAGGGATCGTGGCTACCTACTTCTCTATTGTGCTTTCCCAAGCACTTAATACAGAGCTCTGCACATGGTAAGTGCTCAGGAAACATGACTGGTTGATTGAGTAAATTCCTTGAACACCTCTGCGTGTTCCCTCTGGAGACAGAATATGGAAGGTGGAAGAGGGTGGACAGTGAACCCCATGTGGAACAGGGACTGTGTACAACCTAATTAGCGTATAATAATGTTGGTATTTGTTAAGCGCTTACTATGTGCAAAGCACTGTTCTAAGCGCTGGGATAGATACAAGGTGATCAGGTTGTCCCTCATGGGGTTCACAGTCTTCATCCTCATTTTACAGATGAGGTAACTCAGGCCCAGAGAAGTTAAGTGACTTGCCCAAAGTCACACAGCTGACAAGTGGAGGAGCTGGGATTAGAACCCCTGACCTCTGACTCCCAAGCCCGGGCTCTTTCCCCTGAGCCACGCTGCTTCTATCTACCCCGATGCTTATGCTTGGCACATAATAAGAGCTTAACAAATACCATTTAAAAATTTTAACTTATATCTAATCCAGAGTTTAGTACACTGTTTGACACATAGTAAGTGATTAATAAATGCCATTAAAATAAAAGAAGAGTAGGTTTGGAGGTAACGTTTGAAGGGCTGATAAATTTTGTCACCATCTCTGCAAGGAACTTTCCTTCCAGTGGGCTCTGAACCTCACAGAACAGCCATAACCTTCAAACATGAAGGTGAGACTGAATGATCGACACATGGCTCAGTCATTCTCTCGATCCATAGGAGGTCACATGCTCTTTGAGAGATTCAAGGTCAGAGTCAACTCTGGATGCACAGCAAGAAAAATATCAACGGTCTAAGAATCGGCATTTGGAGACGTCTGATGGGTCAGAAATCAGAAACTGATTTTTGAAAAGTGAGTGTCAGGGTTCGGGCTTGGAAAAGAGTTAGGTTTGGACTTAGAAGCTGGTGATCCTAGGCCGTGATGCCTCAGTTCTAACGTTCAGAGTCGGCATCGGGCGATCTTTGAATTTCAAGTTTCCAACAGTGACCATGGGACATGGTCACCCTGAACCTTCTGGCAGAGCAGACCCGAGAGCTAATCCTCCCAGCCAGGCTTGGGCTGACCTTGCCTGACATCAGTCACACAAAAGCCTCATCTTGGCAGGCAACTCTGCTATTGTGTGACCATGCTTGGCTACAGCCCCAGCACAGCCAAGGTGACTTTAACTCTTTAGGGACAAGGAAAAGCATAACCTTGCTGGGGGCAAGGGGTCAGTGGAGAAGTAGGTAGCAACAGAAGCTATTTTGGTTACAACGAAAATAAGGCAATTGTTTCAAAACTTCAGCTCCAGGTAAGAAGATCTGTTTGATTCTCAGATCTAGGGGCCTGGTTTCTTATCCAAAGGCTGAAATCCCACTTTATCTGGGAAAATGATTTTGTGATGGGAGCTTCCCCCCCCTTTTTTTTAATGGTACTCATTAAGCACTTACTATGTGCTAAGCATTGTTCTAAGAGCTGGGATAGGTACAAGTTAATTACCCTTATACTTGGATTTGCACCCTTTATTCACCCCTCCCCCCCCGCAGCACTTATGAACATATCCGTAATTTATTTATTTATATTTATATCTGTCTCCCACTCTAGACTGTAAGCACACTGTGGGCAATGAATTTAAGTCTACACAGTCTTATATTGTTCTCCCGGCTCCTCCACCTGTCTGCTGTGTGATCTTGGGCAACTCACTTCACTTCTCTGGGCCTCAGTTCCCTCATCTGTAAAACGGGGATTAAGACTGTGAGCCCTATATGGAACACGGACTGTGTCCAATCTGTTTATCTTGTACCTACCCCGGTGCTTAGAAGAGTACCTGGCAAATAGCGCTTAACGAATACCATAATTATTATTATCTTTATTACTTTCCCAAGCACTTAGTACCATGCTCTGCAGACAGTAAGTGCTCAATAAATAATCAGGTTGGACCCAATCCCTGTCCCACATGGGGCTCAGTCTAAATAGGAGGGAGTAAGATTTAATCCCCATTTTTCAGAGGAGATAACTGAGGCACAGAAAACTTGTGACTTGCTCAAAGTCACACAGCAGACACGTGGCAGAGACGGTATTAGAACTCTGATCCTCTGACTCCCAGGCCCGAGATCTTTCCACTAGGCCATGCTGCTTCTTCCCATCTTGGCCCTTCTTTCTCTTGGCCACGGTGCCTAACTCTTCCAGTACAGTACTTGACATATAGTAAGCACTTAAATATATGATGGTGATGATGATGGTGATTATTACTATCATTATTACTTATTTCTCCAGTCAGAAGGGGGAATAGGAACCTTGCCTTGCTGGGGTGGGGCTAGATGGGTTGGAGAAGGGGAGAAAGGGAGAGTCGAGAGAATCAGAGAACAGGAATGAGTAGCTTGTGGTTTAAACTGTGCTTTAAAGCTTCCTGACTGGCAAGAGGATTAGACGCTGGAAGGGAACGAGAGGAAGGGGTGACACCCTTCTCCCTGCAAAGCTTCCAGGACCGGAAAGACGTCCATCTGTCCTAGGTGGCTTTGTGGTTCTTACCTGGCTGGAGGCAGGGGTTGGACTTGATGACCTTTCACAGCTCCTTTTAACTAGAATAATAATTATGGTACTTGTTAAGTGCTTACTATGTGCCAAGCACTGTTCTAAGCACTGGGGAAGATAGAGGGTAATCCGGTTGTCCCATGTAGGGCCCACATCTGGGGAAGATAGAGGGTAATCTGGTTGTCCCATGTAGGGCCCACACTTTTAATCCCCATTTTACAGATGAGGCAACCGAGGCCCAGAGAAGTGAAGTGACTTGCACGAGGTCGCACAGCAGACGAGTGGCGGTGCCCGGATTAGAAACCACGTCCTCTGACTCCCAAGCCCGTGCTCTTTCCACTAAGCCATGCTGCTTCCCTAGAATATTCTAGGATTCCTGTTTGGTCTCTCCCCTGCTGTTCACCGTATGACATGTTTTTGTCCAAGGAGGTACCATGGCTTCAAGGACTTTGAAGTAGGGGTCTCAACGTCTCCCCACAGAAAAAGGACCTGAACCCTGGGTAGAAATGGCAGGGTGCCCTGGGCACCTCGCTAAGGGTCTACAGAGCCACTCTCCCGGAGGTGGAGCTGACCTGGCTCTCCGATTGCACTTCATCTGAGTAACAGAAAACGAGAAGAATATGTGGAGCGGCAGAGTGTACCCACACTCCCTGCCTGGAACAGTAAACCGACAGGGTTCCCGCTCATAAAAACACATTGTTCAGCCCACAGATGTTTTTCACACGTGCAAAGAAACTAGATGGGCTTTCTTGAGAAGGGACTGGTGTAACAGAGCCCAAGACTGTTATTCCTGGAGCAGGATGAAGGCAGCCAGCAGGGCAATGAGGCAGAAGTGAGTGGCAAGGAAGGAAAAGATAATAATGTTGGTATTTGTTAAGCGCTTACTATGTGCAGAGCACTGTTCTAAGCGCTGGGGGAGATACAGGGTAATCAGGTCGTCCCACGTGAGGCTCACAGTTAATCCCCATTTTACAGATGAGGTAACTGAGGCACAGAGAAGTTAAGTGACTTGCCCACAGTCACACAGCTGACAACTGTGCGCATAGTACTAAGCACAGGGGTAGATACAAGTAATCGGGTTGGACCCAATCCCTGTCCACCTAGGGCTCACAGTCTTAATCCCCATTTTACAGATGAGATAAATGAGGCAAAGATAAGTTAAGTCTCATGCCCAAGGTCCCGCAGCAGACAAATGGTGGAGCCAGGGTTAGAACCCAAGTCCTTCTGATTCCCAGGACTGTGCTCTAGTCACACTGCTTCTCTTGTCAGGTGGCCACCACCAGAGGCTGAAACTTGCATTCGGTGGACGATCTTAGCGGTTGTAAGCAAATGGAAGGGCGGGATCTACTTTAGTTTGGTCTTGAGCCACACTCTGCCACACTCTGACAATCTCCCAGAGGATGTGTTGGCCTTCTCGATTAGGTTTACTACTTCCTCATCTATGGTTGCATCGTGCACCAGTGTACTGCCTAGATAACAGAATTCGGTGACAACATTTAGCTCTGGGTTGTGTGTGTGCCTTTCGGTTTTGGTTGTGTGCATGGTCTTCCTGGTGCGGACTGATACAGCACCTCAGCTTCCTTCTGATTTGTGGTCGGCTTGTAACATCTGGCTGATTTGGTGAAGCAGTTTACCATCGTTTTTCTCCTTGCCTGTGGGTCTCCAAGGCACAATCATTCGCAAACAGTACTTCTTGAATTTGTCTATATTTTTCTACAAAAACATTCAGGACATGTCACCCCACTCCTCAAAAGACTCCAGTGGTTGCCCATCCACCTCCGCATCAAACAAAAACACCTCACCATTGGCTTTAAAGCACTCCACCACCTTGCCTCCTCCTACCTCACCTCGTTTCTTTCCTACAGCCCAGCCCGCCCACTCTGCTTCCCTCCCGCTAACCCCCTCACTGTGCCTCGTTCTCATCAATCCCTGGTCCGCTTCCTGCCTCTGGCCTGGAACGCCCTCCCTCCTCAAATCCGACAATTACTCTCCCCACCTTCAAAGCCTTATTGAAGGCACATCTCCTCCAAGAGGCCTATCCTGACGAAACCCCCTCTTCCTTCTTCTCTCTCTTCCTTGTGTGTCACCCTGACTTGCTTCCTTTGTTTCCCTCTCCCCACCCAGCCCCAAAGCACTTAGGTACATATGTATAATTTTATTTATTTATATTAATGTCTATCTCCCCGACTCTAGACTGTAAGCGAGTTGTGGGCAGGGAATGTGTCTGTTTTATTGTTGTATTGCACTCTCCCAAGTGCTTACTACAGTGCTCTGCACACAGTAAGCGCTCAATAAATATGACTGAATGAATGAATGACTGTCTCTTGGACTTTAGATGATGCTGGAAGTCTACTGAGTTGGAAGAGTTTCCCAGAGGTGTGGAAGTGAATTCTCACAACTGTATCCTTCTTTATTGTGACATCTTCTACCAAGGCTGCAGGGTATACATCTGACAGGACTGGGCCCACAACACACACCCGCTTTAATAATAACAACTGTAGTATTTGTTAAGCACTTAGTATATGCCAGGCACCATACTAAGCGCTGAGGTGGATACAAGCAAATCAGGTTGGACACTGTCCCCATCCCACATGGGGCTCACAGTCTTAATCCCCATTTTCCAAATGAGAGAACTGAGGCACAGAGAAGTGAGGTGACTTGCCCAAGGCCACACAGCAGACAAATGGCAGAGCTGGGATTAGAACCCATGACCTTTGACTCCCAAGTCCGTGCTCCATCCACTACGCCATGCTGCTTCGGCAATGGGGACTGGCTCAGACAAGTAGGGGGAGGCAGGGAAAGGACAAAGGGGAGACCGGAAGGGGAAAGAAGAATTTCTTCTTTCACTTGTTACTTGTCAGCTGTGTGACTGTGGGCAAGTCACTTAACTTCTCTGTGCCTCAGTTACCTCATCTGGAAAATGGGGGTTAAAACTGTGAGCCCCACGTGGGATGACTTGATCACTCTGTATCTACTCCAGTGCTTAGAACAGTGCTCTGCACATAGTAAGCACTTAACAAATACCAACATTATTATTATTAATTAAGAGGAAGCAAAGGGCTTTGCAATGTTTCCCACTCAGCCTGTTAGTACCCTACCATTCTTCCAGCATCCAGGTAGAGACAGTTCATTCATTCATTCAATAGTATTTATTGAGCACTTACTATGTGCGGAGCACTGTACTAAGCGCATGGAATGTACAATTCAGCAACAGCTAGAGACAATCCCTGCCCACTGACGGGCTTACAGTCTAATCGGGGGAGACAGACAGACAAAAACAAGATAACTTAATAGCAATAAATGGAATCAAGGGACTGTACACCTCATTAACAAAATAAATAGGGTAATAAAAATATATACAAAAATAAAAATATATATGTTCCTGGACATCCATTGAGTTTTGGAGGTGGAAGTTTTCCCCTGCTGCACAAGGCATCAGCAACCACTGACAATTGAGCTGGCAGGTAATGTAATGTCCATCTTGCTGCCCTGTGAGCACTGGCACCCCTGATTCAGGGTGGCTTATTATCACTCTAGAGTCCTCCTGCCCTGCTCTCCCCCAAACCCCTGAACTGTGTTGCTTTCCTCCCATTCTCTTTTCCATATATCCTCCCCTTTGGGGGTTTTTCCTAAATAATTTTTCTTCTCTTTAGGTCAACTCCCTCCCTACTATCACCTCAGCACTTTTGCATCCCTGTAGCACCATTGCTCTCGTTACTTCTCGACGTACATACCATCTGCACTTCTGTAAATCTCGGTGTACTGAACTATCTGAGCATTCCCTTCTCTTTCTTGTAAATTCTTTTATGTCAGTCTCCTGCACTAGGTTGTCTCTCCCTTCTAGACTGTGAGCAGGAATGTGTCTGTCTGTTGTTACGTTTTACTCTCCCAAGCCCTCGGTAAAGTGCTTTGCACACAGTAAGTACTCAATAAATACGACTGAATGCATACTAACTCTACTGTACTCTCCCAAGGAATAAGTGAAGCTCAGCACATGGTAGGTGCTCAATAAATACTGATACAGCAGATTGACTGATTGTCTGACTATCTGATTGGATTGGCACCTAGGAGCAGTGGAAGCCAGTCCTCGCCCTGCTTGCTTCTCCCACCTCCTGCTTTGCTTTTTCTTTTTTAGTGATATTTGTTAAGCACTTACTATGTGTCAGGCACTATATTAAGAACTGGGGTAGATACAAGATAATCAGGTTGGGCGTAGTCCCTGTCCCGCAGAGGACTCATAATTGTAATCTTAACCCCCAATTTACAGACGAGGTCTTTGAGGCAGGGAGAAATTAAGTGATTTACCCCAGGTCAACCCAAGGTCACACAGCAGGCAAGTGGCAGAGCTGGGATTAGAACCCAGGTCCTCTGACTTCCAGGCTTGTGTACCTTCCATTAGTCCACCCTGCTTCCCTTTCTGTGCCCATTTCAGACGAATGGGTCTTTGCCCTATTTCTCCTGTTCCCATCGGGGGAAAATTATTTGTTGGTATTTGTTAAGCGCTTACTATGTGCCGAGCACTGTTCTAAGCGCCGGGGTAGACACAGGGGAATCAGGTTGTCCCACGTGGGGCTCACAGTCTTAATCCCCATTTTACAGATGAGGTAACTGAGGCACCGAGAAGTGAAGTGACTTGCCCGAAGTCACACAGCTGAGTGGCTGAGCCGGGATTCGAACCCATGACTTCTGACTCCAAAGCCCATGCTCTTTCCACTGAGCCACGCTGCTTCTCTAGAAAATTATGCCTTCTGTTGGCCTTGCCAATGTCCCACAATGCTTTCCTGGTTCCACTACTGAGTAACTCTGAATGGAGAGGTGGGTGGAGCTGAATCAATCAATCAATTTTGTTTCTCAATAATGTTTTTTGAGCGCTTACTGTGGGCAGAGCACTGTATTAAACCCTTGAGCACAGAGAAGCAGCGTGGCTCAGTGGAAAGAGTCCCGGCTTGGTAGTCAGAGGTCATGGGTTCTAATCCCGCCTCCGCCACTTGTCAGCTGTGTGACTTTAGGCAAGTCACTTAACTTCTCTGTGCCTCAGTTACCTCATCTATCAAATGGGGATTAAGGCTGGGAGCCCCACAAGGGACAACCTGATAACTTTGTATCTATCCCAGGTAGAACAGTGTTAGTCACATAGTAAGAGCTTAACAAATATCATTATTATTATTACTGCTAGCCACTTAATCACTGTATTATGCACTATTCAAACAATCATATTTATTGTGTCATTATGGTATACAGAGCATTATAGTAAGCACTTAGGAGAATACGATAGAGTTGGTAGACACGATCCCTGTCCTCAAGGAGGTTTCCATCTAGTGGTTTACAATCTGTCTCTCCCTCTAGACTGTAAACTCACTGTGGGCAGGGAATGAATCGGTTGTACTGTTGTACTGTACTCTCCCAAGTGCTCAGTACAGTGCTCTGCGCACAGTAAGCGGTCAGTAAATATGATTGACTGGCTGGGAGGGTGGCCCTTACTGGTTTACCCAGACCTCAGAAAAGACTTGCTGGTTTCAGTCTTAAACCTCTGCTCCCTAAGTCTAACAGCCAGATTCTCCAAAATTTGCAAGAGACTCTCTTGACCACTTGGTACTCTTTCAAGCGCTTAGTACAGTGCTCTGCACACAGTAAGCACTCAATACATACCAATGATTGATTGATTAGCTCTCTGGATCCGACGAACCCACCGGTGGGCTGGAATTCAGACCATTTGGGTCCCAGTCTCAGTTCTAACTATAACTCTTTGAGCCTCCTGCCTCAGTTGCCTCATCTGTAAAATGGGAGCAATAACCACAAACCAGGATAGGGTTACCCCAAATCCTAAAATGAAAGCATAGCCTTTTTATGAGTCCAAATCTGATAATATCTGCCCAGTAGCAGTGGAAAGGAAAAGAAAAATAGTTTTTTAATGGAGGGATGACGAAAGAAGGGCTTGCTAGTATTCCAAGATCGCCAAGTCCCCTTTAAATATGAGTGATACAAGATACCAAGCTGATTCCCCCAAACTTCGCTTGATATATGAGCTCAGCATCTAAGGAGGAACCGGCATTGCTGAAATGGAGCAGAAAGTGAGACGCTCCTGGAATCTGCCTCATCCTGGGGGTGACATGTTCTGGAAACTGCCTCCACCGGCTTATGTCTCTGGACTTGGGTGAGAGGGAGAAACAGGATTGGACCAGACAAAAGTCCCGGTCCCAGGCCTGCTGCAGTCCCTTCAAATTGACCATCCTGGTGTTGCTCCGTCCATTTGGTGTCAATGTGATAGAGAGACCACGCCCACTCTTTTTGGGTTCAGGAAGTCCCGAACTCTGGGTGGGGGCTAGGAGAGTCCAGCCCAGGCTCCATGCTTGAGGACCCCAGAGAATCAATCAATCGATCGTATTTACTGTGTGCAGAGCATGATATCAAGCACTTGGGAGAGTATAATCTAAAGTATTTGGTAAACATGTTCCCTGCCCAAAAGGAGCTTACATTCTAGAGAGGAATACATTGATCAGAGAAATGCATTGATCTCATTGTCCCTTCTCCTTTACCCAGCCCACTGGAAGTTCCCAATCAGACCAGACTCCCAGACCCTTTAAACAGTGACCCAAACCTTCAGAGAAAGGGGACTAGGGCTGAGTTGTCCCTTGGGGCTTGGAAATAATTATGGTGAATATTAAGACCATACTACTTGCCATGCATGGGGCTAAGCTCTGGGGTAGCTTCATGATACTCAGATTAGTCACAGTCCTTGTTCTGCCATCGGGCTCAGGATCTAACAGCTAGAGAGAGCAACTTGTTCCCATTTTACAGATTAGGAAACTAAGGCACAGAGAGACTTGCTCAAGGTCACACAGAGAGCCAGAGGCAGAACTGGAACCGGAACCTGGGTCTCCTGAATCCCAAGCCATGGTTCTTTCCATTAGGACAATCCGTCCTGCAGACCAGAGATGACCAAGACCTAGCCTGGGCCACCTGGGGTCCCTCTCTTGACTGTAAGCTCATTGTGGGTAGGGAATGTGCTGTTATATTGTTCTCTGCCAACAGCTTAGTACAGTGCTCTGCACACAGTAAATGCTCAGTAAATATGATTGCCTGATTGATTGTTGAAGGAAACCTCAGGCAGGACAGGTCTTTCAGGATTTAACTAGTTCCTTGGGGCTCCTCCGTGGGAGATCAACAACAACCAATAAACAGTGTAATCCTCCCAGAAGGCAGGGGAAGGGATGAGGTGGTCTCTCGAGGTCACTTCCAGTCTGCTGCTTTTGAACACTCATCAAATCAAAACATCACGAGCTCCCCTAGGAGCAATCTGCGTTGAATGAAGTGTCTGCATCGCTCTATGTCTCACTCGAGCCTGAGAAAGGCATCCTACCTGAACTGTGGTGTTGAATATGGATGGTCTAGAACCCTGAGGAGGGTGCTCATTTTATCTTCACAATTTCAGGAACCAATTTTGTTGGGTCAGTGTCATTGAAAGACAGACACCTAATAATAATGTTGGTATTTGTTAAGCGCTTACTATGTGCAGAGCACTGTTCTAAGTGCTGGGGGAGATACAAGGTCATCAGGTGGTCCCACGTGAGGCTCATAGTCTTCATCCCCATTTGATAGATGAAGTCACTGAGGCCCAGAGAAGTGAAGTGACTTGCCCAAAGTCACACAGCTGACAAGTGGCGGAGCCGGGATTAGAACCCATGACCTCTGGCTCCCCAGCCCAGACTCTTTCCAAGAATCGTGGGGGGCCACCCCTTAGAGGAGAAGAAGGTCCTAGCCTCCAAGGACACCTGATGGGACAGGGATGTCTTTGTTTCTGTGCCCACAGGGTGGGACTCATTGATTATCTCCAGCCTCTGAGATAAAAGTCTCCAAGGAAGGTGGAAAAAATATCCCAATATGGGTCTTTCCGGTCCTTTGACCTTTCAAGACCCTTCCTGCCACTCTGAAATCCAATCCTGCTTGCTTCTTCCCCTAAAAACCCCATCGCCTTTCCACCCTCCCTCTCAAAATAAATGATTGGTACCTTCCCTGGGTACTGAGTTGAAATGGAGCGGTGGCAAGAGAACAGACTGCCAGACAGAACCCAATCAAGGGGAGGGGAAATCCAGAACCGAAAAGTCCCACGAGTCACTGACAGATCCTTCTGGGTGTCACGACAGGTGAGCCGACTTTAAGGGGATCGTCATGAAGGGCTAACCGACTGATGTTTAACCAATTTCCAGATGCTTTTACAACGTGATTATCCCCTTTTCCAAGTCTGCTTCGGATTGATTCGATCCCTCTAGGGAATGGGGTGAAACGAGGGGAAGAGGCAGAGTCGTTCTGTTGCTGGCTACAAGCAACGTTGCTGTGGACCTTTCACAAACAGTCATGCAACAATAAGGACAAAACTGGGTCGGCCATGGGACCGACTCATAGAATGGTTTAAAACCCAGACTGAAGGGCATTAGGAGTCCTTGGCCAATAAAATGCTGTGAGGAATGGTTTCTCAGGTTTCATGTTTCTCTCAGTGCTGTCCTGCCCTAGACTGTGGGCTCGTTGTGGGCAGGGATTGTCTCTCTTTATTGCTGTATTGTACTTTCCCAAATGCCTACTACAGTGCTCTGCACACAGTAAGCGCTCAATAAATATGATTGAATGAATGAAAGAAGAGAGGTTGAGGCTTCCCAAGAGCCTTACTATCTGAGCCACAAATAGAACTTTCAATGCTCATGACTCCGGGTCTGGAGACTTCAATTCAGAGATGTTTTTCTTCATTCCACATTTCACTCTCCTGCATGGATCATCAACAGAAATATTAAATCCATGTCTCCCTATGCCTTAAGAACCTCCATTGGCTGCCCATCTACCTCTGCATCAAACAGAAACTCCTTACCTTTGACTTTAAAGCACTCAATCATCTCACCCTATCCTACCTCACTTCACTACAGCCCAGTCCTCACATTCTGCTCCTCTAGCACCAACTTACTCACTGTGCCCTGATCTCGCCTATCTCACCCCCAACTCCTTTCTCAAGTCCTCCCCCTAGCCTGGAACTTCTTCCCCTTACACATACTTCAGACCACTATTCTCTCAACCTTCAAAACATTATTAAGGTCGCATTTCCTTCAGGGGGCCTTCCCCATTTAAGCTCTCTTTTCCACGGCTCTCTTGCCCTTCTGCACTGGATCCGTGACCTCTGGATATTTGCTATTCACCCTACCCCTAACGCTACAGCACTTAGGTACTTATCTTTAAATTATGTATTATAAATTATCTATTCATATTCATGTCTGTCTCCCCTCTTCGAGATTATTATAGGCGGAGAACACGTCGGCTAATTCTGTTGTATCATACTCTCCCAAGCACTTAATACAGTGCCCTACACATAGTAAGTACACAACCCATACCAACACTGATCGACTGATTCCCGACTCATGAGATGGTGAGAATGCTCACCATGACTGAACTGTGACTCCAAGGTTAAGAAACAGTTGATGAAAACCAACACCCAAAGAGGATGTTTAATCTCTTGGTTGATGTTCACAGTGATAAGTCTTGGCAACGACCTTCAGGCCCGGGCTCATGTCCTAGAGAATGGAACTCACAGTTCTCATCCTAACCCTGTCACACATGCAACCGTTGTCTCACCAGGAGATAAACAAGGATGGGCTCCCAGCCCTAGTCCCCAGGGATAGGCCAATTTAGCAATCAGCAGAAGCACCAAGTTCTATCTGAAGCAAATAACCTGACTGTCCTTACACTTTGATTGCCCAGCTGAATCCATAAGAGACCCATGAACACCTGAACCAGGGCTAGGATGAGTCCTGAGTCTGGCAATCAATCAATAGCATTTATTGAGTGCTCACTCTATGCAGAGCACTGTACTAAGTGCTTGGGAGAGTACATACCAAAGAGTTGGTACATACATTCTATACCCTCAAGGAACTTACATTGTGGAGTGGGAGAGGGACATTAAAATTAATTACAGATAGGTATATAAGTGCTGTGGGGCTGAGAGTGGATTATTATTATAATTAATTGTATTTATTGAGCACTTACTGCGTGCAAAGCACTGTACTAAGCGCTTGGGCGAGTGCAATAGAACATCAAACACATTCCTGTCCACAAAGAGCTGACAGTCTAGAGGGAGTGACAGACATGAATATAAATGTTTATCTATGGTTCTGTTGATCTATTTTGATGGTAGTGATGGCTGTCTACTTGTCTTGTTTTGTTGTCTGGCTCCCCCTTCTAGACTGTTGGGTAGGGACTGTCTCTATCTGTTGCCGAATTGTACTTCCCAAGCGCTTAGTACAGTGCTCTGCACACAGTAAGTGCTCAATAAATATGATTGAATAAATGAATAAATGAATAGATAAATAAATAAATAGATCTATTCATATGTGCTGTGGGACAGAGGATGAATGAAGGAGCAGCGCAAAAGGGAGTTGGAGAAGAGCAGAGGAGGGCTCGGTCAGGGAAGGCTTTCAGGAGGAGATGCACCTTCAATAAGGCTTTGAAGTGAGGGAGAGCAATTATCTGCCTGATAGGAGAAGGGAGGGCGTTCCAGGCCAGAGGTAGGATGTGGGCGAGAGAGACGAGGTATCTATCGCGTTGAATATCTAGTGCTTAAAGGACAAAGAACCAAGTTCACAGTTGACGCAGAAGGGTGAGGGAATAGGGAAGCAGCATGGCCTAGTGGCAAGAACACGGGCTTGGGAGGCAGAGGATGTGGTTCTAATTCTGCTCTTGCCACTTGTCAGTTGTATGATCTTGGGCAGTCACTTAACTTCTCTGTGCTTCTTATCTGTAAAATGGGTATTAAGACTGTGAATCCCGGGTGAGACAGGGACTGTGTCCAACCTGATTACCTTGTATCTATCCCAGCACTTAGAACACTCCTTGGTACATAGTAAGGGTTTAACAAATTCCATAACTATTTATTATTATTATTATTATTATGGGAACTGAGGACTTGGGGAAGGATTCTTGAGGGAGATATGATTTTAATAGGGTTTTGAAGTTGGGGAGAGTGGCAGTCTGTTGGAGATGAAGGGGGTAGGAGTTCCAGGTGAGAGGGAAGGCGGTGATCAAGGGGTCGGTGGGGAGATAAATACGATTGAGGTACAGTGAATATGTTGGAGTTAGAAGAACAAAGTGTCTGGATTGGTTGCAGTAGGAAATCAGTGAGGTAAGATGGGAGAGGGTGAGTTGATTGAGTGCTTTGAAGCCAATGGTAAGGAGTTTCTGTCTGATGTGGAGGCAGATGGGCAATCACTGGAAGTCCTTGAGGATGGGGGAGATGAGGATTGAAGGGCTTCGAAATCCTTTCAATTCTAAGGCCCATTCAAGAATAGAGGAGTGAGAGCAGCGATAGGTTGGTCAATTGAGCTTTCCTCCCCCATCACATGCTTGTGAGCATTTGGGAACAGAATTGGGGAAGGGGTGTGAAGGTGGGGGACTGGACCCCCAGGCCTTTCTCTTTGACCCCAGGGGAACACTGGGGATCGGGAGAGGAGCGGGGACTCTGCCCTACAGAAGCCAAGTGGTGAGGATTCGAGGAGAGATCTGGAACTCCCTGAATATGCCTGTGGACCAGGACACCTGAAGTGGCCAAGACACTCTCAAGTTGCCGGGGGGGCAGGGGACCCTGGGGACGGCATGCTCAGGGTGGCATTTGTTGGCACTGGGATGAGTCCAGCAAGTGGTTGGGCCCTTGTGTAGGCACTTCATGCTCTCCTTCATGGCCTTTGTACACTTTCTACGAGTCATGGAGAGATGTGTTTTCTTAGCCAGCCTCCTACACCTTTCCTTTCCTTGCTCTTTTCCTTGCTCCTGATCCTACTACCTCCACTAAGTTAGGAAAAAACACCTTCAAGCTTCAACTGATGCCACTGAGAAGTATTTGGCAGTTGGCTCTGGGACTGAACCTGGGACCACTCTGAAATGCTTTCAACAGGGTCCACTTAATCCCCGGTGTTAAAGCTTCAACCTTCAGTACCTATGCTCCTTCCCCATTTATCAGGAGATCTGGTTCTAAGGTCATTGTGGTCAGGGAATGTATCCGTTTACTGTTATACCCTCCCAAGCGCTTAGTACAGTGCTTTGCACACAGTAAGTGCTCAATAAATACGATTGAATGAGTGAATGAATAATCTCAGCTCAATAATAATTGCGGTATTTATTAAGCGGTTACTATGAGCCAAACACTGTAAGAAGCCCTGGGATAGACACAAGATAACCAGACTAGACACAGTCCCTATCCCAGGTAGAGTTCAAAATCTAAGCAGGAGGAAGAATGGGTATTGAATCCTCATTTTACAGATGAAGAAACTGAGGCCCAGAGAAGCAAAGTGATTTTTGCCCAAGGGATCACACAGCAGGGAAGTGGCAGAGCCGGCATTAGAATGCAGGACTTCTGACTCCGAGGCTGTGATTTTTCCAATAGGCCACACCACAGTGTCTAAGTGCTTAACAAATACCACAATTAATCAATAAATCAATGGTATTTATTGAGCATTTACTGGGTGTAGAACATTTGAGAGAGTAAAGACATGATCCTTGCCCATGAGGAGCTTACCATAATTATCGTTATTATTATCATTAGTAGTAGTGGTAGCATTCATCTTGTTTATAGTTACTGCTTCTTAAATAATATACTCAAGTCATTTCTGAGAAGGGCCACTTTTAGTATTGTTAAAGAGTTGGTTTTCTCCTTATTCAAACCCAGGCTGGACTGCCCAAGGAACAGGTGCCTTTTGAGAGTCGGACGGAAGTTAGGAGCAATGTATTTTTCTTTCATTATTGACTCTCAAGGAAGCGGGGTAAGTTGACTTTTACCTGACAGGCTCCGTTTCACTGAGAAACTCTCAGCTCTTTAGAGCTAAGAGTGCCCTGCTGCTGTTGTTTACGGAAGGTGGGTAAAGATGGGACAGATGCTCTTTCCTCCACCCTCCTGCTGCCTGTTCTGAAAACCTGCTAGTTCTCTCGATCTGTTTTTTAACAGAGGGAAAGAACTGTACAGAGTTCCCCCCCCAAATCCACTTTGCCCAGCCGATTTCCCCAACAATTTTTCAGCAACTGCAATCAGCAAGCTCCTATTTGGATGGCTGTTACTTAAAGAAATTAAACTGAGGGCAAAATCTGCAGGATAACCTGAATGAGTTCTCTAATGGAAATTAGATAAGAGGAACCTGAGTTCCCCAAACAATTAAACCCTCTGTCCCATTTGATTTGGCCTCCCCTACTTTCAAAACAAGCTGAAAAAGAGGAAATGGTTTATTTCCCAGGCATATTAAAATATTTTGGGAAGGACCACTCCTTGCTGAGTCTGAAAACCAGAGTCACTGGAAAGCTTAATAATCAATTTCCAAATGTAGTTTATGTTGCTGAGTAAAAAAATCTAGGAATCACCCTTTAACACTCAACTTTACTCCCTGATTTCTTTACGGTGTCTTGTGCCTTGGGCTTCTGTAGCAAGAAGTAACACCCCCTCAACTCCAGGAATTTCATGTCCACATTTATTGAATCTTCCCCAATGGAGTAAACATTTTTGTTAATGGTACTACCATCTGGTTGAGAGGAAAGTTACTCAGGGCAGAAGCAAAATCAACATTTTAAGAGTTTCATACTTGAGAAAAGCAAGATATTTTGAAACCCTTCTCAAAGCTCTCTCTTGTCTTTCCAAAGAGGAAAGAGTAGATTTTCAAATGAGATAATCTGAGGAGAACCTCACTGCCTGGAGACATTAGTTCTGCTGTTGCCGAACTCCAGCGAAGAGGCTTCGGAGCTTCTGGAAATTCATTTTTGAAATTCAAGAAAAGGGATTGGGAGAGGGATAGAGAAAGTTCCATCAGGGACAGAAGAATATAGTTCCCAGTCACCAACCCTGAACAGATGACAAATCGGTCTCTGCAAAACCATAAACATGTTTATTTCCTACACAGTCCCCGGATATTCGGTGCTGGGACAGGGAAAATCACAGAAGAGAGGAGACCCTGAATTCACTCTCTCTGGTCTCCTGACCCCGGTTTTCTCTCGTAACGACGACTTAACCTCCAAATCATCGTTACCGTGACCATCGTCCTCAGCATCGTCAGGCTCACTTGCGCTTGTACTGGCCTTTTTCATTTTTCCAAAACAGTTTTCCGTCAGTCATCTCGTTTTACCCCCACATCGGTCCTGCGAGGTAGATACCGTTATTCCCTTTTTACGGGCGGGCGAGGATACCGAGGCACAGGGGGGTTGAGCGAATCGGACGAGTTCACAAGCCCGGAGCTCGGTTCTCCTGCCCTCCAGACACCTGAACTCTCTCCCGGCCCCAGCGGCTCCAAGCCGTCCTCTTCCTCCTCTCTGACTTTCCGAACTCCTTGCCTTGTCATCGTCCGCGTCCCCTTTCCATCTTTATCTCTTCCGAGGTATTTTTAGCCCTTTGTTTGCCACCATTTCTATTTTTGCCTTTCGCCGGCCTCAACGAGAAGCACCCTCTTTCCCCTCTGCCCTCTCGACGGTCAACTCCCACGCGATCCCCCGCCTTCGAAGCGCCGGGGCTCCCCGACCCGCCGCCACGGCTCGGTCTGGGAAGATGCTAGGTGAGGCGATTCCTCGGGAAAACGGGGGTCTCGGGGGACGCATCCGCCTGTCCCCAGAAGACCCGAACCCCTCGGGCATCTAGGGCAGCCTGGTGCCATCTAGGGCCCGGGCCTCCCCGAGTCCTACCCGCTCCCCACCCTGATCCGTTGCCGAACGGTCCATTCCAAGCGCTTAGTACAGTGCTGTGCACAGAGGAAGCGCTCAATCAAACCTACCGACTGACCGACCGCACGATCTCTCGGTCTGGGGGAGGCCGGGGGAGGGCGAGTACCTCTTTGCAGGCGTGAAGCTCCTTCTCGACTCCCCGGGTGATGGGGAAGGCTGTCCAGAGGAGCAGCAGGACTAAGAGGCAGGCCGGGGATGTCGCGGGGAGCAGGCGGGCCCCGGCCGAGGGCCGGAGAGGGCTTCCGCCTCCGGCCATGGGGTCGCCCTCGGAGGAGGCCGGCCGCCTCCGCCCCCGCCGGCCGGGCACTGTCGCCGACGCCGCTGGCAGGAGGAGGTGGCACCGGAGGGGAGGGAGCGAGGGGCCGGGCCGGCCTCGGTCACCTCCCTGCGGCGAGGCAGGGCCGCCCGTCCGTCTCCTCCTCTTCCTCCTCCTCCTCCTCCTCCTCCTCCTCCTCCTCCTCCTCCTCCTCCTCCGTCCCCGCGTCGCCCTGGCAACCGTTCCGCGCGGGCGGGGCAGGGGACCACGCGCGCCCCCGAGGCGCACCTGCCCGTCGCCATGGCAGCGGCGCTGGCGCTCGGAGGATGCTCCCGCCAGCCGGGCCCGCCGCGCAAACTGCGCGAGGACCGACGGAGCCCGCCAGCGCCGCTCGGCCTCTCCGCTTCCTCTGCTTTCTTGCCTCCGACTCTTAGCATTTCATTTCCCTCCTCCTCTTAGCGTTTTATTTCCCTCTAACTCTTGCCATTTGATTTCTCTCCTTCTCTTGGCATTTGATTTCCCTCCTTCTCTCGGCATTTTATTTCCTTCTAACTCAGCATTTTATTCCCCTCCTTCTCTGAGCATTTTGTTTCCCTCCTTCTCTTAGCATTTTATTTCCTTCTAACTCTTGACATTTTATTTCCCTCCTTCTCTTAGCATTTTATTTCCTTCTAACTTTTGGCATTTTATTTCCCTCTTTCTCTTAGCATTGTATTTCCCTCCTTCTCTTGGTATTTTATTTCCTTCTAACTCAGCATTTTATTTCCCTCCTTCTCTTAGCATTTTATTTCCTTCTAACTCTGGCATTTTATTTCCCTCTTTCTCTTAGCATTTTATTTCCCTCCTTCTCTTGGCATTTTATTTCCCTCTAACTCTTGGCATTTTATTTCCCTCTACCTCTTGGCATTTTATTTCCCTCCTCTTAGCATTTTGTTTCCCTCCTTCTCTGAGCATTTAATTTTCCTCCTTCTCTGAGCATATTATTTCCTTCTAACTCTTGGCATTTTATTTCCCTCTTTCTCTTAGCATTCTATTTCTATTTCCTTCTCAGCATTTTATTTCCTTCTAACTCGGCATTTTATTTCCCTCCTTCTCTTAATATTTTATTTCCCTCCTTCTCCAACCCTGCCCCGATCGGGTTGACGTCTCAGTCCCTCCCGACATCATAATCATCATCATTGAGCGCTTACTATGTACAGAGCACTGTACTGAGCGCTTAGGAGAACGTGGCTCAGTGGAAAGAGCCCGGGCTTGGGAGTTAGAGGTAGTGGGTTCTAATCCCGGCTCTTCTGCTTGCCGGCTGTGTGACTTTGGGCAAGTCACTTCACTTCCCTGGGCCTCAGTGACCTCATCTGTAAAATGGGGATGAAGACTGTGAGCCCCACGTGGGACAACCTTGTATTACCACCCAGCGCTTAGAAGAGTGCTTTGCGCCAAGTAAGCGCTTAACAAATACCACCATTATTATTATTATTACAATGCTTTAGAGTTGGCCGATGTGTTCCCTGGCCACCATTAGCTTACAGTCTAGAAGGGCAGGCAGGCATTAATTCAAATACTTTATAGTATATATCAAAGTTTTATACGTAAGTGCTGTGGAGTTGAAGGTGGAGCGAATAGACAATGCAGTCATTCACTCTGCCTTTCCTACTCCCTAAAGTCATGCTTGTTACGCCCTTACTATGTGCCAAGCCCTGTGCTAGACGCTGAAATGGCACAATCCCTGTTCCTCATTGGGTTCACAGTCTGAAGACTGTGCACCAGTCTGAGAAGGAGCTTGGTTTAATTGAAAGAACTCAGGCTCAGGAGTCAGAGGTGGGTCTAATCCCAATTCCACCGCTTGTCAGGTCTGAGACTTTGGGCAAGTCACTCAACTTCTCTGTGCCTCAGTTACCTCCTCTGTAAAATGGGGTTCAAGACTGTGAGCCCCAAGTAGGACAACATGATAACTTTGTATTTATTCCGGCTCTTAGAAAAGTGCTTGGCAAATAGTAAGCGCTTAACAAATGCCATTATTATTATTATTAAAGGGGAAGAGAACAAGTATTTAATCCCCATTTTACCGAGGAGGGAACTGAGGCCCAGAGAAGTGGCATGACTTACCATTGGTCACACAGCAGGCAAGTAGTGGAGCCTGGATTAGTACTCACGTCTCTTTGATTCCCGGTCCTGCGCTCTTTGCATTAGGCCATGCTGCTCTTCTCCTCTTCCTCTCTTTCCCTCCCTCCTCTCACTTCCAATTTCCCTCTTTCCCTCCCTCAGTTCCTTTCTATTGCTTGCCCCATCACCTCTTCAAACAAGCCTCCTTTTATAGTTCTACATTCGACATTGATTTGGCTCCACCATCCCTCTGCCGGGGACACAGGAATCCCCTCGTGTCAGGTATGGCACTATTCTTCCAGAAACCAATCGGACAAAGATTCGTCGATTAGTTCCTAGAGGTGGAAGGAAATGACATTTCCAGGCTTTTACCTCTAGCTCCAAGTAATTTAAATCTTTCCTGATGCGGGAGAGAATGGAAGTCGCATGCAACTGGCGCCAGGGGCCCTTAGCGGGGCCATGAGGGTGGGAGAGTTGTCAGGAGCTTTCTGGAATCAGTTAATTGTATTTATTGAGTGCTTACTGCGCAAAAAGCACTGTAATTAGAGCTTGGGAGAGTACCACACAACAGAGTTGGTAGACACTTTCCCTGCCTACGACGAGATTGTGGGCAGGGAATGTGTCTGTTAGGGAGAAGCAGCAAGGTGTGGTGGATAGAGCCCGGGCCTGGGAGTCAGAAGGTCATGAGTTCTAATTCAGGCTCCGCCACTTGTCTGCTGTGTGACCTTGGGGGAAGTCCCTTCACTTTTCTGTGCCTCAGTAACCTCACCTGGAAAATTGGGATTGAGACTGGGCGCCCCATGTGGGACAGGGACTGTGTCCAATCCGATTTGCTCATATCCACCCAACGCTTAGTACAGAGCCTGGCACATAGTAAGGGCTCAATAAATACGACTGAATGAATGGAGACAACCAAGGCTCAGGAAAAGGGGGCAGGAAATTTCACCAGATCAGAATTGTACGGTCAGCCCCCCGGCAAGCCCAAAGATTCCTGAAGTTCCTCCCCATTTACGCCTATGGTGCCGGCCGGAAAATCCCCAAATCTCGGTCACTGATTCATTCATTCATTCAATCATATGTATTTAGAGCTTACTGTGTTCAAAGCCCTGTACTAAGCGCTTGGAAAATACAGTTCGACAACAGAGACGATCCCTACCCAAAAACGGGCTCACAGTCCAGAAGATCAGATCATTCGATCACATTTATAGAGAGCTGTGTTCAAAGCACTGTACTAAGCGCTTGGAAAATACAGTTCGACAACCGAGACAATCCCTACCCAACAACGGGCCCTCAGTCCAGAAGATCAGATCATTCAATCATATTTATTGAGAGCACACTGTGTAAAGCACCGTGCTAAGCGCTCGGGAGAGAAGCTGCGTGGCTCAGTAGAAAGACCCTGGGCTTGGGAGTCAGAGATCAAGGGTTCTAATCCCCGCTCCGCCGCTTGTCAGCTGTGTGACCTTGGGCGAGTCACTTCGTAAGCCCGTCATTGGGCAGGGATGGTCTCTATCTGTTGCCGAATTGTCCATTCCAAGCGCTTCGTACAGTGCTCCGCGCATAGTAGGCGCTCAATAAATACTACTATTGAATGAACTTCTCTGGGCCTCGGTGACCTCATCTGTAAAATGGGGATGAAGACTGTGAACCCCACGTGGGACAACCTGGTGACCTTGTATCTACCCCAGCGCTTAGAACAGTGTTTGGCCCATAGTAAGCCCTTAACGAGTACCAACATCGTTATTATTATCACATTCTAACAACAACCAGACCCATTCCTGCCCACAACGAGGTGACAGATTGTGGGGGGGGGGGGTCCCACCGCACCGTCCCCCCCCGCCCGCCCCCTGCGACCCTCTGGCCAGGGGCCGGTCCTGGACCACTCCCGCGGCGGGCGCTAGGGGGCGCCCCTCGCGGCTCAGCTCCGGGGGGGCGAGGGGGAAGCGGCTGGGCGGTTGCCTGGCAACCGCAGCCTGAGCTCCCCAACACGCTGCTCCGGCGGCCGGCTCCCTCCCCCTTCCCGCTGCAGCCCGGCTTCCTGGGGTCCCCCCATGCCGCCCACCCGGGACCCCCACCCGTACCCCAAACTGGAGAATGAGGAGTCCTTCACGGGCCAGCCCAGGAGCTCCCAGGTACCCTCCAGCTTCCCTGCCATTCCCCCTCGCTCCCGCATGCAACCCAGAAGAGCTCGCCCCCCGCCCCCCACTTGCGTAGGGGTGAGCATCAATCAATCAGTGACATTTATTGAGCGCTTACCATAGGCACTGGGCTAAACTGTTGGGAGGGACGGGCCGGTAGAATCGAGTCACTCATCCTATCCCACCTGGGTGAGCGCATCCGCCTCCTTGCTGAGCTCCCTGCCTCCTGTCTCTCCCCACTCCAGTCCATCCTAGTAATAATAATGTTGGTATTTGTTAAGCGCTTACTATGTGCCAAGCACTGTTCTAAGCGCTGGGGGAGATAGATACAATAATAATAACAATGTCGGTATTTGTTAAGCGCTTACTGTGTGACAAGCACTGTTCTAAGCGCTGGGGGAGATAGATACAATAATAATGTGGGTATTTGTTAAGCACTTACTATGTGCAGAGCACCGTTCTAAGCGCTGGAGTAGAAACAGGGGAATCAGGTGAGGTCACTGAGGCCCAGAGAAGTGACTTGCCCAGGGTCACACAGCTGATAAGAGGCGGGGGCGGGATTAGAAGCCACGACCTCTGACTCCCCAGCCCCGGCTCTTTCCACGGAGCCACGCTGAACAACATGATGTTGATGAGAAGGAGCATGGCTCCGTGGAAAGAGCCCGGGCTGGGGAGTCAGAGGTCATGGGTTCCAATCCTGGCTCTGCCACTTGTCAGCTGTGTGACTGTGGGCAAGTCACTTCATTCATTCATTCAATAGTATTTATTGAGGGCTTACTATGTGCAGAGCACTGTACTAAGCACTTGAAATTTACAATTCGGCAACAGATAGAGACAATCCCTGCCCAATGACGGGCTTACTTCTCTGTGCCTCAATTACATCATCTGTAAAATGGGGATTAAGACTGTGAGCCCCACGTGGGGCAACCTGATTCCCCTGTGTCTACCCCAGCGCTTAGAACAGTGCACATAGTAAGCGCTTAACAAATAACAACATTATTATGTGCAGAGCACTGTTCTAAGCCCTGGGGTAGATACAGAGTAATCAGATCGTCCCACGTGGGGCTCACATTTTTTTTTTAATCTCCATTTTTACAGATGAGGTAACTGAGGCCCAGAGAAGTTAAGTGACTTGCCCACAGTCACACAGCAGAGAGGTGGCAGAGCCGGGATTAGAACCCATGACCTCTGACTCCCAAGCCCATGCTTTTTCCACTGAGCCACGTTGCTAAGTGAGCATGGACTCAAGCACATAGATGAGCAGTAGGGAAAGAAATAGGATGGGGAGATGAGAGATTATTAGGGAATGCTTCCTGGAGGAGATGCGATTTTAGTAGGGCTCTGAAGATAGAGTGGTGGTTTGTCAAATATGGAGAGGGAGAGGAATTCAGAGCAGGGGGAAGGATGCGAGCAAGGCTCAGCGGAAAGAGCGCGGGCTTGGGAGTCAGAGGTCACGGGTTCTAATCCCGGCTCCGCCGCTAGTCAGCTGTATGACCTTGGGCAAGTCGCTTAACGTCTCTGTGCCTCAGTTACCTCATCTGTCAAATGGGGATTAAAACTGTGAGCCCCATGTGGGACAACCTGATCACCTTGTATCCCCCAGCGCTTAGAACAGTGCTTTGCACATAGTAAGCGCTTAACATACCACAATTTATTCGACAGGTAGAGGGAGATCAGGGTACATTAAATAGATTGGTGTAAGAGAATGAGGTGTGTGGATTGGATTGTATTCATTCAATCGTATTCATTGAGCGCTTACTGTGTGCAAAGCACTGTACTAAGCACTTGGGAGAATACAATGTAACAATAAACAGACACATTCCCTGCCCACAAGGAGCTTGATGTAGAAGGGAGCCGATTGTCACCAGGTTTCCCTCACCTATCTCTCTTTTGCTTCCTTGTGAGGGGTTGGGAAGGCCAGCAGTGGCCTGGCAACTGGGGCGCCATTGGCAGATACGGTTGGGGGATGGAGAGCAGGAGGAGATAGTGTAGTGGATAGAGCCTGGGCCTGGGAGTCAGCGGATCATGGGTTCTAATCCCAGCTCCGCCACCTGTCTGCTGAGTGGCCTTGGGCAAGTCGCTTCACTTCTCTGGGCCTCGGTTACCTCATCTGTAAAATGAGGATCGAGATCGTGAGCCCCATATGGGACAGGGACTGGGTCCAACCTGATTTGCACGAATCCACCCCAGCACTTAGTACAGTGCCTGGTACATAGTAAGCACTTAACGAATACCATGATTATTATTATTATCATCTCAGCACTTAGAACAATGCCTGACACAGAGTAAGGGCTTAACAGATACCATTAAAAAATACCATTCTTACTACTAAGCTTCTCCGGGGGCATCTGGGAGAAAAAATAGTATTTGAAAAGGAACTTAAGAAGGGGTAATTATCTGACTCCTTTCATCCTCAAACATCCTAGAGTAATGTGAAATCAAAAGCAGACCTCATAGCCCCCACCCAGAGACAGTTTCAGACACCAGCTGCCCTGAGGCAGGGAAAAATCCATCTCTCAGTCCCATTCCATATGATGTCATTGTTCCACTGCGAACACGTGCGGTATCATGTAATGACATCATACAGAAGTCTATTTGAACCCCAGAAACTTCAGGGTTTCTCTGGGGAGACTCCTGACCCACTCTCCTTCGCTCCCTATTCCAGCAGGCATCGCTCTCAGTGGCTGGGTGCTGTTAGATTTTCATAGACTCTGAGCCCGTCACTGGGCAGGGATTGTCTCGATCTGTTGCCGAATTGTCCATTCCAAGCGCTTAGTACAGTGCTCTGCACATAGTAAGCGCTCAACAAATACTATTGAATGAATCTGCTGTCCCCTGTCCTCTGTGCCCTGTGGCAGTTGCCTCTCTTAGTGCCTGAGGAGACTGTAAGCCCGTCAAAGGGCAGGGACTGTCTCTATCTGTTGCCGACTTGTACATTCCAAGTGCTTAGTACAGTGCTCTGCACATAGTAAGCGCTCAATAAATACTATTGAATGAATGAACCTGTAGGGATTTGAAGCAGTGAGTGATGACTTCCTGGAACCCCTGAGAAAATGACTTGTGCCCTTTCAACAGATCTGGTCTGTGGCCCCGGGGCATTTCGTGCAGTCGAGCATGTTAGCGCAAAATCTCCTCATGGGCCCAGTAGGGTCTAAAGGTAATTAGGTGGCATATTTCAGAGGTTTCTAATAAAGCCAGTTTTTGTGGATTTCTGAGGGCGTGGGGGAGAATGAAATGAGGGTTTCTGTTGCTGGCAGCTGCTTTGTAAACTGAGTCTCCTGAACTGGGGTCACCGGAAAAACAGCAAGAAAGCAATTAGTGGTGTTTATTGAGTGTTTCCTGAGTGCAGAGCACTATACTGAGCATTTGGGAGAGTTCAGTAGAGTAAGGCGAGAACTAGAGCGCCTGGGTAGCGACAAGGTTTGGATGGACGACACTGATATATGCGAGTGGTGGCCCTTACACAAATTCGTAGACTGGGTGACATTTGTGAAGACGGAAAAATACCTTCGATCTACCCGTAAGCTGTTTTACTAAGATGGGTGCCAATGAAAAGAACCAGCCGTATTTATCCAACAAGTAAATATGGCTGTTAGTTGTGCAACAACCCAGCCACATTGTTCTCTCCCATTTTCCTCCCTGCTTCATTTCTCCTCCCATGATGCTCCTAGAGCAGTTGACACTACGTTGGCAATCTCCCAGGATAATTTTCTTGCTTTCTGGTGGCCTGTGTCGAGGCAGGCGGGGAGCCGGATAGAAACCTGTGGACGGCCGAAACCCCAAACTCCCCAATTAGTGAATATTTAAAAAGGAGAGGACGACAATTCAAGTTCGGAGGCCGCAGTCGTGGTAATAGTGGTATTTATTTAGAGTCTACTGAATGCTATACGCTATAATACAAAAAGTATTTTGATACTCCCTTAAGCACTTTGATACACAACTCAGGCCCATGGCACTTATGTAAATATCCTCATATTCTGCCACTTCCCCTATCTGTAATTTATTTTAATGTCTGTCTTCCCCATTAGTCTGTAAGCTCCTTACGGGCAGGGATCATGTCTATTAAGTCTATTATATCGTAGAAGATGAAGAGCTTATTAAGGTACTCTGCACACAGTAAGTGCTCAATAAATACTATTGATTGATTGATAATAAACATTTAGGAAAAACAGTGGCTGCACAAGGTTCATTCCCTTCCCATTGGGAGCTTACATTTGAATGGGGAAGAAAGATAGAAATCTTGTTTAAGCCGAGTTTACAAACCAATCCGCCAGAACCTAGTTAACAATCATCTCTCTCCTTCAAACCCACATATTCAGTGTCACCAAATCCTTTCAGTTCAACCTTCCCAATATTGCTAAAAGCCAACCTTTCCTTTCCATCCAAACTATTACCACTATTCATTCCAAGCCCTTATCCTACCCTGACTTGATTACTGCCTCAGCCTCCTTGCTGACCCCTCTCCCTGCCTCCTGTCTCTCTCCAATTCAGTCTATACTTCACAATGCTGCCTGGATCATTTTTTCTAAAAAATCAATCAGTCTATGTCTCCCCACTCCTCAAGAACCTCCAGTGGTTGCCCCTCCACATCTCCATCAAACAGCAACTTCTTATAATTGGCTTTAAAGCACTCAATCACCTTGCCCCCTCCTTCATTACCTCTCTGATTTCTTCAACTCAGCCTGAACCTCGCACTCTATTGCCAACCTTCTCACTACCTCGATCTCACCTCTCTCGCCTCCGACCTCTCATCCAAGTCTTGCTTCTGGCCTGGAACTCCTTCCCTCTTCACATCTGAAAGAAGATCACTCTCATTCATTCAATCGTATTTATTGGGCACTGACTGTGTGCGAAGACTGCACTAAGAGCTTGGGAGAGTACACCCAACAACAGACTCATTCCCTGCCCACTACAAGCTCACACTCTCCCGTCCTTTGAAATCGTATTAAAAACACATCTCCTTCAAGAGGCCTTACCTAACTAAGCACTTATTTCCAATCCGCCCCCTCCCTCACTTTTGTGTTGCCCTTGCATATGGATTTATACCCTTTATTTACCTCACCCTCCGCCCCATAGAATTTATGAATATACCCATTATTTATTTATTAATGTTGAAGTCTGTCTCCCCCTCTCGACTGTAAACTCCTTGTGGGCAGGAATCATGTCTACCAACTCTGTTGTTATATACTCTCCCAAGTGCTTAGTACAGTCCTCTGCACACAGTAAGTGCTCAATAAAGATGACTGATTGGTTAAAATGGCTGACGTATATCATGATTGAAAGGAAGCACTCAAAGAAAACCAGTGGTGCAAATAGTGAAGAGTATAGATAGGCTTGCTCTCATAGAGGCTGGGCAAAAAGCAGCATAGCTTAGTGGAAGGAGCACAGGCCCGGTAATCAGAGGACCGGGGTTCTAATCCCAGCTCTGCCATTTGTCTGCTGAGTGACCTTGGGCAAGTCACTTTACTTCTATGTGCCTCAGTTACTTAAATCAGTAAAATGGAGATTAAATCCTCCTCCCTTCAACAGACTCTGAGCTTCATGTGAGATAGGGACTGTGTCCCACCTGATTATCTTGTATCTCGCCCTAGGGTTTAGTGGAGTGCCCTGGCACATGGTAAATAGTGAGTAGTAAATAAGTACAAATTTGTTTTAAAAAAAGAAAGCCCAAGAGAGTGGTGGCTGTGGAGTGAACCATTGGGAATGATTCTCATTCCACTCTAGTTCCTGGTTCCTCTTTTTTTTTAAGGTATTTGCTATGTGCTTACTATGTGTCAGGCACTGTTCTAAGCACTAGGGTAGATACAAAGTAATCAGTTTGAGCGAGCGTGGTCCCTTTCTCATATAAGTTAACAGAGGCTCAGAGAAGTTAAGTGACTTGCCCAAGGTGACACAGCAGATAAGTGACAGAGCTGGAATTAGAACTCAGGTCCCAGGCTGGTGCTCAATCCACTAGGCTACACTGCTTCTCTGCATCCTCATCCTCTAAACAGTTGGGTCCTCACAACTTATATACTTGCTCTCCTTCACCCTGATTTATCTACTCCAGTTCTTGGCACATACTAAGTGCTTAACAAATATCACAATTATCACCATTTATTTCAGTATGTCTCTGCCACTAGAGTAAGAACTTCTTTAGAGCAAGGATCACGTTTACCGTACTCTCCCAAGCACTTAGTACAGTGCTCTGCACGAGGCAGGAGTTCAAACAAATAATACCGATTGATCACTTGAGCTTGAACCCTCCCCACTCAGCAGGCTGAGGGGATTCTTGGGACGCCAGAGCCCTGAATGACATCTCTGGGAATTCATTCATTCAATCGTATTTATTGAGTGCTTACTCTGTGCAGAGCACTGTACTAAGCGCTTGGAAAGCACAATTCACCAACAGATAGAGACAATCCCTGCCCACAGCGGGCATGAGTGTAAGGCGACGCTGCTTCCCAACTCTGGAAAAGCAGGCAGCTTACTCCCCCATGACAGCAGGCAAATGTCCAGATGGGCTTTGAAGAAGTCTGCCGGGCAATTGTTGCGGAAACTCAGACCACTGGATTTCTTGTAACCTTCTCCTTAGCTTTGGCTCTTGTCTTCCAGAAAGCCCCTTACACCTCTCCCACCCACATCGCCCAGCAGAAAGACCCTTGGCACCGACTGCACGCGACTCCCACTCTCGCCAGCATCAGGAAGGATGTGAATTACTTTGAGCCAGAGGTAAAAAGTCTGAAGACGCCCTTCCCTTCCGACCCCCTGGGAATACCTCTAGGAACCAGTCAAGAACTCCTTAGTCAGTTGGGTTTCTGGAAGGCACTACCATGCTAGACCCAGCGAGTGGAGGAGGGGGGCATCCTTGTATCCCTGGCAGAAAGATGGCTGAACCAAATGAATGGCAATCCTCCAGATTCCCTCCCCTCACAAGTCCATGAGGAGGCTTTTTTAGACAGAGAGATTGAACTCGTAGTTTGGTTCTGATGTCATCCTCATCTCCAGGATTTACAGGCTGCAAGAACCCCATGTTAGGCACTTCGCAGTGAACTGTAAACTGGGACTTAAAACCCTGCTGCGCTGATAACAGGGAGGATCCTGGCCATTTTTGAAAAAAAAATTTGTTCATTCATTCATTCAATAGTATTTATTGAGCGCTTACTATGTGCAGAGCACTGTACTAAGCGCTTGGAATGAACAAGTCGGCAACAGATAGAGACAGTCCCTGCCGTCTGACGGGCTTACGGTCTAATCGGGGGAGACGGACAGACAAGAACAATGGCGATAATTTGTTAAAAGCTTACTACGCGCCAGGCATTCTACTAAGTGCCTGGGTAGCTTCAAGCAAATCAGGTCGGCCACAATCTAGTCCCACATGGGGCTCACCCCCTCAATCCCCATTTTACAGATGAGGTAACTGAGGCACAGAGAAGCTAAGTAACTTGCCCAAGGTCACACAGCAGACAAGTGGCAGAGCCGGGATTATTCGTTCATTCATTCAATAGTATTTACTGAGCGCTTACTATGTGCAGTGCACTGTACTAAGCACTTGGAATGTACAGTTCGGCAACAGAGACAATCCCTGCCCATTGACGGGCTTACAGTCTAATCAGGGGAGACGGACAGACAAAAACAATAGCAATAAATAGAATCAAGGGGATGTACATCTCATTAACTAAATAGGGTAATAAAAATATATACAAATGAGCTGAGCACAGCGCTGAGGGGAGGGGAAGGGGGGAGGAGCAGAGGGAAAAGGGGGAAAGGGGCCTTAGCTGAGGGGAGGTGAAGGCGGGGGTAGTTATATCCCGGGTCCTCTGACTCCCAGGTCCGTGTGCTCTCCTTTAGACCCTGTCGCTTTTCTAATGAACCGGTTATCCTCGGGTCCCAGTTTTGGCTTGGACCGGCCTCCTTCTGAAGCTAGTTGGGGGGAGCTGCAGACCCCACAGTTTGGCCCCAGAGGGGGGACTGGTGGGGCTCAGCCCAGGGAAGCCTGGAGCAGGCTCGGGAAGCAGCACAGACCGGGGAGGGGCCGGGCCGGGGATTGTTGGAGCGGGGGCAGGAGAGTGACTGCTGGGGGGCAGCTGGACAGAGAGGGAGACCCGTTTGTGACGTGTCGATACTCTCCGGCCCTCGCCTCAGGTCCCGAAGGACGATCTGGACTTCCGCATAAAAACCTTATACGACCACCACAGCGGGTTCCTGCAGGACAAGAGTCAGGTGCTGCTGCACTCGGAGACCGTCAACGATGACCATGGGTGAGGGGGCCTGGTGGAGGTGGGAGGACCCCAAGGGTCAGGCCTCTGACCCCCCAACCCTCCAAACTGCCATGCAAGGATGATCCCAGCTGCTGGACAAATGTTCCAAACCCCTTGATGTTCATTCATTCATTCAATAGTATTTATTGAGTGCTTACTATGTGCAGAGCACTGTACTAAGCACTTGGAATGTACAATTCGGCAACAGATAGAGACAATCCCTGCCCATTGACGGGCTTATAGTCTAATTGGGGGAGACAGACCAAAACAATAGCAATAAATAGAATCAAGGGGATGTACATCTCATTAACAAAATAAATAGGGCAATAAAAATATATACAAATGAACAGATGAGCACAGTGCTGAGGGGGAGAGGGGGAGGAGCAGAGGGAAAGAGGGGGGAAAGGGGGCTTAGCTGAGGGGAGGGCGGGGGGCATAGGGCAACAGAGGGAGCAGAGGGAAAAGGGGAAGCTCAGTCTGGAAAGGCCTCTTGGAGGAGGTGAGCTCTCGGGAGGGCTTTGAAGAGGGGAAGAGAGTTAGTTTGGCGGAGGAGAGGAGGGAGGGCATTACAGGACAGCGGGAGAATGTGGGCCAGGGGTCGACGGTGGGATTGGCGAGAACTGGGGACGGTGAGGAGGTGGGCGGCAGAGGAACGGAGCGTGAAGGATGGGGAGTAGAGAGAGAAGGGAGGAGAGGTAGGAGGGGGCAAGGTGATGGCGAGCCTTGAAGCCTAGAGAAATGCCTGCTGCTTGCCTCTAATGTGAGTCGCGTTCATTATCCAACCCTCAATGGGCAAAAGTTCTCTAGCCACTGCTTTGCCCAGTTGGCTTTGATCTCTCGGATGGGCTCTGGGTTGTCATTCCGCTGCCTCCCCCAGCGACTGGCTGCTGGACTCTAGGGTGGCTTTTCCTCCCTTGTCAAGGGGCAGGGAGGTTTCTGAGCTCGGCCGGATTCTTGGCCCAAACTCCTGTCTTTGTTTCAGGAGGCTGAAGATGCCCATTCCTGAGGAGCTGCCTCCCCCAGTCCTCCCCTACAAGACCATCCAGGGGACCCTAAGGCACTGGGTGAACCCCAAGAAGGAGTCGATCTACAGTGTCCAGGGGACCATTGGTGAGGCTACTGGGGTCAGGGAGCATCATTTTTATACAGGAGAAACAGCGTGGCTTAGTGGAAAGAGCACGGGCTTGGGAGTCAGAGGTTGTGGGTTCTAATGCCGCTCTGCCACTTATCAGTTTATGACTTTGGGCTAGCCACTTAACTTCTCCGTGCCTCAGTTCCCTCATCTGGAAAATGGGGATTAAGACTGTTACCTCACGTGCAACAACCCGATTACCTTGTATCTACCCCAGTGCTTAGACCAGTGCTTGGCACATAGTAAGCGCTTAACGAATACCACCATTATTATTCTTATTAGAGCATGTCAGGGCATCCTCCCCAAACCCCTCATAGATTTCCTCTCCTACCCGCCCATCCCCAGGATGAAGTCAAGATTTTCAGGAACTCAGCATGTGACCGCCTGCCCAAGAGCTGGCAGACTTTTGGGCAGAGACACAGATGAGGAGTCGGGGGTCTTGCCACCAGTCCCCTCGGCCCAGCCCGAGTTCCTTATACAACCAAATCCTAGGGAGGAGGGAGGGGCCGAAGCTGGGCTGGGTAGAGAAGCAGCGTGGCTTAGTGGAAAGAGCCCGGGCTTGGGAGTCAGAGGTCATGGGTTCTAATCCCCACTCCGCCAATTGTCTGCTGTGTGACCTTGGGCAAGTCACTTAACTTCTCTGTGCCTCAGTTACCTCATCTGTAAAAATGGGGATTAAAAACTGTGAGCCCCACGTGGGATAATCTGCTTACCCTCTATCTACCCCAGCGCTTAGAACAGTGCTCTGCACATAGTAAGCGCTTAACAAATACCACAATTTTTTTTTTTTTTTAGTTCCAGGCCCCAACTTCTACTCTCGCCTCTTCGTAACTCCATTCCTTCTCTTTGTGAGCCTGCCCTGTTGTGAAACAGATTCTCCTTCGGGGGCTCTGAGTTTATTTTCATTATTTTTTAATGCCATTTATTAAGCACTTACTTTGTGCCAGGCACTGTGGTATATACAAGCTAATCCACTTGGACACAGTCCCTGTCCCTCATGGGTTTCCATCTTAATCCCCATTTTACATAACCGAGCAATAGAAAAGTGAAGTGACTCGCCCGAGGTCACGCAGCAGACAAGTGGCAGCGCCGACTCCCGACTTCCGACTCCCAGGCCCAGGGTCTCTCCATTAGGCCACACTGCTTCTCAGCGGTCGGGGGCTTATCCTGCTCCTGACACACTAATCCGGTGTCTCCTCCTGCAGTGTCTCCCCATAATGCAGCCACAAATGGTGGTTTCTCTCGCAAGATGGACGGTGGCTTCTTCTCCACATAGTGGCCTCAGCCCCGGGAGATGACCGAGGTACGGACAGACAGCGGGGGGGGGGTGGACGTGGGAGACATCTCTCCACCTGGTCAATTCTTGGCCCCCACCCAAGGCTCTCACCCCTCTTGATTAAAGGACTTGAAACCCAGATGAGGTCTGTGGATGATTCCTCTTTACTGCCCAACACGTAACGCCTGCCTTATGGGCAAAACCCCTCCTTTCCTCCCTCCCCACCACCCACTTCTGAAACCTTTTGTTTTAAGACAGCCCCAACTCTTGGTCAGCCTGTAAGGCTCTGGACTGAAAGCTCCCTTTACACTCCTGGAGGGCAGGCAACATGTCTACCAACTCTGCTATATTATAATAATGTTGGTATTTGTTAAGCGCTTGCTATGTGCCGAGCACTGTTCTAAACTGGGGTAGATACAGGGTAATCGGGTTGTCCCACGTGAGGCTCACAGTTAATCCCCATTTTCCAGATGAGGTAACTGAGGCACAGAGAAGTGAAGTGACTTGCCCACAGTCACACAGCTGACAGGTGGCAGAGCAGGGATTCGAACTCATGACCTCTGACTGCCAAGCCCGGGCTCTTTCCACTGAGCCACAGCAAGTGCTCAGGAAATTCCACTGGTATGGAAGCGGTGAGTGCAGACAGTGTCGTGGGGTCTATCCTTCCCCTTGGCTGGGGGACATAGCCCGAACAATAATTAATACTAGTCGAGGTATTTCTTAAGTGCTTACTAAGTATCAAGCACTGTACTGGGTCCTGGGGTACATACAGGATAATCAGATTGCATAAAGTCCCTGCCCCACATGGAGTTCTTTGTCTAAGGGAACAGGTATTGAATCCCCATTTTGCAGCTGAGGAAACTGAGGCAGAGAGAAGTTCAGTGACTTGCCCAAGGTCACACAGCTGACCAGTGGTAGTGTCTGGATTAGGAACCAGTCCCTCTGACCCCCAGGCCTGTGCTCTTTCCACTAAGCCCTGCTACTTTCCCTGATAATTAAATCCAATGCTTTTATTCATTCAATAGTATTTATTGAGCGCTTACTATGTGCAGAGCACTGTAGCGTGGCTCATTGGAAAGAGCGCGGGCTTGGGAGTCAGAGGTCACGGGTTCTAATCCCGGCTCTGCCACTGGTCAGCTGTGTGACCTTGGGCGAGTCACCTAACTTCTCTGTGCCTCAGTTACCTCATCTGTCAAATGGGGATTAAAACCGTGAGCCCCACGTGGGACAACCTGATCACCTTGTATCCCCCAGTGCTTAGAACAGTGCTTTGCACATAGTAAGCGCTTAACAAATACCACAATTTATATATTTTTTTATTTTACTAAGCACTCAGAATGTACAATTTGACCCCCCCCAGTCCTCCATCACAGAAACTTTTGCACTCTCTGCTCTACTCCTACCTTACATGAACCTCTCCAAAAGCTGGTCTACACTAGGATATATTATATTAATACCAGTATTTATTGTGGACTCACTGAGTACAACGCACTGCACTGTTTCCCTTGCCTGTAACTGATTTTAGTATCTGTCTCTCCATTTAAGTTCCTTAAAGACAGTGTCCATTGTCTGTCAACTGGGCTGTAATTGTACTCTCCAAAGCACTTAGCACAGTACTCTGCACAGAGTGCTCAACAAATAGGTTGATTGGTAAAGTACAACAGAAGCACAGAACGGGCTCCTTCACCACAAGCTTCCACTCTAATAAAGAATTTCAAGTCCTTGGGAAATGAGTGAATACTCCTCCTTTCCCATGGTTTTTTGGCATAACCAGCTCAGTAAGTGATTAATATAGACTGCCCCAAACTAAGTGAGCTCAGGGCTCCAGAAAAGAGCCCAATTTGTCTACTGATCAAGGACTTGGCAGGTGTCAAGCACTGATGTAGATATAAGTTAATCAGTTAGGACGCAGTCCCTGTCCCATGGTTAAGTAGGAAGGAGAACAGGGATGCAGGCCTGGGAATCCGAAGACCTGGGTTCTAATCCCAGCTCTGCCGGTTGCTTGCTGTGTGATCCTGGGCAAGTCACTTTAATTTCTGTGTCGGTTTCCTCAACTCGAATTCATTCCTTCATTCGATCGTATTTCCTGGGCGCTTACTGAGTGCAGAGCACTGTACTAAGCACTTGGGAGAGTACACTACAACAATAAACACACACATCCCCTGTCCACAACAAGCTTAGCTTTTTTTCGGGGAGGGGGGCCTTAAATGGGATTAAATACCTGTTCTCCTTCCTACTTAATAAGTTATGGTATTTTTTAAGTGCTTACTATGTGCAAAGCACTGTTCTAAGCGCTGGCACTGTTTTGACTGTGAGCCCCCTGTGGGACAGGCACAGTGTCTGAGTTAATTAACTTGTACCTACCATAGGTCTTAGAAGCATTTGACAAAGTGTAAACACTTACAAGTACTAAAAACAACGCCCCCCCACACAGAGAACGCTTCCAAGCATTCAATAGCTGCATGGATCACGTGCAAAATAAATGCTATTGAGTGGTAATTGGAGTCTGGCCTTGAGAGAATCCTTGAGAATCTATCCATGTTTCCACCTAACCCCTAGCTCCCTGGATCATACTAGTCTGGGGGCTTAATAATAATTGATAGTACTTAAGTGCTTACTACGTGCCAAGCACTGTTCTAAGTGCTGGGGTAGATACAAGGTAGTCAGGTTGGACACAGTCACTGTCTTAAATAGGGTTTACACTCTTAATCCCCATTTTACAGATGAGCTGAGGCCCAGAGTAGTGACATAATAATAATAATGGCATTTGTTAAGCTCTTATTATGTGCTAAGCACTGTTCTGAGTGCTAGGGGTGGGATACAAGGTAATCGGTTTGCCCCACCTGAGGCTCAGTCTTGACCCCCATTTTACAGATGAGGTAACTGAGGCACAGAGAAGTGAAGTGTCTTGTCCAAGGTCACACAGCAGACGTGCAGAGCTGAGAGTAGAACCCGTGACCTTCTGACTCCCAGGCCCGTGCTCTATCCACTAAGTAGCACTGCTTCTCTACCGTGGGCTACTCTTTATTCTTTCATTACCAGTATAAGGGATCTCTCTTTTCCCCACCCCTAGAGACTGTGGAGTCAGTCAGTGGTATTTACTGAACACTTACTGTGTAATAATAATAATTATGGTATTTAAGCGCTTACTATATGCAGAGCACTGTTCTAAGTGCTGGGGTAGATACAGGGTAACCAGATTGTCCCACGTGAGGCTCACATTTTTCAATCCCATTTTTACAGATAAGGTAACTGCGGCACAGAGAAGTGAAGTGACATGCCCGAGATCAAACAGCAGACGGGTGGCGGAGTCGAGATTGATAATAATGTTAATGTGGGTAATTGTTAAGCGCTTACTCTGTGCAGAGCACTGTTTAAGCGCTGGGGTAGATACAGGGTAATCGGGTTGTCCCACGCGAGGCTCACGGTCTGCGTCCCCATTTTCCAGATGAGGGAACTGAGGCCCAGAGAAGTGAAGTGACTCGCCCGCAGTCACCCAGCTGACAAGTGGCAGAGTCGGGATTCGAACCCATGACCTCTGACTCCCAAGCCCGGGCTCTCGCCACCGAGCCGCGCTGCTTCCAACATGACTGCATCCTCTCCAGCGCCGTGCACGTAGTAAGCGCTTCCCAACTGCCATCACTACTGTGAACAGATGTAAGGCTTGCGGGGGGAGGCCGGTCCGGCTGCTTCAGGTCAGAATCGCCTCGCAACTCACGGGCCGGGCCGGGGGCCTTGGCCTCGTCTATCTGATCGACTCATCACTCCTGAGCGGCCGGTCCCGGGCCTGGCACCGGGGCGGCCTCCGCCTGGATGGGCCTCGCTGCACAGCGCCCCGGGGGGCTTCGCAGGAGGGGGGGCTTCTCACTTCGGGCCGGCCCGGCGGGGCGGGGGCCGTGGCCCGATCAAATAAGATCAAGCGTGTAGGGGCGGGAGGGGCCGGGGTCGCCTGGACTCGCTCGCAGACCCCTCTGCGCACACACACATTCGTGCAATCATTCACTCGGTAGTAATAATGATAATGTTGGTGTTTGTTAATAATACTAATAATAATGTTGTTAAGTGCTTACTATGTGCAGAGCACTGCTCTAAGCGCTGGGGGAGACACAGGGGAATCAGGTCGTCCCACGTGGGGCTCACAGTCTTCACCCTCATTTTACAGATGAGGTCACTGAGGCCCAGAGAATACTTACCGAGCGCCTACTATGTGCAGAGCACTGCTCTAAGCGCTGGGGGAGACACAGGGGAATCAGGTCGTCCCACGTGGGGCTCACAGTCTTCACCCCCATTTTACAGATGAGGTCACTGAGGCCCAGAGAATACTTACTGAGCGCCTACTATGTGCAGAGCCCTGTGCTAGGTTTTTGGAATGGACAAATCGGTGGCAGATCGAGACGGTCCCTGCCCTTTGACGGGCGCACAGTCTCATCGGGGGAGACGGACCAGAACAAGAGCAATAAATAGAATCGGGATCCTCTTGACCGGGTGCACGGCCCTGTCCTAAGCGCCGGGAACGGCCCACTGGGCAACAGGGAGGGCCCAGCCCTGCCCCGTGACGGGCTCACACTCTAATCGCGTGGCTCGGTGGAAAGAGCCCGGGCTGGGGAGTCAGAGGTCATGGGTTCCAAGCCCGGCTCTGCCCCTTGGCAGCTGGGTGCCTGGGGGCAAGTCACTTCACTGGGCCTCAGTTCCCCCGTCTGCAAAATGGGGATTAACTGGGAGCCCCACGTGGGACCCCCTGCCTCCCCCAGCGCTTAGAACAGTGCTCTGTACAGAGTAAGCGTTTAACAAATACCAACATGGTGATTATCGGGGGGGGAAACAGAGTAGAGCAAAACATGCACACCCGCACACATGCTCACCCGCTTTGCACACGCACCCCGCCTTGCACACGCACGCTGCCACGCGCAGGTCTCAGCAAGGACCAACCAACGCACCGAACCCGCTCCTCGCTTATGGCGGGAGGCCCCTCCGTCCTGCCCTTTTATAGCCTCGCCGCAAAGGCCTATGGGAGCACCCCGGAACTCGCGCCGGAAGAGCCGCTCCTTCCCCCTCTCCCCTCGCCGCCGCTCCAGAACTCGCTGCTGCCCCCGCGCGGCGCGGAGGGGAACGTCGCCCAAGCCCGCGGCCTCTTCAGCTCTAAGCTGTTCAGCTTTCAGGGCAATCATTCATTCAATAGTATTTCATTCCTTCAATAGTATTTATTGAGCGCTTACTACGTGCAGAGCACTGGACTAAGCGCTTGGAATGGACAAATCGGCAACAGATAGAGACAGTCCCTGCCCTTTGACGGGCGCACAGTCTAATCTGGAGCGGCAGCGTGGCTCAGTGGAAAGAGCATGGGCTTTGGAGTCAGAGATCAAGGGTTCGAATCCCAGCTCTGCCACTTGTCAGCTGTGTGACTGTGGGCAAGTCACTTCACTTCTCTGTGCCTCAATTACCTCATCTGTAAAATGGGGATTAAGATTGTGAGCCCCACGTGGGGCAACCTGATTCCCTTGTGTCCACCCCAGCGCTTAGAACAGTACTCTGCACAGAGTAAGCGCTTAACAAATACCAACATTAATCGGGGGAGACCGACAAGAACAATAGCAATAAATAGAATCAAGATCATCATCATAATAATAATAGTGTTGGTATTTGTTAAGCGCTATGTGCAGAGCACTGTTCTAAGCACTGGGGTAGGTACAGGGTAATCAGGTTGTCCCACGTGAGGCTCACAGTTAATCCCCATTTTACAGATGAGGGAACTGAGGCGCAGAGAAGTGAAGTGACTTGCCCACAGTCACACAGCTGACAAGTGGCAGAGCTGGGAGTCAAACCCATGACCTCTGACTCCGAAGCCTGGGCTCTTTCCACTGAGCCACGCTGCTTCTCCATCATCATGTTGGTATTTGTTAAGCGCTTACTATGGGCAGAGCACTGTTCTAAGCGCTGGGGGAGATACAGGGTCATGAGGTGGTCCCACGTGAGACTCACAGTTAATCCCCATTTTAATAATAATAATCATGTTGGTATTTGTTAACCGATTAGACTGTGAGCCCGTCAATGGGCAGGGCTGGTCTCTATCTGTTGCCGAATTGTGCATTCCAAGTGCTTAGTACAGTGCTCTGCACATAGTAAGCGCTCAATAAATACTATTGAATGAATGAATGCAGAGCACTGTTCTAAGCACTAGGGGAGATGCAGGGTCATCAGGTTGTCCCCCATGAGGCTCACGGTCTTCATCTCCATTTTACAGATGAGGTAACTGAGGCACCGAGAAGCTAATTGACTGAGGTAACTGAGGCACAGAGAAGTTAAGTGAGTTGCCCATAGTCACACAGCTGAGAAGTGGCAGAGCTGGGATTCGAATCCATGACCTCTGACTCCCAAGCCCGGGGTCTTTCCACTGAGCCATGCTACTTATTAATAATGTTGGTATTTGTTAAGCACTTACTATGTGCAGAGCACTGTTCTAAGCGCTGGGGTAGACACAGGGGAATCAGGTTGCCCCACGTGGGGCTCACAGTCTTAATCCCCATTTTACAGATAATGTAATTGAGGCACAGAGAAGTAAGCCCGTCATTGGGCAGGGATTGTCTCTATCTGTTGCCGAATTGTATATTTCAAGTGCTTAGTACAGTGCTCTGCACATAGTAAGCCCTCAATAAATACTATTGAATGAATGAATGAAGTGACTTGCCCACAGTCACACAGCTGACAAGTGGCAGAGCCAGGATTGGAACCCATGACCTCTGACTCCCCAGCCCGGGCTCTTTCCACGGAGCCATGCTCCTTCTCATCAACATCATGTTGTTCAGCGTGGCTCTGTGGAAAGAGCCGGAGCTGGGGAGTCAGAGGTCGTGGCTTCTAATCCCGCCCCCGCCTCTTATCAGCTGTGTGACCCTGGGCAAGTCACTTCTCTGGGCCTCAGTGACCTCATCTGGAAAATGGGAGTGAAAACTGTGAGTCCCACGTGGGACATGGACTGTGTCCCGCTTAATTTGTATCTAACCCAGTGCTTAGAACAGTGCCCGGTACATAGCATTAAAAAAAAGTGCCACTTAAGTAATGCTCAATAAATATGATTGATTCATCATATAAATCAGGGCTTCCCTTTTACTCCCCGCCCAAGACGGGAAGCAGCGTAGCTTAGTGGAAAGAGCACAGGCTTGGGAGTCAGAGAACGTGGGTTCTAATCCCGGCTCTGCCACTTGTCAGCTGTGTGTCTTTGGTCAAGCCGCTTCACTTCTCTGGGCCTCAGTGACCTCATCGGTAAAATGGGGATGAAGACCGGGGATTCCCCACGTGGGACAACCTGATTTCTGCACATCTACCCCCGCTCTTAGAAAGTAGCACCGTGGCTTAGTGTCAAGAGCCCGGGCTTGGGAGTCAGGGGTCGTGGGTTGTGAAGTTGTGGTGACTTGCTCAATGTCACACAGCAAGCAAGTGGCAGAACCAGGATTAGAAGCCAGGTCCTTCTGACTCCCAGGCCTTATCCCCAGTACTCTATCCACTAGGCCACTCTGATTTCTTTCCTCTTCTCCCACTCCTTTCTGCATCGTTTAGATTGTAAGCTCGTTATTGGGCAGGGATTATCTCTATCTGTTGCCCAATTGTCCATTCCAAGCGCTTAGTACAGTGCTTTGCCCATAGTAAGCGCTCAATAAATACTATTGAATCAATACTATTGAATGAATCGCCATGACTTGCTCCCTTTGTTCTTTCCCCCTCCCAGACCCACAGCACTGATATATATATCTGTAATTTATTTATGTGTATTGATGTCTGTCTCCCCTCTCTAAACTATAAGCTCGTTATAGGCAGGGAATGTGTCAGTTTACTGTTGTATTGTTTTTATTATACTGTACTCTCCCAAGCTCTTAGTACAGTGTTTGGCACACAGTAATTGCTCAATAAATACAATTGAATGAATGAATGAATGATTCCCTAAGCATTTATTACGTGCAAGGGACTGTAGTAAGCCCTTGGGAGAGTACAGTACAATAGAGTTGGAAGTCACTAACCCTTTCCACAGTCCAAACCTTTCTCTCTTTCTCCAACCCAGCCGGCACACTCCGCTTCTCTGTCGCTCACCTCCTCACTGTGCCTCATTCTCATTTGTCCCATCGACCCCTGGCCCACGTCCTACCGCTGTCCTGGAATGCCCTCCCTCCTCACATCTGCCAAACTCTCTTCCCCTCTTCAAAGCCCTCCTGAGAGCTCACCTCCTCCAGGAGGCCTTCCCAGACTAAGCCCCCTTTTCCTCTGCTCCTCCTCCCCTCCCCATCGCCCCGACTCCCTCTCTCTGCTCTGCCCCCTTCCCCACCCCACAGCACTTGTGCATATCTGTACATATTATTCTATTTATTTTATTAATGATGTACATCTATAATTCTATTTATCTACTTTGATACTATTGATGCCTACTTGTTTTGTTGTCTCCCCCTTCTAGAATGAGCCCATTGTTGGGTAGAGATTACCTCCATTTGTTGCCAAATTGTACTTTCCAAGGGCTTAGTACAGTGCTCTGCACACAGTTAAGTGCTCAATAAATACGATTGAATGAATGAATGAAAAGGGGAAAGCCATTAAAAAAAATTACTGATAGGAAAAATGGCAAAGTGCTAGTATCTTACATTAGTGCTGCGGGGCCGGAGGAGGGGCAAGAATGTCCAAGGGATGTGCACAGATACAGAAGAGAGGGTGAATTTGGATTGAAGGCTTAGTCAGAGAAAGCCTCTGGGAAATGTGATTTTAGTAGGGCTTTTAAGGTAGGGAGAGTGGTGTGATGTCAGTTGTGAAGGCCAGTGAGGGGAGAGATGGGGTGTTCCAGGCCAAAGGGACGAAGTGGGCAAGGGGTCGACAGCGAGACAGGAAAAGACTGAGATACGGTCAGATGGAAATCATACACCTCATAATAACAACTGCGGTACTTGTTGAGCGCTTACTATGTGCCAAGCCTGATGCCAGCGAAAGAGGGAGATGAAATTTCTCTGAGTTGCCACTTGTCTGCTATGTGACCTTAACCAAGTCATCTAACGTCTCTGTGCCTGTTACCTCATCTGTAGAATGGAAATTAAGACTGTGAGCCTCATGTGGGAGACCTGAGTCTAACCCGATTAACTTGTATCAACCCTAGAGCTTAGTACAGCACCCGATACATAATAAGTGCTTAACAGCTTTATTAAAAAAATAAAAATCCATCATTTCTCCAGAGGGGGCTTAGGTGAAGCCCCTACTTCACCCTGTGAAACCCAGAGCACTGGCCATTTCCTGAGATTTGTCTCATGTTAGAACTGCCCTCTAGATTGCAAACTCCTTGTGGGTGGGGAATATTGTTATATTGTTACATTGTACTGTCCCAAGTGCTTAGTACAGTGTTCAGGAAATATGACTGTTTGCCCTATTTACTGGACACTGTATTATACGCTTGTGCTCAGTGCTCTCAAAGCAGTCCCTGGTGGGACCAGAAACCTGTTCTGAGCCCAGAAAGCCACAAACAATAAAGGATGAAGGTTGTAGGGAAAGACATTTTATTTGCAAGGATTTGCACAGACCACTGAGTATAAAAAAAAGTTTTTATTTCAACTATAAAAGTAACTAAGGGCCTCCACCCTGGCAAGCTTTCCTTCTTTTCACCTTAGCACCACAAAAACCAATTTTGACCCCCATCAAACCCCAGGAGGGATGAACTCTGGGTATCGCCACTCAATCCCTGTCAGGTAGAGGACATGTTAACTCAGATGCCGATCTCCACAGTTGAAAAGCAATCTTGGCTCCCTATGGCTGGGAGAGACGGAGACAAGTTTGCTTCTCCGTGCGAGTAGCTCTCACACTAGGCTTTTGGGCACATTTTGGTAAGACCCCACCCCGCTGCCTCAGAATACAATCGGTCAAGGGCTTGGGGCCGGCAGATGGGCCAGCGGGGCTGGAAAGATTGGTTTGGAGACACTAGACTGGGAAATGGAACTAACCAAAAGTTGGAAACCGCTCAGAGTACAAAGTTCAGAGTGTTCGCCCGTTCAGAAAACACTACACATTAAAGCTTCCAAACGGAACGTGTGCAAAACGTGCTGAACCTGGGGTTACTGGGAGAAACTCCCCCCTCAGCCAACAGGTTCCCAAACTTACACCCACAAGGTGCATCTTGACCGTCTTCCCTGTGAAGGAGATCTTGAGTTGAAGACTTCTTTCTAGTTCAAGAGCTGAGGAAGGCAGCTTCTTCCACTGAAATTCCCCCCTTGGATGTATTCTCCAGGAAGCTTAGCTACTGCTCTGAGACAAGTACACCTTTAGTGTTTGCTAACAGTCCACTTCCCTCTAGGGAATCGAGTGCAGGGCCATGAGGGAGGAGGGGAAGGGTGGATGCACGATCGATCCCCTTTCTGGGAGGATTTGGGGATACACCCCCCCTTTGCCCTAGGTAGCGAATCTAACAAATACCACCTACCGCCCAGCCGGATCGTCTTTTAAATGGATTTGGGGGCCCAGTTGAACCTACTTCACCCTGAAAGTGCTGAGCTCACTGACGGTCGCTCCCTTGGCAGACTTCAGCGGAAAGTGGGACGCTGACACCTCAACCTGGGAGTTACCACTTTTAGCGAAGGGGAGAGTAAATCTGCCAGATCGCTTTGCTCCAGCGGCAGCCCTCTTCCACCTCTGACATTCTACACTCCCGGGAGGAGGGAAAAAAAAAAATCGTCCCAAAACTCTCCTCCCCATCTGACTCCTGTCACCTGTTCAGGTGTGCTGTGGAACAACCAAAGCGAGCAGTTGCGAATGAGGCAAAGTGCAAAGGCAACACTCTCCCTAAGTAAAGTGCAACTCGCAGGAGATAGCTCAAGAGACGAGTGAGGGGACCAGGATGGATTGCCCACCTAGTCACGGTGTGGAAGCAATTGCCTCAGGGTGCTAGTAGCAATTTTTTCTAAGAGATGAGTTGGCATCCTAAAAGCAAGACAAGTTTCGTTAATGCTTTCTCTTCCCCCCAGTCTCAATTAAAATGGAAACCCTTTTCTTCTACCCCAAGAAGCCGCGCCGCTTCGATTCTGGACGTCTTGGAAAACATGTTGGGGCAGCAGGGAAACAGCCACGGGTCGGGTCGGATCGTGGGCTTTCCCCTTGCCAATTTGATCTGGCCCAGGTCTTCAGGCTTCCTCCTCTTTTGGGTGGGCGAGAACAAAGATCCTTTGTTCTCTAGGTCTCTTGTTTTCTGGATGAATCCCAGGCAGTGAGAACTCCTGTGGTAAAATGACTAAGCGATCATCATTTAGCTGTTTCGTCTGCTCACTTGAGGTTTGGAGACGAAGGGGGATGAAAATAGTCGGGGATGGGCGGGGGGGGGGAGGGAGGGATTCCCAAAAGGTAGAGAAAAGGCAACTTTCCAAAGCCAAATGGTTTTCTGGCTTTCCTCTTCTCCCTGCCTTGTCCCAGTGATAATCCAAATTATACAGGAAAAAGCAGACAGGGAAAGCACTCTCTGGACATGGCCTAATTCCTCCCTTCTCGGCCTTGTTCGTCTTCCCGGGGGGCGTGGGTGATCAGCTGAGGAACAAAGTAAAGGGGCAGGTATTCTCAATCAGGAGCCGAGTAATGAGATGGCCAAGGGGCGTGCTATATACCTGGACACGGGACACTCTTTGCAGACGGTTAATTTATCAACGGGTCAGAGAAGGCGGTGGGAGTGGGAGGTCGAAGGGTGCGGTTTCCTGTGCAGCTGGGACGCTGGCGCCCATTGAATTTTCCCTCGGGTTTGGCAGGGGCAGGGGTCCTCGGGGGTCATCCCGGGGTCTCGGCTGGTCTCTGTCCAGCTCTCCTACAAGGGACGCGGGCCTCCCCGGGCCGCTCGCCCCGAGCTCCGTCGCCAGCAGTTTCTCCCTGGTGGACTGATGAGCCGGAGGCCTTGGGACTCATTTTATAAAGAGGACGTAGATAGCCATGACGACGCAGGAGGCGGCCACGGCCGCGTGCAGCCTGGTTCCAATCACAGCAGCTGGCGAGGCAGAAGCGGAGAATAATCGTCACACGATGTTTCAAAATGTTTCTTACCCCTTGGCTCCATGCAAAGGATCCCAGGATCAGGGGCTTGTCTGAAGTCCCAGAGAGCCAGGAATGGAACTGCCACACTTTGGGCCTCTGGTGAACAAACTCTTATGAGTCCAAAGACACCAGACTGGGAGAGAGGCTCTTTAAGTTGCTGAAAACATTTTCTTTAGGGTAATCTGTCGGCAAACACGGCAATGTTCCGGGCTGGGGGGAGAAGCGGTGGGGCCTGCTGGAAAAAACTCAGGCCTGGGAGTCAGAGGACCTGGGTTCTAAGTCTAAGCGCACCAATTGCCTGCGGTGTGACCTTGGACAAGTCATTTCACGGGGCCTCAGGTTTCTCATCTGTAAATTTGAGGGATTCAATACCTGTTCCTCTTCTCACATGTGGAAACGGGGATTATGTCTGACTTGATTATCTGGTTTCTACCCCAGCACTCAGTGCAACGCTTGGCACAGAGTAAACCCTTAACAAATACCAAACTCATAATAGCAATAAATGATAACCAAAGAAAGCCATCTATCTCATCGACTTGCCGGGACCCCATACGCCTTCCTTACCACCACCACCTGGCCCGGCTTGGAAAACGCTTATTAACTTTCATATTAAACAAGATTAAGAACAGGTTTCTACAATCCACCCACTCCTCCCATAATTTACCTTCCCTGCAAGCCCACACTCTTTCCACTCCATTCTTTGATTTAGGAAGCACCTTCCAAAACACTGCAGGTGCTGAGGTGCATGTCACTTTGCTCATCCTTAGCAAAATCACCCCTCCTATCCGGGGACTCCTAGACCTTCCAACTCACCAAGACAAGACCCTGAATGTATGAGTTTTCACTAAAGGCAGGCCCTTCATCTGTGCAAAGGCTTCTCTGCCCGCCTCTGTGCCGGCATGATCTCACCTTTGTAAAACACGCCCCAGACTCCCTTCTTCTCTGACAGCAGCCATGTTTTCAGACGGGGGACCTTCTTGAAGTAGGCGCAGGTGCAAACGAAGAGTAGCCCAAACACCAGGATACCATCCAGGGAATACACTGCAGCGGGGAGAAGAGGAGCAGGGAAGAAGCAAAATTTCAGCTGGCAGAAAAATCAATCCTCTGGTTCAGCCTACGATCGGTGACGCCGCCCTTTCTGGGACGAGGAGAAGCAGCGCGGGGTTCACGGGCAATGGCCACGGCCTGGCAAAGGGAATGTGAGGCTAGGCCTCTTGTGAGGATCTTCCTAGATCCTGCGGGCTCACGCTGGGGACCTAGAGACCCTTTCAATCAATCAGCGTTACTTTTTATTTAATGTGTGCAGAGCACTGTAGTGAGCACTTCGGACAGTACAATATAACAGGCTTGGTAGACATGTTTCCTGCCCACAAAGAGCTTTCAGAACGGAGGGGGAGACCGACATTCAAGGAGATTATGGATATGTACATAAGTGTCATCAGGTCGAGGGGGGGCTGAGGAGCAAAATGCTTAAAAGGGACAGATCAAAGTGCAGAGGTGACGCAAAAGGGAGACGAGCGTTTAGTTGAGGAAGGCCTCTCGGAGATGTGATTTTTAATAAGACTTTGAAGGTGGGGAGAGTGATTACTTATCATGGAAGCAGCGTGGCCCAGTGGAAAGCTAAGAGGCCTGGGAGTCAGAGGCTCCGGGTTCTAATCCCAGCTCCACCACTTACCTGCCGTGGGCCCTTCAACGACTCCCTGAACTACTCTGTGCCTCGGTTCCCCCTTCAGCACCACGGGGATGTTCCCCCCCCCCGCCTTTCTTAAGCTGGGACCCCAATGTGGGATTCGATTATGTAGTATCTCTTCCGGCAGTCAGTACAGTCCTTAGCACAGTCAGCATTTAATAAATAGGAGTATTATTATTACAAAGGAGGGGAGCAGGGGGGTCCCAGGGCAAAGGCAGGATGCGGGTGAGGGGTCGGCAGCGAGACGGATGAGACCGAGGTACAGGGAGGAGGTCGGTGGGAATGATGACAGTAACAATAACTGTGGTAAATGTTAAGCACTTACTAGCAATCTGGCTTCCGTCCCCTCCACTCTACCGAGACTGCTCTCTCTAAGGTAACCCGTGACCTCCTTCTTGCCAAATCCAATGGCTCCTACTCCATTCTGATCCTCCTTGACCTCTCTGCTGCCTTTGACACTGTCGACCACCCCTCCTCCTCCATACCTTATCTCACCTTGGCTTTACGGACTCCGTCCTCTCCCGGTTCTCCTCTCACCTCTCTGGCCGGTCATTCTCGGTCTCCTTCACTGGCGCCTCCTCCCCCTCCCATCCTTTAACTGTTGGAGCTCCTCAAGGGTCAGTTCTTGGCCCTCTTCTGTTCTCCATTTACACTCACTCCCTCGGTGAACTCATTCGCTCTCACGGCTCTGACTACCATCTCTACGCAGATGACACGCAGATCTACATCTCCGCCCCTGTCCTCTCCCCCTCCCTTCGGGCTCGCATCTCCTCCCGCCTCCGGGACGTCTCCACCTGGATGTCGGCCCGCCACCTAAAACTCAACGTGAGCGAGATCGAGCTCCTCATCTTCCCTCCCAAACCCGGTCCTCTCCCAGACTTCTCTATCATCACCGTGGATGGCACGACCATCCTTCCCATCTCTCGGGCCCGCAATCTCGGTGTCATCCTTGACTCATCTCTCTCGTTCACCCCACACATCCTATCCGTTACCGAGACCTGCCAGTTTCACCTTTACAATATCGCCAAAATCCGCCCTTTCCTCTCCACCCAAACGGCTAGCTTACTGCTACGGGCTCTCGTTATATCCCGGCTAGACTACTGTGTCGGCCTTCTCTCTGACCTCCCTTCCTCCTCTCTCACCCCGCTCCGGTCTATTCTTCACTCCGCTGCCCGGCTCATCTTCCTGCAGAAACGATCTGGGCCTGTCACTCCCCTTCTTAAACACCTCCAGTGGTTGCCTATCGACCTCCGCTCCAAACAAAAACTCCTCACTCTAGGCTTCGAGGCGCTACATCACCTTGCCCCTTCCCACCTCTCCTCCCTTCTCTTTCCACCGCCCACCCCGCACGCTCCGCTCCTCCGCCGCCCACCTCCTCACCGTCCCTCCGTCTCGCCCATCCCGCCGTCGACCCCCGGGCCACGTCCTCCCGCGGTCCCGGAACGCCCTCCCTCCTCACCTCCGCCAAACTGATTCTCTTCCCCTCTTCAAAACCCTACTTAAAACTCACCTCCTCCAAGAGGCCTTCCCAGACTGAGCTCCTCTTCTCCCTCTACCACCCCCCCCTTCACCTCTCCGCAGCTAAACCCTCTTTTCCCCCTTTCCCTCTGCTCCTCCCCCTCTCCCTTCCCATCCCCTCAGCACCGACTCATCTGCTCAACTGTATATATTTCCATTACCCTATTTATTTTGTTAATGATTGTACATCGCCTCGATTCTATTTAGTTGCCATTGTTTTTACGAGATGTTCTTCCCCTCGACTCTATTTATCGCTATCGTTCTCGTCTGTCCGTCTCCCCCGATTAGACCGTAAGCCCGTCAAACGGCAGGGACCGTCTCTATCTGTTGCCGACTTGTTCATTCCAAGCGCTTAGTACAGTGCTCTGCACATAGTAAGCGCTCAATAAATACTATTGAATGAAAGTACTACCTGCCGGGCATTGTAATTATAACAATAATGTTGGTATTTGTTAAGCGCTTACTATGTGCAGAGCACCGTTCTAAGCGCTGGGGGAGATACAGGGTCATCAGGTGGTCCCACGTGAGGCTCACAGTCTTCATCCCCATTTTACAGATGAGGCAACCGAGGCCCAGAGAAGTGAAGGGACTTGCCCACAGTCACACAGCTGCCAAGCGGCGGAGTCGGGATTAGAACCCACGACCTCTGACTCCCAAACCCGGGCTCTTTCCATTGAGCCCCGCTGTACTAAACGTTGGGGTGGATAGGAGCAAATGGGGTTGGCCACGTTCCCTTGTCCTCTGTATCTGCCGAGCCTCGCTGGGCTGTGGGGGAAAGCTGCACCACGGGCGGCCTTGGGTGGGCACAGGAGAAGGCAGTGGGCAGCGGGCAGAGAAGGCAGAGGGCAGAGGAGAAGGCAGTGAGTAGAGGGCAGAGGAGAAGGCAGCGGGCAGTGGGCAGAGGAGATGGCAGAAGGCAGTGGACAGCGGGCAGAGGAGAAGGCAGTGGGTAGAAGGAAGAGGGCAGCGGGCAGAGGAGAAGGCAGAGGAAAGAGGGCAGAGAAGGTAGAAGGCAGTGGGCAGCGGGCAGAGGAGAAGGCAGAGGGAAGAGGAAAAGGCAGAAGGCAGTGGGCACAGGAGAAGGCAGTAGGCACAGGAGAAGGCAGAGGGAAGAGGAAAAGGCAGAAGGCAGTAGGCAGCGGGCAGAGGAGAAGGCAGTAGGCAGTGGGCACAGGAGAAGGCAGAGGGCAGAGGAGAAGGCGGAGGGCGGAGGGCAGCGGACAGCGGGCAGAGGAGAAGGCAGAGGGAAGAGGAAAAGGCAGTAGGCAGTGGGCAGTGGAGAAGGCAGTAGGCACAGGAGAACGCAGAGGGCAGAGGAGAAGGCAAAGGGCAGAGGGCAGAGGAGAAGGCAGTGGGTAGAGGGCAGAGGAGAAGGCAGAAGGCAGTGGGCAGAGGAGAAGGCAGTAGGCAGTGGGCACAGGAGAAGGCAGAGGGCAGAGGAGAAGGCAGTGGGTAGAGGGCAGAGGAGAAGGCAGAAGGCAGTGGGCAGTGGGCAGAGGAGAAGGCAGCGGGCAGAAGAGAAGGCAGAGGGAAGAGGGCAGAGAAGGTAGAAGGCAGTGGGCAGCGGGCAGAGGAGAAGGCAGAGGGAAGAGGAAAAGGCAGAAGGCAGTGGGCACAGGAGAAGGCAGAGGGCAGAGGAGAAGGCAGAGGGAAGAGGAAAAGGCAGAAGGCAGTAGGCAGCGGGCAGAGGAGAAGGCAGTAGGCAGTGGGCACAGGGGAAGGCAGAGGGCAGAGGAGAAGGCGGAGGGCGGAGGGCAGCGGGCAGCGGGCAGAGGGCGGGTCCGTTTGGGTCAATGTGGAGGGGGCGGGGATGGGGGGGGGTTCCGGGGTTCCCCGGTGGGGCGGAGGAGGGGGCGGGAGGCGCGCGGTGCGGGGGATGCGGCGCCCGGAGCGTCGGGAAGCGGCCACGTCAGGGCTCTCCCGAGCCCCGGCCCGGGGCCCGCCGGCGGCCGTCACCGTTGGTCATGCTGGCGGCGGGGCCGGTGGGGTCCGCTGGGCTCCGCTGGGGTCCTCTGGGGTCCGCTGGGGTCCGGCGGGCGGGCGCGGGCGCGGGCGGCGGGGGCGCGGACGGGGGCGCGCGGGCACCCGGCGAGACGCTCGTCCCCGCTGGACACTTCCCGAGGGGGGCCGGGGCGACGCCCACCGCGCAGGCGCCGGGCCGGGCCGGGCCGGGCCGGGCCGGGCCGGCCAGCCGACGGCCGAGCGCGCCCAGGCACGACCGGTCGACGGCCGAGCGGGGGCGGCGAGGAGCGCGCGCCTCCGGAGCCCCGGCAACCGCGCCTGCGCCCAGCGGGCCGCTCCGGCGCGCGCCCGGGGGGGGGGGGGGCGAGGGGTGAGTCCGCGCATGCGCCGCTCCCGCCTCCCCGGCCTGGCGAGGTGGCGGGAGCCCGGGGCTGGCCCTAGGGAGGGCGTGGGTTCTAATCCCGCTCCCCTCTGCTCCGTGACCTGGCCCAAGTCACTTCCCGGCGCCTCAGTGACCTCGTCTGTAAAATGGGGTTTGAGGCCGTGAGTCCCCTCACGGGACGGGGACCGTGTCTATCTCCATTTGCTTCTATAATAATCATGTTGGTATTTGTGAAGCGCTTACTATGGGCAGAGCACTGTTCTAAGCGCTGGGGGAGAGACAGGGCCACCGGCTTGTCCCACGTGAGGCTCACAGTCTTCATCCCCATTTTACAGATGAGGTCACTGAGGCACAGAAAAGTGAAGTGACTTGCCCACAGTCACACGGCTGACCAGTGGCAGAGCGGAGATTCGAACCCATGACCTCTGACTCCCAAGCCCGTGCTCTTTCCACTGAGCCACGCTGCTTCACCATCCACCCCAGCGCTTAATACAGTGTGTGGCGCATACTGAGTGCTTCATAATAATAATAATGATAATGATGATGGTGGTATTTGTTAAGCCCTTACTATGTGCAAAGCACTGCTCTAAGCGCTGGGGGGATACAAGGTGATCAGGTTGTCCCACGTGGCTCACAGTTTTCATCCCCATCTTAATAGTAATACTAACAATGTTGGTATTTGTTAAGCACTTATTATGTGCAGAGCACTGTTCCAAGCCCTGGGGTAGATACAGGGTCATCAGGTTGTCCCACGTGAGGCTCACAGACTTAATTCCCATTTTACAGAGAAGGCAACCGAGGCCCAGAGAAATGAAGTGACTTGCCCACAGTCACACAGCTGACAAGTGGCGGAGCCGGGATTCGAACCCATGACCTCTGACTCCCCAGCCCGGGCTCTTTCCACAGAGCCACGCTTTACAGATGAGGGAACTGAGGCACTGAGAAGTGAAGTGGCTTGTCCAAAGTCACACAGCTGGCTAGTGGCGGAGCCGGCATTAGAACCCGTGACCTCTGACTCCCAAGCCCGGGCTCTTTCCACAGAGCCACGCTGCTTCGACTGTGAAGCCCGTTGTGGGCAGGGATCGTCTCTATGTGTGGCTAAATTGTACCTCCCAACCGCTTAGTACAGTGTTCTGCACATGGTCATTACTCAATAAGTACGGTTGAATGAATACCATCAAATTATTATCCCGTGCTGCCCCCTCTAGACTGTAATTCATTCATTCAGTCCTATTTATTGAGCGCTTACTGTGTGCGGAGCACTGTACTAAGCGCTTGGGAGAGGACAGTATAACAATGAATGCACATTCCCTGCCCACAGTGAGTAATCTTGTTGTGGGCTGGGACCATCCCTACCAACTGTTATATTACACTCTCTCAAGTGCTTAGTACATTGCTCTGAACCCAGTAAGTGGTCAATAAATGCCATCGATGATGGTGGTGTTGCCACTGCTTTTTTAAAAACATGTTCATTCAATCAGTCAACTTTATTGGCTGTTTATTGTGTGCAGAGCACTGTGCTAACTGCTTGGGAGAGTATAATGGAACAATAAAATGAAACATTACCTGCCCACAGTGAGTTCTAACGGTATTTGTTAAGTACTTACTCTGTGCCAGCCACTGTAGTAAGCACTAGGGTAGATACGAGCTAATCAGGTTGGACACAGTCCATGTCCCACACAGGGCTCGCAGTCTTAACCCCCATTTTACAGATACAGAAACAGAGGCACGGAGAAGTTAACTGACTTGCCCAAGGTCACACAGCAGGCGAGTGGTGGAATGAGGATTAGAATCCAGGTCCTTCTGACTCCCAGACCTGTGCTCCAGCCACTAGGCCACAACTGCTCTATTTGTATTATCCGTTACCAGAAGAGTGCTTCGCACATAGTGAGCACTTAACAAATGCCATCACTATTATACCTGCTATTTCCTGGCGGGCCCCAGGTCTTTCCCTCCTGGCTCAGGCTAGTGCGCACAGCTCTCCCAGATCCCACCCAAAAAAACTCACAAGTCAGCCAAACTCCTCTCTGCCACAGAGTGCTTCTTAAATAATCACTTCCTCCAGGAAGCCTTCTCAGATTAACCCGGTTATCTGGTGGCACTCGGCCACCAGGCACCTCTCTGCCCCAAATAATAATAATGACGTTGGTATTTGTTAAGCGCTTACTATGTGCAGAGCACTGTTTTAAGCGCTGGGGTAGATACAGGGTCATCAGGTTGTCCCAAGTGAGGCTCACAGTCTTAACCCCCATTTTACAGATGAGGTAACAGGCCCAGAGAAGTTAAGTGACTTGCCCACAGTCACACAACTGACAAGTGGCAGAGCCGGCATTCGAACCCATGACGTCTGACTCCCAAGCCCGGGCTCTTTCATTCATTCATTCAATAGTATTTATTGAGCGCTTACTATGTGCAGAACACTGTACTAAGCGCTTGGAATGTACAAATCGGTAACAGATAGAGACAGTGCCTGCCGTTTGACGGGCTTACAGTCTAATCGGGGGAGACAGTCAAGAACAATGGCAATAATTCCACTGAGCCAAAATACGTAGGGTGTTTGCATACTTGGTGTGTATATCTTCACTTGACATCTGGACTCTTTCCAGTGTCTCCCCCCACCCCACTCCCTGGAGGTAAGAAGCTTTTTTCCCTCTGCCCTTTCCCACAGCCCCCATTCCAGTTGGTTGGGGTGGGGAGGGTCTGACCTGACTCCCCTACTAAATTGGCGATACAACATGATTCATTCATTCAATCGTATTTATTAAGCACTTTCTGGGTACCGAGAACTGTACTAAGCGCTTGGGAGAGTACAGTACAACAATAAACAGACATATTCCCTGCCAACAATGAGCTTACAGTCTAGAGGTTGGTTGTGACCTCCCTAAAGTGTCCAAAAGTACCCAGTTCAAGTGCTCAGTACAGTCTGGCGACTGACAGCCCCGTTTGGTTTTGTGCTTGACTTACCTTCTATCCTATTTCTCATCTCATCAGTCAATAGTAATGGATTTGTGCTTGACTTACCTTCTATCCTATTTCTCCTGTCATCAATCAGTAATATTTATTGAGCACTTACTCTACGCAAAGCACTGTACTAAGTGCTTGGGAGTCTACAATAGAGAAGCAGCATGGCTCAGAGAGCAGCATGGCTCAGTGGAAAGGGCCCGGGCTTGGGAGTCAGAGGTCATGAGTTTGAATCCCGGTTCTGCCACTTGTCAGCTGTGTGACTGTGGGCAAGTCACTTCACTTCTCTGTGCCTCAGTTACCTCATCTGTAAAATGGGGATTAACTGTGAGCCTCACGTGGAACAACCTGATTATCCTGTACCTACCCCAGCGCTTAGAACAGTGCTCTGCACATAGTAAGCGCTTAACAAATACCAACATTATTATTATTATTACAATAGAGTTAATAGTCATAATCCCTAACTTCAAGGAGCTTTCGATCCTCTCTGGGGAGACAGACAGGAAAATAAATTACAGGTAGGGGGAAGCAACAGAGCTTAAAGACACACACATATGTGCTAATAATAATTATAGTATATGTTGAGCACTTACTATGGGCCAAGCCCTGTTCTAAGCACTGGGGTAGGTACAATACACAGTCCCTGTCCCACAGTCTTAATCTCCACTGCACAGATGAGGGAACTGAGGCACGATAAATGAAATGACTTACCCCAGGTCACGCAGAAGACGTGTTAGAGCCAGAATTAGAACCCACATCCTCTGACTCCCAGGCCCATGCTGTATCCACTCCCCCTTTAGACTGTGAGCTCATTTTGGGCAGGAATGTGTCTGTTTGTTGTTATACTGTACTCTCCCAAGCGCTTAGTACAGTGCTTTGCACAGAGTAAGCGCTCAATAAATACGATTGAATGAACGAATGAACTAGGCAGTCCTACTCCTGGTTGGGAAGCCAAGTACCTAAGTGTTTGAGTGATGGGGAAGTGTTGAAATGGCAGTAGGGGGAGAAATAGAGCAGAGAGATGAGAAATTCATCCAGAAAAGCCCCAGGAAGAGGTGAATTCAGAAGGGCTTTGAAGATGGGGAGAGCAATGGTCTGCCTGATGTGAAAGGGAGGGACTTCCAGGCAGGAGGGAGGGTGTGAACCAGAGGTCTTAGGCAAGACTAGAATGAGGAACAGTGAGTAGGTCGATTTGAGAGTTTCAAAGTGTGTGAGCTGGGGTGTAGTGGGAGAGGAGCGAGGAAAAGTAGGTAGAGAGAGCTGACGGTGCCTTACAGCCAGTGTTAGGGAGTTTTTCTTTAATAATAACGTTGGTATTTGTTAAGCATGTACTACGTGCAGACCACTGTTCTAAGCACTGGGGTAGATACAGGGGAATGAGGTTGTCCCACGTGAGGCTCACAGTCTTCATCCCCATTTTACAGATGAGGGAACTGAGGCACAGAGAAGTGAAGTGACTTGCCCACAGTCACACAGCTGACAAGTGGCAGACCTGGGATTCAAACCCATGACCTCTGACTCCCAAGCCTGGGCTCTTTCCACTGAGCCACAAGAGCAATGGACAAACTTTGGAAGGTTTGGTGGACTGTAAAGATTTGTTCAAAATGTGCCATCTTACTGGCCTGGAAGGCCCGCAATCCTTCCCCCAACCCCAGCTTTTACACATTCTTCAAAACTCTCTGAAGAAACACATTAACTCTCTTTGAGTTATTCATTCTGTGGTATTTATTCCACTGTATCTTTTGAGTGCTTGCTGTGTGCAGAGCACTGTACTAATGAATGATAAATTCTGCATTCATTCATATTAATGTCTGTCTCCCTCTCTAGACTCTAAGCTTGTTATGGGCAGGGAACGTGTAAATGCCAGAATTTCTTTTTAGCTCTGGAGAGGGGCCAAGACCATGTCAGAGACAGGCAGAGAGTTCCTTAGCTGTGGCGGGACGGCCGAGGACACACAGAATCGACTGCCTAGAACAGAAAACAATCGCTGAATACTGCTTCCCGGGAGGCCCGCTGACTGACGATGCACTGATGGACCAGGAAATGGAAAATGGAAATGGATTCTATTGATCGTGATTATGGTGTCTTGTTTTTGTCCGTCTCTCTCCCCCGATTAGACTGTAAGCCCGTCACTGGGCAGAGATCGTCTCTATCTGTTGCCGAATTGTCCATTCCAAGCGCTTAGTACAGTGCTCTGCACATAGTAAGCGCTCAATAAATACTATTGAATGAATGAATGAATGAAAACCAGTCTAGCAACGTACACGGGTAGGCGGTCTTTCAGTGTGGCTTCACCAGAGCTCCAGATCAAATTGAAAGTTGATACTGCAGTGGCTCTCAAGACCACCTCGCTTGCAAGCTTCCAGAATGTTGTCAACATCAGCAGCTTTGTTGCACTGATTTCGGCTGCAAGTCGCCAGGGTAACTGACTTCCCCGGAGACTTATTAGGGAGCAGAACATCATCCAGGGATCAAGCAACCAAAGACAGAAAGCACTTAACATTGGTACTGTCCTAAAAATAAAATATTTTCTTGGTCATTTGGGGGAAGTTTTCCTCTCTTTATCCTTTCCCTTTCTACTTCCTGATTCCCTCCCAATCAATCAATAGTACTCCTTGAGCACCTACTGTGTGCAGAGCACTGTCTTCAGACCTTGGAGAGTAGATTCACTGTAAGAAAGAGATACAGTTTCTGGCCTCAAGAAGTTTACAGTCTAATGAGAGAGCTGAGGGAGACACAGATTCTTTACAAAGAATGAAAATAGGGTGAAGAACAATGTTAACTGTTGATGACATTCAGGAGGGAAAGGAAATAGGTAAATAAGTAAAGACAAACTGAGGTATTTGTGACTTACATGATAACTCTTTAGCATAAGCAGCATGGTTTGGTGGAAGGAGCACAGGCCTGAGAGTCAGAGGATCTGGGTTCTAACTCCAGTTCCGCTAATTGCTTGCTGCATGACCTTGGGGAAGTCATTTAACTTCTCTGGGCATCAGTTTCTTCAGCTGTATAATGGGGATTAAATACCTATTCTCCCTTGTATTTAGACCACAAACCCCACGTAGGATGGGGACTGTGTCTCATCTGATTAAAATTAACCCCAGCGATTAGGACACATAGTAAGTGCTAAACAAATGTAATATAATAATAATAATGACATTTTACTAAGGGTAAAGGATGAACTTTGCTGCTAAGAACAGCTATGATTTGACTGAGGAAGGTGGAGTTTAACTGGGGAGTTGCCTCCTGGAGGAGGAGGGTTTTCAGAAGGCCTTTGAAGGGCTCCCCGAGCCTGAAAGATCCATCGGCAGAGGGACGGGCTGTGGGGCTGTACTCAGGGCAGAGTGATGTCTGGTTAAAAAAGCGAGCGGAGAAAAAAATGAATTAATGCAGGACTGCCACCTAGGACAGGAAGGAATTAATGAGCTGATTAAAAAGCTGTCTGCCTAGCTACCCCTCTAGACTGTAAGTTCGTCGTGGACAGGGAATGTGTCTATTGTTATATTGTGCTCTTCCAAGCTCTTAGCACAGTGCTCTGCAAAGAGTAAGCATTTAATGAGTGAATGAATGAATGGTGGTCTTCTAGACTGTAAGCTCTTTGTGGGCAGAGACCGTGTCAACCGACTTTGTTGTATTGTGCTCCCCCAAGAGCTCAGTACAGTGTGCTGCTCTCAGTAAGCATTTGACAAATACCACTGATTGACTGACTGGTTGTCGTCCGGCTCCACTGCTAAATCTTTCCCAGTGGCCATCTAGGCCCTCCCCTCTGAGGGTGACTGCCAGGGGACGGGGACTGCCGGGGTCTTCCTCTTCTGACCCCTGGCCGACTTTTCTCTCCATCTCCATTTCCCCTTTCGCGAATTGGTCTCCAAGAGTCCTCCCGTCCCTCCAGGGTAGGAGAAGACACGAGTCACTGCAGGAGCTGAGCACGAGGCCACAGGGCGGCGGATCGAGGGCCTGGAAAGTGCACCCACAGCCGCAGGAAGGAAACTCTGGGCTCACCCTGTTTACCCCCACTTTAACCAAATGTTCTTCCTCCAAATAAAGCACCACACCCTCTGGGGGAGAATTCTCTCGGGGCCTACCCACCCCCACCCCTACCCCTACCTGTCCTTTTAAGACCCGGCCCCACCACCACCACAGAGCTGCAGGACGCTCCGTCGGATGACGTTTCCATCTTTATTCCTCTACCCTCCCGGCCCCACGGCACTTACGTACATATCTGTCATTTATGTATTTATATTAAAGTCTGTCTCTCCCTCTAGACTGTAAGCTCGTTGTAGTCAGGGAATGTGTCTGTTTATTGCTATATCGTACCTTCTCGAGTGCTCAGTACAGTGCTCGGCACCCAGTAAGCTCTCCATAAAGGAATGAATGACTGAATCCTCAGTGGGATTTCTGTTTCCAAGGAGGAGAAAGCAGGAGTGTCAGGAGTCCCGGTGCCTGAGAACCAGGAGTCAGGGAGGAGTCAGGCAGAGGATGAAGAGGGTTTCCCTATCCTGTCTGGTTCATTCTGAGTTCCCCACTGGCCCATGGGGGATCTTATGGGCAGAGTTGGTCATTTATTTATATTCATTATTTAAATTAATGTCTCTCTCCCCCTCTAGACTCTAAGCTCATTGTGGGCAGGAAACTCTGTTATACTGTACTCTCCCAAGTGCTTGGTACAGTGATCTGCACACAGCAAGTGCTCAATAAATTCCATTGATTGACAGCTAGGATACAGATGGGGATAAGGAAGGCTCTGTGCAAGGCATCTCCTGCCTTTTTAATAATAATAGTAATCACAATAATAATTACAATAATTGTGGTATTTGGTAAGTGCTTACTACGTCTCAAGCCCTGTGCTAAGCTCCGGGATAGATAGAGGATAATCAGAGCAGACACAGTCCTTATCCCACATGGGGCTCACATCCTAAGGGAGCGGGAGAATGGTATTTGATCCTCATTTTACTGATGAAAAATGGAGGTTCAGAGAACCTCAGTTAATTAACTTTTATCCACCCTGTGCTTAGAACGGTGTTTGACGCATAGTAAGTGCTTAACAGGTACCATAAAATGAAGTGACTTGCCCACGGCCACACAGAGCAGAGCAGGCCTCCCGGCTCCCAGGCCTGTGCTCTTTCCGCATTCTCTTTTAGTCCCAGAGCTTCACCCCAAAGCGTTATTCAACTGCCCCTTCCTCCTGGAAGTTGCATCCATCAAATGTACAGTCAGTTCACCCCTAGTAAGTCTTTTCACTAGAAAACTTCACCTCCTTTCCCTTGGAGCACATCTGATCTTCGTTTTTTTATTCATTCATTCATTCATTCATTCAATAGTATTTATTGAGCGCTTACTAGGTGCAGAGCACAGTACGAAGCACTTGGAATGTACAATTTGGCAACAGATAGAGTCAGTCCCTGCCCAATGATGGGCTCACAGTCTAATTGGTGGAGACAGATGGACAAAAACAAGACAACATAATCATGATAAATAGAATCAAGGGGATGCATACCTCATGAACAAAATAAATAGGGTAATAAAAAATACATACAAATTTTTGCTGACCGGGTCCTTTTCTGGTTCTCTTCCTACCTCTCTGACTGCTCATTCTCTGTTTTCCTTGCTGGTCCCTCTTCCACCTTTCATCTCCCAACAGTGGGTGTCTTGGATCTGGATCCGAGCTTGCTCTCCTCCCTCTACCCTCTCTCTCCTGGGGTCTTGCTCTCATCCACTCAACTGGCTTCGGCTACCATCTCTAGAAAGATGACTCAAAAATCTAGTTCTCTAGCCGGGAGTCCTCCTCCAGGAGGCCATCCCTGTTGTATTTCTGTTCTCTCCAGGTTCTATCCCCTCCAACTACTCCTTCAGCTACTCTGCTCCAACTACATTTGGGGTGCTCACAAACACCTAGAGCACTTACATCCATATCTTTCATTCAATCAAAGCCAAATTGTACTTTCCAAGTGCTTAGTACCGTGCTCTGCACACAATAAGCACTCAATAAATATGATTGAATGAATGAATTTATTTATTTATTGTTTTTTTATGGTATTTGTTAAGCAAATGAATGAATCTGTGCAAGGCACTCTACTAAATCCTAGGATTGATACAAAATAATCAAGTTGGACAAAGTCCATTTCTCACGTGGGACTCACAGTCTTAATTCCCATTTTACAGATGAGGTAACAGGCACAGAGAAGTTAAATGGCTTTTCCAGAGTCACACAGCAGACAAGTGACGGAGCTGGGATTAGAACCTAGGTCCTCTGACTGCCAAGCCTGTGATCTTTCCACTAGGTCATGCTGTTTTTCTATTTATTGAACACTGTACTAAGCACTTGGGTGAGTACAACAAAATTGGTAGAAATGTTCCCTGTCTTCAAGGACCTTACAGACGAGAGAAATTGCTTCACATGTTCTATTATTGACGAACCAACTCATGTACACATTCCCTTTTCCTTCTTCCTTCTACCTGTAAATTATATTAGTGTCTGTCTTCCCCACTAGATTGTAAGCTCCTGAGGCCAGGGATCATGTCTACTAACTCCATTATAGTCGACCAAGCACTCAGTGCAATGCTCTGCACAGAAAAGATCTTTGATAAATAATTTTGATTGATTAATTGACTGACCTTTCCCTTGCAAGCCAATCTCATTCTCTTCTTGCTTCTGGGATATCTCCCCTTTGCTGGCCCACTGGTCCCTCAAATAGGGAGTTCCAGGCTGGAGAAAGGACATGAGCAAGAGGGCGAAGGAAGAGGTGGGGTGATAGGAAATTTGAGAAGTTCAGTTTTAGATATGTTGAACGTCAGGTGCCAGGGGATATCTGCATAAAGATGTCTTGGAAGCAAGAGCAAATGTGAAATTTCAGAGCCGGCGAGAGATCTAGGCTGGTGAGGTGGACTTGGGCGATCTCAAAACAGAGATGACTGAAGCCATGTGAATGGAAGAGCTCTCTGAGTGGGAAGGATAGAGGACCCAAGACTGATCCTCGAAGATTGTGAAAACCCATAAATAGGGGGCGAGAAGCAGAGGAAGAGTGAGTGGATGAGATTACCATTCATGTCCGAAAGACCATCGCTCTCCCCACCTTCAAAGCCTTATTCAAATCATAGTTCCCCCAAGAGGTCTTCCCCTACTAAACCCTCACTTCCCTACTCCCTCTTCCTTCTGTGTCATCCTTGCACTGGAATTTGTACCCTTAAAGCACTTGATATACACCCCACCCTCAGCACCACACTTATGTTCATATCCATAATTTATTTTAATGTCTGTTTCCCCTTCTAGAATGTAAGCTTCTTGCGGGCAGGGAACAGGTCTACCAGCTCTGTTTTTTTATACTATCCCAGGCGCCTAGCACACTGCTCTGCATTCAGGAAGTGCTCAATAAATACCACTGATTGATAAACTGAGTGACAAGAGGGTAGGAAGAGACCAAGAGAGAAGTGTGTCAGTCAAACCAAAGTGGAATAAAATTTCCTGGAGAATAATAATAATAATGTTGGTATTTGTTAAGTGCTTACTATGTGCCGACCACTCTTCTAAACGATGGGGTAGATACAAGATCATCAGGTTGTCCCACTTGAGGCTCACAGTCTTCATCCCCATTTTACAGATGAGGTACCTGAGGCACTGAGAAGTGCAGTGACTTGCCCAAAGTCACACAGCTGACAAGTGGCAGACATGGGATTAGAACCTATGACCTCTGACTCCTAAGCCCATGCTCTTTCCACTGAGCCATGCTGCTTCTCTAAAGCGAGTGGTCAACAGTACTGAAGGTGGCTGAGAGGTCAAGGGGGATGAAGAAGGCTCAGAGCCCATTTATTCAGTCATTCACTTCAAATCAATCAAATGCTTACCTTGTGCAGAGCACTGTACTAAGGGCATGGGAGAATACAATATAACAGAGCTCGTTCATTCATTCAATCATATTTATTGAGCACTCACTGCGTGCAGAACACTGTACGAAGCTCTTGGTAGAGTACATTATAAGAATAAACAGTCACATTCCCTGCCCAGGTTGAGTGTACAGCTTAGAGGGGGAGACAGACAGTACTCTGAATAAATAAATAAAGAAATTACAGAGTTAGTAGACACATTCCCTGTCCGCAGTGAGTTAACATTCTACAATCCATTTGGCTATAATCTTCATGACCTCGGAGAGTTCAGCCTCAGTGGGTTGAAGGCGACGAAAGCCAGTTGGTTGCGGGCCAAGAAGAGAGTTGAAGGAGAGGAAGTGAAGACAGACAGTAAATACAACCTGTTTAAGGAGTTTGGACAGGATCGGGAGATTAAGGACCTGGATTCTAATCCCGGCTCTGCCACTTGTCTGTTGTGTTACCTCAGGTAAATTCCTTAATTTCTCTGTGCCATAGTTTCCTCATGTTTAGATGGGGATTCAGTACCTGTTCTCCCTCCTACTTAGATTATAAACCCCCTTTAGGACAGGGACTGCATCCAACCTGATTGCCTTGTATCTACCTTGCATCTGGAGAAGCAGCTTGGCTTAGCGGAAAGAACCTGGGTTTGGGAGTCAGAGGTCATGGGTTCTAATCCCGGCTCTGCTGCTTGTCAGCTGTGTGACTTTGGGCAAGTTACTTCACTTCTCTGTGCCTCAGTTCCCTCATCTGCAAAATGGGGATTGAGTCTGTGAGCCCCACGTGAGACAAACCGATAACCTTGTATCTACCCCAGCGCTCAGAACAGTGCTTGACACAGAGTAAGCACTTAACAAATACCATCATCATTATTATTACCCCAGCATTTAGAACAGCGATTGACATGTAGTACGCACCTAATAAATATCACAATTATTATTATGTGAGGTAGACAGTAGACTCCTCTTGGAACAAACTACAATTTCCCTTCCAATTTCTTTCCTCCTTCCCCAGTAAAACCAATCCAGTAGTTCAGGGATGAGGTGTACATGTTGAGAGCATGGGGAAAGCAGGGGAGAAAGTGGAGGAGGGAGGGAGAGAAAGAAATAGAGGGAATAAGAGAGAGGGAGGGACAGAGAGAGGGGAAGGGAGAGGGAGAGACAGACACTCCTCTCTGGTTTAACCAACAACAGGTTCTAAAGTCAAAAGTTCTTCTTTTTTAATCTTCATCTGAGTTTAGTAACTGTGGCATTTGTTAAAGCACTTACTATGTGCAAAGCACTATTCTAAGCACTAAGATGCATACAAGCAAATCGGGATGGACACAGTCCCTGTCCCACAAGGGGCTCACAGTCTTAATTCCCATTTTATAGCTGAGGTAACAGGCACAGGGAAGTTAGGTAATAATAATAATAATAATAATGTTGGTATTTGTTAAGCGCTTACTATGTGCCAAGCACTGTTCTAAGCGCTGGGGTAGACATAGGGAAATCAGGCTGTCCCACGTGGGGCTCACAGTCTTAATCCCCATTTTACAGATGAGGGAACTGAGGCACAGAGAAGTTAAGTGACTTGCCCACAGTCACACAGCCGACAAGTGGCAGAGCTGGGATTCGAACTCATGAGCCCTGACTCCAAAGCCCGTGCTCTTTCCACTGAGCCACGCTGCTTCTCCAAGGTGACTTGCCCAAGGTCACACAGCAGGCAAGTGACAGAGGCGGAATTAGAACCCAGGTCCTTCTGACTCCCATGGTCTGTGCTTTATCCACTAAACCATCTTGAGTTTACACCTAATCTGTGTGAACAAACATCTAACAGGTGGCATATCACCTCCTCTTTCTTGTGGTATTTTGGGTTGGGTATGAACACACGACAGCTTGGTTTCTTGTCCACCCCTGACCAGGCTTCAAGGAGCAAAGACAGAAATTCAGGGTGGAGCAGAAACAGATCGCCTAGACCTCACAGGCGAAATACGGTGAACTGAGGGGCTAAATCACCTCCTCACAGGGGAATTCCAGCTCCCACTTTTGCAGTCAACTTTATGGCCTCTGGCCATTTCTCAGCCACCAAGAGCTGGTTCCCTCAGCCCCCGATTTTCTTACCCCTATCTCAGTCACGTGTACTTCCCATCCTCATCACACCTCCCCCCTCCTCCTTCTACTTTCATCCTCCCTGTCGGATCGGATAGGAGAGCTGGGGATCCTGGGGCTGGGAGTCGGTGAGGGCAGGATGGATCTCAGGGGTTGAAAATCCCTTAGCTGCAGGTTGCCAGGCAACTTGAGACCCCGTGGTCCGGGGTTTTGGGTCTCATGGAGAATGGGATCTTGAGCTTTGGGGCTCCCCCAGGATTGCAGAATGGAGAGCAACAGTTGGCCCGCTGGAATCTGTTACACCCGTAATCTCTTTCCTTGACCCTACCTCCCCATTTTCCCACTCTCTTTTCTCCCCAACCCCACCAACCACCCTTCCTCCTTGACCTGGTGATTTCCTCTTTACTCATCTTTGTCTTTTGGATTCACTCAGAAACCCTTAGTGGAGGGGAGGTTTATTCAGTCCAGGGCAGCGAGGAGAGGGGTAATCAGGATTCTTGAGTTCTATCCCCTTTCTGACTAGACCTGAGCCACAAGCAAATGATTCTCGGCCTCAGTTTCCCTACGGAGCAAAGGCTGAGTGGCCTCCAAGGTAGGGTGGCCACTGACTGCCCTTGGCGACACCCAACAAGGAAATACTTCCAGCATCACCTACTTTAAAGCCAGGCACACAGTGTACCTCAATGACCAGAAAAACACAGACTGTGGGACCTTTGAGTTTTTCTCCATGGGGACTCCTGGATCCTCATCTTGCTCCAGAATTTTTGTATTTCCCTCCCAGGTCAGCATGAAGCCTGACGCAGTGTCCGAGCCATAGAACTCAGAACCACCCATGAGCTGTGGTGAAAGGAGACTCATAGTCAAAAATTAAGAAATGCACAGAAAATTATCAAGTTCTGATTTGATACTGGACAGGAAACAGGGCTGCTGAAAATTGGGCTGTCCAGAGCAAAATCAGAGGACTGGCCACTCTACTCCCAGGACACGAGGAAGGTCTTGTCACCAATCTTAAAACTTCCCAAATATTCATAGAAATGCTAGGATTCATCCCAAGACAGCCAACTTTGTTGAAATGGAATGCTGAGAAGTCAGGAATCAGAAAGGTGCGGTCAGTGATTTGACCTGACAGAGAAATCAGAAGTGGTGAAGGGGTCAGGGCTGTCTGGGCAGGTCTGGTGGGTCCCCTGAACTGAGGTGGCTCTCTGCCCCATCCGGTCAGCGGGTCTCACCGGCAGTGAGGTTCTGATGCTTCCAAGGAACAGGACAGTCCCATCCCTTCTCCCCCAGCCCCGATGATGGCATGGACGCTCAGAAGACAAGGCCAACACACCCAGCCATCTACTCAGGACCCCAGCCTTAGGGAATTCACTGAACAGAAAGCTCTCCGTTCATAGAGTCGGATCCGTTTCAGGGTACTCCCACCCCCATCCTCAGCCGTGGCTTAATCCAAATGACCTGACACAAGTCTTGTTCCTGCTCTGGAAAAAATGGCTGACTCGGAGTGGGGAGTGGGAGATGTGGAGTGCAGTCAATCAAAGGGGAGAACTGCAAAAGGAGGGAGGGATGGAGGAAGTCGGCTTGCCAGGAAATAGAGATTTCCCAGAGGGGCCGGCAGAGTCTTGGAGGTGCTCCCAAAGGGAAGAGAAGCAGAACTCCTTGGGCCAACATGTCTACAGAGAAATTAGTGTTATGGAGGTTGATACTGGGACCTAGAAAGAAAAGGGATTCTGGACCCAGGGCATGGGGTTAGGTAAGAGTCACAGAGTGGGTTCCCTGGACAGAATGCATTTATCCTATATGGGTATGGGATGATTTCTTCCATTTAAAAAAAATGCCATTCAGGAGTTACTATTTTTTTTTAACTGGGGTGAAAACCAGCTTTACTTTTTTAAAACGTCATTATGGTTTACTCTGAAAAACGTTTTTCAGGCCAAGTTGAGGGAGGATACAGAAAGGTAAAGTGCATGATGGACAAAATAGTGACTACGGAACTCAGATCTGGAGCTCCCCCCTTCTGAGCCAAATAGCATTTGCCCCCTGACCTGGTCATCCTTATGACCTAGAGGCTAGGGTAGGATTGGGGTAAGGTCCCCAGAGAAACCTGAGCTGCAAATAGGAGGGATCACAGGCTTATTTGGGACATGGGAGAAGGACATGATGTTGTGTCTGGCTTGTAGGTTTTAGTCCCAGGTCTCACCACCAATACGCTCAGCCTCACTGGGTCACGGCATTTTTGTCTTCAAGGTGGGTATTTGTGCGGTCCCATGAGTCCCTCTCAGCAGCAAGGGGAAGGATTCGTAAGGGGAAAACTTAAATCTGTAAAGTGCTCTGAAGTCCTAAGAAATATGCCGGGTAGAAGCACTGACCCAATTGCGTCTTCCCCTTTCCCAACTCCTTTGGTGGGGAGAAACCAGGCTGCGGCAGAGCTGCGGCAGTGAGAGGAGGAAGGAGGAAGAACAGGAGAAGCAGGGAGAAAAGGAGGAGGAGGACGACGACAAGAAGGAGAAGGAGGAGTAGTGGAGGAGGAGAAAGAGGAGGAGGAGGAGGATTGAGTATATATCAAGCAATCAATGGTATTTATTGAATGCTTACTGTGGGCAGATCACTATATTGAGTGCTTGGGAGAGTACAATGTAACAGAGTCGGTAGACCCATTCCCTGCCCACAATGAGTTTATACTCTAGAGGGCATCCATCTTGCAGGGCCTTCATGCCCAAGTGAGTCTCTAGCCTGGCCTCTGTTCCTCTGCCCACTTCTTTGGGGCACTGTACCCAGTGGCTGCTTGACCGTGGAACTGTCATGTGACCCAGACTGGAATAAAGGGTTACAGTAATTCCTTGACTTTCCTGTTCTTCCCGAAGAGAGAATCACCCAGATCCATTAGAGGAATAACAAAAAAATCACCTCTGGGACCACCTTCTGAAATGTCACGGGAAAAGTGCCAAGAAAATGACTAAAGGTCAGTGTAATGAAAAGGGGCTCCACTTTTTTCTCTATCCAAAAGCAGCACCACATCAGACGATCGATAGACTTCTGCCATTTGCTAGATGACACAGGCATTCACAGACATTTCCTTCATTGTAAGCGGCTATTTTTGCCAAGTCATCTAGTTTTCTTTTTTGAAAATCTCTGTGAGTTTCAGAGTGGCTCCTCAAGAATGAAAATCAGATGAAAATTCAGAAGGCTTCTTTGGGGCTGCTAGGAGTTCCCCTTACTGTCAGTAGGGATTATGTCTACCTATGTTGTATGGTACTCTTCCGAGTGCTTACTCACTCTGCACACAGCCAGTGTGTTCAATAAATACCACTGATTGATTTCCCTCTTTCTCCCTTCCCCCACCCCCTGAAGCCTGGAACCCAAAATACAGGTGGCAAAAATCCTTGCACCAGCTCTACCAGAATTAGCTAGCCCTATACAATATTCAAATCTCGGTTTAGAGGTGAGAACTTGATTTCAGACATGAAGAGTGTCAGCACAACTGATTCTTAAAAAGTGGGGAGAAGGGAAATCCCCCAGAAATCTATTTGTGCTGCATTTAAAAATGACCAAATCTTCCGGCATTCAATAGCTGTTCTCCCTCCTACTTAGACTGTGAGTCCCATGTGGACCCGATGATCTTGTATCAATCTATCAATCAATCATTTTTATTGAGCACTTACTATGTGTAGAGCACTGTACTAAGCTCTTGGGAGAATACAATATAACGGAGGAGGCAGACCTGTTCCCTGCCCACCACAAGCTTACAATCTAGAGGGAGCTTACAATCGAGAGGTAACCATTGTATCTACCCCGGCACTTAGAACAGTGCTTGACACACATAGTAAGTGCTTAACAAATACCACAATCGTTATTTGCTATCATTATTATTACTATTTTATCGGTATTTGTTAAGCGCTTACTATGTGCCAGGCAGTATACTAAGCTCTGGGGTGGATACAAGGTTGGACACAGTCTACGTCCTACATGGGGCTCATAGTCTTGATCCCTATTTTAAGATAAGGTAACCGAGGCCCAGAGAAGTCAAGCGACCTGCCCAAGGTCATATAGAGTCGGGATTAGAACCCATCTCCTCTGACACCTAGGTTCATGCTCTTTTCACAAGTCCACACTGCTTTCCTGTCAAATGAAGCAGAGGGTAGTGACAAATCAAGGCACGTGCAAGGCATTAACATAAATTAGAATGGATTTGTAAAATTGATCTAAATTCATTTTGGCAGTCAAAGGGGAAAACATCAATGGAATTTAATTTGGGGTTTTGATGAGGGGGTTAACCCTAACTTTAAAGAAATTTATTCTGGAGGGGTAGAAATTGAATTGAGTCCAACAACTCACGTCTTAAAGGCCTTGGGAGTGCCCAAAGGATCAGCTGGGTCAAAACCCCCTGTAAGAGGCCTCAAAGCCGGCGGACTGCCTCTAGAGTACCAGTTGAGCCTGTCAGTCTGGCCTTTCATTCATACATTCAATCATATTTCTTCTGTGCAGAGCTCTGTATTAAGCCCTTGGAGAGTACAATTCAGCTATAAATAGAGGCAATCTCTACCCAACAACGGGCTCACAGTCTAGAAGGGGAGAGACAGACAACGAAACAAAACAGATACAAGTAAACAGGCATCAATAGCATCAATATGAATAAATAGAATAATAGATACATACACATCATTAATAAAATAAGTAGAACAATAAATATGTACATATATACACAAGTGCTGTGGGGCGGGGAGGGGGGTAGAGCAGAGGGAGAGTCGGGGCGATGGGGAGGGGAGGAGGAGCAGCAGAGGAGCAGGGGAAAAGAAGATCTTAGTCTGGGAAGGCCTCCTTTCATTCATTCATTCATTCATTCATTCATTCATTCATTCATTCATTCACTCATTCATCCAATCGCATTTATTGAGAGCTTACTGTGTGCAGAGCACTGTACTAAGTGCTTGGGAGAGTACAATAGAAAAATAAACAGACAAATTCCCTGCCCACAGTGTGCTTACAGTCTAGAGAGAGACAGGCATCTTCTTGCTCCAAGGGAACAGTTGCTAAGGGTTCATACAGTTTATACAGAGGCATCTTTCCAGAGTACGACCAGACGCTGCTGTGGAATGGGAGAGGCCCTCTGAGCTGGGCTTGGGCTCTAGACCCTTTAAGCCTAGGCTCTAGGTCCTCTGAGTTTTTTTCTTTTTTTGTATGGCATTTGTTAAGCGCTTACCATGTGCCACACTACAAGACTCATGTGGGACAGGGACTGTGTCCAACCTGATTAGCTTGTATCTACTCCAGTTCTTAGCACAGCCTCAAATTTCATTTTACAGATGAGGTAACTGAGGCACAGAAAAGTGAAGTGACTTGCCCAAGGTCACACAGCAGACAAGTGGCAGAGCCGGGATTACATCCCAGATCCTTCTCTCTCCCAGGCCCGTGCTCGACCCACTAGGCAAAACCGCTTCTCTGTGTTGGGCCTAATAATTATCACGATAATTGGTGGTATTTGTTAGGAGCTTTCTAAATGCCAAACACTGTACTAAGTGCTGGGGTAGATATAAAGTAATCAGGTCTGCGCTCTAGGACCTCTGAGCTGGAATTAATGATTATACCTGTGGTATTTGTTAATGATGTTGGTATTTGTTAAGCGCTTACTATGTGCAGAACACTGTTCTAAGCGCTGGGGTAGATACAGGGTCATCAGGTTGTCCCAGGTGAGGCTCGCAGTCTCATCCCCATTTTACAGGTGAGGTCACTGAGGCACAGAGAAGGGAAGTGACTTGCCCACAGTCACACAGTTGACAAGTGGCAGAGTTGGGATTTGAACCCATGACCTCTGACTCCCAAGCCTGGGCTCTTTCCACTGGGCCATGCACTTACTCTGCATCAAACTCTAGCACTAGGCCCTCTGAGCTGGACCCAGGCTCCTGGGGGCTGCAGAGCCCAGTCAGAGGCCCTACTGCCTGGCCCCAGTTCCCTCTTTCAGCTGCAGTTTTGCCATTAGCAGAGTCTGGAGCCCTGGGGTGTTGAGAGCCCTCTGGCTAAGAACCAGCCCCCTGCAGCCTCGGGTCTCCTTTGTTAATACTAATACTACTAACTACTTTGTTAATAATATAATAATGGTGCTGGTTAAAGTGCTTACTATATGCCAAGCACTGTTCTAAGCACTGGGGTAAGATAGAAGTTAATCCGGTTGAACACAGCCCCGGGCCCACATGAGACTCACGCTCTTCATCCCCATTTGACAGATGAGGTAACTGAGGCCCGGGGAAATTAAGCGACTTGCTCCAGTCACACAGGAGATAAGTGGCAAAGCTGGGATTAGAACCCAGGTCCTTCTGACTCCCAGACTACGGTCTATCCTCTAGGTTATGCTCTTCCCCTTCCCCCTCTGCTCTGAGATCTGAAACTTCTCCACAGCTGAGCAGACACTCAGCTTCGGCCTTTTCTCCCCGATTATCTGGCAGCAGAGAGCCAACTGACGGGAGGGGTGAAGCCACCTCCTTCTCAACCCCTTCCTCCTCCACCCCCGCCCCACCACCACCTCCAACCCCTCCCCTCCCCACCCAGAAGGCCGAGGAGACTGAGAAAGGTGCCGGGGCACCCTCCTGGGAGGAAAAAAACACATCATTTTGCTACTGCCCATGTGATCTGCCAAAAACCTCAGCTCAGCCTCCCGCCCGCCAGACGGCCGTCCGCCCACCCACCCCGGGGCCTCCTGCACCTCCCTCTGCCCCGGGAACCAGTAGCAACAGCAGTGGCAGCGGCGAGGGCGGTGGTGACGGCAGCAGCAGCAGCATCAGCGGGCAGCGGTGCCAGCACCACCTCGGCCCCTGGTCCCGCAGCTGCTGCCCTCTCCATGACCAGCCAGACCTGGGGCCCGAGCTCCCCTGGCGGGCTCGGGCCCTACAGCGGGTGGGGGGACTACGAGGAGGTGGGGGGTACGGTGATGCCCTGGTGCCCCACGCCAGAGCTGCCCTACGGCTACGCTTACATCCCGGCCCTCTACCTGGCCGCCTTTGTCGTGGGCCTGGTGGGCAACGGCTTCGTGGTGGCACTCATGGTGGGCCAGCCGGGCCCCCGGCGGCTGGTGGACACGTTCGTGCTGCACCTGGCCGTGGCGGACCTGGTGTTCGTGTGCACCTTGCCCCTTTGGGCGGCGGCCGCGGGCCTGGGAAACCACTGGCCCTTCGGCGAGGGGCTCTGCAAGCTGAGCAGCTTCGCCATGGCGGTCAACCGCTGCTCCAGTGCCCTGCTGCTGGCCGGGATGAGCTTGGACCGCTATCTGGTCGTGGTCAAGATGCTGGAGGTGCGGCCCCTGCGGACGCCGGGCTGCGTGGTCAGCGCATGCGGGGTCATCTGGGCCATCTCCCTGCTGGCTGGCATCCCTTCTCTGGTCTTCCGGAAGCTGCAGCCGGCCGCCCGGGCCTCGGGCAGCTTGTGCGGGGAGGAGGCCTCGGACGCCTTTCAGAGCCTCAGCCTGGCCCTGCTGGTCTTCACCTTTGCCCTCCCGTTGGCCGTCATCCTCTTCTGCTACTGCCTCATTTCCCGGAGGCTGCGGCAGCACCACGGCTTGGGCCGGCACCGGAAAAACTCCCTCAGGATCATCTTCGCCGTGGTGGGCACCTTCGTGGGGTCCTGGCTGCCCTTGAGCCTCCTGAGGGCCTTCTACCACCTCAGCCGCCTTGGGGTCTTGGAACTGCCCTGCCCGCTGCTCCTGGCCCTGCGATGGGGTCTCACGCTGTCCGCCTGCCTGGCCTTCATCAACAGCTGCGCCAACCCCATCATCTACCTGTCCCTGGACCGCTCGTTCCGGGTGCGGGCACTGCGTGGGGCTTGTGGGAAGGCCTCCCGCTTGGTGCGTCGAGCCAGCTCCGTCTCGTCTTCCCGGGACAGCCGGGACAGCGGCTCCCTCTTCCAGGCCAGAGGCCGGACCAGGGCCGGGTCCGCACCCGGCGGCCCAGGCTAGGGGCCTGCGGACCCTTAGCCCCAGGACCCTGCGAGGCAGTGTGAGTTGGGAGTCCCCGGAGGGTGGGGGCCCGAGGGGTGGCCGGTCCAAAGGGCAGAGTCATCAGAAATAACGACAGCAACAGAGGTGTTCGTTAAGGGTGCTTACTAAGTCCCGAGTGCTGTGATGAGCCCTAGGATAGACTCAATACAGTCAGACTGGATGCAGATCCTGCCCCTCACAAGGGTCACAAGGGGGAGGGAGAACAGGAAGTGCTTACTATGAGCCAAGTGCTGTGCTAGGAAGAAGCCCTTCGGCGGTTCCCTCGGACACCCTGGCCAGATGAGAGGAGGGGCCGGGGCGGGCAGGTTGGGCGAGGGGCGGTGGACCCCCGCCATCCACTTAAGATTGGGCTCAGGCTCCCTGATGGTCCCCAGCCTCTGGCAGCCCTCCATCCTGTGCTCTCTGGGTCTGAGCCTCTTTGCCCACTCCACCGCCTGACAATGTCCCCTCGTCTGTGGAAGCAGAGCCAGCCAGAACCGGTCAGATAACTGGTACCCAGCTCCGGACAAAGTATTCCCCAGCCTGAGGTCCTCCCCAGCACTCCCTTAGCCTAGTACAGCCAAGTCAAGATGTATAGCCTCCCCGGTGGGCTGATCTGAGGGCTCTGCACTCAAGAAGTGCTCAATAAATTTCACTGATTGATTGATCAGTTGATACCACTGATTGGTTGATCGATGTGTTGTCGCTCTTCCTCTCTCCCCAGTCAATAGTAACTCTGAATGTGCAGTCAGCACCAAATGTAGCCAGCCCCTCCTAAACCTTCAGAAATCCTCCTCCTCCTCCATCCCCAGCCCTATGCCAGTGTCCAGGGGCCTGCCAGCTTTGCTCTTCCCTGAGGGTGCCAATCCTAGACACCCAGTTACGCTCTGCTTTGGTCTCTCACTGGGTGCGTCCAGTCTGTGCTCACTGGACTCTGCTCTTCTCGCAGGACCCTGCGCCCGGCTCCACTGTGCCCCTGCAACTCCCACCTGCTGGCCCTCAGGGATCTTGGATCCGGGGCTCAGACAGCCGACCTCCCTCTCCCTCCCCTCGCGATGTACAAGACGGAGGAACTGCGGTGTGACCTTCTCTATGCCTGCAGGGATAACTTCTCTCCCAGCAAGCCTGAGGAAAGACTTTTTCATGCTTCACTCTCAAGCTCCAGAACCCAGCTCCATCCCCCACCCCATCCCTCCCGTCTCCCCTGCCCCCACACCTTCCTGAGCCCCAGTCCGGCCCCTGGTTTCGGCCACCGTGGTTTCAGCTGCTCCATCCCCGTGCCCGCTCTCGTCTAGGGCCCCGGCTCAGAGGAAACTTTGGATGTGTTTCTCACAAATAATAAATTCGTTTTTGGATGACCCCGTATCCGGCCTCTGCCTCCTTGCTGGATGGAGAAACTGAGACTAGCCTGGAGCTGAGTGGGGGCAAATGAGAAATGTAAGGAGAAGTAGCATGGTGGAGTCGATAAAGCACAGGCCTGGGAGTCAGAAGGACCTGGGTTCTAGTCCCGGCTCTGCCACTTGTCTGTCGTATGACTTTGGGGAAAGTCACTTAAATTCTCTGTTCCTCTGTTATCTCATCTGTGAAAGGGGGATTAAGACTGTGAGCCCTCTGTGGGATAGGGACTGTGTCTACCCTGATTAACTTATGTATATCCCAGTACGATGCCTGGAACATCATAACCGCTTAACAAATACCATTAAAAAAAAAATGAGGTGGACCATCTTAGTTGGGTGACTGTGGGCAAGTTACTTAACTTCTCTGTGCCTCAGTTACTTCATCTGTAAAATGGGGATTAACTGTGAGCCTCACGTGGGACAACCTGATTAACCTGTATCTCCCCCAGTGCTTAGAACAGTGCTCTGTACATAGTAAGCGCTTGACAAATACCAACATTATTATTATTAGAGCTGTGCATGATGGGAGACCCGAGAATCTCCTCAGGAACCTCTCCTGGGAGTAGCTGGGGGTAGCCGGTTGAATTTTGGGGGGTGCCTTGACCTGGGAAAACCCCCAGCATTTCTAGGCCCAACAGTGACCTTGATTTCTTCCCTATTTCCCAAAAAGAACAAATGCAATGATGGGTCTTCCCCCCGACCCCCACTGGTCATTGCTTGAGGAAACCATAGCCAAACTTCAGCTCTAAAACAAGATACCGGGAGTTACCTAGAAAAAAACAAAACACTGCGGCCCATTTTCTGAAAAGAATGATCTTCTGAATTTCTCAGCTTGTAACAGGGTTCCATCAGATATGAATCTAGATCTGCAGTTGCAGGTTTCCAGAGACTTTCTATTTTGCTTTCCATGCATTCTCCTGGAGGGTCTGGGGGCCGTGGCCCAGAGAGGAGTCCAGGGGTTCCCTCTGCCTTGACACTGTCTGGATCAATGGAAAGCCAGCAGGAGGGCATCTTGGGCAGGACTGTAGGGCTCCGTTGCCCCTCAGAGCCAGGCTTCCAGGCTGAGTCCTCTGTCTGATATCTTTCCCAATCCGGCATCTGTCTTTACACCAGACAGAACCCTTCCTCTCACCACACAAGTCCAGCCGCCTGTTTGAACCTTTTTCCCATTTAAGTTGGCTATTTTCCTTGGCAACCTTATTTCCAGTTCAGTATTCCCTCGGGTGGCTGATGGTGTCCATGTGGATATTTTAATGACTTTACCTGTCCACTAAGGAGCTCAGAGCCCTACATAGACTGGTTTTTTTTAGCCTCACACTCCCACCCCAGCCCCCTTACTTTCCTAGGGATTTCTCTTCCCCATTGAACAGATACAAAAACTAAGGCTTAGAAGGGGAAAAGCTCACACAGCCCAAAGTGACAGAGCAATTCTGGGACCCCTGGACCACCATTTGCCATTGACTTCTGGGAGATAGGGTGTGGGGGTGAGCAGAGAGACAGAAGACCCCAAGTGCCAGCTCTTTAACCTGACCCTTCCTCCTCCCAGGTTGGTTCACATTTCCTACATCAGATTCCCACAGCTTCATAGCCTGAATTTATCACAGTGCAAAGTTGTCTCTTCCAGGAAGTCTTCCCTGGCTAACCCTACCTATTCTCTGACCTCCAGTCCATTCTACGACCCACTCCTTCCCTCCTTCCCCTCGACCTATTTCTTTAATTTTGGCACAGTCATTTTAACTTCTCTGGGCTAACCGTCTGTGTATTTGTCCTATCTCCTCCAACAGCCCTGGGTGCTGGGACCAGATCTGGTTTTTTATATGGCCTTGAATTCCAAATAAACCTTGTTGACTGACTCACCAGGAAGGCAGAAGAGGAGAAAACAGGTGCCTGATGAGGATAATAATAATAATAATGGTATTTGTTAAGCGCTTACTATGTGCCAAGCACTGTTCTAAGCGCTGGGGTAGATACAGGGTAATCAGGTTGTTCCACATGGGGCTCACACTTTTAATCCCCATTTTACAGATGTGGTAACTGAGGCACAAAGAAGTAAAGTGACTTGCCCAAGGTCACACAGCAGACAAGTGGCAGAGGCGAGATTAGAACTCACGACCTCTAACTCCCAAACCCGCGCTCTTTCCACTAAGCCACGTTGCTTGATAATTTCCATCTCCAAAATCTACTACTTTCCTCAAGGACAAGTTCTGAGTTTTTTCCGTTTGTTGTAATACTAGTAAATGACAATAATAATGAAAATTATAATTGTGGTATTTATTAAATGCTTATTAAGTGCCCCAAACCACGCTAAGTGCTAAGGTAGGCACAACCCAATCAGATCAGTCACACTCCTTGTCCCACGCAGGGTTCAAGTCTAAGTATTTTGCTGTACAACTGTGGGATTTCACTAAATGCTGCTGATTGACTGACAGTGAAGAATCTGTCTCCTTATGCCTGGTGGGCTTTGTTTGCTGGAACTAGGGGTCCCTCCTTTCTGCCTACCTCGAGTGTCAATGGGAGTGAAATGACCACCTCCCTGGACAGTAGGAGACAGGGTAGGAAGGGGAGAGCAGAAGGGGGCCACCCACGGCAATGAGACTGAGAGATGAAAGTTTCAAACAGGAGTTTGCCCAAGGAATTTCAGACCAAGGAGATATATCCCAGAGGGAAAATGATGAAAGAGGAAGCCAGGGAGAGAGGAGGGAAAGGCATATATGTAAGGATCATGGCACATACAATAATAATAATAATAACAACTGTACAGCACTTACTAATAATAATGTTGGTATTTGTTAAGCGCTTACTATGTGCCGAGCACTGTTCTAAGCTCTGGGGTAGATACAGGGGAATCAGATTGTCCCACGTGGGGCTCACAGTCTTAATCCCCATTTTACAGAGGAGGGAACTGAGGCACCGAGAAGTTAAGTGACTTGCCCAAAGTCACACAGCTGACAAGTGGCAGAGCCAGGGTTCGAACCCATGACCTCTGACTCCAAAGCCCGGGCTCTTTCCAGTGAGCCACACTGCTTCTCTAAGCATGAGGCAAGCACCAGCTAAGTCCTAGTGTAGATATAATGTAGTTAGATAATAATAATAATAATGTTGGTATTTGTTAAGTGCTTACTATGTGCCGAGCACTGTTCTAAGCACTGGGGTAGACACAGGGGAATCAGGTTGTCCCACGTGGGGCTCACAGTCTTAATCCCCATTTTACAGATGAGGGAACTGAGGCACAGAGAAGTTAAGTGACTTGCCCACAGTCACACAGCCGACAAGTGGCAGAGCTGGGATTCGAACTCATGAGCCCTGACTCCAAAGCCCATGCTCTTTCCACTGAGCCACGCTGCTTCTCCGCGTGGCTCAGATTCAGATCAGATTCAGTCCCAGTTCCATATGGGACTCACAGCCGCTGAGGGAGGGTGAATAGGCATTTAATCTCCACTTTACAGATGAAGGAACTGAGGCCTAGAGAAGTTAATAATAATAATGATAGTAATAATAATAACTGTGGCACTTGCTAAGCACCTACTGTGTGCCAGGCACTGTACTAAGTGTTGAGGTGGACACAAGAAAATGGGGTTGGACTCGGTCCCCATCCCACGTGGGGCTCACAGTCTTGATCCCCATTTTACAGAAGAGGTAACTGTGGCACAGAGCAGTGAAGTGACTTGCCCAGGGTCACACAGCACATAAGCAGTGGACCCAGGAGTAGAAGCCATGACCTTCTGACTTTCAGGCCTGTGCTCTATCCACTAGGCCACGCTGCTTCTCATTCCTGTGCTCTTTCCACTCCTTGGCCATGCTACATCTCCTCTAAACCCAGGATAGGAATTCCCCTGCTCTCCCCACAACCAACCACCCAGACATGCACACCTGTCATCTGTTTGCACTGTGATAAATCACAACCGTGACCCACCCATTCAGTCTGGGAGGAAGAGGTGGTCAGGCTGGACTGCCCAGAGGGATGGACTATGGGCTGGGTGGAAGCTGTGGAGATGACCACGGGTGACAGATAAGCATCAATAACATGAGTCGCCATCTCCCACCAAACCTCCTCATCGCTAAGCATTTTTTACTGGGTTGGCTTCACCTCCACTATGGGTCTTCTCCCCACTTGGAAGAGGGACTGGGGGTGGGGAGGGTTCGGAGAAGGGCCTTGGCTGGCCCAGGATTTCAGGCCCAGGCAACAGGGAAGACAAGATGAGGATCCCCAACTAGGTTCCCACGCTACATCTCCCACTGGGCACAGAGAGCAGCTCTCAGCAGGAGACTGGAGGCCCTGAGTCATCTCAGTCCTGCCCTCCACCTGCCCATCCGCTCCCAGAGCTCAGTCTTCCTCCCGAACTTCCCAAATGAGTCAGCACCGACCCGGGCACCTTTCTTCTCATCCGGGCACCATTAGCAGGGGGGAAAAAATCCCTCAGGCCCAAATGAGTCAGACGGGCAAACACAATCACCCACAATGGGGAACCAGGTCCAGCTGGGCCCTTGGTGCCGCCATTGGCCGGACTGCGGCTTGTCTACCCGGCATCCCTCCCCTGCCCGCCCGCCAGTCTTCCTGTTGGCCGTCAGGCAACCCCGCCACCTCAAGGCAAGTCACAATGTCCAGCGCTGTCAGCGACTTGCCACATGGCCTCGGGACCGCGTGGAGCTTTTTCCCAAGATCCAGTCCTCCCAGGAGAGACGGTAGAAGCCAGAATGACCGAAAGCATAGTTGCAGGGACGATGACCAAGAAAAGAGGGGAGGGAGGGGACTGGCAGAGGAAGAGGAGGAATCAGTCTAGTTTACAAGCTCCTCTCTAGAGTGTAAGCTCATTGTTGAACTCTCTCAAATGCTCAGTAAGGGGCTCCGCACACAGTAAACGTTCAAAGAATATTGTTGGCTGTTTGATTTCCCCGATGCTGGAGAAGCGTGGTGCTTGGACCTGCCTCATACAGAACAGAACAAAGCAGAAAAAAACTCTTTCCTTCAAATCTTTCTGTCATTTTCAGATATCTTAATCGATCAATCAATCAATGGTATCTATTGAGCTCTTAGTCTGTTTAGAGAACTGTACTAAGTAAATGGGAAAGTAAAGTGGAGTTAGAAGGCAAGATTTGCACTTAGATTTACACATTTTTCCTCCTTTTAAGTTGGCCTCTTTTGGTCAGATTTAGAGACCAAATCAATACTTCTGTCCCCTTCCCTCCCTCTGTTAATTATTCCTTGGCTGATAGTATTCGCTAATTTTAACCTGCCAAGAAGCTGGAAACAATCAGAAGGAGAAACCTTCACGGTAGAATAATTTATCTTCTCGAAATAGTCATTCAGCAATTGAAATTCAATACCTTCTAAAAAAAAATAAATCTTTGCGATTAGACCGAGGTTAATCATCCATCCATTGTGAGAGAAGGCGGCATCATCATCACTGCTGTTTTAATGGACAAACGCCCTCAGCCCCACAGCACTTATGTACAGATCTGTCATTTGTCTATTTTAATGTCTGACTTCCCCTTTAGACTGTGTGCTCCTTGTGAGCAGGAAACTTGTCTACCAACTTTGTTACACTGTAGTCTCCCGAGTGCTTAAGACAGTGCTGTGCACACAGTAAGTGCTCAATAAATTTGATTGATTGATTGAAGGATGATGTCTGCTCTCCAGGAGTTTACAGTCTCGCAGGGGAAACAGACACTAAAATAAATGTCGGGAAGGGGGAAGACAGCCACAGCCCTCCTCTGCGCAACGGACTATTACTCTCCCACACTTCAAAGCCCTATTGGCCTTTCCTGACGAAGCCCTCCTTTCCCCTTCTCCCACTCTGTTCGGTTTCACCCTGACTTGTTCTCTTTATTTGTCCCCCCTACCCAGCCCCATAATACTTATGTACATATCTGTAGTTACTTTATTTAGATACTTATATTAATGTCTGTCTCCCTCTCCAGACTGTAAAGTCGTTGTGGGCAGGGAACGTGTCTGTTTATTATTGTAATGTATTCTCCCAAGTGCTCAGTATAGTGCTTTGCGCTCAGTAAGCACTCAATAAATATGAATGAATGAATGAATGAATGAATGAATGAATGGGCCCAGGGACCATGCCGGGGGTTCACGGACCCTTCCAACCCTCTCTCTGCATGGTGGGGACTTTGGGACCCTGTCACGGGGCGGGGACACCGGCTCCCTCTGCGGCCCCCCAGTTTATGCACTGAGGGCCAGGGTCTGCGCTTGGGGGAAGGGATGCCGACCCCACCCCGGCTACACCACTGCACACCGGGATCCCAAGACCACATCAGAGGGACAGGATTCAGTCTTGAACCTGGGTACACACCAAGGAGAAAGGTCAAACAGGACTCTGCACAACAACCCAGCCACTAACAACGTGTTAACATTCACCCATTAGCAGCAACAACTTATTAGCGCTCTCCTGATCACTCTAGCCAATCCTTAACAATTTAGCCCATTCTCTCTGGGGATCCCCCAGCTGGGAGCTTCTGGGTTCCCACCTACTAGACTCTGGGTGTCCCAGATCGACTGCTGCAGCTCCAGACTTTCCTTCTTGAACATCTTAGGCCCACCATAACTTTTCAGTTCCTTCCCTCTGGCCGACCTACCTTTGCCCCTCTCTCCCATCACCCCTCCCTCCCCTTCCCCACAAACCGACTTCCATCCATCCTTCCTTCCCTGCCCCTCCATTTTATCCTTTCCAAGCTCTGTCCCTCAGCCCCCTTGCTGCCCCACAGCTTTGGCCATATGCTGTCGGCGGAACCCCCACTCCGTCATGAAGTCCCTTCATCCTTGACCTGTTCCTGACCTGCTTCTCCTCACCATTACTGAACGTGACTCTCCAGAAATGACATTGTCTTCCCTGCTGTTCTTGCCAAAGGGGGTCTCATTTTCTCCCACTCCCCAAGACTCAGTGGGAAAGGGGGAGGAATTTCCTTCCTTCTTGCTTCCTAATGCCATTTTCATACCATTCCTGCCTCCTCCATCCCTCTTTTTCCCTTCATTTGAAATCCATATCATGCATGTCCACCACCCCCTGCAGTTACTAATCTACCAGCCTCCAAGCCCCACCTCCAACTTTCTGAATCATTTTGACCCCTTTCTCACATACCTTCTCGCTTTCTCCAACCCTACATCGACCCTTGGGGACTTCAATATGCATGTCAGTGTTCCCGATGACCCAACCATTGTCCTCTTCCTCTCACTCCTCAACTCCCATTGACCTCCTGCTTCACCCCACCTCACCTACTCACCAACTTGGACCCAGGTTTGATCTCATCATCTCTAGTCACCACAATGTGTACCCTCATCAAGTCTGAAATTCCTCTACCCAACCAGAATCTCTTCTGTCTTCTCTCCCACACACCCTCTCTCAGAAAATATGTCTGGTTCTCCCCATAGAGACCACAGTCTTTGAGCTCTCTCCAATTTTCTAAAGTCATTATGCCCTATTTGGTCTCAACACTCAGACTACCTTCTCAAAGCACAAATTGATACCCTCAACACTGAACTCAACTCCCTCGCTCCCCTCTCCTTCCGCCAATATCATACCACTAATTTCACTAATTTACAAACCTGGATCACTTCCACAGTATGCTTCCCCTGCTCCTGAGCTTGAGTTGTGAAGCACTGCTGCTGGACGAAATCCAGACTTTTACCATCTCAAAGTCATCCCCACCTGCTTTGATTCTGCCCATATCGAAGTCATCCCCACCTGCTTTGATTCTGCCCTCTTGTCCTCCTGGCAACAGTACTTCTCCATCCTTATTGGCTCCCATGCCCAATGCCGGCACCAGCAGATCCAGACTTTAAACTGGAGAGGCCCATTTTCCTCCCATCCTTCCTCCAGTTCTTGCTCTTAATGAACTGGCCACATACTTTATTGATAAAATTGAAACCATCAGGAGTAATATCCTTAAAATCTCCCCTGCTTCTCTCCAGGCCCTTCCCCATCCTGTCCCCTCTTGAACTCTCCCGTGTGGGCAGGAAATGTGTCTGTTTATTGTTATATTGCACTTTCCCAAGCACTTAGTACAGTGCTTTGTGCACAGTAAGTGCTCAATAAATACGATCGAATGAGTGAATGAATCTTTCCCAGAAGTGACTCGAGAAAACCTCTCTCCTCCTCTCAAAATCCACCCTCCACCTGCACCTCTGAACCCATTCTTTCACAACTTATCAAAACACTTGCCCCCTCCTTTCTTCCCTACCTGACTGCCATCTTCAACTGTTCACTTCCCAGTGGCTTCTTCCCCACCACTTTCAAACATTCGAAAGTACCCCCTAGCCTAATGAAAACTCCCTTGACCCCATGGCACTCTCCAGTTATCATTCTGTCTCCCTTCTTCCATTTCTCTCCATATTCCCTGAGGGAGTTGTCTACTCCCACTATCTCCACTTCTTCTCTTCCAATTCTCTCCTTGCCCCCCTCCAATTTGGCTTCCATCCCCTTCACTCCATGGAAAATGCCCTCTCAAAGGTCACCAATGACCACCTTCTTGCCAAATCTGATGGCCTCTTCTCCATCCTAATCCTTGACCTCTCAGCTGCCTTTGACACTGTGGACACCCTCTCCTGGAGACATTATCCAAACTAAGCTTCAGTCACACTGTCCTCTCCTGGTTGTCTTATTTTTCTGATTTCTCCTTCTGAGTATCTTTTGCAAGTTCCTCTTCTCCCTACCAACATCTAACTGTAGGAGTCCCTCAGGGTTTAGTTTTGGGTCCCCTTCTATCCATAGGGAGCTCATTTGTTCCCATGGCTTCAACACCATCTCTTTTCAGATGACTCCCAATTCGATCTCTCCAGTCCTGACCTCACTCTTTCTCTGCAGTTTCGCATTTCCTCCTGCCTTCAGGACATCTTTATTTGGGGGTCCTACTAGCACCTCAAACCTAACACATCCAAAATAGAACTCCTCATCTTCCCTCCCCAACTCTGCCCTCTTCATGACTTTCCCATTACTGTAGACAACACCACTAATCTCCCTGTCTCACAGGCCCATAACCTTTTGGCATTATGCTTGCCAATCATCTCTCTCATTCAACCCACATATTCATTCTATCCCCCAAATCCTGTGGGTTCAACCTTCACATCAGTAAAATCCTCCCTATCCTCTTCAACCACTACTACTATCGACTACTATGTTGATCCAAACATTTATCCCTTCCCACCTTGACTACTATATCAGCCTCCTCACAGACCTCCCCATCTCCTGTCTCTCCCCACTCTAGTCTTTACTTCATTCTGCTCTCTGGATCATTTTCCTACAAAACCATTCAGTCCAGTTTTCCCCACTGCTCAAGAACCTCAAGTGATGGCCCATCTATCTCCACATCGAACAGAAACTCCTTACCCTGGCTTTAAAGTACTCAATCAGTTCTCCCTCTCCTACCTTATCTTGCTGATTTCTTAGAACTACAACCCAGTCTTCACACTTGGCTGCTCTAATGCCAACCTACTCACTATCTCGAATTTGCCCAACTCTGTGCTGACTCCTTGCTCATGCCCTCTCTTTAGCCTTAAACTTCCTCTTCCTTCAATCTGACAGGTCATCACTCTCTCCACCTTCGAAGCCTTATTAAGATCATTTCTCCTCCAAAAAGCCTTACCTGACTAAGCCCTCATTTCCCTTACTCCCTCTTCCTTCTGTGACACCTATATATTTGGTTCTGAATCCTGTCAGCGCTTGATACTTATCCCGCCCTCAACCCCATAGCACTTTTGTGCACATTTGTAACTTATTTTCAAGTCTGTCTTGCCCTCTAGACTGAAATTCCCTGGCGGGCAGGGAACATGTCTACATACTCTGTTGTATTTTACTCTTCCGAGTGCACAGTAGAGTGCTCTGCATGCAGTAAGTGCTCAATAAATACCACTGATTGATTTTTCCTAGGCCTGGAGGTGTAAGACCACCATGGCTAAGAAGCTGCAGTGCTCCACACCAGATGCAGCTGCATTCCTAAATGGCCCATGGCCCCTCAAAGCTGCCACCTAACATTCTTGTAGACACCCCACACCAGAACCGTTAGCAAAGGGTTTGTTTTTTCTTCAGGCCCGCCTTGCCACTCTGAAGGAGAAAATGGGCTCTGACTTGGAAATAACTGATGCCTTCTCTGGGTCCAAGTTCGTTTACAAATAAAATTATACCATTTCCTGTGGTTAAGTGATGAAAGCGATATCGGCAGGCAGACTCAGAATGATTCAAATGCAAACAAATCAAGCCTCCTGGTGGAACCTGTTGTTGAAAAAATGCCCCGGCAATTAAAAGAAAAAGAGTAGGGTCCCAAGATGGGAGGATGGGTTTAATTGAACTCAGAATGTTTTCAAAGCACATTTCAGATGTTCCTCAAGTCCTCCAATCAGTCTCTCCCTATCCCTGTCCCCAGCAGCCTAACTCCCCCTCTCTACTTGGTTCTGAGTCAAGCAGTTTGACGAAGATATTTCTACTGCTCCAGTGGCCAGGTCTGGGATGCTTTTAATGTTGGCGTGAGGAGGAGAGAGGTGGGGCTCCTTGTGGTGTTCTTATCAACTAACCCTGCCAAAATGTGCTCCAAAAACAGCCACCCAGAGACGCCCATCAAAGAAGGCTTTCAAAATCCGCTGCACCATTTTAGTTTTCTTCCCGCCAACAGATCATTTTTAATTTCTCAGCAAAAAGAACTCTTCTGGATTCAATCTCCTTACCTGAGGCTTAAAACAAGTTTATATACTTAGAATTCTGGAGTCTTCAGTCATTTTACAGGAGAAAAGGGGCGGGGGGCACTTCCCCTTTTAGCATCAAACACTTCTTTAATTTGGTAGTGAGCCAAAGTCACTCATTAGCTTCAAGGAGACATCAGTTGAACATTATTTTTAAGACAGCATGTTTTCTGGGTCACTGCGATTGAAAAAAAAACTAATCTTTTTCAATACATGATTGAATTCTTGTGTTTAAATGAGAAGCTGTCTCTTCAACCCCATTTTAGAGACAGAGAATGGGGATGCTGAGAGAAAAAGTGACTTTAAATTCCCATCAAAAGTCTGGGGGCAGTTGTGAGAACAGAGCCATAGAATTCCATTTACCATTCCATAACCCAGCCACCTTATGCCCTTCTTTCTACTTGACTTCTACTGTTTGAACCCTTAAAAAGTGACAGAAAATCAGATTTTGGTCTTGATAACAGAATGGGTGGCTGGAAGCATTTTCCTATGCCCTTGAATCCTCACCCATTAACCAATCAATCAATCCGAACAGTCCCCAGCTCTATTCCCCACATCAAGAGTACAGTGTTGTTCCCCGTAAGAGATATGCAAAGCTAATCACCCCAGTGTGGACCTCGCAAACTGAACAGGCATTCTCACTGGGAGAAGACTGGATAAACAACAACCACAAATAAAATGCAAACAATTCAGAGACCACCCACCAGCCAAGAATATTCAGAATCAATCTCATCTCAGTCTCCAGATTTTTATCCATAAGATTTTTTTTCTCTGGTCCAGCACACAAAAATTAAAAACACTCTTGATTGCATTTATACAGTTACTTCAGTATTTTCCATTCTACAACCACTTGCTCTAATCTTATCTTTTAATGACTCCAATATAACCAGAAAAATTATAAAAGGCTAAACCAATGTTAATCATAAAAAAACAAGAACAAAAACAAAGACACTTCAACTTTAACCTTTTCTAACTGTCGGCTTTTCTAACTCTCAGTAGGGTGCCTGCTCTCTTCCTTAGTTGCTTCGTGGGGATTGTCATCTCTCAATTTTGCTAGGTGACCTGGAAGTATCAGGAAGGGAAATTGAGGCCCAGAGTGGTTGGGATTCTGTTAATGGGTGTAGCAGTCCTTTGGTTAGATTTGCCTTTCCCCAGTCACCCTCTATGGAGGTACCCCTCTGCACCTCAAAGCTGGGTTTCATCCCTCATTAGTCAATCAATGAATGATATTTATTGAGTGTTAACTCTGCACAGGGCACTGTCCTGAGTGCTTGGGCGAGTTTGGTAGAATAAGTCGATATGACCCCTGCCCTCAAGGAGTTTACAATCTAGTTGGGGAATTTTAAATCTTGTGCTATTTCCTTTCATTCCTCTCCCTATTTAAGTGCTTGATTTCAAGGTAGATTCGTTGGCCAGAAACATAGCATGACCCCTCCCAGCAGTGTGGTAGACTCGGGGGGGGGGGGGGTGCTTTCTAGGGAAAGGGCTCAGGGACAGTTGGTCTAACCCAAGGGTTCAGCAGAGGGAGGTAGCAGATCCACCCCTTTAGAGATAAGCAATGTGACCTAGGAGAAAGAGCGTGGGCCTGGGAGTCGGGGGACCTGTGTTCTAATCCTAGTCTCCACCACTTGCCTCCCGAGTGACCTTGGACAAGTCACTTCACTTCTTTGTGCTCCAGTTTCCTCATCTGTAAAATGGGGAGTTGATACCTGTTCTCTTAGACTGTTAGCCTCATGTGGGACAGGAACTGTGTCTGATCTAATGATCTTGTATCTACCTCCACGCGTAGTACAGCACTGGGCAGATAATAAACTCTTCACAAACAACACAATGATTCTTATTTGGAGGATCCCAGTCACATTCAGCCCACGCTGGGGTCTAGACCAAAGAATCTCCATAATGATCTCTTCCTGTCTCTTCCCTCTTCCTTCTCCTCTAGCCCTTCTGCCCCTCCTTTCCCCTTGGGGAACCCCAGATTCTGGTGCTGATTCTGGTAGGCATTCTGGTAGATAAGCAGCCTGGCTTAGTGGAGAGAGCACAGGCTTGGGAGTCACAGGTCTTGGGGTAGAGAAGCAGCGCGGCTCAGTGGAAAGAGCATGGGCTTGGGAGTCAGAGGTCATGAGTTCGAATCCCGGCTCCGCCACTTGTCAGCTGTGTGACTGTGGGCAAGTCACACTTCTCTGTGCCTCAGTTATCTCATCTGGAAAATGGGGGAGGCCCACCTGGGGCAACTTAATAATCTTGTATCTCCCCCAGCGCTTGGAACAGTGCTTGGCATATAGTAAGTCCTAAACAAATACCGTTATTATTATTATTATTATTAGTCTTCCAGCCGCACTGAGCTCAGTGGATCCGGGGAGTAGAGTGGCCTAAGGACTGATGGGCAACAGTACCCCCTAGTGGTCCGACTGGAAACTGCAAGCAGTTCTGATCCCTCTCTTAGAGACGTTTAGGGGAAAGTGAGTTCTCAAAAGCAGCGGCTGATGATTGTGGGGAGAAAAGGCCCCAGGAAATGCAGGGCACCTGAACCCTCCCTTCGGCCTCGGTGAGCCAACCGATAGTTGGGTTGCAACTATTGGAGAGAATCTTGCAGCTTGTCCCTAGATTGACAGCCTTGCGTGTCTGATCTGATCATCCCGTGTATCTACCTAAGCACCTAGAGCAGGGCTTGGAACACAGTAAGCGCTTAATAAATACCATTTAAGCCCCGTGTCCTTTGGGAAAGCTGCACCCACACTGCGTTTCTCCTGCTCAGGAGAGCTGCTCCAATCACCGATCGTCAATTTCGCCAAGTTCCCACGGACCTTCCCTCCGGCCCAAGGGAAGCCCCGTGTCTCCCTCCTAGGGTGATGAACCCCAATGAAAAAACGACTTTGCACATCTCACCTGCACGCCTCTGGGGAAGACTTTCTGCCCGACTCTTCGCCGTCCCTCCCCTCTGGCCTGGGAGGCTTTGCAATCGGGCTCCTTCAACGGCTGCCTCCTCTGTGACCTTGTGAACTGCCCCCTGCCGTGATAGAGTCTTGGCACCTTGGCAGGATGCGGTTGGGGAGGAAGCCGCGTCTTGGGGGGCCTGAGTCATTCTGGGGTTTCCGGCAAGCTTATCGCCCGAGGGCACAGACAGACCACTGTCTGGTTCCAACTGAATGTGGCTGCACCCCTCAGCTCGCCCTCCCCCATTCTCACCGCCCCATCTTTGATCAGCTTCGGGGTGGGGAGTGGGGGGAGCGAAAAGTAGCAGTGCCCTGTCCTCGGCTCAGATCCAAGAGGCCAGGCCACCCTGGAACGTTTTAAAGGGTACAATCTGGTGGTGAGGTGCCCAAAATGGTGCCCATTCCTTCTCATGCTTTAGGGAAAACGTGGGGTCGGCATCTCCCCTATCAATCAGTCGATCAATACTTATTTAATGAGCACTTATTAATAATAATAATTGTGATATTTGTTAAGTGCTTACTATATGCCGAGCACTGTACTAAGCACTGGAGGGGATAGAAGGTATTCAGGTTGTCCCACATGATGCTCACAGTCTCAATCCCCATTTTACAGATGAGGTAACTGGGGCCCAGAGAAGACAAGTGACTTGACCAAGATCACACACCAGACATGCGATGGAGTCGGAATTAGAACCCATGACCTTCTGACTCCCAGGCCCGTGCTGTATCCACTAGGCCGTGCTGTTACCGTGTGCAGAGCACTGTACCGTGCATTTGATAAATGTGATCCTCTTCTATCCCCTCTCCTCCCCAACTTTTGCCCCCTAGTTTACTTTCTGAAAGCTCTAATCAAAGGATCACATCATCCTGCGATCCGGAGGGATCTGGAGAGGACATTTAGTGCAACCTCCTGTCTCCAGGCAGAACTACCCCTAAATCATCACAGACAGATACTCACGCAGCTGGCACCTGGTACGCAGACTCAACAGACTCTCACCCTCATACTGATCTTAAGCAAGATCAGTGGTCTTCGGTTCAATTCAGCGTTCTATCTCCCCAGCGGTAACACGGTGCTTGGAGGAACCCTGAGATGGTAACCCTTCTCTATCTCTAGTCTAATGATTAGAGATGCATCATTCAATATGCTTAATCAGCACGGCCTAATGGAAAAAGCACTGGGCTGGGAGTTAGAAGACCTGAGTTCTAAGACTGGCTCCGCCACTTACCAGCTGCATGTTCTTGGGCAAGTCATTTCACTACTCTGTGCCTCAGTTCCCTCATCTGCAAAATGGTTTCCCTCCTACTTAGACTGTGAACCCCATGTGGGACCTGGTGATCTTGTATCTACCTCAGCATTTAGTCCTGTGCTTGACACATACTAAGCGTGTAACAACTGTCATTATTATTACTAATGTTATTATTAACTTCCCTCTGACAGCCTATTATCCAAACCCTGGGACTAGAATCTCCTGATTCCCAGAGGTGTGCTCTTCCCCTTGAACCACAACAGAGGTACTCATCAACTGTCGATGCCCTTATCTGTCCTTAAGGCTTTAGGTCTAGTGACGGTAGCCTAAGCCTTACATTCTCAGCCTTTTTGGTCCCTCCAGAACCCCAGCATTGAAATGTTATTCTCATCCTCAGAATAGCATTCCTCCCTCCAGAGGATCAGAAATACATCAGATGAACCCCAACGGTTAACCAGGGTCGTACCTTTTCCATTCTAGGACTAAAGGGAGACTCTGTCAATACCATCATTATCACCATCTCATCATCATCAACAACAACTAAATCCCTCTTGAACCTGCTATTTTATTTATTGTACGACCTCAGGTTTGAACAAATTCCTTGTACTTACCACTTGCTGGGTTGAGAAGTGTTCCTATTGCTTTGAACTTGCCACCTTCTAGCTTTGGAAGATGACCCTTCAAAAAAAAAATAATAATAATAATAATAATAATAAATTATAATAATTACATTGGTTAAGGGTGTACTATGTGCCAAGCACTATACCAAGCAGCAGGGTAAACATAAGATAATCAAGTTGGACACAGTCCCTATCCCACATGGAGCTCACAGTCTAATAGGAGGGAGTAGGATTTAACCCCAATTTTACAGTTGAGGAAACTGAGGAACAGAGAAGTTAAGTGATATGCCCATGGTCACATAGCAGAAAAATGGCTAATCCTACCCCACCTTGGCTACTGCATCTGCCTCTTCTCTGACAGACCTGCCTTCTGTCTCTCCCCGCTCCAGACAATACTTTATTTTTCTAAAGAAATATTCAGTCCCTGTCTCCCCACTCCTTGAGAACCTCCATTGGCTGCCTATCTATCTCTGCATCAAAAAGAAACTCCTTACCTTTGGCTTTTAAGTAATAAATCAGTTCTCCCCATCCTACCTCACCTCACTGATCTCCTACTCCAGCCCGGCCTGCTTGCTTCACTCCTCTAGTGCCAGCTTACTCACCATAGCCCAATCTCATCTGTCTCACCACTGACACCTTTCCCACATCCTCCCTCTAGCCTGGAAATCCCTCCCCCTCCATATATGCCAAATTACCATTTTCCCCATCTTCAAAGCATTATTAAATTCACAACTCCTCCAAAAGGCCTTCCCTGTTTAAGCCCTCTTTTTCCCAGCTCCCTCTCCCTTCTATATGCACTGTATCTATGACCTTCAGACATTTGATCTTCACCCCACCCTCAAACCCACAGCACTTCTGTAATATCTTTAAATTTGATATTACTTTATTTTACTGTCTGTCTACATTTGTAAACTGTAAACTCATGTGGGCAGGGAATATGTCTAACTCTGTTGTAGTCTCTGAAGTGCTTAGTACAGTGCTCTGCACATAATAAGAGCTCAATAAATACCACTGATTAATTGATTTATTGGAATGACAGATCTGAGATTAGACCTTTGACTCCAGGACTGTGCTCTTTTCACTAGGCCACGCCCCTTCAATCAATCAAATGTATTTATTTAGCTCGTGTGACCCCTGCTCACAAGAAGTTTGCAATCTACCCAGGGGAAACAAAATAATTTACAAATAGGAGGAATATATGCTCAAAAAGTAAAGTGTATAAATTGATATATCAAAAAATCAATCAATCCATTAATCAGTGACATTTATTGAGCACTTATTGAGGGCTGAGCACTGTACTAGGAAGCTGGGAGAGAAAAATCCATTAGAGTTGATAGACACATTCCCTGCCCACAAGGAGCTTACAGTCTAGAGGGGAATGCAGACATTAAAAAAAGTAGTGAATGTATACATAAATGCTGTGGGGCTGGAGGTGGGAGAATAACAAGTGCTTATTGGGTACAGATTCATTCATTCATTCAGTCCTATTTAGACTGAACAGAGCACTGTTCTAAGCACTTGGGAAAGTATAATAAACAATAAACAGTGACATTCATTGCCTACAACAAGCTCACAGTCTAGTGGGGAGAAACAGACATCAATACAAAGAAATAAAATTACAGATATGTACATAATAATGTTGGTATTTGTTAAGCGCTTACTATGTGCCGAGCACTGTTCTAAGCGCTGGGGTAGTCACAGGGGAATCAGGTTGTCCCACGTGGGGCTCACAGTCTTAATCCCCATTTTACAGATGAGGTAACTGAGGCACAGAGAAGTTAAGTGACTTGCCCAAAGTCACACAGCTGACAAGTGGCCAAGCCGGGATTCGAACCCATGAACTCTGACTCCAAAGCCCGTGCTCTTTCCACTGAGCCATGCTGCGTGGTGAGGGGAAGAGCATATATCTATATATATGTGATATATAAATATAGATAGATAGCATATTATATATGTGTGTGTGTGTGTGTGTGTGTGTGTATCCATGCTTCTATTTATCTTGATGGTATTGATACCTGACTACTTGTTTTGTTTTGTTTTGTTGTCTGTCTCCCCCGTTTAGAGTGTGAGCCCATTACTGGGCAGGGATTTTCTCTATCTGCTGCCAAATTGTACATTCCAAGTGCTTAGTAAGTGCTGTGCACATAGTAAGCGCTCAATAAATACAATTGAATGAATGAATGAATGAATGAATGAATGAATGAAAAGATCAAAGGGAGAGAGTCAGGGCAACACAGAAGGGAGTGGGAGACGAGGAAAAGTGGGGTTTAGTCTGGGAAGGCCTCTTGGAGGAGATGTGCCTTCAGTGAGGTTTTGAGATGGGGATACTAACTGTCGGATTTGAGAAGGGAGGGCGTTCCAGGCCAGAGGCAGGGCAAGAGCTAGGGGTCAGTTGGGAGACAGTTGAAATCGAGTCACATTGAGAAGGTTAGCACTAGAGGAGTGAAGTATGCAGACTGGGTTGTAGAAGGAGAGAAAAGAGGTGAGGAAGGAGGGGACAAGGTAATATTCATTCATTCATTCAATAGTATTTATTGAGCACTTACTATGTGCAGAGCACTGTACTAAGCGCTTGGAATGTACAAATCGGTAACAGATAGAGACAGTCCCTGCCCTGTGACGGGCTACAGTCTAATCGGGGGAGACGGACAGACAAGAACAATAGCAATAAATATAATCAAAGGGATGAACATCTCATTAAAACAATAGCAAATAAATAGAATCAAGGCGAAGTACATTTCATTAACAAAATAAATAGGGTAATGAAAATATACAGTTGAGCAGACGAGTACAGTGCTGAGGGGAGGGGAAGGAAGAGGGGAAGGAGCAGAGGGAAAAGAGGGGAGAAGAGGGTTTAGCTGTGGAGAGGTGAAGGGGGGAGGTAGAGGGAGTAGAGGGAGAAGGGGACCTCAGTCTGGGAAAGCCTCTTGGAGGAGGTTAGCTATAAGTAGGGTTTTGAAGAGGGAAAGAGAATGAGTTTGGCGGAGGTGAGGAGGGAGGGCATTCCAGGACTGCGGGAGGACGTGGCCCAGGGGTCGATGGTGTCATAGGTGAGAACGGTGGACGGTGAGGAGGTGGGCGGCAGAGGAGTGGAGCGTGTGGGGTGGCAGTGGAAAGAAAGAAGGGAGGAGAGGTAGAAGGGGGTGAGGTGATGGAGAGCCTTGAAGCCTAGAATGAGAAGATTTTGTTTTGGGCGGAAGTTGATAGGCAACCACTGGAGGTTTTTAAGAAGGAGAGTGACATGCCCGGATCGTTTCTGCAGGAAGATGAGCCGGGCAGTGGAGTGAAGAATAGACTGGAGCGGGGCGAGAGAGGAGGAAGGGCGATCAGAGAGAAGGCTGACACAGTAGTCTAGCCGGGATATAACAAAGCCAGTAGTAGTAAGGGAGCCGTTTGGGTGGAGAGGAAAGGGCGGATCTTGGCGATATTGTAAAGGTGAGACCGGCAGGTCTCGGTGACGGATAGGATGTGTGGGGTGAACGAGAGAGCCGAGTCAAAGATGACACCGAGGTTGCGGGCCTGAGAGACGGGAAGGATGGTCGTACCATCCACGGTGATAGGGAAGTCAAGGAGAGGACACGGCTTGGGAGGGAAGATGAGGAGCTCAGTTTTGCTCAGGTTGAGTTTTAGGTGGCGGGCAGACATCCAGGTAGAGATGTCTTGGAGGCAGGAGGAGATATGAGCTTGAAGGGAGGTGGAGAGGACGGGGCAGAGATGTAGATCTGTGTGTCATCTGCATAGAGATGATAGTTGAAGCCGTGAGAGTGAATGAGTGCACCGAGGAAGTGAATGTAGATGGAGAACAGAAGAGGGCCAAGAACTGACCCTTGGGGAACCCTAACAGTTAGAGAATGGGAGGGGGAGAATAATAATAATAATAGAGTGCTTTAAATCCAATGGTGAGTTTTTGTTTGATACGGAGGTGGATAGGCAATCACTGGAGATTTTTGAGAACGGGGGTGACATATCCTGAACGTTTTTGCAGAAAGATGATCTGACCAGTCAAGTGAAAACTTCTCACTCTAGGCTTCAAGGCTTTCCATCACCTTGCCCCCTCCTACCTCTCCTCCCTTCTCTCTTCTACTGTCCACCCCGCACACTCCGCTCTTCTGCCGCCCACCTCCTCACCGTCCCCCGTTCTCACCTATCCCGCCGTCGACCCCTGGGCCACGTCCTCCCACTGTCCTGGAATGCCCTGCTTCCTCACTTCTGCCAAACTAATTCTCTTCCCCTCTTCAAAGCCCTACTGAGAGCTCACCTCCTCCAAGAGGCCTTTCCAGACTGAGCTTGCCCTTTACCCTCTGCTGCCTCTTTGCCCCCACCTTCACCTCCCCTCAGCTATGCCCCCTTCTCCCCCCTTTCCCTCTGCTCCTCCCCCTCTCCCTTCCCTTCCCCTCCCCTCAGCACTGTGCTCATCCACTCATTTGTATATATTTTTATTACCCTATTTATTTTGTTAATGAGTTGTACATCCCCTTGATTCTATTTATTGCTATTGTTTTAATGAGATGTACATCCCCTTGATTCTATTTATTGCTATTGTTTTTGTTTGTCCGTCTCCCCCGATTAAACTGTAAGCCTGTCAATGGGCAGGGATTGTCTCTATCTGTTGCCGATTTGTACATTCCAAGCGCTTAGTACAGTGCTGTGCACATAGTAAGCACTCAATAAATACTATTGAATGAATGAATGAATGAAAGTATGGACTGGAGTGGGGAGAGACAGGAGGTTGGGAGGTCAACAAGGAGGCAGATGCAGTAATCTAGGCAGGATAGGATGAGTGATTGCATTAATGTGGTAGCAGTTTGGGTGAAAAGGAAAGGGCGGATTAATAATGGTGGTATTTGTTAAACGCTTACTGTGTGCAAAGCACTGTTCTAAGCGCTGGGGGATACAGGTGATCAGGTTGTCCCACGTGGGGCTCACAGTTTTAATTCCCCTTTTACAGATGAGGTAACTGAGGTACAGGGAAGTTAAGTGACTTGCCCAAAGTCACACAGCTGACGAGCGGTGGAGCCGGGATTCAAACCCATGACCTCTGACTCCCAAGCCCGGGCTTGTTCCACTGAGCCACGCTGCTTCCCTTACAGATTACAGATTTAATTACAGATTACAGATTCAAGTGCATAGGTGATGCAAAATGGAGGGTGAATAAGAGAAATCTATTCATTAATCCACTCGTTCAACTGTATTTATGGAGCGCTTACTGTGTGCAGAGCACTTTACTTAGTGCTTGGGAGAGTACAATACAATAAAAAGACATATTCCTTGCCCACAAGGAACTTACAGTCTAGACAGGGAGAGACAGACATCAGTACAAATAAATTACAGACATGTATATAAGTGCTATGGGGCTGGGACGGGGGACAACAAAGGAAGCAAGTCAGGGTAAGGGTCATAGAAGAGAGTGGGAGGCAGAAGAGAAATGAGGGCTTAATCAAGGAAAACTGAGTGCAGACGTGCTAAGGTGGTGCCAAAATGTTCCAGTGATAGTCAGAAGGTTGCCACCTAGAGAAAAAAAATTAATTAAGGAAAGCTTCCTGGAGGAGGTGGGATTTCAAAAGGGCTTTGGCATAGTGGATAGAGCATGGGCCTGGGAGTCAGAAGGTCATGGGTACTAATCCCGGCTCCCACACTTGTCTGCTGTGTGACCTTGGGCAAGTCACTTCACTTTTCTGTGCCTCAGTTACCTCATCTGTGAAATGAGATTTGAGACTGTGACTCCCACCTGGGACAGGAACTGGTTCCAGTACAATTTGCTTGTATTCACCCAGGGCTTAGTATAGTGTCTGGCATAAAGTAAGTGCTTAAGAAATGCCATTATTATTATTGTTATTATCTGGTGGATTTAAAGTAGGAGGGAAGGGTTTTATGGTACTTGTTAAGAGCTTACTATGTTCAAGCACTGTACTATAAACACAGAAATAGATAAAAGATATTCTGGTCAGTCACAGTTCCTGTCCCAAATGGGGCTAGAGTCTATGTTCCAGGCAGAAGGGAAGGCATGAGCCAGGGGTGGAAGAGTGGAGAAGGAGAAAACTCCTCACTATTGGCTTCAAAGCTGTCCATCACCTTGCCCCCTCTTACCTCACCTCCCTCCTCTCCTTCTCCGGCCCAGCCCACACACTTCTCTCCTCTGCTGCTCACCTCCTCACTGTGCCTCATTCTCACCTGTCCCACGGTGACCCCTGGCCCGCTTCCTACCTCTGACCTGGAATGTCCTCCCTCCTTACATCCACCAAACTAGCACACCTCTGCCCTTCAAAGCCCTGCTGAAAGCCTACCTTCTTCAGGAGACCTTCCCAGACTGATGCCCCCTTTTCCTCTGCTCCTCCTCCCCTCCCCATCGCCCCTACTCTCTCCCTCTGCTCTACCCCCCTCCCCGCCCCACAGCACTTGTGAATATATGTACATATTTAATGTTCAATTTATTTTATTAATGATGCATGTATATCTATAATTCTATTTATTTATATTGATGCTATTGATGTCCATCTTTTTGTTTTGTTTTGTTGTCTACCTCCCTCCTTCTAGACTGTGAGCCCGTTGTTGGGTAGGGATTGTCTCTATTTGTTGCCGAATTGTACTTTCCAAGTGCTCAGTACAGTACGCAGTAAGCTCTTAATAAATACGATTGAATGAATGAATGAGGAGAGCTGGGGATGGATAGTGAGTGTGAGCTGGGGTGTAGCAGAATAGAGCAGATAGGTAGGAGGGAGAGCCTTGAAACCAGCAGTTTCTCCTCTGGTGCTTGTTTGGTCCTCTTGGGGACAAGGAACAATTAGTCCAGATCCTTCAAAGATTTTCCCAGGTTTTCCATCCCCCCTTAGAATGAGGAAGTTTTTATTGGCTAGACCTAGGATGGGCACAATGTAATGAAGAAAGCAGTGGCAAGGTAGAAAGGAAAGCAGAAAAAATAAAGAGACAGTTGTTGTGGTTTTAATGTAATCATGTTTGCGCAAACTGTTTGGAAGCACTCTTCTCCAAGATAAACACTCCCATCTCCACCCCCAGAGCCCCCAAGCAGGGCTCCTTCTCCGGATCTGGCTCCAGAGAAACCGAGGCCCGGCCAGAGACGGGAAGGAGCTGCCCAGGAGCAGGAGGGGACCCAGGGGGCCGGGTCTGGGAGGGGCTGGGGTGGGGATCCGTGGGCTGACATATCCCCCACTGCTCAGGTCCTGCTTCCCACCTCCGCCGCGTTTTCCTCCCTCCCTCCCAACCGGGAGACCCCCACCCCGGGATCGAAGGCCTCCCCAGGCCGGCCTCCGGATGAAAGAAGCGCTTTGACTTGGTGAATGACCCACCGCCGGGGCTGGGGAATCCGGCCAGAGAAAAGAGGGGGAGAGACCCCCCAAGTTTGGAAACTGTCCAACAAAAGCGAGAGCCCAGAGGACCCCTCCGTCCCACTCCCATCCCCTGACCCTGTACCCCCAGATCCCCCATACCGAGGATACCTCCCACCCCAGGGTCCTTGGGAAAGGGCTCTGCCCCTCGCAACGAACTCGTCCCCTGTTTGCTTGTGGACTTGGTATGCCCCAGGGACACATGCCTTCGGACACACGCTTTAGCTTTTGCAAGGCTGCAAAGTTGGATGAAGTAGCTGGAGGGTTGGGGGGTGTTGGGGGGAGGGGGTCGATCGGCGGCAGAGAACCCCTCTCTCAACCTGACAGGTAAAAAGGGGACCGGGGCTCTCTGGGCGGTGGGAGTCAGAAACGGGGGTCCCCTAAGGCTGGGGGCGGGAGGTCAAGGCCGGGCGTGGAAGGGGGAAGGGAGTCTGGATTTGGGGGTCTTGGAGGTGGGGGGGTGGGGGGTGATTTATCGCGGGGCGACTCTTCAGCTCCTCACCGTCCCCTGCACTGCAACCTCCTCCAGCCCACCCGGGGCCTGGCCACGGGAAGCAAGGAAGTCAGACAAAAGAAGAAGCCCTGGGCCCTGGGGGAGGGAGCCAGGGTCAGAGGGGCGCTTGGGGAGGGACACCACTTCCCTTCACTTCCTTGCTCACTCTCCTCCTTGGAGAGAAGAAAAATCCCACCAGCTCAGAGGGAGGGGAATAATAATGATGGCATTTGTTAAGTGCTTACTATGTGCGAAGCACTGTTCTAAGCTCTGGGGAGGGATACAAGGTGATCAGGTTGCCCCACGTGGGGCTCACAGAAGAGACACAGTGTTGTGAGTGCTGAAGTGGATCCTTAGGGAGCATAGAATGGGAGCGTAAAATCCGATTCCAATCCCGGCCCTTGAGGAGTTTGTGTGAGGGGAGGGGAAGGGAGGAGGAGGAAAAAAGAACAAGAGCCCAGAGCTTGTAGGTTGGGAAGAGAGGGAGACCAGAGCTTGGGTTGGATTTGGTAAAGACAGCTTGAGGAGGAGGAAGGAGGAAGAGGAGGTGGAGGAAGAACAACAACCAAAGACCAGAGGTTGTTGTAGATGGGGGTGAAGTTGGGGAGAGAGGAGACCAGAGGTTGGATTGGATAAAGAGAGGTCGATGTGGGTGGGGCAGGGGAAATAGAGGTAAGTGGGGAAAAAATTAGAGGGGTTGTGTCTGGGGGAAAATCAGAGATTTGTGAGGGGTAAAGAAAGGGTAGGAGGAAGACCAGAGGAGGTGAGGTGGGGAAGGAGGGGGGCAGAAAAGGATGGAGGTTTGGGAGGAAGGATGCAGAGACCAGAGGTGGAGGGAAACAGAGAAGGAAACAGACCTAGTTATGAAGTTTGTTTTTTTCCTCGTTCAGCCCTCTGAGACTCCACCCTTTGCCTCCCAAATCTGGGCTATAAATCTGGCATGTGATTCTTTTCCATGTAAAAGTGGCTGTCATAGCCAGGGCCAATGTTGATGTTTTGAGTCAGTGTTCGCAGCTTCCTTGTTCCTCTGTCCTTCCTGCTGATCCTGGCCTGGGGAGTGGGAAGCCCAGTGGGAAAGGCACATATCCCAGTAGGAGTCCAGGGAAAGGGACCAGACACCACCATGTGTTCTCGCCTGGAAGATGTGATTGAGGGGTGGGAGTTTTTTGTTTTTTTGTTTTTTTAATGGTAATAGCAACAAGTGAACTCAGACCAGCAGCTGACAAAGTTCTGTGCCCCTTGCTCTGCACCCACGCTGTGACTGGGTTAGGAGAACAATGTAAGATGTGGAGGCTAAAGTCTCTCTGCCCCCTCCCCTCTCCTCCATCTCCTCATCGCTGCCTCCATCTCCGTGACCCTAAAATGGCCATATTTTCTGTATCTCAAAGTGTGGCTTCCAGTGCCGGGAGCTGATGGTCAAAAAGTAGTTAGTTAAGGGAGGATGAAATAATTATTGTGGTATTTAAGCACTCATAATTGATTGACCACTATTCAATTAATGGTATTTCCTGAGTACTTTCTGTGTACAGAACATTGCACTAAGCGCTTGGGAGGGTAAAATAAAATAGAGTTGATAGACACAGTTCCTGCCTTCAAGGAGCTTACAGTCTAGTGGCAGAGACAGACATTAAAATACATTACAGATCAGGGAAAAGGCAGAGTATAAGGATATGTACAGAAGTTCTGTGGGGCTGAGGATGGGATAAGGATCAAAATACTTAATGGATACAAACCCAACTGCATAGGTGATGTAGAAGAGAGGGCAAATAGTTGGGGGAATCAGGGGTCAGGAGAGGCCTCTTAGTGGAGGTGTGATTTAAGTAAGGCTTTGAAGATGGGGAGAGTAGTGGTCTGTCCCATATGAAGGGGGAGAGAGTTCCAGGTCAGAGAGAGAATGTGCCGCAAGAGGTGATAGAAGAGACAGTTGAGATCGAGGTACAATGAACACTGTACTAAGCCCTGGAGTGGATACAATATTATCAGATCATCGACACAGCTCCTATCCCACACAAGGCTCAGAGTCTAGCAGGAGGGAGAACAGGTATTTAATCTTCATTTTACAGTTGAGGAAACTGAGGCAGGGAATGTGCTTACCAACTCTGTTGTATTGTGCTCTCCCAAGTGCTTAGTACAGTGCTCTGCACACAGGCAGTGCTCAATAAAAATGATTGATTGATTGATTGATGGACTTACCCAAGATGAGGGGAGCAGCAAACACACTCAGGTAGAGGAAATGGACACCAACCTCCCCAACCCTGCTCCCTGACGAAACATACACACATACATTTTTGCAGATGAATCTCTGCCTGCTGTGCTAAGCTGCTCTCCAGGAGGTTTCTTCCATGGCCTCCCTGTGCCCAGCTTTGGCTCTAGTGGAAACTACTGGGGAGCTGAAGCCTAGACCATTGTGGTAATAATAATAATAATAATTGTGGTATTTGTTAAGCACTTACTATGTGCCAGGCTCTGTAATGAGCACTGGGTAGAAACAAAGTAATCAGGTTGGTCACAGTCCATGTCCCACATGGGACTCACAGTCTTAATCCCCATTTTATAGATGAGGTAACTGAGGCACAGAGAAGTGAAGTTACTTGCTCTGGGTCACACAGCAGACAAGTGGCAGAGCTGGGATTAGAACCCAAGTCTTTACTCCCTCCGACTCTCAGGCCCGTGCTCTTAGTCAGTGACCATCGTGGTAGGGTCTGGACCATTTTGACTGCCATGTCACCCTGCTACTCGTTGGACTGGGGGTGGGGGGCAGTCAGGCAATCAATTGTATTTATTGAGCACTTACTGTGTGCAGAGCCCTGTACTAAGCTCTTGGGAGAATACAGTATAACAGACACATTCTGTCCACAACGAGCTTACAGTTTAGAGGGGGAGAGAGACATTAAAATAAATAAATTACAGGTATGTACATACGTGCTGTGGGGCTGGGAGGGGGGATGAATAAAGGGAGCAAATCAAGGCAGCACAGAAGAGAGAGGGAGAAGAGGAAAGGAGGGCTTAGTCAAGGAAGGCCTCTTGGAGGAGATGTGCCTTCAAGGCTTTGAGTTCGGGGGGAAGTAATTTGAGGCGGTGGGACTGGGAAAGTCTTTTTAAGGTGGTGGGACAGGTGGCCCATATTGTGGAACTCATGGTCACCTTCCCCTTCCCCCACAAAGCAGCCCCTTTCCCCCATTCACCTGGGATTTCTCCGACCCCTTGAGTTATAACTGAAACCTGTTCACTCCCGGTGCCTCTTCCGTCTGTTCGGTCAAAGTGGTTGTGAAGCCCAGAGTATAATTCAGGACCTAGCCATTGGAAGGGTGCTTCATATACCAGGGCGGGTAGGCACCATAGCCACGGTGTTTTAGGAATTTATGGTAGTTGCTAGTTAATCCCTTGCACAGGCTTGGGAGCTAAGCAGGGAAACTAATAACTCAGGGAGAAACTCAAGCACAAAGCCCAGAAGTTCTCTCCTGCATTTCTGACCAGGCTATCCTGTGGCAGGTGTCCCTGCCACTCAGTCTGGCTGACTCCAGCTAGACTTGGGGGTGGCAGGCCCTTTGTTTTGGGGTGAGAGGGGAGGGGGAGGCGGAGCCGGTGGCCAGGCATCAAAGCTCTGGACTTGCCTTTTCTGTTCAGCTGCCCCCAGAGTGTCTGGGGGTGGGAAAAGGGTTAAGACTAGAGATGTTATCTAAGGTCAGGTGGGCTGGGGGAGGGCCCAGAGATTGTTTGAACTAAAGGTGTAGGGAGGAATGTGAGAGTGCTGGAAATCTGGGAATGAGGGGGTGGGGAGAGGGAGAAGTGAGGAGAGGAGAGCGGTTGTGGGAAGGGGAGGGGCTGGAGGCTACAGACTGAAACTAACATTCCACGTTTCCACGGAGAGATTCTGCCACTCCTTGAACCCTGACTGAGGTCAGCCAGCCTGCTAGTCAATCTGCTAGCCGGATGGAGGATGGACTGTTCGTGAAAGCCTATTATGTGTCAAGTGGAAGGAGCACAGAATTCATTCATTCAATAGTATTTATTGAGCGCTTACTACGTGCAGAGCACTGTACTAAGTGCTTGGAATGTACAATTCGGCAATAGATAGAGACAATCCTTGCCCACTGATGGGCGTACAGTCTAATGAGAAGCAGTGTGGGAAGAGCACGGTCCTGGAGCTATAAAGACCTGGATTCTAATGCCAACTCCATCACTTGTCTGCTATTTGACTTTAGACAAGTTACTTTAGTTATTTGGGCCTCAATTCCCTCATCTGTAAAATGGGGATTAAGACTGTGAGCCCTATGTGGGACAGGAACTGTCCAGCTCAATTTGCTTGTATTCATTCCATCGTAACTATTGAGTGCTTACTGTGTGCAGAGCACTGTACCCGCCCCAGCACTTAGTACAGGGCCTGGCACATAGTAAGCACATAACAAATACCATTTTTAAGAAAATTGGGAATCAGAGGATCTAGGTTCTAATCCTGGATCTGCTTCTTGCCTGCTGTGTGACTTTAGGCAAGTCACTTAACTTCCCTGGGCCACTGTTACTTCCTTCTTAGACTGAGCCCAATGTGGGACAGGGACAGTATCCACTCTGCTTATATTACATCAACCTCAGCTCTTAATGCAGTGCTTGACACATAGTAAGCACTTATCAAATATCACTATCATCATCATCATTATATTAAAATAGGGATGAAATACCTATTCTCCTTCTCCCTTAGGGTGTCAGTCCTGTGTGGGAAAGAGATTGTGTCTGATGTGATTTTCTTGTATCTACCATTGTCTTGTCATATGCTGTCAAGTTGGCTCCGATTCATAGTGACACCAAGGACACATCTCTCCCAGAATCCCCCACCTCCATCTGCAATTGTTCTGGTAGTATATCCATAGGGTTTTCTTGGTAAAAATACAGAAGTGGTTTACCATTGCCTCCTTCAGAGCAGTAAACTTGAGTCTCTGCCCTCGACTCTCTCCTATGCCGCTGCTGCCCAGCACGGTTGAGTTTTGACTTGTAGCAGATTGCCTTCCACTCGCTAGCCACTGCCCAAGCTAGGAATGAAATGGGTATGCCTTTGCTTGACTCTCCCTCCTGTAGTCGGGACTGGTAGAATACTGGAAACTCTCCAGGTGCGACCCTGAGAGGGGTGTATCTACCACAGATCTTTTTTTATGGTATTTGCTAAGGTGTATGTGCTGGACACTCTTCTAACTGCTGGGATAGATATAATAAGGTAATCAGGTTGGACAGTCTCTGTCCCACGTGGGGCTCACAGTCTTAACCCCCATTTGACAGATGAGGTAACTGAGGCCCAGAGACATGAAGTGACTTACACAAGGGCACACAGAACACAAGTGGTGGAGCCAGAACTAGAACCCAGGTCCTTCTGACTCCCAGGCCTGTGGTCTATCCACTAGGCCACACTGCTTCTTATTCATTCAATCATATTTATTGAGTGCTTACTGTGCACAGAACCCTCTGCTTGACCCATCCATCATAAGCACTTAACAAATACCACAATTGTTCTTATTGTGGAAACTGGAGAATAAGGAAGGAAGGAGGAAGACACAGTCTCTGCCATTGAGGAACTGGGAGTCTGTTGGAAGATGAAGACAGACAACTAGACACACAGTAACATGCATGCACTCACTCTCCACTATTGGACACTGTGTGGAGGGACAGAGAAAGGACAAGAACAAAGGAACTGAAAGTTTAAGGGCAGAAAATCAGGTCATAAAGTACAAGTAATAGGGGCAAAGAGCATAAAAGACATATGTGAGTATCATTGACAAAGATTTCAAAAAATCTAAATTATAGTCACATGCTTACAGTGTACTGGATTCAGGGGGGAAGAATAGAGAGAAGACCAGAATGAATGGAATCGGGAAGGGTGAATCTGGAGGAGATGGGTTTTTGCATTTGTACTTATGTATCTTTGAATTATATATTGTAAATTACTTATTTATTCCTATTAATGTCTGCCTCCCCCTTCAACAGCTCATTATGAGCAGGGAGCATTTTCCATTGCATTGTACTCTCCCAAGCACTTAGTACAGTGTTCTTCATGTAGTAAGTCCTCAATAAATACCATTGATTGATCAGTTGATTAGTAGAATTTGGAATGAGATGTGAGAATCAAGTTTGGGGAAGAAGAGATTCTCAAGGTCACAGAGAAGCAGCAGGGCCTAATGGAAAGAGCTTAGGCTTCAGCGACAAAGTACCTGAGTTCCAATCACCTCCACCATGTGCTGGCTATGTGACCTTAGGCAAGTCACTTAACTTCTCTGTGCTTCAGTTTCCTCATCTGTAAAATGGGGATTCCATACCTCCTTCCTTAGACTGGTAGCCCTGTGTAGGACGGGAACATTTGGTGTTTTTTGTGTATCCCAGCATTTAGTACAGTGTTTGGTACATAGTAAGAACTTAATAAATACAGTTACCATCAATCTCATCACACCAGGAGGGGATCTGAGGGGAATAGTTTGAAGGCATAGCTGAAGTGCTTTGATTGGTGCAGAAGTGCTAAAGTGTCAGTTTTCCAGGGGGCTAGGTCCTCAGCAGATTGGAATATAATCGGGGAAGACCTCCTGGAAGAGATGGGCTTCAAAGATGGGGAGAAAGTATTGGGTAAGAGGGGAGGATGGAAGCAAGAAGTTGGGAAGAAATGGGAAGTGGTTCAGTCTAATGGATAAAGCACAGGCCTGGGAGCTAGAGGACTTAAATTCTAATCCTGATTCCACCATTTGTCTGTTTGTGACCTTAGGCAAGTCACTTAACTTCTCTTCCCTTTGTTTCCGCAACTGCAAAATAAGGATTCAATACCTGTTCTCTCTCCTATTTGACTTTAAACCCTATGAGGGACAGATGCTGTGTCCCACCTGATGAACTTGTATCTACCCCAGCACTTTGAACAGCAATTGACACAAAGTAAGCACTTAACAAATACCATTTTTTTTAAAAAAGAGAGTGAGGCACAGTGAGTAGGTGGGCTTGAGAGGACCGAAAAGAGTGAGCTGTGGCATGGTGAGAGAGAAAAGTGGAAAGAAAGAATGCGAGCTGACAGAGTGCCATAAAACTGTCGGTCAAGCGTTTTTACTTGGTGCGCAAAGGAATGGGGGGACCACTGGAGGTTTTTGAGAAGTGCAGGTCTGTAGTAAACAGCCCAGCTCTTGCCCCCAACATTTTGAGTGAACTCTGCCCAGAAGGAGCTGGGGTTCCTGGGCAATGGGATAAGATGGGTAAGGGACTGAGGCTTCCCTTGATATAAGACTGAGAGCTGGGGCCCCTGGGTCCTTGGCTGTGCCCTATCTGGAAGGAGTTGGGGAGGAGCCTCCACTTTTTCATCTGCGGAAGGGGGAGTAGAATTACAGACCCTTTGGAGGGTGAAGGCATTGACCTTGGAGACGGGGCTGGTCCAGAGGGTCCCTTTGCTCTCTCCCAGCTCTTGGATGCCAGGGCTCCATGAATCCTGGACTCCCAGTCCTCAAATTTTGACTCAGAAGGGTCCCATATTCTCCCTGGTTCTCTGGGACAATCCAACTGTGCCATCAAGGAGTTAATCTTCTCTGTTTTCTCCTCACCTCCTCCCCCAACCTCCCCCCCAACACACACACACACACACACACTCCCAGGCACCTGGGCGCCAGCTCTCTGTCCCCTCCCTTTCCAGACAGGGCCACTGAGGCATGGGACACGTGCAGACACGCCCATGGGCCTCCAAGGAAGGGAGGGAGGAGGAGGAAGAGAGGGGGAGCTGGGCTCTGGGACTCGCCCAGTTTACTGACCCTCGAGGTCTCCTTAGAGCAGGAATCTGAGGAGGTGGGGGCGGGGGGTGGGGGTCTGGCCCTTGCTGAGCAGCCAAGGTGGATTCCTCAGCTCCCTTAGGGTCCTCTCTAGGGCTCTCCCGGAAGCTGGGTGGCGGCCGGCTGGTCTCTGGAGCAGGATTAGCCAAGGAAGATGTGGCCCTCACCTGCTCCTCCCCTCTGACTCAAGTCAGAACAAGTCAGCCGGTTTCCCCGGCCCAGCAGCTAGGGAGGAGGGAGCAGCAAGGGAGCAAGCGAGTGAGTGAGGGAGGGGAACGCCAGCCCCAGCCCCAGCCCCAGCCCAGGGAGCTGAGGATGGCAGGCTTTTAGCTTGCAGCAGCAGGATTACTTCTAAAACCTTCTTCCTTCCCTGTCTCGACTTGGACTTCCTTCCCCCGGGACTCAGCAGGTCTGAAGCCAGGAGGTGAGAGCAGAGGCCGAGGGCTTTGGGCCAAGGGCAGGGGGTCGGGGACTGGGGGGCTGGGGGCCTAAGTGGAGGGAACATAACTTGGGGCAGCCCACCCTTTCTGAGAGACCCCCGCTCTCTGCAAGTGGGGCACAGAGAGTCCTATCGGGGCCAAAGGGTAGGAATATGAGCGCCGAGCAAGGAGGAAGTGGACATCTGGGTTTGTTGTTCCTGATGTTTGTCTTGCCTGGGTCTTTCAGGAAGGAGGAAGGGTTGAGCTGACGGGAACAGGCCCTGCCAATGGGGGTCCCATCCCTGTCCCTCTCCCACCTTGTCTTTTTCCCTTGAGATTCCCCCATCTCCAGTGATGTTTGGGCCAGGTGTACCAGAAAAGCGGAGGGAGGGTAGGGGCACAGGGGCCCCAGGTGAGGACTGGCTAACTAGTGACCAGCTGGAGGTGCCAAACATCAGGCCAGGCTGGTGGGATGTGCAGGAGTGGTGTGCCAAACCTGTTCTGGGACTTGGTGGAATTCTCTGGGGCTCCTACTCCCCAAATCAATCAATCAATCATTGGTCTGGATAGTGGGCTGGGGGCCATGTGGGTGGGCTCTGTGCTGTCATTATGGTCCTGGCGGTAACTGGGCACTGCGCCTCTGGGGGCTTGCACTGAGGTGGGCACCCACAGGGCTATCAAGCTGGACCCGAGCAGCGGTGATGAGGACTCTGACATCAGATGGGGGTTCTCGGTGGCCAATGCCTGGCCCCGGGTCACTGTTCTCTGAGCCCTGGGTCACTTTTCTCTGAGCCCCAGGGTCTCCTGTTGTTCCAGGAGGCCCTCAGAGGCTGCTAAGAATGGTCCAACGTGGGGTTGCCAAAGGGTGGAACCAGAGCAGTAGCATTAATGGAGGGTGGGCAAACTTCTGTTGGGGGAGAGGGGCGAAAGAAGTGGAAGACGGTGCTGAGACTAGGGGCTAAGACCCCTATGTTCTTTTCTCAACCCTACCACTGCCTTGTCATGAGGCTTCATTAAGTAGGGAACTGATCAATCTTCCCATCCTTGAGGAAGAATTTCACCCTTAGTGACTATCTTTTTTTTTGGTCTTTATTAAGCGCTTACTATATGTCAAACACTCTACTAAGTGCTGGGGTAGGTACAGATCATTTCGCCCCAACTCCCTCCCTGATGTCAAAGGCAATGACACCCACCTCCCTTATGGGGCCTATTCTGGAGCCAGGAATCAATCAATAGCATTTATTGAGCACTTGCTACACTCAGCTCTTAGGCGAGTACAATACGTTAGAGTTGGTAGACGTGATCCCTGCCCCTCAAGGAGCTTATAGACTAGTGGAAAAGACAGATATTCAAATAAATGACATATAGGGACATTAAAATAAACATGAAGCAGTTGCAGGAATCCAGGGTTCCCCACCTGTCAGGGTGCAGGAGGCTAAGGAATTGGTTGGGGGTGGTCATGGAGAGGAGTCCTCGGCTCTATCGGAAATGAGTTTCTGAGCGCCCCAAGGATCTCAGTGAGGTCAGCACCAGGAAGGCTCAGGACTGGTTGCAGCGGTGAGGTTTTGGGCTTTTTTTATGGTATTTGTTAAGTGATTACTACTGGCAGGCACTATGCAAACTACTAGAGCAAATACCAGCTAATCAAGTTGGACACAATCCATGTCCCACATGGGGTTTACCATCTTAATCCCCACTTTACTATCTCTCCCACTTCCTGCCTCTGGCCTGGAACACCCTCCCTCTTCATATCCGACCGGCTATCACTCTCCCCACCTTCAAAGCCTTATTGAAGATACATCTCTTCCAAGAGACCTTCCCCGACTAGGTCCTCATTTCTCCTTCTACTCTGCTCTGCATCACCCTTATACTTGGGTTTGTACCCTTTATTCCCCCCTTCCTCAGCCCCACGGCACTTAGGTACAAATCCGTAATTTATTTATTTTAATGTCTGTCTCCCACTCTAAACTGAAAGTTTGTGAGCTGAGAATGTGTCTAGCAACTCTGTAATATTGTACTCTCCCAAGTGCTCAGTAGAGTGCTCTGCACCCAATAAGAGCTTGATAAATTGATTGATTGATCCATTGATTGATGAGGTAACTGAGGCATATAGAAATTAAGTGACTTGCCCAAGATGACACAGAAGATAAGTGGCAGAGTCAGAATTAAAACACAGGGCCTTCTGACTCCCAAGCCTGTGCTCTATCCTTTAGACCACACTGCTTCTCAGTTGGGGGTTGAGGCCCCGATTCCCTGCAGCCTCCAGAGACCCATTGTATCACTCAGCATTTTGCTTACACTAAGTATTCTGCCATGCCACTCCCTCTGTGAGGACTTCCCTGCACATCACCCTCTCTACTCTGGCCTTCCTGGCCCTCATCTTATGGATCCCCAGTTCTCACGGAAATTGTGGCATCGTGAGACATGTTTCCTCTCCACCAGATTGTAGCCCCCCCTTCAAGGGCAGGGACTTTCTCCTGGAATCTTCTCAGGACTAGGGCAATTCATTGTCCAAAATAAACAAACATACTCCACGGTAATAGACAACTTTTTGTTTATGTAGGACCTACATGCATGTTTTACATAACTCCTGTGTAAACAAAGGGCTGTACATCTTCCTCTCTCCCAGTCTCATTTATGGTATTTGAGTTCTGACACACCCTCGGCCTCCTCTGCCCTGTGTTATTTGGGGTTGGTTGTGTTGTTTAAGTGGGACCTATAAAAATCTCCTCACTGGTTTGAAAAATGATTCTCGCTAACTCCTGGTTTGGTTTGGCCCCGGAGACCAGAAAGGGGGCCCAGTCCACAGTACTCTAGCTGTTTCCCGGCGATTACGGTCAAGCAATCCCTCCTCCCTGCCCAGCCCCTGCATCCTTGCCTCAGCCCCACCCCACCCACTGTCCCCCAGCTCTTGCTGCCCAAAAGAGGCAGGATAAGCTCCAGACAGAAACTCTGGAGGACTTTTGGACTCTTGTGCAACGAGCTGACTCAGCTAGGTGGTGGCTGGGCTCTTGCTCCAAAGTGCCTGGAGCTCGGCGCTTGTCTCAGCCCATTGTAAGCAGCTGCCAGACCCTCTCAGCAACAGGTGTCTCCCTCCCTTGCCAGGGTCCGGCCCAGGGGGACCGCAGTGGGTGTGTTGGGGGATGGCGGTCAATTCGCTGTTATTTTGGCATTTGAGCTGAGTTGTAAGACCCTGTTCTGTTTTGCCCCTGGAGCAGAGAAAGAGGGCCTGGGGCTCTCTGGACCTTGGAAGACCCCGGTTCCATGCCTGGGGTTCTCCAGCCCCTTAGTGGCAAGTGGCAAGTGGCTGTTGGGTCAGAACAGCGTGGCCTAGTGGATAGAGTATGAGCCTGGGAGTCAAAAGATCAGGGGTTCTAAAGCCGGCTCCGTCACTTGTCTGCTGTGTGACCTTGGGCAAGCCATTTCACTTCTCTGGGCCTCAGTTACCTCATCTGTAAAATGGGGATTGAGACTGTGAGTCCCCTCTATTCTTCCCACCCCAGCTCTTAGTACAGTGCCGGGCATATAGTAAGTGCTTAACAAATACCACAATTATTATTATTATTACTTTTATTATCTCGGAGGGGGCGAATGGCCAGTCCTTTTGGTTAGGCCTTCGGGTTTCACTTGGCCTGGGACTGGGCCATGATGGGTATGAGGTTGGCAGTTCCTCAGGTCTGAGAGCCAATTCTACCTTTAAGGGCAGTAAAGCAGGGAGAGTCCTCTCTTGGCATGCCCCCGGCTTTCTACTGCTTCCTCCCCGCACCCTAACCTCTCTGAGGGAGTAAACCACTTGTTCCCAGGAGCGGGGTGGTTGGGGTTACTGACTCTGAGGGGGTTCTGCCTCTGGGGCAGACTTCTCTGTAAGTTCCTTCATTTCCTCTTGGGACCACTGACCTCTTGGGGTGGCTGGTGTGGGCCCAAAGGATTTTGTGAAAGTGGGGTTTTCTGAGAAGGATCTGGGTTGGGACTGAGACTTGAGAATTGACCCCAGAACAATTGACTCTGCGCTTCCTTTGGGCTGCCTCTCTCTTTTTTTTAATGGTATTTGTTAAGCACTTTGTATGTGTCAAACAGTGTTCTAAGCAGTGGGGTAGATGCTAGTTAATTAGGTTGGACAGAGTCCCTGTTTTGCAGCCTAAGTAGGAGGGAGAACAGGAGAACTGAAACACAGAGAAGGTAAGTGAGTTTCCCAAGATTACACAGCAGACAATGGCAGAAAGAGAAGCAGCATAGCCTAGTGGATAGAGTATGGGCCTGGGAATCAGAAGGACCTGGGTTCTAATCCCAGCTCTACCACTTGTCTGCTGCGTGACCATGGGCAAGTCAATTCACTCCTCTCTGCGCAGCAACTCATCTGGGGATTGACTGTGAGCCCCATATGGGATATGGACTGTGTCCGACCTGATTAGGTTATATCTACCCCAGTGCTTAGTATGGTGCCTGGTACATAGTAAGCACTTAACAAATACCATTAAAAAACATTTGGCGGAGCTAAGATTACAAGCCAGGTTCTCTGACTCCCAGGCTCATGCCCTTTCCACTTTGCCATGTTCTTCTCTCTGTGGGGCCTAGGCCCCTGATCTCCGGCAGGTCTCTTCTTCCTCACTGGGGGCTGCTGTGCCCTTCCTGTTGGGTCAGCTTCCTTCTTGTGAGAGGTGGTCAGGGGAGAGCTTGCTCAGAGAGGGGTGGCATTTGCTCTTTCTCCCCCCACCCCCATCCTGCGTCAGGAGTCTGCTGGAATTAGGGGCTGAGGTCTCTGCCTCTGCTTCTCCTAGAACCCTTGTGCTTCTCCAGCGCCTCAGAGAGAGGGACTTGGGCAGACAGACCCTCCTCTCCATCATGGGACCTTCCTTCCTGGGAAATGGGGATGGGGACAGGGGTCGGGGGCCAGAGAAGGGCTGGAGGAAATGGATACTAAAGGGTTGACATGGGCTGAATGTGAACTAGGGTGAAGGTGGAGGTTGGGAGAAAGAGGACTTGGATGGAGATGTTGGTTTGGAGCTTTGGTTGTCAGTTGAGTACCCTTGGAAATCTCCATGGATCATGCTCATTCTCCTGCCCCCTCTGCCAGCTTGGGGCCTACTTTGGGTCCCAGCAGACCTCACAACCTGGAAGCCGGAGTGGAGGAAGAGGATGGAGGGATTCTGGCTCCCTCCATTCTAATAGCACCCAGTTTGCTACTGCCAGAACAACCAGCTGTTCAGAGCTTTGCAGCCCCAGACTCCACGACCTACTCCTGAGACCTTCTGCCCGCTAGGGGATTCTGCCCTCTTCTTCAAGAAACACTAATTTAGAAGGCAGTTTTATTTATTTTTTTATGGTATTAATTAAGCACTTACTATGTGCCGGGCACTGTTCGAAGCACTGGGGTAGACATAAGCTAATCAGGTTGGATACAGTCCCTGTCCCACATGGGGCTCAGTATTAATCTCCATTTTACAGATGAGGTAACTGAGGCCCAGAGAAGTGAAGCGACTTGCCCAAAGTCACAGAGCAGATGACTGGCAGAGTCAGGATTAGAACCCAGGACCAGTGCTCTATATTTTGCCTCTCAACTCCCTAAAACTGCAATCAATCAATCGTATTCACTGAGCGCTAACTGGATGCAGAGCACTGTACTAAGCACTTCGGAGAGTACAACCCAACAATATAACAGATAGATTTCCTGACCACAGCAAATTGCAGCTGGCCCTGCCCCTGGTCCCATCATGTATCCTGGCTGGGGTTGGGGCTGTCCCCTCCACAAATTCCTCTTTTGTCCCCTGGTAGAATGGGGTTCTTACCCCGGGGGTTGATTGTTCAGCTCCTGTCCTGGGGAGCGAGGGTGTTGTCGGCCTGCTGATCACATTTTGATTCATTTTGGAATAGGGGAAACTCCAGATCTCCCCAGGCTTTGCCTAGGGCAGAGAGTGGTGTCACCTACCACGCGGTGGGGTGAGCCCCCTCACTCAGCCCAGCCCACCATGGAGAGCAAAGATGAGATCAGCGACACAGACAGCGGCATCATCCTGCAGTCCGGTGAGTGAGATGTGGGGAATTTCCACCCCTCTGGGGGCCGTCTTTCTCTAGGGAATCACAGTCTGGATTCCCTCTGTGTTGGAAAGTGCTCCCACCTTCTTCAAAAACCCTTCTAAAAGCTCTCCTCTTACAGGGAGCCCTCCAAACTACCCCACCAACTGACTCCAGTCATTATGATTGCTCCAGTTACGTGGAGTGCTATAAACTAGGTGCTTTGATCACTTGCAGTCTCTGGTCTGCTATTTATTTCTCTCATTTATGTTGTGTACCTGTCAATGTTGTGTCTGAGGGTTTGTTGGCTCTCTCCCTGCATCAGAGTGGCAGCCCCTCGAAGACAGGGACCAAGGCTTCTCCTCCCTCTGTTCCTTTCACTGCCTTCTGCACCTCCCTGCTCAGCACCCCATGGGTGCTGGGGACCAACTTTTCTCTGCCCCTCAGGTAGCCTTGAGAACAGGCTCTGGGTTCACTGTGAGGCAGAAAAGGCAGCTGCCTAAACCCTGAACCCTGCTGGGCAGAGTGCCCAGCCCTGGCTCTGTGTGTGTGTCTGTGTGTGGGGAGCTTCCCAGTTGGCTGCCAGTGTGCATGTTGGGGGGGATGACTCCCCAGTTGGCTGCCCATGTGCGTGTTGTGCCGAGGGAGGGTGCTCCTCCAATAGTTGCCCATGTGTGAGTGTGTTGAGGTGGGGTAGGGATGGCTCCCCAGTTGGCAGCCTGTGTGCGTGTTGGGGGGGGCTACCCCATTGGTTGCCCACCAGCGGGTGGGAGTGTGAATGCTGCATACATAGGACTGGATGAGAGTGGAGGCTTGGCACTTTAGAAGTGAGGGCCTCTCTTTGGCCCCGTCTCTCCGGCTCCCTGACGCCTGGTGCCTGCTTCTCCTCCTCCTCCCCATGCAGGTTCCGACAGCCCTGTGTCCCCACTGAAGGAGCTGACGCGGGCCGTGCGCAAACAGCAGGAGTTGCTGGAGGCGCGGCTGGAGGCCTGCTTGCAAGAGCTGAGGAAGCTGTGTATGCGCGAGGCGGTCAGTGCGAGCCCCATGGCTCTGCCCTAACCCTCCACTTCCCCTCCGGTCCCCTTGACAGAAGGAGGGCAGCTGGGAACCTGGGGTGGGTGGAGGGCAGTTGGGGGAGAGGGGTCACGTGGAGGGTACTGGACTGAGTCGGAATGGGAATGAGGGAGTGCCCGGCCTATCGCTCGATGTGATTTATTGAGCACCTCCTGTGAGCAGAGCATTGGCATTGAGGCTTCACGAGAGTCCCTCAGGAGCAGATGCAGTCCCTGCCCTCAGAGGATTTTTCCCTCCTGATGGTAACCTTTCTCCACTCCCTTGCCTCTGCAGGAGCTGACAGGCACACTGCCCCAAGAGTACCCGCTCAAGCCTGGAGAGAAGCCCCCCAAGGTCCGACGGAGGATCGGCGCTGCTTACAAGCTGGATGACCTGGCCTTCCACAGAGAGGTGAGGGGGACCCCGAAGAGGCACGCCCCCAGATGAGCTGACGCGGGCCTTCCACAGAGAGGCGAGGGGGACCCCAAAGAGGGATGATTCCAAATGAGCGAGGAGACACAGTTCCCTCCCGGGCCCCAGTTGTCCCTGGCCATTCCACTCGCTGGCCAGCGCCTGCGGGCCAAGGGGTGGCTGAGGGACCAGGAACTCCCAGTTGGGATCTTCCACCGGTCAGCTGCCATGATCCCAAAGGTGACCTTTGTTCCCGACTCACCAGCCCCACCCTGGAGGAGAAAGTGTTTCAATGTGCTGGCCAGGCCAGACCTGGGCAAGGTCTCCACCCTCTTAAGCCTCCTGGGGAGGGAGGGATGGTGGCTTGTGGCCCATGGCTGGGCTGTCTGGTCCGTGGGTGAGCCTCAGACCTGGCTTTTCTTGCTAGTTGAGGTGGCTTAAGTTTGGCTGTGGAAATTTCCGGGTGTTTCCTGTGACTTTTCTGCTGCAAGAAACTGGGCCCTCGGTCTCAGGAGAGAACCTCCTTCTCTCCCCAACAGCTGGTTACTGAGAGGCTAGGATGAGGGGGTGGCATCCACCCCAAGTGGCCCCGATTGGCTCTTGTCGCCTCCCTTTCGCCTCTAGTTGGCCATCTGATCGATCTCTTCCCCGTCTGCCCCCAGGACCCTCTGAGCAGCCTGGAGGGGGCATTGGTCCTGCAGCAGCAGATCACCGAGGCTGCCCGTCACCTCTACCACGAGGAGAACCTCAGCAAGCAGGTCCGCCGGCGGCGCAAGCATGCGGTCCTTCAGGAGGAGAAGAAGCTGCAGGAGCTGCAGCGCTGTCTCAGCGAGAGGCGCCCGAGCAGTGGAGGCGGCCCCCTGCCTGCAGTCCCCCTGGGGAGAGGTGAGCTGACCAATCTTGGGGCGGTGGGGACCGGCCCCTGGGTCCCCCGGTTAGGCTTCGCCACATGCCTGGGGTCAGCATTGGAAGAGACCTCAGGAACTAAGCCTCCACTTCAGTCGGAGGTATTGAGTGCTTACTGTGTGCAGAACACAGTACTAATCGCTTGGGATAGTACAGTACAGCAGAGTTGGTAGACACAATTTCTGCCCTCAATAATAATAATAATAATAATAATAATAATAATAATAATAATGATTGTGGTATCTAAGCACTTTTGTGCCAGGCACTGCTAGAGGGAATACAGGTAAATCAGGTTAGATACAGTCCCTGCCCTGTATTGGCTTCACAGTCTTAATCCCCATTTTACAAATGAGGGCACAGAGAATTGAAGTGACTTGCCCAAGATCACACAGCAGACAAGTGACAGAGCTGGGATTAGAACCTATGACCTTCTTATTCCCCGGCCCAGGCTGTATCCACTAGTCCAGGCTGCTTATTTGGGAACTTACACTCCCCCATTTGGGGTTTGGTTGGGGCTGGGATGGCAGGGTGGAATCTGGGGGTTTATTGTCCTGCCCAACCTCCATAAACAACCAGGGGTGCATGGAGGAGAGGCAGAGCAGATGGAGATCTAAGTGGAGGCCTGGGGAGCCCCAGCTCCATGGTGGTACCTGTGGACCCCTCTCGCCACTGGGGCCAGTGAGCCCATCCATCGCCATCTCATCTAGGCATCAATCAGTCAATCAATAGTATTGATTGAGCATCTGCCCTGTGCTTTTTGGGAGAGTGCATTAGAATTAGTTGGTACCATCCCTGCCCTTGAAGAGCTTACAATCTAGTGGGGGAGACACACAGAAAATGAAAGAGAAGTAGCATGGCCTAGTGGATAGACCCCAGTCCTGGGAGTCAGAAGGAGCCTGGTTTCTAGTCCCAGCTCTGCTACTTGTCTGCTATGTGACCTTGTGCAAGTCACTCAACATCTCTCTTCCTCATTTACCTCATCTGTAAAATTGGGGATTAAGACTCTGAGCCCTATTTGGGACATGGACTGTGTCCAATCTGATTACTTTGTATCTACCCCAGCGTTTAGAACGGTGCCTGGTACATACTAAGTGCATAACGAAGGCGGTTTAAAAAAGAAGAGAAAGAATGAGAATTGAAGAGAATGTTAGCCCCCTTTTTCTGGAAGCCTCTGTCCATCCTGTTATTTTGCCTTGAGATCTGGGTAATAATAATAATGTTGGTATTTGTTAAGCGCTTACTATGTGCAGAGCACTGTTCTAAGCGCTGGGGTAGACACAGGGTCATCAGGTTGTCCCACGTGAGGCTCACAGTCTTAATCCCCATTTTACAGATGAGGGAACTGAGGCACAGAGAAGTTAAGTGACTTGCCCAAGGTCACACAGCTGCCAAGTGACAGAGCCGGGATATCACTCTGCTGTCCTCTTGTTGCTGGATCCTTCGACCTCTGTCTCTCCTGGGCCAGGGTCAAGGTCTGAGCCAAGCCTACTGGGTTGTTAGCTCTCAGTTTCTGTCCATCTGTAGTAAATGATCTAGTTCCCCTCCTCCTCACTTCTCTCCCTTCTGCCTCTTTTCCCTTGCTTTCTTTCCCTCCTCTCTCCTTTCTTCTTCTTCTCTACTCTGTCTCCTCCCATTTCCCTTCCCCCTCCTTCCTTTCTCCTCCTTCTTTATGTGCCACTCAATCGGGGAAAGCAGGGGAGGCTCATGTGAGGAGATTGAGGAGGGGAGGGGGGTGGACACTTCCCCGGGGTCCCCACCAGTGAGGCTGGCTGGGTTAAGAACTCCTGGGTCTTGGTCTCGGGCTCAAGTGAGTTTACCTTAATGCCCCCACCCTCCTCCACCTCTCCCTGTACCCCTACCCCCCTTCCAATGCCTTCGCCTGTCCTTCCCTGCTCCTTTCAGTCAGGCCTTGGGAAATTTGAGAGCAAAGGCAAGTGGAGCATGAGAAGGGATTGGTCTTGTCAATATGGGGATCTCATGTTCCCCACAGCTGGGAAATGTTCCCAATGATGGGGGGACCCTGGGCCTGTCCTCTTTGCCCCTCCACCTTCAGGGTTCATGGAGGTTCATGAACCCTGAAGGTTGTCTGACCCCTGCCCCAGTTACCCCCATTCCAGGGTTGGTGCCAGGCCTCCCCCCAACTGGGAAATTCCCCATAGGAAGTGGGAGGGAGCTGGGGGAAGCACCCCATAAATCTGTCAAGGGAGAAGAGAAGAAAGGGGCATTGACCTGGACCATGAAGCCAGACACTTCAGGCCCAGCCTGTTGGAGAACGATATTTCTGGTTCTTGTTGTAGGCAGAGAATGTGTCTGTTTATTGTTATATTGTTATTGTTATATTGTACTCTCCCAAGATCTTAGTACAGTGTTGTTCACACAGTAAGCATTTAATAAATACAATGACTGACTAACTGGGATCCTGGGGAAGTCCTGGAGGTGCGCAGAGAGGGGGTGGTCCAACTGTGACCATGGGGAACCATTTGGGTGAAGGAGCAGCCGGCCATGCCCATATGCCCACTCCCATGCCCATATGGAGCAATGTTTGGTTGATAGCTGGAAGAACAATTTCCACATCTAGCTCCTTTCTCCCTCTCACCCTCTTCCCTCCTTGCCTCCATCCTGTTCTCAAGCCTACTCCACTTGAGGCATCTAGTAAGCTCTTCAGAGTCAGTGCAGGCCAGGCCCTGGGTCTCTTCTTAGGGCCTTGAGCCAAGGCTGGAAGGGTGGGAGCTACAAGGGGCACCCCTCCCCCCCACCCACCCAGCAGCTTCCTCATCTCAACCCAGCATCCAAGTTGGCTGCTGGGAACCTCTCTTTGGCTGGGCGGAGGTGTCCCCAGCATATGTCTCCTTGTTAGAGATTGGCACGGGGGTGGGGACAGGGAAGGAAGGGATGGAACACAAAAATTTACAGTGTACAGGGTGATTTTCCCTTCTTTTCTTCCTTAATAATAATAGCTGTGGGATTTTTAAGCCCTGTCTATGGACTAATAATAATAATAATGGTATTTGTTAAATGCTTACTATGCACCAAGCATTGTTCTAAGCAATGGAGTAGATACAAGGTAATCAGGTTGTCTCACATAAGGCTCACAGTCTTAATCTCCATTTTAGAGATAACTGAGGCAACAGAGAAGTTAAAGTGACTTGCCCAAAGTCATACAGCTGACAAGTGCCAGAACTGGGATTAGAACCCACGACCTCTGACTCTCAAGCCTGTGCTCTTTCCACTAAGCTATGCTGCTTCTCAAGCAGCACTGGGCAGATAAGGATAATCAGATCACAAGCAGCCCTTGTCCCACATAGGGCTCACAGTCTAAGGGGGAGGAAGAAAAGGTATTTAATCCTCATTTTACAGAATAGGAAAGGAAACTTGGGCCCAGAAAAGTTAAGTGACTTGACCGAGGCAAATGGTGAAGCCAGAATTAAAACCCAGGTCTCCTGTATCCCAGTCCTGTGCTTTTTCCTCTAGACCAAGCTGCTTCTCCTCCTCCTCTTCCTTCCTTCCTCTCCATCCCTGACCCTTGCATTCTGGCTTCCCCTTACCTTGGCCCCAGATGGCCTGGGCTAGCTGTCCCTCCCAGGTCCCAGGAAGGTGGAGATGGGGGAGGGAGTGGAGCAGGTCTGCCGTGTGCTTTTCCCCCCTTCCAGTTGTGCCCCATGACGTCGTGTCCGCCGGGGCGGGCGTGAAGAGCAGGCAGGAACATGCCTGGCTCTGGGTGAGACGTGGGAGCATCTGGCTTAACCCTTTAAGGCTGAGGAGCCTGGATCCTCAGGACCCATCTGGGCAGGAGAAAATGGGTAAAACCCCTCTGGGACCAAGGGCCATGGGGTCTCTGGCCCCCACCCCATTTCTGAGCTGGCTGGGGTCTGAAAGTGGCTTGCCCCTGGTGGAGAAAGAGGGTGAGGAGGAAGAGGAGGGGAAGGGGAAGGGAAGGGTTCTAAGAAGGAGGAAGAGGGCAGAGGCAGCAACTGTGAACAAGCTTCGTACTGGAGCTTCCTGGCACTGCCTGAAAGGATAAAATGGAAAGAATTAATAAGTTAATGACTGGCAAGTAAAGAACTTTGAAGGCAAAAAAGAGTTTCGCCCATTAAAAGGAAAATTTTTCTATTTTGAAAGCTAATTGTCCTCATCAAGAGGCTGGTTTCTCCCCGAGGACCTGCTGAACAGCTAGAGATGCCCAGAGACAGGATGTAGATGGGCACAAGGTTACATGACCACAAAAACACAGGGCCAGAGGCACAAGGCCACGAAGCCATAAGGCCTTTCCCCCTCTCTGGGGTGAGGGGAGGGGTCAGGAGAGCCACACCTTGTGTTTACTGTCTCTAACCTCCTGGGAAGGCAGCCATTTTGGGGGCATACTTGCGTAATGAAGGGGTACTCCTCACTGTGGTGGATAAATACTCTTTGGGGCCACATGGATTGAATTCGATTCGATTCGATTAGATTAGATTCGGTTAGATTAGATTAGATTAGATTAGAGCAGCAGTGTGGCCTAGTGAATCAGAAGGACCTGGATTCTAATCCGGGCTCTGCCATTTGTCACTACTGAGAGCTCACCTCCTCCAGGAGGCCTTCCCAGACTGAGCCTCCCCTTTCCCTCTGCTCCCTTCCCTTTTCCCCCCTACTCTTCCCCCTTCTCCTCAGCACTGTGCTCATTTGCTCATTTGTATATATTATTACCCTATTTATTTTGTTAATGAGGTGTATATCTCCTTGATTCTGTTTATCTTGATGATGTCTTGTTTTTGTTTTGTTCTGTTTTGCTTTGCTGTCTGTCTCCCCCGTTTAGACTGTGAGCCCGTCACTGGGCAGAAAGTGATCCCTATCTGTTGCCGAATTGTAATTGTACATGCCAAGCACTTAGTACAGTTCTCTGCGCATAGTAAGCGCTCAATAAATACTATTGAATGAATGAATGAATGAATGAATGAATGAATGAACACAGCAGACAAGTCACTTCACTTCTCTGTGCCTCAAATACCTCATCTATAAAATAGGGATTAAGGTTGTGAGCCCCATGTGGGACACAGACGGTACAATCTGGTTAAGAACTTGTATCTACCCCAGCTCTAAGTATAGTGCCTAGCACATAGTAAGCACTTAATGACAAATACCATAAAAAAAGTTTGATTAGGACTTTCTTGGTGAGGAGGCTGAGTGTGCGTGGTCAGGGGTCGGAGGTGCTGAGGTGACCGCTCTGTGCCCGGAAAGAAGTCCTGACCTTCTCTCCTGACTCCCTGTTCCTCTCCTCTTCCCGCCTCCAGTAGAATTGAGCGCCTCTGACGACAGCTCCCTCTCTGATGCCGTCCTGCTAGAAGAAGGTAAGAGGTGCTTTCTTGGGGGAGGGTCTGCTAGGATGCCCCTCAATGTCATTTACAACATTTGGTTTCATGCCCCTAAGGGCCCAGGCAAGGACTGACAGTGAGTCTTCACAGAACAGGATTGGGGGGACCCGGGGAGGGTTCTCTTCCCCTACAAGGGGGAATCCAGAGAGAAATAATATGTCATGGTCCAAGCAGGGAACTGGGACCCTCTGGGTTCAATTTCTCTGCTTTGGCACAAGCTCCCTGTCTTTCCGAGACCTCTTTCGGTGTGCCAAGGTGCACCCCTGCTGCAGGGTAGGAGATCCATGGGGCTGAATCTCCAGGGATGATGAGGTCAGGGGTTGCCAGCTGCTCTGGGACCTCACCTGTAGGACTCTGGGATTTTGGTCTGTGGGGCTACCAGGGTGGGCAGGCCAGAGTGTGGAGAACACCCTGCTGGGACTTAGAAGTGCCTCAAAGCAGTTGGAGTTAGAGATGCAGACATGGGTGATCCCCAGAGCTGGGAGAGATCTTCTTCAGGGAATGTCTGTAGTTTCCAAGGCAGTGGAGGGCGAGAAGAAGAGGAGGAGGAGAAGACAGGGAAAGAAAGAAATTTACACAGATTGTTCTCCACTGCTCACTTCTAGCCCCACCCGGGGCCAAATGGAAAGCTAGTCCGATCGCCTGAGTCTGGTCCTGCTGTCCCTAAAGGGATTTGGGGTTTGAGTTGGGGCCCGGGCAGAGGGAGCAGAGGGCTGGACTCGAGCTCCGGCTTTCCCGTCAGGCCAGTTTCCCCGCCCGTCGCCAGCTCACCCTGCCACTTGTCCCCACAGAGGAAGCCCGTGTGCCACCCCCAGAGCCCACAGTGCCCCCGGCGTCCCCGGCGCCCCCCTCCCGGCCCCTCCCGCCCCAGGAACTGGAGGGGCTGCAGCCCGTCCGGCCGGAGTCCGGTGGGTCCGAGCGCTCCCCCATACAGAACAGCCCCTGGAAGGAGACCAGCCTGGACCACCCCTATGAGAAAGCTAAGAAGTCGTCGTCAGAGACCAGCAGTGAGGCCAGGTGAACGCATGGGAAAGGCCTGGCGTGGCCAGAGCCCGGGGAGCTGGTGGGAAAGATGGTGACAATGGCAATATCAGCTGCTGCTGCTGTAGAAGAGTGATTGGTGGGAGGGAAGGCAGATTGACTTGGCTTTGTCAAGTCTTTTTTTCTTTTTAATGGTATTTCTTAAGCTCTCACCATGTACCTGGCTCTATACTAAGTACTGTGGTAGATACAAACTAATCGGGTTGGACCCAGTCCCTATCCCTCATAGGGCTCACAGTCTTAACCCCCATTTTACAGATGAGGTAACTCAGGCCCAGGAAAAGTTAAATGACTTGCCCAAGGTCACACAACCCATAAGAGGCAGAGCTTAGAACCCAGGTCTTCTGACTCCCAGGCCCGTGGTCTTTTCACTAGACCATGCTGCTTCTTCCTCCTAGTAATTGTAGTTGTAACACTGTGTGCCAAATACTGTGCTAAGCACTGGGGAAGAAGCTAGATAAACAGATTAGTAGATGCTAGATAAGCAGTGCCACTTAGGGCTCTAGTAAATTCTTTTCTATGCCTATCTCCCCATGTTGAATTTTAATTTTAAACAGGGTTTGTGTCTACTCACTCTATTGTATGCTCCCAAATATTTCATACAGTGTTCTGCACTCAAGTAGCACTCAATAAATATGACTGATTGATTTTTCTGAGGTGCTGTTGGGCCTCTTCAATTATTGTATTTTTCAAGAGCTTACTCTGTCAAACACTTCTAAACACAGGGGTAGATACAAGTTAATCAGATTAGATACTATCCCTGTCCCAACTGGGGCTCATAGAATAAGTAGGAGGGAAAACAGGCATTTAATCACCATTTTACAGATGAGGAAACTGAGGTACAGAGAAGTTAAGTGTCTTTCTATGCTGCTTCAATTCAAGCACCAGTCAAGTTCGAAGCACTGTACTAAATGCTTGGGAGAGTACAACAACAGCAATGCTTAGACTATAAGCTCATTTGGGGCAGGGATCATGTTTTGGGGGGGTGGTTTATGTAATCTGTTAAGTGCTTACTATGTGCCAGGCACTGTTTTAAGCGCTGAGATGGGTAATCAGGTTGGACACAGTCCACCTCCCACATGGGGCTCACAGTCTTAATCCCCATTTTATAGATGAGGTAATTGAAGCACAGAGAAGTGAAGTGACTTGCCAGGGTCACAAAGCAGACTAGTTGCAGAGCCAGGATTAGGACCAAGGTCTACTTACTCTGTTGTATCAATCAATCAATCGATGGCATTGGTTGATTGACTGAATGACCCATCTGACCCCTTTCTCTGCAGCAGCCCGGCTACCACTCCCCAGGAGGGACCCAGCGTGCCCGACTTGTGTGTGCCGGAACCTGCCTCGTACCATGTGGTCCACGTGCGGGGCGTGCCTGGGCAGCTGCAGGGCCGGGCGAGTGCCCCCTCCACGCCGGAGATGACCGGGAGAAGAGGGTCGGTGCAGTGTCTCAGGTGTGGAATGGGACTCCGTAGGTGGCCAGGATGTGTGGAGGAGGTAAAGGGGGTTGTCCAGCAGGAGGCCGGAGCCCAGGAGGCTGGCGTGACCTAATGACAATAACTGTGATGGTTATTAAGTGCTTACTATGTGCCAGACACTGGACTAAGTGCAGGGGTAGAGACAGGATACTATCCCCGACACACCTGGAGCTCGCAGTCCGGGGGCCCTTCTGCCAACTTTATGCCCCCTCGTATCCTGTCGTCCATGCCACCGCTACAGCCCTAGCAAAGCCAAGATTCAGGAGGTCATCTGATTCAGCCCCCTGCCTCCAGAGGGGTGCCTGTTCAGGTTTTAAAAGGTCTGCAGAGATAGAGGTTTCCTGATCTTTCTAGTGGGCCAGATCCAGTGTTGGAACTCTTAGCGCCGGCCCCAGCCCCCGACGGTCCCGTTTCCCCTGTGGGCTTTCTCTTTTCCAGGCCACACGAGCCCAGGCTCCCTGACCTTTCACCTTTGTCTCTGGCTCCCAGAGCGGAGGCTGACGGGGTGGGGCTACCTCTCCTCCCTTCAGGGTGGACTCGATCCGGGACAACCCCGAAGGCAGAGGCCGCAGTTCCTTCCCCCGTCGCCGCCCGACCCACTACACGGTGACCGTGCCCGACTCCTGCTTCTCATCGGCCAGGCCGCCGCCAGCCCGGCCCGCCCGGCCCTCCGGTGCCGAGGACAGCGGCTCCGACGTGTCCAGCCTCACCTACGTCTGCTCAGCGGGTCGCGGCAGCCCGGACATCTTCCTGCGCCCGGGCCCGCCCCCGCCGGAGCGGCCTCGTGGTCCCCGCTACTGTTCCACACTGCTGCTCCCCCGTGGGCACCTGCCGGCCGGCGGCTACCTGGTGCTGGCCGAGGGCTGCCTGCCGGAGTCCGGCTGGGAGCGGTGCCTCCCGGGGCCCCGCGACCCCCGTATGGATGGGGATGGTGCCCCTGTGCGCTACCAGCGGCTGGTGCCGTCCCACAGCCGGATCGTGCGGACGCCCTCGCTGAAGGACTGCCCCTCGGCGGCCGGCCGGACCCCCAGCAAGGCCGCCGTGTCCGAGGAACTCAAATGGTGGCACGAGCGGGCACGGCTACGAGGCTCCCGCCCTCACTCCCTGGATCGGCACGGGGCGTTCCGCAACCGCTGCTTCCCTGTGGGCAGGGAGAGCTTGGGTCGAGGCCCAGGACCTCAGACACAGGTATGGGCACCCAGCTGGAGGGGGAGTATTCGGGTGGCAGGGGCCTGAGCCGGTGGGGGTGGCTGGGGGAGCCGGAGGAGCAGCGGGTCGGACAGGCCGGTAAATCCCCGGGGAAAGCGACGACACAGAGAAGACCGAGTGGCTATCGTGGCACGTAGTGAGCGCTTACTGTGTGCTGGTTGTGCTAGGTCCAAGTGAATCAGATCGTACACGGTCCCCACCCCATGTGGGACTCAAAGTCAAAGAGGGAGAGAGCACTGGTGTCCCTATTATACAGTTGAAGAAAGTGAGGCTCAGATAAACTAAATGAGTATCCCAAGGTGATCCAACAGACCAGGGGCAGATGTGGGACCAGAATCTGGTTCCCTGATTCCCAGCCCCGAACTCAGACCACTAGGCTACGCTGCCTGTGGCGGGTGGGTGCAGTGAGACTCTGGGTCACGGTTCTCGGGGCCAATGCCAAAGTCAATAAAAGGTGGTCCTAGCTGGGGATGCCTTGGCTTTCAGGGGTGGAATAGAAGCTGAGGCCCCTCAATTCTCTCCCCATGGGCTGTCCCCTGCCTCTTGACCTGGGCCGGCTCAGAGGGCATAGCCTAAACAGCATCCTCCCTCGCGTGAACGGTGTCATCGGGGACACAAGGAACACCCAGATGGCAGGGAGGGGTGTCCTTACAAGGACCAAATGCCCCGCCCCCAGCTGGCCCGCTGACCAGCTGTGTGTCCAGGCCTTTCTCAACCAGTCAATCAAACATGTTTATTGAGTGCTTATTGTGTGCAGAGCACTGTACTAAATGCTTGGGAGAGTACATACAACAGAATTAGCAGACACGTTCCCTGCCCTTAGCAAGCTTACAAGTTCTCCTTCTCTGGAGGGGTGAGGGCAATTGATCAGTAATATTTATCGAGCACGTACGTGAACAGAGGACTGTACTAAATGCTTGGAAGAGTAGGTAGACCTAGTCCCCGCCCACAGTGAGCTGGATGCCCAGGATCAAGCTCACTAAGCCAGCCCTCTCACTCTCCTTGCGGCTGCCTTGAGCCAGGAGGACAGGCAGGGGATTTAGAGACGGGAACACGAGACGGGAGTCCCCAGGAGCCCGGGTGCCCATCCCCTGGGTTCCGACTGCTCCCCGGGTCTCGGCCCCGGCCACCCTCCCAGATGACACGCTCGGCTTCAGGGCGAGCCAAGGCCTGTCCCTCCTACGCTCGGGCCGCTTCACTCTTGCCGGGAAGCGGGAGGAGGGGCAGGCTCCCCCAGACCTCGCTATTCCCCAAGAGGGATTCTGGGAGCTGGCGGGAGTGGGCGGAAGAAGGTGCCAAGACTTTAGGGGCGTGACAGGGGCGGGGTGCGCCAGGGAGGGTGGGGCAGGGAGCCGTGTGACCTCAGGGCCGCGGGTGGGTGGTGCCCTGGGGGGTGGGAAGGGGCGTGGGGCATCCCGCCTGGCTGGCTAAACCCGCTCCTTTCTTTCTCCCCGCCCCGGCAGGTGCCCACAGTCTGTGTGCTGCGGAGGTCGCCTGATGGCTTCCCTATGCAGGTGTTCCTGCCCGAGAATGGGGAGATCATCAGCCAGGTGTGACGGTGCCGCTCTTCTGTGCTGCCGGGCCCCTCCAGCCAGGCCCCCAGGCCTCACCGCCAGGTCTCTGGTTCCCCGCTCGTGGGCTGGACCCCAGATTTCAGGAGAGGGCAGCTGGCCAGGGCCCGTTATCTGCCCCCTGAATCTCCTTCAGCTCTCCAACCCCCATTGCAGGTCAATGATTGGGAGCTAAGGTCTCCTTCCCTTTCCCATCCCTCCGTCCTTCCCTCCTCCATCCCTCCCTTCTCTTTCTTCTCCCTGCCACTGGGGACAGCTGTGCCCAGTACTTGCTTGTTGTTCTCCTATATCTTTAGCATTGGGAATGTGGCCCCAGGAGAACTGATTCTACCTGCCCACCCACCTACCACCTGTCTACTCCCCTGCTCCGCCACCTGGGCAGCAGAGCCAGGGATGAGGGACCTCAGGGCTGGGAGGACCCAGGTCCTGAGTTCGGGGCCCCATTCCGCAACCCCGACAGCACTCCGGAGCGAACACTGCCATCTGCGACGTTGGGCTGCGGTGGGGCATGGGACCCAGATAGGGGCCCTTCTGGCCCTCGTCTGATTCTGAGTCCTCCAAGGATGGTGACGGGGGTAGGGGGTGGGAGGAGCGCCTGGAGTGTAGGTGGTTATGTCAGTCATTCAATCGTATTTATTGAGCGCTTACTGTATGCACAGCACTGTACTAAGCGCTTGGGAGAGTACAGTATAGCAATAAACAGACACATTCCCCACCCACAATGAGCTTACAGTCTAGAGGTGCATTCCTAGGGCTCTGGATCCCCTGCAGGATGAGTTGAAGATGCTCTCTTCAGGATGCTCCTGTCTCCATGGGGCTGCAGAGGTTGGGGAGCCGGAAGGGCCCTGCTTCCTGAGCAGATGATTTAAACCCTTCAGAAAGACCCTTGGGAGGGCATTTCTCAAGACCTCAGTGCTGCTGTGGAACCTTCAGACCCAGAGGCCCCATCTCCCTATTAGTCTGTGGGACTGTTGTTTGGGAGATGCCCACTGGGAATCGGCAAGTCCTTGTGGATAAATCCCAGAGATGCCCAGCCCTTATCCCTGGCCCACAGGGTGTCGGGTTCCCAGCAGGATGAAGGTGAGAGTTTCCGAGGCATCGCCACAGCACCCACCTTGGTGAACATCTTCAGAATGGTCCTGCCACTGCTATTCTGTTTTATGGCACAGTCTGAATGTCCAGAGAGGACATGGACTCCTATTTGTTCATCTTTTCACCTGCTTTTTCTAAACTTTATGGCCAGAAGAGTATTTAACCAAGAGGTTTGCTCCCCAGGTACCTGCCCGGGCATTCCAGCTAGAAGAGACCAGGAATGGGGCAGCCCAGGGCAGAGGTGTGAAGGGAATTCAAACAAGGGCCATATCTGCCATGCTGGTGCTATTCCTCTGAGACAGTAGTCCACCAGTAGGCGACCAATCTCTGGATTTTGGTCTCTGCCCGGGAACTCTGTCCACTTTCCCTGCTGCTTGCGTAGCCCCCCTTTCAGGCCTTACCCTGGGACCAACCTCCCCTACCCCCTTCCCACCTGTCCCCAGCTCACTGTCCTGAGCCGGGCAGGGTGTCCCCCCAGGCAGACTTTATCCCCCTGGGAACCAGAGCCTTTTTTATTAACTTATTTGCCGTGAAGTTACTGCATTTGATACTGTTGTAAAGACAATTTGTATTCAGTTTTGTATGCAACCTCAGGGGCTCGAACTATGTAGAATTGTGTGCCAAATCCTCTTTTAATAAAATGTATAACCAGTGGATGGCCCAGATATGCTCCAGGTGGGATGTCCTCTACGGGGGACTGTGGTGGAAGGGTGAGGGGTCACGGGGAGGCAGAACCCCTAAGAGCACACTTGGAAGGTGGCCGGATGCTGGGAGCTACGTGAATGGGGTGACCCAGCCTCCTGCCACCCCCCACACATTCATTCCGCTGCTCAGTTCATTCATTCAATCATTTATTGAGCACTTACTGTGTACAGAGATTAGCAGCGTGGCTCAGTGGAAAGAGCCTGGGCTTCGGAGTCAGAGGACATGGGTTCGACTCCCGGCTCTGCCACTTGTCAGCTGTGTGACTGTGGGCAAGTCACTTAACTTCTCTGTGCCTCAGTTACCTCATCTGTAAATTGGGGATTAACTGTGAGCCTCACGTGGGACCACCTGATTACCCTGTATCTACCCCAGTGCTTAGAACAGTGCTCTGCATATAGTAAGCGCTTAACAAATCCCAACATTATTATTGTATCTCCCCCCAGTGCTTAGAACAATGCTTGACACATAGTAAGCGCTTAACAAATACCATCATTATTATTATTACAAAGGTCTGTACCAAACACTTGGGAGAGTATAATACAACAACAGGGACATTCCCTGCCCACAATGAGCTCAGGTATTAATCAGTGATATTTACTGAGCGTTTAGTGAGTGCAGAGCAGTAATAGAGTTGCTAGGCACAATCCCTGTCTAAAGTATTCTTACAGGCTAGAGGGGGAGAAAAATGGGAGGGTTTTTTTTTTCACTTTAGGGGAGCAGCTGGGGATATTGAGGGATCAAAAGGGGGCACAAAATGAGGTTGGCGATCTCTGGTGGCAGGAGCTGACTGAATGCTGCGGCTTTTTCTGGGGGATGAAAAGAAAAGGCTGAGATCCATCAATCGGTCGTATTTGTTGAAGCGCAGCAGTGTGCCAACTGAAAGACGAATCAAAAGAGAAGAAAGTACCAGGTGTTGCTAACTTTAAGTACAGTAGCACAGTAAGTGACAACCTTTTTGAGTGTTCATTGTGGCCGGAACTGGATCCCGTATTGGTCTATCCAGTCACACACGTATTTGCCTGTAAACTTCACTGTCGGAGGTGTCTTCAAGTACAAAAGATATGTGTGCACACACACATGGTGTGCTGAGTACTGTATCGGGTGCTTGGGTAAGTGCAGCATGAGAAGCAGCGTGGCTCAGTGGAAAGAGCCTGGGCTTGGGAGTCAGAGGTCATGGGTTCTAATCCCGGCTCTGCCACTTGTCAGCTGTGTGACTGTGGGCAAGTCACTTCACTTCCTCTGTGCCTCAGTTACCTCATCTGTAAAATGGGGATGAAGACTGTGAGCCTCACATGGGACAACCTGATTACCCTGTATCTACCCTAGCGCTTAGAACAGTGCTCTGCACATAGTAAATGCTTAACAAATACCAACATTATTATTATTATTACAGGAATTAAGACATGATTGCTGCCCTCAAGGAGCTTACAGTCTACAGATGATTGCCTGAGGCTTTCTGTTCCAAAGTGTCACTTTTGGGAAGTGGGTTGTGGTGTATAAAAGGCACAGAGCCCCCACTTCAGTGTTTCTTCTAGGCCTAATCTTAGCTCTTCCCAAACCTTTTTCCCTCATAATGATAATAGTGATATTTGTTAAGTGTTGATTGTGTGCTTCATGGTGGGGCATATTCAAGATAATCATATCAGACACAGTCCCTGTTCTGCATGGGGCTCACAGTCTAAGGACATAGAAAAAGAGCTATTTCAATCTCCATTTGCAGGTGAGGAAACTGAGGCACTGAGAACCTAAGTGAATTGTCCAGTTACACAGCAGTCAAGGCGGGGAACAAGCACCAGAACCGGTGGGCTAGAGACAGAGCACAGGCCTAGGATTCGGAGAACTGGATTCAAAGCCCTGCTCTGGCACTTCTTTTTTTTTTGGTACTTGTAAGCTGTGTGACCTTGGGCAATTTCCTTCACATCTCTGAGCCTCAGTTACCTCATTAATAAAATGAGGATTAAATCCTCCTCCCTCTGACTTAGACTGTAAGTCCCATTTGGGGCAGGGAGTATGTCCAACCTGATTATCTTGTATCTATCCAGCACTTAATATAGTGCTTGACACATAGTATTATTAACAAATATCATTAAAAAATAAACTAATATGAAAACCCCAGGTCCTTGGAGTCCAAGGTCTGTGCTCTGTGCACTTGACCACATTGCTTCTCCTCCCCCTTCCCACCTGGTTTTCCACAAGACTAAATACCTTGTAAAATGTTTTCCACTGAGCCAGTTAGTGCTCCAAATAAACCAGTCTGTCATTTAAGAAGTTGTCTCTCCTGTCCCCTGCCCAGCTAGGCGGTTGCTTCAGGGACCACACCTTCCTTAACCCCTGCACTTGGCCTTACGGGATCCCTGGCATCCAGGCTGATCCACCTGGGCCACTTAGCTTGGCTCAGTAGTGCTTTAAGTGGGCCTAAGTGCTTCCTGCTGGCTGTTGGCTCCCCCCACCCCCAACCATCAAAAGATTGACCAAATTGGGGAAGGTGGGTCAGGCTGGCCCCAGGAAATGACTTCTCGTGCTGCATTCTTTGGCAGGACCAGTCTAGGGTGGCAGCCAGGGCCTGGTCCCCCACATCTCTCCTCCGCTGCCCAGAGTCGGAGCTAAATCCGGGAAGGTCCGACTCCCTGCTGGCCCTCAGCCTGAATCGGGTTTCTGGCTGAAAGGTTATCAGGGAAACGGAAGGGCCAAAGGAGCTGCTGGGAGCCCTGTTTCCATGGCAATTCGGGGGGGCAGCCCGGAGCTGGGAGAATGACCATATCCCAGAAGTCTTTGCGGCAGAGACAGGCCAGTACAAGGGGGCTGTTTAGACTGGTGGGAAATTTGTCTTGAAAGTCTTCAAATGGCCCTGTGTATTTCACGCTTGGGATGATGATCTAGGTCCCTGACTTTCGGTTCTTGGGCTGGCTTGTCGGGGGTCAGGGAGGAAGGAGACGGGTGGAAGTGGTGTCCTGGACTTCCTGAGCTTTGCAGACAACTGTACGTACCAACTCTTAACCTATTTCCTTCCCCCATTCCACACAGAGACCATATCTCCTCTTGGCCCAAATGCCTCCTCTGCCCACCCCCACTATCTTCTCCTACCTTTTAGCCAGGCCCCACTCCCCTCTCTGCCACCCGTTGGGCACTTTAAATCATGAGCGGTCCCCATGGTCAGGAGGCTTGGGCTCTGGGGTGACTCTGAGTGATCGGTGCTCAGGCCAGGGAGGGTTGGGAGCAGAAGCCTGGGGTCTCCTGGGATCACCCCTCCAGTGACCTGTAACCCTTGGCCCGGTTTTTTGCCTTGGCTGTGTGACAGGGTCAGGAGCTATGTAGAGAAGTGCATGTGGTCATCAGGGTGGCATTTGCAAGGTTTTGGAACCAGGAGGGCAAGTAGCTGGTCTCCCCTCCACCTGAATCAGGCTGAGGACTCTAGCCTCAAGCTGCAGCAGGAGTGACTTTGGGTAGACGCCAGCAAGAATTTCCTGACCAACAAGGGTGTGTGTGACATGCTGGAACAAGTGAGTGAGGGTGGCAGCCGACTCGCCTTCCGTTGCGTCCGGGGCCTAAAGGGAGATGTCAGGAGTCAGGTGAATGGGAAATTGAGGATCTACTTGCCACTCCTCTAGAAATCCAGTTGTTCCCTGCAGTACAGGCTCTGTCGCTTCACCTGACCCTTGGCTCCAGGCCAAAACAATTTTTTCTGGGGCCAGATGCCCATCCAGCTCCAGATGCCCATCCGGCTCCAGCAAACCGATAACTGCCAATCTTCCCGTCCTGCCAGGGATGGAAAACCAGCTGGAGCGAAGGTGAGCCGGCCTCCCCAGACACTGTTCCTAGGACGCCCGGATGGAAAGACCATCTTCAATTCTGTATGTTTTACCAAAACCAGGCACTTCAGTCTGATTACCCAGAAAAACTGTAAAAAGAAATTCTCTCACCCTCACCCTTACCACATGCTCCTGAAGTTTTATTTGGAGAAGGAGTTTGGCCTAGTGGAAAGAACATGGACCTGGGAGTCAGAGGACCTGGATTCTAATCCTGAGTCCTCTTCTTGCCTGCTGTGTGACCTTAGGCAAGTCACTTAACTTCTCTGTGCCTCAGTTCCCTCATCTGCAAAATGGAGGTTCAGTATCTGAGATCCCTCCTACTTCGAATTTCAACCCCATGTGGGACCTGTTTATCTTTTATCTATTCCAGAGCTTAGTACAGTATGTGGCTTATAGTAATTGGGAAGCAGTGTGGCTCAGTGGAAAGAGCCCGGTCTTGGGAGTCAGAGGTCATGGGTTCGAATCCCGGCTCCGACACTTGTCAGCTGTGTGACTGTGGGCAAGTCACTGAACTTCTCTGGGCCTCAGTTACCTCATCTGTAAAATGGGGATTTACTGTGAGCCCCACGTGGGACAATCTGATTACCCTGTATCTGCCCCAGCGCTTAGAACAGTGCTCTGCACATAGTAAGTGCTTAACAAATGCCAACATTATTATTAAGTGCTTAACAAATACTACAATTATTATTATTATTATTAAATACCTAGAAACAGGCAGTTCACTCAGATCCAGAGCAAGGAGGTTAGGGAGTATGGGCTTGGCCATTGCTGAACTGGATTTGTTTCAGCTGTCCTTGGGCAAGTTTGGATACAGCCCTGCCTAGAGGCAGGGAGATGGATGAGATGATCTTTCCCAGGCCCTTCTAGCTCTGTGACCCTGTGATTTCCCCAGACTTACGACAGACCCCATAGAGGCAGATGTCCAAGTTAGCAGAGAGGGTGCCAGTGCCACCGAAGGATTCTGAATATTTCATCCCAGGAATTCCCTGAAACATGACAGGAAAAGGATCACCTCTCTCCTGAGCCCGCTCAGCCACCTCTCCCACCCCCACCCATCCATGCTTTGCCCCCAAGGTGGAGCTGGGACCCCGGGAGAGAGGTGTAAGCTACCAGGACTCTCGTTGGGGCAGAATGGCAGATGCCTCCAGGGCAGAAGACGACCCGGACCCCGAGTCCCCGGAGATGTGAGTCCAGCTTATGGTTTCTGGAGCCCCTCCCTTCATAGTGAGACCCTCTCTCTCACACTGGAGCCCCTTTCCTGTGAAACCCCTCATTACAGCTCAGCTGGGGTCCGGGGGACCAGAGTGGGAGTTGGACTTGGGCTCAGCCCACTGTCCTAATTGGGCTTTTCCCCTGCTGTCATTACAGAAAGCTGGTGGTGGTGGCTCCCCAGGTGAGGTCAGAGCCCGAGTCCTCTGAGGAGCCCGGCCCACCAGCCTCCGGCACAGATCAGCCGGAGGAATCAGCCCAGCCGACTCCCACCCTCTTGGGCGACTCTCAGGCCTTCAGTCCCGGTGAGCAGTCTGGTGAGGCCCGGGCAGCAGTAGACGGCACCTGGGAGGTGACATCCGATGGGAGGCATCTGAGGGGTGGGTCTCTAGGCCTTCGCTGGCTCGATCGGAGACCTTCTGGGGCCACTCCCACTCCCGGGACGTGAAGGTGCCTCCGATCTTTCCGGTCTTCCCTCTGCTTCCGGCCACCGCCTCCTCGTCTTCCTGATGCTCCTCTCCCCGATTGCCCTTTCTGGAGCAAGGCCTTCCAGGGCGGCAAGGAGTGGGCGGAGACAAGGGGATAGGCTGGAGTCCCGATACTTTGTCCCCGCCTCCGAGAGAGAGAGAGGCTAGCAGCTAGAGCCGAGGAGACTTTGGTCCAGGTTGGCCTGAGATGAGGAGGATTAAGCTGTTAACCCAGATCCCATCCTCATGGGGAAGGGGGGAATTAACCCAGATGCCATCCTCATGGGGAAGGGGGAACCGTGTCCCCAATTTCACTTCCTGATGTTGGCAGTAGGGATTGGGAAGAGGACAAATGCAAGGATCCAGGGGAGCTGTGGCCTCCATGATCCCACTTACCTTACATTAGTAAAGCAGGAGAGGAAGAAGTGTGTCCGTTCTCTCCCCCTCTTCCTCTGTCCACCCCCCGGCCAGGCGTTTGGACAACAGTGGGCCATGCTCAGATTTGGGTGTGGTTGTGGCTTGGGGGCAGAGCGGAAGGGCACTCCACTCCACTGTCTAGCTGCTCAGATAAGTGTCTGCAGTCCAGCTGTGGGTAGAGTTTTCTAGGGTGCGGTAGAGGTTGAGAACTAGCCAGGGATCATCTACACCCTCAAGAGCTCCCTGGAGCACTCCCCTTTCAGAACACTGGACAAATGTCCAGGTGTACAAGTGTTCTCTGGGCTCTGCCTTGTGCTCTGTGCCTGCAGCTTCAGGGGCGGGGGATAGGGAGGTAACTGCTCTGTATCCTGGGAGGTGCCCTCTGGACCTTGCTTTGCTCAGAACCCAATCCTCGCCACCCACTTCCCAGAGTTATCCTCAGAAGAGAAGGCGGCGCTGGACTTCATCGAGACCTTTCTCAAGTCTGAGAATCAGGTAGAGCTATCCTGAAGGGCAGGACCCACAGTGGCTTCCTGTATGGTTCGTTCCCAACCCGGGCCCCGCTTCTAAAAACCTAACTTAAGGCTCTTAGGAATATCATTTCCCATAGTCCTCAGGACTTGGGCTTACATGGGTCCTTCCAGAAGCTCCCCTGAAGTGTCTGCACCCTGTCTGAGGAGCCCCTGAGGGTCTGGGCTGGACTGGGGCATCCTTGGTACTGAAGATCTTGGGAGACAATAAAGCTATCGATCAGTTAATTGGCTCCAACTCTCTCCTCTAAACCTTTGGGCTGGTGCTTGGAGGTTCTGGGAAGGTCTGGGTTTGGCCTAGCCCGACTCCTCTCTCTAGGGTTCTTGGGAAACTTTTAATAATGAGAGTGGAGGAGTCTTGGGCCTCTGTCCTCAGGAAGCTGGGTGGGATGAACAACTCTGCCTTGACCATGTGCTGGCCAGTGCTCAGCTGTGTGTGTGTGTGTGTGTGTGTGTGTGTGTGTGTGTAATAAGTACCTCCTGCTGTGGACCTGGAGAGGGGGAGGAGAGAGGCCAGGATGGATGGATGGGGTAATCTGTGGGTTGTTTCCTAGGATGAAACCAGCAAGCTCAGTTTCCTTAAGTCAGTCAGCCTCTTGTGCCAGGCCGAAGGAGTCATCCAGGGCCACCTCGAGAGCTTCTGCAGCAAAGAGGTTCTGGTCCAGACACTTCAGGTCTGTGAGAGGATGGACAGGGAGGGAGGGGAAGCAGGGAGAGAACGAAAAGGGGAGGGAGAGGGAGCAGGGAGAAGGGACAGAAGGGAGGAGTGGGTGCCTGGGAGGATTCTGGCTCTTAAGAGCAATCTTTCTGAGTGGTGCCCCTTCTTCCCACAGTGCATCCTGCCCTTTCCGCTACCTCCCCAGGCCAGGTCGGGGCCTGGTCCAGAGGCAGTGATGCCCTCCCACCTATCACTCCAAGAACCCATTTTGTTCCAGTCCTGTGGAGTTGGTGTGCCATGGTGGCACCCTCTACCTAGTCCCAATGGGAGGCTGCAGGGGAGGGCTTGGGCTCAGGAAGCTTGTGCTCCCGTTGACCCTCCTCTTCCTCCTTCCCATCCTTCTTCTCATCCTCTGGGTGCCCCAGGCTCTGATCCTGCAAGAGATGGATAACTTTCTGCCCAGCTCGGTGTTACCGCAAACTTTGCTTTGCATTGCTGATCTCAGGTATCCACCCTCCTCTGGGGCCAAATTTGTAGGGGTGACTTGGTGCTCCCGAGGTTAAAGATCCCTTGGGCAAATGGGGTGTGGTTCAGCATGCTATCCTGACTCAGGCACTTGGGGTCTGCCCTGCACCAACAGTCAAACCTTTCAGGTCTGGGGCCCCAGCTCCCATCCAGAGACTTTCTCCCCGTCATGCCCCACTACCAGACCCACTGGGCTCAATGCAACAGGCCTCTTTCTCCTCTTCCCCGCCTCTCTCCCCCGTCTCTTCTCTTCCCTCCCCCTCCTCCTCCTGCCTTCCCCCGCTCCCCTCCTCATCTCTCCTTCCCTCCTCTTTGCCTCCCATCTCCTCCTCTCTTTCTCTCCCCTCCCTTGCCCTCACTACCCAGTCAGGTGAAGCCCGGCCTGCACCCCCTACAGAAACAGGGCCTGATCGAAGTGAGCATTGGCAGCCTTTTCTCCCTGCCCTGCATCATCCTGCTGTCCCCCGATCCCGTGGGCCCCGCTGCTCTGTACATAAAGGTAATCTCTACTTCTGGCCATCTGGGGCTTTTGAGGGCAGGGGTCCTGCCTGCTGCTCCTGAGCACTGGATCCCAAAGGCCCAAGACCCTGGGAGAGAGCTAGAAGAGGGCCTGTGTCCACCAGAATGGGTGAACCTAATGGATTCCTGCAAGATAGCACCTCTGATATCATCATATTACGCGGCAGTGCCCGGAGTGATACGGTGATACGGTGATGCAAGTGATACGGTGATACAGTGGTGATACGGTGGTGTCTCATTATCTGGATACCCCTACTGTTGCCCTCCAGGGGAAGAGGCAGCTTTGTTTGCCGGCGGGGGTCCGGGACCCAAGTAGTGGAAGGGGGAGGGGAGCAGGGCCAGGTTAAGAGGGGCCTCTGAAGGGATAAAATCTGGGCAGTGGAGGTTTGGTCCAGCTTCCAGCTGGTGCCACTGGGGAGGGGTGGGGGCCACATCCTGGGCTACTTTCTTTTCCCACCAGACGGTGAATGCTCTGAGTACACTGCTGAGTGCTCTGTTAGTGGAGAATTCGAAACTGAACATGCTCGTGTTGCAGGACATTGTAGAGGTCTGTCGGTTGACGGTGGGCTAGTACAGGGGGTGGGACTGGGTTGGGCAGGGCACCAGGGAGCAGGGGGCTTGGGAAGCAAGGGGCACAGGAGGTTGGGCCTGCAGCACAGGCTCTGGACCAGCTCAGAGACCCACAGAGGGTCATCCATTGCCTTGAGAATCACCCTGCAGTCACTACAGATGGAAAGGCGCCAAAACCCTACTAAAATCACATCTCTTCCAAGCAACTTTCTCTCACTAAGCCTTCATTTCCCCTACTCACTCCCTCACTCCTTTCTGAGGTCACTTCAAAACTTGAATCTATATCCCTTAAGCACTTGATACTTATCCTATCCCCATCCTCAGACCATTTATGTACATACCTTTAAACTCTTCCAGTCCCCTAACAGTAATGTATTTTAATACCTTTCTTTCCCTCTAAACTGTGAGAATGTGCCTAATACCTCTTTTATATTGTGCTCTCCCAAGTGTTTAGTAATGTGTTCTGCATACAGTAAGCACTTAATAAATATGATTGGTTGATTGACCTACTATATTGTTCTCACTCAAGCACCTTGTACAGTTTTCAGCATACAATAAACACTCAGCAAATACTGTTGATTGACAAATGAATTGAAGAGGAAACGGAAGAGGAGGAGGAGGAACAGTATGGGTGGGATGAGGGATAAAGGGAGACCAATGGTCAACATTCAGGCTTAGTCCTCGCTTCCAGGCCCAAGAGGCTAAAGGCATCAAGGCCTCTTCCTCCTTGAGGTAGTGCTGACAGCATTAGACTGTAAGCTTGTTGTAAGTAGGCAGTATCTATTATATTGTTATATTGTACTCTCCCAAGCCCTTAGTACAGTGCTTTGCACACAGTAAGTACTCAGTAAGCACGACTGACTGACTGACAGACTGGCTGGGAGACTCCTGCGGGATCTCCTCATCCCTCAGCCTCTCTTCCTAGGTCACCCTGCCCTGGTTGGCCTCTGATAAGGTCCATGAGCGAGCCCGAGCTGTGGGTACACTCGCCCAAATGCTGAAATTTGTTGACGATTACCCCGTGCTGAAGGTGAGTGCCGTGCACGGGGCCCCGCTTTGCCTGGCCCGGAGCCGGGCCTCTCCGGGAGGGTGGGTTAGGGTCGGGGGAGAGGGAGGAGATGAACATGCCCACTCTTTCTGGAGCAGCACATGGATCTATTCAGCTTGGCCGGGAAGCTGACGGGCTCCCTCAGTCTTTGCTGCATAGACCTGAGCCAGGAGATCTGCTTGTGGTCTTCCCAAGCCCTGAGTTATTTCTTCAGCATCATCACCAGGCAGCGGTGTAAGTGAAGCTTTCCCCCTCCCCCTATGGCAAGTAGTCCAGTAGTCTGGCCTGGCCCAGAGAACCCCACCCCCAATCCCCATTCCCATCCACTCCACCATCCTCTGTCCTTTTCCCCTCTGAGTCCTCCAGACCCTTTTGTGCCAGCTTGGGATCACTCCTAGGGGCATGAGCAACCCCAGCCTCAGGTTCTGGGTGGAGGCACTTGGGTGCCCTACCTGGTTCTTGCCCTGTATGAGTGGAAGCCCCCGGTGGGGCAGATTAAAAAAAATCATATCAATCAAAGAATGGTATTTGTTGAGTGCTCACTGTGTGAGGAGCACTATCCTAAGCACTTGGGTGAGTACAATACAATGGAGTTGGTAGACATGATCCCTGCTCACAAGGAGCTTATAGCCTAGAGCAAGAGAAGCCCGTCAAATGGCAGGGACTGTCTCTATCTGTTGCCAACTTGTTCATTCCAAGCGCTTAGTACAGTGCTCTGCACATAGTAAGCGCTCAATAAATACTATTGAATGAATAAATACTATTGAATGAACATTGAAATTAATTATGGATATGTACAAAAAGTGCTTTGGGGCTGAGGGTGAAGTGATTACCAAGTGCTTAAAGGGTACAGATTCAAGTACATAGGTGATAGAGAAGAATCATTCAGTTCGTGTCTCCACATTCCTCAAGAACATTTAGTGCTTGCCCTTTGCGTCATATAGAAACTCTTTACCACCGTTATTAATGCAGTCAATCAGCACTCCTCCTCCTATCTTACTTCTCTGATTTCCTATTTCAACCTAGCCTGCAGGTTTCGCTCCTCTATCGCCCACCTCAATCTCATCTATCTCGCTGTCAACCCCTTGCCCACATCCTCCGTCTGTCTTGGGACTCCCTCCCCTTCATGAAGCAGTGTGGCCTAGAGGAATGGGTATAAACCTAGGAGTCAGAGGACCTGGTTTCTAATCCCAGCTCCACCTCTCACCTGCTGTGTGACCTTGGGCAAATCACTTAACTTCACTGTGCTTCAGTTCCCTCATCTGCAATATGGGGATTCAATGCCTGTTTAACCTCCTTCTTAGACTGAGGTACATATGAAGCCTGATGATCTTGAGTCTAGCCCAGTACTTAGTTCAATATTTGGCACATAGTAAGTGCTTAGCAAATACCATCATCATCATTATTATTTATTAATATCTGACAGCCAACTACTCTTCCCACCTTCAAAGCATTATTAAAATCACATTTCCTCCAACAGGCCTTCCCTGGCTAAACTCTCATTTCCCCTATTCACTCTCCCTTCTGCATCACTCTTGCACTTTGGACCTACCCTTTAAGCACTTAATATTTACTTCATCCTCAGTCCCATAACACTTATGTACATATCCATAATTTATTTTCATGTCTCGCACCCCCTCTAGACCAGAAGCTCCTCAAGGGCAGGGAAAGCACCTGCTAACTCTGTTGTGTTCTCACAGGTGCTTAGTACAGAGCTTTGTACACAGTAAGTGCTCAGTCAGTGGAAAGAAATGGAGGGTTTAGTCGGAGAAGGCCTCTTGGAGGAGTTGTGATTTTAGTGAGACTTTGAAGGTGGGGAGAGTGGTAGCTTGTTGGATATGAAGGAGAAGGGAGTTCCAGGGCTGAGGGAGGACATGAGCAAGGAGTTGGTGGCAGATAGATGAGACTGAGGTACAGTGAGCAGTAGGTTGGCGTTAGAAGAGCAAAGAGTGTGGGCTGGGTTGTACTAGAGATGAGCGAGGTAAGTAGGAAGTCAAGAGCTGATTGAGTGCCTGAAAGTCGATGGTAAGAAGTTTCTTTGATGTGAGGGAGGATGGACAAAGGGCGGATGGACAACCATTGGAGGTTTATGAGGATTGGGGAACGTGGGTTGAACTTTTTTTAGAAAAATGACCTGGGCAGCAGAGTGAAATAAGAGTTGGAGTTGGGGGAGACAGGAGGCAGGGAGGTCAGCGAGGAGGCTGATAATAGTAATAATAATAATTATGGTATTTGTTAAGCACTTACTATGTGCCAAGCACTGTTTTAAGCCGTGGGGTAGATACAAGGTAATTAGGTTGTCCCACGTGGGGCTCACAATTTTAATCCCCATTGTACGTATAAGGTAACTGAGGCACAGAGAAGCTAAGTGGCTTGCCCAAGATCGTACAGCAGCCAAGTGGTGGAGTCAGGATTAAAACCCATGTCCTCTGACTCCCAAGCCCTCGCTCTTTCCACTAAGCCGTGCTGCTTCTCTATGCAATATCAAGGAGGGCTAGGATAAATGCTTGGATTAGCGAAGTAACTTTTTGGATGGAGAGGAAAGGATGGATTATAGAGATGTTGGGAAGGTAGAACTGAGAGGATTTGGTGACAGATTGATTATGTGGGTTGAATGAGAGAGATGAATTGAGGATAATGCCAAAGGGAAGGGCTTGTGAGACAGGGAAGAAGAAAGGAGGACAGGGTTTGGGTGGAAAGAAGAGGAGTTCTATTTTGGACAGGTTAAGTTTTGAGGTGCTAAGAAACAGGAGGCAGGGAGGTCAGCGAGGAGGCTGATAGTAATAGTAATAATAATTTTGTTTATTTATAAATATGCTGTCTGTATGTCTTACCCCTAGAGTGTAAGCCCCTTTTAGGCAGGAAACATGCCTCATGCTTCTCTTCTACTTTCCCAGACATTTGAAAATCAATGCGCTGCACTCAAGACAAACTCAAATTCTACCATTGAGGAGACCTAGGTTCTAATCCTGGTTCTTCCATGTGCCTACTGTGTAACCTTGGTCGTCACAATTACTACTCTGAGCCTCAGTTTCCTCATCTGTAAAATGGGGATGAAATACTTCTCTTCCCCTTTCCCCTTAGACTGTGAATCCTATGTAGAACAGCAACTATGTCTGAACTGATTATTTTATATTTTCCTCAGCCCACAGTACAGTGCTTGGCTCCTAGTTACCTTCTTTACAAATACCACAGTAAAAAATAATTATTATTAGTATTATTGTTACTATCATTCCTACTATGGACTAATAATACGATAATAATTGTAGTATTTGTTAAGTACTTACTATGTACCAGGCACTAAGCTTTGAGGTAGATACTAGCAAATCAGGTTGGACACAGTCCCTGTCCCATGTGGGGCTCACAGTCTCAATCTCCTTTTACAGATGAGGGAACTGAGACATAGAGAAGTGAAGTGACTTGCCCAAGGTCACACTACAGACAAGTGGTGGAACTGGGATTAGAACCCATTACCTTCTGACTCCCAGGCCCATGCTCTATCCACTATGCCATGCTGTTTCTCCCACAGCATTATCCACAACAGATTTCTATGCAACCTTTTAGCTTGTTTGTGCCTCAGCTCCCTCTTCTGTAAAACGCAGATTAAGGTTGTGAGATCCACATGGATCATGGACTGTGTCCAACTTGATTATCTTGTATCTACCCCAGTACTTAGTACAGTATATAGCACATAGTAGGAGCTTAACAATACCATTAAAAAAAACCAAAAACAAACCCAGTTGCACTCCTACCTGCCTTCCATCAATTTTCTCTAGACTCTGTTCACCCAGGAGAACAGGGTCTGGGCTCATTTCCCTCTCTCTTTTCGGTACTTTCCCCTACCTCCTTTACCTTCTTCCCTTCCCCATCTGCCCTCCCTCAAACAAATACAAAACTGACCGACTGAGGTAAAGCAATTGCCCCTATTTTTATTATGTTACACAACCCAAACTCTTCCCTTCATAACTGGGGTGGGATGGGGCTGGGGGAAACTATCCTGTGTAAACAGTGCCTGTTCTGGGTGCTCCTTGACCGGAGGCCGAAAGGAGTCAGAGGGTTGGCTGGCTGCCCATCCACTGTCTGTCCATCTGTCTGTCTCTTCCCGCTGCCATGACTGAGGGAAGCCTGCAGCCAGACCCTCCAGGGTTGCTTTGTTGTTTCAGATACGTCTCTGAAAACCACGCGGGTAGACCACTGGAGACTCATGAGAGACTGTGAGTTCCAGAAGAACATCCACTCCGAATGGTTCACCAACACGGAAGACATTGTTCTGGTAACCCTGGCCTTGGGCTCTTCCTCTTTCCTCGGTCCCTAATATCCCTCCTTCTTCCCCATCTGTCAGTTGCATTTACTGAGCGCTTTCTATGTGCAGAGCACTGTACTGACTTGGGAGAGTACAATATATCAGACATATTCCCTGCTCATAATAAGCTTACAGTCTAGAGTTTACAGTTTACATCTCTCTTTCTTCCCCCGCTCTCTACTTCCTCTCCATGTCCCCCACATTCTCCCCCTTTTCTCCCCTTCCTCCTCCTTCTCCTGTTTGTCCTCCCTGCCTTCAGCTCTTCTCCCTCCTCTCCCCTTCACTTCCTTGCTCCCTTCTTCCACTCAGCAGATTTGATGTCAGGACACCAGAAGGCCTCCTCTTGTCCAATCCAGAAATCCCAAGATTTGGGGGTTTGGAGATCCTCTCCATCTGTGGATGTGTGTGGTTTGTAGTGTGTCTTCGATTGGTGAGGGTAGACACAGCAATGAAGACCTTTTGATCTCTCTCTCTCCACTGTGCTGGCTAATGAAGGGGTTTTGTTGAGAGAGAGCTTCTCCTTAAGGGGAGCCAGCAAGAGGAGCCTGACTTCACCTGACTTTCCTCCCTCCCACCCTCTCTCCTCCCCATCCTTCCCTTCCTCCCTCCTTTCCCTCCTCCACTCCATGCCCACCTTCCCTCCCTCCCAACTTCCTACCAGAAACTCCTTCCCCCTTTATATCCAACACACCATCCCTCTCCCCATCTTCAAAGCCCTCCTACAATCTCATCTCCTCCAAGAGGCCTTCCTTGACTAATCTGTCTCCTCCCTACCTTATTCTCCCTCCCTTCTGCATCTCATCTAGACTTGGGGACTCATCCCATCCCACTTCCACAACTCTTTTGTCCATCTCCTTCTATTCTGGTGCCTTCACTCTCGGTAGTTTATTTTAATATGCATCTATCCCACAGGATTACAGGCTTCTTGAGGGCAGGAATCATGTTTACTTACTCTATTGTATTCTCTGAAATGTCTAGTACAGTGCTCTACACACAATAAGCACTCAGTCTGTAGCACTGATTGATTGAGTGAATGAGTAAATGCTTTCAGGGTAGTCCAGAGCCAGAACCTGGGGTCTTGGTTACCCTATTTGCCACTAGGACCTATGGTCCTACTTGTTCCTGGCCCTGGGGGTGCAGTAGAGGAGGGTGTGGTGTTGGGGGAGGGAGTACAGACAGCAGGAGGCATTTCCTCAGCTCTTTCAGAAATTCCTGAGCCCAGAAGAGAGGGCAGATATGTTGCTTGCGGTCACAGAAAGCATGAGGGACGCCAGCCGACACAACAGCTGGGTGGCCGACATGATCCTGCATGTGGTGCTGAAGCCGCCGTTACCCAGAATTGGGAAGGTAGGACTGAAACTCAGCCTGGAAGAGAAAGAGAAGGCTGAGAGGGGCCTTGGTAGCTTTCCTCGTATCCTGGGGCTTCAGCACCGACTCAAGTCCATATTCGTATTTCCTTCTCCCCCTTATGGGTAATATATCTTAGCATCCATCTCTCTCACTGGACTATCAGTTCCTTGAGAACAGCGATCATATCTACTAACTCTACCGTACTTCCCAAGCACTTAGTATGGTGCTATATTTATTAATAACACTGATTGATTGAAAAATCCTCTTGGGGGTGGATATACTGGGGACTCCCACCACACCCACCTCCCTGTTCTCCATCTCTCCTGAGGACAGAACAAGATAAAATTACATTGCAAGAAGAGCATTCATTACTGAATCAGATGACTGGATGGAAATTTGCAAGGTCCAGTCCCCTGCCTCCAGACAGAACAGGAGCTTAGTCACTGCAGATAGACAGGGGGGTTGGGGAAGGGAGGATTGGCTTAGAATAAAGCTCCGTAGAAGATGTTTCCTTGGCCCCAAAGGGACCAAGGTGGTGGATGGGGGTGGTCCCATCCCCACAGCACTGTGCTCGTCCGCTCAACTGTATATATTTCCATTACCTTATTTATTTTGTTAATGAATTGTACATTGCCTTGATTCTATTTAGTTGCCATTGTTTTTACGAGATTTTCTTCCCCTTGACTCTATTTATTGCCATTGTTCTTGTCTATCCGTCTCCCCCGATTAGACTGTAAGCCCGTCAAACGGCAGGGACTGTCTCTATCTGTTGCCGACTTGTTCATTCCAAGCGCTTAGTACAGTGCTCTGCACATAGTAAGCGCTCAATAAATACTATTGAATGAATGAATGAATGAATGGCAGGAGTTTCCAAGGCAATGGTGTGTTTGACTGGTGAGCCTGTTCTTACCAGAGGACTAACTGGAAACAGGAAATGAGTGACCTTTTAGGGAAGGACCCCATTCACCCATCCATCTACTCCGTCCCCCGTTCCCCAAACCTTCTCCGTAACTTTAGACTCGCACCTTCTAACCCCAGGACATCCACCCACCCACCCATCAATCCATTCATCCATCCATCCACACACCCACCCATTCTTCCATCTCTCCACACCCATCCACCTACCCACCCATTCATTCATCCACTCATCCATCCACATCCATCCTGAACACACATTTCTGACCACCAACTCTGCTCCCTCCCAGGTGCCAGAGTTGGTCCGAGCCATTAATTCTCACCTGCAGAATTTCAGCTACCCCTGGATCCAGAAGGATATGCAGAAGATTTTTCATTTGCTGACTCAGAGGCACCCAGAAGACGTTATCTGGACCTTAATGGAATATCAGGACTTGGATGAACAGTAGGGCCCATCCCTACCAACCCATGCTATACCTTTTTTTCTCTCTATCACCCTCTTTCTCACACTCCTCCTCCCCCCATCCACCATATTTCCTCCCTTGTTCTCAGTTCTCCATCACTCCTCCTTCTCCTTCCTCCACCATCATATCCCTTCTCTTCCTCTTCCTTCATCCCTTCTCCTTCCACCATCATTTCTCCTTTTTCCTCCTCTATCATCCCTCTTCCTCCTTTCTTCCTCCTCTTCCCTCCATCATATCCTCCCTCCTTTTTCTGCCTCCTTCATCATCCCTCCTCCCTCCATCATCCCTTCTGTGCCCTCCCACTTCATCTCTCCTCTTCCATCTTCTACTATCCCCCTTCCCCATCTTCTATCACCCAGCCCCTTCTTTTCTCCATCATTCCTCCTCTTCCTCATGGAGAAAGGCCCATGGGAAGGGGGCCCAGGGCCACTGAGGCAAGGGTCTCGGCTCCCAGTAGTGCACAGAGCCAGGGGGGCAGAGGTGACCAGACTCCTGTGTGGGTGTTGGGTCAGCAGGGAACTATGGAGGATCCTGGCGTCAGATGCAAAGACAAACCAGGAGGTCCTGAGTGTTCTGAAGAAGAAGCTGTGGACAGTTCTGGCCCATGAGACAGAAGAAGGGGACTCCAGAGAGCCACTCCAGCTGACCACCATACAGGTACGGGGAGCTGCTGACATGGTCCTGTCATGGGGCTGATGTTGGGATGGGGAGGCAGTGACCCTGATTTCCTCCCCCTGAAGTTCCTGGCTCCAATCCCCCACCCATCAGAGCTCTGATCCAAGGATGCAGAACTCTGGACAGGGTGCCTGGGTCAGGGACACTTGAAACCGCAGACACTCTCTGCCCCTCTCCAGGCCACTGAGGCCCTGTCCAAGCTGTTGCTGCAGGCTGGCTGCCGCCGGGAAGTGCCTGCCTTCTACCCAACCCTGCTGGTGGCCCTCCTCTACCAGCTGTCCTTCCTGGTGGCCTGTGAGGACAGAGAAAAGTCCCAGGAGCAGCAGGGAGAGCCTGCCAGCCCAGACCTCATGAGGTAGTCCCTGTCCCACCTCAGCTCCCAAAAGGGGCTTCCAGGTGGTACTTGAATCGACCCCAGACTCAAAGGCTCCAGCTTTTGGCTCCCCTTGTCCACCTGCCTGGCTCTCCCCCTCCCCTCTTTCCTGACTTGGCCTCTCCATTCCCACCAGGCTCCCCGGCCTTCAAGTCATCTCTCAGGCCACCCCCCTCCCTGGAGTTTCTTCCCCCATCCTCTTCTCCCAACCCTCTCCTCCAACATTGCAAAACTCTGCTGAAAATGTCCTCTTCCCTAAAACCTTCCCAGTTTTAACTCCACCACTCTCTGTAGTCATTGAAGTTATTTCATAAGCTCCTTAGCCCTTACTGCAATCTCTGTATGGGGTAGCTTGGCTTTGGCCACTTGTGTTTTATGTGTGTGTGTAGGTTTGTCTTTCCTGGCTCTCCCAGTAGACTGTGAGTTCCTTAGGGGTGATCTGGAGGTATCTTCTTCCTCTGACACTCAGTGGAAAAAGTGAGAGAGAGAAAGAGAATGAATATGTGTGTGTGTGTGTTTGTCCTGATTTCCCCAACTGTCAGATCCAAGGGCACTGGGCACTGGGTCTTTCAGTTGATCAGTCAGTCAACCAAAGTATTTATTGAGCACCCACTGGAGTCTTCGCCAGTCCTCTGGCTCCAGACCTCATTCTGGAGCCACTCCCCAGGTTCTGTGCAGGGCCAGGCAGCCAGAAGCTCTCAGGGAAGACCACTAGCAGGCTGATTGGGCAAGAGAAATTTGGCTTCCTGGCCCCCTGCCCTTCTGCCCCCCCCAGGCCTCAGCTAGGCCTTTTCCTGAAAACCGACCCTCCTCTCGCTCCTGTCCAGCTGCACCCTGCAGGTCCTGAAGACTTTGATTCGTTGTGTTGGAAACGGTGACCAGGTGACCTACGTCCAACTTCATGGGGGCTGGAACATGCTGTCCGGCCAACAGAGCCACTTGAAAGGCATCTCGCTCCTGGGCAGGTCAGTGTGTGGGCTCTGCCAGGCTCAGAGTGAGCTTGTCCTACACAATCAGCTCCCAGGGCAGTCCAGCACTTGGTGAGGGTTTCTACGAAGGCTGCACTGTGGCTATCCTAGTCCTGTCCTAGTACTGTTCTGGTCTCTGGTCTGGGTTTTTCCTGGGCATCCTGGATCTGTCCCAGGTCCGTCCTGGTTGTCTAGAATCTGTCTTGAGTCTGTTCTGGGACTTCCACGCCTGCCCTGGATGTGTCCTGGGTCTACCCTGGATCTGTTCTAAGTCTGTCCTGCAAATGTCTGACCACTCTGACCTGGATCTGCCAAACCCAACAAACCCAACTCTGGGGTGGAGCCCTGGTGCCATCCCTGCCCCTTGGCCATCTTCAGCTTGGGTCAGCTCCCCCTCCAACCTTCCCGAGTCCCTCAGGAACCCCCAAACTTTCCCTTAAGTTTCTTCAGGGCAACCCCCGATGTCAGCTTCTCCTTTGGGGCAGCTGGGCCTCCAAGGGTCAGGGCCTGGGGCCAGCAACACTTCCTCCTTGGGGGAACTCCTCCCCTCAACAGGGGGCTGACAGTCCCTCTCTGCCCAGCAGGTCCATGGTGGAGAAGAATCCCCGATACAATCCATCCCTCTTCAGGCTTCTCTTCCAAATCCTGCAGGAGGGGAGTCACGAGAGCCTGGTCCCCACCATGACCTTCTTCACCGAGGTCAGGGCACTGCTGGCAGGTGGGGGTGGGTACTGGAGTGGTGGGGGGCAGCTTCTCTTTCTGGATCCCTCAGAGGTGACCAAGAAGCCGTGTGTTAGAACAGTGCTCGGCACATAGTAAGCGCTTAACAAATACCAACATCATCATCATCAAAGGACATGTCCAAGGGTCACCAACCCTCTGGCCCAGGAGGAAGGAAGATTTGGTAATTCTGCTTTTCCAAAGCATTTTCACATTCCTTCTCTTCTTCGTATGCTCACCAAATCCTCCAGAGGCAGGTATTGCTCTCCTCATTTTACAGGTGAGGAAATTGAGGCCCAGAGAACTTCACTGACTTACCCAAGGTTACCGAGCAGGAACTAAGTCCCTGCTCTCCCGACTCCCAGTCCCAGACTTTCTCTACTATGCCCCGCTGCATGTGTTCCTTAGAGAGGAGTGAGGATTCTCAGTTGGGGCTCAGCCCAGACTTAGCCCAGAAGACTCCCTAGAGGTGACAGGTGGCTACGGGCCAGCCTGCCTCCCTTCCCCAGGACCCGCTGCTGTCCGGTCCACCCCGTTTCCCCCTCTCCCAGCTACCCTCTGCCTCTGACCTTCGGCAGCTGCTTCGGAGTTCGGACGTGGCGGCCTTGGTGGACGAGTCCATCATCGGCCTGATGGAAAGCTGGATGGAGGCCAGGGACCCCGCGGTTCACCTGCTGACCCTGCGGGCCGTGGCGAATCTGGGCCTGCACCAAAATACGGTGAGACGGTGAGATTGGCATCTCAGACTGTTGTCTGGCAGAGTTGCCTCCCCTGGGCCCTCCTGTTGGGGGAAAGAGGAGACAGGCTCTAAGGACAGGGAGCCTCAGCCTGGGGCTGCCTCCACAAGTGGCCCTGAGCACCTGAATATCCCCCTCAGTTTTCCCATCTTTTAGATGGATGTGGGGATGTTGGAATGAAGGGAAACCCCTGGCTGAGGAGCGATGCCTGGCTCCCCAGCTCCCCAGCTCCCCTTGGCCTTTCTGTTAGAGTGAAGCGATCCCATGGGTCGGGCTCAGGCTGGGTTGCTGGCGCCAGGGGCCCTGGGTGAGGTGTCCGTGGGGGTCTGCTGGCTGCAGGAGGGAGCTGCCGTTGCCCTGGATGGTGTCATCATCATCATCATCATCATCATCATCAATATTTACAGAGTGCTTACTTTGTGCAGAGCACTGTACTAAGTGCTTAGGAAAATACAATATAACAGAACTGGTAGACACATTCCCTCCCCACAATGAGCTTATGGTCTAGAAGGTGTCTGTGGCGGTCTGCTGGCGGTGGGAGGGGACTGCCGGGGCCCGGGGTGGTGTGACTATCTGCTGACTGCGGGAAAGGGTTCCTGGGTCATAGGCTTCTGGGAAGTTGGCAATACGGGGCAAGATGAGGGTAGGAGAGGATGCTGCTCCTACTCTCCAGCTCCCCAGAGAACCATGGGCAGCCCCATGAGCCCTCAGCCAAATGCACAAATACCCTTAGGAGTCACTCAACCCCTCACCCCACCAAACTCCAGCCTGTGACTCTCCTCAGGAGGGCTACCTTCTAGAGCTGCAGCCTGTGGTTCTGAGCTGCTGCTGCTACTCCAAGCCAGAGGCCACCACACGGGAAGCCTTGGCCGTGCTCAGACACATCATCCACATGGCCGACCCTCGCGGCCAGGCCCTGCACACCCTGGAGATCGCCGCCGCCCTGCACCCCTTCTTCGACGATGTAAGTCAGGGGAGACTGGTCGGGTTGGGAGTGGGGGCTGGAGTGGATCAAAGACCTCACGGGAGCGAGGGAGGGTCCATGGATCAATCAAAAGTATTTACTGTGTGCTTACTGTGTGCAGAGCACTATAAGGAGAATACAGTAAAGGTAGTAGGTGTAAATCCCTGTCCACAGGAGCTTGCATTCTAGTGGGGAGATGGACACTGAAATAGTTTATAGATAGGAGTTCTCTCTCCCACATCCTCTCTCTCTTTTACTCTCTGCACCTCTCTCTTTTCATCCCTTTCCTTTCTTTCTCCTGTCTTTTTCCCAGCTTTCCCTTTTTCCTCCCTTTCTTCCCTGCCTCTTTCCATTCTCCCCACTTTCTCCTATTCCTTTCCCTTTCCCACCCCTCCTCCCCAACACTCCCACTCATCTCCTCTTCCCCTTCCTGTCCTCTCTCCCTTGCTCTCTTTCCCTCTTCATCCCTTTCCCCATCTCTCTTTCCCTATCCTTCCTTTTCCTCCTTTCCCTCTCTCTTCCTCCCTCCTCCCCATCCCTCCTACTCCCTGTCTCCCCTTCCCTTTACTGTCCTTCTCTCTTCCTTCCTCCACCTCTCTTCCTCTTATCTCCCTCTCCTCACCTTCTCTCTTTCCCTCCTTCCCTCCCTCCTTCTTCCTCCCTGTCTCTCCATCTCTCTCTCTCTCCCTCCCTCTCTATCTCTCCCTCTCCTTTCCTCTCCCCTCTCTCTCTTCCCCTTTCCCCTCTCCATCTCCCTCGGTCTTCCTCTGCCCCCACGTGTGGCTGCCCCATGCAGGAATCAGAGGATCTGCGCCTGGCAGCCATTGAGACCTATGGGGCTCTCATGGACCGGCTGAGGGGTCTCTATTTGGAGCCGCGAGTGCGACGGCAGGTCCTCAGCAGCCTGGTGCCCCTAGTTCTCCACCTGGAGGATGAGAATGTGCATGTGGCTCAGGTAAGACCCAGGAGGCAAGACCACCTCCACCTTCCCATCGGCCCACCTGACAGCCAGCCGGCCCACTGGCTCTCCCTCAGGCTCGTTCCATAGTCCGTGGGAACGGACAGAGAAGGCTCAGTTCAAACAGGGAAACAGGCCCTGATCCTCCCAGTACTGCTGTCCCACTTTCTCCCCACCCACCACCTCCTCCAGACGCTGAAGAAGCCGTGGGGTCAAAGACCACTTCCCTACCTCTCCCCTTCCTGGTGGGGTGCTGGCAACCAGTGAAGCAGCAGGAGCTTGGAAGTAGCTGGAAGAGGAGAGGGAGGAGGAGGAGGAAGTGGAGGAAGAGATGGAGGAAGAAGAGGAGAAAGGAGAGAGGGAGGAGCAGGATATGGAAGATGGAGAAGGCAGGGGTTGGGAGAATTTACAAATGAAATCTCTGCACACTGGCCTTAGGCTACTGCAGGGGAAACACAAGCCTGGGCTAACTGACTCCATCCCAGCTCCCTGCTCAGTGTTGGTCTCTCCAAGGGCCAGTTGGAACTTACCCATGTCTGTCAGGGAGATCATTTCCGGGGATCAGGGAAGGGAAGGGCACTGAACTCCACCTCCCACCCACCCCTAAGTCCACCCACCCTGGGTCGTTCAGTCATTCACTGGCCTGGAGGCAGCGGGCTGGACCAAATGACCTCTCAATGCCCCTTCCAGACCAAAGTTTTGAGTGTCCACCTACTTCCCAGGGAGCTGCCCCAGAGGCTCAGGCTCTGTGGCATTCTGGGAATTTTTCTGGCCTGCCTTACTAGTACACCTGCTCCCCTCCTTCCAGCTGTTTTTCTTTTCTGTCATTCTTCCTTGTAGCTCTCGACTTTTAACCATATGTGTGGCTCCCCAGTCCCCAGCCCCATCCCATACGTGTGGGGACCCCTCCCCTGCTCTTTCTGTCCCCCAGGAGTGTAGGCTGGCCCTCCTCCATATCGCAGATGTGCTGTTTTGGGCCAAGCTCAGGCGGGTGCTGACCCACGTGTTGGCCCAGGGAGCTGTGTGGCGAGTCAGCGAGTCCCTGGTAAGTTTGTCTGCCATCTGTCTGTCCTGCAGGGCAGCAGGGCAGGCCGAAGGCAGGGCTCTGTAGAAGGAAAGGCAGGGTGGCATGTGGTCTAGGCAGGTCTTCATTCACTGAACCCCCAACCCCACTGCCAGCTCTCATCAGCCCCGACATCCAATCTGAAGCCAAAGCCTGCCTCCTCGCTGACCTCCCTGCCTTCAGTCTTTCCCCTCTCCTGTCCATGCTTCACTCCACTGCTCAAGCACTTTGCACAGTGCTCTGCACACAGCTAGCACTCAATAAATACCATTGATGATGATAATGTTACCCGGACTAATGTGCCATTGTGCCTACAACTTCCAACTCCTCAGAAACCTCCAATGATTGCTTATTTCTTAACCCTTGTCTCTCAGAAACTCAATTAGCTCTCTCCCTTCTACCTAGATACTCTTCTCCCACTACACTGCAGTTCGCACTCTTTGTACCTCTCAAACGAGACTAATCACTATGCCTCGTCTTCACGTCTCCCACCGTCCAGTTGATGTCATTCCCCTCTGCTTAAAACTTCCTCTTCACACTGGGCAGATCACAGCTGTTTCCATCCTCATAGCCCTCTTGACAGCACATCTCCAATAGGCCTTCCCTGATTGATTTCTAATCTCTCCAGATTATGTCTCCTCAATTACCTCTTCAGCACTTCTACACCACCTTGGCACTTAGGTCCTCAAGGCCTCCGATGGCACCATGCCTGTCCTACAGACCCACTCACTTAACCACCGACTCAGTTCTCTCCCTGTTTACTTCTCCCTTCTGCCTGTAATTCATTTTAGTTTCTATCTCCTCTGCTACATCCAACCTCCTTGTCTTCACTCTCACTACTGTACAACCTTTAGTAGATTGTTGTGCATGCAATAGGCAGTTGCATGCAGTCAGTCAATTGTATTTATTGAGAACTTACTGTGTGCAAAGTACTGTACTAAGTGCTTAGGAGGGTACAATATAACACACATTTTCTGCCCACAGTGAGCTGACAATCTAGGGGGGAGACAGATATATTAATATGTTATAATATATAATGATAATATGATTAAATTACAGGTGTGTACATACGTGCTCTGGGTCTGGGAGGGGGATGAATAAAGGGAGCAAGTCAGGGTGACAGAAAGGAGTTGAAGAAAAAGAAAAGAGGATTTAGCCAGGAAAGGCCTCCTGGAGATGTGTCTTCAATAGGGCTTTGAGAGGGAAAGAGTAATTGTCTGTTGGATAGGAGGAAGGAAGACATTCCAGGCCAGAGGCAGGATGAGGGCAAGAGGTCAGCAGCGAGATGGAAAAGAACGAGGTATAATGAGAAGGTTAGCATTAGAGGTTAACATTAGATCACTTAAAAAATGCCACTGATTAACTAGAGAGACTTGTGCAGAATGACTTTTTAGAAAAACATCTGGGCAGAAAAGGGAAGTGTGGACTGGAGAGGCTGTAAGGTCATAATGGACAGAGAACATGTCTGCTAGTTCTGTTATATTGTACTCCCCCAAGCCCTTAATACAGTGCTCTGCCCACGGTAAGCACTCAATAAATACCATTGATTGATTGAAAGGGAAGCCAGGCTGAAAGTATAAGAAAAAGGCCTGGAACCCCCTTTTCTAGGGCAGCTGTGAGAGCAGCAAAGGGTGGGATGATGCAGTCCTGCCCATGTGGGGCCAGGTTCTGGAGGGGCTGCCGGACCCAGCCCCACGCCCCAGCCTCTCCCTCAGCCCTCACTGTCTGTTCTCTCTTTGGTCAGCCATAGCCATAGCCCCACCTCTCCCAATTTTCTCTATCCCGAGGCCCCGGAGCTGCAGGCAGGCATCTTCTTCAGTGGCTGTTTGGTACCCATCTTCTCCCCATCCCCACCCCCTCTGGAAAACCTGCTTAGCTTCCCCCTTCCACTTCCCCTGCCCCAGGCACCAATGGAAAGCCCGCTCCTTCCCATTAGAAATTTTCACTTCCGGTCCTGAAGGTGGAGGCTGGAGGCAGGGAGACCAGTGAGGAAGCCGGCCCAGTCGTCCAGTAGGACTATGCTGAGTGCCTGGATCAGCAAGCTGGCTGTCTGCATGGAGAGGAAGGGAAATATGATGGAAGTAGCTTGTGTTCTGCAGTCACAAGGAGCAGAGCTCTCTGGAGGATCAGGGGGCCAGGGGAGACCCCCTGTCCCCTGGGCCTCGGCCTTGTCTGTTCGCAGCTGGAGGAGGGGAAGAGGACGGCCCGCCTGTTCCTGAGCCAGACTCTCGGCTTCTTCACCCACTCCCAGGCTTCGATCCGCCGTGTGGCCGTGTGGTTTGTTGGTAAAGTCGTTGTCCCTTTCAGACACACCCCTCTTCCCCAGGCAGGGTTGGGCTACCCCAGGGGAATTTGGGCACTCATCAATCAATCGGTGGTATTTATTGAGTGTTTGTAGTTGGCAGAGCACTGAACTAAGCACTTGGAAAATTACAGTCCAATAGAGTTGGTAGACACAATCCCTGCCCTTAAGGAGCTTGCAGTCTAGAAGATTTGGCTCTAATAATTATAATAATTATTAATATTATATAATTATTATTATAATGGTACTTGTTAAGCGCTTACTACCTGCCAGCCTGGGGCAAATCGGGTCGGACACTGTCCCTGTCTCACATGAGGCTCACAATCTTAATCCCCATATTACAGATGAGGTAATTGAGGCACAGAGAAGGGAAATGGCTTGCCCAATAATAATGTTGGTATTTGTTAAGCGCTTACTATGTGCAGAGCACTGTTCTAAGCGCTGGGGGAGACACGGGGGAAGCAGGTTGTCCCACATGGGGCTCACAGTCTTAATCCCCATTTTACAAATGGGGTAACTGAGGCCCAGAGAAGTTGAGTGACTTGCCCAAAGTCACACAGCTGACAAGTGGCCTAGCCGGGATTCGAATCCATGACCTCTGACTCCAAAGCCCGTGCTCTTTCCACTGAGCCACACTGCTTCTCTATAAGATCACCCAGCAGACAAATGGCAGATCTGGGATTAGAACCCAAGACCTTCTGACTCCCAGGCCCCTGCTCTATCCACTATAATAATGTTGGTATTTGTTAAGTGCTTACTATGTGCCTGGGAGACACAGGGGAATCAGGTTGTCCCACGTGGGGCTCACAGTCTTAATCCCCATTTTACAGATGAGGAAACTGAGGCACCGGAATGAAGTGACTTGCCCAAAGTCACACAGCTGACAGGTGGCCGAGCAGGGATTTGAACCCATGACCTCTGACTCCAAAGCCCGTGCTCTTTCCACTGAGGCCTGCTGCTTCTCTAACAGCCATGCTGTTTCCCAGGCAGTCACAGTAATAGCACTTAATAAGCACCTATTGTGTGCAGAACATTCTACAAGGCACTGGAATAAATAATGTTGGTATTTGTTAAGCGCTTACTACTTGCAGAGCACTGTTCTAAGCGCTGGGGTAGATATAAGGTAATCAGGTTGTCCCATGTGAGGCTCACAGTTAATCCCCATTTTACAGACGAGGTAACTGAGGCACAGAGAAGTGAAGTGACTTGCCCACAGTCACACAGCTTACAAGTGGCAGAGCCGGGAGTCGAACCCATCATCTCTGACTCCGAAGCCCAGGCTCTTTCCACTGCGCCACGCTGCTTCGAGGTAGTTAGGGTCCCTTACCCAGAAGGGACTCATAGTCTAAGAATAAGGTGGGAAGAGACAGGAAAGGACAGATAAAATGATCGAGATACAAAAACAACACAAAAGACTCACAAGAGTCCTGCACAACACGAGCCCTGCCGTAAAGGGCACTCTTCACTTGGATCCTCAGGGTGCAATCACAGCTCATCCGAAGGCTGAGGCTCCCATAGTTCCTGCCCACTCTAAACCCTGCCGAGGCTGCGGTGGGTTGCTGTGGCCCAAATCCCAGTGGCCCCGGGCACCCTGGCCCGTGCCAGAGAAAGAGGTGCTGAGGAAAGGCAGAGGAGGTTCCCAAAGGAAGAGTTGCTATTGCTTGCATTTTCATCAGTTTGACTCTGCCCCGCCTATTGGTGACATCACTTGGGACACCAGGATGCCCACAGGACCCACTCCACCTTGTTCAACCCCATTAGAAGCAGCGTGGATTAGTGGATAGAGCACGGGCCTGGGAGTCAGAAGGACCTGAGTTCTAATCCCAGCTCTGCCACATATCCGCTGTGTGACCTCAGTTACCTGAGCTGTAAAATGGAGATTAAGACTGTGAACCCCATCTGGGACAGGGTCTGTGTCCAACCTGATTAGTTTGTAGTTACTTCTCTTAGAACAGTACTTGGCACATAGTAAGCACTTAAGTACCATAATTATTATTAGCTCCACCCAAGCAGAGGGACAAAGTACTAATTCTTAGTGGACAGCTGTCCCCTCCTCCTTCTCCTCCTCCTCCTTGCCCTAGTCCTCCTTGGAATGTGTTGCGAGTAGAGACCTAGGTCCTGCCTGTCCTTTTGCCATGAGGAAAAGACCGTTTCGGTTGGGGGTTTTACGGGGACAGGTCTCACGATCCGGCACTTGGATGTCCAGGATGAGGGGGAGCTAGAGCGTGTCTTTGTGGGTGAGTAGGGTAGGCAGGGGTCTCTCCCCCAGGACTGTAGGGAAGGAGGCATGGGGAGGGACAGGGAGGAGGAGGGCCAGGGAACCAGGAAGGGCCTGGTCAGCCAGTCACAAATGTTTCGTCTGTGGGGCTGAGACTGAGCTTGAGATAATCAGTAGTGGCTTGGGGGCTGGGGCCTGGAGAACTAGGGCGTTGGGAGGCTGGGGACTTGGGACCTGGAGGAGTGGGAGGCTTGGGGGATGGGGACTGAGGGGCAGGACAACTGGGGGAGTTTGGGGGGGGCGATTTTGGGGTCAGTCTGTTCTGCTCCCCTGACGCTTCACTCTCGCAGAATTGTAGCGGCCTTGGCCTGTGGAGGTGGGAGCCCGTCTCAGCTCTTCCCCTCCGTCAGGGTCATCGCTTCCTCAAGCTGAGGGGAAGGGGCTAAGAGAAGGTGGGGACACCTTCCAAGAGTGGGGCGGAGTCTGAAGCTGGACAGCTCAGGACAACTGTTTTTGGGGGGTGGGCTCTGGCAAGTCAAACTGTGGTGGAGTGGAGGTGTGTGTGCGTGTGTCGTTCTCTCTCTCTCTCTTTCTCCCCGTCCCGAGTCACCCAGTCCGCTATTTGCCTCGCAGCTCTGCGACGGCTGCAAGGAGACCCCGATCTAGAGATCAGCTGCCTCGCCTCCCAGACCCTCCTCATCCTGGAAGCCCGAGAGAAGCAGTCACCCTGCTGCAGGGGTCTGGCCAGTGGCTTCTCCCTTAGGAGAACTTCATGAGAGAAGGAGCCACCTGGAACATCCATTCTGGCCCAGCCCCGGAGTCTGGGGTATCCTGTCCCTTTCTCCCCTTCCCAGACACATCTCAGGTGAAATGTTTATTGTTGCAGAACTTCTGTCATAAAGAGAAATTGGAAAGTGGGGTGGCCGGTGGCCTCGGTGTGCACATTTCTATGGGGGTTAGCGTCCACCGGCCCCTCCCCGCTGTAGGCTTTGTCCACATGGCCTCCGCTCCTCCTCCCTTTTGTGTCTTCCCTGCTCCGCCGACCAGTGGCCGGGGTGTGGACTGAGCACGTGATCTGAGCTCAGCACTGGGCTGGACCCTGGTCTGGGGGAAGGAGTGGGGCAGAAGCAAACAAACGTAAAGTGGGTAGGGCGGGAGCATACACACATGTGGGGAAGATGGGAGCAGTCAGTCAGCTGTATTTATTGAGTACTTACTGTGTGCAGAGCACTGTACTAAGTACTTGGGAGAGTACAACAGAACAATAAACAGACACGTTCCCTGCCCACAGTGAAAGTACAGTCTAGAAAGGGAGACAGACATTAATATAAAAAGGGGGGAGGGAGGAGGGGAGCATACCCACATGGTGGGGAGAATGGGAGTACACTCGCATAGGGGGAATATGGAAGCACACACAAGTAGCGGGAAGGATGAGCACATAAACACACGCTGGGGAAGACAGGAACGTAAGCATTCATGAGGGATGGGTATGTAGATGGGGAACTGAGAGACTGGAGAGGGAAAAGTCATAATCCTTGTCCTTGAGAAGTTTTCAGGCTAAAGGTTAGACGCCAAAGGGCAAGGGACTCAGGGTCAAACACAACTTTCCGAAGCCGGCATTCAGGATCCTCCACCAGCCTTCCATCCCTTAATCCTCAGATCCTGCCCTCCACCAACCACCCACCTCCTATCCCCTGCCCTCTATCCCCTACCACTCGTCCCCACCCTCCACCAACCATGGGCTTCCTACCTCCTAATAATTAATAATTATTATTATGGTACTTGTTAGGTGCTTACTATGTGCCAAACACTGTTCTAAGTGCTGGGGTAGATTCAAGTTAGGTTGGACATGGTCCGTGTCCCACATAGGGCTCATATGCTTGATCCCAATTTTACAGATGAGGTAATTGAGGCTCAGAGAAGTAAAATGATGTGTCCAAGGTCACACAGCAGACATGTGGCGGAGCTGGGATTAGAACCCAGCTCTTAATACTGTGCCCTGCACACAGTAAGCACTCAATAAATACGATTGAATGAATGAATGAACGCATGACCTTCTTATTTCCAGGACCATGCTCTATCCACTAAGCCGTGCTACTTCTAAAATAATAAGAATTGCATTTAAATGATTACTTTGTGCCAGGCACTGTACTAAGCACTGGAGTGGATACAAATTGGGTTATGATTATTTTAATTATTAATGATAATAATAATAATGGTATTTATTAAGTGCTTACTTGTGCCAAGCATTGTACTAAGTGCTGGGGTAGGTACAAGCAAACCAGGTTGGGCAAAGTCCCTGTCCCATATGGGTCTCACATTCTCAAACCCCATTTTAGAGATGAGGTAACTGAGGTCCAGAGAAGTAAAGTGACTTGCCCAAAGTCACACAGCAGACAAATGACAGAGTCGGGATCAGAACGCTTGACCTTCTGACTCCTGGGGCTGTGCTCTACCCACTTTGCCATGCTATTTCTCCTCTTGTCCTCCATCCCCTACTCCTACCTTCTGCCCTCAACTGACGACCCACACTATCCCTGCCCCCAACTCCCATCACCCACCTCTGGCCCTCTAGGCCCCACCAGCTTTCACTTTCCATTCTGTCCACTGCTCCCTGAGAAGCAGCGTGGCTCAGTGGAAAGAGCACTGGTTTTGGAGTCAGAGGTCATGGGTTCGAATCCCAGCTCGGCCACTTGTCAGCTGTGTGACTGTGGGCAAGTCACTTAACTTCTCGGTGCCTCAGTGACCTCATCTGTAAAATGGGGATTAAGACTGTGAGCCCCACGTGGGACAACCTGATTCCCCTCTGTCTACCCCAGTGCTTAGAACAGGGCTGGGCCCATAGTAAGCGCTTAACAAATACCAACAAACAAACAAGTCTCCCTTCTCCCTTCCTCATGTCCCGCCAGCTCTCCTTCTCTTACTCTAAGTCTTTGCCCAAGGTAACCCTTATGCCCAAGACATGTCTTGCTATAATAATAGTAATAATTACGGTATTCCTTAAACTCTTACTATGTGCCAAGCACATAGGGGTAGCCCTGGGGTAGATACAAAGGTAGTCAGGTTGTCCCACGTGGGGCTCACAGTCTTAATCCCCATTTTGCAGATAAGGTAACTGAGGCCCAGAAAAGTGAAGTGACTTGCCGAAGGTCACAAAGCAGACAAGTGGCGGAGCCGGGATTAGAACCCGTGACCTTCTGACTCCCAGGCCCACGCTGAATCCACTCCCTCTTTCCTTTCCATTGCTACCTAAACCCTCAAGGGACAGGGCGCTTTCCCTGATTAGCCCAGCACTCACCCAGGCTTCAACACCACCTGTGACTCACTCCTCCCCTCTGACTCAGTCTGACACCATCGGAAGTGTGAGTGTCTATGAGCCCTAGAGATCATCAGTGTGCCTATCTTATTTCCCCCATTAGGCTGAGTGCTCCGTGAGGGCAGAGGCCAACTTTATTGTCTCACCCAAATGCCAAGGGTCTAGTGTGTGGCAGCAGCAGAGCTTTCTGAGAAGCAGTGTGGTCTAGTGAAAGGGGCACGTGGACTATATCTGAGGGGTTGGAGGAATCTGTAACATTTATTTATGTTGGTGTCTCTGTCGCCCCTCCCCCTCCCAGACTGCAAGCACAGTGTTTGATACATAGTAAGCCCTTAACAAGTACCATCATTATTATTAATAAAAATTGTGGTAATTTTAAAGTCTTTACTATGGGCCAGTCACTGTACGGAGTACTGGGGTAGATTCAAGCAAATTGGATTGCACACAGTCCTTATTCCACATGGGGCTCACAGTTTTAATCCCTATTCTACAGATGAGTCACAGAGGTCACAGAGCAGACACGTAGCAGCGCCAGGATTATAACTCAGTTCCTTCTGACTCCCAGGACCATGCTCTATTAACAAAAGTAATAAAGATGATAATAATAATAATAATAATGGTATTTGTTAAGCACTTACGAGGTTCCAAGCACTGTACTAAGAGGTGGGGTGGATACGGGGCCATCGGGTTGGACATAGTCCCTGTCCCACATGGGGCTCACAGTCTTGATCCCAGTTTTACAGATGAGGTAACTGAGGCCCAGAGCAGTGAAGTGACTTGCCCAAGTTCACAGAGCAGACGTGGCAGAGCCGGAATTAGAATTCGCTTCCTCTGACTCCCAGGCCCATGCTCTTTCCGCTAGGCCACACTGCTTCTTGCAATAACACTAAAAAAGTGGGGTTGCTTGACTGACCAGCTGCTTTAGTCTGAAGGGGAATTTGAGGAGGGAGCTGCTGCTAGGTCTGGAATCATTCCCAAGTGGCTGACTGGGAATCTCGCTGGCCCTTGGCCCTGGACTCTACCAACAAAAGCCTACTAGGCGTCCACACTGAAGCCTGAGTGCCTGCCTTTGGCACTGTGGGGAAGGGCAGCAAGACCAAGATCTAGTCCCTGCCCTTGAAGAACTGACTCTAACAAGGGAGAAGCATCCCATCTAGACCCTTAAACACTTTGATATTCACCCCAGGCCCCCATCACTTATGCAAATATCCTCATAGTCTACTATTTCCTCTATCTGTTATTTATTTTAAAGACTGCATCCCCCTATAGATGGTAAGTTCCTTTTGGTTGGGGATTGCATCTACGAATGCTATATTTTACATTACTGCCATGCTTAGTACAGTACTTTGAACACAGTAAGCACTCAATAAATATGACTGATTGATTAATTGATTGATAAAGCAGCAGATGTGAAGAGGTAGAAAACAACATATACTTTAAAAAAACCCCAAAAGATCCTTATAAAACAATACAAACAGCCAAGAACCTCCAATGATTTCCCACTCACCTTGGCATCAAACAGGATACCACTATAAGATTCTCTGTCAGGTCTTTCTGTTTTATTTATCTTCTTACTTTCCTACCGTAGTGGGCCTACTCTGTGACCTTGAGCAAGTCACTTCATTTCTCTGACTGAGTTTCCTCATCTATAAATGGGGACTAAATTCCTTCCCCCTCAGCCTGTGAGTCTTACGTGGAACAGGGACTGTGTCTGACCTAATTAGTTTATTTCTATTCCAGCGCATAGTACAGTCATTGGCACATAGTAAGAACCCCAGTGCCTGGGACACAGTAAATACTTAGAACATAGTATGTGAATAACAAATTCCACTTTGTTAATCATTATTATTATTACTGTACCCTAGCTCATATTTTCCATTCTATTCAAGCTCATCTTTTCTCTTTGCCTCATTCTCCACTCTCATGCATTCAGTCATGTTTATTGAGCATTTACTGTATGCAGAGTGCTGTACTAAGCACTTGGGAGAGCTCTGCCACTTATTTGCTGTGTGACTCTGGGCAAGTCACTTCACTTCTCTGTGCCTCAGTTACCTCATCTGTAAAATGGCGATTAAGACTGTGAGCCCCACGTGGGACAACCTGATAACCTTGTACCTACTCCAGTGCTTAGAAAAGTGCTTGGCACATAGCGCTTAACAAATACCATCATCATCATCATTATTATTATTACAATGCAACAATAAATGGACACATTCCCTGTCCACAGTGAGCTTACAGTCTGGAGGAGGGAAGGGAAAGGAGGGGCGACAGAGACATCAATACAAATTAGTAAGTTACAGATTCCTCCAAACCCTGGTTTATGTCCTCCCTCCTGATTGAAATTCCTTCCCCCTTCCAACCTGCCAAACCACACCTCTGACGATCTCCGAAGTCCTCTGAAATCTCAACTCCTTCAGGAAACCTTCCCTGATCAATGGATTGATTGTGGTATTTGATTGATTATGGTATGTAAGTGCTCACTATGTGTCAAACACTGTTCTAAGTTCTGGGCAAGGTACAAATTAATTAGATCTGACAGAGTCTCGCACGGGTCTCGCAGTCTAAATTTCTTCTGATGTTTCTTCTCAGGCCTGCATGGCACCTATGACTTTTATACTTACAGCCTTCCATCATATTTTTGTGCCTATCAGTTTACGGGCTCTAGTGTTTGAACTCTTCTTTGTCTTATTTGTAAATTGTAATCTCTGTGAGGGGAGGGATCATGCCTTTCTCTGATGAACAAGCGCTTGGAACAGTGCTCTGCACACAGTGAACACTCAGTAAATGCAATTGATTGATTAGTGCCTTGCTGACTCTGGTACCAACAAGACCCAAGGGCTTCCAAAGGGGGGCCCCAATTTGGTCTCTCTGACCTATCACCTCTTTTAAGTTGGCCTAAGCCCCTCCCCCGGCCTGGCTTGTAATTTGGAGAGAACTGAGAAAGGTGTTTCAGGCACTTAGAGATACGTGTTGACTCCGAGGCAGGAGAGGCAAGGACAGGGTTGGGTGGCCAGTGTCAGGGAAATTAAATGACTTGCCCAAGGTCATACCAAGTAAATGGCAGAACCAGTATTAGAACCCAGGTCCTCTGACTCCAGGCCCTTGCTCTTTCCACTAAGCCATGCTGCTTCTTATGGTATTTGTTAAGCATATACTTCTAAGTGCTATGGGAGATGTAAGGTAGTCAAGTTGGACACAGTCCCTATCCCACATGAGGTTTACAGTCTAGGGAGTGAAAATAGGTATTGAATCCCTATTTTACAGATGAGGGAACTGGGGCACAGAGAAGTGACTTTCTCAAGGTAACATAAAAGCAAGTGGTGAGTTGGAATTAGAATCCAGGGCCTCTTATTTCCAGACCCATGCTCTTTCCACTAGGCAATACTGCTTGATATGGGGAAGGCAACCACGGGGAATTTTTGAAGAGTAGGAAGTCAGTGAATCTGAGTTCTAATCTCAGCTCTGCCATCTGTCTGCTGTATGACCTAGTCCAAGTCGCTTAACTGAATCTCCATGTCTCAGTTTCCTCGGCTGTAAAATAGGGATAAAATACCATTCTCCTTCCCACTTAGACTGTGAGCCCCGCATGGGACAAGGATTGTGTCCAAGCTGATTCCTTAGTACCCCCACCCGAGCACATAGTTCAGTGCTTGGCACAAAGAAAGCACTTAATAAATTCCACAATTATTATTCTGATTAGCTCCTGAGAACTAGCTGACCTGACCTCTGGTTGGCTTCCCTGTCCCTGGTGTCTCAGGGATCTGTTCCTGCAGCTCCACTCCCCTACAATGCCAGCCACAGTGCCCACAACACCCACAGCACCCACAGCGCTTTCTGACCCACGGTCTCGCTGCAGGCCGGATTCACCAATTGTCCACCTAGGCTCCTGCCCCCCTCTGCCCTGCTCCTCCCCCTTGCCCCCCCAAGGACATTCCTCAGTCACTTGTGGCCTTTCTGAAAATAAACCTCAAAAACAAAATGAAAAGGGCCCCTTCTTCTGTACTGGCAGGACCCGGCCTCTCCCTGCTCCCCCCGCCCCCTCCAGGCCCCAGCTCAGGTCTTCCCATTCACCAGCTGCTGTGAGATGTCCCCAGGAATGCGCAGACTGGCCCAGCTGCCATGGGCTCTGCTGACTCAAAATCAGGGGCATCATATGAGGGCCCCTGCTTGTTGAATGAGGATGGCAGCCTCCCCCAGCTCCCCCATGTCAAAAAAAGTCTCACTCTATAGGCTGAGGATATCCAGTGCCACGGGAAGGGGCTGAACCCAAATCCAGTCTCTGCCATCAACACCTGCGGCCCTTGCCAAACCCAAACCCGGTCTATGTTGTGTCCCAGTAATAATAATAATAATAGTTATTTATTAAATGCTTACTATGAGCCAGGCACTGTACTAAGCACTGGGGTGGATACAATCAAATCTTGTTGGATCCAGTCCCTGTCCTACGTGGGGCTCACAGTCTCAATCCCCATTTTACAACAGTGGTAACTGAGGCACAGAGAAATGAAGTGACTTGCCCAAGGTCACACAGCAGACAAGTGGGAGCAGGGACTGTGTCCCAGGGGAGCAGGGTCCGTGTCCGAAGGGAACAGGAACCACATCCCAGGGGAACAGGGGCTGGGTCCCAAGGGAGCGGAGGCTGCATTCCAAGGGAACAGGGGTGTCTGTGGTTGAGGTGGAAAGCAGAGCCCCCTCTACTTTGCTGGAAAGTCGCTAACAATGATAACAATAAAAATCACTGTCACATTTCCTCAGCGCTTTCTATGTCCCTAACACTGCTAAGCGCTGGGGAAGGCAGAAGAAAATCAGGTGACTATGATGTAAGAGCCTATGACTTCAGCACTAAGGGGACGGTGACTTCCCCAACACCTGTTCCGGTAACTTTTCCAGTACGTTAGCAGGCTAATCTCAAGTCGCTTGCTAATCTATTGTCCAAAGGTCGGGGATCTGTAAAACACTTGCTGTCAGAGTTGATGAAACAAAGGGCCTTTGCTCCAAAAACCCTCCAATAAAATCATCAAGAGATAATTCCCCGCTGTTTATTTACCAAGACCTTGTGGGAACCAACACAACCGGCTGAAAACAAAATGTACATCAGGAGGCTTAAATAACTTTCTTACACTTTGTACAGAGGCTCAGGGAGGTATAAAAGATCTATATACACCTTGGTCTATACACATCACACCAGGGCACAAGCAGGGGAAGGGGAGATGGAGGGAGTCTCTGGAGATGGAAGCTTCAGAGCAGGCGGTGGGGAGGGACCTATCCTCAAGACCAAGCCTCACTGGTGGGCAGTTCTCAAATACCTTATACCCACCCCGGGGCTTCACGGGCCCTACCCTGCCCTCTCGTGGCTCACATCACGGGGAGGAGATGGGGAGGTCTGGGACACAAGAAAATACACACAGTAGCCTGCTCTTGGCTCCCTGTGAAGTGGCTCCACACAACGGGGAGATGGGGTCTCAACAACTCTGTCTCCGGGACGTGGCCGGCTCCAAGGGACGATCCATTCTCCAACCCATCATGGAAATCGACTCACCACCCTGAGAGGTGTAGACAGGACTGGTGGGAGTCAGGCACCCCTGGTGGAAGAGAGACTTTGGTGGAGGTGGGGCCAGGTCAGGTTTCAGACCACACAATGGAAATTCCACTTCTGGAGGCGATGCCAAAGAAAGCAACGTGGTGTTTGGAGAACGCCACCGTCAGCCAGACTCAGACGGGGCGTGGGTAGCAGAGGGGGGAGATTGGGAGGACAGGGCTGTAGGTGCTGGCTCTAGGTCTGCACTTTGGCCAAGGTGGCCAGTGGATGGCAAATACCTTTCCCCCCATGGAGACTGGTTTCTTGCCTGACCGGTGCTCAGAGGCTCTCTTCTAGGTGGTCTGTGCTTTCAAGTGCCCCCGGAGCAATGTGGGACGGGGACCACGTCCAACCCGATTAGCTTACATCTACCCTAGAGCTCAGAACAGTGCTTGACACATAGTAAGTGCTTAACCGGCACCATCATTATTATTACATAGGGCCAGGGGCCATTCTGGGTGTCATGTGCTCCGCTCCAGCCTGGCGGGAAAAGGAGCCAGAAAAAGACTTAGTTTGAGCCTAGTGCCAGTCCACGGCAGCTACTGAGCACGAGGGCGTGCACAGACTCAGCCATTCAGCGGTGGGGGCACGGAAAGCTTGGACCACTCTGGCATCTCCCCTCCTCTTGGGGTGAGAGCCTGGTGCCCCACTCATGCCCAAAGCTCAATTAGTTCTGAGATCTCTGCACTTCGACGTAGTCCCTCGCTACCCTCCTCCCCTCAAACAGAGGTCAAATATCACGACGTTAGGAGAGGAGGGCAGGAGGTGGCACGGGCAGAGTGGGGGTGAAAGAGTGGGAAAGAAATGTCCCCCTTCCCCGGCCCTGCTAGGGCTCCTCCGGGGCATTAAAAGGTGGACCTTTTAAACCCTGTGCAACCTGAACGAGCTCGCTGGGCATGGCGGGTGTGAGGCGTGACAGGGCAGGACGGCTGACTGGGAGGTGGGGCTGGCATGGGGCGAGGGTCAGACCACTATCACTCTGCTGTCAGTCTGTCCAGGGGACCCAAAGCCAGAGTGGCAAGGGGAGTGGGCAGTGTCCGTCTGGGTATCGGTGACCACAGGAGGCAACAGGATGGCGAGCTCTTGCGCCACCTGCTGGTCAGAGGCAAATGACACTGCAGGAGGACACTGACACTGGCCCTGCCTCCACCTCCAGCCCCCCCAAACCGGGGGCTCTGCTGTCTCTGCAGCAGTGAAGGACCCCTGCCAGGCTGGAGCCCCTGGCCTGGAGCCCCAAAGGGCAGCAGTTTTTCAAGGAAAAAAGTCCTCACCTTCTTCAGTGAACAAACCCGGGGGCTTGACCGAATCTCCCTCCACGGCAACTTGCGCCATCTGAACCTAGAGAGACCACGAGCGGGCACAACATGGCAAGTTCTCTGTTCCCACTTCTTCCAGCAAGGAGATGCCTGGCCTCGGGCCCGGGGAGCGGACGGGTCCACAGCTAATTTTAGGCCTGCTCAGCAGACCCTGGATCTGAGCTCTTCTCTCCCCCCTCGGGGGACGGCTACCATGGTCCGGCAGGCAGAGACCGATGCCATAGGACAGGGCCGCCGGACAGTCACCCATCAGGATGTGACCCCAAAGCCCCCGCCGGGTCATTCTCTGGTGTCATGATCGGCCGTGAGGCCGGCCTGGTTGGGGCAAAGGGGTAGCCGGACGCTGGGAAGGGGCTGGGTAGCTCAAACGTGCCCTGGCCCTGAGCAATCACTGTCTTCCAACTAGAAGGAGAAAAAAAATGGTCATACAGACAGACCCACGACAGGAGTAAAGGGCTATGGGACAGGGAGGACAGGACCGAACCAGACAGGGAGACGGGCCTCGGCTTCTAGGCCAGCCGTGGGGACTTGTGCTCAGTTCACAACCGTTGTGCTGGGGTCACCATCTAATTGTGCTTCTACCACGAAGAGTTGTGCGAGGGCAGGAGCCCTCCCTTTGCTCCTCTGGTCCTCAGCTAGCCCTGCCCACGGGCAGACTCAGGGTCCACTCCCACAGAGCCAGCCGGCCCCCAGGCCTCTAGCCGTTCCACTCAGAAAAGGCAGCAGGCAACGGGAAGCGTGGCTGGGGGCACACATGCGAAGGGGGGGGTCTCTCGGGGATGATTTCAAGATTTAAAGACTGACACTCACTGACGCCAAACCCCAGCTCTGATCATGAGGTAGCTTCCCCAAAGGGAGAACACGAAAACAACATCACATCGATAAGATTCGGAACCTTCCAGCAGAGGAAGTTCCCCAGAGGGACGGCCCCCAGAGGGACCCCCAGAGAAACTACACATGCCACAGCAAGACTCCCTACTGTAGCGCATCACTCCCCTTCCAGTGCAGCGCAGGTGCAGGGCTTGAACCCGGTGTATCTGGCACGGGGACCTGGTCCATCCCTCGGTGAGACACGGCGTCAACTCGGTGAAGGCAGGCCCCGGCCATCGCGACACTCCCCTCTGTCACCAGGCAGGCGGGAGAGAAGCCAGAAATCCGCTGGGGGATTCCGAGACTAATCCAGCGGGAGAGGCTTAGGCACCGGTGCAGTCTTTGGCTGGAGTGGAAAACACCAAAGGTCGGGGGTCCTTGGGGTCAGAGCGGACAGCCGACTGCAGGACAATCACCCTTTGACCGTCCGCACTGGGTTTCAACACTCCTAGGCTCCCGTTGTCCATCGGCTCCAGATTCTTCTCTCCTGCTCGAAGGTGTCGGAGGTTGAAATCCTTGTGCTGTGTTGGACTTCCAACGGCCTAGGGCTAGCTAGGTGGCCCAGCCGGTCTGTGGAGCCTCAAGAGGGCAGAATGCAAGGCCCGGCATCTCCTGCTTTCTGTCCCGGGGGGAATGAGATGGCCAGGGGCAACGTGGAAATGGAAAAACTGTTCTGGGGATGGAACTGAGATCCAGATCAGTCTAAAGGGAGCGCCTCGAGTTGATGTCTCCCGCCAGTCACTTCCACCAGCAGGAGGCACGCACTCACTAATTTAAGTCAAACAGCTAATTGCGACTAATTTAAAGTCGGAGAGCTGGTCCCTGGCCAAGGAAACGTTTCCCACGAAACCCTGAGACAAACCACCTCCCAGGCTTTCGCCATCATTTCCAAGCTGGAAGAGTCCATTACCCAGCTCCCAGGTTTAAGGCTTGAAAACGGGTCTCCTGATTGAGCTTGTGGAAAGAAGCTGGTGAGATAGATGTTGTGCTATTTCTGCTTAAAAGTAACAGATCTTAAAACCTCACTCCCTTCTTCCCGCCCCTGCGGAAAGCAATCTGTCCAGACTAGATAATGGAGGGGGTGGGGGAAGAAGGAGGGAAACCTTAAATCTGGTCCTCACTACAGAACGGACACCCTACAATAAATAGTACCTGGAAAACTCCCCTAGCTGCTTCTTAACGGGACATGGTTCCAAGTGAAGAATGGAGGAGCCCACACGGGGGTTGTGGGTGGGCCCAGGGAGCGAAGCGGGGAGAGGGAGCAGAGTCAGCAGGGAGAGGAAGGGGGGGAGCATCTCCCTTGGGCCAGCTGGGACTCAAGTCTGGCAACTAGGAGGAAGAAGGGGTTGGGGAGGGAGGGTACTGTGGGACTGGAAAGGCAAGCAGACACGCATATCCAGTTCAGGGAATAAGGGCCCAGGAGAGCGGCAGGCCTCGGCTGATGGGTGGCCTGTGGAGATCCCCCTTCCCCATCACCACCCCTACCCCCATGCACCTGCAAGACCTGCTCAGATCAGAGGGACCCAGAGCCAACGGCTGTGTCCCGTGGGACCCTCTCCGCAAAAAAAAATAAAAATTATCAGGGCTGAGGAGCCCCAGCACCCAAAGAAGTTCAGTGAGGGAGAGAATTCATGGAAAGAAACTTCAAGTCAGTTTCCAGGAGGCATTCACAGAAAATAAATAAATACTGCCCCCCACCCCCACCCCCGAAACCCAGGAGTTGCTCACCCCTTTCCTAGGGAGCAGCTTTCTGACAGCTCTGTGGTTAGGAAAGGGTTATCCCTGAGCTTTCCTCTCTCCCTCACCTCCCTGGGCTCCATTGGCTGCCCTGCTGGAGATGAAGGGGAGGAAGGGAAAGCTCGGGGCCAATGTCTGCTGGGAGAGATACCCCGGTTACCAACTTGGGTTACCATCCCCGTCCCCTCCCCATCACCGGGTACCCCGGTAACATCCAGGAAATGTCTGGGAAACGGCTCAGGGGATGGTAGTTTCTGGGGATGCGATGCATGGTGGGGTCAGGGGGAGGCGGGGGTGGGGGATTCAGTTTTCAGATTCACAGCAGGCCCCCACAGCGGGGAGAAGCTGGCTCAGAGGCAGCTGGCACAGGCGGAGGGGATTGGGGAGGGTCTGGGGCAGTTGGAGGGGGCGGATGGGAGCTCCGAGACATGACAACCCCCTACTTGAGGCTGGGAAAAGAGTCTCTGGGGATCGGGACCCCTGTCCTGTGACCTTTGGAGCCCTTAGCTCTTGTAGGTCAGAGTCTGATTTCCTGACAAGGATTCATCTCCAGCTCAGGAGGTCACAGGGGCAGGGGGTCCACAAGGGACCATGAGGGGGAAAGGGGAGGGTTTGGCCTTGGGCTGTCTCAGGTCAGGCTGAGGGCAGCGCCTGGCTCCCCTGGGGTCAGCAGAGGGGTGAGGGGGTCAGTGGCTCAGCAGGGGGCACGGGGAGGCGAATAGGCAGCTCGGTGGGAGAGCAGGGTGAGGCCTGAGGGGAGGAAGGAAGGGAGAGAAGGCGATGGAAAAGGCCCTTGGGCTTCACAGCTTGGTATCCGCCTACTCCTCTGACCCCCCAACCTCACTGAGCCCGAGTCTGTCTCCCCCCGAGGACCCAAGAGGGTCCCAGCACAGACCCCAGCCCTGGGGAGGAGGCAGAGGAGCAGACTCAGAGCCCCAGAGCTCCAGAAAGGGCACCAGACCAGCTGGGTTGCCTCTTCCCGGAGGCTCGGGGAGTGCCGGGGACGCTCTGTCAGAGGCTGTGCATGACACGGGCCGGCGGAGTGCTGCATCTCTGATCCAACCCGTCGCTCTCCGCTCCTCCTATCCTGTGCCTTTGGGCAGACGCCTTCCACTCCAGAGCTTCACCGTCAAGTCACTGGGCGGAAACAGACAGGATGGGTCAAGGCGGTGTCCGTTTAGCCGCTCGAGCCGAGAGCACAGGGGCCGTGCTCCAGGTTCCCAGGATTCCCTGAGCCTCGGGGTGGGTCCCGGTGGGGCGGGTGGCTGTGGGGTGAAGGACACAGGGGTGGCTGAGGTGGGTCTTGTTTGAGGGTGGAGGGCAGAGAGATTCGCCCAGCCAAGGCAGACCGGTGGTCTCAAATGGGGAACCTGACATGGGTGGATTTCAGAAGACTGCACTTCCTTGCCCTACCCTGCCCCCATGCCAGCCCATCCCCTATACCCTCAGCCCCAGCTACCCAAGATAGGCCCAGCCAGGCCCCTGGAAAGTCCCCAGTGCTCATGCTCAGAAGAAGGGGGTCTGTGCAGGCAAGAAGTGTGAGGGAGGGGCCAGTTACTGTGTGAGGATGGGGGCACTGGCAGACCAGAGGGGGGATGGAGGTGTGATGATGGGCTCTCTCTGGACCAGACTTATCAGGGCAGAATAAGAGGGAGGAAGAGGGAGTAAAAATAATCTCATACCGTTAAGAAGCAGCTTGGACCGAAGTGGAGAAAGAGAAGGAAAGGGAAAGGGAGAGAGAGAATGGAGAGAAGGGGGGAGGGGGAGGAGGGTCAAGGCAGGCTAGTGGCTCGACCCTTTATGGCCAGGACCCGTCGCGGGAGGCAGGGGGTGAGTCCAGGCACGTAACTCCACAACTTTACCCGGCAGTCACTGCAACGTGGAGAGAGGGAAGGGCGGAGGAAGGGAAGGAGGGAGGGCCAGAGGGGGAGAGAGCCGGAAACAGAAAGAGAGAGAGACAGAGACAGAGAGAGGAAGACAGTGAGAGAAAGAGAGGAGAAAGGGACATGGTTGGGAAAGAAGGAATAAGAAGAAATCAATCTGAGCACTAACCCAAAGGGAGAGCAAGCTTGGCGTTCTGTTGGGGGAGCCTAGGGGGGTGGGGGGCAGGGCACAGGCCCTCCTGGGGGTGTGTAGCGGGGAAGAGGGCCCTCACGTACTTGACTCACTTATGGGGAGGGGAGCAGGGAGACAGGCAGGAATTGGAGCCTCTGCAGGGACTGAGGAAGGGAAAGGAAGGGACGGAGGGACGGGATGGGGGGAAATGGCCAAGGAGAAGATGGAGAACTGATGGATTGAGAGCAGAGTGCCACTCCCCCACCCCACGCCCTGCTCTGCCCTCTCCTGGCCCCCTTCTCTCTCCCCAGCGCCAGATCTCGGGGCTACGGATTGGAGGCATGTCCTTTGCAAGTTGGACCACCGCAGGCGGGCACCCAGGGCCCCACCCGCTGTAGCCTTGGCTCTCAGGGATCATGAAGGGTCGCTGTACTGAGGGGCGGGCAAGCAGCAAGAGGAACAGAGCAGGATGGAGGCGACTGGGCAGGAGGTCTTCCTGCGCTCACCTGGAGGCAGTGAAGATGTGCCTGGAATTGGTGCAGATGGCATTGATGGGGCTGTCGTGACCTTTGATCTCACCGACGGGAGTGAAGTTGTCCCCGTTCCACACCTTGATGACGCCCCCACGACAGGCGCTGAGCAGCATGGGGCGCCCAGGGACGAAGGCCAGGGCACACACCCAGTCCTTGTGTGCATTGGGGATTTGCTGGCAGAGGAGACGAGGACAAGGCAGGGCAGAACAGGGGAGGGGAGAAGATGGGATGGGAGGGCAGAAGACGGGAGGGAAAGACAGGAGAGTAACTCCTTGTGGGCAGGGATCGTGTCTTCCCACTCTATTGTACTGTACCCTTCCAACTGTTTAGTACATGGCTCTGCACACAGTAAGCTCTAGATACGTACCCCTAGATAAATGCGGGCTGGAAACATATCTACCAGCTCTGTTGTTCTGTTTTCTCTCAAGCACTTAGTACAGTGTTCTGCACACAGTAAGCACTCAATAAATGTTATTAGTGAGAAAGAGGGGTGGCGGCAATCAAATTCCCAGAGCTCTGGGTACCACACCAAACCCCTCTGTCTCCCTATAATAAACTGGCCCCTGGTCAGCTAGCTGGCCTGCCCTCAGACCCCGCTCCTGACCAACGGTGACCCTCTCCCTCCATCCACAGCCATCACATTCAGCTCGGCTAGGGGTGGGGAGGAGCAGGAGGACCAGATCGAGCAAACCCTTGGCCACGTCTTTCCTCTGCCTTTCCCAGCAGCCCCTTCTCCCCCACACCTCACCCGCCCACCAGGTTCCCAGTCTCTGCCTCACCCCTTTTCTTCCCTCTGCCCACGGCCCCCTCCCCGGGCCTCCCCAGCCCCTACCTGCATAAGCTCCTGCTGCTCCAAGTCCCATTTCTTGATGCCGTTGTCCCGAGACCCACTGAAAAGCAGGTTGCCCTGGATGGCCAGGCACTCGATGCCATCGTAGTGCGGGGGTTCAAAGTTGTGAGTGGGGCCCACGTTGCCGGACACGCCCTCAGCCAGTTCAAACATCTGCCAGGGGCCCCCCGAGAGCAGAGACGGGGTGTCATCTGGGACCCCTGTTCACTTGGTCCAAGGTTTGGGGAGGCCAGGCGCCAGGAAGCCAGGAATGGGGGAGCCAGGGTTGGTTGATGAAAGGGTGGGGGAAGCCAGGGTTGAGAGAGGCCAGGGTCAAGGGAGGTCAGGTTCAAGAGAGACCAGAGTAGGGGGAGGGCAGGCGGGGGAAGTAAGGATCAGGGAGGCTAGGGTTGGGGAAGCCCAGGCAAGCAGGAAGGCCAGGGTCAGGGACGCCAGGGTCAAGGGAGGCCTTTCCAGACCCAGAAGATTACCAACACCACTCTCCGGGGCCGGAGGGAGGTTGGTCCCCGTGACCTCCACCAGGCATTACCTTGACGTAGTGATCCTTGGAGCCGGTCACCACCAGGTCATGGTGGCTGGGGGTCCGATTCACCGTGAGGCACATCACGGGCCCGATGTGTCCTGTCAGCTTCCCCACGGGCTGGAACCTGTGAGGGGCAGGGTGAGGAGGGGCAGGGTGGGGCAAGGACCACTGTCACCTTGGGCTCAGGAATGAGCCTCCTGGTCCAGAACCTCTTTGTGGGGGCCACTGGAGACTGGACTGGGGCTAGGACTCTGAAATCCCCCAATGGAAGGGAAGTAGGGTGCGGAAGCAGGGACCACCAAGGCAGTCACAGAAGCAAGGAAGAAGGGCCATTCCTCGCCAACAACCCCGAGTCCCTGGGACCCGGCCCCTCCAGTTCTACAGATGACCCCTCCAGCCCCTTGGGTACCTCCCACACTTGATACCCTCAGGTCCCCACTGTAAGCGCCCTCCCTTCCCCTGGCCCCCTTCAGCCCCACGGGTACCCTCCTCCCCTCCCCCTGACCTGCTGAGCTCCCAGATGCGGACAGAGTTTCCAGAGGCGGCGTAGAGGGTGGTGCCTGAGGGGCTGAGGGCGATCTGGTTGATCTGCTGCTCACCAGGGGCGCTGGTCATGGGGCGGGTAGAAGTGCTGGCGCAGGCATCCCCTGAGATCACCTGTCCAGACGACCTGCTGGCCCACAGCCCTCGGTCACAGCCAGACAATAGGAAAACCCCTGCTGCCCAGACCTCGGCCCCCCTCAAACAGATGGAGATAGGGCCCTCCTGTTCCCTGTCAGACAAATATTCTCTGCCTCCTTCTTACCCCCAAGGGCTCATTCTCCCCACGTGCTTCTGGAACTGCCCCCTGCTTGGGACGAGGGGTCAGAACATCCAGGGGCAGCAGCCGGGGGTTGTGGGACTTGGAAAGGAATCCCTACCTGGGGTCACCGGTGGTCTAGTGGATAAAGCACGGGCCTGAGAACCAGAGGATGGGAGTTCTAATCCCAGCTCCACCACTTGCCTGCTGTGTGACTTTGGGCAAGTCACTTCTCTGTGTCTCAGTTTCCTCAACTGAAAAATGGGGATTTAATACCTGTTCTCTCTTCTATTTAGAAGGTGACCCCCATTTGGGATAGGGACTGTATCTGACCTGATTAACTTATTCATACTCCAGCACTTAGAACAGTGCTTGACACAATAACTGCTTAACAAAATACCATTAAAAAACAAACAAAAACTGGGCACCGGGAGAAGGTGCTCGAAGGGAGGCGAGAAACGGGGTGGAAGTGGAGTGGCCTAGTGGAAAGAGTCAGAGCCTGGGAGTCAGGAAGTTTGGGTTCTAATTCCAGCCCTGTCACTCACCTGCTGCTTGATCTCGGGCAAGTCATTTACATCTCTGTTTAGCTCCTTGTTGTATTCGCCCAAGTGCTTAGTACAGTGTTCCATACCCAATAAACTCTCAAAAATACCATCTATTGATCTCTGAGCCTCAGTTCCTGCTCTCCCTCCCACTTAGTCCGTGAGCCGCGGGTGGGACAGGGACAGCGGCTAATCTGAGGATCCCAAATCTAGCCTGGCACCCAGCATCCAGCAAACGCTTCAGGCCCCCCTGGAGCCGACAACGTACGTTAAGGTGCGCACGCACTGGGCGGAGTCCCGGATGTCCCAGACCTTGATGTAGGAGGTGGAGACGGAAAACACCAGGCTGGAGCGGGCGCAGAACTTGACGGAGACCACGTTGTTGGGGTGGCCCTTGAGGGCGGCGATCTCCTGCCCCGTCACCAGGTTCCACATCTTACAGCTGCGGTCTGTGGCAGGAGGCCATTGTCCATTGAGGGTGGGTGGCTGCTCTTTAGCATCCCCAACCCATGGCCCTCCAGATCATCCCCACTCACCATGCCTGACCCTCCTGGTTGGAGGGGGTGGGGCTTGGTGGGGGCATCGGGGAGAGGAGAAGGTCCAGGGAAGGGGGAGCGAGAGGCTGATTCACCTGTTTCCTTGGTTCACCACCTGTTTGGAGCTTCGTGATTCCTAGAAGCCCCTGGGGTTCATCCCTCACAACTCCCTGGGATTTCTCCTTGGGGCAGTCAGTACCCATCTTCCCAGCCAGCAGCTAGCAGAGAGGTTCAGTGGGAACCGAAACCTGGGGCCACCCCTTTCTCGGCCCCCTCACAGAGTGGTGCCTACCTTTGGACCCGGTGAAAAGGAGCTCGTCGGTGGCATCCAGGCAGAGGATGGGCTTGGTGTGACCCTCGGCCACGGCGATGCACTGCAGCGGGGCCGTCCGGGCGCTCTTGGCCCCACCCACCGGGTTGATGATTCCCCTTTGGAGGGAGAGAGTGTGCCCGTTAGCTCTACCTGGTGAGGGGTTGGACTTGGAGGGTCAGGGGAGGGGAGGTGGGCTGGGTGGAGAACAGAATCTCACAAGCCCTGAGTCGGGCACAGAAGAATCTTCCACCAGACCCATACAGGAACAAGGGGAGGGCCAACTCCAATTCTCGGGGACCCACCCCCTTGGGGTCGTGGGGCTCCCCCAACGCCTCAATCGCCTTTCTCCTGAGAAAGCTGGGCCCCAGGGATTCCCTTCTGCATGCGTCGAACCTCAAGAGGCTGCTGGGCCCACTCCACACAGGGTTTGTTCTCCAGTGAGGGTGACCACTGGTTGACTGCCAGAGGCCCCTTTGGACACCCCTAAGCCCCCTCAAAATGTGCCGACACTGATGTCAGGACATTTCTCCATTATCTGAGATTCAGCTCTGGACCTGCCCTGAACTAGGCAGCTAGGTCTTTTGGGGTGGAGGGGAAGACCCCTAAATCCAGCTCCCTGAGGATCCCTGGCCTGGGAGCCAGGAGTCTTGGACCACTTGGGAAGCCAAGGGACAACTCCCAAATGGGAAGCTTGTTCTATTGGTAGTCAAGAATCAGCTCTGGGTGGGGGTTATGGCAGGAGAGGAATATTAGCAACACCCTGTTCCTCCCCTGGACCATCCCAGGGCACCCCTCTAGGGTCACCCAGGAAGTCCCAGACCACAGGGCCTCCACCCCAAACCCAAAGGGTTGGACATCCCCAATTCAGCTAAGGGGCCCCCTATTCAGTCCCAGAAATTGGGCCCCGCTCCACCCCTGCAAATAGGTCAAGGGTACCACAGAGGAGTCCTGGGGTAGGGAAGGGCTGATCTGAGGCTTCTAACTTAGTCTGCAGAAATCAGCAGAGGCCTTGGTGCCAGCCCTGCAGACAGCAGGCCATAAAGGGCTGACAGCAGGCCAGTACCAGCCCTCCCATCCCCGGTCAGAACGGTACCGGGAACACAGAGCTTTGAGAAGGCCAGAGAAGGTCTGGGAAGGCCAGAGACCCTTGAGGGTCAGGCTACCCTCCCCTGAACCTGGACAGAATAATAATGATCACTATGGTATTCATTAAGTGCTTACTGTGTACCTGCCCTGAACTAAACGATGGACTAGATGCAAGATAACCAGGCCAGACACAGTCCTTAGGCCATAGGGGTTCGCAGTCTAAGATGGAGAGAGAACAGGGATTTCATTCCCATTTTACAAATGAGGTAATTGAAGACCAGAAAAGTGAGGCATCTGGCCCACGATCACACAGCAATAAATGATACAGCTGGGATTGGGACCTAGGTTCCCTGACACATGCCTATGCTGTTTCCACAAGGCCTCACAGCAGTAAGTCACTCACTGGGCAACCTTTTCACCAGGCAAAGCCTAGTGGAAGGGGCCTAGGGCAGGGAATCAGGGCACCTAGATCTGCTGGGTAGGTCACTTAACCTCTCTGTGCCTCCATTTCCCTCTCTATAAAATGGGGATACTTGGTCTGGCCTACTGGTATGACAAAGCCATGGGTAGGGCAGGGCCTTCATGTGGGCCTTCTCCAGAGACTAGCACCTCAGAATTGCTCTTTGGCATTTTGGCATATATCAGATTGGGCAGCGATTTTAGGACGGGGGGGGGCTTGCTTGGTGTCTATTTTGGGGGATAAGAGCGGGTGGATTGGGGGGGGGGCGGTGCCCACAGCCCCATCTCAGCCTCTCTGCTCTGTATCCCCGTCTCCTCCCCTACTGCCCCACCTGACTCAAATAAGAGCAATTGGTGCCCCAGATACCCCAGTTGGACACATCCCAAAGGGCCTGGAATGAGTTGGGGGGGCGAGAGGGAAGGAAGGAAAGGGTCTCCGGGCAACCCGCCACATCGGAGGGACGGGCCTGCATGGAAAGGGCTGAGCAGGGCGGAGATGGGGCTGGCAATTTCTCTCTATGGGGTAAGGACGCTAGGTCTCCAATCTTGACTCTTCCCGGTCCCCATCACCACACAGTGCCCCGGTTTCCCACCAGAGGCCTCCAGACACCCAGGCACCACCACCAGCACAGGAGGAGGAGAGAGCAAGCCCGAACAAATGACAAATCCCAGCCACCCAAGCACCAAGACCCAGCCCCAGGCCAGCCCATGCCGGCCCAAACCGGCCCTCAGATCAGCACCGGTGCCACGAGCAGTTCTGAAATCCATGCAGCAGCTGTCAGGACCACCGGGACCCCCGAGCCCCAGTGCCCCAGTGCGGGCAGGGCAGGAACGGGATCTGCGCAGAGCAGCCGGGAGCAGGAGGCAGGGGGTCCAGGAGGTGGGGGCATCAGGGACATGCTGCAGGAATGGGAACAGGAAGGGAGAGAAAAGCAGGCCCGAGGAGAGACTGGAGGGCTACGGCCCCGTGGAGAAGTGGGGAAGGGAGAGAGGCAGAAAGGAAAGAGACTGAAAACACACAAAAGCCAGAAGAGCTGTATGTACCTCAGGACCTCCGAAACAGAGGAATCACTGTCGTCAGACCTATGGGCAGAAAATTAGCTGGATTAGAGGACAGAGGAAAACACAAAGAGACAAAAGGTGGCAGCGGAGTCAGAAAGGTCAGAGGGTTATTGTGTCCAGTTCAGCGCTGAGAGAGGCAGAGGAATGACAGAGGCTTCCGGCCAGGAACCTGATTTGGGTTGGAGCAGGGAGAAGAGAAGGGGTCACAGACGGGACTCAGGAGATTGAACCCAGGAGTCCCGTTGTTGGCGAGGCAGGAGGCAGAGAGGTTTGTGGTTAACAGGAGCTACAGGGAGGAGGAAAGAGGAGTAAGTGGACATTACAAGCTGAAGTCCCCACCCTGGATCCCGCGGGCCTCTGGCTGGACCACAATGGTGGCCAAATGGAGTCAGTGGCCCTCTTGCGGAAGTCCATCTCAGGCCCACCCCAGGCCCAGATGGAGAGCCCCACCACTACCCAGGTCCTAGAACTGGCAGTGTCCATAGGAAGGCTAGGGTGGCCTTTGGCCACAGGATCTTCAGCTGTCCACTGCTGCCCACTCGCACCTCAAGGCCAGGATCTTCTCTGCCTTCTGCCCCTTCCTCTCCCCTCAATCCAGGGCTCGGTCCTCAGTGGGCTCTCAGCATACACCGTATTAATTGACCAGAGTCAAGTCCCAGGGAGAGGCCAACTTTGAGAAACAATACAATTGTAAAGCTCCCAAGCTCCTCGTTGGTAGAGGAGCAGACAGGCCCCCACCCTGGCACTGCCCCTGAATAATAATAACAATAATGATATTTGTTAATTGCTTACCAAGCACTGGGGTGGATACAAGTAAATCGAGTTGGACACGGTCCCTGTCCCATGTGGGGCTCAGAATCTCAATCCCCATTTTGCAGATGAGGTAACTGAAGCACAGAGAAGTGACATGATTTGGCCAAGGTCACACAGCAGGCAAGTGGCAGAGCCAAGATTAGAACCAAGCTAACAAAGCTCAGCCCCACCTCGATCCCTGCATGCTCTATCCCCATAATGAAGTCCAATGCTGGGGTCTTGGACGAATTCTCCTGCCGTGACTGACACCAGGCATCCTTGTCATCCTCAGAGTGTTGGGAAGGGGTAGGAGAGCTCCTTCCACATAGGGAATGGGTCACTTGGTTATTCTGTTCTTCCCAAGCTCCTGGTACAGTTCGTCACACCAAATGGGCACTCAACAACTATCATTTTTACTACTTATAGGAGACACTCCTGCCCCCTGCAGCAGGTTTCAGAGGGGTTTGAGTGACTTCACGGACACGAGAGTTCTATAATAGGCTACTAGATGGAAAGTTTGGAGTGTTGGATGGGCGGCTCGGAACCACGAGGAGAGAGGTCCAAAAAGGACAACCATCACCAAGTTCTTCCAGGCATCTTGTTGCCACTCTCAGAGACAGAACCCGGACCAGATGGACCACTGGTCTGACCCAGAATGGCCCAGCTGATGGTGTCATTGCTCTAGGTCACAGCACTTCACCATCAAATCAATCAATGGTATTTACTGAGTGCTTATTGTATGCATAGCACTGTACTAAGTGCTTAGGAGAGTACAAGATCCTAGAGTTGGTAGTCATGTTCCCTGCCCTCCGGGAACTTCCAGGCTAAAGGGGACAGTCCCTATGACTCCCTGGTATGGTAGTGGCCTGGTGGTTCTATGGGCAGATGGTGATGATAGAGTCACTCACCAGAGAGGAAGGCACCAGCCTCGAGTTCAGAGTTCAGAACTGAGGTTCTGCATAGAGGCACCAGTTTCAGGCCTAGTTAGTGGCTGACATGCTGCCTTTCACACTCTTTCACTCTTGCTAGTTGTGCTTCCACGGGGGCACAGAGTGCAGTGAGTGAGGTGGTGGATAGGGTCTAAACTTGGCAAAGTGCTCACAACATGCAGGACATACTTATGGTCAAAATGGCTTAAGTCCTTGGGTATTCACAACCCCACGAGTTGCACTTATAAACACATCTATAGAGGAGTAGTATAGCCTAGTGGAAAGAGCATGGGCCTGGGAGTCAGAGTTCATGGGTTCTAATTTCAGCTCTGTCAGTAGCCTGCTGTGTGACCTCAGACAAGTTACTTAACATCTCTGTGCTTTACTTTTCCCAACTGTAAAATGGGGATTTAATTTCCGTTCTCCCTCTTCCTTAGACTGTGAGCCCCGTGTGGGACAAGGATCGTGTCCAGCCTCATTAAACTTGTAATGATAATTGGTAAAGTGCTTACACTGTGCCAGGAACTGCACTTAGTATCGGGGTGGTTACAAGCAAATTAGGTTGGACACAGTTCCTGTCCCACAGGGGACTCACAGTCTTCATCTCCATTTTATGGATAAGGTAACTGAGGGACAGAGAAGTGAAGTGATTTGCCCAAGGTCACACAGCAGACAAGGGGTGGAGCCAGTATTAGAACCCAGGTCCTTCTGAATCCCAGGCCCACCACTAGTCCAACACTGCTTCCCCTATCTACCCCAGTGCTTAGAACAATGCTTGACACATAGTAAGCATTTAACAAATACCATGGTAGTCATCATTTCATCTATTTGCTCTATTACTTCTGATCACTAATTCATTGTAACGTCTGTTTCCAGGGCTAGATTGTGACTTCTTTGAGAGCAGAAATTGTGTGTACTCTCTCTGCTGTGCTCTCCCAAGTGCTAGTACAGTGTTCTGCACACAGCAGGCACCTAGTAAATGCCACTAAGTGATTGACTGGCTGAGCCCAGCCCACTGATATAGCTGGGTCATTGTCCCTGGGGGATGCTGTGGTCTTCCCCACCTATGTTGTCCGGACATTTTACAGGATTCCTGCTGGATCAGTCTACCTTGTGGATCATTCTAATTGGTTCAATGGTCAGAAATCTTCAGCACCAAAGGCTGAGTCCCAGAAGGCAGAGCCCACCAGGCTAAAAACCAAGTCTCTGGATTCCTAGAGCCAGGCTCCTTCCCCTGAACCACCAATGGGCATTTCACACAAAAATGGGAGAATTGCCCCATGGTGTGGAACTCAGGGCCTACCCAAGCCAGCACACTGCCTTCATGGTGGCCCTTCTCGCATTGAGTCTCACGGGTTGGGATGGACCAACTGGTGTCCTTTACTTCTATCCATCTGAGGATCTAGTGCACGCTCGAGTATTCTACATCCCTCCAAATAATACACTGGAGACCTCTCATCCAACAGTGTTTCCAAACCTCTTTGGAGCCTGTTGAGGTTTTCCAGAGAGAAGAGAGCTGGGCCCTGCCTGTGGCTGAGGGATCCCAGGAGGACTGCCTGGGGAGGCACTCGGCACTGGCAGCCTCTGCTCAACCCAACACCCGGTCCCCAAAGTCTCCCTGAAGAGGAGAGGCATGACTGCACCAGAGGACACGAGTTCATGCTGTCAACAGCTGGATGGCCTTCCCGGGGTTGCCCCAGAGGCTGCCTCACAGCTGCCAGCTGAAGCCTGACTCAGTGTCAAGGCAGAAAGTCTCCTAACCAAGTGCAGGCGGGGGTTGGGGGGCACTAAGGAGCCTCGGGAGCTGCCCCTCTGGCCCAGAGCTCCCAGCCATCCCTCCAGGTCTAGGTGGTGTGTGGGAAGCACAAGGGGAAGGGGAGTTCAGAGTTGGAGGTCCCAGGGGGCTCAACTTCTCTGCCCCACAGATACATGGGCAAAAACACCATGCAGTCTACCCTCGATGGCAGCACCTCGGCAGAGCTCCAGTTTGGCTGAGGAGGCCAGAGACTGACCGTGGTGGGTGGAGTGTCCCAGCCCTCTGGCTCAAGCGGCTCCAGACCCATTAACAGAGGGCCTCCCCCGACCTGCCCCCATGGCCCAACTCTTTGCCAGCTCCAGCCGGAGGTGCCCGGAGCAACTCCCACGAGGGCAAGGCAACTCTCAGACCCGGCTCTTACTTGTCCAGTGCGGAGCCCTGGCTCTGGTTACTGGTAAGACGTGAGAAGACGTTGCGATCGTTTCGGGGGCGGGTTGGGGGAGAGGAAGGGGGAGTGAACCCCACATCTGAGGACCTGGAATGGAGCAGACAGAGCAATGAGTCACCCCCCGAAGATGCTTCCCCCCAGGCCAGTCACCCCATGAAAATGCTTCCCCCTGTGCCCAGCCCTCACCCCGCCCTGGCCTGGCCCAGCTTGCTGGGACCCAGCCAAGGCTGAGCATCCTCTCCCACCCTGGCTCCTCCCTCTGTAATCTCTCTACCGTTTTTCCCTCTCCAACTACCACATCAGCACTTGTGTACCACCTATACACTTGGGTCTTCACAGCTTCCTGCAGCAGGTGAGTATGTAATTTATAAGCCCTTTCACTCAACCACATAGTCATTATCTCATTTCCCTCTTCCTCCTCTACGTGATTCATTTTTGTGACCGCCTCCCCGGCTCGGCTGTAAGCTCCTTGGGGTCAGGGAATGTGTCTACCAACTGATGATGATCCTTACGATATTAGTTAAGCACTTACTATGCATAAAGCACTGTTCTAAGTGCTGGGACAGTTACAAGTTAATCAGGTTGGACAATCCCTGCTCCATATGGGGCTTCCAGTCTAATTGCCATTGTTCTCGTCTGTCTGTCTCCCCCAATTAGACTGTAAGCCCGTCAAACGGCAGGGATTGTCTCTATCTGTTGCCGACTTGTTCATTCCAAGCGCTTAGTACAGTGCTCTGCACATAGTAAGCGCTCAATAAATACTATTGAATGAATGCATGAATAATTAGGAGGGAGAACAGATATTGAATCCCTAATTTACAGTGGAGGAAACTGAGGTACAGAGAATTTAAGTGACTTGCCCAAGGACCCATAGCAAACAAGTGGTAGAAGTGGTATTTGAACCCAGGGCCTCTGACTCCCAGGCTCATGCTCTTTCCAGTAGGCCATTCTGAGGTAGGTATACTCTCCCAAGCCCTTAGTATAGTCCTCTGCACACAGTAAGTGCTCAGTAAATAGCACCGATAGATTGATTGGCCTAGATTGGACTGGACCAGGTTGGACTGGGACTGGCCCTTGCTGCTCCCTCTCAGTTTTGTCCCGGAATCCCTCCCTCAGGCGGGTCCTCTACGCTGACCACCCTGGTGGCCAGCTTTGGATGACGGCTGAGGGGCAGGGACCCACTCTGCTGCTTGTCCCAGCCCAGAGCCTTTCTCTTGGCCAGGTCTGCCCTGAGCTGAATGGGCCCAGAGCTGCCAGCCTGGATTTCTGGGGAAGATGGTAGATCTCCCTCCTGCCTCCATTCCTCAGCATCAGTCCCAGGAAGCCATTTCGGGTGTCCCAACTGCCTCTCTGCCTACTGCGCGCTCACCTGATGGGCTGTCCGCGGTCATAGGACTTCCTCCGTGTCAGGGGCGAGGTGTCTGAGGCGCGGGACTGCCGGGGGCTGAAATGGTCGACACCCAATCAGGGACCCAGGATTCCTCTGAGCTAACAGGGCCCTTCTGCTGGGGATCTCAAAACACTTGATCTGAGCCCCATGGGGGCCAGCCAGCATCTCCCCTGGTACCCCACCTAATTGCCCTACCCCCTTGGCCTCCCCTCCCCTATGTCCCAGCCCTGTCCCCGACTTCCTCGACTCCCCCACCCGCGAGGCTCATGCTCTGAGATCCTCACAAGGTGCTGCCGCGGGAGGGAAGGCTGATGGTGCGGGAGACGCTGTCCCGGTAGCAGGAGTCACGGACGGAGAAGCCTACAGCGTCCTCCTTGATTTCTGTGAGCGAGGCCAGGGACTTGGTGATGTTCTTGGTGGCGATGTCCAGTGGGGGGCCCAGGCACTCAGCTGACACGGCCTTCATCTGCACCGACAGCTTCGGCTCTCCCTGAGGAGGAGAAGGAAGAGGATGCCTTCTCTTTCCCTGTTGGGGTTTGGAGGGGTCCTGATGGGGGAGGGGCTGATCCCAGCGGGGTTTGGGGAAGGATTACGATTAGGGGCGCATAATTCCCAGGTAGGGAGCCATGTGTAATAATAGTAATAACAACAAAAATAATAATAATTATGGTACTTAATGTTGGTATTTGTTAAGCGCTTACTATGTGCAGAGCACTGTTCTAAGCGCTGGGGTAGATACAGGGTAATCAGGTTGTCCCACGTGAGGCTCACAGTCTTAATCCCTATTTTACAGATGAGGGAACTGAGGCACAGAGAAGTTAAGTGACTTGCCCACAGTCACCCAGCTGACAAGTGGCAGTAGTTACTATGTGCCAAGCACTGTTCTAAGTGCTGGGGCAGAGACAAGTTAATCAGGTTGGACACAGTCTCTGTCCCACATGGGGCGCACACTCTTAATCCCCATTTTACAGATGAGGTAACTGAGGCCCAAAGAAGTTAAGTGAGTTACCCATAGTCACAAGCAGACAAGTGGCAGAGCCGGGATTAGAACCCAGGTGGTCTGTGATCTATCCACATAGTCATGCTGTGTAGACAAGGATAGCAACGAGGAGGACAAGAGGGGCCAGCTGGGCCTTCCAGCCCCTGACAGGGTTTTGAGCCCACCTTGAACTTGAAGTCATCATGGCTGGTAGAACCCTTCATGGTGAATGACTGGGAGAAGCTAGAAGAGACAGTGGATCAGGCTCGGGCTGGCCTCTCTGGAACCAGGTGCCAGGCTGCAGTTACCAGCCAACGGGCCCGAATGGCCTAGCCACTCAAACCAAGCCTGTCAAGAGCACACAAGCCCCTCCCCATCTGCCAGGCCTCAAACCCCGAGGCCCTGGACCCTTGGCCTCCCAGATCCCAGTCCTTCCCAATCCCCACCCCCACCCCCCAGTCCCCAGGCCCAGTCTCCCTGATCTCCCAACCCCTCACCCCACCTGTCTTACCTGGGCTCTGAGAACTCAGAGATCTCCTCATCAGTGCTGGCATAGCCGTTCTCTGTTCGAGGGGGAAGACCAGGGGAAAGGTCAAAAACACCTAAGAAGGGCTGACAACCCCCACCCTGCCCACTGTCTGGGCACCATGCGGTCTCTCACTCTCAGTCCTCCCCAGCCCCACAGCCTCATCCTCAAGGTAGGAATCTGAGTGCCTCCTCTGAGTAGGAACAAAGAGGAGTTAGCACTGGGCCCTTAGCCCTTACGGGGCAAAGCCCCTCCCCCCAGGAGGGGAGGTGGGGAAGGAGCATATCTGTGCACTAGCCTCTCAGGGATGGATTAGTGGGAGGCCAAGCCACTGCAAAGTGTTTCCGGGGAGGGGGGACAAATTGAAAGTGGAGCTTGGCTCCCCTTCCCTAGGCCATGGAACAGGAGCCTAGGGCCCGCGGGAGGCCTGGGGCCAATGGGATCCCCAGGAACACTGGAGCCTAGGTCCCGCGGGAGGCCTGGCTCAGGCCTAGGCCCACATCACACCTTGCTGCACATTGTGGATGAGAGCCTGCAGCTCCGGGTGAGCCTCAGCCTTCTCCCGTAGCGCGTCCAGGATCAAATGATTCTGGGAAGACCCGGTCACATCTGTCTGCCTCAGCCGTCCCTCCAGCAGCCGGATCTGGGCCTCCTTCTGGGCCACCTGCAGTCCCTGGTGGGGAAGAGCCAAGAAGTCGGGGGCTCCCTCTTCTGCCGGGGCCTAGTCCCGCTCCCTCCAGGCCAGGCCCCCACCCCACACATACCTTGTCGATGGAGGCCTTGAGGAAGTTGTCCAATAGGAGGCGGGCTTCTGCCAGAGAGCAGGAGCTGATGACCACCGAGGTGTCCGTGGAGTCCAGCTCCTCCTGGTGAGGGAGACTGGGTCATCCTGAGCTGGGGTTGGGTCTCTGGGACCTCTGGGGGCACCACTCAGAGGGAGCAGTGGGGTGGGACCGAGAGCCGGGGGCAGTGGATCTGCCCACCCCCACACCCCTGCTCCCTTCCAGGCCCACCAGGCAGTCCCTTAGGGCCAGGGGAGCCACCTTGGTCTCCTCCAGCTGCACGATGGTGGCCTGGCAGTCCGAGATGCTGTCGTTGATGTAGTCGATGTTGGCCGTCAGGGCCTCGATCTCCTCACTCAGCTCCTGCAGGCCCTTCTCCTCCTCGGGACTCTCCGCCTGCAGCTTCTCCCGCTTCCTGCGCAGTGTCTCCTGCAGCAGGGACAGCTCCTCCCGTTTCTGGGGGGACACCGCCGGAGGCGGGGAGCTTAGCCTGAAGCCTTGGATTCTCTGCTCTCCTCGGCCTGAGCCGGCCAGGAGCAGCCGATTCACAGTGCTCACAGCACTGGCCATATTCTGCCTTGACTGTGGCCTCAGCCATTCCTCATTTGACTTCCCTGCCTCCAGCCTAGGCCTTCTCCAGTCCCACACCTCAGCCAGATCAATGGATATTCCTGGATCAACGCTCCTGGTCTTCAAAAACCTCCAGTGCTGCCCATCATGCAGAACTCCAGGACATCAACTTCAAAGCTATCTCCCTACTACTTAACCACATTCTTCTCCCATTACAACCAGGCCCACACTTTGCTCCTCTAAAACCAACCTACTGACTGCCTCACCATCGGGCCCTAGCTCAATTCCTCCTTCCTGCCTTGAACTCCCTCTCTCTTCATGTCTGAAGGAACACCACTCTCCCCACCTTCGATGCCCTACTAAAATAATTTCTCTTCCAGGAAGCCTTCTCTGACTAACCTCTCATCTTCTCACTCTATTCCCCATTATCAATAAGTCATTTGTTTAGTGCTTACTATATGCCAAACACTGAATTCTCTGAGCAATTTGTGCTCTGCACACAGGAAGTGATCAATAAATACCAGTGATGGATTGAGTTCTAAGCCCTGAGATAGGTAGAAGATAATCAGGTGAGACATAATTCCTGTCCACATGGGCTCAAAGTCTAAAAAGGTGACAGAACAGGCAAATGATCCCCAATTTATAGATGAGAAAAGTGAGATCAGATAAATTCAGTGACTTGCCCATGATCACACAGCAGTCAATTGGCAGAACCGGGATTAGAACTCCCAGGCCCTCTGATGCTCACCCCATTGCTACCTCCATAGCTGTTATGCCCATATCCTTCTACTCTGCTGCTTCCCAGAGCTGTAATTTATTTTAGTGTCTGCCTCCCCAGATAGACTGTCAGGTCCTGGAGGAAAGGGATAGCATGTACCCACTTTTCTATATTGGATTCTTCCAAGCACTTAGACCAGTGGTCTTCACACTGTAAGTTCTCAATAAATACCACCGATCAACTGATTGATGGACAGCTGACCACTGCTCCCCTGGACTAAGTGCAGACGTAGACGAGGTTGGGGCAGGGACAGGGACCACTGGAGGAGCTCCGCAGCTCTCACCTGGATGAGCCGCTCCATGTCAGCCTCCAGGTTGACGATGGTCATTCGCTGCATGACAATGTCCAGGATGCGCCGCTCCAGAGACTGCCACTTGAGTCGGGCAGCCTTGCTGAAGCTCTGGCCGGGACCCTTCTTCTGAGGCTTCTTCCTGTGGACAGGGTGGAGCCACATTCCAACCACAGCTCTCCTCGGCCCCTCCTGACCAGAGGGGCTCCTTGCAGCTGGGCATCGGGCACAGGACCATTCCATTCCCAAAGCCCTCCTGCATCAATCCCAGGACCACCCAGGGCTTTTGTCAACCAGCCCTCCCCTCATAGCCCTGCCTGCAGGTGCCCAGACCCCTGGGACCATCCTGTGGTCCCTGGACTGATCCCATGAGTCAGGGGTCACCCTTGAGCCTGTCCCGATCCCTCTTCAGCCCCTGACCTTGAGGACTGCTCAATCCCACCCCCCCAAGGGCCACCTGACCCCTCCCAGTTCCACCCCTGACCTGGCTGGGCGGATGCCATTTACAGAGGGCCCGGGGTCCCCCAGGAAGTGGTTGATCTTGCGGTTCCACTGGCGCACGATACTGGAGACAGAACGTCCTCCTGCTTCTGCATCTGACGAGGTGGTGCTGGCCGACACCTCGGCCCCAGAGTCCAGCATGGGTGGTTTGAGGCCCGCCCGCCCTGCTACCCGGTCCGACATGGGTTTGGCCAGCCGCCGCAGGGCTGTAACCTGAATGAGAGTGGGAGGAAGGCTGGTGGGGTCAGAGCAGTTCAGGCTGAGAGGGATGGGGGAGCCCAGGAGAGGCAAGAAAACCCCTCCAGGGCTGAGCCCAGATTGGACAGGTTGGACACTCCCGGGGTCACTCTGGGCTGGGGGGGAGGAGTCCTAGGCCCAGGTAAGGTATTTTTAATAACAATAATAATGATTGCATTTATTAGCACTGGTCACTAGGGTAGACACAAGATAACGAGATCAGACATAATCCCTGCTCCACATGGGCCTCACAATCTCAGAGAGAGAGAGAACAGGTATTGAATTCCCGTTTTACAGAGGAGGAAACGGAGACAAAGAGAAGTGAGGTGACTGTTCATGGACACACAGGAGGTGAATAGAAGAGGCTAGGATTAGAACCCAGGTCTTGTGATTCCCATTCCTGTGCTCTTTCCACTGGGTATATCACTCTTCCCTAGGCTCATCAGAGTCTCTGCTCAGGGTTCCTACTGAGAGAGACCAGAGGCCAGACCAGAGGAAAAAGGGAGATTTGCCCCCACTTTGCTACTCTATCTCTACGTGTTTAATCAAGAGAGGGGCATGGAGGAACATGAGGGGAAGGGGAAGGAGTGTTCCCAGAGGAGGGATCGAAGAGGCCCTCCCCTCCCAGCCAACCCAGGACTCAGCTCACCTCTTGGGTTTTCCTCCTTAGCACGATCTCCTGCTGCCGCTTCTGGGACTCCAGGGCTCGGATCTGAAACTGCAGGGCCCGAGGAAGGAGAGAGTTTTTTCATTCAATCCCAGGGGAACAGAGCCAATGCTCTGCATTCAGAAAAAAATGGCTAAGGGCTTCGGGCAGCGCTCTACAGGGTTGCCCCAGGACCCCTTGCCCCCCAAATCACCTCCCCAGCAAGAGAAAACTGCCCAGACATTCTCCACAGCTTGAAGGTAAACTGCAATACCGATCTCCAAGCCTGGAGGGAAGCACACGTCTTCCCTGAGGGCTGGAGGCCCTTCAGAGTCCTGGGTTTCGGCAATTCCAAGCAAAACCCCCCATTCCCTGGGTGCTCCCCCCTGCCCCCTCCCAGGCAGGGAGGGGCAGGACAGGGCAATGCCCAGGACATGACAAGGGTAGCACTTACCACAATCCCCAACGGGGGGTAGATCCCCAGTGCAGGATGGCCCATTTGCCTACTGGACCATCCAGTTGGCAGCTGGCCTGACACCCACCCGGGACGGATACAACCCGGGACCCGCTTATGTCTACCAGTTTACTTTTCAGGGCCGAGCCTCCCACCTCAATTTGTGCCTAGTTCCGCAGCTCAGAGGTGGTGCCTGTGTTCAGAAGGGTTTGGGGAGGGAACTCGATGGCTCTGGAGCAAGTTGCGGGGTCTGTGGTCCCCTTCCCAGGGCCACCCTCTAGCTTCTATTCCTTCTAGGCCAACAAAGATACATCCAGTATCATCGAGGGGCTTTGGTACTTCTACAACTCTGCTGCCACAGCTGAGGGAGGAGGGCAGAGAACCAGCCTTTTCCATGAGTGTCATCCTGCTCGCCGATCCATCCCGGTTAACTTAGCAGTGAGTTGTGAGCCCTGCCCTGGGCCACTGGCCCCACCGGTTGGCTGTGCCATGGGGCTAGTGGCAACGGGGTAGCGGGAAAGGGTGGGGGATGGGTGAGAGGAAAGGGCAGGGGGTTGAGGGCAGGGGGCCGGGCACCTCCTGCCGTCGCTGCTCCTTCTTGAGCTGTGCAATCTCACGGTTCCTTTTGGTCTCCACCAGGCGGCGGCGCTGCTGCTCCTCCCTCATTTGCTTCATCAGGGCCACCTGAGGGGGAGCGGGAAAGGGTGGGGAAAGATGGGCTGGGCTGGCTCCACCCAACTGGCACTTCTCCCTGCTGGACGAACCCATCCCACCGGTCCGGGCACGGCAGAGAGGGAACGGGGGCAAGGCCAAGGCCACCCAGCTCTGACGCATTCGTTCCCACCGGAGCCCGAGCGTTTGCCGACAAAGCTCGGCCACTCTGGGCACCGGGCTGGGCACCCATCCTCCCTGGCTACCTTGGCTTTCTTCATCTCGGCCACCTCGGCCTGTAGCTTCTTCAGCTCCCTCTCGTAGCGCGACTGGTTTTTGAGCAGCCTGGTGTGCTCTCTCTGTGCCGCCTGCAGCTTCTGCAGGTCCCGGTTCATCTCCCGCAGACGCTTCTCGTAGTCGGCCTTGATCTTGTTGGCCTTCTCCTCCGTGTAGCACTCCATGGTACCTGGCGGCCGGAGGGGTGGTGGGAGAAAGGGAGGTGGTGGAGGCCTATGGGAGCCAGCCTGGAGGGCTGAGCCCACCCCTCCTGAAAGACCATGTAAACCATCTTCCTGGGATGACTGTGGGGCACAGGACATGGGGGAAAGAGCACGGTCTTGGGAGTCAGAGGACGTGGGTTCTAATCCCGGCTCTGCCACTTGTCTGCTGTGTGACCTTGGGAAAGACACTTCATTTCTTTGTGCCTCAGTTACCTCATCTGTAAAATGGGGATTAAGACTGTGAGCCCCACGTGGGACAACCTGATTACCTCGTATCTACCCCAGTGCTTAGAACAGTGCTTGGCACATAATAAGCGCTTAACAAATATCATAATAATAATTATTATTATCCTTGGGGCCCGAGGTGGCACTTTGTGGGTCCGGGGTTCCCTTTGGGAGGGGAAAGGCTACTTCATTCTGCAAATTATGGGCAATCTGTGAGGTTGGGACACTAGCTGGGCAGCCCCTGTGGGCCAGACTCTGGCTGGTCCCTCCCTTTGGATGATTTTCTGTTCCTTACTCTTGTAGGACCTTGTGTCCCAAGGGTCCTTAGGTCATAGGTCAGCTCTGGCTCTACCTAGAGATTTGACCAGCGTGGCGCAGTGGAAAGAGCACGGGCTTTGGAGTCAGGGCTCATGAGTTCGAATCCCAGCTCTGCCACTTGTCAGCTGTGTGACTGTGGGCAAGTCACTTAATTTCTCTGTGCCTCAGTTCCCTCATCTGTAAAATGGGGATTAAGACTGTGAGCCCCACGTGGGACAACTTGATTCCCCTGTGTTTACCCCAGCGCTTAGAACAGTGCTCTGCACATAGTAAGCACTTAACAAATACCAACATTATTACCTCCTGGTCCCAGGCCCAGTAGAGACAGTGGGGCAGGGGTCTGGGATTTGCCCCAGTCCTGTCCAAGCCCCAAGAACTGCAACCACTGCTCGCCTCCCTCAGACCAGGATGACTCAGGACACGCAAGTCTCCCTCACCCTCAGGGTCCCCCAAGTGGGATCTGCCCTGCCCTGAATCCAGCACTTTGAATCCACCACCCGAAACCTGCACACAGTGGTCTCAAGGTGTCCAGGCAGGAAGCGATCAGGGCCTCTGCTTGGTGTTCAGTACAGTTCCCCAAATGGAGTAAACACTCAATTGATGCCATCAATTGACTGATTGGCCCCATGAACCAGCAGGGAGTGAGGGAGAAGGTGGCAGGAAGCGATCCCCTCCCCACACCCGGCAGCGCCTCCCTCTCTGTTCTCCGACTCTCCAAGACTGGACAGGAGGGTCCGGGCAAAAACTGCAGCAGGAGAGATGGAAGTCAGATGACAGGAAGCACTTCCTGTTAAATGGGGCTGTAAGAGCCTCAGCCTTGGGCACCGGTGGATATGTGGGCTGGGAGGCAGGGTGTTGGGCGGCTGCTGATAGGCTAGGCCTGGGAGAATATGGGGGAGGATGGGGGTAGGGGGCTGAGGGTGGGGTCGTACTGAGGTTCTGGAGCACACGGTCCCTCTCCAGCTGGGTGTCCCGGATCTTGTTCTGCAGGAGGACGAGCTTCTCCTCATACTGGTGCTTGAGCGTCTGCAGCCGCCGCTGGCTGTTCTCCAGCTCATCAATCAGCTTCTGCTTGATCTCGATCTCACAAGTCAGGTCGGCCAGGTCCGCCTGGAAGGTCACCTCTGGGCGGCCGGCGGGGGCGGCAGAGGAGCAGTAGCGTGAGGCATTAGACTGCCCAGGAGCTGTCATCTTTGCCCCCCGGCCCCAGGTTCGTGGAAGGCACCCAGTAGCCAGAGGCTGCTCTCCCGCTGGCCTCCAAAGAACCCCGGGCCAACCCTTTCCCAGGGCCCCCAGCGGCCCCCACTCCTTCAGCAGCTTCATGCCAGTCCGGTGCCCCCCACCAAACCCGACACGTTGTCCCCTCCTCCCTGGACCCCTCACCCTTTTCCTCGGGGTCTGAGTCTGAGTCCACTAGGCTTTCCTCACTGGCCGAGTCCGAGTCTTCATCTTCTCGCCCTTCCTCTTCTTCACAGCCGCTCTCGTCTGGCTCCTCCTCCTCTTCCTCCTCCTCCTGCCCACCAGATACTATTGTGGGGGCACATTACCCCACACCCACCTTCCCATCTCCTCCAAGGGCTGGGGGCTTCACGGGGGGAGGGTGGGCGGGGGTGCTGGATGGGGCGGAGGAACTGGATCGGGGTGAGGCTGGACAGAAAGGGAGATGGCTGGCAGTGAAGATGAAAGGGAGCACAACTGACCAGGTGCATTGTAGGAAACTACTTCTCTCTATTTGGGGCTGGAGAAGCCAGGGTCCAGGGAAGATGGTCAGGAGGTTTTGGGCTGTGGAGCCAGCACCTCTGCCAGACAGACAGACCTCGAGATATTGGATAGCAGCTGGGGGGAAGGGAAAATGGAATGGAGATAGAAGCGAGGGGTCTCTCACCTCATTCTCGTCTGACTCCTCTCGGTTCTCCTGCTGCAGTTTTGCTCTCTTCTTAAACCCCTCCTTCTCTGGGCTGTCCAGGGAGAGGGAACAGGTTGGCCAAGTTGGGAGACCAAATTTGAGGGGGTGGGGGGAAGAGAGAGAGAGAGAGAGAGAGAAATGTGGTGGTTGGGGGTGGGGAGTGCACTGGGTTGCAGGTCCGTGCCTATCCATTGTGCCCGGACTGCCCTGCTGCCCTTTTCACCCCCCAAGACTGGTTCTGGAGCCCCCCTAGTCCGAGGGCCCCAGTGACTCAGTCCGCCCCCTCCCACTCTGGCCTCCCAGTTTGCTGTCCGTAGATGGGGAGACACCTTGGAGGGCCCTGGTCCAAACTGCCCTAATACCAGAGCTCTGAGGATATGAGTGAGAAGAAAGGAACCCCAATCTGGACTAGCCTGGAACCAGTTTGGCTGCAGGGCTGAAGGGAAAAAATGAGGGGCTCCACCCTGCCTCCTCTACCTGCCTCCCTGCATGCCTGCCCGGTTCCAAATACGGCCACTGGCCCCACCCGCCTGCCTCCAGGGCCAGGCCCACACTGTCCAGTGGTGTTGATCTCCACTCCCAGTGGCCCCCAGATGGGAGGATGCCCCTCCCTCAGTCTCCCCACTCACCTCTTCCTTCTCTGCCTGGTCTCCTTCAGTCGTTCCAGGTCCTGCTTGGCCTTGCGGATCACTTCAGAGGCCTCCGCCTCCATGGAGCCTGCTGGACTGCCCAGCATCCCGAGACCGGAGGGTGCCGGGGAGCCCCCCAAGGAGTAGGGACCGCGAGCAGAAGCCCGAGAGAGGCTTCGTCGCAGAGATTCGTTCATGGCCTCACTCTCCAGGAGCTTTGTGCTGTTGGGGGTAGGAGAGGTCAGCCGGTGGTCTTGCCAGCACCCTGTCTTCCCTTCACCCCCCATATTATTTTTTTTAAATGGTATTTGTTAAGTGCTTACTATGTGTCAAACACTGTTCTAAACGCTAGGGTAGCATCAAGTTAATTGGTTGGACACAGTCCCTGTCCCACATGGGGCTCACAGTCTAAGTAGGAGGGAGAACAGGAGAACAGAGAAGTGAAGTGACTTGTCCAAGGTCTTAAAGCAAGCAATTGGCAGAGCTGGAATTAAAACCCAGGTACTCTGACTCCCAGCCTATGTTCTCTCCACTAGGTCAAGCTGCTTCTCTTTCCCTTGGGTTCTTCCCCACACCCTGTGTCTCCACTTACCGCAGTTCCTCGATCTCCCGGATGTAATTCTGAATTAAGGCCCCAATGGCCTCATTGCCATCACCTGGAGGGAGGAGAGAAGTCCTGGAGTACGGAGGGAGCCATGTCAGGGGCCACATGCTCAACACAGGGTGCCAGGGAGCCTGATGCAGGGTGCCAGGAGGCCTATCCCCTTCTCAGGCTCTAACAGGCAAATGTGCAATCAATACAACAGAAATTGTTCTCTCCATTGCAGCAGCCTCAGGTCATACTGTTGAGTTCAAACAGATGCTTCTCCAGGCTGGCCCACCTGCTCCAGCTCAGGATGTTCTGAGGGGCTAGGCTGAGGTTGGGGGAGGATCTAGTGCAAATGGACACTGGATCTAGTGCAAATGGACACTCAGTGCAAAGTCTCCTGAGCCCCCCACCCATGCTTCCAGTCTCACCAGCCTTGGAGAGGAGCAGGCTGGCCTCTTGGCTCATGAGGTGGGTAACGCGGCTGTTGATGGCATCGATGGCTTCCTGCATGGCCTTGACCCGCAGGCGCAGGGCCGCATTCTCCTTCTGCAGCATCGCATTCTCCCGGAACAGGTCGCTGTAGCCCTCCGCACCGTCCTCACCCAGCACCCGCTTGCCCTGCCAAGACAGAGGTCAGATGTCCAGACTGGGCCCAACAGTGCCCTGGCCCTCCTCAGTCTTGCTTGGGGTGGGGACCCAGGGGGTAAGGGAAAAAACAGGGAAGGGAGCAAGGGGGATCGAGGAGAAAGTCGGGAGAGCAAGGCCGGGGCCCTTCCAGCCTCAGGCTAGACCGGGCCAGGTGTCTAGGAGCAGGGGCAGGGGGTCCCCTGGCTGTAGAGTCCCTCCCTCACCGTCTTGTATTCCAGCAGCTCCATCTGCAGGCGGGCTATCTCGGCCCGAAGGGCGCTGATCTGCTGGCTGGTCTTGTCCTGGTTGACCACCACCTTGTTCTTGATGTTGCGGGCCCGGTTGGCGTACTTGAGGGTGTTGAGTGTTTCCATAAAGTCCCGGTCTGAGGGGCTCACACAGGCGATCATGATGGTCTGGCTGAGTGGGGAGGACGCCGGAGCGGGGGAAGACACACCGGGAGAAAACAATGTGGGGGCTCTCCTTCCAAGGACCTTTGTTTCTGGGGGTTGGCAGGGAGGGAGTGGTCCCAGTGGGAATGGCTCCCCAGCCCAGGAAGGTAGCAGCCCCAACCTGGAATTGCCCCATTTCTCTGGTGCCCTCCAAGAGGATGGGGGGAGGTGGAGTGGAGGAGGGCCTGGAAGAAACCAGGTGGAGACTCCAGAGACCTCAGCCCAGCACAGTGGGCTCAAGAGCGAGGGAGAGCAAGGCTCAGCCCCAGGATAGGCCCAGTCGCCTGGAGCCTGAGATTCCCCAATCCCCCAAGGCCAGGGAAACCCCCAGGGTAGGAGCCCCCATGGAAGATTCCCCCAGGGGTGGAGCCTCCATCAGAGGCTCCCCCCCCCCACCATAGAGAAGCCCCCATGGGAGGGGCCCCCAGGACAGCATGTCTGGAGCTGTGCTGCAGGGAATGGGTGGGCAAGATGGAGGAGGAGCAGAGAGCGGAGTTAAGGGCCTGGGGACCTGAGGGCCTATGGGGGTCTATGAGGCCCTTCCCACCTGTGGCCCGGCAGCTCAGTCCACCCCCAAATCATGCCAGCTAAGCCCTCACTTCAGGTGCCATAGTTACCTGTTGCCTCCTAGCGAGTCCTGCAGGAGGCGGGTGAGTTTGGAGTCTCGGTACGGGACGTGGACCACCTTCTTGCTCTGGTCACCCAGGGCACTGATCACGTTGCCCAGGGCCAGCTGCCAGAGAGCCAGGACTCTGAGCCGGTTGGCTGCCCTTGACCAGAATTCCACCCTCCACCCTAGCCCCCGCAGGACACCCTTGGGGTAGGGGGAGAGCATGACCGAGCCAGCTGCATTGCTTCCCTGCAGGGGGAAGGGAATGAACCCACCCATCTCCCCAACACAGAGACACACGTGGGCCTCCCAACCTGGGGCAACTGGGCACGTGGGAGAGTGTGGGAGGTTGAGTTGTCAGGTCCCCACAGCCCTGGACTCCATAAGGAGCCCAGAGTCCAAGTCCAAGCAGGGGCTGTCATCCCACTGGTAGTGTCCCCGTCACCGCCCTCAGTGCCCGTACCAGGCCACAGTTGATGGAGATGCCTTCTTTGGCCCGCTCGCCCGTGGCTCCTGTCCTCTTCAGCCTCTCTGAGCCTGCCAGATCCACAAAGTGGAACTTGGCTGTGAGGGTCTCATATTCACTGCTGGGAGCTGAGCCCTCTGGGAGCCCAGGCCCCTCTCCGTTCACCTGCCGGAGGAGGAAATACCCTTATCAAGCACCATCCCGAAGCCCCCCAACCACATTTTCCGAGCACTCACCGCCAACCTCCTTGGGAGTTCCGTTCATCCAGGGACTGAGCAGAGAATCTTCACACCCACCCCTAGCCCTGCCATCTGCCCTGCTCCCCACCATTGCTGCAGGGCTCAGAAGGGAGCCGGGGTTAGGACAAGGACAAAGGGACAGTGGGATTGGGGTTCTGCCCATGTCCGCCTTAGGTCTGTCCACAGAAACCCGGCCCCTTCCCACCACCTCCATTCCCCACGCCCTGTCCCCAAGGCTGCTTGTCACCGCCCTGACCAGGTCGGGCCGGGCACAGAGGCGCATCTGGCACAGGTGGATGGTGAAGATGGCGTGGGACCGGGAGCTCTGCACATTCATCTGGGTGCTGGCAGTGGTGCGGGACAGGGCCCCCTGCTTCAGACACTGGATTAGCTGTGGGAACAAATGGAGAGTAAGCGAGGCACTGGGTGGGGGCCACCAGGCATGGCAGGGGGTACACAGGGGAAAGGGTGGGAGTGTGATACCCCTTCCAGGCACCAGGCGCAACTCTCCAGCTACTCACCTCCTCCTGGGAGCCAATAAGCCGCGAGGTGACACCTGTGGTGTAGATGCCACCGCTGGCATCCTCGTGGATCTTGATGTTGGATTTACGGTGTCTGGAGTCCGGGTCCCGGGTACTGTCGAACAGGTCCAGGATTTCCTCATTGTACAGCTAGGGATGGCGTGGGGGTGGTGGGACAAAGTGGGGGTGGGATGGGATAGGGAGGGTGAGGCCCAAGATCCCGGTCCCAGCCTGGCACAGACACACCTGCCACCACCCCTGCTGCCCACAACCACAGTCCTGATACTCCCGCAGCTGGGAGGTCCCAGGCTGTGAGACTGATCGAAGGGCTAGCATACTTCCTCCGGCCCACTCACTCTGATGGCTTAAGCTCCCCGGCCTGGGTTCCCCAGAGCAGCAAGAGTGAGAAAAGAGACCCTCCAAAACACAGAGGTCAGTACAGATATGCAGGGGCCACCATCCACCAGGTTCCTCTTCCCCAAGTCCCTTCCCTCCAAACCCCAGGACTGACCCCCAGCCTCCTCGTACCCCCGGCCTCCTCCCTCCAAGCCTCAGGACATCCCCCAACCTCAGTACCTCCAGGAACTGGGCGCTGACTTTGAATTCGGGCCCGACCAGACCCTGCTCCTGAGCCCGGCGTTTCCGTTCCTCGATGCCCCCAAAGAGGTGTGCGATGGCACGTGGGATAATGCCATGTTCGTCCTCTGCCGTGCTCACGTCAAAGCCTGTGCCCATTGTGTAGGTCTTCCCGGCCCCGGTCTGCCCTCGGGAGAGTGCAGGTGGTCACAGGGGCCCTTCTGGTCACAGCTAGAGCTTAGAGACCAGCCTCCTCCAAAGCCCCCTCCCCTCCCTGGCCACTGCTGACCAGACTCCAAAATGCAGTTAAAACCAAGCAGGGCTCCTCGCAACCCCTGGACCTGGGTCAGGTCTGGTTTTCATGGCCCCTCGGGTTAGGGGCAGAAACTCCCGAAGACCCATCCAGCCTTGGGCTCCCTCCAAAATGGCCCTCCCAACCCATCCCCAGGTCTCCTCCTCAGATCCTCAAGGAACCCATCTCCCAGCCTCCAACCCAGACTCTGGGAAACCCGCTCATCTCCTACCCCAATCTCTACTAGACTGTAAGCCCGTCAAACGGCAGGGACTGTCTCTATCTGTTGCCGACTTGTTCATCCCAAGCGCTTAGTACAGTGCTCTGCACATAGTAAGCGCTCAATAAATACTATTGAATGAATACAAGGCCCAGAAGTGGTTGTTTCCTCCCAGGCCCCAGCTGGATAGGGGCCCACCTGCCCAGCAAAGATTGGGACCTGCCCAAAATCACGACATCCACCCAGTGTCTGAGCAAACCTCTTCATGGGCGGACCGGGGTTGGGTGACCCCACACTGCTGCCTCCCCCTCTAACCATCTTCCTGTCCCCCTGCTTGGTGATGGGACAAACCCAGGTGGACCTGCCCATGGCCAGGGTCCAGAGCTGCTCCCACCTGACCATATGCCAGCACGGTGGCATTGTAGCCCTCAAAGCAGCCCTCGATGAGCTTCCCCACGCACGCTGTGTAGATCTGCTCCTGCAAGGTATCCAGGTCAAAGACGAAGTCATATGTGAAGGCCTTGTCCTTTCCCAGCAGCACCTGGGGTTCCCCCGGGGTGACCGACGTGCAGATGTGGCAGCCCTCGATCTTCTCCTTTGACAGCTGAGGTCGGATCCTGCCCGGAACCAGGTGGAGAGCAAAGATCAGACCCAGATGGCGAGCGGCCACATTCTCAGTACACTGGGGGTCCGCAAAAAGGACCTGGGGAACACAGTGGGTGAGGGATGCTGGGAAGGGGCCCGGGAGGCTGAGGGAGCAAGAGAATGGGAGAATGGGAAGAGATGTCCTCGAGGATGGGGAAGGAAAGAAAGCTAGCTGAACCGGGCCACAGCACAGGAGACTGGTAGCCAGGTCTCAGGTCTCTCCATCACCTTGCCCCCTCCTACCTCTCCTCCTTTCTCTCTTTCTACCGCCCACCCCGCCCGCTCCACTCCTCTGCTGCTCACCTCCTCACTGTCCCCCGTTCACGCCTATCCCGCTGTGGACCCTTGGCCCACGTCCTCCTGCTGTCCTGGAATGCCCTCCCTCCTCACCTTCGCCAAACTAACTCTCTTCCCCTCTTCAAAGCCCTACTGAGAGCTCACCTCCTCCAAGAGGCCTTCCCAGACTGAGCTTTCCCTTTTCCCTCAGCTCCCTCTGCTCCCTCTCTGCCCCCCTTCCCCTCCCCTCAGCTAAGCCCCCTTTACCCCCTTTCCCTCTGCTCCTCCCCCTCTCTTTTCCCCTCCCCTCAATACTGTGCTCATTTGTACATATTTTTATTACCCTATTTATTTTGTTAATGAGGTGTACATCCCCTTGATTCTATTTATTGCAATTAGGTTGTCTTGTTTTTGTCTCTCTGTCTCCCCCGATTAGACTGTTAACCCATCAATGGGCAGGGATTGTCTCCATCTGTTGCCGAATTGTACATTCCAAGCACTTAGTACAGTGATCTGCACATAGTAAGTGCTCAATAGATACTATTGAATGAATGAATGAAAGGTAGCAGTTCCCCTGGTTTCCCCTCAACACAGTCTGGACCTGGAGTGGTGAGGGTGCAGTGGTCCAGATCCTGCTCCAGAACCTGACCCTTCCCTCCCTTTCTCTCTCTCCCACCTTCCCACCCTCCCTCTTGCCCTTGGAGTCAGCCAGGGTATTTCCTGGCCTCTCTTGGGCCCAGCTAGAAGAAGGGGCACAAAAGGGGAAGGAAAGGAGAAAAGGAGGAGGGTCAAAGCAGCCAGCGTCCCCACAGTCTGGCTTGGGCTGCTGGCAAGGCTGGTGGGAGCAGGTGGGGCAAGGGGATACCCAGTCCGGGAGAGTCTGTCTGGGGGATAATAATAATAATAATGTTGGTATTTAAGTGCTTACTATGTGCAGAGCACTGTTCTAAGCGCTGGAGTAGATACAGGGTAATCAGGTTGTCCCACGTGAGGCTCACAGTTAATCCCCATTTTACAGATGAGGTAACTGAGGCACAGATAAGTTAAGTGATTTGCCCACAGGCACACAGCTGACAAGTGGCAGAGCCAACTAGGACTACCTACTACAGGCAAGGGCAAGTGTGAAGATCCATTTTTTGCAATCACCCCTCTGCAGTCGTGAGGGTTCAGCCTGTCCTGGGCCCGGCAGGCCAGGTCAAACTTGGCATCCCTGAAACCCAGACCCCTTCCCCAAGCAAAGGGCTCCCCTCCTCAAATTCCCCTCACCAGTCAGCACGGGGACCCGCGCTTGGACCATAGGTATCTATGTTCTGTCATTTATTCCCTTGTTTCATTTGGAAATGTGCATTCCACTCCTTACTGTGGGAGTGGGGAAGCAGCGTGGCTCAGTGGAAAGAGCCTGGGCTTCGGAGTCAGAGGTCATGGGTTCGACTCCCGGCTCTGCCACTTGTCAGGTGTGTGACTGTGGGCAAGTCACTTAACTTCTCTGTGCCTCAGTTACCTCATCTGTAAAATGGGGATTAACTGTGAGCCTCACATGGGACAACCTGATTACCCTGTATCTACCCCAGCACTTAGAACAGTGCTCTGCACATAGTAAGCGTTTAACAAATACCAACATTATTATTATTATTACTGTATCCTTGTTCTTCCTCCTCTCCTGCTGTTGGACTGTGTTGCTCCCATTAGACTACAAGCTCCTTAAGGCCAGGGAATGAATGTTACTTGCTCAGTTCAGTGCTCGGCCTTCTGTAGTGTTCAATAAATATCCTGATTCACTTATTGATTTGATCAGACCCCGGAGGCAACCTGGTTGACAGCCACAGAGGATCCTAAAGCTGGGAGAGATCTTGAGAGGTCACCTAGTCTAGCTCTCTGCCTCCAAGCCAGATATGTGGTCCTGCCTTTAAAGATCTTCAGAACAAAGCTCCACCCCTTCTCCTCTCCTGTTCTAGTGTCCAGTTCCCCTGGTAGACAAGAACTTGCTTTCATACCCTACCCCGATCTGGCCCTGCAGCTTACCCTCTGTGGATTCAGAGAGCAGCGGATCAGTGCCCTATTCAGAGGGTGGTGGGCAGAGGAACACTGGGCAAAAGGGACGCACTACACTACCTACTCCGCCCCACTCATCTCTTTCTCGCCTGGGGTAAATTTTAATTCCTTTTCCCTTTCTCCTTCCCTCCCTTTCATCATTCCCACTGTGTGCCCAACACCAAAGCTAGTCAGCAGGGTCAGCCCAGTGCTGATAGAGAGCAGAAGGAAGTCAAGAATAAAAATACTTATTACGCTCTTACTATGTGCCAGACGCTGTGTTTAGTACTGGGGTAGATTCAAGATAAAAAGATGAGACTGTCACTGTTTCACCCAGAGCTCCACAGCCTAAGAACGAGGAAGAACAGGTATTCTACTCCTACTTTAGAGATGAGGAAATGGGGGCGCAGAGAGGTTAAGTGACTTGCACAAGGTCACAAAGCAGGCAAACAGCACAACTGGAACTAGAACCTGGGTCTCCTGACTCCTGGCTCCAGGCTCTTTCACTAGGCCACACTGCATCCCCAAGACCACCAGTGGCCAGTGTGCCCTGTCTCTGGAGCCTGGAGGTGACAGCACTGAAATTGGCTGAAATTCAGAGACTGAGACAAGGCACCCAAGTGGTGCTCCGAAGCCTCCCGCCACTCCGTCCCCAACCCCACCCCCAAACCGGCCATTCTCGTGGCAAGGTTTCCATGGTAACCAAGCTCTCCTCCCCCCTCTCCGAGGGGTGAGGGAGAAAGACTAAGATCACTTCCCACCCCAGCCAAGGCAGAGTCTGTGACACAGCTCTTCATGCCAGGGTCCAGCCCCCATCCCTCCCGCCCCTCACAACAGGTCCCTTGTTCCCTCAGTCACCCTAAGCCAACATTTAGAGAGAAGAAAAGTCCGAAGGACCCAATTGGGCAGAGATTCAGGGCCAGAGGAGCTTGGCTTAGTTGCCCTGTGTGCAGGAAACTGGCTTCTTCCCCTTCCTGTTCCTGGGATTCCCTCTGCTTCCCGGGGTTCCTGGCAGAGGGAAGGGTAGGGAGAGGAAGGGGGAGCTTGTTGCCCTGTTCAGGGGCTGGAATGATTTTGGGCAGTTCAGCTCTGAAGGGTCTGGCCCAGACCCTGTTGGGAGAGGCAGCTGGGGAATGTAAAAGCCACCCCAGCCTTGCAGCCCTTGCCCACGTCCCAAAACCTCACCTTCCAGCCACCACCTGTCTCCCACCCCCACACCCATCCCCCACTCTCTTCCTGCTTTCTCCATAAACAGTAACCTAACCCAGCCCCTTCTCCTTTGGGGGTGAAATGGCTCTCGCTGGGCCCCGAGATGGGCTCTGCCATTGAAGGGTGCTTCATCCCCAGACCAAATAAATGATCCCCATTTCATTAGGGACATTGTAAAAAGGGAGGCAGCATGCCTATTGGATAAATCTTGGGCCTTGGAGTCAGAAGGATCTGAATTCTAATCCCAGCTTTGCCATTTGTCTACTGTGTGGCCCTGGGCAAGTCACTTAACTTCACTATGCCTCAGTTACCTCATTTGTAAATTGGGGATTAAAACTGTGAGCCCCATAAGGGACATGGACTGAGTTCAATCTGATTTGCTTGTATCTGCCCCAGTGCTTAATACGGTGCCTGGCACACAGTAAGCACTTAACAAATACCATACAAAAAAAATGGCTCTGGCCTGGGAATGACTGGCGGGCAGGTACTTAACATCTCTAGGCCTTAGTTTCCTCATCTAGAAAATGGGGACAAAAGAGATGTGAGCCCTGTGTGGGCCAGGGACTGTGTTTGATCTCATAAACTGAATCTGGTCCAGTGCTTGGCATATTCTAAGCACTTAATAAATACCACAACAACAATCATAATCATTATAATAACAATACAAAACAATCCTCCTACAAACACTCCCCTGAGGATTGGTCCATTAGATTGTAAGCTCCATTATATTATGAGCAGGGAATGTGTCTCTTGCTCCCAATTCAGTCCACTCCCATCAGCAGGCACTCAATAAATACTACAACTACTACCAGGCCTTGGATGGATGGGGAAACTGAAGCCCAAGAGGGTGTGGGCCTGCCCAAGGTCAACCGGCTGGCTCCTGGATCTCCAGGCTAGAGTGGACTCTGTTGAGCCCCCGTGGAACCCAGCAAGGTGGGAAATATCCTCCCACTCCTCCGGGGGTCTGAACAGAAGGACAGTGGGGAGAATCGCCAACTCTGACCCTGGAGAAAGATCCTGCCATGGGTGGGTGTTTTGGCCTCTTACCAAATCTAGGGATGAGGAAACCCTGCGGGAGTGAGGGATCACAAAAATAGAGTGCTTTCTTCCCCTGGGACTAATCAATCAACAGTATTTACTGAACTCTTACTGTAAGCAGAGCAATCAATCAATCAATCATACTTATTGGGCATTTACCATGCAGACCATTGTACTATGCACTTGGAAGAGTATGAGTACAAATGAGAGAAGCAGCATGTCGTGGTGGATAAAGCACAGGCCTGGGAGTCAAAAGGTCATGGGTTCTAATCCTCTTCCTCCACTTATCCGCTGTGTGATCTTGGGCAAGTCACTTCACTTCTCTGTGCCTGTTACCTCATCTGTAAAATGGTGATTGAGACTGTGAGCCCCATGTGGGACAGGGACTGTGTCCAACTCGATTTACTTATATCCACCGCAGCACTTAGTACGGTGCCTGGCACAAAGTGCTCAACAAATATCATCATCATCATTATTATTATTACAACAGAGCTGTCAGGCAGGCACACTCTCTGACCACAGTGAGAGCACTGTACTAAGTGTACCATACAACATAACTGATTGGCACAATCCCTGCTCTCAAGGAGCTTACAGCCTAGTGGGAGAGATAGACTGTCCCTTCCCCCACCCTGGCGCCCGAGAGCCCGGGACAAGCTGGAGCCGGACAGGCCATTCTAGGCTATGCAGTGGATGGTGGTCGGGGATGGCCTGCTTCCCTGAGCCCAGCCCGTCCTCCTACTCCGCTTTCTCTCCAAGCTGTTCTTCTCTGGCTGGACTCCCAAAGGAGCAGCCCACAAATCCCCAGAGTGGAAACGAGGCCGGACCCATCCCCTGGCTTCGGTCCAGGCTGGTCCAGGCCCCCTGGACTACTGGCAACAGGAGGAGCCCCCCCCCACAACTCCACAGGCAGGATCGGAGAGCTGCTGGAAGGGGCGGGAGCCCACGGACCTGTCTTTAAGTTCAGCGCCGCACGCTTGTCTCAGCTGAGTTTTCTGGCCCCGATTCAACCATCATTTCATTACCCTGGCGGATGGCAGAGAGGGCGATAGAGGAAATCAAATCAGAGGCCCTGAGGGTGATCGGCGCAGAGCACAGGACAGGATCTGGTCTCCAGCTCCAGGCCAATCGGCTCTGGCAGCTTGAGCCAGGCTCCATTCCTTTTGCTGGATGCAGCTCATAGTGGGGAGAGAGGCTGGGCCTGGGGTAGGCGAGGGGAGCAAAAGGGCCGGCAAAGGGAAAAGATGGACATGATCTTTTGGCTTGGGGGTCTTTCTGACTCCCAGGATGGACTCCTCAGCGGGCTCCCCAAAAAGGTGGTTCTGGGAAGGCAAGGAGCCCTTGTTCCTGGGCTGCTGCGTCCTAAGACCGTTGAAGGACTAATGAAAGGACCCAGGGGTCCTGATGCCCAGCCTGACCCACCAGGGACTAGTCTCACACAATTATGTCACAGAGGATCTTGGACTGAGGAAAAGGACTCCGGAGATCTTTGCTCAGATCCCTGCTGGTCTCCTGATATGCTGTGTGACACGGGGGAGGCCACTTGGCCTCTCTGGACCTACTCCCCCAAGGTAGCCAATGGGGCAACAGCCCCTGCTCTTTCCTGGATCTCAGCAGGTGAGGGGAGCCAAGAGGAGAGCTCTGGACAGGACAGTGTCAGGCTTCCCCATTCGGTGGAGCAGTAGTCGAGGCCTGGGGGACAGTAAACCTACAGTTTCCCCATTTTCTGGAGGGGAAAACTGAGGGCCAGCGAGCACCAAGCCCCACAAATGATAACAATAATTATGATCATGATAATTATGATTATTATAATATTCATTAAACAGCTACTATATGCAAAGCATTGTACTAAGCACTGGGGCAGAGGCAAGATAATCAGGTCCCACATGGGGCACTCAGTCTAAATAGGAGGGAGAACAGGAATTGAATTCCCATTTTGCAGATTTGGGAACTGAGGCTCAGAAAAGTTAATTGACCTGCTCAAGGTCACACAGTGCAGACAAGTGGTGGAGCTGTGATTAGAACCCAGGTCCTCTGACTCCCAGGCCTATGCTCTTTCCACTAGGCCCCACTATTTCTAGCTCCCCAAGCCCAATGGCCTTTGTGGGAGACGTAATAATAATAATGTTAATGATGGTGTTTGCTAAGCGCTTGCTATGTGTCAAGCACTGTTCTAAGCACTGGGTAAGATACAAGCTAATCAGTAGTTTCTGGCAGTTTTGGCTGATGGGCATGTGAGGCCACCTGGCACGACCCCTGCCATACTCCCTCTGGGTAGTGAAGTGCTGACCAGGCCCCAGAGCGGGAAAGTCCTGGCAGAGAGTCACTGCCTTTCTCAGATCCCGTCTCGGAGGGTTTCCGGTCTCTGCTGGGTTTTCCAAGATCAACAATGCCCATCGTCCTGAGTGTTTCCTGAACGGCTGTCCTCCGCACAGACCTGGCCTGGGGGGCGAGGAGCCCGAGGAGGGGTGGAGATTGGACCTGGGCCGTTACCAGGCAGAACATGATCCCCAGAGCCTCTCCTGTCTCCCTGCCCTGCCCAACTCTGGGGCCTTTGGACACCAGGCGGAGAGGTTTAGGAAGGCAGCAGGGCATAGTAGGTAGAGTATGGACACTTGGGAGTCGGAAGGTCATGGGTTCTATTCTTGCCTCTGCCACTTGTCTGCTGTGTGGCCTCGGGCAAGTCACTTCACTTCTCCATGCCTCAGGTCCCTCATCTGTAAAATGGGGATTAAGACTCTGAACCTTATGCGAGACAAGGACTGCGTCCAGTACAATTTGCTTGTATCCACCCCAGCGCTTAGTACAGTGCCTGGCACATAGTAAGAGCTTAACAAATGCCACAGTTATTATTATTATTATCAATAAAGCTGTGGGGAGCACTCTTCACCTTTCAGATAATTTTTCCTGCACAGATCTTTGGATTTAGTCTACCCAACAGGTCTCTCATCCACCTGATCTCTGGGGTTCTCTGACCCCCAAGGAATGGGGCAGAGCAGGAACACAGGGACAGGTTCTAGTCGAAAACCAGATCTTTCTCCCTCAGGGAGTCAAGTCCTGGTCCCCTGGGAAAATCACAGCCTTGGGTCTTTAAATCTAGAACAGACCTGAGGGGTGAGCAATCTCACAATCTTTCAGAGTGCCAGGGCTCCCCATTCTGAGAACCCAGCTTCTTCCCGGCCCCAGCCCTCATACTTTGACAGCTCTACTACCAAAAGCCTATCAGCTCCTGAGGAAGGAGGGAAAAGAAATGAACACTGAGCAGCTGACTGGGCGGTTTTGTCCTCCAAGGGCAAAGGTCAATGTTTTATAGTGCAGTAATCGGGACCTCAGAGGGGCTGGGGGAGGGAAAGAGCCAGGGTGACATTAAGAGGCCTCTTCCTCTCCCCAGGGCCCCTCCCACAGTTTGGTGGGGGAAGGGTGCTGTGAAAAGCAAGACTCTGACATCTTCCCCTCCTCTAGGTTCCTCTCTTCCTGAAAGGCAGGGCTGCTGGGGTTCCTTACTCCGCCCCCTGGTTAGACCTGGCACATGACCTTCCCCTCTCACTCCTTAGTCCTTTGACTAGCATTCTTCTCCCCTCACATCCTCCCCTGCCCCACCAGGCTCAGATCCCTGCCAGGCAGAGGCCTGGACCAGTAGGACCAGTGTTGGGGTGAATCCCAGAGGAGAAGGGACTCAAGCGCTTTGTACAGTGCTCTAATAATAATAATAACTGTGGTATTTGCTAGTACTTACTATGTAGCAGGCACTGTACATAGTGCTGAAGTGGATACAAGCAAATCCGGTTGGACACCGTCTTTCTCCCATTCTTGATCCCGTTTTACAGATGAGGTAACTGAGGCACAGACAAGTAAAGTGACTCGCCCAAGGCCACACAGCAGACAAGTGGCAGAGTCGGCATTAGAACCCATGACCTTCTGACTCCCAGATCCGTGCTCTAGCCACTACGCCATGCTGCTTCTCTCTATGGTATACAGTACGTGTTCAGTAAGTACCCGTGATCCATTAATTGACTGCTTGAAAGGGATTCATAGGAGTGAAAGGCCAAAGCAACAGTACCTTTGGACCTCCGAACACAGAGTTGGACTTTGGGAGGCGGAGGCTGAGCCACTGTCCGGACGCTTGCCCCGAGAGCAACTCGGGGAAATCGGAAGGCATTTTCCCCTGAGAAGCCAGGGGACTCCCAGCCCAGCTCCAACCCACGGGCTGATCTGGGAGCTCCCAGGGAATCAAGAGGCAAGAAAGGGCTCAGCTGTGGCCCCGTCTCTCCCCTCCCCCCAGGCCGAGGGGTGCATCTGTCGGGAGTTTCCCACGACCTCCCCGGGGGCTCTGCTCCCCCTCCCCCACCAACCACGGCTCCTTTCCTGCTCTGGGAAAGACCCTGTGTGAGGGAGGAGACCAGACCGCATTGGTAGAGGCAGCAGTGGTGGCATCTGGCCGGGAGCAGCAGCCTCTGGCCCAGGGGACTGGCCCTTCTGCCTGCCTGTTGCGCCACATTCCTACACTGTGGGGCTGGTGCCCGCCCCGGGAGGCGCTATCTGGGGCTCCCCAGCTTCTCGCCCCTCCCAGCCCTGCTGGGCCACCGATAATGGGGTGGAGCCTGGACCCGAGGACCGGAGAGGGTTGCAACTGAGTTTTAGACAGCACCTGAGCTGTGGACTCAGCTACCTGGAACACTGTTGCTGTCTTCAATTAAGCATTAGTGACCCAGCTCCTTCCCCACCTGCAGGAGATGTAGAGTCAGGGGAAAGCCACCAGGTGAGACAGCCACTGGTCTGGGGGACAGCCACCGAGTCGGGGAGACAGCCCGGCCTGGAACCCCCGCCACACGCTTCTCTGGAGCAGGGCCAACTGAACCTCAAAACCCAAGTTCCTAGACCCTCCCCTCATGGCATTATTGGCATCATTGAGGTCACTGGCAATTGGACTAGTAAGAGCTCGTAGCCAGCAACTCTGTCTGGCCAGTAATCCTGGGCAGCCATGGAGTCCAGAGTTACCAGAGGGTCCTTTATTCTGTTTGCTAATCCTGGCCCTTCCAGCAGTCTCCGGGTATCTCCTCCTTTCAAGCTTTTCTCTAACTTTGTTCATGGGGCTCTCCTTTCAGCATCTCCCCTTCCCTCCCCATGCAGCTCCCCAGTCCCCCGGAGTAGCACCCAGGCCTCCCTTCACCTGAGACCCAGACCTCAGCAGCAGCAGCAGCAGCAGCAGCTGTGGGTACAGAGCAGGCTGGGGTCTGGGAGTCAGGGCACCCAGTTTCGGCTGTTAAATCCCCAGGGTCCAACATTTTGGTACTGGGAATCAGTGCCCAGATGTGCCTCTAGGGCTACGGAGGTGGGTGAGGGGTGGAGCTGGCAGGGCTCTGCCTGAGTCTCTCCAGATGGCATGACCTCTAGACTCTGCCTCAGGGGCTGGAACCTGGGCCCAGCCCCTTTCTGGCTAGCTGGCTGTCCCCTTGGGCATCCTCGGGGAGCAGAGAGGATGCTGAGGCTGTGGGGAGAGAATTTTTCCTGTTGGGGGCAGTGGCACATTCCCCTTTCTCTGGCTCCAGGGTGCGATCCTGGGGGTAGGCAGAGAGGAGAAAATGACACAGGGAAGACTGGGATCAATCCCCAGAAGTAGCCGCATTGCAGGGATGGAGGAATATAGACATTATGAAGCAGGGGATGGATGGACCTGCTTCCTCACTGTGCTCAGTGCCCCCTTTTACTTAGCCAAATCGTTAATTTGTTCCACTGGGTGGCAGGGCCTTTCCCCAAGCAGCAGGAAGTCCTTCTGAAATCTCACCTCCCCCTGACTCGCTGCAGTCTGCAGAGCCAGGAGAAGAGGATGAACAGGGTGGGGGCAGCCCAAGGGAGCTGCCTTAGCCCATCTGTGGAGAGTCGGGGGCAGGACCCAGGAGCCCACAGACCACTTCCTGCCCTGGGGACTGGACCGCTTATGGCAGAGAGCTGGGCGGACACCTTGAGAGGCAAGTTTCCAGCCTCCACCTTCTACCTCAGAGACCACAATGGCCACTGAGATGGGGAGGGATTGCATGAACATGCCTCACTGGTGCAAACTAGATGTGTCTCAGGCCTACATCACTTCTGCCGCCAATCACAATCGTTCAGGCTGGGAGCCAAGCATAGCCCAGTGCACTAAGGAGGAACTGAGTCCTGGGCGGAAGTTGGCTTCTGAGGGAGCACACACATTTGCTTAACTTCCTGGAGCTACTGCAGGTCCGACCTGGCCCTCATCACTCCTGGGCCCCAGTTTCCTATGGAGTTTAGGCTTGGAAACCCCCAGGGTGGGAGCAGAAGGGATTATCAGACTGAAGTGGGCTCTGCCTTCAGCTGATTGTCCTTCAGGCTCTGCTTTTCTGAGAGGTGGTGCTGTCCAGAAGCAGGAGTCGGACAAAATGACCCCCAGCTCCTGTGTCCTCTGTTTACTTTTCCTTGTCAGCTGTGTGTGACTTTGGGCAAGTCACGTAACTTCTCTGTGCCTCAGTTACCTCATCTGTTAAATGGGGATTAAGACCGTGAGCCCCACGTGGGACAACCTGGTCACCTTGTATTCCCCCCCAGCGCTTAGAACAGTGCTCCGCATAGTAAACGCTTAATAAACGCCATCATTATTATTATTATTATTCCTTCCATCTCGGTCCCAGCTTGACCCAGTCAGGACCCCCCAGGAAGAGGACATCTGGTGGCTACCACCTTCGTCACCTTGGGGACCCCATAGCTTACACAGATGAGGGTCCCTCAAGACTGGGCCCACCACCCAGGTACCTCCCAGAGCAAATGAAAGCAGAGTGATCACCAACTCCATCATCCCTGAGTGGGGGCTGGGGAGAGCCCAGATGCCTCAGTTAGGAAGGAAGGCCAAGCTGGGTGGGCAGAGATAAGTGGGACTGGGCAGGCAGAGGGGTTTAGGGGCTGGAGGGGTGGACTGTGCTCATAAGCAGGGCTGTGGTCGGGGGTAAGTGCATTGAAATAAACTCGCTAGCTGACTCAGCTTCCTTCCCCAATCACTGGGGATCCATTTCCTAGCCCCCAGGAGACGGACTGATGGGTTCACCAAGATGCCCCCTGGGCCTGTTTTTTTGTGATGGTGGGGGAGGGGGGCTACCCTCCACTCCCTCTGGCCAACCGGGGTTACCTTGCTCCCCCTGCACCCACCCACCCCGGCCACCTCCTTGCAAGGAGAGACCAGCAGATGATCCCGCTCCCGGCCTGGCCCTGGTAGGGCCAGTGGCCCCCACCTTGGAAGGCACCACAGATCAGTAGACAGAGAGTGTAGTGGGCCCAAGCCTGCCTTGTGAGATGAGGCCCTGGGTCTAGGAGGTACTCTTGGCAGTAGGTGTCAACTCTAACCCTCATTAAAGACACTCCCTATGATTTCTCCACTGAATAATTTACCAGACCCCAGCAGGGCCCCTGGGAACAGGAAAACAGCATGGCCTAGTGGAAAGAGCACAAGCCTGGGAGTCAGAGGTCCTGGGTCCTAATCCCAGCTCCATTATACCTGCTGTGTGACCTTGGAAAAGCCACTTAACTTCTCTGGGCCTCAGTTGTCTCATCTGCAAAATGGGAATTCAATAACTATTCCTCAGTGCCTGTTCCTTTGTGCCTCAGTTCCCTCATCTGCAAAATGGGAACTCACTACCTGTTCTCCTTCCTACTTAGACTATAACCCCTATGTGGAAACTGGTTAGATTGTATCTACCCCAGCGCTTGGCATATAGAAACACTTAACAAATACCAGATATTATTAAAAGGAGTAGGAGAGGCAGAGTCTAGGGGGCACCTGAAAGCCAGGACTCTTGAGCGAGTCACCTCCTCCATTTCCTCTCCTCACTCCTCCAGGCCAAGACACTTTCCCCACCTTCAAAGCCTTATGGAAGGCATATCTCCTCCAAGAGGCCTTCCCTGATAAGCTCTCCTTTCCTCTTCTCCCACTCCCTTCTGCGCCACCCTGATTTAGTCCCTTTATTCAACCCTAAATTCCCAGCCCCATAACACTTATGTACATATCTGTAATTTATTTATTTATATTAATGTCTGTCTCTCCCTCTAGACTGTAAGCTCACTGTGGGCAGGGAATGTGTCTGTTTATTGTTATAGTGTACTCTCCCAAGCTCTTAGGACAGTGCTCTGCACACAGTAAATGCTAAATAAATAAGACTGACTGACTGCCCGCCCCAGCACCTTCTCTCACTTCACACCTGCTCTCCAGTCACTCAGTCCTGTGGATTACAGGTCCTGATCGCATTACAGGGGAGATTACCACTCACAAAGACAGCAGAGTAGGCCCCTCAGCAGGTCCCTCACCCCCCTGACCTTGCCACACCAGACTGTTTATATTCAGATAATCTCCTCACCCCTAGTGCCCTTCCCTCTGCCCCTCCCATCCCCACATCTTTTGTCCCAAAGATTGAACAATGTTGGACAAAAAAAAAGCCATTAAAATCAGGTTTTGTAAAGGATAGAAGGAGTTGTTTGGCACAAGTCCCTTGGGAAGCAGCATGGCCTAGAGGAAAAAGCACAAGCCTGGAAATCAGAAAACCTGAGTTCTAATCCTAACTCAGGATTCACTTCACTTCAATCAATAGTATTTTTTGAGTGCTTACTGCATGCAGAGCACTGTACTTCTCAGTTCTTCAGTAGTTTACTCATCTGTAAAATGAGGATTCAATACCTGTTCTCCCTGTCCTTTAGACTGAGAGCCCCTTGTGGGACAGGAATTGGGTCTGATCTGTTGGGTCTGAGTGAAGGGAGTGGTTGCCTGGAGCAAGGGGCTTGGCAAGATGACCCAACCCCCCCCTCCCGCGCCCCCCCCCCCCCCACGCCATTTCTTCCATTCTACAGTGCCTCTCCTCCCCCTTCCATCATCAATTTTCCCTTGGGGGTGGGGAGGGGGTAAGGTAAAACTAATTGACTGACAACCTCCACCTTTCCAGCCCCCGGGGCCACCTGTCCCCACCCCAATCCTCGGGTGGCAGAAGTGTGGCCCAGATCCTGGCCCGGACCAGCCACTCTTTGCTTTCCAGAGCCAGTGATTCCTTCCCACCCGAACCTAATAATTATTGTGCTATTTGTTAAACGTCTATTATATGCCAAGTACTTTACTAAACACTGGGATAGATGCAAATTAATCAGGTCAGACACAGTCCCTGTCCCATTTGGGGATCACAGTCTAAGGAAGAGGGAACCACAGGTACTGAATCTCCATTTTACCAATGAGGAAACTGAGGCACCCAAAAGTTAAGTGATTTGCCCAAGGTCACACAGCAGGCAAGTGGAGAAACTGAGACTAGAGCCCAGGAGGTCCTCTGACTCCCAGGCCCGGGCATAAATTGGAGGCTGGCCCAGCTGATCGGAGGGATGGACTGGGCGTTGGCTCACTCAGATGCCCTCACCCCGGGCAGGGACCCATTCCCAGCTCTCTGTGGTCCTGACCTTCAACGATTCTGCAGCGGACTGCATTGCCCCATGGACACAGTGAGGAGGGCCAGCCCCTTTCCCCAAGCTCTATGGAATGGTAGGGGGAGGGGGATTGGGGGGAGGAGGGGCTTGGAGGGGAGGTTGAAAGGGAGGGAGGGCCCTAATCCTACTTTTTGGAGGACATGGGGCAGATGACACCCTCCCCATCCCCTCCTTGTCATTGTCCCCGAAGGGCAGGGCATCTTGCTTGGAGATTCCTTGTTTGACAGCCAGGGAGTCCCACGCTCGCCCACCCTTGTCCCCACAGGCCCAGGAGGCCAGTCCTGGGGAATCAGAAGGGTCAGAGGTCAGCCTGTCCGGCGAGCCCTGCAACCCCGCAGGGCCGAGGGGAGGAGGGAGCCTTTGTGCGACATTCTGCAGTAAAATGGTGTCCAGAGAAAGAACCCCCAGGAAGGATTCTCCCCTCCCCCGCCTGGCCCCCTCCTCTCGAGGGCTATTCAGGGAGGGGGCCGGGCCTCCATTTCCCTTTTATGGCGGTTTCTGTCTCAGCCTCCCGCGCTCCAGATGCCGGATTTACAGTTCCCTCCCTCTGCCCCTCCTGGTACCCTGCCCCCCACCAGCCCCGCGACCTCCGCAGGATCCGGATGCAATGTCAGCCCCAGAGCCGAGCCCCCGCCCCCCGCCTAGGGAGAGGGGTGGGGGGGGGGCGGGGGGGAAGCAGGGGAAACCCGCCGCTCGGGCTCTTTGTCTGGCAGCGCGATCCATCGAGGCAGGCAGGGTGGGCAGAGGGCGAACCCACGGAGATGGGCAAGCAGGAGGAGATGCCAACGCCGGCCTGGTGGACGGCAGGGAGCGGCTCCATTCCTGCCCCTGGGGGTCAGGTCTTCCCAGCCACTGGACATGTGCAGATCTGTCAGTCCGGCCCCGCCCATCCCATCTGGGCCTGCTCTCCCAGCCCGGGCACTGCGGGCATCCCCAGTGGCCCCCGGCCCCGGAGAAGAGAAGTCGGGAGAGGCCGAGGGTAAAGGAGGGCGATTCTAGATTTCGGCCTGGCTCTCGCCCAACGGAGGTTAGCTTCCTCCTCCTGAGATCTCGGGAAAGAGTCGGAGAGGGGGGTTCTTCCCTCCCGCCCCGCCCCTCACCATGCTGCAGCCCTCCACGCACTGTCTGACTCCCTCCCCTCTCCCCACGAGCCAGGCCAGAACCTGAGCCACCTCGCCCCAACCCGATCCCCACCCACCGCCCCACTGTGCTGCAGGCTCCATCCGAGCATCTTCTAACCGCTCCCCATTTCAGCCCTCCTTCCCCATCTCTGTAAATCCCCAGCCCCCGACCCCCAGGCCACCCTCTTCCTCCCCTGGCTTTTGACCCCTTCCAAACACCTAGCACGACCCGGCCCCATCCCCAGAGGGAAGCTGTCACAAAGAACTCGGACGGTTCGACTTCGCTGCGGTTTCCTGTGTCTCCAGCTCTGAGACACCCAGCTCTCCCCCCCTCCCTAAAACAAACCCCCGCCATTTCCTCTCCCCTTCTCCCCCCTTCCCCAAATCCATCTGCATTTCACCCCAATCTCATCGGCACAAAATGGATCCCTCGGCATCTCTCTTCTCCTACAAAGCGACCCAAACATTTAGGGGCATCCTTCGGGGGGGATGGGACGCCCTCCTCTAGAAATGACCTTCGCCTCTCCTTCCTCCCTCCCCTCCCCCCAATTCTCTCCCTGTCCTGCGGACCCCGGCCCGGACCCAGACCAGTCCAGCGCTTCGGGGTAGCCGGGTTGTCTTCCGGCGACAACTACGAGGGCAACATCAGCCTGGGATCCGGGAGAAAAATCCGGGGAAACCTTTGTATGCAGACGGACACGCCGGGGGGGGGGGGGGGGGGGGAGAAGGGTCACCAGGAGAGGCCACAGCGGGGTATGTGTGTGTGTGTTGGGGGGTGGGGGGTGCGTGGGACTGTGTGTGAAGAAGATGGGATCCATCGATTTAAGGCCAGCACATGGAGAGGTGCAGAGGAAACGCAGAGACACACTAACAGCCCGGCCTGGGTGTGAAATACCGGATTTCCTTGTTTGCTAGATTTTTGATCATTTTGCGTGTGCGGGCGCGTGGGATGGGGGAACGGCGCAGCATTGCCAAAACAAAGCATCCTCTTTAGAGGGGAGGGGAATTGGACACCCCTTCCTGCCTCTCGCATCGCACCGGCTCTTGGGGATCACACGCGGAGAGGGGTGAGGGGGACGGCGGGGAGAATTGTAGGACAGGGAAAAAGGGGTCGGCTTTCCCCCCGGCCTCTCCCGCATCATGCCCTCCCCGCGTTTGTTCTATAGAACAAAGCAGGCACCCCCCTCCACACCCCCCCCCCCCCAGGACCTTACCTCACGGCCACCTTGACACAGCAGTCCCCCTGGCTGGCCATGGCTCTCCCGGGTCCCGAGGGGCGTTAGCATGGATCAAGGGGAGGGGGCGAGGCTAAGAAGCCCGGGGCTGGAGAGTTGCAAAAATGCGGCTGGAGGAGGTGGGGGAGGCAGGGTCTTTTGCTGCTGCCGCTGCCGCCGCGGCAACCAGAGAGGGTGGCATGCTGGCCCGGGGCTGCACAGCCCGAGCCGGTGCAGGCGATGCTCCCGGGCCTGGCCTCCTCTTTCCCGCCACCGTCCACGAGGGCTCCGCACCGGGGCTGACAAGCAGCTGAGCCGGCCACCAGCCCGGGCTTGAAGCCTCTCCACCGATCTCGGCCCCGCGGTGGCCGAAACAAAGGGGGCGGGGGGCGGGCCGGGCTGGAGCCCCTCCTCCCAACGCTCTGCAGAGCCTCAGTCCGGCCCCGCCCCGGGACGGCCGCGCCCCAATCGGCAGCTAGGCTGGACCAAGGGGCGGGACCCGGTCTTTTAAAGGGTGTCTTTCGGAGGCGGTGACCCTAAAGATCTCCCTCCGACCCTCCCCTGTCCGGGAGCCTGGGTGGAGGCTTTGGGGGAGATGGCAAAGGAAAGGGTCTAGGGGAGCCTCCGCCGGGAGATCTCCTAGCCCAGAAACCCGGGGTGCATTTTCTGCTGCACTGATTGCTCACGGGCTGGTCCCTGCGCCTGGAAACCGTGCGCGGAGAATAATAATAACGCTGGTATTTGTTAAGCGCTTACTATGCGCCAAGCACTGTTCTAAGCGCTGGGGTAGATACAAGGTAATCAGGTTGTCCCACGTGGGGCTCACGGTCTTAATCCCCATTTTACAGTCGAGGTAACTGAGGCACAGAGAAGTTAAGTGACTTGCTCAAAGTCACAAAGCTGACAAGTGGCGGAGCTTGCGGCTGCCTCCTGCCGAAGAGAAGCTTGGGTGGGCGAATCCCGGGGGGCTCAGCCCCCTGGCAAGCCCGCCACAGAAAACCTGAGACTGTGAGTCCCACGTGGGGCAGAGACTGTGTCCAAAACAAATTACCTGTATAATAATTAATAATAATGGTATTTGTTAAGCCCTTACTATGTGCCAAGCGCCGTTCTAACCACGGGGTAGATACAGTAATAATAATGACAGTATTTGTTGAGTGCTTACTATGTGCCAGGCACTGTTCTAAGTGCTGGGGTAGATACAAGGTAATCAGGTTGTCCCACATGAGGCTCACAGTTTTAATCCCTATTTTCTAGATGAGGTAACTGAGGCACAGAGAAGTTAAGTGGCTTGCCCAAGGTCTCACAGCAGACAGTGGCAGAGCTGGGATTAGAACCCACCTCCTCCGAGTCCCATGCCGGTGCTCTTTCCACTAAGCCACCCCAGCGCTTAGTACATGAGTGGCACATAGTAAGCGATTAACAAATGCTATAATTTTTTGTTATTATTACTACTGAGGGGTTAACTAAACCAGCCCCTGCCTTCGGGGAGGTGGCTGACCATGGGAGAAGGTGACGGCTCAGCCTCGGGGTTCCTCCTTCGAGAGTCGAACACCCTTGCAGCTTGGAAGGTCTTCCTTTAGTCATCAAACCCCCTTTTTTTGAATGGTATTTAAGCGCTTACCATGTCAGGCACTGTTCTAAGCACGGGGGTAGATACAAGTCAGGTTGGATGGGGGCTGGATCCAGGCAAGGAGCCAACACTGCAAGAGGGAAGCAGATTCCTAGGGGAAAATGGATTTGGAGACAGTGGCTTTCCTGGCAACAGTAAGTAGCTGCTCTGGTTCTTTTCCTAAGACATTCACCAATCAATTAATCAATCCCCAGCCTTTCCTGTCATTTCAAAGTCATCAGTGATGGACGGGGACACAGTCCGGCTCCCATATGGGCTCAGAGTCTTAATCCCTATTTTACAGAGGAGATAACTGAAGCACAGAGAAGTTAAATGACTCTGGATGCAGAGAGGTTTTCTTCCTCTTGTTCTACCCTCAGAAGAGACAGAGAGAAAGGAAAGGGGTTCTATACTAAGAAACCTGCCCTGACAGTAGACGGGCTGACTAGTGCCCACTAGGCAGCGTGACCTAGTGGAAAGAGTATGGGCCTGAGAATCAGAGGACCTGGGTTCCAATCCTAGCTCTACCACTTGCCCACAGTGTGCCACTGGGCAAGTCACATAACTTCTCTGGGCCTCAATTCCCTTATTTGTAAAATGGGGATTTGATGCTCGTTCTCCTCCTATTTAGACTTTAAGGCCCACGTGGGAAGGGTCTATGTCCCTGTCCATCACTGTTGACTCTGAAATGACAGAAAAGTGTGGAGATTGATTAATTGATTGATGAGCATCTTAGGAAAAGAACCAAAGCAGCCACTTAGTTTTGCCAACAAAGCCGCTGGCTCTGAATCCATTTTCCCCTAGAAATCTGTCTCCCTCCTGCAGTGTCTGCTCCTTGCCTGGATCCAGCCCCCGGCTGGGAACACTGGCTCATTCAGGCAGTCTCCTCTGCAGCTTAACCAGCTGCCTCCCCTTCACCCAATGCCTCGTGCCACCCTCTGCCCCCCACCTCCCCAGGAAGGGTCCAAGAGGAGGACCCAGCTGGGCTTTCCAGATGTGGAGCGACTCCCAGCTGGGGATGTTGGGATGTGAGAGGTGCTGCCAGGCTCACACCTCTTTCCATAGCCTCTCAGCATGAGACGTGATCCGGGACTTTGGACAGAGGCTGAGTCAGGGATCAGGTAGAGATCTCCCTCTCTCCCTTCCTCTTCCCTGGAGCCTCTCCACCTCTGGTCCCGAGGGAAGTACTCTCTCAGGGAGACCTTGGAATAATGAGGCACAGGGATGATGCCAGGGACTGTCTCCAAGCATCCCCCGTTCTCGCCCATCCCGCCGTCGACCCCTGGGCCGCGTCCTCCCGCAGTCCTGGAATGCCCTCCCCACTCACCTCCGCCAAACTGATTCTCTTCCCCTCTTCAAAACCTTACTTAAAGCTCACCTCCTCCAAGAGGCCTTCCCAGACTGAGCTCCCTTTTTCCCTCTGCTCCCTCTGCTCCCCCACAACCCCCCCCTTCACCTCTCCTCAGCTAAGCCCTCTCTTCCCCCCTTTCCCTCTGCTCCTCCCCCTCTCCCTTCCCCTCCCCTCAGCACTGTATTTGTTCGCTCAGCTGTATATATTTTCATTACCCTATTTATTTGCTAATAAGATGTATATCACCTTGATTCTATTTATTTGCTATTGTTTTAATGAGACGTTCATCCCCTTGATTCTATTTATTGCTATTGTTGTGTCTGTCTCCCCCGATTAGATTGTAAGCCCATCAAAGGGCAGGGACTGTCTCTGTCTGTTACCGATTTGTACATTCCAAGTGCTTAGTACAGTGCTCTGCACATAGTAAGCGCTCAATAAATACTATTGAATGAATGAATGAATGAATGAATGAATGAATCTTTGGGCACTTAATTCCCTGGTGCAGGGAATTCTGGAACACATCAGCCTCTCCCCTCCTCTTCCCCTGCCCCACTTCAGACCCTCCTGATTGCTGCAGAATGGTGAGCAGAGGGCCTAACTAGTGATCTGCAACCTCTGCTTGTCACCCTTGCCACTGTCCTGAGCTGTGGGAGAGCCTTACGTGCATCTGAAAGAGCTCTGATTCATGCCCTTGTTGCCCCTCCCCTCCCCCACCACTCCCTGGTCCCTTTCCTTCCAAGTCCATCCTCCAGGCAGCAGGTCTCTCTTACAGCCGAGCCCAGAAGCAAAGGGCAGGATGCGGGAAGCTCGGGTGCCGGGAACCTCATCTGACTCAACAGAGGCTGCCGCCGGCGGCAGCTTAAAGAAAATAAACAGAGGAAGAAGCAGCCGTCCAGAGGGATGGAAGGAGGGACATCTTTTGGATCCTTGGCGGTCCCTGGCCTCTTCTCCTTCCTGTTGGCTGAAGCTAGGAGACAGCAATGGTCAGCAGGAGGCCAGCTCACCAGAGGAACTAGTGGAGGGGGTAGAAGTGGCTTCATTGGAAATGGACTTGAGCTGCAGTGAGAGGGATTTAGGCTAGACTCCAGGAAAGTTGGAAAGATGACCCGGTAGCAAGCCAGCCTGGAGTCCACACTCCCCAAAATCCCCGCCTATCTGAACCCTGTGCTTCTGCCCTGGAGAAGGGTAGGCAGCCTCGGCCACCTCATTTTTACTGCTTTCAAGATCAGTCTGCAGTGTGGTAAAGAAGCAGCATGGCTCAGTGGAAAGAGCACGGGCTTTGGAGTCAGAGGTCATGGGTTCGAATCCCGGCTCGGCCACTTGTCAGCTGTGTGACTTTGGGCAAGTCACTTAACTTCTCAGTGCCTCAGTTACCTCATCTGTAAAATGGGGATTAAGACTGTGAGCCCCACGTGGGACAACCTGATTCCCCTGTGTCTACCCCAGGGCTTAGAACAGTGCTCGGCACATAGTAAGCGCTTAACAAATACCAACATTATTATTATTATTAAAGCAGAGCAGATGAGTTTCCCAAGGCAGCCTGCCCTTCTCGAGGGCAGAAGCAGAAACACAGAGTGCTGACAAGTGGGGGATTTTGAGGAATCTGTTCTCCAGGCTGGCTCGCTATGATGTCAGCTGGTACCAGCTGCCCAGGTGTTAAATGCCCCAGAAAGTGCCCAAAAGCAGGGCTGGGTACTAGGAGCTCTTTGAAAAGTCCTGAACCCAGGCCCCCAGATCACAGAGGGCAGCATCTTCTAGGCAAACCATTCTGTCTCCTTCCTGGGAAGAAGCTGAGAAGATGGGCATATCTCGGCTGGTAGGCGGTAGGGGTGGAAGGGCAAGGGGTGACATTGGTCCTGTTTTCTTTCTAGCCCCCATAAGCTCAGGGGAAGGCCAGTAGAAAAATGTATCCAAAATGGAACTCCTTATCTTCCCTCACAAATCCACTCCTCCACCTGAGTTTCTCATCACATCTCTAAAGCCAACCCATCTCTCACCCCTCAACAAATACCATAATCATTATATTCCCCCAATCTTCCCCCATTGCACTTATGTAAATAATTTTAAACTCTGTTGCTTTCTCTACCTGTAATTTATCAATCAGTGGTATTTATGGAGCACTTGCTGTGTGTTAAGCACTGTACTAAACACTTGGAAGAGTATAATAGAAAAGGCAGACAAGATCCCTGCCCTCAAAGAGCTTACAGCCTAGTGGTCTTTTCAAGTCTGCTACCCCAGCTAGTCTTTAAACTCCTTGAGGGCAAGGATCATGTGTATCTAGTCTATTACACTCTCCCAGGGGCTTAGTACACTACTCTGAACAGAGTAAACATTCAATAAATGCCATTGATTAAATGTCTGAAAAAACCATTTGATGTTCTATTTAATTCTGATGGCAAGGGATTGTTCCGGGCTGCCTGCTCCTGCCCCTCACGCTCCTGCCCTCTCTGGTGTCTCATTCCAGGCAGGCTGGCAGGGAGGGAGGGAGGGTTGTGGGGCAGAAAGGGAGAGTTTACCAGCTGAAGTCCCTTGGGTGTCAGCTGAAGAGGGCAGGGGGAGGCTTGCAGGTCTGCAGGAGGCAGGGTGCCAGGACAATGACAGGGGACCTGGTATACCACCTGGATGGAGATACTATCTTCTCCATCAATGTTTCTGCAGTTTTCCTCATCTCCCATCTCCCACTGCACTCCCAATCTTCCCCAGGGCCCCTGCTCTGATCTTTCCCTGGGGCACAAAAACATCCATACAAATATTTCAGCATTTCCTAGTCCTTTTCCTCCTTCTCCTGACTTCTGGGGGACAGGACAGGGCTTGGGCAAGACCCCAGGGGCAGGAAAGGAGATACCTCCAATCAAACCAGCAAGCCCTGGCCTCCCCAGACTCTCCAGCTGGGCCCCCTGGCCATGGCAGTCCAGAGAAAGCTGCTGTTTTCTTGGTTTCTCCAGCCTAGAACACCTGTTAGGGAAGCAAAGGGCCCCCTTTGTTTCCTTATTTTTACTCTGGTCCCTGGGAACTGAGCACTAGGGAGGCCTTATTAACCCTTCAGACTTCCCTCCCAGTCCTCCTCCTCATTGCTCCATAAAGTGTGCTCCAGGCCCCCACCCTCAGCTGCTGCCTGAGGCATCCCCCTTGCCCCCACCCCAGGCCTCTGGTTCCTTCTTCTATCATCTTCCAAAACTTCCTCCCCCCACACCTGGCCCAAGGATCAGGATTCTTCTCTCCCCTGCTGTAGGCCTAGAACCAATAACAGCCCAAAACAGCTTGATCAGTTTATCTGGGAAAGGCACTTGAGGATCCCAGAGGAAACCTATCTTCCTCATTGAAGCCACCCTCCCCTGAGGGACCTGAGTCTCCAGCTCCTGGGAGTCCACCCACACCCAAGCCAGCTGGATAGAGCATGGACCTAGGAGTTAGAAAGTCATGGGCTCTAATCCCAGATCTGCCACTTGTCTGTTGTGTCACTTCTCTCTGCCTCAGTTATTTCATCAGTAAAATGGGAATAGGGAAAGTCACTTCATTTCTCTGTGATTCAGTTACCTCATCTGTCAAATGGGAATTTTAAGCTTGCTGTGGGCAGGGAATTTGTTTATTGATCTATTGTACTCTCTCAAGCTTTTAGTACAGTGCTTTGCACACAGCAAGCGCTTAATAAATACAATTGAAATAAATGAATTGAGACTGTGAGCCCCATATGGGACAGGGACTGTGTCCAACCCGATTTGCTTGTATCTACCCCAGCGATTAGTACAGTGCCGGCACACAGTAAGTGTTTAACAAATACCATGATTATTGTTATTATTATTATTAGATCAGGAGTAGAGAACACATGAAGCCCTAGCTAACTGATCTTGGGCTGCGAGTGGAGACCGATAGGGAGTGGGCAAAATCTCCCAGGCTTTAACTACCCCGTAGACTACAGCAGAGTAGAGAGGGAGGAGGAGAGAAGCCAGAGGAATGAGAAAGAGAGAGAAGAGGAAAGAGGGGGGAGGGGAAGAGGGAAGGCGAGCCAAGAGAGGCGGATGGTAAGAAGGAGGGAGAAGGGGAGAGAAGAGATGACCCAAGAGGCTCCTTTCGCTCCCTCCCTCTCTTTCCCAGCCCTCTCTAGCCCAAGCCCCATCTCTCCATTCCCTTCCCTTGGGGCTTTCCTGCGCCAGCTTCCAGACCTCCGTCCCAGACGCCGCTCTCTACAACCCACTTCCCTTTGATTAAGTTAACAAATAAACACCCTCCTCCAGACCGGGGAGCCATTGAGTTTGGAGTCTCCAGGGATGCATAATTTCATTGCATTTTAATAGATATTAGCTTGAGCGAAACCCTGCCAAACAAATCGCTGGCAGCTGGTCTAATGAGGATTTAACACTTTCTAAAATTGAGGCACGGGGGGGGGGGGGGACTGGATACAGTTTGAGGAAAAGGGGGCCACAGACACGATTAACTCCTCATGTGCCACTGAATGCCACTGCCCTGCTCCAGAAGTAGAGCTGGATTTGGGCGGTGGGAGGAGGGGAGGTTCCTGATCCCTGCACCTGCCAGCTTGGAGCATCTATTCCTGGCCCTTCCAGCTCCTGCACCTCCCACCTGTTCCCTTACACACACCAGCCCTCTCCCCCAGGAGAGAAAGAGATGGGAGCCAACGTGAGCATCCCATTCCCTCCTCAACTGACCCCTCCCCTCTGCCGAAGCCCTTGGGCACCTCGGCCAATTTGTTTTGTCTCTGGAGGTTTCTGGGACTTGGCTGGGTCTTCAAATAGGGGGTTGTCCCACTTCATAGGGAGTCCTGGTCACTAAGGGCAGCAGGGCGTAGTGGATAGAGCATGACCCTGCAAGTCAGGAGATCACTGGTTCTAATCCTGGCTCTTCCACTTGTCTACTGAGTGACCTTGGGCATGTCACTTCACTTCTCTGGGCCTCAGTTACATCATCTGTAAAATAGGGATTAAGACTGTGAACCCCATATCGGATAGGGACTGTGTCCAACTCAAGTTCCTTGTATCCACCCCAGCACTTAGTACAGGATCTGGCACTTAGTAAGCGCTTAACAAATACCACAATTATTATTACTATCATTATTATGTCTGGCTGGCCTGCTGAGCCCAGGAGGGTCTCTCAGCTCAACCACCTGGGAAGGAGTGGGAGGTGGGAAGGAGATGGGAGAGGTAAGAGGTGGGAGATGAGGAGGCAGAACTGGGATAATTTGGATATCTGAGAGACCTGAATCAGCTAATGGTGGACTGGGGGCTGCTGGCCCTGGTCACCGCTGCCTGGATACTACATAGCCAGAGGGAAGTTTGCTTTATTTTTTGTCAGCTGTGAGACTGTGGGCAAGTCACTTAACTTCTCTGTGCCTCACTTACCTTATCTGTAAAATGGGGATTAAGACTGTGAGCCTCACGAGGGACAACCTGATTACCCTGTATCTATCCCAGCACTTAGAACAGTGCTCTGCACATAGTAAGCGCTTAATAAATACCAACATTATTATTATTATTTATCTCTTCAAGCCTCAGTTCCATCTTTGGAATAATGGGTTGAGGTCCAAGTATTTATTAAATGCTTACTGCATGCAGAGGACTGTACTACTCGTTGGGAAAGAATACCCAGATGGGAATTAGACACGGATTCTATCCCTCCAGGGGCTCACTATCTTTGAAATGGTTAGATCTATACCCTCTCTGATCTGCCTTCCTGAGGAGGTGGGAAGTGAAAAGCAGCTGCCCGGTCATGGGTGTCGGGAAGAAGGTCACCACAGTGAGCGGCGCTGGGCCTGTAGCCCTGGAGACGGCATCTTTATGGCCGGGACCTGGGCCTGTGGTCAACGTGGGATCCTGGGAAGTGCAAGAGGGACAGTTTGGAGATTGACATATTTCATTAACGTCCCAAATCCAGAACGATACTTAGATGGGGTTCAGTGGATTGGTGGTGCCACGTCCGAGTTTGGACCGAGCTTCTGGTGGGCCACTGGTGGGCTAACTGAGAAAGAAGGGCTTGTCCCGATGTTGGAGACTGCATCTCCCCTCCTCGTGGCTTCTGCGAATACTGGTGGCTTTTACTGTCTACACAGAACGGTGTGATCGTGTCCTAGTCAACATCTCCAGCCTTCTCGCAAAGAAGACGGCAACCCTGCCAACCCAATTACTATCCACGGAAGGTCCAAACGCTGTGAGATTGTCTCCTTCCAAGCAGCCCAAGTAAATTCCTAAACTCATTACAGTGCTCTGTACACACAGTAAGTGCTCAATAAATACCGCGGATTAGTTGATGGATTAATGATTGATGATACAGGCCACTGGGCCTTCATTCATTCATTATTTCCAAATCGTATTTTTTGAGGACTGTACTAAGTGCTTGGGAGAGTTCAATGTAACAGTAGACTGTAAGCCCCTCGTGGGCAGGAATCTTGTTTTCCAGTTCTATTGTACAGTACTTTCCCGAGTGCTTAGTTAGGTGCTCTGGGTACTGTACACAGTAAGCACTCAATATATATCATTAATGATTGACTGGGCAGGGCCTCGGGTGGGGCTGGAGTAGTTCTGGGTGACTCAAGAGGGGTGGGGCTGGGACAGTATGGAGTTGAGGGACTCCTACTCCCTACCTGGAGAAAAATCAAAAGGTCAATGTCCTGCTCCCAGGGCCCAGCCCAAGCCTCCAGGCAAAATTGTCCTCATTAATAACAATTATGGTATTTGTTAAGCACTTACTATGTGCCAAGCACTGTTAATTAATGTTGGTACTTGTTAAGCGCTTACTATGTGCTGAGCACTGCTCTAAGCGCTGGGGTAGACACAGGGGAATCAGGTTGTCCCACGTGGGGCTCACAGTCTTAATCCCCATTTTACAGATGAGGTAACTGAGGCACAGAGAAGTTAAGTGACTTGCCCAAAGTCACACAGCTGACAAGTGGCCGAGCCGGGATTCGAACCCATGACCTCTGACTCCAAAGCCCATGCTCTTTCCACTGAGCCACGCTGCTTCTCACTGTTCTAAGCGTAGTCATTGAGCCCAGGCCTCAACCCAGTGTCCTTTCTTTTCTCTTCATGGATCCCAGGTGAGAGGATCGAGAAGCCATGACAGAGCATTTTTTTATGGTATTTATTAATGATGGCATTTGTTAAGTGTTTACTATGTGCAAAGCACTGTTCTAAGCGCTGGGGTAATAATAATGTTAGTATTTGTTAAGCTCTTACTACGTGCAGAGCACTGCTCTAAGCACTGGGGTAGATACAAGGTAATCAGGGTGTCCCACGTAGGGCTCACAGACTTCATCCCCATTTTACAGATGAGGGAACTGAGGGCCAGAGAAGTTAAGTGACTTGCCCAAAGTCACACAGCTGACAAGGGGCAGAGGCAGAATTAGAACCCATGACCTCCTACTCCCAAGTCTGGGCTTTTTCCCACTAAGCCTCACTGTATTTAAGTGCTTACTATGTGTCAAGCACTGTTCTGTGAGCTGGGGTAGGTACAAGTTAATTAGGCCAGATGCAGTCCCTCTCCCACATGGGCCTCACAGTTTAAGTAGGAGAGTGAAAACAGGCACTGAATACCCATTTTGCAGTTGAGGAAACTGAGACACAGAGAAGATTTACCCAAAGTCACACAGGAGACGAGTGGTGCAGCTGGCATCAGAACCCAGACCCTCTGGCAGTTCCTTCTCGGTCTCCTTCACGGGCTCCTCCTCCTCCCATCCTCTCACTGTAGGGGTCCCTCAAAGTTCAATTCTTGGTCCCCTTCTATTGTCCATCTACAATCACTCCCTTGGAGAACTCATTCGCTCCCATGGCTTCAACTACCATCTCTATGTGGATAACAATAACGCTTGTATGATAGAGAAGCAGCGTGGCTCAGTGGAAAGAGCCCGGGCTTGGGAGTCAGAGGTCATGGGTTCGAATCCCGGCTCCACCACTCATCAGCTGTGTGACTGTGGGCAAGTCGCTTAACTTCTCTGTGCCTCAGTTACCTCATCTGTAAAATGGGGATGAAGACTGTGAGCCTCACGTGGGGCAACCTGATTACCCTGTATCTATCCCAGGGTTTAGAACAGTGCTCTGCACATAGTAAGTGCTTAACAAATACCAACATTATTATTATTATTATTAACAACAGAATCTACATCTCCTCCCCTTCTCTCTCCTTCCCTCCAGGCTCGCTTCTCCTCCTGCCTTCAGGACATTTCTACTTGAATGTCCACCCGCTGCCTGAAACAACATATCCAAGACGGAGCTCCTTATCTTCCCTCCCAAATCCTGTCCTCTCCTGAACTTTCCCATCACTATAGAAGGCACAATCATCCTTCCTCTCTCACAAACGGTAACCTTGGTGTCATCCTTGACCCTGCTCTCTCATTCAACCCACATATCCAATCCCTCACCAAATCCCGTCGGTCTCACCTTCACAACATTGCCAAGATCCGCCCTTTCTTCTTCATCCAAATCACTTCCATGTTAGTACAATCACTTATCCTTTGTAGCCCGGATTACTGCATCAGCCTCCTTCCTGATCTCCCAACTTCCTGCCTCTCCCACTTCAGTCCATACTTCACTCCACTGCCTGGATTAACTTTCTACAGAAATATTCAGGGCAAGTCACCCTGCTCCTCTCAAATCTCCAGTGGTTGCCTATCGTCCTCCGTATCAAACAAAAACTCCTCACTATCAGCTTTAAAGCTCTCCAGCACCTTGGCCCCTCCTATCTCACCTCCCTTTTCTCCTTCTACATCCCAACCTGAGCACTCCACTCCTCTGGTACTAACCTTCTCACTGCGCCTCAATCTCACCTGTCTTGCCGCCGACCCCTGGCCCATGTCTTACCTCTGGACTGGAACCCTCTTCAAATCCACCAATCACTCTTCCTCCCTTCAAAGCCCTACTTAAGGGGCACCTCCCTGCAAGAGGTCTTCCCAGATTAAGCCCCCTTTTCCTCAGATCCCCCTCCTCAACTTGTTCCCTTTGCTCTTCCCTCTTCTCCCCACCCCACAGCACTTATGTATGTATGTATGTATATATTTATAATTCTATTTATTTATATTGATGTCTGTTTACTCGCACTGATGTCTGTCTCCCCACCTAGACTGTGAGCCCATTGTGGGAAGGGATTGTCTTTCTTTACTGCTGCATTGTACTTTTCAAGCACTTAGTACAACCCTCTGCACACAGTAAGCGCTCAATAAATACTATGAATAATAATAATGTTGGTAAGAGAAGCAGCGTGGCTCACTGGAAAGAGCACGGGCTTTGGAGTCAGAGGTCATGGGTTCAAATCCCAGCTCGGCCACTTGTCAGCTGTGTGACTTTGGGCAAGTCACTTAACTTCTCGGTGCCTCAGTTACCTCATCTGTAAAATGGGGATTAAGACTGTGAGCCCCACGTGGGACAACCTGATTCCCCTGTGTCTACCCCAGCGCTTAGAACAGTGCTCTGCACATAGTAAGCGCTTAACAAATACCAACATTATTATTATTATTACTAGGTGCAGAGCACTGTTCTAAGCGCTGGGGGAGATACTGGGTCATCCGGTTGTCCCACGTGGGGCTCACAGTCTTCATCCCCATTTTACAGATGAGGGAACTGAGGCACAGAGAAGTGAAGTGACTTGCCTACAGACACACAGCTGACAAGGGGCAGAGCCGGGATGAATGAATGAATGTTCTTTCCAATAGACCATCCTACTTTCCTAGCTGTAATTCCCACCTGAGTATTTTCTGGCAGCACTTACTACAGTGCTCTGTACACATAAACTATAAAAATAACAATAACAATAGCAAGTATGGTACTTGTTAAATGCCTAGCGCTATTCTAAGCACTGGGGTAGATTTCAAGTTAATCAGGTTGGACAGAGTCCCTGTCCCACATGGGGCTCATAGTCTTAATCCCCATTTTACAGATGAGATAACTGGGGCCCAGAGAAGTTAAGTGACTTGCCCAAGTCACACAGCAGACAAGTGGCAGAACACAAGTGGCAGAAGTGGGATTAGAACCCAGATCCTTCTGACTCTCAGGCCCATGCTCTATCCACTGAGCCATGCTGCTTCTCAAATTAATTAATTCTGTTACTATTACTACTGCTGAGAGAGAGATTGAGAGTGGTATCCTGACCTAGTGGATACTGGGAGCCAAGAGACCTAATCTCAGCTCTGCTATTCTCTTTCCGTGTGACTTTAGGCAAGTCACTTAATCTCTCTGTGCCTCAATTTCCCCAAATGTAAAACAGAGACAAGACCTGCCCTCCCTAGCTTGTAGACTGTGATCCCTGGATGAGACAGGAACTGGGTCTGCTCTGATTATCTTATGTACACTAAATAGCACTGTAGATGCCTCAAAACAACAATTATTACGATGCATAACCTGGAGATGAAAAGACTGAGGAGTTGGCTGAGAGACTGTTATTTGCCTGCTGGGTGACTTTGGGCAAGTCACTTCATTTTCATTCATAGAGAAGCAGAGTGGCTCAGTGGAAAGAGCCCAAGCTTAGGAGTCAAAGTCATGGGTTCTACTCCCGGCTCCACCATCTGTCAGCTGTGTGACTTTGGGCAAGTGACTTGACTTCTCTGTGCCTCAGTAACCTTATCTGTAAAATGGGGATTAAGACTGTGAGCCCCACGTGGGACAACCTGCTTCCCTTGTGTCTCCCCCAGCGCTTAGAACAGTGCTAGGCACATAGTAAGCACTTAACAAATACCATAATTATTAATTATTATTCATTTCTCTGTGCCTCAGTTTCCTCATCTGTAAAATGGGGATTCAATACCTCTTTTCTCTCCCCTTTAATAAAGTGATTGGCTTTATTGAGTGCTTACTGTGTGCGGACCACTGTACTAAGAGCTTGAGAGAGTACAATGCAACAGCATTGGTAGACATGTTCCCTGCCCACAAGAGCTTACAGCTTAGAGGGACAGACAGACATTGAAATAAATTATGGATAGGGACATAAATGCTGTGGGGCTAGACTGTGAGCCCCATGTGGGTCAGGGACTGCGTTCAACCTGATTATTATGTATCTACCCTAGCACTCATACAGTACTTGGCCAAAAGTAAGTGTTTTGCAAATGCCACCGTTATTATTATAATTATTATTATTATTATAGACTTCATAACTAGCTTCTTGGAGAAGATACTGGCTCGGTAGATGCTATCAGACTGACCATCCCCTGGAAAAGGCTCTGAGGAAGGAAATTCCTGATATAATGCTTTGTTTTGCTCTGCTGTTTGTCTCCCCCGTTTAAGCTGTGAGCCTGTCACTGGGCAGGGATTGTCTCTATCTGTTGCCGAATTGTACATTCCAAGCACTTAGTACAGTGCTCTGCACATAGTAAATGCTCAATAAAATACTACTGAATGAATGAATGCATGAATGAATGAATTTAAACCTGCCTGGAGGCAGGAGCTGGACCAAAAGACCTCTTGAGGTTCCTGCCCATTCTGGGATTTTATCTACAGGTAACAGAGACGGACACTACTCTCTAAGGGCAGGGATCAAATGGAAAGAGCACAGGCCTGGGAATCAAGAGACCTGGATTCTAATCCTGACTCCACCACTTGCCTGCTGTGGGACCTTGGACAGTCTTTATCAATAATATGGGAATGAAATGTCTGCTCTCCCTTCTATTAATCAATCAATCAGTGCGCAGGCCTGGGAGTCAGAAGGTCCTGGGTTCTAATCCCATCTCTGCCACTTGTCTGCCATGTGACCTAGGACAAATCACTTAACTTCTCTGTGCCTGTATCCTCATCTTAAAATAATAATAATAATGTTGGTATTAAGCGCTTACTATGTGCAGAGCACTGTTCTAAGCGCTGGAGTAGATACAGGGTAATCAGGTTGTCCCACGTGAGACTCACAGTTAATCCCCATTTTACAGATGAGGTAACTGAGGCCCAGAGAAGTTAAGTGACTTGCCCATGGTCACCCAGCTGACAAGTGGCAGAGCCCGGAATCGAACCCATGACCTCTGACTCCGAAGCCCAGGCTCTTTCCACTGAGCCACGCTGTTAAAATGGGGATTGAGACTGGGAGCACCATGTGGGCCTGGGACTGTGTCCAACTTAAATTTGCTTTTATCCACCCCAGCGCTTAGTACAGTGCCTGGCACACAGTAAGCACTTAACAAATACCTTAGTTACTATTTTTATTATTGAGAGTTTACTGTGTGCAGAGCACTATACTAATGCAACAGAATTAGCCGATACATTCTCTGCTCATAACAAGCTCACGGTCCAGAGGGGAAGACGGGCATTATTATGAATAATTTATAATATATAATCTAAAGGAACGTACATAAGTGCTGTGGGGGTAGGGGTGGGAAATATCAAATGTACAAAGGTCACAGATCCAAGTACGACTTGGATCATACTTAGAATGTGAGTCCTATGTGGGACAGGGACAGTGTCCAACCTGATTATCTTGCATCTACCCCAGGACATGGTTCAGTGCTTGGCACAGAGTAAATTCTTAACAAAAGCCACAATTATTATTACCAGCACTTTAGTGAGCTCTCCCAAGCTTTTAATAAGGTATACAGAGTAAGTGCTCAACAAATACGCTTGACTGACTGATTGATTAGCTGGGGTCCTCAGTCATCAAAAAGCACCGCAGCCGGCCGCCTGTGTCTCAGGCAGATGGGCTGCCGGCGGTTGTCTCGGTCTGGAAATTCCCCGTCAGACGGTCCTGCTGAGGAGAATGGCCAATCCAGGGCCACAGGCAGCCTCGCCTGGGCTCCCACCTGGCTCCCATCCTCCCACCTGGCTCCCATCCCAGGTTCCTGTGGGGGAAGCTGAGAGCCATATCCCCTCCCCACCCCTATCTGCCCCCTCTGTCTGGCTGCAACAAAGACTGCCTTGCTGGACCTGCCTTGACCTCTTTCACCGCTTCTGCCCTCTGCGTCAGGACAAGGCTGGAGGCCTCCCTGCCCTTCCTGGCCCGCCCTTCCCGAGGCCTTGCCGCAGGGAACTGGCAGCTTAGGCAGGGGCCGAGCCTAATGATAGCAATGATAGAACTTGTTTAGCTTGGGCTTCTCTTGGGCATCCCAAGAAATCACTTCTGATCTCATTCCTCGTCTCCTTGCCTGCCAGAGTAGGGGAGGGTGGGATGGCGGGCAGGACTGGAATGGCAACGACTCCCTTCCCTATACAAGCAAATAACGGAGGCCCAGAGAGGTTTAGTGACTCACTCAAGGTCACAGTGAGTCAGAAACAGAGCCAGGGTTAGAACCTTGGAGCTCTGTCTCTTCCCTCATCTTTTCTTCCCTAAAGTAAGCCCAAGGGGTTGCTTGGGCCAACTTATGCCAAACCTTTTTCTGGTCTGATGGGGTCCTGGCCCTGGAAGATATTTCAGCCCCTCCTCATCTCACATACTCCAGAGCTCCCTCCCTCCCAGATGAGTCCACTTTCAACTTCATCGGAAATGTTTCTGATCCAGAAGCCTTTGGGGTATGGGGTTTGGGATTTCCAGCGAAACCATGTCTGGGAAACAAAAACCAAGCATATGTGTTTGCTAATGTCACACAACTGGGGATATTTAATGACCTGTTGGCCCTTAGGCACGGACTTGATGCCAGCTAGGGAGTGGGCAGTCCTTGCCCAGGCCTGAGAAGGGGGCTGGCAAGGCTTTGTCCAATCAGATCCCTCTGGAAGAGGGACTGAACCACCGGGTTCTGGATTCTCTGTGGTGACTCCCACCTCCCCAGCTTCCAGTCAATCCATCGGATCCCTGGCAGAGAGGGAAGATGCCCAGTGCTGGGGTAAACTTCCTCCATGCCCATCCCCTCCCAACCAATCTATGATGCCTGCTGGGCATGGTCCAGTAGGGAGCCCTGCAGGCACGTCACAGCCTGGTGATAACCATTGCTTCCTGGAAGCTTTGGGGTGGGGGCCGGCCACTTGGGGTGCTGGGGGCAGGGGAAGAGGGCCAGGGGCCATCATCCTGGCCCCCAGAGGACTCCCGTCCTTGCAGTAGTTCAGTCGCTGCCTTCTCCACTTGCTCCACCTCCATGCCGCAAGCGTCTGCCATTGCTTGTCCCGTGGCCGCCAGGAAGCCGGAATCTCTGGACAAGGGGCCCAGACCCCCCAGGACCAGAGCCTGGTAGGAGAGGGGAGGAGGGTGAGGGTATGGAGCTGGGTCCTTTCTTTCTGAGCCCTACTGGCCCCCACCAGGATTGCCCCTTGCCCCCATGCTCTCGTGTCTTCCTGCAAGTCTGCCCCATCCTCCCTTGGTCTGGGTCCCCCGGGGATTAGACTCAGTTCTTTGATGCTGAGGTCAGAGGTGGGTACTTGTGGCATGAACTGTTTACGGCTTTTGCTCTGGCCACGTCCTAGTGTTCCCGGAGCCACCTCTGCCTCTCTGACCTTATTCCCGGGCCCTTGAGTGCAATCTCTAAACCAGTTCCAGGGTGACTGGGACTTGGGCCCTGCACAGGAGTCTGGGTCCAGCGGCTCCTGGCCACCTCTTCCAGGTCTCATCAGCTTTAATCTCACCTCCTGGATCAGCTGGGTGGTAGCTGGTGTCAGACACACCGGACTTTCCCCTTGGCTCCGGGAGCTGCTGCTTGCTGGCACCTGGCCACCAGCCTCTGGCCCCGAGAACTCCCTCTCCCGTAGGATGCTGAATTCTTTCTTGGGTGGCTGTTCCCAGACAGAGAAAGAGAAGAAGGGTCTTAGAGGGAATTCAGGGCTGCAAGACCCTTGGGGCCTTGGGGGGACTCCAGGTGACCCACAGTGGGAGGAAGAGCCAGGACCTGAGGTGTGATACTGTCTAAGGCCCCAGTCACCCTGACTCCTTCCAGGGTCACAGGGTGGGCAAGACCTTGGAGCTTTCCCCATTGTCCCAGTGCCCTCATTACCTGCATGCCTGATGCTGCCTCCCCGCTGGCCTCCCGGCTCAGCTGTCTCCTCAGGTGGTGCAGGTGGAAGGAGGGCTGGGATCCTGTGATGGGAGACAAGGAGTCGGGAGCCAGGCCGAGCCAGGACACCTGCTATTCAGGGACCAGCCTGGCCCCGCCACCCTGGAAACCAACCCCAGTCCTACCACTGGGAGGAGTTCAGAGCCAGGGGCTCCTTTGCCCCTGGAACAGATCTCATGGGGAGCTGAGCCCCCCATGCAGTCAGGGCAGTGGGTGGACATTTCCTTCAGAAGTGACAGCTCATGGGGGGGACAGGGAGGAAGATGCAGATAGAGCAGGAGTGGGAGGAGCTCAGGGCAGGACTCAGGGAGTGTGGGATAACAGGGGCCCCCACACCAGCTGCTTCCATCCTGGGTTGGGGATCCCCGCTCAGAGAGGAGGAGTACTGACCGAGAGGATCTGGGTGTTGGCTGGCCGAGTGTTGCCCAGAGGTAGATGGCTTCATTCCCAGGAGCTCATTCTCAAAACTGAAGCTGAAACAGGTCCAGGGTCAGGTCACCAGGATCTCCCCACTCCTGATCCCTCACTTGCCCATTCCTTTTTGAAGGGTGCCCCTTCCTGTTTGAAATCCAAGCTTTCTGCAGGGCCATCTCCGAGCAGGCTCATTTCTGGAGAATAAGAGCACTGATCTCTCTGCCCTAGTTCGTTGCTGCTTCAGGGTAGGCCTAGTCTACATCCAGGTACCCACTTCTGCCCCACCATCGTCCCTGGCCTTGATCGGATCCACCTAGCTGGGAGTCCCAGGGGACCCTCAGGGAGACTCACTCCTACCTCTGCTGTGGGAGGGGAGATGGAAGGGGTTAAATACCCCAATCCCAGGTCACACGCTGGAGATCTGCTTTTTGAGGGACATCTCTCTCTCCTCCCTCTTTCCACTTCCCTCCTCTACACATGTACAGAGCCACTCCCTGCCTCACACAAGATTCCGCATCTGATGCCAGTGGATAGATCATGGGCCTGGGAGGCAGAAGAGTCTAGGTTCTAATCCCAGCTCTGCCACTTGTCTGGTGGGTGACCTTGGGCAAGTCACTTCACCTCTCTGTGACTCAGTTACCTCATCTGTATAATGGGGATTAAGATTGTGACCCCCTATTTGGGACATGGACTATGTCCATCCTGACTAATAGTAACTGTGGTATTTGTTAAGCACTTACTATGTGCCTGTAAGACCGTCAGTGGGCAGGGATTGTCTCTTATCTGTTGCCGAATTGTACATTCCAATCGCTTAGTACAGTGTTCTGCACATAGTAAGCGCTCAATAAATGCTATTGAATGAATGAATGAATGTGCCAAGCACTGTTCTAAGCTCTGGGGTAGATATAAGGTAATTGGTTTGGACACAATCCCTGTCCCAAATAAGGATTTCTACCCCAGGGCTTAGTACAGTATATAGCACATAGTAAGCGCTAAAAAATACCATTAAAAAAATAATACAAAAATTGCTCTGGGTTAGGAGATAGACTGGCAGCCAGCAGTGGCCAGCTGCTACCTGGAACCGGGGCGGCTGCTGTTGGCATTGTTAGCGTTGATGTTGGAGTTGGGCCTGGCGGCTGGGGCAGGGGGGAAGTCATCCAAGAACACGGGTGAGTCCAGGTCTTCCATCTCCACCTCCGAGAACTGGAGAGGCCTCTGAGTGGCGATGTGAGGGGGCAGGGAGTCGCTGCGTTCTAGGTAGGTGTCTACTTGGCCAAAAAGCCCGCCCGTCCGCTGTGCCCAGAAAGAAAGGTTACAGGTCACAGATGGCTGCCTGGGGGTCCAGCCAGTGTACCCAGGACGCGAGCCAGGGAGGGTGGCTGGTGAGAGGGAAGCCACAGGGGGAGCAGCCCCTGAGGAACCGCCTCCAGAGATAGTGGGGGATGAGGGCTCAGCAGAGGAGGGGTAGAGAAGAATGGGAAATCCTAATCCATGACATCACCCTCAGGAGCCGGAACAGCCAGATGGAGCTTTGTAAAAGGTCCCCAGTTCCACCGGGCCCATTTGGCTTGGGTTAAGCAAGGTTTAATTGCCTATTGATTGATTGACTGATTTATCCCTGTGGTGGTTCCTTCTGGGCTAGTTCTAAGGGTATGAGAGATTCTGGTTTGATTCTTGTTTCCCTTAAGGATCTTGGGGACTGTACTACAGGCATGGACCCCCAGAAGGTCCTGGACCGAACTGCCTTCCTTCGGGTGGGCAGAATGCCAACTGGACTCTTAGGAGGGTCATGGAGGGTTGGGCCGTGGTTGGCTGTGTCCAGCTGGACTGCCAGAGACCTCTCCTCAGGGGAGTTCTAGACTGGATCGTGCCTCAGGAATCCAGGGCCCAGGTGGAAGTGAACCTAGACTGGCTTTACATAATGATAGGTCCAGTCTGCCCACTGGGTCCCCCTGACACTTCCAGCCCTGCCTCGCCTTTGGATGAAGACCCCCCATTTCATGAAATTTCAGATCAGGGCCTGGGTTGCGAGACGGGGAGTAGGGTTGGAAGCTGGGAGCCGGGATCCAGGAGCCAGGAGCCAGGGTGCAGAGGAGGGTGTGTTGGAGGAAAACTATGCTTTGGTTCCTCTGTACAGATCTTTTTGTTTTTGTCTGCTCCCAGCTCATCCCAGGGGAGTTCCTCAGGGTGGTTGTGGCTCTCTGGATTTGGGGGATCCCACAGACCCCACCTCAGGTTCCTCCTCCTTCTCACCCTGTAGATCCCCTCCTCCATCGCTGCCTCCACCATGGCTTGTTCCAGTTCCTCTTCTGCCACCAGGTCTCCAGAGATGGCCCGGTGGATCTCAGGAGCCACTTCCTCTTCGATGCTCCGCAGTCCGGCCTGAGGGAGAGAGGGCGGCAGAAAGAGCCCCACGGGTTGGGGACATGGTCTGAATAACACTGGCATTGAGTATGTGCTATCTATGCACTCAGTGCTGGGATAACTACAAGACTGTTCGCTCATTATAATAATATTGGTATTTGTTAAGCGCTTACTATGTGCTAAGCACTGTTCTAAGCGCTGGGCTAGACACAGGGGAATCAGGTTGTCCCACGTGGGGCTCACGGTCTTAATCCCCATTTTACAGATGAGGTAACTGAGGCACCGAGAAGTTAAGTGACTTGCCCAAAGTCACACAGCTGACAAGTGGCCGAGCAGGGATTCGAACCCTTGACCTCTGACTCCAAAGCCCGTGCTCTTTCCACTGAGCCACGCCGCTTCTCTATAGGCAGAGAACGTGTCTACCAACTATGCCATATTGAATTATCCTATTATTATTAGTAGTACAGTCCTCTACACATAATAAGCACTCAATACATCGATTGATTGATTGATTGATTGATAGGAAGGGGAATTAGCTCAAATGGTAGAGAGCTCACTTAGCATGTGAGAGGTAGCGAGATCGATGCCCACATGCTCCAAGTTTAAGAAGCAGCGTGGCTCAGTGGAAAGAGCCCGGGCTTGGGAGTCAGAAGTCCTGGGTTCTAATCCCGGTTCAGCAGCTTGCCAGCTGTGTGACTTTGGGCACGTCACTTAACTTCTCTGTGCCTCAGTTACCTCATCTGTAAAATGGGGATTAAAATTGTGAGCCCCACATGGGACAACCTGATCACCTTGTATGCCCCCAGCGCTTAGAATAGTGCTTTGCACATAGTAAGCGCTTAACAAATACCACCATTATTATTATTATTATTATTATTACTGATTGATCAGACACAGCTTCAGTTCACATAGAGCTCAAAGCTTAAAAGGGAGGGAGGAGGGATAGTAGGACTCTTATCCGCACTTGATACATGAGGAAATTGAGGCCCAGACGGGTTTAGACATCCAGCAGGTCAGTGGCCGAGTTGGAATTAGAACCCAGATCTCCTGACCCTCAGTCCCAAGTTCTTTCCTCCAGGCCACACCGCCTCCCTTGGGGAGCCCCTCATCCCTTGCCCCAACCCCAGCCTCATCTCCAGGGAAGGTGGTGGCCACAGAGTCCCGAGCTTCTCTTTCTCACCTGGATCTGCACCGTGTCTTTGTCCTTCTTGGGCCGATACCCATAATACTCCTCCTGCCGTTTCATGAACTTCCGGAAATGCTCCTGGATGAGGAATGTGGCATAGAATTTCCCCACAGTCACCTCGTCATCTGGAGAGGAAGTGCATCCCATGGTTATGAATCTCATGGGAATGGGCTCCCCAGGATCAAGGAGGATTGGGGATCAGGAGAAGAGGGTGCCCTGTTTTCTGCTCAGCCCTATGGGACACTTAGAAGACCTTGTGTTGAGTCTTGGTTTAAATTTGGCAATCGAATCCCAACTTGATTAGTTGCCCTTGAATCTCAGGCACCTACTTGGGCTTGCTAATTTCTCAGACTTCTGTAGAGGCTTCTCTTCCTGGAAGTCGGGGTCACTTTCTCCAATAGGATGGCATAATGTGAGTGCCTCCCCCGAGTTCTCCCAAGGGCAGAACTCCACACTGGGCCTTCCAGACCCTGAAAAAATGCTCACCTCCGATTGGAGGAATGACTTGATCAAGGAGCTTCATACTGGTTCTCTTCCAGATCTTCTTGATGATGGCTCTCAGCTCCTCGTTTGCCTGCTCAAAGTTCCCTGGGGGCCAACAGGGAAGCAGAAATCATATTCTTGGCTGCCCCAGTTCACTCATCATCATCATCAACATCAGTACAGTAAGTGCTCAACAAATACGATTGAATGAATGAATCACATCATCATCGTTCTAATCACGAGACTATATAACAGAGAAAAATATCTGGTCCCTGTGGTCTAGGAGCTTATGGAGTCCATTGGATAAAAGCCCACAGAAGTTTTTGTATTGTTATTATTATTATTATTTTTGTTAAGCACTTACTATGTGTCAAGCATTGTACTGAGCACTGGGGTAGATGCAAGACAAACAGGTTTGACACAGTTCCTGTCTTATATGGGGTTCATAGTCTAAGTGGGGTCACCACGGCAACCCTGGATGTTCTGGTCCATGCTGTCACCTTAAAAAGGGCCTTTGCTTCAATCTGGATGATTCACTCGCACCTCACCCAGTCCTGAGCTTCCAAGCCCTGTGAGTCGCACTTCCTCCACCGATGTCCGACTCATTCGTTGGCTCCCTTTGCTCTGTCAGTATGCATCCCCAAACCCCCTTCTGTTGTTTCCATCTCCCTCCTCCACCTGGCTCTGGGCAGTCTTCCCAGCTATCCCAAACTAACAGAATTATCTCCCTTGGCCTCTTCTTAATTCTCTTCCCAAGCAATGCTCCTCCAGTAATAAGGGGCCTGGCTGCTCACCACCAACTTCTTTCGCGTTCATATGCCTCTGACTGCTCTATTTCTTTATTTTTGCATCCTTGGTGTAAAACTGTTTGTCTTCCCTTTTAGAGTCTAAGTTCCTTGTGTGCAGGGACCATGTCTCTTTGTTTTTCTGTTCTTTCTGAGTGCTCAGTACAGCACACTGAGTCGATGCTCCATAAATGCTGCTTCCACTATAACAATTACTATTACAATGCTGCTGCTACTACTCCTTCCCCAATTAAGCCCTCCTTTCCCTGGCTCCCTGTCCCTTTAATGCCATCTATACACTTGGATCTGTGACCTTTGAGCATTTGCTTTTTACTCCACCCTCAACCCCACAGCACTTAAGTACATATATATATCAGTAGTTATTAATTTATATTGTCTACCTCCTCCTCTAGAGGGTAAACTCATTGTGAGCGGGGAATGTTTCTGCCAACTCTGTTGTATTTGTGCTCTTCCAAGCACTTAGTACAGTGCTCTGCACACAGTAAGCACTCAATAAATACCACTGATGATGATGATGATGTTTCTGCCACGGCTTGTACTATTACCAGTGGCTATTACTTCACTTGCTGCTATTACTACTAATGCTACCACTATTCCTATTCCTCCTACCATTACTCTAGTCCTACTCCCACTCCTGGCATTCACCCTTGCCTATCTGCCTGTTACTGGTGGGAGCCCAGGAGACGGGGGCAGGTCTGGGTTGAGGATAGAGTTGGTGCCCAGCCAGTGTGCCCCTCCAGTCCCTGTGGGAGAAGAGGCCCCCCCCCCCCCCCCGTCAGGGCTTACCTTCAGTTTTGATCTTGAGAGCTGTGCGAACCAGGGCGAAGAGCGTGGCATTGAAGGTGACGGTGCCATCGCTGTTCAGAGGCATGTTCATGCCCACCAGCCGCTGAGCAGTGAGAAGAAGCAAGGGGCCATCAGCCCAGAAAGTGGGGATCAGGAACCCTGGGAGAGGGATCAGCCTGAGGCGCTGGAGGTCAGGGCCCAGGAGGTCATGGGGAGACAGAAATTGCCAAACAGGTGGAGGTACCGGTAAACTGCTTTGGCATTTGGGCTCAACTCTGGGCCACCCTGGGCTCTCCCCCTGTGAACCTGCTCTTCCTCCCAGCTTGTGGGATCTGCTGCAAAGGCCAGAGGTAAAGGGAAGGGGGAGAGGCCAGAAGTAGCTGCAGTAGTTGGGGGTGGGTATTGGGGAAAGGGACGACAGCTACCCCTCCGCCCCTGCCCACCTTCTGAGAAGGCTGGGGGTGGGTGGTGGTCCTGAACTAGGAGCTTCCTATGGCCCACAGGGGCCAGGATCTGAGGGACAGGAGGTCCCCAGCACAGAGCTACCAGACTGAGGAGGTGGGGCATGTCTTTGGAGGGTGGGAGCCTAGTTCTGGGTAGTGACAGTACCTTACAGGCCACCCGGTGAGGACAGAACTTCCCAAATCCCAGAGGGGGCTGGATCCGCCTCAGCAAGGTCACCACATCCAGGTGCTTGATTCTCCCCCTGCAGGACAGGGGTAGCAGGAATAGACAGTGCTCTCACTCTGGGCCCCACCATCTCCCTGTTCCCCCTCCTCCCCTATCATCATTCTCATCACAGTGGTATTTGTGAAGCACTTTCTATGTGCACTGTACTAAGTGCTGGGGTAGATACGAGATAATCAGGACAGACACAGTCTCTGTCCCAACATGGGGCTCACAATCTAAGGGGGAGAGGGAACAAGTACCTAATCCCTATTTTACAGATGAGGAAACTGAGGCCCAGAGAAAGAAAGTGATTTGCCCAGTGCAAGTAACAAAACCAAGGTTAGAATCCAGATCCTCAGACTCCCAGACCTGTGTTCTTTACAATGGGAAGGGAGCCAGAGATATCAGATTGTAAACTCTTTGAGAGCAGGCCAGGTATTCTTTGCTTCTTGTGTATTCTCAAGCAAATACAACCATAGATACTCAGGAAGCACCAATGATCGATGGATACCAATGATCGATCAACTGATTGAGAGAGGGTCCATTGAGAAAACTTCCTCCAGCCCCCTGATTTCCTGAATGATCATGGTGGGTCCATCCCATGGTCCTCACCCCAAGGGCTAGCAGTCTCCTAATGTGTGTGTCCCAACCCCAAACCAGTTCCCCAGAAAGTCTCTGGGGTCATATCCTGGAGCTCTGGGCAAAAGTTGGCACTCACTTGGCTTCTGGGTCATACTCGGCCCAGATCCTCTTAAATTCATCCAGGTGATGGGGCCCGAGGATGGACCAGTCCCGTGTCAGGTAGTCAAAGTTGTCCATGATGACTGCGACGAAGAGGTTGATAATCTAGAAGACGAAGGCCAGATGGACTCCAGGCCTGAAAGAGGCCTTGAGGTACGCCTCTGCCCCCCTAGATCCACCTCTCTCCTGGCCTCAGGAGCTTCTCATTCGGCAGAGGTTGGGGGTCCCTGATAGAGCACCCCCAACTGAAGTGACCTGAGGCAACTGTCATCATTGCCACATCTTTGACATAACTATAACCTGGACTCCCCTATTAGACTAAAATCTCCTTGAAGGCAGGAAGTACAACTCTCCCAAGCACTTAGTACAGCATTCTGCACAGAGTAAGCAGAAATAAATAATAATGATGTCATTTATTAAACACTTACTCTGTTCTAACTTCTGGGGCAAATACAAGGTTACCAGATCGGACCCAGGCCCTGTGCCACCTGGGACTCATAGTTAATCTTATCTTAATTTTACAGATGAAAAAATTGAGGCCCAGGGAAGTTGAGTGACCTGCCCTGCAAACCAAATCCGGGTCTCCAGACTTCCAGCACTGGGGCTTTTACTGCTAGATCACGATGCATCCCAACATACCTTGTTTTTATATTGTATTTGTTTAGCATTATGTGTCAAGCACGGGTTTTAAGTGCTGGGGTAGATTTAAGTTTATCAGGTGTGAAATAGTTCCCGTCCCACATGGGGCTCACAGTCGAGTAGGAGGGAGAATAGATTTTGAATCCCTATTTTACAGTTGAGGAAACTGAGGCACAGAGAAATTAAGTGACTTGCCCACGGTCACACAGCAGGTGAGTGGAAGAGCTGGGATTAGAACCCAGGTCCTCTGGCTCCCAGTCCCAAGCTTTATCCACTAGGTCATGCTTCTTCCCAAATAAATATTTTGGATTGATTGATTAGTATTGTACTCTCCCAACCATTTGGTACAGTGCTCTGCAAACAGTAAATGCTCAATAAATATCACTGCCTGTACTTGGTGGGTTAAGTGCACACAGAAAGCAAGTCCAATATGTTTTTCTCTATCTCCCAGACTGCACAAGGCCATGGTAATTTCCCATCAGCTTCCTCCACGGGGACAGCCTACCCCTATCCAATTCCTGCATCATGACCCTTCTCTCCTGGCAAATCCTTTTCCCAGTTGTCTGCTCTCTGTTATTTCACTATCAACATCTGTTGGTATTGGTTTTCTAGTTATGAATTGATACTCTGGTTTTTAATCTTGTTCTGTCTATGGCTGGATCTGCAAAGGCAGAACTCCCATTAGACTCTATGAAGAAGGAGGTCGTGTGAACCCCACAGTTCCTGGAATAGGCTGGGGCGGGGGTGGGGGCGGGGTGGGAGAGGAGGGCGGGTGGCGGGGTCATGGCCAACAAACCAAAAAGCATTAGTCTTCTCTGCCCTCATGTACCAAGAATGATGGGTTTGCCCCGGCCAGACTCGGCCCAAACCAGAGCTTCCTCTGAAAAAAGTATTTTCAAAAACCACAGCTATCTGGCAGAGGGAGTCAGAGGGGAATGAAATTGGAGCTCTGGAGGGCCAAGGATGGTGGCTAATTCTCAGATGGGTATTCTTTCCCAGAGCTGAGTTCAGAGCTCTATTCACAGTCAGTGCTTAATTAATACTCCTGCTGCTACTGCCACTACTAGGGATTCCTCCATTTGGGAAGCACCTCTGAAGTGCCTGGGGCTGCTGCTTTGGATCTATAAAGCCATCCTGTCCCTTTAGAATGCTGGAGTGCCGACTGGAGGATGGGGAATCAGGAGGAGTAATGGAAAGTGCCTTCTCCCTCAGCCAGAGTCATGGGACTGGGAAAATGCCGGTGTCCCCTGGTTCCCCAACACCCCCCCAACCTCCCGCCAACTCCCAGGGAACAACCTACCAGGAAGGCGCAGAGCATGTAGAAGCTGATGAAATAGAAATATGCGAAGCCCGTGCCACACGTATACTCCTCCCCAGGGTTGTAGTCGGACTCAGGGTCACACAACTTCCCGTAGCTGGAGGCCAGTAAAATCTCCTGCCAGGCCTCTCCCGTCGCACACCTGTAGGGTTGGGATGGACTGGGCTAATTATCCCTGGGGCTGGTGGCCCCATGAGGAGGTGGGGGCCTTTTTCTCTGGAAAAGGGTGACCATTGTAATGAAAACCTAAGGAGGCCTGGTGCCCACAGAGCCACCTGAAATGTCTGTGATTCAGTGCTGCCTCCTGCCAGTCTTTCCCTTCTATACTCCTCTGGCCTGATTTCCTCCGCACCTCACCTTCTACCTTGCTCAGGGGAGAGGGTATAGAGTCTTTTTTTTTTTGATAGTTTCTTTTCAAGGGAGTCACCTAATCTTTAAGATCCCTGTGAACAGTGATTTTGTCTGCCTACTATATTGTACTGTACTCTCCCACGCCTTTGATAAAAGTGCTCTGCACATAGTAAGTGCCCAATAAATACCACTGATTGATTCACTGGTCCTGTAGAAGAAGGATAGAGGACTAGGGGTGGAGGTGCAGGATTAGGATGGAGAGGAAAGACAACTATGGAAGTGTGGGACCAAAGGTGGGGGCAGAGGATTAACCTGCTTAGACCTGGCCTTGGTGGACTTCGACTTTTGGAGATAACTCCTTTAGGAAGCTCCCATGGTCCCCCCTGACCCAGGGATTCAACGCTGCTCCTGTCCACCTGCAATCTCCTCTCAACTCTCCAGTGAGGAAAGGGAGTCTGATCTCCTGATTCCAGCTTTGCCCTCACACTTGTGAGTCACTGAGTGTCAGGGTGTCACTGTATCACCTTTGTTTTCTGACTCAGTGTCCCCCTCTGCCCCACGACTGCCTGGGGACATTCCTCCCAAGGACGAATGCAAAATGATGATTGGAGAGTCTCAGAAACCCTGCACCCTCTGTGCAAACCCCAGGGTTTTTGGTTAGTTGCAGAAGAGGAAATTGAGACGGAGAGTTGGGGAAGGGTTTGGAAACTGAGGTACAGGGATGGGGGAAAGATGAGTGTTGGGATTCACAGTGAACTAGGGGCTGAGGTGAGTCTGGGAATCAAGAGTCACGCTCCCTTTCAGAGCCCTTTTGTGGCCTGCGGATTGTGGTTCCTGCTCCCAGGGGCCTTCGTCACCAGGCCTAGGCTAGACTTTGGCCTCTTCTCTGGGCCTAGAGTGAGGGAAGAAGCTCGGCAAATAGGTGGTTGAGGCGGAGTAGGGAGAGGGCAGGGGTAAGGCGCTTTCTCAGAGGTGAATGTTGGTCCTGGAGAAGAGGCCAGAAGAATGGTTGGTGGAAGCTACCCACCTGAAGAGCAGCAGCACGGCTTGCGGGAACGTCTGGAAGTTATTATTCCTATTTATCTGGGTCCCGTCCACTGTGGCGATTTTCCCAAACATCTGTAAGTCACAGGAAGTCAGTGATACTGGGGCCTAAGCCCTCCCTCCCTTCCCCACAGCCTTGTTCGCCAGTCAGGGGCTGTGAGGAGGGTCAGAAGCCAACGGGATGCTTGTTTTGGGATCCTTGGCCTGGCCTGCCAGGGTTAAGGTTATTGTCCGTCTCCCTCTCTAGACCGTAAGCTCATTGTGGGAGGGAATGTTATATTGTTCTCTTGCAAGTGCTTAGTACAGTTCTCTGTACACAGTAAGTGCTCAATAAATTCTGTTGATTGGCCAAGACGTGTTCTCTCAGCTGGGGCATGTGTCAGGAGTCTCAAACCAATCACCATCTGTCTTGCCGGTGCTTAGGGGAGTAGCAGATGGACCAGGGAAAGACCCAGCTAGGGGGGGTCTTCCTGCCTGCCAAACCTCTCCTCCCTCAAGGTCCCCAATATGCAGCTGCCTCTGCTGCCACTCTGATCGCAGCTCTTAGTCTGGTACCTCGTGGACTGACCTACCAGGTGGAAGTAGTTCGACCTCGCTTGCGATGGTCTATTGTTATGGCAACCTCTCTCTTCTGGGGCAAATACTTCCCACTGTGGGTAAGTCTTCATTTCAACTAGGGAACTTTCCTCGGGAATAGGCAGCTTCTGGTGCCCCTGCTCACCTGCATCCCAATGACGGCATAGATGAAGAAGAGCATGACGATCAGGAGCGCCACGTAGGGCAGGGCCTAAGGAACAGATCGGGGAATCAGAAGGGCACTGGGGAGTTACAAGGGAAGGCACTGACCACCTTCTTTCTTGCCCCACTGCATTTTCTGCCCAAGTTGGGCTAGATTCTGTTGGGGTTCACTGCTCCACCTGCCCGTGGGGCCTTGGGGCAGTGTGGGGTGTTCAGTACGGGCCCTGCCGGCCTTCAAGCCAACGTACCTGGAACGACTTGATGAAGGTCCAGAGCAGAGTCCGGACACCCTCTCCTCGGCTCAGCAGCTTTATCAGCCTCATGACTCGGAATAGCCGGAAGAAAGTGATGGAGACACGGGCATTTTCCTCTGGATCCTGCCGGGGGAGCAGCGGCCCCAAGTTCAGTCTGGGAGGAGAGGAGCCCGGGGTGGGGGGGTAGGAGGGAACTGAGGGGCTGGGGGAGGGAGCCAGCCCGGTAGGTGGCAGGGGGACTGGCAAGTTAGGGGAGAGACCTAGACCAAGTTGAAAGAGGACAACTGGCAGGCCAAGGAAGGAATCTGTGATTTGGAGGAGCTTTCTCCCTGACCCGCCCTCCCACCCTAACCTGATCTCATTGTGGTCCCTGTGGCTACATTCACTCTCAGCCACAGGGTCCCGAGGGACAGGAGGGAACAGGATCTAGTAGGAGAAAGAAAAGCTCCACCGACCTTGCTTACTACAAAACCCTTCAAGGACCCCCTCTGGCTCATCACCCTGATTCCTCTACCTCAGTGGTTGGGGGTGGGAGGCTACAGCTTCCTCCTCTCCATGAGCTCATTTTCATTTTGCCTAGGGATTTGACTTCTGCTCAGGGATCCCTCTGGCCAGGCGCTCCAGCCTTAAGAGGAGCAGCCTAGCTCAGTGGAAAGAACACGGGCTTGGGAGTCAGAGGCCGTGGGTTCGAATCCCTGATCCGCCACTTGGCAGCTGGGTGACTGTGGGCAAGTCACTTCACTTCTCTCGGCCTCAGTGACCTCATCTGTAAAAGGGGGATTAAGACTGTGAGCCTCAAGTGGGACAACCTGATTACCCTGTATCTACCCCAGCACTTAGAACAGTGCTCTGCACATAGTAAACGCTTAACAATACCAACATTAAACTGCGAGGGGTCTATTCTTGGGGCACTGGGGTCTGAACAGCTGGCTTTTCCCATTCCTCGCACCCTCTGGCAGCCCCATTCCCCAGGTCTTGGACTACTCCACCCAGGGGTTGTCACTTCCAGCTCCATCCCTCAATCAATCAATCCATAGTATTTACTGAGCACCTACTGTGAGCAAAGTACACTACTAAACCCTGTACCTCTGCAATAGGGGATATGCTACTTTGCTTCAGGTTTCCAAGATACCTTTACTCGAAGAGGCCTCTTCAGAGATCGAGCTCTGGTTTGGGATCAGGGACTCTAGGGATTTGCCCCTAGGTTGGTTATACTGACTGGCTGCCTCATCTATACCCTTCACTCTCTGTCAGTGCACTTGGATTTGACCATTTGGGCACCTGGTATTCACCTCACCCTCAGTCCTACAGCACTTATGTGCATAAGAGAAGCAGCTTAGTGTAGTGGATAGAACATAGGCCTATGAGTCAGAAGGTCATGGGTTCTAATCCAGCCTCCATCTCTAGTCTGCTGTGTGATCTTGGGGAAGTTACTTCTCTTCTCTGTGGCTCAGTTACCTCATCTGTAAAATGGGGATTAAGACTGTGAGCCCCATGTGTCCAACCTGATTACCATGTATCTACTCCAGCACTTAGAGCAGTGCTTGGCACATAATAAGTGCTTAACGAATACCATAATAATAGTTATTCTATCCATAATATATTTGTTTATTTTCATGTCTGTCTCCCCCATAGAATGTAAGCCCCTTGTGGGCAGTGAAGGTACCTACTAACTCTGTTGTGTTGTATTCTCCCAAGTGCTTACTACAGTTTTCTGCATACAGTAAGTGCTCAATAAATATGATTGATTGACTGAGTGGCACAGGGTAAATCACAATCTTCCCATTTGCAAAAGGGGGTGAGATCTGTCTCTTGGAGGGATGTGAAGGAGAAATGGGAAAAGTGGCCAAGGTGATTTGAGACTTTGAGAGGCCAGGTGCAGACAGGCATATGTGTGGTGCGGGGGCAGCGGGGAGGCTAGTGGCATGTGCTCAAGTAAGGAGGTCCCAAGGCCTGCCCCATGCCTCCCGTGGGGTTGATCACATGGAGCAGGGAAGGATGGCGCAGCAGATAGTTACGAGGTTCGTGCAGCCTCCGCTCAGGCAGTACAGTCCCCCGCTGGAGGCAAGGAGAGTCTGTGGAGAGAAGAGAGATGGGGAAACAGGGCACAGAACCAGAATGGGAAGCAGGGAGGGAGACAGACACAGGGAGAGACAGGGTAGGATCTGAATTTGGAAAGCAGGAATGCACCAAATCAGGGAAATGCAGAGGATATCTCCATCAGCAATGTGTGCAGCATGCCCACCCCCTCCTAGGCACCTGGGGCAGACCTAATCCTGTCCTTCAGATTGCTCCATTACACAAACACTCACACCCAAATGGATCTATACATATAAGTTTATACACCACAAAGGGCTGATGAGGTTCCAGGGAATAGGAGAATGGGTGAGGGTAATTAGGGAAAGCTTCCAGAAGGAGGAAGAGAAGGAGGGTAAGAAAGAGGGGGAGGAAAAGAAATAGGAGGAGGAGGAGGAGGAAGGGGAAGAGAGGTGGGAAGAGGAGGAAGAGAAGAGAGGTGGGAGGAGGAGGAAGAGAAGGGGGAGGATTGGGAGAAAGAGGAGAGGGAAGAAGTGGAAGAGAGAAAAAGATGAGGAGAGGGGAGAAGTGGAAGAGAGAATAAGATGAGGAGAGGGAAGAAGAGGAGGAAGGAAAAGAGGAGGAGGATGTGGAGAGCTTGAGCTGAGATTTAGAAGCGGGGAGCAGAAACAGGGAGATGGTTCCAGGTGTCAGGGGGCAAACCTCACATCGATCTCGCTGAGGATAACATCAATGATGCTGCCAATAACGATCAGGAAGTCAAACACGTTCCAGGGGTCCCCAAAGTAGCCCTGAGGAGGAGGAGGTCATCCGAGAGAAAGAAGGATGAGAAGGTTGAGTGTTGGCATTGGAATGATACTGGAGATGAATAGAAAGGCCCCGGGTCCCTGTTGTATGTCCAAGTGGCATGCCAGGGGCAGGCAGGTCCACTCTAGGCCAGAGGGAGGGTGCAAATGACTAACCCCTCAAACCCCCCAGGTCAGCAGAAGCTCTGTCAGAGGCCCATTCTGTCAGAGGTCCCTCTCTGAACTCCCTCGCCCTTGGGGGCCTTCAGGGGGTGAGGGCTGGCCAGTTGCAGACACCTTGCACCATGTCCCCTTGCTCTAACCTGAGCCAAGCCCCTGGGGAGGGGGTCGGGGTCAGTTTGGGGCCAGCCCTGCTGGGGTTTGTGGTCAACGCTATCGGTGAGCACTGTTGGTAAGTGGGGTCGGGTAGGGAGAATTGCAACTGTGCAGATGGGAGGGAACAAGACCTTCTCCCTCCCCACTGAGCCCCGATCTTTCCCCTCCTGCCTTTCAGCCAATCCCTAGGGAGCTCTTTACCTATCTCCTGTTCACACCTCAAGGAGAAAAGGTAAAAGTGAAAGCAGGGGGTGGAGTCTCAGAAGAGGGTCTCTATTGTTCTGGCTTCTAATTGGTAGGTGAGAGAGGGTCAGAGGTCTCTTACAGAATGGGAAAGAGGGTGATTTAGTGGAAAGAGCATGGGCTCGGTAGTCCTGGATCTTGGTTCTAACCCCGGTTCTGCCACTTGCCTGCTGGGCGACTTTCGGCAAGTTACTTAACTTCTCTGTGCCTCAGTTTCCTCATCTTTAAAATTAACTGGTGATATTTATTGAGCACTTACTGTGGGCAGAGAACCGTACTAAGCACTTGGGAGAGAACCATAGGACCAAGCTGGCAGAAACCTACCCTACCCACAGTGAGTTTAACAGGGGATCAAATACTTTTTGTCCCTACTTTAGACTGTAAGTCCCATAAAGGACAGGGATTATGTCCAATCTGATTATCTTGTATCTAACTCAATGCTTAGTACAGTCCTGGCATGTAGTAAACACTTAACAAATACCATTAGTATTCTTATTATTTATATAATTATATCGGTAGCATTATTTATTAGTATAGCATTTATTTATATTATTATTATAGGCTATGTGGAGAGGAGGGTAGAAAGAAAGCGTGTGTAGATGTGATCCCAGGAGGAAGGAGTGAAGGCAAATTCCCTTTCCAGGGAGCCTCCCTTCCTCCCAGCCTCCCTTCCTCATAGCCAGCCCACACTGGGCACCCTGCAGTCACTTACCTTAGCCTTGAAGGCCATAAGTTTAAGGATCATCTCCAAGGTGAAGAGGATGGTGAATGCCACATTAAGGATGTCCGAGATGTGGTTCATCTCTTCAGACTGGTTGTAGGCCTGTGGAGAGGGGAAATGGTGGGCCGGGGGAAAACAGATCTGCAAGAATTCTATTCTGCAGCAAAATGTTCTTGTTTATTTTTATTTCTGATCTTCTGATATGCAAATCATTGCTTATCTGATCTTGTGTTTCTTTGTTCAACTGCTTACTTTTCCGATATCATTCTTCTCACTTCCACCATCTCTGTGAGTCAGGGAATCAATCAATCAGTGCTATTTACTGAGTGCTTACTGTGTACAGAGCACTATACTAAGCACTTGGGAAAGTACAATACAATCAACTGGGAATGCCAGGATCCCCCTCGAAGTAACACATCTGGGGCCTCATGGAGACCTCATACAACAAGAATAGAAGAGGGGCTGAGGAGTTCCAAAGTTCTCACTTGTTTTGCTGTCTCCCCCTTGTAGACTGTGAGATTGGGTAGAGATTGTCTCTAACCGTTATGCCGAATTGTACATTCCAAGTGCTCAGTACAGTGCTCTGCACACAGTAAGTGCTCAATAAATACGATTGAATGAATGAATGAATGAATAAGAATTGACTATACTACCTGGGATGGGGCGGCCTTATCTATTATTATCATAATCATCATCATTAATAGTATTATTATTAATGATAATAACAGTAATACTATTAATAATCAGCGAATTATTTATTTATATTAATATCTGACTCCCCCTTTAGGTTGTAAGTTTGTTGTGGGCAGAAAAGTGGTTGCTAACTCTGTTGTTCTCTCACAAGCTCTTAGTATATTGCTTTGCACACAGTAAGTGCTCAATAAATACCGTTGGTGATGATGCTAAACTGCATATCATTCCTTATCTTTTTTCTGTTTCTTGTTTACTACCAAGCTTGGAACAAACAGTGGAAGTTTAATTTGTTGTCTTTTTTTTTTTTTTGGCTAAGGAACAACCTTCCCTCTGTAGCCTGAAGCCCGAAGAGGAAGCTGGGTGAGGGGAGGGGGCGGCATGGGCCTACCTGCATGCCCAGGCTGATGGTGTTGAGCGTGATGAGGAAAAACATCAAATACTCGAAGTAGGAGGAGGTGACCACGTACCACACCTGGTACTGATACTGGTTCTTGGGAATGTAGCGTCGCAGAGGGCGGGCCTTCAGGGCATACTGCACACACTGGCGCTAAAACACAGCCCACGTCCAGCTTTCAGGGCCCTGCTGGTTCCCTTCCAGTGCCCATTTGCCCTCCCTGGGCTGGGGTCTTGCTCAATTGGGGACCCCAGGGCTCATCTCCCAATTCTGGGGATGCTACATCATTTTACACGGGAAGCGTTGTGGCCTAATGGAAAGAGCACGAGTCTGGGAATCCGAGGATGTGGGCTCTAATCCTGACTCTGCCATATATCTGCTGTGTGAACTTGAGCAACTCACAACTTCTCTGGGTCTCAGTTATCTCATCTGTAAAATGGTGATTCAGACTGTGAGTCCCATGTGGGACAGGGACCGTGTCCAACCTGATTAACTTGTGTCTACCCCAGTGCTTAGGACAGTGCTCGGCACATAGTAAGCACTTAACAAATACCACAGTTATTATTATTACACCCCTTCCTGAAGTCTAACCTGCCCCTTCCTGCCCCAGCTTGCCAGGCAAAGATGGAGGCAGGGGCATGACAGGGACCGTGGCTAGGGGCAGAACGTTGGACTTTCATCCCATGTCCTGTGCAAGGATGCTACAGGGGACATCTCCTCTGGACCAGCGTCCCCCCCCAACCCCACTCTAGGGGGCAGCTACCTTGGCAGCTACCTGCACCTCCCTCCCCCCCCGCCCCCGGCCAGAGCCTCTCCAAAACCTGGTTCTTGTTCAGCTCGCAGTTCTTGTACTCCCGCTCTCCCTGCTCCTGGAAGGTGACTATGACAAAGCCGATGAAGATGTTCATCATGAAGAAGGCGATGAGGATGATGTAGATGATGAAGAAGATGGCGATCTCCACCCGGTAGTTGTAAATGGGGCCCATGTCCTCGGTGTGTGTGTCGATGGCCCGGTACAGCAGCCTGATGGAGCAGGGAGGGAGGGAGGAGGGAAGGGAGAGAGAAAGAGAGAGAGAGAGAGAGAGGATGGGGGTGGGGCCGGGTCCAGCCAACCTATCAAATGGAATAGAGGGAGATGGGCGTGCTGGGATGAAGGAATTAGGAGAAGGTGAGGGGGGTTGTAGGGAGAGTAAGTATTTATGAAGGGGGGCTACCTGGGGTATTCATGAGGGAGCCAGTCTCCAAGACCCCCTCCCTACCCTCGCCAACCCCTAGGGGACATCCAGAAACTTACTCGGGCCAGCCTTCAAACGTGGAGACGGTGAAAAGTGCCATCATGGAGGACAACACGTTGTCAAAATTGAAATCACTGTGCACCCACTGCCGGGGGTGCAGCTCCATCTGCGTGGGGTCTCCATCCTTATACACATAGTAATAGCCCCTAAGGCAGGGCAGGCTGGTTACTCTAGAGGATGTGGCTTCCTTGGGCCCAGTTCCCCCAACTCTGACCATTCCTTGAGGCCATCCCAGAGCATTTACCAGATCCTTCCCATCATACCTTGGCAAGCATTGTTTTGGGATTTGCAGAAGGTCCCCAGTTGACCTCACTTGAATCACAGAACACAGGGGAAAGCTGGTGCCTAGGGGTGGGGCTACTTAAAGAAACTTCCAACCTTTGGTACACTTTCCCTTCCTACCATTCAGGCAGCCCCACTCTGATGGATGCAAGTTCTGATGGGGGCATTGGGAGGAGCTTGTGCTTTTGCTTTTAAGTAAGCAACATGCAAACCATATGCAAACAGCATGTAAGTCAGAATTCCTTTTGCATCACCAGCTCACACAGTAGTCCTGTAGCAATAACGTAGGAAGCACTAATGGGGCATAAAGAATCAGGATTGGAGGGGAGAGCGATTGATTGTAGACTGGTTACAGTCATGTGGCAAGAGAACAGGGCCTTCTGGCCAGGATGGAGGGGACAAGGAAGTTGGAAGGACTAGCAGCTTATGGCTCCCAGAAAAATGGAGGAAACTCCTCCCTCCCCAGGGCGGCCCCTGTCCTCAGGGAGGCCTTCAGGGGCCACAATACCGGCATTCCTCTTCTGTTATCTTGGACAGGTCCGTGCAGCTGTAGAACTTCCCCTAGGGAGGAAAGGACCAGGGGGATGGGTTGCCATGGGGATTGCAGGAGCTGTGGGTCTGGCAAAGCCATCTGATGGTGAAAAGGTGGGCGGGGGCTTCTGGCAGCTCCCTGAGGGGAGCAGAAGGGGGATGTCTGCTCAGCCCAAATCTTGGACCTTGGCCAGTCCCAGTCTGAACTTGGCCAGAGCCATCAAGGCTGCTCCTGGACAGCTCCTCCAGTCCACTATCTTTCTAGCCGGGTAGGTCACGAACTTGGTCTGGGTCCCAGGATGGGTAAGTGGGGAGCAATTGTATTTGAGTCCTGGGATTTCCAAGTTGGGTCCAGGGGTCATTCTGGGCAGGGGGCTCTATAATACATGCTCAGTTAGAGCTCCAGGGGCCCAAGAGGGGCCATCATCACAAAGTTGTCCCGAGGGTGTGACCACCACCTCTGAAAGGAAGGGTCCCTGGAGGGGGCGGCCGAAGGCGGTGGGAGGGGAGCCGGGGGCAAACTCTGACCTTGAACAGCTGGACGCCGATGCAGGCAAACATGAACTGCAGCAGCGTGGTGACGATGACGATGTTCCCGATGGTGCGAATGGCTACGAACACGCACTGCACCACGTGCTATGGGAGGGCAGGAGACCAGAGCCAGGCTTGCACCCGGAACCGCACCAGAGAGCGGAGGGGTCACGCTGCCACATGGTAGACCCCAAGAGAAGTCCCCAAGTGCCATGGTCAGGGAGGTGCCAGGGAAACAAGAGGTCCTCAAGCCCCTGCGGGAGCTGGTCAGATTGGGAGGGGGAGCTCTGATCCACTGCAGGCAGGGGTGGGGGAAGAAGTGTCGCCTAGGAGATAAAGCAAGGGGCTGGCAGTCAGGAGACTGAGAAGCAGCTTGTCTTAGTGGAAAGAGCAGGGGCTTGGGAGTTAAAGGTCGGGGATTCTAATCCCAGCTCTGCCACTTAGCTGTGTGACTTTGGGCAAGTCACTTAACTTCTCTGTGCCTCAGTTACCTCATCTGTAAAATGGGGATTAAGACTGTGAGCCCCACGAGGGACAATCTGACTACCTTGTATCTACCCCAGTGCTTAGAACAGTGCTTGGCACATAGTAAGTGCTTAACAAATACCATAATTATTATTATTATTATTAGGAGACTTGGTGTCTCATCCCAGCTCTGCCACCTTGGACAAGTGATTTTGCTTCTCTGGGCCTCAGTTTCCCATTTGTAAAATGGATTAAATACCTGATCTCTCTCCCTCTGAGTCTGTGAACCTGACTGCTTGATCTGATTTTTTTGCCTCTACTCCAGCACTTGTCACGGTGTTCGGGACATAGTAAGCGCTTAATAAATACCATCATCATCATCATCATCATCATCATCAGATGGGGTTCCAAGGATCAGAGTTATTTGAACTCCCTGTTCCCATTAGAGGTCCCAGCCAACCCCAGGGACCCTCTGCGGTCCGAACCTGGGGGTTCCAAATCTAAGAATCAAGACATGATGGCAGCAAACTCCTGGGACTATCTCAGGAAGCACTAGCCCAGAGCTCCTTTGGAGCTCCATTCCATTTGAGAATGTCCATGAGCACTAGGCCTCTCATGCTATTAATTGGTCACCCAAACTTGAGGTGATCCACTGTCATAGACCCAGGGATTTGTACCAGATCTCCATTGTTTCATGGAAAAGGACTGTTTCCAGGTGGTTGTTTTGGCAGCTTACTTTATGGGACTCAGTTCCTAGTGGGGTGAAAAAAAAACCCAGTGACTGCTGACAAGCACATGAGCTAATACGTTTAGTTAACAGTAGCACAGCGGTGCTGCTTATCTATAGTCTATTTGTTCAAGTGGAGGTCAACTTCAAGATAAAGCTGTTTGTAGAGGCTGCAATATAACTGAATGAGCGGGCATATGGGTTTCCTCTCTCACCTCACTGCTTTTGACTTGGAATGGGTTTTTGTTGCTTGGCAAGGACAGGCAATGTAGGCTGCTCAGACTGAAGGGGAGATGCATATGTGTGTGTGTGTGTGTGTGTGTCAGAGTACAGTACAAACATGACTGTGGCTAAGTCTCACCTTCAGGAAACCAGCTTTTTTTTTAATGGCATTTGTTAAGTGTTTATTGTGTGCCAAATACTGTACTAAGCGCTACTGAAGACACAAGACAATCAGGTTGGATACTGTCCACGTCCCACATGGGGATCACAGCCTTAATCCCCATTTTACCGATGAGATAACTGAGGCACAGAAAAGTTACGTGACTTGCCCAAGGTCACACGGCAGTGAGTGACGGAGCCAGGATTAGAATCCAGATCCCCTCTTACCACCTGGGAAGGATGAGAGGATCTGGAGTCAGAAGAAGCAGAATCAGCTTCTAGAGGGGGGTGGGAGCACTCATGGAACTGATGACCCTGACATTTTCCTGGAGATCCCGTGACAAGGCCAAACAGGACCTCTGGGTCCAACAGGACCTTACTCTCAGAAGAAAGGCTCAGGACTGTCTGTTCCAGGTGGGGACAGTAGGAGCTAACTGCAAAGGGCTTGTGGGTGCTCAGATTCTCCTCAGCTGTCAGGAGGGACCCTCCCTCAGGACAGAGAGACCCTGGCTGGGATCTGGGACTCGGTACAGGACACAGGGAAGACTGGGGGTGAAGCCCTGGGGTGTGAGGGGAAGTTGGGCCCGTTGTCTCTGTTGGGGCCACCTTGTGGGTGGAGTCCACATCTCCGTGAAACATGGATCCCCTGCTACTGGACCCCTTCAAGGACAGCTACCCTCCTGTCTGCCTGCCACGGCGGGCCACCCTTAAGGCTGACAGAGGCATTTCATGAGCCAGACCCCGCTGACACTGCCCCCTGCCCTCTGCTGGTCCCCCTGCCCAGGCTCTCACCTTCAGGCCCTTGGCCCTGTTGATGGCTCGGAGTGGGCGCAGCACTCTCAGAACTCTGAGAATCTTCACCACGGAGATGGCACTCGATCTGGAGCAGGAGGGGAGAGAGAGATGGAGGGAGGAAGGAGTAGAGGGTAAACAGGAATCCCTGAAGGGGAGCGAGCGAGGCGGGACTGTGAGGGAGACAGTGGGTCAGGCAGGGAGGACTTTGGGAGGTCATGGCCCCAACTGGGACTTCCTCCACTTCCCCTGTTATCTGCAGGGAATGTCTATTATTTTTTTAATACTCTCCCAAGTGCTTAGTACATTGCTCTGCACACAATAAGTGCTCAATAAATACAACTGAATGACTGAATGAAAGACTTCTCTGCTGATGATTTCCATTCTACTTGGTAGTTTTGCTCCCTAAAATGCAGCCTCTTCTGGGGAAGGGAGAGAGAAACCAGAGCAGGGGATATTTTGGTGAAACCCTGTACCATTACCCTATCCCTCACCTGGGACCTGGCCCTGGACCAGACTGGACCACCAAGCAACAAAAATGGGGACGGTGATGGTTTGGGGGCAGGGGGAGGGTCGAGAAACCCAGTGGTTTCTGCTATTTTGATTCCCCCTTCCCCTGGAGACTACTTCCAGGGTCACAAGAGTTGGTTGGTCCAGAAGAGTCTCTAATTGAGGACGGTGGCCTGTGGGAGTACAAGGGGAACTCCAGGACAGGAACTTGTCCAGACAGCCAATCAGCTTTGGGGTTCTGCTACCCATTATCAATGGTGAAATATCTCTAGTGACAAACCCTCTCCTCACCTCCCCTTAGATTCAGAAGAGGATGGTCACAGTGGGACAGGGAGAGGAGTCGGTTAAAAAAGGGAGTAATAGTAATTGTATTTATGAAGAGTCTACCATGTGCACTGTACTAAGAAAACCTGAGTGAGCATTAGTTGGGATCTCTGGCCATCCGGGCCCTCATGGATTAAGAATAAAGTGGGATAGAAGACCTGGTGACAGGCACAGAAAAAGAGATGAAACAAGAGGAACACTTAAATAGCAAAAACAACAAAAGTGAGAGTAAGCACAAAAATAAAAATTAAAGCCAAAGGGAAGCTTGTGGAATCACTGAGGGCCAATGATTGAGAATCTACGATTTGTGACCTCAGTGAGTAGACAGTCCATGCTTGGGCCTTCCGACTCAGAAGCTCTTGGTCTCACCCTAGGCCTGATCCTGGAAGTGGGGTTCAGGGGGAAGGCTGGACCCCAGCCCCTGCTTACTCAATGCCCATGGAGATGAGGGAGACAGCCACCACCAGCAAGTCCAGGATGTTGAAGTAATTCCGGCAGAAGGAGCCCTTGTGGAGGAAGGCACCGTACGTGGTCATCTGGGGAGGAGGATCACATCCGCGGGGTTGGAAGGGAAATCATGTGGGTCGAGGCCACCATACACCCTGAGGCCCGGGGTTTCTGAGGTAAGGTGCCATGCCTACCCCACTCTCCAAACCCCTGCCCTTTATAGACAATGGCAAATCCTCTGGGCTCGGCGATCTCTAGCTCCTACAATCCCAATTCCTTTCACTTTTCCTTTCAGTAAGCATGGCAGGGGTACATTGGTTGTGTACACCATAAGCACCGATGCACTCACCTTCAGAACAATCTCCACAGTGAACACGGAGGTGAAGGCGATATCAAAGTAGCCAAGGATCTGGAGGAGAAGTGGGGGTAAAGGGAAAGCCAAGGAGAATGGGGAGAAAAATAAAGTAGAATGAGGAAGAGCAGGAGATGTTAGAGTTGGAGAGACAGACCGAAGGTTTGGGAGCGAAAAGATCCAAGAAGGTGTACTGGTGCCGGGGGTTTCGGAAGCCAGGCTCTGCTCTGGGTACATTTCTGGCTTTTGAGCATGAGGACTGCTGGTTGGGGGAACTGCTTTTAGGGACCCTGACAGAGGGACACTGTGAGGTTCAGTCCATGGAGGGCCTGTCTGTGGGGAGCCTCTCTGTGGAGAGCTTATCTGTGGGGAGCTTTGCCTTGGAAGAGCTTGTCTGTGGGGAGCTCATCTGCAGGGGAGCAGTGTGGCACAGTGGAAAGAGCATGAGCTTTGGAGTCAGAGGTCATGAGTTCAAATCCCAGCTCTGCCACTTGTCATCTGTGTGACTGTGGGGAAGTCACTTAACTTCTCTGTGCCCCAGTTACCTCATCTGTAAAATGGGGATTAAGACTGTGAGCCCCATGTGGGACAACCTGATTCCCCTGTGTCTACCCCAGCGCTTAGAACAGTGCTCTGCACATAGTAAGCGCTTAACAAATACCAACATCATTATTATTATTATTATTATTACCCATACAAAGCTTGTCTGTGGAGAGCCCAAATATAGGGAGCCTGTCTGTGGGGAATCTGTTTGTGGGGATCTTGTCTGTGGGGAGCTGATCTGTGAAGAGCCCTTCCTTGGAGAGCTTGTCTTTGGGGAGCTTGTCTGTGGGGGGCCCACTCATGAGGAGCGTGTCTGTGGGGAGCTCATATGTGGGGAGCCTGAGTGTAGGGAGCCCACCTTTGGGGAGCCTTCCATGGGGAAACTGGCTGTGGGGAGCCACCTATTTATAAGAAGCTTGTCTGTGGGAGCTTCCTGTGGACACCCCGCTCCTGGAGAGCGAACCCACGGGGAGCCCATCCATAGGAAGCCAATCTGTGGGAAGGTCATCCATTGGGAGCCCATCCACAGGGAGTCTGTTCCTGAGGGGCCCACCTATGGGGAGTCCAACTAGGGATCCTGCTCCTGGGGAACCCACTAGTGTGGAGCCCATATGGAGGAAGCCCACCTGTGGGGAGCCCACTTGTGGGAAGCCCGCCTGAGAGGAAGCACCTATGGGGAGCCAGATCCCAAGGGCAAGCAATCACCTGGTTCCTGAAGGATTCGGCCCGGATGGGGTCCTCAGCTGCTAGGGAGATGCTGCTGAGTAGGATGAAGAGCAGGATGAAGTTGGTGAACCAGGTGGCATTGACTATGCGGTGGCAGAGCACACGGATCCTGTGGGCAAGGGTAAGGTGGAAGGGGGCTTGGTGACCATTGCAGGACTGCCCTGATCACAGATCTGCAGGCAGAGAGCTGATCCCATGGGGGCTCCAATGGCTTGTGGATCCAGTACTAACAGGGGAAGACCTTAGCCTGTGGTTCTCTGTCCTTGGTTAATGGGATAATCTTTCTGTGTGCCCCATAGTCTGGTTCCCTCTCTCCTGCTTCTCTCCTCAGAGTGCTGGCATAGGGGAGAGCAGGGGCAGGGAATACTGAGGAGTTGGTGCTTCTGGGAGTTGTAGTTCCAAAGTCTGGAGCTTGGAGACTGGGAATCACAGTGGCTAACAGGCGTCTCTCAGGCTGTGGGAAGTCTGGGGTCTTTCAGGGAGAAGAACAAAATCTGCAGGAAGGCAGATGGGCCCTTCTCATGGGGACTGAGCCCCAAGCACTCTCAGACCCTAGGGCAGCTGCCTCATTGTCCCAGGGCAGCACCACCCCCAGTGCCACCTCCCATCCCTCCCCAGAGAAGGCCAGCCTACTTGTTGGTGGGGCTGAAGATGAAGAAGGAGCTGGCTTCAGGCATTGGCACAGCCTTCTCCTTCAGCTGCAGCTCTGCCAGGGGGCGGGGCCGGGGACTCAGGGGGATCTCGGGCTCATCTTCCTCATCGTCTCCTGGGAAGAAGGTGTGGGGGGTGACAAGAAAGCCGGGGTGGTGGAGGGCATCAAACAGATGTCTGTAGCTCAGGCCTTTCTTAGTATTTGACTCACCTGTTCAAACTGGCCTTTTCTCAGACATAATGAACCCATCCTGCCAAATGCTCAGGTGTCCTGCACCCTCCCTGGGCTGACGGACCCTTGCCTGGCACAGTGGGCAGGAACTTGATGCTCACTCCTGGCCTAGATCGTGACCCTACCCTACCCAGGGGGGACCAGGGGTCTGGTGATTCCTGGGCAAGCCCCCTCACCTTCCTTCCCCTGGATGCTGGGCAGCTCCCTGAGGTGACAGGCATCTCTGTGCTAGGCCCGGCAGTAGCAAGTCCTCCTGATATCTCCCCTCCCCCTACCCCAGGGCACTCTTTTCATGGAGATGGAAGCTTAGAAGAGAAACCCCACCACTCTCTGAAGTTTGAAATTCACCTCAGAGGAGGCCGAGCCCTGCTCTCTGAGTGGGCAGGAGTGGACTTTTCCTTCTTCCCCCATCATTATGTTCCTAGTGTGAGCTCCACTCTCTCAAGGAGAATGGCTTTGCAAATAACCACTGGCTCACTAGCCCAGAAGAGTGAAGTGGAAAGCCAACTGTCAAAACTGGGACTGTTCTGGTGGTGTATGACTCTGGCCTTGTTCCTGTGTTCCCCTTCCCGTGTTCCCAGTCCTCTTCTTCTTCCCTCAGCCTCAGTGCCTCACCTGGAAAGTCGGCTGACGGATAGGGATCCTTTATCTCATTGACATTGGATTCAAACTCGTCCACTTTGAGCTACAGACAGAAAGGAAGGAAACCGGCATAATGAGGTCTCCAGGGAGGGGGCAAGCCACTATTCTAAGAAATGATTAGCCCCCTCCCCCTCAAGAGAGCTCAGACCAAGAGCAGACATAACATTAATCTTTTCAACCCTTCCCCACATTACCCAAGCTCCCTCCATTCCTTCTCCCCATTCCATTCTGTTTCCTCCTCCTTCCCCCTAGTAGTCTACTAAGTGAGCTTGGGCCAGTGGCTAGGCTCCCCCTCCCAAACCTTTCCCTTCCCTCCTCCCTCTGCCCCGAGGCTAGTGGAAAGAGCCTGGAACTAGAAGCCAGGAGGACTGGGTTCTTGTTCAGCTTTTCAACAGGCCTGTTGTGTGAACTTGGACAAGCTATTCAGCTTTCTCTGGGTCTCAGTTTTTCCACTGAGGGAAATGGGGATAAGATGCTTTACTCTTCCTATTAGATTGCGAGCCCTGGGTGGGCGGGATCTCTGTCTGATCTAATTAAAGACTAGCCCAGTGCTTTGGCACCTAGTGAGGGTAAATACCACAATACTATAAATAGCCCCAATATCAAGGCCCTGCTAAAAATTCCCTTTTCTCCAGAAAGCCCTCTTTGATTACCAGCACCCCAAGTGGCATCTATGTTTACATCCCCCCTTGGAATCTCTGTACCCAGTAATGTATAGATTGGTGGTGAATTCTAATTTATGCATGCTACTTACATCTTTCTATATTTCTGCTATTGTTGACTCTTATCTTTGTTCTCTTTCCTGCCTCCCTCCCTCACTGTATTGTAAATTTCTGTTGCACTCTCCCAAGTGCTTAGTGCAGTGGTCTGCACCTGGTTGATTAATTGATTGATTGACTGGAAGAATCCCCTTGTGGGCAGAGAAAGTACCAATTACACTGTATTGTACTCTCCCAAGTATTTAGTACAGTGCTCCATGCACAGTAAGAGCTCAATAAATACCACTGATCGATTGATTGCAGGCACAAGTGCAGGGATGAAAGGATGTTTTGAGCATCCAGAGATTATTATTTTTATTAGTATTATTATGATAATTGCTAAGTGTATAACATGTGTCAAGCACTCTTCTAAGCAAGGGGGAGGATACAAGATCATCAGGTCAGACACAGTCCCTACACCACATGGGGCTTACAGTCTAAGTAAGAGGGAGAAGAGATAGTGAATCCCCATTTTGCAGATGAAGGAACTGAGGCACAGAGAAATTAAGTGACTCTAGACCATAACTGTTTTTTTATGGTATTTGTCAAATGCTTACTATGTGCCAGGCACTTTTCTAAGCGCTGAGGTACATACAACTAATCAGTCCCTGTCCCCCATGGGGTTCACAGTCTTAATCCTCATTTTACAGATGAGGTCCAGAGAAGTGAAGTGACTTGCCCAAGGTTACACAGCAGACATGTGACAGAGCCAGAATTAGAACCCAGGTCCTTCAGACTTCCAGGCCTGGGCTGTATCCACTAGGCCATGCTGTTTCCCTAATATTCGGATAGCCATGAGATCCTGAGCCCAAATCTCAGGGAAGTTTTTAGTTCCCATGGTATTTTTTGTAGATTAGGCAGCCCTCCCTTTAAAATCAATCAATGATAGGTATTTATTGAGCACTCACTATGTGCAGATCATTGTATGAAACACTTGGTAGGGTACAGAACAACAGAGTTAGAAGACATATCCCCTGCACACAACAAGCAGGGGAAACTGTCTTCTGCAGTAAGCCTGTGAGAGTTAGGGGGTGTGGAAGGTAGTCTGTGGGACTGACTGTGTTTGAGCTGAGAACTTGCTATCTACTCCAATGCTGAGTACACAGTGAGCACTTAATAAATATCACAATTATTACTCTTATGGCAGTTGCAGAATTCCACTCCCTCCCCCCCGACCAAGCTTTGAGGTTCTGAATCAATTTAATCAATGGTATTTATTGAACACTACTGAGCACTTTCTGTGTGCAGAGCACTGTACTAAGTACTTGGGAGAATACCACAGGATTGGTAAACACAATCCCTGCCCACAAGGAGCTTACGGTCTAGAGGAAATAGAGGGCTCTCACCTTGGCCGTAGTGGGAATCCCTTCTCCCTTGGCCTTCATCTCCAGCTTTTTGGCCAGCATCAGCCTCTCCTCTTCTGACTTGTCTGGGAGACCCCTGGTGGGAAAAATCCAGGAGAGCTGGGAAGAAGTGGCCAATGTGCCATCCAGACTCTCTGAGTTCACATTTCCCCTCTGACACTCCTCCCAAGGGAGACCATTACTGGGGTCAGCCCATCTGGGAGTCCTTTGACTTTGGCTTTTCTAGTCTGAGGACGGCTGATGGAGCTAGAGCCTTCACAGGCTGGGGGCTGAGCGTTCCTTAGGGGAGGGTCCTTACTGGTCAAGTGTTGCTATCAGACCCAAAGCCCAACACAAGCCTCGGGCTGAAGGCTGCTGCCCCCGGGGGGCTTACTCCTCAAAACTCTCCATCTCTCTCCACATCTCCCAGAACTCCCTGACCACTGGCATTATTCATTCATTCATTCAATCATATTTACTGAGTACTTACTGTTTGTTGAGCACTGTACTAATCGCTTGGAAAGTACAATTCAGCAATAAAGAATGACAATCCCACACCGGGCTTATAGTCTTGGCACTTCATCTTCTCTCTTCCCTGCCTACTCATCCTCATTCCTCCTCAACTACAGCAGCTCACCCATTTCGTTCCTCTCAAGACAATCTACTCACTGGGCCTCACTCTTGTTGCCCTTGCTGCAGACCTCTTGCACACACCCTTCCAACTTCCTTGAACTCCCTTTCCCTTCCCACCTATAAACCACTGCTCCTCCCTTCTTCAAAGCCTTTCTGAAATCACATTTCCTTCAGGAGACCTTCCCTGATTCACCTTTTATCTCCCTATCCTACATATATTATTATTATGGTACTTGTTAAGTGCTTACTATGTGTCAAGTGCTGTATTAAGTGCTGGGGTAGATTTGGAATAGTCAGGTTGAACACAGTCCCTCTCCCACATGGGGCTCACATCCCCTGCAACTGCCACTTTCCCACTTACCTGTCATCTAAGCAGTTGGGGTCTCCACTCCACCAACCATTCCCTCTCGGCCTGTAGCACCCAGAGCTTAGAACAGCGCTTGGCACATAGTAAGCTCTTAACAAATACCATCATCGTTATAATCAAGCACATAACTTTCTACTCTGCTGCTTTCTCTAATCTGTAATATGTTTTAGCATCTATCTCCCAGACTTCTCTATCACCGTGGATGGCACGACCATCCTTCCCGTCTCTCAGGCCCGCAATCTCGGTGTCATCCTTGACTCGTCTCTCTCGTTCACCCCACACATCCTATCCGTTACCGAGACCTGCCGGTTTCACCTCTACAATATCGCCAAGATCCGCCCTTTCCTCTCCACCCAAACGGCTACCTTACTGCTACAGGCTCTCGTTATATCCCGGCTAGACTACTGTGTCAGCCTTCTCTCCGACCTCCCTTCCTCCTCTCTCGCCCCGCTCCGGTCTATTCTTCACTCCGCTGCCCGGCTCATCTTCCTGCAGAAACGATCTGGGCATGTCACTCCCCTTCTTAAACAACTCCAGTGGTTGCCTATCGACCTCCGCTCCAAACAAAAACTCCTCACTCTAGGCTTCGAGGCTCTCCATCACCTTGCCCCTTCCTACCTCTCCTCCCTTCTCTCTTTCTACCACCCACCCCGCAAGCTCCGTTCCTCCGCCGCCCACCTCCTCGCCGTCCCTCGGTCTCGCCTATCCCGCCGTCGACCCCTGGGTCACGTCCTCCCGCGGTCCTGGAACGCCCTCCCTCCTCATCTCCGCCAAACTGATTCTCTTCCCCTCTTCAAAACCCTACTTAAAACTCACCTCCTCCAAGAGGCGTTCCCAGACTGAGCTCTTCTTCTCCCTCTACTCCCTCTGCCATCCCCCCTTTACCTCTCTGCAGCTTAACCCTCTTTTTCCCCTTTTCCCTCTGCTCCTCCACCTCTCCCTTCCCATCCCCACAGCACTGTACTCGTCCGCTCAACTGTATATATTTTTCATTACCCTATTTATTTTGTTAATGAATTGTACATCGCTTTGATTCTATTTAGTTGCCATTGTTTTTACGAGATGTTCTTCCCCTTGACTCTATTTATTGCCATTGTTCTTGTCTGTCCGTCTCCCCCGATTAGACCGTAAGCCCGTCAAACGGCAGGGACCGTCTCTATCTGTTGCCGACTTGTTCATCCCAAGCGCTTAGTACAGTGCTCTGCACATAGTAAGCGCTCAATAAATACTATTGAATGAATGAATGAATGAATCTCTCCTGCTAGCCTCTAAACTCCTTGGGGACTGAGATTATGCCTACCAACTATTGAACTCTCCCAAGTGCTTAGTACAGTGCTCTGCACATAGTAGGTGCTCACAAATGTTATTGATTGATTGATTGACCTACTGACAGCTGTGTCCAGTTCTTATGCCCTCATCCCTGGTTCCCCATACCCTGGCCCCCCTTTTTTGTGTTGTGGATCTAATTGGTTTGAGGGGGCAGCAAGGGGTGGCGAGGGAGGGGTTGCTTGTGCTCTCCCCCTGCCATACACACTCCCAGACTCCCCATCATGCCCCTTCCATGCACCCTGCCTGCCCTTCTGCTTTCTCAGGAGCAGCAGTGGCAGGTGGCAGAGGAAGGTGGGGAGGAGGACAGCACAGGGAGAGGATGGCAGGGAGCCAGAGCAGCAGGGACCCTGGGCTCAGCAGGGACCCTGGACTCAGCAAGGACCACCTCACACTTGCCCCTTCTTAGCAGTTGGGTGGACACAACCTAACTGCCCCTTCTGAGATGTGCGCTTGCGCCGAGTTCTAATCCAGCCCCGCCTCGGACCTTGCCCCACCTATGTCCTGAGCCACCTCTACCCCTTTCCACCTCTGCCCCTGCCCTACCTTTGCCCATGCCCTCACACCACATCCCCTGCCCCATCCCCACCCCTGCCCCTTCCCCTACTCCGCCCTCCATCTCACCCCCTGACCTGGACATCTTCCTTCGTTTCCTCTCTTCGGCCTTGGCCTTCTGGGCGGAGGTCAGACTCTCAGCCTCGGCTAGGTTATCCACCGCAATGGCCAGGAAGACATTGAGCAGGATATCTGGGAGAGGTTGTGGCTAAGGAGTCAGTCTGCAAGGGGTCTCAAGAGGCCACCCCTCCCCTGGGGATGCCTAGAGAATGCAAGCTCTAATCTCTCCATGCCCCTGGGTTCTGGTCTGGGTGGCCCAGAATGGGAGACTGCCACTCTCCCTCCCAGCTCCCTCCCAACTCCTTCCCGGCTCCCTCCCAGCTCTCTCCAGCTTCTCTCAGATCCTCCAGCACCCTCCCTGCTCCCCTGAGGTTGCAAGAAAGGCCAGAGGTCTGTTGAACCTGCACCCTGCCCTAGAAGCCTGTCCAGCCTGCTCCCTGGCCATCCAGAAGGATACAGTTGCCACAGACAAAGAGGATGATGAAGTAGATGCAGACAAGCACACCCGGATAGGAGGGGCCCCCATAGGCCAGAATCCCATTGTTCATCACCGAGTTCCAGTCTTCCCCTGTGAGGATCTGGTGGATGGGTGGGCAGGACAGATAGGCGGATGGATGGATGGACATAAGGATGGCAGAGGAGGCAAGTGGGTGGGCGGACAGATGGATGGGCAGTGGAGGAGAATGAGGAACAAAGAGGGACAGGGTCACAGTAACACGGTCACCCAGCAGGCCAATGGCCAGGCTGGGGTTAGAACCTGGCTCTTTCATTCAATAGTATTTACTGAGTGCTTACTATGTGCACAGCACTGTACTAAGTGCTTGGAATGTACAATTTGGCAACAGAAGAGACAATCCCTGCCCAGTAACGGGCTCACAGTCTAAACGACTGTGAGAGTCAGGCTCTTCTGATTCTCAGCCCAGTAGCTTTCTTCTCAGCCACCCTCCCTCCCAGCAAAGGCTTTATTATCTCTTGGGCAGACATCGCCATGCTTGGACTTGGTATAACAGGCCTAGGCCACATGCGGTGAGTGGTAGGCAAGTCTGTCCTGATGGGTGCCAGCCCTCTTCAGGATAGCTATTGGTTGGTGGGGCTGTGGCATGGGTGGCAGGAAACTCAAATAATCCTAGCAGCCCTTGCTAGTCCCAGAAGCTCCAGCTAGCCCCTATAAACTGAGAATCAACTCAAAAAAGGCGACTTCCATAAGACCACTGCACCTCTGCATCCAGAGGGATTCATGAACTTAGGGGTGTTCACTGGATGGGGGTTGGATGGGAAGAGGTGGGGACTCGAGCCATCTAAAAAGGAAAATCTGCCCTGCCATGGGCATCTCCCGTTTGTGCTTGAGACTGGTATTAGAGTGGGTTCCACCTAGCGAACCAGAGAGGAACACAGAGGGAACCTAGCCTGGAATTACTGGGCATCCCCATTTATGGCATTGGGAGTAACCAGCTGGAATGCCACAAGAAGGAACGTGTATCAAGGGCTGCCCATTCCTGCTCACTGGCGGTGGGGGGAGGGGGGTGTCTTTTCAGGTAGCCCACGAGTGAAGGGAGGGGTCTAGAGGAGGTGGGCCCACCCCAGCTATCACAGAGGGAAACTGGGGCAGAGAGTGGGGAGAAGCAAAGGTGACCTGAAATTGTCAAACAAGCTAGAGGCAAGCCTGGCAAGGGACCAAAGTGCTAGAGCTCTCAGCCCTGAGTCCAGTTGGAGTAGACAGCCTCCTTCTCTGCCCACTCACTTCCCTCCTCAGTCCCGGCCATACCTGGAAGACGCTGATGAGGGCCTGGGGGAAGTTGTCAAACCTACTTCGTCGAACTTCTGTGTCCTCAAAGTCGAACTTGCCTCCAAAGAGCTGCATGCCCAGCAGGGAGAAAATGATGATGAAGAGGAAGAGGAGGAGGAGCAGGGAGGCGATGGAGCGGATCGAGTTCAGAAGAGAGGCCACCAGATTGCTCAGAGATGTCCAGTGCCTGGGGGAGAGGAAGCCCGAAATTCTGGGATGATAGATCGTGGTTATCTGCTTTGTGGTGCTGGGGGCTAATAGGGAGAAAGATTGGGGAGCCGGGACTCCTGGGTTCTCAGTCAGATTGGCCCTCTGTGTGACTTCTGCTCAACCAGCTCCTTGGACACCCCAGGGGGAAGCCTCCCTCAAAAGAGGAGTGGGGGCTTCTCCACTGCCCAGCCCAAGCCCAAGCTGAGGACTGTGTGCCAGACCACTGAATCTGGGAACTCCCACCCTGCATCGTGGTCCCACAGGCAGCCCAAAGCAAATGTCGTTGATGGTTGGTGGTTCCTTGTAGGTCAAAGGGGCCAGTTCCCTGAACTTGATTGGTTGGGTCCCATTTGGGCTCCCCAGGGCTCCTCGTCCAGGGTCCTGTGGCCGGAGGGCTCCCTGGCCAGTCTCCCCGGGGACCCTGTACATGATGGACAATGCTGCTGGTGTTGGAGGAAGCAGCATGGTCTAGTGGAAAGATTAAGGTGTGGGAGTCATAAGGACCTGGGTTCTAATCCTGCACTTTGATAATTACTTTCTATGTCACCTCTGGCAAGTCACTTAACTTCTCTGTGTCTTAGCTTCCTCAACAGTAAAATAGGGATACCCGTTTTCCCTCCTATTTAGACTGTGAAGCCCATGTGGGCCACAGACTGTATCCAATGTAATTAACTTCTATCTACCCCAACACTTAGAACACTGTTTGAAACATATTAAGCACTTAACAAATACTATAAAGAAACGGTGGAAGGGCATCTCCTGCCCTGAGAGTCCTGGGCAGGTGGCTGACTCAAGAACCTCTCTCGGGGTGTAACCAGAGACCCCAAGCCAAACAGCAACTGGAACCTTGCTGGAGGGGCCTGCCCACCTACCACCCAACAATTAGGCTCAGAGAAGGGTTGGGGATGGACCCGCGGACCCACTGAAGCTGTACAATGGGTGTGGGTCTCAGGATCGGTTCTGACGCAGCCCTCACAGGCTTAGACAGAACAGGACCTTCCGTGAGATGTCGGGCCAGCTGGTCAGTGCTCAGTTCCCAATCTGATGTGACAGGCTGGAAGGAACAACTTCCTGATGCCGCTGGTTTCCTGACTGCAGGGCAGTGGTTAGCACACTCCCCTCCACTCTGGTGCCCCTACTCAGTGGCTGCACCTGCCGGGAGAGTTTGGGTCTGGAAGGCAGGCTTCTAATATCTGCAAATGCACAGAGAGGGGAATGAAACCTTGTGCAGCTCTTTTCTGGGAAGTAAATGTTCAGTGGTTTCAGATAAGTGCTCTCCCCCAGTGTTTGGGAACAGTAAGCCAAGGAAGAAAGGCAGTCAGGACTCTTAATCTCTCTCCCTCTTGCTCCCTCACTCTGTCTGCCTCTCTCCATCCCCTTCTCCCTCTCTCTGTCTCTCCCTCCCACCTCCCTCAACTCCCTGCTGGTAAAGAGGGGGCAGAGGGCACCTAGTGGACTGTGAAGTTTGAGGGGGTAATCTCCACCTAAAAGAGAATGAGGTTAAGTGAAAACTAACTAAATCAGAAGATTTCAGAATGCCAGTGCCAGGCAGATTTATGCAAATGAGCATGCCAATACACCACAGAAAGAGTTGCTTCTCTGGGGCCCGCCCCCAGCTCCCCTCCCCATCTGCCTGCTCCCCTCCTCCCCAACTTTTTATGATATTTATTAAGCTCTTACTATGTTCCAGCATTGGGGTAGGTACAAGATATTCAGGGTGGACACAGTCTATGTCCTACATGGGGCTTACAGCTTTGGAGGAGAGGGAGGAAAGCCCCTAGAGGCCCTGCAACAGCCTGACCCTGCTCCCTTCATTCATCAACCCCAGCCCAGCCTCACAGCACTTATGTCCATATCTGTAATACTTTTCTTTATATTAATGTCTGTCTCCCCCTCTAGACTGTAAGCTCGTTGTGAACAGGGAATGTGTCTGATATATTGTTCTATTGTATTCTCTCAAGTGCTTAGTACAGTGCTCTACACACAGTAATCGCTCAATAAATAAGATTGACTAATCCCTATTATACAGATAAGGTAAATGAGGCACAGAGAAGTCAAGTGACTTGCCCACTAGGCCCCATTGCCCTGCTCTGGTACTGCCCCTGGCCCCGCTTACCTGGTGACCTTAAAGATCCTCAGCAGGCGAATGCAGCGCAGGACAGAGATGCCGAGGGGAGACATAGCGCCCATCTGGACCAGAGCAGTCTCCAGCAGGCCACTGCACACCACGAAGCAGTCGAAGCGATTGAAGAGTGACATGAAGTACTGGCGGAGGCCCAGCCCGTACATCTTGAGCAGCATCTCCACAGTGAACAGGGCCAGCAGCACTGTGTTGGCCAGGTCTGGACCGCAGGGGTGGAGAAGTAATAGAGGAGTTGGAGAGAGATGTTTGGGCTGGATTTTTATTCTCTCGCGCTGGAGCAAAGTGAGTGAAGTTGGAAAAGAATGCTAATTTCCAGGGTGGAGCTTAGATTTTTGGAATGCTGACAGATCAGGGCAAGTGGCCGGGAAGAGTCAGTCCCTAGTCCACTGACCCCAGGTGGACCATGGGCTTGTGGTGGGGAGAAGGTGCCGGTGAGGAGGGGTGTGGGGGCGGTGGAGGTGACAGCATTCTTCCTCAGGTGAGACCCAGCAGAGGAAAGGCCAAGGGGCAAAGAGGGTCCTCTAGACTGTAAGCTTGCTGTGGGTAGAGGTCTACCAACTCTGTTGTATTGTGCCCTTCCAGCGCTTAGAACAGTGCTCTGTGAAAAATACTCAATAATACCACTGATTGATTGATTGATTGATTGTCTGAGGGAGAGAGCAGCATGGAGGGTGGAGGGATTGGGAAAAGTAGCAGAGAGTGGAGGTTGAGAACCAATTCATTCAGTTGTATTTATTGAGTGCCTACTGTGTGCAAAGCACTGTACTAAGTGCTTGGGAGAGTACAATATAACAATAAACAGACATATTCCCTGCCCACAACAAGCTCATCAGTGAGCAGAGCTACTATAAGCCCTAGGGGCAGACACACGCACACACACACACACACAATCATGGGGAAGTGAATTGTACATTCCAAGTGCTTAGTACAGTGCTCTGCACATAGTAAATGCTCAATAAATACTATTGAATGAATGAATGAATAAAACCTATCCTTTCTTTCCCTGCTAAGCAGGCATGGAATAAAAAGTTACCTCCAAGTCCCCCCTCTTTCCTTGGCCTAGAGTCTAGCTCTGCCCTGTGACCTTTGATAGGCCCTGGGATCCCTGAGGGTGGATTCTCAGATGAGGGAAGCCCTTGCCCCCAGAGCTCTAAGAATGAAGATGGCAGAAAAGATTTAGGCAATGGAGAAGACAGCAAGCCTGAGGGTGAACTAGCAGTGAGGTACAGTTGTTAAAAAGTGATGCATAAATAAGAAAACAGCACAAAGGAGCTGCAGCATGGCCTAGTGGAAAGAGCAGAGGCCTGGGCGTCAGAGGATGTGGGTTCTAATCCTGGGTCTGTGATGTATCTGTTGTGTGACCTTGGGCAAGTCACTTCACTTCTCTGTGCTTCAATTACCTCATCTGTAAAATGGGGATTAAATCCTCCTCCCTTCTTCTTGGACTGTGAGCCCCATGTGGGACAGGGACTGTGTCTGACCTGATGAACTTGTATCTGCCCCAGGGCTTAGAACAGTGCTTGACACATAGTAAGCACTTAACAAGCATCATAATTATAATTATTATTATAGGAACTAGGAGTTTACCCTTCCATCTGACATCGCCCCCTTTCCCCACCCTTCCTATCATGATCTTCCCTTCACACTGGTTGACATTAGAGTCCTGGCTTAGCTCTGGACTCTACATCGTAAGAGGAACAGAATCCACTTGAAGAGGAATCAGAGGTGGACAAGAAACATGCCATGTTGGGAAAGATGAGAAGCAGCATGGGCCAGTGGAAAGAGCTCGGTCCTGAGAGTCCGAGGACCCGTTCCTTCGTCTTGGCTTTGCCATTTGCCTGCTGTGTGGACTTGGGCAAGTCACTTAATTTTCTAGGCCTTAGTTTCCTCATCTGTAAAATGAGGATTTAATACCTGTTCTCCCTCCCCATCAGACTGTGAGCCCCAAATGGGACAGGGTCTGTGTCTGACCTGATTATGTAGCTTAGTACAGTGCTTGACACATAGTAAGTGCTTAACAAATATTATTATTGTTATCATTTTATTAGTATCATTATTATAGGCACTACACAAATGCCACAGTTATAAATCATTAGATGCCCCACAACCCCTGAATGGATGAAAACAACATGAAAGATGTGGTTTTACATTGCTGGGACTAAGTCCCTGGTAGGTAGAACCAGCCCCTGAAACTGAAGCATTGACTGAAAACACAGCCAAAACCCCTGTGGGCGCTCCCTCCCCCTGCCAACCCCCAATATCCCTCCTAGCTGCCCCCTGAAATTGAGCTGTGGGAGGTGGGCCGCGACAGACTCAGAATGGGCTACTATCTCCACACCGATAAAAGCGGTGCAAACTGCCGCAGTTAAAAAGCCCCTTTCCAGGAAAGCTGCCTCATAGTTACTGGTAAACCCAACAAGCCACCTCCCTCAGTTCCTTAGTTCACCCCTGGGAAAGTTTTCCTGGAGAGGGAAGCCCCTGGAAAGCTGGGAAGCTCCAGCAGTGGGGCAGGGATTGCCCGTTGAAAAGCAGAGAAGTTGGGATGATTTTACCCTTGCATAGTGGTTAGAGCCTGGACCTGGGAGTCAGAGATACTAGATTTTAATGTTGGCTCTGCCACTTGTCTGCTGGGTGACCTTGAGCAAATAACTTCATTTCTCTTTGCCTCAGTTTCCTCATTTGTAAAATGGGGATTCAATTGCAGTTCCCCTTCCTATTTAGACCATGAGCCCTATGTGGGACAGGGACTGTGTCTGACCCAATTGACTTGTATCTACCCCGGTGCTTAGAAAGGTGCTTGACGCATAGTGAGTGCTTAAAAAATACTGTAATCATCAGAACAGAAGCAGTGTGGCCTAGTGGTTAGAGTATGGGCTTGGGAGACTGAAGGACCTGAGTTCTAATCCCAGATCTACCACTTGACTGCTGTGTGGCTTTGGACAAGTCACTTGAATTCTCTGTGCCTCGGTTACTTCGTCTGTAAAATGGGGATTAAGATTGTGAGCCCCAAGTGGGACATAGACTATGTCCAACCTGATTAGCTTGTATCTATCCCAGTGTTTAGTACACACAGTAAGCACTTAACAAATACCAAACATACAAACCAAAAAACAGAAGGTTGGGGAATGGTGGGGGTGGGGAAGGGGGTGACTGTCCTCCATTCCCATCTCACCTTGCACACGGGTCAGCCAGGCTGGCTGGAGGTGGTGCTCTGAGGCGATGGATAGGGTGTTGAGGGCCACCACCAGGATGACCAGCCAATAGAACACCTTGGACTTGACCACCTCATGGCATTTCCGGTGGAAGATTCGATTCCACCGTCTCCAGTGCCGGCTACAGGAAGCAGTAAGCGAGAGGCTCAGCAAATGGGGGAAGCTGGGTGTCAGCCAAAGGCCGCGGCTGTGCCAGCTAGGCTCTAGGTTGGTTGTGGGTGGGGCTTTGGGCGTGTCTAGGATGCGGAGGGATGTGCTCCCAGGGTGGGTTGACACCCAAAGTGAAGAACGAAACTAGGCGTCCAGGGAGGTTCTGGGAGGAACCCTTTTGGTGAAGCTGGGGTGGTAGGGATGGTGGGGCGGCGGCAGCGCCTGGCCGGTGCCACCCTCTAGTACCTATAAGCTCCCATGGCTGGGGCAGTGGGGACAGGAGAGGTGGGCGGGATACTCACAAAAACAGAAGGAATCTGTTCAAGCCCTCGATTTCATACAGACTTTCGGTGTCTGAGGCCCCTTCATCCAATGACAGTTTCCCTGAAAACAGGAGAGAAATCCTCAATGAACTAGGGTCAGATGGATGAGCTGGTCCAGGCTAGTTTCAGGGTAGTGCCTTCTGTGACTGTTTGCTAGAAATCCAAGCACACCCCAAGAGGGCCTCCTGGAGCACCCCAAAAGGCAACTTGAGAAGGAGGTGGGAGTAACCAACTTGAGCACCCCGAAAGGCAACTTGAGAAGGAGGTGGGAGTCTAAGTACCAGAACTAGGTTTAGGGGTACACCAGGTGAGTGGGTGCTGCCACTTGTAAGGGGCTTCCAAAAGAAAGATGGACCAGTTCAGGTCCCCAGAGGTACAGTTGCCTGCTCTCTGATCCTGGGCAAGACCCTTAACTTCTCTGTGCTTCAGTTTCTTCAACTTTAAAATGGGCATTCAATACCTGCTTTTCCTAGAGAAGCAGCGTGGCTAGAGAAGCAGCGTGGCTCACTGGAAAGAGCACGGGCTTTGGAGTGAGAGGTCATGGGTTCGAACCCCGGCTCTGCCACTTGCCAGCTGTGTGACTTTGGGCAAGTCACTTAACTTCTCGGTGCCTCAGTTCCCTCATCTGTAAAATGGGGATTAAGACTGTGAGCCCCACGTGGGACAACCTGATTCCCTTGTGTCTACCCCAGCGCTTAGAACAGTGCTCGGCACATAGTAAGCGCTTAACAAATACCAACATTATTATTATTCTCTCTCAGGCTGTGATCGCCAAATGGGTCAGGGACTGCATCCCATCTGATTGTAGTCTAGCCACCCTACTACTTAAGCTTGGCTCATACTAAGCTTGGCTCATAGTAAGCATTTCATTTTGTGTATGTGCTGAGGATCTGAGGAATGGGGAAACTGAAAAGCTCTCTGGCCAAGGCCTTGTCCTGCTCAATCACACAGCCTTGTCTCTCTTTCCCAGAAATTCCCCAGTGCCTTTAACTCTTCTAACTCTCACTTGTCTACAGTCAGTCACCCTCTAGCTTCTGGCTTCCAGCCCCTGCTCTCAACATAAACAGCTTTCCCTGGGTTCCAATCCCCTTGGGCAAGTCACTTCTATGAGCCTCAGTTTTCACCTTTCTTAAATGAGGATTCAATACCTCCTCCTTAATTGTGAGCCCCATGTGGGACACTCAGCATGGCAAATAGTAAGCAGTGACCACAATTTAACATCATTACTATTATTCCTGGAATTATCACTCTTGTAATTGGAAAGAATGAAAACCCTGCCCCTGTGGTGTGGAGGCAAGGGGTGGGAAACATGGGAGTAGAGGGCCAGGTGATCACAGGACTTGAGGGGTCATGCGAGAATCCAACACCAGATGTGGAGGGGTAGGAGCAGGAGACGGAAAATGGCTAAGGAGTCGGTACCTTCTCTCACATGGCCGTCATCCGTGACCTCAGCCTGGGTGATCCAGTTCATGTAGCCCTTCAGATCCTCCTCCAGTTGCTGCTTCTCTCTCAGTTTCTGGAACGCCCCCCGGGACTTGGCCTTCTCCCTTTCCTTGGTAAACTCGCTGCAGTAGACCCATGATGGTAGAGGCCAAGGGACAGGTCAAGGGCTGAGCTTGCTGTGCGGCCCACAACACAGTTCAGTTCACCCTCCCCAGGCAGGCCAAAGGGGCTGGAAAGAATCTGGACACTCAGGTTTCCCCACCCCTGGTTGGGCTGGTGAGTGAGGAAGAGGGCTTGCATGGGGCAGGCAGGCGGGGGCCCAAACATACCCGCTTAGCACTCCCAGCACCAGGTTGAGGATGAAGAAGGAGCCCAGCAGAATGAGGCTGACAAAATAGATCCAGGGCCACTCGTTCCCAATGGCGTCGTTGACCTGAGGTGGGACAGTCGTGAGCCCTCATCCCCATCCCCTGCTCCTCAGTCAGCAAGAGGTGGGGGGGGCAGGGGGTGCTGGAGCTGGTCTTTTGGGGATCCTAGCTGTGCCAGACTGCACTTTGTGTAAGATCTGTCCACAGGATGGGTTCCAGGCCCTCCAAAGAATTGCCCCAAAGCCATTTATGACCAGGAAACCCTGCAACTTCTGGGTTTGGGGTTTGCTCCATCCACATGATAAATTCTCATCACCCTGCAAAGCACGGGGCTGGGAGTCAGAACACCTGGGTTCTAGTCCTGGCTCTCCCTCTGGCCTGTTGTGTGACTTTGGAAAGATAGCTTAACCTCTCTGTGCCTCGGTTTTCTCATCTGTAAAATGGGAATAAGATTTCTGCTCTCTTTTTCTCTTGGATTGTGAACCCCATGAGGGACAGAGACTGTGCCGGAGTTCATGATCCTGTTATCTATCCCAGTGCTTGGCACCTAATAAACAATCAGTCAATCCTATTCATTTAGTGCTTACTGTGTGCAGATCACTGTACTCTTGCTTGGGAGAAAAAAAGGGAGCTAGTAGGCATGATCCCTGTCCTCAAGGAGCCTACAGTCTAGCAGTGGGTGGAAGACTCTAAAATAAATTACAGAAAGGAGGAAGGAGGAAACAGGGATATGACTAAGAGATCGTGGCTCTGTGAGAGAACATGTAAGACATAAACAGAAGTACCAAGGGAGGTTGTGAGGACTCTCCCAAGTGCTTTGTTCAGTGCTTTGCACACAGTAAGCATTCAATAAATATGATTAAATGAATGAAAGGACTCAAAAGCATAGGTGATTTGAAAGTGTTGATGGGGCAGCTGGTGGGGGATAGAGGGCTGGGAGATGAGAGATTAATCAGGGAAGGCCCCCTGGAGGAAATGGAATTTCAGAAGAACTTTGAAGAGGGGGAGAGAATTGTCTTCCTGATGGGAAGGGGGAGGGAGCTCCAGGCAAAAGGGAGGGAATAAATGAGCTAGGGCTGAGAATGAAGCATAGGTTAGCTGGAGAGGAATGGAGAGGATGGGTTGAGTTGCAGAGGGAGAAGAGGGTGGACAAGTAGCAGAAAGAGCGAGCCAGCTGATTGAGTGCCTCAGTGATCTCCTAATAACTATCACATAATAATTCCTCTTGACTGCACATGCTCTAGTAGCTGGGACTGAGGGCCCAGAGAACTAGGGCCTTCCCCTCCCATCCCCTCCCATCCCCCATGCCACCCACACATGCCCTCCACGGTTGCTTTCTGCCTCTCTGGGATGCCCAGAGCTGTGCCGCTGATGTCTCTGGCTCAGACCTACCCAGTAGAGGACGTCAGTCCAGCTCTCCATGGTAATGCACTGGTACACGGTGAGCATGGCGAAGCCGAAGTTGTCGAAGTGGGTGATGCCATTGTTGGGACCCGGCCAGCCACCTCGGCACTCGCTGCCGTTGATGGTGCAGGGGCGGCCGTGGCCGGTGGTGGCACAGGGAGATGGCTTCTCCCCCTCCACCGTGGCGATGATATCTGGAAAGGGGCAATAGGGGTGGGAGGAGAGAGGGATAAAGGGCTTCCCCTGAGACAGTGAAGCAGCTTGGCCTAGTGGAAAGAGCAAAGGCCTGGGAGCCCGGGGACCTGGGTTCTAATCCCGGTTCTTTCACTTGCCGGCTGTGTGACATTGTCACTTAACTTCTCTGGGCCTCAGTTACCTCGTCTGTAAAATAGGGAGTAAAACTGTGAGTCCTCTGTGGACAGGGACGGCGTCTGACCTGATTACCTTGTATCTACCACAGAGCTTAGTACTGTGCCTGGCTCAAAATAAGCACTTAAATATCACACACACAAAAAAGTAACTCCGGTTACCAGGGCCAGAATTGTCATGACAACGGAGAGCTGTTAGCTTAAAGTCAGGTTTGGGGAACAGCTAGCTCTGGACTCTGATTCCCTGAACCAAAAATAGGCCCCTTGGCCCTGCCAGCAGGTCAGTGGGTCTTCCAAGTGCTTAGTACAGTGTCAACAGTCAGCACTCAATAATAAGAAGTATGGTATTTGTTAAGCCCCTACTATGTGGCAAACACTGTTCTAAGTGCTGGGATAGGTACACGATAATCAGGTCAGAAAAACCATCGATTGATTGACTGATAGATTGGAGAAGAACCTTACTTAGCTGCTGGCACCATCTGCCTTCTCCAGAAAGGCTTGCTCGGAGCGGTGGGAATAATAGTCTTCATTAACAGCATAAATAGCATTAACTAATGGCCTCATGTTAAATTTCTTGGATTATTAATTATTGTGACTGATGAGTTGGTTTGATTGTTTTTCATTTGTTAACACTGTAGTTAGTGTTACAACATTACAGGAGAAAAACTGGATAGTCAGGTGTTGGGATACAACCCAAAGCTTCTGAAATTCGAACCCGCTCTGACCAAATTACATATGGTAAGCTGCATAATTACACCCTGAATGATGGGTTGTTAAAAACCAGAAAAATTTATATCCTAATTATCTTCAGCAGATCTCCCCCTACCTCCCTGCTCACCATCTGTGAACTTGCCAGTCTGCCCTGCTGTGACTCTCAGGGAAGGCTTTGTCTCCAGCCTCCCTGACCAAACTGACCAGGGCAGCTGGCTTCATTGACCAGCCAAGCTTCAGGACTGACTCCCCCTGGGGCCTAAAGCTGCCGTGGCTTGGCCTCTCAGCTGTTCCTTTTCATCATCAGGGTAACTAACTTCTTCCCTCCTTTCTTGGAAGTCATGGCCAATGTTATTAAAAAAAAACCAAATTGCTCAGTACATTTTTCACTGATTGATTGAGTTGGCTATCCAGGCTGGAGCTGGCCAGGAGTGTCCTCAACCCCAAACACTGGGGAAAGGGAGGAAATTAGGTGCCAGGAATATTCAAAGTATTTATTGACTATACTGGCTAAACTGTAAGCTCCTTGTGGGCAGAGAACATTTCCACCAACTCTGCTATATTATTTTCCCTCAACTGCTTAGTACAGTGCTCTGCACATAGTAAGCATTCAGTAAACATTCATTCATTCAATCATATTTATTGAGTGCTTACTAGGTGCAGAGCACTAAGTGCTTGGAATGTACAATTTGGCAACAGATTGATTGATTGATTGATTGATTGATTGATTCTGATTTCCCTGTCAGTGAATATTTTTAGGTCTTCCTCCCTTATTAGAGGGTAACCTCTGGAAGCGAAGAGAATGTGTCTTGGACTCCTGTTATTCTTTCCTGAGAATAGCTGAGCACAGTGCATTGACCTGAATAAATGCTGTTACTTCCATTCTCTCTGGAACTCCTTCCCCTTTCTAACTTGCCAGATCACAGCTCTCTCCAATTTCAAAGTCCTCCAGAAAGCCCAACTCTTCCATGAGTCCCTCCCCGATTAATTTTCTCCTCCTCAAAACATCTCTTCCCAACTACCATTGCAGCACTCATGCCCTCACAGTCACCCGGAGCTCTTTTGTACATATCAATTGGCACCTAGTTAGCATTTAAGAAGTATCATAAATCATCATACTCAACTCCTTAAGCACTTATTTGTTCACCTTCCCATTTTTCATTTTCTTGTTATAAACCTGAGTCTCCTTTTCTTCCTAACTGTAGATAATTTTGTGTCTCAATCAATAGTATTTATCAAACACTAAGTCTGGGCAGAGAGCATCATACTAAGTCCTTGGGAAAGTACGGTAGAGTTGTACATGATCCTTGCTCTCAAGGAGCATTCAAACTAGAGGGGAAGGCAGACATGAAAATAAATTGCAGGTGGGAGGTAGAATGTCAGTGACATTTATTTACCATCTACTGTACAAAGAACATTGTACTAAGCATTTGGTAGAGCAGGTTAGAGTTAGTAGGTCTGATCCCCGCCTTCAAACAGCTCCTAGCCTATCTTCCCCATTAGACTGAATTTATCAAGAGCAAAGATCACATCTGTAATCTCTGTTGTACTTTTCAAAGTACTCAGTCCAGTTCTCAGTTCTCTGCTCACCCAGAGGGCATTCAATAAGTCCTAATAATGGAGTGATCTCCTACTCTTCTGTGGGGGCACTGGGGGCACCCACCTGTCCCAATAAAGTAACATGTCTTGTGCATCTTGCCCTTGAAGAGCTCCAGGCCGATGATGGCGTAGATGATGATCATAAACAGGACCAGCAGGGCGATGTGGAGGAGGGGAACCATGGCTTTAATGATGGAGTTGAGGACCACCTGCAGGCCTGCAGTCAAGGAGAGGAGGCACTCATATCCTCTCACGGGTCCCCATTCCCACCTTCTCCATCTCTCCCTCCCCTCATTCTCCCCACTCCTTCTCCCTTCCCCTCGTCCCCACCTTCCACCTCCCCATCTCTTCCCTCATCCGCATCTCCACCCACTCCTTCCTCCCTTATCCTCATCCCTTCCCTCACTGCCCTCCCTTTCCCACCCCCTGTCCCCACCCCAATCCCAGCCCATTGCTTCCCCCATCCCCTCCCTCGCTGCCAACCTCTGCCCACTACCCTCCCTTCCCTTTCCCTCCCCTGCTACCTCCCTCCTCCCCTCTTCTCCTCCCCATCCTCCCAGGTGGGTCAGGGATGGGTCAACCCCTGGCAGAGGGGAATGACACAAACACTAAACAGGACCTCTGGGCCTACCATAGCCCTCAGAGCCCTCTGGGCCCCACTCTAGAGACGGCAGGTTGGGAGACCCGGAGCAACGTGATGGGGGAGGGAGCAGAAATTGTTACTCCCACTCCCTCTCCCCGCCCCCCGCCGGGGGGGCTCCCACCCACTTGGCACCCCGGAAACCAGCCGGAGGGGTCGCAGAACGCGGAAGGCCCTCAGGGCCTTGACATCAAAGCCTGCCCCTTTGCTGCTCAAGGGCGTCGAGCTGCTCTGGATCAGGTTGATCTGCTCCAGGACCACCGTGAAGACCCTGGAGTCCAGAGAAAGGTGGGGGGAGAACGGAGATATGAGGGGATGCTGGAGGAAGGACTGAGGAGTCTGAGCCACCATCCCAGGGAAAACTGAACAGAGTTAGAGCACTGAGGGTAAGGTGGGCCCCCAGGGAGGGCTGGAAGATGGAGTAGAAGTCAGGGACTACCCTTCTGAGGGCTCGGGGTGGGAGCTGGCTGGTTGGATGCCTACCAGGAGGTTTGGCACAGCCTGGGGTTGGCTCAGTGTCTTCTTAAGAGAGTTCCCCTCAATTGGGGACCTCAATTGGGGACCTCCTCAATCGAGGGACCCCTTTAGCTGAGAAGGCTTCTTGGAGGAGAAAGGCTTTTGGTAGCATTCTGAAGGACGGAAGGAATAAATTAATTAATTCATTTGTATTTTTTTAGCACCTTTGGGAAGATCACTATATTGGGCCCTTGTTGAGCTTACAGTTCACTTAACTGGTTCAGACGCTGACCTCCGGGAGTTTACAATCTAATGACAAGGGTGAGAGATATCATATATGATATCATGATATCTCCTTTCTTCCAAATTTCTCCTCAGGGTGGTGTCCCTTTCAAACAGAGCCCCTCAGGAGCTCCAGCTAAGCCTCTCTCCACATGAGCTGGGTGTTGGGGAGGTGGATGAGGGGGGTGTGTGACCACAGGCCTCTCCCATTCCTCTCCCTGGAAGAAGAAGCACAGCCCCTACCCCAAGAAGACAATGATGAAATCCAGCACGTTCCAGCCACTGCGCAGGTAGGCTTCTGGGTGGAACAGAAACCCGTGAGCAATGATCTTTATGACAGCTTCAATGGCAAAGACAATGAGGAAGAAGTACTCCATCTTTTCCTGCGGGAAGAAAAAGGGATAGAGAGAATCCCTGAGTTTCTCTCAGATATCTTCATCCCCAGAGATCTCCAAGCATGGGAATCTGCCACCGCTCTGATTTCAGCCTCTGTCCGGAAGGAAAGACTGGGGACTAATGGGAGGACTTCAACACACCATCCTCCATTCTCCTTCAGCTGCTCAAGTTCATGGGGCTGGCCTTAAGCCTCACTTTGGAGCAGGGTTAGTGTGGTTCAGGGGAAAGAGTCCCAATTGGAGAATGAGGAGATCTGGGTTCTAATCCCTGTCCTGCTTCTGACTTGGTATGTGAGCTTTTGCGTTAGTTTCCTTATCCATTAAATTGGGTTAATGGGGAATATGGCCTAGTGGAAAGAGCATAGAAAAATGATTCAAAAAACCACTAATCTAATCCCAGTTCTGCCACTGGGCTGCTGTGTGACATCGCTGTGACTCAGTTTTCTCATCTGTAAAATGAGGATAAGATTCCGCTTTCCCTTCCTCTCTATGACTCCTAGGCAGGATAGGGACTGTGTTGTATTTGATTCTCTCATACCTGTAACCACCTTAGTGCAGGGCTCAGCCCAGAATAGCACTTAAGGTATGTAACTGAGCTAACCGAACTACACGGGGCCAGGGCTCAGCCCCCAGCCTCAAGCTGCAGCATGGCCCAAAATAGTTGGTGTCTCTTCCCCTCCCTGGGGAAGAAGCCTCCAGCCAGCCGTCTTGGCCTGAGTCTGTTGTCTATTCCCTCGCCCCCAGGCTGGGTGACTGGATTATGAGAGGATTTCAAGGACCTAGTTGCTGCCAGATGAGGTTACATTTGTCCCTCAAACCAGAAAGCTTCTCCCGCCTGCCCCCAGCTCAAAGAAGCAGCCCTGCCCATCAGAGATGGTGTGCGTATGTGTGTGTCTATGGTGTGTGGTGCACTGTATTAAGTACTTAATAATGTGGTATTTGTTAAATGCTTACTCTATGCCAAGTACTATACAAAGTCTTGTGGATGATACAACATAAGCAGAGCAGATACAAACCCTGTCCCACCTGGGGAAAGGAGAACAGATATTTTATCCCCATTTTACAGATGAGGTAACTGAGACCCAGAAAAGTTAAGTGATTTGCCCAAGGTCACACAGCAGGTGGAGCTGAGGTTAGAACCTAGATCCTTAGAACTTCCAGACCCATGTGCAGTGTGTACAATAGAGTTAGTGGACACAATTCCCCCCGTCAAGGAGTTCACAGTTTATTGTGTAAAGAGAGCACTGTACTAAGCACATGGGAGAGTACCATAGTGTGAGGAAATAGGATCCCTGCTCTTAGGGAGTTTACAGACTATGGGAGGGGCAGGTGGGGGTAGAGACAGCAGACATAAATCATTTTCAAGTAAACTGAGGAAGGGCAGAGCTACAGCAGAATAATCCAAGAGACAGGAAAGATGAAGCAGCATGGTACAAGTCAAAAAGTAATGGTATCTAATCCCAGCTCCGCCACAGGTCTTCTATGTGACCTTGGGTAAGACAATTTACTTCTCTGGGCCTCAGTTACCTCATCTTTAAAATGGGAATTGAGACGGTGAACCCCACATGGGAAAGGGACTGTGTCCAACCTAATGTGCTTATATCCACGCCGGGGCTCAATACAGTGCTTGGCACATAAAATAAATAAAATAAAATAAATCCTGGTATTTGTTAAGCACTTACTATGTGCCAAGCACTGTCCTAAGCACTGGGGTAGATACAAGGTCATCAGGTTGTCTCCCATGGGGCTCACAGTCTTCATCCCCATTTTACAGATGAGGTAACTGAGGCAAAGAGAAGTTAAGTGACCTGCCCACAGTCATACCGCTGACAAGTGGTGGAGCCAGGATTAGAACCCACGACCTCTGACTCCCAAGCCCATGCTCTTTCCACTAAGCCACGCTACTTCTCATAGTAAGTGCTTAACTAATGCCACAGTTATTATTATTATGAAGATGTTCAATAGTATTTATTGAGCGCTTACTATGTGCAGAGCACTGTACTAAGCGCTTGGAATGAACAAGTCGGCAACAGATAGAGACAGTCCCTGCCGTTTGACGGGCTTACGGTCTAATCGGGGGAGACGGGCAGACGAGAACGATGGCAATAAATAGAGTCAGGGGAAGAACAAGGGGAAGGGGAAGATGTGAATAAGGAGTAGGGAGTTCAGAGCGGTGGGCACAAAGGGCTCTGAGGACTGGAAAGAATTGAGCCGATGCCTTGGCAGACGGTCACTGCCACATCCACAGCCTCCTCCACTCAGACCGGCCATCCTTGGTGGATGCTGACTCCCCGGGGTCTGTGGCCCCTGAGGCCAAAGAGACACTTGCCTTCATTGTGGGCTTCTTGGTTCCAGTTCCTTGTGGCCCAGAAGCCCAGAGATGGATGGGGCGAGTGGGTCTGACTAGCCAGCCAGGGAATTGGAGCGTCCGAGGGCGGGGGGTAGTGGAGGATGCAGCTATTTCTCTCACTAGGCAGCTTTCCTGGGCCTAAAGCCTCATTATCTCTTAGAGGTTTTTGTGTACATGTGTGTGAGATATTTGTTAAGTGCTTATTATGCACCAGACACTGTTCTAAGTACAGCTCTGGGGTAGATACAAGCTAATCAGGTTGGACACAGTCCATGTCCCACAAGGGGCTCACAGTCTTAATTCCCATTTTACAGATGAGGTACTGAGGCACAGGGAAGTCAAATGACTTCCCCGAGGTCACACAGCAGACACGTGGTGGAGCTGGGATTAGAACCCATGTCCTTCTGACTCCCAGGCCCAATCTCTATCCACTAGGCCATGCTGTTTCTCTGTTTAACCACTTCAATGCTCTCCCTTCGCTGGGTGCTCTTCCCTTCACTGATGCTTCAGCCTTCACATATAGCAAGGGATGTTGGGGGAGACCACTCCTGGTAGCCTAGGAGGTAGGGTGCTGGACTGCTGGCCTCCTGCCATTGGCATGTTGTTCTGCCACTGACCTTCTCTGTGATTTTGGGCAAGTCACTTCATCTCTCTGTGCCTCCATTTCCCTATCTGTACAATGACAGTAAGATAATAATGATGATAATAGTATTATTATGGTATTTGTTAAGTGCTTACTATATATCAAGCATTACTCAAACACTAAGGTAGCTACCAGATAATCAGATTGGACACAATCCACAGCGTAACAGGGAGGGAGAACAGGTACTGAGTCCCCTGCCTGAGGAAACTGAGGCACAGAGTCAAATGACTTGCCCAAGGTCACACAGCAGGCCACTGGCAGAGCTGGGATTAGAACCTAGTCCTCTGACACCTGAGCCTATGCTCTTTCCACTAGGCCACACAGCTCCATTATTTGTGATATAAGCTAAGAGCTTTTTATGTGAAAAACACTGTATCTTCATTCATTCATTCAATCATATTTATTGAGCACTTACTGTGTGCAGAGCACTGTCCTAAACTCTTGGAAGAGTACGGTACACCGATAAACAGTCACATTCCCTGCCCACAACGAGCTTACAGTCTAGAGACAACGAGCTGAGCACTGTACTAAGTGCTGGAGTAGATACAAGGTATCTGGTGCCTACACCTATCAGTTAGTGAGCCCCTTGTAGGAGAGAGACCATGTTTGATTTGGTTATCTTGTACCTACCCAAGCTCTTAGCATGGTGTCTGACACTGTAGGTTGTGGGCAGGGATCGTGTTGTATTGCAGTCTCCCAAGCGCTTGGTACAGTGCTCTGCATACGGTAAGTGCTCAATAAATATGATTGATTGATTATCACAATTAAATACCATACTTATCAGTAAAAGTCCCAGAGCTAGGAGAGACCTGCCTCCAGTCCTTCAGACACCAAGCGCAAACCTTCCAAGCACAAGCATAAACCTCCCAAGATGGCAATGGGAGCATTCTTCTTCCTTATGCCCAGTTTAACTCTCCCGCTCTCTCTCTCTCCCCTTGGGGAGCAGGCTGTTGCCCCTGAATGGGGGAGGGTGTGGGGAGGAGGGAGACCATGGGTCTGAGGGTTACGGGAGTATTTCAGGGGTCAGCATCACCACCATCCAGATCTGGAAAATTACCCTCCACTGTGAGTGAAGATGACAGATATATTTAAGCCCCTTGAACCTTCACCCAAATCTCAGACCAATACTCCTCCTCCTCCACCCCACTCCACCCATCCCTGGGGACTCCAAGCCCCCTTATGGCTCAGCTGGTGAGACCTGTCCAGAAATTACTTGGATCCAATAAGGGGGCAGGTTGGACCCTGCTGGTGACCCCATGAAAGTTGACAGGGAGAGTAGGGATTGAGCCTGAGGAAAGTGAAAGGCTGTGGGGAGGGGAGGCAGGAGGATGTCGCAGAGTGGCAAAGAGAAGAGGAGCAATATAATGATAATTATTATAAGTATTTATTAAGTGCTTTCTATATGTTAAGTGCTGGAGCAGATACAGTACAGTCAGATAGGACCCAATCCCTGCCCTACATGGGGCTCACAGTGAACAGGGAGGGAGAACAGGTATTGAATCTTCATTTTACCTTAAGGAAACAGAGGCACAGATATATTAAGTGAATGGTTCATTATCACACAGCAGTTTTGTGGCACTCTCGGTCCGCTGCTTTTTCCACTAGTCATTTAACTTCTGTGTGCCTCAGTTATCTTATCTACAAAATTGAGATTAAGTATCTTTTCTTCCTCCCATCTAGACAGTGAGCCCATATCATTATTATAATAATAATAATGTTGGCATTTGTTAAGCGCTTACTATGTACAGAGCACTGTTCTAAGCACTGGGGTAGATACAGGGTAATCAGGTTGTCCCACGTGAGGCTCACAGTTAATCCCCATTTTACAGATGAAGTAACTGAGGCACAGAGAAGTTAAGTGACTTGCCCACAGTCACACAGCTGACAAGTGGCAGAGCTGGGCTTCGAACCCATGACCTCTGACTCCCAAGCCCAAGTTCTTTCCACTGAGCCACCCTGCTTCTCTATGTTGGTATTATGTTGGTATTTGCTAAGTGCTTACAATGTGTCAAGCACTGTTCTAAGCACTGGACAGAGGCTGTGTCCAACCTGGCTATCTTGTACCTACCCTAGTGCTTAGTATAGTGCTTGGTACATAGTGTTTAATGAATACTATTGTTGTTATTATTATTGTTATTTTTCCTATTAGACCATGTTGAGAGAGCCCTGCAAAGTCCAAGATGGATGGGGAACTGAGCCATCATCATCATCAATCAGTTAGTGGTTATTTATTGAGTACTTTCTGTATGCAGAGCACTGATAATAATAATAATGATGATATTATTTGTTAAGCGCTTACTATGTGCCAAGCACTGTTCTAAGCACTGGGGGAGACAGAAGGTAATCAGGTTGTCCCACATGGGGCTCACAGTCTTAATACCCATTTTACAGATGAGGTAACTGAGGCACAGAGAAGTTAAGTGACTTGCCCCAAGTTAGCTGACAAGTGGCGGAGGCAGGATGAGAACCTATGACCCCTGACTCTCAAATCTGTGCTCTTTCCTCTAAGCCAAGCTGTTTCTCTGTACCGTACTAAGCACCATACTAAGCCACTCTGTACCTTCCCTCCTCCCCGAACAACCCAGAAGCTTCAGCTGTTCAGCCTGTCAGTGAGGTCGGGGGATCCCAGGAGATGCAGCTGTCCTCCTTGTCAGTGGGGTTGAGGGGTACCAAGAGCTTCATTCATTCAATTCATTCATTCAACTGTATTGATTGAGTGCTTACTGCGTGCAAAGCACTGTACTAAGCGCTTGGGAGAGTACAGTATAACAATAAACAGACACATTTCCTGCCCACAAGTTTACAGTCTAGAAGGGGAGACAGATATTAATATAAATAAATTACAGATATGTACATAAGTGCTGTGGGCTGCTGTCCGTCTGTCAGGGGGGTTGGAGATTGGACTGGTCCTGGGAGACCTGGGAAGATCCTGTGTTCATAAACCCCCCGAGTAATGCAGAATCCCCAGGTACTGACACTCCTGCTGCCCCCTGCCCCAACCCCAGGCCAGTGTCAAGAACTTCCGCATCGCTCTGGAGCCTGGGCCAGGGGTCCCGGGGAAGGATCGACCCTCTTCAATCCCACCCCTCCTCAACCCACAGAGGCTTGGCTGTATCGAAATCCTCTGCTCCTTCTCCTGTCACCTTTCCCCGGGGAGGGAAGTAGCAGCTGGAGTGGTGGAGGTGGGGAGGACTGGGAGATCAGGGCCCTAGTTTCTAATTCCCACTCTGCTACTGGTCTCCTGGGGGGCCTTGGGCAAGTCACTTCACTTCCCGACATGGTTTCCTCAGTAGATTGGAGGAAAGTATCTCAGATCTCCCTGCTTTCTTAGATGGTGAGTTGTGTGTGGGACCAGGGCTAGTCCTCATTTAATGATTCCATTATCTCCAACATCACTCAGCCCAGTGCTTGATTTATGGAAAGCACTTAGTAAATACCGTTGTTATTCCTAACAGTTCCTCTCTGGTGGCACGGAGGCCAGCTCCCTTGCTTGGAGCATAATGTTGGAGTCCAAACGTTGGGGCAGGGGTTTGAGTGGGTTGCAGCATGGCCTAGTGGCTACAGCAGTGATCTGGGAGTCAGAAGGACATGGGTTCTAATCCTGGCCCTGCCATTTGTCTGCTGTGTGACCTTGGGAAAGTCACTTCACTTCTCTGGACCTCAGTTCCCTCATCTGTAAAATGGGGATTAAAATTGTGAGCCCCATGTGGGACGGTGCTGTGTCCAGCCCAATTTTTCTGTATCCTTCCCAGTGCTTAGTAGAGTGCCTAGCACAAATACCACAATTATTATGATTATTATTATTAGTGGGGCAGTTGGGGGTGTGGGGGCACCCCTGGAGGGAGAGGCCTGGGCCTACGGCTGGGTGTGGAAGCTGCACATTCTTCTGCACCCTATAAAAAAACCCTGAGCCTTTCAGCATATGACCAAGATGCCAGCACACATGCTTCGTCCATGTTAGGGGCTTCGAGCTGCAACCTTATCTGTGGGGAGTGGAGGCAGAGGCTGGGGGAGGGGTAGGAGGGCAAAACGGAGCAGTGTCTACCAATGGTGGGGTCGCCAACAAGGGGAGTGGCAGAGGGAGGAGCAGATTATGCAGGGACACACCCCAGAAAGCCCCTTCAAGAGCCACTGTCTCTTTACAGTTCCCTCCACCCATCAATGAGGGGGGGCAATGAGGGGGACACCAACATATCAGGATGAAAGAGCAGATAATAATAAATGATGGAATAATGGAAGCAGCATGGCCTAGTGGAAAGAGCGTGTCTGCAGTGTCAGTGGATCTGGATTCTAATTTCAGCTCTGCCATTTGGTTGATGTGACCTTGGTCAAGTCACTTAACTTCTCTGTGCCTCAGTTCCCTCATCTGTAAAATGGAGATTCAATGCCTGTTCTCCCTCCTATTTAGACCATGAGCCCCATATGGGAGAGGGACTGTGTCTGTCCTGATTATTGTGTATCTACCTCAGTGCTTAATACATAGTAAATGCTTAACAAATACCATTATCATTATTAACACTCTCATACCCTCCCAAGTGCATAGTACAGAGTACCATGCTCTATATAAGCACTCAGTAAATATCATTGATTGATTAAAATAAAATGGAGCTGTGTGGGAAGGTTAGGTTTGTCTGATCTGGGGGTAGGGGGATGAACAAAATAACACCTGGAAGGCATTCCAGTCAAAACAATAATCCTCCCTTCTGAGGATCTCAAGGCTACCCACTCATTCATTCGTGGTAACCTATATGCAGAACTGTACACTGATAAACAGCAGTCTGGGGAACAAAGTGGATTTTTTTTTCCCAAAGCTATTTTTTTCAGGTGCCCCAGAAAATCTCTGCCATTTGTCTGCTGTGTGACCTTGGGCAAATCACTTAACCTCTCTGTGTCTGAGTTACCTCATCTGTAAAAATGGGGAATAAGACTGAACCGCATGTGGGACAGGGACTGTGTCCAACCTGATTAGTTTGTACCTACCCCAATGTTTAATACAGTGCCCGGCACATAGTCAGTGCTTAGTAAATACCATAAAAAAAAAGCAGGTGGTTGAACTGTTTTCTTTCCTGACAATCTCAGGCCTGGGCCCTAAAGCTGACCAGGGGTTACCTCACCTCAAATCTGCTGCTCCAGTTGGCCTCTAGCATCTCTGGTCAGTCATCACCAAGCAGGCTCTGACTTTGGGAAGACTTCAGTTTTAAAAACCAGCCAAGTGAAGTGAAGGGGCCTGGCACAGCGAGGGACCCCAGGGGTGGTCTCAGAGGAGCAGCCCACCAGAAGAGCGGCTGCCAAAAAGCCAAACACTGGGTGAACTGGAGAAATGAACCCCTGAACCAATTAATCAATCAGTGGTACCTACTGAGTGCTTACTGTACATGGAGGGTGGCTCAGTGGAAAGAGCCCGGGCTTGGGAGTCGGAGGTCATGGATTCTCATCCCGGCTCCGTCATTTATCAGCTGTGTGACTCTGGGCAAGTCACTTAACTTCTCTGTGCCTCAGTTACCTCATTTGTAAAATGGGGATTAAGACTGTGAGCCCCATGTGGGACAATCTGATTACCTTGTATCTACCCTGTGCTCAGAACAGTACTTGGCACATAGTAAGTGCTTAACAGATACCATCATCATCATCATCACAGAGCTTTGAACCCCCTAACTGGGTCATGGGCTGAAAACCACTGAGGATAGGCTTCCATTCCCTGAGGTGATTCTTCTGAATGTCCAGGTGGAACACTTTGACTAGACCTCTTCACTGCCCTTAGCCCAACCTCCTCATGATGTCATCAATCCCAACCCCAGGGCAAGCCCCACCTGTGGAAGCTCTCTCCTGCAGCCTGGAATCATGGGAATTGGCCCAGTCCACTGACGGGATTAGTTTGATCCTGCTGGGAATCTGACCTAAAGGATGCTAAGGATGACATTATCTCCAGCACCAACCCAGAGATTTCTCAAGGATTAGCATTAAATCTGAGGCTTGGTAATTTGACATTTTTACCCAATATGCTAAAGATATCTCCATGGTAATGGTGATATCACATCAGCCGTTCCATAACAGCCAATTTAGTCACATGAGGTGGTATTACCATGGCATCATGAATCACTAGGCTTTACACCCAGAAAGTGGGGTGGAAGGAGTTTCCAAAGCCAGGATCCTCAGGACCCTAATACCCTATTCCTGACTCTCTTCATCTTCTGCCCCACTAGACTGTAAGCTTCCTGAGGGCAGGGATTTTTTCTACCAACTCCTGTAGGCTCCCACTTGCTGAGTAAGAGAAGCAACATGGTGCAGTGGATAGAGTACAGGCTTGGGAGTCAGAAGGTCACAGGTTCTAATCCTGACTCTGCCATTTGTCTACTGTGTGACCTTGGACAAGTGACTTAGCTTCTCTGTGCCTCAGTTACCTCATGTGTAAAGTGGGGCTGAAGACTGTGAGCACCACATGGGATAGGGACTGTGTTCAACCCTATTTACTTGAATCTAACCCAGTACTATGTGCCTGGCACATAGTAAGTGCTTAGCAAATACCAGAATTTTTTTTTAATTTTACTTAGTACAGTGCTCTGCACACTGTAACCGTAGATTAATACCATTGATTGATTGATTGGATTTAGGATAAAAGCTCTGGAGGTTCAAATCTTCATGATTGTGCCCTTCTCCCCCAACTCACTGGCTCTCACAAACAGGACTGATGGATCCAGACCCAGACTGAAGACCATATATCTCCTGGGGGGCGGCGTGTCAGAGGGAGAGGCCGATAAGGAGTAATCTTCCATGGCTGAGTCCAGTGCTCTGCATCTCATCCCACTCCACTGGAGCCTATGGGGGTCAGTCAGTCATCAGGTCAGCCCCGAGTGGGGCAGGGACTGTGTCAAACCTGAATGTCTTGTATCTCCTCCAGTGCTTAGTACAGTGCCTGGCATATAGTAAATGCTTAAAAAGTACTATTAAAAAACAAATCAATCAGAGGTCTTCAGAGAGCACTTACTGTGTGTAGAGCACTATTCTAAGCCCTTTGGAGAGTACAGAACATCAAAGTTGGTAGACATCTTCCCTGCCCACAATGACTTTACAGTCTAGAAGGGTGGAACCTTTATGGGATGTTCCCAAGTGCACATTTCAATAATTATAATTGTGATATTTGTTAAGCACTTAAGCACTTGGCACATAGTATTTAATAAATACATTTTATTACTATTATTACTGTTATCATTAACAAAAATAATAGTAATCTAATCCAAGTCTTTTCAACCAGGAGCACTAATTCACTAGCAGTATTCCCAGCATCCCATGCCTCATTCAGACAAGCCCCTTAATGTAACCACGGTAGAGTTTGCTACCTAAGGAAGGATTACAGAAATCTATTTATCTGACTTGCCCATAGATGACTAATGAATCTACTTACAGGGAAGGGCTAGGGGTGGTTTACTAATAAAATATGCTCTGCTTCTGAAAACGATGTTTTAGCCTCCTTTCTGGGTCAGACAACTGTTTGTCCCTCCCATTAGAGGTCCCTGACAGGGCAGGCTGGGGATAGATGCCACTCTAACCTCTCTGCACAAAATGAGAATAAGGCTTAGTTTGCTATCAGCCTTCAGACAGGCCTGCAGCTACCTCGTTCCAGAGAGTTGAATGTCTTTTCTATTCCTGGAGATCTTCAGAGAAGGAGAGCTTCATTACCTCCCCGAGTCACTTGTTCCTGTATAATGTAATCCTTTAGCAGCAAAATTCTTAGTATAGTTTCAATCCTTCTTGCTGCCATTTAAGTCCAGCACTGTGATGTAGTGGATAGAGCATGGGCCTGGAAGTCATGGGGACCTGGGTTCTAATCCCTGCTGTGTGACCTTGGCCAAGTCACTTCACCTCACTGGACCTGTTTCCTTGACTGTAAAATGGAGCTTCAATACCTGTTCTCCCTCCTACTTAGATTGTGAGCCCCACTAGGGTCAGGAACTCCATCTGACCTGATTAACTTGTATCTACCCTAGCACTTAGAACAGTGCTTGATGCATAGTAAACACTTATGGGCAGGGAACGTATCTATCAACTATTCTACTGTTCTCTCCCAAGTGCTTATTACAGTGCTCTGCACACATTAAGTGTTCATAAATACCACTGGTTGATTAACAAATACCATAATCATCATTTCCTCTCATTCTGATCTGAGCTGGTCTCCACATAGTAACCCTATATAACCTGGAGGACCTTTCCCTGATTCCCTCTCATCCCCAATTTTCCAGCCTTCTCTCCTCTTTTCCAGGCTGCGAAGAACTAAATCTCAGTCAAAGACGTCTTCTCATTGGAATGACTAGGCCACGGATTTTCTTACTTCAGGAAAATGGGCCAGTTGCCAGTATTGCTATCAGTGTTCCCTGATCTGCCTGGGGCCTCCCACCGCTGGGGCACCCTAGCAGCTGGTGAGTGATTTCTGCCCTCTCTAGGGACCATAGGGTACCAGGAGACTCTTTGCCCCAGTTCATCAGTGGGGGAAGAGCCACTTGTCCAGCCAGCTAGGTGAGGTGCCGAATCTGGCTGGAGGGGGACAGGAGGAGGTGGCAGTGCCAAGGGATTCTGGGAAAAATCCCCGAGGAGCAACTTTGGTCTGGTCCAAATTCTGTGCTCTTTCCACAAGGCCCCACTGTGAAATCTTGAAAATTGCAGCAGGCAGGATTAGGGAAGATAGCAGTGGATGTTCGTTCTGGGGCGAAGGCCCAGAGTTGGCACCAATCACACTCACTGCACCATAAACTCACTGTACAGGAAGCATTTTGCAATGTGCTGCATCCCTGCTTGCAAAAAGATCCCTGGCCAGGGAGTCAGAGGTCCTGGGTTCTAATTAGGCTACATCGCTTGCCTGCAGGGTCTTTGAGCAAGTCACTTCACTTCTCTGGACCTCAGTTTCCTTAACTGTAAAATGGGGATTTAGTACTTGGTCTTATTCTCCCTTAGGCTATAAGCTCCATGTGTGACCCAAGGATTGTTTCTGATCTAATGTGTAACTACCCTAACACCTAGTACAGTGCTTGACACATATGTGTCTGTTTATTGTTATATTGTACTATCTGAAGAACTTAGTACAGTGCTTTGCACATGGTAAGCATTCAATAAATATGATTGAATGATTGAATGAAGGAATACAATTCACAATTCCTGACATTATTATTATTACTCACCTGTTGTCCCCTGTACTTCAGGAGGAACAGGATTGGCAGGAGCAGGGCAGAGCAGGGCAGTGGTACTGGCCAAACTGCCCTCAATAGAATCAATTTCTCTGGGCAGGTCATATTTCAACTGTAAGTTTCCAGAAGGCAGGGACCTGCCTTGGCCTTCTACTGTATACCCTCCAAGCCCAGGCCGGTGCTCAATAAACCCAGTCATGGTTGGCGTCAACACAAGACCTTGTGGAATGAGTGTGTGCAGACCTCACACCAACACTCCCCTATCCCCTGCCTACTGCTCCTTCCCTCACCCCCTACCAGCCCACCAGCAGCTTGGCCAGGAAAAGGCCTGGGGAGCAGATGTTTGTGTCCTGAACCCTTCCTGAGAAGTGTAAATGACAGACCCCAAAGCATGGGGTGTCTGAGAATGCCCATCCATTCCCACTGCATGGGATCCATCCATTGATGTTCCAATATGCCAGATCCCCACCTGTTTAGGATCACCATGTCCAGGGAGGGTGATCAAGAAGCAGCATGGCCTAGTTGTTAAACCATGAACCTGAGAGACAGAAGGAACTGGCTTCTAGTCTCAGCTCCACCACTTGTCTGCTGCAGGACCTTGGTGAGGTCATTTACTTCTCTGTGCCTCAGTTACCTCATCTGTAAAATTGGGATTAAGACTGTAAGCCCCACAAGGGACAGGGAAATAAGTAGCCCAGACTCTGGCCCCATAGGATGGAATTTTGCCCTGAAAGGAGCAAGTGTATCCTGTATAGATGAACCAGGGATGCTGCACAGGCAGGGAAGGAAGGAAGGACCCAACTAGCTCCCCAAGGGGGGCTGAAAGCAGAGAGGGAGGACTCTAAACAGTTGGCAGGTAGGAGGGAGAAAGTGAGTGGGGTGAGAGAGAGAGAGCGAGAGGGGGAGAGAGGGAGAGGAGAAAAGAGGGGAAGAGAGGGGAAGAGCAGGACAGGGAAAGAGGAGGAAAAGAAGGGGGTAGAGAGGGAAAGGGGGAGAGGGGAAAAAAGGGAGGGAGAAGGGGGATGTGTCTGTTTATTGTTATATCATACCCTCCCAAGTGCTTAGTACAGTGGTTTACACACAGTAAGTGCTCAATAAATATGATTGAATGAATGAATGGAGTGGGGAAGAGGGGGTGGGAAAGAGAGGGAGCAGGGAAGAGAAGGAGCTGGGGAGAGAAAGAGGGAGGAAGGGAAAGAGGTAGAGCAGAGGAAAGGGGGAAGGAGGAAGAGAAGGAGTGGGGGAGAGGAAGAGGGATGGTGTAGGAGAGAGGGAGTGAGGGAGCAGAGGAGGGGCAGAGGGAGGGAAGAAGAGAGGGAGGGAGTGGGGGAAGGAGGGAGGGAGAGGGGGAGGAAGGTGGGGAAGAGGAAAAAGGAAGTGAATGTGGAGGAAGGGAGGGAGGGAAGAGAAACCTTTCTTACCAGGCCCATATTGGTAGTGTTGTTGTCATCCTCAGGCATAGGCAGGTACACTGCCAGAGCCACACAGTTGGCAAAGATGGTGAGCAGGATGATGATTTCAAAGGGTCTGAAGGAGAGCATTAAGGAGATGTCCAGCTGGAGGGTCTGCCAAACTTAGGGTCTCTCTGGAGCTAAGGGTCCCCCACCCTTACTTGGCCCCCTGTCAGAGAGGGTGCGGGGTGGTGAGGGTGGCCAACTCAGTTCTGCTTTAAGTAGCACAGACTTGGCCAGAGCAGGGAAAGCCTCAGCTTGGACTAAGTCCCCAGACCGGGTTTGGGAATTAGGTGAGCCAGAAAATGTTTACAGGAAAGGACAATCTTGTCTTTGCCTGGAGACCTCGCAGAGAGGAGAGGAAAAGAGAGGGTTGGAGAGGGAAGGATAGGAGAGGGAGGGGAAGGGAAGGAAGAGGAGTCTGTAAACTCCTCCTTATAAACTTTAAGTTCGTTGTGGGCGCAGATCATGTCTACCGATTGTATTGTACTCTCCCAAGCGCTTAGTTCAGTGCTCTGCACACCATAAGCATTCAGTGGATACTAATAACTGATTGATGGGAAGATAGAAATGGGGGATGCAAAGAGGAGCACGCAGACACCTATATGTATATATGATACAAAGAGACAGAGAGGCAGAGAAGGAAGTAGTCATGCTCACAAACACACTAATGCAAAGGGACAGAGAGGGAGAGGCAGTAGCACACACAAACACACACACACTGATACAAAGAGACAGGTGGAGGCAGACACAGACACACACACTGATGATAGAGGGACAGAGAGGCAGAGGCAGCCACACATTTGTGCACACATGCACATGAAGGGAGAGTAAACCTCAGAGGAGAAGGGAAGGGAAGCTGAGCGAGCAAACCAGGAGACAGACAGGGGGCCGGGGAGAGGAAGTCAGGGAGGGTAGGGAGATTTGATCTTGGCTGCAATGGCAGCAGCTGCGGGCGGGCAACAGGCCCAATGACCAGTCCAGGGTATTTGGAGCAGCTCTTCCATTTCACTGCTCGCCGGCCTCCCTTTTCTGGTCCCCTTTTCCCCGTCCCTTCTCTATCTCTATGGGCTCTAGCAGCTTGGACCCAGTCTTCCCAAGTCCTCCAGGCCTTGGCTGGCCGGTGGGCAACCCCTTCATCTCTGGCCCTTGCTCTTCCAAGGCTGGACGTTCTGGAGAGTGGTTGTTCGGGTGCTTGGTCTCCTTGCTCGCCCAACTCTGCCCCAGGACCTCAATGCCCAGGCCCGGCTCCCTCCCACCTAGACTTTACCTCCTTTTCCCTCCCCAACCCCTCTGGCCCTTCCAGCCCCACTGTCCCACTCTGGGAGAAAGGATACTTCCATTCCACGATGCTGATACAGGCCTTCCTCAGGGGGTTCTGCAGGGTGAAGCAGAACAGGGCCCGGGCCGGGTGGGGCGGTGTGATCGGCACCACCTTCTTGGGCTGCTTCTTCCTCTGACTGTCGTCCTGGGGGGTGGTGGGCTCCATGCTTTCCGATGGGACGGGCCCTGTGCCGGGCTTCAATTCTGCAGCCTCTGCCCCGGTCCCGGACGTAACAGGGCCCGGTCCCTCAGAGCTCCGCTGAACCAGCGGAGTGCACCGAACCAGTGGAGCCCACGGTAGGAGGTGGGGAGGGGAGGAAGAGAGGGCAAGCGGGCTCCCAGATCCACCCTGCAGGAGTGTAAAATTAGCCCCGCTCGGCTGCCGGCCCGCCGGCCCGGCCCCCTTGGTCCCGTCACAGGTCCTGAGAAGACCCGGCAGCTGCTGCTCTTTTTCTTCCCTGGGCTGGGGGAAGGGGGTTGGGGATAGAGGACGCCCAGACTCTCTGTTCCCGTGTAGGGGTGGGGAGAGGGCATGGGGGTGACTAATGGCCCCCACCACAATCAGGGGAACAGCTTATCTTGGATAGAGCACAGGCCTGGCAGTAATTAGGACTTGGGTTCTAATCCTAGCTCTGCCACTTGTCTGCTGTGTGACCTTGGCAAGTCACTTTACTTTTCTGTGTCTCAGATACTGCATCTGTCAAATGGGGATTAAGACTGTGAGCCCCATGTGGGACAGAGACTATGTCTGACTTGATTACCTTTTATCTACTCCAGTGCTTAGAAAGTGCTTGGCACACAGTAAGTGCTTAACAATTACCACAATTCTTCTTCTTCTTCTTCTTATTCACCCCTTGTGAGAGGGAGGGAGGTTTGGGGACAACCTATTGGCATCCCAGAGCAGATCAGGCAAGGGCATGGAATCTCTCCTCCAGCCACAAGGACTTGGTTCGAGGAAGAAGTAACTGGACCAGCCAAGTCACCTGGCCGGGGTGGAGGTAGGAAACAGGAGGAGCAAGGATCAGTGATTGGGAAGCAGTGTGGCCCAGTGAAAAGAGAACAGGACGGTGAATCAAGGGAACCTGGATTCTAATCTCAGCTCTGGCACTTGCCTGCTGGGTGAACTTAGTTAAGTCATTTACTTCCCTCTAGCTCACTTTCCTCATCAGTCAAATGGGTATGAAATACCTGTTCCCCCTCTCCCATAGACTGTGAGCACCATGCGAGGTTGTGTCTGTACTGTATTGTATCTACTCCTGTACTTGTTAAAACTTAAGTGCCACAGTTTTTATTCTTTTGAGTGGGGCTGGCCAGGTTTCACTTTGTCGGTTCTTGTTTTTCTCTTCTTTCTTTAGAATTTTCCATGGAAGCTGTGTGAATATGTTTAATTTTAGCTTAACTATAATTATAACAAATGAGCAAAAAAAAACCCCAAACCAAAACCATCCCTGACCATTTAATCACACTTTTTATCTTCTAGTCTATAGATTTTAAACTCCCCTTACAGACTTTAAGTTCTTTGTGGGCAGGGATCACATCTACCAACTCTGTTGTATTGTGTTCTCCCAAGTATTTAATACAGTGCCCTGTACACAGTAAGTGCTCAACAAATACCACTGATCGATTGGTTAGTCTCTCTGGCACTTCATTAGTGTTAGAATAGATGTAGCATTAAGAAGCAGCATGGCTTATTGGACAGAGCATGGGGCTGGGAATCAGAAGGACCTGGGTTCTAATCCTGACTCCACCATTTGTCCGTGTATGACTGTGACAAGTCATAAAACTTCTCTTATGCCTCAGTTATCTCATCTGCCAAGTGCAGATTAAAACTATGAGTCCCATGTGAGACATGGATGGTGTCCAACTTGATTAGCTTGTATCTACCCCAGCACTTAGTACAGTGCCCGGTACATGGTAAATGCTTAACAAATACCATAAAAAAAGACATAGCATATCAAGTTCCAGACTGGCTCACAAAAATGTGTTAGTAGATGCACGAGGGAGTTAATTTTAATTATTGCCGCAATTTTGAAGTATCATTTAACTGCCTCTAGCACTTTTTTTGTAATCAATTAATAGTATTTATTGAGCACCAGCTCTGTGTTAAGCCCTTGAGAAAGAACAATAGAGTTAGTAGCCTTGATCCCTGCTGTCAAGGAATTTACAATCTAGTGGGGGACCCAGACAGTGAAAAAAGTGATTTAACCCATTACTCCATTCCTTCCTCTAAGGAATACGTACATAAGATCTGCTCATAGGTGCTCATAAGTGATCAAGGTGTGTAAAGGTCTGCTCAACTGTATATATTTTCATTACCCTATTTATTTTGTTAATGAGATGTACATCATCTTGATTCTATTTATTTGCTATTGTTTTAATGAGATGTTCATCCCCTTGATTCTACTTATTGCTATTGTTTTTGTCTGTCCGTCTCCCCCGATTAGACTGTAAGCCCGTCAAAGGGCAGGGACCGTCTCTATCTGTTACTGATTTGTACATTCCAAGCGCTTAGTACAGTGCTCTGCACATAGTAAGCGTTCAATAAATATATTGAATGAATAAGGGAATTCAGTTAGCTTGGGGTTCCTATTTTATGTTTATGTCACATATCTCTGAGCAGATGTGAAAGTAATTTCCCAGGTCAGTCCAGGTCAGTGGCTCTGCCTACCTCCGCAGCCCTGCTTCTAACAGAATCTGGAGACTGTGGTTATTGACCGGTCAGCAGTGTGCTTCCAGCTGGCCAGCGCTAGCCAAATGGGGGGACTGAGGGACATCTGGTGGACGATGGAGTTTATGGAATGCTTGTTCAGTCAAGAACTCACCAGATCTCACTGGAGAGAGGGGGCCATAATAATAGCTGGAGTATTTGTTAAGCACTTACTCTGTGCCAAGCACTGTACTAAGCGCTGGAGTAAATAGAAGATCATCAGGTCAGACACAACCCCCTTCCCCACCAAAGGCTCACAGTCTAAGGGGAAGGGAGAAAAGTAAATAATCATGATAATAATAACTGTAGTACTTAAGCGCTTACTTTGTTCCAGGCACTGTACTAAGTGCTGGGGTGAATACGGGCAAATCGGGTTGGACACGGTCCCTGTCCCACATAGGGCTCACTGTCTCAGTCCTCTTTATACAGATGAGGTAACTGAAGCAGAGAGAAATGCTGTGGCTTGTCCAAAGTCACACAACAGACATGTGGCAGAGTCAGAATTGGAAGCCAGGTCCTTCTGACTACCAGGCCCGTGCTCTATCCACTAGGCCAAACTTCTCAATCGATCAAGCAATCCATCAGTGTTACTTATTGAGCACTTACTCTGTGAACACTTGGGTTAGTACACTACGACAGCGTTGGGAGAATAGGTATTTAATCCCCATTTAAAGGTGAGGAAACAGAAGAAGTGAAATGACTTGCCCAGGGTCACCAGTCCGGCAGGAGGCAGAGCCGGGTTAGAATGGTGGCCATGTGACTCCCAGGACAGTGTTCTTTCCACTAAGTAGCGCTGCCATCCAGATGCAGCCGGTCCCAGGTCCCACTCGCTGTTGTTGTGGGACAACCATCCCGGGCAGCGTCCTTGGACCTGGCCTATTCAAACTGTGAGGAGGGACGCCCCTCGGCCTGATGGTTCCAGGAGAGTGATTCCCCACCTAAGTATCTGGGAGGTTTCTTCACCTGAAGCAGCAGGGCGTAGTGGTTAGAAGCTGAGCCTGGGAGTCAGGAGGTCACGGGTTCTAATCCCAACTCTGCCACTTGTCCGCTGTGTGACCTTGGGCAAGTCACTTGACTTCTCTGGTCCTCAGTTACCTCACCCGTAAAATGGGTATTGAGACTGTGCGACCCACTGGACTGTGTCCAAACTGATTTGCTGGTATCCACCCCAGCACTTAGAATGGTACCTGACACATAGTAAGTGCTTAACAAGTAACACAATTATCAACTATTACTATTATTAAATACCATTGATTGACTGATTTAATTACTAATTGAGTGCCCACTGGATGCAATTTTTTCTAATGGTATTTGTTAAGCACTTACTATGTGCCAGGTACCGTTCTAAGCACTAGGTAGATACAAGGTAATCAATCTAGTCAATCAGGTTGGATACAGTCCATGTTCCACATGGGGCTCTCAGTCTTCATCCTCATCTTACAGATGAGGTAACTGAGGCACGGTGAAGTTGAACGGCTCATCTAAATTCACACAGAGGACAAGCGGTGGAGCCAGGACTAGAAACCAGGTCCTTCTGACTCCCAGGCCTGTTCTCTATCCACTAGGTCATGCTGCTTCTCACAATATGCTGCACTAAGTGCTTGACAACTTTAGTGGTTGGTCTGGAACAGGAATCCTGGGTCAGTGGATACAGAGAGCCAATGCTAGAAGACTGAGGAGTTGCAGGGAGGAAGGCATATGGAGGAAATGTAGAAAGGCAGAAAGTGGGGAAGAGTTTAGAAATCTACCCTGGAGCATAATAATAATGTTGGTATTTGTTAAGCGCTTACTATGTGCCGAGCACTGTTCTAAGCGCTGGGGTAGACATAGGGGAATCAGGTTGTCCCACGTGGGGCTCACAGTCTTCATCCCCATTTCACAGATGAGGTAACTGAGGCACCGAGAAGTGAAGTGACTTGCCCACAGTCACACAGCTGACTAGTGGCAGATCTGGGATTCGAACTCATAGGATCGGCTGACTGACTGAATGCACTGTACTAAGCATTTGGGAGCGGATAATCCAGCAGACATGGTAAATACGTTCCCTGTCCACAGTGAGCTTACTTGTGGCCTCAACCCAGATCTGCTGCCCGGATCATTTTTCAAAAAACAAAAACAAAAAAACGCCATTCAGTCCACAGCTCCTCACTGCTCAAAAACTTTCAGTGATTGGCCATCTTCGAGACTATAAGCTCTTTATGGGCAGAGACTATGTCTACCAACTCTGTTGGGTGGTACTCTCCCAAGTGATTAGTAAGTGCTCTATACACAGTAAGTGCCCAGTCAATACCATTGATTGAATGAATGAACCACTGCCCCATCAAATAAAAACTCCCAAACATCTGCTTTGGGCAGGGAACACGTCTATCAACTCTATTATATTGTACTCCCCCAAGTGTCTAGTACAGTACTCTGTACATAGTAAGCACTCATTAAATGCGGCTCGGGAACCGGGTCGTGGCTCAGTGGAAAGAGCACGGGCTTTGGAGTCAGAGGTCATGGGTTCGAACCCCGGCTCGGCCACTTGTCAGCTGTGTGACTTTGGGCAAGTCACTTAGCTTCTCGGTGCCTCAGTTACCTCATCTGTAAAATGAGGATTAAGACTGTGAGCCCCACGTGGGGCAACCTGATTCCCCTGTGTCTACCCCAGCGCTTAGAACAGTGCTCGGCACATAGTAAGCGCTTAACAAATACCAACATTATTATTATTATTATTAAATATGATTAACTGATTGCTTTAAAGAATCTTCAAGTCTCTTCTAAAATCATTTCTCCTCCAAGATGCCTTCCCTAACACCTAACTTCCCCATCCTAGAGAAGTAGCGTGGCTCAGTGGAAACAACATGGACTTGAGAGTCAGAGGTCATGGGTTCTAATCCCGGCTCCGCTGCTTGTCAGCTGTGTGACTTTGAGCAACTCACTTACCTTCTCTGTGACTCAGTTACCTTATCTGTAAACTGGAGATTAAGACTGTGAGCCCCACGTGGGACAAACTGATCACCTTATATCCCTCCACCAGTGCTTAGAATAGTGCTCAGCACATGGTAAGTGCTTAACAAATACCATCATTATTATTATTATTATAGTCACCCTCCCTTCTGTATCATCTAGAGAAAGAGCATGGCTTAGTGGATTGAACATGGGCCTTGGAGGCAGAAAATCTTGAGTTCTAATCCTGGCTCTGCCATTTGTCTGCTGTGTGATCTTGGGCAAGTCACTTAACTTCTATGTGCCTCAGTTACCTCATCTGTAAAATGGGGAATAAGACAGTGAGCCCCATGTGGGACAGAGACTCTGTCCAACCCGATTTGCTTGTATTCACCCCAGTGCTTAGTATAGTGTCTGGCACATATAGCTTAACAAATGTGACAAACATCACAAATATATGCAGAGGAACAAGAGGAAATTATGATTAGGGTATTTGTTATGTCCTTACTATGTATCAAACACTATTCTAAACCCTGGGGTAGAGAGAAGTTAATCATGTCAGATACAGTCCCTGACCCACATAGGACTTATTCGAAATAAGAGAAACAACAGACATTAAATCTCCACCTGATAGATGCGGAAACTGAAGCACAGAGAAGTAAAGTGATTTGCTCAAGGTCACAGAGCAGACAAATGGCAGAGCTGAGATTGAATCCTAGCTCCTCTGACTCCCACTAAGGGTAAGGACACTAGGTCATATTACTTTCCACTTATGTATCTACCCTTTAAATGCTGCCATTTCTCCTGTCTGTAATTTATTTTAATGTCTTTCTCACCCTCTAGACTGCAGGCAGGAATGGTATCTACCAACTCTATTGTACTGTACTCTCCCAAGTGTTTGTTACAGTGTTCTTCACATAGTAAATTATAAATGTTCAATAAATACCATTGACTGATTGTTAGGAGGAGGGGAGGGCTGCATACTTAAGTGTTGAGGTGGCAAGGAAGTGCTCAAGTAGGAGTAGGGAGGATATAAGCAGGGAAGAATTACAAATTGATCAGGGAAAGTCTCCTGGAGGAAATATGATTTCAGAAGGGCTTTGAAGATGCGGAGCTGTAATCTGGCAGATTAGCAGGTGAAAGGAGTGCCAGGTGTGGGGAGGGTGGGACCAGGAAGACTTTGGCAGTGGGAGAAAAGAGAATGAGGCACAGTGAGCACTTGAGATTCAGCGGAATGAAAAAATGAGAGCTGGGGTGGATCAGAAGAGAGAGGTTATGTAGGAGGGAGAGAGCTGACAGTGCCTTAAAGCCAGTGGCCAGGAATTTCTGCTTGATGTGGAGAGGAAGGGGCAGCCCCTGGAGGTTTCTGAGGAGTGGGGAGATGTGTGCTGAATGATGTTTCAGAAAAATGACCCAGGCAGCAGAGTGAAATATGAACCGGCGAGGGGAGAGGCTGGAGACTGAGACCAGTGAGGAGGTAGGTGTAATAGCCAAGCTGGACCCAGGTCGTGGCTGTTTGGAGTAAGAGAAAGGGGTGAATCCTGGCCATGGGGAGGAGGCCAGACCACAAGGATTTGGTGTCAGGTTGAAAACGGGGGAGGAAAGAAAGATGGGGAGCAAGATAATGTCAAGTTTGTGGGCTTCAGAAGTGGGAAGAAGAGTGATGTGGACAACTCTGATGGGAAAGTGAGAAGGAGGGGAGCATTTGAGGAGGATGAGGACTTCAGTCAATCATTTGTATTTATTGAGCACTTACTGTGTGCAGAGCACTGTACTAAGTGCTCGAGTTCAGTTTGGGCCAAAATGAAATTTGAAGTACTAACAGGATATCCATAGAGAGATGTCCTGGAGTTAGGGAGAAATTCAGATTGTAGGGAGAGGGCAAGATGAGCAAGGTAGATTTGGGAGTCATTTGCATACAGGTGGTAATTAAAGTAATGGGGGTGATGAGATTGATGAGTTTTCCAAGGGAGTAAGTAAAAATTGAGAACACCCAAAACAGAGCTTGAGGGACACCCACAGCTAGGCGTTGGGTAGTAGACGAGGGAGAGCATCTGAGAAGAGGACCTCATGGGACTGTCCTACCCCCCCCAATCTGAGTAAAAAGTCCCACTCCCAGCCCTCCCCCACCAAGAGCCCTTCCCCAACTCCAGAGTACAAGCCCTTCTGGAAAAGTGGGGGCCAGCCCCTCGGACCTCTGGGTTCCTGGTTATTATTATTATTATGGTATTTATACCATACCATCAATATAATATACCATTACATTTTCATTATCATAATTATGGTATTTGTTAAGTGCCTACTATGTTCCAGGCACTGTTCTAAGCACTGGAGTAGATACAAGATAATTGGGTTGGACAGTCCCTGTCCCGCACAGGGCTCACAGTCTAAATCCCCATTTTACAGATAAGGAAAATGAGGCACAGAGAAGTGAATTGACTTGTTCAAGGTCACACAGCAGACAAGTGTCAGAGCCACGGGGCAGAGCCGAGATTACAACCCAGGTACTTCTGACTCCCAGACCCATCCATTAAGCCCCGCTGCTTCCCAATGGGGCTCACAGTCTTAATCTCAATTTTACAGATGAGGAAAGTGAGGCACAGAGAAGTCAAGTGACTTGCCCAGGGGCACACAGCAGACAAGCGGGGGAGCGGGCAGTGGAGGTAATGGCCAGAGAGGCAACTGGAGCTTAGGGACATGCATTTATTTGATTTACCTCCATAGTGCAAACCCATCACCACAAAGGAAGGGCCTTGATTCAGTCTGACTTCCAGATCCTCCTCCATCTCCCCATCAGACACCCCCAGGCCCAGGGGCCAGAAAGACCAGGATCAGCGACTGGGCTCCTCCGATTCACAGAAGGGGGAAGAGGAAAAGCGGGAAGGTGAAGAAGACTCCGGGGCTGAAGAGGAAGACACTTTGGCTTCCCCATCATCGCTGGGGCAGTCTGAGGTAGGGGCTGGAGGAGGCCGTAGAGTGGGGCTGCGGGGGGTGCTGCCATCCGTGGTGTCGGCCACCGGCCCTTCAGAGGCTCTGTTCAGCAGGTCCTGCAGATACTTGATGTATCTGACCGCGGCCCGCAACGTTTCCACCTTGCTGAGTCGCTTCTCGGACACCGTGCCGGGCAGGTGGCCCCGGAGGCGGGCATAGCCCTCGTTAACGCATTTCACCCTCTGCCTTTCCCTCTCGTTCCTCTTCTGGATGAAGGCTGGCTCGAAGGGGTAGTCATAGATCCCAAAGGGGCCATGGAAAGGGACGTAGGGAAACCCGTTCCCATAGGCATCGTAGTAGGTGTGCTCCACATTGGCAGGGTAGAGCAGGAAAGGGACATTGGTCAAAGCTTCTGCTGGTGGGAGGTGGGGGAGACTGGGAGGTGGGGCTAGCCCCAGCTGCATACAGCTCGACGTGGCCACAGATCGCCTCTCCACCAGGGCCCGGCACAAGTTGTTGTTCATGGTCAACCAAGTGGGCCTGGTATGGCTGGCCCTCCCTCCCTCCAGCCCTCAGGCTATGGCAGACCACCCGGGTTGGGTCTGTTCCACCAGTAGTCCTCTCTCCAGCCCCCAAGGTTTGATGGACCACACTTAGTGCAGGGGACTGTCAGGGGCAGCCCAGATCTGCCCTCAGGAGTCACAGCCCCTCCTGGCTCATCTCCAGAACCCTCACCGGCTTCCCGGACCGATCATCAGCCATGGTGATGGGCTGCTTGAAGCCTTCTGGGCCTCTCTCACTGCTGAGGCGGCTCCGTGGGAAGACCACCGTTTCCACCCGGGGAACTACATCCAGTCCAACTGACTTGGTGCCTTGCACTCCTCCTCCTCCTCCTCCTGTGGCCTGGGGGAACCAGCTAGGGTCCAGCCTTGGGGGCTCACAGCTGGTGAACCCCCAGATAGGGAGGAGAGGGCCCAGGATCCCTGCTGCTGGGAGCACGGCAGATGAGTGGAGATGGCCCCCGCTGCGTGTGGGGGGATTCCCGGTGCCACTCCGTGGCCTCTGCTCAGACAAACGAGAGATGTTCTACTGGTCCTGGGGGTCTGGGCCTGCAAAGACAATGTGGTCAGTGGAGAGGTCATTCCTAACCAGAAAAACATCACATTTTGGATCAGTGTCATTGTCCCCATCGCTCTGAAGGCCAATCCTGGGGCGTTGTGAATCGGGGACAAGTCCCAAGCCCTGGCCAAGCCTGGAAGCAAGCCTGGTGGCCGCCCTAACCAGCTGCCCATCAGAGACCCAAGAACAGACACCAAAGCCTGGGTCTCGATGCCTCTCAGGCCCACCCTTTCTGGGGGCAAAGACCAGTAACCATCAGTTTTTACCCTACAAGCTCGGGAGAAATGGATGCAGTCAGAGACTGTCTGAACCTACAGGTCAAAGCTGAGGCTGCCTGGTTTGCAGTTTGTGGCTACCATGGCAATGAAAGACCCTCCTGACTGTCTGGAGGGGTGGGCCGGGGGATGGGGGGGGGGGGGGGGGGGGGGGGCGGGGGCTGTCTTTGTTCATTTGTGTGGTTCTCTGGCGCCCCCTGCTGTCCAATTCTCACAGGACCCCACCGACGATTTTACTTTTTTATGGTACTTGTTAAGAGCTTACTATGTGTCAAGCACTGGTTTAAGCGCTGGGATAGATACAAGTTAATCAGGTTGGACACAGTCCCTGTCCCACATAGAGTTAGAAGTCCAAGTAGGAGGGAGAACAAGTATTGAACCCCTCTAGACTGTAAACTCCGTTGTGCGCAGGAAACTCGGGTGTCTACCAACTCGAGTGTCTACCAACTCGGTTGTGTTGTAATAATAATAATAATAATGATGGTATTTGTTTAGCGCTTACTATGTGCCAAGCACTGTTCTAAGCACAGGGATAGTTACCAGGTAATCAGGCTGTCCCACGTGGGGCTCACACTTTTAATCCCCATTTTACAGATGAGGTAACTGAGGCCCAGAGAAGTGAAGCGACTTGCCCAAGGTCGCAGCAGACACGTGGCAGAGCCGATATTAGAACCTATGACCTCTGACTTCCAAGCCCATGCTCTTTCCACTAAGCCATGCTGCTTCTCTAATTGTAGGCTCCCAAGTGCTTAGTGCAGTGCTCTGCACCCAGTAAGCACTCATTAAATACCATGGATGATGCATCCTCCAGGCCTCCAGTTCCACGGTTTTCCCACTGAGCCACAGTATCCTTAATTCAACAACAACAAAAAAACCCAGAAAAAATGAAACCCTTCACTTAGTCTGACACCTGGCCTGGGTCCCAGCCCAAAGCCTAAGATGCTCAAAAAGAGCTTAGTATAGTCCTCTGCCCACAGGAAGTACTCAATAAATATGATTGATTGAAAATGTCAACAGCCACAAACTGGAACCTGTTTCCCTGTGGTTCATTTTCTGGTGTAGTTGGGCAGGGAGTGGGGTGGGGAGGGGAGGGCAATGTTCTGAGATTCATTTCCTCAAACTGTCCTAGGGAAAACATGGGATTGCAGGCCTTTTTTCTCCCCCTTCAGTGGATTCCCCTGGAACCCAGAAAGCCCTGGATTTAGCCAGAGGCTGCTGTCTGTCCTGTTCACAGCGGCAGATTGCAGCAGATTCCTAAACCACCCGACAAAAGACAAAGGGGGAATTAAAGGAAACAGGTAACGGCTGCCTACTGGCAGCACCTGGGCTCCCGGTCACAGCCACCCCTGGGTCTTCCCACCACAGTGAGCCTAATTCAGCAGAACTTGCCACCTTCCAGCTGGGGCTGTATGGCTAGGGCTACCCAGTGGCCCACCAGACAGTTGCCGTGACCCCGACCCAGGAGCCTCCAAAGTGATCATGATTCTGGGACTGACTACAATACTCCGTGGCTCAGTGGAAAGAGCACGGGCTTGGGAGTCAGAGGTCATGGGTTCAAATCCAGGCTCTGTCACTTGTCAGCTGTGTGACTATGGGCAAGTCACTTCACTTCTCTGTGCCTCAGTTACCTCATCTGTAAAATGGGGATGAAGACTGTGAGTCTCACATGGGATAATCTGATTACCCTGTACCTACCCCAGTGCTTAGAACAGTGCTCTGCACATAGTAAACACTTAACAAATACCAACATTATTATTATTATTCCAGCAGGTCCACATCTTTATCCATATTTACCCGCACCACCCGCTTCTCTGAGTCTTTATCCATACCGCTGTACCTCAGACTGCTGTATGTGGTGCCATCCAAAACCCCAAGACATTTCTGTGGGAAAATATGGTCTTTTTCCTTGAATGAAACCTGCTGGGATCACAATAGCTCTTGCCCTTCCCCCCAGTCCTTCCCACCTCTCTCCCAGACACCAGTGGGTCTTGGTCCCCACCAGAACTTGCCACCTCCCTGAGGCTTAGCACAGTGCTAAGGCACACAGTAAATGCTATTGATGGATTCTCTAACCGACTGGTCGCCTCCCCTGACATCTGTAAAGAGTGTTTAGAGAAAGGATGGTGATTGACTAGGGTCCATTTCCTCTGCTCCATTGAAACAGAAGTTGCGGCATGAGGGATCTAGATTAGACAGGCGAAGGAACTTGAGGATAGTTAAACACTGGGTGCCAAGGGGGGTGGTGAACTTGCTGCTTCTGAATAGATGTTCTTAATAATGATGGCATTTATTAAATTCTTACTATGTGACAAGCACTGTGATAAGAGCTGGGGTAGATATCAGAAAATCTAATCAAACAGTCCCTATTCCACATGAGGCTCATAGTCTAAAAAAGAGAACAGGTATTTAAAACCCAGTTTACAGATCTTCATCTGTAATTGATTAATTGTAATTAATCTGTAGTTGTGGGCCAGAGAAGTTAATCAACTTGCCTAAGGTCACACAGCAGGCTAGTGGATGAAGTAGAACTAGAATCCAAGTCTTCTGACTCAGTCTTGGGCTCTTTCCCCTAGGCCATGGCATTCCTGCTGCCTGCTCCAGACTGCTCTCCACAGAGGCAGGATTTAAAAACCCAAAACACTTCTCTATTACATCATAGTTTCCCAAGTGCTTAATTCAATGTTCTACATACAGTGTTGAATAAATACCATTGATTGAGTGATAAATGCAGCTTTTCCCTAAGAATGAAACTGAGGGCAGTTTCAAGAGACCTCCCCCACAGGACCTCTCTTCTGCTGGGTCATAACAAATCCTACAAAAACAGCAAATCCAACATTCACCTGACAAGATTTTCTCTGCTAACTCTAAGGGCAGCATCCGCACCAGGAGAGACAGGCCTGGAGCAAGCGGGGAGAGGAGGAGGATGGGACACTTGTCTACCTGGCTCAGCCACCCTTCCAGCCACTCCACCTCACCTGAAACCCCCACTGACACCTTCTTTGCTTTATTTTCTGCTTTGGGTAAAGTGCTTTTGGATGGGTGACTAAACCCTGAGTAAATGGCATGGTTGCCAGGGCTTTCCCTGTGGGGATTATCCAGGCCCCTGGGCATCCTGGCCTAATGTCTCCCATTGGTCCCTGCATCCCCGGTACCTCTCTCTTGGTCCATCACAGTGTGACCCACATTCGGGAATGTGAGCACAGTGGGCCCTCGAGATCCTGGAGATGCCCCCCTTGGGAACCTGGAGACATTTTCCTTGGGATCCGATCCTTGAGACTCTCCCCTCCGGATCCTGGAGACACTTCCCTCGGGATCCTGGATATGCTCTCTTTGAGATCCTGGAGATGCTTTCCTCTGGATCCTGGAGACGCTCCTCTTGGGATCCTGGAGATGTTTCTTTGGGATCCTGGAGACTCTCCCCTCCAGATCTTGGAGACACTCTCTTCAGGATCCTGGAGACGCTCTCTTCGAGATCCTGGAGACGCTCTCTTGGGGATCCTGGAGACACTCTCCTCAGGATCCTGGAGACGTTCACCCCTGGGATCCTGGGAGTACTCTTCTCACAATCCTGAAGACACACTCCTCAGGATCCTAGAAGCAACCCACCCCCTTGAGATCCCTGAAATGCTCCTCTTGGGATCCTGGAGACACTCCCCTTGGGGGAGGACGTGGCCTAATTTGCACCTGGCATTAGGTCGGCTCTGGGTGCATATCTGCCTACATCCTGCCCACTGCTCCCACTGCCTCGTGAGTGGGAGACAGTTAAGCTTTACCTGATTAACTTCAAACAGCACCACACCCCCATGGGGAGGGTTGCAGGCTGCGGGTGGAGGGGCTTCTGCTATCTGGGAACCCGAAGAGGACTCCTGGCTCCCTGTGATTGGTTGCCAGGCACCTGACAAGGCCAGTGAGGAGCAGCAACTCAGACAAGAGCCAGGGCCTAAATTCATAGCCTTCATCCAGGCAGAGCTCCGGCTGGGGTTTTGTCTGAGAAGGAATCGGGCTTGCAGTAATCTGGTCAAAGTAGAAATAGGTGAGGTAAAACTCTTTACAGCGGGAGGGACTTAAGTGAGATTTAGGAAGAATCTTCCTTCAGATGTCTTTTGTTTTTCCTTTCAGTCTCATGCATTAACTGGTCTGGGTTGTCAGAGGATGTGGTGGAAAGGGTGAACTAGGTTAGCTAGGTTTGTTAGGAAGGAGGGGGGGATTAATCAGGTGGCTTTGGGGAAGAGCTCTGAAGAGGGGGCATGCTTGGGGAAGCTTCTAAGTAGGGAGATAGAATGGAGGGAGAGGGGAACATTTTGGCCATGTGGAAAAGAGGCAAGGGTGGCAGATGGATTTACTTGGAAGGAACAAAGAACATGCACTGGGATGGAGTGGGGAAGCGAGCAGAAAAGGCAAATAATCTCCATCTTTCCCTTTCTCTCTTTCTCCTGGCTGCCCAGAGCTATTTCTGCTGCCGCCGCCTCTGGGGCCACCAGAACTGCTAGAACTGGGGCTGGAGCAGGGGTTGGGAGGCGCAGGGGGAGCAGTTGAGAAGGGAGGGGGGAGAAAGAAGATTGAGCCAGGGCCTTCCATCAAGGTTCAAACTTTCCAGTCATGGCTCTGGCCACTGGTAAGTGACCAGAACAGCTGTGGGGGTCAATGGTGGGAACTACAGAGGGGGAGGGGGAATAATGATAATAGCTGTGGCATTTGTTAAGTATTTACTGTGCGCTGAGCACTGTACTTAGGGCTGAGGAAGAAAGAAGATAATCAAGGTTGGAGGGAAACAGGCATTAACCCCCATTTTACAGATAAAAACCCCATTCTAGAGAAGCAGCATGACTTAGTGGATAGAACACGGGCCTGGGGACCTGGGTGCTAATCCCTGCTCTGCCACATGTCTGCTGTGGGACCTTGGGCAAATCACTTAACTTCTCTGGGCCTCAGTTACCTCTTCTGTAAAATGGGGATTAATAATTATTATTATAGTATTTGTTAAACATTTACTATGTACCAAGCACTGTTCTAAGCCCGGGAGTAGATACAAGGTAATCAGGTTGTCCCACGTGGGGCTCATAGTCTTAATCCCCATTTTACGGATGAGGTAACTGAGGCACGGAAAAGTTAAGTGGTTTATCCAAGGTAACGGCAGACAAGTGGTGGAGCCGGGACTAGAACCCACTTCCTCTGACTTCCAAGCCTGTGCTCTATCCACTAAGCCACGCTGCTTCTCTAATTAAGAGTATGAATCCCAAGTAGAACAGGGACTGTGTTCAACATGATTAATTTATATGTACCCCAGCACTTAGAACATTGCTTGGCCCATAGCAAGCCCTTAACAAGTACCATAATAATTATTATTAATTATTATGAGGAGATTGAGGCACCGAGAAGTGAAATGACTTGCTCAAGGTCACCTAGCAGGCAAGTGGTGGAGCTGGGATTTGAACCCAGGTCCTCTGGCTTGGGAAACCTGTCACCTTTTCTCAGCTCCTCTGCTTACGACCCACTGTTACATCCACCAGGCTGGAAGGGGATCTTGACGCTGTCTTGAGACCCTGGTTGCTTTTCAACATGGCAGGACTGGACCCTGAAATCTGGAACCCTACAACAGAAACCAGCCCTGTCCCAAAAGCCAAAGATGTAGTTGTTCTATTATCCAGGGCTGAGTTTCAGTTTTAGACATTGGTGATTGCTCTACTGTAGTCAGAGAAGCTGGTCCCAAATTTCCCCACCAGGATCCTGTGATTTATCTCCTTCTCAACCCAACATCCTTTGGGCTTTGGAAGCATGGATCAGCAGGGATTACTCCCCACGTGTTAGAGATGAGAAGCAGCATGACCTAATGGATAGAGCACAGGCCTGGGAGTCAGAGAGCCTGGGTTCTAATCCCAGCTTCCCAGCTCCACCACTTGCCTACTGTATAACCTTGGGAAAGCACTTCTTTGTGTCTCATTTACCTCATCTGTAAAATGGGGATTAAGACTATAAGTCTTTTGTGAGACAGGGACTGTGTCCAACATGATTATCTTGAGTCTACCCTAGCACTTACTACAGTGCCTGGCACTTAACAAATATGAAAAACATATGCTGCTCACTGCAGCCTACCTGTTCATCTGCCACTTGATCCATCCCAAAGTGTACTGAGTGCTTAATATATGCAGAGACCTGTGTCAGTCAGTTTATTTTTTTGAGTGCTTACTGTTTGCAGAGCGCGGTACTTGTCTTATGCTGTTGAGTCATTTCCGATCCATAGCGATTCCATGGACACATCTCTCCCACAATGTTCCACCTCCATCTGCAATCATTCTGGTAGTGTACCCAAAGAGTTTTCTTGGTAACAATAAGGAAATGGTTTACCATTGCCTTCTTCCATGCAGTAAACCCTCAACTCTCTCCCATGCCACTGCTGCCCAGCACAAGTGAATTTTGACTTGTAGCAGATTGCCTTCCACTTACTAGCCACTGCCCAAACTAGGAGTGGAATGGGTATAATAATCTTGGTATTTGTTAAGTGCTTACTATGTGCAGAGCACTGTTCTAAGCGCTGGGGTAGATACAAGGGTAATCAGGTTGTCCCACGTGAGGCTCACAGTTAATCCCCATTTTACAGATGAGGTAACTGAGGCACAGAGAAGTTAAGTGACTTGCCCACAGTCACACAGCTGACAAGTGGCAGAGCTTGGAATCGAACCCATGACCTCTGACTCTGAAGCCCAGGCTCTTTCCACTGAGCCACGCTGCTTCCACTTCTGCTTCTGCTTGACTCTCCCTCCAGTAGCAGAAACTGATAGAGTACTAGAAACTCTCCAGGTGTGATCCTGAGGGGAAGAGCACTGTACTAAGCACTTAATAATAATTGAGGCATTTGCAAATCGCTTACTATATGCCAGGCACTACATTAAATGCTGGGGTGGATAAAAGCAAATTGGGGTGCACACAGTCTCCATTCCACATGGGGCTCACAGTCTTAACCCCCATTTTAGAGATGAGGTAAATGAGGCCCACAGAAGTTAAGTGACTTGCCCATGGTCTCTCAACAGACAAGTTGCAGCGGTGGGATTAGAACCCAAGTCCTTCTGACTCCCAGGCCCATGCTCTATCCACTAAGTCATGCTGCGAATGAGGCTGAGAAAGAGAGGTGGGAGCAATGAAAGGAGAAGACCCAGTCCCGCTATTCAGGTAGCTTGAAACTCCAATGGGGGAAACACAATAATTCTAACACATAAAATTCTAGAACCTCTGCACTAGAAGAGCCTTCCAGAGATTATCTGATCCATCCTCCTGCCTCCAAGAGGGACAATCTTTTAATCACCCTGGGCAGATAGGAGAGATCTCTGCTTATTCTGCACGAAGCACTCAGTACAGTGCTCCACAAACAGTCGGTGCTCAATAAATTCTCTGGATTGGTCGATCCTGCAGGGAAGGGGATTCCACAGCCTCTCTTCCACTGACTCTCAGAAAGTTCATCCAGTTTTCCAACTGAAATCTCTCCTGCTTTCAGTTGTGTCTCTCTGTTCTGACATTAGTAAACATAGAAAAAAATCCTGTTGGGCTCCAGGATGGAGTGACTTCAGAATTACGAGACAGATGCTTGCAGGGAGAGATACAGTGGCTTGAATCCATGAACAGCCACTCCACACTTAACAAAACCCCAGTATGGCCTAGTGGAAAGAAGCAGCATAGCTGGCCTAGTGGAGAGACCATGGCCCCGGAGTGAGAAGGACCTGGGTTCTAATCCTGCCTCTGCAATTTCTCTGTTGAGAGACCATGGGCAAATCATTTAACTTCTATGGGCCTCAATTACCTCATCTGTAAAATGGGGGTTAAGACTGTGATCCCCACGTGGAATGGAGAGTGGGTCCACCCCAATTTGCTTGTATCCACCCCAGAGCTTAATACAGTGCTTGGTACATAGTAAGCACTTAAAAAATACCACATTTGTTATTATTACTATTATTATCCTGACACCATCATGTAGCTGCTCTGTGACCTTGGGCAAGTCACCTCACTTCTCTGTGCCTCAGTTTCCTCACCTCCTAAATAGTGATTAAATACCTGTTCTCCTTCCTACTTAGACCCTGAGCCCAATGTAGGATCTGATTATCTTTTGTCTGCCCTGGCACTCAGTACAGTCCTTGGCACATAGTAAGCGGTGAACAAATACCACAATTATTATTGTTATTCATTCATTCAATAGCATTTATTGAGCGCTTACTATGTGCAGAGCACTATGCTAAGCACCTGGAATGTACAAATCGGTAACAGATAGAGACAGTCCCTGCACTTTGACGTGCTTACAGTCTAACTGGGGCTCCATCTTATCAGTAATAACAATAATAAAAAAGCACCTAGCAGAGGCAATAAGGACACAGCGTCTCTTGGGACAAGCTGGCACTGGCTCAGAGCAAGAGCGCTGGGTCTACCCACATTGGTTTCTATCCAGAGTGCTTCAGGGTCCCCCCGAACAACGATCAACAAATCAGTGGAACAGAGATCAAGAGCATTGTTTCTGGGAGCTAAATTTTTTTTTTTTGGCAGAGCAGAGAACAAGGCTCTTGAGGCTTCTTGAGCTCAGAGGCCAGGCGCTAGAGCTGGGAGAGAGAACACCTAGGTCTCATTCATATTGTGGTTGCAAGCCCAGCACTGGCCATCTGCTGAATGGGGCTACGGTGGAGTCTGATCTCCCAGAAGGAGCCCAGCCACTGGTCTTTTTCAGGTGGGACCAGTCCACCTGCCCAGCAAGGGCTGAGGGCACTGCAGAGAAAAGAGCAACAAATTGGGTTCAGGGCACATAATCCTTATATATGTAAGAATGTGGGATTGTTTTTCGGATGAACAGCCCATTCACTCTTTTTTTCACAACATTACAAACCTGGTTCATAAAGCTACTTGGGACAACTCTCTCAGCTGGTCCAATCAGCCCCACTGGTGGTCCAGTGGAAAGAGCTCTGGTCAGAGAGTCAGGAGACCTGGGTTCTTATCCAAGTTCTGCTTGAAGCTGGCTAATGTGAGTAACAAAACATGCCGCGCCCCTGCCCCCCTGCTTGCTAATTGTGCTCTGTGTCCCAGCAGGGAAAATGAGCAGGGACGAGAGAGGGTGAGTGGAACGGTGCCAGCCAATAACACTAGAATCAATTCCTCTGCACAGGATTTTTGTCCTAAAGTCTCAGCCCGGAGGATCATCCCTGCTTTCATCCTGCACCCACCATTAGAGAGGGAGTACCTGCCCCGCTGCAACAGCTGGCTGCAGAGGTGACCAGGGACACAGAGGATGACTTGCAGAGCTCCGTGAATGGGAGAGGCTCTAGGTTGGCTTTGCACTGGGGACATTCCATGTTTCTCCTCAGTCCACTAGATGACATGAAGCCTCTCCCCCTCCAGGCTAGGGTTCCCTTCTTTCATCCAGACAGAGGATGCAATAGAGATGATACTCCCCATCCTGCCCATAGTGGTGGAGAGAGCGTGCCCTCTGGAGCCACCTGTGACAGCAGCCCCGAGGCCTCCATCAGCGAGGCCCAGCCTGGGCAGCCCCCAGAGAGAGAGGCAGTGCCTGTGGCCAGTAGAAAGAACTAGGACTTGGACATCAGGAGTCCTGGGCTCTAATTACATTTCTGCCCTTTGCCTGCTGGGCGACCTTGGGCAAATCACTTCACTTTTCTGGGTCTCCATTTCCTCATCTGTAAATTGGGGATTCACTACCTGCTTGCCCTCCCCCTTAGACCTTGAGCCCCATGTGGGACAGCGGCTCTGTCTAATCTGATTGCCTCGTATTTACCCTTGCACTTAGTACTGTACCTGGCACTGGGGAAGGATTCTGTTGTTTGTAGAGCTCTTTGAAGGAAAGGGATTAGAAAGTCTTAATTCATACTAAACCCAGGAACCCCTCAGGGCCAGATCCGGTCCTTAGACCTAGTCCTGGCAAGGGAGTGAAGGTTCCCAAAGCCTAGGGCCCAGGCTCCTCCCCCCCCACCCACCCCAACTATGCCCTGCTGATTGATATTTCCCTTCCCCCACGATTGGGCAGTTTCTTCTACCAGCAACGGGGCAGGGGGTGGACATGACTCCAATCCCCTCCTTTCTTCTCTGGGTGTTGAGGAATGAGAGGTAAAGCCTAGGGGCCCAGGCTTGCCTGCAACCTCTGGTGAATCGTGCTGTCCAGAGACCCCTGCCCACTTGCTTAGAACCACCCCGGCCAGGCAGGGGTGATTTCTTCCTTCTTGAAAGAAATCCAAGGTCAGAGTACACAAACCTCCTCAGTAACCCATTCCAGGGTATTGGTACAGACAACGACACTGCCCTGGTGTCTAACCTAAATCCCTTCTACAGAAGGGTCGGCCAATTTCCTCTCCTCCTGCTCTGCTCACCAGCTCCCGAGGAAGAGCCACTCATAGGTCATATGACCGTTATCAGGGTCTCTTTCCTCACCTACCCCAACCCAATCACAACCCTTCAGCCTCCCTTCTCCAGGATCCATGATCCCAGTTCCCTCACCCTCCTCTCCTAGGATTCATTCTCCCACCCTGCCACCCCCCTACTTCACTCCCTACCAGATCATTTCCAAGTTGGGTTCTGACCAATGGGAAAATGAACTTCGAGAGCCTCCAGGTGGTTAGGTGAGAGGAATCATTTAATCCCCATTACCTTGACTTACAGATAGGCCAGCAGGAATGAACATGAGGTCGGTGGAGGAAGGCCTAAGGGGACCTGGCAGGAACTGAGAGCCATTTTGGCAGTTTCTTCCAGATAAGGGTAAGGCCCAGCTCTGCCCCAGGGCCCACACCCATCACCTGACTTGCTCTTCATTGGAAGGCAGGGGCCCCGGGGCAGTGGGGGGGGGGGTGGATGCTTCTCCTGGACAGGCTTGGGCCACTTGTCTCTGATGCTCAAATAAAATGCAGCAGAATAAATAAGGTCCCATGGAGGATGGTGCTGGTTGTGGGGAGGGGGAGAAGGTGGGGGGGGAAGGAAGAAGGAAGAACAACTGGCAGGGGAGGTGGTCTACTGGGCTGTGGGAGGAAGGGGGTCTTTCTCCTGGGTTCAGAGCATAGTAGAAGCTGGGGAGGGAGTTGTGGGAAGAGGCAGGATGATCCCTGCTGTCTTTGCCCTGGACAGAGTTCTCTAGACTGCCACTTCTCCCCAGGTCTTGAACTGTCCCCATGGGCCATGGGGGCATCTCTCCAGTTTGGGGACTCAGAGGTGACCAGGCATCCCTGGCATGCAGCAGGGAGGGGATTACCCCTTTCTGGCTCACCTAAACCACTTACTGTGCACCAAAGGAAGGAAGGGAGAGAAAGGGGAAGAGAGGAAACCCCATAGGCCCCAGAGCAAAGGGGAGAGGTCAACAGGGGAAGGGGGAAGACTGGGGCAAGTAGGAGCGACTCCTGAGATCACCGTGGCCCAAGCTGACCCCGTGGCAGCCATGGCCGCAGGTCTAACTGAGCATCTTGTGGCGATCAAACACTGTTTTCCTCTGCTCCTGCACCTGTTGCTTCCACCGCTGCTGGGCGCCCTCCACCCGCTCCAGCACCGTGTTGGCCCGGGAGCCGGTCAGAGGGGCTGCCGCCGCCGCCAAAGAGCGGGCATCCTGCAACGAGAACAGATCCGGGGTAGTGAGGTGGGATCATGTTGACGGGGGTCACTAAGGAGCTAGCATTCTTTAATGAGAACAGATCATGGTCTAGTGGAAAGAGCATAGGCCTGGAAGTCAAGAGGACCTGGGTGTGAATCCCAAGTCTGACACTTGTCTGCTGTGTGACCTTGGGCAAGTCACTTAACTTCTCTATGCCTTAGTTTCTTCACCTATAAAAAGGGGATTAAAACTGTGAACACTGTGTGGGACATGGACTGGGTCCAACTTAATTAGCTTGCATCTACCCCAGAGTTTAATATAGTGCCTGGCATGTGGTAAGTGTTTAACAAATACCATTAAAAAAAAAAAGACCAAGGGGGTGGTGAGGCAGGGTGAGGCAGGGTGAGACTGAGGCAGGGAGTGAGAATCCTGCAATGAGACAAGACCCGGAGGGTGGTGAGGAGGGGTGCTGTGGGGGACCACCATGGAGTGATCATCCTGCAATAAGAACAGACTCTCACTCCTGAGTGCTTAGGTACTTAACCCCACTCCATCCCTCAAAGCATCTGTGAACTTATCTTGGCTCTCAATTGCTTCCCCTACCTGTAATTTCTTTTGGGAAACAGTGTGGCCTAGTGGATAAAACACGGACCTGGGAGTCAGAAGGATCTGGGTTATTACCCTGGCTCTGCCACTTGTCTGCTGTGTGACCTTGGGCAAGTCATTTCATGTCTCTGTGCCTCAGTTACCTCATCTGTAAAGTGGGGATTGAGACTGTGAGCCCCATGAGGGACAGGAACTCTGTCCAAACCTATTATCTTATATCTACCCCAGCTCTTAGAAAAGTGCCTGGCGCTTAGCAGATGCCTAACAAATACTATTATAAAAAAAGGGTGCTGGGGGAGAGCTCCAGGGTAGAGGACACTTCTGGTCTGGAGAAGTGGGGAGGGAGCACTTGGAATGCCATCCACCCCTCCTCTTCATCATCACTAGTCTTCAGTGAGCACAGACTGTGGGCAGAGAACCCAACTTAGCACAAACTACTGCTGAGCCAGCAACTAAGCTGAGGACCTACTGTTGCAGAGCCCTGACCTAAGTAATAATAATAATAATAATAATAATGTTGGTATTTGTGAAGTGCTTACTATTTGCCAAGCACTGTTCTAAGCACTGGGGTAGTTACAACGTAATCAGGTTGTCCCACGTAGGGCTCACAGTCTTCATCCCCATTTTACAGATGAGGTAACAGGCTCAGAGAAGTTAAGTGACTTGCCCAAGGTCACTCAGCTGACAAGCGGCGGAGCCAGGATTAGAACCCATGACCTCTGACTCCCAAGCCCGTGCTCTTTCCACTAAGCCACGCTGCTTCTCATACCTATCACGTTCAGAGCACCAAACTGACCGTGGGGAGAAGACTGAAATGAGAGCACTTACTGTTGCAGAGAACCGATGGCAGGCTGAGTTTTGAACTGAGCAGCTGTATACAAAGCACTGAACTTGGCACCTACCATGTGCAGAGAGCTGAACTGGCCTCCAAGTGTGCAGAGCCCTGTACTAGACCCTAGGGATCATTCCAGTAAGTGAAGAAATACCTTCTCTACTCTCAAGGAGCTTTCAATCTAATGGGGAACAGGAGCTGACGCCACTTGCAAACAGACCACAAAGTTCAAGAGCAGGAACACTGGCACAGTGGTCAAAAATGATCAGGGGAAATTCAATAAATCAAAGAAGCAGATCTACACATGGCTGCTAAAGTTGGTTGATGGGCTATGTCTTTGCCTTCTTGCTTGGTACCAAGGATCTCCACTTCCCACCTCCTCAAAGAGGAGAGAGAACAGGGACCAGCTGGCTAAAATCATGATGGTATTTGTTAAGCGCTTACTGTGTGCCAGGCACTGTACTAAGAGCTGGGGTGGACACAAGTAAATTGAATTGGTCACACTACCTATCCAATGTGGAGCTCATAGTTTCAGTCCTCATTTTATAGATGAGATAACTGAGGCACAGAGAAGTTAAGTGACTTGCCCAAGATCACACAGCAGACAGTGGCAGAGCTGAAATTAGAACCCATAATCATCTGACTCCCAGGCCTGTGTTTTATCCACTATGCCATGCTGCTTAAGACTTCCTTTTTCTGCTGCTGGGGAGCAATTCATTCATTCATTCATTCACTCATTCACTCATTCCATCGTATTTATTGAGCGCTTACTGTGTGCAGAGCACTGTACTAAGTGCTTGGAATGTACAACTTGGCAACAGATAGAGTCAATCCCTGCCCAACAACAGGCTCACAGTCTAAAAGGGGGAGACAGACAGCAAAACAAAACAAGTAGTCAGGCATCAATACCTCCAAGATAAATAGAATCAGAAATATATATATACAAATCATTAATAAAATAGAGTAATAAATAATATATACAAATATACATAAATGCTGTGGGGAGAGGAAGGGGGTAGAGCAGAGGGAGGGAGTAGGGGGAATGGGGAGGGGAAGAGGGGCAGAGGGAAAGGGAGGGCTCAGTCTGGGAAGGCCTCCTAGAGGAGGTGAGCTCTCAGTAGGGCTTGGAAGAGGGGAAGAGAGTTAGCAGTTGGTCTGTGGGGAACCTACCCTCGTGTTTAGAACTGTGCTAGATGCATAGTAAAACTTGAATACCACATTAAAAATATCACATTAAAACTTAAAAACCGGTCTGTTTGTTTTTTTTCCCTTGTGACTTCTCCCTTCTGGCTCAGACCAGGAGCTCTGGGAGGAGCAGAAGCTGTATCTGATTGGATTATCTCATAGTTCAGCATGGAGTAGTGGATAAAACATGGGTCTGGAAGTCAGAAGGTCACAGGTTCTAATCCTAGTTCCACCACTTGTCTGCTGTGTGACCTTGGGCAAGTCACTTTATTTCTCTGTGCCTCAGTTACCTCATCTGTAAAATGTGGACTGAGACTCTGAGCCTCACGTGGGACAGGAACTGTGTCCAACCCAATTTGCTTGTATCCATCCCAGCACTTAATACAGTTCCTGGAACACAGTAAGTGCTTAACAAATACCATTATTATTATTATTATTAATAAATAACATAGTGCTTGGCAAGCAGAAATGCTTAAGAAATATCATGACTTTCTCTCTTTCCAAGCTGCTCTATCCCTCCCTGACCCTCATTTTCTGTCTCAAGCCCCCACCCTCCCCTCTCCACTCCAACCTGCTTTCTCCTTCTCTGTCTGCAGACCCTTCTCCTCTAATTACAACTTCCGAGCCTGGGAAGTTGCCGAGCCAGTGCATTTCCTGCAGGGCCCGAACCCTCCTTGCGGGGATAAAAGGCGACAGCTCAGCCCACTCTCCCGTGGGGATTTCCTCCCCTGCTCTCTGGGCCTCTCATCTCCTGCCACCCTGTTCTTAAGGGATTAGAACGCTTCTCTTCGCTCTGCTCTCTCCGGCATCTCAGTCCTGGCTTGGCAAAGGTTCTGTCATCGGGGGTTGCCGGGGACCGGGAAAAAGGAAGGAGCTGGGGATTGTAGGAGAGGGGCAGGCAACAGCAAAACAGGGTGGGATAGTCTTGGAGGGTTGGATGGCACGTAGATGGCGGTTCCCTTCAGAAGCAGGCAGAGTTACCAGGACTCCTGGGTTTGACTTCTGATTCCACCACTAACTTTCTGTGTAATCCAAGACAAGTAGCTTCCACTCTCTGGGCCTCAGTTTTCTTCCCAGAGAAGCCGTGAGGCTTAGTGGATAGAGCACTGGCTTGGGAGTCAGATGGACGTGGGTTGTAATCCTAGCTCTGCCAAATATCTGCCGTGTGACCTTGGACAAGTCACTTAACTTCTCAGGGACTCATTTGCCTCATCTGTAAAATGGAGATTATAATAATAATAATGATGGCATTTGTTAAGTGCTTATTATGTGCAAAGCACTGTTCTAAATGCTGGGGAGGATACAAGGTGATCACGTTGTCCCACGTGGGGCTCACAGTCTTCATCCCCATTCTCCAGGTGAGGTAACTGAGGCACAGAGTAGTTAAGTGATTTGCCCAAAGTCACACAGCTGATAAGCGGCTGAGCTGGGATTTGAACCCATGACCTCTGACTCCCGAGCCCGTGCTCTTTCCACTGAGCCATGCTGCTCAGCATAAGCCCCATGTGGGGCAGGGACTGTGTCCAACCTGATTAACTTGTATCTACTCCAACGCTTAGAACAGTGCTTAGCACATAGTAAGCACTTAACAAGTACTGATATTATTATTATTATTATTCCTGCTGCAGCAGAGGCTGCAAACCAAATAGGCCCAGACCCTGGAGGTAGGCAGTTTCCTCTCCAGGAACTTGCATATATGAAAAACTGTTCAGTCCATATCCCTGTCTTTTCAAAAACCTCCAGTGGTTGCTCATCCTCCTCTGCATCAGACAGAAATTATTTTCCATCATCTTTAAGGCACTCAATCTGCTCTCTCCTTCCTTAACTCACTAATTTCCTATTACAACCAAACCAGAGTTGTGATCTTCCAGGGCAAGGAAGAGGGAGTGTGCTTTCTGCTGGTCAAGAGAGACAGAGATGCCCATAGAAGTAGTTGGAGGTGGGGAGGGGGTTCTTCCCGAAGCTCCTCCCTTCATGTTCCTGGGTTGGGGGCCATGAGCCTCAGGCTGATGGCCTGAAGAGGCCCATCACCTCGGGACAGTCCTCCGTCACCAGGAGGCCTCTGGGGCTGCTGCACAGAAAGACAGACAGGCTCTGACTGAGGAGGAGATACCTTGTTTTTGCTTTTATAATGATATTTGTTACACTCTTACTGTGTGTCACCACTGTTCTTAAGAGCTGGGGTGGATATAAGTTAATCAGGTTAGATGCAGTCCCTGTCCCACATGCGACTCACGGTCTAAGTAAATTGGGCTGGGCCCAGCAGGTACCACAATGAGTTTTCCATCTCACCAGTCACCGGCCTGAGGGGATTGGAGGGGGTCATCTGGCCCAGTCCCCTGCCCCCATCCAGGGCAGGGAAGCAATCCTGTTTAAGTTTGGTGGACATAGAGAAAACTGGTTTCAAGTGCACATAGTAAGCGCTCAATAAATACTATTGAATGAAAGTGTCCATTCTTCCCTCACACCTTGCTTCCATTTTCTCAGTCTCAACTGCCGATCAGACCATCCCTTCCCTGACCTCTCTAGCCTTACCTCTCCTCAGTGGGGTGGAGAGGGGTGAACAAGCCTCTCCCCCTTGCTTCTGGGAGAGGGAGAGACGATGCGCATCCCAGGTTGCTGGGGCTCCCAATGACCCTTTCTCCAGCCTCCAAGAAAGACTCTATAACAGCAACCTGAGGCTTTTTCGAGTTTTAGAGTGCTCAGCAGGTCACCGCCATAACTGCAGTAATGACTTCTGGGACTGTTGCTCTGGCCTGTAAGGAGCCCAATAATCCTTCTGCTTCTTTTGTGCTTGTCATCGCCTTTGCCTTTTGTGTTTTTGATTGCCTTTCCTTATTTGTTTGTTGTCCAGCCAGCCCTTCCTCATTCTTAGACTGTGACCCCCATGGGAGCCAGGGACCATGTCTACACTTCATCTGTGTACTTACTTCTTTCCCAGTGCTTAGTACAGTGCTAGTACAGTTTACTACTGTGAGCCCCATGTGGGACAGGGACTTTGTCCAGTCTGAATATCTTTTATCAACCCCAGTGCTTAGTACAGTGCTTGAAATGTAGTATCAGTCAATCAATCAGTCATATTTATTGAGCACTTACTGTGTGCAGAGCACTGTACTAAGTGCTTTGAGTTCAATATAACCAAGTTGGTAGACACATTCCCTGCCCTCAACAGGCATAGAGTCTAAAATACTACAGTTATCAATTGAATAAAATACTACAGTTATCAATCGAAGGATATTTAGTGAGTGCTTACTGTGTGCAGAGTACTGTACTAAGAGCTTAGTAGAGTGCCTGGAACATAGTAAGTTTTTAACAAATACCGTTAAAAAAAAAGACCAAGGGGGCAGTGAGGAAGGGTGAGGTAAGGTGAAACTGGGTTGGAGCTAAACCCTCTTCTCCCCACTTTCCCTTTCCTCCTCCCCCTCTCCTGTCCCACCCCCTCAGCACTGTACTTGTCCGCTCAACTGTATATATCTTCATCACCCTGTAATGAGATGTACAACACCCTGATTCTATTTATTTACCATTGTTTTCATAAGATGTTCTTCCCCTTGACTCTTTTTATTCAGCGTGGCTCAGTGGAAAGAGCACGGGCTTGGGAGTCAGAGGTCATAAGTTCGAATCCCGGCTCTGCCACTTGGCAGCTGTGTGACTGTGGGCAAGTCACTTAACTTCTCTGGGCCTCAGTTCCCTCATCTGTAAAATGGGGATTAACTGTGAGCCTCACGTGGGACAACCCGATTCCCCTGTGTCTACCCCAGCGCTTAGAACAGTGCTTGGCACATAGTAAGCACTTAACAAATACCAACATTATTATTATTTATTGCCATTGTTCTTGTCTGCCTGTCTCCCCCGATTAGATTGTAAGCCTGTCAAAAGGCAGGGACTGTCTCTATCTGTTGCCGATTTGTACATTCCAAGCGCTTAGTACAGTGCTCTGCACATAGTAAGCGCTCAATAAATACTATTGAATGAATGAATGAAGTATAACCAAGGAGTGAGAAACACTCATAACATAACATCACAACATAACAGAGTTGGTAGATACATTCCCTATGTTCCCACCATAGGAACACTGACTAAAAATCATTTTTCCAAGACACCAACTTTCTGAGACCTTAGGAATGATACTGGATCTAGCTGCTAGAATAAAAGTGCTCTGGAGATGACCCTGAAAGTCCAGCAGGCAGAGCCTCTGTGGACCACGCCTTCCCCTGTTAAGCAGATCAGGAAAAAGTCAACAGAGCTGAGGCCCCATTTATTCCCAGCAGGGCCCAGGGAGGGGCTACTGAGAGAGAGTCCCTGGGAGAGAAAGTCCCCCAAGAGGGGAGAGTCTTTATGGCCCACAGGTAGTTGGGAAGTATAAAGTCAGGGAAAGAAACAAACTGCCCTTGAAAGAGTAAGGAAACAAGGAGCCTTCTGGAGGCGATACCAGCTGGCAGGGGAGGGCGGACTTGGGCTTATAGCCAAGGCAGAAGAGGTGAAATAAGGGTGGACAGAGAGACATCTCCATATCTGAGGCCCTAGACATCATCATCATCATTGTCAATGGTATTTGAGTACTTTTTGTTTGCAGAGCACAAGACTAAGCTCTTGGGAGAAAAAAATAGAGTTGGTAGAGACATTCCCTGCCCATAATGAGCTTATGGTCTAGAGGGGGAGACGGACATTAATATAAATATATTATACAGACTCTAGGATAGGAGGGATTGTTTTTAATGATATCTATTAGGCTCTTATTATGTATCAAGTGCTGAGGTAGATACAATCAATCAATGGTATTTTCAATCAATGGTATTTATTGAGTGTTAACTGGGTACAGAGTACTATATTAAGCACTTGGGAGAGTACATGACAACAGAGTTGTAGACACATTTTCTGCCCACAGTGAGCTAGAAGGGGAGACAGGTATTAATATAATTAATTTTATACATATCTAAATTTGTACTGTGGGGCTGATAAGATACAAGATAATCAGGTTGGACACCTTCCCTGTACCACATGGGGGTCATCATTTAAGAGGGAGGGAGAACAAGTATTTAATCTCCATTTTACAGAAGATTAAACTGAGACCCAAAGAAGTCAAGTGATTTGCCCAAGGTTATACAGTAGGCAAGTGGCAGAGTCGGCATTCAAACTCGGATCGCGTGACTGCCAGGCCTGTTCTCTTTCCACTAGGCCAGGCTGCCTCCCTGCCTCCACGCAGCCTCCGATTCAGGCAGACAGGCAGCAGGGGGATGAGGGACAATCTGGGGCCTGCTGGCAGGGGTGGTGGGGAGGGTTGGGGGCAAGGAAATCTGTGGACCAGCTGCCCTAGGCATCAGTGCCCCAAGCAAGCAGTGGAGAGGAGGGTAACCCCAGCCCAGAGCTAGAAATGGCATTAAGGGAACATGTGGAAATTCACCACATTACTACAACCGTCATTTGTTTTCCCTTCATGTAAAGTCTTAGCAAACATCTCCTAAGTGGGGGAAAAGCCGCTGCTGAGTGCTCCCGGTTTTCCCACTAATAATCTGATTAGAAGGAATTAGAGGTGCTGCATGAGCTCCAGAGATGTTTGGAGTGGGCGGGAACCTCATCCTGGACTATCCACAGAGAGGATTTGGAGGGCCCAGTCTTCCTAGGCATCTCCGAACCCAGACTCAGCAGGGGACTGGCTCAGCAGGGGCCAGGGGTGTTAAAGGCCAGAGGAGTCCACCGGGGAGGGTGGCTTGATTACCTCAGGACTCAGCAGTCCAGGCAGGTTGGCACCCAAGGAAAAGGGAGGCCATCCATCCCAACTCCAGGAAGGAGACAGGCGGCAGTGGAAACCCCCACCCCTTCCCCATCTCATCTCCATTCCTAGTAACAGCAGCTGTGAGGTTGAGTGGCTGAAGCGGGTCACTCTGAGTGGTCACTAGATCACTGCCACCCCTGCCCCACCCCGAGTAAGCCTGGTGGAAGCCCTTCTTTCTGCTCAGGGCCAGGGGAGAATGAGAGGACTGAAGTCCTGTCAGCTGCCTGTGGGATGTGTCAGGGGGATGTGGGGAGAAGATACTGCAGGCCACAGCCCCCCGGTCCCACAAATGGGAGCTTCAGCGGGGAAGGGGCTCTCTCAGCTTTAGGATTTCAACTCCTTCACTCCTGGGCAAGTTTGGCCAGGAGGAAACCCACCCAAACAAGGTAACAGCTGAGATGATTCCTGAGCCAAAGAACCCGGCCCAGTTCCAAACTTTTGTTCTTATTCCCAGTGGAAATTCTCCTTTCCCTGGGAGCTTCCCACCCCTCTCCCAGGGTCCAGAAGATATAACTGTTCTGTACTCCTCTCCCCCTGGAGCATGGGTCTGGGAATCACGGAACCTGGCTTCTAATTCTGGCTCTGGCCCTTGTCTGATGGGTGAACTTGAGCAAGTCACTTCATTTCTCTGTGCAACATTCCTCATCTATAAAATGGAGATAAGACACCTATTCTCCCTCCACCTTAGACTGAGAGACCCAGGTGGGAGAGAGACTGTGTCCAACCTGATTATCTTGTATCTATCCCAGTGTTTAGCACATAGTAAGCACTTAAATACCACAATGCTATTATTATCATTCCTTCTTGTCTATGGGGCTGGAGCTTCTTGACCACAGGGTCAGACTGATTCCAGTGTGGATAGTGGGGTCAAATCCATTCTACCTTGAGCCTGGTTCCAGCTGTATTCAGCCAAAGTCCCCACTGATAAGTGCAAAAGCAGTTGCAGCTCACCCTCTGGGTCCTCCAAAACCTGGTGCCAGCTCTCCCTTGGCACCCCTCTGGAAGGGAGTCTCCATCCTTCCCAGCTTTGCTTCACCCCGGCAGGAAGAGTAGAAGGAGCTGGGGGCTTAAAGCCCTCATAAACATGGCTTAATCAATAAAGTCCAGAGTTGGGAGTCTCTAACTCTGGCTCCACCACTTGTCTGCTGTGTAACCTTGGGCAAGTCACTTAACTTCTCTGTGTCTCAGTTTCCTCATCTGTAAAACAAGGATTAAATCCTACTACCTCCTACTTAGACTTGTAAGCCTCATGTGGGAAAGAGACTGTGTCCAATCTGATTATCTTGTATCTACCCCAGCACTTAGTACAGTGCTTGGCACATAGTAAGTGCTCAATAAATATTACAATACTACTACTAATAATAATAACAACCTGAGGAAGGCTGGACTGGGCTGTAGCTGGGACTGTTGGACTTGGAGCACAAGAAGCCTGAAACTCTGCTCCTCTAGCCCCAGAAGCTTACAGCCTTTTTGTTTCTATTCTCTGGACCTGCCCTTGTCTATATGTTATTTTATTGTTTCATCTCTCCTTATGTCCCTGTCTCCAGTCCCCTCTCCCTACCTCCTTAGATCTTAAGCTTCTCAAGGCCAGGCACGATGTCTAACTCCCACCTGTGAATTCTTTCCCAGTGTTTAGCACAGTGTTCTGCACATAGGAAGTGCTTAGTATATACTAGTACTATAACTACTACTACTAAATAGTCCCTTGGTTAGATATCTTGGTGACCACAAGGTCTCTGGGGAGGACAAGGCTACAACTAACAAATCCACTGCCTCCTTCAGCACTCAGGAACTGACTCCTCACAGTCAAAAAATTCCTTTGGGTGTCTAACCTAAGTTCCTCATGCTGCAACTCGTTTCTTCTGTTCCCATGGGGAGATGGGGCCTTGCTGACCACTGTCTTCCATCTAAGTGTCATTCATTCATTCATTCATTCAATAGTATTTATTGAGCGCTTACTATGTGCAGAGCACTGTACTAAGCACTTGGAATGTACAAATCAGTAACAAATAGAGACAGTCCCTGCCCTATGACGGGCTTACAGTCCTTTATAGACCCGGGGTAGGGTGCGGGAAGTAATGAGCTCCAGAGAGGATCCCAGCTGCCTCCTTTCTCTGAGCAAAAACCATCCTTCCACGCACACCTTGTGTCACAATGGCAGACCTCAAAGGAAATGAGAAAGGAAAGAAGGTAGGAGGTGTTGGGGAGAGAGGATCAGGGTTTGTTGTTGAGGTTAAGAGCAAACTCTGCATCTGAAAGATAGCTGTTTGTCATCTTCTGTCCCAGTAAACACACTGACTTCCTCCTTTCAAAGGGCGTCTGAGCCCCAGGATTAGGGCTAAAGCCAAGGTAATCCTTGGGGAGGCAGCATGCTGCAATCAGGAGCCCAAACAGGGTCTGCCCAAGGTTTCAAAGGGAACACCCTGCAGGGGTGGGCTTTCATCTCCCTCCTGCGGGCATGGGCTTTCATCTCCCTCCCACAGGCATGGACTTTCATCTCCCTGGGGGCTGGGGCAGTGGTTATACCGGCTGGAGGAGACACGGGGATCATATAGGTCTTCCTGGGACTTCTGGACCCGGGAAGGGAGACACTTCCTGGACTGATTAAGCTATCCATCCATCCATTCTTCCATCCACCCATCCATCATACTCCAGAGTGCCAAAGTGAAAAGTGAGGCTTCCTCTTGAGCCAGTCCAACACCTATCCTCCTCGACTCCTCAAGCAGAAAGGGACTCTGAGGTCACTTAGACAGACCATCCACCCGCCCTCAGGTTGGATTACCACTGAACCAATTCATGGCTAAACCCTTGTGCCACAATCTTTCTGCTTGTACCCTTCTGCCTCAGAGCCCTACAGCCAGGGAGTTCTAGTCTAGAGCCCTCCTGCTGCAATTTCTGCCCAGCTTAAATGTGTGGCTGGGCTAGGACCAAACTAGCACCTGGGGTTTGGGAAAGGAAAGGCAGTTCCCTGGACCTGCCCATCCTTCCTCGAGCCTGCTTTGGGGCTTTTTGCGGGGCAGAGTGAGGGTTGGAGGTTAAAGAGATGGGGAGGGCCACTGGAGGACAGCTCTCTGTTTTGTGGCTCGGATCCCAGCCCCATTCCAGCCAGCCCACCCACTTGACCTAAGGAGTTAGGATTCGGGCAGGGGGGGCAGTGTGCCCAGACAGGGAGCTGAGAAAAAGGACCTTGAGAGGGAGTGGGGTTCTTGGCATCTCTGGGCACTTGGAGGGTAGGGATGGGCACCCAGGATGTGGGAGGACTATCAAGGGAAGAACCCATCAACTAGGACATCTAGAGGTACGGTGGCACCCAATTTTCTGGTCCAATGGTTATAATTATTATTATTCATAGTAGTAGTAGTAGTAATGATGCTTAAGAGCTTTCTGTGTGCCAAGCAATGTACTAAGCACTAGGGTAATAAATGCAAGATAACCAGGTCAGACACGATTCCTGCCCTACATTATGTTCACAGTCTAAGTAGCAGGGAGAACGGGTATTGACTTTAGTATTGAACAGATATTCCCTCTCTAAACTGTAAGCTCATTGTGGTCAGGGAATGTGTTTACTAACTCTGTTGTTTTGTACTTTCCCAAGCGCTTAGCACAGTGTTCTGCACACAGTAAACGCTCAATACATACTATTGATTGCTACTGAATCTCCATTTTACAGATAAGGAAACCGAGGCCCAGGGAAGTTGGACGACTTGCCTAAGGTCACTCAGCAGGCACGTGGCAGAGTTGGGATGAGAATCCAGGTCCTCTGGTTCCCAGGCCCCGACTCTTTCCATTAGGTCAAACTGCTTTTCAGAATAGGATCTCCCAGGTAGAGTTAGGTGGAGGTGGCAAAGGCCCAATGGAGAGAGCTCACCCACCATCTCTGGGACCTTTGGCTTCCCTGTGGTCTCTCAGGCCCCTTCCTCGAGGCTGCTGTCCGGCTGCATGGTCCAGCTGGATGGGCTGGCCAGCGGGGAAGAGGAAGGGGAGGAGGGCCAGGGAAGGGTCTGGCTCACAGCCAGGGCAGTTCTCCTCCCTGAGGCTCAATCTTGCGGCAGCAGGAGACATAACACCGCCATGCCTGAGAGTTGTGCATTCCAAGGAAATGGCAGCATCAGGCTGTATAATCACCCTGCTGCATCTCTCAATTATAACCCCAGCAAGGACTGCAATTACCACATTACCCCTAATCACCGTGTGTTTATTAGCTCCGCCCCTCCCCATCAGGGCTGCTATTACCGCACATTAATAAGCAGGTATGGTTCCCAGGTTTCCTCCCTCTCCGGCAAATCAGACCACCCAGCACTGCGCTCCCGGCGATGGGGGTGCTAGGCGAATCCTCTCTGCTCTGCCCTTGGAAGCCAGCATGGGCCTGAGTCAGTGGCTCCCAGAGCTCGTTTCCAAATGGGAGTAGGAGGAGGGGCCAAAAAGACCTGGGTTCTAATCCTGGCTCCACCACTTGTTTTCCGTGAGATCTTGGGAAAACCACTTCACTTTCCTGCAACTCAGTACCTTCATCTATAAAATGGGGATTAAATACCTGTTCTCCCTCCTAGTCAGATTATGAACCCCATGTGGGACCTGATTATCTTATATTCACCTCAGTGCTTAATACATTGCTTGGCTCATAGTAAGCGTTTAACAAATACTATTATTACTATGATGATGATGATGTGTCCAAGCACCCAAGGGCTTAGAGCAGATGCCCCACCTTGTCTCTTCACACACTCTATTTCCTTCCCTTTCAGCATTCCTGTGCTGGTGACTCAACTGCTCCCAGGACTCCACACCCTCCAGCTCTTTTGCTCTTTCTGCTTCCTCATTTCTGTACACAGTGGCTTCTCACCCCCAGTCCTGCAGGGCAGCTGAACTATGCACTTGGAAGAGTACAATATACTAGGTAGACATGTTCCCTGTCTGCAAAGAGTTCAGTATCTTGTATGACCTTAACTTCACTTAATTTCTCAATGACCCAGTTTTCTCATCTGCAAAACGAGGATGAAATATCTTCTCCCTTAGCTGTCTAGACTTTGAGCTCCATGTGGGATAGGGACTGGGTAATAATAATAATAATGATAATTGTGGTATTTGCTAAGTGCTTACTATGTGCCAGAAACTGTACTAAGATGAACTGCACTTTCCCAAGGGTTTAGTACAGTGCCATGCACCTAGTAAGTGCTCAATAACTACCACCGATTGAAGTGAGCAGAGGCTAAAAGAAGGCAGGATGGAGATAGCAGGAGAAGTGTCCAATTCTCTTCAGTGGCTGGAATAATCTCCAAGTACCTAATAACATCATCCTCAAGGGGAAGTGTGGACAGGTGAATTGGGAGTGGGAATAAATTAGAATGATTAGAACAGTGGACAGACAGAACTAACCAGTTGTTTGGGTGTGTGTGTGTGCCCATACATATATTGGCCCCACCCTCTGCTTCAGGAGACCAATCAGAGGAGGATATGACACAGGGGCAAATCAGGTGGCAGGGTGGCGATTCCACAAAGGGAGCAGATGGGAAGTCAGTGTTTATTTGAATCCAAACATCATGAGGTAGCCCCAAACCTTTCATTTGCAATGTTATCAATGGGCTGAAAAGTACGAGGTGGTCCAGCCCCAGGTATAAACAGGGGAGAAGAGAGGAGACCTGGGGTTGGGAGGTGAAGGTAGCCAGATGGGGAGTTTGGGGGAAGCTCATCTCTCCCCACCTTGCAGTACTGGAGGGAGGAAACAGAAGTGAGACGAACCTGGAGGAGGTGGGGGATACTGAAGCACGTTGGCACAAGAGGATAAAATGCTCCAGGTTGGAAGTATGGCTGATGGAGCTTGATTCACTGAAAAGAATTTCCTGGATCCAAGGGTGATTGAAACCAGAAGGCTGGACTTGGCCCCAAATGGACTTTGGGGACAGGATTGCAGGAATGGGGAAAGAACTCTGTGGTGCCAGAGGGCCGGAGGGTGCCAGAGGGGCGGAGGCTTCCCCTTACCTCATTCTCCTCCTCATTGTGCAGCGGCTGGGTATAGGCATCCGGCTTCCTGATCAAGGGGTCCACCAGCATCAGGAAGCCCATGTAGAGCAGCAGGGCTCCTACCACTGACAGGTAGATGACAATGATCACCTGGAAGAGAAAACCTACATCACCTGGAGAACACACCTGCCGCTTCTTCCCCTACCCCACCAACAACTGCTGCCTTGAAGGGGTGAGGAGGACAGAAATCCACCCCATGCTAAATTGGGGCTCCAGTAAGGTCATGAAGGAGAGTGGGGTGTAAGGAATTTCCTGCTGATTAGGTTGCTGGTAGTGGATATCTATCTCCCTCAGGAAAGGTGATAGGCTAAATTGAACAGCCTGTGGTGGGATCCCCACTGGAAGAAATTTTTTCAGGGGAGAGGAAACCTCTTGAGAGAGGGACAGGTTAAAGGAGCCAAGTCCCTCCTGTGGCTTGGGTGAGAAAGTGAGAGAGTGAATGAGAGAGTGTGTGAGTGAGTGAGACAGTGCATACACATCCTGGGGCCTCTCTCCCTACCTGCCTTGCTCCTTCCCATCAGGAAGAACAGAAGAGGCAGCAGCAGAACACCTCCACATAATGAAGAATGTCGGAAGGCCATAACTCTGCTGGGAACCATGGCTGTAGTTGAGACTGTTACCCATGAGAAGCCCCAAAGTCTGTTCTCTTAGCCACAATACCTCATGGCCTTTATTTTATTTTTGCATTTATTCCTGTCTTCTTTTATGGTAATTTTGATCTTACTGTTTTTTTCTTAGAATTATGGTATTTCAGCCCTTACTATGTGCCAAGCACTGTTCTTAGCACTGGGATAGATACCAGGTATTCAGGTCGTCCCACGTGGGGCTCATAGTCTTAATCCCCATTTTACAGTTAACTGAGGTGCAGAGAAGTTGAGTGGCTTGCCCAAGGTCACACAGCAGACAGGTGGCAGAGCCGGGATTAGAATCCATGTCCTCTGACTCCCAAGCCCATACTTTTTCCACTTAACCACGCTGCTTCTCAAAGGAGGAGGGAGGGCATTCCAGCCCAGAGGTAGGACATGGGCCAGGGATTGGCAGCGAGACAGGAGAGATCGAGGCACAGTGAGAAGGTTACCACCAGAGGAGCGGAGTGTGCATCTTCCATCTACCCCAATGCTTAGTACAGTGCTTGGGACATAGTAAGCACTTCAATACCACAATCATTCCCAGTAAGTCACATTCCACCATTGTGGTATTTGTTAAGTGATTACTATCTGCCAAGCACTGGACTAGATACAAAATAATCAGATCAGACTCAATCTGTGTTCCACATGGAGCTCACAGTCTGAGGGAAGAACAGGTATTTAATCACCATTTCACAGGTGACAAAACCGAGGCACACAGAAGTCAATTGGCTTGCCCAAGATCTCAGCAGGCAAGCAGTGGTCAGAATTAGAACCCAGATCTCTTGTCTCCCAGTCCTGTGTCCTTTCTCCTAGGCTACACTGATTCACTAAGAATAAAGGGTGAAGGCACCCATTAGCTGCATTGACCATCTTTACCATTACAGGCGGTTTTTACCCTTTCGATTTTCCCGAGTGCCCAAGGACACCCCACCTTATTTGTAGACGGAAGCCCCGCATGGGCCCCAGATCAGATGTGAGCGCTCCCTCTCTGTGCTCTCCCCAGTGCTCAGCATAGTGTTCTGCATGCAGCCAGTGCTCTGCACACACAACTGAATGGAGAGAAGGGCCAGCCGGAGGGTGGTGAAGGAGAATGGCAATGGGCCGCTCAGGGTGGCCAGCCCCTCAGTCATTCCAGGCCAGAGGGCGGGGTTGGGGAGGGTTCGGGGAGGAAGGGGCAGCCGCTTCTAGTTACCTTGATGGTGGTGGTGCTGCGCTCCTCGTACCTGCACTCGCACAGCAGACAGTACGCCTCCACGTCATGGCCCGGCACCGGCATCGGTTCCACTACGTGCAGGCAGTTGCTATAACACGGATGGTAACACGGAACCGACCGACACACAGACAGACAGATGGAGTGGGGAGAGAGTGGGAGATGGGAAGAAGAGGAAGGGAGTAGGAGATGGGAAGATGGAGAGGGAAAGAGAGGGGAAAAGAGGGAGGAGGAGGGGAACGAGGTGGAGAAGGTGTTCAAATCCTTATTGAAGGCACATCTCCTCTAAGAGGCCTTCCCTAACTAAGCCCTCCTTTCCTCTTCTAACACTCCTTTCTGTGTTGCCCCAACTTGCTCCCTTTATTCATCTCCACTCCCAGCTCCCACCATTAAGTGTTCAGCACTTACGTACACATCTGTAGTAGCATGGCATAGTGAATAGAGCTCAGGCCTAGAAGCCAGAAGGTCATAAATTCTAATCCCGGCTCACCACTTGTCTGCTCTGTGACCTTAGGCAAGTCACTTCACTTCTCTGTACCTCAGTTACCTCATCTGTAAAAGGGGGAATAAGACTCTGAGCCCTATGCAGGCCAGGGACTGTATCCAACCCGATTTGTTTGTATCCACTCCAGCTGTTAGTACAGTGCCTGGGACACAGTAAGTGCTTAACAAATACCATAAATATCATTATTATTATTATTAATTTATATTAATGTCTCTCCCTTTAGACTGTAAGCTCGATGTGGGCAGGGAATGTGTCTTATTATTGGCGAATTGTACTCTCCCAAGCTCTTAGTACAGTACTTTGCACACAGTCTTATCTTATGCTGTCTAGTAGTTTCCGACCCACAGCGATACCATGGACACATCTCTCCCAGAATGTCCCATTCCCCATCTGCAATCATTCTGGTAGTGTATCCATTGAGTTTTCTTGGTAAAAATACGGAAGTGGTTCACAGTTGCCTCCTTCCACTCAGTAAACTTGAGTCTCCACCCTCGACTCTCTCCCCTGCTGCCGCTGCCCAGCATGTGAGTTTTGACTTGTAGCAGATTGCCTTCCACTCGCTAGCCCCTGCCCAAGCTAGCAATGGAATGGATATGCCTCTGCTTGACTCTCCCTCCCATAGCCGACACTGGTAGAGTACTGGAAACTCTCCAGGTGCGACCCTGAGAGGGGCTGCACACAGTAAGCGCTCAATAATACGATTGACTGACTGAGACGGAAGCGTGCGATGTGGGCGGGGGACACCAGGGAAACCAGAAGGAGCATTCCAGAAATCCGGATCAATCAGTCTATCCATCAGTAGTACTCAGTGAGTGCTTACACTGGTCAGAGTTCTATTTTAGGCTCTTGGGAGTGTGCAATAGAATTAGTAGATGTGATCGCTGCTCTCAAGAAATTTATGACCCACTGTGGGAGAGCACTGTAACAAGCACTTGGTAGAGTGCTTGATTCTATTTATTGCCATTGTTCTTGTCTGTCTGTCTCCCCCGATTAGACTGTAAGCCCCTCAAAGGGCAGGGACTGCCTCTATCTGTTACCGATATGTACATTCCAAGCGCTTAGTACAGTGCTCTGCACATAGGAAGCGCTCAATAAATACTATTGAATGAATGAATGGAGAGAAGTGGAGTTATTCCACCCGACTCCTGCTCTCGTGGGGTAAGAAGCTGGGGAGGGGAGAGGAGCAGCTAGGGGATGGTGCCCGTGACCCCGGCCCAGTGAAGCAACACAGTGTAACGCGAAGGTTTCAGCACCCAGAAACGCTAGAGGGCAGCGCGCCCCAATTTCACTTCCTGAGACAAGTTAATCGTCCATCACCGCTAATTTGTCCTGCGATGACAGCTTTGTCCAGCACCTGCCTGAGCAGCTCACTTCACTCCCCTGACATCATGTCCCAGTCACGCCAGAGGGGAGGGGTCTCTCACTCACAGTGACATGGATTAAAGGGAGGCTCAGCGGTCCAGAAGGCTTTTCATTCTTTCATTCAACAGTATTTACTGAGCACTTTCGGTGTGTAGAGCACTGTACTAAGTGCTTCGGAAGGTACAATACAGCAATAAAGAGAGACAATCCCTGACCACAGTGAGCTCATACAATGGACTGCCCGAAAGACAAACAGATGGATTTGGGAGCAAATTAAACCAAAGTGGTCTTTAGAAGGCCAAATGACTCGACTTAAGTTAGCGTATTTTGGACACATAATCAGGACTAATTCTCTGGAGAAGACACGAATGCTAGGAAAAGCCCAGGGAAAACGTGGAAGAGGCAGACCAGTATCTAGATGGATAGAGACCCTAACAATGATAACGGAAGAACCATTAGAAAGGTTACAGATTATGGCAGAAGACAGGACGTTCTAGAGAAAATATATCCATAGAGTCATTATGAATTGGAAACGACTCGACCGTACTTGTATAATAATAACAGAGGTCCAAATGGGATCAAGAGGGACATGATCCAGGAGTCTATGTCCTGAGTCCCATGAGGTACAGGGATTGAGTTTAATTCCTCCCTGTGTATGTTCTCCCAGGGATTAATACAGTGCTTAGCACTCAGTAAGCACTTAATAAAAAATATTACTATTTGGTATTGGTATTGCATACCTGCACCTCCACCTCCAGACACTGGGAGTCTCTGGGGGGAGGGGAGGGTGGAGGAGGAGGGGCACCATGACCCACAATCAATCAATTATTCAGTGGTATTTGTGGAGCTGAGCATTTATTGTGTTCAGAGCACTGTACTAAGAACTTGGGAGAGTACATTTTAACGTAGTTGGGAGTCATGTTCTCTGCCCACAAGAGCTTAACAAATGACGCATATGTACATAAATGCTGTGAAGCTGAGGAGGGGATGACTATCAAGTGTTAAAAGGGTACAGATTCAAGTGCACCGGCAAATGGCAGTGGAGGCCAGTGGGGCTGGCTACAACCTTACAGTGCTCTGCACACAGTAAACACTCAATAAACAGAATTCAGTGACTGACTGGACTGACTGACTTTAGGATATGTTGTAGAGTGCCTAGAGTGGGCCCAGAGGGCTATTACTAAGCATGGTGGTCTAGTGGAAAAAGCATAGGCTTGGGAGGCAGATGACCTAGATCCTAATCCTGGATCCACCAGTTGCCTGCTATGTGACCTTGGGCAAGTCACTTAACTTCTCTGGGCCTCAGTTTCCTCATCCATAAAATGGGGATGATATACCCATTCTCTCTCCTGCTCAGATTGTGATTCCTATGTAGGACAGGGACTGTGTCCAATCAGATTATCTTATATTTGCCCTAGTGCCTGGTACAATGCTAGGCACATAGTACGCATTCAACAAATAAGGTTATTATTACTGAGGAACATCCTGATTGATCCTGACCTTGAGGAGCTTCCTTCCTTCGGGGACAGAAGATTAAAACAAGCTTGCCATCACCTGAGTCAAGGGCCCTGAGGAGGGAGGGGAATCAGGAGTCCTTTGCTTTCCATTTGGCCTCTAAATCACTAGCAGAATGTCCATTTTTGCTCTGCACATAGTAAGCACTCAAATACCTTTGATGATGATGATAATTTCTCTTTACCCTCAAAACCTTTTTATTTTAAAATGGCTTTTGTTAAGCACTTACTATGTGCCAGACACTTTACTAAGTGCTGGGTTAGATACAAGATAATTAGTTGGACACAGGCCATGACCCACAAGGGGCTCACAGTTTTAACCCCCATTTTACAGATGAGGTAACTGTGGTGCAGAGAAGTGAAGTGACTTGTTCAAGATTGTAGCGCAGACAAGCGACAGAGCCAGGATTAGAACACAGCAACGAGAAGCACTGAGGTTTAGTGGAAAGAGCATGGGCCTGGGACTCAGAGGACCTGGGTTCTAATCCCAGCTCTGTCAATTGTCTGCTGTGTGACCTTGGGCAAGTCACTTAACTTCTTTGTGCCTCAGTTTTCTCATCTGTAAAATAGGGATTAAGTCCTATTCCCTCCTAACTAGACTGTGATTCCCATGTGGGACAGGGAATTTGTCCAACCTGATAACCTTTCATCTACCCCCTGCTTAGAATGGTGCTTGGCACACAGTAAGCACTTAACAAATACCATAAAAAAAATCCTCCGACTCCAAGGTTTATGCTCTTTCACTAGGCCATGCTGCTTCTCTTCTTCTAAGTAGATTCCTAATTCTGATCTGTGGGTGTGGAAAGGTGAGAGGGAAGGGAACCTGAACCCTCTATTCACTGGGCCTCGCTCTTGTCTCTCTCACAGCCAACCTCTTGCTCAAACCCTCCCTCCTGCCTGGAACTACCACCTCCTTTACTTCTGGAAGACCACGGCTCTTTCTAACTTGACAGCCCTCCTAAAACCATATCTACCCCAGGATGGTTCATTTCTAATCTCCCCACTATATATTCTCCAACCCCACACTGTCACGTTCAACATTTTCACACCGTAAAAGCAACCCCTAACAATGCTTGGCAAATCCCCAGAATACCCCTAAGGAGACAGTCCTTGTTTATTTGGGATATTGCCAAGACACAGTGACATTGACTGTTGTTTCACATTCATGCTAAACTGTCAGTTCCTTGAAGGCAGGGATGAGTTCCACTTAACCCTACTGTACTTTCCCAAATGCTTAGTACAGTGCTCTGCACAGACTAGGCCGTCAATAAATACTGATTGATGCTACCACAGCAGGACAATCCTGGACTTCCTCAGGAACAGGCAGAAGCACAGAGAAAAGACACAAATACCCATTCCCTCCCAGGTCCTCAGTTCACTAGCAGCCAGGATCAGAAATAAACGCCACTCCTCTCCTGCACTCCCACACCTGGTGGGTACTAGATGTTTGGGGTTCATGCAAAAACGAATGTGGCAATCGCTACCCTGAGGAACTTCCCACTCTGATGGGGATGAGTGACAGGTGGTGGCAATGTCTTACCAGTCCTTCTGGGACACATTCTTGTTGTAAATTTGCCCACTGATGTTCCTGTAAGGTGGACAGGTGCACTTGCAGCGGATATCTTCAGAGCTCTAGAGGAGGAAGGGATAAAGTACACTTTGTGCCAGTCCCGATAAGCTCCCGAGGAGCAACTTCCCCTTCTGGGAGTCAACAGATGCTGAAACAAGCCACACATTCCCCCCCACCCCCCCACCCTTCTCAATCCTCTCCACAGAATTAGTTGGGCAGCAAAGGCTTAACTCTTCAACTGGGGCAATGAAGTCTGGGTAGTGGGTGAACAGGTCTCTTAGAGCAATTCTCAGATCTCCCACCTTGGAGAGTGGGGGCAAAGATCCAGCTCCTGAAGGAGGTGGAGGAGAAGCAGGAGGAGGAGGAGGGGAACAACCAAAATGCCCTTTTGGTTCCAGCTCCCACTCATCCCTCACCAGAATACTCTGCCTGAACCCAATCCAGCCAATTCACTTCTTCCTTCTGGCCTGAAGTCAATCAATCAATCAATCACACTTATTGAGCACTTACTCTGCATCGAGCATAGTACTAAGCACTTGGGAGAACACAATATAACAGAGTTGATAGACACAGGTCCTAGATCTTATGGTCTAGAGGAAAAGTCTGGAAGTGTGGGGAGCATCAAGCTGACAACTAATTAGAAGAACTAAGTAACTCCCACTGGGATAGACCACTGGCCCATCCAGCCCAATATTCTGCCTCCAACAGTGTCTCCCAAGTCTTCTGAGAAAAACAAATAATGACATGGTCGATCTTCCCTAACATCTAACTAGGTTAGGAATGTGCTGACTAGAATCCCAAATTTTCCCTCTAGTAACCCATCATGGACTTACCATGCATGAATTTACCCACTTCCTTCTCTGATCTGAATCAAACAGAAATTTATTACCATCAGCTTTAAAGCACTCATTCAGTTTGCCCCCTCCTACCTTACCTCACTGATCTCCTACTACAATCTGCACACTTCACTCTAACACCCAATCTGCAACCTACTGGCTGTAGCTTGATCTTGTTTATCTCACTGCCAATCCCTTGCTTATGTCCTCCCTCTGGCCTAGAACTTCCTCTCTCTTCATGTATACCAGACCAACACTCTTCTCATCTTCCAAGCCTTATTAAAATCAAATCTCCTCCAAGAGATCATTCCCAATTAAGCCTTCTTTCCCCTACTCTCTCATCTTCTGCATTGCCCATGCATTTGAATCTGTATCCCTTAAGCACTTGATAGTCGCCCCATCCACTTATGTTCATATCCATATTTTTTTCTAATGTCTTTCTCCCCCTATTGACTGCACACTCCTTGGGGGCAGAGAATGTGTCTAAAAACACTTACATTGTATTGTACTCACCCAAGTGCCTAGTTCAGTGCTCTACACACAGTAAGCCTCAATAAATACCATTGATTGACTGATTTACCCATCAGTATTCTCTTTAGGAACACTTTCTGCCCATCCAAGTGTTTATCACCCACTGTGTAAAGAAGTGTTTCTTGAATCTGTGACAGGTGCTCCCTACTTCTGGTGAGGTGGCATTTTGTGAATAACAATTCACCTTGTCCATTGCTTTCATGATTTTATACACTGCACCTTCCTAGACTGAAAAGTCTTAAATCGCCTTAGCTGATTTAGTATCATTGTACAGAAGCTGCTTTCTCTCAATAATAGTAATAATAATAATAATAATGAATTATGATAACAACAATACTTGTTCAACACTATGTACCAAGCAATGTTCTAAGCACTGGAATAGGTTTAGATCAGATAGAGTACCTGACCCACATACAGATTAAGTAGAAGGGAGAACAGATATTGAATCTCCATTTTACAGATGAGGAAACTGAGGCACAGAGATGGCATAGTGGATAGAGCACGGGCCTGGTAGTCAGAAGGTCAAGGGTTCTAATCCCAACTTTGCCACTTGTGTGTTGTGTGACTTTGGGCAAGTCATTTCACTTTTTTGTGCCTCAATTACCTCATCTGTAAAATGAGGATTGAGATAGTGAGCCCCATGTGGGACAGGGACTGTGTCCAACCCAATTTGCTTGTATCCACCCCAGCACTTAGTGCAGTGCCTGGCACATAGTAAGCACTTAACAAATACCACAATTATTATTATTATTATTTTTATGTAGCTTGCCCAAGGTCACACGGCAGGCAAGTGGTTGAGCTGAGATCAGTACCCAGGACCCTTGACTCTGAGCTCCATATTCTATTCACTAGGCCATGTTGCTTCTAATTTTGTTTGTCCCTTCTCTGTACCTTTTCTCCGCTCCGTACACTGAAGGCCAAGCCAGCACCCTGCATCCCAGGGGTGGATATTCCAGGGTTTTGCAAAAAGCCTTTTGGCTTTGTTTTCTATTCCGGTCCTGATGATGTTCAGAACTTTACTGGCCCTGTTTGTTGCTGCTTTACATGGGCCGGTGATTTGAGACAACAGTTGATATGATCCCTTTCCTGATGATGACGCTTAGCTTGGATTATTTCCCCTACACAGCTGATCTTACAATTGTTCACCCCAAAGCTCATCGGACCTTTTTTCTGTCCACTCCCTCTGCTTTATGAGAGCTCTCTGTAGGTGGTCCCCATCGGCATAGCTCTTTAGCACCAGAAGAGCTCAATGTCATCTGCAAACTTGGAACTCTCACTGAACATTCTAGATCAATGATAGCAGCATCAAAAATACTGGATCCCACCACATTTTCCTGGATGGGGCACTATTTACACTTTTCCATTTGGAAAAGTGACCGTGTATAGCTGTTCTCCGTTTCTAATCCAGTTTTCTATCTATTACAGGGCTTTTCCACTAAATCCAGGACACAATTATATTAAAAATCTCTGTTGAGGAGTCTTGTTAAATCATTTTTGGATATCTAGATAGAGCATGTCCACTGGTTCCCTTCTAGTCATATGTGGGGCATGCTCTCCCTTTAGAGAAATCACCAACAGGTTAGTTGTGCGGATAAATGCTCACTGATCCAAACCTCAACTGTAGTTTTTACAGTGGTCCATAATTCTCAGGGTCATCTCTATGTCTGTTTGTAATGATAGGCTGCACACTCTTGCCAGGAGTTGTGCAACTTCCCCTCTAGACTGTAAGCTCCTTGTGGGCAGGAAACATGTCTATCAACTCTTAGACAGTGTACTTTCCCAAGCTGTTAGTACAGTGCTCTGCAAACAGTAAGTGTTCAATAAATGACTGATTGATTTGTTTCAACTTAATGGATCAACTTAAACTCTCCTAAATATTTACCTCAATTTGAAATACTTCCTTGATCTGCCATGAAAAGCAGTTTCCCTGGAAAAGATCCAACTAAAGAAAGAGTTGTCTGTGCCTCTCAGCTATCTTTTCATCTCTGAGAGAACTTTTATACCACTATCATCAAGTGACCTCATTTATTCCCTGGCTTGCTTTCTGCCTTTGATATATTTAAAGACTATTACTACCAGCTTTGGCACCTCTTGTCAGCAGTCTTCAAGTGATCTACAATAAATAGTGCTCGTGGTATTTACTGAGCACCCACTGGATTCAAAGCGCTGTATGAAGTTCTTGGGAATGTGCAACAAAAAGTGACCCATCCCCTGCCCACAAAGAGCTTACACTCTTATGATTATTCTAAGGATGATTTCCCCAGCCCTGGGGATCTTTCCACCCTAAAAGAGAAGGAGTTTCACCTTAGTGGAAACCATCATACCAGACAATTTCTTTTCTGGGAATTCTCTTCCTTTCTGGTTTCCTCTGAGCTTGGGGATACCCAGTTGAGATCAGCCTAGGGGTCAGTGAAGGCCCTTCTAACTCAGGCCCTGCTGGAATCATAGTTGGAATAAAATGTCTCACCTATGTTTTTTGAATGATCAGCACCTTTGCCTTGTTGCATCCAGTGGGTTTATAAGGCAAATATGGGAGCCGAGAGTCAAATCCCCTGCGTTCCAGTCTTTGTTCTGCCTCTGAAAGCAATTGGAGACTCTACCCAATAAGTATGGTACTTAAGCATTTACTACGGTGCACTGTACTAAGCCCTCAGGTAGATACAAACTAATCAGATTGCAGACACTCCTTGTCTCACATAGGGCTCACAGTTTAAAGTAAGATGGAGTAGGTTTGAATTCCAATTTTACAATTAAGGAAACTGAAGCACAAAGAAGTTAAGTGACTGGTCCAAGATCATCCAGCAGACAAGTGGCAGAGCTGGGACTGGAACTCAGGTCCTCTAATTCCCAGGCCCAGGTTCTATTCACTAGGCCACAGCATTTCCCAGGAGTAAAAACCCACCGGTTCCACCAGAGAGAAAGATTGATGTGAAGCCCTTGAAATCCCTTAGTGTGGAGTTAATCCCTCCTCCCCCAGGGAAGGGGCAGACCAAGCAGGACCTTGCCAGCCTCAAACGGTCACCTTGGTTGTCTGGAAAATAGTTCTCCTAACATCTTACTGCTGCTTACCTTGCTGGCCTGAGCAGGGAGTGCTGCCAAACAACAGACTGCGGCCACCAGGGGCCAGAGCTTCAGGCTTTTCAGAACCCAAGGGGCTAGCATGATGACCCTGCTGAAAAAAAAAAAAGAAAACCAAATGGGTGGGAATGGGGCCCTGACACATTCCTTTATTCCTTTATTCATTCATTTATTCCTTGGGGACCAAGATGGTCCAGGTCTGGACAAAGGGAGACTTGGTCAGGCTACTCATGAGGAAGTCTGCACTTCTCCTACTTACTAACTGTGGTATTTGTTAAACGTTATTTGCCACGCATGGTACTAAGCACTGGGTTGGATTAAAGGTCAGACACAATCCCTGTCCCACTTAGGGCACACAATCCACCAAGGACACACAGGTATTTCATCCCCACTTTACTGAGGCCCAGAGAAGTTAAGTGACTTGCCCAAGGCCACACAGTAATAATGTTGGTATTTGTTAAGCCCTTACTATGTGCAGAGCACTGTTCTAAGAGCTGGGGTAGATACAGGGTCATCAGGTTGTCCCACGTGAGGCTCACAGTCTTAATCTCCATTTTACAGATGAGGTAACTGAGGCACAGAGAAGTTAAGTGACTTGCCCACAGTCACATAGCTGCCAAGTAGCAGAGCCAGATAATTGGTGGAGCTGGGATTAGATCTCAGGTTCTCTGACTCCCAGACCCATGCTTTTTCTACTAGGCCATGCTTGAGTCTGAATTCTGAATCACAGGCAAAGGTGGCCTCGGGCTAGCTTTTGCCTCCTGATCCTAGTCAGACATTCATTCATTCAATCAATCATATTTATTGAGCACTTACTGAGTGCAAAGCACTGTTCTAAGTGCTTGGGAGAATACAATATAACAATAAACAGACACATTCCCTGCACACAAGGGTTACACATAATCCAGGGTCCTTCCCGGAGGGCCGTGTCTTCTCCCCGACTAGGTGCGCCCCGTATTTGACTTCAACCTTGCCCTCCCTACCAGCTTAGACTCAATACGAAGCATCCAAGACTAGAGCTCAAGCCTCCTGGGCCCTCCGTTTGGCTCGACTCAGTCCTGTAGCTTGATTTTCTCAACTGTTAAATGGGCACAACGATTCACTTACTTTCAGCCCGAGCCAAGAGTGGGCTCCCTCAGCTTCTAAGCCTCAGAGGCAAATGCTGGGGTGCCGATGTTCAAGGCCCCCAAACCAATGCCTGCCGCCTGGAAAAATGGGAAAGATGGTGGAATAGGAGGCAAGGATCCCGGAGGCCTCGTGACGGGCTGGGTGGATAAAGCGCAGAAAGGAAGGAGGAAGGAGATGGAGAGACAGGGAGAGGAGGGAGAGGGTAAGCTACCTTTGACCCCTCCTTGTCCCTTTTCCCCGCAACTCCTCTGTAACCCCCCTCCCCCCGGATCTCTTCTCTTTCCCCATCCCTCCTCCATCCTTTCCCGCTGCGGCCCTTCGCTCCCGGGACGGACGCGTTGCTGCTCAAAGCCCAGGGACCCCCGGTGGGACCCCGGCCCCGCGTTCAGATCCCCCGGAGGAGCGACCCTCTCCAACCCGGTCCCACCACCCGGCCCCACGGCCCTTTTTACAAACCGCTGGTCCCCCGGAGCCCTCCGAGCATCAGCCCTCGGACAGCGCAGAGGCTCCGCCTTTCCCAAATGGCCATTGGCTGCCAGCGGCGGTCCTACCCTGCTCGCCCGTCGCCATGGCAACAGAGACCTCCCGCATCCTCCGGGCCCCGAGCCACGCGGGAAGGGACCGCCCAGAAATTCCCCACCGCGACAGGGCCCGAAAAGGGATCCTCCAGCAAGGCTGTTTTCGGGGCTCTGGCCGGGACGGCCCTGGGGGTGGGGTGGTCCCGGTTGGCTCTGCTGCCCTTTGGGCAATCTCCTCGTCCGGACGGGCGAGGTTATTTGATCGATCGATCGAGAAAGTCCTCGCCGGCGTTTGCGGGAGCATCCGCCGGGCTGGGGCGGGGATCGCTGTGGGCAGGGAATGGGTCCTTTTATTGTTGTGTTGTCCTCCCCCAGGCGCTTAGTACAGTGCTCTGCACACAGTAAAAGCTCGGTAAATTCGATCCAATGAATCCTGGAGCGGATGTCGACCCGCTGCCTCTCTGCAGGGGCGTGAGCTCTGGGGAGGGTGGGGGAAGCGGGGAGAGCTAGAGATGCTGCAGGACGAGGGGGGCTAGAGAGCTGACCCCCGACTCTCTCCGGGCAACCAGCTCCCTCTGCCCCAACTGAGGCCTTCCCTGACTATGCCCCCCCCTCCGCTTTCCTCTTCTCCCACTCCCTTCTGCGACCCCCTGATTTGCTCCCTTTGTTCTACCTCTCTCCCAGCCCCTCAGCTTATGTGTATATCTTCAATTAATTTATTTATATTAAGTTTGTCTCCCTCTCTAGACTGTAAACTCATTGTGGGAAGGGAATGTGTCTGTTTATTAATAATAGTAATACTTCTTAAGCGCTTACTATTGGCCAAGCACTGTTCTAAGCGCTAGGGTAGATACAAATCAATCAAGTTGGACACAGCCCCTGTCCCAAACGGGGCTCACGCTCTTAATCCCCATTTTACAGATGAGGCAACTGAGGCCTAGAGAAGTGAACTGACTTGCCCAAGGTTCCACAACAGACACGTGGCAGAGCTGCGATTAGAATCCAGGTCCTTCCTACTCCCCAGACCCGGGCTTTAGGTACTAAAGCCACTAAGCCACGCTGCTTCACACTATTTATTCTTGAATTGTCCTCTCCCAAGCGTTTGGTATAGTGCTCTGCACACAGTAAGAGCTCAATAAATTGGATGGAATGGATGAATGAAGTACGGAACCCGGCAGGGAGGGGGGGTTAATGGTGTGGGGAAGTGTGGTCAGGGGGCGGGGAAGCAGGACTGGCTCCGGGAAGGCATGGCGGAGGTGGACTGTATGATCAAGTTGGGGGGCAGTGCCGTCACCCACAAGAGGCAGCTGGAGACCCCCAGGCCCGGGGAACCAGTTGCATTCTGGTGCATGGAGCTGGGTAGGTGAGCGGCTGGACCAGGGAGGAGCGGGGGAATAATAATAATAACTGTGGTTTTTGTTAAGTGCTTACTATGTGCCAGGCACTGTACTAAGAGCTGGGGTGGATCTAAGCAAATCGGCTTAGACACAGTCCCTGTCCCATGTGGGGCTCACTGTCTCGCTCCCCATTTTACAGATGAGGTAACAGGCACAGAGAATAATATTAATGATGATGGTATTTTTTGAAGTGCTTACCATGTGCCAGGCACTGAACTAAGCGGTGGGGTGGATCCAAGCAAATTGGGTTGGACACAGTCCCTGTCCCATATGGGGCTCACAGTCTCGCTCCCCATTTTATAGATGAGAAGCAGCATGGCATAGTGGGTAGAGCACGGACCTGGAACTCAGATGGTCATACGTTCTAATCCCGGCTCCGCCACTTGTCTGCTGTATGACCTTGGGCAAGACACCTCACTTCTCTGGGCCTCAGTTACCGCATCTGGAAAATGGAGAGTAAGACTGTGAGCCCTACATGGGACACCTTGATTACCTTGTATCTACCCCAGTGCTTAGAATAGTGCTTGGCACATAATAAGCACTTAACAAATACCATTATTATTATTATGACGTAACTGAGGCACAGAGAAGCAAAGTGACTTGCCCAAGGTCACACAGCAGAAAAGTGGCAGAGCCAGGATAAGAACCCATGACCTTCTGGCTCCCAGGCCTCTGTTCTAGCCACTTGATGGGAGAGTCATCAGGGTGGGACACAATTCCACACCAGACACAGTGATGGGAAAAGATCACTCTGGTTCAGAGAGCAGGTCTTTGAACTTGGCCAAGTCCTAGGGGAACATCTCAGCCATCTCCCCTTTTCCCAAGGCTGGGCTCATCCCTCTGCTGATTCTTGTGGAGGGAGACAAAAAAGGGTGGGTCTCTCAGCCTGGTGAGTGGACCCTGCTGTGGACTTGGTAACTGCTGGGGACTAGAGATATTATAATAGTACCGACTAATAATTATGATCTTTGTTAAGTGCTTACTGTACACCAAATACTGTGCTAAGCCCTGAGGTAGCTGCAGTCTAAGTTGATCGGAGAAGTCAAGTGACTTGTCAGAGGTTCATTAATAATGTTGGTATTTATATTTGTTAAGCGCTTACTATGTTCAGAGCACTGATCTAAGCGCTGGGGGAGATACAGGGTAATCAGGTTGTCCCACGTGAGGCTCACAGTTAATCCCCATTTTACAGATGAGGTAACTGAGGCACAGAGAAGTTAAGTGACTCGCCTGCAGTCACACAGCTGACAAGTGGCAGAGCTGGGAGTCGAACTCATGACCTCTGCCTCTGAAACCCAGGCTCTGTCCACTGAGCCACGCTGCTTCCATTCAATTGTATTTATTAATGATAATAACAATAGTATTTTTTACACGCTATGTGCTGAGCACTTTTCTAAATGCTGGGGTAGATACAAGGCAATCAGGTTGTCCCACGTGGGGCTCACACTTTTAATCCCCATTTTAAAGATGAGGTAACTGAGGCACAGAGAAGTTAAATGACTTGCCCAAGGCCACACAGCAATTGGCAGAGGTGGAATTAGAACCCACATCTTCTGACTCCCAACCCCATGCTCTTTGCACTAAGCCATGTTGCTTCTCTTTGGTATTTGTTAAGCACTGAGTATGTGCCAAACACTCTTCTAAGCACTGGGTAGTCAAATTGTCCCATGTGGGGCTTTTGGTCTTAATCCCCATTTTACAGATGAGGTAACTGAGGCAAAGAAAAGTTAAGTGACTTGCCCAGAGTCACATAAGGGTCAGAGCCTAGAACCCACGACCTCTGACTCCCAAGCCCGTGCTTTTTCCACTAAGCCATGCTGCTTCTCTATTGAGAGTTTACTGTGTGCATAGCACTGTACTAAGTGCTTGGGAGGGTACAATATAACCGCAAACAGACAATTCTTGCCCTCGACAAGCTCACAGTCTAGAGGGGGAGACAGACATTAATATAAATAAATAAATTACAAATATATACAGAGATATACAGTACATACAGTATATACAGAGGTCACACCGTAGGCAAGTGGTAGAACCAGGCTAAAACCCAGGTTCCCTGACTCCCAGTCCTGCACTCTTTCCACGGGGCCATATAGGAGGGAGCTCCTCACAGGTCTACATACTGTACAGACCCTCGGAGGAAGTAGATGCTCAGAGCTGCAGGCAGTCAGAGAAAGTATTTGAAAAAGAATCCAGTAGCCCTGCCTTCTTGTCTCACCCTCTTACGGCCCCCAAGTGTCTTAATCCTTGTCTTTGTTCCTTTGGGCTGAGATTCTTATTCTTGCGCTAACAGTGTTTAATCAATCCATCAGTGGTATTTATTCCACGTTTATTGTGTGCCAAACACTGCACTAAGTGCTTGAGAGAGTGCTAGGAAGCAGTGTCGTCTAGTGGAAAGAGCAGAGGCCTGGAAGTCAGAGGACCTGCGATTTAATTCTGACTCGGCCACTTGCCTGCTCTGTGACCTTGGGCAAGTCACTTCTCTGTGCTTCAGTCTCCTTATCTGTAAAATGGACTTTCAATACATCTTCTCCTTACTAACTAGACTGTGAGCCCTGTGTGGGACGGATTGTGTCCAACTCGATTATCTTGCAGCTACCCCACCCTTTAGCTCAGTGCTTGGCACGCAGTAAGAGTTTAACAAATAATACAGTTACTATATTATTATTATTACTGCAGCACAATAGTTAGTAGACATAATCCTTGCCTCCCAAGAGCTTACGATGAAGTGAGAGATCAGATATTAAAATAAATTAGAACTAGAGTGTAAGGATACCCACATTAGCCAGTCGGTTGTTATTTATTGAGCACTTAATGTGTGCAGAGTACCAAACTAAGTGCTTGGAAGAATACAGTATAACAATAAACAGACACGTAAGAGCTGTGGGGACAGGGGAGTATCAAAGTTCTTAAGAAGTACAGATCCAAGTGCATAGATGACCCAGAAGCTAGTGGGAATGGGGTGGTGAAAAGCCTTCATCTCTTTCCTGGAAGGTTTCATGGAAGAAGAAGTTGAGGCCCAGAGACGGGAAGGAGTCTATGCTGAAGTCACCTGATATTCACAGTTCTGCCAGGCTAAGGAGGGACAAAATGGCCCATCTGAGCCAATATTGTCACCTTGTTGATAGGTTGGAGGGTTAATGACCTGGTTTTGGACCAATGCACTGTGATAGCTAATGAGGTTCACCATCATTTGCTCTTGTACTGTTGTGCTGTTGGGTGAGTGGAGACAGGGCAGTTACTGTCTCTTAGCTCAGTCATATAATAATGTTGGTATTTGTTAAGCGCTTACTATGTGCAGAGCACTGTTCTAAGCACTGGGGTAGATACAGGGTAATCAGGTTGTCCCACGTGAGGCTCACAGTCTTAATCCCCATTTTACAGATGAGGGAACTGAGGCACAGAGAAGTTAAGTGACTTGCCCACAGTCACACAGCTGACAAGTGGTAGAGCCGGGATTCGAACCCATGACCTCTGACTCCACTGAGCCACAATGCTTCTCATGTAGCGTGGCTCACTGGAAAGAGCACGGGCTTTGGAGTCAGAGGCCATGGGTTCGAACCCCAGCTCTGCCACTTGCCAGCTGTGTGACTTTGGGCAAGTCACTTAACTTCTCGGTGCCTCAGTTCCCTCATCTGTAAAATGGGGATTAAGACTGTGAGCCCCACGTGGGACAACCTGATTCCCCTGTGTCTACCCCAGCGCCTAGAACAGTGCTCGGCACATAGTAAGCGCTTAACAAATACCAACATTATTATTATTATTATGTGGGGTCCCTGTAGGCCTGGAGCATCTGATGGGCTGAAGTAGCCCAGCGGGGCGGGGTTTGGAGGTGGGGGGTGTGTGTGCTCTGAGATTGCCCAGCCTAGCAGGGGGTGGGGACAAGGGTGGAGAGGTGACAAAGTCTGAGTTGATCTGGGTCATTCAGGTCAACATAATGACACTGGGGCTCTTGGGAGAGATGGTTAATGGTATTTATTGTGAGGGCTTACTGCGTGCAGAGCACTACACTAAGCACTTGGGAGAGTACAACAGAGTAGTAATTATTATTGTTATATTTGAGTTCCTATCCCACATGAGGCTCACAGTCTGAGTAAACACAATCCCTGACATCAAGGAGTTTACACTCTTTTAGGGGAGACAAACATTAAAATAAATTACAGGTAGAAGAAGCAACTAAGAAGAAAAGGGTGAGAAGGAAGCTGGAAAGTAGGATAAGCCAAATGTGGCAGCAGAATATGCTAATCAAACAATGATATTTATTGAGGGTTTACTGTGTGCAGAGCACTGTATTAAGCATTTGGGAGAGTACAATGCAAAACAGTAAGTACAGGTGATCCCTGCCCACAAGGGGAAGCAGTGTGGCCTACTGGAAAGAGCACGGAGCCTGGGAGTTAGAGAACCTGGGTTCTAGTCCCAGCTCTGCCTCTTGTCTGCTGCGTGGTCTTGAGCAAGTCACTTAACTTCTCTGTGCCTTAGTTACCTCGTTGCTAAAATGGAGATTAAATCCTTTTCCCTCCCACTTAACACTGTGAGCTCCCTGTGGGGACAGGGTCTGAGTCCAACCCAATTATTTTATATCTACTCCAGTGCTTAGTGTAGTGCTTGTAACCTAGAAAGCTCTGAAGAAACACCATTAAAATAAAAGTGTAACTTAAATGGACATGTGGCAAAAGAGGACAGATCTCATAGCCTAAAGGAAGTTGTGCAGGCATAAGGATAAAGGCAGAGTTTGTGAAATAGGGGCTGCAGTCACAAATAGTGGAGTTTCATGTCCAGTATGTATTTCCTGAAGTAGATTAAGAACTCAGATTCAGATGCTACTCGCCTCCTTCCTTACCCCTGTTTTTATGGTATTTGTTAAGGGTTTACTATGTCCCAGGCATTGTGCTAAACACTGGGGTAGGTACGAGCTAATCCAGTTGGACAGAGTCCCTGACCCAAATGGGGCTCACAGCCTAAATTCCCATTTTACAGATGAGGAAACAGAGGCACAGAGAAGTTAAGGGACTTGCCCAAAGTCACTCAGCAGTCAAGTGGCGGGGCTCATATTAGAACTCAGATCCTTCTGACTCCCAGGCCTGTGCTCTATCCATTAGGCATACTGCTTCCCCTTACCTACCTTGGGAGGAATAGAATATGCAGGATCAGGTTTCTTTTCTCATGTCTTTAGGATAGCAACTTTGGAAAAAGGTAAAAAAAATCCAGTCTGTCTGCCTAGGATTGCCTGTTAGAGGGTAAGGTTCTTGTGGGCAGGGAACATGTCACTTCTTTATTCTGCACTTCCCAAGTGCCTAGTTCAGTGCTCTGCATCAAGTGGGTGCTCAATTAATGCTTTTTTCTTCAAGGATTCATTGACAAAATTCAGTTTCTGGGAATAGTGTGGCTTCTAACTTGGAGCTGTTTTGTTAATAATAGCAGAATATAATAATATTAGATAATAATATCACATAAAGAAGCAACATGATCCAGTGGAAAGAGCCCGAGCCTGACAGCCAGAGGACATGGATTCTAATCCCACCTCCATCATGTACTTGCTGTACCTGACTTTGGACAAGTCACTTAATTTCTCTGTGGCTCAATTCCCTCATCTCTAAAATGGGGATTTAATACCTGTTCTTCCTCCTATTTACAATGTGAGCCCCATGTGGGATCTGGTTCTCTTGTATCTAACCCAGGGCTTAGTACAGTGCTTGGCACTTTTGTAAGTGTTTACCAGATACTAATTATTAATGATTAATTGTGGAATTTTTTAAGTGCTTCCTCAGTGCCAAGTACTGTACTGTCAGGGTAGATTTAAGATAATCAGGTCAGACATAGTCCCGTTGCATATTATTGAATACCCATTTTACAACTGAGGAAACTGAGGCCCAAAGAAGTGAAGTGACTTGCCCAAGGTCACACAGGGACACACACTGAAACAGCTACTCTGAAACTCCACTATCTGTGATTGCAGCCCCTACTCCACAATATCCGCCTTGTCATTATGCCTGCACAGCTCCCTGCAGGTCCTGAGATCTGTTCTCTTCTGCTACATCTCCATTTAAATTCCATTTCGTTTTAATGGTACTTTTCAAGTACTTACCGTTTGGCAAACTATTCTAAGCACTGGTGTAGATACAAGATAATCAGGTTGGATTCAATCCCTGTCTCCTTGTGGAGTTCACAATCTAAGTCAGAGGAGCTGGGATTTAATCCCCATGTGACTTTGGGCAGGTACCTTCTTTGGGCATCAGCTACACTGCCTTTAAAGCTCACCTCCTCCAAGAGGCCTTCCCAGACTGAGCTCCCCTTTTCCCTCTGCTCCCTCTACACCCCCCCCCCCTTCACCTCACCTCAGCTATCTCCTCTTTTCTCCCCTTACCCTCTGCTCCTCCCCCTCTCCCTTCCCATCCCCTCAGCACTGTACTCGTCCGCTCAACGGTATATATTTTCATTACCCTATTTATTTTGTTAATGAGCTGTACATCACCTTGATTCTATTTATCTGCTATTGTTTTAATGAGATGTTCATCCCCTTGATTCTATTTATTGCTATTGTTCTTGTCTGTCTCCCCCGATTAGACTGTATGCCCATCAAAGGACGGGGACTGTCTCTGTTACCGATTTGTACATTCCAAGTGCTTAGTACAGTGCTCTGCACATAGTAAGTGTTCAATAAATACTATTGAATGAATGCCTGGGAGTCTTCTGACTCTGCTGATCCCAGGGATCCCGAAGCAGATGTGTCCTTGGGTGAAAATTCATGAGGGTACACCTGCTTCGAGAAGAGGCGACAATGCCTGCTCTTCTCTCCAGGGGCCGTGCCTGGGATCGTACATCAGTCAGCTCTCTTTGGCCAGTCCCTCACTGACAGATTTGTCTGACAGAGGCTGCTGAGACATTGCATTCCTGCAAGCGACTCAGGGCTGGAATCAAAGTGGTCTTGACCCCGCAAGCCCTGAGACAGCCGGTTTCATTCTGTCACTGCTCACGGAGACAGCATAGTTCTGAAGAAACTAATCCTCTGTTTTTATATTTAATCTCTTCACACAGGAGATATTAAGTGCCTAAGATGTTTCTCGTATTTAAAGGGCTCCATTGGTTTGAGGCTTTCAGCATATGTCCTCTTGCCCTCTTGGGCAACCAGATATTCTCAGGGCTGTGATTTAGAATTTTTTCATCTTGCAGCTCCTCCTCACACCTTGCAAGGACTCCCTTGACCTCTCAATGTCTCCCCTTCTCCTCCAGCTTCAAAGTAGAAGAGGCCACTGCTTGTCTCCCTGCCAGGGAAGGTGCCTGGGGAAGGAGAATAATAATAATATTAAAAAAATTGTGGTATTGGTTAAGCACTTACTCTGTGCCAGGCACTCTACTAAGTGGTCGGGTGGATCCAAGTAAATCGGGTTGGACACAGTCCCTGTCCCGCATGGGGCTCACAATCTCAATCCCCATTTTTAGGATGAGGGAACTGAAACACAGAGAAATGAAGTGACTTGCCCAAGGTCACCCGCAGACAAGTGGCGGAGTCAGGATTAGAACCTAGGTCCTTCTGACTTCCAGGCCTGTGCTCCAACCACTAGGTCCATTCTGCTTCTTATAATAACTGTGGTATTTATTAAGCAATGATGTCCCAATCATTGTATTTACTGCTGAGCTAGATACAAGATAATTAGGTTGGACACAATTCTGATCCTACATGGGACTCAGAGTATAAGCAGGAGAAGCAGTGTGGCCTAGTGGACAGAGTATGGGCCTGGGAGTGAAAAGGACCTGGATTTTAATCCCGATCCCACCTCCTATCTGCTGTGTGACCTTGGGCAGGTCATTTAACTTCTCTGTGCTTCAGTTACCTCATTTGTAAAATGAGGATTAAGATTGTAAGCTTCATGTGGGACATGGACTGTATCCAACCTGATTAGCTTGAACCTACTGTAGTGCTTAGTAGAGTGTCTGGCACGTAGTAAGTACTTAAATGCCATTAGGAAAAAAAAAGGAGGAAGAACATGTGATTCTCATTTACAGATGAGGAAACTGAGGCACTGAGAATTAAGTGTCTTGCCCAAGGGCACACAGCAGGCAAGTGGCAGAACTATGATTAAAGCCCAGGTCCCCTGATTCCTAGGCCCAGCAGCCTGATCAACTGGAAAGAACATGGATCTGGGAGTCAGAGGACCTGGGTTCTAATCCCGTTTCTGCCCCCTGCCTGCTACATAAATTTGGGCAGGCAACTTCTCTGGGCCTCAGTTACACTGCCTGGCATCCAGCATTTTACAGCCCTCCTGGGACGGTGGCTCCCAGACCCATTGCTCTTTCCTTAAGCCACACTGCAGTATCTGATCTACCTTATAACTTCTCCAGTGCTTAGCATGGGGAATGGCATATAAGTAAGCATTTAATAACCAATTTATAATTATTAACAACAACAATAATAATAGTAATAGTAAAATAGTGCTAATTCTAGTGATGAAGCAGGAAGGGCCAGGGTAGACTGGGAGCCCAAGCCCATCAGCGGTGCCTGTTCTGGGACAGGAATGGGACACCGATTGACACATCAGTTTGGCATTTTGCAGAAGCCACTGCCATGCCTCAGATTGCTGGTTAGTGGGGAGGAGGGTGTGTGTGTGTGTGTGTTTGTGTGTTTGAGTAAGTCCCAAGAGGGCTGTTTCTGGGCAGAATCTGAGACATGAGTCCTCCCCCCACAACACCCCCCCATCCCCCCTGAAGTGGTGGGGAGTGCTGGATCTTCTCCATACCATTCTAGGCCTTGTCCAACTCTCCTCCAAGAGTTGCCGAGCCCACAATTGGGATTCTGGCTAACCACAGATCTCTGGACTGGCTAAAAAAAAGGACTTAATGGATGGAAATTCACTCTATGGTTATGTGAGTTTAGAGGACAAATTGAGGTTGTTTAGCCTAGAGAAGAGAGAAGAGAGTGAATGACCATCTCTAAGACTTTGAGGAGATTTTGTGAGATCACAGTGATTTGTGATTCTTTATAAATTAATCAATCAGTGGCATTTATTCAGTCCTTACTACGTGCAGAGCACTGTACTAAGTGCTTGGAAGAATACAACAGAGTTGGTAGACACATTCCCTGGTCACAGCAAACTTACATGAGAAATGGGCCTCGGACTAGAGACTTGGTGAGTGATTTATTCCAATTTTGATATGGAGAAGCTATTACCCAAGGAACAAAAAGAAATCATGCTGTTGAATCATCATAGTTTTGGACTGACCCAGCAGATTTTTAGGCATTTGGCCAGTTTCCTGGGGGCCTGTTGGTTTTTGCTTATTGGCCTTGGGGGCTGGAAGTCACAGCCTTTCCCTCTTTTCTCGCCCTACCTCTCAATGCTATATCTTTCCCCAGTCCACCCAGCATGACTGTGGCTGGGGCCTGGGCTGTATCAATCCTGCTGCTGCAACCCTGTACCATAAGGTTAGGGTCCAACCCCTGTGACTGTGATATGAGCCCTGGGGGTTGTCCTGTCCTGGAGCTCCTTGCTTTCCTGTTGTCTGTTCACAGGACTCCTTGTCTTCCCTGTGGTCTGGGCTCCAGGGCTGCTTCCTCCCTTTCCTTGGTCTGAGCCCCAGGGCTCCTCCCTTTCTTTGGTCTGGGCTCCAGGGTCCTTTATATCCTTTGATCCGGACCCCAAGGCTCCTTTAATTCCTTTGTTCCAGGCTTCAGGGCTCCTCTTTTTCCTATTTGGCCACAAGGCTCCTCTCTTTTCTGTTATTTGTCCACAGGGCTCCTCTCTTTCCCGTGGTCAGGGCTCCAGGTATCCTCTCTTTCCTAGGTCCTGGTTAGGCCCCAGGGTTCCTTTCTTTCCTCTGGTCAGAGCCCCAGGGCTCATCCCCTTTCTTGGTTCAGTCTCTAGGGCACCCCTCTGCTGACTCCCCAGGGTCTTGTGCTTTGGGTGACCATTTATTTGGTTCTGAACAAGAAGTTTGATCTTAATAATAGTAATTATGATACTTAAGTGCTTACTATGTGCCAAGCACTGTTCTAAGTGCTGGGGTAGATACAAATTAATCAGGGTGGACACAGCCCCATCCCACATGGGGCTCACATTCTTAATCCTCATTTTACAGATGAGGTAACTGAGGCCCAAAGAAGTTAAGTGAACATCTGGCCTGTCCCCTCTTTGGCCCTTTGTGTTGTTGGGGAGGATGGCAGGGGATGATTGATACCTCCGTATCAAGCAAAAACTCCTCACTATTGGCTTCAGAGCTGTCCATCACCTTGCCCCTTTTTACCTCAACTCCCTTCTCTCCTTCTACATCCTAGCCCGCACACTATGCTTCTCTGATACTAACATTCTCACTGTGCCTCATTCTTGCCTGTCCCTCCGTTGACCCCTGGCCCATGTCCTACCTCTGGCCTGGAACTCCCTCCCTCCTCAAATCCTCCAAACTAACACACTTCCCCCCTTCAAAGCCCTACTGAAAACTCACCTTCTTCAGGAGGCCTTCCCAGACTAAGTCCCCCTTTTCCTCGGCTCCCTCTCCCCTCCCCACTGACCCAACCCACTCCTTTTGCTCTCCCCCCCACCTCACACCACCAGTGTATATATGTACATATTTATAATGGTAATTCTATTCATTTTATTAATTATGTGTATATATCTATAATTCTATTTATTTATAATGATGCTACTGATGCCTGTTTACTTGTTTTAATGTCTGTCTCCCCGCTTCTAGACTGTGAACCCGTTTTCGGCAGGGATTGTCTCTATTTGTTGTTGCATTGTGCTTTCCAAGTGCTTAGTTCAGTGTTCTGCACAGAGTAAGTGCTCAATAAACATTGGGCAGAGATTGTCTCTGTTGCCAAATTGTACATTCCAAGCGCTTAGTACAGTGCTCTGCACATAGTAAGCACTCAATAATACTATTGAATGAATGAATACGACTGAATAAAAGAATGAATGAATGAATGTTGGTAAAGGGTGTTAGGTTGCTTTGAGTTCCCTCAGTGGCCATCTTACCTGTGCCCCTCCCTCTCCCATGACTCTGGAGCTCAAACACCAGCCCTCTTCTCTTATGCAGCCCCAAGCCCATGTTATGAGCACTGTGGCCCCAGAGGCCATAACCCCACATTGGATATTTGTCCTCAGAAAGGGAATGCTGAAGTGGAAGAGAGAATGATCTAGGAAGGACCGGGGAGAGAGGATGTGAACAGAGCATACACCAGGGAGTCAGAGGACCTGGGTTTTAATCCCGGCTCTACCACTAGTCTCCTAGCTTCTCTGTATCTCCATTTTCTCACCTGTAAAATGGGAATCAAAGACCTCTTATCTCCCAGTTAGACTTTGTGCCCTATGTGGGATGGGGACCTACCTGATTATCTTCATTCATTCATTGTCATATTTATTGAACACTTACTGCAATAAGCAGACACATTCCCTGCCCTCAACAAGCTTACAGTCTAGAGGTGGAGACAGACGTTAATATAAATAAATTACAGCTATGTACATAAGTGCTGTGAGCATGGGAGGGGAAATGAATAAAGGGAGCAAGTCAGGGAGACAAAGAAAAGAGTAGGAGAAGAGGAAAGGAGAGCTTAGTCAGCAAAGCCCTCTTGTAGGAAATGTGCCTTCAATAAGACTTTGAAGGAAGGCAGAGTAATTGTCTGTTAGTTTTGAGGAGGGAAGGCATTCCAGGCCAGAGGCAGGTCTTGGATGAGGGGTTGGCAGCGAGATAGACAAGACTGAGGTACAGAGAGAAGGTTGGTTTTAGAGGAGCAAAGTGTGCGGGTTGAGTTGTAGTAGGAGAAGAGCGAGGTGAGGTAGGAGGGGGCGAGGCGATTGAGTGATCTTGAATCTACCCCAGTGCTTGGCACATGGTAAGCCCATAACAAATACCACAATTATTAAAATTAGTAGTAGTGGGAGGTTGGAGGCCTGGCCATTCTAAGCCCTGTCCCTGGGGGCCGCCCCCTCTCGGAATTTACACCTCCCTTGGAGCCCTGTCTCGTGGTTGGGCCGACTGGCCGGCGCCAAGCAGTGACTGCTCAGGCTTTGGCCACACCTGCCTCCTGATCCACATGGTGGTCAGTAGGGTGACCCTGGGAGGGACCGTGATGGTTCTGTGGGTCAGCTGTCAGTGCCAGCTTGGATTTTACACGTCCTGCTCAGCATCCATGGCGCCTTCTTCCCCTCCTCCCCAACTGCCCCATTCTCCCTTTCTCACATTCCTGGAAGTCTGGCCCTACATGGCCAGGGTCACCCACCAAGGACGGAGCCAGCTGGGCTGGCTGGGGAATCCCTGCCGAGCTACATGTCAGGATTTTGTGCCTTTGCTGGGGTAACCTTTGGAGTCCTCTCTGGGGGGATTCTGGGGGCGGAAGGGTCTGACAGCCAGCTGGGTGTGGGAAGATGTCATGGTACGTGTGTGTTCCATTAAAAAGACATTTTAAGACATGTCCTCCCTCCTGTGCCACCATTCCTTTGGCTCACCCCTTCCACCCCTAATGAGGAGCAGCATGGCTTCGTGGAAAGAGTGCGAGCTTGGGAGTCAGAAGGATCTGGATTCTAAACCTGATTCTGCCATTCTTCTGCTGTGCAATCTTGGGCAAGTCACTTAATTTCTCTATGCCTCAGTTTCCTCATCTGTAAAATGGAGATTCACTACCTGGTCTCCCTCCCACTTAAATTGTGGGCCCTGAGGGGGGACTGTATCTGACCTGATTATCTTATTTGTATCCCCACTGCTTAATAATATAGTGCTGGTACATTAGCACCCCAGATCCCCCAAGCTGTGAAGACTTCATGGTGGGGAGTGGGAGAAGTAGGAATTTATGAAGAGAATTGCCTTATTTCCTGAGATTTCCCAATTCTGCCCTGTTCCCTCCTCCAAGCTCTCCTAGCTCCCCATTCTCTTGCTTCCCAGCCCAGCCACCCCTGCCAGCCCTTAGGCTGGACTCCTGATGGCAGAGTTACAGGAGAATCAAGCCCTACATGACGTTTACAGTCTAAGTAGGAGGGAGAACAGATATTGAATTCCTGTTTTGCAGATGAGGGAACTGAGGCACAGAGAAGTTAAGTCATTTGCCCGAGATCACACACCAGATAAGTGACAGAGCTAGGATTAGAACACAAGCTTTCTGACACCCAGGTCTGTGCTCTTCCCCCTAGGCAACACTGCTTCTCAGTAATGAACTCCTGCTGGGACTTTCTAGGGTGTTGTGTGTGGGCAAGTCACTTGATTTCCCTGGGCCACAGTTTCCTCATCAGTAAAATGGAGATAAAATACCTTCTTTATGCGGGGCAGGTCCCATCTAATTGTGTCATATCTTCCTCAGCTCTTAGCACAGTGTGTGACATGAAGTAAACACTTAAATATTATTATTATTAGTAAACCTAGAGATCATTCTCTGGTGATTTCTCCTGGCTGGTGGGAACTTAGAAGCCAGTCAACAGATCAGTGGCTTTTATCTGAACCAAGGAAATAACTTTGGGGTCAACTGAGCTTCTGAAATGATGAGGTCTAGCCCAAATTGGGTCCCATTGGGTGGAGTCATTCAATCAGTCATTGGTATTTACTGAACACTTACTGTATGCAGTGGACTGTACTAAACATTTGGGAAAGTGAAATAAAGTTGGTAGATATGACCCTTGCCCACACGGATCTACAGTCTATAGGGAGTCAGGTGGGTGTCTGACCTGGGGGAGACAAGAGACAGATTGGTACCTCAGTGGCAATAAGAGTGAGTTGAATGGGAGGGGTAGGTCAAGGTTCAATTTGCAGAGGTGTTGGAGTTCATCAAGGAAAACTTCTTGGAAGAGGTGACAGGACTGTAAAGGGGGAAGAGAAAGGGAAGGAGAGAGGGATGGAGTTCAACAGGCAGGGGGCATGAGGTTGAGAATGTGGAAAGAGTTAGAAGGTGGGCAAGGGGAGTCCCTTGAGTTGGTGCAGGAGGCGGCTGGTCCTCCCCTCACTAACTGATACACTCTGGTTTTGAATTTCAGCTCCTTTGGACATTTCCAAGCCAAAGCTCATGGTGGGGTTGCTGGACTCCTGGGGTACACAGCCGGGAACAAGCGCTTGAGGAAGGGGCTCTGTCTGACCTGCCTCCCTGCGACCAAGGTACCAGGACTTCCTGCCTTTGAGACTGAATGTCCTTTCAGGTGACTCCAGATGTTGTCTGGGAAACTCCAGATGGGAGTCCCTGAAATCACCTTCCACCTCAGCAGCTGGGGAGTGAGCCCCTTCCCATCCCACCTAACTTTGTCCAACTCTTGGCCTTGGTCCCTCCAGATTCTCCAGCCTCTGGCTTCATGGCTTTGACCAGGACAGAGGCCGGGGCCAGGGCGGCAGGGCAGGGAGACAGAAGGTCACTTCTCACTGGGGGATTATGTCTTGCAGCTCAATCATCTGGTGACAGAGGAGCTGATGAGGGAGGGGTCCCGGCCATGGGAATGTGGGTAAACCAGGAACTGTTGGTTCCTTAGCCCTCCCCTCATTCTCCCTCTCCTCTCCTCGCTTCCCCTCCCCAGAATATGCAGAGCTCTGGGTGGAGTCAAAGTCCTCTACTGGGTTTGCAGAGAGGGAAGAGAGGAAGGAGAGAACATAGTTTGAGTCCTGGAGGAGCTGACAGTCAGATGAGGAAACAGTTGCAGTTATGGTATTTGTTAAGCATTTAACTTATGTGCCAGGCACTGTTCTAATCACTGGGGTAGATACAAGATAATTGGGTTGGACACAGTCCCCGTCCCACATAGAGTTCATAGTCTTAATCCTCATTTTACAGATGAGGGAACAGAGACACAGAGAAGTAAAGTGACTTGCCCAAGGCCACACAGCAGACAAGTGGTGGAGCGAGGATTAGAATCCAGGTCCTTCTGCTTCTCAGACCCGTGCTTTATCCACTAGGCCTTGCTGAAGCAGGACAAACAAACCACACATACACCCCCCAACCCCATCCACCTTACAAACCCCAAACTTAAGCATCCAAAGTTTAAAACATCTGAAAAACATATAAGAACAAAAGTGAACACCCATCATGGCTTAGTGGAAAGAACATGGTCTTGGGAGTCAGAAGACTTGGGTTCTAATTCCAGCTCTGCCACTTGTCTGCTGTGTGACCTTGGGCAAGCCACTTAACTTTTCTGTGCCTCAGTTACCTCATCTGTAAAATGAGTATTTAGACTGTGAGTCCCACCAGGGACAACATGATTTCCTTGTACATACCCAGTGCTTAGAACAATGCGTGGCACATAGTAAGCGCTTAACAAATACCATTATTATTATTATTATTAATTATTCCAAAGGACAAAGGGGTTCCTGCTGGATTCATCCCTGACACTATCTTCTACTGGTTTTCCTCCTATCTCTTTGATTGCTTCTTCTCAGCCTCTTTGGTGGGCTCCTCCTCTGTCTCCCACCCCCTAACTAGGGGAGTTCCTCAAAGCCCAGTTCTGTTTCCCCTTCTATTCTCCATTTATACCCACTCCTTTGGAGAACTCATTCACTCTAATGACTTCAGCTACCATCTCTATGTGGATATTTCCCAAATACACCTACCCAGCTCTTACTTCTTCTCTTCCCTGCAATCTCATATTTCCTCCTCTCTTTAGGACATCTCTACTTGAATGTCCTGCTGACACCTCAAGCTTAATATGTCCAAAACTGGACTCCTCATCTTCAACTAGATTGGTCAAAAACCTCCAATAGTTGCCCATCCATCTCCACATCAAAGAGACCTTATCCTGTTTGACCCTATACAGACAGCAAGGAGAGTTGCTCCTCTCCCACTTTTCAGGGGCAGGAACCCCCTAATCTGTCTCTCTAACTGCGACCCATCTCTCCTCAAGTCTCCTCTCACCTGCAAGACATCCCTCTCTGGATCTCCTGCCAGCACCCCAAGCTCAGTACATCCAAAATGAAACTCCTCACCATCTTTCCTAAATCCTCTCCTCTGCCTAACTTGCTCATCACAGTTGACAACACACCACCCTGCCTGTCTCTGAAGCCTGCAACCTAGACAGTATTCTTGTTTCCAGCTCTTTTTCAATGGTCACCCCTGGTCTGTTGCTAAATCCTGGTGGTTTTCCTCACTACATTTCCTTGATCTGCCCTTTCCTCTCCTTCCCAGTGATTATCATTATGGTCCAAGTGTTCATATCCTTATGTGACTACTGTATCAGCCTCCTCACTGGTCTCCCTGCCTCCAGCCTCTCCACTCTCTTGTCTGCTGCTCACATCATCTTTCTAAAACTTTTTCCCATATCCATCTCTCCACTCCTCATAAACTCCTGGAGATTACCCATTCATCTTCATATCAAAAAGAAGTTCCTTACTGTTGACTTCAAAGCACTCCCTCAGGTCCCTCCCTTTCACCTATCTACTCCCTTCTCCCACTACACCCAAGCTCACACTCTCCGTTCCATCCAAGCTCACCTTCTCCCTGTTCCTCGTTCTCTACTCTCCCTCCTCTAGCTCCCAATTCACCCCCTCACTCCTGCCAGGAACTCTTCCCCTTCAGATTGGGTAGGTCCATACCTTCCCCATCTTCAAAGCTCACCTGAAATCCTTCTCCAGGAGATTTCCCCAGTTAATATTTCTTTTCAACACTTTCAAACTACCTCAGCCCTCACTTCTTCCCATTGCACTTTTGGATGTTACCATTTTACATACTCTATTTGAGTGCTTTTTCATATTTGTCAACTACATTATGTCTGTCTACTCTGCTAGACTGTAAGCCCTTTATCGGTAGGGAGTGGGCCTCCTATTATATTCTCCCAAGCACTTACTACAACACACAGTAAGCACTCAGTAAATACCATTGATTAGCAATGCCTCAAGACCACCATTTTGGGTAAAACCAATGTTTCTCAAAGTGGGAGGGGAGGAAGAGTCAGAAGTGCTTAATAAATTACAGATGATGGGAAGGAGTCAAATCTAAATAATGGGATAAGGGCGGGTTGAGTATCAAAGTGCTTGGTGGGTACAGACCCAAAACCCAAGTGAAAAAGGATCCTATTTTAATAGTACACCCTTCCCCTCACCAGCAAACTGTCTTTTATGTATGTACCTGAATTAGTTGTGGGGGTTGGGAATATGTATGCATAAAAAGTGCCTAAAAATATGCTTTGAATTTGCATAAAGAATTATAAATTGTCCAAGTGATCCTTTGGTGCTTTTATAATTAATTTCTGTTGTTCTCATCAGAACAACAGACCCAGGGGAGATCCCCAGCTCTCTCCACTCCCTCCTAGGAGAACACACAGTTGCTTCCACATATACAGAGACACAATCCCAAAAAGCACACAAACAACTCGCACAGATGCAGAGTCATAGCTGTTCCACTTCAGTGAGTGGACCCGTATGTTAGACAATGTGGACTAATGGAAATAGCACAGGTTTGGGAATCAGGAGACCTGGGTTCTAGTCCCTGCTTTGCCACTGGACTTCTGGGTGACCTTGGGCAAGTCATTTAACCTTACCAGGCCTCAGTTTCTTCACTTGTAAAATGAGGCTAAAATAGGTGGTAACCCCTATGTTTGACAGAGATTGTATTCAACCTGATAATCTTGTACCTATCCCAGAATTTAGCACATAATAAGTGCTTAATAAATGTCATTGTTGTTCAGGTCAATGCCCATACTGGCAGGCTGTGGAACAGATGACTTGGGTTTGCTCTTTCTGGTACCTGCTACAAAACAGCCCCTTTCAGAGGCTTTAAGGGAGGCTAACTAGGGGAGACCTCTTACAGGGGTGTTCTGCAAGGTGAAATATGAGGGAATTCTGCATTCCAGAAAGGAAGTTTAGCCCATTTCTCCCCCAAGCTTGAGTTTTCCAAGAATTGATCTTCCTAGGGTAAGAGACACCTCAGGGCTGGTTGGTGGCAGGTTATGTGTCTACCAGCACTGTTATATTGCACACTCACAAGTGCTTAGTACAGTACTCTGCACACAGAAAACACTCAATAGATTGATTGATTGACTGAGCAGTGAGGAAGACACTTTGCTTCCTTCCCATTTGAGATGACCCAAGTCTGACCATCCCTGGGCCTAATTTACTGAACCTTGCAGAATGCTGTGAATGTCCACAGAACTGATCTTGTTGATGTCTCTGCTCAACTTGCTGAAGCAACCAGCTGATCTGGGAGGGAGGGCGGGGGTAAATAAGATAGGAGGAGAGAGTAGGGAGGGTCTTGGTGCCCAGCCCGCCTCTCTCACTCCCTCTGCCAGCCAGCCAGTCTGCTGGCCAGCCATCCTGGCAGAGCTTCCTTTGGACAAGTGCAGGGAGCAGCAGCTGTTGGCTGGTGCAGAGAGAGCGATCGGAGCAGAGAGGTGGTGGGAGGCTCCCATCGACCAGGTAACCCCAGTTCTCTGGGGCCGTGGGGCTTGGGCTAGAGCTGGGGCTGGAGCTGGGCCTGTAGCTGGGGCCGGGATGAGGCCCAGGCCAGTGAGAGGGGTGGGAGTCAGAGGCCGCCCCCGTTTGACACCTTCTTTTCCTCCAACTTCCTTTAGAGTCAGGCTTCTCATTCCCTGACCCTTGGGAGAGTCTTCTGGGATGGCTTCAGGTGCTGTAGGTGTTGGTGACCCTGCCCCCCAAACCTCAACCCCTTCACCTCTGCTTCTGCCCCTATCAGCAGTGGGTGGGAGGGACTCTGCCCCCCCACAGCCAGCTCAGAGCTTTGCAGGAAAGATTTTAGAGAAACCAGCCTGGTGGGGCTAAGGGCCAGAGAGGAGGGAGCAAGGGGGGACTCCCACCGGCATCTGATTCTATCAATGCTGGGAAACAGCACCGGGAACTGCCCAAATCAGTGCTGCCCAGTCAATCATATTTATTGAATGCTTACTGTGTGCAGAGCACTATACTAAGAGCTCCAGAGAATACAGTACAATAATAAGCAGAGACATTCCTGTCCATAATGAGAAAGGCCCCCATGAAAGAGCCCAGACCCCAGGTGGGAACAGGGCAAGAGGAGTTGATTGTGTACAGAGAGAAAGATGACCATAGGTTTCCCTGACGAACCACAGGAAGAAGGGAAGGTCCAGTGTGGGGAAATGTTCAAAATGGAATCTCTCTGGACCCCAAATGGCACCATTTTCTGCCCCTGGCCAGAGGGTTGGCTCTGCTCCAGACCCAGCTGCTGCAGGCTTCTTTTTTAGATGACCCAGCTACAAAGAGGACCTTTCTATGGTGGCTCTGCCAAGACAGCCTTGCAGGGGAGGGCTGGAGGGGAATAATTCTGCTGGACATGGGCAAGGTTTGTACTGTTGGCGGTCATGGGCAGGGAATGGGCCATCAGTGAGGTCCCTGTGGGATCATAGGCTGGGGGGGCGTGTCAGTGAAGTCACCAGGGGGTCATGGGTAGAGGATTGACTGTCAGTAAGGTCACCAGGGGGTCATGAGCAGGGTCTGAACTGTCAGTGAGAGTAGTGAGGAGCAGTGTGGCATAGTGAATAAAGGATGGATTAGGGATTCAGAAGGTCATGGTTTCTAATCCTGACTCTGCCAGTTGTCTGCTGTGTGACCTTGGGCAAGTAATTTCATTTCTCTGTGCTTCAGTTACCTCATCTGTAACATGGGGATTGAGACTGTGAACCCCATGTGAGACAGGGACTGATTTGCTTGTTTTCACTCCAGTGCCTGCTACACACAGTAAGTGCTTAACAAATATCACAATTATTATTATTATTACTGGGGGGCGGTCCTGTGGAAGAGATGGATCATCAGTGATATCACTCGTGGGTCACAGGCAGCGAATGTACTATCAGTGAAGTCACCAGGGGGTTATGGGCAGGGGATGGACTATCAGTGAGATTACTGGTGGTTCCTGGCAGGGACTGAGTCAGTGAGGTCAATGAGGGGGTGGAAATGACCTCAGTGAGTCAGTGAGGTCACTAGGGGCCAAGGGCAGGAGATGGAGTGTCAGTGAGGTGACTGGGGGTCTTGGGCAGGAAAAGGAGTATCAGTGAGGTCACTAGGGGGGTCTCAGGTACGGGAAGGACTGTCGGAGAGATCATCTGGGTCTCAGGCAGGAAATAAACTGTCAGTGATATTACTGGGGATGGGGGGGGGGGGTGTCCCTACCAGGGGCTGGATTGTCAGTGATGTTACTGAGGGTCTCAGGCAGGGGATGGACTGTCAGTGAGGTCACTGGGGGCCTTAGCAGGGGATGGACTGTCAGCGAGTTTGCCGGGGGTCTCAGGCAGGGAATGAATTATCACTGAGATTACTGGGTGGGAGGGGTCTTGGGTAGGAGATGGACTGTAAGTGTGATCACGGATAGGAGCGCCAGTTCTGCCAATGTCCTCAGATGGTAATGGAAGCATCCCAGGGTATTCATGGAAATCCCAACCGAGAGGGATTAAAAATCCCATTTGCTTTTGCAGCACAAGCAACTCCTGGGATTGGGTGGAGGCCTGGGACAGGGAAAAGCCACTGAGGGCATTGGCACTTGATAAGCTCCAGAGTCAGGCAGGTCAGGTGACACACCTGTTGATTTGGAAACTGGATGCCATTTTCCTGATGCTTGGGCTAAGGCTGGGTGGGAGGGGCAGGGATCCTGATTCTAGGGTTGGAGCTGAGGTAGAAGGCAGGGGTTGATTCTAGGCAGATATTTGGGGCTGGAGGGGTTTCTGGGGTCCTCTGGGAGTTGCAGTGGGGGAAGTGAGATGGCCCCTGCTTCTGGTACAGGTCCATATGCTGTCTCTGAGCTGGAGGAAATCCAGCCTCATTCTCTGGCTCCATGGACAATTAGCGCCAAATCTTTGCCCTACCTCTGCCCCTCAGTTTCCCACTCCTTCTGGGCTCCAAAGCCCTCTCCTGCCATTAACTCCTACACCCCCATTCCATAGGGGATCTGGGACTGGGGGAAATGGGTGGAGAGTCATTCCTTTTATATGAGGAAGGTCTTTCTCTGTCTCTTCCAGGCTAAATACACCCTCTCTGGAGGGGAGGTATCACTCATCGGGGGGACTGGTCAGGTGACAGTGAGTTTTGGCTGCCAACTGACAGGTCTGTTCTGGGGATGGGTGTGGTAGCATGATGGGGTCTCTTGGTAATGGCAGGTCTTTCCCCTTCTCTGCTTTCCCCCCAATGCCTGCAGCCTAGACCCCACTCAGTTCCTCCCATCCTCCACTTCTCTGCTCCCCTCTTGTACCCCACAACAGAGTTCAAGGCCAGGGCAGTCAGTCAGTGACTGGTATTTACTGAGAGCACTTACTATGTGCAGAGCACTGTACTAAGGGCTTAAGAGAGTCCAATAATAATTATGGTATTATAACAGACACATTCCCTGCCCATAACAAGGTTACAGTCTAGAGAGGTCAGATCATGCTTAGCACACTGTGGCATTCTGGGACAGCAGAGGGGAGGGTACCCAACCCAGATCCTTCCATCCTCTCCATATCTCCACTCCCCTCTTGTACCCCATGATAGAGTCCAGGACCAGGCTGGACCACACTTGGCACACTTGGCATTCTGGGGCAGCAGTGGGGTAGGCACCACCACCAAAGTGTGTGCGGCTTTTCTAAGGCTAAGGAGGTGGTGGGCAGAGGTGGGGTGCTCTGAAAAGAGAGAAGCTTGGTCTGGTGGAAAATTGTATGCATCTCAGTTGGTTTGGAGCCAGGTTCCAGTTCTCTGGGCAGAAGCTGGCTCTGCAAATGAGTGGCCGGTTTCACCCTCTCCCGAGTGTCGGGCATGCTGAGGTCACCCATCTCAGGGCTGGAGGTCATAACCACCACCAGCACCACCAGCACCACCACCACCACCAACAACATTCATTTAGAGCCTGCTGCCGGGAGAGCTGATACTAGGCCTGTGGGAAAATGGGCCCTATCTGCCAGGAGCTTGCAATCTAAAGGGGGACACTGAAGAAAGCCATCAGGGTCTTTTTCAGAAAACCCTCCACACATCCCAAAGCCAAACTCTCTCAGTGTCATTCTCAGGGAAACCCAATAAATCTGTATTTTAGAAAGGCCCCAGTGAACCCTGTTCCAACCCTTCTCCAGTGAGTACCCCAGCCTTGCCTCATCTCTATACAGCTTTTCCTCAGGCCACCCCCAAGTCTTGTTCCAGTGAGTCACCCAGCCCTGCCCCATTCCTGTCCCAGCCTGGCCTCAGCCCAGGCCCAGACACCTCTGGCACTGCTTGAGACAGATGGATTCTTCTGCAAGAGAGGGTTTTCTGCAGCCAGGCTGGGAGAGTCCCCTCTCTACACTTGACCCTCGATGTGGCGGACAGGGACCAGGGAAGGAGTTGGAGGTGCCCTGAGTTGAGAGAAGCTATTTGGAGCAGCTGCCAGAGCCATGGGGCACGTGGCTTTGGGGGGGACCTGGATCTGCTGGGAAAAGTCTAACTCTGGAATTCTGCTCTTTCCTGCCACAGCACCTACTGAACTTCATTTTCCTCTTTCTTGTCTTGGTGTTTTGTTTCATCGCTCCTTAAGTGTCTGTTGCCGGTCCCCTCTCCCGCTTTTGATGTTTAGATTGTGAGCCCCAAAGAACAGGGACTGTGTTTAATTCCCACCTGTGTTTTCTCTTCCAGTGCTTAGTACAGTGCTCTGCACATGGTAAGGGCTTAATACATGCTATTACTACTGCTATTATTACTCCCACCACCACTACTCTAGTTCTACTACTACTTATCCTCAGCCTCCAGTAGACACTGTGGTGGAGAGGACTGGCTGGGAGGAGGTATGGGGGAGATGAGCGAGCCCGGGAGCAGGACCCTGCCCCAGAGCTAGAGTAGCAGCCTTTGGCCCCAGTGTGACAGCCCACCTGATCCCAGCCCGGCAGCCTGCTTAACCCCAGTATGGAGATCCACCTGCTTTTAGCACTGCAGCCTGCCTAACTCCAGCATGGAGGCCTGCCTGACCCCAACATGGTAGCCCTCCTGACCCTGGCATATGGCCTGCCTGACCCCAGCGTGGCAGCCTGCCTGAACCCAGAATGGTAGCTTGCCTCATCCCAGCATGGTGGCCCACCTGACTACCCTGGGAGCCTGCCTGGCCCCAGAATGGCAGCTTGCCTTACCCCAGCATGGGGGCCCATCTGATCAGCATGGCAGCTTGCCTGACCACAGAATGGTGACCCACCTGATCCTAACATGGCAGCCCACCTAACCCCAGCATGGAAGCCTGTTTGATCCTAACATGGAAGTCCATCCAATTCAAATGTCACAGCCCACCTGATCCCAACATGGTGAGCCACCTGATCCCAGCACGGCAGCTTGCCTGACCTCAGCATGGTGGCCCATCTCATCCCAGCATGACAGCCCACCTGACCAACATGGCGGCCAGCCTGATCCCAACATAGCAGCTTGTCTGATCCTAACAAGGCAGCCTGCCTCACCCTGATATGGTAACCTGCCTGATCACCAAACTAATTCTCTTCCCCTCTTCAAAACCCTACTTAAACCTCATCTCCAAGAGGCCTTCCCAGACTGAGCTCCCCTTCTCCCTCTATTCCCTCTACCGCCCCGCTTCACCTCTCCACCCCGCTTCACCTCTCCACAGCTAAATCCTCTTTTCCCCCCATTTCCCTCTGCTCCTCCCCCTCTCCCTTCCCATCCCCTCAGCACTGTACTCGTCCGCTCAACTGTATATATTTTCATTACCCTATTTATTTTGCTAATGAAATGTTCATCCCCTTGTTTCTATTTATTGCTATTGTTCTTGTCTGTCCATCTCCCCCGATTAGACTGTAAGCCCGTCAAAGGGCAGGGACTGTCTCTATCTGTTACCGATTTAAGCGCTCAATAAATACTATTGAATGAAAATAAAAAAAAATACTATTGAATGGCCCACTTGATCCCAGCATGGAACCTCCCTGCTAGACCAACAGTGTTTCAGGCTTCTCACCCTCCAGCCTACTTCCAAGACTAGCCCTGAGTCCTGTCGGGCACAGGATCTGGGCAGGGTGGCAGTGGTGTGCTGGGCCCAGAGCAGAGCCAGGCCCTGCAGGGAGAACTTTGAAAGGGGTGTGGGGTTCTTACCCAAGGGTCCCTCTGTTTGAGGAGTCCCGAAAAATGTGTTCAGGAGATCCAGGCTCTTTCTAAGGTTTTTCTAATTGAGCTGTGTATATTGGGAAGTAGTGGGCAAGGGTTCTCTGGGCCAGAGACAGAGATAGCTGCCCTCAGCTAAGAGACAGGACAAAACTAGGCATCTTTCAGGCAGCACACTGGGCAAATTCTGGAGATCATAATAATGATGATGATGCTATTTGTTAAACATTTACTATGTTCCAAGCATTGTTCTAAGTGCTTGGGGAGAAACAAGATAATTAAGTTGTCCCACTTGGGCCTCTCAGTCTTAATCCCCATTTTACAAATGAGGTAACCGAGGCACAGAGAAGTGAAGTGACTTGCCCAAAGTCACACAGCTGACAAATGGCAGATTCGGGATTAGAACCCATGACCTCTGACTCCCAAGCCCAGGTTCTTTCCACTGAGCCACAGTGCTTCTCACATGATGAGGGGCCTCTGGGCCCAGCTCCCCAGGGAACAGTGTAATTCTGGATTACTCAGTTAGAGTACATGGTTGGGGTCAGCCAGCTGCTCAAAGTCAGTCATTTCCCTGCTGCGTAGCGCAAGAGGCCACAAGCTGCACCTCGGAGGAAGTCCAACCCTGCCCAGTTAGCTGGAAATCAGGAGGAAGAGCAGGACCTAGAACTAAACTCAAGAGGAGACTAGCTCTAGATGAGACATATAATAACTGGACTCCAGCTTTTCCAGTCTGGAAAGTTCAGGCAGCCCTGCTGTCTTGACCCAGGACACAGTGAGTTGGAGAACAATTCTCCCCTCCAGTCAGCAAGAGCTGGGAACCCTGGGCCAGCTGGACCTGGGGTCCCAATGCCCCGGCTCATCTGATGGGCTCCTGGTGAAGGAGGGAACCCAACTCAGGGGAGCAGCCCGGGAGCCCCGGGCCCCAAGCCGAGACCCGAGGCAGGTGGGCTGGATGCAGGTGAGTCTCCATACTCCTTGGGTACAAATCCCCATGCCTGGCACCCCACACACTGAGCAGTGATGGGGAGCACCAGAGCTGGGGGAATCCTGGCATTTAAAGACTGGGCAAGGTTGCCCGTCACCAGGGAATCTACCTCTAAGATGCCTAAAGATGTCTTCAAGCAAAAGAGCACCCCCAAGCTTTACTAATGGCTTGGGGAGACTGCTCATTTTTCTAACCAGCAATGCCATCACTAATCCCAGCTCCACCACTTGTCAGCTGTGTGATTTGGGCAACACACTTAACTTCTTGGTGCCTCAGTTATCTCATTTGTGAAATGGGGATTAAGACTGTGAGCCCCACATGGAACAACTTGATAACCTTGTATCTACCCCAGTGGTTAGCACAGTGCTTGGCACATAGTAAGTGCTTAACAAATACCATCATTATTATTATCATCACTACCACCACCACTACCACCACCACCACCGTTCACCATTATCATCCTCATCTCCACCACAGCCATCATCATCATCATCACTATCACCATCATCATCATCACCACTCTCCTCCCCACCATTCCCACTACTTCACCATTTCCATCACCATAATCACCAACACTGTTACCGTGGTTACCATCATTCCTACCATCTCCACTACTTCATCATTTTCCCCATCGTCACCATCATCACCATCACCATCACATCATCATCACTACCCCCACCATCATCACTATCAGCACTGTCACCATCATCATCATCATCATCATAATTATCCCCATCTACTATGTGCCTACCACATGTACAGCACTGTTCTAGGTACTTGGGAACAATTACTAGATCTAAAAGGCTCAGCCCCTGCTCTCTAGGAGCTTACAACAGCTGTGACCCCCTACTTCTCCACTACAGGTGATGTCTCCTCCTTGCTGAACCCCAGTGAACAGCAGCAGGACCATGGCGGGTGAGAAACAGATTCCCAACCCTACTCTGATGTTCCTCTGACTGTCCTCCCCAGAGAGGATTCTGGGCACTCTGCATGGATCCCATAGAGTGGGCACATCAGTCCCAACTTCACTTATGCTTCCCCACCGAGTCTAGGGAGGCAGGGGGAGGCTGGAATCGGTCACCAAATCCTGTCAGTTCAATCTTCATGACTTTGTTAAAATATGCCCTTTTCTCTCCATCCAGGCTGCTACTATCCAAACATTTATCTTATCCTACCTCGACTACTGCATTAGCCTTCTCTCTGACCTCTTTGCTTCCTGTGTCTCCCTACTCCAGTCCATACTTCACTTGGCAGGCAGATCATTAAAACAAAAACATTCAGTCCACATCTCTCCACTCCTCAAGAACCTCCAGTGGTTGCCCATTCGCCTCGACATTCATTCATTCAGAGGTATTTATTGACCGCTTACTATGTGCAGAGCACTGTACTAAGTGCTTGGAATGTACAAATTGGTAATAGATAGAGACAGTCCCTGCCCTTTGACAGGCTTACATTCGACATCCAACAGCAACTCCTTACCACTGCCTGTAGAGCACTCAATCAATGTGCCCCCTCCTACCTTACCTCACTGATTTCTCACTACAATCCAACCTACACATTTCACTCCTCTAACACCAATCTATTCAGTCTGTCTCAGTCTTGTCAATCTTGCTACTAATCTCTTGCCCAGGTCCTCCCTCAGGTCTGGAACTCCCTTCCCCTTCATATACGACTGACCATCACTCTCCCCACCTTCAAAGCCTTATTAAAACCACATTCTTTCTAAGACATCTTCCTTGTTTAAGCTCTCATTTCCCTTACTCCTTTGCCCTTTTGCATTGGCTTTACACTTGGATCTATACACTTTTAGCACTTGATATTCATCCTGCCTTCAGCCCCACAGCACTTATGTAATTTATTTTAATGTCTAGCTCCCCCTCTAGATTGTAAGCTTCCAGTTGTTGAGCTGTACTTTCTCAAGTGTCTATTACAGTGCTTGGCACATAGTATGTGCTCAATAAACATCACTGTTTGATTGATTCCTCTCATCTTAAAGACTTGCCAAATTGTAAATGATTTCACATAACATTAATATCTATCAATCCATCAATCATATTGAGAGCTTACTATGTGCAGAGCACTATACTAAGCACTTAGGAGAGTTCAGCGAAACAGAGTTGGTAGACACATTGGCAGATACATATTAATGGTAGACACATATTTAATAAGAGACATAGTATTATGGTAGACACATATTAATGGTCCCCTATGCCCTGAGCTCTTCCTCTAGCTGCACCACCCCTGCAACTCTATTCTCAAGCTCCACTCACTAATCTTGAGGGCAAAGTGAGTGTCTGAAACTTATCTTACTTGGATTCCTTCCCCTCTGCAGACATGGGTCAGCAGGAACTGAGAGCTGAGAGCTTGGGGAACAGGAGGGGCAGATATAGGGACAGGGGCCATGGCAGGGTGGGATGAATGGGCAGATAAAGACTTATTTCCTCCCCGCTGCTCCAGGGAGACCTCTTAAGAAGTCTTCTATCCCGGGTGTCACCATCAAACAGCTGGTGGATGAGATTCCAGAGGGATGCAGTACTCCAGATTTTGAGCAGAAGCCCATCACCCTGGCTCTGCAGGAAGGTGAGCCCTTTCCTGGGAAAATGGATAGAGGGATGTGAGTTGCTGCTAATTTTGGGACAGTGGGGCAAAATATTGAAATAATAGTAATAAATGTGTTATTATAAAAGCATTTGTTAGGTACTTAAAAAGTGACAATCTCGGTCCTAAACACTGGAGGAGATACAATGCAAACATAGAGAAAGATCCCCCCCAATTTTTTCTTTCCCTCACCTCCAGTGCCCTTCACTTCCTTCCCTGTGCTGGGGCCCTGAGCCACTGAGCCATTTTAAAGAAATGGTTTTCTTTAAAGAAACAGCCAAGCAGAACAGCAGCATGGCCTAGTGGAAAGACCCTGGGCCTGGAAATCAGAAGACTTGGGTTCTAATCTTGGCTCTGCCACTTGCCTGCTGCATGACCTTGGGCATGTCATGTAACTGCTCTGTGTTTCAGTTTCCTCATCTGTAAAATGGGAAATCAATACCTGCTCTCCCTCCTCCTTAGACTTTGAGCCCTATGTGGGAGAGGGACAGAGGCCAACCTGATTATGTTGTTTATGCTCCAGCGCTTAGTACAAGTGCTTGGCCCATAGTAAGTGCTTCACAAATCCTCCAGTGATCATTATCAGGGCTGGATGACTCTCTCCTCGAGGATGAACCAGATTGAACCTCCTCCCGATCCCTCTTCAGGCCCCACAGGAGGTGACTCTGGTCCCATCACCACTCCAACTTCCTAGTGCCTGTCTGGCTTCTCTCTCACAGGGCGGAATGCCATCTTCCGGGCTGTGGTCTGCGGGGACCCTGAACCTGAGGTCAGGTGGTATCGCACCAAGGGGGATCTAAGCAATCCCAGCAAGTACCAGTTCTCCTCCAGCCCTGGCAGCAAGGAGCATATCCTGCAGGTGGGGAGCTGAGGGACTGTCTGCCTGAGTCAACTTCCACAGAGCCCATTCCTCTTCCAGGGCCCAACAGGGCTCCTGGCCCCAGCTCCTCACTTCAGTACCTGTGGAAGCTGCACAGAACTGTCCTCCCAACTTCTCCTCCCTCTCCCTCCTCTATCCCCCTTCATTTCCTGTGGCTCTTGGAACAGAGAAGAAGGCCCACAGGTGTTTTCCCAGAAGCCCCTTGGCTTTGACTTGAATCTAGAGGGGTGTTGGGGTGTGTAAGCCTGATAGGGTGAGTTCATGGCTGGAGGAGGGGTGGGGGGATGAGGTGACTTCTGACCCTGGCCTCCTCTCCTCCATCCCCCTCCTTGGCAGATCAACAAGCTGACCGGAGAGGACACGGACATGTATCGCTGCTTAGCAGTCAACGAGTACGGGGAAGCCGTGTGCACTGCCGGACTCAAGGTCATTGAAGGTAGGAGCTTCCCAAAGCCCAATCAATTGGATTGTGGTATCCCTTCAGGAAAGGGGCGGATCTGATGACTGTGTAGGGCCTGGGCAGTTAGTGTGGGGCTAGGCACTCTCAAAGTCCCCCATTCCATGGGGCAGCAGACGGCAGAGAGGAAGTCATTGTTACCCGGGCCCGCAGCTGCCCTACAAGGATTGAGTGCCATTTTTGGCCTTGGTGACCTCTTTGCTGACTGGCCGCTTGCCTGATAGCCCAGTGGGAATGCCAAGGCAGACCGGAGAAATGGAGGGTCAGCTCCAGCTCCAGCCATCAAGGATACAGGAAGTGAGTCGTTCACAAAAGGGTTGATAACAGGGACAGGGATTGGGGGTGATGGGGGTGTGGCTTAGTGGAAAGAGCAGGGACTTGGGAGTCAGAAGTTGTGAGTTCTAATCCCAGCTCTGCCACTTGTCAGCTGTGTGACTTTGGGCAGTCTCTTCACTACTCTGTGCCTGTTCCCTCATCTGTAAAATGGGGATTAAGACTCTGAGCACCACGTAAGACAACTTGACTACCTTGTATCTATCCTAGTGCTCAGAACAGTGCTTGACACATAGTAAGTGCTTAATAAATACCATAATCATTACTATTATTATAAAGCGGCAATCCCCGTTCCAGTTGTGCCTGAACTGTTGACTCCCACATGAGGGTCTGGTATTTATAATGTGGGTATACCACTTTGAAAGCTATTATCAAACCAATGTTGAAGTTCCTAGGGATCTGCTCCATCACCATTTCCATTCACCTAGTGCACCTGGTGCCCACTGAACCTGGTTGGGCTCCACTCAGGGCACCCAGGCCAGAACATAACCTTGGGAATGGGCCCCTTAAACGTTTGCTGGGCAACATTGAGATGACAAGAAGTGCATAGAGAAGTGCATAGAGAAGCAGCGTGGCTCAGTGGAAAGAACCCGGGCTTTGGAGTCAGAGGTCATGAGTTCAAATTCCGGCTCTGCCACTTGCCAGCTGTGTGACTGTGGGCAAGTCGCTTCACTTCTCTGTGCCTCAGTTACCTCATCTGTAAAATGGGGATGAAGTCTGTGAGCCCCACGTGGGACAACCTGATTCCCCTGTGTCTACCCCAGCGCTTAGAACAGTGCTCTGCACATAGTAAGCGCTTAACAAATACCATCATTATTAAGAAGTGTGTTGGGCATTGGCACATTTCACCCCAATGAACACTTGGCTGCTGCTAACCTTAATACTTCTCCCCACTCCCTCTGCCTACCTTCAACCTGCCCGAGCAGTTGGCTTCCGGAAGAATCGAAAGAAGCTTGATAAGCTGCCCCAGGAGGGTGAGTGAAGGGGCAGTGGGTGGTGGGCAGTGGGAGCGGGTAAGAATACTCCTTCAGGTTCCTAGTCCTTGGGGCGGCCTCACCCTTGGCCTCATCAACCCCTGGCCTCTCGTTCCTCCCCAGACCACAGAAAAGAGCTGCTGGACTTCCGGAAGCTGTTGAAGAAGCGGTGAGTCTCTTTGGTTAGACTGGAGGCCAGGGCTGTGCCCTCTTCTACGACTGAGGGCTAGAGCCATGCCCACAGCCCCAGCGTGGGAGTGGTCCCAACCCTCATTGGGCTTCATCGACCCCACAAAGTCTGGCTGGGACAGCAAGAGAATGATGGGGGCTGGGGACCACTGATGGAGGGGCCCGGGGACCTCCACATTTTACTTTTAATGTCCAGTATGCTAATACAATGTAGATGATTTACCAATGCATGCACATTCCTCTATTGTTTTACTTTCTAATCCCGGATATTTTTGCAGGTTAGTGATGACTCTGGCCCGGCCCCCTTGGTTGCAGGGTGTCCCCTCCAAGAGGAGCCAGGGAGTGCCATATGCAACTGAATTTGAAGGGCCTGATAGTTGCTGGGGGCAGGTCACAGGGACCAGCTCTGCTGGGGTGACATTCATGGGTGATTCCTCTCTGTTAGTCTCTTCACCATTCCTTAGTGCACTTCTCTACCTGGAGAGCAGCTTTGGTTGACAATGAGATCCAGGGTCAGATGAACTTTGTTCTTCTTCCTACTTAAACTGTGAATCCCATGAGGGACAAGGCCTGAGGCCAAACTAATTCTCTTGTATCTATTCCAGCTTTTAGAACAGTGTGTGACACATAGTAAGCTCTTAACAAATACCATTAAAATAAAAACAACAGCAACAACAAAAGGACCTCACAGAGCTCATTCAGGCCATTTTCCCGGTGGTCTGTGGGTTGGCCCCAACTTTTCCACGGAGCCAGGGGTGGAGAGAAGCCACCTACTTCCACCCCAAGCCTTGTCTGCTCCATATCTCTAGGCTGGATAAGCCTCTTCTCACAAGCTTCTCCTAGAAAGTGGCATCATGGGAATTTGCCCAGCCTTTTGAGGAGGTAGTTTGGCCCTAAAGGTTCTTGCTGAACAAGAAACTGGGATAGGAGGAAGTAGCCTGATTTCCTGGTGTCCTCACTCATGACCTCCATGCCTCATTTTCCCCTTCTGGATTGTGAGTGTCTCCTCTCTGCCTTCATGGGATGAAGTGAGTGAGGGGGCGAGATGACATTTGTGAACCTGGGCCCTGCTTCCTGGCCACCCCCAGGATCGGAGCACTCTAAGTCTCTGTTTATTCTCTGCTGTCCACTGCCAAGAGCCCCAGTCCCCAAGGAGAAGATGGACTCAGAAAAGGTCTGGCAGCTGCTGATGACTGCTGACCGCAAAGACTATGAGAAGATCTGCATGAAGTATGGGATTGTGGACTTCCGGGGGATGCTGAGGAAACTGCAGCAGCTGAAGAAAGAGCAGGAGGACAAGATGGCCCAGGTAGCATTCCTCCCCCTCTTCCCCAACCCCAAGCCCACCCCATCCTTGCTTCAACAAGGGTAGTGGGCCAAGCTCACAACATGGGGCTAGCACTGAGCACAGAGCTAGCACTACCTTGCAGGGAGACCAGCCCAGATCACTCCCCTTTGTCTCCTCTTGGAGTGATGGGGCAAAGTGTCTTTACAAGCAGCGTTACCCAATGGAGAGATCCCTGGACTGCTGCGTTATCTTGGGCGAGTCACTTAACTGCTCTGTGCCTCAGTTTCCCATCTATAAATGGGGATGAAATGCCTGTTGTCCCTCCCACTTAGGCTGGGAGCCCTTGGTGGGACAAGGGGCCCTGACTGATCTGATCGTGGTGTATTTCTCCCAGAACACAGCAAAGAATGAGCCATTCACAAATAACTCAGTAATTATTTTCTGTATCCAGAGGAGCAGTGAGGTCTAGTGGAAAGAGTCTGGGCCTGAGAATCAGAGGACCAGGGTTCTAATCCTGGTGGGATTAGGAGACTTTGTCCCAGGAGCCTGGCCCCTTTCGCCACCTGCCTCCTGGGGGTTGTCAGAAAGGGCTGGTTGGATATACCCTGGGGCCTTTTCTGCACAGTACGTCAAAACCATCTCCCACCTGAGACACATCAAGGTCAACAAGCAAGGGACTGCCACGTTTTCCCTGGAGTTGGAACTCAAGGACCCGGAAAGCAAAATTTACCTGTACAAGGTGAGACAAGTATCATCAGAATGACTGCAATTGTATTTGAGAAAAAGGAGCCAGCTACTTTGCATATTTTTGCATGTACCATACTGAATGTCTCACCTTCCGCAGAATTACACTAAGTATCCTCCGTTTTCCATCCCAAAACCCCAACCCTTTGTTCTCCCTAAGCACTTAGGTGACACAGAAGTACTGAGGTGACAATAGGAGGAAGGTAGAGTGGGGAGATGAAAGATGAGTCAGGGTTGGTCTCTTGGAGGAGATGTGATATCAGAAAGACTCTGAAGATGGCGAGTACAGTGACCTCCCTTATGTGAAGTGGGGAGGGAGTTTCAGTCAAAGTGGAAGGTGTGAGCAAGAGGTGGATGGTGCAAGAGATGAGGGTAAGGCATGGAGAGAAGGGTGGCTTAAGAGGACAAAAGCTGGATTATAGTGGGAGAGGAGTGATGACAAGCGGCGGGGAAGGAACTGATAAAATGCCTTGAAGTAGATGGTGAGGAGATGGAAAGGCAACCTTTGTAAGTTTTTAAGGTGAGGGGAGTTTTGTGCAAAGCAATGTTTAAAAAAGTGATTCAGGCAACAGAGCAGAGTCTGGACTGGAGAGGGGAGAGGCTGGAGGCAGGTCAGCGGGGAGGCTTATGCAGTAGGCGAGGCAGAATATGACAAGTGTCTGGGCCAATGAGTGGCAGCTTAGATGGAAAGGAAGGGGCAGATCCTAGAAATGTTGTGGGGAAAAACTAACAAGAATTGTCCACAGACTGAATATAGGGGTTGAAAGGGAGGGAAGAGTCAAGCCAAGGTTACAGGCTTGAGAGACTTAAAGTGCAGTAGTGGTGTGTTACTTGTGATGGGAAAGTGGTGGGGAAGGAGAGGACTTGGGAGGGAAGATGAGAAATTCACTTTTGGACTTGCCTCAGTCTGCTCAGACCATCGTTTACATGTGAAAAGCACCTCGTTTCTGTCCTTAATACATCCTCTGATTCCTTCCTTTAGTTTAGTGGAAAGCGCCTGGGGCTGGGAATTTGAGGACCTGAGTCCTAATCCTCTGCCAGTTGCTTGCTTTGTTGCCTAGGGCAAGTCACTTAACTTCTGTGCCTCAGTTTCCTCAACTGAAATGGGAATTAAATACTTGTTCTCTTTCCTTCATAGACTGAGAGCCCCATGTGGGACAGAGACTGTGTCCAACCTGATTAACTTGTATCTGCCCCAGTGCTTAGAACAGGGTGTGACACATAATAAGCACTTAACAAATGCCATAAAAAAGACCACTTCTTCCTGGAAGTTTTCCCCATTTTTCCAAACTGCTGGGTCAGTCCTCAAGCCCCACAGTGTCTCTGTGGAATCTGTATGCATGGAAGTCAAAAGTCTGTCTATTGTAGCAGCAGCAGCAGCAGCAGCAGCAGCAGTACCAGTAGTAATAGTATTTATTACTATGTATTAAACTGTGTGCAGAGCTCTGTACTAAGCACTGGGAGAGAATACAAAGGAGGGAATTTTCTACCTGTCTGTCTGTGTCACTGGTCACACTATATAGTGACAAGGGTTTCCTGTGGGCAGGGGCAAGTTTAGCTTTCTAACATGGGCCCCATAGGCACCCAGAACAGACTGACGGGGAGACAGATGGTAGGCGGAATGGCTTCAGCGCCCTCCTCTGCGAGAGCTATAGGGGAGTGCATTCAAGCCACCCCTCCAGTGCATTCAAGCCACCCCTTCTCTGGGCACCAGGATGGTGAGATGATCCCCTATGGCTTTGGCCCCGAGACCCGGCACTGCCTCCGAAGGCTGGGAAAACGCTACCATTTCCACATCGAGGACTTGCGTCCTGAGGATGCCGGCATTTACCAGGTCAGGGTGGAAGACGTGGAGGTTTTCTCCACAGAGCTGGATGCCGATGGTGAGTCCGCTTTATTATGGTCCCATCAAGGGAGGTGCGGGGATGCACTCGGACCACTGATGCTGTCCGGCCAGGGGCCAGAGATGCCCCGTCCACCCCTCCCGACTCTCTGTGCTACCTGAGCCTGGGCAAGGGGACCCTAGGGGCCAGGTGGGACCAGTCCAGCTTGGGACTGCCCCCGGGGTTCTCCACCCATTGGCAGTGGAGCCTGGTGGGTCCAGAAGACCTCCAGAAGGCCCTGGTCCTGAGAACCCCAGGGAGAGAGGATGGCTTGGGGTTCCCCACTCATCCTTGGGTACTTGGGGAGGGTGGAGTGAAGTTCAGGTATGCATGACCTGAACCCTCGACCCAGGAACTCAGCCACTTCAGTCCCCCAGGACCCTGAGGGAAAGGGGTGGTCTGGGGTCCTCAGGGTTAGAGCCTCCTGGGCCTCAGTCAGAGCCTCCTGGACCTCAATCTTTGGGCCAGCCCAGCCAAGTTCAACCCAGCTCTGTCTGAGAACATGGTGGCCCAATCCTTCCCAGTCCATCCATCCATACTGGGCAAGAGAGGGACTGACATGGGTGGAACTGGTGAGGGAGAAGGGAGGGAAGGGTATGGGAATGGTGGGAAGGGCAGGGGAAGGAAGAGAAACCTCAGCCTGACCCAAGTAGACTCATGAGGGAGGCCCAGGCCCCTTGACCTGCTTCATCCCCTCCCCACAGCTCTCCCTGCCAGCTTCATGGCACCCCTGGCCCAGTGCCACTGCCAGGAGAAGGGCACTGCTGTGTTCCAGTGTACCCTCTCCCGCCCCTGCCTCCAGGCCACCTGGCAGTTCCAGCATCACCCGCTCCAGGCTGGCCCCAAGTACGATGCATCCGTGTCCCCAGATGGATGCACTCACCAGCTCGTGGTGCGGGATGCCCAGCTCCAGGACCAGGGCCTCTACGCGTTCAGCACCGAGTTTCGCTCCTCCAGCGCCTGGCTCCGGGTGGAAGGTGAGAGCCAGCACCTGACTCTGCACCTCTTTCTTTGTAGCCTCACCCCAGGCTCTACTGCAGGCTGCAGACTGGAGGGGATGGAAGAGTGCATGGGGCCACAGGCCAGGGATGGAGCCAGAGAGTGAGAGGGGTCACAGGTTTGGGTGGGGGAGGGGTGGAAAGGTGGAAAGGGTCATGGGACCAGGGGAAAGAGATGGGAGGAGCTATAGGATCGGGGATGGGTTGAAAGGGCTATGGGATCATGCAAAGAGCTTAGTGGAAAGAGCACGGACTTGGGAGTCGGAGGATGTGGGTTCTAATCCCAGCTCTGCCACTTGTCTGCTGTGTGACCTTGGGCAAATCACTTAACTTCTCTGTGCCACAGTTACCTCATCTGTAAAATAGGGATTAAGACTGTGATCCCCACGTGGGACAACTTGATTACCTTGTATCTACCCCAGCGCTTAGAACAGTGCTTGGGAAATGCCATAATAATAACAATAATGGAAGGGGTGGAACAGGAAGATAGGAGGGACCATGGGAAGAATGAGCCTGGTCACAAGGTCATGGAAAGGGTGTGAGGGGCCATGAAGGCCAGGGAGAAGGGTTCCCAGAAACTTGGTCCAAACGGCAGTGCCCCTGGGCAGTGGTTCAATCTTGGGCAAGTCATTTCCACTGTCCCCACCAAAGCTGAAGAATGGCTGATGACCAGCTGGCCAGTCTCCTGGAGATCCAAAGTGACTGAGCTTTTCTCCTGGTTAAATAATATGTTTATTACTGTAAGTGCTTGCAGTGTGCCAAGCACTGTACAGTCATAATAATAACTGTGATATTTATTAAGCATTACCGGGTGCCAAGCACTGAGCAATTGCCATCAGATCGGACATAATCCCTAGACTACATGGGGCTCAAAGTCTAAGGGGAAAGAGAACAGATAATGAATCCTCATTTTACAGATGAGGAAACAGAGCCCTAGAAAGCTTAACTGATTTGCCAAGGTCACACAGCAGGCATGTGGCAAAGCTGGGATTAGAACTCAGGTGTTCTGACTCACAGGCGTTCTGATTCTTTCCATTAGAAGACACTGGTAGATAAGACAATCAGATCATATAAATTCCATGTGGGGCTCATAATCTAAGAGGGAGGGAGAGTGGGTATCTTGTCCCCATTTACAGATGAGGAAATTGAGACACACAGAGAGTGACTTGCCCAGGGTCACACATCAGGCCCTTGGAACAACTGAGTCTAGAATCCAGGAATTCTGCCTCCCAGGTCTTTGCTCTTTCCACTAAGCTGTGCTACATCCCCGCTCCTAACCCTGATTCCCAGGCTCTAGCTGAATAGGCCATTGGCATTGCTTTGGTCTTGGGTTTTGGAGGTGTGGTAATAGGGTGAGGCCACTGTCCAGAAGGGTTTAGAAACCAGCCCCAGCCGGACCTCACAGAGATCAGCCCAAAGAATCAGAAGTCATCAAGGACCTGGTCAGGGAACCACTTTTTTTTTCAGGTTACTGGCATTTGGGCCCTCCTTACCTGGGACTTTGTCTTTTCTCTCTTCCTCAATGGCCACTCTCCCCCACCTGCTAGCTCAATGCCCTGAAGCCGAGAAAGATGGAGAACTCCTTTCCCCAGGACAAAAAGGGAAACCAGGGGTAGGAGGGGATGAACCTGGGCTGGACGTTGCAGGATCTGGCTCCCTGAACTGGGAGAAATCTGAGAAACATCGACAGGGAGATGGACTCTCTGTCCAGCGAGGAGGGGGGGCTGAGGGGGGGCCCCAGGACCGGGACCAGGAACTTGGTGGCTCCTCCATGGGCCAGGAAGGAATTGTCCCCACTGCTGAGCTCGGGACATTTTTCGAAACTGTGGGAGCTGGGATGGAGGGAATGGGGAGGCTTTCTGAAGCAGAGGAAATCAGAAGTCCTTCAGCCCAGGGAGAACAGGGAGCTCAGTCTGGCTGGCCAGCTGGCTTGGGGGTGGCCAGCTCTGCAGCTGGGAATGGGCCTCAGCAAGGTCATGGTGGAGAAAGCAGGAGGGGTGGACATGAGAATTTCCCAGGTTCCTGGAAGCAGGACACTAAGATGCTCTGGGAGCTAGAGCAGAGCAGCCAGAACTCATGGCAGGGTTGGGAGGGTGGTCCTGGACCCCAAGTTGGGATGAGCTGCAGGTCTGGGCAGGAAGGTTGGAGGGGCCAGGGGCAGCCTGAGAGGTCTGGACTCAGAACCAGCCAGCCGAGTGCTCAGCTGGACTGGACAGGTTCTTGGGAGTCAGAAGCTGGGGCTGGGACAGGTGATCAGGACAAGACAGAGGTGGGTGATTACACTTCCTGGGCAGGGACTCTGCTGGGACCAGAGGAAGTCCGATCCAGGGCAGGATTCAGTCAAGAGATTAGGGGACAGCAGATGGGGGAATTGCTGGATTGGAAAACTTCTAGCCATCAAGGAATCAGTTATGGGACTGAAACTGGGCGCCCTGAGCCATCATCAGAGTGTCTGTGGGACTCAGGAGCTAAGCCTCAGGGGGTAGTACTTGGGGGTGGGGTAGGGAGAAGACTGAATTGGGGGTCTCTGGGTGGGGGAGGTTCTATCATGGGGAGAGAAGGGACTGGAGGCAATGTGGGGGGCTTTAAGGGTCAGATACCATCTGATGACTGGAAATCTCTTCTTGGAGGAGGGGAGCTTAGCAAGAGAGGAGGGCAGTCAGGTCTGCCTGGTTATGGGGATGGCTCTGGAGAGGGGGAACCAGGCTGCAAGAATTTCCCAGGAACCCTAGGGACTTCTGGGAGAGAAGAAGCTGGGAATGGAGCAGAGAGTCCAGGCCTGCTTCAAAGCAGAGGAGATTGTGGGGTTGATCCCAGGGTAGGGAGGGCTCAATGGGAGGCAAGGTCATGGAATGTTCCAAAGGAACTGGGGTCATTTAGGGAATGTAAATCACATCCTAGGGTAGCAGATGATGAGGCAGGGAGAATGGGAGCAGAGGGATTAGACTCCTATGGTGTTAGAAGCTTCAATCCTAGAAACACTGGGCACCACAATGGCTCAGGGGGTCTCGGGACAGGGGATGGGGCAGAGGGTTGGGTTGGGTCCCCAATCCCCAAGGGAATGGAATCTGAGACTGAGAATGATTGTGGAGATGCCTCAGTGGGTCTCCAGGGCCTGGGGTCTGAGGGTTGGGCTGCTTATGGGGCTGGCTCAGGAGGTCCCAGGGTAATGAGTTCAGATTGCATGGAGGGATTTGAGGAAAGAGGCAAATGTCTAGGGATGATGGGGCTCCAGAGTGGAACTGGATATGGGGACAGGTCTGGGAGCCTTGAAGACATGGACTCTGGGAGTGGAACTGGTCACATAGCTAAATCAGGGGATCTTTGGGGTACAGAGCCTGAGAGGAGGGGAAGCTCTGGGAAACTTGGGGAAATGGGGCTTGGAATTGGGGCAAGTTATGGAGCTGACAGTGAGGACCATGAGCTAAAGGAGGCTGAGGGAGGGCCTGATCATGTGGCAGGGACTGAGAGTGGAATTGAGGATGGAGCTGGGTCCAGAAGTCAAGAGACAATGGGATTTCAGGATGGAGGTATGGATGGTTCAGGGGGTCCTGGAATGCTTGGGCTCAGGGGCAGGCCACTGCGGTCTGGAGGTGGCGTTGGGGACAATTTAGGGGGTCCTAGAATACTGGAGTCCAGGATTAGGGCAGAGCATGGGGCTGGCTCAGTAGGCTCTGGGTTATTGGGGCCTAGGGATGGAATTGGGGACAGTTTGGGGGGCCTTGGAACTCTGGGACCTGGGGGCAGGGCAGAGAGTGGGGATGGCTCAGTAGGCCCCAGGTTGGTGGGGTCTAAAGATGGAGTTGAGAACACTCTGGGGGCTCCTGAAGTACTGGAGTTCAGGATTAAAGCAGGGCATAGGGCTGGCTCAGAAGGCCCCAGGTCACTGGGGTCTAGGGATGGAGTTGGGGACAGTTTGGGGGGCCCTGGCAATCTGGGGCCTGGGGGCAGGGCAGAAAGTGGGGATGGCTCAGTAGGGCCCAGGTCAGTAGGGTGTAAGGATGGGGTTGGGGACATTTTGGGAGGTCCTGGAATGCTGGGGCCTGGGTGTTGCACAGGGCCCGGGGCTGGCTCCGGAGGCCCTGGGCCAGTGGGACCTAAGGATGGAGTTGGGAACAATTTGGGGGACTCTGGAATGCTGGGACCGATGAGCAGGGCAGGGCCTAGGACTGGCTCAGGAGACCTCGGGTCATTGGAGTCTAGGGATAGAGTTGGGGACAGTTCAGTGGGTCTTGGAAAGTTGGAACCTGGGGGCAGGTCAGGGCATGGGGGCAGTTCAGGACATTGCTCAAGTAGCCCCGGGTCAGTGGGATCTGAGGATGGGGAGGACAGCTTGGAGCCCTCAGGGATGATGAGATCTCTGCAGGGAGCAGATGTCAAAAATGGCTGCAGGACCTCAGAAGCACGGCAATGGTCGGGTGGGTACATTCAAGGGCTTGGATCAAGGGAACTGGGGACTCCAGGGTGGTCTGGGGATGCCTCAGGGAACTTGGAGGCAATGAAGTCCAGTCCAGGTCACAGGGATGAGTCAGGCGGTAGAGTAGATAATTGGTGTGGAGTGGAAAAATGTGATATATTGGAAACTGGGAGTGGTGGTGGGGTTTGGGGTGGGTTAGGGAGTCCTGGGAGAATGGGGCCTGGAATTACAAAAAGATTTGGAACTGGCTCAGGGATCCCTGGGGAAATGGGGTCTGAGGGTGGGATAGGTTATGAGACTGAGTCAGCGGGCTTTTGGGGATCAGGGTCTAGTGATGGGATTCCCAAAATTATGGTATCTAAAGAAGGGATAGAGGATGAGACTGGGGGCCCTGGGATTATTAGATCTGGAGAAGGGATGGAAGATTGGGCTGAGTCAGAAGATCTTGGTATAATGGAGTATGAATGTGGTGCAAGTTGTGGAATTGGTCCAGGAGGTCTTGAGGGTTTGGGATTCAAGGCAAGGGTAGGGTTAGGGGGTCCCAGGAAAATAGGGCATGAGGGTGGGGCTAGCTATGAGATTAACTCAAGGGTCCTAGAGTCACTGAAATCTGTGGGTGAGTTTGGTTACAAGGCTGTATCAGGGGACTCTGCAGAAGTGGGGCTAGGGGATGGAGCGAGACGTGGAACGAGGTCCAGGAGCCCCAGTGGAATGGGAACTGAGGATGGGGAAGGGTATAGGTCTGGAGCAGGAGTTTCTAGAGGAATCGGGCTTGGAGTTGAGGCAGGGCTTGGGCCTGGGACAGAAGATTCGGCAAGAATCGGGTCTAGGAGTGAGACATGGTTTGGAGCTGGGTCACAGGGTTCTGGAGGAATTAGATCTGGGGGTGAGGCAGGGTTTAAGGCTGGGACAGAGAGTTCTGGAAGAATCAGGCCTGGGGGTGAGGTAGGAATTGGGCCAATAGGGCTTGGGGCTGAGAGAGGGTTTGGAGTTGGGTTAGAAGGTTCTGGCGGTATTAGGCCTGAGAATGAGGCAGGGTTTAAGGTTGGATCACAGGATTCTGGGGATAATGGACCTGGGGGTGAGGTAGCATTTGGGGCTGAGGCAGGAAGTTCTGGGAGAATTGGGCCTGGGAGTGAGGCAGGGCAAGGGACTGGGGCAAGGAGTAATGGAAGAATTGGTCCTGGAGGTGAGGCAAAATTAGGGGCTGGGGAATGGGGTTCTGGGAGAATTGGGCCTGGGGGTGAGGAAGAGTTTGAGACTGGGGCAGAGAGTTCTGGGAGAATCAGGCCAGGGGTTAAGGCAAGAATTGGAGGAATCAGGCCTAGGTCTGAGACTAGGTTTGGAGTTGGATTAGGAGGTTCTGGAGGAATTGGGTCTGGGAGTGAGGCAAGGTTTAAGGCTGGATCAGGGAACTCTGGGGATATTGGACCTATGGGTGAGGCAGGGTTTGGGACTGAATCAGGGGGTTCTGGGGGAATAGGGCTTGAGGCTCAGTCAGAGTTTAGAGCTTCGACAGGGGGTTCTAGGAGAATCAGGTCTGGGAATGAGGCCGGGTTTGAGGCTGGGGCAGAGAGTTCTGAGAAAATTGGGTCTGGGGGTGAATCAGGGCATGATGCTGATGCTGGATCATGGATTTCTGGGGAACTTAGACTAGGGGGTGAGGCAGGATTTGGAGTTAGGGCAGGGAGTTCTGGGGGAATTGGGCCTGGGGTTGAGGTAGGGCAAGGGACTGGATCAGAGGATTCTGGCAAAATCTGGCCTGGAGATGAGACAGGACAACAGGCTGGATCAGAGTCTTCTGGGAGAATTGGACCTGGGATTGAGGCAGAGCCAGGGATGGAAGCAAGGGGTTCTGGGGGAATTAGGCCTGGTGGGGAGGCAGGGCAAAGGGCTGGATCAAGAAGTTCTGGGGGAATAGGGCCTAGCAATAAGGTAGGGTTTTGGGATGGTTCTGGGAGAATCGGGCCTGGGGGTGAAGCAGGGTTTGGGGATGAGGCAAGGAGTTCTGTGAGAATTGAGCCTGGGGGTGAGGCAGGACAAGGGACTGGGGTAGGGAGTTCCAGGAGAATCAGTCCTGGGAGTGAGGCATGGCGAGAGGCTGGGGAAGCAGGCTCCAAGGGCCCAGGTCATTCAATCCTTCTTAGGGGCCTCCGTCCTCCTGAAGAGTCTCCTCTGAGTGTCCCTCTGAATGCTGGGAAATCTGTCTGGGATGGGGTAGATGTGAAGGACTGGGGGCCTGCAGAAGGACAGGACCCTGCACTAGGTGGGGTGGATGTTGCTGGGATAGGGGTTGCTCGGGCAGGAAGTGCTGGGTTAGGGAGCAGTAAGACAGAGGATGCTGGAGCAGGGAACACTCTGGCAGGGGTAGCTAAGGCAGGGGGAGCCGAGGCAGGTTGCAGGGCTGCATCTGGATACCAGATGGACTCAGGGAGTCCAGGGAACAGGAGAATGTCATTGGGCAACAGCTGGATGGGGGGTGGGGTCCAGGGAGCAGGTCCCTGGGGAAGCTCTGGAGACAGAGAAAAATCGGAGTCGGCTAATGGCTGGGAGGCAGAGACCTCCCAGCCTGGGGGCTTAGAGGCACTGAGGGTGGTGACTGATGGGGACCATTCTCAGGCCTCTGGAGCCTTGGTTTCCCAAGAGGAAGAAGAAGCCACTCTGGAAGGGAAAAGTGGGCCAGAGGGCATTGGGGACTTTGGGATCCTGGGTGGCCAAAGTCTTGGAGCTGATTGGGCAAGGGGCAGCAGGTCAGGGCTGTCCAAAGAGTTGGAACCCCTGGGAAGAGGAAGCTCAATTCTTGGACACCAAAGCCCAGGTGATCTAGAAGCCCTGGGAGGGCAGGATCCCCCACCAGGGAGAGACAGGGGTCCAGGGGAAGCCAGGTTCTCAGAAGAAGGGGATTCTGTCTGGGCCAGAGATCCTGTCCAGAGTCTGGAGGAGTCTGCTGATGGATCTCTTCGGGGCAGGGCATTGACTTCCCTTGATGGAAGGGCTTCTGGGCTAGAGAGCAAAACTCACCAAAGAGGAATGTGGGTGAGAAGGAAATTGGGATCTATGGACAGTGAAGATGGAAGCGGAAGCAGAGCTCCCCGGGCCCAAGAGGATTCTGGGATGAGAGCAGATGATGAGAAGTCTGAGTCTGGGCGAGGCAGAAAGTGTAGCAGTGGAGGCCAGACAGAGCCATCCCAGATCCCAGGAGGATCAGTCAAAGAGGATTTGCCTCAGAGTGGGAGCCAAGGGAGAACAGGAGAGGTTCCAGGGGGAGAGACGGCAGGATTCCTGGATGACTCCGATGATGATGAATGGAGTGGGGACACCAGACGTGGGCCCGGTACCCCACGGGCCAGCATGGGGAGGAGGTCTGCTCTCAGCAACGAGAACTTGCCCAAGAGCCCTTCACTCAGAAAGAAGCCAGCGATGAACCGCCTCCTAAGCCTCGCCGGAGGTATGAACCGGACCCTGGCCGGAGTGGGCGGCTTGGCCTGGGGGTTGGGATTGCTGGTCCAGGGGTTGCTTCTGGCCCTAGATACCAATATAGGGCTGCAGTTTTGTCCCACAAATAATGGGTGCAGGTTTGCATATTATTTGCATGTCCAGAAATTCGTAGAAACCCACCAGACTCTGCCCCTGCCCTTTCCTGTGAGTTGTGGAAAAACAGCTGAACTGGCTCACTATAGATTCCTCAGCCTTGACTGCAGAAATAGATTTCCAAAGTTTTTCTGCCAAGGCTCCAGGGGTCTCTGAGGAATGCTCCAGGCCCCTGGCCCCTGGGTAATGGGAGGTGGGAGGGGAGAGGAGGGTGGTGGTTGCAGTCGCTGGGTCTCTGCCCTCTGCTCTGCCCACTGTCCGGCCCTCTGCCTCTCCAGTGATCTAGGTTCCCTTATGTTTATCCAGGACCAGCCTGCCGCTTCCTCCATGGATTGATCGATGTGGACGCACTGAAGGGGGAGGCTGCCATGCTCTCTTGCACGTTGACCAGTGACCAGGTGGCTGGAGTTTGGTTTAAGGATGGGCTCAAGGTATCTCCGTCCATTACTTTCCTCCAGTCTGTCCAGAGCCTCCAGAAAGCTGCAACCTCTGTCTGTCACGTCTGGCTCAGGATTCTGCCATTTTCTTTTTGACCATTAGCCAGGGTCCCACCTGATTCCTCCCTCTACTCTCCATCTTTAAGTGATGCCCATAGTGTTCAACTACTGACCCAAAGCAGCTCTGTTCATTCCTTCATTCATTCAATCATATATATTGAGCATTTACTTAATGCAAAGCACTGTACTAAGCACTTGAAAAGTACAATATAATAATAAATAGATAAAATTTCCTGCCTACAACAAGCTTACAGTCTAGAGGGGGATTAATAAATAAATACATTTCAAATATGTACATAAGTGCTGTGAGACTGGGAGGGGGATCAATAAAGGGACCAAGTCGGGGTGAAGTAGAAGGGAGTGGAAGAAGAGGACTTAGTCAGGGAAGCCCTCTTGGAAATGTGCCTTTAATAAGACTTTGAAGGTGGGGAGAGTAATTGTCTGTCAGATATGAGGGAGGGCATTTCAGGCCAGAAGCAGGAGTGACTTGCCCAAGGTCACACAGCAGACCAGTGGTGGAGGTGAGATTAGAACCCAGGTCCTTCTGACTCTCTGGCCCATGTTTTATTCCCTAGGCCATGCTGCTTCTCCTTCTCATCTGCTGTGGTTCTCACTTCCAGCTTACCACCCGGGATGGAGTCACCTTTGAGCAGGAGGGACCCACTCACCGGCTACTCATTGGTGAAGTGCAGGCTTCCCATGCTGGGAATTACAGATTTGAAGCTGGTACCCATGGGAGTGAGGCGGTACTGACAGTCAGAGGTGAGTTAGTTTTACCAAGACCGTTGTATCATACTCTCCCCAAGTATACTAAGGCACATTGCTCTGCACATAGTAAGTGCTCAATAATTATCATTGATTGATCAATTTATGCCTGACTGCTCTCATCCCACCTGGCTTTGGCATTCCGACCTGAGGCAGGAATTGTAACCAGGTCTGAGTATCACTCTTTCACTAGGCCTAACAGCCTTTTGGAATATATTGTAGGGGCAAGAGAAGATACTGCCTTCTCAGCTAACCCATCCCACACAGGTGGGCAGCTCCAGTTTTTTCATGAGTTTCACGGAAGATAATTCTAGCACCTCCTTAGGTAGCCGATTCCATTGTTTAAACCTCCATTAGACAGTTCCTACTTAAGTTTAATCTAAATCCCTCCTGGTGCAACTCAAGGATGTTTCTTCTCAGCTGTTCTCATAGCGATAGGGGTTTTCATCATTTTCTGTTTTTGAATCTCAAAGACCATTATTTTATGGTTCTCAGCCTCTCCTCCTCTAGCTCACTATCCCCTTTCCTTTAATTCTTCTCCTGAGCAGAACCACCAACGCTGGCCCAGGATGTGCTGGAGAAGCTGAAGGAGCCGGTGGTAGTCAAAGCTGGGAAGAGTGTACTGGTGAAAGTTCCCTTTGGCGGCCGCCCCCCAGTCCACCCAACCTGGAGCAAGGATGGGGTGGAGCTCGTGGGCCAGGGAGAGGTCCAGGTGGACAATGGAGACGGCTTCACCCGCCTGTGCCTCCCCATCGCCCACAGGAAGGACAGTGGGTGCTACAGCGTGAAGCTGAGGAATGGGAGTGGCTCTGCTGAAGCTCATTTCCAACTAGTGGTCATAGGTGCAGATCACCCCGGTCTTCTCTGCTCTCGGGGCTCGTGGGCCGGGGGGCTGGAGAGGCTTGAGGGTTTGGTGTTGCAGTCTGGACTAGAGTCTCATATAGTGCATGGACTAGAGTCTCAGGAAGACTGGCTGCTCATTTGCATATCATTTACATGCTCATGGAATCGTGGCATTAAATGAGTTCTCTGGTCCAGCACCTTGCCTTCAGGCAGGCTATGTCTTAACTATACAGGGCAGTATGGGCGTCTTTCCATCAATAGTCAACCAGTCAAAAGTGATGGAGTGCCTATTGGGTGCAAAGCACTGCACTAAGCACTTGGGGGATACAACAGAGTTGGTACGATCCCTGCTCTTCAGGAACTTATAGTCTAGTGGGGAAGACAGAGCCCAGTATAAATTACAGTTAGGGGGAAAGCAACAGAGTTTAAAGATATGTATATTCATTCATTCAATAGTATTTATTGAGCGCTTACTATGTGCAGAGCACTGTACTAAGCGCTTGGAATGAACAAGTCGGCAACAGATAGAGACAGTCCCTGCCGTTTGACGGGCTTACAGTCTAATCGGGGGAGACAGACAGACAAGAACAATGGCAAAAAATAGAGTCGAGGGGAAGAACATCTCGTAAAAACAATGGCAACTAAATAGAATCAAGGCGATGTACATTTCATAAAGTGCTTCAAGTTGAGGATGGGGGTAGAAAGAGTTTTGAGTACCCAAGTGGTAGGGGATATGAGAGATTAGTCAGGGAAGACGTCCTGGAGGAGACGTGATTTCAGAAGGGCTTTGAAGATGGGGAGAGCAAGATGTGATGTGAAGGGGGTGGGGATTTTAGGCAGTAGAAAAAGTGTGAGCAAAAGTTTGTTGATGAGAGAGACGAGAACGGGACAAGGTCAGTACATCAGGTTGAGAGGAGCAAAATGTGCAGGCCTAGTTGTCATGGCCTTGTTTGAGAAGCTTTAAGTAAATACCTTCTGCTGCTGTGACTGCTGCTGCGACTGCTGCTGCTTCCTTGGCTGATTCTGATGGTTCTAATTCTCTTCTCCACTGTCCTCCCTTCTTCCTTGGGTCCAGACAAGCCCCAGCCCCCCCGGGGGCCACTGCAGGTGCTGGACTGTTCCTCGGAGGAGGGTGTGACCCTGGGATGGAGGGATCCCGGGGATGATGGCGGCCGCAAACTGCAGCACTACATGGTGGAGAGGCAGCAGGTGGGCCGGCAGACCTGGCTGCGGGTGGGTGAGACCCCTAGGTCCGTCACTACCTTCTCCAGTGGACCCATGGAGCGGGGCAGGAAGTACCGCTTCCGGGTGCGAGCAGTGACCTCGGTGGGGGCCAGCGAGGCGCTCGAGTCTGAGGAGCAGGTGACAGTGGCACCAAGAGGTGAGGGGACTGGAGGGAGGGAGATGGCGGGACCCTTCGGGGCCTGAGGGCCTGGCCAGGAGGGGGAGAAGGATCTGCGGTCTCTGGCCTGCTTTAGTGATGGAGTGTCTGTCCCCTGAAGGAGCCATCAGCCTAAGTCAAGGCTGTTCTGATTGATCAGAGGATGCGGGCATGGGGCCCAACTGCTGCTGCAGTTGTTCTTATTGTCCCACCTCTGATGGAACGGGAATCCCCAAGTCCATGCTGTGCCCTCTCAGTGACCACATCCCTAGGTTAGTTCTGTGCCTGCTCAGGACTGAGTCGCCCTAGTCAGCCCTGTGCCCTCTAGAAGACTGGGACCTGGGTCGGTGCTGTGCCCTCTTGGTGACCAGGAGTCTAAGCTAACGCTATGCCCTCCTAGTGACTGAGACCCAAGTCAGCACTTTGCTCTCTCTATGACTGGGACTTGGGTTGGCACTGTATCCTCTTGGTAGCTTCCTGACTGGAAGGGCCCTCTGAATCCAACTTTTACTGGAAGCTCCTGTCAATGTTGCAGAATTAGACAGGGAAAACCCAGCTCAGAGGGGCAGAGGCGCAGGAGATCCAGGGGCCTCAAGCACTGTGACCCTGGAAGAAAATTTTTAAAAACTCATTTCACCATTACATGCTCCCCCATCCCCAGCCCCCATTCAGAATGTCCCCACCCCTCCTGTTCACCTACAAGCCATAACCCTTCCTGCCTTCAAATCCCATCTCCTCCAGGAAGCCTTCCCAGATTACCTCCTTGGATGGGTCAATCAGATCACTACAATAGCACCTAGAGTTTGTTTCAGGGCTGTATACATGAATGCTTCTGCAGCTGATGCCCATAGGTACCAGCTGGGTTCTTGGTCACTGCTGGGTCTGGGCAAATCTGTGCCTGAGCTGGCTCCTCCACTAGGGCATCATCTTTTCATGGATGATAACAGTGTCTCCTCCTCCGTCCTCCATCCTTCCTCCCAGTGTCAGTTGTGTGTGTGTGTGTCTGTGTGTGTGTGTATCTCTGTCAATCATGTTTCCTTCAAGAGACTAAGCTCCTCAAGGGGTCATTGCTAAATTGCAAAAACAAACTGTAAACTTCCTGTGGTCAGGGAATGTGTCTACCAGCTCTACTGTATTTTCCCAAGTGTTCAGTGTAATGCTGCAATAGGTGCTCAGTAAATGCCAATGATTGATTAATTCCAATCCTGCAAGACTGGCTGTGGGCCTGGCAGGCCCCCTGTCCCACTCTGTGTCTCTGGTTTTGCCCCCACAGCCCTCCCCAGTGCCCCACCAGCACCCACCATCATCCGTGCCACCAGCCAGGGCATTACTTTCTCATGGTCAGCACCGCATGGCCCCGGGAGTGCTGGACTCTTGGGTTACCTAATAGAGAAGCGGAAGAAAGGCAGCAACACCTGGACAGCTGCCAGACCCCACCCTATCCCAGGTGAGCAGGGCAGAATGGAGAGAGGGTAGAGTCACTTGTGGGGAGGACTGAGTGGTGGGGGTGGGGAGAGGGGAACTGCATACCGAGAGTCAGGAGTCCCATTTGGGGGTCATTGCAGGTGGAAATGGACCTCACCCAACAGCCCTGGAGGTTGCTGGTCAGTGCCTAAGTTGGGTGCAGAGGGCCAGAGTTATCCAGTCTTGTGCAGACCGAATGGTTGGCGAGGTGAACCAGTTTCTCTTGGGCTCTCCTGGGATCAGGCCTCATGCTCCACCTCCCCAGGGCCTGAGTGAGGATCTCCAGCCCTTGGGGGAAGGGAGAGAGAGCTTTCTCCAATAATCCTTCCTCTCTCTCCAGGTAGTATAATAATGATAATAATAATAATAACAATAAAAGTATTGTGGCATTAAGTGTTTCCTCTGGGCCAAGCAGATATGGAATCCCCATGTCACAGTTGAATAAACTGAGGCACAGAGAAGTTAAGTGACTTTTCTAAGGTCACACAGCAGGCAGCTGGCAGAGTCTTGATTAGAACCCAGGACCTCTGACTCCCAGGCCCGAACTCTTTCCTCTAGGTCATGCTGCTTCCCCATCAATTACAGACCATTGACCTAATGCCTGAATAAACCTTTGATGCCCCAACCCTGCTTGTATTAGGGATAGTAGTTGTAGTAGATGTTGTTGTAGAATCTGTAATTTTTTTTACATCTGTAATTTTATTTATTTGTATTGATGTCTGTCTCCTCTGCTCTAGACCGCAAGCTTATTGTGGGCAGGGAATGTAACTGTTTATTGTTTTATTGTACTCGCCCAAGTGCTTAGTACAGTGGTCTGTTCACAGTAAGCACTCAATAAATATGATTGAATGAACAATTTTATGAATGAATAGTTGTAGTACGAATATCAGTAGAAGTAGGAATAGCAGCAGAAGGAGCAGCTGCAGCAGCAGCAGTAGTAGTTGCAGTAGCAATAGTTATTGTAGTGAAGATATTTACTGAACACCCATGGGGTGGAGTGCACTGTATTAGACACCAGGAAAGCACAGAACAATAAAGTGACACGTTCCATCTGAAATTTATTTTAATGTCGGTCTCCCCTATAGGCTGTGAGCTCCTTGTTGGCAGGGATCATGGCTACCTACTCGACTGTATTGTATTTTCCAAAGTGCTCAGTCCAGGGTTCTGCACATAATAAGCACTCAATAAATACCTGATCGACTGATCGGTTGATGATAATAACAGTAATAATAACAGCGATGGTGGAATTTAAGTGCTTACTATATACTAAGCACTGTACTAAGTGCTAGGGTAGGTACAAGATAAGCAGATCAGACACAGTCTCTGTCCCACATAGAGATCTCAGTCTAAAGAGGAGGGAGAGTAGGTATTGAATCTCCATTTTACAGATGAGGAACCTGAGGCACAGAGAAGGTAAGTGACTTGCCAAGGTCACCCAGAAGACTAGCTGATCAATGCAGCAATGTGGAAGATAGATGGGGACTGGGGAAAGGCTTGAGGCCAGAAAACTAGCGAGGGGGCAGTAGTGTAGCTGTGGCTCTGGTCTTGCCAGTAGTTTGGGTGGAGAGGAAAGGGTAGAACCAGGAGGTGTTATATGGCAGGGATTGGGCAGCAGACCAGCCAGTGCCCCTCCCTGGGTGCTGGACCTATCTCCCCTAGAGCCATCCTCTCGGGCTGGTAGAGAAGGGAACAGTTCAACAATGGTGAATGGGACAGCAAGATCTGGGGACATCAGGGACAAGCCTCCTTAATGTCAGTCAGTCCCTGCCCCGCCAAGCCTGGGGAAGTGGCCACGGTTTTCTGGACGGGTGAACCTTTTGCAGAAAGGACGTGGACAGCGACAGATGTGCTGCCAGGATGCCAGTATGAATTCCGTGTAACAGCAGTGAACGCCGCTGGTCCAGGGGAGCCCGGGACTCCTTCAGAGCCTGTCTTCGCTTGCGACCCCATGAGTAAGACATCGAGGCCAGGTCTAGTGAGGTTGGGGGTGGGGCTGGGGTGGTTAATCAGTGGCAAGCACTATACTAAACACTAGGGTAGGTAGAAGATAATCAGGTCCCATGTGGAGCTCGCAATCTAAGTAGCAGAGAGAACAGGTATTAATAATTATGATATTTGAATGATATGGTATGGTATTGAAGATGGAGGAAGAAGAGGAGGAGGAGGTTGAAGAGGAAGAGAAAGAGGAGGAGGAGATGAAGGAGGAGGTACAGGAATTAAATGAGGAGGAGGTGGAAGTGAAGGAGAAGGTGAAGGAGATGGAGGGGGAGGAGGAGGTAGAAGAGGAGAAAGAAAAGAGGAGGAGGAGGAAGAGGAAGAGAGGAAGAGAAGGAGGTAAAGGAGGAAGAGGAAGAGCAGGAGGAGGTCAAGGAGGAGGAGGAGATCAAGGAGGAGGAGAAAGAGAAGGAAAAAAAAGAGAGAAGCAGATGGTGGAGGAAGAAGAGAAGGTGGAGAAGGAGGAGGAAAAGGAGGAGGAGCAACTAGAGGAGGAGAAGGTAGAGAAAGTAGAGGAGGAGGAGGAAGAGGAGGTGGAGGAAAAGAGGAGAAATAGAGGAGGAGAAGGACGAAGAGAAGGTGGGGGAGGAGGAGGAGGTAGAGGAGGAGGAGGCAGAGAAATAGGAGGAAGGGGAGAAGAAAAAAAAGAGGAGGAGGTGGAGGAGGAGCAATAGGAGCTGGAGGAGGAGGGGGAGATGGTGAAGGAAGAGGAACAATCCAAAGTTCCTTGGTCACTTGTCCAGGAAGTCAGGGTAGCCATCCCTGGGTCCAGCCTCCACCCCCTTTGCTCCAATTGAATCCCATTGCTGTTGGGTGTGACCAGTATAAAGGAAGAAGAATTGGGTGGATGGTATGGTCAGTCCAGCTCTGGTGCTGTGACATTTAGGGACAGAATTCCTATAATCCCCTAGGAGAGAGACATCCTGAGTCATTTCCCAAATCTTGCAGGGAGGATAATCTTGATGAAGTGGGAATAGTAGAGAGTCCCTTTTGTATGGAAGTCACCATTCCTGGCATTTCCTCCTCAGGACCCCCTGGCCCAGTGCAGGAACTCAAAGTGACCGACACGTCCTACACTAGCATCACTCTGTCCTGGGCCAGGCCGGATGTCCAAGATGGAAACCAGTGCCAGGGGTACTTGGTGGAAATCCGAGCGGCAGACAGTCTCCAATGGAGTCCATGCCACGCTGGTCTTGTGACTTCCACCACATTCACCGCCAAAGGCCTGCTGCCCAAGGAGACCTACTTCGTGAGGGTGATGGCTATCAATGATGGGGGGCAGAGTCAGCCTGCCACCCTGGATTCCTGGGTCCAGGCCATTCCTGCAATCAGTAAGTCCACACTCCTCCCCTTCACCCTAACCAGGGCCGGCCCCTCTCGCAGGGTCTTATGGTGCCCCACAGAGGAGATGGCTGCAGTCCATGATCCAGGATTCAGGAAGGACAATCTACTCCTGTTCAAAGCTGCAGGCCCTTTCCAAAATGTATCTGAGCTGCTGACTCAAAAATGCAGATGGGGGGCTGGAGGGAACTGGCACCTGGGGAGTTGGGGAAAACTGACAGCGGGGTCTGGAGGAGCTGACACCTGGCAGGTTTGGGGAAGCTGACAGGGGAATTAGGCAGATCAGACTCCAGGCAGGTTGGGAGAAACTAACAACAGGCCGGAAGAATCTGACACCAGAAAGTTGGGGGAAGCTGACAAGGTCGGGGGTTCAGAGGAACTGACACCAGGTATTGTGTTGGGGAGAGCTGACAGTGGGGTCTGGAGGAAGTGACACCAGGTAGGTTGGGAGAAAGAAATGGCAGGTTGGGGGGAGCTGACTAGAAAGGTTGGGGAAAGCTGATAGGGGGAGGGGATTTTGGAGGAGCTGACAGAGGGGTTCTGGAGGAGCTGGCAACAGGAGTATTGTGGGAAGCTAACAGACAGGCTGGGTTTCAGTCTCTCCCAGGTTCCACATGGACACCATCCCAAAAGACTTCATGACCGTCAGCTGTGGGAGCACAGTCCGGGTGCCCATCTCTTTCGAGGTGAGTCTGACCACCCTCGGGGCAGGATCAGGCCATAGTCCAGTGTATTCCTTTCAGTGGTCCCAAAGCCATTCCAGCCCCTTGGGAGAGGCAGAGGGAACGCCATCCTATATCCTGATTCCTCAACTCTCTGGGCTATCCTTGCCAAGATCACATGCTTAGTGATAAGGGCCAATAAATCAATCATTCAATTAATGGCACCTATTGAGGTCCTATGGAATGCAAAGTCATGTACTAGGCACTTGGGAAAGTACCATAGAAACCCAACATGAGATAGATCCCTGCCCACAAGAAGCTCACAATCTAATGAGGGAGACAAAGATGATTTGCAAGTAGTAGAAGTAGGAGGAAGAAAAAGGATAAAAGAGGTAGCAGGAGACATATCAGAATAAATCATCATAGCAGCATGGCCTAGTGGATAGAGCAAGGACCTGGGAATCAGAAGGTCATGGGTTCTAAGTCCATATCTGCCACTTGCCGGCTGTGTGACCTTGGATAAGTCACTTAACTCCTCTTTAATCTCAGTTACCTCATCTGTAAAAGGGGGATTGAGACTGAGAGCCCCACATGGGACAGGGTCTGTGTCCAACTCAATTTGCTTGTATCCACCCCCATGCTCAGTACAGTGCTTAGTACATAGAAAGAGCTTAACAAATATCATTATTGTTATTATCCAAAATTAACATATACATAAATGCTGAGGATGGTATAAATACACAAGTGCTAAAGTGAATAGTTATTATTACTAATAGAATGATATGTAGCCCAAAACTCTAAATATAGTATAAACACCAACAATATTGATCATATGATGTTTTATATGCATATATACATATCACATATATATATGTGATAGGAATGAACGTAAGCAATCAATCATACCATCAAAGAATGGTCTTGTTGTTATTCACAGTAAAATGAATGAATTAATCAACTTGTACTTATTATTGTACTTATGAATGGTACTTATTATTTTTATGGTATTTGTTAAGCACTTATTTGTGCCAGACACTATACTAAGTGCTAGTGTTAAAATAATCCGATTAGATATAGTCCCTGTTCCACATAGGGCTCACAGTCTTTTACTGTGTGCAGAGCACTGTACTAAGCAGTAGGGACAATAAAGGACAATACAATTGAAAGGCAGACACAATGCCTGTCCACAAGGAGTTTACAGTCTAGAGGGGGAGACACACATTAAAATAAATTGTAGATATGTACATAAGTGCTGTGGGCTGAAGGTGGGGTAGTATCAAGTGCAAAAAGGGTACAGATCCAAGTGCATAGGTGACACGAAAGGGAGATGGAGTAGGGGAAATGAGGGCTTAATTGGGGAAAGCCTCTTGGAGGAGATGTCATTTTAATAAGGGTTTGAAGGTGGGGAGAGTGGTGGTCTATCATATAAGAAGAGGTAAGAAGTGCTAGGTCACTTGGGGGATGTGGGCAAGAGATCTGTAGTGAACTAGATTAGATCGAGATATGGTGAGTAGGCTAGCATTAGAGGAGCAAAGTGTGTGAGCTGGGTTGTAGTAGGAGGTCAAAGAGGTAAGGTAAGAGGAAGAGAACTGATGAAGTGCTTAAAGCTGATGGTAAGGAGTTTCTGTTTGATGAGGAGATGACTGTTTAAGAATGATCAGAATAAGTGATTACTTTTGTGGGGGAGTGGACAAGAGGAAAGCACAGCAGGAATGTCAGGTTAGATAGAACTCAGGGAAGGCCCCTTACTGGTCAGGGGTTTAGGAGATGTTGACCTGTAATTGTGAGTTGGGGGTAAGTTGAAGGAGAAATGAGATCTAGACCCCATCATGGCTGGGAAGGGGAACACTCACATAAACAAATGGAGGGGTTGATGGGATGGTCAGTTGGGCTTGGCTTCGGGGACATTTAGTGGCAGAATTCCCATAATTTTTCAGGAGAGGGTATTCTAGGTTATTTCCCAAATCTTGATGGGAGTGTGTCCATATCCACACCAGGTATTTCCTCCCCAGGGTCCCTGGCTGGGGGCAAAGTCCCCCTCCCAGCCCAATCCATCCCAATTAATCCTAGTGGCCATCACACCTCTGCCCTCTGCCCCTTGCTAGGCAGCACCCACCCCAGAAGTGATCTGGCAGAAGGATGGACTACCACTGCCTCGGAGAGCCGTGACTACCACCAGGGAGGGCCTGAGCCTGCTCCTGATCCCGGTGGCAGGGGCCTCAGATGGAGGCCTATACACCGTCACACTGAGGAACCTGCAGGGGAAGGAGGCCTCGTGGAGTATCCTGGTCCGGGTGGCAGGTAGCCAGGGCCTGGGGTCTGGGGGGTGGGGGCCCAGGGCCCGAGTGGGATCGGGCAGGCTGATTGAGGGCCTGGGATTCCTGGCCACGGACTCCAGGCTCCTTCAGCCCCACAGGCGGCTGGAAACTCAATATCGCATCACCCTGAAAGCTGGAGCAGATGGCCATTTGGCCAAGAACCTTTCATTTCCCTCTGTCTTCTGCCTCACTCCACCACCCGGAGCTTTCTTTCTGCATGGGACAAAGGTTCTCTAACTCTACTCGCTCCCTCCACTGTTGCCCCTATCCTGCAGACCCACCGGCAGCCCCTGGCCCTATCCGTCTGGAACAGAATGTCCCTGGCACAGTGACAGTGGTGTGGGAGCCATCCCCAGATGAACATCAGGAGGGGCAACTCCACTACATGGTCCTGAGGCGCTCGTCAGCCTGGGCTTGCTGGCAGACAGTGAAAGACTGGGTCCAGGCCAACAGGCTCACCCTGACTGACGTGGTCCCTGGACGGGATTACTACTTCCGGGTAGTAGCCAAGAACATGGTGGGGGCCAGCAGGCCCTCTGACACCAGCCAGCCCTGGACAGTCCCTCGGCAGCGAGGTAGGATGGGAAGCCTGGATATTGGGGTTTGGTCAACAGGAAGTAAAATGCAGGGATGCCATTTCAGGGTTCACAAAGTAGCCACAAGGCAAGTGGTCATCTTTCTTATTTTCCCTGGGAGTCCAGTGATTAGTGCTTGGGACAGGAAGTCAGAAGACCTGGGTTCTAATCCCTGCTCATCTGCTGGCCTGTTGCATGACTTTGGTCCAGTCACTTCTCCCCTCTGGGCCTCTTGCACACCTTCTTTAGAATGGGTGAGATACCTGTTCTCCCTCCCTCTTGTACTGTGAGCCTGTGTAGGCAGAGACACTCTCGGATCTAATTATCTTGTAACTACCTCTAGGCCTTGCACAATCAATTGATACTATTTATTGAGCATTTACTGTGCATAGAGTACTTTATTAAACTCTTGGGAGAGTACAATCCAGGCAGTAAGCATGATCCCTGCTGTCAAAGATCTCACAGCCTAGAGAAGGAGACAGACAATAAATCAGTGTTTAGCAATTAATAATTGTGCTATTTGTTAAGCACTACTATATGCCAAACACTGTACTAAGTGCTGGGGTAGATGAAGGATAATCACAGGTCCCACATGGGGCTCACAGAGTAAGTAGGAGGGAGAACAAGTATTGAATCCCCATTTTGCAGATGAAGGAACTGAGGCATAGACAAATTTAATGACTTGCTCAAGATCACAACTCAGGGCTTCTGAGTCCCAGGCCCATGCTCTTTCCACTAGGTCATGCTGCTTCTCATCATGTAGTAGGGATTTAATAAGTACAATAAATAAATCAAGAAATCATAAATGCATACAACAGATAAGCGTTTCCAGGTTAGGAGTGCTTAGTACAGTGCTCTGCAAACAGTAAATGTTCAGTAAATACCCCTGATGATGATGAAGGGGCTGAGATGGAGAGGGGTCATGGGCCTAAAGGTTGGGGGTCCAGGAGGGTGAGGGATCCAGCCTACCTACCCTGTATGAACATAAAGTTGGTTCCTGATGACGGAGGGAGGGAAATCTTTTGTCTCAGGAAGCCAGATTGAGCCAAACCCCTCAGCCCTGAGAGCAGAGGACTAAACCCACCAGGAGGGAGAGATTTGTTTCTATAAGGTCCTGGAATTGGAGGGGGAGGATCTGCTGGGGATCATCCCAGATCCCCAGGGAATCCCTCTTCAGTGAAGCTGGGCTTGATGCAAGCTGGACCCAAGGTCAGCGTGGCCTAGTGGCAAGAGCACAGGCTTGGGAGTCAGAGAATGTAAATTTAAATTCTAATCCCAACTCCTCCACTTGGTTTATGTGTGACCTTGGGCAAGCCACTTAACGTCTCGGGGCCTCAGTTACCTCATCTGTAAAATGGGGTTTATTCTGTGAGCCCCATCTGGGATAGGGACCGTGTCCAACCTGGTTACCTTGTGTCTACCCCAGTGATTAGAACAGTGCTTGTCATATAGTAAGCACTTAACAAATACCATTATTATTGGGTCACCAGGAGCTATTTGGGTCTTAGGGACACAGGAAAACAGGTGGCTAGCTGGTGGCTGCTGAGCTCTCTGCACCAACCCCCGGGAGCCCTGTCTTGAGCCCCATGAGAGGTGAGAGCCACCAGGAGTAGAGTTGTGGGGGAAAGGTTGGGGCCTGCTCCTCTGACATGCAGAGAGACTCTGCCCTTGCCACCTCCTCTCCCTGGCCCAAGCCCTCAGCCCCGGTCCCCCTCCTCCTTTTCTGCCTGTTGCCTGCAGACAAGTTCACAGTGAAACTGCCGGTCTACAGAGAGCTGAATCACAGCCAGAAGCCTCGTTTCCTGGTACCCCTGAAGGCTCATCTGCTGCCCCGGGGCTGTGAGTGCCGCATGAGCTGTGCCGTGCGGGGGGAGCCCCGGCCCCGGGTCAGCTGGTTCAAGGATGACAAGAGCCTTGTCAGCCACCCCGTGGCCTACTGCACTGACGTGCTGGGCGTCTGCTCCTTGGTCATCCCCAGCATCACCCCCGGAGATGGCGGTGAATACAGAGCCGTGGCGGAGAACCGGCTGGGCCGGGCAGTCAGCAGGGCAGTCCTCATTGTGACAGGTGAGGGAGCCCTGCCCAGATGACCCTCTTTGTCTCTGGCTCTCTGACTCTCTGTCTTGCTCTCTGTCTCGCTCTCTGTCTCTCTTTGTTTCTCAGATGCTCGGACTCTCTCTGACTTGTTCTCTGTCTCTCTGACTCGCTATTTGTCTCTCTGACTTGTTCTCTGTCTCTCCCTGACACACTTTCTGACTCTCTGGCCCACTCTCTGTCTCTTTGATTTGCTCTCTGTCTCTCTTTCTGACTCGCTCTCTGAATCTCTGACTGTCTCTCCGTCTCTGTGACCAACTCTCTCTTTGACTTGTTCTCTGTCCCTCTTTGATCCTCGGTTTCTCTGGATTGCTCTCCATAGCTCTGATTTGCTCTCCATCTCCTTGACTTGTTCTCTGATGCTCAGTCTCTCTCTGACTGGCTCTCTGTCTCTCTCTTAGTTGTTCTCTCATTGTCTCTGACTCCCTTTCAGACTCAAGCTTCTAGATGCTCAAGGTGCAAGACAGCCTTGCCAGCTCCCCAGACCTGGATGAACCAGCTTTTCCTCAGTACCACCAGGCTCTCAGGAAGCCCCTTTCCAGCCCCTTTGGAGAGGATTCCTCTGTGAACACCAGGGAGGGCACCTGGGGGCTGAAAGGCCAGAGGGGAGATGCCTGGCTGAGGAACTGTCTCTGGCAGTAGCCAGAAAGCTGGGCAGGGTCAGCCCAACATACAGGAAATCTGCAGATCCCAGAAGGGCAGAGGGGAAAAGGACCCCTCAAACCTGCTCCTCATGGCCACAACCCAATGCTTCTGGAAGTGAGGACACTGGATCTCTTTCTACCCTTCTCATTGCACCCCTCCCCAGCAGGCCTCCCCCTCCTGGTCCCCAGACTTTGGTTTTGCTCTTGACCATTTCAGTAGAACAGATGTAGGCTGGACTACAGGTTGCCCAAGATACCCAACCCTAAGTTCCTTCTTCAGAGACAGAGGTCTTTCCTGCCAGAGAGTGCGCTCAGACAGGAGTGGCAGAGGAAGATGGAGAGGACTGTCCACTTGTTTTGTAGGACTAGGGAAGACTGGGAAGGGGAATTAGATCCGCATCATAGGTTGCATCTAATGCCTTGGAAGACTTCATGGGGAGGTCAGGGTATGGTCAATAAAATAGTCATATTTCCATAAGCCCCCTGGGCCCTTCCCTCCTGGTCCAAGGTTAGGGGCTCAGAGAGGCACATTCACTCTCTCAGTCCACTGAAGGGCCAGGAAATCCCATTTCTGGAAGGACCCTCATGAGGTCACCTGGTCCAATCCCCTACGTCTAGGCAGGGGACTCAAACCATTCAGGCAAACCAATTTGATGGGTACCTGTCCTGTTTATAAAGCTCTCCAGAGATGGAAAATACTACTCTCATCTGTTCACTGGTCCCAGAGTCAAATTCGCCTTGAGGATCAGGAAGTTCTTCCTTAAGTCTGACCACATTGTCTCTGGCTGCCATGTAAGGTCCTGTTCTCATGGAGGACAATTTGTTGGCTTCCTCCTCGTAAGGCCCCATTCAGAGGCCTGAATACTGTGATTCAATCAACCAAGCAATCAATCAGTATATTTATTGAGAGATTACTGTGTGCTGAGCACTGTGCTAGAAGCTACGGAAAATATAATTAAGCCCCCGCGGCTGACCTTTCTCCAAGGGAACCAATTTCGCTTTCTCTACCCTTACAGCACAGGCTATAAACGGTGTCCCTTGTGGCCTGAAAGAATACCTCTCTCCTTCTGGGTCTGGTGTAAGATAGGTGGGGTCTTAAGGTGGACTTAAGAATGGAGAAATGTGGGCATGGAGCAGAGGAATCAGATCTTTGACAGCAGGGACCATGGGTGATTCTGGCCCTGAGAAGCTGGGCACTGCCTCTGAGGCGGGAGCTGGGGGTGAGGGGAATGCAGGGGTCTGAGAAGATGGGGTCCTGGTGGAGTGCTGTCCTTGTCAGTTTTGCTCCCCTGGTCTGTAGGATGTCCTCACTTTAGCCCCGACCCCTCCCTGCCTCCCGTGGCCACTCTGGGACCAGGGAGGCAAAATAGCTCTGCCCCATGCCCGCCTGGGATGGGGTTGGGGAGAGAAGCTTAGGGCTGCAGCCTGCAGCCTCTACTTTCACCCTGATCTGGGGTATCGAGTCCTGGAATGAGGAAAGCAGACTCTGGGGGCAGAAGGGGAACAGAGGAAGGGGCTGGTAGGGAGAGGAATTGGGCTGGGGCTAGGGGCTTGGTGGAGAGTTCGCGGGGAAGGGCAATGAACCAGGGCTGGGGGTTCTTGTGGGGAGGAGTAGAGGCTAAGGGGATCTCTGTGCATTTTGATATTAAATGAGAAATATGCACATTGTATGCAAATTACCAAGTGATCCAGCTGCTTTTTTTATAATGGTATTTGCTAAGCACTTACTATGTGCAAGGCACTATTCTAAACCCTTGGGTGGTACAAGTAAATTGGTTTGGACACAGTCCCTCTCCCAGTGGGGGTTCACAGTCTCAATCCCCATTTTGCAGATGAGGTAACTGAGGAGAAGTGAAGTGACTTGCCCAAGGTCACACAGCAGGCAACAGAGCACTTAAGAAACTAACCTGGAGTTGGAGTCCATTCCCATCTGTGCCACTAACCTACCATTGTTGATTTTGCTACCCCTTGGTCCCTCAGTTTACCCATCTGTATAATGGGGAATAAAGCTTTCTGCAGGAGTTGCAGATTGAAGATCTGGTCTCAAAAGTGCTGGAACTTAAGGACTGTCGTGTATGTTCAAAGGTGATCTTTGTTCTCCTAGGTGGGCAGAATGATAGTAATAATGATAATAATAATAGTGCTATTTAGTTCCCACTGTGTGCCGAGCAATCTGCTAAGTGCAGGGGTAGATACAAAATAATCAGATCAGACCCAATCCCTGACTCCCATAGGGCTCACAATAATTGGGCAAGTCACTTAACTTCTCTGTGCCTCAGTTCCCTCATCTGTAAAATGGGGATTAAGACTGTGAACCCCACGTGGGACAACCTGATTCCCCTGTGTCTACCCCAGCGCTTAGAACAGTGCTCTGCACATAGTAAGCGCTTAACAAATACCAACATTATTATTATTAGAGAAGCAGCGTGGCTCATTGGAAAGATCACGGGCTTTGGAGTCAGGGCTCATGAGTTCGAATCCCAGCTCTGCCACTTGTCAGCTGTGTGACTGTGGGCAAGTCACTTAACTTCTCTGTGCCTCAGTTCCCTCATCTGTAAAATGGGGATTAAGACTGTGAGCCCCACGTGGGACAACCTGATTCCCCTGTGTCTACCCCAGCGCTTAGAAGAGTGCTCGGCACATAGTAAGCGCTTAACAAATACCAACATTATTATTATTATTATTAATAGGGAGGGAAAATAGGAATTTAATCTCCATTCTACAGATGAGGACCCTGAGGCTCAGACAAATGATTTGCCTAAGGTTTCACAGCAGGCAAGTGGCAGAGACTGGTTGATGAGAGCTCTCTCTCATTAGATGGCCTTAAAGGCCAGTGACACCTAGGAGATGCTGGATTTTCCCCAATTTCATTAAAATATTCATTCCTTGAGGGCAAGGTTACAAGTTTTCTTTCTGGTGTCCTCTCCTTAGTGCTTAGTACAGAGCTCTGGGCTCAAATACTATTGTTTGATTAAGAGAAGGGCTTTAGAAATAGCTATGTAGGCAGGAAAGAATCAAACACCCCACATTCTTCTAAGCAGCAGCTGCCCCCTGCCTGGGGATCCACCTAGGTTGGAACAGTGAAGTTAGCTTTCTGCTCCACCTTCCTTGGCCCCCCACGAGCTTTAGCACCTGACTGGGAAGCAGTGGGTGTTTTCTTTCACCCTCCGGAGGTCTGGGCTCAGAGGGTGGGCGGGCGGCTTCCCCCACTGACGCTGACGCAGCAGCTCACCTGGATTCAGGAGAGAATATGCCCGCGGAGGAGAATGTGCTGAGGTGCAGGGCTAGGACAGGATAGGCCTGTTCCCAAAACAGCCCCACCCAGGGGCCCTGATGGCTTGGTGAAAAAGCTCTCTGAAGTCTGTCTTCTCCCCTTGCTGCCCCCCACTTCTGCCTGGAGTCTCAGGGGCAGGCTGCCGCCTTCTCAGATGGGAAGAGGAACAGAACACGGTCTTCCCAGTGATGGCAGAATGAAAGACTGTGACGCAGGAAGGCTCCAATTCATCCCCCTGTGTCTGGGGAAGACAGAGTCAGCCAGCTGAGCTCAATCTAGCTCTTAAAACTCCTCAGAAACAAGAGCCCTTAGCTTCCTCGGATCATCTGTTCAGCACCTCTCCTTGTAACTCCAGTAGGTCCTCCCTCTTGTCTAATCTCTATTGATCCTGCTGCAGGGGAACCCCATTTCCTTGTATTCTGCTTTAAGTATGACAGGAACGCAGGTCCCTTGAGCTCCCTGACCCCTCAGCTCAGTGGCCCTCAAAATGGCAAGGTTCCTCTTCATCTATTTGAGAGCCATACCCAGACACTGGGTTTTCTGGGCTCTTGATCAAGTGAGAGTAAGATAAATCATTTAATCAATCATATTTATTGAACATTTAATAATATTTATCATATTTGTCAAGTGCTTACTATGTGCCGGGCACTATACTAAGCACTGGAGTTCATACAAGCAAATCGGGTTGTACACAGTTACTGTCCCACGTGGGACTCAGAATCTCAATCCCCCTTTTACAGATGAGGTAACTGAGATTGAGAAGTTAAGTGACTTATCCAAGGTCACACAGCAGACAAGCAGCAGAGTCAGGATTTAGAACTCAATGACCTTATGATTCCCGGACCCATGCTCTATCCACTATACAATGCTGCCTCTCTACTGTGTGCAGAGCAGTGTACTAAGCACTTGAGATAGTAAAATATAACAGAGTTGGTAGACACATTCCCTGCCCATAGTGATCTTACATTCTAGAGGTGGTATCGCAGTATTTTTTAAGCGTTTGCACTGTACTAAGCACTGGTGTAGGTACAAGATAATCAGTTTCCACATGGCACTCACAGCCTAAATAGGAGGGAGAACAGGTTTTGAATTCCCATTTTGCAGATGAGGGCACAGTCGCAGAGAAGTTAAGTGACATCCTCAAGGTCACACAGCAGACAAGTGGTGGAGGCGGGATTGGAACGCAAGTCCTCTGACTTCTAGGCCAGTGCTCTTTCCACTAGCCCACAGAGCTTCGGATTGCATCATATGACTAGCAGATGTCAATTATAGGGGACGCAGCCCCATATTGGGTCATAATTCAACCCCTTCTACTGGGGATTGGTAGATTTGATAAGTCACCCAGACACTTTCATAATTCAACCAAATGCCTCTTATGCAAATGCATGCCCATCACGTATCTCTCTGAATCATGAAGAGCCTGAAATTCTGCTCCTCTAGCCACAGCTCCCTATTGACTTTTGTTTTCATTTTACGTATGGTATATTTGTCCTTGTCCCTTATGGTGTTTCAGTGTTTTATTGTTTCACTGCTTCTGATGTGTCTCACTCTAGTCTCCTCTCCCCTACAAATATTCATGGACTGTGAGCCTCTCGGGGGACAGGTTTTTGGTCTAATTCCTACGTGTGTACTCTTTCCCAGTGCTTAGTTCAGTGCTCTGCACACAGTAAGTGCTTAATAAATACAATAGAGAAGCAGCGAAAAACCCCGGGCTTAGGAGTCAGAGGTCATGGGTTCTAATCCTGGCTCCGCCACTCGTCAACTGTGTGACTTTGGGCAAGTCACTTAACTTCTCTGGGCCTTAGTTACCTCAACTGTAAAATGGGGATTAAGACCATGAGCCCCACGTGGGACAACCTGATTACCTTGTATCCCCCCACCATTTAGAACAGTGCTTGGCACATAGTAAGCACTTCACAAATGCCATCATCATTATTATTATTATTACAATAGAGAAGTAGCATCCTTAATGGGTAAAACATGAGTCAGAAGGACCTGGGTTCTATCTTAACTTCTCTGTGCCTCAGTTACCTCATCTGTAAAGTGGGGACAAAGACTGTGAGCCCCACGTGGGACAACCCAATTATCTTGTATCTACCCTAGTGCTTAGAACAATGTTTGGCACATAGAAAGTGCTTAACAAATACCATAATTATTATTATTATTCGAATCCCAGCTCCACCACTAGTCTTCTATGTGACCTAGGGCAAGACATTTAACTTCTTTGTGCCTTAGTTACCTCACCTGCAAAATGGGGATTAAGACTGTGAGCCCCATATGGGACATGGATTGAGTCCAACCTGATTAGCTTGCTTCTACTCCAGCACTTAGTATAGTGTCTGGCACATAGCAAGCACTTAAATAATACACATATATTTATTACTAATAATAATGTTGATATTTGTTAAGCGCTTACTATGTGCCGAGCACTGTTCTAAGTGCTGGGGTAGACACAGGTGAATCAGGATGTGTGAATCAGGAGGTCCCACGTGGGGCTCACAGTCTTAATCCCCATTTTACAGATGAGGTAACTGAGGCACAGAGAAGTTAAGTGACTTGCCCACGGTCACACAGCTGACAAGTGGCAGAGCTGGGATTCGAACTCATGACCTCTGACTCCAAAGCCCATGCTCTTTCCACTGAGCCATGCTGCTTCTGCCCCAGCTGTCTCTGAGGCTATTCTTCCCCCATCACTGACTCAACAGGTCCTCCTGTCAGCTGCCCCATGGGAAAACCACTTCCTCTACTATCTCCTCAGGACATCCTTCTCTGCCCTGCAGCTGACCTCTTGCTCACATTCATTCATTCATTCAATTGTATTTGTTGAGCACTTACTGTGTGCAGAGCACTGTACTAAGCGCTTGGAATGTACAATTCGACAACAGAGACAATCCCTGATGAACAAAGGGCTCACAGTCTCCCACCCCACCCCTGCCTGTAGCATCCTCCACCTTCATAACCAACATAATAATAATAATTGTGGCATTTGTTATGGGATTACTATGTGCCAGGCACTGTACTAAGCACTGGGATGGTTACAGGTAAATTAGGTTGGACAAAGTCCCGGTCCCAAATAGGGCTCACAGTCTTAATCCCCATTTTGCAACTGAGATAACTGAGACACAGAGAAGTTTAGTGACTTGCCCAAGTTTACACAGTAGACAAATAGCAGTAGGCAATAATTGCTTTTGACCAATTGCCTTTTTAAAAATGATATTTGTTAAGCACTAACTATGTGACAAGCACTGTTATGAGTGCTGAGGTAGATACAAGTTAATCAGGCCACATACAGTCTCTGAACCACAATGAGGTCAGTCTATGTAGGAGGGAAGACAGGTGTTGAATCACCATTTTGCAACTGAGGAAACTGAGGCACAGTGAATTTAAGTGACTTGCCCAAGGTCATATAGCAGGCAAGTGGAGGAGCTGGAATTAGAATCCAGGTACCCTGGCTCCTGGCACGTGCTTTATCCACCCCACTCCTCAATGTTCAGCATCATCAATCAAAGGTATTTACTGAACGCTTACTCTGTGCAGAGCACAGTACTAATTGCTTGGGAGAGTACAGTAGAATAGGTAGACAAGATCCCTGCCCTCAAGTACCTCACAGTCTAATGGGGAGGCACTAAAATAATTTGCCCTAGAGGGAAGTAATAGAATGTAAAGATATGCTATCCAAGTGCACTGTACTAAGCAACACAGAGACTCCTCCCACCGACAAGGCTAGTGTCTTTGGAGTTGAATCTCTGCAGGGTCTCCAAATGAGTGCCTCTCTGACCCCCTCTTTTCCCATAGATCTCCAGTTCTCCTTTTTCAAATTGGCATTTGTTAAGCACTTACTATGTACCAAGCACTGTACTAAGAGCTGGGGAAGATACAAAATAACCAGATTGAACAAAATCCCTGTCCCGCATGGGGCTCACATTCTTAATCCTCATTTTACCAATGAGATAACCAAGGCACAGAGAAGTTATGACTTTTCAATCATTCATTCAATTGTATTTATTGAACACCTACTGTGTACAGAGCACTATACTAAGCACTTGGAAAGTACAATTCAACTTGACCAAGGTCACACCGCATCCAAGTGGTGGAGCAGGGATTAGAACCCATGGCTTCTGACTTCCACGATGATGCATTTTCCTTTAAACTATGCTGCTTTTCCTCTTTCCTGGATGAGTTCCTTAGGTCAGTGCAGCCCAGACTGGACCAGCTAAGTGGCAGCACAGGGAGTGGGGTCCACCAATTTAAGGACCAGGGGTAGTGGCTGGGACTTGGAATCTCCATGGAAGAAGCTTGTCCATAGCGTATTCCCTGGGGATCCTTCTTCAATCTAGGTTAAAATGGCCCAGGTTTTTAGATTGGGAATCCCACGAGAAACAGGGACTATTTAATTCCCATCAGGTAGTCTCTCCCAGGGCCAGTGTCTGCGTACAATAAGCACTTAATAAATACTATTGAGATTTGGTGACCAGCTGACCTGGGAGTTCATTAATTAATTAATTGATTAATTCACTTGTATTTACTAAACTCTTACTGTGTGCAGAGCACTATATTAAGCACTTGAGAAAGTGCAGTACAACTACAAAGAGTGACAATCCCTGCCCACAACCAACTCACAGTCTAGAGCCGGGGGGTGGCGGGGAAGACAGACATCAATACAAATAAACTGATAACAGTACACAGAAATACAATTAAAGGTATATACATAAGTTCTGTGGGGTTGGGGGAGGAGGGACGAGCAAAGGGAGCAAGTCAGGGAGCCGCAGAAGGGAGTGGGAGATGAGGAAAAGTGGGGCTTAGTCTGGGAAGGCCTCAATTCCAAAGGGAAGGAATGACTGTTATTCCGGAAGGCGCCACAAGAGGGTGATGGAGGTTTTTCACCAGGGCCGAGGGCTCCAGCCTCTGGGTAATAATAATAATAATAATGTTGGTATTTGTTAAGCTCTTACTATGTGCAGAGCACTGTTCTAAGCGCTGGGGCAGATACAGGGTACTCAGGTTGTCCCACGTGAGGCTCACAGTCTTAATCCCCACTTTACAGATGAGGGAACTGAGGCACAGAGAAGTTAAGTGACTTGCCCACAGTCACACAGCTGACAAGTGATAGAGCCGGGATTCTAACCCATGACCTCTGACTCCCAACCCCGTGCTCTTTCCACTGAGCCACGCTGCTTCTCAGGGATGGGTAGGTGGATGGGGTCGAGCAGTAGGCCAGGGCTGGCACCCAGGCAGGGCACCCAGGCATGGCACCCAGGCCAGTTCGTGTAGGCGGAATGGGTCCTCGTTGATTTGAAAAGGGCAGTGGGATGCCCAGCAACGGGAGGGGCACGGACTGGAGGAAGAGACGGCGAATCCATCAGTCAATCGTACTCTGTGCCTCAGTTATCTCATCTGTGAAATGGGGATTGAGATTGTGAACTCCATGTGGGACCGGGACTGTGTCCAACCCGATTTGGTTGTATCCAACCCAGCGCCTAGTACAGTGCCTGGCACATAGTAAGTGCTTAACAAATACCACAATTATTATTATTATTATTTATTGAGAACTTACTGTTTGCAGAGTCCCGGCTCTCATTCAGTCCCCCTTTCCTTCTCCAGGTCTCTCTGGGAAAGTCGAGCCAAGGCGTCCAGCAGTGGAGCTCTTCACCTGGTTCCTTCTGCACCAGGGGCCCTTCTCCCACTGCCTGCAGGGGCACTGCCTGCCCTCCCCCTGTCTGCATCACTGTGGTTGTGTCAGGTCCTCTTTCTGGCAGGGAAATCCCTTTGAGAGTGGGCAGGAGTCGACCTGGATCCCCAGGGTCCGTGATCCCAGCTGCAGTGTCCTTTTCCCTCATGAGCCAGGAGCAGGCCCTGGAGCTGCGCCCGCAGAGCTTTGCCTGGTGCCCTCTGACCTGCAGAGAGCCCAGACACCAATCCACCCCATGGCCTCTGAACTCCAGAGGTGCTGCTCCAGAAGTTGGACCCTGGATTCTGTGCCCTAAAGGAGGAGAGAGTTGGGTGGGCGAGGGAGAGTAGGAGAGTTTAGATCCCTTCATTTGGTTTAGGAAGCCCCCACCTCACAGGAAGGCACCTAGTTACAGGGAAGGGAGAGTCTAGGTCAGGGCGTGCGAGTGGTACCACATGGAAGGAGAAGAGGACATAAACTTGTCCTTTCCAGATGGGGTGATGAGTTCCTTTCAGCACAGTCTGTTGACACTTTTTGGCTGGGTTAACTTTGTATCTAAGGGAGGGCATTTATTTAGCACCTATGTGTGAAAAGAACACTGTTCTAAGTGCTTCAGAGAGTACAATAGAGTTAGTTGTTATAATTCTTGCCCTCAAGGAAATTGTAATCTAGCTAGCAGGCAAATATCTCGACTCTGCCACTTGTCAGCTGTGTGACTGTGGGCAAGTCACTTAACTTCTCTGTGCCTCAGTTCCCTCATCTGTAAAATGGGGATCAACTGTGAGTCTCACATGGGACAACCTGATTACCCTGTATCTACCCCAGAGCTTAGAACAGTGCTCTGCACATAGTAAGCGCTTAACAAATATCAACATTATTATTATTATTATTTAAATAACAACATGGCCTAGTGGGTAGAGCCCTGTCTTGGGAGTCAGAGGACCTGGGTTCTAATCTTGGTTCCAACATTTGTCTGCGGTGTGACCTTGGGTAAGTCACTTAACTTCTCCGTGCCTCGGTTACCTCATCTGTAAAATGAAGATTAAGACTCCGAACCCCATATGGGACATGGTCTGTGTCTAATCAGATTATCTTGCATCTACACTAGTGCTTTGAATAGTGCCTAGCACATAGTAAGTGCTGAACAAATACCATAAAAAAGTAAGGTACAGAGAGGAGGAAGTTACAGTGTGAGAACACGTACGTGAGTGTTGGGGTGTGTGTGTGAGGATTTAAGGGAAGGGCTGAAGTGGCTGCTGGGGGGATGAAAGGGTGGGGAGATTAGAGATTAGTGGGGTGGCCTGGAGAAGATGTGAGTCCAGCAGTTGCCTCTGGGGAGGGCAGGTCAGAATGGCATGGAGAGGACTCAACTCTAGCTCCTTGGTTCCCCCAGGCCCGGTGTCATGCTGGTTATGAACCTTTTAAATTGTGTAGAAAATGAGAGTTGTGTCCCCTGAGCAACTCAGTACTCAGGGTCAGGGCAACCACCGGATGGTCCCTCCCGGCTCCTCTTCTTGCCAGGGCTCAAGCACTGTACCCAGGAGCACTTTCTATTCAGGCGCATCGGGCGGCAGAACTCCCAGAGTCAAAGTCTTGCTCCCCTGTGCCCTGGCAGGACTAACCACCAGAAGGTGGGGGACACCCCTGGCTCTGGTCCGTAGAGAGGAATGTTGAGGACCTCGTGTCTGCGAAGAAGTCCCATTTGATTGTTTTGTACCTACCCCAGCCCATAGCAAAGTGCTTGACACAGAGAAAGCACCCAATAAATATCAACTTCATCATCATCATTATCATGCATCGAGGTATGGGGGGTTCATTTGGAATCATCTGCTCCGGGAGGGAGTCTCAGAAACCCGACCAGGCTGGGTTGGGGGTTGGGCTGCTGAGAGTGGCGGGGATCTGGGGCTCTCAGACCCTCTGGTCTCCGGGGACTCGGAGGTGACTCTGAAGCCTATTGGACCCGACTACTCCCCTGCTCCCCAGAGGTGAGGGCTGACCTAATCTTGGGGATCACAGGTGAGGCGGGGTGCCCAAGCCTGCTGAGCTAAGGGCTTCCTAAGTGCCAGGCCCCAGCCCGAGCCAGGCACCGAACCACCCGGGCTGCTAGTGTCAAGTGGCTTTTCGGCAAGCGGCTTTCCAGGGAGTTGGCTGCTGCTTCCTAATCCGTGGCAACTCGAATGCAGGGTAGGGCAGACAGGAGGCTGAGATAGGGTTGTCTTGTCCATCCCCCTTTCTCTCCTCCTCCCCTTTTCTTCCCCCTCCTTTCCTGTCCTTCTACTCCTCCACCCCTTTTCTCCTCCCTCCGAAGCAGGCAGCAATACCCAGGGGATTGCCTGGGGGTGGGTGGGGGTGGGAGGTGGAGGGGTGCAGGGGTTCTGAGCCCAGCTGAGCCCCTGCTGAGCTGTGTAGCCCTAGGCCAACCACTCCCCCCTCTCTGATCGCCCCCACCCCCGCGGGCTGGGGGCGGGAGGGAGGGTAGAGAAGCAGCGTGGCTCAGTGGAAAGAGCACGGGTCTGGGAGTCAGAGGACACGGGTTCTAATCCCAGCTCTGTCACTTGTATACTGTGATCTTGGGCAAGGCGTTTAACTTCTCTGTGCCTCAGTTACCTCATCTGTAAAATGGAGATTAAGGCTGTGAGCCCCACTTGGGACAACCTGATTACCTTGTACCAACCCCAGCGCTTAGAACAGCGCTTGGCCCATAGTAAGCGCTTAACAAATGCCATCATTATTATATTACTATTAGTGGAGGTGGGGAGCAGAGCTAGGTGTTGGAGAGGCAGGCTGCAGAAGGCAGCCCTGGGGCTTGGCCTAGCAGGGAGAAGTTGATGGAGCTGCAGGTTTCTTAGCTGGGGCTCCGCTGGGGAGGCTTGGCCGCCAACCTGTAGACGCACCCCCTGATCCCCGACCCCCGACCCTCGGCCGGTCCCTCCCCGGCCCACCGGACCGGATGGGCCTCTCCGGACCCCTTGGCGTGGAGGGGAGGGGGCGCCCCGGTGAGTGGGGCCGTCTTGGCAGGCAGCCCCCGGCGGCCCGCGGCAGGGGAGCTGTCGGTGCTTGCGCCCGGCTTTCCAAGCAGCGAGACCCGCCCCTTCCAAGCGGGTTTGCTCATGCCCCGTCATCAGAAGCAGTTTCGGGGCCGACCCCTGCCCGGGTCCCCCAGGGGCTTCTCCCCCCGCGTCCCCTCCCCCGGCCTCGGGTCGTGGCTGGCTGAGGGATCCGCCACCCCCAAACTCGGGGAAGGAGGAGAAACTTCCACCCCTGGGCCTGGGGCAGCGGAAGGAGTAGGATTTGGGGACCCCATTTTCCCGCCCCATTAAATAGGATCGGATTCCCAAAGCCTCCCCAGAGGCCGCGGCGTCGGGAATGCGGGAGTGAGTGCGGGAGTGCGGGAGGGCCCAGGCCAGTGACAAGGCCGGAACCCGGTGACATGGCTCCGTCTGATTCAGGACATTTCTGACGTCTTACCCGTAGACAGCCTTGGTTAGTTCATTCATTAACTCATTCTATTGTATTTACTGAGCGCTTTCTATGTGCAGAGCACTGTACTAAGCGCTTGAAAGTACAGCCCAGCAATTAAGAGAGACAGTCCCCGCCCACACCGGGCTTACAGTCTCAAGGGAAGAAGACAGACATCAAAACAAGTAAACAGACATCAGTATAAATAAATAGAATTATAGCTATGTACATATATACACAAGTGTTTTGGGGAGGGGAGAGGGGAATAGAGGAAAGGGAGCGAGTGGAGGCGACACGGAGGGGAGGAAGAGCTGAGGAAAAGGGGGGCTTAGTCCGGGAAGGCCTCTTGGAGGAGGTGAGCCTTCAGTAGGGCTTTGAAGAGGGGAAGTGTGATTGCACACCCACAGGTTGTCACACCTGCACACTCGTACATCTGGACCCCCGCATATTCGGGCACCTGCACACTCATATGCCCGCACATTCATACACCCTCTGTATTGTACTTTCTGTAATGTAGTTTGCTGTATTGTACTTTCCAAACGTTTAGTACAGTGCTCTGCACACGGTAAACGTTCAATAAATACGATTACCCTCACGCTAGCACACCCACACACTCACACATCCTCATACGCATACATCCTCACACCCGCCCACTCTTTCATCCGCACACTCTCACATCTACACACCCTCACATCCTTACACTCTCACACCCTCTCACTAGCACATCTGCACGGTCGTACACCCGCACACTCACATACCCTGTCCGTTATACCATACTCTCCCAAGCCATTAATACAGAGCTCTGCACCCTGTAAGCGCTCAAGAAATACGATTGATTGACCGACTGACACCCTCGCACCCTCGATAGACAGCCGGGATCGCGTTTCTGGTCTGAGGCTTCAGGACGGGCCACCTGCTCGGAGGAATTGATGAATCGGGCTGGGGATCAAATTCGCCTGCACAGGCTTTGATGCTAAAGCGCTCTGTATTCTATTCTTTAATTAATTTAGAATAACACACACACACACACGCACACACACGCACACACCCTTCCCCGTTTCCTTCCCGCAACTGTCCGGCCTTCAGCTCCCCGCCCCCACTCCCACCCCCGCCCCCGATCCCACCCCAGCCTCTGCTCGGGGGGTCCCTGCCCCAGACTCACCTTCACTCCATGCCCGGGATCTCCCCAGCCCCCCAGGCCCAGCCCCCGACCCCAGCCCCCAGCTTGCGCCCCTGGGACGGATGGGGCGTCGCGGGAGAGGGGTCTCCCTGCTTCCCAGTACCCCACCACCCAGCCTCCGATGTGACCGGCGAGCAGAGGAGGAGAAGGGGGAAATTTGGGCCGGAGTGGCGCTCCGAGGGGTCCCCCGAGTCTGTTTCCCTGCCGGGGGCTCGGACTGGTGAGGCGCCCCAAGACCCGGGGCAGCGTCCTCTCCCCCGCCAGCCCCCAGCCCCTTCCTGCACTGCTGCTCCCTGGCTCCCACCAAGCCTCGGGTCCCGCTGACGGGCTCCTTCTCCAGCATGAAAGCTAATCAGCTTTGGTGTCCCCTTCACCCATCCCTCCCTCTCCTCCTTCCCCCAGCCCTCCCTCTCCTCCTTCCCCTTTCCCTTATCTCTCCTTCTCCTTCCCCATCCCTCCCTCTCCTCCTTCCCCCTTTCCCCATCCCTCCTTCTCCTTCCCCCATCCCGCCCTCTCCTCCTTCCCCTCACCATCAATCAATCCATCCCATTTATTGAGTGCTTATTGTGTGCAGAGCACTGTACTAAATACTTGAGAGAGTACAATATAACAGAGTTGGTAGACATGTTCCCTGTCCACACAAGGCTTACAGTCTAGAGGGGAAGATGGACAATTAATATAAATGAATAAATTACAGATATGTGCAAGTGACGTGGGGATGAGGGAGGGGAGAATAGAGGGTGTAAATCCATGTGCAATGATGGCACAGAAGGGAGTGGGAGAAGAGGAAATGAGGGCTTAGCCAGGGAAGGCCTCTTAGAGGAGGTACACCTTCTATAAACCTCACTGTGCCTCGTTCTCTCCTGTCCTGCCATCGACCCTTGACCCGCATCCTACCTCTGGCCTAGAATGTCCTCCCTTCTTCAAATCCTCCAAACTAGCACACTTCCCCACTTCAAACCCCTACTGAAAACTCACCTCTTCCAGACTAAGACCCCCTTTCCTCTGCTGCCCCTTCCTTCTCCATCGTCCCCACTCACTCCCACTAGTCCCCTCCCCACCCCACGGCACTTGTATGTGTGTATGTACATATTTATAATTCTATTTATTTTATTAATGATGCATATATATCTATAATTCTACTTATTTATATTGATGCTATTGATGCCTGTTTACTTGTTTTGATGTCTGTCTCCCCCTTCTAGACTGTGAGCTAGTTATGGGCAGGGATTGGCTCTATTTTTTGCTGACTTGTACTTTCCAAGCGTTTAGTTCAGTTCAGTGCTCTGCACTCAGTAAGTGCTCAGGAAATATGATTGAATGAATGAGTGAATATAAATCCTTTAAGTTGGGCGGAGTGATCAACTGTCATATTCCCTCTCTTCCTTCCCCTCTTTCCCCTTCTCCCTATCCCCTCTCTCCCCTTCTTCCTATCCCCTCTCTCCTCTTCCCCCTTTCCCTCCCCCTCCCCTCATTCTTCCCCTCCATCCCTTCTCTCTCCTTTCTCCCCCCTGCAGGTCCCCAGAGGTCCCCCGGGAGGAGTAGCAGCGAGTTCTTCCTACAGGTCAGCGCCTGTGGTGGACACCACCCTAACCTCGGCCCAGCATGGCCTCCCCAAAACTGCAGGGGTTGCAGCAGCCTCAGTCTCTAAGGAACAGGGGGCATCATATGGTCACAAAAGCCCCATAGCCTCCTGAGGGAGCGGCGGGTTACGATGGATGCTGCTCCCATTCCACAGGCTGCTGGGATCTCAACTGTGGGTCAGCTCACCTGTCCATCCCACTGCCATTACCGTGCACTGAGATCATTCCCCAAGTGTGGAATGGGGCCGGTGCCTCCTACTCTAACAATAACAACAACAACAACTATACTAATACTAGTAATCTGTTAAGCCTTTACGATGTGCCAAGAACTGTCCCAAGTGCAGGGGTAGGTAGAAGACAGTTAGACTTGACACATTCCTTGTCTCACACCCACTCACAGTCTAAGTAGGAGGGGCGACAGGAATTGAATCCCCTTAATATATGCTCTTAGGCAGGATAAGCACGATCTCATCCTAACCTAATCCTTCCTGCTGCTGCAGCCCCAGACCAGCAGCGACTTCAGAGTCTTGAAGACTTGTCAGTGTTAGTACAGACCCTTGAGTCTGAGTAAGTTTCTGTGTGTGTGTGTGTGTGTGTGTGTGTGTGTGTGTGAGGGAGAGAGAGAGAGAGAAAGAGAGAGAGACAGATATCTTTTGGGGTTGCCCAACAGCCTTATCGCCACCATGGTAGCCAGGGTCCCTAGGGGCATCCTGGCAATCACCTTGGCAGTGCTGGGCAGAGGTGATCTTACCTGCTTTGAGGATGTCCCCTTTCCATCATGGTCCTACCCCCACCCTTTTTCTAGAACTTAGCAAGGATGGCGCTTCCCTTGGAGCAGTTGAGGAGCAGGAGCTAGGGTGATGCAGGGGGGAGTGGTGGGAGAGGGGAAGCCACTATCCTTGTCCACCAGAGTGGAGAAGTTGCCTGGAGCAAATCTGAGAGTGTCCTGACTTCCTGTCAGTGGGCTTATAGCAGGGTAGCTCCCAGTGTCTCTGGTCCAGCCTGGAGCCAGCAGTCCTAGATTCCCTGCTGTTTCATCCTCCCACCCCCCCTCCTTAGTGTATGTGTGAGGAAGAGTTATTGTTATTAACAATAGTATTATTATTAATAATAATTTTATTTGCTAAGTGCGTACTTTGTGCTAAGCACTAGTGGGGTCTTGTCTTATGCTGTCAAGTCATCTCCATCCCATAGCAACACTATGAACACATAATAATAATAATGTTGGTATTTGTTAAGCTCTTACTATGTGCAGAGCACTGTTCTAAGGGCTGGGGCAGATACAGGGCAATCAGGTTGTCCCACGTGAGGCTCACACTTAATCCCCATTTTACAAATGAGGTAACTGAGGCACAGAGAAGTTTAGTGACTTGCCCACAGTCACACAGCTGACAAGTGGCAGAGCAGGGATTCGAACCCATGACCTCTGTCTCCCAAGCCCGTGCTCTTTCCACCGAGATATGCTACTTCTCATAAATAAATAAATAGAAATAATAATGGTATTTGTTAAGCACTTACTATATGCCAAGCATTGTTTTAAGCACAGGGGTAGATACAAGGTAGTCAGGTTGTCTGTCCCACGTGGGGCTTGCAGTCTTAACCCCAATTTTATAGATAAGGTCACGGAGGCCCAGAGAAGTGAAGTGACTTGCCCAAGGTCACACAGCAGACAAGTGGCGAAGCTGGGATTAGAACCCATTACCTTCTGACTCCCAGTCCCATACTCTATCCACTACATCATTCTGCTTCTCATAATGATGGTATTTGTTAAGCACTTACTATGTGCCGAGCACTGTTCTAAGGGTAGGAGTAGATACAAGGTAATCAGGTTATCTCACGTGTCCCAAATAATAATGATATTTGTTAAGCGCTTACTGTGTGCTAAACACTGTTCTAAGTGCTGAGGTAAATACAAGGTAATCAGTTGAATGTCCCATGTGGGGCTCAAGGCTCACAGTCTTAATCCCCATTTTACAGATGAGGGAACTGAGGCACAGAGAAGTTAAGTGGCTTGCCCCAAATCACATAGTTGACAAGTGGTGGATCTGGGATTAGAACCCAAGACCTTTGACTATCAAGCCCGTGCTCTTTCCACTAAACCATGCTGCTTCACATCTCTCCCAGAACATTCCACCTCCACCTGCAATTGCTCTGGTAGTGTATTCATAGTTTTCTTGGTAAAATATAAGGAAATGGTTTACCATTGTCTCCTTCCTTGCAGTAAACTTGAGTCTCTGCTCTTAATTCTCTCCCATGCCGCTGCTGCTCACCCAGCACAGCTAAGTAAATGATAATCAGTTTGGATGCAGTTCCTTTCCCACATGGGGGTCTCAGTCTGAAATAGGAGAGAGAATAGGTATCTAATCCCTATTTCAGAGATGTGGAAATTGAGGCCCAGAGAAGTTCATTGTCTTGCCCAAGGTCACACAGCAGGCAAGTGGAATTGGGGAAGATTCCCCCCATTCCCTGACCATCCCTGGGGCTCATGCAAAACCTGTTCCATCTGGGGCAACACATTCTAATTCCTGGACTGCCATTGGCTAGCAGTGTGATCTTGGACAAGTCATTGACTTCTCTGGGGCTTCCTCCATTCCAGGCCTTTTCAATCGATCATATTTATTGAGCACTTACTATGTGCAGAGCACTGTACTAAGCACTTGGGATTTGCAGAGCACTGCACTAAGCACTTGGGAGAGTACAATACAACAGAATTAGCAGATATGTTCCCTGCCCAAAATGACCTTACACTCTAGAGATGAGCCAATCTGCAGTCTAGCTTACAGTCTTTGAGTCCAAGCACAACTCTGCCCCTTGTCAGCTGTGTGACTGTGTGCAAGTCACTTCACTTCTCTGTGCCTCAGTTCCCTCATCTGTAAAATGGGGATGAAGACTGCGAGCCTCATGTGGGACAACCTCATTCCCCTGTATCTACCCAGCGCTTAGAACAGTGCTCTGCACATAGTAAGCACTTAACAAATAGCAACATTATTATTATGAACAGGACACTGGCAGCTTTGGAAACACAGGAAATCCTGGGTCACTGTCCACCCCCAGCTCCCTGGGCCGGAGTTTCTCAATGGGGGAATTTTCTTTGCTCAGAGCTTTTTGTGACAGCAAGCCTGGCTGACCGCAGCCTGAAACCAGGGAGTCATCCTGCCCAGAGGGCGTGTCAGAGGGAGAGGTGGGAGTGCCCTAGATTTGGTTGCTCAGGCTACAGACCCAGCCAGGGGAGAGAGCCCATGGGAAGTGGGCAGCAGGGCTGGAGCACCTTGGAGCCTGTGGGTGGGCCTGGAATGACCTCCAAGTTACAGGATACTGCCTTCAGTCACCACGCCTAAGGGCCCGAGGGGTGAGAATGCAGGGACCTGGGGTTGGAACTACCAGGCGAAAGACTGAAGGAAGAGGGCGGGGGGGCTAGTCTCACTGGAATGGCATCTCCTCTCTCTATCTGACTCCCCTTCCCCTCCCTAGGTGAGACTACCCCCACCTCCCTTTGGCCCCTGTCATCTCTCAGCTGTCTAGGTTTAGATTGGCGAACAAGTCATATTCATTCACTGAATCATATTTATTGAGTGCTTACTGTGTGCAGAGTCCTGTACTCAGCATTTGGGAGAGTACAATACAACAGTGGACACCCTCATCAATCAGCCAATGGTATATATTGAGTGTTTACTCTGTTCAGAGAACTGCACTAAGCACTTGGGAGAGTTCAGTACAATAGAATAGACACAAACCCTGCCCACAGAGAGCTTTCAGTCTAGAGGGGGAACTTGCAGTTTAGGAACCTGAGCCTCCACCTGGTCCAAGAACCGGGGGAAAAGGGTCAATTCAAATTATCTTCCCCCTCTATCCTTCCTGTCCCATGAGCCTGGCTCCAGGGGGGTCTGGAGTTCTGCTGGGTGGGGAGGGGGCTTGGGCAATTGTCAGAGGAAATACCCAGAGGCTTCCAGATGTTTGGTTTCCACTGGGGTCTGGCCCTTCTTTTCCTCGTCCTTCAGACCTCCGCAATGGTAGAATTCTGGAAAATCAATGGCCAGCTCTTCCTCTTGTTCCCTCTGTTCCTCCCTCCCTTGCTCGCTCCCTCTCCCCCAGGTCACTTGGCACCGTGGAGCCCCTAGATTCCCACTAACTCTGTCCCATTCCTGCTTCTGAAGGCAGGGACTTTGAAGTTGGCTCTCCCCTCATCCCATCTCCGTCGGATCAAGGCCCAGGCACAGTCTGGGACAGAGTGGGGAACAGAACCCAAGACTACCTTCTGGTCCCATCCTTTATTTTTTTTTTAATAAAAGGTATTGTTAAGTGCTTACTAGGGGCTAGACACTGTACTAAGCACTGGGGAAAACACAAAATAATGAGGTTGGACCCAGTCCACCTCCAACATGGGGCTCACAGTCTTAATCCCCACTTTACAGATGAGGTAAATGAGTCACAGAGATGTTGTTACACAGCAGACAAGTGGTAGACCTAGGATTAGAACCCAGGTCCTCCTTCAGTCCCAGGCCTGGGGTTTTTTTTCCACTCCAGTCTTCCTTTTTCACCCTGGCTCTTGCAATGCCTCATGCCTCCCTCTCTTCACCATACCCAGGCAGAGCCCTAGGGGCCAGAAAAAGAAACTAGTGGGGAGTCAGCTTGGGGTGGGGAGGGGACAGAGGGAGAGGGTATGCTTTCTGAGAAGGGTAAGAGAGAGAGAGAGCACTGAACCAGACCCGGGATCCATTGCTCCACCCCTCCAGGAGCTGGTAGGGGAGCTCTTCCTGCCATCCTAGCTGGAGGTTGGTGGGGAGGGGATCCAGTGGCCTGGGGGGTTCAGCATTATACAAAGAACAGAGGGACCTAGAGAGATCCCTCTACCTTTGAGAGCTTTAACCCTTCAAACAGGTAGTTTAGGACTCTTTCCTTAGACATCCCCAGTGAAGGGAACTCCACAAACTCTCTTAGACATGCATTATTGGGCCTCATTACCTAAATCTCTCTTGCTGCAGCTTAAACCACCTCCTCTTGGGTTCAGTGGCCTGCCACCTGTCACTTCAAGACTGAGGAGCTGGACAGTGAAGGAAGTGGAGTCTAGGCTTGAGGTCCCAGACCCAGACAGGAGAACGTCCCTCCCTACACGACCCACAGATCCCAGGTCTCTTGTTCTCATCATCCTGGTGTCAGACGGGCAAAGGGTGACAACCCTCCTAAATACCCTGCTCCCCTCCACCCACAGTCAACTCCAGATAGGATCATGAATGCAGAACTCCAAAGACATGGCACGTAACAAGCCTCATAAATATTTAGCTTTATAGTGTAAGTGCATTTCTATCTATGTGTCATCCTCTGGGTTCTATTGTATTTTGTACATGTTGACGAGCACGCTTCCGCCAGTTTTGTCTGCTTTAATTTATGAGCTTCTAGAGGGCATTTCCTAAGCTCTCCTTAACTCTTCCTCCCTCCCCTCATTCTCTCTTCTTTCTCCTCATCTCATGAGCCAAGAGATAACCACTGCCTGTCTTCACTGAGCCCCATCTGAGCCCTATCTCGACTAGGAACGCAGTCTCCAGGGATGATCACAATAATAATAATAATCATTTTTTCAGTACTTACTCTGTGCCAGACACTGTACTAAGCCTTGGGGTAGGTTGGGTAAGTTGGATACAGTCCCTGTCCTACATGAAGCTCACAGTCTAATTAGGAAGGAGAACAGATATTGAATCCCCATTTTACAGATAAGAAAACTGAGTCGCAGAGAAGTTCTGACTTGCCCAGGGTCCCACAAAAGGCAAGTGGGGAATGTGTCTATTATATTTTACTCTCTCAGTTGCTTAGTGATCTGCACACAGTAAGCTCAATAAATATGATTGATTGATTGGGCAGGATTAGAACCCAAGCCCAGGCTCAGGCTTTTTCCACTGGGACACACTGCTTCTTAGAAAGTGGCAAGGAGAAGGAAAGACTAGAAAATGTCCTTCCTGCCTGTTCTCCATTCAGTGAAGGATCTGGGAGGATGAGGTGGAAGACATGGAGTTCATGTTTTCATGGGATCTTCAAGAGGGCATGTCAAGGAGAGGGTATAGGGAGGAATGGGGATTGAAGGGGAGTTGAGGCAGTTTCTGGGCTTCCCCAGGCTGAGCAAGATGGGGCACCGAATGAAAGGGGGTGCTGCATTGCAAATGTTGACAGGACCAGCACATTTTCTAGCCCAAAGACTTCTTGAACCAACTACCCTGGGACCATTTTCCAGTTGGGGAGCTCAGTTGCAAAGAGACGTGCTCCAAGGCTCACATGGATCCAGGGGAGGATCAGGATTCAAACTCAGAACTCTCAATTTCCAGGTTCTGGCTATGTTGATGCCCGACAGGGGTTCCAGTGCCCAAGTCCTGCCTGGGGGGGCTTTCCTCCTCAGGCCTCCATCTCAGCTCAGATGAGGGGCTGCCGACCCTGGGCTTGGGGGCCGGTCAAGTTTTGGCCCTGTGGTTTTACACGGCTCAACCTCCTCTGGGAAATTAGCACCCCAAAGCCTTATCAAGATGGAGGTGAGGTCCTGCCACTCATGGCTTAGTAGTACCTCACTCCAGTTGGGGCTGGCATTTCCAAGCCCTCAAGGAGGGTAGAGAGCACACTTGGGCTACGCCTGCTGAGAAACAGCATGGCTTAGTGGATAGAGCATGGGTCTGGGATCCAGAAGGACCTAGGTTCTAACCTTGGCTGCTCTATATGACTGCTGTATGACATTGGGCAAGTCACTTAACTTCTCTGCCTCACTTAAACTCATCTGTAAAATGGGGATTAAGAATATGAGCCCCATGTAGGATAGGGACTGTCCCCAACCTGATTACCTTGTGTCTACCCCAGCACTTGAAACAGTGTTTGGGACACAGTAAGCTCTTAATAAGTATTCAATCATATTTATTGAGTGCTTACTGTTTGCAGATCACTGCACTAAGTGCTTTGGAAAGTACAATACAACAATAAACAGTGACATTCCCTGCCCAGAGTAAGCTCAAAGTCTAGAGTGGGGGAGGCAAAAATCAATACAAATAAATAAAATTACAGATATGTACATAAGTGCTCTGGGGCTGAGAGGGAGGAAGAGCAAAGGGATAAATAAAATTACAGATCTGTACATAAGTGCTTTGGGGCTGGGAGGGGGGAAGAGCAAAGGGACCGAGTTAGGGTGACACAGAAGCGAGTGGGAGATGATGAAAAGTGAGGCTTAGTATGGGAAGGCCTCTTGGAGGAGATGTACCAGTATTATTATTATTATCATCCCCCCATTGTGGAGATATGCCTGGACTACCAGCCACCTGGAGCTCAGGCCACATCTGGGTTGGAAAACATCTGTTCCAGGCAAAGGCAGGACTAGCTGTACTTGGGGACATCCAACTAATCAGGGCAAGTCTCCCATTGATGGGGTCTTGGCTCTGGACAGCACTCAAGGCACAGTTCTCAATGCCAATAATAATTAGTCAATCATACTGACTGAGCATCTACTATGCAGAGAACACTGTACTAAGCCCTCTGAGAGTACACCAAAGGAGATATCCTCTGGACTATAAACTCGTCCCGAGAAAGGAAGCTTGATTCATTCATTCATTCAATAGTATTTATTGAGTGCTTACTATGTGAAGATCACTGTATTAAGCGCTTGGAATGGACAGTTCGGCAACAGACAGAGACCATCCCTGCCCAATGATGGCCTCACAGTCTAATCAGAGGGAAAGGGAGGGCTCAGGCTGGGAGGGCCTCCTGGAGGACGTAGGCTCTCAGGAGGGCTTGGAAGAGGGGAGACCACTGAGCCATCCTCCCCCTTTCCAGGACCAGAGGAGAAAATGAGCCCAACTTTGGGTGGATGACTGCGGAGGGAAGCCGGGCTCCGAGGTTGGGGAGTTGCAGGGGCAGGAGGAGGAAGTAGGGCAGGAGGAGGAGGAGGAGGAAGGAGAAAGGAGAGGAGGAGGAAGAGGAAGGAGAAAGGAGAGGAGAAGGAGGAGGAGAAGGAAGAGAAGGAGAGGAGGGTTGAGGAGGTGGGGGCCACCACCACCGGCCGGTCCTACCTGGCTGCTGCTGCTGCTGCTGCTGCTTGATGCTGTAAGAGAACATGTCTACCAACTCCGTTGTATTGTAGTCTCTCAAGTGCTTAATACAGTGCTCTGCAGAGAGTAAGTGCTTTATAAATACTATTGATTGATCAATCCTGACTACAAGTAGGTTTTATTGAGTGGGGGAGAAAGACAAATAATAAATGTACAAATAGCCGGGGAGAAGTGCTCCACTGGGAGAGTCTGTAAAACAGGGCAATCAGCAGGGCACCAAGACATGGTGAATGCAGAAGTAAAGCAAAAAGTATTGAGAAGATGGGGAGAAGGAACATCAATCACTGATACCATTATTATCAATCAGGGAAGGACTCTTGGAGGAGAAGGAGGAATTGGGATTTCAGTAGGGCTTTGAAGATAGGGAGAGTGTATTCTGACAGATTTGATAGGAGAGGGAGTTCCATGAATTTCAGGCTGGAGAAAGAACAATATCTATTCTAATGTATTCTCCCAAGAACTTAGTACAATGCTCTGCTCACAGAAAGTGCTCAGTAAATATCCTTGATTGATTGAGCAAGAGGTTGGATGAGGGAGAGTTGAAAATGGAATACAGTCAAAAGATGAGCTTGGGAGGATTGGGGAGTATGAGCTGGGGTGTAGTGGGAGAAGAGAGAGGCTAGGTAAGAGGAAGGGAGCTGATGAAGTGCCTTAAAACCAATGGTCAGGAGTTTCCAGTGGTGTTCTCTTACCCGATCAGCTAGGAAGGAAGAGAAAGAGTGTAAACTCATTACAGGCAGGGAACCTGTCTGCTAATTCTGTAGTATTGTACTCTCCCAAGCACTTAGTAGAGAGCTCTGCACATAGTAAATGCTCAGTAAATATGATTGATTGATTAAAAATTGATCTGGAAGTGCCCCCAGGGAGGAAGTGGTTCCTTTTCTTTGGACTTCCTTGGGAGCTCTAATTTCCTCACCTCTCTCCCAATTAGGTGCCTGGAGTAGCTGCCTCTCATCATTCACCATTCTCTCATAGGTATCAGAGTGGACACTTCCTAAGTTTATCTTCAGAGTCAGTCCTCTATCAAGGCCCCAAAGGATGAGTACAGAGCCCTGCCCTTTAGGGCCTCTTAGGACAGATTTTTAAATTATGTTACAGAGACCATCCCTGCTGGGAGAGCCCAGAATTTCCTCATGACCCATTTTGGGCATCTTTTAGCTAATGAAGGGGAGATGAGATTGGAACTTCAAACTGTATCACCATGTACTTCCTGGCATCAAAGAGCTCATGCAGATTTCCCTTTAGGCTTTGCTGACTCTAACGTATGGGGAAAATTGTGGGGAGGAGGAGGAGGTATCAGTGTTTCAGGAAAGAAGTTCAAAAACTAAACTTTTCTATATTAACAATAGAACATGTCAACAGTTAGTTACGAGTTACGACTGTTCACTTCCAAGCATAGAAGGTGCTCAGTAAATACCACTGATTGGTTTGGTTTGGATCCCCAAAAGCAAGGAGCCCCACACGATATAAAAGTATTTAAGCAAACACAGATAAGCAAAATGAGCGGTCCCTTGTATGCCCGTGGCAGCCCGGATTTGTCCTGAGCAGCGCTATCCCATTCACAAGACAAACTGATTTTTTGTTGCTTTTTTAATAAAAAAAGGCAAGGCATTGTACTGAGTAAAGTGGCAAAGTATATGCATAATGAAGCAAACCTAAGTTTTACAATGAATGCCAATTTTATAGTTATTTAAAGCTTTATCATGAGTACACGGGAGATTGGGATGAGTTTAGCTCTGCAGAGTGCAAAATGATAACTCCACCCCTAGGTTGACATGGAAAGCTTATGTGTCCTGTTATCTACTGCACCCCCAACAGCTGGCCACTCCATCACCTGAAAAAAAGAATGAATGCAGTTGGGATGATTTCATTTAGAGAAGAGAAAGTTGGAGCATGTTGGAGATGGGAGGGGGGAATTTGATGACATTCTCCAAGCCTGTTGTAACTGTTGGCCTGAAACTATAGTAGCTGCTGCTCCTGTGAAAGCATATTCTACAAAGAATGGGGACCGACTGTACTCCCTGCCCTCAACAAGGACAGGAGACAAACTGCAGGAATAAAAAACCTGACTTGATCATCTGAAAGGTCTTCTCAACTCTGTGATCCTGCCCTCTAGGAGGTGGGAGAAGCCCAGAGGGCTAAACTTTATTTCATTTATCCCTCAGAATTAGCTTGGAAATTTGAATTTCTTGCGGCAGGGAACGTATCACTTCTTTGTTTCACACTTCCCAAGTGTTCAGTATGGTGCATCTCTCCTGGGAGGTGCTCAATAAATGTTATTATTACTACTGCTGTGACTATGATCAGGGCTACTACTGGTACAATTACTACCAATGCTGCTACTAATGCTCCCATTATCATTATTAATACTAATATTTCTACCACTTCTATTATTACTACTACTGCTACTACACTACTACTACTATTACTAAGGATTCATGTTTGGTTGAGAAAATGTCTTGGGGCTTCAGAACTCAGGACCAGCATAAGCATCCTCTGACTTGCCTAATTGGATGTCCTTGAAAGGGACAGAACCCCAGAGGCAGGGGGCTGGATGAGAAGACCCTGTGAGTTTCTTCCAGGGCTACAAATTGCAAGATGTCCTGATTTCAGGGCAGGATGATCTCCAGGAACTCTCAGTCTCCCACCTCCTGATCGATTTGGTTCCATACTCATTCAACTCTAACTTGGCTGGTCCCACATGAGTAATCCATCACTGGTGCTGGAATATTAATGGCGGTATAATTAGCACACGCAGCAATTAGGGTAATTGTTATGTTTAGACATAATCATACCTTGCTCCCGCGAGTTCGAAGGTGCGATAAATCATGGAGGAAGAACTTGCTGCAGCTGCAATGTTCTCTTTCTCTCCTCTCTCTATGTGCTGGGCGGTCCCTCCTTGAGCCATTCAATAGAGGCTGTGAAGTTCCCAGGGATCCTCGTGCCAGGCTGGGTTTAGAGGCCCCCATGGGACAGGTCCAATCAATCAATCAACCAATCAATCAATCAATCGTATTTACTGAGCACTTACTGTGTGCAGAGCACGGTACTAAGAGCTTGGGAGAGTACAATATAACAGAATACTGATTTCCAAGAGTATGATCAACCCTCCACCCCTCCTCCACCTTTCTGCTCCCTACTCTCTGCCCCAACACTTGGAACACAGTAAGCACTTAAGTTCCATCATATTCTGATCATCACTGATAAGCAAATCTTGACATGGTGGGTCATGGTAGGGTTTTGGAGTGATTGACTTTCCTACTATTTCCATCTGCCTCTGCCCTGGACACCCCTTCCTCTCCCCTAGCCAGCTACTCCTCCACTCTTCATCCAGCCTGTATTGTCTGCAGCTCCCAGTTGCAGTCAGTTTCCTGATGGTCCAACGGCCCACCGAGTGTAGGCAGGGCTTTCTACTGGACATTGGTCAATGATCTGGACAGGATAAGATCCTGGCAGTCTGGCAGATCAAGAGAGAAGACTGAATATACACAGGCACACAGACACAAAAGTGGACTGTAAGCCCAGAGAAACAGGCACAAAGTATGGAAGACACATAAGGGCCCAAACAGCAGACATAGAGATACAAATCAATTAATCAGTGACATTTACTGAGGATGTTCTGTGTGCAGAATACTGTGATAAGAGCTTGGAAAGTACAGTACAATTATTGATAGATGTAATCCCTGCCCACAAGAAGCTCACAAGTCAACAGGAGAAGGCAGACATTAAAATTGAATAGAGTTAGGGGAAATAGTAGAGTAAGTCCTGTGGGGCTGGGTTGAGTATTAAAGTACTTAAGGGATACACAACAAGTGGATAGTTGACACAGAGTGGAGGACAGATGGGTGAAATAAAGGGCTTGGTCTGGGAAGGCATCTAGGAGGAGATATGACTTTAAGAAGGTTTTGAAGATGGTGAGAATAGTGGACAAAGCTTTCCAGATGTCTACTACTTGGAAACTGGGTGGGGAGGGTGGGGATGAGGAGGGTTTAATCTGGGACGACTTCCTGCAGAAGGTTGGCTTGGGGCAGCATTTTGAAGGAGGGGTTTGAACTGGCTTGGGGAAGAAAAGTGAAGATACTGATAATAGTGGTATTTGTTAAGCAATTGCTCCGTGCCGAGCACTGGGGCAGATTCAAGATTATCAGAGCGGATACAGTCCTTGTCCCTCATGGGGTTCACAGTCCAAGTAGGAAAGAGAACAGGAATTGAATGCCTATTTTATAAACAAGGAAACTGAGGGTCAGGGAAGCTAACTGACTTGTCCAAGGTCACACGGCAGGCAAGTGGCAGAGTTGGGATTAGAATCCAGATCCCCTGAAGTCCAGGAGTCCCGCTTTTTCCACTAGGTCACAGTGCTTCTCTAGTCCAGGAGACAAAGAATGACACTGAGGGTTGATGGGAAAGACGTGGGGCTAGAGCGGAGAGCATGAGTGGGGACAGCAGGAGATAAGGGTCAGTCACAGGCGGTCCAAGGTCAGGGGGTGCCCTTCTTGTGGTCTTCCTGGCACAATCCCCAGAGGGGGAGTAACACCTCCCTGGCTGTGAGGCAGAGCGACAGCTATGGAGCCTGAATGATCAGGGGTGGGGACCGGCGGAGAGGTCAAAAGTTCTGAATGCCTGAGCCGGCCAGTCAGCCTCTCCCCTTGACCATGCCTCAGTTTCCCCGGGCTGTAAACTGGGTGTGTGGGGAGGGCGACGGCCAGGGAGGCTCATAAAATCTCAGGAGCGCCACGAATGAAAGGCGCTATAGAAAGACAAAGTTAGATTACGATTGTTTGTTGTTGTATGTAATTGCAGCTGCATTTCCTCAGGTTGCCTGGAGGCAGCACATTAAGCGAGGAAGAATGAAAATGAGGGCTTGGGGAGGGCTTGGAGAGGGCTGGGGAAGGGATGGGGGCCTGCAGTGGGATGTGACTCGGCCCCCCGGCTTCCGAGCAGGGGTGTAGCTGGCCTATAAAATCCCTTGACTTCGAGAGATGACATTCCCCATCAACTGCCTTCCTTTGCCCAGAGCCACAGGTGACTTCATGCCATTCTTGGAAATTGCTTCATTATAGCGGGAAGCCAGAGGGACACTCTGCCTTTGTCTCTGTCTCTCTCACTCTCTCTGGCCTCGGATGGGGGAGCAAGGAACAAGAATAAGTGAAGTCATCTGTGGGCCAGGAACCCGGTTCCTTTCTGCAGCACAGATGCTCCTGTGCTGTGGGTCCTAGGGAGAGTCCCTCGAACTCTCTGGGCATAGAGGAAGTGGGGAGGGAGACTCCCACTGATGTCATCCTTCCTGTGAGTCTAACGCTGCATATATAAGAGCTGATAACTCAGCCCAAGAGACTGATGGAAGTTTCAGAGTAGTACAGTGCTAAGCGCTTAGTAAAGTGCTAAGTGCTTAGTACAGTGCTCTGCACATAGTAAGCGCTCAATAAATACGAATGAATAAATGAATGGTCAGGGGGTTCTAGAAATTCCCAGCCTATCTGCCTCCCTGCTCAGGGAGCACCCACTTCTACCAATCAATTAATCAAACAATGATATTTATTGAGCACTTACTGTGTGCAGAACACTGTACTAAGCACTTGGAAGAGTACAATACAACAGAATTTGGTAGACATCTTCCCTGCCCACGAGGATGATCCAATGTTCTCTGACCTGGGAAGCAGGGCTCCTAAGTCTTCTTCCCACTCCCTTCCCCTCTGTCGGTCTCGGTTTCTCTACTTCCTCCTTGGGCCCTGGGAATGGGGGATGACCTCACAGCTGGACAACCTGAAGCCCAGCTGTGCCTGAGGGATGCGGTTGGAAACACTTGACATTCCAGGGAGGTAGTGAGTGTGGCTTGAAACTCAAGTGGGAGTCTGCTTTCCTGGGGCTTTCATAAACATCTCTCTTGTCACCTGCTTCCAGGGGTTCCCACCCTCTCCAGCCTGTTCCCACTCCCTTCCACTCTCTCCTGCCTACTCCCACCCAGTTCCATTCACTCCCACCCACTCCCACCTGCTCCTGTCTGTTCCCACCTGCCTTTTCCTTCCTCCCAACCCTGTCTGGACCTTGTGTCCTGGCCTGGGATGCTGCAAGGGAAACATTCTCCCCCACCTTCATCCAGCAGAGGAAAATGAGGTTTAGAGAAAAAACAAGTAGGTTTTGATCTGATCAATCCTCAGACAAGTGAGTAGTCAGAGCTCACAGGGAAACGATCCCCTGTTCCCAGGCTCTCTCCACTCCCTTTTCTTCCCATTCTGACCTCAACTCCCTCCTCCCCGGATTCCTCTGTCTTTTACGGAGATGGACCCCGTGAGAGGTATCCATCTGGGCATCAATGCCTGGCATCACAAGCAGGTGCTCTCTCTCTCTCTCCTTGGGTCAGGGGACAGGGATTTCAGGGTTTCAGGGAAGATAGCCTCAATGGCAGGCAGACCAGAAGGCGCAGGCAGGCAGGCAGCAGAGCCCAAGCTGGTCATTCTGCAGAACTGGGTGTGATCAGGGAAACTTGGGGAAGCATCAAGGGTATCATCAGGGTTAGCAGTGCCAGGGTTGGTGTTGCTTGGGGAGAATAGGCCTGGGCTCTGCAGATTATCACACTGGCCTAAACCAGAGACTTGGGGACAGAAGTTCAGCCATGGAAGGGGCCCCATTCTGGGTTACCCAGTCGGCTCGCCTAATCCTTGGCCTGCTGTGCCAGAGGGGAGAAAGGATCATACTTCTTGTCTTGGCATCAGGCCAGACCTAGACCTTATGCATCCTCCCTCCAGGAGGCCCCAGCAGGCACTTCCCTTCAGGGCCTTGCTCTGCTTCCCCCACAGCTGGAACGACTGCCAGGGTAGTAGTGGGGAAGAGGGAGGGAAGCTCAAAGTCCTCTTGCCACCCCTCCTCCGAGACCTCTCCACCCATCAGGGAAGGGCTCTTGGACTAAGCCCCTCCCCAACTAGGGAAGCAGTGTGGCCTAATGGATAGAAAACTTGGGAGTCAGAAAGACTTGGCTTCTAAACTTGGCTCCACCACTTGTTTTCTGTGTGACCTTGGGCAAGTCACTTTACTTCTCTGTGCCTCAGTTCCTACATCCGTAAAATAGAGATTAAGACTGTGACCCCTAAGAGGTACAGGGACAGTGTCCAACCTGAATACCTTGTATTTACTCCAGTGCTTAATATAGTGCCTGGCACACAGTAAGCACTTAACAAATACTACAATTAATATTATTATTATATTAGGGGCCATTCGGCAGAGTCCAATCAACTGTTTTTCCAGGCTGGACCAGCTCAGCCTGCTACTACAGGGGCCAGAGGGCAGAAAATGGCTGGGGGAATCCCAGTGCATTTTGACATTAAATAATATGCAGATCTCTTGCAAAATAACATGTAAATAAGTATCTAGTGTGTTTGCATGATCACCTGGGTCACTTTAAAAATCAGCCCGGTGGACCAATCTGGGGGGAAAAGCACTAAGGGAGAAAGCCACACATTCAAGACCCACTGGGTATTGGGAATACAGAGGGGCTAATAATGAGCCACCCTGTGCTAGGGTTTGTGCCCAAGACAGAGCGAGGAGAGATGGGGTGAAGCAGACAGGAGGCTGAGCATCTGGGCGTGTTGCAACCTCAGCTCTGGGGCCCCAGGGCTGGCAGCATCTTGGCTCCCCATCGCTGCCCATCCGGGCCCTGGCTTCAGGCCCAGCCTCTTGGAAGAGGAATACTTGCAAGCTAGCCAGCTGCCTGGGTGTGGCTCCCCCCCGTCTGCAGGGCGTGGATGGGGTGACTCACGAGATTGGCATCGGTACTGCCAGGGCTGGGGCTGGGGAGGTGTGAGTGTGTGAGAGCGGGTGGCCTCCCTGGGCAGCCCCTTCTCTGTCGGCCGCTTGGCTTTCACCCTCCCAGTCCTCTCTGCCTGCTCTGCCAAGATGGAGTCCAGAGACTGAGCTGGGTGAGGGTCCCAGTTCCAGGCACGGCCCCACCCCAGTTTCTTTATTTGGAGTGTATGGTGGGGCAGATGGGCTTGGACCTTGGGCAGGGAGAGCAGACTGGATCAGAGACCCGGGTCCTTGAGGGATGGGTTGCCTTCCACCTGCGACCCTGCCACCTGGGGCAGTCAGAGCCCCCACGGGTGAAAGGCTGCAGGCGAGGCAGAGCCCAGGGCTGGGGATCTGGGCTGGAGGGTGGGCAGGCGCAGAGCCGAGCAGGTGTTGACAGCTGCTTGTCGGCACAAGGTTGGAAAGCCAGTTACGCTCCTCCACATTAGTCATCGCTTCCCAAGGCAGAGCAGGATCCCTGCCTGCCTCACGCAAAAGACCCCAGTTGGGTTGGTCTGCTGGAGAGCCCCTGGGGCGGAGAGACCAGAAGGGGAGAGGAGAGAGGCCCTCCTGCCCCTCAGGGCTTGAAGCACGCCCACCACCTTCCGGCGGTCTGCCCCACGGCCCTTCCTTCTTGCCCCAGAGGCCCCACCCCTTGTCCCAGCTCCCAGTAACTATTGTTGTTGCCCTCCTCTGGCCCACCCCACCCGCTGCCTTCTCACCAGTTCCCCCAGCCCTGCCTCCCGGTTCTGCACTGGGAAGAAATGGATCTCTGCTCCAGTGCACAGAGCTAGGAGAGCAGGAGAAAGCGGGAGAGTAGACTCTCCCAGAACAGAGCACACTGAGGGGGTTGACAGCCAAGCTGACCCTGGAAGGGGAGGGGGACCTTATCCAATGAGCTTCTGAAGGGAGGTCATAATGGTATTTAATAATAACAATGATAATGTTGGTATTTGTTAAGCACTTACTATGTGCAGAGCACTGTTCTAAGTGCTGGGGTAGATACAGGGCAATCAGATTGTCCCACGTGAGGCTCACAGTCTTAATCCCCATTTTACAGATGAGGTAACTGAGGCACAGAGAAGTTAAGTGACTTGCCCAGAGTCACACAGCTGACAAGTGGCAGAGTCGGGATTCGAACCCATGACCGCTGACTCCCTAGCTCTGCTTACTATGTGCCAAGCACTGTAATAAGCACTGGACTAGATAGAAGATAATTAGGTTGGACACATTCCCTGTCCCACATAGGCTCACAGTCTAAATCCCTATTTTACAGATGAGGTAACTGAGGCACAGGGAAGTTTAGTGACTTACCCAAGGTCACACAACAGACAATAATAATTGTAATAATAATAACTGTGGTATTTAGTAAGGGCTTACCATATGCCAGGCACTGTACTAAGCGCTGAGGTGGATACAAGCAAATCAGGTTGGACATAGTACCTGTCCCACATGGGGCTCACAGCCTCAATTCCCATTTTACAGATGAGGGAAGAGAGGCATAAAAAGTTAAGTGACTTGTCAAAGGTCATACAGCAGAGCTGGAATTAGAACCCAGCTTCTTCTGACTCCCAGGGCTGTGCTTTATCCACTAGGCCATGCTGTTTCTCAAAGGTCATTCCTAAAGACTTCTGGGGCAGCCTCTTCTCATTGATTCATTGCTTTAGAGCCCATCCTGCCATCTCACCTTCTCCTTAGTGCCTGTCTAGTCTCTCTAGTCCGGGCCCAGTGGGGGCCTCAGGGTCTACCCACTTCCGTAACCCCTGTATCCCGGCCCAGCAGGTACCGGTTTCACCTCTACAATATCGCCAAGATCCGCCCTTTCCTCTCCACCCAAACGGCTACCTTACTATTACGGGCTCTCGTTAAATCCCGGCTAGACTACTGTGTCAGCCTGCTCTCTGACCTCCCTTCCTCCTCTCTCGCCCCGCTCCGGTCTCTTCTTCACTCCGCTGCCCGGCTCATCTTCCTGCAGAAACGATCTGGGCATGTCACTCCCCTTCTTAAACAACTCCAGTGGTTGCCTATCGACCTCCGCTCCAAACAAAAACTCCTCACTCTAGGCTTCAAGGCTCTCCATCACCTTGCCCCTTCCTACCTCTCCTCCCTTCTCTCTTTCTACCGCCCACCCCGCACGCTCCGCTCCTCCGCCGCCCACCTCCTCACCGTCCCTCGGTCTCGCCTATCCCGCCGTCGACCCCTGGGTCACGTCCTCCCGCGGTCCTGGAACGCCCTCCCTCCTCACCTCCGCCAAACTGATTCTCTTTCCCTCTTCAAAACCTTACTTAAAAATCACCTCCTCCTAGAGGCGTTCCCAGACCGAGCTCCTCTTCCCCCTCTACTCCCTCTGCCATCCCCCCTTTACCTCTCCGCAGCTAAAGCCTCATTTTCCCCTTTTCCCTCTGCTCCTCCACCTCTCCCTTCCCATCCCCACAGCACTGTACTCGTCCGCTCAACTGTATATATTTTCGTTACCCTATTTATTTTGTTAATGAATTGTACATCGCCTCGATTCTATTTATTTGCCATTGTTTTTACGAGATGTTCTTCCCCTTGACGCTGTTTAGTGCCATTGTTCTTGTCTGTCCGTCTCCCCCGACTAGACTGTAAGCCCGTCAAACGGCAGGGACTGTCTCTATCTGTTGCCGACTTGTTCATCCCAAGCGCTTAGTACAGTGCTCTGCACATAGTAAGCGCTCAATAAATACTATTGAATGAATGAATGAACCTGATTCCTGAGGTCTGGGTCAGCAGAGTGGTTGGTGGGTGCCTCTCTGCTCAGAAGAGGAACTTCTACCTGGGGTTGATTTGTGCCCAGAGTCTAGAAAACCGAGATACTCAACATGGTGGTGCAAGAGAGTCAATCAAGCAATCAATCAATGGTATTTACTGAGTGCCTACTGTGAGCAAAGTGACCTTCCTCCTCTAATCCAACAGTCAACCACTTTCCCCCACTTTAAAGCCTTATTGAGGGCACATCTCCTCCAAGAGGGCTTCCCAGATTAAGCCCCATTTTCCTCATTTCCAACTCCTTTCTGCATAGCCCTGACTTGATCCCTTTGCTCTTCCCCGCTCCCAGTCCCAAAACACTTATGTACATGTCTGTAATTTTATTTATCCCTTCGCTCTTCCCCACTCCCAGCCCCAAAGCACCTATGTACATATCTGTAATTTTATTTACTTGTATTGATGTCTGTCTCCCCTATTCTAGACTGTGAGCTCATTGTGGGCAGGAAATGTTACTGTTTATTGTTGAGAAGCAGCACGGCCTAGTGACAGGAGCACAGGCTTGGGAGTCAGAGAACGTGGGTTCTAATCCCAGCGCTGCCACTTGTTTGCTGTGTGACCTTGGGCAAGTCACGACTCTTCTGTGCCTCAGTTACCTCATCTATAAAATGGGGAGTAAGACTGTGAGCCCCACGTGGGAGCCCCACGTGGGACAACCTGATTACCTTGTATCTACCCCAGTGGTTAGAACAGAGCTTGGTACATAGTAAACGCTTAATAAATACCATAATTATTGTCTTTATTGCATTGTACTTTCCCAAGCTCTTAGTACAGTGTTCTATACACAGTAAGCACTCACTAAATACGATTAAATGAATTAATGAAGGAATGCAGAGCACTGCACCAGGCCTTGGGAGAGTACAGTAGAGTTAGAAGGCATGATTTCTACCTTCAAGCAGGATCAAGACTAGCTCCGGAGCCAAACGCAAAATACTTGCCGGGCTCCAGTGAGAAGGGCCTGTGAAGAAGCCCTTGACTGGCGTGGGGTTGACTCTGTGGAATTTCCCTGTCCCTGAGTTGTGGTCCCAATTCATGTGGTCCCACCCCATGCAGCAGTGGAGGAAAAAGTCAAAGGGACCGAGCCCACCTGTCTGAGGCTCGGTCCCAACCACAGATCAGGGAGAGCTGCTGATACGGCTATCCTAATAATGAATAATAATAATAACTATGGTGTTATTTGTTAAGCACTTACTACATGCCAAGAACTGTGCAAAGAGCAGGGATAGATGGAGATCAAGTAATTGAGGCACAGAGAAATTAAGTGACTTACCCAAGATCACATGGCAGACAATAATAATTGTAATAATGATAATTGTGGTATTGATTAAGAGCTTATCACGCACCAGGCGCTGTACTACGTGCTGAGGTGGTTACAAAAAAATCAAGTTGGACACAGTCCCTGTCCCACATGGGCTCACAGTCTTAATTCCCAAGTTACAGATGAGGGAACAGAGACATGGAGAATTGATTAGCCTAAGGTCACACATCAGACAAGTGGCAGAGTCGGGATTAGAATCCAGATCCTTCTGACTCCCAGACCTGTGTTCTATCCACAAGGCATGCTGCTTCCTGGAGAGAGCCTTCTACCTTCTACGAGTCCTAGGTGTGGGGCCAACCCGAAGCATCCTCCTCCCCCAGCCCATCTCCCGTCCCCTCTCCTTCCACCTCTCCCGGGGGTGCGGACCCCCAGGCTCCGGTGCTGGGGAGACGGGCGAGTGCCCCGTTTAGACTGTGAGCCCTTTGTTGGGCAGGGAGTGTCTCTATCTGTTGCCAAATTGTACATTCCAATCGCTTAGTACAGCGCTCTGCACATAGTAAGCGCTCCATAAATACGATCGGATGAATGAACGGATATCCGTGGCTCAGTGAAAAGAGCGTGGGCTTCGGAATCAGAGGTCATGGGTTCGACTCCCGGCTCTGCCACTCGTCAGCTGGGCGACTGTGGGCAAGTCACTTAACTTCTCTGTGCCTCAGTTACCTCATCTGTAAAACGGGGATTATCTGTGAGCCTCACGTGGGACAAACTGATTACCCTGTATCTGCCCCAGCGCTTAGAACAGTGCTCTGCACATAGTAAGCGCCTAACAAATACCAACATTATTATTATTATATCCAGGGGAGGCCGTGGGGAGGGGTGACTACAGCCGTAGGTAGCCCCGAGAGAGGGGGACTGCCTGAGGTCACTAAGAGGGTGAGGAGGGGGGCCCCCGGCGTCCTAACACCTCTCCTCATTCATTCAACAGTATTTATTGAGCGCTGACTACGTGCAGAGCACTGAACTAAGGGCTTATGAGAACCTGTGCTCTCCCTCGGTGCGGGGGACGGGGTTCAGGGCACAAGGGGGCCAGGGGGAGAGGATGGGAAAGAGCACAGGGATGGGCTTGGGCACAGGTCCCGGGCCTTCCAAGCCGGGGAGGGGAAAGGAAGGGGCAGGAGAATGGGCGTCTCCCTCTCCCTCGGGGTGCCCCGCGTGGCGCGAGTACCCGCACGCTCACGCACGCGGACCCCACACGCCCATCCCTGCCCATCCCTGCCCATCCCTGCCCGTCCCTGCCCATCCCCGCCCCCCTCCCGGCCGGGGAGACCGTGCCCCGGAGCGGCCGTGCGGGAATCCCAGCGCGGCGAGGCCGGGGGGAGTGGGTGGTGCGTGGCGGGGCGGCGGGGCGCCCTATACCCCGCCCGGAGGGGGGCGGGTCCGCCCAGACCCAGGCGAGGCCCCAGCGAGGCAGGAGGCAGGAGCAGCCGGCGGACAGCGGGGACGGCGGCAGCCGCTTTCTGGCCTCGGGGGGCTACTTGAGAGCCCCCACCGCCCGCGCCCGCTCCCGCACCCGACCCCTCGACGGCGCCCGCAGCCATGAACCACTCTCCGCTCAAGACGGCCCTGGCCTACGAATGCTTCCCGGACCAGGACAACTCCACCCTGGCCCTGCCGTCCGACCAAAAGATGAAGACGGGGACCTCCGGGAAGCAGCGGGTCCGGGAGCAGGTGATGATGACCGTCAAGAGGCAGAAGCCCAAGCAATCCCAGGCCTCCACGCTCGGCCACTCCAACCGAGGTACCGCCGACCCCGGGGGGCGAGGGGGGCGACGCGTGCGGGTGGGGGTGTCCACGTCGTGATAGCGATAAGGTGGACATCTGTTAAGCGCTTACTATGTGCCGAGCACTGGGGGAGATACGAGGTCATCAGGTAGAGAAGCAGCGTGGCTCAGTGGAAAGAGCAAGGGCTTTGGAGCCGGAGGTCATGGGTTCAAATGCCGGCTCGGCCATCTGTCAGCTGTGTGACTTTGGGCAAGTCACTTCACTTCTCGGTGCCGCAGTTACCTCATCTGTAAAATGGGGATTAAGACTGTGAGCCCCACGTGGGGACAACCTGATTCCCTTGTGTCTACCCCAGCGCTTAGAACAGTGCTCGGCACGTAGTAAGCGCTTAACAAATACCAACATTATTATTATTAGGTTGTCCAAGTAGGGCTCACAGTCTTCAGCCCCCTTGTAAAGATGAGGTCACTGAGGCGCGGAGAAGTGAAATGACATGTCCATGGTCATCCAGCTGACAAGCGGTGGATCCGGGATTAGAACCCGTGACCTCTGACTCTCAAGCCCGGGCTCTTTCCACTAAACCACTCTGCTTCACGACGGTGTTTGTTTTAGCGCTTCCGACGTGCCAAGCACTGTACTGAGCGCTGGGGCAGAGACAGGGTTAGCAGATTGTCCTACGTGGGGCGCACAGTCTTCATCCCCCTTTTACAGATGAGGCCACTGAGGCGCGGAGAAGTGAAGTGAGTTGTCCAAAGTCACACAGCTGACAAGAGGAGGAGCCGGGATTAGAACCTAAGACCCGTGTGTGTGTGTGTGGGGGGGGGGGATCACCCTCCCTCACCCCGCGGGGCTGTGGGGGCTCGGCCCCCAGGCCGAGACAAAGGGGGGCGGTCCTGGTGACTGGAAGCCGCTGATCCTCGGAGCCCTGCTGGGCTGCGCTGGAGATTCGGATGGAGTCTCTGATCCAGGAGCCAGGTGGTGATGGCGCAGGTGGGAACCTGGCCGACAGGAGGACTGATCCCCACTTTTCCTCATCTCCCCCTCCCTTCCGCGTCACCCTGACTCGCTCCCTTTGCTCTTCCCTCCCTCTTTCCCTGCCCCACAGCACTTATGTGTATATCTTCATTCATTCAATCGTATTTAATTTTATTTATATTGATGCCTGTTTACTTGTATCGATGTCTGTCTCCCCCCTCTCTGGACTGTGAGCTCCCTGTAGGCAGGGATTGTCTCTCTTTATTTCTGCATTGTACATTCCCAAGAGTTTAGTACAGTGTTCTGGACACAGTAAGCGCTCAATAAATACGATCGAATGAGAGCGGCACAGCCTTGTGGATAGAGCATGGGCCTGGGACTCAGAAGGTCAGGGGTTCTAATCCCGATTCAGCCACTTGTCTGCTTTGTGACCTTGGGCAAGTCACTTCACTTCTCTGTGCTTCAGTTCCCTCATCTGGAAAATGGAGATTAAGACCGTGAGCTCTGTATGGAACAATTATCTTGTATCCACCCCAGCGCTTAGAACGGTGCCTAGCCCATAGTAAGCGCCTAACAAATACCATAATAATTATTGTTATTATTGAATGAATGAGGTTGGGTCCAGGGCCTCGGGTCGCTATGGACGCTGGCCACCGCGGGGTCTCTCGGGATCCGGCTGGAGAGGGACAGGCCCAAATGGGATCAACGGGGCTGGCGGCTTGTTTCCCTGTTGGCGACCTGTCTACTTGTTTGGTTTTGCTGTCTGTCTTTCCCCCTTTTAGACTGTGAGCCCGTTGTTGGGCAGGGATTGTCTCCCTCCCCTGCCCCTGCCACCCTCCAACCCGGCTTCCCAGGGGCCAGGGGCAGCCCCCTCCCCCGACCCCAAACCTTACCCCCAACCCCCGGGGATTCTGTTGGCGCTCTCTGGGCCGGAGCAGCACATCTGGAGCCCCTGAACCTCCAGCCCGAAGCCAAGCCGGGGAAGGGGGGCACGGGTGCTGGTTGCCCGGAGGTTTATGCCTCCACCTGCCAGGGCCGACCGCCAAGTCGGGCTGAGTCTCCCCGGGAGGGGCCGAGCGCTCTGGCTGGCTGGCTGGAGGCAGATGCAGTGGGAAGGAGACAGGACAGACGGGCGATTGATCTTGCGGCTGAGCCGGGCCAGCCAGGGCAGGGAGGGGCGGGTGGGTGGGTCTCGGGGAGCGGAGCCGAACTCGAGATGAAGGGAAGGGGTTGCGTTTGGAGAGGTAGAGCGAATCCCCTTGGTGCCTTAACTTCCCAGGGGGGACTGAAGTTCAGAAGGCGGCCGGCTCAACTGAGCGCTTCGCTGGTTGATCCGGTCTTCGAGTCAGCCCTGGGGGAAACTGATGAGGTGGGAAGAGCCGGGAATCCAGGGGCCACAAGGATGGGCGGTGAAGGAGAGACAGTACCTCCCCCCCGCCCCCCACCTCCCCCAAGAGACAGAGATTCGGTCTCTTCGAGCACCGACGTGGTTCGTCGTCCCTTCCCTCAGCCCTGCAAGGGGCTCTTAGTTGCCGCTAGGTTTACATTAAATCCCCTAAATTTGGGTTTTAAGACCCTCTTTCTATTCTCATTCCTCCTCCCTCCCCCATCCCCGTCTCTTCTCCACCCCACACCGCATCGCCCTCCTTCCGTCCCTCCACCCCTAAAGGAACATCTCTTCTCCCTATCCCAGCCATGGTCCAGGCCACCTCCCCCATCCCCCCGAATCCCCTGCCGCCCTTCTCACTCTTCCTCCAGTCCCTCCCTGGACCTCCTTTCTCCTTTGCTCGAGGTTAGGAGCCCCATCAGACTCTGGACTTCTCAGCATGTCATGCTGTATCTCCCTTCCTCTTTCCTACCTCCCCGGCTATAGTCCTGCTAGTTGCGGTTGTTCAGAAGGTCTTCATTTCAATCAACCCTGGCTGTTTATGGGTACCAAAGGGCATCTTTCAAGTTATCCTTCCACCCACCCCAATAAGGTACACTACCCTTCAGGCCTCCCCAGGTGAAGGCAGGGCAGAGGGAAAGGAGAGGGAAGGGGAAAAGTGCCCCCCAACCTCCCCTGCTGCTCAGATCCCCCAGAGATATGGTTTGTAAGAAAAACACACCACCGCCACCAGTGCCAGTCCCTGTCAGAAAAGTTGGTCCGGCCCCTGGAGCTGGTGCATCTGGTTTATCCAGCTTCCTTTTCTCATCAGTTTTCCCACCTCTGTCGGAAACACATCCGCCAAGGTAGTCTGTTCCCACTCCTGTTGTAGCTACCTGTGCTGTGCCTCTGCTGGTCTCCCTCCCCGACACCCGTATTAACTGGTTGAACCCGACCCCATCCCACTGAGGAGGGAAGAGCCTCCCTCTCTGATCTGCGCCCTGACCTGACCTATTCAGGCCTGCTCAGCCCAGCCCAGCCACCAGCAGAGTCAGGGTTGGGGGGAACAATCCTGGCCAGGTCCTGGCCATGCCAGGGTTTGTGACCCCAGCCCAGAGGGACTGCCAATCAATGGCATTTATGGTGTGGGGGGGAGGGGGGTGGCAATCTCACTGGAAAAGAAAGACTTGGTGAATTGAGCAAGAACAGCACAATAGGAAAAACAGTGTACCCCCTACCCCAGTAAAGGGGACCTGTCAGCCTCCCTGTGGGTCTGTGGCTTTACAGTTTCTTAGTGTTTGAATTCTGCCTGCCTTCTGAAGGGACTCTGAGTGGACCCTGAGCTGATGCCAAGCTTGGCCTATATTGGGTGGAATCTGGGCCCAAGCTTCTTCTCGTCCCAGATAGAGAGGTCCCTAGGAGACCAAGGAGACTCAGCGATCATGACAATCAGTCAAGCTCTTGGTGGGCCAGTCTGTCAGGGTCAGTTTGGATTCAAGGATCTTTTCCCCTTACCCTTTTCCCCCTTGCTCCTTCCTACTGGAGGAGGGACAGGAACAGAGAGACAGTGTAGTCTAGCGGAAAGAGCACAGGACTGGGAGTCAGAGGCCGTGGGTTCTAATCCTGGGTCCACCATTTGCCTGGTGGGTGACCTTGGGCAAGTCAAGTATTTTCTCTGGGACTGTTTCCTCATCTGTAAAATAGGGATTATATACATTTTCTCCCATCCCCTTAGACCGTGAGCCCCATGTGGGATAGACACAGTGTCTAATCGGAGTATTTTATGTTTACCCCAGTGTTTAATACAATGCTTGGCCCATAGTAAGGGTTTAATGAATACCGTGGTTATTAACTCTTCCTTCACGCTCCCTCTGAAAGGTTTTCTTTTCAGTGTCAGCAAAAGAGGATTTAGTCACTCAGGACTGGAAGGAGAAGCCCCACCCTTGAATCTCTGTGCCCAAGGCCCGGTCTGCCCATGATCCCAACCTGGGCAAGAACTGTGTCCAGCAACCCTGCCCACTCCCCATTCACATGGTCCCTGGCCCCTGGTTCCTCCGCTGGGGTCGTGGTGAAGTGAAGTGGAGGGGTGCCAAGGGCGGGATTGAGTCAGATAGAGACTACCCCTCACCCCACACCCCACCTCATCCATTCTGGCCTTTCTGCATCTGGGGCCCTCCCTGGGCCTGGAGGCAGGGCTCTGGCCAGCGCCCTCCTCCCCAAGCCTGTCCCCACCTCTTCTCCCCTGGCTTGGCAGCAGGGATCCTCCCCAAGTGCGATCACCACTTTGTGGTTCTTGTATATTTCCTAATCCCCGTCTATGTTCTTCTCCTGGGACAGGACTGGGCAAGGAGTGAGGGGGAAAGTGAAGTAGACGATCTGGAAATTCTTCCTGCCGGGGAGGGCCAGGAGAGGAGGAGGGCCCGGGCCGGGGACGTTAAAACTCTGCTGCCTAAGCAGGGAGGGGCAGGCACAGCTGTGGTTTGGGCTTGACTAATATGTCAGCTTTGAATCTGGAAGTTTTTCCTAGTGTCTAACCTGAATCCCACTTGCTGCAATTTAAACACACTTTCCTTTCCACCTTGCCCTCTCTCTAGTTTGGTCAAATGTTCTATCCCTCCCCCGTAGAGTTAGTTCCTTGGCTGCTCCGGATCCTTAATGCCCTGCGGGGCCCATTCCACCATGTCTCTCTCTCATGGCACAGCCAGGATGTAAGGAGCACCCCCCACCCCCACCCTGGCTGAGATTTTCTCCATCTTTCCTTCCTCAGAAGCTGAATGTGTTGTTTCTCCTGGAGAAACTTCTCCAAATTCCTCACCTAATGCCAAGCTTCCTCTCTCGGGGGACTAGCCTGAGAAGGGGTGATGGGGGAGAAGTTTTGAATTGATTTTCATATGTAGATGTATCTGTGCTCTTTTTATGAATAGGCTGGAAGCTTTTATCTTTTATCTTTTTCTGAAGGCATGGGTGATGGGGGTGGGGGGCTTCTGCAGACTGAGGTTGGTCCGGAAAGTAACTACTAAGACCTATCATACCATCGTCTCCTCTAACTCCTTTTGTTTGGTGGTGGAATATGTTGGTCCTTTTCCAGATGAACTCACCTTTTCCCACAGAATAAATGCTGGGAAGTTGTAGTTTCAGCCAGAATTTCACTCTACCTGTTGCAACGCATTAGAAAAATGCAGGGTATTCAGGGTGTTTCTCAGTAAATACTGTTTCCCTGGATTCCAGCTCTCTCCTAAACCAGCTTGGCTGTGATCAGAGAGTCCTTTCCCCCTGAATTCTGAAAATCAATAGGGTGATTGTTCTGGGCTCATAAAAACTCCCAGGGTGCAGCTTGAGCTCATCTCTGACGGCAGTGAGGAAGTGCGTACTGGTGTGTAAAAGGAACCCATAAACATTTCCCTGCCCCCCACTGCCCACACACTCACCTGTCTCTCTCTCTCTCTCTCACATACACACACACACATGCACACACAGGACCCATTCACACAACCATCCCACACATCACACATTCTCCCATATCACCCAGAACACTTACAGTGACCAAACATAGCTATATGATTTCAAACGTATTTTGGGCCTGCCCCCTCAAGCACAGACAATGGGAACACCACCACACATCAGTCTCCCCACAGACCCCCTCCCTCTATGACACACTCACAGCTCCCTTCCCTGATGCAGGTCACACACACCAGATATACAGTCTCCTCCCCAAGCCCTTGGGCAACTGTGACACATACACAATCCCACTCCCTTCTGCTTTACCCTTGTACTTGGGTCTGCACCCTTTATTCACCTTTTCCTCATAAGTGCCACAGCACTTATGTACATCTTGACAGTTTATTTATTTATTTTTCTATCCGTCTCCCCTTCTAGAATGTAAGCTCATTGTGGCAGGGAATGTGTCTATCAATTGTGTTGTACTGTACTTTCCCAAGTGCTTAGTACAGTGCTCTGTACCCAGTAAGCACTCAATAAATATGATTGATTGACTTTAGCTGATGGCAGGGATAGTTCTTGAGCCATCAATTAATCAATGGCATCTACTGAACACCTATTTTGTGCTAAGCATTGTACTAAGAACTTGGGAGAATACATAGAGTTAGTAGGATCACTTAGGGCGTATTGATCAGAGCGCAGTCCCTTCCAGGAGTCCATACTCTCTAAGAACCTGACTTTACAAAGCCCAGTCCTCCTACCCCTTAGATCCCTTTAGCTGCCCTGTTTTGGGGCTCTTGTTGTGAAGAACAAAAAGAAGGGAGAGATTTAGGAAACACAAGTCCTAACGGAGCCCTGGAGATGAGTCACAGGGTCTCGAGAGAGGGAAGGGAATGTGGGCTGGATTAGGCCCGTATGTTCAAAGTTTCTGTTGGGCGTGAGATTATGGGCCCAGAAAAGATGGAAGCAAAAACCCAAAGGGTTTGTTGAGTTTGGTGGGTCTGAGCGAACTGACCAGCTCTTTCCAGGGTTCCAACGACAGTAAAGGTGGTGGCATAGGAGAGCAAACCATGAAGCCACCCAGTCCATCTCCCTGCCTCCCCACCCCTGTGCCATTTTACTAGCGGCTGTCTAGTATTAAAGATCTCCAGAGAAAGAGATTCCCCAACCTCCCTGGTCACAGGTGCCTGCAAGTCTAGCTGGTAGATTGTAAGCTCCCTGTGGGCAGAGTACTGTGTTTTGCTTCTGTTGTATTTTCTCAAGGACTTTTCATTCAATCGGTAGTATTTATTGAGCACCTTCTGTGTGTAGAGCACTGTACTAAGCACTCGGGAGAGTCCAATAGAGTTAGTAGGCACAATTACTGCCCACAAGGACTTACAGTCTAGCAGGGGGCAGACAGACGGGCTCAATATAGTGTGTCACACTCACTGAATTCCTGCCCTACTAGAGGGGTGTCCTAGGCCTAATCTTTATTCATTCATTCAATAGTATTTATTGAGCGCTTACTATGTGCAGAACACTGTAATAAGCGCTTGGAATGAACAAGTTGGCAACAGATAGAGACAGTCCCTATCGTTTGATGGGCTTACAGTCTAATCGGGAGAAGCAGCAAGGCCTACTGGATAGAACATGGGCCTGGGAGTAAGGAGGACCTGGGTTCTAATGCCGACTCTGCCACTTTTCTTCTGTGTGACTTTGGGCAAGTCACATCATGTTTCTGTGCCTGTTACCTCATCTTTAAAATGGGGATTAAGACTGAGAGCCCCACGTAGAATGTGGACTGTATCCAAGCTGATTAATTTGGATCGACCCAAGCACTTAGTACAGTGCCTGGCACATAGTAAGCACATATATCTAATGCCATTAAAAAAAAGAAAAAAAGTTGTTTCTTCTGTCCTGGCCTCAGTAGGCAGAGCCATAGCCCATCAGGGCTGCCAGCTGCCCATAACTTCATAGACCACCAGTAAAAGCATGCTCAAATTGAAGCCTATAAAGATGAGTATTATTATGGTATTTCTAAAGTGCTTCCTTAACACTATTCGAAGCACTGGGGTAGATACAAGTTAGGTCAGACACAGTCCCTTTCCACAGGGGGCTCACAGCCTATGTAGGGTAGAGAATAGGTATTGAATATGCATTTTACAGATGAAGAAACTGAGGGTCAGAGAAGTTAAGTGACTTGTCCCAGGTCACCCAGCAGGGAAGTAGCAGAGTCCGGTTTAGAATGCAGGTCTTCTGACTCCCAACCCCGTGCTCTTTCCACTATTCGGATGTCCAGAAATACGGGTGGCCACCTGGGATAGTGGCAAGAGGAGCATCATTTTCAGCCCCGCAGGTGCCTGGGTGTGGAGCTCAGCGTGAGTCTGGCCCACTGATCCCAGATCTTCCCCTCCACTGCCAGGAGTGCCTGCTCTCCACCACTTTGATCATAAAATTATGTCACAGAGAAAGTTTGAAAGCCATTCATCTCTGTACCTGCTGTTTGTAAGAATGGCTTTCATCAAAGGGGAACCTTGCTCCACCCCAGACCTCTGACACGCTGGGAAGGTCTTGAGGACACTTCCCTGGAGGTGAGGATCTTGGATTGCCCATTTCCAGCTCACAGAGAAGGGAGCTTAAAGAAAGTCCAGGGAGGATTGGGGCAGAGGCCACCTGACTCCTTTCTTGTCTAACCATTTTATTCTCCCCTGAGATGAGCACAGGGAGGCTCAAACCCCTTCCCCACCAGTACCCAGTGAGTTCTTTTTAGCAAGTGGAAGTGCCAATTCTTTTAGCCCTAGGGTAGACTGTAAATTGAATATCTTATATTTTCCCTGTAAAAGGGTAAAACTGAGAGAGTTTGCAGTGCACAGGGCTCAAGAGATCATGTGATTTTAATAAAAAATTCCCGAAAGGGCTGCAGCTTTCAGAAGACTCTCTTCTTTGAATCAATCAGAGGTATTTATTGAGCATGTACTATATGCAGAACACTGCATTAAGTGCTTGAAAGAGTACAATACAACAGAGTTGGAGGACACTTTCCCTGCCCACTTGTAGGTGGGTATATAGGGTAATCTGACTATTGACTGTCTTGGCTTTTCAAGTTTCCCTTTGGGAGAATTTGTAGGTCCCCTGTTGTGGCTGAATGAGGTGGGCATTTGGTCCAGAATGGATCCAGGTAAATACAGACTCTGAGAACACAAGAACTGGGTTTTTGGAGACCTTTTGAGTAGTTAGAAACCTCTTTCTCTAAAAGATGCTCAACTCAGTTTATCAGTAGTATTTATTGATCACTTACCCTGTGCTGTACTAAGGGCTTAGAAGAGTATAATGGATTTAGTAGGCCTGATTGGGAAGCAGTGTGGCCTAATGGAAGGAGCACAGGCCTGGGAGTTAGAGGACCTGGGTTCTAATCCTGACTCTGCTATGTGTCTGCTGTGTGCTATGTAAGGCAAGTCACTTAACTTCTTTGTACTTCAGTTATCCCATATGTAAAATGGGGATTAAATCATACTCCCTTCTACTTAGACTGTGAGCCTTATGTGGGTTAGGTACTGTGTCCAACCTCATTAGCTTGTCTTTTCTCCAGTGCTTAGAACATTGCTTGGCACATCATAAACGCTTAACAAGTACCATTCAAAAACAAAAAAGATTGACCGGGGAGTGGGGCTGGGGGGACAGGAAATTGGGCACTAAAGCAAATTAAAGATAGGGTGAAGCAGCAGAGTTTAAAGATCTGTACACAGGTGCTCCAGTGTAGGGGTAGGGGCAGCATGAAGTTAGACCGGATGCTTTTTTCTGTTTGAATTTGCCATCTGAGTATGTAAATAGAGATTTCCTCACTCCACTATCAATCAATGAGTGGTATTTATTGAGCACTTACCGTGCACAGAACATGGTTCTGAGCACTTGGGAGAGTACAAATCAACAGTTTTGGTACACATGTTTTCTGCCTACAATGAGGTTGCAGTTTACAGTCTATGACTGGAGTTAAAGGTCACCTTGACCAAATCACTACTGGACTTGCCTTTTCCCTGCCGATCCATCAGTCAGTCCCTCAGAGATGTTTATTAAGAGAAGCAGCGTGGCCTAATCGATAGAGCATGGGCCAGGGAGTCAGTCCTGAGTTCTAATTCCAACTCTGCCACTTGCCTGCTGTGCAACCTTAGGTTTGTTGTGTCTCTGTAACCTCAGTTTCCTTATCTGTAAAATGGGAATTCAATACCTCCTACTTAGATTAGGAGCCCCAGGTCAGACTATGTCTGACCTGATTATTTGGTATCTACCCCGGCATTTAGTATAGTGCTTGACACAGGGTAAGCACTTAACATTATCATTATCATTAATACCATTATTATTCCTCTGCCTCAATCCCAAAGCTGGACATCTCTCCACCAGCATGGTTGAGGAATGGGAACTCATTATCTTCTCTGAGAGAGACTTTTGGTTCCAGTCCAAATTCTCTAGGAAAAATACTAAGAGCTAGAGTAAATAGTCATTATATCGCATGGGCCATCAGTATTGGCTCTTATTTGGTGCCGACCATTGTCCTAGATGCTTAGGAGAATATAGTATAGAAGTAGAGTGACCTAATGGAAAGAGTTCCTGGGAGTCAGGCAATCTGAGTTGAAATCCTGGCTCCACCACTTTCCTGCTATGTGACCTTGGGTGAGTCACTTAACAGTTCTGTACCTCAGTTTCCTCATCTGTAAAATGGGAATTAAATGCCTGTTCTGCTTTCTCCTTAGACTGTGAGCCTCATGTGGGATAGAGACTGTTTCTGATCTGATTCTGCCCCTCTAGACTGTAAGCTCATTGTGGGCAGGTAATGTGTCTGTTATATTGTTACAGTGTACTCTCCCAAGTGCCTAGTTCAGTGGTCTGCACACAGTAAATGCTCAGTAAATACAGTTGATTGATTGCTTAGAGAAAGAGTACTGGACTGGGGTAAAAGTGCCCTCAGTCACTTGGCATTGCTACCCAGTGATTGGCACATAATATAGGCTTAACAGGTATCAGAATTATTGTTACTGAGTAAATGACTTGCCCCTGCCTTCAAGGAGATTACAGTCTACACTAGAGTTGACTGTCATGTTGGGACTGCTGGAAGAGATTGTTACCCAATGCTGCCAAGTTTAGAAAGACTTTGGATTTACTTGGTTGTGGAGGTTGTGGAGTGGAGAGGTCTGCTTTCCAGTTGGCAGCAGGTTTTGGGGGTGTCTTCTGGGACACCAGATGTCAGGTCTGTGGCCCAGCAAAGACCCCTCTGTGTGTGTGGAATGGTATAGGTATAGTCCTTGCAGGCAAACTTCTGAGGGCCCTTTTCCACTGGAGATGGCAAGATGGCCTGTAGGGCTGACCCCTTGTTGGTCAATCCTGGGGAAGTCTGGTAGCAGGGAGCTGAGAAATGGGGAAGGGAATGGAGAGCAATGGAGGGGGCTGAGCACTGAGGGGAGGGGAGAAGAAGTGATGGAGTGGCTGAGCCCTGAGGGGAGGGGAGAGAAAGTTAGTCATTGAAACTTGAGGGGAAGGGACAGGCAGCGATGGAGGAGCTGAATACTCAGGGAGAAGTTGGAAAGTGATGGAGGGTGCTGAGCACTGGAAGAGGGGACAGAGAGTGCTGGAGGCTATGAGCCCTGAGGGAAGGGGACAAGGAGCAATGGAGGGGCTGAGCACTGGGGGAAGGGAAGAGGAAGTTCTGAAGGGGCTGAGCCCTGAGGGGAGAGGACAGGGAGCTATAAAGGGGCTTAGCCCATTAGCAGTAGAAAGAGAACCTCCCAATTACACTGGTTTGCACAGTGCCCAATCAATCAATCAATCAATCAGAGGGCCAGAATGAGAGCCCACCGGATGCAGACCTTGTGCTAAGCACCCTAGAAGAAACGAGAGAAATGCCATAAAATGGCCCCCACCTGAAACCTTCTTCCCCACCCAAGACCAGAGTAGATGGCCCTATCTTGGGGAAGGCTGGGTGGGCTCCATTCTGGGCCTCTGGCCTGGCCTGTAACACTGCAGAGGGTCTGGGTAAGGTGGCCCCCTAGGGAGGGGCAGAGATAGGGAGGAAGCTTGGGTGAGGGGAGAGGTTTGAACCTAAACCCCACTTTGTGGTTGCAAGTTCTCCTTTCCCACACACCATCCGTGGGCAGGGGCAAGAGCTGTATTGGCATTCCAGGGCTGTCACCCACCCCACCCTTGCCTTTGCCTTCCGGAGCTCTGTTCCCTCCTGTCCCCTCCTGCAGTCCCAAAGCTTGGCTCTCTGATCAGGAAGGCCCCACCAGATCCACCAGAGTCATTTGTTCAATCTTCTAACCTCTGGACAGGACTTCCCCCTCACCCCCACATGGTCAAACCTACAGAAGAAGGTTCCCTGGGAAGGAGCCACCCCCCGCCCTCAGTCAGGCCTCGTGAAGCAGCAGTAGGAAGTAGCAAGAGAACCACTTCCTGGGAACACTGGCCCAGACCAGGTCCTAGGCCCTGGGTCTTTCTCAGTCCAGAAAACCCTGCAGAGATGTGGGGGCTAGCTCACCTGTTCTATCGGGGATGGGTCAAGCTCCACAGGGGTTGGGGCAGGGCACAGGACTGATCTCCCTACCTCCTGTCTCTCCCCACTCCAGTCTATTCTTCATTCTGCTGCCCGGATCATCTTCCTGCAGAAACACTCTGGGCATGTCATTCCCCTCCTTAAAATCCTCCACTGGTTGCCTATCAACCTCCGCATGAAACAAAAACTTCTCACTCTGGGCTTCAAGGCTCTCCATCACCTTGCCCCCTCCTACCTCTCCTCCCTTCTCTCTTTCTACTGCCCACCCCACACGCTCCGCTCCTCTGCCGCTCACCTCCTCACCGTCTCCCATTCACGCCTATCCCCCCGGCGATCCCTGGCCCACGTCCTCCCGCTGTCCTGGAATGCTCTCCCTCCTCACCTCCGCCAGACTAACTCTCTTCCCCTCTTCAAAGCCCTACTGAGAGCTCACTTCCTCCAAGAGGCCTTCCCAGACTGAGCTTCCCCTTTTCCCTCTGCTCCCTCTGCTCCCTCTCTGCCCCCCTTCACCTCCCCTCAGCTAAGCCCCCTTTCCCTCTGCTCCTCCCCCTCTCCCTTCCCCTCCCCTCAGCACTGTGCTCATTTGTATATATTTTTATTACCCTATTTATTTTGTTAATGAGGTGTATATTCCCTTGATTCTATTTATCATGATTAAGTTGTCTTGTTTTTGTCCATCTGTCTCCCCTCGATTAGACTGTAAGCCCGTCAATGGGCAGGGATTGTCTCTATCTGTTGTCAAATTGTACAATCCAAGCACTTAGTACAGTGCTCTGCACATAGTAAGTGCTCAATAAATACTATTGAATGAATGACTGGGAGGACCTAGATTGTGAGCCCCCTGAGGTCAGGAACCATGTCTTCTTGGGATGTTCAGCCTGTCAACAGGAAGCATAGCCAATAGTGGCTGAGACCCGTATTGCCCTGAAGAGTCTAAGCTGGAGAACTGTGCTTCCTCCCCCTTAGAACAGGTGCCCCACGTGGGAGAGAGATTGGGTCTGACTTTATAATCCTATATCTACTCCAGTGCTTAGTATAGTCCTTGGCACAGGGTAAGTAGTTAAGAAATAGCACAATTATTGCAAGGATCATTATCAGCTGAATCCTGGAGGCTCCTCACCTCTCCTCTCCTCCATCAGCACAGTCCCGATCGGGGCTCACTGGGAGATAAGGAGGGGAGGGGAGGTGGTCTCTGCTACTGCCACAGAGACGGGGAGATAAAATCTTATTCCCCCAGGTCTCAGGACCCCATTTCCTTCCCATGAGCCTGTTAGAGCGGGTGGGTGAATGGGCTGGGAGGGGACAGGCCTGCTGAGTGACCTTAGTCAAGACATTTACTCTCTCTCTACTCTCTGAAATGGGGTAACCCTCCCCCTTAGTTGGTAAGCTTCATGTAGGCCTGGGACTGTGTCTGATGTCATTACCATGTACCTTCCCCAACCCTTAGCACAGTGCTTGGCAAATAGTACTGTCTTCCCCTCTGGACTGTAACCTGCCTGTTGTCAAGGAATTTGTCTACCAATGCTGTTGTAATGTACTCTTCCAAACATTCAGTACAGTGCTCTGCACACAGTAAACGCTCAAATATCATTGACTGATTGATATTAAGCACTTAATAAATAGCATCATTAAGGAAGCATGAATCCTTTATCATTCATTCATTCATTCATTCAATAGTTATTTATTGAGCACTTACTATGTGCAGAGCACTGTACTAAGCGCTTGGAATGTACAAATCGGCAACAGAGACAGTCCCTGCCCAATGATGGGTTTACAGTCTAATTGGGGGAATTATGCTGTATCGCTCAAGCATATTCTCTAATAGGATAAGGCTACCGCCTCTCTTTCCCGGCTTTTCTCAAACAAGCTCACCTTGATTCAGCTCCAAATCTGAGATTGGTGAGACACCATCAGACTCCCCAGAGAAGTGGTTAAGTTAGGAGGGAATGGAAAACCTAAAATGTGAAGTGTCTGTTCAGAGCAGAGGGGAAGTAAAACCACAGGTAAGACTTTCAGCTCAACCCATCTCCCCAGGACATCCAGCAATGAGCTAGCTGCCTTTGGGCCTTCCTATTGCCCTCTGGACCTCCCCACTGCCTGCTCTCCTGGAGGAGGGAGGAGGAAGGGAGGGTGGTGACTTCATGAAATTCTAGTCCTGCTTTCTATGATTCAAACCCTCTGCCAATAATGATACTCTGCCCTTCTTTAGAGCCCTTCATTTATGGCTCTCCAAGCACTGGGCAAACAGCAATTAATTCTCCCAGAGTTCTTTGAGGTGGGTCCGAGCATTGTCCCCAGCTCAACCCAGTAGAAAGCCAGAGGACACTAACTTGGGGGTGGAGCTTCGTTTGGAAGCCAGGGCTTCTGACTCCCAGTCCTTAGCTCACTCAGGTCAAAGTTGATATTCCAGATGTCATCCCAGTGAAAACATCTAGATCCCAGATCTATTATTCCATAGTTCTTGCGTTTTTATTGTGTCTATCGGGTCTTTGTTCAGTAGTGGATAGAGCAAGGGCTTGGTAGTCAGAAGGACATGGGTTCTAACCCTGCCTCCTATGTGACCTTGCTCAAGTCACTTTAACTTCTCTGTGCCTCAGTTCCCTCATCTGTAAAACAGAAATTAAGACTGTGAGTACCATTTGGGACAGGGAATGTATCCAAACCAATTAGCTTGTTTTTACCCCAGCGCTTAGAACAGTGCCTGGAACATAGTAAATGCTTAACAAATACCACAATTATTATTTGGTCCCTTTATGTATTCAGTTCCTACTCATGCCCCAGCCTTCCCGCTTGCCCATGATGGCCAGGGACCAACCATGTCTTGTTTGGTCTTTGCTGAACATTTCGTCTCCAGTGTTTAGTACAGTGCTGTACACATGTTGAGTGTTCAAGAAATACCTGTGCTGGACTGAAGGGAGGGAACTCAAGTCCTGCCTGAGCTGGCCTCCACCAACACTGCATCTACCCTCAGAGCCAAGTGGGGAGTTTTCCCATGCAGCTTTGGCTGGCTCCGTGGCTCCCACATCCAGCAGGCAGGAAAACCAAGCTAGTCCGAAGGTCTTATCCCTGATCAGTGAATGAGTCGGAAGTAGAGGTGAAAATCAGGTCCCAGGGCTCCCTGCTGGGCTTGTCAGGCATTGGCTCAAGCAGCCCTTGGACCAAGGGGACAGGCTTCCGCTGGTGGGGGGCGGGCAGCCCTGAGACCCCTGTCCTGCAGCAGCCTCTCAGTGGGAAGGACTGTGATGTCCCTGGAGAGCCCTGAACTCCTACTGGGAGATCCAGAAGTGCAGATCTTGTGATCCAGTGGGGTGGTGGGGAGGGAGTTGGTTGGTCCATCTGGAGAGGAATGGGCCCAGGCTCAGCTCCCAGGCCAGAGGGACTCCAGCTGTCACCTAGGACTCCTGAATGGGGGCTCCTTGGGGTTACCCTGAGTGGTACGATGTCACACCTGTGCAGTCAAAGCCATCTCCTCATGTTCTGCTCTGTCACTGGACAGTTTCACTGGAGTCCATCAGAGTTCCTCTCTCTCCTCTCCACCTGCTTAGAGACAGCTCGTTCTCACTCTTTTTCTCCTTTTACCATGTCCCTCTCTGGAGGTAAGCAGCAGTTCTGCCAGACCTATGTAAGCACTTAGTACAGTGGCCCACACACAATCTATATCCCATGAATTGACCTGTTTCCAGTTCCATCTCCTGCAACTTCCCAAGCCTCCAGGGTCTTCAAGCTAGGACTAGTTGGATTGGAAGTAGAGGGAGGCAGTGAGGCCAAGGGAACTGGAGATAAGAGGGAAACAAGTAGGCTGAGACATTGAGCCCAGGGAAAGATAGATGAAGGAAACAAGTAGGATGAGGTGAGGGAGGGAGGATCAAATCTCCCTCAGTGGGTCTTGAGGCCACAAAGGGAAGCTGTTGGGTGGGTGGAGCAGTGGGTAGGCCTATTATACAGAAAGGGAAACTGAGATCCCTATGGATTGGGTTCAGCTGGACTAGTTGGAGTAGTATTTTCAACCCTTATTATCCCAGAGTTGGATCCTCTATTCCTTAAACTCCAGCAATTTCTCTCTATCTCTCTTTTTTTAATGGTTTTTGTTAAGCACTTTCTATGTGCCGTGACTGTGCTAAGTGTTGGGGTAGATACAAGCTAATCAGATTGAACACTGTTCATGTCCCACATGGGGATCATAGTCTTAATCCCCATTTTACAGATGAAGTAACTCTGGCACAAAGAAGTGAAATGACTTGCCCAAGATCATGCAGCAGACAGTGATGGAGCAGGGATTAGAACCCACATCATCTAAGTCCCAGACATGTGCACATTCCATTAGACCACACTGCTTCCACTCTGCTCTCCTTCTCCCCCTTCCCTCTCAAAGCTGTTCTTTCCTCCAATTGTACCTGGTTTAAAACTTCCCTGCTGAAGGATATTAGGTGTTTCCCCAGATGGTTCCATTCCCTGAAAAAGACTCTTCTTCTGAACAGCCTGCTGAGTCTACAGGAGGACAGATTGAATTTGGCCTTTACCTTGTCCTGTCCCTTACTCATTGGCCCACTGACCAACTGGGAAGGGATCAATCTATCAATCAAATTTGAGCCTTATTGTGTGCAGAGAACTGTACTAAGCATGTGGGAGAGTACAATATGACAGAGTTGGTAGACATGCTCCCTGCTTACATGGAGTTTACAGTCTGGAGGAAGGGATCTGATTCTGAAGCAACCCATCTTGTTGGAAAGAGGGTTTGAACTTTTCAGCCTGGAAGATGAAAGCTTAGGAGAAGCAGAGTGACCTAGTAGAAAGATCAGGGGCCTGGGAGTCAGAGGACCAGGTTCTAATTCTGGTTCCACCACTTGTTTGCTGTGTGACTTGAAGCAAGTCACTTAATTTCTCTGGGCCTCAGTTATCTCACCTGAAAGTGGGGATTAAGACTGTGAGCCTTATGTGGGACATGGAATATGTCCAACCTGATTATCTGATATCTACCCCAGTGCTTAGTAAAGCACTTGACATATAGTAAGTACTTAAATATCATTAAAAAAGGCCAAAGGGGGCCATGCTTGATGTTTGGTTGGACAGGGCAAATGTGGAGCAGAGCAGCTTTTCCCCAAATCTCAGGCCACCAGGACCCTGAAGGTTATGAGGTCAAAAGAAATACAAGGAAAGACTTCTCCTTAAAGCTACTGTCTTTTACTCCATTGTGTGAACCCCACAGAATAACAGGGGAAGCAGTGTGGCCTAGTAGAAAGATCATGGTCCTGGAAGTCAAAGGACCTGGGTCCTAATTCCGGCTATGCCACTTGTCTGCTGTGTGTCCTTGGGCAAGTCATTTAAGTTCTCTGTGCCTCCATTCCCTCATCTATAATATGGGGATTAAGACTGTGAGTCCTGTGTAAGACAAGGGCTGCATCTAACCTGATTAGCTTTTATCTATTCCAATGTAGATACAACAGTTAGGAGCTAAACAGATACCATTTGAAAAACAAAACGAAACAAAACAGGGGTTCAAGAAATGCTGCTCCTGGTGATATGGAATTAGTTACCATGGGAAGTTGTGGCGTGGATCAATTCTTGGATGAGTCCATAACAGATTATTAGAGGGGAATGTGAGGGATGCAGAGGGAACAGTTAGAAGACTTGAGTAAAGTAGATGTGTAGATGATAGGGTCATGATGGGTGATTTAGAGAGAAAGTTAGGTATGCTTGATGGTACAGATCTAACCGTGGGGATAGGATCATCTTGATTCTCCAAGCATCTGTTGGTGCTGTCTTGGGGAGAGAGCACTGGGATGGGGACTGTAAACTCATGGTGGGCAAGGAATACATCTACCAACTATGTTGTATTGTAGTCTCCCAAGCCCTTAGTATAGTGCTCTGCACACAGTAAGCTCTCAATAAATAAGATGGATTGATGAAAGAACTGGCCTGAACCTATTGGAATTGCTTATGTTCTAGGAGCCCCTCTCCAATCCAAGGTAACTCAGTTATATTTACTCAGATCATTCGGGAAGTTCCTGGGGGATTAGCGAGGAAATGGGGACATGATTAACCCTGCCAATAATCTTGTCTTTTCGCTTTCAGGTTCCATGTATGATGGATTGGCTGACAACTACAACTATGGGACCACTAGCCGGAGCAGCTATTACTCCAAATTCCAGGCTGGAAATGGTGCCTGGGGGTATCCGGTAAGGAACTTGTTCTGTGGAGGGAAGGGTAAAAAGAGGACTCTGTGGTTCATTCCAACCCGGGCTCTGGGGAGCGAGGGGAAAGGAGAGAAATGTGCACACCAACCCCCCACTTTCCAAGTCCAAGGTCGAGATACCCAGGGATCAGGCCTATAGTGATTGGGACTGGTTGATCTTCATTTCCTAGTCCAGCCCAATGGTTTCCCTTATCCCTGGGCTGGACTCATGACACTGAATGACCAGAAGACCAGTGAACTGGCACAGGAATGTAGGCCTGACCCCAGAAAGGGACTTCTGCATATATGGCTCTTCAGCAGATTGATCTGGGCAATGACTTGTCTAGGATGAGGCTGGGCTCGCTTGGATTCTGATTCCAGTGGCCAGTGAGGGCCAAACCTAGCTCTGCGCAGGTCTCAGAAATTCTCCTGCATCTGAGCAAGTAAGGAGTCTTTGGAGCCAGTTAGGAGGTAGCCAGCATGGTTGATAGAATCCATCAATCAGTAGCATTTATTGAGCAACTACTTTGTGCAGAGCACTACACAAACAAAGCTCTTGGAAGAGTGCAATAGAGGTAGAAGATAAGACGCCTGCCCTCAAGGAGCTTACTGTGTAGCTGAACAGAAGAAAAGGAGCTTCCAAACCTCAAACCCCACCCCAACTCCAGCTCTCAATTCTCATTGTTTCTTGGGAAGAATTTTAGAGTCAGTCTGGAAGGCAATAATTATAATAATAATTGTGGCATTTGTTAAGTGCTTACTGTGTGCCAGGCACTGTACTAAGCGCTGGGGTGGATACAGGCAAATCAGGTTGGACACAGTCCCTGTCCCACATGGGGCTCACAGTCTCAATCTCCATTTTACAGATGAGGGAACTGAGGCACAGAGAAGTGAAGTGATTTGCTCAAGGATACACTGAAGACAAGTGGCAGAGCCAGGATTAGGTCCCTTGGCATCTCAGGGAGGGGAAACCTCCATGTTCCTGGGAAGGTCCAGGCCCGGCATCTCTTTTGGGGGACATATTTTTTAATGGTTAAAACCAAAAGGGAAAACTCTAGCTTTCACCCACTCTTCCTCGAAAGCATCACCCTACAGTCATTTTGTTAGATTGGGATTTTTTGCGTGCTTTGAAGACTGGAAGGCTTAGCTGGCGATATATATTTGAATTGTGCATGGAGTGGGAATGGGTGCTTTCCAACTGTGGTCCTGAGACCTGTCTCCAATTGACCTGAAAGCAGTTGACTGTTGGCTGCCATTGAGTGGCAGGGTTTGGGGAGGAGAGAAGCTGGCTGATGGTGGGCCATCTTCCCCAGGGTTTTGGCTTGACTTCTTTCCCCTTCTGGTCAAAGTCCAGTGAGGCTCAGAGAGGAGGTTTCCTTCATGTTGGGGACATGGTGGATATGGGACTGGACTAGACTATGGATTTGTTTCTTCTATCTTTCTGATTTGGTTCTGAGGGATACCATCTGGCAGTGAGCAAACTTGGGTGAATCTCCAGGGTTGGTTTACAGAGTGCCCAGATGCTTTATATTTTCAAGGGGTCAGAGATAGAGAAAAAACTCCCTTAAAGCAAGGGTTATTAAGATGCTGGGCTGGAGGGGAAGAGAGCTTCCCAGACATCTGGAATGGTTTAGATGGATGTCATCTAAAGGCTGGGAGCTGGATAAGATGACCTCTTAGGATGTTGGGGTGTCTTCCTGGCCTGTTAAGTCTAGACAGATGACATCTGTCTGAGGATGAGGTGGCCGAAGGGTTGAAGTAGCATGGCCTAGTGGAAAGAGCATAAACCTGGGAGTCAGAGGGCCTGGGAGTCAGAGGGCTTGTAGGACCTTGGGAAAGTCACTTCAGTCTTTGGGATTCCAGTTTCCTCATCTATAAAATGGGATTTTAAAAAAATCTGTTCTCCCTCCCCATTAGACCCTATGAGGGACAGGGACTGTTTCTGATCTGATTGTCTTGTATCTAGCACAGTGCTTGGCTCATAGTAAGACTTAATTATTATTGTTGTTATTACTGGCTCTGTGGAATCTCTGATATCTCAGAAACAAGATTCTTGAAGAACAGACAACCCCACATTGCCCCACTACAATATTTAATACAGGAAGAGGAAATATGGGTGTGAAATTGTTAATGCTCTCTGGAAGGGATTCAACCCCATCCTAGTACCTCTCAGTCTGACACAATGCCCCATGCCTTCTCAGGAGCACCTGCCAAGTGCAGGGCACCATACTAAATGCTTGGGAGATAGAATGGAAGCCCAAGGTCCACTCCCTGGCCATCAGGAGCTTTTCCTTTAACTGGAGAATAGATTTCGACAGGTAGTATCTCAGGGGGCCAGATCCCAGAGAGGTTGAGGGGGGCAAGCAGTGCCCAGCATCATTCCTGCTTTTGAGTCTTCATTACAACCCCATCCAGTGGCCAAGGCATTTTAATAATTGTGGCATTTGTTAAGTGCTTACTATGTGCCCAGCTCTAGACTGTGAGCCCATTGTTGGATAGGGACTATCTCTGTTGCCGAATTGTACTTTCAAATGCTTAGTACAGTGCTCTGCACACAGTAAGCGCTCAAAAAATATGATTGAATGAATGTGCCGAGCACTGCAGTAAGCGCTGGAGTAGATACAAGGTAATCGGGTTGGACACAGTCCATTTTGGGGTTAGTCTACACTGTCCATACCCAGCAGTGCCCCAAGGTCCAAGTCCAGAAGCCCCCGCTGTTTTCTGCGGGTGCCTGCTGCCGGACACTTGGGCAAAAGCTCCTTGCCCGGCCCCCCGAGCTCAGCCCCCCGAACTCAGCAGGCCCGCTCCTTCCTAGCCAGAGGGCTGTGACGCAGGCCAGGACACCTGCTCAGACACGTTGCTCTCTGCTCGGTTCAGGAGAGGGTATGGGAAAGAGGCGGGGCAGAGGGCGCCCAGGCAGGGAGGAGGCTGCCGAGGGGAGGAGGGGGAGGAAACGGAATAATTGAGAGCGGAGCCAGACATATAATCAGGGGGAGAAAACAAGGTCCGGGCTCAGAGGGGAGGTGAATCGGGGAGGAGGTAATAGGAGCTTGTGGGGATGAGATCATGTGTTCCTGTGCGATTTTCCCATGATTGGCACAGCTGGCACTGAGAAAGTGCTTTCTCTCCATTAAGGAGAAAGGGGCAGGACTGGGATCCCATCCATTCCCGGTGCGCTCTGGGATCCCGGCAGACACGGCTCCCAGGGACTCCCCAAGTAGGAGAGGGAGAACGAGGAATTTATGTCCAGAGAGTTGGAGTTCAAAGACATTCTTCTCAGAAACTGATAGTTTTGCATTAGCCACACCCCTTTTCTTCTTTATTGTTGTGGTGTTTATGAAGTGCTTACTGTATACCAAGAACTGTACTCAGCACTGGATTAGGTTCAAGATAACCAGATTGGACATGGTCGAAGTCTCACATGGGACCCATACTGTAAAAGGGAGGGAGAATAGGAATTTAATCCCCATTTTACAGATGAGGAAACTGAAGCACAGAATTTAAGTGGCTTGCCCAAGGACAGACACACAGCAGGCAAGTGAAAGATCTCAGATTGGAACTCAGAACTTCCGACTCCCAGATCTATCCTCATTCCACTAAGCCAGGCTCCCTCTCCAAACTTCCCTCTCTCCCCACAGCAATAAGTAGTCCCACCTTGCCCATCTTTGTCCCGCCTTGCCCATCCCTGTTCTGCCTTGCCCATCCCTGTTCCGCCTTGCCCATCCCTGTTCTGCCATACTCCGTCCCGCCTTGCTCATCTCTGTTCCATCCAAGTGAATACAGAGTCCTGTGAAAACCAAACCAAAAGGACTCCTAGGAGAGATTAGTCCCACTACCTGACTTCTTTGGGGTCCAGGGCACATGCTTATTTGAAAAGGCTTTCCCTTCCCCCATATCTAGCTTCCCCCTTCTCTTTACTGTGTTCCTTTTGATGATTGCTCCTTACTCTGCCCTTTCCTCAGGGAGCACGCTCCTCTCTGAGGGCCTCCTTGATGAGCTCATCAAGCGCAAGGAAGGTATCCTCAGCCATAAACATTCCCAGACTTCTCCACCTCTTGTGCAGCTGACATTATATCTCTCTTTCACTGAGAAGTCTCCTAGTGCTTTTCCCCTAGGTCCAGGATACACACAGCAATTATCAAGTTTGCAGCCACCTCTGGAGTAAGGGAGAGACTGTGAAACCACTCATTGCACCACCACCCAATACAGAAAGCCACAAGTCCCCGGCAAATCTCCCCTTCTGGATTTGGGGTGACTGAGGGTCAGCCACTTGGAATCCATCCAGGGGTGGGGACTCCAGATCACGCTGTGTGACCCCCTCTCATCTGCCTAAGCGAAAGCCTAGAACCCCACAGCCTGGGTCTCCAACATTCCATGCCTTCTGGGTTGAAGGTTTTCTGGTCATCCTGCTGAGGGTAGGTCAAGCTTGGGCCTGTGGCTGGGCAAAGCGGTGCCCAGTTAATTCACATATTTATTGGTAAGTCTGGAATCGATCCAGGTTTCTCCTGCCCACCTGTGGCCTAAGCACACTGTTCGTGACATTCTGGATTCCCAGAGAAAACAGAGGGGCTGGATCTCCCCAGACCCTCCTGTGGGGCTCCTACCCTTTTTCTTTCCTGCTTTTTTTGCCCTTATCAGGACACCATATCCTCCTTTCCCCTCCAGCCTCTCCCCATCCCTGCTCTATCCCCAACACTTGGTTCTTTTTTGGATTTCAGCTCCAGGGGTAGGGGGAAGAAGGAAAGCAGCAGGAATCCAGGTAGGGACTTGCCAAGGGCTTGAGTTCCCCCACCCTGGTGCTTGCCCAACATAAGCACTCTGTGCTATACTGTAAACTCCTTGAGGATGGGGATCAATCAATAGTATTTACAGAGTGCTTACCATGTGTATATCACTGTACTAAATACTTGGGAGAAAACAACATAATGGAGTTGAAAGACCTGTTCCCTGTCCACAAAGAGCTTGTAGTCTTGACTAACTCTCTTGTACTCTCCCAAGTGAAGCAGAGTGGTAAACAGCTTGGCCTAATGGAAAGCACATAGGCCTGGGAGTCAGGGGATCTAGGTTCCAATCCTGTCTTTGCCATTACCCTGGACAAGTTTTCTGTGCCTCCGTTCCTTCATCTGTAAAACGGGGATTAAGACTGTGATCCTCAGTCTCTAGACTGAATATTTATCATGAGCAGGGAACATGGCTGCTAATTCTGTTGTAGCGTACTCACCCAAGTGCTAAGTTCAGTGCTATGCACATAGTAAGCACTCAATAAGTACCATTGATTGATTTGTGTGGGACAAGAACTGTGTCTAACATGTCCAAATGAGAAGCAGCATGGTGTAATGGACAGATCATGGGCCTGGGAGACAGAAGGTCATCGGTTCTAATTCTGGCTTCGCCACATGTCTGTTGTGTGTCCTTGAGTAAGTCACTTCACTACTCTGTGCCTCAGTTATCTCATCTGTAAAATGAAGAATGAAGAATGAGCCTGTGAGTCCCACGTGGGAAGGGACTGTCTCCAACCCAATTTGCTTGTATCCATCCCAGTGCTTAGTACAGTGCCTGGCACATAGTAAGCGCTTAGCAAATACCATTATTATTAGTAGTAGTAGTACAATTATCTTGAATCTACCCCAGTCCTTAATAAAGTTCCTGGCATATAGTAAGCTCTTAAATGCCATTTAAAAATGCTTAGTAAGTGCTGAGAGGGAGAGTGTGTGTTTGTGTATGTGTATATATAGAAGGAGAGAGAGAGAGAGACGGAGAGAGAGATAGTGTTGTCCTGACACCACAGATGGTGATGTTTACCTCCAAGGGCATGTGTGGCTGAAAAGGCCAGTGTGGGACCCATAGCCCTGGTCACATTGGACACCCTGTGTATGGTTGTGCTAAAGTCAATCAGTCAGTCAGTCATATTTATTGAGCACTTACTGTGTGCGGACTACTATATTAAGCACTTGGGAGAGTACAGTATAACAATTCCCCGCCACAGCAAGCTTACAGTGTAGATAGGGAGGCAGACATTAATATAAATAAATAAATTACAGATATGTACATAAGTGCTGTGGGGCTGGGAGGAGGGATGAATAAAGAGCAAGTCAGGGAGACACAGAAGGGAGTGGGAGAAGAGGAAAGGAGGACTTAGTCAGGGAAGCCCTCATGGAGGAAATGTGCCTTCAATAAGGCTTTGAAGTGGGGGAGAGTAATTGTCTGTTGGATGCTTAAGGTTTGCAGAGCTGATGCCGTTTTCTCCTCTGAGCTTCCTATGCCCAGCTTTTGGTCTGAGGGAGCCACTCCCTTCTACCTGGCAGGGCACCATGCAGGCCTGTCCTCAGCCATGGACTCCGCGTTTTCAGCTGGGATGTAGCCCTGTCTGAGGCTCTGTTTGTTTTACCTCTGCCCTACATTAAGTGCTCAGGAAATGCGGCAGAGAAATGATTCCCCTCTTGCAGCAGTGGAGCGGGGAGTTGAGGAGGCCACAGTTGTGGCCCTTGGTCCAGGCTCAGCTGGGAGCATCCTTGAGCCCACTGTAAAGGCTACCACTCCCCATGGTGCTGACTCGGACTTGTTGGTTGCCCTTTTGGAGGGCCAGCATCCCTCAAACCTCCTCTTAACGATTGGGGTATTGGTTAAGCACTTCTGTGTGCCAAGAATTTTATTAAGTGCTGGGCTAATAATAATAATTTAAAGAAGAATAAGAATAATTGTGGCATTTGTTAAGTACTTACTATGTGCCAGGCAGTGTACTAAGCAATGGGGTAGAAATGTGGTAATTGGAATGGACACAGTCCCTGTCCCACATTGAGCTCACAGTCTTAATCCCCATTTCAAAGATGAGTTAACTGAGGCCCAGTGAAGTGAAGGGACTTGCCCCATGTCACACAGCAGATGGGTGATGGAACCGAGATTAGAAACCAGGTCCTTCTGGTTTCCAGGCCCGTGCTCTACACATAAGGCCAAACTAAAAGATAATCTGATTGGACACAGTCCTGTCCCACATGGGACTCACAGTCTAAGGGGAAGGGAGAACAGATATTGAATCCCCATTTTACACCGGGGACCCCGAGGCCCAGAGAAGTGAAGTGACTTGCCTAAGGTCACAGAGCAGGCAGGTGTTGGTATTTGTTAAGTGCTTACTATGTGCAGAGCACTGTTCTAAGCACTGGGGTAAACACAGGGGAATCAGGTTGTCCCACGTGGGGCTCACAGTCTTAATCCCCATTTTACAGATGAGGAAACTGAGGCACAGAGAAGTTAAGTGACTTGCCCACAGTCACACAGCTGACAAGTGGCAGAGCTGGGATTCGAACTCATGAGCCCTGACTCCAGGGCCCGTGCTCTTTCCACTGCGCCGAACCCAGGTTCTCTGATTTCCAAGCCCATACCCTTTCCATTAGGCCACACTGCTCCTTTTCCCAATGAGGTTGCCCTGTCAGCAGAATGGGGATTAGACCCTCGGCGTCTGGGTTTTCCCCTGTGCTTTTCCTGGAAACAAGGTGTCATTAGCAAATAGAGAAGCCGATCACTGGGAACTCTAGAGGTTTGGAGTGGAGATTACCCAAAAGACCTTATGGAATCCCTTTTCCCAGGACCCCTAGCCCCTACATTCCTCTCACTCTTTGTCCCTCCCTCCTTATGCTCTGGGCTAGTTCAGTTTCAGGATTGGCCTGGAAGAAGCATGATGGGCAAGATGACTTCTAAAAGGCTCTGTCACCCCAGACATTGTAGGATTTGAAGGCTTTGCAGGGTGCTTTGCTTAGAGCGGTGGCTTCGAAGGAGTCTCCTGGCTGTTGACATGTCCAGCCAATAATGTCTGTGAACCATTGTGGCTGGATTATTAATCCACAGTTGTCTTTCCAGGATTGCTGCCAGAGCAGAGACTAGGCCACTGGAGGCAGTGGGGTGCATGGTAGAGTTGGGGGAAAATATGGGGGGAAGCATGAAGGGAGGAGAGCATGAGCAGCCTTGGAGTCCCAATGCCAAACCTGTGCCTCTGGCCTCCAGATCAGATAATAACCTTCAGCACAGCCCCTGTGTCTTTCATCTGAAGATCTCCAGGCTAGGCACAAACAGCAACTAATTAAGCCTTGCAACACTGCAAAGAGATGCCTACGCCTCTATGCCCCTGTTTTACATATAGGGAAACTGAGGCAGCAGAGGCATGCCAGACCTTTCCAGTAGCTGATCTGGAACTGAAGCCCAAGCGTCCTGATCTAACTGGTCTCATGTTATTTCCGGGAGGGTTAAACCGGCTCCCCTTTGCCTGCATCTGGCCAGCCTCAAAGCCCGCAACACGTTCCTGGAAGGGGTTGGGGCCGGGGAGGAAGGCATACCTTAGGGCTCCTCCAAAAGGCCATGTTTGGCTCAAGTGGAGGAATGGGGGGGCTGATGAGTGCCAGCTGGGGGTCTTTGCTGCCAAGCTATGACTCCCTCTCCCTCCAGCCCTGGGAGGACAAGCCCCCTCTGCAAGATGCTCCCAAAGAGCCCATTCTCCCTGGTTAGAGAAGCAGTGCAGCCTTGTAGATAGGGCACTTCTGGGAGTCAGAAGGTCATGGGTTCTAATTCCAGCTCCACCATAAGTCTGTTATGTGACTTTGGGCAAGTCACTTCATTATTCTGTACCTCAGTTACCTCATCTGTAAAATGAGGATTAAAACTACGAGCCCCGCGTGGGACAGGGACCTTGTCCAGCCCGATTTGCTTATATCCACTCCAGTGCCTAGTACAATGCCTGGCACATAGTAAGTACTTAAGAAATATCACAATTATTGGGAAGACACAAGATGCTTCCTTGGTAGGAGAGGAAATGTATTTGAGGCAGCAAGGGGGGGGTGAAGACGGCAGGGGCCGACCCTGATGTGTGTATTAGGGTGGCCCTTAGTCCATGAGCCCTGCGTGGGGCATTCATTCATTCATTCATTCAATCATATTGAGAGCTTACTGGGTACACAAAACTGTACTAAGTGCTTGGAAAGTACTATTCAGCAATAGAGACAGTCCCTGCCCACACTGGGGGACAGGCATTGTGGCTATCCTGATTATCCTGGCTGTACCCCAGTGCTTTTCACTGTGCTTGGCACACACTGAGCACCTAGCAAATACCTAAATTATCATTATCATTATTATGGCCCCTTGGGCTTGGCCTCGCCATTGGATGATCCTGCCCAAAGTATTGTATTTGCTCATATGAGATATACTAGCAGATGATACATCCCATTTTCAAAGCAACGGGAAGACCTACAGCAAAGCCGATGCCAAGGACTTGCCATGCCTCACCTCGCGGGCAAGCCCACAAGCTACAGCTTACAAAAAATTGCTTATGAAAAATTTCTCTAGCAGTAGGTGTTGGAGTCCAGCATGTCTGGGAGCAGTATTCAAAGGGCCAAGAGCTGTGGATTTCTTCCCTTGTTCATCCAGCACTTAGAAAAGTGCCTGGCACATAGTAAGTGCTTAACAAATGCCACAATTTATTTTTTGTTTTTAGTCAGGAAGCCAACAAGCCTGGTTTTCTCTCCTTTCCCCCTGGAGGGGAAATTCATTCATTCATTAAATCGTATTTATTGAGCGCTTACTGGGGGCAGAGCACTGTACTAAGTGCTTGGAAAGTACAATACAGCAATAGAGACAATCCCTGCCCACAATGGGTTTACAGTTTAGAAGGGGGGAGACAGACATCAAAACTAGTAAACAGGCTTCAAAATAAATAGAATTATACATATATACATAAGTGCTGTGGGGCTGGGGGGGAAGAGCAAAGGGAGCGAGGCAAGGTGACGCAGAAAGGGGGTGAGCTGAGGAAAAGGGGGCTTAGTCTGGGAGGCCCCCTTGGAGTAGGTGCACCTTCAGTAGGGCTTTGAAGGGGGCAAGAGTGATTGTCTGGCAGATTTGAGGAGGGATGGCATTCCAGGCCAGAGGTAGGGACGTGGGCCAGGGGTCAGCAGCGAGACAGGTGAGATGGAGGCACAGTGAGATGGTTAAGACCAGAGGAGCAAAGTTTGCAGGCTGGGATGTAGAAGGAGAGAAGGGAGGTGAGGTAAGAAGGGGCAAGGTGATGGAGATCTTTGAAGTCAATAGTGAGGAGTTTTTGTTTGATACAGAGGTTGATAGGCAACCACTGGAGAGTTTTGAGGAGGGGGGTGACATGCCCTGAACGTTTCTGTAGAAAGATAATCCAGGCAGCAGACTGAAGTATGGACTGAAATGGAGAGAGGCAGGAGGTTGGGAGGTCAGAAATGAGGCTGATGCAGTAATCCAGTAAGGATAGGATAAGTGATTGTAGATGGAGAGGGCTCCACTGGGACCCCAGAGGTGAGGAGGTTGATGAACCTGGAGACTGGGCCCTGGGATTACAGGCCCAAGGAAGACCCAAAGCTCTCTAGAGATTCAGGAGCCTTACAACAGTGGCTCGGCCCCTCTTGGCACCCTCATCAGATAGACATTTGGACATTTTAGGCACCTAGCACAGCACATGTACCAAGTGGGCATTTGATCAATGCTGTGACTACTTTTGCTATCACTGAGAAGTTAGTCATTCCAACAAGAGCAGCTGGAAACTGGAGCCAGTTATGTCAACATAGCTTCCAGAAGTCGGTTTGTCATTCCGACTGCCCAATCTCTTCTCTGGGGCTTTTCCGATTAAGCCCTCTCTTCCCCAGCTCCTTCTCCTTTCTGCATCATCTATGCACTTGGATCTTTGACCTTTAAGCATTTGGTACTCAACACACCCTGAACCCCTTAACACTTAAGTACATATCTATAAATTATATATTATAAATTATATATTTATATTAATGTTGGTCTCCCCCTCTAGATTGTGAGCTCATTGTGGGCAGGGAATGTATCTACCAACTTTGTTGTATTGCACTCTCCCAATACTTAGTACTGCTTTCTGCACACACTCTGCACTCAGTAAACACCACTGATTGATTGATTGATTGATAAACACAATTGATTGATTCCAGACCTGGGCATCCTCCTTCCATCTATTAGAGGGGATAACTGGAGATGGGTGAGTTGGAGAGCTCTATGGCCTCCTCCTCCTTCTTCTTCCCTTCCTCTCTCTCCCCATTCTTCCACCCATTCCGGTTATTGTTCTGTTTTCCCCAATTGATGGGGATTGTCACTTATTCATTCATTCATTCAATCATATTTATTGAATGTTCTTATGACTGTCCTGCCTCTCGGTTCAGGCTGCCAGTCTCTTCATGGAGAAACCCAGGGCTGCTTTCTGAATGGGCCCAGAGTGGGATCGGGTCCTGGGCTCTACCTTCTGGGAGTCCTCAGGAAGGACCTAATGCGAGATCTTGATGACCCCTTCAGCCTCCAGCAGGAGAGGCCACAACAAGCACTTAGTACAGTGCTCTGCACATAGTAAGCGCTCAAGAAATACTATTGAATGAAATAAATACTATTGAATGAATTGTCAGCCAAATGGGCTGTTGGCCTCTTGACCTCTCCCCACCCAGCCTGTCTCACTTCTCTCTAGGTCAGTGAGGAAATGATGTGGCCTCCAGACTGGATCTATCCTAGTTCGGCTCTGAGACTGCTCCTCCTTTCCCCATTGCTGTCCCTTGTCATCCCATAATCCACTTGCTTATGGTAGAGGCGTGACCTTCAAGCACTCTGTTGCTTAGGGCAAGCTGGATTGGAGCCCTCGCCTGTGTTGGGAACTTTACTGGATGGATAGGGTCCCCCCAGACAGTATTCGTTGGTCCTCTCTCCAAGGGGAATCTTGGCATCTACTTTCCTGAATCTGTCAGATGAAGGACTCCAAGGTGAGGTCATTAGAACAGCCTTGCAAATAAGTAGAAAATTTACCAGCCTGTAACAATTTTGTGTCAGCCTGCCTTCTCCCTGAGAAGCCCAAAGATACTCTGAATCTACATGTGAGCTGGTTTAAGAAGTAGGATTGACTTCCAGATCCCTTGATTTTAAAGTCACTCAATCACTGATATTTACTGAGTGCTTATTATCTGTCAATCATTCAGTGGTATTTATTGAATGCTTACTGTGGGAGAGTTGGTAGACACAATCACTCCTTCATAAGTACATGACCAGAGCATCTACTGTATCCTATAACAGAGTATCCTATAACAGGAGTTTTGGAGATGGGAGTTAATGAAAGGAGAGATGTCAGCACTGCATTTGACGGTCTTGCAGTAGGACTCTAGAGAAACAGCATTGTCTAGTCGACAGAACTCTGCCACTTACCTGCTGTGTGACTTTGGGCAAGTCATTTACCTTCTCTGTGCCTCAGTTACCTTATCTGCAAAATGGGGTTTCAAAACATGTCTCCTTCCTACTTAGACTGTGACCTGATTATCTTTTATCTACCCCAGTGCTTAGTACAGTGCTTGGCACATAGTAAGTGCTTAATAAATGCCACTGGTATTATTATTATTATTATTATTGTTATTATTATTTGTCCAACCTTGGGAGTCAAGAAGCCTGGCCTCCAACCTTCCTGGTTTGCTTGGCCCCTTGCTTTTTTTTTTTTTAAATGACATTTGTTAAGCTCTTAGTCTGTGTTCAACATGGGGTTTATAGTCCTAATCCCCATTTTTCAGAGGAGGCAACTGAGGCACAGAAAGTTGAGTGACTGACTCAAGGTCACACAGCAGAAAAAGTGTCAGCACTGGGATTAAAACCCAGGTCCTCTGACTCCCAGGCCTGTGATCTTTCCACTAGACCACACTGCTTGCTTGCTGTGTGACCTTGGGTAAAGTCACTTCACTTCTCTGTGCCTAATTTTCCTCATCCTTAAAAATGAGTCTTAAATGCATCTTCTCCCTCCATCTTAATCAATAAATCAATGGTATTTATTGAGTGCTTACTGTGGGCCGAGCACTATACTAAGCATTTGGGAGAGTACAGTACAAAAGAATTGGTAGATGCATTTCTTGCCTATAATGAGTTTACAGTCTAGAGATTGTTGGCCCCCTGAGAGATGAGACTGTGTCTGATCTGATAGTCCTGTATCTACCCCAGCACTTTAAATCCCACATTGGTGTCTTGAATGTGTTTTATGCCATTTTCCAAGATGCTTAGCCTACTACTTGGGGAGTAAATCCTACAATAAGACTGGGGAAAATCTTGTTTTATATGAGTTGAAAACAACATTCTCTCTTACTTTGGGCTGAGGTAAAAGGCCAGCAGCAATTTTCAGGACTGGGTTAGAGCATGGACTCAATCTCATCTCCAAAAGAGTCTGTTTCCTCATCTGTAAAATCGGGATTCAGTACCTGTTCTCCCTCCTACTTAGACTATAGACCCCATTTGGGACAGGAACTGTGAACAACCTGATTAATTTGTGTCAATCAATCAGTGGCATTTATTGAGTGCTTATCATGTGCAGAGCTTTGCACTAAGCATTTGGGATCTATCCTAGCTCCTAGAACAGTGCTTGACATGAAATAAGTGTTTAACAAATACCATGATTATTATTATTACAAGGCCCCTAACAATAATGATGAGAATGGTGGTATTTGTTAAGAGCTTACTATGTGCTAGGGGCTCACAATCTAAATAGGAGGGAGTAGGATATAGAATCCCCATTTTTACAAATGAGGAAACTGAGGTACAGAGAGTGGAATGACTTGCCCAAGGTCACATGACAGACAAGTGGCAGAGGTGGAATTAGAACCTAGGTCCTCTGACTGTCAGGCCCGCGCTCTTTCCACTTGGCCATGCTATTCTGAGCTGGGAAGGATTCCGCCTTCTGCTGCCTGATTAAATTTGCAACCAGAGAAGGTGCTAATGTCAGGGGATTTGGGTTCTCTCAAGAAGCGTCAGCAGGGGAAGATGCCTGTTTAGGGTGGTGACTTAGTCCCCTTAATCCCTACAGCGCTGAGTCCAGGACTCACAGCTTCGAGTATAGCTGCCCAGCCATCTTGAGAAAAGGGAGAGTGGCTTAGTGGAAAGAACCTGGGACAGGGAGTCAGGAGACCCAGGTTTTAATCCTGCCTTCTGTGTGCCACTTGCCTTATGTGTGACCTTGAGCAAACCACTTAACCTCTCTGTGCCTTCAATTCCTCTTCTGCAGAATAGAGTAAAACATCTGGTCTCCCTCCCTCTTAGGGTGTGAGGGATTGTGTCCCCTTTGATTGTCTTGAGTCTCCCCAGTGTCTGACATGTAGTAGGTGCTTAATCAAAGCTATCATCCTTGTCATTTTAATTATGAAAGAGGAAAGCTGTGAGAGGAATCAGGAGGTTAGAGAGATTTAGGGGACAAAAGGGTTTTAGTAACAATTGGGTGCTTTTCTTTGCTTGTTAGCAAGTTTCCCTTTTGTCTTGGGTCCTACTGGAGAAGGAGGGCTTGCGAAATGGCAGGCCAGACTGGCCTCGCCTCTGAGTCGGGGCGGGCCCCTGGCTGGTTTCCCCGGGGCCTGGGAGAGCCACCCTCCTGACGTGCCCGTGCGGAGGCCTCTCTGCTGCTCCTCCCCAGGAGCAAACTTGGAGGTGTAAAGCTTGAAGCTGTGAGGAGCAGGGCCAGGAGCAGGAGCAGGCCGCAAGGGGCCTTATAGTCTAAGAAGAAAGAGGAACAGATACTGAATTCCATTTTTACAGATGGAGAAAATGAGGCACAGAAAAATGAAGTGTCTTGCCCAAAGTCACTCAACAGGCAAGAGGCAGAGCCAGGATTAAAACCTTCTGACTCCCGAGCCAGTGCTCTTTCCACTAGACCACACAGAAATATATAGGCGTAACTCTGGACTATAAACTCATTGTGGGCAGAGAATGTTCAAACAGACAGACACAATTTCTGCCCACAAAGAGCTCACAATCTAAAGGTGGAGACAGACATCAATATAAATAAATAAATAAATGAATACATTACAGATATATACATATGTGTTATGGGACTTGGAGTGGGGAATTTGTTAATTTTATATTGTACTCTCCTAAGCACTTAGTACAGTTCTCTGCACACAGTAAGCGCTCAGTGAATATGACTGAACGAAAGAATGAATTCATGGGTCTGTGGTGGAGGCCACACGCTGAGGTTGGGGTCAAGTCTTGCTGCTTGACAGTCAGTCAGTTGTATTTTTTGAGAGCTTATAGTGTACGGAACACTATACTAAGCACTTGAGAGAGTACAATATAACAACATAACAGTCATATTCCCAGTTCACAATGAGTTTATTTTACCACTGTTTCCCTCACACCACACCAAAGAGTCTCTGGAGTTTCTGAGTTGTGGTCTGGCCTTCTACTGACCTTGCAAGCGGAGATTCCAACTCCAAGGTGAATCAATCAGTGAATGGTATTTATTGAGTGCTTACTGTGAGCAGAGCATTTTCACTATGCTTTCTGCTCAGAGCCCCTTAGTACCCCTAGAGCTCTGGATCTGAGGAGGACTGAGCAAGCCAGGAAATGGGTTGGCTGGTGAGGCTTGGAGTGAGGGTCAATCAATCAATAGTATTTGAATGTTGCTGTGTGCAGGGCACCCTACTAGGAATTTGAACTCTCCCAAGCACTTAATACAGTGCTCTGCACATATTAAGAGCTCAATATATACCATTGTTTGGTTGATTTGGGAGAGTACTATAGTTAGTAGCTATGATCCTACCATTAAGGAGTTTGCAATATACTATGTGCAAAGCACTCTACTAAATGCTTGGGAGAGTGCAATAGAGCTAATAGACATGACCCCTACTCTTGAGGGGTTTACAATCTCCTAAGTTCAGAACACTGTTCTAGGTGCTTGAGAGAGCACGTTAGAGCTGGTAGACATAATGAAGGAGCTTGGGATCTCCGCAGGTCAGAGGTGCGCATGGCCGTGGTCCTTCCGGCTTGGAGCCCCATTGGCTACTCCTAGGTGGACATCGGCATCCCTGCTCTCTCCCCCCAACATATTCTTCACTCACAGGGGTCTTGGGAGGGCAAATTGGCTATTGGAAGGGGGAGCCCATTGGTTTCTTCCCTTTGGAATCCTTCCTCCTGAACTGTGCTAAAACAACTTGACAAGATCTCTTAACAGCCACCCGGACCTTCCCACAAAATGAAGATTGGGAGGGCTTCCTTCTCCCCAAGAGGACAGTTCACCTTCAGTCAGCGCTGCTGCTTCTTTATCCACTGGGCCTGCCTGGGGCTCTACACATAGCATCCCCCAGCCAATACAACAGTCACCTCTCTCCCCTTCTCCCTTGCCTCCCTGTGGCCATCCTGGCCCAGGTGAAGCCAGCCTAGTAGGACCATGCCAAGAAGGACAGGTGAGGCTAGGGATAAGCAGTGACCCAGGAGCCCTGACACCCACTGCCCAGACCATGACTCTGGCCCCAATCCATCCACCCCTTCCACAGGTCCACTGAGTGTCTTGCCGGTACTCTGAATCCATTTCCTCTCATTTCTCTTGTTCTGTCTGATGTCTGCCAATGCCTGGGACAAAAAAACTGAAACAATTACATGGCCTGCCAAGGATGGAAAGAGAGGGAGAGGAGGGACAGAGAGAGAGAGAGAGAGAGAGAGAGAGAACTTTTCTGTTAAGGATTTGTTCCCCTCACAGGTGGGCTGATGTCCAGCCTGGAGAGGAGCAATAATAACAGCCACTGTGGTATTGGTAAAGCATTTACTATTTGCCAAGCACCATACTAAGCACTTGGGGAGATACAGGATCATCAGGTTGGGCACAGTCCCTGACCCACATGGGGCTCAGAGTCTAAGCAGGAGGAAAAACAGGTATTGTATCCCCATTTTACCATTTTACCAATGAGAAAACTGAGGCACCAAGAAATCAAGTAATCTGACATGGCCACATACCAGGCAAATAGTGGAAACAGGATGAGAATCCAGGTTCTCTGACTCCCAGGAGCATGTGTTTTCCACTAGGCCACATCACTCCCCTAGAGAGGGGACTTCACCTGTTCAGCAGATGCTTCCCTTGGAATGCCAATCTGAACTTGCTAATGAGAATGATCAGTTTGTCCCATACCAGGTTCAGTGAAATTGGAGGTGTTTCCCCCAGAAGCAGTGCTCCTCTCTAGTTGGGGACTCCAGGGCAGAGAAATAAAGATAGAGACCCTTGGGAAGAATTCCTGGAGACAGATTTCACCAAGAAACTGTTCCTTTGAGTTGTGGTAGAACTCCAGACAAGTTTCCTGAACTGAACAATGGGTACTGAAATGAGCAGAGCTCAGTGGAAAACATTCTTTTTTTATGGCATTTGTTAAGCAATTATATGACCTAATGGGAAGAGCATAGACCTGGGAATCAGAGGACATGGGTTCTCATTCTGGCTCTGCCACCGTCTGCTGTGTGACCATGGATAAGTCACTTAACTTCTCTGTTCATCAGTTCCCTTACCTGCAAAATGGAGATTCAATATCTGCTCTTTCACTTACTTAGACTGTGAGCCCCATTTGGGACCTGATTATTTTGTGTCTATACTGGTGCTTAGGTCAGTGCTTGACAGATAGCAAACACTTAACTAATCTTTTTCTTCTCCTTTTCCTCCTCCTCCTCTTCCTCCTTCTCCTAGATAATCAGGTTGGATATAATCCATAACCAATATAAAACTCACAGTTTTAATTCCAATATTGCAGATGAGGTAACTGGAGCACAGAGAAGTAAAATGATTTGCCTAAGGAAACACAGCAACAAGTGGCGGAGCCAGAACTACAACCCAGATCCTTTGCCCAGTGCTCTTTCCATTAGGCCATACTGCCCATGCTGCTGGGCCAAGCCACAGCTCCCAATCAATTATCAGTCAATCAATAGTATTTATTGAGGGCTTACTCTGTGTAGTAAGCACTTGGGAGAATACAATGGAGTTAGGAGGCCCAATCCATGCCTTCGAGGAGTTTTCAATCCAGCAGGAGAGACAGACTCTAAAATAGAGGGAGGAGTAAGCAACAGAGGTTAAAAAGCTGAACAAGTGCTTGGGGGAGGAGGGAGAGAAGCAATGTGAGGACCCTGCGTGCTTAGGTGACAGGAAAGTGCTTAAGTGGCAGTAGTGGGGAAATAGGGTGGGGTGATGAATCAGGGAAGACTTCCTGGAGAAGATGTGATTTCAGAAGGGCTTTGAAGATGCAAAGAGAAGTTGCCTGCCAGTTCTAAAGAGGGAGGGAGCTCCAGGCAGAAGGGAGGGCATGAGGAAGAGGTTGATGATGAAAGGGATGAGTATGAGGCACAGCCAGTAGGTTGGCTCCACAGAGGTAATGCATGTAAGCTGGGGTATAGTGGAAAATGAACGAGAGGATGAATAAAGGAGAGATTACTAAGGGCATTCCAGGAGGCAGTATTGATGTGGCGCAGTCCTGGAAGTTGGAGGTCCCAGGTTCTAGTCATGACCCTGCCCCCCTCTGCTGTGTGGCTTTGGACAAATCATTTAACCTGCCAATACCTCAGCTTCCCCATCTCTAAACTGGGTATAATAATAGCTGAACCCTATCTCTCAGGGGTGTTGTGGGAGCAAACTAAAAATAATGTAAGGTGTTTTGGCAATAAAAGCACCAAATAGAATCCCTCTAGACTGTAAGCTCAATGTGGGCAGGGAACATGTCTGTTAACTCTATTGTATGCCCCCAAGCATTCAGTTCAGTGCTCTGCACATAGTGATCACTCAATAAATATCACTGATTGATTGACTGACACCTGCTCTTTAGAAGTTTCACCACTGTGGAAGCCTGCCCCAGGAAAGGGTGATCGGCTTTTGGCTTAGGTTAGAGCCAGTGGTGTATAGAATGTCAGCCTTCTGGGGCAAGGTTACAGAATTGGAGATGTTTAGCCCAGAGAGGAGAAGGCGGAGGATGGGCTGAAAAATCACCTTCAAGTGAGGACAATAACAAGATGCTCTCTATGTCCACACAGGACCAAGATTAGGAAGGAGAGGGTTTGATTATCTGATCAGGAAACTTTTCCAGCTGTCAGGAAAATAGAAACATGAGAATAAGTTTCCAAGGGAGATGGTGGCATCTCCATTCTGGCAGATTTTAGGGAAAGAATAGAAACCGTTTGACTTGGATGGAGTCATTGCTCACCTACCTGAAGGCAGAGGCCTGGATGAGATGACCTCTTGAGGCCCTTTTTGACCCTGGGAAACTGAGCTTCTCTGTTGGAATCTCATGGAGAAATGGGTACATTCCTCCCATCCCGGCCCAGGAGTTGGAGTCACAGGATGCTCCCCTGAAAGGGTCCTCAGAAGACATGTCTTCTATCTTGCTGCTGCCTCCAGATAATTGTGAACTTCAACCTTTCCTCATGGGATGGGAGCGGGTGGGCATCTTCCCTCCTCTGACAGGTCTCTGGGGAAGGGCCTCTCCCAGCATCCCCTGTCACCATTCCTGCATTTTACTCATGATGCATTCTGGACTCCCATTGGTGTTTTTTGTTTTTTTAAATGGTATTTGTTAAGTACTTACTATGTATCAAGCATTATTCTAAGCACTGGGGTTGATGCACGTTTATCAAGTTGGACACAGTCCCTGTCCTGTATGGGGCTCACCATCTAAAAGGAAGGAGTATTTAATCCTTATTTTACAGATGAGGTAGCTGAGGCACACAGATTAATAATTATAATTAGGGTATTAGTTAAGCATTTACTACATGCCAAACACTGTCCTAAGCAGTGAAGCAGCATGGCCTAGTGGAAAGAGCACGGGTTTGGGAGTCAGAGGTCATATGTTCTAATCCTGCCTCTGCCACTTCTCAGCTGTGTGACCTTGGGCAAGTCACTTAACTTCTCTGGGCCTCAGTTACCTCATCTGTAAAATGGGGATGAAGCCTGTTAGCCCTACGTGGGACACCCTGATCACCTTGTATCCTCCCCAGTGCTTAGAACAGTGCTTGGCACATAGTAAGTGCTTAACAAATACCAACATTATTATTATTAGTGGAAAAAGCATGGGCCTGGGAGTCAGAGGACCTGGGTTTTATCCCTGATTCTGCCATCTGTGCTTTGTGTGACCTTGAGAAATTCACTTAATTTCTCTGAGCCTCAGCCTCAGTTTCCTCATTGGTAAAAGTTCCCTACCTCCACTGTGAGCCCCATGTGGGACAGGGACTGTGTCCAAATGGATAGGCTTCTATCTACCCCATTGCTTAGAACAGTGCTTGAAACATAATAAGTGCTTAACAAATGCCATCACTCTATCCATATATAATTTAAATATGTATGTAATATATGTTATCTATGTACCCATCACTATAAAAATGTGTATGTATATATATATATATATATGTAGGCATATTTAGGCATATATCTATATGTGGGGGTGTGTATGTGTGGGTGTGCTAGGGCTGACAGTTCAGTTGGTACAGCTTGGAGAGTTGGGATTTAGTAGGAGAAGACTTGTTGGAAGAGATGGGGTTTTAGGAAGGCTTTGAAGAATGGGAAGGCTGAGGTCTGGCAGATTTTCTATGGGGAGGGAGTTCCAGACTAGGGGATCACTGTGAGCAAGGGGATAGAGGCAGGAGAATCAAGAGATTCAAGTTCAGTTAGAACGTGGGATTATACTAATAGCAATAATTGTGGTAATGGAGTGGTTACTGTGAGCCAAGCTCTGTGCTAAACGCTGGAGTAAACACAAGTCCCATGTGGGCCATGGACTGTGTCCAACCTGATTAGCTTGCATCTACTCCAGACCTTAATACAGTGCCTAGCACTTAACAAAAAAGCATAAAAAAAGACACAGTTCCTACCCATATGGGACTCAGGGTCTACAGGGAAGAGAGAAGTATTCTATCTCCCTTTTGCAGATGAGAAAATTGGGGCCCAGAGAAGGTAAGTGGTTTGCCCTAATTCATAGAAGGCAAGAGGTGGAGCTGGAATTAAAACTCAGCTCCACTGACTCCCAGGCCCATGCTCTCTCCACATTCCACCCTCTTGTCTGACTCTGACAGCATTCTCCAGATACCACTGATCTGGAGCTAGCTCCTAGCTTCTCCCATTTGGAGCCCAAGAACACTCTCCTATTTGTCTTATCCAGGGCCCTTCTCAATCAATCAGTAGTATTTATTGAGCAGTTACTGTAGTAAGTGCTTGGGAAAGTATAATACAAACCTGCCAGTTGCACAGGAAATCAAAAGTCAGTAAGGGTATTTATTAAGCACTAGGGGTGTAGACACAAGATGATCAGGTTGGATATAGTCCCTGCTCACTCAGGGCAGTCTCATAGGCAGGGAGAGCAGGCATACCAACCCAATCAATTATTAACATTCAACAAATGCCTTCTTTGTGCAGAGCACTGAATTAAGCTCTTGGGAAAGTTATAAGATATGATCCCTGCCTTCAAGGAGCTTACACTTTAATCAAAGGAAATAGCTATGGGTATTGAGCAGTGACAGAACATATATATGATGTATGTAAGTGTTATGGGGTCAGGGGAAATTTATCACCATTTTACAGATGAAGAAATGACACAGCTGGCCAAGGGTGAGCTGGAGTTGGGACCCAGTCTCCTGCCTCCCAGAGCCATGTTCTTTCCACTACCCCCTCCTGCCTCCCTACCTTCAGAGGTGATGGGGTAGAGCAGTGGCAAAGCAATTCTCCTGTGCAGGCGGCACCAGCATGGATGAAGCGGAGACCAGGCAATGGTGTGTGTGTTTCTGGAGAGGGAGGGAGACTCTGTTCCTGTCCTCTTGTGACCATAAGGTCACTTTTCTTGACTGTTCAGGACTTGGAGAATTGCAGTCAGTGTTGCTGCTAGGGGGGGAGGGGTCTCCCAAGGATGGTAGTCCACCTGCAGGTTCAGTCTGAGATCAGAGATAAGCTGATGAATTTCCCCACTCTCCGAGTCTCTAATAATAATGATAATAATAATTATGGTACTTGTTAAGTGCTTACTATGTGCCAAGCACTATTCTAAATGCTGGGGTAGATACAAATTAATCAGGTTGGACCCAGTCCCTGTCCCACATCGGCCTCAGAGTCTTAATGTGAGCTCTGGGCACCCCTCTCAAAGGTTCTCGAGATGCTTTCAATCCTGGAAATGTCATTATCCAGGAATTTCAGGTTTTACCCATGATCCTCTAGACTGTAAACTCAATATGGGCGGGGAGCATGTCTTTTTGCTAATTCTGTTGTACTCTCCCAAGCACTTAGTACAGTGCTCTGCACAGAGTAAGCACTCAGTAAATACCACTGACTGATTGAACTGAGGGGGTTCTCTTCAGCTCCAGCTTATGTTTTCTCTAGGGGTTGGGTGAGGGTTTTTTTCTGATTTTTTAATGGTATTTTTAAAATGCTTACTATGTGTTAAATACTGTTCTAAGCATTGGGGTAAATTAAGTTGGACACAGTTTCTGCCTTATATGGGGCTTACAGTCTAAGTAGGAGGGAGAACAGGTCAACTGAGGCACAGAGAAGTGAAGTGACTTGCCCAAAGTCATACAGCAAGCAGTTGGCAGAGCCAAAACTAAAACTCAGGGCCTCTGACTCCCCACCATGCTCTTTCCACTAGGTCCTGCTGCCTGGTGCTTGCCAGGGTTGCCTGCCCCCCTTCACCTACCATCTGGCCCTCAGGCAGGCCTGCCCTGCTGGAACTTTTTGCTGCTTCCTAATATTTCCTCCCTTGGACCCTCAGTCTCTCGCCCACCCCCCTTGGGGCTGCCCGACCTGGGGAGGGTCGTGACAGCCCCCTGCCCCACGTCCTGGTGCTGCCCCAATCTGGGGAGGAATCCGGAGCCATTTGGGATTGTGCTTGTCCTGGCTGGAGTCCTGGCACTGCTCCCAGGACTCCCTTCCCTGGGTGCTTGGGGCGAGGGCCGGTTAGGCCCCCAAGTCACGGCATCGCCGACGGCACACATGCACCCCCACCCTGCTGACACACCAGTTCAGCTGTGACTCAGATGATCGAATAGGCGCAGGGTGATTCAGGAGGCCTCCAGCTGAGTCAGCAGGTGCAGCATCTCTCTGCCTCCCTGCCCCACTTCACTTTCTTGCTGGTCCCTGTGGCCTTCTGAGGTCAGTTTGCCATTTACCTTGCCTCACATTGGTGTGTTAGTCAACATGGTAGTTCACTAGCACTGTCTCCTATTCTTCCAGCTTCTGAAAATAATATGATTATAATAAACTGGGGTATTTGTTAAGCACTTACCACGTGCCAAGCACTATACTAAGCGCTGGGGTAGCTACAAGCTAATTAGTTGGACATAGCCCATGCCCCACATAAGGCTCACTGTCTTGATCCCCATTTTGCAGATGAGGTAACTGAGGCACAGAGAAGTGAAGTGACTTGGCCAAGGTCACACAGTAGGCGAGTGGCGAAGCTGGAATTAGAACCCAGGTCCTTCTGATTCCCAGGCCCGTGTTCTATCCACTAGGCCAAAGGGCCCTTCTCCACCCTGCCAGGTAGCACCACACCAACCATGGGGGGTGGGGGAGAGAAAGCCCTACTTATCCCTTTCCCTGAATTCTGCCCCTGGCTCTTGGCCTGTCCCTTTGCAAGAAAAGAACAGGTCCAAAGGAGGAAATACCCCTTATGCACTTTGATACATCCCCTGCCCACAGCCCCTCAGAATTTATGTCCATATCCTTCTATCCTGCGGCTTCCTCTACTTATAATTAATTAGAATATACTACAAACTACTTGAGGGCAGGGATCGTGTCTTCCAACTCTGTTATATTGCATTCTCCCAAGCACTCACTACAGTGCTCTGCAAACAGTAAGTGTTCAAAAAGTATCATGGATTGATTGACTGAGAGCGGGGAAATCCTGACTCTGTTAAGTGGGGAAATCCTGACTCTGTTCCCCAAATCAATCACCAGTAGAATCGATTGAGCACCTACTCTGCTTATTCAAGAGCACTGTGCTAAGGGCTCAGGAGAATACAGTAATAATAATAATGTTGGTATTTGTTAAGCGCTTACTATGTACAGAGCACTGTTCTAAGCGCTGGGGTAGACACGGGAATCAGGTTGTCCCACATGGGGCTCGCAGTCTTAATCCCCATTTTACAGATGAGGTAACTGAGGCACAGAGAAGTTAAGTGACTTGTCCACAGTCACACAGCTGACAAGTGGCAGAGCTGGGATTCGAACTCATGACCCCTGACTCCAAAGCCTGTGCTCTTTCCACTGAGCCACGAGAGCACTGTAGTCTAGTGGAAAGAACTGTAGTCTAGTGGAAAGAGCATAGGCCTAGGAGTCAGAAGACCTGAGTTCTAATCCCAGCTCCCCCACTTTGGCCCAGTCGCTTAACTTCTCCGTGTTTCCATTACCTCATCTGCAAAATGGGGAGTCAGTACCTATTCTCCCTCCTACTTAGACTCTGAGCCCCAGTGGATGTATCTTCCCCAGCGCTTTGTACAATGCTTGATACGTAGTAATAGTAGACACAATGCCTACTGTTGAGGAGCCAGCCATCTAGCAGAGACACCCAGTAGGTGTACGAATGCTCCGCGGAGGGTGGGAATGTCTGAAAATGCCCAAGTTTGGGAAGGCTGGTAGGAGGGGGCGGGTGTTCCTGGGCTGGGCAGAGCAGGGGCGTAGACAGTGGTAGAACGGGTTTGCTCACCTTGCTGGCAGAAGCTTAGTTCCAAATAGGCTCATAGCCGGAGGCCTCAAACGTCCTTTTCATCTTGCCTGCCCAGCAAATAACAAACCGTGGCGAGCGGCCACGCAGACTGATATGCTTGGCCGAGGGCTGGCTTGGGAGTCTCCAGGCAAGGACCTCCTGGGAAATGGGTCGAAGAGGTGGAGTCCGAAGGACTCCTGTCAGAAGGAATGAGGGAACCGGGAGACCTGGCTGCAGGGAGAGCCAGGCATTGGGCAGGGTTGTGGAGAGATTCCCACCCGTTGTTTTCATCAGCCCACAAAACTCGCATTGGTTCCATCCTCATTTGTAGAGACTAAAGGGTCCGAAGCGTTTGCTTGATTGTAAGCTCCTAGAGGGCAGGAATTGTGTCCCTTAACTCTATTGGACTCTCCAAAGCACATAGTACAATGCTCTACACAGAGCAAGTGCTCAAAGAGTATGTTTAATTGATTGTCTGCAGCCATTGCCTCCAGACTTTCTTCCCTCCGCACTCTCAACTTTCTTCCTAATTCCAGAGATGCAGATGGCCTAGTGGAATGAGTATGGGCTTGAGTTCTAATCCCAGCACTGCCACCTCTCTGCTGGGTGACCTCGGCCAAGTCACTTCACTTCTTTGATCCTCATTTGCCTATTCTGTAAAATGGGGATTAAGTTCCTGTTCTTCCTCCCCCTCAGACTGTGAGTCCCAGGTGGGAAAGTTCTTAGTACATTATTATTATTATGATGGTTATTATGATTTCTGTACCTTCCCCTGCCCTCTCCCCCACCAGCTCCCAATGCACCCCCAGAGCCAGGACACAATCCTGTTTGGGAGGGATTGGGCAGAGCCCTGCCTGGATTCCTGGTCACATATTTTAGCCCAGCGATTCCATTTCAGCCAAGTAATAAAGAAAGGTAGAATTCACAACATTCACTTTAGGGTACTGCTTGATTCCTCTAGCCTCTGCAAGTGGGCTTAGGTAATGATAACAGTGATGGTATTTGTTAAGCGCTTACTATGTGCCAAACACTGTTCTAAATGCTGGAGTAGATACAAGCTAATGAAGTTGGACACAATCTCTGTCCCACATGGGGCTCTCAGTCTTAATCCCCATTTTACCCATGAGGTAACTGAGGCACAGAGAAGTTCGGTGACTTGCCCAAGATCACCCAGCAGGCATATGGTGGAGTCAGGATTAGAACCCCGTTCCTTCTGACTCCCAGGCCCATGCTCTTCCCACTAGGCCAATGCTGCTTCTAGGCCTGCTTCTATCCACTAGGCCCTGCTAGAACAGGGAGAGTCAGCTCCCCAGGACTTCCTCCTGTCAACAACAGGAGACAACAGGACATGTTTCCAGGGGTTCTAGACAGAGGACTTTTCATTGTATGTCCTTTCTTCTTGGCAATTTAGCCTAGAGCTTGTGTTTCCGCCCACTCCACCTTCAGGAGCAAAGTGAGGTTCAGGCGAGGGGCCCCGCCTTATCCAGCTCATCTGCACAGACCTGCATGAGTAATGGGTACTCTTTTCATGCGAGAAAGCTGTGACTACACTAGGAAATTTTCTGGATAATTCAGATCCCCAATTACCCTCTGACCCATAGGTGCCCACCACATGGAGCCGTTGACCCCCACAGCTGGAAGGGCAGGATTCCTGGCTTTGCTCACCCCAGGGAGCTGACAAGACCCGTGCAATTTCCCATCAAGGCTGAAAAGATACCAAACGGCAGCTTTGACCTATTTGCTCTTCGAAGCCTGTCCCTCCCAGCCCTCAGTCTCCATTAAAATCCCTGCCTCTTCATCACCCCCAAGTTCACAATGAAAACTATAACCTAATAACTGGGGCCAAAAAATATGTTTGGGCATTGTGTATCCTGATAAGTGGAGGGTGTAGACCCTTCCAGAGATAACCAGGAACATTTCCGGCTTGATTTTTTCCTTATCTCTAGGATTCTGCTCAGATATGCTGCCAGAGATGCTGTTTATTGAGTCCCCAGAAAGGCTCCCAGCTGTCAAGTGTAGACCCCCTGGACTAGATAGACATCTTAGGCTGGTGAAGATTCACCCTGCGAGTCTTAGGAGAAAATCAGCCTAAGGTGTCTCATCTATGATCTAGCTGGGGCTTACTCTTCTCTGCTGAGCAGACTCTTAGGAAGGCCCAGAATGGCTTGGAGATTGAAGAAGGGGAAGGCAGCTGCCTTCTCAAAGTAGACTCTAATGCTGCAGCAGAAGCCTCGTTGGTGATGGTGGTAGTCGCAGCAGTAGCAGCATTTTTTATTGACCACCCACTAGATGCATTGCCTTAAATGCTTGGGAAAATTAAACAGACATCCATTCCCTGCCCACAAGGAGATTTCACTGAAGTGTGGAGAGAGGTGGGTGACCAGAATGTGTTAAATGAGGGTGTGTGGCTGAGCCCTTGGGGCCGGAGATGCAGAATTTGAAGACATTGAGCAGCAGATAGGAGACCCTCTGGTGCCCTCCCTCCCTCCAGCCCCTCTCAGCCCTTCTCCAAGGGCGAGAGGGTATCTCCGGATGAGAAGCTTGAGATTCCCATGTGGGAGCTGCTTTGCACACCTCAAAGGGGTGTGTCTGAGCGATCTGTCCCACCCCAGAGAACAAAGCCGTAGGATGTGGCTGAGATGACGTTACCTCACTTGTATGTCATCCCATTGACGCCGCCTGCCTCGGTTTCACCCAGGGAAGGGGGGGTCGAAGTTAGGGATTTCTCATCAGGCTGTCAGGAATGTTGTTACACTCCCTGTTGGAGTGCCATCAAAGGCTTCACGTGTCCCTCTGGACCTCCAGCCTTTCTAGCTCGCTCCAGCTGAGACCCACTGGGGGAGGGCAGGATGGGCCCCCGAGGCCTGGTCGGGCTTGGTTTCTCTCTGACTGAGCACCTCAGAGGGGGCACTGGCTCCTCATTTGCAAGTAGTTCCCCAGTGGCATGATTTGCAAGCTGCCCACCCCATGGTTGTGCTCCTTTGCTTTCCGGGCAACCCAGCTTCTGCTAGGTCAGGCCAGCTCCACCCAGAAAAGTGACCGGTGGAGGGAGGGGAGAACATCTCAGGTGCTCTGATTTATGGGGCCATTCTGGTGGGAGGAGGAGGAGGTGGGGGAGGCAACAATGAGAATCGTTTGGGGCTTCTGATGTTGGACGCTGCTATGCATTTGACTGGGGTGGGGTGACCGGGTTGGGTGGAAAACTTTAGCACCTCGTGGGGAAGACACACACGGGAGTAGGGAGGTGTCCTGAATGACTACCCCAGAGTGGCAAGTGGACCCCAGAGATGGGCACTGGGCAGCTGGTCAAGGCTCAGGCCTGACAAGGTTAATTCCAAATCACCAGCTGCAAGGAGAATTTTCCCAGGCAGGATGTTGATCCTGGAGCTTGGGAGCATGTCGGCACAGGTCGGATCCAAATGAGATTCTGGCAGGCTCTAGGGAAAACGACAGAAGAGTTGGTTTGGCTCCCGGAGCAAAATCCTCCAGTTGTTCTCAGCTGTTAGTCCCCTTCTCACCTAGCTTTGTTCTCACAAGGAAATAAAGACCAAGGTACCTCTCTTTGGTCTTTCTTCTTGAGGATGTCGGACCATTTTCTGGGTGGTGTTGGGCTGTTGCTGATGGTGGGGAGGGCTTCCCTGACAGCCTCATCCCCTTACCCACGTGTGCCTTCTGGTTGCCTGAAGGAGGGGGGACTTGAGGGAGGAGGCTGCGGACCAGTGGTCAAAGGGCAGAATCCCTGATTCCTCTTCCCCCAATTTGGGATGCTCCTTGTCCTGGGATTTCCCCACTCAGGTCTTCAGTTTGCCCATCTTGGAAATGGGACTACTGCTGCTGGTAATGGTGGTTAGCTGCTAGGGCTCTCCTTGAATGTGAAAGAGTAATAGTTCTCATCTTCAGGTTAGCTCTGTCCCCTTAAATTCTCCCTAGTAAGGACAAGTAGGAATTATTAAGGACAAGTAGGAAACAATCAATAGTAATTGTTTAGAACCTACTTGGTGCAGAGTGCTATACTGAGCATTTAGGAGACTAATAATAATAACTGTGTTATTTGCCAAGCACTGAACTAAGCACTGGGGTAAGTACAAAATAATTATATCCCACATGGGACACACAGAGAAGCAGCATGGCTTAGTGGAAAGGAGCATGGTCTTGGGAGTCAGAGGACATGGGTTCTAATCCTGGCTCCACCATTTGTCTGCTGTGTGACCTTGAATAAGCCACTTAACTTCTCTGTGCCTCAGTTACCTCATCTGTAAAATGGCGATTAAGATTGTGAGCCCCACGTGGGAAAACCTGATTACTCTGTATCTACCCCAGTGCTTAGAACAGTGCTTGGCACATAGTAAGTGCTTAACAAAATACTATAATTATTATTATCAGAAGAGAGAACAGATATTCATTTATTCATTCAATCGTATTTATTGAGTACTTACTGTATGCAGAGAACTGTAGTAAACTCTTGGAAGAGTACATTATAACAATAAACAGACACGTTCCCTGCCCACAACAAGCTTACTGTCTAGAGATGAGCTTACAGTCCCCATTTTGCAAATGAGGGAACTGAGGCACAGAAAAGTTAAATGACTTGTCCAAGGTCACACACCAGGTAAGTGGTGGAGCGGGGATTAGAAGCCAGCCCCAAGCCCTTGCTTTTTTCACTAGGCCACAAGTACTACAGCATTAGTAGACCATGACTCCAAGGAGTTTACAATCTAGCAGGAGATTGTAACACTAAAATAATTAAAGAGAGGAGGATATAATAGAGTGAAAAAATATGTGCACAGAGGCATAGTGGGGGCAGGGTATGTGAGTATTTAAGTGTCCCGGATTTTGTGAAGTTGCTGAAATGGCAGATGGGGAGATAAGGTGGGGAGATTGGCAATTAATCAGGAAAGGCCTCCTGGAGAAGATATGGTTTCAGAAGGGCCTTAAAGATGAGGAGAGCAGTAAACTGTCTGATGTGAAAGGAGAGGGAGTTTTAGGTAGGAGGGAAGGTGGGGACAAGAGGTCACTGCTGAGAGAGATGAGAATGAGGCACAGTGAGTAGGTGAGCTCAAGAGAAATAAAGAGTGTGAGCTGGGGTGTAGTGGGAGAGAGTCAACTGAATGCCTTAAAGCCAATCACCAGGAGTTTCTGACTGATGCACAGAGGAATATCTTGAATAGCCATCCCTTGTGCATCTTCCTAAATTCAGTGGTGGGTCTTCAACTAGGTAGGGTGAGGTCAAGAGTGAGGGAAGCAGGTTTGCAGGGTAGCAGAGCTTTAAAGGCCAGAATGCCTTCCTTTAAAACCCATCGAATTAGAAAAGAAAGTGCTTTTCCTGCTTTCTGAATGCATTTGCTTCAGAAAAAAACAAAACTATTGATAGACTCCCTCATACCTATATACTCTCTCCTCTGCCTAAAATCCTCTTCTCAAGAACCTCCAGTGGTTGTCCATCCACCTCCTTATTGAAAAGGAAGTCCTTACATTAAGCTTTAAAGCACTCAATCAGATCACCCTCTCCTACCTTACCTCTCTGATTTCCTACAACATCCTAGTCCACCACACACTTGCTCCTCTTATGCCAACATACTGTGCCTCAATCCCCTCTGTTTCACTGTCAATTCCTTGCCCACATCCTCCCTCTGGTTTAGAATTCCCTTCCCTATCATCCATCAATTATTCATATTTGACCAATACTCTCTTCTCACCTTCAAAGTCTTATTAAAATCTCATCTCCTTCAAAAGATCTTCCCCAACTAAACCCTCATTTCCCCTACTCCCTTTCCTTCTGTGTGTCTATGCACTTAGATCTGTATCCTTTAAGTACTTGGTGTTCAGCTCACCCTCAGCCATATAGCACTGATTTAATTTTATTTTAATGTCTGTCTCCCCATCTAGATTGTAAGCTCCAGGTGAGCAGGGAACAGTTTCTACCCACTCGAATTGTTCTCTCCCAAGCATTTAATACAGTGCTCTGTACATAGTAAGTGCTCAGTAAATACAAATGATTCATTATTCCACTACACCTCAACTGGAACTCTTTGAGCCCTCACAAGCTCACCTACTCCCTAGGCTTAAGCCTGCACTATTCCCCCATCTTGGTTCTAATGGACATGGCTTTTTGCTTCCATGGGCCATATCCTCCGCCTCCCCCCGAAATTTGCCAAATCCCACCCCTTCCCATCTTTAAAGCTCTCCTATAGAGCCAACTTCTCCAGGAGGCCTTACCTGACTAAAATCCCCACTGTGCACAAATTCCCCTAACTCCACCTCCATCAGCCCCCATACCCCCAAGATTTGTTTCTATTCATTACACTGCAAAGTGGCTTGCTTTGGTTTTTTATCTTTTGCCCTTATGTCCTTCTTCGGGTATCCGTTGAATACTTGACATTCTTTGACTGCTCATCTCCCTCATTAGGTCATAAACAGCTCAATCATTCAGTGGTAGTTACTGTGTGCTTACTTTGTGCAGACTATTGTACTAAGCAATGGGGAAGAGTCCAAATAATCAAGATGGACACAGCCCCTGTCCCACATGGGGCTCACAGTCCAAAGAAGAGGGAGATCAGGTACTGAATCCCCACTTTACAGGTGAGGAAACAGGCACAGGGAAGTTCAATTACTTGCCCAGATCTCATAGCAGTCAAGTGGAGGACCACAATTAGACCCCGGGTACTCTGACTCCCATGGCAGAAGTCCTTCCAGGTGGTCCATTCAGTGCTCTGCACACTCTAAATGCTCAAAAAATATTAATGGCAAGGAGAAGGAGGAGGAGAAGGAGGGGAAGAAAGGGATGGAGGGGAAGACAGGAGGGGATGAGTAAAAGTCCTCTTGGTCTTCATTCCAAAGGAACAGTAAAATCAGACTGGACCCCCTGGGAGAGTGGCCCTGGTTAGAGGGTGAGTTTCTGCAGGCTGCAATCCAAAGTTTGCCCACAGGACAGGGCAGAGCCTAGTCCTCCTTGCCCCCTCTGGATTGTGAGCCCCTGGTGGACAGGGATCGTGCCTCCCGACTCTGCTGTATTATAATAATTGTGACATTTGTTCAGTGCATGCTATGTGTCAAGTACTGTGGCACTGGGGTAGGAATGAGATTATCAGGTCCTACATGGGGCCCAGGTTCTAAGCAAGAGGGAGCACAAATATTGAATCCTGATTGTGCAGATGAGGGAACTGAGCCACAGAGAAGTTAAGTGATTTGCCCAAGGTCACACAACAGACAAGTGGCGGAGCCAGAATTAGAAGTCAGGTCCTCTGACTCCCAGGCCCATACTCTTTCTACTAGGCCATGCTGCTTCACTGTCTCTCCCTTGTACTCTCCCAAGCTCTTAGTACAGTACTTTGCACATAGTAAGCCCTCGATTTATAGATCAGATGCCTCTGTCCAGGTCAGCAGCTCTGGGCGTACCACTGGGGAAGCAGCGAGGAAGGGCTCGGATAGAACCCCTTTCAGTGTATCTCTACGCTGTCCCCACCAGCTACCCTCGATCCCACCCCTGACTTCTGGGTCCTGAATCAGACTTTACCCTCACTAATAGCAGCACCAGCAGCCCCCTGCAGATTACCTGGATTTTTCTAACCCACCTACGGTGCTGCTGCTGCAGAAACTGGACTCTCTCCTCCAACTTCTGCCTGTTCCTTCCCTTGTCTTCTCTAGAGTACTTCTGGGCTCCAGAAACGATTCCAGCTCCTCCCCCATAGGAAGCAGAATGTCCTAGTGGATAGAGCACAGGCCTGGGAGTCAGAAGGTCCTGGGATCCAAACCCAATCATGCCACTTGTCTGCTGTGTGACCTTGGGCAAGTTGATTAACTTCTCTGTGCCTTGGTTACTTCATCTGTAAAATGGGGATGAAAACTGTGAGCCCCATGTGGGATATAGTCTGTGTCAAGCCTGATTACCTTGTATCTAACCCAGTGCTTAGAGCAGTGCCTGTCACATACTGAATGCTTAGCAAATATTTTTTAAAGAGTGTAACCTCCCTGTGGGCAGGTAATAGGTCACTTCTCTGTTCTGAAACAAAAATAGTAACAATAATAATTGTGGTATTTAAGTGTTTAATTTGTACTAAGAACTGGGTTAGAAAGAGGATAATCAGATCGGGTACGATCCCTGTCCCCTGTGGTGCTCACAGCTAAGGAAGAGAGAGAATAGGGATCTTAGTCGTGTTTTACAGATGAGGGAACTGAGGCACAAAGAATTGAAGTGACTTACCCCCGTCACAGAGCAGGCAAGTGGCAGGGCTGGGATTAGAATCCAGATCTCTGACCTCCCAATCAGTCAGTAATCAATCATATTTATTGAGCACTTACTGTATGCAGACCACTGTACTAATCACTTGAGAGAGTACAATATAACAATATAAAAGACACATTCCCTGCCCACAATGAGCTTACAGTCTAGAGGAGGAGACAGGCATTCATATAAATAAATTAATTACAGATATGTACATAAGTGTCATGAGGCGATCAATAAAGGTGATGCAGAAAGGAGTGGAAGAAATGGAAAAGAGACCTTAGGGAAGGCCTCTTGAAGGACATGTTCCCTCAATAAGGCTTTGAGGAGGGGGAGAGTAATTGTCTATCAGACATGAAGAAACACAGCTTTCTAGGACAGAAGCAGGATGTGGGTGAGAGGTCCATGGCAAGATAGATGAGAAGCAGCGTGACTCAGTGGAAAGAGCCCGGGCTTGGGAGTCAGAGGTCATAGGTTGGAATCCTGACTCTGCCACTTGTCAGCTGTGTGACTCTGGGCAAGTCACTTAACTTCTCTGTGCCTCAGTTACCTCATCTGTAAAATGGGGATTAACTGTGAGCCTCACGGGGGACAACCTGATTACCCTGTATTCATTCATTCATTCATTCATTCATTCAGTAGTATTTATTGAGCGCTTACTATGTGCAGAGCACTGTACTAAGTGCTTAGAATGAACAAGTTGGCAACAGATAGAGACAGTCCCTGCCATTTGATGGGCTTACAGTCTAATCGGGGGAGACGGACAGACAAGAACGATGGCAATAAATAGAGTCAAGGGGAAGAACATCTTGTAAAAACAATGGCAACTAAATAGAATCAAGGCGATGTACATTTCATTAACAAAATAAATAGGGTAATAAATATATACAGTTGAGCAGACGAGTACAGTGCTGAGGGGATGGGAAGGGAGAGGAGGAGGAGCAGAGGGAAATGGGGGGAAAAGAGGGTTAAGCTGCGGAGAGGTGAAGGGGGGGTGGTAGAGGGAGTAGAGGGAGAAGAGGAGCTCAGTCTGGGAAGGCCTCTTGGAGGAGGTGAATTTTAAGTAGGGTTTTGAAGAGGGGAAGAGAATCAGTTTGGTGGAGGTGAGGAGGGAGGGCGTTCCAGGACCGCGGGAGGACGTGGCCCAGGGGTCGACGGCGGGATGGGCGAGACCGAGGGACGGTGAGGAGGTGGGCGGTGGAGGAGCGGAGCATGCGGAGTGGGCGGTAGAAAGAGAGAAGGGAGGAGAGGTAGGAAGGGGCAAGGGGATGGAGAGCCTCGAAGCCTAGAGTGAGGAGTTTTTGTTTGGAGCGGAGGTCGATAGGCAACCACTGGAGTTGTTTAAGAAGGGGAGTGACATGCCCAGATCGTTTCTGCAGGAAGATGAGCCGGGCAGCGGAGTGAAGAATAGACTGGAGCGGGGCGAGAGAGGAGGAAGGGAGATCAGAGAGCAGGCTGACACAGTAGTCTAGCCGGGAAATAACGAGAGCCTGTAGCAGTAAGATAGCCGTTTGGGTGGAGAGGAAAGAGCGGATCTTGGCGATATCGTAAAGGTGAAACCGGCAGGTCTCGGTAACGGATAGGATGTGTGGGGTGAACGAGAGAGACGAGTCAAGGATGACACCGAGATTGTGGGCCTGAGAGACGGGAAGGATGGTCGTGCCCCAGTGCTTAGAACAGTGCTCTGCACATAGTAAGCGCTTAACAAATACCAACATTATTATGAGGTAAAGTTACAGTGAGTAGGATGGCATTAGAGGAGCAAAGTTTGCCAGCTGGGTTGTAGTAGAAGAGTAGCCAGTTAAGGTTGGAGGGGACAAAGAGATTGAGTGCTCTAAAGCCAAAGGTGAGGAGTTTCTGTTTGATGCAGAGTTGGGTGGGCAACCCCTGGAGGTTCTTTGAGGAGTGGGGAAACATGAACTGAAGGTTTATGTAGAAAAATGAGCCGGGCAGTGAAGAATGGACTGCAGTGGAGAGAGACAGGAGACGGAGATCAGCAAGGAGGCTGATAGAGTAATCAAGGCAGGATAGGATAAATTCTTAGATTAGAGTGGTAGCATTTTGGATGGAGAGAAAAGGGCAGATTTTAGCAATGTTGTGAAGGTTGAACCTACAGGATTTAGTGATAGAATGAATATGTGGGTTGAATGAGAGAGAGGAGTCAAGGATTATGCCAAGGTTGCGGGCTTGTGAGACAGGAAGGAGTTCCATTTTTGACAAGTTAAATGTGAGGAGATGGCAGGATAGACAAGTAGAGATGTCTTGAAGACAGGAGGAAATGCAAGCCTGCAGAAGGGGAGAGAGATCAGGGCTGGAGATGTAGATCTGGGAATCATCTGCACAGAGGTGGTAGTTGAAGCCATGTGAGCGAATGAGTTCTCCAAGAGAGTGGGTATAGATGGAGAATAGAAGGGGACCCAGAACTGAGCCTTGGGGGATATCCACTGTTAGAGGGTGTGAGGCAGAGGAGGAGCCTGTAAAAGAGACTGAGAATGATTGGCTAGAGAGTTAGGAGGAGAACCAGGAAAGGACAATGTCATTGAAGCCGAGGTTGAGTAATGTGTCCAGGTGGTTGGCAGCTGAGAGATCAAAGAGGATTTGAATGGAGTAGGGGCTGATGGATTTGGCAAGAAGCAGATCACTTGTGACCTTTGAGAGACTGGTTTCTTTGGAGTGAAGGGGACAGAAGCCAGCTTGGAAGGCATAAAGGAGAGAATAGGAAGAGAGGAACATAAGACAGTGGGTATAGACAGCTCATTCAAGGAGTTTGGAGATGAATCGTAAGAGGCAGATGGGGCAATAACTGGAGGGAGCTGTGGAGTAAAGGGAGGGGTTTTTTAGGATAGGAAGACATGGACATGTTTGAAAACAGTGGGGAAGAAGCCATTGGAGAGTTGAAGATAGTGTTTAGGAAGGGAAAAAGGGAGGGGCAAGTGTTTTGGTATGGTTTGAAGAGATGGGGTCAGATGTGTGGGTGGATTTTGAGAGAAGGCAGGAGATTACCTCTTGAGAGACTGGTGGAAAAGACGGGAGAGTTGAAGAAGGGGCAGGAGGAAGGAGGGGTGGGGAGATTTTAGGGAGAACACACCTGATTATAGGGAGATTTTATGGAGACCCCAAGCCTGTGCTCTTTCCACTAGGCCAAGTTGCTTCAGATTGTACACCCCAAGTGCACTTAGTACAGTACCTGGTGCCAGTGGGTGCTCAGACCATCCTGTGACCATGACTTGTGCTTCCCTGCTCTCAAAAGTAGGTAAACTCCACTTGGTGGGTTCACTCCGCCCTGTCTGCCTGGGTTGCGAGGCCTGACCTTGCCTGTCACATCTTCCTTAGTGCACGAGGCCCAAGCCTGCCTGCCCCATCTTCCGCAGAGAGTGAGGCACAAACCTTTCTTGTGGCATTGCAGATCTACAACGGGACCCTGAAACGGGACGTGGACAACAGGCGTTTCAGCTCCTATAGCCAAATGGAGAATTGGGGCCGCCAGTACAGCCGTGGCCCCTGCCCTGGCCCGGGTAGCGACACCTGCTTCCTGCAGAACATCAAGGCCAGCCGCAGCGAGCCCGACCTGTACTGTGACCCCCGGGGCACCCTGAGGAAGAGCTATGGGGGCAGTAGGGGCCAGAAGACCACGCAGAGCCGCTACAGCTTTTACAGCACCTGCAGCACCCAGAAGCCTGCCAAAAAGTGCCCTGGCCGGCCCCCCTCCTGCACCTCCAAGCAGGACCCTGTCTACATCCCGCCCATCTCCTGCAGCAAGGACCACTCCTTCGGGCACTCCCGTGCCAGTTCCAAGTAAGTCCGGCTTGCCTGGAGCGTTGGAGCTTCTGCTTTGCTCCCCTTCCTCTCCTCCTCCCACATCCTTGCCCCACAGTGAAATGATCCATGTTCAACAACTGCCCTCCTTCCTGCCCCCACAATCCCCACAATCCCAAAAATATTGCTCAGAATAGAGTCTACCTGCATTTTGACTCATCTTTCCTTTCCGTCCCTGAACCTTCATCTCTTCTTAGTGAAACCCAGCAAAAATCTGAGTTCATTGGCTTCCCAGCGAACTGGGAGTACAGGTGCCTGTCTAATGGGGCAGTCCTGTGGAGGTGTAGGCCCAATTTGTGCAGAAACTTGACTTTATTTTGAAGGGGGTGGTGAGGATGAGCCACGCTAGCCTCTGGATTGCTGAGCATTATGGATAGCTGGCCAGCATGTCCTGGAAAGTTGATTCAGCCTACAATTTCGAGATGGCTTCACAATTATTTGGAGAGGGATTTTCATTCAGAGCAATACAGTATCAACCTCTCTCCAATCCAGTGGGTTCCCCACTGTGTCCAGAGTATCGCTGTATCCTGTGGGCCATGGCTGGGAAAAAAAACAAAAAACGACGGTCGGGAGACTTTGGAGATGATCAGGTGGGAGGAAATTGTTGGGGAGTCGAGTCCAGCCACTGGTCTTCCACTCAGTCTACCCCAACTGCCTGCCAACTCCTAAATGCTCCTTCTCCCATCCAGGGTCTGCAGCGAGGACATAGAGTGCAGCGGATTGACTATCCCCAAAGCGGTCCAGTTCCTGTGTTCCCCCGACGAGAAGTACCAAGCCATCGGGGCCTATTACATCCAGCACACCTGCTTCCAGGACGAATGTGCCAAACAAGAGGTGACAAGCCCCAAACTTGCCTCCTGAGTCTGCAAGGGAGGGTCTGGGTTTTTCAAGATTGGGTGAGGCCCTTTGCTCACCAGGTTCCTCTCCCTCCGCCCAGGGGAGAGACAGGACATTCTGTGTACTGCCCAGGAATGCTCCCCTCCATGGGAGCTGGACTGGGGTGAGGTGTTACCTGGAATAGGACTGTATCACCCAGACCCCACCCTGCTCTCCCTGCCCTTGCCCCACCCACCCCTCCCTGCCCTTCCTGCCCTCCTGCCACACACAGGAAGGAAGGCAAAATTGCCACCAGGTTTCAACCACCTGGGTAGCACTTAATAACTAGCGTCAGAGAGATTCTTTTAAATGGTTTCAGTCGGGGCTCCCTCGCACTCCTTGATCCATGTTAACAAGTTCTTTTCCCTGCATCCCTAGCCCAGAGTCCACTCCGACCCCTGGTTTAAGCCCATGTCACAGTCACCCCCACCCACAGCGTAGCTCCTGCCCCTGTCCTCTGCAACAGATCCAGCTGGGGAAGTCTCCTGGCTTCCATTAATGATAATAATAATAGTTGTGGTATTTGTTAAGAACTTACTATGTGCCAGCCACTGTACTAAATGCTGGGGTGGTTACAAGCAATTGAGGTTGGACACAGTCCCTGTCCCATGTGGGCTCACAGTCTTAATCCCCATTTTATAAATGAAGTAGCTGAGGCAGAGGGAAGTGAGGTGACTTGCCCAAGGTCACATAGCAGATAAATGATATAGCTGGTATTAGAACCCAGGTTCTTCTGACTCCCGGGACCATGCTGTATCCACTATACCATGCTGCTTCCGTTGTGACCCCCTCACCTCTGCCTCCTGCCTCCACAGCTACTTTTTGCCACTAGGGCAGAAGTCTGAGGATTTGTAGGCACCTCGTAAATAACTTGTATTATTTCCTAATCATCTGGTAACTCCATTCACTCCAAATCCTGGGGGATAAACCTCCTGAGAGTAGGAAGGGTCTATGGTCTCAGCATTTCCTCCAGGGGAATAGAATCCTTGGCCAACCTACTTCTACACCCAGAGATATTTGAATCTGGTGGTCTGTCAATGAAGGAACACAAAAAAGCTCAATTTTTGTGCAACCTTAACCTATCCTCATTCTGGGACAGTGTGGCTCCCATATCAAGGGTCCTAAAGACACGGTTAAACAAATCCTCAGACAGTGCTGCATCCAAGTGGAAAACAGAGCCGAGTGCCAGAGACAGACAAAGATGGCACACTGCCATCCAAGAAAGGAACAAAAGCTTCATAAAGAATGAGAGACAGAAACAAAAGAGAAAATAGCACCTGGCAATACGAACATAAAACATGACGACACAAGAAGGTACAGCCTTTTTGTGTGCCCAGTGTGTGCAGGATTGTGGATCCTGCTGTCTTAGCCTTTTCAGTCACACACACACTCATAGGGGAACTTGACCAAGAGTGGTGTCTTCTTCAAATACACCGAACAACTAATACATACACATAGTTTCACCAAAGTGCCATCCAATTCAGTAGTTGGGGCCAGAGTGCCAATATAAGGTTGGTATTTGTTAAGCACTTACTTTGTGCCGAGCACTGTCCTAAGCGCTGGGGTAGACACAGGGGAATCAGGCAATATCATTTAGGAATTAGCCATTTTTGGGATGAATTGGCAGTGGGAGTTTCAGAGACCCACACCAGCTCCTGCTTGGGATTGGACACTGTTTGGACTACATTAATCCGAATTGTTGCCGGGCTTTGTGGATCTGGGTATATGGTCGCCAGCTCCCCTGGTGATTCAGTCAGTCAGTCTGATTGTATTTCTTGAACACTTGCTATGTGCAGAGCAGTGTACTAAACGCTGGGAAGAGTACAATGTAACTGACACATTCCACTCGTTGTGGGCAGGAAATGTGTCTATTATTGTATTGTATTCTCCCAAGTGCTTAGTACAGTGCTCTGCACACAGTAAGCACTCAAATACGATTGAATGATTTGAATGTATGAATGATTGCTCACAACAAGCTTACAATCTAGAGAGGGAGACAGACAAATAAATGGTTGGCTGCTCTCCATGGTGGGCAGCTGCCTCCATTTCTATGAGGGCATCAGTGGAGCCAGCCACCAAGGCTGGCGACCTGGTGCTGTGGTGAGAGAGGGAGCTGAAGCCCCCATAGCCAGATCAGGCCCAGAGCTGGTCCCTGGGTTCTAGGCTGCTGCTGAGGGATGGAAGGATGACCCTGAAATGAAGGCAAGGCATGAGAGCTGAGGTCTTAGGATCCATTCAACCAGTCAGTCAGTCAGTGGCAGACTTTGAGCACTTACTCTGGGCAGAGTCCTGTATCCAGCATCTGTGAGAGCACGAAGGCACTTACGTACAAATGTAATTTTATTTATTTATATTAATGTCTTTCTCCACCTCTCTAGACTGTATGCTCACTGTGGGCAGGAAATATAACTAGAAATGTTATATTGTTATAATGTACTCTTCCAAGTTCTTAGTACAGTGCTCTGCACTCAGTAAGTGCTCAATAAATACTATTGGCTGACTGAGTGACTGATGATAGAGATAGAGGACATGATCCTCAATCTGTTTTGGGCCCTGCTACCAACCTCAGTTTTTCCCACCAACGCTGGCCCTGACCCAGTGGGGCGGCGGGCGATCTCCCCCATAATGGCCCTGCACCCTCTCCTTCCAGGTCTATCAGCTGGGTGGCATCTGCAAGCTCGTGGACCTGCTGCGCAGCCCCAACCAGAACGTCCAGCAGGCGGCTGCCGGGGCGCTCCGCAACCTGGTGTTCAGGAGTAACCCCAACAAGATCGAGACTCAGCGCCAGAATGGCATCCGGGAGGCAGTCACCCTCCTGCGCAGAACTGGGAACACCGAGATCCAGAAACAACTGACAGGTAGACAAACAGACAGACAGACTCCCTCCCTGCAGCCTTGGACCCGGCGCTCAGCCAGAGCAACTCTCCCTTAGTTACGGTATCTATCAAGCAATCACTATGTGCCAGTCAATCAATAGTGGTATTGATTGAGCACTTACCCTGTGCTCAGCATTGTACTAAGCATTTGGGAGAGTACAATACAATAGAGTGGGAGCCACGATCCTGTCTGCAAGGAGCTTACAGTCTACAGGGGGTGCTGGGTGCCAGAGTGGATATAAGATAATCATACTGGACATGGGGCCTGTCCCACATGGAGCTCACGGTCTAATAGGGTGGGGGGATTGGAACAAGGACGTTTTCTTCAATCAGTGGTACTTAGTGAGTGCTCTCTGTGCACGAAGCACTGTTATAAGCACTTAGGAATGGAAAGGAGAGTTAATAGAGGGCTCATACGTGGAGTGGGGCAGCTGGTCCTCGGATGGGACGAGATAAGCTCAAGCTGGTGGGCAGGCCCAGCGAGTGGGTAACCAGCAGGCTCAGCAAGTAAGATGAAACCTTTTTTTCCAAGGCCTCCTCTGGAACCTGTCCTCCACTGATGAGCTGAAGCAGGAGCTGATCAACGAAGCTCTCCCTGTCTTGGCCGACAGAGTCATCATCCCCTTCTCTGGGTGGTGTGACGGCAACAGTAACCTGTCCAGGGACATCGTGGACCCAGAGGTCTTTTTCAATGCCACAGGCTGCTTGAGGTGAGAGGCTTGATGGCACCTGAGGCCTGCCCACCTCACTTCCTTGGGAAGGTCGATGGACTGAGGACATCTTCTGTGGGAGACCCTATATTTGGGCACTGTATGGTGTATGTGTGTGTGTGTTCGTGTAGCAGAGGGGGGCACAGAACTAGGGGAGCAGCCAAGGTTAGGGCCCCCAGGAAGCTTTAATGAGACTGAGAGTGGATCCAGGGGGTAGTTTGGAAGATACTAACTTTACTACCCTGGAAGTTGGTTGGAGAGATGGGAATGGGGAAGGATACTTACTGTATTTACTTGCCTAAAGGCTGCACTTTTGTGCCAGACATTTTCAAGCATACGCTAGATGTCCTACAAATGCTTTTGACGATGTTCAGAATAGGGACGTGCCTCATCCATCAGAAAGGTCAAATATGAGCATTCAGACTTTAGGGTCCTAAACATTGGGTGTGGCTAATTGCAAGAAAGCAACCAGTGTGCCAGAAAATAGGGTACCTCTACCAAATTCACAGCCTGGGGGTGGTGCTGTGAGTTTGGGGGCAAAGTCTGACGTTCCTCAGGGTGTCCTTTCCCTTCTTGCGTGGCTGGGAGAAGCCAGCAAGCTGCCTTGTCGAGGGTTTTCTGCCTCGACTTGCCGGCCCTCCCCAGCTCCCCCCGAGCCTGCGCCTGCACTGCCAGTCCCCGAGCTTCGACGTTGGAGTAGTGGGGCTGGGGAGATGAAATGGCAGCATAATTAAGGGCTTTATGGGGCTGCTGAGCCCGCTGCAGCCCCGGAGGGAGGGAGGGAGGGAACGAAGGAGGGAGAAAGGCAGCCCCACCCGTCAAGGCCACGCTGACAGCTTGTGAAGCTACCGTGCACCACAGCCGGGACAACAGCTTTCTCTGCAGAAAAGCCACAAGTGAGGAAGGGCATCTGGACAGCTGCCAAAACCTCCCAGCCCTACTGGCGTGGAAAAAGTCCTGCCTAGGTGTGTCCCCTTATCTGGGTTGGACCGGGAGGTGGACACAGGGTCACCTGTCTCGGCCATCCTGTCCCCCTCATCCAAGAGTCAGGGTAAATATTCCTTCCCCCGCAACAGAGGGGATTGGATCAACTGGTGGACCGAGGGGGCTCCTCCCTGGGGTCCACGGACAGAATATGGCACCAGGCGTCAGCCTGGGGAGAGTCTATCTGCAGCTGAAGCTGGGGCCATAAAAGGTGCGGGCCCCCTTAGTGAGCAGAAAATCGGTCAGGAGTAATGACAACCAGGGCCCTGTCAACTTTTGGCAAGGGCATTGAGCCATTAAACTCATGACTGCTTGTTCTTTTTTTCTCTTCTTCCTTTCCTGCTCTTGACTTTCCCTCCCTCTCTCAATTCCTCCTTTCTCTCCCTTTCCTTCGTCCCCTCTCCCTTCTCTTCTGGGCCTCCTCCCACCTCCGTCCCTTTCCCCTCTTCTCATCCCTGCCATCCTACCTTCCTACTGGTGCTCCCTTCACCCAGGAACCTGAGCTCAGCTGATGCCGGCCGCCACGCCATGCGGAACTATGGGGGTCTGATTGACTCCCTCATGGCTTATGTGCAGAAATGTGTGTCCGCAGGCCGCTGTGATGACAAGGTGAGACCTGAGTAGGGGCCCTCACCCACACTGGCTGGCATATCCCCATGGGAACTGCACTGGGCTCAGAACCTCCCAGGCCTGGGGATGGGTGACCAGAGTAACCACTCGGTGGGTACCATAGGAGGAGGTGAGACTGAGAGGCTCTGGTATCCTTGCCATCTCTGTGGATGGTGGCATGTGGGCTGGGGAGTCGGGACTCCTGGGTTCTTTCTCTACCTCTGCCTTCTCCAGGTGCCACTGATCTCCCAGCCCTGAAGGAAGGCTGGATCCAGGGATAGTTGGGAGTGAGACAGGGAAGAGTCACTCCAGAGGCACTGGGGTGAGCCAGTTGCCTCCTGCACATGTGGCTCCAAGCTGGTGAAGTCAGTGACTTCTAGAAGTGACTTGTACAGTTTAAAAAGCCTTCTAATCTGTAAGGCCATTGTGGGCAGAGAATGTGTCTGTTTGTTGGTATATTATACTGTCCCAATTGCTTAGTACAGTTCTCTGCACACAGTAAACACTAAATAAACATAATTGACTGACTGACTGACAGCTGACTTCTCTCCTGTCCCAGCTGTGATATTGAGACTGCGGGCATTGCTGACTGTTGCTGACCTCTTCCTCCTCAGCAAGGCTTGCTCCCCTTGAGCCACCCCCAGAAACTCAGCCTTCCAGACAAACACCATCAGGAAAAATAGAAGTCAAGAAATAGGAGGTGGTTCTCTTCTGAGGATGTCTGTCATAGAAAGGGAGAGGAATGGGAAAATCCTCCTGAGAGAAATTAGTCTCTGCTGTCCTACCAGCCACCACAGCCAGCTTGCCACAGCCAAAGCAAAGAGAATAGGGGCTAGGGTGGGTTCCCTCAGCCTACTGGGCCAGCCAGAGTATAAATTGCTGAGACACTGGGTGGAGCAGTAGTTTTGCATGCAGTAGGCTCTCAATAAATACCACTGATTGATTGATTGATGGGGTGATTGGGACTTTTGGGAATCCAGTGTGAGTAACATCAATAGGAGCATTGTAAATAATAGCTGTGGCTTGCTCTCTGTTAAGCACTGGGGTAGGTGCAAGATAATCAGCTGAGACACATTTCCTGTCCCATTTGGGCCTCACAGTTTAAGGGGGAGGGAGTACAGGTATTCCATCCCCATTTTAACAGATCCCCATTTTAACAGATGAATAAATTGAGGCACAGAGCAGTGAGGTGACTGGCCCAAGGTCACCTAGCAGGCAGATGGTGGAAGCAGGATTAGACCCCATGTCCTCTGACACTAAGGCTTTTTCCACTAGGCCATGCTGCTTCCCTTGTCCGCTAGGCTACTGATCCAGTGCCTGGTTTGCCTGGGGTCAGTGAAACCCTAGGTCCTGGCCACTCTTGGCAGGAGATGAAGTCCCTCTTTGCTTTCAGTCCGTGGAGAACTGCATGTGCATCCTGCACAATCTGTCCTACCGTCTGGATGCCGAAGTCCCCAACAAGTACAGCCAGCTGGACCACAATGCCCGCCATGCCTACACGGATAAGTCTTCTACCGGCTGCTTCAGCAACAAGAGCGACAAGATGATGGTGAGGCCCCGCCTGCCAAGGGGGGTCAGGGTGGGGCAGGAGGGGAGAACATGGGGTCCCAGCCCTGCCACCACCTAAACTGGTGCCTGTCCCAAGACACTTGGTTCCAGGTAAGCAGAAGTCCTGGCTGTCTGCCATCTTGGTTCCGCTGGATCTACCTGCCCATCGTCCTGGTTCTGCCGGGCCGGGCTGCTCTTCATCCTGGTTCTGCCAGGCCAGGCTTCTCACTGACCTGGTTCTGCCAGACTCAGCTGTCTTCTTTCCTGATTCTCTTGGGCCATATGGTTCTTCCAGTCTGCCCTGACCACCATCCTGGTTCTGCCAAGCTGGTCTGTCCATTGTCCCAGTTCTGCTGGGCAGGGCAGCTCTATCCTGGTTCTGCTGGGCCAGGACGAGTGGCTGTTCTGGTTCTGCCAGGTTGACCTGCCCACCATCCTGGTTCTGCAGGCTGGCCTGGGTGGCTGGCCTGGTTCTACTGGGCTTAGTTCAGTGGCCGTGGAAGCCGGCTCCTTCTCTCTGGGTGTTGTCCTAATTTCCCCTTCCCCTATGGAAGAATTGAAGGTGGGAGGGAGACAGCTGGCGATGGAGAGGCTGATGGAGATTCTGAGAAATGGAGACAGAGAGAAGGGCTTGCAAGGCCCACGGAAGCCACCTAGGGGGTAGGAAGCCCTTGGACTGCCCTAGCTTTCTCCCCTGGGACTTCCCTTCCTGCAGCCATCAAGGGCCCCAAAGGGGCAGGTTTGCCCCTTTTATGCTGGATTCGCCTTGGGGTTAGGTCCCTCCCAGGCCTCAGGTGGCTCCCACCCATTCTTCACCCCCAGAATAACAACTGTGACTTGCCCCTGCCTGAAGAGGACTCCAAGCCTAAAGGCACCAACTGGCTGTACCATTCCGATGCCATCCGAACCTACCTGTCCCTAATGGGCAAGAGCAAGAAGGATGCCACCCTGGAAGCCTGTGCCGGGGCCCTGCAGAACCTCACTGCCAGCAAAGGGCTGGTGAGTACCGCCGGGCCTCTGCTCTGTCCACCTGCTGCTGCCGCCCTCTCCAACCGCTGACTGCCCCCAATCCTCCGGCTTCCGTCTTTCTCCCCATCTCTCCCCCTTTCCTACCCTTCTCCTTCTCCTTCTCTCTCACTCACTCGGTCTCCTTATATCCCTAGCCCCTCTTCCTTCTGCATCACCCTCACACTTGGATCTGTACCTTTTATTCAGCCCAACCTCAGCCCCACAACATTTATATGTATATGTCTGTAATTTCCTTTAGTATCTGTCTCCCCCTCTAGGCTGTAAGCTCCAACTCTGTTACATTATACTCTCCCAAGCACCTAGTATAGTGCTCTGCACATAGTAAGTGACTGATTGATTGATTATATGGAATGGGAATCGGCCATAAAGCTTTTTCTCTAATCCTGCAGTTCCTTGCAGTGGTCATCCCCCTGCCTGGGGGCCTGAACAGTCCAGCAAGGCTCTGATCCATTCTGCTTGGCCCAAGTGCTCGCTCTTGGTCTCACTGAGCAATGTGGGTCTCCTCCCCTTCCCAAAGAGGAGCCAGGTTTGCCTTGGAAGAATTTCAGGATCATTTTGTTGTTTTCTGCCCCACCCTCCCTCTCCCAGAGGAAAATTCCTACCATGAGAATGACATGGTCCCCTCGCCCAGGGCCTGAGAGAAATCAGGCAGGAAGCCTAGCAAATGCTGCCTGCCTTTCTGTCTCGTTAATGAAGCTGTGTCCAAAGCCCTGCAACAGGGACAGCAGCAGGAGGAGAGGGGACAGGATGGTGCTGAGTACATAGACAGTATTCTGGACAGTTCTCTCTGGCTTAGCTGAGATTTTTTTGGCTTTCTGACTTTGGAAAACTGCAGAGTTGTTGGGGCACTCATGAGGAATGAGGGTCTGGCTGTGTCTGGGGCTTTTTCTCCCCAGAGGCAGTTTACATTGAAAATAGAGTTTAGGACTAGCTTTTATACCCCAAAGATGTGGGCCCTTGAAGCAGTCATTTCCCTAGCTGGTGGAGAATGGGAAGCCAATTAATCTTTAACTCAACTCAGGGCCAGATGAGAGAGGTTGGGCAGAACTACAGCGGGGGGATGCGGGTTAGACATAATTGTGGTATTTGTTAAGTGCTTACTATGTGTCAAGCACTATTCTAAGTGTTGGGATAGATTCAAGCTCATCAGGTGTCCCAGGGGATTTACAGTCTAAGAAGGAGGGAGAACAGGTATTGAAACCCCATTTTGCAGATGAGGGAACTGAGGCACCAGCAAGTTGAGTGATTTGCCTGAGGTCACACAGCAGGCAAGTGGCAGACCTGGGATTAGAACTCAGGTACTCTGACTCCCAGGCCCTTCCTTCTCTTTCACTAGGCCACATTGCTTCTCAAGAAAGACTGGTTGTAATCACTGGAACAGGTTACTGAGATCTTGACCTTTCTGGGCTAAGATGAGGACTGACCACCCCAGAGGCAGGGGGTGGAGGAATTGACCTCTGGAGGGCCCTTCACTAAATCCCAGGGATTTTCCTCTCTGTCTACCTAAAACACTAATCAATTAATCACTGGTATTTATTGAGTACCTGTTGAGGGCTAGACCCTGCACTAAGTGTTTGGGACAGTTCTACAGTAATAAGAAACACACTCCCTGCCCTCCCAGTGCTATGTATAATACTTTGCCCCCCAAAAGCACCTAATAAATACTATTATTATTACAAACAGTTAATGGGGGAGTCAAGGCAGGCACAAAGAAATAGATAGTGAGGGCAGGAAGAATGAAGAGGAAGCAGTAGAGATCCATCAAGAATCAAACAACTGAACTAATAACTGAATGAAGAGCTAAATGTGGGGAAAGGAGGGCTTATGGTAGAAACTTAACCCTCGGACTGAGAACTTAAACAAAGAGAGAGATGGCCTCTAGCACTCATTGGTCTAGTGGAAAGAGCACAGTCCTGAGAGTCTGAAGACCTGGATTCTAATCCCAGCTCCATCCCTTGTCTGTTGTGTGACCTTGATCAAGTCTCTTAACATCTCTGTGCCTCAGTCCCTTCATCTACAAAATGGGGATTCAATACCTGTTCTGCCTCCTACTTAGACTCTGAGCCCCATGTGGCACCTGATTATCTTGTATCTACCCTTGTGCTTAGTACAGTGCTTGACATAGAGTAAATGTTTAACCAAAACTTCAGTTATTAATCCTGGCTTGGCTATTTGTCTGCTGTGTGACCATGGGCAAGTCACTCCACTTCTCTATCCGTCAGTTTCCCCATCTGTGAAATGGGAATGAAATACCTGTTTTCCTGCCCCCTTAGACTGTGAGCACCATGTGGGGCAGGGACTGTGTCTGATTTGTTTATACTGTATATACACTAGGGTTTAGTACAGTGCTTGGCACATAATCAGTGCCTAACAAATGCCATTATTATTACTATTATTATTATTATTTATTTCTACCCATCATCAACACTTATGTTTATATATTTGTTCACTTGTACATTTAGTTATTTATTCCAGTTACTCTGTAAATATTTTTATGTCTGTCACTGCTATGTCAGTTCCGTATGAGCAGGGATCATGTCCATTTTGGTAGCTGTACTTTCCCAAACTCTGAATGCGGGGCTTTGCCCGCCACCGACACTCAGAAAATACCATTGCTGCAACTAGTATGATTTGTCTTGTGACACAGGTCAAGGAAGAAAAGGACTGTACCCAAGGAAGTGGGCTGGATTTTGGTGAAAGTCAGGTCAGATGTAAGAAAAGGCTCCCCTGAGTGTCCCAGTCAGGGTCAGTCGTAAGGAACAGGCTGTTGAAAGAGTCTGTGGAATCTCCACCCCAAAAAGGATGTCATACCCATTAGGCAGGCCTGTGGGGACTGACCTGGGGCCTGTGATGATGTAGGTCCTGCTGGGGGCTTTCTGTGTGGCCCTGCCTGGGAATTGAGCTTTCAGTCTGGGCTGGCCATATGGTTGAGGAATGATGTCTCCTCCCCTTGAGTGAAATAAGGGAACGTAAAAGATCCTTATTTCTCATTGGTGTCAAGCCTGGTGACCCTGGTGGGCTGTAGGATGTGTGACAAGAGAGTTAATGGATTCTAACCTCCAGAGACCTCTCTAGGTAACCACAGAGAGGGATGGGAACAAGGGAATCAGGTCAGAGGTGGGAGGGAGGGTGGCAATACTGATCTCTTTGACCTCCCCTATGATGTCAGAGAACTCAGTAAGGGGATGACAAGTTAAATAAGTTAGAGGGGTGGCCCTCTCAACTGATCTATCAACCAGTCATATTCATTGCACACCTACTATGTGCAGAGCACAGTACCAAGTGCTTGAGAGCTAGAAGACTTGACCCCTGCCCTCAAGGAACTTTCAATTGAGTAGGGGAGACAGACACTGAAATAATTTACAGACATGGGGAAGACCCCCAGCATCTCTGCATGTGTTTTTGAGTTGGCACTAGTGAGCATGATTAATGATTAAGTGCTTACTACATGCCAAGCACTGTGCCAGACACTACAGCAGTCCCCGTCCCACATAAGGCTCACAGTCTAGGTGAGGGGAAGACAGCTAAAGACACCAGAAACAATGAATTAAGATAAGGTCAAGACAAGCGACAGAAGGGATGTAGGAGGTGGCATCCTCACAGCCTCCGGGTAACCAGTCCTTACTTATAAACTACATTTTCCAAGGATCATAAATGTGGTAAGGAAAGTCTTCCATTGGATAATTGTCTGCTTTTCCCTCCCTAGATGTCCAACGGCATGAGCCAGATGATTGGTCTGAAAGAAAAGGGCCTGCCCCAGATCACCCGCCTCCTCCAGTCGGGGAACTCTGATGTGGTCCGGTCGGGAGCATCTCTGCTGAGTAACATGTCTCGCCACCCTGTGCTCCACAGGGCTATGGGTGAGAGAGGGCTTCTGGGAAGAATCACCAAGCTATCTGTCTCTGCTCCTCACTTAATCCTCCATCTGAGCTCAAGTCTCTCACTCATTCCCTTGATCTCTGGATAACGGCAGGCAATTTCCTGTTAGTGTTAATTCTTGGCCTCATTCCCTCAATTATAAACAGTGACAATAATAATAGTAGTGGTATTTTTTAAGTCCTTACTATTTGCCAAGCACTGTACAAAGGACTGGGGTAGATACAGCGTGGCTCAGTAGAAAGAGGACGGGCTTTGGAGTCAGAGTTCATGGGTTTGAATCCCGGCTCGGCCACTTGTCAGCTGTGTGACTTTGGGCAAGTCACTTAACTTCTCTGTGCCTCAGTTACCTCATCTGTAAAATGGGGATTAAGACTGTGAGCCCCACGTGGGACAACCTGATTCCCCTGTGACTACCCCAGCGCTTAGAACAGTGCTCGGCACATAGTAAGCGCTTAACAAATACCAACATTATTATTATTATTATTATTATTACAAGATAATCAGTTCCCACATAGGGCTCGTAGTCTAAGTAGGAGAGAGAACAGGTATTGAATCCCCATTTTGCAGATGAGGGACCTGGGGCCCAAAGAAGTGAAGTGACTTGCCCAAGATCACACAGCAGACAAGTAGCAGAGCTGGGATTAGAACCCAGGTCCATTGTCTCCCAGGCCTGTGCTCTTCCATTAGCCCACTCTGCTGCATGGTACAGTAGTGTTGATGTACATGACTCCTGCCTAATTTTTTAATGGTATTTGTTAAGCACTTACTATGTATCAAACACTGTTTCGAGGCCTGGAGTAGGTACAAGTTAATTAGGTCAGACACAGGCCCTGTCCCCCATGGGACTCACAGTCTAAGTAGGAAGGAGAGCAGGTTTTGAATCCCCATTTTACAGTTGCGAAAACTGCAGAACAGAAAAAGTAAGTGACTTGCCCAAGGTCACACAGCAAACAATTGACAGAACAGGGATTAGAGCCCAGGTCCTCTGACTCCCGGACCCATGCTCTTCCCATTAGGCCATGCTGCTTTTTGACTGAATTAATCAATCAGTCAATGGTACTGGCTTGGGAAAGTACAATACAGTAGAGTTACTAGTTACTTTCCCTTCCCACAAAGAGCTTACAGGCTAGAATGAGAGAGAGACCTTCAAATACAATTGTAGATGTGGAAATGGATATGTTCAAAAGTGTTGGGAGGGTGGAGTGAATATCAATTGCTTAAGGGGTACAGATACAAGTTCATTGGCAATACAGAAGGGAGGGTGAACAGAGGAAATGAGGGCCTGGTCAGAGACCTCTTAGAGGAGATGTGATTTTGGAAGGGCTTTGTAGATGGGGAGAGTGGCTTTCTGTCAGATATGAAGCAGGAAGGAGGTCCAAGCTCAAAGGAGTAAATGGGCAAGGGGTCAGCAGCAGAATAGTTGAGATTGAGGTACATCAAGAAAGTTAGTATTAGAGTACTGAGGCGTGTGGGCTGGGTTGTACTAGAACACTGAGGTGAGGTAGGAGGTGGAAAGCTGATTCAGTGCCATCTCCAGTCAGATCGTGCAGGTTTTCTTCTCCTTCATTCTGCCTCCACCAGTCTTAGCCAGTCCAACCTGGTTTTGCAGCATCCCCTGTGTATGCCAGCTCAAACCTTCATTAATCTCTCTTGTTCCTTCATGAACCCAGTAACGTCCACTCCAACAGATGGGACCTTGGTAGCAAAGCTACCATTTTGTAGTCTATATCAAAAATCTAGGGTAACTTTTCTCTTCCCCTTTTCTTGCCGCCATCTAACAATTAAATCTCATATACCTCTGGCAGGGAGACTGCTGTTTCGGGGTGGCTCCCAAGGTAATATATTAAGGATGAGCCCAAAGTCCCTAGAGGACAAAGCAAGAGGAAGTGAGTGCCTCCCACATCTTAGGATGTGAAGGCCAGGAAATGACCTGCCGAATCTCCTTTTCACTGGTGGTTGCCAATGCTTGGGTTTGGTCCACCGGTCTTGGCCAGCCTGGGGGCAGGCCTGACTAGGGGCAGGGAAATGGATGAGATGGATGATCTCTTGAAGTTCCTTCTAGCCCTGAAAATCAAGAGTTAGTGTGGGGGAGGGAGAGGAGCCCTATTAAGAAAACAGAAGCAGAGTGGCAGGCGAGACCAAGGCAATGTGTGCAGGAGAGATAAAAGTATCTTAGCCAAGGCTAAAATTTAATCTGAATAATTCTCGTGCCTACCAACAATATTGGACTGTCCTCTTCCAAGTGCTTAGACCAGGAAGTATTCAGTAAATATCAATGATTGGCATAAGGGTGTGTGTTTATATGTGTACATGTGAGTGACTGACAAGTGCTTGCTGGGCCTGAAAAGATCAGTGTGGAGTCCTCAATTCCCACCATTCTGTACACACACACACACACACACACACACACCTGCAAAGTGTGTCCTCCCAGGTAGAAAAAAACTGCTGGTCTCAGCTCCTTTTTGTTTGAAATACCTGGGTACTTGCAGGCAGAGTGGGTTTCCTGGGTTGGATAACCCTGTTCCATTGTAGGTGTATCTTTAGTGGAGCTCTGGAATGGGAGGGAGAGCAAGTCCTGGAGAGAAGCTAGCCTGGCCACACCTGGGCCCGGGTCCCAAGTTCTCAAGGCCCAACCTCAACCCCTTGCAGGAAACCAAGTATTCCCTGAGATGACCCGCCTCCTGTCCAGCCAGACCGGCAACACCAGCAACTCAGAAGACATCATGTCTTCTGCCTGCTACACCACGAGGAACCTGATGACCTCCCTGCCCCAGATGGCTAAGCAGTACTTCTCCAGCAGCCTGCTGAACAACCTGGTGAACATGTGCCGGAGCAGGTGAGCCGTGGGAAGACCCTGGGCACTCCATCCCCTAAACCTGCCCTTGGGGAGTGCGGGAAGAGCAGGAGCCAAGCCATCCCAACATGGGTGGGGTGGGCAGAGGCTGGACTGACCCCTTGCGGCTTCTGTCACAGTTGGCCTGGTGTGGGGTCAACCTGCCACAGGGTCTTTCCTCACCTACTCCCTTCCCTCGATCCAGTTCCTCCCCCAAGGCCGCCGAAGCTGCCCGTCTGCTCTTGTCTGACATGTGGTCACACAAGGATCTCCAGGGAATCCTCAGGCAGGTAAGGAGCCTGGCTAATGATGCCTTCTGCTGACCAAAGCCAAACCGAGGCCCCATCCCTGCTCTTGGGAGACTTCACAAATGGTCCTAGGGTCCTGGTCTTGGGTCCTAGGAAAGGGAGAGGAGGCTGAGGAGGGTCCCCACCATGAACTTCCAACCATTCCAAGGGCCCTTTGCACCCTGGAAGTTGTTAAGTGTCCCCTTCCTTTTGAGCCGGAAACATGTTCCTTTGTAGGTGCAGCTTTAGTGGCCATTTTCCCAGAGGCTTATGGGGTGAGCTACAGTTTTGCACTTTTCCAGAGGTAACGATAGGGAGCAACAGCACCACTGGCCTGCTCCCAATCCCGCTCTCGAGCATCCCTCTGGAAAGCTCTACCCACCCTGCAGTCCGATGACCCAGGAGTTTGTCTGGAAGTGGTTGGGGGCAGTTCAAATCTGGCGTGCAATAGAACAGCTTCACCTACCCGAGATCTCAAACATGATGGTATTTTTAAGACCAGGCCTACCCCGGGGAAATTATCTCCAGGATCACCTCATGATTTGGAAGTAAGTTCCACCTCTCTGCCACCACCAGTCTGGATTGGGCTAGGCCTCTCCAGTGGTGTCTGTGGGCTATTAATCCCTCATGCTCATTAGGAGTTCACATTGGCTATTTAGACAGCAGGGCTAGACCAGTTGTGGCTAAGGCCAGAAGTGAGTCATTGGTCTGGAGTAACACTAGTTCAAAAGGGGCCCTGGGGACCAGAAGTCATGAGCCAGAATAGGTAGTAAAGGAGTTGTTTGCCAGTACTTCTGCATGAAAGGAACTGGATGGAAATCCATTGGACCTCTCAGCGAGGATTAAAGTCCAAGGCTGAGCAGCTTTAGACCTGCAGGTCAGTTGCCTGCCTCTGCTCCCCCAGGCTACCACTCCACTCCCCATTACCATGTTCCTCTCCTCCTGCAGCAAGGTTTTGACAGGAACATGCTGGGAGCCTTAACCGGAGCCAATGCGCTCAGGAACTTCACCTCCCGCTTCTAAGGAGAGGCTGTCAGAACCAGTTCAACCTGCAGGTAAGACCCCGTTGGGTCTCAGGGATCCACTCTCTGGCTATCGGGATTCTGGGAAGGAAGTCGGAGTAGAGGGCTGAGCTCCTTTCTCATGCCGGGGCCTTGGGCTGGTCCCAGGGACATGGTAGGACTGGTGGAGGATCTCAACAAAACAGTCACTGCCTTCCTACACGTGGTACTCTGGAGTCTCCTCTGAGTAGTCTTCTGTAGAGGTGAGGGAAGAGGGGAGAGCACTGAGAGCAGGACATTAAATGGAAACCCAGTCGAGTCCAAACCAACCCACTGGAAGCACCATTGATTGAAGCCCTGTTAGCTTTTCAGTGGCTATTTATAAGGCTGGTAAACTCTCCTATGAATTGACGCCTTATCGTGGCAGGAGAATTTGCATGCGCTGATGAAGCTTAGAGTTATACCATAAAGGGCTACTCTTAATGGAAAGGTCTAAGCCGAAGGGTCGGACAAAGTCAGTTCACTTGTACTGGGCACCAGCGGCATGGGAAAGAGTCAAAGGTGGATGATCAAGTGATCAAAACATTGATCAAAGACAGTAGCAGAGACTCAAGTTTTTTACTGTGTGGAAGAAGGCAGTGGTAAACCACTTCTGTATCTTTACCGAGAAAACTCTATGAATACACAAAGCAGAATGACTTTGTGGCAGAAGATGGGACGTTCAATAGAGGGTGTGTTCGTGGAGTAGCTGTGGATCGGAAATGATTCGAAGGCATTTGAAGAAGAAGCTCTAAGACTACTCCTTGGGTGTTTGCTAACTCTACCGTACTCTCTCAACTGCTTAGCACAGTTTTCTGCACACAGTCAGCCCTTAATGAACTCTACTATTGGTTGATTCACCATCCCTCCACCAGAAATGCCTGTAGCTCGGCCCAACTGCAAGTTGTGGGTGGGGCCTTGGGGAGAAGTGGCAGCCCCTCCACTAATCTAACTCTTTTCCCACTTTTCAAGGCCTGATCAACTCCCTGCCCCCGTCCCCGATGGGGTGGGATCGTAGGAATACTCCCAGATTCAGTCAACGAACTGACAGCTCTTATTGAGTGATAAATGGATGGAGAAAACTGTTCACTAAGTGCTTAAGAGAACCTAATAGAGTTAGAAGATGTGATCCTTACCCTATCCCGAGTGGGAGAAATAGACACAAAATAAATTACTGATAGGAGGAAGAAGAGAATGGAAAGACGGAGCCATGGATGAGTAAGCACTTGAAGAGTACAGAAGAGCTGTGGGGGCATAGGAATAGGGATGGTGTAAAAGTCCTGAAGGGGTAGTTGGGATGATGTGAACCAAGAAGAAGAAAAATGAATCAGGGATGACCTCCTGGAGAAGGCAGAATTTTAGGCCTTTGAGTCTCTCCCAAGCATTTTGTAACACTGCTTGCGCAAAGTAAGCACTCGATATACCATTGATTTGTTGATGGATTGATTGAGTCCTTTCCCTAACAAGAGGCACTGGAAAGGTCAGAGGGCAGGGGCAGGCAGAGACATATTTTCTGGGTGGGCAGAGCTGGACTGCTTCAGACTTCTTGCGGCAAGAAGAATATAGGAAATGGAGTATCCCCTGATGATCCTCAATGAGAGAGGGAATCCTGAATTCCGTCACAGTCCAGGATTCCATCCCAATTCCCACCAAGTTCCCTGGGCCCATCAGGGCTTCTGCACCCCTGGGACTGGGGTCCTCCCTTCTGCCTGGAACCCCCAGTTGGGAGGGTTCCATCCCTCCCAGCCCCCGACTCTGAAGCAGGCCCCAAGCCCGGGGTCTGCAGAACGAGAAAGGAACCCAGGCCACTGGGCAGACTGCAGACAACTGCACTCTCATCACCTATGACCATGGGGGTCTCTTCTCCTTTTCCAGAGAGTCTGGGGCTCAGGCCTGTGGGTGCTTCTTCTCTGATGGATCGCTAAGCTGTTCATCCTTCGCAGCGTTTGCCAAAGCTACAATGAATCTAAAAGCAAAAGAAATTTGAAAACTGAGGACGATACAGATACTTTCAACATGTTTTTTTTTTTTCTTGGAGGGTGGGGGGAGGGAAGGAGAGGGCGGGAGCGGGCTGGAAGGGAGGGAGCTTTCCTGAGTTAAAAGGGGCTTTATTCTGATGTCAATAATTCTCTCTCAAAAAATTATATATATATACGTATATATATATATATATGCATGTGTGTGTGCAAACACATGGTGTGCATGTGTGTGTGTGCATGAGACAGTATGTCCAAATACAGGTAGTGGGTGGTGAGTGTGTGTGAGTGTGTATGTGGTTGAGTGTAGTGAAGAAAGGAAAGATCAACCATTTTACCACCATGTGTAAAATGGCTAGAAGATTGCTTGTTGGCTTCTCACTCCTAGATTGATATGAAATGTAATGCTTTCTGTTAGCTGCCTGTTAAGTGCTGAAACGAACTGACGTCGTCCAGCAGGCCCCTGCTGTCCTCCGCCCTCGTCACCCCTGCGTTCCTCTCGGACCAGCCAGCGAGGATGACGGGTTTGACCTCTGCCCCTTGGTGACTGAGGCCAGGGGCACAGAGCCTGGTGCACAGTCAGTGCTTAGCTGTTCTCCCAGGGTCAGGGCTGTTGGTCTCGGGACTGACCGTTCCCTCTCCCGGGAGTGCTCTGCTGGGTGGGACGAGGCCTGTTGAGGGAGTTTGGCTGCAGCTTATCGCATCAGAAAACCTCGCAATTTACCATTTCCCGAACAATCATTCAAGATTTGACTTCCCCAACAGTGGGACCTCCTTCCAGGTTGGGCCTCCAGGCCACGGCGAGCAGAACGTCAGCCAACCCCTGGAGCTCTGGGCTTGTGTCCACCTGTCTGGTGGCCACGGAAGGGGATTTTTTATCGTCCAGTGCAAGGCGCTGGGCTGGAGTTGGTGTAGAGCAGGTCAAACAGACCCAATCCCAGCCCTTGGGGCGTGGGGAGGTCAATCCATCTATCGATGGTATTTATTGAGCGTTTCTTGTGTACAGAGCACTGTACTCAGCGCTTGGGAGAATAGACTATAACAGAGTTGGTAGATACGTTCCCAGCCCATGGCCACTCATTGCCGGAAACCAACGAGAATTAAAAAGCTACACAAGAAACTGAGGCACTCTAACGAGATGGCTTTTGGATGATGTCACCATATTGGTTTTCCCAGGAGAGGGGACCAGACTGGGCTGGCCCGGGTGGGAGTTGGGATCCTCCTGTTGCAGAACACAATGATGGAGTGGGCGTTTTGTTCTGGCAGAACCTCCAGCCATTAGAAGGAGAGGCACCGGGAGCCCCCAGGCTTGGAGAAATCCTGGCTTTTGCATCTCTGCCTGGAGCTCTAGGCTGGTGCAGCAATTCCAGGATTCAGGGCAGCCTGCAGAGGGATCAAGAGGAGGAAGACGAAAGAAGCCGGAGTAGCCAGGAAAGGGGAACAGCTTTGTGGGTTGTAGGGACTCCCCGCTAGGTCATGCCCCTTCTGCCAATGAAACCCGTCTAGACCAGTTGGAGCCTGCCTGCCCCCATCTCAGTTCCAGGCCTTCTTTCGCTCTGGACTGGCCATCTAGGGCTGCAGTGAGGAGCCCTAGTCAATGAGACTTTCAGTACCTGGTGTGTCTTCCCCAACCCTGAGCGTATGTGGGGTGGGGTGGGGCTGAGGGGAAAAGGGCATTAGTTTTAGGCCTTTGCTACCTGAGGATCAGCAGGATTTCTGTTCTGTCCCACCTCGAGCCTCCAGCTCTCCTCAGCTCTGCCCAATGGACACCGTTGTAGGGCCAGGAGCACAAATCAACATGACGCTCCACAGAGACTAGCACCATGGGGAGGCTGGGTCAGGGAGACGGCTGGGGGCTCAGACACTGTCAGACCCAGACAGTGATCCAGATCCCCGAGGGTAGGGCTTGGCCCTGTCTGCGAAACCACCCCCAGTCCCGTCAGCCATCCAATCCGCAGAGTCCATCGCTTTGGCCAGGGAACAGCCGGGTTTCTGGAGGTGATCCTTGAGGTCTGCTCTGGAGCTGTTCTGAGTGGGGAGGGGCAGGAGGGGTCCTCCAAGGGACTTATCAATTGGGCCTAGGAGTGGCTCTTCAGAGACCCTCACTGCTTGTGATAGTGATTTTCTGGAAAGGTATGAGGACAAGTTGCTTTCACATGCCAGCGCCATTGCTGAACTACTGGGACCTCGGAGTTTCCAGACCAAAGGAGGCCCAGGCTTTTAGAAGCCCCAGGGCCCTACAGTTATTATTATTCCCTACACTTTGCAAGCCTAGAGTGGTTAAGTGACTGGTGCAGTGTAACACAGCAAATCAGAGGCAGATCTGCTTCCCAATCCGTTGCTTCCCCTGCCTCCGATCACCCGCCTCCCAGAAGATGCTCTCACAGTCACACTGTCTTGGTCCATTAGTCAGGCTAAGCAAAGCTCTATCCATCCTGAGACTGAGAGACTTCCAATTGGGCCCTTTCTGACCTTTTCCTTGGAAAATTCATGACACCAAGTTTAGCCCCAGGACTTCAAAATGTCCTTTTCTTATCACCTGAGGAACCCGGGAGGGAGAATTCTGCTCAAGTAGTCGGACCTCTTTCCTGTCCCCAAATGTCCCATGGCCAAGTGGGCTCCCTGTGGGACAGACAAGTATTGCCAGGGTGATTTGGGGGTTGGGAGTAGCTGTTCCCCAGGGATTCCTAGTAGGATTCTGGGGTGGACAGCAGTTGAGGACATTGCAACCAGCCCTGAAGCTTCAGTAGCTAGTGCGATGGAGAAGGTGGGGTTGGGGAAGGAGCTGATGGAGAGGCAACTAATGGTGCCAGTTTTCTATTTTGGTGACCTTAGTCTTATTTTAGGCTTATTAGAGACTAAATTCTCCCAGATATCCAAGATTTCAGAATTCCCCAATCTGGCCTCAGGTTGCAGAACCCAGAACCCCCAAATCTTGAAGCAAACCCAGTCACTGTGGAACCAGCCATGTAAGAAGAAGCGTGGACTTTTAAGTTGAAGCCGGGGTCAATTCTCCCCAGTCTGGTACCTTCTTCCTCACCTGAGTTTTTACGGGTAGGCAGCTGGGGAACCAGGAAGGCTGGGAATTCTCCCTGCCTAGACCTCAGACTCTGATTTGCAGGATGCCAAGATGCAATCCTAATTAGTTGAGTGCAAGCCTGTAGGATGGTCCCTTTCTACTGGCCACCCCCCCAAGTCCCCACCCTGGAGACATGGACGGACCTTGTAAATAACTGCTGATTTGGGGGGAGGGTCTCCTTCCCCATTTGACTTGGGGTGCTGTAAGGAAGGATTGAGTATGGGTATGGCAGCTTCTTCCTTGCTTCTGTGTCCTAGGAGCTTAGGAGGGAGATAAAGTTGGTAGGAGGCAGTTTGGCTCTTCCTGTCTCTGGGGCATAGAATGTATGGGCCCTGGAGCTTGGGGCGCCCTCAGCATATACTATGTATGACCTGTATGTCTGCCAGACTCGTCGGATCTGTATGGCACTATGTGTATTTGCTTTGTTGGAAATATAGGAAATCAATAAATTGCTGGAGTTTCTTTGAGTGTTTTGGAGAGGTGGATTTTTTTTTTTGGTGGGTCGTGGTGGGAAAAGACTGAGGGGAATTTCTGTCTTGGAATCATCTAGCAGCATCACCCATTTCCCAGCCAATTTAAGGAAGATCCTGTATTTAGTGACGGTGTTTATTACACATTTACTGTGTGCCAAGTACCCTGCAAAGCCCTTGGGAAGAGACAAGATAATCAGATAACAATAATAATAATGATGATGATGATATTTGTTAAGCACTTAATATGTGCCAAGAACTGTACTAAACTCTGGGGTAGATATAAAATAAGGAGATTCCCAAATGGGGCTCAAAGTCTAAGTAGGAGGAAAATCCCCATTTTGCAGATGAAGGAACTGAGACACAGAGAAGTTTCGCGATTTGCCCAAGGTCACACAGGAGACAAGTGGTGGAGCTAGAATTAGGACTCAGGTCCTCCGACTCCCAGGTCTATGCTCTTTCCACTAGGCCATACTGCTTCCCAACCCAGATCCAACCCAGTTCCTGCTCCAAGTGAGGCTCACAACCTAAGAGGAAGAGTAGAGATATCTTATCCTCATTTGACAGATGGACAAAGAGAGGCCCAGAGAGACAAAGTTACAAAGCAGGCATATGGCAGAACTGAGAATCCAGGTCTCTTGTCCCTAAGTCCTGAGCTCTTTTTAACTAGGCCTTGCTGCCTCCCAAGGAAGAACAGGAAACAGTACAGATTTATCAGGATGAAATAGCAGAATTAATAATTGAATCAACAAATAAACAAATATAAATCAATGTTCCCCAAACTTTAGTGGCAGGCAGTACAATAATAATTGTGGTATTTCTTAAATGCTTACTGTGTGCCCAGCATTGTATTGAGCTTTGGGGTAAATACAGGATAATCCAGTCAGACAAAGTTCCTGTCACATAGTGTAGCTCACAGTCTTAGGAGGAGGGAGAATAGGTATTGAACCCCCATTTTACAGCAGATAAGTGACAGACCTAGAATTAGAATCCAATTCCTTTGACTCTCAGGCCCATGGTGTTTCCAATAGGGCATGCTAGTTAGGGAGCACTGTGAGGGAGAGGGCCAATCCTGTTGTTAGTGCAGTGGGAGCAGTCTTGGAACCCTCCTGCCACTCCACAATACCACATGGACCTCAGGTAACTGAGTCATGAGACCCTGTTGTAGTTGAGGTTACCTGAGAGTGAGGCTCCATTCTCTGGCCCCATAGAAACTGGAATTCTTCACCTCTTGCCTCAGATGGGGGATCCTAACAACCCTGAGATAGAGAGGAGCTGAGACAACAGGTACAGCTCAAGATCTCCTCTCCTAGCCGCCTCCACTCCTAGTTACAGTCTCACAGCTGGCAGTGACATCTTCAAACCAAAGGACAACTGGACTTCTAGACAAGCTCTAATGGGTCCCTGAGAGGCTTCTGAACACCTGTCATCTAGCTGGGAGGTTTTTTAATCTCTACAAGCAGATAACTGTCATGTACTTGGCTACTTTTCCTATTGCTATAGGATGTAAAAACCCAGGTGAATCTGAAAAATAAAAAATAAATCATACTTCTGCATTTTTTAAAATCTTCAAAATGCTTTTACATACATATATGTCATTTTATTCAGACATTTCTCTAGGGGAGCTTTTCTGGAGCCACACACATATAGAGAGTACAAATAATATTTTAATTGCTTTAAATTCTTAAAAGCCCAACACATGTCTGCAACTCTTCAGTCTCTATTTTTACTTTCCCTCTTACCTTTTCTTTGATCTACGTGAATGGGTATATGGTACACCTGTTTCCTAAATTGGTGAGAGTTGCTGAAGGCTGATGGCACATGAACTGTGAACTCTTTCTGTCTCTGCTCTTCTCTTCCACTAGGGCCTTAATGAACATCTCCTTATATCCTTCCTTTATCATCTTTATTGCCTTGTCCGTTCTGAGGAAGATCAGTGACACCATTACTGAGCTAGAGCAAGGGCTCCAACCAGCCCAGCGCTTTTCTCCAACAGCAATATTAGAATGTGTGGAGAGGAACGTGACTGTGCTCCTTTCCAGCCAACCCAGGGTTGGGAATGAACCTTCTAATATCCAAAACTTTTTCCTCTTCTACCCTAGCTTTCCTACAAGCAACCCTCTATGGATCCCCAACCATGAATACATCAAAACCCTTCTCAATCCTAAAAGGACCTGGGTTCTAATCCTAAGTACTAATCACAACTTCCCTGTACCTAAGTTCCCTCATCTGTAAAATGGGGATTAAAACTGGAGCCCCACATGTGACAGGGACTGTGTCCAACCTGATCACTTTATATCTCCCTCAGAGCTTAGAACAGTGCTTGACATACTATGCACTTAACAAATAGTAATAGTAGTATCATATTTTCTACCTAAACAATTTATGGGAAAAAATACCAAATGTTAACCATCCACTTTTTTATGGTACTTGCTAAGTGCTCACTATAAGTCAAGCACTATTCTAAACTCTGGGGTAGTACTAGTTCATCAGGTTGGATTCAGCTCCTGTCCCTACAGTCCCTGCAGAGGGCTCACAGTCAAAGTCAGGAAGAGAATAGGCATTTAATCCCCATTTTACAGATGGGGTAACTGAGGCACAGAGAAGTTAAGTGACTTGCCCATGATCATACAGAAAACAAGGGGAAGAGCTAGGATTAGGACCCAGATCCTCTGGCTCCCATGACTAGGCTCTTTCTACTATGCCACGCTGCTCCTCTGGGGGAGGTCATTTCCATGCTTGGTTTTGAAACTGTCTCCTTCAAGCTTCACTTTGGCCCTTGATCCAAATGGTGTGGGATTTGGTGAACAGCAGTTCTGTGTTTGAGCTATTGTCCCCCTTCAGGATTAATAACTATGTCTTACTTTGCACTAAGTGTTAGGGCAGATACAAGGTTATGAGATTGGGCACAGTCTTTGTTCCACAAGGAGCTCGCAATCTGCCTTAGCTCCACTGTACATGTGAGAAAACTGAGGCACAGAGAGGTGAGGTGACTCGCTCTAAGTCATGCAGCAGGCTGGAGGCAGAGCTGGGGCTCAAACCTGGGTCTTCTGACTTGGGGTCCAGTGCTCTTTCCACTAAACCACACTGCCTTTCATCAGAAGCAGCAAGGCTTAGTGGGAAGAGCCCATGTTTGGGAATCAGAGATCACGAGTTCGAATCCTGGCTCTGCCATTTATCAGCTGTGTGATTTTGGGCAAGTCACTTAACTTCTCTGTGCCTCACTTACCTCATCTGTAAAATGGGGACTAAAACTGGGATGTGGGACAACCTGATAACCTAGTATCTACCTCAGCACTCAGATCATTGTTTGGCACATGGTAAGCACGTAACAAATACCATAATCATTATTATTATCATCTTTGGTCATAGAACCCACTCAGCTAGCATATTAAATACTGTAGAGGCCTAAACTTTTGTCCCCATTTGAAGGATCTGTCCTCTTTCCCCAATATCTGTTCAGCAATGCCAGAAGGAGTTCGCCCTCCCAACCCATTTTACATGAGACAAACCCTAGATGCAGTGATGTTTTGGGCAGGGCCAAATCAAGAAGGTGCAAAAAGGAAGTTCACCCTCAAACCTCCTTTTCTGACCTCCCTGCCGCCTGTTTCTCCCCACTCCAGTCCATACTTCACTCTCCTGCCCAGGTCATTTTTCTACCAAACCATTCAGTCCATGTCTTCCCATTTCTCAAGAATCTCCAGTGGTTTCCCATCCACTGCTGAACCATACAGAAACTCCTTACCCTAAAAGCACTCAATCACCTTGTCCCCTTCTACCCTACCTCCCTGAACTATTACATCACAGCCCCCACACTTCACTTCTCTAATGCCAATCTACTCACTCTACCTTTATCTCCTCTATCTCACCACCAACCCTCTGCCCACATCCTGTGTCTGGCCTGGAATACTCTCCCCCTTCATATTTGACAGATGATCACTCTTTCCACATTCCAAGCCTTACTAAAAGCATATCTCCTCCAAGAGACCTTCCCTGACTAAACCCTCATTTCCTCTTGTCTCACTCCCTTCTGCATCACCACTGCACTTGGATTTGTACCCTTTATTCATCCCTCCCTCTGCCCCACACGACTTTAAAGTGAGGAGGGGAGAGGAGGAGAAACCATTAGGGAAGCTGAGACAGTCCTCTAGTCTGTAAGCTCATTTTGGACAGGGAATGTGTCTGTTATATGGTTATATTGTACACTCCCAAGCACTAAGTACAGCACTCTGCACACAGTAAACTCTCAATAAATACTATTTACTGTCTGACTGACTGAGGTGACCCCAGCTCGGGCCAGTGTGGTAGCCATAAGGATAGAGACAAAGAGACAAATCTGGAAAGCACTGGAGAGAAAAAACTGTCAAGATTGAAAGACAAAATAAATGAAGGTGGTGAAAATCAGAAAGGAATCAAGATAATACCAGGTTTGCGGGCTTTTTGGACAGAGAGAATGGTCAATTCTTTGATTACATGGGGAAGAGAGGAGATGGAGGTTTAGGAGGGAAGATGAGGAGTTCAGTAATTGCCATATTGATTATGAGGATATTCTCATAGAGCTGATCTGGAAGCAGGAGAAAATGCAAGATCGTAAGGCAGTTGAGAGATCTGGATTGATGAGGTGGGTTTCAGAATCAATTGCTTAGAGGTGGTAGTTGAAGTAGTGTGATGGAAAGGATGATAATAATAATAATAATCTTGGTATTTAAGCGCTTACTATGTACAGAGCACTGTTCTAAGCACTGGGGTAGATACAGGGTAATCAGGTTGTCCCACATGAGGGTCACAGTTAATCCCCATTTTACAGATGAGGTAACTGAAGCACAGAGAAGTGGAGTGACTTGCCCACAGTCACAAAGCTGGCAAGTGGCAGAACTGGGGTTCGAACCCATGACCTCTGACTCCGAAGCCCAGGCTCTTTCCACAGAGCCACGCTGCTTCAAAGCCAAAGGAGTAGAGGTCTCAGGAAAGGGCCCTGAGGGACACCTGCTAGTTCAAGGGAGAGAGGATAAAGAAAAGTCAACAAAGAAGATGGAGAAGGGGTAGTTGGAGAGAAAGGAAGACAATCAAAAGAGTACTTAGGTTGAAGTAATCAAGGCCAGGAAGTATCTAGGCAAAGGGAATACTCTACCACGTCAAAGGCAGTCTAGAGGTCAATGAAGATTGAATACTTTGATTAGAGTGCCATTTCAGAAGAGGGGGTGGAAATTGCGTTGAAGAGGGCTGAGAGCTGGGGAGAAGAAGGGGAGGTAGTAGGTGTGTACAACCCATTTAAGGAGCTTGGACAGCAGTGAGAGGAAGGAGCTGGAGCAGTCAGAGGGTCATGAAAATTGTTGCTCTAGTGAAGGGGAGATTGAGCATGATTAAAGACATTAGAGTAGGAGCCAGAGAGGGAAGGAGGGAGGGAGGGAGGGTTTCTGAGAGGTTGCTGGTGGAGATGGGGGATTGTCCAAGGAGGTGAGGGGAGGAGGGTGTCCGTGGCTCAGGCAGAGGAGGTAGATTTCGAATGGGCAGGAGACTGTCTCTAGAAGCATAGGGGAGGGGGATAATGTGGAAGTAGAGGAAGTGAGAGGCCCCTTGGGGAAGTCTATTTCCAAAGGCCTCTCTCTTATTATTTGTTAGCATGGTATTTGTTAAACTCTTACTATGTTTCAAGCTCTGTTCTAAGTGTTGGGGTAAAAAAAGTTTAATAGACTGGACCCAGTTCCTGTCCCACATAGGACTCACAGTCTAAGTAGAAAGGAGAACAGGTACTGAATCCCTATTTCATAGAAGGGGAAATGCAGACTCAGAGAAGCTAAGTGACTTGCCCAGGGTCACAGGGCAGGCAAGCGACAGAGCTGGGATTAAAACCCGGGTCCTCTGACTCCCTAGGGCTGTGCTCTTTCCACTTGGCCACCTTGCTCTGCTTTTGCTAACAAAATAATTGGAGATGTCATTTGGGGACGGGAAGATGAGGTGGGTGGGGGGCACAGAGGGATGCAGAAGGGAGATAATGGTTTGGAGTAGTCAGTGAGGGCTTTGAGAATGAACCAGTGAGGGAAAAAGAAGAGTGAAGTTGAGCAGAGGAAAAGGTAGAGTTCTAGTAAGAGAAGACCAGCATGGAGTGGCAGAAGACAGCCTATTCTCTGGGTACCCACCTCCATGCCCAGTGGAGGGAGAACAGGCAGAAGTGGAGGAAGTGAATTATGGAGCTATCCAAGGAACGACATTTGGAGAGTGAGTGTAGAGTTGAGTGGAGAGGCCAGAGTTGGGTCTCTCAGTGCCAAGGGCAGGAAGGGAGAGCTTGGAAGAGACCTCGGAGAGGTAGCATAGCTGGACCCTCAGTGGAAGCATAGGAAAGTTTGGGAAGTGGGGGTTGTGACTGAGATGGCAGGGAGGGAGAGTTTGGTCTCATTCATTTACTCATTCAATCGTATTTATTAAGTGCTCACTGTGTGCAGAGCACTATACTAAGTGCTTGGGAAAGTACAGTAGATGCAATAAAGAGAGACAATCTCTGACCACAGTGAGCTCACAGTCTAGAGAGGGGGAAACAGACATCAATATAAGTAAATAAAATTATAGATATACATAAGTGCTATGGGGCAGAGAGAGGTGGGGAAGAGCAAAGGGAACAAGTCAGCGTGATGCAGAAGGGAGTGGGAGATGAGGAAAAGTGGGACTTAGTCTGGGAAAGCCTCTTGGAGAAGATATGCCTTCAGTAAGGTTTTGACAGGGGTGAGAGTAATTGTCTGGCAGATTTGAAGGGGGAGGGCTTTCCAGGCAGAAGTAGAATGTGGGCCAGGGGTCGGCGATGAAACAGGAGAGATCTAGGCAAGTGCAAAGGTTAGCAGCAGAGGAGCAAAGTATATGGGCTGGGTTGTAGAAGGAGAGAAGCGAGGTGAAGTAGGATGGGGAGAGGTGATGGAATGCTTTAAAGCCAGTGGTGAGGTTTTTTTTTTTGGATATGGAGGTAGAAAGGCAACCACTGGAGATTTTTGAAGGGGGGGGGGTCACATGTCCTGAACGTTTCTGTAGAAAGAAGATCCAAGAGCAGAGTGAAGTATGGACTGCAGTGGGAAGAGGCAGGAGGTTGGGAGGTCAGAAAAGAGGCTGATGCAGTAATCTAGGTGGGATAGGTTGAGTGACTGTTTTAACGTTGTAGCAGTTTGGATGGAGAGGAAAAAGCTGAATTTAGCAATGTTGTGAAGGTGAGACCAACAGGATTTGGTGACGGATTGAATATGTGGGTTGAATGAGAGAGGAGTCAAGGATAACCCCAAGGTTACAGTCTTGTGAGACGGGAAGGATGGTGGTTCCATCCTCAGTGAAGGAAAATCCGGGAGAGGAGAGAGTCTGTGTGGAAAAATGGGATGGAATTTATTTATATTAATCTCTGTCTCCCCCCTCAGGACTGTAAACTCACTGTGGGCAGAGATTGTGTCTGTTTATTGTTGTACTGTACTCTCCCAAGTGCTTAGTATAGTTTTCTGTACAAAGTAAGCACTCAATAAATGTGATTTACTGACTGACTGAAGGCAGCTTGGGAACAAGGTGGGGCCTGGTTGGAGTGCAGCTGCCGTGGGATGAAACTTTTGCCTGGAGAGTTGAGAAGTGCATGGAAAGGGGAGGCCGGGGGTCAGTAAGATCTGTGGGTGGACACTGTTTGCCATGTATGTTGAAGTCACCGAGGACCAGGGTAAGGGATCTACTTGAGTTGAGAAAAGTGAGCAGGGAAAGTCTTCCCCACTTTCCTGGGAGCTGTGGAGAGCCAAGCCAGAAAGGAGATGACAGGGATGCAGCGTTATCAGGGGAGAGCTAGGTCTGACTGATGGCCAAGAAGCCAGTTGAACGGGACAAAAATAGGGCCAGGTTGGGGGAACCAGTCCTGATGGAGTGGGCATTCCAGAGGCCCCAAGGAATGGGGTTGGAGGGATGTATGGAGGAGTGGCACACCACATCGGTTTGAGTTGTTAGCAGGTTCTGTTAGCTGGAGGGGAGAAGGCATTAGGGGCCCAGGCTCCAACAGAATTTGTTTGCATCAAAGGTGAGCAAGACCTCAAGCTTTGTGGCACTGAAGACTTTCTTGGCAATGGCAGGAGGCAGAGGACATGATTGTTAAAGGCATAGAATAACAGGTGTCTTCAGTCTGTACAGAGAACTGAATGTGACCAAACAGGCTTGAACTGTTGTCCGAGGGAGTCGGGTTAGACTTGTGCATCCTGACCATCAGGGAAACGAAACCCTGAAACAGGCTCCCAAGGGAGGGTGTGGAAGGGAGACTTCTGTCCCTGGAGAATTTTTGAGACAGGACACCTATCTGTCCTGGGTGGTTTAGGCATTCACTTGACTGAAGGCAGGGGAATGACCCAGATGATCTCCCACAACATCCCTCCCAGCTCTAACGTTCTAGGATCCTTCTGTTTTGTGAAGGTTTATTACCTGGGGCGGGTGGGAGGAGAGGAGGTAAGCTAGTAGCCACTCAGTGTCCAACAAGAGAAATTGGGCTGAAGTACTGCAGCCCAAACTAAGACCTAAAAGGAGAAGTTACTCAGTTTAGAAATGATGGATGACTGAGAACAGGAGAGACCACCACCTCCTCAGCTCCAGCATCAACAGCTTCATCACTGTGCTTAGAACAGTGCTTGGCTCATAGTAAATGCTTAACAAATACCATTATTATCATTATTACTATTATTACTGATTGCAACTTCCTGTATGCAGAGCAGTACATGAAGCTCTTGAGAGCAAAGCAGCAGACACTGTCCTTGACCTTGAGGAGTTTACAATCTACTGTTTAGATCACCTTTAAACTGTGGACCACTCCCTTCTCTTGGAAAAGCTACCTAATCTTGAATTCACCCCACCCCAGGTCTCTCCTGGTTCTCCTCCCTCTCTGGCTGCTCTTCCTTTGTCTCTTTCACCAAGTTTATCTTCCGGCCCACATTCCCTACCAGTGGGTATCTTTCAAGTCTCTCTGTTCTAGATCTCCTGTGCCTCTCATTTTTTTATGGTATTTGTTAAATGCTTATGATCTGTCAAGCACTGCTCTAGGTGCAGAGGTAGATGCAAGTTCATCAGGCTGGATATGTGGGACTTACAGTTAAAGTAGGAGGGAGAATGGTTACTGAATCCCCATTTTGCAGTTTAGGAAACAGAGCTGCAGAGAAGTAAGTGACTTGTTCAAGGTCACATAGCAGGAAATGGAGGAGTTGGGATTAGAACTTGGGTCCTCTGTCTCTAAGCCTGTGCTTCATCTACTGGGCCACGCTGCTTCACATATTTATCCGCACTCTCTTGGGGAGCTCATTCACTCCAGGACTGTAGCTACAACTCCTTCATGGATGACTTCAAGGTCCTTCTTGTTCAGCCCCTGTCTACCCTCTCTATCTGCAATCTCACCTTTCCTTATGGGATACCTCTACTTGGATGGCTCTCTGACCCCTCAACCTCCTTACGTCAAAAACAGAACTCCTTTTCCCTCCCGAATTATCTCCTCTGCCTAACTTTCCCATCCCAAGGCATTATCCTCGACTCCTTACTCTCTTTCAACTTTCACATTCTGTTGGTTAGTAAATCCTGTTGGATTTTCTTCCATTACATTTCCCAGATCCATCTTTTCCTCTCCATTCCAATGGCCGTACACTAGTCCAGTGGCTTGTCATAACTTGACTTGATTACTGTATCACTCTCCTCATTGGTCTCCCTGCCTCCAGCCTCTTTCCTTTTTAGGTTTTTTTTTTAAATGCCTTTGCCTGCATCATTTCTCTAAAACATTGCTCTACCCACCTCTCCCACCCACCCACCCACCTCAATTGCCCCCAGTGGTCACCCATTCATCTTCACTGCCCCTGTTAGCCAGCTGTTTTTCAGGGTTCCTGCTAGGTGTGTCCACAGGATATCCTAGTTGATTCTTCAGTCAGAAACCTACATCACTGATGGCCTAGCCCTCCGCAGTCAGAGCTGGAACTAGAATCCAGGTCTCCTGATTCTCAAATCTGGGCTCATTCCCCTCGGCCAACAGCAGGGAGACCCCAATATCCCTTCCACCATGGCTCCAGTAGGAATAATAACTCATTCCCCTGTTGCCACAGAGAGTGGTGGGAGAGTTTATATGGAACTGCTCCCAAGCTCTTGGAAAGAAAGGGACTCTGTGCTCTCTGGCACAATGTGCTATTCTTCTGTGCATTCCTACAGGGCAGTGAAACCGTGCTGAGCATGCACAGGCTCCTGCAGTATGGGGAGATAGTATTGAGCATGAGCAACCTCCTGCAGTGTAGCAAGACAGAGCCGAACTTGTAAGGGCTCCAGCAGTGTAGTGAGACAGTGTCGAACATGTGCGGGATCCTATGATGTAATGAGACAGCACTGAGCATGCAGAGGCTCCTATGGTGCAGTGAGACAGTGTTAGGTACGTACAAGCTCCTGCAGTTCAGTGAGACAGCTCTAAGCACGCAATTCTCCTGTGGTCTGGTGAGACAGTGTCGAGCATGTGCAGGCTCCTACAGTGAGGTGAGACTGGACTAAACATTGTGTGGGCTCTCTAAGGAAACTGAGACTCAGGGAGGGGAATAATAATGATAATAACAACTACAGTAATAATAATAATCATGGTATTTGTTAAGCACTTACTATGTGCCAAGCACTGCTCTAAGGGCTGGGATATCTACATGGTTATCAGTTTCGACACAGTCTCTGTTCCACATGGGGCTCACAAATGGTAAGCTCATTGTGGGCAGGGAATATGTCTGTTTATTGTTATATTGTAGACTCCCAAGTGCTTAGGACAGTGCTTTGCATGTAGAAAGTGCTCAATAAATATGATTGAATGAGTAGGATTTAATCCTCATTTTTACAGATGAGGAAACTGAGGCAAAGAGAAGTGAAGTGACTTGCCCAAAGTCACACAGCAGACAAGTAGCAGAGCTGGGATTAGAACCCAGGCTCTTGCTCTTTCCATTAAGCTAAGCTGTTCCTCTAAGTGACCAGGAAGTGACCGGGAAGTGACCAGTCAGTTTCTACCAAGGTTGCTAGTGACAGAAATGGTGTAACTTAATGGGAAGAGCCAGGGGCTTGGAGTCAGAGGACCTGGGCTCTTCTCCTGGCTCTAGCTATTGCCTACTGGACTTGGCAAACCAGAGTCCTTGCAAAGGCAATCCCACTGATAGAAAATCTATAAAAATCTTAAATAATTTATGGTAGGGGCAAGTCACCACATAATAATTGGTTTAATAAAAACAAATCATACAAAGTCAGCAAAAAAAAAAAGATCAGCAGCTTAAAAGCAAAGCAAATAAGCAAAATTGAAAAACCATGACAAAATCATTAGTTTTACATTTTATATGAATTACAGCAAAAATACAATACAATTTTGCCACTGCTTTTTAAAATTAACTTGCATAGGCAATCCCCCTGAAGGCAGCCTGCTGGAGGCAAAGAGGGATTTAAAGCCCCAGAGGGCTAGGTCAGGGAAAGGAATATGAACTCCTGAGGGCTAATGTCAGAGATGGAGTTTTGAAACAACCCCCACCTCAAGGTTAAGGTCAGGGTGAGGGAAGACTGCAAGACTGTAGATAGCCTGGGTTACTACAGAGTTGATCTTAAGACTACATGCAGCAGTTTTAAATATATTGATGATATTGTCCAAACATTTACTATATGCCACGCACTGTGCTATATGTAAGATAGCTAACCCAATCTGATACAGTCTCTGACATTAATATAAGTAATTTATATGATTTAAAAATATGCTCATAAGTGCTGTGGTTGAGGGTGGGGTGAATATTAATTGTCTGTAGGTCACAGATCCAAGTTCATAAATGGAACAGATCATATTAGGCATATTAGAATCAAAACAAAGATTTCAAGTATTCCTGCATACTATCAACAGAAGGTGAAAGAATCAGAACTATTTGATAATAATAACAATAATTATTATTATTATTGCTGAGCATTTACCATGTGCCAAGCACTGTTCATAATAAACACTCAATAAATACGATTGATTGATTGATGGGGCTCACTGTCTAAGAGGGAGGGGGCAGAGTTATTTCATCCCCATTTTACAGTGAAGAAACAGAGACCCAGAGAAGCTAGGTGACTCACCCAAGGATTCACAGGAGGCACAGCACAAAACCGGGACTAGAGCCTGGGCCTCCTCACTCCCTGGCCCGTGCTCTTTCCACTAGGACCTGCAGCTTGCGGACCAATGCCCTGCAGTAGGGGGTCGGGGCAGGAGTGGGAGGGAGGGTGGGGATGGTGCCGTCCCCCACATCTGGAGAGAAGGTTGGGATCTGATGCCCATGCCTCCACCCCCAGGTAAGTGCGCACACACACACACGCACACACAGTGTGTCCTACTGGGTACAGCACAAGCCGGGGTGTCAGGAGGACCTAGGTTCTAATCCTGGCTCTGCCATTTGTCTGCTGTGTGACCTTGGGCAAGTCACTTTACTTCTTTATACCTCAGTTCCCTCATCTATAAAGTGGAGATTGAGATTGTGAATCTCATGTGAGACGGGGACTGTGTCCAACGTGATTAGCTTGTATCCACCGCAGTGCTTACTACAGTGCCTGGCACACAGTAAGAGCTTAACAAGTATCACATTTTCTACTACACATATACACACACACACACACACATACCCATACACACACACACACACACACATGCACACACGCTCTTTCTCTCAAACTCTCTCTATGACTCTACCCTCCCCGTGTTTTCACACCATCTCACCCTTATTCATTTCCCCACAGGACCATTTGATCCTCAGACGCCCCCGTTAGTAATAATAATAATGTTAGTATTTGTTAAGCGCTTACTATGTGCAGAGCACTGTTCTAAGAGCTGGGGGAGATACAGGGTGATCGGGTTGTTCCACATGAGGCTCACAGTCTTCATCCCTATTTTACTGATGAGGTCACTGAGGCACAGAGAAGTGAAGTGACTTGCCCACAGTCACACAGCTGACAATTGGCAGAGCCGGGATCCGAACCCATGACTTCTGACTCCTAAGCCCGGGCTCTTTCCACTGAGCCACTCTGCTTCTCAGGGACGTGGGCACTGAGAAGGGGGACCACCCAGAACCAGGAGGAGGGTGTGAGGGGAGAATGCGCTTCTGCATTCCTCTGGTGACTTTCCCACCCTCACCCTCCCTGCACATCCTCCCTTCGCTAGGCTCAGCCTGGCGACTCATGCTCTCCCAACTGGCCCTGCAGGTCCCGTGTTGGCTATAATCCCAGAGTCAGCAGAAGTCTGGGCCCGGCCGGGCCGGGGATGGGCTGTGAAAACATCCTCCGTCACCTCCCCTTCTCTCCAATGCCAGTGACGCTGCCCATTTCCTCCGGTGAATGTTGCTGGGTCGTCAGTTTGGACAACTCCTCTCCCCGCCCTCTGTACAGGATTCCCCCACTGTGGGTTCACGCCTTCTGTTTGAATGGTTTTTCTGCCTTTCCTCCTTCTCAGGTCCTCCCCCCTGGACCTGCGGAAGCTTCCCCGGGCCCAAGGGGAGAGCCCCACCCCACCCTGTAATGACTCCAGCTGCAGGACCCAGCTGGTAGGTCTGGAAAAAGCAACCCGCAACTCGGGGCAAAATGCCCACGCTGCCCAGCATGCTGGAGAGTCTGGGTGTGGCCCGTTGGAGTCGCCCTTCTGTTTTGCTGTGCCAACCATTCTGGTGCCAAAAGGGCCCCAGCAGCAGGGGCTTGGGCAGTGGTTAGGGGTTCGTCCACCTGTCTGTGGGAGTTCCCTCTGTGGCCAACTGGCAAGGCAGTTCCCACTGGGGCACAAGCCTGGCATGTGGGCCCAGGGGAGGGCAGAGACCAGGAGAGAGACTCAAGAAGTAGCATGGCCTAGTGGAAAGAGGACAGGCCTGGAAGTCAGAGGACCTGGGTTCCAATCACGGCTTTGCCATTCACCTGCTGGGCGACTTTGGACAAAACACTTCACTTCTCTGTGCCCCAGTTTCCTCAGTCATAAAATGGGGAGTTCTCCCTGTTCTCCCTCCCTGTAGACTGTGATCCCCATTTGGGACAGAGGCTGTGTCTGACCTGATTATCTTGAGTCTATCCCAGTGCTTAGTATGGTACTTGGCACAAAGTGAGAGCTTAACAAATACCACAACCATTTTTATTACGAGTGACTGGGGGCAAAGGGCTAACTGTGGAGGGAGGACTCAGTTTGCTGGTGCCAAATGGCTTTCAGAAGTCCAGACAAAAATCCACATGGGATCCAGAAGGCTCCAGGCAGTTCTCTGGCTAGACCAGGGGTCACTGGACATTCCTTCCTGAAAGGGCTTGCCCGCACCACAAATCCTGGAGACTTAGGTAGGAACCGCCTGTTGGCTGTTGGCCAGTGTTGTCTCCCAGCCGCTTGTCCATCCCAGGTGCTCAGAATAGGCAGGGCACCCGGCGGGTGCTCAGTAAGGAGTATCTCTACCACTTAAGCAACACAGCTCCCAAGCTCTCCAGCAGGGACTAAGAGAGACAGGGCCAGGGAGAAGATAGGGATTGAGTACCATCTGTGAGAAAGAAGGAGCAGGATATGATAAGGTGAAACTGGGCCCAATCCAGAAAGCCTTCATTCTTTCATTCGTTCGTTCATTCAATCGTATTTATTGAGCACTTACTGTGTGCAGAGTACTGTACTAAGCGCTTGGGAGAGTACAGTACAACAATGGAGGCAGTGGGCTGTGACGGCCCTTGCGAAGTGGAAAGAGGTATTAAGGGTCACGAGGGGGAGTGAGGGAGGAGAAAGCCTGAAGCAATGAGGGGGAGAAAGGAAACAAGAGGGGCTGAGGGAAGCCTGAGAGCCTGATCCACAGAGTAAAGGGACTAAGGCAGCCACTGAGTTGGGTTGGAGATGCCGTCAAGCCTCCCAAACCCTGGAGGAGGAGCTATGTGGAGGGAGAGTCGGGAGAGGGTTGGAAGGAAGAGAAGCCCTGCTCTCTGGCTGCCCTGCCCACTGATGGCAAAGCTAGGGCTGATGGGGTGAGGGATATCACACCAGGCAAGGGCCTCAGGCTACAGTCAGGAGGGGTGCAAATCCCTGAAAGGGCATTGGGCTCAGACTTCCACATTTAACCATTCATCAGTCACTGCCCACAGAGCCTTCTGTCATCATGTCCATTTGCCCCTCTCTCTCCAACGAATCTTTATATATTATAACATTCATTTATATTAATATCTTCTCTCCATCTAAGCTCACTGTGGGCAGGGAACCTGTCTGCCAACTCTGTTGTATTGCACTCGCCCAAGCATATAGTTCAGTATTCTGCACATAGTATCACTCAGTAAATACCACTGATGATTACGATGCCTGGTTGGGCCCACGCTGGTGCGGGAGAATCATCAGAGTTGTCAAGTGCTCAGTGGACCCAGGCAAGCAGGGAGTCAGTGAGCCAGACCCCTCCCTGCTGCCCCATCTCTCAGCTTCCCATGACCAGCTGGAAAGGGCTAAGCTCAGGGGAGGGATAGGAGATAGGAGAGCCGGGCCTGGCCCAGCTCAAACATCCCAAGCGGCAGGGGAACCAGAGGGTGGAAGCTTGAGGCAGCCACCCCCTATAAGTCCCTGAAAGTTGGGAAGGGCAGCTGGGCAGAGAAAGAGAAAGAGACATGGGCTAGAAAGAGGCATGGGAGAAAGCAGGGATACAGCATGGTCTAGTAGAAACAGCATGGACTGGGGAGCCAGGGGAACCTGGTTTGAAAACCAACTCTACTGCTTGCCTCCGAATGAAAATGGAGAAGTCACTTAATTTCTCTGTGCCTCAGTTGGCTCAGCTGTAAAATGGGGATTTGATACCTGTTCTTCCTTTAAGAGCATGAACCCCAGGACTGTGTCTGACCTACTTACCTTGTATCTACCCTAGCATTTAGTACAGTGCCTGGCACATAGTAAGCACTTAACCAATAGCACAATCTTTACTATTATTCGAAAGAAGGAGGGGCAGAGGGATGGGAACGAGGTTCAAAGAGAAGCAGATGATAAAGATGGTGAGAGGATCGACCCCTTTTCAGGCCTTCAACTCCTGCCCTTGCCCCCAGCTGGTTTGCTTAGCTCCCTCTCCCCCGATCTTTGCCTTCCTCCTCCCTGGACCAAGGTTTCAGTTGGGTTTTCATGGTCCTATCCACCCTACCCAAGTGATCCTGTCTTATCTCCTCCTCATCCCCCTTCCCAGGTCTCCCAGCTGAAAAGCTTAGACTGGTCTCCCTTTTTCCACTTTCATGACCTCCATTTACCTGCCTACAATAATCAGTTCCATCTCAACTCTGTCCCTAGGCTTCCCGGGGCTGGAAAGGACCTCCAGGGTTCACCTTATCCACCCCCTTGTGGCTGGCCAGCAGGTAACAAACTCCTTCTGAACAAATAGACGCCTCTCTTCCAGAGTAAAGAATAATAATGTTGGTATTTGTTAAGCACTTACTATGTGCCGAGCACTGTTCTAAGCGCTGGGGTAGACATAGGGGAATCAGGTTGTCCCACGTGGGGCTCACAGTCTTAATCCCCATTTTACAGATGAGGGAACTGAGGTCCAGAGAAGTTAAGTGACTTGCCCACAGTCACACAGCCGACAAGTGGCAGAGCTGGGATTCGAACTCATGAGTCCTGACTCCAAAGCCCGTGCTCTTTCCACTGAGCCACGCTGCTTATGCCACCTGACCCCAGCTCCAGGGTTTAAAAATGTTGGGGCTGGGAACATCCCTAGTGCCAACCTCCATGGCTCTCTTGCTGCCACCTCAGACACTTCCTTTCCTACCATTGATTGATTATTTGATTGCCTCTGCCATGTTGCCCACACTTCCCTGCTTCCTCCCTACTTCCGTTTTCAGGAACTTTACAGCCATCAGCTAAGAAACCTGTCCTAGAGAGAGGAAGGACAGGTGAGCATCTCCTTTGTCCAGGATGGTGGGCCTGCCTCTCCCCCAAAGCCAAAAGACAGAAGCCCAGTGCCCAATTCTAGTGGAAGCTGAAGCTGGCATCTGTCTAGGGGTGGGCAGAGTGGCCCAAAGGCAAGGAGGAGCTGAGCCAGCTCCAGCAGCAGGGAGACACCACCGGATCCGATGCTTGGTCTTCCCCAACCCCCTAGTCCCCTTTGCCTTCCCTGCCCCGCCCAGGCCAACATACCTGCCCCATGGTCTCCCCGTTTCGGGAAATGGCAGGGTGTGGCTGGGGAGAGGGTGAGGCTCGTAATCCCGCAAATGTCCGCCCTCCCCATCTATTGTGCACACCAAGCGCAAACCCCCGCCCCGGGACAACCCAGGGATCTGCTGATCTCCCACAACCTCGCCCTTTTGCTTTCCTAAAATACGGGCCCCGCCCAGGCCCCTGCTGGCTCCCAGCCCTTCCCTGCCCTGGCTTCATGGTGACGCAGCGTTGGGCCGGTCTGGGGTGCAGGGGCCGGGGAGAAGGGAGGGCTTTGGGCACCTTGCTTGGCTAGTAGTGTGGCCGGGGACCTACTAGATTGTCAGCTTCTTGGGGGGAGGCCAGAGTCTGCTCCCAGAGGCCTTCCCAATGCCCACACCTGGCCAGACTTTACCCCCAATGGATACTGTCTACTAACTTGCTGACAGACGGACGACTCTCTAGGGTGGGGCCTGGCATTTCAATAATCCCAGATCCTAGGAGTCAAATTTGGCGTCTCACTGAGGAGCCCAGTACTGTTCCTGCTCCCCAACCCCTGCCCAGGCACACAGGATTCTGGGAAGAGGGAAGGAGGAGGAGGAACCTCAAGGAAGCTCCCATCAAAATGAAGGTGGTGGAGGGGTGTGCAGGCTTAGAGCCTGCCTCTCCAGCTGGAGCAGAATTATTGTTTCTTTGGATCTTGTTGATCCCTTGTGGGCTCAGTACAGGTTTCCAAGCTCTCCATGCCCTGTATTGTTCCCCTTCAAGGCAAGAAATAGCCATCAAAGAATCTTGTCCACCTCCTGAGGCAGCCCCTCACCCAATCTACACATAAAAGAAGTCTCTTCTGCCCTAAAGATCCATCTCGAAAGGCATCTGATAGCCACCCCCCACTGCTTCTGGGCATCTTTGGGCTGGTCTGGAACACTTCCTGTTGTCAACCCCAAGCTACGAGTCCTGGCCTGCAGAACTTCTAGCCCATGGACCCTTCCCGGAGAGGAAAAGTCTTTCAGTGGTTGGTATATTTGAACTCGAGAGTCGGGGGACTGAGAGAAAGACCCTGGTGAGAACTCTGTGGGAATCTGGACACTCTGACTAACTGCCCAAGGGAGAGGCATTGAAAATGGGAAATGGGGAGAATGATATTTTCTGTCATTCATTCATTTATTCAATCGTATTTATTGAGCACTTAATGTGTGCAGAGCACTGTACTACGTGCTTGGAAAGTCCCCACACCATTCTGTTCTCCAGAATCTACTTTTCTCCTCACAGGCCAATTTCTTTCTCGGTGTCCTTTGCCAGGAAAATCTCTGCTCTCTCTCCCCAGGTAATGGGAAGAAGGGTGATAGTGAATGAAGAAGGGAAGACTTAATAGGGCTGTTTGGAGAGTCTGAGGGGGAGCCGGGATCAGAGAACTGGATGATTTCTCATAAACTCATTAAAAAAATGGTATTTGTTAAGTGCTTACTATGTACCGAGCACTGTACTAAGCATTAGGGTAGATATAAACTAATTATGTTGGACACAGGTCATGTCCCACATGGAGCTCACAGTTTTAATCCCCATTTTATAGATGAGGTAACTGAGGCCCAGAAAGTTAAATTACTTGCCTGATATCACACAGAAGATATGTGGTGGGTTTGGGATTAAAACTCTGACTCCCAGGCTTGTTCACTTTCCACTAAGCCATGCTGCTTGTCAGGGAGGCCTAGTGAAATGAGTTCAGGTCCCACTCCATCCTTGATTTATTGTGTGACTTTGAGTGAGTGTCTTCACCTCTCTGGTACATAGGCCCTTGGATTAGTTCAATCTCCATTCTTCCTCTCAATGATTCTGTGAGAAGCAGGGTGATATAGTGGATACAGTGCAGGCCTGGGTTTAGTATAGTGCGTGGCACATAGTAAACACTTAACAAATGCCATAAAAAAATAGTAAGATGAAAAGGTAATGAGCTTGATCCTAAGTGCAGTAAAGCCATCCTCCTAGGCAAGGTGAGGGCAGATGCTGCGGAACAAGCTATGTATGCTAGGGGGTATGATTGATTGATTGATTGGGGGTAACACCCTCGGGAAAAAGCAGATGTCAGAAGCCAGAGATCTTCAGTGCCTGGCTCAGAACCAGGTACTCTGGAAGAAATGAGGCTTGCGATAAAAGAGGAAATAGGGTTGCATTGCAGGCAGAAAGAGCATGGCTGGATTTAAGGAAGGGTTTCCCCATCCCAAGTCTCAGACCCTAGAATGGCCACCCCAGACAGGTTCAATGAAATAATCAATCAATCAACAGCATTTATTGAGCACTTATAGTGTTCAGAGTACTCTACTAAAGTGCTTGGGAGAGTGCAAAGCAATAGAGTTGGTAGAGATGTTTCCTGCCCACAATGAGCTTATAGACTAGAGGAATTCCTAGGTTGTGGAATCTCCCATCATTCATTCATTCAATTATATGTATTAAGCACTTATTCTATGCAAAGCACTGTACTAAGTGCTTGGCCTGAAGGTCTTTACAAAAGAATCGACCCCCAATTGATGTGGAAGGTACAGATTCCGACCTACCCAGAGGGCCAGGCCAGGTAACCACCTAAATGCTCCCTCAGCTCATGGAGGAAGGAGACAGGTCTTGGGGATGACCAGACATTGACCAGAAGAAGTATCCTTTCTGGCTCCGAGTGTGAACAGAATCTGCCAACCCTGCTTCCCAGAGCTGCTGCCCTACCAACCAGGGCCAGCCTACCTCCTTGTACTCAAACTTCCTACCCTAGGCCAGCTTCATACTGAACTGAGGCCCACCAAGGTGAAAGAGTTAACCCAAAGTTACACAGCATGATAGGGACAGAGGTAGGGCTACAGCCTCCATTTTCCACTTACCTTCTGCCTCCGTTCCCGGGTTCCTCGGAGAAATCCCCGAGAGTGATAAGGTGGAGCACTGCTTCTCAGGGAAAGCTGGATCTCCAAAGTCCCACTGTGGGCACCCTGAAGATAATCAGACTGTGGGATACATTCTCCCCACAGAAGGCCCTCCTGGGCCAGTTCGCCCCCTGCCAGTGCTGCCCACCCCTTCCCACACTCCACACCCTCTACAGGACCAGTGGGAGGGGAGGGACAAAGAGGCTGTGGACCAGGAACCCGCTCCCTTCCTAGCTTCAACCCATTCAGCGGGCCCAAACAGAGGCAGGAGGAGCAACTCCTCATTGGAAAAGTCAGCTCTGGAACCATAAAGGGGTGTTCAGAGAGGACTCCACTTTGAAACTGTCAAATGCTCCTGGGTTCTGGGCCATGGTGAGGCGCTTAGACCCCATGTAAGTGGATGATCCTGCATCTACCCCAAACCCAGTAGTGGTCAGCCCAGAGTGAGCACTTCATCGGTGCTGTAGCTTCCCATTCAATGCCCGAGATACCTTGAGACCCCAGCAGAGAGGCCACGTGCCCAGTGTCACAGGACCACTGTCCGTGTTTCCCTTCCTCCTCTGGACTATCCCGACCTCCCACAGAAGGTTGAGGACAGATGCTTCCAGGTCAGGGGAGGCTGGACAACTCCATTATCTCAAGGACTGACCGGGACCCCCAGGGTGGAGACAGAAACACTGAGAAATCAGGGCAGGAAATGGAAAAAGCAGAATTTGAATGGCGGATTTTGATCACTGACAAGAGGGATTCAGTGAGGGTGTGAAATAGAAACCTTTGAAATAGGAAATTCCCCTCTGCCCCTCCTTTCTCCTCTACCTCCTCCATCACCCTTCACCTACTCCCAATCCTCTCTTTGGAAAAGGGGTGCTGCAGTCCATCTTGGAGGTAGAGAGCACTTATATGTACACATCCATATATTCTTATTTATATTAATGTTTGTCTCCCACTTTAGATAATAGAATCATTGTGGGCAGCAAATGTGTCTACTAACTGTTATAATGTACACTCCCAAGTGCTTAGGAAATAGTAAACACTTAATAACGCACTAGTAAGCACTTAATAGAGAAGCAGCATGGCTTAATGGAAAAAGCAAGGGCTTGGGAGTCAGAGGTCATGGGTTCTAAACCTGGCTCCACACTTGTTACTTTGGGCAAGTCACTTCACTTCTCTGTGCCTCAGTTACCTCATCTGTAAAAGGGAGATTAAGACTGTGAGCCCCAGGTGGGACAACCTGATGACCTTGTATCTACCCCAAAGCTTAGAACAGTGCTTGGCACATAGTAAGTGCTTAACAAATACCATCATTCTTATTATTAAAATATCATTGATTGGTTGATTGATAATAACTGTGGTATTTGGTAAGTGTTTAGTATGTGCCAGGCACTGTATTAAGCTCTGGGGTGGGTACAAGTACATAGAATTGAACACAGTCCCTGTTCCACCTGGGCTCACAATCTCAGTACCATTCTACAGATGAGGTAACTGAGGCACAGACATGTGAGGTGACTTGTCCAAGGTCATACAATAGACAAGTGGAGGAGCTGGAATTAGAAACTATGACCTTCTGCCTCCCAGGCCTTTGCTCTATTCACTACGCCATGCCGCTTCCAGAGAGAAGCAAGGCCTGAGGTAAGTGGGGGAGGGGGAGACACATTTCTGAGCATTGTGGCATGCAATCAATTTACACGTTAATGATATAAAAATGACTACAAATCCATCACCTCTGAATCATGCTAACCCAGACACTTTCTGGAAGTAAGTTCCCACCCAGGATTCAATAAACTACCCTTACCTGCTTCTCTGCCCCTCAGGCCCTGGCCCCCAGCTCTTCCAGGGGTGGAGACAGTGAGGGTAAGGAGGTGGGAAGGAAACTCAGACCTGGGGAATGAAGTGGGGAGGAGGAGAGGGAAGGGTTTCCTCTTTGGGGAAGTAGAGGCCTGAGAATCCCGTGGGACAGGACTTGTGGAACTCAGTTCGCCATCATCAGGGAAAGGGATATCCTCCCCCTCCTTCCCAACCATCACCACCTGGGCGACGGACCTTCCTCCCTGTTCAATCTGGGGGTGACTGTGACCGCTTAGCCTAGGAGCAACCCTGACTGCACTAGTGAAGAGCCCCGGGGCCTCTTTCATTCATTCATTCATTCATTCATTCAATAGTATTTATTGAGTGCTTACTATGTGCAGAACACTGTACTAAGCGCTTGGAATGTACAATTCGGCAGGCAGGTAATCGTGAACTGCCTTCCATCTCCCCATCTAGACTGAAAGCCCGCTGTGGGCAGGGGACATGTCTACCAATTCTGTCATATTGTGCTCTCCCAAACCCTTAGCACAGTGCTCTATGCACAGAAAACACTCAATAAATACCATTGAATGATTGATTCCTGCTGTTTCACTGAAGCTTCTGACATAGCAGGGCACATAATTAATTTGCTGGATTACTGTATTTTTTAATGGTATTTGTTAATCTCTGACTATGTGTCAGGCACCATACTAAGCCCTGGGGTAGATACAAGTTAATCAGGTTGGGCACAGTCCATCTCACACATGGGGCTCAAGTCTTAATCCTCATTTTATAGATGAGGTAACTGAGGTACATAGAAGTTTAGTGGCCTGCCCAAGGTCACACAGCAGACAAGTGGTGGAGCCGGGATGAGTCCAATGAGCATGCGATTTTCCTGAGCTTTAAAAATGAGATCCCTAGTGGGCCAGGAGCCTTGTCTGAAATATTCTCCTTGCCCCTCTCCCCAGCAGTTAGTTTGGTGCTGGACATGAAGGAAGCACTCATTCTATGCCCAAAATAATAATTTCATCAGTGAGAGCAAGAGGAGCCAAGGGTCCTGGCCTTGAGCTCTGAGCCTTGCCTCTACTCCCCTAGCAGCAGTAATAGTAGTACTAGGAGCAGCACTACTGGTAGTAGCAGTAGTGGTAGAAGTAATAATTATTATGGTATCTGTTAAGTGCTTACTATGTGCCAAGCACTGGGGTAGAATATAAGGTAATCGGGTTGTCCCATGAGGGGCTCGCAGTCTTCATCCCCATTTTACAGATGAGGTAACTGAGGCACCGAGAAGTGCAGTGACTTGCCCAAGGCCACAGAGCAGACAAGTGGTGGAGTCAGGATTAGAACCCTTGACCTTTTGATTCCCAGGCTGGTGCTCTATCCACTTCGCCAAGGTCCCGGGCCCGTAATCTATCCATCTGGCCGTGCCACTTCTCGAGAAGCAGTGTGGCTTAGTGTCAAGAGCACGGGCTTGGGAGTCAGAGGTCATGGGTTCTAATTCCATTTCCGCCACTTATCAGCTGTGTGACTTTGGGCAAATCACTTAACTTCACTGGGCCTCAGTGACCTCATCTGTAAAATGGGGATTAAGACTGTAAACCCCACGTGGGACAACCTGATTACCTTGTAATTATCCAGCGCTTAGAACAACGCTTGGCACATAGTAGAGCTTAACAAATACCATCATCATCATGTTGCGGGAAAGGAGGTCAGATTTTAGGAAGGCTTTGAGGATGGGGAGGGCTGAGCTTAGGTTCATAGGTGGGCAGGGATTGTCTCTGTTGCTGAATTGTACTGTGCTCTGTACACAGTAAGCAAGTTAGAGAATCAGTAAATTAGAGATGCAGCAAGTTAGAGAAGCAGCATGGCTCAGTGGAAAGAGCACAGGCTTGGGAGTCAGAGGTCATGGGTTCGAATCGTGGCTCTGCCCCCAGTCAGCTGTGTGATTGTGGGCAAGTCATTTAACTTCGCTATGCAGTCACCTCATCTGTAAAATGGGGATTAAGACTGTGAGCCTCACGAGGGACAACTTGATTGCCCTGTATCTACCCCAGCGCTTTAGAACGGTGCTCTGCACATAGTAAGCGCTTAACAAATACCGACATTATTATTACATTATTATAAACGCCTAATTAATTAATTAATTAATTCAATAGTATTTATTGAGTACTTACTGTGTGCAGAGCACTGTGCTAAAATAAATGAGGAGAAGTTCCAGGATGTGTGGGGAGGACGTGAGCAATGGGCGCTTAGTCTGTGAGCCCGTTGTTGGGCAGGGATAGTCTATCTGTTGCCGAATTGTCCATTCCAAGGACTCAGCCGCCCAGAGCGCGCAGAGGGCCGAGAGCGCGCAGAGGGCCAAGAGCGCGCAGAGCACCGACTGGGGAACCAGAAGGTTCCTGCACCTCCCCGGGACTGTAGCGCCACCTGCTGGCGGCACAGAGCACGTGCTTGGGAGTCAGAGGTCCTGGGTTCTAATAATAATAATAATGTTGGTATTTGTTAAGCGCTTACTATGTGCCGAGCACTGTTCTAAGCGCTGGGGTAGACACAGGGGAATCAGGTTGTCCCACGTGGGGCTCACAGTCTTAATCCCCATTTTACAGATGAGGTAACTGAGGCACCGAGAAGTTAAGTGACTTGCCCAAAGTCACACAGCTGACAAGTGGTAGAGCCGGGGTTCGAACCCATGACCTCTGACTCCGTGCTCTTTCCAGTGAGCCACGCTGCTTCTAACCCTAACCCTAATCCCACCTCCACCCATTCATTCCTTCAATAGTATTTATTGAGGGCTTACTATGTGCAGAGCACTGAACTAAGCGCTCGGAATGGACAGTTCGGCAACAGACAGAGGCCATCCCTGCCCAATGACGGGCTCACAGTCTAAGCGAGGGAGACGGACGGCAGAGGAAAACAGAACGAAACAAAAACAAGACAACATTATCACGATAAATAGAATCTAGGGGATGTACACCTCATTAACAAAATAAATAGGGTAATAATATTATATACAAATGAGCACAGTGCGGAGGGGAGGGGAAGGGGAGGGAGGGAGGAGCAGAGGATGGAGAAGGGAGCCATTTGTCAGCTGTGTAACTTTGTGTGACTTTGGGCAAGTCACTTAACTTCTCTATGCCTCAGTTACCTCATCTGTAAAATGGAGATGAAGACTGTGAGCCCCACTTGGGACAACCTGATTACCTTTTATCTCCTCCAGTGTTTAGAACAGTGTTTGGCACATAGCATTTTTTTCCCCTCCCCTCCCCTCCCGACCCTCTGCTCCTCCCCCTTCCCCTCCCCTCAGCACTGTGCTCATTTGTATATATATATTATTTATTATACTATTTATTTTGTTAATGAGGTGTACATCCCCTTGATTCTATTTATCTTGATGATATTGTCTTGTTTTTGTTTGGTTCTGTTTTGCTTTGCTGTCTGTCTCCCCCGTTTAGACTGTGAGCCCGTCGTTGGGCAGGGATTGTCTCTATCTGTTGTCGAATTGCACATTCCAAAAGCTTGCACAGTGCTCTGCACATAGTAAGCGCTCAATAATACTATTGAATGAATGAATGAATGAATAAAATGGGGATTAAGACTGTGAGCCCCTCGCGGTACAAACTGATTGCCTTTTTTCTACTCCAGTGCTTTTAACAGTGTGCAGCATTCATTTATTCGTTCAATAGTACTTATTGAGGCGCTTACTATGTGCAGAGCACTGCACTAAGCGCTTGGCATGTACAATTCAGCAACAGATACAGAAAATCCCTGCCCAACAACAGGCTCACAGTCTAAACGGAGTCAGAGTCAGAGGACATGGGTTCTAATCCCACCTCTGCCACTTGTCAGCTGTGTGACCTTGAGCAAATAATTTCACTTCTCTGGGCCTCAGTTACCTCATCTGCAAAATGGGGATTAAGACTGTGAGCCCCTAGCAGTACAACCTGATTACTTTGTATCTACTCCAGCGCTTAAAGCAGTACGTAGCACATAGTAAGCAATTAACAAATACAATTATTATTATTATCAGTGCCCTGCAGATCTGCTGTGGAGATGAGAAGTAAGAGGAGCGAAGGACCATCCCTAACAATAATAATGATGGTATTTGTTAAGTGCTCACTATGTGCCAGGCACAGTACTAAGTGCTGGGGTAGATACAAGTAAATTGGGTTGGACAAAGACCCTGGCCCACAGTTTCACAGTTTCAATCCCCATTTTAAAGATGAGGTAACTAAGGCACAGAGAAGTGAAGTGACTTGCCCAAAATCACACATCAAAAAGCAGCAGTCAGGATTAGAACCCATGACCTTCTGACTTCCAGGCCTTTGCTCTGTCCACTACACCATGTCCTTTAATTCCCCAACCGAGTTCACTGCTTCTAAGAAACTGGCCTTGTGGCATGCTCTACCTCCCTTTCTTCTCCACCTTTCTACTATACTCCTGGGCTGAAAGGATCCCCTGAGTCTCATTATTATTATTATTATTACTACTACTATAATTATAATAAATTTGTGTACCGCTTTGATTTTTCCAAAACACTTCTTCACGACATATCTCATGTGGTCCTCCAAAATTCCCAAGTATTGGGCATTATTATTCCCATTTTCGGGAGGAGGAAGCTGAGTTCCAGAGAGGTCACCTTGCAGGCCAGTGGCAGACCAGACTTTCCACTAGGCTGAAAAACTCCTTGAGGGCAGGGAATTATGTCTATTCATTTCATTATATTCTCCACATACTTAGCATAGTGTTCTGCAACCAGTACATAATCAGTAAATACTACCAATTGATTGATGATGGAAACAAACAAAAAAACATTGAAAGAACAACTAAAATCCCCTGGCTGGGGTGAGTGTGTTTGTGGAGGGATGGGATTGTCAATGAAATGTCGGCTTGTCAATTCTCCTGGCTTTCAGGCAGAACAACCTCTAACCCGTTCCCAACAGGGATGCCTCATGTTCTTAAAAATCCTTTTAGGGGAGGTCACAGGGTGGCAATGTTGCCTAGTGGAAAGAGTTCAGAACTAGAGGACAGGAAGCCTGGATTTTTATTCCAATTCCTTTGCCGATGGCCTGTGATCATTGGTGCTCTCACCACTGTGGCCTGGGTCCTATTCCCAATTATGGAAAGCTACTTAAACTGGTTTGTATAACATTAAAAGAAAAGATTTTACACAGCAGACAAGTGACAGGGCAGCAGTTGGAATCCAGGCGTCATGACTTCCTTATTAAGCCCCAGAAAATGGTGCAGTCTGTGGTCCATGCAAGAAACTGGGAACTGTGATGTCCTGAGTTTTAATCCCGCTCCTGGCTCCCTATCGGACTGTGACCCCATCCTGCCTCCTCTGGGGCCCTCGGTTAGTCTTTCAGGAAAATGGATACCACAGCCATTGGACTGCATTGATTTTTATTTCCAGACTCAAGGGCTCAGACGAATGTAGCATGGGTCAATTTCCGCTCAGTGCTTCGGATCCCACTTGGGCACTCGGGGATGGGGTGAGGTGGGAGGACGGTAGCACCAGAAAAGGGGGCGTGGGGGTGAAATGGCCTATAGGATCAATGTGATTAGGGAGGTGTCAGCTCTCAGTCTTCTCTCCTCCCTCAGGCCGGGGAGGGGGGAAGGGACTGGGCACACCAGGCCCTTCCAGAACAGTCAGACCTACTACTTCCAGCGCCCAGTGACTTTAGCCTTTCCTCGAGTCTTGGAGCTGCAAGGGGAACAGAAAGAGTGGGTCAGAGGAAAGAAAAGTTGCAGAGCAGCTGTCAGTGGGGCCCAGTTGCCAGTCCTATCTGTCAGCGGCAGGATGGGTGCTACCCAAGGGCCAGACCCACCCAGGGTATCCCTGGTCCTAGGACAGAACCAACATGGACCCCTTGCTCCCCAGTCCTTGGGCCTGGCTTCTGTCTGAGACATTGCAGTCTGAACCCCCAAGCCTGCAGGGCAGCACAATGTTGAGTGTGAGCTCCCTCTAGACTATAAGCTCCTCGTGGGCAGGAAATGTGTCTACCCTCGCTGTTGTAGTGCACTCTCCTAAGAGCTTAGTACAGGGATCTGCACATAGTAAGTGCTTAATAAATACCACTGATGGATTGTCTGTAAGGCAGGGTGGGGCTCAGAATTAACTGGAAATACCTAATTGGCAGGAAATGCGTCATTTCTTTATTTTACATTTCCCAAGCACCTACTAGCATACACTGCACTACAGGGCACTCAATCCATGCTTCTACTACTAGCACTCCTATTATTAACAGTAACAACAATAATCATTCTTTCATTCAGTGGTATCTGTTGAGCTTTTACTGTGTCCAGAGCACTATACTAAGCTTAAAAATAAAATGCTTACTATATACCAAGTACTGTTCTAAGTGCTGGGGTAGATACAAGGAAATAACAATAATATTAAGTGCTTAGTCTGTGCCACACACTGTTCTAACACTAGAGGAGGTTCAAGATAATCAGCTAAGACCCAATCCGTGTCCCACATCGGGTTCACTGTCTAAGGGGAAGTGAGAACAGGTATCAAATCTCCATTTTACAGATGAGGAAACTGAGGCACAGTGAAGTTAAGTGACTCATTCAAGGTTGTTCAGCAGGCAAGTGGCCACGCTGGGATTAGAATCCAGTTTCTCTGACTCGGGCAGTGTGCTTTACATTAGGCCACACTGCTGTTACTCTGCCTCCTCCTCCTCCTCCTGTGTAAGTAAACTATTATTACTACTATAACTACTGTTTTTTCTGACGGTGGGAACCAGTGCAGGGGAAGGCAAAGGGGAGTTTGCTAAAGGCTAGAAAGGGGGGAAAGGTATGAAAAGGAGAGGAGGTGGAGAAGGAAAGAGAAATGGAAGGCACAGAAGGCAGAACTGAGGAGAGCTCAGTTTCCTAATGAGGAGGAAGAGACAGACAGGAAGGAAGAAGAGGTAGGATGAGGGGGTCAGATGACATGGAGAGAGCCTGAATACTTACACTTTCTGGTTATCGTTTATCCGGTTCCGGAGAACATTGATCTGCAAGAAAGAGCAAGAGGGGGACCAGTCAAAGCGGATACCAGTTCCTGGGGCGAACTTGGAGCTGGGATGGAGAAGCCGAGTGTCTGACAAGGCCAAGGCAGAAGGATGAGCGTTGACCATGACTTGGAGGGACCCAAGGGTTCTGTTCCCATCCACCAATTTGACCCCTGTCTGTAGTGACTTCACTGTCAGTGGTGAACCCAGTGTCAGCAGTGTACCCACTGTCAGCATTAACCCCACTGTCAGTGGTGAGATCAGCACGAGAGGTGCCGACCCAGCAGATCTTTCTTCTGGAAAGCTGAGTTTCCTCCTGCTACCAACCACCCTAGCCATGAGCTAGCCAATTTCTGAAAGACCCAAGAAGATGTGGAAAGACCTCAGGTCTGGTAGTCAGAAGGACCAGGATTCTAATCCCAGGTGCACCATGTATCTGCTATATTACCATGGGCAAGCCACTTCACTTCTCTGTGCCTCAGTTCCCCCACCTGCTAAATGGGGATTCAATACCTGTTTTTCCTCCTTCTTAGACTGGAAGTCCCATGTGGGAAATGTTTATCTTGTATCATCCACAGCACTAGTACAGTGCTTGGCACATGGTGAGCACTTAACAAATATAATTGTCATTATGACATCTTGCCCCCATGGCACTGTGGTTCCAGAGACAGACCAGCGATCTCCAGATCCCTAGCCGATTTAGGTCATAGAGACAAACCTGAAAGGGACCTGAGAAATGGGCTGGGGCTGCAGCATGAATGACTTGGGCTAGACATTAGGAAGATCTTTTAACCGGGTGTAAGTCTCAGGAACTGGTGTCTGAGACGTGTTGTAGCATCACTTTCCCCGGAGATCTGGAGCCCCAGAAGAGCTTCCCGTCTGTGGGTGTGTGTCAGTTGGGGGGATGGTGGGTCTCTCTCCCAGCCCTCGGTGGCTGCCCAAGGGGCCTGGAGCCGGGAGGACAGGATGGGTCTTTCAAGGAGTTGGAGGGGCAAAAAGCAGTGTTGAGAAGAGGATGGCCAGTCTCACCTCATACTTCTGCTGCTTGAGTTTCTCCTGCAAGTCGAACTTCTCCGCTTCCAGGTTGTAAATGCTTTGCCACAGGCCTTTAGCCTTCTCCCTGAAGCCCGAACCGGTGGGTCCGAGCCAGGACGACAGAAGCATGGTCAGGGCTCTGCCCATCTCTAGCAGACCCCCGGTCCCAAGCCCCAACCTGAGACAGCCTGTTAACAAGGTCCACCTTGGGCATTATGACTTTCCCAATCCAGAGCCACCTAAAAAAGCCCCGCTGGCTCACTGGCTCCCTGAAGCCCTCCGATTGTGAAGCGACTCCTAAAAACTGTCTCAGAATCCCTAGCAGAGACATAGGTTCCCTCTTGCCCACCAATTCATTTATATTAATGTCTGCCTCCCGCTTTAGACTGTATGCTTGTTGTGGGCAGGGAACGTATCTACCAACTCTAATATTGTACTCTCCCAAGAGCTTAGTACGGTGCTCTACACACAGTAAGCATGCAGGAAGTGTGATTGATTGAATACGTCTTCTTGACCCAGTTCAAGGCAGGCCTCCTGATGTAGGTTTGTGGGGGCAGAGCCACCAGATTTGGCCCAAAAAAGGGTCCCAGGACCCCGGGGGTCACCTGAATGGGCTAGCGCCCCCTGCCGGGGCCCGATGGAACCAACATACAGTCTGGTGAAAGCCTGCCCCCTAGTGTGGATCTTTGGGAACTGCATCTCTCCGATTAAATTGGCCTTTAAGAAAATCCGGCGTCTCCAGAACAACTATAACTTGTTCTCAACTCTTCCATTTTCGTCCCCTCGCTCACCCTGTTTCCCCGGCCTGGAACTCCCTCCGCACCGCCCGGACCCCAGGGCACCACATCACAGCTCTCCCCATAATCAAACCCTTCCAAAAATCCCTAAATTCCTAAAATCTCCTCCGATAATCCCCAACTTCCCGGTGGTATCCAGCCAACAGCTACCTCTAGTGTCTAAAAATGTGTATATGCCCGCTGCCCTCGTGTAAATTTGTATAATCAATCAGTCCTCCCTCCGACTTAGACTGTGAGCACCAAATAGTAATAATAATGGTATTCGTTAAACGCTTACTATGTGCCACGCACTGTTCTAAGCAATGGGTTAGATTCATTCAATAGTATTTACTGAGCGCTTACTATGTGCAGAGCACTGTATTAAGCGCTTGGAATGGACAAATCGGCAACAGATAGAGGCAGTCCCTGCCCTTTGAGGAGCTTACAGTCTAATCGGGGGACACGGGCAGACGAGAACAATGGCGATAAATAGAGTCAAGGGGAAGAACATCTCAAAAAAACAATGGCAAATAAATAGAATCAGGGTGATGTACATCTCATTAAACAAAATAAATAGGGTGATGAAGATGTATACAGTTGAGCGGACGAGTACAGTGCTGAGGGGGTGGGACGGGAGAGAGGGAGGAGGAGAGGGAAAGGGGGGAGAAGAGGGTTTAGCTGTGGAGAGGTGAAGGGGGGGTAGAGGGATGAGAGGGAAAAAGGGGGGAGCTCAGTCTGGGAAGGCCTCTTGGAGGAGGTGAGCTTTAAGTAGGGATTTGAAGAGGGGAAGAGAATTAGATTGTTGGAGGTGAGGAGGGAGGGCATTCCGGGACCGCGGGAGGACGTGGCCCGGGGGTCGACGGCGGGATAGGCGAGACCGAGGGACGGTGAGGAGGTGGGCGGCGGAGAAGCGGAGCGTGTGGGGTGGGCGGTGGAAAGAGAGAAGGGAGGAGAGGTAGGAAGGGGCAAGGTGATGGAGAGCCTCGAAGCCTAGAGTGGGGAGTTTTTGTTTTGAGCGGAGGTCGATAGGCAACCACTGGAGGTGTTTAAGAAGGGGAGTGACAGGCCCAGATCGTTTCTGCAGGGAGATGAGCCGGGCAGCGGAGTGAAGAATAGACTGGAGCGGGGCGAGAGAGGAGGAAGGGAGGTCGGAGAGAAGGCTGACACAGTAGTCTAGCCGGGATATAACGAGAGCCCGTAGCAGTAAGGTAGCCGTTTGGGTGGAGAGGAAAGGGTGGATCTTGGCAATATTGTAAAGGTGAGACCGGCAGGTCTCGGTAACGGATCGGATGTGTGGGATGAATGAGAGAGACGAGTCAAAGATGACACCGAGGTCACGGGCCCGAGAGACGGGAAGGATGGTCGTACCATCCATGGTGATAGGGAAGTCTGGGAGAGGACCGGGCTTGGGAGGGAAGATGAGGAGCTCTGTTTTGCTCATGTTGAGTTTTAGGTGGCGGGCAGACATCCAGGTGGAGACGTCCCGGAGGCAGGAGGAGATGCAAGCCTGAAGGGAGGGGGAGAGGTTGGGGCAGAGATGTAGATCTGCGTGTCATCTGCGTAGAGATGGTAGTCAAAGCCGTGAGAGCGAATGAGTTCACCGAGGGAGTGAGTGTAAATGGAGAACAGAAGAGGGCCAAGAACTGACCCTTGAGGAACTCCAACAGTTAAAGGATGGGAGGGGGAGGAGGCACCTGCGAAGGAGACCGAGAATGACCCGCCAGAGAGATAAGAGGAGAACCGGGAGAGGACGGAGTCCGTGAAGCCAAGGTGAGATAAGGTGTGGAGGAGGAGGGGGTGGTCGACAGTGTCAAAGGCAGCTGAGAGGTCAAGGAGGATTAGAATGGAGTAGGAGCCATTGGATTTGGCAAGAAGGAGGTCATGGGTGACCTTAGAGAGAGCAGTCTCGTTAGAGTGGAGGGGACGGAAGCCAGATTGGAGGGGGTCCAGGAGAGAATGGGAGTTAAGGAATTCTAAGCAGCGATTGTACACGACTCGTTCTAGGATTTTGGAAAGGAAGGGTAGTAGGGAGATAGGGCAATAACTGGAAGGGGAAGAGGGGTTGAGAGCGGGTTGTTTTAGGATGGGGGAGACGTGGGCATGTTTGAAGCACAGGGGAAGGAGCCATTGGATATTGAGTGGTTAAAAATAGAAGTTGAGGAAGGGAGGTGGGGGGGGTGATGTTTTTAATGAGGTGAGAGGAAATGGGGTCCGAGGCGCAGGCGGAGGGGGTGGCACTTGCGAGGAGGGAGGAGATCTCCTCTGAGGATATTGCAGGGAAGGTTGGGAAAGTAGGGGAGAGGGTTGGTGGGGGGGAGGGGAGAGGGAAAGGGGTGACTTTGGGGAGCTCAGACATGATTGTGTTGATTTTTGTGATGAAGTAGGTGGCCAGATCATTGGGGGTGAGAGATGGGGGAGGGGGAGGAACAGGGGGCCTAAGGAGAGAGTTAAAGGTCCAGAACAATTGTCAGGGTGTCCCACTTGGGGCTCACATTCTTAATCCCCATTTTACAGATGAGATAACTGAGGCACAGACAAGTTAAGTGACTTGCCCAAAGTCACACAGCTGGTAAATGGCAGAGGTGGGATTAGAACCCGTGACCTCTAACTCCCAAGCCCATACTCTTTCCACTAAGCCACGCTGCTTCTCTAAGGGACAGAGACTATGTCCAACCTGACTGTATCAACTCAGTACTCAGTTCATTGCTTGGCACATAGTAAGCACTTAACAAGTGCCAAAGAAAACAAAACAAAACATCAAAACAACCCCAAAGTGTGCTTTTAATTGTCAATGCCAATCATTCTTTTGGTAAATACTTTAATGTCTTTATGTCCACCTTCCCATTACAGTGTAACCTACAAGTGGGAAGGCAGGAAATACTCTTCATGTCCTTGTATTTTCCCAACAAGTACAGTGCATGGCATACAGAAGCTACTCAATAAATACCTTTACTCCTCCCATATCTATCTATTCCACCAATCAATTCATAGTACTTAGTGCTGAGTATTCTGTGTGCAGAGCACTGTACTAAGCACCTGAAGAGTACAGAGAGTTAGTAGACATGATCCATGACTCTAAAGAACTTACAATGGATCAGGGAAGATAGTAAAATAATTTATAAGGAGGAGAAAACAACAGAGTAAACAGCGTAACAGGATATGAACATAGGTTCTTTTGGGGTGGGGTGTGAGTCTCCAAGTGCTTAGGGGATGTGGAAGTGCTGAGAGGCAGTTGTGGGAAGGAATAGACTAGGGAGATGAGAAATGAATCAGGGAAGGCCTCCTGGAGGAGATGTGATTTCAAAAGGGCTCTGAAGATGGGGGGAGAGGAGATCAGCCAGATGGGAGATGGGAGTTAGTTCCAGGCAAAAGGGAGGGTGTGAGCAAGAGATATAAGAGAGAAAGAGACCTGGTGAGCCCCATGTGGGACAGGGACTTTGTCCAACCTGATTACCTTGTACCTACCCTAGGACTTAGAACAGTGCTTGACACATAGTAAGTGCTTAACAAATGCCATCGTTGTATTATTATCACTATTATTGGCTTGAGAGGAGTGAAGAGTGTGAGCTGTGGTTTGGTGGGAGAAGAGGGGAGAAAGGATTGAGTGCGAGAAAGGATTGAGTTCAAGAAAGAATTGAGTGCCTTATAACCGAAGATTAGGAGTTTCTGCATTATGTAGAAAGGAACAGAGAACTGTTGGAGGACTTTGTGAAGTGGGGAGGTTTACAACATTTTAGAAAAATAATTTGGGCAGTAGAGTGAAGTGTGATTCCCCTGGAACCCCTCTTCCCTTAGGCCCTCTATTTCCAAATCATCCTGCTCCCAGATCTCCTGCCCAAGACTCCCTGACCCCAGACCCTCTAGCTCCTAGACGTTCTTCCCCTAGGCCCTCTTGCAGCCAGATCCTCATGCTCCAAGCCCTCCCTGCCCCTAGACCTTCCTGTTCCTGAGCCCCCAAGCCTCTTCCCCCTTTCAGTTCCCCCTGCACCTGTACTCCCTGCCCCCTGCACCTGGACCCCCTACCACCAGGTTCCCCTGCACCTAGGCTCCTTTCCCCCAGACCCTCTGCTCCCGGACCTCCTGGCACGAGATTCCCTGCCCCCAGATTTTACCTCAGCTGATCTTCATTCAGATGGTCGATAGCCAGAACCTTCCTTCTCTCCGCCAGGATCTTCTTCTTCTTCTCTCGCTCTGTCTGCTTCTTCCCACCTTTCCTCTCCGTCTGGAGGAGGGGGAATCCAGAAAATGGGGATGCTCCTGACTCATCCCACTCTGAATGCACCACCTCATCTGACTCTTGGGGGAGCCCAGGAACCCAGGAGTCCCACCCAGCCCTTGCCCCCTCCACCCCCTCCCCACTAGTCTTTCAATGACTTTTAATCCTAGAGGTGCCCAGATAGCGATTTAATCCACCCAAAAATTATTCACAACTTTGCAGTTTTTGCCTTCTAAACCCCACCCCCTTTCCTGCCCACTGTTTCCTGTACTTCCACCCCTCCCGTCCCCTATTCTGCCTCTTCCCCCTTGCCATTCCCCACAGTCAATTCAATCCCACTGCTAACTGCTCTATCTCTTTTCCCAGAGATCCCTCATTCAGGAAGCCTTCCCTGACTATGCAGTGAGGAGAGAATACCCACCTTGCCCTGCTCAAACAGGAAATCACGAGAGAGATAGACAGACAGACAGACAGCAGGCAGACAGAGACCCAGGGAGAAAGACACAAGAGAAATAAAGATGGTGGGGGGTTGGAAGGGGGAAGAGGAGAAGGAAAACCAGGAAAAGTTAACAATCTGGCTAGTTTCCCCCAGAGAACACATTTATAGATGCTTATGCCTGGTTGGTCCATGTGCCCATCAGAGCCAGGACTCTGGGGAGCCTAAGGGGAGAAGAAAGAACCATTCTGCTTTGTACCATCTCACCCTGCTTTCTTGGCGCTAAAATAGGGATGGTGGGTTGCCACTGACACTGCCTCGACTGAACTCAAGACAGTATTGGGGATGAAAGAGCATGGGGACAGGCAGATGTAGGCTCCAGGTGTGGCCAGGGCAGTGGTTCCTGGTCGGAAGCTGCCCCAAGACCATTATTGCTATTGATCCCACCAGGATCTTTCCCCGGGAGTAAAGGAGGTTCAAGAGGAAGCTGCACAGATTGGCCTAGGGGCCCCTACATATGGAGGGCAGTTGCAGGATGGGAAGTTTCCTCTGGGGCCAGCCCAGTGGGGTAGGTCAAACTCAAGACAGACCTATGACTTCTATTGGGGGTCAGACTTCCTTAGGTCAGCCCTGATTCTTCCTGAGGCAGTGGGTGAAAACCCTGGACATTTGTATGGGGAGAGGGAAACCGCAAGTGAGGACCCTGATCCCTCCCAGAAGGCCTAGCGGCACCTCGGGGACCCTGACAGACCTCCCACCTTCTGGATATAGCCTCCAAAGTGCAACATGTTTGAGAAGGCCTTCTTCTTCCTGGCTTCGTCTGCAGCCCTCCTCCGGTTCTCCTCCTCCTCCCGACGAGCTTTTTCTTCCTGGGGGCACAGAAGACCTCAGGGGGTTTCTGGGGCAGGTGCCCCTCCCAAGTGTTAAGCTAGACCTTGTGACCTTTGACCCCACCCCTCAGAGTCTGTGGGGAATGTCAAGTTGGGGCTGGCGACTTCTGACCCACCCCCCAGAGTTAGTGGGGGATTGCCAAGACAGGGCTCATGAACTCTGACCCCAGCCCTCAGACTCAGGGGCAGGAGGGGAGAGAGGAATTATTTTCATGCAAGTTTTCCGTTCCTGCAGGAGATCCTTGCAGGGGAGCGGGACCTCACCGCCAACCGCGTCTGCCGCTCCTTCTCTCGCTCACTCCGGATGCGCTGCTGCTCTGCCCGCTCAGCCCGCCGGTTCTCCTGGGGATGGAAGGGGGATGGGGGTGTTGGCACTGGGGCAGAAAGCCATTGGCCACCTGGAGGTTGGAGGGGAAGGGGGAATAGCAGGGTTGGGATGGCCCCAGGATCCTGGGATGACTTGGGGAGCTGGGGAGCAGGACAGGGTCAGCACCATGAACTGGTCACCACTTTCCTACCCTCGAAGATCAACACTGACTCTCCTGGGGTCTCCTCTGATCCCTCCTAGAGGAGTGAAGTGTCCCCTCCCTGCCAGGGCTGGGGGTGAGCCAGGAAACAGGGGGGCAGACGGCATGCTCACAATCCTGTCCTTAAGGGAGATGAGCTCCTCTTCTTCCTTCTTCCGGTTCTCAAAGTGCGCCTCGATCAGAGTCTGTAGCTCATTCAGATCCTTCTCCATGCGCTTCCGGTGGATATCCTGCCAGGGAGGGCCGCGGGAGCTCAGCTCGAGCCCTGCCTTCTGGGCAGTTCTGGAAACGCCTCGCCTTGGTCCCAGAGGGATCCCAGAAGGACCCACTCTTCATTGTGATTGTGGGGATCCTAGAGGGCTGTGGGGCTTAGGCCTTTAGGTTGTCAGCTCCTGAGGGCAGGGAACATACCTACCAACTCTGTTGTATTGTACTCTCCCAAGGGCTTAGCATAGTGTTCTGCACACAGTAAGCACTCAATAAGAACTATTGATCGACTGATCAATAAATACCACTGATTGAGGAAAGCAATGTTGTCTAGAGGAAAGAGCACAGGCCTGAGAGTCAGAGGACCTGGGTTATAATCCCAGCTCTACCACTTATCTGCTGTGTGACCTTGGGTAAGTCATTTCACTTCTGTGCCTCATCTGTAAAATCCAGACTAAGACTGTGAGACCTATGTGTGACAGAGACTGCACAACCTGATCTCTTGTATCTAACCCAGGGCTTGGTATAGTGCACATAGTAAGTGTTTAACAAATACCACAATTTTTTTTTTGATAGAGCGGGATGAGGACTGGGTTTTTCAGCCCTGATGGGAAATGCTTGGGTCATGTCAGCACCCTGGGCTGGGAGAGACTGGGAGTCCTGCTCACTCAGCTATGGGGGGCCACCGGACCCACCACCCCCATTGGCTCTGCAGAGTGGGCACCTGTGCTTGGCTCAGAACACTTGAGTGATAGCAGAAAATCTGGGTTGACAGGAGAGATCACAGGAATTGGGATTCTGGGTGACTGCTCACAGAAAACTGAAGTAAGAAAGGATCCTAGTGTCAGCTTGGCCAGTCTTCTGCCCTGTATAGGAGCCACACTAAGAAGTCTGGCATTTAGTACAATACAATGCACAGTTTCTAATAGATGTTGATAGTTCTTATAATAATTCATAATGATAAATATTAATCATTAATTTTATACTTCCTTTCCATCAAGGGGTACCTTGATAAGAAAATTAATTTTGACCAAGTGGAAACAGTACAGGCTGTCAGAAGAAGTGTTTCTAATTCTAGTTTCACCATAAGCCTGCTTATGACCTTGAGTAAGTCACTTGACTTCTCTATTTCTCCATTTCCTCATCTGAAAAATAGGGATTAAATATCTATTCTCCCTCCCTCTTAGCTGGGATCCATACAAGCTTCACCCACTGGCACATTGCCAGTCCCCTTAGTTCTACCCAATACTCTATCCAATACTCACGTCAAAGTCCACTCTCTCTCCATCTGGGATTTTGGGGGGCACCAGATTGGGCATGAAGGGCCTGGAAGGAAAAGAAACTGAGTCAGGAATGATAAACCAGATTTTAGGGGTCCAGAGTAGGGGGGTCCACAGTTCAGTAAACCCTTCTGTGAGTCAGAACTTGAGATTATAAGCCTCATGTGGGGCAGGGACTGGGTCCAACCCCATTTACTTATATCCACCTTAGCACTCAGTAGAGTGTCTGGCACAAAATAAGTGCTTAGCAAATACAATTATTATTATTCCTTCCTCCCTCCAGGCAATGTTGCCAACAACCAACTCTCAGTTATCCAGGGGCTGATGAACTGGAATGTGAGTTATTCAGACTAATGGGAGTTATTCAGACTTCTTGGCTTATCCTATTCCCCTTGATCACTGCCTTTCAATCAGGCCCCTGGCTCACAGGTAGAGGGACAGGGCTACTAATGATGGGGTTCTGGAACCCAATAAGACTGCGAGCTTCAAGCTAATTTCAACCCATCAGAAGATGGGACATCTAGGTATCTATAAGGGAGTGTCTAGATGTGGGTGATCTAGACAGAATGGGTCTAGAAAGAGGGTCTTATATTAGGGGATGTGCTGCTGGGGATGTGCAGATCAGGGATGTGTAGATGGGGAATCATGAAGATGGGGCCTATGTAGATAGGAGTGTGTACATAGGTAGATGGGGGATGTGTAGATGGAGAAAGAGTAGAAGGGGACGTGAAGATGGGGGATTTGTAGATGGCATATGGTGTAGATGGGGACAAGAGGTAGGAGACGGTTAGATGACAACATATAGATGGGGGGATGTGCAGATAAGGCCATGTTTATTGGGCATGTGTAGAAGAAGCCATATAAATGGGGGATGTGCAGATGGGATGCTTTTAAACAATGAAATGAGAGGTCTAGAGAGAAGGGTTTGTTGATGGGGACTGGCAGATGAGAGGCATCTGAATTGCGGCGGGGAGGAGGTCTAGATATCTAGATTGGGGGCATCATGGTGTCTCAAAGAGTATGTCTGGATAAGGTATGTAGATAGGAGGAGTCTCAAAGATGGGGATGTAGGTGGGAGCATGTAGATAGGGGGTGCCTAGGCAGGGAGCATCTAAATATATCCCGCCTTCTAGGCCATGAACTTCCAGCAGAGCTCTGAACAATAATAATGATGACATTTGTTAAGCGCTTACTATGTACAAAGCGCTGTTCTAAGTGCTGGGGAAGATACAAGGTGCTCAGGTTGTCCCACATGGGGCTCACAGTCTTAATGCTCATTTTACAGATGAGGTAACTGAGGCACAGAGAAGTTAAGTGACTTGCCCAAAGTCACACAGCTGACAAGCAGTGGAGGTGGGAGTAGAACCCATGACCTTTGACTCCCCAGCCAGTGCTTTTTCCACTGAGCCACACTGCTTCTCTAAAGCAGTCTGCCACTGGCACTCAGCCACTGTGAGCTAATTAGAGCAGGCTGGAGACGGAACCCAGGAAGTCTCTTTCCCCCGGGTCTTCCCGTCAGTAGCCAGCACGGCCCAGGACCCATCCCACTTACTTGGGCTTTGGTTTTGACTCCTCCACTGGTTCATCTGCAAAACACAAGAAAAGCCCCTGGGAAGCTAGTGGACAACAGCAAACCCCTCTGTCTCTGCTTTTAAATCACTGTGGGAAAGCTGCCCCCTCCAGAAAGCCTTCCCTGATTCACCCCATCCACTCTCCAATCCTTTAGCACTGTTTGTGTTCTCTTCCTTCCCCTTACCTCTCATTTCTCAACCCCAGAGAGCTCTTCACATTGCTCCAAGAGGAGGTCTGCTCCTCCCGACTGAAGCCATCTTTTCATCCACCCTGCCAACCCTGGACTATTGTCCTCCTCCCCTTCCTCCTCTTTTTACCTTCTGCTTCTTTCGCTTCTTCCTCTTGTTCTGTTTCTATATGAGAAGAGAGACATGTTTCTATGTGAGGCAGGATAACATGTCACATAACTCCTGAATCAGAACCCCTGAGGACAGAATAATCTTACACCCCAGCCCCCTATCTCCAGTACTCAAAAAAAAAATCTGTTAAGGGCTTACTATGTGGCAGACACTGATAGAAGCACTGGATTGGATACAAGCAAATTGGACTGTACTCAGTTCTCCCACATGGGACTCACATTTTCAATCCCTGCTATACAAATGAGGTAACTGAGGCACAGAGAAGTTAAGTGACTTTCCCAAGGTTACAGAGTGGACTAGAGGCAGAGCTGGGACTAGAACCCAAGTCCTTCTGACTCCCAAGCCCATGATCTATCCACCAAGCCACTCTCCTTCTCAAGTCCTCCCAGGTCCTGGGCTTGATTCTCATCTCTCCCTCCTCTGACACCTGGCTCCCTCCCCATTCATCCACCAGCTCTCACCACTTTCAGAGCCCTCATGAAATCCCACCTCCTTCATGCTGCCACCCCTAATTAACTTTCCCCTCCCCAAGTCCCATCTCTACTCCTCTCATTTTACCACTCAGGCCCCCACAGCTTCTGGTAACACTTTTGTACAAATCAGTTTATGGATTCAATTATTTAACCACTAATTCATTCACCTATTTTCTAGTCTCTTTCAAATCCTTTAACTAATTCATTCTGCCTTTTATCTCTCCTCCACCCTCATTAGATTGTAAACTCCTTGAGGGTAGGGACGATATCATTTATCTCTGTTATACTCTCCCAAGTTTTTAGTACAGTGCTCTAGCACACAGTAAGCACTCAATAAATAGTACTGATTGATCAATTGGAATCCCAACCTCCTGTCTCTCCCCACTCCAGTCCATACTTCATGCTGCTGCCTGGATCTCCTTTCTACCAAAATGTTCAGGACATGTCAGCCCCCTCCTCAGAAATCTCAGGTGGTTACCTATCCACTTCTGTACCAAACAAAAACTCCTCACCATTGGCTTTAAAGCACTCTATCACCTTGTTCCCTCCTACCTCACCTCTCTTCTCTCCTTCTACAACCCAGTCCACACACTTCACTCATCTGGTGCTAACTTTCTCACTGTGCTTTGATCACCCCTGTCTTGCAGTCCACCCCGGCCCACAACCTGCCTGTGGCCTGGAATGCCCTCCCTCCCCAAATTCGCCAATCACTCTCCTCGCATTCAAACCTTATTGAAGGCTCCAAGAAGCCTTCCCAGACTAAGCTCCACTTTTCCTCATCTCCCACTCCCTTCTGCATCACCCTAATTTGCTCCCTTTGCTCTTTCTGCCCCGTCCCAGCCCCACAGCACTTATGTATATATCTGTAATTTTAGTTATTTGTATTGACCTCTAGACTGTGAGCTCATTGTGGGCAGGGATTGTCACTGTTCATTGTTGCATTGTTCTTTCCCAAGTGCTTAGTACAGTGCTCTGCACACAGTAAGTGCTTAATAAATACAATTGAGTGAATGAATGAATCCCACCAGAGTTGCCTTTCAGCTGGGTTTCCCCATAAACACTCAACCTCCCTGTTCAGTTTGACCATTCACCTCCTTGGAGAAATAACCAGCATTTGTTATTCCTTCCAGCTTCTGGGATTTAAGGATTCTAGCCAATCACTTGGCAAAATTTGAGAACCTTGGCTTTCAGCCGGGCACACAAGGAACAGATTCATGCTGACAAAATCTAGAGGGTTGTCTTGAGTGCTTTCCTCTTCCTAAGAGGATCTGTTTGGAAGATCTCCAATAGCTCCATATTTATTCCATCTCGGAGTTCCAAATTACCCTCCACCATCCAGAGGGCATGGGGGCTGGTAGAGGTTTCTCCTGAGTGTGATACCTTCTGCTTTGGTCTCCGCAGATTCCTCCTCTGCAGGCTCCTCTTGCTCTGAAAGACAGTGAGGATTGCACAAGGTGAAGGTATGAGCAGCCACTTATGGTTTTTTTGTAATCCAGGAAAGACCTCAAGCTCCCAACCAAGGGAAAGGGGAGAGTATTTGGTGACTTTTCACTTCTGGGAATTGGAAGCATTTGGTCTAGAGCAGTGATCAGAAACCCTTTTTTCTTTTCTTTTTCTCTTTATGGCATTTGTTAAGCACTTACTATGTGCCAGGCACTATACTAAGGTCTGGGGTAGGTACAAAGGCTGTGTTAGGTTGGATACAATCCCTGTCCCACATGGGGCTCCTAATCTTAATCCTCGTTATTTTGCAGATGAGGTAACTGAGGCACAAAGAAGTGTAGTGACTTGCCCAAGGTCACGCAGCAGGCAAAGAGTGAAGCTGGGATTAGAACCCAGGTCCTTCTGACTCCCAGGCTATGCTCTATCCACTGGGCCACTCTTCTTTTTGTATAAAAGAGTCAAACACAATGAGAACTTTGAGCATTTGGTGTGCAAAGAGCCAATCATACAATTTAAACACACATTGCACACAATGATGTAACTGACTTCTTTGTGAATTTAATGGCTGTAAATGCCTGATCCCTCACCCTGCGTGGCTGCCACCCCTGGCCCAAGAGCTAGATATGACTCCTGAACTACAGGTCTCCAACTCCTGACTATTCCAACTCTTTCCTTGTACCTGATGAATTTGAGGCTTTAGCCTGGGCTGGTTGACTAGAACCTACTTAACAATATTACCTTGGATTTGTAGTTGGCTTATAATTTTTCCAGAGCAATTTCACATCACTAATTTCACTTTTAGCTGCCCAACACCCCTGTAAGTTTGGGAGAGGCAGGTATTATCATCCTCATTTTACAGATGAGGAAATTGAGGCCCAGAGAGGTCCATTGACCTGGCTAAAATCACACAACAGGCCAGTAGCAGAGAGGGGACTAGAACCCAGGCCTTCTGACTCACAGCCCCAGGTTCTTTCCATTAAGCCATGCTGCCTCCCATAACCTCAAGTGTTTGTGGGTAGGTCAACCATGAGGAAGACCAAAAGCTTCTTTTGGGTCTCAGGCAGCCTGGTCCAAGGTAGGGGTAGGGTCAATTCCTGCACTAAACTGGTCCGGTCTACCCTTTTTCAATAAATCAGTCAATCAATTACATTTATTGTGTGTTTATTGTGTGCAGAGCAGAGCATACAGTAAGCCAGCAGCATTGCAGGTACTAGTGTAGACTGTAAGCTCATTGTGGGCAGGAAATGTGTTTATTGTTACATTGTATTCTCCCAAGCACTTAATACAGTGGTCTGCACACAGTAAGCACTCAATAAAAGTGACTAATTGTTTGCAGGGCTTGAAGAGAATGGGAGGAATCATCTGGCTGACATTAGCTCTAGTGAACTCTAGGGACTAAGAGTTAGCATTTGCTAGGAGACTGTAAGTGTTGTTCAAGTTTTTCATTCTGAGCCTAGCTATTGCTGGGCATTTCCATTGTGCAGGGGAGGGCAATGGATTCATCAGTCAATCAGTCACTGGAGTCTTAAAGAAAAGGCTACCAAGACCTGGTCTGACTCGCCCACCTTGGAAACATCAAATCCTAGCCCGTATCTCCTCTCTCAGCCTTCCGGGCTCATGGAGCAGAGATAGGCAAAGAGTGGGGTAGCCCAGCAGGGAGGTCTGGGCTAGAGGAAGCCTGCAGAGATGGTAGCAGTGGCAAAACTCTCAGGATCGGGACACCAACAGCCTCCCACTCACCCCCTCTCAGAGGTAGGGAGGGGCAGGGGACCTTCAATCCTCTCCTCCCTGAGAGTCTATTGCCCACCTTACGGGGCTAAGCCCCTTGGGGAAAGCCAAGTGTGAAGAGGGTCTCTGAGGAGAGGGCAGGGTCAAAAAGGGATTTCAGCGTGGTGGGATGAGAAGGGTCTTTGAGGCAGGGAGAGAGTTGGGACAGTCCTCTCACCCTGGTAGAAAAAGATTATCCAAACAGTTTTATTGAAAACAGCTTTTAAATCATATAGAAACAGGGTGGGGAGCAGGGGGGCTGAAATAACTTATAGGTCTATGATATCTTTGTGTGGTTTCAAGTCTAAATAATCAGGAGAATTTGTCTGCACAGATTGCAGCTCAGCACCAAGAGAGGAGAAGGCCAAACCTTGATGACAGGAAGATGAGAAGCATCAGGGCCCAAGCAGACCATGAAGGGGCCAGGGAAATGGTCAGGTAGAATCCAAGATACACCCCTGGCCCCCACCCCTGCTCCTACTTCTGGTGAACTGAGACCTATTTTGGTAAGGCAGGGAAGAGGAAAGAGGGGGAAAGGAAGGCAGAGAATGGGCAGGAAAGGGGAAAGGCAGTACTACCGTCGTCTTCCTCTGCCCACTCTTCTTCTTCAGAGCCTGGAAATGGCAGCAGCAAAAGCAAGAGTTGACAGTGGTTAGTTAGTCGATCAGCGCAAAGCGGGGAAAGAGGCACTGCAGCTCTCCACTCCACTTTTGTTTTCTGGAGGGCCATAGAGCCACTTTTCTAGGGTGGAGGGGAAGGCCAAACCCATCCCTCCCACAGAGGGAAATATACACCTCACTCTATCACACACACACACACACACACAGAGCCCCCCAACATGGGAAGGAGAATCTGGTTGTCGGTCCTACATGTAATAAAACTTCTGTTTGACTGTCACAATGTGCGGCATCCCTGTCTGAATACTTGTCGCCTCTGTGCCTCTGCAGGAATATGGTAGAAAGGAATGAAAGCAGGTACTTGGTGCTGTGCAAAGCACTATTACTAGAATCAATTCCTACAGGCAGGTTCTCAGGCCTTAAGTCTCAGGACCGAGGCTCATCCTCTCTCTTGGCGAGAAAGTTCATCCTTTCCACACATCCTCAGAAGCAGCCATAGCAGAAGCAGCAGCAGCAGCAGCAGCAACAGCAGCAGTAGTCTGGGAGTCTATCCGGAAGGTTAGTTTGGATTCAACTCCCAGAACTGTGCTACCCGAGGGAGCCGCTATTAGCCTGAAGGAAGTCAAACTCCATGAGTGAGGGTGGAGAGACAAGGTGTGGAAGAGTTAGGCATTCCCCCACCCCCATTCTAGAAGCCCCATTCCCAAAACCAGCTGCAAAGAACTGGGTTTCCACTTAAGAAGACCATGTGGAGAAGTTCCATGCTGCCAATTCCTGAGCTGATAGATTCTCTCCAACTTCTCTGTAAATGGCTGATTTTTGGTAAAGCTTGAAGCAACTCTCTTCCAACCTGAGCAAGGGGGAAAGTTCCCCAGAGGACGGGAGTGGCAGAAGTTTCAGGTGGCTCTCTGCACCCCAGTAGTCCACCTGTCCCCCCTACCTCCACCCCAGCAGGTACCCATCCCCGAGTGTGAACCAGGGTGTTAGTGTTGGCAGGTGCCAGTTGGGTGGGGGTAGGGCCCACTACCACTGGGTTAGATTAATGATCTAATTAATGAATGTTCTCACTGCAACCACCACCACCAAGGTGTCCAGGTATAAATCTTGATCAGGTCTGTGTCAATATGAGGAGGGTCTGCCCTGCCCCACCTTTTTCCTTCATCCCTCCCAGCAGTGCCCTGACCTGCTCCCTCCTACCCACCTCTTTCTTTCGGGGAAGACAGGGAGGCTGAACAGACCTCTCCCTAATTCCCTCCTGCTGTACATTAGTAGCAGCCCAATCCACTCTGCCTTAGATAACCTGCATGTAGGAGGAGTTACCTGGCCACACCCCTGGGAACCCCCAGATGTGGCTGGTTGGGCTGGGCAAGGAGATGGTATAGAGGTGAATGAAGGTCTGAGGGTACAGGCAGGCTCCTGTGCTGATCTCAGTTTTGGAGAGTGGGATTTCTGTGACTGGGCTTCCCAGGACTGGGGGTCCTCTGGAGGACTTGGGAGGAGTGGTAATTCAACACAGCAGCTTGTAGACATTACTTCTTTCCTCTCCCCACACCCCGTTACCCGACAAGACAATGAGTAAATGTGATGAGTGACTGAGAGTCCAACCCTGCAGGTAGGGGAACAAGGAGCTTGGGTTTCTACAGCCCTGGGTCATCAACCTTTTGGGAGTAAAAACAAAAAAGCCAAAAAAACCCACCTTCCTCAGCTTCTTCTGTCCAGATGAGGAGGGGAGAGAGCAGAGAAGAAGGAACATGGTCATTTTAAAGTCTCAGCATCTCTTGAGCCAAAGGAAGACAAATCTTGTTTTCTTACCTTCCTGCTCCCTGTGAACAAAGGCCCAAGGGGTTAGCCACAAGACCTAACCCCTGATCCAGTGATCTAGGCTCCCCACCCCCTAAGCCCACCAACTCTTCTAAACCCAAAATAGCCCTAGGACTGAGCCCTCTTATCTAAGGAGCCCCTGGCTTCCACCTCAGCTGGAAAGAATGCAGAGCAGAGCTGCCTGAAGAGCAGCTGATAATCAGGAGGGTGGAATGTGGACAGCCAGGTCAACCCTTATCACTAAACACCTCAAATGGGTAAAAGGAGGGCAGCTATTGCCACACATACACATACACACACACACTTGTACCACATCCACTAACCCATTAATTAACATATGCTTAGCGTGGCTCAGTGGAATGAGCACGGGCTTGGAAGTCAGAGGTCATGGGTTCTAATCCCACCTCCGCCACCTGTCAGCTGTGTGACTTTGGGCAAGTCACTTAATTTCTCTATGCCTCATTTACCTCATCTGTAAAATGGGGATTAAGACTCTGAGTCCCATTGTGAGACAACCTGATTACTTGTACCCCCCCAACACAAGTGTTTAGAACAGTGCTTGGCACATAGTAAGCTCTTAACAAATGCCATCATCATCAGATGCCGCCACCCCTCCCCAAGTGTGGACACTCCCATGTGCACATTCATGTATACACACACCACATATACACACACACTCACATATTTTCACCACACACAAGTTTCTCACACAACCTCAGCCACCTAGCCAGTTTGGTAGGTCGATTGAAATCTTCCCCTGGGAGTGTTTTAGAAAGGTGGTAGAGAAGCTTGGGGTGTGGATGGGAGGTGGAGAAATTTTCTGGGAGGGGCAAAGGAGGAGGAGGATTTTTTAGAGATGGGTGGGAGGGAAGATGAGGGAAGAGGGTTTAAGAATGGGGCAGAAAGGGAAAAAGGAGTCTGGACTGGGGGCTGCAGGATAGACAAGGTGACCTTAAGGGCTGGGATTGCAGATAACCATCACACACATTGGCTTTCCCAGATCTGCTACTTACTCTTCGTAGCTTTCCACGACTTCTTCTGTGTCAGACATGGCCAAGCCGCTTAACAAAGAAAGAGTGGATTTTGGTGAAAAGCTAAGCAGTATGGTGTTTTCTTTTAAAAAAAAGTTCCTTGTCAAGTGTTGGGCTACGTGTTAAGCATTGTTCTAAGCATTGAAGTAGATACACCGCTTAGAACAGTGCATGGCACATAGTAAGTGCTTAACAAATACCATCATTATTATACAAGTTAATCAGGTTGGACACAATCTCTGCCTTACATAGGGCTTACAGTCTAAGTAAACAGGAGAACAGGTATTGCATTCCTATTTTACAGGTGAGGAAATTGAAGCACAGAGAAGTTAAGTAACTTGCCCTAGGTCACACAACAAGCATGTGGCAGAACAGGAATTAGAACCCAGGTCCCCTGATTTCCAGACCTGTTTTTTTTTCCACTAGGCCACCACTGCTTCACAATTCTTTGGGATATAAATGTGATATACGTGGTATTTGTAAAGTGCTTATTTATGTTCCAAGTACAGTACTAAGCATTGAGGCTTGGTGGGGCTTGGGTGCTCAGGAGACTGTAAGCCCATCAAAGGGCAGAGACCCTCTCTATCTGTTACAGATTTGTACATTCCAAGCGCTTAGTACAGTGCTCTGCACATAGTAAGCACTCAATAAATACTGTTGAATGAATGAATGAATGACTCATTTCACCCAAAAATCAAAGGTCATAGGAGACCAAGTTTCCAGCAGAAGTATGCCTAAGGCAAGAAGCCTGGGGTACGGCTTCCTTCTTGGAAGAACCTGGCAGCCAATGAACTCCTGGGCCTTTCGTGTCATGGATCTTCCTGCTCTCCTCCCAGGGATTTTTCCTGCAGGTCTCCCAGCCCAGAGCACTCTTTGGAAGGGGGAAAACACAGCTGCCTACACAGATGCAGATAGACTCATATTTACCCCACCCCTTCTAGTCATTCATTTAAAATTAAATGAATAACCTTCCAGTGTTCCAAAGCTGCAAACCTGCATTTAGGCCTCTTGAATTTGATAAATTACCCTTCTGGCTAATCAGCTTCTAGCTATCATTTTACCCTCACCACCCCTGGGGCGACGCAGAGAACACTATTCCACCAATAGGGAAGCAGGGCCTGGAGAGGGGATGACAACACAGGACAGCCCAGGCACCAGTGGAAGAGCTGCACCCTGTGTGGATTTATATGGTTCTTTCTGCTAGACCCTGCTGCCTCTCCAATGAGGGTCCAGGTTTCCCAGAATCCTCCACTGGGTCCTCAAGGCACCAATCAACCCATCAATAATATTTAATGGGCCCCTTCTGCATGGAGAGTTCTGTCCTGGTGCTGGGGAACATTCAGTAGAAATAAAACCAATCAATTGTATGTACTGTGTGCTTACTGTATGTAGAGCACTCTATTAGCTACTTGGGAGAGTAATGAAACAGAGACTATAGATATGCATGGGCCCAGGAGTCAGAGGACCTGGGTTCTACAAATACCAACATTATTATTATTATTATTAATCCTGATTCTGCCACTTGCTTGCTGTGTGACCTAGTGCAAGTCACTTAATTTCTCTGTTTCACAGTCACCTCATCTGTAAAATAGGGATTAAATAACTGATCTCCTGCCTACTTACATTGTGAGCCTCATGTGGGATAGGGACTTTCTCCAAACTGATTAATTTGTCTATCCCAGTGCTTAGAATAGTGTTTGACACATAGTAAGCACTTAATAACTAATACTATTATTATATATTCTCTGATCTCAAGAAATTTACAGTCTAATGGGGAAGACAAGTTGACACGTATTGCCAGATAGACAAAAGGCCAAAGCTTAGTTATGGCAGGATAAAAACAAAAGTGATCGAATAGAGAGGTCACAAAGAAATGAACAGATGGGCTTTTGAGTGCTTAGATGGCCAATGAGGTTGGTATGACCAGTTGGGTGGGTCATGATTCCAGAAGTCTCAGTTAAGCATTGACTCACCTAAGCACCAACCATCCAATGGGATGTGACTCTAAGTCAAGGGGCTATTGAATGGGCCATCCCCTTGGCAAATGACTCTTCACTGTTGGGATCACTTGACCACAAGGATCCAGGTGCTCTCAGGGAGGATGCTTGCCAGCCCACATCTCTCCACCCTCCGGCTGCTCAGCTCTCTCATCTGAGCGCCAAACTTGGGACTCTGAGAAAGGCTAACCCTGGGTAAGATTATCTTCATCTGCTCTTGGGCAAGTTCCTGGAAGGGGATTCTGAGGCTACTGGAATTGGTGATGATCTGTGTGACATCATTAGGGAATAGGATTAGGTGATGGACAGATGGGCCACTTGACATGACCGCTAGGAATGTCCCCTGGAAGTTCAGGGAAAGCTGTCCCCTCTCCCTCATCCTGGCTAGGTTGTAAATTCCCTTCTAGGCTGTAGGATCCTTGAGGGCAGGGATTGTACCTACTCACTGTCTATTGTACTCTCAAGCACTTAATATAGTGTTCTGCACACAGTAGACACTCAATAAATATCCTCTTCTCCCACTCCTTTCTGCATTACCCTGACTTGCTCCCTTTGTTCTTCCCCACTCCCCACTCCAGTGCTTGGTGTCTTCCCTCCCAGGAGCCCCTGGCAGAGCTCAACTTGGGCAAACCAGTTCCACTCCCAATTCCCCCTGACTTTCCTCCTGGCCAGAGTACTCCAGAGTACTCCAAACCCGGGGAGAGGAGGGTTTGGAGAGAGGAAACCCTGCCAGTAACACCCTCTGGGCTTCCCCTGTGGGTCCAGCCCACAGATGCTGACTGCCCTCTCCCCTCTGCTTCCCTACCCCAGCTAACAATTGTATTAATTGTGTTTATGCAGTGCTTCCAATATGCCAAGCAAAGGTGTAGAAGCCACACAATCAGACTGGTCACAGTACCTTTCCACATTAGGCTCCCTGTCCAGAGGGAGGGGAGAACAGAGATTTAATGCACATTTGACAGATGATGAAACTGATGCCCAGAGAAGTTAAGTGACTTGTCCCAGGTCAGACATCAGGAACAGAACCCAAGTCTCCTGACTCCCAGGCCCAAGTTCTTTCCACTATTTTTTTATGGTGATTCTATTTATTGTGATAATGTTGTCTTGTTTTTGTTTTGTTCTGCTTTGCTCTGCCATCTGTCTCCCCCCAGTTAGACTGTGAGCCCGTCAATGGGCAGGAATTGTCTCTATCTGTTGCCAAATTGTACATTCCAAGGGCTTAGTACAGTGCTCTGCACAGAGTAAGTGCTCAATAAATACTATTGAATGAATGAATGAATGGTATTTGTTAAGCACTTACTGTGTGCCAGGCATTGTATTAAGTGCTGGGGTAGATACAAACCAATCATTCATTCATTCATTCAATCAGGTTGACCACAGTCCTGGTCCCACAGTGGGCTTGCAGTCTTAATCTTCATTTTACAGAAAAAGTAACAAGCACAGAGAAGTTTAAGTTTCTTGCCCAAGGTCACTCAGCTGACCAGTGGCAGAGGCAGGTTTAGAACATAGGTCCTACTGACTCCCAGGCCCATGCTCTCTCCACTAAGCCATGCTGCTTCTCTAGGCTGCCAGCTCTGCCCACAGGGTGGTGGATCTCCAGATCCAGTCCCCAAGACCGCTGCTCTCAATAAGTCTCCAGTCAAGATGGCCTCTCAGTGGAGCAAAGGGGAGAGATAGCAACACCTTTCCTTTGTTCCCCTGTGAAGGGGGCCAAGGCAGCTCGGCAGGGAGGATGAGGAGGAGATAATGAGGGAGGTGATAAGCCACTCCGCCTCTCTGACTGATAGCAAACATAAAGCAGGCCCTTTGGCTGTGGAAAAAGAAGGGCCTGGAAGGGTTGGGTGGAAAGCCTGTTGGGTATCTGCCCTCCTCAGAGCCCTCCTTTGGCTTCCAAGGAGAAATCACCCAAGAGGCCAGTCACTATTTGCTTTCTTTCGAGGTTGGTGGGAAGAGCACAGGCCTGAGAATCAGAGGATCTGATTCTCATCTCAGCTCTGCCACCTGCCAGCTGGCTGTCCTTGGGCCAGTCACTTAACTTCTCTGAGTCTCAGTTTCCTCCTCTGGTAAATGGGGATAGAATTCCTGTTCTTCCTCTCCTCAGACTGTGAGCCCTGGGTGGGGACAAGGACTGGATCTACCTAGCCCAGCACTTAGCAGTGCTTGGCAGACAATAAGTACTTAAAGATCAGCATTATGTTTATTATGAAGCAACCTTTACTCCCCACAAATCCCTGAAATCCGGAGGCTTCTCTGCTAGGTGCAGCCTAAAGGGTGGATGGATTGATGGAGAGTCCCTTGAAGAGAAAGTGCCAAAGTCAACCCAGCCCAGACCAGGGAGGCTCCCAGGTCTGCTCCAGTAGAGGCTGCCTTAATCCACGGTCTGGGACAACCAGAAAGAGGGGAAAGAGGTGAATTTAGCATCTCAAACCCTCAGAGGTGCTCCTGCCTCTCCAGAGTGGGATGACCCCTCACCCACAGGGAAAGCTGGAGAGTGAAGAGGGTTTGGAGACCTCAGCTGAGGCAGTGGGATTTGAGGCGGGGAACCTCAACAAGATTAAGGAGGGAACAGTGGGGAGATCCAGGACAGAGGATTGCAAGCCTGGCCTTGCAAAAGAGCCCAGGCTGGGATGAGTAAAGAAATATGCAGAATCCCCATATATCCTCCACCCAAGGCAAGAACTAAAGGGTGACACATGGGGGACGGAGGGTGGATGAGCTTCTTGTCAGATCTGGTTCCCTTTTGCCCCCTCTCCTTTGATGGTTTTACCCAGGCTGGGGATTCCCCAAGACTGCATCTGTGACAATTAGTGGCATGGCCTAGTGGAAGGAACACAGACCTGGGAGTCAGAGGACCTGGATTCTAAACCTAGCTGGACCACTTACCTGCTGTGTGACCTCGAGCAAGACAAAGCTTCTCTGAGTTTCATTTCCCTCATCTGTAAAATGGGGATTCAATGGCTGTTCTCCCTTCTACTTAGACTGTGAGCCCCATGTGGGACAGAGACTGCCTCGAACCTAGCTAATTTGTATTTACCCCAGCGTTTAGTACCGTGCTTGGCACTTAGTTAGCACTTATTACCACCATTATGATTACCTTGAAATAGAGTGAGGTAACAGTTGGGAACATAGGTTCCAGCTGTTGGGGTCATAACACCCTCTGACCCATTTCCAACCACAGGCCCCCACACCTGTCCAATGCCCTCTTACCACAGCTCAGCAGGAAGGGGAATCTAGGTCTCTAGGGTGGGACCCAAATGTCACCTTGTTCATCACCCCTGCCTTCAGAGTCCGGTGGGAGGGTGCCCCAACCTTGCCCTATATCGGGATAACTGACTCAAAGGGCAGATGATCTCTGCTTTCTGCCTGCAGAGTATTCATTTCTGACCCTGAGCTGCTGTTCACCCCCCGCCCCCCTCAGCAGGGACACTGTCCCTAGAGGAAACGGGGTGAAAATGCAAAGGGATTGATTTAGATTATACTTAAGGAAAAACGTTTAGACCAAAAGGGGTGTTAGACTCTGGAATGGATGGCCAGAAAAGCCTTGGAATTTCTTTCTTCAAAAAACTCTGAAGGGCTAGAAGTCTCGCAACAACTGGGAGACTTCCGAGACAAGAGGCAGGGAGATGGATGTAATGACCCCTAATGGTCCCTGCTATGGCCTGGGACTTGAATCTCTGTCTGACTCCCTCATCTAGATGTGTTCACCTGCTCCTGGGATCCCAGACATTGACAGATGGCACCTACAGGCTCCTCCAAATCGCATCTCTGCCCCCCAAAGCAGTCCCTCAACCCTCTGCCCCTCCTTGTCAGAATCTTCCTGGATTGAGGTCTGAGATCTTACCTCAGAGACAGTCTCAGCTCCCTGCCGCTGGTGCCTGCGAAGTGGAACTGGTGGGTGAAAGAGAGTGGGGGGAGGTTTTAACCAGGCCAGCTGGGCTCCCTGCCCTGGCCCAGAGCACCGGTCCTGATTGGAGGAATGTCAGAGGAGAGAGGAATGTTTGCGATAGTCACCGTGGCTATTTTGGCAGGTGCGTCGGACTCGGCTCGTGGCTCCCAGCCGCTCCATACACATACACCGCCTCCCGCCCCAGCAAAGCCTTATATGCACATGCAATTGTCTGGTGGCTAAGATGGACTATTTTAGATCAGGACCTGGGGCCGACCCTCGAGAGCCAGGCAGAGATGGGATACAGGCCAGCTGGCCCCTGCCACCATTCAGATAAGCAGACACCCTGGTGGGGGCTGAACGGTGGAAGGTAGGCCAGGAAGGTGGGCCAATCCCAGCCAGTCTGAGCGTTGGCCTGGTCCCTGGCTTTATTCTGTTTTCTGCCATCACTGGACTCCTCGGGGAGATGCGAGACCTCCCTGAAAAAGACCAGTGGAGTCCGGCGGTTAGAGCCTGCCACTAAATATGCTTAGAACAGTGCTTGGCACATAGTAAGCGCTTAACAAATACCATAATTACTATTACTATAAAGCAGCTGAATGTAGAGAAAGTGATTTGAGGTCAAGTGGCTGGGACATGGCCATAATATTTATTGGGAGCCTATAATGTGTAGGGCACTGTGCTGAGTGTCCTAGGGACACTGTGTGGCTTTTCACCTTTCCTTCCAGGGCAGGGCTCCACTTGTCATGTTCCAGTGTGGGGCACCTTGAAGGAGGGTGCCAGACCTGGGCCAGAGTGAGGCAGAGCTTCTTGGTGGGCCCAGAATGCCCTCATCTGTTCACTAAAACCTTCACAACACACCTGGGAAGTGGTGCGGTCTAGTGGGTTCTCATCCCACATCTGCCACTTGTCTGCTGGGACAAGCTGCTTAACTTCTTTATGTCTAAATTTCTTCATCTGTAAAATATGGATTAAATACCTGATCTCCCTCCTCAGACTACTAGCTCCATCTGGGACAGTGACTGTGTTTGATCTTACATGGTATATATCTCAGCTCTTTATACAGTGCTTGGCACTTAGTAGGTGCTTAACAAATTCTATTTCTCAATCAGCTCATCCTCTCCTATTAGAGAAGCAGCATGCCATAGCGGATAGAGCACAGGCTTGGGGGTCAGAAGGTCATGGGTCTTGATCCCTACTGTCGCTTGTCTGCTATGTGACCTTGGGCAAGTCACTTCACTTCTCTGTACCTCATTTATCTCAAGTGTAAAATGGGGATTGAAAGTGTGAGCCGCATGTGGGACAGAGACTGTGTCCAACCCCATTTGCTTGTATCCACCCCAGCACTTAGTACAGTGCCTCGTACAAAGTAAATGCTTAACAAAGGGGAAAGAGCCCGGGCTTGAGAGCCAGAGGTCATGGGTTCGAATCCTGGCTCTGCCACTTGGCAGCTGTGTGACTATAGGCAAGTCCCTTCACTTCTCTGTGTGCCTCAGTTACCTCATCTGTAAAAAGGGGGATTAACTGTGAGCCTCACGTGGGACAACCTGATTATCCTGTATCTACCCCAGGGATTAGAACAGTGCTCTGCACAGAGTAAGCGCTTAACAAATACCAACATTATTATTATTATTATTATTGTTCAATCTCACTGATTTCTACAATCCAGCCCGTATGCTTCGTTCCTCTTATGCCAACCTAATTATTGTATCTCATTCTCATATATTTTAGCGTGAGCCTCTTGCCCACATCATCCCTCTGGCCTGTAACTCCCTCCCCGTCTGTATCCCAGAGACCATCACTCTCCCTACTTTCAAAGCCTTATTAAAATCATATCTCCTTCAAGAGGCCTTCCCCGACTAAGTCCTCATTTTACTCTTCCATTTCTTCACTCCCTGTACACTTGGATCTGTACCCTTTAAGCACTTGATATTCACCCCTTAGCCCCATAGCCCTTACGTATATATCTGTAACTTATTTTAATGTCTGTCTCCCCTTCTAGAGTGTAAACTCTTCGTGGGCAGAGATTCGTGGCTCAGTGGAAAGAGCCTGGGCTTGGGAGTCAGAGGTCGTGGGTTCGAATCCCAGCTCTGCCACTGGTCAGCTGTGTGACTGTGGACAAGTCACTTAACTTCTCTGTGCCTCAGTTCCCTCAGATGGAAAATGGGGATTAAGACTTTGAGCCCCACATGGGCTCCCTGTATCTACCCCAGCGCTTAGAACAGTGCTCTGCACATAGTAAGCGCTTAACAAGTACCAACATTATTATTGAGTCTACCAACTACTATATTGTTCTCACTCAAGCACTTAGTACAGTAGTCTGCAAAGAGTTAGCAGCTAATGAATACAAGGGATTGATTAATGTTTTTTTCTAAAATTTCTCAGTACGTGGTCAGGATAATGGGCAGAAAGGTAAAGGAGCAGAGGGAGATTATGGGGAGGTGGGACAGGAAGAGAGGGAGTGGGGTGTGCAGCTTGAGCTGCCCTCTTCTTTTCCCCATCCTGGCCTGGGGGGCCCAGAATATCCACAGGCTCAGATGAACCTGGAAAGGCTGACCAACCTGTTCAAAAGAGTAAGCCTTCCCAACCCCACAGCTCCTGACCCATATCTCAAAAAGATGGGGAAAAAGGGGATAGGACAACTATGACTTTATTCAAGACAAAAGTTTCCCCACTACACCATGTACTAATCCCCTGGCCTAGGAGCCAGGAAAGCAGTTTCCATCAGGATCCCACCTTGAAAGCAGGGGGCGGGGAGGGGGGAGAAGGGAAGAAGATTCGACTGAGCCAGTCAGCCATGGTAACACTCCATGAAAGTGGTGTCAAAAGACTGCAGGAGAGCTCCTCACAGGTCCAAGAGCCAGGCCACCCTCCTGTCCCCCAACCACCAGGGGCACCCCCGTTGTAGGCACCCCCAGAGATTAACCTCAGGCAGGTCAGGCCCCAGGTTGCAGCACGCCTGTGGACTGGTCCTTTCCTAGCACATCCTCAAGTCCGAGGAAATGTCTGGAACCAGAGTATGAGCCCACAGAGGCTGAGGCCAGTGGTAGTTTTCTTTTCAAAGGGAAGGGCAGTCAGCTGACTCGAACCTACTCAGCGAAGAGATGAGTGCCTCCATCTGCCAGAAGTTGGAAAAGCAACAGCTACGGATGCCCCCTACCCTTTCCGCCAGCCAGGGCCTGGGCTTTAGAGAGGAAATGCATTCTGTTGCTGCTGCTGACTGGCTATGTTACCTATGAATTTCAGCCAGCCCTTTGTCCGAGTTCAAACTAGTTCCGGATCAGCACCTCACCACTGGGAGCTGTCTTTTTCCTCAGGTTCAGTCTGATCTTGGTCTTGGTGGGTAATCGGCCCAAGAGGCCTATGTGTGAGTAGTCTCTTTCCCTTCTTCTCTCCACCTCAAAACTGAACTGGGTGGAACCTGCCTTCTTTATCACTCACTTGGCACAAATGACCATTCACCTCCCCAAGGAGGCAAGGGGGCTGGCGAAACTAAGTTGGCCTTTTTGGAGTCCAAAGTTCAAAACAGGCTGGGTTTGGGGCCTTTCTACATTCAGAATCCCCTGTACCCTGTCATACATCCACAGAAAAAAGTGGGGTGGGGGCTTGGTGCTTGAGGACGAGAGAAGAGAAAGACAACGAGGAGTGGAGAGACAAAAGTGGAGGAGCATGATAATAATACATGGAGTGGGGAAACAATAAGACTCTAAAACAGTATTCTGAACCCAGCAAGCATTAAATAATAACAATCTAAAACAATACTCGGAACACAGCAAGTGTTAAATTGATGTACTGACTGGCTGGGAGATAGGTGGGGGGCAGACAGTCTGATTGAAGAGCTTGGAAGAAGCTCACCTGTTTGGGTCTCCCCCGCCTTTCACACCTCCTTTGAGGACTCAGACCTTTGGCTGTTTCGGATAAAAAAAGGAAGGTGATAGGGAAGGGGGGATGGGGGAGTCCCTGAGAACTACAGAAGCAGATGGAGAAACATTCTGGGGGGAAAAAGAAGCAAATCTGGTGGCTGAGAGATCCCACCCTGGGATCACTGATAGAGGTGGTGCCCTGGAGGGAGAAGCGACTGGTTCTATTCTTCTGTGGCTTTTCTGTGCTGGGGCCCCATGTCTACTGCACAGAGGCCTTCCACAGGGCTGAGTGGGAGGATTGAATCAGCTTCACAGAGGGTCACAGCCTGGACCTTTGCCTGGTATCCTCAGAGGGCATGACCCCTGCACCGAGCCAACCACCAGGGCCTCAGATAGAGAAACTTCTCAGGAAAAGGCAGCTACTTTGTTGCCCTGATTTTCTCTCAGTCCTCGACCACAGCCGGCTCCCTCTGAGATTGCCAGTCTTCCCAGAAGCTCCCTGGTCCCCCTCCAGGACCTGGAGTTCAATCCCTGCAGGTTCCAGGATCAGCAGTAGCAGGAGAGGCAGAACAGGAGCAAAGGGGAAGAGCAAGGTCGGTGGGGTCCAAGCTCAGCTGGTGGATTCTGAGGCACTTCCTGCTACAGCTGTGGGGGCAAAGGTCACAGTCAGTCTGGGGGACTCAACCGCAGGTAGAAAACATAGTTATACTTGGGCGAGCTCAGCTCCAGAGTGCAAAGACCTCCCTCCTGATCCACCCTCTTCTCTCCAGCCTAAATGCATCCAATCAAAGGTATTTATTGGCCACTTCCAGGGTGCGGAGCATCATACTAAATGCTTGGAAGAGCATGATAAGACCCACATCCCCAGTTGGTCTTGAAGGGTAACATATCTACTCAAGTGCTTAGCATATAGTAAGAGTTCAATAAATACCATAAACTCATTGTGGGCAGGAAACGTGTCTGACAACTTGGTTGTATTGTACTCTCCCAGGCATTGAGCAAAGTGCTCTGCACATAGTAAGCACTCAATGAATAAATCTGGCCATGCCAAGGATGTGGTTTCTAGCCCTTTTTCACAGACAGGCCTTAAGAAGGGGTCAATCATTTTCCCTTTAACCTTGTTGCTGCAAGACCAGGAGTGAGGTGAGGAGGAGGAAGGGGAAGTGACCCCTCTCTCACACTTTTTACCCTACATAGCAACTGGACACTGAGCCACAGACACATGACTGGCCACAGGCATATGGCCAGCCACCAGTATAGGACTGGTCTAGGCCTCTACCCAAGGCAGGTTCCCAGACTGCTGGTTGCCTGGTTGGTTGACAGTGGCCACAATGCCTTTTCCCTTAGTAAGGGAGGGTAGTTGCTTACACAAGTGAGGTCACATATAATCTTTGGCAGCAGTGCCAACCTGGAATTTTTCCAGGCTGGGACAGCCTAGCAGGGCATGGAAGGTGTGGAGATGGCAGGGAACTGGCAGGAAAAGGAGCATGGGCCTGAAAGGAGCATGGGCCTTTGGCCAGGAAATTAACCCCAGGCCGGCTGCTTCTGAGTCAGAGGTTCAGGCACTTTTGAGGAGGGGCCTCTAGCACAGCTGGTGGCTCTGGTTCTCTCAGCTGCTACTGGATGCCCCTAAACAGAGCAGAAGGTGTGGAGTAGTTGGTGCCACTCAAAGCAACAGGAATATCCATCCCTAGTCTTGCAACTGCGGCCAATAGGGGCTTCACTGGGGGTGGGGAGAAAGGAGGAAAGGCCACGCAGGGTTAGCAGGTCTTAGGGCTCAGATTCCACTGGCTCCTCCGCTCAGCTACTGCTCCTCCCCTCAGCCATGGCTCCTCCCGTCACCCACGGCTCTCACCTGTGTGTCAGTGGAAGAGGTGGTGACTTTGTCTCCCTGGAGAGGTTGCTTGATAGAAGCAGCAGGCTCCTTCTGCACATCCTGAGGGGGAAATGTGGGATAGGAAAGGAAGAAAAGAAGGAGGACAAGGAGGAGGAAAAGACGAGAAGGAGGAGGAGGAAGGGGAGAAGAGAAAAGGAAACAGGAATGAGAAAGAAACTGAGAAGGCCCTGCAGGCAGGCTGGGTGGAGCAGGAGGAGTAAGGACCCAGATAGACCACGAGCAAACCAGAACCCACTCCTTACTGGTCTGTCCCTGCCATAACCCTCCCTTCCCACACCCAGATTCCATGATCAGCCCCCCGGACAGCGAGCACCCATAGCTCAGAGGGAAGAGGCTGGTTACCTTGGCCTCTCGTTCCTCCCTGGATTTTTGGCTCCTGCTGATCCACTGGTTGAGCCGTGTTGTCACCACCCCCGAGAGCTTCAGGTCCTCCTAAAGTGAGTGATCCATGCATCCGGGGAAGGGCATGAGGGACCCCAGAAGAGCCACCATGCGGGAAGGCAGGATTGAAAAGAATTTGCAAATATGAAGCTGTAATTCTTATAACTAGACTGTGAGCTTATTGTGGGCAGAAGACATGTTTACCAACTCTTGTATTGTACTCTCTCAAGTCCTTAGAACGGTGCTTTGCACACAGGAAGCATTCAATTAATACCATTGATGAAGATAACTTCTCTGTGCCTCAGTTACCTCATCTGTAAAATGGGTATTAAGACTGTGAGCCCCATGTGGGACAGGGACTATGTCCAACCTGATTACCTTATATCTACCCCAGTGCTTAGAACAGTGCTTGGCACATAGTGCTTAAATATCATAATTATTATTGTTATTATAACTCAGGGTACTGTGGGGAGGAGTCACAGTTCATCGGCATATGCAAATGAAAGTCTGGCCTAGGCAGAGATAACCAGGACCTCCAAGGAGTCCCCATCTTGTTCTCTCCGCAAGCCAATCTTTCAACTGTCTCTCATTCTTGCCTCTCCGGCCTCCATCCCTTCGCCCATGCTGTTCCCGGGCACGGGGTCCCTCCCTTCCCAAATCTGACGGATCACAGTGCTACCCACATAATAATAATAATGATGGCATTTGTTAAGTGCTTACTATTGCCAGGCACTGTTCTAAGTGCTGGGGTAGATACAGGGCAATCAGGTTGTCCCACATGGGGCTTACACTTTTAATCCCCATTTTACAGATGAGGTAACTGAGGCACAGAGAAGTTAAGTGAATTGGCCATGGTCACACAGCAGACAAGTGGCATTGGCGGGGTTAGAACCCACGTCTTCTGACTCCCAAGCCCGCACTCTTTCCACTAAGCCACGCTGCTTCTCTATGCCTTCCTCAAACCTCACTTCCTAAAATGACTCACCCTCTCCAAGTCATTCCCAGCATCTCAAGTTGTACTAACCCACCAGAATTGCCAACACTTTTATCTACCGATCTGCAGCACCGAACCATTCAACTCCATGTTCCTTGGTTTCCTTTGACTACTCTATTAGTAAATATTTTCAGGCCCATCTCCCCAACTAGAGGGCACTTGTGAGTAGAGAGGGTATAATTTATCTGTTTTGTTCCTTTAAAATCAATGGAATTTAATGAATGCTTTCTCTCAGTACCATATACTGTATCCAGTGGGTGCTCAATATATTCTACTTCTACCACTGCGGTTTTTGCTATTTTGGATGCCACTACTGCTGCTGCTGGTATTCCTTCCTCCTGCTGCTGATCGTCCCGCTGCTCCTTCAGTTCCAGGGGGCAGTTCCTCCAACAGCTGCATGCTCACCTTCCGACGGGAGGTGGAAAAGTCGGCCTGGTTTGAGCTGATCTGCTCCTTCTCAAAGAAACTCCGCTTGCTGGCCACACCCAGAGGCGCCACGAGCAAATCGGTCCGGGAGGAACTGGGACACTTGATGGATTCTGATCTCTGAAAGCAAGGGCAGGAGGACATAATAATAATAATAATGTTGGTATTTGTTAAGTGCTTACTATGTGCAGAGCACTGTTCTAAACGCTGGGGTAAACACAGGGGAATCAGGTTGTCCCACGTGGGGCTCACAGTCTTAATCCCCATTTTACAGATGAGGGAACTGAGGCACAGAGAAGTTAAGTGACTTGCCCACAGTCACACAGCTGACAAGTGGCAGAGCTGGGATTTGAACTCATGAGCCCTGACTCCAAAGCCCGTGCTCTTTCCATTGCGCCACGCTGCTTCTCATCCCAGGACCTGTTCATCCCTTTGCTCCCCATACCACCTTCCTTTCCCCACCTTCTGCCCTTTACCCCCAACACCTAGTCCAGATCCTGGCTCTTCCCCTCATTCCCCAGGACCAGGCCTGCCTTTTAACCACCCCCACATCTAGACCAGCCCATGGTCCCTCCCTTCCCTGGGCCTGCTCTTCCACTCCCACACCTAGTCCAGTCCCCAGCCCCTCCCCGCGACCGGGTTTACCCATTATCTCCCATATCCGGTCCAGGCTCCGGTTCCCACCCCCACTCCACAAAGGACAGGGCCTACCCTCGATTCCCCCACACCTAGGGCAGGCCCTCCCCAGCCCTCCTCACCCCTGACCTGCACAGCAGAATTGTATTTTTCCAGCTTCTCCTCTAATTTGACCCTACTGGGTGGTATCCTCATGCTGGCACTGGGCAGGTAAGGGAGCAGATAAAAAAAAAAAACAAAAACAGTCAGTATCTCTCCCAGGAAGCTTCCTTCTCCTCTTAGAGCCTGGGCAGACTCTGAGGGCCACACACTCTTCCCAGGAAGTTGTGCTCATGCCAGCCCTAGCCCACCCCTAGACAAGGGGCACAAGCACCACAACCCAGGCACTCCCAAGGCCTATGCTCAATCCCTCTCACACCAGAGGCTGCATCTCTGCTCTGACCTCAAACACCAGGGCTCAAGGAAATAAGCATCATCGTTGTGGCATTTCTTAAGTACCTAACAATGAACCAAGCACTGCACTAAACTCTGGGGTAAATAAAAGATAATCAGGTTGGACACAGTCCCTGTCCCACATGGGACTCACACTCTAAGAGCCAGGCAGAACGGGTATTTTTTTCCCCATTTTACAGATGAGGTAACTGAAGCTTAGAAAAAATAAGTTTTTAGATTAGAACCCAGGTCCTGACTCTGAGGATTGTGCTCTTTCACTAGGCCAGGCTGCTAAAGGCCTGTCCCCTGTCTGTGACACTGAGGACCCCCAACTGCCCTTCTGCCACCCCCAACCTCTGTCCAGGTAAGGGCAAGCAGTGTCCCCAAGGACAATCCAAGTCTGCCACCTGCTACAGGAGGAAGAATGTGGTGTTCCAGCCCTGGCCCTGCCCGGAAGCCAACATCAGCCCACGCTGCTGCCTGAACAACCTTCTCGGACCACATTTTAGTTGCTCCTGCTCCTCCCTGGACTCATGGTTCCAGGTTAACCTCCTCACCCCACCTGCGTCACTCCATTCCAGCACTGCCGCCCAGCCCCTGCCCAGTCACTGCACTGCCTCAAGCTCAGGGCTGGTCTTGGCCCTGACAAGTTGGTGCCAAGGGAACTTGACAAGAGGATGCCTGGGGTGAGCTGGGAATTGCCCCCCGACTCTCCAGCCCCAAGATTCCCCCCCCCCCCCGGCATTCCCACTCTGTCCCCTCTGTGATGGGGTCCAAGCCAGAAAGACTCCCCTCTCACCTGCGAGTGAAGGGCATCTCTGAGCTCTCTTTCTTGGAGTTCACCTGGAAAGCACAAGGGAAGGCATCACTGAAGAAGAATCACTTAGCTGCAACAAGGGGGAATGGAGTTAGAACCAAGGAGAGGCTGCCAAGCCACCAGAAATTTAGACAATGGAGCAGATGCCTTAAAGAGGTCATGCCTTAAGAGGTCCCTTCCAGCCCTCAGAGTCTGTGATTGGCTCTCTGGCCAAGGATGAGAGAAGTGGGGAAGAGTGGGGAGGTGGAGAAGAGTGGGGAGCAGAGGGGGTTTCCCTGGTTAGTGCTAGGAGTGTTCTGGCCTGGGTAGAAATGCAAGAGCATGGGGCCTCATGGGAACCTGAGCTTGCCCCACTGAAATGTTGGAATTCAAGAATCCTCAGGCAAGAAATGACCTCTTGGGGTTATTTAGCCCAAGCCCAACTTCCTGCCTCCTGGCTGGGCTTCAACCTTAAATGTCCCACACATGGGCCAGACAGTGGCCTAGTCCCACCCGGCTGTTCATGCCCCTCGCCCTCCCAATTGCCTCTTCCCCCATAACCACCTCCGGTCAACATGTACTCAAACGTACCCCTTGTTCCCTCCCACTCCGGGGATGATGGAATGACAGTTGATTTTCTTGATAGTGCAAACCCATTCCAGAGAGATGAGAATTTCCTGTGTTTCCAGTCCACACATTTCAGTCCTCTAACACCAGCCTACGCTCTGTACCTTGATCGCGTCTATCTCACCACTGACTCCTTGTCCATGTCTTCCCTCTGGCCTGACAGACTACCACTCTCCCCACCTTCAAAGCCTTACCAAAATCACATCTCCTCCAAGAGGCTTCCCCACACTTAGCCTTCATTTCCCCTACTCCCTCTCCCTTCTGAGTTACCCTTACATTTGGATCTCAGCTCCATAGCACGTATGTACTTACTTGTAATTTATTTTGATGTCTGTCTCCCCCTCTAGACTGTAAGCACCTTTTGGGCAGAGAATGTGTCTACCAACTCAGCTATATTTTGCTGTCCCAAGCTCTTAGTACAGTGCTCTGCACACAGTAAATACTCATTAAGTACCACTGATTGAGATCTAAAGCAGTTATAAAAGGTGATTCTCAGCCTCCCTTGATCCAACAGCCCTCCCTGTTGGGGAAGTTTTCCAGTGCCTAACCTGAATCCTTTTCTACTGCAGGGAAAGCCCTGGTCCTTGGTGGCTTGGTGATCCACTGCTACCCACCTCCAGAAGGCCTCGGCTCTTACCCGGAAGGAGATGGTCCTAGGGTTGGCACGGCTGAAAGAAACGTTTTGGGTGCTCTGGGTGGGAGAGGTGACCTCCTCTGCCTCTGCTCTGCCAACCTTCACCTGGATAAAAGGAGAGACCAGAGGGCTTAGGCTGGGATCCTGGGAATGATGGGATGCACCAGTCCAAAGAACGCTTTACAGCCACCCCTACCACCCCACATTGTGCTCCATCAAGGGGGCAGTAGGAAGCTCAGAGTGGTGGGCAAGGAGGGATGGCCTAAAGAGGCCTCAGAGGGTGGCTGACACAAAGATGCCAATCCAGCAGGGTCAGGCTACCTCTGCCTATGAGCTGGACAAATCCCCATTTTGTCAGGCCAACATGGTGTCCCTAGGGGAAGGGGTGGTATGGGGGGTGGGCATGAAGGGGTGGTTCAGGGGCCCAGTAAATGGTTTTTTGTTGGCACCCCCTGCCTTGTGCCATAATATGTTCCAGCTTCTCTGCAGACTTTCAAACAAATGTCCAAGTGCCAAAGGAAGTCCTACCCTGCTGCCCAAGGAGGGGAAAGTAAGGATAATCATTGTGCCACTTGCTAGACATGTACTCTGTGCTTGGTGTAGATACAGGATAATCAGATTGGACACAGTCCTCTTCCCCATGAGGCTCACAATCTAAGGCCAGTGAAAACAAACAGCTATTTTATATCCATTTTGGACAGATGAGAAAACTGAGGCCCAGTGACTTCGCCAAGCCCCCACAGTATTCAAGTGGCAGAGCCAGGATTAGAGCTCAAGTTTCCTGACTTCCAGGCCTGGGCTTCTTTCACTAGGCACTGCTGAATTCCCATGCGGGGAATGAGGAGAAGGGACAGAAAGCAAAAAGGGGAAATCCTGGAGAGATGCTGAGTGTTTGCTACTGACCTGAAGTGTGATGGGCTGCTCACACACAGCCCCTACTGGTGGTGTTGGTTTCTGCTCTTCTCTCTGATTTTCCCTAGCGGGGGCCTTCTGCCCTGATGGTTCAGATCCCGGTTGGTCTCCAGTTGGAGTCTCCTGGCCCGGAGCAGAGGCCAGAGGCTCTGCCTTCTCCCCTTGGAGTTCTACTCCCCTCAGATGCTTCTCTTCCTTGTCTGACCCAATGGCTCCTTCAGCCTGCAGTCTCCTCTGCTCCCTGAGGAGTCTCTGACGGGGAGGTGGACGAGGTACTTCCTTCTGCTTTGACCCTAAGTCCTGGGGCTGTTCCGGGTCCTGGGGACCAACTGCTTTCATTTGCTGCCTTTTGGTCTCTCCAGGCTCTGCTTCTTGTCTCTCTTCAAGCTTTGCTTCTTGTCTCTCCTTCTCACTCTCTCCAGCTTCTGCTTCATGTCTCTCCTGCTTCTCACTCTCTCCAGCCCCCGTTTCCTGTCTCTCACTCCCTCCAGTCTCTACTTCCTGCCTCTCCTGCCTCTTGCTCCCTCCAACCTCTACTTCCTGACTCTCGCTCCCTCCAGTCTCTATTTCCTGACTCTCACTCCCTCCAGTCTCTACTTCTTGCCTCTCCTGCCTCTTGTTCCCTCCAGCCTCTACTTCCTGACTCTTGCTCCCTCCAGCCTCTATTTCCTGACTCTTGCTCCCTCCAGCCTCTGCTTCCTGTCCCTGGCTTCCTCTGACTTCTGCTTCTTGTCTCTCCTGCATATGGCTCTTCTCAGTTGCTTCATCCTGCTTCTGACTTGAGTTACTCTCTGTCCTCTTCCTCTCCTTCCTCTGGCTCTGCCCAGGCTCCGCCTGCCACCTCTGCCGCTGCTTGGATCCCGTCTGCAGTACGGCCTCAAAAGCTTCGTCCTGGTCAGGAGAGGGTGGTGGTGACAACTTGAGGACACTGGCCTCATCCACGCTGGGGAGTCTGCAACAGCCAAGGGAGATGTCACCTGGAATCCAGACTAGGAGTGGGGAGGCTTCAGGGGAAAAGGCCAGGTTGGGGAAGACCCTGGGGCTTAAGGAAAAATGAATCAATTCTCACTTGGCACAGTCTTGCCTGCCTGGCTCCCAGTGCCATCTTCTGGTGAAAGAATCAGCCCTGAGAAGAGGCTTGCCCTCTCCCCACTCCAGCAGAGAGCTTTATAGGAAAACCATATTCTCTCCCCTTGGATCTCTGGGTGTGGGCCTGTTAGGTGGAAGGAGAAGCTCGTGGAGTCAGAACTCTGGGGCCTGGGGGATTGTGGGGAACTAGGGACTTGGAAACTGCCTGAGAGGAGAGCCAGGGTTGGTCGGTAGTCTCTCCACCCCATCCTACTCCTGGCCTAGCCAGGACCTCCCCTCGTCCCTCTGACCCAAGGTAATTCCAAGAAAATCTAGGCTGAGGGACTAACCCCAAAAGGACTGGAGGTGATGGAGCTTGGGAGGGGGAATTTTTGGAGGAAGAAGCAGTGCCTCCTCCAGCTGAGTTAGAGGGGGAAACTGAGACATGGCATGGCTGAACTGGGCCTCCATTCCTGGTGGGATCCCTGACAAACACACCTCCGACCAGCCCCACCTTACCTCTCCACCGCCTGCTGGCCCCCACTGGGGCCTTCATCATCTGTAGAGGAACTCAAGTTGCGGTATCTTCTCCGACGTTCCCTCTCCACCTCCTCTTCATCTTCCAGCGACCACTGCTTGGCCAGGCTGCAGGACACAGGGTTGGGTCAGATCATGAAGCCAGAGGCAATGGCGACAGACTCCCACTTGGGCCATGGGGGGTGGGAAGGTCCCCTTGGGGCGTGCTTTGGTCCCTTGTTAAAGCCTTCTAGGTTCAAGAAGGGTCAGACCCACGGGCTCCACCCCTCCCTGCCACTGCCACCTCCTCCTCCTCCTCCTTATCTCACTTGGAGATAAGTGGATCTTGCAGATGACTGTGCCCCAGGTTCCCTCCAGCTTGGGGCCCCTGGAACCTGGGGGTGGGGGGTGTTGCTGCTGCTACTGTTCAGAGGCCTGCGTGCTGACCTGCTCCGCTTTTGCAAAAGGTGCTTGTGTCAGTCAGAGGGGTGTGAGGCACAAAGACACCCCTCCCGCACCAGATAATAAGAGTTCCCAAGAGGACTGAGAGGACCTGACTGGAAAAGCACAGATTAGGGTGGTGAAATAGATTAACAAGGAATTTAGTAATTTGGCCCATGATTCCCCCAGCACAGTTTTCTGCAAGTCCATCTGGGGATTTTATATTTATTGGCAAGCCACAATTATGGGAACCAAAGACAGCCTGTATCAAGGCAGTGTATTCTTTTTGACAATTAATTTTTTCACAGACTACCCCTTCAAACCATCTAAGATGGCATTTTCTCCTAATATTCTTCTCCAACCTTCTTGGGTGAGCTGTCTACATTCACTGTCTCCAGTTCCTCTCCTTGACCCCCTCCAATCGGCTTCCGTCCCCTTCACTCCAGACAAACCGCCCTCTCAAAGGTCACAAATGATCTCCTTTTTGACAAATCCAATGGCCTCTACTCCATCCTAATTCATCTTGACCTCTCAGCTGCCTTAGACACTGCTGACCACTCCTTTCTCCTGGAAACATTACCTAATCTTGGGTTCACTTACATTGTCATCTCCTTGTTCTTCTCTTTCTCTCTGGTCACTCATTCTGTCTCTTTCACAGGGTCCTCCTCTGCCTCCTATCCTCTGACAATGGGAGTCCTTCCAGGTTCAGTTTTGGGTCCCCTTCAATACTTCATCTACACCCACTCCTTTGGGGAGCTTATTTGCTCCCATGGATTCAAATGCTACCTCTTACATCTCCAGCCCTGATCTCTCTCCTTCTCTGCAGTCTCAAATTTCCTCCTGCCTTCAATACATCTCTATCTGGATGTTCTGCCATCTTCTCAAACTTAACATGTCCAAAAGAGAACACCTCACCTTCCAATCCAAACTCTGTCCTCCCCATGACTTTTCTGTCATTGTAGACAGCACCAGCATTCTGCCTGTCTCAAAAGCCTGTAACCTTGGTGTTATCCTCGATTCATCTCTCTCATTCAACCCACATATTCAATCTGACACTAAATCCTGTTGGTTCAAATGTCACAACACTGCTAAAATCTGCCCTTTCCTCTCCAGCCAAACTGCCACCAAGTTAATCCAACAATTTACCCTATTCTGCCTTGATTACGGTATCAGCCTCTTTGCTAACCTTCCTGACTCCTGACTCTCCCCAGTCTAGTCTACACTTCACTCTGCTGCCCAGATCATTTTTCTACCAAAAGCGTTCAGTCCATGTGTCCCCACTCCTCAAGAACCTCCAGTGGTTGCCCAGCCACCTCTTCATCAAACAGAAAATCCTTACCTGCTCTTCCAGGGCTCTCCCACTACAACCCAGCCAGTACACTTTGCTCCTCTAATGCCAACCTACTCACAGTATTTCTATCTCACCACCGACTTCTCACCCACATCCTGCAACTGGCCTGGAATGCCCCCACCCCGCTCCCATATCCAACAGGCAATTACTCTCCCTACCTTCAAAACCTTATTGAAGGCACAACTCCTCCAAGAGGCCTTCCCTGACTAAGCCCTCATTTCCTCTTCTCCCACTTCCTTCTGTGTCACCCTTGCATTTGTATTTACTCTGTTTTTTCACCCCTCCCTCAGTCCCACAGCATTTATGTACGTAGCCATAATTTATTTGTTTATTTTAATGTCTGTTTCCCGTTCTAAACAGTAAGCTCGTTTTGGGCAAGGAACATGTCTACCAACTCTGATATATTGTACTCATTCATTCATTAGTATTTATTGAGCACTTACTATGCACAGAGCACTGTACTAAGCACTTGGAATGTACAATTTGGCAACAGATAGAGACAATCCCTGCCCAATGACATGCTCACAGTCTAAACGGGCTCACTCTCCCTAGCATTTAGTACAGCACTTTGCACACAGTAACCACTCAATAAATACAATTGATTGATTACAAGAATGAATCTTACTAATGAGGGCCTCAGAGCTTAAACTGTAAATGCTGCAGGGAGTCACAAGAACAGCTAATCTCTGATTATCTTTAGGAACATGTCATGGTGTAGGAGCAGTCAGCTTGGAGGCAGGGGGTTGGATGACTGGCGCACAGGGAGGGAGATGGATGATTGTCTGGTGTCCTTCTCCATGCATCCCCAAGCCCTTAGTACAGTGCTTACAGACATTAAAATAAACAAATAAATTATGACTATGTACATAAGTGCTGTGGGGCTGAGAGAGGGGTGGAAATCCACAATGCAAGGGAGAGACAGAAGGGAGGGGGAGAAGAAGAAATGAGGAAATGACTAAGGACAGGGAAGGCCTCTTGGAGGAGATGTAAGTGATCAATACAGTAAGTGGTCAATAAAGATCATTGATTGATCAATGCCCAGACCAGCATTCTCTCCATCTTCCAAACCCCACTGATATATCTCCTTCAGGAAGCCTTCTAACACTAAACTCTCATCCCCACCTTACCCTATCTTCCTTCCCTGTTGCCTCAGTCTCACCCTCTAAGCACACAGATACTCCCTTGGTCTCATGACAATATCATAGTCTGTTGCTTCCTTTTCCTGAAATTTATTTTCTACTGTTGGTCTCTGACATTAGACTGTAAGCCCCTTGAGAGCAAAGATCATGTCTACTCACTCTACTCTCCCAAGAGCTTGTACACTTTAAGCACTCAAATACCATTGATTGATTCCTGGGGAATAGTATTGGGATTGACTTTTTCCCACTGTCATTTCCTGCCTGTGAAGCAGAGGAGAGGAATAAATCAGACCAATTACAGCTAAGGCCGTAATTTTTTGATTGTGAGCCCCACAAGGGACAGGATCCATGTTTAATGCCCCCCTGTGTATTTCTCCTAGCACTCAATACAGTGCTTTGCACATAGAGGGCATTTAATAAATATTATTACTACTACTGAGGTGGACATAGACTCCCTGCACCTGATCGCCCTACTCCAGTATCAGGTTTTTCTTTCCTAACCTCACGGCAAAGAGTGTGTCCCCATGCTCTCCAGGCTGCTTCCCTTGCCCTTTTGCCCCCAATCTCTCCTCTGGAGCCTTCAGCCCGCCACCCCCGCAAGGAATAATTGGCAGCCATCCCAGTCTCCATCACCCAAGACATTCATTCCATTCCTCTGGACCAGCTGAGCAGCCCATCCCATTCCTTGGGCAGCTGTTTTTGGCTTCTGTGTGTTTTCAACCTTGCCGTCATCGATACAAAGTTCACAGTTCTGCCATTCCTCCCCGAATATTCGCTGAGACACTAGCAGTATGACAAGGTCTGAGGGCATTTGGGCCAACACCCTTTCTCCAGAAAGGTCTGCCCCAAGGACATGGTAGACTGACACCATTTTTTAAAGGGGAATCTCATACCCTCTCTCAGGGCTGATCCATTCCTAGGCCTCACATCTTAAACAGCCAGAAAGTTCTTAACTGCCTCTAACCGAACTCTCTTTTGCTGCAACTTGAATCTGTAAACACCTACCTCTACTGAGCTGCCTTTGTTGGAGCCTGAAGGCAGCGTTTACATAACCAGATCCAACCTACCCCTGCAGGAGATCTAGTACATTTCTCAGGCCATCAGGATCTCCCTTCCTAAAGCCACTGCTCAGGTCCCTCAGCATCCTCTGCTCCAGACTGAACAGCCCCAGCTCCTTGAACTTTGCTCAGCCCTCCTTTCTGCTCATTACACTGGAAATTCCTTGAAAGCAGGGAAGGTATGTCTTGTTTCAGGTGTGCCCAAGTCCTCTGCACTCAATACATACTCAATGAATATTGATTGATTTTTCTGATGACCTCCTCCAAATTCTCCTAGGAGTGAGAGGTCAGAGGGGAGACAGCATGTCCCAAACTATTAGGAGGTTCTGGGGGGGGCAGTCCTAGCAACAGACTCACCTTTGTCCTCTTGCTTTCTGTCTTTTCTAATGCCAGGGGACTTAGAAGAGTGTTGACATGAGGCCGACCCCAGGCAGGAACTCCCCCTAAAAGACCCAGTCTTCCAGTCCAGTTTATGGCCCTGCTTTTCCAGGGATCATCATGGCCCTAGCCACTCCCAGCCTCCTTCCTGTCTGAGGGCCCAGCCTAGATCTCTGCTCTGAAACCATCAGCAATCCAGGCTTCCCCATACCAAGCCCTAACCCCTAAGGGAGACACTCACAGCCCCCCCAGAGGGGGCTTAGCAAACCAACAAATAGCAAGAAAGAAGGAGAGTGAACAAGGGGGAGCTGAAGCAAGATTAATTTGAGGATCTTTCTGTTGCTGAGGTTGGAGGCAGGGGAATGGACAAAATGACCTCTGGAAATTTCCTTAGGCCAAGATCAATCAACCTGAGTTATCAGAAGAGCCAAAACTCCTTGAAAATACCCCAGTCTCCTCCATCTTTTTTAGTCATGATTAGGTTACTTGGCCGCTGGGGGATTGAGAGGTCCCAATCTCCCGCTAATGCATCCTGGGAGTCCGAACGCTCCTCTCACCCCAGTGCTGCAGCCTCAATCTCTCAAACTGCTCCAGAGCAGGTAGTCCAGTCCCCCAGGGCCCTGCCCCTTGCCCCTGTTCATCTCCTGCTCCCAGGTCCCCAGGACTGCCTTGTCATCAACGGTCTCCTGCTGGAACATCTTGCCGAGGACAGGCGGTCAGTCAGGGCCATCCAAGGGGTGGGCAGCCCCAATGAAGAATGTCAGGGCAAGAAGTAGCACCATCACTGTGTGTCGGTGAATCATTAATCCAGGGCTGGGCTGTGCAGGACCAACCAGAAACCCCCAGAAGCCCAGCTTGGCCTTGTGGCAAGGAAAGTGGGGAAGAGAAGGGGGAGGAGGAGGAGAGAGGGAGAGCAGGGATGCCTGGTGAACACTTTCAAGCCAGAGCTGGCAGGGAAAAGGGAGCAGAGCACAGGCCAGACAGAGGCAGGGCGGCAGAGTGGCTCGAGTTTCAGTGACTCACACCCCCATCCCTCCTCGGGTTGTTTTTTAATAGGGCTCCAGAGAGCTTCCCTCTGCTACCCTATGTTTAATCAAGGGAGCTGTGGTCTGATGAGAAGGGCGGCTCTCGTGCTCAGCTGTGTAGGGCTGTACAAGCTATGGGGGTGCGGGCCTCCTCACTCCTCCTCACCCACTTCCTGCTGCTGTGGCAGAGCAAGGTAAAGCAGAGGTTGGGAAGGATGGGTGCAGAAGAGGAGCAGTTATCAGGACTGGGAGTCAGGAGGCCTGGGTTCTAATCCTGGCTCTGTCACTGCCTGCTGGGTGACCCTGGGTGAGTCACTCAACTGCTCTATCCCTGAATATCCTCATCTGGAAAATGGAGATAAGATAACCTGTTCGTTTTCTCCATTAGGCCGAGAGCTCCATGTCCCCATGGAACAGGGACAGCATCTGATCTGATCCAATTGCATCTACTCCAGTGTTTACTACATAGTAAGTGCTAAACAAATGCTACAATTAATCATCAGGACTTATGGACTGCTCACTTAATGCACTGCACTGTTTCAGACCCTTGGGAAATACAGAATAAGGAAGCGACACATTCCCTACCCACAAGAACAGGGGAGACAAACATAAAAAGAAGAATCGGGTTAGACTGTAAACTCGCTGTGGGCAAGGAATGTACACTTCTTTTGTACTGTACTCTCCCAAGCACTTAGTATAGTGCTCTGCACAAAGTAAGTGCTCAAAAAATACCATTGGTGAGGAAGGAGGCCACATGTGGTCGTGGATACTTTAATGGGTCTCTGGGCATCGTCCCTGCTAGGAGCTAGGGCACAGGTCTCTTCTCTGGCCTCTTGGCCTGCTCTTGAGCAAAGCATTGGTCCTCTGTGCTTAGTTTCCCGCTAGGGGAGCATCAACCACCTCAAAGGCACTTTTTTTTAATGGTATTTGTTAAACGCTTACTATGTGCCAGGCACTGTATTAAGTACTGGGATAGACACAAGCTAATCAGGTTGAACACAGTCCCTGTATAGCATGGGGCTCACAGTATTAATCCCTCTTTTACAGACAAGGTAACTGAGGCCCAGAGAAGTTAAGTGACTTTCCCAATGTCACACAATAGACAAGTGGTGGAGCTGGGATTAGAAATCAGGTCCTCCTGACTCCCAGGCCTGTGGTCTATCCACTAGGCCACATTGCTTCTTGTTCAAAGGGGAATGAGGAGAGCTACTTGACTCTAGATTCTACAGTCCCGCTAGACTGTAAGCTCCTTGTGGACAGGTAACCCTACCAACTCTGTTGTATAGGAAGCTCCTGAGCACTTAGTACAGTGCTCTGCACCCAGTAAGCATTAAATAAATACAATTGACTGATTGACTGCGGATGGAACTCCCGGCCATAAATTCTGCTCTTTATACAATTTCTCCTCTCTCCAAGCTGCCGGCACATTTCACCTTGCCTCGGGTCACCCAATTTCATCTGACCCTGGGAGGCTGACCCAGCAGCAGGAAAGTCCTGGGTGGGAAGACAGCAACCCTGGGTTCTAACCTGGCTCAACTCCGGATGCACTGTGTGATCTGGGGCAAACGCCTCACCCTCTCTGAGCCTCAATGTTCCTCTGTGTACAGTAGGGAAAGTCACCCCCGCCCTTCCCTGCCACCTAAAGGAGGGAGGGTAGAGATCAAAGTACTTTGGGCTCTTTGGAGACAAAATGCTCTATAAACCCAAGGGGGCATATTTTTATTATTATTCACTCTTGTGATGACAGCTTACTCGCAGTAGGGCAGGATTTTTACAGACAAGTTACTAAGTCTTCTCTGCCTGGTTAGGCTCCATTCCCACCACATCTGGAAGGTGACAAAGGCCCAGAGAGGTCTAGAAGCTTGCCTAGGGTTACACAGCCTCTTTCAATCCAACTCCCGAACTGGGTTTCCCTAACACCAGGGGAGCAGTGTTGTCTAATGGAAAGAGCACAAACCTGAGAGTCAGAGGGCCTGGGTTCTAATCCAGCTCTACAACTTACCTTCTGTTTTACCTTGACAACTTCTCTGGGACTCAGTTCCCTAACATGTAAAATGGGGATTTGACCCTTGTTCTCCCTTCTATTTAGAAGGTGAGCCCCATGTGGGACATGGTTATCTTGTATCTACCACAGTGCTTAGTGTTGTGCATGGCATGCAGTAAGCACTTAATACCACCACAGCCTAGTACTTCTCAGCTGTGAGATGTGCACTTTGGATTCCTCCTGGGGAGGGAGAGTAACCCTGTTTAATTCTCACCTTTGTATTATCTCCTACCACTGCTCTGTACACAGTAAATGCTTTATAATTGCTCTTCCTGCAACTAGTACTACTACTTCAATAGGAAAGTTCTTCCCATAGTAGTTGGGAGAGTAATGCATCTTGGGGGAAGCAGTATGGCCTAGTGGAAAGAACACGGGAGACAGAGGACCTGAGTTAAAATCCCAGGTTTGCTAACTGTCTGACATTTGACCTTAGGCAAGTCACTTAACTTCTCAGTGCCTCATCTGCAAAATAGAGATTCAAAACCTGTTCTCCCTGTTACTTAGAATGGGAGTTCCACGTGGGACCTGATTATCTTTTATCTACCCCAGCACTTAGTACAGTGCATGGCAGAGAGTGCTCAACCCTGTCCAATCTGGCTTCCGTCCCCTTCATTCCATAGAAACCGCCCTCTCAAAGGTCACAAATGATCTCCTTCTTGACAAATCCAATGGTCCCTACTCTATCCTAATCCTCTATCCTAATCCTCCTGGACCTCTTGGCTCCCTTCGACACTGTTGACCACCCTTCCCCCCCCACACTGGACATATTATCCAACCTCGGCTTCACTGACACTGTCCTCTCCTGGTTCTCTTCCTAACTCTCTAGATGCTCATTCTCGGTCTCTTTCATGGGCTCCTCCTCTGTCTCCCACCCCCTAAGCATGGGCATCCCTCAAGGTTCAGTTCTGAGTCCCCTTCTATTCCCCATTTCCACCCACTCCCTCGGAGAACTCACTTGCTCACATGGCTTCAACTACCACCTCTACGTGGATGATTTCCAAATCTACATCTCCAGCCCTGATCCCTCTCCCTCTCTTCAGTCTTGCATTTCATCCTACCTGTAAGACATCTCTACCTGGATGTCCTGCCATCTCCTCAAACTTAACATGTCAAAAACAGAACTCCTTATCTTCCCACCCAAACCCTGTCTTCCCTCTACTTTCCCATCACTATAGGCAGCACCACAGTGATCCCCCGTGGCCCATGGTCTTGGGGTCCCCAGGGGTCTCTCAGTTGCACAGACGTGGGACCTCTTCTGAGTTCGTTCTGGCAGCTACCACTGAATGCTCCTCCCCTCCGCCCCCCAATCCGCTCTGGATGAGCTCCGCGATTTGAGGCATAGTGGATAAAGCACGGGCCTGAGAGTCAGAAAGTCAAGGATTCTAATCCTAGTTTGTCCGCTTATCTGTTCTGTGCCCTTGGGCAAGTCACTTCACTTCTCTGTGCCTCAGTTACCTCATCTGTAAAATGGGGATGGAGACTGAGAGACCCACGTGGGACAGGGACTGGGTCCAACCTGATCATTCAATCGTTATTTATTGAGCGCTTACTGTGTGCAGAGCACTGTACTAAGTAGGTGAAAAGTACGATACAGCAAATAAATAGAGACAATTAACTTGAATCCACCCCAGCGCTTAGTACAGTGACTGGCACACAGTAAGTGCTTAACAAATACCACAATTATTATTTACCCCTTCCTCCACCACTGGCTCATCTGCCCCATCCTTCCCTTCCTGGGCTCCTGGCGTCCAGGTTGGGGACTAATAGGGCCAGTGGAGGGAGGTGCAAAGAGGAGGGAGCTCCCCGACCCCCTAGATCTTGGAGAAGGGGGATCCTGAGCTTGGGGGGCTTTGGAGTTACCTCCTCTGTAAAACAGGGATTAAGACTGTGAGCCCATTGTGTGACAGGGACTGCATCCACCCTGATTAGCTTGTATCTACCCAGCACTTAATATAATGCCCGGCACATAGTAAGTGCTCAACAAATACCATTTAAAAAAAAGGAGAGCAACTCCCCCAGGCAATTTCCCCACACCAATCTGTTGCACCGGTCCCCCAAAAGTCCACTGGTCTGTCAAACTGTTAGAGCCAGTGTTTTGCTCTTGCTTTAAAGCTGGTTTTTTCTTCCCTCCACAGACTGAGCTCGTTGTGGGCTGGGACTGGCACTCTTTACTGCTTTACTGTACTTTCCCAAGCGCTTAAGACAGTGCTCAGCACAGTGACTCTGGGCAAGTCATTTAACTTCACTTACCCCATCTGTAAAATGGGGACTAAGACTGTGAGCCTCACGTGGGCCAACCTGATCACCTTGTTTCTTCCCCAGCGCTTAGAACAGTGCTTTGCACATAGTAGGCGCTTAACAAATGCCATCCTTAACGCCCCCCCTTCCCAGTTTTCCCTCCCTCCACCCCCCCCCCACACGCACACCTGGGCGAGCTCACCTGGACAGTTTAGACCAGCTTTTCTCCCGGGAAGCCATGGTCCCCGGGGACGGCTCGAGAGGACGGAGCCAGGAGTCCCCTTCGCCTCGGCCCCGCGGCCAGGCCCCGCCCCTCCTCACCTGGCCTTCGGGCCCCGCCAGGTGGGCCGCCCGCCTCACGTGCTCCCTTATCTCGGACCCCGCCCCGCCGGCCCGTAATGTGCCGACTAGCGGCGCCGTTAAAAACCTTCGGGCCCGTCCCCGTCCCTGTCCCCGTCCCCCCGCTTGGGTCCCTTCCTGCTGGGGTCCCTATCCGACCGGCTGCTGCCCCGTATAATAGTAATAATAATAATAATAATGTTGGTATTTGTTAAGCGCTTACTATGTGCAGAGCACATAGTAACAACTCACTCTAGGCTTCAAGGCTCTGCATCACCTTGCCCCTTCCTACCTCTCCTCCCTTCTCTCTTTCTACCACCCACCCCGCACGCTCCGCTCCTCCGCCGCCCACCTCCTCACCGTCCTTCGGTCTCGCCTATCCCGCCGTCGACCCCCGGGCCACGTCCTCCCGCGGTCCCGGAACGCCCTCCCTCCTCTCCTCCGCCAAACTGATTCTCTTCCCCTCTTCAAAACCCTACTTAAAACTCACCTCCTCCGAGAGGCCTTCCCAGACTGAGCTCCTCTTCTCCCTCTACTCCCTCTGCCACCCCCTCTTTACCTCTCCGCAGCTAAACCCTCTTTTTCCCCTTTTCCCTCTGCTCCTCCACCTCTCCCTTCCCTTGCCCACAGCACTGTACTCGTCCGCTCAACTGTATATATTTTCATTGCCCTATTTATTTTGTTAATGAATTGTACATCGCCTCGATTCTATTTAGTCGCCATTGTTTTTACGAGATGTTCTTCCCCTCGACTCTATTTATTGCCATCGTTCTCGTCTGTCCGTCTCCCCCGATTAGACCGTAAGCCCGTCAAATGGCAGGGACTGTCTCTATCTGTTGCCGACTTGTTCATTCCAAGCGCTTAGTACAGTGCTCTGCACATAGTAAGCGCTCAATAAATACTATTGAATGAATGAATGAAAGAGCACTGTTTTAAGCTCTGGGGGAGATACAAGGTCATCAGGTTGTCCCACATGAGGCTCACAGTCTTCATCCCCATTTTCCAGATGAGGGAACCTAGGCACAGAGAAGTTAAGTGACTTGCCCATAGTCACACAGCTGACAAGTGGCAGAGCCACGGTTCGAACCCCTGACCTCTGACTCCCAAGCCCGTGGTCTTTCCACTGAGGCACGCTGCTTCTCTAAAAATCATGCTGGTATCTGTTAATAATGGCTGGTATTTGGAGAAGCAGCGTGGCTCAGTGGAAAGAGCCGGGCTTGGGAGTCAGAGGGCGTGGGTTCTAATTCCAGCTCCGCCACTTGTCAGCTGTGTGACTTTGGGCAAGTCACTTCACTTCTCTGTGCCTCATCTGTATAATGGGGATTACGACTGTGAGCCCCATGTGGAATAACCTAATTACCTTGTATAATAATGTTGGTATTTGTTAAGCGCTTACTATGTGCAGAGCACTGTTCTAAGCGCTGGGGTAGATACAGGGTAATCAGGTTGTCCCACGTGAGGCTCACAGTTAATCCCCATTTTACAGATGAGGTAACTGAGGCACAGAGAAGTGAAGTGACTTGCCCACAGTCACACAGCTGACAAGTGGCAGAGCCGGGATTCGAACTCATGACCTCTGACTCCCAAGCCCGTGCTCTTTCCACTGAGCCACGCTGCTTGTATCTACCCCCCAGCGCTTAGAACAGTGCTTGGCATATAGTAAGCGCTTAAGAAATACCAGCATTATTATTACTATTATTAAGTGCTTACTATGTGCCACGCACTGTACTCAACGCTGGGGGTGGATTCGAGCAAATCGAGTTGGATATAGTCCCTATCCCCATTTTACAGAGGAGGTAACTTAGGCCCAGAGAAGAGAAGTGACTTGCCCAAGGTCACACAGCAGACAAGCGGCGGAGCGGCATTAGAACCCATGACCTTCTGACTCCCAGGCCCAGGCTCTGTTCACTCGGACATACATCTTCCCATTCCCACGCTCCCTTGTCGCTCCCTCAGCACCGCACCCTACCTGGGGCCCGCACCCCTCTCTCTGGCTCACATTTTCTTGCACAACTGAAATGACTACAGGGCGACTCACCTTCTCCCTCCCTCCTCCTCCCCTATGCCTCTCATCTTCCCTGCTCCTCTCCCCCGCTAGTAATAATAATAATTAGGGTATTTGTTAAGCACTTACTATGTGTCCAGCACTCTTCTAAACGCTAATTATCATCCTATTTGTTAAATCCTTACTAGGTGCTGAGTACAGTCCTAGGCACTGGAACAGATACCAGATTATGAGGTCACAGTCCCTCATTGGGTTCCTAGGCTAAGGGGGAGGGAGAACAGAGATTGATGTCTCATGTTACAGATGGGGAAACTGAGGCACAGACAAATGAGGTGATTTGCCCAAAGTCAAACAGCAGGCAAGTAGCAGAGCCAGGATTAGGACTCAGTTCAATCAATCAATCAATCAATGGTATTAATTGAGTTTTTACTGTGTATAGAACACTGTACTAAGCACTTGGGAGAGTACATTATAACAGAGTTGGTAGAAACGTTCCCTACCTACAGTGAGTTTATTAATAATAATAATACTTATGGTATTTATTAAGCACTTACTATATGCCAAGCAATGTACTAAGCACTGGGGTGGATATGAGAAGCAGCCTGGCTTAATGGAAAGAGCCCGGTTTTGGGAGTCAGAGGTCATGGGTTCCAATCCCAGTTCTGCCACTTGTCAGCTGTGTGACTTTGGGCAAGTCGCTTAACTTCTCTGGGCCTCATTTACCTTATCTGCAAAATGAGGATTAAGACTGGGAGCCCCACGCGGGACAACCTGATTACATTCTATCTTCCCCAGTGCTTAGAACTGTGCTTGGCACCTAGATAAATAATGATAATAATGATGAGAGTAATAATGCTTATTAAGCACTTCATATGTGCTAGGTGCTAGGGTAGATGTAAGATTATCAGATCAGACACAGACCCTGTCATACATGGGGTTTGCAATCCATTCTATCCCTATTTTACAGATGAGAGAACTGAAGTCCCAAGAGTTGAAGGGATTATCCAAGGTCACCCAATAGGCCTGTAAAGGAGCTGGGGTTCCAACTCAGATCTCTTGACTCCCAGTCTTGTGACCTAGTAAAGAAGTGTACCCTAGTGATTAGAGCATGGACCTGGGAGTCAGAGGGCGTAGTTCTAATCCTGATCCTGCCACTTATCTGCTGTGTGACCTTAGGTAGGTCACTTCACGTCTCTGTGCCTCACTTCCCTCATCAGCCAAATGAAGATTCAATGCCTGTTCTCCCTCCTATTCAGACTGCAAGCCTATGTGGGACCTGATTATCCTGTAACTACCCCAACACTCAGTACAGTGCTTGACACATAGTAAGTCCTTAACAAATACCCCAATTACTATTATTATTATTTTTCACTAGGCCACCCAGCCTCCCCTGGATAAATGTTCTCAAAGCAGATGTCGACTGCCATGATTTTAAGGATCCATTGATCCCTAAGGCTTTATTAAAACTACTATTACTAATAATAATAGTAATTCTGGTCATCAGTCATATTGAGTTTTTACTGTGTGCAGACCAGTGTACTAAGCACTTGGGAGAGAACAAAATAATAGGCTTGGTAGACACCTTCTCTGCCCACAGGAGCTTACGGTCTAGAGGGGCTAGGTATCTATGTGCTGTGGGATTGAAGGTGGAATGAATAAGTACAAATCCAAATTCAGAGACAACACAGAGGGAGAGGGAGTAGGGGAAATGGGAGCTTAGTCAGAGTAGGCCTCTTGGAGGTGACGTGATTTTAATAAAGTTTGAAGGTAGGGAGAGAGATCATCTGTCAGGAATGAAGGGGGAGGGAGTTCCAGGCCAGAGGGAGGAGGTGGGCTAGGAGTAGGCGGTGAGGTAGATGAGATCGAAGTATAGTGAATAGGTTGGCATTAGAAAAGTGAAGTGAGCTTGCTGGGTTGTTGTAGGAAATCAGTGAGGTAAGATAGGAGGGAGCAAGGTGATTAAGTGCTTTAAAGTCGATGATAAGGGGTTTCTGTTAGATGCAGGGGGGGGATGGGCAACCACTGGAGGTTCTTGAGGAGTGGGAAGACATGAACTGAACATTTTTTTTGGAAAATGTTCCAGGCAGCAGAGCAAAATATGAACTGTAGTGGGGGCAAGAAGGTCACCAAGAGGCAGTAAGGTCACCAAAGAGGCACCTATTGCAAGGTGCAATAGGATAAGTACTAGGATTAGCATGGTAGCAATTTGGATGGAGAAGAGAGGGCTGATTTTAGCGATGTTATGAATGTGGAACTGGCAGGATTTGGTGACAGATTATGTGGTTTGAACAAGAGAGATAAGCAGAGAAAAATGCCAAGATTATGGGTTTGTGAGTCAGGGAGGATGGGGGTTCTGTCTACAGTGATGGGAAAGTCGCAGGGAGGATAGGGTTTGGGTGGGAAGATGAGGAGTTCTGTTTTGGACACGTTAAGTTTTGAGGTGAGGGGAGGAAATCCAGGTAGAGATATCATGAAGGCAGAAGGAAATGTGAGACTTTAGAGGAGGAGAGAGATCAGGGCTGGAGTTGTAGATTTGGAGTTGTAGATTACTTGCATAGAGTTGGTAGTTGAGGGGTATTTGTTTAGTACTTACTAGGTGTCAAGCACTCTACTAAGCACTGAGTAGATATAAGATAATCAGGTTGGACACAGTACCTGTCCCACATGGAACTCACAAATGTCTCTCCATGGTCCCTTTCTTTCCAATTATGTCCACGGAGCCAGGAAGAGCTGGGTGTGGCTCCAGGTCCTCTTTTCCTTATTCATTCATTCAATTGTATTTATTAAGCACTTACTATGTGCAGAGCTCATAGTGCTCTGCACATATTAAATGCTTGGGAAAGTACACTAAAGCAATAAAGAGTGACAATCCCTGCCAACTGCAGCTGCCATCAGCATCATGTGCAACAGTGAAGAAATGGAGGTGGGTTAGCTTCCCCTCAACATCTGTGTCTGTTACTTAAGTACTAACTCATATAATAATAATAATATAATAATTGTGGTATTTGTTAAGCCCTTACTATGGGCCAGGCACTGTCCTAATTGTTGGGGTGGACCCAATCCCTGTCCCACGTGGGGCTCACCGTCTTAATCCCCATTGTACAGATGAGGTAATTGAGGCACAGAAAAGTGAAATGATTTGCCTAAGGTCACACAGCAGACAAGTAGCAGAGCTGGGATTAGAACCCATGACCATCTGACTCCCAGGCCCATGCTCTCTATCCACAAGACCATGTTACACATCCCCTTCTCCTCCCTCTTCTTATATGTAATTTATTTTAGTGTCTGCCTCACCCACAAGACTGTAAGATCCCTAAGGGCAGGGATTGTGTCTCTTAAGTGTATTGTACTCTCCCAAGCATCTAGTAGGAGTGCTCACTCACAGGCACACCCATCCATCCATCCATCCAAACACACATAGGACATATATATACATACCTGCACACTCAGGCACACACCCACATATATACACACACACACTCAGGCTCTCCATACAGTAGGCACTCAATAATAGGGCATAAGAAGCATCATGGTCTAGTGGAAAGAGCATGGGCTTGGGAGTCAGAGAACCTGGGTTCTAATCCAGGTTCTGCCATTTGTCCGCTGGGTTACCTTGGGCAAGTCACTTAACTTCTATGGGTCTCAGTTACCTTCTATGGAAAATGGGGATTAAGACAATGACCCTTATATAGGACATGGAATGTGTCCAAACTGATTATTCTGTATCTACCCAATCCTGAGTACAGTGTCTGGCAAATAGTAAGTGCTAACAAATATCATTAACAAACAAATCAATGCTTCTTATTACAGGCTGGGTGCTGTTTCAGGGTGCTGAGTGTGGCTGCTGGTGCTGGGTACAGGGTACAGGATGTAGGTGCTAGGTGCTGGGTGTAGGGTGTGGGTGCTGGTTGCTAGGTGCCAGTGCTGAGTGCCAGTGTTGGGTGTTCGTGCTAGGTGCTGGATGCAGCGTTCAGAATGTGGGTTCTGGTGCTGAATGCCAGTGCTGGATAATTGCGCTGGTGCTGGGTGCAGGGTGCAGGATGTGTGTGCTGCTGCTGGGTGCAGGATGGGGATGGTGGATGTTAGATGCTAGTGCTGGTACTGGTGCTAGGTGCCGGTGGTGGTCCTGGTGCTAGTGCCAGTGTTGGTGCTGGTACTAGATGCTGGGTGTAGGGTGAGGATGCTGGGTACTACAGGTGCCAGTGCCAGGTGCTGGTGCTGGTGCTGGGTGCAGGGTGCAAGGTGTAGGTGCTGGATGCTGGTTTCAAGGCTGGGCGCTGGGCTGGAAAAACAAATGCCTGGCATCGGCCCCACCTCCCCCAAGCTCCTCAGGTGCCAGGACAGGGTTAACCCCCAGAGATGTTTGCTTTGAGGTCCCTGAAGAAGAGTCTCTTGGTGGGGGCTCCTAAATGTCCCAGTTGCCCGTCAGGGCCTGCAGAGGACTGGCTGCTCCCTGGGGCGGTTGCAGCGGGCTCTCGCCCATGCGGAACGAGGCTAGGCCAGGCCACAGCCTGGCCAGCAGGTGACCGGAACCACGTGGGGGGCAGCCGGGGCTGTGTGGGGGAGCGGCCAGGGAGCCGTTGGGGGGCATCCAAGCTAATCATTGACTTCCCACTCCCTGTCAGGCTCAGCACTTTGGTCCAGCTGGGGAATTGCTCTGTGCTGGGAAGAAAAGATCCCGGCCTCTTCCTCCTTTCCTTGCTCACTGTGGTCAAGGAATGTGTCTGCTATATTGTTATACTGTACTCTCCCAAGCACTTAGTACACTGCTCTGCACAATAAATATGACTGCCTGACTGAATGACTTCTTGCCTCTCCCTGCACTCACCTCTTCCCTTCCCTCCCTCGCCTTTCCCCTCCCCTCCTCACTCCCCTCACCTCTCATCTCTTCCCCTCTTTTCTTCTCCCACCTCTCCCCTCCCCTCTTGGCCTCTCCACTCCCCTCCCCTTCTAGGCTACCCCTTTCCTTTCCCCCCCATCTCCCCTCCCCCTCCTCTCTCCCATCCCCTTGCCTCTTCCCTCCCCTCCCCTCGTCACCTCTCCTTTCTCCTTTCCTGGGCTCTGACCCTTCTTTGATCCACCCCCCACCATAATAGGCACTGTCTAATTCCCACCTGTGTATTATCTCAGCATTTAGTACAGTGCTCTGTACTAAATATCACTTCTACTTCCCTTCTCAGGCTCTTCTCGTCCTCTCTTCCCTCGCCTCTTTTCTCTCTTCATGCCTTCTCCCTTCTCCAGTTGTCCTCTCTTCTGCCCTCTTTCCTTCCTTCTTTATCCATTCCCCCGCTGGGGCCCAGCCCCCAACCCCAACTGGTTAGAGTCCAAACCCCTTGCCCACCCCCTTCCACTTTCAAACCTCTGAGGGGGAGTAGATTTAGGTGTGGGATTACATGGAGTCCGCCAATATGGGGGTAGAGGGGAGGGCCCAGAGTCAGTGACCTGGCAATTGCTGCTTGGACCCCTCCCTACTTTATTCCCCTGCCACCCTTCACAATCAGAGAGAGAAGCTGAGTCCAGAGAGACTGGTGTTGCTGGACTGCCATACCACTGAGGAGAACACCTCAGCACTCCTGCCTTTCCCTCTTTTTTATGGTGTTTGTTAAGCACTTACTATGTGTCATGCACTATATTAAGCCTGGGTAGATACAAGCTAATCAGGGTGGACACAGTCCATGTCCAACATGGAGCTCACAGTCTTAATTCCCATTTTACAGATGAGGTCACTCGGGCACAGAGAAGTTAAGTGACATCCCCAAGGTCACGCAGTGGACAAGTAGAGAAGCCTGGATTAGAACCCAGTCTTTCTGACTCACAGGCCCATGCTCTATCCATCAGACCACCCTGTTTCTCTCTTCCAAAGTCTGGTGCTAAGTGGCCTGTTGTTCATTTCAAGTCATGAGACCAGAAGAGGCCCCAGCTCCCGTTCTTTTACTGCCATTTCCCAGATCCTCCACCACTGGAATCTCAGGCCCGTCAGGGTTGGGCTCTGCTCAGTCTCTACTACCTCATAGTGCTGAGAGTGCCCTGACCCACTGCCTTGTCCCTGACCTCTCCCTAAACTTTTTCCCCCTCCCATCCTCTGCCCTCTTCCTGCCCACTCCCTACCTCCTGTATCCCTCCTGCCCTTGCCCTGCCCTCCCCTGCCTCCTTCCCTCCCAGTGTCCCTTGCCTGCTCTCACACAGGTACCTCTCCCCCCCACTGGAGTCCCTGATGCAGTCTTCTAGTGCCTCTCTTTTCCTCAGTTCTCCCTCTTCCCTGCCTCTGCCCGCCCTGCCTCTTGTGTTCCCAGACTCCCTCTTCCATCTGCCCCTTCCTCCTCCCTTCTCCCATATCCCCACTCCACCCCATCCCCAATGCTCTCCAAATATTTTTTCTTCTTCCTCCACACCTTGCTTTGCTCTGAGTATGACATATGACCTCTCGAGGGCTCCAAGCTCAGCAGCCCCAACCCAGCATAGAGGCATTGAAGACCTTTGGCTGGCCAAGCCCTCCAGAGATTATTTTTTCCATCCCTGGCTTTCCACCAGATTCCATCTGGCCCTTCCCCAAATATCTTGTGAGGGAGACCCACATTCACCCTTAGCAAGCCAGTCACTGTCTGGAAGTAGGGTGGGAAGAGAGTGTTGGGAGAGTTTTGTATCAATCACCCCTATGAACAACAATCATTGTGATACTTTTCAAGAGCCTTCTCTGAGCTAAGCACTAAGGTAGTTACGAGATAAATTGGATACAGTCCCTGTCCCATATGGGGATTATAGTCTAAGTAGGAGAGAGAACAGGAATTGAATCCCCATTTTAGGAGGAAACCTGGGCCCAGAAAAGTGAAGAGAGTCACCCAAGGTCACATAGCAGGCAAAGGGCAGACCTGGGATTAGAACCTAGGTTCCAGGCCAGTGTTCTTTCCCAAGACCATGCTGCTTTCCATGATCCACCAGCCTGATCTGATTCTTCTGGGAGTGGAAACTGGGCCATTAGACACCAGAGGCCACAAGTCTTCTGCAGAGGATGAGACCGTCCCAGCGGGGAGGAGCTGAGAGTCTGCCTAGTTCAGTGACAAGCCCTCATGGGCACTCAGATAGGTCCCTAACTCCCAAGTAGGGTGGCACTCAGAAGTCCCTAACTCCCAAGTAGGGTTAAACTTTGGGAAGCTCTGGGCGATCTTCCACTGTGTCCACTATGGGTGAGGGGCAGCCCTGCCTAGAAAAAGAGAGATGGAAGGTATGACCTGGGGAATTTATTTTCAGCTCAAAGGCTCTAGGGTTTTGTTTGGCCCTTCTGGCAGAATTCCCAGCTGAGTTCCTGGTTTTCTCCTCTCTCCATTTACTTTTAGCTCTCCCTGTCTCTGCTCCCCACCTCCCACAAGAAGAGGGCTGATTCTTAACTTGGGGTTTGTAGCCCCTCGGGCTGCCCTGACTCAGCAGCCAGGGGTGCTTGGCAAGGGGTCTAAGAATGGGCACTAAAAAAGGGCTTGGGCAGAAGCAGTTTTCTTCTGGAAGTTTTCCAGGTGCCCAGGGTTCTCCAATTAGAGTTTGGGTGGGGCAAGGAGGGCGGGGCGGGTGGGTGTTAGGGGCAGGCTGGGCAGGGTGCCCAGGTGCCAATGTCCACGGGAGCTTCTAATCTCAGCAGGTTCCCCAGCCTTCTCCTGTTGGGCGGGTGGGAAAGGCCAGATCCCTGCCCCAATGTCCACTCATGGTAGCCCCCTCCCCCAACTTCCAGACCTTTAAAGGAACAGCCAGTCACCATGGTACCAGGTCGACTGGTCTCTGCCTCTCCCTTCCGGAGTTTACACTGATAATGGTTGGGAGAGCGGGTGGGTGTGTGGGAGGAGTGGCAGGGCATGGCTGTATGGTTTATGTACTTATGTTATTATCTGTAATTTATCTATTTATATTATTATAATGAGGGTGTGTTTTTAAGTGCTTACTAGGTGCCAGATACTGTACTAAGCATGGGGGTGCATACAAGCAAATCGGGTTGAACACAGTCCCTGTCCCATGTGGTGCTTGCCGTCTCAAACCCCATTTTACAGATGAGGTAACTGAGGCCCAGAGAAGTGAAGTGACTTGTCCAAGGTCACACAGTAGACGAGTGGCAGAGCTGGTATGAGAACCCATGACCTTCTGACTCCCAGGTCCATGCTCTATCCACTACTCCACATATCTGTCTCCCCCTCCAGATTGTAAGCTCACTGTGGGGAGGGAATGTGTCTATTATATTGTTATACTGTACTCTCCCAAGCGTTTAGTACAGTGCTCTCCACACAGTAAACTCTCAATAAATACAACCGACTGACTGCCTGAGTGGCACTAGTTGAGCTGAGCCTCTCAAGCCTGGCTTCGCCCAAGGAGGGCCTGGGTTCAGTCAGACCAAAGAGGATCCTGCCAACTTGCTACTAAAGGTTGTTCTCTCTTTTCCCCTCATCTACTACTTGGAGGTGTCCTCTTCCTGCCCCCTTGGGCCTCCTCAAGCAGCATGGCTCAGTGGAAAGAGCCCGGGCTTGGAAGTCAGAGGTCATGGGTTCGAATCCCAGCTCTGCCGCTTGTCAGCTGTGTGACTGTGGGCAAGTCACTTCACTTCTCTGGGGCTCAGTTCCCTCATCTGGAAAATGGGGATGAAGACTGTGAGCCTCATGTGGGACAACTTGATTACCCTGTATCTCCCCCAGCGCTTAGAACAGTGCTCTGCACATAGTAAGCGCTTAACAAATACCAACATTATAACATTCTCTTAGTGCGGTGGGCAGCTGCTAGGAAGAGATGTCCTTTCCTTTAGGGAAGCAGCGTGGCTCACTGGAAAGAGCACGGGCTTTGGAGTCAGAGGTCATGGGTTCGAACCCTGGCTCTACCACTTGTCAGCTGTGTGACTGCGGGCAAGTCACTTCACTTCTCGGTGCCTCAGTTCCCTCATCTGGAAAATGGGGATTAAGACTGTGAGCCCCACGTGGGACAACCTGATTCCCCTGTGTCTACCCCAGCGCTTAGAACAGTGCTCGGCACATAGTAAGCGCTTAACAAATACCAACATTATTACTTTCCTCCCTTTTTCTAATTATAGGGGAGGTGGGAGGAGACTTATTAAAATCACATCTCCTCCAAGAGGGCTTCCCCAACTAAGCCCTTATTTCCTCTTCTCCCACTCCCTTTTGCATCGCTCTTGAACTTGGACTTATTTCCTTTACTCACTTCTCCCTCAGCACTTATGTACACATCTGTAATTTATTTATTCATATTAATGTCTGTCTGCCCCTCTAGACTAAAACCTTGTTGTGGGCAGGGAACGTGTCTACTAACTCTGTTAGAATGTACCCTCCCAAGCGCTTAGTACAGTGCACAGCTCTAAGGAAGGGCTCAATAAATGCGATTGACTGATTGAGATAAAGTGGGAGAATCCCTGCTCTAGAATTATGGAGGCGCCATCTAGTCGCGATTTACAGAACTGCAAGGGATCTTCGGGATCTTGGACAGCCCAGTGGGTGTCAGTGCAGCATCAGACCTTCTTCTTGGCCGAGGGAGATGGGAAACCCCTCGTCCATCTGGGCCTAACGAAGTTTTAGGAGAATAGGGCAGAGCCTTGGACATCAGAAAAGGCCTTGGCCGGAAATGAGTAGATCTAGAAAATTAGAAAAGCAGTGTTGCCTAGTGAAAAGAGCCCAGGTTCGGGAAGAGATCTGGGCTCTCATTCAGGTTCCACCATTTGCCTGCTGTGTGACCTTTGGCAAATCACTTTAGCATCTTTAAAAGGGGATTCAATCCCTTCTCTCACCTTAGACTGCCAGTGGGACAGGGATCATCACTTGCGTGGCTCAGTGGAAAGAGCCCGGGCTTGGGAGTCAGAGGTCATGGGTTCGAATCCCCGCTCTGCTACTTGTCAGCTGACTGTGGGCAAGTCACTTCACTTCTCTGTGCCTCAGTTCCCTCATCTGGAAAATGGGGATGAAGACTGTGAGCCTCACGTGGGACAACCTGATTACCCCGTATCTACCCCAGCGCTTAGAACACTGCTCTGCACATAGTAAGCACTTAACAAATATCAACATTATTATTATTATTATTATTGCACTATATCTACCCTACCAGTGCTTGGCACATGGGAGGCGCTTTGGCACATAGGAGGTGCTTTGGCAAATACGAGGCACTTCGCAAAGCCCACAGTTATTATTATCGTTATTACTGGAATTGGAGTTGGATCAAGTGACTGTAAAGTAGCTATAAACCCCATTTCTCCACCTGCAGTTCCTGGGGCCACCCTGTTCTGGCTTCCCAGGAAACAATTATATAAGCTCATTGTGGGCAGGGAATGTGGCAGTTTATTGTTGTATTGTACTCTCCCAAGCACTTAGTACAGTGCTCTGCACCCAGTAAACCCTCAATAAATTTGGTTGAGTAAACTAATGAATGAATTATGACAAATGGAGACACTGGAGCTAGGATTCCCAGTATTCTTGGAGGCCTTTCTTTCTCTGATGTGTTCACAAAACATCCTCCCAGACCTCATTCCTTCCATCTGAGTCTGGTTCTAGCCCTCCCAATCGCCTGCAAGATGGGGAGGGAGTGGGGAAAATGGAGGACAGAAGGGGAGAGGGGTATTCTCTAGGATACACAGCAAGTCAGTGGCAGAGCCAGTCTGCCCCCCAGGTGTCTTCTGCTGTATCTTTCCCACACTCAGCAGGGGGGACAATCCTCCCAGCATTGTTTCAGAGGCTGGGAGAGAGGGAGGGGAGAAGGGCCGGCCAAAGGGAAGGGCCCTAGGAATTGAGTCCATATGGTGGCCTCCCACCCCCACCCAAAGCAATAACCACAAAAACCTCCAACCTGCCAGGATATGGCTTCTTTTAATAGACAGGCAAGGAGTCACACCTGAAAAGTGGAAGGAAGGGAAAGGGTGGGACAAGAACAGAGAAGAGAGTGAAAGGGGAGGGAAGGGCTTTAGGGGGAGATTGCCAGCCTGGCACTTGCCTGGCAGGGATGCGGGGAAGCCCCTTGTGGGCAGGTGGGCAGGGTGAGTTGGGGGGAGAATGGCAGGGATGCCACGGGGAAGAATGAGCTCTGGGGACCTTCCTGGCTTGGCAGGGGCTGAGATGCAACCTCAGATCAAGCCCGTAGCCTGGGGTCGAGCTGCAGCCTCAGGTCGGGTCTCAGCCTAGGTTCCTCCCACAGTGGGTGCTCCAAGTCCGCTTCCCTGGCCGGCTTCACTGGGGGCTGCAGCCCAGGGTGGTTGGTAACTGGCAATGGCCATGAGGCCGGACCCAGGAGTTTCAGGCCACGAGATCTGGCAGAAGCGTTTGAAGGACTGCTCTCCGCGGGGGCCAGGAGGAGGGGCGTGAGCGCAGGCAGGGTCAGTGGGCAAGGGCTGTTGCTACAGTTCAGTCAGGAAAACCCACCTGGAAGAAAAAGTCAGAGAGCATCTGCCTGGAATGGGGAGTGGCAAAGAAGGAGAAGGACTGGATTTCCCCCTTGGCCAAATGACCCTGAGGACCCTCTCCCAGGGAGGGCTGCGCTGAAATAGTCCAAAGACTGTATGCTCCATGTGGGCAGGTTTAATGTTTAAAAATGATATTGTGCTCACCCAAGCACTTAGTCCAGTGCTCTGCACCCAAGTGCTCAGTAAATATCAACGTGCCCTTTAGTGCCTGTGGTACTCCTCCTAAACCACTCACACAGCTCCTCCCCAATACTTCCTGGTTCCATCCCTGGATGTTCCCCTTCATTCCAGCCAAGATACACTCCATCTCTCCCAAGCTCCTCTGCCCATCATAGCCAACCATGCCCCCTCCTTCCCAGGCTCCATTCCACCCCCTCACTGCTAATCATGCCCTGTCCTACCCAAGCTCCACCCCCACCCTTTCATAGCCAGGCATGCCCCCTCCCATCGCAGCACAGTCCCCCTTCCAGAGCATCTCCTAATCTTCTGGGCTCAACCTCATGGCGACCCCAGCCATGGGAGTTGGGGGGGAGCAGAGAGTTGGGATGACAAGGGGGTTGGAGGGTCCACAGGGCCACGCTCACTACCTTTCACTGGGTAGTTGGAGACTTGGCGGCATCAAACATCTTCTTCCGTCCCTCCATGCCAGACATGGCCTCAACGTTCTTCCTCCAGTCACCCACCTCCACCGGGCGCTCCTGTGGTACATGCAGGGTGAGGAATTGGGGAGGGCTCACCCAAGCTGAGAATTTTAACTTGGATGGGAGCTGGGCCAGCAGACTAAAACCTCTCCTTCCTTGCCTCACAGATCACCATGGCCTCTTCTTCCCAGAAGCCTTCCCTGCCAAAATGTGAGGTCTGGGGAGAGGGCGTCAGGGAGGAGATAAGGAGCCACATGTCCCTTTGCATCATTGCTTAAGACCCCCTTCCCCTAATTAAACCTATTTACTCTGATCATTCCACCACCCACTCCTATTCTTTGACCACTCCATGACGCACTCCTCTACTCTGACCATTCCCAATCCACTCTCTTCTAACCAATCCACAACCTACTCCTCTCTTCTGACCAATCCACAACTGACTCCTCTCCTCTTATAAACCAGTCCTCAACCCACTTCTCTCCTCTCATAAACCAGTCCTCAACCCACTCCTCTCTTCTGACCAATCCCCGACCCATCACTCTCCTCTGACTGATCCACAAGCTACTCATCTCCTCTCACCAACCAATCCACAACCTACCTCTCTCCTCTGACCAACCCATGGCCTACTCCTCTCTTCTCATCAATCTTCAAAAGACTAGTCTCCTCTCACCAGTCTACGACTCACCTTTTTTTTCTGACCAATCCATGACCCATTCCTCTTTCTTTCTAACCAATCCAGAACCCACTTTTCTCTGTACTCTCCAAAACACTTAGTACAATGCTTTGCACACAGCAAGCACTCAGTAAACATGATTGAATGAATGAGTGAATGACCAATTGCTATCCCCCACTTAAAAGCCTTATTGAAGGCATATTTTGTCTACGAGGCCTTCCCTGACTAAGCCTTCCTTTCCTCTGCTCCCACTCCCTTCTGCACCACCCTGACTTGCTCCCTTTATTCATCCCTCCTCCCAACCCCACAGCACTTGAGTACATATCTGTAATGTATTTTATATTAACGCCTCTCTCCCCCTCTAGGCTGGTAGCTCACTGTGGGCAGAGAATGTATCTGTTTATTATTATACTGTACTCTCCCCAGCACTCAGTACAGTACTCGGCACACGGTAAGTGCTCAATAAATACAATTGACTCACTCACCAATCCACAATCCACCTCTCTCTTCTCTGACCAATCAATCCACGACCAACTCCTCTCCTCCCCTTCAATGCAGGCTGTCCTTTCTGTCCCTGTCTGTCTTTATGGGCTTGGGTGGTCCCAGTGCCTGACCTGTCACCCATTAGCCTGGGTATTTCTCCAGGCAGGGACTCTCTGTGCCCTCTACCATGACCTCAATCCTCTGTTTTACACTTTCTGAGCTCTCCGGACTGTTCAGATTTTGGCTTAGATCCTGGCTACCCAGGCCCATAAACCCAGTCCTCAGGCAAACAGGACTTTAATCCCTGGAGAAGGTCACACTCCTTTCCTGCCTCAACCCTGCCCTGCTCCCGGATCCTGCCACTCTATGGTTGTCAGGAGTCAGAGCCGTGACACCTAGGAAAGAGGCAGGGGTGGGGGTGGAGTTGGCAGCTTTCTCCCCAGAATGAGAACCTCCCCAGTTACCTAATGAGCCCCCAACATGTGATCCTCCTTTCTACACCTAGGGAGGGCTGATGGCTTTGCTAGAGTTGGGGATCTGTGATGAGGTGAATCTGAAACTCACCAGGAGAGGGGACAAGGGAAGTAATCTTGGATGAGTAAGGAGGTACACTGTGGTTCCTTTGGCACTGCGTGGGTGGCCCCGCCCTCATCCTGTGGCCCCTCCCCTTGCTCATTTCCAGTGAAAGCTCAAGGGTGGTTGGCAGTGACTCCCACCTTCTCTGAGTCCTCCTTCTTGACCGACTTGAGGTTGGCCCTCAGGTCCATGGACACCTTGTGCTTGGAGCCAAGCAGGGCCCGGAGCATGGCGTCAGCTGAGACCCGAACCCGGCGAAGAGGGGGGCGCTTGAACTTCCCCCGCAGGTCCAGCACCTTCAGCTTCAGATCTTTGATCTGCATGGGAAAGGGAGAGAGATCCAGCACCCAGAGGTTGGAAACTGCAGCACAAGCTTCACTGCCAGACGAGGTCCGGCCCCACCTGCTTCTTCCAACAACCTCCTGTGCCTTGCAGAAAGCTGAGACCTTGGGAACCGCAGACCACGAACTGAGAAAACAACCACTCTCCCGCTTCCCAACAGGAAATCCTGCTTTCTGCCAGCAAAAAAAGAGGCAGCAATGTGGCCTAGGAGAAAAAGCATGGGCCTGGGAATCAGGAGACCTGAGTTCTAATCCTGACTCTGACACTTATCTGCTGTGTGACCTTGGGCAAGTCACTTAGCCTTTCTACACATTAGTTTCCTCATCTGTATCTGTTGCCCATCTTTCTGTGAGTCCCATTCATTCATTTATTCATTCAATCATTTATTGAGCGCTTATCATGTGCAGAGCACTGAACTAAGTGCCATGTAGAACAGGGACTGTCTGATCTGACTGTATTGTATTTACCTCAGGGGTTGGCACATAGTAAGTGTTTAATAAATACCACTATTATTATTATAAATAATTTACTTTACTACCTGAGGTGCCCCTAGGGGAAAAGGAGCTTAGACTCAGGAAATCAGCTGGTTCTTGTCCTGGAAGAGTGGCAAAGTGACCTAGTGGGGACAGGAAGTCAGAAGACGCAGATCCTAAACTAAGCCCTGCCACTGAGCTGCCAGGTCACCTTGGGCAAATCACTTAACCTCTCTAGACTGCAAAATGGGGCTAAAATACCTGCTTTCATGACCTATGAGACCATGGGCTCCAGGGGGAACAAGGACTGGGCCTGATCTGTCTTCTTTGTACCTTTCCCAGAGCTTGGCACATAACTAGCGCTTAATATGGGAAGCAGCATGGCCTAGTGGAGAGACCACAGGACTTGGAGTCAGAAGGACATGGGTTCTAATCCTGCCTCCACCACTTGTCTGCTATGAGACCTTGGGCAAGTTACTTTTCTGTGCCTCAGTTACCTCACCTGTAAAATGGGAATTAAGATTGTGAGTCCTATGTGGGATAGGGACTGTGTCCAACCTGATTAGCTTGTATCTACTCTGGCACTTGGAACAGTGCTTGACACCTAGTAAGCACTTAAATACTATTATTATTATTATCATTATTAATAAGCCATCATTATTTTGGAAATCTGTGCTGAGTGTTTGTTTAGTCAGGTGCAGATACCTACCAACTCTGGAGGTTGGTAGGTTGGGAATCTGTGGTCTAAAGAGTTACTCTCATCCCTGGCCTTGTGGGAAAGAGTTGTTTTTGTGGGTTTTTTTTAATGGTATGTGTCAAGCACTTTTCTAAGTCCTGGGGTTGGGGCTGACATTCTAAGTAGGAGGAAGAACTGGTATTGAAATCCCATTTTACAGTTGAGGAAACTAAATCATAGAGAAGTTAAGTGACTTTTCCAAGGTCATACAGCAGGTAAGCAACAGAGCTGGGATTAGAACCAATTGGTTCTACAAGCTCACGCTGCAGTTCAGAACCTGCCAGCATCTATCTAATGGTGCAGAAGTTTAGATTGAAGATGCCTCAGAGGGGTCCTTAAGACCTGCCCCCTGAGGTCATGTTTGCCAGACTGAGGAGAGAGAGCTGTGCTCCTAGATTCAGGAGACCCGCGTTCTAGGCCCAACTCTGTACCCAGCTAACAGGGGCGGAGGTGGCATTTGCTAGTGGCAATGGGCCATGCCCCTTCCCGCCCATTCGCTTGTGACATCTCAGGCCCCAGCCAAAACACGACCAAAACAAAACAGGAAGGAGACAGCACACATGCCACCAGCACTGAAATTGACTCCCTCCTGTGCAGATTCTCAGGTCTGAAGCTCCAGGATGGAGGTTCATCCTCCCCACTTCCATTATCGACATCATCATCACTGGGCTGATCAGCCGGCCGAGGTCTCTGGCCACCTGGCCCTGGACCCTCACCTCTCGGGTGTTGTGGACGCACTTGGCCTCGATGTCGTACCTCTCTTCGTCCACCACTTCCACCTTCTCATGCAGTTCCCGGCACAAGTCCTGGTGGGGGACGGAGAGAAGGAAACTGGTGGTGGAGCAGCCCAATTAGGTTTGAGAGAGGAGAGGGTGTGTGTGTGTGGGGGGAGGTTGGGGGCCATTGGGCACCTAGGTTGGGGGTACGGGGAAAGGGAGTCTCTATTGAGCTCTCCCAAGAGCTTCGTACCATTGATTGATTGATTCTCCTCCCCTAGTTTGTAATCACCTTGAGGGAAAGGATCATGTCTATCAATCATATTTATCGAGTGTTTATGTGGGCAGAGCAGTGGTACTAAGCACTCGGAAGAGTACAACATAACAGATTTGGTAGACATGTTCTCCGCCCACAACAGTATCCACTGTATCCAAAAGTATTGTACTCTCTCCCAAGCACTTAGTACAATGCTCTGCACAGAGTAAATGTTCAGTAAATACTAATGATGGATCAACTGATTCTCCTCCACTAGCTTGTAAGATCCTTTGAGGGCAGGGATTATGTTTAGCTATTCTATTGTACTTGCCCAGGTGCTTAGTACAGTGTTCTGCAAAGAACAGAGACTCAGTAAATACTATTAATTAATTGACCGAGAGGCTTTGCAGCTTGGGAGGAGAATGAGGGGGAGTTGGGTCCCCATAGCCAGGGCTTTAGCTGGTCATGAGGCAAGGTCTGGTGTAAAAATGAGATCCTGAAGGAGGGCTCTGACAGCAAAGGAAAGGCAGGTGGACTGGAAAATAGGGGCCTCCTGGGTTCTAATCCCTCTTCCGCCCCTAACTTGCTATGTGAACTCAGGGGCCTCACTCAGCCAATCTGGGCCTCAGTTTTCCTTGCTTGTAAAATCGCCCTGTCTCTCCCTTCCCTGTGGGGACAGGATGAGAACAAAGTGAGATATCAGATGGGAAAAGGCACAGAACTCCCAGGAAGAGTGCTACTCAACTTCGTGAAGTGCAACCAACCTAACACAGGTGTCTCCATCAAAGCTCTTCCCACCCTACAAAGAAGTGCTCATTCTATCTGGTGGAAGAAATCCCAGGTAGGAAGAAGTAGAGTTAAGGAAGAGGGGTTGTAGGAAGAGGGCAGTCATGGAAACCTAGCTGCCACCTTGGAACCTTGGAACCTCCACCTCTCCTGACAGCTATGCCCGTGCCCCAACTTCCCCTGGGGTGGGCAGCGGCTTACCTGGAGGTCACTGAGGGACAGTCCCCTGGTCTGGAGGGTTGGGATCCGTTCGGCGAGGTAGCGCTCCTTCTCAGCTTCCCTCTCCAAGTGCTCTTGTTCCCAGCACTCCTTAGCTTTGGCCAGCATCAAGCTCTAGAGCACACAGGAGCAGAGAACCCACTGAAGGATGGGCCCCATCTGATTAGGACCTCCCTCCTTGGGCCTGCCCCTCCCCTCAGCCAATCCCAGCTTCAGCCTCCTCCCCTCCCTTATTTCTCCCCAGCCCACCCTTTTTCCCCTCCCCCCTGCCTCACCCAAGAGACATCTGGGGTATTAGCCCTCCGAGACCCTGACCCCTCCTCAGCCCTCCATCCCAGCCCCACCTCATTCTCAGGGACCCCCTGGATTGGGCAGACAATTCTGAGTGGACTCACCTTTAGCAGGAGCTTGCGTGAAGCCGTGATCTTGGATTTCCTCTGAGCAAAACAGAAGGGAAGGGAGAGGCAGGTCGGTGACTCCCTCACCCAACCTGCCAACAACTCCACAAATTCCGAAATGGGGGTAGGTGGACAGGTCATTGGCAAGCCAATTCCCAGAATGCTCTTCTGTACTTAAGACGCTAAAACTAACCTCCTTCCCGGCGCTATCAGAGTCCCCACTTCAGCCAACTCCTCAAAGAAAACGAATCCCTGAGGCTGTTAACAGCAGCATCCTTCCTCGGTAGTCACCCTCCAACAGCCAAGTTCTCCACGCCCCAGCTCTGCCCACCTTCACGTGACAGGCTCTGGCCCTTGGTTACTAAGCAGTAGCCATTATCTCCACGAATGGTAAAGTGCTTAGTAGAGTGCTCTGCACACAGTAAGTGCTCAATAAATACCATTGTTAGATCGATTGGTTTCCAACCACAAGCTTTGTGGTTTTCCCAAAAGCGACTCCCCTGTTCACTATCTGTGTTCCTTTCCTTGTTCAGGAGATCTTCCCCAGGATCTCCCCTTGATTCTTTCTGGACCCATCCAGGGGATGACTTCAAACCCTTCTCTCTATCTTCAAGATGCGAATAATGTTGCTATTTGTTAAGCACTTGCTATGTGCCAAGCACTGTTCTAAGAGTTGGGGTTGATACAAGGTAACTAGATTGTCCCACGTGGGGTTTACAGTCTTAATCCCCATTTTACAGATGAGGTAACTGAGGCACAGAAAAGCTAAGTGACTTGCCCAAGGTCACACAGCTGACAAGAGGGAGAGTCGGGATTAGAACCCATGACCTCTGACTCCCAAGCCTGTGCTCTTTCCATTAAGCCACGTTGCTTCTCTATGAGACCAAAGTCACAGGACCCCATTTAGACTGTGAGCCCATCATTGGGCAGGGATTGTCTCTACCTGTTGCCGAATTGCACATTCCAAGAGCTTAGTACAGTGCTCTGCACATAGTAAGTGCTCAATAAATACTATTCAATGAATGAATGACCCTTACCTACAATCAATCAATGGCATTTATTGAGCACTTTCTGGATACAGAGCATTGCAATAAGCACTTGGGAGGGTACAATATAACAGAGTTGATAGAGACGTTTCCCACTCATGAGGCGCTTACAAACACCATTCGAAGATTGCGGGGGGTGGGGGTGGTGCACTCTGGTATAACAATGGGGTAAAGAGACCCCTCCCCATGCCCCTTCTCCCCCTTCTGCACCCCTCATCCCTCCTCCTCCCCCAATTCCCAAATCTCTTACCTCCCTTCAGAGATCCATTCAGAGAAGGAAAAAGAGAGAGGAGAGAAGAACAAAAGAGTGAGGATGAAGAAGAATTCTACAGACTGATTACGCAGAATATCTCTGGCTGGTGTCCACAGACAGTAGTTCACCAAAACTAGAGCAGGTCTAAAAAAGAACCTGGCAGTTGGCCAATTAAGAATTGTCATGAAAGGAAAAAAAACCTTCTCATGTCAATCATCCTTCCAGTCTTCCCTGGCACCGACGAGACGGGGTCCGGCTAAGCTTCGGAGAGGGAGGTCCGACAGGAGGTGGGTGGCTAGGGACCTGGGAAATTTGGAATTTAATAACGATGGCATTTATTAAATTTCTACTATGTGCAAATGCTGTGGTACACAAAAAGTAATTAGATTAGACACAGTTTAAGAGGGAGGGAGAATAAGTATTTTATTACCATTTTACAGATAAGGAAACTGAGGTCCAGAGAAGTTAAGTGGCTCACCCAAGGTCATACAGCAGGGAAGGAGAAGGCAGAGCCAGAACTAGATCCAGGTCTCCTGGTTCCTAGTCCACACTCTTTTCATGAGACCATGCTGGTTTTCTCAATCCATGTGCAAAATTCTTGGACTACTGTCACTTTGTGAGAAGCAGCGTGGGCCTAATGGATAGAGGATGGGCTTGGGAGTCAGAAGGACCTGGTTTCTAATCCCAGCCCCTTCACTTCTCTGTTGTGTGATCTTGGGCAAGTTATTCCATTTCCTCTGTGCCTCAACTATAAAATGGGGATTAAGACTGTGAGCCCCATGTGGGACAAGGACTGTGTCCAACCTAATTAGCATGTATTTACCGCAGCAGCCGTTTAGAACGGTGCTTGACACATAGTAAGCACTTAACAAATATCATCATGATCATCACCAGAGGCGTCAGTTGGGAAGGACCTGAGGGTGGAGAGGCCCAGAGAGGGGCAGCATAGGGGAGCTTGGGGGAAAAAAGAGAGAGCTAGCCAGAGGTGAAGGGAGAGACAAGCCCTTGTTTCTTCTCCCTGCCGGCTTTCTCCCCAGCCCTTTTGCCACTGACCATTGATTAGCCAGAAACTCCTGACCCACAGCCAAGGCTTCTTATAGCGCATCAAATCATGTCACTGCATTGATCCAAGAGCCAAGGCCCAGCTTTCCCTGGGCAACACTTGTAGAAGCTCATGGGGGCAGTCAATCCTCGCAAGTGGATTTTCCACCTCGTGGGTTATTTGTCACAAGAGTTGTGTGTTCTCACTGACTGTGAGTCTCCCTTTCTCCTGGCCTTCTGCCCCAGCAGTCCCTCTCCTCAGGACCCATCACCCTGACCGTGCTGGGGTGACTCACCCCCACTGCTAACTCAGGGTTCAAACCGACCACCCCATTTTATATCATCTGTATCACTGTACTCCCCATCCACAGAGCTAGTCAGGAGTTGATGTGCATTTATGGAGAGAACTTGGGGAACCCAAACTGCTGTCACTGATGAGCCCAGACTTCCCAGCCTAAGGTGGGAGAGCAAGGGGATGCAAAAGTCAAGTGGAAATCAGAGCTACTTACAGTTCCGGCATGATGGCTGATGGGTCTGGATCTGGAAACAACATGGATGTCATTGTTATTAGAGAAATATCACGTGAACAAATCACCACATTGACAGTTGTGTCCTCGGGCAGAGAAAAAATGTGGTCAGCATTGACAGTGATCGGCGATCTCCTCCAAGAAGCCTTCCCAGACAAACCTCTTACCTCTCCATCTTATTATTACTATGATTATTGTTATTATTATTATATTTGTTAAAATGTATACTGGGGGATAAACACTGTACTAAGCACTGGGATAGATACAAGATAGCCACGTTGAACCCAGTCCTTGTCCCACTTTATTATTATTACTATTATTAATTATTACAAATAATAATGGTACTTGTTAAGTACATACTATGTTCCAGGCACTGTACTAAGCACTCAGGTGGTTATGGGAAAATCAGGTTGGACACAGATCCTGTCTCAAACGGGACTCACAGTCTTAGTCTCCATTTTACAGATGAGGTAACTGAAGCACAGAAAAGTGAAGTGAGTTTCCTTGATCACACAGCTGACAAGAGGTGGAACTGGGATTAGAACCATAGGTCCTTCTGACTCCTAGGTCCTTGCTCTATCCACTAGGCCATGCTGCTTCTATAAGTATGAGAGACAACAGGCTTTGAAACCCCACTCACCCTCTCTTCTGGACCTATGTACTTGGGTCCAAATCCTCTCAAATTCCTTTAAAGATGGTGGCTGGGAGAGGCCAGGTGCTCATTTTGTGGGTGGGGCAAAAGAAGACAGGGCCTTGGTGTGTGTTGGAGGGTGGGAGGATAAAGGGGAAAAGCTTCACAGAATTTGCCAGTCAGAAAATCATATATTGGGTCTTTTCAGCCCAGATCGGAAATCCTCAAGTCTTGTCAGGGACCTGGGATGCCCTTGAATCTGTACCCTTTAAGCCCTTGGTACTCAACCGTTCCTCTGCCCCACAGCACTTCTGTATATATCCAGAATTTATTTTAATGTCTATCTCCCCCTCTACACTTTAAGCTCCTTGTGGTCAGGGAACATGTCTACCAACTCAGTGATACTGTACTCTCCCAAGGGCTTAGTACAGTGCTCAGCACAAAGTAAACAAATATCATTGATTAATTGTTTGAATGAGCCTGTGGGGGGTGGTCATTCAATCGTATTTATTGAGCACTTACTGTGTGCAGATCAATGTACTAAGCGCAATCCAAACAGCCCTGTGGGTCACAAATCCCTTTTCCCCTCACCCTATTCACCCCACGGAATGGGCACCTGTGGCTGGGTCTCAGCTGTGGCCCTAGGCCAGGTAAAGACTGGTGACTGGCTGGTGTCTGGGGAAGAGGCGGACTGGAGGGACATTACCCAACCTGATTTGCTTGTATACATCCCAGAGCTTAGAACAGTGCCTGGCACATAGTAAGCACTTAAATACCACAATTATTAATACTGAGGGAGAAGAGCAGTGCCATAGGAGAAAGAGTCTGGAGTCTTGGTTCTAATTCTGGCTGCAGTACTTACTCTGTCTTCGGGAAAGTTGCTTAACTTCTCTGTGCCAAATAATGGGGATTTTATTCACATTAAGGTTTGTCTCCCACTCTAGACTATAAGGTTATTGTGGGCAGGGAACGTGCCTGCTAGTTCTGTTTTATTGTGCTCGCCCAAGCACTTAGTACACTGGTCTACAAATAGTAACTGCTCAGTAAATACGATTAATGATGATTGATTGAACTCCTCTTCTTTCTCTCTGTAAAACTTGGAACTCCATGTGGAAAAGGGATCTCTGTGCAGATGTATGTATTACAGTGCTTGGAACATAGTAAGAGCTTAACAAATACCATTATTATCCTCTGTCTGGGGATGTTTTGCCCTGCCTTCACCTTGTCCACCCCTAGGGTAGTCTTCTTTCCTTTAGGGAGCCCTAATCCCATCCCCCTGTGCTTCCCGGCTGTGGAAAGTGAGTGATGGCTAGGGTCACAGCCCTAACTGCCTCCCTAGGGCTCAGGGGAGTGGGCTGGAGGGCCAGAGACAGCTAGTAAATTCCTGAAATGCTTCAGGCCCGTTGAGCCAAAATTAGACCTTTTATGGCCCTACTTATCCCAAGTCATGGTCCCAGGCAAGTTTAGAGAGAAACCCGAGTTGTGACTCGCCCCTAGAATAATGGCCAGGACAGAGCCAGTTTAGGCAACTCCTGTCACTGGGCTTCAGGCCTACCATGCATTGCTCACATCCCCTCATAACCCCATATCCCTTCCCTCCTCCCTTGCTACTCCCTCTTGCCACCCCAGCCAGGCAATTCCTCTGTGACCGGGCCACAGCCCCTGTTCTTTCCTCCTCTTCACCAAACTGCAATTTTCCTTCCCAAATCTACTAAAAGGTCACGTCCCTCCAGAAGACTTCCCAGATTAACTCAACCTGATTTGGGCAGTTAATTAATTTTGATGGCTCCCATTCCTTTGGCTTTTGAGGGACTTTCCATCACTAGGTCTGTGTCGGCGGATGGTTTCCCTACACCAGGAAGCAGAATGGCCCTATGGATAATGCACGGGATTAGGAGTCAGAAGAAACTGTGTTCTAATCCTCACTCCACCACGTATCTGCTGTGTGACTTTGAGAAAGTCACTTCATTTCTCTGGGCCTCAGTTACCTCTGTAAAATGAGGATTAAAACTGAAAGCCCTATATGGGACAGGGACTGGGTTCCACCTGATTAACTTGTACTACCCCAGTACTTAGTACAGTGCCTGGCACATAGTAAGAGCTTAACAAATACCAATAAAAAAAATACTCCCAGGAGCTGTGGCCCATGGCCTTGGGGCAGGGTCTCCCTCCCCACATATGCTGGGCTCATATCTTGTGGGGAGACTGTCCCTTGGGCCACAGGGATGATCCCTACTGAGCCTTGGGTCCCTGGGCCTCTACTCAGACAGTGTGGGCAAGCAGACGATCAGGGTCCTGTGCATTCTTCCTTGGTGGAAGTAGTGATAGGCAGTGACAGCTGGCTTCTGGTTATTATCCCAGGCCAATACGGAGGCTGGGGGCCACCACAGATACGCACCTGCCCCACTCACCCTTCTCCTCACCTCACCCTCTCCACATTCCATGGTTTGCTGCCCTTGCTCAGTGGGGTGGGAGCCAGCTTCCACCAGAACAATCCCAGGAGCCCCTGGAGCAGGACGGACCAAGGGACAGGCCCTGGCTTGGCAAGGCTCTTGGCACCTTACCACCTTACCATTTCCTTCTGGAAGCCCTACCACCACATTCCCGCCTCCCCCGTCCCCCGTCCCCCCCACCCCATACACAAACTGCCCCCTCTGGACTTGCTATTTCTTTGTAGTGCCTCTGCAGTGCTAGGGTTGGGAAGCACCTCCAGAAGCCTTCTTGCCTGGCATGTGAGTTTTACACTGCTGAGTCGCTGTGCAAGGGAGCTCTGGAGAGAGGAGCCCAGACAGACAACTGAAGATGCGGCATCTCAAGGCGGCATCCTGAGAGACTGGTTCCATGCAGGGGCAGAGCAGAAGCCAGAGGAGCTTCTGAGTGACAGAGGTGGTTCTGAGTGACAAAGGCCAGAACCCTGACTCCACTCTCTCCAGGGTCTCCGTGATCCAGGCTGGGTCGGCCTGTGAGAGTTACAGGCTTTCTAATAATAATAATAATGTTGGTATTTGTTAAGCGCTTACTATGTGCAGAGCACTGTTCTAAGTGCTGGGGTAGACACAAGGGAATCAGATTGTCCCACGTGGGACTCACAGTCTTAATCCCCATTTTACAGATGAGGTAACTGAGGCACAGAGAAGTTAAGTGATGCTCTTTGACACCCAGCTCTGATTTCATTTTGTCCTGATTTTCCCCCTGTGGACTCTGGAGGGGATGGGGAGTAGCCGCTGGAGGGTTTGGAGACAAAGGGCTGGACCAGGCCACTTCTCCAGATCGCTTCTGGCTCTAGAGGGTGTGAGGCCTTAATTGTGTTTTTGGCCGGTGTCCACACCCAGGGCACAGCTAGGGGCCCAGGCGGGGAAGAGGGAGATAGGGTCCAGATAGCCGGTGGTGTCCACCCCCGGAACACTGCTAGGGGCCCAGGAGGGGAAGAGGGAGACAGGGTACAGGGTACAGATAGCCGGTGGTGGCTGGTGGTAGGAGACCCTGGGCTGGGATGGTTGAGACACTGCAGTTGCCAGCAGAGGGCAGCAGAGTAAAGTGGGGCAAGCCCTCTCCCGATATGTAGTATTCCTTTCATTCATTCATTAGTATTTATTGAGCGCTTACTATGTGCAGAGCACTGTACTAAGCGCTTGGAATGTACAAATAGGTAACAGACAGAGACAGTCCCTGCCCTCGGACGGGTTTACAGTCTAATCGGGGGAGACAGACAGACAAGAACAATAGCAAGAAATAGAATCAAGGGGATGAACATCTCATTAAAACAATAGCAAATAAATAGAATCAAGGTGATGCACATCTCATTAGCAAAATAAATAGGGTAAAGAAAATATATACAGTGGAGCGGACGAGTACGGTGCTGAGGGGATGGGAAGGGAGGGGGGAGGAGCAGAGGGAAAGGGGGGAAAAGAGGGCTTAGCTGAGGAGAGGTGAAGGGGGTGGTAGAGGGGGAGCAGAGGGAGCAGAGGGAAAGGGGAGCTCAGTCTGGGCAGGCCTCTTGGAGGAGGTGAGCTTTAAGTAGGGTTTTGAAGAGGGGAAGAGAATTAGTTTGGCGGAAGTGAGGAGGGAGGGTATTCCGGGACCGCGGGAGGACGCGGCCCAGGGGTCGTCGGTGGGATAGGCGAGAACAGGGGACGGGGAGGAGGTGGGCGGCGGAGGAGCGGAGCGTGTGGGGTGGGCAGTAGAAAGAGAGAAGGGAGGAGAGGTGGGAGAGAACAAGATGATGGAGAGCCTTGAAGCCTAGAGTGAGAGTTACAGGCTGAACCCCTCCAAGGGACCCTCCTACCCCATGGGAAGGGGCTGAAAAGGTGTCAGGGTTATAAAGCTGGAATGGGAAGGGGACAGATAGGGCAGGGAAACGTAGAAGGGGTTCCTCCCCACCCCCAATACCTTTGGAAGAACAAACAGAACACCCAGCTCAGGGTGAAAGCAAAAACACACACACAGCATCATGACAAACATCATCATCAAAATAATAATAGTAGTTGTTAAGCTCTTACTATGTGCCAAGAATTGTATTAAGTGCTAGGGTAGATACTTGAGAGACAATATGGTCTAGTGGACACAGCACAGGCCTGGGCATCAGAAGGACCTGGGTTCTAATCCCACCTTTCCCACTTGTCTGCTGTGTGACCTTCATTTCACTTCTCTGTGCCTCAGTTAGGTCATCTGTAAAATGGGGATAAAGACTAGGAGCCCCAATTTGGGCAGGGACTATGTTCAACCTTATTAGCTTGTATCTATCCAGCACTTAGCACAGTGTCTGGCACATAGTAAGTGCTTAACAAATACCACGAAAAAAATTAAAGATAAACAACCAGGTCAGACACAGTCTTGAATCCCCACTTCATAAAGGTAGAAACTAAAGCCCAGAGAAGTTAAGTGACTTTCCCAAGGTCACCCAGCAGGCAAGAAGCAGAGGTAGGGTCAGAACAGTTTACTGACAGCAAGGCCCATGCTTTCCCCTAGTCCATCTTGTTTCTCACATGCAAACGTGCACTCTCATAAGCACTTATACAATACTCACAAACATTTAATTCACATACATACTCACATGCACATACCCACAATGGCCTGCACTCACATCCACATGCACACACACACACATTCTATTTATCTTGATGATATATATGCCAGACTACTTGTTTTGTTCTGTTTTGTTTTATTTTGTTGTCTTTCTCCCCCGTTCAGACCGTGAGACCATTGTTGGGCAGGGATTGTCTCTGTTGATGAATTGTACATTTCAAATGCTAAGTACAGTGCTCTGCACAGAGTAAGTGCTCAGTAAATATGATTGAATGAATACGCACACATTCTCCCACTCAGGTACACACACTCCCAGTCCGTCCTGGGTCTCACACTCCTCTTCTTCCCCAGAGGCTGCTACTCTGAGCCTTTAAGGCCCCAGGCACTTTCTGGACCAGTGACTCTCCATTCGCTCTGGGTTCTCCCTTCCTCCCTCTAGTCATCTGTGCTCTGTCGGTTCTTGGGGCTAGGGCCACAGAAGCTCCTTACCACTGACTTTAAGGCACTCAATCACCTTGCCTCCTCTTACCTCACCTTGCTACTCTCCTAAAACCCAGCCCACACACTTTGCTCCTCCTAATGCTAACCTTCTCACAGTACCTGGATCTCATCTATTTCACCACAAACCTCTCACCCACTTGCTGCCTGTAGCCTGGAACGCTTTCCCTCTTCATATCGGACATTTATTCTCCCCAGCGTCAAAGCGTTATTGAAGGCACATCTCCTTCAAGAGGCCTAACCTGACCAAGCCCTCCTTTCCCCTTCTCCCACTCCCTTCTGCATCTTCAGTAAGCGCTCAGTAAGTGCTCAGTAAATACAATTGACTGAAAATTGTACTCCCCCAGGTGCTTAGTACAGTGCTCTGCATACAGTAAGTGCTCAAGAAATACCATTGACTGACTGACTGACTTCACCCTCAAAGTGAATCCAGCCATTCCTGGGCAGCAGCGGCGGCACTGCCCATACCCTTGCCCCCAGCCTGGACCTCCTGTGGCGCTACCCGGTGGGGATCCTACCACGGTTGGGATCTCGAGCTCCAAGTCTGGGTATCACTCCTGGCAAAAAATGCCACATCAGATTAATGGTCGGGGGTGTTTGGAGGGGCCCAGAAGCAATGACCACAAATGTCATCCACCTATCTGGCCCCTGAATCTGGTAGCCCATTAGCCATCCCAGGGCTATTGATTGCCTCACCTGGCTACCTAGTCAATCCAAACTTGACCTGACCCTCTTTCTCCATCCTCTATTGCTGCCCTGACCCCCCATTAGGCTGGCCATTTGAAGGTACTGGGGCTGAGTCTGGGGTCTGTGGAATCGAGGACCCCAGTCGGCAGGGGAAGATGAACCACATGAACCAATTTAAAGAACCCTGGATCCAGGGATCATGGAAGTGCTGGTTGCCGAGTGTGGGGGTCATTGGTCCTCCAGTGGCAAAGGTCCAGTTTTCCCAGGGTGACTAGAGGATGAAGGTGTACAGAGTGTCTGTGGGGCATCTTCTGCCTGAAGAGGAGACAGAAGTGGGTTCAAGGAAGTGGATACCCTCAGAAATCAGGGGAGAGGGGCTGTGCAAGGTGGTCCTGGAGGGAGGAGTAAGTGGGGAGTAGCACCCCATACCCAGTGTCCATCCAGATAGGATCCCTGCCCAAGGGACAAGGGCTCTTCTGGGTCCTGGGCAGCTTCAGGGCAATCTAGCAGTCCTGAGACCGATCAAATTTCCCCTGAACTGAATGCCCCATGCTTCACGTTTCTCTGGGATCAGGGCATCAGTCACCCCATCTTGTAAACAGCCCTCTGAACTCTCCTTCATGGGCACACCTGGCTCCCACCACTCCGGAGCCTTACTCTGAGCCCTTCTTGCCCCTTTTCACTCATCCCATCTCCACTGGTGCCACCAGTCCTTGGGCTGATGGAGGGAGTGGGGAGAAGGGGATGGGGTCTGGGTCCCAAGTTGGCCTGGCAGCCCCTGGGCAAGGGAAAGATCTCCCATTGGGTCCTCACCAGTTCCCCCACCTGGAACGACGAGGCCCCTGGAGCCTGGATCAGTGGGAGCAGGGCAGAGAGACCGAGACAGAAACAGAGCCAGACAGAGATAGAGACCCCTATAGTGACTTGGGAGTCAGATAGATCCTTCAGCGGCTCCAAAGTTTGACCTTGAATCGTGTTCCTGGATCCCCTCTCCCCAGTGCCGCTGTATATTGAGGGGGGTCAGGATGGAGGGGGAGGAAAGGATCCGTTCCCCCCACCCCTCCATCATCACCGTGGCTCAGCGCCAAAGTCCTGGGCTCTCTGGCCCTGGGGCAGAGAGCTGGCAGCCAGGCACTCCGGAGTCAGCACTCCTCCAGCAGGGCAACAGCTGCTCGGACCGGTCAGCGGCTTTCTGTCTCTATGGTTCTAAGATTGTCAGCGGCAGAAACAAGCATAAGCACAGCCCTGTTAGATGCAGAGACATACACGCTGCTCATTTTTCTCATGAGACTCGTAATACTAATAATACTGAATGGTAAACACTGTGTTAAGTGCTGGGTTAGATAGAGTACAAACAGATCAGGCCCAATCCTTGTTCCACTTAGGGCTCGCAGACTAGTGGGGAGGGAGAATGGTTATCTTCTCCTTATTTAAATAATGGTAATAATAATAATAGCATTTGTTAAGCCTATCCCTAAGTCCTGGGAGCAATAGAATGAAAGCAGGTCAGATACAGTCCCTACCTACATGGGGTTTGCAGGCTAAGTAGGAGGGAGAATGGGTACTTAATTCCTATTAATCCCTATTCCAGTTGCAACATGGTGTAGTGGCTAGGGCACGGGCCTGAGAGTCAGAGGGTCATGGCTTCTAATCCCAACTCTGCCACCTGTCTGCTGTGTGACCTTGGGCAAGTCACTTCATTTCTCTGGGTCTTAGTTACTTCATCTGTAAAATGGGGATTGAGACTGTGAGACCCACGTGGGACAGGGACTGTGTCCAACCCGATTTGCTTGTACCTACCCCAGCACTTTGTAAAGTGCCTGGCACATAGTAAATGCTTAACAAGTACCATAATAATAATAATTACTATTATTTTACATATTGAGGAAACTGAAACACAGAGAAGTTAAATGACTTGCCCAAGGACACACGGCAAGTGGTAGAGCTGAAGTAGAACCCAGGTTTCCTGACTTCCAGGCCCATGGTCTTTCCACTAGGCCACATCTCATCCGTGCCCTCTGTTCCAGCACTTAGCACGGTGCTCTGAGCTTAATAAACACTATTAAAACTACTGAGGTGACTGGTCATCTCACAGTAGCTCCCTGACGACCTCCCCCCCCCAAACAAAAAAGACTTGGGAAGCATCGCTCTCCCCCTGCCTTCCCATCTTTGCTCCCTCCACAACCCACCACTCGGAGCTGAGCCGGGGCTCCTGGGGACTGGGATGGAATGGCAGAGGGCTGCAGGATGGGGGCACGATTCAGACGCTGGGGTTCGCAGAGCTGCGGCCAAAAGCCCTCCTGGTCTCAGCACCGAAATAATCGAAGTTCAAAGAATTGGAAAGGGGTTAACTCAGAGTCCCAAACGACCAGGGGGCTGTTGAGTAATCCTAATAATAACTGTGGTATTTGCTAAGCGCTTACTATGTACCAAACATGACTAAGAGCTGGGAAAGCTAAAGAGGAGAACAGGAATTGAATCCTCTTTTACAGGTAAGGAAACTGAGATGGAGACAGGTTGAATTGATTTGCTCAGGGTCACACAGCAGGTAAGTGGCAAAGTGGGGATTAGAACCCAGGTCCTCTGACTCCCAGACTCGTGCTCATACACTAGGCCATGCTGCTTATCTGGCTTTTTCCCCCTCCGTGGCCCCTGGCTCTTCCACGGCCACTATCTCCTAAGGGCCCCAAAACCCTGCTGCGAAACACTCAGAGAGCGTCTGGAGAAGGCCCGGGGAATGCTCAGAGAACCCCCAGAGAAATTCTGGGGAATTCCCTGAAAGCGTCTGGGGAACGCCCAGAGAGCTCCTGGAGAATGCCTGGAGAATGCCCTGGGAACACCTGGAAAATGCCCAGGGGTCATCCGGAGAGCACCCAGAGAATGCCTGGAGAACGTCTGGGTAATGCCCTGGGAACACCCGAGGAATGCCCAAAGAATGCCCAGGGAATGCCTGGAGAGCGCTCCGTCGACTTTGCCCATCCACTTGGCTGCGGTGGTGGCACTGTGTAGTGCTTCTTACAGGGCTGGGATGCTGCACACAGGTGGGACACTTTTGCAAGTTGGGAGCCGGGGACTCTCCCTGCAAACTCCCTAGTCCATTTTGGTAAATCCCAGAGGGGACTCAGGGCCCAGGAGCTTATGGGGTGTGGGGGGCAGATGGAGAACCAAAGTCTGGAGGGGGAGATTGGGGAACAGGTACTTACCTAAGGCGATGCAACTGTAGCCCGGAGCGTTTCTGCGGGGCGGAGGGCGGAGGGCAGCAGACTGAGAGGGGCCCGGCCACTGATGAGACTATAAAATCCTCCTCCAGCTGCAACTGGTGACTAAAAATAGCACAGCCTACGGACACCCCCCTCCCGGCCCCCTCCCCCCGCCCCAATCCCTTTTGTGCGCACACACACACACACACACACACACACACACACACATTCTTGCAGCACAGATACAGGGGTATCTGCACTCCTTGATTCTCCCATCCATTGTTTATTTGAAACAAGCTCAACCACAACCCTTTGAGATGCAACACCATCCAGGGTTCTCATTTTTCTGATGAGACTAGTAATACTACTGTTACAACTAATAATAATAATTATGGTATTTGTCAAGCACTATGTGCCGGGCACTGTACTAAGCGTTGAGAGGGACTCAAAATAATTGGGTTGGACACAGTCCCTGACCCACATGAGGCTCACAGTCTTGATCCCCATTTTACAGATGAGGGAACTCAGGCACAGAGAAGTTAAGTGACTTGCCCAAGGTCACACAGCAGACAAGTGGCGGAGGCAGAATTAGAACCCATGACCTTCTGATCATCTCCACACCATTGTCAACCCCACAGAAGTTATGTGCACATATCTATAAATTACGTAATATAAATGACTCATTCATTCGTATTCATCTCTGTCTTCTGAGAGACTAAGCAGAAGATGGGGGGGGGGGAGACCCCACAGCTTTTTTTTTTGCTTAAGCACTTACTACATGTCAGGCACTGTACTAAGTGATGGGGTAGATACAAGCTAATTGGGTTGGATTCAGACCCTGGCACACATAGGACTCACAGTCTTAATCCCCATTTGTGCCTCACAGAAGAGGTAACTGAGGCAGAAGAGTGAAGTGACTGGCCAAAGGCCATATAACAAACAAGTGGTGAAGCTGAGATTGGAACCCAGGACCTCTGACTCCCAGGCCTGGGCTCTTTCCACAAGACTGTGCTGCTTCTCTGAATCTTTCTACCCCAGACCTTAATGCCGTATGCTAAGCACGATGCTAAGTGCTGTGATAGATAAAGTACAACCAGATCAGACCCAATCCTTGTTCCACGTGGGGCTCACAGTCTAATGGGGAGGGAGAATGGGTATATTCTCATTTAAATAATAGTAATAATAGTAACAGCATTTGTTAAACCCTTCTCTGTGCCAAGTACTGGATTGTCTTGGAGGAAATAGAACAAAATCAGGTCAGATACAGTCCCTGTCCTACATGGGGTTTGCAGTCTGAGTAGGAGGGAAAATGGGTAGTACATATTGAGGAAACTGAGGCACAGAGAAGTTAAATGATTTGCCTAAAGACACACAACAAGCAAGTGGCAGACCTGGAAGTAGAACCCAGGTTTCCTGACTCCCAGCTCCATGTTCTTTCTATTAGGCTACACTGCTTCAGTCTGTGAACATGCCTAAATCCACACAGGAGTGTTTTCATTGGGTGTGAGCCTTGGTAGGGGATGAGAAAATCTGGGGTAGAGTTGTGAGGGACTGATGGCCAGCTGCTCTTATTTTAGTGGCCCACTCCACTCTCCCTTAGCCCAATACTAAAAGAGGAAATTTGGGAGGATCTGGGTTTTCCAGCCCCAGAGTTTCTAGCCCAGATGTCAGGAGGTTGGGAGACCAGGGCCTCCAGTCTGGAGATCTGCCCATGATCTTTCTGCCGATCTCAAATCTGAGACCTTTCCCCCCTCATCTGGGGGATTCAGGGCCATATGGGAATGGAGGGGAAGGGGAAGGGGAAGGGGAGGCCTTGGAGTGGCCATTGAAAGTTGGCTGAAATGGCCCAGGAATCTTGGCAGTGATCTTAGCAGGGAGAAGATTCCCTAAATTATGTATTTATATTAATGTCTATCTCCCCCTCTAGACTGTAAAATCACTGTGGGCAGGGAATGTGTCTACCATCCCCATTACAGTGTACTCTCCCAAGCACTTAGTACAGTAGTCTGTACACAGTAAGTGCTCAATTAAAAAAATGTTTGAGAAGAGGCCTAGAAAAAGGCTTACCAATGACAGCAGTCAGGGCCTTGGCAAGACCGACTCTCAAGCTGACAACCCAGGTGGGGAGAAACCGGGAAACTCTGGGAAACCGAGTTCAAATTCTGATGTAATAACTTGGGGGCTGCTTGGATAAGACTGCTACATCCTTGAATGGAAGAGTAGGAAAGAGAGCAGAAGGAGGCAGCCCACCGAAGAGTTATGATGACTTTGGAGGGCTGAGGTCCATGGCGATGATGGAACCTCCAATAAGGAAGGATGGTTGAACCTCGGGGCCAAACCTTCGGGACTTCAGGACCGAGAACCAGCGTGACCACTTGCATGCTCTCGCCCTGTTGGATGACTTTCCATGAGGGCACAGGGTACAGCAAATGCAGAGGGCAGACATGAGGACAGTCCACTGTAGAGTGCGTGGGCAGTTTTCACCTTCTTCAGCTAGCAGTAGGAAGAGCCAGGACTAGAACCCAGGTCCCCTGACTCCCAGAGCCATGCTTGTCCCAAGGGATCACCAGCAGGGCTGTGACCACGGTGAGGGGCAGAGGGAGATCTGAAAGTGGACTTCACTTTAGAGTTTGGGACTTTGCTGTGTTTGAAAATAATAATAGTAATGACGGAATTTGTGGTGTCAGGCATTGTTCTAAGCATTGGGATAGATACTAGCTAATTAGGTTGGACAGAGTCCCTGACCCACGTGAGTCTCACAGTCTTAATCCCCATTTTACAGATGTGGTAACTGAGGCACTGAGAAGTTAAGTGACCTGTCCGAGGTTACACCGTGGATCAGTGGTGGAGGTAGGATTAGAACCCAGGTCCTTCTGACTCTCAGGTCTGTTCTCTATCCATTAGGCCAGGCTGTGAGAACCAGAGTCGGCTGCAGACGGGTGTGCCCTCTCTACAGGAGGAAAGTGATAGCGAGGAGCAGAGAGCGGGGGTGGAATTGACAGATGCGGGTGGAGCCGCTGCCAGTCTGAAGGCCGTGGGAATAGCCTAGGGGGTTCCTGACCGCAAGGTGGGTTCTGGGGGCTCAGTTCACCAAGAACCGAAAACAAATCAAGGCCAGCTTGCCTGCTCCACCAATGGCCAGGTCTTCCTCTCCTCTGGCCCCTGCCTTTGTCTCCATCCGGGCAGACGGGGACGACACCTGTTTTCTGGGTATTTTTAGGACGGATCTGGTGGACACAGAATTCTCCCCCTATAGTCACGGAAAGACAATGCCTGCTATGTCAGCCCTGGCAGCTACATTAGTTCAGACCGGGGTGGAGCTGCACCCCAGGGATGGGGGTTGGGGCGGGGTGAGCCAGGGCCAGGGGCATCGGAGAGGGCAGAGAGAGACCCAGAGGACCCTGGCAGAGAGCTGAGGGCTTGATTGGAGTCTGCTCTTTGGGGCTGGTGGGGAGAGGACTTCGAGACCCCTGAGGATCCATCATAAATGAGGATCAACTGAGTGCTCTCAGCAGGCTGGTTGCCCTACAGGACACACAGAGGCATTCTCCCTGCCCTCAAGGAACTGACCTGAATAAGCTCTCCTTTCTGAGGAGGATTTGTTCTTTTTCGTTCTTGCAGGGAGCTGGTGTGCCACTGGCGTCGATCAATTGTATTTATGGAACATCTACTCTGTGCAAAACACTGTACTAAGTGCTTGGGATAGTAAAGTATAATTAGTAGACATGATCTCTGGCCCTCGAAGAGTTCACCAACTAATTTACAGGGAAGCAGCATGGCCTAGTGGAAAGAATATGAGGCTGAGACTCAGAGAGGCTGGGTTCTCATCCCAGCTCTGCCACTTGCCTGATGTGGGAATTTAAACAAGTTACAAACTTGTCTGTGCTTCAGTTTCTTCATCAGTAAAATGGGGATTAAATACCTGTTCTCCCTCCTATTTGGTCTGTGAGGCCATTGAGGAAGAGGGACTGTGTTTGACCTTGTTATCTCGTTTCTACCCAAGCCCTTAGTACAGTGCTTGGCACGTAGTAAATCCTTAACAAATATTATCATTATTATTATTGTTGTTGTTATTATTATCTGGGAAACAGACACTAAATACAATACAAGGAGTGAGAAGTAACAGAGCATAAGGATAAGTACGTAAATGCAGACTTCAGACATTTGACGGCCCAAAGAGGACAAAACTTTAATCAGAGGACCTGGATTCTAATCCCAGACCTCTACTTGTCTGCTGTGTGACCTGGGTAAGTCACTTAAGTTCGCTGGGCCTCAGTTTCCTCATCTGTAAAATGGGAATTAAGTCTGTGAGTCCCATTCGGGAAAGGGCCTGGGCCCAACTTGTTTAGTCTGTATCTACCCCAGCGCTTACAACAGAGCTTGACACATGGTAAATGCTTAAATACCATTATCATCATCATCATCATTTGCTGCCCTGTCCTGCTCTGTATGATGTCATTATGTAACTCAGTATACGGACATAACATTCTGTATGATGTCACCATGTTACACTGTTCGTACATGCATCATTCAGTATGACTACATGCTCTGTCTCCCAGACGTAGGGTCTCCTGCCCCGTCCCCATCTTCCCAGAGCCATTACATCACCCAGCTTTCCATTCATACAAGCACCACTTCTGACTAGCCCTCCCTTTTAGGTCTTTAACTCCCCCATACTGACAATTTCCCATTCCCTTCCCACCTATGCTACACCCCGAGTATGCTCTCCAAAACCCGCCCTGGCTGGCCTCACTCAATCTAGGAAAGGTCCCTGGAGAAGGTGAGTTGAACAGAGAGAGGTTAGAGAGTGGGAGATTGTTCCAAAGCCAAAGGGATGACTGGACTGCAGCAAAGGGAGCAGACAATCAATCAATAGTATTTGGGGAAGCAGCGTGGCTCAGTGGAAAGAACCTGGGCTTCGGAGTCAGAGGTCATGGGTTCGACTCCCGGCTCTGCCACTTGTCAGCTGTGTGACTATGGGCAAGTCACTTCACTTCTCTGTGCCTCAGTTACCTCATCTGTAAAATGGGGATTAAGTGTGAGCCTCATGTGGGACAACCTGATTACCCTGTATCTATCCCAGCGCTTAGAACAGTGCTCTGCACATAGTAAGCGCTTAACAAATACCAACATTATTATTATTAGTAGTATTTATTGAGTGATTACTGTGGGCAGAGTATTGTACCAGGCACTTGGGAGAATACAGTGTAAGAGTTGGTAGACACGTTCCCTGCCCTCAACGAGCTAACAATCAAGAAGGGGAGACTAATATGACTAAATGAATTATGGATATGTACATAAATGCTGTGGAGCTGAGGGAGGGATGAGAAAGGGAGAAAATCCAAGTTCAAGGGTGACCCAGAAGAGAGTGAGTGAAGAGGAAATGAGGGTTTAGTCAGGGAAGGCCTCTTCATTCATTCATTCAATAGTATTTACTGAGTGCTTACTGTGTGCAGAACACTGTACTAAGCGATTTGAAAGTACAATTCAGCCTCTTGGAGGAGATGTGCCTTCAATAAGGCTTTGAATGTGGGGAAAGTAATCACCTGTCAATTACAAAGAGGGAGAGTGTTCCAAGACAGCAACAGGACATGGGAGAGAGGATGTCAGCAAGATAGACAAGATCGAAGTAGAGTAGGTAGGTTGGCAGTAGAGGAGTGGACTATGCAGGCTGGGTTTCAGTAGGTGGTGTAGGAGTGAGCAAAGAGATTGACTACTTTAAAACCAGTGGTAAGGAGTTTCTGTTTGATGCAGAGGTGGATGGGCAACCACTGGAGATTCTTGAGGATTAGGGAAGCTTGGACTGAACATTTTTGTAGAAAATGATCCAGGTAGCAGAATGAAGTATGGACTGGAGGGGGGAGATCACAATAATAATAACAATAATAGAAATAATAATAATGTGATATATATTAAACACCTCTTATGTGCTAACTGCACTGTAAGTCATTCATTCATTCATTCAATAGTATTTATTGAGCACTTACTATGTGCAGAGCACTGTACTAAGCGCTTGGAATGTACAATTCAGCAACGGGTAGAGACAATCCTTGCCCAGTGACAGGCTTACAGTCTAATCGGGGGAGACAGACGGACAGAAGCAAAACATAATCACGATAAATAGAATCAAGGGGATGTACACCTCATTAACAAAATAAATAGGGTAATAAAAATAAATACAAATGAGCACAGTGCTGAGGGTAGGGGAAGGGAGAGGAGGAGGAGCAGAGGGAAAGGGGGCTTATCTGAGGAGAGGTAAAGGGGGGAAGGGGGAGGGAGCAGAGGGAGGAGGGGGGAGCAGATAGGGAGCAGAGGGAAAAGCGGAAGCTCAGTCTGGGAAGGCCTCTTGGAGGAGGTGAGCTCTCAGTAGGGCCTTGACGAGGGGAAGCTCCAGCATTTAGCAAAGTACTGTTGGACATAAGAAGTGCTTAATAAATATCAGACAGCCCATGTCCCACACAGTGTTCACAATGAAAACAAGTATTTTATCCCAATTTTACAGAGGTGGAAACTGAGACTCAGAGAGGTTAAATGACAAGGTCACACAACTGCTCAGTGGCAGAATGGGGAATGGAGTCCAGCTCTCCTACCTTCCAGTGTCGTGCTCATTCTGCTCGGTACCTGAGTTAGTGGAAGAGGCTAGTAGTGTCCCACTGTCTCTCACAGACCAATTCTCACCTTGCAGAGGAGAGCAGCCCTAGACAAGGATTCCACTATGCTAGACCCCAATATCTGACATCCCAAAGTTAAAAGCATGTCTCTTGGCTGACTCCTTGACTGGATTATAGCATACTGGATACAGGCGCTCTCTGGGGTGGCCACTGCTGGTTAGCAGAGTTTAGGTTCAAGCTGGACTGGAAGCAGGGGAATGGACATTTTGACCTCTTCAGGATGACCTCTTATTCTAGGCCTCTGTGAAGAAGAGAAGCTGAAGGGAGAAATAATAATAACAATAATAGAAACGATGATTTCCCAACTGCCTAACTGCCTTCTGGTGAAAGCTGTTTCTGAAGAGGAAGGTGACCGTGTTCTCCATGTCCAGAGAGGGCTCAACAGGCTGAAAGGGACTTAGACCTCAGAGAAGGAGTTTGTCTAGAGGTAAAGAAGAACTTCCTGTCAATCAATCAATCAATCAATCAAGCATATTTATTTTAGACCTACTGTGTGCAGAGCACTATCCTAATCTCTTGGAAGGATACAATATAACAGAGTTGGTAGTTGTGTTCCCTGGCCACAATGACCTTACAGTCAGGGGGATTAAACACTAGGACAGGGGACCAGATAAGATGCCATCCTTAAAGATCTCTGCAAGCAGGAGAGTCCCTTCTGACCTCCCCATCTATCAGTCAATCAACAGATCTAAGGTATTTATTGAGCATTTATTGTGGGCAGAACACTGTACTGTGTTTGGGTGACTGAAATAGAATTCATAGACATGATCTCTGCTCTCAAGGAGTTTATAATTTCTTGGAATGGTCTATCAATCATATTTATTGAGTGCTTACTGTGTGCAAAGCACTATACTAAGTGCTTGGGAGAGTACAGTATAACAGAGTTGGTAGACAGGTTGCCTGCCCACAATGAGATTATAGTCTAGAAGAGGAGTTAGACATTAATATAAATAAATATGGTCAAAGTGAATGACTAATGGGAATTGGGGCTGGCCCATATGACCCCTCAAAGAAGCAGCAGGACACAAATGAAGGGAAGAGGGGAAGAGGGCAGAGGCAGGAGCGTCCCAGAACAGGACCAAGCTAGGGAAAGGGAGAGATCAGAGGTTGAAGGGTTTCCAGACCACAGTTTCCCAGGGTCTGGCAGACAGCCCACTCCCTCCCCCACTCCCGCCCTCCAGGGGACCTGGGGACACTGGAAGCCACCAGGCAGATGCAGTTAAACCTTTATAAGGCCACAGGCCTGAGCTGGGGGCTGGGTCTTTAAGCATCAGCTCTGGGACAGTTGTGCCCTCCCTCACTCTTGTCTGCGCCGAGATTGTTTTCGGAACCTGGAAGACCCAAAATTAGTAGGTGACAGAGATGCCAGCCCCCCACCCCTGGCCATCCACTCCCAGCCCCCTACTCCTGACTGCCCACCCCAGAGTACGCAGCCTGGGCCAGCGGCCGCAGACCAAAGATCCTTCGCGTCTGAGCTGCCTGGCGCTCCTGGGCCACGTGGTCGCTTCTTTTGTCTGGCTGAGGTCCAGAGGGAGCGCGGGCCAGGGCAGGCATGGGGAGGACAGAGAAAGGATCCATGCTGACGGAAGCTTCCTTTCCTATGCCTTTGAGCCCCGCAACCAGGTGCCTTTTGGGGCAGGGTCTCTCTTGCGGGATTTCTCTTCCTGTTCTGACTCTGCCTGGGATCATTTATTTAAATTAATGTCTGTCTCCCCCTCTAGACTGTAAGCTCATTGTGGCAGGGAATGTGTCTGTTTATTGTGTACTCTCCCCAGCGCTTAGTACAGTGCTCTGTACACAGTAAACACTCAATGAATATGATTGACTGGCTGACTGACCATCCCTTGAGGGAGGAGGAGGAAAGGAAGGGGGAGAAAAGCGGGGGAAACAAAGGGCTCTTAGCCTCAAGTCCACATCAGTAGGTGTAGGCTCGAGAAGTCCCGTCGGCTATTTTCAGAGCCTCATCCTACTAGCCCAATCCAAACCTGCCCTGGTCCCCGGCCTTGGTGTGATTGCCAGGTGCAAAGGCCCACCCCACCCCCTCAGCATTCCCATGCATTGCCTTATACTCTGCCGCTTCCCTTACCTGTAACTGACTTAATGTCTCCCTCCCCTACTAGATTATAAACTCCTTGACAGGGATCATGGCTACCAACTAACTCTGTTGTATTGTACTCTCCCAAGCATATAGTTCAGTGCTCTGCACACAGTAAGTGCTCAGATAATAATAATAATAATGATGATGATATTAATAATGGTATTCATTGAGCACTTAATAGGTGTCAAGCACTGTTCTAAGCCCTGGAGTAGATACAAGCTAATCAGTTTGGACACAGTCCCTGTCCCACGTAGGGCTCACAGTCTTAATTCCCATTTGAAAGATGAGGTAAATGAGACACAGAGAAGTGAAGTGACTTGCTCAAGGTCACATAGACAAGTGATGGAGATGGGATTAGAACCCAGGTCCTTCTGACTCCTAAAACTGGGCTCTATCCACTAGGCCTCATTGATGGATTGAAAGAATTGGGGCTTTGCCACACCTCAGCCTGTCCCTCTGACCCTTTTGCAGTATCCAGGTAGAGTGACCCAAGGAGGAGGGGAGCAGCATGGAGCCCCCAGTACTCCTGGCCAGAAACTCCCAAGAGGGTGGGTTCCCAGTCTGGCTTCCAACCTCTCCGCTCTTCATTCTGGACTACCTGCCACTGCCAGGGCCACCTTCCTACAGTGTCATTCTGCAAACATCTCTCTCATCCATTCCCCTCCTCACCAAGCCAAAGGTCCTGACCATCTGCTCAAAGACTCTCCAGCAGCAGCTCTCCAGTGTATTGATTCTCTTCTCCCAGATGGCATTCTCACCCCTCCTAAATTCCCTTTCTCCCAACTTCAAAGCCCTTCTGAAAACCCACCTGTTTCAGAAAGTCTTCCTTGATTAATTCCCACCAAATACTGCCACCACAATCCCCTTAGCACTTGTGAATATTAATCCGTAGATCAGTGGTCTCAATCGACCTTTGTCTGTGGCTTAGACCTGTGGAACTGACATATGTGTACTACTTCTTAAGTCATCCTTTTTTTAAAAATTGGTATGTGTTAGGTATTTATTATGTGCCAGGCACCGTACTAAGCAAGGGGGTGGATACAAATAATCAGGTTAATAGTCTTAATCCCCATTTTACAGATGAGAGAACTGAGACACAGAAAAGTTAAATGACTTGCACAAGGTCAATCAGTTAATCAATCATACTTATTGAGCACTTACTGTGTGCAGAGCACTGTACTAAGTGCTTGAAAGAGTACAATATAATAATATAAACAGACACATTCCCTGCCCACAATGAGCTTATAGTCTAGAAAGGGAGACAGATGAAATATAAATAATATTAAAAACAATTACAGATATGTACATAATTGCTGTGGGACTGGGAAGGGGGATGAATAAAGGGAGCAAGTCAGGATGACACAGAGGGACAAAAGGGAATGGAAGAAAGAGAAAAGAGGGTTTAGTCAGGGAAGGCCTCTTGGAGGAGATATGCCTTCAAATAAGGCTTTGAAGGCAGGGATAATAATAATAATAATAATGTTGGTATTTGTTAAGCGCTTACTATGTGCCGAGCACTGTTCTAAGCGCTGGGGTAGACATAGGGGAATCAGGTTGTCCCACGTGGGGCTCACAGTCTTAATCCCCATTTTACAGATGAGGGAACTGAGGCACGGAGAAGTTAAGTGACTTGCCCACAGTCACAGAGCCGACAAGTGGCAGAGCTGGGATTCGAACTCATGAGCCCTGACTCCAAAGCCCGTGCTCTTTCCACTGAGCCACGCTGCTTCTAGAATAACTGTCTTTCAGGTTTGAAGTGGGAAGGCGTTCCAGGTTAAAGGCAGAATGTGGGTGAGAGGTCAACAGCGAAATAGATGAGCTCGAGGTACAATGAGTAGGTTGGCATTAGAGGAGCGAAGTGTGCAGGCTGGTTATAGTAGCAGACAAGTGAGGTAAGGTAGGAGGGGGGTCACACAAACCTTGCAATCCTTCCTTGCTATCCTTCCCCATGATGCCTCTCCCTCCTCCTCCATCTCTAGGAGCCGTGATGTAAGCTTGTTGTGTTCAGGGAACATACTTACCAACTCTGATTTCTCCCAAGTGCTTAGGACAGTGCTCTGCTTTACAGTAAGTACTCAATAGACACCACTGATGATGATGTAGTTGCTCTCAGCTGGGGCTCAGAGAGAGTGGATACCTTAGCCAAAATCATCTAGTAGGATAGTCTCAAGTGTGAGATTTGAACTCCCTCCTGCTTGGTTCTAGGTGAGGGGTCAGAAGCTGGAGCGAGGCTCCTAGAAACAGCCTCTTCGGGCAACCCAGGTGATGGGTGGTCCCCAGAACTTCAGTTGGGGTTGCCTACTGAAACTATGGGCAGGCAACTCTGCAGCAGACCACTGGCCACTGTGCACTCGAAGTTAGAGTCCAGGTGAGCCCAGGGCCCAGGCCAGTGGGAGCTTCCATGGAATCTGGTGGGTGGAGGTGAGATGGGGAGAGACAAGGAGAGGAAGGAGGTGCTTTCTGTGGACTGTGGTGATGAAGATGAGATGGGAAGAGATGGGGAAGGGAAGGGGGCACCTTCTTGCTGTTGGGGGGAAGGGGAAAGTTGGGAAACAACTGGCTGGATTCAGGGCTAGTGGTAAAAACATGAGGAAACTGAGAGGTGGTGGATGGGGAGAGGAGGAGAGTGGGTCAGACTGAGAGTCTGGGGCTCACCCTTCACTCTCCCTCCGACAAGATTCTCCTACCTCTCTCAGCCGCTCCTCCTTCCCTTCCTCCTTCAGTATCAGATCCTAGTAGCAGATTTTCAAAGGGTGGTGCCTCCACCCTCTATTTTCCACCCTCAATGAGCTCAGTTCTGAATTCCTCCCACTCCCTCCCTCTTGCTCTGCCCAAACCTGCTGCTTCACATCATCTTCTGATTCCTCCTTCTCTCCCTCCCTTCCCACCCCTCCCTTCTGAATCTCCCCAGAAATCCTCTGTAGGTGGGAAGGCTTCTGCGGGGTGGAAATCTTCTCTGAGACTCCCCTTCTTCTGGAGCCTGATCCAGGGGTTGTGGCCTGAGTTTCTCTCCTGGGCAAAGTGGACTTGATTCTGGGTCCTGGCGTGTTGGGGTAGCCCAGGCCACTGCTTGGTAGTTCTGCTTAATAAAGTGGCAGGGCTTGGGGCTGGCTGCTCTCTCCTCTTGTTGAGGGACTTTAAGGCGTGTTGGGGGTGGGTCGGTGGAGAGGTTGGCAGGAAGAATAGCAAATGGGGTTGCAGATTGGGCCTTGGAGAAGGGCATTCCCTAGTATTTCTATCCTGCACCCTGCCCCGAATCTGGCTGGAACTAGAACTGTGAATCAGGGGAAAGTAACTTAATAATTAATAATAATATGGTATTTGTTACGTGCTTACTATGTTCCAAGCACCGTTATAAGCGCTGGGTTAGATAAACAGTTATCAGTTCGGACACTGTCCCTGGCCTGCAAGGGGCTCCTAGTCTAGGTAGGAGGAATTAGCATTTGATCCTCATTTTACAGATGAGGAAACTGAGGCACAGAGCAGTGAGGTGATTTACACAAGGTCACAGAGCAGATAAACGCTCTTTCCACAAGGCCACACTGTTTCTCTAGCATGCATGGAACTGTCAGTGTTGTCCCACGGGGCTAAGAGTGGATCCTCCAGTGTTGCTTGGAAGATTGGGGCCTCAAGTGGAAACTGGGTACTGGAGAGAGTCAGGGTCTGGAATTCTAGCTTGGTCATGATAAACCATTTTTTTAACGAATTTATTTTTCAATGGCATTTATTAAGTGCTTACTATGTGCCAGTCACTTTACTAAGTGCCAGAGTGGATACAAGCTAATCAGATTGGACACAGTCCCTGTCCCCCACGGGATTTACGGTCCTAATCCCCATTTGCAGATGAGGACACTGAGGTACAGAGAAATTAAGTGATTTGCCCCAGATCACATGGCAGACAAGTGAAGGAGCTGGGATTAGAACCCTGGTCCTTTTGACTTCCAGGCCCATGCTCTATCCACTAGGTCATGCTGCTTTTCACTGTTGAACTATGGCAGGCATTTGCAAGGGTGAAAGTTGAGGATAAAGAGGGGGATGAACAGCAGGACTTCTGGCTGTGCCTCCTCCCCACACCCCAACTCCCAAGTGACATCACACAGATCATCACCAATCCTACTAATCCATACCCAGATATGTTCCAGCCAAAGGCCTAACATCATGGAAATGCGCTTGCCTGCTGGGCGGAAGTTGTCCAGCCCTGAGCCCGGCCCTCGGAGAGGACCCAGCTGCTTAGTGAGCCATAAGAACACAAGCTTATGAGCAGTGGCAGCCTGGGCCGGCCAATAGTCCCTCCATCTTAGGATTCTGCCTCCAAGAGTGGCCACAGGAAACTCTAAGGAACAACATGGGATGGTTGTCCTCCTTAACATTCATCCTAAAAGTTATGAAGGTGAGGCCTAACAGGACCGACGGACCAACACCAGCCCACCTCAAGGACTGATGGCAACTTTCCTATCTGAGGAGGGGCTACGGGGGGGTCCCCCACAAGCCGGAGCCCCTTCTTTTCACCCAGGGGAGGGTGGCACGAGTGACCCTTCAACATCCCCCCCATCTCTGTCTACAGTTATGTTGGGGATGCTGTCTTCCTTGAGCCGGGGGTCCCTGATGCCCATGGTCTTGTTCTCCCTCCCATTTAGACAGTGAGTCTCATTTGGGGAAGGACCCAAGTCCAACCTGATTATCTTATATGGCCCTAGTGCTTAGTACTGAGCTTAACAAATATCATTTAAAAAAAATTAACTCCTAATTGTCCCTCCAGTAACTATTTTCCAAACTATTTCAATCTACTTGGGTCCGCACCACTTTCTGTAGTAACAAATTCCATGTTTGCCTTTGGCAGGTGAAAAAGCATTTCCTTTGTTTTTTCCTGGTCCACCACTTTAAACTTCACTGGGATGTTGGGGACCTGGTAAAGAGCAATTGCATGCTTGCCCGGTCTCCACCCTTGATGACTTTGTGGGTTTCAATCATCAACTTCTTCACCTTCATCTTTCTTGACGAGAGTCCAGATCTTTTCAGTCTATCCTCATTCGAAGGCTTCTCTGCCCTCTTGATCACCTTGGTTGCCCCTCTAGACTGTAAACTCTTTGTGGGCAGGAAACATGTCTACCAACTCTGTTACATTGTGCTCTCCCAAGCGCTTAGTACAGTGCTCTGTAAGCACTCAACAAATGCGATTGATTGATTGATTTCCTATACTTTCTCCAGCTCCATACTGTGCTTCCAAAAATGTGGTGATCAGAATGGCTATGTTCCAGAGTTTTACAGAGGTCTCATCCCCAAGGAATCCCTGGGCAAAATTATGTCTTCCAGGAAGCCTTCCCAGATTCATCCCACCCAACTTCAGCTGCCTTAGTGGTCTATAGGAAGTGGTATAGCCTTTTAGAAAAAACCCAGGTCTGGGAGTCAGAGGACCTGGGTCTGAGTCCAACTTAGCCACTTGCTTGCTGTGTGACCTTAGACAAATTTCTTAACTTCTCTGTGCCTCAGTTTCCTCGACTGTAAAATGAGGTTTCAATAGTTTTTCTCCCTCCTACTTAGACTGTGAACTCCATGTGAGACAGACTGTGTCTGACCTGATTAACCTTACCTGCCCCAATGCTTAGAATTTGCCCTAATGTTTAGAATCTGCCCCAATGCTTAGAACAGTGTTTGACACATAGTAAGTGCTTAACAAATACCATAAATACTATTATTATGTGAAGCGAGGTGATCCTGTGGGCTTTGTTTTGTTTTTATCCAAGCACATTTTGCACATTCTTTGGCTCTGACGTGTGAGCTTTATATTTACTCTGCTAAATTTTAAACTTCTTGAGGGCATAGATTGGGTCTTCTAATTCTCTTGTTGACAGATTGACTTTCAAGACTGTCAGCTTCTTGAAGACAGAGATCGTGGCTTCTTCCTCTATCTCTCTTTCCAACATGTTAATCAACGGTATCAACAGTATTTACTGAGCACCTCCTGTAGATGGAACAGTGCTCTGTTTAGCACATAGTAAGCGCTCAATACACGCCATAATAATACTAGGCTTTAGAAATAAAAGCCAGAAAGCTACGAATCTGGCCCCGCCAGGTGTGGGCTCATTGCCCAGAGGGTGCTCAGGAGTGCCTCGGGATGAGGGGCTGATGGGCCGCTGATGATGGGAGACATTTTAAGACCTTGGAGTCACCCCAAAGCCGCCATCTGCCGGCTGCCTCCCCGCCCCACTCCCTTGCTGACCTTGATGATTCCTCGCCTCCCTCAACAAAGGCTACAGGGGCTTACGACAGACTTAGAAACAACAGCTGAACCTTTGTTGTTCTTAAACATAGCCCCTCAGAGGTCATCCCTGAAATATGCTTCCCCCACCCCCCATCCCTTGGCTGGGGGCTGGGGGAGTGGGGAGGGCAGAACAGAGCACAAAGCAAACAGACCCAGTCCAGCTGCCTCGCCTTTCCCCTCATTAATCCTCGTCCCCTGCTCTTTGAGTCCTGCAGAAGGCGAGCCAGTCCTTTGTGGAAATCCCCCATTGACACATCCTGACCATGCCCCCTCCTCAGCAGACCCTTGTGGACCCTCAGCTGAGTGGATTGGCTGCTAGGGTAACCACAATAATAATAATAATAAGGTGATATTTGTTAAGCTCTTACTATGTGCCAGGCACTGTTCTACATGCTGGGTTACAACAAGATAATCGGGTTAGTCCCTGTCCCATATAGGGCTTTCAATCTTAATCCTCATTTTATAGATGAGGGAACTGAAGCACAGAGAAGTTAAAAGACTTGCCCAAGGTCACACAGCCAAGAAGGGGCAGAACCAGGATTAGAACCCAGGTCCTTCTGATTCCTAGGCCCGTGTTCTATCCACTAAGCCGCACTGCTTCTCATTCTGTTGGGGAACCGACGGGGCGAGGTTGTACAGGGCTCTGAGCTACTGGGCTGCTGTCTGTTGACTGAGTTCTCCCAGAGAGAAGCAGAGCGGACACTTGGCTTCTCCAGTGGGGACCCCAAGGGGACCGGAGGGCAGGGCTGCTTCGGACGGGATGCCAGATAGGTGCTTGCCTCTAGGGGCATGGGCAGCGGGAGGCCATGGATGACTACGGCTCAGATTGTAAAAGTACAGACTTGATTGGAAGCGGCATCTGTGGGAATGGGAACTGGGAAGGGAATGCAATTCATTCATTCACTCATATTAATTGGGTGCTTATTGTTTGCAGAGCACTTGGAAGTACAATTCGGCAACAGATAGCTCTACCCTACCCTACCCAACAGGCTCACAGTCTAGAAGTGTGGGGGGGTGGGAATTGGATCTTAATAATGTTGGTATTTGTTAAGCTCTTACTATGTGCAGAGCAACTGTTCTAAGCGCTGGGGTAGATACAGGGTCATCAGGTTGTCCCACGTGAGGCTCACAGTTAATCCCCATTTTACTGATGAGGGAACTGAGGCACAGAGAAGTGAAGTGACTTGCCCACAGTCACCCAGCTGACAAGTGGCAGAGCTGGGATTCGAACTCATGACCTCTGACTCCCAAGCCCAGGCTCTTTCCACTAAGCCACGCTGCTTCTCTGTGCAGCGTGCAGTGGATCTTGTGCAGTGGCTCTTGTGCAATGAGGGGATCCCTGGGGTGCCCATGGAGAGATGCTCAAGTTTTGGGGGTCCAAGCTGGCTTCCACATGGCATCATCACAGTATGCTGTGCATGCATACAGAATTATGAAATGATGTCACATGGATACGATGTCAGCACATAGAATAACATGATTATGTCATAAGTAAGGGTGGGAGGAAAGTCTTCCCTGCCTCAGTACTTCCTTGTCCTCACTTCTCTTCATCTCTCTCCAGTTCTCATCATCTCCCCACTACTTGTTACCTCTCCCCTTTCTTGTTAAACCTGCCTTCCTTTAACTCTTGCAGGTAACTTCCTCTGAGGCTTCCTGGGCTAGGCCCTCATTTCCTCTTCTCCATCATCTTGCACTTGGATTTCCACGCTTTATTCACCCATCCCTCAGCCCCACTGCATTTATGTTCATACCCATAATTTTTTTATCTATATTAACATTACCTCCCCCTCTAGACTGTAAGCTCTACGTGAGCAGGGAACATATTAACCAACTCTGTTATATTTCATTCTCCCCAGCACTTAGAACAGTGCTGTTCCCACAGTAAGCATTCAATAAATATGATCGATTGATTGATTTAGTGTCTCTCACCCTGTCCACTCTAGGCCCATTTTCCTTCCTCTCTGTTCTTGATTGTCCATCTATCCCTCCTCAATTCTATCTCTAGGTTGACTCACCCTTCTCCAGCCTTGCTCTCGCTCACCCAATCTGTGCAGAGTTTTGGAACATTTCACTGGAAAGCACCTCTGAGATGGGGAATGGCACCATTTTGGAGCCCCTTCTCTAAAGAGGAGTAAGAGCACAGTTGTCCCCTTTCCCCATCGCCAAAAGGAAAGGGACGTGGCGTCTCATGGGCTCTAGGGGCTACACTGTATGATAATATACATCTCCTCCCTCCTCTTAGGAAGACACAAGGGGCTACAGTCCAGTAGAACAATTCAGTCAAGAGCCAAGAACAGAATAATGATTAATAACCCAGAATGTATTCATAATCATAGCCCCACTCCCACTCAGCTGTCCCATTAGACCAAAGGAAAACCTGCCCAAAGGCCAGACTGACTACGTGCTCTCCATTTCCAGTATGGAGGGAACCTTTCTCCAGTGTGTGAGCTCCAGTCTCCCAACTCTATTGTATTGTGCTCTCCCAAGCACTCAGTACAGTGCTCTGCACACAGTAAGCACTCAATAAATACCATTGGTAATGATGATGATGGGACTGGACTTTCTGACCAATAGTGATTAGGGAGTCTCCTTTGATGCCACCCATTCAGGAAGCTCCCCCAACACCCCACATATGCATGTTTGAGCTGAGTGAACTGACCAGTCTGGAGGGGAGGGGATTGACAAGATGACCTACAGCTGGCTCACCACAACAGACCACCACTGTCCCCATCTTCAAAGCTTTACTAAAATTACACCTCCTCCAAGAAGCCTTCCCTATCTGACCTTTCATCTCCCTGGCTCCTTCTCCTTTCTATGCTGCTTATGAACTTGGATCTATACCCTTTAAGCACTTGATATTCTTTCCACCTTCACCCCCACATCCCCAGCACTTATGTACATATCTGTAATTTATTTATTTTTATTAATGTCTGTCTCCCCCTCTAGACTGTAAGTTCCTTATGGGCAGGGAACCTGCCTACCAAGTCTGTTGAATTTTACTCTCCCAAGCACTTAGCATGGCACTTTGCACACAGTAAGTGCTAATACCATTGATTTATTGATTGATTGATTGAACACCTTGGTCTGGTTGGTACTGACATGGTCCCTGGGAGGATTTCAGAAGAGGGAGACCCGCTGGTGAGGCCAAAATGTCCCCCAAAAGGTAGTTCCCAGACGCCCACCCCTCTCTTCCCTTCACAAAATTGAGCTTCTCTTTTGTGGATCTCTACCTCCAAGGGAGGGTGGAAGGGTCCTCAAAAGCTTCCTCTTCACCAATGAGATCTTTCTCCTCCTTCAAAACACTCTTAAAAATTTTCACCTCCTCCAAGAAGCCTTCCTATATTAACACCCCCTGGCACTCTCCACCCCACCCATTCCCTTCTGTATGAGGTGAGGTCCCTTGGGCTCCTTTCTGCTCAGTTGTGAGCTGACCACCAGTCCTTATTGCAAGGCTGGGATGACATACATGAAGGCTGGCCTGCTTTGCACCAGTCAGAATGTGTAGTGTCTGCTTCAGGCTAACTTTCTATCGTTTCTAAAAGAAGGAAAAGGTCAAAATGGAGGCCATGCATCCTCAGCTTAGTGGCATATCTAAAAATTAAATAATAATTATGGTATTTGTTAAGCGCTATATTCCAAGCAGTGTTCTAAGCTCTGGGATAGTTACAAGGTAATCAGCTTGCCCCTCGTGGGGCTCATAGTCTTAATCCCCATTTTACAGATGAGGGAACTGAAGCACAGAGAAGTGATGTAATAATGTTGGTATTTGTTAAGCGCTTACTATGTGCCGAGCACTGTTCTAAGCGCTGGGGTAGATACAGGGTAATCAGGTCCCACGTGGGGCTCACAGTCTTAATCCCCATTTTCCAGATGAGGTAACTGAGGCACAGAGAAGTTAAGTGACTTGCCCAAAGTCACCCAGCTGACAAGCAGCGGAGCCGGGAATAGAACCCGTGACCTCTGACTCCTAAGCCTGTGCTCTTTTCACTGTGCCACGCTGCTTCTTGTGGCTTGCCTAAGGTGACACAGCAGACAAGTGGCAGAGCCAGAATTAGAACCCATGTCCTCTGACTCCCAAGCCCGTGCCCCTTCTACTATGCCACGCTGCTTCTCTGTGTTTCCATAACATGTGTCCTTATGTACTTTTATATATTCACCCCACCCCCTGATTTTTTAATCTTGTTTTGGGGTTTGCTTTATCTCCTCCATCAAACTGTCACTTCCTACAAAGAAGGGACTGTGTCTTTTCTTTACTATGTCCTGCCCTACTGTGCCAATCAGAGTGAGCGTGTGTCTGTGCCTGTCTCCTCATCATACCCATTAGACTGGCAGCCCCTTGAGACTAGGCTCTGGTTACGCTTTCCAGGACATAAGGACATGAGAAATGCAGAAGAGGATCAGATCAATGAACCACTCGGCTATGAATTCTGCCTCTGACCGCAACAGTGGGTTGCTTGGAGGAACTGTGTGATGGTCGCCCCGGTGCACCCCCATCTTCACAGCCAGTTAGGACTAATAACCTTGCCCCTCCCTAGTCCTACCTTTTCCTTTAAAACTCAATAATGGGTGAATTGATTCCCACATTTATCCAAACCCTTCTTGAATCCATTAATCTTTTTCATCTGCCCAATTTTGTGTGGTTAAAAGTTCCATGCTTACCACCCACTGCACAGAGTTTTTCCTTTTGTTTATTTTGAAACTCCTAATTTTCAGCATCATTGGGTCCTCCCTGGGGCTGCCCAGGATTGGGGCATTTGATGAAAAGCAAGTACAACAGTGTTTGCCCTGACATCCACCAGAATCCCTCCATGATCAGGCAAACTTCCATCTTGATCCTCTCAACCTTAGTCTCTCCTGGCCTCAGCAGCCAGCATAGTGTGTCTGTGCCTCTCCTGTTTCCCCCATTACACTACTAGCCAGCAGAAGCAGAACCCAGATCCTCCCCTTCCTCTGCTCTCAGTAATCGAGAGAAAGAGTGTGTGTGTGTGTGTGTGTCTGTCTGTCTGTCTGTCCTGATTCCCCACCAGTCTGTCCCTTGAGGGCAAGACTAGGCTGCTTTTTCCATTTCTCCCCAGAGTGCCTGGAACAGAGCTGCACCTTAAGGGCCCACTGGACTGACCATCTGCGCTTGGCTGTGACCTGACATGAAGCAAACCCGAGAATTTTGAGAAGCAGGGTGGCCCAGTGGAAAGAACAGGGGCCTGGGAGTGGGAGAAGAGGAAAAATGGGCTTAGTCAGGGAAGGCCTGTTGGAGGAGATGTGCCTTCAATAAAGTTTTGAAGGTGGAGAAAGTAATTGTCAGATATGAGGAGGGAGGGCATTCCAGGCCAGAGACAGGACATGGGCGAGAGGTTGGCAGCAAGATAGACAAGATCGAGGTACAGTGAGTAGGTTGGCATCAGAGGAACGGAGTGTGTGGGCTGGGTTGTAGTGGGAAAGCAGTGAGGTAAGGTAGGAGGGGTTAAGGTGACCATCCTTCCTTTCCTCACCCCCCACAGCACTTATGTATCTATCTTTATACTCCAGTTGCCTTCCCTATTGTGAAATCATGTCTAGTAATGCTAGTATATTATCTTAAGTGCTTAGTACAATGGTCTGCACATAGTGAGTGCTCAATAGTGCCCTTGATTGACTGATTAAAATCATGGGTTCTTGACTCTCAGTTCTCTCCCAGAATGCTTCACTCTCCATCTGCAATCGTTCTGGTAGTGTATCCATAGAGTTTTCTTGGTAAAAATACCGGAAGTGGTTTACCATTGCCGCCTTCCACACAATAAACTTGAGTCTCCTCCCTCGACTCTCTCCCATGCTGCTGCTACCCAGCACGGGTGAGTTTTGACTTATAGCAGATTGTCTGCCACTCGCTAGCCACTGGCCAAGCTAGGATTGGAAGGGTTAGGCCTCTGCTTGACTCTCCCTCCCATAGCCAAGACTGGTAGAGTACTGGAAACTCTCCAGGTGCGACCCTGAGAGGGGCAGCGTTGGGGTAGGTACACGTTAATTAGGTCAAACACAGACTCTGCCCCATTTGGGGCTCACAGTCTAAGTAGGAGGGAGAATATGTATTTAATCCCCATTTTACCATTGAGGAAATAGGTAAAGAGAAGCTAGGTGACACAGGAAGCAATTGGCAGAACTGGAACTAGAACTAAGGACCTCTCGACTCCCAGGCCCGGGCTCTTTCCACTAGACCATGTTGCTTCTCTGCTTGTAACTTAGCCTCCCTGCTAAAGCTGAAGGGACCAGGAACATAAGAACAGACCCGCTCGTACCTACACACACTTCATCATACTCACTCATCAGTGGAATTCATCTTATGTCCACAGCTGGGGCTCTGGGTGATGCAGGCAGCTAGAGACTACCATCACAACATTGGAGTTGACTCTGGAGCTTGTGCAGCATTATCCACTCTCCCTCATCCCTGCCGGTTGTGTCCCTGTGGGTACCAGAGTGCAACAAGCAAGAAGGTGAGCAGGAGTGCAGCACATTGCAAGAAGCAGGCAACCTTTTGGACAAAACCCATTTATAACCAAAATGACCGCTACACAATGTTGATACTAAGTTATAGCCCCTAGACTGGAAGCTAGTGGCTAGGTCAGCTGTTTTGGTAATAATAATAATAACTGTCGTACTTGTTAAGCATTTATTTGTGCTGAGCACTGGGGTAGACACAAGTTAATCAGGTTGGACTCAGTCCCTGTCCCACAAGGGGATCACAGTCTGAATCCCCATTTTACAGATAAGGTAACTGAGGCACAGAGAAATAAAGTGCCTTGCCCAAGATCCACGACAGACAAATGGCAGAGCCAGGATTAGAACTCAGGACTTTCTGGTTCCCAGGCCCATGTTCTTTCCACTAGGCCATGCTCCTTCTCTAGATGATACAGAAGGACGGGTGACTAGGATGGGGAATAATATAACAATAACAATAATTATTATGGTAGTTAAGTGCTTACTATGTGCCAAGCACTGTTCTAATCACTGGGGTAGATACAAGGTAATCAGATTGTACCATGTGGGGATCAGTCAAAATTCCCATTTTACAGATGAGGTAACTGTAGCACAGAGAAGTTAAGTGGCTTGCCCAAGTTCACACAGCAGATAAGTAGCAGAGTTGGGTTTAGAACCCACGTCATCTGACTCCCAAGCCCGTGTTTTTGCCACTAAGCCATGGTACCCACTGCAGTCTTTACTGCCCATATTAGCCAGCTAAGAGAAGCAGCATGGCTTAGTGGAAAGATCCTGGGCTTGGGAGTCGGAGGTGGTGGGTTCTAATCCCAGCTCCACCACTTATCAGCTGAGTGACTTTGGGCAAGTCACTTAACTTCTCTTTGCCTCAGTTACCTCATCTGTAAAATGGGGATTAAGACTGTGAGCCCCATGCGGGACAAGCTGATTACCTTGTATACCGCAGCACTTAGAACAGTGCTTTGCACATGGTAAGCACTTAGCAAATACCATAATTATTATTACTGGGCCTGGCTACCCTGTGAGATGCCCTGAAGCCTGGCCCGTCTCTCAGTCTGAAGCCTTCACCACCAATGGCACGGCCCTGACAGACATTACTATACTTCTGTGTCTGACCTGATTGACTTATATGTGCCCCAGTGTTTAGTGCGGTGCTTGGCTTAACAAATACCACAAGTATTATTATTATTGTTATTATTATTATTATGGCTGTTTCTCCCCCTCCCCAACCCAACAGCAATGAGTGGTGGATGGAATTTGTGGAGGCACTGTCCCTCTGCAGGAGGTTCCTCAAGCACAGAGAGGAGAAGTGACCTGAGGCCACCCAGAAGGTGTGGAGAGCAGAGCCAGGATGAGAACAAGGTTCGGGCTGGGGGAGTCATTCATTTATTCAATAGTATTTATTGAGCGCTTAGTATGTGCAGAGCACTGTACTAAGCGCTTGGAGTGTACACATCGGTAACAGATAGAGACAGTCCCTGCCCTTTGATGGGCTTACAGTCTAATCGGGGGAGACGGACAGACAAGAACAATAGCAATAAATAGAATCAAGGGGATGAACATCTCATTAAAACAATAGCAAATAAATAGAATCAAGATCAAACAACTGCTCCCCCAGAAATCAATCAATCAGGGGCATTTATTTGAACGTTTACTGTGTGCAGAGCACTATACTAAGAGCTAGTGAATATGTCTGTTTATTCTTCTAATGTACTCTCCCAAGTACTTAGTACATTGCTCTACACACGGTTAGTGCTCAATAAATACAATTGACTGGAAGAGTACAATACAACAGACGGTGCTCTGCACATAGTAAGCGCTCAATAAATACTGTTGAATGAATTAGCAGAAATTCACCTGTAGATCCCTGTTCCTTCGGTGCCCTCTCTCCAAGGACCAGGATTGGGGGGAAAGGGCAAGGTTTAGGGGGTGTTGCTGGGCTTGGGGCCCTGGCACGGCAATGTTGGCTGGAACATCCAACATTCAATTAGAGAAGCAGCGTGGCTCAGTGGAAAGAGCCTGGGCTTGGGAGTCAGAGGTCATGGGTTCGAAGCCCAGTTCTGCCACTTGTCAGCTGGGTGACTGTGGGCAAGTCACTCCACTTCTCTGGGCCTCAGTTACCTCATCTGTAAAATGGGGACTAACTGTGAGCCTCATGTGGGACAACCTGATTACCCTGTATCTACCCCAGCGCGTAGAACAGTGCTCTGCACATAGTAAGCGCTTAAAAAAACCCAACATTATTAACATCGAGGCCTGAGGCAGAGAGAACTTCAACTCTGCAAAGGGACTGGAGCGGTGAGTGTTGGACCGACCACCAGGGGGCGCTGGCATCGTTCGCCACCGCCCCGCTCTCCTTCCTCCTCTTTCCACCCACAATGGACTGAGCCCCGGCGGAAATGAACAATAGCGCGATTGATCCAAACATCGCATGAAAGACAAATTGTTCAGATAAGGCACATTCCCCAGATCCTGCCAAACCCCCTGGGTGTGTGGAATTTCAGGGAAAAGTCCGTTTGGCCGGGTCTCGCTTTGACCCTCCCCCCCCGCCCGTGCAGCCTCCCTGGGCTTGGGTCTGGGATTCTCCAGGCCTGGTGATGGGTCTGGAGGAGCTAGGCCGGCGTGAGAACGGGGCTGGGCTGGAAAGACTGAGCCAACCAGCAGCCTCGTCTCTTTGCTGCTGTCTCTGTGGGACGCCCCCGGGAGGAGGAGGAGGGGTCCTTGCTGAGAATAGGCCCCATCTGGACCAGCATGCGGAGGTCAGATCTCAGGTCCGGCTGCAACATCAGAACCTTCTTGCCTGACTCCACTTATCTGGACCCCAACCAGCCCTCCCTCAGAGGACCACGCTCAAAGCCAGGCTCCCCAAACCTTTCATAGATAGCCGGGTCAGTCTCCAATCTGCAGCCCCCACTTCCAGCTGCTGAGCCGAAGAAGAGGCACTCCGGACCCGGGATACTCGGGGCCCTTGACATTCAGGATCCATGACACTCAGGGCCCATGTGCCACTGACCTCTCACTTAAGTCCTTCCTCTGACTTGGACTGCCCTCCCTCCTCAGATCCTACAGACAATTACTCTCCCCTGCTTCAAAGCCCTATTGAGGGCCCATCTCCCCCATGAGGCCTTCCCTGACTAAGCCCTCCTTTCCTCTTCTCCCTCTCCCTTTTGCATTGCCCTGACGTGCTCCCTTTATTCATCCCCCACTCCCAGCCCCACAACACATATACATATCCCTGATTGATTGATTTATAATAGAGTCTGTCATGGTGGACAGGGAATGTGTCTGTCGTATTGTAATATTGTATTCTACCAAGCGCTCAGTACAGTTCTCTGCACACAATATAAGCTCATTAAATACAAGTGACTGATTGATTCAAGGTCCGTGTCACTCAGAGCTTGGAACACTCGGGTCTCATGACGTTCAGAGTCTAGAATACTCCAGGCCCGTGACTTCCAGGGTCCGTGACATTCAGAGCCCAGGACACTCAGGGCATGTTACACTCAGAGCCCATGACACTTCGGGCCTGTGACATTCAGAGCCCAGGAACATTCAGAGCCCAGGACACTTAGGGCCCTTGACTCTCTGGGCCTGGGTACTCAGGGCCTGGGACCCAGGACTGACCTTCAGAGCTGGGAGCTGGGGCAGGACAGGTTCTGCACCCACAGCCTATAGCCCCGAACAACAGCTGATTGTCCGGGCTGGCCGGGTGGAGCCAGACGAGCTGCTCTGAGGACGTAGTCCGTTCCAGGAACATGTGCTTTGTTTTCCCTCTGGAACTTAACAGGGGGTACAGTGAGGCTATCACATGGTCTGGGAGCAGCCCAGCCCAGACCTGGGTGCAGATGACCTGACCCTCGCCCTCAGCTAAGGGCTTGACCAGCTGCCACCAACCCTGCCCCCAGGGGAAGCTGAGGGGCCACAGCTGGCAGGAATTCATCCATGTGTCCTCCAGTATGTAGTGACAGTGAGGCTGGGGTTGAGGGGCTTAGCCTAGCCCCTTTCTCACCCCACCATCCCAGAAGAGAAAATAATCACCACTTGTCTGCTGGGTGACTTTAGGGAAGTCACTTTACTTCTCTGTTCCTCAGTCACCTCACCTGTAAAGTGAGGATTAAGACTGTGAGCCCCATGTGTAACATTGACTATGTTTATCCTAATTAGCTTGTATTTACCCTAGTGCCTAGTAGAGTTCCTGACACATAGTAAGAACTTAACAAATATGATAAAAGTGGTGTTTGTTAAGCACTTACTATGTGCAAACACCGTTCTAAGCACTGGGATTGACAAAGTAATAATGATGATGGTATTTGTTAAGTGTTTACTATGTGCCGAGCACTGTTCTAAGTGCTGGGTACTGTTCTAAGCGCTCAAACACAGCCCCTGTCCCACATGGGGCTCAGAGTCTAAGTGAGGGCACGAACAAGTATTCTATCCCCATTTTACAGATGAGGATGTAAATGACTCACCCAAGGCCACACAGCAGACAAGTGGAAGTCCGGGGTTTAGAACCTAGATCACTCAACTCCCTGCTCTTTCCACTAAACCACAAACCCCTACCTGTCTGTGAAAATGTCAGTAAAACTGGCGGAGAGTTGTTGAGGAGTGGATGATGTACCTTCAAATAAATTTCAGGTACAAAGAAATAATTGAACAGAACAATAAGCACATAAATGTTATGGAAGGGGGTTGGAAATGCATAAGTGGCAGGGAAAAGCTTAAATGGCAGTGTAGGAGGGGAGATGAATCAGGGGAGGCTTCTTGGAAGAGATATAAAGTTAGGAAGAGCAGTGTTCATGCAGATGTGGAGGGGAAGGGAGTTCCGAGCAGGAGGGCTGGGAGAGGTGAGAATAAGGCTCAGGGAGTAGTCTGTGAGCTGTAGTGGGAGAAGAGAAGGGAGAAGTAGGAGAAAGAGATCTGGTCTCTAAAATCCATCCTTTCCTCCCCATCCAAACTGCTCCCATGCTGAAGCAAGCACTTAGTTTATCCCACTATGACTACTCATTGGTCTCCTTGTTGACCTCCTTATTTCTTGTTTCTACCCCCTCTGGTCCATAATTCACTCTGTTGCCCAGATGATTTTTCTACAAAAACCATTCAGTCCATGTCACCCACAGCTCAAGAACCTTTAGTCATTGCCCTTCCACTTCCATATTAAACAGAAACTACTTGCCATCGGCTTTAAAGCCCTCAGTCAGTTCACCCACCCCCTATCTTACCTCGCTGATTTCCTACTACAAACCAGCCTGCACACTTTGCTCCTCTGACAACCTACTCAATTTCATGTACTACAATTTCATCTATCTCACCGCTGACCTCTCACCCACATCCTCCTTCTGGCCTGGAACTTCATTCATTCATGTATTCATTCAATCCTATTTATTGAGCACTTACTATTTGCAGAGCATTGTACTAAGTCCTTGGAATGTACAATTCGGCAACAGATAGAGACAATCCCTGCCCAACAACGGGCTCACAGTTAAACGGGGGAGACAGACAACAAAACAAAACAGAACAAAACAAGTAGTCTGGAGTTAATATCATCAAGATAAATAGAATCATAGATACCTACACATCATTAACAAAATAGAGTAATAAATAATATATACAAATATGCACAAGTGCTGTGGGGAGGGGAAGGGGGAAGAGCAGAGGGTGGGAGAAGGGGGAATGGGGAGGGGAGGAGGAGCAGAGGGCAAGGGAGGGCTCAGTCTGGAAAGGTCTCCTGGAAGAGGTGAGCTCTCAGTAGGGCTTTGAAGAGGGAAAGAGAGTTTGGCAGATGTGAGGAGGGAGGGCATTCTAGGTCAGCGGTAGGACGTGGGCCAGGGGTCGACAGCACGTCAGCCGCGAACGAGAGACCGTGAGGAGGTTAGCGGCAGAGGAGAGGAGTGTATGGGGTGGGTTGTAGAAGGAGAGAAGGTAGGTGAGGTAGGAGGGGGCAAAGGGATGGAGAGCTTTGAAGCCAACTTTGGAACTCCCTCTGCCTTCATATACGACAGACCACCACCCTCCCCAGTCAATCGATCAATCAATATTTCCCCATGTTCCAAAATACACTAAAATCACGTATCTTCCAATCAATCAATCAGTGGTATTTATTACCCTACTTTGTGCAGGGCACTGAACTAAGCCCTGAGGCAAGTATGGTATAATTGGGTTGACAGACATGATATCTACCCACTAGGTGCAGAAGCAGCGTGGTACAGTGGAAAGAGCGTGGGCTTGGGAGTCAGAGTTCATGGGTTCGAATCCCGGCTTCGCCACTTGCCAGCTGTGTGACTTTGGGCAAGTCACTTAACTTCTCTGTGCCTCAGTTACCTCATATGTAAAATGGGGATTAAAACTGTGAGCCCCACGTGGGACAACCTGATTACCTTGTATCCCCCAGCGCTCAGAACAGTGCTTTGCACATAGTAAGCGCTTAACAAATACGACTATAACGAGCTTACAGCTTAGAGGGGGAGAGAAACATTAATGAGAAGCAGCGTGGCTCAGTGGAAAGAGCATGGGCTTTGGAGTCAGGGCTCATGAGTTCGAATCCCAGCTCTGCCACTTGTCGGCTGTGTGACTGTGGGCAAGTCACTTAACTTCTCTGTGCCTCAGTTCCCTCATCTGTAAAATGGGGATTAAGACTGTGAGCCCCACGTGGAACAACCTAATTCCCCTGTGTCTACCCCAGCGCTTAGAACAGTGCTCGGCACATAGTAAGCGCTTAACAAATACCAACATTATTATTATTATTATTATTACAGTCTAAAGTGGGAGGCACACATTTGAAAAAGATTACTGATAGGGGAAATAGCCAAGACACCTTCTCCAGCCAACCCTCCTTTCCCCTATTCCCTGTCCCTTCTGCATTGCCTATGGACTCAGATCTGTACCCTTTAGGAACTTAAAGTTCAGCCTACACCCAGCCCCACAACTCTTATGTACAAGGACTAGTTAATCTGAATATCTGTCTCCCCTTCTCAACTGTATGCTCTCTGTGCACAGGGAACATATCTACCAATTCTGTTTTACTCTCCCAAGTACAGCACTTTGTGCCCAACAAGTACTTATTAAATACCACTACTTATTAAAAACCACTGATTGATTTGTGGAGTGAGCTGAAGGGCCATGACTGTTTAATGAAACACAAAGATCCCCAAAGACAGGGAGAGTTCCTGCCCCATTCCCGGGTTATACAGAGTTCTAGGCTCCAGGTTCCTTCCCTCTCCTTTCGTGCCTCTCCTTGCTCAGGGTTGTCATCCAGAGCCTCAGTGCCCACTTACCTGCAGGTGAAAGGACAGGGACCAATCAATCGTATTTATTGAGCGCTTACTGTGTGCAGACCACTGTACTAAGCACTTGGGAGATTGCAGTATAACAATATAACAGACACATTCCCTGCCCATAATGAGTTTACAGCCTAGAGGGGGTTTCTTGCTGCCAGGGGCAGCCCAGCTCTAGTGTGGTTCTGTGGTTCAGTTCTGGGCGACCAAGCCCAACAGAGGTTGGCCCTAGGTCTGCCCTCTTCACCCCTTTCTGGAATCAAGGGGGTCCAGCCAGGGTGCTGTACCCAAGAGGGTAAGTGTCAGCTTCCTTCCCCGCTGGATGTGGCAGCTACAATAAACAATACCCAAGTGGCCATCCAATTGCCCCAGGACACTTCCAGCCACTCTAGACCTAGGCTAAGGCTCCTGGCACTGAACCCCAGGCCTTGGGCGGGTAAGGAGTGGGTGTTGGGGAGCAGGGGGTTCACTGGCCAGCTCCAAGGACCTCACCCCTTTCTACCCCAGCTGTTCCAGGCCCATGCCCCCCTGGAGGACTAGGGGGGAACCAGCCCTGGGGGGGCAGATGGGTAGTTGGGAAAGTAAACAACACCATCCCTAGGGAGTGGAAAGTGGAAAAAACTATTCTTGAGGTAGGAGAAGAGTGGGCAAAACCATCCCTGGGGAGTGCCGGAGGAAGATTTGAGGAAGAAACTTGTGGAAGAGAATGGGAAGAATGGACAAAACCATCTCTGGGGAGTGGGTAGAGTGGGAAAAAACATTCCTGGGGAGTGGGAGGAGTAGGGGCAGGAGAAAGTGAGCTAAACCATTTCTGGGGAGAGGGAATAATGGAGAGACAGGGACTGTGTCTAATCTGATTGTATGGTATTTACCCCAGTGCTTAACAAACACTATTACAATCACCCTAATAAAAGTGAATAAAAGCATTACTGGGAAGTGGGGGTGATCAAGGGAGGGGTGGTCAAAACCATCCTGAAGAGGAGAGAAAATTAGTGAGTACACACACACACACACCACCACCACCCCTTCCCCTCTGCACAGGGATGGAAAGAGTTAAGCCCTCCAAAGAGCTTCAGCCTCATTGCAGCTGTCTCCGTGGGCGGTGGATTTACAGTTCCCAACGGAATCGGGCAGCGATTCCCTGTGTGGGAGCTAGAGTATCTTGCTGAAAAGAAGGAAGTTTATCCTCCTTGCTGCAGCCGGATTCCAGGGTCCCCCGGCCAAGGCCTCCCACGCGGCGCCAAAGTGGGAACGGGGAGAAGTGGAGAGGGGAGAGGGGGCCCAGAGTTGGCCATCATTGCCTTCCTCCCTTTCCCTCTCCTCCCCTTCCCTGAAGGAGGTCTCTCAGGCACAGGGTGTAGTGGGCACAGGCTAGACCCCTGGGAGGCAGGACTCCTGGGTTCCAATCCTGGCACTGACCCCTTCTCTGGAGAGAAATGAAAAAGAGGAAATTAATTGGAGTTGCAGCAAGAGTAAATTGGATTAGGGAGAACATCCTGACATTCAAGTGCTGTTGTGGGGTTGGGGCACTAATTTGCCTCGAGATAGGGGTTTAGACTGGATGACCCCTCATAGACTCCCCATAAAGACACTGAGGCAGGATTGCCCCTTTCTGGCCCAGTGAAACTTGGTAAGTACTTTACTTTTCAGAGTTGTACCAGTCACACTGAACAATTCTGAGTTGCCAGCCCAGGTGATCAGAACCAGGTGACCCGCTCCTCATGACCCTCAGTGGGATGGGAGAACATGCTAACCAAATAAGAAGCATCATGGCCTAGTAGAGAAGCATGAAACATAATGCCACTTGTAAACTCTAGAAGAGAGTAATAAGAGTGTTTAGCTCTGGCTAAGGGCAGTGATCGGCAAAGGGGACCCATTGGGGTGCCTGAAACCATGGTGGGGATCCTCACAGCAGCTGCATGCCACTGTTCCCTTCATTCAGTCGTATTTATTGAGCGCCTCTCTTGTGTGCATAGTTCCCTCCATTCCTTGCTAAGGTGACAGCCTTGGCTTAAGAAAAGTTACACAAGCTGCAGCTGAAGGAGGTCTTGCAATTTGGAAGGGAGGTAGTACCATTCAGGCTATATGTTTTGTAATTTCACAGTGCCTATGTGCTTACATTTATTGCACTGGAGATGTATTTCCATTGTCTTTTCTTTTTGAAAAAAGGTTTTGGTCAGCATTGCAAGCTCCCTTCCCCATCACCCCGACTCGCTCCCTTTGCTCTATCCCCCTTCCCAGCCCCAGAGCACTTGTGTGTATATATATATATATATATATACCTATCTATAATTCCATTTATTTATATTAATGCCTGTTTACTTATTTTGATGTATATGTGTCTATAATTGTATTCATGTTGACACTATTGATGCCTATTTACTTGTTTTGATGTCTGTCTCCCCTTACTAGACTGTAAGCCTACTGTGGGCAGGGATTGTCTCTATTGCTGAATTGTCATTTCCAAGCGCTTAGTACAGTGCTCTGCACACAGTAAGCATTCAATAAATACAGTTGAATGAATGAATGAATGAAGCAGCATGGTGTAGGGGATAGAGCATGGGCCTGGGAGTCAGAAGGTCATGGGTTCTAATGCGGGCTCTGTTACATGTCTGCTTTGTGACCTTCGGCAATTCGTTTCACTTCTCTGGGCCTCCGTTACCTCATCTGTAAAATGGGGATTGAGACTGTGAACCCCATGTGGGACAAGGACTGTGCCCAACCTGATTTGCTTGTATCAACCCTAGTGCTTAGTACAGTGCTGGGACATAGTAAGCACTTAACAAATACAATTATTATAATACAACAGTGGGTCGGCTTTCAAGAGTTTCCCCTGCCGAGGCTTCAATTCTCCTGGAAATCAAAACTGGAGCCCAGGAGAATGGGTGGGAGGGCAGGGAAGGGAATGCCAGGGAGGGTGAAGATTGGTTTGACAGACTCTCAAAGCTGGCTGTTGTTTTATGGGCAGACAGGCTGGGCACAGGCCCTAAGCTGGCAGAGACCCCAGGGTTTGGTGCTTATTTCCCACCCTCCAGACCCGATGGAAGGAGACAGCAAATTATTTTCCTTGGAGACCAGCTATCTGATTTCTTTTTCACCCACTGTCCAATGTCTTCAGATCCCTGAGGCAAAGGGGCTTGGCCCCCAGACAGTATGGCTTCTTCTCCCCCAAGATATCGGCAGGAAGTGCTCAGGTCTGTTTCTGAACAATATGACTGGCCTACCACATCTATGTCAGGAATAATGCCAATTTAGTAATAGCAACTGAATTTATTGAGCATCCTCAGGGTGCACTGCACTGTACTAAACACATGGGAAGGTACAACAGATAAATGGGACACATTCCCTGCCCAGAAGGAGGTGACATTCTCCTGAGGGTGAAAGAAATATTTATATGTCGAGTAATCTGAAAAAATAGCAGACATTACAGTTTACTTAGCAGCATGGCCTGGTGGAAAGAGCACGGACCTTGGAGTCGGAGAACCTGGGTTTTAATCCTGGCTTTGCCATTTGTCTGCTAGGTAACCTTGGGCAAGTCACTTAATTTCTCTGGGCTTCAGTTACCTCATCTGTAAAATGGGGGTTGAGACTGTGAGCCCTTTGTAAGGCACCCTCGCCCTTGGTTTTGCTCCTTGTTTTCACTCCTCCCTCAGTCTCACAGCACTTTATCTACATATCTGTAATTTATTTATATTAATGCCTGCCTTCCCCTCTCGACTGTAAGCTTGTTTTGGGGAGAGAACATGTCTATCAAGTCTTATATTGTATTCTCCCAAGTACTTAGTACAGTGCTCTGCACACAGTAAACCCTCAATAAAAAAAAAATTGATAGGGATTGTGTCTGGTAGTTACCCCAGTGCTTAGTACAGTGTCTGGCATTTAGTAAATGCTTAACAAATTCCAGAAAAAAATAAAGTTTATTCACGAGCCCTCCTGCCGAGGGACATAAATATGTCAGAGGGGCCTGTCTGGTTGATGAAACTTGGGTAGTTGGGAGTTAATCAGGGAAGGCAGGATGGGGGAGTTGGGATTTCAGGAAGACTGTGAGCCACCTTGTACTGGGTGGGCTTCCTTGGAGATGTCGGGAGGGAGCTGGGCCACAGAGTAGCTAGGGGATTCAGAACAGCGGCCATCTGGGCAGGGAGCCGGTCTCTAGCTGGTGTGCCAGGGACAGAATGGCCCCTTGACCTTTCAGAGGGTGATTCAGACCTCAGACTCAGTGGAGAAAGAGAGAGATGATTCCATCTTTGCTGCCTCCCCCACCCCCAGCCCCAAAGGAGCGGCAGGTATTTTTGAGTCTTTAAAAATACCCTGTGCCCTTGACTTGCTGGTGGATGATGACATTTAGAAATGGATTGGGAAGGAATAGGGTGGGAGATTGGTGGGAACCAGTCTGAAGTCCTCTGTCTTCTGAGCACATTTTAATGCTGGTGCCCTGCTTAAGCCTGGTGAGACTGTTAGATGACCAGGGTGACCTCACCATGCAGGTGGAAGCAGGAAGCAGCATGGTTTAGTGGATAGAGCATGGCCCTGGGAGTCAGAAGGACTTGGGTTCTAATCTTGACTCCGTCACTTGTCTGCTGTATGACCTTGGGCAGTGCACTTAACTTCTCTGTGCCTCCGTTACCTTGTTTGTAAAATGAGGTTTAAGACAGTGAGCCCATATGGGACATGGACTGTGTCCAACCTGATTAGCTTGTATCTACCCCAGCTCTTAGAACAGTGCTTGACACATAGTAAGTGCTTAATAAATAGTGTTGTTAACAATAGTAATAATAAAATTTATGTAGAAATCTCAAAAAATTCTTTCGGAAGACATTTTTATAGAATATCTTCAGGCATATTTAAGTATTTTTAATTAAATATTAATACCCTAGCAGCCAGTACTTGCCACAGATTCAAAAACACCTGGACCCAGGGCTTCCCCGCACCCCCTCATGGAATTTTTATCATTTGTGCGATCTCAGGAGAGGCTCAGTCGGGAGTCTTTTTGGTTGGAGGGGTGGGTGGTCTCCCGGCCCCCAACCTTCATTGCTTCCACCCATTCTCCAGGACGTTCTCTGTGCCAATCTGTTTGCCTGCTTCTGGTTCTTGTGAAAATGTTTCTGATAACCAAACTGTGAAATGCAGATTTTGGGGGTTCTTCTCATTAGAGGCTGAATCAGCTGGTCCCGGACAGGGGAGCCCTAGACCACACAGGCTGAGCCGATCCTTTAGGGTGGGGAACTGGAGAGCTTCCCTGGGGATAAACAGCTGAGATTTCTCAGCTGCTTCCCTCCCTTCCCCTCCCCTGGCCCGGAACTCCACAAACACATGTCTAATTACCACCCTTCTAAATGAGTCGGTCCTTTGATTGGTTTCTCTAATCCGGGCTTTCTCAGGGTAATTCATTTTCCGTCAAGAGGTAGTGAAAAGCTGGAGACCTCAGCTGGGAGACCAGCATCCCTGGGTTCTGGTTCAGAACCATGTGCCTTGTGGTCTTAGGAAAGTCACTTACCCGACTTTGGGCTTTGGTTTTCCCAACTGGGGAAGGGAGACACTCTATCTTGTTCCCTCCCTGCTTTGCCCGGATGTGGAGATGAATGAGATCATGAGTTTAAAGGGCTCTGGGGCAGTGGAGAAATCCAAGGTGGAGTAAATAATGCATCCATTATAATCAGAATAATCCTGGCTTTCTCTGCCAAACCTGGTTGAAACCAGGAAGGAAGAGAAAACCCAGGATATTGTTTGCTAGCGCCAAGTTCCTCGTTTCATCCCAAACTAGTTGTCTCCTTCTCCTTAGAAGCCTGGCAGCATGTGGCAAACTGGTGATCTCTAAATTCAGGAAACCTCGGGGGGTGTGGGGGAGGCAGGTGTGTGTGTGTGTGTGTGTGTGTGTGTGTGTATGTGTTGGATTGGGCGGAAGGGTCATTATTAGTTCCAGTAAAGAGGCTGTTAGGAGTGATACAAGGGTGGTCAAGGCTCAGGGCAGGGAAGGGGAGGAGACCATTAGAGGCCATTCCTGAGTGGGGGAAACTTATATGAAAGTAGTTGAGTGGGAATAACTCAGAAAAGGGGTCCCCAGAATTTTAGCCAGAGTCCAATTTCTCTCGGGTGGTATGCAGGATGGCTGATGGGGTGAGAGGGAGAGATTTCCCTCTTCTCTCTTCAGAAGCTGAATGCTGCCATGAGTGCCCCTCCCCTCTACCCAAGCAACCCACACCACCTTACCCTCTGGTTTTCAATCAATCACACTTATCGAGCGCTTACTGTGCATGGTAGTAAGACTCATTCCCTGCCCAAAATGAGTTTACAGTCTGCTCTCCTCACCCTTCACTTTTTGCCTTTTTTTAGTGGTATTTGTTAAGTGCTTACTATGTTTTTGTTTTATGCTATTTAAGTGCTTACTCTGTGGGAGGCACTGTACTAAAGTCTGGGGTAGATACAAGATATGTCCCACACGGGGCTGTCCCCCACATGAGGCTCACAGTCTTAATCCCCATTTTACAGATGAGGTAATTGAGGCACAGAAAAGTGAAGTGACACACCCAAGGTCACACCGCAGACTAGTGGCAGAGTCAAATTTAAACCCAGGTGCTACTGACTCCCAAACCCCTGCTCTACCCAATAGGCCACACTGCTTCTCTTCCCCTTTTTGTCTCTGTTTTTCTCCATCCCCTTCCTGGTCTACCTTCACTTAGCTCATGTTCCACCTTCCTTGACCCCAAATCTTCCGACCCTTAATCTTTCCTAAAGATTTGAACCCAGTTCTCAGAGGGTGAGGAACAAAGGTACTAGCAGGGAAGCTGGGATGAAGGAGGAAAAAAAAGTGTGTGGGGTGGGAGGAGTGGCTATGTGGAGCAGACTTGACCAATGAGAGAAGAGAAGAGAAAGGAGTTACATTAAACCTTTTTGGGCACGTCAGCTGGAAAGCCTCGAGTGAGCAGGCCCCAGAGATTGGATTGCAAACGCAGCCTCTCAGTTCAGAAGTATTTTTCTTGTCTTAAATTACCTGGCTGTGACAGTCTGTCCTGCCAGCGCCTCGCCCCTTCCCCTTTGGTCCCCTGGGCCTTGGGGTGGAGGCTGGATCGAGGCATCAAGTGGGGAGGAAGGGGAGAGATGGGAGATGAATGTGCTTTCCATGGAAGTGCTGACCATGGAGATGCCTTAGGAGAGAGAACAGGGATTGGTTTTCCACTATTGCCCCAGACAGCTGTCATTTGGCTGAGGATAGAGATCATCAAACCAGGGCCAGAAGGGGCCTTGAAAGGTCATCTGGTCAAACACCTTGTCATCGTCACTGACCTGGAGAGACCAGAATCTAGATTGGTTTTTAAAGTCCTCCACAACTATCCTGATAGTCTGGTAGCCAGTAGCTTGGCCTGATGCTAATTCCCCACGGCAGCCAGGATATCCACCCGCCGACGTAACGAAACTTGTCTTGTGCAATGTCAATCCTCTTCCTCTTGTTCAGCCCCGGAGAAGGCCCGATTAGTGTCGTCCCCACAGTGACCCTTCACCCAGAGAGCTCCTGAAAATCCCTATCCCTAAGCTTCTTCAACCCCCTGACTTCTTCCACTGTTCCCTCCTGCTTCCGAGTTGACCCAACTCATCCCAAGCAGGTGGTCCTCAGAGACCAGAGGCAGCCCTCCGTAGAGTACCCGACCCTCTTCCGACCCGGCGCCAGGGACATACAACCTTGAAAATCGAGTTTATCCTCATTCTTTCTGTGCTCAAGACCATTTCTATCAATTTAGTTCTCAGCCTCTTGGTGGTGGGGAAGAGGGGCGTTTCTAAACTTGCCGCCCCACAGGAGGAGAGTTTCTGGCCCCGTCACCGACCCCTGTTCTCCCCGGCTCCTATCCGCACTCCCAGCCCATGACCTCCCCCATACTTTCTCGCCCCCTGGAGATGAGCTGTGTGGGAATGAGTTCATCCAGCTTCCAGCCTACGGGCTCAACGAGGTTCCTGCCGCTTAGCCGTGAATCGCCCTGTTCTATTTTCTGAGCGGTGAGTCATCTGCTGACAGACAGGGCTGGGGACAGGATGCTGGGGCTGCTGGGGTGTGGAGGGAGCCATCAGCTCCCACCCGTCCACCCTGGGGCCCTCCCAACCGAAGAAGCACATTTTCCACCTCATGTGCACCCCCTCGCTTGATACAGCCTATCCTCCCCTCCCCCAAACCCCTCTCCCAGGGTCCTGCCCTGGGGAACTCCAGATTCCTAAGGGGTTAGAGCAGGGTGGAGGGAATTGGAATGTTTTAAATTGCGAGATTTCTCAGAAACGCTGTCCTCATGGTCCCCAACCTTTGGGGTGCAGCTACATTTGGATCATTAAAACTCTTTACTTGACTCACCCACCAGTACGCCAAGGGCCGAACTGTGGCTGTACTGGGTCTCGCTGGGCCCTGACCCTTCCAGTGAGTTCGAACCCCTAACCCCACCCTTCACTTCAATGTGAGGGCAGTTCTAGAAGCCATTCTGGAACTGCTGTGCTCCAGGAAGTTCCACGCTTTAGGCTGATGGGTCTGGCTGTAGATCCTGCTGTGGGGGAAGGAGCCAGTGCTGGGGCCATTCTCTAGACTGTAAGCTCATTGTGGGCAGGGAATGTGTCTGTTTATTGTTATATTTTACTCTCCCAAACAGTACAGTGCTCTGCACACAGTAAGTGCTAAATAAATAAATAATAAATGGCCATTCCATTATCCTCTCTGTAGCCTCAGTTTTCTCATCTATAAAGTGGGAAGAAGCTACCTGCTCTACTCCCTTTTAGACTTTGACCCATGTGATAAAGGGATTGAGTCTAACTGATTACTTTGCATTTACCAGCCTCGGGGCTTAGCACAGTGCTTGGCACAGGGTAAGCATGTATTGAATAGCAGAAGTAAACCCAGGACTTGTACCTGACAGAGAAAAGGGTAATGTGACCCTTTACCTCCACAGGCGGGTGATAGTGTGAGCAGCCTATGCAGGAGGTCTTACATAGACACGATGTCAACATGGGCTACTGTTTCTGTTGTTGCCACAGTTCCTGAATCTGTGCTAACTGTGGCACCAATGCATCTGAGCCTAGGAATGAGGCATTAGGCTCCTCCCCTCTGCCTGTGGCATTTCCCAGCCTGCATGGGGAGTTGAGCAGGCTCCCCCTCGGGAGCTGAAGGCAGAGAAGCAGGGCAGATTGGTACAGAAAGGCCGCCCCAGGTTTCTGGCTGGCTCAGGTGGTTCTGATCTGGGAAGATCCAAATGCTCACTGGCCCCCCAAGAAAGCCCTGAAACGGACCTCCACAGTCTCCTACAGCTCAGGGTAGCCGCAGCAATGCCAAGCGGGCCAATGAGGGTAGGAGAAAGTGAGTGATTGGAGCCCCTCCTCTCCCCTGAAGCAGCTGCCCACCCAGGCAGGAGGCTCCATGCTCAGAGGCTCCTGTCCTGGAGTCCCTCAGGCTGCTGGCTCAGGGAAAAGGCAGCGAGTCTGTGGCCCGAGTGAACCTGGGTGTAACGGACAGACACCTGAGAACTCACCACTCTCTCTCGACCGCGGCTCACCCCAAGCCTGGTTTTCCCTCAGTGAAATCTGGCCCAAATCTCCCCCACACACATAACCGAGTGTCTTGGTTCCTGAGCTGGCCCTTCTGCCAGCTGGGTGCTCCAGCAGACACTCCACCATGGACCAGGTGTGCCAGACCCAGCTCTTGCCCTGTAGGTCCTTTAGGCTGTAACCTCTACAGCCCTCTAGACTGTAAGCTCCTTGTGGGTAGGGAACATGTCTACCAACTGTTATATTGTACTCTCCCAAGCTCTTGGTTAAGTGTTGTCCACACAGTAAATGCTCAATAAATACCATCAATCGATTAATAGGTTCCTCAAGGACAGCAGCCGGGATCTTCACTTTCCTCTCTCCTGCCCCTGCCCCTCCTGTGCAGTAGAGGAAGCTGAGCTCTCAGGACTAATAGAGGATGAGAAGCATGACCTAGTGGAAGAGGGGAGGCAGAAGACCTGGGTTCTAATCCTGGCTCTGCCACATGCCTGCTGAAACCTTGGGCAAGTCAGTTAATTTCTCTGTACCTCCATTTCCTTCTCTGTACAGTGGGGAGTAACTACTTGTTCTCCTCCAACCCTTAGACTTTAAGCTCTAAGTGGGACAGGGACCATGTCCAACCTGGTTATTGTGTCTCTATCCTATGTGCTTAACAAATGCCACAGTTACTATTATTTTTTCAGAATCCAACAGTAGGAAGGGACCTCCAATGGTCATTTAGTCCAGGATTTTGTCCTTAGGCAGTTGAATGATTAAACCATCCAAAACAGATACAAGTCTGTTTTTGTTTTTAATCTCCATCAGAGTGAAGACAGTACAACCACTCTTGGTCTCTTATTCTAATGTTTATCCCCAAAACAGATCTTCAGTTGGCCTGAATTCACTTCTTCTGAACTTCCCAGCCTGTTTCCTCTGGCCCTCACTGGACATGGCCAGCAGTGTTCTTGTAAAACTCTTCCTAGGCTGGAAGAAACCTATTGCCCCTCCCCGAATCCTCCCTTCTCCAAACTAAAACGACTCCAGTAGCTTTCTTCATACAGCCTTGTTTTCCAAACTTTTAATCATATGCTGCACCTTTCTAACCCCTTACAGTCCTCCACATCCACTCTAGACTGTGATCTCATTATGGACCGGGAACGTGTCTACCAACATTGTTGTATTGTACTCTCCCAAGGGTTTAGTACAGTGCTTTGCACAAAATAAATGCTAAAAAAACCCACCATTGAGTGATTGATTCACAGCACAGGCATCAAATCTGGACCTGGACCCAAACCCCAACCCCTCTTAAGATCTGTCTAGGCCAGGAAAAAGAACTCCTTCCTGACTCCTTTCTGACTCTAGGCATGTTCCACTGCTGTTGATTCATCCAAGTGCCACATTTTTTTTATGACAGCATTAATTAATCAATACCATTAAATGGTTCTGAATCACATTTTCCCAATTTAGTATCATTTAAAAATTGGCTGATGATGGCTGATGATCTCAGGCCTCTCCGTGTGCCTGTTTCTGCATCAGTGTTAGGGAAGAGGAGCCTGGGTCAAGGAAGAATGGGGAAACAAAGTCAATCCCATTCTGAGTTTCTGTAAAATAGGAAAAGGGGGCTGCGATTCCTTCTTTTCAAGAGCTGCCAGGAAAGTGATCGGTTGGTGGACCCATGTGAGGGGATGGGGAAGGAATGGAAAGAGAAGCCAGGCCTGACGTGGCAGAGCTGCCTTCGGGCCCGAGGAGAGGGGAGTCAGCATGGCCAGGAGAGAGAAGCCAACCTGCCTACCCCCAAGAAGCAGCATGGCCTAGTGGAAAGAGCACTGTCCTGGGAGTCAGAGGACCTGGGTTCTAATCCTGGCTCTGCCAATCGCCAGCTGAGTGACATTGGGCAATCATTTAACTTTTCTGTGTCTCACTTTCCTCAACTGAAAATGGGGATTCAATACCTGCTCTCCCTCCCGCTTAAGACTATGAGCCCTAAGTGGGACGGGGACCTTGTCCAACCTAATTGACTTTGTACCTACCCCAGTGCTTAGAACAGTGTTTGACATATAGTAAATGCTTAACAAACAAGATGACGCAGCCAAAGAAAAAGACACTGGCAAAGACACTGTTATTGCCCTGGGCTGTAATCAGCAAGAAATAGCTCCCCACCACACCAAACTGCCTGGCAGCTGGGCAGTGAGGGGGTGGGTTGGGGGGGCCTGGCAGGAGGCACGAGACACAGTTCACCCCTTGGGGAGACCCCACCCACTCCCTCCCAAGTCCTTTCCAGGCTTGTTCTACAGCAAGGGGGCAAGGTTGGGGAACACACAAAGTAAGCCTGAGTTATGGTGTAGATGTGAGTTCCTCCCCAGCAGGTCTGGCACCAGAAAGGCTGTGCTGCCCCCTGAAGCAGGAACAGCCCAGCTGATGCCTCTTATCACTGGGAGAGTGGTGGGCAGGGGTGGGGGCTGTGGCAGGGCAGTCCGGGACTCTCCAGTCCACTGCTTCCGTCAAGGTCGGGGTACCCTCTCCCTCGACCCCCGCCTGAGGTGTCCGGAGTCCGGGACAGGGGCCTGCAGGCGGGCTCCAGCGTGCGCCAGGTTCCGTCAGAGGTTCTGGAGGAGGGCTGGGTCGGGCCGTGAGGAGCCAAGGTGGACAACAGTCCTGACCAGATCAGCTGCCCTGAGCTCCCTGGAGGTTTGATGGGGCTGGGGACCTCGGCATCCAGAGCTCCAGCTCTCCAGGTCAGACAGAGGGCAGTGAGGGCACACAGGGTTCGATCTCAGCTTCGAGGCTCCTCTCCTCTGACCCAGAGGGCCAGATCCAGGGCCGCTCTGAGGTCCGCTTCTCCGGGCCGCCATCATCCTTGTGTAGAACAGTTCAGATCCTTGGTGCCCAGGGCCTGAGAAGCTGTGGAAGGAAGGTCAGTGGTTAGGGAAAGGTTGGCAGACCCTGCGAGCTCGGGGGGTGGCGGGAGGAGGGGAGGTGCATAAAGAGGTGCCCAGGGTGGATTCAGGGGGCACAGAGAGGGCCTTGGTGCTAGGGCACAAGGCAGCTTGGGCCTGAAGGCAGCTCTGGCCTTTGAGTGCAGGGTCTTGCCTTCTGAGCCAGTGGTGAGGCAATAGGCCTCCATTTCCCCAAGGCACTTTCCTCAGGACTGATAACAAATTAGTTACAGATAATAATCATCTCCTTGAGCAGCCCACACATACTGTCTCTCCCCACCTTCGTGGAGCTGAAACCTCCAGCTGGGCTTGGCCTCACTGTTTCCTGCTTCAGTGACCGCTGCCTTCAGTGACCTTAGGCCCAGTAGGCCAGAGGGGTCAGCTTCAAGTACTGCCCTCTCCCCATCCTATGCCAAAAGGCCTGGCTGGGCAGCGTCTCTGGCCAGACTCCTCTAGGTTCTGCCGATCCCAGGGCAGAACCGGCCACGCAGCCGCCGCCCACACCCCTACTCTCCACAGCGGAGGCTGGGGGCAGACTCCAGAAGCACCCCGGCTCCTCACCCTTCCGCCTCGCCCCGGAGCCCATCGGGCAAGGCCTGGTCCATGGCTCTTTTAACCTTTTCCTCCCTGCTGGGCACCCTCTCTCTGTCTTTCCACAGAGTGGAGAATGAGGTGACAACCCCTTTCTGGAGGCAATGGCTGGGGCAGAGCCTGGCACTGGGGGTGGAGGAGGGCATCAACCTGCCCTTTCTCCATGGTTCCGAGGGCAGGGCTGGCCAGGGAAGTGGTCCAACTCAAGAAAGGCCCCTCCAATCTCCAATGGAGGCTGACCACAAACTAGGTGCAAAAGGTGAAACTTTCAGCTCCCAAGAGCCTCTTCTCAGAGGCCTTCTTTAGTCTAGGGGAGTAGGGTCTCCAACCCTTGTCCAAGAGCACCCTCCTAGCTCCCCAGGGAGAGAGGAGGGAGTGAGATGAGGGAGCAAGGCTGGGGTCCTGGAGCAGACCCTCAGGCCCCTCTTTCTGCCCCACTCCTCGATGACTGTGCATGACCTTGGGCAAGTCCAGCCCACTCTTTGAACCTCAGTCCTCCCGGTGAGCCCAAGTGACCTCTCTAGCTGCCCAGGCCCTGCTTCCGGGAGAGATGGAGGACAGGAGAGTCCAAGGTGGCTATTGCAGCTCCGTGTGAAAGGCAGCAGGTAGAAGGAGGGCGGGATGGGAAACGGGCGAGCCACAGTTCTCAACCTCATTCCGACACCGTCCAACACTCCCGCCCCTCCCCGCCCCACCCCTTCAATGTCTGCAGCTCTCCCACGATGCTGGGGCTGGGGCGCTGCAAGCAATTTTACCGACCACCGACCAAGTTCTGGTCCCAGGGGAATTCCAGTCTGTTGTAGAGATCCCCTGTGCCCTGAGGCTCGCGCTGGGGAGGGCAGGACACGTGGGTCTCAATAACAGTAGTAGTAATAATAATAATGATAATATGAATTGTGGTATTCTTTAAACATTTACTCTGTGCCAGGCTCTGGCGTTCATTCGGTACAATCAACTGAGACACAGAACCGGTCCCACCTGGGACTCACCGTTTTAGAGGAGGGAGAACAGGTATTTCATCCCCGCTTTACATATGGGGAAACTGAGCCACAGAAAAGTGCCCAAGGTGACAGAGCAAGCATGGGACAGAGTTGGGATTAGAACTCACATCTCCTGGCTCCCAATCCTGTGCTCGTCCCACTAGAGCACTGGCTTCCGGAGGGCAGCCTGGCTAGGACCTGCGGGCCCCTGGGCCTCGCTGGAGAGGGAGGAGGGGGCAGGACTCCGGCTCCTGTCTGCTGGGTGACTTTGGGCAAGTCCCCCTCCAAAATGGGGCTTGAGAGAGGGACTGTGTCCAACTCGATTTGCTCATATCCACCCCGGCACTTAGTACAGTGCCTAGCACATGTAATCCCGCCGTGAGCAGGGATTGTCCCTACTGCCGAATTAAACTTTCCAAGCGCTTAGTAATAATAATGGTATTTGTTAAGCGCTTACAGTATATGCAGAACACTGTTCTAAGCACTGGGCGGGGGAGGGGGGGGGATACAAGGAATGAGGTTGTCCCAGGTGGGGCTCACGGTCTTAATCCCCATTTTACAGATGAGGGAACCGAGGCAAGAGAAGTTAACTTGAGTTGCCCGAAATCACACAGCTGACAAGTGGCGGAGCCGGGATAAGAACCCATGACCTCTGACTCCCAAGCCCACGGTATTTCCACTGAACCACGCTGCTTCTCAGTACAGTGCGCTTAGTAGAGTGCTCTGCACACAGTAAGCGCTCAAGAAATACGATCGAATGAATAGTATGCGTTTAGCAGATATCATCAGCAGCATTATCAATACTAGAGACTATATTATATTCTCTATTATCGGAGAAGCAGCGTGGCTCAGTGGAAAGAGCACGGGCTTGGGAGTCAGAAGTCATGGGTTCTAATACCGGCTCCGCCGCTTGTCAGCCGTGTGCCTTTGGGGAGGTCACTTAACTTCTCCGGGCCCCGGTTCCCGCAGGGTGGCTCAGTGGAAAGAGCCGGGGCTTGGGAGTCGGACGTCACGGGTTCTCATCCCGGCTCCGCGGCTCGTCAGCTGTGTGACCTTGGGCGAGTCACTTAACTCCTCTGTGCCTCCGTTACCTCCTCCGTAAAATGGGGACGAGGACTGTGACCACCTGATGACCTTGTATCCGCCCCAGCGCTCCGAACTGTGCTTGGCACATGGTAAGCGCTTAACAAATACCAACATTATTAAAATGGGGATTGAGACCGTGAGCCCCACGTGGGACAACCCGATGACCTTGCATCCCCCCGGGCGCTTAGTACAGTGCTGTGCGCATAGTAAGCGCTCAGCCAATACCATCGTTCTCATTACTATTACCAGGACGCCCGGGTCCGTGGCAATTCCTTACCTTGCGCGGCGTCCTCGCTCGTCGGAGGGGAAGGGAAGGAAGGCGGAGAGGCTTCCCCCCTCCCTAGGAGACCAGGGTCCCCGCCCTGAGACTCTGCCGGGCCCGCACGCCCTGGATGGCCTGCTGGTTCTTGAACTTGACCAGGCCGAGGGTGATCTGGGCGTTCCAGCCCGGGTCCTCCAGCGGGCCGCGGAAATCGATCTCGCCTCCGGCCTCGGTGACCAGCGTGAAGTAGACGTGGCGGCCGGTGCACTCTACGCACTCCACCGCCTTGATGCGGGCGAAGCTGAGCTCCTTGGGGCGGCCGCCGGCGCCCTTCACCTCGAACAGCTGCAGCCCCTGCTCGGTCAGCACGCACCGCTTGCGCTTCCACAGTTGCAGCAGGCCCCCGCTGCGCTTCTCCAGCACGCCCTCCTTCAGCACCTTCGCCGACGCCATGGGGCCGGCCTCCCGGACCTCCTCGGCCTGCCGCGGACCCCCACCGGGGGGGTGGGGGGCGGCCCGGCCCCTCGGAGCCTCACTCTTCGCCGCCGCTGCGCCCTGGATGCGCCGTGCGCTCCGCGCCCTGCCCTGAGCTGCACCGTCTGCCCCCAGGCGCTGCGCGCTACTCGCCCCCGCAGGCTCCAGACGCTGGTCTTTAGCCCCCCCCCACCCCCCGGGCTCCAGACGCTGGTCCCTAGCCCCCTCCCCCGGCCCCGGCCCTAGGAGCTGGCCCGTAGCCCCTCGCCCCAGAAGCTGGTCCCTCTGCGGCCGGGCTCAGCGGCGGCTCCCCGCTCCGGTGTCTGCGCCCTCGCTGCGGGATGTGTCACTACATGCCCCGCTGCTCCCCTTCCGCGCCCAGCCCGGCTGCGCATTCCTGCCCCGGCTGCTGACCGCGCCCCGGCCCCGGCCCCTGACAGGCCGGGGAGCCGCCCAGACACGGCCCGGGCGGGGGCGGGGGCAGCTGGACCTCATTCACAAATTGGCGAGGGCCGGGGGGCGGGCCGGGGAGAAGGGGAGGGGGCGTCGGCTGCTCCGCTGCTGAGCCTGCCGCCGTTGCGCACTCGTGGGTCCCCGGACTCTCGGGCCCTCGCATCCCCTGCCCCCTGGACCCCCGGACCCCTAGCTCCCCAGCCCCCTGACTACCAGGACTCCTGGCCCCCGGCTTCCCGGACCCCCGGTTCCTCAGATCCCCAGACCCTCGGACCCCTGACTCCATCTCCCCAGACCCTCGGACCCCTGCCCCCTGGATCCCCGGTTCCCTCAACCCCCGGCCCTCCAGCCCCCTGGCTCCCCAGCTTCCCAAACCCCTGGTTCCCCAGGCCTCTGGACCCCAGCCCCCCTGGCCTCTTGGACCCCCGGCTCTCTAGCCCCCCGATTTCCTATCCCAACCCCACGGCCCCCCAGCTCTCAGGCCTGAGTAGAAAGGGTTGAGCTGCTGCTGGGGCAGCGGGAATGGCAGGGTTGGGGGCGATGAGGGGCTCTTTTTGTAGTGGCAAATCTTAGGTGCCCCCCCCGCCCCGACTGGAAGTTGTCCTAGTCTCCCCTATCCAGCCCTTCCCAGAGCCCCAGACCCCTCCCAGGGCTTGTGAGCCTGGAGTGGTGTCTGTGATGGTCCGAGCCCTGCATGGGGGAGGCGTCTGCTCGGGGACTGGGTCCTGCTGCTCGGGGGACTGAAAAAAGGTAGTGGTCTGGGGGCTTACCTGGGGGAAACGGGCTTGGGCAGGAGCTTGGGACACCTGGGGAGGAAGCCGTGACAGGGTAGGATGGGTCGGGCCCCTCGAGAGGATGGCCTTGCGGATGAGGGGGCTGCCAGCCGGGGGATGGGGTTGGGGGGTATCCCTCAGAGTCACTATGGGTGGAGGAGAGGTTGGGTTAAGGGACAACTGGTGCAGGGCCAAGATCAGGTACTGGGGCCTTCATTGTCTCCACACTATTTCTATGTTTGAAGGGCATCCTAGCCCCCGGGACTTAGGTGTGGGGCCCTGGGGCCATGGGATTTGCCCTTGTAGGACTGAGGAAGACGGTATTATTTTAAGACTCCAGGGTTCCAGTCCCCAAACCGTGAATCCCTCTGGCTGTTCCAGGCCTGCTCTATGCCTCCATTCCCTAGCCTGTAAATTCGTTGTGGGCAGGGAATGTGTTTGTTGTTATATTGTACTCTCCCAAGAGCTTAGTACAGAGCTCCGCACACAGTAAGTGCTCAATAAATACGATCAAATGAATTAATGAATTTCCCCAGAGGATCCCACAGGTTTCTGGGTGCTATTTACCCAACAGTAAATAACATTCCAAAAGAAGTGCCCCACACATCTCTCTCCCAGATTCTGGCCTCACTCTAGCATTCATTCATTCATTCAATCTTATTTATTAAGTGCTTACTGTGTGCAGAGCACTATACTTAGCCCTTGGGAAAGTACAGTACAACCACAAAGAGTGACAATCCCTGAACCTACTCTCTCTCTCTCTCTCCCTCTCTCTCTCTCTCTCTCTCTCTCTCCTGGGTCCTGGGAGGTGGGTGGAGAGAGAGGGAGGGACAGAGAAAAGCAAAGTTGTAGTCCCTGCCCTTGAAAAGCTGACAGTCCGAGGAGACAAGACAGGCCTTGACACACGTGGGTACAGGCATATAAACACAGACATCAAGCACAAGTGACAGGCAGATAACTTGAAACATGAACACAGGCAAATATTGACAGGGATATATACCTGGTTGAAAACTAGGACATTGGACCCCATCCCAAGCTTCCCCTTTTCTCTCCCTCAAAGGCTGAAAGTCAGTGGTGAGTAAGGGGGGGGGGGGGGGCGAACAAGTGGTATGAAAGCACCCCTCATTCCAGAACAGCCAGGCAATGGGAGGCGAGAACAAGTGGTATGAAAGCACCCCTCATTCCAGAACAGCCAGGCAATGAACCTCAGGAAGATGGCGTGTCCTACACTGAGCTGCTTAGAATGGCCAGAGCCAGGTGGAGTTCACTTGGGCTTTGAGTCAGGGGGTCCCGAGAGCTCCGCTGCCCTGGAGGGGATTTCCAACTCTGGGTCTTGGGTCTTGACCACAGCTGGAGCAGGCGGTCTGGGGTAGCTCCTGTTGTGCTGGCAGCAGCTGGTCTGAGGCGGGACTGTTGGGCCCTGGGGGCCCAGGTGGCTGGCTCCAAACCAGCCCTAACATAGAGCAAGGTGGGCGGAAGGCCCAGGGAGGTCTTTTGGGCCACCCTCAGTTGTCCAACAGAGCACCGGAATCAGCCGGCTGAACGTCTTTCAGCTTGCCACTTGGCAATCTGAGAGCCGAGGATAGTCCGGTTCTAAGCGTGTGGAGTCGATCCAGTTTAGGAAGGAAGTGAGGAGGGAGGGGTAGTTTAGTGGATTCCAAATCTCCTGAAAGAACACAAGTGAGATGCCCTGAATGTTGGGAGGAAACTAGAAAACTGGGCCACTCTTCTACTTCCTCCATATGGTTCCTTCCCAGGGAGGCCAGGAAGATGCTCCCTTTGTTCTTTCTCCCTCCCAGCCCCACAGCACATATGTACATATCTGGAATGTATTTATTTGCATTGATGTCTGTCTCCCCTCCTCTAGACTGGAAATTCATTGTGGGCAGGGAATGTGTCTATTGTTATATTGTACTCTCCCAAGCATTTAGTACAGTGCTCTGCACATAGTAAGTGCTCAATAAATCTGATTTAAAGAGTGAATGAATGAATGAATCCTGGGTCCTGGAGTGCAGTGCTAAGATTTCCCAGGACTGTCTTTGGGCCTCCTGTCCCCCGGGGCTCAGGAAACAGCAGCTGGGTCCTTGAGGGTAGTCACCACCCAGAGCCTCCTTCCCCCCAGGCAGCCCTCCCAGATTAATAATAATAACTGTAGTATTGTTATGCACTTATGATGTGCCAGGCACTGTATTAAGCTCTGGGCTGGATACAAGCAAATCGGGTTGGACAGTCCCTATCCTGCAAGGGGCTCACCGTCTTAATCCCCATTTTACAGATGAGGTAACTGAGGCATAGAGAAGTTAATTGACTTGCCCAAGGCCACACAGCAGACAAGTGGCAGAGCTGGAATTAGAACCCATGACCCTCTGACTCCCAGGCCTGTGCTCTATCCACTACACCATGCTGCTTTGATCCCATTTCCCTCATACAAAATGATACATTTTTAGAGGATGTGTCCTTCTGTTCGTTTTAGAACCTCTGAACATAAAGAATTCCATGATCATTTTCCCTGGTAAATTCTGGTCTCCTTCACCGGTTTCACCCCTCACATACTTTTCACACCAGAAATGAGTAAATGCCAAGGAAGATTTGCTCATAAATGATTTCGTGTCAATCAAAATTCTGAAAAGATTGTGGAAGAATTATGATATGGTGGCACGTCCATCACAGACTTCATCTGAGTTGGCTGGGAACGACTTTATGTGGTTTCAGATATCGCCTCTGGTGTTGGTGTTCGTTAGTGAAACGTGAACTCATGATTAAATATGTGGCGTCTGAGTCATGTGAGTGTTTGCAGTAGATTGATGTTGCTCTTTGGGGCAGGACTGCCATTTTGGCATAGAGCACTCCAAGAAGCAGCAGTAAGCCATCGGAAATGTAATGCATAAACTCCACAAATATGTGCCTGAGGACAATAAGCAATCAACCAATGGTATATATTGAGAACTCACAGAGTGCAGAGCACTATATTAAGTGCTTGGGAGCGTACAATATAACAGAGTTGGTAGAGACCTTCCTTGCCCACAGTATGCTTGCAGTCTATGCTCTGCCCATCTAGACTGTTTTCCCTTCTAAACTGTAAGCTCACTGTGGGCAGGGATTCTGTTATATTGTTATTCTGTTAAATTGTAGTAATAATAATGTTGGTATTTGTTAAGCGCTTACTATGTGCAGAGCATTGTTCTAAGTGCTGGGGTAGATACAGGGTAATCAGGTTGTCCCACGTGAGGCTCACAGTTAATCCCCATTTTACAGATAAGGTAACTGAGGCACAGAGAAATTAAGTGACTTGCCCACAGTCACACAGCTGACAAGTGGCAGATCCGGATTCGAACCCACGATCTCTGACTCCCAACCCCGGGCTCTTTCCATGGAGTCACGCTGCTTCTCTGTACTCTCCCAAGCACTTAATACAGTTCTCGGCACACCATAAGCGCTCAATAAATATGATTGATTGATAGATGACATAGTGTCCCTTCAGGAATGACGGACAACCCTTAATCCTGAGACTTCAGGGCCCAAAACTTGCCCAGAAGAATTCATTCTGGTGCTAGTAGCTAGAGCAGGTTCACTGACTCTCTTTTCTCTCTCTCTCTCTCCTGACCAATGTGCTCCTGTTGAGGCACAGAATGCAATGAGCAAAATAATAATTGTGGTATTTGTTAGACCCATATTATATGCCAAGCACTGATAGCAGATAATCAGGTCGGGAAAATTCCCTGTCCCTCACAGGGGTCACAGTCAAAGTGGGAGGGAGATGAGCAAGCAGATGGGCAGGGGTGCAATACAGTGCAAAGAACAGGTGAGGTTTTCACCCGTATCAACCTGCTGTAGGCCGAGCCTGGTCTAGAACCAAGGTTTCTTGAGTCCCAGAGCACTGCGCCTCGGGTGGACCAGAAGTAGGGGGAAGGAGGGGAAGAAGTTTGGGTGAAAAAGATTAGAATGTATCAAGTTCTCAATCTATCTGTAGGCAATAGGGCTGAGCTGCTCTCCTGGGTCAGAAGGATGAGTCCATCTTACCACTGGGTGGAAACAGGATGCTTGCAGGTTAATAAAAATAACAATAATAATAACACTAACAATAATAATAATACTTTGTGCCCAGCGCTGGAGCAAAGTGGTCTAGTGGCTAGAGCATGGGCCTGGAGTCAGAAGGATCTGGGTCCTAATCCCAGCTCTGCCACTTGTCTGCTGTGTGACCTTGGGCAAGTCACTTCCCTTCACTGTGCCTGTTACCTCAGCCATAAAATGGGGATTATGATTGTAAACCCCATGTGAGATATAGACTGTGTCCTACCTGATTATCTTGAATCTACCCCAGTGCTTACTACAGTGCCTGGCACATAGTAAGCACTTAACAAATACCATTTAAAAGAAAAGTCAGATCAGACACAGTCACTGTTCCACATGGGACTCACTGTCTAAGGGAGAGGGAGAACATGGATTTCGTCCCCATTTTATTGGTGAGGAAACAGACACAGAGAAGTTAAGTGACTTTCTGAGGTCACAGAGTAGCCAAGTGGTGGAGCGGGGATGAGGACCCAGGTCTCCTGACTCCTACTTCTGTACTCTTTCTATTAGGCCACACTGCTTCTGTGATCTGTGTGTTGGGGAAAGTCCTGACAAGCACCATCATATTGAGGGATGGACTCCTTCCCTTCTCAACTTTCTCTCTCTGCTTCCCTCACTTTCCTACTAGGGACTGGCCTTTCCATGCATTTACCCAAACCCCTCCTTGAGCCTCCTGGTACTTTGGGTCTGCACGACTTCCTGTGCCAATGAATTCCACCCACATACCTGTCCGTGGGGCACAGTGTCTCTTTTTGTTTGTATTGGAGCTCCCACCTTCAAGGTTCAGTGAGTGCCCCTCTGTGCTGTGGTTGTGGCATTTGATGAATACGATTCTGTGTTTTCCCTGTCCACACCCTTTGGGATTTTGTAAACTCTCAGCATGTCCCCTTCAAGCGTCTTTGTCTTTCCAGACTGGGGAATCTTAGCCTTCTCATCCTACCTTTATGTAGAAACTGCTCCATCCCCCCATCATCATCATCATCATAATTGTGGTATATGTTAATCACTTACTATGTGCCTAACACTGTTCTAAGCACTGAGGTAGAAACAAGATCATCAAGTTCCATGTGGAGCTCACAGTCTAAGTAGGAGGGAGAACAGATATTGAATCCCTATTTTTCAGACGAGGGAACTGAGACACAGAGGAGTTAGGTGACTTGCTCAAGGTCACACAGCAGGTATGTGGCAGAGCTGGGATTAAAACCCACATCCTCTGACTCCCAGACCTAGGCTCATTCTACTAGGACATGCTGCTTCTAACCTGATCATCTTTTACCTGTCACAGCCAATCTCTGGATAGCTTGGGTTGGGCCATCAGGGGCTCAGGCTCTAATCAGAGTGTTGGCCTGCTGTTGGACTTTGGGAAAGCCACTTAACCTCTCTGGGACTTGGTTTCCCCATCTGCAAAATGGGGATAAGATACTGGTTCTCCACACCCATTAGACGGCAAGTGTCATGTTTGGGTAGATCTGTGTCTGAATTGATTTTCTTGTATCAACTCCAAGATTTAGCATAGTACCTTGGCACAGAGAAAGCACTTAATGAATGCTAGAATTGATTCTCCAGCTCTGTCATATTCGTTGTGGGCAAGGGATTGCCACTGTTTATTGTTGTATTGTACTTTCCCTATTGCTCTGCACACAGTAAGCCCTCAATAAATAGGGTTGAGTGAATGAATGAAGACCCATCAACCACAATCAACCAATCAATCAGTCAATCAATGGTATCTATTGAGGACTACTGTACGCAGAGCATTGAACTAAACTCTTGGGAAAGTACAATACAACAGGATTGGTAAAAAGGATCCCTGCCCTCAAGGGACTTACAGTTTACTATTGAATGAATGAATGAGTTTAGTGGATGGGGGAGGAAATATAGTGAGCAGGGAACATGTCTGTTTACTGTTGTATGCTCCCAAGCACTTAGTATGGTGCTTTGCACACCAAAAGAGCTCAATAAATACTACCGAACTAAGAATATGCCATAGCTTTTTTTCATATCTGGTTTAGCTCTGCACTGTGCTCTGCTTTCTATCCTCTCCCTGATGTTTTCTTTTCTTCTCTTATATTTTATGCATTTTTTTCACATACATGTGTCAATTTCTGTTCTGTGTTCTCCATTGGACTCTCAGCTTCTAAAGGTCTGGAATCCCGTGTTTCCCTACCCGAGACATTCTGCTCAGAGGCCTGTAACTGCAACTGGTATTTAACTTGTAAATACTGTTATATCTGCCTCCCACCATATAAACTTGTGGGTGGGAAATTTGTTCTGTGCTTCTCTTGTACTTTATCCAGCACTTAATACAGTGCTTTGCACCCAGTAAGATGCTCAAAAGTAATAGCGGTATTTAAAAAGCATTATGTGCTAAACTCTGGGGTAGATACAATACAGTCTGATGCGACAGTCTCTGTCCAACATGGGCTCACAGTCTAAGGGAGAACAGGTTTTTAAATCCCCACTTTACAGAGGAGGAAACTGAGGCACATAGAAGTTAAGTGACTTGCCCAAGGTCACACAAAAGGCAAGCTGTGTACTTGGGATTAGAACCCAGATCTCCTGACTCCCCGGCCCACTGTCTTTCTACTAAGCTATGATGCTTCTCAATAAAGAATAATTAAAATAATAATAATAATTAATAACTATAGTATTTGTTAAGTGCTTAGTCTATGTTAAGCAGTGTTCTAAATACTGGGGTTGATACAGGTTAATCCCATCAGACTCAGTCTCTGTCCCAAAGGATGCACACAGTCTAAGTAGGAGGGAGAACAGGCATTGGATCTCATTTTACAGATGAGGGAACTGAGGCACAGAGAAGTTTTATATGGCATTTGTTAAGTGTTTATAAGTGCAGGGGTAGGTACAAAATGATAAGGTTGGACACAATCCTTGTCCCACGTAGGACTCACATTTTATGGATGAAGCAACTGAGGCATAAAGAATTTAAGTGACTTGCCCAAGGTCACACAGCATACATGTGGCATAGCCAGAATTAGAACTCAGGTCGTCTGACTCCCAAGTTGGGGTTCTTTTCACTAGGCAATGCTGCTTCTTTATTACTACTACTATTATTATCATTATGATATTTGCTAAGTGCTTACTATGTGTCAGGCACTGTTCCAAGCACTGGTGGAGATACACGGTAATCATGTTGTTCCATGTGGGGCTCACAGTCTTAATCTCCATTTTACAGATGAGGCAACTGAGGCACAGGGAAGTTAAGTGACTTGCCCAAAGTCACACAGCTGACAAGTGGCGGAGCTGGGATTAGAACCCACTACCTCTGACTCCCAAGCCTGTGCTCTTTCCACTGATCAATGGGAAAGGAGAATCTACTACCTCCAGATGTCATTTTCTCAATCAGGTAACTTGTGGATAATAGCCTTTGTTTCCTTCTTGGATTCTTGCAGAGAACCAGGGAGGATCCTAGTTAGAATATGGTCAGGGCAGAACATGAGAGGCACAAAGAAGAGGCTCACAGCCTCAATATTCTGGCCTGGAGAGGTTCCCTTGTACCCCAGATCACTTAATTCCCACCTAAATTCCTCTGCCTTCCAGCATGACCCTTCTATTGCCCCCGAATGAAATCCCAGCCAAACTCCTATCTCTTCTCTCTCTTTCCCTTTTTTATCCTGCTCTCCAAATTGGAAACAGACACTAAGGGCCAATAGATTTTTCTCTCTAGCTGGACTGCCAGGCTCCTGCCTAGATCCAGATTCCTATCTTCTCTTTCTGAGTGATTTCCCATCTCATCACTGGGTTGGCAGCTGGTCCTCTGAAATGAGTCCTGTGTGAATGGAAGGACCCTTTCCTGGATCTCTCCCACCTCCAAGCCTCCTCTACTCACTCCAAACCCGGTGCTGCTCCTGAGGACTCAATCACCTTGCTCTCTCCTACCTCATCTCTCTATTCTCCTACTATAACCCAGCCCTCACACTTTGCTTCTCTAATGCCAACCTACTCACTGTACCTTGATCTCATCTATCTCGTTGCTGACCTCTCGCTCACATCATGCCTCTAAGCTGGAACACTCTCCCCCTTCGAATCTGTAGGATGATCACTTTCCCCACCTTCAAAGCCTTATTGAAGAAACATCTCTTCCAAGAGAACTTCCCTGACTAAATCCTCATTTTCTCTTCTCCCATTCCCTTCTGCGTAACTCTTGCTCTTGTATTTGAACCCCTTTTTGACCCTTCGGTCAACCCCATGACATTTATGTACATATCCATAATTTATTGTTTCCCACTCTAGATTGTAAGCTCACTGTGGGCTGGGAATGTATCTACCAACTCTGTTATATTGTCTTCTCCCAAGCACTTAGTACAGTACTCTGCACACAGTAAGAGCTCAGTGAATATGATTGATCGATCATTGGATTGATAGTGATGCAGCCTCCAGCCTCCCCAGTCACAGACCCGGTTGATCTCTCATTAAACTGATTCTTCAGTTTCTAGGTGATCCCCGGGGCTGGGTTGGAATAGCCCACATACCCAGTGACCTTAGATGATGTGACTGTTGATGGAGGTTATGGGGAGGTAAGGGAAGAGAAGCAGTGGCCAGCACTACAGTCTTGCTCTGCTCCTGCCCCCCAAGTGATATCCTAAGGTGATGGTGGAAGATGGGAACAGGGTGAGGGTACCCACCTGGGCTACATTTGTTCACTCACTGGGAGCAGCCCTTACTTGTGGGGGTACAGCAGCTCTTGGTGGGGGGCAATGTCCAGAGCCCCATGAGGGACTCCACTCCAAAAAGCCCTGCCTCCTGGCCTTGATTTTTGACTCCTCTCCAGCCTTGAGAAGTAATCCACCTGCTTTGGGGTCAGGCAGAGCACAACACTCAGTACTCAGTGGGTGGACAAGGAAAGGAGGAGGAGGAGGAAGAGGCATGGGAGGAGAAGGAGAAATAATAATAATGATAACTATGGTATTTGTTAAGTGCTTACTATGTGCCAGGCACTCTATTCAGCACTGGGGTGGGTACACGCAAATTGGGTTGGTCACAGTCCTTGTCCCGCATGGGGCTCACAGTCTGGATCTCTATTTTACAAATGAGGCAACTGAGGCACAAAGAAGTGAAGTGACTTGCCCAAGGCCACTCAGCAGATAAGTGGTGGAACAGGGATTAGAACCCATGACCTTTTGACTCCCAGGCCCATGCTCTCTATCCACTATCCATGGTGCTTCCCCCAAAATAAAGGCTAGGCTTTCAAGGGACAGCTGTTAAGTGTCTACTATGTGCCAGGCACTGTATTTAGCACTGGGGAAGATACAAGCTAATCAGGGTGGACACAGTTTATGTCCCACATGGGGCTCACAATTTCCATTTCAAAATTAAGTAACTGAGGCACAGAGAAGTGAAGTGACTTTCCCAAAGCCACACAGCAGACAAGTGGTAGAGCTAGGATTAGAACCCAAGTCTTTTGACTCCCAAGCCAGTGCTCTATCCATTAGGCGGCGAGAGGAAAAGAAGAAGGGGAGTGGGGGGAGAGGATGATAAAGAAGAGGAGGGAGTGGAGGAGGAGGAGGAGGATGTGATGGAGGATGGGAAGGAAGGGAAGGCATGGCAGATGAAAAATGACATTGTTTCCATGTCACGGCCCAGCCAGGCAATTTCCCTTCCTCCAGCAGGGCTGACCCAGCCTTTTGACCCCCCGAATCACTGTCCCCTTATTGCGCCTCCCTCCCCCGCTGCTCTCTGTCCACTGCTGACCAGTGGGGCTATGAGGAGGCCAGGATCACTCAGGACAGGAGAGGTCAGTCAGCCTGCAACCCGATCAGACCCACGCATATACAGAGACTTTACCCACGTTTTTCCCCTTTCAGTGGGAATTTGCTCTACATTTTCATTTGTCAAAACCAGGACAACACCAAGTGTGTTTGAATCTGAACTGAAAATGTGTCAATTCAGCAAGAAATCCCTTTGAAGACTTGGGGTGGGCGGAGGAGTCGGGGGAGGGGGGGAGAGGTGGAGGCGGAATCTGCTTATTTCCAGCTCTCCAGTGAGAGCAACTCTGCCCTGCGGCGCCTAGCCATTCTTGTAACTTTTTTAAACATCTGTCCCCCCTCCTTTAGTCTGCTAGAGAGCAGGGATAGTGTCTCCCAACTGTGTAAAACACTGCTCCGCACACAGTCACCTCTCAATTAATATCATTTACTGATTGAGCTTTCCCTTCCTCATGATTCCTTTCTCCAGGTTTTGGATTCTACCCTCTGGGTTGGGGAAGACTCCTCCTTGCCGAGCCTTGGTAGGAGATGGGCTAGAAGCCCCCCCATCCCTGCCCGCAACAGCCCTTCAAACCCAGTCCCTTTCACCATCCCTTGGAAGTACCCTCCCTGGCCTTCCTGGACTCCCAAACCTGCTGGAAGCCCAAGGAGCAGAACACCCCGACAGCCACCACCAGAATTCTGCCTCCTGGAGTCTTCCCAGGCCCTGCCCGCTCCCCTGCCTGTACCGGCCCTTGCTTAGCGCTCACAGGTCCCCCGGTCCCCCGTCCCCTGGCCTTCTGGTCCCCCAACCCTCCACCCACCCGCTCCCTGCCCTCACAGGGCAGAGCAGGAGGGCCTTAATCAAAGTTTCTGCTTCTTTTAACTATTTTGATTTATAGACGCGATTGCAACAGACATCAAGTGTTCGGGCCCTGATCTGCCTGAGCTTGCTCCTGGGTCTGGCTTTCTCCGTGGAATTCCCCCTCTTTTAATTGCTTTCCAAACCCAATAACTTTCCTGATTCACCCGGGATACCTTTCGTCTGCAGGGAGAATTAAGCCCCTTTATGAGGAGCGATGGGCCGAGTCTGGACTTGAGAAGGCATTTGATCGGTGCAGTTCCCTGCGACCTGGGGTGCGCCTGCAGCTCTCTGCCAGCTCCCCAACTCCTCCCCCGGAGGTTGGGGGGGTCTCCTATCCCCCAGGGCTGGGGGGGAAGCACATGGTGACCAGAAAGAGGGCATAGTCCTGAGCACTGGGGGGTCCAGAAGGGTGAGCCTTCCACTTTTGGACTGATGCCCTCAAATGTGGCTGCTTCTCCTACCTTTTGTCACTCCAACTTGAGAAGACAGAACGCCCGTTGGGGAGGGGGCCTGTGGCAGGTGGGATCTGGGGGACAGAGCTAATGGAGACATGGGGGGAAAGGGGTCTGAGACTTAGAGGTGGGGGATCCTTGAGATACTCTCTGAGGCCTTCCTCCAGGTGGGGATGTGAGGAGGAAGGAGGGCACCTTTTGATTGCCCCTATCCCTTGGCCCAGAGGAGGAGCGGTGTGTATTGAGGAGATACACCCCAAGTTGACTCTGAGTCAATTGAACCATCTCCCTCCATCTGCCTTTCTGACCAGTCCAGAAGCACCCATTTGGCACTAATTTAACAAATTCCCCTCATTCCAGGACCAGTGCCTCAGCACTGGCTGAGAGCCTGCTCCCAGGGAGCTGTGATTCCAAATCTAAGCAACACAGACCCCAAGGAGTCACTGTCAGACCGCAGGGGGTCACTGACAGGCCCCACCCCATCCCCTGCCAGCCAGAGTCAGGAGTGAGGGGAGCGGGAAGGATGGCAGGAAGGATGCCTACCCAGCTGGGTGGCAAGTATCAGAGAAATCCTGGAGTCTTGGAGAAGTGCAATCTGCAGGCCTGAGAAGCAAATGGATTTCAAGTCTCCGATCCCACCGGACTCATGGATCATCTCAAGATAAGATCGGCCCTTGGCTGGGACTGCTGGCCCCTACCCTGCTCTCTGGAACTTGGTGAGTGAGAGACGCTGGCTTCCAGTCCTGTCTCGGGGCTCATGAGCCAGTTCTTTCCAAGATCTTGTTCCAGAGAGTTCACATTAGCAGTGGTAGAAGTAATGACACTTACTGATCACCTTCTGAGAGCAAAACACCGTGCTAAGTGTTTAAGAAGGTACATCGGAAGCACTTAAAACACATGTCCCCTGACATTGTGGAGTTTGCAATCTAATGGGAGAGGCAAGAATAGGAAATTATTTATCAATTGTCATAGCAAGAGGAAGATCCAGGATCAGATAGGGAGCAGAACGATTCTGAGAGGATGAAGCTTCAGAATAGATTACTTTTTAAATGGTATTCGTTAAGTGCTTACTATGTGCCAGTCACTGTACTAAGCACTGGGGTGAATAAAGGCTAATTGGATTGGACACAGTCCTTGTCCCACATAGGGCTCACAGTCTAATCTCCATTTTACAGATGAGGTAACTGAGGCAGACAGAAGGTAAGTGACTTACCCAAGGTCACACAGCAGACAAGTGGTGGAGTCAGGATTAGAACCCAGGTCCTTCTGACTCCCAGGTCAGTGCTCTTTCCACTAGGCTTGGATGTTGTAGTCTCTAAGGGGTGGGCTAAAGACCCACAGGAGAAGGCTAAGGATCAGACGCTGAAGGGTTGCTGTGTGCAGTTTAACATCTACTGGCACCTCTGACCAGCACCAAAAGGCCAGAACATTTTTAGAATTGCCTGAGGACTGCCATGTCTGCCCAATCTTCTCCCTTCAAGTCAGGTCAGGTCTACGGTCTGCGGGCCTCATGAGACTTGCTGTGAAGGTGGCTCTGGCCCCTAAAGGCACCACCTCCCCCACTGGCTAGAGGAATGGAGGAAACTCAGCCCCAATTCCCACTCCTTCCCCAAGTTCTTCATTTCCGCTGACAGCTGGGATCCTTGTTCATAGCCAGAAGGGCTGGGCTGCATCCATTTCCTACTCTCTGGGATTCTGGGGTTCTAGGCACTGGGGGCATCTTGCAGGCAGTTCCCCAGCAGCAATGATGGCAGCAGCTGTAGCAGTTTGCATCGCATGGAAGAAAAATAATAATAATTATGGTATTTGTTAAGTGCTTACTATGTGCCAAACTCTGTTCTAAGTGCTGAGCTGGATACTAGGTAAGCAGGCTGTCCCACATGGGGCTCACAGTCTTAATCCCCATTTTACAGATGAGGGAACTGAGGCCCATAGAAGTTAAGTGACTTGCCCAAGGTCACACAGGTGACAAGTGGCAGAGCCTGGAGTAGAACCCACGACCTCTGACTCTCATGGCCAAGCTCTTTCCACTAAGCCATGCTGCGATGAGGCCAGTTAACGTGTGTGTGTCTACACACAGATATGTGAGAGAAACTGACTGTAGTGTGAGAGTAAGAGATTTCTCTGTATGTAAGAGAGGCTGTGTGAGAGGGAAACTGCTTGTGGGACTGTATATTTTCCAGTGTGGTAGGGTGAGAGGGTGTGAATGTATGTGAGCGTCGTGTCTGTCCATCTGATTGTCACTGTGTTTCTCTACGTCTCTGTTTCCTTCCTTCCTGCCTGCCTTCTCCAACCCCTAATCTTGGACAAAGGAGAGCCCCGCCCACACAGTGAAAGTACAAGAAATCACTAGTAGTCTCCAATTAAATTACTTTGGTTCGGTTTAAAATGATATATTAGTACTGATTAGCAGTTAGCAGGCTTTTAGATCCAAGGCCCGGGACGAGGCCTGATTCAACCGCATACCCACAAGCCTAAGTTCGAATCGCCAGGGCTAGAGGGTCAGTCTAGCCACAATCCATGGCAAACATTGGAGCTGGCCCAGCTGGCCGGGCCTCTCACTATAACTCCCGACTACCACCTGCTGTCGATTGAGGGGTGTGCAGGGTCACCCCGAATCTCAGGAACTCGGTGGGCCGCTACCGGGCCCACCTCCCCAGAATTGCCCGCCTGCCCCTCACCCTGCTCCTACAACCTGGCACCACTCAAGAGCTTATGGTGACGAGTCGCCCATCCCACGGGAGGTGGGTTGGACCTAAATCTCGGGGTCCTGACTCACAGCCCCCAAAATGGCCAGGGCTGCTTTCAACTAGTCAACGTGAGGCCGTTGTTGGGAAGGGATTGGAATTGTACATTCCAAGCGCTTAGTGCAGTGCTCTGCACACAGTAAGCGCTCAGTAAATACGATCGAATGAATGAATGAACGGTAGAGGGGACAGAGACAGCTGCAGCGGAAAGGGGTGCTGGTAATAATGTTGGTATTTGTTAAGCGCTTACTATGTGCAGAGCACTGTTCTAAGCGCTGGGGTAGATACAGGGTAATCAGGTTGTCCCACGTGAGGCTCACAGTTAATCCCCATTTTACAGATGAGGTAACTGAGGCACAGAGAAGTGGAGTGACTTGCCCACAGTCACACAGCTGACAAGTGGCAGAGCTGGGAGTCGAACCCATGTCCTCTGACTCCGAAGCCCAGGCTTTTTCCACTGAGCCACAGTGGGTACTGATGGTGTCTACCAACTCTGCTGTATTGTCCTTTACCAAGCACTTAGTTCAGTGCTTTGCACATAATAAATGCTCAATAAATCCCACTGATTGATTGGCTAATTGCTGGCTGTGGTGGGAGAATGGGCCACTTCTGGGCCTTTCCTGAAGTTTTCAGGATGGCTGAGATGGCCTAGTTAATTTCACCCAGCCCGTCTCCTCAGCTAGGTCTCTGTTGTGGTGGGCCCTTTCACGGCTACAGGACCCTGGCGCTCGGGCAGGGGTTGGCACAGAATGGGATAAGGAAGCCATGAGTTCTAGCTGAGTGGAGTCTGGACACACTTCGCTCTTCTAAGGCATTTGGATTTGTACACTTTATTCGCCCCAGCCTTAGCACCACAGCAGTATAGTAATAATGACGATTATAATAATATTAGTAATAGTATTTGTTAAACACTTACTATGTGCCAAAAACTGTACTAAGCTCACAGTCTAAAGTAGGAAGGAAAACAGGTATTGAATCCCCATTTTGCCAATGAGGAAACTGAGGCACCGAGAAGCTAAGTGATTTGCCCAAATTCACACAGCAGACAAGTGGAAGAGCTGGGATTAGAACCCAGGACCTCTGACTCCCAGGCCTGTGCTCTAGGTCATGATGCTTCTATGTACGTGGCTTCATAGCCATAATTTATTTATTTACATATTAATGTCTGTCTTCCCCTCTAGACTGTAAGCTTGTTTTGGGCAGGAATCATGTCTACCAACTGTGTTATATTGTACTCTCTCAAGGGTTTAGTATAGTGCTCTGCACACAATAAACACTCACTAAATATGAACGATTGATTGATCGATTGATAACAGCCAATCTATTCACTGTACCTCGAACTTCATTTATTTATTCGTATTTAGAGGGCTTACTGTGTCCTGCAAGATTTCAGTCCTGAGCAGCAGAGACTGAGGGCTTCCCTGGGAAGGAGCTGGGGGATGTGGAAGGTGGGAGAGGTCAGAGACTGAGAGAGAGATGCAGAGGGAACTGTGCGATAGAGTCCAGCCTTGCAGTCCAGGCTGGCCAGATAGGCCGAGGAAGAATAGAAGAGGGGAGGCTCCAGATGCCAGAATCTCAGCCCAGGTTTCATATGCAGGGGCCGGTCATCCAATCTTATATTGGACTGTCCAGTTTCCACCTGACCTGTCAGCATGTCTTCTTGTTTGGAATTTACATTTACAGAGCTGAGTCCCACGGCTCAGATGTGAGCTGGAGTTTACCTGAGATTGGGAAGGAGACTCAGAGGGTCTGGGGTCAAAGGGAGCTCAGGGGGTGGAGTCCCAGATCTCCCTGGAAAAACACTCCAAGACCAGGTAGAATTGGTGTTTCTGAGTGAAATGGTAAATATTACCTCATTATGTTAGGCCGTATGGCTCGTGCAGTGGCCGGTGCAGTGATCGGTGCACTGTATGGGACCTCACATGAATCCCCTGTCCATTATTCTCCAGGGTTGTCGGTGGTCACCCTGGGGTGGGGCCCCCAGATCGACTCTCTGACAGAGTCCATAGCGGCAGGTGCTCTGCCTTTCTGTCTGTGGTTCTCAAACGTGTCCACCTTGAGGTTTCCCACAAACCCACACGTGCCACCCTCCTTCTATTACAACCAAAAGTTTGAGTCTTTAGTAAAGTGACTAGAAGGCCCACGGTTCTGTCACTGCAGCCCCTGAACGACCAATCAAAACTTTGTCACTCTAGTCTTTGTGACTTCTTAGATTTCTGCACTCCAAGAACCTAGGACCAGAATCAGTGCCACCAAATATTTCTCAAAAAAATTCAGCGTGAAGGAGCGTAGCGTATCTTAGTGGAAGGAGACCAGGACGGGAATCAGAGGATTTGAGTTCAGATTCCAAATCTATCACTTGCCTATTTTATGCCCTTGAGCAAGTCCCTTCACTTCTCTGTGCCTCAGTTTCCTCATCTGTAAAATGGGGATTCAATATGTGTTCTCCCTCTCCTCTAGACTGAGCCCATGAGGGACAGGGACTGTGTCCAACGTGATTACCTTGCATCTACCGCAGCACTTGATATGGAGCTTGGCACATAGTAAGTACCTAACAAATTCTAGTAGTATTATTACTACTATGCATGTTTCTCTCTAACCTTTTTTGAGTCTTCTCTGGTATCATTTTTGGCCTATGCTTAATAATAATGTTGGTATTTGTTAAGCGCTTACTATGTGCCGAGCACTGTTCTAAGCGCTGGAGTAGACACAGGGGAATCAGGATGTCCCACGTGGGGCTCACAGTCTTAATCCCTATTTTACAGATGAGGTAACTGAGGCCCAGAGAAGTTAAGTGACTTGCCCACAGTCACACAGCTGGCAAGTGGCAGAGCTGGGATTCGGACTCATGACCTCTGACTCCAAAGCCCGTGCTCTTTCCACTGAGCCACGCTATGCTTACCCTGTAAGTATCCGTTCTGGATGGGGCCATGCATTTACACAAATCCTTCTTGAGGGAAACACTGTGGCTTAGTGGAAGGGCACAGGCCTGGGAGTCAGAGGCCAGCTCTGCCACTAATCTGTTCTGTGATCTGGGGCACTTCTCTGTGCCTTAGTTTCCTCCTCTGTAAAATGGGGATTAAATCCTACTCCCACCTACTTAGACTGTGAGTCCCAAGTGGGACATGGACTGTGTCTGACCTGATTACCTTGTATCTACCTCCAGTGCTTAGTAAAGTGCTTGGCACATAGTAAACACTTAACAACTACCATAAAACCTACTGATGTTTTTGGCTTGAAACAAATTCCTTGTGCTAATGCCTAATGCCTCAACTTGTTTCCTCTCTTTTATTTTGTTTCACAATGGGTGGCCCCTAATTTAGAGAACAATTCACACCCTTTCCGATTATGTAAACATCAATCAAGTCCCTCCATCAGCCTCCCTCTTCCAGTCTGAAAACTCCTAACCCTTTCAGTCTATCTTCCTAAGGAAGCTTCTCCCCTTCCTCCCCCAGCCCCACCCTCAACATCCTGGCTGCCTTCCTCTGTCCCTTCTCCAGCTCCACCGTGAGAAGCAGCATGGCGTAGTGGATAGAGCACGGGTCGGGGGTTCTAATCCCAGCTCTGCCACTTGCCTGCTGTGTGACCTCGGGCAAGTCACTTCTCCGGGCCTCAGTTCCCTCATCCGGAAAATGGGGATTGAGACTGTGAGCCCCATGTAGGACAGGGACCGTGTCCAACTCGATTCGCTTGTATTCATCCCATGCTAAGTGCAGTGCCTGGCACGAAGTAAGTGCTTCACAAATGCCATCATCATCATCGCCAAGTCCTTCCTAAAGTGCAGTGACCCGAATTGCCCGCAATAGTCTGGAGGTGGGAATGGGCTGGTTTTCTACAGAGGCCACATGATGCAATTGGCCTCAAGCCTCCTGGTTGAGGAAGTGACCTAGAAATAATAATAATAATGATAATAGTGGCATTTGTTAAGCACTTACTACATGCCAAACCCTGAGCGAAACACTGGGGGAGATACAGGATAATCAGTCCGACACCGTTCCTATTCCCCTCGGGGCTCATACTTTAAGGTCAGTCAGTCAATCGTATTTATAGAGTGCTTACCGTGTGCAGTTACTTACACTACCGTACTAAGTGCTTGGGAAAGTACAATATAACAATATAAGGGAGAGAGAGTAGGCATTTAATCCCCATTAATTACAGATGCACCTCTCAGGGTTGCACCTGGAGAGTTTCCAGTACTCTACCAGTCTCAAATACGGGAAGGAGTGTCAAGCAGAGGCCTACCCAATCTATTCCTAGCTTGGGCAGTGGCTAGCGAGAGGAAGGCAATCTGCTACAAGTCAAAACACACCTGGCTGGGTAGCAGTGGCTTGAGAGAGTCAAGGGTGGAGACTCAGGTTTACTGCGTGGAAGGAAGCAAGGGTAAACCACTTCCGTATTTTTACCAAGAAAATTATGGACCCACTACTAGAACGACTGCAGATGGAGGTGAGGCGTTCAGGGAGAGATGAGAGCATGACGTCGCTACGGGTCGCACACGACTCGACAGCATAAGACAACAGCATTTACTGTTGAGGAAACTGAGGCACTGAGAAGTTAATGAACTTGCCCAGGGTGACAAAACAGGCACAGGGAGGAGCCGCGATGAGAACCCAGGTGTCCTGACTCTCAGGCCCGGGCTCTCAGTGGAAAGAGCCCGGGCTTGGGAGGCAGAGGTTGTGGGTTCTAATCCCAGCTCTGTTGCTTGCCAGCTGTGTGACTTTGGGCAAGTCACTTAACTTCTCTGTGCTTCAGTTACTTCATCTGTAAAATGAGGATTAAAACTGTGAGCCCCACGTGGGACAACCTGATTACCTTGTATCCCCCAGCGCTTAGAACAGTGCTTTGCACATAGTAAGCGCTTAACAAATACCACCACTTATTTTAATTTTTTTATTTTTCCACTAGGTTCCGTTGTTTCTCGTCCTCCAGGCCGTCTCCCATACAAGGTCTGTGTGAAACAACAGCTGGCCATGCGTGAGTCTTGGTGCCACCAGAGGGCTCAGTCCAGCTGCCATGGACGGGTGGCTGGACAGGGAGGGATTTTCCCCCTCCTTCCCATTCTTGGGTCTTCTTTGGAGTTTCCCTGGGCTCGGAGAAAGTGGGGCAGAGGGTGGGGGGGTAGGAGGGCCATAGGGTTGAGGCCTGAGCCTGCACTTAACCTGCTCACAACTCGCAAACTCCAAGCTGGCCAGCTGAGGAACCTGCAGAAGGGGACTGCGGAGGAGGACAAGGAGAACTGCTGCTCGTGGGCCGGAAGGTAGGCTCCTGAAGCCCCACAGCTGGAACCCCTTAGTGGGGTCATCAGGTCCAATCTCCTGCCTCCACATAGGTATGTTATTGAGAGTAGGTCACTGGTTCATTTCTGGCTCAAAGAACTCTTCAGCTTTGGGAAGCAGGGTGGCCTAGAGGAAAGAACATGGGCCTGGGAGTCAGAGGACCTAATTGTGGCTTGCCCACTTACCTGCTTTGTTACCTTGAGTAAATCACTTAACTTCTCTCTTGTCTCTTTCCTCGTTTGTAATGTGGGGATTCAATACTTTATCTCCTTCCTCCTTAGACTGTGAGCCCCATGTGGGACCTGCTTATTTTCTATCATCGCAGCACCTAGTGCAGTGCTTGGCACATAGTAAGTGCTTAACAAATACTGCAAGTATGAATTATTATTATTATTACAAGTAGTTCAGCCGGGGTGATGGTTGGTCATCAAAAACTCCAGTCCAGTTGTCAGGAGTGCCTGCCTCTCTGACAATCCCTTGGCCACTCCTGTCCTCTCCCGGGGAGCTTCAGGAGCTGTGGCAAGAGGAGGACTGGGGAAGCTTTGAAGGGGAGATTGGAGATGGGAGAAGGGCAAAAGAAGAGCGGTCGGGGTAGATAAGGGGCATGGGGTAGATAAGGGGCAGCAGGACCAGGCTTCCTACCACCAGGTATCTCACCCATCTCTCCAGGATCTCCTGGGCTGGACCCTCCCCCACCACCCAGTCATGTGACAGGACAGGCTCTATCCTAAGTGGTCCCAGAAGTTTTTTAAATTCTACAGGGATGGGGATTCCATTCCTTCTTTGCAAGGCCAGGGCTGGGATTCCCTCTTCTGAACAGTTGGATTGTATGGTTCCTTCCTGGTTGGGGAGGGGAGCCATGACCCCTGACAGAGCAGATGGTACCAGTGGGAGAACAGCTGAGACTTCTGGGAGAGCAGGCAGCTGGGCCCTGAGGGAGAGCAATAGCCTTGCCCTCTGCAAGAAAGGGAGACCTGTGGTTTCTAATAGCTTTATTGGCAGTATAGGAGATGGACTTGAGTGCAACCTGGGTCCGTGGCCTGTACAGTAGATCCATCAGTTTAGTGTTGTTCTTGCTGTTTGTGTAAGGTCTGCATGGACACCCCTGTACTCTCTGTGCCCCAAGGTGTGGGTGTGCTGGGAGGGAGGGGAAGCAGGAAACTGACTCCCTCCCTGCCAAACCCCAGAACTTCTCCTCCGGGCAAATGAGGCCAAGCTCTGGCTCCTTTGTGTGTGTTGGAATGGAGGGAGGGGAATCTTCCCTGGGGTGTGAGATGGAAGGGAACCTGCAGGGGATGATGGGAACTTTCTTCAGTAAACCAGAGGCTTCTCTCTTAACCCTAGGGGTGTGAGTGGTCTTGGGCAGCAAGTGGAGCCCGTTGACCAAGAGGGAGTTGAAAGCCACCCCTCCATTGTACCCAGAAAGAACCCTTCCTCCTCCCTCAGAGCATCTTCTTTCCCCGGCCGCTGAAATCATGCTTCTCTCACCCTCCTTCATCCGTCCTCATCTCCCCACTTCCAGTCCCCCTCTCTCCCTGACCCTTGGCCAGTGGGGGAGGTGGGAAACAGATGGGCAGAAACAGCAGCACAGAGGGCCAGTAAGCAGAGGGCTAGTGGTTCAACCCTCTTCCACCAACACTGGAAAGGAGGCTCCTGGCCTGCTCCCCAATCTGCCCTCAGTGGCCAACCCCCTCTCCCACCCATGCTGGGCAGCCCACCATCACGTGTAGCTAGTGTCAGCTTGCTAGCTCTTGGGAGCCAACAGACCTGGGACAGAGACCCAGAAAGGAGAAAGCAGGACCCTGTGGTTGCTGGTGCTGGTGAGAAGTGGAAAGAAAGAAGGGTGGGAGAGAGAAAGAAAGAGAGAAAAGCTGCTCAATGCCAAAGGATCCGTCGTGCTGGGCTTGGCTGGGTGTACTTCTCCTTCACTCCGAATGGACCAGGGCTCCAGCTCCTTGGCCAAAACCAAAACCCTTGGGCCCAAAGTTTTTGGCATAACAGCCTAAGAAAGGAAGAAAAAGTTAAGAGTTTAGCCCCCAAACCATCCCTAATATCTCTGGGGAAGGGGGTTTTACATCTTCCAGCAACACCGTTTTTCAGTGCTTCTCAATACCTGCTCAGGAAGTTTTTCCTGAAGTCTACCATGAGTTCCTCTTGCTCCAATGTATGCCTTTTCCTCCTTTTTTGTCTGTGAAGCTGGAGAACATCCTTTTAGGAGACTGGCTAATGAACTGTAAGAGCTTGCTTAGACCCTCCCCCTGCCTTCTCTTTTCCAGGGTGAATGTCCCTTTTCCTCTACATATTCTTCTTGAGTTCAACCCTCTAGTTTATGACATTTGTAGGGTGAAAGAGATTAGGGGAAAAATGAGTGCGATTGGGCTGGGGTCTGCCCTCTATACCTTCCACCATCCCTCCATTTCCTCCCCAAAGAAGCCAGCCAACTTCCCAGTGTGTCTTGGGCTAAGGTGGCCAAGGTAAAGTGAAGGTGTGGACTGATTTGGGCAACACCTGGGATTGGAGGTCAGGAAAACTTGAGCTCCTTGGGCTCTTTCCAGAACCCATCATCCGTTACTTTCAGTCTTGCTCAGAGGCAGGAGAATGCTTCTCTTTCTCTAGAGCACTGACTTACATGGCTAATTTCATAAAGAATTGTGAACTACAAGACATCCGGGCTTTAGAATCCCCCCAGAATTTGGATCTCGCTTTCCTGCCTCTAAACCTTTATGCATGCTTCTCTGCTCCTGTCTGCCATTCTCCACATCACAGTTTAATCCCACTGTCTCCGGGAAGCTTTCCTGATTGACTGACTCCATGCCCTTTACAACCTCATTCCTTCCCCCAAGCACAATCCATGAACCACTTCTTCCTTCAACTCACTCCTGTTGTTCTATCTACATGGGAGTTTGTTGAGAGTCGATGTTACCTTCCCCAAGACCCTGGGAACACCGCGAGGGCCAGACCAAGGTTTCTCTCTTTCTTTTTTATGGTACTTGTTAAGCGCTTACTTACGTTTCAGGCACTGTACTAAGCGCTGGGGTAGATACAAACTAATCAGGTTGGACACAGTCCCTGTCCCACATGCGGCTCACAGTCTTCACCCCCATCTTACAGATGAGGTAACTGAGGCACAGAGAAATTACGTGACTTGTCCAAGGACACCCACAGACAAATGGCAAATCTGGAATTAGAACCCAGGTCCTTATGACTCCCAGACCTGTGCTCTATCCACGAGGGCACACTGTTTCACATCTTCAGTGCCCCATTTCAAGACCTTGCACCTTCGGGCACTTGTCGGACTTGGCAATAGGTGAACTCTCCGGGAGCCTTGCTGACTCTCTGCCCTGATCTGTCCTCCCACCTAGGGGCACTATCTAACACTCTAAGCCACCGGCCTGGGTTCAATAATAATAATGTTGGTATTTGTTAAGCGCTTACTATGTGCAGAGTTCTCAGCGCTGGGGTAGATACAGGGTAATCAGGTTGTCCCACGTGAGGCTCACAGTTAATCCCCATTTTACAGATGAGGTAACTGAGGCACAAAGAAGTGACTTGCCCACAGTCACACAGCTGATAAGTGGTAGAGCCGAAATTCGAACCCATGACCTCTGACTCCCAAAGCCGGGCTCTCTCCACTGAGCCACGCTGGACAGTGGGAAGATGTGGTCATTCCTGCCTGCCCTGAGTGAGTTCAACAGAGAACAGGATCCCTCACCCCAGAGACATCCATCTATCTACAGCCATCCGTAGGTCAGTTCGTGGCCAAACCCGGCTTAGCCCTCTCCACCTGCCCGGCTCAACACCAACTGACCTTTGCAGTAGATCTCGCCGTCCTTGTCTGCCAGCGTGGTGGACTCCAAGCCTTTGCCACACTTGGCACAGCGGAAGCAGGATTTGTGCCAGGACTGGTGAGGGGGAAGAGAGAGCGAGAGAACAGAGGCGTAAATTTTGGGTGGTTGGTTTTTTTTACAGATATTTGTTAAGTGCTTACTGTGTGCCAGGTACTGTACTAAGCACTGGGGTAGACACAAGCTAATCAGGTTGGTTAGAGTCTCTGTCCTATGGGCCTCACAGTCGTAAACCCTATTTTATAGATGAGGTATCTGAGACACAGAGAAGTGGAGTGGCTTGCCCAGGGCCACACAGCAGACAAGTAGCGGAGTTGGGATGAGAACCCAGGTCTTTCTGACTCTCTGGCTCGTGATCTATCCACTAGGCCATGCAGCTTCTCAGCAGAAGGAGGTGTGAGGTCCTGAGGGGAGCCAATCCCCCATTCAGTGCCCACCTAGCTGCTCCCCCGGTTGCTGGGGATGCCCCACCCCCAACCATGCCATCCATGAGACCAGCCTTCCCATCGGCCAGATTTCAGGGAGCTGGCAGCACTACCGGGGCCCTCCAGAGATGCCGTCTAGATTGTAAGCTTGTTGCAGGCAGGGAACAGGTCTACCAACTCTGTTGTACTCTCTCAAGTGCTAAATACAGTCCTTTGCATACAGTAAGCATTTAATAAATACTGCTGGTATTGATGATAATTATTCCTTGGTTCTCTGTGAGTCCCCTAGAAGTGGCAAAGGGTACACTGGCCTTGGGCTTCAGTCCTGGCTCCACCAGAAGGGTCTTGGGCCACTGCACTGCCTGCTGCCTCAAAGAGGCAGATGGATGCCTACCAGCTCTTGGGATCACGGTATGAACGGTAACAATAATTAATAATAATTACTTAGACTGTGATTAACTTGTATCTACCCCAGTGCTTACAACAGTGCTTGGCATTTAGTAAGCATTTAACAATTACCATAATTATTTAATTATAATATATATTATTATAATTTTAATAATAATAATTGCAGTATTTGTTAAGGTCTTACTATATACGAGGTTCTTCACTACTAGGCCAGACACAAGTTTATCTGTTCAGATATAATCCTTGTCCCACATGAGGTTCACAGTCTAAATAGGAGGGAGAACAGGTATCGAATCCCCATTGACCTTGGGCAAGTCACTTAACTTTTCTGTGCCTCAGTTACCTCTCTGTAATATTGGGATTAAGACTGTGAGCCCCTTGTGGGACAGGGACTGGAGACTATGATTAGCTTGTATCCACCTCAGTGCTTAGTATAGTGTCTGGCACCTAGTAAGTGCTTAACAAATACCATAAAAGTAAAAATAATTAAATTTTACAGATGAAGAAACCAAGGCCCAGAGAAGTGACATGACTGGCCTAAGGTCACACAGCAGGCAGCTGGTGGTGCTGAAATTAGAACCTGGGTCCTCTGACTCCCAGGCCCAAGCTCTTTCCACTAGGCCACGCTGCTTCCCAGGAATCAAATACAGTCACCCTTTCTCTGACCACAGGGTACAGAGCTGTCCCTTCTCCCAGCAGAGCCCAGGACCCTTCGGGGTCCTGCCCTGTGAACTTGGAATGGGCCCAGACCCCACAGCCTCCTCCAAGCAGGTCCTAGAACCAGGACGGGGAGACAGAGCCCACCGATTCTCTCCGGGGCCTAACCAAGTTCTGTAAGCGTGTCGAGATCTCGGAGATGGGCAGAGAACAGGGACTCCCAACAGGCCACCCAGGAACCTGGCCAGATACCTGCTAGGGGCAAGACCAAGACTGCGGCTGGTGAGGTGGCACCCAGGGCCTCTCCGATAGCTGATGGTGCCCCGGGCAGCTCCAGGGAGGGATAGCTAACAGGTTGTGAGGCTGATGAGGGCACAATCCCTGAGAACGGGTGAGCAAACCAAGAACAGGCAGCCAGCCAAAGCACCAATAGAGCCTTTCAATGGAAAAGAAAAGTTCAACGTCAGGGGGGGCCTGGAAAAGATTGAAAGAAAGAAGCCTGGGAGACTGCTGCTCCTTTCACCTTGGCATAGCCCTAGAGTGGGGGTCGGAGGGTCCTTTGAGCCCACATTTCCTGGCGATCTTACCACTTGGGGACATTGACCAGAGTCACCGGAACTTGCCAATGCTCCCTGGGGGCACGTCCTAAGATGAGGTTCCTGGGACATATGCAGTATTGATTTGAGGCCTCTATTTTATCTCTACCCTTATTTATTCATTTCTTATCCTCTACACGTTAGGCTCACTGTAGGCAGGGAACATGTCTACCAACTCTATTGTATTATACTCTCCCAAGTGCTTAGTATAGTGCTTCCGCACACAGTAAGTGCTCAGTAAATATCACTCATTGATCAATCGAATGATAGGGCTCATAATCAAAGTAAGGAGAACAGGTATTGAATCCCCATTTTACAGATGAGATAACCCCTCGGAAGAATTTAAGCGGCTTGCCCAAAGTCACAAAGCAGGCAACCAGTAGAGTTGGATTTAGAACCCAGATCCTCTGACTCCCAGGCCTGACTCCCTGACTCTTCTCACTAGGCCACGCTGCTTGCAGAGGGATCCAGGGGAGATGTTTATTAGTATGGAGGAGAAGGCAGCATGTGTGAAGGCAGAAGGGAAGGAGAGTAGAGGATGAAGATAGCATTAGGGAAGGGGAGGTGGAAGGGAGCCAGAGTTTAGGGTTTTTAAGAAGTGAGAGGGATTGGGGTTCATGACACACGAAGAGGGGGGTCAATTTTGAGAGCAGACGGGAGACCTCTTCTCAAGAGAAAGCTGGGAAGGAGGATAATGTGAAAGTGGGAGTCAAAGAACGTACTTTCCCCAAGCGCTCAGTACATTGCTCTACACACAGCAAGTGCTCAATAAATACCATCGATTGATTGAAGAATGCTGGGGACAATGTGGGGGGAATGGGGAAAGTCACTTCTGATGGCCTCTATCTCTGTCAAAAAGAATCCATCAAGACCTTCAGGGTTATGTTCAGGGAACAGGTCTGCTAATTCTATTGTACTGTAGTCTCCCACATGGTTAGTACGGTGGTCTGCACATAGTAAACCCTCAATAAATACTATTGATTGATTGATCGATAGATTAGAAAAGGAAAATGCAGGGGTCCTGGGGCCTTTGGCTGGGAGCTTGGGTGGTCGGGAATGGTTGGGGTCTGATGGCTCTGGAGAAAGGAATCATTGAGGGAGGCAGAAGACAGTTAAACTTTTATCTGCTTAAGATGAAAGAGTCGGGCTGTAGCCAGAGAAGGGGAACTGGAAGAGGCAGAGGTCAGTCTGGTTTCTGAGTTTTGGCCAAGAGTGCTCAGCAGTCCGAATGCAGGAGCAGAGGAAGTGGACTTTAGGACCTAACCAGGGGTCAGTGGTTCATGAGAGAGGCAGAAGGGTGAGAGCTAAATCTACTAGAGACGGCAGTGTGGAAGGTGGGGACCCTTGAATCTAGGGATGAAGGTAAGGGTCAGGAGGTCCGGGAGAGATAGGCTGGCTTAGGACAGCTAGTGAGGATCCAGTGACTAGAGGTCTCAGTGAGGTGGGAAGGTATGGTGTCAGGGTAGAAGGTTGGGTTGGGAAGCAGGAATTCAGGTCAGATGGTTGGATGAGGAGAAAGAGTGAGGAGGAAATATGAGTATGTGCCAAGCACTGTACTAAGTGCTGGGGTAAATACAAGACAATCAGGTCAGACACAGCCCCTGACCCACTTGAGGTTCATAGTTCCAATGACTTGGAGCAAAACATCGGGACCCAGGAGCCCTGAGTCAGCTGGGAGACTCCAGACAAACAACAAAATCTAATGGAGTCTCTGTTTCCTACTCAGGAGCCCCATTCCAGGAAGAGGAAAAATCCAGCCACTATCAAGAAGACGCTTTCGCCGGGGTGGACCCTGTTACGCTCAAGCAGCATGGTGTAATGCATAGAGCACGATCCTCGGAGTCAGAAGGTCATGGGTTTTAATACAGGCTCTGCCACTGTCTGCTGTGTGATCTTGGATAAGTCACTTCTCTCTGTCTCAGCTTCCTCATCTATAAATTGGGGATTGAGACTGTAAGCTCCACGTGGGACAGGGACTGTGTCCAACCCAATTTACTTGTATTTACCTCAGCGCTTAGTATAGTGCCTGGTACATAGTAATTGTTTAACAAATATTATTATCCACCCCTGAAGTGAGACAGCTTACCTTCCCAGCTCCAATCACTTTCTCCGCAGCGTAGACAGCTTGCCCACACCGTGGGCACCCATCAGCGCCCCCTACCTTCTGGGCAAACTTGGAAGCGTTGGGGTTGGTCAGGGGCCTGTGTCCAGGAGACCTGCAGAGGCACATAGAGCACCCCCAAGAAGGGATCACAAAACTGCAGGCAGCTCAGCGTTAAGCCACAGTACTGCCCTGCTACAGTTTAAACTCCTTGAAGGCATGGATTATATCTACTCACTGTATGGTGTGCTCCCAAGGTTTAGCACAGTGCTCCGCACACAGCAAGGGCTCAATAATTACCATTAATTGGTTGCTGATTGTCTCTTGCTCCCCATCAGACTTCGGGGAGGGTCTGTACCTTCTTGCAGCTTCCTGCGATGACAAGCCCACCCTAGCCTGCCGAGTTGGTTCTCGGACCCAGTGCAGACACCCGGTGACCTTGGCAGGAGCCCAGACAGCTGTGTTTGTCATGTTTGTGGCTTCTGGCTCAGTCTGTGGGGGCAGGAGGTCCATAGAGTGTGGGGGGGGGGGGTGTTGTGTGGGCGAGACAGATGCCAGTCATTTTCCAGAGCAGGAGAGAAGGGAGACGACCTTACTGGGGGGACGCTCCCTCCAGGCCAGGGAGGCATGGCCACTACCATTAAAGCAACACCTCCCCTCCAGCCCCTCTGGCTCTCCTGTCTGCTGCTGTCAGCTCTCTGGTGTCCTAGGCCCCAATCACTCTCCACATCCACCACAGTTTCCTGTCATCCCCTAGAGTCCTCCTTCAGCAGGTCTCGCCCTGCCACTCTGCTCCCCCCAAGCCCACACCCTCTTTTCCAGCCCAGCTTCTTTCCTCGGCACACTCTCTCCCCCTTCGGCCCTCTCCTGCCTCTAAGTCTTTGGCCAAGCACCACCTGGCACAACCGGCTACTGCCTGCCCTCCCACTGCCCTTCCCTTACAGCCCCAGACCTCTTCTTCAAGGATGTCCTCCCTACTACTTAACCATTCCCACTCTCTCCCCATCCTGTGCAATTCCAGGCCACTCTTTCTCCCTTCTTCCCACTGGCCATTCCTGCATTTCCCCATCCCTCTGATCAGATTGGGAGCTCTCGGGAGGCAGGAAGGGTCTCGGGACACTGCTCCACCCCCTGAGGTAGGTGCTCCATTGGCTGCCTGGAGGTGGAGTGTGTGCGTGTCTGTGTGTGATGTGGGTACGGTGTCTGTGAATGCCTGTGTGTTGCAGCTGGTGGGAGGGAGCGGAAGGGGGGTAGGGCGGAAGAGGAGAGGAAAGTCTCTCTCTGTGACTCTGGAGTAAGCCATGTCTGTCCCAGCCCGGGCTCAGCAGGAGGCAATCGGGACTCACTCTTCATGCTTGATTCCCAGCGACTCGCCCTTGTCGGTGCTCAGGGTCCCGGCACCCTGCCCGTAGCCGTAGCCCTTGGGCCCGTACTTCTTGCCGTAGCAGGACTTGCAGTAGATCTCCTCCCCGTGTACAGCCACGGTGGTGCTGTCCAGGTTCTTCTTACAAACCACTGGAGGGGGAGAAGACAGAAGGGTGAGGGGGGCCGGGGCCAGGGGTGGAGAAGCGAAGGAGAGTCAAGGGGCATGGGGAGCAGGGGACCAGTAGGGCAGGGAAGACCAGGGAAGGGCGGAGGGGCCACCTATGGAATGGTAGGTCCCCAGCAGCTGGGACTAAAGGACTTCAGTATTCCGGCTTCCTGGAGGCAGGATTAGGTAGACAATCAGGTTTATCTAGGGCCTGCCCTGGAGGATCTCAAAGCATTTAACTTCTAGAACCTCCTGAGCGCTCGGCCACCCTCCGTGTTCCAAGGGGGATAACCAAGATTTGGAGAGTCCATGTTAGGATTCAAACCCAGGGAATCGAGCTCCCAGGCACTCCTTCCTCTCCCCAGTGACTCTCTCATCTGCCCTGTGTCTACCGCTGTCAGATGATCAACCCCTGGGGGTAAAAGCTGGTTCCTCTTCTTTAGTAATTCAATCATATTTCATTCAATCATATTTATTGAGCACTTACTGTGTTCAAAGCACTGTACTAAGCGTAACTGAGGCATTTGTTTAGCGCTTACTATGTGTTTATTTTAACATCTGTCTCCCCCTGTAGATGTAAGCTCCTTGTGGTTAGGGATCTTATCAACCAGTTCTACTGTACTGTCCTTTCCTAAACGCTTAGTATAGGGCTCTGCACATAAGCACTCAATAAATACCATGGATTGATTAAGTACCAAGTGCTGGGGTAAATGCAGGCAAATTAGACATAGTCCCCATATATGGGGGAAGGGAGACCAAGTTTTTAACCAGTTTTGCAGATGAGAAAACTGAGGTTTAGAAAAGTAAAGTGACTTGCCCAAGGTTACCCAATAGGAAAGTGACAGAACCAGGATTAGAACCCAGGCCTCTCGACTCCCAGTCCAATGCTCTTTCCACTAGGCCTCACTGCTCCTCTTTTCCCCTTCCTCCCCGCTAGCCCCCAGAACAGGATCTGGGGTCTGAGCTGCCACTCTTCTCAACATTTCTGGCAACCCATTCCCAGATAGCCTTCCATTGCCTCACATGGTTCTTTTCTGCGAGCCACGCCCTCTGAAGCAAGCGGTCCAGCTGTTTCTCCTCCCAGCGGCCTCAGCAGCACCCTGTCCCTCGCAGCTCCTGGCTCCTCTGTGGGAGGCTGGAAACTGTCTTTCTGCCCATAAAGGCTTCAGGAGGAATGCACTCCGAGCCGCCCCTCCCCTCAGAGCCCAGGACTGCTCCTTAGGTTAGAGACTTTCTCCTAAATATGGATTCCCCTGGCTCCCTCTTCCCTCCTCACTCCCGCTGTTTGAGCTGACTAAATATGGTGCTTTCCCTCCTTACCAGCTTCTTGGACTCCCTGGAACCTGAGTGGAAAACAGTCAGAAGAAGGTGGGGTTGGGATGGGAGACAGGCAGCGATAATCCCTCCATACAGGGAAGGGTACGGGAATGGTATGAGCGACTGGCTCGAGGATTCTGATTGTGGCAGTCAATGACTCGGACCCTGCTGGGGTGGGTGGGAGGCAGATAACACCGAAAACTAGAGGGTCTCCCATCCATCACACCCCTCATCAGCCTGGGCTAAAGCCTATGGCCCAGCCAGGACCGGGCAAAGGGTGAGGTGGCTGTCTCCTTCCAAGCAATCTGCTGCCCAAGATCAGATGAGTTCTGCCCATTCACCCCTGTACATCCAACATCTTTCTGAGGGCTTTAGCAAGTAGTTGTCCAAAGACGGGGGGCTGGACTGGTTGAAATCTGGGGCTCCCTCTGGCTCTAGGATTTTAGCGATGGGAAGCTGGGCAGAGAATGCCGGCAGTGGGTACTGCGTAGCCAAGAACCTCTCCCACTCTTAATAATGTCTGCTGCCTCTCACTGTTTTCTGCCCAGAGTGGGGAGCTAGGGAGGAGAACATTATGGGAGTGTGGACCCGCTAAGCCAGGTCAGGGGGCTTGAACTCTCCCAGGAGCCCTAAATCTCCCAAGCAGAGAGGTTTACCACCCCTGGCTCCCACACAGCTCACCTAGTTAGTGAGGTCCCTCTTGCCCAAAGCCCTGGGTCCTCTGTAAGAAAGATGAGCAACAAAGCCAAGCTCTATTTTTGTATTGTTATTTATATAACCAAAATGACACACACATATTAAGGAATTCATTGTCCACTGGCAGTAATGTCTGAGCACTTGTCACGTAACCATAGCATTTTAACCCTGGCTGAAATTATGATGTCCAGGCCCCTTGTCTGAATTGTTATAACAGGTTAAAGTCATTGTTATAAAGGGTAAAAGTCATCAATCAATAGTAATTATGAGTGCTTACTTTTTATGGTATTTGTTAAGCATTCACTATGTGTTGAGCACTGTTCTAAGCGCTGGGGTAGATATAAGTTTATGAGGTGGACAAAGTCCCTGTCCCATATGGGGCCCACAGTCTAAATTGGAAGGTCCCATTTTACAGATGAGGTAACTTAGGCATCGAGATGTTAAATGAATTGCACAAGGTCACATAGCAAGCAACTGACAGAACCGGGAATAGAATCCAGGTCCTCTGACTCTCAGGCTTGTGCTCTTTCCACTAGGCTATGCTGCTTCTTCCATACTCTCTTACTGTATGCAGAGCACTGTACTACGAGCTTGGGAGGACACAATACAATAGAGTTGGTAGATGTAATCCTTGCCTTCAAGGAGATTACATTCTAGTAGGGGAGAAAGAGACACTAAAATTAATGACAGAGAAGGGACACAACAGAGAATAAGGATAAGAACATAAGGGATGGAAATGGGGTGAGTAACAAAGAGGTAAAGAGGTACCGTGGCTCAGTGGCAAGAGCCCGGGCTTTGGAGTCAGAGGTCATGGGTTCGAATCCCGGCTCGGCCACTTGTCAGCCGTGTGACTGTGGACAAGTCACTTCACTTCTCGGTGCCTCGGTTCCCTCATCTGTAAAATGGGGATTAAGACTGTGAGCCCCACGTGGGACAACCTGATTCCCCTGTGACTACCCCAGCGCTTAGAACAGTGCTTGGCACATAGTAAGCGCTTAACAAATACCAACATTACAGACCCAAGTGCATAGGTAATGCAGAAGGAAGGAAGAACAGGGAGGGGAGATGACAGGCAAGTCGGGGAAAGCTTCCTAGGGGAAATATGATTGTGGGAGGACTTTGAAGATGGGGAGAGTGGTGTAGGATATAGACCAAAGACAGGTAAAAATAGAGTAATTATTAGTCACTCTCAGGGTCGCATTGGGAGAGTTTCCAGTACTCTACCAGTTTCAACTATGGGAAGGAGAGTCAAGTAGAGGTCTACCCATTCCATTCCTATCTTGGGCAGTAGCTAGCATGTGGAAGGCATTCTGCTACAAGTCAAAACCTACCTGTGCTGGGCAGCAGTGGCATGGGAGAGAGTCTAGTGTGGATACTAAAGTTTACTGCACAGAAGAAGGCAGTGGTAAACCACATCTGTATTTTTACCAAGAAAACTCTATGGATACACTACCAGAACGATTGCAAATGGAGCTGGGGCTTTTTGGAAGAGATGTGTCCATGGGATCGCTATGGGTCGGAGATGACTCGACAGCAAAAGACAAGACAAATGCTTAATAGAGTGCTCTGCATACAGTAAGCATTCAGTAAATGCCACCAACTGACTGAATAGATAACCAATAGGCAAAGAAACAAAGCAAGGTGTTAAAATGACTTGTAGAGCATTAGGAGATTTGGATGGTAGGGAATAGGTCTGGGAATGCTTCTTGGAGGTGCAGAGGAATGTAGTTTGGCAGATCTGGATAGGGAATGGAACTTCGAGAAGAGTGAAAAGGGTGAGCAATGATGGGGAAACCGGCAGTTGTGAGTAAATAATGGTAATAATAATTATGGTTTTTGTTAAGTGCTTACTATGTTCCAAGCACTGTTCTAAGCACTGGGATAGACACAAGGTAATCAGGTTGTCCCAAGTGTGGCTCACAGTCTTAATCCCCATATTACAGATGAGGTAACTAAGGCACAGAGAAGTTAAGTGGCTTGCCCAAGGCCACACCACAAACAAACAGCAGAGCCGGGATTAGAATCCATGTCCTCTGACTCCCAAGCCCATGCTCTTTACACTAAGCCATGCTGCTTCTCAATTATGGGTAAGTTAGCTTGGGAGACTGAAGAGTGTAAGCTGGGTTGAAATGAGAGAAGAGAGTGACTAGAAGAGGCAGATGATGGGATGCCTTGAAGCCAACGATTGAGTTGTTACTACCCTCACATCTCCCTCCTGCGTCCTCCTTCTGTGTCACCTATGCACTTGGTCTGTAACCCCTGAAGTGCTTTGCTGCTAGAGAAGCAGCGTGGCTCAGTGGAAAGAGCACGGGCTTTGGAGTCAGGACTCATGAGTTCGAATCCCAGCTCTGTCACTTGTCGGCTGTGTGACTGTGGGCGAGTCACTTAACTTCTCTGTGCCTCAGTTCCCTCATCTGTAAAATGGGGATTAAGACTGTGAGCCCCACGTGGGACAACCTGATTCCCCTATGTCTACCCCAGCGCTTAGAACAGTGCTCGGAACATAGTAAGCGCTTAACAAATACCAACATTATTATTATTACTCACTCGACGCCCCCAACATTTATGTTCATATCTTTATTCTCTACTGCTTTCCCTACCTTTACCGTATTTTAATGTCTGTCTCCCCCATTTGACTGTAAGCATGCTGTGGGCACAGTTGTGGGATTGTCTCCACCAACTCAATTATATTGTATTCTTCCAAGTGCTCAGTTCAGTGCTCTGCAGACAGTAAGTGCTCAGTAATACCATTGATTGATTACTCTCCCAAGTTCTTAGTACAGTACTCTGCACATAGAGCGTGTTTAATAAATTCCACTGCTTGATTTTAGACAACAAGAATGGGGAGCCATTGGAGGATTTTTAGGAAGGGAGCTGTGGGTTCCAAATAGGGTTTTAAAAAGATGATCCACTTTACTGAGGAGAGGAGAGGCCTGAAGCAGGGAGACCAGGGAGAAGGCTGGTGACCAGGATTTGAATTGAGGTAGTGGCAGTAAGGATAGAGTAGAACAGGCAGACCTATGAAATGTTTTGAGATTTTGAGACCAACGGTATGGGAGAGGACTCCAAGAAGACCCCAAGTTTGCAAGCTTTTGGGGCCGTGGAGCATGATGGAAGCCGAGAAGGCAGATGGAGAGGTGCCAGTGGGTGGGAAAGGCATGGAGACTCCCAATCTCAAGACAGTCCATAGCTCAAGGGGTACATGAGATGCTTTGCTGCCCTCCCCTTTTTGTTGTCTAGCCTGGTTTCTTTAACACCTTTCAATGCTGAAGCTCCACGTCACCCTCAGCCTCGGCCCCAGCCCGCCAAGACTTGTCCACCCTCCTTACCTCTCTCAGACCAGCTATCTACCTTCCCCACCCCTGTTTGCTCTCCTTCTCCACCCCAATAGACCCCACTTGGGGATCTCTTGGTCAGAGGGCAAAGGTTAAAGAACATTCCTTCTGAACAAGGGAGTGGGGGGCCTCTCCTTCCCAGAAGCCTGGAGCCTCCTCCATCCTGGCCTGCCAAGTTCTCTCCTGCTCCCTCCGGAAAAACAAACAGTCAGAGGATTCCAGAGGGGAGCTGCCTAAGACAGTGTCTGCTAACAGGCTGCTGCTGCTGCTGCTGTTTTCGGAGGGCCTCCAAGGACCGGCTGCAGTCAGTAACCGTTCCACCAGAGTCTGTTTGCTCTCCGTCAGCCATTCCCTCCTCTGGGCCCCGCACTCCAGAGACTTGGATGGGGCAGGGTCTGCTGTGTGATCTTGAGCAAGTCACTTAAATTCTCTGTGCCTCCGTTACCTCATCTGTAAAATAGGGATTAAGACTGCGAAGCCCATGTGGGACAGGGACTGTGTCTAACCTGATTACCTTGTATCTACCCCAGTGCTTAGTAAAGTGCCTGGCACATAGCACTTAACAAATCCTGTCATTATTATTATTATCATATATTCAATTGTATTTATTGAGCACTTACTATGTGCAAAGCACTGTATAAGGTCTTGAGAGAGTACAATAAACAGACACATTCCTTGCCCACAATGAGCTTACAGTCTAGCGGGGATAATAATAATAATAATGATGGCATTTATTAAGCGCTTACTATGTGCCAAGAACTGTTCTAAGTGCTGGGGTAGATACAAGGCAATCAGGTTGTCCCACATGGGGCTCACAGTCTTAATCCTCATTTTACAGATGAGGTAACTGAGGCACAGAGAAGTTAAGTGACTTGCCCAAAGTCACACAGCTGATAAGTGGCAGAGCCAGGATAAGAAGCCACAATCTCTGACTCCCAAGCCCGTGCTCTTGCCACTAAGTCACGGTGCGAGGAACAACCCCCTCTGCCCTTCACTGGGTCTGGTCTTGGCAAAGTGGCACTGGGCCCGCAAAGCTGCTGGATGTCCTCCCCCTACACCTTCTGCCAGCCAGAGAGCAGGAGCTAGTCTTGTCCTGTTTTCCCACCGAGCTGCTCGACTAAGGGTGGGTGGGAAGGAGCAGGACAGCCTAAAATGGAATGGCCCCTCCCAGTTGCCATATCTGGCAATAATATCCCGACTGGATTATTGTGTCAGCCTTCTCTCTGATCTCCCTTCCTCCTGTCTTTCTCCGCTCCACTGTATTCTTCATTCCACTGCCCGAGTCATCTTCCTACAGAAACGCTCTGGGCATGTCACTCCCCTCCTTAAAAACCTCCAGTGGATGCTTATCAACCTCCGCACGAAACAAAAACTCCTCACTCTTGGCTTCAAAGCTCTCCATCACCTTGCCCCCTCCTACCTCACTTCCCTTCTCTCTTTCTACTGCCCACCCCGTACACTCCGCTCCTCTGCCACTCACCTCCTCACTGTCCCCCATTCACGCCTATCCCGCCGTCGACCTCTGGCCCACATCCTACCGCTGTCCCGGAACGCCCTCCCTCCTCAACTCCGCCAAAGTAACTCTCTTCCCCCTTCAAAGCCCTACTGAGAGCTCACCTCCTCCAAGAGGCCTTCCCAGACTGAGCTCCCCCCTTTTCCCTCTGCTCTCCCCCCACCCTCTACTCCTCCCCTTTTCCCTCTGCTCCCCCTCCCCTCCCCTCCTTACCCCACCCTCTGTCCCTCCTCTTCCCCTCCCCTCAGCACTGTTCTCATTTTTATATATTATTACCCTATTTATTTTCTTAATGAGGTATACATCCCCTTGACTCTATTTATTGTAATAATGTTGTCTTGTTTTTGTTTCGTTCTGTTTTGCTCTGCCGTCTGTCTCCCCTGATTAGACTTTGAGCCCGTCACTGGGCAGGGATTGTCTCTGTTGCTGAACTGTACATTCCAAGCGCTTAGTACAGTGCTCTGCACAGAGCAAGTGCTCAATAAATACTCCTGAATGAATGAATATCTGTACTGGACCAGCTGAAAACTGGACTTTTGATATAAAACTGAATATATGGTCTACTCAGCCCTGGCCCAGCTGGCCTCCTACTGGAAGCCAGGATGTTTGAATCCTGGTTCCAGCCCCACCAGCTAGACCCCCAGAGGCCAGTTCCTTGACCCCTCTCCACTTCCCCACCCTGTGGCTTCCTGTCCCATTTCCTCCAGGAACACCTAAGGGGTAGTGGTTAGCTCCACCCTGCCTCTTGATTCAGCAACTGTGAAAGGCTTGGAGCTACTTCATTTGTCAATGGGGACCTCAGCATCCAGGGACACTAAAAGGGAAAAAGTCCCCAACTCTAGAGACTGGGGGGAAGTTGGCCACTGGCAGTTCTCACTTGGCCAAAGGGGCCACCAGGCATGGATGCCCTTGCTGCTGGCTTTTCTGTCCCTGGCTCAGTCAGTCAGTCAGTCAACTGTATTTATTGAACACTTACTATGTGCAGAGCACTGTACTAAGTGCTTGGGAGACTACAATATAACAATAAACAGACCCATTCCCTGCCCACGATGAGGTTACAGTCTAGAGGGGATGTCGGGATCTGCTGGCGCCTCCCTCAAGCCGCTGGGCTTCGGTGAAAGAGGAGTGGGGAGGTTAGGGGAGGAGGATGTCCCACTGGAAAGTTTCTCCCATGGGCTTGCAGAGTGCTGCTCTCGGCCCCTTCCAACCAAGCACCTCCGCAGAGAACAGAGGGACCCCGCAGCCTTCCCTGCCCTGGCTGGCTCTGTGGGCCCCGGGCCCAAAGACAGAGCCCTGTCCGGCCAGTTCTGGCCGCCGAAGGGCCCGGCCACTCTGTACTCACTGCACAGGAAGCATGACTTGTGGAAGCTGTTGCCTTCGCACTGAACCTCCTCTGCAAAGTAAACAGTCTTCTGGCAGACGCCGCACTTCTTGCCTCCTCCCCAGTTCGGCATGCTGTGGCAGGGAAAGACACATGGTGGGTGAGAAAGCAGGAGGAATGGCGAATGATGCGGAGGCCTCCTGCTGGAGGTGGGGCCCCCACCGATGTGCTGAACTCCACCCAGATGTGGCAGTGGTCCATCAGAAGAAGTCGCTGGCCTCCAATTTGAAGGCCCAATAAAAAACATTGGTATGTGGTAATTGTGGACCTTAAAACGGGGAGGGTTGGGGGAAAAGACTTCTTTCTCTGTAAACTCTCGATGCCCACCTCTTCTACAGACGGCCTAGGGGATAGAGCACGGGCTTAGGAGTCAGAAGGACGTGGGTTCTAATTCCGACTCCTCCAATTGTCTACTCTGTGACCATGGCGAAGTCAGTTCACTTCTCTGTGCCTCAGTTACCTCATCTTTAAAAAGGGGATTAAGATTGTGAGCCTAATGCCTAATTAGACGGTATCTACCCCAGAGCTTAGAACAGTGCTTGACACATAGTAAACACTTAACATATACTATTATTATTATTATTATCATCATTATTGTTATGGCCATTTACTGGGAGCCTCAGTGATGTATGCTGCTATGTCATTTCAGTTTATTTTGCTCTACTACCTACCAATAATAATAATAATTGGTTAAATGCCTACTATATGCCAAGCACTGCATTAACCCTTCAGGTAGATACAAGATAATCATGTGAGGCAGTCCCTGCCCTACACAGGGCTCAAAGACGAAATGGGAGGAACAACAAGTACTGAAACTCCATTTTACAGATGAGGGAACTGAGGAACTGAGAAGTTATGTAATCTGTCCTAGGTCACAACAGCAAGCAAGTAGTAAAGCCAAGATTAGAACCTAGGTCCTGTTACTCCCAGGCCGTAATCTTTCCACTAGGCTATACTGCTTGCTCCCTCTATTTGAGAATCATTTTTGTCCATCCCCTCATCTCCATTAGACAGTGAGCTCCTTGAGGGCAGAGAACATGTATGGCTTCAGCTGGTCTCAAGTGTACTCAGTAATAATAATAGTAATAATAATTATGGTTTTGTTAAGCACTTACTGTGTGCCAAGCACTTTTCTAAGTGCTGGGGTAGATAGAAGGTAATCAAGTTGTCCCATGTGGGGCTCATCATCTTAATCCCCATTTTACAGATGAGGTAACTGAGGCACAGAGAAGTTAAGTGGCTTGCCCAAGGTCACACGGCAGACAAGTGGCAGAGCCGGGATTAGAATCCACATCCTCTAACTCCCAAGCCCGGGCTTTTTCCACTAAGCCACGCTGCTTTCAATAAATGCCACTGGTGGATTGACCGATCGTAGGGAGGGAGTAAACAAAGGGAGGGAAGTCCAGAGAGTCTCTGCTTTGGAGCGGATACTACACTGGCAGCCCCAGGCCAAGAATCCTCCTCTGTGCCCTCCCCACTGCCGTCTCTCTCTCCTCCCTTCTGCTCCGAGTCCTTTTCTCCAGATCCGTTCCGCTCCCCACAGCTCAGGCGGCCCTGCCTCTGCCAGAGAATGGAGGAGCCGGAGACCCCAAGCACAGTTACAGCTCGCCCACTGATCCAGAGCCTCAGGAACGGTGGGCCAGGGCAGCCAGAAACAGCTCAGCTGTGCCTAGTGGAAAGAGCACAGGACTGGGAGCTAGTAGACCTGGGTTCTACTCCTAGCTTTGCCACTTGCCTGCTGTGTGAGCTTGGGTAAGTCATTTCACTTCTCTGGGCCTCAGTTTGCTGCCTAGTTGGCAAGGGCACGGGCTTGGGTGTCAAAGGTCATGGGTTCTAATTCTGGCTCTGCCACTTGCCTGCTGGGTGACCTTGGGCAAGTCACTTAATTTCCCTGGGCATCAGTTACCTCATCTGTAAAATGGGCCCCATTTGGGACAGGGGCTGTGTCTAACCTGATTAGCTTGTATCTACCTCAGCACTTAGAACAGTGATTGGCACAGAGTAAGTGCTTAACACATACCATTATTATTACCTAATAATAATAATAAAATAATGGGAATTAGATACCTGCCCTCCCTCCCTCTTGGACTGTGAGTTATGTGGGACAGAACTGGGTCTAAACCGATAAATCTGTATGTAGCCCAGCACTTAGCACAGTGCTAGGAACACAATAGGCTCTTAACAAATACTACAATTACTATTCCCCAGGCCAACAATGTTTTCAAACACTCCTTTTTGGATCATCTCTGTGTGACTCTTCTGTTCTTGCCAGTTTCTTCCAAGCAAAGTATACACCAGACATTGCTCCTGGAACTAGTGAAGACAGAAGAGCTGGGCATTTAGAACATCATCAATCCAAATGCTGCTCTTTTTATTTTCCAAAGTGCTTTCACTTTTGTCTTATTTTATTTTAATCTTCCAACAAGTTTGTGAGATAGGGAGAGGCAGGAACTATTACCCCCATTTTACAGTTACACAGAGAGGTTAGGTGAATTATCCAGGGTTACACAGCAAGCCAGTGGCAGAGCTGGGAAAAGATCTCAGGACTTCTGACTCCCAGTACCAGGCTCTTTCCACTGGATCACACTGCCTCATCCCCAGCCCACCCCTGGAGAGGAAGTGAGATCGGGGACACCTTGTGCCCCATCACTCCCATTGTCCATCTTTTCTGTGGGTTCATTTGGGAGATTAACTTCGCAATTTGAGAGCTTTATACAATTCCAGGGTTGTTAGCAGCCACGCATACAGAGCATGCCTGTACACAACAGAAGAATTGTTAATAATTCATCAATAAGTCGTATTTATTGAGTGCTTACTGTGTGCACGGCACTGTATTAAGCACTTTGAAGAGTACCACACAACAATATAACTGACATATCCCTTACCCAAAATAAGCTTACAGTCTAGAGGAGGATACAGACATAAATATAAATGAATAATTAATGGAATTGCACACAACTCTGGAGGTGGGTGGTGAATAAAGGGAGCAAGACAGGAAGATGCAGAAGGGAGAGGGAAATGAGGGCTTAGTTAGGGAAGGTCTCTTGGAGGAGATGTGCTTTCAATAAGGTGTTGAAACTGGAGAAAGTAATTATCAGATATGAAGAGGGAGGGCATTCCAACCCAAAGGCAGGATGTGGGTGAGAGGTCAGCAGCGAGATATTGAGGTCCAGTGAAAAGGTTGGCATTAGAGAAGCCAAGTGTGTGAGCTGGTTGTAGTAGGAGAGTAGTAGGTGAGGTAGGAGCAGGCAAGGTGAATGAGTGCTTTAAAGACGACAGTAATGAGTTTCTGTTCGATGCAGAGGTGGGTGGGCAACCACTAGGCAGCATGGTGTAGCGGATAGAGCACTGGCCTGGGAGTAAGGAGGTAATGGGTTCTAATCCAGTTTGTCTGCTGTGTGACCTTGGGTAAATCACTTCACTTCTCCGGGCTTCAGTTACCTCTTCTGTAAAATGGGGGTTGAGACTGTGAGCCCCATGTGGGACAGGGACTGCATCCAACCCAATTGACCTATATCCACCCCAGCGCTTAATACAATGCCTGGCATGTAGTAAACACTTAATAAATACCATAATTATTATTAATATAATAGAGGGTAATAGATACACCAGGGATTCCTTCTAGTACAGTGCTCTGCACATAGTAAGCGCTCAATAAATACTATTGAATGAATAATAAAGTTGAACTTGGGGGCAGGGGGAGGAGAGGAGAGGGAAGACAGCAACATGATTGATTGGTGAGGGGGTCAGGGGCTCATGGAATGGTGGGATGAGCTCTCTCCTCTGTCCTCATAAGAGAGTCACTTGGCACATTCATTTTCCTGTGCCTGAATTTACCCATCTAGAAAGAAAGGAAGAGCATTCCTTGTCCTGTTCTGGACCTGGGGATCACTTGGACTCTCAAGTGTGATACTGCCAGCCTGCTGACCCTCAACTTTCCCAATCCAGGGCTGTTGACTTCCACTGATCTCCCCACCCCAAAAGAGAAGGAGTGCAATCTAGTGGATAGAGCACAGGCCTGGGAGTCGGAAGGACCTAGGTTCTATTCCCGGCCCTGCCACTTGTCTGCTGTGTGACCTTGGGCATATCACTTTACTTCTCTGTGCCTCAGCTACCTCATCTGCAAAATGGGGATTAAGACTGTGAGCCTCATGTGGAACAAAGATTGTGTCCCACCTGATTAGTGTGTAATTAGTGTAGAGCCCCAGACTGAGCTCCCCTTCTCCCTCTACTCCCTCTACCACCCCCCTTCACCTCTCCGCAGCTTAACCCTCTTTCCCCCCCATTTCCCTCTGCTCCTCCCCCTCTCCCTTCCCATCCCCTCAGCACCGTACTCATCTGCTCAACTGTATATATTTTCATTACCCTATTTATTTTGTTAATGAAATGTACATCGCCTCGATTCTATTTCGTTGCCACTGTTTTTACGAGATGTTCTTCCCCTCGACTCTATTTATTGCCATTGTTCTCATCTGTCCGTCTCCCCCAATTAGACTGTAAGCCTGTCAAACGGCAGGGACTGTCTCTATCTGTTGCTGACTTGTTCATTCCAAGCGCTTAGTACAGTGCTCTGCACATAGTAAGCACTCAATAAATACTAAATACTATTGAATAACTACCCCACACTTGGAATGCTTGACACATAGTAAGCACTGAATACCATTAAAAAACAAACAAAAAACACTCCTCTTCTTGGTCCGTAGGCAAGTGGCCAGTACTTCTCTCACTGGGAAGAATTTTCTGCCAGTCAGGTGGCAGGGGAAAGGTAAGAGTTGGGGTCATGAAGCGTCAGAAGGGGACAACCCAGAAAAACCCCTGACCCACGAGAGAGGCAGCCTCTAGAGGACTTTGGGAGTGAAAGCCAACTCCAAACCTCGCTTTGTTCCTGAACTAAAAGACCCTTTTCCCCCCAGGGAGAATCACAACCCAGGGACAGAGCTCCACACAGGCCAGGCCTTGTTCTCCTTGGCTGGAAGTCGGAGACCTGGAGAGGAATCAGAAAGGCCGGACGCCCTGTGTGCGGCAACCAGCGGGCTGCCTCCACCCCCAAAAGCCGGGAAACCGCAGCCGTCTGGCTGGTCTCCCTGTAGAAGTGGAAAAACCAGTTCCGACCTGCCTCTTCAATTCCCCTTTTGCTGCCTGGGACTTTGGGGAGGCTAGGGTTGGAGGGACACTGAGGCCCAGGTTCAGGGAGTTTGGTCCCTGGACTCTTCTCCGCTCCCTGGGAGGTGCTGGGGACTCTGGGACTCCCATCTAGGCTCTTTGCTGATCCTGGGCTCCTAGGTCCTGGGCCCAGCCAAGAGGGGCTGTATTCATTCATTCATTCAATAGTATTTATTGAGCGCTTACAATATGCCGAGCACTGTACTAAGCGCTTGGAATGTACAAATCGGTAACAGGTAGAGACAGCCCCTGACCTTTGATGGGCTTACCGTCTAATCGGGGGAGACAGACAGACAAAAACAATAGCAATAAATAGATTTAAGGGGCTGAACATCTCATTAAAACAATAGCAAATAAATAGAATCAAGGTGATGTACATCTCATTAACAAAATAAATAGGGTAATGAAAATATATACAGTTGAGTGGACGAGTACAGTGCTGAGGGAATGGGAAGGGAGAGGGGAGGAGCAAAGGGAAAGGGGGGAAAAGAGTGCTCAGCTGAGGAGAGGTGAAGGGGAGGTAGAGGGGGAACAGAGGGAGCAGAGGGCAAAGGGGGAGCTCAGTCTGGGAAGGCCTCTTGGAGGAGGTGAGCTTTAAGTAGGGTTTTGAAGAGGGGAAGAGAATTAGTTTGGCGGAGGTGAGGAGGAAGGCCGTTCCAGGACCGCGGGAGGACGTGGCCCACGGGTCGACGGTGGGATAGGCGAGAATGGGGGACGGGGAGGAGGTGGGCGGCGGAGGAGCGGAGCGTGTGGGGTGGGCAGTGGAAAGAGAGAAGGGAGGAGAGGTAGGAGGGGTCAAGGTGATGGAGAGCCTTGAAGCCTAGAGTGAGAAGTTTTTGTTTCATGCGGAGGTCGATAGGCAACCACTGGAGGTTTTTAAGAAGGGGAGTGACATGCCCAGAGTGTTTCTGCAGGAAGATAAGCCGGGCAGCAGAGTGAAGAATAGACTGGAGCGGGGAGAGACAGGCGGAGTGAGTGGCCCCATAAGGACTTCTCTTGGCCTCGCCAGGGTCTGGACCTCTGTGTCTTGCTCACACCGCCTCCTTGCTTCCTGACCAGCCCCTTCTTTTCAGCCAACTTTTAGCTGCCTGGAAGCCTGGATTGCCTTAAAAGGAATCCTGTTTCCCAGAGTCTGTAATTTCACTCTGCTGGGGCCTTCTTTCAGAAGCTTTGGAGACAGGAGTCCTGGGGGAAGGCTCTAGAGACAACCCCTTCCCCACTAAGTGGGGAAACCATGAAACAGTCAGGGCCCGGGGAGTCTTGAGACCATTAGGGAGAAAGCTTTCTCTGGTTTGAGCTGAGTCCGTTGCCAGCTAGCCAGGTGTCCTTCCGTCACCATTTCCCTCACTAAACGGCTGGACCTGCCCTGAACTCTAGTTTGGGTCCAGTTTCCAAAGTCAGAGGAGGCAGAATGGGCTAATGGAAAGAGAACGGGGCTGGAATTAGAGAGTCCTGAGTTCTAGCCCTGGCTCTGCCCGCTTGCCTGCTCTGTGACCTTTGGCAAGTCATTTAACCTCTATGTGCCTCGGTTCCTTCATCAGAAAAATGGAGTTAAGATACCCACTCACCCCACCTCTTAGACTTTGAGCTCTATGTGGGGCAGTGGCTGTGACTGATCATCTTATAACTACTCCAAGTGCTTAACACCTTTTAAATGTTTATTACTATTTTCAAAAGTAACAACTGCCTGAGGGTAGGAGAAAGGGGTGGGAGGAATCTAACCCATCCCCAGGTCATACCTAGACTGGAGGACTCCAAGAAGGCAGTTTTTTTGGACCCCAGCCCCCAGCCATATTTTCTTTCTTCAGCAGACAAACTGGACAAAGTCAGATCCAGAACAGTGGTCCACACCTCTGTCCCCACTGGTCCAGAGTCCCCCGAGGTAGCTAATGCTACAATAATAAAAAAATAATAATAATAATTGTGGTATTTGTTAAGTAATTGCAATGTGTCAAGCACAGTTCTAAGTCTAGGGTAGATACAAGATGATTGGGTTGGACAGAGACCCTGTCCCATATAGGACTCACATTCTTAATCTTATTTTACAGCTGAGGGAACTGAGGCACAGAGAAGCGAAGTGACTTGCCCAAGGACACACAGCAGACAAATGGCAGAGCCAGGAGTAGAACCCATGACCTTCAGACTCTCAGGCATGTGCTCTATCCACTATACCATGCTGCTCCAACTCAGTCCCTTGTGCATACCTTGTAAGCCCCATGAGAGACAGGAACCCTGTTTAATTCCCACGTGTGTATTTTTTCCCGGCATTTAGTGCAGAGCTTTGCTTTGCACTGAATAAATGCTTAATATTTTATTTTGTTCTGTTTTGCTTTGTGGTCTGTCTCCCCCGTTTAGACTGTGAGCCCGTCATTGGGCAGGGATTGCCTCTAACTGTTGCCAAATTGTACATTCCAAGTGTTTAGTACAATGCTCGGCACATAGTAAGCGCTCAATAAATACTATTGAATGAATGAATGAATAAATGCTATTACTATTACTACCACTTCATAGTCTCAGACCTCCCACAAGCCTCCAGAGCAGAGGCTTCTTCCAGCTCAGTTTCCAGGAAGTGGCAAGATCTGCTAGCTACTGTGCTGACCAGGGACAGCTGGTGGCAGGAGGGTCTAGTTCCTGTCTCCACTCGGCCAAATACTCTACTGGTTTCTGCCATAATTTACTCCCCTGAGTTTCCCATCTACAAAATCAGAAGAATAAGAAACAGGCACAGAACAGGGAAGCAGCATGGCGTAGTTGAAAGAGCACAGGCCCAGAAGTCATAGGACCTGGCTTCTAATCTCGGTTCTTCCATGTGCCTGCTGTGTGACCTTGGATAAGTCACTTAACTTCTCTGTATCTCAGTTTCCTCAACTGTAAAATGGGATTTCATTACTTGTTCTCCCTCCTATTTACACTACAAGCCCCACGTGGAAGTGGGGCTATGTCCAACCTGATTAACTTGTAACTACCCCAGTGCTTAGAAGAGTGTTTGGAACACAATAAACACTTTACAAATACCATAAAAAAAACCCTTCTGCCTTCCTGATCATTCCCACCACTGAATTGTGTTCTATGCCACTGGCTTCTTGCATGGTCTCCCCAAGGCTAAGCAGAAGTGGCTTCCTGCTGAGAGCCTTTTAGGCAGAGGGCTCTAGGGAAAACTATCCCCTCCCCTCTGTTCCTATCATGTGTGCTCTTTTTTTAAATGGTATTTTTTAAGTGCTTATTATGTGCCAGGGACTGTACTAAGTGCTGGGGTAGATACAAGTTAATCAGGTTGGACACAGACCATATTCTACATGGGGCTCACAGTTTCAATCCCTATTTTACAGATAAGGTAACTGAGGCAAAGAGAAGTGAAGTGACCTGCTCAAGGTCACACAGCAGACAAGTGGTAGAATCAGGAACAGAACCCCTGTCTTTCTCACTCCCCGGCTCTGCACAGCTCTCTCTCTCTTTCCCCCACCTGGGCTTTATGGATTTAGTGTCCTATGTCATTTTCTGCAGTTTTAGGATTGGGATTCTGGACGTGGCAGTGCCCGGTCAATATTCCCATCTGATGGGCTTGGCTTTTTTGCCATGATTGCAAGGCACTGACAACCAAGCAATGGGCGTCCAGAGCATGGGCAGGTCCAGTCTTTGACGGGGAGACAAGACCCACCAATCATTAAAACCTGACCATGGATTTTGCTGATGATGGACACTGGATACTGCCATGGGGAGACTGTCACCAGCGCTTGACCATTCACCTTTTAGCCTCTTATTTGTTCCTTCTTAAAAATCTGCATGAGGTGTCTCTCACCTAGTACAAAGGGGCTCCATAAGGGCCCACTTTTCATTTTGAATGCAGGGGAAGAGATCAGGCAATGGACAGGTTCATAGACTGTACAGGCCAGAAAGTCATGGGGAGAGGGTCTTCCCTTTAAGAATGTGAGCCCCATGTGGGACTGGAAGTATGTCCCACCCACTTTGCTTGTATCTATCCCAGTGCTTAGTACAGTGCCTGGAACATATTAAGCACTTAAGAAATGTGTTATTATTGTTATTATCATTACTATTATTCTCAGACAGGATTGAACACTTTCAGGACTTGCCCAAGATCTGGGAAGAGTGAGGCTGGAAGACCCACTCCCAAAGCTGTGGGGGCCACCGCCCAATTCAGTGAGCACCCATGAGGAAGACTGAGTTCAGTGGTTCCTGAAACACCACCACCGCCACCAGTCAGCAGGCATTTCACATTGGCTGGAGGGAGATGACAGCTTTCCAAGGACAAGGTTGGCCCCAGTTGAGAGTTGCCTTGGTTACGTTTGCCTCCATTTCACCCTGTTCCCAGGACTGTGGGTTGGAACCAGTGGGGAGAGAGAATGGGATGGCAGCTGCCAGCGGGGTAGGTTCCCACCAAAGGGGGCAAGCTAGGTCCCGCTCTGGGAGTCAGAGCCTCTGGCTCCTAAATTTCACTCTAACTTACCCTGGCCCCATTGTCTCCTGCAGAGCCAGCAGATCCGACAGTTTTTAGAGACATTGAGGTTCCTAAGTGTCTTCCAACACAATTATAAAAATTGCCTAAGCCTTTCACCAATCTCAAGAGTTGGAATTTTCCTATGTGGGTTTCTCCCACTCCCAGTCAACTGTAAGTCCCCTGAGGGCAGATTCTGTGTGTTTCATAGCAGAGATCATGCCAACTCTATTGTATTGTACTCTCCCAAGTGCTTAGTAAAGTGATCTGCACCCAGTCAAGCACTTGATAAATATTATTAATGATTGATGCTCCCTAGTATAGAGCTGTGCCCTCAGGAGAAGTTTAATAATGGACAATAATGGACTGTGTATGCCCATCTCACCACAACACTTTTTCCCCAATGAAGAGACAATCAGAGCAGGTTTCTGTCTCCACAGAGCCTCAAATTGGTGTCTGCCTAGTTCAGGAATGAGACCTTAATAATAATAATAAAAAATAAAAAATAAATGGTGGTATTTGTTAAGTGCTTACTATGTGCAAAGCATTGTTCTAAGAGCTGGGGGACACAAGGTGATCAGGTTGACCCATGTGGGGCTCACAGTTTTAATCCCCATTTTACAGATGAAGTAACTGAGGCACAGAGAAGTTAAGTGACTTGCCCAAAGTCACACAGCTGGCAAGCAAAAGAGCCGGGATTCGAACCCATGAACTCTGACTCCTAAGCCCGGGCTCTTTACACTGAGCCACGCTCTGTGCCAGACACTGTTCTAAGCACTGGGGTAGATACAAGCAAATTGGGTTGGTCACCGTTCCTGTCCCACATGGGGCTCACTGTCTCAATCCCCATTTTACAGATGAGGTAATAATAATAATAATGATTATGGTATTTCTTAAGCACTATGTGTCAAGCACTGTTCTAAGCGCTGAGGTAATCAGGTTGTCCCATGTGGGGCTCACAGTCTTAATCCCCATTTTATAGATGAGGTAACTGAGGCACAGAGAAGTTAAGTGATTTGCCCAAGGTCAGACAGAAGACAAGTGGCAGACCCAGGATTAGAACGTAGGTCCTTCTGATTCCCAGCTCCATGTTCTACCTAGTAGGCCACACTGCTTCTCTAGATGTGTCGAAGGCCCAGAGGAGGAGGGGGATGTGTGGGGGGGGGGGGGTGTGGAGGGAACAGTGCTAGGATCAGGCCTCTAGTCACCTGCTCCACTTACCTCAACTCCCCTCCCTCCCCAGCTGAAGCCAAGGCAGTTGGGGCAGTAAGGATGGGAGCAGCAAGTGTGACCCCTCACCAATGGACATCTCACCCCACCAGGCCTCAACTATTCTACAATCAGTCTCCCACTCTAGACTGTGTCTCCCTCTCTAGACTATAAGCTTGTTGTGGGCAGGGAATGAGTCTACCAACTCTATTATACTTTACTTTCACAAGCGTTCGGTACACCCTCCACACAGCTCCAGCTGAGGTCTCCCTCTTTCCAGTCTCTAATCTCCTCCTGCCATCAATACATCTCTACTTGGATGTCTTCCTGTCACTTCAAACTTAACATGTCCAAAACAGGGCTCCTTATCTTCCCACCCAAATCTTGTCCTCCCTCTGACTTTCCCATCACTGTAGATGGCACCACCATCCTTCCTGTCTCAAAAGCCTGTAACTTTGTTGTTACTCTTGATTCCTCTCTCTCATTTAATGTACATATTCAATCCATCCCTAAATCCCGTTGATCCCACCTTCACAATATAGCTAAAAACCGGCCTTTCCTCTCCATCCAAACACTCATCCAAACCTGCCCGGATTACTGCATCAGCCTCCTTGCTGATCTCCCAGCCTCCTGTTTCTCCCCACTCCAGTCCATACTTAATTCTGCTGACTGGATTATTTTTCTACAAAAACGCTCAGGACATGTCACCCCACCCTTAAAAATTCCAGTGGTGTCCATCCACCTCCACATCCAACAAAGCCTCCTCCCATTGGCTTTAAAGGACTCCACCACCTTGCCCCCCCACCTCACCTCACTTAGTTTCTCTCCTCCTACAACCCAGCCCGCACACTTCGCTCCTCTCATGCTGACCTTCTCACTGTGCCTCAATCTCGCCTATCTCGCCGCCGACCACTAGCGCACGTCCTGCCTCTGGTGTGGAACGCCCTCCTTCCTCAAATCCAACAATTACTCTCCCCTCTTGAAAGCCTTACTGAAGGCACATCTCCTCCAAGAGGCCTTCCCAGACTAAGCCCCACCTCCCCTCATCTCCCATCTCCCACTCACTACCTTCTACACTGCCCTGATTCAGTCATTCAATAGTACTTATTGAGCACTTACTATCCCACCTCTGCTGCTTGTCAGCTGTGTGACTTTGGGCAAGTCACTTCACTTCTCTGTGCCTCAGTTCCCTCATCTGTAAAATGGGGATTAAGACTGTGAGCCCCACGTGGGACAACCTGATTACCCTGTATCCTCCGCAGCGCTTAGAACAGTGCTTTGCACATAGTAAGCGCTTAACAAATACCAATATTATTATGTGCAGGGCACTGTTCTAAGCGCTTGGAATGTACGATTCGGCAACAGATAGAGACGATCCCTGCCCAATAATGGACTCACAGTCTAAACAGGATTTGTTTATTTTGCTCTTCTCCCCTCCCGGCCCCACAGCACATATCTGTAATTTTATTTAATTGTATTAATGTCTATCTCCCCGGCTTTAGACTGTAAGCTTGTTGTGGGCAGGGAATATGTCTATTGTTTTATGGTACTCTCCCAAGTGCTTAGAACAGTGCTGGGAACACAGTAAGCACTCAATAAATACGATTGAATGAATGAATGAATAAATATGGCAGGGTGTGTGTGTGTGTGTGTGTGTGTGTGTGTGTGGAAGGGGCCACTAGGATTGGCACTGGCAACTGAATCAGTGTTCCACTCCCTTCCACCCCGACCATGCTCTAACAGGGGCCCTTGCACAAGATTCACCTGGGCAGGGAGGCCAGAGCTATTACAGGAGGTTTAGACCCAACAGAGGACATTTTCTTGAGCCATGGGGTCATCCGAGCGGGGACTAGAGGACCCCCTGGATTTCTGGTGCTTTCTCCAAATCCTGCCTCTTCTAGGGGAATTGGATTACGGGATTGGCCTTTTTATGGGACCAAAGTACATCAGCCCCTACCCCAACGGTTGAAAGCCGGAGACAGGGGCAGACATTTATGGCCGTCAACAATTATTTCTGATTCTCGGGAGACAAGGAGGCACCCCTTCTAACCCCCAGATTCTCCAAAGGAAATGGAAACATCCCTTATACCTGCAGGCAACAACCAGGTCATGGAATTTCATTACTTCCCTCTGGAGGGATGGGTTTCTGCCTCCCCAGCCCTGGGGGAAGCCGCAATGACAGGAGTGCGGAAACACCAGATGACTGGGTATTTACACACTTTACCATACATGGGAATCGCTAATGGCCGACGTCAGACAAATTCCTGGGGAGCGATGTATTACAGCCACATAATTATCATGCGAATTCCTGACAACTGAAGACAGCAGGGGCGGGGGAGGGGAAGGGGGCATCCTTCCCCTCCCCCACAAACCCGAGGGTGGCAGAGATACTTGGCCAAAGAAGAAAGCCCAATCCCTGTCCTTAAAAGCAGACTTGCTCCCTCCCCACCACAGTTTATCTTCACATTCCAAGTCTGACATACCACTGAATCAGAGTGCCTTCTCCATCTATCCCCGAGGAATCTAGGCATTCAGTTCTAGATATCCTCAATGGCAAAAGGAGAAGTGGTAAATACTCAGAGGTTAATTCGAACTCAAAACCCCTCACCATCCTGTGTAACTGTTTGCAACTCACTTAGCCCCTCTGGGTTTCCTAGCCTTAATGGAAAACCTGTCCAGATATTTCTCACAGGGTTGAAATGTGACAAATTCCAAATCTGATGGGAAGAAGGTTGGCCTAGTGAAAAGAGCATGGGCCTAGGAATGAGAGGACCCGGGTTCTAATCCTGCCTCCACCACTTTTCTGCTGTGACCTTGGGCAAGTCACTTCACTTCTCGGTACTGCAGTTTCCTCAACTGTAAAATGGGGATTAAATCCTACTCCCTCCTATTTAGACTTGAGCTTCATGTGAGAAAGAACTACCTCCAAACGGATTATCTTGTATCTATCTCAGTGCTTAGCACGGTGCTTGGCACATAGTAAGTGCTTAACAAATACCATAGTTATAATTATTATTGTATTACAATTCCTCTCATGACTACTGGACTAAGGGAAAGCTCACTCTATCCCAAGAGAAGAGAAGCTGACCCATCTTCCTCTCATGACATCAAACAGTGGTATTTATTGAGCGCTTACTATGTGCAGAGCACTGCACTAAGCACTTGAGAGAGTATAATACAATTGAGTTGGTAGACACTCATTCCATGCCACAGGGACATCTCTAGCAGAATTGCAACCTTCCACAGTATAGCACCCTTGCAAAGTATAAACACTTTATCAATTCACAAAGGAACTGATAACTAAGGAGGAGGAGGAGAAAAAAAAGAAGCAAAACAACAAAAAAAACCCCGCACCATCAGTAAGAGATAAGCACTTTTATGTTTGCCTAGGATTAACTGCTTCTCCCCCACAAGGGAGAGTAACCACAAGGGAGAGTAAACAGTGACTATTTTCAAAGCCCAGGAAGGCTAGACTACAAACTCACGGGCAGGAATCATTTGTACTAATTTTAATGAACTCTCTCAAGTGCTTAGTACACACAGTACTTAGTACACTATGCTCGGCACACAGTAAGTGTTTAAAAATACTAGATTCTTTCCAGACTGTACCACACCAACCTGGATTCCTCAACTCCCCTATGGGTGGTGACATCTGCCCCTCATTTCAATCCCTCTTTTCTCCCTCACAATAATAATTGCTATGATTATTATGTCACAAAGAGTCTGGGCTTGGGAGTCAGAGGTTCTAATCCCGGCACTGCCCCTTGTTAGCTGTGTGACCTTGGGCAAGTCACTTAGCTTCTCTGTGCCTCAGTTACCTCATCTGGAAAATGGGGATGAAGACTGTGAGCCCTGCGTGGGACAACCTGATCACCCTGTATCTACCCCAGCACTCAGAACAGTGCTTGGCACATAGTAAGCACTTATTATTATTATCATTATTACTATTACTGTGTGCCAAGCACTGTTCTAAGCACTGGGGTAGATGCAAGTTAAGCGGATTGGACACAGTCCCTGTCCCTCATGGGGCTCACATTCTTAATCCCCATTTTACAGATGAGGTAACTGAGGCCCAGAAGAGTTTAAGTGACTTGTCCAAAGTCACACAGCAGACACGTGGCAGATGCGAGATTATAGCCCAGGTCCTTTCGCTGCACCTGTTTGCTTTGGGTTCCCCAAGAGCGGCACCCGAGCCCAGCATGGAAAGACCAGACTTCCCCTCTGAGAGGAACCTCCCAACACCATCTTAAGCTCCTGGAAAGCCCCCACTGGCCCACGCCTTGATCCGGATCTACACCCCACCCCTAGCTCTTTTAACTTCCTTCCCTGGTTGAACTAGAGTGACGGGAGGCAGCTAACCTCCCTTCCACTCGCCCAGGAAATCCTTTCCCTGGAGGGAGGTCGTTTGGTGTGGGATAATGGGGGAAAAACAAGACCAAGCTCAGGGTTCCTTGCACCCAGGGTGGGGTGCACCTACACACCCCTCACTTGTCCTCTACCCTCAGCCCCACAGCTCTTATGTACCTATCCGTAATTTATCTTCATGTCTGTGTCCCCCGCTATACTGTAAACTCCTTGCGGGCAAGGAACAGGGTTTAGCAACTCTGTTATGTTGCACACACCCAAGTGCTTAGTAAAGTGCTCTGCACACAGTAAGGGCTCAATAAATACCACCCACTGACTCTTACAGCCGCGGGGGGGGGGGGGGGGGGGGGGGGGAGTGCAGGGAGGGCCAAAACCAAGCCAGGATGGAGGAGATCCTGGACTCTCCTGAGGCCGGAGATTAAGTCTGGCAGGCAGGAAAGGGCAGAGCGCTTAGGAGTCGTGTACAGGAAGTCTCTCGTTAATAAAACAAATGCTCCAGCCAGGTCGGAGGCCGGCTAAGACTGCCCAATTTATCTCATGGGAGAGTTCCTACTGCAAGCGGCTGATGTGGCCGGGCCGGGGAGAGGCTTGAGCCAGGTCTTTAGGGAAGGAATTTCAGGAAGTTAGTGGGTCGCCTCCCCTCCCCCGCCGCCAAACCTGACCGGATCTTCCAAACAAACGGAAGAAAGCTCGGGCCGAGAGACTTTTTGCAGCATCCCGAGCCCAAAGGGAGGTGGTTGGGGGTAGGGAGGGGAAACCGAGGGCCCCAGGAGGTCTGGGGAACCAGGCTAAGTTTCTAGTTCGGCCTCCCCGAGTTTCAGATGCAGCCAGAGTAAAGGGGGAGGACACGTGGAACAGAGTTTGCACTGGAACTATGTTTGCGTTTTACTACCCTTTGACTAAACTGTACCAGCCAGCTGTTCCAAGAACTTTCTTTAGAATCGGGACCTTGCCCCTTCCCATCGGCTTGGGCTGCAGATTTCCAGAGATGGAGGTGGAAGGGAGACAAGAACCCACCCTCCCTCCTGCCATTCGTGCTCACAGCATCTCCCCCTTCCCGGGGCGCCCCGGGACCGGCCGTGCCAGCCGAGGGCCTCGGGGGGGGGAGGAGGAAAGGGGGTGGCACGGATGCCCTCATCCTCCCGCCACACAATGTCCGAGTGTCATCGGCCCAAGAGGCTCTCGCATTGTCCGCTCAGGGGAACCCCTAGGCGACGAAGGGATTCGTTCATTCATTCAAGCGTATTTATTGAGCGCTTATTGGCAGCACAGCATTGTACTAAACTTTTGGAAAGTACAATTCAGCAATAAAGAGGGACGATCCCTGCCCACACCGGGCTGGGGAGGGGCTCCAGACTCAAGGCTGCAGGTGGAAGGGGGTAGGAGGAGAGGGAGGGGGTACGGCCGGGACTAGAGCCCCCCCCCCCCCAACTTCAGCTACAGAGGGGAGCATCCCCCCAATAGCTCCGTCGCTCAGCAGGGGGGGTCGGGGAGATGCCCATCTTGGGGCATTCTGCTGGGGGACCCCTACTGACTCCCCAGGCCTGGCATCAAAGGGGGTGGGGGTCACAGCCACCCCGAGGGCTGGTCAACGACCCCTATGCCGGTCCTCTGGCCCCGACAGCCGGTCAGCTGCCCTTGTGCCAGTCCACTGGAGGGCGAGGGGGATGGCACTGGGCAAGGCGCAGAGGAGCCAATAGCAATAGTACGGTATCTGCTAAGCGTTCACTACGTGCCAGGCGCTGAGGGTTGGGGCAGATGGGAATACAACGGGATGAGGACACGGCCCCTGTCCCAGCCGGGGCTGGCGATCCCAGATAAACGTTTGCCCCGCCTGCACTCCCGCCTGGGAGTGGAAGTCTGGTGAGCAGCGGCAGCGGCGTGCGCGACACACTGCGCAACACTGCGCCGCTGCGGGGCCCATGCGGCTGGGGGCTGGGCTGGGTGGCTGACTCACCTGGCTGTCGGATGGGCGGGCTCGGTGGCTGGGTCCGGAGCTGGGGGCTGCTGGGTCCTGGGTGCTGGGTTCGGGTTCCGCTACTCCGGGGCCGCTCGGGTTTTGTCAGGGTCCGCCCCAACCACCGGGGGGCTGAACCCGCCCCCGCCCCGCCCCGCCTGTGACGTCTGGCATTCGCCGAGCCCATCGGCCCCGCCCCCACTCACCCATCCATCCATTCATCCATCCATCCATCCATCCATCCATCCATCCATCCATCCATCCATCCATCCATCCATCCATCCATCCATCCATCCATCCATGCCTTCATTCATTCGCTCATTTCTTCCTTCCTTCACTCATACAATCATTCATTCATTCATTTACTCACTCCTTCATTCACTCATTCATTCATTCACTCGCTCATTCATTCAATAGAATTTACTGAGCACTGAAATTCGTGAAGCGTTCCATATTTTTCTATTACACTGTCTGGTTTTTGTCCGTCTCTCTCCCCCGATTAGACTGTGAGCCCGTCAATGGGCCGGGATGGTCTCTATCTGCTGCCGAATTGTCCATTCCAAGCGCTGAGTACAGGGCTCTGCACATAGTAAGCGCTCAGTAAGTACGATTGAATGAATGAATGAATGCTCTGCATGTAGTCATTCATTCATTCAACAGGTTTTTTTTGAGCGCTTACTATGTGCAGAGCCCTGTACTCTGCGCTTGGAACGGACAATTCGGCAACAGATAGAGACCATCCCTGCCCAACGACGGGCTCACAGTCTAAACGGGACAGACAGCAAAGCAAAACAGAACAAAACAAAAACAAACCATCATCAAGATAAATAGAATCATGGAGATGTGCAGGTCGTTAACAAAATAAATAGGGCAATAAATAATATATACAAATGAACACAGAGCTGACGGGAGGGAAAGGGGGAAGAGCAGAGGGTGGGAGGGAACTCACTTATTCCTTAATTCATTCACTCATTCCTTCCTTCCTTCATTCACTCATTCCTTCATTCATCCACTCACTCATTCATTCACTTACTCATTCATTCATTCAATAGTATTTATTGAGCACTTACTATGTGCAGAGCACCGTATTAAGCACTTGGAAAGTACAATTCGGCAACAGATAGAGACAATCCAAGTAGGCAGGCATCAATAGCATCAAAATAGATAAATAGAATTATATAGACACATCATTAATAAAATAGAGTAATATGTACAAATATGCACAATTATTGAGTGTTTACTGTGTGCAAAGCACTGTACTAAGAGCTTGGAAAGTACAATTCAGTGACAGAGATAATTCCTGTCCTACAGTGGGCTCCCAGTCTAGAAGGGGGGCGACAGACAACAGAACAAGTAAACAGACATCAATTACATTGATATGAATAAATAGAATTACAGATATAATAATAATAATAATATTGGCATTTGTTAAGTGCTTACTATGTGCCAAGCACTGTTCTAAGAGCTGGGGAGGATACAAGGTAATCAGGTTGTCCCACGTGGAGCTCACAGTCTTAATCTCCATTTTACAGATGAGGGAACTGAGGCACAGAGAAGTTAAGTGACTTGCCCAAAGTCACAGAGCTGACGAGTGGCAGAGCTGGAATTAGAACCCATGACCTTTGACTCCCAAAATAAATACAATAATAAATATGTGCATATATACACAAGTGCTGTGCGGCAGGGAGGGGGGTAGAGCAGAGGGAGGGATTCGGGGCAATGGGGAGGGGAGGAGGACAAGAGGAAAAGGGGGGCTCAGTCTGGGAAGGCCCTCTGGAGTGGGTGGGTTTTCAGTAGGGCTTTGAAGGGTCGAAGTGAGCTAGTTTGGCAGACGTGAGGAGGGAGGGCCTTCCGGGCCAGAGGTAGGATGTGGGCCAGGGGTCGACGGTGGGACAGGCAGGAACGAGGCCCAGTGAGGAGGCGAGCAGCAGAGGAGTGGAGTATATGGGGTGGGATGTAGATGGAGAGAAGGGACGTGAGGTAGGAGGGGGCAAGGTGATGGAGAACTTTGAAGCCAATAGTGAGGAATTTTTTGCTTGATAGGGGCTGGGGACCAGCGGGCTAGCCAGGGGAACGGAGCTCTGTCCCTCCCTGGCCTCCGCCCTCCAGCTCCCCCTGCCCCAAAAGAGCAAGGGCTTGGGTGTCAGAGGACATGGGTTCTAATCCCGCTCTGCCATTTGTCTGCAGTGTGACCTTGGGCAAGTCACTTCACTTCTCTGTGCCTCAGTTACCTCATCTGTAAAATGGGGATTAAGACTGTGAGCCCCACATGGGACAACTTGATTACCTTGCATTTACCCCAGTGCTTGACAGATGGTAAGAGTTTAAGAAATACCATAATTAACAATCAAATCCAGAACGCTGAAACATTTCATTCATTCATTCAATCATATTTATTGAGAATTGACTGTGTGCAAAGCACTGTACTAATCACTTCCTGCTGAACAGGAGAAAGGCAGAACTTGATAGGTACCAGGAGGGAAGGAGCCAGTCGTAACTGATAGAATAAGGGCCTGGGAATTACAGGATCACGGTTTGAATCCTGCCTCCAGTATGTTTCTGCTATGTGACCTGGGGCAAGTCACTTTACTTCTCTGTGCTTCAGTTCCCTTACCTGTAAAACAGGGATTAAGACTGTGAGTCTCATGTGCAGGGATTGTCTCTATCGCTGAATTGTAAATTCCAAGCGCTTAGTTCAGTGCTGTGCCCACAGTAAGCACTCAATAAATACGATTGAATGAATGAATGAATGAATGAATGTGGACTCACAACCCAATTGGTTTGTATCAGCCCCAGCAGTTAGTACAGTGCTTAACAAATACCATTAAAAAAAAAGGGAGGTTGTGATTTGGTCCCTCACTAAGTGTGACTTCGAACGACTCGCTTAACCTCTGTGGCTCAGCTCCCTCATGGAGGAGATGGGGTCAATAGTACTTTGGCCCTTTCTTCCTCACGTTGGGAGGAAGAGGTGATCCTTGATGTGAGGGTGCTTTGGAAATAAAAGCACTCTGTGTAAATACATAGTATTACTGAATTATTGTCGTGACCTGATCTACCATTTAGAGCACTCCGTGTTCAGATAAGAAAGGGGGAGGTCTGAAAAGTCACGAAGAGCCCTGGACCAGAGCCCAGGATCCACTTTACAAGATTGAACAAGAGGACAGCATCCACAAACACCAACCCATCCCAACCAAGCATTTCAATTGAGCTTCTTTGGAGCTGTAGGGGTTGGGTGACCTATGGAATGTGGGCACGAGAAAGGGTCAGTCCCATCTGGGTAGGCCCCGCAGATCTCATGAGGAACCCCTAAATTCTGGGACTGGTGAGCAGCCCCCTGGGTGCAGATTGATTCACCTATAATGGGGAGGAGGGGAGAGGGCATGGTGTGTGTATGTGTAGGAAAGAAGGGGAGTCAGCAGAATCAATTGTTCATATTTATTGAGTGCTTACCATCTGCAGAGCACCGTACTAAGCACTTGGGAAAGTACAACAGAGTTTGTAGTCGCATTCCCTGCCCACAACTAGCTTTCAGTTTAGAGGAGGAAACTTCAGAATGCACAAGGATGGGAGTTGAAGACCCTGAGGAAAGCTCCCTCTTGGAGTTTACAGTCTGCCAGATTATAAAATCCTTGAGGGCAGGGATTGTGTCTCCTATCTCTACTGTCCTCTCCTAAGAGCTCTGTGCAGTTTCTGCACACAGTAGATACCACTAATTGATTAGTAGCTCCCTGAGACTCACCCCCAGCATAACTGTGGTATCTGGGTGCAGAGGTGAAAGTGCATTGGACCTTTCTCAGACAGAAGTCATAGAGAGAGGGTGTCAATTTCCCCCCATCTGTGTCATTTCTATTTTTGTACTTTCCCAAGCACTCAGTACAGTGGTTGGGCCACATTAAGTGCACAATAAATACCATTGATTGATTGATTGTTTCTGACCCAGAGGAAACCATGTGACCTCTACCCTCCTGAAGAAGTAGGGTCTATTGTGGTGGAGAGTCGGGGTGCAGAGAGTGGGGCCAGCTGTTTGACAGGCTGGGACGCCATCCAATTTGGTGCACCCAGGAAAGACCCAGAGTGGGGAGGGTCCCGGAGCAACAACTGCACACCAAACCACCTGCAATGGAGGATAGGTGATTTGGGAATCGGCAGCCTGGAGCTCCTAGAAACAGTCCGGCAGCTGCAGAGGACCTAATGTTCTCCTTCTCCCCTCCCCTTGTCTTTCAGCTTCAGCTCTGGCACAAACTCTCCTGGCTAGCGTCCTTGAGATGTGAGGTTTACCCTCCCTGGAGGCCATGTCTCTCTTGAGGGATTTCTGCTGTCCTCCTGGAAGAGATGCAGTTGGCTCTCTCCCAGGGTGAAACAATAGGAAATGAAGGGTAGTAATCCCAGTAACCTCCCTGGGACCTCAAAGCACCATGTAAGCATGAATTCACATACACCAGAGAGACCTCAGAGCTTTGCTAGCAGAAAAATGACGAGTCTAGTAGATTCCAGTCCTACTCTTGGGGACTGGGATTAGTGACCTGCAAACACTCACTGGCTGGCTAGAATTTATTGATTTATTCATAGCCATTCATGATGCTTAGGTATTTATGAACATTTGAGAGAACATTTAATTTTATTCTGATTTTACACTTTGGAATATTTTGATGCCTGTCTCCCATTTTTGAGTGTAAGCTCCTTGGGCATTGTGCTCAATAAATACCAATTAATGATACTGGTTGAGTGTTTTCTTTGTGCAGAGCACTGTCCTAAGCACTTGGGAGAGTACAATTCAATAGAGTTAATAGATATGATCCCTGCCCAGAAGGAGTTTTCAGTCTACCAGGGGAGCTTACTATTTTGCCGTCTCCAGGAGGGACCTCTGTGTTTCCTAGATGAGAGGATCTTCCACTGGATGTCTCTTGGCAAGGTGTTGCTGTATTCATTCATTCATTCATTCATTCGTATTTATTGAGTGCTTACTATGTGCAGAGCACTGTACTAAGTGCTTGGAATGTACAATTTGGCAAGAGAGACAATCCCTGCCCAACAACGGGCTCACAGTCTAAACGGGGCAAAACAAAACGGAACAAAACAAAACAAGTAGTCTGGCATCAATATCATCTAGGTAAATAGAATCATAGATCTTTACTACTGGGAACAAGCAGGACTGGCTTCACTCAGCCAATCGATCGATGGTATTTATTGAGAGCTTTCTGTATGCAGAGCACTGTATTAAGCACTTGGGAGAGTACAGGTCAGTAGAGTTGATAGATATGATCCCTGCCCATGAGGGGCTTATTATTTTGCAGCATCTAAGACCTAGGAGTTTTCTAGCTGAGAGGGCCTTCTCTGGGTGCCTCCCAGAAGGGTACTGCCATATCTTACTTCAGGAAACAGGCAGGACTGGCTTTACTCAGTCAATCAATCAATCAATGGTATTTATTGAGCCCTTACCCTATGCAGAGTACTGTACTAAGCATTCGGGAGAGTACAATACAACAGAGTCAATAGACACGTTCCCGGCCCATAACGAAACAGCAGGGCATGGCCCATGGCCTGGGAGTCAGAAATACCTGGGGTCTAATCCTGGCTCTGCCACTTGGCTGTTGAGTGACCTTGGGCAAGTCACTTAACTTCTCTGTGCCTCAGATATCTCATCTGCAAAATGGGGATTAAGACTGTGAGCCTCACGTGGGACACAGATTGTGTTCAACCTGATTAGCTTGACTCTGCCCCAAGGCTTAGTACAGTGCTTGCCACATAGTAAGCACTTAACAAATGCCATTTAAAGACAAACAAAAAAAAATCCAAGTTTATAGTCCAGTTAAAGATGGCAGTGCCTTCTAAGTGGGACCTCACCTCAGATGAGATGAGTGTACTGCTACTCAGATGAGGAGCAGCCCAAGAAGACCAACCCCATCTCTGCCAGCACCTTCCAATCCCACCAACCAAGCCCTGGGGGTCCTTCCACAATTCCCTTTAGCTTTATCCTTCCCTTCTGTAAGTATTGGGAAAGGAAGAGAGTGCCGTTCTCAGCATAAAGACCTCATTGGCTCACAAAGAAGCATTTTATGAGCCTTTTTCCTCTCTCCAGAATGTCATTCCTACCCTATTTGCTTAAGTTACTATTATTATGTTAATAGGAATTATTACTGACCATTTACCTTGTGCAAAGCACTGTACTAAATGTTGGAATAATTAGAAAGTAAAAAATTAGTCAGGGTCACAGTCTCGCAAGGAGATCATAGTGTAAGTGGGGGAAAACAGACCAATATGAAAATAAGAATCGTAAATTACAACAATAATTGTAAACAACTCTAAAAGCATCTTAAGTAATTCAATAGTTCAAAATAACAATTTAGTCTGTGAGTCCCTTGTGGGGCAGAGATTGTGTCTGAATAGCTTTGTTTGAATTCTTCTCAGCACTTGGTATAGGCAGTATGGCTTTATGCAAAAAGCGTGAGATTGAAAGACAGGAGACCTGGCTTCTAGTTCTGGCTCTTCCTTTCTCCTGTTGCTTGACCTTGGACAAGTCCCTGACCCTTGGTAACTTCATCTGCAAAATGGGGATAAATTACCTGGTTTCCCTCCAATTTAGAATGGGGGCCCTTTGTGGGACAGACGCAGGCACAGTGCCTAGTACATAACAAGTACTTAAATACATATTATTTTTATTATTGTTATTCCCATAATAAGCACTTAATGAATACTCCAATCAATCGTAATAATAATAATATTAATGGCATTTGTTAAGCACTTACTATGTGCAAAGCAGTGTTCTAAGCAGTGGGGGGATGCAAGTTGATAGGGTTGTTCCACGTGGGGCTCACAGTCTTAATCCCCATTTTACAGATGAGGTAACTGAGGCACAGAGAAGTTAAGTGACTTGCCCAAAGTCACACAGCTGACAAGCGGCGGAGCCGGGATTAGAACCCATGACCTCTGACTCCCAAGCCTGTGCTCTTTCCACTGAGCCATGCTGCTTCTCTTAATAATCATAATCATAATAATTATAATCATATATATTGGGTAAACTGAGACCCAAGCATGGCAGGTGATGACACCCAACCTCTAGGACTAGAAAACCCACAACCAGTGCCCTTTCCACCAGGTTCTGCTGTTTCCTGGCATCAGAGGAGAGGCCGGGGGCCTCTGGTGTCAAACCCTCATCCCCTGGACAGTTCTTCCTCTGGGCTGGGGAAATCTAAAAAAAAAGTAATGGTATTTGTTAAGTGCTTACTATGTGTCAAGCACTGTTCTAAGTGCTGGGGTAGATACAAGCTAATCGAGTTGGTCCCATTCCTTGTCCCACATGGGGCTCACAGTTTTAATCCCCATTTTACAGACGAGGCAACGGGCACAGAGAAGTGAAGTGACTTGCCCAAGGTTACACAGCAGACAAATGGCAGAGCCGGGATTAGAACCCAGGTCCTTCTGACTCCCAGGCTTGTGCTCCATCCACTGAGCCATGGACAGTGGACTCAGTTTTGGGGAAGTCTGATATTTATTGAGCACTTACTGGTTGCAGAACACTGAACTAAAAGCTTGGGAGAGTACCATATAACATGCGACTCCTGCCCTCAAGCAGCTGACAACCTACAGGGTGGCCTAGTGGAAAGAGCACAGGCCTGGGAGTCAGAGGACCTGGGTTGTCATCCTGGACCCACCACTTGCCTGGGACCTTGGGCAAGTCACTTAACTTTTCTGTGCCTTAGTTTCCTCAACTGTAAAATGGGGAGGAAATACTTATTCTTCCTCTTATTTAGACTGTGAGTCCTGTGTGGTACAGGGACCGTACCCAACCTGATTAACTTGTATCTATCCCGGTGCTCGGAACAGTGCTTGACATACAGTAAGAACTTAGAACAGTGCCAGCGCTTAGAACGGTGCCAGTTTAGAACACTGGCAGGCACAGAGTAAGCACTTATCAAATACCATCATGATTATTATTTAACAGATACCTTAAAACAAACCCAAATGGGGATAAATTACCTTTCATTTATTCAGTCGTAGTTATTGAGCACTTACTGTGTGCAGACCTCTGTACTAAATGCTTGAGAGAGTACAATATAACAACAAACTGACACATTCCCTAGTCACAGTGAACTTAGTCTGGAGTACTGCTCCCCTTCCCTCTTAGACTGAAAGCCCCATTTGGGACAGAGGCAGAGGCAGGCCCAGTGTCTAGGACACAGCAAGCACTTACTACATACCAAAAGTTATTTACAGATAAAGTGAGCGGGGGAAAGAACGAGGATAAAACAGGAAGCAAACTAAAAACTGGAGAAGCAAACAGTGTCGACAATGTTTCTCTGCTTCTGGCTCGGGATCCTAAATGCACGTCGGTGACAGATTTGACCGCCAATTGCCCCTGGCTCCATCTCCGGCCTGCTGCAGCAAGTCACAGGAAGGCAGGGAGAAAAAGGAAGTGGTTGAGTTAGTGTTACAAATAATTACTGAACCAACCCCTCAACGGTCTCCCATACTAGGTGGGGGGCGCCTGGAGGGACTCCCCCTTCCCTCCTACCTCCCTGAAGGAGGGCTTCCACCCCACCCAGCCCTGCAGATCTGGCAGGCCTAGTGACTGGACCTCTAGCCGGGAGTCAGGAGACTTGAGTGTTAATCTTGGCCAGAGCTCACACTGCCCCTCTGTGAGCATCAGTTACCACCTCTGTAAAACGGGAGAGCAAGATTCACACCGGCTCACTCGGGTGGCTGTGGAGTTAAAGTTGGCTGTTCCACCAGTGAGAACAGAGGGGAGGACTGTCTGCTCAAAGTACTGTTTATAAATTTATCTCAACATCCTTATTGATTGGGGTATTTATCATGTTGCAATAATAATAAATGATAACAGCTGAAATATCTGTTAAGTATTTACTTTGTGCCAAGCACTATACTAAGTGCCGAGGTAAACACGGGATCCAAAATTCAGACGCAGTTTCTGTCCCACATGGGGCTCATAGAGGGAAAGCTGGTGTCGAATCCCCATTTTATTCATTCATTCATTCAATAGTATTTATTGAGCGCTTACTATGTGAAGAGCACTGTACTAAGCGCTTGGGATGAACAAGTCGGCAACAGATAGAGACAGTCCCTGCCGTTTGACGGGCTTACAGTCTAATCGGGGGAGACGGACAGACAAGAACAATGGCACTAAACAGCGTCAAGGGGAAGAACATCTCGTAAAAACAATGGCAACTAAATAGAATCAAGGCGATGTACAATTCATTAACAAAATAAATAGGGTAACGAAAATATATACAGTTGAGCGGACGGGTACAGTGCTGTGGGGATGGGAAGGGAGAGGTGGAGGAGCAGAGGGAAAAGGGGAAAATGAGGCTTTAGCTGCGGAGAGGTAAAGGGGGGATGGCAGAGGGAGTAGAGGGGGAAGAGGAGCTCAGTCTGGGAAGGCCTCTTGGAGGAGGTGATTTTTAAGTAAGGTTTTGAAGAGGGAAAGAGAATCAGTTTGGCGGAGGTGAGGAGGGAGGGCGTTCCAGGACCGCGGGAGGACGTGACCCGGGGGTCGACGGCGGGATAGGCGAGACCGAGGGACGGCGAGGAGGTGGGCGGCAGAGGAGCGGAGCGTGCGGGGTGGGCGGTAGAAAGAGAGAAGGGAGGAGAGGTAGGAAGGGGCAAGGTGATGGAGAGCCTTGAAGCCTAGAGTGAGGAGTTTTTGTTTGGAGCGGAGGTCGATAGGCAACCACTGGAGTTGTTTAAGAAGGGGAGTGACATGCCCAGATCGTTTCTGCAGGAAGATGAGCCGGGCAGCGGAGTGAAGAATAGACCGGAGCGGGGCGAGAGAGGAGGAAGGGAGGTCAGAGAGAAGGCTGACACAGTAGTCTAGCCGGGATATAACGAGAGCCCGTAATAGTAAGGTAGCCGTTTGGGTGGAGAGGAAAGGGCGGATCTTGGCGATATTGTAGAGGTGAAACCGGCAGGTCTTGGTAACGGATAGGATGTGTGGGGTGAACGAGAGGGACGAGTCAAGGATGACACCGAGATTGCGGGCCTGCGGGACGGGAAGGATGGTCGTGCCATCCACGGTGATGGAGAAGTCTGGGAGCGGACCGGGCTTGGGAGGGAAGATGAGGAGCTCAGTCTTGCTCATGTTGAGTTTTAGGTGGCGGGCAGACATCCAGGTGGAGACGTCCCGGAGGCAGGAGGAGATGCGAGCCTGAAGGGAGGGGGAGAGGACAGGGGCGGAGATGTAGATCTGCGTGTCATCTGCGTAGAGATGGTAGTCAAAGCCGTGAGAGCGAATGAGTTCACCGAGGGAGTGAGTGTAAATGGAGAACAGAAGAGGGCCAAGAACTGACCCTTGAGGAACTCCAACAGTTAAAGGATGGGAGGGGGAGGAGGCTCCAGCGTAGGAGACCGAGAATGATCGGCCAGAGAGGTAAGAGGAGAACCAGGAGAGGACAGAGTCCGTGAAGCCAAGGTGAGATAAGGTACGGAGGAGGAGGGGATGGTCGACAGTGTCAAAGGCAGCAGAGAGGTCAAGGAGGATCAGAATGGAGTAGGAGCCATTGGATTTGGCAAGAAGGAGGTCACGGGTGACCTTAGAGAGAGCAGTCTCGGTAGAGTGGAGGGGACGGAAGCCAGATTGGAGGGGGTCTAGGAGAGAATGGGAGTTAAGGAATTCTAGGCATCGATTGTAGACGACTCGTTCTAAGATTTTGGAAAGGAAGGGTAGTAGGGAGATAGGACGATAACTGGAGGGGGAAGTGGGGTCAAGAGCGGGTTTTTTTAGGATGGGGGAGACGTGGGCGTGTTTGAAGGCAGAGGGGAAGGAGCCCTTGGAGATTGAGTGGTTAAAAATAGAAGTTAAGGAAGGGAGGAGGGCAGGGGCGATGGTTTTAAGAAGGTGAGAGGGAATGGGGTCCGAGGCGCAGGTGGAGGGGGTGGCACTTTTACAGCTGAGGAGACTGAGGAACAGAGAAGATAAGTGACTTGCCCAAGGTTACACAACAGGTAAGTGGTAGAGGCAGGATTAGAACACAGGTCTCCTGACTCCCAGTCCTCTGCTCTTTCCACTAGGTGATGCTGCTTCCTTAATCCCTAAATACTAAGTCTATCAAGCGCTTACAACTTGCAAAGCACTGTACTAAGCTTATTTAAAAATCCTGACCAGGTTCCTGCCATAGCAGGCTCACAATTTAAGAGGGAAAAGTGGGGAAGGGACACATTAGCCACGTGGCCTACTGAATAGAGCACAGGCTTGGGAGTGGGTAGGACCTGAGTTCCACTTCCGGCTTTGCCTCTTGACTGTTGTGTGACCTTGACTGAAAACTGGAGAAGTAAATAGAGTGTCAACAATCTTTCTCTGTTTCTGGTCTGGGATCCTAAATGCACATCGCTGACAGATTTGACCGCCAAAGCGCCAGTCACTTCTGTTTTCTGTGTTTCAGTTAACTCATCTGTAAAATGGGAATTAAGACAGTGAGCCTCATGTGGGACATGGACTGTGTCCAACCTGATTATCTTGAATCTATCTCAGAGCTTAGTCCAGTGCCTGCTTAACGAATACCACTAAAAAACCGAACAAACAAATGAGCAAAAAAGACCCCAGCAGCCGGCTGAATGCACTGTGCAGAAACTGCAGCAGTTTTACTACCTCCACTCCTCCGGGCCGGGGCCTAGGTTCTGGATGATGTGGGGTTGAGGCTTGTCCTCCCCTGGGGCCAGAGTTTGGGGGGTCTTGAGGCCTGGGGCAAGCACTACCACCTCCAACAGACCCACCCCTCCTGCAGGTGGAAGGGGACTCTGTTGCCTGATTGTCTTCAGGAAGCAGCATGGAGTAGGGGCTAGAACACGGCCCTGGCAGTCAGAAGATCGTGGGTTCTAATCCCGCCTCCACCACCTGTCCATTGTGTGACCTCAGGCAAGTCACGTCACTTCTCTGTGCCTCAGTTCCCTCATCTGTAAAATCCAGAATAAGACCGATCGCTGCGCGGGACAGGGTTTGCGTTCAATCCGATTTGTTTGTATCCACCCCAGTGCTTAGTACAGTGTCTGGCACATTGTAAGAGCTTAACGAATACCATAAATGTTATTCAAATGTGAAAGTTCGCAGAGCGGGATAATGGAGGGGAAGGGCGACGAGGATCAGCGTGGCTCAGTGGAAAGAGCGCGGGCTTGGGAGTCAGAGGTCACGGGTTCTAAACCCGGCTCTGCCGCTGGTCAGCTGTGTGACCTTGGGCGAGTCACTTAACTTCTCTGTGCCTCAGTTACCTCATCTGTCAAATGGGGATTAAAACTGTGAGCCCCACGTGGGACAACCTGATCACCTTGTATCCCCCAGCGCTTAGAACAGTGCTTTGCACATAGTAAGCGCTTAACAAATACCACAATTTATTTATTTTTTTATCTCAAAAGGCCTTCCCGTCTCCAGTCGAGGCTCCCCAAGATCCAGGCAGAACACGCGGGGGAGGCGCGCCCCCTGCTGGTCCGCTGTAGAATCACCCCCCTCCTAGCGCCTTCTCTTTCCATTTGACCAGGCCGGACGAGCAGTAATAATAATTATAAGGTGCAAGCAAGAATTGTTAATAATAATAATAATAATAACGTTGGTATTTGTTAAGTGCTTACTATGTGCAGAGCACTGTTCTAAGCGCTGGGGGAGGTACAGGGTAATCAGGTTGTCCCACGTGAGGCTCACAGTTAATCCCCATTGTACAGATGAGGTAACTAAGGCACAGAGAAGTGAAGTGACTTGCCCACCGTCACACAGCTGACAAGTAGCGAAGCTGGGATCCGAATCCATGACCTCTGACTCCCAAGCCCGGGCACTTTCCACTGAGCCACGCTGCTTCTCTTATAATAACGTCGGTATTTGTTAAGCGCTTACTCTGTGCCAAGCACTGTTCTAAGCGCTGGGGTAGATGCAAGGTAATCAGGTTGTCCCAGTTAAGGCTCACAGTCTTCATCCCCGTTTTACAGATGAGGGAACTGAGGCACAGAGAAGTGAAGTGACTTGCCCACAGTCACACAGCTGCCAAGTGGTGGAGCGGCATTCAAACCCTTGACCTCTGACTCCCAAGCTCGGGCACTTTCCACTGAGCCACGCTGCTCCGATTATCACTGGGGATTGAAATGCAAAAGTTGATAATGGAATAGAAATAAAGGTTGTTGGAAAATATAGCCTTGGAAATCAGAATCAAGCCAGGGACCGACATTGATTTCTGTGAATCAAATGCCTTTTTTTATTGCCAACACCTTCTTTATCCAACCTAAACGAGGACTGTACAAATGGACTTCACCAGATGGACTATAAAGAAATAAGATAGACTATATTATTTGTAGAAAGAGATGGAGGAGTTCTATTTTGGCAGTCAAAACATGGCCTGGAGCTGATTGTGGAACAGATCATGAGCTGTTAATGTGTAAACTCAGGCTAACACTTAGAGAGATCTATAATGCCTTATAGCCGCCCAAATATGACCTGAAGAATGTTCCCCCTGTATTTAAGGATCTTGTAAAAAAAGTTGATTTGAGGCGCTTAATCTCACAGACAAGGAACCAGAGAAAATGGGGACAGAGATTAAAAATGTCATCAAGGAAGAAAGTGATGCAGTATTGCAAAAGGTCAGGAAGCAGAAAAAGCCAAAGTGGATGTTGAACATTACTCTGGAAGTAGCCAGAAAAAGGAAGGAAGCAAAAATCAGTGGACAAAATAACCTGGTTAAAGAACTGAGCCGAGAATTCAAGTGCTCTGTCAGGAAGGAAAAACAGGAAAGTTATAACAGCATATATAAAGAAATGGAAGTCAATAACAAATGTGGGCAGACGATCACTATTTCAGAAGATTAAGGAAAGTAAGGGAATGCTTCATCCCCAGATTGGCTGTGTCAAAAGCAGATGGACTGACTACAAATGATGCCAATGGAATCAAACAGAGATGGAAGGAATGCACACAGGAATTGTACCAGAAAGATAGCAATATACAGTAAGTATTTGAAGAAATACCTTTTGAATTAGAGCCACTCATCATGGAAAGTGAAGTTAGATCAGCTTTACACTGTCTTGCCAAAAACAAGGCACCTGGCTTTTATAGGCTTCCTGTTGAGGTGTTTCAGGCAGCTGGAGAGGAATCGATTAAAGTCCTTACCAAATTATGTCCACTGATATGGCTAACCACTCAGTAGTCATCTGATTGGAAGAGATCAGTGTATGTTCCAATACTGCGGAAAGGAAATACAACTAAATGTGACAATTATCGTACAGTTTTCTTGATCTCACATGCCAGCAAGGTATTGCTAAAGGTTATACAGCATCGAATGGAGACCTACATGGAATGTGAATTGCCAGATGTTAAAGCAGGATTCCGGAAAGGACGAGGGATGCGAGATATTATTGCTGATGCCCTTGGGATACTGAAAGGACAAGAGAATATGAAAAGGAAGTCAGCACGTGCTTTATTGGTTATAAAAAGGCCTTTGACCGTGTGGATCACGAGAAACTCTGGAGCACATTAAGGAAAATGGGCATGACGGACCATTTAATTGCATTAATACGGAACCTTTAGACTGAACAGAAGGCTACAATAAAAGCAGACTATGGAGAAACAGATTGGTTTCCCATCAGTAAGGGTGTAAGACAAGGTTGTATTTTATCACCTTATCTGTTCACCTTTTACACCGAATACCTAATGAGTGAAGTGGGATTGGATGAAGAACGGAGAGTAAAGATTGGAGGAAGGTATATAAACAACCTTCATTATGCTGATGATACCACCCGACCAGCAGAAAGTGAAGAGGATTTGAAGGACTTATTATTTTAAATTAAGGAATGGAGCAAAAGGGTGGGCCAACCTTTGAATGTCAAGAAAACAAAGATCATGACAACTGGAATTTTTAACACATTTGTAGTGGATGGAGAGAAGATTGAAATAGTTGCCAATTTTTCTCTTCTGGAATCAATAATCAATAATAAAGGAACTAATAGTCAAGAAATATGTCAAAGATTTATATTAGGAAGACTTTCTATAAAGAGCCTGGAAAAAGTCATGAAATGTGCTGATGTAACAAGTGCCACAAAAATGCAAATTGTTAACCCTGTGGTGTTTCCAGTGACAGTGTATGGATCTGACAGCTGGACAGATTAAAAACAGGAAACAAAGAACATCAATTCTTTTGAAATGTGGTGTTGGAGAAGCCTTTTATGAATACCATGGGCTGCCTGAAAAACAAATAAATGGATTTGGGAGCTAATTAAGCCAACGTGGTCTTTGGAAGGCCAAATGATTCAGTTTAGATTAGCATATTTTGGACACATAATCAAGAGGACTAATTCTCTGGAGGAGACACTAATGCTAAGAAAAGTCCAGGGAAAATGTGGTAGAGGCAGACCAGCAGCTAGATGGATAGAGACCATAACAACAGCAACTGAAGAACCATGAGGTTACAGATAATGGCAGAAGACAGAACATTCTGGAGAAAATATATCCATAGAGTCCCTATGAATCAGAAATGACTCAATGACAAGATAATAATAATAATTTGCTAAGCGCTTATTATGTGGCAGGCACTGTATTAAGCACTGGAGTGGATACAAGCGAATCAGGTTGGACACAGTCCCTTTCCCACGTGGGGTTCACAGGCTCAATCCCCATTTTACAGATGAGGGAAAATGTTCTTTTCTTTGGACTCCAGGCAGCACTTTGAAGCCCACTGGATTAAACCCTAACCTCCTGTTGGAGTGCTTGTACTTCTTGAAGGGGGAGGCTACGGAGTAGGGGAGACAATCCTGTGGTGAAAGGTAAGGCTAGTCCCTAAATTCTAAGGGAATACAGACCCAAATGCCTAGGTGATGGTAAAGAGGGAGGGGAATAAGATGGGTAGAGGAAAGATTAGTCAGGGAAGGGTTTCAAAGTAAGGAATCCCCCAGGAGCGTCCTTCCCCTCACAGCCTCCAGCTGGGAAAATCCAGACCTCAGTGCTGTGGGAATAGCTCAGCCCCTGCTGCTGGGCTGCAGGTGCGGCAAGGCATGCACACAGCCTCTGCTGCTGGTGGAGCAAGACATGCACTCAGCCCCCATTCACTCAGCCTCTGCTGCTGAGCCGCTGGTGCAGCAAGAGGTGCACTCAGCATCTTCTGCTGATAGAGCAAGACACGCACTCAGCCCCTGCTGCTGGCTTGCTGATGGAGCAAGACATGTGCTCATCATCTGCCCCGGGCTGTTAGTGCAGCAAGATACGGGCTTAACTCTGCTGATGAGCTGCTGTGCAGCAAGGCATGAGCTCAACAGAGAGAGGGTGGGAGAAGCCCCCAAGTTCCATCTAGGCATTTCTACACCATCTATGCACTTATGCCTCCACACTCACTCCACACTACTTCCACAGTGCCCAGAGCTAGGAGTTGGAGGATATGGGTTCTAATTCCAGCCCAGCTACTTGCCTGCTGTTGTGACTTTGGGTAAATTGCTTAACTTCCCTGTATCTCAGTTCCTCACCTAAAAGTGAAGATGAAGTATCTATTTTTCCTCTTCCTTAGACTGTAAGACCCATGTGGGAGAGGTATGATGTCCAACCTAACCCTTTCTTGACCCCACCACTCCTTCCAGTTATTGCCCCATCTCCCTCCTACCATTCCTCTTCAAACTGAGAGAATTTACACCCACTGCCTCCAGTTCCTCTCCTCTCCTCCAATTCTTTACTTGACCCCCTCCAATATGGCTTCCATCCCCTTCACACCACAGAAACCTCCCTTTGACAGGTCACCAATTGTCTCCTTCTCGCCAAGTCCAGTGAACTCTACTCCATCCTAATCCTCCTCGACCTCTCAGTTGCCTTCGGCACTAACCCCCACTTCACCTGGAAACATTACCCAACTTTGGCTTTACTGAACTGTCCTCCCCTAGTTCTCCTCCTACCTCTCTGGCCCCTTATTCTCAGTCTCTTTCAGGGGCTCTTCCTCTGCCTTCCACTCCCTAACTGTGGGAACCCCTCAAGATTCAGTTCCGGGTCCCCTTCTTTTCTCTATCTACACCCACTCCCTTGGAAACCTCATTCTCCCCCAAGGCTTCAACTACCACATTTACTTGGATGATTCCCAAATCTACATCTCCAGCCCTGATCTCTCTCCCTTTCTGCAGTCTTGCATTTCCTCCTGCCTTCCGGACAACTCTACTCGAATGTTCAATCCATACCTCCAACTTAACATGTCCAAAATAGAGCACCTTAGCTTTCCACCCAAACTCTGCCCACCCCCTGACTTTCCCATCACTGTAGACAGCACCACCAACGTTCTTGCCCGACGAGCCTGCAACTTTGGCATTATCCTTGACTCATCTCTCTCATTCAACTCATATATTCAGTCTGAAATTAAAACCTGTCAGTTCAACCTTCACAACATTGCTAAAATCTGCCCTTTCCACTCAAACCAAATTGCTACCACATTAATCCAAGCACTTATCCAATCATGCCTTGATTAACTAAATCAGCTTCCATACTGACCTCCTTGCCTATTATCTCTCCCCACTCCAGTCCATACTGCACTCTGTTGCCCGGATCATTTATTCTACAAAAACGTTCAGTCCATGTTTTCCCCCTCCTCAAGAACCTCCAGTGCTTGCCCATCTAACTCCATATCAAACTAAAACTCCACCACTGCATCAAACAAAAACACCTTACCATTGGCTTTAAAGCACTCAATCACCTTGCCCCTTCCTACCTTACCTTGCTGCTGTCCTACTACAACCCAGCCCGCACATTTCTCTCTTCTCATTCCAACCTACTCACTGAAACTCAATCTCATCTTTCTCGCCATCAACCTCTTGCTCTCATCCTGCCCCTGGCCTGGAACACCTTCCCTCTTCATATCTGACAGAGGATCACTCTCCCCTTCTTCAAAGCCTTATTGAAGGCACATCTCCTCCAAGAGTCCTTCCCTGACTAAGCTCACTTGGATTTGCTCCCATATTCACCCTTCCATCATCCCCCAGCACTTATATACATATTCATAATTTTTTTATTTATATTAATGTCTGTCTCCCCCTCTAGACTGCAAACTTGTTGTGTGCAGGAAACATCTTCCAACTGTGTCACACTGTAATCTCCCAAACTCTTAGTATGGTGCCCTTCACATAGTAAGTCCTCAATAAATATGATCGGTCAATCGATTGATTGATTTCGTATCTACTCCAGGACTTGGCACAGTACTTGGCAAGGCACTTAGCAAATACAACAATCACAATGGAGGAGTGTGTGGGGAGGGCACGGGTTTACCTAGTCCCTAACTGGGGATTCCAGCAAAGGCAACCCAACAGATTGGTACAATCCAGAGTGGGCCATGCTGTCATGAAAAACTTTAAGTCTTCATCCATCCAAAAACATATGGGAAAACAAGAATGAGGAAACAAACCTCAGAACAACAAACTTGGCCAGGGTCGCTGCAGGATAGGCCCCGTTGACCCAGATCCCCCTCCCTGTGACTGGCAATGGGAGAGGCAACAGAAGCTCAGCTGCTCCATCTGAAAAAGATCGGGGTGGCAGGCTGACTGCCCTCAGGAATTGTGATATTTGTTAAGTGCTAAAATTCCCATTTTACAGATACCAGTCAATAGTATTTACTGAGCACTTACTATGTGCAGAGCACTCAGAGCACTCAGAGCTCTGTGTGCAGAGCACTCAGAGCACTTACTGTGTGTGGAGAGGCAGCATGGCTCAGTGGAAAGAGCACAGGCTTTGGAGTCAGGACTCATGAGTTCGAATCCCAGCTCTGCCACTTGTCAGCTGTGTGACTGTGGGCAAGTCACTTCTCTGTGCCTCAGTTCCCTCATCTGTAAAATGGGGATTAAATGTGAGTCTCATGTAGGACAACTTGATAACCCTGTATCTACCCCAGCACTTAGAACAGTGCTCTGCACATAGTAAGCGCTTAACAAATACCAACATTATTATTATTATTCACTCTACTAAATGCTTGGGAGAGTGCATTATAATAATAATAATAATTTAATAATAATGTTGGTATTTGTTAAGCACTTACTATGTGCCGAGCACTGTTCTAAGTGCTGGGGTAGACACTGGGGAATCAGGTTGTCCCACGTGGGGCTCACAGTCTTAATCCCCATTTTACAGATGAGGTAACTGAGGCCCTGAGAAGTTAAGTGACTTGCCCAAAGTCACACAGCTGACAAGTGGCCGAGCCGGGATTCGAACCCACAACCTCTGACTCCAAAGCCCGTGCTCTTTCCACTGAGCCACGCTGCTTCTCTAATATAACAGACACATTCCCTGACCACAACGAGCTTAAAGTTCAGAGGGGAAGACATTAATATAAATAACTAAATTACAGATACATATAAAAGTGCTGAGGGACTAGAATGGGGGAGGAAACTGAGGGGGAGGAAACTGAGACCCACTGAATTGATTTGTCCAAGGTTATACAGGAGGCAAGGGGCAGAACCCAGGTCTCCTGACCCCCAGTCCTGTGCTCTTTCCACTGGATCATACTGCTTCCTGCCTTGTCCACACACACAACCCTTAATATTAATAATGGTGGCATTTGTTAAGTGCTTACTCTATGCCAGGCACTGTACTAAGTGCTGGGGTAGATACAAGATAATTGGGTTAGACATCGTTCTTGTCCCACCCTGGACCCCCAGACTGACGTTACATTTGCCTTGGACAGATTTGGGCCTCGAGTGGATTTTTCCTAAGGAAAATTCTTCCTAGAAATGCACTTGCTTTGTACAGAGCCCACCAAAGCCTCTCCTGGGGCCTCCAGCCGGCCTCAAACCAGCCCAGCCACTCAAAGGGAAGGGCTGCTCTGAGTTGCTTTTCCTCTTTCCAGAAGTTCAGTCTGGATTTAATTCTAATTGCGCGTTGGTCTCATCCAAGTGGCTCCAGATGATGGGTTTTCTGTGAGGGTTTTCCACTCCTCTTTTCCCTCTCAGGTCTCCACAGAGAGTCTCTCCCACCTCGTCCCCTGCTGCAGGATCAGGACAGAGGGGATCAGCAACCTGTCATCCTTCAGGCCCAACCAAATGGGGCAGCCATTCCTCCTAGCTCTGCCCTCCTCGCCCCCCTCATCCCCAACAACTCTACACCTGCATCTGTACCCTGTCTACTTTGTCAATCCATCAGTAATTTATTTTAATGCCCTTCTCATCCTCTAGTCTGTAAGCTCCTTGTGGGTATGGGTTGTGTCTGTTTAATCATTTAATCAATCATCCAATCAATGGTTTTTATTGAGTGCTTGTTGCGTTCAGATCACCCTGTTTGGGAAGGTCCAATACAAGAGAGTCTATTGCTGTATCGTACTTTCCCAAGCACTTAGTACAGTGCTTTGCACACAGTAAACGCTCAATAAATATGATTGAATGAATGAATGAAGAGTTGGCAGACACATTCCCTGCCCCAAAGAGCCAAGAGTCTAGAGGGGGAGGCAGACATTACTATAAATAAATAATTTATAATAAATGATTTATAGATTGTACATAAGTTCTGTGGAGCTAAGGATGGGGTGAATACCAAATGTCCAAAGGTCACAGATCTCAAGTGCATAAGACGATGCAGAAGGGAGAGGGAGCCAGGGGAAGAAAGGGCTTAATCGGGGAATCTCTAGAAACAGATGTGACTTTATACTTTATTACAATGTAATAATAATAATAATATCTGTGGTATTTGTTAAGCAATTGTTATGTGCCAAGCACTGTATTAAGCAATGGAATAGATACAAGGTAATTAGGTACCACGTGGGGTTCACAAAATAGGAGGGAGAACAGGTATTGAATCCCCATTTTGTAGATGAGAGAACTGAGGCACAGAGAAGTTAAATGGTTTGCCCAAGGTCACACAGCAGGTAAGTAGCGGAGCCAGGATTAGATAGAACCTGTGTCCTCTGACTCCCAGGCCCCTGCTTTTCTACTAGACCATGCTGCTTCCCAAACTCTCCCCTCAAGCACTTTGTACAGTGCTCTGCAAACAGTAAGTCCCCGCTGATAGATCGATACAAACCTTCTGTGGGGGAGGCAGGGAGGGATGTCGATGAACATTATTGTTAATCTCACCCCGTGGGTCTCCACCAGGGGCTCTACGGGCTGTAGCAGGTAACAAGCATTGACTGGAGAAGGGTTGTTGTGCTAATCTGGGCAGCCCAGCAAAAGCATGCTGTGCCTAACAGTTGACCTGGACAGGGAATAAGGCTAGGGCAGCAGTGAGGCTGAGAGTATGCTGGACCCAAACTCCCGACTATGGATCCTCAGCTCTCCTCACACTGGCAACTGGGTTTTCCCAGATAGTATGAAATGCTCTCAGGAACTGCCAAGGATTTTCCACGACCCAGACTGGAGACCCCAGGAGGGAAAGACACGGCAAAAGGGAGTCCTCAAACAGTCAATCAACAGAATTTATTGAACTCTTCCTGTATGCAGAGCACTGTATTATGCAACTGGAAAAGTAAAACAGAGTAGGTAGACATGATCCCCGCCCTCCAGGAGCTTACAGTATAGTTGGGAGAGACAGACGCTAAAACAAAATAAGGGTCTTGCCTGTCTGTCCACAGAGAACTTTCTCAGGGAGGAGAACTGGACCCTTTGGCTGGTGGGGGGGAGCACCCCAACCCCCACTACCTTTCCACAGAGCCCTCTCCTGGGCCCTGGATGGATTCCACGAGACAGAGCAAGACATAGCCTCATTGACTTTCAATCTACTAGAAGAGTCAGTGTTAACACCCACCGCTTAAAAAAGCCGGAACTGCAAGAAGCAAGATTCAAGGCATTAAGAGATAAATAAAATATGTATATGATATATATGCATAATATAGGCACATAGAGGTACATATTGGGGGATTGGAAACTCAAGCTACTTTAGACTTTCATCTTCCAAGAGACAAGGGACTGGACAAGGTGACCTTTTGATGACCAGGATTCTAGGGAACTGTTATGTCTAAAGCATGGATGTGTGTGTGTGTGTGTGTGTGTGTAACATATGCCAAGTTAAGTCTTTGCATGTTTTAAGGCCTCTGAATGCTTCATTCAAAACAGACTCGTTTCTAAAGTTACTGTGGAAATTTGTTTTGAAAAGCTGGAAAGGGGAAGAATATTTTAGTGGACAAAAACAAGTGAGAACTGTGTGCCAGGCACACAGACTTGGAATCCATCTCAAGACATTCAGGCAACTGTAAATCCATTCGCATAATGAGAGAAATGATCTCTTCTGACCCATGGATTTTCTTTTTATAAGTGAATGTGGTGTTTTTCCTAAATCTTCATTTCCCCACCTATTCACCACCACCTTCCCCTCCGCCCCGCCATTCTGTGTTGCCTATGCATTTGGGTCTGTACCCCTTAAGCCCTCTAATACTCACCCCAGCCTCAGCCCCCAGCTCTTATACTCTGATGCTTCCCCTACCTATAATTTATTTTAACACCTGTCTCCCCCTCTAGAATATAAGCTCCTTGAGGGCAGGAATCATGCCTACCAACTCTTTTGTCTTCCAGGGGAGGGGGCTCCATCTTCCCCTTTCTCTGACTCTACCCTATGTCTCTGCTCACACAGGACTGAAGACTGATGGACTCTCTGCCCCCTGGGAAGCGAAGACCTTCCGCCAGGCCTTATCCAGGCTGGATTGGGAGTGGAGAAAAATGTTCCCATCAAGCTTTAATATTCTAGCAGGGAGTTGAGACGTTCCTTTCTGTGGCACGGGAACTCTGCCAACAAAATCCCCAATACAAGATAGTTGTGGAGACCACAGTGTTAGGGCTTGGTTGCTAAAGTTGCCATTCCTGACTTGGAAAAAGTTCACTTTTGCAAGTCCTGGTAGATTCTTTCCTTTCAATTTTGTTTTGGAAAATGAACAGGAACAGGGATTGACCATTTATGTTTCTAGGTTGAAAATAAATACCTCTGAATTCCAAACCATAATATTTATTCAACACCTGCCGTGCTGGAAAAATAGTGGATCAGGGCTGCAGGAAAGGGGTGCTGGAAAAGTACACCCAGTGGATGGAGGGGATGGTTCAGGCCAAGCCTGAGCTTAGAGGAATTGCTGAGAGGGGCAGAGAAGGAAACAACCAAGCTGGTCTGTTTGCAGATTCAGGACCAGCGATGTGTGTACACCTGCCTGGATGGAAATGTGAGGGTTCACTGGGGCTTGGTTGTCACAGGGTATGAGCTTCTGTCTCGTGGAACAGAATGACAGTGGTGCTGCCCCCTGGACCCCAGGGTTATTAGGGTGCCAGAGGGACCCTTGGGGAGGCTCCTCAGCCTCTGCCTTTGTTCCTGCTTTGCAGGGGGAAGGCTTTGTGCTCTCCCAGGGGTTGGGTTACAGCAGCTGATCCCTGGAAACAGGTGGATCGCCACAGGCTGCAGCTGTTGTTGACAACCTCTGCCCAGCTTGGAAGAGAGTTCTAGCTGAAGTCCCTGGGGATGGGAGCGGCGAGGGTCTGCCCAGTTTGAGTTTGAGTGCCCATTGGCTTAGGGTTCATCTGGGAGCTTCCCCTCTGGGGAGGAACTTAGAATGTGGCACAGTGCTGGTCATTATTGATTTCTCCAACACCCTAGGTCAGAGTTGAGAGATCAGAATTTGACCTCCCCCATGTCTGCCTTCTTGACCTCACCTGAGTCCTTTACTTGTCTGCTGCCTCAGTTTCTCTTCAGTCACATGGAAAGAACCATCCATGCTCTCCCAGAGATGGGGAGGGAGGATGGGGGAAATGGGGATTGGTATAGAGTAATAATAACTGTGACATTTGTTAAGCACTTACTATGTGCCAAGCACATATTCTAAGCTCTGAGATAGGTACAGATTCTATTTTTCACCTTTTTGTGTTTGTTGCTCTTCCCTGGACCTCCCTGGAGCTTCTCTCCTTTACAAAATACTATGACCAACTTGATCGCCCTATTCTTGGAAGGAAAGCACCTGCCTTTGACACTGTCGACTATCCCCTTCTCCTCAACGTGTTATCCAACCTTGGCTTCACTGACTCCGTCCTCTCCTTGTTCTCCTCTTATCTCTGAGGCCGGTCTCTCGGTCTCCTTTGCGGGATCCTCCTCCCCCTCTCTTCCCCTAACTGTAGGGGTTCCTCAAGGGTCAGTTCTTGGTCCTCTTCTACTCTCCATCTATACTCACTCCCTTGGTGAAGTCATTCGCTCCCATGGCTTCGACTATCATCTCTACGTGGTTGATACCCAAATCTATATCTCCTCCCCTGTTCTCTCTCCCTCCCTCCCTCCCTCCAGGTTTGCATTTCCTCCTGCCTTCAGGACATCTCCACCTGGATGCCCTCCTGCCAACTAAAACTCAACAGGTCCAAGACTAAGCTCCTTATCTTCTCTCCCAAACCCTGTCCTCTCCCTGATTTTCTCATCACTGTGGACAGCAATATCGTCCTTCCTGTTTCACAAGCCCGCAACCTCGGTGTCATCCTTGACTCCTCTCTCTCATTTACCCCACATATCCGATCCATAACCAAAAGCTGCCGGTCTCATCTTCACATCTCCAAGATCCACCCTTTCCTCTCCATCCAAACAGTTATCACTTTTGTATAGTCACTCATTCTATCCCGACTGGATTACTGCATCAGCATCCTTTCTGATCTCCCAACCTCCTGTCTCTCCCCACTTCAGTCTATACTTCACTCTGCTGCCCGGATTATCTTTCTACAGAAACATTCTGGACATGTCACCCCCTTCTCAAAAGTCTCCAGTGGTTGTTTATCAAACTTCGTATCAGGCAAAAACTCCTCACTATTGGCTTCAAAGCTCTTCATCACCTTGCCCCCTCCTACCTCACCTCCCTTCTCTCTGTCTAAATCCCAGCCTGCACACCCTACTCCTCTGGTGCTAACCTTCTCACTGTGCCTTGTTCTCACCTGCCCCGCCGTCGACTCCTGGCCCATGTCCTACCTCTGGCTTGGAATGCCCTCCCTCCTCACATCTGCCAAACAATCACACTTTCCCCTTCAAAGCTCTAGTGAGAGCTCACCATCTCCAAGAGGCCTTCCCAGACTAAGCCCCCCTTTTCCTCAGCTCCCCCTCCCCTCTCCAACGCCCCAACTTCCCCCTTTGCTTTGCCAACCACTGTCCACAGCACTTGTGAATATATATACATATCTATAATTCTATGTATTTATGTTAATACCTGTTTACTTTTTCTGATGTGTATATATATATATATATATATATCTATAATTCTATTTATTTATATTGATGCTATCAATGCCTGTTTACTTGTTTTGATGCCTGTCTCCCCCTTCTATTCTATTCAATTGTATTTATTGAGCGCTTACTGTGTGCAGAGCACTGTACCAAGCATTTGGAAAGTACAGTTTGGAAACAAATAGAGACAATCCCTGCCCACAATGGGCTCACAGTCCATTCATTCATTCATTCATTCATTCATTCAATAGCATTTATTGAGCACTTACTATGTGCAGAGCACTGTACTAAGCGCTTGGAATGAACAAATCGGTAACAGATAGAGACAGTCCCTGTCCTTTGATGGGCTTAGAATGGGGGAGACAGACAACAAAACAAAACAAGTAGACAGGCATCAATAGCATCAATATAAATAAGTAGAACTATAGATATATACACTTTATTAATAAAATAGATAGAATAATAAATATATACATATATACACAAGTGCTGTGGAGCAGGGAGGAGGGGAGAGTAGAGGGAGGAACTAGGGGTGATGGGGAGGGGAGGAGGAGCAGAGGAAAAATGGGGGCTCAGTCTGGGAAGGCCTCCTGGAGGAAGTGAGCTCTCAGTAGGGCTTTGAAGAGGGGAAGAGAGTTGGTTTGGCAGATGTGAGGAGGGGGGGCATTCCAGGTCAGAGATAAGATGTGGGCCAGGAGTCGACGGTGGGACAGAAGAGAATGAGGCCCAGTGAAGAGGTTAGAGGCAGAGGAGCGGAGTGTGTGGGCTGGGTTGTAGGAGGAGAGAAGGGAGGTGAGGTAAGAGGGGGCAAGGTGATGGTTAGCTTTGAAGCCAATAGTTAAGAGTTTTTGCTTGATGTGAAGGTTGATAGGCAACCACTGGAGATTTTTGAGGAGGAGTGTGACATGCCCAAAGCGTTTCTGTAGTGTTTCTAGTGCTTCTAGACTGTGAGCCAGTTGTGGGCAGAGATTGGCTCTGTTGCTGAATTGTACTTTCCAAGCACTTAGTACAGTGCACACACTAAGCGCTCAGTAAAAATGATTGAATGATTGATTGAATGAATGAATGAATGACTCCCCATGGAGAGGAAGCCTTTCTCCCTTGCTCCTTCCACCCTGCTCCCAGTGCAAACAATTCTAAGGGTTTCTAAACCTCAAACCTCAGGTCCTGATCAGGGACAGAACATTCTCACAGTGGGTCAAAGTTCAAGATTGCACGTCACTGCACTCTCTGGCTCTTGACTTCTGACTCACACATCCCTGGGAGGGGTCACTAGCGGGTTCTCCTGCATCCCTCTCCCCACGTGGTTGGGATGTCTTGCCCCTAACCCAGGCTGGGTCGTTTGGCCAGAAGAGGGTGGGGGAACTCCAGCCCCCGTTCAAGGGAAACAGCGTGGCCTAGTAGGTAGAGCTTGGGCTCGGAAGTCAGAAAGACGTGGGTTCTAATCCCAGCTGTGTCACTAGTCTGCTGTGTGATCTTGGCCAAGTCACTTCACTTCTCTGTGCCTCAGTTACCTCATCTGTAAAAGGGGATTAAGACTGTGAGCCCTATGTGGGAGAGGGACTATGTCCAAACATTGACTTTTATCTACCCCAGCTCTTAGTACGGTGCCTGGCACATATCAAGAGGTTATGAAATACCATTAAAAAAAAGGGCGGTCCATACCTCCACCTGCCCACTGACCTCTGCCTCTCTGGCCATCCTCGGTGGCGGTCCCGAGCACCCGGGTCAGTAGCTGCTGTTTGCTAGGTGGAGGGTTCCTGCTGACCCCTGGAGGAGGTAGTCTCCACTCTGTGCTGTCCACCAGAGACACGTGGATGAGTATCCTGTTCCTTGTTGGTTTGCATTTTCATTTAGGAACCCCATCTCTTTTCAGTAATAGCCTCCTTAAGCGCACAGCATCCAGGCTTGGAGCTCAGTTACTTCCTGGTAATAGAGAGAGAAAATATATTCCCGATAAGGGCAGAGGCTCTCTCCTCTCTCTCACTCTCTCTCTCGTAAAATGTTGATGCCTGTGCCAGCTTTTCCCCACAGGCCTTTTCTCCAGAGGGGCTGTGGGCCTGAGAGGGGAAAATGAGTTTCTCTTAAAGGGGCATTCAGTACACTTGGAAGCTCTGCAGCAGGTAGGGGAGACCAGCTTCCTGGCCGTGGAGCTGGAAGCCAGAAAGGCGGCAGGGGCTCATTGTGGACAGAAAAAGGATGACTGGAGAGAGATCTGGCTCAACACACCCCTGATGAGAGTTTACAGTTCTAATAATAATAACTGGGGTGTGGGTTCAGTGTCTACTATGTGCCAGGTATAAAGCTCTGAGGTAGATATAATCAGATCAGTAAAACCATACTGTGTCCTTGCCTAGAAATGGCCTGCAGTTATGATGACCATGACTTGGGAAGGGCATAAAAGAATAATGTTTAGATTTTAGATAGCACTTTTATTCCCAAAGTGCTTTCACATTACTCAGGTCACTTATATTCTCACAACCCCACTGGGAAGTAGGGTAAAACAGGTATTACTATCATGTCCATTTTACAGATGAGAGAACGTGAGAAACTCAATGATTTGCCAAAGTCACCCAGCAGGTTAGGGGAAGAGCTGGCACTGGTACCCACATTCTCTGACTCGCTGATCTGGGTGCCCTCCAGCCAAACCTCCCCAAGAACAGCTTCCATCTAAAGAGAGAAGCAGCTTGGCCTAGTGCATAGAGCACAGGCCTGGGAATCAGAAGGACTTGGGTTCTAATCCTGGCTCCACCACTTTGCTGCGTGACCTTGAGCATGTCACTTCACCTCTCTGTGCCTCAGTTACACCATCTGTAAAATGGTAACTAAGAAATGGTCTGTGGAGAAAAGGACATGGACCGTATCTAACCTGATTAGCTTATATGTACCCCAGGGATTAGAGTAGTGCCTGGAAAACACTAAGCACTTTTACAAATACAATTTAAAAAAATAGAGGGAATGAAAAGTTCAAGACTCTTTGCTCCGGAAAAAAGACATGGGGGGAGAGGACATAAAGGAAGTTGTTAAACCAGGGAGGGTGTGGGCAGGGCAAATCTGCAACTGTGGCTCACCCGAACTCATGCCAACAGCAAGACAGTCCCACTGCTATCCCCCCACCCTCTCTTGGAGTAGGAAGGTGGTAGGTTCAAAACAAACTAAAGGAAGCAGGCTTTCACCAGCCTGCTCGAAAGCAGAGCTTAGTTTTCCCACTCAAACAGTTGAGAAGGCTGAGAAGGTCAGTAGACTCCGGGAAGATTTGGATCGATTTATGGGGGAAAAGACCATAATGAGTTAGTAGAGCAAAAGTGAGAGGTGTAGAGGGGAGGTTATAGGGATGTGAGATGGTAATCCGTAGCATATCTGTAATTTATTCATCTATATTAACGTCTGTCTCCCACTCTAGACTGTAACCTGTCTCCATAACGACAGGGAACATGTCGGTTAATTCTGCTGTATTGTACTCTCCTGAGCACTTAGTACAGTGCTCTGCATGCAATAGGTGCCCAATAAATACAATTGAATGAATTAATGTTCACTGAACCATCCACACTCTCTGGCCCGGTTCTCTCTCACTCAGAGGTGACACATCATGAAAGAGTAGAGGACAGGTGCATCCGTGGTCAAGGAGCAGATTATCTCAGGTCACAGGAGCAGAAAGATGAATACTGAGAGGAAGGAAAGAAGGAAGAGGAAAAAGGGAGGGAGAGGGAAGACAGTTACGAAGTCTAAGGAGGGTACTGGGGCACATTGGGATGGTTTTGGGACCTGTTAGTTGGACTCACCCAAGCTGCATGGGAGAGAGTCGAGGGCGGAGACTCAAGTTTACCACACGGAAGGAGGCAGTGGTAAACCACTTCCATATTTTTACCAAGAAAACTCTATGGATACACCAGCAGAACGATTGCAGATGGAGGTGGGGCGTTCTGGGAAAGATGCGTCCATGGTGTTGCTATGGTTCGGAGATGACTCGACAGCATAGATGAGACAAGTTTTTGATTGTAGCTCTCCAGTGGTCTCCCTCTACACCCAGCTAGCTGCCAGCTCTGTCCGTCACTCTGACTAAGACTCACTCAGAGTTTGTATCTCCGCTGCAACCTGCACACGTGCCAGCCCTTCAGTCACTGGAGCCCGGCTTTGCTTTAGGCAAATGGATTTTCTTTAAATATAAAAATCGATAAGTGGCGTCATTTATTGATTTTTCAGATTTAAGGAAAATCCTTCTGACCAATTCAAATCCACTGAGTCATCTTGAGAGCCCACAGACAGCAAGCTCTATCTCCGAGGCTCTTGCCTGGGACCCTGAAGCGACGTTCCCCTCCTTACCCACTCCCCTCCTACCCCCGGCTCTTCTACCTGGTCCTTGACCAAACCAAAATCAAATCTTTCTCCCTGAGTGTACCTCTGTCTGTAATTGCTGCCTTCAGTTCTTCTAATGCTCCTCTCAGACATGATGTCATTCACGCTCACAGCATTCTGGAGAGACTGGGCGGGGATTCCTGGGCCTTTTGTACAGATGGAGAAACTGAGGCATTGATCGGCCCCCTCGTCCTGTGGGTCTTAAATGTTACCGTCCCAAGATTCTCCCTCTCCTCGAGGACTCCCTTGATCCTCCAGGTCCCTCTGTCAAAAAAAATGAGCTGGTCTCCCTCTTGGCATCCCTGCAGATCAGCAGGCTGAAAAGGAGGAGACTGAGGAGGGGTTGTGGGGAGAAGGAAGAGAGAAGCCTAGGTACTGCTGGAGTTTGGCCCGTGTAATACTGTATTTCCAGTTCATCCATCAAGCAGTGCTTTTCACTGAGCACTTTCAGTGTGCAGAACACTGTCTTAAGCGCGATCACAGCCCTTAGGTGATATTCAATCCCCACCTCAGGATGACTAATATTGACCTGGACTCCCAGAGAGTGAGATGGGACTGACTGATCTGCTCAGAGGGTCATCCACTGGTCCATAGCAGCCTCATCACTTCTAGCTGAAACAGGTTCGAGCGCATTCTTAAAGGGCCAGGCCCCCTATTCCGTTCCCAACAAGCCCCAGTGTGGGGGAGTCTAAATTATTCGTTCAATTAAGCTGGAGTCCCTGAAACTTGATTATCTTCTGTTTGTGTATGGGGGGACTGGTAGGGAGGCGAAGGGAGGAGGGGACTAAACCTAACCCTATCCTGAATCTGTCACTTGTCTGCTGTGTGACCTCGGGTAAATCACTTAACTCCTCTGTGCCTCAGTTACCACATCTGTAAAATGGGGAGTAATACCATTAGCCCCATGTGGGACATGGACTGTATCTAACCTGATTAGCTCACATCTATCCCAGCTCTTAGTACAGTGCCTTGCACATAGCGTTTACGAATATCATAACCCCCCTCCCTCCCAAAACCCCCATTAATCCTAACCTAACCTTAACCCTAGCCCTAACCTGAAGGCTTTAAAGAGCAAATAGGCCAAAAAGTCACAATTTTTCTTTTTTTCAGCCCCAACTGAAAACTCTCAGGTCTGATTAGACACTCGGGATGAGTAAGTCTGGTAGTCCAGCTCAGAGAACCATCAGCACTAGGGAGTGAGCACCTGAAAAGAGCAGATATTTTATCCCCATTTTACAGATGAATAAACCAGGCTCAGAGAGGTTGTGACTCTCCCAAGGTCACAGAGCAGGCTGGGGTCCTAAAGGGGATTAGGACCTTGGTCTCCCGACTCCCAGTCTCCTGATCTTTCAGTTAGGCCACACCTCTCTACTCCTGGAAAGACTCAAGGGGTTAGGAGACCCACGCCTACGATTGGGACCCAGAAACATCACCGCCCCCCTACCCGCTGTTACCCTTCCTCCTCCTACATGATCACCCTCCCCTTCATTCTGCCCGTCCCCCTTCTATTACCTAGGGTCCCCCTTCTACTCCCAACCTAGAACACGGAATCACCCCATTTCCTGGGCCCGTGGCCGCCCCCAAGGAGTTGCAGGAAAACCAGCAATGTAGAGTTCTTGGTCATCGCCGTCATTCATTTTCCCTCCCGTCTTTCCTCTGAGGAGGTCTGTGCATCATTTGGTGGGTGACTAGGTTGTTCCACTGGTTTCTCAATCTCTCCCTGGCTTCTCCCCACTCTTTCTTCTCTTTCCCTCCGTCTCCTCCTTCCTGCTCTCTCCCCATCCTCTCGATTTTTTCCTCCTGCTACACTTCCCTCCTCTCTCATTCCCCTCCCCCAACCTCCTGCCCCCACCCCCCCTTTGGGTAAGTCACTTATCTGTGCCTCAGTTCTCCTGTTCTTCCTTCTACTAAGATTATTAGCCCCATGTGGGAAAGGGACTGTTTCCAAGCTAATTTACTTCTATCTACCCCAGGGCTTAAAACAGTGTTTGACACATATTAAGTGCCTCTGAAACTTTGGGGGGAGCCAAGAAGCAAAGGACCAGGGAGGAGGCCGGGAGGACTGAGGGAGCTGACACCCGTCCGTCCCCTTTCAGAAAGGAAACAAGAAATGGGAATCCGAGAGTGGTATCGGGGGCACATGGAGTCCATCGGTCAACCCACCGGGGGGTACCGATTGGGTGCTCGCTCTGTGCAGAACGCTGTATTAAGCGCTCGGTCAAAGACAGCTGAAAGGCAAGGAAGAACACGGTTGTGCTAAGGTTTCCTGCCAGGGCCCGGGGACTGCTCCCAAAGTGAGGTGGTGGGCAGCACAGGGTTACCGGGAGGGGACCTCGGCGCCTCTGCCTTCTCCGGGGTTAAACTGGCACGGGAGGCGGGGCCCCCGCCTTCCCTCCAGCGCGGCATCATTCATTCATTCAATAGTATTTATTGAGCGCTTACTAGGTGCAGCGCGGCATCATTCATTCATTCAATAGTATTTATTGAGCGCTTACTATGTGCAGAGCACTGTACTAAGCGCTTGGAATGGACACCGCCTTGATTCTATTTAGTTGCCATTGTTTTTACGAGATGTTCTTCCCCTTGACGCTGTTTAGTGCCATTGTTCTTGTCTGTGCGTCTCCCCCGATTAGACTGTAAGCCCGTCAAACGGCAGGGACTGTCTCTATCTGTTGCCGACCTGTTCATCCCAAGCGCTTAGTACAGTGCTCTGCACATAGTAAGCGCTCAATAAATACTATTGAATGAATGAATGAATGACAATCCGGCAACATTTAGAGACAATCCCTGGCCAATGAGGGGCTCACAGTCATCAGCCGGGCCCCCCTTCCAGCCCGCTGGTCCCGGGGGCGGCCCGCCCCGGGAGGACCGGGTGTGAGGGCGGGTCTGAGGGTCTGGAGGGTCTGAGGGAGCCTCCAGCAGGGATCGCTCGGGAAAAGCGGGGGGGGGGGGGGGGGGGAACCGGGACCGCACAGCTTCCAACGGGGGGCGGGGCGGGATGAGAAGGGCCGGAGCGCCGGGAGAGGGGGAGGAGCCTGGAAGGGAGGGGAGGGGAGGAGCACGATGGGGAGGGGCGGAGCCGGGTGGGGAGGGGCAGGGCCTGGAGGGAGGGGCGTGCTCGGAGGGGCGGGGTCTCAGTGTTAATAATGTTGGTATTTGTTGGTACTGGTTAAGCGCTTACTATGTGCAGAGCGCTGCTCTAAGCGCTGGGGTAGAGACAGGGGAATCGGGTTGTCCCACGTGAGGCTCCCAGTCTTAATCCCCATTTTCCAGATGAGGGAACTGAGGCACAGAGAAGCGAAGCGACTTGCCCCAAGTCACACGGCTGACAAGTGGCGGAGTCCGGGATTAGAACCCATGACCTCCGACTCCCAAGCCCGGGCTCTCTCCACTGAGCCGCGCTGCTTCTCTGCTGGGCGGGGCTCGCTGAGAGGGGCGGGGCCCGAGGGTCAGGGGGCGGGGCACGTGTGTTAGGGGCGGGGCCTGAGGGTCAGGGGGTGGGGCACAGGGGTTAGGGGCGAGGCCTGAGTGTTAGGGCGGGGCCTGAGGGTCAGGGGGCGGGGCTCGCTGAAAGGGGCGGGGCCTGCGTTTTAGGGGCAGGGCCTGAGCATCAGGGGGCGGAGCTTGAGTCTAGGGGGCGGGGCCCGCGTGGCGGGGGCGGGGCTTGGTAAGAGGGGCGGGGCTGCGGAGGGGCGGGGCGGGGCGGGGCGGCTGGACCAAGGCTGCGGGCCCGGAGATGCTCCGTGCGCCGAGCAGAGCGGAGGCCCGCCCGGAGGAGCTCCCGAAGGCAGTCCCGGAGGCCCGCCCGGAGGAGCGCGGCTCCGGCGGGCACGGTAAGCGCTGCGGCCGGCGGCTCGGGGGTCCGGCCGTCCGGAGTCGGGGGGCGGGCGGGAGGGCGGGGGTCCCGGGGTCGTGTGTCCCGGCCCCCTCGGGCCCCATCGGGTTTGACCGGGGCGGGGCAGGAGAGGCTGCTCCGGGACCTAACTTCTGCACCGGACTCAACGGAAAGAGAGTCCCTTCTTGGCCGGGGATCGTCCCTCTCTCCCTTGCCGGATTGTACTTTCCAAGCGCTTAGGACAGTGCTCTGCACACTGTAGGCGCTCCGTAAATACGATTGCCTGAATGAATGAGAGAGAGAATAATCACGATGGTACCTGTCAAGCGCTTAGGATGTGCCGAGCCCTGTTCCACACGCTGGGGGAGATGCACCGTCATCGGGTCGTCCCACGTGAGGCTCACGGTCTCCATCCCCATTTTACAGATGAGGAAACTGAGGCACGGAGAAGTCAAGCGGCTTGCCCGACGTCACACAGCAGCCCAGGGGCGCAGCCGGAGAGATCGCCTCCTATTAGTTAATTATGGTATTTGTTAAGCGCTTACTCTGTGCCGAGCACTGTTCTGAGCGCTGGGGCAGATACGAGGTCATCAAGTCGTCCCACGTGGGGCTCACAGTCTCCGTCCCCATCTTCCAGATGAGGTCACTGAGGCCCAGAGAAGTTAAGTGACTTGCCCCGGGTCGCACAGCAGCCAAAGGGCGGAGTGGGGATTAGAACCCACGTCCTCCGACTTCCAAGCCCGGGCTCTTTCCGCTAAACCACAGTGCCCTCTATTAGTCCCTGCCTCGGTTTCCCCCTTCTAGGTGGATGCCCTGTCTAAAAACCTTCGCGAGCCTAGAATGGTAGAAGCCATATGAGGGCGAGAGGAGACACAGAGAAGGACGGACCTTGGCCTCTTTCCCGCGCTAGATGCCGTAGGGGTCGGGAGAAGGGGCTGGCCAGGCTCCTTGCTGGGGTGCCCAGTGGGCCTCGGGGGCTGGCTGGTCTCCTTGCTGGGTGCCCAGTGGGCCTCGGGGGCTGGCTGGTCTCCTTGCTGGGTGCCCAGTGGGCCCTGGGGGCTGGCCAGAGTCCTTGCTGAGGTGCCCAGTGGACCCTGGGGGCTGGCCAGGCTCCTTGCTGGGGTGCCCAGTGGGCCCTGGGGGCTGGCCAGGCTCCTTGCTGGGGTGCCCAGTGGGCCCTGGGGGTTGGCCAGGCTCCTTGCTGGGGTGCCCAGTGGGCCTTGCGGCTGGCTGGTCTCCTTGCTGGGTGCCCAGTGGGCCCTGGGGGCTGGCCAGGCTCCTTGCTGGGGTGCCCAGTGGGCCCTGGGGGCTGGCCAGGCTCATTGCTGGGGTGCCCAGTGGGCCCCGGGGGCTGGATGCTCCTTGCTGGGGGTGCCCAGAGTGCGCTGGGGGCTGGCCAGAGTCCTTGCTGGGGTGCCCAGTGGGCCCTGGAGGCTGCTGGCCAGGCTCCTTGTTGGGGTGCCCAGTGGGCCCTGGAGGCTGCTGGCCAGGCTCCTCGTTGGGGTGCCCAGTGGGCCCTAGGGGCTGGCCAGGCTCCTCGTTGGGGTGCCCAGTGGGCCCTGGAGGCTGCTGGCCAGGCTCCTTGTTGGAGTACCCAGTGGGCCGGCCGATCTCCTTGCCGGGGGTGCCTGCCCAGTGGAGCCCAGACAGAACTGGACCCTCATTGACAGACGCCCCAATGGGGTTGACGACGCCCTGGGGCCTTTCGGGTCGGGGGTCGTGCCGAGGATGCCGGCAGGGGAACGGTTTGTCTAAAGGCTGCCGGTGTCCCCGGCAGGGGAGCCGCGCAGTCTGACGGATTCTCCCAGAGTGAGAAGCGGCATGGCGTGATGGGTAGAGCACGGGCCTGACAGACGGTCATGGGTTCTAATCCCGCTCCCCCAATTGCCCGCTGCGCTGGACAAGCTATTTCACGTCTCTCTGCCTCAGTTACCTAATCTGTAAAATGGGGATGAAGACCGTGAGCCCTGTGCTGGACGGGGACCGTGTCCAACCTGTTTTGCTTGTATCCACCCCAGCGCTTAGTACAGTGCCTGGCCCATTGTAAGCGCTTAATAAATACCATAATTATCATGAGCCCCCCTTTCCCTCTGCTCCCCCTCCCCCCCCCACCCTCTGCTCTTCCCCCTTCCCCTCCCCTCAGCACTGTGCTCATTTGTATATATTATTTATTACCCTACTTATTTTGTTAATGAGGTGTATATCTCCTCGATTCTATTTATCCCGATGATGTTGTCTTGTTTTTGTTTGGTTCCCCCTTTTAGACTGTGAGCCCGTCCCTGGGCAGGGATGGTCTCTATCTCTTGCCGAATTGTACATTCCCGGCGCTTAGTACAGTGCTCTGCACATAGTAGGCGCTCCATAAATACTAAATTATTATTTTAGTGGAAGGGAGGGCTACAGTTTGGAAGTGAAAGAGTGGGAATCGTAACCACCGATGAGCAAAGTATTCCCTGCAGCTTTAATGCAGAAAAATAGCCGGGGTGGGGAGGGGGAGGGGAAGGAGGAGAGGGAGTGGGGAATCAGACTCAATGAGGATATTCGCATGCAGCTGGTGTCCTAGCCCTAATGCGAATTGCGATAATGCAGTGTTTATCTTTCTTCCTGTTTCGATTATTTGGAAAGCCACTGGCTCTTCAAACTTTTCCTTGAGGCCACGTGGCTCCTTTTGGGGTACCCTCCTCCACAAAACCGAAGCTTTGCTGAGATTTTCAGCGACCCTCCAAGTCTCCTCCTCTTTCCTCCCCTCCAAACTAGATCCCTCGTCACGGTGAACTGGTTGCTGAATTGTACTGTCCAAGCGCTTAGTACAGAGCTCTGCACACAGTAAGCGCTCAGTAAATACGATTGAATGAATGAATGACTCTCGGTCTGGGAGGGAATCCCTAGGGCGGTGAGAGATGCTGGGGAGCCACCCCCCCCACCCCCCCCAAAAGCTCCTCCGTGGCTTCATCGTTGCGGCTCTGCGAGGGGGCCAGCCCCGTCGCTTTTTGTGAAGAGGCTCTTTGTGACATCTGTGGCCATCCGGGCTTGGGTCGGCAAAGAAGTTCTGTGCCATCAGCACTTCTCATCTACATTTCAGTCACTTCTGCTTTCGACCTCATCTGGCCAGAGACCGCAGAGAGCGGCTGGCAAAATGAAAAAAAGCCCCGGAAAAAAAAAAACTGTGGCCCTTCAGGGCTGTGGGTGTTTTCAAAAATATGTTTCTAAGAACCTGGGTTTTAATCCCAGCTGGGCCATTTGCCTGCCGTATGACCTTTGGCCAAATACTTTACCTCTCTGGGCCTCGATCACTTTACCTCTCTGGGCCTCACTTTCTTCATCCGTAGAATGGGGATGAAATTCCCATTCTCCCTCCTCCCCCTTCGACTGGTGAGGCCTGTGTAGGGCAGGGAATATGTCTTTGTTTTGTTTTTACGGTATTTTTATTATGTGCTAGGCACTGTACCCCTTGTACCCCGGGGTAGAAGCAGCGTGGCTTAGTGGAAAGAGCGCTGGCTTGGGAGCCGTAGGTCGTGGGTTCTATTCCCGGCTCTGCCGCTTGTCAGCCGTATGACTTTGGAGAAGTCACTTAACTTCTCTGTGCCTCGGTTACCTCATCTGTAAAATGGGGATGGAGACTGTGAACCCCACGTGGGACAAGCTGATTACCTTGAATCTACCTCGGTGCTTAGAACGGCGCTTGGCACATCGTGAGAGCTTAACAAATACCATCATCGTTATTATTATTAGAAGATAACCAAGTTGGACGCAGTCCATGTCCCATGTGGAGCTCCCAGTCTTAGTTCGCATTTTATATATGAGGTAACTGAGGCACAGAGAAGTGAACTGACTTGCCCAAGGTCACACAGCAGACGAGTGGCAGAGCTCAGATTAGAACCCAGATTCTTCTAAGTCCCAAGCTCCTGCTCTATCTACTAGGCCATGCTGCTTCTGCTTTGACCTGGTGATCTTGTATTTATCTAGAGAAGCAGTGTGGCCTAGTGGAAAGAGTACAGACCTGGGAGTCAGAGGTCCTGGATTCTAATCCTGGTTCCACCACATATTTGTTGTGTGTGACTTTGGGCAAGTCCCTTAACATCTCCGTGCCTCACTTTCCTCATCTGCAAAATGGGGATTCAGTACCTGTTTTCCCTCCTACTTAGACTGCAAGCCCTATGTGCAACTTGATTATCTTGTATCTACCCCAGCACTTAGTACAGTGCTTGGCACATAGTAAGTGCTTAACAGATATCACAATTATAATTTTCCCAGAATTTAGAATAGTGCTTGGCACATATGTGTTTAGCAAATATTATTATTATTAATAATAATAGTTTTGCCCTTGGCTTCAGTGTGGAGATGCCTGGCTCCAGGTCATCTTCCTCTCCTGGGACTCAGTTTTCCTCAGTACAGTGGGGAGAGGAAAACTTCTTGCCATTGACTTGCCTCCCCCTTCTCGCTCCAGCACCCCCCACCAGGTGCTTTGAGATCCTCAGGGTAAGGGTCTTTCCTTGGTTTCTGAACTCTCTCCTCCCCACATCGCTGTCTCCCCCTTGACTCCCAACCCCTTGGAAATTCCCTGACTTCTCACCCCTGTTTTCCCAGATTCAGAAGCTACATGAATCAGTCCCAAAGTCAATTATTTGATTTTTTTTTTCTTTTCCTGAAACTTGGCCCAAGCTGGGGCAGCTGCTATTTAATTGGGGGAGAAGCAAAACCACGTGGGTTTGGGCCAACTCCAGGCATTTTGGCTTTCCCGAATTCTGAGTTTCTCAGGCAGGGAGGATCGACTCCCTGGGGTGGGGGGTGCAGGGTGAGGAGAGGGGCCGGAGAAAGAGAACATGGGGTTTGTTTTCTAGTTCTATCCCCGAGCCCATGCCTCCTGGCCCACAGTTCGGAGGTGATTGTGGATTTAGCTGGGTAACCACTGCCCAAGTTGTGCCCACATTGTGCCCAGTTGTACCTTTGCTCTGAAGATATGCATGTGTGTTTTTCTTTCCCCTATCAGGCAGCAGTGTTGGGGTCCCCGGCCAGCCTTTCTTTTGGTATAACAGTCTAGAAGGGTTTGATATTGCTTTTTAAGTGTACTTAAGCCAGGGATCTCTAGATCTTCGCCTGGGGGTGAAGACTGGATTCTGTGGTCCCCATGAGGGATGGAAATGTGACCCACTTAGTCCAGTGCTTGGCACACAGAAAGTGCTTAACATTTTATTATTATTATTATAATTAGTTATTATTGTTCCTCCTCTTCCACTCCCTTCTTCATCACCCTTGCACTTGGATTTGCTCCCTTATTCACCCCTTTCTCATTCCCACAGCACTCATCTACGTATCAAAAATTTATTTCTATTCATATTACCTGTCTCCCCCTCTCTAGACTTTAAGCTTCTGATGGGCAGGGAATGGGTCTAGCAACTCTGTCATATTGTTATATCATACTCTACCAAGTGGTTAGTACAGTGTTTTTGCACACAGTAAGCACTCAATAAATACGATTAATTAAGGGTGAAAGTGAGGCTCAGCAGACAGTTTGGGACAGGAATTGAATGCAGATTTCCTGGCTGACTTTCTTGGGGGAGAAAGCGGGGTGGGTGGTGTGAGTAGGGGCATCCCTTGCCAGCCCCCAGGCACTTGGGCGGAAGGAACCCAAGAACTGAGCTGGACACGTGGAACAATCCTCTGGCAAAGGTTTCAACTTTCTGGCTTTGTTTTCCCTATGGCTCTCTTTGCCGCCCCCAAAATAATGAAAAACACTTTCGTTCAGTTAAAGAAAATCCCATTAGAGAGAGTGAGAGTGAAAAACAAAAATCCCTGCGTGGCAAACGGCCCCGTCCTCAGCCGTTCCCCTCCGACCTGCTAGAGGCCTGCCCTGGGCGGACCGTGACGCGCCACAATTTCCTCCAAGGTGGCTGGCATCACGCTAGCCGGCTTCCTGCGACGTGAAGGGAAACGGGGTGACTGAGTCGTCCCGAGACGCTTGTCCCGAGACGGCCGTCCAGAGGCTCTCGGAGACCCAGACCCACCCGGGGCTGTGGGCGTCGGCCCTCCCCCTCAGTTGAGGCCCAGCCAGGCCACACACACCCAGCCCTGAGAAAATCATCTGGCCTATTTCGTTGAACAGGAGACCCAGCAACGTGGAAAGGAAACTTCAGCGGCCCCAAAGCCTCTGGCCGGCAAAAGGCCCCCCGTAATAACTAGATTTTACAACTTCAAAGGGAGCTGGGCAGCCCGGCCCTTCCCTCCTCTGGTTTATGGCCTTAGAGGCCAGAGACCAGAGGGGTTAAAATGTCAGACTAGATCCTCTCCGTCTGCCCCCCACAACCCCAGAGCCCACAGGGCCCACCATCGGCTCGAGTTCCACAATTCATTATTCCTGAATCTGGTCTTCAGCCTGGCTCCTCCCCATACTCAATCAATCCATCAATCAGTGGTATTCAGCGACCTGCATCTCAGCTCCAGATCCCTCCAGCCCTCCCCTGTTCACTGTTGCCCCCACTGTGGGCCAGAGCACTGTGAAGGGGTGAATCCATTCATCCCAATCCAAGCCATCCAACCCAATCCATCCATCAGTGCTATTTATTGAGCCCTTACCGTAGGCATAGAACTGTACTAAGCGCTTGGGAGAGTACGATGTAATAGAGTTGGCAGATGCAATCCCTGCCCACAAGGATCTTACAGTCTACAGGGGGAGATGGACAGTAAAATAAATTACGGGAAATAGAACAGAAGGATGTGGACGGAAGTGCTGTGGGGCCGGTGTGAGTAGCAAAGGGCTTAAAGGGTACACAGCCAACTCTCGACTGGAGCGCGGATTTACAAGGTGGCTGATATCTAGGTTTGAGGAGAATGATTAAGACGATGACGATGATGATTACAGACCTTGGCCTTGAGACTTCAGACCAGAGAACCTGAGCAGAGGAATTGATTCTAAGCTTGTTGTGGACAGAAGACGTGTCTACTGAATGTTATAGTGTATTATTAATAATGATAGTAATGATAATACTTTTGATATTTGTTAAGCACTTACTATATGCCAGGCAATGTACTAGCACTGGGCTGGATACAAGCAAATCAGGTTGGACACAGTCACTGTCCCATGTGGTGCTCACAATCTCAATCTCCATTTTACAGAAGAGGCAACCTAGAGAAGTGAAGTGATTTGCCCAAGATCATACAGCAGACATATGTCAGAGCCGGGATTAGAACCCGTGATCTTTTGATTCCCAGGCCTGTGCTCTACCGACTAGGCCAGTATTCTTCCAAGAGCTTAGTACAGTGCTCTGCACACAGTAAGCACTATAGAAATACGATGATTGATTAATAGTGCTAGTGGCTGGCGCTAAGCCACTGGCTCCCTCTCATCCTTGCTTGTCACATTCCCGCCAGGGCCTGAAGGCAGCGAGTGAGGAAGTGGGCAAGGCTGCAGCACACCGACAAGTACTTTTCCAGGTCTAGTTTGTCCGAGCAGAGAGAGGCAGGGAAACCTAGTGGGCAGAGAGCCAGATCTGGATTCCTCAGGGCGGACCTGAACAAGTTGCCTTCCTGAGCCTCAGTTTTCTCTTCTGCAGCTCTGGGTAGCCATCAGTGACTCCCCTCATCTCCCCCAACAGTTACCAGGGGTGTTGATCGGGACCTTGCTGTCAGGCTGTAGGCATAGTCTATCACTTTGTTAGGAGGCCTGGGGCAAAGATTTGAACTGTTCTCCCATTTCAGCTGTAAAACAAGGAAGACAGCTGGCCCGATTAAACAGTTGAGGGACGCCTCTGTTCAGGCCAGAGGGAGGATCAAAAGCTTGGTCAGGGGCCTGTCAAGTCTCCCTCATCTGTTCCGACTCACCTCCTTCCCTGATTCTTAAGCTCAGAAAGGCAACCCCTCCACCGCTTCTTCACTCTTCCCCTGCCCTCTCCAACCCCCCACCCCTTGGCTTCTTTCTGAGCGGCTTCTTACCCCGCCCCCGACCCCCGACCCTCCCTCTCAGTGGCTTTCCGTCTCTGTGGAGAGAGTCAGAGATGCTTCGGATCCCTACCCTCTGCTACCTCTCCCCAACCCTAAAAGGAAGTGGGACCTCCTGGACCTGCACCACAGGACCATCCGCTCTCTCAAAAGAAGGTCATGGTGGTGTTGGTGGGTTGGACTGGAGGGCACATGTGGTCGACTTTTCCCCGCCCCACTCTCCTCATTCCTCTCACACCGCCTGACTCTCAGCCACTCATAGGACCCAGCTTCCTCAGTGGTCATTGCCACCTCCAGGCTCCAGGCTCTGGGGGTCTGAGTCAGCTTCCCTAAACCCTGGCCCTGAAGGAAGCTGGAGGCGGTGGTGGGAATGTAAGCCTTGGGTGCAGAGAGCCCAGAGGATGTCCTCGCAACCCCACGCGGGGGCCCGGCCCAGCTCGGACAGAGGCCTCAGTGTTCCTGGCCACGGCGGTGGCGTGGCCTCAGGTCAGATGGCGCCTGCAAGGGCAGCACGGGACTGGCAGATTGAGGGTGGGGAGGGGGTGTTTCTGATGTTCGTGGCCCAGTTTGAGTGTAGACTAGCCCTGTGACTCATACCAAGCCCCCACGCTCCCTCCCACCACAGCCAACCTCCAACTGAGCTTTACTTTGTCAGTCAAGGGCATCATCTCCCAATAATAATTGTAATTGTGGTATTTGTTAGGGTTTACTATGTGCCAAGTCCCGTTCTAAGCACTAAAGTAGGTACAAGATCACCAGGTCAGATGTAGTCTCTGTCCCCCGGGAGACTCCAGTCTAAGTGGGGAGGGAGAACATGTAGTGAATCCCCATATTTCAAGTGAGAAAACTGAGGTACAGAGAATTTAAGTGACTCACCCAAGGCCACAGCAGGCAAGTAGTAGAGCTTATTTGGGACTCCTGCCCTATTGCAGGGGGCATGGCCTGGCCCTCAATTGCCCTACTGCTAGTAATGACGCAGGTACTGAGCAATCAGTTGTATTTATTGAACACTTACTGACTGAGGGCTTAGTACGGTGCTCTGCACACAGTAAGTGCTCAATAAGTATTGATTGATTGATTGAACAGATTTGGTAGATATATTTCCTGCTCCCAAGGATTTTACAGTCTGCAAGAGGAGACAAACATTAAAATAAATTACAAATACTTACAAAAGTGCTGTGGGATGTACAACGGAAACAGGAGACACTTTCCCTACCCACCTCAGCCAACCCTCCTTGGAAGGCAAGCAAGAGGGATCCATTTCGGGGGTGACTGGAACTCGCAGCCCCTGAGACAGGCACAGGCTGGACAGCACCGGGGCTGGGCTACCATCAGCAAACCGTGGGCTAGCCTGAAAAACAGGGTTGCTGGCACTTGTACGTTTGCCACCAGCCAGACTATGGGCAGTCCCAGGGGGCAGCTGGGTGGTGGGGTTGACAGAGGGGAGAGGGCTCAGGTGGGCAGAGGAGGAAGAAGCACAGCCTGGCACATGAGCTGCAAACTGTCTAGTCTCACCCCATGCTGCTCCGGCTGCCAGCTTGCAAGTCTCTCGTGCGGCAGGGGAGTTGGGCGGAGATGAGGGGGCAAGAGGAGGGGGCGGGGGGCAGAGAGGCAGAGGCTTTGTTCGGCACATCCTGCCTATTGTGTAGGCCTGGGCCGGGTTTCCAGGGCATTGTAAACAGCCAAGGCCAGGGCCACGGCTTCTGTGGAGGTTGCCCTGTGCCCGGGGGGGGGGGGGGGGGGAGGGTTGGGGATAAGGAGGAGAGAGAGAGAGGACTCTGGCTTGTGGGAAATTTGAAACGATGCAAGAGAAGAGGAATTGTTATCAATCACAGGGACACTCCGATTGGGCCCGGGGCCAGGGCTTCTGCAGAGGTGCCCCTGTCCGGGGAGCAGCAAAGACAGGGTGGAGAGGACACAGGGACGCGGGAAATTTGAAATGATACACGAGAGGAACTTTGTTACCGGCCGGAGAGAGACTCAGAAGTTTGGGCCCGTGGCCAGGGCTTCTGCAGAGGTGGCCCTGTCCAGGGAGTAGCAAAAGCAGAGTGGAGAGGACACAGGGACGCGGGAAATTTGAAATGATACAAGAGGGGAAGGTTTGTTACCGGCCAGAGGGAGACTCAAAAGTTTGGGCCCGTGGCCAGGGCTGGCTTCGTCCCTTCCGTCTGCCTTTTGGCCAGAAGGGTGAAGGATACGCGGGAAATGTCACTCTTTCCCAAGAGCTTAGTACAGTGCTCTGCACAAAGTAAACTTTCAATAAATACGATTTAATGAATAAATGAATACATAAGGAACTTTAATCAAGGACATTTACTGAGTACTTACTCTGTGCAGAGCACTGCACTAGGCTCTTGGGAAAGTACAGTAGAGATAGTCGACACAATCCCAGCTCTCAAGGAGCCTAAAATCAGCTGGGGAGACAGACATTAAAATAAATTACAATAGAGGGAAATCATAGAGTATTAATGTATACACATTAAGAACAACATAAGGATAAGTGATCTGGTGACATGGAAGTGTGGAAGTGGCAGTTGGGGGGCAGAAATAAGGCAGTGAGATGAGGGATTAATCAGAGAAGGCTGCTTGGAAGAGATATGATTTCAGAAGATCTTTGAAAATGGGGAGAGCATTATCTACTAGCTGGGAAGGGGAAGGCATGTCCAGGCAGGAAGGAGGGAGTGAACAAGAGGTTGGTGGTAAAAGAGATAAGAACCAGTCCTCCCTTGTGAGCAGGAACATGAGAAGCAGCGTGGCTCAGTGGAAAGAGCGTGGGCTTTGGAGTCAGAGGTCATGAGTTCGAATCCCAGCTCTGCCACTTGTCAGCTGTGTGACTGTGGGCAAGTCACTTAACTTCTCTATGCCTCAGTTCCCTCATCTGTAAAATGGGGATTAAGACTGGGAGCCCCACGTGGGACAACCTGATTCCCCCGTGTCTACCCCAGCGCTTAGAACAGTGCTCAGCACATAGTAAGGGCTTAACAAATACCAACATTATTATTATTACCAACTTTGTTGTATTGTACTCTCCCAAGAGCTCAGCCCAGTACTCTGCACACAGTAAGAACTCAATAAATACCATTGATTGATCGACTGATTGAACTAGGACCAGGAGTAGGTTGCCAAAAAGGAATCAAGTACACAGGCTGCAGTGGAGGCGGTAGGAGTTGAACTTTCCACAAGCAGGCCATGGATGGCTGAAGTCTTCATGATGGGTTTATTGTTGGTCGTGGTCTTTCAGCTTCTGGTTTTTGACGTGTTACCTGTCCACTTCTGCATTCTGGGGGTGTCAGCACATTGCTATCCTGAGTTCCGCTGACAAGTTGGGAAGCAGCGTGGCTCAGTGGAAAGAGCCTGGGCTTCGGAGTCAGAGGTCACGAGTTTGACTCCCGGCGCTGCCACTTGTCAGCTGTGTGACTGTGGACAAGTTACTTCACTTCTCTGTGCCTCAGTTCCCTCATCTGTAAAATGGGCATTAACTCTGAGCCTCACGTGGGACAACCTTATTACCCTGTATCTACCCCAGCGCTTAGAACAGTGCTCTGCACATAGTAAGCGCTTAACAAATACCAACATTATTAAGTCATAACATCAGTCAATTAATCCTATTTATTGAGTGCCTACTGCGTGCCCCATACTTCTCCTGATTTTGACATGCAGCCACAATCTTTCCCTGCCTTGAGCCCTGAGCGGGGGACAGAAGAAGAGAATGTCAATCGTATGAATGGAGTGCTTTTGGTGTGTAGACCACTGTACTAAGTGCTTGGGAAAGTACAATATATCAAAGTTGGTAGACATGTTCCCTGTCCACAGAAGCTTACAGTCTAGGGAGGAATTGATATTAGCATGGATCAGGGATATGTGCATAGGTGCTGCAGGCTGGGAGTGGGGAGAATGTCAAGTGCTTAAAGGATACGGATCCAAGTGCAAGGATGACGCAGTGGGGGAAAGGAAGACTCTGTCCATTCCCTCAGAGGATGAGGCAGCAGGGCTACTGGACAGAGCGCAAGATTGGGAGTTAGGAGGCTCAGGTTCTAATTCTACTTGCTTTGTGACCCAGGGCAAGTCACATGACGTCTCTGGACCTCACTCTGTAAACTAGAGAATCCTTACTCTCCCACCTCTTAGGTTGTGAGCCCTGTTTGGGACATCGACTGTGTCTGGTCCTATGATCCTGTATTTACCGGGATCTTCGGCACTTAGTAAGTGCGTAATAACTGGCATTATAGAGTTGACATTTTAATGGGGGAGATAGAAGAGAGAAGCACAATTTTGGAAACAGAAAGAGAAACAGGTCTTCTGTTTTCTGGGATCTTCTCTCCAGGGTTTGTTACTACATTATCAAAAGTGGTGAAAAGAATCTGTGCAAGTCTTGGGTCAATATCAGAATTTGTTTGGGGACATAAATGGGTTCAGGGTCCCTTATCTCCCCAGGAAATCCAGGCTCCTCACCCTCCCCCACTCCCCACCAGCTCAGGGCTCAGGACCCTGGGGCAGAGAGGTCCCGGTCCCCTCTCCAACTCCTTGTGATGTCTAGGGAGCCTCCTGCAGCAGGCAAGGGACAGGGTAGCTGCCCCTCTTTCTCCTCCTCCTCCTCCTCTTCCTTCTCCATCCATCCCCCTTCCCGCTCCCTCCCTCCTTCCTGCTCCTTCTCTCCCCTCCCACTTCCCTCCTCCTTCTCCTCTCCCTCCACCTCCCTCCCCTCTTTCTCCTCCAAGGATCCCAGACTCTGTCTCAGACATTTGGATTCCAGAGAATTCTCTGGGTTTGACTAATACAAAATTGGGACGAAACTCGGAAAAGAATGCACAGTTTTGGACAAATCCAGGGATTTTTGGTAAACTTTGGTTTAAGGGGAAAGGAGGAGAGGGGAGAGGCCCCAGACACTCCCAATAAGTGGCAGAGACACATTCATGTGTGAATACGCACAAAGGCCGGAAAGCAAAGAGACCTAACCCAGAGAGGAACACCAGAGCCTGGAGGTTAATGGCAGGGAGTGGAGCCAGGTGGGGTCAATCTAGAAGGGATCTGGCCTGTAAGCTCACTGTGGGCAGGGAATAATAATGATGATATTTGTTAAGCTCTTACAATGTGCCAGGCGCTGGGGTGGATACAAGCAAAGGGAGTTGGACATAGTCCCTGTCCCATGTGGGGCTCAGAGTCTCAATCCCCATTTTATAGAGAGGTAACTGAGGCACAGGAAAATGAAGTGACTTGCTCAAGGTCACACAGCAGACAAGTGGCAGAGCCGGGAATAGACCTCATGAACTTCTGACTCCCAGGCTAGTTCTCTATCTACTATCCCAAGAATGTGTCTGTTATAGTGTTGTATTATACTCTTCCAAGTGCTTTGTACAGTGCTCTGCACACAGTAAGCACTCAATAAATATGATTGATTGATAGATTATTGGAAGAGATATTGTATTTACTCACATAATTGCCCCAGCTTGATTTTTGAGTAGGAAATAAAAGGGTTGTTTTAATGTAAGCAGTGAGAACTGTGGAGAGGTGTGGGGGGAGGAACAGAAGGGTGAAAATGTAGTGAAGCAGGTGAGAAGAATGGGCCCAGGGAAGAACAAACCAAAGGGATAAAAGGACAACACAGCAGGGGTGTGGTGTGTTGGGGGGTGGATGGAGTGGCTATGTGTGTGTGTGGTGGTGGTGGGGGGAGTGGAGTGGCTATCTCACTCTCCCAAGTGCCCTCTTACCTTTCTCCTTCTTCTGTCTTCCTCTCTTCCCCTCTTTTTCTTCTCCTCTTTCTCCCCTTACTGTTAGACTCCCTTCTGCTGTGTCTTCATGAAAGTCCCACCCCGTTACAAAAATATTACAAAAATCATTCCCCAAACATGGGGCAATTATATGAGTAAATAAGGTGGTTCAAAAAACTCAGGTTTAAAAGAAGAGAGGGGCTTGGGTTGGTGATAATTCTATTTATTTATACTGATATGTATTTATACAGATGTCCTGCCCCCTTCTTCCCCCCCACCCCCAGACTGTAAGCCCGTCGTGGGCAGGGATTGTCTTTATTGTTGTATTGTACTTTCCAAGTGCTTAGTACAGTGTTCTGCACACAGTAAGCGCTCAGTAAATATGATTGAATGAATGAAGAGGAGAGGAAGGCCCATTTTCTCCATTTGGAGGTCAAGGCCTGATCGGAGAGCAAAGGTGATGACTGGTGCTTGGGAGAATTACCTCTCCACCACCACAAACACTGGCAAGCACCCCCAAACTGTACTCTCAGGACTTAGTATAATAATAATAATAATAATAATGCTATTTAAGAACTTACTTTGTGCCAAGCACTGTTCTAAACGCTTAGGTAGCTATAACACAAGTTGGACACAGTTCCTGACCCATATGGGGCTCAAAGCCTAAGTAGGAGGGAGAGCAATCAATCAATCAATGGATGTTTATTGAGCACTTACTGTGTGCTGAGTGCTGATCTAAGTGCTTGGGCTAAGTGCATACAATATAACAGAATTGGTAGATACGTTCCCTGCCCACGGTGAATTTAAAATGTAGAGGGAGAGACAGACATTAATGTAAATAAATAATTTATGATATATAATAATGATAATGGTATTTGATAAAGCCCTGTCCCACATGGGTCAGTCTTAATCCCCATTTTACAGATAAGGTAACTTGGGCACAGAGAAGTGAAGTGACTTGCCCGAGGTCACACAGCAGACAAGTAGTGGAGGAGAAATTAGAACCCAGGTTCTTCTGAATCCCAGGTCCATGCTCTATCCACTAGGCCATGCTGCTTATTAATCGATATGTACATAAAATGCTGTGGGGCCAAGGATGGGGTAAATACCAAATGCCCAAAGGTCAAAGATTTAAGAGCATAGGCGATGCAGAAGGGAGAGGGAGCTGGGAAAAAGAAGGTTTAATTGGGGAAGACCTCTTTAGAGGAGATGTGACCTTAAAACAGACATTTCGACTCTGGGATTCTGGCACAGAGAAGCTAAGTGACTTGATTCTTAGCTTATTGTCCTCTCTCAAGCACTTAGTAGACAGTAAGTGCTCAGTAAATAGAATTGACCGATTCGAGTGGGGAGAGACAGGAGCAAGGAGGTCAGCAAGGAGGCAGATGCAGTAATCAAGTCAGGATGTGTATGATAAGTGCTTGGATCAGCTTAGTAACAATTTGGATGGTGAGGGAAGGGTGGATTTTAGCAATGTTGTGAAGGTAGAACTGACAGGAGTTGATGACATTGAATATATGGGTGGAATGAGAAACCGAAGTTGGGGATAATGCCACGGTTATGAGCTTGTGAGGCAGGGAGGATGATGGTACTGTTTGCAGCGTTACAGATATTGGGAGGACAGGGTTTGAGTGGGAAGATGAGTTCAGCTTTGATCAAGTTAAGTTTGAGGTGTCTGCAGCTATCCAGTTAGAGTGTCCCAAAGGCAGGAGGAAATGCGAGACTGCAGAGGAGAGAGGTCAGGGCTGGAGAGGTAGATTTGGGAATCATCCACATAAAGATAGTAGTTGAAGCCATGGGAGTTAATGAGTTCTCCAAGGGAGTGATCGTAGATGGAGAGTAAAAGGGGACCCAGACCAGCCATGGACGACTCCTGCAATTAGAGGGTGAGAGGCAGAAGAGGAGATCGTGAAAGAGACTGAGGAGTGGCCCCCTTCCGGTGTTCTGTCCCTTGTCCCTCACCCTGGGGGAGCTGGGCTATAAATAAGATCTGGAATCAAAGGCCTTTCCTGCGCAGGAAACATCCCAGCCCGATGGAGCCGGAAAAAGGTGTTTCCGTGTGGGAGGAGGGCGGCGGGTGGCCAGGTGGGAGGGATGAGATCCGGGCCCACCTCGGACCCCGGGTGTGTTAGAGGTGGAAGGCAATCAGGGTGTGTGTTGGTGGTGGGGGCCGGGGGGAAGCGAGAGCTTGGGCTGTGGGGTTGGTGAGGATAGTGGGCACAGGAGGTGTGAGGGGTTGGGAAGTTGAGGAACAGGATGACCTAGTGGATAGAGAATGGGCCTGGGAATCAGAAGGACGTGGGTTCTAATGCCGACTTCGCCAAGCACTGGGCTGAGAACTGGGGAAGGTACAATCGGATCTGACCCTTTCTCTGCAGACAGACAACTCGGGGCTCGACTTAGTGAGGGTGCAGCAAATTGGGAGAGGAATCCAGGAATCCTGCTCCAGCTGCTCCCCTGCCCCCACCCCTTCCCTGCAGCACTACTGGAGGAAGCCTCCTCAATTCCAGCAATTACTCTCCCCACATTCAAAGCCTTTTTAAGGGTGCATCTCCTCCAGGAGGCCTTCTCAGACTCAGCCCCTCTTTTCCTCTTCTCCCACTCCCTTCTGGATCGCCCTGACTCGCTCCCAACTCCGCTAATGCCGGTTATATCTAGTAGTAGTAGATATAGAGCCCACTAGTGCAGTGCACTGTATTAAACACTTGGGAAGTTCAGAAGAAGGAAATGAAGCACTCCCTGCCCATTAGGAGTTGTGTTCTTCCTCCTGCTGTCAGTATTTGTAAATAATCAGTGTCTGCCCATCTCTTCTATTTGATGGTAAACCCCTTGAAGGCAGGGTCTTTCATTTATTTCTTTTGTACTCTTCCAAGCTTTTAGTGCAGCTCTACATATAGTAGTCCCTCAATTCAAACTTTTGATCGATTGATGTTCCCAAAGTCTAATCTTCCAAGCAGCAGGGAGGTTCTTCCTTCTGTCTAAACAATCTCATTATTATTATTATTATTATTATTATTATTATTATGTGCCGAGTCATTTCCAATTCATAGCAACTCCATGGATAAACTTGATCAGAACGTCCTGTCCTCTGCCATAATCTGCAACCTTTCTAATGGTTCTTCCATTATCGTTGTTATGTTCTCTATCCATGTAACTGCTAGTCTGCCTCTTCCACGTTTTCCCTGGAGTTTTCCTAGCATCCAGAGAATTAGTCCTCCTGATTATGTGTCCAGATATACTAATCTGAGTCATTTGGCTTTCCAAAGACCACTTTAGTTTAATTTAATTAATTAATTAAAACTATCTCTTACTGCACAATAAGCCCATTTCCCCACGTTGGGTTCACTTAGGACATGAAGACTAAGGAAAGCAGAGAAGGAAAGATGAGGGACAGAAGGTACTAGTGGCAGACCCCAGCTCCTCCCTCCCCTCCCACCCCTACTTCTCCCCCAACCCTATCTCCAGCCTCCCGGATCTTAGGTGGATATTCATTCATTCATTCATTCAATCATATTTATTGAGTGCTTACAGTGTGCAGAGCACTGTACTAAGCACTTGGGAGAGTACATTACAACAGTAAACAGTCACATTCCCTGCCCACAGTGAGTTTACAGTCTAGATTGAAGGATGTGTAGAAGCAGGATGGCCTAATGGAGAGAGCACGGGCCTGAATCAGAGGACTTTTGGATGCTAATCTAGCTCCACCAAATGTCTGCTTTGTGACCTTAGGTAAGTCACTTAACTTCTCTATGCCTCTGTTGCCTCATCTGTAAAACTGGGATTAAGACTAAGACAATCAAACAAGTGGGGCATGGACTGTGTCCAATCTGATTACGTTGTGTGTACCCCAGTGCTTAGTACAGTGCCTGGCACATAGTAGTAGTAGCCCTTAAATATAATAAAAAGAGTGCAGGAGGATTGGATGGGCTGGATTTAGAGCCAGAAAGACTTATTTGCTGCTTATATGATTTAGACTTCAATACGATTGATTGATTGATTGTTAGGCCCAGCAATGTTAATTTGGGTGGTTTTATTAGAAATTCTTGGTTGAGCTGTGCTGGAATACAGTGACACCCCTCCTCCTCCCACCCACACACCTTACCTCCCCTCCCCTCCACCCCAGGGCTAGCTGCAATTTTAGTGAGGAATGGAAGGGCACGGGTGAAGGACCTCTTGGGAAGCCCTAACTTTGAGATCCTCCCGAAGTATGAATAACTGAATCAATCAATGTGTGAAGTACTGTTCTAAGAGTTTGGGAGAGTACAGTAGAGTTGTACAGTGCATAGTACAGTGCCTGGCATGAGTGAGAATAAGAATATGTCCATAAATGCTATGGGGGTGAGCTAAGAATTTAAGTGTGTGGATAGAAGGAGGGAGAATAGGGCAGGGAGATGAGAAGGAAGGCTTCCTGGAGGGGATATTTCAGCAGGACCTTGAAGATGGAGAGCCTTCACATTGGGCCTCATTTAGAACAAAGCCCCTGGGTAGGATCCTCAGGCTGAGGACTGAGCCCCAGCTGACTGCCTGGATACCCCCCTGCTACACAAACCTCAGTCCTCTCCTGGTTCCCCCATCCCCACAGCCAAGACTGTGAACCCTCTTCCCTCCCCAAGCTCCCTCCCCTCCCTGCCTGCCTGACTTCCGCAATGGTCACGCTCCCGTCTCATGATCTGGCCTTGTCTGCTTTCACGGAGAGGCCTTCTTTCCCTTCCATCCCTCCCAGTGAGACAAGGAGACCAGAGAGCCCCCGGTCATGCCGGGGGGAGACCTGCAGAGCGGGGAGAACTGTGGCCAGGGCGGTCGGCCCTTGGGGCCAGGAAGGAGGCCGAGCAGCTGAGGAGGCCGATTAGGGTCTCCGACGGGGGGGGGTCTCCCCACACCCTTGCCCTTCCTGTGGGAAGCTGTTCGAGCGGAGGGGCAGAACTGACCCTCCCCAGCTCTCCGCTGGGCTGGGAGCCTCCCTGGCCTTCTGTCTCTTTATCTCTGTTTGTCCACTGTGGGCGTCTGATGTGGTCTAAGTTCCACTTTTCCTCATCTCCCACTCCCTTCTGCATCGCTCCGACTGGCTCCCTTTGCTCTTCCTCCCTCCCGGCCTCACAGCACCTGTGTTCATATCTGTCATTTTATTTATTTCTATTGATGTCTGTCTCCCCCACCTCTAGACTGTGAGCTCGTTGTGGGAAGGGAATGTCACCGCTTATTATTGTATTGTATGTTCCCAAGTGCTTAGTCAGCGCTCTGCACACAGTGAGCGCTAGAGCCTGGGCTTGTGAGTCAAAAGATCGTGGGTTCTAATCCTGGTCCTCCACATGTCCTCTGTGTGGTTTTGGCAAAGTCACTTGACTTCTCTGGGCCTCAGTTACCTCATCTCTATGATGGGGATTGAAACTGTGAACCCCATATGGGACAGGTACTGCATCCAACCCAATTTGCTTGTATCTACCCCAGTACTTAATACAGTGTCTGGGCACACAGTTAGTGCTTAACAAATACCATAGTTATTATTATTATTAATAAATACGATTGAATGAAGGAATGAATGATCACAATGAATGACTAGTCAGCAAGCACAGGTGGCTCTCTGCCGAGAGCCAGCCCTCCTGCCCCCACCTCAGGTTGGGAGCGGGACCGGCTCTAGAAGACCAGCAGAAAATATGGGCCTTTTTTTTTTTATGGTATTTGTTAAGTGCTTCCTATATTCCGGGCACTGCCCTAAACCCTGGGGTATATAAGTAATCAGGTTGGACACAGTCTGTGTCCCCCATGGGGCTTTCGGTCTTAATCCCCAGTTTTCAGATGAGGGAACTGAGGCACAGAAAAATTAAGTGATTTGCCCAAAGTCACACAGCAGATGAGTAGCAGAGCCAGGATTAGAACCCAGGTATTTCGAACTCCCAGGCCCGTTCTCTAACAACTAATCAACACTGTGGATTCAGTCTGATCGCCTTGTCACTCCTGTGCTCACTAATCAAACAGGCCCAGGAAGGCTGGGATCAAACCCATGATCTCACAGCAAATGAGGGGCAACAGGGGTGTGCTGGGGATGCAAGCACTTAGTATGGTGCTCTGCATACAGTAAGTGTTCAGTTAACACCATGGTAATAATAATAAAAATCATGGTGGTAATTTGTTGCAGAACTGTACTTTCCAAGCGCTTTGTAAAGTGCTCTGCACACAGTAAGCACTCAATAAATGCGATTAAATGAATGAATGCTCTGCTCACAGCAAATGCTCAATACGATAGATTGACTGACATAGGCTGTGCCCAACCCGATTAGCCAGAGCTTAGAACAGTACTTGGCACATAATAAGCACTTATCAAATTCCATTATTATTATTATTATTCTATCTACCCCAGCGCTTAGGACACAGTCTGGCACATAGAAAGGCTTTAATAAATACCATTAGAAAAAAAACATCCACTCCAAGCAGCAGCCGCCAGAGTTCTGGGGTCGCTCCCGGGCCGGACCACCAGGTGGCGGTGCCGAGCCGTACGGGAGAGCGCTTTGCTCCCCGTTCCTTCTGGGCGAACACCGGGCTGTCTCTACTGCGCAGCCGCAGCGCCCACATGTCTTCATTCATTCATTCGTATTTTTAATAATAATGTTGGTGTTTGTTAAGCGCTTACTATGTACAGAGCATTGTTCTAAGCGCTGGGGTAGATACAGGGTCATCAGGTTGTCCCACGTGAGGCTCACAGTCTTAATCCCCATTTTACAGATGAGGTAACCGAGGCCCAGTGAAGTGACTTGCCCACAGACACACAGCTGACAAATGGCAGAGCCGCGATTCGAACCCCTGACCTCTGACTGCCAAGCCCGGGCTCTTTCCACAGAGCCACGCTGCTTGAGCGCTGAGTATTGTAGTAAGCGCTTGGAATGTACAATTCTGCAACAGATAGAGACAATCCCTGCCCAAAGATGGGCTCACAGTCTAAAAGGGGGAGACAGCAAAAAAAACCAAGTAGTCAGGCATCCATACCATCACAATAAATAGAATCAGAGATATATACACATCCTTGGTAAAATAATTAGAGTAATAATACAAATATACCCAAGTGCTGTGGGGAGGGGAAGGGGGTAGCACAGAGAGAGGGAGTAAGGGGAATGGGGAGGGGAAGAGGAGCAGAGGAAAAGGGAGGGCTCAGTCTGGGAAGGCCTCCAGGAGGAGGTGAGCTCTCAGTAGGGCTTTGAAGGGGGGAAGAGAGTTAGTTTGGCAGATGTGAGGAGGGAGGGCGTTCCAGGGCAGAGGTAGGACGTGGGCCGGGGGTCGACGGCGGGACAGGCGAGAACGAGGCACCGTGAGGAGGTGAGCGGCGGAGGAGCGGAGTGTACGGGGTGGGCTGTAGAAGGAGAGAAGAGAGGTGAGGTAGGAGGGATCAGGTGATGGAGAGCTTTGAAGCCAAGAGTGAGGAGTTTTTGTTTCATGCGAAGGTTGATAGGCAACCACTGGGGGGGGTTTTGAGGAGGGGAGTGACATGCCCAATCCCTCTTATTCTGGCGGCACCCAACTCCCTCCCAGCTTGATTCAGGTGGGATTGCGGTACGCATAACGTCTTGAATTTTCATTTGTTCGAGAGAGTTTTCACATCAGTTATTTCACTTTGTCTCATGACATCCCTGAGGAACACTGTAGTCTAGTAAAAAGAGCATGAGACTGGGAGTCAGAAGGACCTGGGTTCTAATTCTGCCTCCGTCCCTTGTCCGCTGTGTGATCTTGGACGAGTCACTTAACTTCTTTGTACCTCAGTTCCCTCATCTGTAAAAGGGGGAGTAAGGCTGTGAGCCCCACGTACAAGATGGACTGTGGCCAACCTGAGTAACTTGTATTTACCCAAGAGCTTAATACAGTGCCTAGCACATAGTAATCACTTAACAAATACCATTAAAAAAAAAACCCCAAATCCCCATGAGGAAAGCAGAGGCTGGTAGTACTGCTACCATTTTACAGGAGAAGAAACTGAGGTATAGCCAGCCTGGCATAGTGGATAGAGCAAGGGCCTGGGAGTCGCAAGGTCATGGGTTCTAATCCCAGCTCCGCCACCTGCCTGCTGTGTGACCTTGAGAAAGTCACTTCACTTCTCTGGGCCTCCGTTACCTCATTTGTAAAATGGGGATCGAGACTACGAGTCCCACGTGGGACAGGGACTGTGTCCAACCCGATGTGCTTGTATCTACCCCGGCACTTAGTACAGTGCCTGACACATAATAAACACTTAACGAGTACCGTAATTATTATTATTCTTATTATAGCCCGAGGACATAGAGCAGGCTTGCGAAGGAATGGGGACCGGGCCCCTTGATTCCCAGGATCGTGCTTGCCCCCGAAAGGCCACAGTGCTCCGTTGGCTCATGAAGAGTTGCTAAACCCTGAGATCTGCCCTCCTGTGGTTTCATGTTTTAATCTGAGATCTGTTGTGACCAGTCGTGCTTCCTCGAACCATCCTGAACAGGTTTTTGTATGTGAGCGAGGGAGGGGGGACTCTTCTAAATGGAAAGATCTTCAAAGATGGAGCTTGGGAGCTTGGTCCAGTGATTATCCCAGCTTCTCAGTGCATCTGCGTGTCTGACCAAAACCCTTCCTCCTGCCGTATGAGCCTGTCTTCGGTTCTGTGCTGATAAGCAGTGTGGCGCAGTGGAAAGAGCCTGGGCTTGGGAGTCAGAGGTCATGGGTTCTAATCCCGACTCCGCCATTTGTCAGCTGTGTGACTTTGGGCGGGTCGCCTGACCTCTCTGTGCCTCAGTTACCTCATCTGTAAAATGGGAATTAAGACTGAACCCCAAGTGGGATAACCTGATTACCTTCCCAGACTGAGCTTCCCCTTTTCCCTCTGCTGCCCCTCTACACCCCCCCGTTCACCTCCCCTCAGCTAAGCCCCCTTTCCCCCTCTTTCCCTCTGCTCCTCCCCCTCTCCCTTCCCCTCCCCTCAGCACTGTGCTCGTTTGTATATATTTTTATTACCCTATTTATTTTGTTCATGAGCTGTCCATCACCTTGATTCTATTTATTGCTATTGTTTTTGTCTGTCCGTCTCCCCCGATTAGACTGTAAGCCCGTCAATGGGCAGGGGCCGTCTCTATCTGTTGCCGATTTGTACATTCCGAGCGCTTAGTACAGTGCTCTGCACATAGTAAGCGCCCAATAAATACTATTGAATGAATGAATGAATGACCTTGTATCCCCTCTAGCGCTTAGAACAGTGCTTGGCGTTTAGGAAGCGCTTAACAAATACCATTATCATTGTTCTTTTCTGTGCCTCAGTTTCCTCATCTGTAAAATGGGGATCAAGACTCTGAGCCCCAGGTGGGACAGACTGATAACCTTGTATCTATCCCAGTGCTTAGATCAGTGCCTAGTACATAGTAAGCGCTTAACAGATACCAACGTTATTATTATTATTATTTACTTGTCCTATTGTGAGTCGTTTCTCTCTCTTGCTCTCTCCTCACTGGCTGCCGGGGGCGCCAGAGCCTCGCTGCCGTCGCCTCTGCCTCAGTTTAACGTGCTCTGCTCCGCCTTGTCCCCCACCCTGTATGCGGCCTGGTCTTAGCAGAATGACGAGGGACTTTTTAAATACTTTGCCCCCTTCTTCTCTCCCCCTCCCCCCCCACTCATTTAGCTAAAGTCAAGTTTTACTTTAAGTTCTGGAAAGAATCATTTTGTCCTATCTTCATAGTGGCAGACCGGCCCAATCCTGGCGGGGGAGATGTAAATTCAGGAGATTCGGGGTTATGCTATCCAGGGCCCAGATTTAAGGTGTGGGCTGCCACACTAAAATACGCACACATACACACACGGAGGGAGAGAGAGAGAGTGCACACCTTTAACCTATAATTAATTCTACAACAAATAAAAGGTAGAATGTGACCTTATGTTTCCAGTGAAGCGTGATAGTTTTACCAGAAGCATTCATTAGAATGTGAGCCTTTCATAACCATTACCTCTGTCTTTGATTCCGTCAGTTCACCCTCCATCCCAAACTGACCTTTTGAAAAACAGTATTTATTTAATAGCTCCTTTCCCAACCCACACCTACTGGTAACCCAAGAGGTTGTTTCCCATGAAGAATCCCTTTGAAGGAAGCAGTTTGGCCTAGTTGAAAGAGCACAGATTCTGACTCTGGTAGTCAAAGAACCTGAGTTCTAATCCCAGCTTCACCACTCGCGAGCTGTGTGACCTTGGGCAAATTACTTAACTTCTCTGGGCTTTGGTTTCCTCATCTGTAAAATGGGGTTCAATCCCTATTCTCCATCTCCCTTAGACCATGAACCCCTTGTGGGACAAGGACTGTGTCTGACCTGATTCTCTTCCACCTACCCCAATGCTTAGTACTGTGCTTGGCCCTTAATTAATAAATCAATCAGTGGTATTTGTGAGTGCTTCCTTTTCTTTTTTTTTGGTATTTAAGTGCCTCCTATGTGCCAGGCACTGAACTAAGCGCTGGGGTGGATACAAGACAGTCGGGTTGAACACAGTCCCTATCCCAAATGGGGCTCACAGTTTTCATCCCCATTTTACAGATGAGGTAACTGAGGCACAGCAAAGTGAATCGACTTGCCCAAGGTCACAGAGCAGACAAGTGGCAGAGCCAGGATTAGAACCCGGGTCCTTCAGACTCCTAGGCCCATGCTCTTTCCAGTAGGCCACACTTCTTTTCACTTCCTGTGTGCAAAGCACTGTATTAAGCACTTTGGAGAGTACAGTACAAAACAGTTGGTAGACACGTTGCCTGCCCACAGTGAGTTTTCAGTCCAGAGGGGGAAACCAACATTAATATAAATCAGCAATTTATGGCTATATACGTAAGTGCTCTGGGGCTGATGGGTGGATATCGATGCCCAAAGCGTACAGATCCAAATGCATAGATGACTCCCTTAATTGGTAGTGTTTATTAAGTGCTTACCTTGTGCCAGCTACTGTACTCTGTGGTGGGGTAGATACAAAATAATCAGCTGCTACACGTGGCTCGCAGTCTAAGTAGGAGGGAGACAGGTATTAAATCCCCATTCTGCAGGTGAGGGAACCAAGGCCCAGAGAAGTTAAATGACTTGCCCAAGGTCACACATCAGACAAATGGCGGGGTCAGGATTAGAACCCAGGACCTCTGGCCACATATCCAACTATTATCATTGTTGTTAGTATTATTACTATTATCATTATTATGACAAAACACCTTGGTGTTACCACAGCACTAGAGTCTCATGAGGATCCAAGGATGTAGGGTAGTTTGTCGCCACACTGTTCTTTTGCTGTTCGGGGGGATTCCCAGCTCTGTGAAGAGGTCAGAGTGCAGAGTAGGAAGCCGGGGAGTGGCAGACTGAACCCCAAATCCCCAAAGTCAGGGAACATCTGGCCAGAGCTTTGGCGTCCATGGCTGTCCTTCGTTCTTGAAGGAGATGTCTCTCTCTGATCCAGAGATTCACTTCTGGGTGCTTGTGTGTCACTGAAAAGGTCAATGCAGTCTCCCTGTCCCTCCCCAGCCTGACACACACATCCACACACAAACACATCCACACATACACACACGGCACAACAGAGACTATAGTTGTGTGGTTGTGTTCATTGGCAGAGCGAGCAGTGAATGAGGTAAGATTTGCCAGGTACGGGCCACTTTTGTAATGACGTGTAATATTTGAAATGGGATCGGCGTTTAAGCTTAAACAAGGTGGCCATAAAGCCACTAAATGAATGAGTGTTTTGCTTCGGTTGGACTTTCCCAGGCACTTAGTACAATGCTTTGCTCTTAGGAAGTGTTCAGTCAGGGCTTTCGTTGGATTGGTCGAAGAGACGGACTCTACACGAGGGCCCTCATCGGAGGGAAAGTGGCCCACGTCCTGGGCGGCTCGTCCTGGGGAGGGGAGGGGCGGGAGATGGGGGCCGGACCGTGGCATGGGCGTCAGTACCCCGGCACCGCCGTTTCCCTCTCCGTGTAACCCATCCATCTGCCTCCCCGCAGTAGTAGTAGCGTCATAGTTGTAGCCGTAGTGTGGTTGTGAGTGTCCATTTTGTGCGGTGCACCGTCGTAGGGCTTAGGAAGCACAGACAAAGAAGTGACTCATTCCCTGCTCATCAGAAACTTCCACTTAATGGGGGAGCTAGACACGGTCACATTTACAATCACAGAGGTCAAAGACGAGTACATCGCGAGGATGGTAATACGTGCAAACCAGAGAGTTCCGAAGTGATGGGTGTTTAAGATGTCAAACCGTCTCACTTTCCCCTTTTCTCATCATCCCCACCTCGTGCCCCCACCTCCAGCTCGGAGGCCAGGGAGAAAGGAGCGGAGATGAGACCCAGCAGGATGGAAGGAGGAGGACGATGAGGAAGAAGCAGAGGAGGGGAGGGGTGGTTATGTAGCCAGACAGATGTTGGTAAGCGTAGGATGATTTCTCCAGGGGCCTATCCAGAGGCACACAGACAGGCCCTGAGGCCCTAGGGCTGCTTTATGGGAGCCAGTGAGGCCATGCTGTATTCTGCTCCATTCACACCCCTGACTGAATCCGATGTCCTACTTTGTCAGCGGGCCCCAGCTCCATCACCGGAAGATCAGGCCTAATTATATCTCCCGTTCTTCACGAGCAGTCTGGCCACTGCCTTTCCTCTGACACGGACCCAGGCCTCCCGTCGTCAAGGCAACAAGACCCCGCATCTCCAGGAAATTCCCCACCCCTTCAGCGAGGCCTCGCTCCTGACCCTCTTCTCCTTGGACTTCTCCACCGCCAATGGGGTTGGGGAAGGGGAGGGAGGGAGAAGGGGCAACCGGGACAGACCCCCGCCTCCCACCCCCAGTGCTGCCGAGGACGTCACCAGAGCGGGCTCCGGACCAGAGGAATGCTGCCGGGCTTAAGGGTGTAACAGGTGGAGATTGCTTTGGAAGGAATCGTGAGAGATGTGGCCCTCTAGTGACACTGGGGACAATGTCCTGAAGCCAGAGGGGGTCCGTGTGCCCCTCCTGTGGCAATCCCCCACCCCCAGGTGCTGACTGTCCCTCTCTCTCCTGCTCCGGCTGTTTATGGGGGTGTGGCTGGGGATGAGGCAGCCAGGAGGCTGTGACCGGTGGGGGTTTAGGGACCTCTCTAGGGAGTGGAAATGTTTAAAATGTTTGCATGGAGGCAGTTGATGGGCTGGGGTGACTGTGGTCCTGAAACCGTGTCCAATTCACAGCTGTGGGCCATTTTTTTTCTGAGCTACCATCTGCTTCCCAACAGCAAATTTCACAAACCTGAGGCAGATTTGCAGGGGGACCCAGTGCTCTGGAAGGCTTCTCTCCCAGCTCTTATCTGTCTTTCTGTCTGTCCCTTGATTGCCGAGTAGGGGTGGGCTCACAGAGTTCCTGGTACACCCCACCCCGCGACTGGTTCTGCCACAATCCTGGCGTTTCCGTCCCTCATGGCTCCTTCTGAGCAGGCTTAGTATCTGCAGAAAGTGGGTGTCCCTGTAAGGGTCGTTTGATGGATTCGGGGGAAAATGGATATCCTTTAAAACAGAGCAGGCCTCAGCATGGAGCTCCAATTCCTCAGAAACTGGGGGTTCTGGGGTCTTTCCCTGGCCCTGCAGGGGCTCTTCCTGCCCCAGAAGCTTTCCCTCACTCCCTAGCAGGGGCGACTGGGCCTCTCCAAAGGCCGGTAGGCAGAGCGGGAGCTGCCGTCCTCTCTGCCCCATTCCCAACCCCAGCCCATTATTCCCCTTCCCTCCAGATGTGGCTGGTGCCCTCCAGGGGATTGAGCCACAACAAAACCCACTTGGCTGAGATCGGGGCAGCCACGGGCACCCAAGGGGCAAGGGGGGCCAGACATAGACCCACGGGCCAGAAGTGGGGTCAGTGAGGGAAGCCCCAGGTCAGCGTCCCCCTTCCAAGCACTGGAGTCCTATCTCCTTGACCTTCTGGCTGCAAACCACTCTGGCTAGGCCTAAGCAAAAAGGATGCCATTCCGGCTGGGGCTCAGGACTCCCGTGTCCCGTTCCCCTCTGTCCCTGGCCTCTGGCTCAGTGGTGATTCCTCACTGGCCGACGAGGCCCCGGGGGCCTTGCGGTCCCAGAAGGACCAGTTGCGGTCAGTCATGCAATAAGGATGGCCTCGTGGCTCAGATTCCTCCTTTTCTTTCCCAACCCCCTTCTTCTCTGTCTCCTCTCAGCCTTCTCTGGTCTGGGGCTGACCCTGACCTCCCTCATTTTGGGATTAACTGACTTTTTTTTTTACAGAGGTTGTTAAGTGCTTACAATGTGCCAGGCACTGTCCTAAGTGCTCGGGTAGGTAGAAGCTGATCACGTTCGATACGGTCCCTGTTCCACATGGGGCTCAAATCTTAATCCCCGTTTTACACATGAGGTGACTGAAGCCCAGAGAAGTTAAAGGACTTGGTCGAGGTCATACAGCAGTCAAGTGGTGGAGCTGGGATTAGAACTCAGGTCCCTCTGACTCTCCCAGGCCTGTGCTCTGTCCACTAAGCCACACTGCTTCTTTGGCCTGTTTCCAGCTCCCCCACTGTCCTCCGGGTTTTGGGGGTGGAGGGCAGGAATGGGAAAGGAGAAAGCAGGTAGGAGAATCCTTGGGTTCAGCCCAGCTGCCCCCAGCCAGGGCTAGGCCTCAGTGCTGCCCAGGCACAACCCTGTCCTGGCTTCTCCCTCCTTTGAAGTCCTTCCCAGGCAGCTGTTGCCTGAAGCCATTTCCTTGTCCTTGGTTCTAAACATCTGGGTCATACTTGGCCTGCTGCTTCCATTCTTCTTTCTCCTTTGGAAGAGAGAGAGAAGTGAGAGAGAAAGAAATGAGAGAGAATGAAAGAAAGAATATAAATGAAAACAAATAAGCCCATCCGCCAGAGCTGGACGAGGGCATGGCCTGTCAAGGTGAAGACTTCCAGCCCTCCTCATCATCCCACCCTCCTTCCGTCCAGTTGCCCGTCTGGTTAGTCTAACTGAGGTGCTATCTGAACTGCTCCCCGCCCGGGAGTCGAATTCAGCTTTAGAAGCAGTTTTGCCTGGTGGAGAATTCCTGGGTCTGGGAATCAGAGGACCCGGGTTCTAATCCCCGCTATGCCACTTGCCTGTGGTGTATCCTTGGGCAAATCACTTAACTCTCTGTGCCTCAGTTTCTTCATCTGTAAAATGGAGAATCAAAACCTGCTTTCTCCTCCTTTTTATTAGCTTGTATCTACCCCGAAACCTAATACAATGCATGCCACATAATAAGCACTTAACAAATGCCATTAAAAATAATAATAATTGTGTTTTTGTTGAGCATTTACTGTGTGCCCAGCACTATACTAAATGCCGAGGTAGATACAGTTAATGAATCCCACATGGGGTTCACAGTCTTAGTAGAAGGAGGAACTGAGAAGCAGCGTGGCTTAACGGAAAAAGCACTGGCTTGGGAGTCAGAGGTCGTGGGTTCTAATTATGGCTCTGCTGCTTATCAGCTGTGTGACTTTGGGCAAGTCACCTAACTTCTCTGGGCCTCAGTTACCTCATCTGCAAAATGGGGGTTAAGACTGTGAGCCCCAAGTGGGGCAACCTGATTACCTTGTATCTACCCCAATGCTTAGAACGGTGCTTGGCACTTAGTAAGTGCTCAATAAATACCATAATTATTATTATTATTGTTAAGTGACTTGCCCAAGGTCACACAACAAATGGCAAAGCCGGGATTAGAACACGGGTCTGTGCTCTTTCCACTGGGCTATGCTGCTTCCTTGGTGGTAAAGGGACTGTATGTAGCCCAGTTATCTTCCATCTACCCCAGCGCTTTATGCAAATGGTTGGCACATAGTAAGCACTTAAAAAAATACCACAATTATTATTAATCAACCAATGGTATTTATTGAGCACTTGCTGTGTGCAGAGCACTGTACCAAATGCTTAGGAGAATACAATAGAGTTGGTAGTCATGATCCCTGTCCTCTCTCAGAAAGAACAAACAGCAAAAGAAATGACACACTGGGGAAGCAATTGAGAGCCAAGATATGTCCACGGGTGCTTTGGGGTTTGTGGTGGGATTAAGTACCTAAGCAGTCAGGGAGTGAAGACTCAAATGCAGAGGTGACTCAAAAAGGTGGGGTGATGAGAGGTTTTTTTTTTTAATGGAATTTCTTAAGAATTTACTATATGCCAAGCACTGTTCTAAGTGCTGGGGTAGATTCAAGTTAGTCACTTTGGACAAAGTCCCTGTCCCACGTGGGACTCACACTCTTAATCCCCATTTTACAAATGAGGTAACTGAGGCCCAGAGAAGTGAAGTGACTTGTTCAAGGTCACACAGCAGACAAATGGTGGAGCTGGGATGCCCATGACCTTCTGACTCCCAGGCCTATGCTCTACCCACTAAGCCAGGCTGCTTCTCCATATTAACGTCTGTCTCCCCATCTATACTGTAAGCTTATGTGCAGGGAAAGTGCCTGCTAATTCTTTTGTACTTTCCCAAGTGCTAAGTGTCCAATGCTCTGCACATAGTAAGTGCTCAAGAAATATGATTGACTGGAAAGTGGGTGTGACCAATCAGGAGAAGTAGCGTGGCTCAGTGGAAAGAGCCTGGGCTTTGGAGTCAGAGGTCATGGGTTCGAATCCCAGCTAGGCCACTTGTCAGCTGTGTGACTTTGGGCAAGTCACTTAACTTCTCGGTGCCTCAGTGACCTCATCTGTAAAAGGGGGATTAAGACTGTGAGCCCCACGTGGGACAACCTGATTCCCCTGTGTCTACCCTAGCGCTTGGAACAGTGCTCGGCCCATAGTAAGCGCTTAACAAATACCAGCACATCATTCTTGGAGGAGGTGGCCTTGAAATGCTGGTGGGCTAGAAACCTGGAGCAGGAAGTCCCCTGGGAGGTGTAAGACGATCAGCTGGGCTGGAAGGGTGATCTCAACATGGCCTAGAGGGACAGAGGAGAGGCAGAGACAGGCAGGTAGGGAAGGGCCAGCTCACCTGTGGCCTTTAGGAGTTCCCATGTGATCACTCAAGCAAGGGTATTTACTGAAGACCTACTGAGTGCAAAGCACTACACAAAACGCTTGGGAGAGTACTAAGAAACCAACTACTTGTTCTCTACACAGAACGAGTTCACTAATAGAGAAAGCAGATGTACAAAGTTCTTGACGAATAATGGTTGCAGAAGGAAGAAACAAGGTTAAAATAGAATATAGAGTGATATACCGAGGTGAAATATCAGGATAAATGATTGAAAGTTTAACTGAAGATAAATGTATGAAGAGGTATGGTACAGTGGGGAGCCCAGCCTAGAGAGGTTAAGAGACTTGCCTAAGGTCACACAAGTAAGTGTGACTCCTCCAAGAGGCCTTCCCTGACTGAGCCCTCCTTTCCTCTTCTCCCACTCTCTTCTTTATTCCCCTGACTTGCTCTCTTTATTCACCCCTGCTCTCAGCCCCACAGCACTTATGTACATCTCTGTAATTTATTGATATGTCTTTCTCCCCCTCTAGATTGTAAGCTCACTGTAGGCAGGGAATGAGTCTGCTTTTTATTGTATTGCATTCTCCCAAATGCTTAGTAAAGTGCTCCACACACAGTAAGCCCTCAATAAATACGACCGACTGACAGTGACAGAGCCTGGATTAGAAGTAGAGACTTTTCCACTAAAATTTCTCTGCCGCCTTCTGAGCCTCCAGAAGGGAGATGTGGGAGTCTGCAAGGGCTGCCCAGAGTGGAGGGATCTGAACTCCTGCCCTGACCCATTCCATTCTGCAGTGCTCAGAATACCGTTCTCAGAATGCCCCTGGTTTGCCTGATGGATTGTCTGCCCTAAAGTAGATTTCCTCGGGACCTCATGCTGCAGCAGCCTCACCTGGTGCTGGTAAAATGATGAATTGGGAAGGGAGCAGGGATCCAGGATCCTTCTCTCCATCCCCCCTACCCATCTCCCCACCTCTCCATCCCTCCACCCCTTCTGGAAAGATTGGCAGAAGGGACCGGCTGTGTTAATTGTCTCCACACCTCAACAGTCTGACTTCTCCCACCTGCAATTAACAGAAAGCTCTGTTTACCACTCCTGCTCCCATAATCTGGCAGGCCCTTGCTGAAAGGTTTGCTCTCAAGAGTAACCCCCGCAGAGGCCAACGTGATTGGCAGTAACACCCCTTCCCTGCTGGGGCATTGACCTGCCCGGTCCCTGGAAGCCCGTGGAAGGCTGTGGGATTCTAGCGGAGAGATCTTTGGGCTTAGAAGGAAACCTCCTGGGTGCTGATCCTAGCTCTAGTGCAGCTGTGCTGTGAGATCTTGGGCAAGTCATTTAACCTCTCTGGCCTCCAGGCTCCATTGTGTGACATCAGTGTGCATTCATTCAATCGTATTTGAGTGCATTCATTCAATCATATTTATTGAGCGCTTACTGGTGCAGAGCACTGTACTAAGTGCTTGGGAGGGTACAACAATAAGCAGTCACATCCTCTGCCTACAATGAGCTTACAGTCTGATGGGGGGAGACTAACATTAATATTAAAAAACAAATTACAGATGAGTTCATAAATTCTGTGGGACTGGGCGGGGTTGTGAAGGGCAGGCATGAAGCATCCCCCCGGTAAGATAAGAACATAAGCGAGACCATTATGGAGTCAGGCTTACGCCCCTCCCCGCCTCAACCCCAGCCTAGTGTTCTGCCTATGACAGTGCCATTGTGCACTTGAATTGTTCATGTGATGGCTGCAGCTTGTCACCCACCCTCCTGGGTTGGGTGGCAACATCTAAGGTCTCAAAGCTTTCCTTCAGTAACTCATTCATCGGCTTGTCCGGAAATTTGCCCGAGCCTGTCTTGAACCCACGGATATTTTCAGCCTACACAACTTCCTGTGGTAAAGAATTCCATTCTGCTCCTTCTACCGGGTAATGAATTCCATATGGTTACCACCACTGGTTTGTTTGAAACCTACCATTTTCATGCTTTAGTGGACACCCCCATCCTGGGCCACAGCAACACTGTCCCCGGTCCGCCCCCATCACGATGCTGGGAGCCTCAACCACCCTGGCCTTCTGTGCGTGCCCCGCTCTTGTCCCTCTAACCATCGACCCCCTGCTCATGCCCTCCCTTCTGCCCTGAGCCCTTTAATATGGCATAATGGATAGAGCACAAGTCTGGGATTCAGAAGGTCATGGGTTCTATTACTGGCTCCACCACTGGTCTGCTGTGTGACCTTGGGCAAGTCGCTGTACTGGGCTTCAGTTACCTCACCTGTAAAATGGGGATGAAGACTCCGAGCCCCACTTGGGACAGGGACTATATCCAAAGCAATTTGCTTGTATCCATTCATTCGATAGTATTTATTAAGCGCTTACTCCACCCCAGTGTTTAGTACGGTGCCTGGCACATAGTAAGTGCTTAAATGCTGTTATTATTATTATCTTCACATCTGGCAGACCACTACTTTCTCCAGCTTCAAAGTCCTTCTGCCATCACATCTCTTCCAGGTGGCCTTCTAGAATTAATCTGTCATCTCCCCACCCTATTTCAGCCCCCTTACTGCCCTTAAGCACTTGTATGTCACTTAAGTACTCGGATGCTCATCCTTTGCCCCCCCCCCCACATAATAATAACAATAATGTTATTTGTTAAGCACTTACTATATGCTAGGCGCTATACTGAGCACCGGAGTGGATACAAGCAAATCGGGTTGAACACGGTCCCTGTCCCACTTGGGGCTCACAGTCTCAATCCCCAAGATGAGGTAACTGAGGCACGGAGAAGTGAAGTTGACCAAGTTTACACAGCGGATGAATGGCGGAGCTGGGATTAGAACCCATGAACTTCTAACTCCTAGGCTCATGCTCTATCCACTGTGCTATACTGCTTCTCTGAGTTTCTTACCCTACCAACCCAGCACTTATGGACGTATCTTTATATTCAATTCCTTCCCCCAAACCGTGATTTATTTTAGGGTCTGTCTTCCCTGCAAACTCCTGGAGGGCAGGGATAATGTCTCACAACTCTACTGTATTCACGCAAGTACTCAGAACAGTGCTCTGCACCCAGTGAGCACTCAATAAATACCATTGATTATTTTTTTTAACGGTATTCGCTAAGTGCTTCCTGGGAGCCAGGCACTATGCTAGTGGCTGAGGTAGATACAAGCTAATCAGGTTGGACCTAGTCCATGTCCCACATGGGGTTCACAGTCTTAATCCCTATTTTGCAGATGAGGTAATTGAGGCACAGAGAAGTGAAGTGACTTACCCAAGGTCACAGCAGACAAGTGGCGGGGAAGGGATTGGAACACAGGTCTTTCCGACTCCCAGGCCTGTGTTCTATCCACTAGGCCATCTCGTTTCCTGGTGGAATGATGGAGTCCTAACCTTTTCAGACAGTCCTCCCTAGGAAGCTTCTCCCTCCTCCTGATTTTTTGGTTGTCCTTTGCTCACGCAGGTCATCGAAGGGGAGTGGTTTCCCTCCACGCTTCGGCTAGAATGTGGCGTCGGCAGAAGTAGAGAACGTTCTTACGTCTCCACGAGCCTGTCTAGACTCAGTGCACCGGGGACTGGAAGGAGCAGCCGTGAGCATTCACGTGGCATCAGATCCGGTGAGTTCTACAACGTGGATTTTCCCATGGCCTAGTGGATAGAGCACGGGCCTGGGAGTCTGAGGATATGAGTTCTAATCTCGGTTCTGCCACTGGCCTGCTGTGAGACCTTGGGCAAGTCACTTCATTTCTCTGTGCCTCACTTCCCTCCTCTGCAAAAATGGAATTAATTACCTGTTCTTCTTCTTACTTAGACTGTGAGCCCCATGTGGGGCAGAGACTGTCTCCAACTTGATTATCTTGTGTCTACCCCAGTGCTTAGAGCAGTGCTTGATACATTGAAAGCACTTGAGTGCCATAATTATTATTATTGTTATTAATATGGGGTTTGGCAACCCCCGTGTTCTCAGAAGACATAGATGATGATGGTATCTGTTAAACGTTATATCCCCAGAACGGGCGAGGAGATCTGGGTTCTGGTTCTAGCTTGGATCCTGTTTCAGCTCTGCTTTGCTCTGTGGCCCAGGACAAGCCTCTTAACCTCTCTGTTCCTCTCTTTGCCCTTCTAAAAAAAAAATGGTCAGAAGAGTCCTGGCTCCTCCCCGCCTCCCGGCAATGTTGGAAAGGGAACTGTGATGTTCTCTGAATGTCTCAAAAGCAATTCAGATCATTCATTTCCCAGTGGGGAAAACCATCTATAGAAATAGCAGAATCAGTTTGAGAAGCATCAAGGCTTAGTGGAAAGAGAACGGGCCTGGGAGTCAGAGGACCTGGATTCTAATTCCGGCTCTGCCACTTGTCTGCTGTAAGACCTTGGGCAAGTTACTTAACTTCTCTGTGCCTCAGTGACCTCACCTGAAAAACAGGGATGAAAACTGGGAGCCCCATGTGAGACATGGACTGTGTCCAACATGATTATCGTACATCTTCCATGCACTTCAATCTGACCTTTGGACATTTGATGTTCTCCCCACCCCCAATCCCTCAAGACTTATTGCTTTAAATTATATATTATAAATTATTCATATTAATGTCTGTCTGCTGCTCTAAACTGTGAACTCATGAGGGTCAGAGAATGTGTCTGCTAATTCTGTTGTACTGTACTCTCCCCAAGCGTTTAGTACAGTGCTCTGCACGTAATAAATGCCTAATACAGATCATTAAAAAAAACCCCACAGGATTCAAGTCATTCAGAAAGGTCACTTCTCCAGCTGACATCTTAGGGGTACCCGGTGGCAAATGCCTCAGCTGGTCAGTCTGTACCAGTCTATACTGAGGTGCCTTCCAGCCCCACCACCACTAGACTGTAAGCCCGTCAAACGGCAGGGACCGTCTCTATCTGTTGCCGACTTGTTCATTCCAAGCGCTTAGTACAGTGCTCTGCACATAGTAAGCGCTCAATAAATACTATTGAATGAATGAATGAATGAATACTGTGAGCAGATCCTGTGCTGGCAGCAGGGTTTGGGGGCGGGGAGGGAGCGGGACCCACAGAGGCAGAAGACGACATGCTCCCTGCCCTCGAGGAGCTGTCGATCTCATGGAGAACCACAGGCAAACCCAGATGCACAGCACTAATAAACCAGGTGTGTGCCCTCCTGGAGACAGCTTGAGCTTGGGAGTCAAGAAACCAAATTGGTCCCCACTCTGCCACCGCCAGGCTGTGGGACCTCGGGCAAGTCACTCAGCCTCTCCGTGCCTGTAAAATGGGGCTGAGATGCCTGTCCTCTTGAATGTGTCTGTATATTGTTATAATTTCTCAAGCACTTAATAATAATAACGGTATTTGTTAAGCGCTTACTATATGCCAGGCACTCTACTAAGTGCTGGGGTGGATACAAGCAAATTGGGTTGGACACAGTCCTTGTCCCACATGGGGCACCCACTCTCAATCCCCGTTTTACAGTTGAGGTAACTGAGGCCCAGAGAAGTGAAGCGGTTTGCCCAAGGTCACGTTGCGGATAAGTGGCGGAGCCGGGATTAGAACTCACGTCCTTCCGACTCCCAGGCCTGGGCTCTAGCCACTGCACAGTAAGCGCTCAATAAATTGGAGAAGCAGCGTGGCTCAGTGGAAAGAGCCCGGGCTTGGGAGTCAGAAGTCATGGGTTCGAATGCCGACTCTGGCACTTGTCAGCTGTGTGACTGTGGGCAAGTCACTTCACTTCTCTGTGCCTCAGTGACCTCATCTGTAAAATGGGGATTAACCGTGAGCCTCACCTGGGACAACCTGATTACCCTGTATCTCCCCCAGCACTTAGAACAGTGCTCTGCACATAGTAAGCACTTAACAAATACCAACATTATTATATGATTGAATGGATAATAATTATGTTACTCGTTAACCGCTTAGTAGGTTCCAAGCACTGTTCTAAGCACTGGAGTAGATAAAAAGTAATCAGGTTGTCCCACATGGGGCTCATAGTCTTGATCCCTATTTCACAGATGAGGTAAGTGAGGCACAGAGAAGTTAAGTGGTTTGCCTAAGGTCACACAGCAGACAAGTGGCGGAGCAGTGATTAGAACCCATATCTTCTGACTACCAAACCTGTGTTCTTTCCACTAAGCCAAGCTGCTTCATGAATGAATGCCTCTTCTATGATGAGCCCCATTTGGGACAGGGACTGTGTTCGATCTGATTATCCTTTATCTACCCCAGTGCTCAGCACATAATAAGCACCTAATAAATACTGTTATTAAAGCACACGGGTTAGAGGTGGAGGCATTAGAGGAATTTAAGAGTATACATGACAGGAGCATCCCACATGATTATCCGAGAAAATATGTAATCCGGAACCAGGGTGGGAGGACTGGGATGACCGGAGTTAGAGAGGGCTATGGAATGGGGTCTCTTTGAAGGAGGAGAGGGAGGATTGGGCTGAGAGGAAGCCGCAGGAGAAAAGGAGCAGCAGAATTCACTTCTGCTCTGATCAGAGGCCCCTTCCTGCCCTCCGGACCCCCAGGAAGCCATCAGGGCCCTGGGCTTTATTAGGAGAGGAAAGAGAGAGATTGGAAACTTTCCAGCTCTCTGCTTATCTCCTGGCATGAGGGAGCCGAGGAGCTGCCACAGCCCGAGGTTCCAAGGAGTCTACGTGTTTTAATCTGTCCGCTTAGCCCTCTAATCCCCCCTAATTCATCGGGGGAGAGGATTTGGGGCAGGCGGGGACAGAGGAGATCCAGACCTCCCCTGCCGGCCTCTCTATCCCAGGTCCCCAGAAACTCTGACTGGGGGGCATCAGGCTGCTTGGGGTAAAAACCAGGGGACTCCAAGTCTGTCTGTCGGGGACAAATGAGTTTGTGAAGGAGAGATTCTCCACCCAAGAATCTGGATTTGATCCAGATGAAGCGATTGTCAGGGATGCCTGACGTGGCGGGTGGGGTGACCATTTCTGGAACCAAGGGCTCCTCATTTTGCCTCTTACCTTGCCCCCAAGAACACTGATGTCAACACAGGCACTCGATTGGCAGAGGGCATTTTGGCCCTGCCCACACCCAGGGACATTATGGGAGCCCAGTCAGGCAAGTGGCCAGCACCCAAGGCAACAACTGTCATCATCAGGTGCCCTTGTATATCTCATTTATTTTGACCCTTCTACTTGTAAATATTCTTAGGGTTGTCTATCCTGTTAGAGTGTAAGCTCCTTGAGTTCAAGGAATGTATTTATTATTCTATACTTCCCAAGTACCGTGTGTCCATTATATTGTTGTGTCGTACTCTCCCAAGTGCTTAGTACAGTGCTCCGCACACAGTAAGCACTCAATAAATGTGATCGACTGATTATGGATGAGGAACATGTAGGCCGATACTGTTGTATCGAACTCTCCCGGTTGCTTAGTACAGTGCTCTGCGCACAGGAAACACTCAATAAATGTGATTCACTGACTTGTCCAGGGCACCATACCAAGTGGGTGCTCATTAAATGCTGCTGCTGCTACTGTTGTCATGACTGCTAGTGCTATTCCTGCTGCTAGCATTCCCCCACCAATCAGGAAGCACACACAAGGAAGCAATCCAGCCTCGAGAGTTCCCCAGTGGCATGACCCCAGAAGTCTGACTTTTGACCCTTCTGGGCTGGATTGCAGCAAAAAGCACTAGTAGCAAATTCCCCTGCCATTAGCTGGCAAAAGAGTCTGGAATTTTTAATGCTCTCAAGATCCAGGCCTTTTTCTAACTGGTACTCAATCTGGGCCTGAGGAGATACAGTCACAGCTTCCCCGGGTCCCAGAGCAGGGAGGAAATTAGGAAAAGCCTTTCCCTGTTCTCTCTCCCTGTCAGACTGTGAGCCCCTTAAGGGACAGGAACTGTGTCTCTTCTGCTTATCTTCTATCTCAATCAGTGGTATTCGTCGAACTCCTTCTATGTGCCGAACACTGTACTAGGTGCTTGGGAGAATACGGTTTAGCAGAATTAGCAGTCACATTCCCTGCCCATAATGAATTTACAGTCTAGAGGGGGTTTGGTACGCAGTGACTACTTAAAAAGTACCATTATTATTAAGATTATTGTTAATATTGTGATTATCGTGTTAGGAATCACAAAAGTTATTTTGGTCCAGTTCCCTCCTCCAGGTGAGTAGACTTCTAAAATGATGGGTTTCCACTAATTTTTGAAAATATCTAGGGTAGGGGCTTCACAATCCCCCTCAGTTTCCTGCTCCGGGGTTTAATCTCCTTGACAATCGGGAAGTTCTTCCTTAGGTCTATCCTAACTCGTGGTGCTGTTCAGGCCTATTTTCTCTTCTGTAGGCCTATTTCTTTCCATTTGGGCGATGGAGAACAGCCTCCTCCTCCTTCTAAAACCCTTTCGGTGCATTGCATATAGTGATTCAATACCCCCCTCAAGCTTCTCTTCTCCAGACCGAACAACGCCAAATCCCTTAGCTTTTCCTCAAAAGATTTCAGCCTGGAAGGGGCCACTGGATGTCATCTTGGCCATAATAATTATAATGGTATTTGTTAAGCGCTTACTATGTGCCAAGCACCGTACTAAGTTGGGATAGATACAAGATAATCAGTCCCACGTGGGGCTCTTAGTCTAAGTAAGAGAGAGAACAGGCATTGAATCCTCATTTTGGTAACTGAGGCACAGAGAAGTTAAGTGACTTGCCTGAGGTCACACACACAGGTAAGTGGTGGAGCCAGGATTAGAACCCAGGTCGTCTGACTCCCAGGCCTGTGCTCTTTCCACTAGACCACACTGCTTCTCTGGCAGGTCATCTCCCTGCCCCTCTACTTACCGATCCTTCAGCCTCCCGAGTTGGGCAGGCACATGACACCCTGGAGTCCTCGTCAGGGTCATGCCCCACAGAAGCCACATCGTCAGTGGGTCCCTTAGGCCAAGAACCCCTAAATCTGGCTCCCTTCAGAGCCTGGAGTCTCCAGGCAGGGGGATTGCCCAATTGGCCTCTAGCCTCCCCCTAGCTGTAGGATGCAGTGATTCTGCGCTCTCTTACTCTGTCACATTTATTGAATGCTTACTGTGTGCAGAGCACCGTACTAAGTGATTGGGAGAGTACAGTATAACAATATAATAGACACATTCCCTGCCCACAGCGAGCTTACGGTCTAGATCTAGAGGGGAAATAAACTATTCCTCTGGCTCTTTACTCCATGCAGCGGGGCTTAGTGGAAAGAGCACGGGTTTGGGAGTCAGAGGTCGTGGGTTCTAATCCCGGCTCCGCCACTTGTCAGCCGTGTGACCTTGGGCAAGTCACTTAACTTCTCTGGGCCTCAGTTACCTCATCTGTAAAAATGGGGATTAAAAAATGTGAGCCCCACGTGGGACAATCTGATGACCCTGTATCTACCCCAGCGCTTAGAACAGTGCTCTGCACATAGTAAGCGCTTAAAAAATACCATAATGATTATTATTATTGATTCTCTCCAGCTCCCACCCCACTATGCGTACCCAATTTGGTATGCAGAGAGCTGATCCCATTCTCCAGGTAGGAAAACTCAAGACCAGAATGGGTCAGGCCCTTCCTACTGCCCCCTCCCCCATCTTGCCGCCAGTAACAAGATTAGAACCCAGAAACTGGGACTCCCAGTCCTTTGCTAGCCCCTCTGCCAAAACAGCTGCTGATTCACACACACCATTCTAAACTGCCCCCGGATGGGTGGCCCAGCTGGCCCCTGGAGCTGCTGGTCTAATTTCCAGGGTGAGGTGGGACACGGAGACGGGGAAACACTGAGTCAGCATCCGGGAGGCTGGAGCGGGATGTTATCAGCATCGGCTCCTGGATGTGTGTGCTCTTGCGTACGTGCGTGTGCGCTTGTGTACATGAGTCGTGTGATCCTGGCCTCTGGTAGAACCATCCCCTCCCTCTTTCCTCTAATTCCATCCTGAGAAATGCTTCCAGAGAATGCTGCTTAGAGAAGCAGCGTGGCTTAGTGGAAAGAGCCTGGGTTTGGGAGTCAGAGGACATGGGTTCTAATCCCAGCTCCGCCACTTGTCAGTTGTGTGACTTTGGGCAAGTCACTTAACTTCTCTGTGCCTCAGTTACCTCATCTGTAAAATGAGGACTAAGATTGTGAACCCCACTTGGGACAACCTGATCACCTTGTACCTACCCCAGCTCTTAGAACAGTGCTTGGCAAATAGTAAGGGCTTAACAAATACCACCGTTGTTATTATTATTATTATTATTATTCTAGCCCCCACTCCTCGGCTCCCCATCTCTGCCCGGAGTCTTCCTGGTTTGTTCATTTATTCATTCGTATTTATTGAGTGCATACTAGGTGCAAAGCACTGTCCTAAGCGCTTGGGAGAGTACAATATAACAATAGATACCTTGCGCACAGTGAATGTCTTCCTCCCGGCACCGTTCCCCGAGCCCCAGCCCCTGGTGACGTTTCCTCTTGGGCTTCCAGCCCTGTGGTCTCCTGGGTTTCTGGGCTTGCTGGCTTCTAGGAGGAAGCCGGATATCTGAGGGTCGGAGAACGTGGTAGAGCAGAAACCAAGGGACCACCCCAACAGGGTCAGAGGACCCCATAGCTTGGAAGTGATGCCTCTGGGGGTGGGGGTGGGGTTTCTCTGAGGGATTGCTCTGCCCTCCAAAGAACCGTGTCCAGGACCCCAGATCGTCGGAGGGCCGGAGTTGCAGGTAGGTCGTAACGTTGTTATTAAACCAAGAGCTGTGGGCTTGGCTCGAGAAGTTGGAGAGTGAGCAGTAGCCCGGGGAGGCAGAGGCTGGCCTGGAGACCTAGGGGTCCCCCTGCCTTGATGAGCTTGCTGTGGGCAAGGAATGCCACTGTTTACTTTTGTACTGTACTTTTCCAAGTGCTTAGTACAGTGCTGTGCACACAGTAAGCACCTAATAAATGAGTGAGTGAGTGAGTGAATGAATGAATGAATGACTCAGCAGGGCTGCCCTGCCTCTGGTTTGGTTCCTGCTTGTCTTCCCTCTCTCACTATACTCCAGCCGTGCCACCTTTCTATTGGGCCTTGTACCAGCTGTGCCATGTTCTAGTTGTGCCATCCTCCAGCTGTGGGGCTCCTGCCCTGGAACTGCAACCAGGAAAGCCTTCGAGCCTCTCTGGCATCTTTCCATCATCACGGGGCCTCTCCTCGGAGAATTTCGTGGGAGGTGAGGAGAAAGAGAAGCTCAGGGTTCCTATTTGGACAGACAGAGCCTCAGAGAGGTCGAGCGGCTCGTCCAAGGGCACACAGCAGAACCACGATTCCCTCTAGACTGTAAGTTTGTTGGGGGCGGGGAATGTGTCTGTTCTGTTGTTGCATTGTACTCTCCCAAGCACTTATAATAATGATGGTATTTAAGCGCTTTAAGCTCTGGGGTAGATACGGGGTTATCAGGCGGGCTCACAGTCTTCATCCCCGTTTTCCGGATGAGGGAACTGAGGCACAGAGAAGTTAAGTGACTTGCCCAGAGTCACACAGCTGTCTAATCGTGGGATTAGAACCCATGACCTCTGACTCCCAAGCCTGTGCTCTTTCCACTAACCCACCCTTCTTAGTACAATACTGTATATCCACTAAGCACTCCAGCGCTTGGAACAGTGCTTGGCACATAGTAAGTGCTTAACAGATGCCATGGTAATTATTATTATTATTATTAATAAATATGATTGACTGAATCAATGAATGAATGAAATCGAGATGCCACGTCCGTGGCCCAGTACTTAATCCACAGCGCTTTGCAAGTTACCCCTAATAGGATGGGAAAATCGAAGGCCCTGGGGAGAGAAGAACCGCAAGGTGGAGAATGAGGACTATATCCCTCTTCCCGGCCACCGCTCCTGACAAAATCCTGTGAATTGGGTGAAGGGGACCTAAAGAAGCAGTGGGGCCTGTTGGAAAGAGCCCAGGACCCGGGTTCTAATCCCATCTCTGCCACTTACCTGATGTGACCTTGGGCAAGTCACTTCATTTCCTCTGTGCCTCAGTTTCCTCCTCAGTAAAATGAGGATTCAACATCTGTTCTCTCTCCACATCCGTTCTCTCTCCCCCATAGTCTGTGAGTTCCATGTGGGCCAGGGACTAAGAGTTGCAGTGTGACAGCAGATGGAACTGTACTAAGCGGCATGGCTTAGTGGAAAGAGCACGGGCTTGGGAGTCAGGGGTCATGGGTTCTGATCTCCGCTCCGCCACTTGTCGGCTGTGTGATTTGGGGCCCGTCAACTTCTCTGTGCCTCAGTTACCTCATCTGTAAAATGGGGATTAAGACTGTGAGCCCCACCTGATAACTTTGTATCTACCCTTTAGAACAGTGCTTGGCACATAGTAAATGCTTTATAAATATCCCAGTTACTGTCACTTATTATTACTACTACCCGACCATCATTACCAACCTCCCCGAGAGACTCCACCCACCTCATGGGTTTCCCATCTCTGCCTCCGCCTGCCCAGGCTGCCCACTGGGAAGCCCCGGAAACCTGTCGGCTGCAGAGCATATCCCAAGTCTCCAGCTCTCTGCTCTCTTTACAGGCTGGAGAGAATCACTTCCTCTCCTGTGGAGAAGGCTAATCCAGGCCTGTAAATCGAGTCATCTGCTCTCACACTACGACTCTTCTTCCCCTCGTCTCTTCTGGCTGGCCCAGCCAGCTCCCATTCAGCTGGACCCCGGGGCCGGCTGGAAGGAGACGGGAGGAATCAACGAATGAGTCAGTAGGTGGTCAGAAGTCAGTCTGGGAGTTGAACCAAATATTACCATCACATCACTGGCCAGGGCAGGCTGGGCTGTCTCAGCCTCGGCCCCAGGGGGTTCCAGGCGGGGAGGATTCCTGAGGGGGTGGCCTCTGGCTCACCTAAAGAAAGTCTCCTTCCTCCCCATTACACTTAATCCCTGGGGTCTGCAAGAGATGGTTGTGGGGGATGTGTCTATTTATTGTTACATTGTACTCTCCCAAGCGCTCGGTTACAGTGGTCTGCGCACAGTAAGCGCTCAGTAAATACGAGTGAACTGGGCTTCAGCCAGGGGGCCAGGAGAGGTCCAGAGCTCCCCAGTGGCCAGCAGTTGTGGCGCCTGAGGACCCCGAGATCAACTCCAACTGCCATCGCCAGCTCGGTTTACGCCGTCCAAACTGGAAATGCACCCCCAGCCTAGCCCATTGCTGCATAAATTCTCGTCGACTGGCAGCCCTTTCCCCTCCCCCCTGCCATCCACTCACCAGGGGCATCATGATTTCAGTTTTCCTCCAAGAGCAACGGGGGGTGGGGTCCGGGGCCTCTTCCCGGGGCTGGCGAGCCGAGCCCAGGAGGAGGGGAGAGGAGCAGGAGGAGGAAGGGAGGCAGCTGTTTGGATGCTAAAGCTCATTAAAGCTTCCCCAGCTGAGGAGACCCTCCTGGGCGGGGGGAAGGGGAGGGACGTTAAAAGCCGGTTTAGCAGTCAGCAGAGCTCAGCATTCGGACTAAACTGCGGGGACGGGCCCAGTGTTGGAGCAAGAGGTTGAAGCCCGCGGACCGGGGAGGAGAGAGGAACGGAGAAGTGGAAGGCGAGCGCGGGCTGCATTCCATTAACCCTCTTGACGGGAAGGTAGGCTCAGATAGCCCGCCGATTGCGGGGCATTATCCGTGTTGTGGCTCTGAAGGCAGTGAGCTGACGGGGGTGGGGATATCGCACCCACCGAGGTTCAACCGGAGCTCGGCTCCTCTGATGTCCTGTACAGACCTGACCGGTTGTAGGCGGAAGAAAGGAAAAGTGGCATCTAAACAAAGCTTCTCCCAAGCTGCGTGTCTTGTGGCTCCAGACCCCCGTGCCCCTGACGGAAGCCATCTCTGGGTACGACCGTCATCCCCCTTCAACAGCTGGAGAGACCCAGGCTCAGAGCAGGGTCAGAAGAAAAGTTTTGGGAATAATAATACTCATTGTCACTTTTGTTAAGCATTTCCTGGGTGCCAGGCACCGTACTAAACGCTGGGGTGGGTACAAGCTGAGCAGGTTGGACACAGTCCCTGTCCTGAATGGGGCTCTAACCTTAATCCCCATTTTACAGATGAGGTAACTGAGGCACAGAGAAGTTAAGTGACTTGTCCAAGTCCAAACAGCGGATAAGTGGCAGAGCTGAGATCAGAACCCACGACCTTCCGACTCCCAGGCCTATGCTCTAGCCATTAAGCCATGCTGCTTCCCACAAGCTATGCTGGAAGTAATGAGAGGACCCTTGAAGAAAGCATACGGCAGATAATAGGTAGAAGTCAAGGCTGCAGGAAGCTTAATAGCCGCCCTTTTTAATAATAATAATAATAATTATGGTGCATAAGTGCTTTAGATAGATACAAGGTAGATACAAGTTAATCAGGTTGAACACAGTCCCTGTCCCAGACTGAGCTCACACTCTTAATCCCCATCTTTTACAGATGAGATGTCTGGGGCACAGGGGAGTTGTGACTTGCCCAAGGTCACACAGAAGGCAAGTGGTGGAGCCGGGACTAGCTTTGTGACTTTGGGCAAGTCACTGGACTTTCTCTGTGCCTCAGTAACCACGTCTGTAAAAGGGGGATTAAGACTGTGAGCCCCATGTGGGACACCCTGATTACCGTGTATCTACCCCAGCGCTTAGAACAGAGCTTGGCACATCGTAAGCGCTTAACAGACATCGTCTTTAGTTGTGTCCGACCCATAGCGACGCCATAGACACATCTCTCCCAGAACATCCCACTTCCATCTGCAATCGTTCTGGTAATGTATCCGTGGAGTTTTCTTGGTAAAAATTCGGAAGTGGTCTACCGCTGCATCCTTCCGCGCGGTAAACGAGTCTCCGGCCTTGACTCTCTCCCATGCTCCTACTGCCCGGCACCGGTCAGTTTTGACCTGTAGAAGATCGCCTTCCATTCGCTAGCCACTGCCCAAGCGAGAAATGGAATGGGTAGGCCTCTGCTTGACTCTCCTTCCCGTAGCCAAGACTAGAAGAGGCCTGGAAACTCTCCACATGTGACCCTGAGAGGAGAAGGAAGCGCTTTACAGATAGCGAGAAGCCGCATCGTGCACTGGATACGGCACAGGCCTGGGACGCAGAAGGTCGTGGGTTCAAGTCCCCACCCCGCCGCTTGTTTGCTGTATGACCTCGGGCAAGTCACTTCACTTCTCCGTGGCTCAATTACCTCACCTCTAAAATGGGGAATGAGACTGTGAGCCCGATGTTCATTCGTTCATTCATTCGATAGTATTCATTGAGCGCTTACTATGTGCAGAGCACTGTACTAAGCGCTTGGAATGGACAAATCTGTAACAGATAGTGACAGTCCCTGCCCTTCTTACAGTCTAACCGGGGGAGCCGGACAGACAAGAACGATAGCAACAAATAGAATCGAGGGGACGAACATCTCATTTAAAACAATAGCAACTAAATAGAATCGAGGCGATGTGCATTTCATTAACAAAATAAATAGGGTGATGAAAATAGATACAGTTGAGCGGACGAGTACGGTGCCGAGGGGATGGGGAGGGACAGGGACTGTGTCCAACCCAACTGGCTTTATCCAGCGCTTAGTACAGTGCCTGGCACATAGTAAAGGCTTAACAGATACCCCAGTGATCGTTATTACCATATACAAAATAAAAATCTGAACACAGGAAGGGAGGGAGCTCGCTAAACTTGCGTGGTGGCTGGGGGAGCTGTCCAGCACAGGAACCTGCTGAAATCTTCAGGGACCATCAGCACAGAAGGTAATAATGTCGCTATTTGTTAAGCGCTTACTCTGTGCAGAGCACTGTTCTAAGCGCTGGGGGAGATACAGGGTCAGCAGGTTGTACTGCATGAGGCTCACAGTCTTCATTCCCATTTTACAGATGAGGGAACTGAGGCACAGAGAAGGTAAGCGACTCGCCCGCAGTCACGCAGCTGCCAAGTGGCAGAGCCGACATTCGAACCCACGATCTGCGACTCCAAAGCCCCGGCTCTTCCCACTGAGACACGCTGCTTCCGGGCAACCTGCCGCCCTCCCTTCTCGGCCTCATAGCCCCCTCTCGGCAGCTTCTGCTTCACCCTGGGATGGGGACAGGTGTGAGGGTCGGAGAAAAGGAGAGCTAACAACAAGAAACAGCGTGACTTAGTGGAAAGAGCACGGGCTTGGAAGTCAGAGGTCGTGGGTTCTAATTCATTCAGTAGTATTTATTGAGCGCTTACTTTGGGCAGAGCACTCTACTAAGGCCTTGGAATGTACAACTCGGCAACAGATAGACAATCCCTGCCCAGTGACGGGCTCACAGTCTAAACGGGGGAGACAGAAAGAAAAGCAAAACAGAACAAAACAAAAACGAGACATCATCAAGATAAATAGAGTCATGGGGATGTATACCTCATTAACAAAATAAAATAGGGTAATAAATAATATATACAAATGAGCACAGGGCTGAGGGGAAGGGGGAAATAATAATAATAATATTGGTATTTGTTAAGTGCGTGCTATGTGCCAGGCGCTGGTCTAAGCACTGGGGAGGATTCAAGGTAATCAGGTTGCCCCACGTGGGGCTCACAGTCTTCATCCCCATTTTACAGATGAGGGAACTGAGGCACAGAGAAGTGAAGTGACTTGCCCAAGGTCACACATCTGAGAAGCGGAGGAGCCGGGATTAGAACCCACGACCTCTGACTCCCCAGTCCGGGCTCTTTCCACTGAGCCACGCTGCTACTCTTAGGTAATCTTAGCTCCGCCACTTATCATCTGTGCGACTTTGGGCAAATCACTTAACTTCTCTGTGCCTCAGTTACCTCATCTGTAAAATGGAGTTTAAGACTGTGAGCCCCATGTGGGACAACGTCATTACCTTGTATCTACCCCAGCGCTTAGAACAGTGCTTGGCACATAGTAAGCGCTTAACAAATACCATCATCATCATCATCATCCTCATCAACCTCCCTCTTGTTTCTAATCGTGGCTCACTGGAAAGAGCACGGGCTTTGGAGTCAGAGGTCATGGGTTCGAACCCCGGCTCTACCACTTGTCAGCTGTGTGACTTTGGGCAAGTCACTTAACTTCTCGGTGCCTCAGTTACCTCATCTGTAAAATGGGGATTAAGACTGTGAGCCCCACGTGGGACAACCTGATTCCCCTGTGTCTACCCCAGCGCTTAGAACAGTGCTCGGCACATAGTAAGCGCTTAACAAATACCAACATTATTATTATTATTAATCAGACAAGAGGAATTGAGAAGCAGCGGGAACTAGAGGAAAGAGTACAGGTGTGCAAGTCAGAGGATCAGGGTTTTAATCCCGGGTCTGTCACGTACCTGCTGTGTGTGACCTTGGGCAAGTCACTTAACTTCACTGTGCCTCAGTTACCTCATCTGTAAAATAAGGATTATGACTGGGAGCCTCATGTGGAACATGGACTGTGTCCCACCTGATTAGCTTGTATCTATCCCAGCGTTTAGTACTTTGCCTGGAATATAGGAAGTGCTTAACACATACCATTTAAAAAATTGGTCCGAACGGGCAGCGGAAGAGACCTCCAGACTCTAGACCCTTCTGGCTCTCTAGAATCTCGAGACTCTAGACTGTATTCGCCTCCTCTAGACTCTAGGCATTCTAGACCCTAGAACCTAGGCTCTAAAGCTACTGGAACCACTGGACCCTAGAGCCTCCAGAACCTCAAGACCCTCTGAAATCCCTAGAACCTCCAGAATCTCGAACCTTCAAACCCCTAGAGCTTTGGGAACCCCTAGAGCCTCTTGTCCCTCCAGACCTTAGATTCTAGACCCTCCAGATATTAGACTCTAGACCTTCCAGACACTAAATCTCTAGACTCTCCAGACTCTAGACTTTATGCTCCTCCGCTAGACTGTAGACCTTCGAAACCCTAGAACCCACCCTCTAGACCCCCTGTAAACTTGAGAGCCTCCTAGAACCTCTGGAACTTCTAGAATCCCTAGACCCTTTAAATCTTCTAGAATCTCTAGTCTCTAGACCCTCTAAACGCTACACTCTTCAGACTCTAGACTGTCCATCAATCGGTGGCATTTATTGAATGTTTTCTATAATAATAATGTTGGTATTTGTTAAGCGCTTACTATGTGCAGAGCGCTATTCTAAGCGCTGGGGTAGATTCGGGGTAATCTGGTCGTCCCACGTGAGGCTCACAGTTAATCCCCGTTTTACAGATGAGGTAACTGAGGCCCAGAGAAGTTACGAGAAGCAGCGTGGCTCAGTGGAAAGAGCCCGGACTTGGGAGTCAGAGGTCATGGGTTTGAATCCCGGCCCTGCCACTTGTCAGCTGTGTGACTGTGGGCAAGTCACTTCACTTCTCTGTGCCTCAGTTCCCTTATCTGTAAAATGGGATGAAGACTGTGAGCCCTACGTGGGACAGCCCGATTCCCCTGTGTCTACCCCAGCGCTTAGAACAGTGCTCGGCACATAGTAAGCGCTTAACAAATACCAACAAATACCAACATTATTATTAAGTGACTTGCCCACGGTCACACAGCTGACAAGTGGCAGAGCCGGGAGTCGAACCCATGACCTCTGACTCCGAAGCTCAGGCTCTTTCCACTGAGCCACGCTGCTTCTCTATGAGCAGAACACTGTATTAAGTGCTTGGGAGAGTCTAATCCAACAGAATTAGCGGACATGTTCTCTGCGCATAATGAGTTTACAGGCTAGAGAACTCTAGACTGATGCTCCTCCTTTAGACTGTAGACTTTCCCTTATGTTAAGGGAAAGTGTCTATTAACTGTGAATAGTTAGAATTTAGTACAGTACTCTGCGCACGGTAAGCGCTCAGTAAGTACCATTGATTGATTGAAGAGACCTGATCGGCTACGAGGAGGAGAGGTCCTTCAGGGGCGATTAGGTATAGAGTCTCCCTCCAGGAAGATCTTTAAAAGCAAGATGGACACTCTAGGTAGTTTGGGCATTCACCTGCTTGGCAACTGGAAGCTGGGCTGGATGGCTTCTGGGGATCGCTAGTAGTTGTGTGACTGACAGGCCTCTGAGGTCCTCTCCAAGGGGCTTCTAGCGCATAAAGTCTTGAGCCATGTTTGGTCCCTGAATATCCTGTATTTTCTCTGTGGACATGAAGTTGAACGAAACCCGGATCCAGGCCAATCCCTTGCAGAGTCCTTCCAAATCCACTCCCTTCCCTCTCCCATTTATCAGATGAGTCCTCCCCTTTCCCCTGCAGTCCTCTCTCCTCCTCCCTCCCCTGGAGTCCCTTCTGCCCACCACCCCGGGGTTCCTCCTCTTCCTTCTCATTCTTCTCCTCCTCTTCATACCTCTTCTCCCCTTCCTCTCCCTCCTCCTCCGCTCCCCTGCCCGAGACTCACCCCATGCTGTCTGGGCTGCAGAGAGAAGGTGATGGTAAAAGCAGGAGCCCGAAGCTTAGGGGGAGGGAGAACCTGGAGCCAGGGCCACAGGCTGGTTGTTCTCTGGGGTTTAGGCTTGGAGATTACAGGGAGGACCTGCACTTTGGCCACCTCTGCTAACAGGGGAAGGGGCAGGGTGGGGCCCTTCCCTCTCCACCTCCTTTTCCTTCCCTCCCCTCTCTGTAACTCCTCCCCCCAAGGGACTAGATTGGGAAAGTAGACTGGGATGGACCAGGGCAGTAGACTAGAGCAGTACAGGACAGGCTGGGGTCGCAGACCTGGGCAGCAAGCTGGGGTAGGACAGGGAAGAAGGTCGGGGTAGAACACTGGGACAGGCTGGGGTGGCAGGCTGGGGCAGCAGCGATGGAAGAAACCCCCCCCCACACACACACACCACCCCCCAGACCATCACTTTTCCCTGCATCCCCTCTAGACTGCCTCTTCCCTGAATCTCCTCAGGGCTTTGATTATTTTTTCCCTCCTCTTCCCCAGACCTCATCCCCGCCTGCTTGAGAATTTGTGTAAAAAGCCACCTCCCCGAGGAAGCTTCTCCAGATGACCTGCTCCTAGCTTCAGACACCCCGGCCCATCCTAGTAACTGCAGCACCGCTGTTGACGACAGTAAATGATAACATATAGATTGCTACTGTTTGTGTTCACGGTTTTACCCTCCCGCCTCGAGAGTTTGGGTTTATTCAGATGTAATGAATATGTGAAGATGATAATATGAAATATCTAGAATTCCTAGAAAGCATTTTTATTTTCCCAAAGGCCTTTCACATCCATGATCTCGTTTTTATCTTTACCCCTTGCTTTTAAAGGAGTTGCTGGTGGATTATCCCGGTTTTATTTCATAGATGGGGAAACTGAGGCCTAGAAAGATTAGCTGTCTCTGCCCCCACCCAGACCGTAACCTCATTGTGGGCAAGGAATATATCTGTTTATCGTTGTACTGTACTCTTCCAAGCGCTTAGTACAGTGCTCTGCACACAGCACTCAGTAAATATGATTGAATGATTCAAGTCTCTCCACCATCTGTCCCCCACGCCCACACACACCTATCTGGGTTTTCTTCTCCTGCTATTCCCCAATTTGCTGCCTTTGTTCCTCCCAAGCCAACCTTCTAGTTGTCCTTTGCTTTCCACTCTCCCACCTCCATCTCCCTGCTCACGTTACTCCCCCGGCTTGGAACTCCCTCCCATCATCAAACGGACCCTAGCGCTCCCCATATTCAAAGCCTTCCTAAAGTCCCACTTCCTCCTACAAGTCTTTTGTGCCATAACATCCCTTTAGACGACTCTATCAATCAGTCAGTCTTATTTATTGACCATTATGTGCAGAGCACTGTTCTAAGCATCTGGGGGAATACAGGAGAGGTAACAGACCTGTTCCCTGTCCATAATGAGTTTACAGTCAAGTGTCTAGTATTTAGGAACTTATTTACACCTTCCGTATCCTTCATATATACATGTCTGTTTATTTTTGATAGATTTTTGCCTTTCTGGTAAGAGTGTAAACTCCCTTTAGTCGGGGAAAGGGGCTCTTTATTGTGTATTTCTTAAGTGCCAGAAGAGTGCATTTCACTAAATGGGGCTCAATAAATGCTACTACTACTGCTACTGCTGCTCCTAATACTACTACTGATGATGACGATGATGGTATTGGTTAAGCACTTCCTATGTGCCAGACACTACTAAGCACTGGGTTGGATACTAGCAAATCAAGTTGGACCCAGTCCTGGTCCCATGTGGGGCTCCCAGTCTCAATCCCCATTTTATAGATGAGGTAACTGAGGCACAGGGAAGTGAAGGGACTTGCCTGAGGTCACACAGACCAGTGGTGGAGCTGGGATTAGAACCATGACCTTCTGGCTCTATCCACTACGCCATGCTGCTTCTCACTACTGCTATTGCTACTGCTACTATTTCTCTGCTGCTACTATTGCTGCTGCTATTATTTATGCATTCATTCAATCGTATTTATTGAGTGCTTACTATGTGCAGAGCACTGTACTAAGCGCTTGGAATGTACAATTCGGCCACAGATAGAGACAATCCCTGCCCCATAACGGGCTCACGGTCTAAACGGGGGAGACGGACAGCAAAGCAAAACAGAACAAAACAAGACAACATCATCAAGATAAATAGAATCATGGAGATATACACCTCATTAACAAAATAAATAGGGTAATAAATAATATATACAAATATGCACAGTGCCAGTGCTGAGGGGAGGGGAAGGGGGAAGAACAGAGGGCGAGAGAGGGGAAGGGGAGGGAAGAAGGATCAGAGGGAAAAGGGGGGGGGGTTCTGTAATTGCCGTTGCTACTACTGGTTGCTACTATTGCTTCCGCTGTTACTGCTGATACTAGAAGCAGCGAGGCCTAGTGGATAGAGCACGGACCTGGGAGTCAGAGGACCTGGATTCCACTCCCTGCTCTGCCACTTGTCTGCTGTATGACTTAGGCAAGTCATTCTACTTCTCCGTGCCTCAGTTAGCTCATCTGTAAAATGGAGATTGAGACCGTGAGCCCCACGTGGGACAGGGACTGTGACCAACTCGATTTGCTTGTATCCACCCCAGCGCTTTAGTACAGTGCCTGGCACACAAGAGCCGGGGCTTGGGAGTCAGAGGTCATGGGTTCGAATCCCAGCTCTGCCACTTGTCAGCTGTGTGACTGTGGGCAAGTCACTTCACTTCTCTGGGCCTCAGTTACCTCATCTGGCAAATGGGGATTAAAACTGTGAGCCTCATGTGGGACAATCTGATTACCCTGTATCTACCCCAGCGCTTAGAACAGTGCTCTGCACATAGTAAGCGCTTAACAAATGCAAACATTATTATTATTAACAAATACCACAGTGATTATTATTACTAATTGTCCATAGGAACCCAGCAGGTCAGCAACAGAGCTGGAATTCACTCCCATGTCTCCTGGACCCTAGCCTTGCTCTTTCCTTCTCAAGGAGACTGTCAGCTCCTTGAGGGTAAAATCATATCCTCCCCCCTCTCTCTTCCCCCCCTCTTAGCCTTGAACAGAGCTCTGTTCACAATGGTGAAAACATTTTTGGAAATATTTTTCTAATAGAAAATTCCTCTTGGTATTCATATAGGGAAAATCTAACAGTGGGCCACACCAGGGCTTGTGGGAATACTACTAGTATTATTACTACTTCTAATTGATAATAATATTTATTAAATGCTTACTATGAGGGAACTGAGGCACTAAGTTAAATAATAATAATAATAATAATGTTGGTATTTGTTAAGCGCTTACTATGTGCCGAGCACTGTTCTAAGCGCTGGGGTAGACACAGGGGAAGCAGGTTGTCCCACGTGGGGCTCACAGTCTTAATCCCCATTTTACAGATGAGGGAACTGAGGCACAGAGAAGTTAAGTGACTTGCGCACAGTCACACAGCTGACAGGTGGCAGAGCTGGGATTCGAACTCATGAGCCCTGACTCCAAAGCCCGTGCTCTTTCCACTGCGCCACGCTGCTTCTCTGACTTGCCTAAGGTCATGCAGAAGGTGAGGAGCAGAGCCAGGATTAGAAGCCAGTTCCTTTAACTTTCAGGCCCATGAACTTTCCACTAGGTAAGAGGTTTGTAACTCCACTCTGGTGAGTTCTGCCTGGAGCCTCACTCTAGGTATCCTGAGGTCAGCACGTCCACCTGATTGACTGAAGTATTTTGAGCTTTTCCAGAGGCCAGTTCTGCTTTTCCTCCTCCCCAGCCCCCACTCCCCCAGCCTTTAGCATCCTGAGAAGCCTTGGGGCAGGCTCCAGTGTCAGCCCCCAGACAACCAGATGTAACAGCCCCGAGTCCCCCTCACCTTTGGACAGAAGCTATCAATCAGACACTCCTGACCAATCAAAAGGTCCTCCTGTGTACACAGTCACACAGCCAATACTTTGCACATGCACTGACTCTGGCGAGTTTCAGCCGATCCTGAAATAGCACAACAGAATCTCTTGTTTGTAAATCCCATCTTGGCTTTTGAGAAAAGGAAGCCAACACTGTAGCATAAGGATAATAATGGTGGTATTTGTGGTTAATAATGGATAATTGTGGAATATGTTGTGCTTAGTAGGGGCCAAGGACTGTGCAAAACACTGGGGTAGACAGAAGATAATTAGTCCCTGTCCCATATAGAGCTCACAGTCTAAGGGGGGAGGGAGAACACATATTGAATCCCTATTTTACAGTTGATAAAACTGAGGCCCAGAGAAGTGTTCAAGTGACTTGTCTGAGGTCCCACTGCAGGTGAGTGGCAGCATCAGGATTAGAATTTAGGTTCCCTGTGCTCCTTCTATTAGGCCAAGAGTTTAACGTATGACGAGCACCGTACTATAAGAGCCAGGGTCAGACGCTGGATAATCGGGTCGGCTCCCTCCCGCTGCCTCTGCACTTCCCCTTCCCATCCACCCAGGCCCCGGGGCTCCTCCCCGGCTATGTCGCTCACTCTTGGCCTGTCAGCACCGCTCAAACCGCAACGCACCACAGAATCCGCCATCCTATCCCCAGGGGGCTCAGGTTAAACCAGAGGAAAAATATCCCCCCCACCGGAGAGCTCAGCAGCAGCAGACTTAACCTCCTGGCTCCCTTTGGCTTCCTTCGGCTTCCAGGCCCCATAGCGTCATCCTGGAAATGGTCAAGCCGATGAACGGTCAGCTTCTTCCGGCTCTCTCCCACTCAGAGGAAGCTCAGCCACCCCCAGCTCCGCATCCTGCTTCCTGTTTAGATAGGAAGACTTCCTGGTCCGTTTCCTCACCGGCTGCATGTCAGTCTTCCTTTCCTCCTCCCTTGAATGTACCAGAGGTGGAGAGTTGTGACGGTTGGCCGGTGGCTTTCTTCTCTGAGGCCCCGAGGCTGCGCACCCTCCACCCACCCCCAGTTCACCCCTCTTCTGTGGTAGTGGAAAGGCAATACAATGACATACCTAGCTTGTGGTCCACTCTGGCCCTCTGGTCCTTGCTAGAGCCTGGCCTCAGACCTGTCCTAACTTTGCCCCCCCTCCCCCAACAATCATCCTCATTCCCTATGGTCTCCAGGGGAGCCGGCCCCTGGCAGCAGCAATGACAGCCCCCTATTCCACCTCCCCGCGAACCCCGACACTCAAATAATTGCTCTAAAGAGATCAGGTTGAGAGCCCGAGCCCATTTCAGCTGTAAACAAGGGAAGATATTTAGTGGCTTTTAAGAGCTGTGGGCGTCTCTGGGGACATTTTGAGAAAAAGAAAAACCAGGCACACTATTTGGAAACAATTCCACTGAGATAATGTATCATCGTGGCATCTCTTCCCCCGCTGTTTATTACCAAGTGACGTGTCTGAAAATAGGATCTCAGTTACCGCTTGGTTCACTCTCCCCCTGGAAGTCACAACTGTTTCTGACTAACAATAAGGGTTGTGCACTCAGAGAGTGTGTGAAATTGGAGGGAATCTCCTCATTGGATGTGTCTTCCAGAAACCTTCCAGGCCATCCTTTTTCAGAGACCCTTCTGAGGGTCCGACGGAGAGAACACTGCTCTGGGAATCAGGAGACCTGGGTTCTAATCTCGTTTCTACCTGTAGTTGGCTACCGTGGGCAACAATTGTCCCTGCACTTGGCAGTGAGCTGCATCCCCGTTCACCCTCTCACTTGTGGTACTTGGTGCCCCAGCGGGGTCACGATTGTCAGGATGGGACTGCAAGTGGTGCCAAGCAAACCAATAGCACTAGAATCAATTCCTCCACCCAGATTCTCAGGGTGAAGGTTTAATCACTGTTCCTAGTGGGAGTCTCCATTCCCTTCAAATTTCATCTTGACTCAGCAGTTGGAATTAAATTACCCTGGAAGAGGGCTTATTTTCCCTGTTGGCACAGAAACAGATACCTTCGAGGCCTCTCTTGGGACCTTGTTCCTGCCCTCACAGCCAGCATACCCTGTAGTCTGACTTAAGTCCCTCCAGCTGCAGTGTAAGTACAGTTCAAGTGGGGAGCAGCGTGGCCTAGTGGAAAGAGTCCAGGCTTGGGAGTCAGATGACCTGGTTTCTAATCCTGGCTCCGCTACTTGTGGCTCTGTGACCTTGGGCAAGTCACTTAACTTCTCTGTGCCTCAGTTCCTTCATCTGCAAACTGAGAATTAAATCCTCCTCCCCCTACTTAGAATGGAAACCCCATGAGGGACAGGGACGGTGTTTAATTTGAATATCTTGTATCTTCCTGAGTGCTTAGTACAATGCTTGGCACATAGTAAGTGCTTAATAAAATACCATTATTTTTAATAATAATATTAAGTTCATTCATTCAATAGTAATTATTGAGCGCTTACTATGTGCAGAGCACTGTACTAAGCGCTTGGAATGTACAAGTTGGCAACAGATAGAGACAGTCCCTGCCCTTTGACGGGCTGACAGTCTAATGGGGGGAGACAGGCAGACAAAAACAATGGCAATAAATAGAGTCAAGGGGAAGAACATCTCATTAAAACAATGGCAACTAAATAGAATCGGGGTGATGTACATCTCATTAAACAAAACAAACAAAATAAATAGGGTGATAAAGATATATACAGTTGAGCGGACGAGTACAGTGCTCAGGGGGTGGGACGGGAGAGGGGGAGGAGGAGAGGGAAAGGGGGGAGAAGAGGGTTTAGCTGCGGAGAGGTGAAGGGCGGGTAGAGGGAGCAGAGGGAAAAAGGGGGGAGCTCAGTCTGGGAAGGCCTCTTGGAGGAGGTGAGTTTTAAGTAGGGTTTTGAAGAGGGGAAGAGAATCAGTTTGGCGGAGGTGAGGAGGGAGGGCGTGGCCCGGGGGTCGACGGCGGGATAGGCGAGACCGAGGGACGGCGAGGAGGTGGGCGGAGGAGGAGCGGAGCGTGCGGGGTGGGCGGTGGAAAGAGAAGGGAGGAGAGGGAGGAAGGGGCAAGGGGACGGAGAGCCTCGAAGCCTAGAGTGAGGAGTTTTTGTTTGGAGCGGAGGTCGATAGGCAACCACTGGAGGTGTTTAAGAAGGGGAGTGACAGGCCCAGAGCGTTTCTGCAGGAAGATGAGCCGGGCAGCGGGGTGAGGAATAGACTGGAGCGGGGCGAGAGAGGAGGAAGGGAGATCGGAGAGAAAATTGATTCCCTCAGGTTAGAACTTCAATTCCCCCCAATTCCTACTGCTCCTGGGGTTTTTTTTAATGGTATTTAAGTGCTTACAATGTGCCAAGCACTCTACTAAGCGCTGGGGTAGAAGTGCTTAGTACAGTGCTCGGCACATGGTGAGTGTTCAATAAATAAAACTGAATGAATGCAAGCTAATCAGTTGGACCCACTCCCTATCCCACATGGGGCTCACAGTCTGAATCCCCATTTTCCAGATGAGTTAACAAGCCCAGGGGAGTGAAGCGACTTGCCCAAGGTCACACAGAAACAAGTGGCAGAGCCGGGATTAGAACCCAGATCCTTTTTATTCCCAGGCCTATGCTCAGTCCACTAGGCCACGCTGCTTCTCGTGTTCCTGTTCCTCCCAATCTTGACTGGGTCATGGCACGTTGTCCCTCCTGGAATACTGACTGGCTGGCCAGGACTGCAGGCCGGACCAGGCTGGGCTGGGCAGTGGGCACTCGGGTGGGGACCTCTTGGGAGAAGTCTCCCCCCCGCACCCTATCTCCGGCTGGAACGCTGCTCTCAGCTGACACTGTGCCTTTCTTCGCCTCCTCGTTTCTGGCAGGGACCGGGTACGGGGAGGAGAACAACGGGAGGTTACAACTCTGGTGTCACAGGGCCCCTTTCTCTGCAGGGAGGGGGCAAGGAGAGGAGGAGGGATGGCACCGATGCCCCCATTGGCACCCGGATCCCATAGGAGTGACAGACAGAGCTGTGCCTGTCCTCTCCCTGACTTGCCTATCACCGTGGATGGTACGACCATCCTTCCCGTCTCTCAGGCCCGCGACCTCGGTGTCATCGTTGACTCGTCTCTCTCGTTCACCCCCTACATCCGATCCGTCACCAAAACCTGCCGGTCTCACCTTTATAATATCGCCAAGATCCGCCCTTTCCCCTCCACCCAAACGGCTACCTTACTGCTACGGGCTCTCGTAATATCCCGGCTGGATTATTGTGTCAGCCTTCTCTCCGATCTCCCTTCCTCCTGTCTCTCCCCGCTCCGGTCTATTCTTCGCTCCGCTGCCCGGCTCACCTTCCCGCAGAAACGCTCTGGGCCTGTCACTCCCCTTCTTAAAAACCTCCAGTGGTTGCCTATCGACCTCCGCACGAAACAAAAACTTCTCACTCTACGCTTCAAGGCTGTCCATCACCTTGCCCCCTCCTACCTCTCCTCGCTTCTCTCTTTCCACCGCCCACCTCCTCACCGTCCCCCGGTCTCGCCCATCCCGCCGTCGACCCCCGGGCCACGTCCTCCCGCGGTCCTGGAACGGCCTCCCTCCTCACCTCCGCCAAACTCATTCTCTTCCCCTCTTCAAAACCCTACTTAAAGCTCACCTCCTCCAAGAGGCCTTCCCAGACTGAGCTCCCCCTTTGCCCTCTGCTCCCTCTGCACCCCCTCTACCCCCCCTCACTTCTCCTCAGCTAAACCTTCTTTTCCCCCCTTTCCCTCCGCTCCTCCCCCTCTCCCTTCCCCTCCCCTCAGCACTGCACTCGTCCGCTCAACCGTATATATTTTCATTACCCTATTTATTTTGTTAATGAGGTGTACATCACCTTGATTCTGTTATTTTGTTAATGAGAGGTACATCACCTTGATTCTATTTATTTGCCATTGTTTTAGTGAGATGTTCATCCCCTTGATTCTATTTATTGCTATTGTTTTCGTCTGTCCGTCTCCCCCGATTAGACTGTAAGCCCATCAATGGGCAGGGACTGTATCTGTTACCGATTTGTACATTCCAAGCGCTTAGTACAGTGCTCTGCACATAGTAAGCGCTCAATAAATACTATTGAATGAATGGATGAATGAATGCCTGGTCCCCGGACAGGGGAATAGCTGAGTTTGACCTACTACAACGGGGTCTTTCAGCCTTGACGGGCACCCCATGCTAATGAGAAGCTGAGGAAAGTGGAGGGGATTTGTGTCAGAGGGGCAGGGAGTGTGGGGGAGGGTGCACTCTACTTTGTCTCGTTCTCCTGGGGGCCGGGGGTTGGGTAGTGCCAGCCCACACCGTGGCGACGACCAGGCAACCTGCCAGACACCATCTTTGCGGAAGCCCAGTGTCCAAGGGTGGTGGGGAGATTCAAGAAGGTGCTCAGGATAGTGCTCTGCACACAGTAAGTGCTCAATAAATGCGATTGAATGAATGAGAAAAGCTTATTATCATGATTCTTTTAACCCAGAACCCCAGAGCTGCTCATCTTATTGGGTCTCATCTACCATTTCCCCACAAGCCTGCTATGAGAGGGCGAGATGGGATGGGTGGAGAGCAGGTCCAGAGACCACACAGCTGCTGAACCCTATCACCTGATTCCCCTTCCAGCTCCCAGGGGGGGACCCAGTCCTGTGCTCACAGTAGGGGTCGGTGGCTGCCCTGTGAACACCACTCCCTGTTAATGATGGTATTTATGGTACGTTTAATCGTAATTTTGGTTTTTGTTAAACACTTAGGTGCCAAACACTGTTCTAAGTGCTGGGGTAGATACAAGATAATCAGGTTGGACACAGTCCCAGTCTCACTTAGGGTTCACAGTCTCAATCCCCATTTTACCGAGGTGGTAACTGAGGTGCAGAGAAGTGAAGTGACTTGCCCAAGGTCATCTAGCAGATAGGTGGTGGAGCCGGGCAAAGGACCCATGTCCTCTGACTCCCAGGCCCGTGTTCTTTCCACTAGGCCATGCTGCTTATGACGTGCCAAGCACTGTGCCGGGATACCTACAAGAGAATCCGATTGCATACAGTCCCTGCCCCACGTGGAGCTCGCAGTCTAAGAGGGAAGGAGAATAGGTATCAAATCCTCATTTTACAGCTGAGGAAATGAAAGCACAGAGAAGTTAAGTGACTTGCCCAAAGTCACACAACATAGCGTACTGGAGACTGGGCTTGGACGTCAGAGGACGTGGGTTCTAATTCTGGCTCTGCCATTTACCTGCTGTGTGACCTTGGGCAGGCCACTTAACTTCCTTGTGCCTCAGTTGCCTCATCTGTAAAATGAGGATTAAGACTGTGAGCCCCCCATGGGACAACCTGATTACCTTGTATCTACCCCAGCACTTAGAACAGTGCTTGGCAAATAGTAAGCCCTTAAAAAATAGCATAATAGTAATAATAATTATTATTGTTATGAAGTGGCAGACTTGGAACCAGAACCAGGGTATTCTGAATCCCAATCTCATACTGAATCCTAGGCCATGCTGAATTTCTTTCCCCAACTTTCTTCCCCCGCTCCCCTTCCCCTTCCTCCCCCCCATCCCCCGGCCCCGAATGTGCACACAGCTCTGCTCTGCCCCATCAACCTGCTACATGCTGGCTTGGCCAACTCTTGTGCTCCCAGGCCTGGTGGGACCTCTCAGCTTCTTCTCAGAGCCTCACTGGACTCCAGGCTCCCAGAATTACTCCCTCCAACTGCCACAGCTGGCTAAAGGCCTGGCTCCCAGGAGGGCAAGAGGAGAGCAGATTCTAGGGGGTTTGGCCCACCCAGCTCCTGAAGGTCCTGGTTCCTGTGCCATCCAGCAGAAGAGAACCAACTCTACCCACTCTGTGCCAGCCTGCCTATCTCAGTGCCACCAAGCCCCTTACTAGAACAGCTTGGTGCCCATCTAAGCTCAAAATCCACCCAGACCCTATTGGGCCCCACCGCCGGGCAGCTCAAGGGGCCTCTACCTCCCAGACCACAGCTTGGGAGGGGAGGGAGAGCGGAACGGTGAAGGAACATGGTCTAGTGGATCGAGCCTGGGCCCGGGAGGCAGGTCTTGGGTTCTAATCCTGGCTCCTCCAATTTTCTGCTATGTGGCCTTGGGTCAGTCACTTCACTTCTCTCTGCCTCAGTTACCTCATCTGTAAAATGGGGACTAAGCCTATGGGCCACATTTGGAACAGGGACTGTGTCCAACCTGATTACCTTGAATAATAATAATAATAATAATGTTGGTATTTGTTAAGCGCTTACTATGTGCCGACCACTGTTCTAAGCGCTGGGGTAGACATAGGGGAATCAGGATGTCCCACGTGGGGCTCACAGTCTTAATCCCCATTTTACAGATGAGGTAACTGAGGCCCAGAGAAGTGAAGTGACTTGCCCACAGTCACACAGCTGACAAATGGCAGCGCTGGGATTTGAACTCATGACCTCTGACTCCAAAGCCCGTGCTCTTTCCACTGAGCCACGCTGCTTCTCGGCCCTTAGAGCAGTGCTTGACACATTTAGTTCTTTTTGAAGCACCTTTTTTTCTTGCCGCAGAAGCCATTACCAGTTGATGTTTTGGCTGTCGGAGCCCCGGGAGTTTGGGGTTTCATTTGGGGGAAAGGCAAAAAATAATAAAGTGAATGTGTAAGACAGGACTGACAGAGCAGTGAGGAGAGGGCATTTGTCTTGGTAGCTGCACTCAGGATCTGGATGTGCTCCAGCTCCCAAACATACTACTCTATCCCTCCCCAAAATAATAATAAAAATAATCATAATAAAAATGATAAGTGTTAAGAACTTGCTGTGTGCCAAGCACTGTACTAAGTACTGAGAGGTAGATACAAGATAACCAGGTTGGACACAGACCTTGTCCCATATGGGGCTCTTAGTCTAAGTAGAGGGAGTAGGGGGAAAGGAGAATGGGTATCAAATCCCCATTTTGCAGATGAGGAAGTTGAAGCACTGAGAAGTAAAATGACTTGCCCAAGGCTGCTCAGCAGGCTAGTGGCAAAGCCAGGATTAGAACCAAGGTTTCCTGACTCCCAGGTCCATGTTCTTTCCACTAGGCCATGCTGTTTCTCACTCATCCCCTCTGCCCGCCCCCCAACCTAACCTTAGGGCATCAAGAGGAGAGGGTCAAGGCATGTTTGCCCTGGTCAGCTTGGACAGTGAAAAGATGGAGGCCGCAGTAGGGGACCAACCCCAGTTTAATCCAGTGGCCCCCAGGCTCAGCTCTGTTTGCTGAGCCTGAGCTGTGACATCACTCCTGATCTTTGGGTGGCCTCATGGGATTCCACTTTGCTGGAATTGATTCGAGAAGCAGCGTGGCCTAGTGGCAGAGCATGGGCCTGGGTGTCATAAGGGCCTGGGTTCTAATTCCGGTTCCCCCACTTGTCTTGCATTTTATTGAGCAAGTTGTTTCACTTCTTTGGGCCTCAATTCCCTCATCTGTAAAAAGGGGAATGAGATTATGAGCCCTCTGTGGAACAGAGGCTGTGTTCAACTGATTAGCTTGGATCTACCCCAATGCTTAGAACAGTGCTTGGCACATAATAACCACTTAACAAATACCAAAAAAAAAAAAGACTTCTTCCTGAACCAGATACAGAGACCTTCTTAGTTTTTTTTTTAATCTGTCAATCAATAAATGACATTTATTGAGCACTTTCTGTGTGTTCAGGTTTGGAAGAGTATAGCAGGAGCTAGATAGGTTCCCTGCCTTTAAGGAGCTCACAGTCTCATAGGGGAAACAGGTGCAAATTATGAGAGCCTTAAGGAAAATCAATCAATCAACCAATAGTATCTATTGGGAAGCTTACTCTGTGCAGTAAACTGCCCTAAGTGCTGGGTGAAGTACAATCGAATTAAAGAAAAGCAGGAAGCAGGACAAATAAGATGAAAGAGCTGAACAAATAATGGAGTGCATAGATAAATATAAAAATAAATGAAAATATGGATTCGCAAGTACTGAGGCTGAAATTAGAGTACTAAGTGGTAAGGGTGGTTGTAGGTCAGACACAACTTAGGCACTGTGAATTAATCAGGGAAGGCTTCCTGTGTTCTTTAGGTCTCCCGCTGCTGCTGATAATATTTTCTATCTCCCTAGAATTTCACAGTGCAGCTCCTCCCCTAGATTGTAGGATTCTTGTGAGTGGGGATCGTATCTTCCAACTCTATTGTATGTACTCACCCAAGATCTTAGTACAGTGTTCTGCCCACAGTAAGGGCTCAATAAATATCACTGATTGATTGACTGGGTATGTACCCTCTTATCCTCTCAAAAACTCTGAGAGTTGGAGAGAGATGCAAATTGGTTCTTCCCACTTTACATGTAAGGAAATTGGGCACAGAGAGGTTAAGTGACTTCATTCATTCATTCATTCATTCATTCAATAGTATTTATTGAGTGCTTACTATGTGCAGAGCACTGTACTAAGCACTTGGAATGTACAAATCAGCAACAGATACAGTCCCTGCCCATTGACGGGATTTCAGTCTAAGTGGGGGAGACAGACAAAAATAATAGCAATAAATAGAATCAAGGGGATGTACATCTCATTAAAACAATAGTAATAAATAGAATCAAGGTGATGTACATCTCATTTACAGAATAAATAGGGTAATAAAAATATATTATTATTATTATATACAAATGAGCAGATGAAAAAACAGTGCTGAGGGGAGGGGAAGGGGGGAAGAGGACTTAGTTGAGGGGAGGTGGGGGGGGTGTAGAGAGGCAGCAGAGGGAGCAGAGGGAAAAGGGGAAGATCAGTCTGGGAAGGCCTCTTGGAGGAAGTGAGCTCTCAGTCCTCACCCTGCCAGGCCTCCTTTTAGAAGCCCACCTAAGCAGCTTGGTGGCCTTGTGGTGGGGAGTGAGGATGGCCAGTGGTATCAGGAGATCCTAATACAGCTCCACCTGTGGCTAACAATGTGTCCTTGGGCAAGTCACTTAACCCTTCTGGACCTCCGTTTCCCCATCTAGAAAGTGGGGAGACACTAGATTGTGAACTTCATGTGGGTCAGGGACTGGTTCTGATTTCTTAATCTTGTATCTTCCCCAGGGCTAGGCACATATTAAATGCTAGATAAATTCCATAATTGTTATCATCATTATTATTATTATTGTTCTTATAGAGCACACTTCCTCTCTGGGGAGGGGATGGGGAGGAAGGGAAGTGGAAGTGGGGAGGGGCAGTGGAAGGGAGGGAGAAGAAGAATGAGGAGGGGAGAGGGAGGCTGGGTGCCCAGGGAAGAGATGGTCAGAATACTGTTCCCCAAGTCCAACTCGGCCTCCCAGGGAGATATTTATAGCCATGGCCTCTGCCTCCCCTCTGCGTTCCTCCTCCCTCAAACCCCTCCCCGGGGTGATCTGTGGGCTGGTTTTAAACCATTGATTTTCATTCACTCTAAATCACTTCCCTTCTTGGCTAATTGAAAAGGAACCCACAGATATTGATGGGTGGGACCCTACATATGGATCAAATCAGCTCCAAGCCCCAAACTCCACCTCTCCCTTCCCATCCCCACAGCACTGTACTCGTCCGCTCAACTGTATATATTTTCGTTACCCTATTTATTTTGTTAATGAATTGTACATCGCCTCGATTCTATTTAGTTGCCATTGTTTTTACGAGATGTTCTTCCCCTTGACTCTGTTTATTGCCATTGTTCTTGTCTGTCCGTCTCCCCCGATTAGACCGTAAGCCCGTCAAACGGCAGGGACTGTCTCTATCTGTTGCCGACTTGTTCATCCCAAGCGCTTAGTACAGTGCTCTGCACATAGTAAGCGCTCAATAAATACTATTGAATGAATGAATGAAACTGCCGGCTCAGCAGGGGCTGTCGGCTGCCCCCAAAGCCCACCCTATCTGAGAGTCCTACGGTGAGCTGGGAGGAGACCACTGTCCCGGTGGCATGGAGTTGGAGAAAAAAGGGCTTGGGGGGCAGCAGGAGGAACTGGGGCAAGTTTCCTATAGTCAGGGATGAGACACTGGAACAGCGCCAAAACACTTAGGTACATACCTGCAATTTATGTATATTATTGTCTCTTCCTCTAGACCGAAGCTCTTTGTGGGCAGGGAATGTATCTTTTGATATATTATACTCTACCAAGCCCTCAGTACAATGCTCTGCACACAGTAAGCACTCAATAAGTACAATGGAATGAATGAATGGTCTCAGGGAGGTTATGAAATGTCTTGAAAAACTAGACAGACATCTGTTCAACTGCCTGGAGGCGGGGGAATGGATTCTCACCAGTCTCACTGTCGACCTCTTGCTCGTGCCCTCCCTTCTGCCTGGAACTCCCTCTCCCTTCATATCCTGTGGAGTCCCTGCTCTCCCCATCTTCAGAGTCTTTCTGAAATCCCATATCCTCCAGGAGGTCTTCCCTGATTCATCTCTCATCTCCTCACCTTATTCCCCTCCCTACTGCCACTCCAGCCACTCGTCTATGTATTTCTCTCCCAGTCACCCAGGAAGAGGAAGCAACCCCCCTGCCAACCCAAAGCTTGAAGGTGGTAGGTTACAACCAAACTAAAGAAGGACTCCTTCACCCAGCGGCTAATAAGAATTTGGAATCTATGTCCAGGCTGATAATACTGCCAGATGTGGAGGGGTGTGAGAGAGACCTGCCAATAAAAGAAGATGAGGTCAGGGGTGTAGAGGGGAAGAGTTGGAGGTGTTGGGTGACTTTTAAATATCTGTAAAGTGCTTACTATGTGCCAGGCATCGAACTAAGCACTAGGGTAGATACAAGCTATTCAGATTGGACATAGTCCATGACCTACATACTACTCACAGTCTTAATTCCCAATTTACAATTGAGGAAACTGAATAGAGAAGGACAGTGACTTGATCAAGGTCACACGGCAGACAAGTGGTAGAGCCGGATTTAGAAATGCCAGAGGTAGGATGTGGGCGAGAGGTCGGAAGCAAGACAGACGAGATTGAGGTACAGTGAGAAGGTTAGCATTAGAAGAGCCAAGTGTGAGGGCTGGGTTGTAGTAGGAGAGTAGTTAGGTGAGATAGGAGGGGGCAAGGCTATTGACTGCTTTAAAGCCAATGGCGAGGAGTTTCTGTTTGATGCAGAGGTGAGCAGGCAACCACTGGAGTTTCTTGAGGAGTGAGGAAACATGGCCTGAACGTTTTTGAAGAAAAATAATCCGGGCAGCAGAGCGATGGACAGGAATGGGGAAGGACAGGAGTGAGGGAGGTCAGCATGAGGCTGATAGAGTAATCAAGGTGGGATAAGATAAGTGATTGGATTAATGTATTAGCAGTTTGGAGGGAGAGGAAAGGGCGGATTTTAGCAACGTTATGAAGGTCCAAGTGATAGGATTTAATGATGATCAGAAGGACTCTCTCATCCGATGGTCCAACCTCTCCCCAACGCTTAGCATGGGGCTTTGACACCTAGTTAGTGCTTTGGAAATATTTTAGAAAACTTATATCCCTGAGGAAGCAAGAACTCCTCTTCCCTCCACCTCAGATCATATTGTCCATTCCTCTATCTCCGAGGGGGATTTTCCTAATCTTCCATGGGGCGGAGGTGGGGTCTGTCCTGTTCTGACAAATCTCCAGGAAATGGCCCTCCACTACCTTACTTTTAAGAATTTGGCTCTGAAATCTAATCTAAGACCTCCCCCCGCCCCCCGCTGCAAACTGAAAAGCAGGAAGTGGGTTAGAATGAAGGGAGAACTCTTTGAGGAGAAAATGTGTAAATCACACTTTAAGGTGGGAGTTGCAAGGGGGTTTAGGTAAAATGCTTCCGATTTAGGAATTTCTCGGTTTCCAAAGAGCTAAAAATGTTTTCCCATTTGTTATCACATTTGCCAACCTTCTGTCTCTGGGGGGCAGCCAGGAACTAGGGCTCATTCTGCCAACAGGACAGATGGGGGTACCTCAGGCTCAGAGAGGTCGTGACAAGCCCAAGGTCACACAGCCAACATTAGAGTCGGTAATGGAAGTAGGCTTCTCAGCCTACGACTTGAATGTTCTCTGCTCTGCGGCGGCTCCTTCCCTAAAACCACCCGATCCCTTGTGTAAAAATCCTTAAGGCTTTTGGCAAAAAGGGAAGGACTGATATGGAAGCTCGGTGGCTCTTTAAAAGTGGGAGGCTGGGCAGGGAGCTGTTTTAGCAGCACCGCTGGGGAGGGGGCGGGAAAGGCCGGCCCGGGACCCTCCCACTAAGCTCCCCATAAGCCCCCCGCCCGGGAACCCCGCATCTCCGCGTTGTCCTTGAGCCTGGGAACCTCGCTCACTCAAAAAAAGCCCCCGCCTTCACTCCTCCCTCTCTGCAGTCCTCTCGCGCTTTGGAAACATAGTTAAACAGGAGAAGTAGCAGGGCCTGAGTGGATCGAGCGCGGGCCTGGAAGTCAGAAGGTCATGGATTCTAATTTCGACTCCATGTGTCTGCTGGGTGATCTGGGTCAAGTTACTTATTTTCTCTCTAAGTTTTCTCATCCGTAAAATGGGGATTGAGCCTGGGCGCCCCGTGTGGGACAAGGACTCTGTCCAACCCGATTTGCTTGTATCTGCCCCGGTGCTTAGTACAGTGTTTGGAATATAGTAAACACGTAACAAATACCATAATCGTAATAATTAATAATAAACACGTAAGTGGGCAGAAATAACTCCTGCCATTTGGTTGGGGGAAGGGGGAGGTGAGGGGCCGGGTCCCCCTTTGCCACAAGAGAGATGTGGCAGGTTGTAGGATGGAGGGGTGGTGGGAGTTGGGGAAAACCTGAAGAGATGCTTCCCCCCACCCACAGTACCCTTCCCACCTCTCAGAAAATCAGGTCCCTCCCTTTCTTCCTCTTCCTTCCTACCTCTCTTGACACCCCTTCTCCCCTATCGCTCCAATTCCTCCAGCTATGCTTAGCACTTATAAATAGCTCTGCAAGAGGTTCGGTCTATGCTTCTGTTGTTTGAATACTTGGATTATTCTATTGCCTGTGCCTGTCTGTGTATCTGTATCAGTCCCTTCCTTCCCCTGTGGGAAGGCAGTGTGGTCTATTGGGAAGACCTAGGGCCCGGGAGTCAGGAGACCCAGTTCCTAGATCCAGCTCAGTCACTTGCCTGCTTTTTGACTTTGGACGAGAAACTTAATTTCTCTGGACCGCCACTTCTTCAGCTGTAAAATGGTTATGAAAACCCTATTTACTCTCAGACTGTTAGCCCTGGTAGGATGGGAATTGTGTCCCATGTGATTATTTTCTATCCACTGCAGTGCTTGGCCTATAGCAACCAGTTAATAAGTATCTTCATTATTTCCAATAATTGTGGTATTTGTTAAGTGCTTATTTGGTGCCAAGCGCTGAGTTAGATACAAGATAATCACGTTAAACACAGTTCCTGTCCCACACAGGGCTCACGGTTTAATTAGGAGGAAAAACAAGTATTTCATTATCATTTTATAGATGAGGTAACTGAGGCACAGAGAAGTAAAGTGACTCACCCACTGTCACATAACAGGCAAGTGGTGGAGCCAGGATTAGACTGACAGCTCCCTGGGGGCAGGAACTGATAACGATATCCTTGAGGAAGCAAGAACTCCTCTTCCCCCCACCTCCGATCATATCGTCTATTTTCCTGTCTCCAGTAAGTCAGTAAAGACTGACAGATTGGGGGACCGAGGAAGGGAACAGAGAGTGTGAGTTTGCTTTGGGAGAGCCACTGATGGACATAAATGGGAAGCAGGGACGCTGTGGGGGAGCAAACATTGTTAAAGCTCCCAGAATCCAGTCCCTTTCCCCATATTGAAGCTGGAGACCGTGGGGACCATGGAGCCCAGATAGGCAGAGCTTCCTTTTGGCTTTCTTCCCTCCCCTCTCTGCTCTCGATTTCTCTCAGAATAACTCCTCAGGGACATTGCTCTGTTTTGCCAGAAATTCTTGGAGTTTGCTGGCTGAGAGAATTTGAGCGATCACGCCGATGCTTCATTTTATTGCTCGACCTTCTCTGTCCTCTCTGGAGATCCAGAGGTGGCCTGCTCTCCCTCGCCCTTCTACTTGGAGCCGCATGTGGGACGGCGACTGTATCTGACCTGATTATCCTGTTTCTACCCCAGAGCTTGGCACAGTGCTTGGCACAAAGTCTATTCTTAACAAATACCACAATTCAGTCGTATTTATTGAGGGCTTACTATGTGCAGAACACTGTATGGAACACTTAGGAAAGTACAATGTAGCAGAGTTTGTTGACATATTCCCTACCCACAAAGAATTTACAGTCTTGAGGGATTATGATTATTATCATTATGATTATTATTAATGATAGTAATAATAATAATAATGATTGTGGTATTCATTAAGTGCTTACTATTTGCCAGGCACTGTACTAAGCGCTGGGTAGGTACAAGATAATCAGGTTGGACAAAGTCCTTGTACCACATGGGGCTCATAGTCTTAATCCCTATTCTGCAGATGAGGAAACTGAGGCAGAGAGAAGTTAAGGAACTTGCCCAAGATCACACAGAAGACAAATGGCAGAGCTGGGATTAGAACGCTAGTCCTCTGATTCTCAGGCCCCTGCTTTTTCCACTAAGCCACACTGCTTCTCAAAAGGGACCGACTTTCTCTGTTCCCATGATATCCGCAGCTCTGGACCTGATCCCAAGGGGACTGTCTGAGGCCCTCTGGACCAGAGCCTGAGGGAGCCAGTCTGAGCTGAGATGGGTGCGGAACCCCGTTGGTTGGAGAAATAAGCCTGACAGCTTCTCCCCCAGCTGCACACCCTCCTGCTTGTCAAACTCCCGGGATGTCTCCCTCTTTCCTCTTCTCTCCCCGCCCTGAGAACCTCCTCCCTCTGGCAGTCTCCCCTCCACATCTGCCCCTCCACACCTCAGCCCCAGCTGAAATTCAAACCACTCATGCTGAGCCTGACCAAAAATTCATTTCTCAGGCGCTGTTTGTGGGAGCCACGTGACTCCATCTGAGCAAAATCAAGCAGGACTGCGGGGAGAGGAGGAAAAAAGGGTGGGTGTGAGCAGACAGGAAGGTGGGGAGGAGGGGGTCTATGCTTAGGGCTGGATGGTGCCATGAAGGAAACAAAGGCCTGGGAATCAGCCCATCTGGGTTCTCGTCCCAGTTGTTCCTGGGTCACCTCGGGCAGACCTCCCGGCTTCGCTGAGGTGCTCACTCCTTCCGCAGGAGGCTGATCAATACCTAGCTGCTCAGCACTTTGTTGATGCGGAGCTTAATCCGGAGCGCAGGAAACACCTTCTGTGAATCAGAGGAGAAAGTGAAGTGATCCTTCAGGGGCCGGCTGTCCTGTGGGAAAACTCAAAGCAGCGCTCCCATTTCTGGAGGGAAAAGTTAGAGTTCAGAATGGCGTGTGTGTGTGTGTGTGTGTGTGTGTGTGTGTTCTGAGCCTCCAATGATAAAGCAGCAGAACTGAGAAGGAGAAGCCAGAGCTCCCCTAGGAAGCCTCTGCCTGATTGAAGACTACCTCAGTGGGCTATTTTAGGAGGTGTGGTATTTGTTAAGCATTTACTCTGTGCCAAGCACTGTACTAAGTGCTGGGGTAGATACAAGATAATCAGTTCCCACGGGGAGCTCACATTCTAAGTAACAGGGAAAACAGATATTGAATCCCCATTTTGCAGATGAGGGCACTGAGGCACAGAGAAGTTAAGTGACTTGCCCAAGGTCCTACAGCAAACAAGTGGTGGAGTCAGGATTAGAACCCAGGTCTCTGACTTTCAGACCCATGCTCTTTTCACTAGGCTACGCTGCTTCAAAATGATTGGCATCCCAGATCGGTGCTGGAGCACCCTCGAAGGGACTGCTCCTGGGGTACGTCCAGCAGGAAAACCTGGATTTCTGCCCTCAGGGAGCTTCCAGTATAATCAGAAAGACCCCCAGACAAGCCTCTCCCATAAATCCATACAGTTACAAGGAATGGCAAGAGTGAGTTGAGGCGGAGGAGGGGATGGGAATTCTCAACATGTAGCTATTGGAAAATAATGGAGCGAATGAAAACTGCACTAACATAATAATAATAATTACGGTATTTGTTAAGCGCTATGTGCCAAGCACTGTACTAAGCACTGAGGTAATCAGCTTGTCCCACATGGGGCTCACAGTCTTAATCCTCATTTTTACAGATGAGGTAAATGAGGCAAGTGGTGAACCCAGGATTAGAACCACATTCTCTGACTCCCAAACCCGGGCTCTTGCCACTAGGCTATGCTGCTTCTCAAACTAATCATCACGTACTCATTTATTTACTATGGTTCTAGGCCATTATGCAGCAGAAACTTTGCAGCATGTGACACAGAAAAGTGAAAAAGTCCATTAAGATCACTCCTCTATTTCCAGAGATTGAAACAAAGGCCAATTCTGTCCTGGTTTCTCCATCCCCACCCCCATCAGACCCGAGAGTGGCCAGGGGCTGGACTGAGCTGGATTGGGGCTGGGGGCTAGGAGCCGGGGCTGGGCTGGACTGGGGCAGGGCCGGGCTGGGACAGGGGGTTGGGGCAGAGTCTGGGTCAGGGCTTTAAGAAGTCAGGAAGGGCTGGAGCAGAGGATGGGGGAGGAGCTGGGGAAGGGAGCAAGGTTAGGGACAGCAGAGGATGAGAAAGACAAACCCAGCTCAGCTTCTTCTGTCATGGCTCCTGAGAGTCTGAGGCCCCAGAGGCTGAAGATGAAGATCATCTTTGACTCGTCTCTCTCGTTCATCCCACACATCCGATCCATTACCAAGACCTGCCGGTCTCACCTTTACAATATCGCCAAGATCCGCCCTTTCCTCTCCACCCAAACGGCTACCTTACTGCTACGGGCTCTCGTTATATCCCGGCTAGACTACTGGGTCAGCCTGCTCTCCGATCTCCCTTCCTCCTCTCTCGCCCCGCTCCAGTCTATTCTTCACTCCGCTGCCCGGCTCATCTTCCTGCACAAACCTTCTGGGCATGCCACTCCCCTTCTTAAAAACCTCCAGTGGTTGCCTATCGACCTCTGCTCCAAACAAAAATTCCTCACTCTAGGCTTCGAGGTTCTCCATCCCCTTGCCCCTTCCTCCCTCTCCTCCCTTCTCTCTTTCCACCGCCCACCTCCTCGCCGTCCCTCGGTCTCGCCTATCCCGTCGTCGACCCCCGGGCCACGTCCTCCCGCGGTCCCGGAACGCCCTCCCTCCTCACCTCCGACAATCTAATTCTCTTCCCCTCTTCAAATCCCTACTTAAAGCTCACCTCCTCCAAGAGGCCTTCCCAGACTGAGCTCCCCCCTTTTTCCCTCTGCTCCCTCTACCCCCCCTTTCACCTCTCCCCAGCAAAACCCTCTTCTCCCCGCTTTCCCTCTCCTCCTCCCCCTCTCCCGTCCCACCCCCTCAGCACTGTTCTTGTCCGCTCAACTGTATATATCTTCACCACCCTATTTATTTTGTTTAATGAGATGTACATCACCCTGATTCTATTTATTTGCCATTGTTTTTTTGAGATGTTCTTCCCCTTGACTCTATTTATCGCCATTGTTCTCGTCTGCCCGTGTCCCCCGATTAGACTGTAAGCTCCTCAAAGGGCAGGGACCGCCTCTATCTGTTGCCGATTTGTACATTCCAAGTGCTTAGTACAGTGCTCTGCACATAGTAAGCGCTCAATAAATACTACTGAATGAATCATTCCCGCCTCCTGGTGGGAGTGGGGGCCCGGGCCTGGGATGTGCGGTCGATGGGTCAGGAGACAGGTTGGCTTTGGCTTTCCTTTCCCGGGCAGCTCACATCTCCGTTCCGGATGGACCAGGCCTGACCAGCCTTTTGTGGTGGCTGACATGCAGAGAGGGCCGGGGCCGGGATCGGGGAGGCAGGATGCTGGGCAAAGAAGCCAAGGTTTGGATGCCAGGGGCTGGGGCTCGGAAAAGGACTTGCCTCTTCCCTCATTCTAACCTGCTGCTTTGGGGAGGGTCTGAGGGGAGCTTCGCTAACCCTGACCCTGATTGCTTCAACCTCACCCCAACTCAGTTTTTAGGACCAAGGAAATAATATATCCAGGGTATCATAGAAGCTGTGAAAAAGGACAAATCCTTGAATCCATTCATCAGTCACTGGCATTTATTGAGCACTTAGTCTGTGCAGAGCACTATTCTAAGTGCCTGGTAGAGTATCCTAGAGTTACGAGAGACAATTGACCAACTGGACCAGAAATCAAGAGCTCATCTTGTCAACCCCCCTGCCTCCAGGATAGTGAACCCCTAAATCACTCAGACAGTGGGCCTCTGGCCAGCTTTTTAAGACTTTCCCTCAATGCCCTGTTCCAGTACTTAATTCCCCAGTGGTCAGGAAGTTCTTCCTTGGGTCTAATCCAACTCTCTTTTGCTGCAGTTGAAGCCCATTTCCTCTCACTGAACCCTGTGGGAATGTAGACCAGCAGTCAGCGTCTCCTCTGGGTGACCATCTCTGGGCTCACTGCGGTGTCTGTGAGACCATTTTCCAATCAATGATGCCCTCTGAATTCCTTGGCAGGTTTCATCCACCGCAGAGCCAACCAGCAACTAGACCATCACCAGCTGGCCCCAGTGGCAAGAGAGATCCTGACACACCAACTCCACCCCTTGGCCTGCAGGTGAGGCCGTGACCAGAGCTTTGGATCCCTGCTGCAGGGAGGGTAGCACTCTCCTAGCACTCCTCTGGTGTTCCCCTGCCACTCCTCTAGTGCTTCCCTAGCACTCCTCTAGTGCCCTCTTAGAGGTCCCCTAGTGCTACTCTAGTGCTCCCCTCATAGTCTTCTGGGGTTCCCCTATCACTCTCTTGTTCTCCCTTAGCTTTCCCTTAGTGCTCCTGTAGTGCTCCCCTAGCCCTCCCCTAGTGCTTCTCTAGCATACCCCTAGCCTTCCTTAGCATTTCCATAACACTAACCAAGCATTCCCCTAGTGCTCCCCTAGTGCTTCTATCATGTTCTCCTAGGGCTCCCCTGGTACTCCCTCATCCCATAATTCATTCATTCAGTCATATTTATTGAGCATTTACTGTGTGCAGAGCACTCTACTAAGTGCTTGGGAGAGTACGATACAGCAGTAAACGGACACATTTCCTGCCCATAACGAAGCTTACACTCTAGACTGATCTGCACTGGGCTCAGTGGCCCATCCCTGCTAGTTCATGCCTGCTGGCTGGCTCTGAGCCCTGTCTCGGTGGCAGGGAGTGGGGGGCAGAGGGAGCGACCAGCTGGCTGGCAAGTCTGTTTTCCGACAGCAACTGTGAGACTGAGGGTGCAGAGCCGGGGGGAGGGCCGAGCCTCACAGAGCGGGAGGGTGACATGGGAGGACAATTCCGCTTCTGTGTTTTTCTACCATGGCCACCCCACATCCTGTGTACCAGCTTCATGGGAAGCAGTGTGGCTCAGTGGAAAGAGCCCGGGCTTGGGAGTCAGAGGTCATGGCTTCGAATCTCCGCTCTGCCACTTGTCAGCTGTGTGACTGTGGGCAAGTCACTTCACTTCTCTGGGCCTCAGTTACCTCATCTGGAAAATGGGGATTAACTGTGAGCCTCACGTGGGACCACCTGATTACCCTTTATCAACCCCGGCACTTAGAACAGTGCTCTGCACATAGTAAGCGCTTAACGAACACCAACATAATTATAATTATTATTATTATGGGGCAGCAGGTGGTTATGGGCTAGGAGAAATTGCTCTGCTTTCAGCCACCAGTAGCCCTTTGTGACTTGGTGTTCTGAGTACCAAACCAATCTGACCCTGCCAAAGCCTGAGCATTTCCAATTCCCATTTCTCGCCTCCAGTAGCATAGTCTAGTGGATAGAGCATGGGTCTGGGAGTCATAAAGTCATGGGTTCTAATTCCAGCTCTGCCACTTGTCAGCTATGTGACCGTGGGCCAATCACTTCACTTCTCTGGGCCTCAGTTCCTCATCTGTAAAATAGGGATTAAGACTGTGAACCTGATGTGGGATTGTGTCTAACCCAATTAGCTTGTTTTTCCCCGGCTCCTCCCCCAGCACTTAGTACAGTGCTTGGCACATAGTAAGTGCTTAATGATGACGATGATGGTATTTGTTAAGCGCTTACTATGTGCCAGTCACTTTTCTAAGCGCTGGGGTAAGTACAGGGTAATCAGGTTGTCCCACATGGGGCTCACAGTCTTAATCCCCATTTTACAGATGAGGTAATTGAGGCACAGAGAAGTTGTGACCTGCCCAAAGTCACACGGCTGACAAGTGGCAGAGTCGGGATTAGAACCCATGACCTTTGACTCCCGAGCCCGGGCTCTTTCCACTAAGCATCGCTGCAGCGTGGCTTAATAAATACCACAGTCATCATCATCCAGAAAGCTGGAAGATGCTCATTGGTCAAGAGTCCAGAAGGCTGATTAGAAAGACAGCCTTACCCTGATTTCAACGAGTGTAAATATTTTTATGTCAGTGTCCCCTATTAGACTGTAAGCTCCTTTTGAGCAAGCAGCTAGCTCTTGAGATTCTGATATTTTTTCTCAAGCATTTAATACAGTGCATTACACTCAGGCATTCAACGAATACCATCGCTACTGCTATCGTTACCACGCCTCACTCCGATCCTCGGGGAAGAGGATCTTCCGTCCATTTTCCAGCTGGGGAAACTGGGATAACTGATCCAGTATCACCCGATGGGACAGGGAGAGACCCAAGTGCAGCCCAGGACTCCGACTTTCACTTGGCTATACTGCCTTTCGCTTGCAGCAGAGGTGGAGGTTGCGGGGGGGGGTGTCCCTGAGGTCCATTGGCTGGACGTGAGTCGTTGCCATTTGGGCGCCATTCCCTGAACCACCATAGCTAGTGTTGGGATGCAAAAACCAATCAATCGATGGGATTTAGTGAGCACCTACTGCATACAGAAAACTACACTAAGTCCTTGGGAAAATATAATACAACAGAGTTTGTAGACAAACTGCCCACATCTATTGTGGCATTTGTTAAGCATTTACTATGTGCCAGGCACTTTTCATTCATTTATTCATTCAATCGTATTTATTGAGCGTTTACTGTGTGCAGAGCACTGTACTGAGTGCTCGGAAAGTACAATTCGGCAACAGATAGAGACAATCCCTACCCAGAATAGTTGGTGTTAGAGCTGGGATTAGAACCTAGGTCCATATGACTCCCAGGCATGTGCTCTGTCCACTAGACCATGCTGCTTCCCACAATGAGCTTACAGTCCAGAGGGAACATATATGTCAAACCAGACTGGGAAGAAAGCCTTCCCTTCGACTCTGTGCCGACCAGCTTCAGGATGAGGGAATGGAGCCCTGTTTTGGCCCTGTGTCACGCAGAGGATGAACGGACTGATTGTGGGGTGGAGACTGCCAGGGATGGTTTGCTGGTGACGGTTGCCGGGGCAAAGGTTGATCTCGCTTATGTTGTCTCCCAGCAGGACTGTCGGGCCTGGCCCTGGTCTGGTCCCAGCGGCGGCCCTGCTGATGATGATGCATGGAGCAGCCAATGTGGACGCTGGATCCCGCCCCCACTATGCCGCCTCCTCCATCCCTGTGCCTCGGGCCAGCAGCTCCCAGAGCAAGCTCCAACCCCCGGCGGGCTCACCTAGGTTGCGCCCACGACCTAGCGGCCTGACTCCTGGACCCACCCCACGGTTGGCGAAAGCGGCAGGAGGCGCCGCCTCATCTTCCCCCAAGGCCAGCAGGGGCCAGGGCTCCCCCAGAGTTCTGGCAGGCCCGAGGGAGGCCCCCAGCCCCGGGCAGGAGAGACCGGGGCCGGGTGAGGGCAAGAAGGAGGAGGTCAGCGAAGGCCCTCACAGCTCCCCCCGGGGCAGCCCTTGGTCTGTCCGGCGAGTGGTCCCCAGGGGTACAGGTGGGGCCAAGAAGAGCGGAGAGGGCCGCGGTGGCGGAAGCAGGAAGAAGTGCTCAGAGAGAGCCTCTGAGGGAATCTGGTCTCCCCAGATCCCAGTGAGGGGCTCCTCTCGATCCAGCCCCCAAGGTGATGCCATCCGTCCAATGACTCCTGAAGGCCTGGTGGCTGTCCGAAAACCTCAGGACAGCCCAGGAAGAGACCGGAAGGAGGGGAACTGGTCCATCCCGGGGAGGCCCAGGCCTCCGGGGCCTGAGGACAGAGGTCAGCCGGAGGACCTGGGAGTTTCCTGGTCAACCAGTGGCAGCCTGGCAAGGAGTAGAGGCCCTGTCCCTGCCTCTGGAGCCATCAGCTTCTCGTCAGCCCCCTCCCAGAGCCACCCGGTCACGGCCACGGTGGCCCCCTTCCAGTACAGGTGAGTTGGTGGCGGGGTGGCTCAGGTGATGGGGAGCTGGGATGGAGCAGCAGGGTCAGGGTCAGCCTTCCTGTGAGCTGAGGGGCCAGAGGGGGGGCTTTCTTCTCTGAGAGCACCAACCCCTCTGGGCTGCCTCCAACCTCACCCCTTCACAATGTTGCACAGAGCATCACTAAGCGCAGAAGACCCATTACCAGGGACTTCTAGATGGAGTTAGCCCAAGCCTGAGGTCTGCGGGGCTGGGTGGGGAGGGGGAGGAGAGGGAGGACTGTGGGGGAGCAGGGCTGGGGCAGCTGTTCAGAGGTGGGTGCCTTCCAAACACTTTTCTCCTGGGACTGACTGCACCATCTTGTCCATCTCCTGTCCCCAGGTGGGCAACCTGTAACCCAGGCTCCACAGATGAGCAGGGTCACTTTTTAAAGAGATTACCCTTCTTTCTCTGTTTGCCAGCTCAGGATCTTCTTTCCCGCTGTCCCCCTCAGATTTCACCAGTCAGGGACCAGAAGGCCCCACCCTCTAAGTCCACAAGGTATTCCCCCCGCCACTCAACGCAGACCGCCCTGCTATGCCCTTGCTCAGAGCTCTGACGCGGATAAGGGAGGCTCCCGGCCCTGAGCAGGAGAGGCCTGGGCCAGTGGGGGTCAGGAAGGGAGAAACCTCCAGCTCACCCTGGGGCAGTGTTTGGGCAGTCGGGTGAGTCGCCCCCTGGGGTGCAGGTGGGTCCAAGAAGGCCTGCTGTGGGTCCAAAGCTCAATGGCTTGAGCTTCAACTCAAACTCCCTGGGTAGGGGCCCCCCTAGGCAGGGCCATCAGACTCAGAGGCTGAGTGAACTGGTGCGGGTGGTGCACAGCGGGGTTGAGGTAGGGGTTGGGGAGGCTCCCCTTCAATCATTCAGTCATATTTATGGAGCTTTTACAGTGTGCCAAGCACTGTACTAAGCACTTACCATATCCCAAATATACCCAGCCTAACAACCACCTGCCTCAGCCACCTTGCTCTCTGTCTCATATTGTTTCATTCTGTTCTTCACGTGTCGTCACCTGTTTCCTTGCCTGAGGTCCTGATTCCTTGCCTGCTCTACTGGTGGAGATAATAATAATAATAATGTCGTTATTTGTTAAGCACTTACTATGTGCCAAGCACTGTTCTAAGTGCTGGAATAATTACGGTATTTATTAAGCACTTAGTATGTGCTAGCCACTGTACTAAACGGTGGGGTGGATACAAGAAAATCAGATTGAACACAGTCCCTGTCCCACATGGGGCTCACAGTCTTGATCCTCATTTTACAGATGAGGTAACTGAGGCACAGAGAAGTTAAGTGACTTGTCCGAGATCACACAGCAGACAGGTGGTAGAACTGGGATTAGAACCCATGATCTTCTGATTCCCAGGCCCATGGTCTATCCACTATGCCATCTCTCTGCTTAGTGGAGTCAGTAGCGACTAAATGAAGAGAGGTGGTCCTTTCCCGGGCCAGGGAATATGTCTACCAACTCCAAGCGCTTAATACAATGCTCTGCACACAGTAAGCATGTGGCCTAGTGGATAGAGGGCAAGCCTGGGAGTCCAAAAGACCTGGGTTCTAACCCTGGTTCTGCCACTTGTCTGCCACTTGGTCTGCTGTGTGGCCTAGGACAAGTCAATTAACTTTTCTGTGCCTCAATTATCTCTTCTGTAAAATGGGGATTAAGGCTGTGAGCCCCATGTGGGACTCTGTGCATCCTGATTACCTTGTATCTACCCCAGGACTTAGTATAGTGCCTGAAACATAATAAGCACTTAACAAATATCATAAAAAAAGCATTCAATAAATACGATTGATTGATTGACCTTTTGAGGAAGAGACAGAGCAGCTTAAACAGGATGAGGGAGGGCTGCCTGGAGGAGGCAGACTTCCATCACCCTAGCTAGAGAGGCCACAAATCCCTTGTCCCCAGTTAGCCTGTTCAGGACTGCTCTGTCCCCAGGCCTGGGGGCTGGATGCTTTGGGGGGCTGGGCAGCAGGAGAGCCCCTATTCTAACCACTGCCTGGTTCAGTCCAGACGGTTCTGCTGCCTAGAGGCTCTGAGGGACCTCAGAGGACTTTACAGCCTCTTTTTACCCCCTTCACTGAGTAAGTTTGCCCATCTCCTTCCCATGGCTGTCCCTAGGCCCACTGAGGCAAGGTCCACCTGACCCCAAGAAGGTGAAAATTTCACAGGGAGAACCATAAGCAAAGACAGAAAATGACCCCAAAATCCAGAGATGAAAGCCAATCAGATGTTCAGCCAGGCACTATAAAGAGAGACTCATCAGCCAAAGAGACAAGGCCTATCTTGCATAAATCCCTCAGAAGGGATATGGAGGGGTGGAGCTGGGGAGATTGGAGAAAGGTGGAGGGGTGGGTCACTGTGGGATCCAAAGAGGGGGAGGGGCTTTACAGGGAGGGCATTTGGCATGCATCAGTGCTTGAAGGTTAGAGAATCTGTGTGGGTGGCAGTGAGCAATGTTCAGAATTTGCACTCAGAGCTTCAGCTGCCTGCTTCTCGGCTCTGGACCCGATCACTGACCCTGCCCGGAGAAGGGCCGCTACTAAAGCACCCCACCGGTGTAGTCTGCCACTCAATCAGGCCAACGCCCTGATTATTACTGGCCAGATCTCACAGCCCGGGATCATCCCCACCCAGGGGGGTTGGGAGACGGCAAAGCCCAGAGACCACAGGGCCTTGGCCCAGCCGAACCCAAGGCACCCAGGAGGCCCAGAAGCGTGGGCAGGTGGGAAGTGCCAGGGACACAATAGCGGGGAGAGGAAGGAGGGAGGGCTGACTCTCTGCTGACACCACGGGACTTTGGATGGTTCATGTTGCTGGCCCACATTCCCCAGAAGGCCCATCTGCTTTCCAGGAGTGCCAGATCTCCAACTTTCGTGGAAATCTGTCCCTTACAACCTGGCATCTCTGAACCGGCCCTCCTCAAGAGCATATGGAGCAGCCAACCAGAGATTCCCCAGGCTGCCAGGGCTTCAAGAGGTCAACCTGTCCATTCCCCTGCAGGGCAGCGCTGCCCTCACATCAGTGAGGGCATTTGTTAAGCACTTGCTGTGTGCCAAGCACTATTCTAAGCACTAGGGTAGATGCAAGATAATCAGGTTGTTCCCCATGGGGCTCACAGTCTTAATCCCCATTTTACAGACTAGGTAATTGAGACATAGAGAAGGTAAGTGACTTACCCAAGGTCACACAACTGACAAGTGCAGAGCCGGGATTAGACCCTCATCATCTAACTCCCAAGCCCATGCTCTTGCCACTAGGCCGTGCTGCTTCTCTATGAAATAGCATCTGAGCCCCCACTGGGAAATATGTAACAATTGATTCTCTCCCTGCCCATAGTTGATATTCCTCCCATCCCCAGCCCTACAGCATTTATGTCCTTATCCATCATTTATTTTAATACCTGTCTCCCTGCCTAGACTGCAAGCTCCTTTGATTCATTCAATAGTATTTATTGAGCGCTTACTATATGCAGAGCACTGAACTAAGCACTTGGAATGTACAATTCGGCAGCAGATAGAGACAATCCCTGCCCATCGACGGGCTTACAATCTAATCAAGCTCCCTGTGGTCAGGAAACTTGTTTACCAACCAACTCCATTGAATTGTACTCTTCCAAGCATTTAGTATAGTGCTCTGCAGGCAGTAAGGGCTCAATATATAACACTGATTGATTGACAGATTGATTATACCCTATTGGAGAAGACAGACATAAAAACATTTACAAATATAGTCGTCAAAGTAAAAAAAATGAACGTGCAGTTGAATAGACCTTTTAAAAAAAATAAATAAACAAAAACAGGGGCTTCCATGTATTGGAAGAGCAAGTGGGTCGGTCATCTAAGTGGGGCAACCCAACCCATATCTGGGAGGGCTTTTTGGAAGCCAAGAGCTTCTGCCCCCAGGGAGAGCAGCTGCTAAGAGGACAGGGATCAGGAGGTCAGTCTGAGTTGAGGAAGTATTGGAAAAGAAAGCAGTAGAGAGACAAATAGGGTGGCCATAGAGGAGCCTGTCCCATGACCCTTTTCCCATTCTAGGAAGGGATAGCAAAGAACACTCTTCCCCCCGCCAAAAGAAAACACACGCACGCACACCCCCCCACCACATTCTGCCTACCCATCCGCCCCATCACCCCAGCCATGGTTCCAAGGGTCCATTTAGCTGGCGACAGAGGGAGGGAGGAGGGCAGCTTCACTACCCACAATAAAATGCTGGCAGCCTTTTGTTCTGGGGCAAATTGCAGGGTTGTGTTGTGTTCGGCAGGCTGTGCACCACTCAGGCCAGAGCCCAAAGCCACCTCGCTTCCTGCAGCTTCCACAGCCGGCCCTGCCCGGATGGGACTTGCGCCAGAGCCACCAGGGCCAGCAGCCAGGGTGGGCTCTGCCCGACGCCTGGCAACTTGGGCCTCCCTCAGGGCGTGAACTCAACCACAGGGGAGACCTGGTGGGCCTGGGGTCAGAGGAGGATGGTCGAGGGGCATACAAGCCATGGGTTCTTCTGCTCTGGGGAGAAACGCCCTGGGGGAATTTGGGGCTTTCTTCCCAAGTTGGCTCTTGCTCGGAATAGAACCTGATGTTGGAAGAGACAGTTGTATGCCAGGTCACCCGCCTTGGGTAGCATTGCTTCAGGTCTAGAATTAAGAACTGTAGAATGTTTTAAGTGCTCACCATTCATTCATTCATTCAATCATATTTATTAAGCACTTACTCTGTGCAAAATACTGTACTAAGCGCTTGGGAAAGTAAAATATAACAGTAAACAGACACATTCCCTGAGCGTAATAAGCTTACGGTCTAGAGGGGGAGACAGACATTAATATAAATAAATAAATAAATCACAGATACGTACATGTACGCTGTGGCAAGTACTGTATTAAGCAGGAAGGTAGATATAAGGTAATCGGGTTGGATACAGTTCCTGTCCACATGGGGTTCCCAGTCTAAATAGAAGGTAATGAATCTCCATATTACAAGTGAGGAAACTGAGGCATAGAGAAGTTAGTGACTTTTCCAAGGTCACACAGTAGGCGAGTGCCCAAGCTGAGATTAGAACCCGGGTTGTCTGACTCCCAAGCCCGTGCTCTTTCCACTAGGCCATGCTGCTTGCAGGTCTGTGACCCATAATATAAGATTTCCTTACTGTAGGATTTGTCTTGAAAGTGCCCTCTGTGTTCTAGGGGGGTGGGCTGTATTGGGAGCCTTGATGGGTTTGGAGAAGGTTAGGGAAAAGCAGAAATCCCTGGTGGGTGGAATCAGTCAGCAAGTCAGTCAGGGACTCTGCGGCCTGTCCTGCTGTGACACTTTTCTGCTGTGAGACCTTGGGCAAATCACTTCATTTCTCTGCCTCAATTTCCTCTTCTGTAAAATGGGGATGAAATACCCATCATCATCATCTTCATTATCATCATCATCATCAACAGTGGTATTTATTGAACACTTTTATTGTGTGCAGAATACTGTATGAATCACTTGTAAGTGTACGATACAAACAGATTTGGTAGACACATTGCCTGCCCACTCTCTCTTACAGTGTAAGCCTTATGTGGAACATAGACTGTGTCCAACCTGATTGTCTTGTGTCTACCCCACCATTTAGGACAGTGCTTGGCATATGCTAAGTGCTTAACAACAACTATTATTATTATTATTAGTGCCCCAAACTCTCTGCCAACCTTTCCTGGGTTGAAGAGGCAGGTTTATCTGGAGCTGTAAAGATGGCCCAAGAGTTTACAAAAGTTTGTTCAACAACTCAGCCAATATCAGGTGCTAATGATGATGTATTTTTTAAATGGTATTGGTAAGGTGTCAGGCACTGTATTAAGCTCTGGGGTAGATACAAGCTAATTAGGTTGATCACAGTCCCTGTCCCACTTGGGGCTCACAGTCTCAATTCCCATTTTACAGATGAGGTAGCTGAGGCCCAGAGAGGTTAAGAGACTTGCCCAAGGTTACATAGCAGACAAGTGGCAGAGCCAGGATTGGAACCCAGGTCTTTCTGACTGCCAGACCCATGCTGTATTCACTAGGCCTTACTGCTTCTTGAGTCTACCATCAAGAATGATGGATGAATTTCAGGAGTTGATTCTAGTGCTAGTGACTTGCCCAGCGCCAGTCACACTCTCTCAACCCTGTCGGGAGTGTTCCCTCTGGGCACGGAGTGCAACAAGTGGGAAAGCGAGCAGGCGTGCAGAACACTGAAAAGCATATGTGGGGGTCTTTGCCCAAGTTCGCCAGCTACAGGGAAACAGTGTGGCCTAGTGGAAAGAGTATGGGCCTGGGAGTCAGAGGATCTAGATTCTACTCCAGGCTCAGCCACTTGTCTGCTGTGTGACCTTGGGCAAGTCACTTAACTTCTGTGTACCTTAATTTCCTCGTCTGTAAAATGGACATTAGGTCCTACTCCCTCCAAGTTTGACTGTGAGCCCGCACCTCTGGGGTTTCCAAAGGTCACCACTGGTTTCTCTCTGTCCCACAGGCTGCAGGCAGACGAGGACCCCAACTCTGCCTCCTTGGACAGCTTTGCCCTTGAGGACCACTGCAGCCCCTCTGATGATGACCTCCACAGCCTAGGTGAGTCAAGATTGAGAAGTCTGTCCCGGGAGTGGAGCAATGGGGAAAGGAGATAAACTCTTCCTTTCGACAAAAGGTTTCCCCGTCAGGATATCCCATTGCCAAACCAGGTTCCGGTTGAATTGCCATCTCAGCCAGCTCAGTTCTGTTTGGTGAAAGCTTCCAACTCATGCCCATCACTCAGCCTTGCAAAAAGGTACCGGTTCACCTGGTTGCTGTTCTTAGCTTGAATTCCTCACTGACTGGGGAGGAATTTGGATGAAACCAGCCTGCTAGATAATCACCCAGCAACCTGGCTGGAAGGCCACTTGCTTTTTGCAAAGCTGAATTTGTTCTTGCTGGTAAAGAAGGCAGAGCGGACTCTGCCTCAGTCTGCTGCATCAGAGGGTACAAATCCCACCAGGACCCCCACCACAAATCTTGCCCCCAACTCCCATCACTTGCCCGGACAAGAGGGTTACTTGGGTGGTGGTGGGGGAGTCTTGCTTCTGCACCTGCTTCACCTCTGTTGATGGGTCTGTCTGCCTCTCTCTTTGCACATCTCTACACCACTTCTTTCCATTCTGAATCCGGCTGACAGGCCTGAGATCTGTGGTTGTGGGCGGGTGAAAATGCCGGGTGTGTATACACATTTAACTCCGACACTTTCATTCCCATTAAAAGCAGCAGAATTGTCTGTGTGAAAACCGCTTTCTTTCCAAACAAATGCAAATGCAGAAGAAAGAGGGCACAGAAAGGACGGAAGGGAACCAAATGTTACTGGCTGGGTGAAGCCATCAAAAATTAGAAAGCATCAGTGTTGTAACTAGGAAAGTATGTATCACTCTATTTTTATATTTACAGTTGTGTTGGGATAATAACTTCCTCATGTGTTTGCCACAGTGGTATAGGGCTAATAATCTCCATCAAACTGGGCAGTCGCTAATTAATGTTATTTAAGGATTTGATGAAAGGATTTTCAGAGGCCTGAATGACTAAAGGTTTGCAGCAAGATGGGGTTTGGGACGGTCACACGGCTAATCATTCATTCCTGACCTGGAACAAGCAGAGAGGGGTTCTTTGCTATCTTGTCTCTGTCAGGGACCAACATTAAGCGCCTCCCTGGCAAAGATGTTCATTCATCCCTCCTCCCTTCAAGGAGCAAGACTGAATAGGAATGAGATTTATTCACCCCGGCGTGTCCTGAGTGATCATGATGCACAAGATCTTTTTCCTGGGAACTATGAAGGAGAAAGAAGGAGAAAAGACAGTCTCTGCCTTTGATGGGCTGACAGCCTTGTGAAAGAAACAGGATAGGCACACGTGTGCACACACACACACACACACACACACACAGAGTACTGGACAATGTGGGAGTTACAGAGACAGGAGACTATTCAGGGCCCCTGCCCTCGAGGAGCTGACAGACTAGAGGGGAAGCCGGGCAGGGATAGATAAACAAATCTGAGAAGCAGAAAGAGATAGAAAAAGCAGAGGTGCAGGCACAAGAATTCAACCTGATTCTCTCCTGGGCTATAAATCTCTACAACAATCAGTTGCTGATCAATGGGATCACTGCAAAGGGCCCTGCTGGCCCCATCCTTAGGCAGTAGAATCTGGCCCTGGCCCTAAGGTTACTGGCCAGAAGCCAGGGTTGCCCTACCAACCTGGAGTGGAGCCTGAGGGGACTTAAGTGAAGGAAGCTTCTCTGCATCTACCTGACAGTCTCCTAGCTGACTATAAGCAGGCCCTCATTAGCTCCGAGCAATTAAATAGTCACTCAGAACCAGATGCAGGCTACCTCAGGGTCCACCAGGCACCAGCCTATTACCAATTTGTCCAGATTAGTGAATTCTTCCTAATTTTTTTTTAAAATGGTATTTGTTAAGCACTTATGTGCCAGGCACTCTATTAAGTGCTGGGGTAGATACAAGCTAATCAGGTTAGACACAGTCCATGCCCCACATGGGGCTCACAATCTTAATCCCCATTTTACAGATGAGGTTCTGAGGCCAGAAAGTCACACAGCAGACCAATGACAGAGCCGGGATTAGAAGACAGGTCCTTCTGACTCCTAGGCCCATGCTCTATCCTTTGGCCACGCTGCTTATGAACTCCTGCCCATGAATCCCTGATCTGCCACTTGCCTGCTTTGCAAATCACTAACTTCTATGTGCAGAGAACATGTCTACCAATACTTCTGTTGTACTCTCCCAAGTGCCTAATACAGTGCTTTGCACATAATAAGCATTCAATAAATACCCCTGACTGATTTGTCCCCCAGTTTCCTCATTTGTAAAATGGATGTACAATACCTGTTCTCCCTTCCCCTTAGACTGTGGATACCGTGAGTAACAAGGGCTGTGTCCAATCTGATTGTCTTGTATCTACCCCAGTGCTTAGCACATAGTGCTTGGCACATAGTAAGTGCTTAACAAATATTGTTATTATTATTATTGCTGTTGTCATCATCATCATCTTCATCTTCAGCAATTGGTTTAGTGCCCTGAGCTGGGATATTTAACCCATGAACTTGAGTCTCCGGATCAGAGTGACATTACCACTCCCCAGGACTATAGCGGCCTGACACCTGACTGTGAAGGCAGGCATTCTTCCTTCTTCCCCCCTTCCCCCTCTCCCCGAAACAGGACCCGGAAGAGAGTTTCCCACTGTGAGCGAGGATGGTACCTGCCACCAGCCAGTCACAGATTGCACTGCTTCCCTGCCCAACTGCCAACAAACTGCTTTGCAATAGGCTCATGTGAAGGAGGACTTGAGTTTGCCAATGGATGAACTGAAGCTGAGAGAGGAGGGAGCGCTCAGACTACAATCATGCTTCCATCTCATTTCAGATGAGCGGTATCTTCTATTTGGAGGAGGGGAACACATAAAGTCCCCATCTACACCAATAATAGTAATAATTGTAGTATTTTAAGTGCTTACAATGTGCTAAGCACTGGGGTAGATACAATACCTGTGGATCGGACATGGTTCTTGTTCTACTTGGAGCTCAGTCAGTATAAGGGGGGAGGAAGAGCAGGTATTTAATTTCCATTTTTCAGATGAGGAAACTGAAATGTAGAAAAATTAAGAGACTCACCTAAGGTGTCGCAGCAGGCAAGTGGCAGAGTCGGAATTAGAACTCCAGTCTTTTAACCCCCACTAGGCCATGGTGCTTTTAAAACCAATGTTAGGGAAGTATATTTTCTAAGAAATTCCAGTATTTTCAGGACTGAATTTTCCTGATAATAAGCTCGGGTGGACTGGGCCACTTTGGAAGAGATTAAAGACAAAATAAGACATGACATCCATGACTGTCTTGAAAACTCAGCACATCTCAGACCTATAGTGGTGCTCAGCAGGGATGTCTCAGATAGCTTAGCAGGCGTGCCCAGAACTTCTACAGAGAGCAGAACTCTAGCTTCTACAGAGAGCAGAACTTCTCCAGCACGCTGGAGAAGCAGCGTGGCTCAGTGGAAAGAGCACGGGCTTTGGAGTCAGGGCTCATGAGTTCGAATCCCAGCTCTGCCACTTGTCAGCTGTGTGACTGTGGGCAAGTCACTTAACTTCTCCGTGCCTCAGTTCCCTCATCTGTAAAATGGGGATTAAGACTGTGAGCCCCACGTGGGACAACCTGATTCCCCTATGTCTACCCCAGCGCTTAGAACAGTGCTTGGCACATAGTAAGCGCTTAACAAATACCAACATTATTAACATTATTAACTCTATTCAGCTTGGGGTACCTGCTAGGGAAAGGGCATTTGATTGGCTCATTCATTCATTCAATCATATTTATTGAGTGCTGACTATGTGCAAAGCACTGTACTAAACACTGGGGAGAGTACGAGAAGCAGCGTGGCTCAGTGGAAAAAGCATGGGCTTTGGAGTCAGGGCTCATGAGTTCGAATCCCAGCTCTGCCACTTGTCGGCTGTGTGACTGTGGGCAAGTCACTTAACTTCTCTGTGCCTCAGTTCCCTCATCTGTAAAATGGGGGATTAAGACTGTGAGCCCCACGTGGGACAACCTGATTCCCCTATGTCTACCCCAGCGCTTAGAACAGTGCTCGGCACATAGTAAGCGCTTAACAAATACCAACATTATTATTATTATTATTACAATATAACAATAAACAGAGCACATTCCCTGCCCTCAAAGAGCTTATAATTTTGCTGACTGGGTGCCTGTCCTTGGTGAGCTGCCAATCCGCTAGAGAGACGATACAGACCCATACAGACAGTCTGTATCTACTGGAGGATTAGGCAAAGGGAATGAGTTACATTTGGCAGCATTTGTGGATATCAATGAAATGAAAACCATATAAAAATAAACTCTTGTGCACATTAGATTTGGAGGAAACAGGGAAGTCTTCCAATTTGCCCATAATAAATGTGTGTCCACAGGGAGAGGCATTTAGAAGACTTCCTTGGGCTTTGCACGTATTTGTAAATGATTTAGACATTTGGGTCTGTTTGGAAACAGCATGAAGCAGACCCATGAGGAATGGATCTTTCCTTGGTCCTTGGGGGCAAATAGGATTCTTGTCCCTGTTCTGATCCTGGCAGGGGTGCTGAAGAGGGGGCCTGGAACCTGACAGTGAGGAGGTTTTGCCTGGTGCCGAGCTGTTGGTTCTTTTCCTATTTGGTCTTAATTGTCTGGCCTGTTCCGTGTAACGGTGTAATCCAACAAGTATGCTTTTCATGGCATTTGGAAATGAGAGCATCAAAAGTGCCCCGAGGGGGTGGTGGGAGAGGCAGGCGGAGGTCCTCAGGGTTTGGGGCGTGGTGGGGGCATTTGGGGGAACCAACTGGGGGAGAGGGAAGGAAGATGGGTGGGGCCTGGGTTCTCCACCCTGCCAGATGTGTGCTGGACACTGGGGTTCCGTGCCTGGAGAGAGTGAGGTCATGTGGCCACAGTCAGCCCCCAGGTTCTCAGCCTGTGGGGCACAGAGAAGGGCCAAAAATGGTCCCTTCCACAAGAAAAGGGACAAACATTCCCTCCCTGTTCCCACAGACTTTCTGCCGTCGGCTGATAGCACTTCTTGGGGGCTGTTTGCACCCCCAATGCCCCACCCAAGCGGGACCTGTGAAGGGCCTGAGGCCAATGGCTGATGTTGTAGGTGCTACCTGAGGAGCTGGAGAGGAGGGAGGAGACTGGGTGGTATGGACACACCAGGTCACTAAGAGAATGGAGAGAGAGGCATTCTGGGGGAATTGCCCAATTTCCTAGGGTACCACCATTGGGAGTCCCTAGCCAAAAGGAAACTGATAGAGAGCAAAAAGAGCCCACCCACCCCATGAATTGGGAGATTCCTTCCTGGGATCCAAGTCTCCAGGAGATTGGTAAGATCTGCTGTGATCTGCCATGAATTCCCCTTTAAGGATGCCAAATGCAGGGGTGGGGGTGGGAGTGGAATTCCTTCCCTAAGGGTTTGGGTTTGCCTCAGCCCTCTCAAGACACTCTTTTAGTCCAAACAGTGAGGTCCTTCAAGAACCCTACACTGCTTCTACTCTCAGTCTTTATTTTTCCGTCTCTCCCCTCCTTCCTTCCCTTTCTCTTCCCGTTTCCTTTTCTTTTCTTCCCTCTCTGGGCCTCAGTTACCTCATCTGTAAAATGGGGATTAAGACTGTGAGTCCCTTGTGGGACTTGGACTGTGTCCAAATTGATTAGCTCGTATCTAGCCCAGAGTGGAGTACAGTGCCTGACACACAGTAAGTACTTAGTGAATGCCATAGAAAAAATCTCAGTGCCCCACAATTCTGTGTCATCTATGCACCGAATCCTCACTTCCTGAATGCTTAGATACTTAACCACACCCTATCCCTCACAGCACTTGTGGACATGACTTGGCTCTCAGTTGCTTTCTCCATCTGTATTTTCTTTTACTGTTTGTCCTTCCTTATAGAGGGCAGGGATTGTGTCTACTAACTCTATTGTATTCTCCCAAGCATTTAGTATAGTATTCTGTACACAGTAAGTTAAATGCCACTGATTGATTAATAGTTAATGAAACTTTCTTTCTTCCTCTTTCTCCCCCTCCCTCATCCTCACCCTCTTTGTCACCAAGCCAAGTCACTTCATTTCTCCATGCCTCGGGGACCCGGAAGGGCCAATTCTAGGCAACCCCTTGAAGTCCAGGGGGAATTCTCACAGCCCAGGATGCCCACGGATTGGACCCCAGACCCACGTACTCCTGGGAAAGGGTCCATCCTATGGTCTGGGGGACCCACGAAGAGCAGCCATGGCCTAGTGGAAAGAGGATGGGCTGGGGAGTCAGAGGACCTGGGTTCCAATCCTGGATCTGCCACTTTGCTGTGTGACCTTGGGCAAATCACTTAACTTCTCCATGCCTCAGTAGTCTCATCTGTAAAATGGGGTCAATATTGCTTTCCCTGGTACTTAGATTGTGAGCCTAATGTGGGTCCTGATGATCTTGGATCTACCTCAGCGCATAGTACAGTGCTTGGCACACAGTGAGCACTTAACCAGTACTCCATTTAATCTCATTAATTATTAGTGGAGACCTGGAAACACATTTCAATCTCAAGGTGGTTAAAGAAGGGGGTGGTAGCTGTTCTCCTCTTTCCACTAGACTCCCCACCTCCCAGCTAACTGAAGAAAATGGAATTTTGGTAATGTTGAGCAAAAGGAGAGGGACATGGTCTGGCTCAGTCTTGGGTCAGGATTCTAGGCTCTAGAAGTGATCCCCATGATGACTTGTTATGAGGGAAGAGTCCTTGGCAAAATTGAGGAGTAGGGCTGTCTAATCAGAGCAAAGGGCACAAGCCGGATAGGGTTGGAGAAGGGGAGAAGAGAGAGGAGAAGCCACAGAGCTTGATTGCTTTGAATTTGATCCATCTTGCTCTGCTCCTTTTATGGAGATTGTCTGCCCCCTCGAGCCCCTAGGCTGCTACCTAGTCAGCGCTATCCACCCCGACCCACTGAGGCAAGCATGTGCACATGCGCACACACATACACGTACTCTCACACATGCATGTTTTGCATCTCTCCTCACTGTCTGCCACGCGTCTCTCTCTTGCATGTGGCGATTGCTATAGCAACCGAGCTGGGCAGGGCCTGGCCCAAGCTGATCCTGAGCCACGGGTGCCGTGTAAAGCCCAGGACCAGACTGATTGGAGGCGGACCCCCCAGCTGGGGTGTCGGAAATAGTTACCGTGGCAACGCACATATTGAGCACATGTGGAACCCAGCTGGGGCAGGATGTAGCTGTTTAACCTGGGGGTGTTTCTGAGCCCGAAGAAGAAGAGGGGCAAAACTTAAAAATTGGGATTCTTCTGATTTGGCATCACCTGTAGCTCATCCTCTGTGTCTCTCTGGGTAGGTGCATCGGGGGTTAGGATTCATCCTCCTGATTTTCCAGAGGGGGGAATTGGAACCCAGAGGAAGAAATTTTGTTTGTTTTAATGGTATTTATTAAGCGGTTTCTATGTGCCAGGCACTGTACTACGTGCTGGAGTAGATACGAGCCCATAAGGTTGGACACAATCCATCTCCCACATGGGACTCACAGTCTTAATCCCCATTGTGCAGATGAGGTAATGAGGCGCCGACAGGTAAGTGGCTGGCACAGAGAATTACTCTCCCCTCCTTCAAAGGCTTGTCAAAGTCACATCTCCTCCAGGAGGCCTTCCCTCACCTAGGCTTCCTTTCCACTTCTCCCGCTCCCTTCTGCATTGCCCTGACTTGCTCCTTTTATTCATCGTCCCCCCAACCCCACAGCATTTATGTACGTATCTGTAATTTATTTATTTATATTAATACCTGTCTCTCCCTCTAGACTGTAAGTTTGTTGTGGCCAGGGGACGTGTCTGTTTATTGTTACATTGTACTCTCCCATGTGCTTAGTAGAGTGCTTTGCACAAAGTAAGTGCTCAATAAATACGATTGAATGAATGAAAGTGACAGAGCTGGGATTAGAATCTAGGTCCTTCTGACTCCTAGGCCCGTGCTCCAACCACTAGGCATGCTGCTTCTCAATGTTTGTCTCCAAACACACAGCATCCTAGGAATAGAGCCAGGAGAACATTCCAGGAGTCCTGAGGTTGGAGGGCTCTCAGCTAAGCCTCCCTAACACAGCATACAGCTTGTGGCTCAGGCAGGCAGGAAGAGGAGAGAGAGATACCATCTCCTCCTCCTGCTCATCTGTTTAATCAAACCTTGATCCCTCACGATTTCAATTTTTCCCTGATTCTAGGAATCTTTCTCTCTCCTTCCTTTGGTCACACGTGGCTATGAAACCCAGCACATTTCAGTCTTTGGGCCTTCAAGTCATCTTCCTCCTCTGGGCTCCTTCTTTGTGGAAGGGACTATGGTGAATAAAAGCACTGTCCACCTGTTGCTATAGCTCCTTGGTGGGTTATCCTTGTCAAAGAGCCTTCAGGACTCTTATTCTGACAAAGTGCTTGCAGATGTGCAATCATTAGCCAGATTGAAGACCCGGTTGCCTGACATCTGTATTAGAGGGAGGAAAGAGGGAGGGGCTTCCAGGCCATACTTCAGCTCTGCCATGGGACGAGAGGTATGGATGCGATCCCCAGCACCAGAGTTTCTCAGTCCCCTTCCCCACGCTGACAGCCTTGGAGGAAACCGACCAGGAAGGTGCCGTGTCCCATGGTCTCTCAGTGAGTGTTCGGCAGATGTAAAAAGTTCTGCCGCCCAGGACAACCCCTTCCTCTCAATCAAGAGGTGGAGTTTGGGTGGACAGATAAGTGCTCAGTCCCAGCTCTTACAAACAGACACCATCCAGATGGCTTTCATTCTGTAGCCACAGCTCCAGCCTTAGCTCCTAGGCAAGCCCCTTTCCTGCCCCAACCCCCAAGCTCTAACACCCAGACTCAGTCCCTGCCTCAACCTTCAACCCCTGCCCCAGCTCCAAGCCCTTTGCCCCTGACCTAGTCCTAGCTCCCAGCCCTGAGCTCAGACCCAATTCCAGGTGATTTCCCCAGGGGAGTGAAAAGTTCGCGCCCGCCCACCTCCTTTCCCATCCCTAGAGCTGGTGGTGAAGGTAACATTGAAATCAGCTTTTCCCCAGGGCAGCTGCCGGCTGACTCTGTGAGCCACACCAACTGAGAATGACTATATAATAGTAGTAAAAGCAGTAGAGCTTTCTTTTTTTCAAAGGACTCTTGGCCCGATTATTTCATTTTATTCTTCTAGCATCCCTGAGAGGTAGAGAGAGGCGGGTATTCTTATTTCCATTTTACAGATGAGGAAACTGGGGCTCACAGAGGTTAAGTAATTTGCACAAAGTTACACTGAAGACTAGTGGCAGTCAGTCAGTTCGGTAATCAAATTTATTGAGCACTTACTGTGTGGAGAGCACTGTATTAAGCACTTGGGAGAATGCAGTATAACAATATAACAGACACATTCCCTGCCCACAATGAGCTTCTAGTCTAGAGGGGGAGACAGACATTGTTACTTAGACTGTAAGCCTCTTGCAGAAGAGGGGCTATGTCTCATGTGATGATCTTGTACAGTGCTTGGCATATAATAAGCACTTAACCAATATCACAATTATGATATTATTATTAATTAATAATTATTAGCATGTAGGGACTAGAGCCACATCTCCCGATCCCCACCAGCCCCATGCTCCTTCCATTAGACCACACAAGAAGACATCCCATCGTCTTCTTCTCGTCCCTTGGTGGGCCCAACAGCACAGAGAGAGGTAAATCTCAGAAGAGGGAGTTCTCTCGTTGTTCAGGGTTGGGAATAATAATAATGATGGCATCAAGTGCTTATTGTGTGCCAAGCACGGGTCTAAACAGTAGGGTAGATACAAGGTAACCAGGTTGGAGGCAGTCTAGCCCTTTGAGTGGAGGGTGTTGAGTCTCTGAGGCCTGAGCCTGATCCCCCGCTACCTACCCCTTTCAAGAGGTGGCCAACTGGGCATCTGTCCAGGTTGTAGCCAGAATTTAGCATCACAGAAGGATGCAGGGTCAACTAGGGAAAAACACACTGAACAGCAGAAGCTCTGGGTCCCAGGCTTAATTCCTCCACTGAAGTGCCGGGTGACCACGGGAAAAGTTCTTTAACTTTTCTGTACCTTGACTTGGCAGACACCATGTCTTCTAACTTAATCATAGGCTCCCAAGCATATAGTACAATGCTCTACCCAGAGTAGAAGCTCAGTAAATTTGATTGATAGATTGTGTCCCCAATTGTAAAATGTAGAAGATATAAGGTTATCCCAAGAGAATGGACTTCATCTTTTATAACCAGCTCCCATGCCAGTCCTTTTATTATTATAAGAATTGTGGCATTTATTCAGCTGAACATTAGGGTACATACAAGATAATCAAATTGGACACAGACCCTATCCTAGATGTGGCTAAGAGGGAGGAAGAACAGAGATTTAATCGTTCATTCACTCATTTATTCAACTATATTTATTGAGCACTTACTGCGTGCAGAGCGCTGTACTAAACCCTTGGGAAAGTACAATACAGCAATAAAGAGAGACCATTCCTGCCCACAACAAGCTCATAGTCTAGACCGGGGGAGACAGACATCAGTACAAGTAAACAGGCATCAATATAAATAAATAAAATTACAGATTTATACATAAGTGCTGTGGGGCGGGGTCAGGGAAGAAAAGCAAAGGGAGTGAGGGTGATGCCAAAAGGAGTGGGAGATGAGGAGAAATGGAGCTTAGTCTGGGAAGGCCCCTTGGAGGAGATGTGCCTTCAGTAAGGCTTTGAAGAGGGGAGGAATAATTGGCGGATTTGAGGAGGGAAGGCGTTCCAGGCCAGAGGTACAACATGGGCCAGGGGTTGGAGGCAACACAGGTGAGATCGAGGCACAATGAGAAGATTAGCACCAGAGGAGTGAAGTGAGTGGTCTGGGTTGGAGAAGGAGAGAAGCAAGGTGAGGTAGGAGTGGGCAAGGTGATGGAGAGCTTTAAAGCTAATGGTGAGGAGTTTCTGTTTGTTGCAGAGGTGGATAGGCAATCACTGGAGATTTTTGAGGAGAAGGGAGACATGCCCAGAACATTTCTGTAGAAAGATAATCCGGGCAGCAGAGTGAAGTATAGCCTGAAGTGGGGAGAGACAGGAGGTTGGGAGATCAGAAAGGATGCTGATGCAGTAATCCAGTCAGGATAGGATGAGTGATTGTGAGTGTTCTAAGTGCTGGGGTAGTTACAAGGTAATTGGGTTGGACACAGTCCCTGTCCTACAAAGGCCTCAAAGTTTTAATCCCCATTTTACAGATGAGGGAACTGAGGCACGGAGAAGTGAAGTGACTTGCCCAAGGCCACACAGTAGACCATTGGTAGAGCTGAGATTAGAACCCAGGTCCTTCTGACTCTTGCCAGGGTTGGGGGAGGGGGAGCACCACTTTTCAAGGAGCCCCAACCTGTGGCATCATTCCCGCCTGCCCCCCGGGGTGGGAGCAGGGATGGGGAGGCTCACAGAAGCTGATCTAGGGCCACCTAGCAGCAAGGCAGAGACAGAGCACCCAAGGGACCCAGGAGTCCTGGGGAGCAGGAACCAGAGCCTTGGACCCTTACAGAGAAGAAGGGCATCATACCCCAGAATGGAGGTGGCAGAGGGCAGCTCCATGGATATAGGTAAATTCTGGGTGGATGGGGTAGGGAGAGGAGTGGGCTTCTAAGGAGGGGCAGAAAAGTGGGGGTGCCCTAGAGCATGATCCACCCTGATTAACCCCTTAGCTGAGTGGGGGTGTTCCCTGGCCTGGATCTAAGCATCATCCTTACATTCAACTCTGAGTTCCCTAAGGACAGTGAATGTGGTTATTATTAATAATAGTTATAATAATAAAAATAATAATTGTGGTATTAGGCACTTACTATGTGCCTAGCACTGTACTGAGCACTGGGATAGAAGTGAGATAATTAGATGGGATACAGTCGCTGACCCACATGGTCCTCATAGTCTAAGTGGGAAGATGAACAGGTAGTGGATACCTACTTTACAGATGAGGAAACCGGGACTATGGAGAAGTTAAATGACTTATCCAAGGCAAGTGATGGCGATGGAATATGAACCCAAGTTTTCTGATTCTTAGGCGCTTGCTCTTTCCACTAGACTATGCTGTTGTATTCCCCTAAGCCCCGAGTCGAGTGTTCCACACTCGGAAAGTGATCCGTAAGTACCAACAATTAATCCTGACCCCCAGCTGGCCTGGCCAGTGTGGGAAAGCTGGTTACTTCAAGTTCTGGACCTCTTTACCTGCCTTGTCCATACAAGCTGGGCAAGCTATACCACCTAGGGACATTGGAAAGGTGTCTTCTTCCCTGGACATCTTCAAAAATAGCCCAATTCCAACTCCCATGGATGGTTTAAGTATCTCCAGCCTGCAGACAGTAGGTTCAGTCAAATGACCCTTTCACATCCCTTTCCTTGTGAGCTCCACGAGGGACAGGAATTTAATTTATTTCCCATCCATGTAATTCTCACCAGTGTTTAGTACAGTGCTCTGCACACAGTAAGCACTTAATAAATACTATTAGTAGTACTACTACTAGGAAAGCTCAGTCCCAGGTCCCATTGGAGGACTTCCTTTGTCCCCACAGGGAGTCGGGGGACACAGCTCCTCTCCTTCAGCCTGGTAAGGCCAGATTCAGTCTTCGTCCCGCTTGCCTCGTCCTCCCCAGCTTTCAAGGTCACCCTAAGAAGTCGGAGAGCAGAGGGCTCCGAAACTGAGCCCCCAGCCCCTCTCACACCCACTCCCCCAAGCCCTCCCTTGTCTAGCCTCCCCTCTGCTCTGTAACCTGATTAAAACAAGGAGAGTTCATTAAAGCCCGCGGGTCCCGGACCCTAGCCAAGGCCAGGAAAAGCACGACACAAATCAGGTCACATCCTGTCGGGTGGTTGGCGGTGGGAAAAAAACAGTTCACCAGCTCTTTCCCAGCTGTAAAAGTGGAAGGAGCCAGTAGTCTGAATTTACCCTCTGCCTCCCCTCACCCCCCGATTGCCTAACTGGGTCTCCGGCTTCTCTAGATCCACTTCCTTTGCCCTCTTCTCCCCAGTCCACCCCAAATTCTGAATGGGCTTCGGGGGCACTTTCTTTGAGTCATTATGGTGCTGGGTAGAAGGATGCAGGGTGAGAAGATCTCTGGAGAGATCAGAGAGTTGGTCCCTTGCAAGCTTTCATCCCTTTCTCCCCACTGCCCACCGCCCCCACCCCCCGCCTCTTCCCTGCTGATGGTCTATTCCACCGAGAGAGATTCTTTCATCAATGGACCATTCACAGGCCTAGTTCTGTCCCATGGGGTCCCTACAGGGAGGTGTGGAGAGGGAGGATCCATGATGGGGACTGTGTGTGGGGGAGTGGTGAGCAAAAAGAGGGAGGTTCCTTGGTTCTTTTTAGGAATAACTAGGAAGGCTTTTGCGCAAATTGGCTCCAAGCTGGCCCGTGCCGGTTTTATTGACTGATGCTGGGATGGCTGTTGCCACGGCAGCCAGGCACTCACTCTGCAGTGGAGGATGGTGGGATACTCATGGGATGTGAAAGGAATATATAAAGAGCCAGAGAGAAGGGAAAGATTGCTTTAGGGAGCATCTGAAAGTTCCATGGTTATGATGACTATTTATAGGGGCAGTTGTTTTGACTGAGGAAGTCCAAGTGACGGTGGTAGAGAGAACTCTAACTTCTCTCTAAAACCTCTCCCCTGTGCATCTAAAATAGTAATGCCTTGGATTTAGGGCCCTATGGATTTTATATAGAAGCCTTCTTCTTAAGCTCCTTGTGGGCCAGGATTGCATCTACCAACTCTCTTGTATTGTACTCTCCCACCTGCTTATATGATGCTCTGCATAAAGTAAACACTCAATAAAATTCACCTAGAGGGCTTTCTGTGAATCCTGCCAAATATCCCTATCCGTCACCAACACCTGCCCGACTGGATTATTGTGTCAGCCTCCTCTCTGATCTCCCTTCCTCCTGTCTCTCTCCGCTCCAGTCTATTCTTCATTCCGCTGCCCGGATCATCTTCCTACAGAAACACTCTGGGCATGTCACTCCCCTCCTCAAAAACCACCACTGGTTGCCTATCAACCTTCGCATGAAACGAAAACTCCTCACTATTGGCTTCAAAGCTCTCCATCACCTTGCCCCCTACTACCTCACCTCCCTTCTCTCCTTCTACTGCCCACCCTGTACACTCCGCTCCTCTGACGCTCACCTTCTCACGGTCCCTCATTCGCGCCTGTCCCGCCATCGACCCCGGCCCACGTCCTACCGCTGTCCTGGAATGCCCTCCCTCCTCACATCTGCCAAACCAACTCTCTTCCCCTCTTCAAAACCCTGCCGAGAGCTCACCTCCTCCAGAAGACCTCTCCAGACTGAGCACCCACTTTCCCTCTGCTCCTCCTCCCCTCCTCATTCCCTGTTCTCCCGCCCTCTGCTCTTCCCCCTTCCCCTCCCCACGGCACTGTGCATATTTGTATATATAATTTATTACTCTATTTATGTTGTTAATGATGTGTATATATCTATGACTCTATCTCTCTTGATATCTATGCCAGACTACTTGTTTTGTTTTGTTCTGTTTTGCTTTGCTGTCTGTCTTCCCCATTTAGACTGTGAGCCTGTTATTGAACAGGGATTGTCTCTATCTGTTGCCGAATTGTACATTCCAAGCACTTAGTACAGTGTTCTGCACATAGTAAGCGCTCAATAAATACGAATGAATGAATGAATGAATGAATCCCTGGGAGATAGGGAGGAGATGGGCTCACTGTTGCCATTTTACAGTTGTGGAAAATGAGGGCCTAGAGGTTAAATGCAAATACCATCATTATTATTGAATGACTTGCCCCCAGTGATACTGCATCAGGAGCCTGAGCAGAGGACCAGAATCCCTGTCTCCTTACTCCCAGCCCAGCTACTTCCCAGAGTAGGGATGGGTAGAAAGGAACAGAGAGAGGAGGAGTTGTGAAGTATAGAATGGTGGGATTGGGAAGTGAACCTACATATACAAAAGAATCAGATGATCAGTCAATTGAGCACCCATTCTAATCACTTGGGAGAGTGAAATAGAAACAAAAACCGTGTCCCCTGCCTTCTGGAAATTTACAATCAAATTGGGCAAACAGACAGACAAAAGTATTTGAAAAGAGCTGAAGCAGGAGGAAGAACAGGGATATCATAGATTGTAAGCTACTATATTGTAAGCTCGATGGGCAGGGATGTGTGTACCAACCTTGTTAAATTGTACTTTCCCAAGTACTTAGTAAAGTGCACTGCACACAGTAAATACTCAATAAATGCAATTGAATGATTGATTAGTAGATAGTATAGTAGAAAGCACAGTTACTGCCTTAAAGGAGGCAGGGACTGCTTGGAAAAAGTGGCTCATTGGAAATAGCACAGGCTTGGGAGTCTGTGGATGTGGGTTCTAATCTGGGCTCTGCCAATTGTCTGCTGTGTGACCTAGGGCAAGCCACTTAACTTCTCTGTGCATCAGTTCCCTCATCTGTAAAATGGAGATTAAGACTGTGAACCCCACATGGGACAACCGTCATTCATTCATTCATTCATTCAATAGTATTTATTGAGCACTTACTATGTGCAGAGCACTGTACTAAGTGTTTGGAATGTACAGTTTGGCTACAGATAGAGACAATTCCTGCCCAGTGACAGGCTCACAGTCTAAACGGGGGAGACAGACAGCAAAGCAAAACAGAACAAAACAGAAACAAGACAACATCATCAAGATCAATAGAATCAAGGAGATATACACATCATTAACAAAATAAATAGGGTAATAAATAATATATACAAATGAGCACAGTGCTGGGGCGGGGGGAGAAGAGCAGAGGATGGGGGGAGGTGAAGGGAGGGGGAAAAAGAGGGAAAGGGGAGCTCAGTCTGGGAAGACCTCTTGGAGGAGATGAGCTCTCAATAGGGCTTTGAAGAGGGGAAGAGAGTTTGGCAGATGTGAGGAGGGAGGGCATTCCAGGACAGTGGTAGGACGTGGGCCAGTGGTGGATGGCGGGATAGGCATGAACGGGGGACTGTGAGAAGGTAGAGAAGGCAGAATAATGCCTCCCGTGAGAAGGCAGAGGAGCGGAGTGTACAGTGTGGGAGAAAGGGAGAAGAGAGGCGAGGTAGGAGGGGACAAGGTGATGGAGAGCTCTGAAGCCAAGAGTGAGGAGTTTTTGTTTCATGCGAAGGTTGATAGGCAACCACTGGAGGTTTTTGAGGAGGGGAGTGATATGCCCAAAGCATTTCTGAAGGAAGATGATCTGGGCAGCGGAATGAAGAATAGACTGGAGCGGGGGGAGAGAGGAGGAAGGGAGACCAGAGAGGAGGCTGACACAATAATCCAGTCGGGATATCATGAGGGTTTGTACCAGCAAGGTAGCAGTTTGGATTGAGAGGAAAGGGCGGATCTTGGCGATATTGTGAAGGTGAGACCAGCAGGTGTTGGTGACAGATTGGTTGTTCTCCCCACACATAGTAAGTACTTAACAAATACTGTAATTATTATTATTACAGTCTAGGCAGATCCCTGCCCTCAAGGAACTGACCGTTTGTATTTTGGGAGCACTTGGTAGTTACCCCACCTGCAGCCCCAGAACACTAATGTATACATATGCATTTTATTATTTATATTAATGTCTGTCTCCTTCTCTAGGCTGTGAGCTCACTGTGGGCAAGAAATGTGTCTACCATCTCTTTTGTAATGTAGTGCTAAGTACAGTGCTCTGCTCACAGTAAGTGCTCAAGTACCATTGTTTGATTGTGGAGAAGACAGAAATTAAAATAAATTACAGGCAGAGTATAAGAATAATAATAATTATTATTATGGTATTTGTTAAGCTCTTACTATGTGCTAGACACTGTACTAAGCACTGGGATGGATACAACCAAATGGGGTTGGACACAGTTCCTGTCCCACATGAGGCTCACTGTCTCAATCCCCATTTTACAGATGAGGGAACTGAGGCACAGAGAAGTGAATTGACTTGCCCAAAGACACACAGTAGACAAGTGGAGAAGCTGTGGTTAGAGCTCATGACCTTGTGACTCCCAGGCCCGGGCTCTGTCCTCTACGCCATGCTGCTTCTCTATAAAGATATGAATACATTAATGCTGTGGAGCTGGGGGGGGATGAGTATCAAAATCTTTAAAGGATACAGACCCAGTTGAATAGATGACACAAAAAAGGAGGGCAAATAGGGTGGGGGAATGAGAGGATAACTAGGGAAGTCTTCTTGGAGGAGATAATGACTTTAATAGGGCTTTGTGGATGGAGAGAGTAGTGGACTGTCAGATGGGAAGGGGGAGGGAGGTCCAGGCAGGAAGGAGGAGGGGAGCAAGGAGTTGACAATAAGAGTTATGAGCTCTAGGTAAAGCGAGTAGGTTGGTGTCAGTGGAGCAAAATGCATAAGCTGGGTTGTAGTGGGAGATGAGTGAGGTTAGGTAGGAGTGGGAAAGCTGATTGAATGAGGTTAGGTATTAAATATGTAAATTATATTTACACATGTACATTTAAATACATATAGGTGTGGCTGTGGGTTGGCACGACTTAGGCTGTTGGGAACGAATCGGTACAATGACACTGGGATTTTTTTTGTTTGGGAGATCAGGGCCCAGATGGGATGGCCCGCCTGTACAGAGGGGCTGGGGCCAGGAGTGGGAGTTGGGGGAAGCTGAACTGCTCCTGGCTTCTTTTTTTTTTTCATCTGTGTGGCGGTTGCCCACATGGTCGGGGAGCAGTCACCACTATCTTTACGCACAAGGTGTCCCATTCCGGCAACGCTAAGGGTTGATAGTGCTAAGCTGCCATTGCCTCGGCTCAGAGCTTTTGCTCGTGTTAGCAAGAACATGTGTCCTGAAGGGAAATGGGTTCCATATGGAGCCAGCTCCTCACACTCTGGTCCTCCCCTAGCCAAGCATTTGGAAGCTCCAGCTGCCTCATAAGCCATTTAATAAGCAGCTTTATGTTTTTCAGTCCTAACCTGGAAGTTGTGTTCCTCCTCAGCAGGGGAAGGGACATAAAAATCCCCAAACCTGTAGTGGCCTGAAGTGGTCATGTCTCGGTCACAAAGTGTTGACAGGCGCCGGATCCGGGATAGAGGTAGCAAGGATGGGGTGGGTAAAGAGGTCTTGCAAGGCCGGGGAGCCTTGGGGGAAAGAAAAGAGGGAGGGAGTTTCTTTTTCCAATCCAATGGCATTGAAGTTCCCACTTGCATCCAATCAGACATCAAGCCTCCAGGCTTTATTGAGCTGTCAGGCTCTCTAAGAGTGCCTGAGGGGGTCGCCGACCTAAGGTCTGGGCAGGACAGGATGGGCAAACCCCATGCCTGATGCTGCCACCCGGGAGGAAGAGGAATTATCAGGTGGAGGGGGCTGGGAAGGGGGCGATGGGGTTGGGGGACAGACTGCTGTCCAGCTGGTTTGCTGATGCTCCATCCGTGGGCATCACGGGAGCATATTTGGGCAGTCCCGGCCAGCTGTTTGGGACATGGTCAGGGCAGAAGACGGTTGTCTTGAGGGGATTGGAAAGGGGTTGGAGGGGAGGTTGTGTTTGCCAAATCTCCCCCACCGAGCTGTTCCTCCTCCTGCTATGAGAGGTCCAGCGAGAGGACCCTAGAGTGAAGAAAATGGAGCCAGTCATGAGGGGCATGACCTTGGCTCCAGACCCACAGGACTCCCGGCCACTGTCCTCTGAACCATTCGGGATTTTCCCTAGAAGGGAGCCATGAGATCTGAGAGACTCTGCCATCACAACCTCCCCAAGGTGGGTCCCAGATCAGTTGTGTGAGTTGGAACAGTCCCCTGTGCAGGAGGGCCTCAGGCGCCCTCTCCCCAATCCCTCCCCAGGTTTATACAGCCTGGGCAGCAGGGTGAGATGGAAGTGGCCTCCTAGTAGCAGCGTGGCATAGTGAGTAGAGCACAAGCCTGGGAGTCAGAAGGTCATGGGTTCTAATCCCAGCTCTGCCACTTGTCTGCTATGTGACCATGGGCAAGTCACTTCATTTCTCAGGGCCTCCGTTACCAAACCTGTAAAATAGGGATTGAGACTGTGAGCCCCACAAGGGACAGGGACTGCGTCTAACCTGATTTGCTTGTATCCACCCCAGTGCCTAGTACAGTGCCTGGCACAGTGTAAGCGCTTAACAAATACCATTATTATTGAAGCAGCGTGGCTCAGTGGAAAGAGCCCGGGCTTGGGAGTCAGAGGTTGTGGGTTCTAATCCCGGCTCTGCCGCTTGCCAGCTGTGTGACTTTGGGCAAGTCACTTAACTTCTCTGTGCCTCAGTTACCTCATCTGTGAAATGGGGATTAAAACTGTGAGCCCCTCGTGGGACAACCTGATCACCTTGCATCCCCCAGCGCTTAGAACAGTGCTTTGCACCTAGTAAGTGCTTAACAAATACCACCATTTATTTATTTTTAGTAGTAGTAAATCAATCGATCAATCATTCAATTGAGTGCTTAAAGTATGCAAAGCCCTGGTCTAAGCACTTAGGAGAGTAGAGTAAAACAGAGTTAATAGAAACGTTCCCTGCCCACAAGGAACGTCATAATAGTTGTAGTAGCAGTAGTAGTAGCCACAGCAGTAATACTAGTAGTAGTAATAGTAGTAGTAATAATAATAATAATAATGAAATAGTATTTGTTAAGCTCTTGTTATGTGCCAAGCACTGTACTAAGTAGATACTAGGTAATCAGGTTGGACACAGTCCCTGTTCCACTTGGGACTCACAGTCTTAATCCCCATTTTACAGATGAGGTAACTGAGGCCCAGATAACAATAATAATAATGTTGGTATTTGTTAAGCGCTTACTATGTGCCAAGCACCATTCTAAGCGCTGGGGTATACAGGGTAATCAGGTTGTCCCACGTGAGGCTCACAGTCTTAATCCCCATTTTACAGATGAGGTAACTGAGGCACAGAGAAGTGAAGCGGCTTGCCCACAGTCACACAGCTGACAAGTGGCAGAGCCAGGATTCAAATCCATGACCTCTGACTCCCAAGCCCATGCTCTTTCCACTGAGCCACGCTGCTTCTCTAGTGGTCATGTAGTCTAGTAGAGAAGTGAAGTGATGTGCCCAAGGTCACACAGCAGACAAGTAGCGGAGCCGGGAGTAGAACCCACGTCCTCTGACTCCCAAGCCCGTGCTCTTGTCACTAGGCCACGCTGCTTCACTGCCAAGCGCTTAGTACGGTGCTCTGCACATCGTAAGCGCTCAATAAATGCTATTGAATGAATGGAGGAATGAATGAATGAATGAATACTACTATTAGTAATGGCAGTAGTAACAATATAATACCTGCTGTGGGCAAAGAGCTGTACTAAGACCTGGGGAAAAATAAGCAGGTCCTAAACTCCCAAGGTGGTCACTACCTAAGAATGTCAGGGAAGAGGTTGGCACAGACTCACAAGGAAAGATAACATAGTAAAAACACAAAAGCAACATAAAAGGCAAGGACAACAATAGATGCAAAAGCAGTGGATCATTGTGGCTTTGAGGAACAGCACTTCAGGCTCCTCGTGGCACAGTGCCAGCAGCCTCAGCGGCTGCCACAGCTATGGTCTTTCCTGATCTAAAAGTTGAGAAGTCCTCACGCCGGTCTGGTCCAGTTCCCTCAAACAGATTGGGAATGTGTGGTTTTTCTCCTGGAGAAGAGTAGGAGGGGACAGAATCCCACCATTCAAGCTTCAGGGGGAAATAGTGTAGGAGCTGGGGCAAGGGGCAGTTGGTGTGAGGTCTCGGTTCCCCTCCAGCCCAGGGTTAGTTGAAACGGGATTAGCCTGCAGTGGTGGGCTTAGGTTTGGCTCTCAAGAAGAACTTCCTGTCATGTGTTTTCAAAGGGGTCTTGGAACCTTCTCGTGAGGAGGTTTTTGAGGTGGGGGAGGGGGAGGGCATCAAGGAAGGTTTACGAGAAAGAAGATGTTGGTGATCTCTTGGGTTCCCGTCCAGCTCCTGGAATTTTAGGGCACTCTGGCTGAAGCAGTCTTTCTGAGATCTGGGCTGCATTCTACACTTTAGTATCCTCCTTTCCTTCTTCCTTTCCTAATTCCCGCTGGGGAATTAGCCTAGGCAGAGCCTAGAAAACTCAGAGTAACCCTAACCTTTCTGAGAACCAGCCGACTACGTAGTGCAGCAAGAGCCAGTTGGATCAGACAGCAGAAAGAACTTCTCTGCCCCTTGAGAAGTCATATAATAATAATAATGGTATTGTTAAGCACTTACTCTGTGCCAAGCACTGTTCTAAACGCTGAGAGAGATACAAGGGAATTAGGTTATTCCACATGGGACTCACAGTCTTAATCCCCATTTTACATATGTGGTAACTGTGACATAGAGAAGGTAAGTGACTTGCCCAAAGTCACATAGCTGACAAGTGGCAGAGCTGGGATTAGAACCCACGACCTCTGACTTCCAAGCCCATGCTCTTTCCACTAAGCCACGCTGCTTCTCTGTGAAGGCTGAGGAGTCTCTAGTTCTGGAGTCTTGGGTGTCATAGACGTTCACCTGCATGGGGGGACCAGAACTAGGATTCTGGGATTCTCTGCACTTGAGTCACCACACCTGGGTCCTATTTCTAGCTGTCTGTGCTTTGCTGTGTGACCTTGGAAAAGTCACTTACCTCTCTGGGCCTTGGATTACCTTCTGGTCAAATATGAGGTGTATGCCCCTTGCCCTTCCCTTCCCTTTCTTCTATTCTGGGAGAAATAGAGAGGGGAATAATATCTGGGGAGGCCTGAGAGCTCCTGAGAAGACTAAGGGGACTGGTGGAAGGCAAGACATTCTCCATCCTGACTTGCGTTCTGAAAGAGAACATCCCCACTCAGAGGGGTTCCCTGCTGGTACTTTTCTTGGGCAGAAAAATATTTCCATTTAACCCTCTCTCCTCCCTCAGGTGTCTCTTCAGTGGGCTGAGAACAAACTCAGGGAATTGGATCCAGTAGATTGCAAACACCCTGTGGGACAGGAATCTGTGTTTTGTTTCTGTTCTACTTTTCCCAGTCTTAGTACAGTGCTTGTCACTCAGTAGGTGTAGACTAAATACCACTGATTAAGTGGAAGCAGGGTGGTCTAGTGGAAAGAGCATAGGACTGGGAGTCACAGGTTCTAATCCCACCTCTTCCACTGTCTGCTGTCATTTAACTTCTGTGCCTCATTTACCTCATCCATAAAATGGGATTAAGACTGTGGGACAGGAACAGTGTCCAACCTCATTATCTTGTATCTACCCCAGTGCTTCATACAGTGCCTGGAAGATTGTAAGTGCTTAACATATACCATTAAAAAAAAGCCCTCTTCAGAATTGGCTGTTCCACTGAGCCGAACTCCGGGGAAGAGAGTTAAAAGTTGGACCTTCAAAGTGGACCTTCCATACCTTATCTGGCATTCGGTGGCATTTATTTAGCACTTACTGAGTGCTGAGCACTGTACTAAGCTCTCAGTTGTAAATCTCTGTGGGAGCAAGCTGCCTCCTCAGTCCCTCCTACCATTTCCTGGGTGTCAGCTATAGATCTGGGACTTGCAGCATTCCTCTGTTCCTCAGTTACCTGTCTTTGAATTACAGCTCCAATGGGACCTCATTAAGCAGGGGGGTTGATGCAAGCCAGACACCAGCACAAGGCCCTTTCTCCTCTCTTCTCCACCCACCCCTGCCCCAACACACATAAAAGGCATCTGCCCCTGAGAGGTAACAGTGCTCTGCACACAGTAAGTGCTCGATAAATACAATTGAATGAATGAATGAACCCAACTCTGGATTTAGAGGAAAGAGAAAGGCTGGGGGACCTCAGAAATGGCTTCCCGAAGGGAATATCCAATTTATGAAAATTCAGGGAGGGAACAGTCAACCAATCAATCAATGGTATTTGTTAAGTGCTTATTATGTGCAGAGCACTGTACTATGTGCTTGGGAGAATACTGTATGAAAGAATTAGCAGGCACATTCCCTGACCAAAACAGGCTTACAGTCTAGAGGACGAGCTTCCCGTCTTTGACGCTCCTGGCCGTACACCTCTCCTGTATCTGCCCGAACCTCTGCCCCTGGCCCCCACTCTGGGCTCTGCACTCGGGACTGTCTTGGAAACCAACAGCTCTCCCCTGCCTCTCCATCTTGCTGCCCGGGAGATCCAGGCATGGAGCCGGCAGCTGCGGCCTGCCAAACTCATCCATCTCCTGCCTGGCTCGCGCCTTCTTTTCCCCAAGGAGACCCAGACGCCAGGCTCTCCAGCATCTTGGGGGATCTGGGTCTGGAAGGGAGAGAGCACTGGGTGGGAATGGGGGGAAGTGGCGGCAGCATGGCCTGTGCAGAGAGACTCTGGTCACCAGGTTTCTCCCGGGGCTCAAAACAGGATCCCTGAGCTCACCGAGGGAGAGGGACACTGATGTGGTGGAGAGAGCTGGATGAGGAGGAGACTCGGGACCCTGGACTCTCAAAGGGGATAGGCAGGGACGGGGGCAGCTTGGCTTTGGCTTGGAATGAGGTCGGAACCTCCCAGACCTAGTCTTTCGCCCCCTCTCTCAGAGTCCTCTCCTTCTGGAAGTGATCCATAGCTTGCTTTCCCCTCATCTGGGGGTTCTGGCCGGTCTGAGGGCAGGCCTGCTTTCTCTCAGTCTGTCAGCCTACCTCTGCCCTCTCAGCTGCTGCTGCTGCCCCTCTTTGCCCACTCCTAATGATTAGCTTTCTCCCCTGCCAAACCACTGGCCCTCCTGCCTCTCCCCCCCCCCCGCCCCCCGCCCCCGATTACAGTGTCCAAGGAGGGCGAGAAGGCTTTGAGTTGGAAGGCTCCACAGTGAGGCATTTCAAAACTCTTCTATTTCCTGTGGGCAGGGAATGTGTCTTTTATATAGTTATATTGTGCTTTCCCAACCTCTTGGTACAGTGCTCTGTACATAGTGAGTGCTCAATAAATACTATTGACTGACTGACTGTTCCCCACTCTCCTGCCTCACAAGTCCTAAGGACAAGGTCTCCTTGAGAAGCAGCATGGCCTAGCGGCAAGAGCACAAACCTGGGAGTCAGAGGACGTGGGTTCTAATCCTGGCTCGACCACTTGTCTGCTGAGTTACTTTGGGCAAGTCACTTAACTTTTCTGTGCCTCAGTTCCCTCATCTGGAAAATGGGGATTAAGACCGTGAGCCCCACGTGAGACACCCTGATTTACTTGTATCCACCCCAGCTCTTAGAACAGTGCTCGACACAGAGTAAGCGCTAAATAAATACCAATATTATTATTATTACGGGACTCACCATCCAAACCCCCAACGGCCGAGCTCCGTTCTGCCTGTCATAGGGGTGAGGGGGTTCTGAACCCTCACCCCCCTCGGCCCCCGAATCACGGTCTCCCTGGGCACGCCCCCCAGGAGGGGGTAAGAAGAGGACAGTAGTAGTGGTAGTAATAATAGTATTTATCGAACCCGTGATAGATGTAAAGTGGGGTACTAAGCGCTGGGGAGGAGTCCACCCGTGAAAACTGGACAGGATCCCTGGCCCTGGGCCTTTCTGCCGGCTCCGAGTCCTCTCGGGGTCCGTTAGAGTGGCACCCACCTCGCCCCCTCCCCGCCTCGCTATTCTGCTCACTCAGGCCGGATTCACTTCTCCCTGGTAGACTCCCCCCACCCGCCCCTCCCCCTTTAAAATGCGCATTGCCAGCCCCGGCCAGGGGGAGGGGCAGGGCGGAGAACACCGAAGCAATTCGGGAGACGACCCCCCACTCTCTCCCCGGCCCCCTCCCCGACCGTGGGCTCCCAGCTGAGCCCGCAGCTTCTCCCTAAAGCGCCTTGCCGTTAGGGGCTCCCGTTGACTGCAGGCTTCTCCCCAGGCAGGCGGCGGGGTGGGCATCGTGCCGGTGGATGGGGGGTGGGGGGTGGGGGGTGGGAGGGGGCTGGGAACCTCCTGACGGACAGCAGGCGGTGTCCGTCCCACCCCATGGCCCCCGACCCCCTCCTCCCGCCCGCTGCCAGATCCTCTCCCTGCTCCCCTCCCCAGGACGGTCCGGAGCTGCGGGGCGGGGGGCGGCCTGACCGGTCCTGCCCAAGCCCGGGGGGGAGGAAGGAGGAATAACCCCGGCTCCTTAGGGCTCCTTAGGGCTCCTTAGGGCTCCTTAGGGCTCCTCAGGGCTCCGGCCCTGCCGATCGCCCTCCTCCCTTCCTCTCTCTCTCCCTCCCTCCTTCCTCCCTCCGCTCCTCTGTCAGATAGGAAAAACCGCTCCGATCCCTCATCTGCCCCCTCCCCACCCCCCAAAACCCCCACCCCTCCATCCCCCTCCCCGACTCCCAGCGCTCACACCTCCCCCTCCCGGTGCCAGAAATAGATTCTTCTTTTCTCTCTTCTCCCTCTTTTCTCCCTTCTTCCTCCCTCCCTCCCTCCCTCCCTCCACCCCCTCCCCCCTTTTCCTCTCTCCCTCTCTCTCCCTCCCTCCTCCCTCCTCCCCGGCCTCTCTCATTCCCTGTCCCCTCCTCCGGAGCCGGGAGCATCGCGCCGGGAAGGACGGAGGGGAGAGGGCGAGAGGCAGGACGGGGGTCGGGGGCGGCTCCGGGGCCGGGAGGGGAGGGGAAAGACCCCCTACCCCGGCACGGGGAGACGGGGAGGAGTCCGTTTCCTCCATTGATTTATTATTTTTTTTGTATTATTATTTCTCCCCTCCTTTCTTTCCCCTCTCCGTCCTCGGTTCTCCCCCTTCTGTCTCCGGCTTCCCTGCCCCTTACCCCCCGCCCCCTCCCCAACTCTACCTTCCTCCTCATCCTTCCTCCCTCCCTCTCCTCCTCCTCCTCCTCCTCCTCCTCCTCCCTGGACTTCTCCCGCTTCTCCTCTTGCTGCTGGGCTTCTCCTCTCCCGCCCCTTGCTTTCCCGCTCGGTGGTCCGTCGCTCCGCGGTGCCAGGCGTCGGCGTCTCCCATGGTTGCCCGGCGGGCAGGATGCTGGGGGCGAGCCTCAAGAGCCTGCAGCAGCCGGAGGCGGAGCTGAGCGGCGGCCAGGGTGCGGAGGGGCTGCGAGGAGCCGGACAAGGCTCCGGCCAGGCCGTCATGCAGAAGCGGCCCAAGGCGTCCGGCGGGGTGACCAAGGCCGGCCCCGGCCCCGGCCCCGGCCCAGGCCCCGGCCCCGGCCCCGGCCCCGGCCCCGGCCCCGGGGAGCTCAAGGTCTTCAAGTCGGGGAGCGTGGACGGGGGGCGACCCCCGCAGCCCCCGCAGCCCCCTCCCGCCTCCAACCTCCGCAAGCAGAAGTCCCTCACCAACCTGACCTTCCTGACGGACGCCGAGAAGAAGATGCAGCTGTACGAGCCCAAGTGGAGCGACGACATGGCCAGGACGGCCAAGGACCTGGGCCGGCCCGGCCTCCGGCCCCGGGACCCCCCGCTCCTGTCCAAGACGCTGTCCAAGTCGGAGCACTCGCTCTTCCAGGCCAAGGTGGGCCCCGGCGGGGGAAAGACCCTGGCCCCGCTGGCCCCGCTGGCCCCGCTGGCCCCCGGCCTGGGCAAGCCCAGCCGCATCCCCCGGGGCCCCTACGCTGAGGTCAAGCCCCTGAGCAAGGCCCCCGAGGCCGGCGTCGGCGAGGAAGGAGGACGCTCGGACGACGAGCTGCTGTCCGGCAAGGCCAAGGGCCAGAGAGGGCCGCCGCCCCCGGCGGGCCAGGGCCCGGGGGAGCGCGCCTTCCTCAAGGTGGACCCCGAGCTGGTGGTCACCGTCCTGGGGGACCTGGAGCAGCTGCTCTTCAGCCAGATGTTGGGTGAGTGCCTCCCCCTTCCCTTCCCCCTCCCGCTCCCTTCCCGTGTCCCTCTCCCCACCCACCCCCCGACCCCGGGGACCCGGGAAGCCTGGGTTCGGTGCTCAGGTTTGGGCCCAGAGCCGGAGATGGGGCTGGACGGGCCCGGGGCCCCGGACCCCCTCCTACCTGGCTCTGGAGGGTCGGACCGGGTCGGACCTCGGTGTCCGGGCGGGACGGACCCGGGCCTGAGGACTGGAGGAGGGTCCTGGGGGGTTGGGGGCACCGGTGAGAGGCCGGGGGCGGGGGCTGCGATTTAGGGGCGGGGTCCTTCTCCCCCCAAGGCCTTCCCCGCAGTTCGCCGGAGTCCAGGTTCCGAGGAGGCAGGCTGGCCCGCAACCCCCTGTCCGGGAGCGGGGGGCCCGCGGGATCTGGAGTTCATTCACGTTCCCCCTCCCCCCGACACCGCCCCCCCTCAACTCCAGTTTCTCTAAGGCCGCGGTCGGATCCGGGGCCCAGCCCCCCCCCCCCACCCTCCCACCGCCCCCCATCCCCGCCCCCGGGGCTTCCCAGTGGAGCTTGTCTCATACGGGGGAGGGTCGACCTTAAAACCAGAGCGGGGGTGGGGAAGCGAGAACCCGTCCATCCCCTCCGCCTGCGAAGAACAATGCTTTCTTTGGCAGAGGAAGGAGAGAGAGATTGGCTGGATTGTTCTCCGAGCCAACGGGGTCTATTTAAAACACCCGGATCCACCAGCCGGCCAGCGCCGCTTCCTCTCGGGGTGGGGGCTTGCGGGGGGCTGGGAGGGGGGCGGGCTTCTGGGTCCAGGGAAGCAGGAGAGCAGCCAGCTGGGGGAGGGGCTGACTTCCTGGGGGTGAGGCTGGCAGTGCCACCCCTTCCCCCACCCCAACGCCGCTGGGTCCGATTGAGCTCTTGGAGGAGGCTGGACAAGGATGCGGGAGCCCTGGGCGATTTGTCTGTGCTTTTTTTTTTTTTTTTCCACCTTGGGTGCCTCAGCTCTGTTCGGAAGGACGACATCCTTTGTGGGTGCAGCTTGTCTGATGGGTGGTTGGTTTCCCGTGTGTGAGAAAGAGATGGGGTGGGGGGAGGGGCCTAGCCCTGCTGGAGGGCCGAAAAGGCAGCCGCAGAGCCGGGAACGGGGTCCCAGCGCCTCGGGTTCCGAAGTAGTAGTAGTAATAGCATGCATTAAGCCCCGTACTGAGTGCAAACCATTGTACTAAGCACTGAGAAAGAATACACAGGTGGGAATTGGACACGATCCACTTCCTTTGGCGGGGGAGAGGGGTGGCTCACAATCTAGAAGGGCTCCCTACAGAAAGGTCCTGCCGGCCAGGAGCTCAGCAGGCCTAGGGAGCAGCGATTCTAGTTGGCCAGGCTGGCTGAGGCCGAGCTGGCATCGGGGTCGACGTGGGGCCTGAGCTCGGTGGGCCAGGGACCGGGCTGGGGCCGAGGGAGGGCAGAAGCCACTGGCCTCTCCTAGGCTGCCTGGGGTTCTCGGAGGGGAGCAGCTCCCATCCTGGGTTTGACGCTGGCTCTTTTCTATCCCAGGACTGGGCAGGGGCTCAGGGCAGGGCCCGCCACGAAGGGGACTCTATTGGGTTGTGTGGGGAGGGGGATAGGTTTGCAGGGCAGGGGAAGGGCCTGTCCGGGCCTGGGGCAGGGGCAAGGGCCAGGCAGGGGAAGGGGAGGCCACCAGCCTCATCTGACCCTAGGTCTGGGGCAGGGGAGAGGGAGGCTCAGCCCCAGCTCCCCGGTTCGCCGGCTCCCCGGCTCTCTGGCCTCCCGGGCGCCTCAAACTTACCCGAGAGGAAAAGAAAAACCTGCACCCGACTGCGGAGTGCAGCTGCTGACTCAGCAAAGCCTCTGCGCCTGGCTCTCCCTGGCTCTGCCCTCTTCCCTACACAGAGACCATAGGATCTCGTTTGCAGACCCTTTCTTGGGTCGTGGTGGTGGTGGTTGGGACCCCGAGGGAGGGACATGCAGGGAGAAGAGGGGAGGAGAGGGAAACGTGCCAGCCTGAGGGCGATAGGAGGGAAGTGCCGGGAGGTGATGCCAAGGACCAAGCAAGGTCTTCAGGGCTCAGTCAGTCATATCTATTGGGCGCTTACTGTGCGCTGAGCACTGCATTAAGCTCTTGAGAGAGTACAGTACAACAATATAACAGACACATTCCCTGCCCACAGTGCTCTTCCGCAGGGGCCGGGGGAATGAACCCCACCGAGTTTCTCTGCAGCCACAAGTGCATCCTGGGGCTGCTGGTAGGAGAACAAGAGGATGCGTGAGTTGGGATGGAGCCTGGTAGGCATTTAGTCCTACTTGGGTATGGTGGGGAGCAGAGCCCTGCCAGCACAGTGTGTTCACTAGTGGAGTGGCACTAGAAGGGGCAGGGCTGGCCAGGGTCGGGGATAATGTAGAGACAGGGGTGCTACAGCCCAGAGGGTCCTCTTGGAAGGTGAGAGGAGGATGTGGACAGCTCTCCGGGGTCTGGGGCTGGATGCTAAAGAAACGGCCTATCTTTCTTTCCTCTCGGGACTATCCCTGAGAGCCCCCCAGGCTGCTGAGACGCTGGTTCCCAAAATCGAGAGAGGCTTTCTCCGCCCCAGTGGGCAGAGACAGATGGCAGAGTTGGGCCATCCTGACACTCCATCTCTCCCACTCCATCTCTCCCTCCCCCTCCAGGGCCTGCAGGATTCACTCCCATCCCTTCTCACACCATCAACTTGGGAGCATCAGCAATGGAGATCCTGAAAGAGTGGAGAGAGGTGCCCAGAACCCAGACCCCAGAGCTCTGCCCCCCCCCCCACAGCACCTGCTCTCTTGCCCAAGTCATTCTGGGACATCTATCGGGCTGCTATTTGAGCAGGTCTATTTCTTCCTGCTGACTCTGTCCCTACTAGAGAGGGTGCAGCTGGCAGGCAGGACTGCTGATTCCCTGACTTGAAATGCTGAATAACCTCATATAAATCCCAGCCCCTCTCCGGGCCTCTGTTTCCCCTAGCTGCCTTTTCCCTGGGACTCAGGACCAGGGTGAGAATGAACGAGATCAGGTCACGGGAATGCGCCGAATGCCCTGGAGAAAGAAACTTGGGAGAATGTTAGTATGCACAAATGATAATAATGAAACATTAATGACACTAAAAATGTTACAACACTACTAAAAATTTACTTGCTGGAGTTTTAGGGCCTTTAGTCTTAGGATCTCAAAGCATTCAAAACAATTTTCCAGTCAGCACTTTTCCTCTGTTTCTCACACTTTCTCTCAACTAAGGTCTAGAAGGGTTAACTGACTTGGCTCCAAGTTCCCATGCATTAGCAAGTGATCCAGAAAAGAAACCATAAGGCTAAGCTTTCTTCTTCTTCTCTCTCTCTCTCTCTTTCTCTCTCTCTTTCTCCCTCTCTCTCTCCCTCTCTCTCTCCCTCTCTCTTTCTCCCTCTCTCTGTCAAAGAGGCCTTGACCCCATGGGGTTCTCTCTTAAAACTCCATTTCAGAATCTCTTAAAAGTCTGGGTATTGAAGCTGTTGCCAGCTGCTTATGACATCACAGGCCGATGCCTTGGCACCCGGCTGTGATGTCACAAAGCCAGCTGGAGATCAGAAGGCCTGGGGGTTGTGGTGAGAAAATACAGTAAATGGGGCCATTAACCTACCCTATCCAACCGCATTAGCCACAGCAGGGCGGGAAAGTAGTCAGAAGTTCAACAATTCTTCGGGCTTCACAGCCATTTTCTAAACTAGTTGAGAGCATCCTTTGTTTCAGGCCTTACTGGGAATATTGGTTTAATATAGCTGTGTTAGAGCCCCTGGGAGAAGAGGAGAAAGAACTCTTGTTAGGTTTTCTTTGCACTTCCTTCCAACAACGTGCAGGCTTCTTCTCATTGAGAAGAACCGGGGGAAGGGGAGGAGTGTGACTTTGTCAAGGTCACCCAGCACCCTCTAGCCAATGCAGGGATTCCAACCGCAGCCTTGTCAGCCTCCTACTTGGCTTGCTTATCCTCTGAGCTGACTTCTAATGGTGAGTCTAGGCCAGGGATGAACAAATGAACATGATTGTCCCTCGCTCTGTGGAGGAAACTGGCCCAGAGGGAGATGCGTCCTACTTGGCATAATGATTTGGCAGGAAGGTAGGGAGGAGGGAGGAAACTTCACCCCAGCCAAAGCCAGGAGCCTCAGGAATCCGAGAAGTAATAGTAATTGTTAAGCATTTGCTGGGTGCAGAGCACTGCGCTAACCCTGGGGAAAAGTGAGATTTAGACACGATGCCTGGCCCTCCAGGGCTCACAGTCTGAACATAAGGTGGGGCAGGATTTGGGGACAGATACGGTGGGAAAGATGAAATCGAAACGCAGAGTCACAAGTCTGCGGCTAAAGCGATCGAGTAGGAGCCTTCTAAAATTTGTGGAGGCTGCACACTGCTGCTGCTTAAATGCCCGCAGCATGGAGATTGTGGAAGAGGAGGAACTATATTTATTGAGCATCGTTGCAGGGCAGGGCACTGAACTACCTTTGGTCATGGCTTTTTTTAATGGAATTGGATAATATAATAATAATGTTGGTATTTGTATTTGGTATTTGTTAAGCGCTTACTATGTGCCGAGCACTGTTCTAAGCGCAGGGGTAGACACAGGGGAATCAGGTTGTCCCACGTGGGGCTCAAAGTCTTAATTCCCATTTTACAGATGAGGTAACTGAGGCACCGAGAAGTTAAGTGACTTGCCCAAAGTCACACAGCTGACAAGTGGCAGAGCTGGGATTCGAACCCATGACCTCTGACTCCAAAGCCCGTGCTCTTTCCACTGAGCCACGCTGTCAGGTACTGTACTTAAGTGCTAGGGCAAATACAGGATAATGAGATTGGACACAGTACGTGTCCCACATGGGGCTCACAATCTTAAACCCCTTTGTACAGATGAAGTAACTGAGGCACAGAAAAGTGACATGGCTTGCTGAAGGTCACACAGCAGACAAATGGCAGAGCTGGGATTAGAACCCAGATCACTGTGACTCCCAGTCCTGTGGTCTATCCTCTAAATCGTGCTGACTCATTTTCCTTCCTCAAGCTGCAGGCCCTCAAGCATCCCACCCCTGCCCCTGCCCTCCAGCACCACTCGACTGCAGACTCCCTTGGGCCTCTCTGCAGGGAATGGGATGTGACCTCCACCCTAACTTTGGCCCCTGTGGGTGGCAGCGTCCCCAAGGACCTGGGCACATTGTCAGCCTAGCTCACGCACCCCGGCCTCTGGCTGCATAGTGGGGTGATTTCTCCAGCCCAGCCACCCCCTGCTGACCCTGGATCCCACAAGTACCCTTGATCTTGCTTGGGGTCTGCCCGTTCTCTCTCTGTTATGCTGATGGGATCAATCTATCAATCAATCATGTTTATTGATCACTTACTGTGTGCAGAGCACTGTACTAAACCCTTGAGAGAGTAGGACACAACAATATATCAGAGCTGGTAGAAACATTCCCTGCCCACAAGGAATTTACAGTCCAGAAGGGGAGACCTACATTAATGTAAATAAATAAAATTATGGATATAATAATAATGTTGGTATTTGTTAAGCGCTTACTATGTGCAGAGCACTGTTCTAAGCGCCGAGGTAGATACAGGGTAATCAGGTTATCCCACGTGAGGCTCACAATCTTAATCCCCATTTTACAGATGAGGTAACTGAGGCACACAGAAGTTGTGACTTGCCCACAGTCACACAGCTGCCAAGTGGCAGAGCCGGGATTCGAACCCATGACCTCTGACTCCCAAGCCCGTGCTCTTTCCACTGAGCCACACTGCCGCTGCTATGTACGTAAGTGCTGTGGGGCTGAGAGAGGAGTGAAAAAAAGGGAGCAAATCCAAGTGCAAGGGCAATGCAGAAGGGAGTGGGAGAAGAGGAAATGAGGGCTTAGACAAGGAAGCCTCTTGGAGGAGATGTGCTTTGAAGTTGAGAAGAGTAATTTTCTGTCAGATATGAAAAGGGAGGGCATCCCAAGCCAGGGCAAGATGTGGGCAAGGGGTCAGCAGCAAGAGGGATGAGATGGAGGCACAACGAGTAGATTGGCATTAGAGAAGCGAAGTGCGCGGGCTGGGTTGTATAGGAGAGTAGGGAGGTGCGGTAGGAGCGGGCAAGGTGATTGAGCGATTTGAAGTCGATGGTAAGGAGTTTCTGTTTGATATGGAAGTGGATGGGAAACCACTGGAGGTTCTTGAGGAGCGGGGAAACATGGACTGAACATTTCTGTAGAAAAATGAGTCAGGCAGCAGATTGAAGTATGGACTGGAGTGGGGAAAGACCGGATTCCTTCTGCCTGCCAGACCCCTGAACCCCAGAAATCCCTTCCCAGGCTCCTCAGTGGGTCCCATCTGGCATCGCTCCTGGGGCCCCACACATCCCTTCCCAGGCTCCTTGGCGGGCTCTGCCTGACATCACTCCCTGGGCCCCCTGGCCGTCTGGCCTCTCACTCTGCGAGTTCACCAAGAGGACACTCCATCTTCCCCTGAGCCCCTCGGTGTTTCCCTGATAGACAGATGGGCCAGACCAGCTGCGGCTGGGGCCCCCGCCACCTCCCACACCCCCTTTGCCCAGAAGGCCCTCCCAGCCCTCAGCAGCTGCTGGCTGCCCTCGGCACACTTCACTCGTCGACTGCAAACTGGAAGCAAGCCAAGGGAAAGTCCTCCCTCCCTCCACCTCCCCCCGGCCGGCTGGGGCCACCACCCCCACCTTTCCCGGTTTGGAACTGTTTGCCGTCTCTGAGAGACATCCTTTCCTTCTCACACTCACCGGTGGCTCAACTGCACATGTCCAGCCCAGCGGACCCTGAAAAGATCCCCTGGCCTCAAACCCCTCTACGGATGGGTTCCCTCGGCCTGTGCCCCAACTCGGTTGAAACCACTCCAGGCCTGAGTCATTGCAACCCCTTCTGGATTTGTGGCATAGCGTGGAAAGGCAAGCGGCTGGCCCACCTGAGGGCCCGGTCCACCCAACACCAGCATTGATGCCTGGCAGGAATCTCAGTCCCTCTGGGCCTGGTACTGGGTTGTCCTCTCTGAGAAGGAGGGACCTTTCAGGTTGGCATCATTGGTGTCAGGATGGGGTGTGGGGAGGCCTTCCCTGACTAAGCCCTCATTGCCTTTTCTTCAACTCCCTTCTGCGTCTCCCTGACTTGCTCCCTTTATTCATCCCCTTTCCCAGTCCCCCAGCACTTATGTACTTTATTCATTTACATTAATGTCTGTCTCCCCCACTAGACTGTAAGCTTGTGGGCAGGGAATGTGTCTATTTTGTTGTCATACTGCACTGTCCCAAGTGCTCAGTACAGTGCTCTGCACAGAGTAAGCGCTCAAAAATACAATTTATCGACGGAGTGACTGAGGAAGAAGAATCATGCCTCTTGGAGGAGAGCTCAGCTAGTGCCTGCAGAGCCGAGGGTGTGGGCCAACTACTCCTCTGGTGACCTTGGGGGGGTTCAAGGTCCCGTACCTGCTTCTAAGAATTTTTGGCTCTCGGCTGCGCAGAATCCCATTGCCAGAGGCTCTTGTCTCCAGCTTGTTTAACATCCAGCCTCTTCTCCCTAAAGGCCGGGGCCAAACCTCAGAGAGGCTGCCAGGGGCAGCAACGGCTGGGGTGAGCCGGTGGCTTTTGGGTAGAATCTATTTTGAACATCTAAATGAGATGTTTCGGGGCAATTGGAACTGGAGGTTTGGCTGCAGGGCCCTTGTTTTCTTGGGCTCAAGACCAAGGATCTCTGCTGCTCACCATTCCAACAGACTGGGAGCTGGGGGTGAGTGGGAGGGGAGTTGATTTTGTGGCTACATTGAGCAGTGAGAGTGTACGTGCGTGTGTGTGTGTGTGTGTGTATATGCATGTTGAGAGTGGGTCCTTGAGGAGGTGTTACGGGCTGCTTGTCTAGAGTATGGTCACTGAGATCCAAAGATATAAGTAAGACATGTATATGTATCTGGATCACATCTGGGGGCTGAATGGAGTGTGTTTTGGATTAAGTAGGGATGGCCTGCATTTGGGGCTTTCTAGTGTGCATTCGCGCACTTATGCGTATGTGTGAGTATGTGTGTGTTTGTATTTGTGCGTATCTCTGTTGCGAGTGGGCTCTTGTAGAGCTGGGGAAGTGTTATGAGTTGCTTGTCTAGACTATAGTCATTGAAACCCAAGGATGTGGGCAGGACTCATCTATGTAGCTCCATCAGATCTGAGGGCCGAATGGAGTGTGTTTTGGATTAAGTAGGGATGGCCTACATTTGGGGCTTTCTAGTGTATATGTGTGTGTGTGGGGGTGTGTGTGTGTGTGTGTATACTGTGCCTGAGTGCGTGTGCGTGTGTGCATAGACAGAGCTCTGCAGGTGTTTGTGAATGGTGGGGAATGGAAGCTCTATCCCCTCCCTTTACATCCCCCGCAGGGCTGGAGGGGGACAGAGGCCTCCTGAAGTGTTGATATTGAAGGAGCCCCAGCTGCCTCCCCACCTCCTGCTAAGACTGTTTTCCCCAAAGCAGCCTTGGCGGAGAGGTCTGAAGGCCCAGGGGCAGGAGGTTGGAGGGTCAGGGTCTGCAGCAAGGATGGGAAAAGGTCCCAAGGAAGCTGGCCTCTCCCTCCTCCCCGCTGGAGATTGTCTTGGTTTGGGTCAAACATCCCCATGGTCCATCCCAGAGTCACCTCCCAGGGACAGTTCCAGGGAGGGTTCTGGACTGGCCTGGACCCTGAAGCAGAACTAGAGTGGGAGCTCCAGAGTTGACTCCACTTCCCATAAAGTCTGTGTCCCATTGTGGATCGCCAGGCTATCCGAGCCTGTACCCGCTGCTGCAGGGATGTTGAGGTGTGGTGGAGAGGGGTGAAGCCAGCTACCCCGGGGCTTCCAAGAGCGAGAGATGCAGCTGGGGAGGGCACCGGCTCTCCTTGCTTCCTGTTGAAGCTTCTGGACTACACTGTCCGCCGGTGGAGCAGGCTGGCTCCAGGCTCTTTGGCTCTGGGCTCCGGACTCCTTGGCTCCTTGGCTCCTTGGCTTCAGGCTTCTTGGTTCCAGGCTCCTTGTCTCTGGGCTCGTTGGCTCCAGGCTCCTTGGCTCCGGGTTTCTTCAATGAGCGGGCACTGCTTTGTGCAATTGTTCCGGGGAGGAGGAAGATGCAAGGGCTGCCAGGCTCTAGGTCTCTCCGGGGCCAAAGGCTCTCAGCTTAGCAACCATTGTTTTCCAAGGGAATAGACTTCCCCAGGGCCCCTTAACCCATGCCTTTTGGGCTGAGGCAAGATACAGCAGTCTATCACCAAGATTTCAGCACTCCAGGAGTCCAGCATGGGGCACATTGGGCAAGTCACTTAACTTCCCTCTGCCTTAGTTTCCTCATCTATTACATGAGAATTCAGTGCCTGCTCCCCCTCCCGTTTAGATTTTGAACGCTATATGTGATAAGACTGCATCTGATATGATTGTATTTACCACTGCTTGGTACATAGTAAGAACTTAAAATACCACAATTGTGATCCTTATGATTGTCTCCCAGGCAGATCCAATACGTCTATTCTCCGAGCTTCTGGGTCAGAACAGGCAGACTCTGCCCTTACACGGGCTTGCACGAACAAGGAAATGACGCTTAATAGCTCTAGCCTTGTTATTTTTCCTACTGAGGCATTTCTGAAGCTGGAGGAAGGGCGTTAAAAGGGGAAGCTCCAGAGGTTATTTAATTCAGTCTCCTGCCTTTAGGAAGAACTGCCCGCAACCCAATAAATCAGTAAATGGTATTTATGGAGCACTTACTGTGTGCAGAACACTGTACTAAGCAGTTGGGAGAGTACGATACAACAGAGTTGGTAGACACGCTCCCTGCCCACAACGAACTTAGCCCTGCCCATGAGAATTCCCCAGGGCAGTAGGGCAGATCTGCAGGTGTTTGTGTATGGGTGGGGATGAAAGATCTACCCCACTGACATCCTCCCTCAGTCACCCCTCCCAGTGTTCCTTCAGGGCCCAGCTCTAACCTCAGACTCTCCTGCTGTCCATTTCCTCTTCTTCGGACCTCAACCAGGACTTGGAGGTGTTTCATTTGGAGAAGAGAAGGCCAAGGAGGGACTGAATAAATAGATTACTGCCTTCAAACCATTGAATGATTTTTATGAGGAAACCCAACGGTTGTCCTTCACGTCCACAGGGGGCTGAATGAGAACAACAGATTTAAATGGCAACGAGAGAATTAGATTGGAGGCACGACAACTCAGAGATTCCAAACCTGAGAGCTCTGGAAATACAGAGTAGACACATATCTATCCTGAATAGGATTTATCTGCCCGCGGGCAGGGGACTGGGCCAAATGAAGATTGGGGGTACTTTCAGTTCCGGGACTCTCAGATTTTGGCCCACATGCCTCTAGTTAAAGTTTTTCCCTTCCTTCTTTTAGCCTCTTTCTGGTTACAAGAGAGTTTGTGATAGATGTGCTTGGACCAGTGGGATTCCAGACTCACTTAGGGTAGATTACTAGGAGGATCTGGGTGAAAGAGAAGGAGGGAGCTAGTCTGGTGTAGAGGAAAAAGAGGAGGAGAAGGAAGAGTGGGGAGAGGAGGAGGAGGAGAAACAGGAGAGGAAGAGAAGGAGGGAAAAGAAAAAGAAGGGAGAGGATAAGTAGGAAAAGGAGTAGTAGCAGCAGCATTTATTGAGCTCCCACCCAGTTCAGGGCACTGTAGGAAGCATTTAGGAAATACAAATAACAAAATGACACTCCCTGCCCACAAGAAGCTTCCAGTCTCATGGTGGGATGGTAAACATAACTATATTTGAGATCCCAGCATCGATTGAGAGGTGGAGAAATTAGAGGAGGCTCACCTGCTGGAAATGGGGACCAGGGAGTTGGGAGCTCAGGGAGCCCACAGACACGGGGAAGGGGAACGTGAAAGCAGTAGAGAGCATCCATGGTGAAAATCTCCACTTCATAGCCTCCGAGGGCTTTGGCAAAATTCCAACCATTGGGCGGCCAACTCTTTCTGGCAGCTGCCCTTAATCCCCGCGTTCCTTTCCTCTCCACACTCCATGATCTCAGAAGCTGCTCCCCAGTACTGCTGAACCTGGGACCGAGGGGCCCTGAGAAAGATAGCTAGGCAGTGCCCTCTCCGGGTCTGGTCAACTCTCACTCAGGAGGCTACTCGGTTACACACACACACACACACTCACACACCTGCTCCCCCACCCCCAGACCTCTGCTGTCTAAATAGAGCGGGCTTCACACCATCAATGAATCACAAACAATCACAGCTTCAGGTGTGGCAGCACCTACCACTCTCACCAGACAGGAAGGAGGAGAGTGCTAGCCAGACCTGAGGATGCGGGGGTGGGGCTGGGGGGCAGTCGGTGCTAGGGCCACACTCACAAGTCTGACAATCAGGTGGGCAGGGTGGGATGGGCGAGGAAGGCGGTCAAGGCATGTCCCAGCCACCTGCCCTCACCCCTCCTGGCCCTCTCCCCCAGCTCCCCAGACAGTGGCAAGGAAGACAAGGGGCCTTCTAGAAGGGAATTAACATACCCAGTGAAGCAGCCCACACCTCCCCAGTGACTGGCTCCTATAGCCAATGCAGATGCCCTCTCTATTCAGGTCATTCTTTATCATCTGTGTTCCCCCTTCATATCTTTCTCATCCCCGTCAACAACAAGTCCCTCCTGAGCCCTCACAGTTGGCTCAGCACTGCTTCTAGTTCCCGGAGTGGTGGACAGACTTGATCCTGGCCTAAGCCCTTTTGCCCAGTTGCTCTACACAGAGGAAGTACTCAAGAAATATCATTGATGGATTGATTGCTTCCTTGTCGAAGAGAAGGGAAAAGACAAGCCCCGTCAGGCTGCCCAAATAGATGCAGGACCAGAGTGTGTTGAGGTGGGAGGATCGGGGGGGGCCACAGATTGAAGAGAAGGTGGGCTTCCTGGAAGGGTTGACTTTGAACTGAGGTTTAAAAGGGGGATGGTGGGGAAGGTGAAGCAAAGAGGTTGTTCCTGGGAAACTCGGTGAGAGATCAGAGATAGGACTAGATGGGCTTCGGGAAGACAGGACGGGCTAAAGGAGAAAGGGCTAGCTGGGATATCCAGGGAGATCTGACCTATTCATGCCTTCTTCTGGGGCTCCACTACCCCTAGAGTGCACCTCAGCACCTCACCCCCTCAGCCCCCCCGACCCCGTGGCAGTGCCAGCTCCCCGTGATTGGGGTCCGTCCTCTCCCCAGTCCATGGAGGCTGCCGCCCTGCTCTGTGCCCTTTGGCTCCTCCCCACCCCGACCCACACTGCTTGTGGGGCCCCACGCCGCCCGCCCCTCTCCCAGGATCAGTGGGACATCTGGAGGATAGAGAGGGAGAGAGCCAAGAATTCCTGGCTCCTTCCTGCTGCTCCCAGGGAGCAGGTGGATGGGCTCAGAACTGAGGTGACACTTTTCCCACCAGCATGGGGGCTCAGGAGCCTGGAACCCTGCCCACCCACAGCCATCCTGCAGGCGGGTGCGGGAGTGGGGAGGTGCTAGCCGGTAGCTGATGGAAAGAAATTGGCCTCGGTAGGGCGGGGCGGTGGGGACGATGGAGGGGTGAAACGGTGGGAGTTGGGACTGTGGGCTGGGATACCTAGGTGGGCAGAGGCCTAGGCCGCCCCTCCAGCCTTGTCCCTGGTACTGACCCGAGTGGCCTCTCCAGGTCCCTGGCGTGTTTACGCCTCCTTGCTCGGTGCTATCCTGCCCCCAGTGCTTTGCCGAGTGGATCACTGGGCAATGCCAAACTCAGGGTCATGTAACCTTACTTTAAGCCCCATAATTTACCTCCTCTGGGTGCCATGTTCTGACTGAAGTATTGTAAACTCCTAGAGGGCAGGGCCTGCTCACTCCAGGACTCCCCCAAGTGTTTAGTTCAGTGTTCTGCACCCAGGAGACAAGGGATAAATTCAATTAATTGATCGATCGATCGATTGGAAGGACCCCCAGGCCTGGTCTCGGTCTAATTTTTAAATTCCCAAGCCAAAGAGAGAAGTAACCCAATGTACAGATTTACTTACAAGAAAACCGAGGCAGCTGCATCGTCGAAGATCAGTGCTCCAGGCTTATTGTGATCAATCAGTCATATTCATTGAACACTTACTGTTCAGAGCACAATTTATACTGTGCAGAGCACTGTACAAAGCGCTTGGGAGAGTACAATACAACAGAGGTAGTATGCACATTCCCTGCCAAGCACCCCAGCTATTGACTCCTGAATAGCAGGGCTATTTGCATCTCCCCAACTCCCAGAAGGTCCATTTCCCCAGTCCCCCTAGCTCCCAGGGAAAAGCAACAAAAAAGATTTGGGGATGGAAAATAGATAGCAAAAGGATGGAATTAGCAAAAAGAAAGATGGAAGGAATTCAGGTTGTTTGAACTGGAGAAGAGAAGACTCAGGGGGTCTTGAAAGCTTTTTTCAAATAGAAGAAAGAGTCCAGTGACCAATTGTTCTCTGCCCACGGAGGAAAGGATGAGCAGATATAGGCTTAAATGGCCACAAGGGAGAGTTGATTTGGATATTCCTAACTGTAAGATGGATCAGGAACAAAGACAGGCAGGGAGACAGATGTCCATTTCCCCTAGATGGTGTAAGCATGTATCTGTTTGGAGGCAGAGGGCTGGTTGAGATGGCCTTCTCAGCTCTAGAATTATATCATTTGCCCAATTTGTTGACGGAAAAATAACAGATGCCGATTTGCATGCTATTTGCATATCATTTGCAAATCTCTCCTCCACCCCCACCCCTACCCTCAGTGTTCTTCAGCGTTTTCAGTCCATACTCTCCTCGTTAGCCCTAGTCCCTGCTCAATTTTTTCAGTTCCTTCTTAGCTCTGTTCGCCTGCTGTCCTGCTTCAGGCTCTTAAGGCTCCACTGGGGTTGAGCTGGATGAAGCCACCTGTCCTTAGGTGACTGGTTGGCTCCAAGTGCTTTCACCATTTCCAAGGGCAGTGGGCAGTTTTGCCTCTGACCACCTAGCTCCCGTTCTGTCTCCCAGACTGTCAGAATTTGGGGGCATATCAGTGCCTTTTTAGATGCTTCGGTGGCAAGCAAACCCCCTGTTTGGGATGCATGCAGGTCAGGGATGGTAGCAGGCAGTGCCAGTCCACCCAGACAGAGAATTGACAGAACACTTTTCTTTTTCTCAACCCAGGCTTCCTCTTGTGTGACCGTAAGCTCACTGTGGGCAGGGAACATGTCTGCCTACTCTATTGTATTGTGCTCTCCTAAGCACTTAGTACACTGCTCTGCACATAGTAAGAGCTAAATAAATACCACTGATGATTATGATCCCTTCTCTCATCCCCACTTCAGACTATGAGCCCCATGTGAGATAGGAACTGTGTCCAATCCGATTATCCTGTATGTACCTCCTCCCTTAGTACAGTAAAAACATTTAACAAATACCCCAATAATTATCATTTTTAGGTAGGAATTCTCTCTCTCCTGGACTGGTAGTGCCAGAAGCAGCCTCAGTTGACTACTGTTTTACCTCCCCAGGCTAAGGGAAAATCTGAGTTAGGAGAGGCAAGCTTGATAGCATGATGGAGTTGGCTGGTTCCAGACCAAATGGGCATGGCTTATTTGAGTGGAGAAAGCTTAAAGCTGCCTCTGAGGATTCTCCAGGCTCCAAGGTGAAAGGTCAGGAACAAAAGCTGAACCATACCTCCCTTTGCCTCCCCTTCCTCCATCCCTCCCTGCTCAGGGAAAAATTTTGTGAAGCCAAGTTGGCAGAGCACTGATTTGCTCTGAAATATAGTGCTTTATAGTGGCTCAGCATCCTGAGAAAAGGCAGCTTTCAGAAAAATAAACCCAGACAGATAACCTCCAGGGCAAGTTTGGATTTCAGACCCTAAAAAAGGAGTAGAAAGAAGCAGGAAGAAGGATTGAGGTTAGGTAACAGAAAGAACTTACTGACTCTGAGAGAGTCTGGGAAACTTTTTCTGAGCATAGCCAATTCACCAGTAGCATTTATCTAACCCCAGGTGTACAGGGGCCTGGCCCAAGGTCTAGCTAGCCATGGGTCGGAGAAGGTGAGATGGAGGAAGGGGGAGAGGCTTGGGGCCAGGTAGCCATGAGTCTTGAGAAGGTGGGGTGGGGCAGGGGCTTGGGGCAAGGTAGCCCTGGATCTAAGAAGGTGAGGAGGGGCAAGGGCTTGGGGTCTGGTAGCCATGGTTCTGAAGAGGTGAGGAAGTGGAGGGAGGGAGGGGCAGAGTCTTTCCAGCCAGAGGCTTCTAGGTTTGGAAGATTGGAGGGTGGCCCGATGTCCTGATGGCACCTCATAGAATCTGGGATGTGATTCAGAGAGAGCAGGCGGCCCGCCTTGAGCTGGGAGCTTGCTGGAATTTGTCAGAAATGGGCAAGAAGGATCCAGGCCTGGGAGCCATCTGCCCACCCGAGGAGTGGGAGAGGAAAGCCCCCAGAAGACCTCCTTTGACTCCTCTCTACCTATGGCTGTGGGGCAAGCTCCCTCACCAACTCTTCCATTCACCCCCTTTTGCCCCACACCACCTCATCCCTTGGAGCCCTTCAGATCTCTGGACCACAGGCTGCCTTGCCACAACCTGCCCCCTTTAACCTTACCATGGGGTTCTCTTCCACTGCCCAACTGACCCCTGCATCCAATTTGTGCTTCTGCTGTCTCAGTATCCTGGACTAGACTCTCCCTTCCAGAGTGTAATCTCCTCATCGTCAGGGATTGTGTCCACCAACTCCATTGTATTGTATTTGCCCAAGTGCTTAGACAGTGCTGTGCACATAGCAAATACTTGATAAATACCATTGATGTAAAGAATCAGTCAATCCTATTTATTGAGTGCTTACTATGTGCAGAGCACTGTACTACACACTTGGGAGAGTACAATACAATGATATAAAAGACACATTCCCTTCCCACAGTGAGCTTACAGTCTAGAGGGGGAGACAGACATTAATATAAATAGATTGACATTGAATGATTGACAGGCCCAAGGTGGCAATCCTTAGAATCATGGACTCAGACCAGGACCCCTCCACACAGGACTAAGAGGCAACAGCTCTGTCTTAAATTTATTAACAAGCTTTTGCCTGCTGAGTAGCTCCTAGGAATCTTTAGAGCTGTAGCTTTGAGGTTTTAGTCTCAAATTACAATACATATCTTCTGCTCTCTCATCCATTCTTCTCCCCCTCCCTGCCCCCTTCCACTTCACCACTTACTTTCTGAATGAACCATAAATGGCAAGTGCAATTACTCTGACAGCAGTAATGTGGCCTAGTGAAACGAGCTCTGGCCTGGGAGCCAGGAGATCAGGGTTCTAATCTTGGCACTGCCACGTTCTGCTTTGTGACTTCGGGCAGTTCACTTTACTTCTCTGGGTCTCGTTTTCCTGATTTGTCAAATGGAGATTTTACAGATGTTCTCCCTCTCCTTTAGACTTTGAGTCCCTTGTGGAAAAGGACTTGGGTCCTATCTGATTATCTTGTATCTACCCCAGTATTCAGCACAGTGCTTGTCACATCAATCAAACATATTTACTGAATGCTTACTATGTACAAAGCCCCAACTAAGTGCTCAGGAGAGTACAGTATAACACAGCTGGAAATGCAGTCCCTGCCCATCAGGAGCTTACAGTTCATTAGGGGAGACAGACATTAAAGCAAGGGGAAGCCGCAGAGAATAAGGATACCTACGTAAGTGCTGTAAGGCTGCAGGTGGGGTTTTTGAGGAGAGGGAAGACAAGGCCTGAACAGTTTGTTAGAAAAATGATCCAGGCAGAAGAGTGAAGTATGGACTGGAGTGGGGAGAAATAGGGGGCAGAGAGGTCAGTAAGGAGGCTGATATCATAGTAAAGGGAGGACATGGCAAGTACTTAGATCAGCAAGGTAACAGTTAGATGGAGAGGAAAGGGGGGATTCTAGAAATGTTGTGTAGATAGAACTGACAAGATTTGGTGACAGATTGAATGTGTGGGTTGAGTAAGAGAGATGAGTCGAGGATAATGCCAAGGAGGATGGTGGCCCATAGTAAGCCCTTTACACATTCCACTATTATTATTATTTTCCTCAAACTCCCTCAGGTGACTGCTGGCCTAGCTCAATCCTGGGACTGGCCTTGTCCCATCCCTCTTGCCCTGATCTCTGGTGTTTAAGGCCACTATTCTGAGAGAGGAATGACAGGCATTTCCCCGTTCAACTGATTTGAATGAAAGCAAGAGGGAGCTAGGTCAGGGTGATCTAAGGAAGTTGTGAAGGCTCCAGCTTTGAGGACTTTTCAAATAAAAAACAGGCACACCAGTTCTGGAGATTGAAAACTCCTTAAGGGCAGGGATTGTGCCTATTAATTCTAGTATACAAGTGCTGGGTTCAGTGTTCTGCACACAGGAAGTGCTGAATAAATGCCACTAATTGATTGATGGTTTAGGCCATGGAGTTGGTAAGTTGATCTTCTAAGATTCTCCCACTTTTCAGATTCCATGGGCGTTCCAAGTCCTGCTGAGAGGCTTCTGTAGCAATAGTCCAGCCCCTTGTGGGCAGGGAACATGTCTACAAACTCTGTTATACTGTACTCATCCAAGCGCTTAGTTCAGTGCTCTGCACACAGTAAGGACTTATCATCATCATCATCAGTAGTATTTATTGCGTGCAATAATATTAATAACTGTGCTATTTGTTAAGCACTTACTATGTGCCAAGCTGTGTTCTACTGAGGTAGATCCAAGGTAATCAGATTGCCCCACGTGGGGCTCACAGTCTTAATCCCCATTTTACAAATGAGATAACTGAGGCACAGAGAAGTTAAGTGGATTGCCCAAGATCACTCAGCAGACAAGTGGCAGAGCCCGGATTAGAATCCATGTCCTCTGACTCCCAAGCCTGTGCTCTTTCCATTAAGCCATGCTGCTTCCCTACTGTATGCAGAGCACTGTACTAAGCGCTTGGGCGAGGATAGTGCAACAGAGGTGGTGAACATATTCTCTGCCCACAGTGAGTTCACAATCTAGAGGGCAAATCAGACATTAATATAAATGAATAATTTATCATATATAATTATGGATGTGTATGTAAGTTCTATGGGGTCGAGGGTGGGGTGAATGCTAAATGCCTAAAGGTCACAGATCCAAGTGCATCCATGACGCAGAAGGGAGAGGGAGCCGGGAAAAAGGGAGCTTAATCGGGAAAGGCCTCCTGGAGGAGATGTGACTTTAATAAGACTTTGAAGGTGGAGAAAGTAGTTGTCTGGCATATATGGAAAGGGAGATAGTTCCAAGGTAGAAGGAGGATGTGGGAAAGGGGTTGGTGGTAAGATAAGCGAGATGGGGGCCCACTGAGTGAGCTGGCATTAGAGGAGTGAACTTTGTGGACTGGATTGTAGTAGGAGATCAGTGGGTAAAGTAGGAGTGGGAGAGCTGATTTAGTGCTTCAAAGCCAATGTTAAGGAATTTCTGTTTGATGTGGAGGTGGATGGGCAACCATTAGAGGTTCTTGAGGAGTGGAGAGACATTAACTGAACTTTTTTTAGAAAAATTATCTGGGCAGCAGAGTGAAGTATGGAATGGTTTGAAGAAAGACAGGAGATAGGGAGGTCAGCAAGGAGGCAGATGCAGTAATAATAATAATTATCATTATGGTACTTGTTAAGCACTTACTCTGTGCCAGGCACTGTTCTAAATACTAGGGTAGATAGAAGTTCATCAGGTTGGACACATTTCCTGTCTCACATGGGGCTCACGCTCATTCCCATTTTACAGATGAGGTAACAGGCACAGAGAAGTTAAGTGACTTACCTAAGGTCGCACAGCAGACAGGTGGCAGAGTTGGGGATCAGAACCCATGTCCTTCTGACTCCCAGGCCTTGCTCTATCCACTAAGCCACACTGCTTCTCGGGCAGGATAAGTGCTTGGATCAGCATGGCAGCAATTTGGATGGAGAGGAAAAAGCAAATTTTAGTGATGTTGTGAAGATTGAATCGTCAGGATTTGGTGACAGATTGCATATGTGGGTTGAATGAGAGAGATGAATCGAAGACAAGGCCAAGGTTACGGGCTTGTGAGATAGGGAGAAGAGCGGTATTGCCTACAGTGATGGGAAAGACAAGAGGAGGATAGGGTTTGGGTCGGGAGATAAAGAATTCGGTTTTGGATATGTTTAGTTTGAGAGGTCGGCAGAACATCCACTTAGAGATGTCCCGAAGGCAGGAGGAAATGTGAGACTGTAGAGAAAGAGAGAGGTCAGGTTGGGCCTGGAGATGTAGATTTGGGAATCATCTGTATAGAAATGGTAGTTGAAGACATGGGAGTGAATGAGTTTTCTTCCTGAATCCTATTTCCAGTTAGACCCCCTGCTCCCTTCTGTAGGTGTCAGACTCCCCAGGAGTGAGTGAGGGGAGAAGGACTGCCCCGACCTTTCTCCATGCCCCCTGAGTTACACTACCCCTGAGCAGATGCATTCCCTAACTAAGCCCTCATTTGTCCTACTCCCTCTCCCTTCCGTGTCGCCTATGCATTCGGCTCTGTCTTCTTTAAATACTTGATATTCACCCCACCTCCAGCCCCGCAGTACATGTATACGAATGCATAGTTTACTTTAATGTCTATCTCCCTTTCTAGAATGTAAACTCTGTTATCCACTATATGGTGCTCTCCAAGTGCTTAATACAGTGTTCTGAATGTAGTAACTGCACATAAATGCCATTGACTGATTGATTGACCTGCAAGGAGGACGATGTAATGCTAACCTTCTCAATGTACCTCCATCTCATCTATCTCGCCACTGACCCCTTGCCCACATGCTGTCTCTTGCCTGAAACACCCTCCCTCCTAAAATTCGACAATTATTCTCCCTTATTTCAAAGCCTTACTGAAGGCACATCTCCTCCTGGAGGCCTGCCCTGACTAAGCCCCTCCTTTCCTCTTCTCCCACTCCCTTCTGTGTCACCCTGACTTGCTCCCTTTATTCATCCCCCTCCCAGCCCCACAGCATTTATGTCTATATCTGTCATTTATTGATTTCTATTAACATCTGCCTCCCCCTCTAGACTGTAAGCTTGTTGTGGGCAGGGAATGGGTCTGTTTATTGTTATACTGTACTCTCCCAAGTGCTTAGTATAGTGCTCTGCACCTAGTGAGGGCTCAATAAATATGACTGAATGAATGAGATATTACGTCTGGGAAGGGCTTGGAGCCCCTGGCCGGCATGGGCTTGTTGCAGGCAGGGGAGCCGTCGGCGTTTTAGCCCCTGAGACCAAATACTCCACTCACTTTCTCTGTCTGATTGTTTTAGCAGTTTTCCTGCTCCAGTGGAAAATGCGAACAACCACACAGGAAATGAGCAGGCACACTGACTGGCTTGTCATCTTGGTGATTTCCTTTAAGGGTGAAATGTGCAGCTCGTCAGCAGGAGGTTAAATTGGTCTGGCCCAGAGTCAGGTCTGTTGTGGGCAGTGACGATGCTAGCTTCTCCCAGTCAGCTCTGCTCCCTTCCTCCTTGAGTTCAGTACTCCCTGCCTCTGCAGGACTTTGCCCCGCTATCTTCCTTGTGCCTCCAAATCCACTGTCTCCCCAGTACTGAGATTTTGCTGATGTCTATCAGAGGTGTGAATGCAGTTTTTAAACCAGTCCCATCCCTGGGGACAATTGTGAGGTAGAGGGAAAAGCAGGCGTGGCCTAGTGGAAAAGAGCATGGGACTCCTCCGTGCTCAGGCCACCTGGGTTCTACTCCCAGCTACACCATGTGCCTGCTGTGTCACATCCCTTCTCTGACCTTCAGTTTCCTCATCTGTTAAACGGAGATGAAATACTTGTCTTTGCCCACTCTCCCAACACACACACCTTAGACTTTGTGGTCCCACATGGGACAGGGACTCGGTCCCTTTTTGATTGTCTTGTATCTACCTGAGTGCTTAGCACATAGTAAGTGCTGAACAAATAGCACAAAGATTATTATTAGGGAAGAGGCTGAATGGGCAACTGGGATGAACCAGTGTCCCAGAACACAAAGAGAAAGTGTCTGAGAGAGCAGAAGGGAGTTTGGTTAGGGCTGAGAGGCAGAGGAAACTCGATTTCAAGGATGGAGTAAATTGTTGGTTTTGAGGTGGCATACATAGCCAATAGCAGTGCCAGCTAATCTCCTGCTAACTACAAGAAGCCCCTCCCCATCAGCAGCCCGGTGAGCTCTTCCGACAAGAGGCCACTCCGGATCTCACTAAAACCCTGGAAGGGGACACCCAAGCGGGCAAGAAAAGACTCCTCTGTTTCCAAAGAAGGTGGGTGAGCCCTCATTCCTGTTACCAGCTGGGGCCACCCTTGTCATCACCATTATAATGGCCACGGTCATAGCTGATGAGACAGTTGATGGGGAGAGGGGGCTGTTGGCCTGATCCTGGGGGAGGGGTGAGGAGAAGGGAGGATGGGGGGGAGGGGGAGGAAGACTGCAGAAAGGACCTAAGTGTCCCAGTCCCTTCTTTATCCTTGATTGGAGCCTCTGGGTTAGCCAGTGGTCTAACTCCCCTCTTTCCCCCAATTCCCTGCCCCACTTCTTTTGATGATTTTCAGACCAGCCTGGTTTTCCGGCTGAGAAGAGGTGCTGAGGAAGTTGAAAGAAGTGTCCTCCAGTCCTTTCCCCCAACCCCCCAGGGTATTGATCTGCCCAGTCCAACTAAGATTGCCCACTGAGCTGGTTGTGGGCAGGGAATGGTTCTACCAACTCTGATGTACTGTACACTCCCAAGAGCTTAGTACAGTGCTCAATAAATACCATTGATTGATTGACTGAGACCTAAAATCATCCAATCAGAGCTCTGCAAGGGGCTAAAAGGCCTCTCCCTCTGCCCACCCCTTCTCCCCCCCCCCCCCATCTCAAACAGCTGTTCTTCACATTCTGCAGACAAGGGGATGTTCAGGTTCCCTTGGTAGCCCATTCAGGATTTCACAACTCTTACTGATGGGAAGACCCCCCTTTAGGTCTACACTTCCTCTTTCTTGCTGCAATTTGATTGTATTTTCCTCTTGTCCTTTTCTCTCTCTTGTTCTCCCCCTACCCTATGGGACCCATGTCCATTCTTTCCTAAACTTCCTCCTCTCCCAACCCTCTCTCTTGTCCCCTCACCGCATCCACCCAAAAACTCCCAACAGCCACTCTCCTCTCTGTCTCATGCATGATACGGGGATGTCTCTCCCTCTTCAAATATCCCCTCTGGAATGGGAGAATAAATAGGAGCAGTAACCATCAGATGACTGAGGGAGAGAAGGAAGTCAGCTGGGATGGTTGAGGAGGCTGAGGTGGTAGGTAATTGTGTTGGAAACGCATGTCTTTAAACAAAGATCACCAGTCACTAGATCCCCCTTACAAAGAGCTCCTTGTCTTGGGATTCCCACTGGGGGCCTTTCCAGCAGTCAAAGAGCAAATGCAGTTGTTCTCTTGTGAGGAAGTTGTCCCAGAGCCGATCCACATGAGTTTCTCTGTACTGAATGGCAATCATTTGGCTTCCCATCCAATCACGTTTTTGTTGAGTCACCACAACCAAGCAACAACCTCGGGAGGTCAAAAGGCAGGGTTCTCCCTGCTCCCCTGAGACAGTTGGATCAGGAGGAGGCCAGGAAGCTCACCCCATTGACACAAATTTCATAATCAATAATAATTGCAGTATTTGTTAAGTCCTTACTATGTGCCAAGCACTGTACTCGGCAATGGAGTTGATACAAGTTAATCAGTTCGAGTCCAGTCCCTGTCCCACATGGGCCTCACAGACTAAGTAAGATATCATCAGCATATCAGCCTCAGTCATTATGAGGCACTTTATGTGGGCAGAGCACTATACTAGGCACTTCATTCACTCATTCAATAGTATTTATTGAGCGCTTACTATGTGCAGAGCACTGTACTAAGCACTTGGAATGTACAAATCGGTAAGATAGAGACAGTCCCTGCCCTTTGACGGGCTTACAGTCTAATCGGGGGAGACAGACAGACAAGAACAATGGCAATTCATTCATTCATTCATTCAATAGTATTTATTGAGCGCTTACTATGTGCAGAGCACTGTACTAAGCGCTTGGGATGAACAAGTCGGCAACAGATAGAGACAGTCCCTGCCGTTTGACGGGCTTACAGTCTAATCGGGGGAGACGGACAGACAAGAACAATGGCACTAAACAGCGTCAAGGCGAAGAACATCTCGTAAAAACAATGGCAACGAAATAGAATCAAGGCGATGTACAATTCATTAACAAAATAAATAGGGTAACGAAAATATATACAGTTGAGCGGACAAGTACGGTGCTGTGGGGATGGGAAGGGAGAGGTGGAGGAGCAGAGGGAAAAGGGGAAAATGAGGCTTTAGCTGCGGAGAGGTAAAGGGGGGATGGCAGAGGGAGTAGAGGGGGAAGAGGAGCTCAGTCTGGGAGCGCCTCTTGGAGGAGGTGATTTTTAAGTAAGGTTTTGAAGAGGGAAAGAGAATCAGTTTGGCGGAAGTGAGGAGGGAGGGCGTTCCAGGACCGCGGGAGGACGTGACCCGGGGGTCGACGGCGGGATAGGCGAGACCGAGGGACGGTGAGGAGGTGGGCGGCGGAGGAGCGGAGCGTGCGGGGTGGGCGGTAGAAAGAGAGAAGGGAGGAGAGGTGGGAAGGGGCAAGGTGATGGAGAGCCTTGAAGCCTAGAGTGAGGAGTTTTTGTTTGGAGCGGAGGTCGATAGGCAACCACTGGAGTTATTTAAGAAGGGGAGTGACATGCCCAGATCGTTTCTGCGGGAAGATGAGCCGGGCAGCGGAGTGAAGAATAGACCGGAGCGGGGCGAGAGAGGAGGAAGGGAGGTCAGAGAGAAGGCTGACACAGTAGTCTAGCCGGGATATAACGAGAGCCCGTAATAGTAAGGTAGCCGTTTGGGTGGAGAGGAAAGGGCGGATCTTGGCGATATTGTAGAGGTGAAACCGGCAGGTCTTGGTAACGGATAGGATGTGTGGGGTGAACGAGAGGGACTGGCAATAAATAGGATCAAGGGGAAGAACATCTCATTAAAACAGTATCAAATAAATAGAATCAAGGTGATGTACATCTCATTAACAAAATAAATAGGGTAATGAAAATATATACAGTTGAGTGGACGAGTTCAGTGCTGAGGGGATGGGAAAGGAGAGGTGGAGGAGCAGAGAGAAAGGGGGGAAAAGAGGGCTTAGCTGAGGAGAGGTGAGGGGGGGAGTAGAGGGAGCAGAGGGAAAAGGGGAGCTCAGTCTGGGAAGGCCTCTTGGAGGTGAGCTGTAAGTAGGGTTTTGAAGAGGGGAAGAGAATTAGTTTGGCAGAGGTGAGGAGGGAGGCCATTCCAGGACCGTAGGAGGACGTGGCCTAGGGGTCGACGGCAGGATAGGAGAGAACGGGGGACTGTGAGGAGGTGGGTGGCAGAGGAGCAGAGCAGGCGGGGTGGGCAGTGGAAAGAGATAAGGGAGGAGAGGTAGGAGGGGGCGAGGTGATGGAGAGCCTTGAAGCCTAGAGTGAGAAGTTTTTGTTTTGTGCAGAGGTTGATAGGCAACCACTGGAGGTTTTTAAGAAGAGGAGTGACATGCCCAGAGCGTTTCTGCAGGAAGATGAGCCGGGCAGCAGAGTGAAGAATAGACTGGAGTGGGGAGCGAGAGGAGGAAGGGAGATCAGAGAGCAGGCTGACACAGTAATCTAGCCAGGATATTACGAGAGCCCGTAACAGTAAGATAGCCGTTTGGGTGGAGAGGAAAGGGCGGATCTTGGCGATATTATAAAGGTGAGACCGGCAGGTTTTGGTGATGAATCAGATGTGTGGGGTGAACGAGAGAGACGAGTCAAAGATGACACCGAGGTTGCGGGCCTGAGAGACGGGAAGGATGGTCGTACCATCCACACTGATGGGGAAGTCAAGAAGAGGACAAGGCTTGGGAGGGAAGATGAGGAGCTCAGTTTTGGTCATGTTGAGTTTTAGGTGGCAGACAGACATCCAGGTAGAGACGTCTTGGAGGCAGGAGGAGATACGAGCCTGAAAGGAGAGGGAGAGGACAGGGGCAGAGATGTAGATCTGTGTGTCATCTGCATAGAGATGATAGTTGAAGCCGTGAGAACTAATGAGTTCACCGAGGGAGTGAGTTGGAGATTTACACAGAAGTAACGGACGGCATCGAGGCTTCCGAAAAGCTCAATCCAAGGAGGGAAGCAAGCAGCCCCAAATCGTAAACATACGATAGGAATAAGAGTAAAGCCTTCAGTTTTCAGGAGAGCTTTCCAGATTAATTCCTAATCTCCCCATCTTCATGGCCACTTCAGGACTCCTGCCCCTCCCAAGTGTTTGGGAACTCACCACTGCCCAAACTGCACTTAGGTACAAATCTGTACACTCTATCACTTCCTCCTCTCTGTCATTGATTTCAGTGTCTGTTTCCCTACTAGACTGCAAATTTCTTGGATATCGACCTGGATTGTGTCTACCAGCTGCTGTACTGGGCTCTCCCAGGCCCTTAGGACAGTGCTCTGCATACATAGGTGCTCAGTAAGAAGGATGGATTGATGGAATGGCCAGCCTGTGGTGGTCTTGCCAGTCTTGGAGGGGCTCTGGCATTGCTCAGTACAATGCTAAGTGGTTAGTTACAGTGCTAAGTGCTTAGTACAGTGCTCTCTGCACACAGTAAGCATTCAGTAAGTACCATTGATTGGTTGATTGATTGAGGACCCATGGGGCAGACCTGACAAGAGCCTCCTTGGTAAAGACTAAATGGGGAAGGACCTGCAGCTGAGAGGGAACCACCCCCAGAGGCGACTAGGCAGAGAGCAGTGTTTTAGGGCTAATGAGGAAGAGTTCCCTGAAGCATTTTCGGTAGCCACGGCCACTGGGGGCCCTTTCTGTGCTGACTCTTGTCAACCTACTATATTCCCCCTTCCATGTCCTCCTAGGAGATGTTGTGCTTCCGGGTTTTGAATTGGTTAACTCTGTGAGGACTTGGGGATGACCCTCAGTTTCTCTCCCTCCATCTCCTCCATCTGGGCCCCTTCTGGTCTCCATAATAATACCTGTGGTATTTGTTAATCGTGGTATTTGTTAAGCCCTTACTATGTGACAGGCACTGTACTAAGCACTGGAGTAGGTACAAGCAAATCGGGTTGGACACAGTCCCTGTCCCGCATGGGGCTCACAGTCTTAATTCCCATTTTACAGATCAGGGAACTGAGGCACAGAGATGTGAAGTGATTTGCTCAAGGTCACACAGCTGACAAATGGCAGAGCTGGGATTAGAACCCATGACCTTCTGGCTCCCAGGCCCATACTCTTTCCAATATGCCATGTGGGGCTAACTCAGCCTTGGATAGCCCCTTCTGGTGGGCCTAGGAGTCAGAGATGTAGACCTTCTAGAGCTATGCCCATTTCTGGACTCTCCCCCAGGTCCCCTCTGTGGCTTCCATCCAGTCCAGGGAAGGAAGCGGTGGGGGGAGCTTTTTGGATGGCAGCAACCGGGCCTCACTCCATTGAGTCCAGGCCATAACCGGCATGGTGAGAAGGTTGTGGGATGTGCCTGGTGATGCGGTCAGCTGGGACAGCAGACAATAGCAGCAGGAGCCTTTCCCCTCCTTTTCCTCCACTGCCTTCAGCCTCACTGACTTCTCTTCAGGTAGTAGGTTCAAAACTCACCCTAAAGATTTTTGACTGGTTTGGAAAACTGAATTTTTGTTCCCAGCACTCTGATCCCAGCCATCTACCCCAGGGTACATCCCCAGGCCACCTTTATTCCAGGCCTGAGTCTCTAGGGAATAGCAAGAAGTGGGGACCCTCCCCTTCTTCCTCTGAAGACTGTGGATCCAGAGTCAGGTGAAGTCACCATGGTAACTGATGGATGACAGGGACTCTGGCTGCCATGGCAACAAGACTAAGCCTGAAAGGAGAGAGAAAAAAAGTGCCATCTGCAATGTCTCACTTCCACCATTCCCCTTGGGTGGGGGTAGGGTGTCTGTGCCGGTCGGGGGGCGGGGGGAGAGGTTAGGAGGGGTAGGGGGGAGAAAGGTGGAGGAGCAAAGGCGAGTTTTACCAGAAATTGGAGAGCCTTCTCTGATTCTTTTAGCATCCACTCTAACCCCATCCAGGAAATCTCAATGAGCCATAGGGCTTCCTTTTCAGGAACCTATTCCTTCAACTCACCCTTCTCTGAAAGGAAGTTTTTCCTCATGACTAACCCAAAACAGATCAAAGCTCATTAACCTGAGGCTCATTCAGATCAGTGAAGAGCATTTCAAACTCTTAGGTTGTGAGCACTTTGAGGGCAAGGGATATTGTAGCATTCTTGCCCATGTATTCTCGGTGTTAAGTGTAGTGCAAGCAGGTGCCCATTTTCCTCAGTAATCTAAACTTTTTTAGGGAATTTACCTGAACTGCTCTTGGTCAGTTTGGTAAACTCACACATACTTACCTAGTTTACCTTAGGGCCAAATTATACATCTCTTGACTCTAGAGCGCTCCTAAGGATTTGGTTACTCTTGAGGGGAAACAGAGTCTCCGGAGAGAAGAGATCATTTATATCTGTGTGCCCAGAACTCCTAGTTCTGTTGAGTGAGCATGTCTAATCATTCCATGGCCCTCTCCCAAGCACTTAGTACAGTGCTCTGCACACAGTAGGTGCACTCAGTAAAAGCAATTGAGATCATGAATGTCCTCCCTGGGCCTCCATTTTCCTCTTAGAAATAATAATAATAAAAATTATGGTATTGTTTAAGCACCTACTGTGTGCTGTGTGCTGCAATGAGCACTGGGGTAGACTCAAAACAAGCAGGTTGGACATAGTCCCTATCCCACATGGGGCTCACAGTCTAAGTAGGAGGAAGTAGGATATAATCCCCATTTTACAGATGAGAAAACAGAGGCATAGAGAAATTAAGTGACTGCCCAAGGTCACACAGCAGACATGCGATGGAACTGGGATAAGAACTAAGGTCCTCTGGCTCCCAAGCCTGGGTGTTCACTAGGCACCCTGCTTCCCGTGGAAAAATAGAAGACAGCTTTCTCTCCTCTTAAGGCTGCTGATAGAAACAAGAAGAACTTGCCTGCCCAGGGCTCCCTCAGAGAAGTTGGAGGGATTCAATGGAGATCAGTTCAGTCATAATCTGGGAGAGACAGCTTGCTTGGAGAGTCTCGGGGGGATTCAAAATGGCAGCACTCAGGAGACCTTGGCAATCCCACATCCGTCTCCTTCTCCCATTGCACTTAAAAGCCTGAGAAAGTTTGACTCTCTCCTAAAAGCTGCTCTCACTTAAGCTGGGGGTGGTCTCAGGTTTCAGGACACTGGACTCTCTCCTGCGAGAAACAAAGCTTCCCGTGACTTCAGAGCACCGCCCAAGAAGTGCCGAGGAAGCTGCAGACAAAAATCAGCGTTAGGCCTCGGCTTGACTGTCCCTGCTTTGATTTCACTGGTGGGATTCAGAGCCTCTTGGGATAGGCGGTGAGAGGCTCTTGGCCACTATGAAAGTGAACTGGGCTACAACTCCTGCCTGCTGTTGACTTTGTTGAGTTGGTGAGCAAGAGCCCATTGTTACTATGGCAACCAGGGTAGATACTGGCAGCCCTTGAGAATATTGAACAAACCTTGGTCTATAGCACTCCCTGCCCCTTGCCCCACACTCATAATAAGAGCCTGTTCCAATAAAACACAATCCACAAAGTTGACAAACATTCTGGACACACGTGGCATCAGCCAAGGCGAGTGGCTACTATCCTCCCAACCTCTGTCTCAGTGTCTGTAACAAACTGTGCCCTTTGTTAATTTGTGTTTCTTTGTCTTTGCAACTTTACAGTACAGTAAATGCCAGAGGGAAGGAGTATGGCCTAGTGGAAAGGCCACAGCTCTGGGAGTCTGAGGACCGTGGTTCTAATCCCAGCTCTGCCACTTGCCTGCTGGGTGACTTTGGGCAAATCACCTACCTTTTCTCTCCCTCAGTTTTCTCAACTGAAAATGGGGTTTCAATAGATTAAATACCCGTTCTCCCTCCTACTTACCCTGTGAGCTTTATGTGGGACAGGGACTGTGTCCAACCTGATTAACTTGTATCTAGCCCAGTGCTTGAGGACAGTGGTTGACACTTAGTAAGTGCTTAACAAATACCATAAAAAAACAGATATCACTCACCCAAATAGTGGTGAACGTAACAAGGATATCACAGTTTGCCATAGTGGAATCTGCCATCTGCCCCCTTACCTATTAATTTCCCACAAATCAGAGTTCTGATGTGAATTTCCTTTAACCTGCAGGTCTTCAAAAACGCAACTGTGATAATATAGAGGAAATAGCCAGATTTTTTTTAAATAGTATTTGTTCAGGGCTTACCATTTGCCAAACACTTCTCAGCGCTGGGGTAGATAAAAGTTTATTAGGTTGGACACAGTTCCTGTCACATATGAGCCTCACAATCTACGTAGTGGGGAGAACAGCTATTGAATCCCCATTTTACAGTTGAGGAAACTGAGGCCAGAGAAGTTAAGTGACTTGCCCAAGGTCGCACAGCAAGCAGTTGGCAGAGCTGGTATTCTAGGTGAAGATGCTTCAGAATGGCAAAAATGTCAGCCAATGCTTTGTATTCTGTGCCTGCAAGGTGGATTCTCTAAATCCAGCAACTCTTCTCTTACTCTCCTCACTCCCAGCCCTTCTGTACCCTGCTCTGAGTCCCTCAAGAGACAGTATCTGGATCTAATTCTTACCCGTGCACTCTTTCCCAGTGCTTAGTCCAGTGCTCTGCCCACAGTAAGCACTAAATAAATACTACGACTACTATTCCTGAGCCTCAGAATTAGCCCAGGCAAGAAAGAGTTAAGGTCCTAGTAGTGTTTCCCCTCTCCTCCAGGGGTTGGCAGCCCCTCCCCTCTCCATCTGCTTCCATCTGGGGTGACAGGGCACCCCTTGCTGGGGAAAGGGGCGGGGGGTGGGAACTAGGGCGAGACAAAGGTCAGGGCAGTGCAGAAGGCAGAGAGAAGGGAAATGGTTTGTTTGGATGGTCTGGGGAGGAGTTGGGAGCTGAGGTGGGGGGCTTGAGGAGAAGAGAGGAGATTTAATGAGGACAGGGATGCAAATGAAGACCCTAGCTGTGCAGACCTCACAAACCCTCCACAGTGGAAAATTTGCATCATGGAGTGGCTTGGGTTTGCGTACAGTGGGAAGAGCCACTCCAGAGACCCGGAGGCAAAGTGGAGGGCAAGAGAGAGGTCAATTATCTGGGATACTGGAGCCAGAGGCAGCTGGGCTTCTCAGCAGCATCTTCCCCTCTCCTCTCTCCTTTCCTTTATCCCCATCGGATGCACCGATGACAGGCATGCTCGGCCCCGCCTGTACAGGATGAGATCACCTCAGTAAACATCTGGGCATTTGGGCATTCACACCTGCCGAGCACTTAGGAACTTCTTTCTATGGTCTATTACATCCTCTTTCAGCATCTGTCTTCCCTCTAGATTATAACTTCCTAGAGGGCAGGGGATTGTATCTGCTAACTATTGTACTCTCCCAAGTGTTTAGTACAGAGCTGTACACAAAGTAGGTGCTCAAAAAATGCAATTGACTGATTGAGTTTGCCTGAGGATTTACAAGGCACCCATCAGTTTCTCATAGCTGGCCACCAAGTGCCACCTCTCCTTGTCATCTAATCCTGTACCTCCCCCCACTCTGATGCTATGTGAGGGATGTCACAAATCCCAAAATGTTTCTCCCCATTGGGAGCTCCACCTAGAACCATTGTGGTGTTTCAGGAGTTCCCAGACAGAAACGATCTTCCTGCAAGTAATGATAATTATATTTTCTAAGCACTATACAAAGTGCTGGGGTAGATGCAAGATAATTAGGTTGAACACAATCCCCATCTTGCATGGGGCTCACAGCTGAAATAGGAAGGAGAACAGGTACTGACTCTCCATTTATAGTTGAGGAAACTGAGGCCTAGAGGCATTAAGTGACTTGCCCAAGATCACACAGCAGGCAAGTGACAGAGTCGGGGTTAGAACCCAGGTCTTCTGACTCCCAGGCTTGTGCTCTTTCCACTAGACCACGCTGCTTCTCAGTATGGCAGTGGTGGTGACCAGAGAAACCTGGAATTAAAAGATGTAGAGAAGAGGGGCTAGGAGAGCTGTTTAGGACTTAGAGAGTGTGTTCCCTTTACTTCTGCTTCTTGCCTCTCATCTCCCCCTTGGACTCAGAATCAGTCCTTAGTTGCACCATAGTTTGCTTCAGCCCAGTCCTCGGTGCCCTCTGAAGGGCTGATGGAAGTACAAAAGTGCAAGGCTTGACGCATCTTCTGTAAATCCCTGATCAAACTTCAGGGTCTTCAGTCCCTTCCCCCCTAGAATCATGGAGCTATCCCATCAAACTTGACTTCTAGAATGTAAGCTCACTGGGGGCAGGGAACCTGTCTGTCAACTCTGTTGTACTCTTCCAAGTGCTCAGTCTAGTGCTCTGCACATAGTAAGCACTCAATAAATACCATTGATTGATTGGTCGTGCTTGAAAGAAATAGTTCAAAGCAGTGTTTATAGTCCCACACTTGGTTTCGAGTCTTTGTACTGGGGACTCCTGTGATATATCAGCTATAGGACCAAACATTCGACCTCTCTGGAACAGGCAACTATGCCTGGACAAATGGGCCCCTAAAATCTGGGGCCCTGGGATGGGTACCCTGACTGTCCTAGTGCAGTCCTGCCTCTAGGTTGTTCACCCTCATTCTATTTACCTCCATGGTGGAAATTTGTCTGCTTACTGAAGGGAGTCTTTCAGATGCTGTCTGTACCCATAATTACCAGTTATTTGGACAGCAGCATGCTCCATTTGACAGCACCATGCTCCATTCCCCCTGTGCAATGCCCGCCTCCCCTCCCCCCATCCCAATCCCTATCCACTAGTGACTCTAAGGACCACTAGAACCCACTAGTGGTCGTGAGTTCTAATCCCAGCTCCCCCACTTGTCTGCTGTGTGACCTTGGGCAAGTCACTTCATTTCTCTGTGCCTCAGTTACCTCATCTGTAAAATGGGGATTGAGACTGTGAGCCCCCCATGGGAGAAGCACCGTGTCCAACATAATTGGCTTGAACCCACCCCAGTGCCTAGTACAGTGCCTGGCATTTAGTAAGCACTTAACAAATACCATAATTATCATTATTATAATTATTATTTTTCTCATACAGAATTACACCAATCTCCAGAACCCCACCTTTGAAAGTGTTGTCTATTAGTCTGGTACTAGGATTTCCCTAGCCTGCTGGGCAGATATAGTCCATTCCTGTCCCCATTTCCCTTCCCTGTTTCTCTGCTGAGTCCTAATCCTTTCTCCTCAGGTGTCACGATTGATGCTGAACTGATTATGGGGACAGCAGAGAGGCTAAGTAGAGGTTTGCTTTACTCTGTGTTTGGGTGGTTTGGGTCGCTGCCTCCAAAATCCTGCTGGAGGGCCACCTGATACTTCCTGTCAGTGACCAGACCCGTAGGGTTGGGTTACAGCTGCCTGAAGAGAAGCTTTGAAACCTTGATCCACCGGGGTTAATGCCCAGCTCACGTTAATCCAGGCTCCTCTCCCTTCCCCGGGAGGAGATGCTGTGGCAATGAAGTTTCGGAACCGAGAGTTCCTGTGCAGTGTCAAGGTTTGGGAATTCAGGTTGACTGCTGTGAGTATTAGAAGTTTAGAAGCAGCGTGGTCTAATGGACAGATCTTGGCCCGAGACTCACGGGTCCTGTGTTCTCATCCAGGCTCCACCACTTTCTTGCTGGGTGACCTTGGGCCAGTTACTTGACTTCTCTCTGTCTCAGCTACTTCACCTGTAAAATGGGGATTCAATAACTATTCTCCCTCCCCCTTAAACTTGTGAGGCCCCTATGGAGCAGGGGATGTGTCTGACCTGATTATCTTGTATCTACCCCAGTGCACAAAATAGGCATGTAACAAATACCCCCAGTTACTACTATCAGTTCTCAAACAGGAGAGGAAGATATAATGAAGAATATTATACGAGAAGCACGAGAAGCAGCGTGGCGCAGTGGAAAGAGCACGGGCTTTGGAGTCAGGGCTCATGAGTTCGAATCCCAGCTCTGCCACCTGTCAGCTGTGTGACTGTGGGCAAGTCACTTAACTTCTCTGTGCCTCAGTTCCCTCATCTGTAAAATGGGGATTAAGACTGTGAGCCCCACGTGGGACAACCTGCTTCCCCTGTGTCTACCCCAGCGCTTAGAACAGTGCTCGGCACATAGTAAGCGCTTAACAAATACCAACATTATTATTATTATTAATGAAGGTATTTATTGAGCACCTGCTAAGTGCAAAGCCCTGTACTAGGTACTTGGGAAGCACAAGAAAAGCATAAAACCTGTTCCTTGCCCACAGGGAGCTTCTACCCAAGCAGAATATTCCCTGATCTTCCCCAAATGCTCAGTTGGACAGCATGACACTAAACATGACCCAACAGACTGCCTAATGCCGCTTTTCCCTCTTCCTTAGACTGAGTCCCTGTGGGATGGGAGCTGAGCTTGACCTGATTAATTTGTACCTACCTCAGTGCTTGGTGAAGTCCTTGGCCTATAATAAGCGCTCGCAAATACCTCAATTATTCTCTCTAGGAATTCACTTTTTCACGAGCCTGGATTATTTGCTGGGCAAGAATGTTTTTGTGGCATTTGATATTTTCCTTGGGTGGATGAACTATCCCTGGACCCTCTTCACTGAGGTGAGCATGTGCCCAAGCAGGAAACAGTGGCAGAAGCTGAATGGTTCTCAGTTCACTGAACATCCCTCCAGGCCAGAGGTCTGAGAGATTCCGGGTCACTCCTTGGGGATCAAGTTGAGATAAGCCCTCCTGGGGGTCCCAGAGGGTTCACCCCCCTGAGGACCCAGTCTGGCCCCAGCAGATCTGTGACTGCCCCCATCCAGTAAGAAGCCCAAGGAGATAATGGGTTAAGTCCAAAAGGCTAATCTAATGCCGGTTCTGTCACTTGTCTGTTGTGTGACCTTGGGCGAGTCACTTGGCTTCTCTATGCCTCAGTTATCTCATCTGTAAAATGGGGATTAAGACTGAGCCTCATGTGGGACAAGGACTGTGTTCAACCCGATTGGCTTGTATCTACCCCGGTGCTTATTATAGTACCTGGCACATAGTAAGCACTTAAAAAAATCATTAAAAAAAATGGCAAGTCTTTCCCAGAATAAGGGGTGATGTGGGAGAAGGGTAGGACTGAAATGCGAAGTAGCATGGCCTAGCGGATAGATCACGAGCCTGGGAGTCAGAAAGTCATGGGTTCTAATTCTGGCTCGACTGCTTGTTTGCTATGTGACCTTGGGCAAGTCACTTCACTTCCCTGGGTCTCAGTTTCCTCATCTGTAAAATGGGGATTGAGACTGTGAGCCCCTCATGGGAAGGGGCTGTGTCCAACCCAATTTGCTTGTATCCATACCAGCGCCTAGTACAGTGCCTGGCACATAGTAAGCACTTAACAAATACCATCATTATTGGAGAAGCAGCATTAGCTTAGTGGATAGACCATGGGCCTGGGAGTCAGAAGGACCTGGGTTCTAATCCCGGCTCTACCACATGTTTGCTGTGTGACCTTGGTCAAGTCACTTAACTTCTCTGGGCCTCAGTTGCCTCATCTGTAAAATGGGGATTAAAACTGTGAACCCCATGTGGGACAGGGACCGTGTCCAACCTGATTACATTGTATCTACCCCACCGCTTAGAGTAGTGCTTAGCACATAGTAAGTCTTAACAAGTACCATAATTATTTTTATTACTATCATTATTATTATTGTTGGGGCTTCCCACACCAGTCTGTACAGAAACCTAGGCCCTTTTGGACTCTCTTCTGGACCAGGAAACTCTAAAGTCAGGGATCACACTCAGGGCGGAGGTTCTGATATCCCCTGCTAATCAGTGATGTCCACCCCACGGAGAAAATAATTATTTGGGAATCCTGAGAGCCAACATAATTAGCTGAATAAATCTCAGGAGATAAATGATTCTGCCTGGAAATTGTCTGCGTTGACCAAGAATTTATTCATTCATTCATTCATTCATTCAATAGTATTTATTGAGCGCTTACTATGTGCAGAGCACTGTACTAAGCGCTTGGAATGAACAAGTCGGCAACAGATAGAGACAGTCCCTGCCCTTTGACGGGCTTACAGTCTAATCGGGGAAAGAATTTATTAACATCTCAGCCCAACAGTTGAAACTCAGGAGTTCTCTCACTTCATTCATTCATTCATTCATTCAATAGTATTTATTGAGCGCTTACTATGTGCAGAGCACTGTACTAAGCGCTTGGGATGAACAAGTCGGCAACAGATAGAGACAGTCCCTGCCGTTTGACGGGCTTACGGTCTAATCGGGGGAGACGGACAGACAAGAACAATGGCACTAAACAGCGTCAAGGGGAAGAACATCTCATAAAAACAATGGCAACTAAATAGAATCAAGGCGATGTACAATTCATTAACAAAATAAATAGGGTAACGAAAATATATACAGTTGAGCGGACAAGTACGGTGCTGTGGGGATGGGAAGGGAGAGGTGGAGGAGCAGAGGGAAAAGGGGAAAATGAGGCTTTAGCTGCGGAGAGGTAAAGGGGGGATAGCAGAGGGAGTAGAGGGGGAAGAGGAGCTCAGTCTGGGAAGGCCTCTTGGAGGAGGTGATTTTTAAGTAAGGTTTTGAAGAGGGAAAGAGAATCAGTTTGGCGGAGGTGAGGAGGGAGGGCGTTCCAGGACCGCGGGAGGACGTGACCCGGGGGTCGACGGCAGGATAGGCGAGACCGAGGGACGGCGAGGAGGTGGGCGGCAGAGGAGCGGAGCGTGCGGGGTGGGCGGTAGAAAGAGAGAAGGGAGGAGAGGTAGGAAGGGGCAAGGTGATGGAGAGCCTTGAAGCCTAGAGTGAGGAGTTTTTGTTTGGAGCGGAGGTCGATAGGCAACCACTGGAGTTGTTTAAGAAGGGGAGTGACATGCCCAGATCGTTTCTGCAGGAAGATGAGCCGGGCAGCGGAGTGAAGAATAGACCGGAGCGGGGCGAGAGAGGAGGAAGGGAGGTCAGAGAGAAGGCTGACACAGTAGTCTAGCCGGGATATAACGAGAGCCCGTAATAGTAAGAGTACCTCATCTCTTCTCCTCCCCACACCCCCATGACAGCATAAAACTTTACCTCTCTGGAGCTGTTTACCCAAGAGGCTGGAAAGAGAGGTTGCAGAGGGAGGGCTCCCCAAATTTGCTTTCTGGCTTCAACTTCTGATGCTCTTGACTCCTTTATGATCTTTTCCTCTCATGCCAAATGGAAATTTAACCAGGACATTTAGGTCTGAATTTGGGATCGGAACGGACCAAGTGTCAAGCAATTAAAGTGTGTTACTAAACAATGTGGCTTAGTGGAAAGAGCACAGGAAGAAGGCAGGAGACGTGGACGCTGACCTTCGAGAAGTCACTTGACTTCTCTGTGCCTCAGTTTCCCCACTTGTAAAATGGGAATAAAATATTAGTTCTTGCTTCCCCCTTAATCCCTGAACCCTGTGTGGGAGAGGGACTGTGTCTGATTTCACTGTATTTTATCTACCACAGTGCTTGGCACAGTGCTTGACACTTGGTCAAAACCTAATAGATACCACTCTTATTATGGCCCCCCAAATGTATCAACCACAACTCTAACTCACCACAACCCTCCCCACTGATTTGAACTGCACCCTGAGGGATTTTTTCACAAGTGGGTTCTCCAAACTGTTTTTTGTTTCCCCATTCCCTTGCCTCCCACTAAAACGCTTTAAGTTCCTTGAGGGCAAGGGTCATATCTCCTTACTCAGTTGTACTCGCCCAAGAGTTTAGTATCTTGCTCAACACATACTAAGCAGCCAAAAGATTCAATGAAATGATGGATAAATGGAGGCAGGACGAGTTCCTGACCTCTGTAAATTTCGTCTACGGGGCCGGGGAACAAACGACTGTTCCCCTTAGTTGGGCATGTGGCACAGGAGAATGAAGATTAAAGTGGCCCAGCTGGTAACAGAATCATCCATGTGTGCTTGGACACGAACGTTCTCTCCAGATGGGCCTCCAACAACCTGTGAGCTTCCGAGTGCTGAGTCGCTCTCTCTTCCTTGGGGGAGCTGGCCTTGAGCGCCAGATTCAAGTTCTTAGTACAGTGCTCTGCACACAGTAAGCCCTCAATAAATACAATTGAATGAATGAATGAATAGATTCCTAGATCTGGAAGGGGACCCTGGATGTCATCCCTTCCAGGCTCTTGTCCTGAATCTTCCTGCCGAAAACACTGCCAGAAAGAGAGCTCACCCCATGGGTCCCTTGTCCTAATGCCTCTGTCCCCTGAAAGTCCAAAACTTAAGCCTGTTTCCTCTTGCTCAGCCCTTTGAGGCCTTAGAGAACCCCTAGTCAAACTCCTAATATTAGCAATATGGCCTAGTGGAAAGAGCATGGGTCTGGGGGTCAGAAGGACCTGAATGCTAATCCTGACTCTGCCATTTATCTGCTGTGTGACCTTGGGCAAATCACCTCACTTCTCTGTGCCTCAAGTACCTCATCTGTAAAATGGGAATTAAGACTGTGCGCCTCATATGGGATATGGACTCTCTCCAACCTGATTAAAGGGTATCTACCCCAGTGCTTAGCACAGTGACTGCCACATAGTAAGTGCTTAAAAAATGCCATTAAAAATTGAACTCATCTCAGTCTCAAAGGCTCTCTCCCCTCAGTCTTCTCTTCTCTGTGATGAGTAACTACATTTCAATCAATCAATCAATGGTATTTATTGATGGGTTACTGTAAGGTAGAATACTGTACTGAGTGCTTGGGAGAGTAAAATACATCAGAAATGATAGACATGTTCCCTGTCTACAAAGAGCTTAGAGTCTACAGGGAGAGACATTTACATAAATTATGGATATTGACATAAGGGCTGTAGGACTGAGAGTGGGGTAAAAATCAAGGGTACAAATCCAAGTACATAGGCGATGGAGAAGGGAGTAGAGGAGATGAGGGATTAGTTAGGGAAAACCTCTTGGAGGACAGGTGATTTTAGTAGGGCTATTTTCCTCCAACTTTCCTCCTAGACCTTTTTTCCATCCCTTGAATGATTTTTGTTCTCTTCTCTGAAGGCTCTCCAGTCTCTCCCACGTCTGAAATCACAGTGACCCACTCAGGGTGCCATGTTCTAGAGAGGGCACAGTGCCAAGATGGGTAGAAGTATCAGGTCATCCAGGAGCCAGATATGTAGGGATGCCAGAGAGTGATTGGCATGGGCATCACAGGAGCACCCAATACCACTTTGTTCTTCCTCTGCCTTTTGTGGCTCCAGCAGGACCAGTAGTTAAGGGGCAGGCCAGATAGTGGCAGGGACACGTCCGCAACTCCTTCCTCCACTTCCGCCAAGAACTGGCCCGGAAGAGCTGGGAAAACCAGGAATGAAGTGTAGTGGCCAATAACACCCGGGCCCGATCAGTGGTGTTTATGGAATGCCTACTATCATCTTCAGTGGTATTTATGGTGTGTGCAGAACACTGAGCTAGGTGCTTGGGAGAGTACAATACAATAGAGTAGTACTATGTGCAGAGCACTCTACTAAATGCTTAGGAGAGTACAACTGAGTAAGACCCGTAGTCTCTGCCCTCAAGGAATGATAATGCAGTGGGGAAGGCCCACGGATGCAAGAAGGTCACAAAGGTCCCCGGCATTGCTGGCCTGCAGGAGCCAATCCCAACTGTGGCAACCACCTTTGGTCTACACATGGCCCCAGTGGGAACCAGTCGGTCCCAGCCTGTCTGAGAATTGGTGGCACTGGGCAGCTCAGAAAGTTGGATTCTCCAAAAAGTGGAGGGGGAGGTTGGATTTAATAATAATAATAAAAGTAATAATTCTAGTATTTATTAAATGCTTACTATGTACCAGGCACTGTACTAAGCATTGGGGTGGTTACAAGGAAATCAGGTTGGACACAGTCCCTGTGCTGCTTAAGGTCACAGTCTGAACCCCCTTTTTACAGATGAGGTAACTGAGGCACGGAAAAGTGAAGTGACTGGCCCAAGGCCACACAGCAGACAAGTGGCAGAGCTGGGATTAGAACCCATGACCTTCTGACTCCCAGGCCCATCTCTATCCACAATGCCATGCTGCTTCCCCATGCAATTTGATGCCATCACCCCGAGTCTGAGACCCAAGTGCAGCCAGAACACCCCTGCATTTCCATGACAATTCCAATGTTCAGCCAAGTGCTGTTGAGACTGAGAAGGGAAGGGGAGAAGGGCCAAGTGGGAAGAGAGAGCAGGATTGGTGGGGGGGGGGGGGTGGAACAGCAGGTGGTGCTACTCTGGAAAAGAGAACAGCTGGCTCATGGGTATGCTGTCACCAGCAACAGAACATACTTAGCCTGAGATCAATGGAGAGAATTTTGGGACAGCCCTGGGTGAACATGTCTCTCTGTCTCTCAAGAACCAGGACCCTCCCATGTGTCTCTTCAGCTTCCACTCGCCTAACTCCCAGCCACCCCCCGGCTCCCAGCCCCTTAATTCCTAGTCACCCCCTATCTGAGAGTTAATTTCTAGTCCTGACATGGCACTGGCATTAGCAGTGCCAGGCGGGAAGGGTGCCATCTCTCTGCCTTTTGGAATCAACCACCCAGCCTTAAGCCTAGATCATCCCAAGCTGGATGCAACAGTAAAAAAGAGTTCATGGGAGAAACTCCGAGGTCCATGGGAACTTGAGGGTTAAATGGAGACATTAGCCTACTTGCCCAATCACCGGGCTAATAATAGTTTGTACTAAGAGAGGAATCTAGTATGCTAATTTCATTTCTTTGCTTGCCTGAGCACCTCCCTAAGGGAGGGTAAGCTGGTGAAACATTAGTGTGTGGACTGGTAAAATGTGTACTTATTTGTAAGGAAGTATTATAGCATCTAATCGGTGGTCTCTACTGAGCGCTTACTTTGTGCAGAGAACTGTACTACCATTTGGGAGAGTCCAGTACAGTTTGTGGACAGGATCCCTACCCTCAAGGAACTTTTCAGTCTAATGGATAGTCTATCTGGGGACAGGAGCAGCCATGAGCCTCATTGGCTCCTGAGGCTTCTCATCCTCCTCCTGTCCTTCTCTCCGTGCCCATCGCTCCTCAAACTGACACTCTCTCGAGTGGTGCTCGGGTGACATAGCGCACCCTAGTCTGGGCATCCGTTGAGCAGGACCTTCCTCCAGGCAAGGTGCAGCTCTTTCCAAAATGTCCTCTTAAGGCCAAGTCTCCTGCCTTGGCCAATGGGGGTAGTGCCTAGTCAGGCAAAAAGCCTGGGTAGGCAGAGGGCCTAGGTTTCCTCAACTTACTGCCACCGTCTATCCCCTCTCCGCTTATCGGTAGAAAGTAAATGCCAGTCTTTGGGGATCAACCCTTCTTCCACTTTGCCAACCTTTCATTCATTCAATCAGTCATATTTATTGAGCACTTACTGTGTTCAAAGCACTGTACTAAGCACGTTTCTGCTGCTCCCAGGGGAGAACTGCCGCCTGGGCCACCTTTATTTAGCTCAGGGTCAGGGTGTTTTGCTTTCTAGAGCACTGCATCTTTCAAATAGATCCAGCTGAGAGAAACAACTCCTTGTCTTCCAAGATGATGATGACGATAGTATTTTTCAAGTGCTTACTATAGGCCAAGCACTGTTCTAAACACTGGGATAGACACAAGAGCATCAGGTTGGACAAGTCCCTGCCCCACATGGGGTTCACAGTCTTAATCCCCATTTTACAGATGAGGTAACTGAGACACAGAGAAGTTAAGCGACTTGCCCTCTCTGAATCTGAGCTCTTTCTGTTTTTGGATGCTCACACAGAGTGGCCACCGCTGGTAGGAGGATTTGGAATGGGGCTCCTACCCCGGCCAGCACAGCCATACCGGAGTCCCAAGGGGGCCTCAAAGCTCCCCGAAGTGGGAAACTTCTGCGGAACAGGTTCTGTCTGGGGAGTTTCGACTCCTGTCTCGTTGCCTGACCCAATCAAACCTTTTCTCCAAAATGTCAGTTGATTCTCACCAAGCTGGGAAGATCTGAGGGACAGGGGGAGAAGAAACAGGCATCACCCGATTCACTCCCACCCTCCCGAGCACCCCTGGAAGGCCAAGTCCATTTCCCTGGTTCCCCCGGCCTGCCCAACTTTCACCCTCTAGCTGGGTGCAAGCGATTCAAGGGATGGGAAATAGGTGCTAGGACAAGAGATAAAATCATAGTGATAATAGTAATAATTCAATCAATCGTATTTATTGATGGTATCTACCACCTGAGAAGCAGTGTAGCGTAGTGGAAAGAGCATGGGCCTGGGAATCTAAGGACCTGGGTTCTTCTCCCGACTCCATCACCTGTCTCCGGTGTGACCTTGGGTAAGTCACTTAAACCTCTCTATGCCTCAGTTACCTCATCTGTAAGATGGGGATTAAGACGGAGCTCCAGTGGTGGTGGTGGCAAGGAGGGGGTTAAGAACTGAAGGGCTGTGAGTTGGGAGGCTGGAAGCTGGTGGGCTGGAAGCCAGGGGATGGCTGGGAGTTAGGTGGAGCTGGAGAGACTCATGGTAAGGTCCTGGTTCTTGAGAGACAGAGATAAGAGCTCTTTTGTCAAAGAGTAACGGGGGACATGCCTAACCAGGGCTCTCCCAAAATTATCTCTATTGATCTCTGATTGTTAAACACTTACTACTTGTTAGACCCTTTACTAAGCATAGGGGTAGAATCAAGCTAATCAGGTTGGACACAATCCATGTCCCAAAATGGACTTCACAGTCTTAATGCCCATCCTACAGATGAGGTAACTAAGGTACAGCGAAGTTAAGTGACTTGCCAACGTCACACAGCAGACAAATGGTGGAACCAGGAGAAGAGCCCAGGTACTTTGGCTCCCAGGCCCATGTTCTTTCCACTATGCTACACTGCTTCTAAGGTGGTAGACACCATCCCTGCCCTCACAGAGCTTACAGTCTAGAAGGGAAGACAGAAGTTAGAATAAATTACAGATCGGGAGAGTGGTGCTTACTATATATGAAACTCCGTGCTGAGCACTGAGGTAGATTCAGGGCAATCAGATCAGACCCAGATAGAAAGTGGGATCATTAAGCTTAGAGAAGAAAAGGTTGAGGGAATGGAGGGGGGTGTAATTGCTAACTTCAAATCCATGAAGAATCATTTTGAGGAAGACGTTGAGCAGTTGGGCTTAGGCGAAAGCAGAAGGAATTTGGTTAGACACAAAATAGAACTTCCTTACTGTTCCGGGAACTGTACACTGGAGCAGACTATTGAGGGAGAATGGAATCTCCTTCCGGGGGACCTTTAAATCAAGACAGACACCATCTGTCCTGGAGGGTTTGAGTGCCTTTAGGACCCTGTCGGTTCTAGGACTCTAACTCTTCCGAGGATCAAAGAGATCAAGAGAGAAGCTCACAGAAATGCTAACTCTTCCCATATGCAATCAAGTTCAGACACGTCAAATTAGATTAGGAGTGACTCCAGCCGTGGCACTACTCTAGCTCCTTTCTTCTGAGGATTGTCTACAAATACCACGCCACTTCCCCTGACTGGCTCTGCCCTGGCTCATTCAGACCTCAAAAGAATCCTTGGCATCAAAGATCTGGTTATTTGGGGCAGATGTGATCTGGGGGGGAAGAGGGTCTTTTTAGACCTGAATTCTTGGAATCCTTTGCTCTTGTAGGAGCAGCCCAGGTTCCCGGAGAGCGGGAAGGGTCAGAATACAGTATCCTGTTTCAGATGGGAATAGTGAGGCCCAGGGATGCAGGGCACACAGGACTTGAGATCGCCATCGATTTTGAGTTCCAGGAGGGACAGGGATTGTGTTTAATTGCCACGTGGGTTTTGTCTCCCGACATTTAGTACACGTATGCTTAATATGTGTATATGTTTAATAGTCAATGGTATTTATTGAGCACTTACTGTGTGCAGAGCATTGTACTAAGCGATGGGGAGAGTACACTTCAACAATAAACAGACACACCCCCTGCCCACACTGAGCTTACAGTTTAGAGCTACACTGCTAGGTTCAAGACTTGCAACCCAGTGTCCTTCCACCACCCAGGGCTTCAGCTCCAAGGCCCGTTAACTCTTCTACCCATCTATTACTCATGTTTACTGGGGAACTTCTGAATGGTAGGCAGTGAATTAAGTGCTTGGGAGAGTTCGACAGAAGCCAGATCCCTGCCCTCAAGGAGTTTACACTTTAATGGGGGAGACGGACAGACACAGATTTCTCTCGAAGATGACCTCTAGGTTGTAAGGTTCTTGTGGGCAGGGAACATGTCTACCAACTCTTGTTATAGCATACTCTCCCAAGTGCTTAATACAGCGCTGTGCACACAGTAAGTGCTCAATAAATTCGACTGATTGATTGATTGAAAAAGAAGGAGCAGGAGAAAAAGCCAGAAGGTTACAGGAAACAGTACTAATATATCAAGTGAAATACTGACTTGCTCCTTTTGCTCTCCCCACCTCCCACAGTCCCTCAGCACTTACATATATATCTGTCATTTTGTTTATCTCTGTTGTCTGTCTCCCCAGCTCTAGACTCTGAGCTCACTGTGGTTAGGGAATGTCACTGTTAATTGTTGTATTGTACTTCCCCAAGTGCTTAGTACAGTGCTCTGCACCCAGTAAGCACTTAATAAGTACGAATGAATGGAATGGGTAATTGAACACAGATGAAAATATTCAGGTGTTCATTAGTACATACTTACTGGTGAACCTCTTCAGAGGTTGAGTGAAGGTACTGGTTTCTTGTAATGACAAGGCAGCTGGGGGCTTGCGAGGAGGAGGTGGAGGGCGGGGGCTGGCATGTTCCACACGTCTCCCACATCTGTTGTGGAGGAAGAAGCCCAGGGCCCGAGCCAGGGAACACTAGAACGCGCATTTTGGCTCCCATCTGTTCCCAGGCTCCGGCAGGGAGGCTTCAATTGGACAAACAAGGAGAATTCTGAGTGATCTTATTAGAGAGCGGAAAACAGCCACTGGTCTGGGCAGGCAGGCGGGCCGGCGGGGGTGGCGGCTCCTCCTGCCAGACATCCTGGCCACTTAATCAGAGTCCGGCAGCGTCAGAGAGATTTATTTACGAGGCTGGGACACATGAGGAGTTTCTCCGATGGAGACAGATCAGGAAAGTTATTGTCTTCGGGGTTTAACACTGGCCTAGAAACCCAGGCTTTGGAACCACTGGCTGACAGACTAGCAGAGTTGTCGAACACCTGGCAGGGCTCTCATGGGGTCATCTTATCTATGCCCTTCCCTCTGTTCAACACCAGCCCACCAGATCATGGTCATCTGTGCTATTGTGAGGATGTTTAACAATTTCAGTGGCAGAAGATTCTTTCTGATGTGTAACCCATGTCCCTCTCGCTGCAGTTCATCAATTAATCAATCATATTTTACTGAATGCTTGTTCTGAGCAGAACACTGTACTAAGCATTTGGAAGGGTACTCCCCTAAATGCTTAGGTACTCACCTCACCCCCATAGCAGTTAGATATTTCTATATTCAGTTTCTATCACCCCCACTAGACTGTAAACTTCTTGAGGTCAGGAATTATGCCTACTTAGGCTACTGTACTCTCGCAAGCTCTTTGGACATAGCAAGTGCTTAGTAAATACCATTTATTTGTTCATCGATTGAGTGATACGATATGATCTCTGATTCAAGCAGTAGTGAGTGAAAATCAGTCCCTCGCCACCCCACCCAGATAATATTTTTTTCCAGTTTCCAATATTCCAATATCAAACCACCTTGGCCATCAGGAAGTTCTTCCTTATGTCTAATATGAATTCCTCCTGCTGCCAATCCAGCCCATTACTTGGCCAACTCCTTTCCCTTTGTTGGGGCCAGTTCCCTGTGAGCAGCCGAGCCTCCCTAGAGGTGGTGGAGAAGGGAATGACAGATGGGTTGGGAAACCAAACCCGGGGATGGTCAGGGGGTGGTGGCAGAGGTTAGGTGACGCAGAGGGAGGTCCGGTAACACAGAGAGAAGTCAGGTGACACAGAGGGAGGTCGGGTGACCCAGAGGGAAGGGTTGACAGAGGGATGCTTGACCTCTCGAGGGATGCAGCCAGGCTGAATTCTCACAAAAGCTCTTTGATTCCAGAGCAGATGTCCTGGGGCTGGGTTTGGGGGGAGTTAGCCATGGCAAATTGGGCGCAAGATCACAAGGGGCACAGGGGAGGCAGGGGTGGAAATGAGAACCCAAGCAGGGACGACTCTGGGCCTTTTCTGGCCCCTGGCTTCTGTCTATGTGAACTGGCCTTCTGCCTCTACAACCCCTCCTTTCTCCAATTTCCCAGTGACTCTCTGGCCACTGCTAGAGGCCGAATCCCCAGTTGAAGCACTTCTGATCTGACTCAGTCTTGCTTAGTTCCTGACACTCACTGTCACTTAGCTTGCATTCCCACATCCTAGGGCCTCCTGGCTCCTGAAAGGCCTCAGTGGCTATCTTGGAAAGTGTTGTTCAGTCAGCGGTGTTGATTGAGCTCCCACCTTGGATGACACCAGAGAACCAGCAGCTCAGTGGAGACTCTGAGGAAAGGGAAGGAAACCTCTGCCCTGGAGGACCTTTCAGTGTACGGGCGGACAGAAACACACCACTGAAAATAAATGAACACAAGTGAAAGGAGTCCCAAAACAAACTGGTGTATAAAAACCCAAATGGCAGACCTCCATTTATATGGTGCAGAGATAGTTCCCAAATACAAAGAAATCTCTGGAATGGGGACATCTCCCCGGGTAATCTCCATTTTCCCTTGTCGTGTCTTTTCAACGGGCACTGTCTTTAGCACACTGAAAATAAATGCAAATGAACATAAATCAAATATTATGATTTGTGTTCATTTACACTTATCTATTTATCTTGCCAGTCGCCTTCTATCAACTGGTGCAGCATTGTTCTTCTTCCTGCCCTCATTATTTATATACAATTTATATCTGCCTGTGTCCCCACCCTCCCTAGATGGTGTGCGTTTCCTTGAGGAAACTCTTTTGAGGAAACTGCCTTGAGGAAATTGCATCTTTTACTCCTATTATTTCTCCCTACTGCTCAGTATAATGGTCTTTGTACAGTAGGTGTCAATAAATATGACTGATTGATTGACTGAAAACTTGAGGCGGGGGAAGGGTAGGGGAGGCTGTTTATGCCACACTATGAAAGGGTCGCATATCCATGCCCCAAGACAAGTAGTATTCCAGTTGCAGGGCAGACCAAGCCCCTCTCTCTTTTCTATGGGTGTCAGAACAGACTTTCAGGTTGACTAGCTCTCCTGGAAGGATCAGGAGGAAGAAGACAAAAAGAGATTAGCTCACCTGGGAGAGAGAACATCAGCTGAGTATAAAAATGATGGCATTTATTAAGCATCTTCTTATGTTCCAAGCACAGGAATAAGCACTAAGGTAGTTGCAGATAATCAGATTGGACACAATCTCTATCCCTTGTGGCAAAGTCTAGGATGTGCAGAGAGCAAGTATCATATCCTTATTTTACAGATAAGGAAACTGAGGCTCAGAGAAGTTAAGCAACTTGCCCATAGTTATATAGCGGGCCAGAAGCAAAGCTGGGGTTAGAATCTGCGTTTCCTGGCTCTCAGTCCCATAGTCTTTCCATTAGGCCACACTGCCTGCCCAGTGGTCATTGGAAAGCTCTCCCGTGAGCCCACTGACCCAACACTTCATGGTTCATGAGCCACATCCGGATGTGAAGTAGGATGACATACCAGACACCCCTTTGCCAACACAGAAGTGGCAGATGTACGTGACGGTGCAGATATTATTTACGTGTTTTCGGTCACGTGACTGGTATAAGTTCCATAAAATAAAGTAACTGCATCATAAAGATTCACTAAAAAGTTCTTTGTAAACATCCACAGAACCTCCTCGCTGGTTGCCTCCCTCCCTTGCTCCAGAGTCAGGCTGTTGCCCTCCCTGGGCCCAGAGCTCAGCTGCTGCTGCGCAGATGCTGGGCTTGGCAACAAGAGCCAAAGGGGCAGAAAGCTGGGAAGTGTCACATAAAAATATGGCCCGTAGTGGGCATTTGGGGCCATATCAGTACTAGACAAGGGCAGAGGACAGCAAAAAGCCTGAAGAATGACCACCCATAACTCCCATTTGCCATTCAGGTCTCCTCACTAATGTCTGTCTCCCTCTGGACTATAAGCTCATTATGGGCAGGAAATGTATCTGTTTATTGTTCTATTATACTCTCCCAAGTGCTTAGGACAGTGCTCTGCATATAGCAAGTGCTCAGTAAATGAAATTGAATGACTGGCTTTGCCCCATTAGTCATGGTTTTAATTAAGTGCTTATTATGTGTCAGGCACTGTGCTAAAAGCTGGAAGTGAGAATCAGTCAGTCCCTGTCCTCATAATCAAGCTCAATGTAGGCAGGGAATGTGTCTGTTTATTGTTGTACTCTCCCAAGTGTTTAGTACAGTGCTCTGCCCACAGTAAGTGCTCAATAATATGACTGAATAAATAAGGTGTTTTACCCCATTTTAACAGATGGGGAAACGGAGGTCCAGAGAGGTTACGTGACTTGCTTAAGGTTACAGAGTGGGTATGTGACACAGCTGGGATTAGAAACTGGGTCTCATGACTCCCAGACCCATGTTCTGCTCTTTCCACTAGGTCTCACTGCTTCCCATTAGGCCACACTGTTCTTTGTTTCCATTAGACCACACTGCCTCCTACAACCTCCCATCCACCTTCAGGCATTACCAAGAAATCCCCCATGAAGCATTTCCAAATGTCACTCAGAGCCTAGAAGGACACCTGGGGCAAGACACCTAACACACCCATCCCTTCTCTCAACCCACCCATGATGCTCCCTTCTGCTGTTTTCACTGTTGCATCACAACCTTCCTCTTCAACTAAACCTCTGGACCCCTTTGGGCAAAGACCTGGAGCCTGCTGTGGATGAGGGGTTGGGAGAAGAGGAGAAATCATCATTGGAAGAAGGCAGAGAGCTCAGCAGCCTGGAGTCGTTGGTCCTCAGAGTTTGAATTGGAAAATGGGGGCAGTTTGTCTACCTGTCAGTCAGTGCGGACAGACCAGTCCTGGACCCCCAGGAAAGGAAGAGGGGAAGAAAGCAGATGAAGAAGGCTATAAGCTTATCGTGGGCAGGGAATGAGTCTGTTATATTGTTGTGATATATTCTCCTAAGCGCTTAATAGAGTGTTCTGCACACAGTACGCACTCAATAAATACCACTGATTGACTGAAGAGCAAGCAATCCAAGAGAGACTCAGGATAGTCAGGGAGACACTAACACCAACAAAGACATAAAAGCTTCTCTGCACCTCACTTTCCTCTTCTGTAAAATGAGGATTGAGTACCCTTTATCCCTCCTACTTAGACTGTGATTGCCACTTGGGACAGGGACTGGGTATGTATTGTGCTAGTGCTTAGCACAGTGCTTGGCACCTAGTATAAGCGTTTGACAAATGCCACCACTGATATTATGCCAACTCTGTTGTAATGTACTTTCCCAAGGGCATGGTACCGTGCTTGTACCCTCTAAGTGCTCAATTAAGACCACTGATTGATTGATTGTTATAATGATAATTATGGTATTTGTTAAGCACTTTCTATGTGCCAGGCACTGCATTAAGCGCTGGGGTGGATATAAGCAAGTCAGGTTAGACTCAGTCCCTGTCCCAAGTAGTGCTCACAGTCACAATCCCCATTTTACAGATGAGGTAACTGAGGAACAGAGAAGCTAAGTGACACGCCCAAGGTCACACAGCAGACAAATGGCGGAGCAGGGATTAGAACCCATGACCTTCTGACTCCCAGGCCCATGCTCTACCCTCTATGCCATTCTGCTGCTGAGTTGCCCCCAGCTACCAAAGCTGACAACCCATCTGGAGCTGTTCCAGGGGAAGACAGGTCTGGAAGAGGTCTTACTTCAGGTATGGGAGCTGCCTCCTCGCCCGCTGCCCAGCTGCTGCCGGGCACAGGACTCTGCTTTCTGGCAGGCCTGTCGCCCAGCTGGACTCTCAGCCTGGGCCACAGCTGTGCTCATTCCTCCCCAGAGGGCTGCTTTGCAGAAGCAAGGAAGCAATGGCCTCTTCTAATTCTGCCTCTGCACTTTCCAGCCTCCTGTTTTCATTACCACTCGCTGAGGCCCAAGAGATGGACTTTGGGGGGAGAAAACCAAACCCACAAGGGACTGGAGCCTGACAGAAAACTGATGGGCTGTTACAGGGCAAGGGACCCTTGCACGAACTCTTGAGCAGGTAGCGCTGAGAAACTAATCATGTATTCAGTTGTATTTATCGAGCATTTACTGTGTGCAAAGCACAGTACTAAGCAATTGGTGAGCGTACAATATGAGAAGCAGCATGGTCTAGTGGTTAGAGTAAGGACTTGGGAGTCAGAAGGACCTGGGTTCTAATCCTGGCTCTACCACTACTGTGCAACCTTGGTCAAATCACTTCAGTTCTCTGTGCCTCAGCTACATCATCTGTAAAATGGAGATTAAGACTGTGAGCCCCATGTGGGACAGGGACTGTGTCCAACCTGATTAGCTTGTATCTACCCCAGCACTTAGAAGAGTGCTTGACATATAGTAAGTACTTAACGAGTACTATTATTATTAATATAACAATAAGACACATTCCCTGCCCACAACAAACTTACAGTCTAGAGTCTAATCAATCTCTGAAGGTCCCAGGGGCCCAGCATGAAAGGAGGCCAGGGAGGTTGTCCACGGCACAGGACCGAAGTTGGGCTTGGGAGAACCTTGAGGGGCAGGGATCCATCCTACTAACTCGATTGTATTGAACTCTTCCAGGTACAGGTTGAGCCCATTAATCGTGTGGTGAGGGAGCCAATTCTCCCTCTTATCACTGTCCATCCGTAACTGCTCCTTCCTTATCCCAAGGGGTCAGCTGGTTATCTGATGCCTGGAGACAAAATCCCAAATCCTTGCAGCAATCAGCCAGCCTGAACTGAGTTCATCCGGGTTGGCTCATTCCATCCCAGTTTGAAACGTGAGGTGTAAAATTCGGTAGGAAGCCAATTACCTGAATGCCTCTTCTTTGAAATGGCCAGTCTTCTGAACCCCAGCTGTATCGGGTTAAAAAATAAATAAAAATGAAAAAAACTGGTCAGATTTGGTAACAATAATAGTAATAATAATAATATTTGTTTAGCATTTATTGTTGTATGCCAAACTCTGTACTAAGTACTGGGGTAGAGTCAGGATAATCTGGTCGAACACAGTCTTTGTCCTACGTGAAGTTCACCATCTAAGTAGGTGGAAGGCCAGGTGAAGAAGCTGAGACCTACAGAAGTTTTTATCAATTCCTGTCTATAAATCCACAAGTGTCTTCCTTCTTGTCCATAATAGGTTCTTCAAGTGTGCCTCAGTTTCCTCATGTGTAATATGGGGATTGTCCTAATAATAATAATGGTATTTGTTAAGTGCTTACTATGTGCTAAGCACTGTTCTAAATAGTTGGGTAGATACAAGTTAATCAGGTTGGATTCAGTCCCTGTCCCAGGTGGGGCTCACACTCTTAATCCCCATTTTACAGATGAGGTAACTGAGGCCCAGGGAAGTAGAGTAACTTGCCCAAGGTCACACAGCAGTCATGTGGTGAGGCTCACACTCTTAATCCCCATTTTACAGATGAGGTAACTGAGGCCCAGGGAAGTAGAGTAACTTGCCCAAGGTCACACAGAAGTCAAGTGGTGGGGCCGGGACTAGAACCCAGGTCCTCTCACTGCTAGATCCATGCTCTGCTCACGAAACCATGCTGTTTCCCTAGCCATGAACCTTTGTACTCCCTCCTCCTGAGGCATAAGCCCCAGGTGGGATGGGGCAGTGCCCTCCATGATTATCGTTTATCTACCCCTGCGCTCAGTACAGTGTTTGAGCCATAGACCGTGCATAACAAGTAGCAAAATTATGATGTCAGTGATTAAAGTGTTCTGCACACAGTGAGCCCTCACTAGGTACCACTGAGGGATGGACAAGGAAAGAGTTCCCAAGCTGCCAGTGCAAAGGGAGGCGAAGCCAGGTAGTGTAATAATAACAACAGTGGTATTTATTAAGTGCTTACTATGTTCCAGGCACTGTACTAACCATGGGGATACATGCAAGATAATCAGGTTGGACACAGTCCCTGACTCACACAGAGCTCATGGTCTTCATCCCCATTTTACAGATAAGGTAACTGAGGCACAGAGAAGTAAAATGACTTGACCAAGGTCAATCAGCAGAAATGTGGAGTCAAGATTAGATTACAAAAAGCAGCGTGGTATAGTGGAAAGAACAGGGGCTTGGGAGTCAGAAGACGTGAATCCTAATCCCGGCTCTGTCACCTGTCAGCTGTGTGACTTTGGGCAAACCACTTAACTTCTCTGTGTCTCAGTTACCTCCTTTGCAAAATGGGGATTAATAATGTTGGTATTTGTTAAGCGCTTACTTTGTGCAGAGCACTGTTCTAAGCGCTGGGGTAGACACAGGGGAATCAGGTTGTCCCACGTGGGGCTCACAGTCTTAATCCCCATTTTACAGATGAGGGAACTGAGGCACAGAGAAGTGAAGTGACTTGCCCACAGTCACACAGCTGACAAGTGGCAGAGCCGAGATTCGAACTCACGAGCCCTGACTCCAAAGCCTGTGCTCTTTCCACTGCGCCACGCTGCTTCTCTAAGAGTGTGAGCGCCAGGTGGGACAACCTGATTACCTTATATCTACCCCAGCACTTAGAACAGTGCTGGGCACATAGTAAGGGCTTAACCAATACCATTATTATTATGGTATAATAATAATATGGTATAATAATAGAACCCAGGTCCTTCTGATTCCCAGGCCCGTGCTCTACCCATTAGACCACGTTGCTTCCCCTCCAGAGAGAAGGGGGATGGAGAGGGGCGGGCCAAGGAGGGTCCTCCTCCCCTCCCCTTCCCCTCTCCCGCCCTCTGCTCTTCCTCCTTCCTCTCAGCACTGTGCATATTTGTATATATTATTTATTACCCTATTTATTTTGTTAATGAGGTGTATATCTCCATGATTCTATCTTGATGATGTCTTGTTCCGTTTTGCTTTGCTGTCTGTCTCCCTCATTTAGACTGTGAGCCCGTTATTGGGCAGGGATTGTCTCTGTTGCCGAATTGGCCATTCCAAGCGCTTAGTACAGTGCTCTGCACCTAGTGAGCGCTCAATAAATACTACAGAGTGAAGAGGGTGTAGGGCGAGTCCCGCAGCGTCTCGGCCCAGGGCGCACAGCGCCACCTGGTGACCGCCTGTCGGCAGCCAACCCGGGCGAGGCCGAGGACGGGCAACGAAGGAAAAGGACAAAGGGGCAAGAAGGGAGGGGAGAAACCTATCCGCTGTGGCCTCCTCCCCCTTTGGGTGAAAGCGCATTAATAATAATAATAACAACAATAATAATAATAATAGTATTTCTTAAGCGCTCACTATGTGCCAAGCACTGCTCTGAAGGCTGCGGTAGATCCAAGGTAATCAGGATGTCTCACGTGGGGCTCACAGTCTTCATCCCCATTTACAGATGAGGGAACTGAGGCAAGGAGAAGTTAAGTAGTAATAATAATAATAATATTTAAGTGCTTACTATATGTCAAGCACTGCTGTAAGCGCTGGGGTAGATCCAAGGTAATCAGGTTGCTTCACGTGGGGCTCGCAGTCTTCATCCCCATTTTACAGATGAGGGAACTGAGGCAAGGAGAAGTTAAGTAGTAGTAACAATAATAATAATAATAATGATAATGGTATTTAAGTGCTTACTAGGTGTCAAGCACCGCTGTAAGCGCTGGGATAGATCCAAGGTAATCAGGTTGTCTTATGTGGGGCTCACAGTCTTCATCCCCATTTTATAGATGAGGAAACTGAGGAGAGGAGAAGTTAAGTAATAATAATAATGATGGTATTTAAGCGCTTACTATATGCCAAGCACTGTTCTAAACACTGAGGTAGAGATAAGGTAATCAGGTTTTCCCATGTGGGGCTCACAGTCTTCATCCCCATTTTCAGATGAGGTAACTTGACCAAAGTCACACAGCTGATAAGTGGCAGAGCCAGGTTTAGAACACACGATCTCTGACTTCCAAGCCCCTGCTCTTTCCACTAAGCGATGGTGCTTCTGTAAAGGGTTGGGCACAGTCCCCGTCCCATGTAGGGCTCACAGTCTCAAACCCCATAAAACAGCCCCAACCTGGCCCCAACCCATGGCAGTATTTTTATTTTTAAGGCATTTGCTAAGCACTTACTATGTGCCAGGCACTGTACTAAGTGCTGGGATAGATAATAATAATAATAATAGTAATGATAATTCTGTCACTTGTTAAGCTCTTACCTTGTACCAAGTGCTGGGGCGGATACAAGCAAATCGGGTTGAACACAGTCCCTGTCCCATAAGGGCCTCCAAGCTTCAATCCCCATTTTACAGATGAGGTAGCTAAGACCTAGAGAAATGAAGTAACTTGCCCAAGGTCACACAGGAGACGAGTGGAAGAACCGGGATGAGAACCCATGACCTTCTGACTCCCAGGCCCGTGCTCTATCCGCTACACCATAATAGGGGATGACACGGTCTATGTCCCACGTGGGGCTCACAGCTTTAATCCTCATTTTACAGATGACGTCACTGAGGCACGGAGAAGTAAAGTGACTTGTCTAAGGTCACAAAGCAGACAAGTTGTGGAGCTGCTACTAGGCCACAGTGCAATATTCCCAGCAAGAGTCCCAGCAATCTAGCAGTGTCCCCAGCAGCAGTCCCAGAAGCAATATGTAAATCATGTGGGGCTGAGGGTGGGATGAATATCAAGTGCTTAAAGGGTATAGATCCAAATGCATAGGTGATATAGAAGGGAGAGTGAAGAGGGAAAATGAGGCCTTAAATGGGGAAGGACTTCGCGAGATGGGATTTTAGTATGGCTTTGAAGAGAGGGAGAGTGGTAGTCTATCATATATGAAGGGTCGGGGGGGAGTTTCAGGAAAGAAATTGGCAGTGAGATGTACCAGATGGAGGTACAGTGAGTAGGTTTGTGGTAGCGGAGCTAAGTGTGTGGGCTGGGTTCTAGTAGGAAATTAGCAAGGTAAGGCAGGAGGGAGCTGATCGAGTGGCTTAAAGCCGACGGGTAGGAGTTTCTGTTTGATGCAGAGGTGGATGAGCAACGACTGGAAGATTTTGCGGAATGGGGAGACAGACTGGAAAGGTTTTTTTTAGGAAGATGATCCGGGCAGCAGAGTGAAGTATGGATTGGAGTGGGGAGAGACAGGATGTCAAGAGGTGAGTGAGGAGGCTGATGCAGTAGTTGAGGTGGGATATGATAAAATGCTTGGATCAAGGGGGTAGTGGTTTGGATGGAGAGGAAAGGGCAATTTTATCAATATTGCAAAGGTAGAACTGACAGAATTTGGTGGCATTAAATATGTGGGTTGACTGAGGAAGATGAGTCCAGGACAATGCCAAGGTTATGGGCTTGGGAGACATGGAAGATGGTAGTGCTGTCTACAGTGATGGGTCAGTAAGGGAAGGACAGGGTTGGGTGGGAAAATGCAGAGTTCTATTTCAGACGAGTTAAGTTTGAGGTGTCAGAAGCAATCCCAGCAGAGGTCCCAGCAGCAACAATGGTGCTTTTTAAATGTTTACTATGTGCCAAGCACTTTTCTAAGCACTGGGGTACATACAAGTTAATCAGGTTGTCCTACATGGGGCTCAGTCTTAATCCCCATTTTACAGATGAAGGAACTGAGGCCCAGAGAAGTTAAGTCACTTGCCCAAGGTCACACAGCAGACATGTGGCAGAGTGGGCATTAGAACCCAGGTCCTTCTGATTCCCAGCAGCCCAGCAGTGGTCCCAGCAGCAGTCCCAGCAGCAATTCAGCAGTTGTGGTCCCAGCAAGTAGTGGAGAGAACATGGGCCTAGGAGTTACAAGGCCATGGTTTCTAATCCCGGCTCTGCCACTTGTCTGCGGTGTGGCCTTGGGCAAGTTACTTCACTTCTCTGTGCCTCAGTTCCCTCATCTGTAATATGGGGATTGAGACTGCCAGCCCCACATGGGACTGGGACTGTAACCAACCTAATTAACTTGTATCTACCCTAGAGCTTAGAACAGTGCCTAGCGCATAGTAAGTGCTTAACAAATACCATAATTATTATTATTATTATCCTTATTATCATTAACAGTAGCCCCAGCAACCCCATCATCAGCCCAGCTGTAGTGGCCCCAACAGTAGTCCCAGAAGCAGTCCCAGCCTGCAGCTCTCCAACTTGCCCCTCCCCAGGCATCAGGGGAAGGCAGAGAGCAGAGTACCTGATGTACCTAAACTGAGGCTAAAGACATCCGTATGTGGCTCTGGATTCTCCCCCCTCGCTTGCTCCAGCTTGGCGGTCCAGTCCCCACTTTTTCCAACTACATTCCAATAGACTGTCACTTCTCCAAACTAAGTTGACACCCAAACCCAAATTAGGAGTGGCTATCCTGGAGTGACAGGAGCATGGCCTAGTGAAAAGATCATGCACCTTGGAGTCAGAGAACCTGTTCTAATCTGGGCTCCACCACTTATCTGTTGTGTGACCTTGAGCAAGTCATTTTACTTCTCAGGGCCTCTCTTTCCTCACCTGTAAAATGGGGTTAAAATGCCTTTTTCAACTAGATTACTTTGAATTTACCCCAGCGCTTAGTTGCAGTGCTTGGCATATAGTAATAAGCGCTTAACAAATACCACAATTTATTACTATTATTATTATTATCCAATCTGACCAGTTTTTAAAATTTTTATTTATTTTTTATCTGAGCCAGCTGGGATTCAGAAGACTGGCCATTTCAGAGAAGAGGAATTGGGTAATTGGCTTCCTACTGAATTTTACATCTCATGTTTAAAGCTGGGATGGGATGAATCAGCCCGGATGAACCCAGTTCAGCCCGGCTGATTGTTGCAAAGATTTGGAATTTCATCTCCAGATGTCAGATAACCAGCCGACCCCTTGGGATAAGGAAGGAGCAGTTAGGGATGGACGATGACGAGAGGGTGAATCGGATCTCTCACCACACGATTCATGGACTCAACAAGAGTCCCTTGACAATTGATCTGATCGATACTGCAAGCTTGTTATGGTCCAGGAGCATGCCTACTAATTCTTTTGTATTGTACTCTCCCAAGTGCTTAGTTCCGTGCTCTGCATTAGTAAGTGCTCAATAAATACCACTGGTTAAGTGATTGATCAATTATAGAAGCAGTGTGGCTCAGTGGAAAGAGCGCGGGCTTGGGAGTCAGAGGTCATGGGTTCAAATCCCTGCTCTACCACTTGTCAGCTGTGTGACTGTGGGCAAGTCACTTCACTTCTCTGTGCCTCAGTTACCTCATCTGTAAAATGTGGATTAACTGTGAGCCTCACGTGGGACAACCTGATGACCCTGCATCTACACCAGTGCTTAGAACAGTGCTCTGCACATAGTAAGCGCTTAACAAATACCAACATTATTATTATTATGATGATGAGTTGGAGATTAAGCTATTTTGAGAGATTAGTTTGAGAGCAGAGCATTTCTCACTTCTGGCAAGTTAACCATCATAAACCCAGAGACTCTTTTGTTGGAGGAGAGCTGAGAAGTCACTTGGTCCTGACACTTGCTTCCAAAGACCCCGGGATCAGAATTGAATAAAAAAATCCAGAGATTCGAGCGTGTGAGTGAAATGTCTTTAACAGCTCAGACAACTAGATGGGACAGTCATATATTTGGGGATGGAAAAGAACTACAGGGTACATTCAGGGTGATAAAATGTAATGAAAGCTAAAAAATTAATCTCTTTTTTGTTGGTCAGTCAGTTATGTGTCCTCTAAGAAACTCACATTGCAGAAAACTTGCATTTGTGGTTTGTAGTCTTCAGGCCTTGTCTGAGGCCAGAACATGAACCCGACCATTTCCTCCTACCCCGTGTCTTCTTGCACCAAGTTGTGAGTTGTGTTCTATCCAATCAGACACACACTGTGGGAAGAGTGGTTCCCCAGAAAGGCAGTGGGGCCTAGGGGAAAGGGCCATGGACAGAGAGTCAGGAGACCCGGGTTTTAATCGGGTAAAATCCCAGCTCTATAGTTGACCTGCTCTGTGATCTTGGGCAAATCACTTAACCTCTCTGGGCCTCAGTTTCCTGAGTAGCAAAATGATAATAAGATAGATTGGGAACCGAGTGTGGGGCCGAGACTCGGTCTTATCCCATAACCGTGTATCTACTCCAGTGCTTAGTATAAAGTGAATGCTTAACAAATGCCAAGATTATTTTTCAAAATGCAAAAAGAAAATACACTTTTTATGGTATTTGTTAAGTGCTTACTATTTGCCAGGCACTGTACTAAGTGCTGTGGTAGATACAAGTTAATCAGACTGGATACAGTCCCTGTCCCACATAGAGCTCACAGTCTTAATCCTCATTTTACAGATAAGGTAACTGAGGCACGGAGGAGTTAAGTGACTTTCTCAAGATCACACAGCAGACAAGTGGCAGAGCCAATGTTAGAACCCAGATCCTTCTGACTCCCAGGCCCATGATCTATCCACTAGGCCACGCTACTTCTCTATTATGACAGATTGGATGTATCATCATTGGTGAATAATTCTGGACTTCTGCACCGCTGCAGCCTGCAAATCCTAGGGGCAGCCTGGTTTCTGCATCTCGCCACTTCAGTCTATACTTTACTCTGCTGCCCGGATTATCTTTCTACAGAAACACTCTGGGCATGTCACCCTTCTCCTCAAAAATCTCCACTGGTTGCCTATCAACCTTCATATCAAGCAAAAACTCCTCACTATTGGCTTCAAAGCTCTCCATCACCTTGCCCCCTCCTACCTCACCTCCCTTCTCTCTTTCTACAGCCCAGCCTGCACACTCTGCTCCTCTGCCACTAAACTCCTCATGGGCCCTCATTCGCATCTGTCCCGCCATCGACCTCTGGCCCATTTCCTACCTCTGGCCTGGAATGTCCTCCCTTCTCATATCCACCAAACTAGCTCACTTCCCCCCTTCAAAGCCCTACTGGGAGCTCACCTCCTGCAGGAAGACTTCCCAGACTGAGCCCCCTTTCCCTTGGCTCCTCCTCCCCTCCCCATTGCCCCTACTCCTTCCCTCTGCTCTACCCCCATCCCCGCCCCACAGCACTTATGTGCTTACATATTTATTATTTTATTTTATTAATGATGTGTATATATCTATAAATCTATTTATTTTGATGCTAGTGATGCCTGTCTACTTATTAGCAAAAGAGCAACAGCATGGCCTAGTGGATAAAGTATAGGCCTGGGAGCCAGAGGACCTGGGTTCTAATCCCAACTCTGCCACTTGCCTGCTGGGTGACCTTGGGCAAGTCACTTAACTTCTCGGTGCCTCTGTTTCCTCAACTGTAAAATGGGGATCTATACCTATTTTCCATCCCCCTTAGACTGTGAGCCCCACGTGGGACAGGGACTGTGTTCCACCTAATTAATTTGTATCTACCCCAGTGCTTAGAAGAGTGCTTTTCATTCATTCATTCAATCGAATTTATTAAGAGCTTACTATGTGCAGACCACGGTACTAAGCGCTTGGAATGTACAGTTCGGCAATAGATAGAGACAATCCCTGCCCAACAACGGGCTCACAGCCAAAAAGGGGGAGACAGCAAAACAAAACAAAACAACTAGTCAGGCATCAGAGTAAGTGCTTAACAAATACCATTTAACAAAAAAGAGAGAGACTGAGAGGAAACAGCCAAAGTGAGGAGGAGCACCAACAAAAACCTCTGTCAGGAAAACCAAGGCTAAAGAGGGTTTCCAAAGGGGTTGGCCTAAAGTGTCGAAACCAGCCGAGAGGTCAAGGAGGATTAGGATAGAGTGGCATCCACTTGATTTGGCAAAGAGGAATTCTCAGAATACCTTGGGGAAAGCAGACTAAGTGGAGTGAACAGGGTGGAAACCAGATTATAGAGGGTCAAGAAGGGAACTGGGGAAAGGAAGAGGAGTCAGCAGGTGTAAACAATCTCTTCCAGGAGTTTGGACTTGGAGAGGGAGGAGAGAGGTGGGGAGACAGCTGGATGGAGCAGTAGCATCCAGAGTAAAGCCAATGGATTGCTTCTGGACTCTTGCATTCCATGCTCTTGTTTAGCCAGATATTATCCAGATATTTTGGACATTTTAGGCCTGAAATAGCTATGTATTCTGCTATTATAGGACTGCCCTGCTTCCATCCCAGAATGATGGGGAAGGGGCCTCTCCTTTTCTGAGAATGCTCCAGGGATGGACAGGCTCTTTAGTGACTTCCAGCTCACACCCTCATGGAGGATTGTCCAAACTAAGAGCCAGAAAGGCAACTCTAAATCCAACCCTTGACTGTGAAAGAACTCACTTTCCCAGCCCACATCGTATTCCCTTCTTCCACTTCCCCTGGTCCACCCCACCACCTCCCACCGCCCACACTACACTGTCAGCTCCTTGTGGGGAAGGAACATGTCTACCACCTCTGTTACTTTGTACTCTCCCAAATGCTTAGTACAGTGTTCTAATTGATTGATTTTCCTGACTCCTTAGACTAATCCATCCTCCTAGGCACAGCACCTGACACCACTGAGCAATTTGAAGTCATCAAGCTTAGTCTGTTGATCAGGAAACCAGGTTTCTCCTTGCTTTGCTGGGAAGCAGGATAGTCTAGTGGAAAGAGCACAGGACTAGGGATTGAGAGAGCTGGGTTTGCATCCCAGCTTTGCTGCTGGTCTGCTATGTGATCAATCACTTAGTGGCATTTACTGAGCACTAACTGGGTGTATGCAATATAACCGAGTTGGTTGATTCAAGCCCCTCCCCTAAGGCGGGAACATAAAGGGTAAGAATATTTACAAAAGTGCAGTGAAGATGGGGTGAATAACAAGGTGCTAAAGGGTACATATCCAAGTGCATAATCGATGCAGTGGGAAGGGCAGAAAGAAGAATGAGGGCTTAGTCAGGGACGACCTCTTGAAGGAGTTGTGATTTTAGCAGGGTTTTGAAGGTGGGGAGAGCGGTAGTCTTTCGAATATGAAAGAGGAGGGAGTTCCAGACCTAACAGTTTTTCAGAACAACGATCCAGGTAGGAGGGTGAAGTATTACTTAACCTCTTGGAGCCTCAGTTTCCTCATCTGTCAAATGGGGATAAGCTAACCTACTGGAAGCTAACTGGTAGATTGAGAGTCCCGTGTGGCTTAGGAACTGGGTCCAGTCTGATTATCTTGCATCTACCCCAGCAGTTCGAACAGAGTAAGTGCTTAATGAGTTCCATTCATAATAATAAATACGATAAGTATTATTCTCGCCCTGAGGTTATCTCCGGGAAAAAGGTCTGGGAGTGGGGAGCCCAGAAAAGGCACTCCATACAAGCAAAATAATGATGCTCATCATGGAAACCAGCAAGGATTCACTCTGTGTTATCTCCAATAATAAACAGTGATTCACAGACAACTTTTGAGTTGATGTTTTCCCTGGATGGTTCCATCCTCCTGTGGTTGAGGGTGTGTTGGGGAACAATTGTGTCAGGGTAGAAAATAGGACCATGCCTCATGAGGCAAGTGGTGTTTTTTTTTAAAGGATTTTTCTTGAGGAAAAGTCCTTTCATGACCCAAGGCTGCATGGGGTAAAACTAACCCTCAGCTGAAGGCACTAATCCAACTGCAGAACTGACTTTCCTTTCCACCCTTCCCCCCAACACCCCCACCCCTCCCTGGGACCCCACCATGTCCACCTAATAATACTCACTGTGGTATTTCTAAAGTGCTTACTATGTTCTAAACACTGTACTAAGCTCTGGGGTAGATACCAAGATAATAAGATCGGACACAGTCCCTGTCCCACATGGGGCTCATGGTCTAAGGGGGAGGGAGAACAAGTATTAACTCTCCATTTTACAGATAAGGAAACTGAGGAAGAGAGGAGTTCAGTTGCCCAAGGTCACATGGCAGGCAAGTGGCAGAAGTTGGGGTTAGAAACCAAGTTGCTTAGTACAGTGCCTGGAACATAGTAAGTGTTTAACAAAAACCATGAAAGAAGTCCTATGATTCCCAGGCCTGTGCTCTTTCTGCCAGACCACACTGCTTATACCTGATTGATGGCTACTGTCTGGGACCTTTCTAGCTTCATCCTTGTCCCCAAGCTCATTGCTGCCCTGGAGAAGCAGCGTGGCTCAGTGGAAAGAGCACGGGCTTTGGAGTCAGGGCTCATGAGTTCGAATCCCAGCTCTGCCACTAGTCGGCTGTGTGACTGTGGGCAAGTCACTTAACTTCTCTGTGCCTCAGTTCCCTCATCTGTAAAATGGGGATTAAGACTGTGAGCCCCACGTGGGACAACCTGATTCCCCTATGTCTACCCCAGGTCTTAGAAAAGTGCTCGGCACATAGTAAGCGCTTAACAAATACCAACATTATTATTATTATTATTATTAGTCTCACTGAAGTTTCCAGGGTCCAGCGAAGTTGGCAGCAGAATGAGATAATAATAATAATAATAATAATAATAATAATAATAATGGTATTTGTTAAACATTTACTATGTGCCAAGCTCTGTTCTAAGCACTGGGGTAGATACAAGGTTGTCTCATGTGGGGCTCACAGTCTTAATCCCCATTTTACAGATGAGGTAACTGAGGCACAGAGAAGTTAAGTGACTTGCCCAAAGTCACACAGCTGACAAGTGGCAGAGCCGGGATTAGAACCATGATCTCTGACTCCCAAACCTGTGCTCTTTCTGAAATAAGAAGCAGAATAGCCTAATAGATAAAGCCTGGACCTGGGAGCCAGAGGACTTGAGTTCTCATCCCGGCTCTGGCACTTGCTTGCTGTGTGACCTTGGGCAAGTCCCTTGACTTCTCTAGGCCTCAGTCTCCCCAACTGCAAAATGGGGATTCAATACGTGTTCTCCTTCCTACTTAGACAATGATTCCCGTGAGCGACAGGATCTCTGTCCAACCTTGTTCCTACCCCAGTGCTTACAACAGTGCTCGACACATAGTAGGCACTTAACAAATACCATAAAAACAGCCAAAAAAAAGTGGAGGGGGTGCAGATCCCCTGCAGTCCTTGGATGAACCTGTCAATCACCTGCCCTCTGTGGGACATTGTCACCCAATCTCAAAGCCCCAAGTCCTGCAGGGACCAGGATATCAAAATATTATCATTAGGTGAGGAGAAAGAGGTCGTGGTTGAGTCATGGTCATGGTCATGGTTGTGTTCATGCTCATAATCATGGGTGTGTTCATGGTTACAGTTGAGATTGTGGTCATGTTTATGGTCATGGTTGAGGTCGTGGTGGTTGGATGTGTTCATGGTCACGATTAATGTCGTAGTCACGGTCATGTTCATGGTAATGGTTGAGGTGGTAGTCCTGGTCATGTTCATGTTCACGGTTGAGTTCATGATCATGGTTGCGGTTATTTTCAGGGTCTTGGTCCCATCTGCCCCTGGGCTGCAGCGATACTTCTCCTAGGAGGCAGCAACCTGAGCACTCTTATCCCCAGGTGGAAAGAGACCTGGAGCTTGGGGAGTGGGGCTGTAACTTTCTTCATTATTTTGTCAGCATAAAGTTGGTTTTCTAGTCCCGGCTCTTCCACTTGCCTGCTGTGTGACCCTGGGCAAATCACTTTACCTCTCTGTGCCTCAGTTACCTCATCCATAAAATGGGGATTGAGACTGTGAGCCCCATGTGGAACAGGGATTGTATCCAATCTGATTTGCCTGCATCCACCGCAGTGCTAAGTACAGTGTCTGGCATGTAGTAATCACTTAACAAATCCACAATAATAATAATTACTGTTATTATTATTATTGGAGATTTTCTCTGCCAAACCATCCCTCTTGGATACTCATGGGGAAAATCCTTCGCATTTACCCTGAGGGCCATTGACCCCTGCCATGCCTGTGGACCAGGGTATGGAGGGAGCCAAACTATCCAGAACACAGGTTGAAGATTGTTATTTTATTGAGTGTAGATTTGTCCCTCACAAGCTCCTCAGAGAATCATTACCAGAGTTTTAAGGACCTTCATTATGTCTAATCTCAATCCTTCCTGCCGCAGTGTTAGCCGTTTTTCCTTTTGGTCCATCTTTGGCGGAGATGGAAAACAGATCTCCACTAATCTCAATGCTAGAAACTTTCGGACACTTGAAAAGAGTTAGTCAGACCTCACCCTTCACCCTCCACTCCAGCCCTGCTTCAGATCAGATTGAGCAATCCTCTTTCCTTTAACCTTTCCTCCGAGGTCTTAGCTTCCAACCCTTGCATAATTCAGCTTCTCACTCCCCTGGGTTTGTGGTTTTGGGTGGGCGTGCCTCTGAGTGAACCCAGTGTTTTGGAGACATCGCATGTTTAAAGGGTTGTGTATGTGTGCTTCTGTGTCCTTGCAACACCATCCAGAGAAGCAGAATGCCCTTTCTGATGATGAGTAAAAGCAAACAGTATTTCGGAAAAACCTCCACCCTACAATGCAGATGCCCCAGTGCATGCTGGATAGTTGCGGTTGTTTACTTGCAGTGCATGCGAGTTGCCATGGGGACTGCTGGAAATGGGGGTTGGGGGGAAGGGAGGGCGTTGTTCCTCAAAAGTGCTCAAATGGCACACGCCCACCTCCCTGCCTGGCTTCCCGAAGCTGTCTCTCCATCTGTGAAGGAGGCAGGGCCCCGGGGGGGGATGGCTGAGGAGGTGGCCCCCCTCTAATGAAGGTGATGGGGTTCCCCGGCCTGCAGCAGCCCAGGTCCCCGGGATTCATGGGGATCGAGTCGGCTGCTGTCTCACACTGGGGTCTCTCTGTGCCTCTAGCTGCCTCTTCTGCCCAAATTGCATGGAGCTCAGCAGGGAATGCCCCAAGGAGAAGCCCCCTGGAATTTTCCCCAAGGGAGGGAGGTTTCATGGACCTGTTCTGGAGGTAAAGGGGCCTCCTTCATCTGCCAGTGACTCCTGTGGATGAACACCTGAAAGGTCCAGAAGGAGTGAAACTGGCCTGGCCCCTGAGACACTGCCGGCGGGCAGACTCCGCAGAGTGGACCCAGGCCCAATGGGGGACCGTCTCCCCTCCCCACTCCCACTCCTCAATCCCAGGGCAGCTGGCTGGCCTTTCTCTGGCCCCCTTAGGGTCTCAACCCCCAAGAGGCGCTCTCACAAACCCCTCTGCCCCCCCAGGTGAGAGAGCACAGCTCCAGAACCAAGGGTGGGGCTTCGGCCTGCAGAGAGGATCTTTTCGAGATTCATCATCGGGAACCTCCCCACTGCCCCTGGCAAGAGCTGCCTCCCGCCTCCTTCCCGGAGAGCCTCAGGCTCAGGCCCAGGCTCAGGTCCAGCCCAAGCTTCAGCCTTAACCCAGCCCAAGCTTCAGCCTTAGCTCAGGTCCAGCCCAAGCTTCAGGCTTAGCCCAGCCCAAGCTTCAGCCTTAGGTCAGGTCCAGCCCAAGCTTCAGCCTTAGCCCAGCCCAAGCTTCAGTCTTAGCTCAGGCCCCAGCCCAAGATTCAGCCTTAGCTCAGGCCCAGCCCAAGCTTCAGCCTTAGCCCAGCCCAAACTTCAACCTTAGCTCAGGTCCAGTCCAAGCTTCAGCCTTAGCTCAGGTCCAGCCCAAGCTTCAACCTTAGCCCAGTCCAAGCTTCAGTCTGAGCTCAGGTCCAGCCCAAACTTCAGCCTTAGCCCAGCCCAAACCTCAGCCTTAGCCCAGCCCAAACTTCAGCCTTAGCCCAGCCCAAGCTTCAGCCTTAGCTCAGGTCCAGCCCAAACTTCAGCCTTAGCCCAGCCCCAGCCCCAGCCCCAGCTTCAGTCTCAGGCTCAGGCCAAAGTCATACCCGGGATGGCCACTGGGGGGTACTGCTGCCACTTTCTGTGGGCCTAGTCAGCCGTGTGGTAACGTCACTTTACCTGAGGTCTACACTTTTTCACTCCCACAAAACTGAATTCTGATCACATATTCCCTGGACGCCTTAGGCTCACTGGGCAGCTGTGAAAGACCCAGACACAAAGAAAAATCTCCAACGGGGGGATGGCTTATCGATCAATCAGTCATCCCGCTCACCGCTCGCCCATGTCCCGCCTCTGGCCTGGAACACCCTCACTCTTCATATCCGACCAACAATTACTCTCCCTGCCTTCAAAGCCTTACTGAAGGCGCATGCCTTCCAAGAGGCTTTCCCTGACTAAACCGTCTTTTCCTTTTCTTCCCCTCCCTTCTGCATCATACTGACTTGCTCCCCTTATTCATTTCCCCTTCGTTCATTCATTCAATAGCATGTACTGAGCGCTTACTATGTGCAGAGCACTGTACTAAGCGATTGGAATGTACAATTCGGCAACAGATGATAGAGACCATCCCTGCCCAGTACCAGGCTCACAGTCTAAACGGGGGAGACAGACAGAAAAGCAAAACAGAACAAAACAAAAACAAGACAACATCATCAAGATAAATAGAATCAAGGGGATGTACATCTCATTAACAAAATAAATAGGGTAATTCCAGCCCCACAGCGCTTATGTAAAAACCCGCAATTTATTTATTTATATCAGTGCCTTTCTCCCTCTCTAAACTGTAAACTCTATGTGGGCAGGGAACGTGTCTGTTATATTGTTATATGGTACTCTCCTACACACTTGATATGGTGCTCTGCACACCGTAAGTGCTCAGTAAATACAATTGATTGGAGAGGTCGATTGATTGATTGAGAGGTTCAATAGAGTGAGTAGTAATTAATGATAATTATGGTATTTGTTAGTCTGTTATATTGTTATATGGTACTCTCCTACATACTTGGTATGGTGCTCTGGCCACCGTAAGTGCTCAGTAAATACAATTGATTGGAGAGGTCGATTGATTGATTGAGAGGTTCAATAGAGTGAGTAGTAATTAATGATAATTATGGTATTTGTTAAGCACTTATTATCTTCCAGGCATTGTACTAAATGCTGGAGTGGATACAAGATAATTGGGTTGGATGTGGTCCCTGCCATACATGGGGTTCACAGTTTCAGTAGAAGAGAGTAGGATTGAATCCCTATTTAACAGATGAAGAAACTGAAGCACAGAGAAGTGAATTGACTTGCCCAAAGTTACACAGCAGACAAATGGTGGAGCCAGGATTCGAACCCAAGGTCCTCTGAAACCCTGGCCCATGCTCTATCCAGTAGGCCGTGCAGATTCCCACAAATCTTGCCCTCTGGGAGCATATGACCTAGAAGGAGAAACAAATACTAAAATCAACCGCAGGTAGGAAGAAGCGATAGAATATAAAGATATGCAAGAATGCAAGTGTTAGTACAGTGCTCTGCACATAGTACGTACGCAAATAATATCACTGAATGATTGACTGGGGAGAGGGATGGAGGGAGTGAGGTCCCAAGTACTTAACCGATGTGGAAGTGCTGAAGTGACAGTAGTTAGGGAAATAGGATGGGGTAATGGGAATTTAGTCAGGGAAGACCTACTGGAGAAGAGTACAAATGGATGCGTTCACCTAGTTTAAGGAGTCATATCCACATTCTAGACAGTAACTAGGTGATTGGAGAGGGCAGAACCAGAAAGGATAAATCTGGGGAAACTTCTTGGAAGAGTAGGATTTGGGTTTCATTTTGAAAGAGGGAGGCAGGGCAGAGCTTGGCTTTGATGAAAAGGAGTGGGAAGAAATGGTGGAAGAGTCTGGGGAGACAGTGGGCAGGCTGGCAGGGCAGGAGAGTAGCAGGAGAAAAGGGCAGTTAGGAGGCAAAGAGAAGAAGGAGAGGAAGTGGAGGCTGTAGACACTAGTCAGGCCTTCCGACTTGAGGTGTTGCAGCCTACTTCTTCCCTTGAGGGGTGACTGGGAATTGAGAAAGTGAGGAGGCCTTGGAGAGACAGAGAGGATGAGGCAGGGAAGGTGAGACAGGGAGGGTGAGTCACAGAGGATGAGGCAGGAAGGGTGAGGAAGAGAGGGTGAAGGGAAGGCAAGGCAGGAAGGACAAGCAAGGTAGGGAAGGCAAAGTAAGGAGGAGGCAGCACTGCCCAGGACTTTTGTTTCATTAAGCCTGTGTACCTGCTCAATATTTCCCGGCTGGAGAGGAAAGGTCAGATTTGACAGAAAGGGGGCAGAGAGATCAGAAGCGCATCTAGGTAAACACTCTAGCTGCATTGCTGATGTTTATTAGGCCCCAGGTTAGACCAGGCAAACACATCCCTCCCCGTCCCCGGCCCTCCCTCCTTTCCTCCGTTTTTCCAGATCCCAGAACTCCCAGCCTCCTTGGGATGTTCCAGAAGACTGATCCCAGCATGGCTGACTGATTGGACTACGGTCCCCTGGCTAATGGCAGGGAGACTGGAGGCAAGAGAAAGGGTTGGGGTTGTCTTCCTGGTGCTTGCTGGGTTCAAGTCAGAAAAATGCTTTGGGATCCCTAGATGGCACAAGTGGTAGAGGAGAGTTCATAGAGAGGCTGCAGAGCCGATCTGTCTAGAAGTACTTGGAGTGGGGTGGAATTCTGGTCCAGGTCGGGCAGGGCCTACCTGAGGATCTCAGGGCCCCTTTCACAAAACCAAGGATCCCATTTCTCTGGAGAAACTGTGGTCCAAAGAGGAGAAGCCAGAGACCCCTAGATTATAGGTCATTTTTCCTGGCTCTACCATAATGGTGACATTTACCTAAAGGCATAATAATAATAATAATAGTAATAATGGTATTTGTTAAACGCTTACTACGTGCCAAGCACTCTTCTAAGCACCAGGGTAGATACAAGGTAATCAGGTTGTCCTACATGGGGCTCACAGTCTTAATCCCCATTTTTCAGGTGTGGTAACTGAGGCACAGAGGAGTGAAGTGGCTTGCCTACGGTCACCCAGCAGACAAGTGATAGAGGTGGGATTAGAACCCACAACCTCTGATTTTCAAGCCCATGCTCTTTCCACTAATATGTATGTGGTTGAAAATACCAAGGAAGAACCCACAGTCCCATCCACACTACACATACACAAAGACTGTTATTAGTTGGCCTCCTTGATTCAATTTTCTATTTTCTTGTCTATTGTAACTTCGTTGGACAGTGTGCTGTCTAGGTAACAGAATTCTCTGAGCCTGTTCAGTTCTCTGTTGTCAGTGAAGGACCCTGAGAGTCAGGACAAGGACCCTAGAGTTCTGGTGTTTCAGGAACTTACCAGTTTGCTAAAATAAGACCCAGCATGAAGCCTGGCCTCTGATAAGAGGAGACAAGGAAGAGGGGTGCTGCTAGACACAGTGGTTGCCCTGGGATGAAGGGGAAGCCCCCCACTACCCTTGCCCTGCCCTGTGGAGAGCCCAACTGGGCAGGAATTGATTCTCCCACTCCCGTGTGAGCCTCACTGCTACAGGGCCAGGTCGATACCACGAGGCCGAGGCCTATTTCACGCTCTTTGGTTTGGCCAGTTTAATCATGCAGAAAAAAGGACTTTATCCCTATCCAGCCTGCTGTCTCCCCAGTCGCTTGGCTTAGTTCGAACCCAGAGATCACGGTGCCCCAGGGCTTTTCAGAGGCTGGCTGGAGGAGAGCATCCATCCTGGGCTCCATCCTTTCCTAGAGCAGGGTGGGGATGGTCTTGGATGATGATGAAGAGTGAGCCCCCTGCTACACACACATCACCCCGGAGTTGCTGAGGTTCTGAGTCACGTTCTTCCTCCTGGCTGTGACTGCTTATTCATTCCCCACAGGTGATAACAGGACCCTGGAGTTCATTCATTCAATTCATTCAATAGTATTTATTGAGCGCTTACTATGTGCAGAGCACTGTACTAAGCGCTTGGAATGTACAATTTCTCAGTGCCCTCCCTCGGGTAGGAGCAGCAGAGTAGTGTGGGCAAGTGGGGAGTACACAGGCTGAAGGCTCACCCTTCCCCTTCCCCACCCCATTCAGCAAGGGAGGGAATCCTTTGGCGATGGAGATTGGACGGAGGCCTCGGAGCCTGGTGCAGTGTGACTTCTGTGTCCCTGGTTCTTCCCAGCCCACCTTTTACCTCCTGAGGAAGATTTGCTAACATGGTGGGCCTCAAAAAGGGAGACTGAACCAAATGACATTTAAGATCCCTTCCCAGCTATAGGGATTCTTTTGAGCCTGGAATCTGAGCCCCAGGACCAACTATCTGACCTATGGAGGGCTCCAGTCCACCCTGCCCCATCCTCTCACCAAAGCATCCACCCTGGCTACTGTGTGGAGCAGTGGGTCAGGTCACTTCAGGAGGCTTGCTGTGCACCTCACCGCTCCCTTCTTGCCCACAAGGCTGTTCCTCTTTCCCACCCTCCTGGGTGAGAGAGAGAGAGAGAGAGAGGATGTGTGTGTTTTTGTGTGTGTATGTGTGTATTTAACATCCTGCCCCCTCTGCAGGGATCAACCATCCCAAGGATGCCTCTGAGTGGTCTCCCTCCCTCCCGTCTTCCTTCTTTCCTTTCTTTCTTCCTTCCTTCCTACTTCCCACCTTTCTTCCTCCCTCCTTCCCTACTTCCTTCCTTCTTTCCCCCCCTTTGTCCTTCCCCCACTTCCTCCCTTCCTATGGAGCAGTTCTCTTCAACAGGAACACGAGCCCTCTGTTCTCACTGACCCACACATGGATAGCTCCGACTCCTCTTCCTCAGCCTCTGTGTTCCCTCCCAGCCTACTTCCCCTGCCACAGACCTTAAGTGAGGACCAGTGCTTCTCTGGGCCTGTAGCTGGCCCTCCTCCCCTAGGACAGGGGCCCTGAGGAGACACTGCTCACGCTAAGCCAGCCTCCAGAAGCCTTGGCCTGGAGCTCAGCTGCAGGAGGGAGTGCCTGGGGAGAGCTGGGAAGACACCCTACCAGGTGCATGGGTTGGAAGCTGGGCTGGTGGGCATCCCAGTAGTGTTGGGGTGGTTATCCCTTGGGAAGCACACTGGAATTACTGCCTTTCACCCCAGATAGCACTGGGTCTCCTCTGCTCAGAGGTTCCAGGTTCACCTGGCCTTTTCTCTCTCTCCTTGTGCAGACCCTGAATCCCAGAGGAAGAGGACGGTCCAGAATGTGCTGGATCTTCGACAGAACCTGGAGGAGACCATGTCCAGTCTGCGAGGGTCACAGGTGACTCACAGGTAAGCACCTGAGATGGTCCCACCCTCCCCTTCTCTCCCTGCTCTCCCCTTTACATGGCAGGTTTCCCCTACTCCTTGGTTGTGGCGGGGATGTGGCCTTTCCTAACCCTTTTCCTTATCTCCTAGGCTGTAAGGTCATTGTAAATAGGGAACATGTCTACCAACTCTGTTGTATTGTTATATTGTACCCTCCCAGTGCTTAGTACAGTGCTCTGAAAACAGCAAGCTCTCAATAAATACCATTGATGACGATGTTTAATTGATTTTCTAGGTACATGAGCTCTAGCCATTTACCCCTTCTTTAAAAATGATCGAATACTCCCCCTTCTTCCTGCCATTGGCCAGACATCCTAATCATCTCCTCCATCCAAATCTTGATTGGTCAAAAGTCCTCCCCTTCCTACCTCCCCTTTTCACTGACCCCAAACTTTACCTCTCTGGAAGTGTTTCTGGGCTAATCATTCGTTCATTCAGTAGTATGTATTGAGCACTTACTATGTGCAGAACACTGTACTAAGCACTTGGAATGTACAATTCGGCAAGAGATAGAGACAATCCTTGCCCAATGATGGGCTCACAGTCTAAATGGGGGAGACAGACAGCAAAGCAAAGCAGAACAAAACAAAAACATCATCAAAATAAATAGAATCAAGGGGATGTTCACCTCATTAAGAAAATAAGTAGGGTAATAAATAATATATACAAATGAGCACAATGCTGAGGGGAGGGAAAGGGGGAGGAGCAGAGGGTGGGGGGGGAGCAGAGGGAAAGCGGAGGCTCCATCTGGGAAGGCCTCTTGGAGGAGGTGCACTCTCAGTAGGGATTTGAAGAGGGCAAGAGAGTTAGTTTGGTGGATGTGAGGAGGGAGGGCATTCCAGGACAGCAGTAGGACGTAGGCCAGGGATCAACGGCATGATAGGCGTGAATGCGGGACAGTGAAGAGGTGAGCGGTAGAGGAGCGGAGTGTATGGGGTGGGCAGTAGAAAGAGAGAAAGAAGATGAGGTAGGAGGGGGCAAGGTGATGGAGAGCTTTGAAGCCAAGAGTGAGGAGTTTTTGTTTCATGCAAAGGTTGATAGGCAACCACTGGAGGTTTTTGAGGAGGGGAGTGACATTCCCAGAGCGTTTCTGAAGGAAGCTGATCCGGGCAGCGGAATGAAGAATAGACTGGAGTAGGGAGAGACAGGAGGAAGGGAGATCCAAGAGTAGGCTGACAAAATAATCCAGTCGGGATATTATAAGAGCACACTTGCAAATCTTGGTCTGACCTTTGTGACCCAGAAATAACAAGTCTTGATTATGGCGATATGCGGGTTATAATATAATGATGTCATAGGGAATGCTTTATGGAAATCTGCAGACCCTAGAGCCTGTCCCCTGGGGTGGGGTGGAGAGGGGTCTCCCATCTCAATCAACCACCAGTCAATCAGTGGTATTTATTGAGCACTTACTGTGTGTGGAGCACTATACTAAGTGCTTGGAAGCATACTGCAGGGTTGATAGACTCATTCTCTGCCCACAAGGAGCTTACAGTCCAGAGGGACTTGTGCTTTGTTCCAGTGTCCTTGCCTTCCCATCCCAGGTAAAAATAATGATGATAATGATATTTGTTAAGCACTTACTATGTACCAAGCACTGTTCTAAGCACTGGGGTAGATACAAGGTAATCAGGTTGTCCCAAGTGGGGCTCACAGTCCTAATCCCCATTTTACAGATGAGGTAACTGAGGCAGAGAGAAGTTAAGTGACTGGCCCAAAGTCACACAGCTGACAAATAGCGGAGCTGGAATTAGAATCCACGACTTCTGACTCCCAAGCCCATGCTCTTTCCACTAAACCACACAGCTTCTCAAAGTCCCAGGTCCCTTCAACCCAGGCACAGTTTCTGAACCGTGGGAACTTGGCAGCAGCAGAGGGAAGGCCAGGGAATTGAAAGAAACATGCTGACATTAAAGCATCCGCTGCCCTATCTGTAGTAGACAGGTCTGATCAGATGAAAATAGCCTGTCCGGCTGGTATGAAGCTCATCAACTCACCACCCTAGAGCTCTGGCAGAGAAGTGGGAGGGAGGTTTCTCTTCACTCCAGCAACAGGCTACATCCCGTAGATTTCCTGACTCAGTGTTTCCCCTTCTTGGCTCTGTGGCCCAGATGAGCTCACGTTCTCTCTCTTGGTGGGGGGCAGAGGGCAGTGGGGACTCAGTTGATGAGAAGGTTGGAACTGAGAATGGGAAACTCCCTGGTGTTGGGGAGGGGACCCGCCCACCCCCCCCCCCCCCACGCTCCTGCTTGAGGAACTAGTGGGGAGGGGGATGGGTGAAGCCAGCAGACTGCAGAGAGATCCAGGAGAAATGATTGGAGAAAGAGAGTAAAGGGCAGTGTGGCTTAAAACTTCAGATCCAGCTGTCTCTCCTTGCCACCCTCTGATACATTTTGGCAGCCTCCACACAGAGAATCTTGGGAGATAATCACAATAATAATTGTGGCATTTGTTAAGTGCTTACTCTGTGCCAAGCACCATTCTAAGCACTGGGATAGATATAAGATAATCAGGTCCCACATGGGGCTTACAGTCACAGAAGGAAGGAGAATATGTATTGAATCCCCATTTTGCAGATGAGAGAACTGAGGTACAGATACGTGAACAGACTTTCCCAAGGTTACACAGCAGGTCTGTGGCAGGACCAGGATTAGAACCCAGGTCCTCTGATTCCCAGACCTGGGCTCTTCCCATAAGGGCACGCTGCTTCTCAGATGGAGATAAAAATGGTGGCGTGGCTGGGAGCCTTGGTCTCCATGATGGCCAGGCTGCAGCAGTCCCCTCCCCATGTTCACCAGAGAGGTCAGGGGGTCCTGCCCTTGTAGCCTGGAGGACTCCCTGACAAAGGATGCCTCTGCCTCAGAGAGGAAGTGTGAACCCCCTCTAGACAGCCGACTCTGGATTCAGAAGACACAGGAAGGACTCTGGGTCTGGGTCCCCTGGGGGAGCTCAGGCAGGGAGGATCTCTGCATCTCCTGAGCTCCCTACCAGGAGAGGGGGCACCCTTTGGGGGTCTGAGAAAGAGAACTTCAAGGAGAAGGCCTGGGCCCTAGATTTCAGCTCTCCTGAGTCCCTGCTCCTAGCCTGGCTTTAGAGAGTGATCTGCCCACCCCCTCCTGCTGTTGGGCTGGGGGCTTTGCGGGACTGGGGGCTTTACCAGGCCACCCTGCTTGCGATTCCCCAGCCCAGGGTGGCTGCTGGAGGGGTTTCTCCAGGGATGCTACACCCCATGGGCAGGGGAGTGTGCAAGCAGCTCTCTCTGGCCTGTGGGTGCCAGCTGCTCACAGTATACTCTTTTTTGTGTGAATGGTAAGTGCTAGGAACTGTACTAAGTGCTGGGGTAAATGCAAGATAATCAGGTTGGACACAGTCCATGTCCCAGATGGGGTTCGCAGTCTTTAATCCCCATTTTTACAGATGAGGTAACAGAGCCACGGAGAAGTTAATCGACTTGCCCAAGGTCATACCGCAGACAAGTAGTGGAGCTGGGATTAGAGCCATTGGCCTTCTGAGTCCCAGGCCTGTGCTCTGTCCAATGCTGTTACTCCTGTACTTTGAGGTGACCTGCTCCCACCTAAAGGGCATTTGTGGACCTGGACCCCAGCCTTTTATTTTTGGAGTGCAGTGTTTAGAGAGGGGCCGGCAGCAGGGAAATTTGGACCTGTCAGGTAGTCCCAGATGGCCACCCCGCCCCAACTCTGGAAGGCCCTTAGGGCTCTGGTTTTTATCACTGGAAAGGGAGGAAGCCAATCAGCACTCCTTTCCCCTTTCCCTCCATCCCCCTTCCCCTCCTTTCCCTACTCCTTTCTCACTTCTCTTGGCTCCAAGCAGAGCTGCTGCCCTGACTCCAGGGGCTCCTCGGAAGGAGCAACAGAGCAAGGATGCTGACAAGTCAAGGCCAAGGGGCATTCCTGGGGCCCTCAACCCTCCTCTTCTTAAAGCCTTTCCTTAAAGTCTCTACCCCAGTCCAAGCCCCTACAAGCCCAAGCCCATGCAAGGGAGCAGAGATGAGGGAGTGCAAGAAAGCCAACTCAGATCCCAGGGAGCCCAGCAGACTAGTCTCCGAGACCTGCCCTCGGCAAGCACTGGGACTGTCTGGCCAAGTCCTTAATGTGCCCGCAGAGCCCAGGTCCAGGGTTAGACGGGGTTCCAGTCAGCCAGTCAGGCTCTGAAGCCCTTACCTAGAAGGCTCCCAGGGCTTCTCGGGGTAGAGGGGGAGACCAGGTGGAGCTCTAGCCTTGTGGACAGAGCTGTGGGCAATCAGGGCTCTGACTAGTGCCTCTCTCACCATGGTTCATCCTGGGCATTGAGCGAGGAAACCCGCAAGACACCCCCTGCCCATCAATCAATCAATCAATCAATCAATCGTATTTATTGAGAACTTTCAATATGCAGAGCACCGTACTAAATTTGTGGGAGAGTACAATACAATGGAATTAGCAGACACATTCATTCATTCAATCATATTTATTAAGCGCTTACTGTGTGCAGAGCACTGTACTAAGCATTTGGAGAAGTACAGTACAACAATAAAGAGTGACAATCCTGCCTACATGAGCTCACAGTCTAGAGGAGGGGTGAGAGACATCAGTACAAATAAATAAATTACAGATATATACGTAAGTGCTGTGAGGCTGGGAGGCAGGGAAGAGCAAAGGAAATAAGCTAGGGCTATGCAAAAGGGAGTGGGAGATGAGGAAAAGTGGGGCTTAGTCTGGGAAGGCCTCTTGGAGGAGATGTGCCTTCAGTAAGGCTTTGAAGTGGGGGAGAATAATTGTCTCTCAGATACGAGGAGGGCGGGCAGAGAGAATAATTGCCTGTCTAATATGAGGAGGAAGGGCAGAGGCAGGATGAGAGTGAGAGGTAGGCAGACAGATAGATGAGAGAGGCAAATCATTAACTTCTCTGTGCCTCAATTACCTCATCTGCAAAATGGGGATTATTATTAAATCTAACTGGCCTCAACATGCTTTCTTTTCGGGCATCCTTCCAAAATCTGGAAACCGAAGTGAATGGTGTAGGTTTGCTAGTTCCACCTTTGCAATTGGGTGGGTAAAGGGAGGTGCAGTTCTGGGTGACCCTAAGAGACTCCCAAGAGCTAGGAGGACTGGTTGGTTCTGAGATAGGTGGACAGAGAGGAGGTGTCTCCCTAGGGGAAAGGGGAGAGGGAGTAGAACCAACCCAGTCTCCCTGAGGTCTTTGGGGTCAGAGTTGGCCAATATCCCCTCTCTCTGTGTTCCCTGTCCCAGAAACTGCAGGTGGACTAATCCTGACCAAACCAGACCAGGACCAGGAAGGAGAGCTGCAGGGAGGAAACACCATTCGCCAGCTATTTCCACCTCCTTGGCCTTCAAGGTTGGCCCTCATGGGCCTACCGTGGGCCTGGAGGAAGGGAGTGAGCCAATAAGAGACAGCAGAGAGCTGTAGGGATGGGGTTAATAGGGGGTAGTAGTCCTGTGTGGGGAGGACGGAGATGGGGCAGAGTGATCCAAAGGACAGGACAACATTTGTCTGAGGAGCTGCTGGATTTCCCCCTCAGGGGAGTCTTCTATAAGGAACCTGGGGTCCATTATCAGCCATTCGCTCCCCTTCCCTCCCCTCCTCATTAAACCGACTCCTTGGAGTGAATGGGATAGAAGCAAGCTTGAGCAGTTCAGGGACTTCTGGGGTCTTCCCCATCCAAGTGGCGGTGCTGCCTCAGCCCTGCACTCCAGATCCTGACCAGTAGGATATTGGTGGAGTGGTCTGGGGCTGGGACTGGGCAGAGGATTCTGGCTGGTTCTCTCTTCTAAAAAGCTAGGCTTCAGCCCCAAGAAGAGTGAAGGGGTGGGGCTGAAGGCCCATTTCATCCATTCAATCATATTTATTAAGCACTTACTGTGTGCAGAGCACTACACTAAGCACTTGGGAAAGTACAGTACAGCAATAGAGTGACATTATTTCTCCCCCCCAACCCTCTCCCTATCCCTCTGCTCATACACCATCCCTTTAACAACAATAACAACAATAATGACAATAGAAATAACAATAACTGGTATTTATTAAATCAATAATATTTATTCAGCACTTTCTGTGTGCAGAGCACTGTACTAAGCACTTGGAAGAGTATAATATAACAGAGTGTTAAGTGCTTAATATGGGCTTATTACTTAGACTGTACGCCCCATGTGAGACAGGGATTGTATCCAGCCTGATTAACTTGTATCTACCTCTATGCTTAGAATGGTGCTTGAAACATTATAAGTGCTTAATAAATATAATAATGATGATGATAATAATAATAATAATGATGGTATTTGTTAAGAGCTTACTATGTGCCAAGCACTGTTCTAAGCGCTGGGGTAGATACAAGGTAATCAGGTTGTCCCACGTGGGGCTCTCAGTCTTTATCTCCATTTTACAGATGAGGTAACTGAGGCGCAGAGAAGTTAAGTGACTTGCCCAAAGTCATACAGCTGATAAGTGACGGAACTGGGATTAGAACCCATGACCTCTTACTCCCAAGCCCATGCTCTCTCCACTAAGCGATGCTGCTTCTGTGCCAAGCATGGGGGGATACAAGATAATCAGGTCAGGCATAGTCCCTGTCTCACATAGAGCTCATAGTTTAAGGGATAGAGGGAACAGGTATTGAATCCCCATTTTAGAGGTGAGGTACCTGAGGCACAGAGAAGTTAAGTGATTTACCCAAGAACCCACATCAGGCAACTGGCAGAGTTGGGATGAGAACCCAAGTCCTTTGACTCCCAAGCCTGGGCTCGTTCCATTAGGCAACACTACATCCTCTCTTTCCTAGGGCTGAGGCTGGGGAAGTAGGAGGCTAGGACTGAGGGACATCAATAGAACAGGACCAGGAGCAGTCCACCTTGAGAGAGCTAATGGCAAACAGACCTAAGGAGCATGTTCCCAACTGGGGTGAGCCCAAGAAGCTCACCAGCCTATTGGAGATGAAGCTCATCCAAAATATACAGAAGCAGCATGGCCTAGTGGATAGAGCACAGGCCTGCGAGTCAGAAGCACCTGGGTTCTAATCCCCACTCAAGCCACTTGTCTGCTGCATAACCTTGGACAAGTCACTACGCTTGTACCTCAGTTACCTCATCTGTAAAGTGGTAAGTTAAGTGTAAGACCATGAGTCCCATGTGGGACATGGACTGCGTTCAACCTGATTAGCTTGTATTTAACCCAGGGTTTAGTAGAGTGCCTAGCACATAACTAGCACTCAACAAATACCATGAAAAAATATAAATGTTGTATTTATGAAGCATTTACTCTGTGTCAAAGAGTAATAATAATAATAATAATTATTATTATAGTATTTGTTAAGCACTAGGCATGCACTAGACACTGTACTAAGCACTAGGGTGGATACAAGCAAATCAGGTTGGACACAGCCTCTGTCCCACATGGGGCACACAGTCTTCATTCCCATTTTACAGATGAGGTAACTGAGGCACAGGGAAGTTAAGTGACTTGCCCAAGGCCACTCACCAGACAAGTGGCAGAGCTGGGATTAGAACCCATGACCTTCTGACTCCCAGGCCCATGCCCTATCCACTACGCCATGACTGTGAGCCCATTGTTGCATAAGGATTGCCTCTGTTGCCGACTTGTACTTTCCAAGCACTTAGTACGGTGATCTGCACCCAGTAAGCACTCAGTAAGTACGACTGAATGAATGAGTGAATGAATGCTGCTTCCCATTTAGAATGTAAGTGGGAGAAAATGACTCTTTTCATTAGAACTGTCTATTTAGACTGCTGCTGTCAGATCCCTCATTGTTTAGCAGGGAAGACTGTTCAAAATCTGACAGGCTGGTAGATTTTTAGACCGAGCTGCAAGGTTGTCCACAGGATGGCCCACTGAGAAGCAGGCTTAAAAGGATCTGACCCACACTGCCTGACTCCTCCATTCCAATCTATGGCTCCAGTTCCTTCCATCTGCCTCCTTTCCGCTTTTCCTTTCCCCACGGCTGATTGAAATTTCCTGACAGGGCCTCTCATGCCTCACCAGAACAATTAGCCTAGTGGCGGCTGAATCGTGCACCTGGCTGGCTCTGCCCCAGAACAGTCTCCGTGGGATTGACCGGGGTCCATCCACCTGGCCAGTTTGGAGACAAGTTGAGTGAGTGTAGCTTTGGTCTGAGCGACCTGGGAGCCAGATAGTAGTGTGTTCATGAACCGCCCCCCTCAGCCCCCCCCAGCCCCCAACCACCACCTCCCAGCCTGAGAGCTGGGGCTACAGCTCTTAAAACTCCTGCTCTAATCTGGCCCTGATTCAAGGACTGGTGTTCCAGTTCTTAAAACAGCAGCCCTGTTTCTTCCTTCCACCCACTCAGTACAGTGAGTGAACTGAGATCCTGACTGCAAGCAGTTTTGAGTTTCTGGGAGAAAGGACAAGGGAAATCACTTCTTTCAGCCTTGCACTTTAGAAAGATAGGTGACCATCCCTAGAAGAAATACGGCAGGGAGCAAATAAGAATTTAAACAAAAATAGGAACCATCTCCCCTCAGCTCCCGGCCATTCTGCAGAATGGCAGGATGCAAGGACTGCCTGCTCGCCATCCACCCTGCAAAAAGGAGAATGCCAACCCCTGAGGGGACTGGAGAATCCTAGTCACAAGACAGCTCTCTGCCTCTCACTCTTGCTATGCTCAGTCAGGATCCAGTGAACCCTGAGCAGTCAATCAATTAATCAATCAATGGTATTTAGTGAGTGCTTGCTATGTGCAGAGCACTGTACTAAGTGCTTGGGAGAGTACAGTGTGACAGAATTAGCAGGCACATTCCCTGCCCCTAATGAGCTTACAGTGAAGAGGAATCACTAGAGCTGCTGCTTCTGTCCCACTTCTGCATTCTGTGTTCCTGCAGCTTGGCCTAGAGGACAAAGCCCAGGTCTGGGAGACAGAGGACCCAAGTTCTCATCCCAGTTCTGCCTCTTGCCTCTTGTGGGGACTTGGGCAACTTACTTAACTGCTCTGTGCCTCAGTTTCCTCATTTGTAAAATAATAATTATGGTAATTTTTTAAGCACTTACTATGTGTCAAGCACTGTTCTGAGCACCGTAAAATGGGGATTCAATACCTGTTCTCCTCTTCTGTGGACTGAGCCCCGTATGTGTCCAACCTGATTATCTTGCACCTACCCCAGGGCTTAGTACAGTGCTTGTCAAAAAGAAATTGCTTAACAGATTCCACAATCATTACTATTATTGTTGTTGTTATTATTCTCACCCCTGAGGTTTTCAGGTGAAATTGGCTGGTGTTCAGAGTGGGAGGGTGGCATGATGGGACGGGGCCTGGAAAGTGAAGGCATCTAGTGACCTCTTCTTCCCCTCCAGCTGCTTCCCTGCTGAGGTGGTGTTCCAAAGCCCGAGTGAAGCCTCTTGGAGGAGTTTTGATATTTAGTTAGAGCTCCTAGACCCATGGCAGAGATGGGCTTCCTACAGATCTCCATTCTGCACCAAGACCTAGTCAGGGCTTTTGTTCACCTCTTCCCTCTTATAAATTAATACTACTTATTAGACATTTCCTATATCCAAGAGACCTGGGGTAGGTACAAGATAATGACATGAGCCACAGCTCACATGGGAAAGCAGATATCGTATCCCCATTTTGCAGAAGAGGAACTAAGACCCAGAAAAGTGAAGTGATTTGCAAAACCAGAATTAGAACTCAGGTCATCCAGTCCCATGCTATCTCCACTAGAACATGCTTCCTCTTGGGTACAGGGCAGAGAGACTCCTACCACAATCCAGGACACACATTTTGCTCTTCTACCGCCACCCTTCTCACTGTACCTCAATCTTGTCTATCCCACCGCTGATCTCTTGCTCACATCATGCCTCAGGCCTGGAACACCCTCCCTTCTCATAACCAACAGACAATTATTCTCCCCGACTTAAAAGCCTTATTGACGGCACATCTCCTCCAAGAGGCCATCCCTGACTGAGCCTTCTTTTCCTTTTCTTCCACTTCATTCTGCGTCTCCCTGACTTACTCCCACTGTGTATGGTATAGTGAATAGTTCACGGATCTGGGACTCACGGGGTCATGGGTTCTAATCCTCACTTTGCCACAGGTCTGCTTCGTGGTCTTGGGCAAGTCACTTCACTTCTCTCGGCCTCAGTTACTTCACCTGGAAAATGGGGAATGAGACTGTGAGCCTCACATGGGGCAGGGATTGTGTCCAACCCGATTGGCTTGTATTCACCCCAGTATTTAGTACTGTACTGGCCACAAAATAAGTGCTTAACAAATACCACAATAATTATTATTATTATCATCCCCCTCCCAGCCCCATAGCACTTATGTACATATCTATAATTTATTTATATATATTGATGTCTGTCTTCCCTTCTAGCTTGTAAGCTCATTGTGGGCAGGGAATGTGTCTATAATATCATTATAATGTACTCTCTGAAGCGCTTAATACAGTGCTCTGCACATAGTGAGCACTCAATAAATATGACTGACTGACTGACTCTTAGGAAAGTACAATACAACAAACTTGGTAGACATGATCCCTGATGACAAGGAGAATACAGTCTACAGCTGTAAGGATGAGCTGAAGGACAAGAAGGATGTAGTTTTGTAACTGGGAGTTCTCCTAGTAGGAATAGGAGTCATAATATTTACTGAGCACCTACTGGGTTTGATGCACCATGCTAAGCGCTTGGGCCGTACACAGCAAGCGACACGTTCCCTGCCCACCAGGACCTTTCACTCAAGTGGGGGAGGCAGACATCTCCGAAAGCGTTTTCAGGCCGGCAAGTGATCAGCAGGGCCAACTGGACGACCCAAGATTTCGGGTGGGCCAGGGGTGTGGTGGGGCGGTGGAGGGTGGGGAGAGGATTGGCAGGCAGGGCAGTGGTGTGACAGGGTCCCGGATCTGGGCTGCGTTCTCTGTCCCGTCCTCCCCAGCTCCCTGGAGATGACCTGCTATGACAGCGATGAGGCCAACCCCCGCAGCGTCTCCAGCCTCTCCAACCGCTCCTCCCCGCTCTCCTGGCGCTATGGCCAGTCCAGTCCCCGCCTGCAGGCAGGGGATGCGCCCTCGGCAGGCACTCCAAGCTGGTACCTGCCCGGCGAGCGGACCCACTACGCCCACACCATGCCCATGCGCACCCCCAGCAAGCTCAGCCACATCTCCCGCTTGGAGCTGGTCGAGTCCCTGGACCCTGACGAGACGGACCTCAAATCCGGCTACATGAGCGACAGTGACCTCATGGGAAAGACTGTGACCGAGGATGATGACATCACCACCGGGTAAGTCACCTTCCCTTTAAGGGTCATTGGCTAGAGCTGGGAGGGGGACGGTGGCGAGGAATGGCAGATTCATTTTCTGTAGCCATATAGAAATTCCACAGTCATGACATCTCTCCAGTGTTTCTCATCACCTGGGTGGGGGCTGAAGGACTGGAAAGGACAGATGACCCCCAGGGGGTGACGAGGGGAGACCTGAGAACCAAAGATGTCGTACATGCCATTTCTGGAGGATTGCCTAGGTTCTTCCTCTAGGGCTGTGAGAAGAGTTGGAGCCAGGCAGAGAGGGAAGGAAGTGGAGCTGGGCATAGAGGTCAGTAATGGAAGGGGCTACAGTGTCCTCCACTCTTTAAGCCTACCCCTTGGGCTCACCCTCAGGGGTCAGTCTCCCTGCTCTGCCTCCTCCCTGGTCACTCAGTACCCATTCCTGTCTCTCACAAACACCTCTCTTTGCTTTCTTCCTCCCAAATAATTCCTGCTTCTCTCCCAAGTTCCTCCTCCTCCTCCTCCTCTACTCTTTGGCCCTCAGTTCCCATTCCTTCTCCTCCCACAGTCTCCCAGCTCCTCTTACACTACTCACCATCTTTCTCCCTCGAAGTAGTGCAGTCCCATTTTTCCGGCCCCACCAGGCCCTGACCCCTGGCTTTGCTCCCCATCCTAATCCCTCCAGACCTCTCAGACCCAATACTATGCCCGGGAGGAGAGAAGGAGAGGGACAGGCAGCTCAACTGGCCAGAGGGGCTGGAGTATCCCAGACCTGGGCTCCCAGAGTAACAAGTCCACCTCCCGCCTCCACCCTGCCTCCACCCAGGAGGCCCCTCTGGGACGAGGCTGATGGATGCAGGCTGCTGTGGTCCAGCCCATGAAGCTAGTCAGAAGCAAAACAACTGACACACAGGCGGGTGTTGTTTACTGCCAGAAGCAAGTCAGCAGAGCAGCTGGTGCGGGTGGCAGTGGGATCTGGAAAGGAATAAAAGCCTCCCTTGACCCCTCTTTTAGGGCCGTCAGTACTCTCAGCTGCAGCTGCCCCCCACCCCTGCTACCCTGTCCCATTGTCATTGCCAATTTACATCTTAAGGTAGCCAGAAGATGGATACCGCATAGAAAGTCCAGGCTTCTGGGATCTGGGCTAACTAGCCACTTTTCTCCTGGGCACAGCTATTTAGAGGCTTCAAGCATCTTTGAATTGTGGGAGGAACCTCAAGGGTTCATCTGGTCAAGTCCTGTGCCTCTAGGGATGGAGACTCCTCACTCTCACTGGGCTAATCCATCCTGACCAGGGTGGGGTAGGGGAGAGAGAGATCGAAACTCACCCCCAGGGAGGCAGTCATCTGACCTTCATCCTCAACTCTCCCCCATACTCAGTGGCTGTGAATTCTCCAAGAATTTTGCAGAGTAAAAGTTATCCTTCGGGGGTTTCCCTACTGATTTATTCCCTGCTGATGGAGAGACTCTCTGAGAATGTTCTTTACCTTGAACTGCTCACCCTCCTCCCTTCCTCATCCTCTTATGAAGTGCAGGGACCCCAGAAAGTTATTTTTCATGTTATTCATTAAGTGCTTACTGCATATGTAGGAGAAGCAGCATAGCATAGTGAATAAAGCATGGGCCTGGGTGACAGAAGGTTATGGGTTCTAATCCTGGCTCTACCACTTGTCTGCTGTGTGACCTTGGACAAGTCACTTTACTTCTCTGCATCTCAGGACCCTCATCTGTAAAATGGAGATTGAGACCGTGAGCCCTAAATGGGACAGGGACTGTGTCCAACCCAATTTGCTTGTATCTACCCCAGCGCTTAATACAGTGCCCAGCACATAGTAAGTGCTTAACAAATGCCATAATTATTATTATTATTATTTTGTGTCAGATATTGTTCTAAGTGCTAGAGTAGGTACAAGTTATTCAGGTTAGACACAGTCCCCTGTCCCACATAGGGCTCACAGTCTCAACCCCCATTTTACAGATAAGCTTTGTGAGACAGAGAAGTTAAGCATCTTACCCAAGGTCACACAGCAGACAAGTGGCAGAGCCGATATTAGAATCCAGGTTCTTCTGACTCTCAGCCCCATGCTCTATCCACTAGGCCACGCTGCTTCTTCTTTATGTCTAACTCAATTCTCTCCTGCTGCCATCCCCCCTTTTGCTCTATCCATATGCACTACATGGTGATACACTCAGGGCATTCCTGATGAGAGGAAAAATCTGTTTCTGAAAGATATAGACCAATCAGAGTGGTGACTTGCACAGGTACAATCATGCCCCATGACAGCCAGACAGTTTGTACTTCAGATCACGTGGCTGAGTCCAAAGGTGTGCTTATGTTCCCCTGGCTTTGTGAATATCGACATGTACTGCGTGTGTTGGCATGTGAACCTGTCCTGGAAGTAGCCCCCCAGGATCATGTGTCCTCTGGGGGTAGGGAGAGAGAGAGGTTAGCTAGATTGTCATGAGCACAAAGTGATAGTCGGGGAGAGGGAGGCAAGGGCAGGCAGAGAGCTTGAGAGCCAAAGGTGAATAGAGAAAAAGACGGGGAAAAGAGATCAAAAGGTGGGTAGAGAAAAGAAAGGATGGAGAGATGTGGGCAAGGGGGATAAAAGAGGGTGGAAGGACCAGACCAGAGGAAAAAGGAGATAAAGAAAAGACTGGGGTTCAAAGAGGACAAGGAGGAGGAGTGGGAAGTAGGGGACAGGGACACACACACATACATACACACAGACACACATGCACACTCACTAACTCCCTTTCTTTCCTAGTCACCACCTCTCTCCCTTCCCTGGTCACCTGCTCTTTCCCTTCCCCTGTCACCATCTCTCTCTCAAAAGTTCTCTGGGTACTCAGCCCAGCAGGTAACTGGGCCTAACCTAGTGGGCAATGCCAGCTTTGTCCAAGGAAACTCAGAGCAGAAGGTGCATAGACCATGTGCTGGGTGTCATGGGAAATGAGGAAAGGGAAGAGGGCAGGTGGAACTGAGGCCTCCCTCTCTAGTCCTCCTGGTTTCAAATAGGAGAGGTTTCAGTAGCTCTATTCCCGGTGAATGATCACTTTGCTGCCATACCCGGGGTGGGAACTGTAGAGAGCTAGCCAAGAAAAAGCAGGTCCCAGGACCTCACCCTCCTCTTCTCTTTATTAGAAAATCTTTTGGAAGCAGCGTGACCTAGTGGAAAGAGCATTGGCCAGGGAGCCAGAGGACCTGGGTTCTAATCCCAGCCCTGCCACTTGTCTGCTGTGTGGCCTTGGGCAAGTCACCTAAATTCTTTCTGCCTCAGCTGTAAAATGGGGATTCAATTCCTCTTCTCCTTAGACTTTGACTGTGAGCATCAAGTGGAATAGGGACTATGTCCAACTTGATTATCTTGTATCTCCCGCAGCACTTAGTACAGTGCTTGGCCCACAGAAAGCTCTTAAAGAAATCATCTTTTATTATTGTTATTATTATCATTATTGTTATTTTTATTATTGTTTTGGCAGCCTGGCCAGGCCAATGTTCTTGAAGGAGGGGAGAAGGGGATGGTGAAACTAGATAATGGGAAAAGCCAGTTGTTTAGCTCTTCTTCCCTCCCACCCTTTCACACTTCCTCTCCTGCACCCTACTCCCAGCCTGGGGCCCCAAAATGCCGGCTGGCCCAGGTCCTCTCAAACACCACCCTGTCTGGTCAGGCAAGAGAATGGGGGAACCCTGTGACTCAGAGGGCAGGGCAGATCCCCAAAATTGCCACTGCCTGTTTTGCCTACTTCTAGCATCAGCTCTGTCTGCAGCACTGGGGGAACATGGTGGCCAATAGCACCCCTCTCCCCAGAAAACACCCCACCCAGTGTGATAATAATGATAACAATAATAATAATAATAATAGTTGCATTTATTAAATGCTTACTATGGGCCAACCACTGTGCTAAAAGCTAGGGAGATATAATACATTCAGATCAGATACCCTCTCTGCCCCTCTTTTAGCTCACAGTCTAAAGGTGAGGGGAAGCAGGTATTGAATCCCCACTTTACTGATGATGAAACCGAGGAACCAAGAAGTGAAGTGATTCTTCCAAGGTCAAACAGTGGGCAAGTAGCAAAGCCAGGATTAGAACTCAGATCTCCTGACTCCCAGGCCTACTCTCTTTCCACTGAGCCACACCAAGCCCTGGGCCCTACATCCAGAAACTGGTCTGGCATAATGAGAATTGGCCCTTCCGGGGCACCCCCTTCCCCCCTTCCCTTCCCCTAGGGCACTCTACAGGCCTCCCTTGAAGACACTTCCCTCGAGATTCTGTGACAAGGGTCAGGCAGGTTCCAGTCAAAGGGGGATTTGGTGTGGGAAGGAAGGTCAGGAAGGGCACGGTCCTTGGAATGCGGGTCACCAGGGTGGCACCCCTTCTCCTTCAGGCCCACACAGGGTTAAGTCTGGAAAGCAGCCATTCTGCAGCCATGATGGCGCAAGGGCCCAGGGCGGGAGGCGTAGGGACTGAGGCAGGGAGAGGAGGGAAGCCAGCACGGGCCAGTTGCCATGGCAACAGATGCAGGCTGCGGAGGGTCTCTCATCTCCAGCGTGTCCTAGTAACCTACAAGCGAGCTGACAGACTTGCCATATTTCCATTCGATCCCGGCCCGAGGCCAGGCTACGGTTATGCTCATCCACTGGGACGGTTCTGAATTTGCCCTGGCTCCCCATCCTCTCCATGGTTGCTCTCCTCTGAACCTTCTTCAAATTCCCCACATCCCTCTTACATGGTTGAGTTGGAAAAGGATGCAGTGTTCAGCACACAGTAAACACTCAATAAATACCACTGATCAATATTGGGACCTGGAGTGGGACCTGACTCAGATACTGTTGGGGGAGGTGTCGTATTGTACTCTCCCAAATGCTTAGTACAGTGCTCTGCACGCTGTGCCCAATAACTACGACTGAATGAATGAAAGGCATGGGGGAATCATTCTGAAGTCAATCATAGAGGTTCTCCATCCCCCTTCCACCCACTCTGCCACATGGAGGCCCCCTCTGCTGCCCTCCTGCTGCTGAGGCCAAGACCCAGTTCACTCTTGCTGCCCGGTTCCCCCAGCCCCCATCCCTGCTTGGCAGAGCTGGGGGCTCTGAGTGTGTTCGGGATGCTGGAAATGCAGGGAGTCAGGACTCAGGTCACCCAGCAAGGACACTGACAGTTGGCGACCCTGAGTAAACTGGGCAGGGCGTTTGGAGGGTGCCCACCTTGAAGAATGCTGGAGCCAGGCCCTTGGGACTGGGCAATCACTAGCAATCCCCTTGTCCCCTAGGTGTCCTTGGGCCCTATTAACAAAGCAGGGGGAGCTGTCTGCAGCTAGGAACTCTGCACCCAGGACTGAGAGAGCCTCTGGAGCAGCCCAGCTGTTGAATACAGCCCTTGTTTGGGCCCCAGCTCAAAGGCAGAGTTGTTCCTGGGATGGCTAGTCTGGATCAGCCTCTGCTCCCCAGGCTATCGGGTATCCCAGCCTGGGCAGAGAAAGCCGCCAAGTACCTAGAGGAGTGAGGGGGAGATGGAGGGAGATGGGAGGAGATGGGCTGGGGGGCGGGAAGGGTCGTAGTGCAGGGAGATGGGAGGAGGTAAGGGGTGGTGAGGGAGATGGGAGACAGGTAAAATGAAGTGAGAGGAGTTGCAGAGAGATGGGAAAAGGTGGAGGGATGGGGGAGATCAGGGAGATGGGAGAGAAGGGGAAAATGGGGAAAGCCGGCAGATGGGAGGAGGTTGGGGAGAAGAGATTCTGCAGACCAGGCTGGGGGGAGGGGGAAAGTGAAGGCAGGGAAGAAGGGGCTCATCCCTCTACACTAAGCAGCCAGACCTGGGACAGGACTGACAGTTCCCTTTTGCCGGACCCTCCCATCCCAGACCTTCATGGACAAGCAAGGGAGGGGTAGGAAAAAGGTAGGTGCAGGGTCAGGAGAGATCACCAGGAGGTCAAGTCCCAGACAGACAGGCAGGGAGGCAGAGAGGCAAGCGGGCAGAAAGGAACCACCCGAACAATGGCTCAGACAGGGAGAGTGTGAATGGCCGTGGGACCCAGAGATCCGTGTGGGAAAGACAGATACCAGATCTGTGCAAAGATTCAGACCGAAAGGACATGTGGTGGAACATAGAGGGTGAGTATGTGAAAAAGACAAAGGTGCACACACAATTACCTATATTGGGGAGAGAGACACAGAGTGTATGGAAGCATATGAGAGCAAGATGGATGGATGCCCAAAGGGTGTGTGTGAGTTAAACAGAAACAATGAGCTGGATGTGTCATTGTGAGACAGTGATGAGCCCGCCGTTGATTGATTGACTGATTGGGAAGGAAGGGAAGTGAAGGATTTGCAGTTGGAATATGGAGACTCCTGGCCAGATGTCAGACCTGGAAAAGTCCATATAATCCCACTCCATCCATCTTTCCCTGTTTTCCTCAGCTAGAATACTAATAATAATAATTGTGGTATTTGTTAAACATTACTATGTACCAGGCACTGGGGTAGATAAAAGATAATCAAGTTGGACATGGCCCCTGTCCCATAAGGAGCTCAGTCTAGGAAGACGGGAGAACAGATATAGAATCCCCATTTTATGGCTGGGGAAGCTAAGGCACAGAGGAGTCAGATGACTTGCCCAAGGTCACACAGCAGGCAAGTGGCAGAGCCAGAATTAGAGCCCAGGTCTCCTGACTCCCAGTCCTGGGCTTTTGCCACTAGGCCCAGCTGCTTCCCTGTTACCCCAAATCCAGGAACAGGTCTGAGTTCTTCCATCTCCTTGCTGGAAATTGGTTTTCCCTTAAATCTGACCTGGTGGGGCAGCTTTTGTGACCTCCACCTGTCCCCCCAACTGGCTTCCCTAACTGGCCCTTCCTGACTGATGCCTACCTCCTGGATTCCCTATTTTGAGTTCCCAGTCCTCTGTCCCATGGGGAGGTGATGAAGGACTGGCTGAAAATGAAGCAGGCCCAGAGTCAGGAAACACTTCTTGACTGTAGAACCCCAGTTGCTCTGGGCCTAGACCAGAGGGGCGTTGGCTCGGAGAGCAGCTGCTTCTGGGCCATTCTCCTCAGCCCCAGGCTCTCAGGGGAGCTTCTCCCCAGATCCATTCCAGCCCCTTCCCTGTCCCACTCCTTCCATTTTTCCAGCCCTGACTCCTTCCTTGCCCCTGCTCCTTCCCCTCTTTCTGCTTAACAAGGATAATAATAATAATGATGATGATGATGGTGATTGTTAAGCACTTACTCTGTGTCAAGCACTGTTCTAAGCACTGGGGAAGATAAAAGGTTATCACGTTGGACGTGGTTTCTGTCCTGTGTGTGGGGCTCACAGTTTTAATCCCCATTTTACAGTTGAGGTAACTGAGGCACAGAGACATGAAATGACTTGCCCAAGGTCAAACCACAGACCCTAAGTTGGATCGCTGCCTCAGACCCTTCTCTGGGTCCCGACCTTTAACCTGCCTTTGCCCCAAGCTTTCTATCTATGCCCGACCTCTCTTCCTTTTACCATTGGCCTGCTCCTGCCTCTCCCCATGTCCCTCACTCCTCCTTTGTCCCCATCCCTTGCCTTGAATGGGAAGGGTTTTGAAGCAGATCCCCATCCCTTGCCTTGAATGGGAAGGGTTTTGAAGCAGATTTTCTAGACCTCAGCTCTCCCTGTTGCTGTCTTCCCTGTGGTTATACAAACACTCCAGACTTCTTTTTCTGGAGATGAGGCTACTGAAGAGACACCTTGTCATTCATTTACAAGCAGGTGGTGTATTCTAGAGTTAAGTCATTAGGCAGGATGCAGAGAAGTCTAGAGATGGAGACAGCACATTTTAGAGGATTAAGGCATCACTTTAAAAAAAATTGTACTTTCATTCATTCAATAGTATTTATTGAACGCTTACTATGTGCAGAGCACTGTACTAAGCGCTTGGAATGAACAAGTCGGCAACAGATAGAGACAGTCCCTGCTGTTTGACGGGCTTACGGTCTAATCGGGGGAGACGGACAGAGGAGAACGATGGCGATAAATAGAGTCGAGGGGAAGAACATCTCGTAAAAACAATGGCAACTGAATAGAATCGAGGCGATGTACATTTCATTAACAAATTAAATAGGGTAATGAAAATATATACAGTTGAGCGGATGAGTACAGTGCTGAGGGGATGGGAAGGGAGAGGGGGAGGAGCAGAGGGAGATGGGGGGAAAAGAGGGTTAAGCTGCGGAGAGGTGAAGTGGGGGCGGTAGAGGGAGTAGAGGGAGAAGGGGAGCTCAGTCTGGGAAGGCCTCTTGGAGAAGGTGAGTTTTAAGTAGGGTTTTGAAGAGGGGAAGAGAATCGGTTTGGCGGAGGTGAGGAGGGAGGGCGTTCCGGGACCGCGGGAGGACGTGGCCCAGAGGTCGACGGCGGGATAGGCGAGACCGAGGGACGGCGAGGAGGTGGGCGGCAGAGGAGCGGAGCGTGCGGGGTGGGTGGTAGAAAGAGAGAAGGGAGGAGAGGTAGGAAGGGGCAAGGTGATGTAGAGCCTCGAAGCCTAGAGTGAGGAGTTTTTGTTTGGAGCGGAGGTCAATAGGCAACCACTGGAGGTGTTTAAGAAGGGGAGTGACAGGCCCAGATCGTTTCTGCAGGAAGATGAGCCGGGCAGCAGAGTGAAGAATAGACTGGAGCAGGGCGAGAGAGGAGGAAGGGAGATCAGAGAGAAGGCTGACAAAGTACTCTAGCCGGGATATAACAAGAGCCCGTAGCAGTAAGGTAGCCGTTTGGGTGGAGAGGAAAGGGCGGATTTTGGTGATAGGGTGGATCTTGGCGATAAAGCCTGGCACATAAAAAGTACTTGATAAGTGCTTTTTATGTGCCAGGCACTGTAGTAAGCACCAAGGTAGATACAAGATAGATTGGAAACAGTCCCTGTCTGGCATGAGACTCACAGTCTTAATCAGAGGTAGAGGATTTAATCCTCATTTTACTGGTGAGGTAATTGAGGCACAGAGAAGTGAAGCAACTGTCCAAGGTGACACACTAGATAAGAGGCAGAATGGGGATTAGAACTCAGATCCTCTGTCTCCCCCTCTAGAGTGTAATTTCATTATGAGCAGGGAACGTTTGTGCAAACTCTGTTATTTTGTGCTTTCCCAAGTGCTTAGTATAGTGCTCTGCACACAGTAAGTATTCAGTTAATACCAATGATTGATTCCCAGACCTGTACTGTTTCCACTAAGCCATGCTGTTCCCCACAGTCTAGAGATGGGGCACTGGATGGAAAGGCCAGGAGAGCAGAAAAGAGAATATGACTTGCAGAGTCACAAAGGGGATTCAGTTGTATTTATTGAGCACTTACTGTGTGCAGAGCACTGTACTAAGGACTTGGGTGAGTACAATACAACAATAAACAGACACATTCTCTGCCCACAAAGAGCTTACAGTCTAGAGATGGGAGACAGATATTCACATAAAAAAATAAATTACAGATATATGCTGTGGGGCTGGGAGGGGGGAAGAACAGAGGGAGCAAGTTAGGGTGACACAGAAGGGATGGGAGAAGAGGAAAGGAGGGGGAGTTAGAGAGTAGTATCTCTTCCAGGCTGTCTGAAAGAGATATGCCTTTGATAAGGCTTTGAAAATGGAGAGAGTAACTGACTGTAGGATTTGAGGAGGGAGGGCATTCCAGACCAGAGGTAGGACGTGGGCGAGGAGTCAGCGGACAGAAAGCGAGATGGAGACACAATAAGAAGGTTAGCATTACAGGAGCAGTGTGTGCAGACTGGGTTGTAATAGGAAAGTAGTGAGGTGAGATAGGAGGGGGCAAGGTGATAGAGTGATTTATAGCCAGAGGTGAGGACTTCTTGTTTGATTCGGAGGTGGATGGACAACCGCTGGAGATTTTTGAGGAGTGGGGTGACATGTCCTGAATGTTTTTGTAGAAAAATGATCCAGATGGCAGAGTGAAATATAAACTGGAGTGGGGAGAGGCAGAAGGCTGGAAGTTCAGCAAGGAGAGGGATAAGTTGAGTGATTGTATTAACGTGGTAGCAGTTTGGATGGAAAGGAAAGGGTGGATTTAGCGATGTTGTGAAGATGGGACAGGCAGGATTTAGTGATGGGTTGAATATATATGAATATTTGAATAGAGAAGCATTAAGGCTTAGTGGAAACAGCCCGGTCTCGGGAGTCAGAGGATGTGGGTTCTAATCCCGGGTACGACACTTGTCTGCTGTGTGACCCTGGGCAAGTCACTTCACTTCTCTGTGCCTCAGTTACCTTATCTGTAAAGTGGGGATTAAAAGTGTGAGCCCCACGCAGGACAACCTGATGACCCTGTATCTACCCTAGTGCTTAGAACAGTGCTTGGCACATAGTAAGTGCTTAACAAATACCATAATTATTATTATTATATGTGGGTTGAATGAGAGAGAGGAGTCAGGGATAATGCCAAGGTTATGGGCTTGTGAGACAGGAAAGACGCTGGTGTCATCTACAGTGATGGGAAAGTCAGGGAGAGGACAGGGTGTGGGTGGGAAGATAAGGAGCTCTGTTTTGGACATGTTAAGCTTGAGGGGGCGGGAGGACATCCAAGTAGAGATGTCTTGAAGGCAAGAGGAAATGTGAGACTGCAGAGAGGGAGAGAGGTTTCCCTTCCAAGTTTCTCAGAGTCAGAGTACTACAGTTTTGCTGTTTTTCCCAGCTCCAGCAGAGGGAGAGAACACAAGAGCCTCAGGAAGCCCGAATAAATAGTGGCTGGGGCAGCAGGCCCAGCCTTCCTGGGGAAAATCTCTGTTGGGGTGGGCACTGAGCTGGCCGCTTCTGAGTTTCTGGGAGAAGTGGGGTTTAGTAGGGCCACACAATGGTGCCATTGGACAGCTGAAATTGCATCTTCCTCTCATGGCTCATTCTGGGGCCAAAGAGTGAACAGGCAAAATGCCAAATCCCCAAGGCAGAGAGCCAATCTGTCTCTTCCTCTGAGACTAGGACCCACTCCATGTTCAGAGCTCTTTGAAGTCAGGCCTGGAAGGCTGGCTCTGTCCAGGACTCTCAGGGTCACCCCAGTCTCACCCTGTATGGGACCCAGAGATCCCAGAGTCTCTCCAGAACCACGGCTCCTCCTCTAGGAGCCTGCAGGTAACTCCACTCCACTCATTGAAGACCACGGACACTGGCCAGGCTGGCTTCCCCAGAGCATCCGGTCCTGCGTGGGGCAGGAGTGGGAGCCGGCCACCTGTTGGCCCTCCGAGTGGGGTCGGGGAGATGGGGGGAAGGTCCATCCAATGCCACCGCTGCTACACAGAGGGGATGGCGGGCTCAGGCTTCGGGCTGATGTCATCCTGACAGAGGAGAAACAGCAGAGAACAGTGGATACCTTCTGGATGCTGGGACTCCCTCACCCAGCCAGACCCACAATCCTCTCCTTCTTGATGAGCAGGGAGAGCAGGAGGACAAGAGGAGAGCACTCCGAGTTGAGGTTTCTTGACCGAGAGGAAATTCAAGGTGATGGCTTTGTGTTTTGGGCTGGGACCAGAATGGGGAGGGAGATGGTAGAGGGTAGAGGAGAGTGAGGAAGAGGCCCTTCAGAACAAGGCTATAAGCCCTCTGAGTGGTCCTCACTTTGCTCCTCAGAGTCTTCCAGTGGGGGAGGGAGAGCTTGAGGAGGAGAAAGAGTAAGAGAAGGAAAAGGAGAGAGATCGTAGGGACCCAAATGGATCACAGAGATCTCAGGGAAGATGTCCGCACTCAGAGATCCATAATCCTGAGAGAAGCCGGGGTAATAATAATGTGGACAGGGAACGTGTCTCCTAACTGCTATATTATACTCTCCCAAGTGCTTAGTACAGTGCTTTGCCCAAAGTAAGCTCTAAATAAATACAATTGATTAATTGATTGAAATAACAATACCAGGCTTTTGTAAAGCATTTTTATTCCCAAAGGGCTCTTACATTATTTAAATCCTTTTAAGCCCTAACAACAACCCTTTGAGGAAGGTAGAAAGACAGTTATCCCCATTTGGCAGATGAGGAAATTGAGGCACAGAGAGTAGAAGTTATGTAGCAGGCTGGTAGCAGATCTTGGACTCAAACTTAAGTCCTCCAGCTTCAGAAGACTGCAGTGTTGCCTAGTGGAAAGAGCCCAGGCCTGAGAGTCAGGAGATCTGGGTTCTAATCCTGGCCCTGCGACTCGCCTGTTGTGGGACCTTGGGCAAGTCACTTGATTTCCCTGTGCCTCAGTTTCCTCTGGGGATTAAATATCCATTCTCCCTCCCTGTTTAGGTGTGGGTCAGGGACTGCATCTAATCCGATTGCAGTATATCGACCATAATGTTTAGCACAGTGCTTGGCACATAGTAAGCCCTTAACAAATACCACAGTTATCATTATTATTATTTCACCGTGCTGAGGTCGGGAACTCTGCCTGAGTCGTGATAGATGGGCCTCCAGAGAGAAAGTTTTGGGAGAGACTGAATGCCTCCGGGGCTGGATCCCATATGGATCTCAGTTCCCAGAGGGGTTAGAATCAGGCCCCACCAGGAACTGATCTGATTCAGAGGAGGAGGACCCCCTACCGCCGGCTCCAGCCGAGAAAGGGTTAAAACGCAGTGTTTTCTCTCCCTTTTCTGGCTCCTCTCTCCCCCCTCCCCTTCCTCCACGCCCACCCGCCCCACCATTCGGGTTTAATTATCTCTTTGGCTAATCAGCGTGCTCGCTGCGCCTGCCTCCCGAAGCACGGGGCAGGGAAGGACTGCGCTTGGGCTTTAATTGCTCTTTGTCCCGGGCTGTCAGGGGGCTTTCAGCTCACTGGTGAGGGGTGCGGGAAGGGGGGAGCGCTGCCAGCCCCAGAGATGGCAGGCTTTGCTCACCTTGCACAGCGGTCCTTTGGCCTGAAGATGCTGCCACTGGTGAGATTGGCACACCGAGATTCTTCCTTTGCCCAAGAAATTACAATAGTGTCCCTTCTCTGGTGTCTTGCTCGGACACCAACCTTTGGGGGGGGGGGGGGGGGTAGTAATGTTAGTATTGGTTAAGCGCTATGTGCAAAGCACTGTTCTAAGCGCTGGGGGATACAAGGTGATCAGGTTGCTCCTCATGGGGCTCACAGTCTTCATCCCCATTTTACAGATGAGGTAACTGAGGCCCAGAGAAGTGGAGTGACTTGCCCAAAGTCACACAGCTGACAAGTGGAGGAGCCGGGATTAGAACCCATGAATTCCTGCCACCTGCAGGGTGTGTGCCCGAGTCATTTTTGCTGCAGTGGCGATCAACCGGTCAGTGGTTTTTATTGAGCGCCTGCTGTGGGCGGACCACTGTACTGAGCGCTTGGGAGAGTATAATGCAGCAGAATGAGGAAAGTCATGCTCTGTCCACCAGTAGAGATGGTTTGTAGTGAGTCATCCCCCCCCTCTGTCTCCATCCCTATTGGCCCGCATTACATGGCAGCTGGTTGGATAAGCTCGTTGTGGGCAGGAAATATGTCTGCTTATTGTTATATTGTACTCTCCCAAGAGCTCGGTAGAGTGCTCCACAAACAGTAAGCACTCAATAAATACGATTGAATGAAGGGAGGATGGGTCAGTGCCATTTCCCTGGCCAGAGCTCATCCCTTGGGTTTTCTGTCTGTGGATAGAAAAGTTAACCCATTCCACTCTTGTTTGGGTCAAGTGAAGCAGCATAGCATAGTGGATAATGCTTGGAAGGCAGAAGGTCATGGATTCCAATCCCAGCTCCATCATGTGTGTGATGTGTGGACTTGGGCAAGTCCCTTCACTTCTCTGGGCCTCAGTTACTTCATCTGTAAAATGGGGATTAAGACTGTGAGTCCCATGTGAGACAGGTACTGTGTCCAACCTGATCTGCTTGTAGACACCCCAGTGCTTAGTACAGTGCCTGCACATAGTGCTTAACAAATATCACAGTTATTATTATCATCACATTGAGACAGTGAGTGCTGGTATGTTCTGGGTTGCAGAGTCTTGCCTAGCCTTTGGGTGCCTAATTAAGTTGCACTTCCTCAGGCACTGGGAAGGAGGGGTGTGTATCCATTGGCTCAGGAGCACCCCTCTCCAGGCCTTGGGGGCCATGGTGCTCAATACCTCTGGGTACCCCTCACTTGGCCCCCACTGGGCCCTCCCTTTCTCCTCTTCTGGCAGGACTTGTTCCCAGTCTTGGCCTCAGTTTCCCACTTCTCTTGGTTGGGAGGGAAGGGTGGCCCAGAGGGCAAACAAGGTTATATCTGCAGCAGGCGACTCTTGAGATAACTACAGAGGGCTTTTATGGAAGATAGAGAGCCTTTATGCAGCCCCAGTCTCTCACTGGCTGAACTGCCTTTCTGGGTGAGCTCCTCTCCCCTCAGCAGGTGTCTCCCCTTCACCAAGTGTCCCACAGCTGCCTTGTCTATCCCCATCCCCCTCATCCTGTTCCAGCACCAATGTCCTACTCCTCCCTGCTCCTTCCCAGCCCCACCCTGACTCCTGGGGCCTTTCCAGAGGGAGCCGCCTTCAGCCTTGGGACTCTCTGCCCCTGTCCTGCTCCAAACTCTTTCCCAGGATCCACCCTTCTCCCCATCCTGCTCCTCCCAGGCCAAGTCCCAGGGGTGGTCAGGGAAGGGCCCTGCCTTGAGGTGGCAGGAGGCAGGGAGCTCCTGGACCTGAGTTCAGGGCTGACACTCCAGGGGGCAACCCCTGCCTTCCCAGTCAGGCTGGGGTCATTTTCCCTTTGGGGATCTGGATGAACTTGGGGTTTGAGATACTAAGTAGCAAGCTTGGGGAGCCTCTGAGCTGGCTTCCCCTCCCTTGGATTCTTTTCCTCTCCACCCCCAGCTGAGCCACCTGGAGTCAGGGCCCTGGGGTTAAGGATTGGGGTAGGACAGCGCAGGAGAGAATGGCCCTGGGCCCCAGGTCCTGGATCCAGCAGACAGATGGACAGACTGACTGGGGTTCTGACAGATGGACTGGGCAGATGGATGGGCCACTGGGAGCTAAATCCTAGCCTGAGGATGGCCGGGGAATATGGAGGGACAGGGAGGCAGAGGCCGGGAGAGAGTGATGGAAAGAGAGGAAGAAGAGAGGAGCAGATAACAGAGAAGCAGCATGACGTAGTGGATAGAGCACTGGCATGGGAGTCAGAAGGTCATGGGTTCTAATCCCAATTCCCCAACTTGTCTGCTGTATGACCATGGGCAAGTCACTTCACTTCTCCAGGCCTCAGGTACCTCATCTGTAAAATGGGGTTTGAGACTATGAGCCCCATGTAGGACAGGCACTGTGTCCAACACGATTTGTTTCTATCCACCCCAGCTTTAGTACAGTGCTTGGCGTATAGTGAGCATGGAACAAATACCATCATTAGTATTATTAGCAGAGGCCTCTAACACCAAGCTACTGCCTGTGCTTTACTTTGGGGTCTCCCACCATCAGCCCTTGTCCAACCCCTCCCTCCTACCTGGGATTCCCTCCCATTTCATATTTGGCAGACCAACCAATCCATCAATCAATGGAATTTCAGTGTAAGCTCATTATGGGCAGGGAACATGACTACTAATTCTTTTGTACTCTCCCAAGCGCTTAGTTCAGTGCTCTGCACATAGTAAGCACTCAATAAATGCCATTGATTGAGTGCTTACTCTCTGCAGAGCCCTGTACTAAGGATTTCACTTCTCCACCTTCCCCGACTAACATTTCTTCTTCCCATCCTATTTTCCCTTCTTACTGCGTCACCCATACACAAATCTGTAGCCCCAAAGCATTTTGATACTCACCCCATCCCCACCCCATGTATGAACACATCGCAGCATGGCATAGTGGCAAGAGCACGGGTTTGGGAGTCAGAGGTTGTGGGTTCTAATCCTAACTCCTCCATTTATCAGCTGTGTAATTTTGGGCAAGTCACTTAGCTTCTCTGGGCCTCAGTCACCTCATCTATAAAATGGGGATTAAGACTGTGAGCCCCTTGTGGGACAACCTGTTTACCTTGTATCTCCCCCAGTGCTTAGAACAGTGCTCGTCACATAGTAAGGGCTTTACAGTTACCACCATTATTATTATTACTATCCTTATACTTCATTGTCTGCTGTGTGACTGTGGGCAAGTCACTTCACTTCTCTGTACCCCAGTTGCCTCATCTGTAAAATGGGGATTAAAACTGTGAGCCTCATGTGGGACAACCTGATTACCCTGTATCTACCCCAGCACTTAGAACAGTGGTCTGCACATAGTAAGCGCTTAACAAATACCAACATTATTATTATTATTATTATTGCTTCTCTTACCTCTAACTGCTTGTCTCTCTCCACTGTTCGTAAACTCCTGAAGGGCAGGGATCTCTTCAACTCAGACTCTCCCAAGTGCTTAGTGCAGTGCTCTGCACACAGTAATGCTCTCTCTATACCAGTGATTAGGAGAAAGGAGTGAATGACCTCGATGTGGACAGGGAATGTGTCTGTTATATTGCTATGTTGTACTCTCCCAAGTGCTTAGTGCAGTGCCCTACACACGGTAAATGCTCAATAAATGTGATTGATTGAGCTTGAAAAAGGTGAAGTCAGTAACTGACTGAAAGAGATGGAGGGCCCTTTCTTCTCCATCCAAACTGCTAATGCGTTAGTCCAAACACTTATCCTTGATGACCATATCAGCCACCTTGATTACTATATCAGCCTCTTTGCTGACCTCCCTGTCTCCTGCCTCTCCCACTCCAGTCCATACTTCACTCTGTTGCCTGGATCATTTTTCTACAGAACGTTCAGGCTGTGTTTCCCTACTCCTCAAGAAGTTCCAGTGGTCACCCATCCACCTCTGCATCAAACAAAAACTCCTCACTATTGGCTTTAAAGCAGTCAATCACCTTGCCCCCTCCTACTCACCTCCCTACTCTATTACAACCCAGTTCGTACACTTCGCTCCTGTAATGCTAACCCCCTCACTGTACCTAGATCTTGTCTCCCTCGCCGCTGACCTCTCGCCCATTTCCTGCCTCTGGCCTGGAATGTCCTCCCTTTTCATATCTGACAATTACGCTCCCCACCTTCCCAGTCTTACTGAAGGCACACCTCCTCCAAATGACCTTCCCTGACTAAACCTTCATTTCCTCTTTTCCCACTCCCTCCTGCATTGCCCTGACTTGTTCCCTTTACTCATCCCCCCAACAGCCCCACAGCATTTAGGTATATATCCATAATTTATTTTATTAATGTCTGTCTCCCCCTCTTGGCTGTAGCTCGTTGTAGGCAGTGAATTTGTCTAGTATATTGTTGTGTTGTACTCTCCCAAGCACTCAGTACAATGCTCTAAACACAGTAAGTGCTCAATAAATACAATTGATTGATGTAGGGGGGCAAGGATTATGTCTACTGACTTCTGTATTGTACTCTTCCAAGTACTTAGTACAGTGCTCTGCACACAGAAAGCACTCAATACGTACCATTTATTGATTGATTCTTCCCCACTAGGACTGTTAGCTCCTCAAGGTCAGATATTGGATCTACTTCATCTATGGTATTATACTCTCCCAAGGGCTTAGTACAGTGCTCTGCACATGGTAGGCCTCAATAAATACCTCAATAAATAAATCGGACACATAGCTCTTAAATATCAGTGATGGGTTGATTAGATACCACCAACCTGCCCCTACAATGTGGAATACCAGGATGCAAATACTTGATCAACATCGCTCCCAGTTACTTCTTTTGATTGACCAGTCATCAGGAGAGAGCCTTGTGGCTTAGGGCTCATCCTCTGCTGAAGGCTGGGAAGTTTTAAAGGCACCCCTCCCACCAAGCACCCTCCAGACCCTATACCTCAAGGAATCAGAGGAGCGTGTCCCGAGGGATGGCTGAAACCCAGGGAAACCCTGTTTCCCTCTGCCTGCTCAGTAGCAAAGGTGGGGTTGGGGAAAGGACAGACAATCCCACGGGGAAGTCTTCTGCCCAGATGGGGAGACAAGTATGGTCAAGGATTCTAAACCTGTTCCACCACTTGTCTTCTGTGTGATGTTGGGCAAATCACTTCACCTCTCTGGGCTTCAGCTACCTCATCTGTAAAATGGGGATTGAGACTGTGAGCCCCGCATGGGACAGGGACTGTGTCCAACTCGATTTGCTTGCATCCACTCCAGCTCTAAGTAGAGTGCCCGGCACATAGTAAGTGCTTAACTAATACCATTGTTATTATTATCAATAGGTGTACAGGAGCATGGCTCCTTCATGCCCTCAGTGCCCCAAGCACTCAGAGCTAATCATCTTAGTTGTCTGCCTCGCTGGGATCCTGTCTCTTTAAACCTTCAAGGGGCAGAGGGAGAGAAGAGGGAAAGGGAAAACTGCCAGGAGGAAAGGAGGCGAGGCAGGGGGTTGTATGACACATGGAGAGCTGTGAGGGAATGTACAAGGATGGAGTCAGCCCTTCTCCTCAGGAGGCTGGGTTTCCCCAAAGCTCAGATCTCCGCCTCCTCCTCTGGAAAACTGGGAGGGTGGAAATGCGATAGGGACTTTTCAGCCAGACCCAGAAGAAAACATTTTGGACTGGTGACCTCCCTCCTGCTGTGGTGACATCATCTTTCCCCATATCCAGTACCATTCTGGCGGAGGCGAATGCCACAGTGTTATTGTAAGGCTGTTCCTTTGCTAGTCATCCCACCCCAGAAAGAGCTGCATGTCTGTGGGTTTGGCATGAGTGCACCGGACAGAAACCTCTCCTAGAGCTGATCCCCATGTAACAGCTGGGCAGATTGATGTCCGGAGAGCAGAAGGGAACCAGGTTTGGGTTGTTTCCCCCAAAAAGCTCAATCAAATGGTTATCTAGACAGGCCAGAGGGTGGGGTTTCTTGGGGTAGAATACTGGAGGTGGGGCTTCTTCCCACTAAAATTTAAATATTCTTCTGTGAAAGCTGCAAACTCTGAGGGTTTCCTGGGTGATGACAATGGGTGAGGAGGATGGAGGCAGGCAATGTATCTGTTTATAGTTGAACTGTGCTCTCCCAAGTGCTTAGTTCAGTGCTCTGCACACCTTAAGCACTCAATAAATATGAATTGAATGAATTGAATGAATACCTAAATCCCCTCCTCCTCCAGCTTTTCCCTCTGCCTTTCCCTTGGTGGTGTCACTTAGGGGCAGGGGCTATTACCTGATCTCAGTGCTTGTCCACTGTTTCTCTTCTCTCCCTCACCATCTTCCAAACAAGCCCTCAGTAAATACAGTTGAATGAATGAATCATCATCATCAATATTTATCAAGCACCTATTGTGACCAGAACAGTGTTCTATCCACCGTGGGCAAAGCACTGTGCTGAGTGCTTGACAACATGCACTGTGCTCATTTGTATATATTATTTATTACCCTATTTATTTTGTTAATGAGATGTACATCCCCTTGATTCTACTTATCGTGATAATGCTGTCTTGTTATTGTTTTGCTCCACCGTCTGTCTCCCACGATTAGACTGTGAGCCCATCATTGGGCAGGGATTGTCTCTATCTGTTGCCCAATTGTACATTCCAAGTGCTTAGTACAGTGCTCTGCACATAGTAAGCGCTCAATAAATGCTATTGAATGAATGAATGAATGGTCTGTCTCAGGCTTATGTACCCTGAGAGCTAGTCCAGTTGTTGGGCTAGTCCTGAGTATTCCAATGCTCTGTGGGCAGGCTGGCCAGTCTTTGGACAAGTCACTTTAAGCCAATGGAGAATTAGAACTCAGGTTGCCCCTCTTCTAGATTGTCAGCTTTTTAAGGGCAAAGACCTTCTTAAAGACAAAGACTTTGTCTACTAGCTTTACTGTTCTTTCCCAGGTGTTTAGTGCAATATTCTGCACCCAGTAGGAGTTCAAAAAATACTTTTCAACAGTCCACCCCCTCCCCATCTTCAAAGCCTTCATACTGCTCTCTCTAAGGTCACCCATGACCTCCTTCTTGCCAAATCCAATGGCTCCTACTCCATTCTAATCCTCCTTGACCTCTCTGCTGCCTTTGACACTGTCGACCATCCCCTCCTCCTCCATACCTTATCTCACCTTGGCTTCGCGGACTCCATCCTCTCCCGGTTCTCCTCGTATCTCTCTGGCCAGTCCTTCTCGGTTTCCTTCACTAGCGCCTCCTCCCCCTCCCATCCTTTAACTGTTGGAGTTCCTCAAGGGTCAGTTCTTGGCCCTCTTCTGTTCTCCATTTACACTCACTCCCTCGGTGAACTCATTCGCTCTCACGGCTTTGACTACCATCTCTACGCAGATGACACGCAGGTCTACATCTCCGCCCCTGTCCTCTCCCCCTCCCTTCAGGCTCGCATCTCCTCCCGCCTCCGGGACGTCTCCACCTGGATGTCGGCCTGCCACCTAAACTCAACATGAGCAAGACCGAGCTCCTCATCTTCCCTCCCAAACCCGGTCCTCTCCCAGACTTCCCTATCACCGTGGATGGCACGACCGTCCTTTCCGTCTCGCGGACCTGCGATCTCGGTGTCATCCTTGACTCGTCTCTCTCGTTCACCCCACACATCCTATCCGTTACCGAGACCTGCCGGTTTCACCTTTACAATATCACCAAGATCCGCCCTTTCCTCTCCACCCAAACGGCTACCTTACCGCTACGGGCTTTCGTTATATCCCGGCTAGACTACTGTGTCAGCCTTCTCTCTGACCTCCCTTCCTCCTCTCTCGCCCCGCTCCGGTCTATTCTTCACTCCGCTGCCCGGCTCATCTTCCCGCAGAAACGATCTGGGCCTGTCACTCCCCTTCTTAAACACCTCCAGTGGTTGCCTATCGACCTCCGCTCCAAACAAAAACTCCTCACTCTAGGCTTCGAGGCTCTACATCACCTCGCCCCTTCCCACCTCTCCTCCCTTCTCTCTTTCTACCGCCCACCCCGCACGCTCCACTCCTCCGCCGTCCACCTCCTCACCGTCCCTCGGTCTCGCCCATCCCGCGGTCGACCCCCGGGCCACGTCCTCCCGCGGTCCCGGAACGCCCTCCCTCCTCACCTCCGCCAAACTGATTCTCTTCCCCTCTTCAAAACCCTACTTAAAACTCACGTCCTCCAAGAGGCCTTCCCAGACCGAGCTCCCCTTCTCCCTCTACTCCCTCTACCACCCCCCCCTTCACCTCTCCGCAGCTTAACCCTCTTTTCCCCCCATTTCCCTCTGCTCCTTCCCCTCTCCCTTCCCATCCCCTCAGCACTGTACTCGTCTGCTCAACTGTATATATTTTCTTTACCCAATTAATTTTGTTAATGAATTGTACATCGCCTCAATTCTATTTAGTCGCCATTGTTTTTACGAGATGTTCTCCCCCTCGACTCTATTTATTGCCATTGTTCTCGTCTGTCCGTCTCCCCCAATTAGACCGTAAGACCGTCAAACGGCAGGGACTGTATCTGTTGCCGACTTGTTCATTCCAAGCGCTTAGTACAGTGCTCTGCACATAGTAAGCGCTCAATAAATACTATTGAATAAATGAAAGGAAGCTTTCCTTGACTAAACCTCTCCATTCTCCACCCTATTCTCCTTCCCTTGTGAGTCATCTATACATTGGGTCTGCCCTCGTTAAGCACTTTGATACTCACCACACCCCTGTAGCTCTTATGTAGGTATCCTTATACTCTGCTGCTTCCCCTACCTGAAATTTATTTTCTTGTCTACCTCGTCCCCTTTCCCCATATTCCAGATTTTATTTTCTTGTTGTATTGTACTCTTCCAAGCGCTTAGCACAGTGCTCTACACACAGTAAGTGATCAATACATAGCAATGATCGATTGGCTGATTGATCCTGTAGATTATGTTGAGAAAGTCAATTTAGGGAACTCTCCTGGGATTCAGTAGAACTTTTTTTTAGATCTTTTTCTATAGTCCCCTGGTTGGGTGGACATTGCTGCCTTTGTCCCTTGAATACCAACTCTGAGACCTCAGGACATCCAAATAGGATTTGCCCAGCTGACCTGAGATGTTGGGGCTTGTGGGGGGAGGTAATGGGCAGATGGACTTGTGGGGGAAGGTAATGAGCAGATGGATTTGTTTGGATGGGGTCCAGGAGTGAGGGAATAAGGCTGAGAGCAGGTAACATTCACCCAGTGCTGTGCCCTGAGATTGGTTGCCCGGGGTGTTCCCATTCCTCCAGGCTTTGTGGGGAGGTGCCCACAGCACGTCACCTTTTTGTAGGTAGCCAGGAGAGATCATAGAGTCCCAGAGGCAATCCAGGGCCCCTGAGAAGGTGACCTGGTGGGCTTTCTGAGGAGGAGGGGCAGTCTCCATCCTCTTCACAGAAGTGAGTGACATTTTGGGAGGGAAAAGGTTCCCTCCTGGAGGTAGGATATCAATCTACAAGGGGAAGCCAGGAGTCCCTAACTCTGTCACCCTGTTCGGTTCAGTAGGGGCTCCAACAGTCCCCACCAGGGTATCCTTAATCAAGAAGCCTGTACTCTCCCATACAAGTGCTTCAAGATCTGCTGCCAAAGGGGATTTTGGGTGCCCATGCATCACATTTGAGGGAAAGAAGGACCGCCCCCCCCCCCCAACCTGCCTTCCCAACACAGCCTGTGTCTGGGTTGGGTGATCAGGACAGGGTTGAGCAGCCCCTCAAGGGTGAAAGTGGCCACCTGTAACTTAGTCCGGTGATGACCAGCCCCTTCACCACAAATTCTTTCTCTGAAAAGTGATGGCTTTGTGAAACTCGCAGCTTTTAGGATCGGGGCCCCTGGCTTCCTTCTCCAACTGCAGACCAGAGTCTGTGGAAGCTCTGTGTGACCTCATCCACTCCTCACTTATCAAATCCACCTCCTGTCTTCCAGCAGGACTCCACCCCATTCCTAGTCCTGATAGAAGATCCCACAGCCTCTCTTTCAGCGTCTTCTCTGGGACCAGGGTCTTCTTCCCAGTGCACTGGGTCTCTCCTTTTCCTCCTCTCCTCTTCATTCTTTCCTTGAGTGAGGGGCTGGGGAGGGCAGACAGAAGGTCGACAGGCCAAAGAGGGTCATTGTAGGAAACAGCATGGTGTAGTGGATAGAGCACGGGCCTGGGAGTCAGAAGATCATGGGTTGTAATCCTGGCTTTGCCATTTGTCTGCTGTGTGGCCTTGGGTAAATCACTTCACTTGCTGTGCCTCAGTTATTATTACTAAGAGTCATCGAGTCATTTCCGATTCATAGCGACTCCATGGATGCAGTTTCTCCAGAACGTCCTGTTCTCTGCCATAATCCGCAACCTAACGGTTCTTCCGTTATCATCATTATGGTCTCTATCCATCTAGCTGCTGGTCTGCCTCTTCTGCGTTTTTCCTGGACTTTTCCTAGTATTAGTGTCTCCTCCAGAGAATTAATCCTCCTGATTATGTGTCCAAAATATGCTAAGTTGAGTTATTTGGCCTTCCAAAGACCACTTTGGTTTAATTAGCTCTAAAATCCATTTGTTTGTTTTTCGGGCAGTCTTTGGTATTCGCGAAAGCCTTCTCCAACACCACATTTCAGAAGAATCGATGTTCTTTCTATCCCGTTTTTTCCCTGTCCAGCTTTCGGATCCATACATTTTCACTGGAAACAGCATAGAGTTGACAATTTGTATTTTTGTGGCAATTGCTACATTAGCATATTTCACGATTTTTTCTAGACTCTTCATAACAAGTCTCCCTAACGTTAATCTTCAGCATATGTCTTGGCCACTAGTTCCTTTACTATTGATTATGTGCCTCAGTTACGTCATCTGTAGAATGGAGATTAAGACCGTGAGGCCCATGCCGGACAGGGACTGTGTCCAACCCGATTTGCTTCTATCCACCCCAGAGCTTAGTACAGTGCCCGGCACATAGTAAGTGCTTAGCAAATCCCACAATTATGATTATTATTAAGGTGGTGGGTTGTAATCCCGGCTCTGCCATTTTCATTCATTCATTCAATCAATCGTATTTACTGAGTGCTTACTGTGTGCAGAGCAGTGTACTAAGCGCTTGGAATGTACAATTCGGCAACATATAGAGACGATCCCTGCCCAACAACGGGCTCACTTGTCTGCTGTGTGATCTTGGACAAGTCACTTCACTTGTCTGCACCTCCGTTCTCAATCCTCGTTCTCAATCTTCTGTAAAATGAGGATTGAGACGGTGAGCCCCACGTGGGACAGGGACTGTTCCCAACCCAGTTTGTTCGTCTCCACCCCAGCGCTTAGTACAGTGCCTGGCACATAGTAAGCGCTTAGCAAATCCCACAATCATGATTATTACGATTAAGGTCGTGGGTTCTAATTCCAACTCTGCCACTTGTCTGCTGTGTGATCTTGGGCGAGTCACTTCACTTCTCTGCGCCTCCGTTCCCTCCTCTGGAAAATGAGGATGGAGACGGTGAGCCCCACGTGGGACAGGGGCCGTGCCCAGCCCGATTTGTTCGTCTCCACCCCAGCGCTTAGTACAGCGCCTGGCACGTAGTAAGCGCTTAGCAAATCCCACAGTCATCATTATTACGATTAAGGTCGTGGGTTCTAATTCCAACTCTGCCACTTGTCTGCTGTGTGATCTTGGGCGAGTCACTTCACTTCTCTGCGCCTCCGTTCCCTCCTCTGGAAAATGAGGATGGAGACGGTGAGCCCCACGTGGGACAGGGACGGTGCCCAGCCCGATTTGCTCGTCTGCACCCCAGCGCTTAGTACGGGACCCGGCACGTAGTGAGCGCTTAACGAACGAATCGCCCGCTGATGATGCCGATTCTGATCCGAAGCGTGTCCCGAGGGGAGCCCGGGGGTTGGCGGGGGTGGGGGGGAGGATGGAGGGGGGAGGATGGAGGCTCGGTTCGGGGGCGGGTCCCGGGTGGAGGCCGAGCCCCGAGCGGGGCAGGGCGGAGGCGGCTCTTTGTCTACCTGGCCCGCGCGTTAAAGCGGCCGCGTTGTCGGGGGGCCGGGGCCGGGGCTGTCGTATGGGGGCCTGGCGCTTTAAGCGCAGCTGACACGACCCCCGCCGCCGGACCCGCGGAAAAGGAGGAGGGAGGACGGGGACCCCGCACGGTTTTGTTTCCCCGCCGCCTGTCGGGCCGGGAGGGTCGTGCGGGGGGCTGTGCTGTGCCGTGCCGGGGGCTGCGCCGGCCTCCCCCGGCCCGCGGAGAAAATGCTGCATCTTCCCCTGCCGAGAGCCGGCAGGCCGCTCCGCACCGCGCATTTTGCCGGCAGGTAAGAAGGGTCCCCGGCTCCCCGGACCCCGCGCTGGGGAAAGGGGGGGGGGTCCCCTCCTCCGGACCCCGGCCCCACCGTAGGCGACGGGTGACAGCGCACCTGGGCCGCCCCGAGGACCCCCGAGGCGGGGGTGGGGGTCTGCTGCAGAAATTGGGGGGGAGAAGGGGGGGGTGTGCTGCTGCAGGAATGGGAAGAAATGCTGCAGAATTGGGTGGGTGGGGGTCTGCTGCGGGAATGGGGGCGTTGGGGGGGGGGTCTGCTGCAGGAATGAAGGGTGGGGGGGGTCTTCTGCAGGAATGGGGGTGGAGGGGGTCTGCTGCGAGAATGAGGGGTGGGTGGGGGTCTGCTGTAGGGGTGGGGGAGGTCTGCTGCAGGGAGGCGGGGGGTTCTCTTGTCAGGGAGAGCCGTGGTCCCTGGAGGCAGTCTCAGCCCCGCTGTCCTTTCTGCCTTGGCAGCCTCCTCCTCGGGGGTCGGGTTCCGGGCTGGGGGAGATGGGGGGGAAGGAGACGGGGGACAGGACCGGACCGGTCCTAGGCACGGCAGAACTTGATGGAACTTGGAGGCGCGGAACGTGGCAACCGGCCCCATCTCTCGCAGGCCCGGGGCCTTCCTCTCCGCCGCCCCCCGGCCTGACACTGGTCGGGGGGAAGGAAGGAAGGCAGGGAGAAAGGGGGGATGATAATAATGGTGTGTGTTAAGCGCTTACTATGTGCCAAGCACTGTTCTGAGCGCTGGGGTAGATACAAGGTCATCGGGTTTTCCCACGTGGGGCTCACAGTCTTCAACCCCTTTTTAAAGATGAGGTCACAGAGGCACAGAGAAGTGAAGTGATTTGCCCAAGGTCACACAAATGGGGGAGCGGGATTAGAACCCACGACCACGCCGGTCCTTTGGGAGAGGAGGGGGACGGGGGCGGGCCGCGGGATCCCCCAGCCAGGGGAAGCTGAAGGGGGTTTCCAACGGCTGGGGTGGAGGGCCCGGGCCGGGGAGGCTGGGGACGGTCGGGATGGTCAAGCTTCCCCGCCGGGATTCGAGGCGTGTTGGGGAACGTGCCTTTCGGAGGGGCAGCGCCGGGACTCCCTCGCCCCCCAGCCGGACGGGTCTGATCCCCCTCGGGAGCCGGAGTCGAACCCACAAAGACGTTGGGCGAGGAAAGGAGAGGAGGAGAAGGAAGGGACCCCGCGGTTCAGCGTTCGAGCCCCAGATGCTCTGCTCCCCCCCCCCCCCAAGCCCTCCGCCAGGCCTGGGGAGGGGGTCGGGGGTCGCGGGAAGTGACATATCTGGGCCCATTCACAGTAGGACTTGAGAAAGGAGGAAGGGTGCCTAAAGGAAAATCAGGCAATCACTGGTATTTATTAAGTATTTTTAGACTGCGACCCCGTTGTTGGGCAGGGATTGTCTCTGTTTGTTACTGAATTGTACTTTTCGAGCGACTAGTACAGTGCTCTGCATACAGCATGCACTCAATAAATACGATTGAATGAATGAATGAATGAATGAGCACTTACGTTGTATCGAGCGCTGAACTAAGCACTTGAGAGTGTGCCGTAGAACCAGGAGACACAGTCGAGCTCAGGAGGGGCCAGTTTTGGGCCTTCCTGGCTGGGCCACTGGCCTGGGGGGAAGGGGCACAGTTTCAATCCATGCCCCAGGGATGATGAAGCTGATCATCGTTATCATTAACAGGGGCATTTATTGAGTACAGGGAGCACTGTATGTTCTTGTCTGTCCCTCTCCCCCGATTAGACTGTAAGCCCGTCAAACGGCAGGGACTGTCTCTATCTGTTGCTGACTTGTTCATTCCAAGCGCTTAGTACAGTGCTCTGCACATAGTAAGCGCTCAATAATTACTATTGGAAAAAAAAGTGCTTGGGAGAGTAGAGTGGAACAGAGTTAACAGACGCATTTTCTGCCCACAAAGAGTTTACCATCTAAATAGATAATTTCCACCCTGGGATCGTTGATTTCATAGAGGGGATTATTGACCCCAAACTCATTTCTGCTCACACCTCCTTCCCCAACTCTCACCCCAACCTCCAACACCCCACCCCCCCCAAACTCCTACCTCTGGACAGATTGTGGATTGGTCTAGCCCTTCCCGCCCTCCCTATGCTGAGTGTATTGGGAACGGCTTCCAGGGCCAGAACTGACAAGCAAGCGAGGGACCCGCCCTGGCTCCTTAATGGAAACAGGTCCTGTGGGCACAGGTGTGCCAAGGACTGGGTCATTAATCTGCCAGCAGGAGGGAGCGGAGCAGGGAGAGGAAACGTTATACCTGCTCCACCCTGGCTGTTCCCTACAAAGTTTGGGCTGGGCGGGACTGCTGCCTTCCTCCTTTCTGGGGCCCCTGGGGACCTGTAGTAGTAGTCATGGGATTCAGTAAAGGCTTGCTTACTGTGTATAGAACACTGTATCAGGAACTGGGAAAGAATATATTATAATAATAATAACAATGTTGGTATTTGTTAAGTGCTTACTATGTGCAGAGCACTGTTCTAAGCGCTGGGGTAGATATAGGGTAATCAGGTTGTCCCACGTGAGGCTCACAGTCTTCATCCCCATTTTACAGATGAGGTAACTGAGGCACAGAGAAGTTAAGTGACTTGCCCACAGTCACACAGCTGACAAGTGGCAGAGCAGGGATTCGTACCCATGACCTCTGACTCCCAAGCCCAGGCTCTTTCCACTGAGCCACGCTGCTTATACGGTCCCTACCCCTTGGGGGACCTCTGTAGCCCTTTCCCCAATGCCACCTACCCAAAAGTCCAGGCAGTAGATTGAAGAGGCTAGTTGGTCCGCCTCCCCATCTGGGGACTGTTTACAGCTTCCTCAAATGGAAAATAGTGAAAGAGGAAGTGCCCAGTATCTGCGGTTCCATAAGGCGCCTTCTATGGCTGGGAGAGGGGAAGAAGGCTCAAATCTTTCCCCCCGTCCCTCCGTCCCTCCTGGCCTCTGGGCTGTCACCGAGTGAGCCCCGAGAAGGAGACCTCCATTTGCCCCCAGAAGGAGAGGTCATCCTGGGGACCGATAAGTTTCCTGATTGACAGGCCACCTGTGGCGGGGTCCGTCCATTGCTTCCCTTCCGGACCACCCCAGGGTTTGGCTTCATGACTGCCATGGGCTCCCAAACACTTCTCAGAAAGAATTTTAAGAGATACAAAGTGGTCATGAACAAGTTAACTCTAATATCGCGCCACCCCCAGCCTCAGGCCTCTGAAAGTAAGGGCGAAAGGCAGCCAGAAATTTTTGGCTTTCTCTCCTCTCCAGCCTCCTGCCTGGGGCCCTCAGTTGACTCTGGAACCACTCCACTCCAGGTCTTCAGAGATGAAGACCCACCATGGAATAAGGAGGATTGGGATGAAGTTGGAGGGATTTAGAATAGACAGTAGGAAGACCTTCCTAGTGACAAGGGTCATTGAACACTTGAATGGGCTACTGACTCCCTTCCTCCGAGGGCAGTGGAGTGGAAGCAGCAGGGTAATAATGATAATGGCTTTTGTTAAGCGCTTACTATGTGATGATAATGATAAAGATGGTATTTAAGTACTATGTGCCAGGCACTGTACTAAACACTAGGGTGGATATAAGTAAATTGCACAGTCCCTTTCCCACGTGGGGCTCACTGTCTCAATCCGCATTTTACAAATGAGGGAACTGAGGCCAAGAGAAGTTAAGTGACTGGCCCAAGATCACACGGATGACCCAGGAGAGCTTTTTCAGTCACAGGCATTGGATGTTGCCTCCACATTCCACTCTCCTGGGCCGGACACTGTTGACATGGGCTTGGCCCAAGAAAGAGCGTGGAGCACAGGAGGGTCGGAGAGCCCTTTTGGTAGGGTGGTGGTGCAGGATCAGGTGTGCACCCCCACAGTCCACTGGCTGGTTCAACCCCTTCCGCTCCTACCCACAGGCCCCCAGGCAGAAGGTTTGATTACCTTCTTGCCCCGCCGGCCTGATCTCCCTCCTGACTCAATCACTGTCCCATCTTCTCTAACCATGGTCTTCTCCCTGATTCCCCAACTCCTTTCCCATTTGCAGTGATTCCAAGAATGCCCTTTGTTGTGATCTGCAAATGACCCTAAGTCCCCTGGGTAAACCCAGGGAACAGCCCTCCCGATGGGTGGCCATTTGCTTTGACCAGGACTTGTGTTTTTGGGCAGAGTCAGGCATGAGCATGGTGAAGGTGCTCCCTAACTCTACTGCTACTACTAATGATGATTTTATTCTTTTAGCGCTCACTATGTGTCAAGAACTGTTCTAAGCACTGAAGTAGATACAAGCTAATCAGGTTGAACACAGTCCCTGTCCCACATGGGGCTCACAGTCTTAACCCCCCTTTTACAGATGAAGTAACTGAGGCACAGAGACGTTAAATGACTTGCTCAAGGTCACATGGCATAGCAGTGGTAGAATCAAGATTAAAACTCTGGTCCCTTCCCCTCCCCTGCCCCCTGTGCTGCTCAGTTATGAACTCCTGGCAGCTCGTGCAGCTAATGCCCCCTTCACCCCGGCTGAAAGCAGGCTCGGCCTCGTCGGAGGAGTCTGATAAGGCTGAGACAGGTCACTACCACTCGCCTTACAGGAGAGAACCCAGGTCTCAATTCAGGCCCCTAATTCCCAGGTGGCTGGCTGTTCTGGGACTAACCCTTTGAAAATAGAAGAAGGAGTTAGGGTTAGGTGGTAGACTCTGGGGAGGACAGAAAGCAAGAACACCAGAGTTCAAAACGACAGTTCCATGGTACACCTTCTCTGCCCCTTGAGACCCCCAGGGAGCTGTGAATAATTTCCTCTGCATCATGGGTACGTGTCATGGTTGCTGTACCTTATTCTCCCTTGCCCTTCGTACAGTACTCTGCATGGTGTGTAGTCGATAAATACCACTGGTGGTGGTGTGGGGACGTGGCTGCCGAGAACCACTTTTAGCCACTGCTGAGTCAGGCAGGGTTGGAATCTCTCAGAAAGGTGACTTAGTTTCTCATCCATTCTCTGGACAGTGTTCATGCTGGAGGTAATGTTTTATCCTTCATTTTATTTTCTCCCACGGACTGTTATGTACACAGTAAGTACTGCATTAATACCAACAAATAAAAGAAACACCTTGTGACATGGTGCTTGGTTTGGGGGTGAGTAGTTCGTTGTAGGCAGGGAATAGGTCTGCCAACTCAGTTTTCCTAAGCTCCTAAGCTCTGCACTTAATAAGCACTCAGTAAGTACTGTTGATTGATGAGGAAGGGTGAGGTGCATTTTAACCAGTGCCTCTGACATAAAAGTCTGTTTTCAGAAAGTCCAAAAATTGGCAGTGGGAAGAGAGAAGATAACACTATGCAGAAATTCACCCTAGTTACTCTCAACGTGAGCCATACTGAGCACCTAATCACATAATCACCTTGCCCCCTCCAACCTTACCTCGCTACTCTCCTACTACAACCCAACCCACACACCCCAGCCCACACACTTCGTTCCTCTAATGCTAACCTCACTGTATCTCGTTCTCGTCTATCTTGCTGCCGACCACTCGCCCATATCCTACCTCTGGCCTGGAATGCCTTCCCTCCTCATATCAGACAGATAATTGCTCTTCCCAACTTCAAAGCCTTATTGAAGGCACATCTTCTCCAAGAAGCCTTCCCTGACTAAGCCCTCCTCTCCTCTTTTCCCACTCCCTTCTGCCCTGCTCTTACTTGCTCCTTCATTCATCCTCCCTCCCATCCCCACGGCACATATGTATATATCTGTACGTTATTTATTTATCTATTTTGATAATAGATTTTAATTATAGATAATTTTATCTATATTAATGTCTTTCTCCCCGTCTAGACTGTGAGCTTATTGTGGGTAGGATTGTGTCTGTTTGTTTTATATTGCACTCTCCCAAGCACTTAGTACACTGCTTTGCACACAGTAAGGGCTCAATAAATACAGTTGAATGAATGAATGAGCTCAAGCCTTGTAGGCTCAACCATTATCTCTCAGCTCAAACCACCAACATGGTAGAATGCAACAATGCAGTGGGTCAACTGAATTCCTTTTCCTTTGCGACTGGTTGTCATTTGAGGTATGACTAATCGATATCTTTGGAATAACCCCATATCTTATAGCAATTGACAAGTGTCTCACACCACAAATTCAACTTCACTCAACCTAGTGTCACTCCTAAATGTTCTCCCTAAGGAGAGAGGCCTGGATGGGGATTTGAGAATTAATGCCTAGATTTGAGGTGGCAACAAAGTAGGCCTCAGAGCTGCAGGATTTTCCCAGGCTCGTTAAAGACCAGCTTATTTGCATTCCCATGTTCCCATGTCTCATATCGCATTCCCATCCGTCTCATCAGGACCAGATTTTCGGAGAGAGCTGGACCATGTTTGTTTACAAGCAGTCCAGGAAGCCTGGTTAGAACTAGAGACCTCTTTGGGATAGGTGGAGTTCAGCTCTCCTCTGCCTGGAGTGCCTATGGTGCAGGGCGAGCCAAGGCACTGAGGAAACTCGGCCATCAAAAACATTTCCCATCTCGGTGAACTGAGGATTTTCCCACCCATCTGTGTGGCCTGGGGTGGTGGAATGGCAGGAGCATTTTGCAGTGTATCATTCTACCTATACCTTGCCACAGTCACTGAGGCTTAGATTTGCCACTAGAGCAACAGTGAATTACAGTGTTCTGCACACAGTAAGCGCTTAATAAATACAACTGAACAAATGAATGACCTTCTGGTTAATTTGGTCTCGCTTCTGGCCTTCTTCACATTCGCCTCAGAGCTTGTGCCACTGAGGCAGTGACTTAGAAGAGGCTGCCACCCAAAGGGGAGAGTTGCTGTTTTATACATTTGGACCAGCGTGGCACGTATCAGTTCAGGCTGGCAGCCTGGAAAATTAAAAAGTCCCCTTGCCCTCCCACCACCCCTGGTGAGAAGACTGTCCCTCAGTGTTTCCCTAATGTGGCACAGGTGCAGGAGCCTGGAGGAAATTTCTCTGGCCAGTAGACTCAATTTGGGGTCCTGGCCAAGTTTTAGCCTGCCCCCAACTGCTGACTGATTACAGCCAAATAGTACCTCAGGCTCCATGCCATTCTCGGTCACCGATGATGGAGAGAAATGGGTAAAACAGCTTGGAACCCATCTGGGCCGAGCTGGGCAGGGAGACCACTCTGGGGCTCGCCTGGGCCAATGGATTCTTGGGTGGGCCACTGCTGTGCCCTGGGGTGGCTGCAGGGAAGGAAGGAAAGAGAGGGTGGTAGCTTTGAGAGGAAGCAGTATGGCTTAGTGGATAGTGCATGGGCCTGGGAGTCCAAAGGACCTAGGTTCTAATCCTGGCTCTACCACTTGTCTGCTGGGTGACCTTGAGCAAGTCACTTAATTTCCCTGTGCCTCAGTTACCTCATCTATAAACTGGGGATTAAGACTGTGAGCCCCGTGTGAGACAGGGACTATAACCTGATTAACTGGTATCGAAGTGCTTAAAAAAATGCCATCATTATTTAAAAACAGCAAAAGAGTTGACTCAGTCAATGGTATTTATTGAGCTCTTCCTGTGTGCAGAGCAGTGTACTAAGTGCTTGGGCGAGTACACTCTCCTTGTCCTCTCTTACTCACAAGGGGGAATCACTTGTTCAGGGGGCATCTCTCTAGTCGTAATAATAATAATACTAATTATGGTATTTTTAAAGTGCTTACTATGTGCCAGGCACAGTAGTAAGGGCTGGGATGGATTCAAGCAAATTGGGTTGGACACAGTCCCTGTCCCATACAGGGCTCACAGTCTCAATCTCCATTTAACAGATGGGGTAACTGAGGCAGAGAAGTGAAGTGATTTGCCCAAGGTCACTGAGTTGTCCAAAGGACTCTGGGAATACTGCCAATGGGAGGGAGAGAAGAGCAGAATACCAGGTGACCGATTCCAAGTTGTCCAGGCTCTGGGCTGTCATGGCTAAAGGAAGAATACCAGCAGAGGGAGACCACAGGGAAGCAGGGACTCTCCCATAAGGATCCATTTGCATTCCCAGTGACAGGAGCGTGGAGACTCTGGCTCAATACAGTAATTCCCAAGGGGGCTACTGCCCCCGAGGCCAGGTTTATGTGTCATGTTGAAAGAGAAGATGAAATCCAGGCCTGTTCTTTCAGAATGACTTCACCCAGAAGCCTGAGGGGCCGGGGGTGGAGGTGGGGGGGCGGCCCTGCTCAGCCCCTCCTCAGCCTCAGGAATCCAAGGAGTAAAAGAACTGACTGGGACACCACTTCCTCTGTCTGGGGAATGGGTGATGAACTCATGGAAGTTCCTGGGCCTGGGGGGAGGGAGGGAGGGAGAGAATGGGAGAAGCCAAGAGAGGAACAGGCTGCTCAGCCCCTCCTGGCAGTCAGGGTGGGCCCAGAGACCTTTATGCAGTTTGGACAACTAGTCCAGCCCATCTCCTTGGAGCTGGATGTCAGTGTAGCCCAGCTCCATGCTGGGAGAATTGCCATGTCAATTTTACCTTAGAAAGTCAGTTAGTCAATCGTATTTATTGAGCACTTCCTATGCACAGAGGACTGTACTAGGCGCTTGGGAGAGTACGATACAACAATAAACAGACACATTCCCTGCTCACAGAGAGTTTACAGTCTATAGGATGGGCTTGCAGTCTAGAGGTCCTAAGGCCCCAAGTCCTAAGGATCTTGGAAAAAGCCACCTGAGGGAGGCAAGGTGGCCTCAACAACAGAGCCTGAGATGGGAAATCAGAACTCCTGGGTTCTGGGCCTGGTCTTGCCCCGTCATTTTCTGAGAAGGCCCCTAGCTTCCCCTCATCCCCTCCTGGTTCTGGAGGAGTGAGAGGGCTGGGGAAAAGTGCCAGAAGATTGATTCATCAGTCAATCAGTGATATTTATTGAATGCTGACTGTGTGCAGGCGAAAGAGTAGACCCACTTGCCCCCTGAAGAAGCTAAGCATCTAATCGGGGAGACAAACACTAAAATAAATTATAGGTAGGAGAAGCCACTGAGCTTAAAGATACATAACATAGGTGCTGTAGGGAGTTTGGTGTGTACCCAGGTATTTAGTGGGTGTAGGTGACACATTAGGGAGGGAAAATAAGATGGGAAGGTGAGGTTAAGCGGAGAAGGCTTCTTGGAGAAGATGTGATTTTTAGTAGAGCTGTGAAGCAATCTGCCCTGTCAGGGTTACCCCAGTACTCTACCAGTCTCGACTAATAATAATAATGTTGGTATTTGTAAAGTGCTTACTATGTGCAGAGCACTGTTCTAAGCGCTGGGGCAGATACAGGGTAATCAGGTTGTCCCACGTGAGGCTCACAGGTAATCCCCATTTTACAGATGAGGAAACTGAGGCACAGAGAAGTGAAGTGGCTTGCCCACAGTCACACAGCTGACAAGTGGCAGAGCCGGAATTCGAACTCATGACCTCTGACTCCCAAGCCCATGCTCTTTCCACTGAGCCACGCTGTGTCAAGCAGAGGCATACCCATTCTATTCCTAACTTGGGCAGTGGCTAGTGAATGGAAGGCAATCTGCTTCAAGTCAAAATTCACCTGTGCTGGGCAGTAGCAGCACCGGAGAGAGTCAAGGGCAGAGACTCAAGTTTTCTGCGCAGAAGGAGGCAATGATAAACCACTTCCATATTTTTACCAAGAAAACTCAATGGATACACTACCAGAACAATTGCCGATGGGAGAGATGTATCCATTGTGTCACGATGGGTCAGAGGCGAATCGACAGCAAGACAAGAATGAAGCAATCTATGGTCAGGAGCAAAGCTTATTTTTTGTTTTATGGCATTTGTTAACTATGTTTACTATGTACCAATCACCGTACTAAGCACTGGAGTAGTAACAAGCTATTAGGTTGGACATAGTCCATGTCCCACATGGGGCTCACAGTCTTAATTTCCATTTGACATATGAAATAACTGAGACACAGAGAAGTAAAGTGACTTGCCCCAGATCACACAGCAGACAAGTGGTGGAGCTGGGGTTAGAACCCAGGTCTCCTGACTCCCAGGTCTGACTCCATTAAGCCATACTGGCCATGTCCCTCCACAGCTTCTGTCCTGCTCCCTCACTGGGCAGTCTGAGATGGTCTGGTTGGATTTGGCTTGAGCAAGCTTAGAGGCACCTGAGAAGGGAGGGATAGGAAGGGGATTTTTTCCCCATATGGATGGAATCTGGAGACCTGCCAGGCTGTGGAACATTTGACCAGGAAGGGTGGGCAGACTCTGCGGTCTTTCCCTCTTAGCCTGCCCAAGCCTGTCTAGGAGAATAGGGTGGGGCTGCCGGAAAAGAGTAAGGGGCATTGTGGAAATGGCCAATTTCACTAGAATCAGAGAAGTGTGAGTATGGTCCTCTAGACTGTGAGCACCTTTTAGGCAGGGAATACATGTATTCGATCTCTGTACTCTCCCAAGGCTTAGTACAGTGCCCTGCATACAATAAAGCAGCGTGGCTCAGTGGAAAGAGCACGGGCTTTGGAGTCAGGGCTCATGAGTTCGAATCCCAGCTCTGCCACTTGTCGGCTGTGTGACTGTGGGCAAGTCACTTAACTTCTCTGTGCCTCAGTTCCCTCATCTGTAAAATGGGGATTAAGACTGTGAGCCCCACGTGGGACAGCCTGATTCCCCTATGCCTACCCCAGCACTTAGAACAGTACTCGGCACATAGTAAGCGCTTAACAAATACCAACATTATTATAAAGCCCTTGGTAAATACCACTACAATTGACAGCAACTTCCTCAAAAGAGCTTTTAAACTGCTATGATCTCAATCCTCCTGTCTCCTCAGACTGAGCGTTCTTTCCTTTTTTTAAAGACCTGCAGGGAACTAGGCTTTGCCACCTCCCCAGTCAAACCTATTTATTGAGCACTTACTGTATGCAGAGAACTGTATTAGGTGCTTGGAAGAGTACAGTACAACAAAGTTGGTAGAAACGTTCCCTGACCACAGCAAGCTTACAGCATAGACAGGGAATCAGACATTAATATAAATAAATAGATTAAATTAAGAATATGTACATAAGTACTATGGGACTGAGGAAGAGATGAATAAAGGGTGCAAATCCTAGTGCAAGGGCGATACCAAAAGAAAATGGGAGAAGAGGAAGTGAGGACTTAGTTGGGGAAGGCCTCTTGGAGGAGATGTGTTTTTAATAAGACTTTGAAGGTGGGGAGAGTGAATGTCTATTGACTATGAAGAGGGAAGTGAGTTCCAGTCCAGAGTGTCAAGATGTAGGCGAGAGGTAGGCGGTGAGATAAATGAGGCTGAGATATAGTGAGTAGGTTGGCATTAGAGGAGTGAAGTGTGTGGGCTGGACTGTAGTAGGAAATCAGGGAGTTGAGGTAGGAGGGGGCAAAGTGATTGAGTGCTTTTAAGCCTGTGGCAAGGAGTTTCTGTTTGAGACGAGGTGGATAAGCAAACAACTGGAGGTTCTTGAAGAGTGGACAAATATGGACTGAATTTCTTTAGAAAAGCGATGAGGGCAGAAGAGTGACATATGGACTGAAGTGAGGAGAGATGGGGGCAGGGAGGTCAGCAAAGAAGTTGATGCAGTAATCAAGGCTGGTTAGGATAAGGGCTTGGATTAACATGGAGCAGTTTGGATGGAGATTTTGGCGGTGAACGTTGAACCGATAGGATTTGGTAGCATACTGAATGAAAGAGATGTTGAGCATAATGCCAAGGTTAAGAGCTTGTGAGATGGGGAGGATGGTGGTGCTGTCTAAAGTGATGGGAAAATCAAAGGGGGTTTCTGGGGGAATATGAGGAGTTCTGTTTTGGACATGTCACCTAGTCAGTTATTCATGAGTTTAGTAACCCTCTGTAAGGAAATTTGTCCATAGGTCTGCCATTTGCATCTCTTGGTTCCTTAGAAGTCATAGGAAATTTTACCGAGACCGCACAGCTTAGACATCACAGCTTCCCCCCATCCAGAGGCTCCTCTGTCACCCTTATCGGGCTCCCTGCCTGGCTTCACCAATGCCCCTTGAGCCAATTTCCTGAGATGGAAGGGAAGCTGACCCAAAGGTAGAGTGTGTATAGTGCTCCTTGTAGGGCCTTCGTATCCCCAAACGTTGGAGACTCTGAAGTGGGAATGGGAGGAGCCCATTCCAAGACCGGGGATTGCAGTTTTAGCCAGCCAAAGGCACACCCTACCCTCTTGGTTTCCCAACTTTCTGGAAGTGATCGTGGCTGAATTTCCTATTGACCTAGAGTTGGCGCTTGGTTTACATCCCTGCTTGTGCCCAATGTGGTACTTACTGAGCGGCCCAGCCCCGGCTCTGTCATTTCATGTGGTGCCTTGTGGCTCGGGCGGGACCCCTGCTGAGGGGGAGGTGGTTGGGGGGCGGGGGGGCGGTGATTTCTATAGAGCCTTTTCATAAACTCTAAAGGGATTTTGGCTACATCAGAATGAGAGAGGGAGGAAAGGTGCAGTTTTTGTGTTTCTCTCATGCCTTCAGACAACTTCCCCAGAAACAACACTGGCTCAGTTTCTGTGTACTTTTAAAAAAATTTTTCAATTCCTATTTTTCCTTTTGACTTTTAACTCAACCACTGAGCTTAGGCCTTAGAGCAGGGTTTTTTGTTGTTTTTTTTTTTCTCTCCAAAGCAGTCAGGAAAGAACAGCACATTGAGACAGAAAGTAATTTCCTTATCCAGTCATTTCCTGTACTCCCAAGATTGTGATTTTAGATGTTTGTCTTGAGATAATAAAAGCTGCCTTCATTCAACCTGGAATTCCTGGGAGTCTGTGATGGTTGAGCTAGTAGAGGCTGAGGTTTTGCAGTTACAAAAAGGGAGGCAGGATTAAAAGTGCCCACCTAAAGGGCCTGGAGGAATGCTTTCCATTCCATTCAGTTGGCTACTGATTCCATCCTGGTACTGGGGTAAAGAATTCCAACTCTCTCTCTGACTTAGCTCTGTATCCTGAGATGAGTCCTGAACTCCTCTGGCACTCACTGGCTCCACAATCAGTAGAAAACATACTGAGGCTCTGAAATGCTGTAGAAATCCGTCTATCCAATTTAATAACATTAGAAAAGCAGCATGGCCTAGTGGAAAGAACACAGGCCTGCGAGTCAGAGGACCTGAATTCCAATCCCAGCTCTGCCACTTGCCTGTTTTATGACCTTGAGTAAATTACTTGACTTCTCTTGGCCTCAGTTTCTTCCCCTGTAAAATGGGGATTATGTACCTGTTCTCCCTCCTACTTTGACTGTGAACCCTGTGTAGGACAGGGACTTTGTCCATCCTGCTCATCTTTTATTTTCCCAAGGTTAGTACAGTGCTTTGTACATAGTAAGCACTTAACAAATACCACAGTTATTATTGTTACTAACTCGTGAGTTACTCTGAACAATAATAAATAAAGATGGTCAGAAAATTTGCATATTTACCCCCAGCAGTTAGTACAGTGCTTGGTACAGAGTAAACACATAACAAATACCACAGTTGTTATTGTTACCAACTCATGAGCTATTCGGAACAATAACAAAGATGGTCAGGAAATGTGTATGTTTACCCCAGTAGTTATTACAATGCTTGGTACATAGTAAGTACTTAATAAATACCACAATTATTATTGTTACTAACTCTTGAGCTATTCTGAACAATAATAAACAAAGATGTTCAGAACATTTGTATTTGCAACATGCTACAGAAGTTCTACTACCAGGGAAGGTAATCCAGAGCTCTAGGGTCTTGGTCCCGTTCATTAGCCGGGGGCTAAGGGCCAGGGACCTGCCTTTCCTGCCTCCCCGTCCCTCACTACATTTGAATCAACGTGGCCTAATGGATAGAGCAAGGACCTGGAAGTCAGAAGGACCTGCGCTCTAATCCAGCCTCACCACTTTTCTGCTGGGTGACCTTGGGCAAGTTACTTCACTTCTCTGTGCCTCAGTTACCTTGTCTGTAAAATAGGGGCTAAAACTGTGAACCCTATGTGGAGAAGCAGCATGGCTCAGTGGAAAGAGCACGGGCTTTGGAGTCAGGGCTCATGAGTTCGAATCCCAGCTCTGCCACTTGTCGGCTGTGTGACTGTGGGCAAGTCACTTAACTTCTCTGTGCTTCAGTTCCCTCAACTGTAAAATGGGGATTAAGACTGTGAGCCCCACGTGGGACAACCTGATTCCCCTGTGTCTACCCCAGTGCTTAGAACAGTGCTCTGCACATAGTAAGCGCTTAACAAATACCAACATTTTTATGTGGGATGTGGACTGTGTCCACCCTGGTTACCTTGTATCTACCTTAATGCTTAGAACAGTGCCTGGTCTCACAAGCCTGCAGCCTTGGTGTCATCCTTGACTCCTCTCTCGCATTCACCCCACACATCCAGTCCGTCACCAAAACCTGCCAGTCTCACCTTCACAACACCATTGCCTCTCCATCCAAACCATTACCTCATTGGTACAGTCACTCATTATATCCCAGCTGGTTTACTGCATCAGCCTCCTTTCTGATATCCCAACCTCCTATCTCTCCCCACTTCAGTCTATACTTCACTCTGCTGCATGGGTTATCTTTCTACGGAAATGCTCTGGGCATGTCACCCCTCTCCTCAAAAATCTCCAGTGGTTGCCTATTAACCTTCGTATGAAGCAAAAACGCCTCACTAATGGCTTCAAAGCTCTCCATCACCTTTCCCCCTCCTACCTCACCTCCCTTCTCTCCTTCTCCAGCCCAGCCCGCACACTCCACTTCTCTGCCACTAACCTCCTCACTATGCCTCATTCTCGCCTGTCCCACCATTGACCCTTGGCCCACGTCCTACCTCTGGCCTGGAATGCCTTCCCTCCTCACATCCTCCAAACTAGCTCACTTACCCCCTTCAAAGCCCTACTGAAAGCTCACCTCCTCCAGAAGGCCTTCCCAGGCTGAGCCCCCTTTTCCTCTGCTCCTCGTCCCCTCCCCATCACCCCTACTCCCTCCCTCTGCTCTATCCCCTTCCCGCCCCACAGCACTTGTGCATATTTGTCCATATTTATATTCTATTTATTTTATTAACGATGTGTTTATGTCCATAATTCTATTTATTTTGTTGCTATTGATGCCTGTCTACTTGTTTTGTTTTGTTGTCTTTCTTCCCCCTTCTAGACTGTGAGCCCGTTGTTGGGTAGGGATTGTCTCTATCTGTTGCCATATTGTACTTTCCAAGTGCTTAGTACAGTGCTCTGCACACAGTAAGTGCTCAGTAAATATGATGGAGTGAATGAATGGATGGCACAGACTACTCGCTTAATAAATGCCATTAAAAAAAATGAAGCTGGGGCTTTTCAGCTGCTTTTTTTTTTTTTTTTGGTCAAGCTGACATTTCTACAAGTGAAGGATCAAAGAGAGCTAAATTTTAGTGTCCTGTTGCTCCTGCCCCATTCTTTCTTTGTGCTAAAGTTGACAAGAAGTTTCATGCCTTTGGCATGTAATTGAGATCTTTTTTCACCTTGCCAGAACACCTGTGTATGACTTGCTTCTTCTGGATACATTCCTCATCTTGAGTCTTGAGGATACTTGCCAAACTGTTCATTCAGAGTTAAGGCTCCCCTGTGATTTCATTCTCAGTCAACAGCTTTTGAGTAAGTGAAGGAAGCGCAGACTTTTACAATAGTGAAAAAGCACCCCATGAAATGAAAGCCTATCACTATCAGTCTGTGAAGTTTAATCTCCTTTTTCCTCCACTGACCTTTGACTTATGGGGATAATGAGGTATTCAACTGTCCTGTTCTCTGAAGTGAAACCCTCTGGAGCCCTCAACAAAGGCCTTTCACCTAAGAGTGACTAAATGTGATTCGAGATAAGAAGTTAGGTCACTCAGAAAATGGAAAGCAGGAGGACAAGAAACTTCTGAAATCCTTGGAATTCCCAATCCAGCCAGGGAGAAGTTTCGATTTCCTAGGAGTCTTTCCAGTCAGCCTTAGACTGTCTTGGGTGTCAGTTGACATTTTTCCTCAATTCTCATCATCATCATCATCAACAACGGAGTTCATCAAGGCCTGATTTGTGCAATGCACACAATCAATTAGTCCACAAGGATTTATCAGTGTTTCAGAATAATTTGCTCAGTCAGTCCCATGTTTTTGTTGAGTGCTTATGTGTATGAGCACTGTACTAAGCGCTTGGGAGAGTAATAATAATAATTGTGGTATTTGTTAAGCGCTTATTATGTGCCTGGCACTGTACTAAGTGTTGGGTTGGATACAAGCAAATCGGATTGAATGCAGTTTCTGTCCCACATGGGACTCACAGTCTTAATCCCCATTTTTCAGATGAGGTAACCGAGGCACAGACAAGTGAAGTGACTTTCCCAAAGCTACACAGCAGACAAGTGTCAGAGCCGGCATTAGAACCATGACCTTCTGACTCCCAGAACTCTATTGGGGAAGGCCTCTTGGATTTTAATAAGACTTTGAAGATGGGTGAGAGAGAGTGGTAGACTGAAAGGGGAGGGAGTTCCAGGCCAGAAGCACGAATGTGAACGAGTGGTCGGTGGTAAGATAGATGAAATCAAGGAACTGTGAGTAGGTTGGTGTTAGATGAGTGAAGTGAGCATGCTAAGTCATGTTAGTAGGAAATCAGTGAGATAAGGTAGGAGGGGGCAAGGAGATGAAGTGCTTTAAAGCCGATGGTAAGGAGTTTCTGTTTGATGTGGGGGTGAGTGGGCATCCACTGGAGGTTCTTGCGGAGTGGGCAAATAAACACTGAACTTGATTTAGAAAAATGACGTGGGCAGTGGAGTGAACTGTGGCCTGAAGTGGGGAGAGACAAGAGGCAGGGAAGTCAGCAAAGAGGCTGATGCACTATTCAAGGGGAATGATATGTCGTTAGATCAGCATAGTAGCAGTGAGGATGGAGAGGAAAGGGTGGATTTTAGCAATGTTGTCAAGGTTGAACTGACAAGCTTTCCTATTGGTAGCAATCAAGTTGGGATTGAGTGAATGTATCTTTCTCTCTTTGCCTCTGGTTTCTATCTAAGAGTGGGGCACCGGTCTTTCCCTCGAGAGGCCAGAGCTAATCAGAATACAATCCCAGAAAGATGGATTTTCCAACAGGCCTCCTGGGCACACTTGCTTCAAAGCCGTCAACAAGAACTCTGTGCTAAGAACTATGACGATGTAAGCAAATTGTGGGCTGGTGGGCCAGTCAAGAAATTCCACCAACAAGGCACATTTCAGAGGTCATGTGGTCTCAACATCCTTGAAGAAAAGGGCTGAGATGATGTCAGCTCACCTCTTTTGCTGCTTTCACTCCTTCTCACTCCCTGGAAGGCAAGAACGGATGTAGGAGCAGACCCTGGGTATCTAATTGTAACTTTGGTTGAGAAAGGGGAGACAGTGAGGCGAGGTGGCGAGAACCATGGTTTGGTTTACCCAGAAAATGATTTCCAAGTATTCTGAATAAAAGTGGGCCAGTTGCAAGAGCACGTCCAGATTTCTGTGGCGTGACAGAGTGTATACCTCCCAGTGGTAACTTGAAAAATTTTCCCCGTGAAGCTTTATTTTTGGTAACCCCCTGTAATTTCCATGGAAGGCCCTATTATTAACTGCCAGTTTGGGGCTGTTATTGGAAATCTTTACATTAGAAAGGAACCTATATTTTTTCCCTTGGGAGTTTAGCTAAACAAAGGCTTCATCTCTAGACCAACGTTCTAGACTGGAAAGAGAGACCAATAACCCAGATGAACGACTGTGTGGAGTGTAATAATAATAATAATGGTCTTTATTAAGTGCTTACTACGTGCCAGGCACTGTTTGAAGTGTTGGGTGGATGCAAGCAAATTGAACTAGACATAGCCCCTGTCCCATGTGGGGCTCACAGGCTCAGTCCCCACTTTACCGATGAGGTAACTGAGGCAGAGAGAAGTGAAGGTCACACAGCAAACAAGTGGTGGAGCCAAGATTAGAACCCATGACTTTCTGACTCCCAGGCCCGTGCACTATCCACTACGCCATGCTGCTTCTCATGTGTTAGAAACCAACACCCTCCCTCTGACCCTCACTGCCATCCCCTCAAACGAACAGGGTCCGAGTGTCTCTGTCTCCAGGGAGAATTCCCGGATAGAGGGGTGGTGCTCATACAGCACACGTTTGAAAAAAAAATTGGCCCAAGCATGACCTGTCGTGGCACGATGGGCTGCAGTCTGCAATAGGTAATGGTTGTTATATGATGAGCCCTGTAGGAACGATTTAGCACACTTCAGAAATGGAAATAGCAGAAGAAACTGGCTATATTAAATTCCAACCCATAGTTGGGTAATTGGAGAAGCCCCCTATTTAATTAAATTCCACTATACGGTGTGTGGCAGAAAAAAATAAAAAATGGGTGACCCTCTGTTTTAAATCCTGGCTTGGGGTTGGAGGATAGTTATTTCAGGGACAGAGGTGTGGGACTCTGTCCAAATTCCCTGCTGAGATTGTGGTGTTCCCATAACAGATCTTCTCCTATAGTACTTGCAGTCGGACAACAGTTAGAGCAAACTACCATAAGATTTTTGACTCCACCCCTGCTGGGCTGCAGGAAAAGTGCTTTCAGGAAAAGTGACAGGGTTCCGGGCACTTCAAGAACCTCACATCCTGAGAGGTCAAATAGTGGAATTCCACAACCCAAGCAACCGCAGCGCAAATTCCACCTCCATGTTGTCCTTCCTCAGTTGCTTCATCTGTCAAAAATGTAGGTGGGCAAGCCACAGGAGGCTTGAAGAGAACTAGATTAGAGGCCGAGTGAAAAGTTGCTTGTCGGTTAGGGGGTAGATATGAGAGCGAGGAAGGGGATCTCCTACTTGTCGGGCTGGAGCCGACGGGTACACAGTGGGATGTTAGGCAGCAGGAACCATCCGCTGGAAAGAGGCAGCGATACTGGCAGCCCATCTAGACCAAAGTTCAAGGAGATGGTCTCTGGGGGACGAACACGGGGACCTCTGTTGGAGTGGAATTTGGGAGATCCTAAATAAGAAAATGGACACTGTTGAAAAAGGCAATTAAATATGCTTAACCTCTCTTGGGTTTAGAAAGAGGCTAGGCTGCAGATTTTCTCGTGGGTCGCCCAGAGAGGCCATGATCCCCATCAATTAACAGGGAGTTGAAAGGAAACTTTCCATCCTGCCCCCAAATATTTTCTCTTCCTGTTTCCTGAAATCGTTTCTCCTTGAGCTGACCTTCCTTTTTCTGATTCTTCACCCTTAAGGGTAAATGATTCTGGTTTGAAAACGTTCAAGGGATCGGTGGTCTCCTTTGGAGTGGAAGTTGGGGGGATGGACATCTTGTTAGGAAATCAAAAGTTTTTTCAGTCTGCTGGTAAACCAGGTGAGAATTGCTTCTTAAGCTTCATGACACATTTGTCACAAACTCCTCCTAGATAAGGATAAATATATTTCACTGATCAAAGGATTTGTGGACAGGGACGTGTCTACTAACTCTGTGATACTGTACTCCGCTAAGCACTTTAGGGTGCTTTGCACACAGTAAGTGCTTATTAATACCACTGATTGAAACATTTTTCATTACTGCTGCTACTGCTTCTTAACATGCATCAAATGTGGATGTCAGCATTTGCAAGGGTAATAGGCTGCAGAAAAATACCTGGGTAGATTCTTCATATTCCAGAAATAAGCTACTGTGGTAGTTCATTTGACAGACTTGGTCAGTGGGCTTTGGACGGACCTCTAATTTTTAATGTAGAATGTAGGCAAACACTGCCCATGCCAATTTGCTCTTGAATCTCAACTGTGATCTAAAGTGCAATTCCTTTCATAATAATAATTTTACTACTTAAGTGCTTATTATGTACTAAGTACCGTATTAAGTGCTTGGGTAGGTACAAGATAATCAGGCCCCATAGGGGTCTCACAGTCTAAGGAGGAGGGGGAATAACAGGCCCCATATGGGTCTCACAGTCTAAGGAGGAGGGGGAATAAGTCTGCCCATTTTTCAGATGAGGGAACTGAGGCCCAAAAAGGTTAAGGACTCCCAAGCCTGTACTCTTCTCATTAGGCCATGCTGCTTCCTGCTTTTACAACAGATTGGTAACAGGAATTCACTCACTGAATTGACTCTAGCCAACTCCCAATTATTCAGGAGGCAATTTCCTATTTTGTAGATTTTTAAGTATTGTCTGGCTTCCTTCAGCTACTCACGATGCCATCATCCTGCTTATTAGCAGCCCCAGCTAAAGGTGGAAGTGGCAGGAAATGGATACCAGAGGTAGTAAATCTCAGTCCATTTTACTTTTTGGTAGCAGCTCCAGTAACAATTTGGTGGGGAAGAAAATTGGCATTTAGCATAGTTTGTCTTTGGATTTCAAATGCTCGTAATATCTTAGTTTCAGAGGTGGGCTGCATTTTGGGAGTGTCTAAAACTGGGGAATATGTCAGTCTGTCCCCAATGAAGACAGTCAGGTCGCTGAGCTCTGTGCAGGGCCACATAAAAACAATAAGCAAGCGGTATTTACTAAGGGCTTACTATGTGCAGAGCACTGTACTAAGCACTTGGGACAGTACAACAGAATTAGCAGACACGTTCCCTGCCCATAACGAGCTTACAGTCTTAAAAAAAACAATCAAACCTTTGGGGCCTCTAAACTAATATCCTTTTAACAAGCTTTCTACCCTGTGACTTAACATTTCCTTAGCTGCCCAAAATCCAAGGCAGAAATCCTTCCAAACTGCATCTTTGCACTTGGTACTTCAAATATTCATCTGAGAAAGCCCCATCCCCATATACAATCCCTTGCGAGCTCTTTGGACTCAGCAGCCTGCCACTTTGTGGTTTTAACCAAACAGATTTAAAAAAAACCTTGGGTTTAATTCATTCCCTTCCATCTTGTTCAAAAAGCAGCAGCAGTGGAGTAGCCTCAGGCTAAAGGGACACACTAAAAAGAAAACAAGTGACATTTTGGGGGATGAAGGGGTGGCCTGGGGGTTGGACCTTGAGTTAAATCATGACTACCCAAAGGTGACCTCCAAACATGCCTTCGTGCATCCTGTGATAATGCAGCATGCCCAGAACTGCAACCGCTGTGCAAGTGGAGATGGAAGTTGCAGCGGTGACTCTACCTGTATATTCCCAACCTCCAAACCTGATCCAAGCACTCACATTTATATTTGGAATACTGTTTTTATTTTCTTGGTATTACAGGAGACACATTCATTTCATCCTGCTAGATAACTAAACGTTCAACTTTGTAGCTTTAAAAAAAAAATTCCATTAGGAAAACTTCATCCATTACACTCAAAACACAAAACCAAGGTGGAGAACTTGGTTTCAAGCAACAGTTCACTAAACTTTTACGAGAGCGACGTAGCATCAGATGTAGCTTGAGCTTGAGCACCAGCCAAGAGGGACAGAAATGATATGACTTTAAAGACGCAAGACACTTAAAGGATTCATAACGTTTAAAATATTTAGGTAGATCTGTATTTTAATAGGTTGCTTTAAATAGTGGCAGTTGACAAACATTCCAAGACTTTCAGCAACACCATAAAGAAAAGCAGAATTAATTAGCTGAGTACATTGAAAATGAAGTGTTCAATAAGCTCAAAACAGAGACCTAAAGAACAATAGGTGGAGTCAGATGACCTATTTCTCTTTGGGGCTTATGGAACTATTATCTGGATTTCTGTCTGAAACATTTGGAGAGCTCTTTTGCTTGGTCACCAAAGAGCTGGGGCAGGCACTGTGAAGTGTGCTCCAGAAACCCAGAAGTGATTTTTTGGTGTGTAGATCCAGGCTGGGATGGAAGAGTCAGGGTAACTAAATGGCAAGAGGTCAGAGTACTGAAAATGAATCTGCATCTACCGATGGCTAGTTCTGCTCACTGAAAGATGATGGTACCGGGGTGGGGTTGGGGGGTGGAGGGGAAGGTGGATCAGGGGACTAAACGCACAAGTGGCTAGAGCAGAGGAGTCCCAGAAGGCTGGAATAACAAAAGGAAATCTTTCTATGTCTGGAGAAGCCAAGCAGGGAGGGAGGAAAAACTCTGAAGATGCCTGACAGCGTCATTACCGGGAACTACCCAGTCTTCAAATTCTGCTGAGGGCAGAGTTTCAAGAGACAGCAAAAGATAAAAGGGGGTGGGAGGGAAATCCACCTAAATATGCCGGGATCCTTTCATTTAAGCAACTCGGAGCCACAGACTTGTCTTGTAAAAACCAAGTGGATGGCTCCCACGTGGAAGCCAGCTGAAAACAAGTCCCCATTCGCAACAGATGAAATAAAAGGGTTGAACTCCTCCCCTGTCCACGTCTTTCGAGTGGGATGTTACTGTCAGCAGGTTTTCCCATTTCTTCAGAAGCCTATGTGCTGTTCGTTTCCTTGTGTTCCTCACTCAGATCCACGCTGGAGTCATGTAGGGCTATCAAGTCCTTGAACTGGGCCATATCTCTCTTCAGAATGTCCAGACACGGCCCAAGGAGTCTCTCGAGGGCCTCCACGTTCATAACTATGCATTTGGCATCCCCGACAGCATAGGCAGAGGAGGTTCTCGGTTTGTTGCCGACCAGGGCGCCTTCTCCGAAATACTCTCCCGGATTAAGCTTCACAATCCCCACTTCCTTGCCGGTGGGCATTTCGGTCAGCATCTTGACTTCCCCGGACTCGACGATGTAGAACTTATCCGCCATCTCCCCTTGGGCAAAAATGCAGTCGCCGTGCCGATAGGTCTTACTCTCGATCATATCAAGGAGCTTCATCTTCTCCGACTTCTCCAGAGATCTGAAAAAGGGCACAGAGTTTATGAGCGACTCGAACTTCTTCCGCCTCTCCGCCTGAAACGTCACCGTGATGGTCCGGAAAGTCTTGCGGTCCAGACCCCAGAGGACTCCCGCCGTCAGGGCCACGATGGTGGCCGGCCGAGGATAAGAGTACATCAAAGCTAGCTCTCCGAAAGCGCCGCGGTCTTCGTAGCGGCCGATGCGGCAGTCCTGCTTGTTCCTCGCAACCAGAATGTCGTACATGCCGCTTTCGATGGCATAGAAGTAGTCCCCGTCCTCTCCCTGTTCCACCACGTGTTCCTGAGCTTCCACTTTCCTCTCAAACATGGCACTGAAGATCTGGGTCAGCAGCTCTTCTTCGAGCTCCCTGAAGGGGAGGAGGGTCTCGCAGGTTTCCTTCAGCCTCTTCATCTGCTCGGCAGATTTGGGATGCTGGGCCCACCTGACGCCGGCCGGGCTCGAGACGGACGATCCCTCCCCCGGATTGATGGCTTCGGCCTGAACCGAAGCCCTCCTCTGGTACCGCCTCCAACTCGGGGAGGGAGGCGTGATTTCTCGGTCTTCCTCCCCGTTGTCCAAGGGCATCCCTTCCCACTGCGGCTGCCTGCCGGCGGACCCCGGGCATCCGTCGACGAGGTCCCCGCTGGCCGGTGCCTCCTCGGTCTCGACGGGCACGGCGGGGGCCTCTCCTAGGCCGGCCGCCCGGTCGCTGGGCCTCGGTGGGCCCGGAGGAGCGGGAGGAGCGGGAGGATCAGGGGGAGCGGGAGGACCGGGGTCCGCCGCGCTGGAGTCGCAGGGCGCGGGCGGCCCTCCCGCCTCGCCGGGTGTCCTCGCCCCGGCTGCCGCCGGTGGCTCCTGGGTCTCCTCCTTCTCCTGACCCTCCTCCATCTCTTTGGACCTCGAGTGGCACAGGCCCGTGTCCCCGACCCCGGGCTGCAGGGCGGCGGCCGCTAACGGGCCTCGCACCTCGGGGGGCGTCGCCCTGGGCCAACGGCGGTTGCCGCCCTGCCCGCGCGGGCCCCGACTCTCGCGAGAGTTCACCTGGCCGAGAGAGGGCGCCGGAGGGGGAGGGGAGGACCGGCCACTGCGCAGGCGCGGGGGGGGGGGAAGAGGTTGGGGGGAGGGGGGGAAGCGCTCTCCCGCCTCGCGTTCTCTGAGAATCCCGGAGGCGTTCATTCATTCATTCATTCATTCATTCATTCATTCGTTCATTCATTCGTTCATTCATTCATTCGTATTTATTGAGCCCTTACTACGTGCAGAGCACTGGACTAAGCGCTTGGAATGGGCAACTCGACAGCAGATAGAGACAGTCCCTGCCCTCTGACGGGCTTACAGTCTAATCCGGGGAGACAGACAAGAACCGTGGCAATAAATAGAGTCAAGGGGAAGAATATCTCATTAAAGCATTCATGCAATAGTATTTATTGAGCGCTTACTACGTGCAGAGCTCTGGACTAAGCGCTTGGAATGGGCAAATCGACAGCAGATAGAGACAGTCCCTGCCCTTTGAGGGGCTTACAGTCTAATCCGGGGAGACAGACAAGAACCATGGCAATAAATAGAGTCAAGGGGAAGAACATTTCATTAAAGCAATAGCAAATGAATAGAATCAGGGTGATGTACATAATGTTGGTATTTGTTAAGCACTTACTCTGTGCAGAGCACTGTTCTAAGCGCTGGGGGAGATATAGGGTCATCAGGTTGTCCCACATGAGGCTCACAGTCTTCATCCCCATTTTACAGATGAGGTCACTGAGGCCCAGAGAAGTGAAGTGACTTCACCCAGCTGACAAGTGGCAGATCCGGGATTCGAACCCATGACCTCTGACTCCCAAGCCCGGGCTCTTTCCACCGAGCCACACTGCTTCTCTAATAATAATAATAATATTCTTCTCTAATAATAATGTTGGTATTTGTTAAACGCTTACTCTGTGCACAGCACTGTTCTAAGCACCGGGGTAGATATAGGGTAATCAGGTTGTTCCACATGAGGCTCACAGTCTTCATCCCCATTTTACAGATGAGGGAACTGAGGCACAGAGAAGTGAAGTGACTTGCCCACAATCACCCAGCTGACAAGTGGCAGAGTCGGGATTCGAACCCATGACCTCTGACGCCCAAGCCTGGGCTCTTTCCACTGAGCCACACTGCTTCTCTAGGCAGTTAGTGGCGGGGGGGGCGACTCCTCGTGGGCCAACCTTGCCCCCTCGGTCCTCGAGGTGGGATTCGTTCAGTCGGTGTGCAAAGCAGTCTACTAAGCGCTGGGGAGAGTGCAACGTAATAATGTGGGTATTTGTTAAGCGCTTGCTATGTTCTCAGTGCTGGAGTAGATGCAAGGTCATAAGATTGTCCCACGTGGGGGTCTTACAATCTTCATCCCCCTTTGACAGATGGGGCAACTGAGGCCCAGAGAAGAAGAAGAAGAATATTGGTATTTGTTAAGCGCTTACTAGGTGCCAAGCACTGGTCTAAGCGCTGGGGAGAGTACAGCATAATAACATTCATTCATTCATTCATTCATTAGTATTTATTGAGCGCTTACTATGTGCAGAACACTGTACTAAGCGCTTGGAATGGACAATTTGGCAACAGATAGAGACAATCCCTGCCCAGTGTCGGGCTCACAGTTTAATAATAATGTGAGCATTTGTTAAGCGTTTACTCTGGGCCAAGCACTGTTTTAAGTGCTGGGAAGAGTATAGCATAAGAATAATAATGTGGTTATTTGTTAAGCGCTTACTCTAAGCCAAGCACTTTTCTAAGCGCTCGGGTAGATACAAGGTCATCAGGTTCTCCCACGTGGGGCTCACGGTCTTCATCCCCATTTTACAAATGAGGGAACTGGGGCCCAGAGAATAATAATAATATTGGTATTTGTTAAGTGCTTACTATGTGCCAAGCACTTTTCTAAGCCCTAGGGTAGATTCAGGGTCATCAGATTGTCCCATGTGGGGCTCACAGTCTTTATCCCCTGTTATAGATGAAGTAACTGAGGCACAAAGAAGTTAAGTGACTTGCCCAAAGTCACACAGCTGACAAGTGGCGGAACCAGGATTAGAACCCATGACCTCTGACTCCCCAGCCCGGGCTCTTTCCACTGAACCACAGTACTACTCAATAACATAACAAACAGACACATAGCTGCCCACAATGAGCTCCCAGTGTAGACATTAATATAATTGGTTAAATAAATAAATTGCAGATATATACAACAGCAGCGTGGATAGAGCACAGGCTTGGGAGTCAGAAGGTCATGGGTTTTAATCCCAGCTCTGCCACTTGTCTGCTGTGTGACCTTGGGCAAGTCACTTAGCTTCTCAGGGTCTCAGTTCCCTCCTCTGTAAAACGGGGATGAAGACTGTGAGCCCCATTTTTGGACGGGGATTGCACCCAACCTGATTAGTTTGTATCTACCCCAGACACCCTTGTGTCTGATCGAGTTGGACACAGTCCCTGTCCCACATGGGGTTCACAACCTTAATCCCCATTTTACAGATGTCACCAAGGGGATTCAATCGTATTTATGGATGGCTTTCTGGGTGTAGAGCACTATACTAAGCTCTTGAGAGAGTACAGTATAACAATAGACACATTCCCTGCCTCACCTAGCATACAGTCTTGAGGGGGAGACAGACATTAATATAAATAAATTATAGTTATGTACGTAAGTGCTTTGGACCTCGGAGTGGGGGATGAATAAAGGGAATAGGTCAGAGCGATGCAGAAGGGAGTGGGAGAAGAGGAGAGGAGGGCTACATCAGGGAAGGCCTCTTGGAGGAGATGGGCCTTCAAAAAGCCTTTGAAGGCGAGGAGAGTTATTGTCGGATTTGAAGAGGGATGGTGTTCCAGGCTGTTCCAGGCCAGAAGCAGGACTTGGGCAAGGTTTCAGCGGAGAGATAGACGGGATTGAGGTACAGCAAGAAAGTTAGCATTAGAGAAGCAGTGTGGCTTAGTGGAAAGAGCATGGGCTTGGGAGTCAGAGGTCGTGGGTTCTAATCCCAGCTCCACCACATGTCAACTGTGTGACCTTGGGCAAGTCACTAAACTTTTCTGTGCCTCAGTTACCTCTTCTGTAACATGGGGATGAACACTGTGAGCCCCACGTGGGATGACCCGATTACCTTGAATCTACCCCAGTGCTTAGAAAAGTGCCTGGCACATAGTAAGCACTTAATAAATACCAACATTATTATTATTATTAGGCTTGTGCTTCATTGTTTTCCTTTTCCCCAGAGCTGCACCGGGAGGTACGTGATCAGGTGTGGGGGAAAGAAAAACAGGCAAAGTAACATGGCCTAGTAGGAAGAGCACAGGCCTGGAAGTCAGGAGATCTGGATTCTAATCTTTACTCGGCCACTTGCTTGCTGTGTGACCTTGGGCAAATCAATTAATTTCTCTAGACCTCAGTTTCCTCTACTGTAAAAAGGGGATTAACTACCTGTTCTCTCCAGCCAGCCCCTGCCTAAGGCTCTGAACCCCTCGTGGGTTAGGGACTGATCCGATTTGCATTGATCCTATCATGCCAGCAATTAGGACAGTGTTTTGCACAGAGTTAATTGAGTTTAACAACCACCACTATTGTTACTATTATTGTTATTAATATTAAATTCCCTACAACATTTTCCATTGCCATTGAAATAGAGAACCTCTATGTCCTATCGCCACTTGTTCCTGCTCCACAAGGAGATGTCCAGGTTTCTCTTCAATGTGTTTAAAGTTACTGCAGATTCACAAATTTTCTCTGGTTAGAGTTGACCAACGTAGACTTAGCAAGTAGTGAGATCGCTTATTTCTTCAGTGCATTGATTGCTTCCTTTCAGTAGCCTTTTTGTTTTTTAACTCCCAGTCTAGCGTAGTAACGGTCCTCAATATAAGCCTGTCAATCAGTGGTATTTCTAGAGTGCTTAGTCTAAGCAGAGAAATATATTGAGTGCTTGGGAGAGGACAGAGAACAGAGCTTGACGCATAGTAGGCGCTTAACAAATACTATCATTATCATTATTTCAGTGGAGTAAGTTCACATGATCCCTGCTCTCAAGGAGCTTAGTTGAGAGTGGGGTGAGGGGAAACAGGCATTCAAATTAATTACAGGTAGAGGAAGCAACTGAACATAAGTATATAAGTGCCATGGGGTTGGAGGGAAGGCAAGTACCTAAGTGCTTAGGGAATTTCAAGCATTTAGTACAGTGCTCTGCACATATAAGTGCTCAATAAATATGATTGAATGAATGAAATACAGATTTAAGTGCTTAGATGACACAGAAGGGAGGGAAAAATGGTGGAGAGATGAACATTTAGCCAGGGAGTTTTTCCCGGGCTTCCTAGAGGATATATAATTTTAATAGGACTTTGAAGATGGGAAGGACTGTGCGCTGTCAGATATCAATCAGTCAGTAGTATTTATCGAGCACTTACTGTGTTCAGAACACCACTGTACTAATCACTTGGGAGAGTGCAATTTAAAAGAGTTGTTAGACATATCCCCAGCCCACAATGAGCTTACAGTCTGAAGGATATGGAGGGGGGAAGGAGTTCCAGGCAGTAGGGAGGACATGAATAAGGGGTCTATAGTGAGAGAGACAAGATGTGACAACTTAGTAAGTTGGCATTAGTGAGGTGAAGGGTGTGGACTGGGTGGTAGTAGGAGAGGAAGGAACAGGCTACCAGGGAAAAACGTGGATGAGGCAGAGAGGGGAGGAAGAAGGAAATAGGCGTGATCTCTGGTGTGCCAGAGACAGATCACAAGGTATGAGGAAAGATCCCCATTCTCTAGGACCTGACAATGTACAGCTGCCTCAGAATCATCACTGTGATTAAACACCCGCAGAGTATAATGCAAAGCAGCCATCGTGTGCTTACTACAGGTTACACACAGGAAAAGAGAAAATGGATAAAAACAGAATCTTTGGAAAGGACTCCCTAGAGGAAGGGGCAGACTTCAACTTTTTTTCACAGATGGGTGGCAGAGTAGGCAGGAGTGTGGAGTTGTTGAGATGGTTGACTTCAAGTTTGCGAGGTTGTACAGGGTAGGCTTCCAGGAAGAAATGAGTCTTTTCAGTCAAATTGCTGCCTTCGCCCTGGCTAAGATCAAGGCATCTCCTAACACGTTTGTCCAGCAATGTAGAGGTTGTTATGTTGGTTATGCTCGACTGAGTGGGTATAAGTAATAGCTAATGTTGGGTCAGATCCCAGCCTGCCTGATGGATCGAATGAACACCAACTTTCCGAAAGCATTCTCCGACTGCCCCATGGATTGCTTGCTACAATGGAAATCTTGACTGTTGAAATCCTGCAGAGTAAAGTCAAATAAAGACGGGTGGCCTTCAATTCTCCCGCATTTCCACTAGTGATTCTGTAGAAACTGGGGTGGTGGTGTGGATGCAATAAATCGGATAAGCCTGTTCCTTGAACCAGAGAAGCAGCGTGGCCTAGTGGAAAGAGCCCGGGCCTGGAAGTCAGAGGATGTGAGTTCTGATCCCAGCTCTGCCATGTGTCTGCTGTGTGACCTTGGACATGTCACTTCACTTCTCTGTGCCTCAGTTATCTCATCTGTAAAATGGGGTTAAAGACCGTGAGTCCCATGTGGACAGGGACTATGTCCAACCTGATGAACTTATATCTACCCCAATGCTTAGAACAGTGCTTGGCACATAGCACTTAACAAATATCACTGTCATTATTATTATTATTATCATCATCATTACCATGCTGGCAGTCTCTCTCCCAGCCCAGGTTCTGGCCTTTCTGGGAATTCCAAGGAAGCGGTGGAGGAGGAGGAGGATGGGTGGACCGGAGTTGGAAATTCACACCGTCACAGACCACCTGAATGGCCCGGGTGGAGTTGAATGTTGGGAGCTTCCATAACCCATGCCTGAGCGCTTCTTGCCATAGCCCATCTGCCTCTCCTTTTTTACAAGTTCCCAACCATCCTGTTGTTTGTTTAACTCTTCCCTTAGGGAAGGAAAAATGTGGCAAGACGAGAAGGTCACGCAAACAGTTACGTTGCCCTGGGGTTGTTCTGTGCCAAGAGGATACTTCATCCCCTAGTCATGAAGCTGTCCCCCAGGACTCACAAATGGGTGTGAAGTCCTGAAACGAGCAGTTGCTCTCTGGTTTCTGAGTGTTATTTTTTCCCTTCCTCAGTAGGCTTCAGACTGAAAATGTACTGTTTAAGCAGTAGAGTGCTCTAGTGATTTTATAGCTCGGTCCCAGGACTGCTAGGAAAAACTCCGTTCCCTGAAAAGAGAGAGAGAGAGAGAGAGAGAGAATGTGTGAGGGTGTGTGTGTGCACATGCGTGTTTCCAATCCAGCTGGGAGACAGATGCTTAAATAAATTAGAGGTAGAGGAAGCAACCGTACTTAAAGATATGTATTTAAAGATATGTCTTGAGGATCCTCCTCTGCCTCCCACCCCCTTAACTGTGGGTGACCCTCAAGGTTTAGTCCCGAGGCTCCTTCTATTCTCCATCTGCACCCACTCCCTTGGAGAACTCATTTGCTCCCATGGCTTCAACTACCACCGAGTAGCATGGCCTAATGCATAGAGCACGGGCCTGGGAGTCAGAAGGTCATGGGTTCTAATGCCAGGTCTGCCACTCATCTGCTGTGTGACCTTGGACAAGTCACTTAACTTCTTTGCTCCTTAGTTTCCTCATCTTTTAAATGGGGATTAAGAATGTGAGCCCCACGTGGGACAGGGACAGTGTCCAACCCAATTAACTTGTATCTACCCCAGTGCTTACAACTGTGACTGGCACATAAGAAGTGCTTAACAAGTACCGTTATTATTATGATTCCCAAATCTGCATCTGATCTCTCTCCCTCTCTGCACTCTTGCACTTCATTCATTCAGACATATTTATTGAGTGCTTACTGTGTGCAGAGCACTGTACTAAGCACGTACTTCCTTCTGCTTTCAAGACAGCTCTATTTGGATGTCCTGTTGTCACCTCAAACTTAATATGTCCAAAACTGAACTCTTTATCTTTCCACCCAAACCCTGTCCTCCTCTTGATATTCCCATCACTGTAGACAGGACAACCATTCTTCCTGTCTCACAAGTCCATAAGCTTGGCATTATCCTTGACTGCTTTCTCTTGTTCAACCCACATATCCAATCTATCAATAAATCCTGTGGGTTCAACCTTCACAACATCTCTAAAATCCATCCTTTCCTCTCCATCCAAACTGTTGTCACGTTAATCCAGGCACTTATCCTATTCTGACTTGATTTCTTTATCAGCCTCCTTGCTGACCTTCCCGCCTCCTGTCTCTCCCTGCTTCGATTCATACTACACTCTGCGGCCCGGGTCCTTTTTGTACAAAAATGTTCAGTCTGTGTTTCCCCACCCTTCAAGAACCTCCAGTGGTTGCCCATCCACCTTCACGTGAAACAGAAACTCCTTACCATCCACTTCAAAGCTCTCAATCACTTTGCCCCCTCCTACCTCACCTGGCTACTCTCCTAGTACAGCCCAGCCTTCATACTTTACTCTTCTAATACCAACCTACTCACTGTACCTTGTTCTCTTTTATCTCACCACCAACCTCTCATGTCCTCTCTCTGGCCTGCAAGGCCCTCCCTTTTCATATCCCACAGATGATTACTCTCACCTAGTTCAAAGCCTTTTTGAAGGCACATGTCCTTCAAGAGACCCTTCCTGAGTAAGCCCTCATTTCCTCTTTTCCCACTCCATATTGTGTCACCCTGACTTGTTCCCGTTATTCACCACCCCCACCCTCAGCCAGCCCCATAGTGTTTACATACAGATCTGTAATTTTTAAATTTATATTAATGTCTGTCTCTCCCTCTAGACTGTAAGCTTGTTGTGGGCAGGGAATGTGTCTGTTAAATTGTCTGTACTCTCCCAAGTGCTTAGTACAGTGCCCTGTACACAGTAAGAATTCAATAAATGATTGATTGTACGTAAGTGCTGGTTGGGGGTGGGAATAGTTGCCTAAGTGCTTGATTGATTGCCTAGGAAAGAGTGTATGAGTGATACAATTCAAGGGAAGTAGGTGATGAGTGATTAGTTGGGAAGGCTTCCTGGAGGAGAAGAGATTTTAGTAGCACTTGGAAGATGGGGAGAGCCTTGGTCAGCCTGACATGAGAAGGGAGACAGTCTTCCCTCTACCACTAGGGAGTTTATTGAAAGGCCAGGTGGGGAAAAAGGATCAGGATGTTTTTTGGCTGCTGTGATGCTGCTTAAGACCACAGATACAGTGTAGGAGATTCTACAAGACACTGGCTACTGGATCGATGGTGCGGGAAACTATAAACCTGAAGTCTTGAAGGTCCCAACAAGGTGTGTCATTATTTGGGACAATGTGGATGGGCAAACATTTTCCATCGATTACCAACTCCAGTGCTTTAGTAAACTCTCACATAGTTCCATCAGCTCCCAGTAAATCACCTGGGCTAGTGGAAAGAGCAGGGGGCTAGGGATCAAGACCCAGGTTTGAGTCCCGACTCTTTCGCTTACCTGCAGTGGGACCTTGGGCAAGTTACTTAAACTTTCTATTCTTCAATTTCCCCATCTGTAAAGTGGGAATAATTATTTGCCACCCTCCAAGTGTGAGCCCCATTTGGGACAGGAAGAGTGTCTGCTCTGATTGCCTTGTGCTTGGCACATAGTGGCCTGTATTTAAATTAGGCCCTTTAAATATTATCGTTATTATGCCGCAAATACATATGGGCAGTTTCCTTTTATGTTTTGGAAGTTTTTTCTTCCTTGGACTTTTTTCTTGTTTCTTATCTAGGACAGTAGTCAGAAATGCTTGTAGGGGGTCAAAGGCCCCAAAGTAAGCCTCTTAACCTGAGTCATTACTTGGGGAAGAGAGACAAAGAGATGACATGGGGAGTTTTGATTGACGGGAAGATGGCTTTATGGGTCAGAACCAACCCAATAATAAGAATAATTTTGATACTTGTTAACTGCTGTCTGCCAAACACTGTTCTAAAAGCTGGGGTAGATACAGGTTAATCAGGTCTTTCGGATAGGTAAAGGAGAAAGCAGCCAGAGTTTGAAAGAGTTGGTTTGCAGAATGCCAAAGAGGAGAGAGAGCCAGAGAAGCAGCATAGCATGTTCTAGTGGAAAGAGACTAGGCTTGGTAGCCCACGGACCTGAGTTCTAATTTTACCTCCCCGCCTGGCCTGCTGAGTATGTCTTAGTGGATAGAGCACAGGCCTGGGAGTCAGAAGGACCTGGGATCTAATACCGGCACTGCCATTTTTCTGCTGTGTGACTTTGGATAAGTGACTTACCTCTGTACTTTAGTTACCTCAGCTGTAAAATGGGGATTAGACTGTGAGACCCAAAAGGGTCAAGGACTGTGTCCAATCCAATTTGCTTTTATCCACTAAAGCACTAATTTCAGTGTCTGGAAGGAGCCTCTGTGCCTTAGTTTCCTCCTCAGTAAAATAGGGATTCAATACCTCTCTCCCTCCTATTTAGACTGTGAGCCCAAGTGGGACAGGGACTATATCTGATCAGGGCAGGGAATGTCACTGTTTATTGTTATATTGTACTCTCCTAAGTGCTTCGTACAGTGTTCTGCACACAGTTAGTGCTCAATAAATACAACTGACTGGCTGACTAACTTGTATCTACCCCAGAGCTTAGAACAGTGCTTGACACATAGTAAGCACTTAGCAAATGCTATTATTATTATTATTTTATTGCCTAGGTAGGAAAAGGGTGTGGGGGTGGCAAAGGCTCTGAAATTCAGAAGAAGGAGGTGGCATCTAACATAAGGAGGGGAGGAAGGGATTTGGTGAGGACCTTGAGCTCAAAGTCGCATATTGAGTGGCTTGTCCTGGACCAGGAAGCTTTGATTCAGGGATGGTGTAACTCACAGCCCATAGGAATGTATTGTCCTCTTGGCATTTCATAGCACCAGCCTGGGGTTGGTTGTTTGGAGTTGGCAGTGACTGCTCACATAGGTATAAGCAGAACAGTCTAATGGAGAGACCTTGGGCTTCGGAGTCAGAAGGACCTGGGTTCTAATCCCAACTCTGCCAATTGACTGCTTTGTGACCCTGGGCAAGTCACTTCTCTGTGACTCAGTTTCCTTAACTGTAAAAAGGGGATAGCCGTTCTCCTACTTAGACCATGAGTCCTACGCTGGACAGGGGCTGTGTCTGACCTAATTAATCTGTACCTACCGCAGTGTTTACAACAATGTTTGACAAGAAACAAGTGCTTAATAAATACCGTACACAAAAAAAAGAACAACTAAAAATAGTCTTCATAGTGCAGATGTCGGGGTGGGCACCAGGTTTAAAGGGTTCTTTACCTGCGTGAATTATTGTAGAGCCTTGGGGAAGCCTTTTAACTTCTTGGGTGGTGGTGTCTGTGACTTTCTGCTATATGACAAGTCACTTAACTTCTAGATGCCTCAGTTCCCTCATCTGCAAAATAGGGATTTAATACCTGTTCTCCCTCCTACTTAGACTGTGAGCCCATGTGAGACCTTATTATCTTGTATCTACTCATATTCATTCAATTGTATTTATTGAGTGCTTACTGGGTGCAGAGCACTGTACTAAGCCCTTGAAAAGTACAATTCAGCAACAAAAAGAGGCAATCCCTGCCCAACAACAGGCTCACAATCTAGAAGGGGGGAGACAGACATCAAAACAAGTAAACAGGCATCATTAGCATCAATATAAATAGAATTATAGATATATACACATCATAATGCTTGACACATAGTAAGTGCTCAACATACCATTTTTAAAAATAATAGTTATTATTATATCACATTGGAAATGCCTTTCAGCTTCATATCGCCAAAGCAGAACTCACTTGATACAGGATGCTTGAAAACCTGCAGATGAAAGGGGATTTGGGATATTTTCAATGATATATTCAATGATGCATATGTAGAGGAAGAGATATGTGTATTTAAATTATCTCTGCCTCCTCCAACTTGTCTGTGTAATCAGACATGCTCTCCTTGGCTTCAAAGATGCTTGACTCCCAAAAACCATCTAGCCATCCCTACTGTCATTGACAAAAATATCTGAATGTCCCTCTGCCCCAGGCAGGGTCTGATTCCAGCATCTGGAGGCCTCTCTTAAGGTGTGAAATGGAATCAGAGCTGTGTGTTTTCTTTTCTTTCCTTTTTCCTTGACATGGAACTGAGCCAGTTAGGCTGCTGGTAAAAGAATCTTGTTTTGACCTGGGAACATAGCAGATCAGATCAGAAAGAGTTTGAGGAAAGAATGAGAGGAAACCCACAAGGTCATTCTTAGGACAGCGTTGCTTTTGCAGCCAGGACTTGACAGTCAGCTGAGATGAGGGCTCTCTCTTTTCCTGGGGCTTTGTGGATAGACACCTTTCAGGGACTGAGTCCTCAACTTGACCCTTTCCTTTCCCTAAACCCCTTCAGTGGTCAAAGTGCAGAGGAGTCATGACTATTTTTAAAAAGGAAAAAAAAATAGATTCTCATCTGTCCTGAGAAGGGAAAGTGTTCACCCGTCTGGGTGCAGGGGACTGGATCGGTTGACTTCCCGAGGCTCCTTCCAGCTCAAGGATTGTGTATCCAATCATTTTAGGGCAGCTTTCTCAGAGCAATGAGGAAGACTCTGGGATTAGTTCCAGATGAAATCGGTGGAAAGGAGGCAAGGCTCAGAAAGGGTCATCTCCCTCAGTAAATTTCTGGACAGTGGGACTCATTCATCTAGTTTTGACAGAGGAGAGCGTGAGTTTGAAAGGGGAGCAAGGGCTCTGAGCCCTGAAGAAACTTGAGCAGCTTTACTATTCTGCTAGAAAATACCTTTAAGCCTAAAGAAGATGATTGAGACCCTGGGGTTCAATAACAACCAATCAAATAAGCCCATTGTGGGCAGGGACCTATCTACTAAAGCTGTCATATTGTATTCTCCCAAGTGCTTAGTACAGTGCTCTGCACACAGTAAGCATTTAATAAATCTAACTGATCAATTGTACTTATCGAACACCTTAAGTGTGCAGCACATTGTACACAGCATAGAGTTCTGTAATTTTGATCGTGTCCCTCTTATCTAAGTGTTTCCTGAGTGTTTCCTGCCCAAATTCAGAAATAAGCCAAGTATGGAGCTGAGGTTCAAAATCCGCCTTTTCCACAGATCAACTGTTGTAACCTGGTGGTCGGCAGGGACGGCCCGTAGGTGGTGCCGGTGGAAAAGAGAAAGGTGAACTGTTTTCTTTCAGGCAGAAAATTCTGTGTCACCCTGCACCTCATCCTCCCTGGCGGAATTTTGGAATTCCTGGTTCTTTTCCCTTCTTCAGTGGGAAGAATTCCAATTCCCATCCTTGGAGAGAGGGACGTTAACATCTTCTTCTCTCCTGACCCTGTGAAAGTGGTGGAAAGGAGCAACAGCCTTCAGGGAAAAGGCTCTGGGCGGGTGGGCGGTCGTAAGGGGAAATCTCTGAAACTGGAGAAAACACAAACAAACTGTGGCCAGCCGAGTCAGCATTCTTCTCACACAGTTGGTCCCAATTAAGGAGGCTGGCGTTAAGCAGCTTGCCTTGCAAGTCTGTCCTCTTGTGCTCTGGCCCCCGCCAGCTGACATGGCAGCTCTAGCCCAACGCCTCATCCCGGTCCACCCAGCGGCTGGCCTGCTGACAACCTTCTCCAGTGGGTTTTCGTGTCCCTGCTCCCTCTTGGCTCCTGTAGGTGCAGCTTCAAGACCCGAACTCCCCATGCACATGTTGGTCTCAGAGAAGAGCCAGTGGAATGGCACATGGCGGAGCGGTGGGTGTGGCAATAATATCCGTCTTCCAGCCCCATTCAGTCAGTCAGTTGTATTTATTGAGTGCTTACTGTGTGCAGAGCTAAGTGCTTGGGAGAGGACAATGTAACGGACACATTCCCTGCCCACAACGAGTTTACAATCTAGAGGGAGAGACAGACATTAATAGAAGGCGACGGGCTTCCCAGGGGCAGAATCCCGGCCCTCTGGATAATAATAATAATAATAATTGTGGTATTTGTTAAGCATTTACTGTGTGCCAGGAACTGCACTAAGCACAGGGTAGATACAAGAAAATGGGGTGGGACACAGTCCCTATCCAAAATAGGGCTCACAGTCTCAATCCCCATTTTATAGATGAGGTAAATGATGCCCAGAGAAATGAAGTGACTTGCCCAAGATCACACAGCAGACAAGTGGTGGAGCCGGGATTATAATCCAAGACCTTCCAACTCCTAGGCCCATGCTCGATCCACTATGCCATGCTGCTACTCCCAGGTTTTCCCAGCCTGTCTCCTTGGTCCCCACCTCACAGTGATGGGGATTCATGCTTAATGTCTTTCTCCCCCACTAGACTGTAAACTTGTTAAGGGCAGAGAACATTTCTGCTAATTCTGTTGTACCCTCCCAAGCTCTTAGTACAGTGCTCTGCACAAAGTAAGTGATCAATAAATGCCATTGATTGTTTCCAGAGGAGCCACTGCCAAATCTATGGCTGATGAACATCTTGGGGTTGTCACCATGAAGCCGATATCAGGCTCTGCCTCAGTTGTTGGTAGAGAGAGTGGCAGGAGGGCTAGGGGTAGTAGGGTGAGATTGAGGCGCCCCTTCTTGGGGAAATATAAGGAGTCAAGATGTCAATATCAAGGGACTCAGGAAGAACCAAGATCTCCGTGCTTCTCCCACACTAGCTTCCCACTGGGTTGGCAGCAGGGTGACCTTGTGTTTATTGTTTGCACTTGTTTTTGGCAGAGTTCGTGTCCACTGTTAGTGTCCTCTCCCAAGTGCTTAGTACGGTGTGCAGCACAGACGAAGTGCTCAAGAAGTTCTGTGGATTGTTCTCGTCCTGCCAGTTAATGCCAAATGTGGTTCATAGGTGGCCCTGGCAAAACAACTCCGGAAGCTGAATGTGTCTGCTAGATTCATTCATTCAGTCACATTTATTGCTTATTTATTGTGTGCAGAGCACTGAACTAAGCACTTGAAAAGTACAACTCAGCAATAGAGAGAGACAGTTTCTGCCCACACCAGGCTTACAGTCTAGAAGGGAGAAGACAGACATCAAAACAAGTAAACAGGCCTCAAGGTCCAGGTCTTTCAGTCATATGGGAGGCTGGGGATCACAACAGCTTTATAGACTTCAACTTGGTATGGGACTTGAATGACTGAGCTAGGATTAGAACCAGTGAAGCCTAGTGGATAGAACACAGGTCTGGGAGTTAGAGGGATCTGGATTCTAACCCCCAGTCCATCGCTTGTCTGCTGCGTGGCCTTGGACAAGTCACTTCACTTCTCTGTGACTCAGTTCCCTCATCTGTAAAATTGGAGATTAAGACTTTGAGCCCCATGCAGGACAGGGACTGTATCCAAACCAATTTGCTGTACACACCCCAGTACTTAGTACAGTGTCTGGCACATAGTAAGCACTTAACAAATACCATTATTATTATTATTCATTAACAAAATGGGGATTGATACTGTGAACCCCATGTGGAACATGGACTGTGTCCAACCTGATTAGCTTGTATCTTCCTCAGCACTCAGTACAGTGCTTGGCACATAGAGCTTAACAAATACTATAAAAAAAATTTGAAAAATAGATTCCTGGACCTCTGAATCCCAAGCCTGTGGCCTTTCCACTAGGCTACACTCTTTCTCAAGATGAATGGACAGCAGCAGGATCTCTGAACTGAGAAAAAGGGGCCCAAGCAAGCCAGGAAGGTAGAATAAGAGTGAAGCCCATTCTCAAACAGTGTTTTAGAGCAGACCACTGGGGAGCAGAGCTAGACAAGATGATCTCTTGTGGTGTCTCCCAGCTTTGGGATCCTAACATTTAGCATTTCAGGACCCAAAGTCTGGAAACCATTTCCTACAACCTTCCCTGTTGAGCTTGAGTCAATATTAGTTCCAGGTGAGAAGCAGAAATGCTGAAGTGTTCTTCAGCTGTTAACATAAGCTCCTCTCTAGACTGTAAGCTTCTTGTGGGCAGGAAACGTGGTTACCAGCTTTGTTATATTGTACTCTCCCAAGTGGTTAGTACAGTGCAAAGCACACAATAAGCGCTCAATAAATACCATTGATTGGTAGGGACACATATGCACTCTGTTACAGATGGGGACACTGAGGCTTGGGAAAAGAAAGGGGATCACCCACATCAAACAGCAAGCTACTGTGAGAATTGAACTAGGATTAGAACTGTGGGGCCCATAGAAATATTCCACCCCACCAATCCCTCAGTCTCTCCTTAGCATCTGAGAGTCAGCATTATTGGGATTCGAACCCAAGGATGGAGCCAATTTCTGAAACCAGCTGACCACCCTAGAGGGGTGATGTTAGAGAAGTGAGCTCACTGCTGGCCTATTAGAAAGGGTCAGATATCTCTCTTCCACCGAGCGAGTAGTCATTCCCTTCACCCAGACAGGAGCCTTGGCCGCCCTGTGTTCTCTAATCCCATCTTCCCCCTCCGCGATTAAATCGTGGCAAACCTAATTTAGCACTCTAAGCATTCAACTTGGTGCCTCTCCAGTCCCACCAGCCCATCCTCCAAATATCCCTTTTTCTGCCCGGCTCATCCTCTCCTCCAGTGCCCGGCTCGACTGACACAAGAGACCAGCTTGCTCCGAGTGGCTCCAAACCACAGACCTGTAATGAGGCAGACAGCCGACTCCCCATAGCCGAGTGCTCTGAGGCGGTCAGCGGAGGAGGTTGCGGGGGATTTGGGAATTTTAAACCCGAGCCGAATGCAGCTACTGCACGTGGCTTTGGTGCATATTCCTGCAGAGAGTCACAACCCTCCCTGTTGTCCTGCTGACTCCCTCTCCCGCACTTAAGCGTGTCAGACGCACCCTTTGAGGGCTTGATTTCAAGCCGGCTGCTCAGAACGAGGGCCCACGTGCCGTTAATGCTACCATGTATGGTGCCGTCAAAGGGAAGAGTCAGTTGGAATTGAAACACACAAACCACAGCTTTTCCTGGCCAAGAGCCAAGTGGAACTACTGAAAGAGCTCATAAACCCCCGGCCCCTCGGAGCTGGCGTGTTGGGCACTGGAAGCCTTCCACCCTGGGATTTGTCACCTTGTTAGCCAATGGAATCAGGAACCAGCTTGCTGCGAAGAGTAGGCGGGAGACCAGGCCTGCTCTAAGACTCCTTTAACCTGCTACTGATCGAACAGTAGCCGCGTTGTGAGCGGCGTCGGAGCAGTGTGGGAGGTGAGTGGATTGGGAACCGAGGGAAGGCTGAAATAAGGAGTTCGGACCGACCGACTACCTGCACCCCCACCTCGCTTGCCCTCTGAGCCCTTTGAGGAGCAGAGAGAGAATGTGAGCCAGATTCAGAGGCTCTGCCTCCAGTCAGCCAGTCAATTAATCAATCAACGGTCTTTATTCAGCACTTACTGTGTGCAGAGTGCTTGGGAGGGTAAAATACAGTAAGGCTGGTGAACAAGATCTCTAGCCTGTGAGCTCGTTGTGGGCAGGGAATGTTTCCATTGTATTGTACTCTCCAAGTGTTTAGTACAGTGCTTTGCGCATGGTAAACGCTCGATAAATATGATTGAATGAATGAATCCCTGCCCATAAGGAGTTTAGAGTGTAGTGGGACAGTGGTCTCAATAGATTCCTGGATGCTCCTGTGGCCAACAGTGATGATAATAATAATAATTGTGGTATTTGTTAAGCGCTTACTCTATGCAAGGCACCGTTCTAAGTGCTGGGGTGGATATAATCAAATTGAATTGGACATAATCCCTGTCCTATGTGAGGCTCATTGTCTTTATATAATTATAGTATTTAAGTGTTTACTATGTGCCGGGCACCGTACTAAGCGCTGATTTCACTAGGAAGTCACTCAGCCGAGGTAAGAAGTGACGAGCTACCTCAACCCCCTGTTTCTAATCCACCAGCAGAATCTGGGACTCATTTCTTTCTCTCAGCTCAGTCTTGTTGTTTCTGCACTGACTGTGTTCATCGGTGCCAGTTGTCAGGGCTGCAGTCCTGTCTCCTCCCTTTTTAAACTGGGCGGGCCCTGGAGGCAGAGAGCATGGCCTTGTATGGGTCTAGTCTTTCTCTGGGTGTGCTCAGTAGGTATGCTTATTGTTTTCATTTTCCAAGGGACCAGAGAGGCCCCAGGGGCTCAGACCCAGTCCTAGATCCCCTCTGATCCAGGAGGTTGGGTTGATCCCGGGGTCGCCTTAGGGGTTGTAACTCAGGGAATCCTAAACCGTGTCCATGGCTGTACCCGATCAGGATATGTAGTGCCGGGGCCAACCGGGAATCATGTGGAGGTGGGAGGGGTCGGGAGCTGTGGAACTAAACCGTCTTGGCTTCCAAACCGGCTTCCATCGGCCTCCGGAGGCTTGTGAAGAGGTCCCGGGCTCCTGCTCTCTAGTCAATCAAATCATATTTATTGAACGCTTAATGTTTGCAGAGCACTGTACTAAGCGCTTGGGAGAATACAGTACAACAATAAACAGACACAGTCCCTGCCCACCTGCCTTTCCCACCTGGATTATCACTCCCTGACCCCGAGCAAGGGAAGACTGGGCCAGGCTGGGTGAGAGAAGAGCTCCACGCTCTCCCTCTACTTACTCCTCCCCCACCCCCTGCTCCTTTGGTGTCAGATCCTTTCAAAGGAACACAGCCTCCTTGTTGGCCCAGCCAGGGGGCTGAGAAGCCTCCTGTGTCTGAGTCCAGCTCCTTTTCAGGACTAGCTTTGGGGATTCAACTCCCCAAGCTGTGAACTCTGGACAGACCAGCTTGGGTTGTCATGGTAACCTGTCTCTCTCCGGAGACAGAGACCACTGTCTCTGTCACTGTCTCAAGCTAGGAGAGTGAGGGGCCCAAGGGGCTCCTGGGATTTAACAATTAAGAAGGAAAGCCAGCAGTCTGAGATGATTCCAGGGCCCCAGCCTCTTTTCTTTTTTTTTGAATGGTACATTTTAAGTGCTTACTATGTGGTAGATACTCTTCTAAGCACAGGGGTAGTTACAAGCTAATTAGGTTGGGCACAGTCCATGTCCCTCATGGAGTTCACAGTCTCAATCTCCATTTTACAGATGTGGTAACTGAGGCACAGAGAAGTGAAGTGATTTACTCACAAAGATGGATAAATGCCAGCACCAGGATTAGAACCCAAGTCCTTCTACCTCCCAGACTTGTGCTGTATCCACTAGACCAGGATGGTCTTCAGTTTAGTATTCTAATGTCCACTTAACATTCTGGGATATGCCTGTCCTACAGATCTTCACAGTCTAAAGGGTGCGTAAGGCGGGTTGGAGAATAGTAACTTCTATAGAAACACAGCAGGAGAGAGGAGAATTCTTCAAAATAGAAACTCGTTCATAGGTACTGGAATGAGGAGGCACTGAGGGAGTCCATTCTGTCCTCCCACCTACCCCCTGAGCAGAAGCAAGATTGTATCCACAGAGTTCCCTCCTGATAAGCAGGGTGGATCACTAGGAAAATCAGTCTGGACAAGAAGTCTCTCAAGAAGCAACAGGGGCTGGATCTCCAGCAGCCAGATTGCTCCTCCAGGCCCTCTCCATACAGTCAGTGAGGCAAGGATCTCCGTCACCGTGACTTGGCAAGAGAAATCCATGAGGAGCGAGCGGCCAGTGCCCGCCAAGAGGCTTGTTAGTGTTGGGGCTTTTCCCGGTGAGGAGGAGACGGCCCAGCCCCGGGAGCTTCTGCGTTGGATAGCACAGGCACAAACAGGGCAGTGTTTGCCCCAGCCACCCACCTCACAGTCCCTCTTTTCATTCTCCAGAAGAGATGGAGTTCACCGGGGTGTTCTGGAAGAGATGGATCCATGGTGGGTGAAGCTGGGCTGGGAAGCAGGGGGTGAGAAGGGAGGAAAGATGGCAAGGACTCTACCAACTCTGGTGTGTTGTACTCTTCTAAGGGCTTAGCACCATTGACTGACTCATTGATTTGAGAGAGAAGGGAGCAGGAGGGAGAAGATTTTGCTCAAGCACTAGGTCTAAGTACTCTGAAAGAGTCCATTACCCTCTCTGAAGCGTCTCTCACCCGGCATCTGGATCACCTATTCAATCCGTCACCAAATTCTGTGGGTCCCACCTTCACAACATCACTAAAATCCTCCCTTTCCTCTCCATCCAATCTGCTATCACATTAATACAATCACTCATCCTATCCCACCTAATTTACCTCATCACCCTCTTTACTGATCCTCCAACCTCCTGTCTCTCCCCACTCCAGTCCATACTTCACTCCACTACCCAGATCACCTTTCTACAAAAATATTCAGGACATGTCATCTGCCTCCTCGAAAATCACCAGTGGTTGCCTATCCACCTCCATATCAAACCAAACTCCTCATCATTGGCTTTAAAGCACTCCATCACCTTGCCCTCTTCTACCTCACCTCGCTTCTCTCTTTCTACAACCCAGCACACGTATTTCGCTCCTCTAGTGCTAACCTTCTCACTGTGCTCCAGTCTCGCCTATCTTGCTTGCCTCCGAGCCCTGGCCCACGTCCTACCTTTGGCCTGGAAAGCCCTCCCTCCTCAAATCCAACAGGCAATTACTCCACCCCCCTTCAAAGTCTTATTGAAGGCACATCTCTTCCAAGAGGCTTTCCAGGACTAAGTCCCACTTTTCCTCATCTCCCACTCTCTTCTGCGTCATCCTAACTGGCTCCCTTTGCTCCTTCTGCCCCCTCCCAGCCCCCAGCACTTATGTATATATCTGTAATTTTATTTATTTGTATTGATGTCTGTTTCTTCACTTCTAGACTTGTGGGAAGGGAATGTCACTGTTTGTTGTTGTATTGTACTTTCCCAAGCTCTTAGTACAGTTCTCTGCACACATTCTCTGCACACAGAAAGTGCTTAATAAATACTACTGAATGAACGAATGACTTGTAGGTTGAAGAGTCATTTAGGGATCAAGTGACTGCCTCCCTTCATAGTCAAAGGCCTGTGGAGCATGAAGCCCTCCCTTTTTCCTTTTTTCTTTTTTTTCAATGGCATTGTTTAAAAAATGTAATGGCATTTGTGAGCTCTTCTAGGATGAAAGCTCACTGCACTTAGCAAACATCACTTACTATTATCATTATTATTGAGTTGAAGACTCTTACTAGGTAATAATAAATGCATTTGTCAAGTGCTTACTATGTGCCGAACACTGTTCTGAGCACTGGTATAGATACAGGGTAATCAGGTTTAACACCATCCGTGTCCCACATGGGGCTCACAGAATTAATCTCCATTTTCCAGATGACGTAACTGAGGCACAGAGAAATGAAGTGACTAGCCCAAGGTCATGCAGTAGACAAGTGGCAGATCCTGGATTAGTACTTAGGTCCATCTGATTCCCAGGCCCAGGCTGTATCCACTAGGCCACACTGCTTCTCAGTTGTCCGGGTTAAAAGAAAAAAGTGTTCCAGCTGCTTCAGCAATTTCACCACCTGGATCGTGTCCAACAGGTGAATCTCTGATGATGCCCGGTAATGTGGTTTTATCCTGCTCTGTTCCCAGCAAGCCTAGAGGGCCGGGTGGTAGACCAGCAGATGCTTGTCTGGATTGCCGTGTTTCACCCTCACCTCCTGGTAAAGCAAGTCTCTGCTTGCCCCGCCCCACCCTCCTCCCTCTTCCCTCCTACCCTCAGGCTCCCTGAACTGGACTTCTCCAGGCAGAGCTGGGTCAGGAAAGAGGAGGGTAGGGGTGGCTGGCCTGTCGGTACTGTCTGAAGGGAAGAAGCCTGGGGCAGACTTTCCCAACAGGAAAGGAGGTGAATGAGCCTTTATGGAGTGTGTTTTATAACCAACCCTGATTCCCTCCATATTATGATTCCCTCCATAATGTTCAGTGCTGTCACTGATCAGTCAATCCATCAATGGTTTTTATTGAGCATTTCCTGTATGCAGAGCACTGTACTAATCGCTTGGGAGTGTAAAGTATAACAAAGTTGGTAGAGAAATTCCCTGCCCACAAGGAGCTTACAATCTGGAGGAGATGCTGCGGGGGGAGGCTAAAGGTGTATTTTTTTGGTCATCTTGTTGGCAGGAAGGCAACTGTGATAGGGAGTAGAAAGGGAGGGGGTTAAAGAAGTCCATTCTGCAGAGGACTCAGCAATTCTCGGGTCTGCTTTTGGAGCAGCTGATCTCTGAGGGAGGCTAAGGAGGAAGCAAGCCTAACCAGCATGCCCCTCCTGCCCCTTCCTCCTCACCCTCGAGACCTGCCTTCTTCCCGTGCATCTTGCTGAGTTTTCTGGAAAAATAATCTTTTGCTCATCTCAGGGCCCTTCAGCTGTTTCCCCTTGCCAGTCAGCTGGCTGTATTGAGTCTCACTGGAAGCAGAGCCCAGCCTAGGCGTTTGGGGAGGGTCAGAGGAAGAGGATAATATTGAGGCCACTGAAGAACCCCCAAGCCCCTAGGGAGGGGTTTGTTGCCTCAGGGACCAAAACAACTTCAGCTTCTTGCCTTGTGGCTCAGCTGCCTTGCACAGGCCCTCCTTTCCCTTAGGAGACCAAAATGCCTTGAGCCTCACCTAATAAAGGGAGCTAAGGCCACCAGTCAGCACCAGGACCTGGCCATCAAGGCTGAGCCGGAGCATAGATTGTGAGCCCCAAGCAGGACAGAGACTTAATCATACCTAATTAACTTATTCCTATCCCAGCACTTAGAATAGTGTTTGCCACATAGTAAGTGCTTAATGAATACCATAAAAAAAAATAGGCCTAGTGGCTTCTGCCAGCTCCACTCAGTACTGTTTGAATCCTGGCAGAATCTCCCCAGGACCTCTTGCCCCGAGTCCTTCCACTCAGGTTGAATAAGATGGGTCTTCCCCGGAAAGCTGAGGTTGGCGCGGACTGAATTCAAAGCCAGGAAAGAAGAGGGCACAGCTGTCTTTAACCTGGGAACAGCATCAGAAAACAAGGGCTACCATGTCCGGGGGATGTTGGCATCTGAGTAGTATTCTCATAATTCTAATGGTAGCATTTGTTAAGCCCTTACTATACTCTGAGCACGGGGATAGACACAGAATCCTCTAGTCAGATACCACCTCTTGTCTCATGTGGGGCTCAGAGTGTAGGGAAGAGAGAACAGGTATTGAATCCCCATTTTACAGATGAGGAAACTGAGGCTCAGGGAAGTGAAGTGACTTGTCCAAGGTCACACAGCAGGCAAGTGGCAGAGGCAGAATTAGAAGCCAGATCTTCTGACCCCCAGGTTTGGGTTCTTTCCTCTCGGCGTCTCTGCTTCCCAGCCTCCCAGCTTAGCCTCTGTTAGGGTTCCTCTTGCCAAATCTCATGTCCCTTTTTTCTGCCTCTTCCCCCTGGTGTGGTCACAGGGTCACAGGCTTTCGGGTCACAGGTCCTGAAAGTCTGTCCCTTTTTCCTTCTTTGTATTGGTGTTACACCAGACAGGTCTGCTTTCTGCTCAGAATAAGGCTTCCCCAGCCCAGCTTCTCCAGGAACTCTACATCCCTTCTGTCTCACTTTCCCAGCAAAATGCTTAGCAAAATGCATCGCCCCCAGGAGGTGCTCAGAAACCACCACGACTACTACCCTCATAGTTCCCATTTTCCAGAGCAGAGAACTGAGGCTCCAAGGCAGATAGTGATTTAATTAATTAATGTTGGTATTTGTTAAGCGCTTACTATGTGCCGAGCACTGTTCTAAGCGCTGGGGTAGACACAGGGGAATCAGGTTGTCCCACGTGGGGCTCACAGTCTTAATCCCCATTTTACAGATGAGGTAACTGAGGCACCGAGAAGTTAAGCGACTTGCCCAAAGTCACACAGCTGACAGGTGGCCGAGCCGGGATTCGAACCCATGACCTCTGACTCCAAAGCCCATGCTCTTTCCACTGAGCCACACTGCTTCTCTAGTGATTTGTCATGGAGCAGGGGCAGACAGAGTCTCTGTTCTCCAGATCCCCCCAGGCTCTCCTGCTCTCCCCTCCCTGCTCACAGTTTGTCTCAGTGATGGAACTCTACAGCCAATGTAGCCATGTTCCCTCCCTCCCTGACTTTCCAACTCCACTGTGGGTCCGTACGAACCTAACCTGGCTCCTTGCGCCTTATGAAACTCACCAGGTTTGAGCCAAACCTTGAGGGCCAGACCCTTCATGACTCCCTCTCTGGCCTGGGCTGGGGCATCGTCTGCTACCAGAGTGGCACTGCCTGTTGTCGTGCCATCCTAGCAGATGATGGGGCAGCCGGAACCCAGGACTCCAAGAAGCTGGACTCCCTTCAGGAAGCCCCTGTCCTTCTCCCAAGGGGGTTGAGGTGAGGAAGGCCCAAGGAGACCATCACGGCAATCATTCCACCGATGAAGTAAGGTAGCCCACCCCCAGCTTGGCTCGTACATTTTCCGATGAGCCTGGGGTCAAGGAATTCAGGCCCAGACAAATGTCTTATGTGGTGGGTGCATGGGCAGTCACATGAAAGGGAAGAGGCAGATGCTTAGCCAGGCTTTTCCTCCAGCCTCCCATAAAACCTTCCTAGACTCCCGCAGGGCTCAGGCTGACCCACACAGCCGGTGACCTGGAAGGAAACGTTGTTTCCTCTTCTCGACCCCAGGGTAGGCGGCCAAGGCCTGACCGTGGCACCGGCCGGGCCTGCCGCGAGGGCCTCCCCTCCCCCAGCCCCAGACCAGCTGCTTCTCTGCGCCCTACAATCCAGGCTCTCACCGGGACCTGTCCACATTGGCCTGGAGAGGGGTCTTGCTCACGGGTGTGCAATTCACCGCTCGGGAATCCTCTGCAGACCAGAGGTTCTGGCCTCCAGGAATCCACATTCTTCTAGGATGCCAGGCTCAGAGCACAGGCCCATTGAACTCCCTAAGGGCATAGACAGCATCTTCCTTTTACCATGGGTTCGTAATCACGTGGCCACCATCGCTCGATGGGATAAACCCGGGAGAATTCTCGTTATATCCCGGCTAGACTACTGTGTCAGCCTTCTCTCTGACCTCCCTTCCGCCTCTCTCGCCCCGCTCCGGTCTATTCTTCACTCCGCTGCCCGGCTCATCTTCCTGCAGAAACGATCTGGGCATGTCACTCCCCTTCTTAAACAACTCCAGTGGTTGCCTATCGACCTCCGCTCCAAACAAAAACTCCTCACTCTAGGCTTCGAGGCTCTCCATCACCTTGCCCCTTCCTACCTCTCCTCCCTTCTCTCTTTCCACCGCCCACCCCGCACGCTCCGCTCCTCCGCCGCCCACCTCCTCGCCGTCCCTCGGTCTCGCCTATCCCGCCGTCGACCCCTGGGTCACGTCCTCCCGCGGTCCTGGAATGCCCTCCCTCCTCACCTCCGCCAAACTGATTCTCTTTCCCTCTTCAAAACCTTACTTAAAAATCACCTCCTCCAAGAGGCGTTCCCAGACTGAGCTCCTCTTCCCCCTCTACTCCCTCTGCCATCCCCCCTTTACCTCTCCGCAGCTAAAGCCTCATTTTCCCCTTTTCCCTCCGCTCCTCCACCTCTCCCTTCCCATCCCCACAGCACTGTACTCGTCCGCTCAACTGTATATATTTTCGTTACACTATTTATTTTGTTAATGAATTGTACATCGCCTTGATTCTATTCAGTTGCCATTGTTTTTACGAGATGTTCTTCCCCTTGACTCTATCTATTGCCATTGTTCTCGTCTGTCCATCTCCCCCGATTAGACCGTAAGCCCATCAAATGGCAGGGACTGTCTCTATCTGTTGCCGACTTGTTCATCCCAAGCGCTTAGTACAGTGCTCTGCACATAGTAAGCGCTCAATAAATACTATTGAATGAATGAGAACCAGAGAGGGATGGCTGTCAGTCCAGCAGTGTGGCCTAGTGGATAGAGCACAGGCCTGGGAGTCAGAAGGTTATGAGTTCTAATCCCAGCTCTGCCACATGTCTGTTATGTGATGTTGGGCAAGTCACTTCATTTCTTTGGGCCTCAGTTATCTCATCTGGAAAATGGGGATTAAGACTGTAAGCCCTTTGTGAGACAGGGACTGTATCCAACCTGAGTACCTTGTATCTACCTCAGCGTTTGGAACAGTGCTTGATGCATAATAAGCATTCAACAAGCACCATAATCATCATCATCATCACTTAAACATTGCCCCTGCTCTTCCTCCCTCCTGAATCACCTATGTACCCCTTAAGCACTTTTCATTCATTCAGTTGTATTTATTGAGCGCTTACTGTGTGCAGAGCATTGTACTAAGTGCTTGGAAAGTACAATTCAGCAATAGAGACAATCCCTGCCCACACCAGGCTTACAGTCTAGAAGGGGAGAGACAGTCATCAAAACAAGTAAACAGGCTTCAGTATAAATAAATAAAATTATAGATATGTACAAACAAAACAAGTAAACAGGCAAAAATATAAATAAATAGAATTATAGGTATGTACATATATACATAAGTGCTGTAGGGGTAGAGGAAAGGGAGTGAGTTGGGGACACAGGGAGGGAAAGCTGATGAGAAGGAGGGGCTTAGTCTGGGAAGGCCTCTTGGAGGAGTTGAGCCTTCAGTAGGGCTTTGAAAGGGGGAAGTGTGGTTGTTTGGCGGATTTGAGGAAGGAAGGCATTCCAGGCCAGAGGTAGGACATGGGCCAGGGGTCGACAGCAAGGCAGGGAAGAATGAGGCACAGTGAGAAGGTTAGCACCAGAGGAGCAGAGTGTGTGGGCCGGAATGTAGAAGGAGAGAAGGGAGGTGAGGTAGGAGGGGACAAGGTGATGGAGAGCTTTGAAGCCAATAGTGAGTAGTGTTTGTTTGATATGGAGGCTGAAGGCAACCACTGGAGACTTTTGAGGCAGGGGGGTGACATGCCCAGAACGTTTCTGTAGAAAGATAATTCGGGCAGTGAAGTATAGACTGAAGTGGAGAGAGACAGGAGGTGAAGAGGTCAGAAAGAAGGCTGATGCAGTAATCCAGGAGGGGTAGGATGAGTGACTGTACTAACGTGGTAGTGGCTTGGATGGAGAGGAAAGAGCGGATCTTGGCGATGTTGTGAAGGTGAGGCCGACAGGCATTGGTGACAGATTGGATATGTGGGTTGAAAGAGAGTGGAGTCAAGGATGACACCAAGTTCAACCTTGGTGAGATGGGAAGTATGGTTGTGCTGTCCACAATGTTGGGAAAGTCAGGGAGAGGACAGAGTTTGGGAGGGAATATAAGGAGCTCTGTCTTGGACATGTTGAGTTTAAGGTGGCCGGAGGACATCCAAGTAGAGATGTCCTGAAGGCAGGAGGAGATGCGAGCCTGGAGGAAGGGAGAGAGGATGGGAGGAGATCTAGATTTGGGTGTAATTCGCATAGAGACAATAGTTGAAGCCGAGGGAGCGAATGAGTTCACCAAGGGAGTGAGAATAAATGGAGAATAGAAGGGGACCAGTTGATTATGGAATGGATCCTTATTCTTTTATCTGTAATTCATTTGAATGTCTGTCTCCCCCTCTAGACTCTCAGCTCCCCTTGGGCTGGAATCATGGCTACAAACTCTGTTGTACTGTACTTTCCTGAGGTCTTAGTACAGGCTCTACACACAGTACACGATCAATAAGCACCATTGATTGATCGATTGTGTAGCAAGCACTGTGCTAAGCACTTAGGGGAGTACCATACAATAGAGCTGGTAGCCGAGTACCCTGACCACAGGAAGAGGGAAGGTGGGGCAGAAGGTGGTTTAGGGGTGGAGGCCATCTCTAGTGTGACTGAGCCATTAGGAGGGCAAGTGAGCTGGGCTATCATCTGGGACCCCCATTTTTAAGGGCTTCTGGTCAGGGGCAAATCAGCTGGTGGGAGTTGGCCCGGGCTAGTGCCTCAGGCTTCTATACCAGCAGTTGGTTGTGCTCCTTCATAGGCCCCACCTCAAGCTGAGCCTGAAAGTGATCCTGTTGCTCACAGTTCTGGGGGTGCTGGCGACTGGGATTCCCTGAGCCCCAGAGAATTCCCTGACTAGGCTCTGTCCAGAGCTGGTATAGAACGCTTACTCTACGCAGAGCGCTGTACTTGGTGCTTGGGACCGTACAATAGAGTTAGTACACATGATCCCTGGCCTCAAGGAGATTACAATCTAGCAGGGGAAGACAGACACGAAAATTAATTTCAGATAAGGGAAGCCACCGTGAATAAATAAGAGTCTGTAAGTGTTGTGGATTCAGGGGAGGATGAGTAGCTATGGGCTTCAGAGGGTGTACCAGAATGGCCAACTGAAAGAGAGCACAGGCCTGGAAGTCAGAGGAGCTAGGAAGTTAGAGAAGCAGCGTGGCTCAGTGGAAAGAGCATGGGCTTTGGAGTCAGAGGTCATGAGTTTGAATCCCAGCTCTGCCACTTGTCAGCTGTGTGACTGTGGGCAAGTCACTTAACTTCTCTGTGCCTCAGTTACCTCATCTGTAAAATAGGGATTAAGAGTGTGAGCCCCACGTGGGACATCCTGATTCCCCTGTGTCTACCCCAGCGCTTAGAACAGTGCTCGGCACATAGTAAGCGCTTAACAAATACCAACATTAGGAGCTAATTCCTAATTCCAGCTCCACTGCTCACCTGCTATGTGACCTTGGGTGAGTCACTTGACCTCTCTGAGCCTTGCTTTTCTCATCTAAAAAATGGGAATTCGGTGAATGTCCTACCTCCCCCTCAGACTGTAAGCCCTATGCGGGACAGGAACTGTGTCCAACTTCCTTCTCTAGACTGTAAGCTCATTGTGGGCAGGAATGTATTTGTTTATTGCTATAATGTACTCTCCCAAGTGCTTAGTATAGTGCTCTACGCACAGTAAGCACTCAGTAAATACAGTAGACTTGTATCTACCACAATGTTTAATACGGTGCTTGACGCATAGTAAGTGCTTAACATATAGCACAATTATCATCATCATTATTAACTCCTGAGGTTCATGGTACCCCCCTTCCCATCCTCCCATCTCTCTCTGTGAGCAGACTTCCCAGCTCTCAGCGAGGGGAACGACCCTGACTCTCCATCCCCCCACCCCCCCATAGTTTTCTCCGGAAATGTGTTCAGGTCGACAATCCCAAATTGCGGTTGTCCCTCCTCCGCCTCTGGCCGGAGAGAGCACAGCGGGATTCCTTGGCTGACGGTCTCCTCCCAAACCCCGGACCCCGCCCAGTTGGAGCTGACGGGGCCCAGAGCTGGGACATCTTCTGCTCCCCCACATTCCGGTCTCCCAGACTGAGAAATGGGCAGGGGGACAAGCGGGTGGTCTTGGCCTAGCCCAGCTGTGAGTATTAATAGCAAACGTGTTCAAAGGCTCGAAAGCAGAAAATTTAAGAGTGAAAAATACTAATGGTAATAACTCATGGTATCGCAAGTCCAAATAACAGTGAATTAGGCTTGCTCTCCCCTCCATCCCTCTCACCGTGTCTGGATAAATCACTGCACAGAATCTGAGCCAAAAGCCACAGCCGCCCCCTCGCCTCTTCCCAGCAAATGAGTGAAAATGAGCCCCGCCGAAACCAGGGCCAGACATTCGGATGGCTCGGCCGTCTGTTGTTCCGTGATAAAACGGAAAATCAATCAAAAACGAAAAATTTGCCAGGCACCGGCTAATTCACACACACAAAAACATTCTCAGCCTCCTCAATGCTCACTCTCCCTCAAGCAAGCAGACACACCCCAGTGCAAGCCAGCTGCCAAGAGCCCAAAGCTGTAGGCGTGCACGGCACATGTGCACAGTGCATGCCTACCCTTATTCTCTCACACGTGTACACAGATACACGCACAAGTAGATAGATGTGAGCACTGGTCTCCTGCCTGGGGTCTCATTGAAGGAACACGGTAAGGTGTGTGCTCTGTCACTTGAGGAAAACGTGGAAAATTGGGGAAAAGACTCTGAGGAGGGGAACGAACTGGCTAAAGTCTTGCAGAGCTGGCCCTCCGCCAGAAGTTTAAGGGGCCTCAGAGTCATTATCTTGGGGTAGGGGACTCAGTGGTGACTAAAAAGGTTTCAATCAAATGTGTGAAGCGTGGGTTATCCAGGAAGTTTCAGAGCAACCCTTCTTCAGCTCAGGTAGGTTGGGAGGAAATCCTAATCTCCATGAGAGCAGCGGCATGGTTGAGTGGAAAGAGCATGGGTCTGCGTGTCAGAGGATCTAGGTTCTAATCCTGGCTCTGCGAGGTGTCTGCTATGTGACCTTAAGCAAGTCAGTTCACTTCTCTGTGCCTCACTTTCCTCATCTATAAAATGGGGATTAATTCCTATTCCCTCCTACCTAGACAGTGAACCCCATGTGGGACAGGGATGGTGTCCAACCTGATTATCTTGTCTCTACCCCGGACGTTTAGTACAGTGCTTAGCAAATAGTAAGCTCTTAAAAATACCCTAATTATTGTTGTTATTGTTGTTTTTAAATCACAAAGAAAGAATAAAAGGAGGACAAAGAGGTTTTCAAGAAGAACTGTTTCACCACTTGTCTGCTGGAGAAGCAGTGTTGCCTAGTGGATAGAACTCAGATCTGGGCGTCAGAGGACCTGAGTTCTAATCCTGACTCCACCACTTGTCTTCTTTGTGACCTTGGGCAAGTCACTTCTCTGTGCCTCAGTGACCTCATCTATAAAATGGGGATTAAGGCTGTGAGGCCCATGTGGGACAAGGACTGTGTCCAACCTAATTAGCTTTATGTACCCCAGTGCTTGGTACAGTGCCTGACACATAGTAAGTGCTTAACAAATACCATAAAAACAAAACAAAACCTCTGTCGGGCTCGTCTTATAAAGGAATGGGCTCCGGAGGAAGGTGGGTGGTTTTGGAAAGTCGAGTTAACATCTATCAGTCTGGAATGGTTTTGGTGGTGTTCTTTTTGGGGCAGATGGAGACATTAGGGTTCTGGGTACACTATGTATAAGCACATGTATATAGAAGCACATACCCCCATTTGGATAGACAGCACGACACACGCACGCACACTTGCGGAAATCCCAGTGCAACTTCTGCCTGGCACCAACTTGGGCTGCTCTCCCGGGACACCAGTCCAGGCTGCTGGCAGACCAACGCTTTGGAGCATCCCTCTCTACCACCATTCTGAGACTGATAGTTTCCACCCTGGGTGACGGTACAGTGGCAGACATAGAGGAGAGGTGGGCCCAGGACAGGGCAGGATGGGGAAGCAGATGGATGTGTTGGAGAAAACCCAGAGAAAAGTGGAACAGAGAGGCTGGGGTCCAAGTGGGATCCATCCATTTTCTAGTCATATTTAGGGGACTTAAGGAATCCAAGAAATGGGAAGGAGCTCTTGGAAGGAGTGTGTTTTGAGGAAGGATTCGTAGGAAGGGACAAAAGCATTCTGGCCAGTGGAACATCCTGGATGACAGGACAGGATACTGGTTTTGTCTGTGGCATCTGTTGCCACTGCCACTGCCCAAGGATCTCCAGCTGCAAAGGGAGGAAAATGGCTCAAACCACAATCGGGGAAGTACCCAGGCACCCTTAACTGCTCAGGTCTGCCCGGTTGAGAAGGGGCCGAGATTCTTCCACTAACTTCCCCCTGCTGGTCAGTCTGGTCTGAGGTCCAGCAAACTTTACTTTGGTTCTCTGCTGAGGTCTCCCCTATGTCTTTCTTTCCGAAGGGGAGCTAGAGCTGAGCCTTGAGGGACTCCCACAGTTAGAATGGAAGGCAGAGGAGAAGTCTTCAAAAAAGACCAAGAAGGAGCAGCCAGAGAGATAGGAAGAGAACCAGGAGAGGACAGTGTCAGGGAAGCCAAAGTTAGATGATGTTTCTGGGAGAAAGGGGATGATCCACAGGATTGAAGGCAGCTGAGAGGACAAGGAGGATTAGGATGGAGTAGAAGCTGTTGAATTTTGCAAGAAGGAGATCACTGGTGACCTTAGAGAGTACAGTTTCCATGGAGTGGAGGGGGTCGAGGAGAGAATTGGAAGAGGACTAAACTGGCAAATCCCTCTGTCTGGTTGGCTTCCAATGTGGGAAATCCCCCGCACCTCTAGAGAGGTGCTCAAGTGTTGGGATTGGAGAGGGTTTTAGCTTGCAGGTGTCGTTTCCAATGGCTGTGAGTGCTGTAAATTGAGTGAGCAGGAGGAATGTGGAAATGGAGTTTGGGGTCAGACCTTAGATATTCCTGCTGTGAAGAATCTTGGGAGGCAAAACAAAGGCAACCTGTCACTGTTCTGTTGCCCTGTCCCGAGAGAGAGTCTCTCTCGGTATCTATATCTGTCCTCTTTGTTTCTCTCTCTCCCCTGTCTCTTTCCTTCCCTCTTTATTCCTCCCCCTCACTTCCCCTCACCTCTGTCTCCTCTCCATCTCTTTGTCTCTCTCTCTCTCTCCTTCTTTCCTTGCCTACATCCCTCCCTCCTTTCCTCATTCCCTCAGTCACAAAGCCACAGAAGCTGTAGCTTAGGGGGGCTAAGGAGCTGAGATTCACAGTCCAGTACCCATGATAGTATTCCCAGGCTCCACTTGTAATAAAAGACTAAGATCTTGTCTTTATGGAACGTCTGTTTTCTGGAAAGTCTGAACACCTTAGGTACCTCTGTCCTTAGCATCAACTGATCTATAAAACATAAATTAGTGGCACCTATTAAGCCCTGAACAATTTGAAAGTCACTGGGATAAGCTCTGGGGAGGGAACTCATCCCCAGACTGTGAGGGGCTCATGTCTTAGAGAAGTGAGGCTACCCAAGAAGATTCAACAAGATACAGGCTAAAATTTAACACTGCTGAAAGAAAACACATAGCTTTTCCTTAGTATTTGTTCCTCTGACTCCTTTCTGCTTCAGGCAGGATCACTGTCAGGCATAAAGCTGCAACTTTTCCTAACATCTTAAATGTGGTCAGGTCATTGGACTTCTCTCTCCTAGGGTTGGGGTGGCTGGAGGAGTCCACCCTACCCTCCAGAAACCCCTCTGCAAACCACTTCTGCCCACCCTCCACCATCGGCCAGGAGGGAAGGGGTCACCCTGGCTCTACGGGTCCCCTGTGGAGACTCCAGAGGGATCCCGGAGCTATTAGCCAGGGACCTTGGTGGAAGGGCCTCCAGGCCCTTTGGCTCCCCACCTGCCTGATCGTGCCCTGGAGCAGAGTGTCTCCTCCTGCTGACCTCCTCTCTGACCGTCCGGGCGCTGCCCCCTCATTGTCGTTGCAGCTGGGATGAAAGCAGCTCCATCAGCAGCGGGCTCAGCGATGCCTCGGACAACCTCAGCTCAGAGGAGTTCAATGCCAGCTCCTCACTCAACTCTCTCCCTTCCACCCCAACGGCTTCCCGGAGGAACTCCACCGTAGTGGTACGTCTGTCCGCCAAGCCACGGATAGAGCCGGGGCCTGCCTGAAGGCTAGAGTCCCCGAGGCCGGCCAGACACTGGGCTGGGCAATGCCGGCCTCTCTCCCACGCTGCCATCACGTGCTCACTTCACTTGGGGCCCGGGCCACTAAGCCACGCTGCTTCTCTAAGGACGACCAAGCCCCTCACTCCCCCTTTTTTGCGTAACCTCTGCACTTGGGTTCGTTCCCCTAAGCACTTGCTATTCCCCCCACTCCTGGACCCACAGCCTTTAGTATAGATCCGGCTGTCATTTATTTGAATGTTCGTTCCCCCTCTAATATGTCAGCTCCTTGAGGGCAGGGACTGTGTCTTACCTTAGTGTGTCTGTTGTATTGCACGCTCCCAAGCTCTTAGTTCAGTGTTCTGCACACAGGAAGTACTCAATAAATAGCATTGATTGATTGGATGCCAAGGAGGCCAGTCGTCACAATGACCCGCTTCCTCCCGGTATCTCAGGGCTCCGGCGGAAGGCAGGGCCTTGGGCCAGCCGGTGCCACTCACTGGTTCGTATTCTCTCCCACCCCCTCCTCCATCCCCCAACAGCTGCGCACCGACTCGGAGAAGCGCTCACTGGTGGAGAGCGGGCTCAGCTGGTTCAGCGAGGCGGAGGAGAAGGCTCCCAGGAAACTGGAGTACGACAGTGGCAGCCTCAAGATGGAGCCCGGTGCCTCCAAGTGGCGGCGGGAGCGGCCCGAGAGCTGTGAGGACTCCCCCAAAGGTGGGGAGCTGAGGAAGCCCGTCAGCCTGGGGCCACCTGGCTCCCTGAAGAAGGGCAAGACTCCCCCCGTGGCCGTCACCTCGCCCATCACCCACACGGCCCAGAACCCGCTCAAGGTAGCAGGTGAGTCAGGAGCGGGAGGGAAGAGGATGGCAGAGGAGGGGGCCCAGATCCGGGCCCCACATTGTTTCCCCCTCGGGCTCAGCAAATCTCAGCCCCGAGTCCAGCAACTCCCCAGGGCTGGGAGCACACCCCAACCTTCCCATGAGCCTCTTCTCACCACTGCACCATCTCTGGAGCTCCCGCATGGGCTGCGGCCACTTGGCCAGGGAGTGGGAAGCCCAGGGTTAGGGAACGCACAGCTCTGCTGCCCAAACTTGTTTGGTCTGGGGCCGTCTGGGCCCGCCTGGGACTGCCCTGAGCGAGCCTGACTTCCTCCTGCAGAAGCTTCAGAAGCCTAGCTTGGCCCCGGGTCAACCCAGACCTTAGGACCCCATAGGGGCAGGGTTGCCCTCAGGAGGAAGAGGTCCGCTGAGGGCAACCCAAGGTCCCCCATGCCATCCTCCCTCAGGTGGACCGCTGACAGGCAGAACCCCCACCTCCGCTCCTCCCTGAGCCCCCTGCAAGCCAAACTCTAGGGGTCACCAGGGACCAACTCAGTTTTGGGAAGGTGGCGAGTCGAACAGAGGCTGACTGCTTCCCTCCCCGTGATCCCCGCAGCTGTGGCCCCGCTCCCCCCGGGGCTCAGGTCACTCTGCCCTCTCTCCCTAGCAGGCAAGCCCGAAGGGAAGGCCCCGGATAAGGGGAAGCTGTCGGTGAAGAATGCAGGCCTGCAGCGCTCCTCCTCAGATGCGGGCCGGGACCGCCCGGCGGATGCCAAGAAGCCTCCTTCGGGCATCGCCCGCCCCTCCGCCTCGGGCTCCTTCGGCTACAAGAAGCCACCCCCCGCCACGGGCACAGCGACGGTGATGCAGGCGGGTGGCTCGGCCACCCTCGGCAAGCTCCAGAAGTCATCGGGCATCCCAGTGAAGCCCAGCAATGGGCGTAAGACCAGCCTGGATGTGTCCAACGCCGGGGAGCCTGGGTTCCTGGCCCCTGGGGCCCGCTCCAACATCCAGTACCGTAGCCTGCCCCGACCGGCCAAGTCCAGCGCCATGAGCGTGACCGGCGGCCGTGGGGGGCCCCGCCCCGTCAGCAGCAGCATCGACCCCAGCGCCCTCAGCACCAAGCCCGGCGGAGGACTCCCAGCCTCACGCCTGAAGGAGCCAGCCAAGGTTGGGGGTGGGCGGGCCGCACCCGCCCCGGTGAACCAGACGGATCGGGAGAAGGAGAAGGCCAAAGCCAAAGCAGTGGCCCTAGATGCGGACTGCCTCTCGCTGAAGAGCGTCGGCTCTCCAGAGAGCATCTCCAAGAGCCAGGCTGGCCTCCCGGCCAGCCCCAAGGGGGCTGAGCTGCCTCCAACCCCGCTCAGGTACCAGGGCCGGAGGCTTCCCGTTTCTCTCTCAATGGGTCCGTCCCTCCAGCCCATCCCTGGGCATTCTGGGATGCTCAAGGGACGTCTCGTTCATCCCCTGGCCCCAGGCCGGGCCCCGTCACCCTTAGCTCCTCGGGGGATAGGACTCACTCCTCTTCTTACAGTTTTGCCCAGAAGCAGATTCGAGAACATCTGTTTACCGCCCTGTCCCCTGCCAGGGCCTGAACAATCAAGATGCCAGGAAGTTCTTCCCAAGGCCCAACAACAGGGCCAGAACTAAAAGTGGGGTCCAGGTCCTGCTGGGCACACAGCGGAGTGTAATGGTGGCGCAGGCTGGGCCGGATTCACCCTTGGGCTCAAATGAAAGGGAAAGAGGAGTCAGGCACTTCCGCTGGCCCATGACCCCACCTGGCTCTCAGGGGACAGGAACACCCAGAAAGGGGTTCCATCTGTCCCACCTTCCACCTCCTGCTCCCGGGGCGTGTGGGGGGGAGATGTGTGTGTGTGTTTTTCCATGCACCCAAGCAAGTGAGCTTCTCCCTGAGCTGCCACTTCTGATGGAATCAGAGCCACAGTTTGCTTCTGGGTGTCCAAAACTGGAAGTTCCGAGAATCAGCCCGTTGATCTCAGGTTCCTCCCTCCCCCTTCGCAGGAAGTGCTTTCACTACCTCCTCCTTGGGACAACCCTGCTTCCAAGCCCCCCAGCGCAAGTGTGGGAGGGCAAGAGGGGAGGAGGGAGAGAGCAGAGCGGGCAAGCGAGCCCCTGTTGCCTCCTGTGTCCCAGAAACAACCGGATCACCAGGCTCAGAACTGGAGCAGAAGAGGCCCCAGGCTCGGTCCCTGAGTGGCAGAGGGTGGGCAGAGGTGATGGAGAGGGAGCAGGCACACCCTGCCCGCAGCATTACCCTGCCCCATCACCCTCCTTCCCGCCTGCATCCATCCCGCCTCTCCCTGCACTGCATGTCCTCTACCCCCACCCTGGACCCCTCCCTCATCCTGTGCTTCCTCTAGGACCACAGCCAAGAGCTTCATTAAGCCACCCTCACTGGCCAACCTGGACAAGGTCAACTCCAACAGCCTGGACCTGCCATCCTGCAGCGACCTCCACGCCCCCAAGATCCAGGAGCTCCACTCGACGGGCTCCGGGGCAGCCAGCCACCTCCCCTCCTGCTTCACCCCCAGCCCTGCCCCCGTCCTCAACATCAACTCGGCCAGCTTCTCCCAGGGCCTGGAGCTCATGGGGGGCTTCAGTGTCCCCAAGGAGCCCCGCATGTACCACAAGCTCTCGGGCCTGCACAGGAGCATGGAATCCCTCCAGATGCCCATGAGCCTGCCCGGTGCCTTCCCGGGGGGTGCCCCACCTCCTGCCCCGCCCACCGCCCCGCCGGCCCCTCCGGAGGAAGAGGTGGCGGAGGTGGCCTGGAGCGGAAGCCCGAGAGCCGGGCAGGTGGACGGGTAAGTCGGGGTGGGACGGGCAGGGGGATCGCCTACTGCCTGAATCCTTCCACCACCACCCCAGGGGCTCTTCTTTGCTTTCACTTTCCCAGCCCCACTGGCAGGACCCCATGCCCTGCTGGCCCCTGGCAACCCCCAGGAGAAGCAGTGTAGCATAGGGGAAGGAGCACAGGCTTTGAAGTCAGTGGATCTGGGTTCCATTTCCAGCTTTGACAGTTGCTTGCTGTGTGACCTTGGGCAAATGACTTGACTTCTCTGTGCCTGAGTTTCCCTAACTCTAAAATGGGGATTCAGTACCTGCTCTCCCTCCCTTTTAGCCACTGAGCCCCATGTGGGACAGGGACTGTGTCTAACCTAATTGACCTGTACCTACCCCAGTGCTTAGAACAGTGTTTGACCCATTGTAAGAGCTTAATGAATACCATTAAAAAAGGCCTCCCCCATCTCCAAACCATCCAGCAACCTGCTGTGTCTAGAGACCTGTGTCCTCTGCCTCGGCCCTGTGGGGTGAGCAGGCTGGGGCCAGGAGCCTCGGGCCTTTCTGGGTCCACAGTCATCGGGCTGTGCAGGGATACCTGAGCCCTGTGGGGCCTAGTGGGCTGCTCACCAAGCAGGCAGAGAGATGTTCCGGGGCCTAGGGTCACGTGTGCAGATGGTGGGGCGTTCAGGGTGGGTGGAGGGGTGGCAATGATTGAAGCGTGCAGTTGGAAAGAGCGAAACGGAATAAGTGGGAAAGGAATGGGGGCTGGAAGGAGGGGATAAAGAACCCAAACTGGACTGCAAGAATCTAAAGTGGGGGACCCCACAGACCTGCCCAAATAGAGCCATCTGATCAGCTTAGCCATGGCCTCCAAAGGGGAGCCAGAGAGCTCCCTGGAACCTGTGGTCTCTCCCTCGGGGACAGGGGCGGTCTCTGCTGGACAGTCCGGCAGCCTCCATGAGCCATTCCTGAACTAGAAATGGAAATGGCTCGTGGTTCCACAGGTTGGAGAATGTTCTGGGCTTCCCCAGGGCAATAAGAGACCCGATCTCTGGAGGGATTCCTCAGCACCCCCACCGTGCCTTTGTCAGACCCAAAACATGCCCACCTGACAACCATCTTTGACCTCTTTGCTCTCACCCCGACAGTAACCAGCGGGATCGGAACACTCTCCCCAAGAAGGGGCTAAGGTAACATCCTCTTGCCTTCCCCCTTCTCTCTCATGTCCCTGGCCTCTTGGCTCTGTCCTCCTCTGGACCCCAAAGCCCAAGTGGAGCACAGCGAATCCTCAACTTGGAGCCCCATTCACCCTCAAGTCGCTGGTTTTACTGCCAAGCCTTTGCTGGTGGAGCCAGGGCTGGGACGGATGGACACACACACACACACACACACACACACGCCCTTCCCTCCCCTCCCGACCCCCAAACCTGGACACTTGCTAATTAGACAGGCCTTAGGTTCCCTCCCCGCCCCTGCACTCAGGGAGGCCGGGGTTGGGCCTGGCTGACTGAAGCCTAGAACTGACCTCTGAGGGGCTAACCTCAGTTGGGTCCCCCACCTTCTGTCTGGATTATGAAGGCCTGGCCCCTCAGGTCCTCATCCCCTCTAATGGACAGTGGGAGTAAACCCGGGTGTGTGTGTCTCTCCACCCCCTTCCAACTCTTGGCCCTGGAGGACTGTCTTGTAGACTGGGTATCTGGGCCCAACTGAGGTCTGGGGGTGCCTGCCTGTGCCCACTTTCCTTGGCCCTGACCTCAGTCCGGCCCTGAGCACCCGACATGCGGCACCTCTCTCCCCCTCCCACAGGTATCAGCTTCAATCCCAGGAGGAGACCAAGGAACGACGGCATTCCCACACCATCGGAGGACTGCCTGAGGCCGATGATCCATCAGAGCTGCCCTCGCCCCCTGCTCTCTCCATGTCACTGGGCGGGAAGAGCCAGCTCACCAACATAGGTCAGTATCCCCAGCCGTGGCCTGGGAGAGAGCGTGGTTGGAGGCGGGGAGACCCCTGGGCTCTTTTCCTGGTTCCACCAAAGGATGGGCTGGAAGGCTGGAGGAGGGCTGGAGGGGCGAGCAGAAGGCGAACTTCGACCCTCCCCAGAGAGCCTCATGTGCTATCTACAGAGAAGAGCCACTGGGCACTGGGCGACATTGTAGACACCCTTGCCTGGCAGTACCCAGAGGCAGACCCAGGGGCAGGCTGAGGCAAGAAAATTGGCTCGGGTCCCTGTCAAGTAAAAAGCGCCCAGCACTCCCTGATCTATTGTGCCTAGGACCCTGCGTGGGGTGGGTCCGGCAGGAAGGGTGGCCATCTGACAGGATGGGGCCTAGCCCCGGTCCACACATCTAGAAGCCCAGCTTCCCGCCTTTTTGGCCCCTATATCTGGGCCAGGCCCATCCTGCTGCCCTTAGCAGAGAGGAATCCAGAACCCACCTGGCCCATGGGCGTCTACCCAAGAACAGGGGATGGAAGATGGAGGATGTGACTCAGTCTCTCGAGGGAGGGAGCTGTAGGGAGAAGAAAAGGTACCTCCCACTAGGGGTATGCAGGGCCACTTCTCACCCTAGCGGGCCACTGGTGAAAATTGGCCTCGTGTCAGACAGTCAGGGAGTGGCTGCCAGGTGGGAAGCAGACTCGGCAGATCAGTCCATCGAGCCCACGTGGAAGCTGGCGGAGCAGGGAAGAGCAGCCAGCAATGGCTTCGCGGTGGACTGCTTGGGCAATGAGTCAACTATCCTATCGTGTAAACATCTGGGAAGGCTTCAGCACCTGAAGGCAGTGGTCCACTGAGGACCAAACCGGAAGAAACGTCCAGAGACTGCCATCAGAGGGATTGGGCTTAGATGAAAGCAAGCGGTTCTTGGTTGGAGGAGGTGTTGAGAGCTGGGATGGATTATCCAGGAAGGAATAGGAACTCCTGTGGAGGTCTTTCCAAATGGGGTGGACAGACAGATTGCCAGTTGTCTAAGCTCGATCAGAGACAGTCCCGCCTGGAAGAAGGGGATGGGCTCAGGGTCCTACCAGCCCAAGGGTTGGGTATTGTTGCCATGGAACAGTTAACCCAACGGCCTGGACATTTCTAGCTGAGCCAGGCCTACGGCCATGATGAGTGGGCGGGCAGGCAACCTGACGTCTTTCCTCAGCTGTTTCCAACCTTCTGGATGCTGCTTCCTGTGGTCCATAGAATTGACTACTTTGGGTGGGAAATGCAGCTTAAGAGAGATGGCGCTCTAGGGGAGTCCCAGCTGAGACCCCAAGCTGTTCCCCTGGTACAATACATGGCTTCTTCACCAGAGTAGCATTCTTTCCCCACCTTGCATCCCTGGTGACAGAGTCCACCTCTTTCTCCACGTCCTCCTCCCCTCTTGTTGCCCTTCTGAGGTGAGGGTACCGGGGCCTCAACAGTTTGGTAAGTCATCCCCATGGCCAGCCAGCAGCCCTCATCAGCACAGACTGGCCATTTCTGGCCATTTTCTGGCCAAACCGCTGGCCAGGGTTTGGCATGTTCTCCGATGGGGCTTCAGGAGGCTGCTCTGGACAGTCCTCCAGATCTGGGCCATCAACCCTCCCTGGCCCACCCCCGCCCCGCCAGGTCCTCCTGTCCTTTCACCTATCACCTCCCTGAGCTCCTGCTGCTCCAACTCACCCCAGACCAGAACGCTAATGCTCCTGCCTTCTCCTCCTCCTCCTCCTTCTCCTCTTTTTCATCCTCCTCCTCCACTTCCTCCCCTCTACCCCACCTCCAGTGAGTCCCACAGCAGCCACAACGCCAAGAATCAGCCGGTCCAACAGCATCCCCACCCACGAGGCCGCCTTCGAGCTCTACAGCACTTCCCAAACGGGCAGCACCTTGTCCTTGGCTGACAGACCCAAAGGGATGATTCGGTCTGGATCCTTCCGAGATCCTTCTGACGACGGTGAGATGTCCTGCGGGGACGGTTCTGGCTCCTTCCCACCCGGGTCCCTCCCCCAGCTCCCAGACCCCAAAGTAGCATCTCCCTGGGGCCAAATAGCCCTCTCCTCTCCCTCCCTCCACCCCGCCCTCCGGGAAGAACAGGTAAAACGAGGGAGGGCGAGAGACTTTAAGAAGAGTTGTGTTGGCTGGGGGCATCTGTCACTGGAGACAGGTGGAAGAGTTTGGCGAACAGAGTGCAATGCCCCCGACCGGGAGGGTGGCTCCCAGAGGAGAACTCCCAGGATACCACAAGGGCAGGAACCACTCTGAAAATAAAGGCTCCTGTCTCTGCATCACTTAGCCCCAAGGCAAGACTGAGGCTTGAGGTCAAGAGGGTGCAGTGGGGATTGGAGAGGAATTAAGGGGTGAGTGTCATTCCCAAAGCTTAGGACAATGATTGGAGGTCTGTCTTGGTCCAAGTCCTTTGTATTGTGGGCGTGGGCATTTCTCCCTGGGAAATCCACCTGACCCAGATGGGGAGGAAGGGAAAGCTCGCTAGGACTGGCTTTGGCTCTCACACAACTGCCCTTAAACAGCCTGAGGAGGAAGGCGCCACCCACCTGAGGCCTAGTAGAAAGAGTCAGCTCAGGCCTGGGAGTCAGAGGACCTGGGCTCTAGTTCCACTCCACCCCTGAATGTGTAAGTCACTTCACTCCTTTGGACCTCAGTTTCCTCAACTGTGAAATGAGGATCAAATACCTGTCTCCCTCTCCCTTCAACTGCAAGCCTCATATGGGACAGGGACTGTACCAGATCTGATTGTTTTCAATCTACCCCAGCATTTAGTACAGTGTCTGGCACACAGTAAGCACTTCACTAAAACCACAGTTACGATTCCGGTGGCCGGCCCCCAGGACCACAAGCAGGCCCGACTCCCTAGCGGGGAGCTGTCGTGACAGTTATGGCTCCAGTCTCCATGTTTCTTTCCTAGAATCTCAGTTCCTTCCTCAGTTTCCGTCCTGTTCCCCTACCACCCCCCTCACCACCCCCCCGCAGGGACCCCTGCTAACTCTGGATTCCGTTTTTGTTTCAGTCCATGGCTCAGTGCTGTCCTTGGCTTCCAGTGCCTCGTCCACCTACTCCTCGGTAAGAACTCCTTCTCCTTCCTGGCCCCAGCCAACTCCGGCCCTTCCTGGCTCCATTCCTGCCACAAGCCCCTCTGAGTGAGGCCCTGATGGCAATAAGCCTCTTCTCTGGCTTGTGTCTTGCCCCATGGAAGGGGAAGGAGGCTCGAGGGCTGGGGTTCCTGGGTTCTGTTCCTAGTTCCCCTCTTGGGGCATCAGCCTCCTCCTCTGAAAAGTGGGCAGGATCCCCTTTGAGCTTAAAACACCTGGCCTGAAAATGGGAAGGAAGGTGTTCTGGCCAGAGTCAGGACCACCTGGCTGCTTATCATCTCACTGCCAGCTCCTTCTGCTCCTCAGCCTTCCTGTCTCTTCCAGGAGCTACAAGCCTGCTTGGAGGTTCTCCCGTGGTTCCGGGAGATTGATGGGCGTGAGAGGCATAGAGGCGGGGGGGGTGGATCCTGAGTGGGAAAAGGGAAGGTCCTGGGTTCACTACACCCCTCTCAACTTCCTCTGAAGAAAGGGACTAGGTCTGAGCCTGGTAGAGGTGACGGGGCCGGGGTGGGGGGCGGGGGGCAGGGCTGTCTGATTTGTCAGCTGGACTAAGGGACACTGAACAGGATCCTAAGTGGGGGCCCAGGGGGAGAGTGGATTTCTGCACATCTGCTGCCTGTCTATATAACACTGGTTGAAGTTCCTCCTCCCTCCCACTGAAAAGCCTGCCGCTTCGCCTCCATCGTTAACCACCTGCTGTCTCTCTCTCTCTCTTTCTGTCTCTGTCTCTCCTTCTGCACGCCTTTCTTCCAGGCTGAGGAGAGGATGCAGTCTGAGGTAGGGTAACCTGCCCCATCCCTCCCCTGGTTAATGCTCAGTGCCCCCTCTCTGCTCCCTCTACCCCTCGCCAAGCCCCGCCCCACAAACCAGAGCATCCCTTGCCCCCGCAGCAAATCCGGAAGCTGCGCCGGGAGCTGGAATCGTCGCAGGAGAAGGTGGCCACCCTGACATCCCAGCTGTCTGCCAACGTGAGTCCCTCAAGGCCCGGGGAGGGCCCAGTCCGCCTCGGGGGCCACCAGCCGGCCACCCTAAGCTGGGAGAGTCGGAGCTGGCTTCCCCCAGCTGAGACTGGCTCCTTGATGCCGGACCATTCTCTGGTGGGCTCTGGCGCTCCCCTGGGGGCGGGGAGGCGGTGGGGGAGGGGAAGAGGCCTATCCTTCCAGGGTTTGGTGATGTCTCCTCCGTGTTTGCATCAGTGTTGAGGAGCGGTGGCTCCAAGATCAGTCAGTGGTATTTATTGAGCCCTTATTGTGTGCAGAGCTCTCTACTTAACTAAGCACTTGGAAGAGTATGCTACAACGGAGTTGGTATACACATTCCCTGCCCATAATGACTTTACAATCTGTAGGTGGTAACAGACATTAATATAAGTAAATAATTTATAATATCTAATTTATAGGTAGATGCATAAGTGTTGTGGGGCTGAGAGTGGGACAAATGCCCAATGCCCAAAGGTTACAGATCCAGGTGACACAGAAGGGAGAGACAGATGGGGAAAGGAGGGCCTAACTGGGGAAGACCTCTCGGAGGAGATGTGCCTAAAATGGAACTCACCCAAATAACACCGACACTCACTTCCACCCAAATAACACCGACTTCCCCCGGTGGAATCAAGTTTCCCCTTCGTTAGTCCTACACTGGGCCTGGGAGAGGGAACCGGTGGTTTGGAGTCCAGAAACTGGTCTTCAGCTCTGTCATCAGATACTCCTGGGCAGGTCCCTCTCTCCCTGTCCCTCTCCCTCTGCTTCTCTGGGGTGGAAAATGGGAAGAATCATCCCCACCCAGGAAGTTTGGTGGTGAGATGGGATCTAGCCTGTCGTTGGTAGAGCTCTCTGAGCCTTTGGGAAGGGAAGCTGAATGAGTCAGCGTGTGGTCATTGCCTTTAGAGAATTGGAGTTTACTAAACTTTGGAAGTTGAATTCAGAGTGGTTTTTTTTTTCTCCCCCCGAAATGGTAGGCTTGTTTTTCATAGCCTCTTCTTCAGCCTGGTCATCTGAGGGGAAGTTGGAGTTTGGCAGGCAGTTGGAGGCAGCAGAATAGGAGGGTTTGTTGATGAAAGATCTAGAGGAGGAGGAGGAGAATGAGGAGGAGAAACAGCAGCTGAGGAGGGGAATGGAGGACAGTCCATTTGGGAAATGGGAGAAGGGGAGAAAGATCAAACCACAATCACGAGGGGGGAGGAGAAATAGCAGTACCTACTGAATGCCCACTGGCCACCAGGCACTGCTTTAAGTGCTTGGAAAAATATTCTAGAAGCTAGAGGCCCATTCGGTGTCTACAAGAAGCAAATCCTGTAAAGCCTTCCTCCACCCAGCCACAGTTTGAGCCGACACCTTTTCGGTGTGGAAGCCTCTGAAAGAGTTGAGGAAACTTGGGATGGAGAAGCCCCGGTTGGCTCAGGCAGCTGTTGGGAAGTGAGTGAGAGGAGGACAGAACAGTGCGGGAGAGGAAGAAGAGGCAACTGTCCGTTCCCAGAAGGACGGGGAGGCTCCTGGTACCAAGTCGGAGCAAGAGGGCTCACCTGGGACTGGCTTACCTCGGACTCCTCCGCTGACTGCAAGCATTATGCTACCGCTTCTGCCCTGGACCGAACAGCTGTGCGTGGCACAAGCCGTCCTCCTCTCTGCCTCTCTCCTTAGAGGGGAGGAAACCTGGGCTGATGGATGGACAGTCCACGTCAGCATGACGTAAATATTTGGGAGTAAGAGGTATGAGTGGAAAGGGAGGAGTGGGTAGGAGCGTTGGAGAATGGATAGGATTTATTTGGAATACCTACAAAACCCAATTCCACCTGTTTCAGCTCCTCCCGCTGGAATTTCTCATTCGTGTCCCCGAGGGGCTCCCAGGAACTGGGGCCCTGCCTAGGGTCTTGTCCTCCATCCTGCCTCCTCAGAGGGACCAGGGTTGGGGTCCCCTCCCCTTTTTGGGACCTGTGAAGTGGAGCAGCTTCAAAGACCCCCAACCCCCACAGATTGGCCTTGGGGGATCTCTACCTCCAGCCTCGGTGCAGGCAGAGACTGAAAACAGAAGGGGCTTCTATGTTGTAGAGACGGGGGGAGGGAGTGGGAAGAGAAGGGAGACACCCACCAATTCTCCCCGCCGTGGAAAAGAGCAGCTGAGCCGGAACTAGAGGAGCCATCCAAGGGTTTGGACAAAAGTCACCGTGTCCAGTTTCCGCAGCTCTCTCCGGCCTCCTCGCTTCCTCCCTCTCCCGCCAGGCCAGCTGCTGTTGGCTGGAGCCGGGCGAGAGACCATCCCAGATGCTTGGCCCTGACATGGCTGGGACCATCCAGAGGAGCGGCCCACCCCAGCCTGCTGAGTCATGCATATGCACGCACAAGCACGCACACACACAGACACACACACTCAGTCTCACAGAGGGAGAAGGGGTCCATCGGGAGCGACAACCCCCCGAACCTTTGGGTCTCTGGGAGTCCGCTCCACATCCCTGGCGCTCAGGGATCCAGGGAGGAGCCTGGTAGCCCAAGGGCATCATCATTTCAGAGACTTGTGCCCCACGATCTGCAAGCTGTCAGAGCTGGACCGGGGCCAACAAAAGGTTTTGGGAGGTTCATTTCTGAGAACAGGAAGTTCCCTTTGGCCACGAAAAGACAGACACAAACATCCAGTAATGGGGCTTTCTGCTTCTGAAATGATCAGGACGGAGAGGCTGGTTGGGGAGGGGAGAGGGGAGAGGACAGAACAGACCCCTCTTGCCCCTCACCTTTCCTCAGCCTCCAGCCCCCAGCGACTCTTCCTCTTGCCCCACCTTCTCCCACCTCTCAGTCCTCCTCTCTGTCCTTGCTTCTGGGTTCCCCAGAGGTCCAGAGGAGCCCCTCTCCTGCCTGAGCCCTGCCCTTGGACTCCCGGGCTCTGCAACCCAGGGTGAAGGGAGGGGACAGAATCAATCGATCAGTCACTCATGTTTATTGAGCACCTACCGTGGTGCTGTTCTGAGGTTTGGAGAGGGTACATTCGAGGCAGGATACATCACCCTGCTCCCAAAGAGTTTACCGTTAATGGGGAAGAATTCCAAAATCATTTGGCGATAGGAGGAAGAATCAAGCGATGACATTTATTGAGTGCCTACCGCATGCAGAGCACCAGACTAAGTGCCAGGGGAGTAGTTCTAGGTGCAATCCCTGCCCTCGAGGAGTTTAAAGACTATGGGGAGAGGAAAGGAATGGAGAATAAAGTTGGTGGAGGACACCAAGGAGGTAACGGAGGAGCCTCCAAGGTGGCAAAAAGCTTAGGGTCCTAGCTGTGGCTGGTGTTCCCCACCCCAACAACAGATGGACAGTTAAAACAGGGATCTGTCCATTCACTCAAGAGAAGGGCCTGGGCTGCAGGTGCGGGGAGAACACTGTGATTGAAACTGCAGTGCGTCCTGAGAGAGAGTGAGAGAGAGAGGTTGGGAGATGGAGGGGCAGGAGAGAATCACAGGCAGCCTTCATGTACACTGCCTCGGTCAATCCATCGGTGGTATTTACTGTGTTGCCTTTGAGCAGAGCAGTGTTCTGAACCCGTGGGAGAGTACGATGCAATAGAATTGAAAGACCATATCCCTCCCCTCGAAGAATTTATGGCCTAACGGTTTGTAAGTCTTCTCCTTCAAGGGCTTTAAGGGGTTAGCGGAGGACCCCTTCCAACTCCCACAGGACCTGCTGTGTGGCCCATCCAGACTTAATATTAATAATAATTATTATTATTATGTTTATCAAGTATGTGCCAGGCACTGTACTAAACACTAGTGTGGATACAAGCAAATTGGACTGGGCATACTCCCTGGCCAACTCACAGTTTCAATCCCCATTTTACAGATGAGGTTACAGAGATACCGACTTGCCCGAGGTCACGTAGCAGACAAGTGGAGGGGCCGGAATTAGAACCCATGACCTTCTGACTCCCAGGCCCGTGCTCTATCCACTAGGCCATGCCGCTCCTCCAGACTTCTCCCTGCGCCCTGCCCCTCTGGGTCACGACAGCCAAGGTCGGAGACCCAGCTCAGGGCCAGCTCCGGCCCGGTCAGGCTACCCCCCTTAGGAACTCCCTCCGTGTTCCCATGCCAGTGTGGCTCCCTGGCACCGCATCTTCTCTCCAGCGGCACAGCGGCGGAGGGGAGGGGGATGCAGCTTTGTGCCAGGAACGAGGCCCAGTGGGACAAAGCTGAGGCTCCGGACCCCGCGTCCCCTTTCCTTGCAGCCCCTCCTCGCCCAGCCCTAGAACAGCCTTTCCCAGGACCACTACTGGTTCCAGCGCTTAGAACAGTGCTCGGCACATACTAAACCCTTAACAATTACCATCATCAACCCCCTCTCTCCTAAACTCCCCCAGCCCGTGGCCATCTGCCCCTTGCGGGCTTGTTCTTTCCGCAAAGAGCTCTGATGCCCTCTAGGGGACACCCTGGGATAAGCTCCTCTTTTGGAATTCAGTTTCCTGGACAACCGGTAGCCCATCAATCAATCAGTGGTATTTATTGAGCTCTTACTACGTGCAGAGCACTGTACTAAGCGCTTGGGAGAGTTCAACACAACAGAGTTGGCATGATGCCCTGCATCCCTCCGAGTTGGGTCCCTTGCTTTCTGGATGGCACCACCCCCGGGGCCAATCCGAGGGAGCCTGGACCATCCCCAAAGCCCAAGTGGAGCAAGAGCGAACTCGCTTTGTCTTCACCATTGCCCTTGGGTCTATAGCCACCCTAGCCCTTGGGTACTCACCTCTTCCCCACAGCATTTATTCACATATCTTTACACTAGCTAGCTTTCATTTATTTCATTTAATCGTGTTTATTGAGCACTTACTGTGTGCAGAGCACTGTACTAAGCACTTGGAAAGTACAATTTGGCAACAAATAAAGACAATCCCTGCCCAACAACGGGCTCACAGTCTAGAAATATGCCAAGTACTGTTCTAAGAGCTGGGGTAGATACAAGTTTCTCTACCTGTAATTCATTTTAATGTCCCTCTATCCCCACCAAATTCCTTGAGGAATTTGAATAAGCTCCTTGAGGATAGGGATCATGTTCACTTACTCTGTTCTTCTCTCCCAAGGGTATAGAACAATGTTCCGCACACAGTAGTGCTAAGTAAATGAGAATAATAATAATTGTGGTATTTTTTAAGCATTTATTGTATGCAAGGCACCGTACTAATCAGTTTGGATACAGCCCCTGTCCCACGTGGGGCTCACAGTCTCAATCCTCAGTTTACAGATGAGGTAACTGAGGCCCAGAGAAGTGAAGTGGCTTGTAAAGGCCACACAGCAGAGTGGTGGAGCCAGGACTAGAACCCACGACCTTCTGACTCCCTGGCCTGTGCTCTATCCACTATGCCATGACTGAACAGCCCTTTCAACTTCCCCGGAGAGAGTGTGTGGAGAGGAATTAGACTGGTGGATTTTTACCAGGATCCCTATTGGCCAGGGCAGCATCCTCCAACCCTCCGGAACTAAAAGTGCCAGATTGTCACAGCGATCCCAGAGGTCGAGGGGCACAGTCCAAAGTGTCTTCCCACCATCAGCTTCCTCTCCTGAGCCGTGGATGGGCTGAGGGGACAGGCAGGAGACCTCTATGCAGCTCCCTCCTATCACCTAGACCCATGCCGTGCCACTATCTCTGCCAGCCGCCACCTTAAGGCTGGGAGGTGCTGGCTCCCCATTTCCCAGCAGCTCGGTCCGGTGGACAGGTTAGAATCAAGGAAGAAGCAGCATGACCTGTTGGAAAGGGCAGGACCTGGGGGTCAGAGGACCTGGGTTCTAATCCCAGGTCTGCCAATTTCTTGCTGTGTGACCTCGGGCAAATGGCTTCACTTCTCTGTGGTTCAGTTTTCTCAAGGGTAAAATGGCGATTAAATCCTACTCCCTTCTACTTAAACTGTGAGCCCCAAGTGGGTCAGGAACTGTGTCCAACATGATTGACTGGTACCTACTTCTGCGCCTAGAACAGGATTGATACCTAGAGAAGCTGCGTGGCCTAGTGAATAGAACATGGTCCTGGGAGTCAGAAGGTCCTGGGTTCTAGTCCCATCTCTGCCACTTGGCTGCTGTGTGACCCCTTGGACAAATCATTTAACTTCTCTGTGCCTCATTTACTTCATCTGTAAAATGGGGATTAAGACTAGGAGCCCCTTGTGGGACATGGATTGGGTCCCAACTGATTAGCTTATATCTACCCCTGTGCTTAGAACAGTGCCTGGCACAATGTAAGCTCTTAACAAGTACCACAGTCATCAGCATAATGATTATAATAGCAATAATAATAATAAGGAAGAGTCCCATGGGTATGGGGCGGAGGGTGGCTCAAGCCCGGTAGACATCGTAGGTGCGCGGTCCGAGCCGGGCCACCTGTTTCCTCCCTCCTGCCTTCCTGAGTCACACGCCTCGGTGTCGCTTTCAGGCCAACCTCGTGGCCGCCTTCGAGCAGAGCCTGGTGAACATGACATCCCGCCTGCGGCACCTCGCAGAGACTGCAGAGGAGAAGGTGAGTGGGGGCCAGCCTGGGGGGCGAGGAAGACAACAATTTAGGTTTCGGACATTTGGGGGATTTGGAAGGCCGCGGTCAGTCTATGGGCCCGAACCTTCTCCCGGCTCCCAGGAGCACCTGATGGTCACATTTGGAACTTAATGGGACCACCAGCTGCCCCTGACCTCGGACGGTGACCCGGGGTCTCATCGGCCCAGCTCACGGTCTCGGGCGGCTTCTCCCCTAGGATACAGAGCTGCTGGATCTGCGAGAGACGATCGATTTCCTCAAGAAGAAGAACTCGGAGGCCCAGGCGGTGATCCAGGGGGCCTTGAATGCCACCGACATCACGCCTAAGGGTGAGACCGAAGGGGACCAACTGGCGAGGGGAGGGCGGCAGGACTACCCCTCTTCCGGACTGACTGGGCTACGACCAGCCAATCTCCCACAGTATGCCAGGGCCCAATCAGAACCAGGCATGTCTCTGGCCTGTCCTCGAGGAGCGATTTCAGAGAGGGGCTAGTGATTCTAGCTAGCCAGGACCCCATGTGACTCCTCCATCTGTTCCCCATTGGCAAGTGACCTGGGGGTGTTGGGCACGTCTCCCAAATGAGAATCCAGCTGAGTTTATCAGCTGGTTCCGTGGCAGCCCCTACTCCCCTAACCGCGTGCCCCCCTCTGCTGAAGGACCCAAAGATCAAGAGATCCAAGACCCCGGCCCCCACACTCTAGGGTCCCCGTGCCCTTCAGGATCCCACACTGGGGATCACATTTTATCCCCGGTGGTTCAGAAGGGCACTGCCCAGAGGACAGAGTGAAGTTGGTCAGTTCCTTCTCCACCCACACCGTCTGCTGTGCCGAGTTAGTGTCATCAACATCAGTGGTATTTATTGAGTGTTATTGAGTACTTATTGTTTACGGAGAACTGTACGAAACCTTTGGGAGAGTACAGTATAACATAGTTGGTAGATCTGGTCCCTTCTCACAAATAGCAGCGTGGAAAGCAGCCTGCCCTAGTGGCAAGAGCATGGACCTAGGAGTTAGATGACGTGAGTTCTAATCCCAACTCTGACTATTACTTGTTGTGTGATCTTGGGCAAGTCACTTAACTTCCCTGTGCCTCAGTTTCCTCAATTGTAAAACAGATTAAGTACTATTCCCTCCCACTTAGACTGTGAGCCCCATGTTCGGAAAGGGACTATGTCAAAGCTGATAAACTTGAATCTACTCCAAGGCATAGAACAGTGCTTGACACACAGTAAGCACATAATGAGTATCATAAAAAAACCCAAAACCAAGCTTATACTATGTGCTTCTTTACTACATTTGCGAGACGTAATCATTCAAATACGTCTCTCACCATGCAAAAATCATCATCTTTGCCACTGTGCATGTCCGGGAGCTAATGTGATGGCATAGGTCAGCTACATCCCTGCAAGGCGCTGACTCAATTTCCAGTTGGCTCCAGCTTGTCTCGCTCAGTATTTTCTCAAGGTTTCCTATGCCGTTTTGGGAAAGCAGCATGGTCTAGCGGAAAGGGCATTGGCATGGGAGTCAGATGACCTGGGTTCTAATCCTGTTTCCTCATATATAAAGTGGGGATTGAATACCTGTACTCTCTCCCTTTTAGACTGTGAACCCCATGTGGGTAATTGCATCTACCCCAGCATTTAGTAAAGTGCATGGTATGTAGCATGTGCTTATTAACAATAATAATAATAATAATAATAATGGTATTTAAGAGCTTACTGCGTGCCAAGCACTCTTCTAAGCCCTAGGGTAGATACAAGGTAATCAGGTTATCCTACATAGGACTCACAGTCTTAATCCTCATTTTACTGATGAGGTAACTGAGGCACAGAAAAGTTAAATGACTTGCCCGAAATCACACAGCTGACAAGTGGCGGAGCTGGGATTAGAACCCGTGACCTCTGACTCCCAAGCCTGTGCTCTTTCCACTAAGTCACACTGCTTCTCACTAAGCCCCGTTGCTTAACAAATACCATGAGTATTATTATTATTATCTTTATGTACAATCCAACCATTATCTTGGAAGGTTGGTCCCCTAGAAAAAGGGACCTCACTGCATTGAGGGCATCCTTTTAGACTGTGAGCCCGTTGTTGGACAGAGATTGTCTCTTATCTGTTGCCAAATTGTACATTCCAAGTGCTCAGTACACACAGTGCCCTGCACACAGTAGGCGCTTAAATGCTATTGAATGAATGAATTTCAACATTAACCCTTTTCCTTTGTCAACAGTTCTGGTGGGGCTTCTGAGGGTGGAGAGCCTCAGCGGGTCTGTCTGAAGCCTCTCCAGGGACCGGGGAAGAGGGGTTCGGGTTGGCTGCCTCAGTAGCGGTGGGAGAAGGGGCAGCTTTCAAAGGACCTCTGGGAGTCCCTTGGGTCATCACCACCTCCGATTCCTGCCTTTCGAGGTCCAACCATCCCAAGCTGGACAGAGAAAGCAGCGTGGCCTAGTGGCAAGAGTATGGGTTTGGGAGTCAGGGGACTTGGGTTCTTATCCCGTCTGCCACTTCTCTGCTGTGTGACCTTGGGCAGGTTACTTAACTTCTCTGTGCCTCAGTTACCTCATCTGTAAAATGGGGATTAAGACTGTGAGCCCCATATGGGGCAACCCGATTACCTCGTATCTACCCCAGAGCTTAGAACAGTGCTTGGCAAATAGTAAGTGCTTAAAAAATACTATCATCATCATCATCATCAAATCTGCTCACTGCCCTCAGGGAGCTGACAGGGCTAAAGCTCACTATGGGTTTTGTGGGCTTGGATGAATGCAACCTCAGCCACTTCCCCAGAGAGGTATTGGAAGGTTTTGCCTCTGGGCCTGGGGAAAGCCAGGGCTCTATGGGAAGTGGCAGACCTGGATCTTCTGCTTCATCAGGCTTGAGTTTGTCTTTGCCAGAGAGACAGAAACCAGGTGGCCCAGCCCTTTGCACCTTCGTCCTCCCCCCCCCACCCCCACACTCCTCCACACTTCCCCCTCAGTGTGCTCTGTCTTCTTCCCTCTGGCCGCGGACCCCAGAGCTGCGAATCAAGCGGCAGAACTCCTCGGACAGCATCTCCAGCCTCAACAGTATCACCAGCCACTCCAGCATCGGCAGTGCCAAGGACTCCGATGCCAAAAAGAAGAAGAAGAAGAGTTGGGTAGGTGAAAGCAGAAAGAACTTAAGCAGGACCCCCGTGACCCCATCTGACTCCCACTTTCTGGAGGTGGCCTGCTTTGGGAGATTCCCCGCTCCTCCCCCTAGCCGAGAATCATGGCTTACTAGGTTCCGGGTGTGTTGATGGCTCCTTTTCCCCAAGCTATCCCTGGGTGACTCCCCAAAGGAACTGGGGGGTCCCCATCCTGGCTTGACTCAGGGATCCCAAGCAGCAGCAGCAGCAGCGCAGCAGCAACAGCAGGAGAATCAAGGAGCAGAGACATCCGATCAAACCCCACACCCCTTGGGGCCTCAGTGGAGGACCAGTCAGCTCCACCAGTTCCAGGCATCTCCAGAACCTCTCTGGAGGAACGTTTTGAAAATGTCTAAATTTTTTCTGAAGAGCCTTTCTAGAAGGTTCTGGAGGGTCTTTTTTCGGGAGTCTCCCGTCGACTTCTGAGGGGCACTGTTCTTCGGGAGACTTCTAGAGAGCCTCGGAAAGGTTTTCTGGAGGTCCCCGGGTAGGCTCTAGGGGGACTCTCTAGAACGACTCAGGCGGCTTCTGAAACAGTTTCAACTCCTGGTTTCTGTGACAAGAAGACCCACCCCTCTATCTCGATTCCTGCCTTCTTTCCCCTCCTAGCCTATTCAGCAGGCCTGGCCCAGGATGCACCCCATCCTCCTTCCTACACGCCTCCCTCCTCCTCCTTGCCCCGGCTATGCCTCCCTCCCTTTCCCTGTGGTTCCAGCAATGTGAAACAAGTGATTAAGTGTTGCTTATTTTTTGTTTTTTCCTCCCAAATGCTGACCTCAAAAAACCCTCTTTTTTTCCAGGTCTATGAGGTAAGTCGAAGACCCAGACCCTCCTCTGTCCCTCCTTCCGGTCCCCGTACCATGCCTCTTCTTTGTTTGAAGGGAATCTCTTCCACCTCCACCTTCCCTCCATGGGCCAGCGCTCATGAAACCAGTCATCACGTCCATTCCACAGTTCCAGATCGACTCTCGCCGCATGGTCCATCCACGGCGCCTCCCCTTCTCCTCCAAACCCACCTCTCTACCTTCTCCTTCTTCCCCCAACACCCGTCCCTCAAGCTGAGGCTGGAGGAGAGGGTCCTGTCAGGGAAGGATCCCACCCCTCTCATAGGACAGTCCAAGGTAGCCTCACCTCCCAAGGTCCAGTTCCTCCATCTCTTCCCCCAAGTCTCTTGGTTTGTGCTCCTGGCTCCTCTGTGAGTGGCAGTGACCCAGTCTCCCCAGGCTGGTCCGGTTCTGGAGTGCAGGGGCCAGATATGGGTGGGCATTCTGGGGTGGGAGGAACTGGCCAGAGAATCACCATTTTGGCTGTTTTCCATCCCTGAATGGAGTCTGTCAGGTCAGGCTCCAGGAGTCTGGCTCACACAGCTGTAGGGTTGGCAACTCTGGTCTGAACCAAAGAGGGCTGGGCCATCTAGGTGACTTCTGGGTTTGTCCCAGGCAAGAGGAGCCCTGGCAGATCAGAGAAGTACTGAGCTGGATTGGGATGTGCAAGTGGAGGGGATGACCTCCGTTGGACTAGCATTGTTGAGGGTGGGATGGGCCACCCCAGCCCCACCCTTTAAGAGGGGCCTGGTTAAGGAGCAAGGTGGCTCTGTCAGAGCACTCGTCCTTCAGCGCCCACCTCCAGGGTCTGCCTCAGGGGAGGGACTTGGGGTGACCTCCGGCATTGACCTAATCCAGCCCAATCTCCCTCTCCACTGCCCCTCAGGCCTCCCGGCCCCCCCAGCAACTGGGAGCTCACCTTGACCCTTCAACCGGGAATCCCCAGCGAGATCTTAGCTTCTTATGGGCAGTGAACGTAACTACTAAATTCTCTTGCGTTGTACTCTCCCAAGCGCTTAGTATGGCTCAGTGGAAAGAGCACGGGCTTTGGAGTCAGAGGTCATGGGTTCGAATCCCCGCTCTGCCACTTGTCAGCTGTGTGACTGTGGGCAAGTCACTTAACTTCTCTGGGCCTCAGTTACCTCATCTGTAAAATGGGGATTAAGACTGTGAACCCCATGTGGGACAACCTGATTCCCCTATGTCTACCTCAGCGCTTAGAACAGTGCTCTGCACATAGTAAGCGCTAAACAAATACCAACATTATTATTATTATTATAGTGCTCTGCACATAGTAAGCGCTCGATAAATATGATTGACTGATAATTTGCATGCCAAATGTTGATGAGGAGGTGGTGGGGCCGTATCTGGGGCATCTCTCCAGCTGAGGGAGGGAGGGAGAGTACCTTGTGAGGGGAGAGATAGAACAGATTCTGACATCTTGAGGGCACACTGAGGCTCTAAGATGCCACACTCTTAAAGGGAGAACACACATGTATGTGCACACACACACTCACATTCACACTCATACACTCCCAGGTCCCTCACACACCTCCACACTCATACACATACGCACACAGACACCCCTGCTAGTTCCCTCAGTGAGTGCTGAGAACCTACTCCCATACAGATTCCTCCAGTTACATTGTGTGTGCCTGCTTGCTTACACAAACACATACACACATCTGAGCTCTCTGTTTCCTTCTCTGCCCCCATGGGAGAACATCGGACTTAATGGTCACACCGCGTTGGAGTGGGCGCCATCTGGAATCTGGCAACCCCCAGCCAAGCCTGTGCCTCAAGATGAAGCCATTTGGGCTTCAGGAGGGACCCCTGGATTTCAGAGACCCCAGTTTCTTCCTCATCCATCCTCTCCCCATCCCCTTCCTTGCCTCCCTCAGGGATGAGGTCCTATCCCCCCCCCCCCATCCTCCTGCCACCCCTGTTTGGGGGCCAGGTCAGCCTGTCTGCATATGCCTACATGCCTGCGTGTGGGCGCGAGCGCGGGCAGTTGGGTTTGTGCATGCTGCATGCTCGGAGCCTGCACCGTGGAACTGGTGCCCGGCCTGCCGCTCTACTTCACGTCCCCACACCCCTCTGCCTTCTCCCGGTGTCGGCTCGGCTCTAGGGACCCCTTTCCACCTCCCAGACGGGCCATTCTCCCAAGTGCAAAGGTGTCGGGCAAAATGAGATCACTGGCACCTAAGGGGCACGGAGAGCACTGGGTGCGGGGGCGGGGGGTGCTTGCTCCTGCCACTACCCCCTGGAGCTCAGCCGGGGCCCGTGGCTGCCGGGTGACTCGATCTCGGGCAGGTGAATGAGGAGCAGCGTGGCCTAGAGGACAGAGCACAGGGTTGGGAGTCAGAGGACCTGGGTTCTAGTCTTGGCTCTGTCACTTGTCTGCTCTATGACCTTGGACAAAGTCACTTCACTTCTCTGTGCCTCAGTTACCTCATCTGTAAAATGGGGATAAAGACCATGAGCCCCATGGGGGACATGGACTGTGTCCAATCTGATATTCTTGTATTTACCCGAGCGCTTAGTACAGTGCCTGGCACATAGTAAGTGCTTAACAAATACCATTCCAAAAAATAGAAAGGGAGTCAAAGACGCCATCTTGGTGGAGTTGGAGAGGCCTGCTGGGATTGGGGTGAGGGTGTCCCCTGCTGAAAAGGGGGCTCAGGCTCCATCCTGAACTGGCTGCCTCAGGGCCTGACTAGAGGCTGGGTCATTCTGTCTGGGAGAAATCAGGAGGTGGGATCAAATTGGAAGCCAGCACCGATGGCTTGTGGGGTGGGGGTGCCGAACGGGGAAAGGACATTTACGAGTTGGACAGCCTGCGTCGGTCCATCCTCTGGCTCCTTCCAAATCCCCACCTGCCCAAACCGCCCAGGCTCTGTGTCACCTAAGAAGAGCAGCATGGCCTAATGGATCGAGCATGGGCCTGGGAGTCAAAAGGACCTGGGCTCTAATCGTAGCTCTGCCACTTATCTGCTATGAGACCCTGGGCAAGTCCTGTCATTTCTCTGTGCCTCAGTTACCTCATCTATGAAATGGGGATTAAGACTGTGAGCTTTATATGGGATGCGGACTGTGTCCAACTTGATTAAACTACCCCAGTGCTCATTACAGTGCCTGGTACATAGTTAGTGCTTAACAAATACCGTTTTAAAAAAAAGAATGGCCGGCCTGTGGGTAGATGGGCCGCTGGTCCTCCCTGGCCTCCAGCTTCCAGGAACCCGACAGGCTTGTGGCTCCCTCAGGCACAGCCTTCCTGTCCTCCCGACTGGGCCCGGGCCCTGCCTCTCTCCAGGGCCAGGCCTCACCCGGGGTTCAGGCCTCCTCGCCCCCACCTCCGCCCTCAGCACTGGCTTCTCTCTGTTGCAGCTGCGCAGTTCCTTCAACAAAGCCTTCAGCATCAAGAAAGGCCCCAAGTCTGCCTCCTCGTACTCTGACATCGAGGAGATCGCCACACCGGATTCCTCTGCCCCATCTTCCCCCAAGCTGCAGAGGGGCTCCACCGAGGCGGCCTCTCCCTCCATTAAATCATCCAACTCCTCCTCTGTGGGCGGCGTTGATGTCGCCGAGTAAGTTACTCCCCCGCATTCCCTGGACCGGACTCACAGGGGTACCGGCCTGGCCCAGACAGCCCGTGGAAGCAGTTTCCAGGGGTGATGGTTTGGAGAAGCAGCGAGGCCTAGTAGAAAGGGCATGGACCAGGAGACAGGAGATCAAGGTCCTAATTCCGGCTCAATCATTTGCCTGTGGTGGCAAAGCCTTGGGCAAATAGCTTGACTTCTCTGGGCCTCAGTTTCCTCCTTTGTAAAATGGGTATTCAACACCCTCTCTCCCTCCGCCTGAGACTGCGAACCACATGTGCCTGACCCGATTATCTCCTCCAGCACTTAGCACAGTGCTTGGCCCATAGTAAGCGTACAACCACAGCGACTGTTATTGCATGTTTCCTTTTTATCAGCACCACCGGCCGCTTGCCTCAGGGACAGCCAATACCATGTAGATTGAGAGCCCTGGGCCCCCCCCCCTCACCCGGGGTTGCCCTGGGCCGGCCTCCCTCGTGGGCAGCTGGCCTCCCTCTGACTCGGCCGCAGGGGCCCCGTCCCCTCCGCTTCCCCTGCCAGGATGTTCCACGCCCACGAGGAGGAAGAGGAGGAGGAGGAGGAGCCGGAGAAGAAGGAGGTGTCGGAGCTGCGCTCCGAGCTGTGGGAGAAGGAGATGAAGCTGACCGATATCCGTCTGGAGGCCCTCAATTCTGCCCACCAGCTGGACCAGCTCCGGGAGACCATGCACAACATGCAGGTGGGGGCCCGAGGTGGGGGCCCGGGCTGGGCAGGAGGGGAGGGACAGAGGGGATGTGGAGTGGGGAGGGTGGCAGCCAGGGGGAGGGGGATGCGGGGTGGGGCCAGAAGGGCACCACTGACTCCTTTGAGACCAGAGAGTCCCGGGATGACACCACCCTGTCCATGTGCACACTCGCACATGTTCACACACACGGCACACACTCAACACACACCTGACGTACTCACACCCGTCCGCCCTCCTGGGTCCCTTCTCTCTATCTCCGCAGCTGGAGGTGGATCTGCTAAAGGCCGAAAACGACCGGCTGAAAGTGGCCCCGGGCCCATCCAGCTCCACTCCGGGGCAGGTCCCCGGCTCCTCTGCTGCCTCCTCCCCGCGCCGTTCCCTGGGCCTCGCCCTTGCCCACTCCTTCAGCCCCGTCCTCCCAGACACAGGTACCTGGGCAGGGTGGGCAGGGGTGGGCGGTGCTGTGCAAGGAGGCTGAGAAGGCTCCACCGCCCATCTCCTTGCAACGGGAGGGCCGCAAACGAGCCAGATCCCAGTGCCAGAAGAACCTGAGGCGTTCCCTTCCCCTGTGTCCCCGAGCCCTACCGGACACCACCCAAGCCTCTCCCTACTGCGGAGCCTCGGGGTCTCCTTCGGGGAGGGGAGGGGTGCTTGGGGAGGGCTGCCCAGTGCCCCCAGGACCATTACCTTCCTCCCCTCTGTGCCCAAGCAGACCTGTCACCCATGGAGGGGATCAGCACCTGCGGCCCAAAGGAGGAGGTGACCCTGCGGGTGGTGGTCCGCATGCCCCCCCCAGCACATCATCAAGGGGGTGAGAAGCTGCAGGCGGCCCTGGCGTGGCTGGGGTGGGGGTAGGCACCGCCAGGATGGGTGGGAAGCTGGGGGGCGATGTAGGGTGGCCGGGGCGGGGTGGGCGAGGGAGCAGTCGGGGCAGGGTGGGCTTTGGACCAGAGGTTACAGGGTCCCCTAGCCCTGAGATGAGAAGTGAGCTCCTCCCCAGAGCCAGCGGCAAAGGGCGTCGCCAAGCTCTCCCTTGGATTTTTCTCCCTAGGACCTGAAGCAACAGGAGTTTTTCCTGGGTAGCAGCAAGGTCAGCGGGAAGGTGGACTGGAAAGTGCTGGATGAGGCTGTGTGCCAAGTGTTCCAGGTAGGGAGGCCTAATGGCCAGCACCCCCTAGTCCGGCTTGCCCCTGGCCCGGCCAGGAGTTCTGGGCTGTTGAGGCCTCAGGAAGTGGCTAGGGGCCCAGGACTGGGGGCTGGGGGCCGGAATGCAACTGGAGCTGGAGCTGGAGAAAGGATGGAATAATGACCCCTTCCTCCTCCCCTCCTCCAACCTAAACTGAATCCGTCGTCCTCGCTCCTTCTTCTGTCTCCACTCCACTCCCTTCTGATGCCTTGTGTTTTTTCTTTCTCAAATCCATGTCCCCTCCCTCGTTTTTGTTTCTTCACTTTCTTCCTTCTGCTTCTCTTGTCTTTCCATCTCACTTTTCTCTCCTCCCTCTCTCCCCTCCCCCAATTCTCTTGGTGACACTCTGCTTCCCTCCCTCCTCTTCTTGGTGCCTCCCATACCACTCACCCCCCCGTCCCTAGGACTACATCACTAAGATGGACCCGGCCTCCACACTGGGCCTGAGCACTGAGTCCGTCCATGGCTACAGCATCAGCCACGTGAAGCGGGTGCTGGACGCCGAGCCCCCCGACCTGCCCCCCTGCCGCCGAGGCGTCAACAGCATCGCCGTGTCTCTCAAAGGCCAGTCTCTGCCCAGGGGGATGGGCAGGGTGGTGGAGGGGAGGGAGGGGCAGGGCCCGGTGGAGACCAACAGCCCCCAGGAGTATCTCACCTAAGCACAGACGCGGCCTGCCCCTGGTGGGATTTGGTCTCGGTGGCCCCGGTCAGCCACTCCGGCCCGGGCGCTTGGTCGTGGGGAGGGGGAGGCCGCGCCCCCACCCCCGGCCGTGGCTCACAGTGCGGGCGGGGCGGGGCAGGTCTGAAGGAGAAGTGTGTGGACAGCCTGGTGTTTGAGACGCTGGTCCCCAAGCCCATGGTGCAGCACTACATCAGCCTCCTGCTCAAGCACCGGCGCCTGGTCCTGTCGGGCCCCAGCGGCACGGGCAAGACCTATCTGACCAACCGGCTGGCGGAGTACCTGGTGGAGCGGTCCGGGCGGGAGGCCACCGAGGGCATCGTCAGCACGTTCAACATGCACCAGCAGTCCTGCAAGGTGCCTCTCCCCGAGCCCGTACCCGGTGCCCGGGCCCCTCCCAACTCCCTTTGCCCCTCCCTGCCCATCCCCTGCCAGTTGTCCCTCCCGGGTGATTGTTCCCTGTTGCCCCCTCCTCTCCTCTCCCGCCTCCTCCAACCCCCACTCCACCTTCTCCACCCTCTCACCTGTCCTTCCGTGCCACCTCCGGCGGGTGCTCACCCAGGCTCTGCCCCCAGCGCCGATAGGTCTCCCCGTCTCTGCTCCCCGCATCGCCCTCCCCAGCCCTCCCCGTCTCTGTCTGTCTCCTTCTCCAGGACCTGCAGTTATACCTCTCCAACCTGGCGAACCAGATCGACCGGGAGACGGGCATCGGGGACGTGCCGCTGGTCATCCTGCTGGATGACCTGAGCGAGGCGGGCTCCATCAGCGAGCTGGTGAACGGGGCCCTCACCTGCAAATACCACAAATGGTGAGCTGTGCTGCCGGGGAGCGAGGCCCGTGGGCTAGCTGGTGGGGGGAGCGGAGCCCAGCTGCCACAGCCCCAGACCCCGCCCTCTGCCCCTTGGAGAGATCGGAGCCAGTCAGCAAAGGATCTGGGGGATCGGTCCCACCCCAGGACCCTGAGTCCCAGAGAAGAGGCCACTCTTGCTGCTCCCCCTCCCCGTTCCCTCTCCTCTCCTGTCTAGATGTGCCCGTTCCCATTTGGCCCTACCCTGCCTGGCTGGAAACTTGGGGCCCAGCCTCAGCCAAGCTCAGGGTGTGGAGGGTGGGGGCATTGAATGTCCAGCCCCATTCCGGCCAGGATGGAGAGCAGAGGGAGAGGGGAGTATCTGTGTACTCAGGGGTCCCAACCGGCACGTGGGGGCTTCCAGAAAGGCAGAAAACTATCAGGCCCGTGAGGAGGCACCACAGCCACCCCCAGGGGGTCAGTGGGAACCGGGGATGGGGAGAGAACATCCAGCGGGTCAGCCTGTCAGTGGCCACCGCTATTCCCCTCTCCCCCCGCAGCCCCTACATCATCGGCACGACCAACCAGCCTGTGAAGATGACACCCAACCATGGCCTGCACTTAAGCTTCAGGTAGGGACACTGCAGCCCCTGGATGCTGCAGCTTTGGTGGGGCGGGGGACATACCCCTGTTCAGAGGGCTTTGTTCTGAGGGGACTAAGCTCAGAAGGGTGGGGGAGGGCCAGCAGGAACACCTGGTGAAGAAGAGGTAGGCCAAAAAGATTCCGCCTGGGGGAGTTTCAGGGACACTAGGCGGGCAGGACCACCTGGGAGGGGGATGAGCTTTGCCACCACTCAGGATACTATTGTCCCTTTTTCCCTTGGGCTCTGAACTAGTGGGGACAGATGGTCACTAGCCTCCTTATTGAGCACTTACTCTGGGGAGAACACTGTCCTAAGTGCTGGGGAGTCCAAGAGTCGATAGATCCCATCCCTGCTCTCGAGGAACTTACAATCTAATGGCGGGAGACAGATGCTAAAATAGACTCCAGTTAGGGGGAGGCAGCCGAGTTTAAAGATGAGAGTACCCGAGTGCTATGAGAACACTGGGGACAGTGAGCACCCAAGCCTTAGAAGCTGTGAAAGTGCTGGAGTGGCAGAAGTGGTGGGGAGATAAATCGGGGAAGGCTTCCTGGGGGAGGTGGGATCCACGAGAAGGCCCCGGGTTGGGTGGTCTGCCCTAAGTTCCCATTCTCCCGGAGTTCTCCGAGCGAGGAGCGGGCGGGCCTTGCTGGGAGGATGTCCCCGGAGGCGGACCCCAGCCTCGGACCCCAGCCATCCTGACCCCACTCCCCACTACCCCGGGCCAGGATGTTAACCTTCTCCAACAACGTGGAGCCTGCCAATGGCTTCCTGGTGCGCTACCTGAGGCGGAAGCTGGTGGAGTCGGACAGCGACGTCAACGCCAACCGGGAGGAGCTGCTGCGGGTGCTGGACTGGGTGCCCAAGCTGTGGTACCATTTGCACACCTTTCTGGAGAAGCACAGCACTTCGGACTTCCTCATCGGTACAGGGTGCTCGCGGGGTGCCCCTCCACCCCCACCCCGGGGCCCTCCCACCAACTGCCCTCCCCTCCCACCCTCTGTGGAGTCTGGGAGAGTTCAAAGAATCCCCAGAGCCAGGAAAGCCAACATTCCTGGGCTCCACTATGTGTCCGTGCCCCTGAATTTGGCCAAGTTGTGGCCATGCTCTGCCTCTATTTCCCCTTCTTAAGTACTGTCCCACCCCTTGAGGTAGAACTGGTGGGGATGACCTGCCATCCTCTATCCTGCTGCCTGAAGGTGGACCCCACCGCCTTGTCCCCAAGTTAGCTGGTTCCTTCCACCCTATTAAGATCCTCCTGGCACATCAACCCACTAGAAGGAGAACAGGACAGGGATGGGCCGTGCCCTCTCACCCTTGGCCCACTCCTCTCCCAGGCCCCTGCTTCTTCCTGTCCTGTCCCATCGGCATCGAGGATTTCCGCACCTGGTTCATCGACCTGTGGAATAACTCCATCATCCCCTACCTGCAGGAGGGAGCCAAAGACGGGATCAAGGTGAGGCTCGGCCGCTGGGCGTCTCCTCTGCTCCCCTTCCCCACCCCCATCCGTGCCCAACTCCTCTCCTGACCTTCGACCAGTCACGAAGGGCCCGGCGGAGAGTCAATGTCACAACCCTTCGGATCTGACTCTGACCTTGCCACCCTCACCTTCCCCTGGGCCTCCCGTTCTTGGCTGGGGTCTGGAAGAGCCCAAGGAGCTCACCCTGCCTGTAGGCTCCCTGAACCCAAGTTCTTTGGAAGTCAGGGGATGGAGCGGTCCAGGCTGGGGGTAAGCTAGGATTCCGGCCCCCTGTCTTGAGAGAGACCCCAGAGGGGAGAGGGTTCACCTCCGCAAGGTCCTGAGTCTGAAGAAAGGGCAGAGTTCTCATGACCAGGATGCTCCAGAAACAGGAGAGGGCATCGCCGCTTCCTCCTGCACACCCCTGCCCCTCCTCCCGCGTGCCCCTCCTCCCAAACACACTCCGCCCCTCCTCCCGCCCTCCAGGTCCATGGACAGAAAGCGGCCTGGGAAGACCCAGTGGAGTGGGTCCGGGACACCCTCCCCTGGCCCTCCGCTCAACAGGACCAGTCCAAGCTGTACCACCTGCCCCCACCCAGCGGGGGCCCCCACAGCACAGCCTCACCCCCCGAAGAGCGGACCGCCAAGGACAGCACTCCCAGCTCTCTAGATTCGGACCCTTTGGTGAGTGATGCTCTCACAGGCATTTAGTCCAGTGCTCAGCACACAGTAGCGCTCAATAAATGCCATGAATTGATTGATTGGAGACGCCTCCCACGTAGGGCTAGCCTTGACTGGTCTTTGGCATGTGGCAAAGCACCTTCCCATCCCTTCCCCCGTCGCTCCTCCTCATAATAATAAAAGTAATAGTACTAGTAATTGTGATGTTTGTTAAGCACTTATCGTGTGCCAAGCACTTTACTGAGCATGGGGGAAGATATAAACTAATTGGATTGGCCCCTGTCCCTGTCTCACATAGGGCTAACGATCTTAATCCCCATTTTACAGATGAGGGAATTGAGGCACATAGAACTCGCTCAAGTTCCCACAGCAGGGAAGTGTCGGAGCCGAGATTAGAACTCAGGTCTTCTGACTCCCGGGCCCGTGCTGTTTCCAGTAGGCACCCTCTTGTCTCTCTAGTGGTGGGACCTGATTGCGAGGTTTGGGGGAATGCCCGTAGTGGCAAAATCCCTGCCAGGGAAGATCAGCCTGCCCAGGGAAGTTTCCTGGTGACAGGGACACTCCCTTCATGAAAAGGGAAACGGTGGAGTTGCCAAAACAACTCACCCTTACCGAGAGTTCTCTCACAAGGACAGATTTGCTGGCCCTGGTCTCTTAGTCTCCAAGAATCATTGCCAGCCAAACTGTGGTGAACTTGTGATAGCGCCTATCTGCGTGTGGCTAGCTGGGCCCCCGTTCCATCTCTCCGTCCTGTAGGTCTCCACAGAGCAGTGTCCCAACCTCTCCCAACCACGCAGGTCCTTCCCTCTTCAGCAGCTACTTTCCCCCAACTTGGGAGAACTTGGTCTGTTCCGGGCCCCCTGCCCCGTCTTGGAGCCACACAGGCTCGCGTTGTCGGATGAACGTTCCACTGTTCCTCAGTGGACGGCACTGAATTGAATTGAATCAGATTTGAATTTATATTTGTTAAGTGCTTGCTATGTGTCGAACACTGTTCTAAGCACTGGGGTTGATACAAGTTAATCAGGTTGGGCACAGTCCCTGTCCCAAATGGGACTCAAAGTCTAGGGGGGAGAATAGGCATTGAATCCCCATTTTTACAGATGAAGACAGTGAAGCACCGAGAAGAACACCAATAATAATAAAAAATAATATTTATGATATTTTTTAAGCGCTTATTGTGTGCCGAGCACTTTTCTAAGTGCTGGCACTGTTCGAAGAGCTGTGGTATTTGTTTAGTACTTACTATGTGCCAGTCACTGTACTAAATGCTGGAGTAGGTACAAGATGATTGGGTTGGACACCATCCCTGTCCCTCATGGGGCTCACAGTCTAAATCCTCATTTTACAGAGGAGGTAACTGAGGCACAGGGAAGATAAGAGACTTGCCCGGTTCACCCCGCAGGCAGCTGGCAGAGTTAGGATTAGAACCCTGGTCCTCTGACTCCCAGGCCCAGTCTCTTCTCACTAGGCCATGCTGCTCTGTGGCCATGGCACAGGTAGGGATTGGGGGAGCCCCCCGTCAGGCAGAATTGGGGGTGCCCAGTAACATTCTGTCAAAAGAGTCCTGTTGAAAGTCTCAGCTGAGCTGGACCTCGAAACCCTGAAGCCGTGGGTCCCCGGGCACCGTTAGGAGAGAGACAAGAAGGAAGGGGAAGGGACAAGGGTGAAGAAGACCTAGAGAGAGGAAGGGGACTGGGGCTGGAAAAAAAAAGCGAAGGGGACAAAGAGGAGGAAGTACAAGACAGAGAATAAGAATTCCTTGAAGCACCTATTTTCACCATTGAATTAGAATCATATGTAGTCATAATTATATTTTATTTTAATTGTGTTTATAATGGTAAGTAGCGTGGCTCAGTGGAAAGAGCCCAGACTTGGGAGTCAGAGGTCATGGGTTCGAATGCCGGCTCTGCCCCTTGTCAGCTGTGTGACTGTGGGCAAGTCACTTAACTTCTCTGTGCCTCAGTTACCTCATCTGTAATATGGGGATTAACTGTGAGCCTCACGTGGGAAAACCTGATTACCCTATATCTACCCCAGCTCTTAGAGCAGCGCTCTGCACATAGTAAGCGCTTAACAAATACCAACATTATCATTATTATTATTATTTAAAGAGATTCTTTTTCATTTTTAGGGTCTTGGGCAAAGATGAGAAATGTTAGGGGCAATTCCTGTTATTCCTTTCATGTTTTTCCTTGGCATTTTGGCTAGAACACAGTCAGGGAATTAGGGATCATTCTTCCGAACTCATGGGTCAGACTGGAGAGGATGCAAGGCGTGATTGAAGGAGCCAGTTATGCGTCTGGACCGGAGGCTGGGCAAGACAGGCCTTCCATACCGAGAGATTTGCTTACCAAGGTGTCTTCATGAACATAACCCCCATACTACTGAAGAACCGACTATACTTCTCCATTTCTAATTTCCTTCCTGTCTCTGCCCCGCCCCTCTCCATGGGGATCCCTGAGGTGTGCAATCAATCAATCAATCAAACAATGGTATTCATTTATTTTTATTTTTTAATGGTATTTGTTAAGCACTTTCTATGTGTTAGGCATTGTACTAAGCACTGGGGTTGATGCAAGCAATCAGATTAGATACAGTCCGTATCCCACATGGGGCTCACACTCTTAAATCTCATTTTACAGTTGGAGTAACTGGCATCGAGGAATTAATTGATTTGCCCTAAGTCACACAGCAGACAAGTGGCAGATTTGGGATTAGCATCCAGATCGGCAGACTTCCAGGCCCATGCTCTTTCCACTGGCCATGCTGCTTCCCTTTATAGAGCGGTTTCTGTGTGCCGAGCACTGGACTAAGTGCTTGGGCGAGTATCGTACAACAGAGTTGGTAGACGAATTCCCTGCCCACAGAGAGCTTACAGTCTAGAGGCGTCTTTTAAGGTCCTTTAACCCCAGGTCTGTCTCACCAGCTAAAACATTTTGCACATTTGCTCAAACTAATAATGAGGGTTAAGGCACCGGTGTACTGAAACGGTCCTTAGATTGTGAAGTCCTCGAGGGTCGGAACCATTCCTCTACCTGCAGTACATTCTTCAGGCTACTAGTAGAGGACATATAGTTGCCCTTGGTGCTTCAAGGAGTCCACACCGTGGTGAAGTTCACCCATGGAGATTTGTGTGGTTGAAGGACCCAATCCCGGACCCATAGCGTATGGGTGTTATGAACTGGGCGCCCATTGCGGATGTGTCTGTCATGGTGCCTTTGGGCTGGAGTGCCCAGGAAGGGCTCCTCCACATAATAATAATAATGTTGGCATTTGTTAAGCGCTTACTATGTGCCAAGCACTGTTCTTAGTGCTGGGGGAGATACAAGGTCATCAGGTTGTTCCTCTTAGGGTTCACAGTCTTCATACCCATTTTACAGATGAGGTACTTGCCCAAGCTCACACAGCTGACAAGCAGCGGAGCCGGGATTAGAACCCATGACCTCTGACTCCCAAGCCCGGGCTCTTTCCACTAAGCCACGATGCTTCATCTGGGGCTGTTGATGATTTCCCCCTTGTTCAGCATGGCCGTGATCTTGGCGGGAGGAAGAACGGGGGAAAGTGAGCCGGGTGCGGGGTAGGGGCCGAGGAGGGTAACCCCGAAGGGAGCCGGCCGTGGGGAACACCGGGGAGAGGAGAGGGGTAGATTGTGTTCCCAGAGAAGCTGTTTTAGGAACTGACCCAGAGAGGAGCTCTAGGGGCCCCTGAGGGGGTACCAGCCTGGCTCAGACCTGACTCGCAGATTGGGTTACTCGAGCTAGGCACCCCTAAAATGAGCTGGGCTTGCAGTGGGGCGGAGGGGCCTGTGGCTTTCCTGACACTGGGCCTCTGTGGGTCGTGAAGCAAGGAGCCCCTAGCAAGTCCGGGGCCAGCTGGCCAGCTGGGAGAATCCCTCGGGGCCTGCTGGTACTGAGAATCCCAGCCGAGACCGGAGACCGCCTCGTCTGTTTCCCTCTCCCTCTCCTGGATGTCAGGTGGGGCCCAGTCCGGGTCGGCCAAGAGAAAAACCAGAGTAGGTCAAGTCGGGCCTTGGCCCAGATGGACCGCAGAATTTGGTCCCGGAGTGGCCGGAGGAGGAGACTGTCGTCAATCAGGGCCTGACCTCCTGGTGTTCCTCCTCTTAACTCCCTGCTCCCCATCTCCCTCTCCAGATGGCTATGCTGCTGAAGCTCCAGGAAGCTGCCAACTACATCGAGTCCCCAGATCGTGAGACCATCTTGGATCCCAACCTCCAGGCCACCCTCTAGAGGCTCCGCAGCCAGAGTGGCCCTGGAGGGCAGAGTCGGCCGGCCTCAGCGGCAGCCTCTCCTCCTCCTCCTCCTCCTCCTCCTCCTCTCCCTTCTCCTCCTCCTCTTCTTTAGGAGCACTGGCATCTCCAGGCCAGAGGAGGGACCCCGGGGAGTGTGGAGTGGGAGGGGAAGGAATGGGTTTTCGGTGCTGCACCTTTGAGAACTTCCTGGTGAGGGTTGGTGGGGTGGGAATGGGGGACTCCTATTCCCCAAGATCAACAGACTGGCCTCCTCTAAGGACTTTGGGAAGAGGAGGATTCTGGGGATATTTTTTTCTTGTTTTCCCGTCTCGATTCTGGACTCCTGGGCTTCACGGAGAGATTGAGAAAGGTATCGGCGAAGACCTGCCGGTGGGTGTGTAGGTTAATAATGGCTGCTTGTAGGGAAGGCCCAAGTGGTGAACTCTGGGATTGCTGGGGGCGGTGGAGAGGCGGAATGCCTCTCAGATCCTCACCCCCTTGTTCTCCTCCTCCTCCCCCCCCCCCCGCTACCAGCCCCTCTCCCGGGAGACGTGCAAGAAGCCCTGAGCAAGAAGCATGTGGTTTAAAAAAAACAAAAAAAGTTTTCATTCAGTCAATAAAAGGGTTAAAAACCAAACAGAAAAGATGAACCTGGAGAGGGGAAGTGCTGAGCCGGTAGAGAGAGCCAGCTGGCCACCCACCCGCCCGGCTGACGCCAAAATGGCCCGGGCAGACCGGCAGACAGCCGCCGGCGCAAGCCAGCCCCCAGCCGCCCCACACACCCTGGCTGCCAGGCCCTCAAGGAAGGACTGTCCCGCTCTGTCTTTGTACCTTCTAATTTAACGTGCATGAGGACCGCCAATAAACCCAGCCTTTTGTTTTGTTCCCCTCCATTTTTCCTATTTATTCCCCTCCCTACCTTCCCCCTCCCCACCCCACCTCCTCTTGTTCTAGCCTGTTTTGGTTTGGTTTGGTTTGTTTTGCTGCTTTTTCTGTTCCCTCAAAAACCAGGGGCCTCGGGCCCTCCGGCTCAGGGTTTTCCTCTTGAGGTTTCTCTCCGTCCGACTGTTGCTGCTCAGAACTCCGTAGGGCCAAGACGCCTGCCTCCAGGATCTCCCTCCGAGTTCCGGCAACAAGACGCCGGCCCACCGGATTGGAGGGACGGCGGCAAAGTGACGCACCCTACCCCTCTGCCCTCTTCGAGAAAGCACAAGCTCCGGGCCCCGCCGGACGGAAGCCCCGCCAGGAAACCCTCCCGGGGAAGCGGGAACGTCATCTCGCTCCGGGCTGGGCCCGGCCCTTCCGCTTTCCCCGCATCAGCCAGGCGGCAGCCGTTGCCATCAAAGCTCACCCGGCTTGGGAAGCCAGACGGGCCTCACCTTCTCTCTCCACTCCACGCCTTGAGGTTCCTGGCCACCCGGGTGGGCTTTGGGGTGGCCGGTGCCCTCCGTGTCTCCTGCCCTGGGCTTAACGGCGACCCAGATCCACGATCCCTGGAGTGCCGGGCGCCTCGGAGAAGCGGCCTCGGGCTCTTCCCCAGGGCTGCCGGGACCAGGACCCCGGCCCGCTGCCGGCGAGTGTGTGTTGACCTCCACCTCCCATGAGGCTGACATCTCTGGTTCCAAAGGATCCCACAGGGCCAAGCTTGGTCCTCTCCCTCTAGACTAACACGGGGCTCCAGGTCTCGGCTCATTCTCGGCAGGAGCTCTATCCTGGAGGGTCCCGCGGTATCGCTGTCCCACCTGCCCCTCAGAGGCTAGTCCCCTCTGGCCCGGCTCCCCCAAACAAGAAACCGCTGGAGCCCCGGGGGACCCCACTGCTGCTGCTCCCTCCCACTTCTGCAAGCTGCGAAGAGGCACCTCCCCGCCCCGCAACATCCAACACAGTCTGATGAAAATATGCAATTCTGGACCTATCAGAGGCCGTTTGTCCGAGGACGGTGCTGTCATCCACTGCCTTAATGCTCCACCCGGCCGATGGGAGCACGGCTCTCTCCCGGCTCAGAGGTGGGAGAGAAGAGGGGCCTGAGAACACCCCGAGCTCTGACCGCAAACCTGGAGAGATGTCTCTGGGCAGGTGGGAGCGCGGCGGGGAGCGCGCTCCCCTCTTTCTCTTCGGGTGCTGCCCAGCCAGTGCCTTCTGCCCAGATGTTCCTGGCAGTTGAGAGGAGGGAGAGAGGAGCTTCCTCAGATCTCCCCCCAACTCCCGCCCAACCCCTCTGCCTCGGGTCCCAGGTGTCCCCACCCCCAAGGGCATCGACAACCCCAAGGGACTGCCAGCGGGCTCGGTTTGTCCCTGTCTCACTCGCTGTGTCTTTCTGAGTCCGGAAAAGGGAGAAGATTCAACTGTAAGGGAACCGGTCCCTCCGCCGTTCTGGGCTCTGAGCCTCCTGCCCTTCCTCTGCTGCATTCAGACCAGCCTCCCCCGGGGAGCCCCCCGGGTCGAGAGATGAGCCGGCCTCCAGCACCCCGGGACTCTGCCGCCACTTGTTCCCCTGGGCCCCTCACCCTAGAAGCAGTCGTCCTGCAGAGGAGAAACTGCAGGCTTGTAGCAGCTGCAGACAATTCGGGTCTGCCTGTTCATGGTGCTATGACCCTTGGGACCTTGACCCTCGCCTCGCCTCCTTCCTTCTCACCGTCCCCCTCCGCCTGCCAGATTCCTCAGAGATGGGGAGGACTCGCTTCACCCTGGTTCCTTTCAGGGAACTGGAGAACTCACTCCGCTAACAGAGGATAAAGTGGAGTCCATAACCTGGCCCTGGACCCCAGGAACTTTCGACAAGAGGCTGGCAATGATACTGCCCTCCTGCTTGGCCGGGGGATCGCGCGAATTGAATTCCCTCGCCACCCTTCTCGGGGGAAATCCAGACCTTCCCGCTCCCCCTCTCTTCTGACTGAAAATCGACAACGAGAAGACCAATTGAGTTGCCTCCCTAACCCAGCCTCTCAAAACCATGCAATTAAAGGGGAGTTTAAACTGGCAGGGCCAGCCCTGCTGGCCAGTCACGAGCCGGCTCGGGACGTGAATGTGTCCATCCCTTTAGGCCAGATCAGCGGGCTTCTTTCCTCTCCTCCAAGACCATCTCCTCGGGGGAGACTTCCCAGGAAACAACCGGTGCAGTTCTAAGGTGCTCACGTCTACGTCCATGTGTAATCATGTGTGTGCCCGTGTCCTTGTTGTGTAACCAAACCATCATCTAGGGATCTCCCTATGGGATTGGATGGAGGAGAAGAGGGATTCCAGAAGCCCGGTGGGTGGGGTGAGGGGACAGATAGCTTCTGCAGTCTGTTGACTGGATTCATGCAGAGGTTTGAACAGAAAACATCGCTACCTGTGAAACCATAACATTCTGGGATTTGAGGGAGTTGGGGCTTGGGAACTTTCTCTGGCTAGGGCCTCCACAAAGAGCTAGCTCTCCCAACCACTTCACCTCCAGTTTCCTCGAGACTTGGTATTCATGATCTGCTTCTCCCAAATTCCTAGACCCTTAGATCCAGAATCGAAGGGCGAGAGGGTCCCTGCTCTGGGAACCAGAGGAGGAAGACTCACGTTTCTCAGTTCTTTCGCCTGTCACCTCTAATGTGGAACTCCGATATTGCAAGTTCCTCCCAGGACACTGGATGTGGCCAGTGCTTGAGATTCTCCTGATCTTCCTCCTTTCCCTGACTCGATGGTGGGGTGGGAGGGCCTTCAGGGTTGGGCCTAGAGAGATCTAGAAGCCAAGGACTGCTGTCAGAGAGGATTGATGCTCTCTAGCTGGAGGAAATGGCCACTCGGGTAGACTGGGGGGGCCCTGGGCCTTGGGAGCACCAAGGCAGAGGTGACCAGAGTCAAACTCTACTCCCTGTCCACTACTTAGGGGACTCTCCTTCCCAGACAGGATGGGGTTGGGTTTTCTAACGGGTTTTCCTGGCTCCGCCTCCAGCTAGGCCATGGCTGAGAGACAGGCCAGCAAGAAGCTCAGCTCTTTTCCGTGGAGGAATGAAGACGAGAGAAAGAATGAGCTAAACGAGTGATCCAGGAGGGAGCAAACAAGTGGGTTTCCTGTTCATCCTCCAGAACTGACCTAGGCCCTCTCCTCTCCCAAGGCGGGCCAGACCTCTCCTAGCCAAGTCCAAGGTGGAGGGGAAGGAGGAAAAGGAGACTCTTTTTTCTCTCTAAAGCTGCTGTCCCCGGATTGGCAGAGGGGAGGAAGGGAAAGGGCTACAAGCGAGGTTTTAACGGAACTGAGACGGCAGAAAAAAATCATCTTTACTTCTGTTTCAGGTCTTTTCCTCACCATGCTCAGTGTCCTGTCAGGAGGAGAGGTCAAGGTATCCCAGTGGGACTAGTTCCTTTTGGTTATGAAAAGAGATATGGGGAGAGAGGGGAAAAAAATCATCCCTCCATAACTGTACAGTTTAGTATCACAGCTGGCAAGACAGTGTGACCTCCCCACGGTCAAAGAGGGTGAAGCTGTTTAATTGGCCCTCTCCTTATGAGGGAGGATCCCAACACCTTTTACAGGCACAATCACAATTCCTACCCCACACCTTCTGGAAAATCTGGGAACCCTCCTTCTCTCCCAGAATGAGGAGGAACCCACAGGTTGAGATGGATGAGGTGAAAGGGGCACACCAGGTGAGGCAGGGGACTAGATGAAGAGCCAGGTGAAATTGCTTCAGAGCAATGGAGGGAAAAATGCTTCCATTTTAGAAAAAGTAAGCCACCCAGCTCAGATTTATAAGCCCAAAGTAGGGATGGTTTTTTAAGGGCTGCGATTTAAGCAACTCTCTGATTCTTGGTTGTTTAGTTAAGTGTCCTGTACCTATGGGGAGCCTATGCACTCTAATCAGAGGAAACTAACATAGAGGACACTAAGTGGCCATCTGAGAATTACAGTTACTTGAATACACACTTCTGAGTTTAAACAAATAAATAAAACCTTACAAGCAGCCTTGAGGTTCCCCTGCAGAATGGGCGAATTAGGCTCCTTGTTACTGATGCTAATGGTAGGTGGATTACACCTTTAATTCCTTTCTAATCACTGGCTTCGTATACGCTGGAGAGTCGGTTATCCAAACCACGGTTCCCTTGCTGAGTGGTTATCTGACCCAGGGTCAGTTGGGATTTTTAAAACGTGTGGCTAATTAAACATAACCGGGCAAAGGCTTGTCAGAGGTCGCTAAACCTAATTTTATCACATTTTCTGAATGTGACATGATCTGAACTGGGTTTGGATAATTGGCTATCTCCCGGAATTGGCAATCTTCAGTTAAAGAAAGGCTGGTGCCGAGTGGGGTGACCCAAGGCCGCTTTGAAGTGTCCCAGCTTCCCATATCAGAGCTCTTTTGTGGCAAGATCCTCGTTCCCCCCCTCCCCCAGATTCATAGCTGCATTCCCTCCCCATCTTGTCAGGCTCTAAATTGGTTCTGTTCCCCTCTCGGAACCTCCCTCTTCACAGACACAAGTCCCATTATCCTAGCGATTCCTGGGCCCCCAAGGAGAGGCCAAGAACCTGCAGAGGACCGGAGAGAGGGAAAGATGATAATTCTCTAAGCTCCAAAACACCCTCTGGCAGGGCTGGGGACCCTGGATCCTGAACTGTGTTGCTCCCTTTCTCTTTGCCCCTACATTTTCCCATCCCTCGGGCTCAGGTATGTGGCTTGAAAGAGAAATGCAGGATTCCTGAGGCTAGTGAACTTGCCTGAAGAATGGATTCTGAAGGGACCTGGCCTCTGTACCAAACTCAGACAGATTTTCAGTTCAGAGGGAAGGGTAGGAGCTTGTTCTGATTTGGATCCTGAGTCAGCCCTGGACAGCTGGTACATGGGTGAGACTTGCCCTAAATAGTTGGCATTGGTCTTTCGGAGCAGCTTCTCCCCTGGGCCTTGGTGCTAAGGGCCTGGAGGAAACTCTGAAGCCTCACGGATGGGAGCTAGGCAAATTGCACTAAAATCACCTGTTGCTCTGCCCGCCAGGGGAATATCCCCAGCCCCTCACCCCTGGCCATTTCCCTTTGTCTAGGGCTCCAGGATCAGAGGCGAGCAGGGTGGGGGTCTCCACGGAGGCCCAGACGGTCTTTGAGTTGCTGCTGAGCGGCAGCTCCCTGTCACCCAACGTTCATTTTTTTTTTTTAGAACAAAACACCCAACTTTTTTTTTTGGATGAGAGCCACCCCTGGGGGCCCCTGTCCTGTTTGTGCTGAGCTGTGTCCGTGGCGGAGCCCGTGTTCCTTAAATGCGTGGTGTCCCCCAGCTAGTGGGGCAAAGGAGCAGCGGGAGGAAGGGGACAATCTTTTGTACCACTTCTTTTTAATTTCTTGGGGAAAAAAACAAAGATAAAAAATAACAAACAGGGCCCTGAAAAACATGTGCGTGTATGAGAGAGTGTGTGTGTGTGCGTGTATGAGAGCATGTGTGCGCGTGTGCATGTGTGTCTTTTCTGTCTGTCATCGGCTTCCCTTCCCCCCCTTTTTATCTGATGTAGACAAAGCAAAACCCAACTTGGAAAGCCAACAGTTGTACATAGTTGCGGTAACAATCATGAAGAGAGCTGCGGGGACTCGTTTTCCTTAAGACGTTGATTGAAAATCTTTGGAAAAACCAGGAATCCAAGCCTGGGTCTCATAGAAAAGCCTCCCTTCATCATCATGGCCTCCGCTGCCTTCTCTCTAACCCAGGCATGTCTCCTCTCAGCTAGATTCATCTGTCTGATGCCATTTAAGTTTAAATAAAGTTATCTCCTGTATTGTCCACTGGGCCTCTCTCTCTCTCTCTCTCCCTATCTCTGTGTCTGTCAAACTTTTAGTCTTCCTTCTCTTCTCCCCTCACAACATCTCCTTACTCACTTTCCCTATCTCTCCCTCCGCTCCTCTCTTTAGGCTCCCTGCTTCCCTGGAGCCAAATGGTGGGCAGGTTCTCTCTCTCTGAGGGAGCTGAGAGGATGAGTTGAAATGCCTCCTTGTCCCCAGGATTGAGGGAGAGGACATGTGAGACCTTCCTGTTAAGTGGTGCTGGGGCGGGGGTTGGGGGTGGCAATTGGAAGAGTGGGGAAGTTGAGCCCCAACAGCTCCTCCCTCTCTGTGACCTCCACAACACAGCTGGACAATCCTCAAGCCTTTGGTCTTCCCCAGCTCCTCCTGAAGAAAATCAGCTGGTCCGTAAAGCCAGGAGATGGGCCACCCGAAAAAGAGGATAAGCAACCCAGATAGTCTCTGTATTGGATTCAGATATCTAGAAACAGCAAGTTTATCTTATGAGAGTAATTCTCCCTGCTCATGCCCTCTAAAATCAGGGAAAAGAGGGTCAACAGATCATATTTATTGAGTGCTTAGTATGTGCAGAGCACTATGCTAAGTACTTGGGAGAGTACAGTATTATAACAGAGTGGGTAGACATGTTCCCTGTCCACAGTGCGCTTATAGTCTAGAAGGAGAGACCAACAATATAAATAAGTTATAGATAGGTATGTAAGTGCTGTGGAGTTGAAGGAGGGAAGAATAAAGGGGGCAAATTGAAGCACAAGGGTGACATCCATTCATTCGATTCAATCATATTTACTAAGCGCTTACTGTGCGCAGAGCACAGTACCAAGTGCTTGGGAAAGTACAGTGCAACAATAAAGAGTGACAAACCCTGCCCACAATGAGCTCACAGCCTAGAGGATGGAAGGGAGAGGGAGAAGAGGAAAGGAGGGCTTAGTCAGGTAGGGCGTCTTGGAGGAAATGTGCTTTTAATTGGACTTTGAAGGTAGGGAGAGTGATCATCTGTCAGATATGAAGGAGGAGGACGTTCCAGTTCAGAGGCAGGATGTGGGCAAGAGGTTGGCGGTGGAATAGATGAGATCAAGGTGTAGTGAGTAGGTTGGCATTAGAGGAGCGAAATGCGCAGGCTGGGTTGCAGTAGGAAATCGGGGAGGTAAGAGGTAAGGTAGGAGGGGGCAAAGTGATTGAGTGCTTTAAAGCGCAAAGTGATTGAGTGCTTTAAAGCCTATAGTAACGAGTTTCTGTTTGATGAGGAGGTGGATGGACAACCACTGGAGGCTCTTGGAGAGTGGAGAAGCATGGACTGACTGAACGGTTTTGTAAAAAAAATGGGGCTCACAGTCTAAGTAAGGGGGAGAACAGACATTGAACCTCCATTTGGCAGATGAGGGAACTGAGACAGAAAGAAGTGAAGTCACTTGCCCAAGGTCACACAGCAGGCTTGTGGTGGAGCTGGGATTAGAACCCAGGTCCTCTGACTCCCAGGCTGTGGTCTTTCTGCTAGGCTACTTATTTTGCAGGATAGTGCTCATCTAAAGAGATAGGAAAAGTGCCAGCTAACCAGAGAGACTCCAGATTTTTTAGAGTAGGGAGAGGATAAATTCCCTCAGAAAATGGAAGAATTTTAAAATGGCTAATCCATCCAGTTACTACACTCTAAGATGCTCATACATCCTACCGGCAAGAGAGGTAGCGTTGCCTAGTGGAAAGAGCATGGGCCTGGGAGTCAGAGGACCTGGGTTCTAATTCCATCTCGGCTACTCATCTGCTGTGTGGTCTTGGGCAAGCCATTAACTTCTCTGGACCGCAGTTGGCTCGCCTATAAAATGGGGATTAAGACTGTGAGCCCCATGTGGGACATGGATTGTAATCCAATCTGATTATTTTGTATCTACCCCAGTACATAGTACAGTGACTGGCACATATAAGCACTTAAGCAATGCCACAAAAAAGCCCTTTCAAGTTCAACCCACAAAAATCAATCAAATACATTTAGTATTTACTAAATGTTTGTGGTGTGCAGAGCCCTGGGCTAAGCACTTGGGAGGGTACAGTAGTGTTGGTAGAAATTATCCTTGCCCTCAAGGAGTTTCCAGTTGAACTGAGGACTCTACAGTGTAGCACAAGACCTTAAGATCTAGAGGACCGTATTCTATTTGGCACATGATGGCCAGACGGATTCAAATTAACTGATTCCAGTCCATTTTGGCAGCGAAAGTATCAAGAAAAACTTGGGCTTTTGGAGAGGTTTATCTATTATTTTACAAAATATAGTGGATTGATCAATAGTATTTGAATGACTATTGTGTTTAGAGCATTTGAGAGATTACACCAGAGGAAGAAGATAAAATTTCTGTCCACTGGGAGTTTATAATCTGATGGAGACAGACATCAAATAATCCATCATTTGTTTTATGGTATTTGTTAAGGACTTGGTATGCATCAAGCACTGGGGTAGGTACAAGTTAATTAGGTTAGACACAGTCCCTGCCCCACATGGGGCTCAGAGTCTCAGTAGGAGGAAGAACAGGTATCCCCAATACTATGCGCAGAACACTGTACTAAGTGCTTAGGAGAGTACAATGCAACAGAGTAAGTTGCCCACATTGCCCACAGGGCACTGAGAAAGAAGCGCTAAAACAGTAAAGTAGGTAAAATGATACCTATGCAAGGGCTTCAGAAAATACTGGGTGCAAAAGTGGTGAGATTACCGGAGGGAAGATGAATCCTGGGGAAAAGAAGCATTAACCAGGGAAAGCCTCCTGGAGGAGGTAGGATTTCAGAAGGACTCTGCAGATGAGGAGAGCCAGAAACTGACGGACTGGAAGCAGAAGTTCCAGGCAGGAGGAAGGATGTGAGCCAGGGATCAGAGGTGATAGAGTTGAGATAGAGGCACAATTGAGAAGGTGGGTTGGGCAGGAACGTAGAGTGAAAGCTGGGGTGTAGTAGGAGAAGAGAGTGGATAGGTAAGAGAGAGGGAGCTGATGAGGTGCCTTAAAGCCAGAGTCGGAGGCAAGAGAGAGGAGGCACAGTGAGAAGGTGGGTTGGGCAAGAATGTAGAGTGTGAGCTGGGGTGTAATAGGAGAAGAGAGTGGATAGGTAAGAGAGGGAGCTGATGGGAGTGCCTTAAAGTCGGTGGTCAGAGGTTTCTTTTTGATGTGAAGATGAATGGATGACCTCCAAGAGGCTTTCGCCACCTAAACCCTCATTTCCTCTTCTTCCACTCCCTTCTGCGTCACCCTTTCACTGGGATTTGCACCCTTTATTCACCCCCACCCTCAGCTGCACAGCACTTATGCACATATCCCTAATTTAATTGCTATCAATGTCTGTTTCCCCCTCTAGACTATAAGTTCCTTGTGGGCAGGGAATGTGTCTACCAACTCTCTTATATTGTACTCTCCCACGTGCTTAGTACAATGGTCTGCACACCATAAGCACTCAAATATAATTGATTGATTGAACATTGGAGGGTTTTGAAAAGTGGAGAGACCTGTACAAAATGACGGTTTTAGAAAGATGATTCGAGCAGCAGAGTGAAATATAGTTTGGAGAGGGGAGAGGCTGGAGGCAAGGAGACCAGTGAGAAGGCTGATGCAGTAGTCAAGCTGAGATATGAGTAGATGGCAGATGAAATCCAGTAGATCATCCTTATCCTCATGTCTATTGAGTATAAGGCCCTACAACTAAGCACTTGGGAAGAGCACCACAGAGGTGAGACGCAAGATCACTGACCACCAGGAGCTTGCAGTCGAATGGGGTAGATAGGCAAAAGCTATTTACAAGAACCTCCCCCTTCATTCTTCCATCCGCAGCATGATCTGTATGTTGAGAACAGGGGACATCCCAGGACTTTCTGGGAATATTGCTCCATGGTCTGAAGGGTCACTGCGTCGATGGGAACCAAGTGGCCCCAAGGAGACTCCCCCATCAGGGGAGGGAGGTAGGCTGGAATCCGGGCAATCTGGCTCCCAGTCACCTCCAGCTGTTCCCCTCTCTCCATCCAGCTGGACCCTGGGGCCATTTAATCTCACTGGACCCTAGGACGGCAGGCATTTGTGCCCTACTTCCTTCATCCAGGAGTTCTCACCTCCCAAGTTGCCAGTTTCATGAGATCATCACTCTTTCCCCTACTCCTGTTTCCCCCAACCTCCGACCCCCCCAAAATAATAATAATAATAATGGCATCTGATAAGCGCTTACTATGTGCCAGGCACTTCATTAAGCTCTGGGGTGGATACAAGCAAATCGAGTTGGGCACAGTCCCTGTCCCACTTGGGGCTCACAGTCTCAATCCCCATTTTCCAGATGAGGAAACTGAGGCACAGAGAAGTGAAGTGATTGCCCAAGGTCACCCAGCAGGCAAGTGGCGGAGTCGTGAGTAGAACCCATGACCTTCTGACGTCCAGGCCTGTGCTCTGTCCACCACTTCGCACTGCTTCCCCAAGCCATTGCAGGCCACGGAGCTTCCGCAGCCCCGGGAGAGGACGAGACTGCAGTCGAATGGGGAATGAGAGAGGGGTGGGGAAGGGAAAGGGTTAGAGTGAGACTGCTGCCCCGATTCCTGTTTCCTCTGCATCACATCAGTTCTTTTGAAAGCCCCCTTCAGCCTCCTCCCTCTCCACCTTCCCAACCAACCAATAAGTTGTAGCACATGAGCCAGGAGCTCTGGACTGCAGGGAGCCCCTTCCTGGATCGCAGATGTCTCTGGGGCTCAGTTTCTCTCTAGAGATTTTAAAATTATGATCTTTATTAAACGCTGACTAGATATGAGAGGCTGGGATGGATACAATAATAATAATGTTGGTATTTGTTAAGTGCTTACTATGTGCAGAGCACTGTTCTAAGTGCTGGGGTAGATACGGGGTAATCAGGTTGTCCAACGTGAGGCTCACAGCCATAATCCCCATTTTACAGATGAGGTAACTGAGGCACAGAGAAGTTAAGTGACTTGCCCACAGTCACACAGCTGACAAGTGGCAGAGCCGGGATTCGAACCCATGACCTCTGACTCCCAAGTCCGTGCTCTTTCCACCGAGCCACGCTGCTTCTCTACAAGATATTCAAGTCCGACACAGTCGCCATCCCACACAGAGCTCACAATCTAAGGGATGGGAGGGTGGGTGTCTCCCATTTTACAGACGAGGAAACCGAGGACTACAAAGGTTAAGTGATTTGCCCGAGGACACGCAGCGGGCCAGAGGCACAGCTGAGATGAGAACATGGTTCTTCTGACTACCAGCCTTGCGCTCTTTCCACCAGACCTGTGTTTCATTCATGCTTGCATTCAATCGTATTTATTGAGCGCTTACTGTGCGTAGAGCACCGTACTAAGTGCTTGGAGAGTACAATTCAGCATTGAAGAGGGACAATCCCTGCCCACAGCGGCCTTACAGTCTAGAAGGAGGAAGACAGACATCAAAACGAGTAAACAGGCTTACAGTGCCCCTGCCTGCCTCTGTGGAAGTGTTGGTGGGAAAGCTCTGAACATCTTCTTTGAACAGGAAGGAGAGTTATATACTCAATATCTGTTCTCTGTGTCCCTGTCTGGGCCCTACTACTGGTCCCGGAGAAAGATCCCTGCTCTGGGGAGCCTAAGGTTCGACTCCTGGTTCTGCCTAGAGCTGGTTAAAAGGGACAAAGATGGCTCTGGCCTTAGGTCACGGGCTGTGCACCTCAGCCTAACTACTTGCTTTGGGCACCGGTGGGAACGTAAGTGGCAAGGGACAAGAGAGAGTGGCCGGTGCTGTGCAAGTCACTGTGGGCAAGTCACTTCACTTCTCTGTGCCTCAGTTCCCTCATCTGTAAAATGGGGATGAAGACTGTGAGCCCCACGTGGGACAACCTCATTCCCCTGTGTCTACCCCAGTGCTTAGAACAGTGCTCTGCACATAGTAAGCGCTTAACAAATACCAACATTATTATTAACGCTCCCGTCAATTCTTCTATGAATCTGAGTAGGTACTTGGTCCTGAGGTTTGGCATTCCTTTTTTTATGGTGTTTGTTATGCACATACTATGTACCAGGCATTGTACTAAGCCCTGGAGTAGATACAGTTTATCCCTCAGGGGGCTCACAGTCTTAATCTCCATTTTACAGATGTGGTAACTGGAGCCCAGAGAAGTGAAGTGACTTGCCCAAGATCACATAGCAGACAAGTGGCAGAGCTGGGATTAGAACCCAGGTCCCTTCTGACTCCCATGGCCCGTGCTCTATCCACTAGACCATGATGGGAGACACCATAATAATAATAATCGTAGTATTTAAGTGCTTACTATATGCCAGGCCCTGAACTAAGTGTAGGGGTAGATACAAGTTTAACAGGTCGGTCACAGACTCTAACCCACACGGGACTCATAGTCTCAATCCCCATTTTACAGATGAGGTAACGGAGGCTCAGAGAAGTGACTTGCCCGAGGTCAGACAGCAGATAAGTGTCGGAGCCGGAATTAGAACCCGTGCCTTTCTGACTCCCAGGCCCATGCTCTATCCATTATGCCGTGCTGCTTCATTCTATCTCTCCCCCTAGAGTGTAAGCTTCTTGGGGGGAGGTAATATGACACCGTCCTTATTCTGTACTTTCCAAGAGTGCCTTCCCAAGTGGGTGCCCCACAGAGATTAACACTCTTGGGGAAGGAACATGCCCTTAAGGAAAGAGCATGGGCCTGGGAGTCAGGGGCCATGGGTTCTAATCCGTAATACCACTTCCTTGCTGTGTGACCTCGGGTAAGACATTTCAATTTTCTGTGCCTTCATTTCCTCACCTATAAAATGGGGACTCGATACCTGTTCTCCCGCCTACTTAGACTGTGAACCCCACGTGGGCCAGGGACTGTGTCCGACCTAATTACCGTGTATTCATTCAGCGTGGCTCAGTGGAAAGAGCCCGTGCTTGGGAGTCAGAGGTCATGGGTTCTAATCCCGGCTCCTCCACTTGTCAGCTGTGTGACTCTGGGCAAGTCACTTAACTTCTCTGTGCCTCAGTTCCCTCCTCTGTAAAATGGGGATTAGAAGTGTGAGCACATGGGACAACCTGATTACCCTGTATCTACCCCAGCGCTTAGAACAGTGCTCAGCACATAGGAAGTGCTTAACAAATACCAACATTATTTATTATTATTTAAAATGAGGATAAAGACTGTGAGCCCCACATGGGACAACCTGATTACCATGTATCCCCCCCAACCAGCGTTTAGAACAGTGCTTGTCACATAGTAAGTGCTTAACAAATGCCATCATTATTATTTGTTCAGTGCTATTAATTGAGCACTTACTGTGTGCAGAGCACTGTACTAAATGCAGGGAAAGTACAATTCAGCAATAAATAGAGACAACCCCTCCCCCACAACGGGCTCACAGTCTACCTAGAAGCAGAAGCAGCGGGGCTCGGCGAAAAGAGGCCGGGCTTGGGAGTCAGAGGTCATGGGTTCTAATTCATTCATTCATTCATTCAGTAGTATTTATTGAGCGCTTACTATGTGCAGAGCACTGTACTAAGCGCTTGAAATGTACAAATCGGCAACAGATAGAGACAGTTCCTGCCTATTGATGGAGGAGACGGACAGACAAAAACAATAGCAATAAATACAATCAAGGGGATAAACATCTCGTTAAAACAACGGCTCCACCACTTGTCAGCTGTGTGACTTTGGGCAAGTCACTTCACTTCTCTGGGCCTCAGTGACCTCATCTGTGCAATGGGGATGAAGACTGTGAGCGCCACGTGGGACCACCTGATGATCTTGTATCCCCCCAGCGCTTAGATCAGTGCTTTGCACATAGTAAGCCCTTAACAAATACCATCATTATTATTATTATTATCTCAACGCTTAGTAGAGAGCATGGTATATGGTAAGCGCTGAACGAATGTCGGCATCACTGTTATTAAACTCCTCCAAACCAGGGCAGGAGCGCGTCCTAGGGGGAGTTCTTCCCGTTCGGGGCCGCAGGGGGGCGCTGTGGCGGGTGGCCTCAACTGCGCGTGCGCGAGCTGCTCCCTGCCCCCGCCCCCTTCCTCCCAGTGCGCAGGCGCGTCTGCCCCCTTTCCCCCCCGCCCCCGTCCCCCCTGCCCCCAGCGCGCAGGCGCGGCTTCGCGGATTGGCCGCGCGCGGGCGCCGTCGTGCCGGTCGGGTGGCGGGTCCCGGCGGCGGCGGCGGCGGGCGGAGCCGGCGCGGCGCGGAAGATGGCGGCGGCGGCGGGCGCGGGGTCCGGGTTGCCGGGCCCGGTGGCGCAGGGTCTGAAGGAGGCGCTGGTGGAGACCCTGACGGGGATCCTGTCGCCCGTGCAGGACGTGCGCGCCGCCGCCGAGGAGCAGATCAAGGTGCTGGAGGTGACGGAGGGTGAGTGCGGCGCGCGCGCGCTCCCGCGGAGGGCTGGGCTGCCGGGCCTCGGCGCGCGCATGCGCGTGCGGCTGTCTGGCTGGCTCTGTGTGTGTGTGTGTGTGTGAGAGAGAGAGAGAGAGAGAGAGACACGAGGGCCCGAAAGATGGGGCGGGGGTCCTGGAAAGAGGTCGAACAGGACCGGAAGGGGTTGCATCCCCCCCTTAAGCGTTGAGTTCAGTGCTCTGCACGCCATAAGCGTCTAATAAATAGCACCGATCGGTTATATCAAAGCGGGAGCCCTTAGGAGGCTCCTAAAAATGGGGAGTGTCGGGGGTCCTGGAAAGAGGCCGAGCAGGACCGGAGAGGGGTTGCTTCCCCCCCACACCACAAGCGTTGAGTACAGTGTTGTGCACACCATAAGCGCCCAATAAATAGCACCGATCGGTTATATCAAAGCGGGAGCCCTTAGGAGGCTCCTAAAAATGGGGAGTGTCAGGAGTCCTGGAAAGAGGTCGAACAGGACCGGAAGGGGTTGCATCCCCCCCCTTAAGCGTTGAGTTCAGTGCTCTGCCCACCGTAAGTGCCCAATAAATAGCACCGATCGGTTATATCAAAGCGGGAGCCCTTAGGAGGCTCCTAAAAATGGGGAGTGTCAGGGGTCTTGGAAAGAGGCCGAGCAGGACCGGAGAGGGGTTGCATCCCCCCCTTAAGCGTTGAGTACAGTGCCGTGCACAACATAAGCGCCCAGTAAATAGCACCGATCGGTTATATCAAAGCGGAGGCCCTTAGGAGGGTCCTAAAAATGGGGAGGGTCTTGGGTCGGGGGTCCTGGAAAGAGGCCGAGCAGGACCGGAGAGGAGTTATATCTCTCTTCAAACGTTTAGTATAGTGCTCTGCTCTCAGTAAGCACTCCCTAAATAGCGCTGATTGATTGTAATCAGAACGGGGGTGGTTAAGAGGCCCCTAAAAGATGAGGCTTGTCTTGGGTCAGGGGTCCTGGGAAGAGGTGGAGCAGGACTGGAGAGGGGCCTAGGTCGGGGCCAAAGAGGAGTAGAGAAGGGTTGATCTCTTCTCAACCGTTTAGTAAAGTGCTTTGCACAGAGTAAGGGTTCAGTAAGTGGCATTGATCGATTGTATCAAAACTGCCTTGAAGCCACTGACCTGGGGGGCCGGGTAATGAGCCTGATCGTTGTAATTAAGTGCTTACCATGTCCCAAGAGTATGCGCTACCACTGGGGCAGACCCAGTTCCTGACCCACAGGGGGTCACAGGTATGTCATCCTGACAACCTGATTACCCTGTATCTACCCCAGCGCTTAGAACAGCGCTCTGCACATGGTAAGCGCTTAAATACCAACAATATTATTATTATTACTATCCCCAGTGCCTTTTGCAACAGAAAACGGGGCTGTCAGCCCACGTGAGGCGCAGCCCCAGGGGGCCACGAGAGAGTGATGCCATGGCCAAGTTTGAAAAGCGGGTGAGGAGATCTGGGGTATTTGGTGCTGATCGTCAAAGCCGCATTGGGGTCAGCCCCGCAGATTCCTGTTCCAGAGGTGTCTGGTCACCACCCCGCGTTTCTCACGTGAAATTTAGTTATATTAATGTCTCTCCATGTTTCCCCCTTCCTCAAAAACCTTCAGTGATTGCCCAGCCACCTCCGCGTCAAACAAACTCCTTACCGGCGGCTTTAAAGCGCTCAATCATCTTGCCTCCTCCTGTCCTTCCTCACTGGTTTCCCTATACAACTTAGTCTACACACTTTGCTCTTCTAATGCCAACCTACTCACCGTACCTCGATTTCTTGTGTTTCGCCACTGACCCCTTGCCCACCTACTGCCTCTGGCACTTCATATCCAAAAAAAGGATCACTCTCCCCACCTTTAAAGCCATATTAAAATCACTTCTCCAAGAGGCCTTCCCCCAACTAAGCCCTCATTTCCTTTACTCCTCCCTTCTACGTCTCACTTGCACTTGAATTTGCACCCTTTATTCACCCACCAGCACTTACGTACATATCCACAGTTGATTTTAGTGCGTGCCTCCCCTTCTATGCTATAAGCTCCTTGTGGGCAGGGAACGTGCTTACCAACTCTGTTAAATTATATTTTCCCCAGAGCTTAGTACAGTGTTCTGCACACAGTAAGTATTCAGTAAAGATTGTAAGCTCCTTGTGGAACCGGAATGTGTCACCCAACTCTGTCATAGTATACTCTCTCAAGTGCTTAGTACAGTCCACTACCCACAGTGTAAGTGCTCAATAAATATCATTGATTCCTACTGGAGATCAGGGACTGCTTCTCCCAGTCAGCATTCATTCATTCAGTCATATGTATTGAGCGCTTACTATGTGCAGAGCACTGTACTAAGCACTTAGGAAGTACAATACAGCAGTAAAGAGAGACAGTCCCTGCCCACGGCGGACTCACAGTCCAGCAGTGGGGGAGAGACATCAAGACAGATAAACAGGCATCAATAAAAATAAATAAAATTGCAGATCTATGCAGATACACGAAAGTGCAGCCGGGCTGGGAGGGGGGGAAGAGTAAAGGGAACGAGTCAGGGTGACGCGGAAGGGAGGGGGAGCTGAGGAAAAGTGGGGCTTAGTCTGGAAAGGCCTTTTGGAGGAGATGTGCCTTCAGTAGGGCTTTGAAGTGGGGAAGAATGATTGTCTGACAGATCTGAGGAGGGAAGGCGTTCCAGGCCAGAGGTAGGATGTGGGCCAGGGGTCGGAGGTGAGTTAAGCTTGATCGAGGCTCGGTGAGAAGGAAAGGGCCAGAGGAGCAGAGTGTGCGGGCTGGAATGTAGAAGGAGAGAAGGGAGGTGAGGTAGGAGGGGAGAAAGTGATGGAGAGCTTGACTGCTGTGTGGCCTTGGGTAAGTCACTTCACTTCTCTGTGCCTCAGTTCCCTCATCTGTAAAAAGGGGGTGAAGACTGTGAACCAACCCGATTTGCTTATATCCACCCCAGTTTTCCATCAAACGCTAGGAGTGTAGACCCTTTTACCCTATTCAAAGTCACAGCCAGGCCTGTTGGGACCCAGTGTTGTTCTACCCTGTTCTTTCTCTTTTGTAATGGTATTTTTTTAGTGCTATTTTGTACAGGGCGCTGTACTACGCGCTGGGGAAACTCTTCAGATTTAACACAGTCCTTGTTCCACATAGAGCTCACAGTCTTAATCCCCATTTTACAAATGAGGTAACTGAGGCACAGAGAAATGAAATGACTTGCCCAAGATCACACAGCAGAGAAGTGGTGGAGTCGGGATTAGAACCCAGGTCTTTCTGACTCCTAGGCCTGTGCCTTATCCATTAGACCACACTGCTTTCAGGCTTAAAAGTCACCACCTCCAAGAGGTTGTCCAGAAGATGCCTCAGCCTTGTTAGAACCAACACAACCCTCAGGCTAGTTGGTCTTAGCATCTCTATCAGGAGCCTCGTTCTTATTTCTCCGATTCGGTGATTTTACTGCTGCTGTTGTCCACCGCCACCGAAGAGTGGAGAGGGGATGGACAAGGGTCCCTTTGAGGCCACCATGGGTCACATCTCCTGGGCTCTGTACAGTGCAGTGTTCTGAACATAGTGAACGCTCAGTAAGTACTGTTGATTGAGGAGTATTAGAGACTTGGGTGGGGGGGGGGGGAATGTCTTGAGCATTTATTAAATGAGGACCTGGGTTTGGCAGTGAATTTCCCCAGTGAATTGGCCTTTCTCCCTGTATGCCTGTCATCAGGAATGCTAGCCACTTGAGCAAGAGGGGATTGAGCCTGGGACTGTACAAAGGAGGGAGAGAACTCCTTTGTCTTTCTTTGTCTCCTGGTGCCTTGGGGCCTCAGCCCTGGAATGCCTATGTGATTTGATTTGCTTATAATATATTCCAAAACCTTTGCAAAGAGATGAGTTCGACATCCCTTCTTGAGCAACAATGCTGATCTGGAGCTCAAGGGGACAGAGTGTTCTTCCTCTAGCCTGGCTCTCTTGTCCGAGAAAGTGATCTTAGATCAACCCTGGGAATGGTTATTTATTAAGTGCCAGGGGAGAGTCTCTTCAGGTTGTGAGGTCACTAGGTTAGACCCAGCGGTCCATCCAAGCCAGCAGTGAGATAGTTGCCTTCTTTGATATGGAAGCAGCTTGGAGTAGCGGCTAGAGCACGGGCCTGGGGGTCGGAAGGTCATGGGTTTCAATCCCGGCTCTGCCGTTTGTCTGCTGTGTGACCTTGGGCAAGTCACTTCACTTCTCCGCGCCATCTGTAAAATGGGGATTGAGACTGTGAGTCTCGCGTGGGACAGGGACTGTGTCCAACCATTTTTGCTTCTATCTATCCCAGCACTTAGAACAGTGCCTGGCACAAAGTAAGCACTTAACAAATACTATAATTACTTAATTCATCCCCTTCCCTGCTTGGTGGCTTTCTTCCAGAAGAAGAGTTTCCCTCCTCTCCCCCTCCCCTCAACACACATACACCTTTTACCCTCTAATAAACAGTTTCACAGGGGCCTAGGGCCATTTTATCTATTGTGTGGGTAGGGTTTTCTCTCCCTGGTGGGAGGGGTTGTGAGATTTGAGTCCCTCTGGTCATGAAGGGTAGTTTGAAACTAGCCCTTAGAGAACAGTTTTCTGCTGCTCCTTGGTTGTGGGGAGGGACTTGTGACTGATGGTTCCATGTCACAAATATGGGCTCCACTTTGGTTCTGTGTCTCCTTGTTCAAGCCTCTGCCACAGCCTTTACAGCCCTGCATCTTTCCTTAGTGACCAGATTGATTGATTTGATCCTTCTCTTGGTGAGCCAATGTTCCAGGGGAGGTGAGGGATGTGTTTTGCTCTAGCATCAAGGTTCCTGGCATGTTCCAACTTACTGTAACTTTGTTCTGTATTTTGGTAGGGAGGTACAGCCTCAGCTGGACCAAGCTAGGTACAGACTGTCAAGAATCTGGCTGAACATCCAGATCCAGTCCCTTTTCATCATCAGTGGTATTTATTGAATGTTTACTGTGTGCAGAGCAGTGTTCTAAGCACTTGGGAGAGTACAATACATAGGAGTTGGTAGACATCTTCCGTGCCCACAACGAACTTACATTATAGCGTGGAAGATGGACATTAAAATAAATATGCAGCATTGCCCAGTGAAAAGAACATGGGCCAGGGGGTCAGAGGACCTCCCAGCGCCGCCAAGTGCCTACTGCATGACCTTGAGCAGGTCACTTACCTTCTCTGGGCCTAAGTGATTTATCTGCGAAATGGGGATTCTTATTTAGATCCTGATACTTAGACACTTAGATGTGGAACCTGATTATCTTGTATCTATCCCAATGCTTAGTACAGTGCTTGGTACATAGTAAGTGCTTCACCAATAGCATGATTATTATAAATAATCTGTAATATGTAATTTGTAGATGTTACCTAAGTGCCTCAGTTACCTCATCTGGAAAATGGGGATCAATACTGTGAGCCCCAAGTGAGGCGTAGATTGTGTCCAACCTGATTAGCATTTATCTATCCCCAGCACATAGTGTATGTAGTGCCTGGCTTGAAGTAAGCGCTTAACAAATTCCATCTTAAAAGAAAAAAAAAGTGCTGTAGGTCTGAGGGTGGGGTAAGTATCCAGTGCTCAAAGGTCACAGATCCACAGATTTCTGTTTCACAGGACCTGTTTGGCACCGGGCACCTTTTGAAAACTTCTGGAAGCTTTGCATTCAGGCCTGGGCTAAGACTGCAGCTACAGGCAGATTCAGAAGATGCTCTTTAGCATCTGTCTAACTGGCCAGAGAGGTGCTTTGATCGGCATTGGCGTTTTTTTCCTAAAATGGTCAGCTTGTGGACAGTCATCTGGCCCACCATGTCCTAGGCAACTGAGACATTCAGGCTGCTGGGGTCATGCCCCTCGTGTTGACCTCTGGTCCTTGTACTCTCAGGGACAGTTGGAATGTCTCAGAGAAAGGGTGGACAGCTGGTAGAACTGCCTCTTTTCTGATTTTTCTAAACCCAGGGCTCCAGCAAGAGCCCAGTCCCCTTCCACCCCCCCAACTCCTGTTCTTCCTCCTTTCCTGCCCCAAGGTCAGTAGGCAGGCTCTGTTCCGGGCTTGGTGGTACTCAGTGTGCTCTTACATGTTTTTCTGAGGAAAAGTGACATCATCATCATAACGGTGGTATTTGTTAAGCGCTTATTATATGCCAGGTACTGTACTAAGCTCAGGAGTAGGTACATAATAATCAGGTTGTAAACCATCCCTGTCCCACACTAGGCTCCTTATCTAAGTAAGCCGGAGAACCGGTATTGAATCCCCATGGCAAAGATGAGGAAATTGAGGTCCAGTGAAGTCACCTACCCCAGGTAATGTAGCAGGCAAGGGGCAGAGCCAGGATGAGAAGTCAGGTCCTCGGATTCTCAGTCTTGGGCTCTTTTCAGCAGGCCCTTGCTGTTTTAGCATGGCAGAGTGACTGAGCCTGTTTTCCCCTCAAGACTCCTCCTTTGTCTCTGGCCTGGTCTTCCGTAGTTCCTCCAGGGTCTGGCCTGGGATTGGGTTTGAAGGGCCTAGGCCAATCTCCGTTACCAGGGCCTTTGAGCCCAGAGTTTTTTAGGAATGAGCCTCAGATTGAATGAACCAATGAGCAGCCTCTAGAGATTGTGTTTGCTTGTTCTGAGAGACTGCTGGAGGGCCCCCGGAGTCCCACAGGCGGGCCCCCCTTGACCCTCCTTCCTGAGTGCTGGGTCGTGCCTGGTCTGCTGGAAGCACCAGACCACATCCATCAATGTCTCCGGCTTCTTTGTCCTCTCCAGTGCCCCTGGGGCTTTTTCAAGGCCATTCAGCATGTTGCCCGGGGTTGCTGACAACTGATTTCTCCCCCCAGCTTCCCCAACGCCCCCATCCCTACACCAACTCCCGAATAGGGGGTGGGCTTGGGGACTGCTTATTCACAGCCCCTTAACTCCAAAAGAAATCTCCTTGTCTTCCTGGGGCCTTGGGGTATGGCTCTGGGACTTGGCAGAACTGAGGGTTCTCAAGCTCTCACCTGGTCCCTCACTGCCAGCTGCAGCAGCAGCCCCAGATGAGAAACGTTCCCCCCAGTGAGGCAGGTGGCCAGGATCCAGTTCCAAACTGCACCTTCTTTCTTCCAGCCCCTGACCCGAAGAACCGATGAAAAGCTTTTTCACCAGAGCCTGCTGTATGAGCCCCGGGTGTGGGCGAGGTCAGAAAAACGTGTCTGGCCCCAAAGATCAGGGAGTTGACCGCCCTGGTCCAATTTTCTGGTCTAATTTCCTGGCTCGTCTTTCTGGGAGGGAAGAAGTGACCTGAGGAGCAGTTGCCTGGGAAGACCTGTGTCTGAGACCTCTGCATCCCCAACCGGAGATGAGGTGCTGGTTTGCCTGGAGTTGGATGGCTCTGACGGGTTTCTCTCAGCAGCCTGGCAAGATGGCCTTGGCACATGTGCAGCGAGGGAGGGAGGGAGGGAGGGACAGGGATGACAGGAGAAAGTGGGGCCCAGATGTGCTCCAGATCCCCCGGCGGCAGAATTAGAGCTGAATTCCCCGCCTCCTGGCTCCCACGTCCCTCGGGCCCTTGATGGTCGGTCATCCTCCATGATCGTCTGGGAGGCCAGTCCAGAGGAGACTACCTTCGGAAGCAGTTCTGTCTCCCTCTCCCCCGCACCTTCCTTCCCACCTGAGAGCTCTGGATCCAGAGCCCCCGGGGGTGGGGCTCCATCTGCTGCCTGCCAGGCCAGCGGGTCGGGCGTGGTAGATCCTTGCTTGGGGATTGAGGCCTTGGACCATCATTTCCTTCACTTCTTCGGGCTGTTGCCTTTGGGTAGAGAGATTGGAGGCGTTTTTCCCGTGACCTGTTGACCCGAAATGTCAGTCACATTTGCTGTCTGGCCCCTGACAGCCGATGCTTCTCTGGGCGGGGTCATTTAGCGCCCGCCTCCCATGGCACCCTAGAATGTAGGGCTTGAGGGGTGGGGGCTGTTATCTCTTCCTGACATCCCTTCCCTGACCCTCCCCCTGCCCCACCTCCGCCACCCCATTCAGGGGATGTCCAGATCCCTGAGCTTTGATGTTCCCAGCTTGGCTGCCTGGAGAGACATTCCTACCAACCGGGACCTTTCCTTTCTGGTTCTCATGAGCGCTTTTCTGGCTCTCTTGCAGTGTAGCGTAAGCGAGGGGGAGTCCCTGGAGGATCCAGACGCACTCCTGGGCCGTGTGGCGGCGGTCACTGAGCCGGGCGGAAGGCGGCTGTGCTCGGAGAAAGGCCAGTGGTGGACTTTTCTTTTTCCTTTGGGCTGGTGTCCCCCGCTCCCCGGCCCTTTCCCTTCCCCCTGACCCTCCGTGCACTCCTCCCACACCCAAACTAGCATCCCAAGCCCTGTGTTCCTCTTTTCTCCTCTGGACTTGGCAGGCTAAATAAGTTTGTTTAAAGCGGAGTGGGGTGAAGGGAGAGGGAGGGGAGCTTCACCCTTGGGGATGAAAAGACGTGGGGCAAGAGGATGCCTAGTCTGGAAGCTCCTGGAGGGTGTGGATCATGTCTACTAATCCCTAATGCAGTCGTCCTCAGGTGTTCAACGAATGCCAAAAGGAAGGCCTTTTGAAGATGTGATTTTAGGAGGGTTTTGAAGGTGGGGAGAGTGGCGGGCAGTCAGATATGGTGGGGGAGGGAGTTCCAGACCAGAGGGAGGATGTCAGTCAGTCGTATTTATTGAGTGCTTACTGTTTACAGAGCCCTGTACTAAGCACTTGTGAGAGAACAAAATAACAGAGCCATTCCCTGCCCACTATGAGATTACAGCCTAGAGGGGGAGATAGAGATTAATACAAATGAGTACATTACAGATATGTACATAGGTACTGGGGGGCTGGGAGCAGGGATGAATGAAGGGAACTAGGGCAGTGCAGAAGATGAAATAGACAGGATTGAGGAACAGTGAGCCAGGTGGCATTAGAAGAGCGAAATGTGTGGACTGAATATACCTGGGAGGTAGGAAGCCACAGATGTCAGCCTAGTGTAGTGGATAGAGCATGGGCCTGGAGTCAGAAGGTCATGGGTTCTGATCCTGCCTCTGCCACTTGTCTGCTGTGTGATCTTGGGCAAGTCACTTCACTTCTCTGTGCCTCAGTTATCTCATCTGTAAAATGGGGATTGAGAATGTGAGCCCCACATGGGACAGGGACTGTGTCCAACCCAATTTGCTTGTATAATAATGATATTGGTATTTGTTAAGCGCTTACTATGTGCAGAGCACTGTTCTAAGCGCTGGGGTAGATACAGGGTAATCAGGTTGTCCTATGTGAGGCTCACAATCTTAATCCCCATTTTCCAGTTGAGGTAACTGAGGCACAGAGAAGTGAAGTGACTTGCCCACAGTCACACAGCTGACAAGTGGCAGAGCCGGGATTCGAACCCATGACCTCTGACTCCCAAGTCCGTGCTCTTTCCACTGAGCCACGCTGCTTCCCCCAAGTGTCTTAGTACAGTGCCTGGCACATAGTAAATGCTTAACAAATGCCATAATTTTTATTATCCCCATTTTACAGATAGGGAAAGTGAAGCCCAGATAGGTAATAACTTGCTCAAGAGCCCATAGCAAGACTGTGGCAGTTAATAATAATAATTGCTGCTTCTGTTAAGCGCTTACTTTGTGGCAGGTAGTGTACTAAGCACTTGGGTGGATACAAGTGAATTGGGTTGGGCACAGTTCCTGTCCCACGTGGGGCTCATAGTCTCAATCCCCATATTACAGATGAGAGAACTGAGGCCCAGAGAAGTGAAGTGACTCGCCCAAGGTCACACAACAGACAAATGGTGGAGCCGGGATTAGAACCCATGACCTTCTGACTCCCAGGTGTGTTCTATCCATTACGCCCTGCTGCTTCTCTAAGATCTGGGACTAGAACCTCAGTCGCCTGACTCCCAGATCTATCCTCCTTCTGCTCGACTGGGCTGCCTCCCTGTACCTTCATGTAATGCTTCTGTGTGGCTCAGAGACTAGTTTTCATGATGTTGCAGCTTTTAGGCAGGTAATACCCTTACAGCTCTGGCAGAAGAAGGGATTCGTTGCCCGAGTCAGGACAACACAATTCAGGAGCCCGGGGAAAGTTTATTTGCCGGAGAACTGAGGCCAGTAGTGTCGGCGTTGAACTGACTTGATTTTTTTTCCAAAGCAACCGGGTGAAGAATTACTGACCACCTTTGTAAGAGCGGCGCTGGACCTCCTGCCACATTCGGCTTCATAAAGCAGCCCCTCCGAGCGGAGCTTCCCTCTTCTCGAAATGGCAGCCTTCCTCAGTTTCCGAGACCGACTCTATTCAGACATCTAAGTGGAGGTTGCGCCAACCCCAGCACCCAAATTGTTTCTTTGTAGCTGAGAGATCCTTTCCGGTATACATAGTGCAAGGGGCCAGATGAGATGGAGATGAGCAGGTGCAGGGGATGGGCTGAGTTCTGGGCTCCTCCTCCTTGGGCTGGTCTCGGGCACGTTGGTGTTGGCGATGACCAGCACTGCACAATCCCCACTCCCAAACAAGTCCCCGGGGCATGTGAAGCCAGGTGTCCAGAGGGAGTGATGGGGCAGTTTGGGGAGCAGGGTGAGGCTGCCACCACCTTGGGCAGTTAAGCTGGTCACTAATCATCATCGGGTTCTCTCTCACCTGCAAATCTGCTCCTGGAAGCGGATGGCTGACCGGGCCGCCCCCCAGGACCCAGCTAAGTCTCGAGGAGAAAGAAAGAGATGCAGGCCGAGGTTCCACGCTGCCTCCGCTCTGGAGGGAACTGCTGGTGGCGGTGGTTTTGAAGGGAGCACACTGTCAGGCCTCAGCAGTTGCCTACAAGGGACTTGCCGCTGGCTATTGAGAAACTGCTCCAAGAGCCCGCGTGGTTCCCACGTTGGGCCATCATCCCTCCTCCTCATTGGCGAGGCTTCCGTGGCAGGCAAATGACGCTCCTTTGGCCCGACCCCTCCTCGTGACGATTTCTCCAGTGCCCTAAGTTCCGGCTCATCCGGGACTTCTTGCTCTTGGCTCTGGTGGGCCCGTACATAATGGGGAGACCACCTTGGGTGGCCCTCTGGTTTATAGACACTTGGCACCCCACCAGCCAAAGGAAGAGGTGAACCTGAGAGGTCCAAAATGCTTAATGATGGCCCCTCAGATCTCTTTCCCTGCCTGCTACAACTGAAGCACTTTTACCTAATGGCAATTATTACCTTTCCACTGATGCTGCACTCTCCGAGGTCACCACTGACCTCCTCAAAGCCAAATCCACTGGGCTCTACCTTGTCCTCATCCTCGTCCACCTCTCAGCCACCTCTGACACTGTGGGACTCCCCCTCCTTAAAGTGCCTTGGTTTTACTGATTTGGTATTAGCTTGGTTCTCCTCCTGCTTCTCTGACTGCCCATTCTTTTCTCCATTCCCTGGCTCCTCTTATGCCTCTCTTCCCTTAACTGCAGGTGTCCTATGATGCTCCCTCTCTCTTCTCTCTGGGCCCCCATACTCTCTCTCTGGGTGCTCATTCACTCGTCTGACTTCAGCAATTCCCTCTTCATGGACGACTCTACCCCCTCTAGCCTGACCTGTCATCTCACCCGCAATCCCGCACCTTCCACTTGCCTCTGGGACATCTCCATTTGAATGTTCTGCCAACTTCTCGAATTTAGATGCTAAAGCTGAACTACTCCACTCCCAAATCTACCCCTTCCTCTTCAACCGGCTGCTGGTTTGGTGGAAGTTAGGGCCACCGGGTGGCTGGCCTCCCTGCTTCCAGCTTCCCCCCTTTTCAGCCTATCCTACAGGTCTCTGCAGGGATCATCTTCCTGAAGCGTCACTTGGCTCACATCTCCTTGCCTCTCGAAGCCCTGCACTGGCTCCCCGGGTTCCTCCACACCCAGCAAAAATGCCGTGTGATTGGTGCAAGGCTCTCTGCACCCTCATCCCAGTGTACACATCTGCTGTCTTCACCTGCTCCTCCTAACCCACCCTGGGCCTTCCTTCCCTCCTGCCAACCCAGGTTCCTAACTGTACCTTGTTCTCAACTTCCCCACCTCCAGTCCTTGCTCACTCTGTGCCCTTGGCTTAGCACTCTCTCTTCCCCCTCAGCTCCATTAGATCACACAGCTTTCCCCTAAATTGAAAGCCCACCTCCTTCAACCTGCCTTTTGTGATTAATTCCAGCTTTCCTTATGTACCTGTGAGAAGCAATGTGGCATAGTGGCAAGAGCTCGGGCTTGGGAGTCAGAGGATGTGGGTTCTGATTCCGCCTCCACCACTCGTCTGGTGTGTGACCTTGAGCAAGTCACTTCAGTCATATTTATTATTTTGTGCAGAGCGCTGTACTAAGTGCTTGGAAAGTACAATTTGGTAACAAATAGAGACGACCCCTACCCAAAAACAGGCTCACAGTCTAGAAGAAATGATGGTGTTGGTTAAGTGCTTACTATGTGCCAAGAACTGTTCTGAGTGCGGGGGTAGATAGAAGGTAATTAAGTTGGACGTGGTCCTTATCAGATATCGGGCTCACAATCGAGATAGGAGGGAGAACAAGTACTGAACCCTTATTTTGCATATGCGGAAACTGAGGCTGAGTGAACTGAAGTGACTTGCCCAAGGCCACACAGTAGGCAAATGAGGGAGCTGGGGTTAGGACCCAGGTACCCTGACTCTTGGACCTGTGCTCTTTCCTTCAGGCTATGCTACTACTCATTTGTAAATATATATATTTGTTTATACATACTTTTGCCTGTCAGTCGCCCCCTCATCAAAGTGTAAGTTCCTTGTGGGCAGGAAATGTGTCACTTGCTTGTTCTGCACTTTCCTCATGCTTAGTATAGAGCATTGCATCTGGTGGATGCTCAAGACCTTTTCTACGACACAAAAGCAAAGATCTGAGGATAGAGCAGGTGGTGGCTTTGACTGACTTTGCAGACCCAATATCGGGGAAATTTACCTAAATGTCCCGTTCTTTTTCTTGCTGCGGCAAACATAAGTCCGAGCCTCCTAGGTATTGGGCCAGTGGGCCCGGAGGGGTTCTGGTGGCTGTGCCCATTTCAGGTGCCATCTTTAGACTGAGCTTTCTGGATAGCAACTCTCTCCCAGATAACCGTCTCATTTCAGTCCATTTGGTATCGGATGTAAACGCTCAAACTTAGTTGGCTTCATTCTGAAGCTCTTGGTGACGTGATGGTTTTCTCTGAATGACAGAATAACTCGGCTCTTTACATCGTGAGTTTATGCCCTCATGATTTTAAATAGAGATTTAAAATAGAGGCTGGCTCCTTTAGTCCCTTAGATTTCCTTTTCCATAGTCATCACCTTCTCCCAGCCCGTCCATTCTGCCATTATCACTGTTTTTTTTGCGGGGGCGGGAGGGGTATGTGTTAAGCACTTATTATCTTAATATATGCCCATCACCGAACTAAGCTCTGGGAAAGATTAAAAATTAGTCAGGTTGGACACAGTCCCTGTCCCACATGGAGCTCACAGTCTTAATCCCCATTTTACAGGTAGGTAACGGAGACCCAGAAGAGGTAAGTGTCTTGCCCAAGGTCACACAGCAGACAAGTAGTGGAGCGGGGATTAGAATCCAGGTCCTGACTCCCAGGCTCGTGCTCTATCACTAGGCTATGCTGCCACTGTTTGGCATTGTTGGCGAGTGATGGGGTCAATCTCGCATAGTCCTGAGACAGCTCTTTGGGCCTGAAAAATTTCTACTTGGTGGTGGTATTTGTTAAGCGCTTACTATGTGCAGAGCACTGTTCTAAGCGCTGGGGTAGACACAGGGGAATCAGGTTGTCCCACGTGGGGCTCACAGTCTTCATCCCCATTTTACAGATGAGGTAACTGAGTCACAGAGAAGTGAAGTGACTTGCCCAAGGTCACACAGCAGACAAGTGGCAGAGCTGGGATTCGAACTCATAACCTCTGACTCCAAAGCCCGTGCTCTTTCCACTGAGCCACGCCTTGTGGAAGCCAGTTTTCCAGGCTTGTTTTTTTCTTTCTCTGCCACCAAATGATTAAGAAGCAAGAGGTGATTGGATCAGGGGATGGCCTAGGTTGGATCTACACTCGGGACACCCATCAAGATTTCTCCACAAGTTGGTTCTCAGAGGTCTTGGCTTGTCCTCCTCTCCCTAAAACCTGGAGCCATCTCCCGGGTCTAGATATTTAGAAGCATGGCATACCTAGTCTGGGGTGACTAGATACCTTAGGGTGTGCCACCCTCTTCCCTTCCCTTCCTCATGGTTGTCCTATGGTTCCTAGCAACCTCTTGGTGCTTGGTTTGAGGGGTGGGAGCGCGAGGCTGTCCCCACCAGGCCTGGGAATGGGGAATCACTTTGAGGCTTCTCTGTGGCTGTGGGCTGCAGCCCACTCAGAGTATGGATTTCTACTTCCATTTTTCGTATTGCAAGGAGTAAAGAGAGCACTGTCTTCTTTTCTTTTTCATTCATTTGTTTTTATAGTAGTGTTGGAATCGTGTATTTAAAAGGTATTAATTTGTTTTGGGTATTCTTTTGAGGCTTGGGTATCTTTGACCTTGCATTGTCATTCAATTGGATATTTGAAACTATTGCTCATTTTTGGAAAACCATTAAATCTAAACTTGTGGTAGGCAGGGAACATGTCTGTTTATTGTTGTAATCTCCAAAGCACTTAGTACATTGCCTGTATGCAGTAAGTGCTTAATGAATTTGATTGAATGAATGAACCTCTTGAGCGCTTGCCCCAGTGGTGGCCACCTGCCCTTTCTTTGGGAAGGAGGAGCCTCTTTCCCGAAACCCTTCCTGGGGCCTCGAGGGTCCACTCTGGCCATTTTGTGTTGATGGTCTCGGCCTGCCCCTGGGCTCACCCTCAAGGTTTCTCTTTCAGAGTTTGGCGTTCACCTGGCAGAGCTGACTGTGGATCCCCAGGGGGCCTTGGCCATTCGGCAGGTCAGTACAGTACGGGCTGTGGAAGGTTCTTTCTTCTCTCTCTCTCCCTCCCTCTTTCTCTCACTCGCCCTCTCTCTCTCTCCCTTCCCCCCTGCCCCGACACTTTCTCCTCTTTCTCTGGGAGGACTGTAGGGGTGGCTTTGTACAGGCGGCATGCAAGAGCTCTTTAACAAGCTGAGCTGGAGAGCACTTCTGGGCAGACAGGGAGTCTTTATGCATGTTGTGAGACACACCCTTTTCAACCTGCCAACTCCCCTTGGGGGTGGTGGGGGGTGTATCCCTCCCCTCCTCACACTCTCCTCCCTCCCCTCCTCAAACTCTCCTCCCTCCCCCTTACCCACTCACTCTCTCTCTGCCTCTCTCTCACCAGCTGGCATCTGTCATCCTGAAGCAGTATGTGGAGACACACTGGTGTGCCCAGTCAGAGAAGTTCAGGCCACCGGAAACAACAGAAAGGGTGAGGAGTTTCCCTCTGTCTTCTCTCCCCTGAGGAAAGTTGAGGGATGGTTGGTCCCAGTGGCCAGAACCAGTTTCACTGGAGTGGGGAGGTGGGCCGGAGCCTAGGAAACAAGCCAGTGGTCAAGCCTACCCTGGGAGAGGTGTGTGATGAGCTGGGAGAACTGGCCCACCCTTTCACTGTTGGAGCCACTGGTGCTTGGTGTAGTGGATAGAGCATGGGCCTGGAAGTCAGAAGGTCGTGGGTTCTAATCCCAGCTCCTCTAATCCCAGGTCTGTTGTGCGACCTTGGGCAAGTCACTTCACTTCTGTGCCTCAGTTGCCTCATCTCTAAAATGGGGATTGAGACTGAGCCCCAAATGGGACAGGAACTGTGTCCAACTCAATGTGCTTGTATTCACCCTAGTGCTTAGTCCAATGCCTGGCACATAGTAAATGCTTAACAAATACCTTATTATTCCCCAGGAGAGTCTGAGGTGAACTCTTCTTGCTCCCAGGGGCTTTTCCCAGGGAAATGCCTGCTGTTCCCTGTCTCAGTCAGTCACTCAGTAGTCTTTATTGAGCACTTACCATGTGCAGAGCACCTTATTAATCACTTGGAAAAATCCAGTACAGTAGATGTGGTAGACATCATTCCTTCCCATCAGGAGTTTAGAAGTGCTGCAGGGGTTGGGTGAGAATCAAAGTGGCTTAGAGAGCCTGGGGTATAGGCAACAGGCCAAAGGGAGAATAGTGTGTGGGGGCGGGAAATGAGGAATTAGTCAAGGAAGGCTTCCTGGAGGAGGTTTTTAAGGTTCTTAAGGCTTTGAAGATGAGAGCAGTGCCAGCCAAATGAGAAGTAGGAAAGAGTTCCAGGCAGGAGGGAGGATGGGAGCAAGGGGTCCATGACAAGAAACAAGAACAAGGCCCCGCGAACAGGCAGTGCCCATCACAGTGCCGCTGGGTGCGTGGCTCCAAGCGGGCGGGCAGACCTTGAGGTGTGTCACCTCACACGTGCAGGGGACTGTGACTGACCGACCTCAGAAAGAGTTGGGATGGGGTTCATTTTGGATACCTGAGTCAAGAATGAAAGAGAACCTCCTGGTGACAATCTATCTAGATAGACAGTCGGACAAGCACTTCAATTAAGTTCCCTGCAGCTGCTACCTAGATAGAGTTGTGGGCCTCTTAATCCCATACCTCACACACCTCGAGGCAAGCCCATTCCAGTAGTTAATCTCTCTGGCAGTTGTCGACCTCCTGAGTTTCCCATCCTAACTTTGGGCTGGTCATGGTGTGGACCGCCCCCATCACACCAAGTATGAGTGCCTGGCTTGTACCAGCTCATGTCCTCTGCATGGAGGCTCCAAGGACCCTCCAATCAACCTGGATTCTTATGCCTCTCTACCAGACTTGGAAATGCAGAGCACTGACATGTCCTCATTTCGTGAGTCAACCTAGAGAGCTTGCCCTTCGGCACGTATGGCGTGTCATCTCACCGGTTGAGCAGTCCAAGATCCTGCTCTTTCGGCACAGACTCCCGAGTTACCTCGTTCGGGACCCTCTTGGGTGTGGGGTTGAAGGTCACGGGCTAAAACAGGGGACCCTCTCTTCCAAAGGCAAAAATCGTCATCCGGGAGCTGCTTCCCAGCGGCCTGAGGGAGTCGATCAGCAAAGTGAGGTCTAGCGTGGCCTATGCAGTGTCGGCAATCGCTCACTGGGACTGGCCAGAGGCCTGGCCCCAGCTCTTCAACTTGCTGATGGAGATGCTGGTGAGCGGGGATCTGAAGGCCGTCCACGGAGCCATGCGAGTGCTCACAGGTACCAGCGGCCTTGTTTCGGGGTGGGTTGGGGACAGCCCAGTGACTCGGTGTTGCCCAGGGTCAGAGGGTTCACCTGGTAGTCCCCCCGAGGGTGTTCCCCCCCAGGGATCTTCCAGCTCACAATGAGGCCATTCTAGCCTCCCCCAGTTAGTCAGCAGGAGCAACTGAGCATGCATGGGGTACAGGAGAATTCCCTATGGTCAGGAGGATGAGCGCAGCAGGGAAGATGCACCAATCATAATCATTATAACAAGACTGGAATGGGTTTCATAAGTAGACCCAAATCCAAGGAGCAGGAGCATATAAGCACTTAACAATCCCCAAACAATAATCAAAACTTAGATACTTGCTAAAAGGTCTTAGGGACTGCCCTGAGCAGATCACCTGATTTGTCTGAACTCTTTGCAACATTGTACTGTTTTCCCAAGAGCTTCTCTTCTCCTTCCCCTCAGTAAACATTTCCTTGTCCTCCTACTTCCTTCTTTCCCTTTCTCAGGCCCCTTTTCCACCCCTTGAAGTATCTCCTCTAGCCCCTGACTGGTTCCTGTCTGGAAACAGCATGGCCTAGTGGAAAGAGCAGGGGCCTGGGAGTTTGAGGACCTGGGTAGTACTAATCCTGGCTCCGCCACATGTCTGCGGTGTGAACTTGGTCAAGTCACTTCTTTCTCTGGGCTTTAGTTCCCTCATCTGTAAAATGGAGATTAAGACTGTGATCCATATTTGGGACTGGAACTGGGCCCAACCCAACTATCTTGTATCTACTCAAGCGCTTAGTACAGTGCCTGGTTCACAGTAATTGCTTAACAAACACCACAATTACTATTATTATTATTAGTATTGTAATGTTATTCCCCCATACACCACAATAATCCCATCACTGCATCTCTGGCCTTGGGGGCTCCTCAGTCTTTCTCAGAAAATCAATCAATCGTATTTATTGTGCCCTTACTATAAAGGGCACTGTACTAAACAATTGGGGGAGTACAATACATTGGAACTAGCATATACGTTCTTTGGCCATTATGAGCTAACAGTATAGAGGGGGAGACAGACAGTAGTATGAATAAATAGATAACTTATATAAATTAAAGATATGTTCATAAGTACTGTGGGGTTGGGGTGGCCCCCAAAACCTTACAAATGGGGAGGTGTGGGGAGTGGGAACCAAACATGACAGGAAGAAGCTACTTGTGACTATTTCACTAGCCTCAGCCTGGGAACGAAATATGGACATCGGGGACCCCTTGCTTTCTTCGTAGAATTCACCCGCGAAGTGACCGATATCCAGATGCCACTGGTTGCTCCCGTCATTCTCCCCGAGATGTATAAGATCTTCACGATGGCAGAGGTACGGCAGCCGGCCCGCCCCACTAGCGGGTACCTGGAAGTGGATTAGGCGCAGGGGTGGTGAGGTGCAGGAGTGGGAGTGGTGGCCAGGGGGTGATTGTTGGTGAACCCCGGCATGGCGTGCCATGATGCAGGCTGCAGCTGAATCTGGATGGCACCCTGAGCATTTTGCTGAAACCATAAATGTGGTACCTTTCCCATTTCCGGTCCAGTTTTTGTCAGCACCTTTTTCCCCCACAAAATTGCAGAGAGGTGAGGGGGGGCATCCAGAGAAGAGAACTGAAATGGTCTAAAGAAGAGAAAAGAAACCTTCTGAGGCAGAGTTATAAAGGAATTAGGGTTGGTTAGCCTGGGGAGAAGGGAAGACCAAGAGGGAAATTGACTGGGTTCAGGTCTCTGACTTGAAGAATGCTAGAAAGTTGTCCTTCAGGCCCCCAGTGGGTCAGACAGGAGGAAATGGGTTTAGATGGCAGCAGGTGTTTCATTTAGCTGCAGAGAATAACTTTCTAGTGATCTGGGGAGTTAAATATTTCTACATTAGGGCAAACTTTTGAGGGAGGGTGTGGAATCTGCATCCCTGAAGCTATTAAAAACATGTGGCAGCCACCTCCATTTCAACCCACTATTCAGGATGATTTAGTCACACAGCTCCCTGGAGATAGGACAGCTCCCTGGAGATATGGGGAACATTGGAGTATGTTCTTTTAGAGGGTAAGCACCTTATAGGCAAGGAACAGGCTGCTTCGTTATTCTGTACTTCCCAAGTGCCTAGTACAGTGCACTGCACCACGGGGGTGCTCAGTAAATGCTACTGCTGATCCTACTTTCCTGCTCTAGGATTCCGTTACCAGGGAAGGTGACATGTATCTTGGGCCCTGGAAAGGATAAGTTGTGTTGTGTCTTTCGTTGGGACAGGATTTCCTTCGCATGGTTGATTGTCCTCTTCTCTGACCTGCCCCAGGTTCCAGGTAGAGAGCCGAGTGCTCAATCACTCAATCAGTAGGATTTATGGAGCCCCTGCTGTGTGCACAGCACTGTACTAAGCACATGGCAGAGTATAATGGAACAGTAGACTGGATCCCTGTCCTCAACAAGCTTACAGTAGTGGAGGAGAGAAATACTGCAAGAGTTGACCAATAGAAGGAATAAGTGGTGCATTTGTAGATGGGCGAGTACTTAAGTGCTAGGGTGTGAAAGTAGGGATGTACAGAAGTGTTTGGGGTGGTTGACCCAGAGGGCTGAGGTGGTTGTTGGGGAGATTACATCCTGGGAAGAGAAAGCAGTAATCTGGGGTGGGGTGGTGCCTCCTGGAGGAGATGGGATTTCCAAGGTGGGGTGACAGTTGTTCTCTGTCCCCTCCACTGAGTCTGGCATCCTCTTCCAGGTTTACGGTATTCGAACCCGATCCCGAGCGGTTGAGATTTTCACCACATGTGCCCATATGATCTGCAACATGGAGGAGCTGGAGAAGGTGAGCGGGCCCTGGGAGACGGGGCCATGGGCCCAGGACAGGCCATTCCATCACCGAACTGTGGCAAACGCTGATTTTCTCGGGCTGGGAGAGGCCCCGGTGTTTTGGAGACCGGATTCTTCTGGCCCCCATGATGACAAAGCCCCTTAGCAAAGCCCCTTAGCTGGCCCATGGGGCTGGAGCTAAAATCATCCATTCTGAATTGGTGCTGACATCCCCAAGGAGAAACCAGCCCAGGGTTTCTAATGACTTGCTGAGGCCCAGCAGCCTGGGGCAGTTGCTGTCCGGGAATTCCTCTCGTTGGTGGGCCGAGAGGCAGGAGTCAGCAAGAGCTCTGGAGCTGGGGCCCTCCTGGTGGGGTGGAGCTTGGTGGAGCCCTGTAGCATTATGATAGCTAGCACTCCTGCGCTCTAGAACCTCCCCACGCAGCCATGAGGCTTGTCCGGCCTTACCCAAGGTTCTGCTTCCTTTTCTCCAGGGTGCAGCCAAAGTCCTGATCTTTCCCGTGGTGCAGCAGTTCACTGAGGCCTTTGTGCAGGCCCTCCAGATGCCAGACGGCCCCACCTCAGACAGCGGGTTTAAGATGGAGGTCCTGAAGGTGAGGCTCTGTCCTGCTCCTCTCCGGGCACTGCACCCTTGAAAGCTGGGTCAGAGACTATGACCCTTTTCTAATTGGGAAGAGGGGTGAATCCATCCCAGCTCCGCCACTTCTCTGTTGTGTGACCTTGGCAAATCACTTCACTTCTCTGTGCCTCAGTTACCTCATCTGTAAATAGGACTGAGACCGTGAGCCGTTTGTGGGATAGGGACAGTGTCCAACCCGATTTGCTTGTATCCACCCCAGTGCTTAGTACAGTGCCTGACACAGAGTAAGCGCTTAACAAATACTACAATTATCATTATTACTGTTGTTATTATTGGTGTCCCTTTCATCGTCCTCACAACTGGTCCCCACGCCCAGAGGGCAATGGCCCCCACAGCTCATCTCGCCTCAGACAAGACGAGAGTTTCTGGGCCGGGCTGCAGGAGTCCTTAATGGTGGCTTTCTGGACTATCAGCTCTGCTGTCAGGTACCTCCCAGTCCTTCCCCCGACCCTGAGGATTTCTGCCTTCTTTTCACCTCCCATGCTCAAAAGGAAAAGTTGGCATCTCTGGCTCCTACGGTCTGTGAGAACCCTAAATCTTTTCTCCTCTCCCGCCCCCCATCAAAGGGGACACTGTATGCCCCCAAAATGTCCAGGTAAACTGTCTCCACCGCTCCATGACTTGATAGATTTGGGCCCCCAAGGGGCACTGGAAGTCTTCGGCGAAGAAAACCAATCTCCTCGTCTTTCTCCCCAAAGCAGTGGGCTTCCTGAGCTCCTGGACTTCCAAATTGAAAGGGTTTTTGTAGAAAATAAATAGAAAAGAATGTACTGTAAGTTCAGAAGTATCAAAGTAAAAATATTCCGTCTTCCTTAGCCAGGATTGAGTAAATTAATGGCAGTTTTAAACAGGCAGAGATGTATTTAAACCAGATTTGGCTTCACTGCCAAATCCTTATATTAATCTGGGTTCCCACAAAACTGCTAGTCATGATCGCAAGGGTTTGAAACACAAGGCATTTCATTTCTTCTTGTGGAAGGCCACCCGTAAGCTCCTTGTAGGCAGGGACTATGCCTACCAACTCTGTTGTATTCTCCCAAGAGCTTAGTACAGTGCTCTGCATACAGTAAGTGCTCAATAAATACCACTGATTGATTGATGGATTCTTTGACTCCCAAATCAAGGGGCAAAGAGAGAATTTGTTTTCCCTATATCCTTTTATAGTCTTTCCTTTTGACCTCCCCTTCATCTCAACCCTCTGCTGGAACAGAGGTGAGCTACCCCCCCCCAGGCCTCGCCAGGCATGCATGTCAGGAAGGGCTGCATGTCCCTCCCTGGTGCCCTGCGCCATCTGGGCAAACTGACACTGCAGAATACATTCACTCTTTTCCTCTTTTCACCCCTACTATCTCCACCCATTCCCCTGCACATCTTTAGCAGAAATATCAGTAAAGGGAACTCTCAGGCACCTCCAGTGCTAGTATTTATTGAGTGCCCATTTGGGACAATTCACTGCACTAAGCACTAGGGAAGTTGAGAACAAAGAGTCAATCAGTGGTGTTTATTCATTCCTTCAGTCGTATTTATTGAGCACTTACTGTGTGCAGAGCACTGTACTAAGTGCTTGGGAGAGGACAGTGTAACAATAAACAGTAAACAATAAACAGTCACATTCCCTGTCCACAAATTTATTGAATACTTACTGTGGGTAAAGCACTGTCCTCAGTGCCTAGGAAGTACAGTGACCTGTTCCTTGCCCAACAGGTATAGGAATCGAGGGAGCAGATAGATACAAAAACATGCATAGAGGAGTCCCACGATAAATAATTCAGTTATTTTCTTCACAGTACACCCTGATTTAATTCTGCTCTCTCTTTCCTATGAGAAGAGCCGTTCCTCCCCTTCTCTGCCCCCTACTTTGGTAAGCAAGGCCTATCCATTATTAGGGTTAACTCACTTAGTCACCTTTCATCTTGAGTTTCTGCAGTAGCCTTTCCCTGTTGCAACTGAAAGGCTCTCCCCCTTCCATAGTCATCGTTTAGCTGGAGGGCAAGGATCATCTCCTATTTCTGTTGGGCTCTTCTAAGGGCTTAGTACAGTGCTTTACAGAGAGTAAGCACTCAATGAATACTCTTGATTGATTGTTTTTAGCGCTCTTGGGGGATTAATTTTAATGCCGGTGTTTCACATAGCTCCCTTTCACTTGGCATTACTAGGGCTCAAACACCTCCCTCCTTTAGCTTTCTTTCTCCTTTCCCACCCCCTCATCCTTTGAAGTATTTTCACTTGAATTAGAAAGACTAAAAGCCCATCTCAGCAGCTGACTCTTTCCTTTTTGCTATTTGATATTAGCAGAATCTTTTTGTTGACTAGGATGTTAAAGATAACCCTTACAAAATAAAATATTTACCTTTGTGCACATACAAAACAAATTCAATGTTAGTGGTACATACTTACATTACTATTTGCTCTTGTAATTATATCACAGATTTTATCACTGTTTTTTAATACTTATATTTGAGTCCACTTTATTTTTTAACCTGGGGAACATATTAATGCAATTTCCATTGTTTCTGTGGTGCTCTTTTGCTGTACATGTTGAACATCAGCAGGTGTCAGGTGCTCGATATAGGATTTGGTCCCCTTCTGCCCTCACTCTCTTGGAACTTTGGTTAAGCCGAGGACGTCGACTGACTATGGGCTTTCTGTTTTGTCTTTCAGGCAGTTACGGCGCTGGTGAAAAACTTCCCCAAGCACATGGTGTCTTCCATGCAGCAGATCCTGCCCATCGTCTGGAACACCCTGACGGAAAGTGCTGCCTTATATCCTTTCTCTGAGGGCACCCTGCCAAGTTGCTGCCCGGGCCCAGGGCAGGTGTGGACACCATCTGACCGGACAGAGCTCCCTGCCCCAAACGTGAGCAGGGCAGATGCCTAGGGGTGTTCCGGAAAGAGGTGGGGCAAGGGAGAATAGCGGAAGTTAGAGGCCTCTCATTCAAATGGTCATTTTGATCTGTACATTTTGAAAGCTCCTCCTGAACTCATTGTACCTATGTGAGGACAGAAGTGAATTACACGGAAGAAGTGGAAGATCCTGTGGATTCTGATGGTAAGCAGAAATCGGGGGGTTAGCGGGTGTCTGCCAGGGTTGCTGGGTCTGAGAGATCAAAGAGGACAAAGCGGGAAGCCTGATGGTTTGTGGCTCTCGTTGGCAAGTCTTGTCCCACTGGGCTGGATTTGAAGGCAGGGAGTCGGGGATCCCTCTGGCCAAGGGGACACAGCTGTAGTAGTTCTCTAGTCGGGAAGTGGTTGAGATGAGACCTGGAGGAGACCGGCTGGGCCTCATCTGTTCCTCAGATGCCCCTTTGCTGGCATCAGACCCAGCCTCCCTTGGGATTATTCTGCCTCTTCTTCCTGTTGCCATTGGGCCAAAAGACAGATCAGAAATATAATTTTGGCTTTTGCCATGGAGAAGAAGGCCTTCTCCTCTGCCACCAGATCAGTCTGGTCTGGTGGTCCTGTATCCTCTTCCAACATATCTTGATTCAGGAATGATAGTCCTTTCCAGCCCTGGGCACCTGGGATCTCTTTGAGTCTGCTCTTTGGTTGTTGATTTCTCCTCTCGCCCACCTCTCTTCAGGTGAAGTGCTGGGCTTTGAGAACCTCGTGTTCAGCATTTTTGAGTTTGTCCACGCTTTGCTTGAAAACAGCAAGTTCAAAAGCACCGTGAAGAAAGCCTTGCCCGAGCTGATTTATTACATCATCCTCTACATGCAGATAACTGAGGAGCAGGTGAGGCTCTGCCTGGGCTCAGGAAATAGAGAGAGGCGAGAATGGTATCCCAAAGCAGCTGTGGCTGAAGGATTTATATATATATAAATATATATTATATTTATACTATATATTTATATTTATATATACATAAGTCCTTCAGCCACATGGTATTTATTAAGCAGTTACTAGGTTCCAGGCACTGGAGAAGATACAAGCTAGTCAGGCTAGACGCAGTCCATGAATTGAGCCTGGGGCAGACTTAAGTGGAGGACTTGAATGGAGCGCGTGATCTCAGAGTCCTCCCAGGAGGGGACCCGTTCCCACGCTGCCCCCACCTTCTCCAGAGCCCCTCAGGGATAGCTGTCCCATCGCTTCCACCTCCAGAGTTTGAGCTCACGTGACAGAAGAAAGAGGCTAGGTCAACCACCAGACCTTCATCTTGGGCCTTCAGAAACTCGGCCAGAAGAGGTGAAAGACAGGAAATGGCACCTCATCTATAAATAGTTGGGCTGACTCAGAGCTGTCTTAAGTGCTCTGATTGGCTCAAAGACGGTTGCCAGGTGAGGGAGGAAGGAACGGAGGGAAGAGCCGAATCCTGTTGAAGGGAGCTAGTCACCGGCCTTCTCCAGCTCCCTTTTTCCATCCCTCCAACCTCCCTATTAGGTGGCATTATCCGCCCAACCTTGAATCTCAGAGGAGCAGGGCAGGTGACTAAGTCCTGAGGAGGGGAGGATGGCCACCCCACACTTCTCTCCAACCCTTGAGCCGGCTGCAGCCGCAGCCTAAATCCAGCCTCATCCAGAAGTAGGACAGCCTGAATTCCTCTCCTCCCCCACCTCCCCAGCAGGGGACTACTGCTTACCTCACACCCTCAGAGAAATTCACCCCCTTACGGGTGCCAGGCTATGCACACGGTAAGCACTCAATGAACGCTACCAATCGACTGATTGAGCATTCTTATGCATCATGTGCATTTGCAACTGTTCAGCCTCCTGTGATAGACTGTGCACTGGTTGTGGGCAGGATCTGCCTCTCGGTTAGTCCTTCCAAAACGCCACACAAGTACTAGCCCAGGTCTCAGTGCATTGGGGGTTGTCAGGTTCAAGTAATGGGGCTTAGGAGGTGGACGGGAAGATCGGGGGTCGGGGGGAGAGAACGGAAAATTCCAAAACTGTGTTTCTAGAGACTCCACTGGCTCCCTCCATCTAGCGCTTTACCTTGAGGCCCTGTACAACCTTAAATAAAGGCAAGTTTTCCTGCTTAGAGCAAAGGAAACAAGGTTGTGACTGCTTTTTCACCAATCCATTTGCTAGCCCTTTCTGAGCCAGGAGAGTAGCCTGGAGAGACCGTGGTTTTTCCCCCTTCCTTCCAGATCAAAGTGTGGACCGCCAACCCTCAGCAGTTTGTCGAGGATGAGGATGACGACACATTCTCCTACACCGTCAGAATCGCCGCCCAAGACCTTTTGCTGGTAAGAGGACCCTTGTGGGAGGGGCAGCTGGAGATTCTCAGTCACGTGGGCTTTAACACTTCTTTCCAGGCCCCTAGCCCGGGATGAAACCCTGTCCTTGGTGGAAGGGAGGGGTTGGAGTTATTCCAGGCTTTGGCAGGCGAAAGCTTCCAAATGAAATGGTGAGACTCAAGGCCTGTCCTCTCAGTACTTGGCACTTGCACCTTCCTGAGCCGGGGAACACTTGTGTCCAAGATTTCAACAAGTTTAGATCAGTGCTGAGCAACGGTCAGAGCGGTTTGGTGAGCCGAGGCTATTCCGTCAGAAGCGTTTTCCCTTGCTCCAGTCTCCGGCAAGTGTTTATGTATCCCAACTCACTTGTGGACAGATTTGATGGCACAGAGGTGCTGGAAGATAAGCATCTCAGCATCTGCGCCCATTGCCTTTGGTTTCAGTGCCAGGGTGCCAGCTGCCCTTGCTTCCGCCCATCCTGGCATCTCAGGCTGAGCGTCGTTCAGTGTGGGGAGATTGGGAGGGTTAAGAGTGCCAAAACTGCTGAACTATTTTTGCCTTTCCAAGACATGCTATCTAGGCACAGGAATTTTTCCCTCACTTAAACACCACTGTGTGGCAAGGAGTCAGCCTGTTCTCCCCAAGTTAGGAATCACCTTCAGAGAGTAAAAATCTCCCAAATCACTTGGGCCGTGGACATCCTTAGGGCCAACCTCGCTTTGGGTTCCCAGAAAACTGTTGTTTGATATTGGTGTAGCTGAAGGGAATTCACTGGACGAAGTGAGGAGAACTTTACTGACTAAAGCTGGGTTGGCCCAGGCAAACTGTCCAAGTAGTTCAGATCCTCCAAATCTTCAGCCTCAGTTATCTGGATCATTAGTGAGGGTGTATAATGAGTTTTCCATTGTGTGCAAGAAGTACTGCGGGAACACCACCAGGGTATGTCAGACCGGAATGGGTGGCCAGAAGGGCCAATCCCTGCGGCTCTTACCTGAAAGAGTGGACCTGGCCAGGCTGATAGATGAGGCTGATGTGCGGGACTCACCGAGAGCACTGGACAAAGCCAAAGTGAGGAAGAGCCTTTCAGGTGAGGCCCAAATCAATGCCCAGGGATTTGGAGAGGCACCCTCTTCCTCCCCCACCAGATTTGGGGCTGTGATTTTCAGAGCGAATCGTGAAAGGGATTGCTGCTCCAGTGTCTTCACCCACGGCAGTTGACCCCGTCTGCCTGGCCAGACCCTAGTTGAGGCTTCTGGCAATTCAGCGGGGCCGGATTTTGAGAGCTTCCTCCTGCTCCCTAGGCGGTGGCCACCGACTTCCAGAATGAGAGTGCCACGGCGCTGGCTGCCGCCGCTACCCGCCACCTGCAGGAGGCAGAGCAGACCAAGAGCAGCGGCACCGAGCACTGGTAAGGAGCGGACGGCGGGTGTGGCCGAGGGAGATGGTGGCGCTCTGGACCTTGGGCTCTCTTCTCATCCATCCCCAGGGCTCCCAGTTTGACCCTACCCCGGGAATGAATGGCCAGTCCAGGCGTTGCCAGTTCTGGGGGCTGCTGGGCTGTTTCAGGGGGCTGGGTGTCAGCTCCAAGTCGTACACTGATTGTTGATTGATTGAGTGGTGGAATCTGCCCTACCTCTGCTGTTCCTCTTCCCCTGGCCCCCGAGCTTTCGGCTTCTTTCTGCAGCAAACGCTGTCCCATGCCCGGGCGATCCACCAATCTTCCCCACCTTCAGAGAAGTCTCATCTCCAAGAGACCTCCCTGACTAACCCCTCCCTCTCCCTCCCTATTCTCCCTCCCCTCCATGTCACCTATGGACTTGGGTCTGTACCCCTAAAGCACTTCGATATTCACCCCAATCCCGGCCCCACGGCACTTATGTTTCTGTCTATATCTTTCTACTCTATTTCCCTTACCTGTAATTTACTTTAATGCTTGTCTCCCCCTCTAGATTTTAAGCTCCTTGAAAGCTGGGATGGTATCTCTCTATAGAGCACGAGCCTGGGAGTCAGAAGGTTATGGGTTCTAATCCCGGCTCCACCGCTTGTCTGCTGTGTGGCCTTGGGCAAGTCACTTCACTTCTGGGACTCAGTTACCTCATTTGTGAAATGGGGATTAAGACTGTGAGCCCTCTGCAGAACAGGGACTTGTCCAACCCGGCATGCTTGAATTCACCTCGGCGCTTAGTACCGTGCCTGGCACATAGTAAGCGCTTAATATCGTAATTATTATCAACTCTTATAGTGTATTCTCCCGAGCCCTTAGTACAGTGCTTTACGCACAGTAAACACGCAGTCAATGGCATTGATTGATTCCGTTTCCACCCGCTCCGTGATTCTCTGGCGGGGGGACAAGAGTGAACATGGGTGCGCGGGAGAAATCTGAAGCTGAGGGGCAGGTGGTGCTAGGAGCCGTAATAGATGCCAAAGACTGGGAGGCAAGAGGCAGCCTCGGGTTTAGGCGCTTGTAACCACAGCTGTCCTGGTCCACCCATCCTCCTCACTCCCAAAGGACACCGGCAGCAAGAGGCATATACCTGTCCAAGACAAACGTGCCGTTTCACCCAGCCTTGGAGCTGCAGGTTTTGATCAGAAAGGCAGAAGAGGAGGCCCCGGTTAGTGGAATTGGGTGTGGCCGTTGTGGCTCAAGTCTCCCATCCACCCCAACCTCTCCACCCCCAGCTCAGGGCCCAAAGGGTCCTGTGTGCCCACAGCCTCTCTGTTCTCTGGCAGGTGGAAGATTCACGAAGCCTGCATGCTGGCTCTGGGTTCCGTCAAGTCCATCATCACCGACAGCGTGAAAAACGGCAGGGTGCATTTCGACATGCACGGCTTCCTGACCGGCGTGGTGCTCGCGGACCTCAACCTGTCCGGTACGGCCCGGAGCCGGGCCCCCTCCCCTCAGCGGTCTCCTTGGCGGCCTGGTGTCTGCAAGCCCATGTTTGCAGAGCTGTCCCGTACCACCTGAGGTTGGAGAGTGGGACCTGGCTGCCTTTAAATCCTGCCCCACCCCAGGTCGAATTCCTCTGGTATTCCCCGGGAGTCACATCCGGACCACTCTGTCGGCCCCTGCCCACTTTGACGGGGAAAGGGAGCGAGTGGCTGACTGTCGCCGTTCCACTGTGGGACTCTCCTTCCGCTTCTTTTTGGATCAGGTCTGGAACAGCCATGGGCCGTCCACTGAGCCCCTCCTCTCCTCCCCTGACTTTTTGTCTATTCCTTGAATGTTCTCCTAGTCTGCACCCGAGTGACTACAACCTCTGTGTTCTTGCCTTAAAAAAGCACCCCCATTCAACTTCTGAATTCTCCTGAGCCTCAGCTGAGGATTGGCCTCTTCCTTGGCTCGGCCCTCAGGTGTGTCACCCAAGCGACTGGCCTCTCCGTGGCTCTGACGTCCCAGCCCCCCGGCCCGCCTCCCAGACGTCTGTTAGATTCCTCTCTGGCCACCGCCCAGTACCAAATCATTTGGCCATGGTCCTTGCCCTCTGGGGCCTGGACCCTTTGATAGTCCCTGCTCAGACCTAAGGCAGAAGAGCAGACGTTATCCTAATGGAGGCAGCTTTTCAGAGGAGTGCTGCATTGGCTGGGGTGGAGAGCAATGCGCCTGCTAGGCTGTTCTCATTTTCAGAGCCCAAATCCCAAAATAGTTGCAGCCGCTCAAAGCTAAAACACACACACACACTCACACACATGCACTCTCTCTCTTTCTCTCGCTCCCTCCTCCCCCCTCCCTCTCCATCTCCCTCTCCCTTCCTCCTTCCCTCTTTCTCTCTCTCTCTCCCCACTCTTCCCTCTCCCCACCACTGCTCTGCAACTTCCTGCATCATTTTCCTGATGAGCTCAAGTGCCGTAGCCAGTCTGTTGTTCAACCTCTCAGTGTCTTCTTGGTGAGATGAGCAGAGGATAGGAGCTCTTCTTCCAAATTTTTGTGGGGCTGGGGGGGTCTATGCTTCTGGGCTGGCTGTTGTGGGGAATGAACAGAAGAAGAAAACTCCCCTAGGGGGCCGAAAGGCCAGTGGGGCACACCAACATTTCAAAATAAACCAAAAGCAATTGTGAAAGAATAGTAGAAACATAAAATATGGAGGCATGCTTGAGTACGTAGGGGAGGATCTCCTTTTCTCTTGTAATGAGGGATGGTGCTCTCCACCTCAGGAAGAAAAGCCCTGTGAAAGATCCACATTGTACACATGTGCACAACTGTTTATTCTCATCCTCTCCTCCAAGAGGCCTTCCCCGATTATGCCCTTTTTCCATACTGCCTCTCCCTTCTGCATCACCCTTGCATCTGGATCTTTATCCTTTAAGCAGTAGATGTTTAGTTCACCCTCAGCACTTGTGTACAGATCTGTAATTTATATTAATTCCTGTTTTCCGCTCTGGACTGTTAGGTCCAAGTGGGCAGGCAACAGGTCTACTAACTCTGTTATATTGCACTCTCCCAAACACCTAGTATAGTGCTCAGTAAACAGTAAGTGCTCAATAAATACCCTTGGTTGATTGACCCTGCTCACACAAGATCAAGGCACAGGTCAAGGCACAGGCACGTCGGCAGAAGAGCATTCTCTCATGTCATTGCTGTGTTCTGGCAGAACTGAATGTATGGCACCATTCAAGGGACTGGTCAAGCAAGGTGAATCTGGGAAGGCTTCCTGGAAGAGAAAGAGGAGGGGTGGTGTTTAGTCATGATTCAAAGGAAGAGACGTGGGAAAAAGTAGAGTTCAAGAGAGAGAAGTGGCTTGTCCTGTAATCATAAGAGGCCAAGGCAGGAGCAGAGCCTGGGCGTCCCGACCTTCTCCATCCCAACCCTCTCCTGTTCCGCTTTCCCTAAAGTACAGCTTCTCTCAGCCCTGAGAGTATAGGAGAGAGAGGCCAGAGACCAAGCCACCTGTTCACGGAGCCCTGCCCGGAATTCTGTCCCTGATGCTAATAGCTCAGGATTTGGGGAGAGGCTGTGGGCTGGTTGGTTCCTTGACATGCAGCATCCCTAACATTTCCCTTCAATAATCTGACAGGGACATAATAACAGTAATAATAACTAATAACTAGGAGCCTGAGTAGCAACAATCATATTTACTGCATTATTACTCTGTGTAGAACAGTATACTAAGTGCGTGGGAGAGAACACAAAAGAGTTGGTAGAAACATTCCCTGCCCACCAGGGGTTTAGTCTAGAGCTACAATACGAGCAGGTCGGACTCAGTCTCTGTCCCACGTGAGGCTCACAGTCTTAATCCCCATTTTACAGGTGAGGTAACCGAGGCACAGAGAAGTTAAGTGGTCACAAAGCAGACAAGTAGTGGTGTCAGAATTAGAACCCAGGTTCTTTTGACTCCCAGACCTGTGCTCTCTCCTAAACCATGTCACTTCTCATCGGGATAAAGACTGTGAGCCCCATGTGGGACGGGGACTCTGTCCAAACTGATGAGCTTGTATCAGTCCCAGTGCTTAGTACAATGTCTGGCATATAGTAAGCACTTAACAAATATCATAAAAAGCAGGAGGGCAAGGGAGAATAGATATTTTCTCCCCACTTCACAGAAGGGAGAACTGAGCCACACAGAAATTGTGACTATCTGTTTAACCCTTCTTGAGCTCTCCAACGTCTCTAATTTTGCCCCTCCCACTCTTGAATTGATTCAAACCTTTCTTGAACCCATTGACATTTTTTCAGGTGTGCTGCAGGCTGGGATGGGCTTGGGAAGCTGGTACGGTGTCAGTTTTAAGAGCTCAGGGGCCTCACAGCTGCATCTCTCTCTCTCTCTCTCTCTCTCCCTCTCTCCCCTCCTTTTTCCCCCACTCTCTCCTTCCCTCCCCGCCTTCCCCTTCCTCACCCTCCCTCCCTCTCTCTCCAACCCCCAGTGTCTCCATTCCTGTTGGGCCGGGCCCTTTGGGCTGCCAGTCGGTTCACAGCGGCCATGTCCCCGGAGCTGATCCAGCAGTTCCTACAGGCTACGGTCAGCGGCCTACACGAGACCCAGCCGCCCTCCGTGCGGATCTCTGCCGTCAGAGCTATCTGGGGGTGAGTGGGCTGGGAATCTTGGGCTGGGGGAAGGTGGGCCCCTCCAAACCTCCATCAAGAGCAAAACCTGGGCCCACCACTGTGGCATGGCAGAGCCTGAAGAGCCTGCGCCGTGGGGCTTCCCTCCTTTTTGGTCCGACTTCTGGCACAGCACAGCCAAAGGGCTCCTGCTCTCTCTCCCCTGCTTTGGCTCACCTTTTCATTGCTGACAATGAGTGGCTCTGCTTTCCTCCCACCCACCCTGTGCCAAACCAGGCCAGAGTTGCTTGGGATTGGTGGGTAAGTCAGGTTTAGTAGGAAGGATTGAGAGAGTAGGCCTGGCTTTCCAGGGGTCTTGCTGCCTGGGGTTTTAGATACCAGAGGGTTCTCTGGGCCTGGATTCAGCACTCACCACATGGTTGGTAATACTTGGGTTCGTGAATCTGCTGAGTGCTTTTTTAATTTTTCCAAAGCACTTTCTCATCAGTGATATCCCTGTGAGGCAGAGAGAGGCTGGGGTTATTCCCCCTCTGGTAGATGAGGAAATTGAGATCCACAGAGGATAAATGACTTGTCTAAGGTCACACAGCAGGGCCAGCGACTGATTTTACTTGGAAAATGTCAAGGAATCTATTAGGAGTCCAGAAGCTGATGCATAGTCCTCAGTTTGTTATGTTTACCATTGAGTTTGGGGAAATTCCCACTCTGGAATTTCCCTCCAGGAACTCCCTCCCCTGCCCCCCCGGAATGCAGAAGTCTTGGGTTCTAATCCCGGCTCTGTCATTGTCAGTTGTGTGACTTTGGGCAAATCACTTCACTTCTCTGTGCCTCAGTTATCTTATCTGTAAAATGGGGATTAAGACTGTGGGCCCCATGTGGGACAACCTGGTTACCTTGAATCTCCCCCAGCACTTAAACCAGTGCTTGGCACATAGTAAGCGCTTAACAAATACTATTATTATCATTATCACAAGCTCTGCAGAGATGGGGCCGTTTCCATTTTGAAGTAACTCCCATCCGTCCCTTTGGCGGGAGGTTGGGAGCCGGGGGTTTTTCTAAGGCAGGCCGGGCATCAGAGACTTGGCATTTGAAGACCTCGGTGGCTTGATATCAGAAGGAAAAATGATTGAGGTGTAAGAAAGACATGCTTTTCAACTTGAAGCCCCACCAAAGAAGGGCCATGTCTCTGGGTTGGTAGCTGAGCACCATAGGACAGAGGAACCACTGTCAGGCCAAGAACTGGAGGATGAAAAGAGCATTGAAGGGAATCCAGCAACCTTTCACAGTAAACAACCCCTCAGTCCCAATGACTGATTACTTGGAGCAAACAGACGGCCCCACATTCCCCTGCACAGAGCAAGCGGCTGAGGGTCCTGGGCCGGGAGTCCCGGTTCAAAAGCAATACCGCAAGCCTCCTGAGCGAGCCCCACCTGAGCTGGCCCAGTGGACCATGCCCAGCGCTTGTGCCTGACTACGGTCCTCTGCCTCGTTCCAGGTACTGCGACCAGCTGAAGATCTCGGAGAGTAGCCATGTGCTCCGGCCCTTCCTCCCCAGCGTCCTCGACGGCCTGATCCACCTGGCGGCCCAGTTCAGCTCGGAGGTGCTCAACCTGGTGATGGAGACGCTGTGTATCGTCTGCACGGTGGACCCGGAGTTCACTGCCAGCGTGGAGAACAAGATCTGCCCCTTCACTATTGCCATCTTCCTCAAGTACAGCAACGGTGGGTGGTGGAGGGAGGGCGGGGGGGGCGGGCTGAGCAAGGGAGGAGTGCTAACTTCGCTTGAGCCGCTGAACCACCCAGCCACCGTTGGCAAGGAGCCGGCACGTGGAAGGAAGGGGATCGGGCTTTACCAACTCACCCCAAACTGAGGTGGGGGACTCGGAGGGGAAGGGGACAGGGGACTAAATGGACACCAGTGAGATAAATGAGCCACCTGGGCAGGTAACACCTCTGTGCCTGCTTCTCCTGTTAGAGTTTGATTTCCTTGTGGGCAGGAACCGTGTCCTGTCTACTTGATAATATTTCATAACTGTGGTATTTGTCAAGCACTTTCTAGGTGCTAAGCACCATGGTAGATTTAAGTTAATTGGGTCAGTCACAGTCCCTGTCTCAAAAGGGCTCACAGTATAAGTAGGAGGGAGAGCGGGTAATCGGATCTCCCAGTTGAGGTAACTGAGGCACAGAGAAATTAAATGAGGGAGAGCGGGTAATCGGATCTCCCAGTCGAGGTAACTGAGGCACAGAGAAATTAAATGAGTTGCTTAGGGTCACGCAGCAGGCAGGTGGAGCAGCCAGTATCAGAACCTAGGTCTTCTTACTTCCTAGCTTGGGCTCTTTCCACTAGGCCTTGCTGCCAAATGCTTAGTACAGTGTGTTGCACTCAGGAGGCGGTCAGTCAAACTGATCATCGCTCCCGATTGCTTCTGACTCCGAAGGTGAAGGCGGGGGATCAGATCGCCTGAGCCCCGGCCCAAGTCACCGATCTGTTGTGGGCTCTTCTTTGACTGCTACTGCCGCCTCCTCTGTCTCTCCAGATCCCGTTGTGGCCTCGTTGGCCCAGGATATCTTCAAGGAGCTGGCTCAGATCGAGGCCTGCCAGGGACCCATGCAGATGAGGCTCATACCAACCCTCGTCAGCATCATGCAGGCCCCAGCCGACAAGATCCCGGCGGGGCTGTGTGCGGTGAGGGGCCAGGACTGCGAGAGAGCCCCCGGGTGGGGGCGGTGCGGCCGGGCAGGGCGGGAGGCCACAGCCCATCTGTCTATCTCTCTTTGTCTCTCTGTCCCTCTCTCTCTCACCACCCCCCGGTCATTGCACACAGGCCTCGAAGGGAGGGGATGGGATTCCAGCGGCCTGGCTGAATACTAAGCCTCCCTGCTCCAGTGGAGGGTCTGGGAATTGCCCACAGGAGTGCCACGGCTGCCCCGTCCCCGAGGAGTAAGTGATGGGAGCTGCTCCTCAGAGGGCCAGAGGTTCCCGTGCTCCCTGTCCGCTCCTGCTCAGCCAGAGCTTATGCTGGGGGTGCCAGGGCCCGTGGTTCCAGTGAGCTGGGTGTGTCTGGCCTCAGCTTTGGGGAGAAAGGAGTTAGCTGTGCCCATCCTACCAACCTTTCACTTTGAGTGTGGAAAGGAACTATGCTCCTGCCCCCAGTCACCCAGAAAGGAGCAGAGGAAGGAGGAATGGATGGCGGAGGGAGAGAGGAACTATAAGGCAGAGCGTCACCTCCGTCCTCACCGGGCCCCGGGGCCTGACCAGCAATGTTCCCCAGAGAGTGGATGCCGCTGTCCCGACCACCCCCTGGCACCCCACAGAAGCATCTGATGGGCTCTCCCCCTCCCTCTCCCTTTCCTCAGACAGCCATAGACATCCTGACCACGGTGGTGCGGAACACTAAGCCTCCTCTCTCCCAGCTCCTCATCTGTCAAGCGTTCCCCGCCGTCGCCCAGTGCACGCTACACACAGACGACAATGCCACCATGCAGGTAATGGTACTGCTGCGGGAGGCCGGCGGGGTGACTGGCTGAGCCCGGCTCACCGGTCCTGGAGGCTGGACACCGGGCCACAGCTCAAAGCTTGGAATGGCCCGGCATTGGAGTCATCTTGGCCCGGGGAGGTACTGGTGGACTCGGAAACTGCCCGATCTCTCCAGTGAGGATGGGGGGGATTCCTGGAGCCCCTCCGAGGCTCCATGCCCTAGCTGGCCAGGTTGGAATAGAGCCCAAGCCACCACTCTTAACCGGAAGCTAAAAACCCGGACTGAGTGTCCTGGGCCCTCAGGGCACCACTGCCACGGGGGAGCCCTGCCTCTGCCGCCGCCACCACCGCCCCCCGGGCCTGGCTCTGGATCCTGAACGATGGCACCAGGGTTTGCCGGGCCTGCAAAGAGCAAACCTGAGCGTGGACAGACACATTTCACTGATGCTCTCTATGCTTTCGAAGGCCCTCACATATTTCCCCAGGTGAGCGGGTGTGAGTTTTGAGTCTTTAATTTTGGGGCACAGTTCAGCCCAGTAGGCTATGAGAATTTGACCTTGTTCGTGGGCCTCCTCTCTGCCCCGCACCAGTCTCCTGATTGATAACTGCTGCCCACGGGGCAGTGACCTCAGCTTGCTTGGATGCTTGCTCTCTGGGGGTGCCTCAAGACCACTGGGGAGGGAGAGAGCTGAAATTCAGTTGGTCTGCCCCGTTGACCTCGGGGTTGCCGGACCGGAAAGCCCCTGCCCAAACCCTGCCTACCGTGAGCTGTCTGGCAGAGGATGCCAGAGCCTGGCCAAGATTCCTGGTTTTCCTTACCTCTCCTTATGTTCACTCCCAACTGCCACTCCTCTGACCGATGACAAGGCTATTTCCCCTTGCCTTTGGAGTTTTTTGCCAACTTTGCTATCATTGGGCAGAAGGTGTGGGGGTGCTTCTCACTGACCTACAGGGATTTGAGCCCCCTGTAAACGTAGCCCCGGGGCCAAGAGCTCACCGTGCAGCCCCTCGATCTGTCGAGAACTGGGTGTCCGCTCCGGAGTCCCCAGTGGATCCTGGGAGTGAGGGCGGAGCTCCCAGCCCCCACCCTCTGCCTCCTGACTGGGCCATCTCCTTCCTCCCTGCAGAACGGCGGCGAGTGCCTGAGGGCCTACGTCTCGGTGGCCCTGGAACAGGTTGCCCAGTGGCACGACGACCAGGGCCACAACGGGCTGTGGTACGTGATGCAGGTGGTGAGCCAGCTGCTGGATCCCCGCACCTCAGAGTTCACCGCGGCCTTCGTGGGTCGCCTGGTCTCCACACTCATCTCCAAGACGGGCCGGGGGCTGGGGGAGAGCCTGGACCAGATCCTGCGGGCCATCCTCAGCAAGATGCAACAGGCAGAGACCCTCAGCGTCATGCAGGTGACATCCGGGGGGGTGTTTCCGTCCAGGTCCCTCGCCTCCCCTCTCCCACCCCCTCCCCACCTCCCTGACTTTCTCCGGCAGAAGGAGCGGGGCTTAGTGGAGCTCTCAGGCCGGGGAATCTGAGGACCTGGGTTTTCATCCTGGCTCCGCCACCTGCCTGCTGGAGGATCTAGGGCAAGTCACTTAACTGCTCTGTGCCTCAGTTTCCTCATCAGTAAAAAGGAGACTCAGTGCTTAGACTGTGAGCCCAACACCCTATGGGACAAGGACTGTGTCTGACCCCGATGATCTTGTATCCAGCGCTTACCATAGTGTTTTGCATCAAGTAAGTGCTGAACAGCGAAGGGTGGTTATCATCATCGTTATCATCTTCATTCTTATTCTTCCCACTGTGTGAGTGCTCTCTTTTCTCTCTCTCTCTCTCCTAGTCCCTGATCATGGTGTTTGCCCACCTGGTGCACACGCAGCTGGACCCCCTGTTGGAGTTCCTGTGCAGCCTCCCGGGGCCCACCGGCAAGCCTGCCTTGGAGTTTGTCATGGCCGAGTGGACGAGCCGGCAGCACCTGTTCTACGGACAGTACGAGGGCAAAGTCAGGTGAGGATCCAGCTCCTCCCTCTCCACTCCCCCCACCCCCATCTCCACTGCTTCCTATTCCCCTAGCCTTCGTCTTCCCCCTCTTCGTCTCCCCCTCTCGCCCTCCCCCTCTTCTCCCTGTCCCCCTCTCTCCTGCCCTCCAGCTTGGCCCGCTGAGTGGTCCCCAAAGGTTGGCAGAGTCTCTCCCACATGATAGGGCCTTCTCCCTCATCTCCATCCGACCCAGCCTGCCGCCCTGGCCTCAGGCCTCCAGTACCTCTGCACCTGGCTGTCCTGCTGGCACTTAAGGTTCTACTTGTCTAAAACAGAACCACTCATCGTGTCTCCTGAACCCACTCCTCCCCTGGCTTCCCCATCCCCATCAAAAGTCCCACCACTCTCCCTGACCCAGAAACCAGCATCCTTGTTGTCATGCCCCATTCTTCACTCTTCATTTAGCTATTGCCTCTGGCTCGCTGCCCAATCCTTCCATTTTTCCTGAACGACAGCTCCCCGATATGCCCTTTCCTCTCCCTGCCAACCATGGCCACCCCGGGACAAGTTGTGGTCTTACCACAGCTAGACGGTTTCCTCAGGCTTCTCTCTGGTCTCCCGGTATCCCACCTAGATCATCTTCCCAAGGTGTCGCTCAGCCCACATCTCTCCCCAGAACCCCCCACTGGCTCCTTCTGTCTCTCCACATCTTCACCATTGGCTTCAAGGCTCGCCATCATCTGGGTCCACCTTATCCCTCTGCTCCTACTTCTCTCCGACTCGTGGTCTTCATTCTTCTTAAGTTATTTTAGCCGTATCATCTTCTCAACTCTCCCACCTCCTTCCCTTTGCTCACGTTGCTTCATCGACTTAGAACTCCCTCCTGCATCAGACAGATCTTAGCTCTCCCCACATTCAGACCCCTCCTACCATCCCAACTTCTCCATCCAGTAAGCTTTCCCCAATGAATTTCCCATCCCCAGAGCCGTAGCGTCCCTCCAACCAGCTCTAGCGTTTTGGCACTCATCCTTGGCACTCGGGTCTCTCGGACTGCCGTTATGTATTGATTTTTGACCTCTGTAGTTAGAAGTTCCTGTTACATTTGTCTCCCCATAGGTGGTTAGCTCCTTGTGGGCAGGGAACGTGCCATTTGATTATTCTGTGGCTCCCACGCACCTTGTACAGTTCAGCACACCAGTTGGGTTCTTAGTGCTGCTGCGACCACCCTAACTACCCACTCCTGATTACCATTCGTATCATTCGGTGGAATTTGTTGAACACTTTCTATGTGCAGAGGACTGTAGTAAGCACTTGGGAGAATACAAGGCAACAGAGTTGACAGGCATGTTCCCTGCCCACAGATTAGAGAATTTCACCGTGGTCACTGGGTCCTCTGTAAATGTCGCCTTAACTATCCTCTGCTTGCTCACTGCTCCCTAAGTCCTTGTTTCCTTTTCTCTCACTCTCTTCTGCCTCGCCCTGACTTGCTCCCTTTAGTCACCACCCACCCCAGCCCCACAGCAGTTATGTACATATCCATAATTTATTGATATTAATATCTGCCTCCAGACTGTAAGCTTGTAGGCAGGGAATGTCTGTTATATTGTGTGTTGCACTCTCCCAAGTGCTTAATACAGTGCTCCACACTCGCAATAAATACGATCGATTGCTCGCTCCAGCTCTGTTAACTTGCTTCCCCATTCCTGTGCCTGTTCTCCTGCTTCCAGGTTGCTATGGGAATGAGACACCCACCCTCCTCCTCCTTCTCACTGAACCACATCCCTTTTTGGCAAAAGGGCACGAAGCCCTCCCTCCTCCTCCTCCTCCATGGAGCCGTCCCTGTTGGGTCCTGCCTGTTTCTAGTCCCCGCGGTAACCCTCGGCCCTGACATGGAGCTCAGAGAACTGTCTGTGGGAGTGGGTCGGCCTTTGTGTTTTCCTGCTTGATGCTCCCATTGCGTTTAGAGTTACTGTGTGCGGGTCCAATCTCCCCTTATCCGATTGTTGAGTTGTCAAAAAAAAAAGAGGGAGTGACTTCTTCCCCTGTCACCCCAGAGTGCCCAGTACAAGAGTCGGCACCCAGTGGGCACCCTGGACTGACTAGGACTGGGGAGGAAACTGGCCTGAAGTGGGGAGGCTGGTGGTTGGCACTGACCTAGTTCCCCCTCGCCCCCAGCTCCATCGCTCTGTGCAAGCTCCTTCAGCACGGCATCAACGCGGACGACAAGCGCCTGCAGGACATCCGGGTGAAGGGAGAAGAGATCTTCAACATGGATGAGGGCATCCGGACCCGCTCCAAATCAGCCAAAAGTGAGGGGCCGGGGCCAGCTCAACTGGGAGGGGGCACTGGCTTCTGAGAGAAGCAGTGTGGCCTTGTGGATAGAGTACGGGCCTGGGAGACAGAAGGACCTGAGTTCTAGTCTCAGGTCCACCATATGTCTGCTCTGTGATCTTGGGCAAGTCATTTCACTTCTCTGTTAAAGTTACCTCATCTGTAAAATAGGGATTAAGACTGTGAGTCCCATGTGGGATAGGGACTGTGGCCAACCTTGTATCTACCCCAGCACTTAGTACAGTGCCCGGCACATAGTAGGCGCTTAACAGTTGCCACTATTATTATTATGTTCTGAAGGGCAGGTTTGGGGCACAGTGTTTCTCTTCTCGGGCTTTGGTTTCTCCCTAAGAAATGGGAATGCAATTAGCACCCTTCTCAGGGAAATGTGAGGTGGCAACCAAGAATGCCAGGAACCCTAAACTGAGTTGAAACCCAGACTTCCTGGCCTGATTTCCCACTCTCCAGTCACAGACTTGAGGGCTCAGGCTCATTGGTCTGGCCTCCGTGGAGTTCCTGGGGTATCATCTTCTACTCTTATAGTAATAATAATAATAATAGTAACCTTGGTTTCCGTAAGTTCTTACTATAAGCCAAGTATCATACTAACTGCTGGTGTATATACAAGATAAGGTTATGAACAGTCCTTGTTCCTCATGGGGCTCCCAGTCCAAGAGGGAGAGAACACATGAGGAAACTGAGACCCAGAGAGGTCATATGACTTGCCCATGGTCACACAGCAGGCAAGTCATCTATAAAATGAGGGTAAAGACTGCAAGGCCTACTGGAATATGGACTGTGTCCAGCCTGGGTGGCTCATATCCGGCCCAGCATTTAGTTCAGTGCTTGGCACATAGTAAGCGCTTGACAAATACTGTTTAAAAGAAAAAGTGGTAGAGCTGGGATTAGAACCCAAGTTGTCTGACTCCCATGCCCTTTCCATTAGACCACACTGCTTCTTATCTCTCATTCAGCCTGCACATTGTCACTAAATCCTGTTGATTCTGCCCTCACAACATCTCCAGAGAATGCCCATTCCTCTCCACCCGTACTCTGATCCAAGCACTTATCACATCCCACCTTGACTACTGCAACCACCCCCTCGCTAACCTCTCTGCCTTCAGTCTCTCCCTGTTCCTCACTCCCCACTTCATTTGGCTCAGAATGTTCAGTCCACTTCTCCCCACTCCTCAAAAACCTACAGTAGTTTCCCATCCACCTCCACATCAGACAGAAATTATTTTAAGGCTCTCATCAGCTCTCCCCCTCCTACCTTACCTCAGTGATCTCCTACTAAAACCCAGCCCACACATTTCACTCCTTTAATGCTTCGGTTTAATCTGTCTCTCCACCAACCCCTTACCCACCTCCTCCCTCTGGCCTGGAACTCCCCTCCCCTTCTTATCCGTCAGAGTACCACTCTCCCCATCTAGAAACCCCTACTAAAATCCCATCTCCTTCCAAGAGGCCCTCCCTGACCAGTTCCTTATATCCCCACCCTATTTGCCTTCCCCTCTGTGTTGCCTGTGCACTAGAATATGCACCCTGAAGCAATTGATATTTACCCCAGCCCCACAGCACTTATGTACATGTCCCTATATTCTGCCATTTCCCCTAGCTGTAATTTATTTTAACGTGTTTCTCCTGTGGTCAGGGATCGTGTCTCCCAACTCATATTGTACTCACCCAAGTGCTTAGTAGAGTGCTGTGCACACAGAGCGTGGTCAATAAATACCATTGGTTGATTGATTGTCTGTAAATCCCAGGGAGATTGCCCCATCTTGAGTTGTCTCTGTGACCCAAGGACTGGGGAATGTCTCTGGAAGAAATAAACGCAGACTCTGCCTCTGGAGCCTTTTCTGGCTCCCACTGGGTAACGGAAACCAGGTTCTCATCCTTCCCTAACTCTCCCGCCCAGACCCTGAGCGCTGGACAAACATTCCTCTGCTGGTCAAAATCTTAAAGCTGATCATCAACGAGCTGTCCAACGTCATGGAAGCCAACGCCTCTCGCCAAACGGCAGCCGAGTGGAGCCAAGGTGGTCCGTGATCCGTCCCCGCCGGGAACCAGACTGGGCTGGGCGAGGCTGGTGGGCGAGGAGGGCCAGGAGAGGGGGGGTCTAGTGGCCCTGGAATCCGAAGCCACGGGAGCTGCTCGCCCTCTCCCTTTTCTAGAGTCTGGTGGCCACAGAGGAAAGATTCTCAGCCAGTCCCCCGGGGGCCGGGGTTCCTCCCTGATCACCCAGTGAAGGGGTTCTGGGGAGAAGCATCGAGGGGGCCGGGCCTTTGTTATGCTCCAAATTGACAAGTGGGACCCAGAGCATTGGCAGCTGCTCTTCGACTCTCCACCCCTTTCCATGGAAGGAAGGTGGGCTCTCTTGGCCTCGCTCACTCTGGCTCTCGTTCTTTCCCAAGCAGATGACTCCAACGACATGTGGGAGGATCAGGAGGAGGAGGACGAAGAGGATGAAGGTCTGGCAGGACAACTCTTATCGGACATCCTCGCCTCCTCCAATAAATATGGTAGGCAGTCTGGGAGGTGCTGTCACTCCCTCATCTGGCTGACTCCGGGAGGAAACCAGTCGGGGCAAGGAGCGCTGGAGTTTCCCGGGGAGAGAGAGCCCAGTCTACCGAGACGGGCTCCCTGATCCTCCCATTCCCTTCTGAAAGGGAAGCTGAATCGAGAGCATGGCAGATCAGGAGGTGGCCGGGACCATCTCTACCCATCCTGAGCCACAGTTTCAAAACTGGTTGAAAAGCTGCCTTCCCCAATTTATTCTGTGGCCCAGCGGACAGACCACAAGGCTGGGAGTCACTTAGTGAGCCCCACTAAGGATAAGGGTCTCTGTTTAATTTCCACTCAGATGTTCTCTCTCGGCCTTTGGTTCAGTGTTCCGCACACGGTTAGCGCTTCATAAATACTCATGCCACTCCTATTAGGACCTGGGATCTCATCCCAGCTCTGCCACTCACCTGCTGTGTGACCTTGAGTAAGTCACTTCATTTCTCTTGGCCTTAGTTTTCCCAGCTATAAAATGGGGATGAAATACCTGTTCTCCCTCCCTCTTAGACTGTGAGCCCCATGTGGGACGGGGACTGTGTCCAACCTCATGATCTTGTATCTATCCCAGCGCGCAGCACAGCGCTTGGCACAGAGTAAGCGCTTAACAAAGACCGCGAATCCCTGCGGTGACATGGGTGGGTGTTTTCCAGCAGATGAGGATTACTATGAAGATGATGAGGAGGACGACCCCGATGCCCTGAAGGACCCGCTATATCAAATCGACCTACAGGTGAGGGAGGGGGCTGGAGCTGGGGGTGGAAACAGTGAGCTTGTCTTGCTGCTCCTAGGGCAGTCTCGACCCCCTCGAGTCCAGGCGGGAGAGAGCCTTCAGTCCTGGTTGGGTGGGCCTGCGGGGGAGGGGCAGAGTCCAACCTACAGCTCCTTAGGGAGCCTCTGGAGGGGTGAGGGTCACAACCCCCGTGGCTGTTCTTAAGAGCTTAGGAGGCGGTCCCTGGGGCAGATAGCCGTCTCCCCAGCTGGGACCCTGTCGCTGACAATGGCACCCGAGGGTGCTTGGAGGAGCAGTGGGACGGTCGCCCTCTTCTCAGCCGAACTGACCTCACGGACCGGGATGGACCACCACAAGTGCTTGGATTTTCCCTCTGGGAGGCTGGCGCCTCCAGTCCCTCTGACTCTACATCGTTGCTCTCCCCCACAGGCCTATCTCACGGGCTTCCTGTGCCAGTTCGCCCAGCAGCCCTGCTACGCCGTCTTCTCGGGCCACCTCAACGACAACGAGAGGAGGGTGCTGCAGGCCATCGGAATCTGAGCTTGCCGTCGCCTCTGACCCAACCCTCCTTCCTTCCCTCCCTCCCGCTCTCCTTCTGCCAGCCTGCTCCTGCTCGCTCCCAGCCCCAGTCTGCCCTGGATTCCTCTGAGGGAAATGAGGCCGGAACCCGCCCAGAGCACCCTGGCGCTTTCCTCACCGGAAGCGTGGGAGGGAGGAAGACAACCATTGGTGACTCTCACCCCCAACCCCCTGGAATTCCTCCTTTCCTCAGCCTCTGACCGTGGGGCCAGCCAGTCCTGGAAAATGGCCACTTGGGGCCAATGGAGAGCCGAGGGGTCCAGGACCGACTTCTCCCCGCCCCACCTTGTTCCCCGTCCCTCTAACCTTTTGAGGGGGGACAGGAAGCCATGGCCACCTGCACCCTCGAGTTTCAGCACGAGGGCAAACCCACCCTACCCTTTGGACTGGAACAGGACTAGAAGCTGCCACGTTTCCCGGACAGCAGGAATTCCCCTGGCTGGGGCTGGAGCAGGAGAGCTGCCCCACAATGACTTCTGGCAGCGGCTCCCCTTCCCCGCCAACCTTCCCCCCCCCGAGGTGAGCAGATGGGCCCTTGGCCATCTCCAGACATTCTGCCCACACCCCCCGTGTGGCAGACACCCAACGAAGAAACCCGCCACGACTGGCTCCTTGCCTCACCACATGAGGGGCCCCCAAATTCTGAGGTGAAGAGATCTGTGCGTACACACGCACGCGCATACAAACATACATACACACCAGGGCCAGCTCCATGGTGTTGAATTTCTTTGATGAATTTCTTTTTTTACAAAAAAAAAAAAGGATAAAAAAAGCACCACCACCATCTATTTAATTTGCCTCCTCTCCTCCTGCCCTTTTTTCCCCAACACAATAGCTCCCATCACCTCTCTCCAGTGGATGAATCTGAGGGGCTTCTTAGTCCCCAGAGTCCCCTGGAATGGTTAAGCGTAGCCACAGATTAGCCACGTGTATTTTTCTAGGACAGAAAAGTAACTGACCAATGAGTTACTCCTTCCGGTGTGAGGCGGCTCCCAGCACCCCTCGGTCCTGGGTTCTCGTCGGAGGGAAAATGAAAATAAAGCAATGGAAAGGACGGGACGGAGCCTTCTCTGAGAAGCGGACGGTCCTCGGAATGTGACCCCCTCCACGCAGAAAGAGGGGCCGTGAATTGGGATTTCTGGGACTTTTTCATTCGTGAAAGAGGGTTGAGAGCAAGTGGCAGGAGGTGGCTTCCCCTCCTGCCTTTCATCAAATGGCCTTGTGGACAACGAGGAGAGAGCAGAGGGAGCGCTGGTTGGCGTAGGAGGCTTTCGCACTGACTTCGGGTTCCCAGCCTCTCTGCCCGAATCAGCCTCTCAGGCCCAGAGTCGCCAGTGTATTTGAATGCTTTTCCCCACAGGAGCTCAGTGACATCCCCGTTGGTTCGGGCCACTGTAGTGTGCGCCCCTGGGGAGAGCCAGCGTGGCTCCCTTCCAAGGCCTCGTCCCAGAGCAATGTCAGGGTCAATACCTGCAACTGCTCCTCCACCACCCGAGTGCAGCCATCAATCCTACCCGAGCCTTTGGAAATTTGGGATGAAAAGCAGCCTGGCCTAGTGGATAGAGCACGGGCCTGTGAGTCAGAAGGACCTGGGTTCTAATCCTGGCTCTGCCACTTACTTGCTGTGTGACTGTGGGCAAGTGACTTCTCTGTGCCTCAGTTACCTCATCTGTAAAATGGAGTTAAGATTGTGATGCCCATGTGGGATGTGGACTGCATCCAACTGGAATATCTGTTATCTACCCCAGTGCAAGTGCGGTGCCTGGTACGTAGTAAGCACTTAACAAATACCCTTAAAAAAACCCCAAAAACTGGCAGTTGGGCCAACCTGCTGAGAGCCTAGAGAAGCAGCATGGCTCAGTGGAAAGAGCACGGGCTTTGGAGTCAGAAGTCATGAGTTCGAATCCCAGCTCTGCCACTAGTCAGCTGTGTGACTGGGCAAGTCACTTCACTTCTCTGTGGCTCAGTTACCTCATCTGTAAAATGGGGATTAAGACTGTGAGCCCCATGTGGGACATCCTGATTCCCCTGTGTCTACCCCAGCGCTTAGAACAGTGCTCGGCACATAGTAAGCGCTTAACAAATACCAACGTTATTATTACCTCATCTCACTGAGCAATGGTGGTGGCTGTGGCTGCTGGGGAAGGGGAGGCAGGAAGGTACAGTGCTCCCCCCAGGCTGGATTTATTTCTGTCCTCGAGTGGGAATGTTACAGTCAAAGTGCACCTGGGTCACTTAGAGCAGTGCCTGAGTGTGCTGCCCCACCAGACCAGGAAGCCTGTGGACTCACACTCCTTTGGGGCCCTCCCCGGTTCTGACTGGATGGCTCGCCCCTGCACCTCAGCCCCGTGCCACAGCCGAGCAATCCGTAGCTCTGCGCCAGCCGAATCCTGAACTACGCCTCCTGGCCAAGATCCTCCACAACACTACCTTCTATGCAGGCAGGTGCATGCTATCAGGGGAACGTTTTCTAATTCCCTCAGCGTTCCGTCCCAAAAGTAGTGGAAAGCATATTGTGGAAGAACTGGACAGTTTGAATTCATTTCACATTCAATCTGCTAATCCTGGTGTGTTTGGGGACTTATTTTATAATAAGTGATCACACTGTGCTAAATGGTGTGCTGAACACAGATATAAGATCATCAGAATGGAATAGTCCCTGTCCTAACAGGGCTCAAGGTCTTGAAGGGGGAAGAGATATCCCCATTTTACAGGTGAGGAAACTGTGGCACCAATAAGTCCCAACCAACCTGTGAGGTACCAGAGTGCTCCAGGCTGGAAAGGAAAGTAGACTTGGTCCCGAAAGAGGGGAGGGGTTGCAGGTGTTGGCGGTGGCTTTGGAGACTTGCTTTGTCACAAAAGTGAATCAGATTCCCAGAAGATGCTAAATTTGGATGTGGCGTTAGCACTTGGAAGCAGTGATTACTCAGCTTTGATTTCTGCCTTACCCAGGGCGTGTGACCATGCTCACAAGATGGCTTTGGGCCACTCAGGTTGCAAGAGTCTCTTGAGATGGTTCATATTGGTCCATGGGCCACCTACTCCAACCCTAGACACCCTCCCATTCCATCTCATGTCCCCCCTTCCGCTCACCTGATTCGCCTCCTCACCAAGGCAGGAGGAGACCTGTTTGCTTTAAAGGCCCCTGGGACTGGATCTGGGGCAGCTCAGTTTTGGCTGCAGAGGAGGAGCCCTGCTGTGGGTCTGGTGGAAAGGGCTTGGTCCTGGGAATTAAGAGTCCTGGATTCTAGTCCTAGCTCTAACAGGTAGGGGAAGACCCACTGGGGCTGGGCCTTCAGAGAAGAACAATTTGGATCCAAGAGGTGGGCAGGCCTAGAAAAATTGTGAACAGCTGGTCAACGTGGGCAGCTAAGACTACAATGGCTACTGAGGCAACTGCTGCCTGAGTTGTGGGGCTTTGGTATAGCCTTGGCACTAGGCTGCTCTCTCTCCAGCCACAAGTGGGTCCCGTGTGGGAAAATCTTTTGCCATCCCCAAGCACCCCTCTCTGTTGACTCGCTGTGAGGCTGCTAGGTCTCAAAGGCAAGACAGCTGGGAGAAATGCAAGTGCTGCTGGTTAAATTACCATCAGTACCATCATTTCCTCCAAGTCTACCTCAATTCCCACTAGAGGAGCAGAAGAGTTGCAGGGGGGTGGAGAGCCTGGAAATGCCAAGGCAGAGAGGGGATGTCAATGACGTTTAAAGACTTGAAGGGCAAACTGAGGGTTTTACCAAGCCCCACACCCCCAGGATGACAAGGGATGCTGAAACTTGGAGGTGGGAGTTTTTATAACAAACACTTTTTTATGATATTTGTTGGTGCTAATTATGTGTCAAACGCTGCTGTAAATGCTAGGGTAGATACAAGAGAATTGGTTGTCACAAAGCTGGTAATAAAGCATTGAATTTGCTCCCGCTAGAAATTGAGCAGGCCAAAAAAAAAAAAAAGGGTTCAAATGAGGTTTGGATGTTTTGTATAAAATAACAGTACAAGGAAGAAGGGCTCCGGTTAATACAGTATGTAAAACAATATATACAAAAGTGGAATGAGAGGTAATATGTACAAAAATGTTTGGGCTAGGGTGATGGCAAGTGACCTGGAGAGAAGAAAAAATAACCAGGGAATGCTTCCTGGAGGAGGTGGGATTTCAGAAGAGTTTTGAATATGGAGAAAGCTCTGAACTGACAGGTTTGAAAAGGGAAGGAGCTCCAGGCAGGAGGAAGGGTGTGAGCCAGGGGTCAGAGGCCAGAGTCCAAAACTGGTTACAGTGAGAAGAAGGGGCTCGGGAGGAACGGATAGGGTAAACTGGGATGTAGTGCAAGAGAAGAGAGTGGTTAGGTAAGAGGGAAAGAACTAGTGAAGGACCTTAAAGCCAGAGATCAGAAGTTTCTATTTGATGTGGAGAGGTATGTATGTGTAACTTGGTTTTTGAGGAAAGGAAAATGCATAGACTGGCTAAGAAAAATGAACTAGGCAGCAGAATGAAGTATAGACTGGAGAGGCAGGGAGACCAATAAGGAAATTGAAATAGTAGTTAGGTTGGTATATGGTACCCTTGGACCCAAATGCAGACTCGAGGGATGGATCTAAAAAATAGAGGAAAAACTGCCAGGATCTAGCAAAGGACCCATGTCAGACTTGGAGGGGAAGGAATCAAGGGTAATGCCAAGGTCATGGGGTTTAGGAACCCCCAATCCTGAAAAGCAACCAGCATTTGTTTCCTCCAAGCACCCATGACTTCGATCAGAAGCAATATTAAACTGGAAAGCCCACTGGCCTGAACCAGCCAAGGCATTGGTCATGATGCCATGGTCTTCAAATGTCTTTTCACAGGGGAAAAATCCACACATTGTAGTTTTCAGTACCTGTTCTTCCATTTACTTAGACTGTCAGCCCCATGTGGGACAGGAATTCTGTCTCACCTGTTTATCCTGCATCTACTCCACTGCTTAGTATAGTGCTTGGCACATAGTAAGTGCTTAACAAATACCACCATTATTATTCAAATCTCCTAGAACCACACTTGGAGAAACATAGCTGACTTGGAGTGGGACTCTACATTAAGCAGAGAATGATTTTCCAAGCAGGAAGGGATGGAACAAAAGAACCTGCAGCTTAACTTGGCCTAATTTGGTTGCATTGTACTCTCCCAAGCACTTAATATAGTGCTCTGCCCAGAATACTTGCCTAGTAAATACCATTGATTGATTATTGGGGGCATGGACTGTAGTGACTCGAGTTCACTGTCCATTCACGGAGTCCTCACGGGATTATGAGGCGGAAGGACAAGCCAAGAGGTGAGGAATGATGGACCCCATCCTTCGTCCAGACATGGCCATCGAGAGCCAGGACCGTCTTCCCTCGGGGAAGAACCAGGAGGAAGTGGGAGGGTGGACCATATGTTCCTTGTGGGCAGGGATGCATCTACCAACGCTGTTATTTTGTACTTTCTCAGGTGCTTAGTACATTGTTCTCTACGGTGATAGAGACCTGGATCTCATAGCTTCTTCGCACACCTCCCACCTTCCTCAGGAGCTAGCAGAGATTGTAAACCCACTAGCCTGTAAACTCCTTGAGGCAGGAATGGTGTCTACCAACTGTACTGCATTGTACTCTCCCAAATAGTACAGTGCTCTGCACGCAGTAAGAGTTCAATAAATACCAGTGGTTGATAATAGGGTACCCCTGCTGCCAACCACCCCCATTCTGAGTAGCACTAATAATAATAATAATTGTGGTATTTGTTAAGCGCTTATTATGTGCCAGTCACTGTACTAAATGCTGGGGTAGATAAAAGGTAAGTGGGTTGGACATAGTCCCTGTCTCTAATGTGGCTCATAGTCTTAATCCCCATTTTAAAGATGAAGTAACCCAGCGACAGAGAAATGAAGTGACTAGCTTGAGGTCACGGTGCACAAGCGCTGACTCCCAGGCCTACGCTCTGTTCACTAAGCCATGATGCTTCTGCTTGGCGGGGGCTGTCTCTGCTCAAGGCCTCCAGGTCCCACCTTCAGAGAAGGCAGGGGACAAGCTACAAAACAGGCTTGGGTCCCTCCCCGAGAGCTGCCTGCCTGCTCTAAGAGGAGAGATCGAGAGAGGACCATCCTCCCATCCTGTTCAGAAAAGTGCCCATAGGAGGAAGGCGGGAGCTCCAGCCTCCCCTCCTTTCTGCTGGCACCCCACCAACCGGTTGGGAGGTGCCACCTGACTGTTCTCTGGGTTCTGGGTGGGGGCCAGGATCTGGGGGAGGAGTCGGGGGCGGAGGGAGTTTTGGAGAGTCTGGGGAGCGGTGAGGAAGCTTCCCCCCGGAATTGCCTGCCAGGAGATGGTGGGTGTAGAGATGGGGCCAAGGAAGGTGGTTTCCTCTCTGCTCGGTGATGGGGGTCTGCCTGGAGGGCACCTGGGAGGTGGGGAGGGAGAGGGAGAGGTCACGGCTGTTCTGGGATTTGGCTGTGTGGGCTGCTTCCACGGCAACTGGTGAGCTGGCCCTTTGCCCGGCCATGCCTGAGGCAGCGAGCAGGCAGCTGCGAGGACCCATCCTGTGCAGAGGGGGGAGGGGGCAGGCTACGGGGTCTGGAATGCCTCCTCCATAGGGGCTCTGGGACCCCGGGGTGTGGTCTGAGGGCCACCACCCCTCCTACCCTGCTACTCAATACTGGGGCAGCAGCCCTGCCCCTCACAGGAGCCCCCAGGCCTCACTAGAGTCTGGGGAATCCTGAAGCACCTTCTCCCTGGGATGGTTTGGCCTGAAGGAAGAAGCTGGCCGAGGGGCTGCCCACGCCAAGGAGCTTCAAAGGACAGGCTTCTCCTCAGGGCCGGGGCACGGATCATTGGATTCTCATCCGTTCTCTCCTCCTTGTCAACTGTGTTTCTCTTGGGCATGCTGTTGGTGCTGCTGAAAACTGAGTGAGAGCAGATGCAGGCAGACAGGCGGACGGGCAGGCAGGCAGGCTGGGGACCGGGCCTCACTCCTGTGACCTCCCTGGGCCCTCCCAGTGGATAGCCTGACTCCTCCTCTCCCCTGAGACAACAGGGAACATTGCCCAGGACACTGCTTCTATTTTTAGTCACCAACTGAGGCTGTGGGGTGAGACGGAGCCAGGGGATGTTCCCGTAAGAGGATCCCCTGGATGCCTGGGAATCACTGGCATTGAGGCCTCCAAGGGGAGGATGACCTAAATGAGAGGTCAACCAGAAGCCCGAAAGGGCATCATCGGCCATATTCCCTGTTAGCACTCGTGTCCCTAACCTTCTACTCAATCGCTTACCCTACCTGTAATTGATTTTTAATGTCTGGCTCTCCAACTAGATTGTAAGCTTCTCAAGTCAGGGCTTCAGGGTTTGTGTCTATTACATCTACTGCACTCTCTCAAGTGCTCAGTACAATACTGTGCATGCAGTAGGTGCTTGATAGATACTATTGATTGATTGACAGAAAAGATGGGTTCGAGATGGGATCTCGGGGAAGCCTGTCCCCTTCACTCAGCCTTCCTCTTCTGCCTGAGTGGCAGGAGAGGTAGTGTGGTACTTGACAGCACTGGTGAGAGATGGGGTAGAGAAGGGAGGGAGGGAGGGGTCCGGGGCAATCATATTTGGGGTATTTGTTAAGTGCTTACTATGTAACAAGCACTGTATTAGGAAATGGGGTAGATAGATAATCAGGTCCTACATGGGGCTCCTAGTCTAAGTAGGAGAGAGAGCAGGCATTATCCCCTTTTGCGGATGAGGGAACTGAGGCACAGAAAAGTTAAGTGACCTGCCCAAGGTCACACAGCAGACAAGTGGCAGAGCTGGGATTGGAACCCGTCCTTCTGACACCAGAACCGTGCTCTAACCACTAGGCCATGCTGCTTAGGGGTGGGAGCCTCTGGATAGGTCTTTGGCTGGGGCCTGGGAGGATGGCAACAGCCCCGGTGACTGAAGGTAAGGCTGTGCTCTGTGTCTTCACTAAGTCACTAGGCCTTGTGGTCCAACTGGCCCAGCATTCCATCTCCGACAGTGACATGAAGGATGCTTGCGGGAACAGGGTGATGGTTGCCCTTTTTGACCTCTGAAATGATGGGGGCTGGGGGGAACGACCATCTATCACCCCTAACTTTCCAACTCTCTGAGACACAACCTCTTCTTGAAATGGTTCCTCTTTTCCCACACTGCTTCTTGGGGGAACAAGTTCCATGCAGACATGGGCCAGACTCCAGGATCATCCTTGGGAAATTATAGCTGGCATGTGTAAGATTGTAGGAGGGGCGTTTGAGGAGCAGAGCGGAAGCTCCCCTCCTTCCAACTGCCAAACTTTGAGCGAATGAAGAGTCCCCGAGGCCCCACAGCAGCCCACGTAGGCTTGGCCTCTCGGTGGGAGTTTTCCCAGGATCACATTGATCCTCCTCTGGCGCTCTTCCACAGCCTAAGTGGCCAGCCTGCCTCATTTTATCCTTTACACAGTGGCAGTTTGAACTCCATAGGGACTCAGGGTGTCAAAATCAGGTTGGTCAGGCCCTGCCTCCTCTCTATTTAGGGCAGGATTATCACAGGAGCTTTCACGGACAAAGCCTGGCACACTGGGTTAAGAACCCCCACCCACTGAACACCTAGCTGAAAACCGTGGCCTAGAGCTCTCATAACATTCCCCTCTGTACAAAGGAGTCTGAGTCCCAAGGTTGGCAGTCATTCAGCCAAACGTATTTATTGAACACTTACTATCTGCAGAGCACTCACTGTACTAAGCATTTAGGAAAGTATTGTTATTCTTATTATTCTTGTTATTCGCCGATTTGTACATTCCAAGCGCTTAGTACATCACTCTGCACATAGCACTCAATAAATACTATTGAATGAATAACCTTTATGGCAACATTCCCCACTTTAATAATAATAATGTTGGTATTTGTTAAGCGCTTACTATGTGCAGAGCACTGTTCTAAGCGCTGGGGTAGACACGGGAATCCGGTTGTCCCAAGAGGGGCTCACAGTCTTAACCCCCATTTTACAGATGAGGTAACTGAGGCACAGAGAAGTTAAGTGACTTGCTTAACAGAGAAGTTAAGTCACAGCTGACAAGTGGCAGAGCTGGGATTTGAACCCATGACCTCTGACTCCAAAGCCTGTGCTCTTTCCACTGAGCCACGCTGCTTCACTTTAGGTGCACTAGAAGGGAGGAGCTCCACTAATTAACCCACATGTGAACAAACTCAATGTTACATTCCCCCACCCCTTTCTTCAGGTGCACCCCAAAGAGAGCCATGGAATGAAACCACCAGCAGGCAAGGAGACCATATAGGTTGGATGAGTCTATTTATCGCCTAGAGGGTGGTCCGGTTGTGCTTTGTCCTCCTTGTGGGACCCCAGTCGCCTGGTCTCAACCGTTCTCAATAACTAAAAGCGTCCTAACTCGGTGACTTCTCTTCGGCACCTGGTCAGTATCTTTTCCACAACAGCTGGTCTCCCTCCTATTTCACGTGCCTGGCCTTTCATCTCACACCCAGCCTTGCCTATTACATCTTACTGACATTCTGGCTTTCCATCTGATCCCTTGTTTACATCCCAGCTTTCCACTTCACATCCTACGTAGCTCATTTGGGGTCACGCAGGACCCTATACCTGTAGTTCCCTCTTCATTTCCACCAAGGTCACGGTCCCTTTGGTAGCATCCTCAATGGTGCCCCCAGGTGCACGAGCTGCTCCCGCCAACTATGCCCACCCCAAAGCGCTGCCATTAAGCTACAGAAGCTGCCATGAAGCACCGCCCTATGGAATACACTTTCTCCCCAGCCCCTCGACCCTGCACCTACTTCCTGGTGTCGGGAACAGCACACCAGAAGGGCCCTGGAGAACGGCAGCCCCCTGGCCCCTTGGCAACCCAGCTCGGCTTCAGTAAATTGGGAAGTGGAGAGAGCCCCCAGACCTACAAGGGGAGAAGCAGGGTCAGAGGATCATCCCCTCACCTCTCCCTTCCTCAACCTCTCTAAAACCCTTGGAAGACTCAACAGCTGAAGCCCAAGAAAAGCCCGCTGCAGGTGGAACCTGCTAATAGCCCTGTTAGCAATAGCTAAGAGCCCAGCAATTACATGCTAATTGATGGGGATTAGCGATTGTTAATGGAAGGGAAGGCTGGGATGGAGACACTCCCGAGTCGTCTACACAGAAGTGATTCAATGCTGTCACTAATGGGGCCTGCGAAGTCCCTTAGTCCTCCCCAGACCTGGGGGAAGAGAGGGTCGAATTGTCTCCCCTATCTCCACTTTGTCTGCTGCTTCTCCTCCTCAGGGTCCAAAGGGTTTGGGACTCCTGGAGCTCAGCGGGGAGAGGAATTGGGTGCTGTGTTTCTGTTTCTGTCTTCACTGTGTGACCTTAGGCATCTCTTACCATCTCTGGGATGTTGTGTAGTAGACATATTTTCTTTCTTTTTTTTTTTACCGAGTGGCCTCTGGGAGCCAAAGAAGTATAACTTTGTCCCCAGGAAGCTTGCATTGTAATGGGAGAGACAAAAGCATTTACACATCCTGGAAGCAGAATTCATTAATTAGATATTCATGTGAACAAAAGTGATTGCTGAGTAAGGATTTAAGTGAATATGTGAGTGCTTGGGGGGACTGTTGGATTGAAATCATTCTGACAGGGCTGGCAGGAAGGTTCAGGATCCTGAGGCAGAGTTGGTTCCCCCAGCGACTGCAGAAGCACTAGAAAAGCTTCCGAGCTAAGGACAGAGTGCTCCTGGGGCTAGCAAGGCCCCTGGACCGGCGCCCCGGCCAGAAGGTTTTCCGAGTGGGCTAACAGGTCAGCCTCTCCTCCCTTCCTGAAGCCCCCTGCTAGCCCAAGAACAGAAACAGTACACGGATCAGTCATGATCCTTCTGGGATTTTTGGGACCAGACCTGTCCCAGCAGCCCGGAATCCCCAGATAAATGTCAGTTCTTTGCCCCACTGTTATAATATCCCGGGAGGTGGGAAGAAGCAGGTGTTCTGCTTTCCATTTTCAGAAGTGAGGTCCATAGTGATAAAGTAACTTGGCCAAGGACATGCAGTAGACAAGAGGAAGATCTGGCATTACATCTCACGATGTCTGCCGCCCAGATCTGTGCTTTTCCATCTCATTTCTTGACTCTCAGACCACAACTCCATAAGACTCCTAGCATCCCTGCCCTAAGATGTCCTCCCTGTTACTCTCTCGCTTTATAATTCTTTGGACTTCTGGAGAGACCCAGGGAAAGATGAGAGTTGTGGATAGTCCTTGGTCTCTCTGCTGCCTCCCCTCCTCCATCCTTACCCAGACCCTCCATCCCTCCCAGTCCCAGTTCCCTTTGTCCCCTCTTAGTTGATTTAACTCTCTTTCTCCTCCTCTCCCTCTTCCTCCTCTTTTTGCCAGCAAATGTTTAACCCTTCTTCTTCCCTCCCTCACCCAGGTGAGAGGCCACCCCAGACACCACTGTGTTGCTATTCTCTTGCCTTTAAAGATGAGAAGCTGCCCACAGGGAAAGGTGCTATTGGCTAAGCCCAACCTGGACTCTAAGATCAAGTGAATATTAGTGGAGAATGATGGTGCTGCCCATTCTAGGTCCCGGTGCTGGTGGGCAGACAAGGACTCCCACTGCCAGAGTCCAGGATGGACCCTGTCCAAAATGGCTGGAACTACCCTAAGAGTGCCCCGGGGCAGAACCAATTCAGCTGGCAGAAGGCTGAGAGACAATGTCGCCGCTGCCCCTTCCCTAGGGTAAGGTTAGGGTGGAAGGTTGGAGAAGCATTGTCACTCAGTGGAAAGAGCAGAAGCTGGGGAGTCAGAGGATAATCCTGAGTGATAATCCTGGCTCTGCCACTCACTAGTTATGTGACCTTGGGCAAAGCAGCATCGCATAAGGGGATATATCACGGGCCTGGGGGTCAGAAGATCATGGGTTCTAATTTCGGCTTCACCACTTTGCTGTGTGACCCTGGGCAAGTCACTTCACTTCTTGGGGCCTCAGTTACCTCATCTGTAAAATGAGTATTGAGACTGTGAACCCCACGTGGGACAGGGATTGCGTCCAGCCTGATTTGCTTGTATCCACCTGAGCGTTTAGTACAGTGCCTGGCACATATTAAGCGTTTACCAAATATAATACTAATTACTATTATTTATTATTATTCTCTGCACCTCAGTTTTCTCATCTGTAAAATGGGAATTCAGTACCTTTTTCCTTCCCCCTTAGATGGTGAGCCCTAAAGAATAATGATGATGGTACTTGTTAAGCACTTTCTTTGTGCCAAGTACTGTTCTAAACGCTGGGGTAGATACAAGGTAATCGGGTTGTCCCACACGGGGCTCACAGTCTTAATCCCTATTTTAGAGATGAGATAACTGAGGGCACAGAGAAGTTAAGTGACTTGCCTGAAGTCACTCAACTAACAAGTAGCAGAGTGGTGATTAGAAGCCACGACCTCTGACTCCCAAGTCCGTGCTCTTTCCACGAAATTACGCTACTTCTCTGTGAGATTGTAAACTCACTGTGGGCAGAGAACGTCTTCCAACTCTCCCCAGGGTGTAGTACAGTGCTCTGCACACAGTGAGTGCTCTCAATAAATACAATCGAGATTGACTGAATGATTAAGACAAGGACTGTGTTCAACCTGATTATCTTATATCCACCTCAGCACTTAGTACAGTGCTTGACACTTATTAGTGCCTAACAGATACCATCATTATAACTATTGTCATTATTAGAGGAGGAAAGGGGCAGTGGCAGCTCCAGGCCCACCGAAGGGGGCATTTTCCTGCTTTGGCTTGCGGAATCGGTGCCAGGGTTCATAATGGGGAGGGAGCTGGGGGAGAGGAGGAGAGGCAAGGGGCAGGACGGAAGCCAGGGGATAGAGAGCCAGAAAGGTACCATTCATTCATTCATTCATTCAATAGTATTTATTGAGCGCTTACTATGTGCAGAGCACTGTACTAAGCGCTTGGAATGGACAAATCGGCAACAGATACAGTCCCTGCCCTTTGACGGGTTTACAGTCTAATCGGGGGAGACAGACAAGAACAGTGGCAATAAATAGAGTCAAGGGGAAGAACATCTCATTAAAACAATAGCAGATAAATAGAATCAGGGTGATATACATCTCATGAAACAAAATAAATAGGGTGATGAAGATATATACAGTTGAGGGGACGAGTACAGTGCTGAGGGGATGGGATGGGGGAGGAGCAGAGGGAAAGGGGGAAGAAGAGAGTTTAGCTGCGGAGAGGTGGGGGAGGTAGAGGGAACAGAGGGAAAGGGGGAGCTCAGTCTGGGAAGGCCTCTTGGAGGAGGTGAGCTTTAAGTTGGGATTTGAAGAGGGGAAGAGAATTAGCCTGGCGGAGGTGAGGAGGGAGGGCATTCCGGGACGGCGGGAGGACGTGGCCCGGGGGTCGCCGGCGGGATAGGCGAGACCGAGGGACGGTGAGGAGGTGGACGGCGGAGGAGCGGAGCGTGCGGGGTGGGCGGTGGAAAGAGAGAAGGGAGGAGAGGTAGGAAGGGGCAAGGGGATGGAGAGCCTTGAAGCCTAGACTGAGGAGTTTTCGCCAGGCCTGGGAATGGAGAGCATGAGCGCCCCAGTGGGGGGGGGGGGAGGGGGCGGGCAGGAGGGAGTGCCAGGCCCCCCCGTGGGAGCCGTGTGGCTCAGTGGAAAGGGCACGGGCTTGGGAGTTAGAGTTTGTGGGTTTTAATCCCGCCTCCGCCACTTGTCAGCTGTGTGACTTTGGGCAAGTGACCTCACTTCTCCGTGCTTCAGAACCTCATTAAGACTGTGAGCCCCCCGTGGGACAACCCGTTAACCTGGGATCTATCCCAGCACTTAGAACAGTGCTCGGCACATAGTAAACGTTTACCGAATGTCATTATCATTATTATTATTATTAAAGCTTCGGGGAACATCCCGGCGCTGGGCGGGGGAGGTAGCCTCAGGACGGAGAGGGGGACGCGCTAGAGTGGAGCTGAACAGGCACTGCCCGAGCCCGGCACGGGCCGTGCCAGGCCGGAGCCAGGCACCGGCGGCTGAAGGGCGGGGGGAGGGGGCGGAGTGGGGAGGGGCCTGGCGGGGCCGGGCCCTGGCGGACCAGGGGGCCGAGGGGAAGGAGCGGTGCCCGGCCGGGGCGGTGCCAGGCGGGCGGTGCCAGCAGGGGCCGGGTTTCAGGCGGCCCGGGAGACCCTCCCGCCAAGGGGCGGGGGCTGGACCCGTCGCCGCCTGGGCTCCGCTGCAGGTCCTCCCGGGCTTCCCTCTCCCTCTCGTCCCCCTCCATCTTCCCTCCTCCTCCTCCTCCTCCTCCTCCTGCCCCCTCCCCACCCCCGCGCTATGCCAGGCCCGCGGCCGCCCCGGTTATCCGGGCCCCTGCTCCTCGCTCTGACGGCCTCCCTGGGTGAGCCATGCGGGGGGCCGGAGCCGGACAACAGCCCCGGGGCGTGGGAGGGAGGCTGGGGGGAACCAGGAGGAGCAGGGGCTGGGGGCGGGGGCCGAGCAGAAGAGGACCCCCCCCGAAAGGACGAAGCTGCCAGGAGATGGGCCCTGAGACGGGGCCAGGAAAGCGCGCTCCACCAGCTTCGTTCATTGAACCGTATTTATTGAGCGCTCGCTGGGTGCAGGGGGGAGAGCCCCCACCCTCAGCCCGGGCGGGGGGGGCCGGGGGGCCGGAGGGTGGGGGTGGGGGCGGAGGGCCGGCCGGCGCCGCTGGGCCCCGCTAAATGCCCGGCCCGCCCGCAGCCGCGGCCGGCGAGGACTGCCTGTGGTATCTGGACCAGAACGGCTCGTGGCATCCTGGCTTCGACTGCGAGTTCTACTCGTTCTGCTGCGGCAACTGCTACCAGCGCTTCTGCTGCCACAACGTGGCCAAGCTCATCACCGAGCGGCAGCAGAAACACTGCCTGGCCTTCAGGTCAGCGACCCCTCTCTCCCCTCCCTCCGTCCTCTCCCCCCCGCCACCAAAGCCCTCTTCCTCCCCGCCGCCCCCAGCCCTGTTGGCCCCCGGGGTGCCTTGCTGGCTTGGTCTGGGGAATTGGCAGTTTGCAGTTCTGAGCGGGAGTGCGGGGGCCCCCGCATGGCTGCACCGGGGGGGCAGTGGAGACGAGAGCCCCCTTCTCTCTAGAAGCCGCATCCCATGGCGGGCAGTGGCCTAGCTCCACACCCACCCCGACCCCGTGTTTTCCTTGTTCAAGAAGTAATAATAATCCTCCTCCTCCTTCACCTCCTCCATTTCCTCTTCCCTCTCCCTCCTCCTTTTCCTCTTCCCTCCTCCTTTTCCTCATCCCTCGCCTGCCTCCTTTTCCTCTTCCCGCTCCATCCTCCTCCACCGCCTGCGCCACCTTTACCTCTTCCCTCTCCCTTCTCCTTTTCTTCCTCCCTCTTCTCATCCTCCTTTTCCTCTTCCCTTCTCCTCCCTCACCCTCCTCCTCCCTCTCACCCTTTTTCTTCTCTTCCTCCTTTCTTTCCCTTCTCTTTCTCCTTCTCCTCTCTCCTCCTCTCTTTCCCTTCTTCTCTCTTTCTCCTTCTCCCTTCCCCTACCCCTCGGCAAGGTCCCTGTTTACAGTGTTGCCCCTCCCAGGAAAGACCAGATGGTGGTAGTGAAATGGGAGAGGAGAAACCCAGCGGAGCCCTCTATTACCTAGCCTTCTCCTGCTCCCAGGGGGCCCATCTTCCTCTGCTAACAACCCTGGAGACCTCAGTTTACCGTACACCCTCTGGAACCCCTGGATTTTCCGGAGTTTCTGGAACCAGCCACAGTTCTCCAGACCCTCACCCTTGTCCCTCTCCCTCAGCCTCCAGACCTTTGCCCCTCTTCCCCTTCCCTCCAGACCCTGGGGCCCTCTTCCCTTCTCTTGTCAGCTGTCTCAAATCGCTCTCCAGCCAGGACCCCTGTCGCTCACGGATGCTTGAAGCTATGGCTTGGGGAGTCATCAAGAGAGGGCAGGAAGAGGGTTCTCCCCTCTCCTGAGAGGGTGCGAGATGGGGAGGCTCCTCTGAGTTCATAGAGAAGCAGCGTGGCTCAGTGGAAAGAGCCTGGGCTTTGGAGTCAGAGCTCATGAGTTCGAATCCCAGCTCTGCCACCTGTCAGCTGTGTGACTGTGGGCAAGTCACTAACTTCTCTGTGCCTCAGTTACCTCATCTGTAAAATGAGGATGAAGACTGTGAGCCCCACGTGGGACAACCTCATTCCCCTGTGTCTACCCCAGCGCTTAGAACAGTGCTCTGCACATAGTAAGCGCTTAACAAATACCAACATTATTATTATTATTATTTATTGAGTGCTTATTGTGTGCAGAGCACTGTACTACATGCTTGTATCTCTGTATCTTGTATCTCTGAATGTTTGGTGTTTGGGCAGGTTCTGGATGCCCTGAACCTTTGAGGTATCCCAGGCCTAGCCCCAAACTGTGAGATCAGAGGAATGAAAGCACACACACACACACACATACATTCCCCTCCTCTTCCCCCCCTCACCGCCCCCGAGGAATTTGGGTGTCACTAGAGAGATAAGCTGCTTTATTTTAACTTCCAGCTGGGCAGTTTCCTGGGTGCTTATGTGTTTTTTGGCTTGCTGGCCTGTATCAATCTGGCTGAGTAAGGTTGATCCCTGTCCATCTTCCATCTGGGAGGGATCCCCCCACCCCTCCTGCCATGGATCAGACAAGCTGTCTTGTTTAGGAGCTGTGAATGACGCTCTTGATCAGTGGTGAAAGGTGAATTCAGCGGTTCGGGGAGGGGGACTTCAAGCTGGGACTCATCCCCCACCCCACTCATTCTCCTGTCCCATCCCCTCCTCCGGGGGGCAGGTGGGGGGGAGCCCAGCTCCAACGCAAAGCCTCCTAGAGCTGTAGTAGGAGAAAGATCTGTGTTGTCTAAAGTGGAGCCAGGGACACGGCCGTCTGCCCCGGACACCTGGGATGTGTGGGGTCTCTTTGGCCATCGGAGGCAGGGCTCTGTCCCGGCCCCAGGCCCGGTCCCCGCTCCGGCCGCAGCCAGAAAGCTGAGGAGTGACGGGCGGCCGCTGTATCCCCAGCCCTAAGACCATTGCGGGCATCGCCTCGGCCGTGATCCTCTTCATTGCCATCATCTGCACGGTCATCTGCTGCTTCCTCTGCTCCTGCTGCTACCTGTATCGCCGGCGCCACCAGCTGCACAGCCCCTTCGAAGGTGCGAGGGTAGAGGGCGCCGGGTACCACGCGGGGCTGTGGGCTCGGCTCAGTGGGAGGGCTGTTGAGGGCGTCTGAGACTCGGGTATGGAGGAGCTGCTCCTTCACAGGGCTGAGGGCTGAGGAATCAGGGACCGCGCAGTTCCCCCAACTGGCTGGATACAGTGGATACCACGGGGGAAAGAATGGGGTGTGGGGCTTCGGCCCCATGGGCCGTGTCCCATGGGGAATCAGAATGGAGGGGGAGAGGGAGGGACGAGCCCCAGCCAGGAAGCATTGGGCTAGAGACGATCCTCTTTAAGGGATGGGAGCGGTGGGGCTTCAGGGCCCAGGATGGGTGGGGGGCTCTGAACTGGCCCTCCTCACTCTCACTGCCCCCACCTCCGCTACCACAGGCCAGGAGATCCCCATGACGGGTTTCCCCGTCCAGCCCGTGTATCCGTACCAAGCGGAGGACCCCAAAGCCGGCCCCGCACCCCCCCAGCCAGGATTCGTGTATCCAGCCGGTGGCCCCCCTGCCCAGTACCCACTGTATCCAACTGGGCCCCCAGGCTACAACCCAGCAGGTAATGAATGTATCCCCCTCAGGCCTCTCCCAAACCCCAGACTACTCTAACGCCCAATCCAGGTAGGTGGTTTGTTTTTTTTAATGGTATCTGTTAAGTGCTTACTATGTGCCAGGTACTGTACTAAGCACTGGATCTGTTGGTATCTGTTTCCTCAATCCCTCCCTGGGTCCTCCCCCACCCCCCACTTCCCCAGCCACCCAAGGATCCTAAGTGATGATGGGGGTAGGAGGGTGGTCAGGATGCCGAAAGAGGTGATGACGTTAAGCACTTACTGTGAGCCAAGTGCTGTACTAAACGCCGGGAAAGGGTACTTGGGGGACAGTTAGCCAGGGTCCCTAGTGTCCCACCAACTCTCACTCCTTCTCTTCCAGCTCCTCCACCCTACATGCCCCCACAGTCCTCTTACCCTGGAGCCTGAGGAGCTGCGACTTCTGACCCCGCCTCCCTGCCGCCGAACTGAACCGCCACCTGCTCCTCAGAGAAGCGGCTTGGGGTTTGGGGGCTGCCCAAACTGGGATCTGGACTTGGGGGTCTGAGAAGCGGAGCAGGACTGCGGGGTTTGGGGGAGGAGGAAGGGCAGGGGGGGCTGGTCCCATGATTCTGGTTGGCCCAGACTGCCCAGGCTAGGGGTGGCTGCCCGGTCAAGGGGAGGCCAGGGAGGATCTAGGCCAGGGCTGGTCTATGCGCCATTCACTCTCCCTTCAGCCACCCGGGGCCAAAGCCAGCCATTGCCCAGATTAAACTTGTAAATATGGGTCCCTGCCTGGCCTGTGTTACTGCCCCAACTTGTCGGATGGCCTGGGAGGAGGGGACAGAAGGAGGAGTGGGAGGCTGCCCACCCAGGATCACCCAAGGGTCTACTTGCTCCCCCACCTTTGGGGGAGAGGGGTGCCAGCAGAGCTGATCCAGGGGACTTCCCACCTGCCCACATCAGGGGGGCTGCTACACCGACACTTAGACAAGGCAATTCTTCTAGGTCTTGAGGGGAGGTTCCTGGGGACAAGGATCACAGTTGCACTGGCTTGGAGGGCCGGCACTGGGCCCTAATGTGGTAGCATGTTTAGGGTTAGGGGAGCAAACCTGGATGTCCGGTGCCTTGGACATCCCAATGACAATACCCCCCAACAGGGAGTGGAACAATGCCACTGTTCCCCCTCCAGAGGGTGGGTCCCCGAACCCGGGATTTGGCTTGGCTTGCTGTGGAGGGTGGGACAGATGGGCTTGGTGAGGGGAGGGGGCTGTGCGAGGGGAGAGCAGGGGAGGCAGCTGGAATGGGAAGCCCAACAGCCAGGGATCCGGCCCGTCATGGACCTCCGTCCTGGAATTCTGGAGACCCACTGCTTGAGACCACAGCTCTTCACGACCGGAGTTGGTGCCATGGATGCGGAGCCACAGAGCCGAAGGCATGGAGCCGGAGACTCGGAGCCGGAGCCATGGAGAGGGAACCGTGGAGCTGGAGTCATAGCGCCGGAGATGCAGCGACGGAGCCAAGGACCCACAGGCACAGAGCCAGAGCCATGGAGCAGGAACCATGGAACAGGAGCCACAGGATTGGGGGCACCCACTTCTCCACCCCCAGGTGAGGACCTAGGCCTGGCCCTCTCCCTCCCTCCATCACTCCCTCTCTGCTCCTTGTGGCCCCCCCTGCCCTCCTATGGAGTGTGGACAGCCCCTCTGCCCAGGCACCAGCTCCCATTTCTATGGGCCCTTCGTCTCGGAGACACCCGACCCACTCGAAGCTGGCAGGAGACGCTGGGCCCCACGGCACCATCTATGCCCACCCCTCACTGCTCCCTGTCTCTCTCTGCCCACTTACCCTGTGGGCCTTTCCCTGCAGGGGCATTACACGTGGTTTGGGAGAGGGGAGTTTGGGAAAGGGGAGAAAGGGCAGGGTGGGTGGAGGATGCAGCAAGTCCTGGGGAGGAGCCAGACTGCTCCTTCACAGTCATAGCATTGAAGAGCCAGCCAGGATGGAAGTGCGAGAAGCCCTGAGCCAGGAGATGGGGGGATCAAAAGGGGCAGGAAGAGGGAGAGTGGAGAACCACAGCCCTCAGTCCACAGAAACTAGTCGACAACAGGCAGGACCCAGCAGCAGCAGGGGAGAGACTCAGGTATGAGAAAACTCTGAGGTATGCATGAGTGAGCTGGGGCAGAGAAAGGCATGAATTGAACCCACTCGATAGACCCTGGGCCTGGGCAGGTGTCTGAGAACTATCTTCCAGGAAGAACAGTGCTTGGCACATAGGAAGCGCTTGAAAAGTACCATTATTATTATTGAGGGAGGAGGGGATCTGGGGGAAGAGGAAGTCTTAGGCAAAAAGGTCCAGTGGATGAAATCTATCTTTGGGGTGGAGCAAGGAGAGGTAAGGCCCAGGGCACTTGTGCTTTGAAATGGGGTGGGAAGGGTGAGATGGCTGGGTGCGCAGCAGGAGCAGGGGAGCACCGGAGCTCCCAGCAGAAAACATCCAAAGCACTCTTGCCATGCATGGCCCTGGTAGCTTGTACTCCCCTGGCTGGGACGGACACGGGGACCAGCTACGGGGTCCTGTCCCGGAGGAGGACCCGTGGCTTAGTGGAAAGAGCATGGGCTTGGCAATCAGATGATGTGGGTTCTAATCGCCACTCCACCACTTGTCAGCTGTGTGGTTTTGGACGAGTCACTTAACTTCTCTGTGCCTCAGTTACCTCATCTGTAAAATGGGGATTAAGACTGTGCGCACCAGGCGAGACAACCTGATTACCTTGTATCTGCTCCAGCGCTTAGAACAGTGCTTGGCACATAGCGCTTAACAAATACCGTCATTATTATTGTCATCATTATTATTTTTAACCCAGGCCCCCCGACACCCTCCTCGAATGCCCTTCTGCCTTTCCAGCCCGCCCTTACCCCGGGAGGGCGAGGCCGGGGCGGGGTCCCCCTCCAGCGGCCCCGGTTGGGGCCCTCACCTCCCGGATCGAGGCATCTAGCCCGTTCCCCTCCCTCATTCCCCGCGGAGCCCCCAGGAGGGGTTTGGGCCGTCCGGGGACCGGAGTTCGGGGGCACGGGACGAGAAGCAGCTTGACTTAGTGGAAAGCGCACCGACTTCGGAGTCAGAGGTCGTGGGTTCTAATTCCAGCTCTGCCACTTGTCAGCTGTGTCTTTGGGCAAGTTGCTTAACTTCTCTGTGCCTCAATTATCTGTGCCTCAATTACCTCATCTGTAAAATGGGGATTAAGACTGAGCCCCACGTGGGATAACCTGATACGTGGCTCAGTGGAAAGAGCACGAGCTTGGGAGTCAGAGGTCATGGGTTCGAATGCCGGCTCTGCCACTTGTCAGCTGTGTGACTGTGGGTAAGTCACTTAACTTCTCTGTGCCTCAGTTCCTTCATCTGTAAAATGGGGATTAAGACTGCGAGCCTCACGTGGTACAACCTGATTCCCCTGTATCTCCCCCAGCGCTTACAACGGCGCTCTGCACATACCAACATTGTTATTATTATAACCTTTTCATTCATTCACTCAATAGTATTTATTGAGCGCTTACTATGTGCAGAGCACTGAACCTAGCGCATGCAATGTACAAATCGCTAACAGAGAGAGACAGTCCCTGCCCTTTGACGGCCTTACGGTCTAATCGGGAGAGACGGACAGACAAGAACAATGGCAATAACCTGATTACCTTGTAGCTACTCCAGCTCTTAGAACACTGCTTGGCACATAGTAAGCGCTTAATAAACATCGTTATTATTAGTAGTAGTATATCTTGGGGCAGGGCGATCTAGCGGCGCCGTAGCAAGGCGCTCCCCGGTGGCATGTGGCGCTGCGCTGGCGGCGGGTGGTCGCGGGGAGGCGCTGCGGGACCTGCTGCTTTTCGGGCATCGCCCCGTTCCCGCTCCATCCCGCTCCATCCCGCTCCATCCCCCTCCATCCCGCTCCATCCCGCTCCATCCCCCTCCATCCTGCCCCATCCCGCCCCGTTCCCACTCCATTCCGCCCCATCCCGCTCCTTCCCGCTCCCGCCCCTCTCCCGCGCCGGAAAGTAGGCTTTGCCCCTCCGCAGCCCCTGGCGGCCCGCTCCAGTGTGGGCTAGGTAATAATAATTATGATTATTATGGTATCTGTTACGCCCTTAATCTGTGCCAGGCGCTGTACTAAGCGCTGGAGTGGCCATAATTATTATTATTGCAAGCAAATCGGGTTGGACATAGTCCCTGTCCTGCAGCGGGCTCTCAGTCTTAATTCCCATTTTACAGATGAGGTGACCGAGGCCCAGTGAAGTGATTTGCCCAAGGCCACACTGCAAACAACTGGCGGAGCCGGCGTGTGGTGGTGAAGGTGGGGGCTTTTTCTGTGGCCAGAGGCTAGGAGGCAGAAGGGGCCGCCGGGGGGAGGGGGTGGGTGAGGAAGGGCCCTCCAGGGGTGGATAATAATAATAATAATGTTGGTATTTGTTAAACACTTAATATATGCAGAGCACTGTTCTCAACGCTGGGGTAGATACAGGGTAATCAGGTCGTCCCACATGAGGCTCACAGTCTTCATCCCCATTTCACAGATGAGGGAACTGAGGCACAGAGAATTTAAGTGACTGTCCCACAGTCACACAGCTGACAAGTGGCAGAGCCGGGATTCGAACACATGATCTCTGACTCCCAAGCACGATGGTCCGGGAGAGAATGGGCGGTCCAGGAAAGTTGGGGAGGTAGGGGTGGTCCTGGGGGGGAGGGGGCGGCCCAGTCCCGGGGTGCAGGCAGGCAGGTAGACGGACGGGCAGATGGACAGACGGCCAGAGAGGCCCGGACCGGCCGAGGGGAAGGGGGAAGGAGCCTCACGGCCCCGACCCCCGCGCCCACCTCCAGCCTGGCTCAGTGGATAGAGCACGGGCCTGAGAGTCAGAGGATGTGACTTCTATGCTACGCTCTGCCACTTGACTGCTGTGTGCCCTTGGGCGAGTCACTTCACTTCTCTGGGCCTCAGTTCCCCCATCTGTAAAATGGGGATTAAGAGGTGCCAGTTGGGGACTGGGGGCCTTGCTTCCCGGCCTTCCATCTCCCGTTCCGTTCCACTCCCGGCTCTGCCAATAACGAGATTGCTGTGGCAGAGAGGCCTCGGGAGGCTCCCTGGGCCTGGCCAGGAGGCAGAGAGGGATCTGATGTGGGATGGTAGAGCAAAGCCTAATTGTACTCTCAAGGGCTTAGCACAGTGCTCTGCTAAGCGCTAAGTGAACCCCACTGCTTGATTCTTGGAGCTTCAAAGTCCTGGTCCCTCTTGGCATTTTTGAGTAATAATAATAATAATAATGTTTGTATTTGTTAAGCGCTTACTATGTGCAGAGCACTGTTCTAAGCGCTGGGGTAGACACAGGGCAATCAGGTTGTCCCACGTGGGGCTCACAGTCCTAATCCCCATTTTACAGATGAGGTAACTGAGGCACAGAGAAGTTAAGTGACTTGCCCACAGTCACACAGCTGACAAATGGCAGAGCCAGGATTCGAACTCATGACCTCTGACTCCAAAGCCCGTGCTCTTTCCACTGAGCCACGCTGCTTCTCATGCAATGCAGGTGCACCTTGGAGCCCTGTTCCCAAATTTACAGATGGGCAAGACTGTGAAAGACTGTGAAGAGGTTTTTCAGTTTTGAACAGTGCTTGGCACATGGTAAGCACTAAACAAATAGCATCGTTATTATTATTATTTCCCCAGCCCGAGGCCTCCTGGAGAAAACCAGGGCCCGCAGCTCTTCCTCCCAGACGGGTCAGGGTTGTGTGTGTTGGAGGTGGCGGTTCTGGGAACCCCCCTACCAGGCAACCCCAGGGCATTCAGCTGGGCTGGCCTAGTGGCAAGAACACTGGCCTGGGAGTCAGAGGTCCTGGGTTCTAATCCTCTCTCCACCACTTGTCTGCTGTGTGACCTTGGTCAATTCACTTCTCTGGGTCTCAATTACCTTATCTGTAAAATGGGAATTAAGACGGTGAGCCCCATGTGGGACAGGGACTGTATCCAACCCGATTAGCTTGTGTCTACTCCAGTGCTTAGAACAGTTATTGACACATAATAAGTGCTTAACCAGTACCATAAGTATTGTTATCTTCTATCCAGCACTTAGCACAGGACTTGACATATAGTAAATGCCATAATCGGTACCCCAGGGCTCGGATCACTGGCAGTTTGACCCACGGTCTTGGTGGAGAGATCATTTCTCTGTTTCCTCCCCTCTGCTGCCCGCCCCCCCCCTTTCCCACCCACCATGACATATGCAAACTTGGGGTGCAGAGAAGTTTGCAATTTCTGGCATTGTTTGACTAAGGTGCCTTAGTGTTCCTGGCAGGGGTGAGTAGAAGGTAAATGCCCACAGGGATGGAAGGGACTTGCCCATAGGGATGGGAGGTAATTGCACACAAGGGTGGCTCCCGGTTAAGGTTGGGGGAGATTCCAGGTCCGAGCCTGGAGGAAGGAGCTCAACCCCTTTCCTTGAGTCCTCCTGTGCTATCGGGCCGAGGAGTAGCAGTGAAGGGTGATTTCAGCGGCTGAGCAGGGGTCCCAGGTCTAACCCGGGCATCTGGACCCCTCTCCTCAGAGCCCTTCTCACCCCGCCAAGGCCCTCTGGACAGGAAACCTTGGTCTACTTCCAGGGCAGTAGGGGCCTGCTGCTTCTCTTGGCCTGAGTTTCTGTGGCGCTGGCCCCGGGCCGCAGTTAGGCAGAGAACTGGAATGAGCATCTCCTGCGGCTCAGTGGAAATGCCTAAATAAGGCATCTTGGGAGCCTATACATCTCTGCTCTCCTCCTCCTGCTGCTGGGCTGGGGGTGGGGAGAGCAGACCAGGCCTGAGAAACGCCCCCAAGGAAGAAGAGGTGGCTATCGTCGACAGACCAGCTCAGGCTTGCCCTGGGAGAGGGACTTGGGCTTCAGCACGCACCCAGGATGCCCCCATAGATCTGTCCTTAATCCCCCCAACCCGCTGATTCCTGCGCCCCCCTCCGCCCCCAGGCCTGCAACTGTTGAGAAATTGATGGGGGTCAGTGCCAAAGGCTTCTCTGGGTGGCGGATCTTCTTCAGCCTCCAGTACGGGGCACAGTCCTCTCTCCACCTACCCCCAGCCTGGCTGGTGTGGGTATAGTCACCTGGAGCACAGCCTCGGGAGCTCTGAAAAACCCATGCGGTTTCTGCGCCCACAACAAGACACGGGACCAGGTCTCAGCTGGCCTGGGAGGAGGAGGGGCACAGTTGGAGTGTTCTTTTCCCGAAGTGCTGGGGGGAAGAGCGAGAAGTGATTGGGGAAGCCTGGATGGAAGACAATTTAATGAGGGTTGGGCATCCAGAGGGTGTCCTGCGCATCAAATCTTGGTGGCCACAGGAGCGCGGAACAGCCACCCACAGCTAGAGATTTTATATTTATATATATGTTTATATATATATGTATATATTATCAAAATCTTACCAAAAAACATACATGGATATTTATACAGCAGCACGTGGGTGAGAGGGCAATGTCCGCTGCCAACAGAGCCACTGCTTCCTCAGTCTGCCCCTCTCTCCCTCCCTCTACTAGCCCCGTTCCCTTCTCGGACCATGCCTACCCACTTGCCCACTGCCCAACTTCTGAGACACCACTGCCCCCTTAGCTTCTCTACTCAGGTGGATGGTGCCTGGGGCCACAGGCCCTGAGGCCAGGCAAGGGGTTCGCTCTACCCCCTTTCCCTGGAGCCCACCGTTTAGGCCCAACATCAAAGGTGTTTCCTGTCGCCCCGCTCTGTTCTCCCCAGCTCCACCTTTCTTCTGTTCTCTTCCTCCTTCCTCCCAACCTGCCCTTCCTTCTATCTGCCTCCACCCCTGGGCCCGGCCAAGTCCCCACCAACACCAGCAGCCAGGCCTCGGGGGCTCCTCGGGTTGGGGGGCCAAGGCCCGAATCCTAGCCCCAGCGAGGGTAACCACGGGGTCTTGCTGCTTACTCCTTCCAGCACGGCTGCCAAGGCCTGCGGTGGCTTGGGGCCGGGGGCGCGGCGGGTGCCACCTTCCATCCTTGGGCCCCCTCCTTCTGCCTCTCCTCTTCCTCCTCCTCTTCCTCCTCCTCCACCTCCTCCTCCCCTCCTCCCCCTCTGGGTGGCTTGGACCGGGAAGCAGAAGTGTGCTGAGATCCCAGAGACAAGAAAAAAGAGCTGAGAATGAAGAGCTGCATCCTGGCAGGGAGCGGGGGCTCAAGGTGCTGGGGGTGGGGGGCCTGGCCGCTCTCCAGGCTGGGGGCGAGGAGGGAGATGAGTTGCGACGTCCTCGGGGGCTGGGGCGAGGCGCGGTCTCGTGGGATAAACAAGCACAGTGTGCCAGGGGCCCGCTCCGTAAGCCGGCCGCTGCTCCTCTACTGCAGCAGTTTGGGGACCTCCACCTGTGGGGAGACGTTCAGAGCCACATTTACTACCCTCGTCTTGGTCGACTAGACCCCCCCCAGGAGCCCGTCTGCCTCTCCGCCCGCCTCACGGCTCCCAGTTTCCCATCCCCCGGCCGGCTCTCGTTCCTCTCCAAGGGCAGGGAAGGGCCAGAAGCCATGTGGCTTAGTAGATAGAGCTTGGGCCTGGGAGTCAGAAGGACATGGGTTCTAATCCCAGTTCTGCCGCTTGTATGCTGTGTGATCTTGGGCAAGTCATTTCATTTCCCTGGGTCTTAGTCACCTCATTTGTAAAATGGGGATTTTAGACTATGAGCCCATGTGGGACAGGGGACTGTGTCCAAACCGATTTCCCGAATCCACCCCGGTGCTTAGTACAGTGCCTGGCACATAGTAAGCACTTAAATACCACAATTATTGTTATTTAATTCCACATATCCTTCAGCCCACATGATGCATTCTCCATGGCCACAGAGTCCCTCTTGCTGCTGCATCACTTTGATTGCTCAAGTATATAAAGGGGCAATGTTGCTTAATGGAAAGACCCTGGGCTGGGAATCAGGAGTCTCGTCCTTGCTCTGCCTCTGACCTCCTCAAGTCTGTAAGTTTATTATAGGCAGGGAATGGATCCACAAAATCTGATGTACTCTCCCAACCGCTTAGTAAGCTCTGCACATAATAAGCATTCACTACATACCGTTGATTGACTGATCGATAGTCTGTAAGATCCTTGAGGGCAGGGCTCATGGGTAGCAAGACTCTATTGTACCTTACTCTTCCAAAATCTCAGTGCAATGCCCTGCACCCACTAAACATCCAGTAATACCACTGATTGATTGACCTTCTGTATGAGCTTGGGCAAGTCAGGTCACCTCTCATTACCTTGCTTTCCTCATCTGAAAAATGGTCACTCCCCCTACTTTTTACATCTTGACCTCCGGGTGGATTAGGGACGGTAGTTGATCTGATTATCTTGGGTCTACCCAGTGATTTAGGATAAAGCTAGCTCTTAATAAATACCATTATTCAAGCCCTTAATTACCATTATTTTACCTCTGGTTTGACTCAGAGTTACTGACTCTGCCCTCCTGGGGTTTTTGGGACTGCTGGGGTGGATGTGGGGGGCATTTGAGGGGCTTTTCTCATTCCCCCATTGGTCCCTGCTACCCAGAGCTTGGCTCTGGCCATGAATTCTCTGCCCTGGCAGGACACCTAGGGGGGAAGAATCTCATGGGCAATTCCGATCTGGGAAAAGGAGGCTTCAGGGTGAGGCTCCAAGGGACAACTTCCCAAGAGGCAGTGGCAGGCCGCTGCCCAACTCCTCTAAGCACAGGCCAGTGGGAGGAAACTTTTAACCTGCAGCCTGAGGAAGTCAGGCTAGACATCTGTAAAGCGAGAGACCTTAAATCGAGGCAGAGGGGCAGGAGGAGTTTGGGTCTTTAAAGGTGGCAGAAACTCTCCGTGTCCAGCGAAGGTTTGGCGGGCTGGAGGTGGAGGGTACTGGACATCAACCCCCACCTTGGTCCACTCAGGGGGCCCCAGCTTCTACCGCTCAGGGAGGTCCCAGGTCCCGAGCATCTGTGGGTCACCCTACCCTCTCACTGGTGTTCCTGCCCTGTCCATCCCGTTCCACCCAGCTCACTGCTTGACGCCATCAGCCGATCCCTTCTGGACTGTAGGCTCGCCATGGGCAGAGAATGTGTCTGCTAACTCTGTTGTATGTGTATTGTACTTTCCTAGCGTGGCTTAGTGGAAAGAGCCCGGGCTTGGGAGTCAGACATCGTGGATTCTAATCCCGGCTCTGCCACTTATCAGCTGTGTGACTTTGGGCAAGTCATTTAACTTCTCTGTGCCTCAGTTTCCTCATCTGTAAAATGGGGATTAAGACTGTGAGCCCCATATGGGACAACCTGATACCTCGTATCCACCCCAATGCTTAGAACAGTGTTTGGCACATAGTAAGTGCTTAACAAAAACCACCATTATTATTATCAATACAGGGCACTGCATTTAGTAAGGGCTCAATTAGTACCATTGATGACTGACTGATTGATCCCACCCCAAGTAGCTCTTTATCCTGAGGGCCAGGCCTGGTCACCCCATCGCAACCCCAACCCTAGGGTTTCCAACGGGGCTCATCCTCGTTTCCTGCCTGACCAATGCCCTCGCAGGCATGAGGCCTACCCCACCTCAGCCCGTCCGGCTCCCCTGATTCAGGCCCCCCGGATGGCCCGATTCCTCTCCCCAGCCGTCCCACGGTAGTCCCCTCTTGCCTTCTTGAGTTGCTTTAGGTTGCTGGAGCGAATGGCGGCCAGTAGCTGGTCTCGCGAGTTCTTCTCCTGGGCGGGCAACGCCTTGTCGGCCATCTTCCTTTGGGTGGCGGGTGAGAGGGAGTTCCTCAGATTCTCTACCAGGAGAGGTGGGGCCAGAGGGGGTGGGGCCAGAGGGGGTGGGGGCGGGGCCGGTGGAGCATCCCCCTTCTTGGGGGTGTTCTTGGGCGAGGGCTTCGGGGACTGTTGTGGAGAGGGGCCTCTGAGCGGCCCCCCTGCCTTGGGCACCTCCAGCCGGTCCTTCTTCTTCTTCTCTCCGCCATCGCCACCGCCGCCCTCCTGGGCCTGCTTCTGCTCCAGCAGCCGTTTCTGCCGCTGCTTGTCCATGTTGCGGCTGAGCAGGTTGGTGACGGCCATGCGGGGCCCGGCCAGCTCGAAGTGGTAGCCCAGCTTGAGGAGGGTGGTGTTCTCCTTGAGCAGCTTGGCCATCTCCATCTCGGTCTTGCCCCCGCAGATGTGCCGCTGGTTGTGGAAGCGGAGCTCGGTCAGCGTGCTGTTCTGGAGCAGCGCCCGGAAGATGGCCAGGATGCCCTTGCCGGTCACGTGGTTGGAGTCCAGGTTGACGCTGGTGATGGTCTTGTTGGCCTTGAGCATGAGGGCGATGGCGAAGGCCACGTGGTCGTCGGCTCGCGTGTTGGCCAGCGCGAAGACCTAGACCACCGTGTTGAACTCCAGCGCCTCGGCGAAGCGGACCAGGGTCTCGTTGTTGATGCAGTCAGAGTTGTTCACGTTCACCTCCGTCACCTCAGGGTCGTTGTTCTTCACCTTCTCCAGGGGCTCGTCGAAGATACTGGAAGCAGCCTCCTCCCCCTCGGCCGCCGCCTGGCTGCCCGGAGGCCCGGGGGGGACACTGGCCGGGCTGTTCTTGGGACGGCTGTCTGCCTCGCCGCCTCGGCCTCTCTCTCCTCCTTGGGCTCCTCTGTGGCTACAGGGTCTCCGCTCTGCTTTTTGCCTTCTGCCCTTCCCTGTTGGGCTTGCTCCTCCTCCTTCTTGGGTGCAGCCCCTTTCTCCTCTCCCTTGTCCTTCTCCTCTGGCTTCACCGCCGGCACCTTTTCACTTCCTTCTTCTCTGCCTCCTTCTTGAGTCCCACCCCTTTTCCTCTCCCTGCTCCTTCTCCGCTCGCTTAACTCCCGGCCCCTTTTCGCTTCCTTTTTCTCCCCCTCCTTTTTGGATCCCACCTCCTTCTCTCCTCCCTTGTCCTTCTCCTCCCTCTTCCCCACTGGTCCCTTATCACTTCCTTTTTTCTCTTCCTCCTTCTTGGCCCCTACCCTTTTCTCCTCTCCCTGCTGGTCCTTTCCCTTTCCGGTCTCTTTTTTGTCTATGGCAGCCTTGACCCTGCCCTTGTCTATTCCCCTGATGACTTTCTCTTCCCTGGGTTTCTCTCTGTCTTTGCTGTCGGGATCCTCTTTCTCTTGCTTATTGAACTTCTTCAGGGCCTCTTTTTTTGACTCCTTCCCCAGGTCCAGATCCCGTTTCCGGCCCAAGACTTTGTCCCCTGTATCCTTATTCCTTTCCTCTCCGTTTTTGGGGTCGTTTTTGCACTCTCCGGGCTTACTTTCCTAGGGAGAATTCAGAGACAAGGGCAACAGTCATGAAGAAGAGTGGCTAGGTGAGGGGATGGGGTGGGCCGGGGGTGCAGGGGACTGGACTGAAGAACCAGTAGACAGGAAGCTCCTTTAGGGCAGGGAATGTGTCTACTAACTTTACTGCATACTCCCAAGTGCTTAGTACAGTGCTCTGTACAAAGTAGGGGCTCAATAAATACTCTTGATGAATGAACAGCCATCTTCAGTTTAAGGATTGTTACACAAAGAGGGACAAACCTTCTGCTCGCTGACCGCGGGAGGCAGAACAAAAGGAGAGACTGGGGCTTGCATCAGGAAAAAATATGGCGAGACACAAGGAAGAACTTCCCAACTCTCTCAGTGTGGAAGCGGAATCAACCAAGAGAATTTATGGAGTGCTGACTGTTTGCAGAATACTGTATTAAGTGCTTGGGAGAGTACAGTAGAGTGAAAAGCAGCATGGCATAGTGGATAGAGCACGGGCCTGGGAGTCAGAAGATCATGGGTCAATAATAATAATAATAATGATACTGATGATGGTATTTGTTAAACGCTTACTAAGTGCCAAACACTCTTATAAGCACTGGGGTAGATACAAGGTATCTACCTTGTAGATAGGTTGTCCCACGTGGGGCTCATGATCCTGATCGCCATTTTACAGATGTGGTAATTGAGGCACAGAGAAGTTAAGTGGCTTGCCCAAGGTCACACAGCAGACAAGTGCCAGAGCTGGGATTAGAACCCACATCCTCTGACCCCCAAGCCTGTGCTCTTGCCACTAACAACAATAATAATAATAATGTTGGTATTTGTTAAGCGCTTACTATGTGCAGAGCACTGTTCTAAGCACTAGGGTAGACACAGGGGAATCAGGTTGTCCCACGTGGGGCTCACAGTCTTAATCCCCATTTTACAGATGAGGTAACTGAGGCACAGAGAAGTTAAGTGGCTTGCCCACAGTCACACAGCTGACAAGTGGAAGAGCTGGGATTCGAACTCATGACCTCTGACTTCAAAGCCCGTGCTCTTTCCACTAAGCCACACTGCTTCTCTGGTTCTAATCAGGTTCTAATCCCAGTCTGTCACTTGTCTGCTGTGTGAGCTTGGGCGAGTCACTTCACTTCTCCATGCCTCAGTTACCTCATCTGTAAAAGGGGATCGAGACTGTGAGCCCAACATGGGAAAGGAACTGGTGTCCACCCCGATTTGTTTGTAACCACCCCAGAGAAGGCGGCGTGGCTCAGTGGAAAGAGCACGGGCTTTGGAGTCAGAGGTCATGGGTTCGGAATCCCGGCTCGGCCACTTGTCCGGCTGTGTGACTTTGGGCAAGTCACTTCATCTTCTCGGTGCCTCAGTTACCTCATCTGTAAAATGGGGATGAAGACTGTGAGCCCCATGTGGGACCACCTGATTCCCCTGTGTCTACCCCAGCGCTTAGAACAGTGCTCGGCACATAGTAAGCGCTTAACAAATACCAAACATTATTATTATTACCCTGTGTCTCCCCCAGTGCTTAGAACAGTGCCTCAACAAATACCATAATTATTATTATTATTATTAGTGCTTAGAACTGTGCCAGCACATAGTAAGCACTTTAAAAAAACCTAATATAATAATTATAGAATGACCCCTTCCCTCAAGGAGCTCGCAATCTACTTTATGCATGTCACTGTAATAAGCACTCAGAGATTACAGGAGAGTTAGTAGGTAGGCTCCCTGTTCTCAAAGGGTGAACAGTCAAGGGAAATGCAGAAGTTTGTAAGAGAATCTGACAGTGTGGATTGGGAAGAAAGGCAGGCCTGCCCACAAGCAGAGGACTGGATGAAATGACCTCAGTGGGCCCTAAAGCTTGGCCCGGGCCAGGGTTGGCTACCAAAGGGAAGCAAACTTCCCCTCCATGACTCAACCCCCATAGGGCTCAGCCCCCAGCAGCCCAGAGAGTCCTCTGGTAACGGTTTGTCCCTGGATCCTAACCAGGCTCCTTCGGGGACCTGGCCTGGATTTATTAGCAGTGAAAGTTCCTGGCTCTTTGACCGGGACTTAGGCCAGCTGCCAAAGGGCACAGAGCACAATGATCAACAGCCCTGGAATGTCTCTCCCCACCCTCAGCCCTCTGCCCGTGCCTCACGGGAGACAACGGTGTGCAGCCCCTGGCCTGCGGGGACCCGGGTGAACCCAGGAGCAGTCCAACTAGCGGGTTCTCTGGTCGGACTAGCCCAAGGGCTGGGGTTCCTGGAATCAACAAACAGGGGATGCCATGCTAAGCGGGAGCAGTTGTTGTTTTAGGATCAACAGCTCGGTCATGGTTTGTCAAGGATCTGCAGCCCTGAAGACAGCTGTGGCCAAAACAGGAAGCTCCAAAGAGGTGGGCATGCTGGTGCCGGGACTTGAGCGGTGGACTCTGGCCAGTTGGCCCCCTCCTCTCCTAGGCCCATACCTGGAGCCTCTCTGATTCCTGGACGCCGCAGCATCTACCCCCTGCCCAGGAAATCGCTTTGGGCATCAGGGCTCATGGGAGGGGTAGAGGCAGAGGAGAAACTAGCCCTCCTCCCCAGGCCCGTGGACATCTCGGGGGCAAGGGCACAGACAGCCTTTGCTCTCTACTCTTGCCCATCCAATTCCAGCACATCCCCTGACCTCTTCCTCATCTTCAGGGACCACAAGCTTGGGTTGTCTGGATGAGACTTGTGCAGGCTTCCTGCCCTATTCCCTCTCCCAGTTCAACCTCTTCCCCAGCCTGACTCCTTCCCAGCCTCTTCGGAAAGAGCTTGTCCTCTCTGCCAGGCCCTTTGGCTGTCTTTACCCAGTTCTCTTCCTTTCCCTTCCCTCCCTGCCCCTCCACCACAGGAGGAGGCTCCACCCCTGTCTTCCACCCCATTCCTTTCCCTCCTCTCAGCATCTCCTGTGACCCTGGGGAGAGGTTGTGGAGGGGGCCGCCAGCTGAAGCTCAGCGCTTTCCCCGGCCGGCCCAGGCTTTGGGGGTTCTGCCCTATATGGCCGGGCCTTCTGGTTCCCCGTTCCCGGGGGAACAGGGTCGGTGCAGGCGGGGGATGTGTCCAACCCTGTGCTGGGCCTCTACAAATGTACTAATGAAGAACAGCCGGGTAGCGGGGTGGTGGAGACTGACTGGGAACAGATTAATTAGCTGTTTTGCGAAGCGAGTGGAGGGTCTGCTTGCTCCCACAGCCCAGAATGAACAGGGAAGAGGCTGGGGCTTGGCCTGGGCTGGAACTAGGGTTGGGCTGGACTGGGCTGGGGCTGAGGTGGGGCTGGGGCTGGGCTGGGATGGGCTGGGCCAGAGGGGCTGAGCTAGATTTGGGTTGGGGCAGGGTTGGGGCTGGGCTGGGGCTGGGGCTGGGCTGGGCTGGGACTGAGGCTGCAGAGTTTCAGACTCTCATAGAAGTTGCCTTAAAAGGAAAAGGATCTGAGCCCCGGAATCCTGGAGTTTGTTCGTTCTGAGAGCAGGATGGAGCCAGCAGGAACCGCTCTGCGGAACCCCCTCCCACCCCTCTGGGGGGCCCTCCCCGGGGAGATCTGGGCCCCGATATGATCTTGGACTCGGGCAACGCTGAGGCCATCTAGTCCATCCCCCCGCTTCCCCGACCCAGCCGAGAGCACCCGGGAGTCCCTTCGGAGATGAAGGTGCCCTGGCCTCCGGGTTCCATTGTGTCCCACCACCCTCCCTCTCAGGAAGTTCTTCTTGCTGTCCAACTGCGGGCTCTCCTGCTGCAGCCTAAGCCGATCCATCTCCTCGGTTGTCCACTCTGATTTTACAGTGGGGGTTGGCCCCTTCGCCCGCCCCAGCAGGGTGGGCAGCAGGAGACAGGGTTGTGGGGAAGCTGGCGTGGGGGACGGAAAGGGTAGGATAGCTCTGGACATCTCCCTCTTGGGATCCAAACCTCCTTGAGTGGGAACCAAGGGCCGGAAGGTGCTTCCCTCTGCCTCCACTCCTCCATCCCTCGAATCTCAGTTTCTCCTGTGAGCTACCCTTACAGACCACTTGCAGACTGGCCCCCTACCAGCCCTCACTCCCCCACAGCTGCAGGTGGGCCCAGGCAGCACCATTAATACTGGGACCAGAGGCCCTTCACCATTCCCCAAGCACAAATCCGATGAGGTGTGAGGGGCTTCTTACACATGTGGCTTTAAATCCGAAGGGTTTAACTCACTGTTGCTTGAGGGACAGCCGCATAGACGAGAGCAAGCAGACCCATCTCCAAGCAGCGTGGCCTAGTGGACAGAGCATGGGCCTGGGAGTCGGAAGGATCTGGGTTCAAATCCTTACTCTGTCACATGTCCGCTGAGTGACTTGGGCAAATCACTTCACTTCTCTGGGCTTCATTTAGACCTCAGTTACCTCAACTGTAAAATGGCGATTAAGGGAATGAGCCCCATGTGGGACAGGGACTGTGTCCAACGTGATTAACCTCGTTATCTACCCCACGCGCTTAGAACAGTGCTTGGCTCACTTTACAAATACCATAATTATTATTATTATTCTCTGTCCCTCAGTTTTGTCATCTGTAAAATGGGGATTAAATCCTATTCTCTCCTACCTAGGCAGTGGAGCCCCGTGAGGAACAGGGATTGTCTCCAATCTGATTATCTTGTAGTTACCGCAGTGCTTAGTAAGTGCTTAGTAAGTGCTTACAGATGCCTTAATAATTATTATCTTCCCTGCCCCACAAGGTGATCTAAGAAAGTGAGAGAGATATTCCATCCCCTTTTACAAATGAGGAAATTGGGGCACAGAGAGTTTAAGTGGTTATGCCTAAAATGTCTAGTGATTCCTTCCTCGGACTCCTCTCTGATTTCTAGGAAGTTCTAGTCCAAACCCAGGATACAAGCTTCCTGGGGCAGGGAGGGATCTTTTAGAGAAGCAGCATGGCTTAGTGGATTAGCACAGGCTTGGGTGTCAGAAGGACCTAGGTTCTAATCCCACCTCTGCCACATGTCTGCTGTGGGAACCTTGGGTAAGTCACTTCACTTCTCTGAGCCTCAGTTCCCTCATCTGTAAAATGGGGATTAAGAGAGAGGTCCATATGGGACAGGGACTGTGTCCAATCTGATTAACTTGTATCTACCATCAGTGCTTAGAATAATGTTTGACACATAGTAAGCTTAACAAGTCTAGAATAGTGTTTGACACATAGTAAGCTTAACAAGTGCCATAATTATTATTAATTATTATAGTATTGCTTGTTCCTAAATTCCTAGTTTCCACGGTCTGCCCCATGCCGGCCTGTGCCTGCCTCATTCAGTGAAACTGGGGGTGGTGGGGGGGAGTGCGGGAGGGGGCCTGTGGGATGTTGTTGATGTGAAGGAATTCTCTTCTCCACTGCCAGGGCTGTTCCTACAAAGGTCTAGCCCTCCGGAAGCAGCATGGCCTAGTGGATAGAGCACCCAGCCTTGGAGTCAGAAAGACCTGGGTTCTAATCCCAGCTCCACCACTTGTCTGCTATGTGACCTTGGGCAAGGTCCACTCAACTTCTCTGTGCCTCAGTTCCCTCATCTGTAAAATGGGGATTAACAGTGGGAGCGCTTTGTGGGATAGGGAATTGTGTTTAAACCCAATTATACTGTGCATCTCTCCTCACACTTAGAAACAGTGCCTGACACATAGTAAGTGTTGGACAAATATCACAATTATTATTTCATTATTATTCTCCAACTCTCTCCCCCTTCTGTGTCATCTATGTACTTGGATCTGTCCTCATTTGGGCACTTGGTATTCATTCCCATCCTCAGCCCCACAGCACTTATGTCTTGTCTTGTCTTATGCCATCGAGTTCATATCCATACGTTATTTATAATTTATACAAACTATGGCACATATCTTTAGATTATTTATAATTTTTATTAATTTTATTAATTCATTGAATTTATATTAATGTTTTCTCTCCCCATCTGGACTGTACCTCATTCGTGAGCAGGGAATATGTTTACCAGCTCTGTTGTGTTGTACTCCTCCCATAATGCTTAGTATAGTGCTCTGCAAGACAGTGAGCTCTCAATAAATACCATCAATTGAGTGATTGGTCTCCTTGACCTGAGAGAACAAGCTCAAAAGAGAAAGTAATGAACAGCTGGAGCAAGCATCAGGAAATTGAGGTTATTCCTAAAGAACGTCCTGAAAGTGAATGGGGATCATAATTATGGTATTTCATAAGTGTTTGCTATGTGTTAAGTACTGTCCTAGAGCACTGGGGTAGATCACAAGTTAATCAGGTTGGATGCGGTCCTGTCCCAGAAGGGGTTCACAGTCTAAGTAGGAGAAGAGAACAGGTGTTTCATCCCTATTTCACAATTGAGGAAACTGAGGCCTAGAGAAGTGAAGTGGAGTTGCCCAAGGTCACACAGCAGACAAGTGGTGGAGGTGGGACTAGAAACCCAGGTCCTCTGACTCCCAGGTCATAACAGTTTCTACTAGGTTGGGGTTCTGAGAGAGGCTGAAGAATGTCCTGCTCCAAGGATCCTTAAGAAAAGGAGAAACCCAGACTGTTTAATAATGATAATAATAACGGTATTTGTTAAGTTGCATACTAAGTGCCAAGCTCTGTTCTAAAGCACTGGGAGGAGATATAAAGTTATCAGGGTTGTCCCAGGTGAGACTCACAGTCTTAAGCCCCATTTACAGATGAGGTAACTGAGGCACAGAGAAGTTGTTACTTGGCCATAAGTCACACAGCTGACAAGATGGCGCAGCTGGGATTAGAACCCCGATGACCTTTAACTCCCAAGTCCGTAGTGAGTCTGAAGTCACGGGGTGGACAAGGTGAAGTAATCCCTGTGGCCTCCACCCTCACCGTCACTCTTCCTCTGGAAGCAGGATCTGGGGTTTGGGGTGGGCGTCGGTCTGTCGGATGGACTCCAGACTCATCAGTCCATAGTCAGGTGGGTGACTGATGGAGAAAACCAGACTTATGGTAACTGTGCTTCCCGCTGGTATGGACACCCAGCTTATTGAGGGCTCGCCCAGCATGTGCCCCTGGCAGTGACTGAGAACAACTGGTCATGCCCCAGACACTGGCTCTTTGGAGGCTCCCCCACTGTTCAGAGACTAGTTCATGGGGACCCCCAAGATGTTCTCCTGGCAGTGACCAAAGGATCCCTTGGTTGCATCCTGGGTCTGCATCCCCAGCCTCTGGAGACCAACCCACTGAGGGAATCCCCCCATGTGTCCCCACAGGTGGTGACTGAGGACTCGATCAATGGTATTTACTTGAGCTCCGTACTGTGTGCAGAGCACTGTAGTAAATGCTAGGGTGAGTACAGTAGAGTGGCTAGGACTTGACCACTGCCCTGGAGGTTGCTCTGGGCCCTTACTTTCCCTTTTTTATGGTGAAACCAGGTGTCTTCTCTTCCCACGAGCCTTCCTGCCCCAGCTTTCCCTTATGCCTGAGATTGGGATTCCCAGACTCGCACTCCCCTTCCTCCTGAATCGAGGGAAAATATGGCAGGAATATGGGCCATCTTGTTTCCACAAGATCCCTGTCATTCCTCCTCTCCTGGAATCCACCAGCCTGAAAGCTGTTCCTCCCCACTGCCCACATGCCCCTCTGAGGGGGCTGAAGAGATTCCCCCTGTCAAGCTGATCCTCAGGCCCCTCCCTTGGTCCAGTAACTGGGCCAGTGCCGGGGCCTGGGGACGGTGGAGGCATAGGGGGTGAGCGGCGGTTTCTATGCCAGCCAACGACAGTCTCTGGGGATCCCAGCTCGGTTTCAAGGCTGTGTGAAGGGCAGAGCTGCCCGGCAGTGCTGGGAGTCCGGGAGGGCCAGGAGAGGATGGTGCCAGTGGCCAAGGGGGTCATCTCTTGCCATTCCCCTGTCAGCGGTCGGAGTCAGAAGGGCCTGGGTTCTAATCCCAGCTCTGGTCGCTTGTCTGCTGTGTGACTCCGGGCAAGTCGCTTCATTTTCTCTGGGCCCCAGTTATCTCATCTGTAAAAGGGGGATGGAAAGTGGGAGCCTCACATGGGACAGGGACTGTGTCCAACCTGATTAACTTGTATCTACCCCTGTGCTTAGAACAGTGCTTGGCACTTAATGTTTAACAAGTGCTAAAGTTAGTATTAATATCTAGGTGGACAAAGCAGGTAAGGCAAGCAATAGCCCTCAGGAGATGGAGGCTGAGGAGGCGCAGTAACACGGAGGGGGCTGGGGGAAATTCTAACTTTCTATCAGAACCACCACAAGGTAGAGCAGCGGTGCCCCGATGGTGCCCTGTGGTTGGTGCCCGTAGTGGCTCCCTGGGCTTCAGGCACAGAAGGAGCCTGGTCTGGAAGAGGCAGGGAGATTCTGGTAGCTATTTGGCCCCCTGTGAAGCTGGTCCTGGGGGATGCCCCCGAGGTTGAAGCCGCCACCACCAGCCCCTTCGGCTCCTTAGTATGGGACCCTTGGCATAAATACCAAAGTGGTTGCAAGACCCTGCTTATCCAGTGGACTGGCATCATGCCTGCACCTGCCTCCCAGACTTGTGATCCCTCCAGCACCTGCCCTCACCCTGCTCACCCCCTGCCATCTTTAAGGATGGAAGCTGTATTGTTCCTCCGTCCTTCCCGGAAAGCAAACTGTACAGTATGTATATGTGTGTGTTTGTCTGTTTCTGTGTCGGTCTGTCCTGACCCGTTCATCAGTTTGTTAGCTCCTCTTTGCCTTTCTCTGTCTACAGTTAGTCACAGTATTTAGTAAGCACTTTGTATGGGCCAAGCACTGTGCTAAGTGCTGGGGTAGATATGAGACAATCAGATCAAGTATAATCCCTATCCCACATGTCATTCACCATCTAAGAAGAGAGAGCAAGTATTCCATCTCCATTTTACAGATGAGGAAAATGGAGGCCCAGAAAAGGTTTCAGTAACATGCTCCAGGTCGCTCAGCTTAGCCCAGGGGCAGAATTTTGAATATAGAACCCAGGACTCTTGCCTCTAAGTGTAAGAGTCTCTTTCCCCAGCAGGCCCTTCAGCAGGTTTTGCCTTCATTGAGCACTGGGTAAAAACTGTCAGCTGACCACCCAACTGGCAAACTGTCTAACCAACTGTTACACATTTTCAAAGACCCTGGATGCTCTGGGTTCTTGGGGCTTCCAGTCTCCTTAGACAGATCAGTCAATTGATTGTTCCCATTTCACAAGCCCGCAACCTTGGTGCCGTTTCTGACTCTGATCTCTCATTCACCCCACATATCCATCAGTCACCAAAACCTGCCGGTCCTCACCTTCACAACAGTCGCCAAGATCCGCCTTTCCTTCTCCCATCCAAACTGCAGTTACTACAGAATCTCTATCGTCCATCCAATGAGTACAATTACTCATTCATATCCCAACTGGATTACTGCATCAGCCTCCTTTCTGATCACCCAACCTCCTGTCTCTCCCCACTTCAGTCTACACTTCACTCTACTGCCCAGATTATCTTTCTACAGAAACACTCTGGGCATGTCACCCCTGCTCCTCAAAAATCTCCAGTGGTTGCCTATCAAACTTCATAACAAGCAAAAACTCCTCACTATTGGCTTCAAAGCTCTCCATCACCTTGCCCCCGCCTACCTTACCTCCCTTCTCTCCTTCTGCAGCCCAGTCCGCACACTCCGCTCCTCTGCCGCTAACCTCCTCATTGTGCCTCATTCTCTCCTGTCCCACCACTGACCCCTGGTCCCCGTCCTACCTCTGGCCTGGAATGCCCTCCCTCCTCACATCCGCCAAACTAGAACACTTTCCTCCTTCGAAGCCCTACTGAAAGCTCACCTCCTCCAGGAGTCCGTCCCAGGCTGAGCCCCCTTTTCCTCCTCTCCTTCTCCCATCCCTATCTCCCCTATTCCCTCCCTCTGCTCTACCTCCCCCACCCCACAGCACTTGTATATATTTGTACATATTTATTATTCTACTTATTTTATTAATGATGTGTATATATCTATAATTCTATTTATTTATTTTGACACTTTTGATGCCTGTCTATTTGTTTTCTTTTGTTTTGTTGCCTATCTCCCCTGTTCTAGACTGTGAGCCCATTGTTGGGTAGGGATCGTCTCTATTTGTTGCCAAATTGTACTTTCCAAGCCCTTAGTACAGTGCTCTGCACACAGTAAGTGCTCAATAAATACGAGTGAATCAGTGAATATATATTGGTTGCTTACTCTGTGCAGAGCATTGTACTAGGCACTTGGGAGGGTGATAGACATGATCCATGCCCACAAGGAGCTTATAGTCTGTAGGGGGAGATTGAAAATAAAATAAATTTGAGATAGGGGAATTGGCAGAGTGTAAGAATATGGACATAAATACTGTGGGACTGAGGTTGGGATGAATATCAAGTGCTTAAGGGGTACAGATCCAAGTTTATAGGCGATGCAGAGGGCAGGGTGGTTAGGAGATATGAGGGAAGACTTCTTGGAGGAGAAGGGGTTTGAATGGGGCTTTGAATGGGGAATGAGTGGTGGTCTATTGGATATAATGGGGGAAGGAGTTCCAGGCCAGAGGCAGAATATAGCCAAGAAGCTTTTGGAGGAATAGATGAGAATGAGGAGCAGAGAGTAGGTTGACATGAGAGGAGTGAAGTGTGCAGGTTGAGTTGTAGTAGGACATTAACAAGGAGTGGGAGAGCTGGTTGAGTGCTTTAAATCTGACAGTAAGGAGTTTCTGTTAGATGTGGAGGTAGTTGGGCAGCTATTGGATGTTTTTGAGGAGTGAGGAGATGTGGACTGAATGTGTATTTGGAAAAATCATCCGGATAGCAAAGTGAAGTAAGAACTGGAGAGGCGAGGGACAGGAGGCAGGGAAGTAGGCAATGAGGCTGATGCAGTAGTCAAGGTGGGATACGGTAATTGCTTGGATCAACAAAGTAGCAATTTGGAAGGAGGAGAAAGGGCAGATTTTCACAATGTGAAAATTGAACTGACAGGATTTGGTGACAGATTGAATATGGGGGTATTGAATGAGAGAGATGAGTCCAGGAAAACACCAAGGTTATGGGCCTAAAAGATAAGGAGGGTGGTGGTGTTGTCTACAGTGATGGGAGAATCAGTGGTAGTACCCGGTTTGGGTAGGGACCCCTGAGGGCAGAGAGGAAGCTAACTGTATATATTTTCGTTACCCTATTTATTTTGTTAATGAATTGTACATCGCCTTGATTCTATTTAGTTGCCATTGTTTTTACGAGATGTTCTTCCCCTTGACTCTGTTTATTGCCATTGTTCTCGTCTGTCCGTCTCCCCCGATTAGACCGTAAGCCCGTCAAACGGCAGGGACCGTCTCTATCTGTTGCCGACTTGTTCATCCCAAGCGCTTAGTACAGTGCTCTGCACATAGTAAGCGCTCAATAAATACTATTGAATGAATGAATGAATGAATTCTATCACCAGACCCCCTGGCCTCAGCCTTGAGCGCAATCAGAGAGGAGTCTGGGAACAGCCCGGAACACTGATGAAGGGAGGGCCATGTGGAGGGAACGGGCAGCGGAGAACACAAATAGCAAGGCTTGGCCCCCACGGGAGGGAGGAAGAGCTGGGTGAGCACATATCGCCTGCCAAGTCATCCTTTCCCTCCCCCAACGCCCCTTCTCTCCAAGTCATTTCCTTAAAGAATGTGATAAACAAAAAGCAGAGCTTAGCTGGGCCTGGCCGTCGCAGAGGGGGTGGTGGTGGCGGCGGCTGTTCCCTCCTGTCTCTGCAGCTCTCCCCACAAGGATTCCTGGGGGAGAAGTTAATCTGGTTTTCTGAAGTAAGAGAAGGAGCAGTCACATTCTGGATCACAATTACAAAGTATTGCCTCTCATGAAGCTTCTTCCTTTTTCCTGGGATTCCTCCTCTTAGCCCCTCTGCTGGGTGATACCTATATCCTGTGCCCCTCCAGTCTTGTGCTAGCTTCTCCTCCCCCTCCCCCCACCAAAATAATCTCTTGAACAAAGATTAACATGAGCTGGGAGGAGGGCTGGGGGGCAGGGAGGTGGGGGGCCTGAGAGGAGCACTGTAAAAATCCCTGTAGCTTCAACACAAAATCCCCCAGTGGGGAGCCCCCAAACCAACTCAAAAAAATGGTTGCCTCACCGGGGACCTTCCACTAACATCTGACAGGGCCAGAATTCTTCACTTCCAGTAAGTTCTTCCTCTCGCCTAACCTCCATCCCTCCTGCTGCCCATTTTGCCAGCTCCATTGCCTAATAACCTCCCCAGATGGTGGCTTCCCCCCAGACTCTTGTATCAGCTCACCGCTGAGCTCCAACGGCCATTTACGGAGCGCCGTTGGACTGCCACGGTGGTGCCTGTTGTTTTCATCGGCCCTGGGAGCCTGCCTGAGCCAGGGGGAATTCTCCCTAGGGGAAACAGGATCCAGACCCGGAGAGAGCAAGCAGCCTTCAGACAGCAGCTCCATGGCCAAGCTGGGAGAGCTCTTAGCTCCCAAGTTCCTAGCCCAGCTCTCTTGGCATAGGTCAATCGGTCTGTCCGTCAGGATGCCAGCCAGATGTCTGTCTGAATGCCAGCTCTGTGCAGGATGCTGAGGGGGAGACAGAGAGAGGAGACTGCAGAGTTTGAGGAGCTGACAGTCAGCTGGGCATATACTCTCTCTCTCTTTCTCTGTCTCTCTCTTTCTCTCTCTCTCTGGCAGGTTGTCCAGTGAGGGGCCAGACGGGCTGGCCCAAAGCGTAGAGCTCGCCATGCGGTAAATGATTGTCATCCATCACACCCACTCGCTTCTGGGGTAAATAGACGTGGAGTTAGCCGCCTCTGGGAAGGAACTTAAAAGCATGGTCAGGCCCAGCATTGCCCAATCCAACAATTGATGGTATTTATTGAATGTGTAGAGTACTGTACTAACTGCTTGGGAGAGTACAGTGGAGTTGTTAGACACATTCCCTCCCCCAAGGAACTTGAGAGGGAGATGGATATTAAAGTAAATTATGGATATGTACATAAGTGCTGAGGGGGTTGAGGGTAAGGTGAATATCAAGTGCTTAAAAGATACAGATTCAAGAGCAAAGGTGATGCAGAAGGGAGAGGGAGTAGGGGAAATGAAGGCTTAGTTCATTCATTCATTCAGTTGTATTTATAAAGTGCTTAATGTGTGATGTGCACTGTACTAAGCATTTGGGAAAGTACACTACAGCAATAAAAGTTACATTCCTTGCCCATAATGACCTCACAGTCTAGAAGGGGGGAGTGAGGACTTACAGTCAAGAGGGAGAGAAGGACAAGGTAAGTTAAGGATCTGGACAAAAGTGCTGGGGGCTGAGGATGGGGCAAATATCACATGCTAAGTAAGATCCAAGTGCGTAGGCAACACATAAGGGGGAGGGTGGGAGAAACGAGGGCTTAGTTGGGGAAGGCCTCTTGGGGGAGGTGTGATTTTAAAAGGGCTTTGAAGGTGGGGAGAGAATGTGATCGGTGGTTGCCTGAGGGCCTAGTACCTACCCAGGAAATCCCAGCATCCATCCAGCAAGGTCAGTGCACCCTCAAAGTCCCAGCACTCACCCAGGAAGGCCAGTACGTGCCCAGGAAAGCCCAGCACCTGCCCAGGAAGACTAATATCTGCTCAGGAAGGCCCAGTGCCTGCCTAGGAAAGGGGGACCTGTGTGCCGCTGCGGGTGAATTGGCTATCTGAGGGATGTGGGGAAGGGGATTTGGGTCCTGGTTCCTCTCCTCCTGCAGGGTCCCCAAACCCTCTTCATAGGGTGTCATCTGTGGCTCACTCACAGGGAGAGGTACTGGTGGCAAGAATCACTGTCCCCTGCCCCTCAGAGAACCCTCCTGGCCTTTGTTTAATCTGTGTTTCTCAGTGAAACACAGAACCCGAGAAACATTTGGCCTAGTTGAAATAGTCTGGTCCTAGGAGTCCTGAGTTCTCTGCCACATGCCTGTTGGGTGACCTTAGGGAAGTCACTTTACTTCTCTTGGCCTCAGGTTCCTCAACTATAGAATGGGGATTACATACCAGTTCTCCTTTAATAATAATAGTAATAATAATAATAAAATAATATTTGTTAAGGGCTTACTGTGTGCCAAGCACTGTACTAAGCAGTGCTCAGAACCCAAATACAAGGGAAAAATAGGTATTGCAACCCCATTTTACATATGAGGAAATTGAGGAACAGAGAGGTGAAGTGATTTACCTAAAGTCACACAGAAAGCTTGTGGCTATGATCCCTTGTATCCGACCTGATTATCGTGTATCTAACCCAGTGCTTAGCACTTAGTAAGCCCTTAACAAATATCACGATTATTATTACTACTAACCTCTCGCCGAAAGAACCCAGATTTTAAGAAGGATTGGAGCCGGTGGAATCGGAGCCCAGCAGGCCCCTTAGGTAAGTTTCTCCCTGGGTGGTGGGAATCATGGGAGAGCAGAAGGAACTCATTTACCCCCTCCTGATCCCTCTCCCGTCATCCCCACCCCCTGCCAACCAAGGGTATGGAGAAGACAAAGAAACATTTTACTGGGGTAACAGAATGGTGGGGTGGATTTCCATGTGGACCATTTTTCGACCACGTGACCAGCCCCTTGGCTAGCCTCAGCCACCCTGTGAGGGTTCAGAAAGGGGCATGACCAAGCATACTTCCCATCACCCTGCCAGGCTCTGTTTATCCTCAGCTTCCCTCCCTCACCCTGATCCAGCCTGCAAGACTTTTTTTATGGTATTTATTAGCACTTACTATGTTCCAGGCACTGAACTAAGTACCGGGGTAGGTACAAGATAATCATGTTGGAGCTAGTCTCTGTCCCACATGGGGTTCATGGTTTTAATTAACAATTTACAGATGAGGTAACTGAGGCACAGAGAAGTTAAGTGATTTGCCCAAGGTCACACAGCAGGCAAGTATCAGCACTGTGTTTAGAACCCAGGTCCTCTGACTCCTGGGCCCATGCTCTTTCTATTAAACCAGACTACCTCTTTAAAGGACTTGGTCCTATTTCCATGAGCCCATGAAGTCCCTATAAACTGTGTGCTCCCAGCACCTCACTCCCAGATCAAGGCCCCTTCCCCTGACTGGGTGGTTTCCAGAGACCCCTCTGTACCACCACCCCTTCCCAGAAGAGCCCCGGAGACACACACAGCTTGCCTCCCTCCCCAAGATGGCAGCTGTGGCGGTTGTGGTGACCCCAGAACAAGCCAACCACAGAGAGAGGAAAGTATTATGGGGTCGGAATCTGGAAACTACTGAAAAACTGTTCCCCAGCCCACCCTGGAGGAAATATTCCTTCTCAGCCCAGGGCCCCACTGGGGGCTCAGGGGATGAAAAGATGGAGAAAAAGCAGCCTTGCCTTCCCAATCCCCCCATGGCGGCCACCACCCTTAAGTTTGAGGAGGAAGCGATCTCTGGGGTCCAGCCAGAAGATTCCATCCAGGCCATGGGGCCTGTCAATGCGGGCACCGTTCTGAATGCTGCTTGATGCCCACCCCCATCCCACTGCCTCCACAACCTTTGCCAAACTGGAACCCCCCACCCACCTCCTTCTAGCCCTAAGCCCACTTCCACAGAAACCTCCTCAGATTCACCCCATTTGACTATGGTCCCCCTGTCACTCCTCTCCAGCAGTTGTGTATACAGTATCATTTAAACATTTATGTTGTTTGTGCTGTGTATTTATGTCCCCTCATTTAGGTCTGCTTCTCTGTGACTGTGCTGCCTCTGTCTGATTAGATTATGGGCCACCAAGGGCAGGGGCTGTCTTCTCCTCCTCCTGCCCCTTTGACCCCCACCCTGGCTAAGCACCCCATTCCCAGGGGATACTGAGTACCCAGGGGCACTCAGTCTGCACTACTCTCTGCCTAATAACCTTTCAATTCCTGTGTGAGGCCCAGGATTCTTTGGGATCCTTGGAACCTATTTGCAAACCAACTGCAGCCTCTCCTCTTGATCCAGAGAAACAAACCTGACTGCAGAAACCATCTGGGCCCTCACTGGATGGCCCAGCAGAGACCATCTGCCCTTGCTGCCCACCGTGGGCCCCGGGTCTCCCCTCCTCCACCCCCCATCAAAGCCATAGTATTTACTGAGAGTACAAGTGCTTGAACTCACGAAAAGAGCTTTTCCTCCAAATTCAGAATTTTGTTTCATACTTTTGGACAGTGGGAAGAGAACCCATCCTGCCTGGCATAGTCACGGACCCATTATCCCCTATCTGCCCCAGCAATAGCACAACAGTCAGCACATAGTAAGCACTTAACAAATACCATGACTAACTCACTCGTTTATCCATCTTGCATCTCTAGCAGGGGGGTTTTAGCAGGAGGGGGAAGCTGCTGAGAGGCGGGGGGCTGCAACTGAACTCTCAGGGACTGTGGCCATTGCCCACCCCCCCCCACCACCAACCAGCACCCTGGCCACACCCCTGGCAAAGACCCTAACCCATTCATTTTGGGATGCTACCGTGTTCCAGCCCCTAAGCAGATTCCAAAGCTCGTTCTTGGGGACCTGGGTGGCTGAGGGTCAAGAGCTGAGGGAGGGTTTCTGGCTTGCGTCCGGAAACACAGGTTATGGCCAGCTGAACCCAACCAAAGCAGGCGGTCCCATGTGGGAGGGGCAGCAGGTGGGGGGAGCCCAATTCTATTCTGAGGTGTTTGCAATCAGCTTTTCTAGTAACCCAGTTATTTGCTCTGTCTGTAGCTGAAGCTGTAGCTGTAGCTGTAGCTGAACTTCTGAAGCAAAACATCTCTGAATCAGTTGTTCCTTCTTCAGATTTCACCTGGGAAGGAATCAGCTTCTGAAGATTGAGGTCGATCCCCCTTCCATATGCCCTGCCCCCAGGCCTGCGGGTCACCCCTTAAGTATATGCCCAGGGAGCTAAGAGGAACTCAGACGGTGGGAATAAGGCACCTCAGGTCGCAGGGAGTAAAATAATTTGGTAAGATGACTTCCTCCTCCAGTGAACTCCCTGCTTTCTTCCCTTCTCCCATGCTCATTCCTTCTTTCCTTTCCGTCATCACTTTACTTTTTTCCTCTATAGAGTCTTTTCACAGCTATTGTTTTTCTTTGCTAAGCAGACACTCAACAAATATTACCTACTGACTGACTGATTGATTTACTGGAGGGATTGTATCTGGACTGGAGCCCCAATCTGGGGGCTGTGTTGAACTGGGTGGGTCAGGATCAAACTGTGGGTGGGGGAGAGGAACCAAGCCTACCCTGTAGAAATCTGAAAAGCAGATGCAGTACATCTCTGTCCCAGAGGGAAACAGCTCCCTCCTGGGCAGCAGTCAGAGGACTGGAAGAGCCCTCTGAAGGTCATCATGGCCAGCCCCCTGCCTGCAGACCTCTCATCAGCCTCCTCATGATGATGATGATGTTGGTATTTGTTAAGCGCTTACTGTGTGCAGAGCACTGTTCTAAGCGCTGGAGTAGATACAGGGTAATCAGGTTGTCCCACGTGAGGCTCACAGTCTTAATCCCCATTTTACAGATGAGGGAACTGAAGCCCAGAGAAGTTAAGTGACTTGCCCACAGTCACACACCTGACAAGTGGCAGAGCTGGGATTCGAACCCATGACCTCTGACTCCCAATCCCGTGCTCTTTCCACTGAGCCACGCTGCTTCCAATCAACCACATTTACTGAATACCTACAGGGTACAGAGCCCAGTACTGAGCACTTGGACACATTCAACGGGAGGAAAAGACACAGTCCCTGCCCTCAGTGAGCTTACATCCCCAAGCCTTGGGGGCGTCTATCCAATTCTGGAAGATATGAAGACGTCACTACCTCCTGCAGTGGCCTTCTCCAGGGATTCGCAGTCCTTACTCTCAGGAAAATCTTCTGTAATTCTAACTTAAATCTCCCCTGCTGCAACTTCAGTCCAGAGCAAATGCAGAAAATTCATCTGGGGGACTAGCCTGAGGGACAGGGATGGGCAGGGGTAGAACTTATTCGGAGATTTTTTCAGAAAAAGGTCAACGGGACTGCGGGACTGCTGTTGCTCTTGATGTAGTTTCGTTGTTTGCTTATTAAAGAAACTGTTTAATATTTACTGACATCTGGGGGAGAAAGAGCCCAAAATGGAATGAACCCCAGGCAAAATGACACACGCCTATGGAATGCTTTCCTGCTGTGTGGCTACTTGGACCCATCTTTTTTGGGTGATGATGGAGGAGGCAATAAGAGAGGGGAAGAAAGCACTGATGGCAGCTTTGACTGCAGTTCCGTCATCCGGGACTAACGGCCTCCCTCCCCCTGCCGGGGTGGAGGGAGGGGATCATGGCCATCTACACTGGGACATGTGACGGTGGCGTGGGCCACATACGCCACTCCTTCAACAGGGTTTCATCTCTCTCACCCACTCTATCACCCTGGGGTGGCATGTCAATGTTGTCCATCCTGCAGGGAGAGTCTGAGCATTTTCCCCATCCCTGCCACCCAGCTGAGAAATCCCTCTAGCCTGTAAACTCGCTGTGGGCAGGTAATGTGTCTATTATATTGTTATATTGTACTCTCCCGAGTGCTTAGTACAGTGCTCTGCAAAAGCAAGTACTCAGTAAATATGATTAACTGACCAGCTGACTAACGCAGCAGGCCTAGTGGAAAGGGCAAGGATCTGGAAGTCAGAGGATCTGGGTTCTAGCCACAGTTCCGCCACTTGCCTGCTCTGCGACCTTGGGCAAGCCACCTAGCTGCTCTGTGGCTAAGTTACCTCATCTTAAAATGGGGGATTCAGTTCCTGTTCTCCCTCTCTCTTAGAATTTGAGCCCCCTGTGGGACAGGGCCCATGACAGATTGTACTGTATCTACCCCGGTACCTGGTATTCCAGTTATTATTATTATTGTTATTAGGTGAGGTCCCCACAACTTTTCAAGCTGAACTCCCAGACTTACTCATCCCAGATAGAGACCTGACCTGAGAGTTTCCATTCAGGGCTGAGAAGTTCCAAAATGGCAGCTAACTGGCTTGTTAGCCTGTGGACATCAGCCCCTTCCTGGTCCTCCCCCTCCCTAGACTACCCAGCCCCATGCTCACATGATAGGCTGTCCCTGCTGCTGTTTCTCTTCTGTCAGGGAGCCTCTCACCCCTGTTTCAATTTGAGGTGCTCCCCGAGGAGGCGGAGAGCATCTCGGGGCTCCCCTGTGGCCTGACTACGGGGAGGGGCAGAGGAGCATTATAAGCTCTGGTGAATGTGGAATACGTGCTGGGAGTGGCAGGGAAAGAGAGGGGAGTGAGGAGAGAGCTGGCTTGAGGGGACAGTGCAAATAGTCCAGAGTTGGTGGGTTGTGGGGAGATAATGAGGCCAGAACCGGGGAGGATTGGGTGGGAGACAGTGGCAGACAGCTGGGAAATCAAATCTGACCTGCAAGGAAGGAAGAATGAGGTGTAGGGAGGTGATTCTATGGCCGAGGTGGATGACAGTCCTGCCCCTTCAGAGAGGTTTTCTTTCCCCAGAAGGGCTTGGTTGGAATTGCAGGAGACTTATGTGGCCCTGACTTAAGGCAGGCCTCCCTGAGGGCTCCCTAAGCTGAGCAAGCTTATAGTCTAGGCATCCTGATGTCTCTAAGACACTGGACCCCCATCTGTCCTTGTTGGTGTAGGGCTAGATATGCTCAGATGCAGGGGGCTGGACCAGATGACCTCTTGAGCGTCCTTCCAGCTCTAGAATTCTGTTTCTATCGAGTACTGTGGATCTGTTTCTGTCCAGTGGGGCAGGCAAGATCTGCCAGGATCTCGGGATGCATAGCTCAGAGAGAGGAGGGGCCTTGATAAGCTCATGATGTTGGCGGACTTGTGTTGTACCCAGTGCTTTCTCCTTGGGGCATTTACTCCCACTGCTCCTCCAGCTGTGGTCCCTGCCATCACCAATTCCCCTGCCCTGGACCTGTCCCTGTTCCACCCCCGGTGCACTTCCAGTGAGGGTGCTGCCTGAAGGAGCACTGGAGTCCAAGGGACCAATCAATCAATCAGTGGTATTCGTCAAGTACTTACAGTGTACAGAGCTCTGAACTGAGTATTTGGGAGAATACAATAGGATTGGTAGACATGATCCTTGTCCTGTAGGAGCTAACAATCTAGCAGAGGAAGCAGACTTTAAAATACATTAGAGATAGGGGAAGTGGCAGAGAATAGGGACATATACAGCTCCTCCTCTAGACTGTAAGCTCCCTGTGGGCCGGAACACGTCTACCAACTCTGTTCTATTGTACTCTCCCAAGTGCTTAATACAGTATTCGGCACACAGTAAGCATTCAATAAGTATGATTGATTAAATACGATTGATTGTTACAAAAGTAATGTGGAGCTGGGGATAGGGTGAGTATCAAAGTGCCTAGGGATTCAGACCCAAAGGACATAGGTGATGCAGAAGGGAGAAAGAAAAAGATGAGGAGATGAGTGTTCAGTCAGGGAAGTTTTCCTGGAGGTGATGTTATTTTAATAGGGCTTTGATGATGGGACAAGCACTGGTCAGTGGGTACACAGGGGGAGCATTGGGTGGTCAGAATCAATCAATCAATCAGTCAATGAGTGGTATTTATTGAGGACTTACTGTGTGCAAAGCGCTGTGCTACACTTGGCCCTGCACTAATGCTCCCAGAGTGCCGCTTCCTGCCCCCCCCCCAAACTACCGGCCCTACTGGGTTTGGGAGTGGCTCCAGTGGGAACAGGGAACAAGTAGAGTGCCATGGCTGTGGACCCAGGGGGCCCTCAGGGGTCTCCCAGAGAGAAACGCTCCAGGCAGGAGTCTGGGCGGACTTCCATTTGACGTCATTCTGCTCTGCAGTGAACGCCCGTGGGCTGATATAGTGATGTCACAGTGACATCATGTGTAATGCTAGTGGCAGCGGAATGGCAGAAGCCAGACCTGACTTTCAGCTCATCTCAGAGCCTGTGGTTCCTTTGGCCTCCAGTGGCCCACAGCGGCAGCCCACAGTAGAAGCCCACAGCAGACTGCAACAACAACCTGCAACAGCAGCCGTAGCCTGAGACAGCAGTCTACAACTGCAGCCAGCAACAGCATCCTGCAACAACCACCAGCAGCAGCAGCAGCTCACAACAGCAGCCCACAGGGGCGGCACTTCACCTCCCCTGCCCTCTTCACCTCAGCCCCCAGGGCTATTTTGAGATTTAGCCTTCGGAGCCTAATCTCCTTAAGCAAAAGGGTGGTGCCTGTGGATGTGATCCTGCTGACCCCGGCTCATCTCAGAGGACAGGTGGGGGTCCAAAGGAGGGCCGGCAGCCACCATGCCAGAGCCAATTAGGATGGTGCCCGCAGAGACCGGTGTGGCCAGCATGGGCGTCCTACGGGGTGGCCCTGCCCAAGAAGAGGGGCCTGGAGGTAAGGCCCCCTGGCCCGGGTGGCAACACTGCAAGGTGGAACCCAGGGCTGTTGCTGGAAATATCATCTCCAGCTTGATTGTCCCTGAGTCCCCGGGTCAGTGGACTGGACATCACTTTGAAAAAAAAACCAGTGGAACTTGAACGACTCTCTCCTGCTATTCAGTGGCCGTTGCTTCCCTATCTTCATTACTAGTCCAATGAGGCTGGAAGCCAAGCTTCTTGGGGCACCTCAGCTCGATTCATTGGGAAAACACTCCTTTGGGGCGGTGGAATGAATTTGCCGAGCACTATACTAAACCTGGTGTCGGTCCAAAAAAATCAGTTCAGATTCAGTCCTTGCCTGAAATGAGGCTCACAGTCTCAGGAGGAGGGAAAACAGTTATTGAATTCCCATTTTACAGATCAGATGAAGCACAGAGAAATTAAAAATCTGGGATTGGGAACAAGGCTGCAGACCGTGGGTCCTGCTCCCTATTGTGTGTCTTCTGACTGTCTGGGAGCCCAAGCTATTGACAGCTGAGGCCCTAGGTTTTGGAAGTTCTCCCCAAAGCAACCGGCCAGCCAACATCCTCCCTGGATTCTGGGGGTGGTCCTGAGGCCCTCTGCCACAGCCCCAGCAGGAGCAATCAATCAACCAATCAGTTGTACTCACTGAGTACTGTGTGCAGAACATTGTTACTAAGTACTTACGAGAGTAGAGTATAATAGAGTTGGTAGAGACACTTTGTCTGCCCACAATGAACTTACAGTCAGGAGAGGGAGACAGACATTAAAATAAATAAATTATGGATATGTACATAAGTACTGTGCTGCTGAGGGAGAAGTGAATAAAGGGAGGACAAGGGAGATGCAGAAGAGAGTGAGAGAAGAAGAAATGAGGGCTTAGTCAGGGAAGGCCTGTTGGAGGAGATGTAATGGATAGAGCATGGGCCTGGAAGTCAAAAGGTCAGAGGTTCCAATCCTGCCTCCTCCACTTATCTTCCATGTGGTCTTGGGCAAATCACTTCACTTCTCTGTGCCTTAGTTACCTCATCGGTAAAGTGGGGATTAAGACCGTGAGCTCCATAATGATAATAATAGCAATTATGGTATTTGTTAAGTGCTTACTATATACCAGGCACTGTACTAAGCACTGGGGTGGATACAAGCAAATTGGGGTGGGTACAGTCCCTGTCCCACTTGGGGCTCACAATCTCAGGGACTACGTCTAACCTGATTAGCTTGTATCCACCCTAGTGCTTAGTACAGTGCCTGGCACATTGTAAATGCTTAACAAATACTATAATTATCATTATTGTTTAATAAGGTTTTGAAAGTGGGGAGAGTGATTGTTACATATGAAGAGCAGTGGGGCCGGAGTGGACAGACTGGCTTGGCAATCTATCGGTCGGGGCTCCCAGGGATGAAAGTGAGATTCATGTGGTACGAAGTAGGGGTGTCAACACTGCGGCAAAACTCTCGGCGGGACCTGGCCTGGCAATGTTAGGAGCTAATCCCTTCCTCCTGGAGCCTGGAGTGATGCTTGGTTGCCAACCTGGAGAAAGGAGAGGCTCAAACAGGAGCAGAGGCCAGTGTGGCAGAAGACTGCCCAAATCTCCCAGTTGGCTCTCCCTGGGCCCGTGAGAATCGCGGCGGGACTCGGACGGGGACTAAGATGCCCCTCGTATACGTGGGTGGGGCTGCCTAGGATTGTAAATCAAACTCCCCAGTGGGTCATGCAAGGAGAGAAGAGCCCTGCCCGCCCTCCCTCCCTCCCAGAGCTCTGCTGTGTGACCTTGGGCAAGTAGCTTAGATTTTCTGGGCCTCAGTTACCTCATCTGTAAAATGGGGATTAAGATTGTGAGCCCTATGTGGGATAGAGACTGCGACCAACCTGATTAGCTTGTATCTACCACAAAGCTTAGTACAGTGCCTGGCACATAGTAAACACTTAATGAATACCTTGAAAAAAAATAGAGCTGGCACTAGGTCAGCACTCCCCGTCATTCCAGCCTCTACTTATCCATTGTCTCTTTCCACTCCACCCCAGCTCACACTCTTCATCTCTTTCAAGCCACACTTCTCAATGTGTCTCACTCTTACCTCTTCCACTCTGACCACTTGCTCACACCTCTCCTCGTGCGTGGAACTACCCTCCCCACTTTCCATCTGGCAGACCACCGCTCTCCTCATCTTCAAAGCACAACTAAAATGACATCTCCTCCAAGCGGTCTTCCCTATTCCTTTCCTATTCCTCCCTCAAAGTCTACCACTTCAACACGGCCTCATCATACTTGGGTAAACATGCCGTACCCCAATAGCACTCATACCCATATCCTCCTACTCTGCGCCTTCCTCCTACCTGCAATTCATTTTAGTGTCTATCTTCCCTGAGAGATTATAAACACTGTGAGGGTAGGATAATTTTACCACAGTCTCCCAGGTGCTTCATACAGTGTTCTGATTGCTGTTGATGCTCAATAAATACTATTTATTCAATCAAACCATCCATCAATAGTTGATGCTCAATTAATACTACTGATTAGTTGATGATGGATTGATTGAATAGATGCCTTTCAGCCCCTGGTCCCTTAGAACCCAGCTAGGAAGTCTCCCAGTGAGGTGCTGGACACAGGCACCACCGAGAAGCAATGTGGCTTAGTGGAAAGACCCCGGGCTTGGGAGTCAGAGGTCGTGGGTTCTTATCCCGGCTTCGCCGCTTGTCAGCTGTGTGACTTTGGGCAAGTCACTTCACTTCTCTGGCCCTCAGTTCCCTCATCTGCAAAATGGGGATGAAGACTGTGAGCCTCATGTGGGACACCCTGATGACCCTGTATCTCCCCCAGCGCTTAGAACAGTGCTCTGCACATAGTAAGCGCTTAACAAATACCAACATTATTTTCTCTCTGATCTCCCTTCCTTCTCTCTGATCTCCCTTCCTCCTCTCTCGCCCCGCTCCAGTCTATTCTTCACTCCGCTGCCCGGCTCATCTTCCTGCAGAAACGATCTGGGCACGTCACTCCTCTTCTTAAACACCTCCAGTGGCTGCCTATCAACCTCCGCTCCAAACAAAAACTCCTCACTCTAGGCTTCGAGGCTCTCCATCACCTTGCCCCTTCCTACCTCTCCTCCCTTCTCTCTTTCTACCGCCCACCCCGCACGCTCCGCTCCCCCGCCGCCTACCTCCTCACCGTCCCTCGGTCTCGCCTATCCCGCCGTCGACCCCTGGGCCGCGTCCTCCTGCGGTCCTGGAATGCCCTCCCTCCTCACCTCCGCCAAACTGATTCTCTTTCCCTCTTCAAAACCCTACTTAAAACTCACCTCCTCCAAGAGGCCTTCCCAGACTGAGCTCCCCTTCTCCCTCTACTCCCTCTACCACCCCCCCTTCACCTCTCCGCAGCTTAACCCTCTTTTTTCCCCATTTCCCTCCGCTCCTCCCCCTCTCCTTCCCATCCCCTCAGCACTGTACTCGTCTGCTCAACTGTATATATTTTCATTACCCTATTTATTTTGTTAATGAAATGTACATCGCCTCGATTCTATTTAGTTGCCATTGTATTTATGAGATGTTCTTCCCCTTGACTCTATTTATTGCCATCGTTCTCGTCCGTCCGTCTCCCCCGATTAGACCGTAAGCCCGTCAAACGGCAGGGACTGTCTCTATCTGTTGCCGACTTGTTCATTCCAAGCGCTTAGCACAGTGCTCTGCACATAGTAAGCGCTCAATAAATACTATTGAATGAATACTATTGAATGAATGAAAGTCACTTAACTTCTCTGTGCCTCAGTTACCTCTTTTGTAAAATGTGGATTAAGACTGTGAGCCCCACGTGGGACAATCTGATAACCTTGTATCTATCCCAATGCTTAGAACAGTGCTTGGCACATAGTTAGCACTTAACAAATATCATTATTATTATTATCATTATTTAGTGAGGAATTTGGTGACTTCTCCCCAGGCTCTCTCCAATGGGTCAGGCAGCAATCACTGCCTGTCTGCTCTACTCTCACCCCCACTTTGTCGGCTGCCGCGAAGGGCAGCTGGGAAAGAGGGGGTCTTGGAAGGAAGAGGTGCTTGTAGGTTCCCCCAAATTCAAGGCTAAGTAAGCTCAGTTCTAACCTGTTGTCTCCTGAGCCGACCCTCCCCGGGGAAGAGAGGAGAGGAGAGGGGACAGTGTTTGGGTCCTTCGCTGTGGCCTTGGCATCATGGGACTGCTGTTTGGCCATGGCCCTGGGCAGATTCTCGAGATCCCCCTGCCTCTCTCTGGACAGCCGAGAGCAGTGACAAGTTCCAGCAGGTAGGTCAGCCCCGAGGGACATCCCCAGTGGTGATAGTGGAGGCGGCAGCGATGGAGATGGTGGCATTGCTTCCTCAACAGTGTTCCCCACTGGATCCCCGTCTCCCTTCTCTCTGCCCGGAGCACTTGACCTGCCCAGCATGGGTAGAGAGAGGCATAGCTGCCCCAGATCCCACACCTCCTGGGCCCTCTCTTGCAGCCAATCCCTGCTCCCCGCAGGGCCCCACAGCAGTGCCCCTCCCAAAAGCCGGCCAGGAATGTCAGGGTGCCAATCCGCCCCGTCCCATCTTTCTCGTGACCCCAGGACCGGGACTGCTAGATTCCGTTCTGGAAGCGGTGACGAGGCATTGTACAACAGGGGCCTCAGTTTCCCCAGCTGGAAAGTGGAGAGGGCGGGCCAGGGAGACCTCTGCCGGAGAGCAGGGATGAATAAAGGATGACAAGGATGAGGTTATCCAGTGGCGAGCCCTCTACCTGGTGGATGACGGACAGAACGGCTGCCCCTGCACCCACCCCAAAACCTTAGCGTCTGAGTCTGGAGCGGCCTGGACAAAGTCATCTACTCTACGTCAATCGTGGCTTTGGGCTGTCTGGTCGTATTAAGGCTGAAAAAAGCTGCCTCCCCCTGAGCCACACTGAGAACTCATGAGCGAATGTGAGTTTCAGAGGGGCACGATGCCATGAAGAACGTCCCTCCCTCCTCCCAGCAGAATGGCAGAGCCGACGAAGTTCAAGCCGGGGGCCCGAGGCCCTCCTCTCCCACACTTGGCAAATGGGAGGAAAGCTGCCCTGCAGGGAGAAACAAGTCCAGAGCGTCGTCCTCCTCTTCCTCTGGGAAGAGTGGGAGGGAAGCTACATTACCAGCCTGGCCTCAGGGGGTGGAGCTGAACCCAACGAAGCTCAGAATCCGCCCGAACCACCACCCACTGCCACGGCCTCCCGTTACTTCTGGGCTGGAGAACCCACCAGCCAGGACCACATGAACTTCCTCCTGAAAGGCCAGGGAGTTGGCCCCAAGGCTGGGCAGGCCGCAGACACGGTGGGGGCAGCGTGAGGCACCAGCTCCCCGGTTCCCCAAGTCAGGAGCGGGCAGACCCAGCTGCATCTGCCAGTCCCTGGGATCCCTTGGCTTGCTCACAGGGAACCTGCAGAAGGGCGAGCTTTTGGGGGAGCGAAGCTCATATGTCCCGCTGGGGACTTCAGATGACTTGCAATTTCCTTACTGGATCCTGGCAGGACCGACCCCCCTACCTCACACACCTCAAAATCTCACCCCTTATGCGTGGGAGACAGCTGGGAGAGGCAAGGATGCATCTGACTAAGGGCCAGCCTAGGAAGGGGGCAATGTAAGGGTTGGCTCCTTCCTGGGACTTTTCTTCTGTGGTTTCTCAGGGACCCCGTCAGCCCCGGTCCAGCCCAAGAACCCCCTTGGGAGAAAAGCCGGGGACCCCGAAGCCACCAGCCTGCTCCCGACGCCGGGAACGGCCTCTTCCACTTACATCCACGGACATCTCCCGCTGAATCAGTTTCTTGGTCTCTTTCTCGCAGAAGTTGAGCATGGCCTCTCGGTTGTACAAGCCGGTGGACTGCTTGTCGGTCTGATTCCTCTGCCGGAGTCCCACCGGGACGCTCCTGTCCGGTTCCACCACATCCAGCTCCTTCTCCAGCTCCTCCATCTCCTCCGGCGACAGGGTGGACAACAAGTTGTCGATGTCCGGATCTTCGCTCACCTGCCGCCGGTACTTGGCTACCTTGGACATCTTGGAGACCTTGGACCGTTTGGCCCCGGGGGCCAGGAGGTGTTTCAGCAGGAGTCGGGGGGAGCCTGGTGAAGAGGACTCGGCGGGTAGGTGCAAACCAAGGACTTGCAAACACCCTCCCAGCCCAGAGAGCCAGCGATGGTAGTGGCACCTCTTCTCCACCCTGCAGGTGCTGGACTGTTAGATCGAAGCAGCCTTTCTCCAGGCACCCGGGATAATGGTTATAAGGAAAAGTCGCGATTGGGGCAACCTCCGGCCAATAAGAGCCGAAGGATGCCGGAGCCGGGAGGCCGGCCCAATCATCCAAGGCCGCAGGCGGGACTCCCGCCCTGTCAGGGCCGTTTGAAACCTGAGGACATTCCAGGCAATCTTGGAGAGCTACATGACCAAATTTAGTTCGGAGCATTTAGCCTTTTAAAGACAAGGGGACCAGGCAGTGAGAAAAGACACAAAAATGCGCAGGCTGGCGGGGCAGGCGCTGGAAAGGAGGAAAAACAGCAAAGAAGCAGAATGTGTCCATAAACAGCTCAGCTCGTCAGCCCCATCCATCCCCTCTTCTGGGGAAGGATTTTTTGGGGCCCCATCACGGGAGGGGAAGGTGTCTGTGGGGTTGGAGGGTTCTCAGGGACTCCACTCCTTTCTACTCTATTTGGTAATAAAATGCGCTGGCCCACAATGAGGCTGTTCCAGCCCCACGGAAGACAGGCGTTCTGGGGACTGGCCCATCGCCCACTGGCCCGTCGAGGTCCCCCCCACCTTCGCCGCTCGCCGTGTCCACCTGGTTGGAGCCAGGGACTCCTGCTCTCTTTCCTATTTCCAGCAGGAAACTTTGCTGCCATCCTTTCCTTGCCAACTTGGTTGGGGATTGTGATCGGTGGGGACCCACAGAAAGGAGGAGTGTGTGAGGTGCACCAGACCCCACCCTTCTCCCCTGGGGGTGGCTGGCCTGCCCGACAGCTGCCCACTGGGGGCAGAGAGAATTGAAAACCCAGAAGACACGGCCCCCTCGAGCCCAAGGGCTCATTGGTGGGTTTTCAGGGAAATGTTATTCTAGGTTGATAGTAGATAGGGCAGTGGGGTTGGCGGGAGGAGCGTGAAACCTTTCCACATCTCATCAATCACACAACTTCCTTAGGTCCCAGAGACATACAATACTCCTTCAACCTCCACCTAATTCCTTCTCTTAATCTGTGTCTCACAGCCCTGGCGTGACCTCTTGGGAGGGATGCTTCATTTTCGTCCAATCTCCCCTCCCCTCTTTCCTCCCCTGCCCAGAGAAGAGGTAGAGCCCGGCCCATTTGGGCCCGAAGGATGGGCCACACTCTTGCCAAGCCCTCTGGATGCTAGGGCCTGAGCCTGAACTCTGGATTGGGGAAAAGAGCTTCTAGATTGATCAGAGAATAGGAGTATTAAATGTCAGTGCAGCTGGGGAGCACCATGGGACTGGAGAAGGAGGTGCAAGAAGCAGGGTGGAGAAGATGGAGGAAATGCTTAGAAGGAACAGTTTTCCAATATCTTAGTGCAAGGGTTGAATTCCACTCTATGGCGGTACAAAGAGCAACAATTTATTGAGGGGACAAGGAGAGTGTGGCAGGCTTGAGGTATTTATTATTAATAATAATAACAATAGTAGTGATATTTTGTTAGTTGCTTACTATGTGCAAGGCACCCTACTGAGTGCTGAGGTGGATCCAAGTAAATTGGGTTGGACACGGTCCCTGTCCCACATGGGGCTCACAGTCTTAATCCCTATTTTACAGGCTAGGTAACTGAAGCACAGAGAAGTGAAGTGGCTTGCCCAGAGTCTCACAGCAGACAAGTGGCAGAGCAGGATTAGAACCCAGGTCCCGCTGACTCCCAGCTTGGTACTCTATCCACTAGGCCACGCTGCTTCTCACCTTTATCACCTTGGTGGGGTATGATGATTTGCATGAAGTCAGGACAGGAATTAAATCTGGCTGAAGCAATGGGCGTGAGTCATTTAATAGCATTTGTTAAATGCTTACACTGTGCAGACCACTGCATTAAATCCCTGGGAGAGTACGATAGAGTTAACAGACACGATCCCTGCCCTCAAGGAGCTTGCAATCTAGTGGAGGAGAATGGCATTCATCAGTTCTCACACCTCATTTCATTCTCTCTTCTCTGGCCAAATCAATTTTCTAGGCTTCATGCCAATGCCTTCCTACCTCACCTCCCTTCTCTCTTTCTACTGCCCACCTCGCACGCTCCGGTCCTCTGCCTCTCACCTCCTCACCGTCCCCCGTTCTCGCCTATCCCGCCGTCGACCTCTGGCCCACGTCCTCCCGCTGTCCTGGAATACCCTCCCTCCTCACCTCCGCCAAACGAACTCTCTTCCCCTCTTCAAAGCCTTACTGAGAGCTCACCTCCTCCGAGAGGCCTTCCCAGACTGAGCTTCCCCTTTTCCCTCTGCTCCATCTGCTCCCTCTCTGCTCCCCCTCTGCTCCCCCTCCGCCCTCTGCTCCCTCCCACTTCTCCCCTTTACCTCCCCTCAGCATTGTGCTCATTTGTATATATTTTTATTACCCTATTTATTTTGTTAATGAGGTGTACATCCCTTTGATTCTATTTATCGTGATATTGTCTTGTTTTTGTCATCTGTCTCCCCCGATTAGACTGTGAGCCCGTCTCTATCTGTTGCCGAATTGTACATTCCAAGCACTTAGTACAGTGCTCTGCACGTAGTAAGCCCTCAATAAATGCTATTGAATGAATGAATGAATGCATAAATACCCCTCTTATTGGATGGACTTCCCACTCCTCTTTGCCAAACCACATCTCGGTTCTAATCCGAGGCCCATGTAGCATGGCATAATAGATAAAGCAAGGGCATGGATGTTAAAAAGTCATGGGTTCTAATCCCAGCTCTGCCACTTGTCTGCTGTGTGGCCTTGGGCAAGTCACTTCACTTCTTTGTGCCTCAGTTACTTCATCTGTAAAACAGGGATTAAAACTGGAAGCCCCATGCAGTACAGGGACTATGTCCACCCCAATTTGCTTGTATCCACCCCAGTGCTTAGTACAGTGCCTGGCACACAGTAAGCGCTTAACAAATACCTCAGTTATTATTATTATTCTACATGTCTACCAACTCTGTTGTATTGCATTCTCCCAGGCACTTAATGCAGTGGTGTGCACACAGAAAGACAGTAAGCTCTCAATAAATAAGGATTGATCGGTTGATTGATATTGTATACTCTGTGAGCTCCTTGTGGGCAGGGAGTTTCACTCTTTATTGCTGTATTGTACTTTCCCAAGTGCTTAGTACAGTGCCTTGCACACAGTAAGTGCTCAATAAATAAGATTGAATGAATGAAAGTTAACTGATGCCCACCCATTTTGCCTATTAATTGTGAGCTCTAGGACTGTGAGCTCTTGGTGGGCAGGGATTGTCTCTCTTTATTGCTCTATTGGACTTTCCCAAGTGCTTAGTACAGTACTCTGCACAAAGTAAGCGCTCAATAAATACGATCGAATGCCGAACAGTCGTACCCCACCCTTCAAAGCCCTACTGAAGGCTCACCTCCTCCAGGAGGCCTTCCCAGGCTAAACCCCCTTTTCCTCAGCTCCCTCCCCCCCACCCCACTGCCCCGACTTGTTCCCTTTGCTCTACCTCCCAGCCCCCGCCACAGCATTTGGGTATATGTGTACATATTTATAATTCTATTTATTTATATTAATGATGTTCATATATCTGTAATTATTTTTATTTTTATTTATATTGATGCTGTTGATGCCTTTTTACTTGTTTTGAGAGAAGCAGCGTGGTTTAGTGGAAAGAGCACGGGCTTGGGAGTCAGAGGTCGTGAGTTCTAATCCCTGCTCTGTGACTTTGGGCAAGTCATTAATTTCTCTGTGCCTCAGTCTCCTCATCTATAAAATGGGGATTAAGACTGCCATGTGGGACAACCTGATGTCCTTGTATCTATCCCAGTGCTTAGAACAGTGCTTGGCACATGGTAAGCACTTAATAAATACCATCATTATTATCCCAGTGCTTGGCACATAGTAAGCACTTAACAAATGCCATCATCATTATTATAGTTATTACTTGATGTCTGTCTCCCTCCTTCTAGACTGTCAGCCCCATGTGGGCAGGGATTGTCTCTATTTGTTGCTGAACTGTAATATAACAATAATAACAATGTTGGCATTTGTTAAGCGCTTACTATGTACCATGCACTGTTCTAAGCGCTGGGGGAGATACAAGGTGATCAGGTTGTCCCACATGGGGCTCACAGTCTCAATCCCCATTTTCCAGAGGAGGTCACTGAGGCCCAGAGAATAATAATAATATTTTGGTATTTGTTAAGTGCTTTCTCTGTGCCAAGCACTGTTCTAAGCACTGGGTAGATACAAGGTAATCAGGTTGTCCCACGTGGGGCTCACAGTCTTCATTCCCATTTTACAGATGAGGTGAGGCCTAGAGAAGTGAAGTCACATAGCTGACAAGTGGTGGAGCCGGCATTAGAACCCACGACCTCCGACTCCTAAACCCGGGCTCTTTCCACTAAGCCACACTGCTTCCAAGCGTTCAGTACAGTGCTCTGCGCACAGTAAGGGCTCAATAAGTCCGACTGAATGGATGACTGAGTGGGAGTCAGAGGTTATGGGTTCGAATGCCGGCTCTGCCACTTGTCCGCTGTGTGACCTTGGGCAAGTCACTTCACTTCTCTGTGCCTCAGTTCCCTCATCTGTCAAATGGGGATTAAGACTGTGAGCCCCTCGTGGGGCAACCTCATTCCCCTGTATCCCCCCAGCGCTTAGAACAGTGCTTTGCACATAGTAAGCGCTTAACAAATACCAACATTATTATTATTATTATTCCTGTGAGCCCCACGTGGGACAACTTGATTTCCCTTGTGTCTACCCCAGCGCTTAGAGCAGTGCTCTGCACATAGTAAGCGCTTAACAATTTCCAACTATTATTATTAGGATGATGAGTTCCCCCGAGCCCCGCTGCTTCTCCAGACGCGGAGCGCAGCGCCCTCCGCCTCCAGGGGGCGCTCGATACCCCTCCGCCGCGGGGGGGGAGGGGGGAGGAGGAGGAGGGCGGGCGCCGGGGAAGCCCCGCCCCCGGAGGCAGAGGCGCCTGTTGTATGGTCCGCGCGCCGCGGCGGCCGACCAATCGGGGCCGGCGGGGCGGCCGCACTTCCGGTTGCCGGGAGGGGCGGGCTCTCCTCCCCTCGTGCGCCGCCGCCGCCGCCGCCGCCGCCCGGAGCAAGATGGAGGAGTACGCGCGGGAGCCCTGGTGAGCGCGGGCCGCTGTGGCCGCCTTTCCCCCCGACCCCGCGGGACCCAGGGGCTCCTCCGGGCCGCGCCGCTCCGGGCCGCGCCGGCCGGGGCAGGGCCCCGCTCCCTCCCGGCCGCGCCGTGACCTTGCGGCCCCTCGGCCCTGGGGAGCTCCGCCCCCCCCATGACGTCACCGCCCCACCCATAATGCCCTTCGCGGAGGGAGGGAGCGCTTCGCCAGCCCCGGCCTTATTTATTATTAATCATGTTGGTATTTGTCCAGCGCTTATTCTGTGCAGAGCACTGTTCTAAGCGCTGGGGGAGATCCGGGGTCATCAGGTGGTCCCACGTGGGGCTCACACGCTTTTGATCCCCATTTTCCAGACGAGGGAACTGAGGCCCAGTGAAGTGACTTGCCCACAGTCACCCAGCTGACAAGTGGCAGAGTGGGATTAATGATAATAATGATATCTGTTAAGCGCTTATTCTGTGCAGAGCACTGTTCTAAACGCTGGGGTGGATACTGGGTAATCAGGTTGCCCCACGTGAGGCTCACTGTCTTCATCCCCATTTTACAGATGAGGGAACTGAGGCCCAGAGAAGTGAAGTGACTTGCCCACAGTCACCCAGCTGACAAGTGGCAGAGTGGGATTAATAATAATAATATTTGTTAAGCGCTTACTGTGTGCAGAGCGCTGTTCTAAGCACTGGAAGAGATATGGGGTCATCAGGTTGTCCCACATGAGGCTCGCAGTCTTCATCCCCGTTTTACAGATGAGGGAACTGAGGCACAGAGAAGTGAAGTGACTTGCCCATAGTCACACAGCTGAGAAGGGGCAGAGCCGGGAGTCAAACTCATGACCCCTGACTCTGAAGCCCAGGTTCTTTCCCCTGAGCCATGCTGCTTCTCGAGCCACACTGCTTCTAGTATTATTATACTAATAGTAGAGAAGCAGCGTACCTCAGTGGAAAGAGCCCGGGCTTGGGAGTCAGAGGTCATGGGTTCAAATCCCACCTCTGCCACTTGTCAGCTGGGTGACTGTGGGCAAGTCACTTCACTTCTCTGGGCCTCAGTTCCCTCATCTGTAAAATGGGGATTAACTGTGAGCCTCACGTGGGACAACCTGATTCCCTTGTGTCTATCCCAGGGCTTAGAACAGTGCTCAGCACATAGTAAGCGCTTAGTAAATACCAACATTATTATTATTAAGCCCACCACGTCCCACCCATTCAGTGGTATTTATTGAGCGCTTTTTAGGTGGAGAGCACTGTACTAAGCGCTTGGAATGGACAATTCGGCAACAGATAGAGACCATCTCTGCCCAATAATAATGTTGGTATTTGTTAAGCGCTTACTATGTGCAGAGCACTGTACTAAGCGCTTGGAATAGACAATTCGGCAACAGATAGAGACCATCCCTGCCCAATAATAATGTTGGTGTTTGTTAAGAGCTTACTATTTGCAGAGCACTGTTCTAAGCACTGGCGTTGATACGGGGTCATCAGGTGGTCCCATGTGAGGCTCACAGTTAATCCCCATTTTATTCAATAGTATTTATTCAATAGTATTTATTGAGCGCTTACTATGTGCAGAGCACTGTACTAAGCACTTGGAATGTACAAATCAGTAACAGAGACAGTCCCTGCCCTTCGACGGGCTTACAGTCTAATCGGGGGAGACAGGCAGACAAGAACAATGGCAGTAAATAGAATCAAGGGGAAGAACATCTCATTTTACAGAGGAGGTAACTGAGGCCCAGAGAAGTGAAGTGACTTGCCCAAGGTCATATAGCTGACAAGTGGCAGAGCTGGGATTCGAACCCATGATGATGGGCTGACAGTCTAATCGGAGGAGACAGACAAAAATAGTAGCAATAAATAGAATCAAGGGGATGTACACCTCATTAACAAAATAAATAGGGTAATAATGTTGGTACTTGTTAAGCGCTTACTATGTGCAGAGCACTGTTCTAAACGCTGGGGAGGATACAAGGTCATCAGGTTGTCCCACGTGGGGCTCACTGTCTTCATCTCCATTTTACCGTTGAGGGAATTGAGGCACAATGAAGTGACTTGGCCAAAGTCACACTGCTGACCCGATTAGACTGTAAGCCCGTCAAACGGCCGGGACTCTCTCTATCTGTTGCCGACTTGTTGATTCCAAGCGCTTAGTACAGTGCTCTGCACATAGTAAGTGCTCAATAAATACTATTGAATGAATGAATGAATGGTGGAGCCAGGATTAATAATAATAATAACGATGGTATTTGTTAAGTGCTTGCTATGTGCAAAGCGCTGTTCTAAGCACTGGGGAGGGTACAAGGTCATCAGGTTCCCCCACTTGGGGCTCACCGTCATGATCCCTGTTTTACAGTTGAGGGAACTGAGACACAGAGAAGGGACTTGCCCGAAGTCACACCAAGTGACAAGCGGCGGAGCCGGGAGATTAATAATAATAATGATGATGTATTAAGCGCTTGCTATGTGCAAAGCACTCTTCTAGGCGCTGGGGAGGATACAAGTGATCAAATGCCAGGAAGTCGGGATTAGAACCCGTGACCTCTGACTCCCAAGACCGGGGTTTGGATTAGAGCCCATGACCATGGAGACACACAGTCTGAGGGGGATAATTATAATATCATCATTCGATCATATTGAGCGCTTGTGCAGAGCATAAGCGCTTGAAAGACAATTGGCCACATAATAATAACTGTAGTATTTGGTTAAGCGCTTACTGTATGCTGGGCACTGTGCCAAGCACGGGGGTGGATACGTGCAAATTGAGTTGGCCACAGTCCTGGTCCCACGTGGGCTCACGGTCTCAACCCCGATTTTACGGAGGAGGGAACTGAGGGCCAGGGAAGTGATTTGCCCAAGATCGCCCTTCAGACAAGTAGAGGAGGTGGGATTGAAACCCGTGAACTTGTGACTCCCAGGCCCGCGTTCCATCCACCACCCCGTGCGTCCCCATTGTACAGATGAGGAAATGAGGCACAGAGCAGCAAGCGACTTGCCAAGGTCACAGAGCAGGCAGGTGTGGGAGTCAGGATTAGAATCCGGATCTGCAGACTCCCAACCCCGGGGCTCTTTTTCCTTGGCTGCGGTGCTCGAGGAGCAGGTGAGCTGCCGGGTGGCCTGCTCCTACAGCTCGGCTCTAATAACGATAATGATGATGATAATGGTGGTGTGCCAGGCTCTGTACTAAGCGCTGGGTTCGATACAAGAAGATTGGGTTGGACACAATCCCTGTCCCATGTGGGCCTCATAGTTTCGATCCTGTGAACTCACTGTGGGCAGGATTGTTTCTTTTGCTATATTTTACTTCGTAGCTCATCGGAAAGACCACGGGTTTGGGAGTCAGAGGTCATGGGTTCAAATCCAGCTCAGCCACTTGTCAGCTTGTGTGACTTTGGGAAAGTCACTTAACTTCTCTGTGCCTCAGTCACCTCATCTATAAAATGGGGATTAAGACTATGAGCCCCACATGGGACAACCTGATCACCTTGTATCCTCTCCAGCACTTAGAACAGTGCTTTGCCACATAGTAAGCGCTAACAAATGCCATCATTGTTGATATTACCTTCCAAGTGCTTAGTACAGTGCTCTGCACACAGTAAGCGCTCCATAAATACGACTGAATGAATGATCCCCGTTTTACAGTGTAGGATCCGGCAAGGAACCTAACCTTCTCCTGCTCGGATCTCGCTTCCTTGTGCGGAGTCCCCGGGTGGGATTGGGGGGCTCCCTCCGAGTGGCGCGTGGCCGAGGTGTCGGGGTACAGGCCTGGCCGGTTCCAGCTTCCCACGCCTGGACCGACTGTAGTTGGTGCCCGGGGGCCCCGGCTTTGAAGGGGGAAGCCAGAGGCCCTTTTTTTGCTCGGCCCCTGGTGGGGCCCAGTGACCAGCACCGGGTCCCCCCCATTTTACCAGTGGAAGCTGAGCTTGCCTGTCCGATCAGTCACCCAGAACGGCCCCCAAAATGGCGAGGGAGCGTGCAGCCTCCCCCTCCTTCGCCCTAGGCGGGAGCTTGTGGGAGGACAATGTGGCTCCGAAGGTCAAAGATTCAGTCAGTCAATAGTACTTGTTGACTGCTTACTGTATGCAGAGCCCTGTATGAGAGGGAGAGTGGTGCAGGTCAGAAATCTCCTGTGCGCAGCCGGTCAGGTTGATGTGGCAGATCAAGTGCCCACGCCCTGCTCCGGCCCTGAGGGTGGACCCAGCTGGGTGTGCCCCACAGCAGTATCAGGGCAATAGCAGCCAGCTCGGAGTCAGCTTCGGGCTGTACCTCCTTAGCAAATTGGAGTGGGCGGTGAATTCAATTCATTCCTTCAGTCATATTGATCGAACGCTGTGTGCAGAGCACTGTACTAAGCGCTTGAGAGAGTATAATAGAGCAGTAACCGGTCACATTCACTGCCCACGAATTGCAGCACAGATCTGCACTTGGGTGAATCAGCACGTTTCAGCCCTTCGTCACGGGTGGATTATTTTCCAAGCCTGGGACAGCCAGACTGCTTCCTCTGAGTTTCTGTAAAGTGGTCCGCACTTTGTGAATGTTCACTTCTCAGTATCTTGATGGCTAATGGAATCAATTCCTAGAGTGCTCTGCTTTTAGCCCCTTGTCCTTTTACTCCTTGATTGAGTCTTGTTCCCCCCAAGGGGGGGATTGATTGTTAGAGTTTTCTGTTTGATGTGTGGAAAACACTGTGGTGTAGTGGCTAGAGCCACAGGCCTGAGAATCAGAAGGACCTGGCTTCAAATCCAGGCTCAGCAACCTGCCTGCTGTGTGACCTTGGAGAGACACTTCTCTGTGCCTCGTTCCCCTCAACTGTAAATTGGGGATTGAGACTGGTGAGCCCCACGTGGGAAAGGGACCATGCCCAACCCAACTTGCCTGTAACCTACCCCAGTGCTTAGTACAGTGCCTGGCACATAGTAAAGTTGCTTAATGAATACCATTTATTATTATTCGAGGTCTCTTGCTCCTGAGAGGCTCAAAATCTGAGACTTAAGATTCAGTATTTAGACTGTAGCCCCCCTGTGGAATGGAACTGTGGCCTGACTGATTACCAGCGCTTAACAAATACCATTAAAAAATTGAGCCATCAAAATCGAATAGAAAAATTGAGGGGGTATAGATGGAGAGTATAAGGGGGACCCAGACTAGCCAGAGGAACTCCAAGAGTTAGGGGGTGGGGTGCAGAGGAAGAGCCAGTGAAAAGGAGTGAAAAGGAATGTCCAGAGAGAGAAATTATCGGGTGTGTTCTCCAGACCCTTCCTCTCTGCCCCTTCTTCAACTCTCCAGCAGTATTCAAGAGGAGATCTCCTGCCTTCTCTCAAATCCACCCCCTCCATCTGCATATCCAACCCCCATCACTTTCTACCTTATCAAAAGACTTGCCCCTTCTCTGACCACCATCTTCAACTGTTTGCTCTTCAATGGCCTTTTCCCCACCGCTTTCAAGCATGCTAATGTCTCCTCTATTCTAAATAACCTCCCCCCCTTGACCCCATCGGCTGCCCTACTCCTCTCGCCCTATCTCTCTTCTACCATACCTCCCCAAACTTCTTGAGCAAGTTGTCTACACCCACAGTCTTAAGTTCCACTCTTACAGTTCTCTCCTTGACCCCCTCCAATCTGGCTTCCGTCCACTTTACTCCACTGAAACTACCCTATCAAAGATCACCAGTGATCTCCTTCTTGCCAGATCCAATGGACTCTACTCCATCGTAATCCTCCTTTAACTCTCAGGTGCCTTTAACACTACTGACCACCCCCTTCTCCTGGAAACATTATCCAATCTTGGCTTCACTGAGACTGTTCTCTCCTGGTTCTCCCTCTATTTCTCTGGCTGCTTGCTCAGCTCTTTTGTGGGCTCCACCTCTGCCTTCTGCCTCCTAACTGGGGGGGTCCCTCAAGCTTCAGTTCTGGGTCCCCTTCTATTCTCCATCTACACCCACTCTCTTGGAGAACTCATTCGCTCACATGGCTTCAACTACCACCTCTATGCAGATGATTCCCAAGTCTACATCTCCAGCCCTGATCTATCTCGCTCTTTGCTGTCTAGCATTTCCTCTTGCTTTCAAGACATCTCGACTTGGATGTCCTGGCGTTATCTGAAACTGAGCATGTCCAAAACAACTTCTTATCCTCCCACCCAAACCCGATCCTCCCCGTGACTTTCCCATCACCGAAAACAGCACCACCCTCCTTTCTGTCTCACAAACCCATAACCTTGGAGTTATCCTTGATTCCTCTCTGTCTGTCATTCAACCCACAGAGTCTGTCACTAATTCCTGTCTGTTCAACTTTCACAATACCGCTAAAACCCGTTCTTTCCTCTCCACCAAACTGATGCCACGTTAATCCAAACACTTATCCTATCCCACCTTGATTATTATATCAACCTCCTTGCTGACCTCCTTGCCTCCTGTTTCTCCCCACTCCAGCCCATACTTCATTCTGCTGCCTGGATAATTTTTGTACAAAAACGTTCAATTCACGTTTCACCACTCAAGAACCTCCAGTGGTTGCCCATCCACCTCTGCATCAAGCAGAAACTCCTTACTGTCAGCTTTAAGGCCCTCACTCACCTTGCCTCCTCCTACCTCACCTTGCTACCCTCTTACAACCCAGCCCACACACTTTGCTCTTGTAATGCCAACCTACTCACTGTACCTTGATCTCATCTATCTCTCACCACCAGCCTCTTGCCCACATCCTGCCTCCGGCCTGGAACACACTCCCTTTTTATATATTACTCTACCCACTTTCAAAGCCTTATTGAAGGCACAGCTCTAAGAGGCCTTCCTCTGACTAAGCCCTCATTTCCTCTTTGCCCACTCCCTTTTGTCTCGCCCTGACTTGCTCCCTTTATTCATCCCCTCTCCCCTTAGCACTTGTGTACATAACTGTAAATTACTTATTAATGTCTGTCTCCCCATCTAGACTGTAAGTTCACTGTGGGCAGGGAATTTAGCATGGCTGAGTGGAAAGAGCACGGGCTTTGGAGTCAGAGGTCATGGGTTCGAATCCCTGCTCGGCCACTTGTCAGCTGTGTGACTTTGAGCAAGTCACTTCACTTCTTGGTGCCTCAGTTACCTCATCTGTAAAATGGGGATTAAGATTGAGAGCCCCAAGTGGGATAACCTGATTCCCCTGTGTCTACCCCAGCGCTTAGAACAGTGCTCGGCACATAGTAAGCGCTTAACAAATACCAACAAATACCAACATTATTATTATTATATTGTACTCTCCCAAGCAGTTAATACAGTGCACTGCACTCAGGAAGTGCTCAATAAGTACTGTCGGTTGCATCAGGGGAGGACAGTGTAATTGAAACCAAGGTTAGATGGTGTTTCCAGGAGAAAGGGGTGGTCCACATTGTCGAAGGCTGCTGAGGGGTCGAGCACTGGACTAAATGCTTGGAAGCATACTTGGCACCACCATCCTCTGTGTCCCAAAGCTCACCGCTTTAGTTTTATCTTTGACTCCTCCCCTTCTCTTAACTCTCACACACCCACAAGTTCCCCTGTCTCCCTCCTCTCCCTCAGCTTCCAGGATTGTCTTTCTATAATAATAGTGATGGTACTTGTTAAGTGCTTACTAGGTGCCAAGCACTGTTCTAAGCACTGGGGTAGATGCAAAGTTCTCAAGTTGTCCCACGTGTGGGGCTCAAAGTCTTAATCCCCATTTTACAGATGAGTAACAGGCACAGAGAAGTTAAGTGACTTGCCCAAAGTCACACAGCTGACAGGTGGCGGAGGTGGGATTAGAACCCATGCCCTCTGACTCCCAAGCCCGTGTTCTTTCCACTAAGCCATGCTGCTTCCCTTTTATTTGACACACATTTCTCCTTCAGAAGACTCCGTTGACTCCATGCTTTCCTCTCCATCAATTGATCAGTGGTAATTATTGAGAGCTTACTAAGTGCAGGGCACTTTGGGGGTGGGGGGCGGGGAAGATGACACTGTAGACTGGGAAGGCCTGATCCCTGCCCACGAGGAGTTTGCAGTCTCTTGGGGGTGTGCTTCAAAGCACTCCACCAAATGTCTCCTGGTTACCCACCTCGTCTCTCTGTCTCTTTTTTAAATTTGGTGCTTGTTAAGTACTTGCTATGGGCCAGGCACTGTACTAAGTGCTGGAGTAGATAGAAGATAATCAGGTTGGACACAGTTCCTGTCCCACAGTCTTAGATTAGAACCCAGGTCTTCTGACTCTCAGGCCAGTACTCTTTCCACTAGGCCACACAGCTTCTCTTCATCTGTTTCTTTCCCCTGCGCACTGCTTTGGACTCTCCCATTCCTGCTCTTTCATTGACAGCTCTACTCTACCGCATTTGTCCCAGTTAACAGCTCTCCCTAGGCCTGTATTTTGAGAATAAACCCGTAGCCTCTGTCTGATGGTGGCCTCGTCCCCTAGGTCACTGACTCTCCGGGGGATGCATTTCAAAGAAATGGTTATGTTTAGGAGTGGCTAATATTACATCGGACAGCTGGGCTTGCAAATGTTACTTCACGTCACTGAATGACGTCTCCTTCGGCATCACAGATAGAACCCGCTGAAGAGATCTGACTAACCTAGTGAGAATAAATTGCAGCTTTGAGCTGGTGCTTCTTTTGGAGTCCTGATAATGCCAAGGGTGGGTCCTTAAAATAATGTTTGGAAAGGGAATTGATTTTTATGTAGTAAAGAAATCTTCCAGATCATGCTATCATTTTCAGGCTCCTTAACGTGAAATATTCTCATCCACAGCTGTTCTTACTTCTTGAGCCATTAGCGGGCTTGGCAGTGGCGCCCATAAAGAAGACATAACTCCTTGTGGGCAGAGTACTTGAAATAAAATGGGGAAAAAGTTGCGGCAGATGTATGTAGTGCTTTTTGAGCACTTACTGTGGTTAGAGAAGGAGAATGGCTCCATGGGCTTGGGAATCAGAGATCATGGATTCAAATCCCAGTTTAGCCGCTTGTCAGCTATGTGACTGTGGGCAAATCACTTAACTTCTCTGTGCCTCAGTTACCTCATTTGTAAAATGGGGATTAAGACAGTGAGACAGTGGGACAACCTGATCACCTTGTATCCTCCCCAGCACTTTGCCCATAGTAAGTGCTTAACAAATGCCATAATTATTAATTTTTATTAGGATTAGAGTTAGAGTACTGTATCTTGCTCACGTCTTCCCCCTCTGTCCTGGAACCCTCTCCCCCTTCATGTCTGACTAACCACCACTCTCCTCACCTTCAAAGTCCTGCTAAAATCCCATCTCCTCCAAGAAACCTTCCTTGACTAATCTCTCATTTCTCCACTCTATTCGCCATCCCCTCTGTATCATCTATATACTTGGGTGTGTACCCCTTAAGTACTATGATATTCAGCCCATCCCCACGGCATTTATGAACATATCCCTATACTCTGCCATTTCCCCTAAGTGTAATTTATTTTAATGGCTGTCTCCCCCATTAGATCTTAAAGTCCTTGAGGGCAGGAATTGTGTTTACCAACTCTACTGTATTGTGTGCTGCACCCAGCAAGTGCTCAATCATTGTTGAGAAGGAGCAGGGCCTAGTGGAAAGATCATGGGCCTGGGAGCCAGAGGACCTGGGTTCTAATCCTCGTTCCGCCAGTTCCTTGCTGCGGGACTGTGGGCCCGGCATTTAACATCTTTGGGCCTCAGTTTCCTCCACTGTAAAATGGAGATAAAATTCTTCTCCCTCCTACTAAAACTGTGAGCCCCATTTGGGACAGACTGTGTCCAACTTGATTAACTTGTATATAAGTTAATATATACAGGCAGAGAACAGCGTGGCTCAGTGGAAAGAACGCGGGCTTGGGAATCAGAGGTCACAGGTCCTAATCCCGGGTCCGCCACTTATCAGCTGTGTGACTTTGGGCAAGTCACTTAACTTCTCTGTGTCTCAGTTACCTCATCTGGAAAATGGGGATTAAGACTGTGTCCCCCAAGAGGGACAACCTGATTACCTTTTATCTACCAAGCGCTTAGAACAGTGCTTGGCACATAGTAAGCACTTAACAAATGGCAAAATTATTATTATATACCAAAGTGTTTAGTACAGTACTTGACAAATAGTAAGCACTTAATAAATCCATAATAATAACACTACCATTGATTGAGTGATTTCGAGCCCTTGTTGGGTCGAGGTTGTCTCTGTTGCCGAACTGTACTTTCCAAGCACTTAGTACAGTTCTCTGTACACAGTAACTGGTCAATAAATATGATTGCATGAATGAATGAATGGTTACTAAGCACATGGATGAGTACAATATAGTAGATGTGCAGTTGGTGGGGGAGTGAAAAAGCGCTCCGGCTGGGTAGGTTTGGGTGAGAATCCAATAGCAACACTTCTTAAAGTGGGCTATGAGTTGTGTAACTAGCAGCAATATTTATTGAGCACCTAGAGGTTGTGGCGGTGAGCCCCAGCTGGGACAGGGATGGGGCTTGTGTCTGTAAGTTTCTGGAACATAGTAAGTAGCCCTTGCTAGACACTGTAATTGGTGCTGGGAAAGGCCCACCAGGATCCCAAGTTGTGTTACCCCGCCCGGCGAGTGTACTGTCTAACCCCTTCTCTCCTCTTCTCCCTCCCATCTGCATCATCCTGACTTGCTCCCTTTATCTCCCTGGCCCCACAGCACTTATGTACATATCCGTAACTTATTTATTTATATTAATGTCTGTCTCTCCCTCTAGACTGTAAGCTCATTGTGGGCAGGGAATGTGTCTGTTGTTATATTCTCTCCCAAGCGCTTAGTGCAGTACTCTGCACACTGTAAGCGCTCAATAAGTACTGATCGACTGACAACTACCTTTTCTTTCTGCTCCAGCCCCTGGCGGATAGTGGACGACTGTGGCGGAGCCTTTACCATGGGCGCCATCGGTGGGGGCATCTTCCAAGCCATCAAAGGCTTCCGGAATTCTCCGGTGGTAAGCTGGCCGGGATACCTGGGATGGCATGGGATTTTCGCTTGTGAGATCTCAGTCCTGTTGTGTTCGTAAACCTCAAGATCGAGGAGATCACAGGGGTGGAGTGGAAAGGTCAAAGGCAGTTAGGATTTTGTGGGTGGGATCCCGAAGGGCTGTATTGGTTTCTTTGAGGAAAGATGAACTAGAACCATTGTGGTTTTCTTTTTTTCTGACCCGTTTCCCCCCCACCCCCCACTTTTCCAGGGAGTAAATCACCGACTGCGAGGAAGCTTGACAGCAATTAAAACTCGAGCGCCACAGTTGGGAGGTGAGAAAAGTCATTTTATGCTGTAATCAGGCTCCCCTTTCTTTCTGAGGACATGGCTCTCCAGTTTGTCAACTCCAAGTCCTTTTGTGGTAAATCCTTTTAGGGAAAAAGCTTTGTCAGCTAATTTAGTTGATCAGTGGCATTTACCCCACCTTCCTCACCTCGCTACTCTACTATTCTACTGTACTCTGCTCTACTTTGCTTCTCTACTACTACAACCCAACCCTCACACTTTGCTCCTCTAATGCCAACTATACCTCAGTCTCATCTGTCTCACCAACGACCTCTCACCCACATCCTGCCTCTGGCCTGGAACACCCTTCCTCTTCACATCTGATAGACAGTTACTCTCCCCATGCTTCAAAACTTATTGAAGGCATATCTCCTCCAAGAGGCCTTCCCCGACTAAGCCTTCTTTTCTGCTTCTCCCACTCCTTTCTATGTGGCTTGCCTCGCTCCCTTTATTCATCCCCTCTGCTTCCAGTCCCATGACCCTTATGTATGTATCTGTTATTTTATTTATAATAATGTCCTTCTCCCCCTCTAGACTGCAAGCTCATGTGCAGGGAATATGTCTTATATGTACTCTCTCAAGCGCCTAATATAATGCTCTGCACACAGTAAGTGCTCAGGAAACGCGATTGACTGACTGACTGCAACAAAACCAGGTCATGCATACCCTGACCTCCAGGAGCTTCCTGTCTAGTTCCCTCATTGCCCTGTCTTAGAATAGAAGTTTGAATGGGAGCCATGTTTGGCTCCTCAGACTATGAACTGCTCTTCCCAAGTAGGAGGAAGAGATGCTTACTGAGCTTTAAAAACCAGGGGAATGGAAGTTTTGCTCTGGAAAGAAGGAAGTCGACAACATCTCGGTCCCGAAGTGAGAGCCGGCTGAGACAGAGCGAGGTTGTACTCCAGAACCTGACTTCTGGAGTTCAGAAATAGGACTTCTTGTATAAGCTTATTTATTTGTTTATTTTATAAGAAATAAGATGAAATTGAAATGAGAGAGTTCAGTTGGTCAGAAAGAAGGGTGTTATGACTGTCAGGGGTTTAGATAAATATTAGGTTATAAAGAATCAGATATTCACATGAGAGTCGGTGGTTAATGGGGTGACGTATCCAGGCAAGTGGGGAACTGGTCAGGGAATGCCCCTTGGAAACAGGAGGTTTGAAGGACTGTGGTTTGTGCAGTTCTTAAGGGGCAGGGGAGGGGAGGGCGAAGATCCATGCAGATGGAAAGGGGTGCTCGGTAATTCAGCAATGGGAGACTTTTGGCAAAGTGCAGTTAGAAGTCTAGTGTGGGGAGAGTGCAGAGTGTGAGGCTGGAGTAATTTTTTTGTTTGTTTTTTGGGGGTGCTTACTATGTGCCAGCGACCATACTAAGCTCTAAGATACATAGAAGTTAATCCGGTTGGGCACAGTCCCTGTGCCATATAAAACTCAAAGTTTTAATCCCCATTTTCCAGGTGAGGTAACCGAGGAATAGAGAAGTGAAGAGATATTGCCCAAGGTCACACAGCAGGCAAGTGACGGAACCGGGTCGTGGGGAAAGAGAGAGATGGAGAGTACCTGGGAACTTGATGAGCAGGTTTTTTTGGTGTGTGTGTGTGGACGACCAGATGGGTCAAGGTTATTGAGGAGGGGAGTGATGTGACAGTGAGAGAAACATGTAGGTGTTTGTAGGATGGAGTGAAGGAAGAAGCTTAATGCAGGGAGACTAAGGGTGGAGGCAGTGATCACGTAACCCAGATGGGAGGCGAAGTGCGTCTGATCCGGGGTGTCGAGCAGGAAGGGCGGAGACGGGGGTGGGGAGACGCTGGATGGATGACATCTAGAAGGAGAACCGGCGAGGTTTAGAAACCGACTGCAGAATGTAGAGAAGTCACAGATGACACAGGTGGCAAACTTCTGGCACCTCGAGGGTGGTGGCGGCGATAGAGTTGGCAGCCATCGGAAAGTTAGAGGAGAGGGTTGGGAGGGAAGGTGAGGAATTCAGTTTCTGACATCCTGAGATGTGACGGGAGACACGTAAAGCATGTGAGAGGCCAAGGTTGGAGACGTAACTGGGTGTCAGACGAACTTCCCTTGACGTGAGTTGGTAGACAAACTCACAGAGTCTGCCTTTGGGGTGAAAAAGGTGAGAGGTACAGTACAATACAGTAAAAAGGTACAGTACCCTGCACACCATAAGCACTCAGATCGATTGATGAAACTTATTTCATGAAAAATCTCAGGAAGCAATTAGGATTAGTTACAGTGGTAGCAGAGCACAATGAAATTGACAGAAACCAAATTCTGGTGTTAAGGTGCAGGCTGCCCTACTTCCACCATGGTTCCCTAGTTGATCCAACGGGTTCTCCTTCCCATCTCCCAACCCCCGTTCTGAAACCACGTAGCTGTATGCTCGTTCTGGGCAGGGATGGTGTTTGCTAATTCAGTTGTGTACTTTTCCAAGAGCTTAGTATAGTGCTCTGCACATAGTAAGTGCTCAATAAATACAATTGATTGATTGGCTCCTATATGCTTCAGGCCTCCTGCATCGCAAGCCGAGTCTTGGCTTTCCTCTGGGCAGACAAGGAGACCTCCCTCACTTTGCCCCGCCCCAGTCAAATTGTTTGAGACCCTACCCTATGTAGCGTAATCAACCGGTGGCATATAATGAGTGCTTACTATGTGCAGAACACTAATAAGTGCTTTGGAGAGTACATTATGAAACACTTGGCAGACATGTTCTCTGCCCACATGAGCTTACAGTTTTGAGGGGGAGACATGTTATAAATAGTTCATAGTATAAAATTTAAAGCTATGTGCATCAGTGTTGTGGGGTTCATTCATTCAGTCGTGTTTATTGAGCATTTACTTTATGCAGAGCACTGAACTAAGCCCTTGGGAAAGTCCAATCCAACAATAAACAGTGACATTCTCTTCCCACAATGATAGAGCTCCTGGGAGAGTCCAGGAAAAGTGGTCGGCACCATCCCTGTCCTCGATCAAGCTTGACATCTGGTGGGGAAGGCAGACCTGAAGATAAATTCCTGCCCTGCCACTTGTCTGCTGTGTGACCTTGGGCAAATCACTTAACTTCTCTGTGCCTCAGTTACCTCATTTGCAGAATGTGAATTAAGACTGTGAGCCCCGTGAGAGACATGGACTGTGTCCAACCTGATTAGCTTTTATCTACCTTAATGCTTACAACAGTGCCTGGCACGTAGTAAGCACTTAACAAATAGCTTTTTTTTTTTAAAAAAAAAGTAAATTGCAGCTAAGGGAGGCAGCAGAATTGGAAGATTGCCCTGGCCATGTCCCACTAGGTTCCCCCTAGGTGAGCAAACCTCCCTTGTTTCTGTCTGGGCCCGCCAAGCAGGCGTGAGTCAGTGCTGGGCCCGAGAAGCTGCCGTAATGGGGTGACAGTTCAGACCTCAGATTTCACCTGGTTCAAGGGACCTGTGCCTGGAAGTTGTCCCCACATGTGCCCTGGCAGGGGAGGAGTGCCACCTGCCCAGCACGGTGGAGGGTTGGAGAGAGAGAAAGATATGACCTCGAGGTTGCTCATTTGTGGGAAAGGATGTGGGGGAAGGTATGCGTCGACCATGTTGGGAGGAATTAGGAAGAGGAGCTACAGCAAGACAGGAGAGGGGAGGTCTGTTTGAGGTGTTACGTTTAAGACATGTAGGAGTTTGGTTTTTTTTTTGAATCTGGGTCAACTGATTTTATTTCAACAACCCTCTTATACCTCTTTGCTCAAGCCTCATTTTATTCCTGCTCTGTTGACAGTGATTAATCCTCTGCTTAAATTGTTACCTAAGGCAGTCAAGAAGAGCGACATTCTTGCTAAACTACAAATCTGGTTACGGCATACAAAATTAAGGCCTGTTTTAGATTTCTAATAATAGAAGCCCGTAGCCCCGTTGAAGCCATCTGGTTTGTTTGGGAAGCTGCTGCTAATGCCCCAGGGCTTTGGTGGATAAAGCAGCCTGGATGAATTTGGTGAGGGGGCGATAGCTCTGAAGTGAGGGGAAAGTCTTTTCTGGTTAGGTGTTGGGGTGATTCCTTAACCTGGCCAGTAGCCTTGGTTGGGGACTCTGTGGTGCTTGTTTCATTAGTTAATTAAACCAGCAGGGTGATGCAGGTCCTGGCTGGGACCCTCTCCTGTGCTGGCTGGGTCCAGGAGGTGGGGGTCCTAGGTTCCAGAGGAGGGGCTTTCATCTACAGCCCTTCCTCTCACACAGAACCACTCGGCTGTTACCAGGATTACTCCTCCTGGGGGCTAGGCTGCACCCCGTAGAAGATAGAGCACAGGCCTGGGAGTCAGAAAATCATGGGTTCTAATTCCGGCTCTGCTACTTGTCTGCTGTGTGGCCTTGGGCAAGTCACTTCACTTCTCTGGGCCTCAGTGACCTCATCTATAAAGTGGGGATTGGCACTGTGAGCCCCATGTGGGACAGGGACTGTCCAACCCAGTTCGCTTGTATCCACCTCAGGGCTTAATCTGGGAGTCAGAAAGTCATGGGTTCTAATCCCAACTCCACCACTTGTCTCTGTGTGACTTGGGGCAAGTCGTTTCACTTCTCCAGGCCTCAGTTACCTCATCTGTCCAAACCGATTTGCTTGTAATAATAATAATACTGTTGGTATTTGTTAAGTGCTTACTATGTGCAGAGCACTGTTCTAAGCGCTGGGGTAGATACAGGGTAATCAGGTTGTCCCATGTGAGGCTCACAGTTAATCCCCATTTTACAGATGAGGTAACTGAGGCACAGAGAAGTTAAGTGACTTGCCCACATCACACAGCTGACAAGTGGCAGAGCCGGGATCCACCCCAGCGATTAGTACAGTGCCTGGCACAAAGTAAGCGCTTAACAGATACCACAATTATTATTATCATTATTAGTACAGTGCCTGGCACAAAGTAAGCACTTAACAAATACCATTATTATTATTATTATTACCCCAGTGAAGCTACTGGTGGGGGCTAGAAGACCAGAAAGCTGGCTGGCTCCAGGGAAACTGGAGTTATGGGGAAGAATATTATAATAATAATCATAATAGTATTGGTTAATGGCTTATTATTTACCAAACATCTTATTAAGTGCTGGGATAGACATAGATAATTTAATTGGACAGACAGACCCTGTCCCTCAAGGAGCTCACAGTCTAAGTAAGAGAGATCAGGTATTTCGTCTCCATTTTTCCAGGGAAGAAACTGACACATAGAGAAGTTAATGGGCTTGCCCAAGGTCCCACAGCAGGAAAGTTGTGGAGCTGGGCTGAAAACCCTGGTCCTTTGGTCCCCAGGTTTCCAAAAAGCAGTGTGGGCCAGTGCCTGGACTGTAGGGCTCATAGTTCACTGATGTCTTGTGTTGAAGTCCTGCAGTACATTGGGCTCTGTCTTCTATGGGAATCTGCAGTGCACTGGGCCGCACTGCTCATAGTCTGTGGCCTAATAAATGGGTCTTGTGGATAGAGTATGGGCCTGGGAGTCACAAGGACCTGGATTCTAATCCTAGTGCTGCCACTTGTCCGCTGGGTGGCCTTGGTCAAGTCACTTCATTTCTCTGTGCCTGTTACCTCATTTGTAAAATGGGGATTGAGTATGAACCCCCTGTGGGGCAGGGACTGTCCAACCCAATTTTCTTACATTCCCCCAACGTGTAGTACAGTGTCTGGCACATAGTATCGCTTAATGAATGCCACAGTAATAATAATAATTATTATTATTACTACGTCCCTTGTCAAAGACCTACAAAACACTGTACTGTTCCGAGAGCCCAGGTGCCTGAGAATAGCACTTTTCGAGACTTGGGCCACACAGTGACGGTCCACCACGGTCCAGAATCTGGGTCTAATTCCCATCTGTATACTCTTTCCCTGTGCTTAGTACAGTGCTCTGTCTACAGTAAGGACAGTATTATTGCTGCATCAGTTATATTTATTGAGTGCTTACTGTGAGCAGAGCATTATACTGAATGCTTGAGAGCATAGAGTATAACAGTTAGTAGACATGTTCCCTACCTACAATGAATTTCCAGTCCAGACGGGGAGACAGACATTCCAGAGTGAAGGGCTCATTACTTTTGGGGACTCAAGCCTGAAAAGGAAAAGCAATTAAACTTTTAATCTCATCTCCATTTCACAATTTAGGTGTAGAGAGAAAGGAACTAAGCCATCTTTATTGTTTTTTCTTTCCCCTTAAACCAACAGGCAGCTTTGCAGTTTGGGGTGGCCTCTTCTCCATGATCGACTGCAGTATGGTGAAGGTCAGAGGCAAGGAAGATCCCTGGAACTCCATCACAAGCGGTGCTTTAACGGGAGCCATTTTGGCAGCGAGAAGTAAGGTTAAACTTTAGAGTTGTGACAGTTTGACAGGCCTCCTGTTTTCCAGACAGGGATTCTTTCAGGGTAGCAATGTAAGAGCGTGGCTTAGTGGAAAGAGCACGGGCTTGGGAGTCAGAAGTTGTGGGTTCTATCCTCGGCTCTGGCACTTAGCTGTGTGATTTTGGGCAAGTCATTTAACTTCTCTGTGCCTCAGTTACCTCATCTGTAAAATGGGGATTAAGACTGTGAGCCCCACGTGGGTCAACCTGATTACCTTGTAACTATTCCAGTGCTTAGAACAGTGCTTGGTGCATATTAAGCCCTTAACAAGTACCGTCATTATTATCATTATTATTATGGGAAATTAGAGCCTTAGAATAGATCGAGTCGATCACTTCGTGATGGCTTAGAGGGCCAACTAGGCCAACCCCTTGGTAAAACTGTGTGGGGCCTTTTTGAGTGTTGTCACCATTTTTTCCATGTGATTGACACCTGTTGGTGGACTCTTTCCCCCCTTCCCTCTCCCCCATGCTCTTGAACTTGGGGAATGGGCCAAAGAGAGGCCGTCAGGTGGTCCCCCAGAATCAGCGCTCACTCCAGGGTAACTGCGCCGACCTAGGGAGTAATGTCCCTCCTGTCTTCACTGTCTTCAGACGGACCCGTTGCCATGGTCGGCTCAGCCGCGATGGGCGGAATCCTCCTGGCCTTAATCGAAGGAGCTGGCATCCTGTTAACAAGATTTGCCTCTGCGCAGTTCCCAAATGGTGAGTAGTGCTTGCCCCAAACCCAGACGAAGCCAGGGCTCTCAGGCCAAAGCCGTTTGTTCTATGTGTATGCTGCAGAACTGTTTTCCAGATTGAAAAGGTCTGTGATTTCACCCTGAGGGCCTTGTGTTTCAGAGGATGAGACCTGTTCTTTGGCTCCAGCACATTTATTTGCTCTTTTTCCCCCAAAACTCTGTAGCTTCCTTGGAGAAAGTCACTATGCCATTGTGAAAGATGAGGAGAGTTCATCACTGACTCGGGCCCTTTATTTTGAAGAAAAGGGTATCGGGGAGGGAGAGGTAGAGTCAGAGAGTAACTGACTCTGCCTCTGGTCTGGGGTCTTGTTTTTGTCTTTGGGTGGAGGAGAAAGGGATCATGTCTCCCAAACATCTGACCTTGCTTCCTCACGGCCCTGGCCAGAGCTCCCCATTTCACTCTGGCAAAACCATTCAAGCGCTGTACTGCTCATTGGAGATCCCGAGCTGGCCTGAGCCCTTTCTGCCTGATGGGGTTGTTTGGGGCTTTCGTATCTCTGCTTCCGGCTAGTTCCTCCACAAAGGGACACCTGCCTCTCTGGCTCCTTTTTTTTTTTTAAATGGTATTTATTAAGTGCTTACTACATGTCAAACACCATTCTAAACGCTGGGGTAAACACCGTTCTAAACCCTGTCCCGAATGGAGTTCTTAGTGTAATAGGAGAGAGGACAGTTATCGAATACCCATTTTACAGTTGAGGAAACTGAGGGACACAGAAGTTCAGTGGCTAGTCCAAGGTCACAGCAGCAAGCAGTTGGCAGAGCTGGTCCTCTGACTCCCAGGACCGCACTCTTTCCAGTGGCCTTGTTGCTTCCCTGCTGCTTCTCAAGGAAGTTAGGGTAGCGCTTAGGTTGAAAGTTTCCACATTTATAAAAACTGGAACATTTTTCTCGTGTGGATACTTTCTGGTTATAAATTTCCTTCCGCCTAATTACTGTCTTTGGTTAGGCTGTCATGCTGCTCCAAGCTGTTAACATAATGAAAAAAAAATCCTAAAGCCAAGAAATCTACTTCTTGAATCATGAAGATGCAGGCTGCTTAGAAGCATGTAAAGAAGAGCAGGGGCCCTTAAGAAATATAGGGTAACTGCATTGCTATCTACATCTAATAGTTTTGATGCAGAGTGGATCAGTATTCAGGACCTGATTTTGTAGCCAAAGGAAGTGAAATTGACTACTAGTCTTGAGGCAAAAAGTTTTCAACAGCAATGGCAAGCACCTTCAAGGAGTAGTGACAGATGCCGTCACCTCTGGAGGTTGGTGCCACCTGTCACTAAGTGCTCCAGCCCGTTCCTTCTGTTGCGACCCCAGAGCTGTTATTCACTCCGAGGCCCAAGGCCGTTGCTCCAAGGACTCCTTATAAGCAACCACCTACAGGGCTCCCTTTCAGTGTTCTACTGTCATGGGTTGAGCGGGGGTTCGCTGAGGCTTATTGGTCACAGGATGAGCTTGATGGTTAGGGTGACGGCCTCCCCCTTCATCCCCCCAAACTCCCGCCTTTTATAGGCATTGCGATTGTCCTTACCTTTCACACTCTTGAGGGGAGGGACTCTCCACCCTCTCCTGGGGTTTTGAAGAAATAATTGAATCATCAGCTTTCTGATGACTGGCTCATACCACCTTGTGGTGCTCTGGGCTTCTAGGATTCCGAGCTGGTCCGTGGAGGGCCTATGCAGGTTTTTAACAGCTTTCTCTCTGTAAACCCATTATGGGCAGGAAATGAACCCACTAATTCTTCTGTATTGTACTCTCCTAAGGGCTTAGTTCCGTGCTCTGCACATAGTAAGCACGTGATAACTACAATCGATTGTCAACAGAAGCTTCTTTGGGTGGGTGTTTGTATCTGGTTTTGGGGTCTTCAGCAGTCCATTTCCTCCCTTTTATGATACAGGGCAACCGTCTTTCCAAGCCCACCCATATATATACTTGCCATTTACACACCCATTCTCCATCTGGAAGCGGCTTGCCTAGTGGTTAGAGCACAGGCCTGGAAGTCAGAGGACCTGGATTCTGTTCCTGGTTCCACCATTTGTCTGCTGTGTGATCTTGGGCAAGGCACTTTCACTGTGCCTCATTTCCCTCATCTGCAAAATGGGGATTCAGTGTCTGTTCTTCCTCCTACTTACCCTGTGATCCCCACCTGGGACCTTATTACTGTTTATCCTTCCTAGTGCATAGTACAATGCTTGACATATAGTAAGCGCTTAACAAATACTGCTATTATTATTACTCTTATGATATGGGGTGTTTGAAATTTTGACCTGTTCCTCTAGTTCAGGAATCAGACAGATGAAGATTCGAACTTGGCCAATGATTTAGGCTGATATTCTCTGCTCAGAGAGATACTCTTTTAATAGCATATCCTCTTCCTGATTACTATTAAGGAATCTCCCCCCACCCCCATCCCAATCACAGTCTCTCTCCCCCCCCTCCCGGACCCTAATCTATAAAACATGGGAAACGCTGCTATTAAAAGAGGAGCAATTAATTGTCTAGCTGATAGCCCATTTGCATGTGGCAAGTATAGTTTCATGCCTGGGGGATAGATAGTAAAGAATCTTGCTTTCTTTTGCTAGTTGGCTGCATCCGAATTTAAATATTCATTGGAATTGGAGAGGACCTTACTGGGTGAAAAGATTGACGTTGGTCTCGCAATGTATCTGTGATAGTCATCCTCTTCTGCTTTACAATTGTAGGCATTATTTACAAACTGCTAGGTTGGAAGTTGAGTTGGTTCAGTCACCGGGAACTTTTTGCAAGGCTGATGGGTTCCCAAAAGGCCGGACCTGACTGTTTCCATTTCTGATGTTTTAATCAATCAGTGGTATTTATTGCTTGCTTACAGTGTGCAGGACTCCATACTTAACGCTTGGGAGAATATGAGTTGGTACCATGATCCCTGCCCACAAGGAACTTATGGGCTTCAGGGAGACAGACATTAAAATAAGATTTATTACAATGTCTTCTTGTCCGTTTGCAGGCCCCCCGTTTGCCGAGGACCCTTCTCAGCTGCCTCCAGCCCAGCTGCCCAGTTCGCCGTTTGGAGACTACCGGCAGTACCAATAAGACTTTACCTCCTAAGGATTCTTGTTAGAGTGTGAGCTGTAGTTCTAGAAAGATGCTGGAAGATCAGGTCCCCGAACGCTTCCAAACCACAGGGTGGATCAGGGAACCCAAACACGCTACAGAGAGAGAGAACACTCGGCACTTTTCCTCTGTCAAGAAGCCTGAAAACAGTCTCCAACATAGATATATTTATTCCTACCCGGATTGCATTTGTTATAAAATTAATGTAAAATGTCCTAAAAAAGAAAATCTGTTGAAAGGGCATAGGAAATGAAGGACCAACAGGAGGATTCAGTAAAGCTTGGTTTTATGTACTGAAATGGATTTCCTTGTGGACTTATCTGCCCGATGTGTGCGTTCTGCCATGTAAGCGTTTAAAAGCTCTGGAATTTGGTCTTTTTCTTCAAGATCGTCCATAGTCAAACCGTACTTCTCGTCTCTGACAGAATACGCTTAATCTGCATGTCTGGGGAGCGGAACCGGTCTTCACTCCAGAAGTGGGTGTGAGTGAAAGGCTGGTGGAGCAAGAACACAGTAGTTAACCATAATCTCCGGAGTCCTTTTCGCTGCACATAATAAACACCTTGTACCGGCCTAATAAGGCCCAGGTTTGAAGCCCCTTTCCTCCTGGGCATCTTGCACCTTGTTTCAGCCCTTCGGAAGCCTCGGTAGGGACTCATTTGTTTCCGAGGCACTTGAGGCTTTTAAAAAGGAGTCCACGTCAGAGTCGGCCGATTCCTCCACGAGACTGAAGACAAAATCCGAGGACACCGTAAGCCCCTAGAGGGCACGGGTCGTGTCTTCTAACTTTGTTTTTCCCTGCCAAGTGTATAGTTCAGCGCTCTGCACAGAGGATGCACTCAATAAATGCTATCGAGGGTGATGATGATGGCTGATTTTTATTTTAAGGCTGGTATTGAATGTCCAGGAGGTGGTCAGTTGCCATTTGTGAGAGAAGGTCAGTGCGTTCTGCACGTCAGGCTGGAGGAGGGCAGGAAAATGGGCCTCTTAGGCCACTCCAGATAAGAATAGTGAACCTGACCCTTGACAGTGACCGACCCCCACCTCCCCTAAACAGCCCATCGGGAAAGTGAAAAACCTCACGAGGGTGGTTAATGTGTGTGCCAAGTATTACTATACCGTGTGTAAGATCATCTTTTTAGTGGAAAAAGCTGAACGCTTTTTTTTTTTCCAAAGGAAAGTCATCCTGGGCCCAAATGAATACCTATAAATCCAAGTTAGGTGCATGGAGCAGCCAAATGTGTGTTTCTGAATGTCAGAGGAGATGCTATTTCAAAGGGAAGGATGAAGGGAGGGGAGGTTGCTTCATGATTTATTTGAGCCCTTTATTTATTTTATGGTTTGCGGAGGAACACCGACAATCTTTTATCTCCTCAGAAATATGTTATGTTGTAGGGTAACTGGTTAACTGTCCAAGCCTTGGAAAACTCTGCTTTGCTAAAGTAGATAGGAGAGACATAGGGAAGTTGTTTAGCTGAACAGAGACAGGTCATCACTAGAATGCACAGAGCCAAGTTCCAAAGAATAATGAGGGGAGATCGCAGAAACGAATGGGGGGTTTTGAGGGGAGGCTCAGAGCTGCTGGTGCCTTGGGGTTGAGGACTGGGGAATAAAAAAACCCTTCACTTGCAGTGTCCAGAAATCTGGCGGTGTGGGTTTGGGGGCTCAATAGGACCTGCAGGGGGCTGAGCAAGATTTTTCAGGAGGGAGGGCAATAGGGATCCCATGCTGGAGCGTGTGGTATATTGGGACTTGGTCGAGCGGGTGAGTTTCTGGCTTGCTGGTGATTTGAGTTGGTCTCAGTAGCACCTTTGGCTACTCATGTTTCATAAGCCAGGCTGGACTTCCCGGAACCCTGAGAAATGGGCCTCAACAGGCCTGTGGCAGAAGATGCTCCACCCCTTATCGAGGTGTACATTCACCCTTCAGAAACTATCAGTCCTTCAATGGTATTAAGCACTTCCTGTGTCCAGAGCACTGTTCTGAGAGTTTGGGAAAGTACAATATAATAGAGTTGATAGACACTGTTCCCGTCCACAGGGAGCTAGTGGGATTTTTGATTCCATGTAAGGGAATGAGAGTGTTTTCAATATGAGTTCCCATTGCTGTTCTTCCCCTAGACAAACTCCTCCAGCCCCATCATGCCAGCAGAAATCTCAATGGTTCTCCATATTGGGTTGCTTGTTAAGGTTTGAATAATTTGAGGAGTAGAGCCTCTGAGTTTGAACACAGCAGTAGGGATTGCTGGTGCTTTAGATCCCTAATACATCTAGCCATCCAAAGTACAGCTAAGGGGTCATTATAGCCAATTTAACCCCTCCATGTCCCCTGAGCCCTTGGGTAACTCAGACCCCACCCAATGGCATTTATGTCCATTAAGTGCTTAGTACAGTGCTTAGTAAGTGCTCAATAAATATGATTAACAATAAAGTCCATCTCTGAAACTCTGTCACTTTCCCTTACCTGGGTTTGATTTTATTGTTTGTCTCCCTCAACAGAACATGCGCTGGGTGTCAGAGGGCCCCACTCCCAGCTCTGCCATTTTTGTGCTGTGTGACCTTGGGCAAGTCACCTAACTTTGCCTCAGTTCCCTCATCTGCAAAATGAGGATTCAATACCTGTTCTCCCTCCTACTCAATCTGTGAGTCCCATGTGGGAGGGACCTGCTTATCTTGGGTCTACCCCAGTGCTTAGTAAAGTGGTTGGCACAGAGTAAGCACTTAAATACAACAATTAGTAGTAGGGATCATGTCTACTAACTACCTTCCAAAGCACTTAAGACAGTACTCTGCACACAAAGTGCTTAATAAATATTAGCGATCGATTGTGCTGCATCAAATCTAACTGGAAGGAGTTAGACATTATACAATAAGTATCATGAAAACCCAAGTGCTAATCTCCTAATCACACAAGGTTGATGTCCTCAAAGAGTTAGACAATTAAATTAATGCACAAAGTCCAAAGCAATCATAACCCCCGGTTGTTTTTCAACATAATTGAGGAGCTGTCACTTCTACTTTCATACTCATTACGGCTAATTTATTTGCACAACTGAGCTCATTTAGTGTTTTAATATTTTAACCTCAAAACCATTTCACTGGAGACCTGATAACTATTCCTACCTGGCCCTTAGACCTTCTCTAGGTGGAGAAACATTCCCCTAATTTTTAGGGTGTCAGCATAGAAACTTGCCTTATTCCTTCCAGTTTTAACAGACAACTCTAATTCTAGCCTGACAAAGTTCCTTAATTCTTGGATGTTGGTATATTAATTAACTCTGCCTCTTTTTTGAACTCCTGTGACTTTCTATCTCCTTTCTTGATTAGCTCTTTAATCTCCTTCAGGAAATGCCTAAAAGACACTTATTTCAATAAAGTCCAAAGTATAGAACCATTGGATTCTTCAGATCCCTCTTATTTCCCATATTCCTGGGATCATAATTTCTCATCCTCTTATTCTACAGTTGGTAAGTACAGGCTCCTTTTCATAACCATTCTTATAGAAGCATCCATTTTCTGACCTAGTTGGGAGTTAAATTTTCCCAAATTCTAAGCTATCCAGTAATGTTGGAATGTTCAACATCCTTATTAAATACAGGCTCTATCCCCGATTTAGACAGGCTCCGCTGAACTTCGATTCAGTTTTCCAACTTCTCAATCACCATCGGCTTTATACTGAACTTGATCCCCAAATTTCTCCATGTCTAACAAAAAGCTCCTCAGTCGGCTTCAAGACTCTCCACCATGTGGCCCCACCTTACCTCTCTGCTCTCTTCAGCTGGTACCCTGCATCGAGCTGTCTTCATTCCTCTCAAGCCAATCTTCTAGATGTACCTCTGCTCTTGACTCTCCTGCCTCCGTCTTCTTCCTCACACTGTTCCCCTGGTTTGGAATTCCCTGTTTCCGCCTTTCCCAATCCCTCCTAAAATCTCCCCTCCGATCAGTTTATCCCAAATAATTCCCATCACCCTAGGCTGCATCATCTTTTCAGCCAACTCTAGCGCTTACCAGCTTATTTATACCCCCTCGGCACCCGTGTATTTTTATTCAATGAAGAATTTTGCCACTCTAGTTGTCAGCTCCTTGAGGGCAGGAGAATTGTATCTTTTTCTGTTGCTTTGTTCCCAAGTGCCTAATTCAATGCTCTGCACCAGTAGACAGTAAGTACTGATGTTGGTGGTGATGCCATAATTATTATTAAGATGATGAAGCAGCGTGACGTGGTGGATAAAGTGCGGGCTTGGGAGTCAGAGGACCTGGGGTCTAATCCTGGCTCGGCTGTGTGCTGTATGACCGTGGGCAAATCATTTAACTTTTCTGTGCCTCAGTTACCTCATCTTTAAATTGGGATTGACAGCCCCATGTAGGACATGGACTGTGTCCGGCCTGATTAGCTTAGTAGCTGCCATACAATAAGTGCTTAGCAAATGATATAAAATGAATAATTTGGGTAGCTTGGACACAGATGGCTTTTTTTGGTTCAGTCTGGCTTGTATGGCTTTAATTCCCGAATAATTACTGTCCCTCCATATAGCTGTGCTACATACATTTACTTCTCATGTGCTTTGACTTAATGAGATGTAAATTAAATGTACTGTAGGATGCATTAGGATTATGTGAGGTGGAATATCCCTGAGGAGTTAACTAAAGTATCAGTTAAAAAATCAATAATGAGCATGACATAAAATAATAGTTTTTATCTTGAGATGCAGGTTTCCTTTTAACTGCAGTAAATAGAACCTAAGACTGATTATGCAGATTTGTTTCGCTAATGACCAGGAAGCCATTTGATTAGTTGCCAGTGCAGTCTGATCCTTGAGCAAATCACTTTTGAACAGTCATTACCTAAATCCAATTTTTAGAGGTTAGAGAAAGACTGTTTTTGGTAGAACAATTTATATATATTTATGAATGATAGGATTTTTAATGGCATGAATGTTCCAAATTTACTATCATTGTTGAAACTCTAAAAGGACCCAGGAGCAGCTAGGCAACAAGAGGCAGCAGTAAGAAAATAACTGAAAAGCTACCAGGGGCTCCAATTTATAAACTGAGCAGAGTTCTAGTGGAATATAGAGAGTCTCATGATAAAGGATCGATCAATCACTTGTATTAATCAGTGGTACTTATGGAGCGCTTAGTGTGCAGAACACTATACCTTGGGAGAGTACAATACCAAAGAGTTGGTAGATATGTGTCCTGCCCAGAATGACAGACATTAATACAAATAGATGACAAATATGTATACAGGTACTGTGGGACTGAGGCTGGGGTGAATATTGAATGCTTAAAGGGTAGGCAGTGGAGAGGACATAATTTGGGGACTCCTCTTGGAGATGTGATTTTAGTAAGACTTTGAATCAGTCAATCAATTGTAGAAGCAGCGTGGCTAAGTGGAAAGAGCCTGGGCTTGGGAGTCAGAGGTCATGGGTTCTAATGCCGACTCCGCCACTTGTCTGCTGTGTGACCTTGGACAAGTCGCTTAACTTCTCTGCGCCTCTGTTCCCTCATCTGGAAAAGGGGGATGAAGACTGTAAGCCCCATGTGGGACAATCTGATTACCTTGTATCTACCCCAGTGCTTAGAACAGTGCTTGGCACATAGTAAGCACTTAACAAATGCCATCATTATTATTTATTAAGCGCTTACTGTAATCAGAGCTCTGTATTAAGAGCTTGGGAGAGTATGATATAACAGTTGGTAAGCACATTCCCTTCCCACAACGAGCTTGAAGGTGGGGAGAATGGTGGTCTGCCATATATGGAGGGGGAGGGAACTCCAAGTGAGAGGGTGGACACGGGAAAGGGGTTTGTGGAGAGATAGATAACATGGAGGCACAGTGAGCAAGTTGGTGCTAGAGGTCCTAAGCGTGTGGGTTGAGTTGTAGTAGGAATTCAGTGAGATAAGGTAGGGAAGGGGTGAGCTGATTGAGTGCTTTAAAGAAGAAGAATAATAATAATTATGGTATTTATTAAGCACTTAACTATGTGCCCGGAACTGTACTAAGCGCTGGAGTGGATCCAAGCCGATTGGGTTGGACACGGTCCCTGTCCCAGATGGGGCTCACAGTCTCCATCCCCATTTTACAGATGAGGTAACTGAGGCCCAGAGAAGTGAAGTGATTTGCCCAAGGTCACACAGCAGACGAGCAGAGAGTGGCAGAGCCGGGATTAGAACCCACGACCCTCTGACTCCCAGGCCTGGGCTCTCTCAACCACACCATGCTGCTTCCCGCCATAAAGCCAGTGATGAGTAGTTTCTGTTTGATGCCAGTGGAAGGTTCTCGATTGGGGAGATGTGGACTGAACTTTTTTTTAGAAAATGTTCTGTGCAGCTCAATGAGTATGGACTGGACTGGGGAGAAGCAGTGAGGTCAGTGAGGAAGGAGGCTGGTACAGCAGTCAAGGCCGGATAAAATAAGTGCTTGGATCAGCATGGTATCAGTTTGAATGGAGAGAAAAGGCAGATTTTAGCCATCTTGAAAAGCAGCGTGGCCAGTGGATAAAACATGGGCCTGGGAGTCAGATGACCTGAGTTCTAATTCCTTGCTGGGTGACCTTGGGCAAATTACTTAACCTCTCAGCTGTAAAATGGGATTAACTACCTGCTCTCCTTCCTACTTAGGCTGTGAGCCCTACGCGGGACGGGTACTGTGTCGGACCTAATTGAGTTGTACCTACACCAGTGCTTAGAACAGTGTTTGACAGTAAATGCTTAACAAATACCATAAGAAAGGAAGAACTGAAAGGGTTTGGTGACAGATTGAATATGTGGGTTGAATGAGAGAAAGGAGTTGCGAATATCTGAAAGATATCTGAAGGAAATGAGAAAGGCTTGAACAGTGACTTCATTGTTAGCATGTATATAAATAACCCAGACTGATAGATCTGAAGGGATCTTCCTATCTCTTAAACACCCTTATTTAAAAGACTTTGTCAATCCACTGCTACTATCAGTAGGTCTGTGAAACCTGCATCAGCGTGGCTCAGTGGAAAGAGCCCGGGCTTCGGAGTCAGAGGTCATGGGTTCGACCTCCCGGCTCTGCCACTTGTCAGCTGTGCGACCGTGGGCAAGTCACTTCACTTCTCTGTGCCTCAGTTACCTCATCTGTAAAATGAGGATTAACTGTGAGCCTCACGTGGGACAACCTGATGACCCTGTATCTACCCCAGCGCTTACAACAGTGCTCGGCACATAGTAAGCGCTTAACAAATACCAACATTATTATTATTATCTTAGATATCCATAGCATTCTCCCCCTCTGGACTGTAAACTTGAGAACACATCTACCTGCTTGGTTATATTGTACTCTCCCGAGCACTTAGAACAGTGATCTGCACAGAGTAAGTGCTCAGCAAATGCAATGGATTGATTGCTTCTATCCTTTTGGCCAACTCTGCTTCTATTCCTAGGCTAAGGATTTAGGAGAGTACCATACAAAGGAGTTGGTAGACATGTGCTATCTCTAGGCTAAAAGACCATAAATGTCTGCATACGGTGAACATGGTGATCTCCATGTAGGACAAGGACTGTGGCTAACCTGAAAAACTCATATGTACCCGAGTGCTTAGTACAGTGCACATAGTAAGCATTTTGGAGTCTGCTATGATAATTCAGCCCAGAAGTGACAAGGGTTTGAACTAGGGCTGTGGCCCTAAGGGTGGAGAAGGATAAGCTCCTTGAGGGCAGGCGTGCTTCTAGTTTAGTTCAGTGCTCTGTGTCTAGTAAACATTCAATATATACCACTGATTCAATGATTGATGTGGACAGATCTGAGAAATTCAGGCATTCGCAGATCCACCCTGTCCTCTTCACTTTATATTACCCAGCTACCCACTCTCAACATCTCCTATACGGTTTAATAATAATAAAAATAATAAAGACGGCATTTGTTAAGCACTTACTATGTGCAAAGCCCTGTTCTAAGCGCTGGGGAAGATACAAGGTGATCAGGTTGTCCCACGTGGGGCTTACAGTTTTAATCCCCATTTTACAGATGAGGTAACTGAGGCACAGAGAAGTTAAGTGACTTGCCCAAAGTCACACAGCTGACAAGTGGCAGAGGCGGGATTAGAATTCATGACCTCCGGCTCCCAAGCCTGTGTGCTTTCCACTAAGCCATGCTGCTACTCAGGCCTGGCATCATTGGAACTCAGAGCCCATCTGGAGGGCGGAATTCCTGCAGCCTAATTGTAGGGCTCCCTTAAGGTTCAGTTCTTGGTACCCTTCTATTCTCCATCTATACTCACTCCCTTGGAGAACTCATTCGCTCCCACAGCTTCAGCTATCAAATCTAGATCTCCTCCCTTGTTCTCTCTCCCTCTTTCTAGGCTCTCCCCCTTCTGCCTTCAGGACATCTCTACCTGGATGACCTCCCACCACCTCAGACTCAACGTGTCCAAAATAGAGCTCCTTATCTTCCCTCCCAAATCCTGTCCTCTCCCGGACTTTCCGTCACTGTGGACGGCCCAACCATCCTTCCTGTCTCACAGTCCCGTAACCTTGGTGTCATCCTTGACTCCGCTCTCTCATTCACCCTACATATCCAATCTGTCACCAGATCTTGCCAGTCTCACCTTTGCAACATCTCCAAGATCCGCCCTTTCCTCTCCATCCAAACTGCTTCCACGTTAATGCAATCACTCATCCTATCCCGACTGGATTACTGCATCAGCCTCCTTTCTAATCTCCCAACCTCCCGTCTCTCCCCACTTCAGTCTATACTTCACTCTGCTGCCCGGATTATCTTTCTAGAGAAACGTTCTGGGAATGTCACCCCCCCCCCCCCCAAAGATCTTCAGTGGTTGCCTGCCAATCTCCGTATCAAGCAAAACATGTTCATTATTGGCTTCAAAGCTGTCCATCACCTTGCCCCCTCCTACCTCACCTCCCTTCTCTCCTTCTACAGCCCAGCCCACACACTCCACTCCTCTGGTGCCGCTACCCTTCTCACTTTGCCTCTTTCTCACCTGACCTGCCGTTGACCCCTGGCCTACATCCTACCTCTGGCCTGGGAATACCCTTCCTCCTCAAATCTGCCAATCACACTCCCCCCACCACCCCCTCCCACCAAAGCCCCACTAAAGGCTTCAGACTCCAAGAGACCTTCCCAGACTAAGCCCCCATTTCCTCAGCTCTCCTTCCTTCTGTATCACCATGACTTGCTCCCTTTGCCCTTCCCCTGCCTCACAATACTTATATATATATATACGTATACATTTATAATTTTATTTATATTGATGCCTGATTACTTGTTTTGATATCTGTCTTCCCCCCCCCTCAGACTATAAGCCTGTTGTGGGCAGGGATTCTCTCTCTTTATTGCTGTATTGTACTTTCCAAGTGCTTAGTACAGTGCTCTGCACACAGAAAAGGCTTAATAGGATTGAATGAATGAAAAGAAGACTTCAGAGCTGCTGGGCCAAGGCTCAGAAAGCTCTGGGGATTGGGTGGGGAAGGGGGAACTGATGTTCCAGTCTACTGAGGCCAAGCCTCTTCTGCTTACACGAGTGTCTGTGACAGTAAACTCTCAATAATCATAACTGAAAGAATGAATGAATGCAGCCAGACCCTCTCCTTTGTTCTCCTGGGATTCGCCTCACCAACTGAACTACATTTCATTCAGCTTCAATTTTGAGTGTGTAGGTCTTGTCCTGTGAGTGTGTAATGACTCACCGTGTGAAGCAGAGTGGCCTAGTGGATAGACCACGGGCCTGAGAATCAGAAGGACCTGGGTTCTAATCCCAGCTCTGTCACTTGTCTGCTGTGTGACCGTGGGCAAGTCACTTCACTTCTCTGGGCCTCAGTTATCTCATCTGTAAAATGCAGATTTGGACTGTGAACCCCGCAAGGGACAGGGACTACATCCAACCTGATTAGCTTGTCCCAGCGCTTAGAACAGTTCATGACACACAGTAAGGGCTTAATAAAAATCATCATCATTATTAGTATTCATTCAATAGTATTTATTGAGCACTTACTATGTGCAGAGCACTGTACTAAGCGCTTGGAATGTACAAATTGGTGACAGATAGAGACAGTCCCTGCCCTGTCAATAGTATTTATTGAGCACCCAGTGTGCAAAGAGCACTATGCTAAGGGCTTGGGAGGGTACAGTAACCCTGGCAAGCGTGATCCCTGCCTTTACGGACCTTAGTAGCAGCATGGTCTCTTAGAAGACCTAGAGAAGCAGCGAGGTTTAGTGGAAAGAGCAAGGGCAAGGGTGTCAGAGGTCATGAGTTCTAATCCTGGCTCCGCCACTTATCAACTGTGTGATTTTGGACAAGTCATTGAACTTCTCTGTGTCTCAGTTACCCCATCTGTACCATGGGGATTAAGACTGTGAACCCTACATGGGACAGACTGATTACCTTGTATCTCCCCCAGCGCTTAGAACAGTGCTTGGCACATAGTAAACACTTAAATGCCATCATCATTATTCTTACAATCTAGTGTGTAAGCTTGGAGAAAGCTGTCCGTGCATGTTCTGCAGATTGTCATGCCACATGGATTGGATTTGATGGTCTGAAGCGTCCTCTTCAAACAGAAACTGCTATGTCCCTTTATGGCAGTGGCATGGTCCGTGTTGATAATTATGTTTAGTCGAAAGGATACTTTGCTAAGAAATAATAGACCTGGAGGGAAGGGAGGAATATAACTCTCCATTCTTGTTTAATTTCAGTAAGTCCCAGTCCCTGGTTTAAGTGGTAATGGGAGTTTTAGAACAAACAGATTAATTTAGCCAGTTTCCATGAACTGTAATTCACTAAACTCCAAACAAATAAAGCTGCAAGACTGGTTTGCAAAGTCGCCTTTTCTTGTATGTTTTAGAGACAGGAGCCATCATGGATGCCGAGCAAACAGCCGGGAATTATAACCGGCCTGGTTTGAGATTCTCAAGGGGAAAGATTCGGTTGTCTCTAAATGCAATTTGGGCTTTCCATTCTACTTGGAGCCGAGGACGCTTTTGGTTATGCATAGGGATATAGAGCTGGAGTTCCTTGGCTGATGACTATTGAATAAACTCCTTATCTTACCACATTTCCACTCAATCAGTGGTATTTATTGAGCACTTTTTATTTATTTTTTCTTTCCCGTAAATCAGCAGGCAGCTTTGCAGTTTGGGGTGGCCTCTTCTCCATGATCGACTGCAGTATAGTGAAGGTCGGCGGGGGAAGGAAGATCCCTGGAACTCCATCACAAGCTGTGCTTTAACGGGAACCATTTTGGCAGCCAGAAATAAGGATAAAACTTCTGAGTTCTGATGGTTTGAGGGGCCTCCTGTTTTCCAAACAGGGATTCTTTCAGGGTAACCATGTAAGAGCGTGGCTTATTGGAAAGATCACGGGCTTGGGAGTCAGAGGTCACTGAGGCCACTGAGCCACACTGCTTCTCAAATAACTGAAGTGACTTGCCCAAGGTCACACATAAGGCAAGTGGCAGAGTCAGGATGAGAACCCAGGTCCTCTGATTCCCAGGCCCGTGCTCTTGCCACTAGGTCAGGCTGTTTTCCCTATCGAAAGGTAGCGTGGTGAAGTGGAGAGAGCACCGGTTTGGGAGTCAGAATGTCACGGGTTCTAATCCAGACTCTGCCACTTGTCTACTGTGTGACCTTAGGCAAGTCACTTCACTTCTCTGCGCCTCAGTTCCCTCATCTGTAAATAAAATGGGGATCAAAACTGTGAGCCCCAAGTGGGACAACCTAATATATCTTGTATCTATCCCAGCGTTTAGAACAGTGCTTGGCACATAGTAAGCTCTTAACAAATACCATCATTATTATTATATGCAGAACGTTCATTCAATCGTATTTATTGAGCGCTTACTGTGTGCAGAGCACTGCACTAAGCACTTGGAAAAGTAAATTACAATAAGCACGGCAGAAGAAGCATGGCCTAGTGGAGAGAGCCTGGGCCTGGGAGTTAAAGGCCCTGGGTTCTAATCCTGGCTCTGCCAGTTGCTGACTGTGTGACCTTGGGCTAGTCACTTAACTTTCCTGTGCCTCAGTTACCTGATCTGCAAAATGGGGATTCAATACCTGTTCTTTCTCCTACTTAGACTGTGAGGCCCAGGTAGGACTTAGTCTGTAACCAACCTCATTAGCTTGTATTTACCCCAGTGTTTATTAATAATAATAATAATAATAATGATAATGTTGGTATTTGTTAAGTGTTTACTATATGCAGAGCACTGTTCTAAGCGCTGGGGTAGATACAGGGCCATCAGGTTGTCCCACATGAGGCTCACAGTCTTAATCCCCATTTTCCAGATGAGGTAACTGAGGCACAGAGAAGTTAAGTTAATAAAAAATAGCTGTGTGACTGTCAGCTGTGTGACTGTGGGGAAGTCACTTAACTTCTCTGTGCCTCAGTTACCTCATCTGGAAAATGGGGATTAAGACTGTGAGCCCCACGTGGGACAACCTGATCACCTTGTATCTATCCCAGTGCTTAGAACAGTGCTTGGCTTGGCTCTGCTCTTCTCTTCCTCTGAATATTTTATTTGCTGAATGATAGTGACTGAGGACTTGTCCACTTGCTGTGTGTTTCCTGGAGAGGTTTTGATTTCATGGCAAGTTCAAGTTCTAGTTGTTTTCTTTACAAACAAAAAAGTAAACTGTGGGAAATGTGTTCCCTCTATGCTGCCAGCAGATGACACTGAGGACATTCTGACGAAGTTAAAATGGAATGTAGTGTACTAACTGCTTGGGAAAAATGCAACAGAGGCACAAGAGAGAGTCCCTGCCCTGCAAGAGCTTATACAGAAATAATGGTGACATTTGTTAAGCACTTACTATGTGTCTAGCACTGTGCTAACCACTGGGGTGGATACAAGTAAATTGAGATGGACACAGTTCCTGTCCCACGTGGGCCTCACAGTCTCAATCTCCACTTTAAAGATGAAGTAACTGAGGACCGAGGAGTGAAGTGACTTGCCTAAGGTCACGCAGCAGACAAATGGCAGAGTCTGGATTAGAACCCGTGACATTCTGACTCCCAAACCGGTGCTCTCTCCACTTCACCACGCTACCTTTCGATAGGGAAAACAGCCTGACCTAGTGGCAAGAGCACGGGCCTGGGCATCAGAGGACCTGGGTTCTAATCCCGGCTCTGCCACTTGTCTTATGCGTGACCATGGGCAAGTCACTTCAGTTATTTGAGAAGCAGCGTGGCCCAGTGGAAAGAGCCCGGGCTTGGGAGTCAGAGGTCATGGGTTCGAATCCAGGCTCTGCCACTTGTCAGCCCTGTGACTGTGGGCAAATCACTTCACTTCTCTGGGCCTCAGTTACCTCATCTGTAAAATGGGGATTAACTGTGAGTCTCACGTGGGACAATCTGATTACCCTGTATCTACCCCAGCGTTTAGAACAGTGCTCTGCACATGGTAAGCGCTTAACAAATACCGACATTATTATTATTGTTTGTGCCAATTCCCTCATCTGTAAAATAAAGGTTGAGACTGTGAGTCCCATGTGGGACATGGACTGTGTCCAACCCGATTAACTTGTAGGGACCACAGTGCCTAGTAGAGTGCATAATAAAAATACCATTAAAAAGCAGAAAAAAAAAAAAAATCCCCCAAATACAAACCGCCCCAAATCGGGTTTGTCAGCAGGACAAGGCTCCGCGCTGTCTGCTCCGGTTAAGTCGAGGGCACGTGCAGTTGTGGAGATGGCCACCAGAGGGCAGACAACGCTCGTGTAAGCGGCCGCGGCTCGGCCTCCGGAGGCTGTGACGTCACTCTCCTCCTCTCCCCCATCCCCATCCCATCCTCATCCACATCCCCATCCCCCATCCCCATCCCCCATCCCCCATCCCCATCCCCCATCCCCATCCCCATCTCCATCCCCCATCCCCATCTCCATCCCCATCCCCACTCTCATCGTTTTCTGACCCTTGGCCCAGTGGCTTTTAAGTCTCCTCCTCCCTCCCTGGTTAGACTTGGCGGCCTGGAGAGGGATTCCCATCCCTCCTGCCTGGCTCAGCGGACACTTTCTCCCCTGGGAACACCTTCTTGAAGGCCCACCTCCTCCAAGAGGTCTTCCCAGACTAAACCCCACTTCTTTCCTCAATTCCCACTTCCTTCTGTGTCACCCTGACTTGCTCCCTTTGCTCTTCCCCCCTCCCGACTCCACAGCGCTTATGTACACTTTATTTGTATTGATGTCTGCCTCTCCCCTCCCCAGACTGTAAGCTCGTTGTGGGTAGGGAATGCCACTGTTTATTGTTGTAGTGTACTTTCCCAAGCGCTTAGTACAGTGCGGTGCACACAGGACGCGCTCGATAAATATTATCGAATTGAATGGATGAATGAAGGCCCAGTGGTTTCACCATGTAGTTTTAAGGGAGAAGCTCCTTTTCCCCATCTTGTGTCCATCCAACAGCCGCTTGTAGCACACTTGTTTGTTCACATCACTGTCACCATCGTCAGAAGCATTTGCTGATCGCCTTCTGTGTGCAGAGCACTGCACTAAAGGTTTAAGAGGTTTAAGAAAGAGTGTGGCCTAGTGGAAAAAGCATGGGTCTGGGAGTCAGAGGACGTGTGTTCTAATTCCAGCTCTGCCATTTGCCAGTTGTGTGACCTTAGGCAAGTCACTTCATTTCTCCGGGTCTCAGTGACGTCACCTATAAAACGGGGATTAAGACTGTGAGCCCCGTGTAAGACAGGGACTGTGTCCACCCCGATTTGCTTGTATCTACCCCGGCGATTGAAGAATGCTGGACACACCAATCCACTCAATCAATCAATCCATCATATTTATTGAGCACTTACTGAGTGCAGAGCACTGTACTAAGCCCTTGGGAGAGTACAATATAACAGAGTTGGTAGACCCATTCCCTGCAAACAGTGAGCTTACAGTATAGAGTGGATACAGACATTAATATAAATAAAAAATTTATGGATATGTACATCAGTGCTGTGGGGCGAAGTGAAGGGTGAATAAGGGTACAAATCCAAATGCAAGGGCAAAGCAGAAGGGAGCGGGAGAAGAGATTTATTGGGGGAAGGCCTCTTGGAGAAGATAGACTTTGAAAGTGGGGAGAGAGATCGTCTGATGAATATGAAGAGAGAGGGTGTTCCAGGCCAGAGGCAGGACTTGGATCAGAGGTCGGTGGCTAGAGCAGATAGTAGGTGCTTAACAAATACCGTAAAAAAGTGCTTAGGACAGTGCTCTGCACACAGTAAGGGCTAAATAAATACAACTGATTGACTATCATGGATGATGTTTGCAGTGCCTGGTCCTGTTTTCTCTTTTGTTTCCTTGCCTCTTGTTCTCTATGGAGCTTTGGCTGGAAAAGTGGGAATTCTACCTTGGCAGCAATGTGCCCTGCTGATCCGTTCTCAGCAACAGACTCGCAGGTTCAGGTTGGAAAACAGCATTGTCTGAGGCTTATTTTTTTTTTACCGTGTCCAAAAGACGTTTCCTCTGCCCCGCTGGCTTTGGGTTTCCCGATTTCAGCTCTCCCACGCGCCACAGTTGAAGGAGAAAGCAGCAGTGTGTAAGGAGGAGAACAAAGGAAGCACGTGCAGCTCACGAACCCCAGAGGCAGCTGCTGGTTCGAGAGGCTCCGGGAGCTGAGATGGACCCCCAATCCTGCCCAAGGGCTGGTCCTGCCTGGAAGTCGGGACCTGTCTGAGGGGCGAACCTGCCCAGAAGTCCTGTCCTGTCCGAGGGCCGATTCTACCTGGGGAAATCCAGTCCTGTCAGAGGACATAGCTGTAATTTATTTATTTGTATTAATGTCTATCTCCCTCTCTAGACCGAAAGCTCATTTGGCCAGGGAATGTGCCTGTTATATTGTTGTACTGTACTCTCACAAACGCCAGTGCTCTGCCAACAGTAAGCGCTCAGTAAATACAATTGACCGACCGACGAAGCTTGCTGTTTCCCCCTACGGCGATGCCAACCTGGCCGGGGCCACACGCGTGCACACACACACACTCTCTCTCTCCTCCCCCATCCAACCTTCTCGGACCACCGAAACTGAACTCCGGGATTTGGATTTCCTTGTCTGCGTTGGAAACACCCTCCTCTCCCACCCACCAACTGGGGAGATGAGGGGTCCAGCCCAGGTCCAAGTCCGCCCCGCCTTCTGGCCCTCAGGCAGTTCACCTCAGGTGGCCATCTGCTCAGCTTCACTCTGGACGGTCTCTGTTTCAGCTGATCTGTCCCCTGCCTGGAACAGTTACAGCCTTCATGCCTGACATTTTCATTTTCAGCAAACGGGCTCCCTTCCCTAGGTTCCTGCCGCCAGGTTTGGTGACTTGGGAGAGGTACCCGTGTTTGCAGAGACCTGGGAGGGGTCTGCAGAGGTGGGGGACGGAGGGGTGGGAAGCGGTCAGGGGTCCCTGGAGAAAAATTCTGGGTTTGGACGGAATCAGGTGGACGTCCACAACATGGTGCGTCTGTTGTCTTTGCTCTCTGCTGGGTCCCCCGAGCAAGGCCCGCCACCTTCATGTACACTGGAAGTTTGATGTCCACAAGGCCCACCTGTGGCCAACCTAGCCGCGGACCCTGGGATCCCCCCTTCTGCCAGAGAGCTCTTCATCTGAGCAAGCCCAAATCCCCCCGGCATAAAGCGAGCGTACTCAACTGAGTTCGAAGGGGAGCCAGCCAGGCCAAAGGAGGTAGGGAAGGAAGACAAAGTCAGAGAGAGAGACAGAAAGGCAGAGAGGCAGTGAGAGACTGAGCTAGACTCAGTGAGAGAAATGTGGAGTGACGGAAACCCAAGTACAGATGTGCTCATGCATACCTGCACACACATATTTTCTCATGCACAACCACCCGCATACATATGCACGCACAGTGTTTGTTGCTCCCAAGGATAGAAGCAGCGTGGCTCAGTGGAAAGAGTCCAGACTTGGGAGTCAGAGGTCATGGGTTCGAAGCCCGGCTCTGCCACTTGTCAGCTGTGTGAATGTGGGCAAGTCACTTACCTTCTCTGTGCCTCAGTTACCTCATCTGGAAAATGGGGATGAAGACTGTGAGCCTCACGTGGGACACCCTGATTACCCTGTATCTACCCCAGCGCTTAGAACAGTGCTCTGCACACAGTAAGCACTTAACAAATACCAACATTATTATTATTATTATCGTGTATTGGTGTATTGGTTATGTCTGGGCTTCTTGGGCCGGAAGCAGCAGAGACATCAGAGTTGCAATGGCAGCGTCATTATCAGTGGTATTTATTGAGCGCTTACTATGTGCAGAGCACTGTACTAAGTGCTTGGCAGCGGTGAGAGGGGTGGTGATGTTGTGTCTACAGTCTTCCCACTTCCCCTGTCACAGGCTCCCTCTCCTTGCGGTAATCAGTCAGCTTCACCGTGGCTGGGGTTTGGGGGGGGTGTCCCCTGGAGGTCTCGGTGGAGATGCCGACAGAGGCTGAGGGTCTGCAGAGGAAGACACGATGGTCCCCAGGAAGGCCCTCTGTACCACTGTGCCACCTCACAACGGCCTTCTCTTATAAGGCCCTGGGAACCATAGCCCGGGGTCGGGGGCGGTGACCAAATGTGTATAATGTGGACGGGGAACGTGACTACCGACTCTGTTGCAATAATAATGATTATTATAATATTTGGTAGGCGCTTACTATTTGCCAGGCACTGTGCTGGGATGGTTACAAGCAAATCAGGTTGGACACAGTCCCTATCCCACGTGGGGCTAACGTTCTCAATCTCCATTTACAGATAAGGTAACTGAGGCACAGAGAAGTGAAACAAGTGGCGGAGCCGGGATTAGAACCCATGTACTGTACTCTCTCTAGTGCAATAGAGATGCAGCTTGGCCTAGTGGAAAGCGCACAGGCCTGGGAGTCAGAAGACCTGAGTTCTAACCTTGACCACCACTGGTCTGCTGTGTGATGTTGGACATTTCACTTCACTTCTTTGTGCCTCAGTTCCCTCATTTGTAAAATGGGGATTAAGATTGTGAGCCTCATGTGGGACATGGGCTGTGTCCAACTTGATTAGCTTGTATCTATCCCAGTGCTTAGTACAGTGCCTAGCACATAATAAGTGCCTGGCAAATGGCATTAGAAAGTGTTTGGAGGGGCAGCGTGGCTTGGTGGAAAGAGCACGGGCTTGGGATTCAGAGGTCATGGGTTCTAATTCCGGCTCCACCACTTGTCTGCTGTGTGACCTTGGGCAAGCCACTTCACTTCTCTGTGTCTCGGTTATCTCATGTGTTAAATGGGGATTAAGACCTTGAGCCTCAAGAGGGACAACCTGATTACCTTGTATCTACCCCAGTGCTTAGAACAGTGCTTGGCACATAGTAAGCATTTAACAAATACTATTAAATACCGTCGTCATCTGTGAAATGGGGATTAAGACTGTGAGCCCCAAGTGGAACAACCTGATTACCGTGTATACCTTGTATAATAAGCACTTAACAAAGACCATCATCATTATTATTAGTAAATGCTCATTAATTTTAAGTATTTGTTAAGCGCTTACACTGTGCCAGGCACTATAGTAATCACTGGAGTAGATGATGGAGTTGGATTGATTGATGTGGGACATCTGGTCAAGAACCCTGGGCCTGGCACTCAGAGGACCTGGTCTCTAATCCCGGCTCCACCCTTTGCCTGCTGAGTGACCTTGGGCAAATCACTTCACTTCTCTGTGCCTCAGTTTCCACATTTGTAAAAAGGGGATTCAACACCTTTCATTCAATCGTATCTCATTTAATCATATTTGAGCACTTACTGTGTACAGAGCATAGTACTAAGTGGTTGGAAGAGTACCATATGACAATAAATAGACACAGTCCCTGCCCACAGTGAGCTTACATTAATAATCTTGGTATTTGTTAAGCGCTTACTATGTGCAGAGCACCGTTCTTAGTGCTGGGGTAGATACAGGGTAATCAGGTTGTCCCACGTGAGGCTCACAGTTAATCCCCATTTTACAGATGAGGTAACTGAGTTAATCCCCATTTTACAGATGAGGTAACTGAGGCCCAGAGAAGTGAAGTGACTTGCCCACAGTCACACAGCTGACAAGTGGCAGAGCCGGGATTCGAACCCATGTCCTCTGACTCCGAAGCCCAGGCTCTTTCCACTGAGCCACGGCGGGGAGACAGATATTACCTGTTCTTTCTCTCTCTTAGACGGAGCACCCTTTGTAGGATAGGACTGTGTCCGACTTGCTTATATGGTGTCAACCCCAGTGCTCAGCACAGTGCTTGGCACATAGTAAGCACTTAACCAATACTGCAATTATTGTTATTACACAAAGTTCATTCCAATAGTGGGAATGAGGTCCCCTTCTCACTAACGGGGATCCACAGGGCAGTTGGGGGCTTCTGGGCATCCCGGAGGGAACTTGAGGGCTCAGCCTGGCCCCGACTTTCCTCCCTGATGCTTTCGTCGGCTTGAGGTTGGGGAGGCTGGTGGTTTGGGACATCGGGAGCGATCCTGGCATCTTAGTGGCTCTTCCTAACCGGGTTTGGCAGCTGAAGCCTTCCAGGCTCTCCGGTCCCGCTGGTGTGGAACCTGCAGGAATTTTTCAGCCCTTCTTAGGAGGATCAGCTCATTAGAGTGATGACTGATGCTCCCGGATTTCCAAGGGCCATAAATAATCACCGCTCATTTAGGGCAAATCTTCTCCTGGTAAATGGTCAGAGCGGCGTGTGGGGCCGGACTGAGCTCAAGGTGGAGGCAGAGAGCCAGGGCGGCCTGCCACTGGACCCGTCCCGGCCGGCTGGCCAGCTGCTGCGGGTGGCTGGAGGGTGCCTGGCATGTGCCCTTGAGGGAAGGCACAGCTCCTGGAAAGGAAGAAGAGTTGGGACGGTGGGGTATTTGTCGGGGCAGCAGCCGAGGCTTGATTCAGGCAAGCCGGAGGTCACAGGCCAGAGAAGTCAACCTACCCATCCCCAAGTCACCCCCGAGCCCTACCGGCTGCTGCCCAACCCTTTGGAGTGGGCCAGTGGGGTCCAGAAAATGCCCCCTTGTGGGACGGGATTGGGTGTTGGGGGCGGAAAGCTGAGGCCGGAGACGTCGCCCGTTCCATCCGGGCGCTGCCGGCCCGGGCAGGGACATCAGCTTTTCACTGGGAGTGGGGAAGAGGAGGAGAGCTTGGAGGAGGAGGAGGAGGACTTGAACATGGAGGAGGAGGTGAGGTGATCTTGGTAGAAGAGGTGAACACAAAGAAGGAAGAAGTGAGCTCCGAGGAAGAGGAGGTGGGCTTGGAGGAGTAGGAGGTGAGCAGGTAGGGGCACAGAGGAGCACAGGGGCACAGAGGAGGGGAGTTTGGAGGAGAAGGAGGGGAACACAGAGGAGAAGGAGGTAAACACAGAGAAGGAGGAGGTGAATTGGAGGAGGAGAGTTCAGAGGAGGAGGAGATGAGTGGAGGAAGAGGAGGTGAGAGTTTGGAGGAAGAAGTGAGTTCGTAGGAGGAGAAGGTGAGCTGGAGAGGAGGAGAATTTGGAGAAGGAGGAGCTGAAGTTGGAGGAAGAGGAGGAGATGAGCTTGGAGGGGGAGGAGAGATCCGAGGAGGAGAATTTGGAGGAAGAGGAGGCGAACACGGAGGAGAGTTCGGAGAAGGATGAGGCGGTGGAGGAGGAGAGTTTGAAGGAGGAGAAGGTGAACACAGAAGGAGGAGAGTTTGGAGGAGGAAGAGAGCTCAGAGGAGGAGGTGAGCATGGAGGAGGAGAAGGTGAGCATGGAGGAGGAGAAGGTGAGCTTGGAGGAGGAAGAGGTGAGCTTGGGGGAGGAAGAGAGTTCAGAGGAAGAGGAAAGCTTGAAGGAGGAGGAGGTGAGCTTGGAGAGTAGATGAGAAAAGAGGAAGGGGTGAGCACAGAAGAGGAGAAAGTGGGCATGGAGGAGAAGGTAAGCTTGCAAAATGGGTCCTAGGGGTCTGGAAGAAATGAGGGGGAAGTAGGGTAGACACATACAAGCCCGGAGAGGTGAACATGCAGACACCCACATGCACATTCATTCATTCAATAGTATTTATTGAGTGCTTACTATGTGCAGAGCACTGTACTAAGCACATGGGATGAACAAGTCGGCAACAGATAGAGATGGTCCCTGCCGTTTGACGGGCTTACGGTCTAATCGGGGGAGACGGACAGACAAGAACAATGGCAATAAATAGAGTCGAGGGGAAGAACATCTCGTAAAAACAATGGCGACTAAATAGAATCGAGGCGACGTACAATTCATTAACAAAATAAATAGGGTAACGAAAATATATACAGTCGAGCGGACGAGTACAGTGCTGTGGGGATGGGAAGGGAGAAGTGGAGGAGCGGAGGGAAAAGGGGAAAAAGAGGGTTAAGCTGCGGAGAGGTAAAGGGGGGATGGCAGAGGGAGTAGAGGGAGAAGAGGAGCTCAGTCTGGGAAGGCCTCTTGGAAGAGGTGAGTTTTAAGTAGGGTTTTGAAGAGGGAAAGAGAATCAGTTTGGCGGAGGTGAGGAGGGAGGGCGTTCCGGGACCGCGGGAGGAGGTGACCCAGGGGTCGACGGCGGGATAGGCGAGACCGAGGGACGGCGAGGAGGTGGGCGGCGGAGGAGCGGAGCGTGCGGGGTGGGCGGTGGAAAGAGAGAAGGGAGGAGAGGTAGGAAGGGGCAAGGTGATGGAGAGCCTCGAAGCCTAGAGTGAGGAGTTTTTGTTTGGAGCGGAGGTTGATAGGCAACCACTGGAGGTGTTTAAGAAGAGGAGTGACATGCCCAGATCGTTTCTGCGGGAAGATGAGCCGGGCAGCGGAGTGAAGAATAGACCGGAGCGGGGCGAGAGAGGAGGAAGGGAGGTCAGAGAGAAGGCTGACACAATAGTCTAGCCGGGATATAACGAGAGCCCGTAACAGTAAGGTAGCCATTTGGGTGGAGAGGAAAGGGCGGATCTTGGCGATATTGTAGAGGTGAAACCGGCAGGTCTTGGTAATGGATAGGATGTGTGGGGTGAACGAGAGAGACGAGTCAAGGATGACACCGAGATTGCGGGCCCAAGAGACGGGAAGGATGGTCGTGCCATCCACGGTGATAGAGAAGTCTGGAAGAGGACCGGGTTTGGGAGGGAAGATGAGGAGCTCAGTCTCGCTCATGTTGAGTTTTAGGTGGCGGGCCGACATCCAGGTGGAGACGTCCCGGAGGCGGGAGGAGATGCGAGCCTGAAGGGAGGGGGAGAGGACAGGGGCGGAGATGTAGACCTGCGTGTCATCTGCGTAGAGATGGTAGTCAAAGCCGTGAGAGCGAATGAGTTCACCGAGGGAGTGAGTGTAAATGGAGAACAGAAGAGGGCCGAGAACTGACCCTTGAGGAACTCCAACAGTTAAAGGATGGGAGGGGGAGAAGCACATTCATTCATTCAGTAGTATTTATTGAGCGCTTACTATGTGCAGAGCACTGTACTAAGCGCTTGGGATGAACAAGTCGGCAACAGATAGAGACGGTCCCTGCCGTTTGACGGGCTTACAGTCTTGGAGCCAGGGGAGTTAGTATGCATACACGTACACAAAAACACATACACACATAGAGCCAGGGAGGAGAAAATACGCAAACACCACCCACAACACACACACTTGGGTCCAGGAAGGTGAGCATACACACACAAACACATACTCACATATACACGATGGAGCGGGGGGTGAACACAGAGATACCCACATGGGGCCAGGGAAGTGAAGATGCAGAAACACACATAGGCACAGACACGACTGGGGTGACAAATCACATGCATTTAGGATAAGGGATGCACATAAACTCACCCAGGGCTAGGGATAGATACAGACAGACAGATGGACTCACACACGGACACACACACACATATGCACACACCTGCCAGCTGTAAAAGTTGCCGCTGTGCCTTTTCAGCTCCTCGTCACCTCCAAGGCAGGACAAAACATCCGACAACTGTAACTTCACCTCCCAGCATGTCTTGGCCCCCAGCTCCCGCCCCCACAGCTGATCGAACTCCAACCGCCTGCTCCCGGCCTGCTGCGGGAAAGAGAACAACACTTGCAGCAGGAGGCCTCAGATCACCTGGGCTGCGGGTATGCCATGGACTCTGAATCGCAAGGGGACTCAATTTTACTTCTCTAGCCACAGCTTCCTCCTGACTTTTGTTTTTATTTTGTCTATTGTGTGTTTGTCTTTGCCTCTCAAGCTGCTTGGATGTTTTATTTTTTCACTGCTCCTCATGGATCTGTCTTCAGTCCTCCCCACCATCTATATTCATAGATTGTGAGCTCCTCAAAGGGCAGACTCCATGTCTAATTCCCACCGGTATATTTTTTCCCAGAGCTTAAGTACAGTGCTCTGCACATAGGAAGCGCTTTACAGACACTCCTATTGCAATTAAACTGCTGCTACTGGTCAGGCTCAGCAGTGAGAACCTGTTTCCCCTCCCCAACCCTTGGTTAACTGTTCTGGTGAGCATCGCGGGAATCATAAAATATGCTACCCAATAACATCCCTGTATTTAGTTAGAAAACTCCCAAAGTACTACCTCATGGAGATTTTATTGATGTCTGTGAGTCCCTATGGGGTGCAACATCTTTTTGCAATAAAGGATTAAAGCCACAGTCTTAGTTTATGAGGTGATAAAATTGAGTGTCCAAAGTGAAATAATTTCCCCCAGATCTTCAAGGACGCCAGTGAGGAAAGACGGTCTAGAATCCAGGTCATCCAACTTCCCCATAGAACTGAATCACTTAGCAGAAATAAGCACCTTGTGGACAGGAAAGGTGTCTACCAACTCTGTTGTTTTGTACTGTCTCAAGGTCTTAGTACAGTCTCAGCACACAGTAGGTACTCAGTGAATACCATTGATCGATTAATTGATAGCGGGGCAACTTTCACTAAAAGCTTTGTTATCGAGCAGCTCATCATCTGGAAACACCAGAAACTTTCTGCTCTGAGTTGGATTCATAAATGAGATGCAGGAGTTAACAACTGCATGCAGTTCTTCTGTGGAGATGTGCATCAACCTGTTAATCTACTGAGGAAGCACATTTACCAACTTTGTTATATGTACTCTCCCAAGCCCTTAGTTCTTGTCTGTCCGTCTCCCCCGATTAGACCGTAAGCCCGTCAAACGGCAGGGACTGTCTCTATCTGTTGCCGACTTGTTCATTCCAAGCGCTTAGTACAGTGCTCTGCACATAGTAAGTGCTCAATAAATACTATTGAATAAAAACTATTGAATACAGTGCTCTACACACAGCAGCTCAATAAATACCATTGATTGATTGAGCAAACAACCTTAATCTACATTGACAATCAGTGGTGGTGAAGGAGTTAACAACAGTGTTGAATCCTTCTGGGGTGTTCTGGAACTTCCCTGGGGAGCTTTGCCTAAATCTGCTAACCTAGTGAATACATTTCAAACTTCACTGACAATCAAGTGGCTTCAGCTCCATGTTACCTCCTTACTGGAGCAGGACACTGCCTTCTCCCCTCTAAAATTGATTTGATTATGCAGGTACCACCCAGCTAGGCAACTCCGACTCCTAGATATCCGGTATATTTGACTAACGAGCATTTGGCCACTCTTGTAGTTTGTTAGATAGCAAGACTTTTCTGGGCAGGGTACATTCTTCCAGTTGTAAAAGTTGAATTCCCCTTGTTTCTTAATATACTAAGGGTACTCATCTGTTAGCTGAAAATAGGCAGAATCATCCCCAGCTCTTAGTACGTACAGTGTTCTGTACACACTAAGTGCTCAATAAATATAATTGATTGATTGACCCTTTGGTCTTCATGAACTGGGTGTGGCAGTTTTAGGGAACGAGTGAATAGTGGAAATTCTCAGACCCTCGTTAGAGAGGCTCAGGTGTCTGAGGTGGAAACTGGGAACTACAGTTTTAAATTTCTCAGGATCCTTTGGGAGCTGAGACCCAATCAGCACACAAGGCAGAGCCTTTAAATTCAGGTGTGGGGAGAGTAGTTTTTCTTTCTTCTTGCCTGGTCAGACTTAGTTGGATACTCTGACCTATTTACTGACTTGTGAGTAAATACACAGAGAATTTCATGCTCTAAGGCAGTTTGGTTTGTGAATTAGAGCCATTGGTGTGAATTGATTAACATGATACGATATGACTTGGTCTGTTAAAGTGTAGGAAGCCCTGAAGGATTTTCAATTCTGTTTGCAAGTTTCTAATATCTTCACTTTTTTAAAAGATATTTTCATCCATTCATTCAATTGCATTTATTGAGTGCTTACTGTGTGCAAAGAACTCTACTAAGTGCTTGGAGTAGTTACTTATTTTGTGCCAGGCACTGCACCAAGTGCTGGGGTAGATACAAGCTAATCAGGTTAGACACAGTCCCTATCCCATATGGGGCTCACAGTCTTAACCCCCATTTTACAGATGAGGCAACCGAGGCACAGAGAAGTTAGGTGATGTGCCCAAGGTCACACAGAGCCAAGTTGCAGAGCTGGGATTAGGACCCAGGTCCTTCTGACTTCCAGGTCAGTGCTCACCCACTACTTGGTGGTAAAGTGAGGGGAAAAAGGGGGAATGACTTTAATTGTATTTTTGGTGCATTGGGAAATAACGGCTTAACTATAAACTTGTTGTTGGCAGGAAATGTGTCTGCTGCTCTATCTGTTGTATTGTCCTCTCCCAAGCATTTAGTACATTGCTCTGCATGTACTGAACACTCAATAATTACCATTGATTGATAACAGAGAGGCTGGAGCCCACCTACATTTTGATCTGCTCTGTTGTCCATCTTGGCACCATTCAAAGCCTCTCCTTCTCACTTCAGTGTTATACAGGAGGACTTGGGGTAAAAAGGCCCTGTTTTTGCTCTCATATGCCATTGTCAGCTGCTCTGACCCTTTCTGCAATATAATATAGGTGTAACAGGAATGCTGAACTTAAGGTAAGCAAACTACTCTAAACTCCTCGTGGGTAGGGAACATGCCTCCCAACTGTTACATTGGACACTGCTAGGTGCTCAGTACAGTTCTCTGCTTGCCCCATGTGGGACAGGGACTGTATCCAACCTGATTTGCTTGTATCTACCCCAGTGTTTAGTACAGTGCCTGGAACACAGTAAGCACTTAAATACTACAGTTATGATGATTATTAATAATATTGACTGATTTATCCAGATGTGATCAGACTGGCTTCCCCAGGGCTAGATCTTTGCTCGCTGTTCTAGTGTGTTCCTAGATTTAATGTTGAATAACCTCTTTGAGAGCGGGGATCCCATTTAATTCCCTCTTTGTTCCTTCCCCATCCCTCAATACATGACTTTACCCTTAGGGAACTCTCAATAAGTGATCGACTATGAATGGAATTTAAAAAGGAGATCAACTGGACAGGTTTTAACCCTTTACCTGTGTTTTTAGGCTAGCCTTGCAGACAGGTTACAAAAGTCTTTAGGTTTCATGGTGATTTTACCAGGCAATTCCATCGACCTCCTTGACAGAAGAGTTCTCCCTCCCCCTTCATCTGCCAGACTCATGCCTGTCTAGTGATCTTCAGACCCTCAGGCTGAGGGAACCAGTAGAACCAAGAGTGACTGAGATCTTACAGTGGCTCCTCACAAGCACATGCTCCTCTGAAAAGCTAGTAGAAATTTGACAAAAAGGAGAGGCAGAGCTGGACCTCTTGGTTGCTTCCCTGCCAGATTTTCTTATACCCTGTATAATTTCTTTGGAACTCAGAGCATGTATAATTCATGTGGCGGTGTGCATCTGTCCCCCGGAACGACCCAAGCCAGTCCTGTGACGGCTTCCTGACTGCTGCTGCAGCCTGGCACCTAATCTGTTAAACAGAAAACTGACAAGCCGTCTGAGCTCATGTTGTCCATTAGCTGGATCTATTGACCGGCCCTATGGCCAGATAATGCAAACAATAACAAAGGGATTGATTAAGGAGATGCTGTGCAGATAGACACTTATCATGCTGCTGCTGATAAACTCTGTAGCTTTCCAGCATGCCCGTGACAGAAGCTTATCGATTGGGCCCTGCTCTGTAGCTTACAGCTGGCCAAGTATTTGCATATTGGAACCCTGCCGGGTTGGATCCGATGCCCGTGGGAGCGGTGGAGCACATCGAGTCCCGAAATCCCAACTCAACCCTACCAGGGGTCTCGTTCCAGGGAGGGGATGTGTCTTCCCTGCAGGGCAAAGTGGAGGCCTCAGTGTGACTTTGGAAAAAATGCCATCTGATGAAAAAGCAAAGGGGTCTCTCTCTTTCTCTCCCCCCCTCTCTCCTTTCCTTCTTTTCCCTCTCTCTCTCTCTCCTTCTCCCTCTCAGTCTGGATGGCGTCCCTCCCAACGACCAAGGGCACCAGTGAAAGGAGCTGCAGAAGCAGCTGGCAGAACTGGTGAGCTGTGAGCTGACCGGTAGGGATGCTGAAGACAGATGAATCCGGCCTCCCCCTCCCACCGGCAAGCCGAAGCATCAACTCCCTGGCACATCTGCTCCCCAAACCTGGTCCTTCCATTTGGCAGGGAAACCTGGACAGACATATTATTATCGCCTCTCCCGGCGTGGGATTGGCTAGGGGCGTTCATGGTTCATTGTCTAAATTTTTAGATGAGAACCAGCAGAATGGCTCCCCCAATCCTCCCCTTCTTCGAAGTTTAGAGAATCAATGGCCACATTGTGGAAGATGCTATTAGAAATCCTGGTCACTTCTTGGATGGCTGAACCGGACCCCAAATGGACTTTCAGTTGCGATTGTGACACTCCCAGAGGGGCAGGGAAAGAGGAAAGCTGAGTTGAGAGGGTGGGTTGAGGGAAGAGTGGGAGCATTATCTTGCCGTCTTCATTTAGTGCTCTCTAACCTTCCCTAGGAAAAATGGATCATTCATTCATTCAATAGTATTTATTGAGCACTTACTATGTGCAGAGCACTGTACTAAGTGCTTGGAATGAACAAGTCGGCAACAGATAGAGACAGTCCCTGCCGTTTGAAGGGCTTACAGTCTAATGGGGGAGACAGGCAGACAAGAACAATGGCAATAAATAGAGTCAAGGGGAAGAACCTCTCATAAAAACAATGGCAACTAAATAGAATCAGGGTGATGTACATCTCATTAAACAAAATAAACAAAATAAATAGGGTGGTAAAGATATATACAGTCGAGCAGATGAGTACAGTGCTGAGGGGGTGGGATGGGAGAGGGGGAGGAGGAGAGGGAAGGGGGGAGAAGAGGGTTTAGCTGCGGAGATGTGAAGGGGGGATAGAGGGAGCAGAGGGCACTGGCTACTAAATTCTCCTTCTTGTAGCCAGATTCCTGTGAACGAGCTGTGTTTGGAAATCCTTTTAGGAATGAGTAAGCTCGTTATGGACCGGGAACGTGTCTGCTAATTCTGTTGTATTGTAATAATAATATAATAATTGTAGTATTTAAGTGCTTACTTTGTGCCAGGCACTTCATTCGTTCAATCGTATTTATTGAGTGCTATGAGCAGAGTACACTACTTAAGCGCTTGGAAGAGTACAATGTGATAGTAATCTGAACATTCCCTGCCCACGGTGATCTTATAGTCTAGAGCCGTATTAACCGCTGGGGTGAATACAAGCAAATCAGATTGAACACAGTCCCTGTCCCACATAGGGCTCCCAGTACTCTCCCAAGTGCTTAGTATAGTGCTCCACACATAGTAAGTGCTCAATAAATGCCACTGATTGATCGAGGATCCACTTCATAATATCAGAGCTGTTTCATCCCCAAGAGCAGATTGTAGTTTATGAATATTTCTCACCTGAGCCAGAGGAAAGTGGTTCTCACTAATGCCAGTAGAAGCTCCAGTCTGGCACCCCGGCCACGTCTTGTTTAGCAAACTCAGGGGGCGTTAGAAATCAGGCCACCACAGTCAGACTCTCCCTCCTTTCTTCTCTCTTCTCGGGCTTTATGCATGTGAGATCACCGGAGCATTCTGAGTGAGCGAAGTTACTCCCTGAGTGATGGATGGAATCCACGTCAGCTGTTATCTCAGAATGGTGTTCCAATTGGCTCTTTGTCCCTCAGTTTGAAATGATCTAATTCCATCTCTAGGATTTATGACTCTAAGGAAAGAGAAGCAGTGGCTAGGCACTGTACTAAGCGCTGATATAGATACAAGCTAATCAGGTTGGACACAGTTCCTAGCCCACTAGGGGCTCAAAGAATTAATCCCCATTTTACAGATGAGATAATCGGGGCCCAGAAAAGTTAAGTGACTTGCCCAAAGTCACAAGGCAGACAAGTGGCCTGACTCCCAGGCCCGTGCTCTTTCCACTAGGCCTCACTGCCCTTTACCCTTCCCTTCTTCCATTTCTTCTCTCTGGAGCTGCTTCGTGAGGCCTGGAGAGAATCACCCTCAGAAAGAGAACTGCGTGGGCTTTCTTTCTCTTCTCCTAAATGCCTATAGCCCCTAGAATGGTTTCATCAGGCTCCAGTTGTCCGGGAACGGGTCGGACATGGATTGAACATCAACATTTGGTTTTGGTGGAATCTAAATAACAAAAGGTGACTCGGTGAAGGGTTTTCATTTTCAAGGGAGCTGTTCTGTGGCAAAGCTAAAGGTTGTCAGATGTCCACTGGTTCATCTTCCCTGTGCCCAGACCAAGAGTTCTGGAGATCCCCTGAAAGGAATCCAGAACCATGAATTTGATGAAACTTCATTTGTTGAATGCGGAGATGCTGTCTCAGATTCTGGAATGGTCAAAGTCATGCATACAATTGTTTTATGGACTCTATCATAGTGGCTGTTTTGTCCAGACGTCAGAATAAACCGTGCCTAATGCCCCTGTGATGTTTAAGAGCCAGGTTTCTCATGTCATTTATTTGAAATACTAAACGTGAGAGAGAGCAAGGATAGAATTTTGTGTCTCTGATTGGGTATTGCTAGTCTCTAGCCTCAGGGCTATTTTCAGGATGCTTGTTCTTAAAATAACTAGGATTGCCGATTTGGTGACAGCATCTGTAGACTTTGTGGAAATAAACAGTGTCTGAGCCCCCCTGCAGCTCTCCAGAGGGGTCCGTCTTGCAGAAGTCTCTAGAAGCCCTTAATTATTCTGATCCTAAACTAACAGCATCTGGGTGATCTTCTATCATCAGGATTCTGATGTCCCACAAGCCATTTGTCATTGCGCACCATAGCATCTTCCTGAATCTTTCACCTTGAACCCTTCCATTGTTCAGGACTATCAATTTCCGTAAAGGAAAGGTGGTATAGAGGGGGTGGAGTCTGCGTGTGACAGCTGTAAACCTTTTAGGAGTCTGCATCCTCCTAAGGTGCACATCTGTGTCTATGAGGGATTTCTGGGAGAAAATAAAATCCAGTTTGGGTGAGCTCAGAGGCCCCTTGGTACTAGAGTGCGGAGACAGCAATTCTTCCCTGTGCCCGCAGCTTCCATGTAGCCAGTGGGCTGCCTTACATTGTTGCAGGTTTCCAGGCAGATTGCCAGGATTCGATCCTGTGCCCTCGGCTTGGGGGCTGATGAAATATAGCTGGTCTGCGTGTATTCGGTCCTGCCGTAGCCTACCTTTCCATTCCACGCATCAGCAGAAATGTTGTTTGGGATTCAGGGAGAGTTCTCTCCACAAGGCAAATCTGGTTGGATTCAGCACCCTGTGGAGCTTTGAGGGAGCCAGTCAGGTGGTTTGACTTCCTCGCTGAAGCAAGGCATAGAGAAAGCAGCATGGTGTAGGGGATAGAGCATGGGTCTGGGAGTCAGAAGGTCATAGATTCATTCAATTCAATAGTATTTATTGAGCGCTTACTATGTGTAGAGCACTGTACTAAGCGCTTGGAATGAACAAGTCGGCAACAGATAGAGACAGTCCCTGCCGTTTGACGGGCTTACAGTCTAATCGGGGGAGACGGACAGACGAGAATAATGGCGATAAATAGAGTCGAGTGGAAGAACATCTCGTAAAAACAATGGCAACTAAATAGAATCGAGGCGGACAGTTGAGCGGACGGACGAGTACAGTGCTGAGGGGATGGGAAGGGAGACGGGGAGGAGCAGAGGGAAAGGGGGAAAAGAGGGTTTAGCTGCGGAGAGGTGAAGGGGGGGTGGTAGAGGGAGAAGAGGAGCTCAGTCTGGAAAGGCCTCTTGGAGTAGATGAGTTTTAAGTAGGGTTTTGAAGAGGGGAAGAGAATCAGTTTGGCGGAGGTGAGGTGAGGATTCTAATCCTGACTCCACAACCTGTCTGCTATATGACCTTGGGCAAGTCACTTTACTTCCTTGTGCCTCAGTGACCTCATCTGTAAAATGGAGATTGAGACAGTGAGCCCCATGTGGGACAGGGACTATGCCCATCACAATTTGTATCCATCCCAGTGCATAGTACAAAGCCTGGCACACAGTAAGTGCTTAACAAACACCGCAGTTATTATTATTATTATTATTAATAATAAAACTCAGGCTTTTCCGGCTTGGGTGGCCTTTCTCAAGCATATGACCTGAGGAGTCAGGAGTCTGGGGTTCTAGTGCCTGCTCTCTCACTGGCCTGCTATGTGATCTTGGGGAATTCATTTAACCTCTGTGGGACTTAATGTCTGTCTCCCTCTCTAGACTATAAGCTTGTTGTGGGCAGGGAAGGTGTTTATTGTAATATTGTACTCTCCTAAGTGCTTAGTACAGTGGACTGCACACAGTAAGGGCTCAATAAATACAATTGACTGACTGGCTTAGGCTCCAGCACTTAGTTTAGGACTAAGGACTAGTTCTTGTAGTAACTTGGCATACAGTAAAGACTAAAAATATCAATCAGTGTTATTTATTGAGTGCTTACTGCATGCTTGGGAGAATGCAACAGAGTTGGTAGGCATGTTCCCTGCCCACCACAGCTGTGATTATTAAAATTATTAATGTTTGCTTTCCTCAAGGGATAATAATAATTATTATGCTTGTGATATTTATTAAGTGCTTACGATGGACTAACCACTGTACTATGCATTGGGGTAGATACCACTTAATCAAGTCCCATATGGAGCTCACGGTCTAAGTAGGAGGGCGAACAGGTATTGAATCCCCATTTTGCAGTTGAGGGAACTGGAGCACAAAGAAGTTGGCATGCAAGGGCATAGAGAAGCAGTGTCGCTCAGTGGAAATAGCATGGGCTTAGGAGTCAGAGGTCATGGGTTCTAATCCCGGCTCCGCCACGTATCAGCTTTGTGACTTTGGGTCCAAGTCACTTAACTTCTCCGTGTCTCAGCTACCTCATCTGTAAAATGGGGATTAAGACTGTGAGCCTCACGTGGGACACCCTGATTACCCTGTATCTACCCCAGCTCTTAGAACAGTGCTTGGCACATAGTAAGCGCTTAACAAATACCAATATTAATTAAGTTCAGTGACTTTCCCCAGGTCACCCAGAAGGCAAATGGCAGAGCCGGGGTTAGAACCCAGGCTCTCTGACTCCCAGGCCTGTGCTCTTCCACTAGGCCATGCTGTTTCTCATTTGTAAGGAAACAGCGAGTTAGTTGATGGGAAAGAGTTCTGGGAAAATAAACTGTGCTATGCCGCGTCCCAAACGTCATATTTTCGGTTTAGCTCCCTATCTCTCAAAGCTGATTCTCAGCTGGAATTGTTGATGAAACAGAAGCCTGAGGTTTGGAATCCTTCATGGTTTCTGCAGAATTTAGGACTTTCTTTTCATGTTGAAGAGTTAACTCTAGTCCTCTCCAGATTCTCATTCGGTTGGTATTTTGCCTGGCTAATCTCCAGAGGTCTCAGCTGGACAAAGCTTCTCTTCCACAATTGTTATTATTCCTGGTTGGTGTTTTAAAGTGAGGATGAACTACCAGAGTTTGAATAGCTGGGTGACGCATGTCATTAATACATAGCTACCAGAGCTCCTTTCTTTCTCTTTCTAATTCATCCTCTTGTTAGCCATAGCATTTATTAAGTGTGTACTGTGGGCCAACACTATGCTCAGCACTAGAGGTGGGTACAAAATAATTAGGTCAGACACAGTCCCTGTCTCCCATGGAGCTCTCAGTTTAAGAGGGAAGGAGAGCAGGTATTACTATGCTCATTTAACAGATGATTAAACTGAGGCTCAGAGTAAGTGAGTTGTCCAAGGTGACATAGGCCAATGGCAGGGTTTGGTTGAGATCACTGCTCTCCTGTCTTCCTAGCTGCCAAGAGGCCATGCTGCCTCCTTGCTGTTTATGTGCCAAACCTTGAGCTAAGCAGTGGGGTTGATCCACAATGATCAGTTTGTGAAGTAGCAGGCAGGGGAAAGTTTGTTAGTCATCCTTCCTTTCACTGACAGGTAACTTGAGGTGGCTTGAGGGGTTAAAACACTTTCCCGCATTTGTATGGGAACATTACTCTGTGCTGAGCTCCCAGTGACCTGCCGTTTCAAATGCTCAGATAGTTCTCTGTGCCGATCCAGCATTTACTGAGTGCCTACTAGTTGCAAGATACTGTACTGGGGACTTATGAAGTATGAATAAAGAAGTTTCCCTTACTTGCCCACAGGAAACTTTCACTCAGTCATTGGTATTTATTGAGTGCCTACTGTATTCTGAGCACTGTAGTAGGTGCTTGGAGAAGTACGTCATAGAGTTGGTAAGCATGATCTCTACCTACAAGGAGTTTACTGTCTATGGGAAGGAGCTTATAAAAGATGTTAAGTCACTATATTGAGATGAGCTGGAGTCAACATCTTTAAGATTTTGAAGCCAAGCCAGGATTTTTCAATATTAATCAATCAATCATATTTATTGAGTGCTTACTGAGTACAGAGCACTGTACTAAATGCTTGGGAGAGTGTAATATAACAGAGTCGGTAGACATGTTCCCTGCCCTCACAAGCTTACAATCTACAGGGGGATACAAATATTAAATTAAGGATATGTACATAAGTGCTGGGGTGAATATGTACATAATTGCTGTAGGGGCTGAGGGAGGGGAGCATATAGGATGCAAATCCAAATGTGAAATTGATGCAGAAGGGAGTGGGAGAAGAGGAAATGAGGTCTTAGTGAGGGAAAGCCTCTTGGAGGAGATGTGCTCGTCCAAGAGGCGATGTGCTTTCAATAAGGCTTTGAAGGTGGGGAGAGTGATCATCTGATGGATGTGAAGAGAGAGGGAGTTCCAGGTCACATGCAGATTGTGAGCAAGAGGTCTTCTCTTGTCTATTTCTAGTCATTCCTTCTTGCTGATCCTTGCCGGATATAATGGTTTTTTTGGAGGGATGCAGCTTGGGCAGTCTCCCTTGTCTTTTTTAAATGTTTGATGACAGCCCCTCAGAAGGGGCTCAGAAAGCATCCTGAATCACCCATTTTCAGTACTGGTACCACTCACTTCACTCTCAGATTGCCCCAGAGATTGTTCTCTGATAAGAAGTCCTTTGTGGAGAAATCCCTCAGACTATTTTGTCTCACCCTAGGCAAGAAATTGGTGTAGTCCCAAGTTCGCCTGGAAACATCCTCTTCCTCCTTTGGAAAAAACATTTTGAATCTAATTGGTCAGCTACCTTCTTGCCTGGGATTCCAGAACCTTAATCTGAGGGCTGCCGGAACCTCATTTGTATTTCATTCCTTCGTTCAGATGCATTTATTCAGAGCTTGGCCTGTGCAAAGCACAGTTCTAAGCACTAGGGAGAACACAACATAACAATAAACAGATACATTCCCTGCCCGCAACGAGCTTCCTTGCTTCTTCACAGACAGGCTACTGGGGACGATTTCTTGTTTTCTTCTAAACTCAGTGCCTCTTTCCCCCTTTTTCTTCAACCCCAAAAGGGGCCAGGGATCACTCAGTCACTATACGAAGCACTTGGGAAGGGACAGTTTAACAGAGTAAACAGACATACATGGTTCTTGTCCACAATGAGCTTACAGTTAGAGGGAGCAAGGATGGCTATAATTTTCTCTTTAGCTGCAGGGGCTGGTAAAGATGAAGGACTTTATCATGGGGGCTCCACCTTTCATTTGACCGTGACTGGCTGCCTCATTTGGATGCATACACAGTCAGGTGATATTCATTCAGTCGTATTTATTGAGAGCTTACCGTGTGCAGAACACTGTACTAAGCGCTTGGAAAGTACAATAACAGCAATAAAGAGAGACAATCCCTGCTCTCAACCGGCTCACATTATTCCTGACCCTTACCTCTCAAATCTTGAATTTGCTGAAAGAAGCATTTCTGTTCCATGCTGAAGAAGAAAAACAGCTTCTAGAACAATGGCTATTAATGGGAGTTCTGGTGGCTAGGCCTGTCTTGCTTAAAAATCTCTAACTGCCCTCCCTTTCCCGTATCTACAAATTGGACTTTATCTGAAAAGTCCTCCGAATGCAAAGTTGCTCCCCAGTCTGAAAAAAAGAACAGGTGTCAATCCACTTCGATAACGGAACTTGGAAAAGATACCCTGGACAGCATTGATTTTAGGTGTACTTGATTTTTCAAAATTCATGGGGCCTGGGATGAAAAATTAGCTCTTTGGATAGAGGAAATGAGATAGAGAGAGCCAAGGAGGAGAAGTGAGAGAGTCAGGGAGGTGTGTGGATTTTATTTCAACCTGGAAATGCGGCCGGCTGGGTACATGCAATACTTTTTCTGGTAACCGCTCCCAAATAAACAGTTAAAATGGTTTTGGGTGATTAAAGCAATGCAGAAGATTAGTTTTGTTATGTATAATCACCTTTGCTTCTCCTTTATTGATGAAAAGAGCTTTTCTCAGCGGGCTGTGTTATCTATTTTAGATGTTGCCTGATCTTGTTTTTTAAATGTAAATCAGCTTTTTAATCTTTTTTTATGTAAATTTGATAGCCTGTACCAGCAATTATTCTGCTTTGTTGTAGCTCCCTCTTTAGAACTGTCTCTGTTTTATGTTTAATTGTCCTAATTGTCCAAATTTGAATAAACCTGGAGAACGGCAATGGAGATTATTACTTGTTTTTAAATCTACAAAAAGCCTTGCCTCCTTCATGCTGAACTGTTGGTAATTCTTTACCCGGGTAGCTGGTGGGCGGGCGGGCAGGCGGGAGGGAGGAGGGCAAGGGATCCTTGACTTTGTGTCCTTGGGATTTCTGTATGACTCCATGTTGCATTTATTTCCATTTGTGTCAGAGTGAGAGGGGAGGGAGGGCCAGGGATAGGAAGGAGGGACACAGTGGTTAGAGCTGAAGTCTGAAAGCAGAAGTCATGGAATGGACTTCGCTGCCTTCATCAGTCAGTCAATCATATTTATTGAGCGCTTACTATGTGCAGAGCACTGTACTAATCGCTTGGGACAGTACAATATAACAATAAACAAGGCATATTCCCTGCCCATAAGGAGCTTACAGTCTAGAGGAGCAGCATGGCCTAATGGCAAAAGTGCAGGCTTGGGAGTAAGCAGCGTGGCCCAGTGGAAAGAGCACGGGCTTTGGAGTCAGAAGTCATGGGTTCGAATCCCCGCTCTGCCACTTGTCAGCGGTGTGACTGTGGGCAAGTCACTTAACTTCTCTGTGGCTCAGTTACCTCATCTGTAAAATGGGGATTAATACTGTGAGCCCATGTGGGACAACCTGATTACCTTGTATCTACCCCAGTGCTTAGAACAGTGCTTAGCACATAGTAAATGCTTAGCAAATATCATAATAATTATTATTAGAGGAGGAGATAGTAATATAAATAAATTGCAGATATGTACATAAGTGCTGTGGAGCTCTCAGGAGGCGAGTAACAGTGATAATATTAATAGTAATAATAATAGTTGTGGAATTTGTTAAGTGCTTGCTATATGTTGGGCACTGTACAACTCGATTTACTTGTATCCACCCCAGTGCTTAGTACAGTGCCCGGGACATAGTAAGTGCTAAACGAATATCATCATTATTATTATTACTAAGTGCTGGGATAGATATAATCAGGTCCCTCATGAGGCTCACATTCCAAGTAGGAGGGAGAACAGGGAATCCCCATTTTACAGTAATGGTTTTCAAGCACTCACTATATGTACAGCTCTGTATTAAGCACTGTGAAAGAACCTAGAGTGGAGAGGGAACAATACCTTGTGAAGTTCAGTCTTGGCAAAGGAAATGTGTCTGTTACATTGTACTCTCCCAAGCGCTTAATACAGTGCTCTGCACACAGTAAGTACTCAATAAATATGACTGACTGATTGAGAGTCTGTGGTTAGGCCCAGGGGTGGGAATGGGGGGAGAGTCAATTCAGAGAGGCTGCCAGATTAGTCCAAAGCTGCCAGGGCTGCATGATGTTATTATGTTAGGCTAGGGCACATGCAGTGTTCTTTACCTTGGGCACCAGGCCTAGGAGCTGCTGCTCCCCACCCTCTGACATGGTGCCCACCCCCTGCTGAATCCAGAAGCCACCCCCACCCTTTGACAGAGTGTTCTGGGGTAGTTGCCTCACTGGAGGTCCATCAGTCAGTCAACTGTATATTTTGAGTGCTTGCTGTGTGCAGAGCGCTATACCAAGTGCTTGGGAGAATACAATAGAACAGAGTTTGTAGACTTGTTCCCTGCCAACTAGGAGTTTAGAGTCTAGAGGGGGAGACAGACATTAATATAAATGAATTGTGGATATGTACATAAGTGCTGTGGAGCTGAGCGTGGGGTGAATAAAGGGTGAAAATCTGACGGACCACCCAACGCCATCCCTGGCAGCTGCAGCATCCCAACATGTATGGTGCTGTCCAATGTCACCATTGATTGGGTGGGTAGGTATCTCGCTCCCAGTGAGATCCCAGTGAAACAGAGATGCCCCTCTGCCCCCGGAGGTGGCTCCCCTAGGGCGAACCCTGTCTTCTTGCAGGGTGACCCCGAGCGTCAGCGCTCGAGGCTTGGTCTGCCCTGACCGTGACCTTGCCCAGCTCGTGGCTCCCTCTGGCCTTTCCTCCTTTCCCCTAGGAAACGGAAAGGAGAGTAATTCTCAGGAAGACTTTCGTGGAAAGGAACTAGGTAAGGGGAAAGTCTTATATTCATTATTTTAAAAGGACCCTATTATCTCCCACAAGGTCAGACGGAATGAAAGTGATCCGCTCTCCCTGGTGTCCCCCAGGTTTTAGTAAGTGAATTCCAGCAGTGCTTTGTATTCACAGGCACGTGGCTCCTACTCAGAGGGAAAGAATAATAGGAGACGATTTTCTTTCTTTAAACCTAGTTATGATTCCACTGCTACCCTCATGCTAAATAGGCACCCTCCCACCGCAGAATGTTTCATATTCTTATTGCACACTCTCACCGTGGAAAATCAAGAGTGTGAAAAATTGAACAGCTGGGGAAAAGTCTTTTTAATTTACCCACCTCCCTTGTCCCCTCTGCACCCTCTCCCCTCCGGATTCTTGTTCTCCTGGCTGGACTCTAGTCCATATGCCCGATTCGTTGACCAGTGGTCCACTCCAAACCTCCTTCTCCTTGTGATGGTGATGGACCCAAGCCAATAACCTCATTTTCAGATTCAGGCTCATCTCCTAGGTTCTCGGGATCCATTTTCTCTCTCCCAGAGGTCTATAAATTGGGCTGGATATCCACCCACTGCACCAAAGGCAAAGTCCTTTGAAGCTAATTGTTTCTAATTGCCCGTTTTCAATCGCCACTGAAGAGTTAAATCAGAAACTGCCCGCACACCCATTTCCCCCTTCCACTTGAAAATTCTTTATGGAGAAGCCCAGCAGGTGTAAAGAGTTCATTGTTCCAGAAGTGTCACGTGGGTGAGATCCTTGGCACTGAGACTCATTCCTTTGATTCCTTTGAACTGGTCTGCCGTTGTCAGCAGGGGCTATCGGCTGGTGGAACTAGCATTGGAAAAACATCAATCAATCACATTTATTAAGCACTTATTGTGTGCAGAGCACTGTACTAAGCACTTGGGAGAGTACAGTGTACCAATATAACGGACACATTCCCTGCCCACAAAGAGCTTACCTTCTAGAGGGCAGGTCATGTCAAAAGGAAAACTGGTTCTAAATCCAAGATTTAAGATATAAAAACACCACCCCCAACTTCTCAAGTTACTATTTTTCAATCAATCGATTGGTGATATTTGAGTGCCTGCAGTGCCAAGAGCACTGGACTTGGGTGAGTACAATAAGTAGACATGACCACTGCCCTCAAAGGGGCTTAAATCTAATCGGGAAGATAGGCTTTAAAATAAATTACAGGTGGAGGGAAGTCATAAAGATATGCTTGTAAGTGGTATGCCTGTGAACCATCAGTTGCATCAATTTCCTGGCCTTTGAATTATCCTCTAACAGTTATTACTACTATTATAGTAGTAATAGTATACTATTTGTGTCTAGCACTGTTTTAAGGACTGAGGGTAGGTACAAGTTACTTAGATTGGACACAGTCCCACATGGGGCTCACATTCCTAGGAGGAAGGTGAATAGATATTAAATCCTATTTTACAGTTGAGGAAACTGAGGCACAGAGAAGAGGTGACTTGCCCAAGGATGCAGCAAGCACTGGCAGAGCTGGGATTAGAACTCAGGTCCTCTAACTCACAGGCCCCGGCTCTTTCCGCTAGGTCATGCTGCTTTTCCAGCTTTTTCAAATGCTAAATGGGCTGTGAGTTGGAAAGACTTTTAGGGCCCAAATGTTATTGAACCATCCTGGCCTAATGGAAAGGGTCCACAACTGGAAATCAGAGCACCTGGGTTCAATTCCAAGTTCTGCCAACTTGCCTGCCGTGTGACCTTGGGCCATGCTCTTAATTTCTCCATGCCCCAGTTTCCTCATCTGTAAAATAGGGATTTGATGTCTGTCTCCCTCCTGCTTAGACTATGAGCCCCGTGTGGAACAGAGATTGGGACTTATCAGCATGTACTGTATCTTCCCCTGAACTTAGTACAGGACTTGGCTGCATAGTAACCACTTAACAAATACTACAATTATTGCCATTATTATGTCACTGGCTGCCCATAAAGAGCCAAATGCCACTTGCAGCTGGCTCTGGGGAGAGTCTGGGAGCAGTTGGAGAATGGGCCAAGGGGAGGAGGCTTGGGGATCTGGCAGCATCTGATGCACTGTGCCACTAAAAAATGAGAGGGTCTGTCAGGAAAATTTCCAGCGTAAGCAAATGTCAGTCTTAACTGATGGTCTCTCTCAGCAGGTTCCTCCTCTGAGGCTGCTGAGGAGCTGCCTGCCTTCGTGCGATTTTTACAGCTCTCCTTTTTGAGCGATGTGGCCAGTTCTCCTGGGAACCAATGTCCAGCAACCGGCCACCGTGAAACTTTTGCCCCTGCATACACCTACTTAATCCAGTCTTAACCAGAAACCGGTTAGGGTCTGTTCCATTGTAGCAGCAGCATGGCGTAGTGGATAGAGCACGGGCCTGGGAGCCAGAAGGTCATGGGTTCTAATCCTGACTCTGCCACTTATCTGCTGTGTGACTTTGAGTAAGTCACTTCACTTCTTTGGGTCTCAGTTACCTCATCTGTAAAATGGAGATTAAGACTGTGAGCCCCACGTGGGACAGGGATTGTGTCCAACCCAATTTGCTTGTATCCACTCCAGTGCTTAGTACAGTGTCTGGCACATAGTAAGCGCTTAACAAATACCATAATTATAATTATTATTCTGACAGGACTGCAGAAAGGCAAAGAGCTTTCGAGTCCTGTGTAGGAGAAATCAGTCTGCAGGCTAGTGGGAGTTTCAGAATAACCCTGTTGGCTTTTATTACCATGTCCTTAAAGGCAGTCATGTTTGTGTTTGATGCTTTTGTCCCCTTGGCCTTAAACATAAAGTGTATTTTAACCCTCACACAAGGCTGTTAGGAGGATAAATCACAGAGAGCGAACACGTCAAAAATGATAAAGGAAGAAAAATGAACTGTCACTGGCTCGGTCTTTGACCTTAGGCCGGTCTTGAAGTCCTTCGGCGTCAATCAAATGGAAAGCTGCAGCCAGGAAGTGGTTTGGGAAATCCACTTTCCCAATGAAATCTCAAGTTGCTCATGACCTAAAGCCATACAATTTTGCCTTCAGGGCCGTCTCGTGGTGCCCATCAGGGGAAAGTTATCATGATCAAGTATACCTCCCTTGGAAATCTTTGTCCATTTTGCGTATCTATTGGAGGCTCTAGAGTAAATGCTGCAGGTTAACCTGCACTCTAGGCTAAAACTCTAGGCTTGAGCCTGGCAGGAGTCAGGCTCAAGAAACTGGCAGGAAGTAGGTGGGGGGCAGAGCTGGCTGAAGTGTAGAGCCAGGCCTTTGTTGGCAAGGCCATGCTCTTGCTAGGCATCATCAGAGGGAGCAGTTGAGCATTTACTGACTGACTACTGGGTGCAGAACACTGTACTAAGTACCGGGAGAGTCCCGAAGATCTGATCCCTGTCCTCAAGGAGGTTACAGTCCAGATTGCTGCTGCTCCTATAGCTGCTCCAGGGAGGAGGAGTGGAGCAGAAGCCTCAGCTCGGATGGGCTGGGCCTGCAGAGGTGACAGAACCCCTGGCCTCTGTCCAGCGCTGCTCCCTGGGACGAACCGTGGTGGGACGAACCGTGGTCCGAACCGGAACTGGAGCAGTCCGGGAAGGTGTGAGGCTTCTTGGGGTCTCCCACAGCTCCAGGGTCATGCTGGAAGACCACTCTTGCCACACCAAGGATTTTGCCATGAAGCAGCAGAACCTCGAGTAGACCAAAAGTCCCGTATAGGAAGCTGCTGCTGATAATAATAATAGTAACAATAATTTTTTGTTAAGTGCTTACTGTTACCAAGCAATCAAATCAATGGAATTTATTGAGCACTTCATTCAATCATTTATTGAGTGCTTACTGTGTGCAGAGCACTGTACTAATCACTTGGAAAGTACAATTCAGCAACAAATAGAGACAATCCTTACCCAACAATGGGCTCACAGTCTAGAAGCGGGGAGACAGACAGAGAGCACTGTACTAAGAATGTAGGAGAGTACAACAGAGTTGACCTAATTCGGATCGAATGAGAATACTAAGGGCTGTTGGTAGATACATTCCCTGCCCATAAGGAGCTCAGAGTGTAGAGGACAGTTCCAAGAGCTAGGGTAGATTCAAGATAATCAGGTTGGACACAGTCTCTGTCCAATTGGCTTGATTCACAGTCTAAGCAGGAGGGAGGGCAGGTATTGTAAAATGGGGATTAAGCCTGTGAGCCTCACCTGATTACCCTGTATCTACCCTAGCACTCTGCACATAGTAAGTGCTTAACAAATACCAACATTATTATTATTATTGAATCCCTCTTTTGCAAATGAAGTGATTGAGGCACATAGAAACAAAGTGATTACCTCAGGTCACACAGCAGCCAAGTAGCAGAGTTTAGTGGAACTTAGGTTCTCTGACTCCCAGGCCTGTACTCTTTCCAATTGACCAAGTTGCTTCCACACAGCTTTCTTATCATTATTATTCTTGTGTAAAAACCAGCAGTTACATGTGCAGAGAATTGTTATAATGCCCATAGGAGAGTACAATAGTGTCATTAGACATGATCCCTTCCCTCATGGAGCTTACAGTCTAGCTGGGGAGACGGACATTAAAACAAATATCTGATATAGGAAGCAACTGAGAGTACAGCTCTGCACCTAAATTCTGTGGGAGTTTGGTGAGTACCTAAATGCTTATGGGATATGGACTTAAGGGCATGGGTGACATGGGAGGGAGAATAGGGTAAGGAGATGAGCAGTCAGGGAAGGCTGCCTGAAGGAGGTGATTTTTATAGGGCTTTGGGGATGGAGTCTGTTGGATATGAAGTGAGAGGGAGTTTCAGGCTGGAGGTAGGATGTGAACAAGGGTTCATTAGCAACCAGAAGCAGCATGGTCTAATGAGGAAGCACTGTGGCCTAGTGCATGATCCTGGGAGTCAGAAGGATCTGGGTTCTAATCCCAGCCCTGCCACTGGTCTGCTCTGTGACCTTGGGCAAGTTACTTCTCTGTACCTCAGTTACCACATCTGTATAATGAGAATTAAGACCATGAACCCCACGTGGGACATAGCCTGTGTCCAACCTGACTAGCTTGTAGTTACTCCAGTGTTTAGTACAGTGCCTGGCTCCCAGTAAATGTTTAACAGATACCATTTTTTAAAAAAGTGGGTGATGCAGTAGGGATGGAAAATAGGGTGGGTAGATGAGGTTAGTCAGTGAAGGCTTCCTAGAGGAGATGTGATTTTAATAGGGTTTTAAAGATAGGGAGAGTGATGGTCTCTTGGATATAAAGTGGGAGGGATTTTCAGGCTGGTGATAGGATGTGAAGAATGGTTCATCAGCAAGAATGTTTAGAGCAAGGGACAGAGAGTCGGTTGGGGAGGACTGTGCTCTGGCAGATTATTTTTGGGTGTGTTTGTGCGGTGGTAGTTGAGGGTAGGAACTGGGGGAGTTTCTGCTTGTTCCATTTCATTTGACTTTTGTGAAAACCACCTGAAATGTCTAGGTGACGGTACACTGCCTAGGCTCTTCATCTGTTCAAAAAGTAATGCTCCCCAAGTATTCACTGAGCATTCACAGAGCGTATATCTCTGCCCAAAGCAGAAGCTTCCAGGTTTCCTAAGCATCCAACTGTAAATATATTTTATCTTTTACTGAGGGTGAGGTGCAGATATCCACGGTGGCTTTTTATTCTCCCTGGCCCCCGTGTAAAATTGCAGAAAGACCCAGAGACACGCATTCCACAAAACCAAGCAGCTTCACCATTCCATTTAAAGCCAGAAGACCAGAGAAGACACAGCTTGGTATCTCAATCCTTTTTATAGGGACCCCGAGATAGGTTTGACACGTCTCAAAAATATGTCCTTCAATTCTCAGAGCTCTTGGGGGTATTCTGACTTAGGGACGCTCCTCCTAGAAATACTTCTATAAATACAGGACATTTTCATTACCGCGTGTGGGCTGGCTGATCCGGGCTGTCGACTACATGACAGTGAGAAGAAGAGTCTGAGAAACGATTTCATATAGACCCACTTTGAAACAGTCCCTGGAGCTCCCTGGATTGGAATGACTCCGCTGGGAGCCGCCGAAATGAATGTTCATCTATAAGCAGGATCTTTAAAAAAAGGTTTCGAATTCTGTAGATTGTCTCCTTTTCTCCGCTGCAATGATCGAGTGACAGCCAGCATGGAGATGAATTCCGACCGATGAAATTTTCCAGCTTCCTTCTCTGAGGAAAACTACAGAATCAATAATCTGAACAATCAGACAGGGGAGGAGGCGTCGGGGTGATTTATTTAAGAATAAACAGTGGAGTTGGAGGTGCATATTCAAGGCTGGATATAGGGTGATATCATGGCAACGCCTTAGACTTGGAAGTGGACTGGGGGCTTGGAAAGGAGCGGGATCTGGGAATATTTTTAACAATTAAAAACTCTATGCTCGTTAAAGAGCAGATTACTACATTTGGATTGTCACAATGTTGTTGGGGTCATAAAAGTGTGTTCCTCCTCTCTTGTCAGTCCAGGGATTAACCATTCCTTGTGGAATAGAGACTTTATGATTAGAAAGATCAAGAATAGAACATCATTTTTACAGTGCTGGTAAGACATTGACTTGTGGACGGACTTGTTATAAGAGAGATGTTAAGCTGGCAATGAAACAGGCTATTTGGGAGGAAACCTACTGTAAAAATAGAGAAAATAATGGGCTAGGCGGAGCATAACTCATGAAGGGAGAAAATTATTTACCACAGTTGGGTCGTCAGGATGGCGGGATGGATTTTATGAGCAAAAGTAACCTGGCCCTGGCCAAGTGCAGGATGAGAAAATCTCTCCCTCAGGATCACGCCGATCGATTGCCTCTGGGGGAGAAGGGGCCCTTCTCTGCACGCACCGCCTCCCCTTGTGGTGAGGCAGGCTGTGTGGACAGGATTGGCCTCCTCATAGGCCAGAAGGGAGACCTGGCCAGCCAGGCCCACTGCTGACTGGACACCTGAGGGAGGGAGAAATCCACCGCCTCCATCTACTCTGTGTGTTGCTGCCTCTTCATACCACACTCATTCATTCGTTTATTCATTCCATTGTATTTATTGAGCACTTACCATGTACAGAGCACTCTACTAAGTGCTTGGGAGACTGTGAACTCGTGGCAGGGAATGTGTCTATGGTTAAATTGTACTCTCCAAAGCGCTTAGTACAGAGCTTTGCACACAGTAAGCACTCAATAAATACAAATGAATGAATGAGAGTACAACATACCAATAAAAAGACATATTTCCTGCCCACAACAAGCTTACCATCTAGACGGGGAGATAGACATTAATGTAAATAAATTACAGTTATGTACATAAGTGCTGTGGGGCTGGCTGCACTTATAGACATTAATGTAAATAAATTACAGTTATGTACATAAGCGCTGTGGGGCTGTGATGGGGAAGAATAAAGGGAGAAAGTCAGGGTGACGCAGAAGGGAGTGAAAGAAGAAGAAAGGAAGGCTTAGTCAGGGAAGGCCTTTTGGAGCAGATGTGCTTTCGATAAGGCTTCCAAGTTGGGGAGAGTAAGTTGTCTGTTGGATATGAGGAGGGAGGGCATTCCTGGCCAGAGGTAGGATGTGGGCGAGAGGTCGGCGGCAGATAGACAAGATCGAGGTACAGTGAGAAGGTTAACATTAGAGGAGCAAAGTGTGCGGGTGGGGTTATAGTAGGAGAGTAGCCTACACCATGTGGTGTCATGGGGAGGCTGCCTCAAACCCCAGAACCTTGACCTCTGACCTGCTCCCATTCCTCCATGGTGGTGGTCTTCCCCACTCTGGTTCCTGGCCGCAAAGGCTCTGCTTTTCAACTGGGCTGGAGCTTTCAGGTCTGGTGAGCCACAAGTGGGACAGGGACTGTCTCCCATCTTCTCATCTGTGTATTTACCCCAGGGCTTAATGTAGTGCTTGGTACATACTAAGTGCTTAACACACACCATTATTGTTATTATATTATTATTTAACTTCCTGAACACCTGGGCCACCCTGCTGCAGCCTCCTCTGCAGGGACTGCTGCTCTGAGATGCCAATCTTGTCTCTCACCTGAAGTCGGCCCTGTCTACAAAGCTCTGCTGGAACAAAGCAACACTCAGCTGTGCTGTGACTTGGGTTTCCCCTATGCAGTTCTCCTGAAATGCTGTTAGAGAACTTGAAGTCAAGTCTAGGAGGCTGTATTGTCTTCTACAACCTTCTTGAATTTCATCTGATGTGACAGAAGTCATGCACTTCCTCCTAATCTCTTGTTTCCTACTGAAGCTATGGTAAACACTGCCACTTTTGGGTAGTGTGGGTTTTTCAGAAACATGACAAGCGTGTTGTAGGAGGAATGTTGATATCTTAGGATGCCCGATGATAAAGGGAGGGGCATTCATTCATTCAGTAGTATTTTTTCAGTGCTGTGTGCAAAGCTAAGTACTTGGAAGAGTACAATATAACAAGAGACACATTCCTGCCCCCAAAGAGCTCACAGTCTAGAGAGGCATGGTGCTATAACCAGGCAGAGAAGTTGCACTTCTCTGCTCATATTCTGTTCATAAGGAAGCGGCTTGGCTTGGGAGTGAGAGCCTGGGCTCTCATAATCATAATAATGGTATTGGTTAAGCACTTGCTATGTGCCAAGCACTGTTCTGAGCCCTGGGGGCAGATACAAGGTCATCAGGTTGTCCTGCATGGGACTCCCAGTCTTAATTGCCATTTTGCAGATGAGGTAACTGAGGCCCAGAGAAGTTAAGTGACTTGCCCAAAGTTACACCGCTCACAAGTGGGAGAGCTGGGATTAGAATGCCCGACCTCTTACTCCCAAGCCCGTGTTCTTTCCACTAAAGCACGCTGCCTCTCAAGCCAGCTCCACAATGTACCTGCTGTATGATGTAGGCCAAATCAGCTCACTTTTCTGTGCCTCATGTTCCTCATCCACAGAATGGGGATTCAACACCTGTTCTCCCTCCTACTTAGATTGTGAGCCCTATGTGAGACCTGATTATCTTGTATCTACCCAAGCACTTTGGTAGAGTGCTTGGCCCATAGTAAGCCCTTAAAAAATACCGCAATTATTATACTCTCTCTGCTTCCTGACATTGTCTCTATCTGTCTGTGTTACTATCTAGATTTCATTGATGAACTGTCAAAAGTAACCCAATCTGCATGCAGTATCCCATTAAAAGGTAGCTCAGTGTGCTATATTAATAAACACCTCATACAATAACCTTTTTTACATTAATAGTAAATCCCCAAATGGAAAAAAAAAGCAGGCTTTTAATTTACTTTTTCATTCTATGAATCCGAGTTCTTTTTACTTTTCCCTACGATATGGGAGAGAGTCGAGGGTGGAGATTCAGGTTTACTGTGCAGAGGAGGCATTGGTAAACCGCTTCCATATTTTTACCAAGAAAACTCTATGGATACACTATCGGAACGACTGCAGATAGAGGTGGGGCGTTCTGGAACGATGTGTCCGTGGTGTCTCCATGGGTCAGACACGACTTGAAAGAATAAGACAACAACAATAATTATGCGAAGACTATGTCGGAGGGGAAATATAAGCACAGGTATCTTCCTTTACTAGAGAAGAGAGAAAGGAGAGAAAAGAGGAAGAATAAAGGGAGAGAACAAAGTGATCTTTATAAGGCAAGAGCTGCGAGCGATGAAGGAGAGGGGGAGGAAGAACCAGTGTCTATCAGGCTCCAGTGGAGATGTAAGTATAAAATGCTCCACAAGTCCTGTAATTGAGAAAATCCATCAAGGGTCTTGACAGCTGCTCCAGCATTTCCAGAAGCGATAAAACTTGAATTTATTTCACTTCTAGAAAAGGGGCAGTATCACCTTCTGGCGGCTTTAATGAAATGCCATAAAACTCAAGGAAAAAACGTGCTGTAAAGTCATAAAAGGAGAGTCAAAAGTGGATTGTTGCACACGTTGGGTGGGGGGGCTGTCCATCTGAAGTGTGATCCCAGGGTTCTGGGGGCCAGTGAATAGGGTATTAATAATAGTAATTCTGGTATTTGTTAAGCGTTTACTCTGTGGCAGGCACTGTACTAAGCGAGGGGTGGATACATGCAAATTGGGTTGGACACAATCCCTGTCCCAGGTGGGGTTCACAGTCTTAATCCCCATTTTACAGATGAGGTAACTGAGGCACAGAGAAGTGAAGTTACTTGCCCAAGACTACACAGTGAACAAGGGTGGAGCAGGGATTAGGGCCCATGACCTTCTGTCTCCCAGGCCCGTGCTCTGTCACTACGCCATCCCTGGTGCAGTGAGTGAGGCAATCCCTCAGCGCCTCTGGGGTAGCCCAGTGACTATTGCAAGCACATGTGCCTGATTCCTCATCTGTAAAATGGGGGTGTAATACCTCTTTTCTCTCCTATTTAGACTGAAATGCCCCATTTAGGACTGGGACTGTATCCAACCTAATTATTTTGTCTCGACTCCAGTGCTTGGCATACTGCTTGCTTCATAGCAAGAGAAGCAGAATGGCTTAGTAGAAGAAGCACGGGATTGGGAGTCCGAGGTCGTGGGTTCTAATCCTGACTCCACCACTTGTCAGGTGTGTGATTTGGGGCGAGTCACTTCTCTGTGCCTCAGTTACCTCATCTGTAAAATGGGGATTAAGACTATGATCCCCACATGGGGCAACCTGATTACCTTGTATCTACACCAGTGCTTAGAACAATGCTTGGCACGTAGTAAACACTTAACAAATGCTATCATTATTATTATTATAGCAAGTGTTTAATAAGTCCAATTTGTATCATTATTATTGGTAGATTTGGCTCTTTGAATGAAAAATGAGGCTGGACCTTCGTGCTGTGAGTATAACCTCCTGAAGCCATTTCAGGATTCTGCCTGAAGAATTCTGTTCTTCACAGAGTAGGTGTACTTCATCCAAAATCTGGGGAATAAAATACTTTCTAAATAGACCACAGTGTATTGTTTTTAAAATTTCCATGGGATATATGGAATATGGAATACCCAATATAATGAGTTTTTAAATTGTGTATTAAACACTTACTATGTGGCATTGATTGTACTAAGTGCTGGGGTAGATATACATTAATGAGGTTGGACAATGTTCATGCCCCACATGAAGCTCACAACCTTAATCCCCATTTTACAGATGAGGTATCTGAGGCCCAGAGAAGTTAAGTGACATGTCCAAAGTCACAAGCCTGCAAGTGGCAGAGTCAGGATTGGAACCCAGGTCCTCTGACTCACAGATCCATGTTCTTTCCTGTAGGCCACACTGTTTATCTTTGTGATTTTCCAAAGAACATACTGTACCCATGTAAACAACAGTAAATAGTTTGCAAGAGTAGAAACTGCTTCAGCTTCCCACTTACCCTGAGAGTTCCCAGAAAAAGATGTGGCGGATAGTGGTTTCAAAGTCAGAAATTGAGGAGAATTATTCTTCAAACGCATTTCCTCCCAATCCCGACTCTTATGTACGGTATCACACGTCACCCGATGATTTCCTCTTCCAAGTTCCTTCCATCTGTATTCCAATTTCCATTCCTTCCAAAATTGCTGGTGACATCTGTTCCCATGTAGATTAAAACTCAAATACAGTGGCTTCAGTGTCAAGCTCTGCATCCTGTTAAAAACCAGGAGTTTTGTGAATCTGAGGAAGGCTGATGAACCTAAGCCTCTCACCACTGTGTTTCTGCATCAAGCCCCTTGGCATTTCCGAATCTTGAGCAGAAGGATTTCTAGGAAACACATCCTGTTTGAGAGCGTTTAAAATTGCGCAATTTATTGTTTCAGCCCCATTTCCTACAACCTGGAATCTCAAGCTTGAAAATGTTTCTGTTCCACAGTTACCTCAAAAACCAGGACCCTTTAAGATGCCTCACAAAGGCAGAAATCCTTATTCTTCAGTCCTCAGCTGACAGGACAGATTAGACAAATGACCGAGCTACTCCATAATGGGCTTTTTTTCCTTAAGGCAAACATCAGCAACCCTTCCCCGTAGCAGCTGAAGGAAGTTTGCCTTCTTTTTTCTGGTTGTATTCTGCCTGTTTAGCCCTGGCACAGCATTTAACGCCATGAAAGGGACATCCTGAATAACCGTGCCCTAAGCTCAGCCTGTATTTACCTTTCAATTTCAGGGAAAATATCAGAATTTACCCAGTGCCCAGATGGTCTTAAAGCTGTGAGAAGAAATGGAATTTGAAACCAATGTTTATTATTATTATTAAGGTCACACTTCCTACAAGAGGCCTTCCCCGATTAAGCCCTCTTTTCCTGGACTCCATCTCCCTTCCATATCATCTATGTACACTGATCTTTGTATTTTGAGCATTTGGAATTCACTCCACCCTCAGCCCCACAGCACTAATATGTACATATCTATAAATTATTCATTTATATTCATGTCTGTGTCCTTCTCAGACTGTAAGATGGTTGTGAGGCAGAAAAATGTCTACCAACTATGTTGTAACGTATTTATTCATACGTTCATTTATTCAATCATATTTATTGAGTGTTTACTATGTGCAGAGCACTGTACTAAGTGCTTGGGAGAGTACATTGTAAGAATAAAATGACACATTCCCTGCCCACATCAATCTTACAGTCTACAGGAAGAGACAGACATTAACTGGGGAAGCAGTATGACGTAGTAGAGCATGGGCCTAGGAGTCAGAAGGTCATGGGTTCTAATCCCGTCTTCACCACTTGTCTGCTGTGTGACCTTGGGCAAGTCACTCCACTTCTCTGGGCCTCAGTTACCCTAACTGTAAAATGGGGATTAAGACTATGAACCCTGTGCATCAAAGCTCTCCATCACCTTTCCCCTCCTACCTCACTTCCCTTCTCTCCTTCTACAGCCCACCCCGTACACTCCACTCCTCGGCCGCTCACCTCTTCACAGTCCCTCGCTCCCGCCTGTCCCACCGTCAACCCCTGGCCCATGTCCTACCGCTGACCTGGAATGTCCTCCCTCATATCCGCCAAGCTAACTCTCTTTCCCTCTTCAAAGCCCTACTGAGAACTCATCTCCTCCAGGAGGCCTTCCCAGACTGAGCCTTCCCTTTCCCTCTGTTCCTCCTCCCCACCCCATTCCCCCTGCTCCTTCCCTCTGCTCTTCCCCCTTCCCCTCCCCACGCACTTGTGCATGTTTGTATATATTATTTATTACTCTATTTTGTTATTGATGTGTATATATCTGTGATTCTATTTATCTTGATGATATTGACACCAGATTACTTGTTTTGTTTTGTTGTCTGTCTCCCCCGTTTAGACGGTGAGCCCGTTGTTAGTCAGGGATTGTCTCCATCTGTTGCCCAATTGTACATTCCAAGTGCTTAGTATAGTGCTGTGCATATAGTAAGCGCTCAATAAATACGATTGAATGAATGAATGAAATGCACAACATGGACTGTGTCTAACTTAATTTGTTTATAACCCCCCCCCAGGACTTAGTACAGTGCCTGGCACATAGTAAGCACTTAACAAATAACATTATTATTAGTAGTAGTAATGATATAAACAAACTGTACTCTTCCAAGTGCTTAGTACAATACCCTGCTCACAGTAAATGTTCAATAAATACCAAGGACTGATTGACTGCAAATTTGAATCTCCTAGCTTGGACCCCCATGTCATCTGGGTTAGGGTTCTTTCTCTGGCAGGGAACCATTTTTGCTGTTTCACAGGAAAGCAAGATTCTTCAAAATATGTCTTAGTTAATTGCAGTTGGGGGGGAGAAGAACATTTCTTCCTGACCCTTTGTGCCCCCTCCCTCTGCAGATAATCAGTTTATAACTGAAGCATGAGATTTGATTACCCATATCATTACCTTAGGTTACCCTACCAGAAAGCCACCGGGGTTGTAAAATCTACTCAGCCCCTAGCAAAATGCAGTCACAGCACTTAACCTAACGATTATTATTGTTTAACCTTTACAGAACACCCATGAGGGTCTAGACTCTGTATAAGACATAACATTTTTCATGGTTCTTGTCTACTAGAGCTGTCAAGAGGAGTATAGGACAATATATCAAATTTTATTGAGTGCTTATTGTGTTCAGAGCACCACTAATCGCTTGGAAGAGTACAATACAATAGAGTTGGTAGACATATTCCCTGCCCACAAGGAGCTTACAGTCTAGAGGGGGAGACAGACATTGAAATCAATTAAAGATATGTACATTAGTGCTGCGGGGCTGAGGATGGGGTGAATAAAGCGTACAAATTCAAGTGCAGGTTGACAGAAGGGCGAAGGAATAGGGGAAACGAGGGCTTAGTTGGGGATGGCCTCTTGGAGGAGATGTGATTTTAATAAATCTTTGAAGGTGGCAGTCTGAGGTATACGAAGGGGGAGGGAGTTCCAGGCCAGAGGTAGGACAGGTGGGCAAAGGGTCGGTGGCGAGATAGAGATTGAGGTGTTAGAGGAGCGAAGTGTGTGGGCTGGGTTGTAGTAGGAAATCAGGGAGGTGAGGTAGGAGGGGGTGAGGTGATTGAGTGCCATCCTAATTCTGTTGCATTGTGCTCTCCCAAGTGCTTAGTACAGTGCTCTGCACAGAGTAAGTTCTCAATAAACCCCATTGATTGATTGGTTGATTGATGCTGAGTGATGATAGTACATGAAAGAGATCCCAAGTTGCCTGTGGAAATCCCAGAAGTATATATGGTTTGTATTGCTACTCAAGCTTGGGGAGTCAATGACCCACACAGACTACTGCTACTAATGATTCTGGTATCTGTTATGCACTCACTCTGCGCCAAGCACTGGGCCAAGGGCTGGGGTAGATCCAGTACAATCACATCAGATGCAGTCCTTGTCTCACAGGGTACTCATGCACTAAGGGGGGGCTAGGCATTTAATCCTCAAGTTAGAGATGAGGAAACTGAAGCACAGGGAGTTAAGTGATTTGCCCAAGGTCCCACAGAAGGCAAATGGTGGGGCAGGGGTAAGAACCCTGGTCTCCTTACTCCCAGAGATCTTTCCACTAGAGCACACTGCTTTCTAGCTGTCTTCAACAGACTTTAGTTGCTATTATCGTGGCTCAGTGGAAAAGAGCATGGGCTTTGGAGTCAGAGGTCATGAGTTTGAATCCCAGCTCTGCCACTTGTCAGCTGTGTGACTGTGGGCAAGTCACTTAACTTCTCTGTGCCTCAATTACCTCATCTGTAAAATGGGGATTAAGACTGTGAGCCCCACGTGGGACCATCTGATTCCTTGTGTCTACCCCAGCGCTTAGAACAGTGCTCTGCACATAGTAAGCGCTTAACAAATACCAACATTATTATTATTATTATTATAAATTATTTACTTATATTAATGCCTGTCTCTCCCTCCAGACTGTAAGCTTATTGTGGACAGGGAACTTGTCTGCCAGCTCAGTGGTATCATAGTCTCCCAAGCGCTTAGTACAGTGCTCCGCACGTAAGTGTTCAGTAGATACCACTGATGATGTTAAATTTTCTTCAAGGGGGAGGTAACAAAAGGAGAGAGCAAATGACCCCAAATTTCCAGGTTAACTGAGCATCAGCTTTCTGGTTGGGCTCAAGGTCTGAGCGTCCTTTAGATGGGGAAAATGCAAACTGAAAACAGGGAGGTCCGAGGTTTCTTTGGCCAACTGCTCCCCATTAAAGCCATTCTGGTTCACCTCAGCTCCCATCCATCTTCAGGCTGGGGTTTTTGGCAGCTAAGTAGCATGACTAATGGGAACAATACAATTTACCTGGTTCTGGCCGACCTGAGCCTGGGCTAAGCCAATGGTATTGGGCAATCATAACATTTTAGTGAGGAGAAACAGAGAAGAGAAGCAGAGAAAAGAAGCAACATGACCTGTGGATAGAGCATGGGCCTGGGTTCTAATCTTGGCTTGTCTGCTGTGTGACCTTGGGCAAGTCCCTTAGCTTCTCTGGATGTCAGTTCCCTCTTCTGTAAAATGGGGGTTAAGACTGTGAGCCCCACGTGGGATGTGGACTGTGTCCAAACTGATTAGCTTGTATCTACCCCAGCTCTTAGTATGGTAGCTGGTGCATAGTAAGTGCTTAAATACCATAAAAAAAGGGAATTGAACTCTTTGAGGCTGTCCAAAGTGACCCATGATTGGTTGGATTTAAAAGCCCCAAATGCCCTATTTTCATTCACGATTAGCTGAAGATCCATCCATCAATCAATCAGTGGTAATAACAGTAATAATAATAATAATGATGGTATTTGTTAAGCTCTTACTATGTGCCGTGGACTGTTCTGAGCTCAGGGGTAGATACGAGGTAATCAGGTTATCCCACGTGGGACTCACAGATGAGGTAACTGAGGCACAGAGAAGTTAAGCAGCTTGCCCAAGGTCACACAGCAGACAACTGGCTGAGTTGGGTTTAGAACCCATGTCCTCTGACTCTCAAGCCTGCACTCTTTCCATAAGCCACATTATTGAGTGCTTACTGCGAGCAGAGCACCGTACCAAGCCCTTGGGAGTCTACAATATTCATCCCCTTGATTCTATTTATTCATCCCCTTGATTCTATTTATTGCTATTGTTCTTGTCTGTCCGTCTCCCCTGATTAGACTGTGCGCCCGTCAAAGGGCAGGGACTGTCTCCCTCTGTTACCGATTTGTACATTCCCAATGCTTAGTACAGTGCTCTGCCCATAGTAAGCGCTCAATAAATGCTATTGAATGAATACCATATAATAGACCTGGTAGACCCATACCCTGCCCACAGTGAGCTGGGAGCAACCACCCCCGCATATCGGGCTGGAGAATCTCTGATGTCTCAGGCTAGTGGAACCGAGAACTTTGGAGTGTGTTGGGGTCAATGTGGAAACTGCCACCATAAAGACCCTTAGCCCCACAACACGTATGTATGTATCTACATACATACATGGCTCAGTGGAAAGAGCCCGGGCTTGGGAGTCAGAGTTCATGGGTTCGAATCCCCGCTCTGCCATTTGTCAGCTGTGTGACTGTGGGCAAGTCACTTAACTTCTCTGTGCCTCAGTTCCCTCATCTGTAAAATGGAGATTAACTGTGAGCCTTACGTGGGACAACCTGATTATCCTGTATCTACCCCAGCGCTTAGAACAGTGCTCTGCACATAGTAAGTGCTTAAATACTATCATCATCATCTATACATATTTATTTATATTAATGTCTGTCTCCCCCTCTAAATTTCAAGCTCACTGTGGGTATGGAAAGCGTCTACCAACTCTGTTGTATTATATTCTCCTAAGCACTTAGTACAGGGCTCTGCACTCAATATCATCATCATCGAGAGTATTTATTACTATTATAGTAATAATAATAATAATAATGGTATTTGTTAAGCACTTACTATGTGCCAAACACTATTCTAAGCACTGGGGTAGAAACAAGGTTGTCCCAAGTGGGGCTCACAGTCTTCATCCCCATTTAACAGATGAGGTGACTGAGGCAGAGAGAAGTTAAGTGGCTTGCCTGAGGTCACACAGCAGACAAGTGATGGAGTCAGGATTAGAATCCACGTCCTCTGACTCCCCAGCCAGTGGTCTTTCTACTAAGCCATGCTCCTTCTCAGTAAGCACTCAGTAAATACTATTGATTGATTGAAGCAGCATGGCTTAATAGAAAGAGCCATGGATCTGGGAGTCAGAGGATCTGGGTTCTGATCCCAGTTCTACCACTTTTCTGCTGTGAGACCTTGGGTAAGTCACTTCACTTCCTATGCCTCAGTTCCCTCATGTGCTAAATGGGGATTCAATATCTGTTTACTCTCCTATTTACAATGTGAGCCCCATGTGGGATAAAGATGGCGTCCAGCTTGATTGTCTTGTACCCAACCCAGTGTTTAGTACAGTACTTGGCACAAAGTAAGTGCTCGACAAATATAATAATAACCGTAATAATAATTATGGTATTTGTTAAGCGCTATGTGCCAGGCACTGTACTAAGCGCTGGGGTGGATTCAAACAAACTGGGTCGGATACAGTCCCTGTCCCTTGTGGGGCTCATAGTCTCAATCCTCATTTCACAGTTGAGGTAACTGAGGCCCAGAGAAGTGCAGTGACTTACCCTAGGTTACAGAGAAGACAAGTGGCAGAGCTGGGATTAGAACCCATGACCTTCTGACTCCAAGGCCCATGCTCTAGTCACTCCACCAGGCTACTTCTCCAAATATCATAGTTATTATCATTGACTGATACACAGCTCCTGATGACACTTTTAGGTATAAATATTGTTACATTCATCTCCCCTGTTAGAGTGTCAACTCCTTGTTGGCAGGGAACATGTCACTTCTTGATTCCGTACTTCCCAGACACTTAGTATAGGGCACCACACAATGTGGGAGCTCAGTAAATTCTACAATTACTTCTATTCCCGGGAAGGCTGATAAACAGAACATCTACTTCCCGATGGAGTAGGATGAAGGTGCTCACCTCATCTTGGTGGGCGAGAGTGGGCTCCCACCCACAAACCAGGTTTGCTAGAGAAATAAAATTCAACCTCCTAGGCCTTGTATTTTAGGTGCCCATCAGTTAATAGTATTTACTAATTATTGGGCACCTATTGTGTGCAGAGCCCTGTGTTATGCACTTAGGAAAGTACGGTAGAGGAAGAAGACTTGATCCTTGCCCTCGAGTAGCTTAAAATCTACTAATGCATCTCAGGCAGAGGAATTGGAGGTGGGAGGAGGAGATTCACTCAATCGTATATACTGAGCGCTTACTGTGTGCAAAGAATTAAGCATGTGGAAGAGTACAATATAACAATAAACAGACACATTCGCCGCCCACAGTGAGCTTGTCTAGAGGGGGAAACAGACATTAATATACATAAATAAGTAATGCGTTGCCTCTCTGTTAGATCTAGAAAGACATCCCTCCCCCAGGTAACCAGAAATTCTCTCTCCATCCCCTCGGTTTCATATATACCACTGGAGAAGCACATGTATTTGAACAGGAAATTTGAGCCAGCAGCTGAGCTGAGACATACCTCACGTAACAGCGACGCTCAGGGCAATTTAGAGAACCAGAAAGAACGATTTGATCTGCCCTTGATCAGAAACTCTCTGCTCCTCGAAAGGGAAGAGATCCAAGGATTTTAATTGGCCCAGCAGGGTGGACATTTAATTGAATTGGGACTCAGACAGGTACAGTGTGCTAGATCTTTTCACCCGACTGACTAAGGGTGGGGTGGGGGTCTTTGGGTCCTCCTGTCTGAACATGAACTCGGGCAAGCCCTGCTTCATTTGCAAGATCTTCTATGGAAATCGGAACTCAAATGCTGTCACTGCAGGCTGTCACAAATGGTTAAGGAGCAAAAGGGGCTGATTTATGTGGAAAGATTAAACAAGGAAATGTGTGGCCAAGCAGTGAGTGAATGGCCAGAGAGACCTGCTCTCCTCGGTGGTTGCAGATCCTAGGTGGAAATGGGGAAGAATGGGATTGAAGTGAAACATTTCCATTTTGTACATATGTGTATGTGTGTGTAATTTATTTATTCATATTAATGTCTTTCTCCCCCTAATAATAATGATAATGATGATGATACTTGTTAAGCGCTTGTTATGTGCCCAACACTGTTCTATGTGCTGTGGTAGATACAAGGTAATCAGGTTGTCTGACGTGGGGATCACAGTCTTAATCCTCATTTTACAGATGAGGGAACTGAGGCACAGAGAAGTTAAGTGACTTGACCAAAGTCACACAGCTGACAAGTGGCGGAGCCAGGATTAGAACTCACGACCTCTGACACCCGAGCCCGTGCTCTTTCCACTATGCCATGCTGCTTCTCACTCACTGTATGCCTCTGGACTGTAAGCTTACTGTGGGCAAGGAATGTGTCTATTTGTTGTTCTATTGTACTGTCCCAAGCACTAAGTACAGTGCTTTGCACACAGTAAGCACTCAGTAAATGCGAATGAAGGAATAAGATCACTGTGGGCAGGGAACGTGTCTGTTTATTCTTATACAGTACTCTCCCAAGTGCTTAATACAGTGCTCTGCACACAGTAAGCACTCAATAAATATGATAGAATGAATTGAATGAATGAAAGTGTGTGTGTGTATGTGTGTGCATGGATGCCACTTACATACATATCTACCTGTAATGATAATAATAATAGTGGTACTTGTTAAGCACTTACTATATGCCAAGCACTGTTCTAAGTGCTGGGGTAGGTAAAAGTTAATCAGATTGGACACAGTCCCTGTCCCACATGGGGCTCACACTCTTAATCCCCATTTTACAGATGAGGATAGGAGCAGCCTGGCCTAGTGGAAAGAACATGGGCCTGGGAGTCAGAGGATCTGCATTCCAATGCCGGCTCTGCCACTTGTCTGCTGTGTAACTTTAGGTAAGTCAATTAACTTCTCTATGCCTCAGTTCCCTCATCTGCAAAATGGGGATTCAGTGCCTGTTTTCCTACTTAGACTGTGAGCCCCATTTAACACTTGCTTATTTTGTATCTACCCTCTAGACTGTAAACTCATCCCTCTAGATTGTAAGCTTGTTGTGAGCAGGGAATATGTCTATTATATTGTTGTGTTGTACTCTTTCAAGCTCTGCACACCGCGCTCAATAAATAACATTGATTGATTCCACTTCGTTATTCCTGGCTTTAAAATATCTAGATTAGATCACTTGAAATTCTTGAATGGCCATTAATAGGTGGTTAATATAATGGCTAACCCAAACAATACAGATCTCTATGGGATTGGGTGTTCAGTATCTGCCTTTTTCTGAACTCCAGAAAACTCAGTGAGATTAGTGGCATCACAGCAAATGCAGCACGCAACTGTCATGTGCTCACCTTCACTCTGAGGAAATGGAATAACTTTACTTCTCTCATTGTACCTCAGTCTCGTCTATCTCACTGCCAACCTCTTGCCCACATCCTACTTCTGGCTTGGAATGCCCTCCCTCTTCATAACCAACCAAAAACCACTCTCCCCAGCTCCTATCCTTATCAAAGGCACATCTCCTCCAAGAGGGCTTCCCTGACTAAGTCCTCATTTCTTCTTCTCCCACTCCCTTCTGTGACACCCTTTGGCTTGGATTTATACCCTTTATTCACCCTACTTCAGCCCCACCGCATTTATGTACATAGCCATAATTTACTTATTTATATAAATGTCGGTCTCCCCTTCTAGACTGTAAGCTTGTTGTTCCAGGGAATGTATCTTCCAACTCTTTGTATTATACTCTCCCAAGCGCCAAGTACAGTGCTCTGCACCCAGTAAGCGCTTAATGAATGCCACTGATTGATTGGTATTTGTTAAGTTTTACTCCGTGCTAAATGCTGGGGTAGATACAAGTTAATCGGATTGGACAAAGTCCCTGTTCTACATGGAGCTCCCTGTCTGAGGAGGGAGAACAGATATTTGATTTCCATTTTACAGATGAGGAAACTGAGGCAGAGAGAAGTCAAAGGACTTCTCCAAGTTCACACAACAAGCAAGTGGTGGAGCCAGGATTAGAATCCCGGTCTCGGGATTCCCAGTCCTGTGCCCTTTCTGCTAGGTCATGATGCTTCTAGTGTGAGCCAGGTGTCAAATGCCTGGAGTCCACGCTTGGAGAACAGGACCGGGAAATACACATTATTGAGTTACAAAAGTAAAGTGACCTTGTCCTGGGCCATCAGAAGATTTGGATTCAAATCTCTTATCTTGCTGCTCTGTTCATTCACCTGAAAACAGTAGGACTGAATGAGCAGGAGGTGTAGAGAGCAGGGTTTTCTGCATGAAAACAACAGGGCTAATAGCTCACCCTTTAAGGTATGTGGGGAAAAGGGGTTCTGAGGATTTTATCAATACATTTCATTAGCCCCATCAGCTTGATGAAGCCAGCTAACACTCCTCTCTACTCCTATCACTTTATGTCTTGAGAAACGGGGGCCCTTAGAAGGGAGGTGATTTACTCGGAACTGGAGATTGGTCTTCTGAGACCCAGTGTCTGGCAGCGGACTCTAGCTGTAATGGTAGCATAATTGGGTGCAAAGCTCTGTGGGAAGTGCTAGGAAAATGTTCACAGGTGAGAATTAGAAGTGGTCCCTTGGCCCCAAGGACTCCCAGTCTAAGAATAAAAGGGACAAAAAAAAAGATGAAACTGAAAAGATTAAAAAAAGGGGGGGGGGGCGCGACAGTGAGAGATATAAGGTCACCAGGGCCCTCTGGCTTGTGAAGCAGAGTTCCAGGTTCTCTTAGGCTCAGATCAACATTACGGCCATTGTTATAATTTTCCCTGTGTTTGGAAAGTGGTGATGGACTCATGCTACCGGAATTTCTTCACCATCCTTGGGCCAGTGCAGATGCTGATGGTAAATCCCAATGAGCTGGAGGCTGGGCAGCTTCTCTCTGAGGCTGCAGGAGTCTGGCCCGGTTATCAGGGTGAGGCCAAGGCCTCATTCCACTGCTTCTGGAGTTTCCTCACCCTTCTTGGACTAGAACAGAGGTTGATGGGCAGTCCTGATGGGGTGGACACTGGGTAGCTTCTCTCTGAGGCCTCAGGCGTCTGGTCTAGCAATCAATCAGTGGTATTTATTGAGTGCTTACTATGTGCAGAACACCGTAATAATAATAATGGTATTTGTTAAGCACTTACTATATGCCAGGCACTATACTAGGCACTGGAGTGGATACAATAATAATAACGTTGGTATTTGTTAAGCGCTTACTATGTGCAGAGCACTGTTCTAAGCGCTGGGGTAGATACAGGGTAATCAGGTTGTCCCACATGAGGCTCACAGTCTTCATCCCCATTTTACAGATGAGGTAACTGAGGCACAGAGAAGTAAAGTGACTTGCCCACAGTCACACAGAAAATTCATTCATTCATTCAATAGTATTATTGAGCGCTTACTATGTGCAGAGCACTGTACTAAGTGGTTGGAATGTACAATTCGGCAACAGATAGAGACAATCCCTGCCCATTGACAGGCTCACAGTCTAAGCAAATCGGTTTGGGCACAGTCCCTGTCCCACGTGGGGCTCACAGTCTCAATCCCCATTTTGCGAATGAGGGAATTGAGGCCCAGATGAGTGAAATGACTTGCCCAAGGTCACATAGCAGACAAGTGGTGGAGCTGGGTTTAGAACCTATGACCTTCTGACTCCCAGGCCTTTGCTCTATCCACAACGCCCTGCTGCTTCTCTACTAAGCACTTGGGAAAGTACAATACAATAGAATTAGCAGGCACATACATTCCCTGCCCATAACAAGCTTGCAGTCTATAGAGGGAGACAGACATTAATATGAATACATAATTTATAATATATAATTTAAATATATGCACATAAGTGCTGTGGGATTGGGGATGTAAGCAGTTAATAAGTAGTGCTTATTATTATTGACACTATTATTGTTGGATGGTTTGAATGATCACTGGATTACTATTACTGGATGAGAAGCAGCGGGGCCTAGTGGAGAGCACGTACCTGGAAGTCAGAGGACCTGGGTTCTGGGTTCTGACTGCTGTGTGACCTTGGGCAAGTTCCTCATCTTGCCTCAGTTCCCTCATCTGCAAAATGGGGATTCAATACCTGTTCTCCCTCTTACATCGACCGTGAACCCCATTTGGGATGTGACAATCTTGTATCTACCCCAGCTTTTAGTACGGTGCTTGTCACATAGTAAGCACTTAACAAATACCATTGTTATTATTACTATTTTTAATAATAATTATCATTATCATGTTTTCCAGGGATGCACCATGAATAAATGGGGCTTTTGGGAAGCTTATGTTGTAGGGATCCTTGCCCTCTCTCCTTCTGGTGAAGCGATAGCCAGGCTTGATTCATTCATTCTCATTCACTAGACTTGAAAGCTCCTTGACGGTAGTGATTGTACTTTTACTCTATGGTAGCTCTCAGTGCTCTGCAGATAGTTAGCACTAAGTAAATACCATTGATTTAATAAGGAGACCGGGAAGACTGTGTGGGTGGATGGGTGGGTGAGAGTGTTGGAAAGAAAAAACGGGGCCCCTAAAGGGTTTCCTTGGATCTTCCGACCTTTGCTTATCCAGACCCAGATTTTGTGATTTGATTAGTTGTTTTTTTCCCCCCTGTGTTGAGGGAAGTGGCTGTTGGCATGAATGATTAGAGGGCGTGGGAAGAAATTCCAGACAAGAGCTGGAAGCAGGGCACTCACACCAGGCACTGGGGAAGGCAGCCAAAGATAGATCCTCAGGAAAAGCAGGTAGTTTGTTCAATCAATCATTCATTCATTCATTCAATCAATCATATTTATTGAGCTCTTACTGTGTGCAGATCACTGTACTAAGTGCTTGGGAAAGTGCAATACAGTAATGAAGAGAGACAATCCTTGCCCACAAAGAGGTCACAGTCTAGAGGAGGGGAGACAGACATCAATACAAGTAAGAAGACAACAATATTAATAAATAAAAAGACAGATATACACATAAATGCTGTGAGGTGGGGAAAGGGGGGAAGGGCAAAGGGAGCGAGTCAGGATGATGTGGAAGGGAGTGGGAGATGAGGAAAAGTGGGAGTAAGTCTGGGAAGACCTCTTGGAGGAAATGCACCTTCAGTAAACCTTTGAAGAGAGGGAGAGTAATTGTCTGGCAGATTTGAGGAGGGAGGCCGTTCCAGGCATTCAAAGAAAGACAGGAATACAAAATAAGAAAACTGCTTTTATGGATGATAAGCAATTATGTTCAGCCCTGTGGGAATAGCAGCCTTTCTAGTGTATTCCAAATTTTGTTTCACATATGGTTCGGACTTTCATTTTGGCTGTAATTGAAGCATTCGTCATGACTGGGGGAGGAGGGGCAGAAGAGAGTGGTAGCACAACCCATGTACTCCTATCAGTCGAGCAGTCAACTGTATATATCGAGCATGTACTGTGTGCAGAACACTGGACTACACACTCAGGAGAGTACAGTAGGGTTGGTAGACATGATTTCTGACCTAAAGGACCTTACAGCCTACTGGACTGTAAATTCTCCAACTCACTGCCAACACCATTCAATCCCATAATGGCTAAGACATTTTTTAATGGTACTTGTTAGGCGCTTACTATGCGCCAGGCCAGGGTAGATACAAGATAATCAAGTTGGACACGGTCCCTGCCCCATATGGGGCTCACGGCCCAGGTTGGAGGGAGGGTTTTCCTTGCATTGCCTAACTCTGTGCTTCTGCTGTAGTAAACACTTAGTACAGTGCTCTGCACACAGTAAGTGCTCAATAAATAGGATTGAATGAATGAATAAATGAATGGTGGATACAATGCATTGTGCTAAGTGCTTTGGCAAAAAAAAAAAAAAAGAAGCAGGAGTCATGTTCCCTGTTGAGCCCTGCCTGACTCTATAATTCTCTTTGTTTTGTGAAAGTTGCAGCTACTGTGAGTTGTTGAAGAAGCATGGTCTAATGGAAAGAGCATAGGCCTGAAAATCAGAGGATCTGGGTTCTAATTCTGTCTTTGACAATTGCCTGCTGTGTGAGCCGGAGCAATCATTTCACTTTTTGGTGCTTCACTTTCCTCACCTGTGAAATAGGGATTCAATACCTGTCCTCCCTTCTACTTGAAATGTGAGCTCCATGTGGGACAGGGACTGTGTCCAGTGCGATTCATTCTATCTACCCTAGTGCTTAGAACATTCATTCAGTCAGTCATATTTATTGAGTGCTTACTGTGTGCAGAGCACTGTAGTAAGTGCTTGGGAAAGTACAATACAGTAATAAAGTAAGACAATCCCTGCCCACAACCAACTCACAGTCTAGAGGGTGGGAGACAGACATCAGTACAAGCAAACAGACATCAATATAAATAACTAAAATGAGTGATAGATAAATAAGTGCTATGAGGCGGGAAGGGAGGAAGAGCAAAGGGAGTGAGTCAGTGACACAGAAGGGAGGGGAAGCTGAGGAAAAGTGGGAGTTTGTCTGGGAAGGCCTCTTGAAGGAGATATGCCTTCAGAAAGGCTTTGAAGGAGGGAGAGTAAATGTCTGGAAGATTTGAGGAGGGAGGGCATTCCAGGCCAGAGGCAGGACATGGGCCAGGGGTTAGTGGTGAGACAGGAGCGATGGAGGCCCTGTGAGAAGGTTAGCGTCACCAGAGGAGCCAAGTGTGTGGGTTGGGTTGTAGAAGGAGAGGAGGGAGGTGAGTTAGGCATGGAGCAAGGTGAAGGAGAGCTTTAAAACCAATGGTGAGGTGTTTTTGTTTGATACGGAGGTGAATAGGCAACCACTAGAGATTTTCGAGAACAGTGCTTGATACATAGTAAGTGCTTAACAAAGGCCATCATTATCATGATATTTGAAAGTCTTTGCCCACCTAAAGCAGACACAGTAGTAGAAACAGTTGCTCCCTTCGCTTCCCCCCACAAAAAGTGGTGATGCGGGTTCTTTTCTGCCTTTTCCAAAACTGCCAAGGTTGAACCAAATAAGAAAAATCCTCAAGTAGGAGAGGGAAAGATGGGGAGAAAAGGGGCGTTCTTTCACTTTTCCTCCAAAAGAGAGTGAGGTAGCTAGGAGGCACTTGCCAGTTGACCGGCTTTGCTATTTAAATACACACATGCCAGCAATTCTGTCTCTGGCTGCATTTCTGCACCCCTAACCCTGGTGCAATCCAAATAAATCAATTGTATTTATTGAATGCTTACTGTGTGCAGAGCACTGTAGTCAGGGCTTGGGAGAGTACAATGCAGTAGAGTTGGTAGCATGATCCTTGACCACAATGAGCTTACAGTATGGATGGGGAGGTAGATATTAAAATAAATTACAGCCAGGGAAATTGGGAGAGTTGAAGGATCTAAAACGTTGTGAGGCTGGGGGGTGGGTGACTATGGGAAGCAGTGTGGCTTAGTGGATAGAGCATGGGCCTGGGAGTCAGAAGGACCTGGGTCCTCATCCCAGCTCCACCACTTGTCTACCGTGTGACCTTAGGCAAGTCACTTCACTTTTCTGAACCTCAGTCACCTCATCTGTAAAATGAGGATTAAGACTGTGAGCCCCATGTGGGACAAGGACTATGTCCAAACTGATTAGCTTGTATCTACCTCAGCACTTAGAATAGTGTTTGACATATAGTAAGCGCTTTACAAATATCATCCTTATTATTATCAAAGTGCTTTAAGAGGACCCATACCAAGTGCCTACACGATGCAAAAATAAGAGAAGCAGCATGGCTCAGTGGAAAGGGCATGGGCTTTGGAGTCAGAGATCATGGGTTCGAATCCTGGCTCTGCCACTTGTCAGCTATGTGACTGTGGGCAAGTTACTTAACTTCTCTCTGCCTCAGTTACCTCATCTGTAAAATGGGGATTAAGACTGTGAGCCCCACGTGGGACAACCTGATCCCCTTGTGTCTACCCCAGCGCTTAGAACATAGTAAGCGCTTAACAAATACCAACATTATTATTATTATTGTTAGGGGATACATAGGGGAAATGGGGGTTAAATGGGACAAGGTTTCTTGGAGGAGATATCTCGTTAGGGTGGATTTGAAGATGGGCTCTGCTGGTCCATCGGAAGTGAAGGGAAGTGAGTTCCAAGCCAGAGGGAGGACACGCAGCATGCAGCACTTACCTTGTGCAGAGCACTGTACTAAGTGCTTGGGAAAGTACAATACAGCAATGCTTTTTTCTGTATGGATAATTTATTTTAATGGCTGTCTTCCCTTCTAGTCTTGTAAGTTCCTTGAGGGTAGGAAACCTGTTTACCAATTCTACTATATCATACTCTCCCAAGTGCTTAATTCAGTGCTCTATACACAGTAAGCACTCAATAAATTCAATTGATTGATTGATCAATGTGGGCAAGAATAGGGGTACCTACCTATTTTGAGCACTAGCTCCAATACTTAGGGAAGCAGAGTGGCTCACTGGAAAGAGCACGGGCTTTGGAGTCAGAGGTCATGGGTTCGAACCCTGGCTCTACCACTTGTCAGCTGTGTGACTTTGGGCAAGTCACTTAACTTCTCGGTGCCTCAGTTACCTCATCTGTAAAATGGGGATTAAGACTGTGAGCACCACGTGGGACAACCTGATTCCCCTGTGTCTACCCCAGCGCTTAGAACAGTGCTCGGCACATAGTAAGCGCTTAACAAATACCAACATTAATACATATTCTCTTTTTTCCCTCCTATCTGTGGTTATTTTAGTGTCTGTCTCCTCTGATAAATTACAATAGTAGTGATAGTATTTATTGAGCACCCACTGGGGGGGGGGGGGAGAACAGGTATTGAATTCATGTTTTGCAGCAATCAGTGAATCAATGGTATTCACTAAGTGCTTACAGTGTGCAGAACACTCTACTAACTGTTTGAGAGAGTACAGTATAAGAGAATTGGCAGACACAGTCCCTGCCCAGAAGGAACAAATACCAACACCTCCCCCCCTCCCCGAAAAAAAAACAACAACAATAAACAAAAAACCCAAGGTGGTGCCATTCTGGAGAAGAGAAATGGGAAGGCTGTTTGGGTCAGTGGAATGTCACAGGTCGGGGGAGGAGAGAGGCAGGGTCAAGAACTAGGCTTTTCCCTCCAATTTGTCATGAGATTTGAGACAAGTCCTCTGCTTCCCTAGGGCTTCCGTTATCTTTGTTAAATGAGGAAAACCGAGCTAATCCTACCTCAGGGAAGCTTGAATTTGGATTACCTAATTAAAGCCCTCCATAAATGAGGAGAGATAATGTCCAATCGTTGTTATGTGTAGCCGAATTCTGTGTGCGATTGAAATTCTGCTCCTTTTATGTGCTCCCAAGCAAGAGGCAAGGTTTACATTTTCTATGTGTTGCCAGCAACCAGATCTGAATTCCTTCCAGCGTCTCCAGCGCTAAAACACCTCTTATGATTAATTAACCTTTTGTGGAGTAACTGGGACATCTGTGTGGTGCGAGCCTTACTTTGGTCAGACTTCAGCTTCCAGTCGTTTGTGAGAGGATAATTAATTATAAGAGCTCTGTCGGAACAGGAGATTGCTGGAAGGAATTCAAATAGAGCAAAACATCTAATTATCAATGTGCAAAAGGATTTTTTTCTTGTTGGAATGAAGCAAACATTTAATATGTACACCTCCCCCCCACAAAAGAAAAAAGAAAAGTAAAAAGAACAGTCTTTGAGTGCCTCATTAGAGGTGTACATTAAAACCAAATAATTCAGCATGTTGATTTGTCTTTCTGGAAAGAAAAGTAGGCAGCACTAAAACCATCAACAAGGAGGAGGCTCAGTTAGATATTTATAAAGGAGAAATTTTTTTGCGGGGCTAGGTCAACACACAGCACTGATTGGTCCCAAGAGGCTCCCAGACATTGATTGGCTGGAAGAGCTGGATTGGATGAGGGTAGAGGAGGCAAGGGGTGAGACTTTCCTGTCTGCTGCTGGGTCTTGGGAGAGCAGGGAGATAGTCTTTGATGATAATAATAATAATAATAATTACTATTATTATAGTATTTGGTAAGCGCTTACTATGTGCCAAACACTACTCTAAGTGCTGGGGTAGATACAAGGCAATCAGGTTGTCCCACATGGGGCTCACAGTCTTAATCCCCATTTTATAGTTGAGGTTACTGAGGCAAAGAGAAGTTAACTGGCTTGCCCAAGGTCACACAGAAGACATGTGGTGGACCCGGGATTAGAACCCACATCCTCTGACTCCCAAACACGTGCTCTTTCCACTAAGCCATGCTGTCTTTGAAGGATCTGATTCCTGGATCCCCCACAAACACTCACCAGAAACAGCATGGCGTAGTGGATAAAGCAAAAGCTTGGGAGACAGAAGGACCGGGGTTCTATTCTCGGCTCCGCCGCTTGTCTGCTTTGTGGCAAACTGGCCACCCTTTTGCCACCCCGCTCCCATTCACCCACCACTCGGCAAGGGATAAATGAGCCAAAACCCAGAGTTTCCAGTGTAAAACAAGCGAATGGCCAGTCTTCCAGTCTCCTTCTTCTCAAAGACCCATCCCCTCCTCTTTCCTGCATCTCTCCTATTCCCAAACTTTCTAATCCAGGGTAGGACTGGGCAGCACTGCTAGTCTAAAATTAAGACCGCATGCAATTTATCCTCCAAGAGGAACTCTGATTCTAATAATAACAGTAATTATGGTATTTGTTAAGGACTTACTATGTGCCACGCACTAAACAGAGCACTGGGGCAGATATAAGGTAATCAGGTTGGACATGGTCCCTGTCCCCCATAGGACTCACAGTCTAAGGAGTTGGATGAGTAGAAATTTTTTCACCATTGTATAGATGAGGAAATGGAGGTACAGAGGAGGTACGTGAATTGCCCAAAGTCACACAGCAGGCAAGTGGCAGAGTCAGGATTAGAATGCAGACCCCATGACTTTTCGGGCCCATGTGCTTTCCACTAGGTAACATGACTTTTTAATTTGTAACTACTGTTTTGTCTTAAGGGCATTTGGAGTTATGTGGGCATTATTACCACAATCAAATAACAACAAAATACTCCTAAACTGGTCACTGGGTAGAAAAAAAGATGCAAAATCAACGAAATAAGTGCAGGAAGCGAAGAATGGTGCAAGATCAATTTCCTGAATATAAATAGGAGCTTCTACCATGGCGGTTTCATGATTTCCCCCTTCCTGAGGTAAATGATCTCTAACATTCAGGCTATGTCTTCAGAGCACAAACCTGAAGCAGCGTGGCCTAGAGGAAAGAGCGCGGGCCTGGGAGTCAAAGGATCTGGGTTCTAATTCCAGCTCTGCCGGTTCCTCACTGGGTGATCTTGCGTAAGTCACTTACCTTCTCTGGGCCCACGTTTCTTCACCTGTAAAATGGGGATTCACTACCTGTTCTCCCTTCTAGTTAGACTGTGAGTGCCATGTGAGCAAAGGACCGTCTCTAGCCTGATTATATTGTAACTGCCTCAGCACTTAGAAAAGTGCTTGGCACATAGTAAGCGTTTAACAAATATGATAATACTTAAAGTAACCCTTGCAGAACATCATAAACTGTAGCAGCTAGGTGACTAGGCAGTGAACTCTTGATTCTCAAAGGTAAAGATCCAAGGTGAGTTGATAAAATTGTTCATATGCATACGGGGCCTCAATAAATGCAACTTAGTGACTTTACATTCTGTAATAATAATAATAATTGTGGTATTTGTTAATTGCTTACTGTGTGCCAGACACTGTACTAAGCGCTGGGGTAGATACAAGGAAGTCAGGTTGGACACAGTTCCTGTCCCGCATGGGGCTCACAGTTTTAATCCCTATTTTAAAGATGAGGTAAATGAGACACAGAAAAGTCAAGTGACTTGCCCAAGGCCACACAACATAGACAAGTGGCAGAGCTGGGATTAGAACCCATGACCTTCTGACTCCCAGGGCTGTGCTCTATCCATTATGCCATGCTGCTTCCCCAGCCCTGTGACTGTGGGCAAGTCACTTAACTTCTCGATGCCTCAGTTACCTCATCTGTAAAATGGGGATGAAGACTGAGCGCCCCACGTGGGACAAACTGATTACCCTGTATCTACCCCAGCGCTTAGAACAGTGCTCTGCACATAGTAAGCGCTTAACAAATACCAACAAAAATACCCATGCACTGTACTAGGTGCTGAGAGATTACTTTGCAAGTTGCTAGGCATGTTCTCTGCCCACAGTGAGCTAGTTAAACGACTTGCCCCACATCAAACATCGGACCAACAGCTGAGCCGGGATTAGAACCCAGATCCTCTGACTCCCGGGCCATGATCCTTTCCACAAGTCTATTTTGGTCTTGAAGAGGACTCAGTGGTCATTAAATTAAGTTAGCAACCTGAAAAGTTTTCTGAAAACAACAGTGATTGTGCTCTCCTGTGGTTAATATTGTTTAGTACTGAGTTGCAGCACTGATCTTCGAGCAAACCGGTCGGATTGCTTACTCAATTTTGGTTTGGCTCCGTTTGTGATTTGTTGAGATCTAAATCTGAGATTTGATGGGGAAAGGATAGAATAAGCTCTGTTTTGTAAAACAGTTGAAGATTTATGTTCTCTTTAGGAATTGCCAGCTACAAACCTCTAACTTCTAGCTAAACCAGAGTGAACTTTTGCTAGCTGAGGGACAGTTACGTCTCTAAAGAGATATGACAATCTCATGAAAGAGGACAACATTCTCAAACTCAACCATGGACCGCTGCTATTGGCTAGATGTAGACAGAATGACCAGATCACGCTCGAAAGTGCAACAGTCTGAGTCACTCCTCAAGATCCCGAGAAAGCTTTGGCTGAACAAACCTGGGAGACTCTCACTTAATACTCTCAGCTTTTCAGGCTGCAGGCCAGATAATAAGGATTGTGGTATCTGTTATTATTATTAATAATAATAATGACGGTATTTATTAAACTCTTACTATGGGCTGAGTCCTGTTCTAGCACTGGGGTAGATACGGGATAATCAGGTTAGACACAGTTCCCGTCCCACGTGGGGTTTACAGTCTTAATCTCCATTTTACAGATGAGATAACTGAGGCCTAGAGAAGTTGAAGTGATTTGCCAAAGGTCACACAGCGGACAAGTGGTGGAACTGGGATTAGAACCCACATCCTTTGACTCCCAAGCCCGTGCTTTTGCCAGTAGGCCATACTAAGCTCTGGGGTAGTTACAAAATAATCAGGTCAGACACAGTCCCTAGTACAATCAATGTATTGTACTAGGTATTTGGGCTGACATTCTGAGTGGAAGGGAGAACAGAGAGCGTCTGTAAAATCCCCATTTTACAGATGAGAAAACTGAGTCACATAGAAGGTAAGTGGCTTGCCCAAAATCGTACCATAGGTAGGTGGCAGAGTGGGAATTAGAACCCAGTGAGTCCTCTGACTTCTGGTCTCTTTTCACTAGGCCAATCTGCTTCTCTGGTGTCAACATTTTCCAGAGGGTGAGGAAAGTATGTGAAGATGAGAAGCATTGGATGGGAACTCAGTCCCTATTCCACTTGGGGCTCACAGTCTCAATCCCCATTTTACAGATGAGGTACAGATGAGAAGCAGCATGACTCAGTGGAAAGAACACAGGCTCGGGAGTCAGAAGTCATGGGTTCTAATCCCGGCTCCGTAACTTGTTGGCTGTATGACTTTGGGCAACAACTTCTCTGTGCCTCAGTTACCTCATCCTTAAAATAGGGAGTAAGACTGAGCCGCACATGGGACAACCTGATTACCTTGTATCTCCCCCAGCACTTAGAACAATGCTTGTCACGTAGTAAGCGCTTAATAAATACCATCATTATTAGGACGCACTCTCCTGAGGAGGCTAAGTGCAAAACCTCACCTCAAACATATTCTCAAAGTTTCCATTTTACTAATTGTTACTTTTGGTGCCTTGGCATTTCTGAAGGACTTTTGGAATTTTTCCAGCAGAAAATGATGAATCACCTAGCCCTCTTCGGAGGAATGTCACTGGATGACTTCTCCAACACTCGACAGAAGCAGAGTGCCTTCAACAACATGACAGACCATTTCCTCCAATCCCATCCATCCAATTCCCACTGTTTTTTAAACAACCAGTCACTGGCATTTGCAGATTGTTCAATGTATACTAGGTACTGCCCTCGAGGGGTTTACAATTTAACGGAGAGAGACCAAAATAATTTACAAATAATAAAAGCAGTAGGGGGAATAAAGATTTTGGAGGAAATAGGATGCATTTATCAGAATGAAATAAATGAGTGAAAAATTGAACATATAAGTAAATATATAAATAGGTATACTAATAAATAGCCTTTAAAAAAGCTACTGGTATAAAAGCCTATCAAAACCCTCTTATAACTCTCAAATTATAGGTCCACTAATTCCCATCTGCCTATGTACTTATTGGCAGCTTCAAAGCACTCTAGAAATTTTGGGGGTATTGTTTCCTCTTGCAGAAACCATGTTGCCTTTCTTCCAGCAGGTTGCACTTTTATAAGTGTTCATGGACCCTAAACTTTATGATAAATTCTACTAATCTGCCAGATGTAAAAATGAGACCCACCGGACGGTATAGATGGGAGTTAATGAATGATCTGCCAGTCTCCTAGCACAGTGGCCATTTGTAACAATAGGTTATGTACTCTTGCCAATAGTTCCACAACTCTCTGCTTTCCTTTAGGAATCCAGGGTGGATGCCATCTGGTCCCTGTAATTTGTTTAGCATTTTAACAGGCATAGTGTTATAAAAAAAACTCATCTTACTCTTGTGTTTGTTGTGTTTTGCCTTGTGACAAGTAGTCATCACTAAAAGATCTTTTGGTGCTGCAAATCGGTTCATAGAAGGAATTTTTCTCAAAGGCAGGACAATTGAGCTGAAAAGTATTAGTAGTAGCATGTACTGAATGTCCACTTGGTACAGTGTATTGTATGAAGCGACACATTCCCTGCTCACAAGGAACTTATACTTGAACGGGGCATAGACTAGAGAAGCAACATGGCATAATAATAATAATAATAACAATAATAGTATTTGTTAAGCATTAACTATGTTCCAGGCACTATACTGAAGTGTGGGGGTGGATACAAGCATATGGGGCTGGACATACAGTCCCTCTCCCAAATGGGGCTCACGGTCTCAATCCCCATTTTACAGATGAGGTAACTTAGGTCCAGAGAAGTGAAGTGATTTGTCCAAGATCACACTGCAGACAAGTGGCAGAGCCTGGATTAGAACCAGATAGATCACCAACGGCCTGGGAGTCATAAGGTCATGGACTCTAATTCCAGCTCCTCCAAAGGTCTGCTGTGTGACCTTGGGCAAATCACTTTACTTTAGCGTGGCTCAGTGGAAAGAGCATAGGCTTGGGAGTCAGAGGTCATGGGTTCGAATCCCAGCTCCGCCACTTAATAATAATAATGTTGGTATTTGTTAAGCGCTTACTATGGGCCGAGCACTGTTCTAAGCGCTGGGGTAGACATAGGGGAATCAGGTTGTCCCACGTGGGGCTCACAGCCTTCATCCCCATTTTACAGATGAGGGAACTGAGGCACAGAGAAGTTAAGTGACTTGCCCACAGTCACATAGCCGACAAGTGGCAGAGCTGGGATTCGAACTCATGAGCCCTGACTCCAAAGCCCGTGCTCTTCCCACTGAGCCACGCTGCTTCTCTTCACACTTGCCAGCTGTGTGACTTTGGACAAGTCACTTAACTTGTTTGTGCCTCAGTGACCTCATCTGTAAAATGGGGATGAAGACTGTGAGCCCCACGTGGGACAACTTGATGACCTTGTATCCCCCCAGTGCTTAGAACAATGCTTGGCACACAGTAATCGCTTAACAAATCAAATGTCATCATTATTATTAGAGAAGCAGCATGGCTCAGTGGAAAGAGCATGGGTTTGGGAGTCAGAAGAGGTCATGGGTTTGAATCCCAGCTCTGCCACTTGGCAGCTGTGTGACTGTGGGCAAGTCACTTAACTTCTCTGTGCCTCAGTTACCTCAGCTGTAAAATGGGGATTAAAAGTGTGAGCCTTATGTGGGACAACCTGATTACCCTGTATACCCCAGTGCTTAGAACAGTGCTCTGCACATAGTAAGTGCTTAACAAATACCAACATTATTATTATTCTCTGGGTCTCAGTTACCTCCTTTGTAAAATGGGGATTGAGACTGTGAGCCCCTTATGAGACAGGGACTGAGTTCCAACTCAGTTTACTTGTATCCACCCCAGAGGTTAGTACAGTGCTTGGTGCATAATAAACACTTAACAAATACTATTATTATTATTATATACCAGACATAGCTTCACTAACTTTGTTATGAGGCCATTTTCTAGTGTATATCAACTGCCCAAGCTGTAATCCTTCCTTTAAGATCATACAAACATGGAGGAAAAGAGAATAATTAAAATGAAATCTTAATCTTACCCCTTAGTTGTAAATCATTTTGCTTTGTCTAAGTCGTAATCACCAAGCAGTCAGTTAGGGGTGATTATATGTGCTACTCAGTTGGATTCAGTCCAAATGCTGCCCACAGTTCTTGTTTATTGCATCAATCAAGTGAGGATGCAATATTCTTCTACCATGAACTTGAAAGTGATAAAAAGACAAAAATGGAAACTAAAATAAACTGATTAGAAGACCTGAGGAACTGTCCAGCTGCCTCACTCATCGTCCTCCCTAATAAACCCCTGAGGCAGTGGTGGACCAGGCTGGGATGAGGTGGGACCATCGTTGGAGAATGGCAGAGTCCATATTCTGCTCTTAGGACACTGTAGCCCATGAATTAGAATGGGTGTATCTTCAATAAATGAAATTGACTGATAGAACTCAGGACTCGAAGGCCATTACATCCGCCAAACTAGCACACTTCCCCCTTTCAAATCTCTACTGACAGCTCACTTCTTCCAGGAGGCCTTCCCAGACTGAGCCCCCCTTTTCCTCTGCTCCTCCTCCCCTCCCCATCAACCCTCAACAGCAGTGTGTACACATATTTAATATTCTGCTAATTATTCTATTAATTTTATTAATGATGTGTATTATATATTTATAATTTTTTAATTTATACTGATGCTATTGATGCCTGTCCACTTGTTTCGTTGTCTGTCTCCCCCCTTCCAGACTGTGAGCCTCTTGGGTAGGTATTGTCTCTGTTGCCGAATTGTACTTTCCAACCACAGTTAAGTGCTCAATAAATACGACTGAATGAATTTGGCAGAGCAGCAGGGCCTATGGACAGAATATAGGACTGGCAGACCTGCGTTTGAGTTCCAGTTTTTTTTTAAAGTAAAGTGTCTTTTTATTTTTCAAGTGTTTGTTAAGTCCTTACTCTGTGCCAAGCACTGTACTAGTTTCCAGGGTAGATACAAAATAATCAGGTTGGATATAGTCCCTGTCCCACATGGAGCTGAGAGTCTAACTAGGAGGAAGTAGGATTTAATCCCCATTTTACAGGTACGGAAACTGAGGAGCTAAGCGACTCACCCAAGGTCATAGATCAGGCAGTGGAGGAGCTGGGATTAGAACCCAGTTCCTCTGACTCTCAGGCCCTTGTCTTTCCTTTCCACTAGGCCTTGCTGCTTCCAGGTGACTGAATTCCATCCTCTGTTTCTGAGTAATAATAATGTTGGTATTTGTTAAGCGCTTACCATGTGCAGAGCACTGTTCTAAGCGCTGGGGTAGATACAGGGTCATCGGGTTGTCCCACGTGAGGCTCACAGTTAATTCCCATTTTACAGATGAGGTAACTGAGGCCCAGAGAAGTGAAGTGACTTGCCCACAGTCACATAGCTGCCAAGTGGCAGAGCCGGGATTAGAACCCACGACCTCTGACTCCCAAGCCCGGGCTCTTTCCACTGAGCCACGGGCCGGAGGATCAGTGTAGAGTCAGTTTAGAAGAAGCTGTGGAAGATGATAGCGACATGAGAGTGTGCCTCTTGGTTTTTGGTGGAGGAATAGTGACATTAAGAATTAGGTCTGCTTATCCTTCGTTAAGTACTTAGTACAGTGCTCTACACATAGGAAGTGCTCAATAAATATCACTGAGTGATAGACTGTAAGTTACTTGAGGGCAGAGTTTGTGTCTACCAACTGTATGGTACTTTCCTAAGCATTTAGTGCAGTGCTCTGCACAATGTAAGAACTCATTAAATGCCACTGATTGATTATTCATTGAGGGGTATGGCCATTAAACAACTGACAGTGTGTTTTTTCCAGAAGTTTAGAGCTTGTCTTCCATTGAACATTGCATAATAAAGAGTCATCGCATGGCTGTGCTATCACTCTCAGCTTTTCTGCATGGGATTTTTTTTTAAATCTGTGTTTACTATGTACCAGGTACTGTACTAAGCACTGGGGTAGATGCAGCTAATCAGGTTAGACACAAGCAAGAACTGCTTGCTTTGCTTAGATTTGAAACTCTGAAACACAGGTCTGGGAGTCGGAGGACCTGGGTTCTAATCTTGGCTCCACTACTTGACCGCTAGGTGACCTTGGGCAAGTTGCTTAACTTTTTTGTGCCTCAGTTATATCATCTATAAAATGGGAATTAAGACTGCGAGCCCTGTGTGAAACAGGGATTATATCCAACAGCATTATCTTGTACCTACCCTCAGTGCTTAGAACAGTGCCTGGCACTTAGTGCTTAACAAATTCCATAAAAAAGGAAGGCTCTAGAGGAAGCTCTGAATGTCTGAGCCTCTGCTCATACCCTCCCCTAAGGTTCATTTGTCTGCAGTTCACACAGAAATCTCTGCCTCAGTAGATCAGGCTGGACAGCTGATGGTTACAGAGGACTCAGCACTGAACCAGAGGTCAATTAATGACATCACCCTTTCATTGTCATCATCAGAATGACCTTGAAGACCGTAAGCTCCTCCTCTAGGTTGTAAACTCCTTGTGGGCGGGAAACACGTCCACCCACTCCATTAAATTATACTCTCCCAAGTGCTTAGTACGGTGCTCTTCACACAGTAAGAGCTTCATAAATACCACGGATTGATCGATCCCTAGCCAAGGTGTTTACTGAGTGCCTGCTGTCTCTGATCTAGAGAAGCAGAGTGGCTTAGTGGAAAGAGCACAGGCTTGGGAGTCGGAGGTCATGGGTTCTAATCCCGGCTCTGCCACTTGTCAGCAGTGTGACTTTGGGCAAGTCACTTAACTTCTCTGTGCCTGTTAGTTCATCTGTAAAATGGGGATTAAGACTGTTAGCCCCACGTGGGACAACCTGATTACCTTGTATCTACCCCAGCACTTAGAACAGTGCTTAGCACTTATTAAGTGCTTAACAAATACCATTATTATTATTATTATTATTCTTATTATTGAGGGCAGGGATCAAGTCTTCTAACTCTTCTGTCCTCTTCCAGTGCTCGGCACGTAGTAGGTACTCATGATGAGTGATTGATTCTTTGAAAACTGGACCCTTTGTGGAAGGCAGAGCTGGGGAACATCTTACGCCTTGTCAATCAATCACTAATCAATATTTTTTATTGAGCACCTTTAGTGTGCCCTTTGTGGACAGCAGAGCCATTGCTGTTGAAGCTTCAGTATTAAAAACAAAACAAATCTGTGAACCTTCAGCGGTAATGAGGATGACTGCTCTAAAGTTATGGATTTCCTGTGCTCTTGAATCTCTAATGGATTGATGTTATGTCGTACATTACATCAACCAGCTAACCAGTGGTATTTCTTGAGTGCTTACTGTGTGCAGAGCACAGTACTGAACACTTGTGAGAGGATAATGCAGAAATTAGTGAGCTTGTTGTGGGCCGGGTTTGAGTCTGTTTATTGTTTTAGTATATTCTCCCAAGTGCTTAGTAAGTGCTTTGCACAGAGTACGTGCTCGATAAATACGATTGTGTGAATGAATGAACATGTGTCCTGCCCAGAAGGAGCTTACATTCATCTGGGAAATGGGCCAGCAGGGAGGGAAGCTAGGAGAAATATGGCATCCTGGAAACAGTCTGCTTTCTCCACCCACAGACCTATTCTCAGCACTTGGGGACATAAGTATGCTTTTATTTATACATTCCAGCCTTATATTTAGTGGAACATTCAATTGGTTTTTTTCCATCAGTTTTACCCTGATGTGTATGTATTCCTTCTTTTTTCTTGTTCTTCCTCCAGCTATCACTCTCTGTAAATCATTTTTGTCTATCTTTCCCATTAGTCAGTCAATCATATTTATGGAACGCTTACCGTGTTCAGAGCTCTGTATTAAATGCTCAGGAGAGTGTTCTCTATAACAATATAACAAACACATTCCCTGTACATAATGAGCTTATAGTCTAGAGGGGGAGACATACATTAATATAACTAAATAAATTAATTGTTCAATTCATTCGTTTATTCGATCATATTTATTGAGCACTTACTGTGTGCAGAACACTGTACTAAGCAATTGGGAGAATACAATACAACAAAAAAAACAAATTACCTGCCAACAATGAGCTTATACTATAGAGGCAGAGGCAGATGTTAATATAAAATGTTACAGATATGTACATAAGTGCTGTGGGGCTGGGAGGGGGATGAATAAAGGGAGCAAGTCAGGGCGATGCAGAAGGGAGGAAAGGATCATAAGCTTCTCGAGGGCAGGGAAATGTGGGTCTAAGCTACTTTTGCATTCGCCCTCATTCTTAGTACAGATCCTGGCATTCGGGTAGTGCTCCATAGATGACACTGATTGACTCTTCCAATCACCCCACACATCCAATCCACCACTAAAACCTGCCCGACTCACCTTCACAACATCACCAAGATCCACCCTTTCCTTTTCATCCAAACCACTACCTTGTTGGTAAATCACTCATCATATCCCGACTGGATTACTGCATCAGCATCCTTTCTGATGTCCCAACCTGTTGTCTTTCTCCACTTCAGTCTTTACTTCACTCTGCTGCCTGGATTATCTTTCTACAGAAACGGTCTGGGCACGTCACCACCCTCCTCAAAAATTTCCAGTGGTTGCCTATCAACCTTTGCATGGAGCTAAAACTCCTCACTATTGGCTTTATAGCTCTTCATCACCTTGCCTCCTCCTACCTCACCTCCCTTTTTTCTTTCAACAGCCCAGCCTGCACACTCTGCTCCTCTGCCACTAACCTCCTCTCTGTGCCTTGTTCTCACCTGTCCCGCCACTGACCCCTGGACCATGTCTTACCTCTGGCCTGGAATGCCCTCCCTCCTCACATCCGCCAAACTAACTCTCTTCCCCCCTTCAAAGCCCTACTTAAAGCTCACCTCCTCCAGGAGGCCTTCCCAGACTGAGCCCTCCCTTTTCCTGTGCTCCTCTTCCCCTCCCCATCGCCCCTACTCCCTTCCTCTGCTCTACCCCCCTCCCTGCCCCACAGCACTTGTGTATATGTGTACATATTTATTATTCTATTTATTTTATTAATGATGTATATATCTATAATTCTATTTATCTGTTCTGATGCTATTGATGCCTCTCCATTTGTTTTGTTTTGTTGTCTGTCTCCCCACTTCTAGACTGTGAGCCAGTTGTTGGGAAGGGATTGTCTCCATCTGTTGCTGAATTGTACTTTCCAACTGCTTAGTACAGTGCTCTGCGCACAGTAAGTGGTCAATAAATATGATTGAAGGAATGAATTAGTGAATGATATCCCTTCTCCTTTCACTACTGCAGAATGATTCTTTGTTGAAGGAAAGTGACCGGGGCCTCATTTGCATTTGAATTTCAAAGAGGTCCTAGGGTTCTATGATGAGAAGGCAAAATCCATGATGGGTCCGTAGAAGACGGTGAAGGAAGAATTTCTCAGAAAAGAAAGGAAGAAGAGTAGGCAGGAAGGGAAGGTCTTATCAATTGAGAGAAGGAGAACAGGAAGATGATCATGGATCTTGTGGCTTGCCTTCTCTGGGGGCCAAATACAACCAGAGTCTGGGCAAGACTTTGGGGAAACAGCATGGCCTGTGAAAAGAGAACAGGCCTTGGGGTCAGAGAACCTGGTTTCTATTGCTGGATCTACCTTGTCTGCTGTGTGACCTGGGGCAAGTCTTAAACTTCTCTATGCCTCAGTAACCTCATCTGTAAAATGGGGATTAAATTGTCATCCTTCCAATTTAGACCGTAAACCCCAAGTGGGACAGGGACCGAGTCCAAACTGATTATTATCTTATACCTACCCCAGTCCTTGGTAAAGTGACTGGCTCATAGTAAGTACTTAACAAGTTCCATAAAAAATGAAGACTTTGGGGAAACAGCATGGCCTGTGAAAAGAGAACAGGCCTTGGGTTCAGAGAACCTGGTTTCTATTGCTGGATCTACCTTGTCTGCTGTGTGACCTGGGGCAAGTCTTAAACTTCTCTATGCCTCAGTAACCTCATCTGTAAAATGGGGATTAAATTGTCATCCTTCCAATTTAGACCGTAAACCCCAAGTGGGACAGGGACCGAGTCCAAACTGATTATTATCTTATACCTACCCCAGTCCTTGGTAAAGTGACTGGCTCATAGTAAGTACTTAACAAGTTCCATAAAAAATGAAAACAATAACAACAAAATACCCAGGCACCTGAGCAGATTGGAGTGGCTTGGATCCCTCTATGGAAAATCCTTAGGTCCTTCTTGTCCAGCACATCTGGAAAAAGATTAAGAGTGAAGCATCCCTAACATCAACACAACCTCCTGCTAAATCCCTTGGGAAGACACCATCCTCCAGGACATGGATATCGGATGGAAGTGGAAGCCCTGGATCCACCTTGATCTGATGCTGGGTTGAACGTTCAGTCCTGAAAGTAAGGGGTCAGTTAACCAGGCCTATTTGCTGTAGAAAAGGTTCCGGAGGGCAGGCTACCTTAATGGCTGGCCAACTGAAGCAGGAGATTTTCTGATTATTGCTTGTCGAGTAAAAGAAAGAGTCGCATTTCTTGAAACAACATCTTCAGAATGAGTATCGGCTGTAGTATTGAGTTCCTCCTGGGTGAAGAGGCTGAAAGAGGTACTCAGACAATAAAGGAAAGCTATAGCTTTTCCTCCTCAAGGAGTTTGCTATCTTTCTTCAACAACCCTTCCTCCATTGATTCCCACTACTGAAATCCTATCAACTCAAAAACCACCTCCAGCTCTTGAGTCCTTATTTATAACCATTCTTAGTCCTGGTATATATATGCCAATCAATTGATAACATTCATTTATTGCCAGCTGTGTGCAGAGCATTGTACTAAGAGTTGGGAGAGTACTTTGGAATTAGTAAATATGATCCCTGACCTCAGGGAGCTTGCAATCTAGCCGGGGAGACAAAACCTAAAATAAACTGCAGACAGGAGGAAATGGTAGAGTATATGAGATAAGTGCATAAGCTGTTGGGGGATTGTGAGTCCTTAAATGTTCCAGTGTTGCTGAAGGGCTCAAGTGGCAACTAGGGAATATAAAATGGAGAGACAGGAGATAAACTGGGGGTATATGTGTATTCAGTTCTACAGTCACTTTTGATTCTCGTCATCTTCAAATGCCGAGTTGTTTCTGACCCACAGTGACTCCATGGACACCCCCTCTTCAGAACATCCCATTTTCTGTCATAAAGCCATTCTGGTATGTGTATCCATAGAGTTTTCTTGGTAAATATATGGAAGTTGTTTACTATTGCCTTCTTCTGCACTATTAAACTTGAGGCTCGGCCATTGTTTCTGATCAACCTTTGACTTTTTCCCATGTCTCTGTTGCCCAGCATAGGTGAAACAACTTTGCCTGATGGTTTGGCTTAGATTCTTCCATTATGAGTATCCCTATATAGTAAAGCTCAAGGCTTCATCAACATACACAAACTTTTCTGCCACCGTAAGATGTCGTTTCATAGATTCTTCTGATTTTACTAGTTGTAAATTGGTTTAAGTCTATTTCCCTTGTTAGACTGCAAGTTTCTTGTGGGCAGGCAATGTATCTTTGCTTGTATAGTTTCCAGTGGGGGATCAGTAAGTACTATTCTTGCTACTACTAAAGGGGGAGACAACAGATATCATTAGTGGTCTCTATGTGCTGGAAGGACCTTGGACTAGGCCAGAAAGAGTGGTCTTGGATAGGTAACATTTCTGACAAATAGAAGATGAGTCAGAGGTCGGGCACTGAATGGCTTCTGACCTCTGGGTAGGGGGAGGGATAGAAGCCTACCAACAGCTGCACCTCATTATGAACTCGAACACTTTGGATGGGCGAAAAAAATCTAATCATGCAGATGTGCTTTTTAGAGGGGAAATAGGCCTTTTGACCTGAATTGGAAAAATAAATGCCAGGAGGGCTTTACTTCTTAATAGTTTTCAAGAATGGCCCACCAGGCTGTCCCTGCTTGTCACCATTCCTCTGGATGGGAACATCATTCATCTTTTTTTCTGCTGAGGAAATGCCAGGATGATTCCCAACATGGGCCCAGCTGTGGAGTGGGGTTAACCGAGGCTTGGCTGCATTGCTCCAGGGCTTTCCCGATTGGCACCCTGTCTGATTTTCCTATCCGTTGCCCTGACCGGTTTGGAAAACGTCTGCAAATGAAGGCCAAACCAGCAGGCCGCCATGCTCTAATGAATGCCTATGCCCCTGCTGTGGGATCCTGCCCGTCTCTCTTTTTTCCTGGAGTGTCAAGGGCACAGGACCAGCTGAAAATAAAACTTGACTCCGGTCCACCAAAGGTCAGGGATGGCCCACAAAGACCACTAAATGTTTCTAAGTTTTCTTTTTTTAAATGGTATTTGTTAAGTGCTTACTATGTGCCAGACACTGTCCTAAGCGCTGGAGTAGAGTAAACCTAATCAGGTTGGACTCAGACCATGTTCTACATGGGGCTCACAGTATTAATTCCCATTTTACAGATGAGGTAACTGAGGGACAGAGAAGTGAAGTGACTAGCCCAAGTTCGCACAGCAAAGTGGCAGAGCCAGAATTAAGACTCAGGTCTTTCTGACTCCCAGGCCCATGCTCTGTCCACTAGGTCATGCTGCTTCAAGTTGGTTGCAAGGAAGGGATTGGTGTGCTCGGTGGCTAGCATTCAGCATCATTCCACTACACTGCAGCTTAATAGGGGTTTTTTTGTGCTTCAGTAGATGGATAAGATGGATGTGTTTGCTCTGTTGCACCTCTTTTCTCTATGGAAACGCTGTTATTTGTGATTCCTTTTTCCTCAAGGGATAAAAAAGGGCGGGGGTGCCAGAAAAATGTATAATTAGTTCTCTCCTAATAGACTGACATGAAGGAACCAAAGACATAGCCTCCTGGCCAGCTAAGTGACTTTCATGGTCATGTTTTGGGAGATATTGACCGGCTTCTGTGAACATGAAAAGCTAAAATGCTGATGAGTTGGAATCCCTCGGTCAATCTGGAATTAATCTGTTCCTGGGATCTGAAAGAAATCAGGCCAGTTCTAAAGAAAAGCGAGTGACCGTGCTAAAGGACCTTATTTTCTGAGCTCTGAGGGGCTTTTGAGAAGGGAACTGTCCCATGAGGGTGGTGGTTTTGTCAGTCAGTCAATCGTAATTATTGAGCTCTTAGTGTGTGCAAAGCACTGTACTAAGTGCTAGAAAGAGTACAATATAACAGTAAATGGCCACATTCTCTGCCCACAACAAGCTTACAATCTAGAGGGAGAGACAGACATTAATATAAAATCAATTGCAGATATGTGCATAAGTGCCGTAGGGCTGGTGGGGCTGGGGAGCGATGAATAGGAGAACAAATCAAGGTGACGCAGAAGGGAGTGGAAGAAAAGGAAGAGACCTTAGTCAGAGAAGCCCTCTTGGAGGAGATATGCTGCTTCACTGGAAGCAGCATGGCGTGGTGGATAGAGCACAGGCCTGGGAGTCAGAAGGTCATGGGTTCTAATCCCAGCTCCTCCACTTGTCTGCTATGTGGTTTGGGCAAGTCACTTAACTTCTCTATGCCTCATTTTCCTCATCTATAAAGTGGGATTAAGATTGGGAACTCCATGTGGGACAGGGACTGTGTCCAACCGGATTTGCTTGGATCTACTACAGTGCCTGGTACAAAGTAAGTGCTTAACAAGTACCACAATTTTTTATTATCATTATTAATAATAATAATAATAATAATAATAAAGGGAGCTATGGTGGACCTGCCAACTACTCTAGGTAGGAGCATTCATGAGGGCTGCCAGTCTCCTCACATTGGCAAGGAACCCAGCCCCCTGTCCTCCAAGTGATGGACCAGATAGCAACCAGAGGGTAATGCATCACCTCCCCTAACACACAGCCCCTGCTCTCCTGGGTCAGACATTAGCTAGGAGAGTTTGGCAGTTGATCTACTTATGGAGGACACCACTCCCACCATCCCCACGTCATAATAATAATAATATTGGTATTTGTTAAGCGCTTACTATGTGCAGAGCACTGTTCTGGGTGCTGGGGTAGACACAGGGTAATCAGGTTGTCCCACGTGGGGCTCACAGTCTTCATCCCCATTTTCCAGATGAGGTAACTGAGGCCCAGAGAAGTGAAGTGACTTGCCCACAGTCACACAGCTGCCAAGTGGCAGAGCCGGGATTCGAACCCGTGATCTCTGACTCTCAAGCCCGAGCTCTTTTCACTGAGCCATGCTGCTTCCCCCAGCGTGACAGCCCACGCCAGGAGGGCCAGAGCCTATTAGGTGTCAGACGTAAGGAATCTACCAGAGGGATGCGTCTAGGTGTTCAGGTGGAATAATATCAATTGTGGTACTTATAAGGGGTTTGCTATGGGGCCACGCCCTGTACTAAGCACTGGATTAGATAGACAATAATCGGGTTGGGTACAGTCCCTGTCCCACATGGGACTCACAGTCTAAGTGGGAGGGAGAACAGATATTAGAACAGTGATTAGACTGTAAGCCCATCAGAGGGCAGGGACTGTCTCTATCTGTTGCCGATTTGTACATTCCAAGCGCTTAGTACAGTGCTCTGCATATAGTAAGTGCTCAGTAAATACTATTGAATGAGTGAATGAATATTTAATCACCCTTTGAGGCCTGAGGAAACTGAGGCACAGAGGAGTTAAGAGATTTGCCCAAGGTCATCCATCGGATGGAATGTCTTCACTTGCCGTACATGCCAGGAGAACAGCCTCCAACACTGGCTTCTTGGTGCTCTAACTCTGCTCCTGAGGCTTCTGGCACAGCATGCAGAAAGTAAATCTGACTTAATGAATGTTCTGGGCCACCCCTGCGCTATTGCCCCTTAACAGAATCTCTCTACTCCCTCTCCCTTCTGTGTCTCACTCGGGCTTGGATCTACCCTAGGAGAAGCAGTGAGGCTTGGTTAATAGAGCACAGGCCCGGGAGTCAGAAGGGCCTGGATTCTAACTCTTGATCTGCCGCTTGTCTGCAGTGTGACCTTGGGAAGTCACCTCACTTCTTTGAGACTCAGTTACCTCATCTGTAAAATGGTGATTAAGACTGTGAGCCCCATGTGGGACAGAGACTGTGCCCAACTCAATTATTTTGTATCTACCCCAGTGTTTAGAACAGTGCTTGGCACATAGTAAACACAAGTTAATTATTATTATTATTATTGCCCTTTAAACACTTGAACACTTGATATTTACCCCACCAGAGTACTTATGCACGTATCTATTATTTATATTGTTATCTGTCTCTCCCTCTTGACTGTAAGCTCTTGGTGGGCAGAGAATGTGCCTACCAACTCTGTTATAATGTACTCCCGCAAGCGCTTAGTACAGTGCTCTGCACATAGTAAATGTTCAATGATTGACTGAATGACCATGAGAAATCAAAAGGAGGTTGAAAGGTGCAGTAAACGCCCAGTCTTTGCAGTGGATGCCTGGTCCCTTCCTGGGCTGCCTATTCAAATTTCTGTCCAAAACACTTGGTCCGTTTATTAATGAAATGAAACAGGGTGGGCCTTCGTGGGGACTGTGACACCCTTAGGTGTAATGCTAGACAGGAAGCAGAAGGTTGATTGCAAGAGTTGAAAGAGGATTTTTTCAGATGAAGAAAATGAGCTGTTTTAATGACACTTAGCAAATGCAGTTGGGGTATAATTTACTGAACAAATTTTTCCTTCTACCCTTGGGAAAGAAGACAAAGGAGTTGGAGAGGATTCAAAGGTGTAAGAAAACACTCTCCCCCCCTTTTCCCATGTTTTTTTGTCTTTCCATCTTCAACCCCGGGTCAGCGGATTTATCTTTGTGGCTCATGAGGCATCCCAGGGGACCTTGTCCATCTGTGCTTGAGCTCTGACACTAGCCCCTCTCTCCTCTCTGAACCTGTTTGCCCACAGGCATCCCGAGGATCAAAGTGGCCTTGTGGAAAAAGCGCAGGACCTGAGAGCCAGGAGACCTGGCCTCCTGGGTGACCTTGGATAAATCCTCTTTTTCTGTGCTCCAGTGTCTTCATCTGTAAGCTCTTTCTCTAGACTGTAAGCTCCTTGTGGTCAAGGAACGAGTCTACTAGCTCTGTCATATTACACTCTCCCAAGCACTTAGTGCAGTTCTCTGCACAACCTGGCTCTGACAGTTGCCGGCTATGCGACCTTTGGCAAGTCACTAACTTCCCTCTGCTTCAGTTTCCTCATCTGCAAAATGGGGATCCAGTGCCTCTCCTCCCTCTTACTTAGACTGTGAACCCCATGTGTTACAGGGACCGTGTCTAACCTGATTATTTTATATCTAACCCAGCACTTAGAGCAGTGTTTGACACATTAAAAAGCACGTAACAAACAGCATAATAATAAAGCATTCAATAAATGCCACTAATTAAAATACCAATGGTTCATAAAACAGGAGTAAATATCTGCTCTCCCTTCCTCTTAGGTTTGGCACAGGGATGATGTTTGATAAGATTCTCTTGTATCTGACCTAAGTGCTCACTGTAGTGCTTTGACATATAGTAAGTGTTTAACCAATACCTTAACTCTCATTTGAGTTCCTGATTTCTGCCTGTGTTGTGAAGGTTAAGGAGATCATAATAATAATAATAATAATAATGGTATTTTTTAAGTGCTTCTTGTTTGCCAGGCACTGGATTAAGCACTGGAGAGGGTACAAGCAAATCAAGTTGGACACAGTCGCTGTCCCACATGGGGCTCACAGTTTCAATCCCCATTTTACAGCTGAGGTGACTGAGGCCCAGAGAAGTGAAGTGACTTGCCCAAGATCACACTGCAGACAAGTCCTTCTGACTTCCAGGACTGTGCTCTATCCACTACACCATACTGCTTCCCGTGCATGAGACAGGAATAATTCTTAGAAAATGATTTTTCAGTAGGAAATGGCTTTTTCAGCTTCAGGCTGTCCAGGATCACTCTTGCAGTAGTATTCATTCAGTTGTATTTATTGAGTGCTCACTGTGTGCAGAGTTCTGTACTAAGCGCTTGGAAAGTACAATTTGGCAACAGTTAGAGACAATCTCTACCCAACAATGGGCTCACAGTCTAGAAGCGGAAGACAGACAACAAAACAAAACAAATCAAGTAGACAGGCAGTAATAGTAGTTATTAAGGACCTATTCTGCGCAGATAGTACTTAGTACTCTACTGAGTCCTGGGAAAAAATATATCCTGATGAGGTATAGACCTGGTCCCTGGTCCAGAAAAGACTCATAATCTGAGTAAGGAGGGAGATGTGGTTGGAGACAGACACATAATTCCTCCCCCTTTCCCTCTGCTCAACCTACCCTCCCCATTCCCCCCCTCCTGTCCTCTGCTCTTCCCCCTTTCCCTCCCCTCAGCACTGCGCATATTTGTATATATTATTTATTACTCTATTTATTTCGTTAATGATGTGTTTATCTCTACGATTCTCTTTATTTTGGCGATATCTGCGCCGGACTGCTTGTTTTGTTTTGGTCTGTTTTGCTTTGCTGTCTATCTCTCCCATTTAGACTGCGAGCCCATTACTGGGTAGGGATTGTCTCTATCTGTTGCCGAATTGTCCATTCCAAGTGCTTAGTACAGTGCCCTGCACATAGTAAGCGCTCAATAAATACTACTGAATGAATGAACATAAGGAGAGATGAAACAAAAATATAAAAGACGAGGATGATGATAAATACAACAGGAATAGCAGGGTTTCAGATTCCTCTCAACTCAGAACAACAGTCACAGCCACAGTATTGGTCTTCCCATGTTCTAAGCTCTGGGGTGGTTGAGGGCTCTCCTTTTTGATGCTGATTGAGTTCTTCCTGAGTGCAGCAAGGATTGATGGGCGTTCTGGTGGCATAATAATGTTGGTATTCGTTAAACGCTTACTATGGGCAGAGCACTGTTCTAAGCGCTGGGGTAGACACAGGGGAATCAGGTTGTCCCACGTGGGGCTCGCAGTCTTAATCCCCATTTTACAGATGAGGTAACTGAGGCCCAGAGAAGTGAAGTGACTTGCCCACAGTCACACAGCTGACAAGTGGCAGAGCTGGGATTCGAACCCCTGACCTCTGACTCCAAAGCCCGTGCTCTTTCCACTGAGCCACGCTGCTTCTCTATGGAAGTAGGCCAGCTTCCCTCTCTCTCACTGGTGGGCCCTGGAGCAGCGTGCTCAGTGGATACAGCCCAGGCTTGGAAGTCAGAGGTCGTGGGTTCTAATCCCGGCTCTGCCACTTGCCAGCTGTGTGACTTTGGGCAAGTCACTTACCTTCTCTGTGCCTCAGTTACCTCACCTGTGAAATGGCGATTAAAACTGTGAGCCCCACGTGGGACAACCTGATCACCTTGTATCCCCCAGCGCTTAGAACAGTGCTTTGCACATAGTAAGCGCTTAACAAATACCACAATTCATTTTTATTTATTTAGGTGTCAGGGGATCGGTGGAGGGATACCGCTATTGCTGCTGTGTACGTCCTCTCTGGCCTGGAGCAAGGGCTCATGGGAGTCCCAGTGACTTGTGGAAGGGGACAACTTCTCTCCCTCAATGGGGGCTTCTTAGGTTAGCTGTGAGGGGAGCGGTGGAGGGCTCCCTCTGTAATCTAGAAGAAAACATCTGCCTGAGGCTAAGAGGAAGTGCCCAACAGGCAGGATGGACATCTGGGGAGTCCCAACCTACTGATCCCACTGGGACAGAAATGTCACCTCTGGAGGCAGTGACCATGACAATGTTACTCTTGAGGAAGTAAAACCAGAGCGTGGCTTTCTTGGGGATTTTTGTCGGGAGAGTCATTTGCAGGGGATTAGCTCCATGAAAAACAACTTTCACACAAAAGTCCTTAGAAAACCTCACTCCCTGCTTCCTTTCTCTCCTCTCCCAAGCTCACTACCTGTCAATGAGGGAGAACAGAGAGCTACTTCCCCGAGTTCAAGTAGTCAGATCTTTCCTGTCTCTTGGGATTGAATCACTGACTCATTTGAATAAGAGGTTCTGGCATTTCTCATGGAATTGCTGATGGGAGCATTAGTCAGAAATGAATAAAGCTGGTTTAAGACGGTAAGTGACATAAGCCATTGCCTCAGGGCCACGTGGTGGGGGATGATTATGAGGGATCTTCCCAAGGTGGAAGGCCCCCTCTGGTCCTTCTTAAAGCTGGTGGTTTCTCTCAAAGACGGCAGCCACATGGTTTCCCTCATAGTTGGAGTTGGATTAGTTGGGCTGCTGGGACTGAGTTGCCTAAGTTGAGGGAGGCGGTGGAGAATTGTTTTTCTGAAAAATGTAGCGTACAGTGGCATTTTGTTATTTTCTAGCAACTGCAGGGTGATGTGATTACCTCTTGCACAGCATGTGGGGGAATCTATTTTGGCCCTGTCTCACACCAGCCAAATGAATGAAGCCAGCCCTGTGGGTGAGGCCTTTGAGAGAGAGCAAGAGCGGGCCCTGGGAGAACTCTAGTCACTTGATCTTTCATTCTGTAATCATCTCCACCTGGGCCACATGAGAAATAGGCGTAGGATTTCCCAAACAGCACTCGATCCCCACACCTCAGGAGCATAACTGTCCATGGCAGGACCCTCCTGCTGCTTTCATCTCCCTCAAGCGACTAGCCCCTCTCACCGAACACCCCGGTGAGTCCGTTCCTCCTTCAGGGCTGGAGCCTCGGCTTTTTTCTGGACTCTAGATGAGGAGGGTATATGACTGGCTCTATTTGGAAAAGAAGAGCAGAATAACTACAGCTTAGACTCAGGGCATCAAGTTCTGGGAGCCCACTGGCTTCCGGGCCCACATCTAGAGAAGGCACATTCCCTCTTGTGAAGAAATAGGCGAGAACTCTGGACTCTGCTTTCGATTTTTTCCGGCTCGCCTGATGCCAGTGCAGGCTCTCCTTCTGGATTGTACCCAAGATGTCTTGCCTGACGATCTATAAGGAAAGCAGATGCGGGAGAAGGAAAGCCTGCTCTCGTTGGAGGTTCTTTAAATTAACTGTTGGGAACAGACTCTCTAAATGCCTGAATGTCAGGTCATTTGCCTGCCTAATTTCATTTTTATGTTACATTTACTTTTAAGTGTAATTTACCGAAGCTTATCACTTGTGTTTTTCAGGAGCATTATAGTGAGCAAGGCACATTTATTACGGTTCTTTAAATTGCTCTGTTTTATTTCCATATGCTTTTAAATGGTTATTGAGTGTATTTGGTGTTCTTCCTTTAGTTAAAGTGTACTTTTTATTGTATATAAATGGTAAATAATTCATACCTGCCATATGGTGCTCTCTGACTCTGACACCCTTTCCTTTCCTTTTTTAGGAGGCCTCTCTTCTCCATTCTTCTCCATTTGTCTTTTGGTTCTCCTCTTAGCCTTCTCTCTTCCTCGGCACGTCTCTAGCTCTTTCTCTGCCATTTTCCCATGACCCCTTGGTGTGCCTGTCGGAGTGGGTACGAGATCAGTCTGACAACATGATTAGCTCACAAGCAGGAATGCCACTGTGGCTTTTGACTCTAATCCTCGGACGCGGGTTTAGGAAAAAGAGATGTTTTCTGAAGGGGCCCAGGGATGCTTTCTGAGCAGGTTCTTTCTGTTTTCCTGAGCTATCAATTAATCAGTCATATTCATTGAGCTCTTATTATTTGCAGGGCGCTGAATTAAGCCCTTGGGAGAATACAGTACAGAGCTGGTAGGTCAACTTCTAAATGTACGTCACTCACGAAGCTCTTACTCTGGCTCAATGCTTCATGTCTTAGCCCTTCCCTGACACCTCATATTCATCGGAACTCATCTGTCCCAACATCAAAGCTTTCCTAAAAAGCCACCATCTCCTAGAGGACTTCCCTGATGAATCCCCATTTTCTTGTTCATGTTACCCAGTTGGCCATCTTAGCACTCTTGGGTGTAATGACAGTGATGGTATCTATTAAGTGTTAACTCTGTGTCAAACACTGTACTACGCACTGGGGTACCAATCAATCCATCAGTGGTATTTATTGAACACTTACTGTGTGTATAGCACTGAACTAAACACTCGAGACAATAAGATAGAACTGGCAGACATGATCACTGTCCTCAAAGGGCTTGCCATTTAGTCTGATAGACAATAAAATAAATTATAGCTAGGGGAGACTGAAGAGTATAAAGATATGTTTTTAAGTGTGGTGGGGAGGGGGGGTGAGTATCAAAGTGTTTCGGTGATGTGTTTAGTGAAGCAGCTTGGCTTAGTGGAAAGAGCACAGGTTTGGGAGTCAGAGGATGTGGGTTCTAATCCCGGCTCCACCATTTGTCTGCTGTGACCTTGGGCAAGCCAGTTAACTTCTCCGTGCCTCAGTTACGTCATCTGTAAAATGGGGATTAAGACTGTGAGCCCCACGTGGACAACCTGATTACCTTCTATCTACCCCAGCGCTTAGAACAGCGCTTGGCATGTAGTAAGCGCTTAACAAATACCATAATAATTATTAGGGGATACAGACATAAGTGCATAAAGTTTGTGGGTGGCTACAAGAGAAGCAGATTGCACACGGTATCTAACCTGCATGGAGATCACTGTCATAAAGGGTGGAGAACAGGGAGAAACTGAGGCAAGAAATATCAGTCTTTCTGATACAAGGTGATCAAGTTGCCCCACGTGGGGCTCACAGTTTTAATCCCCATTTCACAGATGAGGTAACTGAGGCACAGAGAAGTTAAGTGACTTGCCCAAAGTCACACAGCTGGCAAGTGGCAGAGCCGGGATTAGAACCCACGACCTCTGACTTCCAAGCCTGGGCTGTATCCACTGAGCACGCTGCTCCAGGGCCCACAGTGAGAGAGAGAAGCTGCCCTACTTCCATAGAGAAGCAGCATGGCTCAGTGGAAAGAGCACGGGCTTTGGAGTCAGAGGTCAGGGGTTCGAATCCCAGCTCTGCCACTTGTCAGCTGTGTGACTGTGGACAAGTCACTTCACTTCTCGGTGCCTCAGTTACCTCATCTGTAAAATGGGGATTAAGACTGTGAGCCTCACGTGGGACAGCCTGATTTCCCTGTGTCTACCCCAGCACTTAGAACAGTGCTCGGCACATAGTAAGCGCTTAACAAATACCAACATTATTATTATTATTACTTAGTACAGTGCATTACACCCAATGGGTACTGAAAAAAGGCAGCTATTACTTCTACTATTACTTGTTCAAGGTCACACAGTAGCGGAGCTAAGTATAGAACCCAGGTCTCTTGACTCCCAGTCCTGTCCCCTGTCCATTAGGAAGCTTGATTGCCTATTTTTTTCTTCATCATTTATAGAACCAGAATAACTGTGATATTTTGAAGCACTTACTATGTGCCAAGCGTTGTACTAAGCACTGAGGTAGTTACAAGATAATCAGATCAGACGGAGTCCCTGTCCCACATGGGGTTCACAATCCAAGCGGAACAGATCACTAGATCAATGGCACTTATTGAGAAGCGGCGTGGCTTAGTAGAAAGAGCCTGGGCTTGGGAGTCAGAGGTCGTGGGTTAAAATCCCAGCTCTGCCACTTGTCAGCTGTGTGACTTTGGGCAAGTCACTTAACTTCTCTGGGCCTCAGTTGCCTCCTCTGTAAAATGGGAATTGAAGACTGTCAGCCCCATGTGGGACAACCTGATAATTTTGTATCTCCACCGGCACTTAAAACAGTGCTCAGCACATAGTAAGTGCTTAACAAATACCATCATTATTATTATTCCTGAGTGCAGAGTACTGTACTAACCACTTGGGAAGGTACAGTACAATAGAGTCGGTAGACACTTTCCCTGTGCACAAGGAGCTTACAGTCTGGAGTTGGAAGTAGTGCGGCCTAGTGGAAAAAGTCTGAAAGTTAGAGAACCTGTGTTCTAATCCTGACACTGCCACTTCCTTGCTTGTGTTATCGTGGGCAAGTCACTTCTCTGCATCTCAATTTCCTCAACCGTAAAGTGAGGATTCACTACCTGTTCTCCCTTCTACTTAAACTGAGAGCCCCAAGAGGAACAGAGGCTCTTTCTAACCTGATTAACTTCTACCCCTAGTACAGTGCTCTGCACCGTAAGCGCTCAATAAATACAATTGAATGAATGGTTAGAAGAGTGCTTGACACAAAGTAGGCGCTTTACAAATACCATAGTAATACTTTATTTATTTGAATGTGCCTCCCTCTAAGAATAATAATAATCTTAAACAATAATTGTATGATGATTATTATTATTAGGTGGAGACATTTAAATAAATAAATTACAGATATGTATCTACATTTTGCGGAGTTGAGGATAAGGTGAATATCAAGTGCTTAAAGAGTACAGATTCAAGTACAGAGGTGATACAAAAGGGAGAAGAAGTGGTAAAATGAGGGCTTAGTGAGGCCTCTTGGAGGAGATGTGATTTTAATAGGGTTTTAAAGGTGGGGAGAGTGGTGGTCTGTCTGACTCAGTGGAAAGAGCCCAGGCTTAGGAGTCAGAAGTCGTGGGTTCTAATCCCGGCTCTGCCACTTGTCAGTTGTGTGACCTAGGGCAAGTCACAACTTCTCTAGGCCTCAGTTACCTCATCTGTAAAATGAGGATGAAGACTGAGCCTCACGTGGGACAACCTGATGACCTTGTATCTACCCCAGTGCTTAGAACAGTGCTCGGCACATAGTAAGAGCTTAACAAATACCAACTTTCCTACTGAGAGCTCACCTCCTCCAAGAGGCCTTCCCAGACTGAGCTTCTCCTTTTCCCTCTGCTCCTTCTGCTGCTTCTCTGCTGCCCCCTTCACCTCCCCTCAGCTAGGCCCCCCTTCCCCGTTTCCCTCTGCTCCTCCCCCTCTCCTTTCCCCTTCCCCCAGCACTGTGCTCATCTGCTCATTTGTATATATTTTTATTACCCTATTTATTTTGTTAATGAGATGTACATCCCCCTGATTCTATTTACTGCTATTGTTTTTGTCTGTCTTTCTCCCCTCATTAGACTGTAAGCCCGTCAATGGGCAGGGATTGTCTCTATCTGTTGCCCAATTGTACATTCCAAGCGCTTAGTACAGTGCTCTGCACATAGTAAGCGCTCAATAAATACTATTGAATGAATGAATGAATGAATGAAGGGGAGAGAGAGAGTTCCGGGCCAGAGGCAGGACATGGGCAAGGGATTGACGGAGAGATATACAAAACCGACGTACAGGGAGTAGGTTGGCATTAGAAGAGTGAAGTGTGTTGACAGGATCGTACTGAAACTCAGCAAGGAGGCGTAGGAAGAGAGAAACTGAGTAATGATAGTAAGGAGTTTCCATTTGATGCCGGAGGTGGATAGGAAACCTCTGGAGGTTCTTGAGGAGCAGGGAGACATGAATTGAACTTTTTTTAGGAAAATGACGTGGGCATCAGAGTGAAGTATCAACTGGAGTGGGGAAAGATAGGAAGCAGGGATGTCTGCGAGGAGGCTGAAGGAGTAATCAAGGAAGGACAGGATAAACTCTTGGATTAACCTGGTTGCATTTTGGATGGAGGGGAAAGGGTGAATTTTAGCCATACTGTGAAGTTTGAACTGACAGGATTCAGTGTTGATTGAATATGTGGGTTGAATAAGAGAGATGAGTTGAGGTTAGGGGCTTGTGAAATAGGGATATTAGTGGTGTTGTCTACAGTGATGGTAAAGACGGGGAGAACAGGGTTTGGGTTGGAAGATGAGTAGTTGTGTTCTGAACATGTTTAGTTTAAACTGTTACCGGGACATTCAGGTAGAGATGTCCTGAAATCAGGAGGAGGTGTGAGAATGCAGAGGAGAGACGTCAGGACTGGAGAGGTACATTTGGAAATAATCTTCATAGTTGAAGTCATTAGAGTGAATGAGTTCTCCAGGGAGTGGGTTTAAATGGGGAAAAGAAGGGGACCCAGAACTGAGCCTTGGGGGACTTCCAGAGTCTGGTGGAAAGGAGAGGAGGAGTTTGTGAAAGAGACTGAGAAGGAGCAGTCGGATAGGAAGAGACCCAGGAGGGGACAGTGTCAGTAAAGCCGAGACTGAACAATGTTTAAGGGAGAAGGGGGTGATCTGCAGGATTGAAGGCAGCTGAGAGGTCAAGCTGAAGACAGACTTCTGTAATCTCAAATGTAAGCCATTTCCTTTGCTTGTCTGTAATTACCACAGGACTGAGAGACAGAGACCTGGATCTCAGCTCCTCCATTTGCCTGCTGTATGACTTAGGGCAAATCACTTCACTTCTCTGCATCTCAGATTCCTCATCTGTAAAATAGGAATTGGATCCCTGTTCTCCCTTCCATTTAGATTGGGAGCTCCATGTGGGACAGGAACTGTGTTCAACCTGATTACCTTGCAACTACTCCAACACTTACTACAGTGCTTGGCATAGAGCAAGTGTTTAAGGAATACCACAGTTATTAATATTAGCTCATATTAGAAATGGAGACTCTAAGATCCTTGTGGGGAGGGAATATTGTCTGTTACTTTGCTATATTGTACTCCCCCAAATGGTTAGTACAGTGCTCTGCACACAGTAAAGGCTCAATAAATATGATTGACAGACTGACCGGAGAAGAGCAGGATAAACTAAACTGGTGCTCATGAGATTAAGGGCTCTTCTTTGGCTCCCTTGGGTGTCTCCTCCTCCCCTATTCCCGTTTCTCTCTCTCTCTCTCTCTCTCTCTTAAATAGTATTTGTTAAGTGCTTATTATGTGTCAAACACTTTTTTAAGTGTTGGGACAGACACAAGTCAATTAGGTTGGATACGGTCCCTGTCCCGTATGGGGCTCACAGTCTAAATTGGAGGGAGAACAGGAGAAATGAAGCACAGGGAATTTAAATGACTTGCCCAAGGTTACACATCAAGCAGTTGGTAGAGATGGGATTAATAATAATTAATAATAATAATTGTGGTCTTTGTTAAGCGCTTACTATGTGCAAGGCACTGTACTAAGTGCTGGGGTGGATACAAGCAAATTGGGTTGGACACAGTCCCTGTGCTGCATGGGCCTCACAGTCTTAATCTCCATTTTACAGATGAGGGAACTGAGGCACAGAAAAGTGAGGTAACTTACCCAAAGCCACACAGCAGACAAGTGGCAGAGCTGAGATTAGAACCCAGGACCGCAGACTCCCAGGCCTGTGCTCTTTCCACTAGGCTATTCTGCTTCTCTCCATCCCTCTGCTACCCATTAGTTGGCTTGAGTTCCTCTTTCCCCATCCTGGGTGTTGACGGAGACCCATCCCCTAATTCTTCATGACAGGATGGGGCGAGGGGACAATAATCCTCTTCCAAACTGCCACCACCCTCCCTTTTCAATGGTGTATAAAGTAAATTCTAAATGTTACAGAAGAAGAGTTTTTCCTCTTCCCAGGTGCTCAAATACTATAATGAATTTTAAATTTATAAATTAAAAAATTCAAGCAGAAGTATATAATGGTTCAGGGTATGCTTTTGATCCTATCCTGGAAATAGTATTCTAGCCATGGGCTCTTGGAAATTACCAGTGCCATTTAAACAAGCAATGGAAATGTACAATTTAGAGTTGTTAAGGAGAACAAGGTGGTAGTTTTAGAATTGCAAATATGTTCAGGGATTGGACTAATTAAAAGAGCATAATTCACCTTACTTTTCTCGGGTAAACACTGAAGATAAATATCCCGTAGAATTTCAAGGTACAGGGAAGTTAGAAATCCAATATAGAACTGAGCTTAAGAAAGATTACATTCAGATAAAATAGGCTCAAAAGAATGTATCATTAACTTTAAGGGAAAATTAAAAGGTACTTAATAAGTGTATTTGGAGCCCAAAGAACTGAATAAGTATATTCAGAGAGATCATTTTCTATTCTTAGCAGAGATGAAAGTTTTGGTGAAATGGTAAGGCCTTAAATGCTTTTCATTTATAGATGCATCTTTGAGATTCTGGGTTTGTTCAACGCACTGTGACTATTTCTATTTCTGCCTTCCTATCAATCATAATGTAAACTCCTTGTGGGAAGAGACTTTTTTGGACATTTATTTTACTTTTCTAAGTGTTTATTTCAGGGCACTGCACATGGTGGGCACTCAATACAAATCATTACGCCTTCTACACCAATTTTACAAAATTACCGTCTGAGTGAAGTTTTGCTGCTGAAGTTTTCCACAGAAGAACACAACTGATACCACAAAACATAAAAGGCACAGAAGAGTGCATTTATTGCTCAGTGATTTTTTTTTTTCCATGTTAAGCACTTACTATGTACCAGGCAGTGTACTAAGCACTGGAGTAGATACAAGATAATCAGGTTGGACACAGTTCATGTCCTCTGGGGCTCACAGTCTTAATCCCCATTTTGCAGTTACGGTAACTCAGTCACAGAGAAGCGAAGTGACTTCCCCAACGTCACACAGCAGACAAGTGGTGGAGCTGGGATTAGAACCCAGATCTAGCTGACTCTCAGGCCCGTGCTCTTTACATTAGGCGATGCTACTTCCCAATCTCAGTGATTCAGAGTGTGTATCACTAGAGGAATATGAGAGCAGAGTTGATTAAAATATGTAAAATGGGCCTGAGTCTGAATGAATGTCGATGTTAATTTTGATTAAAGGAGACTTCACCATGGGGAAAAATGGTTAGCAGATGGTGTAGGCATAGATCAAAATGGGTGTTTACAAACATAGTTCTTCCAAAAAGCCCGGGATACTGAAGGCATTGGACTGTTTTCATTTAATTGGAAAGGACACTCCAAATCTGGCATAAAAAGGTCTTTAACAAAATCAAATATGCAGTGGAACAATTTCAGAAAAAATTTCGTGAGTTTCAACATTAGATATTTTCATAGTAAGAGAGAAAAGATAATTTTACCAGGTGTTTAAAATAAGGCTTGGGTGTAGTACTACTGAAAGGAGACCAGTGGCATATAAAACCCCTCCAGATTGTAAACTCTTTATGGTCAGGGAGAATGTCGGCTAATTCTGTTGTGTTGTACTGTTCCAAGCACTTAATACAGTGCTCTGTACATAGAAAGTGCTCAATAAATACCACTGATTGATAAACCAAGATCTATGAGGAGAATAATAATAATATTAATTATGATGATGGCATTTAGTAAGCATTTAAAGCATTTCCTCAGGGCCAAAGTATTGCACGGAGCTCCAAAGTATTATTTGGAGCTCTAGCCAAATAATCATATCAGATACAGTCCCTAACCCACACTGGGCTCACAGTCTAAGAGGGAAGGAGAATAGTATTCAATTCCCATTTTGCAAATGAAGAGACTGAGGGATAGAGAGTTTAAAGTGTTTTTTACTGAGGCCACATGGTCGGCAAGTAGAGGAACTGGGATTAGAAGCCGTGACTCTTGACTTCTAGCCCTGCACTCTTTCCACTAGGTTATGCTGCCTCTCAAGCTGTGTTATGCTCCAGAAAGATCACTAATTATTGAAAAACATTCTCTAGAGCAACGTATTTTGGAGAAGGCCTCCCTATTTGGCATTATTTGATTACTGACCTTACTCCATCTTTGTCCCCCTTGAAGAGGATGGTAACTATTGCAGTTATTATGTAACATCTGTCTCCCCCTTTAGATTTGAAGCTCTTTGAGGGCAGGGATCATTCCCGCTAACACTACGGCACTCTCACAGGTGCTAGTGTAGTGCTCTGCACAGAGTTAGCACTCAAATCTATTTACTGATGGATTACTCTAGACTCTGGGCTCCTTGTAGGCAGGGAATGTGCCTAATGACTATGGTACTCTCCCAAGTGCTTAGTACAGTGCTTTGCACACAGAAGGAGCTCAATAAATACACTTGATTGATTAATTCCTTATTACATATCAGACACGGGACAACCACGGGAAACAACATTACAAACTCTCCATCTGCTTGCTGACACTCTTACAGAAGCATTTGACATCATGGGGAGACCTGAACTTTGGAAACAAAGATTGACATGCCCCCCAAATTTGGACGAAATCTTAGTGCACTCCCTGCAGTGCTGGGGCTGGGAAAGTCTTCACTGAATGGCCTAGTTAGGCAAACCAAACCAACTACCCAAAAGCAAGTGACTGGAATCAGAGGGACTTGGGCATTCCTACTGAAGCTTTCTTGGAGAGCAGAGGGGACTGGGAGGCAGTGGGTGTAATACTTTGCCTGGGGGAGGAAGTAGGGACATTTAGAAGGGTGTCTCAGTGAACCATTTGAAATTTGTTTTTGCAGTGTGTGCATGTGTATCTGTGTGTCTCTGGGTGTAGGCATGTGTGTTGCTTGTCTGTGGTAAATCTTGCTTGGCAAAGCTGTAGCTGCATTTTGGAACTTTTTAGTAAAATGCAGGGATTTTAATCCAATAGAGAAAATAGTTGCTTTTGAGGTAACCCTAACCCTGGGCTCAGTCTCTTCATTCTCCCTTCCAACAGATGCTACACAAGCTTCAGGGACCCGGAGTCACAGGGGAGAGATGGAATTTCCCTTTTTTTTTTTCTGTCCGAGGCTCCATCTGGCCACCTCTGAGTTCATGAAGTGTCTGCCGTGAATGAATTACGGATGTCATTTCCACCTCTGTCTTCCTTTATACTTCACCAGACCGTCCCTCGCATATTAAAACTGAAAGAGGTTCATCTTTTATGGCCTTGGTGCCATAATATTATCTGAAATGAGTTCCTGTCTGGAACTCATTTCAGATTCCTCACCACTGTACCAAGAGTGCAGTGCTTGCACTATGGAAGGAAAGGGCTAGAGGTCACTAAGAGGTCAAAGGGTCCCCAGGATTCCACTGGGACACAACAGGGAGCAGTCCGATTGGCTGGCGCTGTCCTCCAAATGGCACCCCTTCGGTGTTTGTCCACCTTTAAAACTGCCATCCTTCAGTGTTTATTCATCAATCAATCAATCAGTCAATGGCATTTATTGAGCACTTACTGTGTGCCATGCACTGTACTAAGTGCTTGGGAGAGTACAATATAACAGGGTTGGTAGACATGTTCCCTGCCCACGATGAGCTTCATAATCTCAAGATTCTATTTTCTGAGCTTCACCGCTTACTGACGGAGCTCAAGTCTTTCAGGGTGCTGAGGAAGAGTGGCCTCTTGTATAACGAAAGGAACCAAACCCCCTCAGCTTCATTGCTATCCCTAATAGCAGCTTAATGGCCCACTAATGTGGAGCGAGCAGAAGTTATCAGATTGATTCTGTGATTTACGAGAGATTAATTACCCCTCCGGCTCCCAACTGATGTTCAGTGGATCTTTATCCAATTTATCACAGAGATGGGCCGGAGTGTATGGTTTCATAATTAATTTTTCTTCTGAGGGGTTTCATTATTTTCACTGCACCTTTGTTCCTCTGCATTTTCTCCCTCCTTGTTCATTCTGCACTGCTGGGGCCTTCTGAGGCAGGGAAGTGGAGGAGACTAGGATTAGCCACCAGTGGAATTCACAGTAAACCTGACGCTTCCACTGAATAGTCAGTCAATCATCAGCGGTGTTTACTGACTGCTTACTGTATGCAGAGCACTGGACTAAGCCCTTGGAAGACTACATTACAAAAAGGTTGGTGGACATTCATTCACTCATTCGTTCAGTCATATTTATTGAGCGCTTACTGTGTACATAGCACTGTACCAAGCGATTGAGAAAGTACAATACAACAGCAAACAGTGACATTCCCTGCCCATAGCAAGCTCACAGTCTAGACTGGGGGAGACAGACATCAATACAAGCCAATAAAATTACAGATAGGTACATGAGTGCTTTGGGAGTGGGATGGGGGAAGAGCAAAGGGAGCAAGTCAGGGTGACGCAGAAGGGAGTGGGAGATGAGGAAAAGTGGGGCTTAGCCTGGGAAGGCCTCTCGAAGGAGATGTGCCTTCAGTGAGGCTTTGAAGCCGGGGAGAGTGGTTGTCCATCAGATTAGAGGAGGCCAGAGGCAGGATGTGAGCTAGGAGTTGATGGTGAGACAGAAGAGATTGAGGCACAGTGAGGAGGTTAGCCCTGGAGGAGCAAAGTGGGCAGGCTAGGTTGTAGAAGGAGAGAAGTTAGGTGAGGTAGGAGGGGCAAGGTGATGGACTGCTTTGATTCCCATCCTCCAGGAATTTACAGTCTAACTGGGGAGACAGACATTAAAATAAATTACAGAGTATAAGATTACGGACATAAGTGCTGTGGGGCTGGCGGAGGGATGAGCATTAAAGTGTTTAAGGGGTACAGCATCGATGGCAAGAGAGATGACCTATGAATCAGGGTAGTCAACAGCTCTAGCTCTCATGTGTACCCACCTTATTGCCCCAGAGGCTTCTGTGATCTGGGGCTGGCTGGTCCCCTTCTGGATCCCGTTCTGAAACTCAGGTCATGAGGACGATGGTGTGACTGGACTTGCCAACTGCTGCCCTCTCCCCAGCTTGTTTCCTAGATTGTAAACTCACTTTGGGCAGGGAATGGGTCTTAGACAAGAAGCAGGGTGACTTAGTGGAAAGAGCACGGGCTTGGGAGTCAGAAGACATGGGTTCTAATCCTGGATCCGCCACTTGTCTGTTGGGGGACTTTGGGCAAGCCACTTAACTTTTCTGTGCCTCAGTTACCTCATCTGTAAATGGGGATTAAGACAGTGAGCCCCACGTGGGACCACCTGATGACCTTGTATCTACCCCAGTGCTTAGAACAGTGTTTGGCACATAGTAAGCGCTTAATAAATGCCATATTATATTGTTGAGTTGTACTTTCCCAAGCACTTAGCATAGAGACCTGCACACAGTAAGCACTCAATAAATACCACTGATTGTTTGGTCAAACCATTTCTGAGAGACCAGAAGGCAGGACTCTGTGGCAAATCAGATTCCCCTTGAAGTAGTGCTGAGCACCAAGAGGTACCTTTAGCGTTGGATTTTTTATTTTGCCGCTCTCAGCCTCCCTCTGACATGGGTTCCGCAGGTGAGTTCTGTGACTCGCAAGTGATGCCTTTGTTCCTACAGCCCTGGGAAGAGACTGGAAGGACCAGGGAACAAATGGAGAGGCCGGAGCACCCAGCAAAGGAAGCTCTTGGTTCAGGTGGCCTCATCCATGGAACTGCTTCCTCGTTCCCAGGAAGAGCAGCATGGCCTAGTGGAAAGAGCACGGTTCTGGGAGGCAGAGGAGCTGGGTTCTAATCCTGACTTTGCTGCTTGGTTGTTGTGTGATCTTGAGTGAGTCACTTAACTTCTTTGGGCCTCAGTTTGCTCATTGGTAAAATGGGAGTTCAAACCTGTTCTCCTTCTCCTTAACGGTGAGCCTCATGTGGTACAGGGATTGTGTATGACCTGATTATCTTGGATATACCAGAGTGCTTAGTACAGTACTTGGAACACAGGAAGCACTTAAGAAATACCAGAATTTTCCAGGTGAACCAGAGCCCATCCTAGATTTCTCATTCCTCTCTGGAAGCAGTGTGGTCTAGTGGAAAGAGCAAAGGACTGGGAATCACAAGACTGATTTCCAGCCACCTATTCATTTATTCATTCAGTCGTATTCACTGAATGTTTATTGTGTGCAGAGCACTGTACTAATCCCTTGGGAGTACTCTCCCAATATAACAATAAACACACACATTCCCTGCCCACAATACTCTTGTCTAAGGTAGAGCTGTCACCAATTCCTACTCGGCTACTTCCCTGCTGTTTCGCCTTGGGCAAGTCACTTAACTTGTCAGTGACACAGGGTTCTCATCTATAAAAAAAGGGGCTAAATCCTACTTGGACTGTGAGCCCCATGTGGGAGAGGAACGGGGTCTAACTGATTATCTCCTAACAACTTCAGTGTTTAGTACAGTGCTTGGCACAATGTTAGGGTTTAATACATACTATAATGATTATTTCCCGTGAAAGGAAATTAAGGGCACCTTCTAACTTTCTGATTTCCCCAGGACCATGAGGGTCTGCCCATGTAAACACACTCATTGATTCGGAGTTGGGGTGAGGCAAATCTGGGCTAATCTTCTTCAGTTTCCATAACATTTAGAGTAGCATTCGACATCCTTGGGTTGGTGTCAAGTACTGAACGGAATCGAAATTCCAAGGCAGTTAGCTCAGTGAGCCATGCTGTTTCTCATTTATAATGCCCATAATGCTCATATTGGTTTATTGCTAAGCGTGCCATTAATAATCATATAATAATGCAGTGTATAGATAATGTTTAATAGTGAATTACTTAATATCACAGGGCATATGATAAATAGCATAATGAGAGAAAAGCAGGCTGGAGAGAAATGCCATTCCAAATGAATGAGGATTGCGGAAAATCTGGCTAAATACAGAAACTGTTATTGTCTTCCATGTGTCAGTGAGGGAAAAGTGGAATCTCAGTCTATTCAAATAAAAATAAAACAATAAAATCACGGCAGGGAGTGGGGACTTAATTGCTGGGCCTGGCTTTTACCACTCATGCTGGGCTAACTGTTGATTAAATGATATTGAGTATAAAATGAAATATGCTTGGATTCTGTAGTCACGACTCCAACAAAATCCAATAATATTTGGAAATCGTGTACTGGGCTTTGAATAGATGTCACAGGAGAGCAGAGGGCCAGAGAGGAGGAGGAGCAGAGACGCTCAGCCTGGACTGTGGCACCACTGCCATGGAGATGTGGGTGGCGGGGACGGTGTCAAGGCAACACAGCCACCGGCTCGTTGACCCAGGGCTGCCACAGACCACTCTGGCCTGAATGGAGATGGTTCGCTCTGGAGGGGACGGAGAAAGGGCAGGAGGATGTTCGTGAGGAGCAGTGTTGCCTCAGAGATGGGGAACTGGGCAGGTGTGGTGGAAACTCTGACCTGATCAGTGGTTTGTGTGGGTGGCACAGGGCATGGCAGGTCAGCCCCACCTCCTGGCTCGCGGTGGTCCAGAGCCAGGGCCAAGAGAAGGCCCCAAGTTGTTTTGATTCTCACAACCATAATGATGAGATTCCTGAGAGCTTCCTGGGTCCCATCCCCACACAGACGCTGAGGTAGATGCATTCATTCATTCAGTCGTATTTATTGAGGGCTTACTGTTTGCAGAGGACTGTATTAAGCACTTGGAATGTACAGTTCGATACTAGATGATCTCAGCAGCATGGCCAACTGGATAAAGTATGGACCTGGGAGTCTAATCTTGGCTCCGCCACTTGTCTGCTGCATGATCTTAGGCAAGTTACTTAACTTCTCTGTGCCTCAGTTACCTCATCTGCAAAACGGGGATTAAGACTGAGAGGCCCAAGAAGGACATGGACTGTGTCCAACCTCCTGATTAGTTTGTACCTACTCCAGTGCTTAGTATAGTGCCTGGCACATAGCACTGAACAATAATAATAATAATGTTGGTATTTGTTAAGCGCTTACTATGTGCAGAGCACTGTTCTAAGCACTGGGATAGACACAGGGGAATCAGGTTGTCCCACATGGGGCTCACAGTCTTAATCCCCATTTTACAGATGAGGGAACTGAGGCACAGAGAAGTTAAGTGACTTGCCCACAGTCACACAGCTGACAAGTGGCAGAGCTGGGATTCGAACTCATGAGCCCTGACTCCAAAGCCCGTGCTCTTTCCACTGCGCCACGCTGCTTCTCAATAATGTTGGTATTTGTTAAGCGCTTACTATGTGCAGAGCACTGTTCTAAGCACTGGGGTAGACATAGGGGAATCAGGTTGTCCCACGTGGGGCTCACAGTCTTAATCCCCATTTTACAGATGAGGGAACTGAGGCACAGAGAAGTTAAGTGACTTGCCCACAGTCACACAGCTGACAAGTGGCAGAGCTGGGATTCGAACTCATGAGCCCTGACTCCAAAGCCCATGCTCTTTCCACTGCGCCACGCTGCAACTCAGATACCATAAGCAAAACAAAACAGTCCCTGTTCTACTTGGGGCTCAAAATCTAAGAGAGAGTGTAAGTTTCTTATCTCCATTTCACAGATGAGGCTCAGAGAAGTTAAGTGACTTGCCCTAGGTCACCCAGTAGGCCTGGGGCAGAACCAGAACTGGAATTCATCTCTTTTGCCCTCAGGTCCTGGGTTGCCTCTGACTCCTGCTCAGGCTGGGGGTTCTGCTTTGGCCGAGTGATTCTTCCAGCCCCCGGGAAGTGCTCTCTTCCAACGGTGGGGTGGGGGGGAGGGGGAGTATTTTGCAGAGAGTGAGCTCTCAGTAAACATTCTTGATGGATTGATTCATTTGCATCATCTGTGGGAGATTTGCATTGAGCTGGAGCTCAGACTCTGCGTAGACGTGTGGATCCACCAAGGTTCTTCATCCTGCCCCTCTTTCCTATTCAGCCTGGCTCTGAGATCACTGAGGGCTCTCCCATCCTAGGTTAGGCTTACTGGCCCCCTCCTCCCGCTGACCTGGATCTGCCCCCTTTTCCGAAGGGACCCTTATTAATCCACCTGGGTAGAGAAAGGTTCCTCTGACACAGGATGGGGCAGACTCTCTTCAAACACCAACAGACCCCGTCCTCCCCTTCAGCCCCAAATAGCCTGGTTTCCTTTCCTATAAGCACGTTGCATCTCTGGGAATTTCTAAAGCTGGACAGCGTCTGCCTGCTCAGAATCGGTGACTCACGCGCTTCCTGGCAGGCTTGGCAGGGCTCACTCACCTCTTCAGCAAAGTGCCTTGGAACCCCGTCTGGCCAAAGGAAGCACCCGAGCCTTTGATTTGAAATCTCAAATCAACAAAACGAACAGTTAAAGTCAAGCATCATGGTATACGAGAAGCAGCATGGTGTAGTGGATAGAACACGGGCCTGGGAGTCAGAAGGTCACGGGTTCTAATCCTGCCTCTGCCACTTGTCTGCTGTGTGACCTTGGGCAAGTCACTTCACTTCCTCTGAGTCTCAGTTACCTCATGTGTAAAATGGGGATTGACACTGTGAAGTCCACATGGGACAGAGACTGTGTCCAACCTGATGTGCCCATATCCACCCCTGTGCTTAGTATAGGGCCTGGAATATTGTAAGTTCTTAGCAAATACCACAATTATTATTATTATTATAGCATCAAACTCCTTGAAATCCCCCTCCTACCTCATCTCCCTTCTCTCTTTCTACTGCCCACCCCGCATGCTCCCCTCCTCTGCCGCTCACCTCCTCACCGCCCCCCGTTCACGTCTATCCCGCCGTCGACCTCTGGCCCACGTCCTACCGCTGTCCTGGAATGCCCTCCCTCCTCACCTCGGCCAAACTATCTCTCTTCCCCTCTTCAAAGCCCTACTGAGAGCTCACCTCCTCCAAGAGGCCTTCCCAGTCTGAGCTACCCCTTTTCCCTCTGCTCCCTCTGCTCCCTCTCTGCTCCCCCTCCGCCCTCTGCTCCCTCCCCCTTCCCCCCTTCACCTCCCCTCAGCTAAACCCCCTTTCCCTCTGCTCCTCCCCCTCTCCCTTCCCCTCCCCTCAGCACTGTGCTCATTTGTATATATTTTTATTAGCCTATTTATTTTGTTAATGAGGTATACATTCCCTTGATTCTATTTATCGTGATTATGCTGTCTTGCTTCTGTCTGTCTCCCCCGATTAGACTGTGAGCTCGTCACAGGGATTGTCTCTGTTGCTGAATTGTACATTCCAAGCGTTTAGTACAGTGCTCTGCACATAGTAAGCGCTCAATAAATACTATTGTATGAATGAATGAATGAAATCCCCACCCCTGCCTCTCTGGCCTGCTCTGAGTTTTGGAATGGTCAGATCGTGATATGGTAGCCCAAAAGCTCCCTGAAAGTCATGCTTGCCATCTTCCCTGGTAACCTCCTCTCAATGCCCCCATCTGCCCTTTACCTCGTAGCCTACCCTGCTTCCCCTAACCACACTTGGATGGCTTACCTCCCTCTCCCCCAGCCTGGATGTCTTCCACCACTCTCCTTTACTTGAACCCCTAACTCCCCCTTTCCCCCGTGCTAAGTGGCTTAGGCTTCCCACCAATCAATCAGTGGTATTGATTGGATGCTTAAAGCCCTCATTTCCTTTTCTCTCACACCCTTCTCTGTCGCTCTGATTTGTTCGGTTTTTTTCTGACACTCCTCTTAGCCCCTCAGCACTTATGTACATATCCTTAATGCATTTATATTAGTCTTCTCCCCTTCTAGACAGTAAGTTCACTGTGGGCAGGGAATGTGTCTACTGTCATGACGTACTCTCTGAAGCGATTAGTACAGTGCTCTGCACACAGTAAGTGCTCAAGAAGTGCAGATGATTGATTGTGTGCGAGAATATTACACTAAGCACTCAGGAGAATACAATACAATATAGCTTGTAGAATCAACCCCAGTCCACAAGGAGCCTATAATCTAATAGGGGAGAGAGATATTAAAATAAATTACATATAGGAGAAGTAGCAGATTATAATATGTGCATAAGTGCTGTGGGGTGGGGAGTGGGGAGAGATTCAGAGGGCTTAAGGGGTACAGACCCAAGCGCATAGGCAATACAGAAGGGAGGGCATATAGGGTGGGGAAATGAAGGGTTAGTTGGGGAAGGTTTCTTGGAGGAGGCATAATTTTAGGAGGGCTTGGAAAAGAGGGAAAGTGGTGGTCTGTTGGATATGAAGAGGGAGGGAGTTCCAGGCCAGAGGTAGGACATGGGCAAGGAGTGATCAAGAGTGGGCAAGAGAGATGATATCGAGGAGCAGTGAGTAGGTGGGTGTTAGAGAGGCAAAATATGTGGGCTGGATTGCAGTAGGAGATTCATTCATTCATTCATTCATTCATCCATTCATTCATTCATTCATTCATTCATTCGTATTTATTGAGCGCTTACTGTGTGCAGAGCACTTTGGAAAGTACAATTCAGCAAAAAATAGAGACAATCCCTGCCCAACAACAGGCTTACAGTCTAGGGATCACCTAGGTAAGGTAGGAAGGGCAGAGCCAATTGAATGACTTAAAAAGTGATGGTAAGGAGTTTATTAGATGTGGAAAGGGATGGGCAACCACTAAAGGGTTTTGAAGAGTGTGGAGATATGCCTGAGCCTAGGCAGTTTTTCTGCTTCTGTGCCCTTGGAAGGGCAAGAAAATCCCAGGAATCTGCCCTAATAAAGTTACCCTGAGGGAAATCTTAATTTCACCTGATCACCTGGTTTTGTCTCTCACTGTGAGATGCTTAGCGGAAGTTTAAAATTTATGAAGTATTAATTCAAGAGGGATGAACTAATGGAGTGCATTGATTTTCTAAATCTAAATACTGATACAGCTATCACCATCTCAGTGGAACGAGCCTGGGCCTCGGAGTCAGAGGTCATGGGTTCGACTCCCGGCTCTGCCACTTGTCAGCTGTGTGACTGTGGGCAAGTCACTTACCTTCTCTGTGCCTCTGTTACCTCATCTATAAAATGGGGATTAACTGTGAGCCTCACATGGGACGACCTGATTACCCTGTATCTACCTCAGGGCTTAGAACAGTGCTCTGCACATAGTAAGCGCTTAACAACCACCAACATTATTATCTCAAAGCTTGGATTCAGAGATCATGGGTTCTAATCCCTGCTTTGCCATGTATCAGTTGTGTGACATTGGGCAAATCACAACCTTTCTGTGCCCCAGTTACCTCATGCGTAAAATGCGGATTAAGACTGTGAGCCCCACGTGGGACAACCTGATAACCTTGTATCTACCCGAGTGCTTAGAACAGTGCTCGGCACATAGTAAGTGCTTAACGAATACCATCCTCATCATTATTATTATTATCTCCTTCCCCTGAAGGTGCCACTGTGTTAGGCCATGGCTCTTGGGGAATGTACTGTAGAAGCAGACGACCTGATTCCTGCCCTCAAGGAGTCTATAATTCAACTGCTCCTCTCTCAACCCCATTTCTGTTCCCCCACAACTAAATTGAGAATAATCCATCCTCCCAATTCATTCCTCACGTGTGATTTCCTAAAGGGCACCTTGGAGAGCTTTAATGGGGTGATGAACACAATGAAAATGAACTTCGACAGTAGAACGTTAACTTGTCATATTTGACGGCTCAGTGCTCTGCACTCAGTAAGCGCTCAATAGGTACGATTGATTGATTGACTGATGGATGACAACATAAAAGAGTAGAGAGGCAATGGAAACAGGTTTCGGAGAGGAAATCAGCTTTTCAATTAACAGTGGACTAGACTCCCAGAAACAGTTCCACGATGGTAAGAGCGCTTTGCTCTACAAAATATTTTTTAGCGGAAATCCTTCAAGATATTACAGTGGTTTATTTTTTAATGGCTACTGATTGATCCATCTTATGGTTGGAATTCTTAGGTCGCCCCATCTAGCCGGCAGGGGCCGGAATGGGGAAAGAGGAGGCGGGACTTTCTGTGAAGCTCGGAGGAAGGAGTTGGTTCATTCATTCATTCAATCAATCAATCAATCAATCATATTTATTGAGCGCTTACTGTGTGCAGAACACAGTACTAAGTGCTTGGAAAGTACAATTCAGGAACAAAGGGGCACACTCGTTTTCCTCTGAAATCGAGCCCTGTGTGGGTGAACCTGGAGCTGACCCCTGTGGTGTGGGACCCCAGTCTAGGCCTCCACAGTGAGGGTCAGGTAGGTGGTCTCCCAGTACTTCAGGAGGGTTTGTCTGTCTCCCCGCTCATCAGCCGGGAGCTCGGAAAGCAGTCAATAAACAGTCTTATTTATTGAGCCTTTACTGTGTGCATAGAACTGTATTAAGTCTTTGGGAGAGTACAGTACAACAGTACAGCGTATACGTTCCCTGCCCACAGTGAGCTTACAGTCTAGATGGGGAGAGAGACCGTAATATAAATAAGTGAATTACATTTATGTACATAAGTGCTGTGGGGCTGGATTGGGGGTTGAATAAAGGGAGCAAGTCTAGGCAATGTAGAAGGGAGTTGGAGAAGAGGAAAAGGAGGGTTTAGTCGAAGGTGATGTGCCTTCAACAAGGTTTTGAGGGAGGGTAGAGTAAAATTGTCTGTCGGATAAGCAGCGTAGCTTAGTGGAAAGAGCCCGGACTTGGGAGTCAGAGGTCAAGGGTTCTAAACCTGGCTCTGCCACTTAGCTGTATGACTTTGGGCAAGTCACTTATAATAATAATAATGTTGGCATTTGTTAAGCGCTTACTATGTGCAGAGCACTGTTCTAAGCGCTGGGGGAGATACGGGGTCATCGGGTTGTCCCACATGGGGCTCACAGTCTTAATCCCCATTTTACAGATGAGGTAACTGAGGCCCAGAGAAGTTAAGTGACTTGCCCACAGTCACACAGCTGACAAGTGGCAGAGCTGGGATTCGAACTCATGACCTCTGACTCCAAAGCCCATGCTCTTTCCACTAACTTCTCTGTGCCTCAGTTACCCCATCTCTAAAATGGGGATTAAGACTGCGATCCCCATTTGGTACAACGTGATAGCCTTATATCTACCCCAGCGCTTAGAACAGTGCTTTGCATATAGTAAGCATTTAACTAATACCATCATTATGAGAAGCAGCATAGCCTAGTGGAAAGGCTATGGGCCTGGGAGTCAAAAGGACCTGGGTTCTAAATCCTTGCTCAGCCATTTATCTGCTGTGTGTCCTTGGACAAGTCACTTTGCTTCTCTGGGCCTCAGTTACCTCATCTGTAAAATGGGGATTAAGACGGTGAGCCCCACATGGGAAAACCTGATAGTCATATTTACCCCAGCACTTAGGACAGTGCTTGGCACATAATAAGTGTTTAACAAATAGCATCATTATGAATATTATTATTAGGAAGAGGGAGGGCATTCCAGGCAGGATGTGGGCAAGAGGCCAGTGGTGAAACAGATGAGATCGAGATACAAGTGAGAAGATTGGCATTAGAGGAGCGAAGTGTATGGGCTGGCCTGTAGAAGGAGAGTAGCGTGGTGAGGTAGGAGGGAGCAAGGTGATTGACTGCTTTGACGCTGATGATAAGGAGTTTCTGTTTGAGGGGGAGGTGGATGGGCAATCACTGGAGGTTCTTGAGTGGTGGGGAAAGGTAGCCTGATGCTTTTGTAGAAAATTGATCCAGGCAGCAGAATGAAGTATGGGCTGGACTGAAGTGAGCCCACTGTGGGAGGGGAGCCAGAGTTCAGTGACAGCTGCTGATGTGTGCTGAAGCAGCATGGGATAAGGCCTAGGAGTCAGAAGGTCGTAGATTCTAATCCTGGCTCTGCTATTTGTCTGCTCTGTGACTTTGGGCAAGTCACTTCACTTCTCTGGGCTTCAGTTACCTCATCTGTAAACTAGGGATTGAGACTAGGAGCCCCACATGGGACAGGGACTGTGCCCAACCTGATTTGCTTGTATGTACCCCATGGCTTCGTACAGTGCCTGGCAGATAGTAAGCACTTAACAAATATCACAATTATTATTATTAACTTCTTAAGCCTGTCAAACATCTCTGACTCCCAGGAACCTCTTTGTTCTCTCAATCTAAAGCCTCCTCTGAAATGAGAGTTTCTTTGGTTTTACACACACACACATACACACACATACACACACACACACTCACACTCTCTCACATAGGCTAGACATCAAATTTCTCAATTCCCAGTCCCTGCCTCTTTTAGAGGACAGGGATTGAAACCCTACTTTACAGATGAAAGAAGCTGAAGTGACTTGATCGGGGTCAACAGCCAAGCGGAACCGCTGGGATTAGAACCAGATCCTCTGACTCCCAGGCCCGGGCACTTTCCACTAATTAATCAGTCAATCAATCAATCAATCATATTTATCAGGCACTTACTGTGTGTAGAGGACTGTACTTAAAGCCTGAGAGAGTACAATATGAGACAATTGGAAGACAAATTCCCAACACATGAGTTCACAGTCTAGAGGGCTTTGCTGTTCTGCTGCTCCCCTGAGCATTCAATAAATGACCTCTCCTATTCCCCTCTGTAGTCTCATGCTATCTACCAGTTACCTGACCTCTCTAGCTCCCCCAACCTTGCCCACAATTGCTCCCTGCCCCCCCTACCTTCCTACATTTTTCTCCCTAATGTTCTCCCTTCTTCCTGGGCCTCTCTCTAATCTCCACCATCATGGTCCATCATCCCTCCTATAACTGGGCATGTCTCTCTGCTAACATAGACATAAATTAATAATGATGGCATTTGTTAAGTGCTTACTATGTGCCAAACACTGTTCTAAGTGCTAGGGGAGATACAAGGTAATCAGATTATCCCACCCGGGACTCACAGTCTTAATCCCCATTTTACAGATGAGGTAACCGAGGCACAGAGAAGTGAAGTGATTTGCCCAAGGTCACAGCGCGGACAAGTGGCGGAATCGGGATTAGGATCCGTGACCTCTGACTCCCAAGTCCATGTTCTTGCCACTAGGCCATGGTCTTCTCATATTAGGTAGATAAAGTTTTCAATAGCTCTATGAGGCAGATAGAATTTTAGGGTCTTCCCTAATTTAACCCGATTTCTAACACTTGAACGACTATTTTAACATCTGGGTAGAGTGAAGAAAAATAGTGGTTTAAAAATTGAGGGTTTTTTTAAGCATTTTCATGGCCAAAATGGATTCATGTCGATTTATGAATCTATCCTAATTCTCCCAAACTGGCTTTAAGTCGATTGAGTGCATCTGCGTGATGAATTGTCAATATCCTGTCTTGTCAATGTCAGTACCAATGTCACAAGGCTATAGTCCTATAGCCTGGAGTTCCCTCTCCACCAGAGTTGGAGAGTAGTAGAATTCATATTTATCAGGCACTTACTGTGCGCAGAGCATTGTACTAAGCCCCAGAAAAGAGTTGTGCCTTACGATATGTGAACGTAAGTGGGGGACACTGGGGACAGACTCATCAAGAACAATGAATAAAACATCAAAACCACATAAAGGACAAGGGCAAATACACAGTGCATAAAATAAAAACAAAAGTTAGTAGGGAGCATGACTGGAGGAGCATAATTTCAGGCTCCTTGTGATTCAGTGTCCACTGCAAACCCATAGTCACAGCAACGGCTACAGTAGCCACTAGCCTTTCCAAGGTGAAATGAGGCCTCCTGCTTCAGGTGCTGTTCTCTTTCCAGCAGAAGGCCAGGGGCAGGCAGTTTAAGTTGGATCACCTGCAGAGTGCAGCTGCTGGGGAGAGGCTGAAAGCACGCAGAGAGATGAGGCTGCAGGTGAAGGATGTTTCTTTCAGCCGTGGTGGTGAAGAAAGGCCGAGATGGGTGTCCGGAGGCTTGGGCTATTCCCCTCTTCTTTCCTGTCATGGCTGGAGTGGGTGCCTGCCCCCTGGTAGGAGCGGTATCTGTCACGTGCCCACAGTCTGGAGCCCCTTGCCATCCGGGCTCTGAGCTAGAGATGTAAGACTATAGACTGTAAACTTGTTGTGGGCAGGGTATGTGTTTATTGTTATATTGAACTCTCCCAAGCGCTTAGTGCGGTGCTTTGCACACAGTAAGTGCTCCATAAATACAAATGAATGAATGAAGGAGGTCCATGGTTCTCTGGTACTTCAAGGGTGTGTCCAATACTGAAAGCCTCATCTCCCCTCCCAAATCCTCTTATCCTCCTCCTAACTTTCCCACTGCTGTTGGCCACACCACCATCCCCCCATCTCTGAAACCTGTAACAGTGGCATTATCCTTGACTTGTCTCTTTTTTTCAACCCACATATTTAGTCACCAAGTCCCTTTGGTTCTTTCTCCACATTGTTAGAATCTGCCCTTTCCTTTCCATTGAAATTGCCATCAGCCCTATTCCAAATATCACTCCCTCCCTATCACCCCCCCCCCCCCACAAAAAAAGTATTCTCAGTTGTTTGATTGAAAAGATCTAATTTTATGTTAGACAATCCGGTTTTCAGCTGGCATGTACTTTGACTGGGTTGTATTCAGCATCAGATGTTTTTATATCAAATATTTTCATTTCCAGCACTGAACATCCCTATGTTAGAGCTTCAGGTGCCAAGTTTTATGGCTTGGACTTGGCGCTCAAATCCATGTGGATTAGTAGTGGATTAGTGGGTTGAGTAATTGTCTGTCAGATATGAAGAGGGAGGGCATTCCAGGCCAGAGGCAGGATGTGGGCGAGAGGTTGGTGGCGAGTTAGATGAGATCGAGCTCTAGTGAGTAGGTTGGCATTAGAGGAGTGGGCTGGGTTCATTCATTCAATAGTATTTATTGAGCGCTTACTATGTGCAGAGCACTGTACTAAGCACTTGGAATGTACAAATTGGTGACAGATAGAGACAGTCCCTGCCCTTTGACGGGCTTACAGTCCAATCGGGGGAGACGGACAGACAAGAACAATAGCAATAAATAGAATCGAGGGAATGAACATCTCATTAAAACAATAGCAAATAAATAGAATCAAGGTGATGTACATCTCATTAACAAAATAAATGGGGTAATGAAGATATATACAGTTGAGTGGACGAGTACAGTGCTGAGGGGGTGGGAAGGGAGAGGGGGAGGAGCAGAGGGAAATGGGGGGAAAAGAGGGTTTAGCTGCGGAGGGGTGAAGGGGGCGGTAGAGGGAGTAGAGGGAAAAGGGGAGCTCAGTCTGGGAAGGCCTCTTGGAGGAGGTGAGCTTTAAGTAGGGATTTGAAGAGGGGAAGAGAATTAGCTTGGCGGAGGTGAGGAGGGAGGGCATTCCAGTACCGTGGGAGGACGTGGCCCAGGGGTCGACGGCGGGATAGGCGAGAACGGGGGACGGTGAGGAGGTGGGCGGCAGAGGAGTGGAGCGTGTGGGGTGGGCAGTGGAAAGAGAGAAGGGAGGAGAGGTAGGAGGGGGCAAGGTGATAGTTGTAGTAGGAGAGCAGCGAGGTGAGGTAGGATGGAGCACTCAAGATGATTGAGTGCTTTAAAGTCGATGATAAGGAGTTTCTGTTCGAGACAGAAGTGGATGGGCAACCACTGGAAGTTCTTGAGCAGTGGAGAAACATGGCCTGAATGTTTTTGTAGGAAAATGATCCAGGCAGCAGAGGGAAGTATGGACTGGAGTGGGGAAAGACAGGAGACAGGGAGGTCAGCAAGGAGGCTAATGCCATAATCAAGGCGCAATATAATGGGTGCTCAGTTTGGGTGGAGAGGAAAGGGTGGATCATAGTGATATTTTGAAGGTTGATCCGACAAGATTTAGTGATAGATTGACTATGTGGGCTGAATGAGAGGGAGGAGTCAAGGACAATGCCAAGTTTATGGTCTTGTGAGACAGGACGGTGGTGCTGCCTATAGTGATGGAAAAGTCAGGTGAAGGGCTGGGTTTAGGAGGGAAGATAAGGAGTTCTGTTTCTGAAATATTAAGTTTGAGTTGATGGCAGGACATCCAAGTAAAGTTGTCTTGAAGACAGGAGGAGATGCAAAAGTGCAGAGAGGGAGAGAGATGAGGGGTGGAGATGTAGATTTGGGCATCATCCACATAGAGATGGTGGTTGAAGCCATGGGAGTGAATGAGTCCTTCAAGGAAGTGGGTGTAGATGGAGAATAGAAGGAAACGCAGAACTGAGCCTTGAGGGACAGTGATAGTTAGGAGGTGGGAGGCAGAGGAGGAGCCCATGAAAGAAACTGAGAATGAGTTATCAGAGAAATAGGAAGGAGAACAAAAGAGGAGAGAGTCAGTGAAGTCGAATTTGGATAGTGTTTCCAGGAGAAGGGGGTGGTCGACAGTGTCATTCTAAGTGCTAAGACTGTGAACTTGTTGTGAGCAGGGAGTGTCACTGTTTATTGTATTTTCCCAATTGCTTAGTACAGTGCTCTGCACACAGTAAACACTTAATAAATAATATTGAATGAATGAATGAACACACAGGTGGGAATTAGACATTATCCCTGTCCCTTAGGGAGGCTCATAATCTCAGAGATAAACTCTGAGAGAACAAGGATTGTGTTTATTATTCTCTCTCAAGCATTTAGTACACTCATCTGCAGAGTAAGTGCGTAATAAATATCACTGATTCATTGGAAGAGCCCCACCTGTGTGTTTTCCCCTTAGTCCTCCAAGACTGCACCTCATAGATACCTAGTACCTAGATTGTAAGCTCTTTGTGGGCAAGGAATGTGTCTACCAACTCTGTTCTATTAAAAACTTAGTACAATGCTTACACAGTAATCACTAAATAAATATCATTGATTGGTTGAATCAATCCATCAATTGAATTTACTGAGCACCAAGTGTGTGCAGAGCTCAACACTAAATCCTTGGGAATGGACAATAGAGTTGGCAGATGTGACCCCTGCCTTCAGTGTGTTTTTGATATGCAAGGCACCAAGGTGACAAATCAGTCGATGGCATTTAGTCAGTGCTCCCTGACCTATACAAGCTCTCTAAGGATGAAAAGGGAAAAAGAAGAGCTTAATGTGAAAGAGTGATTTCCCTCTGTGTTTATATTTGTTCCTAGTTTTCCACTCAAGAGGTCAGAATCTAACATTTCCTTCAGAATCTGAAGTACTTGCTGATTGAGGTGTTTTTTTTCCCCCCACCCCCTTGACAATCTCTTCCTTGAAGGATGTACTAATGATTAGTAATTATTATTTGAAAGGGATAATCTCCTCATGGCTCATTCCTAATCCTCGAAGCAAAATAGATTAGCCTCTTCCCTTTAGGTTCTGATGTCCCTTGTCCCGGTTGGGTTGTTTCTGATGGCCAGGGAAACCTTCTCCTTGGGACCCTCGGAGAGGCTGAGATCAGAGACTTAAGAGCATGATTCATGTCGAGGCTCTATTGCATCAGTGTGCCCGCACAGAGGGGGAGGGAAAGAGCCAGAGGGAAAGAGCTTTTGTCAAAGCTCAACTAACCCCTTCCCCACTCCCAGGTACCTTTAGTCATCAGCTCTGGCTCTACACTGATTATAGGCACATATGAATCAGATGGACTCCTCCCCCCGCCCCACTTTTTGGTATTTGTTCAGCAGTTACTATGTGTCAAACACCGCTCCGAGTACTGGGGTAGGTACAAGTTGATTAGATCGGACACAGTCCCTCTCCTGCATGGGGCTCATGGTCTAAGTAGGCAGGAGAACAGGTATCCCCATTTTACGGTTGAGGAAACTGAGGCACAGAAAGCTAAGTGACTTGCCTGAGGTCACACAGCAAGCAAATGGCAGAGCCAGGATTAGAACTCAGGTCCTTCTGACTCCCAGGACCGTGCTCTATCCACTAGTCCATATTTCTTCCCTTTCCTAGGCCACCCTGGTTAAGCCAGTCAGTGTATTGCTTTAGAGAATAGGGCATTCTACAAGTCCTACTTACACTGTGAGTACCACGTAGGACGGGAACTGCCTACGGCCTGATATCCATCATATTCACTGAGCGCTTACTATGTGCAGAACACTGTGCTTGGGAGAGAACAGTACAACAGGGTAGTCAGACAAGTTCCCTGCCTACAATGAGCTTACAGTCTCGAGGGAGGGAAGACATTAATGTAAATCATTTATAAGATATATTTTATAGATATTACCAAATTTAAAGTGATTTTGCATCTGCGGTAGGGATCAGTATGATGCTTGGAACACTTAACAAAGACATCTATCATTATTATTATTATTATTATTAAGCACACCTTCCCTTTTGGAATGGGGTGCAAATTCAGCTCTGTGAAGATTTTGTGAAAGTCTGAAAAACATCTAACAGTAGAACTGTGGTGTTTACGGTATGACTCATGAACCTTAAGCACTTGGGAAACAGAAGCCAAACCCAGATCAATCTAACCACCAATGGTGTTTATTGAGTGCTTGCTGAGTGCAGAACACTGAACTAAGGTCTTGGATGAATACAGTACAGTCAAGTTGGTAGTCATGGTTCCCCTCTTTTTTTTCTTTAAAATGGTATTTGGTAAATGCTTTGTACCAGGCACTGTACTAAGTGCTGGGGTAGATACAAGCTCATCAGGTTGAACACAGTCTATATTCCACAGGGGGCTCACAGTCTTAATCCCTGTTTTACAGATGAGGTAACTGAGGCACAGAGAAGTTAAGTGACTTGCTTAAGGTCACAAAGCAGACGAGTGGTGGAGCTGGGATTAGAATTTATTTGTAATGATGTGTGTCTCTACCGCTCTAGACTGTAAGCTCATTATGGGCAGGGAATGTTGTATGGTATTGTTATATTGTACTTTCCCAAGTGCTTAATACAGTGCTCTGCACACAGTAAGCGCTCAATACATGCATTTGAATGAATGAATGAATGAATGAATGAACTCAGGTCGTCAGTCTCCCAGGCCCATATTCTATCCACTAGGCCATGCTGCTTCTCAAAGAGCTTCTCAAAGCTCCTTCTCAAAGAGTCCCTGCCCTCAAAGACCTTACTACCTAATGGGGAAGCCAGACAGTAAACTACAGGTAGAAGAAGAAATACACTGTTTTCTAAAACAATATACTGACTCTCTTATCCTGGCTGACCTGCGAAAGGGAAGCAGCGGGGCCTCGTGTATAACGATATTTATATATACATATGTAGGTGCTGTCAGTGTGGTAACATCACCGTGCTTAGGTAGAGACAAAAGGGCAAGTTTTGGATTTTACAATCTAAAGGGGGAAAGTGACGAAAATTATTTTCAGATATCATTATCAATCCATCAGTGGTATTTATTGAGTGCTTACTATGTGCAGAGCACTGTACTAAGTGCTTGGGAGAGTACAAAACAACAGAATTAGCAGATACGTCTTCTGCCTGTAATGAGTTTATATCTAATAATGTTGGTATTTGTTAAGCGCTTACTATGTGCAGAGCACTGTTCTAAGGGCTGGGGTAGATACGGGTCATCAGGTTGTCCCACGTGAGGGTCACAGTCTTCATCCCCATTTTACAGATGAGGTAACTGAGACCCTTAGATTAGACCGTAAGCCCGTCAAACGGCAGGGACTGTCTCTATCTGTTGCCGGCTTGTTCATTCCAAGCGCTTAGTACAGTGCTCTGCACATAGTAAGCACTCAATAAAATACTACTGAATGACCCAGAGAAGTTAAGTGACTTGCCCACAGTCACACAGCTGACAAGTGGCCGAGCCGGGATTTGAACCCATGACCTCTGACTCCCAAGCCCGGGCTCTTTCCACTGAGCCACGCTGCTTCTCAATCTGTACACCTTTTCCCCAACCCTCTTCCCGGCCTCCTCTCCTCTGCACATTGCACACTGATATGGAAATTACTACTTTTCCCTGCTCTCCTCCACTTTGCTAACAGATGATGAAACTGAGTTTCTTTGGAGCTTTGGCCAGGTGGTTTTCCCGCTCGCTTATCTACAGATCCATTCTTTCTTTATCCTCTTCTTTCCCTGAGCTTTGAGTCTTTCTCTTCTCATAGAGACTGCAAGCTACTTGAGGGCAGGGATCGTATTCTTCCAATCACCTAATATAGTGCTCGACACACAATAGGCCTTCCATAAATACTGTTGATTGATCAGCACTTGCTATGTGCTGGAATAGATCCAAGGCAATTAGATTAGACCCAATCCCTGTCCTAAATGGGGTTTAAGAGGTAAGGTAAAGAGGTATTTTATTTCCATTTTGAAGAAGAGACCCAGAGCGGTTAAGTGACTTGTCCAAGGTCACGCAGCAGGCCAGGGCTGAGCTGGGACGAGAACCTAGATCTCATGACACTTTGTCTCGTGACCTTTGCACTAGAACATGCTGCCTCCCCTGAAACTTATTTGGCCATTTTTTTGATAAAAAGAAAATTCAAACAATCAATGCTATTTATTAAGTGCTTACTATATGCAGAGCACTGTACTAAGCACTTAGGAAAATACACTACAACAGAGTTGGTAGACTCTATCACTGCCCTCAAGGAACTTAGACTCTACAGGGGGAGACAGATGGAAACCCTTGACTTTGAAGGGTTCTGCTAGCTGATTCTACTAGATTGAAAACTCCCTGAGGCAGGGATCAGGTGTATAATTCTATTTACTCTTCCAAGAGCCTAGTACAGTGCTCTGCTCTTAGAAGGTACTCAATGAGCACTATGGATTGATTCTGTGCCGTTCCCTAAGTGCACAGAGTACAGTGGGGTGAGAGCATTTGTATACTTAATGGTTTAGCACACTAGGTTTGGAGGGCTGAGAAGATATTCCTACCAGTGACTCAGTGGCAGGAGAGTGGAAGACCAAAGGCTACAGTGTGGCATTTAAAAAAATGGCAAAGGAAACCAGATGAGCCTTGACAGTAGGAAAGTACTGGAAGTGGATTTTTTTTCCATAAAGGAGAAGCAGCTGAATATTTAAAAGAATGTTGTTCTTTTGTGCTGTTTGTCTGCAACCGCTTTATTAATCTAGTGTTTTGGGGGAGGCAGCATTGCCCATTAGAAAGATCATGGTGGTGGAAGTCATGAGACCCAGTCCTATACTAGCCTCGGTTTCCTCATCTATCAAATGGGGATAAAATACCTACTCTCCCTACTTGTGTTGTGAGTCCCTTATGGGACAGGTTCTGGGTCTGATCTGATTATTTTGTTTCTATCCTAGGGCTTAGCCCAATGCTTTGGCCCAGTAAGTGCTTACTAAATATTATTACTATTCTGAGGGCTTCTGAGTCCTCTTCCCACGTTTTACATGAATTCAGTAGTAGTACTTCTGTGTTTCCATCAAGGATAAGGCAGTCGGGAAGAGATTAAACTGCAGTTGAAAGTATTCAGGTTAGGTACTAAGGAGAACTTTCTGAACTGTAACAAATGTGAGACCCCCAAATGTATTTTCATGGGAGGCTGTAGAGTCGTCTTTTGAAGGTTTTTATAAAAAAGAGAAATGGAAATCTCTTAGGAATGTGTTGAGTTGAGCTGGGGTGAGAACAGGCTTTGCCAAACACCTATTAGTCTCTTGGCCATCCCCAGGGGAGTGAATCTTGGAGAAGTAGCATGGCCTAGAGGAAAGAACACGGGCTTTTCTCTTCCAGTTTTGGTTTCTAATTCTGGTTTCTAAGTTCAGATCCACCACTTCCTGCTGTGTTACCTAAGACCAGTTACGTTCTCTGGGCCTCTGTTTCCTCATCTGTTAAATGGGGATTCAATACCTGATCTCCCGCCTACTTAGTTTGTGAGCCCAATGTGTAGATTATCTTGTATCTACACCCACTCTCAGAGCATTCCTTGGCATTTGCTTAACAAATGCTACATTTATTAATGCTCTGGGCATGTAGAAACGCTCTGGGCATGTAGAAACGCTCTGGTCATGTCATTCCCCTCCTTAAAATCCTCCCTCTACCTATCAACCTCCACACGAAACAAAAACTTTTCACTCTGGGCTTCAAAGCTCTCCATCACCTTGCCCCCTCCTACCTCTCCTCCCTTCTCTCTTTCTACTGCCCACCCCGCACGCTCTGCTCCTCTGCTGCTCACCTCCTCACCGTCTCCTGTTCACTCCTAGCCCGCCATCGACCCCTGGCCCAAGTCCTCCCGCTGTCCTGGAATGCCCTCCCTCTTCACCCCTGCCAAACTAACTCTCTTTCCCTCTTCAAAGCCCTTCTGAGAACTCTCCTCCTCCAAGAGGCCTTCCCAAACTGAGCTTCACCTTTTCCCTCTGCTCCCTCTGCTGCCTCTCTGCCCCCCCGCACCTCCCCTCATCTAAGCCCCCTTTCCCCCACTTCCCTCTGCTCCTCCCCCTTTCCCTTCCCCTCCCCTCAGCACTGTGCTCATCTGCTTATCTGTATATATTTTTATTAACCTATTTATTTTGTTAATGAGAAGTACATCCCCTTGTTTCTATTTATTGCTATTGTTTTTGTCTGTCTCCCCCGATTAGACTGTAAGCCCATCAATGGGCAGGGACTGTCTCTATCTGTTGCTGAATTGTACATTCCAAGTGCTTAGTACAGTGCTCTGCACATAGTAAGCACTCAATAAATGCTATTGAATGAATGAATAAATACTATTGAAGAATGAATATTAATATTGGCTTGTAAAGAGCAATCCCGCTCACCTTTGAAGAGGCTTAGCTCTTTGCCCATGATGGACCTGTTTTGGAAGCTTTTTTCTTGAAACTGCTACTAAAAGTACAGTTGATGGTTCAGACCTTGGCAGGCAGGGAACCAATTCCAGAGATCGGGAGACTTGTTCGCTGGCTAAGCCTGCTCAGGAAGAAGGACTCAGTGGCCCAGGCTACTTAGGGAAGAGAGAGCCTCTGACTGACTGCCCCTTTATCACCGGGAGCCCAGGAGGTAGAGACTGCCATAGTTTTTTCAGCATGCTGCAGGCTCCAAGGGCAGAGACTTCTCATCTGTTTATTTGATTTTTTAAATTGGGCTCTTTGCTCTAAAAAAGCCTCCGGGCACGAGCGCAATAGAATTATTCAATAAGATGTTTAATTCAATTGACAGCAGCATGTTAAAAGAAAAACAGGAAGCAGAGAGCCAGGGCAGGTCCTATAATGCGCTAGATCTGGAGACCTCGTGGAGCTGCCACAAGGCAGCTTTTTTGACCTGTTGTCCTGAGTAGGAATAAATTGGCTTCCTGGGACTAGGACAGGCAGGATGTGGCCCCTCTCCACGCAGTGAATCAATCAATCATTCAGTCAGTGGTATTTATTGAGCACTTACTGGGTGCAGAGCACTGAACTGAGTAAATAATGATAATAATAGTAATCATAGTGTTTGTTGAGTGCTTACTATGTGGGGTAGATAGGAGATAATCAGGTCTAGCATGGGGGTCTCGCTCCAAGAAGGAGGGAGAACAGGTATTGAATCCCCATTTTACAGATGAGAACTGAGGCACAGAGAAGTTAAGTAATTTGCCCAAGGTCACACAGCAGGTAAGTGGCAGAGCTGGGATTAGAACCCAAGTCCTCTAATGTCCAGGCCCATGTCTTCCTACCAGGCCTTATATAATCTAACAGGGGAGACCCTTAAATAAATTTCTGGGGGGACCAACAGAACATAAAGATATGTACATAAGTACTACTGTAAGTACACTAGTGGATAGGAAACATGTCTACCAACTCTATTGTCCTCTCCCAAGTGCCTAGTATAATGCTCTACACGCAATAAGCATTCAATAAATACCCTTGGTAGATTGAAGTGCTTAGATGATGCAGAAGTGCAGAAATGTCAGTTGTGGGTGGAAGAGGGAAGCCCCACCATTTTCTCACTCCTCAGGTGATGGTGACAGCCATGAGACACATCAATCAATCAATCAATTGTACTTATTGAGCACTTAATGTGTGCAGCACACTTTACTAAATGGTTGGGAGAGTACAACCCAGCAATGCAGCAAACACATTCCCCGCCCCAAATGAGCTTACAGTCTAGAGGGGGAGGCAGGCAATGTATAAATAAATTATGGTATGTACCTAAGTGCTGTGGGGCTGGGGGGATGTGAATAAATGGTGCAAGTCAGGGTGATGCAGAAGGGAGTGGGAAAAGAGGAAATGAGAGCAGAGTCAGGAGGAGATGTGCCTTCAAAAAGGCTTAGAAGGTGGGGAAAACAATTGGCAGTCAGATATGAAAAGGAAGTGTGTTCCAGGCCTGAGACATAACAAGACATTTATTATTATTATTATTATCATCATTATTGTTGTTACATTTGTTAAGTGCTTTCTATGTGTCAAGCACTGGTCCCACATTAGGCTCACGTCCACGTGAGAAAGAGATTTAATCCCCATTTTACAGTTAAGGAAACAGCCACAGAGAAGTTAAGTGACTTGCCCAAGGTCACAGAGCAGGCAATTGGCAGAGACAGGGTTAGATCCCAGGTCCTCTGTCTCCCAGTTTCATGCTCTTTCCACTAGGCCATGCTGCTTCTCAAGCCTCGCTGTTTCTGATTTGAATGAGCTCAGATCTGCCTTCTTCCCCCTCCCCAAAGGGGAAAAGGCTTATCCTGGTTGAAGGGGGAGATTCAAGCCAAAGAGGCTGGTGGGGCTGGGGAAGAAGGGAGCGGAGAAGAAAGGGAAGGTCTTTGACAAACAACCATGGCTGTGAGCAGTGAAAGGACATGCGTTCTTGAGTCCCCAGTCACTCAGAAGGCCGGCGCCTCATGGTGAGGCCCAGCTCTGCCTAAGGCTCTGGGCTCCCTGGGGGCTCTCTCTGCAGGCTGCTCCACCTCAGGCCGCTTGGCCCCTGCTCATCCCTGCTGCCCTTTGAGGTGGTCAGTGCGCCATGTCCGCATCTCACTACATTTGTCCCTCGCTAGCTTCATGACCGGTGTTCCCCCAGAGCTGAGCCACACTCCTCCTGGCAGAACACGATCGGAAGCTGGGAAAGGTTAACTTAAAGGTGAAATCAAAATAGTTAAGTCACACTCTGCAATTAGAACTTTGTAAGGAGCAGCTTCCATATCTTTCCCATCCTCTTTCTTGTCCCCTATTCCCCCCTTTCTTCTCCTCCCCCCATTCTTTCTTTCTCTCCTCTCCTTTCCCCCTCCCCTCCTTTCTTTCTCCCCTCCCATCCCTCTCCAACCTCCCGCCCCCTCTCCTTTTCCTTCCAGCTTCTCCTGTGCAGAGATGGAGATAATGAAAGAAAAGGCTTCGATTTTTAAGAGTCTTCCTGACACCCAGAAAGACCGGAGGGAAGACAGCAAGTTTTCTCTAGTTGTGAGAGAAACAAGCAGTGCAGAAGGAGCTAAACCAACTGGCCCGGGGGAGGACGGTTAGCTACAAAATGCTACCTTCCCCTCTCCGTCCCCACTTCTTCATCCCCCTCTCCCAAGATGGATTTGCTGTCCTCTTCCCACCCCAAGTTCTCCTGGGATGTTCTGGCAGACCAGCTCGGAGGGGGCGGGGTTGGGGGTGCAGGGAGATTAGAGCTGGAGCTCTCTCTGGAAATCAGAAGAGAACAGAGAAGACGGATATTTAGAGATCAATATCCGGCGCATGAGAGATTAAAAAAAATTCAATATTAGTTTAAAAGGCTTTTTGTTATGGGAGGCGGGGAAAACCCCCATTTAATGACCTGTCTAATGCAAGGGGAAATGGGAACCATTCTGAATGCTTTTTTTCAGATAAACAGAAGAGGACAGTCTCCCTCAGGGGTTAGTTTTGAGGAGTTTCAGGGCTTATTATCTGATGCTTGCGCCCTGGGAAAGTGTTGAGACAGAGAGACAGAAGAAGCCTGATCTATGAAAGCAAAAGGTGGAAGAAATTTGGATTGTTAGCCTCTGTGAGAGCCAGAGACCCTGTTTTATTTTTCCCCCATTCTAGTTTTCCCCCACTTGATTAACCACTTGTATTTATTGAAGTGTTTAATGTGTTCAGGGCACTGTCCTAAGCACTTGGGAGGGTGCCATGTAGCGAAGTTGGAAGACACATATCCTGACTACAACAAGCTTACAGTCCAGAGGGGGAGGCAGACTTTAATGTAAATAAATTACAAATATGTACATAAGTGCAGTGGGTTTGAGGGAGGGTTGAATAAGGGTGCAAATTCAAGTGCAAGACTGACACAGGAGGGAGTGGGAGAAGAAGAAATGAGGGTTTAGTTGGGGAAAGCCTCTTGGAGGAGATGTGCTTTAAATAAGGCTTTGAAAGTGGGGAGAGTGATTGTCATATATGAAGAGGGAGGGCATTACAGGACAGAGGCAGGACATGGACAAGAGGTGGTGGTGAGATAAACGAGATTGAGGTACAATGAGTAGGTTGGCATTAGGGGAGTGAAGTGTGCAGACTAGGCTGTAGTAGGAAATCACTGAGGTGAGGTAGGAGGGGACAAGGTGATTGAGTCCTTTAAAGCCGTTGTAAGGAGTTTCTGTTGATGCCGGAATGGATGGGCAACCACTGGAGGTTCTTGAGAAGAGGGAAACCTGGATTGAATGATTTTGTAGAAAAATGACCCAGGCAATAGAATGAAGCATGGACTTGTGAGGCAGGAGACAGGAGGAAGGGAGGTCAGCACAGAGGCTGATGCAGTAATCAAGTCAGAATACAATAAATTCTCAGATTGTTGTGGGGGCAGTTTGGATGGAGAGGAAAGGGTGGATTTTAGTGATGATTTGGTAACACTGAATATGTAGACTGAGTGAGAGAAATGGATGGAGAAAAACTCTAAGGCTATGGGCTTGTGAGACAGGGAGGGTGATAGTGCTGTCTAAAATGATGGGAAGGTGGAGGGGAGGACAAGGTTCATATGGGAAGATAAGAAGTTCAGTTTTGGACAGGTTAAATTTGAGTTGTTGGTAGGACATCCAAGTAGAGATGTCTTGAAAGCAAGAGGTGCAAGACTAGAAAAAGAGAGAGGTCAGGGCTAGAGATGCAGTTTTGGGGATCATCCTTATAGAGACGGTAGTTGAAGCCATGGGAGCGAATGAGTTCTCCAAGGGAGTGAGTGTAAATGGAAAATAGTATCCCTGAGGGGTTTGGGGGCAGAGAAGGAGCACACGAAAGAGATTGAGAATGAGCGGGAAGAGAGATAGGAGGAGAACCAACAGAGGACAATGTTAGTGAAGCTGAGGTTGGGTAGTGTTTCCAGGAGACAGTGTCGAAGGTAGCTGAGAGTAGAGGAGGATTAGGATGGAGCAGAGTCCATTGGATTTGGCAAGAAGGAAATCTCCGAGGAACTCTTAGAGAGCATTTTCTGCGGAGTGAAGGGAGTGCAAACCAAATTGGAGGGGTCAAGGAGAGAACTGGTAGAGAGGGAGTGGACAACTCACTCAAGGCATTTGGAGAGGAGTGGTGGAGGGTGATAACTGGATGGAGCTGTGGGGTCAAGGGAGATTTTTTTTATAATCTAGGAGAGATGAGCATGTTTGAAAGCAGTAGGGAAAAAGCCACCGAAGAGTGAGCAGTTGAAGATGGTGTTCAGGGAGAGAAGAAAGGATTTGATAAAGTGTGAAGGGTCTTTCCATATCTTCAAAGAAATTATATCTCCTCTAGGAAGCCTTTCTTAAGCTTTCATCTCCTCTATTTTCCCTCCTTGAGGGCAGGAATAGTGTCTATCAACTCTTTAGCGCTTAGTACAGGACTAAGTAAGCCCTCAATCAGTCAATCTATCGGTGGAATTTATTGAGCACTTACTGTGTAGAGAACATTGTCCTAAGAATGTCAAGAGTACAATTCAACAGAGTTGGTACATACATTCCTTTCCCACAGTGAGCTTTCAGTCTAGAAGGGGGAGACAGGCATTAAACTAAATAAATAATTTATGGCTATGTACATAATTTACAGATATGTGCACTCAATAAATGCCATTGATAGATCGACTGTTAGTGGTGAGAGCCAAAATGTTGACAATTTATTGGTTGTGGAAGCCATTTTGGGACCTGCCCATCTTCCTCTCTTATATTAAGATGGTGTTGGAAACTTACCAGGGTAACTTTAGGTGCTAGTCGATTATCCTTGGCTTCATGTTCTGTCTGGGGCCTAATTTATGTCTAACTTCCTTGGAGTTCAGTCTGGTTACCTGAGAGAGCCTGTAGAGATTGTCCAGGTCAGCTAGCCAAATGGCACCACACTGCCTGGGGTTGAGTCCTCTCCCAAGGTGGCTCCACCTTATCATCAATGGTATTTATTGAGTGCTTACTGTGAGAGATCAGTGTACTAACTACTTAGGAGGGTACAGTACACAAGAGTGGTAGACACAACCCCTGTTCACAACTAGCTTATGGTCTGGAGGACCATAGAGGACAGTCTAGAAGACACCTCTGTCCCAAACCTTAAAAAGTGGGCGGTGGCACAGCTATGATGACCAGCTGGTCTGTCTCCTGTCACATAGGGATACAGCGCTGGTTATCTTTTTGACCGGAATTTTAATTTTGAGCACCCTCCCTGCCTCTGCCTTGGCTTCTGGTATACCTATGTTCAGAGAATAATAACAATAATAATAACAGTTATTATTATTATGGTACTTGTTAAGCACTGACTATGTGCCAAACACTTTTCTAAGAGCTAGAGGAGATGCAAGCTAATCTGGTTGGCCACAGTCCCTGTCCCACATGGAACTCATACTCTTATCCCCATTTTGCAGATAAGGTGACTGAGGCCCAGAGAAATGAAGTGACTTGCCAAGGTCACACAGCAGACATGTGGTGGAGCTGGGATCAGAATCCAGGTCCTTCTGACTCTCAGGCCTGTGCTGTATCTACTACGCCACACTGCTTTTACAGAGGGACCAGGTCAGGGATCACAGAGGCTCTAGAGTAAGTGGGAAGGTTAGGAGTTACCCTGGAAAAATGCTCTAAGCTCAGGTGGTCTGAGGTAAACTTCTTCAAATTGTCCTGTGTGATGAGAATGGCATTTGTTAAGCACTTACTATATGTCAAGCACTGTTCTGAGCCCTGGGGTAGATACCAGTTAATCAGGCTGGACACAGTTTCTATCCCACACGGGGATCCCAATCTAAGGAAGGAGAACAGATATTGAATCCCCATTTCCCCATTGAGGAAGCTGAGGCATAGAGAAGTGAAGTGACTTGCTGTGAGATCTTTATGTAATGTTGCGTGCCTAGGGTTAAACATGTGGCATCACCTAAGCGCTTAGTACAGTGCTCTCACACAGGAAGTGCTCAATAAATATGACTGACTGAATGAATGAATGTGCACCTCCTTGTCAGGTATCGATGCTGATGGGCAGTGACCCCCTAGGCCCAGCAGTAAAACAGAATGAGGAGGAGGAGGTACATTGATCATGAAACGGCTGCCCCGGCAATATCAAAGACGATGGAGCTCTTGACCCCTCTTTCCTACTCTTGCATCCGTGGTATGTGCTGGTTGGATCTGTCTTCAGGATCTTCTTGGAATCCTCTCCCCTGTTACTTCTTGTAAAGCAGATACTGGCTGGGTGCTTCCATGGTTCTGAGGCAGAAACGGCTTCACCTCTATACAGTGTGGCTTAGTGGAAAGAACCCGGGCTCGGGAGTCAGAGGTCGTGGGTTCTAATCCCGGCTCAGCCACTTGTCTGCTGTGTGACCTTGGGCAGGTCACTTCACAGAGTGTGCCTCAGTTACCTCATCTGTAAAAATGAGGATTAAAAGATGTGAGCCCCATGTGAATCCATCTGATTACCCTCTATCTACCCCAGGGCTTAGAACAGTGCTCAGCATATAGTAAGGGCTTAACAAATACCAACATTATTATTATTATTATTATACTTCTCTATTTCTGCCGAGTCACCACCTGGAAGGCAATGTCTTGGCTAGAGAAAGTGCTGATTCGGAGGTAGAGCTGGTCCATCTCTACACCTGTGGACCAGCCTTGGTCTCCCAGGAGGGTCCATTTGCTGTGCTTTGCCTTCTGGTCTCTCTTCTTTCTGGTTCCCACCCCATCCTTCTCCAGATTGATGGCCAAACAACCTGCCTGCCCAAAAGGGAAGTAAATTTTAGTTTTGTTTCCTCCTGGGGTGAAACCTTATTTTTAAGTGGAAAAAGACCACCACCCCCTTTTTCAAGTCCCCTTTTCAGTTCCTGTCTCATTTTCCCTTCACTTCGGTCCTGTCGCTGACTCCTCCCTTGGCTCTGGAAGGAGTCTTCCAAATGGCAAAAACATTGGTCAGTAGATGAGATGGAAGGAAACCATACAATCAGACCCAGGGAGTAGCCAGTGTAAGATTGTTTTCTTAGCAACCACTCTAAGGCCATTGGATGCTTGACTCTGATGGGGGGTGGGAGTGGGGCACGTCAGAGCACCCTTGGGGTATTATTGAAAGGTTGGTTCAGGTCTGGGTCGGGTAGATATCCCGGGATTCTGTTCTAAGGCTGTCTGATTTCCCTCTCCACCCTCAGTGTGGAGGATCCCTTGGAGATGTTGGACAGTCCCGAGGTGCTTCTGGGGGCTTTGGCTACTGTGGAGGAATCCTCATGACGCAGAACCTAAAACCTTAACTAGTCTGGAGTAAATTCCCCTTCTTATAATAATAACAACAATGAGTATTATTATATTATTTGTCTTAAGCACTTATTGTGTTTTAGACACTGGGGTAAATATAAAATAATCCTTCTAGACCTGTAATCTCTCTATACCGTAAGCTCACTGTGAGCAGGGAGTGTGTCTGCTTATTGTTATAGTGTACTCTCCCAAGTGCATAGTTAAGTGGTCTGCACACAGTAAGCGCTCAATAAATACTACTGAATGAATGAATGATCAGATTAGACACAGTCTCTGTCAACCCAAGACTCACAACATAAGTGATAGGGAGAAAGCAGGTGACTTAAGCACTCAGTACCTCAGTTTCCTCCTCTGTAGAATGGGACCGAGAGACCCAAAATCACACAGCAGGTCATTGGTGGTGGTGGCCCTTTCTACTAGCCCATGTCTCTGGGAACATTCCCAGGCTCCCCAACTATTCCAATCCCGCTCTGGATATCAAGATTTTCCCAAGGGCCTGGGGGAAGGTGCTTAGATTTGAGGGGGGCGGGGGTGCGATTCTGAAATTGGGTACTCTGCATGCTGAGAAAAGGAGATCATCACGCCAACCCACCATACTAGTTTGCAAACTCCCCCCTACGGCCGCTGAGGGGTCTAACTCAACCAGAACAGCGGCAGGGTGATGAGCGTTCTCTGGCGGTGTGTAATGACTCACTTTTCTAGAGTGATCAGTATCAATCCCGTCTTTTTTTTATTTTTTAAATCTCACCTCTTCATTGATTTATTCAGTAGCATTCATTAAGTCCATCATGCGTGCAAGGTCTGTACTAGGAATCTGGCTGAGCGTAATGGGGGTGAAAAAGGCGGTCCCTGCCCTTCGAGAGGTAGCAACTTGGAGCACCTGGTCTCTCTCCATCCTGATTTTAATTGGATTCCAGCATCCTTCATATCTCAGACCCACTCAGAGGTTTTTTCCCCCTTTCCTGAGCCTCTCCCCCAGACATTCAGCTAACGCCCTCCTCTGGCCGGACACAGCTGCCGCAGACTACGAGGGATGGATGAAGAACATCTCGCACACTCCTCCAACCCTTCCAACATGGATGCGACGGAAGACCCGACTAGGATGGAGGGGGAGGTGACCATCTTGGGGCAGGGCAGAGGTGCCAACTGCCTGGTGGGACAACCACGGCCTGCTCCTCAGAGGGCAGAGGTTGAGCTCCTTCGAGGCGTCTCCAATCACACCAACCACCAGGTCCGGACAAAGAGGGTAGAATCCTTTTTGCTTCTGGGACTCAGGGAGCCAAGCTCCCTTGGCCAATGCAGGATGTTGACAGTGGCAGAGATTCCTCTACACAGAAAGGGATTTAGGCACAAACCACAGAGGCCCAGAACTAATTGCTGAGGGGCACAGTGGCATGCAATGGATTGGACGAAAGAAACCTTACCCTTGCCCCTTGGAGCCCATCCAGAATGCCACGCTTTTAGGCCCTGTTGAACTGCCAGCTCCTTTTCCTTTGTTCTTTTCAGACCGTGTTTAAAAAAAAACCTCAGCCTCTTGCCAAAAGCTGAAATGAAAGAGGAATCATTTCTCCAGTCTTTGTTTCTACCCTGCCATCTCAGAGGACCAGTTTTATTTTTTTCCTGTTAAATTACATCTCCTAATTGGGTCATGTCAGTGGAGGTGACCCACATTTCAGAAGCCAACAAGTTCCCACGCACACAGGCGAAGAAGCAAATTGGGCTGGAAGAAGAAGGATGGCCAGCCCCTCTTCCTCCCTCCACACAACTCTTTCTCCTGGGACGGAGGTTGTGGTAAAACTTAATCATAAATGAGAACTGAACATTTTGGCTTGGGGCACTCTTCTGGAATCTTACCCAATGGGACATGTGGTGTAAATTGTACATCAAATATAAGCCTTCCCATTATAGTTGTGATTACTGAACTCAATCAGTGGTATTTACTGAAAACTTACTGTCTGCTGAGCACTGTACTAAACTCCTGGGAGAGCAATATAACAGAGTTGGAGACACATTCCTGCTTACAAGGAACTTTCAGTCTAAAGGGGGAGACAGATATTAAAACAAATTATGGAGATGTACGTAAGTGCTGTGGGGCTGAGGGCGAGGTGAGTATCAAGTGCTTAAAGGGTACAGATCCAAGTGCATCGGTGATGCAGAAGGGAGAGGGAGTCGGAGGAAAGACGGATTCACTAAGGAAGGACTCCTGAAGGGTTGATTTTAATTCGGCTTTGAAGGTGGGTAAAGGATCTGATATGAAGAAGACGTTCCAGGCCAGAGGTAGGACATGGGGGAGAGGTTGGTGGCAAGGTAGACGAGATAGAGGTACAGTAAGATGGTTGGTGTTTAGAGGAGCAAAGTGTGGGCTGGGTTGTAGTAGGAGATCAGTGAGGTAAGGTAGGAGAAGGCAAGCTGACTGACAGCTTTAAAGTCGCTGGTAAGGAGTATCTGTTTGATATGGAGGTGGATTGGTAGCCACTGGAGGTTCTTGAGGAGAGGGGAGAGAGATTATAGTAGGCGAGGATGAATTGGAAGAGATAAGAGTTGGACCGGTGCCTGGATTTCCTCCTGGGGTTGTTGTGAATACATAAGCGGAGGACCTGGGCTGAGGGCTGGAGCTGGAGAAGGTCGTGGCACGAGATCGGCTGTGGGAAGGTGAATGAGGGGGTCGTGTTTGGTGGAGAGAAGAGTGTACTGGTGTTCTGAATGCCAGCCCCATGCTGGGGATAGATACGGGAAAAGCCAAGGCTGCCTCTACCAGTGAGTGTCATTAGCCAAATCCTGAGAGAAACAGTTGGGTCCTGGGCGGGCACCTGGGGAAACAGGTACCTGGTACCTAACGATGTGAGACATCAGGCTGGCACTAAGCAGCACACATCCTATAGAGCTTAAAGACTAAACGTTTAGGGAGGCAGAATATGAGACAGATAAAAAAAAATGGCATTTGCTAAGTGCTTACTATGTGGCAGGCACTGTACTAAGCACTGGGGTGGATACAAGCAAATCTGTTGGACACAGTCCCTGTCCCACATAGGGCTCCCAGTATCAGTCTCCATTTTACAGGTGAGGTAACTGAGGTACAGAGAAGTGAAACAACTTGCGCAAGGTCACACAGCAAACAAGTGGCAGAGCTAGGATTAAAACACAAGTCCTTCTGACTCCCTGGGCCATACTCTATCCACTAGGCCACCTGCTCCTCTACACTGCTTGTCTTGTCCTGTCTTGTCTTATGCTGTCAGGTTATTTTCGATTCATAGCGACACCGTGGACATACCTCTCCCAGAACCCCCCGCTTACCATCTGCAATGGCTCTGGTAGCGGTTATAAAGAATTTATATAAAAACTTTCATAGAGTTTTCTTGGTAAAAATGCAGAAGTGGTTTACCATTGTTGCCTGTCCCGCAGTAAACTCAAGTCTCCGCCCTCGACTCTCTCCCGTACTGCTGCTCCTCGGCATGGGTGAATTTTGACTTGTAGCAGATTGCCTTCCACTCGCTAGCCACTGCTCAAGTTAGGAATGGGATGAGTAGGCCGCTGCTCGACTCTCCCTCTGGTAGCCGAGACTGGTAGAGTCCTGAAAACTCTCCAGTTGTGACCCTGAGAGGGGACCACGCTGCTTATGTTGGGCAGGTTTATGAGTAAGGCTTAGTGGGCCCGTGTTCTGGACCATATTTATGGATGTAACAAAATGCTCTGAATATTCCCTCTGTGATCCTATTATAACTGTACTCAGCAGTGAAAATGTTTCTTTCAATAGATAATATTGATTGAGCACTTAATGTGTGCAGAGCACTGTACTAAACACTTGGGAGAGTACAATAGGAAGAAACAGCATGGTCTAGTCAAAAGAAGCAGTGGGTTCTAGTGGATAGAGCATGGGCTTGGGAGTCAGAAGGTTCTGGGTTCTAATCCTGACTCCGCCACTTGTCTGCTGCGTGACCTTGGGTAAGTCATTTAGCTTCTCTGTGCCCCAGTTACCTCATCTGTAAAATGGGGATTAAGATTGTGAGCCCCATGTGGGACACGGACTGAGTCCAGCTTGATTAGCTGGTGTCTAACCACAGTGCTTAGTACACTGCCTGGCACAGAGTAAGTGCTTGAAAAATACAATAACATCCCACACACACCCTGAAATGAAGAAAAACCTAGGTCCTAATCCCAACTCCTCCACTTGTCTGTGTGTGTGACCTTAGGCAAGTCATTTTACATCTCTGGGCCTCAGTTACCTCACCTGCAAAATGAGGATTAAGATTGTGAGCCCCATGTGGGACATGGTTTATGTCCAACCTGATTAACTTGTTTCTGCCCCTGCGCTTAGTACAGTGTCTGGCGCATAGTGGGAATTTAACAAGCATCATAAAAGAAAAAAAGCACAGGACTAGGAGTCAGGAGAGCTGGGTTCTAATCCTGGATTAGAGACTCGCTTGCTGTGTGACTTTGGGCAAGCCACCTAATTTCTCTGTGTCACAGTTTCCTCATCTATAAAATGGGGAATAAATGACAAGCAGTGTGGCCTAGTGGAAAGAGCATGGGCTTGGGTGTCAGAGGACCTTTGTTCTTATCCCAGCTCTGTCACTTGTCTGCTATGTGACCTTGAGTAAATCACTTAACTTCCCTGTGCCTCAGTTACCTCATCTGTAAAATGGGGATTAAAGTTGTGAGCCCCACACGGGACATGGACTGTGTCCAACCTGATTATCCGTTGTTGGGCAGGGATCGTCTCTGTTGCCGAATTGTACGATCCAAGCGCTTAGTACAGTGCTCTGCAAACAGTAAGTGTTCAATAAATATGATTGATTGAATGAATGATCTTGTATCTATTCCAGGGCTTAGTAAAGTGAGTGGTATGCAGTAAACACTTAATAAAAGCCAAGAAAAATACCAAATCTGCTCTCCCATTTCCTAGACTGTGATCCCCATCTGGGTCCCCCACTGACTGATCTGGTTGTTTTAAACTGAGGACATTTATTAAGCCCTTGCTCTGTGTCATGCACTGTTTTAAGCGCTGAGGTAGGTACAAATTATTCAGGTTGGACACAGTCCCTTTCCCCTATGGAGCTCACAGTCTACGTAAAAGGGAGAACAGTATTTAATCTCCATTTTAGAGATGAGGCAACTGAGGCACAGAGGAGTTAAATGACTTCCCCAAAGTCATACAGCAAGCATATGGCAGGGTCAGAAACAAGTTCTGACTCTCAGGTCCCTGCTCTTTCCATTAGGTTATGCTTCTTCTGGGGTATTGTGTCTATCTCAGCATTTAGCATATTGCTTGGACCATAGTAAATTAGTATTACTAATAATGATGGTATTATTATTAATAATGATGGTATTCTTATTAATGATGATGGTATTTGTTTAGCTCTTACCTCGAACCAAGCACTGTAGTAAGCACTGGAATAGATACAAGATACAAGGTTGGACACAGTCACTGTCCCACATGGAGCTTAACAAATACCACAATTATTATTCTTATTATTGTCATTATTACTAAGACTAGTAGTAATAGTAGTTAAATTGACACCCTCTCTGTCCACAAGGGGTTCCTGACCCTAAGTGTGGATCTAGTGTGTTGTACAGTCTGTTCTATTCAATAGTATTTATTGAGCGCTTACTATGTGCAGAGCACTGTACTAAGCTCTTGGAATGGACAATTCGGCAACAGATAGAAACAATCCCTGCCCAACAACAGGCTCACGGTCTTGAGTAGCTTAATTAAGACACCCAACGTGGTACAAGAGAGAAATCTAAACCTTACGGAAAGCTTTCTGTTTAGCTATGGAACAGCGAAGAACAACTTTCAGGTTTTCATTCAGTAGTAGTATTTATTGAGCGCTTACTATGTGCAGAGCGCTGTACTAAGCGCTTGGAATGAACAAGTCGGCAACAGATAGAGACAGTCCCTGCCGTTTGACGGGCTTACGGTCTGATCGGGGGAGACGGACAGACGAGAACGATGGCAATAAATAGAGTCAAGGGGAAGAACATCTCGTAAAAACAGTGGCAACTAAATAGAATCGAGGCGATGTACATTTCATTAACAAAATAAATCTGTCCACCCTGCCCACACTGCTGATGGAGGAACAAACCGTTTACCGGAATCTGAGTCCTTCCAAGAGAGCGAGGGAGCCGTTTCTTGGAGGGCCAGCATCAAGGTAGCATATTCTTACACAGAGTAGGGACCTGTTATTATCTCGATAACTTTAATCTACTAGGGGCTGAAAAGAGTGGCTTTAATCTGGTGAAGGAGATATTTCAGGATTACTACCGGTCAAAGAACAATGAGATAACTGGAGATTCAGATTTCAGATAAGATTCTGGGAGATGGCTGTTTAGCGTGTGGATGAGTTCAAGTGAAAGCTCAGTGTGAACTGTGGTAGGTCAGCTAGAGTAAAGCAACCCGAAAGCCTGTGACCGGCTGAAACATTTAAATTATATGTTAAACTTAAAATACCAAATGGGTTAATAAGTGTTATTGATATGGGTAAAGGGGAAGATGGTAATCCGACTCATCGATATCAATCAATCAATGGTATTTATCGAGCATTTACTGTGTACCAAGTAATGTTCTAGGTGTTTGGGAGAATACAGTACAATAGAGCTGGCAGGCATGATTGCTGCTCACGAGGAGCATATAGTCTAGAGAAGCAGCGTGGCTCAGTGGAAAGAGCACGGGCTTTGGAGTCAGAGGTCATGAGTTCGAATCCCAGCTCTGCCACTTGTCAGCTGGGTGACTGTGGGCAAGTCACTTAACTTCTCTGGCCTCAGTTCCCTCATCTGTAAAATGGGGATTAAGACTGTGAGCCCCACGTGGGACAACTTCATTCCCCTATGTCTACCCCAGCGCTTAGAAGAGTGCTCGGCACATAGTAAGCGCTTAACAAATACCAACATTATTATTATTATTATTAAAATGGGGATTAAGACTGTGAGCCCCATGTGGGACACCCTGATTCCCCTATGTCTACCCCAGCGCTTAGAACAGTGCTCTGCACATAGTAAGCGCTTAACAAATACCAACATCGTCATCATCATCATCCTTAGAGAGGAGCTTAGTAATTGTTGAGAGCCTACTGTACTCTGAGCACTGTTCTAAGCCTTTGGGAGAGTACAAGCAGTAGGAGCAGTGTCGTCTAGTGGATAGAGCACAGGCCTGATAATCATTAGGACATGGGTTCTAATCCCGGCTCCACCACTTGTCTCTTGTGTGACCTTGGACGAGTCACTTCACTTCTCTATGCCTCAGTAACCTTGTCTTTAAAATGAGAATTAAAGCATGGGACAGGGACTGTGTCCAACCTGATTAGTTTGTATCTACCCCAGCGCTTAGAACAGTGCCTGGCACATAGTAAGCACTTAACGAATACCATCACTCTTATTATTCTTAGACATTATCCTGTGTGCAGACCACTGTCCAAAATGCTTGGGAGAGTACAGTGGAGTTAGTGGATATGATCCTTGCTCTCAGGAAACGTAGAGTGTCTAGGGCACTGTGTTAAGTGCTTAAGAGAGTAAAATAGAGTTAATAGACATAATCGCTGTCTTCAAAGGGGCTTATAGCCTTGGGTAGTATTTCTTGAGGCCTCTCAGGGTTGCACCCGGAGAGTTTCCAGTACTCCACCAGTCTCAGCTATGGGAGGGCCAGTCGAGCAGAGGCCTACTCATTCCATTCCTAGCTCGGCCAGTGGCTAGCGAGTGGAAGGCAATCTGCTATAAGTCAAAACTCACCCGTGCTTGACAGCAGAGGCACAGGAGAGAGTCGACGGCAGAGACTCGAGTTTACTGCGCGGACGGTGGCCATGGTAAACCACTTCTGTATTTTTACCAAGAAAACTCTATGGATCCACTACCAGAAGGATAGAGATGGAGAGCAGGGTGTTCGGGGAGAGATGTGTCCGTGGTGTCGCTATGGGTTGGAAATGACCCGACGGCTTAAGACAAGACGAGTAATTCTCGAAGAGAACTAGTTCCAGAGTAGGACAGAGAAAGCTCCAGACACCAGGCTGGGAGAACACAACCAATGAAGAATGGAACACAAGGAATGCCCTTGTTCAGAGTTAAGTCAGATAAGTAAACAAGTCATTTGTTGTTTCATAAAAGCTGCAGTGGCTAGATTATCACTTAAGATACCCAGCAGAGATTTCCTTTAAATGTCAGCCAAAAGATATTAAAATAATACTTTGCTCAGGTTGTTTTTAATAAAGTACAGGACCTCCTAAGCAGCAGTGATAAACACTTCTCTCCACTAACTGCAGGGGTAACATAACTCTTAAAGGAATAAAATTCCAGTGGACACTGAAATTTCAATGAAGATTCATTTCTATAACCCCCAATTCTGGAAACAAACCCTTTGAAAGTTGGCTTTTAGACTTCCTCCGAGTAACGATGCTGTTTCAGAAGGAGTTGATACGCTACCAATTCTACATTTACTTTACTACTCAGCTTTAATAAAGAAAATGGCTCGAAATTGTAAATGTGTCTTGTAAAGAATGATTTAATCTAGCGACTCGAAGCCGAGCATTATCCTCTGGAAAATATAGTTCATTCTGATCTGTTCGGCTCTATCACTCCTTACGGGAACTACAATCAGTCCCAATGGGATTCCAAAAGGAATTTTTTAGGAAGAGAGATAGGGTCACCGCTTCCTAAGTGGACAAGTGTCTCATAACCATAATAATAACTGGGGTATTTGTTAAGCACTTACGATGTGCCAAGCAAGCATTCATTCATTCATTCAATAGTATTTATTGAGCGCTTACTATGTGCAGAGCACTGTACTAAGCGCTTGGGATGAACAAGTCGGCAACAGATAGCAAAGCAATCAATTGATGGTATTTACTGAACGCTTACTCTGTGCAGAACACTATACTAGGTGCTTGGGAGAGTACAGTACTTCAGAGTTGGTAGACATGTTCCTTGCCCACAACGAGCTTACAGTTGCTTACTATGTGCCAGGCACTGTACTAAATGTTAAAGTAGATCCAAGGCAATCAGCTTGGTTATAGGGCTCACAGTCTAACAGGGGGCGTGGGGGGGAAGAACAGATTATGAAGTTGTATTTTTGCAAGCTTTTAATACAGTTTATTCCGATTAGTGGATAATAATAATGATGATAGTATTTGTTAAGCATTCATTAGGTGCCAAGCACTGTCCTAAGCGCATGGGTAAATATAAGGCTATCAGGTTGTCCCATGTGAGGCTCACAGACTTAATCCCCATTTTACAGAGGAGGTAACTGAGGCACAGAGAAGTTAAGTGACTTGCTCAGAGTCACACAGCTGACAAGTGGCGGAGTTGGGATCAGAACCCAAAATGCTCCATCAACACCCTAACTACTACTCCTCGCTAGTGCCATCTCCTCCACCTGTGCCTCGGACCCCATTCCCGCTCACCTTATAAAAACTATCGCCCCTTCCCTCCTCCCCTCCTAAACTTCTATCTTTAACCACTCACTCTCCAATGGCTTCTTCCCTTCTGCCTTCAAACATGCCTCTGTCTCCCCCATCCTAAAAAAACCCTCTCTCGACCCCACTTCCCATTCCAGTTACCATCCTATCTCCCTCCTACCCTTCCTTTCCAAACTCCTCCAACGAGTCGTCTACACTCACTGCCTTGAATTCCTCAACTCCAACACTCTCCTGGACCCCCTCCAATATGGCTTCCTTCCCCTCCACTCCACCGAGACTGCTCTCCAAAGGTCACCCATGACCTCCTTCTTGCCAAATCCAATGGCTCCTACTCTATGCTAATCCTCCTCGATCTCTCAGCTGCCTTTGACACTGTCAACCATCCCCTTCTCCTCCACACCTTATCTCACCGTGGCTTCACGGACTCCGTCCTCTCCTGATTCTCCTCTTATCTTTTCTGGCCGTTCATTCTCGTTCTCCTTCGCGGGCTCCTCCTCTCCCTTCCATCCACTAACTGTAGGGGTTCCTCAAGGGTCAGTTCTTCGCCCACTTCTGTTCTCCATCTACACTCACTCCCTTGGTGAACTCATTCACTCCCACGGCTTCAACTATCATTTCTATGCAGATGACACCCAAATCTACATCTCCTCCCCTGTTGTCTCCCCCTCCCTTCAGGCTTGTATCTCCTCCTGCCTCCAGGACGTCTCCACCTGGATGTCTGCCCGCCACCTAAAACTCAACATGTCCAAACCTGAGCTCCTTATCTTCCCTCCCAAGCCTGTCCTCTTCCTGACTTCCCTGTCACTGTGGATGGTACGACCATCCTTTCTGTCTCTCAAGGCCGCAACCTTGGTGTCATCCTTGACTCAGCTCTCTCATTCACCCTACATATCCAATCCATCACCAATACCTGCTGGTCTCACCTTTACAATATCACCAAGATCCACCCTTAGCTCTCCATCCAAATGACTATCAGGCTGGTACAAGCTCTCATGATATCCCGACTGGATTATTTGGTCAGCCTTTTCTCTGATCTCCCTTCCTCCTGTCTCTCCCCACTCCAGACTATTCTTCATTCCGCTGCCCGGATCATCTTCCTACAGCAACGCTCTGGGCATGTCACTCCCCTCCTTAAAAACCTCCAGAGGTTGCCAATCAACCTCCGCACGAAACAAAAGCTCCTCACTCTTGGCTTCAAAACTCTCCATCACCTTGCCCCCTCCTACCTCACCTCCCTTCTCTCTTTCTACTGCCCACCCCGTACACTCCGCTCCCCTGCCTCTCACCTCCTCACCGTCCCCCGTTCACGCCTATCCCGCCGTCGGCCCCTGGCCCACGTCCTACCGCTGCCCTGGAATGCCTTTCCTGCTCACATCTGCCAAACTACCTCTCTTCCCCTCTTCAAAGCCCTGCCGAGAGCTCACCTCCTCCAAGAGGCCTTCCCAGACTGAGCCCCCCCTTTGCCCTCTGCTCCCCCTCCACCCACTGCTCCTCCCTCTTTCCCCTTTCCCTTCCCTCAGCTGAGCCCCCTTTTCCTCTGCTCCCCCTTCCCTCCCCACTCCACCCTCTGGTCTTCCCCCTTCCCCCTTCCCCTCCCCTCAGCACTGTGCTCATTTGTATATATTATTAACCTATTTCTCTGTTAATGAGTTGTACATCCCCTTGATTCTATTTATCGTGATAATGTTGTCTTGCTTTTGTTTTGTTCTGTTTTGCTCTGCTGTCTGTCTCCCCCCATTAGCCGTGAACCTGTCATTGGGCAGCGACTGTCTCTATCTGTTGCCATATTGTACATTCCAAGCACTTAGTACAGTGCTCTGTACATAGTAAGCACTCAATAAATACTATTGAATGAATGAATGAATACTACTAGTCAGTCAATCAGTCAATAGTATTTACTGAGCTCTTACAGTGTGCAAAGCACTGTATTAAGTGCTTGGGAGAGTACAGTGTAACACTATGACATATTCCCTGCTCACATTGAACTTACAGTCTCGAGGGGGAGACAGATATACATAAGGGCAATAGGGCTGGGTGGGGGCGATGAAAAGAGGGAGCAAGTCAGGGCGAAGCAGAAGAGAGTGGGAGAAGAGGAAAGGAGGGTCTGGGGAAGATGTGCCTTCAGTACGGCTTTGAGGATAGGGAGAGTAATTGTCTGTGTGATATGAAGAGAGAGGGCATTCCAGGGCAGAAGCGGGACATGGGTGAGGGGTCAGCTGCGAGATAGATGAGGCAGATGATGACGACAACTTCTACAACTACTTTTTTAGCCTTCGTCAAGCAGTGCTGCCTAGTGGATAGAGTATAGGACTGAGTCAGAAGGAGCTGGGTTCTAATCCCGATCAGCCACTTGTCTTCTGTGTGACCTTGGCAAGTTACTTCACTTCTCTGGGCCTCAGTTACCCCATCTGTAAAACGGGGATCAAGACTGGGAGCCCCATGTGGGACAGGGATTGTGTCCAAACCGATTATCTTGCATCTACCCCAGTGCTTAGTATGGTGCTTGACACAGAGTAAGCACTTAACAAATACCACAATTATTATTATTACGATTTTTGTTATTATTTATTGGGTACCAACTGGGTGCAGAACAGTTTTCCAGACACTCAGGTGAAGATAATAGAATTAGTCAATGTAACCCCTAGCCTCAAGGAGTTTGCAGTCAAACAGGGGAGAAAGACCATAAAATCAATTACAGGTAGGAGGAAGCAACAGAGTAGAAACATGTGGACATGATTGCTACTGGGGTGGGGTGGGGTGTGAAGACGCAAGTGCTTAAGGAATGTGGGAGTATCCCAAGCCTTTACTACAGTGCTCCCCGCCCCTCCCCCCCCCAGTAAGTGCTCAATAGATACTATTGGCTGATTGATTGCTGAGTGGCAGAGGTAAAGAAATAGACTGGGGAGAGGGCAGTGCCGACCAGTGGATAGTACACAGGTCTGGTTCTCAGACGACCTGGGTTCTAATTCTGACTTGCCAATTGCCTGCTGTGTGATCGTCAGCAAGTCACTTCACTTCTCTATGCCTCAGTTGCCTCAACCGTAAAATGGGAAAAAAAAACCCGTTCTCCATCCCTCTTTGACTGTGAGCCCAGTGTGGAACAGGGACTGTCCAGATTGCTTATCTCATCTCTACCCCAGCACTTAGTACAATGCTTGACTCATAGTAGGTGCTTAACAAAGCTACAATTAATATTATTAACAAATACCACCATTATTATGAGTCAGGGAGAGCTACCTGGAGGAGGTGCCCTTTTCCCTACCTGGAGGAAGGAACCACTGCCAGGGGAGGAGAGGCAGGCACTTGACATCCTTCATTCCCTCTGGCCTGTTTCCTGATGGCACAGAGGGGGAGAGGACTATTTTAGATCACAGATGCTTTCACTGTGGCTGGTTAATTCAACTGCTTCAATTTTGCAACTAATTCAGGAAACTGCCTCACGTTCCTGCCCCTCTCCGCCTCTCCCCACAAACCAGCAGCTTTGTCTTGGACTACCCAGGTGATTGAACGAAGGAAAAATAGGCTTCCTAGTGGGAATTATTCAGGCAAACAGTCAGGCCATCCAAATTTAGCAATATAGCAGGTAAGTGCCAGCAGGCCAATACCCTGTTTTGAGCCCTGGCATGTGTGGATTAGTACATTCCAAGCGCTTAGTACAGTGCTCTGCACATAGTAAGCGCTCATTAAATACTATTGAATGAATGAATGGGCACTGTTGTGCGGTATTTAGGGTTCCCACAGCCCCCCAGGTTTCAGAATGAGTGTGCTTCTGGGGTAGAGATCTTGCTTTCCTGTAGACTCCAGGCAGAACTGTCAAGGATTAACATCACTTGATTGATTCATTACTGAGAGGAAGGAGGTTTCTCTTTAGGTTGAAAAATGGGTTCAAAAAAAGGGCCTCCCTATCTGACTGTCCCCTTAAGAGCGAACAATGAAATGTTTCAGGTAACTTGAAGCTCCCAGCCTGAGGAGCTGGATGGCTCTAGAAAGGCAGAGAAGGTAAGTGCAGGAGTTAAAAGAAGGCCGTTCTCCATCCTCCCAATTTCAGCCTGTGTCCTGAGTCCCCTAGGCATGTCATTTGAACCTAGGTAATACTTGCGGTGACAGTAACGTGGCCCCAAATTCGTGAATGTTAGAGTGAGCTGACAGCTGGTATTTTGAGGGGAACTGATTTAGTGGCTAATTTTATTTATTCAGTATTCCCTGCCAAGATCTGCTCTTTCCTTGCCACGTGCCACCAAATCCCATGGCACCCCAAGGAGGCAATTTACAAATCTATTCCCTTCCTGGGCCCAAGTTCCTCTTTGCTGTGATGTGCCTTTCTGAGCGGTGGAGGGAAATCAACCTTTTAGGATCTAAAGACCGTGAACCCCAAGTCATCTTTAATGTCACATCAAAAGCCGTATATCCACATGTTTATTTATATTTAGCCCAGAGTTCAGCACCCCAGGGAGGATCTAGCTGAGCACATTTTGTTCAATAAATAAGTTCACCACAGAAAACCTTTCTCTCTACAAAAAAAAAAAAAATGGAACCTGACTCTGCATAACCTTGGGACAAAGGCAGACTGAATATGCTATTCAGCAGCAAAGAAACAACAGGATTGTGTATACGTGTGCATCCATGTAAGTGTAAATGTGTAGTTGCATTTGGTTCTGTGTGCGCATGAGGGAATGCTTGTGTGTCTGGTGTGCATATATGTATATGTGCGTGTTCAAGCATGGGTGTATATCTGAATATGTGCATCCATGTGTGTGTTTGCATGGCTGTGCATATCCGCGTGTATTTGCGTGCTGGCTGTGTGACTATGTACTTATGTGTGCCAGTGTTATCTGCACATGTATAATTAATAAATTGATAAATTGATATAGCTAACCTGTAAGCTTCTTGTGGGGTGGTGTCTGCCAAAGATATCTGCATATGTATAGATGTCTGTATGTGTGTGCGTGGGTATTTAAGTCTGTATGGGTATGTTCACATCTATACATGTCTGTATATGTATGGGTATATGGACATCAATATGTGTTCAAATATAAGTGAACGTATGGATGTGTGTTGGGGGGGAGGGAGGGAAGGCGTGGGGTGAGAAGGAGAGAGAGATTTGTTTTCTGCAGCCTTTCCAGATGGTGTAGGTCTGGAAGACAGAACTGATGCGACCTATGTGGGGAGTACTTTAAATTAATATTCCTTTATTTGCCTTTCATGTGGGTTCAGTAAGACAATCACATTCTTGCTAAGTATCAGTTGATAATCAAAGCTATCAGACTGGAGATCAGACTTGTCTACTGGGCAGTCAGTAGTCTCTGTAAACAATGTATTAGCATCCCTATTTCTGTTACCTTTGAATCTACTTTTTCAGGATTAGCAGCCTTGCAAAACTTTTGGTAGCTATAATGGAGGTGATCCAATCAATGGATAAATATTTCTGATAATCAGTGAGCCCTCTTTGATATTCATTAAATAGTACTTCTTGAGCACTTACTATATGCAGAGCACTGTACTAAGTGCTTATCTAAAACTCAGGAAGTTAAATTGCAGTTCTCATTGTAATTAATGATTCTGACTGATTTCCAAAAAGGGAGCGGACAGACCAGCGATTCACTGTAAGGTCTTCATTCCACATCCGTGTCACTAAATCCCTTTCCAAGCCCAGAAAAGAAACGACTTTTTTTGTGTTTCCTTCCTTCAGTGTTTCTAGAAATGAAGTCTTCTCTCTTTCTTGGCTTTTTGCTGCATTGCCTCTTGGCTCGTGATTTGAAAAGTGACTGGTGTCTTCCGATAGAGACTTGTAAAAGAAAATTCAGCAGGGTGAGCAAAAAGGAGCAGGTTGAGCTGATCTGAGGAGATGCTAGCAGCATGCATGAAAAGAAGGAGCAAAGCTCTCCTCCCCCAGACAAAGCTGGGGCTGGTGATGACACAAGGAGCTCCCCTGGTTTAAAAAGATCTGTGTTCTCTCCAGCCTGGGCTGGTGATGCCACTGGGTGTTGAGAGAGAAACTCATTTTTAAACCTCTATCCTCAAAATCCTCTGCTTGGCACTGAATTCTCACACCTAGAGTTCAGGGGGTAGTTTGCATGTGCAATTTCGGGGTAGGTGTTATTAAAAAAATCACTTGCTAACAACAAAAGCTCATCGTGGGCAGGGAATGTAATAATACTAATAATAATGGTATATGTTAAGCACTTACTATGTGCAAGGCACTGTACTAAGCACTGGGGTGGACACAAGCAAATAGGGTTGGAAACAGTCCTGGTCCCACCTGGGGCTCACAGTCTCAATCCCCATTTTGCAGATGAGGTAACTGAGGCCCAGAGAAGTCAAGTGACTTGCCCAAAGTCAACAGCAGACAAGTGGTGGAGCCGGGATTGGAACCCAAGACCTCCCTCCCAGGCCAATGCTGTATCCACTACACCACGCTGCTTTCCTAGATCACCCTGCTTTCCAGTCATATCACCCCAACAGACACCTTCAGAATTTAAGGATATGGTGTTTCCTGAGCACTTACTATGTGCGGAGCTCTGTACTAAGCACTCAGGGGAGTACAAAACAAGAGAGTTGGCAGACACCACCCCACAAGAAGCTTGCAGGTTAGCTATATCAATTTATTAATTATTTATGAATTAAATCACTCTAAGGGAGGCTTCCCTCTGATGGGCACTGGGAGGTAAGGGGATGCCAAACCCCCCGCCATCACCACGGGAATGACCTTGGGACCCTGGTAAACCTTAACCTCTTGCAGTTGGAGTAAAGATTTTCCCTCCTGCTCCCGCTGTAGGAAAATAATATATTGGACTGAAGGCAGCCAATAAACACTGTGGAATGAACGGATGAGGTTCTGTTACTTCAACTGGATTGAATCCTACACAGGTAAGGGATAGAAGGGAGGCAGTGTGGTCTAGTAGAAAGAGCAAGAGACCGGGAGCCAGGAGACTGCACTGCCACTCATCCCAGCGCTGCCACTTGTTGCTCCGTGTGATCTTTTTTTTTTCTCTTTTAATGATGTTACTATGTGTTGAACACTGTTCTAAGTGACCTTGGGTAAGTCACTTAACATCTCTGTTCCTCAATTTCCTCATGTGTAAAGTCTCGTTAGAATCACATCTCCTCCAAGTGGTCTTCCCCGATTAAGCCCTCTTTTCCCCTAACCCCTCTCGTCTCTGCATTGCCTTTGCATTTAGATCTCAGCTCTCTAAGCACTTGATATTCACACCCCTTCAGCCCCATAACACTCACATACATATCCATTATTTATTTTGCTCTCTGTCTCCCCGCCTAGGCTGTAAACGCCATGTGGACTGGGAATGGGTCTAGCAATCTTGTTATTCTGCACTCTCCTAAGAGCTTAGTGAGGTGGTCTGCACACAGTAAGCACTCAGTAAATAGGACTGATTGACTGTAAAATGAGAATTCAATACCTGTGCTCCCTCCCCCTTAGATCATGAACTCGTGTGGGATGGTGACTGTGTAAGATCCGATTGGAAGCAGCATGGCCTAGTGGATAAGGACATGCGTTCTAATCCTGGCTCTGCCACTTGTCTGCTGTGTGACCTTGGAAAAGTCACTTCACTTCTCTGTGCCTCAGTTACCTCATCTGTAAAATGGGAATTAAGACTGGGAGCCCAATATGAGACAGGGACTGTAGCCAACTTGATTACCCTGTATCTACCCCAGTGCTTAGAACAATGTTTGACACATAATAAGCACTTAGCAAATACCATTACTATTTTCATTATTATTACTATTATTATTATGATCTCCCCTCCAAGTACTTGGGAGAATGCAATATAACAGAGTTATCCCTGCTCACAGCGAGCTTACAGTCTAGAGGGAGAAAAAGTCCACAGATTAAAATTATACAACGTTTCTGACTCTCAACAGAAGGACTCAACTCCTTGGTGACATAACCCGGGAAGGCAGGGAGCCCCCGGAATGCTTTTGGAAGTGGATCCCCAAGATGTCGCTCTGGCTTTGTTCTGAGCCCTTATGTATATAGACAAAATTAATTTCAGTGTCTGTCTCCCTGTCTAAACTGTAAGCTCCCTGTGGGCGGGGAACGTGTCCACCAACTAACAATAGTGGTGATATTTGTAGAGTGCCTACTGTGTAATAATAACAATTACGGTATTTGTTAAGCACTTACTATGTGCCAGGCACTGTACTAAGCCCTGGGGTGGAAGGGCTGGGATGGATCCAAGCAAATCTTTTTGGACACAGTCCCTGTCTCATATGGGGTTCACAGTCTCAAGCCCCATTTTACAGGTGAGGTAACTGAGACCAAGAGAAGTGAAGTGACTTGCCCAAGGGCAGACAACAGACAAGTGGCAGAGCCAGGATCAGAACCCACGTCCTCGGACTCCCAGGTCCGTACTCTATCCACTAGGAAGTGCTGCTTCTCCTCTGCTCAGGCTGTTGAAAATGGCAGGTTGCAGTGGAAAACTGTCATCTGTGTTTGGAAAAGGGCCATCAGACAAATGGCACAGGACCAGGATACACAGAGCGCGTCGCCGCTCGGAACTCCCGGGCCCAGCTGTTCAGTGGAATGCAGGCTGGCGCAGAGCTGCCAGGGACTACGGCCTCCATTCCAGGTGGCTCAGTTCATTTAGAAAGTCAAAAGGATTGCAGAAAAATAGGTGATGGAGCAGATTAAAGAAGACCACGCTAGCTCTTCAGCCGGGGCACGGCAGCGACGCTGAAATACAGTAGCGGGGTTTAGGATGAATTTCCATTTAATTAGATTTCCGGTCTCAGGTGCACAAGAGTGCTGGCAATCCCAGCAGATCCCGGAGGACTTTTGGGATACTGTGCTAAAACAGGTTACAGATGGACAAATGACGACTGAATCCCAGGTAGCCTAGAGAAGTTTAGGGGAAGACTTTAGCCATGCCTGCATCACCTGGGCATTCAGCACTATTATGATTATGCTTATGATTATTATTAATAATAAGCAGAACTGGATGATAATCAAGCAATGGTATATGGGAGCTCAACGAATGTAATTCTTACTATCATCAGTTTTTTAAACTGGTCTTCCCTTCTGACACCATAAACGCTTCTTTTCCAAATCTCAATATTCCCACTTCGGGGAAAGGGAGGCACAGGACGGTGTGCCCTGAAAGCAATTTTGGGGTTGGGTTGAAAAAATTCACAGTGGTAAGGATTCAAAAGGACTTCTTCACATTCTTGTCTGTGAACAAGTAACTTAATTAAGTGGAATTCGGGTTCAACCTAAATATTCTGAGAACTGATTAACAAAAAACTCTCTTTTCCCAGTGGTTGACCAGTTGGGGACTTGAAGACCATGTACGTGGAGAAGGATTCAGAAAAAAACTTCGTCTCCACGGGCAACATGCAGTGGACTACTGCTGAACTAATGCAGACCCCCAAACTGCTATTGATGAGATAGAGAAAGAGAGAGAGAGAAAGAGAGAGAGAGAAAGAAAGAGAGAATACTTTAAGGATGCTTTAAAACACAAACTGGTTAGCTATTATTAATATATTTTGCCAAATGATTACTCAGTTTTCTCCTTCCCTTTGTCTGGAAGGTCCAGTTTGACAATTCAGAGAAGCACTATGGCCTAGTACAAAGAGCATGAGCCTGAGAACCAGAGGACCTGGGTTCTAATTCCGGCTTTGTAACTTGCCTCCGATGTGACCTTGAGTAAGTCACTTAACTTCTCTGTGCCTCACTTCCTCATTTGTAAAATAGGATTCAATTACTGTTGTCCCTCTGACTGGGAGCCCGAAGTGGGGCAACAGGACTGTCTGAATTGTGCTTTCCAAATGCTTAGTACAGTGTTCTGCACATAGTAAGTGCTCAATAAATATGATTGAATGAATGAATGAACGAATGATCAGATTATCTTCTATCTACTCCAGGGCTTAATACAGTGCTTGGCACATACTAAGAACTTAACAAATAGTATTATTATTAGTTGTAGTAGCACCTAGGTTCTAATGTGGGCTCTGTCATAGGAATAACTAGAAGGCAGAAACAGTGTCATTTATGTAATAATAATAATTGTGGTATTTGTGGAACACTACATTCCAAGCACTGTGCTAAGTCCTGGGGTAGATGAAAATGCAGCCAGATCATATACCATTCTGGCACCATATCAAGTTGACTGTTTAAGAACTGTGAACAAGTATGGCTCCCCATTTGACAGAGAAGTTAAGTGATTTGTCAAAGGTCATACAGGAGACGTGGTGGAACCGGATTAGAACCCAGGTCTCCAGACTCCTAGTTTTGTGGTCTTTTCACCAGGCTACCCTGCTTCTCAATTTTTTCTGTCATACTTAATGCCAGGGCTGTTTCTCTTTAATTGTATTTATTTTTTACTTTTGTCAAACACTTTAAACCATGCCCAGCACCGTACTAAACACTGGGGAAAAATGAAAGGAGATCAATTTAGGCCTGCGTGATCTAGAAGAGGAGGAGCCAACTGATGACAGACACAGGGGAAAAGAAATAAAAGGGGATATTTAACAAGAAAATTCATCCACAACAACCAAATGAGAAGGACATTACAACTGGGAGTTTAGCTACTCAATGAATATTCACTAACTGTGACATCTTTTCTTCACTGCTCATCTACAAATGCATTTCCACCCATTTTTTCCCAACAACCACTACTAGTAGCATTTATTGTGGTAGATGAAGAGGGTGCTGTGGCGCCATGCACTGTACTGAGCGCTTGGGAAATATTCATTCATTCAATCATATTTATTCATTCATTCAATAGTATTTATTGAGCGCTTACTATGTGCAGAGCCCTGTACTAAGCGCTTGGACTGTTGAGTGCTTACGGTGTGCAGAGCACTATACTAAGTGATTGGAAAGTACAATGCAGCAATAAAAGACAATCCCTGCCCACAATGAGCTCACAGTCTAGAGGGACAGATAAAATAAGTGATCCATTCCCTACCCACAAGGAAGTTACATTTTAATAGGGGAGAAATAATTTATAACTCGAGAACACAAAATGAACAAATTGGGAACAGATGTTTAGACATATTCATTCAATCAATCGTATTTTTTGAGCGCTTACTGTGTGCACAGCACTGCACTAGCACTTGGAAGGTACAGTTCAGCAACAAATAATAATAATGATGGTATTTGTTAAGTGCTTACTATGTGCCAAGCACTGTTCTAAGTACTGAGGCAATCCTTGCCCACAGCGGGCTCACAGTCTAGAAGCGGGGGAGACAGATATTAAACAAGTGAACAGGCATCAATAGCATCAATATAAATAAATAGAATTATAGATAAATACATCATTAATAAAATAAATAGAATCATAAATATGTACATATATACACACAAGTGTTGTGGAGCTGGTAGGAGGGTAGAGCAGAGGGAGCAAGTGGGGGCAAGGGAGAGGGGAGGGGAAGCAGAGGAAAAGAGAGGCTTAATAAAAATAATAATAATGTTGGTATTTGTTAAACGCTTACTATGTGCAGAGCACTGTTCTAAGCGGTGGGGTAGACACAGGGGAATCAGTTTGTCCCACATGAGGCTCAGAGTCTTAGTCCCCATTTTACAGATGAGGGAAGTGAGGCCCAGAGAAGTGAAGTGACTTTCCCACAGTCACACAGCTGCCAAGTGGCAGAGACGGGATTCGAACCCATGACCTCTGGCTCCCAAGCCCGTGCTCTTTCCACTGAGCTACACTGCTTAGTCTGGGAAGGCCTCCTGGAGGGGGCTTTGAAGGGGGGAAGTGTGCTAGTTTGGCAGATTTGAGGAGGGAGGGCATTGCAGGCCAGAGATAGGACGTGGGCCAAGGAGGAGAGAACGAGGCCCAGTGAGAGGTGAGCGGTGGCAGAGGAATGGACTGTGCGGGCTGGGCTGGAGAAGGAGAGAAGGGAGGTTAGGAGAGGGCAAGGTGATGGACAGCTTTGAAGCCAAGTGGAAGGATTTTTGCTTGATATGGAGGTTGATAGACAACTGATTCTCTTTCCCTCTTCAAGACCCTACTTAAAACTCACCTCCTCCAAGAGGCGTTCCCAGACTGAGCTCCTCTTCTCCCTCTACTCCCTCTGCCATCCCCCCTTTACCTCTCCGCAGCTTAACCCTCTTTTTCCCCTTTTCCCTCCGCTCCTCCACCTCTCCCTTCCCATCCCCACAGCACCGTACTCGTCCGCTCAACTGTATATATTTTCGTTACCCTATTTATTTTGTTAATGAATTGTACATCGCCTCGATTCGATTTAGTCGCCATCGGTTTTTACGAGATGTTCTTCCCCTCGACTCTATTTATCGCCATCGTTCTCGTCTGTCCGTCTCCCCCGATCAGACCGTGAGCCCGTCAAACGGCGGGGACTGTCTCTATCTGTTGCCGACTTGTTCATCCCAAGCGCTTAGTACAGTGCTCTGCACATAGTAATCGCTCAATAAATACTATTGAATGAATGAATGAACCACTGGAAAATTTTGAGGAGGGGGGTGACATGCCCAGAAAGTTTCTGGACTCCGGAGGGTATCTGTGCTCAGGAGTGTGTACGTAAATTCAGAAGTTCTAGAGTTGACTAAGGGGATGATATGACTCAGGGCATTGGAAAATTAATCAGGGAAGACTTGCTGGAGGAAATGGGATTTTTGTAGGGCTTTGAGTTTGGGGAGGCGGTAAGTTTCAAACCGAGGGATAGAACAACGTGAGCGAGGGGATGGAGGTGGGAATTTGAGAGAGGGAGACAGCTGGAATTACTCCTCTTGCTTCTTCCATCTGAAAGAATCCAGTGATAAATCCAATGCCAAACTACTAGTAAGAAAATTGAACACAAGCGTAAGGCTTCTGTTACTCTTTTCCCATCTCCCAGGCTATTTCATTTCAAAAGAGAAGCAGCATGGCCTAGTGGAGATAGCATGGGCTTGGGAGTCAGAAGGATCTGGGTTCTGATCCTCGCTCTGACACTTCCCTGCTGTGTCACCTTGAGCAAGTCGCTTAAACATCTCTCTACCTCAGCTTTCTCAACTATAAAATGGGGATTCAATACCTTGTTAGTTTTGGAGAATCCTTGGAGGACAGTGACTCTGACCAACCTGATTATCCTGTATCTACCCCAGTGCTCAGTGCACTGCTTGACAAAGTGAGTTCTTGATATACTTTATCATTATTGTTATAATTAAACCAGCAATAGCTGCTCTCATGAACGCATATTCATATACCACAATCTTTTGCACAAAAGGTCAACCAAAATAGGTCAACTTTCCTGCCCTCCAGGAGCTTACATTCTCAAATAAAGATTGCAGTGGAACAGATAAATAGAATTTTTTGTTTTGTTTTAATGGTATTCGTTAAGCGCTTTCTATGTGTCAAACACTGCTCTAAGCGCTGAGGTAGGTACAAGTCAATTAGATCAGACACAGTCTCTATCCCAGAGGGGGCTCACAGTCTAAATAGGAGGGAGAACAGGAATCCCCATTTTACAGATGAGGAAACTGCGGCACAGAGATGTTAAGTGGCTTGCCCAAGGTCACACAGCAAGTAATTGGCAGAGCTGGGATTAGACCGCACTGAATGGAGTGAAGTAATGTGGTATCTATCCTGACATATAGCTCTTGAGTGGATAATTTGGGTTGTGACTGACTGTATACTGTAGATTTACAATCCTCTAGATCGTAAACTCCTTGTGGGCAGGGAGTGTGTCTACCAACTAAGTTGAACTGTACTCTCCCAAGCGCCTAATATAGTGCTCTGCATACAGCAAATGCTCTCTAAACTGTAAGCTTGGCATGGGTAGAGAATATGTCTACCGATTCTGCTATATTGTTATATCGTACTGGTCCAAGCAGCATGGCCTAGTGGAAAGAGCACAGGCCTGGAAGTCAGAGGACCTTGGTTTTAATCCCGGCTCTGTCAGATGCTCGCTGTGTGTCCTGGGGTAAGTCACTTAACTTCTCCACTCCCCAGTTCTCTTGTTCTCAGCACGGCTCAGTGGAAAGAGCACGGGCTTGAGAGTCAAAGGTCATGTGTTCGAATCCCGGATCTGCCACCTGGCAGCTGTGTGACTGTGGGCAAGTCACTTCGCTTCTCTGGGCCTCAGTTACCTCATCTGTAAAATGGGGATTAAGACTGTGAGCCTCATGTGGGACAACCTGATTACCCTGTATCTACCCCAGTGCTTAGAACAGTGCTCTGCACATAGTAAGCGCTTAACAAATACCAACAAATACCAACATTATTATTGTTCTCCCTCCTACCTAGACTGAGAGCTCCATATGGGACAGGAATTGTGTCCAACCAAATTCACCTGTATCTACCCTAGTGCTTTAAACAGTGTTTGACACATAGAGAGCACGTAACATTAAGGGTAAAAATACAGTTGATTGATTGATTGATAAATATGATTGATTGACAGGAGACCTTCTAGCCAATTATAGATGTGCTCTGAGCTTCTTATGAGGAGATGGTAACATTAAAGTACAAATAATAACTGACTTTCTCCCTCTACACCTGGGTGTAAAAGGTCTTTTCTACTGATGTCTGATCAGCAACTTCTCCCTGATCTGTCCTTTCTGGGCCAGTGATAGGAATTTCATCCAGAAAATGTCATCCAGATGTGCTGGAAATTCCCAATCTCAGCCCCAGCTGCAGCCCAGCAGTGGTGAGAGTACTTAATATGCGTGTATGTGTGTGTGTGTGTGTGTGTTTGTCCCCATCTGTCTGAGCTGAGCGTCTGCGTCCAGTCAGTCAATCAGTGGTATTTATTGAGTGCTTACTGTGTGCAGAGCATTGTCCTAAGTGCTTGGGAGAGTACAATCCAATCCAATCCGTAGACAAAATTCTTGCCTTCAAAGAGCTTACAGTCTAGTGGAGGAGACAGACGTTAAAATAAATTACAGGTAAAGGCATAAGTGCTGTGGAGTTAGGGTGGGGTGAATATCAAAGTGCTTAAGGGTACTCACCCAGAGAAGAGGGAGTAGGGGAATTCAATCGATCAGTCGTATTTATTGAGTGCTTACTATATGCAGAGAGACGGTGAGCCCCTTGTGGGCAGGGATTGTCTCTATTTGTTGCTTTCCAAGCACTTAGTACAGTGCTCTGCACACAGTACGGGCTCAATAAATACTAATGAATGAATACTAGGACTTGGCAAAGTACAGTATAACAGAGTTGGTAGACTCATTCTCTGTCCACAGTGAACTTACAGTCTAGAGGAGATGATGGCTTAGGGAAGGCTTCTTGGAGGAGATTTGATTTTATTAAGACTTTGAAAGTGGGGAAGGGGGAGTGGGAGTGATGGTCTGAGATCCTATGCGTATGTGCATCTTTTGCTCTTGTTTTCTGTTCCCATTCTCATTCATTCATTTATTCAGTCGTATTTATTGAACTCTTACTGTGTATAGAGCACTGTACTAAGCACTTGGAAAGTATAATACAGCAGTAAAGAACAACAATCCCTGTCCACACAGTGCTCACAGTCTAGAGCCATCCCTCCCTATCTACTCTGTCCTCCATCATCATCCACCAGGGAATCAACCACCAGGGAACCACCCACCACCAAGGAACCACTCGCATCAGGGAACCATCCACCAGGGAAATACCCCCACCAGGGATTCACCCACCAGGGAATCACCCACCACCAGGGAACCACCCTCACCAAGAAACCATTCACCAGGGAAACACCCACACCAGCGATTCATCCACCAGGGAATCACCCACCATCAAGGAACCAACCACCAGGGAACCACCCGCATCAGGGAACCAACCACACCAGGGAAATCACCCATCACTAGAGATCATCCTCCTTAGAACCACTCATCAGATCCACTGTGCTGGGGGACGGAGATCGAGCCAACGTTTCACTCCTCTTTTTAATCAGCTGGAATTCCAGGCTGGCGGGTCTGGCAAATTCAGCGTCATCTCCCTGATCCGCAGGCTTCCTGGGTGTGGGAAATGAGGCTTCTCCCTACAACTCTTGATTCCTGCACTGGTGCTTACAGATTGATGGCGGATGCCTTGCCGGGTTCAGGCCGAGATCTGTTAGAGCTCATTCAGTGCCACTGCCAGCCCATTGGATCGTAAGCTCCTCGAGGCCAGGGATCACCTCTACCAACTACACCGGTCCCTCCCAAGAGCTCGGCACAGCTCTCTGCACACAGTAAAATGTCGGCTAAGAAAGATTGATTCTCGAGGCTGGGGCTGGGAGGAAGTTGGTGAGTTTTCTCTGCCCCTAGAGAAGGGCTCACTTTATTTAGGAATAGTTTGGGGAAATAAAATAAAGAAACATAAAAGGGGAAGGGCAAACGACACCGTAACTCACCCCAGTATTGCTTCTTTCTAAATGAGATAGAAAAGCTTCTGTTGGTCCCAAAGGAGTTCTGTCTGGCGTGAGTCAGCAACCAGCCGGATTTACTGCCAGTTGATTAAATTAGCATTTGTTATAAGCCAGAAAAGTAGGGGGAGGAGGGAGGGAAGAAAAATCTTCTTCATGGCTTTTGCATTATTTATGGCTTGGTACGCTACATGCTAAACCTTAGATATACTTGAGAGATACACATTGCCAACCTCTGACCTGTCTCTTAAAAAAGGCTGTGAGCATCTTTCTGAGTCTTTGGGTTTCTAAGAGGAATTTTAGAAGTCAAGCAGAGGAAGGTAGAACCTATTCATTGTGTTATCGATCTATCAATTGTATTTATGGAGCGCTTACTATGGGCAGAGCACTGTGCTAAGCTCTAGGGAGAGTACAATACCACAGAATTAGCAGACACATTCCCTGTCCATAACGAGCTTAGAGTCTCGAGGGGAAGACAGACAATGTGAATAAATAAATGTTCTGATCTGAAAGGTGAAAATTCCGCCTAGGAAGCTCTGATGCTACTGCTTATGAGCTTTGGGAGGACGAGCTCTGCTTTCTCTTTATTTAGGTGGGACAAGGAATGACTGACGAATGGGTAAAGGGTAATTGTTGTTGCTCTTCATTTTGTGGACCTGGCATTGGGCCAAGTGTGTGTGTGTGTATGTGTTTGTGTGTGTGTGTGTGAGAAAGAGAGAGCAAGAGAGCGAGAGCGAGAGAGAGCCGAAATGCTACTGATGTGATTATCCCGCCCCCCTCTTCCAACCTCCAAGACAATAATTAATTTGGATGTGTGGAGTCTGCTGGCTGTGCCTAAATTTCAGTAAATCATGTCCAAATGTTTAGTGCATGAAAATGAAGAGTGTCTAACTCAAAAACGTGTCTCTGTGGGAGAGGTGCAAACCCAGAGGGAAGGGAGACGTGCCTGAGCTGGAGAAAGATCCAGGCGAGACCATGTGGAGGGGACAGACACCCGGAAAAAGAATAAGGGTGTGAGTATGCGAAATGTGTAGGTTGATGAGAGGGGCTGTATGATTTAAGCATGGTGGGGGTAAGGGAAGAGGGTGTGTGGGGGTGACTTCTTTTGCTTTAATCCTTCTGATAGAATGCCCTAATACAAGTCCAAAATATCTATGCTCTACGTCAAGTATTGTGTGTCAAAGGAGGGGAATGTCTCTCATCTCTTCCAGGCTAATATCCTGCTTCAGAAATAGCTTCAGGATATGTTTCCTGTTTTCTGCTGAGATGCTGCATATCAGCACCCCATTGTAATCCAGGGTTTTTACTGAAGAGAACATGGCCATTCACTAAGACAAACAGAGGAAAGAGAGAAGGGAAGAAGGACTAAATAAATGAATGAACAAAGGAAAGGCAGAAGAAGCAGAACTGGTAAATGGAAACAAGAAAACCAAGAAATCTAGAAAGTGGGTTCTGACGCTTCCCCTCCCCATCTCCACACGCATTTCTGACACTGAAATTCCTAACCACTATCATTTCTTGATTTACTAGCTCTATATGTCATCTTTACGGAGTTCAGTTTTTCAATATCCAAAATGTTTAGTAACAAAGAAGATTGATCAGAGTGGCAGGAATTGAAAGACAAATCATTTCCAATGACCAGCAGATGCTTAGCATTTATATCTGTTTGGGGCCAGAAATAAACAAGGAAGAGAAGACTCGGTCATTTTCCATGAAACGTTAAATGGATGGAAGATGGCTCCTCAGCCAGAATGTCAGGCTGATGGACAATATCCAGGGAATCCCCAGGGCGGGATTTTGGTTTCTAGATGTTTCTAGAAACACTTGGTCAAGGTGTCTAAGGGCAAAGAAGTTCGACACCCAGAGCAATCACTTGGAAAATTCGGCGAATTAGTCAAATTTCACCTGAATTAGTCAAATAATTTTAGGACATAATGGAATTTTTTAACCACAGTTTTGTGACATAGGCAGAGTTTAGCAACCATTCAAAGGAAAATGAGCTTCCTTGAATTATTTCTTCTTTCTATGACAAAAGTTGGCAGTAATAGCAGTGATTGAGTGCCCACTTGGTGAGCCACACTTAACTAGGCCCTTGGGAAATACAGAATAAAGAATAATTATAATAATAATAACAATTTTAATATACTACCAACTCTGTATCCTCCCAAGCACTTACTACAGTGCTCTATACACAGGGAATGCTCAATAAATGCCATTGATGAAGATGATGTTGATAATGATATTTGTTAAGGGTTACTTTGAGACAGCACTGCGGTAGATATAATCAATCAATCAAATTTTTCATTCATGCATTCATTCACTCATAGTTATTGAGCACATACTATGCGCAGAGCACTGTACTAAGCACTTGGAAAGTACAATTCAACAATAAAGTGAGACAATCCCTGCCCACACCAGGGTTACAATCTAGAAGGAGGGAGCACTTACTGTGAGCAGAGCACTGTACTAGGCGCTTGGGAAAGTATAATACAGCAGAGTTGGTATACACATCCCCTTCCTCACTGTCTAGGAGGGGAGACAGACATTAATATAAGCGCTATGGGACTGAAGTTTGGGTGAATACCAAGTGCCCAGAGGTTACAAATCCAAGTGCTCAGACAATGCAGAAGGGAGAAGGAATCTGGGAAAAGAGGGCTAAATTGGGGAAGACTTCTTGCAGGCAATATGATTTGAATAAGGCTTTGAAGGTGGGGAGAGAGGCGGTTTGTTGCATATAGAGGGAGAGGCAGTTCCAGGCTAGAGGGAGATGTGGGAAAGGAGTCGAAGGTGAGATAGGCGAGATCGAGACTCACTGAGCAAGTTGGAGTAAGAGGAGTGAAGTGGGTGGGCTCGGATGAAGACTCAGTCCCTGTCCACCCTGGGCTCACAGCCTAAAGGGGAAGGGGTGTTTTATTCCCAGTTTTACTGATGATGAAACTGTTTACAGAGTATCAATCAGCCTGTAAGCTCGTTGTGGACAGGGAATGTGTCTATTTATTGTTAATTTGTAATCTCCCCAAAATGAAAAGCATCTGGGCTCTGGGTCCCAGAAGTGTAAGCAGTGAGGGGAGGAGGAGAGGATAAAGGAGAGAGGGAAGGGGGAAAGAGAGGGAGAGGAAAAAAAGATGGGGCGAAGATGGGAAAAGGAGATCTTCCATTCCCAAGATACATGTCAGTGGTAAATTGTGTTAAACCATGGCTTTGCTGGAGAGCCTTTCAATCAACCATGAGTGGTATTTACTGAGCGTTTACAGTGCTAAGCACTGGGAGAGTACAATGAAACAGAGTCAGTACTCATTCTCTACCCACAAGGATCTTACAGTCAAATTACTTAGGAATTTAATCCAAACCATGGCTTTTGCTGCAAGTGAGGGATGACTGCGAAACAGCTTGCTTGTATTTAATTCCTTAATTAGCCATCAGCTATCAGTGGAAATTAATCCTGTTGAAGTACTTGAAGCTCCCACCCCCAATCTCTGGAATCAGATTAACATCTGACAGATGGGAACTCAGCAGCAGCTGTGTAGAATGGTTGCCGATGGAGATCCTCAAATAAGGTGACAAAGTCATCCAGATGCTGACTTGGGGGCGGGGAGTGGGTTAGGTTTTCCCAAAGGATGGTTATTCCTTTCTTACTCAGAGATGAAACAGAGAGTAACAGTGAAGTACCTTAGAGAAGAGGTAAAAGTTTTATTGACATCCTGCTGGCTAAAGTCACCTGCTGTTAGTAGTGGTGGTATTTAAGTGCTCACTATGTGGCAAGCATTGTGCTAAGTGCCAGGGTAGATCCAAGATAAACAGGTTCCATCTGAAGGTCACAGTTTAAGTAGGAGGGAGAATAATAATAAATAATGGTGGTATTTTTTAAGTGCTTACTAAGTGACAGGCATTATACTAAGCATGGTATTGATTGAATCCCCATTTTGCAGGTGAAGGGAGTTAAAGTGTCGTGCCCAAGGTCACACAGCAGTGATGTAGTGGTGTTGGGATTAGAACCCAGGTCCTCTGACTCCTAGGAATGTACTCTTTCCACTAGGCCACACTGCTTCTCTATTTCACCATAGTTATGCACTGTGTTAAAGGTGCTGAGCCAGCAGGAGTCTGCCTCCTGGATAAGGTACTGGTTGCTCTCTGTTAAGTTGTTTAGTCTGATTCCCATTACCCTATTTATTTTGTTAATGAAATGCACATCGCCTCGATTCTATTTAGTTGCCATTGTTTTTATGAGATGTTCTTCCCCTTGACTCTATTTATTGCCATTGTTCTCGTCCGTCCGTCTCCCCCGATTAGACCGTAAACCCGTCAAACGGCAGGGACTGTCTCTATCTGTTGCCGACTTGTTCATTCCAAGTGCTTAGTACAGTGCTCTGCACATAGTAAGCGCTCAATAAATACTACTGAATGAAAATACTATTGAATGAATGATTCAGCAACGATTTTGCGTGACTGAGTCTTTGCTTTCACCTTTCTGATAGTAAAGTTAACAGGGGCTATTACTTTCTCCATTAGAGCCATATTGTTCCCTGTCACTGGGAATGAAATGGTGCTTGATCACCGGATCTGATCTCTTGTTTATCTAGTAGTAGTAATAGTATTTATGAAGGGCTTGCACTGTGTCAAAGTTCATTACTAAATTCTGGGAAAAAGTACCCAGGCAAGATTTGGATCTGACCCTCAAGAGGCTTACAATTGAAGAATAAAGGGGGAGAGGGATCCGGGGAGAGGTTCATAAGGAAAGATCAAACAACATAAAAGGCAAGGATAAGGATCAATACGAAGAATAAAAACATAGTGGTAGGATGCAATGGCCAGAAGAACAGAGTATGGAGTTCCCTCTGGCTCAGAATCCAGCGGTCACAGCTGTAGCCCCGGTGTCTGTCACAGTTCTCCTCTTCCACTGCTCTCCTGATGAAAACCTAACCGTTCTGGAGTCAATTGGAGGGTTTATTTAAATTTCTGTCACCCGACTACCTGGTTTTCTCTAAGTCCATCCTGTTTGGTTTAACCTGGCCCTGAAGACCTTTCTTAGCATCAGAAGGTTGGATTGTTCAGGTTTTCAGAGATGAAGGGAGTCACTGTTGCACTTATGTATCCCATAGCACCTATTTACATATATGTACATATGGGATACATAGCACCTATGTACCTATCTCTCATTCATTTACATTATTGCCTGGCTCTCTGTGTAGGCTCTAAAATGATGATGATGATGATGGTATTTGTTAAACACTTACTATGTGCCAAGCAGTAAACCCTGGGGTAGATACCCACTTGGGCCTCCCAGTCTTAATCCCCATTTTACAGATGAGGGACCTGAGGCGCAGAGAAGTTAAATAACTTGCCCAAAGTCACACAGCTGATAAGTGGCGGAGCTGGGATTAGAACCAATGACCTGTGACTTCCCAAGACCATGCTCTTTCCACTAAGCCGTGCCGCTCCCGCAAGATCCTTGTAAGAGTCTTGTGGGAGGAAAAGTGTCTACTCTCTCCTTTTTTAATGGTATTTGTTAAGTGCTTACTATGTACCAGACACTGTTCTAAGTGCTGGGGTAGATACAAGATAATCATCTTGGACACAGTCCACGTCCCACCTGGGCTCACAGACTTGGTTCTCGTTTTATAGATGAGGTCACTGAAGTGCAGAGAAGTGAAGTGACTTGCCCAAGGTCAATAGCAGACAGGTAGGAGCTGGGATTAGAACGCAGATCCTTCTCACCCCTAGGCCTTCGTTCTATCTCCTGGGCCATGCAGCTTCTCATAACTCTGTTATATTATACAGCCCCAAGGTCTGACAGTACAGTGCTCTGCACACAGTAAGCACTCAATAGATGTGACTGATTGATTACTGCACTGGTTTCAATGTTTATTAAGTTGTTTCTGAGGGGTTTTTTCCCCTCTAGATTGGGAGCTCTTTATATACAGGGGCCATTTTACTCAGTTTTCTTTGTGCATTACCAATCAGTCAGTCAATCAACGGTATTTACTGAGAACTTACAGGGGGTTGTGCTAAATAATAATAATGATAATGACGGTATTTGTTAAGCGCTTACAATGTGCCAAGCACTTTTCTAAGTGCTGGGGTAGATACAAGGCAATCAGGTTGTCCCAGGAGGGGCTCACAGTCTTAATACCCATTTTACAGATGAGATAACAGAGGCCCAGCAAAGTTAAGTGACTTGCCCAAAGTCACACAGTTGACAAGCGGTGGAGCCGGGATTATAACCCACGACCTCTGACTCCCAACTCCTTGGTCTTTCCGCTAAGTCATGCTGCTTCTCAAGGCTTGGGAGAACATGAGAGCATAAGTAGACATGATTCCTGCCCTCAAAAGTACTTAATACAGTGCCAGGCATGTAGTAAGTGCTTAACAAATGCCAATAGTTATTATCATTATTACAGTCTAGTGCAGTATTTGTGTTTTATCCTTTGCAGGTGATTGAAAAATGTCAGTCATGAGGCTGAAATTGACATGATGCTTTTTAACTGAGGGTAAAAGTGAGGGACGCTTGGCTTTTTCCAAAGTGCCATATTCAGGACTGGAATCACCCGCCAGACAGATAGAAGCCTGCCTTGTTACCCTGTTCCTACCACCTCCCATGAGTCCTTCCTATTTCAAAACAATGAGCCTGTGTAACAGGCCATTTTAAAGAACAGTCAATCACAACCACCTTAAAAATGATTGGCTTACTGAATTGGCTCGCCACCTCTTTAATTGTGGTATTCATTAAACTCTGTATTAAGCACTGGGTGGATACAGGAGAATCGGGTTGGACACAGTCCCCACACCAATGGGGCTCACAGTCTTAATCCCCATTTTACAAATGAGATCACTGAGACTCAAAGAAGAGAAGTGACTTGGCCAGGGTCACACAGCAGAGAAGTGGCAGAGTTGGATTAGAACCCAGGTCCATCTGACTCTGAGCCCCATGGTCCATCCACGAGGCCTCACACAGCTTCTCACCACCTCCATCTGAGGTCGCTCGGAAAAGGTGATGTAGATAGTGTGCTAGCCGCATCCTAGATGTCCAGTAGGGACTAGAGTTTCCAACCCTCACCTTGCTTTGAGACTTCTCTGGGATCCTCTCCCGGGACCCCGGCGACAAAACGGGTGGGAGGACAGGCCTCTCGGAAGTCACTTGGTGTTGGGGGCTGTGCCGACGTGGAGACTCATAAGCTAGGATTAAGGAGGTGGTTTTTCTGTGGCGGAAACCATACGGCGATAGTTTCCGGGGTTCCGCCCTCACAGGCCGTACTTGAAGACGGTGGGTTTTTCCATCTCCGGAAGCAAGAGACGGAGTGGGAACGATAGGTTTTGTCTCGAGGGTGCTGCTTCTTGAGAGGAGACGATACAAGAGTAGCTAGACACTATCCCCACCCTCGAGGAGCTTGAAGCCTAGTGAGGGAAACAGACATTAAAATAAGTTGCCATTAGGGGAAGGGGCAACTTCATTAATGATGTGTGTATATCTCTAATTCTATTTATCTATTTTGAGGGTATTGATGCCTGACTACTTGTTTTGTTTTGTTGTCTGTCTCCCCCTTCTAGACTGTGAGCCCACTGTTGTGTAGGGATTGCAGTATCTGTTGCTGAATTGTACTTTCCAAGCGCTTAGTACAGTGCTCTGCACAAAGTAAGCTCAATAAATATGATTGAATGAATGAATGAATGACAGAGACTGAGGCAGAGTTATGAGATTGATGTTAGAGGAGCGAAGTTATGTTACATTGTAGCCTCCCGAGTGCTAGTACAGTGCTCTGCACACAGTAAGCGCTCAATAAATACAATTGACTGACTGATACGATTGACTAAGGGCCGATGTGCAGAAGAAAGCATCTGGGGGAAAGTGACTCCCCTATTTGGGGTGATGGCAATGGAGGGGTAAGTGAGAATATTCTAAAAAATACAATCCCAGGACAATGTTGCTCTCCCACATTATGTTAACGTCTGTCCCCCCCTCTATACTATAAACTCGTTATGGGCAGGGAATGTGTCTGTTTGTTGTTATATTGTACTCTCCCCAGCTCCTAGCACAGTGGTCTGCGCACAGTAAGTACTCAATAAATACTGTTGGATGAATGAATGAATGAATGAGTGAACCTCCCCAGGGTACTAAAGTCTCCTAAAGCCTGTAAGTGGTTTACCAAAAATGTGCAGTCAGGGTTTCCTGAATAAAGAGCTGCCATTTGCCCCGGGGCCTTCAATCACCCACGATGACCACCCAGACCCCCAGGTAGCCAACCATACATAAATGGAAAAGAGAGCTCACTTCTCAAAAAGTCAACTTTACACCCTCTAAACCAAGCTTCCAACTTCAAAGTCTTACTAAAATCACACCTCCTCCAGGAAGCCTTCCCCACTCTATTCACTCTCCCTTCTCCATCACTTATGTCCCTCTTAGCACTTTGATACCCCACCCCCTTCCCACAGCACTTATTTAAATCTCCTTATACTCTGCCCCTTCCCCTAATGGCAACTTATTTTAATGTCTGTTTCCCTCACTAGGCTTCAAGCTCCTCGAGGGTGGGGATAGTGTCTAGCTACTCTTGTACTGTCTTCTCTCAAGAAGCAGCAAGGGAAGCATCATGGCCTAGTGGCAAAAGCATGGGCTTGGGAGTCAGAAGTCGAGGGTTCTAATCCCGTCTCTGCCACGTGTCTGCTGTGTGACCTTGGGCAAGTCACCTAACTTCTCTGTGCCTCAGTTACCTCATCTGTAAAATGGAGATTAAGAGCGTGAGCCTCATGTGGGACAGGGACAGTGTCCAACCTGATTACCTTGTAACTACTCCAGCGCTTAGAACAGTGCATGGCACATAGTAAGAGCTTAACAAATACCATTATTGTTATTATGATTATTACTTAGTACGGTGCTCTGCACACAGGAAGTACTTAGTTAAAACCATTGATTGATTGACTGATGGACTAAAATAGAATTGATGGGGTTTGTGGTAGGGTGGATTGATGGTACCATTTGAAGTGCCTGGAAACAGAGAGTAAAGGTGAAGTGATGTGAAATTGAGGTGGCAAGGTAATTTCAGTAACCAGAGACTCAATTCAATTTCCTCCTTAGCATTTGTCCTCTGTCACTGGTGCTGGACTTCTTTCACTCTAATCCATAATGGTAACTTTCCGAGTTCAGTACTGCTTCTGAGAAACCAATGATCTTTTTGGTCATATGAGTTCTGGCAAAATTTAACTGTTCAAAATTCAGGGAAACAAAAGAGCCTCCATTATCGTCACCTCACTTTAAAAATGCTAAATTATTGTCCAAAGGCCTCCAAGAGTGGCAAGACATTTTCTTCCCTACAGCTGTCATGATGCTCCTCCCTTTTCACTGTAGGAGAGGTTTGGAGGGAGGTAGAATTCAGAGACGGGCTACTCACCGAGAACATCGCTGAAAAGTCCCAGGGCATCAGGTGAGCAGATTTAAGCTGGCTCAGGCTGGACTGTTGCTGTGCCTGGGTGGACCAAGTGGAAATATCTGAATGGGGAAGACCGCGTTTTGGATGACTTGTGGGCTTGAGGGCATTCTACACTCCAAAATAATGATTGTGGCCTTCATTAAGCGCTTACTCTGTGCCTTTAGATTCTGAGTCCCATTGGGACAGAACCTGTGTTGGATCTGATTCATTCATTCATTCAATCATTTATTACTTGTTGTGTGCAGAGCATAGTACTAAGCACATGGGAGAGTACAATACAACAATTAACAGACACATTCCCTGCGCACATTGAGCTGACAGTCTTATTTTATATTCTCCCAAGCACTTAGTACAGTGCTCTGCACACAGTAAGTTTTCAATAAATACCATTAATTGATGGATTTTGTATCTATCCCAGCTCTTAGCACAGTGTTTAGGCATATAAGGGCTTAACAAACACCATTATTATTATTATTATTATTGTTATAAATAATTTTGGGCCAAGCACTGTAGTAGATACAGAAGAGTCAGATTAGACAGAGCCCTCATCCCACATGGAGCTCACAGGCTAAGGGAGAGGGAGACAGGTATTTAAACTGAAGCACAGAAAAGTTAAGCGACTTGCCCAAGGTCTCACAGCAGGCAAGTGGCCGAGTCAGTATTTGGAACCTGATCTACTGAATTGCAGGCCCGGTTCTCTTTTTATTAGGCTACGCTGGTTCTCACTGTACTGGTTTGGGGTTTGTGCATCTGGGTGGTGCCATCCTGTTCTCTTCGGGGCTTGTTGAGGGATTCTGGCTGGGACTTGGAGCTTGGGCACTCACCTTGGGTGCCGGTGGACAGGGGCCAAGCAGCTGTGGGGTATATATGTTCAAGGGGATCTAAAGGGGGGCTGAAGCTAACCCCTGAGGTGATAAGAAGGTCACCAAAGCAACTGCAGACCTGACAGAGTGAAGAAGTGAACTTGTCTGCTTGAAGTCCATTAGCAGAAGGGCACTTACTACCTCAGGAGCGGCGGACACATCAGGAAGGCTTGAGAAGCAATCTGTTGTCTCCTCACCCCTTCGAAGCTGCCCCAGCTTCATAAAATGGGGGATGAAATTGGGCAACAACATCAACTGAAACTCACACTAGAGAGAGTGCCTAGCTGTGGTCCACCAGCTACCGCTGCATCTGGGTGATGGGAAGGTGAAGCAAAAGCCCAAACTCCCAGCAGAGGCTCTAATTATGAATAAACATAAAATTCTAGGAAGCTGCTGAGGTGAAAGACTGCCAGAGCACAAAAGGTTTCTCCTCACAAAACTGAATTCATACATCCGGAGTGAGTGAATTATAGCCTCAGCCGATGGGGAGAAATGCCTTCCCTCCTCCGATGGCCCCAAATCATTAGCAGTTTCTCCACCGGCTAATTAGCCCAAATGTTTTAGACAGAGTGATTGGCACCTGGCTCTTTTATTGTGCCCCTTCTTCCCCAGAGACTCCATTTTGGGGCTCCCAAGCAACAGCTTCTCAGCTCATTGAGAATTCTTTGTCGCAACGTATATTTTTACCTGGGATTCAGACTTGCTTTTCTAAAAGGAGGGTCTATGAGCCCGTTCCTAACAAGCACCTGAGAGCCACTTTTTATTTTGAGTGTGGGGGTGAAAAGGGGATGGAGATTTTAGGGAGAGAGGCCAATGGTGACAAGCTTCAAAGAGCAAACAGATCAGAAAGCTGCCATTTTTATTTATTTATTTTTTTTAAATCCCTGATGGGAAACTCTCATAGACCTGGGATGAGCAAGGCTGGGAGACAGTGAAGATGGGAACTATGTAACAAGTCATCTTACTCATCTTTCGTGGATATCTGAAGAGATCAGAGGGGATGAATAACAAGCGAGAGGAAATTTTCCTGTCAAGCTGTTGGGCACCAGCGAATGAAACTTCACTTGACTCACCTTGGATTCAATCTCGCTCTTCACAGAAAGCTCAGTGAGCACACAGAAATATCGGCACCCAGTTAGACTGGTGGATCAGTGGGGCAGGAATTCTATCTGGAGAGTGGAAGTGGGGCGCTGTCCTTCTTTCTAATTGTTATGGTCTAGTGGTAAAAGCCTGGGCCTGGAAATCAGTGGACTTGGCTTCTAATCCCGGCTCTGCTAATGGCTTGTCGTGTGATTTTGGCCAAGTCGCTTAACTTCTCTGTGCCTCATTTCCCTCATCTGCAATATGGGGATTCAGTACCTCTTCTCGCCCCTATTTAAACTGTGAGCCCCATGTGGGACCTTTATCAAGCAGCGTGGCTTAGTGGACAAAGCACAGGCTTCTGAGTCAGAGGTCATGGATTCTAATCCCACCTCTGCCACTTGTCAACTGTGTGACTTTGGACAAGTCACACTCTGGGCCTCAGTTCCCTCATCTGTAAAATGGGGATTAAGACTGTGACCCCTTGGTAGGACAACCTGATTACCTGGCATCTACCCCAGTGCTTTGAACCGTGCTTGGCACATAGTAAGCGCTTAACAAATACCATCATTATTATTACCCCAGCACTTAGCATAGCGCTTGGCAAAAACGAAGCATTGTACAAATGCCAGAGTTAGTATTATTTTATTCATTCAAACATCCTTAATTCTTCTCTCTATATCCCAAACTTTCCCTCAAGATACATTATGAACTGATTGCCTATAAGTTTATTGCAATGTTTCTTGAACTGTTAATATTTTGTGTCTGCACAGTTTCCATTGGTAACTGAGTCCAGAAACTTGCCACTTGCTGGGTGAAGAAGACAGTAAACTTGTCGAAGGCAGGGACCGTGTCTTTGACTTGTGTTGTACGTTCTCAAGAGCCTAGTTCATTGATCTGCCTCTAGGAGCTCCTTCTACCTTACCTCACTGGTTTCCTACTACAACCCAGTCGGCACACTTCGCCCCTCTAAAGTCGACTTTCTCCCTCTACCCAGATCTCCTCTCTCTTGCCGCCAACCCCTTGCCCATGTCCTCCCTCTGGTCTGGAACTCTTTCCCCCTTCATAGACCACCACTCTCCCCACCTTTCAAGCCTTATTAAAAATCGCATCTCCTTCAAGAGGCCTTCCCCATTTAAAGAAGAAGAGAAGCAGCGTGGCTCAGTGGAAAGAGCATGGGCTTTGGAGTCAGAGGTCATGGGTTCAAATCCCAGCTCGGCCACTTGTCAGCTGTGTCACTTAACTTCTCGGTGCCTCAGTTACTTTATCTGTAAAATGGGGATTAAGACTGTGAGCCCCACGTGGGACAGCCTGATTCCCCTGTGTCTACCCTAGCGCTTAGAACAGTGCTCGGCACGTAGTAAGCGCTTAACAAATACCAACATTATTAAATCCCCTTTTCCCCTACTCCCTCTCCCTTCTGCATCACTTACGCATTTGGGTTTATAATCTTAAACACTTTGATTTTCACACCATCCCCACGGCAATTATGTACATTTCTATCTGTAATTTATTTTAATATCCTTCTCTCCCTCTGGTCTGTAAGCGTCCTGTGCACAGGGATCATGCTTGCCAACTCAATTGTATTGTACTGCCCCAAGTGCTTAGTACAATTCTCCGAACACAATAAGCCCAATAACATCCTTAAAAATCTGCCCTTTCCTCTCCATCCAATCATTCACCCTATCCCGCCTAGATTACTGCGTCGGCCTCCTTGCTGACCTCCCAATCTCCTGCCTCTCCCCACTCCAGTCCATAATTCACTCGAATGCCCAGATCATCTTTCTACAGAAACGTTCATGACAGGTCACCACCCTCCTAAAAAATCTCCAGTGGTTGTCTATCCACCTCTGTATCATACAAAAATTCCTCCCCAATGGCTTTAAAGCTCTCCATCACCTCACCCCCTCCTACTTCACCTCCCTTCTCTCCTTCTACAACCCAGCTGGCACACTCCGCTCCGCTGGTGCTAACCTTCTCACTGTGCCTCCATCTCTCCTGTCTCGCTGCCGACCCCTGGCTCACATCCTACCTCTGGTCTGGAATGCCCTCCCTCCTCAAATCTTCCAGACAATTACTCTCCCTGCCTTCAAAGCCTTACCGAAGGCACATCTCCTCCAAGAAAGCTTCCCTGACTAAGCCCCACTTTTTCTCATCTCCCTCTCTCTCCCTTCTGCGTTGTCCTGACTTGCTCCCTTTGCTCTTCCACCCTCTCCCTGCCCCACAGACTTATATATTATATATCTGTAATTTTATTTATTTATATTGATGTCTATTTATTTGTATCGATGTCTGTCTCCCCTCTCTAAACTATGAGCTTGTTACGGGCAGGGATTGTCACTCTTTATTTCTGCACTGTATTTTCCCGAGCACTTAGTCCAGTGCTCTGCACACAATAAGCACTTGATAAATATAATTGAATGAATGAAAAGCTCTTGATTGATTGATTGATTTATTATGGGAAATGGCACAAGTTTTGTGTGCCTTAACTTTTCCTTCTGTAAAATGGAAATCTGACCATTTGCCACCCACTGACCTAGGAGGAATAATGAAGATAAATGGGAAGAGCCTTGAGGTTAGCATGTGGGAATGGTTCTGAAAATAGAATCTGCTAATTTTAACTTGTTACTCTACTCATTAGGCTACCACATGTCCTCCTTCTAGGAGTGCTGCGTCGTGGAACCGATCGTCTAAAGAAATGAACCATTCACAGGTAATTAGAAAGAGTTTCTGCTGAAACACTATGCTTCTAGAGGGCATATCTGTCACCATCTTACACATACACATGACTCAGACTGTACCATTGCAAAGAAAGCTGCCAACTGTTAATCTGGGAATTTTTCCTTCTGCCCTAGGTTTGCTGTGTCCAAGTATCTGTGTCCCACCTGACCCATCTTCCAACCATCTGCAAAGGAATTATGGAGAAAGAGAGTGCTGGTATAATGGTCCCTAGTGGGCAGGGTTCAGTCAATCAAACAATCAATGAGTCATATTTACTGAGCACTTACTTTGTGCAGAGCACTGTACTGAACACTCGGGAGAGTATAAGATATAAAAGATCTGGAGACATGCTCTCTGCCCACAAGGAGCTTATATCTCCAGTTGAATGGGTGAGTGTGGCGCTCCTACCTCATAGCATTTTTACTCTGTCAATCAGTTAGGGAGGTGGAGTGGCCCAGTGAGAAGCTACTGGGCTGGGAGCCAGGAGACTCAGATTCTTACCTCGGTTTGGCCATTGCCTGCTGTGAGACTTCGGTCAAGGTGGTGTGGTTTAGTGGACGGGGCACGGGCCTCGGAATCAGAAGGACCTGGGTTCTAATTCTGGCTCCCCCACTTGTCGGCTGTGTGGCAAGTTGCTTCACTTCTCTTTACTTCAGCTATCTCATCTGGAAAATGGAGATTAATGCTGTGAGCCCCAGGTGGGACATGGACTGTGTCCAACCTGAGTAGCTTGTATCTCCCCCCAGCTCTTGGAAAAGTGCTTGACTCAAAGTAATCTCTCAAAGAAATACTATCATTATTATTATTATCATCTGGGCCTCAGTTCCTTTATCTGTAAAGTGAAGATGAAATCCTACTCCGTCCTACTTAGAATGTGAGGCGTTTGTGGTACAGGGACTGTGTCCAATCTGGTTATCTTCTATCTGCCCCAGCCCTTAGAACAGTACATGGCACATAGTAGTTGACAAATATCATTAAAAAAACCCAAAACGATAAGTCCCCCAGTTACTTGTTCCCTTAACCTTTTAGGTAGTGAGCCCCGTATAGGACAGGGGATATATACAATCTGACAACCTCAAACCTAGCCCGGCATTTAGCATGCCGTAATGATTATAATCTGCCCGACTGCATCTCTTCCAAGCATGATCCAGGAGAGGACAAAGGGACCTATCAAGGAGCTCCATGTCAGACGGACGTGGGAGACTTCCTCTCGGAGCTGCGGGCTCTCATGCTCAGGACAGATGGGGCTCTCGATTTTCTGAGCCGTGGATGTGCCAGGTGTTTCTTCCCCAGTTAGGGAGGAGACAGAGAAAGAAAGGAAATCTAAAGCACAGAAAATTCAGGTTGAGTCCCACCTTGTTTTGGCTGCTGAATTATTTACTTCCTGCTCCCGTTCCCAGGACACTCTGTGGCGACTGTTTCCCCAGGCTCTTTCCCTGGTTTTTGCCGTTCTTTCATCACCTGCTCCGTATCTAAGCTGTCTTTTGAAAAAGCACCTGATTTAATAATGGCCAGTGGAAACGTTGGAAGCCCACTTTCTGCAGAACAAGAGAAGTCAGGGAGTTAAAAATAATTCCTCCCAACTCGTCAGCTTCTGCCTCTGTCCTTTAAACGGCAGTGGTTGCCCTTGATCGCCTGACTGAAAATAGAGTAGTAATATTCAATCGTATTTACTAAGCGCTTGGGAGAGTACAGTACAAGAATACACACATTCCTTGCTCACAGTGAGCTTACAGTTTAGAGATGAGCTAGTGTCATTTATTAAGCAACCACTTGGTATGATGCACTATCTTAGATGCTTGGGAAGTTCAGAATAAAAAAGTGATGCATTCCCTGCCCACAAGGAGCTTCCACTTCAATGGGGGAAACATGTAAAAATATTTATCATACAGGCATTTTTAACAAAAGATGGTGCTAATGTTGGTATTTGTTAAGCGCTTACGATGTGCAGAGCACTGTTCTAAGCGCAGGGTAGGTACAGAGTAATCAGGTTGTCCCACGGGAGGCTCACAGTCTTAATCCCCATTTTACAGATGAGGTAGCTGAGGCACAGAGAAGTGAAGTGACTTGCCCAAAGTCACACAGCTGACGAGCAGCGGAACCGGGATTCGAACCCATGACCTCTGACTCCAAAGCCCGTGCTCTTTCCACTGAGTCACGCTGCTTCTCTGGAGGGGCGGGGTCTGTGCTGGACCAGGGTGAGGGTGGGTACTGAACAGTGGCAGCTGGATTGGCATGTGCTGGCCCCAGTGGGGTGACCCCTGACTATCTTTCTGGGCTCCCAGGTGGGTGACCCCATTCGTGCTGGGTGAGATGAACTCTCTGTTATTTTTTTGTCACTCTTACATTCCTTCCCTCTGTTACCCGGACCATTTTTCTAAGCAATTGTTCGGTCCACAACTTCCTACTTCTCAAGAACCTCCAGTGGTTGCCCATCCTCCTTCACATCAAACAGAAACTTCTTGCCACCGGCTTTAAAGCACTCCATCAGCTCGCCTCCTCCTATCTTACCTCGCTGACTTCCTACAACATCCCAGTCGGCATACTTTGCTCCTCTAATGCCAACCTACTCACTGTATCTTGATCTCGTCTATCTCGCCACCGATCCCTTGACCATGTCCCCTCTTCTGCCTGGAACTCTTTCTCCTTCATATCTGACAGTCACTCTCACCACCTTCCAGGTCTTACTACAATCACATCTCCTCCAAGAGGTCTTTCCCGACTAAGCCCTCGTTTCCCCTACTCCCTCTTCCTTCTGCATTGCCTACACGCTTAGATTGGTACCCTGGAAGCATCTGATATTCACCCCACTCTCCGCTGCACAGCACTTATATACCCGCCCATAATTTATTTTAATGTTTGTGTCCGTCTCCAGACTGTAAGCACCTTGTGGGCAGGGAATGTATCTACCAATTCTATTGCATCTTACCCTCCCAAGAACTTCGTACAGTGGTCTGCACACAGTAAGGGCTCAATAAATACCACTGACTTAAGGATTGATTGAGAGGAACAGGAGAGATTTTAGGGAGATGGTACCTGATAATTTCAGTTTTATCAGTAAAGTACATAGCCAGGTGATTATATTGGACAGTTCGATTTTAATAATGATAATAATAATTATGGAATTTAAGTCCTTACTATGTGCCAGGCACTGTACTAAATGCTGGGGTGGATACAAGCAAATTGGGTTAGACACCGTCCCTGTCCCGCATGGGGTTCAGTCTTAATCCCCATTTTATAATAATAATTTATAATTATGGTATCTGTTAACCACTTGCTATGTGCCAAGCAGTGTTCAAGAGCTGGGGTAGATACAAGGTAATCAGGTTGTCCCACGTGGAGCTCACGCTCTTAATCCCCATTTTACAGATGAGGTAACTGAGGCCCAGAGAAGTGAAGTGGCTTGCCCAAGGTCACACAGCAGACAAGTGGCAGAGGCGGGATTAGAACTCATGACCTTCAGAGTCCCGGGACCAGGACCCCCTGTTCGGAAGGATAAGGCACTGGATGCCCTTATGTTCGGTCGTTTTAATCTCGGCATCCACCCTGCCTCCATCTCAGCTCCCGCTGAGGAGTTCCACTATTCGGAAGCAGCCCCCGAGTTCCCAGAGATCTGGGAGGGGAACAAAGTGACTCTGGACAAAGGTGGGCAGGGGGGGTTTCCACGGGAGAGACGCCAGGCTCGGGTGGCCTTGGAAGGATTGCCACCAAATGGTGCCTCTGATGTCATGCTATGGTGCGTGTCGGCAGGAATGAACGTGATATCGTGTGTCTTTTTCCGGTATCACGGCAACTCTACCTCCCTTTGTGAGTGTGTGTGTGTGTTAGCCCTGACTGTGTGGGTGTTGGTCTTGACTTTCTCTGTATGTGTGTGCGTATGTGTGTGTGTATGTGTCCATGTGGATGTTGTCCCTGATTCTGTGGGTGTGTTGTCCTTGATTACGTAGGGGGGGGTGTGTGTGAGTGTGTGTGTGTGTGTGTGTGCTGTTCCTGACTGTGTGGGTGTGGGCCTGTGGTTGTATGTTATCCCTGGCTGTGTAGGTATCGATCCTGTGTGTGTGTGTCCGTGTGGATATCATTTCTGATTACGTGCATGTGGGTGTCTTGCCCCTGACCGCAGAGGTGTGCGAGTGCGCGCACGTGTGTGTGTACCTATGTAGGTGCCATTTCTGGCTGTGGGGGAGCGTGGCTGTGGGGTGGCCGGGGGAAGGGGACGAAGGCGAGGGTCACCCCTGCAGGGAGAGCTAGGTGGGTGTGCGCTGCCGTGTCCCACCCTGGCCCTTTTACATTCTATCATTCTTCTAAACGGAGTCTGTCCGCCCGTCTGGAAGGGGCTAGCCTTCCAGGTTAGGGGCTAGCCTTCCAGCCTTCCAGACCTTCCCTCAGCAGGTCTGAGGGAGCCTTTCTCTGGGAAGGGGCGTCCGCCTCGCTGGCTTCCAGCTAATCGCTTTAATGTCTCCCGGATGGCTCTGCGATACCTCCTCCTCCTCCTCCCTCTGACCAGCGGGTCATCATTCATCCCCAGGGCCGAAGCCCCTCAAGCAAGCCCGCTGCGGACCGGCCCACGGCAGGGGATTAATGTAGCGCGGCCAGCTAGTCAAGAAGAAAGATGACATCCTTTTCGTGTCAGGAGCGAGAATGTGTGTTTCTGGAGAGGGAAGGGAAAATCGGGAAGGGACAATCCAGTTCATTCCTCTTTAGAGATGCACTTCTACACATTTTTTCTTTCACTTTCAATCCAATCTGGCGACTCCCACGGGAGTTATTAATATAGAACACATTTCGAGCTTCTTCCTTTCTGTCTCAGCATAAATACCGTATTCGCCGAATTCATTTAACAAAGAAAGCCACCTTTTCCTCCTCCTCTTCTCTGCTGCCTTTTGCTAATTCCATCCCTGGACCTAGAAGAATCATCATCAGTAGCCTTCTGGGTGCCGAACCCTGCACTAAGCACTAGTGGCTGTTAGGTAAAAGACGTGGTTCCTGATCTCAAGGAGCACAATCAAGGGATGAAGACAGGATAGATAATTGGCAAATAGAGGGAACGGACGGAAGATAGAGAGGCTCGGTGGGTAATCTAGTTGGTACCACCCTTGATAACTGAGCAAATGAGAGCACGTGAATTTGCTACGTGCAAAGTATTTCTAGAGTGACTGGACTCCATAAAGAGGTGAGATTTCAGCAGGGCCTTGAAGATGGGGAGAGCTGTAGCCTAGAAGAATAGTAATAAAAATAATAATTGCGGTAGTTGTTAAATGCTTACTATACACCAAGCACTGTGCTAAATGCTGGGGTAGATCCGGTGCAATCAAAACGGCCACAGTTCCTGTCCCACATGGGCCTCACAGTGCAAGGGGAAGAGAAAACAGGTATTTAATCCCCCATTTTGTCTCGTCTTATGCCGTCGAGTCCGTTTCCAACCCATAGCGTCGCCAGAGACGCATCCCTCCCAGAACGCCCGGCTCTTTGTCTGCGATCGTTCTGGTAGTGGATCCGTAGAGTTTTCTCGGTAAAAATCTGCCAATGGTTTACCATTGCTTCCTTCCACAGAGTAAACCCAAGTCTCCGCCCTCAACGCTCTCCCATGCCGCTGCTGCTCCTCCGCACAGGTGAGTTTTGACTTGTAGCAGATTGTCTTCCGCTCGATAGCCACTGTCCAAGCTGGGAATGGAGTGGGCACGCCTCTGCTCGACTCTCCCTTCTGTAGCCGAGATTGGTAGAGTACTGGAAACTCCAGGTGCGACCCTGAGAGGTCCCCCATTTTACAAATGAGGAAACTGAGGCACCGAGAAGTTTTGTGTCTTGCCCAAGGTCACGCAGCCGGAAACTGGCAGAGCCGGGATTGGAATCCAGACCTCCCGATTCCCAGCCCCGTGCTGTTTCCACTTGATATGACCAGGCCCTGATCAGTGAGCTGCAATATGCAAGGGTCTTTCACCCATCAATAACTGAAAATCTCCCAGCCCTAGCCAGGGAAAAAAAAGAATCAATCAACAATTAATCAGTGGTATTTATCGAGCACTTACCGTGTGCAGAACGCGGTGCTTGGGAGAGTAAAATACAGCGGTCGGTAGCGTGTTCCCTGCCCTCAGTGAGCTTACCATCTAGAAAGAGGGTCTAGAGGTCTTGAAAGAACCATGTAGGATAAGTCTGAGCAGAAAAGGGTTGAAGGAAAGCAAAAAGAAACTGGCAAGTTCCATTAAGTCATGTTGAATCAGAAAATCAAATTTGTTTTTAATGAGCCCTTACTTTATTGTACTAAGTGCTCGGGAAAGCAGGATATAACCAAGGTGGTGGACACGGTCACTGCCCACAGTGAGCTTGCAGTCTAGGGGGGGACAGACGTTAATATTAATAGATAAATGATTTATATTTGTTGATATATATGCTACAAATAAAAATAAATATTCATTGTGAAAGGAGAGTTTAATCCTTGTGACCAATCTGATGACACCTGATGGTCAAAGTTGACACTTACCCATGGTGGCTCATTTCCAAGCGGAATTATTGTATATAATATTTGTTAAGTGCTTTATCCGTGCTAAGCACGGAGATAAGCGCTGGGGTGGATACAAAATTATCAGGTCGGACAGCCCACGAGGGGCTCACAGTCTAAGAGGGAAGGGGAACAGGTAATTGAATCCCCATTTTCAGCTGAGGAAATTGAGGCACAGAGAAGCTAAGTGACTTCCCCAAGGACGAACAGCAGACAAGTGGCAGAGCCAGGAACAGGATCCAGGTGCTCTGACTCCCAGGGGTCAGGAACTTATAATGGGTTTGCCAGTCAGGACCAGATCTCTGGTGGTTTGACAGATATTTTGCCTCACCTGGGCTTCTCCTTGTCACCTGGGGAATAGCCGCTTGGGTCTAGGATTCTCAAATCACATCGCAAGTCTTTCGATGGCCTGAATAGCAGAGAGCAGCATGAAGCAAGAGGTGTCATCATCACTCACCGTTCCTCGCTCTCCCCCGGACTGTCGGGTTCAATATCGTTCTGGAGAGACAGGCCAGGCCCTAACCGGAAGAGAGGTGGAAAGACCAGACACACCAAAGAGAAACAGCATGGCCTAGTGGAAAGAGCAAAGGCCTGGAAGTCAAAGGAGCTGGGTTCTAATTCTGACCCCGCCTTTTGCCTTCTCGGTGACCTCGGGCAAGTCATTTCACTCCTCTATGCCTCAGTTTCCTCCTCTAGAAAATCTATTCATTCAATAGTATTTATTGAGCGCTTACTGGGTGCAGAGCACTGTACTAAGCGCTTAAATAATAACGTTAAGCGCTTAATATGTGCCAAGCACTACTCTAAGCGCTGGTGGAGATACAAGGTCATCAGGTTGTCCCAAGTGGGGCTCACAGTCTTCATCCCCATTTTACAGCTGAGCTAACTGAGGTGCAGAGAAGTGAAGTGACTTGTCCAAAGTCACACAGCTGACAAGTGGCAGAGCTGGAATTAGAACCCATGACCTCTGACTCCCAAGCCTAGGCTCTTTCCACTAAGCCATGCTGCTTCTAATAAAGTATAATAATAATAATAATAATGGCATGTGTTAAGCACTTACTATGGGCAAAGCACTGTTCTAAGCACTGGGGGATACAAGGTGATCGGGTTGTCCCACTTGGGGCTCACAGTTTTAATCCCCATTTTACAGAGGAGGGAACTGAGGGACAGAGAAGTCAAGTGACTTGCCCAAAGCCACACCGCTGACAAGTGGCGGAGCCGGGATTAAAACCCATGACCTCTGGCTCCCAAGCCCGGGCTCTTTCCACCGAGCCACGCTGCTTCTCTATATCTGTACTCCCTGTATATCTGTACTCACACAACTTTGGGCAAGTCACTTGACTGCTCTGTGCCTCAGTGACCTCATCTGTAAAATGAGGATGAAGACTGTGAGCCCCATGGTGGAAAACCTGATAACCTTGTATCCCTCCCAGTGCTTAGAACAATGCTTTGCACATAGTAAGCGCTTAACAAATGCCATCATTATTATTACTCTCTCCACAGCATGGTCTGGTGCATGGGAGGCTTGGGAGTGAGGAGGACCTGTGTTCTAATCCTGCTCCGCCACTCATCTGTCGTGCAACCTTGGGCAAGTCACTGAACTGCTCTGTGCCTCAGTTCCCTCATCTGTAAAATGGGGATTCAGACTGTGAGCCCCATGTGGGACGGGGACTGTATCCAACCTGATTAGCTTGTATCAGCGTGGCTCAGTGGAAAGAGCCCGGGCTTCGGAGTCAGAGGTCGTGGGTTCGACTCCCGGCTCTGCCACTTGTCAGCTGGGTGACCGTGGGCAAGTCACTTCGCTTCTCTGTGCCTCAGTTACCTCATCTGTAAAATGGGGATTAACTGTGAGCCTCACGTGGGACGACCTGATGACCCTGTATCTCCCCCAGCGCTTAGAACTGTGCTCTGCACACAGTAAGCGCTTAACAAATGCCAACGTTATTATCTACCCCAGCGCTTAGAACAGGGCTTTGCACATAGCAAACGCTTAACCAGTACCACAGTTGCGAATTATCATTTAGACTGTGAGCGCCATTGGGACAGGGACCGTGTCCAACCTGATTAACGTGTCCCCCTCAGAGCTTAGAACAGCGTTTAACACATAGTAAGCACTTAACAGGTACCGTGACTATTATACTGCGAAGTGCCGCCTCACTGTCCCAGACAGAGGCCCGCCGAGGGGCAGCTCACTCTCGGGAAGATCGCACAGCCGCTAAACTCGGCGAGGAGGCACAGGATTCTCTCGTTTCTCGGGTGGTGTCGACGCTTGTGTGTCAGAAGCCAGAGAAAGATGGTGAAAGCAAGAATTGGGCAGCCCCCGCTACACACTCTCACAGCAGATGAGAAGGAACCAGAGGAGAGTCGAGAGTAGCTAATGAATGTGCCAGCCGCGTACGGAAAACCGGCCAAGGCTGGGCTTCCGTTTACTCCACGGGTCCCGAGCTTTAGTCTCCTGCACGGAATGTGCCACGGGATTGCCCCCGCAGCAGATGCGGAAAGCCGAGGCTCAGTCGGTCAATCGGTCGTATTTATTGAGCGCTTAATGTGCGCGGAGCACTGTACTAAGTGCTTGGGAGAGTTCAATATAACAATAAACAGACACATTCCCTGCCCACAGTGAGCTTACGGTCTAGAGGGGGAGAGAGATGTTAATATAAATAAATGACAGATATGTACCTAAATGTTGTGGGGCTGGGAGGGGGGGATGAATAAAGGGAGCACCGCAGAAGGGAGTTGAAGAAAAGGCAAAGGGAAGGCTTCTTGGAGATTTTTAATAATGCTGGTATTTGTTAAGCGCTTACTATGTGCAGGGCACTGTTCTAAGCGCTGAGGTAGATACAGGGTAATCAAGTTGTCCCACGTGAGGCTCACAGTTAATTCCCATTTTACAGATGAGGGAACTGAGGCCCAGAGAGGTGAAGTGACTTGCCCACAGTCACACAGCTGACAAGTGGCGGAGCCGGGATTTGAACCCATGACCTCTGACTCCCAAACCCGGGCTCTTTCCACTGAGCCACGCTGCTGTGAGCCCGCGGTTGGGCAGGGATTGTCTCTATCTGTTGCCAAATTGTACATTCCAAGCACTTAGTACAGTGCTCTCTACACACTAAGCGTTCAATAGATACGATCGAATGAATGTGCCTTCCTTCAAGCCTTGAAGGAGCGAGAGTAGTTATCTGTTGGATATGAGGGAAGGCGTTTCAGGCCAGAGGCAGGATGTGAGCGAGAGGCCGGCGGCGAGGTAGACGAGATCGAGGTACGGTGAGAAGGTCAGCACCTCCACCTGGGTGTCCATCCTACACTGCTTTAACCTGCTGAGAAGGCAGGGGTTCCCCAGCATCACTTTCTGACCCAATCAATCAATCCATGGTATTTATTAAGTACGTGTTATGTGCGGAGCACCGTACTAAGCACTTGGGAGAGTATAATACAACGGAATTAGCCTCGATGTGGTCTTCAAGTCATGACAGGATCCAATAATGGTAATAACTGTGGTGTTTGTTAAGCTCTTACTACATATCAAGCACCGTTCTAAGCGCTGGGGTGGTTACAAGTTAATTGGGTCGGACACATTCCCGGCCCCTCATGGGACTAAGTAGGAAGGAGAACGGGTATTGAATCCCCATAGTGAATTCCCATTTTACATTTGAGGAAAATGAGGCACAGAGTAGTTAAGGTGACCTGCCCAAGGTCATACGGGAAGCGCATGGTAGAGATGGATCAGAACCCCTGACCTCCGACTCGCGGGCCCGTGCTCTTTCCCCTACGGCATGCGGCTCTTCAGTGACGCAGCATCCAAGTACCTCTCCTTCCTCCTCGCCTTCCCTAAGAATAAGGCTGAAAATGGATCAGCAGCAATGGACTGGTTATTATCCTTCTCAAGATGACTATCTCCAAATAGGTAGCAGAAGCTAAAAATAGTTTTATCGGTAGTAGTCATTGCAGTAGTAAAAATAATCGTGGCGTTTGTCAAGCGTTTACCGGGCTAAATGCTATGTTAGATATAAGATGATCCAGTCAGATCCAGTCCCCGTCCCGCATGGAGCTAGTAGTAGTTATGGTAAGATTTATTGCACGATTTATTCGGTGTAACATCTGGGAAGTACAGAATAAAGAAGGGACACGTTCCCTGACCACAGAGAGCTTTCATCACAGTGAGGGACGAAAACATACCAGATCTCTTTCTCACTAGGCAGTTTCTTAGTGGATAGAGCGTGGACTTGGGAATCAGGCCTTGGGTTCTAATCTCACCTCCCCAGCTTGTCTGCTCTGTGACCTTGGGCAAGTTGCTAAACTTCTCTTGGCCTCAGTTCCCTCATCTGTAAAATAGAGACTGAGACTGTCAGTCCTACGTAGGACAGGGACTGTGTCCAACCCAATTATCTTGTATCTACCCCAGTGTTTAGAACAGTGCCTAGCACATAGTAAGCCCTTAACGAATACCAAAATTATTTCCCTTACTCATCTATAGACACACACCTTCGGAGAGCCTGCCATAACTAGGAAGGAGACCTGTTTCTTCTGCGGTATAGGAAAAATAAATGCACACAGGGAAGATCTGCAGCTGGACACCTATCACACGAGAAACACTTTGGTAGAGAATGAGTGGTTCATTACGATGTGCCACTGTTGTTGACCTCTGCAAATAAGTCTAATTATCCCAGATTAATGAACAGAGCTTAGACACATCTAAAGAGGCTTCGCTGAGGTTTTCTCATTTCCGCATGTCATTATCTTCATATGCTCTGCTATTCCCGATGAACGTCGTTCAAGTTTTACTTACTGATTTTTCCACTGGGCTCTGGGAAATGGCCCTTTCCACACCTGGGCAATGGCAAAACGCTGGAGATTCTGCTCCAGAAAACGTTAGGAAGCTCGGCAAGTGGGCTGGGCGCTATCGAACTGATTCCCGATAAACCGTAAGACATAGAAAGTGAGATGGGTTCATTGGTTCACGGGGAATGAAGATCTAGGTGGTCACCATGGAAACAAGCTCCGGTTTGGGGGAATTTCTCAAGTGATGGTGAAATTTCCAGGAAAAATCAATTTTCTTGTTCAAGAGACGTATCAAGCTGTGTCTGCATTAGGGTGAGTTACCATGATGAAAATTCCATTTTAATGGGATTTGTTTTATATAAACTCCGCTTAAAAGTCTCACCCAGATGTGACCCTGGTCACCTCAACTGACGGAGATCAGGCTCATAGGAATTCCTTTAGAGAAAAGCTCTTGAACTGGTCGGTTCAGAGCAGAGCCGGCGTCCTTCGTCTAAGCCCGGGTGTACCTCCCCGGCCCCCACCACCCCTCCAGCTCATTCTCTGTCTGGGTAAGGTGATTCCCGGAGGATGCCGTGTTGGCCAAGCAGCTGTGGACGTAGAAAACGGGGCTCTGGACTGCGAGATGTCAGGGGTATTAAGGAAAATCTTTGGTCCAACGCTCAAAGCAAGGTACATTAATAAATGATTAGATTTGCAAATTATGTCAGTAGAGATTGCTGTCACAGCTTTAATGAAATAAATAATGAAACATTTCTAATGTTTCTGGCTCATTTTCAGCCCCGACTGTTCAGCTGCCTTTGTCTGAGTGTCATTATTCGCGTCCTCTCCATCAAGGCTGCGGATTTAGAGAGAGAGAGAGAGAGAGTTCCTTCGTATGTCTAACAACTGCCTTCCGCTTTCAGCTGTAGAGCTCACGTCTCTTTCTTGTTCTAAGTCTAAAGGTTCCCCCGTCGTAATTTCAAATGCGGCAGCCTGTTCGGGGGGGGGGGGGGGAGCCACATGGAGGAAATTAGAATTCGCTCCTACAACCAACAGAGACTGTTGAATTGAGAGCACTTAGTGGTGGGGGTGAGGGAGGGAGAGAGAGGGCGTCTACGCAAGGTCACAGGAAGCATTAAAAAGTGAATTCAGACGGCTGCGGCGTAGATGTCTCGTGGCACGGGGCTTAGAATATTTCCTAACGATTTCTGGCAAAGGTCTTACCAATTTCCGAAGCCCTCCGAGCAGTTCCAGAAACAGGCTTAGAGATCTGGCGCCTGTTTTTTTCCATGACCCCTTCGTTCCCATCAGCGATAGGAAGTCTCACATTTGGGCTTGCAGCTCTGAGCTACCTTTTTAAAATTTTTCTAATGTTGTCTGATAAGCCTTTACCACGTGCCAAGCACTGCACTAAACCTCGGGGTGGATATAAGCTAATCAGGTTGGACAGAGTCCCCGTTCCACATGGGGCTCACGGTCTTAATCCCCATTTTACCGATGAGGGAAGAACCGAGGTATGGAGAAGTTAAGTGACTTGCCCGAGGTCATACGGCAGACAGGTGGCGGAGCTAGGATCAGAACCCAGCTCCTTCTGATTCCCAAGTCCTTGCTCTATCCGCTAGGCCACGCTGCTTCTCAGTTAACCTTTCAATTAACCTTTCTGAGTCAAGCACAGTTCTGCGACTAAAAGGCAGCTGCTCCGAAAATCGGGGTTTCTTAGAAATCTCCTTACGGTCACTGGGATGCGAAAACTGAGAAGCAGCAGGGCTTAGTGAAAAGAGCATGGCTGGGGAGTCAGAGGACATGGGTTCTAATCCTGGATCCTCCCCTGATCTGCCGTGTGACCTTGGGCAAGCCACTTAACTTCTCTGTGCCTCAGTTACCTCATCTGTAAAATGGGGATTAAGATTGTGAGCCCTGTGTGGGACAAGCTGGTTACCTTGCATGTATCTCAGTGCCTAGAACAGTGTCTGGCACATAGTGAGCGCTTAACAAACGCCATCCTTATTGAAACTGGAATCTCCTCATCTTCTTTTCCCTGTGAGGCTACAGCCTCGCTGGACCGAGTTGTGGATGCAGTCAGAATCCTGAGTGGGCCAGGCTCCAGGCCGTGGGCTCCGTTGGGCCGGACAACAGAATGGTGGGTTTGAGGGTGGACAAGCACTCAGGCTGGCTCTCGTGTCCCTCGTGCGGACCTGCCCTGCCTGGCAGTGGCTCCCACCAGCAGAGCCCTTGGCAAGCTCGATTTGGCCCTTGGGTTGCCGGCCCCGTCTCCCTAAAGCCCTCTGGGATGAGAAGCAGTGTGGCTCAGTGGAAAGAGCCCGGGCTTTGGAGTCAGAGGTCATGGGTTCGAATCCCGGCTCTGCCACTTGACTGTGGGCGAATCACTTCGCTTCTCTGTGCCTCAGTTACCTCATCTGGAAAATGGGGATTAAGACTGTGAGCCCCGCGTGGGACAACCTGATTCCCCTGTGTCTACCCCAGCGCTTAGAACAGTGCTCTGCACATAGTAAGCGCTTAACAAATACCAACATTATCCATCATGGCTGCTTTGTCGAGGCAGAGCCCACACAGAGCTCCATGTGGGCATCGTGGTAATCTGTCAGTTCAATTGGTTATGAAATGTAGAACCATCCCCTCTTCCCTAAGGACTTGAAGCAGCGTGGCCCAGTGGAAAGAGCACGGGCTTGGGAGTCAGCAGTCATGGGTTCGAAGCCCGGCTCTGCCACTTCTCAGCTGTGTGACCGTGGGCAAGTCACTTGACTTCTCGGTGCCTCAGTTACCTCATCTGGAAAATGGGGATTAACTGTGAGCCTCACGTGGGGCAACCTGATTACCCTGATTAACTGATTAGAACAGTGCTCTGCACACAGTAAGCGCTTAACAAATACCAACGTTATTATTATTATTATTATTAAAATCCCCATGCCCTGTGGTTGGTCTGGCAAAAAGTAAAAAAAGTTTGAGCTAAAAATTGAACTTGAAGAATTTCTCCTTTCCTCCCTTGGACTGTGAACCCTCTGTGGGTATAGGGACTGTGTCTGATCTGATTGCCTTGTATCTATCTCAGGGCTTAGCACAGTGCTTGGCACATAGTAAGTACTTACCAAATACCACCATTACATTCTTCCCCGGTCTTGTCCTGAGATCGTACCCCCGAACCTGACCTGAAGAGCTACTCCTGATGATCCAGTGCCTAGAACGGTGCTTGGCACATAATAAGCGCTTAACAAATACCGCAATTATTATCATTACTAGGATGAGCCACCTGCAAAGTGTAGAACAACAAGGATATTGAGGACACTGCATTACCAAGACACTAGTTAAAATAAAGCGAGGCAAAATGGAAACTGTAATTCAAGCCATTGAAATTCTTGTTGAGTCTGAAGAATACCCTCCGAAAAGCCAAGTTTTAAATAAACAGCACTGCTTAGTCTGCACGCTCCATGAGGGCCAGGGACTGTGTTAAATTCCCCCCTGTGAATTTTATCCCAGCTCTTAGTACAGCACTCTGGCATACAGTAAGTGCTTAAAAAATACAATTACTACTGGGTGACAAGACTGGAACTTTTCAACCCAAGGGCTGAAGAAGGGACATGTAGTAAGCGATTTTGAGCGATGCTCATTTAGTAATATTTTCCCGAAGACTGTGATTCAGTGCAAACTGTGCGAAGATCTCCCCGGGGGACTCGGCCTGATCTTCAGGCTTTCAGGGTTGGAGAAGAAGGATGAAATGAACTTTGAATTCTCGGTTGGTTTTGCTCAAGGAAGTGTAAATTCTATTAAGCACTTGAATGTCAATCTCCCCCATTAGAGCATAAGCTCTTTGTGGGCAAGGAATGCTTGCTTTGTGCTTTCAAAGCACTTAGTACAGTGCACTGCACCCAGTGGGGGCTAAATCATTGTTGCTACTCCTATTATTACTTCAGTTGAATTTACTGAGTGCTTACTTTGAGCAGAGCATTGTACTAAGCACTTGGGAGAGTACGGTATAACAGAGTCGGTAGCTACGTTCCCTGCCCACAGTGAGCTTACCTTCTAAAGGGGGAGACAGATGTGACCGTAAATAAAATGAATTATGGAGAGGTGAGTGCTGTGGGGTTGGAGGTGGGATGAATATCAAGTGCTTAGAAGGTACAGATGCGAGTACAAAGGTAATGGAGAATGGAAAGCAGGTACGGGAAGAGAGGACTTAGTCAGTGAAGACCTCTTGGTGGAGATGTGATTTTAATGAGACAGTTCCAGGCAGGCATGGGAAATGGAAGACTACAGCATGGCTGTTCCTTGGATTGTGTATCCTGAAGACAAGACAGGGAGCTCTCTTTGTGAGTGTGCAAGTGAGCAGGAGTTATAACTGACATGGAGGAATGCACTGGATTTGGGATTTGGGGCCTTCAGGGAAAACATTTCCCTTATTTGGAATAATAATAATGTTGGTATTTGTTAAGCACTTATTATGAGCCAAGCACTGTTCTAAGCACTGGGGTAGATACAATCCCAGCTCTGCCACTTGTCAGCTGTGTGACTGTGGGCGAGTCACTTAACTTCTCTGTGCCTCAGTTACCTCATCTGTAAAATGGGGATTAAGACTGTGAGCCCCACGTGGGACAACCTGATTCCCCTGTGTCCACCCCAGCGCTTAGAACAGTGCTCGGCACATAGTAAGCGCTTAACAAATACCAACATTATTATTATTACGGTAAGCAGGTGGACCCACGTAGGGCTCACAGTCTTACTACGTTCTCCAGTGACTCTAGCGTGCAACCTAAATAATAATAATAATTATTATGGTATTTGCTAAGTGCTTACTTTGTGTCAGGCACTGTTCTAAGCCCTGGGGTAGATACAAGGTAGTATCTTTTACAGATGAAGTAACTGAGGCCCAGAGAAGTCAAGTGACTTGCCCAAGGTCACACAGCAGACAAGTGGCAGAGACGGGATTAGAAGCCATGACCTTCTGACTCCCAGGCCTGTGCTCTATCTACTACGCCACTTTGCAAAGTTTGTCTGTTGCAAAGAGTGTTCTGACTCAGCATGTGGAAGATTTCCTACCTGCAAAGTGATTTCTGGATAGAGGGGTAACCATAGATGTTGAGTTAAATGGCAGAGCTCTTAAACAAACAAAAAAAACCCAACCAAAAAAAGGCAATCCCTAGACGATCCATTTAAATCAATGCCCGACAGCTGGTCTCGAGCCGGCTGTTGCTATGGGTTACCTCAGGGCACATGGCAACGTTGGTCTGGATCGTCACATCCTCCACTGAGATGCTGTCTCTCTCTCTCTCGAAAGATGACCTTTCCTTTCTTTTTTTCCTCTACGAGGGTAGTGCTGCAGATGCTGAAGATTCCTTTTTTCTTGAAAGAGAGAATTAAATGATACCCTAAAAATTCACTGATGTATCCCTGGCCTTTGATGCTTTTGTTGGACCGGCTTTTGCTCTGGGGCAAAAGCCACCACTGTTCCCATAGACCTCAACACAATCCTCTTGCTGCGGTTCCCTCTCGTGACACCACAAGAGTGCTTCATCCACAGCGAACCTGGGATCCAAAGTTTTTTATCTTCTTTCAAAAGTAATTGTGGTATGTGGTAAGCACTTACTCTATGCCAAGCCACGTACTAAAATGTTGGGGTGGATGCAAGATCATCAGGTCCCAAGTGGGGCTCGCGGTCTAAGTAGGAGGGAGAACAAGTACTGACTCTCCATTTTACAGATGAGGGAACTGAGGCACAGAGAAATCAAGTGACTTGCCCAAGGTCATACAGTAGGCAAGTGGCGGAGCCGGCATTAAAAATCATGGATTAGAACTCAGACTCCCAGGCCCGTGGTCTTTCTATTACCATTACCACTAATATTTGTAGTATTTGTTAAGTGTTAACTATGTGCCAGGCACTGTACTAAGCTCCGGGGTTAATATAAGCAAATCAGGTTGGACACAGTCTCTGTCCCACGTCGGGCTGCTACTCTCAATCCCCATTTTACAGACGAGGAAACTGAGGCCCAGAAGAGTGAAGCAACTTGTCCAAAATCACCCAGCCTACCAGTGGCAGAACCGGGATTCCTTCTCAAAAAGTACAACACGCTCTCCATTTTAGAATTAATTTAATTTTCCCTTAATCCTCCTGCTACGCTGTCAGTATCTTTTATGCCTTCCTTTTAGACAAGACTCAGAATTTCTTTCCCCCACCTGCCTTCTTTCCTTCGCTTTCAGAAATGTTCAGGAATCCATTAGAATGCCACTTTCGACACCTACCTTTACCTGTGGGAAACGAGTGCCAAATGGGATGTGTTCCTCAGGAACTCCCTGCCCACAGCAAACAGAAATGTAAAACATGCACTTTAAGTCGAAATGTTGCAGGATGTTCAGCGTAATGGTTCTAACAACTTAAACTGTCAAAAATCAAGAAAAGTATTTGCTTTTACATAAAGTAGGTAATTTATGTGAAGCACTCTTAGCTCTTTAGAAGAAAGATGATTTATAAATTTAACTTATCATTGTTATGATTTTTTTCAGGTTCCATGCTATTTAAGTACCGTTGTCTCTATTGATATTGCCTGACAGGTTTTTTTTTAAATTCTGCTTGGTTATGGCTTCATTAAAAAAATAATTTGATCTCTATCACATTTGTTTTCCTCTACTCTTCTTTTCCAGAAGCCAATCACTTGCACGGTAGAAGAAGATGGTCAGGTATTTATTTTAGCTCTACAGGCAATCGAGAAAGAAAGGAAATTCATTGAAGATTTCAGAGAATTTTCAGGTTCATTGAAGAATTCAGAGAAGCAGCGTGGCCTCTCGGATAGAGCATGGGTCTGGACAGAAGGACCTGGATTCTAATCCTGCCTTCACCACATGTCTGCTGTGTGACTTTGGGCAAGTCACTTCATTTCTCTGGGCCTGTTACCTCATCTGTAGTATGGAGATTAAGACTGTGAGCCCCATGTGGGTCAAGGACTCTGTCCGATCTGATTTGCTTGTATCCACCTGTCACCCGTCGCCAGGGACAGGTTCTTTCGGAATTGGCGCGGCGAGAGAGAGAGAGAGAGAGAGAGAGAGAGAGAGAGAGAGAGAGAGGCCGGGGATGGAAAAACCTGAGTTTTGTATAGAATTTATTCCGCGGGGCGGATTGAATTTAATTATTTAGACGCGACAATCGGCCTTCCCTTTTGGGGGGAAACATGGTGTTAAAGCTTCCCCTTTGGGAGGAATATGGGGTTAGAGCTTCCCTAACGGGAGGAATACACTGGTATGTTACTCGCGTGTGGGCGGACACCCGAGCCCACTTATGATTTACTCACAACGTGGCGAGGCGGCTGGCTCCCACCATGTGCTCACCCCACCCAGGAGGAATCCACCTTGGCGTTAAATACATTTATGCGTTAAACACCAATGAGTTACATACACTTATGCGTTACACCCAGTTATGCATTACCCACTTATGGTTACTGGCACTCGGTGAGGCGGCTAGCTCCCACCCTGTTCACGTCCCCCTGGGGAGGCACCCACTTAGCCATCAAATCCATTCTAAACGTTACATACCCATGGTGAAGCATCTGGCTTCCAACCCCACGAGTTCTCAGCAGGAGAGGACATTCACCCATCCCACGGCTCCTCACTTGGTGCAGGCAGAGCGGCCTTCTCACGCTCTGGACAGAGGCGACCCACAGCCGGCCGCTGCGAGTCCCATTCCTCTGCACAGGTTAGAGGCGGCAGGTATTTATCACCTGTGCCCTTAGGCCACTCCAGCTTGCGGCCTCAGTTTATCCAATCTCTGCCCTCCCCCCTCCTCCATTCCTAATTTGATTGGCACGGGGGCGAGGGGCACCTTCTGTATTCCCAGCTTGGGCTGCCAATCTGGCAGTTTCGGTTGTGGGGGCGGTGTCCCACCCTCACTTCCGAGTTCCGCCTGCTGGCTGGGGAGGTCCCGAGGTAGCATTTGACCTTGAGATGGTCGGTACCCCAGGGTTACCTGGGACACCACCCCAGTGCTTAGTACAGGGCCTGGCATACAGTAAGTGCTGAACGAATACCACAGTATAAAGGCAAAATTCCAGGCCCTATAATCAGTTCCTTAGGACAGAGTCTCAGTTCAGAGTCACAGGACCAAGACTCATCCATCTTCCTTAATGGGAGACACTGTCATCATCAACACTATCCTTTTCCTCTCCTCCTTCTCCTCCTCCTCCTTCTCTTCCTCCTCCCCTTCCTCCTCCTTTTCCTTTGAACAGTGAATATGAACTGAATCTATAGCAAAGAGCAAACCTGTGAGGTTTTTAAAAGCCTCGTCCTTGATCTTTCAATCAATCAGTTAATCAGTCAATAAATGGTATCAATTTAGCACTTACTATGTGCAGAGCATTGGAGTAAGCACTTGGGAGAGTACAGTGTAAAACAGTGGCGAGAGGTGATTCCTGCCCTCAAGGGGTTTACAGTCTAGAGGGGGAAACAGATGTTAGATTTCAGTGGAAATGGCAGAGGGTGAGATTATATCCAAAAGTGCAGAGGGTGGGGTGAATATGGACAGAGAGCGTATCTACCAACTCTGTTATACTGTACTCTCTCAAATGCTTAGTGCAGTCCTCCGCACTCAGGAAGTGTTCCATAAATATGATTGACTGATTGAATATCGACCTCTTCAGAGGTATAGATCCAAGTGCAGAGGTGGCACAGAAGGGAACGCGGGAAAAATAAGGGCTTAGTCTGGGAAGGCTTCTTGGAGGGGATGTGCTTTTTGGAAGCTTTTTGAAGGTGGGGAAAGTGGCGGTCTTGCAGATATGCAAGATGGGAGGGGGTTTCAGGCCAGAGAGGGAGAATGTGGGCAAGTGGTTTGTGGTGAAATGAAGTGAGTAGTTTGGTGTTGAAGGAGTAAGATGGTATGGGCTGGGTTGTAGTAGGAGATCAGTGAGATAAGGTAGGCGATAGAGATGATCAAATGCCTTAAGCTGATTGTAAGGAGTTTCTGTTCGATGTTCATTCATTCAATAGTATTTATTGAGCGCTTACTATGTGCAGAGCACTGTACTAAGCACTTGGAATGTAAAAATCGGTAACAGAGACAGTCTCTGCCCTTTGACGGGCTTACAGCCTAATCGGTGTGGAGGTAGATGGGCAACCACTTGAGGTTTCTGAGGTGTTGAGAGATATGGATTGACCAGTTTTTTTAGAAAAATAATCTAGGCAGCGGAGTGAAGTAAGGCCTGACGTGGGGAGTGGCTGAGGCAGGACGGTCAGCCAGGAGGCTGATGTAGTAGTCGAGGCGAGATAGGATAAGTGCTTGGGTCGGCATGATAGCAGTTTGGATGGAGAGGATAAAGCAGATTCTAGAAGTGTTGTGAAGATAGAACTCTCCCCCACGGGTTGTGCCCAAAACAAGTAAACTGGATCTCCAAACTACAGCTGGCTGCCTTCTCAGACGTTTTATCCATTCTCATATCCGTCCCTGTCCAACTAGTCAAATAGCAGCTGTGCATGTCAACAGAGGAATGTCTGCTTTAATTACAAATGATGTAGCCCCGTGTTGTGTCACTTGTCCAGGAGGAAAGTATATCATTTTTTCTCATTGCTTTATTTACCTTTTTCCCCAAATATAAGGGGAATCCATTTCGAGATTTTAAAACAGACTTCTAGAGAGTTGGCTTCGTGTGCTTTCGGCATCACCTGGTGAATTTTAAAAACAAGACAGTGACACAGCAAGCATCTTTCCGCAAAGTGAATTGAAGATCGTTCCCCTTGAAGTGGAAAAACTCAGAACCTTTGAGGTGGTAAATGAATCGTGCTTTTGCCAGAGTTAAGGATGCACAGAAATATACGATTCGATCTTGATAGACTGGACTTTCGTTGACCTGACTGGATTTGAGGTCATTTCCTCTCCACACTGCCAAAGCAGTGAAGATAAAGGGAACTTCTGAATACCCAACTCTGTAGTTGGCAAAGTTTTAAGTGATCTCTCTAATTAGTCCCGGCACTTGACACTCCCTTCAGTCAGCTAATGTAAAAGGAAATGTAAGGCACAAAAGAAGTCTCAGTTTCTTCGTGACAACTGACGGGACACTTGAAACAGCAGGAAACAAAACTAACGTTATGTATGCACAGGTATGTAATCTTCCCATCCATCTTCCATTCACTCACTTTTTCTCTAATGCCGACTCGTTTTTAAAGGACCGGTAAATTAGTAAATTGCTCTTAGCTTATTACCCGGGGATTGAATGCTGTTGAGAGAGTAAAAAAAGAAGATAATGAGGTTTTCTTAAAATAGCCTGGCCAAGGCGAGTGGTGGTACGTACAAAACTTAATTTAGAAGAGTTAACTCTTCTTTTTCTAATTCTTATTATATTTGAGTACTTACTAGGTGCCAAGCACTGTGCTGAAACACTGTGGAAAGCACAAGATAATCCAGGTGGCCATAATCCCTGTCCCTCATGGGGTTCACTGTCTAAGTAGGGGGGTTTTAGGGTGCCTGACCTCACCCGTGTTTAAATACGGTTAAAAATAAGTAGTCAGGAAACAAATATGGAGATGGTTTTAAATGGCCAGTCATTTTAAATCCCCCAAATACTCCTCTTATAAATTCACCCATTACAAATCAAATTGCTTTATGGTTAGAGGAACATTTAATACAATATGGCCAGTTTAAAGTTAACATTTTGCATTCAGCATGATTTATGGTCCCACATTGTACTTCAATTACTACAAGCTACTTTTCCGTAATAAAAGATGGCAATAATAGTCACATTAAGTCAATAAAAAGCATATTCAAAGTGTGATGTATAAGTGCCATTATTATGGTATAATTTGATCACATCATACGATGAATTATCAACAACATTAAGGGGAAAGTTCTAAACCACAGAGTATATTTTCCTCTCTATACACAGGGCTTTGGCATATAACCATTAGCATTAATAGGAATCAAATAAAAATCCTCACACCTTACTGTAAAGGGAGAGTCCTGCTCATAAATCCCCAAATCAGTCTTTCCTATGATGTTGCAGCTCTGGTTACTGGTTGCAGGCTATTGGCTGCTCCACTCACATCGAGCAGAAATTCCTCACCGTTGGCTACAAGACACCCAACCAGATCTCTCCATCTTTCATACTGGCTCTCTTCATCCGTTATTCCCATTTCACCCTCTTTGCTCCTCCTAAGATCACCTTCTATCTGTTTATGCTGTATCTACCCTAGTTCTTGCACCGTACTTGGTACAGAGTAAGCACTTAACAAATACCAGAATTATAACTATGATTATACCTATCCCTAGACCCACTGCTGTTTCCCCGGTCTGGAATTCACTCCCTCTTCACACATACTAACTTTTCTCTCCCTCTTCACAAGCGAGGTTTTGGTGTTTCAGTAGAATAGATACAGTAATAATGTAGTAAACCAGAGAAATGATTTATGTAGGCTTTGGTCGGTTCTACCCGATAGAGGGAAATGGAGTTATGGTGGAATTGATTCAATGTAGAAGAAATATTCCAAATGAATACGTTATGGGAATTCTTGCTGGTGAGAGACAATGTTGGGAATTCACAAGTGATAAAGATTGACTGCATTCTGGCAAGATTCCTGGGGACTGAAGGGTATGAGATTGATATTCTCCAGCTTTGCTCCTCTAATGCCAACCTATTCACTCTACCTCAGTCTCATTTATTCTGCTGCTGACCTCTTGCTCATGTACTCCTTCTGGCCTGGAACTCTCTTCCCTTTCATTTATGACAGACCATCATTTATTCATTCAAACATATTTACTGAGCGCTCACTATGTGCAGAGCACTCTACTAAGCGCTTGGAAAGTACAATTCGGCAACAGATAGAGATGATCCCCACTCAACAAAGGGGTCCCAGTCTAGAAGGGGGAGACAGACAACAAAACAAAACAAGTAGAGAGGCATCAATAGCATCAAAAATAGATAAACAGTATTATAGCTATATACACATCGTTAATTAAATAGGGTAATAAATATGTACAAATATACACAAGTGCTGTGGGGCAGGGAAGAGCAGAAGGAGGGAGTAGGGGCGATGGGGAGGGGAGGAAGAACAGAGGGAAAGCGGGACTCAGTCTGAGGTGAGCTTTCAGTAGGGCTTTGAAGAGGGCAACAGAGCTAGTTTGGCGGATGTGAGGGGGAAGGGCATTCCAGTCCACAGGTAGGATGTGGGCCAGGTGTCGATGGGGGGACAAGTGAGAACAAGGCACAGTGAGGAGGTTAGCGGCGGAGGAGTGGAGTGTGCAGTCTGGGCTGTAGAAGGAGAGAAGGGAGCTCCCACGGCTTCAGCTATCATCTCTATGCAGATGACACCCAAATCTACATCTCCTCCCCTGTTCTCTCCTCCCCCCTTCAGGCTCATATCTCCTTCTGCCTCCAAGACATCTCCGCTCGGATATCTGCCCGCCACCTAAAACTCAACATGTCTAAAACTGAGCTCCTTATCTTCCCTCCCAAGCCCTGTCCTCTTCCTGATTTCCCCGTCAGTGTGGACGGCACGACCATCCTTCCCGTCTCACAGGCCCGCAACCTCGGTGTCATCCTTGACTCAGCTCTCTCGTTCACCCCACACATCCAATCCATCACCAACCCCTGCCGGTCTCACCTTTACAATATCGCCAAGATCCGCCCTTAGCTCTCCATCCAAACGACTGTCGTGCTAATACGAGCTCTCATAATATCCCGACTGGATTATTGTGTCAGCCTTCTCCCTTCCTCCTGTCTCTCCCCATTCCTGTTTATTCTTCATTACGCTGCCTGGATCATCTTCCTGCAGAAACGCTCTGGGCATGTCACTTCCCTCCTTAAAAACCTCCATTGGTTGCCTGTCAACATTCGCACGAAACAAAAACTCCTCACTCTTGGCTTCAAAGCTCTCCATCACCCTGGCCCCTCCTACCTCACCTCCCTTCTCTCTTTCTACTTCCCATCCCGTACATTCCGCTCCTCTGCCGCTCACCTCCTCACTGTCCCCCGTTCACGCCTATCCCACGTCGACCCCTGGCCCACGTCCTCCCGCTGTCCTGGAATGCCCGCCCTCCTCACCTCTGCCAAACCAACTCTTTTCCCCTCTTCAAAGCCCTACTGAGAGCTCACCTCCTCCAGAAGGCCTTCCCAGACTGAGGCCCCCGTTCCCTCTGCTCCCCCTCCACCCTCTGCTCCTCTCACTTCCCCCTTCATCTCCCCTCAGATGATCCCTCTGTCCCTCTGCTCCCACTCTCCTCCCCTTCCCACCTCATCCTCTGCTCCTCCCCCTTCCCCTCCCCTCTGCACTGTGATCATTTGTATATATTATTTATTATATTATTTATTTTGTTAATGAGGTGTACATCCCCTTGATTCTATTTATCATGATAATGTTGTCTTGTTTTTGTTTTGTTCTGTTTTGCTCTGTCATCTGTCTCTCCGGATTAGACCGCGAGCCCGTCACTGGGCAGGAATTGTCTCTATCTGTTGCCGAATTGTACTTTCCAGGTGTTTAGTACAGTGCTCTGCACATAGTAAGTGCTCAATAAATCCCTATCGAATGAATAGGAGAGGGCAAGGTGATAGAGAGCTCTGAAGCCAATAGTGAGTTTTTGCTTGATGCGAAGGTTGATAGACAACCGCTAGAGACTTTGGGAGCGGTGGAGGTGACATGCCCAGAGTGTTTCTGTAGAAAGAAAATCCGGGCAGCAGAGTGAAGCATAGACTGAAGCGGGGAGAGACGGGAGGTTGGGAGATCAGAAAGGAGGCTGCTGCAATCATCCAGTCGGGATATTATGAGAGATTGTATCAACAAGGTAGCGGTTTGGATGGAGAGGAAAGGGCAGATCTTGGTGATGCTGTGAAGGTGAGACCGGCAGGTTTTGGTGATGGATTGGATGTGTGGGTCGAATGAGAGAGCGGAGTCTAGGGTGACACCAGGGTTGCGGCCTTGTGAGACAGGAAGGAAGGTAGTGCCGTCCACAGTGACCACTCTCCATACCTTCAAAGCTGTATGAAAATCGCATCTCCTACAAGAGGTCTTCCCCGACCAAGCCCTCGTTTTCCCTACTCCCTCTCCCATCCATATCGCCTTAGGCTCTTGGATCTGTGCCCTTTAAGAACTTGATATTCACCCCATTCTCAGCCCCACAGAACTCCCGTACATACCCATAATAATAATGGTGGTGTTTGTTTAGTGTTTACTATGTGCTGAGCACGGCGCCATGTGCCAAGGCAGAGACAAGATCATCAGGTCCCACGTGGGGCTCTCGGCTGAAGTAAGAGGGAAAACGGGATTCATAAATCAGTCTTAAAATTCATCTTAATGTCTGCCTTCCCCTCCTTGTGGACAAGAAACATATCTGTCGACTCTGTTGAATTGTAGAGAAGCAGCGTGGCTCAGTGGAAAGAGCACGGGCTTGGGAGTCAAAGGTCATGGGTTCAAATGCCGGTTCTGCCGCTTGTCAGCTGTGTGACCGTGGGCAAGTCACTTCACTTCTCTGTGCCTCAGTTACTTCATCTGGAAAATGGGGATGAAGACTGTGAGCCTCATGTGGTACAACCTGATTACCCTGTATCTACCCCAGTGCTTGGAACAGTGCTCTGCACACAGTAAGCGCTTAACAAATACCAACATTATTATCTTCCCAGTGCTTAGTGCAGTAGTCTGCACACAGTAAGCACTCAATAAATACCACTGATTGATTGGTTAATATGACGAGAAGGATGCCTGCTAAATGCATTCCTTTCCATAATAAACCCTTAGCAGTGTGGGTGGAGAAGGGGTGGAGGGAATCACTGTACTCTAAACCACCTCTGAGCCTATTTCCAACTGTAAGGTCATCAAGGGCAGGGAATGTGTCAGTCTGTTGCTGTTTTGTACTCTCCCAAGCATTTGGAACAATGCTCTGTACACAGTAAGCACCCAATAAATACGATTGAATGAATGAATGAATGAATGAATGAGTACTGGAAGGTCCATTGCAGTCCCTTCATGGAAGGACTAATGAAACATCAGCCAGCTGTTCCTGGGGGTCAGCAGCTCAGACTCATTTCTCATTTCATAAAAAAATCACCAAACACGTTTGCTGTCTGATGAAACGTGGTTATTTAATCATCCCACTTCCTTCCCTCTCTCTCCTAATAATAACAATAATAATTGCGGTATTTGTTAAGCACTTATTATGTGCCAAGCACTGTTCTAAGTGCTGGGGTGAATACGAGGTAATCAGATTACCTCAACGAAGCAGCGTGGCTCAGTGGAAAGAGCCCGGGCTTTGGAGTCAGAGGTCATGGGTTCGAATCCCGGCTCGGCCACTGGCCGGCTGTGTGACTTTGGGCAAGTCGCTTCACTTCTCGGTGCCTCAGTTACCTCATCTGTAAAATGGGGATGAAGACTGTGAGCCCCACGTGGGACGACCTGATTCCCCTGTGTCTACCCCAGCGCTTAGAACAGTGCTCGGCACATAGTAAGCGCTTAACAAATACCAACATTAGATTATCCCACGGGGGGGGGGGGGTCACAGTCTCAATCCCCATTTTACAGATGAGGTAACTGAGGCACAGAGAAGTGAAGTGACTTGCCTAAGGTCACACAGCGGAGAAGTGGCAGAACCAGGATTAGAACCCACGACCTTTGACTCCCAAGCCCGTGCTCTTGCTATTAGGCCATGCTGCTCCTACAGTAATAATGATGGTATCCGTTAAGCACTTACTATGTGCCAAGCATTGGCCTAAACATTGGGGTAGATACAAGGTTGTCAGGTTGTCCCACTCGGGGCTCACAGTCTTAATCCCCATTTTACAGATGAGGTAACTGAGGTGCGGAGAAGTCAAGTGGCTTGCCCAAGGTCACACACAGCAGACAAGTGGCGGAGCTGGGATTAGAACCCATGACCTCTGACTCCCAAGCCTGTGCTCTTTCCCCTAAACTACATTTCTTCTCCTCTTGCCCTTGATCTGACCCTCGTCTCCCTAGCACTTCTTGCCATCACTGGGAGAAGGCAACGGGGACAAAAAGTACCAAATTTGACTTAGGTAAGGATTAGGGAGGCCGGGTTTACAGCCTTGGAGAAATTGGCATTCGGGGAGTCACGACCTATAAATGTATTCCTCTTCCCTGGGAATCACTGTAATGGGTTTCGCAGTCAAAATTACTATTATTCTTACTTTGCACCATTTGTACTGAAATGTTATCTGCCCCTCAGTTCACAGTTTACAAGACAAAATCACAGAAGGCTTTTAAAATGTGTGAACTTCACTGCTGTACGGCAGAGCGGTATAAACTGAAAGGCCCAGTCTGGATACCATCTTGCAGTCTCTGTGGAAGCGAAATTAATAGCTCCTACACTGGCTTCAGGCTTACGGCAGGCCTGGGCTGCAGTAAAGCACTAATGCAGCCATCTCCGGAATGCCAAGAGGTACCCTGCTGGGGTAACAGCTGTCATTCCTTGCCAAACTAACATAACTGTAAGGATTATGGGCCAGTAGAAAAGATGCTACTGTTCTCTTTGGGTTAGGAGATGGGTACCAGGACACATTAGAAAGCAATTATCTTGTTTCATGTTTAAATATCATGCTTGTCAAAATGGCTGGTTATTATGGCGAAAGGCAGACGGGTCTGTAAGTAACTATCTGGCTTTTGGGTTTGAAGACGGGGCTATTGACAGTGAGAGGGTGTATGTGTGTTTCGGCGGGGGGGGGGTGGGGGGTGTAATGGGGGGTGACCGAATAGGGAGCCTCTTACTGGGCATCTGGACACGTCAACCTTCGCTGAGCTGTTGTTACTTGATTTTTAATCGGGGCTCTCAGTATCATAACAACAATGACAATAATAATTCTGGTATCTGTTAAGCATTAAGCCCAGCAACGTTCTAAGTCCTGGGATAGATACAAGGTAATGAGGTTGGACACAGTCCCTATCCCTCATGGGACTCACAGTCTTAATTCCCACTTTATAGATGAGGTAACTGAGGCACAGAGAAGTTAAGTGACTTGCCTGAGGTCACACAACAGACAAGCGGTGGAGTCGGGATTAGAATACACGTCCTCTGATTCCCAAGACCGTGCTCTTGCCACTAAATCATGCTGCTCTCCTCCAGGTCTCCTCTCCACACTCCAGTCCCGTTGATCATCAACTGCCGCTCCTCAGCCGTCCACAGCTCTGCCACATCGATCAGTTGATCGATCACTCAGTCGGCAGCGTTTATGGAGCACTCACTACGTGCAGAGCACTGCGCTAAGCGCTTGGGAGAGTACCGTACAACAGAGCTAGCAGACACATTCTTTGCCTATGATGAGCTTACAGACACATCACTGGAGGGTGCTTTTCCTTGGGCCTTACAAGCTTTTCATCAAATCAATCAATCAATCACTGTATGTATCGGGAGCTCACTCTGTGCAAAGCACCTTAGGAAGTTCTCGAGACAGTGCAAGCAACAGAGCGAGTCGTCTCCACCCTGTCTTCAAGGGTTGCCAAATTGTACATTCCAAGCGCTTAGTACAGTGCTCTGCACATAGTAAGCGCTCAATAAATACTGTTGAAAGAATGAATGAGTTTGAAATCTAGATTCTTCTGCCTTCCCTACTGACAGTCCCCTCCTCCTTGTTAACTTCCCCACAGAACCATTTGACTTAGCCTGCTGTCATCCAATTCTCCTTGCATAGGGCACCCAGAAAATAACTAAACTTTGGGGATTTTATGCAATCCCTTTCATTCGTTCATTCAATCGTATTTATTGAGCACTTACTGTGTGCAGAGCACTATACTAAGTGGTTGGGAGAATGCAGTAGAACAGTAAATAAGCACGTCCCCTGCCCATAAGGAGCTAACAGTCTAGAGGGTTGCCGTGCCTTCCTAACTTCAGACTGGTTTCTATACTTCAATTGTTTTCAGCCGGTTTCTTTGTTTCTGGGGGTTTGGGAATGTAGGTTTATGTCTCTGCAACCCGAGGGAATGGGCTCTGGCACAAAAAGCAATGTGTAGGACATCAGGATTTCCATTTCTTTGCTCTTCCACAGGGTTAGTACGTTGTTTTCTGCGCACTCCTTAAGCTCAGGCAATTGACCTAAACCTGGGCACGTTGGCTCAACGGAGAAGGGCAGTGATAACTCTGTTTACTGAATCGTCTTCAGAATTCTCAGATTTGTTATCCCAGGTGGCCTGACTATTAATATGGATAAATATCTACCTTTCAAGGGTGCCGTTAGATCCTCAGTGGTGCCGGGAGAACATTTCAAAATGACTAATCCGAAATGCGGTCGTTCTTAAGGCGACACGCAAGTCGAATAACAAGGTCCTTGGAGATAGGATCCTGTTCTCCCTGGCAGCATGAATTCTCCTAAATTGTATCCTAAAACTCAAATAAGAACTCACCCAAATTCTCTGCTGCTGCTGCTCGTAGGCTTTCTAGCACAGATGGCGTGTAAGCACTTTAGAATCCCAGCAGGATGGAGTAAAAAGCCTTAATGTACAGTTTTCTGATTTGGTCTCAGATCTTCGCTTCTGGCGACATTTTCTACATGGACGATTCCTGGAGGGCTCTGCCCACCTTCACTCCCCAGAGCGGACCATGCCTAAAGCAAGAAAGCAGAGTTGTTGGATTTCAGGACCTCCACACTGATCCTTCAGCGGCAACTCAGGGGGAGGATTGAGTACTTCCCATAGAGAAGAGGGTGTCAAGGATGCATTAAGAATTTTACTTACTAGCACAAGATTTCTCCCCCCATCACCCATTTTTTAAATACTAGGGCTACAAACTAAAAAACCCAGCCAAATTCACTTCTACAGGGGCATTCTCTCTGTTGGCGAGGCCTATTTTTCTCCAAGCGAAGGAGGAACAGTGAGGCCTGGTGGAAAGAACACAGGCCTGGGAGTTGGAGGACCTGGGTTCTAATCTTGACTCGGCACTTATCTGCTGTGTGATCTTAGGCAAGTTGCTTAACTTCTCTGTGCCTCAGTTTCCTCACCTGTAAAATGGAGATTAACTACCTCTTCTCTCACCTATCAAGACTATGATCTCCATACGGGAGAGGGATCACGTCCAGCCTGATTAACTTTTATCTACCCAGTGCTTAGAAACGTGCTTGATACATAGTAAACACTTAATAATAATAATAATAATAATAATAACAATGCTTTCCTCTGGGATGTATTTCATGCACTGTGCATGAAAAGTTCACCTGGTCTGTTCCTCTAGTGAGGCTAATTGGTAAGGCAGGCCATGTTTAGTCCCTCCCCCTTTAGGATTAGCAGAGTGAGGAGTGTGGTGAGCCCACAGCCAGCTGCCTTTATTAGTGGCTGTCTGTGATCCCACGAACAACAAGAAGGAAGAACATGCGCGGAGGCACACACAGAGGGAGCGGCATGGGCGTGAAAGAGGCAAAAAAGAGGCACGCAGAGGCTCACAGGGAGCAGAGAAAAGCAAGTATTGAAGCAAGCACTGAAGCCCTTGGAAGCAGAAAGAAGCAGCATCAGCAGAACGGGCTCCCTTGACCAGCAGACTGGTACTGTACCCTGGTGGAGTGGAGTGAGTGTGTGTATGTGTCACTCCCTCGCACGGTGGTAAGACTTCGTAAAAAACTTTCCATAGTAACCTTGGTGATCAGAGCTGTGGTTTGACTTTACTACGTGTCACCGAGGCACCCCCGGTCCAGGAAGGTCCCAGTTGGTACCAACCGGGGGCTCTCGACAAGAAGCAGTGCAGGCTAGCGGGCAGGGCACCGGCCTAGGAGTCAGTAGGACCTAGGTTCTAATCCCGACTCCGCCACTCGTCTGCTGTTGCTCGGCAAGTCACTTCACGTCTCTGTGCCTCGGTTCATTCATCTGTCAAATGGGGATTAAGACTGTGATCCCAATGTGGGACAGGTACGGTGTCCAATCCAATTATCTACCCCAGTGCTTAGTACAGTGCCTGGCACATAGTAAGCGCTTAACAAGTACCATTATTATTATTATTTATAAATGAGGTGCTCAGGTGGCCCAGGCCTCCTTCAGCACCACCCTTTCATCAGTGATTGAATTGGGATTGAATCTTGCTCATCTTTTATTGTATTCTTCCCCGGGGCTTCATTCAGTGCTTAAGAACTCCCCTGTCTTACTCCCCTAAGCACTTAGTAGAGTGATCAGCACACAGTCAGTGCTCAATAGATACTACCGATTGATGGATGGGTGGATAGGACTGATTTCTTCTCAGGAGATCTTGCTCTACGTGATAAGGCTGAGGCTAATCTATCATTAATAAACAATAATCATATGTAAAGTGCTTACTCTGTGCCAAACCCCGTACTAAGCACTTGGATAAGAACACGGTAATCAGATCAGAGATCGCCCCTGTTCCTCATAAGGGTCACAGCCTAAGGTGGAGGAGAAATTCTGCTCATCTCACCTTTTCAGTCTTGAATTAACTCCTGTCCACCTTCGGCGTCTGAGATAGACACCCATTTAGTCTGGTGCTGACTGTAAGTCATTGACCTGACCTGCAGTGAATATTCTGTAAGAAGGAGGAAAAGCAAATCAAAGTAAATGGTGAGGGGGGTGTGACCCACTAAGAGGGAACATGAGAGGAAAGAATCAGGAGCTCACAGTGAACCCCAGGTAGTACATGGGTAAACAATCTATCAGCGCTCTAAAAGAAAGCATGAATTGGGCTACGGAAAAGGAGTAGAACAGTTGTTTTCCACATTTCAAGAGATGAAAAGTGTAGAGATAGACCCCCGAAAGGCTTTTTTTTTTAAAAAAAAAAAAAGGTATTTGTTAAGTGCTTACTATGGGCCAGGCACTTTACAGAGCTCTGGGGTAGATATAAAATAATCGATTTGGACACAGTTTCTGTCCAACACTGGGTTCACAGTATTAATCCCCATTTTATGGATGAGGTAATTGAGGCACAGAGAAGTGTCCACATAGACAAGTGGTGGAACTGGAATTAGAATCCAGGTCCTCCGACTCCCAGGCCTGTGCTCTTTCTACTAGGCAACACTGCTTTTAATTATTGAAGGAGGAGAAACTGGGACTTGGAGGAAGAAATCAAGATTTTTCGCCTAGAGGCAAACACTTCACAATCATTTTTCAGTCTGCAATAAAGTCGTCCTGAAGTACCTAAAATCCATATACAGTTCTCCCGATTGATACATTCAAAAGGCTAGGCCTTGTCAGTGTGACTACATATTTGAAATTATCCTTAAAAGGTAAACCACTTTAGAATAAAATCCTCATCCACAGTTACTCCCTCCGGATGTTCTGCCGGAAAGCTTCCCCAGAGCATCAGGCAGCTGTAAATATTTTTATGTCTACCTCTCCTCTCAGAGTATAAGCTCCTTGCAGTCAAGGAATGGGTCTCATTCTTCTATTGTACTTTCCCAATCTCTTAATATGGTGCACTGTACCCAGTGGATGTCCAATAAACCCCTTGATTCCTCTACTATCTCTTCTATTACTGACCTCCATCTCTACAGAGGGCAGAAGGAAAGAACCGCACTGAAATTGCAGCAGTTATAATGTAGGTTAGGTAGCAGGAAGCCATTAGAGCTTTAATACTGGAAAAGATGCTAGACATTGCAGGTTTCCCTGTAAGCCCAAGTCCCAGGAGGGCAGATGAATCAACTAACTTGGCAGGGGAAGCAGGACTCTCACTTCCTGGATGTCACAATTCTTGGGAAGGAGCCATTAAAGGCAGAGGGAGCCAGTTGTTCCGTAGCCTCTGGCATTCATCTGCTCAGGGGCTACCGTTCAGCTTCCATCTTTCCCCAAATCCTCAGGAACGGAGGGCCCAGGTTCCCATATACAGAACGTACGCACGGCCTTCGGTCGCAGTGCTTCGGGATCGTTGAAAATACAGGCCTTCCCTGACCGAGCTCCCCTTTCCTCTTCTCCCACTCCCTTCTGCATTACCCTGAATTGCTCCCTTTATTCATCCTCCCTCAAGACCCCACAGCACTTCTTCGTTCATTCATTCATTCAATTGTATTTAAACGGTGAGCTCACTAGTGGGCAGGGAATGTGTCCATTTGTTGCTATACTGTATTTTCCCGAGCACTTAGTATTGCGCTTTGCACACAGAACGTGGTTAATAAATATGATCGACTGAGTGAATTTATTGAGCACCTACTGTATGCAGAGCACTGTGCTAAGTGCTTGGGAAAGTACAGTACTACAAGAAAGAATTACATTCCCTGCCCACAGTGATTTTACAGTCTAGGGTTGGGTACAAATACCAACATTATTATTATGATTACATATCTGTAATTTATTTGTTCATACTAATGTCCGCCTTTCCTTGGGTGAGAAACCCAGAAGGCCGAACAGAGGGAAAGTTAGAAATGTAGACGGGAGGCAGAGTTGTTTGATGGTACCCACTCCCTACCAGAAGGAAGGGACACAAGGATGGTGACCCTTGGGCCGTGTGTGTGTGTGTGTGTGTGTGTGTGTGTGTTGTGTGTGTGTTTGGGCGCGCACCTGATTTTTGAATATATGTGAAACGGTTACTGTGCTCTAGGGTAGAGACAGGTTTATCAGGTTGGACACAATCTCTTTCCCAGATGGGGCTCACAGCCTTAAGCCCCATTTTCCAGACGGTGCAAATGAGGCACAGAGAAGCGAAGTTCATTCATTTCATTCATTCAGTTGTATTTATTGAGTGTTTACTGTGTGCAGAGCACTGTACTAAGTGCTTAGAAAGTACAGTTCGGCAACAACTGGGGACAATCCCTACCCAACAACCAACTCACAGCCTAGAAGGGGGAGACAGACAAGAAAACAAAACAAGTAATTATCAACACCATCAATATAAATAAATAGAATTTTAGCTATATACATGTCATTAATAAAATAATCAGTGAAGTGACTTGCCTAAAGTCACACAGCAGACAAGTGGTGGAGCAGGGCTTAGAACCCAGGACCTTCTAACTCCCAAGCCTGTGCTCTATCCACCGGGCCAAACTGCTTTTCTGTTGAATAATGTTGGCATTTGTTAAGCGCTTACTATGTGCAGAGCACCGTTCTAAGCGCTGGGGTAGATAGAGGGTAATCAGGTTGCCCCCCGTGAGGCTCACAGTTAATCCCCATTTTACAGATGAGGTACCTGAGGCACAGAGAAGTGAAGTGACTTGTCCACAGTCACACAGCTGACAAGTGGCAGAGCCGGGAGTCGAACGAATGACCTCTGACTCCGAAGCCCAGGCTCTTTCCACTGAGCCACGCTGCTTCTGTTGAAGACAGAACACAGGGCTGAGTGGACATCTGGACTGTGAGCTCTTTATGGGCGGGTACTTTGTCTGTTTGTTGTTGTACTGTACTCTCTCAAGTGCTTAGTACAGTACTTTCTGCACAGTAACCGCTCAATAAATACAATTGAATGAATGAATGAAAGAATGACCACTGGTGTGACCCATGAGTCGCCTTGCCAGGCAGACCCTGTACCGACCGTATGTTGATTTCACCGCTTCTCATTCCCATATGGCGGCTTGTTCCTTTATCTCGCCACTGTGTCATCATTCTTAAAGGTTTGAAGATTTGAGATTATTGGGAACAGTGATATTGCTCAATGAGATTGACAGCTCTACGCATGCAGCAAGGCTTCTCCCATTTCTTGTCACTTTCCTAGCATCTGTGCCCAGTGGGGGCTTAATTAATAAAGACTTACTCGCTCCTCAGCTGTCTGGCACCTTCTGCCTCCATTTCTCAAACAGCAGTGCCACCCTGGTGGGTTACCAGAGGAAATTCTGGCTTCTCTTTTTGAAGCCTTTAAAAATCAAGCAGAAATTCACCCGTTTCGGTGGCTACGCTGTGGCTTTTTCCTGCCCGAAACCCGAGGCCTACTCTAGGCAACCAGCTGAAAGTCCTTCTAGCCTCAGTATTGTCTCAACTGCAATTCACAGATGAAATCTGAATAGCTCCTTGGTATCTGAGATCCAGTTGAGTATCTCTCATCGCCACAGAATTCATGGCCCGGGAGTCAGGTTTCTAATCCTGGTTCTGTCACTTGCTTGCTACGTGACCTTGGGCGACTCATTTAATGTCTCTGGGCCTCAGTTTCCTCATCTATAAAATGGGCGTGAAATACCTATTCTCCCTCCCTTTTAGGCTGGAAACCCCTTGTGGAACAGCGATCGTGTCCAATCTGATTATTTCGTCCGTACCGATCCCAGTGCTTAGGACAGTGCTATGACAAATAGTAAGTGTTTAACAAATACTATCGTTATTATTACTATGATTGCTACTTTTCGGTCTACAGTGGCCCAGATCCATCCTACAGACTAAATGAATGAGGCAAAATGGATGCAGAAAATGTTCAGAAAACAACATATGCACTATGGTAAATCACACCAGACTACTTGCGACAGTTGCAGATAGATCTAAAAGTAAATCCTTGTCAGTCCCTTGGGTGGGAGAATTTTGAGTTCCTTTTAATTTTATTTAAACTTAACTGCTGGGTTTATCACAGAGACGAGTGCACGTGATATCGTCGTAATTTTGTGAGCTGTCTTCCAAATAATTGCTCTTCTCTAAGTGAATTTTTCATTTCTCCTCTTTGGTGTCCTCATCTTGCATTTTTAGAAAACTTTGAAAGAAGCCAAAATAGGAAGACCCTTGGGTTTGGGGATTCTTTTTTAGTTCTGATATTTAAATGCTATGTTTATTGCAGATCTGGTCTTACAGGGATGATCATCATATTTATCTGAATCTACATACCTGGGGTTCTTCCCAGGCAGGGGGTTAATGACAAAAGGAAACTGGGCTTCACTCCCATTTTAGGGAAGGATATCTCCCAGCACCCCCTTCACTCCCATTTCTCCCTCCCAACAAGAAAGGTCACCTGATCTGACAATCTGTTCCATTAAAGTCCTGTTTCTAAGGGCTCTTGGTCTCAGTTCATTCTGCAGTACCAAAGTCCCGGGCACGTCTCGCTGCCTGTCTTTTCCGGTCCAACAGAGGGAGGGAAGAGTTGCAGTGCTGCTCTGGGGGCTGATTATTGGCAACACTGTGTCAGTCTCCACAGTCGCCTTCACCCCAGAGGGCTCGTGTCCTTGGCTCACAGTTTTGACGGATATTCGGTTACTGCCCCTAAATCATCTTGTCCCCTTCCAGGGATGATTGACAGTTCTGACAATAAGGTACCAAACTGAGACAAGTGGCTGAAAGGAAAATCGTTCTTTGAAAGGTCAAAGTCCCCGGAAGGGACGGAAAATGTTCTTCAGGAACAACCCAGCCTGAGGCCTCTAAAACCTTTAGTTGATCCACCTGCGATTTATTTTTCGGGTCTGCCTCCCCGATTAGATTATAAGCTCCTTGACGGAAAGGATTTTGTCTTCCAACCAGAACGTGGGGAAAAAAGGAACTCTCATAATTCATGAAAGCAATACCTGGTTTTTCTGACTGATCTGACTTTGTTAAAATGGTTATCTTCCTCGCAAGTGAGGGATGAATGTGCAGCCATAATGGTTGTAGGTTTGGAAGAAAATCTATTTTTACTACAGGTTCCTGGAGACCTAGAGCTCAACTCTCTGTTCCCTCTAGTTCCTTCAGAGACTAAGTGTCACTTCATTATTTATGAACTATTGTGGTATTTGTTAGGCACCTGGGAGTCAGAGGACCTGGGTTCAAATCCTGTCTCCGCCACTTGCCTGCCGTGTGAACTTGGCCAAGTCGCTTCGCTTCCCTGTACCTTAGTTTCTTCAACCATGAAATGGGGATCCAGTACATGTTCTCACGGGCCTGCGTGTCAGAAGGACCTGGATTCTAAGTTACCACAGCGATTTCAGTAGACACAGCTAAGCAACCTCTATGGGCAAGAAGAGTGAGCTCTGCCCACCCTGCTCCCCAGCACCCCAGCCTAATTCCCAGCTACAGTTGACATGAGGAACTGGTAATGGGCTGGCCTCCTTGAAGCTGATCCTTAAGGAAATTTTGTGCCAGCTCCCCCAATCTCTTCCTGGAGGGGAAAAAGCCGAAGATCTAAGGGATAATATTCCATGTCCCCTGTTTCCATAGTTTCCTCCTCCCCTAGGGCAAGGATGATTTCTTTTGTTTTTATCGCAGTCTCCCAAGTGCCTGTAGTACAGTTCTCGGCATGTAGCAGAAGTCCAATAAATACCGCCAAATGAATGAAGTGTGTTGGGTGAAACATTAAGCTAGCTTTACTCCATCTAGCTCCAGGTAAATCATTAGACCCTCCATGACCATTGTGGCTTCATTCATCGCCCCCTGCCCAGCCCCACAGCACTTTTGTACGTATCTGTAATTTATTTATATTGTCTGTCTCCCGCTATAGAATGTAAGCTGGTTGTGGGCAGGCAGGGAATGTGTCTGTTTATTGTTATATTATAAAAATAAAATAATAGTGTTTGTTAAGCACTTACTATGTGCCAGGCACTGTACTAAGCTCTGGGGTGGATACAAGCAAATCAGGTTGGACGCGGTCCCTGTCATTCATTCATTCATTCATTCAATCGTATTTACTGAGTGCTTACTGTGTACAGAGGATTGTACTAAGCACTTGGAAAGTACAATTCAGCAATAAGAGAGACAATCCCTGCCCACACGGGGCTTACAGTCTAGAAGGGGGGAGGCAGACATCAAAACAAGTAAACAAGCATCAGTATAAATAAACGGAATTATTGAGATATACATATATACGTAAGTGCTTGGGGCGGGGAAAGAGGGGGAATAGCAAAGGGAGGGATTTGAGGTGAAGCGGAAGGGAGGGAGAGCTGAGGAAAAGAGGGGTTTAGTCTGGGAAGGCCTCTTGGAGGAGGTGAGTCTTCAGTAGGGCTTTGAAGGGGAGAAGGGTGTTTGGTGGATTTGAGGAGGGAGGGTGTTCCAGGTCAGAGATAGGATGTGGGCCAGGCGAGATCAGGGCTCATTGTCTCAATCCCCATTTACAGATGAAGTAACTGAGGCCCAGAGAAGTGAAGTGACTTGCCTAAGGTCATTCAGCAGACAAGTGGCAGAGACAGGATTAGAACCTGTATATATGTGTATATATATCTATGATTCTATTTACCTATGATTCTATTTATCTTGATGATGTCTGCGCCTGGCTACTTGTTTTGTTTTGTTCTGCTTTGCTTTGCTGTCCGTCTCCCCAGTTTAGACTGTGAGCCCGTTACTGGGCAGGGATTGTCTCTATCTGTTGCCGAATTGTACATTCCAAGCACTTAAATGTGCTCTGCACATAGTAAGCGCTCAATAAATACTATTGAATGAATGAATGAACCCATGACCTTCTGACTCCCAGGCCTGGGCTCTGTCCACTTGGCCACGCTGCTTCTCTCACAAGCCCTCTGTACAGTGCTCTGCACACAGTAAGCACTCAACAAATACAATTGAATGAATCAACGGAAGGGCCCCTGACTCTCCCTTTGCTCCAGAACCATTGCGATCCCCTCCTGGGGCCCTTTAAATAGGGCCGCTATTTCGGAGCTGCAGGACCGACAGCAGGGGGATGTTGAAAGTTGAAAACAGAAATACCGGACTTCGAGTTGGGTGGCATCTTGCTAGCCGACAGGGACCGACCAAATGAAAACTGGACCAAGGGGCAACCGAGACCAGTGGCCAGCTTCTTGGCAAGCAGGTCACTGCTTGCCTTTTTCTGCCTTCAAGGAAAACGGCAAAAATCCGACTGAGGGAAGTCTGAGGGTTTCCTCTGGAATTCCACGGTATCAATTCTGGGCCACATCACAGAGATTGAAAGGAGAGTCAAATGGAATTGACCTTATTGAATTTTCCCTGAGAACTTCAGTCCCCGACATGCCCCTTCTGCTAAATGGTTCGGTGTTGCAAGACTGTGAGAGCACCGAGAGCATTTATTAGGCATCCACACGGGAAGCCGAACTGTGTTCTTTGAAGAGTGACTAGCCCGCAAGGGGTTTCCATGGCTAAGTGATAACAGCGCCGGAGTGAAGGAGGTAGAGTCTGGGGTGGAGAGACCAGTCTGAAACCCTCCTTGTGGCTGGCATTGTACTTTCCAAGCGCTTAGTACAATCCTCTGCACACAGTAAGCGCTCAATGAATATGATTGAATGAATGAATAGCGATAGGAACAGCAGTTTTTATTTCCACAAAGGTGTCTGAGGAGAATTCATCCCAGCAGAAGGGTTGGCAGCAAGGGAGGCTCCATAAGAGGTGTGGGTTCTCCATCTTGAAGTCTCAAGGCCTTATGTCAGCAGTCATTCTCCCAAGTGCCCAGAAGGCACTCGATAAATACGATTAAATGAATGATTTGACTCTGATATCATCATATCAACAAAGCCACCCTCAGGAAGAGAAGAGCCTGGGCTAATGGATAGAGTATGGGCCTGGAAGTCAGAAGGACCTGGGTTCTAATCCCAGATCTGCCACTTGTCTGCTGTGTGACCTTGATGATGATGATGATGGTATTCGTTAAGCACTTATTGTGGGCCAGGCACATATGTATTATGTGCTAAGTGTCGGGGTGGATACTAGCAAGCTGAGTTGGGCACAGTCCCTGTCCTGCATGGGGCTCACAGTCTTAATCCCCACTTTACAGATGAGGGAACTGAGGCACAGAGAAGTGAAGTGCAGTGAAATACGATTGAATGAAGAAAGTGACTTGTCACACAGCTGACAAGTGGCAGAGCTGGGATTAGAACCCGTGACCTTCTGACTCCCAGGCCTGTGCTTTATCCACTATGCCACGCCCTAGGGTAAGTCACTTGACCTCTCTGAGCCTCAGTTATCTCATCTGTAAAAATGGAATTAAGACTGTGAGCTCCATATGGGACACAGGCTGTGTCCAACCTTGTATCTACCTCAGTACTTACAACAGTGCCTGGAACATAGCAAGTGCTTAACAAATGTCATTAAAAAATGAAAAAGAAAGGAGTGAGCAGCACCCACTCTCCAGCAACCAGTAATGTGGGCTGTCTGAAAAACTTGGTGTGGAGCTTTAACGCTGCTTCTAACACTTGTGGCATGTGTTAAGTGCTTACTCATCCTATTCCTACTGGATTACTGCATGAGCATCCTTTCTGATCTCCCAACCTCCTTTCTCTCCCCACTTCAGTGGATTTCACTCTGTTGCCCGGATCATCTTTCTACAGAAGCGCTCTGGGCATGTCACTCCCCTCCTCAAAAATCTCCAGTGGTTGCCTATCGACCTTTGCATGAAACTAAAACTCCTCAGTCTTGGCTTCAAAGCTCTCCGTCGCCTTGCCCCCTCCTACCTCACCTCCCTTCTCTCCTTTTCCAGCCCAGCCCGCACACTCCGCTCCTCTGCCACCGCTCACCTCCTCACTGGCCCTCGTTCTCGCCTGTCCCACCGTCGACCCCTGGCCCCCATCCTACCTCGGGCCTGGAATGCCCTCCCTCCTTACCTCTGCCAAAGTAGCTCTCTTCCCTCTTTCACAGACCTACTGAAGGTTCACCTCATCCAGGAGGCCTTCCCAGACTAAGCCCCCCCTTTTCCTCTGCTCCCCCTCCCCTCCCCACCACCCCAACCTGCTCTCTTTTCTCTATCCCCCTCCCAGCTCAGCACTTGTGTATATATGTACATATTTATAATTATATATATTTATTCATTCATTCAACAGTATTTATTGAGCGCTTACTATGTGCAGAGCACTGTACTAAGCGCTTGGAATGGACAGATCGGCAACAGATAGAGACAGTTCCTGCCGATTGTCAGGCTTACAGTCTAATCGGGGGAGACAGACAAAAACAGTAGCAATAAATTCATTCATTCATTCATTCATTCATTCAATAGTATTTATTGAGCGCTTACTATGTGCAGAGCACTGTACTAAGCGCTTGGAATGTACAAATCGGTAACAGATAGAGACAGTCCCCGTTCTCTGATGGCCTTACAGTCTAATCGGGGGAGACGGACAGACAAGAACAATGGCAATAAATAGAATCGAGGGGAAGAGCGTCTCATTAAAACAATAGCAAATAAATAGAATCAGGGTGATGTACGACTCATTATTGAGCACTTACTGCGTACGGAGCACTGTACTAAGCACTTGGGAGAGTACAATATAACAGAGTTAAAGATGTGTATATATCTATAATTCTATCTATTTATATTGATACTATCGATGTCTGTTTACTGGTTTTGATGCCCGTCTCCCCGCTTCCAGACTGTGAGCCCATCGTAGGCAGGAATGGTGTCTATCTGTTGCTGCATTGTACTTTCCAAGTGCTTAATACAGTGCCCTGCACGCGGTAAGCACTCAACCAATATGATTGAATGAACGAATGAATACTAAATTTGTAATAATAATGATAACAATAGTGGCATTTGTTAAGCACTATGTGCCAGGCACTGTTCTAAGCGCTGTTCTAAGCACAGTAAGCACTCAATAAATATGACTGAGTGAATGAATAAATACTTAATTTGAAATACTAATAATAATGATATTTGTTAAGCACTGACTATGTGCCAAACACTGTTCTAAGCAATGGGGTAGATACAAGATAATTGGGTTGGACCCAGTCCCTGTCCCACAAGAGACTCACAGTCTTAATCCCCATTTTACCGCTGAGGGAACTGAGGTACAGAGAAGAGAAGTGACCAGCCAAAGGTCACACAATTTCTTGCAATTTATTTCTCGCAGACCGGCCTTGCTGTTGAAATTTGAACTCTCAGTGGTGCAGACAAGAGGGTCGGGTGCCCCACTGGTACGTGATCATAATCATTCCGATACTTGTGAAGTGCTTACTATGTGCCAAGCACTGTACTGAACAGTGGGATGAACACAAGATAATAAGGTCAGACCCAGGCCCTGTCCCATAAGGGGTTCATAGTCTAAGTGGGACCTGGTGATGAAAGAAAATGATAGAGAAGATAATAATAATTATGGTATTAAGTACATACCACATGCTCCATATTAACATCTGTCTTTCATATTAACTTCTGCCTCCCCCTCTAGACTCTCAGCTCATCAGGGGCAGGAAACGTGTCTGTTAAATCTGTTGTATTCTACCCTCCCAAGCACTTAGAACAGTGGTCTGCCCATAGAAAGCCCTGACTAAATACCATGGAATGGTTGTAGCTTTCTTTTTCTAGCTGTTTTTCCTTCGATAGATGTGAGTACAGTAGGGCCAAGCAGCTGGATGGGTTAGGGACAGCACAAATAATAATCACCATCATAATAATAATTATGGCATCTGTTCAGAGCTTACTACGTGCCAAGCGCTGTACGAAGCGTGGATACCAGCAAATCGGATTGGACACAGTTCCTGTCCCAAGTGGGGTTCGCAGTCTCAGTCCCCATTTTACAGATAAGGTAACTGAGGTACAGAAAAAGCTAAGCGACTTGCCCAAGGTCACACAGCAGACAAGTGGCAGAGGTGGGATTAGAACGCATGACCTTCTGACTCCCAGGCCCGCGCGCTATCCACTACGCCATGCCGCTTCCAAAGGACGTGCGGTGGATAAGCACAACTGCAGCCTTCACAGAAAAGACCAGCGGTGCCAACACCCTCAACTCTCGTTGCAATCCAGACAACGGACACGACCCTCTCCCCACCCCTCCTCCGAGAAAAACAGAAGCGGCGAACCCGTCTGAGATCCAGGGATCTTGGGGGCAAGACGGGGATGAAAATAAAGGCTACTCCTAACAGAACTCTTAGCGGCGTATCAAGAAACGTCATCGCCAAGGAGACCCGTAGTCTCATTTTTGTAATAACTGTGGTGCTTATTCAGTGCTGAGTAATTGTTTAATGCCCAGTACATGCCAAGCCTAGAGCTAAACACTGTAGTTGATACAATACGATTAGATCAGACTCAGTTCCCATCCCACATGGTTCTCAATCTAAGGGATAGGACGTTTCCCTAATTTTACAGATGAGGAAACAGAGGCACGGAGGAGTTCGGTGACATCTCTCCACACAGCAGGCGAGCAGCAGAGCCGGGATCACAGCCTGGGTCGCCTGACTCAATAAGCTTATTCTCTAGGCGCTAGGCCACGTTGCTTCTCAATCTAATCAGGATCATCATTCCCATATTTCAAGGTATGTCCTTCCTTCCATTTTTGGATCTTTGGGACTCATTTATATACAAACATATGTGGCATTTTATATATAATATATAATATATGAATTTGGGGATCTTTGGGACTCATTCCTATATATATATAGAGATTCATGTATCTATTCATCTAATAACGTTGGTATTTGTTAAGCGCTTACTGTGTGCCGAGCACTGTTCTAAGCACTGGGGTAGACACAGGGAAATCAGGTTGTCCCACGTGGGCTCGCAGTCTTCATCCCCATTTTACAGATGAGGTAACTGAGGCCCAGAGAAGTGAAGTGACTCGCCCACAGTCACACAGCTGACAAGTGGCGGAGCCGGGATTCGAACCCATGACCTCTGACTCCAAAGCCCGGGCTCTTTCCACTGAGCCACGCTGAACGAATGAGTCCCAAAGGTCCAAAAATACATATAATATATAATCCTACATATGTATGTATATATATATATATGCATATTTATTAAGTGCTTACTATGTCCCAGGCACTGTTCTAAGAACGGGGCTAGAAAAGCTAATCAGTTAGGGGACAGTCCGTGTTCCACACAGGACTCAGAGTCTTAATCCCCGTTTTACAGACGAGGCAACTGAGGCACAAAGACGTGAAGGGACTTGCCCGAGGTCCCACAGCAGACAGGTGGGGGACGTGTGATTAGAACTCGGTCCCTTTTGACGCCCAGGCCAGTGCTCTATCCACCGGACCATGCCGCTTCCCTGAATATCCCTAAAACCTAAAGAAAACAAAGGCGGGCTGGGAGGCGTGCCCAGTGCGGGACCACGCAGAGAGATGTGTGTCCTTGCTGGCACTCACCTCCCTGCCTTTGTAGTCTAGGAACAGGCTGGCAGAGCAACTGTGGAAGCAGCTGGGCCTAGTGGGAAGAGCACGGGCCTGGGAGTCAGAAGGACCTGAGTTCTAATCCAGGCTCCACCATCTGTCTGCTGTGTGATCTTGGATGAGTCACTTCGCTTCTCTGGGCTTCAGTTTCCTATCTGTAAAATGGGGATTAAGACTTTGAGTCCCATGAGGGACATGGACCGTATCCAACCCGAATACCTCGTGAATGCCCCAGAGTTTAGAACGGTGCCTGTCACAAAGTAAGCACTTAACAAATACCTTCAAGGAAAAAAGAAAAAAAGTGGAGGACGGCTGCTGCGGCCTGTCTAGACCGGAAGCTAGTCGTGGGCGGGAAATGTGTCCGTTATAGTGTCGTATAGGGAAGCAGCGTGGCTCAGCGGAAAGAGCCCGGGCTTGGGAGTCAGAGGTCAGGGGTTCTAATCCCAGCTCCACCACTTGTCAGCTGTGTGACTTTGGGCGAGTCACGTAACTTCTCTGGGCCTCGGTTACTTCATCTGTAGAATGGGGATTAAGATCGTGAGCCCCACGTGGGACAACCTGATGACCTCGTATCTCCCCCGGCTCTTAGAACAGTGCTTGGCGCACCGTCAGAGTTTAACATATACCAGCATTATCATTATTATTATCGTTTTACTCTCTCAAGCACTTAATACGGTGCTTTGGGCAAAGTAAGTGCTCAATAAATACTACCGAATGACTGACTTCCGCTGGCCTTAGAACCCCTCCTGGGTCTGGGGTGGCCAAGCTCCAGACTTACGGACGAGTCGTTGGCCCCAGAACCAAGTTGGAGGTCCCGGCAGAAACCCAAGCCAGGAGGGAATGACCCTTTGAGACCTCAGGAGACTGCTCGTGCCTTGCTGTCCATCGTGGGACATAAAGCGCAGAAGGGCCCCAAAAAATCTGAGCTGACTAAAAAGAGCTGAAAGAGTTCATATTCTTCCTAAATTGCCTGCCTCCCTGTTAGCAGAGTGTAAGCTCCTTGTGGGCAGGGAACGAGTCATTGTTTGGTCTTTTTTAATGGTATTAAGTGCTTGCTATGAGCCAAGAACTGGGGATACAAGCTAGTCAGGGACACAGTCCATGACCCATGTGGGACTCACAGTCTTAATTCCCATTTAGAGATGGGGTAACTGAGGCACAGAGAAGTTAAGTATCTTGAACGAGATCACACGGCAGACAAGCGGCAGAGCCAGGATTAGAACCCAAGTCCTCTGATTCCCAAGCCCGTGCTCTTTCCACTAGACCACACTGCTTCACACTTCTTTCTTTTGTACTCCTCCAGTGCTTAGAACAGTGTGATAATTGTAATAATAATAACTGTGGAATCCGTAAAGCGCTTTGCTATGTGCTAAACAGTGCGTTAAGCGTTGGGGTAGATACAAGATAATCGGGTCAGACACAGTCCCTTTTCTACACAAGGCTCGCATTCTAACTAGGAAGGTGAACTAATAGTTAATCCCCATTACAGATGAGGGAATTTAGGCACCAAAGAGTTAAGTGACTTGTCCAAGGTCACGTAGGTGGCAAATTCATTCAGTAGTATTTATTGAGCGTTACTAGCGCTAACCATGTGCAGAGCACTGTACTAAGTGCTTGTAATAATGTTGGCATTTGTTAAGCACTTCCTACGTGCCGGGCACTGTTCTAAGCGCTGGGATAGATCCAGGGTCATCAGGTTGTCCCTCGCGAGGCTCCCAGTCTTCATCCCCATTTTACAGATGAGGTCACTGAGGCCCAGAGAAGTGCAGTGACTCGCCCACGGTCCCACAGCTGACAAGTGGCGGACCTGGGATTCGAACCCATGACCTCGGACTCCCAAGCCCGGGCTCTTTCCACTGAGCCACGCTGCTCATCCCGCTTCTGGCAAATGGAGGAATCGGGTTTAGAAACCAAGTCCTCTGGTCCCTGGGCCGATGCTCAACCCATTGGGAAACACTGTTTTTACTGCACGAACCTATACTCGGTAAATACTGATACCGATACTAGGGGATTGCCGGCGCTGGTATCGTCATCACAGTTTCAGTGAGTGAAAAAGATTACAGAATGAGTTATAACATGCTGATGTAGCCAGTGAAATGACAAATGTCGGGGTCGCTGCCCCCATCCCATATTTTAGATTCTTGCTCATTACTCCCTTAGGGTTTTGTGAACTTCAGCAAGAACAGAGTTTTACATTCAAGACCAAAGCAGAGTGGATTCACTTAGTCTTGTTAATTGACTTGGGCACCACTCTAATACCAGCACAAAGCTGCAGAGTTAAAATGCAGGTTTTGACTTAGTCTCAGCCTCACGGAAAAATTCAGGTATATATTACTGTTAGCTTCAAAGGGTCCGTAAGTCATTTATGTTTTTCCTAGAAACAGATTTTGGAAGAATATTCACAGGCATGCGCTGATCAGCACTTTTTTATGTTCGACAATAATCTCTAGATTTTTTTTTCACTATCTAGGATTTCACGGTCGCTGTCCGAAGTCGAAAGGGCACATCATCAAATCCTCATCTCCTGGATTCTCATCGTCCACCAAAGCCGAATGGGGATGAGAAATTTGTCGACAGGACAAAGTCACGTTTGAGTAATTGGCCCGGAGAAACACCTTCAATTAAAAGTCAGAAAGGTTAGAATCCAGACTAGCAAGGCCCTGGAAACTAAACAAGATTTCCCTTTCCCTCCCTTCCTCTTGCCCTCCTTCTCTTCCATCCTCTCTGCTCTCCCACTTCCTTTTCCGTTCTCTCTCACCTTTTCTCCTCTTCTGTCTTCCCTCCTGGCTCCGACCCTCCTTCCCATTTTCCCAAAGCAATCCGTTCCAGTGCCCTGCTACCCTAGCGTTCCCCTCCCTCCTCGCCCACCCTTTGGCCTCCTGTAGCTTCACTATGAAGATGATCTCTCCGGTCTGAACTCAATTTAAGACAAGGTTTCTGGGAACTTGACCACCCGCTGGGCTCTCCTATTGAACGAGATGGAGCAATTCAAAGAAAGGAGAAACAGGAAGGACCTAAGCTCGTTGTGGACAGGGAATGCGTCTGTTTATTGCGATATCGTACTCTCCCAAGTGCTCAGTACAGTGCTCTCCACACAGTAAGCGCTCAATATATGCAATTAACTGACTGGCCGACTAGGGAAGAAAACAGAACATAACAATCAGGGGAGAGATTGAGGATGAGGAAAGTGATAGGAACAAGGAATTTAGGGGCCCAGAGAGAAATCCTGGGTCTGGGAGGCTGATTCCCTTTCCTGGCCTCCTGTGAGGATTGGGACACATAGTTTAACCCCCGATGGCTTCAGATACTTGGCCTCCCTGAAGTGAGGAAAACTTTTCCACCGCCGCCTACTTGGAAGATCTCATCACATTATTAATGAATTAAGGTGGGTATGTGTTAAGCGCTTACTGTGTGCAGAGCACCGTTCTAAGCGCTGGGGTAGATACAGGGTAATCAGATTGTCCCACATGAGGCTCACAGTCTTAATCCCCATTTTACAGATGAGGCAACCGAGGCACAGAGAGGTTAAGTGACTTGCCCACAGTCACCCAGCTGACAAGCGGCGGAGCCGGGATTCGAACCCATGATCTCTGACTCCCAAGCCCGCGCTCTTTCCACTGAACCACGCTGCTTCCCTGATGCTGTGTGCACGTGCAGGGTATGGCAGTGATGTCGTGCACGACCCCATCCAAACCCCGACCTCACGGCACTTCCCTGGGCAGACCTCTGGCACCCCTACTTTCTCCAGAACCATCGGGTCTCCCTCCAAGATGCCTGTTCACGCAGGCGCTGTTTCCGACGGGTTGCAAATTCCGACAGACTAGACCGTAAGCTCGCTGTGGGCAAGAAATACATCTGTTTATTATTGTATTGTAGTCTCCCAAGCGCTTAGTACAGTGCTCTGCACTCTAGGCTTCAAGGCTGTCCATCCCCTCGCCCCCTCCTACCTCTCCTCCCTTCTCTCTTTCCACCGCCCACCCCGCACGCTCCGCTCCCCCGCCGCCCACCTCCTCGCCGTCCCCCGGTCTCGCCGGTCCCGCCGTCGACCCCCGGGCCGCGTCCTCCCGCGGCCCCGGAACGCCCTCCCTCCTCACCTCCGTCGATCTGATTCTCTTCCCCTCTTCAAATCCCTACTTAGAGCTCACCTCCTCCGAGAGGCCTTCCCACACTGAGCTCCCCCCTTTTTTTTCCCTCTGCTCCCTCTACCCCCTCCTTCACCTCCTCGCAGCTAAACCCTCTTGTGCCCCCTTTCCCTCTCCTCCTCCCCCCCTCCCGTCCCACCCCCTCAGCGCTGTACTCGTCCGCTCAACTGCTTATATCTTCGTCACCCTATTCATTTTGTTTCACGAGATGTACATCACCCTGATTCTATTTAGTTGCCATTGTTTTTATGAGATGTTCTTCCCCTGACTCTATTTATCGCCACTGTTCCCGTCTGCCCGTCTCCCCCGATTAGACCGTAAGCCCGTCAAAGGGGCAGGGACCGTCTCTATCTGTTGCCGATTTGTCCATTCCAAGCGCTGAGTCCAGTGCTCTGCACCTAGTAGGCGCTCAGTAAATACTGTTGAATGAACAGTAAGCACTCAATAAACGATTGAATGAACGGAAATTTCTAATTTCTAACCACCGTATCCTCCCTGACCGTGAGGCTTGAGGAAATCGCTTCACCTGCTGACTGCCTGAAGCCAGTCCTGAGCCCAGCTTTTCATGCCGAGATACCCCCTATAAAAAGAACCAGGTCAAAAGAGACACAGTAATACAAAGCACCGTACAGACACAAGAACTGGGTCTTAATCTTCCCTTTCTTCAGCCTCCGTCCAACCCACCACGCTGACGGGATACAGGGACGGATTAGTCCGGCCTGCCTCTGATAATAATAATGATAATAATTATGGTATTTGTTAAGTGCTTATTATGGCATCAAGCACTGTTCTAAACCCTGAAGTAGGTATAAGTTAATCAAGTCAGACATGGTCCCTGCCCAACACGGGCTCAGAGTTTAAGTAAGGATAATAATAATCGTGATTATTTATTAAGCACCTACTAGGTAAGGGCTGGGGTGGTTACAAGTAAATCAGGGTGGGCACAGTCCCCGTCTCATTCGGGGCTCACAGTCTCAATCCTCGTTTTAAGATGAGGGAACTGAGGTCCAGAGAAGTCAAAGTCACACGGCAGACAAGTGGTAGAGCCAGGATTAGAACTCATACCCTTCTAATAACAATAATAATGTTGGTATTTGGTCATTCATTCATTCCATAGTATTTACTGAACGCTTACTATGTGCCCTGTACTAAGCGCTTGGAATGGACAAATCGGTAACAGATACAGTCCCTGCCCTTTGACGGGCTTACGGTCTAATCGGGGGAGACGGACAGACGAGGACAGTGGCGATAAATAATAATAATGTTGGTATTTGTTAAGCGCTTACCATGTGCAGAGCGCTGTTCTAAGGGCTGGGGGAGATACAGGGTCATCAGGTCATCCCACGTGAGGCTCACAGTCTTCATCCCCATTTTACAGATGAGGTAACCGAGGCACAGAGAAGTGAAGTGACTTGCCCACAGTCACACAGCCGACCAGTGGCAGAGCTGGGATAGAATCAAGTTAAGCACTTACTATGTGCTGAGCGCTGTTCTAAGCGCTGGGGTAGACACAGAGTAATCGGGTTGTCCCGCGTGGGGCTCACAATCTTAATCCCCATTTTACAGATGAAGTAACCGGGGCACCGAGAAGTTAAGTGACTTGCCCATAGTCACACAGCTGACAGGCGGAGGAGCCGGGATTAATAGTAATGTTGGTATTTGTTAAGCGCTCACTATGTGCAGAGCACTGTTCTCAGCGCTGGGGTAGACACAGGGGAATCAGGTCGTCCCACGTGGGGCTCACAGTCTTCATCCCCATTTTACAGATGAGGGAACTGAGGCACAGAGAAGTGAAGTGACATGCCCACAGTCACACAGCTGACAAGTGGCAGAGCCGGGATTCGAACTCATGACCTCTGACTCCAAAGCCCAGGCTCTTTCCACTGAGCCACGCTAAATGCTTGGGAGAGTACAGCATTACAGAGTTGGCAGACATGTTCCCTGCCCGCAACGAGCTTACGGTCTAGAGGGCGAGACGGACATTAATACATACATATATAAATGAATTACAAATATGAACCTAGATGATGTGGGGTTGAGGGAGGGATGAATAAAGGGTAAAAATCCAAGTGCCGGGACAGCATGGCTTTGTGGATAGAGCTTGGGGCTGGGAGTCAGAAGGACCCGGGCTCTAATCCCGCCTCTGCCACTTGTCGACTGTGTGACCTTGGGCAATTGATTTCACTTCTCTGTGCCTCAGTTACCTCATCTGTAAAATAGGGATTGAGTCTGTGAGCCCCATGCGGGACAGGGACTTCATCCAGCCCTATTTGCTTTTATCAACCCCAGGAGTCGGTACAGTGCCTAGCACAAAGTAAGCGCTTAACCAATACCATCGTCATCATCAGTATTATTATTCCTAATGCTGAGGGACTTGAGGGGAAAGTCCTTACAATAAGCACAAAATCAGGATTTAGGAAGTTGAGATTTCCAGCTAAGAGAGTTTCATATCAGTTTTCCTATCTGTTTTTCAAGAAAAAACTCGGCAGCCACGAACCGCTTCCCACCCCCAGGAACGCAGAGGGGAGCAGAAGGGAAGAAATGAGCAGGAGACTTGATGAACTTCCTCGAGGGATTTAAACTCAGTACCATCTCGCTGAAGGCCCTCGTTCAACAGCCAGCTAGAATCCATCCCTCAAAGAACGGATATCATCTATTCAAAGCCTACTGTGTGCAGCACACTGGGGAGAGGACAATTTACAGAAAATCCAGTCCCTGCCTTTAAGGAGCTTACAGTCTGACAGGGGAGACAGACACAAAATCCTTTACAGGTAGGAGGAAGAAGTGAACGGAAAGATGGACATGCGGTTGGCAAAGTGCTTAAATAGTGGAGTGGGTAAACTAATCCATATAGAAGAAAATGGATGGAGACACAGGCTTGCGAACTCTCCCTTGAGATCTGGCTCGCTGAATTGCCTCTTCTCCCCACACTGCTGAAGCAGTGTCTTTTCGAAGACACGAGAGGAAGAAAAAAGTGGACGATGGTGAGGAAATGACACGGATCACAATTCAGGCAGGGCTCCGGGTCCTCTCGGGGGATTGCGAATCTAAGAATAAGGAGGAGGGAGGAGGCCACCAGAGACAGACCAATGACCGAAACAGAAACGTCAGAGGCAGCGTGGCATAGCGGATAGGACGCTGGCCTGGGAGTCAGAAGGTCATGGGTTCTACTCCCCAGTTTATTGAACAAGCAACCCGCAACCAATTAATAGTATTTTAAAAATTTTCAGTGTTATCTGTGAAGTGCTTAGCGTGTGCTAGCCACTGTAATAAGTGCTGGGATAGATACAAGCTGATCAGGCTGGTTGCCGCCCCTGTCCCATATGATAATGATAATGATGGTATTTAAGCCCTTACTACACGCCAGGTATTAAACTAAGTGCTGCGGTAGATGCGAACAAATCGGGTTGGACACGGTCCTTGTTCCAAGTGGGGCTCACAGTCTCACTCCCCATTCTACAGACGAGGTAACTGAGACACAGAGAAGAGAATTGACTCGCCCTAGGTCGCACAGCAGACGAATGGCAGATCTGGGATTAGAACCCATGACCTTCTGACTCCTAGGCCCGGGTTCTATCCACTACAGCGTGGCTCACTGGAAAGAACACGGGCTTTGGAGTCAGAGGTCATGGGTCCGAACCCCGGCTCTACCACTTGTCAGCTGTGTGACTTTGGGCAAGTCACTTAACTTCTCGGTGCCTCAGTTCCCTCATCTGTAAAACGGGGATTAAGACTGTGAGCCCCACGTGGGACGACCCGATTCCCCTGTGTCTACCCCAGCGCTTAGAACGGTGCTCGGCACATAGTAAGCGCTTAACAAATACCAACGTTATTAACAAATACCAACACTACGCCACGCTGCTTCTCTCTCACTAGCATTATTTTTGTTAAGCATTTACTACGTGTCAAGCCCCGTTTTAAGCGCCGGGGTGGATGTAAATTAATCCAGCTGGACACAGCCCCGTCCTGGTTGGGGCTAAAGGCCTAAATAGGAGGGAGAACAGGTATCGAACCCCCATTTCACAGATGAGGAATCTGAGGTCCAGAGAAGCTGAGTTGCCCACGGTCACACGGCAGACGACAAATGGCAAATGACCGAGCCAGGGTTAGAAGCCCGATCCTTCGACTCCCGGGCCCGTGCTTCTCCCCCCTTGGCCACAGCGCTTCTTATTTCTACTCTCTGACCTCCCCTTCGTTCTAAACTTTGAGCCACGTTGGGTGCCTCCCTGACTGTAAACTTCTGGAGGGCAGGGATGGTGCCTGCCAACTCCGTACTCTCGAGCGGCTAGCACAGTGCTCTGCGGAAGATAAAGTGCCACACGCTGTCAGTCTCTCGGAGGACACGGTGTCCTCCTTGATTCGAATTCACTACGGTAGAAACACACACACAAAATATCTCTGTAGTCACATTTTAAAAGTCCAAACAAATCCCTTCTCCAAATCGCAGTGCTTCTGAAATGGGGTCTTCCGGGATTTTATTTTTTTGGACTTTTACGTGACGACGGTTTAGAATGGAGACATTTAGCAAGCAACAATGGAGAGCAAAGGAAAGAAGAGGAGCGTGATTTTTTTTTTTTTTTTAAAAAAGCATCGTTTTTCTTTCGATTGAAGCAAAATTCCCCGGGGTGAACCCGTTCACCTCTCCGCCATCATCTCCAAAGCGAAAATGTAGTTCCGTCCATCTCAGGGTGCAATCTGGAGGAACTTGAAGTCTCCTAACCATCTAAGGTGTTGCGGGGGGGCGGGGGGGCAGGATGTCCCGCTCGTTGCCAACCCAACCCAAGACAACCCGATCGATGCTCACCGATCCAAGGGCGAGGGAAATAACCTCGGGGTTCTTAAACACGAGGTGCTTTCCTCCGCTCTCCTGGCCGGTGAAGGATGCCCGCGGAGACCCCTCGGTGAATTCCGTTTTCCAACTCCCAGGCCCGCTGGCGATTCCTGCACGGCCCACGTGCCTCGTCTGGCATCATTTATTCCCCGTTACCAACGCATAAAGCTTAATGTTCTCTTTCAATCAACTCTGACTGGGAATCAGATTTTTTTTTTTTTTCTCCTTCCTTCTTTCCAGACCCTCCCCCTGCACCGTTCGGGGACGGAAGGGGAAAGAAAAAAAAAAAGGGGGTGGGAGAGGGAGGGGAGGGAGGGCATATATTACCGCCTGCAGGTCTGAGCCAGGGAGCAAAGCGGAGGGGGTAAGGCGGTGGCAAAGCAGAAGAAGAAAGCCTTTCGGGACAGGTCTACTCAGCCCTCGGTTTCTTTTTGTTCTTTCTCATTGCGTTCCATTTCCTCTTCCATTTCATTCTTTCAATACTGCCACCCTGTGGGGCTTGCTTTTTTTTTTTTTAAAATAATAAAACAAAGTTTCCCCCCCCCCCCCCGTCCCTCTTTCTTTCATCATTTGCAGGGAATTGTGTGTGAGCGGTTTTTTGGTGACTATTATTTTTTTAGCCGGTCCCGGGGAGCGACCGGTCCTTTCCGATGGCCTCTTTTAGGCATTCTCTTCCCCTCGGCCACCACGGACGCGGGGGGCGGGGGGGATTTAGCCGGGGCGAAGGCCGGCGGGTTTAGGGGCCACCCTCTCCCCCCGCCCCATCCTTTCGGGAGCCCACGGGGGGCTGGGGGCGGGGGAGGGAAAGGGCAACAAAATTGGGCGGAGGGGCCGCCTTCCCCTCCCCTGCATGTGCAGCGTCTCCACCTCTTCTCCGCTCGGGGCGCATCCCGGAGCCTTTCCCGGCTTCACCCACCTCCTAACGCCCGGTGGCGTGAAGGGCTGTGGATGAGTGGGGAAGAGCGAATGTGTGTGAGCCGGACGGGTGAGCGTGGCTGGACGAGGGCGTGCTGCGGGAGTGGATGAGTGCCCCACGTGTCCCTCCCAAGCGCTCAGTCCAGTGCTCTGCACGTAGTAAGCGCTCAATAAATACCATTCAACGAATGAATGAGTGAGTGGGAGCGAGGGAGTGGAGGAGTGAGCGGAGGAGTGAGTGGTTGTGAAAGGGGGTGAGTGGATGAGTGGGTGGATGAGGGTCGGAACGAGTGGGAGCGTGGAAGTGCATGAGCGTGGGGGAGCGTGTGGAAGTGTCTGAGTGTGTCTGTGGAAGTGGGTCCCCCCCCCGCCTTATTTTCTTCCTTTCCTTTTCTCTCGCAGCCCGTCAAACGGGCGGCCCGACCCCCTTATATAGCGCTCTAAAAATAGCAGCCGGAGCCCCGGCCTTCTAAGGCGGAGGGGGCGTGGCGGGGCCGAGCCCCCCCGGCCAATCGGCGCCTCCCTTTCCGGCCTGGCCCCGCCCCCGGGCCCTAAGCGCCGACGGCCATTGGTCCTCGGTGACTTCATGCGGCCCCCTCGCCTCCCTCCCCTTTTACCTTATATGGTCACACGCCGCCTTAATGGACCCTCGCCTCCAAAAATCCCACGGCCGCGCCGAGGGGAGGGAGGGAGGGAGGGAAGAGGAGGAGGAGGAGGAGGAGGAGGAGGAGGAGGAAGGAGAAGTGGAGGAGGAGGAGGAGAATGAAGAGGAGGAGGAGGAGGAGGAGCGGGGGGGGAAGGGGGGATCTACAAACTAGTAGGGATAGGGGTGGGGGGTGGGGAGGGAAGGGGGGAAAGCGATCGCGAGAAACCTCGCAACCTCCCAAAATAGAGAGCAAAGATCGCTTCCAGGAGCCGACGGCGGTGCAGAGATAGATGGCGGTTCCGTGTCAGTGAGTTTGCATCCTCCGGGAGCCGGAGGGATCCGGACCCCTGGAAGGGAGCCGTTGCGTTTCCTACTCCAGGGGAGGAGGACCCCTTTCCGGCCCGCCGTGTCCACCGGACGTGTCGGCCGCATCTCTCCGTCCTCCCTCGATCTCTGTCTTCTCCCACCGCCCCCCTCCCCGCCTCCTGCCTTGATGTTCTGGTGAAGAAGTGGCACCGCAACAAAACTAAACAAAAGGGACCCTGGATTTATGCTGCTTTTTTCCCCTCCCTTCGGGTGAGACAGACACCCGGACGCCCGGACAGACAAAACCGGTGCCGGGGGAGGGTTTTCCCTCCTGCTTTGCCCAGCGGCAGCATGGATGTGTTGGCTAGTTATAGTATATTTCAGGAGCTGCAACTTGTCCACGACACCGGCTACTTCTCGGCTCTGCCGTCCCTGGAGGAGAACTGGCAGCAGGTGAACGATTTAAATTACTCGGGTCGAGCTCGTAGCGGCGGAGACGCGGGGGCCGCGTTGCTGTGGGCTTGGGTTTTTTTTTTTGCTTCTTTTTGCCTTAAACGTGGCTTCTTTTTTTTTTTTTATATATATATATATCTCTCTCTCCCCCTTCGTCTTCTTTTTCGTCTCCCCAGTGTGCGGTCCGGGCGGAGACCCGTCCGCTTTCAAGCGTAAAATACACATCTCTACCCCCTCGCCCCATGCACTCGCCGAATTCCCGTTCAACTTCTTGCGTTAGGGAAAACGGAGACGGTTGTGTATTAGCGGGAAGCGAAGAGGAGATAAGTCCCCGTTTAGTGGACCGGGGAGAAACCGAGGTCGACAGCCGGCAGGTAGACAGGGAGACTAGATCGTGCCTGTGACCGGGTGATGAGCGTGTCTCAGTAAAAAAAATAAAAAAAAAAATAAATAATAGTTTGCTTTAGAGCCGGGGAAGCGGGGGAGGGGAGAGAGTGAAAGCGGAAAAAAAAAAAAAAGAAAAAGATGCCCGGCAAGATCTAGAAGTGACGGGGGTTGCTCGCTTATTATTTATATATTTATTTTTTTGGACTTAAGGTGCTTTCCCTTCTGCATTCGGATGCGCTCGGAAACGGGCTTCGGCGCCGCGTCTCTTAGCCCTTCGCACGCGGCTGGCATGGCGTGGGGTGAGGGGGAGGAAGGGGAAGCATCCCTGCTTTGGACCGAAGTGGATTTGATAGGAAGGGATCTGAGGAGAGGAGAAGGTCTCCGGATTGAGGCCTTGGGAGGCGAGGAGTCAGTAGGGCACTTGCCCCCCATCTCCCATCAAGAAGCACGCCACGTTCTTCAGGATCCAGACATTGGCTGGTCGGGAGAAAGCGTGGATCAGCCGAAATCTTGCTTCTGCGGCCGTCAGGGGGTTAGAAGAGGGAGGTCACCCCTCCGAGGAGGTGATGGGGATGGGAGAGTGGCCGAACTAACCCCTTTCTCCCGGAAAAGGGGGACGTCAAGCAAACCCCCAAAGCCGGGCCCGCGTTCCGCGGGTCGAAGCCGGGTCGAGACTCCCGTCTTTCCCAGGGAACCCGCTTACGGGTGGTAATGGACGTGGGAGGGGAGGCACGTGGTTGCTAATATAACTTCTGTGCCCTATGTGACGGTAACTCGTTAAGGCTGGTGAACGGCAGGATTGCCCCCTTAAAGAGGTCCAGAGCCCATCCTCCGGTATTAATCAGACTCGGGGTCCGTAGGTACCGCGCCACCCGGTGAGATGGTGTTTTGGGGAAGAGAAGTTTGACGGAAGGTCGAAGAGGAGCCCATTTTAAAAATTATCATTGTTGGCACACTCTGGCTGCTCGGTTGCACCGCTGTTAAATTTGGAAAGTTTTCCTCTGGGCCTTGGCGTCCGTTGGTGTGGGTGCATGTGGGTGAGCCGTTGGGATCTCTCGCCTTCACGCACACACACACACGCGCACCTGCTCCTCACGGATGGATTTGACTTTTCACTTTCAGTAGCGAGAGTGCCACACATCCATAAGGTTTTGTTTTTTTTTTAACTCACGATGGGTCTGAAAAAGCAGATTTTATTCAAAATCAACTCCCCACCCCACCGCCTCATAGTTATGGATAGTCCCTCTGTCAGACGGCATTGTTCTCATTTGGTTTCTTTTCTGTTATCGATCGACCAATTAATGTGGTTTTATGTTTTTTGAGTCCCTCGTTTAATTCCTCCTGTCTGGGGCTGTTGAATCAGTTGCGTATTAATAACCGTCTAGACGGTTTAGTGAGCGAGGGAATCTGTCGCTGTAGCCGGCGTGCTGCAGGCTGACAATAAACTGTGATATTCTGCTTCCCTAGTACAGAGGGGGAGGAGAAAGGGAAGTGGTTATATTTATTACCGTCCTGCACCATCGATCAAAACAACAAACTTGTCGGGTTCGAGTTTTCTCCGTAGCGCCCGGGCTTCAGGGAAAGCAGCCCAAGGGGGCAACCCCTAAGCCTAGAAGAGACCAGGGTGGATGTGACCTATGGTGGAGAAAAAGAAAAAAAATAAAGCGTGGGTTCCTTTGTCGGCTTCCAGTTCGGGCTCCGGATTCTCCTTCCAGTGGAATCTGTTGGCCCAGTGCCGTGGGCCCGAGACTGGTTCTTTCCCGCGATTCACCTTTGGCACCCTGTCCGGTTTCCCGGCAATCACCTCTCTCCGTTGCCCCTTCCTCACCCGCCTCCCCATTCCTTTCATCACGTGTTCATAATCCAACACTAAATCTGACCAGAGGGAGAGGAAGCTTTGTTCCATTACCAACAAGGCAATCCCCCAAGGAAAGCTCTAGCACCGTGCCCTGGAAGCTCAACCGAGCTTTGAAGAGGTGACTTGTAGCCCGGGGGTCAGATTCCCGACTCGACCCTGAGCCTCTTTTCCTTCTCGAGGTCTGGTCTCCCGTCTCGTCGCTGCTCGCCAGGGGCCCGGTGCCCGCAACTGTCGGTTCCAGATAGCCATTTGGATTTTGAAATTTCGAACGCTGATTGCAGGACATCTCAGAAAGCGTTGTGACACGTGCCCGTTCAGGAATCTAGGCTCTTTGGCCATTTTCTTGAGGGAATCCATGCAAGAGGAAGTTGTGGGTGCGGGCTTGTGTGCATGCGCACGCTAGGCTATCCGTCTTCGAAGTTTGAATGGGGAAATGGTGCTCCTAATTACGCACTGAAGAAGGTCCTTGGTCTTGGGGGGAGATGAGCGAAGAGGATGAAAGCCGCGTACTTTGATTTGATTTGAAGAGAAAAGTGGGTTGGGTGATGAACCAGCAAGCATCTGTGCATTGGAGAGTGGAATCCAGCTATTCAGAGACTTCTTTTTACACTGCCAATATGGTGCAGTGTTTCTACTTAATCTTCAGTGAACTGGGCCTTTACGGGGGGTCCTGAGCCTACAGTTTTAAGTCAGAGCGGATGAATCCCTTTAGGATGATCTATTCCTAGGTTCTTGCCGCTTGCCATTACACGCTATGAATTGTGTGTTTATGGAAACTGTCATTTTAGGGATTTTAGCGGACACGTGGGACTCCTGACTGGGGTGGCCATTTGTCCGGTTTTATAATGGAGAGCCTGGTCTTCAGCTGGCCTGTCCCCTGTTCGGCAATGATCTGGTTCCCAGTGCTTTAATGTCCAGTCTATACCTACTTTCCATCTGCTGCAGCTCCTGCTGCTGCGTTTCATGGCTCAGAAGCGGCACCTGTGTTCAGAGGGATCCAAGGGGGGAAGCACAATGGCTCTGGAGCAGTTTTGGGGGGGAGGGGTGTCGGGGAACATAGGAGAAATGACGGCCGTGTGATGTCACTTAACGCTGTGTGCTTGGGTAGCGTGTGAGATGTCACCTGTGTCTCGGGGTCTTTTTCTTTCTTTTTCTTCCCCGCCACCCTATTTCTGAAAAAAAAAAAAACCTTGGGAAAGTTTTAAGAGAATAAAAGGTGTAAGCAGGGAAGGGCACAAGGTGCAACTAAAACTGGCTTGGCTTGAACTAGGTGTTCCCAGAAATCTGCTGCTCAGATGGGGCTCAGTATCCAACTCTGAGAGAAAAGTGCTAATAACATTTGCCGATGACAACCCGTCCTTCAGGGGCTCCAATGGTGCTGAGAACTTGAATATCCTGATTTACATTCCTTCTGTCTGCGGTGATTCATTAAGTTAGGAGATAGCAGGGGGGAATTAGGCTCCGAATCTTAGTTGACCCCAAGTTTGCTTCCTGCCATCTAGAATGTAGTGAAGACGATTATGGCTTGCTGTTGGTTGTTAATGCTGATTCATAATGGGCAGATGGGGACAGTTTCAGGCCACTTTTCTCCTTTCGAAAATTTTCCACTGCTCTGGAAACAAATAAATCATTGAGCGTTCCCTCCCCACCCCCTTTCCTCCTTGCGTTAGTCTAATGGCATACTTGGCTACTGCGGGAACTGAAGCATCCCTGTAATATTGCAGTTTCATCTTGGTTCCAGCCACCCTGGAACACTTGATCGAAGCACCTTTGCTTCAGGATGTTTTCTGGAGAACGACCCACGTGAATGGTTATCTTCGGAGACCAGCCTCGTGGTGCACTGTGCTAGATTTGGCCCGTGAGCCTTACACCCCCTTCCCTCCCCTTATCCGTGACCACGGGTGCTGAAACAGCCAGGTACTGTCCTAGAAAGACGGAATCAACTGAAGGTTCCAGCCCCAGCTCCGTCTCTGTGCCCGATTTGCAGAAAACCTCGTTATGAATTGTAATTTCTTGGCAACCGCATGGCCAGGGTGAATTTGTAGACACAAAGGAGCCTTGCAAACCACATTGAAAGCGCAAAATAGCTGGCGTGTGTGTGTGTGTGACAGAGAGAGAGAGAGAGAGAGAGAGACACTTGTGTAATCTCTCTTCAGCTACGAGAAGAATATTTCTTCATTTGAAATACGGTGATTTTGCATGTTTAAGAATGTAGAAATATTCTTTACTCCCTGGGTTTTTCTGTTAAAGACTCAATGAGAAAAGGTAGGGTTTTTTGGTTGTTTTTTTTTTAATAGTGGAAGATCCTGATTGTGTCATCAATCAAGCGCCTGGCCTTTGTCTAAAAATCCATCTGGACTTTTCTTTTATTAAAAGATATCGATGTGTGAGCGGAAGAGGATTCAGCTAATATCTAGTCATCCTGTTTCTTATTTCTGTGTCTTTTAAAGAAGTGAGTAGTCAGGCAAAACATCGGACGGGGGCTGGCGATTTAATCCGTAAGGCAAGGGTGCGTGGAAGGAAACCTTAGCTTTTGTAATTAAGCCAACATAATTTCTATTTGCCATCCAATTAAACAAGGGAAGACACCTGCTTAGGGGGGAGTGTGACATCCGGGATTCATCTCTTTTAAAGAATAGAGCCGAAGATGTAGTGTGACAGCTTGTCAGGGGCCGTAGACGTTCAAGTGCGAGCTGTTCCTCACTCCTGCCTTGGCGTGGAGTTCGGTCTCGGGGGTGGGGACGGAAACCCCCTGTTTAACAGAGTCCCGATAGGCGAAAAGTGAGGATTCCGTGGTCATTTCTGCCTTCCGCATTTTGCGCCCGGGACAGGCTGGTTGGGAAGGCTCTCTCCACCTTCCCCAGTTTCTTCCCCAATTTCCACCCTGTTGGATCCGAGAGTGTGTGCGTGTGTTTTGAAAGCTTCAGGCCCCAGGGGCCAAGTGAGATTGAGAGACTAACTCTGATTTGCAGATTTGTTCCTGGAGGAGGGCGTGATGGTTTTACCTTACAAGTGATTTTCTTGAAACGTTCATCTGGAGTCACCACCGGACAGGGCCAGTCTATTTCCAGAGTTTCGCCGAACTTGTGCTGTGGGGCCTTTGAGTGTGTGTGTATGTGTGTGTCGGGCTTGGCTTGCTGAAAATTTAGGACAGCTCCCCATCTTAAGTTGGAGCTGGAGCCGGGGGTGGAGTTCACCTTTGAAACAAATCCCCGTTCTTTAAGGGTTCAGCCGGAGTCTTTAGAGCTGGGGCTTGGTGGAAGGAGGTGAAGCCGTTTCAAAGTTATGGCGTGGGAATAAAGGGACCGGGCAGGCATTAGACTGATGCTAGTTCCAGGCGGATGGCAGCATGGCTAGATTTAGTCTTTCCCTTTGATGTGTGGAGGAGCTTCGGGTTTTTCATTTCGGGTGGATGCTTATCCTATTTTCCCTGCCAAATTAAAAAAAAAAACAAAAACAACCAACCCACCTAATGAAGGGGCCAGGCAGGAAAATTCCAATTGTGATGGCACAGATTCATTCTACCGGCTCATGGTCGACCGTAAGCAAATTGTCTCGAGCCCCGACTCTTATTCATAGATTGTAGCCGTGGTATTTAGAAGTACGGTTATTTAAGTAGGTGGTGCAAGTTCTCTCTTTCTTTTCTGTCAGAGACAGAAGGATGTGTGTGTGGGGTTGGGAGAGGCTGAGGGGAAAGGTCTGAGCCGGTCTCCCAAACGTAAAAGAGGCTGTGCTACCCAACAGTCGTGGGGTGGGCTGGGCTTTCCTGAAAAATCAGTTTTCCTGTTGGATTATAAACTCCTTGAGGGCAAGGATCCTGTGTACCGACTCAGTTGTACTCTCCCAGGCATAGATGGCCACTTCCCATTTTGAGCATGAGGGTGAACGGGGGGCCGGAATTCATTCAGTTGTATTTATTGAGTGCTTACCGTACCGAGCGTTTGGGAAAGAACATTACAACAGTAAACAGGGACAATCCCGGCCCAGAACAAGCTCACATTTTGAGTGGGGCTGGGGACCGAGAGAGGGCAGGCTTCATAGAGCCGCCATTTTGGACCTTTTGAGCACTGTTAGGAAGTTGAGTCTTGTCAGAGGCCCAGGATGAGGAAGTCTGGGAATCCAGTTCAAAAAGCAGTGGGGGCAATCGCTCCTGTGTATTGGTTCCCTATGCTTCCAAACACTGACTACAGTGCTTCTCACCAGTTAGGTGTTCAATAAATAGTATTGATTTTTCGTTTTTTAATCATGTGGTAACCTGGAAAATTTACACTCTCCAGAAAACCGATTCCAGTCAGTTCCAGTAAGCAAGAGCTGCCGTGGGAGTAATTCTGTAGCGGAGGAAGGGAGGGAGAGAGGGAGCAGTGGTTGGGTAGAAGAGACACTGAAACTTCATATGGAAAACATCAATCCAGAAATTGCTTTGCCTCTGACATTTTGCCAGCGGAGAATCTACATTAACTCTTTGATGGAAAAGGGCCCCGGTCCATGAGAATCTTTGGAGAGGCTTTTAAAGTTCTGGTGGGAACTGGATGAGTGGGAAGACCCTGAGACTGAATGACTCCCCTAAAAAACAGAAAAAAAACTCCACAAAGTGGAATGAAAAACATATTACATCCATTATTAATAACAATAATTAAGTAATAATTGTGGTATTTGTTAAGCACTTAACTGTGTGTCAGCATTTACCTGTTCTCAGCACTGGGTAGATACGGTATAATCGGGTCCCCCGTGGGACTCGCTGTCTGCTGCGTGACCTTGGGCAAGTCACTTCACTTCTCTCTGCCTCAGTTACCTCATCTATAAAATGGATATTAATGCCGTGAGCCCCACGTGGGACATCCTAATAACCTTGTATCTCCCCCAGAGCTTAGTACTGTGCCTGGTACATAGTAAGTGCTTCACAGATACCACAATCATCATCAGGTAAGTGGGAGAACAGGTCCTGAAAACCCATTTTGCAGCTGAGGAAACTGAGGGACAGAGAAGTTGATTTGCTCGAGGTCACACAGCAGAACCGTGGCAGAACCGAGATTGGAACTCAGGTCCTCTGACTCAGGTCCGTGCTCTTTCCATTAGGCTGCGCTTCTTCTCCTTTTCATGGACTGGGGACTTTTTCCGTCAAATAACATTACGACTATTAAGAACCCCCTCGCTGACCCTTGCTTTCAACACTCTCACCCACCACTGCCAGACTTCAGCTTTCTCTGTCTTCAAAGGCCTCGGGAAATGCCTCCTCCAGGAGGTTTTCCCTGATTAATTTTCTTTTCCCTAGGTCATATCCTCTCTATCACCACAGCACTAGTGTACTCCCAGTTTTCATTGCACTTATGAACTCATTTGTTTTCACTACCCTTTAAGCCCTTATTTACTTATCCATCTTTCTGTTCTCGCTGATTGTAAGCCATTTTGGGGTCTCTTTTCCCCCTTTAGATTGTAAGATCTTTGAGGGCAGGGGTGATATCTTTTACCCCTACAGTGCTTTGTACAGAGGCACTCAATTATAACAATAAAAATAACTGTGGTCTTTAAATGCTTACTACGTATCAAGCGACGTACTAAGAACTGGGACGGATACAGAACCATCAGGAAGGATGTAGTCCCTGTCCCCTTGGGGTTCCCAGTCAAAGAGGGAGCACAGGTATTTAATCCTCATTTGTACAAATGAGAGAAGTGAGGCCCAGAGAAGTTAAATGGCTTACCCAAGGTCACACAGCAGACCAGTAGCAGAGTTAGGACTAGAACCCCGGTCTTCTGACTCCCAGGCCTGTGAACCATCCCACTAGGCCAAGCCGCTTCTCAATAGCTGCTTGCGATTGATCTATTGAAATGGGAAGTATCTGCACCTGAATTGATGAATGAGATTCCTTTCAGGGACCAACAAATGATACCAGGCTGATGCTTGCCGTGGTGGTCTCTGCCGCGGGGTGAGGGTGGGAGGGGGGGAAGCGGAGATGAGATTCCACGAACTTGAGCTCTGATGCCTCTCTCCATTAGCCCTTGCCACCAGGTGTTTGCTTTCTGATCACTGCGAGATCCAGGTCTGGAGTGAAGGCAAAGGGGATTGGAGTTAAGTGGTTCTAGGTGTCCACCCTCAAGCTGTTTCTGTGGTTCAAGAGCTTAGGAGCAAATGAGCTTCCAGTGCCCCACGGACCCTTGCTTGGTCCTGGTTCATGTTGGCCTTCGGTCTAATGCATTCTGGCCCTGGGATTGTACGTTCAGTGCTACTTGCCTGTACAGTGCTCTGCGCGCAGGAAGCACTCATAGAATACCACTGATCATGAGGATTCAGCTCTGTTTTACTGTACTCTCCCAAGCACTCAGTACTGTACTCGGCACACAGTAAGGGCTCCAATACCATTAACGATGAGGATTTCAACTCTGTACACAGTAAGCGCTCAATAAATACCACTGATGATGAGGATTCCTACTCTGTTCTATTGGCCTCTCCCGAGCCCTTACTACAGTGCTCTGCTCACAGTAAGCGCTGCTTCAATACTATCGATCGCTTGATTACTGCCTCCTCCTCTTGCTCCCACCCTGCGTCATTTTCAGTCATCCGTTTGCCTCTGCTCCCCAAAGAGCTCCTGGCATTTTCCGTCCCCTGGCCAAATTCTGTCTCTGGTATCCTTGCTTTTCTTCAGGAGAGCACTTCAGACTGAGGTTGGTTCAAGTAATTCATTCTCTCTGGGCACTCGGCCCCGTTTTTCCACTTACCCCAGACCTCCTCGTGGTTTTAAAGAGGTGGACTCCGGCATTGATATTTCTTGGATGCTGCCAGACACGCATTAGGGCCCCGTGTCTCTCTGGTTCCCTATTATCTGGGTTCAGTCGCACGGGCTGCATCTTTACCTGCGTTTGGATGAGGGCGCGTGCTCTTGCAAGAAGAAATCCAGCAAGCAGAGTCACGGTGGAGATAGAGTTGAAGGGGATTTGGACACGTTGGCTGGATGAAAATTAGGCTGTGGGTAATAATGTTGGTATTTTCGTTAAGCGCTTACTATGTGCAGAGCACTGTTCTAAGCGCTGGGGTAGATACAGGGGAATCGGGTTGTCCCACGTGAGGCTCACAGTTAATCCCCATTTTCAGATGAGGTAACTGAGGCACCGAGAAGTGAAGTGACTTGCCCACAGTCACACAGCTGACAAGTGGCAGAGCCGGGAGTCGGACCCGTGACCTCTGACTTCAAAGCCCGGGCTCTCTCCGCTGAGCCACGCTGCTTCTCAAGCACTTAGTACAGGGCTCTGCACAAAGCTCTGCACAGAGTAAGCGCTCCATAAATAACGATTGAATGAATCAGCTCATCCTCTAGACTCGTGTGCTTGTTTTGGGCAGGGAATGTGACTACCAACTCTGTTATATTGTATTCTCCCAAGCACTTGGCACGGTGCTCTGCACACAGTAAGCACTCGATAAATACGATTGATCGTGGGGTGATCCATACCAGAAGGTCATAGGAAGTCTTGTTTCCTAGCCGAGGTGCTGGCAGGTGAAGCCTTAAATGCATGTTATGGAAGGATTTTTGTAAAAAAGAAAACGTTTCTGACTGACTGGGGAGGCTTAACCAGAGAAGGCAAATATTTATGGTGGAATCCTGCTTTTTGGGAAACTCTCAAGTCCTCAAAAATTGAAATTAGCCATGGTGAAATATACTCCGATCTACAGTAACACAGATTCGACCTCCAGATCCCCGTGAGCAGAAATTAGGTGGATCAGGGTCTCAGGTCTGTTACTGTAGATGGGGGTGGGGAGGAAAGGTTCTCCCATTTGACAGGAGCAGAAGAGAAAATGTATTTTTTGTCTTTAGAGCTCAGTCTGCAGGCGTATGTGTTTGCTCAGCCAAATGTACCAACTGGAGAGTCCGCCAGAGTCTTGCTGCGATGCTCCTGGTTTGGGTCGGAGCAAAGTGTGACCAAATCAAAGATGGCAAGTTTTCCAATCCTAGGCCCCCTTGAAAGATTGCCCCCCCAGAGTACCTCAACCAGATCGACTGTTTTTCTGTACTCTCCCAAGTGCTTAAGACAGTTCTCTGTGCCCAGTGAGTGCTCGATAAATAGGATTGAATGAATGAATGAATGTACTGGTGTAAAGTGTAGCCTCTGCATTGAGGCCATAATTTGAGTGATCCGGGCTATTTCCTCTTGTCTTCTGCAGATCTGCCCCTTCATCACGACTGTCGGATCCTTTTTTACGGTATTTAAGTGCTTTTTATGTGCCAGGCACTGTCCTAGGTGCTGGGGTAGATCCAAGCAATTCAGGTAGAACACAGTCCGTGTTCCACGTGGAGCTCGGAGTCATAATCCCCATTTTACAGATGAGGTAACTGAGGCACAGAGAAGTGAAGTGACCGGCCCTAGGTCATACAGCAGACATGTATGCAACCCTGGGAGTAGAACCCAGGTCCTCCTGGCTCCCAGACCTGTACTCTTTCCATTTGGCCCTGCTGCTTCGCATGTTCCTTGTGGCTGAAGCCTGTGCCTCCCAACTCTGTTACGTTGTATTCTCCCAAGTGCTTAGTACAGTGATCTGTATACAGTAAGCGCTCCGTAAATACCACTGAAGCCTTCACTGTTGCCCTCTCGACAGATGTCCCCAGGGGCCATGGAGCAACAGCAGGATTTCATCTGCTCAGGCTCTTCTGAGAAGCGCAGAGTAATTTGGTGTGTGTCTTTTATTCATCCACCCATCATCTTTCTCTATTAGGGAGAGGGAAGATATTGTTCCCATTTTGCTGGGGGGGGGGGGGCAATTGTGATATTAAATATCTTTCCCAAGGTTCCGCAGCTTGTCAGTGGGAGGCACGGCTTCTTAGCTGCGGCCTCTTTATCCGGGTGTATGGGAAGAAGTTTTTTTTGCTGGGTTTGGTTTTTTTCGTCTATGATGTTTAAAAGCCAGAGAAATTGTAAATGGGTAATTTACCTGAGGAAGCAGAATCTATTAGCAGAGCTGTTGCCTGAAAACTGACCAACAATAGATTCTTTAGATCCCTCCCTCCTTCCCTACATTCTCTCCTTTCTCTCTCCCTCCCCTTCTCTCTCCCTCCTCTCTCTCTCTCCCCCCCTCCCTCCCTCCCTCCCTCCGCCTTTCTCTCTCCCTCCCTCCCCCTTTCTCTCTCCCTCTCTCCCCCTTTCTCTCTCCCTCTGCTCCTCCCTCTCTCCAGTCAATCTGTCCATCCTTGGTAGTTAAGCACCTACTGTGGGCAGAGATCTCATCTCCGTTGCTGTTGACCCCTTTCTCACTTCCTTTCCTTTCATATCCAACAGACCACCAGTCCCTTATCTTCAAAGTTCTACTAAAATCATATCTCTTTCCAGAAGCCTTCCGTGACTAATCCCTCATTTCTCCACTTTTTTCTCCCTCCCCTCTACATTGCGCTTGTGCCTGTACCCCCTAAGTACTTTGATATCCCATCCCCACAGCCCATATGTACAAATCTTTATATTCTGCTGCTTCCACTGTCTGTAGTTTATTTTAATGTCTGTCTCTTGTATAAGCTCTTTGAGGGCAGGGTTAAGGTCTGCCAATCCCAAGGTACGGTGCTTGGCACATAGTAAGCGCTTAACAAATACCATAATTATTATTACAGTGAGCTGCACACCGTCAGCTCTCAATAAATACCACTGATAGGTGGCAGAACACTGTACTAAGCGCTTGGAAAACTACAATAGAATAAGTAAGACATGATCTCAGTCCTCAATGTCCCCTTCTTTGTCTCTCCCTCTCTCTCTCTCTCCCTCCTTCCCTCCCATCCTTATCCTCCCTTCCACCCTCCGCCCCCATTTTTTCCCCTTATCCCTCTTCTTAGTTACTGCTTTAGCTATTTCTCGTAGCTTCAAGCCTGCTTTTCAAGAGCCAGAATTAAACCTATATTCTCCATAATGCAATACTGGTTCCTATACCTTGTAGCATACCTAATGGCTCAGCTTATATCTGCTCATAAGACCGAATGAGGTTTTATGAAGTCCATAAACATCTCAGATAGGATTTTTATTTCATTTTCCCCTTCAAATAAGACATAATGGAAGCACTCACATACACAAGGAATATAGTTTTCATGATAAAGTGGGGGATCTTGAATTGGCCCATGAAAAGCAATAATTTGATGTGGCTCATGTTAGAAGTGTATATGGAGGAGAGGAAGAAATATACACATCGCCATAAAACTAAGAAATGGTTTTCAAATATTTAAGGTTTATCACTACCTAAGGAGAGATTGATTGTACACTCATAGGTACCGTCCCCGTAGTCGCCTTCGCATTGGTGGATCTTGTATATGTGTACGTATGCACGGAAAAGAGAGATTGGAAAAAAACCTAGCAAGCCCACGGTCTAATAGGATTGTTCCATGAAACAGCCTTTCTAGGTCTTTGTCTGGTTTAATTTGAAATGTCTCAAGGGAGAATGTGCCCACACTTCTCTCAGATTCATCGACTCTACCTTGGGAAGATCATTTCACATTTTAATTCAGCTCACTCTTAGCAGTTTATCCTGAAATCGGCCTTAGTTGTCCCCTGCCGCCTCCCTGCCCTCCTCCCCCCAACTTTTTTCTTTTCCGAATTTATTCCTCCTCTCATCCTGGCGTTCTCCAGTCCTGAACTTAGAAGTGATGATAATAACTGTGGTATTTGTTAAGCGCTTACTATGTGTCAAGCCCTGTTCTAAGTGCTGGGGTAGATACAAGGTAATCAGGTCAGCCACAGTCCATGTCCCATGTGGGGCTCACAGTCTTAATCCCCATTTTCCAGATGAGGTAACTGAGGCACAGAGAAGTGAAGTGATCTGCCCTAAAGTCACACAGCTGACAAGAGGTGGAGCCGGGTTTAGAACCCATGACCTCTGACTCCCAAGCCCATGCTCTTTCCACTAAGCCATGCTGCTTCTAGGCATGATCCTTGCCCCCAAGGAGCTTATAGTCTAGAGATCTCAGCTAGGAACTTCTAGCCATGACTGAAGCTGCACAAGCAACACCGGTCCCTCCTCCTTGTCAACGGAGGCTGTTGCTCCTGCTTCTGTCAGCGCCACCACCGTGGCTGAGGGGTGGCAGAGAAGGGAGATCTGCCCCCTTGCCCTCTCCTGCCCCGTCTCCGGTCTTTACCCTTTCCGTCACTTTCCTTTCCCATTTCCCTCTCTTCCCTTCTTCTACTCTTTCTACTTGTTTCCATTTTTCCCTTTCCCCTTCTTTCCTTCCCCTCTTTCCTCTTTCCTTTCTTCATTAGACTGGGAGCTCCTTCTGGGCAGGAATCTTGTCTATCAACTCTGTTGCGTTGTGCTTAATACAGGTGCTTAGTGCGAGGGAAAGAGCATGAGTCTGAAAGTCAGAGGACTTGGGTTCTAATCGTGGCTCCACCCCTTGTCCGCTGTGTGACCTTGGACAAGTCATTTAGTCTCTCTGGGCCTCGAGTGCCTCATCTGTAAAATGGAGAGTCAATACCGTTTTTCCCTCCTTCTTAGACGGTGAGCCTGATGTGGAAGAGAGGGACAGTGTCTGATCTGGTTTTTTGTGTCTTCCCAGCAGTTAGCACAGTGCTTGGCACGTAGCACTTAACAAATACCACAGCTGTTATTACTATTATTTATAAAGTTCTCTGCACACAGTAAGCGCTCAATAAATACCTCTCTCTCTCTCTCTCTCTCTTTCTCTCTCTCTCTGCCCAGTCTTCTTCACTAAGCCATCCTCCCCGCCCCCACCACGTCAACTCTCCTCAAATCTGTTCACTTTAGGTGAAGCAACCCTATTCATTGGGTAATTTGTCTCCGGCATCATAAATTAACGACTTTTTGCTCTACGTCATATCTTGAGTCTCCTGAGTTCTGCAGTCCCAGCTCTCTTGAGCTATTTTAGGTTTTTGTTGACATGTCTAAGTCAAATAAGTAACTATGCCAAATGTTGACTTAGTTCGCCAGTCAAACAGAAATTCCACTCCTCAGATGCTCTATGCCTTTGGGGATATGTGCTGTCTTTGGCTTATCTCTCTGTGTTTTTGTTTCGTTTGGCGACTCATCTCAGTACCGCTCAGCCTCCCTCTGCCATTTACTAAATATAGGGAAGATTAGCCCGCTCTCGAACCTGGATTTTCCCCTCTTCTCAGAGAAGTGGGCGGCGTATCTGCTGAACCCTGGGCATTTCCCCTCAGAAGCTCAAACCGATTTGCTTTCTTACTTCTGCCTCCCCGTAAGGCCTCACAGTATCTTTAAATATTTCCTTTCTCGTTGAACGTCTTCGCTTTAGGTTATATTTTCCACGATGGGGCTCGTTTTTGCCTGAAGCATCCAGGTTCTGTTTTAGGTCGTGGTCGTTCGGGATAAAAAACACCATGCCGTGGGGTTGCTTTAATCCTCTTTCCCTTGGATAGAAACCCTTGTTAGTTTCCTCCGTATCCGGGATCATTCACTGCCTTTTCTCATTCAAGAATGGTTATTAATAGGGCTTGCCGGTGCTCATCTTTCTAGCTTGGATTTGGTGTTCCTCAAACAAACTAGATGGATTTCCATTTGTCACTATCATTTCTGCCAGTTTGCAGCCCAGTGACACAATGCGAATTAATGTGGAAGAGGAGGGTAAGTAAAATGAACTTCCTCTGTGCTCCGTAGAGCTGCCCTGTGAAGGCAAATTAATTTTAGTTCTCAGTCCAGATGTCAGGGAACTATTTTGATTTCCTGTAATAATTTTTCCACCTGGACGATATGTGGAATGCCAGGCCTAGAGCAAGTGTATTTTAAATGATTGGAGAGACATGAGAAGCCAGCGTACGAGCAAAGCAAAACAGAAGGAAGGTTAGAAGGTTCGGGGGTGGGGGGACTGCCTTAATTTTCTTCTCCCCTTCCTCGTACCTCAGTGTGGCCTACTAGAAAGAGCACGGGCCTGGGAGTCAGAGGACCCGGGTTCTAACTGAGGCTCTGCCGCTTGTCTGCTTTGTGACCTTGGGCAAGTCACTTACCTTCTCTTTGCCTAAATTACCTCATCTGTAAATCGGGGATTAAGATTGTGAGCCCAGTGTGGGAGACAGAGACTGTGCTCAACCAAATTATCTTGGGTCTATCCCAGTGCTCGGTACAGTGCCTGGCACAGAGTAAGTGTTTAACAAACACCAAAAAAAAAAAGGGAAAAAAAAATCAAACATTGCTATTTATTTAGTGCTTACGGTGTAGAGAGCACTGAATGTGCTGAGCACTTGCGAAATTACAGAGTAGGTATTGAGAAGTCCTACCCAGAAGGAGTTTATAGATTAGAGGGGAAGATGGCCATTAAAATAAATTCCATATGGATTTGTCCATAAATCCTGTGGGATTGTGGGATGGGTGAGTATCAAAGTGCTTAAAGGGAGCAGACCCAAGGTCGTAGGTGAATGCAGATGGGAAGACTAAGACAGGAAGGTGAGGATTTAGTCAGGGAAGGCATCTTGGAGACATGTGATATTTATTTCAATAGTATTTATTGAGCACTTACTATGTGCAGAACACTGTCCTAAGCCCTTGGAATTGACGATTCGGCAACGGATAGAGACAATCCCCGCCCAATAATGGGCTCACAGTCTAAACGGGGGAGAGACAGCAAAGCAAGACAGAACAAAACAAGGCAACATCATCAAAATAAATAGAATCGTGGAGATGTACACCTCATTAACAAAATAAATAGGGTAATAAATAATAAGCACAGTGCTGACGGGAAGGGGGAAGAGCAGAGGGCGGGTTGGGGGGAAGGGGACGGGAGGAGGAGCAGAGGGAAAGGGAGGTCTCAGTCTGGGGAGGCCTTCTGGAGGAGGTGAGCTCTCAGTAGGGCTTTGAAGAGGGGAAGAGAGTTTGGCGGACGTGAGGAGGGAGGGCATTCCAGGACAGCGGTAGGACGTGGGCCAGGGGACGATGGCGGGACAGGCACTAACGGGGGACAATAAGGAGGTGAGTGGCAGAGGAGCGGAGTGTATGAGGTGGGCTGTAGGAAGAGAGAAGGGAGGTGAGGTAGGAGGGGCAAGGTGATGGACAGCTTTGAAGCCAAGAGTGAGGAGTTTTTGTTTCAGGTGAAAGTTGATAGGCCACCACTGGAGGTTTTTGAGGAGGGGAGTGACATGCCCAGAGTGTTTCTGTAGGAAGATCATCCGGGCAGCGGAATGAAGAATAGACTGGAGTGGGGAGAGACAGGAGGAAGGGGGATCAGAGAGGAGGCTGACACGGTAATCCAGTCGGGATATTATGAGAGCTTGTACCAGCACGACAGCAGTTTGGATGGAGAGGAAAGGACGGATCTTGGCGATATTGTGAAGGTGAGACCGGCAGGTGTGGTGATGGATTGGATGTGTGGGGTGAGTATTTAATAAGGCTTTGAAGGTGGGGAGAGTGGTGCTCTGTCGTTTCTGAAGGGGGAGGGGGACATGGGTGAGGGGTCAGTGGCGAAAGAGAAGGGATTGAGGTCCAGTCAGCAGACTGGAGTTAGAAGCAACCAGCCTGGATAGGAAATCAGTGAGGTAAAATAGGAACGGGTGAGCCGACTGGGTGCTTTAAAGCCACCGGTAAGTATAGAAATGGATGGACAACGAATGGAGATTCTAGAGGAGTAGGGAGATGAGGACTGACTTTTCTTAAAAAAGTGAACCGGACAGCAGAGTGAAGTAAGGACTGGTGTTGGCTAGAGATAAGATCAGCGAGCAGGCTGATGCAGTGGTCAAAGCAAAATATAAGTGCTTCGGTCGGTGTAGTCGTGGTCCGGATGGTGAGCAGAGGGCAGATTTTAGCAATGTCGTGCAGGTGGAACCAACAGGATTTGTTGGCGGACTGAATACGCGGCTTGAATGAGAGAGATGAGTCGAGGATAATGCCAAGTTAGCAGACTTGTGAGACAGGGAGATTAATGGTGGCGGGGCTAGAGTGATTGGAAAGACAGCGGGAGGGCAGGGGAGGGTTCGGGTGGGAAGATGAGGAGTTCTCTTTTGGACAGGTTAAGTTTGAGGTATCAGCGGGACACCCAAGTAAAGATGTCCTGAAGGCAGGTTGGATATGTGAGACTACAGAGAAAGTGAGCCGTCAGGCCTGGAGAGGTAGATTTGGAAATCGTCCTCAGGGCGGTGGTAGTCGAAGGTGTGGGAGCAAATGCATTCTCCAAGTGAGTGAGTGTAGATGGAGAATAGAAGGGGACCCAGAATTGATGGAAGCCACTGATCCTTTAACCCCCTGTGCCTGCAGTCTCCATTCTGTGATGGATGAGTTGATAGATTTTCTGGGTGGCGTGCCGTTCTCTTCGGAAACCGATCGCTGGGTTTAGAATCATCCGGCTCTCCTTGATGCAGGATTGCCTTCTTGCCGGATTCTGCATTAAGGGGAAATCACCTTTGATCAATCAATCGTATGTATTGAGCTATTGCTGTTTGCAGTGCACTTTACTGAGCATTTGGGAAAGTACAGTATTAACAGAGTTGGTGGATATGTTCTCTGCCGACAAGGAATTTACACTCTTGAGGGAGCTTACGCCTTGACCTGTACATCACACATGCGCCCGACAGTTTCTTCCGACATCACATCTCATTCAAGCCAGACAGATGTGGTCGTGGAAGAATGTTCCAGAATTCCTCCACAACATTCCAGCCAAAATGCCAGAATACATTGTGAAGATACCTTCCTCATGCCCGGAGATGTGGTTTTTTTTCCTCCCGAGGTCCACATTTAGAGAAAGAGTGGCCGACTGTCAATGTTTTGGGACATTGATAGAGCTGATACTTTTCTTCATTTATTTTCCACTTTTTAGAAACAGATTATAGAGTTATCGTCTGTGTTCGAAGAAGACACACTGACGGAGAAGTTCACGTGTGTGCGTGTCGTATTTATTGAGTGCTTTACTGTGTGCACTGCACTGTACTAAGCACTTGGGAGAGTACAGTGTAACAGTAAACAGACACGTTCCCTGCCCACAGTTAGCTTACAGTCTAGAGGATGAGCTTACAGTCGTGTGTGTGTGTGTGTGTGTATGTGTCTGAAAAAGCCAGAGTGACAACACTGCAGAGCACGCAGCACACTATAGGGTTTCCTTTGTTGTGTTGTTGCCTCTAACGTTTGTAGAACCTGCAAACGCTGTTTTCTTGTTTGTCTCCCTGTCTCTCTTGAGCTCCAAGAGAACCGCTCCCTTCTCAGTGGCGGGCACCACGCAGGTCTGTCCTCAGCGATCCATTTTCAGCTTTCAGCTGGGATGCAGCGCTGCCTGAGGCTTTGTTTTAAGGTGTCCTTAAAACCCCCACATATTATTCTTCCTTTCACCTAGTTTTTCACTGCTTCGGGTGCCACCTTAATCACCTGAAAATTCTTCTGGAGTGGGTTATTTGCCTCATTTTAACCCCCAGTTGTCAGAAAAGACACTTTCAACTTAAGATGTTTCTTATTCAGTGGAAAGGAATTCCTGATTATGCTGTGATTTGGGAGCCTCCATAGATCTGTCAGCAGTGGGTAAACTTCGAAAGCACCTTTTCACAGGGCATTGTGTCCCAATTCTGTAATTCCTCCAAGTCTGCTTTCTTCAAATCCAGTAGTTTTTGCAGTACAAGATTCTTTCTCACCCTCTCAATGCCGTGTAGACTGAAATGTTGCTTGAGAATGCCTTATCAATTTTCCTGTATTGCCTATAATGAACAGTTCTTTGCTATTGGTCAGTAAGGAATCTTCTCCTGCTTCTTAGATGTGTCCTCTCCCTCCCTCTTCCCATCATCACTCTCCCAGCCCAAACATGACTTACCTGGATTTCAGGAGGGTTTCTAAGGTGGGAGAGAAATGGGGCTAGAATTCCACAAAACAGGGAGGATCCAAGGGAAAAGATGGTGTTGGTTTTTGTATTTTATTAAGCACTTTGTGCGGAGCACCGTATTAAGCACTAAGAAAGACTTTACAGGTAGGGATTAGACATAGAGCCCGTTGGGAAGGGATGGTCTCTATTTGTTGCCAATTTGTACTTTCCAAGCGTTTAGTACAGTGCTCTGCATGCAGTAAGCTCTCAATAAATACAGTTGAAAGAATGAATGAATCCCTGGAAGGACTCAGAATTTTTGAGTGTTCAAAAAGAGTTCGAATTAGTAAAACTCCAACTGCTTCCTGGAAGTAGGTGCTTGCATTCAAACTTGTCTCCCCTATTATACTGTAGGCTCCTCTTCTGCATCATCGCTTTCATTGTCATCATTGGTATTTACTGAGCACTTCCTATATAGAGAGCACTGAACTAGGCACTTGGGAGAGTACAATAAAAGTAAAGGACAAAGGTCTCAAGGAGCTTACAAGCTACTTACTCTCCTGAGTGCTTAATTCAGTTCTGAGCCCTCAGTTTGTACTCACGAAATTAGTGTCATCTGTTGAGCGCTCTTCACGTGCAGAGCACTGTACTACGCTCTTGCATTACTAAGGCCTAAATCCCCACCAGTGCTTAGTACAGTGCTGGGCACATAGCCCTTAACAGATACAAGCAGCGTGGCTCGGTGGAAAGAGCCCGGGCTTCGGAGTCGGGGGTCATGGGTTCGACTCCCGGCTCTGCCACTTGTCAGCTGTGTGACTGTGGCAAGTCACTTCACTTCTCTGTGCCTCATCTGTAGAATGGGGGATTAACTGTGAGCCTCACGTGGGACAACCCGATGACCCTGTATCTACCCCAGCGCTTAGAACAGTGCTCTGCACATAGTAAGCGCTTAACAAATACCAACATTATTATACCATGATTATTATTGTTACTGATAATAATGATTGAGACGGTTCTTTATTTGAAAAATATAATTCAGCAATTGTTAGTTTTTAGTGAGCAGTGTATTAGGAGCTTGGGAGAGCACACCAGTGTTGGGGGTTGTGGCCCCTCAAGGAGCTTACAGTCTAGACCATGGCATTCACTGTACTAAGCTGGCAAAACCTGAGCTTTGATAGAGACGGACCCACGGAGATGCTAAAGAATCCATGACCGCGGACTTCCTTAAGCACTCTCCATGTATTTGTACCCATCTTTAGCCGCTGGGAAGCTCTGTGACCATTGTGACTAGACTCCTACACTGTAAGTTTGTTGTAGGCAGGAAATGTGTCTACTGACTCTGTTGTACTCTCCCAAGGGCTCAGTACAGTGCTCTGCACATGGTTAGGGCTCAGTAAATGCCATTCACTGATTGATAGGAGCCCCCGTTATGCAGAAACTGCCAGCCAATTCCCGCCATTTTGCCTGGTAAATTGGGAGGGGGACTTTTAGGCTGTGCTGTTGGGCACCTGGAAAGGCCTCCCCCGCAACAGTCCCATATGCTTCCACACTTTGGTCGTGTTTGTCATGCTTCTCTGCTGAGCCATTCCTCAGCGCTACGGTCCTCTCTCTCTCTCACAAGTCCCAAACCTTGGCATTATCTCCTTCTAGACCGTAATCGCCTTGTGGGTAGGGAGCCTGCTTACCAACTCTGTCGTGGCATCCTCTCCCGAGTGCTTAGCTCTGTGCTCTTCATTTAGAGCTCAGTAAATACCATCGATTGACAGATTACCCTAGACTCAAACCTCTCCTTCAGCCCACGTATTCATTTGGTCACCAGATCCTGTCAGTTCTACCTTCAGAGCAAATCCACCCCTTTCCTCTCCATCCAAACAACCGCCACCCTGCTGGTCCAGGCACTAGCCGTATCCCGGCTCGATGCTGCATCGGCCTCCTGGTCCATCTCCCTATCTCCATCTTCTCTGTAACGTCTATCTCCCCCCCTTAGAAAGCAAGCTCCTTGAGGGCGGGGATGGAATCTACTGACACTGTTGAACTCTCCCAAGAGCTTAGTACAGTGTTCTGCCCAGAATAAACACTCAGCATGTAAAATCGATTGATTAAATTGCTTGTATCCCCCCCAGCGCTTAGTACAGTACCTGGCACCTAGTAAGCACTTGACAAATACCCCGATTTTTATCCTTATTAATAATAATAAAAAATCACAGAACTGCTGGAGAGGTGCTTGAGTTCACGGAGGCTGGATTCTCTCATCTCTCAGCTGAGTGACTTTTTTATGGTATTCGTTCGGTGCGTACTATGTGTCACATACTGTTCTAAGGGCTGGGGTAGATACAAGTGAATTAGTTTTGACACAGTCCCTGACCCACACAGGGCTCACAGTCTGCGTAGAGCTCAGACGAACTTAAGTGGGTCTGTTGTTGTTCTAATGGGCTTTTGCTTTCCAGAGGCATACGGTCATCCCTTTGAAATATTTGGTCAGCTGATAAAAGCACAGGGTCATTTGGCCTGTGAGGAAGCTTACCAAAGCAAAAAAAAACCATGATTTGAATCCTTTGTTTGATCCTTATTAAAGAAAAGGCTAAGAGCTATAGCTCCCGCAAACGATGACTCGGCAGGTCAGTGAGGTCAACTGCTAATTCTGCTAAATTACACGTGGTCTATTTTCAAAGTATATTAGTGATTGTGGTATCAATCAGTCAGTAGTTTTATTGAGCACTTACTATATGCAGAGCACTGTATTAAAACGCTTGAGAAAGGGCAGTATAACAGAGTCGGTAGAGGCAATCCCTGCCCACCAGGAGTTTACGGTATACAGCGGGAGGCAAGCAAAATAAAACTTATGATATTTGTTAAGTGCTTACCGTGTGCTAGGCACTCTACCAAGCACGGCGGTAGATATAAGCAAATTGGGTTGGACGCAGTCCCTGTCCCACGTGAGGCCCACAGTCTTAATCCCCATTTTACAGATGAGGTAACTGAGCCACAGAGAAGTTAAGTGAGTTGCCCAAGGTCACACAGCAGACAAGGGGCCGGCATTAGAACCGAGCTCCTTCTGTCTCCCAGGCCAGCGCTCTGTGCACCGCAAGTTAATAAGTACTTCATAAGCATTTGTAAACTCCCTGAGGACACGATCTGCTTGCGTCCTTTATACTCTTCCATATGCTTTAATAGTGTGCTCTGCACAAAGTAGGTGCTCAATAAATACCGTTGACGGGTAACTGTGTTCCAGGCTGTGGGACCAGTCCAAAATAAATCCGATTGGCCATAGACCATGATCTCCACTGGGCTCTGGAGCTAAAACATTGGCAGTATTAGTTACCATTTTTTCTTCTCTCCAGGTTTCTCCACCCTCTCTCTCTGATGCTTGCCCAGTCAAATGCAGTGCTAGGTTCTGGGGTGAGCTATAGGGTTGAGAGGGAAGGAGGGAAGAGTATTTGCTGAAAAAAAGTTGAGAAGCAGCATGGGGGAGTGGATAGAGCATGGGCCTGGTTCTAATCCCAGCTCTAACACTTGTCTGTTGTGTGACCTTGGGCAAGTCACTTCACTGCTCTGTTGTTCCATTATCTCATCTGTAAAATGGGGATTGAGACCGTGAGCCCCATATGGGACAGGGACTGCGTCCAATCGATTTACTTTTATCCACCCCAGCACTTAGTACAGTGCTGGTACGTAGTAAGCTCTTAACAAATACCATAATTATTATTCTTATTATTATTCAGAGCAAGGGGCTGGGAGTCAGAGGACAAGCCTTCTAACCCTGGCCCAATACCTGCCTGCTGTATGACCTTGGGCAAGTCACTTAACTTCTCTGTGCCCCCAGTTAAAAGTGAAAGTGAGGATTAAGACTGTGAGCTCCAGTTTTCGTAAGACATAGTCCGTGTCCAACCTGATTAGCTTGTACGTCCCTCCATGCTTGGTTCGGTGCATGGCACACCGAAAGAGCCTAACAAATGCCATTTAAAAAATAATTTCAAGTGTGAAGTTGCAGCAGCAGCAGTAGGATTGAGGAAGGTGGCTTGGGGCGGGGTGACCTGCAGTGGAAGGAAAGAAGGAAAACCACTGAAAACTGATTTCTGAGGGAGGAAGTTGGGGCAGGCATCTTCCTCTCTTGAACAATAACAATAATAATAATAATTATGGTATTTGTTAAGTGCTTACTCTGTGCCAGATATTGTACTAAGCTCTGGGTTGGATACAAGCAAATCAGGTTGAACACAGTCCTTGTCCCACATGGGGCTGACAGTCTTGATCCCCATTTTATGGATGAGGTAACTGAAGCACAGAGAAGTGAAATGACTTGCCCACAGTCACACAGCAGATAAGTGCGAGAGCCAGAATTAGAGCCCATGACTTTCTGACTCCCAGGCCCGTGCGCTATAATAATAATGTTGGTATTTGTTAAGCGCTCACTATGTGCAGAGCACTGTTCTAAGCGCTGGGGTGGATACAGGGTCATCAGGTGGTCCCACCTGAGGCTCACAGTTAATCCCCATTTTACAGATGAGGTAACTGAGACACAAAGAAGTGAAGTGACTTGCCCACAGTCACACAGCTGACAAGTGGCAGAGCGGGGATTCGAACCCATGACCTCTGACTCCCAAGCCCGGGCTCTTTCCACTGAGCCACCCTGCGCTATCCACTATGCCATTGGTTACCTCGATCTCCCTGCATGCCAGAAGCCATTTAGGGACTTGACGGTGCTTTAGTACTATTAGTAGTAGTAGTAGTAATAGTAGTTGTGGCATTTGGCAAGTGCTTACTATTGGTCAAGCACTGTGCTGAGCACTGGGTTAGATACCATATAAGCACATCTGACACATTCCCTATGTCGCATGGGTCTTGCGGTCTAAAAGGGAAGGACAACAGGTTGCTTATTCCCATTTTCATAGATGAGGAAACTTGGGGACAGAGCAAATGAGTGACTTGTTCAATGTCACACGGCAGGCAAGTGGCCTGTGAGCAGCAGCATGTCCTAATGGGAAGAGCTCAGGCCTGGGAGTCAGATGACCTGAATTGGAATCCCGGCTTGGGCATTTGTCTGCTGCGTGACCTTGGCAAGTCCTTCATTTCTCTGTGTTTCAGTCACCTCATCTGCAGAATGGGGATTAAGACCGTGAGCCTCATATTCATTCAGTTCATTCAGTCATATTTATTGAGTGCTTAGTGTGGGCGAAGCGCTGGACTGAGCTCTTGGGAAAATACAACAATAAACAGTGACATTCCTTGCCCACAACGAGCTTACAGTGTGAAACGTGGACTGGGTCCAACCTAATTAACTTGTAATGTAACCCGACACTCAGGACAGTGGCTGGCACATAGTAAGCTCTTGTTTTATGCTGTCGAGTCGTCTCCGACCCACAGCACCACCCTGGACACATCTCTTCCAGGATGCCGCACCTCCGTCTGCCATCGTTCTGGCAGCGTAGCCGTAGAGCTTTCTTGGTAAGGATACGTAAGTGGTTGACCATTGCCTCCTTCCACGCAGTTAACTTGAATCTCCACCCTCGACTCTCTCCCATGCTGCTGCTGTCCAGCACGGGGGAGTCTAGGGACTCGCTAGCCACTGGCCAAGCTAGGAATGGAATGGGTAGGCCTCTGCGTGACTCTCCCTCCCGTAGTCGAGACTGGTAGAGTCCTGGAAACTCTTCAGGTGTGAACCCGAGAGGAGAGTAAGCACTTAGCAGATGCCATTTAAAAAAAAAAAAGTGGTGGTGGGTGGATAAGAACCCACGTCTCTGGACTACCAGGCCTTTCCTCGGTTTTGTTACTTGCAGAAAATATCTTAATGGGAGGTGAATCAATATCATTCTATAGTCGTGAAGATTAGGAGAAAGCAGAGATTGAGGGAGACGGAGAGGGAGAGAGAGAGAGAATGAATGGATGGATGGATATTTGTTGGGCTAAAGCCACCTGCCAGTCCCTTGTCCGAGATTCAGTTCCAACATTTGTGAAGATCAAAGTGGCACCTATTGTGGTCATTGCATTCGAGCGTCTTGTTTCCATAAAAACCATTTGGTGGGGAACCAGTCAGGAGAACATCTAGGGATGGCCTGGGTGATCTGTGACCTTCACCAATGTGGAATCAAGTGGGACCATTTGTCGGAACAATGGAAATCCCACCGGGAGCTCCGTTTGCTTAGCCGCCTTTGGAGGAAGGGAGGTTTTTGTTCTGAGGATGGAAATTGCTCATGGGGGAGGGCCGTGTGTACATTCTGAGAAGTTGAGTTGGGGCTGGGGGTGGGAAATAATGAGGCAGAGAAAGAACAGCTCAGCAGCTAGTTTGCTCTTCTCCCGCCAGCTTCCACCCCTCAAGGGGGTCCAGGGTTAGCCAGTTGGTTGTAAGTTTGGTTTTTTCCCCAGGTTTGTTCTGGCTCACCTCCTCCAAGAGGCCTTCCCAGATTGAGCTCCCCCCCTTTCCCCTCTGCTCCCTCTCCCCCCCCCTTCACCTCTCCGCAGCTAAACCCTCTTCTCCCCCCTTTCCCTCTCTCCTCCCCCTCTCCCGTCCCACCCCCTCAGCACTGTACTCGTCCGCTCGACCGTATACATCTTCATCACCCTATTTATTTTGTTTAATGAGATGTACATCACCCCGATTCTATTTATTTACCATTGTTTTTATGAGATGTTCTTCCCCTTGACTCCATTTATCGTCACTGTTCTCGTCTGCCCGTCTCCCCCGATTAGACCGTAAGCCCGTCAGAGGGCAGGGACCGTCTCTATCTGTTGCCGATTTGTACGTTCCAAGCGCTTAGTACAGTGCTCTGCACGTAAATACTATAATTCAATAATAAATACTATTGAATGAACCAAGGGCTGGTGTGGCTCTCGGGGCCTGGAGCGTTGTTCCCTCGGCCCTTCGGGCAGTAGCCAGGTGCAGCCATTCCCAGCATCCGGACGGGTCCAGCCAGGGTGGCATGGGGTAGGCTGGGCCTCCCTGGGAAACCAGAGCCGTGTTGATGGCACCCGCAACTGCCCGACGGAAAGGGAGAGCAGTGGCTGCACAGAGATGACACCGATTCCCTCCGGAGCTCTTTGCTCTGCTGATCGCCGGCCCCTCCTCCCGTTCCTCCATCTTTGCCCTCCGCCATTCGAGTCTCGGACGGTATTGCAGTGTTAATAATGCTGCCGTATCGATTGCATGCGGCTGTCTGCGCTTGGGGAGCGGGTGGGGGTTGGTTTTAACCCTAGCAAATGAAACTGCACTCTCGCCTCGATTTCCTGTGTCCTCCTCCCGCCCTCAGCATGGGGGCTCAAAGGACACCCCGGCTTGTGAATTCTGATGTCTCCCATGCCTCCCCTATTGTTATGTTGTCTCTCGTATTGGACGGTAAGCCCCTTGTGGGCAGGGATCCTGTCTACCAAGTCATTTCGTAGTCGCCCGTGTGCTTAGTACGCTGCTTTCCATACAGTGAGCGCTCAGTAGATATCATCGATTGATTGATCCCTGTCCTACACAGAGCTCACGATCTGTGATATCCCCATTCGCAAGGAACGCGGCTGCCGGAGGTGTTACATTGTACTCTCCCGAGCGCTCTGCACACAGTAATCGCTCGATAGATGCCACTGATTGATGGTTAGCGCTGTCCTTCCTCAGAAGCGCCCGCTCCATCATCCCTTTACCGAGGGATGCTGGGTGTTTTCCAGTTTATGCTTTAGCTGGGCGGGAATGGGGGTGCACGGGGATCTCAGTGGAATGCTGCGTGTCCAGGTGGTGGACCCAAGTGGATGCTTTTACTGTGGGGGCCGGTGTCCTGCCCCAGCGGCAGACTCCTTCACAACCCGATCCCCTTGCCTGACTCTGCGCCCTTGAAAACCACTCTAAGGCAGCCGGTGAGAGAGAGGCTGGCCCTCGGGGAAATGTGACTGTAAAACATGTGCCTAGGGGAATGGGAGCGGTTTCCTCTTTGCTTGAAAAAGTCAGCAGAATATCCACAGATAAGCTTCGAGTGAGAAAGATTTGCTGCTTCAACCCTGGACTCCGACTGAAGCCCCCAAAGGTTTTGTGGTGGGGATTAGCATCGTAAAACAGCCCTTTCTACCCTATTTCTCCCCGTCTCTCTCTGTGTTCCACACCTGCATCTTTAGCCTCTTCCTCCCCCTTTTTCCTTTCCTCCCCACCTGGGATCCTCACCTTGACCGGCTTCTTTCACAAAATGGAATGGTGAAAAAGCACCATTTTGAGACTGGTTTTGGCAGTGAAGAGGTAACGGTCTGGCTTTTGCTGCAAGGCCAAGATGAGGTGATTTTCCGGTAGTCTCAAAAGATACAATTCAGTATAGAATCAGTGTCCCCTAGTGGAAAGAGCATGGGCTTGGGAGTCAGAGGACTTGGGTTCTAATCCCTATTCCCCTGCTTTTCTTTTGTGTGACCTTGGGCAAGTCCCTTCACTTCTCTGTGCCTCAGTTACCTTATTGGTGAAATGGGGATTAAGACTCTGAGCCCCGTGTGGGACATGGACTGGGTCCAGCTTTGTAGGTTGTAACTACCCAAGTGCTTAGTACATTGCCTAGCACGTAATAAGCATCTTGGAAAGGGCACGGGCTCTGGAGTCAGAGGTCATGAGTTCGAATCTCCGCTCTGCCACTTGTCAGCTGAGTGACTGTGGGCAAGTCACTTCACTTCTCTGTGCCTCAGTTACCTCATCTCTAAAATGGGGATTAAGACCGTGAGCCCCACGTGGGACAGCCTGATCCCCCTGTGTCTACCCCAGCGCTTAGAACAGTGCTCTGCGCAGAGTAAGCGCTTAACAAATACCAACATTATTATTATTAACAAATACCATTAAAAACAAACGATGAGGAGAGTAGCTGTCCATCGGATGTGAACTGGGTAGGAATTCCAGGCAAGAAGAAGGGCATGAGCCGGGATTGGGGGAAGGCCCAGTCTGGGTCTGTCTATTGTATGAAGCTCTGCTTGAGGTTGCGATGAGTGACCTGGGCTCAGAATAAGTTTCTGATCCCTGAGAATTCATTCGTTTGGTCCTATTTATTGAGCGCTTACTGTGTGCAGAGTACTGTACTAAGCACTCCGGAGAGTACGATACAACGATAAGCAGACCCATTCCCTGCCCACAGCGAGCTTACAGTCCCTTCCGCCCAAAGTATCCAAGGAAGCTGCAAGGATCATCAAGTTTCCCTGAGGCGGTTAGGCAGTAGCTACTCGGTTGATGTTCTCGGAGTCACACTCACAGACAGGCCTGTGGATGATCACAAACCATCTGCAAGGTGGCCCGTGCAAATGCTTGCTATATGCCAAGCACCGAACTAAGCACTAGGGTAGATACAAGCTAGTATCTTTCTCTGTCTCATTTTCTCTTTGCCTTCTTTCCTCCCCCATCTCTCTGAATGCGCGACTGTTGTATTCATTGAACACTCAAGCTGTTCTTATAGTATTTGTGAAGACGGAATACCTGGGGAGTCTGGATGAGAAGCCCTCCTCGCTTGCTGCTAGGGATTTTGATCACCATTTTCATTTAATCAGTAATCCTATTTATTTGTATGCAGAGCACTGTACTAATCGTTTGAGAGAGTACGATTTAACGGAGTTGGCAGACACCTTCCTCGCTTACAGAACACTTTCCTCTAAACAAGTGTGTTTATGATTGTCCAGTTTACCTATCGATCAATCAGTGATATTTGTTGAACACCTACTGTATGGAAAGCACTGTACTAAGTGCTTGGGTGAATACAATAAGGTAGAGTTGGTAGACACTCTCCCTGCTCACCAGGAGCTTACACTCTAAAGGATCCAGGCAAACCTGATTCGGAGGAGCTGGAGGAATAGTTAATGTACTTAGTCAATCAACCAATTGTATTTATTGAGCACTTACTATAATAATAATAATAATAATGTTGGTATTTGTTAAGCACTTCATTGATTCATTCAATAGTATTTATTGAGCGCTTACTATGTGCAGAGCACTGTACTAAGCGCTTGGAATGAACAAGTCGGCAACAGGTAGAGACAGTCCCTGCCGTTTGACGAGCTTACGGTCTAATCGGGGGATTACTAAGCACTTACTATGTGCCGAGCACTGTTCTAAGCGCTGGGGTAGATGCAGGGTAATCAGGTTGTCCCACGTGAGGCTCACAGTCTTCATCCCCATTTTACAGATGAGGGAACTGAGGCACAAAAGTTAAGTGACTTGCCCACAGTCACACAGCTGTCAAGTGGCAAAGCAGGGATTTGAACCCATGACCTCTGACTCCAAAGCCCGGGCTCTTTCCACTGAGCCACGCTACTAAGCGCTTGGGAGAGTACGGTATAGCTATATAACAGACACATTCCCTGCCCACAACTAGCTTAGAGTCTAGAGGGGGAGACGGACATTAATGTACATAAATGAATTACGGATAATCTATGAGTTCTGCGGGGCTGGGAGGGGGATGAATAAAAGGAGCGAGTCAGGGCGACTCAGAAAGGAGTGTAAGAGAGGAAAAGAGGGCTTAGGCGGGGAGGCCTCTTGGAGGAGATGTGCCTTTATTAAGGCTTCTCCACAGTGAATGTTCAATAGATACGACTGATTGTTGGATTCTGCCGACCAGGATACCGAGGCCCAGAGAGGTGACGTGGCCTAATCGAGGGCACCGAGTACAGAGTGGCGTGCTTGTGGCTAAACCCCATTCCCTTGGATACTCACATTCTATTTTGCAATATTTTATTTTATGTGAGGTTCATAGTCTCGCTGTTCCCCTTCCCTGCCCCTTTCCTGCCTCCTGGCCCCTCCCCAGGCAGGTTCCTGCCAGCGTATCATAGAAAAATATTTTCCTTTTGAACTTTCCCACTCCATACCGTGTGAGGATCGGGCTAAGCCAAGAGTCAGATTTGGCCTCGGGTCTAATTTCTGGCCCAGGTTAAAGACAGGTCTCCTTTACGTGTTCCTCTCCAAAACGAAACAGCAGCTCCTGGAAGCCAGGATTTGCATGCGGGAATGAAATATTTGGGTTTCGTTTCGTCAGTTCCAACTGCTGTTGGCCCTTTCCCACTGCCTCTGTTTTCCTTTCTCCCCCCCGAATCCTGCTTCTCACACATCTTCCAACGGCCCTCTTTCCTCTCTGACCTACGAAGGAGGGATGGAGAACCGAAAATAACGGCCGGGGGCTGAGTCAACCAAAGGCACAGTCAGAAGCCGGGATTGGAGATCACTCAGACTAATTGCTGGGTTTCTTCTGTTTGGAAATGGTTCCTGGAATCATTGAACAGAGCACTTTGACCCTCCTAACGGCCCTTGGCTGGGCTACCAGGCCCAAAAGCTTCCCCGTAAGTTACACTGGAAATCTTTTCCTTCCCATCTGGGCTCTGGGATTCCCCAACCAAGACCGAACGGAATTTCCTATGAACCCCTAGAGTCAGATGCTGCCCGTTGAAGCCATTCTTAGTTCCTCTCATCTCGGAGTGTGTCTCTGTTAATCGCCACGGAGATGGAGGGTCCGGACTAGCTCAGACTCGCCTGGGTCCCGGCTCCTGGGGTTAAGCAACACTAAAGCTGATCTGGCCAAGCTCGAGCTAAAATAAGACAACTCCATGGTGCTAGACACATACCCTCCCTCCTCTTCAAAGGCACATCTCCAGGAGACCTTTGCTAATCAAGTCCTCCTTTCCTCTTCTCTGATTCCCTTTCTGCGTCACCCTGACTTGCTCCCTTTATTCATTCCCCCACTCCCAGTACTTATTCAGTCCTTCAATCATATTTACTGAGCGTTTAGTGTGTGCAGAGCACAGTACTAAGCGCTTGGAAGGTACCATTCGGCAATAGAGAGAGACAGTTCCTGGCCACAGCGGACTTACAGTCTGGGGCGGGGGACGGACGTCAGACCAAGTAAACAGGCATCGTATGTACATATCTGTGATTTATATTAATGTGTGTCTCTCCATCTAGATGGTAATCTTGTTGTGGGCAGGGAATGTATCTGTTTATTGCTACATTGTGCTCTCCCAAGTGCTTAGTCCAGTGCTCTGCACACAGAAAGTGCTCAGTAAATTTAATTGACCGACTCCTCCCCCCCTTTCTTCTTTGGGATGCTTTGGGCCCGGATGGGAGGCTAATCTTATACCTACCACGGCACTTAACAGGTACCATTGCTATCATTTGGGAAGCAGCGTGGTCTATCGGGGGTCAGAAGGACCTGGATTCTAATCCCGGCTTTGCCACTTGTCTGCTGTGTGACCTTAGCCGAGTCACTTTTCTGATTGGACGGGTGAATGAATGAATGCTTCTGGAACTACACGTCCCAGCAGCCCTAGTGCAGCCATCCAGTATGGACCTTGCGTGTGGGCAGTGGCATCCTGTGGAAACAAAGTGTCCGGGACCCTAGGGGAAGCGACATGGCCCTAGTGGAGAAAGTATGGGCCTGGGAGTCGGCACTTGCTCTCCAATCCTGGATCTGCCCCTTGCCTGCTGTGCGATTTGGGCGTGACACTTAACTTCTCTGTGCCTCAGTTTCCTCATCTGGAAAATGAGGATTCAGTACTTGTCCTTGTGGGAGAGGGACTGTGTCTAAACTGATTATTTTGCAATAATAATCATTCATTCAGTCGTAGGTCATTCATTCAATAGTATTTACTGAGTGCTTACTATGTGCAGAGCACTGTGCTAAGCGCGTGGAATGTACAGTTGGGCAACAGATAGAGACAGTTAAGTGCTTAATGCGTGCAGAGCGCTGTACTAAGCACTCAGCACTGTATTTAGCTTTTTTTCTCTTTAGTAAGTACTCGTTCGCACAACGGTGTTGGGCTGGAGAGATAGGGACTGTCCCCGTCTCCCGTCGGATTTATGGATGGAAGTGTCCTTCATTTGAGAGAAGGTCTGGCTTGAGAAGGGGCTTAGCAGTATGGAGACCGTGGAGCCATTCTTGGCTCCACCAATATGGCAGCTGGTGGACTGTCGATGAGGCCTGTCGCCCTCCTGGCTCCGTTTCTCCCTCAGCAGTGACAAAGGGCAGTTATCAATCCTATCCCGTTGTCTCCCTGGGCCATGTGTTTAGAGCATAAGAGAAAGATGCCACATAGAACTGTACAACCTTAATAAATCTGGCCTCTGCTACTAACACAATCTGTTTAATGTGGAACTTGCCATAATATTGGTCTTGGAACCCCATATGTTCATTTTCATTGGGTCCTTTGAAAGGTTTCCTCCTATGAATCATGGGTAGAGAACTTGGCTTGAATTTCTAAGGGAGGTTATTCAGCAAATGTTCTAGGTGCTGTAATCCACGATGCTTCGCTTGATTCAGCCCGGTAAAATCTGGGATACGCAAGGCAGTGTACGAGGCCTGGGGAGTGGGCAGAAGCGACTTCCATTTTCTGCTAGCGTCTGCTTCGGGACAAAACTCTCAAGCCGGATCTTATCTCCAATCGGATCTTATGTGTAGAAAGGGGGATTAACTATTTTTCCCCCTCTCCCGTAGATTATGAACCCCATGTAGAACAGAGACCGTGTCCTTTTGGCTCACGTTATAAAGCCCCGGTACTTAGTACGGTGCTAGGCAGGCATAGTAATAATAATAATAACTGTGGTTTCTTTAAAGCGCTTACTATGTTCCAGTCACTGTACTAAGCACTAGGGCAGGTAGAAGCAAATCGGGTTGGACAGTGTCCCTGTCCCATGGGGGGCTCACATCGTCAATCTCCATTTTAAAGACGAGGTGACCGAGACACAGAGGAGTTAAGTCACTTGCCCAGGGTCACAAGACAGACGTGCGGTGGACCCGGGATTAGAACCCATGACCTCCTGACTCCCAGGTCCATGCTCTATCCACTACACCGTGCTGCTTCTGTAAGCACTTAACAGATACTATTATTGTTATTATTTCTTACTAATATCTTGTATAGATAGCAGATATGGGCCATACAGTCTCTAAACTGTTAGCTTTTTGTGGGCAGGGTACAGCCAACTCTATTGTACTGTACTTTCCCAAGTGCTTAGTACAGTACCCTGCACACAGTAAGCACTCAATAAATACCTTTCTTTGATAAAAAAAAAAAAATTCTTTATGATGAATATCTCCAATCGCCCATTATTAGCAGCGTGGCCCAGTGGAAAGAGCCCGGGCTTGGGAGTCAGAGGTCATGGGTTCGTATCCCGACTCTGCCCCTTGTCAGCTGTGTGACTGTGGGCAAGTCACTTCACTTCTCTGTGCCTCAGTTCCCTCATCTGTAAAATGGGGGTGAAGACCGTGAGCCTCACGTGGGACAACCTCATTCGCCTGTATCTCCCCCGGCGCTTAGAACAGTGCTCTGCACGTAGTAAGCGCTTAACAAGTACCAACATTATTATTATTATTAGTCAAGAAGGCATTTTCACCTTCTGGCCATGTCCACTAGCAAAAATGGTCTTCTGTGTAATTTCTGATTAATTTTCACTGGTGCCGTAAATGGGATTTTGACACAGTTTCTATTCTGGGGAGCAGAGCTTGTGTGGAGATGTCAGGATTGGTGGAAAATGTAGTGCTTTTCATGAAAGTAGAAAAGCTGTAATACAACAGGACTGTCAAAAGAAAAATGAAGACTTCCAATATAGAAACAGCTGTAGAACTCATGGGAACCGTAACTACAGCAGCAAATCCGGATCAGGGAAAGCTGTCGTGTACTTCAAAGTGTCTTTCTTGCTGGGATGATGGAGCCCAAATCCAACTCAGATCTTTCCTACGCCCGCTTTAAGTACAAAGTATTGCACCCAGTGAATGTTCTCTCAAGAGCGTAGTACAGCGCTTTGCACGCAGTAAGCACTCAGTAAGTACAACTGAATGAATTTATATACCTGTAATATCCATATTCATGTCTGCCTCCCCCTCTGGAGACTGTAAGCCCTGTGTGGGCCGGGATCGTCTCTCTTTATTGTGGAACTGTAGTTTCCAAGCACTTAGTACAGTGCTGTGCGCACAGAAAGTGCTCAGTAAATACGACTGATGAATGACTGAATGACTCTGAGCTTGTTATGATCAGAGACTGTGTCTCTTTGTGGTCATACTCTCCTAAGCGCTTAATACAATGCTTTGCACACAATAAGCACACAATAAATGAATGAATGAATGTTCAGCAAATACTACTGTTACTGCTGCAGCTCCTGCTACTCCTCCTCCTGCCATAATAACAGTAGTCATAATAATAATTACGGTACTTGTTAAACGCTTACTATGGGCCAAGCACTATTCTAAACATGGGATAGATCCAAGTTAATCAGCTTGGACTCAGTCCCTGTCCCACATGGGGTTCACACTCTTAATCCCAATTTTACAGAGGAGGTAACAGGTCCAGAGGAGTTACGTGACTTGCCCGAGGTCACACAACGGACACGTGGAGGAGCCGGGATTAGAATCCACGACCTTCTGACTTCCAGGCCTGCGCTCTATCCAATACGTTGCCGCTACCTATCCGAGTCCCCGTGTCATCTTTCTTCCAGCTCAGCTTCCCTTTCCAGCGGCACACATCTCTGTGATTCTAAAAATATTAGGAACATTACAATGATGATGATGATGATGGTATTTGTTAAGCGCTTATGTATCGTGCACTGTTCAAAGTGCTGGGGAAGATACAAGATAATCAGATTGGACACAGCCCCTGTCCCACATGGGGCTCCCAGTCCTAACTCCCCATTTTCCAGAGGAGGTCATTGAGGCCCGGAGAAGTGAAGTGACTTGCCCACGGTCACACAGCTGACAGGTGGCGGAGCCGGGATGAGAACCCATGACCTCTGACTCCGAAGCCCGGACTCTTTCCACTGAGCCACGGTACTGTCCTAAGCGTATGCAGAGCACATTACTAAGCACTTGGGAGAGTACTGTACAACACAATTAGCAGTTCCGTTCCCTGCCCTTAATGGGCTTACGGTCTAGAGAAGCAGTGTGGCCTAGTGGATAGAGCACGGGCCTGGGAGTCCGAAGGTCATGGGTTCTAATCCCGGCTCTGCCACATGTCTGCTGTGTGACCTTGGGCCAATCACTTCACTTCTCTGGGCCTCGGTCACCTCATCTTGAAAATGGGGATTAAGAGTGTGAGCTTTATGCGGGTCGGGGACTGTGTCCAACCTGACTGACTTGTAGCTACCCCAGTGTTTAGAACAGTGGTTGGCACATAGTAAGTGCTTAACAAGTACCATAATTAAGTACCATAATTAGAGGGGGGAGATGGACTTTAATAGGAATAAATATGTAATTTATATTATGTAATTAGAAGATATGTACGTAAGTGCTGTGGAGTTGGGGATGGGGAGAATTTCGAGTATCCGAAGGTCACCGATCGAAGTGCATAGACAATGCAGAAGGAAGAGCAAGTTGGGGAGAAGAGGGCTTAATTGGGGAAGACCTCTTGGAGGAGATGTGACCGTACTACTGCTTTGAAGGGAGAGAGTGTGGTTGTCTGGCATATTTGGAGGGAGAGGGAGTTCCAGCCTAGGGGGTTGAGCACCTCTAAACACAGAGGTAGATTCAAGATAACTGGTTGAGGCAAAGGCCCTGTCCCACTAGGGCTCACAGCCTAAGGGGAAGGGAGAATTGCTATTTAATCCCCATTTCACAGATGAAGAAGCTGAGGCACAAAGAAGGTAAGTGACTTACCCAAGGTCACAGTGCCTTTGGTGGGAGAAAAGTTCAAGGAAACAGGTTTCCTGGTCCTTCCAGTTTTGATGATATATAGTGGTATTTGTTAAGCGCTTACTGTGTGCTAGACACTGTACTAACCGCTGGGGACTGCCTTTTGAGCACTTGCTTGTCAACCCCTCGGTCTCAGAGTTGCTCGGGGCTACAGCAGGCAGCAGAGTTGCTGGAGGAATTCAGACCCCGGCTTTCCAGCCGACTGATTTGTTCCTCAAATTGGGTTTTCAATCAGTAGCCCCTGTTCCTTCCACAGCAAGGGGATTCGGGAGTGCTGCAGATTCACCTACCTGTCTGAATCACCTGCCCCTTACCATTCAGTGGAGGGACCATTTCTTCTGGCCCAAAGCAACAAAGAAAGAAGAGTTCAGTGACCCAAGGATTTAAAGGAATTTCATCCGGAAATTCTGGATGTCCCCCATTTCCTGTTGGGGGGGAAGATTCTCGGGAGAGTGGGGGGAGAGGGTGCAGAAAAGGGGAGTGTGGAAGAGGAGCAGTTGGCCAGCTTCCGAAGAGGGAATTGGGTGCACACCCCAGGGACTCTGGACAGAGGAGAATGAGCGAGGCGGGAATGGAGCTGCTGGCCACCATCTTTGATGATCAGGCGGGGTGCACTCCTTCTCCCTCATGACGTCTCCCAATCTAATAGGAGGAGAGAAAAGGCATTTTAATCCTCCTTTGCAGAAGAAGAAACTGAGGTCTAATGAGGTCAGGTGATTTGCCCAGAGTCACCCAGGAATCACGAATGAATGAACGACTCTGCCCCATATGGTCCCGACCAGGCTTTGTTAAGCGCTTACTCTCACCCTTTGCCCCTGTCCTTAATGTCCCAGAACACCCCTACAGGGGATATTTCTTTTTCTGAGCTGAGCTCTGGCATGTTCCAACTTGCTTCCAGACCTGTACCAGACCTGGAGAAAATCAATTGTATTTGTTGAGTGCTTACCGTGTGCAGAGCACTGTACTAAGCCCTTGGGAGAGTTGAGTGCAACAGCAAACAGCCGCATTCCCTGCCCACAGTGAGCTCACAATCGAGAGCACCTTATGTGCCGGTGATGATATTCAAAAGCAATCTGCCCCGCCCCAATCTACCGCTTACAGATGAGAACCTAGCTCTCGTTTAATCAATCAGTGAATGGTTTTTATTGAGTGTTTACTGCGTGCAAAGTACTGGACTAAGTACCACGGTGAGTGCAGTATAACAGAGTTGGTGGATGTGTTCCCTGCCCACAGCGAGGTTACAGTCTAGAGGGGGAGACAGATGTTAATATAATTAATGTTACAGATATGTTCATAACTGGCAAGTGCCCAAAGGACATAGATCCAAATGCACCCATAGATGATGCAGAAGGGAGAAGGAGGTGGGGAAAGGAGAGCATAATCGGGGGAGGCCTCTTGGAGCAGATAACAACTGTGGTATTTGTTCGGTGCTTACTATGTGCTAGGCACTGTTCTGAGCGCCGGGTGGATACAAGCAGATTGGGTTGGCCACAGTCCCTGTCCCGCCTGGGGCTCACAACCTTAATCCCCATTTTACAGATGAAGTAACTGAGTCGCAGAGAAGTGAAGTGACTTGCTCCAGGTCCCACAGCAGACATGCGTCAGAACCAGAATTAGAACCCAGGTCCTCCCGACTCCCAGCCCGTGCTCTGATCCACGAGGCCACACTGCTCCTCGATGTGACCTTCAGAAGGCTTCGCAGGTGGAGGGAGTGGTGGTCTGGCATATACGGAGGGGGAGGGAGTTCCAGACCAGAGGGAGGATGTGGGAAAGGGTTTGGCGGTGAAAGAGATGAGTTGGGGGACATTGAGCAAGCTGGAGTTCGAGGAGCCAATTGTGCGGGCTGGGCCGAAGGAGATCGGTGGGTAACGGAGGAGGGGGCAAGCTGATTACGCGTTTTAAAGCCCAACAGTAAGGATTTCGGTTTGATGTCGGGGTGGGTGGGCAGCCCCCGGAGGTTCTTGAGGAGTGGGGTGATGTGGACGGAATGTTTTTTAAGAAAACGATCCAGGCAGCAGGATGAAGTGCGGACCGAAGTGAAGAGAGACAGGAGACGGGGAGGTCAGCGAAGAGACAGATGCGGGAAGTCAAGGCGGGATAGGGTAAGCGGTACCGACCAATCAGTGGTATTGATTGAATCCCTTCTGTGGGCCTATCACTCTAGTACGTGTTGGGGAGGGTGCAAGATCCCTGCCTTCGGGAAGCTTACGGTTTAGTTGGGGAGATGGACCCTGAAATCATTTATCCATAGGAAGAAGAAGTGGATATGTAGGTGAACTAACGTTTAGACAGTAGGGCAAGTACTGAAGGCTTCTGGGTTTAATGGATTATCCTCGGCAGTTCTCTTCTTCAAGTCCCGAACCCTCTTAATTAGATTTTGGAACATTTCCAGACCCAGCCCTGGAAGTTCCCTTGTGTCTGTGGCATCTATAACCGGCACCGCTCGGAGCAAAAGCTCTTTCAGCTAGAATGCGGAAAGGCAACCCCGCTGCCTTGAAAAAGATGTCAAACGAAAGGGACGGAGCGTGGGACAGAGTAGGCTATCCACGGGGGCCCGGGCTGAGTTCCATCCGGGGCCGGGGTTGGCCTCCGGCCCCGTGAGCTTCTTGGAAGAAGAGGCCAAAGTCTGGCGAGAACCTGGATGTTGTGACTTCGGACCCGGCCGCTTGCCTGATGGTGCTGATCTGCTGCAACTTGATTTCCGAATTTCCCTCAACACGAAGGGTCCAGCTGGGAATGGGAACTGATGATGAAATGATCCAAAATCAACAAGGGTGTCACCTCATGCCTCTGTGCGGGTGTCACGGCTACCCCAGGCCCTGTTTCCCTGGGGCTTCTGGGAATTATGCACCTGGGGTAGAGGGGAGGCAGAAAGGGGATTGCGTTTTTCTTGTAGCAGCGTGAGGATATGATGTAATGTGGACTTGAATGAAGAAACTACGAGGAAGACCTGCACTGTGCCTGTGGAGGGGGTGAAAGGGGAAGTGAGAAGCAGCGTGGTGGCCTAGGGGGAAGGAAACCCACCCGCAGGTCAGAGGACCTGGGTTCTAATACTGCTCTCCCGCTTGCCGGCTGAGTGTCCTTGGGCAAGTCACTTAAAGTCTCCGTGCCTCAGTTTCCCCCTATGTAAAATGGAGATTTCAGTACTCATTCTCATGCCATTCTAGACTGGGAGCTAAGTGTGGGACAGGGGCTGGGTCTGCCCTGCTTGTCCTCTATCTACCCCAGTGCTTAGTACAGTGCTTGGCGCATAGTAAGAACAGATACACAATGATTATTTTTGTTGTTATGGGTGTACATTAGAGGGAGGGGTCGAGGAGAACAGAAATTTGACCACTGGTGGCCTTCCTAAATTCTGGTCTCCCTTTTGCCCCCCAAAGTGTTTTTGAGGTCACCCATGCAGATGCCTTTGCCGCACATATTTTTATGTAAATAAATAATAATTATTTAACATAACTAAAACCCAAACCATTATGTAGTGAGACCAGCTAGTGTTTGTATTTTTGTCCATTACTGGTGTCATTAGTGAGTTTTTGTGTGTGTGTTTTGAAACTGATAAGACATTCACTGACCTCTTCATCGTGATGCAAACGACAGACAACCTAATTTAGGTTACATGATAAAAAGGTTTTTTGTGGGAATTCACAGAACTTTTATAGTTTCTAGGTGTCTAGAAATAAAAATCCCAGACATAAAGCTATCAGGGGTTCGACCGTGAGCTTCCAGGGGAACAGGGACTATGTCCGACCTTGATTATCTTGCCCAGTGCTTAGTACAGTGCTTGGCACACAGTAAATGCTTAACAGATACCATTATCAGTATCGTTAAGTAGGGAGGGGAACAGGAATTTAATCCTCATTTTACAGATGAAGAAACTGAGGCCCAGCCAAGTGAAGTGACTTGTCCAAGTCCACACAGGAAGCGAGTGTCAGGGTCGGAATTAGAACCCAGGTCCTCTAACTCCCAGGCCCTTGCTCTTTCCACTGGGCTATATTGCTTCCCTACCAGCGTGCTTTGGGTTGTCCACAGCGAGTCAGGACTTGTTTCGGATTAGCTGGAGTGAGGCAAAGCAAAGAGAATTACCGATTCCTTACGATCGGCTAGGAAATTTTGGCTTTTTTTGGGTTCTCCCTGGATGAATGAATTAGTCCCATGGGGCCTCTTTCCATCAGGTTCTACTATCTTCCAGTTTTTAATTCCTCCCGTCTCTCCTTTTCTCCTCTCGTATGTACTTACACTCATCCTCAGGATTTATGTATATACACTGATTCAATTGAATTCAATTCCCCCATCTAGACCGCGAGCTCCTTGTGGGCAGGGAATATGTCAGTTTGTTGTTGCATTGTATTCTCCCAAGCGCTTTGTACTGTGCTTTGCACACAGTAAGCCCTCGCTCAACAAATATGATCGAATGAATGAATATTGGATTATTTATCACGACTACTCTGTAAATACTTTATGACAAGGAGCACCTTGTGGGTAGGGAACATGTGGCTTTTTGGTTTCTATTTTTAATCGTCTAGTATAGTGCATTTTACCCAACGGGTGCTCAATCAATGCCGTTATTTCTACGACTACTATCCCTGTTACTGCTAGATCCAGGGAGCCATTCCTAGTGAGAAACCCTGATAGGAGAGTGCCAGTAACCATTATGTGTGAGTCTCCCTTTCCCGGCCTCCGACCCTCTGCCTGCCATTTTGATGAACTCACTGTCTCTTAGGGCCGTAGGCAAAATAGCTCCGTCTCCAGCTGGAATGTGCTGGGGAAATCTTAAGACTGTGACGCCCAGTTGGCATCCTCAGCCTTTCTCCGTTGCAGAGTTCGTAAGTGGCGTATCCTGAAGCGGTGATTTCATTTGATCGTCCCCATCTTGAACCCTTTCAAATAAGTGTCATTTTGGCCCCTTCGAGCCCTGGCAAGGACGGAGTTTGGAGAGGATGCGGGAGTGGCGATAAGAAGCGGCGTGGCCTAGTGGAAAGAGCACAGGCCTGGGAATTAGAGGGCCTGGGTTCTGATCCCGTCTCTGCCAGTTGCTTGCTTGAGCGAACCTGGGTCTGTCACTTCATTTCTCTGTCCTTCAGTCTCCTCAGCTGTAAAGTGGAGTTGAAATACCTGTCCTCCCTCACTTAGACCTTCAGCCCCCTGTGGGACGGGGACGGTGTCCAACTCGATTAATCCCACTGCTTAGAACAGTACGTGATACAGAGCGAGCACTTAATAAATATAATAACATTAATGATGACAACAACAATGAACCTTTTCGATGCTTTCTGCAAGAGACCACTGGGTGGTGTGACAGGGTCACCAGGAAAAGATGCGCCGACATTCACTAGTGTGTGTGTGTTTGTGTGGGTGGTAATTGTAATATTTGCCAGGCACCGTGGGGGAAGACAAGCAAATTGGCTTGGATACAGTTCCTGCCCCTCGTTGGGCTCACAGTTTTAATCCCCATTTTACAATTGAGGTAACTGAGAAGCAGAAAAGTGAAGTGACTCGCCCAAGGTCACTCTGCAGGCGTCTCCCCCCCAGTGAAACACTCTCTGTTCAGGGTTTGAATAAAATAAATAACGCCATTTGTTAAGTGCTTACTATGTGCCAGGCACTGTACTGAGCGCTGGGGCGGATACAAGCAAATCGGGCTGGTTGCGGTCTCATGGGGTTCACGGTCTCGCTCCCGGCTTTATAGATGAGGTCACTGAGGCCCTGAGAAGTTAAGCGACTTGTTTGCGCAGCAAACAAGTGGCAGAGCGGGGATTAGAACCCGTGACCTTCTGACTGTCTGGCCCGTGCCCTATCCACTACGTCGTGCATCTGTTTTAAATGATTGTGTACACGTGGAGCGAGACATGGTAACGTCCTGGGAAACGCTGCATGCGCACAATGATAATAAGCACTGACTATGTGCCAAACACTGCACTAAGCACTGGGGTGTGTCCAAAATAATTATGCCGGACACAGTCCTTATCCCACAGTCTAAGGAGGTGGGAAATCAGCTGTTGAATCCCCATTGGACAGATGACGAAACTTAGACCCAGAGAAGCTAAGTAACTTGCCCAAGGTTACACAGCAGGTAAGCGTCCCCGGGACAGATGGTGCCGACATAAATGGGATCAGCACAGCTCAAGCCGGGAACCCTGGAAGGAGGGGAGATGGGGTTGTGGGGGTACAGCTAGGAGCTCTGAATGTTGTGCCTTTTTGTGCCAAAACTACCCACATCTTTTGTCAGCCAGTCAAAAGTAGTTTTTGAGCACTTATTAGGTGCAGACCACTGTACTAAGCACTTGGGAGAGTAAAATGCAACAATAAACAGACACATTCCCTGCCCAGAACACATACAGTCTAGAGGGGGAGACAGACATTAATATAAATGTTACGGATAGAGATGATAAATCACATCTTTTCTGAAGGTACAGCGCATATTGAATGAATGAATGAATGGATATTTCCCCCCCTCACTTTCCAGCACACAAATACCAACACACACACACACACACACACACTCCCCCCCCCCCCCCCACATGACTACTCGTAGTAATGTAACAATGCTCACAAATTTGGGCAGTTAAACCTGTGCCTGTGTTGCCTCTAAAAAACAGCTAGTGTACATTTTACTGCGAGTATAAGCTTATTAGGGGCAGGGGCTGTGTTTAATTCCCAGAGACCATTGGCATAAATGGATTCTTAAATAACCTATGTTAGTTACATTGCCAAGGCTTATAAAGGAAAGAGCTGGACAATGGCGAAGTTGATTCTTCTTCTAGGATGTATTTTGTATGTGTGTGTGTGTGTAAACACCGACGTAGCGTCACCCAGCAAACATTTCCTAAAGCTTCCTAGAATCCAAACATCTCCAACGTCTCCACAGATGAGAGAGAGGATGTTTTGCAAGAACACTAGCCTCTAAACTGTTTCTGCCACAGAAGCCCCTGCTGGCTTCTAAACCTGTTGTCCCTGTGTGTGCAAGTCTCTGTGTGCACAACACTTGGGTCTGTGCCCGAGGTCACTTGTGCATGGGAAATTTTGTGTGTGTGTGAACGCAGAATGGGGGAGTCGGGAGGAGGGGTGTAGTTAATTAGCCCAACAGAAAAGGTAATGCAGTGAAGGGGACAGAAAATGAAACTGGTTTGTTTAAAAATACCAGTGGCCTGAGTCACTGCCCTGTTCTGGAGATCTGGGGGAGGAAGAGGTGGTGATGTCATGTCCTCAGCATGTCTCCCCTTGCCCGAGAGGCTAAGTGCAAAGGGATTTCGGGAATTGAGTTGGGGGGGGGGGGGGTGGGGTGGGAGAGGGAGCGCTTTGCGTATGTGTGAGCCAGATCCCGGAAAAGTTCACAGCCGGCAAATGGGGGGGGAGGGACAGGGGTAGCGGAAGAGGAAGGGAACCGTGTTAATAACCCCTTGTCAGGCCATTTCCCAAGGTTAATTTATTTTTCTGTGATGCTCCTTGAATGAAGGCTTTTGGGGGCCTTTAATGTTTCTTTGTTTAGTTCCTTTGTCAAGGTGGGCGGAGGGGAAGGGAGGAGATGGAGGAGGGACTTTTAAAAATCTATAATTAAAAAAGAGAAAAGATTTCTTAGTTGTATTTTGCTTTCCAAACGTGGGGAGGAGCAGGCTAGGCCGATTTGGAATTTGAATGTGTGTGTGTGTTTTGTGTGTTGGTGTTTTGCGTCTGTGTGTGTGTGTTTTCCCTTCAAGAGGCAGGAGGCAAGAGGCGGCCAGCTGGTGTCTTGAACCGACACAGGTGCAGAGGCTGTGGGGGGTAGGGAGCCAAGAATAATTACAGGTTTCTGAGGCGTCCAGGCCTCCTCTGACAAGGACTCATCGAGAAAACTGCTCTTTATGGAAAATTAATGGTGAAGCTGAAACACCCTGTCAGGACCATTGTTCTCTGGGATGTTCGCCATTCCTTAAAGGAACAGGCCTCGCCGAGTTTTTGGCCCTCTGCTCTAATGAGGATGCAGGATGAAGTTCTCCAAACTGGGGGTCGGGGACTGTCCACCGCTGGGAGCCAGCTGGGACAGGCTTGAATGGGTTGGTTGGTTTTTTCCTCTGGGAGTTGTCTCTACCTCTCTCTCCTCTCTCCCTCTCTTCTCTCCCCTTCTCTCTCTCTCCTCTCCCTTTCTCGCTCTCTTCTTCCCTTTCTCTTCTCTCTCCCTCTTCTCTCTCTTTCTTCTCTCTCTTTCTCCTCTCCCTTTCTCCTCTCCCTTTCTCCCTTTCTCTTCTCTCGCCCTTCTTTCTTGCTTCTCTCCCTTTCTCAATCTCTCTCCCCTCCTTTCTCTCCTCTCCCTTTTTCACTCTCTCTCCTCTCCTCTCCCTTTCTCATTCTCTCTCCTCTCCCTTTCCCTCTCGCTTCTCTCTTTCTTCCCTTTCTCTTCTCTCCCTTTCTCTTTTTTGCTCCCTTTCTCTCCCCCCCCTTCTCTCTGTCTCCCTCTCCCTCTCTCTCCCCCGCCTTCCCCTGGGATGTTTGTTTTGTTTTTAATTAAGCTAGGAATTTCCACTGGTCCCTTCTTATGAGGGGAAATGGAAGTATCATATAGGCTAGGGAACCTGTGACACAATTTCAGTCTGTGGCTGGGTTTCCCCCTATAGCCCTGGCTCTCAAACTAAATGGACAATCTGCGTTGTTTGGGGTTTGGTGATAGCAGGCCCGATTATCTTTTTGAGAACACCCCGAGACACGGCTCCCTACAGTGAGCCCCACGGGGGCCCACATCTGCACAAAGACTTTTGCCAACCTAATTATGTTAATAATAATTGGCATTTATGGAGTATGTGCCCTAAGCGCTGGTGTGGTTACGAGATAATCAGGTTGGACACGGTCCCTGTCCCAAAGGGCCTAGGCCTGCGATCAGAAAGACCTGGGTTCTAGTCCTTGTCTGCTGTGTGATCTTGTGCAAGTCACTTCACTTCTCTGGGCCTAAATTCCCTCTTCTGTAAAATGGGGATTAAGACCGTGAACCCCATGTGGTAAAGGGAATGTGTCCAATCTGATTACCTTGTCTCCACCCCAGTGCTTAGAACCGTTCTTGGCACATAGTAAGCACTTAACAATTAGCATTTTAAGAAAAAATAGTTGTATTGGCTCAAGCCGAGTGTTTTTAAACATCCTCCTTCCTTTTCCCGATCCCGAGTGCCACCTCCCTCTTTCTGCTCCCCCACCCCACCAGACACACCATACACTCCTGCCCGAGCCGACTGGCTGGGAGGAGATAGGAGGGTGACTTAAGGCCGTGGAGGCTTAGCGAGTTCTTCCTGGCATGGCTTTGAACGAGCAACATCTGCAAAGGCCGAGTCCAGTTCAGGAAGCAGTTGTTCAGTTCAGTTGGCTCTTTGCTTTCCTCCCAAGAGGAGGTTTCTACAGCTCCTCAGAACTACATGGAGCAGGAGATTGGGGGCCGGGGTGTGATTGTTTGTGTGTGTGTGTTTCGGTGTGACTTTAAATGAAGGCAGCTACTACTTCAGAAAAAGGAGACAGCCTTGTGTTATTCACAGGTCAGAAACGGCACATTTCCTTGGCTTCAATGCTCCATATAACTCTAGAGCTCCTTGAAAGAAGGAATCCTGTCTTTTCCTTCCAAAACCTTGTTCTCTGCCAAGGCAATACCTTGCCACATCCTTGGCTTACGAAAGTTCCTTGTGGGCAGAGAATGTATTGACCAGCTCTGTTGCATTGTAGTCTCCCATGTGCTTAGTATAGTAAGATCATTAATAATGATACAGTAATAATTTTGGTATTTGTTAAGCACGTACTACGTGCCAAGCACTGTTCTAAGCACTGGGGTAGTTATAGCGTAATCAGATTGTCCCAGGTGGGGCTCACAGTCTCAATCCCCATTTTACAGATGAAGTAACTGAGACACAGAGAAGTTAAGCGACTTGCCCAAGATCACACAGCGACAGGCGGCGGAGCCGGGATTAGAACCCATGTCCTCTGACGCCCAGGCCCATGCTCTTTCCACTAAGTGTCTGCTGAATTCTGTGGCACTGCAGTCTTCCAAGCGCTTAGTCAAGTGTTCTGCTCATAGTGAGTGCTCAATGAATACCACAGATTGAGTATAGTTCATTGCACACAGAAAGTGCTCAATAAATATGATTGTTCAGGCGAGTTTATAGCCTTATGGGCTAATTGGGATTGCTGTAAATTCCTTGAAGGTAGGGATCGTGCCTACCTACTCAACTGTGCTCGCTCAAGCGCTGAGTACAGTGTCCAGCACATGGAGAAGCAGCGTGGCTTATTGGAAAGAGCAAGGGCTTGGGAGTCAGAGGTCATGGGTTCCAATCGCGGCTCTGCCGCTTCTCAGCCGTGTGACCTTGGGCAAGTCACTTAACGTCTCTGTGCCTCAGTTACCTCATCAGTGAAATGGGGATGAAGACTGTGAGCCCTACGTGGGACAACCTCATTACCTTGTATCTACCCCTGCGTTTAGAACAGTGCTTGGCACATAGTAAGCGCTTAACAAATCCCAACATTATTAGTACTATAGTAAGCACTCAATAAATGCCATCGATTGATTGATTTTATCTTTATTGTGCTTTCTGAAGCACTTAATATAGTGCTGTGCTTATGATAATCAATCAATCTTATTTAGTGAGCACTTACTGGGTACAGAGCACGGTACTAAACTCACGGCAGCATGCCATATAACAGTGCTGGTAGACATGTTCCCTGCCCACAATGAGCTTATAGTCTAAAGGAGATCGCAGTCTAGAGAGGTAGGTGCTCATTAAATACTACCGAGGGATTCTTTCCTGAGCGGAAACCAGAGACCTTGGAGGATGAAAGAAATGAAAGTTCAAGGAACTTTCTGAGCAGGAAATAGAAACTCTTTCAGAGAAACGAAAGGAAAAAAAAAATCTAAACAAGCCAGTTTTGTCTCTACACGCAGTTCTGGGATCAAAACAGAGGAGTGACTTTGATAAGCGTTTCCGAGCTTTCGGATGTACACCGAACCAAATGAACTTTCACATCGTTTCTGTGAATTACGGAGGGGAACTATTTGTTTGGTTCAAGCAGATGATTGGATAAGGTGTTCAAAGAAATGATGGGACTGACACCAGGCACAGTGTGCTGCTTACTTTTGGGGTTCAGCAATTGAGATCTAGCTTTGAGGTGTGCTACTGTGGCTTCTTCCCCTGTCCCCGCAAAACCTGAAAAATACAAGAGGAGAAGGATCTTTGTAGCCTTGTGGTATATCCAGAATTCGCAGAGGTAATTTTTCTTTGTCTTGCCTGTTAAGTAATAAAAGTCCAAAGAAGTGGAGCTGGGAAGTTGGGTTTGTTTTAAAATTTCCCAGGAAATGGTCCCTCACAATTACCCAGCATCTTCTCATCTTTATTCCTGAATTCCTACCCCACCCATTTAGAACTTTGTAATTACAAGAATCCCCTTTTCAAGATTGCTAACCTAAGACCTAGAGGGGCCAGTGATTTATTTGAAAGCCTCAAACAAGTGGAAAGAGCACGGGCTTTGGAGTCAGAGGTCATGAGTTCGAATCCCGGCTCTGCCACTTGTCAGCTGTGTGACTGTGGGCAAGTCACTTAACTTCTCCGTGCCTCAGTGACCTCATCTGTAAAATGGGGATTGGGACTGTGAGCCCCACGTGGGACGACCTGATTGCCCTGTGTCTACCCCAGCGCTTAGAACAGTGCTCTGCACATAGTAAGTGCTTAACAAATGCAAACATTATTATTAAGTTAGTGGCACAACTGAGATGAAGAATAACAAATAAGTACGAGAGAGAGAGAGAGAGAGAGATGGCTCCTGGAGAAAAGTACTAAAAAATAACAAAAGATAAGGAGACCTGTGAGAAAATGATTATTATAATACTATTAGTAATACTTGTTATATGGTTTTATGGCCAAGCGCTGTAATGAATTTTAGAATATGTACCATACAGTTAGGTTGGACACAATCCCTGTCCATCATTCTCCAATAAAATGTGAAGCAGATACGAGGATGACAACTTTAAAATTCCCAGTGTGAATGTCGGGGGTACGCGTTCTCCATAAGCACAGTGGATTAGACTGAAAGCTTGTTCATTCATTTGTTCAATTATATTTATTGAGCACTTACTGTGTGCAGAGCACTGTATTAAGCTCTTGGGAATGTACAATACAACAATTAACAGTAACATGCCCTGAGTTATGTTGTACTCTTCCAAGCGCTTAGTACACTGCCTGCCCATGGCATCTGCTCAGAAAGTACAAGTGATTGATTGAAGAATTGAGTTACTTTTGTCTTTGGATATTTTTGGACTGGGCCTCTAGAGGACTTCGGAGAACTCAAAGTGATTAGTTTTTCTTAAACTGTCCTTGGTAATTATGTTATAGATTACGTGTTTTCTAGTTGTCCAACACTGGGGAAGATACAAGGTAATCATAACTGGCACAGTTCCTGTCCCACATGGGGCTCACAGTCTAAGAAGGAAGGAGAACAGATATCGAATTCGCATTTTCTAAATGAGGAAACTGAGGTACAGAGAGTCAGTCACACAGCAGGCCAGTAGCGGAGCTGGGGTAGAATCCAAGTCTCCTTTTAATGGTACTTGTTGAGCACTTCTTATCTGCCAGATACTGTGCTAACTGCTGGGGTAGCTATAAAATAATCGGGTTGGGCACTGTCCCTGTCTCTCATGGGGTTCAAGGTCTAATTAGGAGGGAGTAGGATTTAATCCCTATTTTAGAGATGAGGAAACTGAGGCACAGAGAAGTTAAGTAATTTGCCCAAGATCACACAGCAGGCAAGTGGCAGAGCTGGGATTAGAACTCAGGTCCTCCGACTCCTAGGCCCATCTCCTCACTCCAAGATCCTTGCTCTTTTCACAAGGCCACAGTGCCTCCTTCCCAGAAGCTACTAAGGGAAGGGCGGGAGGATCGGTTCCACATACAGGATTTAACTTGGGGATGAGGACACCTGTTGGGATCCCATGGCAATACCCGAAGAAAATATCATGGTTGAGACTATGAGCTTCCAAGGGAATTTACTCTAGTGCCTGGGTGTGAACACTCTCTCACCTTTATCTTAATAATAACGATAATTACAGTATTTGTTAAGCGCTTACTATGTGCCAAGCACCGTTTTAAACACTGGAGTAGATACAGTGTAATCAAGTTGTCCCATATGGGGCTCACAGCTTTAATCCCCATTTCACAGATGAGGGAACTGAGGCCCAGAGAATTGAAGTGACCTGCCCCAAGTTCCACAGCCTCCAAGTGGCGGGGGGGGGGGGGGGATTAGAACCCACAACCTCGGACTCCCAAGTCCAGGCTCTTGCCACTAGGCCGTGCTGCTTCCCTCAGGTCGTGAGTTTCTTAAGGGAGAGAAAACGTGCCTAATTACCACTTCTGTATACTTTCACAGTGCTCTGTACACTGTGCTCTGCACATGATGAGCACTTAATAAATGCTATTACCACCAAACGCCTCTGAATCAACTAGATGACGTTTCTCAGAGGTGCAGACAGCCTGATCCTACAGCCTCTTGGGAGGAGAAGCTTCTAGGGGCAATTTGGGTCTCTGTTGTTCCCGATTGATCAGCCGGTCAGATTCTGCTTCCCTCTGTGACTTGACCCTTCTCCCCCAAACTGCCCTCTCCAGCCCCTCACTTAGCTAGTGAAAGATGTGAGTTTGGGGGACTAAGTAGCAGTCTGGTGGGGGAAAGGCTCTCTCTAGAGGCCCTCGGTAACTCGCTCAGCACTGCTAATTGATTATTAAAGGCAGCAGTGGCTAAATGTTGAAGTGTATTGCTACATTAACTGTGGATTACTACAGTGAAATTCAATAGGGAAATTCAATTCCTTTTGATTTTTATTTACGAACACTCGGTTGGATGTATTTCATGTGTGGAACCTCCCTCCCTCCACAAACTGGCTATTGTTGGCCAACCATTGCACACCGGCGACTGTAGGACAAGTGCTAATGAAATGTACGTGGCCTTAATTCTGTTTATTTGCTATTGTTTTAATGAGATGTTCATGCCCTCGATTCTACTTATTGCTGTTGTTCTTGTCTGTCCGTCTCCCCCGCTTAGACCGTAAGCCCGTCAGAGGGCAGGGACCGTCGCTATCTGTTACCGATTCGTCCATTCCAAGCGCTTAGTACAGTGCTCTGCACATAGTAAGCGCTCAATAAATACTATCGAATGAATGAATGAATGATCAGAGCTTCTGCGTGTGGTTAGGGCTTGGCGCCATATAGTTCGTCCCATCTACTTATGGACCAGTTACAGTCTTTCGTCTCTTCGGTACTGCTCGCCCCACTTCTGCTTAGTCCCCATTTGAGCTGCAGGATTTCTCAATCCCGCTCCACCTTGGATTCCACCCGATACCTACTGTCTCCTAGAACTCGACTTGCAGCCAGCTAAGGTTTTCCGGCGAATGCTCAGGTGATCGGTTGACCCGTTTCCCAAGTGCTTAATACAGGCGCTGCGCACAGTATGCGCCCCGTAATTTCTGTCGATCCATTCATTTCCCATTTATCGAGACTCATCGTTTGTTAGCCCCTGAGCTCAAGGAGATTTCCATCACTGCTGAGAAGTAACGTGGCCCAGTGGATGGGGCATGGGCCCGGGAGTCATAGCACCTGGGTTCTAATCCTGACTCTGCCACTTGTCTGCTATGTGACCTTGGGCAAGTCACTTAAACTTCTCTGTGTGCCTCACTTACCTTCTCTGTAAAATAGGGACAGAGTAAGAGCTTAATAAATTCTATTATTATTATTATTATAGGGAGTAAGACTGACATCCTTATGTGGGACTGGTACTGTGTCCAACCTCCAAATATTTTGTGTCTACCCCCTACCACCCAGCACTTAGTAGAGTGCCTGGCTCATACTAAGTGCTTAACCAATACCATAAAAAAAACAAAGCCAACAGAAATATTTTCTTTAACTTTTGATAACAAAATATATCTTTTTTAAGGTCCGATTGGAGTTGGAGTGATAGCATGATCGATGATTTAGGGATCTAGCATTGTCACCCGACCATTTAATACGGGTGATCTTCCTGGAGGAGGGGACCAGTCAAGTGAGTTCTCAATGAAAGGAGGGAGGTGATAAGGGAAATGAGATGTCCCGGGCTTATAATAATAATGATTATGGTATTTGTTAAGCACTTACTGTGGGCCAGGTACCCTACTACGGCCTCGGGGAAAAGCATAGAGGTCAGAATGGGTGAATGGAACGTTGCATAATAGGAAAGATGATGGGAAATGAAATAATATCGACAATCATAATAATAATAATAATAATTGTGGTATTTGTTAAATGCATACTATGTGCCAGGCACCGTACTAAGGACTGGGGTAGATTTCAGGTGATTGGGTTGGACACAATCCCTGGTCCCACATGGGGCTCACAGTCTTAATCCCCATTTTACAGGCAGGATAACTGAGGCACACAGAAGTGAAGTGACTTGCCTGAGGTCACACGGCAGATAAGTGGTGGTGCCCGGGATTAGAGCTTACATGTTTCAGACTCCCAGGCCCGTGCTCCATCCACTAGGCCACGATGCTTCTCTGAATAGCCGAGCAAACCTTTGGAGGGAATTGCAACTCAGAATGAACCTATTGGATTCAGTTCGGAGAGGGTCCCAAACCAGGAGGTTGAAAGATGGGGGTTGAATGACATGGTCAAAGTGACCCATAACTTTGATCAGGTTAATCGAGACATTTTGGATGGAGGCAGAGAGATTGGAGATAAAGCATAAAAGAAGAGTGATGTGGTGATGGCCAGAGCCCGGAAAAGAGATTTAGGGATCGGAACGATGAGCGAGAGGATTTTGACAATGATGTAGAGGGAGCCTGGTCAGACTGTGGTGGTATATTCAGTGTTCTTGTGGGATTGGGAATGCTATGATAAGACGACGAGGTGGAAATGTTAGAGAGCTAGAAAGAACTTGGTGGCCCAATGCTAGTCAAGGAATTTCTTGAGCATTGAGGGCAGTGAACTCCACTTGGAAAAGAACAACAGAAGCACAAATCCCATATTCCTGCCCACAAGGAGCTTTCTCTCTAATGGGGAGGGGACAGATTGGAAAAAAAAAAGTTTACATATAGGATTATCGGACCTGTTAGTGGATGGAAAGATAGAAGTAAGAATCATTTATTTGTGCTATTTCTCATTACCCCAAAACATCACAGAGCTGATTGATCCAACTCCGGTTTTTCTTTACAAAAAAAATCAGAAGGCTAGATGCTTATCTTTTGGGATGTCAGAAAAGAGTATGAATATTTTCTGATTGAGATCTGCCCTGGCAGAACAGGATCACGTAGCTAGGACATCTGATTGAAAATGTGCTGGGATTTTGTCCGGTTTAAGCAATCAGAGAGTGAATCATTTTGCAGTTTGGCCTAAACATTTCCCTGTTGTAGCCTGAAATTTAATCGAGATAGAATGGATTGAGGTGAAAAAAACATAAATGGAAAAGTCAGGTCTGTTCCTTTTAAAGACGTAGAGTGGGCTGATTCAAAACTTTTAAAGATCTCGTTTCCTTTCAGAGAATGTAATTCCAAGATGTTCCCAAATCCTAAAAGCCGAGAAGCAGCATGATGCAGTGTAGTGCATGGGACTGGGAGTCAGAAGGTCATGGGTTCTAATCCCAGCTCCTCCACGTATCTGCCGTGAGACCACGGGCGAGTCATTCCACTTGTGGCTTAGTGGAAAGAGCACGGGCTTGGGAGTCAGAGGACGTGGGTTCTAATCCCGGCTGCGCCACCTGTCTGCTTTGTGACCTTGGGCAAGACACTTAACTTCTCTGTGCCTGTTACCTCATCTGTAAAATGAGGATTAAGGCTGTGAGCCCCATGTGGGACAATCCGATTACCTTGTATCTATGCCAGTGCTTAGAACAATGCTTGGCACATCGTAAGCGTTTAACAAATGCTGTCATTATTATTATTATTATCATTCTCCGTGCCTCAGCTACCTCATTTGTTAAATGGGGATTGAGACTGTGAGTCCCCTGTGGGACATGAACTGTGTCCAACCCAATTGGCTTGTACCCACCCCAGGGCTTAGTACAGTGCTTGGCTCATAATAAGCGCTTAACAAATATCATAATAATTATTATTGATCATAATTTATTATTATTATTATTATTCTCGGAGGGTGTGAAAAACTGAGTTCTGTCCCTGACCAGGAAGAGCTAAAGCTTTAGGTTTAATCGGCCCTTGCTTCACCAGACCATGAAACCATGCCGTGGCAGCCTCGAACTGTTGTAACAGAGACATCCCCCCATGAGAACATCCACCCTGTTGCAACAGTGTTTTGAAATCAAGCAGGCTATTAGAGGGAGGCTACAGTATGGGGGTTGCCTCGTAGAGAACCCCGCATGAAGGAAATCTCGCATTGTCTCCAATCACCCTCCTCACACACGTTGCTGTTCCTTCCGGCCCCCGGGTTCCTGTTCCGGAACCCCCTCCCCCTACATTCCAGCCCAGATGTGGAGTGAAAACGCGTGTGTACGTGTCCCCGCTCCTCAAGAATCTCCACTGATTGCCCATCCACCTCTGCATCGATCAGAAACTCTTCACCGTAGGCTTTAAGGCACTCAATCTCCTCCTGTCTTACCTCACTGCTATCCTCCAACATCCCAACCTGCACACTTCACTCCTCTAACGCCAATCTGCTCACTCTACCTCGACCTCGTCCATCTTGCTGTCGACTTCTCCCCCACATCCTGCTTCTGGCCTGGAACGCCCTCCCTCTTCATATCCAACAGATAATCGCTCTCCCCACCTTCCAAGCTTTATTAAAAGCGCATCTCTTCCAAGAGCCTCATTTCCTCTTCTCCCACTCCCTTCTGCATCACCCTTGCACTTGGATTTGCAACCTTTATTCAACCCTCCCTCGGCCCCACGGCACTTATGTACATATGCATGATTTATATTAATGTCCGTCTCCCCGTCTGGACTGTAAGCTCGTTGTGGGCAGGGAACGTGTCTACCTATTCTGTTATAGTATACTTTCCCAAGCGCTTGGATGAGTGGTCTGCACGAAGTAAGCTCTCAATACATACGGCTGATCGATTGAATTGAGCTTTTGAAAAGGGTGCTGACAAAAAAAAAAATATCCGTCCCCATTCTTATTGAGCAGGGATGCTGAACTAAATTCAAAAATGGATTCTGAAAACCTGTGGCAGAGGGCAAGTCTAGATTTGATTGAACCCCAGGTAAAGTCAGGTGAAGGTCCGGTTCCCGGCAGTGTTAACGTGTCCTGTTGGGAAGCGGTGTGGCTTAGTGAAATAGCCCGGGCCTGGAAGTGCTCTGCCACTTACCTACTCTGCGACCTTGGGCAGTTCATTGCCTGGGCCTCAGTTTCCTCATCTGTAAAATGGGGATGAAACACCTGTGAGCCCCCTGTGGGATATGGACTGTGTCCAGCCTGATTATCTTGTATCTGTCCCAGAATATGTCCAGTGCTTGGCACGCAGTAAGTGCTGAATAAATACCATTATTATTCTCATCATTATTATTATGTATTATTGTCAGTGGGCTGCAGAGGAAGTGGACAAATGTATATTTTTTTTACCCAGTTTCTGGACCCTTAGCTCCGTTCTCATTCCTCTCCAGAGAAGAGGTGAAGGTAGAACTTTCCCTAGGACACCATCCCTTTTTTTTTTCTTTTCTTCGTATGTGTTAAGCACTTACTATGTGCCGAGCACTGTACCCAGTGCTGGGTTAGATAAAAGATAATCAGGTTAGACGCGGTCCCTGTCGCACACGGGGCTCCCACTCTTACTCCCCATTTGACAGATGAGAGAACTGAGGCACAGAGAAGTTAAGTGACTTGTCCAATGTCACCCAGCCAACAAATGGCAGAGCTGGGATTAGAACCCAGGTCCTAATGACTCCCAGGCCTGTGCTCTATCCACTAGGCCACGCTGCTTCTTAGACAGCTTACCAACTTCTGGAACATTTTAGAGCCTGAACTGGGTTGGAGAGAATGAGCTCACCCCTCTTCCTGCCTCAGCTCTGTTGCTGGGCTCCTGGGTGGCCCTAGGAAAATAACTGGTTCTCTCTCTGCCTTTCTTTCATCCTTCGCCCTGGCAAGGCTGGCGATTGCAGAATACAGAAATCACACATGCTCTGGCCATCCGGAGTTTATCCCCGGCCCTAATCCCGGCTCTGCCTCTAGTCAGCTGTGTGACCTTGGGCAAGTCACTTAACTTCTCTGTGCCTCAGTTACCTCATCTGTCAAATGGGGATTAAAAAAATGTGAGCCCCACGTGGGACCACCTGATCACCTGGTATCCCCCAGCGCTTAGAACAGTGCTTTGCACATAGTAAGCGCTTAACAAATACCACAGTTATTATTATTATTACCCCGAAGACGGTTTTGGATTCAGTTGATCAGTGTAATTTATTGAACGCTTGCTCTGTGCAGAACACTGGACTAAGCACTTGGTAGAGTCCAATTAAGTAGACACAGTCTCTTTCTTCAAGGAGTTTATAATCTACCATGTGCAGAGCACTGGACTGAGCGCTTGACTCATAGGGCCCTCCAGCTGTCTCCATCTCCCGCCTGCCGTCTCTCGCCAAGCACCTTGAGTGAGTTGTCTACACCACCTGTCTCCATTCTCTCTCCTCCGGTTCTCTCCTTGACCCCCTCCAATCTGGATTCTGACTTCTATGCTGATCCAAGCACTTATCCTACCCCACCTTGACCTTAACCTCCTTACCGGGCTCTGTACCTTCTAACTCTCCCCACTCCAATCCTTCCTTCACTCCATTGCCTGTATCGTTTTTTTTCTTTTGGTGTTCATTAAGCATTTATTACGGGTCAGCACTGTTCTAAGTGCTGGTATAGATACAGGTTAACCGGGCCAGATACAGCCCTATCCCACGTGGGGTTCACAGTCAAGTAGGAGGGAGAACGGGTATTTGATCCTCATTTGGCAGTTGGGAGAAACTGAAGCACAGAGTAGTTAAGTGATTTGCCCAAGATAATACAACAGGCAAGAGGCAAAGTCAGGATTAGAACCCAGGTCTTGCTCCTAGGCTGTGGTTTATCCACTCGGCCACTCTGCCTTCCCCCCAAAAAACCATTCAAATCTCCAATGGTTGCCCATCCACCTCTGCATCAGATAAAAGCTCCTCACCATTGGCTTTAAAGCACTTAGTCGGCTCTCCCCCTCCTACCTCACCTCACCGATTTTCTGATACAGCTCACCCCGCCCACTTTGCTGTGCTAACGTAAAGCACCTCCATCTCGTCTCTCTGGCTATTGACCCCATACCCAAATCCTCCCTCATTTTTGTATAAAAATGACAGACTACCACTCTCCCCCCCCCTTCAAAGCCTTATTAAAATCACGTCTCCAGGAGGCCTTCTCCAACTCATTGCCCTAATTTCCCCCACTCCCTCTCCCTTCTGCATTCCCTTCGCACTTAGATCCGTACCCTTTATACACCCGCTATTCACCGCCCCACAGCACTTACATACGTATGCATAATTTATTTTAATGTCTGTCTCCCCAACTAGATTGTAAATTCCAACTGCCATACTTTCCCAAGCACTTAGTGCCATACCCTGCGCAATTAAGCGCTCAATAAATGCTGTTGCTTTCTTGCTTGATCGATGAAGAGTCCAGCGCACTAAATGATCTCTCCCCTCAAGGAGCTTACAGTCTACCATGTGCAGAGCACTGGACCGAGTGTGTGGGAGAGTCCAGGAAAGTAAGTGGACTTACTCTTGAAGTAAGGAACTCCGCTTGCGATCGAGAAGGCCAGAGGTGATAGCAGACCACCGTCTTACTTCCCATCGCTTCCTCCTGCCCCTTCCCACAGCCGGATGAACGGTGTTTAATTTTTTGTTTTTAATGGTATTTGTTGAGCACTTCCGTGCCAGGCACCGTAGTCATTGCTGGGGTGGGTACAAACTAATCCGTTTGGACAGTCCACGTCTCACATGGGCCTCATAATCTTAGCCTCCATTTTACAGATGAGGTGACTGAGGCACAGAGAAGTGAAGTTACTTGCCCGAAGGTCACGCAGAAGACAAGCGGCCGAGCCAGAATTAGAACCCACGTCTTCCCCTGCGGGCCGTAAGCTCGTTGTAGGGAGGGAATCTGTCGGTTATACTGTACCCTCCCAAGTGTTCAGTACAGTGCCGTGAATACAGTAAGTGCTCAATAAATACGACCGACTGATTCTGACTCCCAGGCCCGTGCTCTATCCACCAGACCACACTGCTTCTCGTTCTTGTCCTCTGATAGTTGTTTCTCTTCCTCCCCTCCCTCTCCGCTGCAGACGTGCCTCGAACTGGAACGCTACCTGCAGACGGAGCCCAGGCGGATCTCGGAGACCTTTGGTGAAGACCTGGACTGTTTCCTCCACGCCTCCCCGCCCCCGGGCATCGAGGAGAGCATCCGGCGGCTGGACCCCCTCCTGCTCCCCATGGAGGCGGCCGCGTGCGAGAAGAGCGCGGCCGTGGACCTGCTGCTCTCCCGAGACAAGCTGCTGTCCGAGACCTGCCTCGGCCTGCAGCCGGCCAGCTCCGCCTTAGAGGCCTACACGGCGGTCAACCAGGCCCAGCTCAACGCAGTGACCTCACTCACTCCCCCTTCCTCGCCCGAGCTCAGCCGGCACCTGGTCAAAACCTCCCAGACGCTCTCAGCCGTGGACGGCACGGTGATGTTGAAACTGGTGGCCAAGAAGGCGGCGCTCGGCTCGGTCAAGGTGGGTGGGATGGCCGCGGCCGCGGCGGTCGGAGCGACGAAGGGCGGACTGAGCGACGGCGAGCGGGGAGGGACGGCGGCGGAGGCGTCCCCGGAAAACAAGAAGAGGGTTCATCGCTGTCAGTTTAACGGCTGCCGGAAAGTTTATACAAAAAGCTCCCACTTAAAGGCTCACCAGAGGACTCATACAGGTATTGGCGTGAGTCGGAGTAGGTCGGCGTTTTCTCCCTTCCACGATTTGCTCTCTGAGGCCCGCCTCTAGCCGCGCAGTTCCTCGCCGGGTTGGAGCGGGAGGGCACTGGGAGAGAGGCCTTGCTTTGGGAGGGGGTGGGTAGGCAGAACAGCTCATCGATCCCACCCGTACTGCGGTCGACCTCCGCCCTTCTAGCACCCTGTGGGAGATAGCTGGGGATTTTACCGGGGCCCGTTTCCGTGAACTTCTCTCTTGGAAGCGGGCAGTTATGCAGGCTCTCCTTTAAGGCCTCTCAAGACCGATCTGGCTGTCTGGGTTATCGACGCGTTTGATGCCTAGCCCTGGTCATCTTAGACGCTCTCTCTCGTAGATTTTTTTACAGCTCATGGGATGTCTGAGGTCTTGGAGTCTGGGCTTTTCAAATACAACCAACTGTCTCCTATATCCAAAAGGTCTCAAGATGGATCTTCTGAAGGGCTGAGAGGTTCCTATGAAAGCCGAGCATTTCGTACGTGTGTTTTTAATGTGTGGCAGCGCGGTTCACTTAAAAATGAAAATCCCCATCTGGATCATCCAGATTTATTAAGGATAATTGGATTTCAATCAGCGGTTAACTGAAAATTCCGATAATTGATTCTCAGGCACGTGAGTTTATTGTATAGATCCAGGTACGAAGGTGGATTTGATGTCATTTCATTAAGAGCGGGTTTTGTGAGGCATAATCGGGGGGCGGGGAGTGGAAATTCAATAAATTTATTACCCACAACTTTATCGAGTCGACCGACGCTTCAGCACTCCCAAGTCACCGGCAGCCCTGATTTTTAACCCGTGACAGGGGGCTTTCGGAGTACGTTGGGATGCTATCCTCTAAATAATTGATGTCTTTTTTACATTGTTCTCGGTAACCCACATCGCTGAGGAATGACAGGGTAGCCTTTTGGTGAGTTTGTTCTAGTGTTACCGTTCGATTGCTAGTTTGTTAGGTTCGCAACGGGTGTGCGGTTTTGGATGACTGACCATCTACCTCAGAATTCTTTTGTTCGGATTCCTAGAAATGGCTTCCTAGAAGCTCGGTCTCTTTAGTCGGTTACGTGAGGCTGGCTTTGGAAGCCTTGTCGAGCCAGAAAAGGGAATTTAATGTAAAAATTCACTGTTTACAGAAAGCCAGAAACTGTTTTTTCGGTTTTGTTTTCTGTCCTGGATACTGGGGTGTTAGGTTGAGTGATCTAGGTGTCACCCGGGTCTGAATTAATCAGTTCTTGCCCAGATTTACGATCTAAATGGCCAGGTGGGATGGAAAAACAAACAAAGGAGCGGGTGAGAACCCAGAGAGGAGAGAAAGAGTTAACTGCAACAGAAAATGTGCCTGGTATTGCTTGCCTGCGAGATTTCTTGTGGGGTTTACTCAGAAGATGTGCCTTGTGATGAGCAGAATGGCTTCCTGGCAAATGGAATGGAACTTGCTTTTAAATGAGCCTTTTGAGAATCCAGATGACAGGACCATGTTGCTTCTAGAGGCAGTGTATTGATTGTGACCTTTGGGTCCGTGGCGTAGGAGAATGGGTTTGGAGCAAGCCGCATCTGACGCTGTACCTCTGCCAGCAGAAGAGTTCGGCATATGCCCTGGTAAATCAGAACCCTCATTTCCCATACGGCTCGCTGTCGGTGCAGGTTTTCTCGTGGCGAGCCCCTTCACCCTGCTGAGCATCCTACCCATTAGGCCGACCTTCACGATCAGCGGCCAAGTATCTATTTAAGCTACTAGACATTGGAATTGGAGCTGTCCTACAGCTTTCTCCACAAGAAAGACTTGCTGGCCAAGATTTCCCTCTATCCTGCAGCAATTCTGGACGAGAGGTGGCTTTTGCTCATTGGTGACTTTCTCCTTAAAGCCAACGATCAAAATAAGGGTAAAGCGTCTCCGGGCTTCCCCGTTTGGCGGAAATGGCTCCTCCTCCTTTCTCTTAAGATGAAGAATGGCAAAGGTAGTTGGTCTGTGAGTGTGTGCGTGTGTGTGTACGTAATTCTGGAATACACACAGTTCTTCCAGAACCCAAGTTTTTGCACCACGTTTTGGCGAAGATGCAACAGCAGAATTAGGAAACGTTTTTCCGACAGCGCGTGGGCTTGGAAACGACACACCGTGGTCTGGGAAGAAATGGTTGTTGTGTGTGTGCAGAGGGAAGAAAAATGACTTTACCTTAATTCAGGTTCAAGGAGAACAGGATGCATGTGATTTTGGACACTGATTTTACTGATTTTTCAGGTCGGTAAGCGGGACTTAAAGGTGACCAGGCTGACAGGAGAAAAATGGTGGAGGTCCTCTTGCATGGCACACTGAGAAATCCTGGCATTTGTTGGAAAGAGCTCCTGTCCCCTCCCCAGTCCCAGAGAGGATGCCAAAGAGAAAGCCATTGAGCTAATTCCATTTCGCTTCGGAGTGCCATTCTTGAGGACCGTCTCCAAGGATAGCGTGCTGCTTGTAATGAATCGGGATGGTAAATGAATCAATCAATCAGTTGACGGTATTTATTGAACCCTTACTGCGTGCAGAACACTGTACCAAGCATTTGGGGGAGTACAATATAACGGAGTTGGTAGACACGTGCCCTGCCCACAATGAAATTACAGTTTAGAGATCAGTCGTCTGTTTTTGTACCGACAGTCTGGTTTTCAGACGACCTGACTCTGCTTCGTGGATTTTCAGCTCACATGGAGCCCGGGCCTCGAAGTCCAAAGGTCATGGGTTCCAGTCCCAGCTCCATCACTTTCATTCATTCAGTCATTCAACCAGATTTATTGAATGCTTACTGTGTGCAGAGCACTGTGCTAAGCGCTTGGAGTGGACAATTCAGCAACAAATAGAGACAGTCCCTGCCCAACAAGGGGCTCACAGTCTAAAGGGGGGAGACAGACTGCAAAACAAAACAAGTAGTCAGGCATCAATACCATCAAAATAGATAAATAGAATCATAGATATATTCACATCATTAATAAAATAGAGTAATAAATAATATATACAAATATACACAAGTGCTGCGGGGAGGGGAAGGGGGTAGAGCAGAGGGAGGGAGTAGGGGCAGTGGGGAGGGGAGGAGGGACAGAGGGAAAGGGAAGGCTCAGTCTGGGAAGGCCTCCTGGAGGAGGTGAGCTCTCAGTAGGGCTTTGAAGAGGGGAAGAGAATTAGTTTGGCAGATGTGAGGAGGGAGGGCGTTCCAGATCAGTGGTAGGACGTGGGCCAGGGGTCGACGGCGGGACAGGCGAGAACGAGGCACAGTGAGGAGGTGAGCGGCGGAGGAGAGGAGTGTACGGGGTGGGCTGTAGAAGGAGAGAAGGGACGTGAGGTAGGATGGAGCAAGGTGATGGAGAGCTTTGAAGCCAAGAGTTTTGTTTCACGTGAAGGTTGATAGACAACCACTGGAGGTTTTGGGGGAGGGGAACCGGGGGAGGGGTGGAGGCGGGACAAGTCGCTTCACTTCTCTGGGCTTCAGTTACCTCATCTGTAAAACGGGGATTGAGACTATGAGCCCCACATGGGACAGGGACTGTGTCCAGCTAGATTCGTTTGTATCCACCCCACTGCTTAGTACAGTGCCCGGCATATAGTAAACATTTAACCAATAGCCCAATTATTAGCATTTATTATCATTGGTGGGACCGTGGGTTTGGGAGGAGGTTGAATCTGAGGATTCTTAGAAATTGTGTGGGATTTTCTCTTACTGAGCATTCGCCCCAGATTAAAGCAGGCCTGGACTGCCAGAACCTGCAGAGTTCTCAAAATGGGATGTTTTGGGAATACTACTAATAATAATTCTGGTATTTATTAAGCACTTACCATGTCCCTGTCCCACACGGGGCTCACAGTCTTAATCCCCATTTTCCAGGTGAGGTAACTGAGACACAGCGAAGTGAAGTGCCCAAGGTCACACCGCAGACATGTGGCGTAGCCGGATTTAGAACCCAGTTCCCTCTGAGTTCAGGGCTGGGCTCTATCCAGCTTAATCGATCTGACATCGAGGGAATCTGACAGATTCCATTCTGCCCACTCAAACAAAGCCTTTTCTTGCCCAGTCTCCTCCATGCCTCCCCGCTATTTCCTCCCTTCCTTCCTCACATTTGGGCCAGAGCAATTAAACCTTATTTGGACCTAAGATGGAGAGTCAGGCGGGCCACCACAGGCGAGTGGTAAAGATGTGGTTGATGATATAAGCTAGCAAGTGGCCCACTGAATTTGTGTTTGCGTGTGGGGGTAACGCCGGGCTTTGTCTTCTGGAAGGAAAAAAAAAAAACGAAGAGAAGACGCAGGAAGTTATTGCCCGTGTTCTCCGTGTGGCCGTTTGCCTGGGAACCATCCCCAAGGGGAAACTTTGGAAGGCAAAATAGGTGTCTGTGTAAGAGAGAATTAATTTGGGCTAAATGGATGGGAATGAGAAATATTTATTTGGAGCTGGTGTGAATGGGGCACAGGGGGGAACTGGAAAGAAAGGTGATAATTTATGGGGTGTAGATGAACTAAGAATAATCGAGGAGGCGTGAATGATGAAATTAAATGGGATCCAAACAGAGAAGGGTAATGAAAGAGTCGATGTTCGTGGGAGGGGAGGGAAGGCAAAGCTAGAGTGAAAGCCTGCTGGAGCTGGTGAGCGGTGTGAAAGAGAGCTGCTCGCTGTCCAGATGTTTAGAGGAGAAGAGGGGTGGCCTAGTGAAAAAAGCACGAGTCACAATTCCTGGGTTCTAATCCCAGCTTTGCCACTTGCCTGCTGTGTGACTTTGGACAAGACACTTCAGTTTCATGCGCCTCAATTTCCTCATCTGTAAAATGGGGATTCAGTACCTCTTCTCCCTCCTACTTAGACTGTGAGCCCTGAGTGGAACTGGAGCTGTGTCTGATCTGATTAGTGTACCTATCCTGATCGTACTGATTAGTGTATTACCCCAGCACTTAGTACACTTCTTGGCCCATAGTCAGGGCTTAACAAATATCACAATTAGGACACCCTCCTTCTTCATTTCTGACAGACTGTCACTGTCCCCACAGCCAAAGCCTTAATGAAGGCACATCTCCTCCAGGAGACCTTCTCTCACTAGGTTTTCATTTCCTTTTCTTCCACACCCTTCTTTGTCATCCTTGCATTTGGATTTGTGGCCTTTATCCACCCTTCTCTCAGCCCCACAGCCCTTACCCATACATATCTGTAATTTACTTATATTAATGTCTGCCTCCCCCTCTAGACTTTAAGCTCATTGTGGGAAGGGAACATGTCTACCAACTCTGTTCTATTTTACTCTTCCAAGCCCTTAGTACAGTGCTTGGCACAGAAAGTACTCGATCAATATGATTGACCATTTTATTATTAGTGGTGGTAGAATTACTAGTAGTAGGTTTAGGGTAGGTGGTCTGTTGATGGATGTCCATTTAATCCAGTCTCTTTCAACATGGATTCAGGAATTCAGTAGAAGCAAGGCCTGCCTCTTTTTCTTCTCCAAGTTTGGTGGGGAAGGAGGAAAAAGAGGGAATATCAGAGAGGGGGGAAAATGAGGAGAACGCTTGTATTTCATCTCCGATGTGGAAATTTTTTCTAATAGAAGAAGCACTTGGACATTTTCTCTCTCAGAAAATGTAGGAAGATTGTAGTCCTTAGAGACAATAAATCATTGATGTTGTTGATTTGCTTATTGCACCAAGAGAGACTTTTAGAGAGTTGGCTTTTGGATGTGGTCATCTCAGAGTTAGTTGATTTCTTCTGAATTAACAACCTGAGGGAGTGGAAGAAGCCAGAAGCAAGGCAAAGTTTCCCCAAAGCAGCAGACATTTAAACTACGTTTTTTCACTGTGGCTAAGACGTAACTATTAGTTGTGCTGGGGGGAGAAGTAAGGAACGGCATCTCCAGAATAAAGTGTCATCAATGACATTTACTGAATGTTTACTGTGTGCAGAACACTGTAGTAAGCACTCGAGAGAGTCCAATACAACAGAGTTGGCAGGCAGGTTCCCTGCACACAGTGAGCTTACAGTCCAGAGGTAGAGACAGACATTAATATAAATGCATGATTTATAATTTATACATGTGTGCATAATTGCTCTAAGTGTAAGCAAATAGAATTTCAGAAAATGGGAATGTTTTTCTCTAGGAAGAAAGATGAGAACTTGCCTAGCATTACCAACTCCTGCGACATCCCCATACTGTCTGCTTCTTCAGGACATCTTCCCCACTCTTCGTATTTGGTTTTGGGGTTTTTTCCCATCCTCCTCAGTAAATGAAGAATTGTGGTCTCAATCGCACTACTCCTTCAAGCCTAATACTCCCCGTATTCACTCTATCATGATATGTTATCCTCTTCTGCCCATCCCGTTTCTACCATTTTCCGAGACCATCGCCAAAGGTTAAAATGATGGTATTTTTATCTAACCTCAAACACTGCAGTCTGGAGGAAGACTTCTTGAAACTCAGACATGCTGATTCTTAAACATTCTGCCTCCGAAGGCAAAAGAAAAACCTATTATTAAGTCAGAGCTTTATATATTACCAATTAAATGAATACTTTCTCTTAATTAGGCAATGAATACAAACATGCCTACATTCCCCTAATGTTTTGTAGAGTCACAGGGATGGAAGGACCTTAGAAAGCATCAAATCCATCTAAGCTAAACTGTCATGGACAGATGGGTACCCTTTTGCCTTCCTGTGCCTGTTCTGGGATAGGTTTTAATAATAAATTGCAGCAATTGCAAAGTTGGTTTTCACACCCGATCGACCTAAAAGCAATACTGTGAGGCCAAGCTGTTAAGAGACAGTTCTTCATTATCCATGGTAATGGGTAGATTCAGGTAGAACAGTGTTAGTTTAAACTCCAAAGATGACCCTGAAACTTAATTCACTTCTGGACAGTCCATTGCTCAAAGCAGGGGCTTCACCACCCTCCAGAAGCATTTTCCGGCTCCGCAGTTGCCTGCTGGGAGTGACCTTGGGCAAGTCACTTCACTTCTGGAGGCCTCGGTTTCCTCATCTGTTAATTGGAGATTAAATTTCCATTATCCCTCCCTGCTAGACTGGGGCCCCTGGTGGGACAGGGGCACTGCTCAATATGATTATCTCGAATTTACCATAGTAAATTCAAGTATAGTGCTTGGCACCTAGTGGGTGCTCAACAGATACCACCATTATTTGCTTCAATTCCGCTATTCCTAACCTGAATCCCGAACCGCCCGCTAATAGGCTGATGGATGGATGAGTTTGCTTCATCTCGTACTTCTAGGAGAATTTCTGTGGTCTAACCTATGGAAGCCCAACTGGGCTTTTTTTCGTTTTTTAGGTGTTTTCTATGTGTCAGGCACCGTACTAAAAGCTCTGGTAGATAGAAGCTAATCTGGTTGGACACAGTCCAGGTCCCACATGGGGCTCACAGTCTTAATCCCCATTTTACAGATGAAATAACTGAGGCACAGAGAAGTAAAGTGACTTGCTTATTACAGTGTTCTGCGCACAGTAAGCGCTCAGTAAATACAATTGCATGAATGAAAGGTCACACAGCAGACAAGTGGTGGATCCAGAATTAGAACCCAGGTCCTTAATAATACTAATAATAATGATAATGGTGGTATTTGTTAAAGTCTTGCTATGTACTAGGCACTGAGGTGGATACAAGCAGATTAAGTTGTCCTGGGTGGAGCTCACAGTCTCAATCGCCCTTTAACAGATGGGGTAACTGAGGGACAGAGAAGTGAAATAACTTGCCCAAGGCCACACAGCAAAATGGCGGAGCCAGGATTAGAACCCAGGAATTTCTGACTCCCAAGCCCGTGCTCTATCCACTACACCACGCTGCTTCCATGGTCCTTCTGATTCCTAGGCCTGTGCTCTGTTCGCTAGGCCACGCTGCTTGCTTCCAGATCAGCTCTGGAACCATTCCAGGGCTGGGAGTCTAGAAGGTCTAGACTGGCCCTGGGCCATTGCTATCCTGGTGAATCTTCCTTCTCTGGCTCAGTTAATTATAATAATTAGTAGTATTATTATGGAATTTGTTGAACACTTACTGGGTGCCAAGCACTCTGAAAACACAGGGTTGGATTCCATGCATTCAGATCAGACCCAATCCCTGTCCCATACGAGGCTCACAGTCTAAAAATGGGTCCGAACAGGTATTTTATCCCCATCTAATAGATGAGGGAACTGAGGCACGAAGAAGTGAACTGACTCATCCAAGGTCACAGAGCCGGCAAGTGACAGAGCTGGGATTAGAACTCAGGTTTCTTGACTCCGATGCCGGTACCTACCGGATGGAGCAAGGGCCTGGAAGTCAGAAGGACTTGGGTTCCAATCCCAGCTCTGCCACTTGTCTGCTGTGTGACCCTGGGCAAGTCGCTTCATTTCTCTGAGCCTCAGTTACCTCATCTGTAAAGTGAGGATTAAGATATGACCCTCAGGTGGGACTCTGTCCAACCCCATTTGCCTTTATCTACCCCTGAGCTTAGCACAGTGTCTGACACACTGTAAGCACCCAACAAATACCACAGTTATTATTATTATCTTTCCACTAGACCATGCCGCCTCTCCCATTTTTAGGGCTGTTCTTGATATTCAGTTCCCCTCCAGGGGAGGCCCAGCCTGGGACCTCTGGTTGCTCCCCATACTTGGACTAGGACCCTGGAACTTCCCTGCCTTCCTGAATTAAGAAACAAAAGACATCATTTGCCATTTCATAATAATCACTACGGATCAGAGGGAAGATGGAGCGGCTTCCTTCTGCAGACGGGCGGGAAAGATGAGGCTCTCTCAGTCTGAATGATGAAAGCGGAGAGACGGCCTGATTGAAATCTACAAAAACATGAAGCATGGGCAGGGCAAATGCCCGATTGCTCATCAGATCCCACTACACCAGGCCGGAGTGGTCCCCACTGAGGCTTGAAGGTTTGAACAAAATATGGAAACACTAGTTTGCCTACAGGTGCTAAACCTATGCAATTCATGGCCCCACGAAGTGATGCAGGCAGAAAATATGAGTAGGAGCCCCAACTAATCCAGAAATATAGATCAGAGCGTAAGGGAGATGTCTTGTCATCTTACGTTGTCGAGTCATCTCTGACCCTTAGGGACACCACGGACACATCTCTCTCAGAACACCCCGCTCTCCATCTGCAGTCGTTCAGATAGTGTATCCATAGAGTTTTCTTGGTAAAAATATGCAAGTGGTTTACCACTGCCGCCTTCCGTGCAGTAAACCTGAGTCTCCGCCCTCGACCCGCTCCCATGCCGCTGCTGCCCGGCACCGGTGAGTTTTGACTTGTAGCAGATTGCCTTCCACTCGCTGGCCACTGGCCAAGCGAGGAATGGATCGGGTAGGCCTCTGCTTGACTCTCCCTCCCGTAGCCGAGACTGGTAGAATACTGGAAACTCTCCAGGTGCGACCTTGAGAGGGGACCGGGAGATGTCACAGAACCCCAAAGCCTGTGACCTATCTGAGCTGTTTTGTTCCTCTCATTTCCGCTCTGCCGTTCCCAGCTTTGTCCTGGGAAAGAGGATGGGATCAATCGGCCTTCCCTTTTGCTTTGGGAACCAGTTTGGGAAGCTTGAAGTAGGCAAGCTTAACTCTGCCGGAGACGCTTTCTCGGCAGACAGTAACCGCTCTGGCTTGGATGTGCTGCTGATCTAGTCATAGGTGAGATAGGACAGGAGCCTCGAGTGACACCCGGTAAACGGATGGGTCCAGGTGGAATGGTGGGCAACCATTAAATACAGTTATCACGGTATTAACTTCATCTTGTTAAGAGGCTCTCACTCAATTAAGAGGTCATACAGTCTTTGAACTAATGCAGGTTTCAGGAGAGTGGTTTTGTTTGGAATTAGAAGTTGATGAGGGAAAAGGAGGGGCTGCGTAATCCCTCAGCTCAGGCTAGAAAAGCCTGGAGTGAAAAAGGAAGAAGAAAAAGGTTTATTCCAGATCAAGAAAAATGATATCAAGTTGGTCGTGTAGCTCGGGAAATGCTAATAGCCCAGAGGTATGACGGTTGTAAACTAAGTGTGAAGGGGGAATATGAGGAGCCCATAGCTTCTGATGCAAATGAACTGATCAAGACCTTCCTTCAGTGACTTCAAAGTAGGGAGCCCCGGGAGGATCTCAGAATCCATCAGATCACCAGAATGTCGATGGGACAATCTAAAGAAGTTGTTGAGATGCTACATTCCTATTCTGGGGCATGAGTATTCGGGATGAACGGTAGTAACACCGTCATTTTGGATTTACGTAGTCCCTTTTTCCTAGTGGACTAGAGCAAAGCAATAATAGAGTACTATTATTGATTATTCAATGATAGAATACACTTATTGATGATCAATACAGTTATTATTAATAAAAAGTGTCTCCTGTTACCCCTACGAAATGCACAGGTTCTGCAATTTCCGTTCACTGAAAAGGAAACTAGAGTGAGAGATGTTACGTGGACAAGATTCCAGGTCTCTTGGCTTCCCAGGTTAGCATTTAACCCATCCATTCTATCACACCACCTCTATTTAGCACGAGTTGTCGACCTCCTTCGGGAACCAAGATGGAAGGGCAAGCGCTGGAAGCACTTGTTTATCCAGTGGTGCTAAATGTGTGGAATTCATTGCCCCAGGAAGTTATGGTTGCAGAATACATTAGCAGTAACCCCAACTAATCCAGAAATGTAGATCAGAGTGTCCAAGTGGTGCCGCTAAACTGCAAAGCACCAGGAGGACAAACGTACGTCACAGAAGATACCAGAAAGAGAATGTCCTTGACTGTTGAAACTGTTGTTCCTGGGACAGTGATGGAGAAGAGAAGCAGCGATGGAAAAGAGGGCCTCAGTTACCCCATCTGTAAAATGGGGAGTAAAACTGTGAGCCTCACATGGGACAACCTGATCACCTTCTCTCCTTCCCAGCGCTTAGAACAGTGCTTTGCACGTAGGCAGGCCCGCCTCCGTTTTCTCGTTCCCGGTGGTGGAAATGATTCCTTGATTAGACCGTAAGCCCGTCAAGGGGCAGGGACTGTCTCTATCTGTTGCCGATATGTACATTCCAAGCGCTTAGTCCATGGTAAGCCTAGTAAGCGCTCAGCAAATACTATTGAATGAATAGTAAGCGCTTAACAAATGCCATCCTTATTAAAAGACTGGACTTTTAATAAGCAAGCTAGAAGAGTTGTTATTGAAAGCTGCTTCTCTCTTACAGGACTGAGTGTCGAATAGTGTCGAATTCATTCATCTGTACCACGATTTTGTAACTCACAGGCCAAAACAGTCTTTCTTCAGAAGCAGGGAGTTCAACAGGAAAATAAAAATCCATCACTCCAGTGGAACGCCGGGTTATAGAAATAATCACTGTAGCAACAACAGTGCCTGGCACATAGTAAGCGCTCAACAGATGCCATCATTATTATTTACTAAGTTCTTACTATGGGCCACAGTCTAAGAGGTAGAGAGTCCCCTCTTTACAGATACAGAAAACAGCGCAGAAAGGAGGTGAAATAGCCTGCCTTGATAGTAGTGATGATAGCTTGCATTCTAATTCCGTCTCCACGCTTGTCTGCTGTGTGACCTCGGGCCCGTCACTTCGCTTCTCTGTACCTCAGTTTCCTCATCTATAAAATGGGGATTAAGATTGGGAGCCCTGTGTGGGACAGGGACTGCATCCACTCCAATTATGGTGTATCTACCCCAGTGCTTAGAACAGCTCCTGACATAGTAATTGCTTAACAAATACCACTATTATTATTATTATTATTATTTAGCATTTATTTAGTGGTGACCACGTGCAAGGCATTGGATACAAGCGAAACAGGTTAATAATGTTAATAATAATGTTGGTATTTCTTAAGCGCTTACTATGTGCCGAGCACTGTTCTGAGCGCTGGGGTAGACACAGGGGAATCAGGTTGTCCCACGTGGGGCTCACAGTCTTAATCCCCATTTTACAGATGAGGCAACCGAGGCACCGAGAAGTTAAGTGGCTTGCCCAAAGTCACACAGCTGATAAGTGGCCGAGCCGGGATTCGAACCCATGACCGCTGACTCCAAAGCCCGGGCTCTTTCCACTGAGCCACGCTGCTTCCCTAGGTTAGACGTAGCCCCTGTCCCATGCGGGGCTCACAGTCTTAATCCCCATTTTACAGTTGAGGTAGCTGGGGCCAGAGAAGTGAGGTGACTTGCCTGAGGTCACACAGCAGCGTGGGAAGCAGGGCTCAATGGAAAGAGCCCGGGCTTGGAAGTCAGAGGTCGTGGGTTCTAATCCCAGCTCTGCCGCTTGCCAGCTGTGTGACTTTGGGCAAGTCACTTAACTTCTCTGCACCTCGGTTACCTCATCTGTAAAATGGGGACTAAAACTGCGAGCCCCACATGGGACAACATGCTCACCTTGTATCCACCCCAGTGCTTTGCACATAGGAAGCGCTTACAAATACCACTGTTTTTGTTATTATTAAGTGATGGAGCCGGGATTAGAACTCAGGTCCTTTGACTCCTAAGCCCCTGCTCTTCCCACTAGGCCATGCACCTTCTCAGTTAATCAGAATGATTTCAGGGGTTTGAAGGGAACTGAATTCAGAAATCCTGTTCCGTTTATCGTGGCGGGGATAGAGCAATTCATTAAATCTCTAGCTATAAAATGAGGAACTATGTGAGGGGTCACACCATAATATGACACGTATTTAATAAGGGTGTGTTACCATTTGGGCTCATTGGATTTCACAACTTTAGAAGAAGGTTTGGGGAACGTGGTCATAAAATTTTCCACATTCATGAAGACATCGTGATTGTGAGGAATCTTAGGCATATGAGAGTTTGGCAGTTATCAGTTTTATGGGTTCAGTTTTATGGCAGGGTAATAAAGGGCCGAGTGGAGGAGCAGTGTGGCCTAGTGGAAAGAACGTGGGTCTGAGAGCCAGAGTAGCTTCGTTCGAATCCCAGTTCTGCCAGTTGCTTGCTGGGTGACCTTGGGCAAGTCACTGAACTTCTCTGTCTCAGTGTCCTAAACTGTAAAATGGGGATTTAATGCTTGTTCTCCCTGCTACTTATACCGTGAGCTCCATGTGGGACAAATATTGCATCCGTCCTGAATATCTACCCCGGTGCTTGACACGTAGTGAGCACTTAACAAATGCAATAATAATAATAATAGCGATGATCATCATAATGATAAAAATGGCTCATGCACAAAACCAGCACCTTTAGGTAATCTTTCGATAATGTAAGTGTGGTGGGAAGCAGCTTGGCCTAGTGGCAATAACTCAGGCCTAGGAGTCAGAGGACCTGGTTTCTAATTCCAGCTCTGCTACTTTCCTGCTGTGTCACCTTGGGCAAGTCATTTAACTTCACTGTGCTCCCGTTTCCTCATCTCTAAAGTGGGGATTCAAATACTTGTTCTCTCCCCTGCTTAGATTGTGAATTTACTGCATGTGGAAAAGGGATTTTGTCCAACCTCAATATCTTGTTTCTACCCCATTGCTTAGTATAGTGCCTGGCACATAAGAAACATTTAACAAATGCCACAATTATAATTGTGATTATTATTATTATTAGGCTAAACTCACTCCAGGTGCCTTTTTGAATATGAGCTTGGACATCAAATGCAAATTAAATATATATTTGAAAGGTGAAGAGAAAGAAGAAAAGCATGAAATCTCTTCCATCTCTTAGTAGTTTTATCTCCAGCCCAAGGCACCATTAGAACCTGGAAACCCTGCCCTCAAGAAGCTTACATTCTAAGTGGAGGTAAGGGGGAGTGACACACAAGTGCTTAGTACAATGCTTAGTACATAGTAAAGCAAATCAGTAAATACCATTGATGATGATGATGACAACCATATGAGACTATGTAATATTAATCTGTTAAGTGAGTTTGTTGATCCGGATGTTGCATGCATTTTAAAATTTAATTCTATTTAAGCTCTTTTGTTCCAGGTAATAATAATAACAATGTTGGTATTGGTTAAGTGCTTGCCATATGCCAAGCATTGTTCTAAGCACTGGAACAGACAAGGTAATCAGGTTGTCCCACGTGGGGCTCACAGACTTAATCCCCATTTTACAGATGGGGGAACTGAGGCCCAGAGAAGTGAAGAACTTGCCCAAGGTCGCACAGCTGATAAGTGGCGGAGCCGGGAGTAGAACCCGTGACCCCGACTCCCAAGCCTTCGCTCTTTCCGCTAAGCCACGCTTCTTCTCTTACTGAACTAAACACTAGGGTAGGCAAAAGTCCATGTCCCTCATGGGGCTCACAATCTGAATGGGGGACATTTTATTTATGAGGTAACTGAGGCACAGAGAAGCAAAGTGACTTGCCCAAGGACACACAGTAGACAAATGGCAGAGCCAGGATTAGAACCTAGGTCCTCTGAGTCCCAGCCCAAACTCTTTTAACTAGGCCACACTGCTTCTCAATATATATATGTCTGTATATATCTGTAATTTATTTATTTACTTGTTTATTTTTTATATCGGTTTATATTTTGTATTTATTTGTGTATATTAATATGTGTCTCCTCTACTAGACTGTGAGCTCACTGCGGTCAGGGAGTGTGTCTGTTTGCTGTTATACTCTTCTCTCCCAAGTGCTTTGTACAGTGCTTTGCACACGGTAAGCGCCCGATAAATATGATCGATTGAATGAATGAATGCCAGGGGTTCAGAGAGGGGCAATAAAAATGACAAAAGGCGGGCATTAAAATTTCTGTACATGCAAGGATCAAAAGGGTTAGGCCTGCTTTATTTGACACAGAGATGAGAAAGGGGTTACTTTAAGAAACTTTGGTACAGTCCAGTGAGTAGCACCGACGAAGCCCAGTGGGTGCTTCTTTTGACCTCGCCCATAATAATAATAATAATAATAATAATAATTATGGCATTTGTTAAGCACTTACTATGTTCCAGGCATTGTACTAAGCGCTGGGGTAGATATAAGCCACTCGGGTTGGACACAGTTCCCGCCCCACGTGGGTTCACAGTCTCAATCCCCATTTTGTAGACGCAGGTACTGCGGTCCAGAGAGGCAGAGTGACTTACCCAAGGTCACACAGTAGATAAGCGGCGGAGGCAGGATTAGAACCCGTTACCTAATGACTCCCAGGCCGTGCTCTATCCACTACACCATGCTGCAGAAGAATGGGGCTGGCGACCACAGGAAGCATTTTTCACAACTCAGGTGATTTTGTTGAGCAGAGCGGACGGGTTGGAGAAGGGTTTGGGTAACTTCATTCATTCGGTCGTAATCATTGAGTGCTCACTGTGTGCAGAGCGCTGCACTAGTGCTTGGGAGAGTACAACTGAACAATAAACAGACCCATTCCCTGTCCATTAGTTTACAGTCTAGAGGATGAGCTTATAGTCTAGATGAGGGGTACATAATACGTTATTAGAGAGAGCGTCAGAGTTGAAAGAGGAAATGTTGAGACGCTAGAAGGTGCTAGACAGTAAGCTCCCTCTAGATTGGAAGTTCTCTGGGGGCAGGCAACATGTCTGTCATCCCCGTTGAATGGTACACTACCAAGTTCATTCATTCAATAATATTTATTGAGCACTTACTATGTGCAGAGCACTGTTCTAAGCGCTTGGAATGGACAGATCGGTAACAGATAGAGACAGTCCCTGCCCTTTGACGGGCTTACAGTTCTTAGTACGGTGCTCTTCACACAGTAAGCACTCAATCAATACAGTCGACTGAAGGTTCAAGAAGGGTCTTGATGACTTGATGGACAGTTGGTCCGTGTAGGAGATAATTGAGTGCAAATCGAGGGACGTACACCAGTGTGGCCAAGTGGAACGGGCCGGGATATCCAAGGACCCGGGTTCTAATGTTGACTCTGCACCTGTGTGCTGAGGGGCCTTCTCTGCGCCTCGGTTTCCTCATCTATTAAATGGGGATTCGACATCTGTCCCCTCCCCCTTTTAGACCGTGAACCCCCTGTGGGCGGGGACAGGCTCCAACCCGATTATCTTTTATCTGCAACAATTCCACCTCCATCGAGGAACTGTAGCTTGAGAATGATGTGAACGATAACCTTAAATGGAAAGATTTTTGTAGTTCTTGGCTTTCTGCTCTCAGTGTCGTTCTCAGCGTCTGTGAAAAGCGGGAAGATGGTCTTTGTGAAAATCTTTGAATGCCTCAGAAGAATCCCGGTGCATGGTTGTTAGAAAACTAGCCTGAGTCCTAGACCCCTGTGGAGGATGGTTATAAATGGCAGTCAATGAAGAAGTTGAATTTTTTCAGGTCTCCAGTACAAGTAGAGTTAAGGCTTTCTTTCAAAGGGATCATCAAATCTATACCCCAAGACAGGTTGGGGCAGCCTTAGCCCAGATAAATAACGGCCCTATTGCCCGGCATCCTCTGTGTAGGTAGCCTGCGTGAAATTCGAAGGCCAGCACGTTCTAAGGGGCAAGTCAGATAGTAGGAATAATAATGTTGGTATTTGTTAAGCGCTTACTATGTGCCGAGCACTGTTCTAAGCGCTGGAGCACTGTTCTAAGCGCTGGAGCACTTTTCTAAGCGCTGGGATAAAAGGCTGCCTCTGAATCTTAGTTCCTTCCGCAGTTTCGCTAAATAGGATAAAGATTATATGGGCTATCATTTAGCCCGCAGCAGGGCAGAAGTTGACCGACAACCGGGGAGAGGGATTTCTATTCAGGATAGAATAGTAATCATCATAGTGGTTGTGATATTTATTAAGCGCTTCCAAGCATTGTATTAAGCTTTGGGAGAGCTATAAGCCGATCAGGTCCCACATGGGGTTATAGTGAGGAGTGGGGGAACTGGCATTTCATCCCCATTTTACAGATGAGGAAACTGGTATAGATCAATATAGTGACTTGCCCCAAGATCACACTGTAAGCAAGTGGCAGAGCTGGGATCAGACCCCAGTGTTCTGCACATAGTAAGCGCTCAATAAATACTATTGAATTGACTTGAACCCAGGACCTCTGATTCAGGCTTGGGTTCTTTCCACCGGGCCATACCGTACACAGTTAGACGTGTTACCGTGCTTAACATCTTCCCCTGATTTTTGGCTAGTAGAGCTTAGTATTGCCTATCATACTGACCTGAATTGCAAGGAGCTGCTTCAGACGGGGACCTCAACCGAACCCAGTGAGGACTGAGCAGTTTTCAGAGCTGCTTTTTCCTCCCTCTGCCCGCTGTCTCGCTGAACAAGAACAGGGGCCCAGGACGAGGAAGGGAGTTAAATCCTAGCTTCTGGAAGAAGAGACCAAAGAACAAATATATACACGGTCAGTTCTCCTACAAAGCGCGAGTTACATTCTTAGTGACCGTAGCACTAAGGGAAAATTAGTCACCACCCCTGGGATCAGCTCTTTCGGTATTTAAGTGCTAACTATGTGCCAGGCACTGAACTAAGGGCTGGGCTTCATAAAATGTTGAACACAGTCCATGTCCCACATGGGGCTCGTGGTCTTAATAATGTTGGTATTTGTTAAGCGCTTACTATGTGCAGAGCACTGTTCTAAGCGCTGGGGGAGATACAGGGTGATCAGGTTGTCCCACGTGGGGCTCACGGTCTTGATCCCCATTTTCCAGATGAGGTCACTGAGGCACAGAGAAGTTAAGTGACTCGCCCACAGTCACACAGCTGACAGGTGGCAGAGCCGGGATCCGAACCCATCTTAATCCCCATTTTACAGATGAGGTAACTGAGGCCCAAAGAAGTGAAGAGACTTTCCCAAGGACACACAGCAGACGAATGGCAGAGTCGGATTTAGAACCTAGGTCGTTCTGACTCCCAGGCCCGTGCCCTTTCCACGAGGCCACGCTGCTTCTCCTCTCGATAGAAGTGCACTGTGAGATGAGCATTCTCGAATCCTTTTCAGGTGTTCCAGCTAAAACGCTAAAAATTTGGGCTATAAATAAATTGTGGTATTTGTTAAGCGCTTACTATGTGCAAAGCACTGTCCTAAGCGCTGGGGGATACACGGTGAACAGGTCGTCCCACGTGGGGCTCACAGTTTTAATCCCCATTTGCCAGATGAGGTAACTGAGGCACAGAGAAGTTAAGTGTCTTGTGGTAAGGCTGCGTGCGTGGATATTCCTGCCGCTGCTGTTGTCCGCGTGTGTACACGTATTCGAAAAAAAAATGGGGGCTCAAACAAGCTGGTCCCCTCATTTTTCAGTGCCGATTGGGCTCAGGTACAGGAATAGCCGTAATGATAATGACGGTATTTATTAAGTGCTTACCATGTGCTAGGCGCTTCAGGAGATAGAAGATCGTCAGAACGCGGTACTTGCCCTGCACGGGGCTCAAGTCCCAAGACGGCGGAGACTAGGTGTTTTATCCTCATTATAGAGGAGAAAACCCAAATACAGAGAAGTTAAGTGACTTGTCTAAGGTCACACAGCAAGCAGATGACAGAGCTGGGCCTCTAATCTAGGTCTCCTGACTCCCAGGCGCTTGAACTTTCTACTGGGTCGCACTGTCTCCCACCTAGGGTTGGGTTGCTAGATTCTGGCACCTGCAGTTCTCCTATCAGGTTCTTGCTATGTGCAGCAGGATACCTAAGGAAATGGCTTATTTCATCGGTCTGATCTGTAAATACAATCCTCATGTTCTCGGGCTCAAGGATGCTGGAGGTGTAACCCCAATGTGGCGTAGATAGAGAGTAAATGATAATAATAATGATGACGATGATGACGATGGCGTCTGTTAAGCACTTACTCTGTGTCAAACACTGTTCTAAGCACTGGGGTAGATACAAGCTACTCAGGTTGGACGCAGTCCCTGTCCCACTTGGGACTCCCAGTCTTAATTCCCATTTTACAGATGAGGGAACTGAGGCACAGAGAAGTGAAGTGACTTGTCCAATATCACTCAGCACACAGGTGGTGGAGCCAGAATTGGAACCCAGGTCCTTCTGACTCCCAGGTCCGTGCTCTTTCCACTAGGCCGTGCTACTTCTATACATGCATACGTACCCGCACGTACCTACAGACCTCTAACAGCATATATAATAATGTTGGTATTCGTTAAGCGCTTACTATGTGCAGAGCACCGTTCTAAGCGCTGGGGTAGACACAGGGGAATCAGGTCGTCCCACGTGGGGCTCACACTCTTAATCCCCATTTTCCAGATGAGGGAACCGAGGCACGGAGAAGTGAAGTGACTTGCCCACAGTCACCCAGCTGACAAGGGGCGGAGCCGGGATTCGAACCCATGACCTCTGACTCCAAAGCCCGGGCTCTTTCCACTGAGCCACGTATATGTATGTGTGTGTATTGTAGTACACGCACATAGGAAACAGCATGGTCTAGTGGAAAGAGCTTGGGCCTGGGAATTAGGCCCTGGGTTCTAATATCAACTCCTCCATTTGCCTGCTGTGGGACCTTGAGCAAGTGACTTGACTTTGCTGTTGCGTCAGTTCCCTCATCTGCAAAATTGGGATTCTCTGCCTGTTCTCCCTTTTAATACCTGCACGTGTAAGCCTTCCTTGGAACACCAAAGGTATTGTTGGGTTGAGCGTTTTAGAAAATGATCTGTATTGATTTTTCTCTATTAGATCTCCACAACTGCTCAAACATCTAGGTTTATTCATTCATTTATTCAATAGTATTTATTGAGCGCTTACTATGTGCAGAGCACTGGACTAAGCGCTTGGAATGGACAAATCGGTAACAGATAGAGACAGTCCCTGCCCTCGGACGGGCTCACGGTCTAATCGGGGGAGACGGACAGACGGGAACAGTAGCAATAAATAGAATCGAGGGGATGAACATCTCATTAAAACAATAGCAACTAAATAGAATCAAGGCGATGTACATTTCATTAACAAATAGGGTAATGAAAATATATACAGTCGAGCGGACGAGTACAGTGCTGAGGAGATGGGAAGGGAGAGGGGGAGGAGCAGAGGGAGATGGGGGGAAAAGAGGGTTGAGCTGCGGAGAGGTGAAGGGGGGACGGTAGAGGGAGCAGAGGGAGAAGGGGAGCTCGGTCTGGGAAGGCCTCTTGGAGGAGGTTTAAATTTCCTTCCCCAAATAGCGCGTCACCCCAGTGGAATTAATTGCTGCAGGTGACTTATTCTCGGGTCAACCAAACAGTTCTGGCCGAGCGGTAGTAGCCGTCCTCCCTGCCCGGTGCCCAATTTTGCCACTCCAGACGAAACCAGAGGACCCTTCGTGAGGAATTTGCAACTGGTGGTTCAGGCCTGTTGACCACGCAAGTCTTTTTCTGGCAATTTCAAAAATCCGGAGTGATGGAGACAGCTCTGCTTTCTTTCTGGAATAGTGAAATGAGTTATTTTATGCATTTCTGCTGTTCAACAGAATGTTTTGGGCTGTTCATGGGCAAAACCGTGCAGACCGCGCCAAATAGAGAGTGTTGCCTAATCGCAATTAATGCCTTTTCACTAACCCAGGCGTTGGAATTGACAGGTTGAAAAGATATCATGGATTAGTAAGAAACACGGGCAGAGGATGAACTGTATTCATTTTGTTGGTGTTTTCATTCATTATTATTTTGGTTTCGGTTTGTTTTGTTGAGCGTCTTGAGGCTTCGAAGTAGAACCTAAATTCTGTCATCGTCTGAGATTTTTTTTTGAGGTCTCCCAATATCTCCGGGGACCAAATGATGGCAGCTTGAAGCTGCGGAGAAACAGTAATTAGGGCAAACCATAGTGCTGTGCCATGATTGGGGAAAATGTGAGAAAGGAGAGAGGAAAAAAACGCAACAGACAGACTCGTACAGCTTGTTACTAGGAAACCACATCAGCACTAAATACAGCGTGCTAATTGGCTATCCTGTTACTGCCAGGGTACCAGCCCGGGCCTGCCACACAGCTGTTTCTGCTCTTTCCGGTTGCTAGGTAACTGCATCATTTTTTTTCCCCTTTGTATTCCGGAGGCTAATTGGCTACTTCTGCTACTGGTATTGCTGCTGGGTACCAGTTTGGGCCTGCTGCTCAGCTTTTCTCTCTAGGGACTTGAGGAGGAGGAGGGGAAGAGGGAAGAAGGAAAGATATGTCGGCAATTAATGGAGCATAAGTGCAAATTCTACCCAGTGTCTGGCACCTGCGTCCCCCAGTCCTGTTTTCTAAACGAAATCCTTCATTTTAGAAGATGCGTTAGAAACCTCTCCCTTCCCCGCTTTGCTTTAAGGATTTACTTAAAAGGAAATGATAATTTTGAAGGCTTTATTATTCAAATTACAAATCTCACCTACCTGGCTGAGAGTCAGGGCACTGTTGACTCCGCGGACTCACGTTCGATCATTTGTGCTAATGGAATACGTACAGCCGATAAAAATAGCTAATCCAGAGACAGAACGGCAATCTTTAATGTTTCAAAGGGTCGCTCTTTTATCCTGTAAGTCTGTTTAGTGATCGTTCTTTGTTATGCGAGAGCCGGAGAGGAACCTAAGTGGAATAAGAGCAGATAGAGTTCATGCATTTCACATGATGGGTTTAACCTTTTTCTCCCCCAGCTACGGTTTAAATAACCTCCTTGCCTTACGAGCAGGCGGGGGGGGGGGGGGGGGGGGGGGGGCAGAGGGTAAAGGTGCAGATCTGCAAACACCATTGCCCTCCGCTCCGGACGGATTATTTTCCAGAGGAATTGGCGACGACGTTTGAGCCTGAGGAATTTGGACCGCACTGTCTTCTCTGTTTCAAAAGCAGCGTGGCTTAGTGGCAAGAGCCCGGGCTCAGCAGTCAGAGGACATGGGTCCGAATCCTGGATCCGCCACTTATCAGCTGTGTGACTTTGGGCAAGTCACTTCACTACTCCGTGCCTCAGTGCCCTCATCTGTAAAATGGGGATTAAGTCCGTGAGCCCCCGTGGGACAACCTGATATCCTTGTACCTACCGCAGTGCTTGGAACAGTGCTTGGCACGTAGTAGGCACTTAAATACCATTATCATTATTATTAATATAGCCATTTCTAAGCTGGTCTCTCAGCAGCGGCTTTTTTGCAGTCTATTCCTATGGAGTGGAGAGAGCTGAAAAGTAAACATCCCCTCAGAGGGAGACCCCCATTAATAATGATGGTATTTGTGAACCGCTTACTACGTGTCAAACACTGTTCTAAGCGCAGGGGTGGATGCAAGCAAATCAGGTTGGACACAGTCCCTGCCCCACATGGGGCTCACAGTCTTAATCCCGATTTTACAGATGACGACACAGAGTCGCAGGGAAGTGGAACGATTTGCCCAAGGTCACGCAGCAGACGTATGGCGGAGCCAGGATTACAACCCAGGTCCTTCCCATTCCCAGGACCGTGCTTATCCATGCTGCTTCCCATGCTGTCGTTGCATCGGTGCCGTCAGGTTTTTAATTCTGAATGCGTTGGCACACACCTCGCCAAAGCTGTTTTTGTGTAGTTTCTTTATTCCTAGCAAAACAAAAAATTGTAAACAAAACAAAGCTACACTTCAGTTGAAAGAGAAAAGCGTGGGGTAACTCCATTTCTCTCCACACCTTTCATTGTTTGAGAGGATTATTATTCCATTTCTTAGACAACGGTGACACTTATTGAAGCAGCAGGATGCAAGGACCTGTAAAAGCAGCAGAAAGTGAGGGGGAATGTGAGGAATGAGTTTCGCATTGGCTCCTAAGAAACTCGACGTAAATTGGCTCCTTAGAAAAAGTAGCTTTAGCCCCCTGGGAATGAGTCCATTAGAGCTGTGGCTTCAGGGAAGTTGAAATAGACTGAGTGATATGCAAGGAAGCTCTCTGCAAATATGCTCAGTTTCACTCAGTGTTTGAAATTGAAATCTTAGGGACCTGTTTTCCGGATCAGGATGTCTGATCGGCTCAGTTGGCACCTGGCCGCTCCCTGAAATTCTCCGTGAGAGGTCCAGGTGCTGTCCTTTTTCCGAGGGAAAGGAAAGAAGCAACGCACCTCTATTTTGGATGAAAGGGCATTAAGGTTCTTGAGAAATGCTCAAACCAAGCGCAGGTTTTTGGGGGGAAAAAATCCTCCAGATATTTATCTCGAGGCCTTCAATCAATCGATCAATCCTATTCAGTCAATCAGTGGTGTTCATTGAGTGCTTGCTATGTGCACTGTTCTAAGAAGTCACTGTGGGCAGAACACTGTCCTGAATGCTTGGAAGAGTCCAGTACAGTTGAGGTGGTAGACACGTTCCCTGCCCTCAAGGAACTAGCCATCTAATGGGAGCTTTGAAAGTGAAGTGACAATAATTATAATTTTAGTATGTGTATGTTCTCAGTGGTGTAATTCGTGCAGAGGTAGATATACAAGATAATTGGGACAGACACACTCCCCGCCCCACATAGAGCTCATGGTTTAAAGGGGAGTGAAAAGGAGCAATTTACCAGGTGTTGAGAGAGAGGAATTCAGATCCACAGCAAGCAGTTTTAAAACAACTTGAGCCAATCTGCTGCTTCCTCCACATCTCTTTAGTGGATGACTTGCCTTTGTGAAGTGTCCATTCTTTCACCAAGAAAAAGCATCAGAAGTGAAGATCTCCATACTTCACCTGAAAAGTTGTCGGCTTATTCTGGTTTCTGGTTTCTTTTTTCCGGTGATATCTGTCGTCATCAAACAGTGACAATTTCCAGTTGGAATGGCATAATACTCAAAGAGAGTATGTAGAAGCAGCATGGCCTAGTGGAAAGAGCACAGGTCTGGGAGTCAGAGGACCTGGGTTCTAATCTCCTTTCTGCCAATCACATGCTGTGTGACCTTGCGCAAGTCACTTACTTCTCTGTACTTCAGTTCCCTCATCTGTAAAATGGGAATTAAATCCTCCTACCTCCAATTTAAACTGAGAGCCCCATGTGAGAAAGGGATTGTATACAACCTGATAAACTTGTATCTACCCTGGTGCCTAGAACAGTGTTCAAGACTTAATAAACATTGTAAAAAAAGTAAAAAAGAAAAAAAAAGGATTGTGAGGTATTAGGTTCATTCTTCACTGACCCCTCCTCTTGTCATTTCTCGATAGATTTTCCTGCCCTCTCTCATCCTCCCGAGGAAAATCAACCAAACGAACGCCCGACAACTGCAACATCTTTGCTGACTCTCTCTCTTTGTCAAACTAATTAACTGAGTTCTTTAGGCCCCTGATGTTAACCCGGGTTGCTCTTTTAAGGGTGGATAGGTTAGGGCGATTGTCTACATCTCCCGCAGTCACTGCGGTTAGGAATCTGAACTAAAAATAAGCACGTATCATTTTCACCTTTCTTGGACTGAGCTAACTCTGGAGGCCAGTGCTTTGTCGTTGCTTTGTTTTTGTTTCTAAGCTGGAAAACTACCTATTGCCCAAGTCTTTTGCAACAGCTTTTTGTGCGTTTGGTGGGCAACCTCTGGTGCCAGCAAGAAATCCGCTTGCTACACAGGATTGCAGTTTTCACTTCACGATTTCAGGGAGGGATCTGAATACTCGCTGCCTCTACCCCGCAGCTCAAGGAAAAAGGTCCCTGTCCTCTAAAAAACCAGAACCTGATGGGAAAGCATGGGGTAGGTGAATAAGATAAAGTGGCAGAAGAAAGATCAGGTGGTGTTCACCTTTTGGGGGAATTGCCTGGTGCGATATTTATGCTGAGGGTTCAGCGAGCACTTTCCAAGCTGGCTAGTAGTAATGACATTTATATTTTATTGTTTTATGGTGTTTGTTAAGTCCCAGGCACCATACTAAGCGCTGAGGTAATTACAGGCTCATCAGGTTGCGCGCAGTCCGTGTCCCTCATGGGGCTCACAGTCTTAATCCCCATTTTACAGATGAGGGAACTGAGGCCTGGAGAAGTGAGGTGACTTGCCCAAGGTCACAGAAGAAGAGTGGTAGAGTCGGAATTAGAAGCCAGGTCCCTCTGACTCCGAGGCCCCGGCTCTATCCACTAGGCCAAGCTACTTCTTCACACCTATTGAGTGCCTATGGGCTGCAAGACACTGTACTAACTACTTGGGAAAGTATATCAAAATTATGGGACATATCCCCTCCCCATAAGGCACTTACACTCTAATGGGGGAAAAGGACAGAAAAAGATTTATTACTAATTGAATCAGAATACCTAATCAGTCGATCAAATCAATCAGTTTGTACTTTCAATCAATTATAATAATGTCGGTATTTGTTAAGCGCTTACTTTGTGCCAGGCACCGTTCTAAGCGCTGGGTTACATAGAAGGTAATCAGGTTGACCCACTTGGGGCTCACAGTCTTCATCCCCATTTTACAGATGAGGTAACTGAGGCACAGAGAAGTTAAGTGACTTGCCCAAGAACACACAGCTGACAAGCAGCGACGCTGGGATTAAGAACCCATGACCTCTCACTCCCAAGCCCGTGCTTTTTCCACTAAGCCATCGAGCACTTACTCTCTGCAGAGTACTATACTAAGCGCTTGGGAGAGTACAAAATGACAGAGTTGGTGGGCACATTCCTTACCCATAATGAGCTTACGGTCTTTTCATTCATTCACTCAGTTGTATTCATTAAGTCCTTACTGTGTGCAAAGCACTGTACTAAGTGCTTGGGAGAGTGCACTATGACAATAGACAGACACATTCCCTATCCACAACATTTGGTTTTCTATATATACAAGAGCCAAGGAAGGGTAGAGATAAATTCCTAAATGTCAGAGGGATGTGTTTGGTTTGTAAGCCATGGTTTGATTTAATTTCAGAAACTGGAATGGGGTTCTCCCGTTAATAGTCACTCTGAGATTCTGCTGTGATACTATCGCCTAGATTTTCACGACCCTTCTTGCAGATTCAGAAATGTCTGGATCCTGGGTCTGCCAACTTCTTTTTTTTTTTTCCAATTAGATTATAACATGTGATGAGAAAACTCAAGAAGTGCCTGAAAGCTGTTAGTATTTGAGTAGGTGCTTTCTCCGAACCATTACCGAGTCAGGACCACAGCCCGAACGGCGCAACTTTCTCGGAAATTCCGATTAAATGTGCTCTTGGACGCTCTGATCTGCCTACCTAAAGCCGCCCTCTGCCAGAATCATTTGGCTTTGGCATTCTCTCGTACTTCCCATTGGTCCCCGTTCGGAACTGTAACATATTGTTTTTGTGATTCATTTAGGGAATTGCTACTTTTAGTGGGAAGAGCGTGGGCCTTGGAGTCAGAGGACCTGGGTCCTAATGCCAGCTTGTCCACATAATAAGAATAATAATATTGGTATTTGTTAAGCGCTTACTATCATGTGCAGAACACCGTTCTAAGCGCTGGGGTAGACACAGGGGAAGCAGGTGGTCCCACGTGGGGCTCACCCAGCTGACGAGTGGCCGAGCCGGGATTCGAACCCATGACCTCGGACTCCAAAGCCCGTGCTCTTCCACTGAGTCATGCTGCTTCTCTTTGTGATCAGCTGTGTGACCTCGAACTAGTCATGTAACCTCTCTGCCTCAGTTTCCTCATCTGTAAAATGGGGATTCAATACCTGTTCTCCCACCCGCTTAGACTGTGACTCCCATGTGGGACAGGAATTGTGTCCAACCTGATTATTTCAGAGACTGTGAGCTCATCGTGGGCAGGCAATGAGTCTACCAACTCTTGTTGTAGTGTACTCTTCCAAGCACCTAGTACAGTGTTCTGCACACAGTAAGCACTCAATAAATTCAATTGATTGATTTGTTGTTCAGTACAGCGCTTGGCACAAAGCACTGAACGACCACAGTTTTTATAATTCTTAACTACCAAAGAGTTAGTGTACATTTGACCCCATTGTCATGGGTGGAAAGTTCAAAAACAATTTCCTTGAGATGATTTGTGATTGCTTTTGCCGACAGACCTGTTTTATTTATGATTTTCGCATTAACTGCCCAACCCTGGGGGGTAGATTGGACAGAGCAGCTGACTGGGAGTTCTAGTTCTGTTTCCCCTTCTGCCATGCTGTGTGATCTTTAGGATAAGCCCCTCATCTTAGATTCATCCTCTGTGTCAGCCCTGTAGGGAAATAAATGTGTGAAAAATGCTTCGAGTTCCTCGGAAGAAAGGATTCGTATTACGTTTTCCAAGGACTTTCTGTTCATGACCACCAGTTATACACGCTGGGATCCGTCTGCTTTCACACACGTGGAAAGAACAGTCAGAAATCTCAGATCCAGCCACAAAGGACAACAGTATATTATGATAATGCTCTCCAGCAATGTCCTTGGGCTTTAAAGATAATGCTATTAATGGTGTTACTTTTGTGCGTACGAATAGGGCTGAAGGGAATGATTTATGATACTGCCCTTTATTTTTGAATCCCCCACACTTTTTAAAATGGTATTTGTGAAGTCCTTACTATGTGCCGGGCACTGTACTAAGCGCCGGGGTAGCTACGAGACAATCGGGTTGGACACAGCCCGTGTCCCGCATGGGGCTCAGAGTCTTAATCCCCATTTTACAGATGAGGTACCTGAGGTACAGAGAAATAAGTGAGAAGAGGAAAGGAGGGCTTGGTCAGGGAAGGCCTCTTGAAGGAGATGTGCCTTCAATAAGGCTTTGAGGAGGGGGAGAGTGATTGTCTGTCAGATAGGAGGAGGGAGGGCGTTCCAGGCCAGAGACGGGACGTGGGCGAGAGGTCAGCGCACCGACCCTCTGCCCCACCATTACAAGCTGCCTGACTTCCTAACAGTTGTCCCGGAAGGGACAAGAAGAGTCCAGACTCAGTCGATGCCCCATAAACCTGTACCCTCGATGGCACGGAGCCCTGAGGATGAGCTAATTGCGATATCATTTATTGAGTGCCCACTGAATGCAACACGTTGTAATAAGTGCTTGGGAAAGGATAGAAGTAGAGACCCGTTACTTGCCCACAAGGAGCTTGCCCTCTAATAGGGGAGGCCAACAGCCTTCTGCCTCTGCCTGTCCCCTTCCTACAAGATAGATCTTCTGGGTGCTACTTCCTGTTTGGGCAGGTAATAGCTTCCTTTCCCGGTGCTGTGACAAGCTGATACCCCTGTTTAGCTGATACTGTTCATCTTTGGTGCTCGAGAGTCTTTTCTTCTCCCCAACCTTCCTGCCGATTTTGGGGTGTGGGGAAAGCCGGGTGATTAGTGGCGTTTCCGGAAAAGGATCGGTCATTCTAATGGCAAACTCAGAGAATATTCGACAGCCACACGTGATCTTGCCCTCAGTGCTTTCTTGCTTTCGAGGACCAGGTTTTTCCGACTTGAAAGGTTCATTTCCTAAATAAAAACAGCCTTAACGCAATTTTACTGTTTCAGATGGCTGAGGGGAAAAAAAAAGTCGAATATTTATAAAAACACCCACACACCTTCAGTGATTACCATGACTAAAAATTCAGAATGTTTACGAAAATATTTCATTTGATTTGCGATCCTGCGTTTGCTTACTTTCTTTTAAGTTTCCGGACTAGGATCTTGGTTTTGTTTACATTGTGTGGACTTCAAAGGTGAAAAGGGGCCTTATGAAGTGAACGGCACTTTTTAGTGTGGAAGTGTTGCCTGTATAATGGTTCTTTGGCAGTTCTTTGGGGTAGAAGTTTTGTTATGTGTGAGATTTGATACCATTGGCCAATGTAACCAGAAATGTACTCTTTACAGCAGCATCTCAGCAAAGGAGACTTCAGAAAATTCCACCAGAAATACTTCAGAGAAGCTATTCCAGAAAAATTTAGAAATGCCAACATTTTGATGATTATAGGTGAAAGCTAAAGATTGAAAGACAACACATTTTGGTTCTCATCCCAACTCTGTCCTGACTTGCCAATTGACTAAAGTCTTTTCACTTTTCAATGTCTCTGTTTTTCTGCATGTGAAAGTTGGGAAAATGCAGCTATCCTTTCCATCTTTAAGGGATCTGAATGTCAGCTCCCTTCTGAAAAATGTTGGGTGTATATCTATAAAAATACACATACACTCAAACACACGCACACACACAGTGCTGGTACCTGGGTAAGAAGTTAGCCAACTGGGTGGTTTATATGTTATCAGTCAATCAGTCATATTCATTGAACACTAACTGTGTGCTGAGCACTGTACTAAGTGCTTGGGAGAATAGAGAAGCAGCGTGGCTCAGTGGAAAGAGCACGGGCTTTGGAGTCAGAGATCATGGGTTCGAATTCCGGCTCTGCCACTTGTCAGCTGTGTGACTTTGGGCAAGTCACTTAACTTCTCTGTGCCTCAGTTACCTCATCTGTAAAATGGGGATTAAGACTGTGAGCCCCACGTGGGACGACCTGATTCCCTTGTGTCTACCCCAGCCCTTAGAACAGTGCTCTGCACATAGTAAGCGCTTAACAAATACCAACATTATTATTATTATTACAATATAACAGAGTTGGTAGACAAGCTCCCTGCCCACAACAAGCTTACAATCTGCAGGGAGAGACAGACATCAATAGAAGTAAATGTTACGGATATGTACATAAGTGCTGTGGAGCCGAGGGAGGGGGGTGAATAAAGTTAGCAAATCAGCGTGATGGAGAAGGGAGTGGGAGAAGGGGAAATGAGGGCTTAAGTCAGGGAAGGCCTCTTGGAGGAGATGGGCCATCAGTAAAGCTTTGAAGGTGGGGCGAGTCAATGTCTGACAAATATGAAGAGGGAGGGTGTCCCAGGCCAGAGGCAGGAGGTAGGTGAGTGGTCGGCGGCGAGATAGATGAGTTCGTTGAGTAGGTTGCCATTCCAGGACTGAAGTGTACAGGCTGGGTTGTAATAGGAGAGCAGCAAGTTGAGGTTGGTGGGGTGGGGAGGTGATGCTCTGCTTTAAAGCCTCAGGTCAGGAGTTTCTGATGGATGCAGAGGTGGATGGGCAACTACTGGAGGTTCTTGAGGAGTGAGAAAACACGGACTGATTTTTTTTAGGAAAATGATCCAGACAGCAGAGCGAAGTGTGGACTGGAGTGGGATTGCTCTCTCTACGGTCACCCGTGACCTCCTTCTTGCCGAATCCAATGGCTCCTACTCCATTCTGATCCTCCTTGACCTCTCTGCTGCCTTTGACACCGTCGACCATCCCCTCCTCCTCCACGCCTTATCTCACCTCGGCTTCACGGACTCCGTCCTCTCCCGGTTCTCCTCTCATCTCTCTGGCCGGTCATTCTCGGTCTCCTGTGCGGGCGCCTCCTCCCCGTCCCATCCTTTAACTGTTGGAGTTCCTCAAGGGTCAGTTCTCGGCCCTCTTCCGTTCTCCATTTATACTCACTCCCTCGGTGAACTCATCCGCTCTCACGGCTTCGACTACCATCTCTACGCAGATGACACGCAGATCTACATCTCCGCCCCTGTCCTCTCCCCCTCCCTTCGGGCTCGCATCTCCTCCCGCCTCCGGGACGTCTCCACCTGGATGTCGGCCCGCCACCTAAAACTCGACATGAGCGAGACCGAGCTCCTCGTCTTCCCTCCCGAACCCGGTCCTCTCCCAGACTTCCCTATCACCGTGGATGGCACCACCGTCCTTCCCGTCTCTCGGGCCCGCGATCTCGATGTCATCTTTGACTCGTCTGTCTCGTTCACCCCACGCGTCCTATCCGTCACCGAGACCTGCCGGTTTCACCTCTACGATATCGCCGAGATCCGCCCTTTCCTCTCCACCCAAATGGCTACCTTACCGCTAAGGGCTCTCGTTATATCCCGGCTAGACTACTGTGTCGGCCTTCTCTCTGACCTCCCTTCCTCCTCTCTCGCCCCGCTCCGGTCTATTCTTCACTCCGCCGCCCGGCTCATCTTCCCGCAGAAACGCTCTGGACCTGTCACTCCCCTTCTTAAACACCTCCAGTGGTTGCCTATCGACCTCCGCTCCAAACAAAAACTCCTCACTCTAGGCTTCGAGGCTCTCCATCACCTCACCCCTTCCTATCTCTCCTCCCTTCTCTCTTTCCACCGCCCACCCCGCACGCTCCATTCCTCCGCCACCCACCTCCTCACCGTCCCTCGGTCTCGCCCATCCCGCCGTCGACCCCCGGGCCACATCCTCCCGCGGTCCCGGAACGCCCTCCCTCCTCACCTCCGCCAAACCGATTCTCTACCCCTCTTCAAAACCCTACTTAAAACTCACCTTCTCCAAGAGGCCTTCCCAGACTGAGCTCCCCTTCTCCCTCTACTCCCTCTACCGCCCCCCCCTTCACCTTACCGCAGCTTAACCCTCTTTTCCCCCATTTCCCTCTGCTCCTCCCCCTCTCCCTTCCCCTCCCCCCAGCACTGTACTCATCTGCTCAACTGTATATATTTTCATTACCCTATTTATTTTGTTGATGAAATGTACATCGCCTCGATTCTATTTAGTTGCCATTGTTTTTACGAGATGTTCTTCCCTTTGACTCTATTTATCGCCATCGTTCTCGTCCGTCCGTCTCCCCCGATCAGACCGTAAGCCCGTCAAACGGCAGGGACTGTCTCTATCTGTTGCCGACTTGTTCATTCCAAGCGCTCAGTACAGTGGTCTGCATATAGTAAGCGCTCAATAAATACTATTGAATGAATGAATGAATGAATGAATGAATGAATGAATGAATGAATGAGACAGGGAGGTCAGCTAAGAGGCAGATACAGAATCAAAGCGGAATTGGATAATTGCTTGGATTAACATGCGGATGGAGTTTGGATGGAGAGGATAGGGTGGATTTTAGCTATGTTGTGAAGGCGGAACCGAAAGGATTTACGGCAGATTGAATATGTGGGCTGCGTGAAAGATGAGTCAAGGATAATGTCCATGTTATGGCTTGCAAGGTGGAAAGGATGGTGTGCTGTCTACAATTATGGGACAGTCTTGGGGGTACAGGGAGTGGGTGGGTAGATAAGGAGTTCTGTTTTGGACAGGTTAAGTTTGAGGTGTCGATGGGCCTGAAGGCAGGAGGAAGTGTAAGATTGCAGAGAGGGAGAGAGATCAGGGTCGGAGCTGTAGAAAAGGGACTCATCTGCATAGATAATAATGTTGGTATTTTTTAAGCGCTTACTAGTGCAGAGCACTGTTCTAAGCGCTGGGGTAGATACAGGGTAATCGGGTTGTCCCACGTGAGGCTCGCAGTGAATCCCCATTTTACAGATGAGGTAACTGAGGCCCAGAGAAGTGAAGTGACTTGCCCACAGTCACACAGCTGACAAGTGGCAGAGCCGGGAGTCGAACCCATGACCTCTGACTCCGAAGCCCGGGCTCTTTCCACTGAGCCACGCTGCTTCACAGATGTGGTAGTGGAAGACACGGGAGCAAATGAGTTCTCCAAGAGAGTGAGTGTCAATGGAGAATAGAACCTAACCTTGAAGGACTCCCCCAGTTAGGGTGTTGGAGGCAGAGGAGCCTGTGAAAGAGACTCAGAAGAGCGGCGTGAAAAATAGGAGAATCAGAGGAGGACAAGATCGGCGAAGCCAAGATTGGGTAATGTTTCCAGGAGAAGGGGGATTGGATTTGACAAGAAAGAGATCATTGGTGACCTTTGAGAGGGCGGTTTCTTTGGAGTGGAGGGGACCGAAGCCACATTGGAAGCCATCGAGGAGAGAATTGGAGGAGAGGAACTTGAGACGGCAGATTTAGAGAACTTGCTCAAAGATTTTGAAGAGGAATGGTAGGAGGGATATGGGGTGTTAACTGGAGGAAACCGTGGGGTCACGGGAGGATTTTTTTAGGGTAGGGAAGACACGAGCATGTTTAAAAGCAGTGGCGACAAGCCGTTGGAGAGCCACAGTTGAAGATGGCAGTCAGGGAGGGAAGAATAGAAAGGACAAATGCTTTGATAAAGTGCAGAGGTTTGGGGTCGTATGTGCCTGTGGAGGGGGTGGATTTTGAGAGGAGACAGGAGATCTCCTCCGGAGATACTGTTGGGAGAGAAGGGAGAATTGAAGAAGAGGCAGGAGGAGGGAGGGACTGCAGAGGAGCAGGGGAGATTTAGGGAGATCACACCTGCTAGTTTCAATTTTCTCAGTAAAGTAGGTGGCCAAGTCCTTAGGGGCAAGAGGTGAGGGAGGTGGGAGTGTTGGGGGGTAGGAGGATGCTCCTTCTACTATTTAGACTAGTCATACTACTATTACTGCTAGAGAAGCAGAGTAGCTTTGTGGAAAGAGCACAGGCCTGGGATCAGAAGACCTGGGTTCTAATTCCAGACCCACCGCTTGCCTGCTACTTAGGTAAGTCACTTAACTTCTCTGGGCTTCGGTTTCCTTATCTGTCAGATGGAGATTAAAGGCCTCCCACTGGAGTCTTTGAGCCCCAGGTGGGAGGGGGGAAATTTGGCACATATGTTAAGTACTAAACATATACCACAGTTATGACTGCTACTGCTCCTCCTCCTCCTCCTCCTCCTCCTCCTTAAAAGAGCGGACCTACTCCGTCCCAGGCAGGAGACTAAACTCCCTGACTTGTATGACGCTGTTGAGCTCTTCTTGCCTCAATTTTGTCTAACTCTCCCCCTACCTCTCAACCACATCCTGCCTCTGGCCTGAAACACCCTCCCTGTCCATGTCTGGCAGACGGTCACTCTCCCCCGCTTCAAAGCCTTATTGAAGGCCCGTCTCCTCCAAGAGGCCTTCCCGGACAAAGCTCTCCTTTCCTCTTCTCCCACTCCCTTCTGCATCACCTTGACGGCTCCCTTTATTCATCCCTCCCCACAGCCCCGTTGCACTTGTATACGCGTCTGGAATTGTATTTATTTCTATTTATGTCTGTCTCCCCATCTAGACCGTAAGCTCATTGTGGGCAGGGAATTTACCTGTTATATTGCGTTCTCCCAGGCATTTAGAACAGTGCTCTGCACACAGTAAGCACTCAATAAATACCACTGACTTACTGACTGACTGACTGACCGAACCGCGTCCCGTCTTGCGTGATTCTCTCTGGGGGAGATTGAGCACTCAGTGTTGCAAGCTCTACCCCACAGTTCAATCAATCCATCAGTGGTATTTATTTAGCACTTATTGTGTGCGGAGCACTGTACTAGACCCTTGGGAGTTGGGAGACGTTTCCTACCTACGGTTTACGGTCCAGAGGGAGGAGTTTTCAGTTTAGGGGGGCAGACCCCTGCTTCCTTACCGGTTGGCCACGACCTTCAGCTTCAGCCTTTAGCTACTGCCATTTTGACAGTTTCCGAAAAGGTTTCCGAACGCCGTCTGCCTCTCCGCTGGGGGAGATTCCTGTCCTTGTCTGGATGGACCTTGACGTTTTCCCCAATGTCAATCTGCTAAAAAGAGAAAGCGTCGTGAGCCAACCTGGAAATGGAAATAATCCTTTCTGTGGAAAAGAGTCTTCCGACGGGGTTTCTCACGCCTATCCCCATTACATTAGTTGGGGGGAATCGATGACCTTGAGATGAATTTCGATTCATCCAGTGTGAGGAGAATAAAGCCATAAGGAAAAGGAACGGTTCCCGCAGCTTTGGGTGCATCAAATCTTTATGCAGACATAATCAGCCCAGCCCAGCCACTTGTCTGCTGTGTGGCCTTGGGCAAGTCACTTCACTCCTATGCCTCAGTTACCTCATCTGTAAAATGGGGATGGAGACTGTGAGTCCCATGTGGAACAGGAACTGTGTCCAACCCATTTGCCGGTATTAGAGAAGCAGCGTGGCTCAGTGGAAAGAGCCCGGGCTTGGGAGTCGGAGGTCATGGGTTCGTATCCCGACTCTGCCCCTTGTCAGCTGTGTGACTTTGGGCAAGTCACTTCACTTCTCTGTGCCTCAGTTCCCTCATCTGTACAATGGGGGTGAAGACTGTGAGCCTCACGTGGGACGACCTCATTCCCCTGGATCTCCCCCAGCGCTTAGAACAGTGCTCTGCACGTAGTAAGCGCTTAACAGATACCAACGTTATTATTCACCCCAGAACTTAGCACTAGTGCTTAGCTATTGTTATTATTACTATTATTACTTTCAGCAAACAGTGCTTTTGGATTAGGTGGTTGATTTCAGCTAATCACATCGGACTCTTGGGGGTATCATGGTCAGGCAAGGGTCTCTTTGAGTGCCCCATGCAAGACCCCCTGGCCAACTGCTTTCTGCCCTGTCGCCTTGAGTAGCACAAGCCAAGCCCAATCTCCTGGCACGAAGAAACCCTCCCCGATGTTAGATAAAAGGCTTCCAGTCGTGGGAGGAAGGAAACAAAGCCAGATTTAGTCCAGGGCAGGAGCAAACGGGGAACACTTAACAAAGCCTCTGGAGCACAAGCAAGATTACTTGGAAAACGGCAGTTATAAAATATAAATGTGTTTATTATTACACTAGCCCTCTGCTATATAATTTTACATTTAGTCATATAAATGACTTAGTGCCTATGCTCTTTGTGGAGAGATTCTTGCTAGTTTTCCCCAATTGATGGGGTGAGCTGCTGTAGATTACATATTGCATGGCGCACTGGGAAAGGGAAAGCAGATAAGGGAAAGGTTTCTGCCCCAGAAAAGCCTTTTGTTCGTTCATTTTATTAAGTCAGTCAGTCAGATGGATTTACTGAGGGCTTACTGTGTGCAGAACACTGTTCTAAGCTCTTGGGAGAGTTCAGTACAACAGTAGAACAGACACATTCCCTGTTCACAATGAGCTTACAGCCTAGAGAGTGAGACAGACGTTAACATAAATAAATAAATTACAGATGTGTTTGTAATTGCTGTGGGGCTGGGAGGGGGAAGATAAATAAAGGGAGCCCGTCAGGGCTTCACAGAAGGGAATGGAAGCAAAGGAAAAGAGGACTTAGTCAGGGAAGGCCTCTTGAAGGAGATGTGCCTTCAGTATTCATTCATTCATTCAATAGTATTTATTGAGCGCTTACTATGTGCAGAGCAATGTACTAAGCGCTTGGAAAGGACAAATCGGCCACAGATAGAGACAGTCCCTGCCCTCTGACGGGCTTACGGTCTAATCGGGGGAGACGGACAGACGAGAACGATGGCCATAAACAGAGTCAAGGGGAAGAACATCTCGTAAAAACAATGGCAACTAAATAGAATCGAGGCGATGTACATTTCATTAACAAAATAAATAGGGTGATGAAAATATATACAGTAAGGATATATGAATATACAGAAAGTATATTCAGAAAGGCTTTGAAGGTGGGGGGAGAGTGATTGTCTGTGGGATGTGAAGAGAGCGGGTGATCCAGGCCAGAGGCAGGATGAGGGCAAGAGGTCGGCGGTGAGATGGGTGAGATCGAGGCACAAGCGCTCAGTACGGTGCTCTGCACGTAGTAAGTGCTCAATAGATAGGATTGAATGAAAAGGTTGGCGGTAGCGAAGGGTAATGTGCGGGCTGGGTTGAAAGCACCATTTGGGTTCAGTTGGTGCTGAGCCCTGACTCCCTTTTAAGTAGTGCAGAGCTGGTCGACCTGTGGAACCGGCCACGGCCAGTGGAGTCAGGGTGTGGGCCAACCCTCTGACTACCCGCAGTCCGTGAGCCCTGGGCTTGAGTGGCCACCTCTCTGAAGCGTTGGTCCTTTGGTAGGTGGGCAGGACCTGCATGCTAGAGACCCCCTTTCATCAGTCACTCTTTTCTTTACAATGACCTCTAATGTGAAAGGGACAATAGTTTGTTGCTGTTGTTGTTGTTTCTGTTGTTTTAATGGTGTTTGTTAAGTGCTTACTATGTGCCAGGCATGGTACTAAGTGGTGGTGTAGATACAAGCAAATCGAGCAGGTTGGACCCAGTCCGTGTCCCATATGGAGTTCACCATCTTAATCCCCGTTTTACGGACGAGGTAACCGAGGCACAGAGAAGTGAACTGTGTTGCCCAAGGTCACATAACAGATGGGCGGCAGAGCCGGAATTAGAACCCAAGTCCTCTGACTCCCAGGCCTGGACTCCTCCCACTTGGTCACGCTGCTTCTCCGTGTGCTTTGGGAGGAGTTCCCGGGTCCCAGGATGGATCGAGGGAAAGCAGGGGGACTGTTCCCAAGAGAGAAGGGGAGTATTGAATTGTCAGCTCCTGAGGGCAGGGATCGGGTCTATCGGCTCCTTTGAATTCTCCCAAATCCTTATCCCATGGCTTGGAGATCCTTGGGACTGGTGCCGTGAATGACTCTCCCACCCGGGAGCACTGAACCCGCACTTCTCCACAAACCCTTCGAACGCCGCCCTTATTTATTCACTCAGTCGTATCTATTGAGCGCTTACCGTGTTCAGAGAACTGTACTAAGCTCTTGGGAGAGCGCAGTACAGCAATAAACATGTCCCAGCTAAGGCACCTTCTGGGTGTTCCGCACTTATGCCCTCTTCGCACCTCCCCACGGAGCTCTTTAAGGACCACGGAGGCAGTGGCGGTGCTGATGCCATACAGTTAGTAATAATAATGGCAACAGTGATAATTGTGGTATTTCTTAAACCCTTACTGTGTGTCGAGTAAGCACTGGGTTGGATGCGGTACGATCACGTCAGACCCAGTCTCTATCCCACACGGGGATCACAGACTAAGGGGGAGGAAAAACAGGTATTTCATCCCCCCTCTGCAGATGAGGAAAATGAGGCACAGAGAACTTAAGCAACTTGCTCAAGCTCACACGGCAGGCGAGGGGTGAAGCCGGGATTCGAACCCTGGTGGTCTGAGTCCCAGCCTCGTGTTTTTTCCAGGTAGGTAGTCCATGTTCCCACTCATCACTCCTCCTCCAGAGATCCAGAGAAGCTGTGGGGCCACTATCCAATCTGCCGTATACACCCTGAGGAGCACTGTGGGCCAGCAGAACCACTATGGGTCTGGGAGACAGGGAACTGGAGTTCAGTCTTGGATCCGCCTCCCACCTGCTGTTCTACCATCGGCAAGTCACCAGGGCGTAGTGGATGGAGCATGGGCTCGGGAGTCAGAAGGTCATGGGTTCCAATCGCGGCTCCCCCACTTGTCTGCTGTGTGGCCTCGGGCGAGTCACTTCACTTCGCTGTGCCTCAGTTACCTAGTGTTAAATGGAGGTTAAGACCGTGTGCCCCGTGCAGGACTGGAACCGTGTCCAACCCAACTTACGTGTATCCACCCAGTGCCCGACACATACAGAGTGTTTAACACATACCATGATTATTATTGTTAATCTCTCTGGGCCTCAGTATTCTCATCTGTAAAGTGGGGAATCTTACAGATCGTCAGACCGTGAGACTATTCATGAAGATAGTCATATTTATTGAGCGCTCGCCTCGTGCAAAGCACTGTACTGAGACTTGGGAGATGGTATAACAGAGATGGTAGACACATTTCCTGCCCACAGTGAGCTGAAGTCAGTAAAATGGCTCAGCCCAGTGAAGACTGTTCCCATGAAGAAGCAGCTGCTTTGTCTGTTCATCCTTTTATCCAATTTAGCTCTGTTTACCCTTCTCCTCTTTGGTCTCTTTGCACCTGCCCCTCTGATAGAATCTCTTTTCTTCCAGTATGGTCTCTTTCCTTCCAAGACAATCTGTCTTCCTCCTCCCATGTTTTCTTTTTGTTTCCAAGACCCTCTGCATCTTTATCCTTATTGTTGTCGTACTTATCAAGGGGAGATTTGTCTTTCTGGGACCTCAGTCAGTTGCAGTGACAGTGATGTCTCGATTGGACCCTATGATTCTATCTGGGAAAGACTTTCATTTTCATTCATTCATTCAATCATCTATTGAGGGATTACTATTAATAATGTCGGTATTTGTTAAGCGCTTACTGTGTGCAGAGCACTGTTCTAAGCGCTGGGGGAGATACAGGTAATCAGATTGTCCCACGTGGGGCTCACAGGCTTCATCCCCATTTTACGGATGAGGGAACTGGGGCCCAGAGAAGTGAAGTGACTTGCCCACAGTCACACAGCTGCCAAGTGGCAGAGCTGGGAGTCGAACCCATGACCTCTGACTCCCAAGCCCGGGCTCTTTCCACTGAGCCACGCTGCTTCTCTAGTACTATTACTACTACTACTACTACTAATAATGTTATTTGTTAAGCACTTCCTATATGCCAAGCACTGTTCTAAGTGCTGACGCAAAGCACTATACGGAGAGGTTGGGAGAGTCCTCCCCTGACGCCGTTGCACCCAAAATGCTGGAAGCGCCCAAACCGGAGAAGGCAGCACGGACGCTTCTCCCCTCCAAACTCCCCAACCCAAAACAGAGAAAAGCGAAAAAGATGGAACTCCAGATCTTCCCCCAAATGCTCTCCTGTCCCCTTGGGGCTCAATATTCTCTGGAGGGCAGTCCCAGGTGATGATAAAAAATAATAATAATAATAATACATGTTCCCTCCATTCCTTTTGGACCCTTTCCCACCCTGGGTCAGAAACTTTTAGGAAATACCCATCGATGGTATTTGCGGGCATGGGATGTGTCCACCAAATCGGTTCCATTGGCCTTTTTCTACTGGTTTTCCCCAGGTGTGTGACTTTGGGCAAGTTACTTCATTTCTTTGTGCCTCAGTTACCTCATCTGTAAAATGGGGATTAGCAACAATAATAATAATTACTATTATGATATTCGTTAAGCACTTAGTAAGTGCCGAGCACCGTTCTAAGCACTGGGGTTACAAGGTGATCAGTTTGTCCCACGTGGGGCTCACAGTCCTAATCCCCATTTTACAGATGAGGGAACTGAGGCACAGAGAAGTTAAGTGGCTTGCCCAAGTCACACAGCAGGCTAGTGGCGGGGTCGGGATGAGAACCCACGTCCGCTGACTCCCGAGACCGTGCTCTTTCCGCTAAGCCACGTTGCTTCTCTCAGACTGTGAGCCTCACGGGGGACAACCTGATTACCTTGTATCTACCCCAGCGCTTAGTACGGTGCTCGGCACGTAGTAAGTGCTTAACGAACACCATCGTTACTATTTATTACAGTATAATGATGAACAGACACATTCCCTGCCCATGACGAGCTCACGCTGCAGAAAGGCTGGGCCGCGGAGCCCCCAGATCTGTTCGTGATGGTGAGGTAAACTGAACCGGGCGGGGAATGTGACTGTTTACTGTTGTATTGTACTCTCCCAAGGACTTATTACAGTGCCCTGCACACAGTAAGCGCTCAGTAAATACGACTGAATGAACGAATGAACAGACTACGGCTCTGCCATTTGTCAGCTGTGCGACTGTGGGCAAGTCATTTCACGTCTCTGGGCCTCAGTTCCCTCATCTGTAAAATGGGGATGAAGACTGTGAGCCTCACGTGGGGCAACCTGATTACCCTGTATACCCCAGCGCTTAGAACAGCGCTTGGCACATAGTAAGCGCTGAACAGATGGCTCGGCGGCGAGAGCCCGGTCTTGGGAGTCGGAGGTCACGGGTTCTAATGCCGGCTCGGCCACCTGTCAGCTTGTGTGACTGTGGGCAAGTCACTTCACTTCTCTGGGCCTCAGTTCCCTCATCTGTAAAATGGGGATGCAGACTGTGAGCCCCACGTGGGACAACCTGATGACCCTGTGTCTACCCGGCGCTTAGAACAGTGTCCTGCACGTAGTAAGCGCTTAACAAATACCAACATTATTATTAAATACCAACATTGTTATTATGTCACCGAGACGAAGAGAGCGCTTACACGGGCAGCGAAAGAGTCGAGTTCTCTTCTCCGCTTTGTCCCCGTGGAGGCCGGAGCTGCACAGGGATGTGTTCCTAAATAAACAGTAAACGGACATTCGCGTCGGCTGCGGCCGAGCAGCCGAGCCTCCGATTTTTCAATAGCGACGCTTGTTTCGCCCGTAAACAATTCCCAAACAAGAAGCACTTATTTGATCTGTCAAGCTTGAAGCGGGTGTTTGTTTCCAGAGGAAAAGTCCCGCCCTCTGGAGAAGCAGCGTGGCCTAGTGGAGGGAGCCCGGACTTGGAAGTCAAAGGACCTGGGTTCTTGTCCCTGCTCTGCCTCTTGCTTGTTTGGTGACCTTGGGCTGGTCTCTTAACTTCTCAGTGCCTCAGTCTCCTCGACTGTAAAATGGGTGTGCAGTACCCGCTCTCTTTCCTCTGTAGACTGTGAACCCCATGCGGGACGGGGACTGCGTCCCATCTAGTCATCTTCTCCGGCGCCTCGTACAGTGCTTGGCACATAAGGACCGCTAGAAGCTGCGTGGCTCAGTGGAAGGAGCCCGGCCTTTGGAGTCAGGGGTCATGGGTTCGAATCCCGGCTCGGCCACTTGTCAGCTGTGTGACTTTGGGCAAGTCGCTTAACTTCTCGGTGCCTCAGTGACCTCATCTGTAAAGTGGGGATGAAGACTGTGAGCCCCACGTGGGACAACCTGATTCCCCTGTGTCTACCCCAGCGTTTAGTTAGCACAAAGCGGGCGCTTAACAAATACCAACATTATTAAACCGGTGCCCCAGTTATTATTACTAGCATTGTCTGCATCCATTAGGATCACCCAGAGTAAATTCTTGCCCAAATATTCTTCCTGCTAAATCTTTCCTGTGTGACTGTCTCACTCCCGGCTCGTCGCCGGGCGTGGTTTGGACGAGCCGAGCGGGAGAAGCCGTGTAGCCTAATGGGTAGAGCACAGACCCGGGAGTCAGGAGGACCTGTTTCTAGTCCCAGCTCCCCCACCTGTCTGCTGGGTGACTTGGGGCAAGTCACTTCACTTCTCTGCGCCTCCTTTACCTCCTCTGTAAAATGGGGATGTGAGCCCCGTGTAGGATGTGGACCGGGCCCGCCCGATTTGCTTTCATCTTCTCCAGCGTTCGGTAAAGTGTCTGGCGTGTAGTAAATACTCAACCAGTGCCATAAAAAAAAAGTTGAGAGAAAGTAATGTCACTGATTGGTATCTACAGTTGCATACATAATAATGTTGGTATTTGTTAAGCGCTTACTATGTGTTCTAAGCGCTGGGGTAGCCACAGGGGAATCAGGTTGTCCCACGTGGGGCTCACAGTCTTCATCCCCATTTTACAGATGAGGGAACTGAGGCCCAGAGCAGTGAAGTGACTCGCCCACAGTCACACAGCTGACAAGTGGCCGAGCCGGGATTCGAACCCGTGACCTCGGACTCCAAAGCCCGGGCTCTTTCCACTGAGCCACGCTGAGTGTTTACTGTGTGCGAAGCACTTGGGAGAGCACGACCGTGAACAGACCCGTTCCCTGCCCGCAGTGACCTTACAGTCTAGAGAGGGAGACAGACATCGATATAAATAAACAAATTCAGGTATGTACATAAGCGCTTTGGGGCCGGGAGGGAGGACGGACCGAGGGGGCCGATGAGCGCGACCGTTCATCGGTTCATTCGGTAGTATTTATTGAGCGCTTACTCTGTGCAGGGCACCGTACTAAGCGCTTGGAATGGACAAATCGGTAACAGGTGGAGACGGTCCCTGCCTTTTGACGGGCTTAACAGAAGGGAGTGGGAGAAGAGGAGAGGAGGGGCTTAGTCTGGGAAGGAATCTTGGAAGAGGGGCCCGGGCCTGGCCGGCGCTTCCTCCGTCCCTGGCTCTGGTAGCCGTTCCCCAGCTCGGTGCCCCTGTGTCCCCGACCCTCCTCCACTCCTCCACGGCCGCGGTCTAGCTCACGGCTCTTCTGACCTGCACTCCCTCTGCTTTCGACCATTCCCCTGTAGCAGACGAGTACTATCCAGTACAGGGGATTCATTCATTCGGTAGTATTTATCGAGCGCTTACTAGGGGCAGGGCACCGGACTAAGCGCTTGGAACGGCCGAATCGGTAGCAGAGACGGTCCCTGCCCTTTGACGGGCTCACGGTCCAATGGGGGAGGCCGCGTCGGCCCCCCCCCCCCCCCCCCGCCTCTTCCTTGTACCGCCTCCCCCCCTTATTAATGGTTTTTGTTAGATGCAATGTGCCGGACGCTGTCCTGAACACTGGAGTAGAGACCAGATAATCAGTTTGGACGCAGTCCCTGCCCCACCCAGTACTCACAGTCTTGATCTGCATTTTAATAATAATAATAATAATAATGTCGGTGTCTGTTAAGCGCTTACTATGTGCAGAGCGCCGTTCTAAGCCCTGGGGCAGATACAGGGTAATCAGGTCGTCCCTCGTGAGGCTCACGGTTAATCCCCATTTTACAGATGAGGTCACTGAGGCTCAGAGAAGTGAAGCGGTTTGCCCACAGTCACACAGCTGACAGGTGGCAGAGCCGGGATGAGCACCCATGACCTCTGACTCCCAAGCCCGAGCTCTTTCCACTGAGCCACGCTGCTTCTCGGGAAACTGAGGCCCGGAGAAGGGAAGTGACTTGTCCAAGGTCGCACAGCAGACAAGCGGCAGAGCCAGGTTTAGAAACCAGGTCCTCTGACTCCGAGTCCCGTGCTCTTTCCGTTAGGCCACGCTGCTTCCTATCCTTGCAGCAGCCTGTAATCTCCCCGGATTAGACCGTAAGCCCGTCAAAGGGCGGGGACCGTCTCTGTCTGTTACCGATCTGTCCATTCCAAGCGCTTAGTCCGGTGCTCTGCACATGGTAAGCGCTCAATAAATACTATTGAATGAATGAATGAATGAATGTAAGACAGACCGGCGAGGCCAGAGGCAGGGGGTGCCGGAAGGAGGCCGATACAGTATTCGAGCCAGAATGTAATAATGGTGGTATTTGGTAAGTGCTTTCTATGTGCCAGACACTGTGTTAAACACTGGGGTGGTTACAAGCAAAGTGAGTTGGACGCGGTCCCCGTCCCACATGGGACTCACAGTCTTGACCAGAGTTTGTTTCAGGGCAGTAGGTGATTGTGCGGAGAGGAAGCGGGGAAGCTAGGAGGTGTTGCCTAGCAAGATCCGGTCGATTCGACGATAGAAGGTGAGAGTTGGAGGACACGTATTATATATACCCTGCCCGTGGAGTCACTGTATTATTTTCTAAGTTGCTTCTCTCTCAATTTTTTCTTTTTTGCCAGTAGTGAAAATTCCCAGAATCGCCAAGGTCTTCGGTTCATATCCACACCCCTCAATCGTATTTATTGAGCACTTACCATTTGCAGAGCACTGTACTAAGTACGTGGGACAGAACAATATAACAAAGTCCGTAGACATTTTTCTTGCCCGCAAGGAACGTGCTGCCACTTTGCTTCGAATACCTCTTCAGTGAATCAATCCGTGGTGTTTGTTGAGCACTTCACTGTGTGCAGAGCACTGTAATAAGCACTTGGGAGAGTATAATACGACGGGGTTTGTAGACATTTCTCCTACCCACAAGGAGCATTCTGCCACTGTGCTTCAGATGCCTCTTCGGTGGATCGATCCGTGGTGTTTTTTGAGCACTTTACTGTTGACGATCACTCATTCATTCAATAGTATTTATTGAGCGCTTACTATGTGCAGAGCGCTGTACTGAGCGCTTGGAATGTACAGATCGGCAACAGACAGAGACAGTCCCTGCCGCTGTAATAAACACTTGGGAGAGTCCATTGCGGCAGAGTTGGTAGACATATTCCCCGCCCGCGATGGGAATGCGGCGTAGAGGGAAGAGACAGATATTGAGAGAAATAATTTATTGATATGTACGTAAGTGCTGTGAGGCTGGGGCAAATACCAAATGCCCAAAGGTCACAGATCCAAGAGCAGGGTACTAACTTCGGAGAGTACAATAAAAAGAGTTGGTAGACGTGTTCCCTGCAAAAACTTATGTTGAGCCAGAGTAACCATTAGGGCTTCTGTCTGGACCGACTGTTCTCCTGCAGGAGTTTAAACTTTTATTTTGAATTGCGGGTGGAACAGTTTTATTTTTCTGTCTCCGGTTTTACCCTTGACTTCCCGGACAACACAGAACCGGACATTCTTCTCATCCTCGAAGCCCTTTTCACTGAGGCCAAAATGCATCCTGTGTAAAATTTTAAAATTTAAAGAGAAGCTGGATAGTAGAGATGCTGAGAACTAGGAGAAATGATCGCTTAAAATGAGTAGAATGAATCTGTTTAGGTCTGTGTCGGTTCAATATGGTTGCCTTATTGAACTCTTATTGAACTCGTAATAATAATGTTGGTATTTGTTAAGCGCGTACTGTGTGCCGAGCACCGTTCTAAGCGCTGGGGTAGACACAGGGGAATCAGGATGTCCCACGTGGGGCTCACAGTCTTTGACAGATGAGGTAACTGAGGCACCGAGAAGTGAAGCGACTTGCCCACGGTCACACAGCCGACAAGTGGCCGAGCCGGGGTTCGAACCCATGACCTCTGACTCCAAAGCCCGTGCTCTTTCCACTGAGCCACGCTGCTTCTCTTAAAACTCATAAAAAGCACTTTAAAAATACCATTTAAAAAAAAAAAACCAGCTGCCCTGTTTCTGATTGTCCTTTTTGAGCTCTGGGGGTGTATTTTGAAACTGAAGCAGTCAGTCAGACAGTCATTCATATTTATTGAGTTCTTACTGTGTGCAGAGCACTTTACTGAGCACTTGGGAGAGTACCATGTAACAATAAATAGACGCATTCCCCGCCCACAAGGAGCTCACGGTCTTACGTGGGTTCGAATCCCGGCTCCGCCCCTTGTCAGCTGTGTGACTGCGGGCAAGTCACTTCACTTCTCTGGGCCGCAGTTACCTCAGCTGTAAAATGGGGATGGAGACTGTGAGCCTCACGAGGGACAACCTGATCACCTCGTATCTCCCCCAGCGCTTAGAACAGTGCCCTGCACGTAGTAAGCGCTTAACGAATACCAACATTATTATCATTATTATTACAGCCTAGAGGGGGAGAGCACCAAATGTCCGATTTCACTTTAGGCCTTAGAAAGAGTTCTATCCCTGTCCTGGACTATGTCGCTTTTAGAATTCGGGCCTAAAAACATTCGTGAGCAACTTGACTTGCTTATGGAAGGAAGGAAGACTAAGAAACACTCAAGATGAAACAAAAGCCCACCAGGATTCAGCGCAGCTTAGGTGAAGGGCACAGGACTGAAGGTTTTCATCCTGGTTCCTTCACTTGCCTGTTACGTGACCTAGGACAACTCACGTAACTTCTAAGGGCCTCGGTTTCCTCATAAATAAAATGGAGATCCAGTACCAGCGCTTAGAACGGTGCTCGGCACACAGTAGGCGCTTATCAAATGCCAACATCATTATTATTATTATCACCCGCTTTGCCTTCTCCTTAAAATTGGAGCCCCACTGATGGGACGGGGCTATATCTGATGTGATTATCTTGGATCTACCCCAGTCGGTCAGTCCGTCCATCGCGTTCATTGAGCAGTTTTACCGTGCGCAGAGCACTGTGCTGCGTGCTTGGGAGGATACAGGAGAGTACACATTCCCTGCCGACAGCACCGTCCAGAGGATCGTCAATGTGGTAATAATAACGATGGTATCTGTGGAGAGCTTACTGCGTGCCAGACACTGCTCTGAGCACTGGGGTTTATACAAGGTAATCAGATTGTCCAACCTGGGGCTCACAGCTTTAATCCCCATTTTACAGATGAGGTAACCGAGGCACAGAGGGGTTAAGCGGCTTGCCCGAGGGCACACAGCAGACAGGTGGCGGAGGCTGGATGGGAACCCACCACCTCTGACTCCCGAGCCCGTGCCCTTTCCATTAGGCCACGCGAAGCTGACGATAATGCGGTTTCCCAGCATCCTCCAGTTTCCAGGATCCTTTGCTGGAAATGACTGGGAAGTGTTCATTCATGCAGCACTCACTGTGTGCAGAGCACTGTACCAGGTGCTCAGGAGAGCACAGTTCAACCACAGACGGGCACAGCCCCTGCCCGCGAGCTCGTAGTTCAGAGGAGGAGAGACGGGAGTGTGGCTCGCTGGGAATAGTAAGGACCTGGAGGTCGGAGGAGGGACCCGGGGTGGCTCAGCGGAAAGAGCCCGAGCCTGGGAGTCCGAGGTCATGGGTCCGAATCCCGTCAGCTGTGTGGCTGTGGGCAAGTCACTCAACTTCTCTGGGCCTAAGTTCCCTCATCTGGAAAATGGGGCTTTACTGGGAGCCTCACGTGGGACAACTTGATGACCCCGTATCTACCTCAGAACAGTGCTCTGCACCTAGTAAGCGCTGAACAAGTACCGGCATTATTATCCTCCGAGCTACAGAGCCCTTTCGAATTGTTTCCATTCAGAGTTCATCTGGATTTGGGGTTTCTGTGGGGAATGCTGTGAACCGGAGGCAGCGGTAGGAGGTCATTGGTAGTAACTATTGGGTTTGTCATGCGCCTGTTTTGTGCCGAGTACGGTGTGAAGAGCTGGAGAGGCAGCGTGGTCCAGTGGAAGCAGAAGCAGCGTGGCTCAGTGGAAAGAGCCCGGGCTTTGGAGTCGGAGGTCATGGGTTCGAATCCCGGCTCGGCCACTTGTCAGCTGTGTGACTGTGGGCAAGTCGCTTCACTTCTCGGTGCCTCAGTTACCTCATCTGTCAAATGGGGATGAAGACTGTGAGACAACCTGATTCCCCTGTGTCTACCCCAGCGCTTAGAACAGGGCTCGGCGCATAGTAAGCGCTTAACAAATACCAACATTATCATTAGTGGAAAGAGCGTGGGCCTAGGACCTAGGTCCTGGGTTCTAATCCCAGGTCTGTCACTTACGTGCCATAGAACCATGAACGTCATCCACCGCTCTGTGCCTCGGTTTCCTCATCTGCAAAATGGAGATTCAGCACCCGTTCTTCCTCTGCTCTAGACTGTGAACTCCCTGAGGGACAGAGACCATGTTCAGCCCGATTATCTTATTTCTGCCCCACTGCTTAGCACAGTGCTCAACCCATAAGCGCTTAACGTCTTACTGATGCACAGGTGGTGAACCCGATTTTGCTGATTTTCCTGCATTTCCCAGGACAGACTTGATCTTGCGGTAACAGTTTTAAAAAAGAGATTTTGCTCGTGATTTACACACTCTTTTAAAGAGAGGCGTCAAGGCAAAAGCATTTTGACTCCATCTAGCTGTGCAGACGTGATGAGGTGTGGTGTTTGCATATTGACTGGCAGCGTAGGTGTGGAGTTGTGAACGCTAGTGCCAGTGTGCTTGAGCTGCGATTGTTGCTGAACCCTGGGTGGAATGACTGTGTGGGAAAGTACGAGAGATGAGGGGGTAGATTCTGTTTTATGGATAAAATGGTGGTAGAGAAATAATGCTTTTTTTCCCAGTATATCATAATAATAATAATAATGTTGGTGTTTGTTAAGCGCTTACTCTGTGCAGAGCACTGGGGTAGATACAGGGTAAGCAGGTCGTCCCACGTGAGGCTCACAGTTAATCCCCATTTTACGGATGAGGGAACTGAGGCACAGAGAAGTGAAGTGACTTGCCCACGGTCACACAGCTGACAAGGGGCAGAGCCGGCATTCGAACCCATGACCTCTGGCTCCCGAGCCCGGGCTCTTTCCACTGAGCCGTATGGAAAAGCAGCATGGCCCAGTGGAGGAAGAAGAAGACTGGGGGTCCGGAGAACCTGGGTTCTAATCCCAGCTCCACCTCTACTTGCCTGTTGTGTGACCTTGGGGAAGCCCTTTACAGTCTCCGTGCCTCATTTTCCTCATCTGTAAAATGGGGGTAAAACGCCGTCTGCGCTCCTACTTAATTTGTGAGTCTCATGTGGGACAAGTACTGTGTCTTATCTGATCGCACTGTGCTACAGAGCTTAGCACCTTGCTCAGTACAGAGTTAGTGCTTAACAAACACGTCAATTATGCAGCAAAAGAGGTGGATGCGGGATCGTGGCTTAATGGAAAGAGCACGGGTTTGGGAGTCAGAGCATGTGAGTTCTAATCCCGCCTCTGCCGCTTGAGTGCCGTGTGACCTTGGACAAGTCACTTAACTTCTCTCAACCTCAGTTACCTCGTCTGTAAAATGGGGATTAGAACCGTGAGTCCCACGTGGACCTGATTCCCTTGTATCTACCCCAACGCTTAGACCAGTACTTGGCACATAGGAAGCCCTTAACAAATGCCATAATGATTATAGAGTGCTCTGCGCACACACCCAGGGAGTGCTCGATAAATGCCATCGATGGATGGATTGATTGATGAGGAAGCGATTTGAAGAGGGTTGGGATGGATGCACACATATTGGTTTGGAATTTTTGCATACGAAAGGATTTGAATTTCAATGGGCATTATGGCATTCTGTGGCCACTTGGCCAGTTTTCTAGTGGACAGGCCATCCTGTTAGCCGTGCCGGGGACAGATATGGCACTGAACACCTTTCGGACTTGTACCTTTTATGGTGTTTGTTAAGCGCTTGCCATGTACCAAGCACCGTTCTAAACGCCGGCGTAGATACGAGCCGGTCGGGTTGGACGCAGTCCCCGTCCCGCATCGGACTCACGGTCTCGAACCCCATTTTACAGATAAGGTGACGGAGGCAAGTGACGTGAGTTGGCCGAGGTCACACAGCAGACAGGTGGCTTTTATTTTCACCCTCCGCCACACCTCCCGCCACCGGGTTCCGTGGCTCAGAAGTGGCTCCCGTGTTCACTGGGGGCTGGGAGGAAACAGAGGCTCTGGCGCCGGTGGCATGTCTGGAAAATTGCTTGAGATTCAGTTGAACTCAGCGTACTTCCGCAGAATCCCGTGCAGAATTCCGCAGAATTCCGATCGATCGATCGATCAGGCACTTAGTGTACTGAGCGCTCAATGAGGGTAGGCATAGTGGATAGAGCACGGACCTGGGAGTCGGAAGGTCGCGGGTTCTAGTTCCAGCTCCGCCACCTGTCTGCTGAGTGACCTCGGCGAGTCGCTTCACTTCTCTGTGCCTCGGTTACGTCATCTATAAAATGGGGATTGAGACTGTGAGCCCCACGTGGAACAGGGACTGTGTCCAACCTGATTTGTTTGCATCCACCCCAGAGCTCAGTACAGTGCCTGGCACATAGTAAGCGCTTAACAAATACTGGAATTATTATTCGTTCATTCATTCAGTCGTATTTATTGAGCACTTACTGTGTGCAGAGCACGTACTAAGCGCTTGGAAAGTACAATTCACTTTCAGTGTTATTATTATCAACACTATACTAAGCTCTTGGGAGAGAACGGCGCAAAAGAGTTGGTACACGTGGCTCAGTGGAAAGAGCACGGGCTTTGGAGTCAGAGGTCATGGGTTCGAATCCCGGCTCGGCCACTTGTCCGCTGTGTGACTGTGGGCAAGTCACTTCACTTCTCTGTACCTCAGTTACCTCATCTGTAAAATGGGGATTAAGACTGTGAGCCCCACGTGGGACAACTTCATTCCCCTGTGTCTACCCCAGCGCTTAGAACAGTGCTCGGCACATAGTAAGCGCTTCACAAATGCCGACATTATTATTATTATTAGACGCTCTTCTTGCCTTCTGGAAGCTTACAGTCTAGGACATTTTGGGAGCCATTTGGATGGAGAGAGAGGTTCTACTAATGGTGTAAAAGATCGTGAAAAAGTACTTTTTTCGTAGATGTTTCTATTCCTTATGGAGCATTTGTTCCTCCATCCAGAATATCTATGTTGAGACTTGTATTTTTTGACAACATGTGCACATTTTGGCGTTTCCCTATTCCTGCCTCAGTTAGACCGGGTTGATGGGTCCATCCAAAAATAATGATAACTGCAGTAGAGAAGCAGCATAGTCTAGGGGAAAGAGCAAGGGCCTGGGAGTCAGAGGACCTGGGTTCTAATCCCGGCTCTGCCACTTGTCTGCTGTGTGACCTTGGGAAGTCAGTTAACTTCTCTGTGCCTCAGTTACTTCATCTGTAAAATGGAGATTAAGCCCCTGAGCCCTGTGTGGGACAGGGACTGTGTCTATCCCCATTATCTTGTATCTTCCCCTGCACTTGGTACAGTCGGGCGCAAAGTAAGTGCTTAACAAATACCACCATTATTATTATCCCTACTATTAGTATTTGTACTAAGTGCTGGGATCGTTAGATTATAAACAGATTGGATCCAGTCGCTGTCCTTCTTGACTGCCAGTCTGAGTGGGAGGAAGATCATCCATTTGTGATATCACTACGTGAATGTTCTCAATCAATTAATAGTATTTATGGAATACCTAATATGTATGGAGCACTGTACTAAGCATTCAGTAGAGCAGCATGACTTAGTGGAAAGAGCTGAGCTTGGGAGTCAGAGGATGTGGGTTCTAATCCCGCCTCCGCCACTTGTCTGCTGTGTAACCTTGGGCAAGTCACTTAACTTCTCGGTGCCTCGGTTACCTCATCTGTAAAATGGGGCGTAAGACTGTGAGCCCCACGTGGGACAACCTAATTACCTTGTATCTACCCCAGCTCTCAGAACAGTGCTTGGCACATAGTAAGCAATTAGCAAATAACAGGATTGTTATACTATTATTATTATCATTATTAATAGTGAGAGAAAGCAGATCCTTTGCCCACCAGGAGTTTACGGTCTTTTGGGCGGTGGAACGATCACATAGGTCTGAGTCACCTTCTGGAAAGAAGAAGGTAAGAGCTCACTGGTTTTTGCCGAGCCACAGTCGAGCTGATTTTTTTTTTCCCTTCTCAAAACCGACATACTTCTGTATAATTTCATTGTCCTAATCGTTCCTCATTGAGGATCGGTGAGAGGCGAAAACGAGAACATTCCCGGGCCCCGTCAACCACAGACACGTCAGCAAACCGGGGGACCTTCTTTGTGTGTGCGCGGTGGGGTCGGAATGTGGGTCTTCCACTGGCTTTTTTGGCCTGGCTTGCCCCCGTGGATAGGCGACGACGTCGGTGCTGCTGACTGGAGAGAAGTATGGGCAGCTGTAAAAAAGCAGAATAGGTTTGTTGTAGCCCCTCTTTTTTTTTCTTTTTATGGTATTTGTTAAGCATGTGCCGGCGAGTCTACTAAGAGCTAATCAGTTTGGACACGGCCCCCGTCCACATGCCTGTGAGCCTGAATCCCCAGTTCACGGATGAGGTAACTGAGGCCCTGAGAAGTGAAGTGACTTGCCCAAGGTCACCCAGCAGACGAGCGGTGGAGCCAGGATTAGAAACTGGGTCCTTCTGACGCCCGGTCTCGGGCTCTGTCCGTTAGGCCACGCAGACTCTTCTATCCCAATTAATCTATGCCTCTATTTCCTTCACCTGTAAAATAGGAATTCAGTACCTGTCGTCCCTCCCCCTGAGTCTTTGATCTCCGTGTGGAAATGGGACTGTTTCCAATTTTTCTCATCTCGTATCAATCCCAGCTTGTAGCCAGAGGTTTTGCACACAGTAAGCACCGGACAGATAGCTCAATGACAATAATACTTGTAGTATTTGTTAAGGGCTATGTGTCAAGCACCATACTAGGCATTCACTTATTCAGTCAGTCGTATTTATTGAGCGTTTACTGTGTGCCGAGCACTGTTCTTAGCGCTTGGGAGAATCCAGTATAGTCACAGACTCATTCCTGCCAACAATGAAGGGGAGACATTAATATAAATAAATAGATAAATAAATCAATAAATTACAGATGTATGCATGTGTGCTGTGGGGATGGGAGGGAGGATGAATGAAGAAGCAAGTAGGAGCGGCTAAGCAGGGAGTGGGAGAAGAGGAGAGACAGACTTAATCAGGGAAGCCTTCTTGGAGGAGATGTGCCTTCAAAAAGGCTTTGAAGTGGGGGAGATAACTGGGGTAGATACAAGATAATCAGGTGAGAAACAGTTCCTGGCTCCCAGTCTAAATAAGAGGGAGAACGGGTATTGAATCCCCATTGTACAGATGAGAAAGCCAAAGCACAGAGAAATTAAATGACTTACCCGAGATCACACAGCAGGCAAATGACTGAGCTGGGATTAGAATCCAGGTCCTCACACTCCCAGGCCCGTGCTCTTTCCACTAGGCCATGTGATAGGCAATGGGACCTGATTATCTTGTATTTACCCAGGTGCTTAATACAATTCTTGGCATGTAAAAGCACTTTACAAGCACCACAAGTGCTTAGGACGGTGCTTTGCACACAGTAAGCGCTCTATAAATACGACTGAATGAAAATACGATCGAATGAACAACGAACTCCTCTTTCCCAATCCCCACGGCATTGACCTCGCATGTGCCACAACATCAGTTTAGTGAAACAATTGAAGGAACTTTGAGCCGGCACATGTTTTCTTGCCCTACATAGCCGTGGGATGACCGGGTGTCTGGTTTTATGCTTGTTTTTGGCTGGTCCGGCCACTGTCTAGTACATGGCTGCCGCCCCAGATGCCTTTATGTTGGGAATTTTATTTTTCAGCACCCAGCTTCCTGGCACTTCAGCTCCTACTACCAAATTCTGTGGTTCAGAAGTGGCACCTCTGTCTACGGGGTCATGGCAGTGTGGGCAGGGAACGCGTCTACCAACTCCGTACTATTGTCCTCTCCCAAGCGCTTGGTACAGTGTTCTGCAGACAGTAACGCTCAGTAAAACCCATCGATTGATTGGTTGTTTGATTGAGAATGCAGTGGCTTTGGAGCCAGTGGACAGAGGCGGGGGGGCACCCCCATAGGGGATGGGTGGGCTCAGCCTACTTGGGCAAAATGGTGCATAAGATTCATTCGTTCATTCAGTCGCATTTATTGAGCTCTAACTGTGAGCAAAGCACTATACTAAGCGCTTGGGTCGAGAAGCAGCGTGGCGCAGTGGAAAGAGCACGGGCTTTGGAGTCAGGGCTCATGAGTTCGAATCCCAGCTCTGCCACTTGTCAGCTGTGTGACTGTGGGCAAGTCACTTAGCTTCTCTGTGCCTCAGTTCCCTCATCTGTAAAATGAGGATGAAGACTGTGAGCCCCATGTGGGACAACCTGATTCCCCTGTGTTTACCCCAGCGCTTAGAACAGTGCTTTGCACCTAGTAAGCGCTTAACAAATACCAACATTACAATATAACAACAGAGACCCTGCCCGCAGCGAGCTCACAGTCTAGAGGGGGAATAATAATTAAAGGTATTTGTTAAACGCTTATTTGTACCAGGCACTGTACTAAGCGCTGGGGTGGATACAGTCCCTATCCCACATGGGGCTCACGGTCTCAAACCCCATTTTACAGATGACGTAACTGAGGCACAGAGAAGTGAAGCGACTCGCCCAAGGTTACACCACAGACAGATGGCGGGGCCGGGTTTAGAAACCATGACCTCCTGACTTTCAGTCCCGTTTCCTATCCACTATGCCATCCCGATACCGTTACGTAATGCTGGATGCCTTCTGCGTTGGGTGGGTCGAACTCCCGCCTGAGCCATCGGGGCCATTCTAGATCGTAAGCTCCTTGAGGATAGGGGTCATGTCTACTCACTCTACTCGACTCTCTCAGGCGCTTTGTTCAGCGTTCTGCATGGAGTAAATGCCCCTGATGGAATGTAAGCTCACTGTGGGCAGGGAATGTGTCTGTTACTTGCTTTTATTGTACTCTCTCAAGGGCTTAATACAGTGCTGAGCAAACGACAGACGTGCAACAAATATGATTGACTGACTGATTGGCTGGGTTCAGGGGTGAGTTGGCACCATCAATCCCACTTCCACTCCATCCATTGAGTGCTTACCATGGGCAGAGCGCTGTACGAAGAGCGTGGAAGAATACCATAGAACAGAGTTGGAGGACACATTTCCTGCCCACAGGTTCCAGAGTTTCAGGGAGCCACCCCAATCGCACCCCTGTCTTCGTAGAACCAAACGGATGGGTCTCATTTTACCCTCTTGATGTTTCCTATTTTTTGATGAGCCCCTCGGGTGGAATAATAATAATTGTGATAATTGTGGTATTTATTAAGCACTTACTGTGTGCCAGGCACTGTACTGAATGCTGGAAATGCACGAGCCTTAAACTTTGACTCCATGAGCGTCTGGCTAATGTGAGCACGGATTTCTTAAACTTCCTCTGCGACGGTTTCCTTCTGCGTAAATGGAGGTTGATCAAGTCTGCTAAGGGCTTTGCAATCCTTCAGCAAAAGGTGCTGTAATAAGGCGAGTTCCTCGGGGCGCTATTATGTTATAATAAGGCCCCCGGAAACAGTCCTGTCTGGCAAAGCAGAAGCCAATTTAAAGGTTAGCTCCTGCAACCCCACATGCAATTTTGGTTTCATAAAGGTGCCTCTGTCACCTGTTGGGGGTGGAGAGGGCAGCTGTATCGATCTGATATATGCAGGAACAAGGGGCCAGCTCCAAGATGCTCTTTGACCCAGAAGCTCTTCAATGAGCCCCAATCCCATCTGGCTTTTGCCTAAATTCATCTGTTTTGAGCAGCGAGAATGGTACTTGTTGAATGCCCAACCATCTTTTTTAATGGTTTTTGTAAGCGCTTACTATTTACCAGGCACTGTACTAAGCACTAGGGTAGATACAAGCTAAACAGGATGGACACAGTCTCTGCCCCACCTGGGGCCCACGGTCTTAATCTCCATTTTACAGCAGATGAGATAACTGAGGGACAGAAGAGCGAATTGACTGGCCCAAGGACACATGGCAGATAAGTGGTGGAGCCAGGGTTAGAACTCACCTCCTTCTGATGCCCAGGGTCATGCTCTATCCCCTAGTTCATGCTGTTTCTCAGTGCACTGCATTAGGTGCTTGGGAAATTCAGAACAAAAAAGCGACCTGTTTCCTTCCCACAAGGAGCTTCCACTCTAATGGAGGAGAAGCTACACTGTTGATCCCCGATCCTTGAGAAGAAAGTCGCTCCAACTCTTGGGCGGGATTCTCGGCAGTAGGGAGAGCCTGGTGCATGGCTGGTCACGGCGTAAATAAAAACAATCCCTAGGTGGTTTGGCTTCCAGCACCTACACTAAGAAGAAAAAAAATCCCAGTTCAGCCCCTTCGGTCGCCCAGATCCAGCTTTACCTTGCCGGGAGGAATGATTACAACCCTCTTTCCTGTCAGTCTCTTGAGCCAATAAGGGCTCAGCTCCAAAGAGGCGGGAGGGCGACTCACAGAATTCCTCATCTTCCCATCCAAACTCTGTCCTCCGTATGTCGTTCCCATCACTGTAGACAGCACTATCCTCCTTCCCGTCTCACAAGCTCGTCGAGGCTTTGGCATTAGCCTCAACTCATTTCTTTCACTCTTTCCACAAGTTCAGTGTCACAGAATCCTGTCACTTCCACCTTCCCAGCATCTCTAGGATCCACCCTTTCCTCTCCATCCAAACCGCTACTACATTAATCCACGCACTTATCCCATCCCACCTTGATTACTGCATCAGACTCCTGGCTGACCTCCCTGCTTCCTGTGTCTCTCCTGACCTCAATCTAGACCTCACTCATTTTTCTAAGAAAATATTCGGTTCGCATTTCTCAAAAACCTCCAATGGTTGCCCACCCACCTCTGTGTCAGACAGAAACTCCTTACCGTCAGCTTAAAGCGTCCAATCATTTACCTTGCAGATTTCCCCCAACACCCCAGATCACATCTCCCATTTAGTTGTTTTCATGTCTGTCTCCCCCCTTCTAGACTGTGAGCCTGATGTGGGAAGGATTGTCTCTATTTGTTGCTGAATTGTACTTTCTAAGTGTTTAGTACAGTGCCCTGCTCACAGTAAGCGCTCAGTAAATATGACTGAATGAGTGAATGAATCTCTTCCAAGAGGCCTTCCCCGACTAAACCATCATTTTCCCTACTTCCTCGCTCGATTGCTTCATCTCTGCACTTGGCCCTGTACCCTTGAAGCACTTGATAGCCACCCTACTCCAGGGGTAGGGTGGCTGCCCTACCCTCAGCCCCACAGCACTTAAAATAAATACCCAAAATTTATTTTAATGTCTGTCTTTCCCTCTAAGCTTGCGGGCAGGGAATTTTTCTACCAAATCTGTTTTGTTGTACTCTTCCAAGCACTTAGTACAGTGCCCTGCACACAGTAAGCACTCAGTAAATACCATTGCTTGATCGATATTATTGTTATATTACATTTCACTCGCCAGTGTTCTTTCTGTTTTCATCTTTTCCAGCAGAGTTAGAGCATATTAATTCTGTGGGAACCTGAAGCTCTCCCGGATAGAAGGTGTATTTGCAGGGGGAAAGGATTTAGAAACAATTAGAATGAAAATAAAAACATTTCAAAGCAGGGAGGGGATAGTAGTTTATTTAGAATTTTTGGAATTCTAAAATCGCTTTTTGAATATGCTGTTTGGAATCGTATAGACACGAAGTTAGAGATGTTGGTCAAAGGGCACAGTTGCTCATTGTCCTCTTCAGCACCAGACTTTAAGCTCCTAAGAGGGCAGGGATGGTGTCTTCTAACCCTGTTGTGCTCTCCCGAGTGCTTAGTACAGTGCCCTGCACACAGTAGATTGTAAGCTCTACTTGGATTCCCCCCCCCCCCCAGTTCTTTCTTTCTTTATCTTTGAAGTTAGTACAGTGCTAATCGCTTAGTACAGTGCTTTGCACACACAGAGATTGTAAGCTCACCATTGGATCCCCCCCCCCCCAGTTCTTTCTTTCTTTATCTTTGAAGTTAGTACAGTGCTAATCGCTTAGTACAGTGCTTTGCACACAGTCAGTGCTCAATCAATATGATTCAATTGAATGAATGTTGATGCCTGGTGCTACGATCGGGGTGAGCTCATTTGGGTGGGCATTTCTGCCTCCTGTCTTGTCTTTTCCGGGAGTCACCAGGCTTCCGTGGTTTTAATTTCGCTCTGATCATTGCCTGTAGACCTGACCTGGTCTAGGCAAAGGATTAGAAGGATTAATTGAAGGGGGTGCCTGGAAAATGGTGCCAGGCATGCAGGCAGAAGGCGTCCAACCTGTCACTTCTCTCTCCTGCAGCGGGCCTGGTCGGTGAGTGCTCAGTGAATCGGAAACTAGGGACGGCTTGAGATCGGGGCCCCCGCGGTCCCTCCGTCTCGGTGTCTATTCGAGGCCTTCTGTCCCCCGCCCTCCAGCTGGCATCCTGCCACCCTCACCCCTGTTGAAATAGGTGTTGGGCTGCGCTGGAGGCTGAGTGACCATGGATTTTGCTGGGAAAACCCATTCTTAGTCCACGATATAGTGAGAAAAGCCAGTGGAGGCCCCTTCACCGACAGGGGGGCATGGACCCTTTGGAATCTTCCCACTTTAGGCCATCTTTGCCTCCTGCTCCCACCCAAATCATTTCCTTTCAAGCTGCTCAGCTCAGTAGATAGTAGAGCTAGTTGATTTCTGGGTCCTGGATTGTCTCTGCTCCCTTCTGCAACCCCCCCACCCCACTTTCTCCCTCTCTCTCTCTTCCTCTCTTTCTCGGTCTCTCCCTCCTCTTCTCTCTCTCTCTTCTTCTGTCTTCCTCTCTCCCTCACTGTCCTGCATCCGTGCGATCCCAAAGATCTCTCCGGACCTATTAACGATTCAGTTTCCAAGCCTCCCGAGGGGGCGGCATTTTCGGCAGTGGAAGTGCAGTGTGTCTTCGGCTCTGGCCTCCCCACGTACGTCCGGTGACCATCCGGAGCGGCCGAGTCCGGCTGGAGATCGATAGGTGCGGGCGGCAGCGTGAGGGGTTAAGTTGCTTTTCTTGCCTTCAGGGTTCCTTCCCCTAATTTGAGGTCTCTCTCGTCCCATCCCACCCCCGGGATTCTGTTCCCCGAAGTGCAGGCCCGAGTCACCCACGGCCCTCGGGATCTACTTCTCGTCGTTCATCATCGTCAATGGTGTTTATTAAGTGCTTACTTTATGCAGAGCACTGTGCTAAGAGGTTGGTAGAATACAGTGCCACACCGTTGGCAGACATGCTCCCTGCCAGCATCCAGTTGATAGAGCCCTCGGACCAAGCACAGGATCTTTGAAGAGACTCTGCCTTTTTCTGTGCAGTTCTCTAGGGTTCTGTGACTCTCTCAGACTCAGATTATCACTATTATTTTTATCATTGTTTATAGTATTCGTTCAGTGCTTACTGTGTGCCAGGCACTATACTAAGTGCAAGGGTGGATACAAGCTAATCAGGTTGGACACAGTCCTTGTCCTGCTTGGGGCTAAAAGTCCCAGTCCCCATTTTAAAAATGAGGTAACCGAGGCACAGAGAAGTGAAGTGACTTGCCCAAGGGCTCACAGCAGATAAGCGGCAGAGATAGGATTAGAACTCAAGACCTTCTGACTCCCAGGCCCGTACTCTGTCCACTAGGCCATGCTGCTGCTTCTTATTACTATTATTATTATGCTTCCCATTACTATGATTACATTTGTTAAGCACTCACTGTGTGCCAAACATTGCTCTGAGCACTGGGGCAGATAGAAGATAATCAGGTCAGGCATAGTCCCTGTCCCTCAGAGGGCTCACAGTCTCAACAGGAGGGATAACAGGTATTTAATCTCCATATTACAGATGAAGAACTGAGACAAAGAGAAGTGACTCTTCCAAGGTCACACAGCAGACACGTGGCAGAGCTGGGATTAGAACCCAGGAGTTCTAACTCCTATTCCATACCCTTTTCCCTGGGGCTTTCAGTCATGAAGGTTTTCATCCTTTTTCTGATGAGGCAAAATCACTCTGTTTCCTTCCGTCTCTGCCACCGATTCATTTCTATCCCTTGGGAATAGCGGCTCCCGCAAGGGCCATTGATTTTTTTGAAAGCTAGGAATTGGGCGGATTTGGTTGAGGACAAGGCATCCTTAAAGCTATTCCCAAGCTGTGGAATCAAATATGAGAGGGAAGATGAGGACAGCTGGTCACGCGTAATGACCTGAGCCATATATCTTCTTTCAGGGTTAATGTTGGTATTTGTTAAGCGCTGACTGTGTGCAGAGCACTGTTCTAAGCGCTGGGGGAGATGCAGGTTAATCAGGTTGTCCCACATGAGGCTCACAGCCTTCATCCCCATTTTGCAGATGAGGGAACTGAAGCACAGAGAAGTGAAGTGGCTTGCCCACCGTCACACAGCTGACGGGTGGCAGAGCCGGGATTCAAACTCATGACCTCTGACTCCCAAGCCCGGGCTCTTTCCACTGAGCCACGCTGCTTCCCTCGGGTTGCCAAGCAGACCACAGGCTCCTCTGCTCATTGAAAGCACTGTGGCCTAATGCTTAGAGCCCAAACCATGGGATTCAGAGGACCTGGATTGTAAATCCGGCTCTGTCACCGACCGGCCGTGTGACCTCGGACAAGTCATTTATCTTCTCTCTGCCTCAGTTCTCTCATCTGCAGAATGGGAATTTAATACCTGTTCTGCCCCCTGCTTTTATTTACCCCAGCGCTTAGTACAGTGCTTGGCGCACAGTAAGTGCTTAACAGATACTATTGTCGTTATTATCTGCAAGATGTGGAAGCCGTGTGATACCGTATGAAATCAGGATAGGGAGAGAGCTTCCGCCGCATCCTCCGCCCCCATCCCCAAGTACCTTCTAAATTCTTGAGACCCAGCAGGCCCAGAGATGAACTTCTACAGCACTTAGGTACAGATCTAGAAACTCTGTTGCTTCCACCTACCTGTAATATCACCCCCGCTAAATTGTAAACTCCATCGTACTCTCCCAAGAGCTTAGTAGAGTGCTCTGCATGGAGTGCTTAATAAAAATTATTAATGGATTGATGATGGCAAAGTCCTCTGGACTGTAAGCTCCTTGTAGGCAGGGACTGTATCTACCAACTCTGGTGTATTGCGCTCTCCCAAGGGCTCTGTACAATGCTCTGCACAGAGTAAGTGCTCAGAAATACCACTGATTGATCCTATGATCCTGAGCATATTTCCTTTTTTGTTATTCTTCTCAGTAAAGATTGGTCTTCCACGGGGCTTGAAATGTGCACGTGAGTTTGGTTTGGTGTCAGAAACGGAAGTGGTAGGGCAAGTTTAATGAAGAATTGCATTCATTCTCATGCCGGTTTTCCCCCTTTGAATTTCCCGGGGGAAGTTAATTAATGTTGGTATTTGTTAAGCGCTTACTATGTGCCGAGCACTGTTCTAAGCGCTGGGGTAGACACAGGGGAATCAGGTTGTCCCACGTGGGGCTCACAGTCTTAATCCCCATTTTACAGATGAGGGAACTGAGGCACCGAGAAGTTAAGTGACTTGCCCAAAGTCACACAGCTGGCAAGTGGCAGAGCCGGGGTTTGAACCCATGACCTCTGACTCCAAAGCCCGTGCTCTTTCCAGTGAGCCACGCTGCTTCTCAATCAGGAAGTTCAATCAGGGTGGCTCTAGCGTGCAGATTCGGGGCCAAGGATGAAAAGTTGCACCTTTGTTGACTTCAGAAAAGCCTTTTGGGACCACCTGGGTCATATCCCTTTCAGTTAGAGAAGCAGCATGGCCTAGTGGATAGAGCATGGGCCTGGGTGTCAGAAAGACCAGGGTTCTAATCCTGGCTCTGTCGCTTGTCTGCTGGGTCACTTGGGCCTCAGTTCCCTCACCTGTAAAATGGGGATTACGACCTCGAGCCCCATGTGGGACAGGGGCTGTGTCCAATCTGATAAGCTTGTATCTATTCCAGCACTTAGGGCTTTTCACACAGTAAAGGCTTAACAAGCACTGATGTCATCATCGTTATTATCATTATTACCAAGAGTCGATCGGTTGTGTGTTCTACCTGTTAGCCAGCCGGCCGCCCATTTTGCCAGGACCATTGCTGATGGTGTTTCTTTCCTCTCCTCCTGCAGGTGAGAAGCCTTACAAATGTTCGTGGGAAGGATGCGAATGGCGCTTTGCACGAAGTGATGAGCTCACACGACACTACAGGAAACACACGGGGGCGAAACCCTTCAAATGCAACCATTGTGACAGGTAAAGGAGAGCGGCACCCCGGGCTTTCACGGGCCATTTCGTGGGGACTTTGGAAGAGGGCTAGAGGGAAACTGGAGAAAGAAAACACCCTTGGCTGTATCTACGGAGCGAGAATGACCCGACAGCCCCGGGCACAGAAGACACTGGCACAGGATTTCTGGGTATTTGGTGACGGATGCCTCTCCGGCAATCGAGGCCACTCAAATATACTGAGCACCCCCGGGTGCTTTCCTCTTCTCCCTCTCCTTTCTGCCGTGCCCTGCCTCCTTTCTCCTTGCCCTGACTTGCTCCCTTCATTCATCCCCCCACTCCCAGCCCCACAACACTTATGCGCGTATAGCACCCTAATTAATATTTATTTGAAAGAGCGTGGCGTAGTGGATGGAGCGTCGGCCTGGGAGTCAGCTCATGAGTTCTAATCCCAGATCTGCCACTTGTCTGCTGTGTGACCTTGGGCAAGTAACTTCACTTCTCTGGTCCTCACTTACTTCATCTGTAAAATGGGGAATGAGATTGGGAGCCCCATATGGGACAGGGACCGCGTGCAACCCGATTTGCTTGTATACACCCCCGTGTATACAGTGTACGGTGCCTGGCACACAGTAAGCACTTACCATATGCCACAGTGATTATTATTATTTATATTAATCGGTGCCTCTCCCTTTAGACTCTAAGCTCGTCGTGGGCAGGGAATGTGTCTCTCTATTGTTATAGTGTACTCTCCCAAGTGCTTAGGACAGTGCTCTGCACAGTAAGAGTTCAGAAAATACAGTGGAATGAACGAATGAATGAAAGGTGCTGTGCAAAGTCCCAACCCATAGCTTCCCCATTTGTCAGTAGAGTGGCTGTGGCCTCTTGAGCGTTTTCCTAGAAAGAAGAGAAAAAGAAGGTGAAGAGCTGCCTTTCCCCGGAGAAGGCGAGGTGACATGCCTCGGTCTTTGAACCCAACTAGACTGTAAGGTCCTCTAGGGCAGGGATCGGGTCTACTAACTCTGTGATACTTTCCGACCCACTTGGTTTAGTGTTCTGTGCACGGTAAGTACTTAATAGATGCTAGCGATCGATCGATTGAGTCTCCATCTCCGTACCAACCCAAATAAGTCTTTGATCCCCGTTGCCACGTGATTTGTCGTTGGTATTGGTGACGAGTGAGGCTGTTAGCCGCTTCTCCTCGACTTCTAAGAACTAAGCATCTAGTGTCGTCCTCTACACACACTAAGCCCTCCATAAATACCGTTGATTGATTGAGCGAAACCTGGAAATGGGAGCACACCAGACCTTCTGTTAAAACAATCTATAGTTCCGTAAAGAATGAGGTCCCTGAAGTTTCTCACTCCCTGATTTATGGTATGGTATTTATTAAGTGCTAAGCAGTGTTCTAAACTCTGGAGTGGGTACCCCAGATACCCCTAACTTGATCAGAAAAAGTCCATGCTGTACACAGGAATCACAGCCTAAGTGGATAGGAGAGTAAGTATCCTATTCCAGTTTTTGAGATGAGGAAATTGAGGCACAGAGAGGTTAAATGACTTGCCTTGTGTCACAAGGCAGGTCAGTGGCAGAGGGATCTAGGATTAGAACCCAGATGTCCTGACTCTTTCCACTAGACCACAGCACTTACGTGCATTTGATTCTATTTATTGCTATTGTTCTCGTCCGTCCGTCTCCCCCGATTAGACCGTGAGCCCGTCAGAGGGCAGGGACTGTCTCTATCTGTTACCGACTTGTACATTCCAAGCGCTTAGTACAGTGCTCTGCACATAGTAAGCGCTCAGTAAATACTATTGAATGAATGAATATAAATTATATTCTATAAATTATTTATTTATAGTAATGTCTGTCTTCTGTCTCCCCTTCTAGACTGTAAGCATGATGTGGGCGGGGAATGTGTCTATCAACTCTATTGTATTGTACTCTTCCAAGTGCTTAGTACAGTGCTCTGCACACAGTAAATCCTTAATAAATACCACTGAATGATTGACGGATTGAGAGGTCATGCCACTTGCACATTCTCTTCTGCTGGATTCTAAACTCTTTGAGGGCAGGGATAGTGTCTGTTAACTCTATGGTACTCTCCTTAGTGCTTACTATAGTGTTCCGCACAGAATAAGCCCACAGTAATAATGGAAAGTATAACTGTGGCATCTGTGAAGTGCTTAACAAATGTACAGTCAAACACCGCACTAAGCCCTGAGATAGATACTAGAAAGTCAAGTCGCAACACAGTCCTTTCCTGTTCTTTCTCCTATAAATGAGACTGGGAAGTCCAAAAGATTCAAGAGGGACAGGAGGAAGGATTTAAAAAAAAAGTTTCCATATTTCAGACCTTCAGAATTTGGCCCTAGGCACCGGGGGAGATGGGAAGAACCAACAGCAGCAGCAACTCCCCTCGGGATAAACACTGACAGCACTGGCAACCGTCAACCCCAGGATCCCCAGCTGGAGGCCTGCCGGCTAGGGGGAAGCCTCAACCGGGTTTTGACGTAATCCAATAATGTGCTCGCATTGGAGCGGGTTAGCCTTCTAATCCCGTTTCTCTGTTAGAAAAGAAGCTTAAGAAAATCAGCCATCTTTTGAATGCAACACTAAGTATCTTAGTTTTGATGAAAAAATGCTTCAATACGCTAACAGAGAGAGAGCGGCCATGGTTGCCTCCGCGGACAGCTGCTGGGTGGCTTGCTGAGCGGCTCCTTGGGTGATTACTTTCATGCATCACACTGACCTGGTTGCTCCTTAAACGTCAGCACTACCCAGTTGGCTCACGTTTAGCCGGTGAACCCCAGAGACGTGGAAATCTCTCTCTGTTTTATGCAACGTACAGTGCCTATGCAAACCTGACGGTGGTTGAAAATATTTTCCGGGAACCCCATCTCTCTGAAAGGCCTCGACCACGCCTCAGTCCTTAAGCCGCTAAAAGTCACAGGGTTTGGGATGGTCTTTTGCAGCGATTCAGCATCTGTTTTCAGAAGGGACAACGTTCAAGCCATGTAGTGTCCAAAGCAGTGGACTAAGTAATAATGATAATAATAATTATGGCATGTGTTAAGCACTTACTATGTGCTAGGCACTGTTGTAAGTGCTGGGATAGATACGAGGTAATTGGGTTGGTCACAGTGCCTGTCCCACATTGGGCTCACAGTCGAGGTGACTGAGGCACAGAGAAGTGAAGTGATTTTCCCAGAGTCACACGGTAGAGAAACGGCAGAGCCGGGATTAGAACTCAGGTCCTCCTGTGCTCTTCCACTAGTGTTGGAGAGAGAATCAAGGCTATCGGTTGAAGTGTAGTTCCTGGCCCACAGGAGACTCAGTCTCCTTCCTCATATTGTAAAGTTGGAGCAGGAGCCGTCTAGAAGCCGATGGAGGATGGAAAGCAGTGGCCGAGGTCAACTGAGGCATTTCCCCGCCATGAGATTGAGACCTCGACCAATCACTCGGTTCTATTTATTGAGCACTCACCATCTCCGTGTGTCTCCGCCTCTAGACTGTGAGCTCGTTGTGGACGGGGAATGTGTCTGCATTCTGTTACATTGTACTCTCCCAAGTGTTTAGTGCAATGCTCTGCACACAGTAAGTGCTCAATAAATAGGAATGAGTGAATGAATAAGCGTTTGGGAGAGTACAATATAACAGAGTTGGCCCTGCCCACAGCAAGCTTATGGTCTAGAGGGATCCGTTTAGAGTATTTACTGAGCACCTACTCGGCGCAGAACATCAGGAAGACACAGCGTGTCTGGAGTCGTAGAAACACAGCCTCGCCTACGGGAGCCTGTATTTCTGGATCACATCACAGGGATATAGACCATCTTTCATCCCCGGCACTAGGTTAGCTGTAACCTCTCCGCCCCACTGCCAGGCTAAAAGGTTTGCTAGTAGAATCCTGCATTGGCAGGAAGAAGAGTCTGCAATTGGTGACCCGGTGGTCTAATAGAATTTCGAACATCTGAAGCTCCACGAGAAGCCATCTCTTTGGTTTTTGCCATGCCACTACGTCCTTCTTTGTTCCCTTTCCTTCCCTTTTGCCCTCCCCAGTCTGAAGGTCAAGATCTGCTGGGGCGGAACCAGGTTTCTCAGTGGTTATTGTTTATTTAGCTTTAAACAATGGTAAATTGAGCCGAAATGAGTCGTTGTGACTAGATCTTAGTGGGAGCGTGGGAAGATGTAATTAATGATTTGATGAGCTAATTACCCTTACTAATGTTTTTGGGCCTGTTTCAAAACCGAGCTAACTGGAAGATTTTTTTTTTCCAAGAGACCAAAGGTTCGTTCTTAGAGTTAGCCCCAGTAATGGGAAAATCAGTCAAGGTGAAGATCTAAAGCAGGTGCTTTCCTAGCAGAATTACAGAACGGCTTAGGTGAGGAATTGATGGGGCATTTCAGTGGAGTAAAGTGCCCATCAATCAGTGGGTCATTTGTTGAGTGCTTCCTGTGTGCAGAGCACTGGACTAAGCACTTGGGAGAGTCACCGTTCCCTTGCAGGCGGTGCTCCTGGTGGCTCCGTGACCTCCGTCGTACATGACCGCAGACTTGCGCTCCGGTTAACTCTTAGATTCCCAGGAGAAGCTGGCGGAGGATGGGGCGATGGTTCCATGCAGAAGGTCTATAGATATGGAGGATGTCTTGGGTTGAGAATTTCGTGGCTTAGCAGAAATAATAATAATGTTGGTATTTGTTAAGCTCTTATTATGTGCCGAGCACTGTTCTAAGCGCTGGGGTAGATACAGGGTCATCAGGTTGTCCCACGTGAGGCTCACAGTTAATCCCCATTTTACAGATGAGGGACCTGAGGCCCAGAGAAGTGAAATGACTTGCTCACAGCCACACAGCTGACAAGTGGCAGAGCCGGGAGTCGAACCCCTGACCCCCTGACTCCGAAGCCCAGGCTCTTTCCACGGCGCCACGCTGCTTCCCCCCAGGAAAGAGCACGGGCTTGGAGTCAGAGGTCATGGGTTCTAATTCCGGATCCACCACTTATCAGCCGTGTGACCGTGGGCAAGTCGCTTCACTTCTCTGTGCCTCAGTTACCTCCTCTGTAAAATGGGGATTAAGACTTTGAGCCCCACATGGGACAACCTGATCACCTTGTACCTATTCCAGTGCTTAGAACAGTGCTTGGCACATAGGGAGCGCTTAACAAGCACCATTTCTATTTTTATCATTATCGATGCCAGTCTTCAGTTGGGAGAAGCGGGTTGGGAGAGGAGTCGGGGTAGGGAGAGCGGGTGTCAGTCAGCTAGTGTTATGGATCTAGTACAGATAGGGTCCAATATGGGTCACGTCCAATATTTTACATTGAAACATCCAGCCTCCCTTCACCTCCTGCTGCCAGGTTTGGTGGCTCAGAATAATAACAATAATAATCATGGCATTTGTTAAGTACTTACTATGTTCCAGGCACTGTAATAATTGCCTTGGTGGATACAAGCAAATCGGAATGGGCAAATTCCCCGTCCCAGATGGGGCTCACCGTTAATCCCCATTTTACAGATGAGGGAACTGAGGCCCAGAAAAGTGAAGTGAGTTGCCTCGGGGCATACAGCAGACAAATCACGCTCGGCATTCACAAGGAATAAATAAATACGTCGCTTATTTACCTGTATTAATGTCTGTCTCCACCTCTAGCTAGTGAGCTCGTTGGGGGCGGGGAATGGGTCTGTTTACTGTTCTGTTGTACTCTCCCAAGCGCTTAGTACGGTGCTTTGCTCTATAAGCGCTCAATAAATTCAATTAAATGAATGGACGAACGAATAAGGATCGGGGCGGGCAAAAGTTCTGGAACATACTGGGGCACCAGGAATCATTCCCCACAACAGAGAACGTTCTAGCTTCTGGTGGCCTTGGATAGGCATCTGCAGAACAGTGGTTATGTCGTCCCGGCATGACCCTGCGTGGCTGGGGTGAAGCACGTGATGATCCGTGCGTCTCCTTGTCCAGGATTCGGGAGAGTTGGCAGTGACTGCTCTAGTCTCAGTTAAAGGCCGGACTGTCAGGCAAGAGGTTTTGAGAAGGGCAGTCGGTCCGATTACTCGGTGCCGGAGCCGTCTTGAAGCCAGTCGGAAGGACGCTCACTCTATCGTTAGAGGCTGGGCGTTTTTAGGCCTTAGAGAATGAAATAAAAGCTAATCCGCCAGTCGGGTGTTCTAGGTGAAATGTAAGGCATTTTCTGCTGGGGTTAGCCAACCAACAAAATCCTTTAATTAAAAAATAACCAGGATAGCATTTGATGGGGGGAAGGAGTGTAGCCCCTCAGGGCAGAGAAAAGATGGTTGACCGATCGATGCTATTACCAATACTACTACTAATGTTGGTGTTTGTTAAGCGCTTACTATGTGCCGAGCACTGTTCTAAGCGCTGGGGGAGATACAGGGTCATCAGGTCGTCCCACGTGAGGCTCACAGTTAATCCTCATTTTACAGATGAGGTAAGTGAGGCACCGAGAAGTCAAGTGACTTGCCCACAGTCACACAGCTGACAAGTGGCAGAACCGGGATTCAAACTCATGACTACTACTACTACTACTACTTCTCACTCTAGGCTTCAAGGCTGTCCATCCCCTCGCCCCCTCCTACCTCTCCTCCCTTCTCTCTTTCCACCGCCCACCCCGCACGCTCCGCTCCTCCGCCGCCCACCTCCTCGCCGTCCCCCGGTCTCGCCCGTCCCGCCGTCGACCCCCGGGCCGCGTCCTCCCGCGGTCCCGGAACGCCCTCCCTCCTCACCTCCGACGATCTGATTCTCTTCCCCTCTTCAAATCCCTACTTAGAGCTCACCTCCTCCGAGAGGCCTTCCCACACTGAGCTCCCCCCTTTTTTTTCCCTCTGCTCCCTCTACCCCCCCTTCACCTCCCCGCAGCTAAACCCTCTTCTCCCCCCTTTCCCTCTCCTCCTCCCCCTCTCCCGTCCCACCCCCTCAGCGCTGTACTCGTCCGCTCAACCGTATACATCTTCGTCACCCTATTTATTTTGTTTAATGAGATGTACATCACCCTGATTCTGTTTATTTGCCATTGTTTTTATGAGATGTTCTTCCCCTTGACTCTATTTATTGTCATTGTTCATGTCTACCTGTCTCCCCCGATTAGACCGTCAAAGGGCAGGGACTGTCCCTATCTGTTGCCGATTTGTCCATTCCAAGCGCTGAGTACAGTGCTCTGCACATAGTAAGCGCTCACTAAATACTATTGAATGAATGAACTAGTACTAAAATTAATCAGCCAGTCGTATTTATTAAGTGCCCGCTATGTGCAGAACACTGTACTAAGTGCTTGGGAGCGCACAGTGTAACAATTGGTAGAGCTGTTCCCTGCCCAAGGTGAGCTATAGCTTATAGTAAGTACTCTGTTAGACTGTACTTACTACTACTAATAATAATAATAATAATTGTAGTATTTTTTTTAGGCACTCACTATGGGCCAAACACTGTATTAAACACTTGAGTAGACACAAGGTAATCAGGTTGGACACAGTCCCTGTCCCACCTGGGGCCCAAAGTCTAGGAGAGAGAATAAGTATTGAATCCCTACTGCACAGATGAGGATATTGAGGCATACAGTAGGCAACTGGCAGAGCCAGAATTAGAACCCAGGTCCTCTACCTCCCAAGTTCATGCTCTTTCCTGTAGGCCATGCTGCTTCCTAGTCAATCAGTGGTACTTAGCGAGCACCTCTGTGTGTGCAAAGCACTGTATTAAGTGTTTGGAAAAAGGTTATAGGAGTAAAAGACGTGTTTCCTGACCATAAAGAGCATGCAGTCTAGTAGGGGAGACAGAGTCTGGCCTAATGAAGGTCCAGTAATTTATTGGAATTGGGCTGGAGCCACCCCAAGCACCAGACCGACTGACTGACCCTGTATTTTAGTGGAAAGAACCCGGGCTTGGGAGTCAGAAGACGCAGGTTCCAATCCTGGCTCCCCCACTTGTCTGCCGAGTGACCTTGGGCAAGTCACCTAACTTCTCTGTGCTTTAGTTTCCGCGTCTGTAAAATGGAGAGTAAGACTGTGAGCCCCACGTGGGACAACCTGACTGCCTTGTATCCACCCCGGCATATAGAACAGTGCTTGGCACATAGTAAACGCCTGACACATGCCATAATTATCATCATCATTATTATTGAGCATAAACTCATTATGGGCAGGGATTCTGCTGTTTTGTGCTCTTCCAAGTGCTTAGTACGGTGCTCTGTACATAGTGGCATTCAATAAATATCATTACTTGATGAATTGAGTGGTGTATTCCCAGGCCAGCACACAAATCCACCCTCCAGCATAACCAAGATTCTCTAGCATGCCAAGGCTCCGTACCGGTTGCAGAGTCAGCCAGTTGTGTTTATTGAGCGCTTACCGTATGCGGAGCACTGTACAGAGCGCTTGGGAAAGTGCAGTATAACAATAGACAGACCTATTCCCTGCCCACAGTGAGCTTGCGGTCTAGAGGGTCCCCTGTGTACAATGGATGCTGGCTGACCCCCGGATTCCTGCCCCATCCCCTCCCTGGAGCCCTGCCTTGAGCTGATTCAGCAAACCAAAATCCCCCACACCTCAGCCCCCATCAATCAATCGACCAGTCATATGTATTGAGTGCTTACTGTGTGCAGAGAACCGTACTAAGCACTTGGAAGAGTAAAATATAACGGAGTTAGAGAAGCGGTATGGCCAAGTGGATAGGGCATGGGCCTGGGAGTCAGAAGGACTAGGGTTCTGATCCCAGCTCCTCCATTTATCTGCTCTGTGACCTAAGGCAAATCACTGAATGTTCATCTGCCTCAGTTAATTCATCTGTAAAATGAAGCTTAAGACGGTGAGCCCCACGTAGGACATGGACTGTTTCCAACCTGATTAGCTTATTATGTCTACCCCGGTGCCCAGTACAGGGCCTGGTGCACAGGAATCTCTTCACAGATACAATTTAAAAAAACAACAACCCAAAACAGGGTTGGTAAACACGTTCCCTGCCCAGAGTGAGCTTACGGTACTGAGGGCTTGCAGTCTGGCTTCCTTGAGCAAGAGAAGTAAAGGCCATCAATTCGTAGGGCCCTTCCTGCCCTCAGAAACGAGCCAAGTAGAATCATCAGAAGTAGAATCGTCACTGGTCATGGGTTCTAATGGTCATGGGTTCTAATCCTGGCTCCGCCACTTGCCAGCTGTGTGACTTTGGGCCAGTCACTTCACTTCTCTGTGCCTCAGTTACCTCATCTGTCGGTCTCGCCCATCCCGCCGTCGACCCCCGGGTCACGTCCTCCCGCGGTCCCGGAACGCCCTCCCTCCTCACCTCCGCCAAACCGATTCTCTTTCCCTCTTCAAAACCCTACTTAAAACTCACCTCCTCCGAGAGGCCTTCCCAGACTGAGCTCCTCTTCTCCCTCTACTCCCTCTGCCATCCCCCCTTTACCTCTCCGCAGCTTAACCCTCTTTTTCCCCTTTTCCCTCCGCTCCTCCACCTCTCCCTTCCCATCCCCACAGCACCGTACTCGTCCGCTCGACTGTATATATTTTCGTTACCCTATTTATTTTGTTAATGAATTGTACATCGCCTCGATTCTATTTAGTCGCCATCGGTTTTTACGAGATGTTCTTCCCCTCGACTCTATTTATCGCCATCGTTCTCGTCCGTCCGTCTCCCCCGATCAGACCGTGAGCCCGTCAAACGGCGGGGACTGTCTCTATCTGTTGCCGACTTGCTCATCCCGAGCGCTTAGTACAGTGCTCTGCACATAGTAAGCGCTCAATAAATACTATTGAATGAATGAATAAAATGGGGATTAAAACCGTGAGCCCCACGTGGGACAACCTGATCACCTTGTATCCCCCCAGTGCTTAGAACAGTGCTTTGCACTTAGTAAGCGCTTAACAAATACCATTATTATCCCATTTGGCACAAGGTGCCACTGGGTTTAGATCAGGGGGCCTGAGCATGTCTAGACTGTCAGCTCGTTGTGGGCGGGGAATGTGCCTTCTTATTGTTGGATTGTACTCTCCCAAGCTCTTAGCACAGTGCTGTGCACACAGTAAACGCTCATCAAATACCATTGAACGAATTAATGAACGAATGTGGTCTGGGGAGAGAAGAGTTATAATGGTCCCATTCATTTTCTGTTTCTCGTTTTCCAGGTGTTTTTCCAGATCTGATCACCTTGCCCTCCATATGAAGAGACATATCTAAATCCCTAAAAACCAGAGACACCTCCTCCTGGCTGTTGCCTAAGGGAAGACTCACACAATAGGAGTCTGGACCCAAGTCAGAACCCCACTGCCTTGCAGGAGAAAAGAGAAAGAGCTCACGAGTGAACCTCTTTGCACACAGGCACGCACGCGCACTCCCACGCGCACATACACACGTACACACACGCGCGTACACGCACACACACACACTCACACCCTACCATGCACTCGACTCGACTTGAAATTATCCACATCCGTTCCTTATGCCTTGCCCTAGCCAGATGGAAGAGGAATCGGGGTGAACTGAGCCAGGCTGACTGGCTGCTGACTTCAGCGCCGTTGGAACGGTTTCCTACTGTTGCCAATGGAAATCAGAGACAATGGATGTGGCTTCTCTGCAGGTGGACAACAGAAAGAGGGGCTCATTTAACTCGCTTCTCGGTGCAGCCTGACAGAAGATGACATCATCTGCAAGTTGCACACCCGTAGCACTAACGCTTCTTTTTAAATTGTGGGAAAAAAATGACCTAGAAAACCAAATCCCAGTTTGGTAGCCAAAATTAACCTCTCGGTTCCTTTGTCCTTTGTGTCTCAGAAAAAAAAAAATCGTAACATTCAATGCGTCAGACTTCCTCACGGACCTTTTGATCCGTTTTGGTTCTTCATAGGACTGAGCTATCGAGATCCTTTCAAGTCAACACCAATGGCCTTACCGGCAGGAGACTCTGGCCAACGGGGTAGAGAATTCACAAAGGGGGAATCTTCCTCTCGTCCTCTTTTGACGTTTGCACACCGTATGCACTAGGGATTTCGGAATCTTCTAGCATGACTTCAAGTGGCCAAGAGAATCAAGTCCCCAAAAGGAGTCAGTGTATCCCCTTTGGGCTCCCGTGACTGCCGTAGCTAGATTATTTTCTTTTTAAACTCACACACGCTCTTTCTCTCTCTCTCTCTCTCTCTCTCTCTCTCTCTCTCTCTCTGACTTTGGTTAATGAAAACTTGAAAAGCTCATTTGGAAGCTGAAATGTTTTATCTTTTCTCCCCGGACTGGCGATCTCCACGACACTCTCTCTGTTTGGACGGAGGACCCGGGGCCTGCACCCGAAGCCTCAACCGATCCTGTGGCTTTCCATCGCCTCTCCCGCCCGCCCCCGTCCCCCCGGCGACCGACTCTCAGCCCAGACGCCATTTGTCTCAGAGGACAGCTGAAATTTTTTGAACCTAAGTGTGGGTTGTTCCCTGACCAGAAGCCAAAAATACCACTCCATCTCCACTTGGAAGAGCAGCGAGGATGTTTCCCAATTCCAGGGAGGGCGGGGTGGGGGTCAGTCGGAGATTCTCCGTCACGCCCACCCAACTCATGGATTAACCCACTTGTCTAAACAAAGAACAGATTTCCAGGGTCAAGCTCCACGGTGGGACATGGGCTGACGTTAGCGTTGGGAGTTCTTCGTGGAGCCGGTCTCTGTAGGAAGGATGGGTCACTGACCTCCAGGGCCTCTGGCACCTAACTGGTGGCCGATTTCATCCTAGACCAACGGGGCCCTCGAATTTACTCCGGCAAGGGGAAGCCCTCCAGCTAGATCGGTTCTTGGCCCGAAGCGGTGTCCTTCCTCTCCCCCCCCCACCCCCGCACACATCCATACATACACACCCCCTCCCACTCACCGGTCTCTGCCTCCCTGAGTCTCTTGCTAGTTGGGGCCGGCCTCCACTCCAAAGACTGCTTTTAGGACCGTTCCGTGGCCACCACAGGCAGGTGGCCAGGGGGCGGGGGTCACTAGGACAGGTTGTATATTTTGTATATTCTGGGACCATCCCCTTGGAGGCACGTCCGGGAACAAACGGAAGGGCCGGTGATCCACGGGCCATTAGCGCTCCTCTTCCCCAGCCAGCGTCTTCGCCCTCGCCCTCCTCCAACCGTTTCGACTGACCGACCGTCGAGACGGGGCGGCTGGCCCAGGCGGGGAGGCGGGGGGATGCCGGACTCCTCCGAGTTGGACCGCCTCCGAAAATGCAGCCGGCAGGATCCCGGGCTCTCGATTCTTCCGCTCTCCGCACCTTGGATTTCACTGCGTTACGACGACTCTTCTGGGAGTGAACCAACGAGTCTCTCGATCACAAACACTGTGTGGCTGGCAGTCAGAACGCTCTTGTGGGGGTGGGGGGCAGAGGGAGGGTATTTTTAAGGTCTGGCCCATCGAATCATTTTAAGATATGGACCAAAATAAAGGAAATGCCCACAAGGAAACACCACACACACACATACACGCAAACACGCATTTAAAAAAAAAATCTACCCATCTGCTGGAGGTAATGCTAGAAACGTGAGTGGAGGGTAAAAAAAAAAATCAATTTTATTCCAAAGATTTAAACTAGACATGAAAAACAATTCCCAGAGCACTGCTTGCTGACAATCTCGTAGTTCTCTACTTCTGCATTTGAATCCTTTCTGTGGCCGTGCCACTGGGGCGTTTCACGGGAATTCCATTTGAATGTTTGAAGCATCTTCTCTGGAGGACGGACAGGTGTGTGAGTGGAGTGGAACCTCACCTGAATTAAATTGTAGTGAGCCCAGCCAGTACATTAGGCAAGGATAGAGACACCCTCCTATTTTTTTCCTTTCTTTTTAATCCCAGAGCAGCCATCAGCAGGAGACCCCAGGCTCTCCGCGTGGCGCACGTCGTCCCGGTTGTCACCACCGCTCCCGTGTCCCATCCTGAGCTCCAGCTGCTCTTGCCCCTAGAAATGCTATTAAGAAAAGCTCTGAAAGACTTTCAGTTTTAATTCCACAATGAAGTGCAAGGCGCTCAAAGGGGTTTTGGTTTTTTTGTTTTCTTTTTCAATTTTTAATTGCGAAAGGGTAACCAGTACTTATTTACTCCTGTTGTCATTTGTGGTCTTGTCGAAATCTCTTTTGAGTGTGGCAGAACGAGGGCCTCTTGGAACCCATTGAAATGTCTGACGTGTTTGGTGATTTGTCCTCCTCTCTGTGTGTGTCTGTGAGATCCTCTCCTTTTGCCCCCCATCCCTTCTAGGGGCCCAGCCTGCCGCTCGATGGTTATCGGAGGTGGCGTTTGCCAGCAATGGTATGGTCAGGGGAGGGGGGACTGTTTTGAGAATGAAGGCGAAGAGTCGGGGTAGGTGGAGAATGAAGGCAGTGCTGATGCGTGTCGCTTAGAACAGCCTTCTTCCGGCTGGGTGCTGGCCCCCTCGGCAACATTAGTCGGTTCTGACATGAGCTAGGCGAGATTTTTTTGGAGCAAATAACTGAGCTGGTGTCCACCTCAAACAAATCTGTCAACAAGACGACCAGTGAATGTCAACTTGGGCAAGCAGGGCCTCCCTAGGGTAGAGTGGTGAATTTTTCAAAAAGCTGAATCAATCCCAAGCCGAAACCCTCCGGTGGCATTTCACTCTGCTCCCTCCTCCCCAATATTTCCTAACGTTCTGGGGAAGCTCAGCTTGAAGAGGAAGGGCCTGGGATATCATTCCGTGGCCCTTTCCTTTCAAATCTGCTCCGCTCCCGGGCCCCAGAATTCAGTTTTCTGAAAAGAGTTTCTCTGAATCATTGATCGTTTTCTTGCTTTCTGATGAGGCTTCCCTATCCCCGCCACATGGCTGTTAGACAAAGACAAGGAAACCCCGGAACCGCGGTGCATTTCAGAGTCGCTGGTCTCTCGATCATTGTGTACAAATCCTCAGAGCCTCCTTCCCTTTAATGAGTAATTGGCCCAGATGAACGTCCGTTGGGATGGATTTTCCGCCAGAAAAATAGACATTTTGAAGCCTCTGACCAAGCATTGTAGAAAATGTTCAAGATTCAAATATGGATTTCCTGGTCCCCTGTTACACTCACTAGATGTTGTTCTTCCCTGGCAAAAACCACCAAGGTAACCTTATTCCCCCTCCCCCCCACAGTCCTTTAACTGATTCAGATAAGAAAACAAGACAATCTCATGGGGTTTCAGAGGTTTTATTGCCCCTTTGTAAAGGTTGCCTCCCCGAGCCTAGGAAGCAAGGGGATATACAACGCGATGTCCAAGTAGCTCCTAGCCCAGTTCTGCATTTGTTTCGGTGGCAAAATGAGCATTTTGGATGATTTTGACCCGATTATGGTCATCGGCCTCTGTTGTGGGCAGGGATTGTCTTTCTTTATTGCTGTGTTGTACTTTCCAAGGGCTTAGTACAGTGCTCTGCACACAGTAAGCGCTCAATAAATACGATTGAATGAATAGCCTTAGCTGGTGACCTCATCTGTCGAATGGGGATTAAGACTGTGAGCCCCATGTGGGACAGGGACTGTTTCCAGCCTGATTGACTTGTATCTACTCCAGTTCTTAGAGTGCTTGGCACATAGTAAGAGCTTAACAATTTCCATTATTATTATTATTATTAATAATTTTCTTCGAGCTTCAACCCTGAGACGGAAAGGAGAGAAAGCATGGTGGCAAGCTGTTATAGGCAAGGGGACTGATTTTACTGACTCTAATCTGTCCTTGCAGTATCGTGCAAGTCACCGCCAAAAAGCGCCTAGTGGAGAACGATGTTTGCCAGATTCCGCTTTCTGTGATACGGTCTCGGGGAAGGGAACAGGACAGAGCAGAGGGGCGGCCAGATACGAAAGGGCCCCCACCATCTTGAAGTCAGGCCACCCTTCATTTGTTCATTCAGTCGTATTCATTGAGCACTTTCTGTTTGCAAAGTACTGTGCTAAGCGCTTGAGAGAGGAAAACTTAACAGACACATTCCCTGCCCACAACAAGCTCGTTGAGTGGGCAGGAAATCAACCCCCACCCCTCAACCACAGTCTCCTTTTAGAAAGGGGAAACGGCTTGAAATTCACAAACTGAAGCTAAAACTGAATCTCTTCCCGACTGCCAAACGAAGGGCAAGGGTCCGAAGAATAATTCACCTCTGGAAAGTGGGGGCGCCTCCATTGGCCAAGCAAAGGGCCTGAGATTCGGGGCGGAGGGGAAGCCAATGCGTCTCCGCTGCCAATTGCCTCCCTCTCGGCTCCCGGACGTCGGCAGGGGAGGGCTGGAGAGGTACGGACGCTTGTATCCAAGTCAACCAAAAATTTGCTTGTAAATAACTCCACGTCCCCTGGCTTCCAGCCAGAGGCTCAAGGGTTTTAGTCGTACTTTTAGCACTCTCGGATTCCCCTCGCCGGTTTCCCGGTAGGTCATGGGAAAAGCCGCTCTAAACTCTCTTGTGTGCATCCTTCGGGTCTTATATTCTTTCAGTGTTTAGATGCCCATTATAGTTCTTGGGAAGCAGGTATACAAAACCTGGGCAGAGAGTCTGTTGGCATCTCCCCCCTACCCCCTTCCCTGCCCTCAGCAACAGACCTCTGTCCTGGAGAACATCCGGATACGATTTTCTTCTCTCTCAATCGGTGTTTTGCTTGATTTTCCAGTGGAGACGAGGAATGATGTTGGACGGTACAGTGAGGACTATTTACAAACGTTTTTGAACTGTAAGCTTTGAGACCTTTACGCTACTTGGACTCTAGCTTTTGTCTACTGCCGTGAAAAGGCCCCGTTTCCGAATTCTTAGGGTGCTATGAATATGCCCACAGACGCGTGTGTATGCATATGTACCTACAGTACCTTCTCAGAAGGAAAATGATCGGGCTACTATCCTGGATGCGTAGTAGCCACTAGTGCCTAATATCTTTTGGGGGAAAATGTTGCTTACAGTTGCCAGTTCATTGAGACAGGTCAACCCCGGGGAGTGTGTTATCACAGGGAGAGAAGTGACGTCTTAACCTCCTGGCTGCTGCCGAACCGGAGCGCGAGTAATCTCGGAGCGTCGAGGAGGGTTTCTGGTACCCGAAATGGTCCCCGATGTGTTTTTTTCCTTATTTTTCAGTCTGCTTTGATATCAAAACACTGGCATAAGCTACCCCCTCGTTCAGTTCTTCAGCCTCACGCTTCTTCTGATTTCAAGGAAGAAAAAATTCCTGTGGCCAAGATCTCCTTTTCTCCCACCCTAACAGTTAGAATAACAGCGTTTTATGTTTTTCCGGCCCCTGCTTCCCATCTACCGCGTCCAGTGTCCCCTCTCTCCTTCTTTTCTTTTGCATTGTCAATGCTCACACCCGCATGCGTGCACACACACTCCCACACACACACACACACAAATAGCTTGAAGGACTTTCAGTTTTTTGCACTATCCTTTTCCTTTTTCTTTGTCCAGATATGTCTAACAAGTGTGTTTGGAGAGACACTCCCCCAAGTCACATTCTCTCAGGCCTTCTCTGGTATTTCTAATATATCACAGAAGTACCCAGTCTTATAGCCCTCAGTTCTGCCTTTTTTTGACATTTTATTTTTTTTAAGCTTTTTATATATAAATATAATTACTTTGTCAAGTTTTTTTGCTGTACAAAAAGTCTTAAGATTTAAAAATATTATTTGTATTATATGATGGTGGTATGTTAATGTTACAAAATTATTAATGAAGAAAAAAATTTATTTTTGTTACTGGTCTGTTTCATAATTCTTTTTTAAATTGGTATATTGTAAGATATCTATGCAAAAATGTTATGTGACGCATTTTTATTTAAGAATGTAATATGTGTAATAAACAGTAGAATGTGTTTGGCCTGGGAACGGCTCTGTGTGTGTCCCATGTACCTGATTTTCTGAAGGCAGCTAGCAGTCAGAGAAGCGGTTCGACCTCGTGGGTAGAGCACAAGGCCTGGGAGTCGGAAGGAACTGGGTTCTAATTCCAGCCCTACCACTTATCTGCTGTGTGACCTTGGGCGAGTCATTTCACTTCTCTGGGCCTCAGTTACCTCATCTGGAAAATCGGGATTAAGACTGGGAGCCTATTTGAGGCGGTCACCGTATCCAACCTGCTCACCTCCGCGGCTCCCAGGGCCGACTTCCATACGTTGGGTCCGGAGCTACTCTGCTCTTGGCGTCAGGAAGGGGACTCCAAGGTTCTGAGGAGCCAGGGCGAGGGTTCTTTCTGTGCCTTCTTTTTCCGAGAAGGGGCAGTTACATGAAGCAGTTTTGTTGGGTTAGGGGAGAGGAAGGAAAGATGATATAAATTATAGTGGTTCTCTTTCGAGAGAGGGGGTGACAAATTAATGGGACGGCTGGAGAGAGGTTACAGAAATTTTCTGGAGGGTTCAGTGAGGAGAGGAACGGACCATAGTTCTTTTGTATTTTTTTGCTCCCGAGGAGAGGGGTCATGACTACTAACTCTTCCGTAGTCTCCCAAACGCTTAGTAGAGGGCTGCGCACGGAAGTGCTCGGTAGTATTGGTTGACTGACTGACATAGAGAGAGCCAGTCACTGAGTCATCATCATCAAAAGCCGTCCAGTGGTTTCCGATCCGTAGCGGCTCTAAGGATGTATTTTCTCCAAGAACGTCCTATCTTCTCTCTTTTGTAGTCATTCTGGTATGCATATCCATATAATTTTCTTGGTAAGAAAATGCAAAAGTGGTTTACCTTTGCCTTTTTCTGTGCAGTGAAAGCTCAAGTCTCTGCCGTTGTCGTCGATCAACATTTTGATCACTTTATCGTCCACCTTTTACTCTTTCCCATGCCGCTGCTGCCCAGCACAGGTGAATCAACTTTGTCTGATGCTTCAGCTTAGACCTTTCCCATTATGGGTGAGCCTGGTGAGAGAATATCTCTCAATGGCATAGTTCTAAGCTTCACTGGCGTACACAAACTCCTGCCACGATACGGTGTTGATTCATAGGAGAGAATCACTGAGTTTCCGGATAGAAAACCTGTCTGACGAAAAGACGGCTAAGTGTTGAAAGAATGCCAGGGTCCAAGAGTTCTTATAGCAATTAAAAATGAATGAATAAGGTGAAAAAAGCAGTTCTATTTGCTATTCCAGGAAAACGAGTCCTTTTCGGAAGCTTCCCCAGTGCTCAAATCGAGAGCTTGGGCAAAATTCGGTCACCAATTTAAGCAACTTGTCATTGCTCCCAGTTTGAACTAGGAAGTAGAATGACAGGCATACTTGGCCCAAGCAGGATTTGGCTGGTTTCCAATCCCGCCTCACTCTCCAACCCTTCTGTTTTTGCGCCTCAGGGAGGACCCTTGACCGAAGAGAGCAGATTCGAGAAAGGCTTTCAAAGCCAGTCACCAGCCAGATTCCTCATTAGCCACTGCTATAATTGTTTGCTCTTTACTACCCAGGGGCTGCTTGATCTTTTTCCTCCTCCCTTTAATTCTGCTCTTTTTCTGATATTTCACTGCTCATTGTGAAAGGAAATTAATCAATCAGTCGCATTTATGGAGCGCTTACTGTGTGAGAGAAATGAACGGAACGCTTGAGGGAGCACAACACGAGTTGGTAGACACATTCCCTTCCCACTGGGAGATCGCAGTCTAGATATAAATAAATAATGGATATGTATATAAGTGCTGTATGGCTGAGGGTGGGGTAAATAAAGGGAGCAAATCCAAGCAGAAGGGGGAAGCACAAGGGAGTGGGAGAAGTGGAAATAAGGACTTAGATGGGGGAAGCCCTCTTTGAGGAGATGGGCTTTGTTTGAATAAAGCTTCAAATCTGCTAAAGACACTGAGAGATAGGAGGAGAGATAGGAGGAGAACCAGGAGAGGACCGTGAAGCCAAGGTTGGATAATGTTTCCAGGAGAAGGGGGTGATTGAGTGTGTTGAAGGCAGTGGAGGCGTTGAGGAGGATTAGGTTGAGGTAGAGGCTGTTGGATTTGGCAAGGAGATCAACGGTGACCATTGAGAGGGAAGTTTTGGTGGAGTGAAGGGGGTGGAACCCAGATTGGAGACGGTCAACGGAAGAATTGGAGGAGGGGAAGTAGAGGCAGTGAGTATAGAGAACTTGTTTGCTCCAAGAGTTTGGAGAGGAATGGTGGGAGGGAAATTAATTATTAATAAAGGGAAATGCACTCAAACCAATAATAATAATAATAATGTTGGTATTTGTTAAGCGCTTACTATGTGCCGAGCACTGTTCTAAGCGCTGGGGTAGACATAGGGGAATCAGGATGTCCCACGTGGGGCTCACAGTCTTAATCCCCATTTTACAGATGAGGGAACTGAGGCACAGAGAAGTGAAGTGACTCGCCCACAGTCACACAGCCGACAAGTGGCAGAGCTGGGATTCGAACTCATGAGCCCTGACTCCAAAGCCCGTGCTCTTTCCACTGAGCCACGCTGCTTCTCAGTCCACCAGTCACAGTAACTATTATCGACAGCACTGATGAAGGTTTTGCGTGGCCCAGCAGAAAAAGCACAATCCTGGTAGTCGGAGGACCTAGGTTCTATAATCGGAGGACCTGGGTTCTAATCCCACTCCATCACTCGTCTTCTGTGTGACCTTGGACAAGTTGCTTAACTTCTCTGTGACTCAGTTCCCTCATCCGCAAAATGAGGATTCAATAGCTGGTCTCCCTCCTACTTAGACCGTGAGCCCCAAGGGGAACCTGATTATCTCGTGTCTACCCTAACATCTAGTTAAGTGCTTGACCCATAGTAAGGGCTCAACAAATATCACAATAATTGCCATTACTCAGACCGTGAGCCCTGTGGGAAAGGAACTGTGTCCGACCTGATTATCCTATATCCTATATCCACCCCAACGCTCAGTAAAGTGCCGACACATAGAAAGCACTCAACAAGTCCCACTACTATTGTCATTATTATGATGATGATGATGACGGACAAGCATGAGAATGTTTGTTTTCCAGGCTACTCTAGTTCCTCAGCTTTGCGAGGCTGACCTAAGTGACATGGATGATTCAGAAACCTAGCTGACCCCAAAATGGCTCATTTTAGCAAATATTTTTGGTCTCCTTCCTCCTAAACCATTTTATTTAATTGGTATTTCCTTAGCATTTACTATGTGCCGGATTCTGTACTAAGCTCCGGGGTAGATACGAGCTAATCAGGTTGGACACAATCCATATCCCACATGGGACTCACGGTATCAATCCCCATTTTACAGATGAGGTAATGGAGGCACAGGGAAGTGATTTGCCCAAGGTCCCACAGCAGACAAGTAGCGGAGCTGGGATTAGAACCCCGATCCTTCTGACTCCCAGGCCTGTGCTCTGTCCACTAGGCCACGTTGCTTCTTTCACCACGAGCAGGAGCCGGCTCCTGAAACTCCATCGGGTGGGAAGGCTGGAGGCTCAGGGGATAGATGGGGGTGACGGGCTCTGTGCAAGTCAAGGAGAGATAGGTCTTCCATAACCATAACCCGGGGACCGTGTTCTCGCAAACGCCCACGGTAAAGAAAACTGGCATTTTAATGTCCTCTGGGTCTGACATCACATACCCGCACACAACAGTTTCTTCAAACACCACATCAAGTCGTAGCCAAATAGACTCCTGATGTTGGAAGGCTGATTATTAATTCCCTAAAATTTGGAAAGGTTTTTAATGGTCAACAATAACCGTTCAAATCCTGTGTGAAAAATAATGCGGGAATTCTAAAGTTACACGTAGCACTAGTAATAGTTATTGAGCAGTGACGTAGGCATTTTGAAAGTACAGAGTAAAGACAAATCTTGTACCTTGCCCACAGAGACCTAACCCTTTAACGTGGGTACAAGTCATTTTTTCATAGTTTACAGTAGCCATCTACATTCTTGCAATAGCACTGCTGTTAATATGTTTGATATTCATCCCACCCTCAACTCCGTAGCACTTATGTCCTTACCCGTAAATTATTTATATTAATGTCTGTTTCTTTCTCTAGATGTAAGGTCACTGTGGGCAAGGAACATGTCTACCAACTTTTTTATAAAGTGCTCTGCCCACAGTAAGCATTCAATAAATACCATTGATTGGCTGATAAAGGTAAGTTCACTCTTCTTGCCCCCTTCAATTGAGAAGCAGTGTGGCCTGATGGATAGAGCACAGGCCTCGGATTCAGAAGGACCTGGGTTCTAATTCCGGCTCCACCACCTGTCTGTTGTGTGACCTAGGGCAAGATACTTTGCTTCTCTGTGCCTCAGTTCCCTGCTCTGTAATTGGAATTAAGACTGTGAGTGCCACGTGGTATAGGGACTGAGTCTAAACTTATTAGCTTGCATCTACCTCAGACTTAGTACAGTGCCTGGCACAGAATAAGTGCTTAACAAATACCAAATTAAAAAAAAAAAAATTGTTCACCTGCTTTTCACTTAGGGACCACGGTGAAGAACAGAACAGAAAATATCCTATTTATTTGGAAGAAAATGCAGAGTTCTAAGATCGGATTTGAATGGCTGGAGACTGAGGGGGAGTCCTGAAGGCCCCAGGCAGCCCCTGGTCCCTTTGATAAGTGAATAATAATAATGATGGTATTTGTTAAGCGCTTACTATGTGCTAAGCGCTGTTCTAAGCACTGGGGTAGATAAAGGCAATCAGGTTGTCCCACACGGGACAGATGAGGTAAATGAGGCACAGAGAAGGTCACACAGCTGATAAGTGGCGGGGCCGGGATTAGAACCCACAACCTCTGACTCCCAAGCCTGTGCTCTTTCTACAGTGAGCGAGTTTGCAGACAGTTTGAAATGCCAGGGGGCGGGAATGTTGAGTAATCTTGGGAAATTGAAATTACTCAAAACTCTAATAATGATGATAATTGTAATTTTGTTAAATACTTACTATGTGCCAAGCACTGTCCTAAGCACCGGGATGGCTACATTTGAAACAGATCGGTCACCGTCCTAGTCCCATGGACAGCTGACAGCCAAAGGGATAGGGGAAGCCAGTATTTTATCCCTATTTTTTACAGATGAGAAAACTGTCACAGAAATTCGGTGGCTTGCCCAAGGTCACACATCAGGTAAGTGGTGGAGGAGGTTTAGAACCCAGGTCTCTAGGTTTCTGGGCCTATGCTCTTCTCCACTTGGCCGCACTGTTTCTCGGTACACTGTTCTCTGGGAGGCATGATAATAATAATAATCATAATGTTGGTATTTGTTAAGCGCTTACTACGTGCAGAGCATTGTTCTAAGCGCTGGGGCAGATACAGGGTCATCAGGTTGTCCCACATGAGGCTCACAGTTAATCCCCAGTTTCCAGATGAGGTAACTGAGGCCCAGAGAAGTGAAGTGACTCGCCCACAGTCACACAGCTGACAAGTGGCAGAGCCGGGAGTCGAACCCATGACCTCTGACTCCCAAGCCTGGGCTCTTTCCACTGAGCCACGCTGTTCCTGGAAGAGGAGTCTCATTTCATTTTCCTCTAATACAGGGGTTGCATTATTGAAAAACCTCACGATGAGGAGAAACGGCAATGGAGAACACTCCCTCAGATCCTAATGCATGTTTTCGGCTGGTGCACTGCTAGAAAACGAGAGACCGTCCATCTGACAACGTGAGCCTGTTGGGGCTCGATCGGACGAGTTATCGAGGAAGCCGCTCATGCTCCTTCATGCTACGTTGAGTCAGGTGAGGGCTACAGTGCCTGCTTTCCTGCAGTCAAGGTTTCGCAGGAGAACGATGCTTGGGTTAGGAGAGATGTGATCTTCCATTAGATCTTCAGAATCGATGGTTCAATCAATAGTATTTATTGAGTGCTTATTGTGTGTAGAGCACTGTTCTCATTGCTTGGGAGAGGATTCATTCGTTTGTTCAATTGTATTTATTCCCCCATTCATTCATTCAATAGTATTTATTGAGCGCTTACTATGTGCAGAGCACTGTACTAAGCGCTTGGAATGGACAAATCGGTAACAGAGACAGTCCCTGCCCTGTGACGGGTTTACGGTCTCATCGGGGGAGACAGACAAAAACAATAGCAATAAATAGAATCAAGGGGATGAACATCTCATTAAAACAATAGCAAATAAATAGAATCAAGGTGATGTACATCTCCTTACCAAAATAAATAGGGTAATGAAAATATATACCGTTGAGCGGACGAGTACGGTGCTGAGGGGAGGGGAAGGGAGAGGGGGAGGAGGAGCGGAGGGAAAGGGGGGAAAAGAGGGCTTAGCTGAGGAGAGGTGATGGGGGGGAGCAGAAGGAGCAGAGGGAAAAGGGGGAGCTCAGTCTGGGAGGGGGAGCTCCGTACTGAGTGCTTATTGTGTGCAAAGCACTGAACTAAGCACTTGGGAGAGTACAATATACAGTACAGTAGAGTTGGTAGGCATCTTCCCTGTCCACAAGGAGCTTACAGTGTAGAACTCTGGGATCCGCTTACTTTCCCATTATGAACCCTAACAGGTACATTTAAGCTGCTTAACTTGTATCTACCACGGCGACCGGAACAGTCCCTGGCACATAGTAAGCGCTTAACAAGTACCATGATTATTATTTATTATTATTTAACCCCTTCTGAAAGGAGTTATCTCTCTCCCTCAGCATGGGCAGTAAGATTGAGAATAACAAAACAACAGTGGTTCTCCAAAGTCTCTGGGTTGGGGGGGGGGGAGCATCTGATTTCTGACTTTGTACCACGCCACACTCCTTAGAGATGAAGATCTCTCTGTGTAACCCACTAACCCAAATTAAAGTGGAATGCTTTTTAACCTACTTTTCAAATGAAATACCCTTCCCAGGGTGAGTCCCTAATGCTATTGACATGCTCCGATGGAATCATTCATCCCGAAATAGAATCAAAGAGATTGATCAACAGATTCTTCAAGTGGATTACCCTGGTCTGGCACTAATCTTGTTGAAAAATTGATTCGACTAACCGATTAAAAGCATCGGTTTCCTTTATGCGTTCCAAATCCTCGTGTTAATATGGAGAGTGCATGGTCACCGGGAGTGAAAGTCCGAGGCTCGGGAATGGTTTGACATCAGATGCGTAGGAATTTTTGCTTCTCTGGTTCTCTTTGGGAGAATGCGAGACAGACGGATGAAAAATAGCTTTGGACTGAGATTTTAAAATTCGTTAGGCGCTCACTATATGCCAGGCACTGTGCTGATCAGGTTGGACATAGTCCACGTCTCACTTGGGACTCATTGTCTTAATCGCCATTTTACCAGTGAGGGAACTGAAGCGCAGATAAGTTCAGTGATTTGCCCAAGGTCACATAGCTAATCAAGTAGGACACAGTCCATGTCTCACTCAGGGCTCACAGTCTTAATTCCCGTCTTCCTGATGAGGGAACTGAGGCACAGAGAAGTTAAGCGACTTGTCCACGGTGACCCAGCAGGCAAGTGACGGAGTCAGGATTGGAACCCCAGTTCTCTGACTCCCAGGCCCGAGCTCTTTCCACTAGGCAACGCTGCTTCTTTTTCTGCCTTGAGCAAAGTGAACCACCCGTTCCTCTCTCCGTCCAGAAGCGTTCTTGCCGAAGGAGGACTAAATGGGGTAGAATGACACCAAAACCTGAGTCAGGAGTCAGAAGGACCTGAGTTCTAATCCCGGCTCCACCACTTGCCCACTGTGTGACCTTGGACAAGCTACTTCTTTGTGCCTCAGTTCCCTCATCTGTAAAATGGGGATTGAGACTACGAGCCTTGGACAAACTTCTTTGTGCCTCAGTTCCCTCATCTGTAAAACGGGGATTGAGACTACGAGCCCCATGTCAGACAGGGACTGTCTCCGACCTGGTTAGCGTGTATCTACCTCAGCGCTTAGTATAATGCCTGGCACTAGTAAACGCTTAACAAATACCATAAAAACAAAAAGTCAGAGAGAGATAGGTCTCCTGTTATATGTGGGCTGTACTCCTACCAACGCCCTCAAAAAAGAGAATTGAAACTGAAATATCTGCTGAGTGATGGCACATGCATGCACATAAACACCATGGGGCTTGAGAGTCAGAGGACCTGGGTTCTAATCCTAGCTCCATCATTCATCCGCTGTGTGATCTTGGAACAGTCTTTTCACTTCTCTGTGTTTCAGTTTCCCCATCTGCTAAATAGGGAGCAACGTGGCTCACTGGAAAGAGCACGGGCTTTGGAGTCAGAGGTCATGGGTTCGAACCCCGGCTCTACCACTTGTCAGCTGTGTGACTTTGGGCAAGTCACTTAACTTCTCGGTGCCTCAGTTACCTCATCTGTAAAATGGGGATTAAGACTGTGAGCCCCACGTGGGACGACCTGATTCCCCTGTGTCTACCCCAGCGCTTAGAACAGTGCTCGGCACATAGTAAGCGCTTAACAAATACCAACATTATTAATACCTCTTCTCCCTCCTATTTAGACTGCGAGCCTAATGGTGGACAAGGACTGTGTCCGATCCGAGTAGCTTGTATCTACCCCAGCGCGTTGTCCAGTGCTCAGCACATAGTAAGTGCTTGACAGATTTCATTTAAAGAAACCAAACAACCAACCAAATAGAAAAAATGATTTGTTATTTTTGATCATTTCCTGAGAAAGTTTTCTCTCAGTTCCTACTCTCAACCAGGCTTGGACCGGGGATCTGAGTTTCAACCAAGACTTGTTATTTTGTACTCTCCCAAGCGCTTAAATATGGTGCTCTGCGTACAGTAAGTGCCAAATATATACAATTGAATGAACTCTGGGTCAAAGGACAATTGGTAGAGCCCGGGCTGGGAGTCAGGAGGTCATGAGTTCTAATCCTAGCTCTGCCACTTGTCTGCTGCGTGACCTTGGGCAAGTCACTTCATTTCTCTGGGCCTCGGTTACCTCATCTGGAAAATGGTGATTGAGACTGTGAGCCCCATGCAGGGACTGTGTTCAACCCGATTTACTGCTGTCCACCCTAGCTACAGTGCCCGGCACATAGTAAGCGCTTCACGAATACCACAGTTACTATTGTTCAAGACCCCGATCTCACTCTGCTGGACTAGGGGTTGGAACAGATTTTAAATAACGGTGATTCATCGTCAAGGTCGCCTTGAGAGAAAAGAACCCTGGCATCTGTGTGTCCCTCAGAGACTGCTGGTAGCCTTTTGAGTGTCAGACAGATGCATTATCAAAATTTGCATAAGAAAATTGTTCCCAAATATGTTCCGCTGCAGATCTCATCTGGTTTCCTTCCTCTGACCCTGCAGTCTCAAACGGATGATATGGTTAGTCCCCGACACAGGAAGAGAACCTCTGCAAATCAGAGCTAATTGGGAGCGGGATGGATGAAGCAGATACACAGTAATCAAAAGAATGAAGTTATGTTTTGAGGTCAGTGTTTCCTGGATATGTTGCAGCAATTCAAACCTGTTTCATCTGAACGTGGGCTGTTAGAGGGAAGCTGAGTTTGGGTACGGACTCTCGGCTTTTCCGTGAGTTTCCAGCGCGTCGTTACACAGACTTCACTGTAATAACTGCCACTCCAATTCCCTCACTTGAACCGGAGGAAAAGAAACTTTCCTTCGATTTCAATTCTTCTCCAATTACCCCCCTGGCTAAACACTGTGTGCATTTAGTACAGTGCTTGACACCAAGCTGGCATTTATTCATTCGTTAGTATTCATTGAGCGCTCACTATGTGCAGAGCACTGTACTAAGGCTTGGAATGTACAATTTGGCAACAGATAGAGACAATCCCTGCCCAATGACGGGTTAATAGTTTAATAATGTTTAGGTTGTGGTGAATTGCTTAATCATTGGAAGAAGTAAATAATAATGATAATGTTGGTATTTGTTAAGTGCTTACTAAGTGCAGAGCACTGTTCTAAGCGCTGGGGTAGATACAGGGTAATCAGGTTGTCCCTCGTGAGGCTCGCAGTCTTAATCCCCATTTTACAGATGAGGTAACCAAGGCACAGAGAAGTTGTGACTTGCCCACAGTCACACAGCTGACAAGTGGCAGATCTGGGAATCGAACCCATGACCTCTGACTCAGAAGCCCAGGCTCTTTGCACTTTCAAATGTATATGGAGCTTGGTTATTCAGTCAATCGCATTTATTGAGTACCCACTGTATATAGAACATTCTTCTAACTTGCTTTGGAGAACACACCAGAAGACATGATTCTTATCTGTAAAGAACTTACATTCTAGCAGTTAGTTATCACCTTTGAAGCTCTAAATTGATTCTTGGATTGGAAACAAGAGTCTGGCCCTTGTCTTTCTTTTTTTAATGATATTTGTTAATCGCTTACTATGTAGTAGGCACTGTACTAAGCGCTGGAGTAGATACAAGGTAATCAGGTTAGATACGGTCCCTTTCCTACATGAAATCTTTTCCGTTCCAACGGCAATGAACCAGTGCAGATTTCATGCATGAGTTCCCGAAAAGTTCAACCTTGTATCTCCCTCCCTTCCCCTGACCCTGCATATCCCCTCTCCTCCTCCTTAATTGATATTCTTTAAAGTTCCTTTCTTCACAATGACGATGGTAGCTAAGTGGGCACGTCTTTTCTGGAGTCAGGGATCCATGGCTGCAGGGAGCAAAACAATCCTCAGTAGGAAAATAAAGATTCCCCGAAACCATTTTAAGGGAGCAAGTGGGACCAGTCGTCTTGGCAATGGAGCCAGAAAATGTTGACGACTGGTTCTTTCTGTTGTGACTTATGCAGTCAGTCCATCAATCGATGGCACTTATCGAGCACCTAGTGAATGCTAGGCACTGTACTAAGCACTTGGGATAGTAGCAAGAAGTACGTTCCTTGCCCTCAAGGAGAGTGCGTAGGGAAAGCAGTGACTCTAGATGGTAGAGCCCCTCTAGACTGTAAACTCATTGTGGGCAGGGAATGTGCCTGTTTATTGTTAACCTGTCCTCGCCCAAGTGCTCTGTACAGTGCTCTGCACACAGTAAGCACTCAGTAAATATGATCGAATGAATGAATGAAAGCTGTTTGAAGCCATATGAACGGGAATTTCTTCCTGAGAGGCCGTTTACTTGTACTCACGTGGCTCCCCGGATTGGCTCAGTTGCCTAGCTATTCCCGGCTGCGGCCCGATCAATCAATCAATCATATTTATTGAACACTTGCTGTATTCAGAGCACTGTACCAAGCACTTGGGAAGATACAATTAAACAGATATGATAGACACAGTCCCTATCTGAAACAAGGGTCCGGGGGGAGCGAGGCATTGACATAAATCAATAAATTAGAGATATGTACAAAAGTGCTGTGGGGCTGAGGGTGGGGTGACTAAGGAGGCAAATTCAAATGCAAGAGTGACACAGATGGGAATGGTAGAAAAGAAAGTCGGGAAAGCCCTCTTGGAGAAGATGTAGTTTTAATAAGGCTTTTAAGGTGGAGAGATATAAAGAGGGAGGGTATTCCAGGCCAGAAGCAGGACATGGGTGAGGGGTCAGTGGAGAGATAGACAAGATTGAGGTGCAGTGAGTAAGTTGTCATTAGAGGAGTTAAGTGGAAAGGCTGGATTGTAGTAGGAAATCAAGGAGGTAAGTTGTCTGTCATCAGGGGAGGGCAAGGTGATTGAGTGCTTTGAAGCTGATGGTAAGAGGTACCTGTTTGATGTGGAGGTGGGTGGGCAACAAATGGAGGTTCTTGAGAAGAAGGGAAATATGGGCTGAACGATTCTGTAGAAAAACGTTCTGGGCAGCAAAGTGAAGTTTGGACTGCTGCAGGGAGAGACAGGAAGCAGGGAGGTCAGTGAGGAGGCTGATGCAGTAATCAAGGCAGGATTAGATAAGTGTTTGGATCAATGTGGTAGCCATTTGGGTGGAGAGGACATGACAGATTTTAGCAATGTTACGCAGGTTGAACTGACCAAATCTGGTGACAGATTGAACATGTGGGTTGAATGAGAGAGATGAGTTGAGAATAATGCCCAGTTTACGGGCTTGAGAGACAGAGAGGATGATGGTGCCGTCTACAGTGATGGGAAAGTCGGGAGGAGGACAGGTTTTGGGTGGGAATACGAGGAGCTGTGTTTTGGATATGTTAAATTTGAGGTGACTGTGGAACATTCTAGTAAAGGTGTCCCGAAGGCAGGAAGAAATATGAAACTGCAGAGAAGGAGAGAGATCGGATCTGAAGATAAAGGTTTGGAGATAATCCACGTAGAGAGGGTAGTTGAAGTCATGAGAGCAAATGTGTCTTCCAACTGAGTGGGTGTTGATGGGGAATAGAAGGGGAACCAGAAGTGAGCCTTGAGGTTCTCCCTCAGTTAGGGGGCGGGAGGCTGAAGAAGAGCCCGCGAAAGAGACTGAGAAGGAGTGGTCAGTGAAGCTGAGGTTGGATAACGTTTCTCGGAGACGGGAGTGTTCGACGGCACTGAAGGCAGAGGAGGGGTCGAGGAGGATTCGGAAGGATTAGAGGCTGTTGGAATTGGCAAGAAAGAGGTCACTGGTGACTTTTGAGAGGGCAGTTTTGATGGAGTGAAGAGGGAGGAAGCCAGATTCGAGGGTGTCCTGGAGAGAATTGGAGGAGAGGAAGGAAGCTGGACCTCCTCCCCTCCTTAGGAAGGGGAAATATTTCCCAGCTCGACCTGCGTCGATAGGTCCTTTTGTTTCTCCATTCAGAATCCAGCTGTAGTGATGCGGACAGATTGTACCCTATAATCACAGGGCTCACCCCACGGGAGTTTTTGAGTTCAGCTCTAAAGTTTGTCCACACGAGATCCTTTAAATGAGGAAAATGAGTTCACCTCCTATTGACATTTTAGAGAATTCCCCTTTTGATCCTGCCGGGGGCTATTCCTCCTTTGGTGATGGTTTCCCTTCCTCGTGGTCCTTTTCACTTCCTCCCCGTGCTTGTGGCCAGAGTTTGCCTGGCCCACCCTTCCGCCTGGAGTGTCGATCCTTCGCTCCTCTTACTGATATGACTGATTTTTGGTCAGGTTTGTTCAGAGTTTGAATTTTGTGAACTAGAGTCCACAAGAAGCAGGGTATGTACTGTGGGCTAGTGGGAGAGGCTCCCTTTCATGCTTAGATTATGACTTTGTCTTTTTGACCAACTTTTATTTAGTGTTTCTGTACAATCCTATAGCATCTTGGTTCCAAAAATCTGCCCCCACTAGATTGTAGGCCCCTTGAGGGCAGGGATTATGTGTTTTGAGTCTGTGTCGCCTTGAGCAACTTACTTCACTTCTCTGTGCCTCAGTTACCTCATCTGTAAAATGGGGATTAAGACTGAGCCCCACGTGGGATAGGGACTGCGTCCAACCCGGTTTGCTGGTATCCACCCCAGTGCTTTGTACAGTGCCTGGCATATAGTAAGCGCTTATCAAATACCGCTATTATTACTGTTATTATTGTTGTAGTCTCCCGAGTGTTTAGCACAGTGCTCCCCATGCAGTAGGGACTCAGTAAGAACCAAGAGAAGCAGAGTTGTCTAGGGGATAGAGCACAGGCCCGGAAGTCAGAAGGATCTAGGTTCTATTTCTGGCTCCGCCGCTTGTCTGCTGTGTAACCTTGGTCACGTCACCTCACTTCTCTGGGCCTCAGTTTCCTCATCTGTAAAGTAGGGATTAAGACTGTGAGCCCCATGTGGAACAGGGACTGTGACCCACCTGATTAGCTAGTATCTACCCCAGTTCTTAGAACAGTGCTTGGCACAGAGTAGGCATTTTACAAAGACCATCGACCTCATCAGGAGACCAGACTCGAAATCATCAGCCTGGGTGTCAGAAGAACATGGGTTCTAGTCCCAGCTCTGCCACCTGTCTGCTGTATGACCCTGGGCAAGTCATTTAACTTCTCTGGGCCTTAGTTCCCTCATCTGTAAAATGGGGATTAAGAGAGTGAAACCCATGTGAGCCCTAACCATGTGAAACCCAGAGAAGCAGTGTGGCTCAGTGGAAAGAGCATGGGCTTTGGAGTCAGAGGTCATGAGTTCGAATCCCAGCTCTGCCACTTGTCAGCTGTGTGACTGTGGGCAAGTCACTTAACTTCTCTGTGCCTCAGTTACCTCATCTGTAAAATGGGGATTAAGACTGTGAGCCCCACGTGGGACATCCTGATTCCCCTGTGTCTACCCCAGCGCTTAGAACAGTGCTCGGCACATAGTAAGCGCTTAACAAATACCAACATTATTATTATTATTATGTGAGATCCCGAGAAGCAGCGTGGCTCAGTGGAAAGAGCCCGGGCTTGGGAGTCAGAGGTCATGGGTTTGAATCCCTACTCTGCCACTTGTCAGCTGTGTGGCTGTGGGTAAGTCACTTAACTTCTCTGTGCCTCAGTTACTTCAGCTGTAAAATGGGGATTAACTGTGGGCCTCACGTGGGACAAACTAATTACCCTGTATCTCCCCTAGTGCCTAGAACAGTGCTCTGCACATAGTAAGCACTTAAGAAATACCAACATTATTATTATTGTTATGTGGGGCAAGGACTGCGTCCAACCTGATTAACTTGTATCTACCGCAACACTGAGAACAGAGCTTAGCACTTAGTAAGCACTGAAGTATCATAATTATTAACTAACTTCAGGAGGTGATAGATGGGTCAGGAAAAAGCGGGCGTGCTGGGATGCTGAGAAATGGAGGGGGCTTGTCAGGGCAGACTGGAAAGCACAATGAAAAGTCCCTTTGGATATTTCACATCCCTGGCAAAACTTTTGTGGTCTGGAAGATCGTGTCTGAAAGCAGAACAGTCCTGAGCAAAACTTGCTGCATTGTTCCGCAAGGGACAACTGTCAAAATTGCAGCTCCTGAATCCAAGCTACTTGAGGGAAGGGACCGTGTCTTCTACTTTTATTTTACTCTCCTAAGTGCTTAGGTTAGTGCTGTGCACATAATGGGTGCTCAATAAAGACGGATCCTGAAACTGATGATGAAGAATAAAAATGCCAAATTAATGTTTGAGGGCCCTGCCTATTTCCTTTCCATCTCCCTGCCACTCACAGCCCCCAATTTACTCATTCCTGCTTTTTATTGAGAGCTTACTGTGTGCAGAGCACTGTCTTGGGCATTTGGGAGGAGAGTACTGGGTAACAGAGTTGGTAGACATGTTCCTGGCCCATAGGTGAGCTTGCAGTCTTGAGGAGACACGGACGTTAAAATAGATTCTGGATATGTCATAAAGCTCTGGGGCCGGGTAGTGGGTATGAGGGGAGAGAAAAGCGGCATGATCTAGTGGAAAGAGCACAGGTCTGGAAGTCAGAGAACGTGGGTTTTCATCCCAGCTCAGCCACTTGTTTCTGTTCTAATCCTCCTTGACCTCTCTGCTGCCTTTGACACTGTCGACCATCCCCTCCTCCTCCATACCTTATCTCACTTGGCTTCACGGACTCCGTCCTCTCCCGGTTCTCCTCTCACCTCTCTGGCCGGTCATTCTCGGTCTCCTTCGCTGGCGCCTCCTCCCCGTCCCATCCTTTAACTGTTGGAGTTCCTCAAGGGTCAGTTCTTGGCCCTCTTCCGTTCTCCATTTATACTCACTCCCTCGGTGAACTCATTCGCTCTCACGGCTTTGGCTACCATCTCTACGCAGATGACACGCAGATCTACATCGCCGCCCGTCCTCTCCCCCTCCCTTCGGGCTCGCATCTCCTCCCGCCTCCGGGACGTCTCCACCTGGATGTCGGCCCGCCACCTAAAACTCGACATGAGCGAGACCGAGCTCCTCGTCTTCCCTCCCGAACCCGGTCCTCTCCCAGACTTCCCTATCACCGTGGATGGCACGACCATCCTTCCCGTCTCTCCGGCCTGCGATCTCGGTGTCATCCTCGACTCGTCTCTCTCGTTCACCCCACGCGTCCTATCCGTTACCGAGACCTGCCGGTTTCACCTCTACTATATCGCCAAGATCCGCCCTTTCCTCTCCACCCAGACGGCTACCTTACCGCTACGGGCTCTCGTTATATCCCGGCTAGACTACTGTGTCGGCCTTCTCTCTGACCTCCCTTCCTCCTCTCTCGCCCCGCTCCGGTCTATTCTTCACTCCGCCGCCCGGCTCATCTTCCCGCAGAAACGATCTGGGCCTGTCACTCCCCTTCTTAAACAACTCCAGTGGTTGCCTAGCGACCTCCGCTCCAAACAAAAACTCCTCACTCTAGGCTTCAAGGCTCTCCATCACCTTGCCCCCTCCTACCTCTCCTCCCTTCTCTCTTTCCACCGCCCACCCCGCACGCTCCGCTCCTCCGCCGCCCACCTCCTCGCCGTCCCTCGGTCTCGCCCGTCCCGCCGTCGACCCCCGGGCCGCGTCCTCCCGCGGTCCCGGAACGCCCTCCCTCCTCACCTCCGCCAAACTGATTCTCTTCCCCTCTTCAAAACCCTACTTAAAACTCACCTCCTCCGAGAGGCCTTCCCAGACTGAGCTCCCCTTCTCCCTCTACTCCCTCTACCGCCCCCACCTTCACCTCTCCACAGCTTAACCGTCTTTTCCCCCCATCTCCCTCTGCTCCTCCCCCTCTCCCTTCCCATCCCCTCAGCACTGTACTTGTCTGCTCAACTGTATATATTTTCATTACCCTATTTATTTTGTTAATTTTGTTAATGAAATGTACATCGCCTTGATTCTGTTTAGTTGCCGTTGTTTTTACAAGATATTCTTCCCCTTGACTGTATTTATCGCCATCGTTCTCGTCCGTCCGTCTCCCCCGATCAGACCGTAAGCCCTTCAAACGGCAGGGACTGTCTCTATCTTTTGCCGACTTTCATTCAATAGTATTTATTGAGCACTTACTATGTGCAGAGCACTGTACTAAGCGCTTGGGATGAACAAGTCGGCAACAGATAGAGACAGTCCCTGCTGTTTGACGGGCTTACAGTCTAATCGGGGGAGATGGACAGACAAGAACAATGGCAATAAATAGAGTCAAGGGGGGGTAGGTGGTGGAGCTGGGAATAGAACCCAGATTCTCTGACTCCCAGGCCCATGCTCTTTCCACTAGGCCATGCTATTTTTCTTGGTTAACATTCCCACTTGTTCATTCCAAGCGCTTAGTACAGTGCTCTCAATAGATACTATTGAATGAATGAATGGTCAAATCACTTAACTTCTCTGTGCGTCAGTTACTCATCTGAAAAATGGGTATTAAGACTATGAACCCCACATGGGTCAGGTTCTGTGTCCAACCTGGTTATCTGGTATTTACCTCAGCATTTAGTGCAGTGCCTGGCATAAAGTAAATGCTTAACAAATACCCTTAAGAAAAAGACCTCCTTATCTTCTCTCTGGAATAAACGGGGTGGGGGGGGGGGGACTGGAAAACCATCCTCCTTCCTGAGTCCATTCTTCAGCTTGGAGAGACTCCAGGCCACAAGAAATCATGAAGAGCTAACCTCCAGAAGCCGAATCCCTGCCTCACCTGGGTGGAAATGTTTACCATTTTCTCTGCACGGGCTATTTTTTTCCACATTTGAGGCCTGGTTTCCTGCAATTCTTGGAGAGTGTGGGCAGGAAACTCAACCCAGAGAGGAGCGGTGATTAACAGCACACTCATTTCCTTCCTCTTCGTTCCCGACCGCGGGACGGAACCTTCGATGGTCCGGGCCGATTCTCTGGAAAATTCCTTCCGTAATGGCAGGTGGGAGGGGCCTCTTCCAAAAAGCCAAGCAGACGGATCACCGGTTCTGTCCAGTGTGTCACTCGAGCGCCGTGCGGCTTCCACCCATTCATTTCCTCCTGTTCTACCTCATTTGCTTAGATCCGGGAGCTGTTACGTGCTTTGAAGGCTTCGAGATTCCTTCTGCTTAAGATGGCAATCAAGTTTTTAAGTAAAATTGCTATAACCCAATCAATCATAGAGGGACTCTGTCCAACCTGAATATAATAATAATAATAGTGTTGGTATTTGTTAAGCGCTTACTATGTGCAGAGCACTGTTCTAAGCGCTGGGGGAGATACAGGGTAATCAGGTTGTCCCACGTGAGGCTCACAGTCTTCACCCCCCTTTTACAGATGAGGTAACTGAGGCCCAGAGAAGTGAAGTGACTTGCCCACAGTCACACAGCTGACAAGTGGCCGAGCGGGGATTCGAACCCACGACCTCTGACTCCCAAGCCCGTGCTCTTTCCACCGAGCCATGCTGCTTCTCGTAATTGTGGTATCAGTTAAGCGCTTACTACGTGCCAAGCACTGTTGTAAGCCCTGGGGTAGATATTCATTCATTCAATCGTATTTATTAAGGAATTCAAGTTAGAAACAGTCCCTGTTCCACGTGAGGCTCACGGTCTTAGTCCCCATTGTACAGATGAGGTAACTGAGGGCCAGAAAAGTGAAGTGACTTGCCCAAGGTCACACAGCAGACGAGTGGCAGAGCTGAGATTAGGACCCGGATCCTTCCGATTCCTAGGCCTGTTCTCTTTCCGCTAGACAACGCTGCTTGTACTTACCTCGGTGCTTAATATGGAATCTGGCACGTAAAAGGTGCTTAGCAAATGTTGCTGTTATCATTATTACTATTATTCTCGTCATCATCATTAGTCGTATCATTACCGTTGTTGCTGTTGTTATTTAAATTTTGGAAGAGCTGGGAAAGAGCCGGTCTACTTTTTCCTTCCTCTCAGGGGGTTGGGAGAGCACAGCGTGGGACGTTAATATGAAGTTAAAATCTCTCTCGGCCTTCCACGACATCCACGGTACAAATCCCTGGATGCCGAGGGAACTAAATGGCACATACGCTCAGCGGATCCAGCTCAGAGGCCAAAATCCAAGCATTTCAACTGGGGAGGAAAAGCGGGGTCAGGACAAGGACAGCTGACCACAACCACCCACCGGTTTGTCAGTGTGCCTAAAAGTGACCGGCACAACTTATTACAATACTAGATTGTCCCTGCAAATCAGGACACTCAGCCTAGTCAAACTCCAGCAAGAGACTGATCTGTTCACAATGATGGCAGCTTCAGGAAGCAAAAGGAGTGAGGTGGAGAGAGGGTGGAAAGCAGAAGCAGCGTGGCTCAGTGGAAAGAGCGCGGGCTTGGGAGTCGGAGGTCATGGGTTCGAATCCCGGCTCCGCCGCTTGTCAGCTGTGTGACTGTGGGCAAGTCACTTAACTTCCCTGTGCCTCAGTTACCTCATCGGTAGAAGGAGATTTAAACTGTGAGCCCCACGTGGGACGACCTGATCACCTTGTATCCCCCAGCGCTTAGAACAGTGCTTTGCACATAGTAAGCGCTTAACAGATACCACCATTATTATTATTTCATAGCAATAATAGTAATAGACCCCCTCTCGGGGTCGCACCTGGAGAATTTCCAGTACTCTACCAGTCTTGGCTACGGGAGGGAGAGTCAAGCGGAGGCCTACCCATTCCATTCCTAGCTTGGGCCGTGGCCGGCGAGTGGCGGGCGATCGGCTACAAGTCAAAACTCACCCGTGCTGGGCAGCGGCGATGCGGGAGAGAGTCGAGGGCGGAGACTCGAGTTTACTGCACCGAAGGAGGCAGTGGTAAACCACTTCCGTCTTTTGACCAAGAAAACTCTCCGTATCCGCTACCGGAGCGATTGCAGATGGAGAGCGGAGCGTTCTGGGAGAGATTCGTCCGTGGGGTCGCTATGGGTCGGAAACCACTCGACGACATAAGACGAGACAAGTAGTAGAAGTAACGGTAGCTTTTATCAAGCGGTTAACTCTTTGCGAAACACTCGGCAGAGCCTGAATGTTAGAACAGATATTTTAAAGACAGCGAGACGGCCCAATCTATCAACCAATGCTATGTACTGAACACCTAACAATTATAATAATTATTATCACGGTAGTCTTTAAGCACTTACTACGCGCCAAGCACTGTTTTAAGCACTAGGGTAGATACAACTTAATCCGAATGGACACAGTCCCTGACCTACATGGGGCTCCCACTCTTCTCCCCATTTTACAGATGAGGTAAATGAGGCACAGAAAAGTTAAATGACTTGCCCAGGGTCACACAGCAGACAAGGGGTGGAGCCTGAGGGCTAATGGGGGAGATCAGGAGAAACAGGATGGCTCAGTGAAAAGACCAAGGCACTAGAGTCAGGGGGCCTGGGTTCTGATACCAACCGCCTCTACCACTTGCCCGCTGTATGACCCTGGACAAGTCACTTCACTTCTCTGGGCCTCAGTTACCTCATCTGTAAAATGGGGATTCAAAACCTCTTCTCCCTCCCCTTTAGGCTGTGAGTCAGGGACTGGGTCTGACCTCATTGCCTATGTCTACCCCAGTTTGAATTACAATAGTCGCACACAGTAAGTGGTTAACAAATACCACGATCACTATTATAAGGATCCTCACAGAACTGATGTGACTTTTAGACTTTTACAGCATTCCTTGCCAAGGAGTCTTTTCCGCTATATTTACATATGTGGGTCATGCAATGTAAACCCAATTGGTTCTCAGGGTTTTAAGAGGCCATAAAACACTAATAAACTGCTTAAAAACAATATACTTCAGGAGGTAAATTACTCCCCATTGTTGTAAAATCAACTAAGCACTTTGGAAAGTTTTTAAAACCCAATGAAACCTAGTCAGTTGCAGAGCTAACAGTTTCATCTGAATGGACTCCAACCTTTTGAGCAATTTGGTCTGCTTGAAAAGAAAAAAAAAAAACTGCTGCTGTTAGAAATGCCGACATTCAGGTTTTAAATCAATCAGTGGTATTTATTGAGGGCTCTCTTGTGCTGAGCACTGTCCTAAGCTCTTGGGAGAGATAATGCGACAGAGTGGGTAAGTCACCTTCCCCGTCCACAAGGAGCTTAAAATCTAGAGGGGAAATGGAAATCATGGGATTGGGTTCCTGAGGAGAGTTCTCAGAGGCTCTTTAAAGACTGGGTAGCAAGACGTTCGCGTGGAGTGGTTTAAGTGTCTACCAGATCACAGTTCTTCCCATATTTAAAGCCCTTCTGAGACATGTTCACTCCCCTCAATAAGCTTACAGTCTAGAGGGGGAGAAAGACATTAATATCTGATCGCTCTCCTCTTGTCTCTCCCCACTTCAGTCTATTCTCCATTCTGCTGCCCGGATCATCTTCCTACAGAAAAGCTCTGGGCATGTCACTCCTCTCCTCCTAAACCTCCAGTGGTTGCCCATCAACCTTCGCATGAAACAAAAAATCCTCACACTTGGCTTTAAAGCTGTCCATCCCCTGCCCCCCCCCCCCCCACCTCACCTGCCTTCTCTCCTTCTACTGCCCACCCTGTACACTCCACCCCTCTGCCACTCACCTCCTCACGGTCCTTCGTTCGTGCCTGTCCCGCCGTCGACCCCTGGCCCACGTCCTCCCGCTGACCTGGAACGCCCTCCCTCCTCACAGCCGCCAAACTCACTCTCTTCCCCTCTTCAAAGCCCTACGGAGAGCTCACCTCCTCCAGGAGGCCTTCCCAGACTGAGCCCTCCCTTCCCTCTGCTCCCCTCCCCTTTCCCCCTACTCCCTCCCTCTGCTCTTCCTCCTTCCCCTCCCCACAGCACTTGTGCATATATGTATATATTATTTATTACTCTATTTTGTTAACGATGTGTCTATATCTATGATTCTATTTATCTTGATGATATTTACGCCTATTTGTTTTATTCTGTTGTCTGTCTCCCCGGTTTAGACTGTGAGCCCGTTATTGGGCAGGGTCTGTCTCTATCTGTTGCTGAATTGTACATTCCGAGTGTTCGGTACAGTGCTCTGCAAATAGTAAGCGCTCAATAAATACGATTGAATGAATGAATGAATGCATAATATAAATAAATTACTTACATATACAAACATAAATGCTGCTGGGTTGAGGCAGGGATGAATAAAGGGTAAAAATCCAAGTGCAAGGACAATGCAGAGAAGCAGCATGGCTTACTGGATAGAGCATGGACCCGGGAGTCAGAAGGACCTGGGTTCTAATCCAACTCTGCCACATGTCTGTTGTGTGCCCTTGGGCAAGTCACTTCACTTCTCTGGGCCTCAGTGATCTCTTTAAAGTGGAGATTAAGAGGGTGAGTCCCATGTAGGATAGGAACTGGGTCCACCTTGATTAACTTGCATCTATTCCAGCACTTAGAACAGTGCTTGGCACAGAGTAAGTGCTTAACAAGTACCATTATCATTATTATTATGCCACCTCCCAGGAAGGCCTCCGTAGATTCATTTTTCTTCTCATCAGGTATATCATCCTAACACCTGAACACTTCTGAACTCCTCCTGCATAACTTTCATTACTACTTTCGTTCATTCGATTAGATTCACTGAGCGCTTACTGAGTGCAAAGCACTGTTCTAAGCGGCTTGGGAGAGTACAACACAACAACAAACCGACATTCCCTGCCCACAACGAACTGACCTCTCTGTCTTATTTACTTTCCTCTCCGCATCACCTACGCACTTGGGTCTGTACCCCTCAAACACACTGCTATTCCCACCACCCCCAGCCCCGCTGCGCTTATATATACAGCCTTTTACTCTGCCAATTCCCCGACCTGTAATTTATTTTACTCCCACACTAGACTGTAAGCTCTTAGAGGAGAGGGAGTCTGTCTACCAACTCTATTGCATTGTACTCTCCCAAGTGCTAGTTTGGTGCTCTGCTTCAGTAAATCCGATTGAATGAATGGATACCACTGATTAATAATAATAATAATAATGATGTTGGTATTTGTTAAGCACTTACTATGTGCAGAGCACTGTTCTAAGCGCTGGGATAGATACAGGAGAATCAGGTTGTCCCACATGAGGCTCACAGTCTTCATCCCCCTTTTACAGATGAGGTAACTGAGGCCCAGAGAAGTGAAGTGACTTGCCCACAGTCACACAGCTGCCAAGTGGTGGAGTCGGGATTCGAACCCATGACTTCCGACTCCCAAGTCTTTGCTCTTTCCACTGAGCTACGTTGATTGGTGGATGGACAGCAATCATTAGAATTTATTGGGCCCCTGCTCTGTGCAGAGCACTGTCCTAAGGGGTTGGGAGAGTAAAACAGAGTAACTAGACGTTATCCTTCCATTCGAGGAGCTTATCGGTCCGGTGAAGGAGACAAACGCTAAAATAAGAGTACATACATGCATTCCCAACTAAAGGAGATAGTTCTAGAAACCAGAGTCACTAGAGAGAGGCAGAATCCATTTCATATAAATAAGCCAATCTAGTTAAAATGAGTTTCTTTCTGATGCCTGTGTGATTTCGGCATTCCTTGGTTCTATTTGGAACCGGAAAAGCCAAAACAGGGCTAGGCAATTGTCAAGAAATAGGGTCTTCTAGAATGCACTGCTCTAAGACATCAATTAATCAATCATTTGTATTATTGAGCACTATACTAAGCGCTTGGGAGAGTGCAGTACAAGAGTGGGTACACCCAGTTCTTGGCCATAGGTGACCACTTCAACTTCTCTGGCCCTCTGTTAACTCATCTGTACAATGGGGATTGAGACCGTGAGCCCCACCTGGGAAGGGACTGTGTCCAACCTGATTTGCTTGTATCCACCCCAGCGCTTAGTACAGTGTAAGCGCTTGACAGACGCCACAGGAGGGGGAGTCAGGCATCATTTCAATCTTTCCAGAGGTTGTCCACCAGGTAGAGCCACTGAACCCAGGGTAATCTTTTAGGTCCCGTTGGTCAGGGGGGTCTTCTCCCAATTGTGGGCCAGATTTATACCTCACGGGTCCTAGGGAGGCTCCCCTGCACCCATTTCCCCAACCACGACATCATTTCAACTAGTAACAATGGGCCTTCAATAATAATAATAATAATGTTGGTATTTGTTAAGCGCTTACTATGTGCGGAGCACTGTTCTAAGCGCTGGGGTTGATACAGGGTAATGAGGTTGTCCCACGTGAGGCTCACAGTGAATCCCCATTTTACAGACGAGGTAACTGAGGCCCAGAGAAGTGAAGTGACTTGCCCACTGTCACGCAGCTGACAAGTGGCAGAGCCGGGATTCGAACTCATGACCTCTGACTCCCAAGCCCGGGCTCTTTCCACTGAGCCACGCTGCTTCTCTAATAACAACTGTGGCATACGTTAAGCACTTCCTATGTGCCAGACACTGTACCGAGTCCTGGGGCGGATACAGGCAAATCAGGTTGGACACAGTCCCTGCCCCAGGGGGGCTTCCTTTCTCAATCCCCATGTTGCAGACGAGGTAACTAAGGCACAGAGAAGTGAAGTGACTTGCTCTAGGTCACACAGCAGACAAGTGGCGGAGCTGGGATTAGAACCTTTGAAGTCCTGATTCCCAGGCCCGTGGTCTATCCGCTATGCCATGCCGGAATTGCAATCTATGTGGTAATACAGGCTACCAGTTTTAGGTTAGGGGAAACCAGACGAACAATCCTGGCCTCTCAATTCATTCTCAAATAAATAATCAATGAAGAATGTACAAAGAAGGAGAAAAGGGAAAACAGATCTGAGGGCTTATACCCTATGAAATTTGTAAACGTCCACGAAGGCAGAGATCTTGCCTACTTACTCTATTGTACTTTCCCGAGAGCTTAGTACACTGCTCTGTTTGTTCAATCATTCAATCATATTTCTTGAGCACTTACTAGGAGCACAGCACTGTGTTAAGCACTTGGGAGAGTACATTATAAAAATAAACAGCCACTTTCCCTGCCTACAACAAGCGTACAGTCTAGAAGATGAGCTTACAGTACGCGCTTGTTAAATAGCATCGATGGATTCGATGTGCAGGTTTAAATACATACGCACAATATCATCCGTACTCAAGCAAAAATCCTTACGCGCTCGAAGTTGTGGGCGTACGCAGACAAGTCAGCCTATGAAGGGGATATAAGGCAAGATTGCCTGAAGGTGACCTGGCAGGCAGGAAGAGAGGGAGCAAGAGTTCTCTCTCTCCTCAGGCTCTGCCCAGCTTGCGGTTTTGTCTTGTTCATTCATTCAATAGTATTTATTGAGCGCTTACTATGTGCAGAGCACTGTACTAAGCACTTGGAATGAACAAGTCGGCAAGTCGGTTGTTTTGTTTTGTTCTGTTTTGCTTTGCTGTCTGTCTTCCCCCATTTAGACTGTGAGCCCGTCACTGGGCAGGGACTGTCTCCATCTGTTGCCGATTTGTACATTCCAAGCGCTTAGTACAGTGCTCTGCACCTAGTAAGCGCTCAATAAATATGATTGAATGAATGATTTAGTCTTATTCCTACAGGATTCTGGGAAATCTAAGAGTTTTTCAGAGAGAAGGTGTTTCTAGAACTAAGTTCCTATTTCCTTTCTGATGCGTCTCCAACTGGGCTGAACATTCATTCATTCATTCAATAGTATTTATTGAGCTCTTACTATGTGCAGAGCGCTGTGCTAAGCTCCTAGAATGTACAAATCGGCAACAGATAGAGACAGTCCCTGCCCTTTGTCGGGCTTACGGTCTCATCGGGGGAGACGGGCAGATGAGAACAGTGGCAATAAATGGAGTCAAGGGGAAGAACATCTCATAATAACAGTGGCAAATAAATAGAACCCATAACCAAGTCTCTGCCAACCAAGAGCAAGAGTTCAAGAGAGACTGTCGAGATAAAGTCGAGGAGAGATACCAGGAGTGAGATTTAAAAGGAGGATGGATTTGAGAAAAGCATGGTGGGAGACACAGAGAGGTCCACAGAGAAGAAAGAAATGGTAAATAGCAAAAATCTCATCAAGTAAGTGGTGCCCAGAATGAAAGGCAATGGGCTTGAAGGGCAGATTTCAATAAGGAACTGAAATTAAGAAATCCAAAAGGGAAAGATCGGAGTGGGTGCGGCAACATCGGAGTGGAAAAGCTGTGAAAGCCTACCGAGACCCTATTTTAACTATTGGGTGACGATCAGTAGAAATTAGGAGAAGAAAATAAGATTTACTTTTGGAAGAAGGAGGGTGGCCTTGTTATTTTCAAAATCAAAGAAAAACCAAGAAATATATTTATTTCTAGGATGCTTCCAGCTTTCTAGGTCAGGTCTGGGAAAGAACTGAAAAGTTATTTTCATTGAGAACAAAGCTTCAAGAATGCTAATTTAATTGATAGTAATGTTATACTTTTCAGAAAGCTTAGGCATTTTAAAATAACACATTGAATACAATTAAATTATCCTGGTTTTCACCTAATTATAGTCGGTTAAATAATATAATACAATTAAATGCAAATGTAACACAAACAAACCTGTTGTTAATGCTTTAAAAGTAATCACTCAGATTTTGCTGAATTTCCCACTCAAGAAGAGGTCTAATTAACATTCAGTCTTACAGTTCTTTGTAGGCAAAATTTGTACTGATACCAAGAGAAGCAGCGTGGCTCAGTGGAAAGAGCCCGGGCTTGGGAGTCAGAGGTCATGGGTTCGAATCCCAGCTCTGCCGCTTGTCAGCTGTGTGACTGTGGGCAAGTCACTTCACTTCTCTGTGCCTCAGTTACCTCATCTGTAAAATGGGGATTAACTGAGAGCCTCACGTGGGACAACCTGATTACCGTGTATCTACCCCAGCACTTAGAAGAGTGTTCTGCACGTAGTAAGCCCTTAACAAATACCAACATTATTATTATTATTAAGAGAAGCAGGATGGCCTAGTAGATAGAGCATGAGACTGGGAGTAGAAGGAGCTGGGTTCTATTCTCGCCTCTACCACTTGTCTGCTGTGTGGCCTGGGGCAAGTCACTTAACTTCTCCATGTCTCAATTCTCTCATCTGTAAAATGGGGATTAAGACTGTTATCCCTATGTGGGACATGGCCGGTGTGTAACCTGATTAGCTTGTTTCTACCCCAGCACTTAGTACAATGCCTGGCATATAGTAAATGCTTCACAAATACCAAAAAAACCCACAAATAACAAGAGAAGCTTTGCTTGACTACAGGCATTTGCATCAAGCTAGGAGAAGGAAATTTAACCCATTAAAAAACTTATTTATATTAGCTGCTAGCCTCCTGGCAAGAATAGTATCTGTGGAGTTGTTAAGCACTTTCTATATGACAAGCACCGGGGTAGATACTAGTTATTGGGACACAGTACCTGTCTCACATGGGGCTCCCACTCTAAGGGGGAAGGAAAGCAGCCATTTGATCCCCATTTTACAGATGAGAAGCAGCTTGGCCTAATGGATAGAGTATGGGCCCGGAAAGTCAAAAGGACCTGGGTTCTAATCCCAGATCCACCAGTTGTCTGCTTTGTAGCCTTGGTCATTCACTTCATTTCTCTGGGCCTCAGATCCCTCATCTGTAAAATGGGCTTTAAGACTGTGAGCCCGCTGTGGGACAGGGACTGTGTCTAACTCGATTAGCTTATATCTACCCCAACACTTAGTACAGTGCCTGGCACATGGTAAACACTTAAATACCATGAAGATAATGGGGAAACTGAGGCACCAAGAATTGAATTGACTTGCTCAAGGTCACAGAGCAGGCAAGTGGCTGGGATTCAAGCCCAGGTCTCCTGACTCCCAAGCCCATATTCCTTCCTCTAAGCTACGCCGCTTCCCAATAGCCAGTTCTTTTCCGATTTGAAGCCAGCCCTCACCATGTGCTACCCTCTTCGCTTCTCTGTCCCCATCCCCATCCATCCCCAATGACTTCCACCTCCCAGAACATTGAGATGAGCTTTGACAACAGCAGGCAAAAAGGCAGAACCGCATCGGCCGGGCTGAGGCCGGCCTGCTAAGGTCAGTCAGTCTTATTTATTGAGCACTTACTGTGTGCAGAGCACTTAGCGCTTGGGAGAGTACAACATAACAGTAAACGGACACGTTCCCTGCCCACAGTGAGCTTACGGACTAGAGGCAGCCTTGACATCTGGATTCCAAGACCTGAGTGTAGAGCTGGACATCAGGAATGGTACTGACTGGGTGGGAAATTTGGGGATTCGTTTCTCAAACTGGCGATGACGTGACCTCTTGGATCTGCCGAGTTGTGAAGCCCTCCGTTGCCACTCCAAACCCTTTGCTTCTCATTCTGTGCAACACTTGATTGAATTTTTGTCATTTGCCCTGTTCATTTCTTCTCTGTGGACCTCTCAGTCCCTGGCCTACAAGGGGCTCATGGTCTAAGTTAGAAGGGAGAAGAGGTACAGAATCACTATTTTCCAGTTGAGGAAATAGAGGCGCAGAGAAGTGAAGCGACTTGTCCAAGGTCTCCCAGCAGACAAGTAATAATAATAACAATAATGATGGTATTTATTAAGCACTTACTATGTGCCAAGCACCGTTTTAAGCTCTGGGGTGCATATAAGGTAATCAGGTTGCCCCACGTGGGGCTCACAGTCTTAATTCTCATTTTACAGATGAGGTAACCGAGGCACAGAGAAATTAGGTGACTTGCCCAAAGTCACACACTGGCGAGTGGCGGAGCCGGGGCTAGAACCCACTACATCTGACTATCAAGCCCGTGTTCTTGCCACTAAGTCATGCACGAACCCAGATCCTCCGACTCCCAGGCCTGTATCCTTTCCACTAAGCCAGACTACTTCCCTCTATGATGCCACAGGAAGGGATTTAGGAATTCAACAGTTGAAGGTTAGGTTGCTACTAGCCAGGTGACATTCATCACAAGGTAGTTGTCCCGGGGCAGTGGGAAGCTAGGGATTTAACAAAATATGAAGAGGCAGCTGGCCTAGTGGAAAGAACCCAGGTTTACGAGTCAGAGGACCAGGGTTCTAATCCTGGCTCGGCCATTTGTCTGCTCTGTGACCTCGGGCAAGTCACGAAACTTTTCTGTTACCTCATCTGTAAATTGGGGATTAAGACTGCAAGCCTTATAAGGGACAGGGATTGTGTCAAAACTGATTATCTCATACCTCTCCCAGTACTTAGTACAATGCCTGGCACAAAGTGCTTAACAAATACCATTAAAAAAAGGCAGAGGGAGAGATAAAGGAAGTTACCTCTCTCCACCCTCTTTCCTCAAACTCTAGAAAACTGAGCATATTTGTCTCGATAGAGTATCTCCTGAGCACCTAATGTATGCATCTACTCTATACATTTAATAATAATGATAATAATAATTACTGTGGCATTTGTTAAGCACCTACTATGTGCCAGACACTGTAATAATAATGTTGGTATTTATTAAGTGCTTACTATGTGCCGAGCACTGTTCTAAGCGCTGGGGTAGACACAGGGGAATCAGGTTGTCCCATGTGGGGCTCACAGTCTTCATCCCCATTTTACAGACGAGGGAACTGAGGCACCGAGAAGTTCTACTAAGCCCTGGGGTAGATACAAGCAAATCAGGTTGGATACAGTCCCTGTCCCACTTGGGGCTCACAGTCTCAATCTCCATTTTACAGATAAGGTAACTGAAGCCCAGAGAAGTAAAGTGACTTGCCCAAGGTCACACAGTAGACAAGTGGCAGAGCTGGGATTAGAACCTTCTGACTTCCAGGCCCAGGCTCCATCCACTACACCGTGCTGCTTCCCAAGCCGCTTTAGTATTTGGGAGAGTTCAGTAGAAGAAAAGATGCACTCTCTGTTATCAAGGAATTTACATTCTACTGGAGGAGATAGGCAACCAATCAATATCTACCATATTTATTAAGCGCTTACTGTGTGCAGGATGCTCTACTAAGCATTGAGAGAGAACAACGGAGAGAACAGATATGCTCCCTGGGCTTACAGACTTTACTTTCTAGGCAGACGGGCGATCATTTTCAAATCATGGGAGAAGAAAAAGAACAAAGATGTGACTGGAAATACCAAGACTTTGGAAAGATGAATAGATGAATAAACAAGTAGTATTAGTACTAGTATGTATTAAATTCTGTGTGCCAAGTACTGTACTAAGTGCTGGAAAAATATGTAGGCTTACCAGTAAGTTATAAGACAGGCTGTCTCTCTCCAAAAGCCTTTTTTTCCTTGTATTGAATTTGTGGAAATAAAAAACCATGACACCTCAATCACAGTCATCTTATAGGCTGCTTTAACAAGCACTGGTTTGAGACCATTTTTTAATGGTATTTAAGTGCTTACTATGTGCCAGGCACCCTACTAAGCACTGGAGTAGATACAAGGTAATCATGTTGGGCATAGTCCATGTCAGTCTTAATCCCCATAATTATGGTTGAGATAACTTGGGCACAGAAAAGGGAAAGTGACTTACTCAAGGTCACATAGACAAGTGATGGAATAAGGATAAGAACCCAGGTCCCCTGACTCCCAGCCTTGTGCTAGGCCCCATTGCTTCTCAAATTTCCAGTGTTCAGTGGACTGACCTGGGCTGTTTTCCATGGAAGTTCTCCAATTGAGCCCTCTTTTCCCCATCTCCTTCTGCTTTCTATCACATATAATAATGTTGGTATCTGTTAAGCGCTTACTATGTGCAGAGCACTGTTCTAAGCACTGGGGGAGATACAGGGTAATCAGGTCGTCCCACATGAGGCTCACAGTTAATCCCCATTTTACAGATGAGGTAACTGAGGCACGGAGAAGTTAAGTGACTTGCCCACAGTCACACAGCGGACAAGTGGCAGAGCTGGGAGTCGAACTCATGACCTCTGACTCCGAAGCCCAGGCTCTTTCCACTGAGCCACGTTGCTTCTCATATGCACTTGGATCTGTGACCTTTAAGTACCCGATATTCACCTCACCTTCAGCTCCAAAGCACTTGGGTACATATCCACAGTTTATATTAATGAATCTATCCCCCTCGAGAATGTAAGCTTGTTGTGGTCAGGGGATGTGTCTTCCAACTCTCCCGAATACTTAGTACAGTGCTCCGCACACACTAAGTCCTTAATAAATAGCATTAAAGAAAAAATTCCTCTGCTCTACCGACCCCCACCAAAAGCCCAAGTTTGTTCAGCTTCTTAGAAAAGAGCAATGACCACCCGTCCTCACAGATCTCCTGACATTGTCCCCCCCGCCCGCCCCATCTCATCCCCCCGTATATCCGGGGCAGAATTGCTTCTAAATTCTACCTAGAAACCTTACGTGTAGTCGTAACCGGGTAAAGACGTCCATGCTACTGGATGACAATTTAGGTTAGAGGCAAGTTGCCCTGGTATTTGGAGAGGCTTGGAGGAGATCAATATTTGATCACCTTGACTCTCGGAAAGAGCAAAGACAGGGAAGGATAATGAGAACGGTTTGTAAGCACCTTCTGGGTTCTGCATTCTTTCCTCAAGAGACCCTGAGTATATCAAGTAAGGCTTCAATATTCCTTTCTCCTGGAGGATTCTGTGTAGCCTATTTAGTATTTTCCCTCTCTACTGGATCACTGTGAATTCCCTAAGCACTTAGAGAATATCTCCCACACCACAGCAATACAGTACAGATCCTTATGCTCAATTACATCCCCCACCTGAAATTTATTTTTCTGTCTCCCCCACTGGAGTGTAAACTTCATGAGGCCCGGAAGCACGTCCACCAACTCCACTGTACTCTTCCAAACAGTGCAATGTCCTGCACACAGAAGTGATCGATAAGCACTATTGATTGATTGGTTTATTGATTGATCTTGCGTACCCAAGTGCCTATAGAAGTGCTAAAGAGGCAGTCTGAGGGTTTGGAGAATTAAAGTGGGTAGATGAGAAATTAATCAGGGAAGGCATCCTGGAAGTGATGTGACTTCCGAGGAGCTTTGAAGATGGAGAGAGTTTTGCTCCGGTGCCCTCGGAAGGGTAAGGGGTCTCAGGAGGACAATAGTCTCACACGACTTCTCTAAATCACCTGTTGCCACTGAAGAGCTATGGTTTTGGGAGACAGAAGGATCTGGGTACTAATTCCGGCTCTGCCACTTGTCTGCTTGAGATCTTGGGCAAGTCATTTCACTTCTCTGTGCCTCAGTTCCCTCATCTGCAAAAATGGGGATTCGATACCTGTTCTATCTCCTTGTTAAACTGTGAATCCCGTGTGGGACCCGATTATCTTGTATCTACCCCAGCACTTAGTACGGTGCTTGGCACTTAGTGAGCAATTAGCAAATACCAAAATTATTAGTAGTAATAATATTGAGTCCTTACTGTGTCCAGAGCACTGTACTAGGTGTTTGGGAGAGTACAATATAACAGATATGGTAGATATGTCTCCTGCCCACAAGAAGTTTACAGTCTAGAGGGAGAGACAGGTATTAAAATAAATGAGGGATATATCTATGCTGTCATTTATATATATATATGCTGTGGGGATGAAGTTGGGGTGAATAAAAGATACAAATACTATTAAAGGGTGACCCAGAAGGGAGAGAGAGTAGGAGAAATGAGGGTTTAGTTGGGGAAGGCCTCTTGGAGGAGATTTCCCTTCAATCCATCTTTGAAGATGGGGAGAATGTTCCCCCTGTCAGATAAGTAGGGAGAGGGAAAGGATGTGAGCGAAGAGTCAGCGGCATTGCGCTAAGCACTGAGAGAGAATTTTCAGGTGGGAATTAGACATGGGCCCTGTCCTGCAGGAGGCTCACAATCTAAGACCCAATGCTGGGCTGGATAGACCACCAGCCTGACCCAGATATGGAAGTGGAAGAGGAAGAAACATTTGAGTTTATTCTCTCCTCTCTTACTTTGTTCACAGTGCCTGAAGGAGGAGCTAATCAGAAATAAAATGGCTAAACATTAAACAGTAATAAGAAGAAAGAGGAGACTTAATGAAGCTGGATAATCCACAAGCCACATAATCTACCACTGAATAGGCAGAAAATTATTTTAAAATCTGAAATTATTTTTTTTCCTCAAGGGGCTGAAGCACTGTGGATGCATTTTAAGATTTCCACACGGGCACATATTCCAAGGAGGTCATTCAATCAATCAGTGGTATTTATTGAGCACTTAACATGGGTAGAGCACTGTACTAAGCACTTAGGAGAGTACCATATAACAGATTTGGTAGCCGTGTTCCCTGCCTCAGTGAGCCTTAAGGGGTCAGGGTGAGGAACAATACTTGAGACACTGTTGACTGTGTTTTTAGCAGTTTGTAATTTCATTTCCTCAAAATTGGATCCGAGGAAACCACGGACTTTCCCCAAGCCTCTACAGATGAGAACACAGTCAGCCAGCCCAGACTAAGTCTGACTGAGATGATCCCTCAACCTGCTTTCACGGCATGCTTTCAGTGTAATTGAAATTCCTCAGAAAAACAAACTCCTTCCCGAACTGTGGAAACTGTGTGGTTATTTTAATAGCCAGTCCTCAAAGCAATATTTGGCTAATTCCATCCCCATTCCACAGCTCCCATAGTTAGTTGTGGGGAGGGAGGGAGGTGTCAGGGATGGGGAGTTGGGGAAGCAGGAGGAGATGGAGAGAATGAGGGAGAAATTCTGAGCAGAAAACAATAGTCCGGAAAATGAGAGAAGAAAAATCACCATAAAGAGGTTGATATTTGTTAAGCCCTAAGTCTGTGCCGAGCACCGGTATGGATACGAGCAGATCGGACACAGTCCCTATCCCGAAGGGGGCTCAAGGTCAAAGAAAGAGGAATTGATTCTCCTTTTAATAGGTGAGGAAACTAAGGCACAGAGAAGTTAAAAGATTTGCCCAAGGTTATACGGTAGAAAATTGACAGAGCCCAAATTAGAATCCGGGTTTCCTGATCCCCAGTCCTGTGCTCGTCCATTAGGCCATGTTGCTTTAATCAGAGCTTGAAGGACACAGCTCCTTAAACAATAATCCTTTATTTAATAATAGTAGTTGTAGTATTTAAGTACTTTCTAAGTGTTGGGATAGTTACCCAATGCTTAGAACAGTGCTGCGGCACGGGAGTGCTTGGCACACAGTAAGCACTTAACAAATACCATCATTATTATTACAAGATGAAGAGGTTGGACACAATCCCTGTCCCATTGGGACTCACAGTCTAAGTAGATGACAGAACAGATATTGAATCCCCATACTACAGATGAAGTCACTGAGGCACAGAGAAGTTAAGTAACTCACTCGAGGTTACCCAGATGACAAGTGGCCAAGTCAGGATTAGAACCCAGGTCTTATGAATCATTCATTCATTCAATCGCATTCATTGAGCATTTACAATGTGCAGAGCACTGAACTAAGCACTTGGGGAGAGTACAATATAACAATAAAGAGACACATTCCCTGCCCACAATGAGTTTACAGTCTAGAGCTGAGATTATACCAGGCCCGTGTTCTTTCCAGTGGGTCGCAGTGCTTCACATGCAGCCCCTGAGGTTCCTCACTTTCATAACTGTCTGTGACTGGGATTAATTTCATCTCTGTTTACTCATTCACCTGTCTCTAGGCAGAAACAGAAAAAGAAACTCCTCACCATTGGCTTTAAAGCACTCAGTGACCTTGCTCCCTTCTACCTCACCTCTCTACTCTCCTTTTACAACCCAGCCCGCAGACTTCGTTCCTCTAATACCAACCTTCTCACCGTACCTCAGTCTCATCTATCTCGCCACCGACCTCTCGCCCATGTCCTGCCCCTGGCCTGGTCATATCCGAAAATTACTCTTCCCCTTCTTCCAAGCCTTGTTGAAGGCATATCTCCTCCAAGACGCCTTCCCTGACTAAACCCTCTTTTTCTTTTCTTCCACTCCCTTCTGTGTCACCCTTATTTCATGTCACCCACCTTTATGTATCCCCCTCCAGGCTCCACAGCACTAATGCATATATCTATAATGTATTCATTTACATTAATGTCTTCTGAGACCATTTACAGTCTCTCTAGACTGTAAACTAATTGTGGGCCGGAAATACGTCGGTTATATTGTTATATTGTACTCTCCAAAGTGTTTAGTACAGTGCTCTGTGCACACTAAAGGCTCAATAACAATGTTGACTAATTGATTGACAGCAGGTTTGTGGAAGTTACAGCAGGCCTGAGTTAGATCTGGAAAAAAAATGTCCATTTTGAATATCCCAGCTCCGCCACTTGTCTGCTGTGTGACCATGGACAAGCCACTTCACTTCTCTGTGCCTCAGTTACCTCAACTGTAAAATGGGGATTGAAACTCTGAGTCCCATACGGGACAGGGACTGTGTCCAACTCGATGTGTTTGTATTCACCCCAGTGCTTAGTATAGTGTCTGGAATATAGTAAGGGCTTAACAAATACCATCATCATTATGATTATTAATATTCCCAACTCTCCTTTTTTATGGTGCCCCATTTGGGAGCTGAATATGTTGGACCTGGGTTCTAATCCCGGCTCTGCCACTTGCCTACTCTGTGACCTCGGACTCTGTCCCAGGCACTGGAATAAATACAAGTCAATCAGTTTGGACACAGTCCAGATCCCACATGGGGCTTGCAGTCTTAATCCCCATTGGACAGATGAAGTAACTGAGGCATAGAGAGGTCAAGTGACTTACCCAAGGTCACACAACAGACAGGTGGCAGAATCAGGATTAGAACCAGGTCCTTCTGACTCTCAGGCCCGCGCTCCATCCACTAGACCACACTGCTCTCCTAAAGTGAGCTGGTAGAATCAGCTTAAAGGAAAACTCTCATGGTGAATTCAACCCATGCTCAGTCAACGTGCCTGGGTATGAATAGTAGAACTTAAGATCCTTGAGGGCGTGGATCATATCTCCTTATTCTGTTCTCTCCCATGCTGCAGAGGCTTGTAATTAAAAACGGCTTGCCTGGTGCAGTGAGAACTCTGTACTTCTTCAAAGAACTATTTAATTTGTTTCTTTTAACATTGTTTTTGTATTTGTTGACGGGTTTACTTATTGTTGCTTAAAATCCAGTGTTATCCTCCTTATTATTTGTCTTACCCCCGCTTGGATTGTGAGTCCCCGTGGGACAGGGACTGTATCTTATTTAATTATCCTGCTTTTACCCTGGAGCCTAGCAGCAGGTCTAGTGGTCAGAGAGGAGCGTGATCTAGTGGTCAGAAAGCAGCCTGGTCTAGTGTATGGAGCACGGGCCTGGGAGTCAGAAGGACCTGGGTTCTAATCCCAGTTCCATCACTTGTCTGCTGTGTGACTTTAGGCAAGTCACTTCTCTGGGTCTCAGCTCATCTGGAAAACGGGGATTAATGCTGTGAGGCCCATGTGGGACAGCGACTGTGTTCAACCTGATTAGCTTCTATCTCCCCCAGGGCTTAGAGAAGTACTTGACACAAAATAAGCGCTTAACAAATATCATGATTATTATTATTATCACAGAGCTTGGCACATAGTAAGTGTTTAATAAATACTATTATTATTATTAGGGATTGCATCTGAGCTCATTATGCCGCTTCTGCAACAGAGTTTACTACAAGTGGTTGGCATAAAGTGAGTGCTCAGAAAACAACATAACTAGCCAGCCAACATGGAACAGATAAAAGCACGTCGCAATTCAAACTGTCAGCGAATGCTTCAGGATTGGAAACAACTTAGACAGGAGTCTGCTTTGTCCCTGAGAGTAAATCTAAAAGATCATTCTTGGGAAAGAAACAGTTTCAGTACGTAAACACTTTAATCCCTTGGAGCCTGAAAAGAATCACTACAATCTGATAATTCAGAGATTTTAAGACTGCTGTTTGCCAAAGGATGATGAAATAGTTTGAAAGATTCAAATTTCTCGTAAGATCTGGCAGGAGATGAAAAATTTTCAATGTATTGTACGGTGCTAAAGGATTGAAGTCAAATCTGCCATGTTGGAATTCTGAACAGATTGCTTCATTAGGGATCAAACGATGATTGAAATAAAGAATGTGGATGTATCTGGGGGAGAAAAAAAACAGACTTCTGGAAACGGATGAATTAAATTTTTAAAAAATCCGATAAAATATGACAAACAGCTGAAGTTAATTCCCTGTGTTTGCAATTGATGAGAAACAACAATAGTCAAGGTTTAAATAATAGCGAATAATCAGGGATTGATTGAAGAGGATCAAAAATGAAAACACCGCAATATAACGAGAAAACAAATAAAGTCAAATTACAAAAAAATGTGCTAAGCACCATCAACCACGAAGATGACATGTATTTGGAAAAATACTATAGCTGCAATGGAGATGATGATTTTGCACTATTTTGTTCCGACATAACAAAATTAGAGGCAGCAAGGCCTAGGAAAAAGGATTGGGACTGGGAATCAGGAAACCCAGATTCTGATCCCAGCTCTGCCCCTTGCCTGCCCTCCTACTTAGACCCTAAGCCCCATTTGGGAGCTGAATATGTTGGACCTGGGTTCTAATTCCGGCTCTGCCACCTGCCTACTCTGTGACCTTGGACAAAAAAAAAAAAAAATGTTGGTATTTGTTAAGCGCTTACTATGTGCCGAGCACTGTTCTAAGCGCTGGGGTAGACATAGGGGAATCAGGTTGTCCCACGTGGAGCTCACAGTCTTAATCCCCATTTTACAGATGAGGGAACTGAGGCACAGAGAAGTTAAGTGACTTGCCCACAGTCACACAGCCGACAAGTGGCAGAGCTGGGATTCGAACTCATGAGCCCTGACTCCAAAGCCCGTGCTCTTTCCACTGAGCCACGCTGCTTCTCTAGTCATTTAACTTCTCTGTGTCTGCGTTTCCTCATCCGTACAATGGGATTAAATGCCTGTTCCCCTCCTACTTAGACCGTGAACCCCATGTGGGACAGGGATTGTGTCCGACCCGATCACCTCAGCGTGGCTTAGTGGCAAGAGCACGGGCTTGGGAGTCAGAGGGCGTGAGTTCTAATGCCGGCACCCCCACTTGTCTGTTGTGTGACTTTGGGGAAGCCATGTAACTTCTCTGTGCCTCAGTTACCTCATCTGTAAAATGGGAATAAAGACTGTGAGCCCCACATGGGACAACCCAATTACCTTGTAGCTATCCCAGTGCTTAGACCACTGCTTGACACATATTAAGTGCCACATCCTCTGACTCCCAAGCGCCCATGCTCTTGCCACTAAGCCACACTCCTTCTCGGGACATGGGTTTTAATCCTGGCTCTGCCATATGTCTCATGATCTTGGGCATGTCACTTTACTTCTCTATGCCTCAATTACCTCATCTGTAAAATGGGGATTAAGACTGTGAGCGCTATGTAGGACAGGGACTGTGTCCAACCTGATTACCTAATATCTAGCCCAGCACTTAAAACAGTGCTTGGCACACAGCAAGTGCTTAACAAATACAACAGTTATTATTACTAGTAGAAGTAGTACAGTATCTTGCATATAATAAATGCTTAACAAATACCCCAATTATTATTTAACAATTGTTTAGAAACTACCACAGCATCCTTGAGGAACTTTTAATGCACATGAAAGACAACAGTGCAGTTACAAAGGCAGATATAACCCTGGAAATAAATAAAATCGAATTGAAACAAGCCATATTGGATGTAAGGTGACTATTAATAGAAAGGGAAGCTGAGTTTTTGTTAGGCATTTGTACCCAAGTAAATATTATCTTTTAACAGATTTATAACTAATTAAAAATTAAACCAGAATTTATTTTTCATAAGCAATGCCCGGAAAGGATATTTCAACCTTAGAGTTCTGTAATACATAAGTAGCCCTGGTTCTGCCACTGCTGTGTGCCCTTGGGCAAGTCACTTAACTTCTCTTCAGTTCTTTTATCTGCAAAATAGGGATTCGTTATCTGTCCTCCCTCTCCTGTACCCCAGCACTTAGTACAGTGTTTGACACATAGTAAGCGCTTAACAACTACAACAATTACATATTATTATATTATTACATCAGCAGACTATAAAGATTAAGAAAGGACATTGAACAATATACTATTTTGAGGATGAATGAAGCAATTTTAGGGTTTAGGTCTTGGGTTATGGTAATAAAAATGCAGAATCTGGCTATATGAGCAATTCAATCAATGAATCACGCAAGCAAGAGAGCACTGTACCAAATTCTTGGAAGAGCACGATGCAATGTAGTAGGTAGACTTGATCTCTGCTCACAAGGAGCTTATGGGATCACAAGTCCTGGAGCAAAGCAAGTCTACTAGCAATGAGTCTACGTCAACCTAAGAGAAGCAGCGTGGCCTAGTGGATAGAACCCGGCCCCGGGAGTCAGGAGGACCTAGGTTCTAATCCCGGCTCCGCCACTTATCTGCTGTGTGTCCTTGGGCAAGTCACTAAACTTCTCTGTGCCTCATTTACCTCGTCTGTCAAATGGGGATTAAGACTGTGAGCCCCATGTTGGACATGTACGGGTGTCCAAACTGATTAGCTTGTATCTACCCCAGCTCTCAGTGCAGTTATCGGAACAAAGTAGCGCTTAAATACCAGAAAAAGCAAAGAAAACAAGACCTCAGGGCAGCTTATCTGGGTGATTTAAAAGGCGAATGATTAGCTGAAGGGTACTGGAAGAGCTGCTGGTTGGGGTGCTGAAATAGGATAACTGTGAAAGCTAACAAAATGTTTCCATAAGATCAAAAACCAGTGATCTTGGATCCAAGAAATAGTGGAGACCTTGGTCAAAAATGAAGATCGATGTTTTTGTCTATAATAGGAAAATATGTGTTTAGATTCTGATTGTTATTCAAAACAGTGGCATTTATTGAGCTCCTACTGAGCACAAAACACTGTACTAAGCACTGGGGTAAGTACAAAACAAGCATGACCCATGCCCTCAAGGAGTTTGCAATCTAATGTGGGGGAGGAAGGGGAGAATGGACAAATGAAAAGTTATTTTTTATGACTAAAGGGAGCAAGAGCAAGAATAAGGAAATAGCAGGAAGAGATACCAATAGGTCCAGATGAAATAACTGAATAAATAATTGAATATAAAGTGTATGTACTTAAGTATTGAGGATAGGAATAAAATTTCTAAGTGCTTTGAAGATAGGGAGAGATTTGTTCTGGAGGATTTGAGGCAGGGAGGGAGCTCCCGGTCAGGGGAAGAGAGTGTGTGAGGGATTTGAGGCAGGATGGTGGAGAGCAGGGTAGAGTCAGAAGGTAAACGCAAGGAGGAGCCAACGTTTCCAAAATTGTGACACTCAGTAGCGCAGTAACATATTAACAGTGAAGTCTATCTTGGTGAGACAAAGTATGCCATCGCAAGTCAAATCCGAAAGACAATTACATTCCCTCCATTCAAAGCCTTGTTGAAGGCACAACTCTTACAGACGCCTTCCCAGACTAAACCCCACTTTTCCTCATCTCCTACTCCCTTCTGCATGACCCTGAGTTGCTCCCTTTGCTCTTCCCCTGCTCCCAGCCCCACAACACTTATTATTAATAATAATAGTAGTAGTAAACATATTTATTGAACACATGCTGTGTGAAAAATACTGTACTAAGTGCTTGGGAGAGTACAATATAACATTAGACACATTCCCCGACCACAGTGAGCTCATAGTTATGTACATACCTGAAATTTTATTTGTTTGTACTGATGTCTGTCTCCCCCGCTGTAGAATGTAAGTTCATTGTGGGTGGGAATGTCACTGTTTACTGTTGCATTGTTGTTACTTTCTCAAGCATTTAGTACAGTCCTCTGCACACAGTAAGTGTTCGGTAAATATGATTGAATGAAGATATGCCAGCTATTGGACCACAGTTTAGCAGCGATGGATTTAGAAATTTGTGCTACAGTGTGATTTCCTGCATGTCGTTTCCTGTCTGGGTTGCCCTAGATCAAATGACTTGTTCCAAAATGGAGTCAAAATCGTTAAGAGACTTTTCACAGAAGCAAAATATTCAGGAGAGGTCCTCTTATCTAGCACTATTAAATGATTACACCACACCTTTGGGCAATGGGATAGTTAACCACGGAATGGTTTTCTGGGGGAGAAATCACAACTAAACTTCCATCAAATCTGCAAAAGCAGCCAGCAATCAAGAAGACATTCAATAGACCCAGGATGATAAAAAAAAGAAAAAGAAAAAGTTGTTGCGGCCGGTGTTCTTATATGCTCGAAATCTTTGAAACCCTCTCAGGGTCGCACCTGGAAATTTCCGGTACTCTATCAGTGTCGACTATGACATTTCTTGGGCAGTGGCTAGCAAGTGGAAGGCAAGCTGCTACAAGTCAAAACTCACCTGTGCTGGGCAGCAGTGGCATGGGAGAGACACAAAGGTGGAGACTCAAGTTTATTGCATGGAAGGAGGTGATGGTAAACCAATTCCGGATTTTGACCAAGAAAACTCTATGGATACACCACAAGAACGATTGCAGGTGGAGGTGGGGCCTTCTGGGAGAGATGTGTCTGTGGCATCACTATGGGTCGGAGATGACTCGACAGCACAAGGCAAAAAAAAAAAAAAAATTCTTTGAAGGATGATAGTTATTTTATTCAATGGGAAGCATAGGGTGTTGTTTAGGAGAAGACTGCAAGGAAATGAGAAGGAAAAGAGGCAGAGCTTTGGCAAGAAGAGGAAACATTTTCAACTATGATCAGCTGGGAAGGGTAAAGCAACTGGGCAATAAGGTTTAAAAATCTATAGACCAGGAAAATGAATGAGAGTAGGGAATACTATTCAGTGAAAGTAGGAAGAATAATGATCACAGCAAAGGTGAAAAAATTGGAAAAGCCACAATACATTCGGAAGGTCAACTGGAGTGAACAGACCATTTAAAAGACTAATTCAAACCATTTAATACACTTAAATTTTACGTTCACGTTAGACTACATTTAACACAGTAGAAGCCAGAGTTGCAGCAGGACAGACGATGAGATGTTCATTTGTAAATAGGTAATCTTACATAATAATAGCAATCAATAAATCAATCATATTTATTGAGCGCTTGCTGGGTGCAGAGCACTGTACTAAGCACTTAGGAGAGTGCAACACAAGAATATGATGGACACATTCCCTGCCCAACACGAGCTTACAGTCTAGAGGGGAGACAGACATTAATGTAAATAAATTACGGATTTGTACGTAAGTGCTGTGGGGCTGTGTGTGATGGGGGGAAGGGAGGATTAAGTGCTTTAAATTTGAATGGCAAGGAGTTTTTGTTCGAGGCGGAGGTGGATGGGTAACCCCTGGAGGTTCTTGAGGAGTGGGGAAACACAGACTGAACGTTTCTATAGAAAAATGACCCGAGCAGTAGAGGGAAGTGTGGGCTGGAGTGGGGAGAGTCAGGAGGTAGGGAGGTCAGCAAGGAGGCTGTTGCAGAAATCCAGGCAGGATAGGATGAGAGATTGGATTAATATGGAAGTAGTTTGGATGGAGGAGAAAGGGCAAAGGTTGAACTGACAGGATTCAGTGACAGTTTGAACATGTGGGTTCAAAGAGAGAGAGAGAGGAGTCAAGTAATAATAATAATAATATTGATTAAGTGCTTACTAATGTGTCAAGCGCCATTCTAAGCACTGGGGTAGATACAAATTAATCAGGTCAGACACAGTCCCTGTCCCACATGGGGCTCACAGTCAGTATCTGAACAAGCTGTTTGGCATTTATCAAATCAATCAATCGTATTTATTGAGCTCTTGAGAGCGTACAATATAACGGAGTTGGCGGACACATTCTCAGCTCGCAAGAAGCTACATCTAGAGGAAATAACTGTGGCATTTAAGTACTTACTGTGTGTCAAGCACTGTAATAAGCACTGGGGTAGATACAAGATAGTCAGGTCCCATATGGGGATTACAGTCTAATTAGGAGGGAGAACATGTATTGAATCCCCATTTTGCGGAAGAGGAAACTGAGGCATCGAAAAGTTAGGGCACACTAGAGGTACAAGGTAGGGCCAGAATTAGAACCCAGATCCTCAGACTCTAGACCTGAGCACTTTCCAGTAAACCACAGAATTCTGATTACTGTGACATTCATTGAGCCCTAGAGTGGATACAAGGTTGTGTATGCTTAGTGGAATGAGCACAGGCTTGGGAGTCAGAGGACATGGGTTCTAATCCCGGCTCTGCCACTTGTCTGCTGTGTGACCTTAGGCAAGTCACTTAACTTCTCTGTGCCTCAGTTACCTCATCTGTAAAATGGGGATTAAAAGAGTACAATATAACAGAGTGGGTAGACACGTTCCCTGTCCACAAGAAGCTTACAGTCTAGGAGAGTCAGACATTAATATGAATATATAAATTACGGATAATAATAATAATAATAATAATAATATTGGTATTTGTTAAGCGCTTACTATGTGCCGAGCACTGTTCTAAGCGCTGGGGTAGACACAGGGGAATCAGGTTGTCCCACGTGGGGCTCACAGTCTTAATCCCCATTTTACAGATGAGGGAACTGAGGCAGAGAGAAGGTAAGTGACTCGCCCACGGTCACACAGCTGACAAGTGGCAGAGCTGGGATTCGAACTCATGAGTCCTGACTCCAAAGCCCGTGCACTTTCCACTGAGCCACGCTGCTTCTCTATATAATAATGTTGGTATTTGTTAAGTGCTAAATATGTGCAGAGCGCTCTTCTGAGCGCTGGGGTAGACACAGGGGAATCAGGCTGTCCCACGTGGGGCTCACAGTCTTAATCCCATTTTACAGATGAGGTAATTGAGGCATGGATATGAACTTAAGTGCTGTGGAGCTGAGGGAGAGATGAATAAAGAGTGCCAATCTCTGAAGAAAGGATGGAGATGGTCAACTCAAACTGCAGTTGCCAGCATTTTTATTGACGTGGGGAATTCTCATTCATGAAGACTTTCGTTACCTTTCTCTGCAGGTTATCAGTCACTGAGGTCTGGCCCTGTACATCAGTTATCTCTTCTGTATTGACCGCATTTCTCCGTTAGAGACCAGTTTGTGTTCTTTTGGCCCTGACTAAGTAGGGGAAAGGAAAATGTCGCTGAGATCCATGGTCCAGAGAGTCTTGTAACTGGGAGCTGAGCCCTTGAAGTAACGCGGTGTGTGGGTTTCAGATTCTGGATTCAGCTCTGGGAAAGGGCTATGGATCTAGACTGACCAGAAACACACATTAAGGGTTCAACTGGCACCTACCCTCGTCCCTCGGTCCAAGAGCTTAACACTTGTTTCTTGCAAAGTGCTCTGCTCTGGCTGCCTTCCCAGCAGAGAAAGGGGCTCCCTGGCCATTTCATTACCAGAAATTACCATGATTATCAGCCGAGCTGGGAATAACATTATCTGTGGAACAGTTAGGAGTTTATTGAAAGAGCAGAGGACCAATGGGTAATCAAAAATATTGCTGCCAGTGGATGATACCAAACTCCAGCTCAAAATTGGCACCTGCGTTGATGCTTTCTACCTTGATGGACCCGAGGATCTCATCTATTTGGGTCTCCACCTCAGCTTGTCTGCCTAGGAGGGATGGAGATGTTAATGATAGCTTTATTTTAGGGGTGAGGGAGCAGATGCCTGAAAAGATAAAATGTGGAGTCCTGAGGAAGTGAGATGAGGAAAGAATCCAGGCTCTGGGAAGTAATGTGGCCTAGTAGGAAAAAGCATGAATCGGGTTTCAAAGTCACAAAAGGGCACAGGCTTCAGAGTCAGAGAACACGGGTCCTGATCCCAGTCCCACCACTTACCTAGTGACCTTGGCCAAGTCACTTGACTTCTCTACAGTTTCCTCAACTGTAAAATGGGGTTTCAATCCCTGTTCTCACTCCTACTTAGATTGTGAGCCCCAGGTAGGACCTTATTATCTTGTATCTACCCTAGCACTTAGTACAATGGCATATAGTAAGTCCCTCCAAAATACCAGTATCATTATGATTATTCTCTGTGCCTCAGTTTCCTCATCTGCAAAATGAGGATTCTCCTGTTCTTCCTTTTACTCAGATGGTGAACGTCATGTGGGACAGGGACTGAATCTGACTAGCTTGTTTCTACTCCCGGGCTTAGAACACAGATTGATATATAGTAAGCACTTAATGAATTTTTTTTTTTAAAAAAAAGGTTGGGACTCAGGGATCACCCCGGTGGTTCACTCCAAGTTCTGGGGAATTTGGCTAAAGTATGACCACATCATCCTGTCCAGCCTAAGGCATAGGACATCAAGTTGCGGGCAGGGAATGTGTCTGTTTATCTTAATTGTATTCTCCCAACAGCTTAGTGCAGTGCTCTGTACACAGTAAGCGCTCAATAAATACTACTGAATGAATGAATGAAGGGGAAGGACGGGAGGACCAGACCACTGTAGTTTTGCGGAGTTGGAACCAAGCAAGCTTCTGGCCTTTCCCCAGTTTTCCTTGGTCTGCCTGGATTCACCCGCTTCCTCCCTCCTTCCCCTCCACGCACACCAACTCCCCTTACTGACCAGGTAGCAGCAAAAACTCAACTGGGCTCTTTGGCTCCAGTGTTCCTAGAGGAAACTTAACCTGAACCCTACCCTGGAGTCTGAGTCAGGGCTGAGGTCATTATCGCCACTAGCCCAGCCCAAGGCAGTCATGGCTTTGATAAACCCTTAGTATGTGCCAAGAAGGATTGTAAACTCCTAAAGGGCAAAGATCTTTGTTTCTCCCAACTCTATTGTATTGTTCTCTCCCCAGAACTTAGAACAGTGCTCTGCACACAACAGGCACTTATACCATCCATTGACTGACTGATGGATCAGACACGGTCCTTTTTCCACACAGGACTCTCAATCTAAGGGGGAAGGAGAAAAGGTAGCAAATCCCCATTTTACTGCTGTAGCAACTGAGGCACGAAGACGTTAAGTGACTTGCCCAAGGTCACACAGCAGGCAAATGGCAGAACCGGGGAGTAGGCGCAGGTGTTTTGACTCCCAGTCCCATGCTCTTTCATCTAAGCCCCATTATCATCACCACCTCTTCTGAGAAGCAATGCCACCAGCAATCAATCACACAGTCGCATCTATTGCACGTTTACTGAGTGTTGAGCACAACGCTAAGCCCTTGGGGGTGTACAGGATAAAAGAATATGAGAAGCTCGGCGGAATGGATAGAGCACAGGCCCGGGAGTCAGAAGATCATGGCTTCTAATTTCTGCTCCACCACTTCTCTGCTGGGTGATCTTGGTCAAGTCACTCCCCTTCTCTGTGCCTCATTTACCTCATCTCTTAAAACGGGGATTGAGACTGTGAGCCCCACATGGGACAGGAACTGAGTCCGACTTGATTTGCTTGTATCTACCACAGTGCTTAGTACAGTGCCTGACACATAGTAAGTGTTTAACAAATACCGTCATTATCATCAAGTGCTCAGTACAGTGCTCTGCACGCAGTAAGCGCTCAATAAATATGATCGAATGAATGAATGTTCTCTACTGACAAGGAGCTTACAGTCTCGTTTACAGTAAGAGTTTTCCCGCTTCAAGCAGAACCGTGGCCCTGGGAGGGCGTTTGGGAATCCTGCCCGGCGACAGCCTGGTTCGTTTGGCTTCTTTTCTCGGTTTGGATGGACCTCGTGGCTTATCAGCCAAACCAGAGGCCTCCCAACCCATGAGAGCCGGTGCCCCGGTGGCAGGGCACTTCCAGAGCCGGGCCTGGAAGCGTCCTTTCAACGGGAGAGGCGTCAAGTTGCCCACCGCGAGTGTTGAAAAGTGAAGACTTGTTTCCGGCTGCGACTAGTGGCCATTCGGCCCTCTCGAGCACCGGCCCACAAGAATTATACCCTCGCAGACAGTGACAGAAACAGCAAATATTGACACCCGGGTAATGTTTGCCTAGCCATCGGGGAGAGGAATTCAGCACTCAGGGTGTCTCTATTACTGGAATCAATTAGGAAAATGGAGAATGGATATCCTCCGATGAGAAATATATAGTAACTGCTGACATTACAGATAATGCCTCATCGGCAACTCATTTCTGAAGCCATACATTTACCTGATGGTATGGCATTAGCAATCGAGAAATCCGCCTACTCACCTACTCACTCAGAAAGCTATTCAGCCCCAATTTTGCCCCACCCCCCTTTCCTCCCAGACAACGGACCAGCTAGGAAACCATTGTCTTCCGACTTTTAGAGCACTAACGGCTCTGTCAGTAACTCTGTCCAGCTTCCCATCAGTTCTTTCTGACCAACCTGTGGGTGTTTAATTGATTGCAAGAGGTGCCAAATCTCTCTCTGACACTCATCATCTAAAAACATCATTCAAATAATAATAATAATAATAATAATGGTGGTATTTGTTAAGCATTTACTATGTGCACAGCACTGTTCTAAGCACTGGTGGGATACAGGGTGATCAGATTGTCCCACGTGGGGCTCACAGTTTTAATCCCCATTTTACAGATGAGGCATCTGAGGCACAGAGAAGTTAAGTGACTTGCCCAAAGTCACAAAGTTAGCAAGCGGAATAATGTTGGTATTTGTTAAGCACTTACTATGTGCAGAGCACTGTTCCAAGTGCTGGGGTGGATACAGGGGAATGAGGTTGTCCCACATGAGGCTCACAGTCTTCATCCCCATTTTACAGATGAGGGAACTGAGGCACAGAGAAGTGAAGTGACTTGCCCACAGTCACACAGCTGCCAAGTGGCGGAGCCGGGATTCGAACCCATGACCTCTGACTCCCAAGCCTGGGCTCTTTCCACTGAGCCATGCTGCTTCTCTAATGTTTTGAATCTGATGATTCAAAACGTCATTATGACTGTAGACCTAGAGCATGAGCGCTTTGAAGACTGGAATCACGTTCCTAATTCTATTGCACTCTCCCAAGAGTTCAGAACAGTGCCCTGCATTGTGAGCAGGAAACGTATCAACCAGCTCTGTTATACTGTACTCTCCCAAGCACTCGGAACAGTGATCTGCATACAGTTAGTGCTCAACAAATATGATTCATTCCTGAGCAGCTCCATAAATACGATTGATTCATTCATTCAGTCATATTTATTGAGTTTTTGCCGTGTGCAGAGCACTTTACTAAGCGCTTGGGAGAGAACAGTACAATAAACTAACACGTTTCCTGCCCACAGCAAGGTCCCTGAGAGCCAGGATCTTGTCGACCAATTTATTGTGTTGTACTTTCCCAGGGGCTGAGTTCCAAGCTCTGCACACAATAGGGGCTCAATAAGTACCATCGATGGATTGATTTGGGCAGTCAAGGAACAAAGAATTGCTAGCCAAAAACTGTTCACCCGAATGAATCAATCAGTGGTATATACTGAGTGCTGACTGTGTGCAGAGTACTGTACTAAACACTTGGGAAAATGCATTGCAACCAAGTTGGTAGACACGATTCCTGCCCACAAGGAGTTTGCCATCAGGTTGGAATCATCTACAGACACAGTTCTACAACCTCACATTACTGCAGAAGAACAACAAAATGGGGTTTAGATAGTATCGTGAGAGGTGTTTGGGGAAAAACTCAGAGCCCTGGCTTCTGGGACAGCTGAATCCAACCTGCCTTTGGGGTTTCCGAGGGACTGAGGAGATTTGCCAGGGGACAACGCAGGCTGGGAACACCAGGCAGTATCTTCTCCCTCCCACCTCAGCCTTCCAGGACCCCAGCTTTGACCCCTCAAGCCACAGGAAGAGGAGCTGAAAGGGATTTTTGCCGGTGCTGCTGCCATAGCGAGAAATGGTTGCTAAGGATGTCATTATCACTCTGATTGCAGCATCCTTGAGTTAATTGGTGTGACCTCATTCCAGTCCTCAGGGTCTATACCTGTTCGCAAATTATATGGGAGACAAAAAAGTTGATCTTTTTATAGTATCAGGAGGCAGCATCTGTTAAACATGGCACATCTCACTTCTGAAAGCTCTCGTGTTTATCTGTTCTTTTTTCTTCATCCTTTGCCCGTTTTTCGTACAGCCGAGGATGTGAACGTATCATTCGCTTCTTAAAAAAAAAAAAGTTCATTGCCCTATTTTTTCCCCCAATTTCCCTTAGGAGGTTTGAAAATTTTAAGTCTTCCATTAAGCTGAAGAAGGCTGAGGGAAATGAACTGAAATGTCTTGTAGGAAGAAAAATAGCACCATGAAGATGAAAAAAGGCCCAGCGTAATGGAGATTGATCGCTCGCTCTATCTTTGGCCTCAAATAAAACTGATTGAATTTAACATGTTAGGTTACAGTTAAAAAGCTCAGTTGTTTCAGGCAGTGTAATATAGTTTCAGATTTTTGTAGGGAGCCATTTATTTATTTTTGCATTTGTGAGTCATTTAGTCATTCCCTTGTGAGTGAGAATACATTTATTTTCTTACTCCCTGCTGTTAAGGATTCTATTAATACCACACTAGTTGAAATAAATGGAGCAATAGAAACTGTTGGTGAATTTATTTCCCAGATTTTTCGGGGGGGGGGGCGGGGGCAGGGAATATAGCTATTTTTGTAAATTGGTGGCAAAACTGTCCAGCAATTAAAATACAAGTCTTCAGTTCTCTTTCTCTTCTTTCTTGATCTCCGCTTTGTGATATTGGTGTGACTTCAACCGTCACAGCCACAAGGATATTGCGGCCCAAAAGTCCCCAGAAATGCATATTAAAGAGCAGCTGTATGTTAAAATGTCCCTAATTGAATAAATAGGATGATCAAAAATGATCAGTCAAAATGACACTTCTCTCAAAACACACACACAAAACCCAAATCCAAAGACCTTTAAGGGAAAATCGAGATCTCAGATTAGGCAGAAGTGACAGCGTTGTTTTTTTTCCACCCAGGTCAGAAAGGGGATTTTCAAATACCCATTCTTTTGTTTAAACTGGAAGGAGAGAGGTTTTTTCGTGCTCATTTGTACTAGAGCTGAGATCGTTGTTACTCTGGACAGCTAATTACTATCAGTAATTGTTGTTTGTAATGAACATGGAATAAAGGACAAAAGCAGGCTGGTGTATGTCTGTGCGTGTGTGTCCGCGTGTCCGCGCGCACACACACAATTGAATGGGGAGGGAGGGTAAAGGGGGAGTGCCTTGTCTTTGAAACCCACCCAGCCCTAGAGACACAATTTTGATGGTTACTGGGTGAGTTCTCCCGGAGCTGCCTCCTGAAAAGTCAAACAAAACTGGAGAAATCTTGAATGACCAAAGTCTGCCCAGCACAAGGAATCAAATGGGCTCTTTTTCAAAACATTCAGGCCATGTTTCTCCACTCCTTAAGAAACTCCAGTGGTTGCCCATCCACCTCCGCATCAAACAACAACTCCTCACCAGTGACTACAAAGCATTCAATCACCCTGCCCCTCCTACCTCACCCCGCTACTCTCCTACTACAAGCTAACCCACGCACTTCGCTCCTCTGCCAACCTTCTCACTGTTCCTCGATCTCTTCTATCTCACCTCCGACCCCTCGCCCACATACTGCGTCTGCCTGGAACACCCTCTCTCCTCAAATCCGACAGACAATGACTCTTTCCCCCTCTTGGAAGCCTTATTGAAGGCACATCTCCTTCAAGAGGTCTTCCCTGACTAAGCCCTCCTTTCCTATTCTTCCATTCCCTTCTACATCACGTTGACTTGCTCCCTTTATTCATCCCCCACTCCCAGCCCCACAGCACTTATTTCCATTAATGTCTGTGTCCCCATCTAGACAGTAAGCTCATTGTGGGCAGGGAATGTGTCTGCTTATTGTTATATTGGACTCTCCCAAGCGCTCATTACAGTGCTCTGCACACAGTAAATATGAACGAATGAATGAACACTAATTCAGTAAGGCTACAGAGAAGACTTCCCTATCTTTGCCCATTCCGGGCGGCCGGTGTCCCGGCTGAAACGGTCTAGTCCCTGTATTCACCCTGTCATCCTGCAGAAACAAAGGGAGAAAAAAAGCCTGATGGTGCCTAAGGAGAAGGCATGAGCCAGAATCAACTCGAGATAACCGTCAATGGAGACCTCCATGTGGAGGCTGAACCAGACAGATAAAGCCCCCAAAATGGAGAGAGGAAATAGAAACAACAAAACAGAAACAACAGCTCCAGTAGGTCCCAGAATACCAAGAGTTTCGTGAAGGTGCAAAGGATTAGGGCATACACCTCTTTAATACCCTGTGGAAGTAGACTATTATCTGGGCCAGCCTGGAACTTCTCTGCTTTTTTTCACTTGTTTTATGAAACCCATAAAGCGGAGTCAGTAAAGCATTTTTACTGGCGATTCTGGCTGCATTCTAATTGTCCAAGAACTGGAATTCCTGTTATTGTCATGATGGAAGCAACGACTATAATTCGTCAGAGTTAAACTCAGGAGAAAATTTATGAGGGAGAAGCAGAAACAGAGTTGGATTTGCTATTTCCTAATGGCAGTTTTGGGGGGGGGGGGCCTATCTTGTTTTTGTTACCAATGACTCAGTTGTAATCTGAAAATCAAAACTCTAATCCCCTTATAATTCAAATCGACATAAGGATTTACACTGTATTTGAAATCTCTGCTGGTCTATTTCCAGCCCAGCTGTGGCCCATCTGTGGCACACATCGCCTCAGTCACGTGGCCTCAGTCACACGGCCTTGTCGCTTCAGTCGCGTGGCCTCTACCTCCGAAGGAAGAGTTGGGAGGCCACAGAAGCTGCCAGCTAACTCTTTGCGGAGCCAAGAGCAACAGATGTGAACTATGTTACGGTGCATATGTTACGTAGGTCACATAATGGAATAATAATAGTGGTATTTATTAAGTGTTTACTATATGCCAAGCTTTGTAGTAAGCTGTGGGGTAGATAAAAGATATTCAGGTCAGACCCAGTCCCTTCTCCCACCCAGGTCTAAGGGGGAGGGAGAACCAGATCTCTTCTTCCCCTTTTATAGATGAGGAAACTGAGGCCAGAGAAGTTAAGTGATTTGTCCAAGATCACACAGCAGGTGAGTGGCGGGCCCGACATTAGAACGCAGGTCCCCCGTCTCCCAGGACCATGCAGTAAACTCTGCTGCTCCTCGACCACAACATAATTGGGTCCAAATGACACAACAAAGTTTTTGTAGAAATTCCCAAACCCTAGACCACTTTTTCAAGGGGACCTCCTTGATGTCCAGGGCTTTCGCCTCTCCCTTCCTGGGGCCCCATGAATGCAAGCGTGATGATGGGATCGAGGTGGAGGGGGACTAGATGCTGAAAAAAACCCCCAAAAAACAGATATAAAAGTGTCTGGTGCCACATCTACTCTGGGCAGGAAACTGTCCAGGTGAAAACTAGACTGTTTGGTATAAAACAGAGAAAGAGCAAGGTCTAGTGGAAAGTGTGTGAGCCTGCAAGTCAGAGGACCTGGGTTCTAATCCTGACTCTACCACTTACCTGCAGTGTGACCTTGCAAAAGTCACTTAACTTCTCTGTGCTTCAGTTACCTCATCTGTAAAATGGGAATTTTAGACCGTGAGCCCCATGTGGGACTGTGTCTAATCTCATTGTCTTGTATCTACCCCGGTGCTTCGTACAGTACTTGGTACATAGTAAAAGCTTAACAAATACCATTAAAAAAAATCACTAGGCAAATGCCCACCCTGGTTAAGAGACAGGGTTGATACAGACTTCAAGCGCTTAGTACAGTGCTCTGAACATAGTAAGCGCTCAATAAATGCTATTGAATTGAACGAATGACTTAGAGGGATTTGGAGGCTTAGTACTTATGACCAGATTGGAAAAAGCATTCCCCACCCCTGAGTGACCAAACTCTGATTCAATAATAGCAAGAAATAATCGTGGTATTTAAGCACTCGCTATGTGCCAGCCACTGTACTAAGCGCTGAGGTAGATACAAGCAAATTGGGTTGGACACGGTCCCTGTTCCACATGGGACTCACTGTCTTAATCCCCGTTTTACAGATGAGGTAACTGAGGTGCAAAGAAGTGAAGTGACCTGCCCCAAGTCACACAACAGATAAGTGGCAGAGCCCGGATCCGAACCCTGGTCCTTCTGATTCTCAGGCTCTCGCTCTATCCACCAGGTCGCTCTGCTTTCCTGATTTGTGTGCTTTGCTGGGCACAACTGGGCTAGAGCCATCCAAGGTGACCCTGGCACCTGTCCCTGAATATGCCCACAGGGAGCACAACTGACAGTTCTGATGGAAGCACAGAGGGAGGAGAAGGACGAGGAGGAAGTGCAGGCACGTTATAGGTCTTCAACTTGCACTGAGACTTTTCTCCGACCTCCCTTTTGGTGATACTAATTGAGACAGAAGCAATCTGTGCGGGAAGAAGGACAGAGTGAGAAGGCGGGGAGGGAAATAGAAATTTAAAAGGTCACAGCTCTCCCAGGGAGCCTGGTTTGATTGACCATTTAGAGGATTTTTATTCTTTTCCTCTGAGCCATACCCACCTACCCTTCACAGAGAAGCCACAGGGAAATTAAAATAATCTAACAGAACGAGAGAAAATCTTCAGTCAAGCGACAGGAATGAAAAGTAGCCTGTGCCCTGGGATCTGGTGCAACAGGCCATAAGCAAGACCAGAGGCTCCTCAGTCAGTCGACGGCCATGGTATTTACTGAGCGCTGGGTGTGCAGAGCACTGTATTAAATACTTCACTACACTCATTGCCATTAAATACTTCACTACAGTCAGTAGACATGATCCCTGACTTCGAGGAGTTTACAGTTTAATCTTTAGGGTGTGAAGGGAATTGGGATTGAACACAGAGTTTTCTCATCACTCATCTGAAATAGATGGACTTTCTCCTAAGATGCAGGAATCATGTTCTCATCGAGTGGAAAATGTGCTGCAGCCTGAATCGCATCCAATGTCATGTGCAGATGCACAATCACTTCCTCCGACCCCACGATTCACCACGAGGCCTAAAACTGTCAGAAGAAGCTTTTGGGGTTTTTTTTATGGTATTTGTTAAGCACTTACTATGTGCCAGGTACTGTTCTAAATACTGGGGTAGCTACAAGGTAATCAGGCCTGACATGGACCGTGTTCCAAATGGGCCTCACAGTCTTAAACCCCTGTTTTACGGATGAGGTAACTGAGGCACAGAGAAGCGGTGTGGCTCGTCTAAAGTTACGCAGCAGACAAGTGGCAAAGCCGGGACTAGATCGCAGGTCCTTACGACTCCCAGGCCCACCCTCCATCCAGTAAGCCACACCGCTTCCAGGTTCTGCTGTCAGGTTCTAACTAAAACGTGTAGTGAAAGACTACATTCTGAGTATAATTTGTGTTCATCTCCATCAGAGTGGAAACTCCTTGAGGGCAGAGTACAAGCTACTACTCTGTTCTGTATTTCCTCAAGTGTCTAGTGCAGCGCACTGCCTCAAGTGAGTGCTCAAAAAATACGATCACTACTTTTGACTTCACTTCAGTCATGATTGATTGATTAATTAGGAGTTTCTGAAGCAGAGAGTTGAGCATGGTTCAACCACACTTCTTAATGGAGGAAATTCAAAAGGTTGTGTTGACATTTGGAGAGAGCCATCTGTGAATGACTGGAGAGCTGAGTTTATTGGAAGCCCAAATCCACAAGCTGTCCAATTCCATCTATGTTTTTTTCCAGGAAAGATTTAGGAGAAGCCAAAGAGTCATCATCACGGAATGATAATCCTGCACAATTCCAGTTTTGAGGGTGACACGGAACAAGTCGCTTACCCTTTCAACGCTTCCTCTGGGATTAGGAAATGGCCAAACCTGTGTCTGCATCAGTACGATGAAGAGGAATTCACCACTTCCAGCTCTGCTCCTGGAAGCTGAAGCACCTGCCAGCTTCAGCCAGGTTAAGCTGAAGCACCTGCCAGGATCAGCCACACCTGTGGCCACCATCTTGGGGCTTCTACGGAGCCCAGGCCATGTCACCGAACATAAAACTAAAATCCCTTCCTCTGTCCTTTTCCACGCATGTTCTTTAATTAATCTGCTCTGCTCGCTCCTTCGCCACGCAGCCTCTGGCACCCCTTGCAATTAGCCCATTGACTTTTAGGCAAAGATCCTTTTAGCTTTCATACAATAGACTAGCCATACACCTAGGGACCAAGACAAGGAAAGTATGGTGATAAGTGAGGCAGGGTAGGTTGCTTGGACGGCAGCTAACTCTGGTGTATTGGACTCTCCCAAGAGTTTTGTACAGTGCTTATTCATTCAATAGTATTTGAGCGCTATGTGCAGAGCACTGTACTAAGCGCTTGGAATGTACAATCTGGTAATGTACATACAAATGTACATCCAAATCATGGCCTACCGGATATAGCACGGGCCTGGGAGTCAGAAGAAAATGGGTTCTAATGTCAGCTCCATCGCTTGCCTGCTGTGTGGCCTTGGGCAGGTCACTTCCTGCTCTGTGCCTCAGTTATCTCATCTGTAAAATGGGGATTAAGACTGTGAACCCCATGTGGGACATGGACTGTGTCCAACCTGATTACCTTGTATCTACTCCAGAACTTAGAAGAGTGTCTGGCACATAGTAAGCACTTAAAAAATAGCATTAAAAAGTGCTTAATGAGTACCAGTGATTTACTGACTACGTTTGAATGGCCATGTCTTTCACATATGATGTCACCAGACCCCATGGCTATAACAAGAGCTCTTCTCTCTCCCTCTAAATTGTAAGCTCGTTATGGTCAGGGAACTTGTCTGCTAATTCTGTTGTACTGTACTCTTCCAAGTGCTATAAGAACAGTGGTCTTTACATAGTAAGCACTCAAATACCACTGTGATTGATTACAGAAACTCCCCAGCTGTGAACAACTTGAATGAATAAGCCATCTCTGGAGCAAACTTCTATTTTGCCAGGCTTTTGACATTCATTTGCCAGGCTATAACTCAAAATGACACCGTGTCTCCTGAGCTTAGCAGTGAACTATAATTAGCATGGAGATGTATGATGATTTTATGCAGTCTTAGTTTCCCTGTTTTTGTGTGAAAAGGGTAAAAATTAATTAATCCAAAAATGGTATTTATTGAGCCCTTGAGCATTCAGAGCCCTGTACTAAGCATTTAGAATAATACAAGTGTTGGTAGACATGATTCCTGCTCTCAAGAAGCTTTCAATTAAGATCTCGAGTGCCCTGAATTTCAGTAAATACTCCTGGAAAAATATTTTCAGAATGATTTTCAGAATGGCTAGGAACTGCCTCCCACTTTGATGTCTCTCTCTGCCCCTCTAGACTGTGAGCTCATAGTGGGCAGGGATCGTCACTGTTAATTGTTGTATTGTATATTCCCAATACAGTGCTCTGCACACAGTAAATGCTTTATAAATATGATTGAACACCCCAGCACTCTCCCTATCTTCAAAACCCTCCCCAAATCACCTCTCCTCCAAGAGTACTTCCAAGATGAAGTCCTCTATTCACCCTCCCTTCTGTGTTGCTTAAGCTCTTAGTTCTGATTCTTTTAACTTTCACCCCACTCTCACAGCAGTTATATACATATCCATCTGTCATTTATTTTAATATCTGCCTTCGCCTCTAATCTGTACGTTCTTTGAGAGCAGGAAATCGGTCTACCTACTCCATTGCAATGTTTTCTTTCAAGTACTTAGTAAAGTGCTCTGCGCATAGTAAGCACTCAGTAAATACAATTGATCGATTGATTGATTAAAGTAGGTAGACACTCTTTGTGTCCTCAAGGAGACTACAGTCTCTAGCTCCCACTGCAGTAGCCTTGAGTGGTGTGGATGGTTTCGGGGAGGGGGAGGGGAGCAAGGGAGGAAGGTACTACTCTTTGTGCTGCATGCTCCCTCTCTTGAGGAGCAGCGTCCTCTAGAGGAAAGAGCATGGCCTGAGAGTCCAGGGGACCTGGCTCTGTCAGTTACCCGCTGGGTGACCTTGGGCAAGTCATTGAACTTTTCTGTGCCTCAGTTTCCTTATCTGAAAAAGGAGCATTTCGTATTCGTGAGCCTCATGTTAGGGGAGGACCTGGATCTAACCTATCTAATCCAGTTCCTGGTTCAGTGCTTGGTACATAGTAATCACTCAACAGATACCATCAGCGTTATTATTATTATTGACCTCTATCATGAAACCAGCTACCACTTCTTTGTCAAATCCATCTCATCAGCCTGATTTCTCTCCAGTGCCATACACCCACATTTCCTTTTGCTTCCAGGCCATCTCCACTCGGATGTCTCTCCAGTAACATAAATTCAGCATGTCCAAAATTGGACCTCTCATTTTCTCTCCCAAACCCACCCCTCCTATCTATCCCCTCTTTTTCAACTATACCCCATTAACCCCATACCACAAGCCGGCAACCATGGTGTTATCTTTGCTCGCTGTCTTTCAGCTCTCCTGCTTAATTGATGGCTAAATCCTGCCTATTTTTCCTCCATGACATCTACCCAACAGCCACCACCCTGGCTGAAGCTCTCATTGTATCATGATAAGACTATTAAAAGCAGCCTTCTCACCGGTCGCCCAGCCTCCAACCTCTTCTCCTCCACCACATATGCCTCCGCCCAGTCGGAAACATCACTTGGCACATATCCTTCCACTCTTGACCCTTGTTTATTTAAAAGGTATTTGTTAAGCATTTAGTATGTGCCAGGCACTGTTCTGTGCTGGCATAAATACAAGATAGGTTGAACCCTGTCCATGTACCATATGGAGTTCACAGTTTTCATCTCCATTTTACAGATGAGGTAGCTGAAGTGCAGAGAAATGAAGTGACTTGCCCAAGGTCCCTCAGCAGATAAGTGGCAGAGCTGGGATTAGAGCCCAGGTCCTTAATAATAATAATAATGTTGGTATTTGTTAAGCGCTTACTATGTGCCGAGCACTGTTCTAAGCGCTGGGGTAGACACAGGGGAATCAGGTTGTCCCACGTGGGGCTCACAGTCTTAATCCCCATTTTACAGATGAGGGAACTGAGGCACCGAGAAGTTAAGTGACTTGCCCAAAGTCACACAGCTGGCAAGTGGCAGAGCCGGGGTTCGAACCCATGACCTCTGACTCCAAAGCCCGTGCTCTTTCCAGTGAGCCACGCTGCCTCTCTCTGACTCCCAGGCTTATGCTCTATGTATTAGGCCACACCGCTTCTCCATTGACTACCCATCTTCCTCCACACCAAGAAAAAAATATCCTTGTCTTCAAAATTCTCCACCAATTTTTCCTCATCTTACATATATTGGCATGCTTCATTTGCTATTTCTCAGTCACCTTCTAAATTAACTTTGTCCTCAATTCTCTTGACTCCAGCAACTTCCTACACTGTTTCTCCTCCCTGGAACTCCCTACCCAATTGAATCCAATTGGCCACATCTCTCCCTCGCTTCAAAGGCTCCTAAAAATCCTACCTCCTTCGGGAAGTGTTCCCCAGTTAATGGCTGACCCCCCCCCCCAATTCGAGTTAACCCAACAGCCACCCTTAACACTTCCAGACTTAAGCCTATCCTCAGTTTGTGCATCATTATTATAGAATCGATTATGCATTCAACTATTTCATCCTAACCTACCTGGACTACTATCACTCACATTCTGGTTCTTCCTCTTGCTTGCACTACTTGAAGGTAATTTGTTCTGCTGCTTTCATCTTTAGATAGGTAACTCCTCAAGGACAAGTACTGTTTCGCATCTGATGGACTTCCCCCTAGAACTACTGTTCTCTATACTCAGAAAGGGCTGCATAAATACCATTGACTAATTAGTTGATTGGGTGGAAGGGAAGCGGATTGGAAGATTAAAAGGAGGAGGGAGGGGAAATCCTCAGGTCCTAGGCGATGTATTGCCCAAGCTAGTCTCCACCTGGTCTTATGGCTGCAGTTAAGGGCCAGGTGGGAATGAATCCTGACAAATCTCTAGCACAAATTAAGCCCTGAGGGATGTAATAATCTGGCCAGATAATTCCTAGAAAGGATTCTTGAAAGAGCACCCCTCCGAGAAACGGTCTGAAGCTCGAAGAAGAATTATTCTTTGAGGAGGAGCAAGTGTTGTTCTATGATTAAAAGTTGTGCTGTGAAATCAATCGGTGATATTTATTGAGTCCTTACTTTGGGCAGACCGCTATATTAAGACCTTGGGAGAGTACAGTAGGGTTGGTAGACACCAGTTCTGCCCACAAGGAGCTTGCAGTCTAGAGGGAGAGACATTGGAAAAAAATCACACAGAGAGGAAATGGCAGAGCCTAAGGATACATACATAATTGTTGTGGAGCTAGGGATGGGGTGGTGAATATCAAGTGCCTAAGGGGTACAGTTCTAAGCGCATAGACAACACAAAAGAAAGGGCACGAATAGGAGAAATGAAAGCCTAGTCAGGGAAGGCCTGACTACCATGGAGAAGCAGCATGGCTTAGTGGAAAGAGTATGGGCTGGGGAGTCAAAGACCTTGAGTCCTAATCCTGGCTCCCTGACTTGTCAGCTGTGTGACCTTGGGCAAACCACTGAACTTCTCTGTGCTTCAGTTAACTAATCTGTAAAATGGTGATTAAGACTGTGAGCCCCACAAGGGACAAACTGACTACCTTGTAGCTACTGCAGCATTTAGAACAGTGCTTGGCACATGGTAAGCTCTTAAGAGGTACCATTATCATTATTTTTATTATCAAAAATAATTTCCAAGTGCCCATATGGTTGAGAATACCATGCTAGGCGCATGGACATAGATTGCTTATAAAACTTTGGTAGATCACACAATCCAAGGAAGCTATCTGGGTTAGAGTCTAAGCAGCCAAAGTTTTTGCACTCACTTCTTCCATAACGCAAATTTTTCTTGGATGGTTCAGAGAGAACGTTGTTGGGGAATTAGGGAACGTTCTTCTGACAACCCATGTCTGCAGATAAAATGGGAGGTGATGTCAGAAGACACAATCGTGTTCATGAGCACGGCACGGATCGAGGCACCTGCACTGTAAGGCGAGTGTTCCTCAACATGGTGTTCCTCGAGGATGTAATTGCCCCATACAGAAGAGCCAAGTCTTCTAAAATTTCATGGGTGGCTATACTCATTTATTTGCCACTAAATTGGGGAGATCTTAAAGCTTGACTCCATAAAGGAGATAGTACACTGCTGTTATTCATGTGATGGCTTTTGAAGGATAACTCATGAATGAATCAAAACATCACACAGTGCAGTCAATAGAATGTATTGAAAGATGATTTCAAGCTAAGAAAACTGTTGTGAATTGAATTGTGGAACGGAACCTACCGAGAAACAGGACGGGACCGAGACGGGATTCGGATTTCTCTAACACTGTATCCTGAAGTGATACCGCGGCAAAGTCGTATACTGAATTATATTTCCTACTCACCCATGCTCACTGACTTTTTAAAATTATTTTCGCATTTATATCGCCACTAGTTAGCAGTGAAGGGAAAGCTAATGGGAAAAAGATATAAAAATTGATTCGGAATGTTGACTTCTATTTTATTTTGCTCCCGTTGGGATTTTGGAGGGCTGGAGGAAGAGATGCTGACATCTCCATTTTAAAGAGGTGATTAAAGGTCGGAGAGACATCTTTGAAGAGCTGCTGCTTTTGAGAGTAGTGGACAGGGCTTCATCAGTGAGAGTGACCTTCTGGGTGCCATCATTACCTTGCCTCATGACCCTTGGCGAGTCAATTAACCCAGTCTTGCAAAAAATCATTAGCCTGCAAAAATGATAATTGGCCTGCAAAATCTGCATGGGTCTGACCCACTTTCACCAGCATTACTCCTCAATTCCCCCATTAACCATCATATCATTATCTAACTAGTTAGTCAGCTAGCCGTCCTTCATTTCCGAAGGTGAGCCGACGACATCGCAACAGCCCTAATTGGGCAGGCAGTGATTTGAATGGCCAATGGGGCCTCCCCGAAACATTATCAGGCAACCAACAAGCTGTGGAGACAGCCCCGAGGTTGGCTGGCTGACTATGACTCAGATTGAAGAACTACTTACAGCCAAGGAAGAATTTCACCAAAACTCCTTGACTTTGCTCCTGGTGATGATAAAATGGAGTCCTATCAAAATGGGACATGTGATAAAATGAAGAGCCGCACCATGGCCTAGTTGAAAGAGCCTGGGCTTGGGAGTCAAGAGACTTGGGTTCAGGTCCTAGTTCAGCCACTCACTTGCTGTGTGACGTTGAGCAAGTCCTCAGTTTCCTCAACGGTAAAATGGGTATTAAAGACTTGTCCTCCTTTTCCCTTGGACTGTGAGCCCTATGGAGGACAAGGACTACATATGGTTGGTTTGAATTGTTTATTGCCCACTGATTAGTACAATGCTTAGCACCTTGTAAGCATTATTATTATTATAATTGTTATTTTGAGCATTTTATCCCCATATTCACTACATCTTTGCAGGACACAGTAACCACTGGGACGATTCATTTTTGAAAGGCTTTCTCAGGGTTATAGACCAAGGCAGTGAGAGCGTGGTGATCAATCAGTCATATTCACTGAGCGCTTACTGTGTGCAGAGCACTGTACTAAGCGCTCCATAAAGTACCCTATAATAGAGTTGGTAGACAAGTTGCCACAAGGAGCCTGGGAGGGAAGACTTCCTCCTACCAATTACTAGGCTGCTGAACCAGCCTCCTCTGCCTTCTGTAGCCCAGCCGGATCTCTTCCCTCCTGCTCAGGTCAGTCTGCCCTTCATCTTTTCCTGTCCCTGGTCTCTGCCTGAGCTGGTCTGGACTCCATCTACATCTCACTGCCCATCTGGTCTAAGTCACCAGCGCTTTCCCTTGGGCTTAGAAAAAACTCAATTCTGTAATGTCCTACAACACGTGGGACCTTACATAGCCTCCACAGTGGAATTAAGAGCAATTTGGACCAATATTTTACCTAAATTCCTTGGATCCAGGATGGGTTTCAGACAGCCCAGCTCTGTCGATCAATCAATCAGACGTATCTGCTCCCACTCCCCGCCAATTATAATAACTGTGGTATTTATTAAGCATTTACTACGTGCCAGACACTGTACTAAGTGCTGGGTGGATATCGGCAAATCGGGTTGGACCCAGTCCCTGTTCCAAATGGGCTCAGAGTCTTAATTCCCATTTTACAGATGCGATAACTGAGGCACGAAGAAGTGAGTGACTTGCCAAAGTCCACACGGCGGACAAGAGGCGGAGCTGGGGTTAGAACCCATGACCTTTGACTCCCAGGCCCGTGCTCTAACCACTAGGCCATGCTGCGTTACGCTTGAACTTGGAACTTGGATTTGCTCCCTCTATTCCCCCCTCCCGCAGCCCCACAGCACTTGTGTACGTATCTGTAATTTATTTATTTCCAATAATGTCTTTCTCCCCCTCTAGACTGTAAGCTCATTGTGGGCAGGAAATGTGTCTACCAACTCCGTTATATTACTCTATTGTACCCTCCCAATTACTTAGTACAGTGCTCTGCAGACGGTAAATCCTCAATAAATGAATTGATTGAGCGATTGATTATTTATTGAGTGCTTTCTTTGTGCAGAGCACTGTATTAAACACTTGAAGAGGACAGTACAAAGCAGAGCTTGGGGTGTAGCCAGAGAGATAGACATGAAAATTAATTAAAGGGAAGGCTAAGTTTTAAGGCTACGCCCATAAAGTGCTGTGGGAGTGGGGCTGGGAGGGAGATGTGTGTCCTCTGGGGGTGGGATAAGTGCATGGATGAAGCGAGAGGCTAAACCGCTGACCCCTGTTCCACTTGATGCCAATCATCACATGCCCGAGCGGGGTAAATCAATCCAAGTATTTATTGAGCGCTTACTGCGTGCACAGTACAGTACGAAGCGTCGGAGAGATTACAGTACAACAGAGCCGGTAGACATGTTCCCTGGTCAGTCAAGAGGATGTCATGTCACTAAGTTGGGCTGTGTTTCTCCTCTCCCTGTTCACACTTCATTCTGAGGATTGCTTCCCTGAGAGCCCCCTTCCCAGAAAGTCACCGAAAGCTTCCCCGACCTGGCTCCGCAACCTCTCTGATAGGATTCCGCTGTCAGGCCAGAGTGGTCCGTGGGGACAGGGTGGAGGGATGGAGGAAGAACTCAGAGTAAGCAAGAGCCTGGCTTCTAGTAGCCGGTGAAATGCAAATCTATCCCGAGGTGAGGCTGGGCCCAAGTGAGTGTCCTGGCAAGCGCTTAGTACAGCGCTCTGTACCCAGTAAGAGCTCCGTAAATATCAAAGATTGATTGATTGATTTTCCGGCCGCTATCTTCCCAGGGACACCGGGTCAGGGGTTATGGACTAGGAGGAGGAGGATGGTTTGGGGAATCTCAGATTTTCCTTCCTCCAGCCGCCCTTCCCTCCCTTTCCCCGAAGCTTCTGCTCCTCTGACGGTTCCAGTATGTTCCATGCTCAGGTAAGCTGGAAAGAGAGGTCCTGGGGGTGAGAGATGGAGGGGACTGAAGGGGAAAAAAATCAGAGATTCCCTCAACTGCCTGCCCCCTGACCGGCCGGGCCCCTGAGGCGTAGCAGGCCCTTCCGAGATTGAGGTGGGATTACTCGTCGGACCAGGAAATTTCAGATCTCCACCTCCCTAAGTGGCTGGTTGCGGTTGGCTCGACTGGGTTGGGTCCTTTCAGTGGCTCCCTGCCCTGGCCCTTCTGATGAGGTCCCAGCATGGCCACCATCTTTGGTAGGTCCGACTCCACCACTATCTTCCGAAAGTCCCACTCGGCCACCTATCTTTAGAAGGTCGGGTTGGTTCTTATTTTGACACGAAAAGGATTTTTTTTCACTTCCTATCGATGAATGCAGCCAAGGTCACACTGAGCCTCTGTTTTGCCCCTTCCCACCATGATGATACCTCTGGTCCTTGGCAAAGAGAATTCTATTGCCCTTCTAGGCCAGCAGAAGCTCTTTTCTTTCTCTTGCTTGACTCATCTCCTCCCCCACCAGTTATTTCCTTTGTATACTTAGTCATTACTTGGCCTATCCCTATGGCTTTTATTTTATGACTTTTTTATCCCCTGTCAAGAAATACATTTCATTTTATAATGTTTCTCATCCACTCAACCAAGTGCTAAGTCAAACAGTTACCACGCCGAGGAACTGACACTCCTCCAATCAGTACAGCCGTCGGCTAATAACCACCGTGCTGACTTCTAGTATTATTATTGAGCTTATATTACCTTGGCCGATTGCCTAGTATGTCCTTGCTAACTCGGGGGTCACCAAAAATGAGTAATACGCTACCAGTACTCAATAAGACATGGGATCGGCATGATTAAAGCAGCTTTAGCATTCCAGAATCCTGAAATAACTGCCCTCCAAATTAAATTTAAGATAGATTGCTTCCTGTGAATAATTGCTATTACCCCTTCCTACTCTTCTTGCCTCTGCCCCACCCGCCATCCCCCAACACACACATACACCCCTACCCCTGCTCGGGGCTTTATCGATCTGCTCAGATTCAAAGAGCGACCTTCGGTGAGGTTTCGAGGATTTATAAATGAGGGTATATAAAATAGGAGAAACAGAGTGGCTTAGGGGAACACGGTCTTGGGAGTCAGAGATCGTGGGTTCTAATCCCGGCTCCGCCATTTGTCGGCTGTATGGCTCTGGGCAAGTTACTTAACTTCTCTGTGCCTCAGTTACCTCATCTGTAAAATGGGGATTAAGGCCGTGAGACCCCCGTATGGGACAACCTGATGACCTTGTATCTACCCCAGTGCTTAGAACAGCTTGGCACACTGTAAGCACTTAATAACAATAATAATAATGATGATGATGATAATAATAGCGATGACAAAGCACTTTACAAATTCCATTATTATTATTATTATAAGATGAAGGGAACCCTGAAGGCTCAGCATAACTTATTGGAAAGAGCACGAAGCTGATAGAGAATCTGTGTTCCAATCCTGGCTCTGCCCTTGCCTGCTGTGTTACCTTGAGTAAATCACTTAAACTCTGTCCCTCAGTTTCCTCGACTAGAAAATGGTGATTCAATACCCTTTTCTCCCTTTTACAGAGATCAGGAGCCCCATGGGAGGCTGGGACTGTGTACCACCTGATTAACCTGTATTCTACCGCAGGATTTTAGAACAGTGCTTGACACATAGTAAGCGGTTTAAAAAAATGAAAAAAAAAAAGAAAATAAAGAAGGGCTGCATTCCCTTTGTTTAGGATGGAGCCCTTCTTCCCAGTGTTTTTTTATGCTGTGGCCCCAGGAGATGATCCAATTCGTCCTCACATGATTCCAGTGGTCAGTTATCCAATCTGTCAGAAAATTTATTCATTCATTCAATTGTATTTATTCATTCAGTCGCATTGATTGTGATTACTATGATCACCGTGTGCAAAGCACTCTATAAGCGCTTGGAAAATACAATTCATCAAAAAAGAGAGACAATCCCTGCCCACAATAGGCTTACAGTCTAGAAGACGCAAGACAGACATCAAAACAAGTAAACAGGCATCGATAGCATCAATATAAATGAATATAGTTATAGATATATACACATCAAAACAAGTAAACAGGCATTGATATAAATAAATAGAATTATAGATATGTACATATATACACAAGAGCTGTGGGGCGGGGAGGGGGTAGGGCAAAGGGAGCAAGTCTGGGTGATGGGGAGGGACGGGAGAGCTGAGGAAAAGGGGTGACAGGGGCTTTCAAAATAAAATTCTTTCCGTGATGGAAGCTATCTGGCCATGCAAGGAGTCAGTGAGGGGGAGAACGTTTCCAGCCTCCTCCTGGTTTGATTACTTCGGCCGTAGGGGTTCGTAAGGCCTGGAGAGAATGCTATCCAATTCAAATGGGTCAATTTGAAATTCTCATAAGTGATAGAAAGATATCCTCCCTTGAGTCTTCAGGAGAGTTTCTGTAGAGTAGCAGGTTGGCCTCAGCGGTGAATCCCCGAACTCTGTGCTGGAGTGAGATTTCCCTTAGAAGCAGGGCTACAAATACAGGAAAAGCAAAGTGGCCTAGTCGAAAGAGCCTGGGATTGGGATTCAGAGGGCCTGGGTTCTAACCCTAGCTCTGCCACTTGCCTGATGGATGACCTTGGGCAAGTCACTTCACTTCTCAGGGTCTCAGTTTCCTTATCTGTGAAAAGGACATTCAATACCTGCTCTTTCACCTTCTTAGATTGGGAGCCCTATGTAGGACAGGAAATTTGTTCAATACTTATTGTGTCTACCCTGGTGCCTAGCACAGTCTCAGTACGTCGTAAGTACTTTGCAGATCTCGTAATTATGATTATTACTAGGAGGGCAGTAACCCAGGTCAGTACTGTTTCATCAAAAGGACTTTCAATCATTTAATTAATGGTATTTTTTGAGAGTTTACTGTGTGCAAAGCACGGTACTAAACTCGTCAGAGAGTAAAATAAACGGAGTTGGTAGACATGTTCTCTTCCCGTAAGGAGTTTACAGTCTAGAAGGGGAGACGGACACTAAAATAAATTACGGATATGGACGTAAATGCTGTGGGGCTGAAGGTAAAGTGAATATCAAGTGCTTAAAGGGGCCAGAAGGAAGATGTGGACAAGGGGAGAAGGAGCCTGGTGTAGTGGATAGAGCATGGGCCTGAGAGTCAAAAGGACCTGGGTTCTAATCCCACCTCTGCCACTTGATTGCTGTATGACCTTGGGCAAGTCACTTCACTTCTCCATGCCTCAGTTATCTAATTTGTAAAATGGGGATTAAGTCTGTAAGCCCCATGTGGACAACCTGATTACCTTGTATCTACCCCAGTGCTTAGAACAGTGCTTGGCACATAGTAAGCATCATCAACATTTGCTTGTATCCAACCCAGCACTTAGTACAATGTCTGGCACACAGTAAGCACTGAACAAATACCATAATTATTATTAATCATTATTACTACTACTACTATTATTACTATATTACAGCACCTGCTACTTCCTGAGCTGCAGCTTTCTACCACTCAAAACGATCCCTTTTCCTTCCCTGCCTGCTTGACTCTGCGACCCCCAGGTCCTGTGTTCTGGAGCTTTACCCAGCTACTCTTGTCATCGTCCAGGTTTCCAGTCCAATTTTTTTTTTTTATGGGATTTGTTAAGCACTTACACAGTGCCAGGCACTGTACTAAGCGCTGGGGTAGATACAAGCTAATCAGGTTGAACTAGTTCTCTGTCCCACAAAGGGCTTACAGTCTCAATCCACTTTTAACAGATGAGGCAACTGAGGCGCAGAGAGGTGAAGTGGCTTCCCCAAGTTCACGCAGCCGACAAGTGGCCGAGCCAGGATTAGAACCCAGGTCCTTCGGACTCCCAGGCCCCTTGCTCTATCCACTAGGCCACGTGGCTTCATTATCGGTCTAAATCTGTGACCAGGAGAAAACAAAGGAGAGCCCACAAAGTGGCTGCTTTTGGAAGTCAGTACTAGATAACAGAAGAGCCCTGAAGAGCAGTGTGGGAAAAGAAATTTTTTTTGTCCATCACCCAGTTCCTCCAGGCACTGTCACGTTACTGTCAGTGGTAGGTGGACTCCTTGTCTGAACCAGGGATGGTGCTGCTGATCATTCCTTCATTCCCAAACGAAAACATGATGGCCACGATCACATCTATCATCTGTATGATAATAATTGTGGCATTTGTTAGGTGCTTACTGAGTGCCAGGCGCTGTAATAAGTGCTAGGGTGTTTACAAGCAAATCGGATTGGACCCAGTCCCTATCCCACATGGGGTGCTCAGTCTCATTCCCCTTTTACAGATGAGGTAACCCAGGCCCCGAGAAGTGAAGTGACTCGTCCAAGGTCACACAGCAGACAAGGGGTAGAGCCGAGGTAAGAATCCACGACCTTCCGGCCCTCGGGCCTGTGCTCTATCATCTACCCCATGCTGCTTCTCTACTGTACTCTCCCAAATGCTCAATCCAATGCTCTGCATCTGGTAAGCACTCACAAGCACTCACATGCACTCTGTTACCCATTCATACATTCCAAGTGCTTAGTACAGTGCTCTGCACATAGTAAGCGCTCAATAAATACTATTGAATGAATGAATGAAAGATGCTAGAAAGAAAAATAACGGTTTTTGTTAAGCACTTACAGTGTTCCAGTCAATATACTAAGCGCTGGAGCCACCGTACTACACGTTGGCTATTGCAGTTCAGGTAAGGAAGTGGGAAAGTATTCTCTCTAACCAGTCCACCCCACTCTTCTGGGGGTCACAACCCAGGGACTGGAAATGATTCGCTCCAGAGACCCCAGTTATTGCAGTCTGGTGCCGATAAACCATTCATCCAGACCTCATCAGCCACTGGACCAAAGGCACCCAGGGATACCAACGCAAAGACACATCCCCTTTCCCTCAATTGGTAAACTCGCCCCACCCCATCATTCAATCAATCAGTGATTCATATCGAGTGCTTACCATGTGCAGAACACTGTCCTAAATGCTTGGAATAGTACAACACTGCAGAGTTGGTAGGCACGTTCCCTGTTCACAATGAGCTTATACCTCTGTTACCTGAAAATGAACAAAAAAACTAATCCTACTGAGAGGAAAAATTAATAGCAGATATTCTTTACAAAAGAGAGAAAAGAAATGAAGAGAAGAGATTTTCAACTTGGCCAGGTACATAAATGCAAGGTGATGGGTTCAGGATGGGTGGGCAAAACTCTTCCCTTTAGGTTGACCTCCAAGGGTAAGACTCCTGCATTAGGGAAATACGTCGAGCAGAACTTTCCCTTTCACTTAAGAGTTTTTCCATTTTTTGCCCCTGGCAAACCAGTTTTAACTCCGTTCTGAATTAGATTTCCATTTCTCTTTTGAAAGCTCAAAGGAAGTGAAAGAACATGCTTGGTTTAGGTTATAGGGAAGTGGACTTTCTATTTTACCAGCGAAGATTCACTTTTTTTTTAATGGTATTTGTTAAGCGCTTACTATGTGCCAGGCACTGTACTAAGCGCTGAGGTAGATACAAGGTAGTCAGATCGGACACCATCCCTGTCCCACATGGGGCTCACACTTTACAGATGAGGTAACTGAGGCACAGAGAAGTGAAGTGATTGACCAAGGTCACAGAGCAGGCAAAGTGGCAGAGCCGGGAGTAGAACCCGGGTCCTTCTGACTCCCAGATCCATGCTCTATCCACTAGGTCACATTTCTCCAGATTCATCGGTGGGATTTTACTGGGGTGTGGGAAGGAGAAACAGAAGGATGGGGGTGGTGCTGTTTGGAGGGATTTTGCAGCTTGGCTTCCTTTCTTGTCCATTTTCTATAAGTTGCCCCCCATCCACATTTTTATCCACCCTGACAAACATTCTTATCCAATGGCCACCTGGGTGATGGCGGGGAGGATGAATAATAATAATGGTATTTGTTAAGCACTACTAGTGCCAAGCACTGTTCTAAGCACTGGGGCAGATACAAGGTTAGCAAGGTTTTCCCACATAGGGCTCACAGTCTCAATCCCCATTTTACAGATGAGGTAACTGAGGCACAGAGAAGTGACCTGCCCCAAGTCACACAGCTGACAAATGGCGTAACCGAGATTAAAACCCACAGCCTCTGACTCCCAAGCCCGTTCCCTTTCCATTAAGTCAGACCGGTTCTATGATTGTTCCCACAATCAGATGTTTTGTCAGGAGAAGGAATGCATTCTGGAAGAGTCCTAGGGTGGTTCAACCAATCAGTCCATCACTGGTATTTATTAAGAAATGCTTAATAAATACCATTGATGGTATGCAGACAACTCTATTAAGGACTTGGGAAAGTACAATATTATAGAAGTGGTGGACAGGATCTCTGCCCATGAGGGGTTTCTGTCTAGAGGGTGACACAGACATTAAAATAAATTATAGATAGGAAAATTGGAAGAGTGTAAGGATATGCATTGTACATTGTAAGGATATGTATTGTACAATTGCATAATACTACAAGTGTAATTACAATTGTACAATTGCACAATAATATTGTACAATATGTATTGTACAATATGTATGTAAGGAAATGTATTGTACAATTGCCCGCATTGTACATTCCAAGCGCTTAGTACAGTGCTCTTCACATAGTAAATGCTCAGTAAATACTACTGAATGAATATGGACTTTGAGCTCAGTGTGGGTCCGGAACGTATCTGTTATATTGTTATATTGTATTCAGTACTTAATTCAGTGTTCTCCACACAGTAAGAGCTCCATAAATATGATTGACTGAGAGACTGACTGACAGATTGATATGGATATAAATGCTGTGGTGCTGAGGGTGGAGCGAGTATCACACGCTTATGAGGTCCAGATCCAAGTTTGTAAGGTGTCGTGGGGAGAAAGTAGGGAGGGGAAATGAGGGCTTAGTCAGAGAAAGCGACTTGGAGGAGACGTGATTTTAGAAGGGCTTTGAAGACAGTGGTCTGCCGGATATGAACGGGGAGGGAGTTACAGGCCAGAAGGAGCATGTGGGTAAGGGATCAGGAGTTAGATAGATGAGAAGCCTCTGGAGAAGCAGCGTGGCTTCGTGGAAAGCGCACGGGCTTGGGAGTCAGAGGTTGTGGATTCTAATCCCGGCTCTGCCTCTTGTCAGCTGTGTGACTTTGGGGAAATCACTTAACCTGTCTGTCCCCGAGTTACCTCATCTGTAAAAATGGGGATTAAGACTGTGAGCCCCACATGAGACAACCTGCTAACCTTGTATCTACCCCAGCACTTAGAACAGTGCTTTACATATAGTATGTGCTTAACAAAGACCATCATTATTATTATTATTATTATTATGCGACTGAAGTACAGTGAGGAGGTTGCCGCTAGAGGAATGAAGCGTGCAGGTTGGGTTGCTGATCAGCAAGGCCAGGTAGGAGGGGGAGAGTTGATTGAGTGCTTTAAAGTCAATGGTGAGGAGTTTCTGTTTGATGTGAGCTGGATGGGCAATTATTGGAGGCTTTTGAAATTTAGGGAGATATAGACTGAACGTTGTTTCAGAAAAATGATCCAGACGGTAGAGTGAAGTATGGACTGGAGTGGGGTGAGACAGGAGGCAGGGAGGTCAGCAAAGAGGCTGATGCAGTAGTAAAGATGAAAGCAGCGTGGCTCGGAGGAAAGAGACCGGGCTTGGGAGTCAGAGGTCATGAGTTCGACTCCCGGCTCTGCCACTTGTCAGCTGTGTGACTTTGGGCAAGTCACTTCACTTCTCTGTGCCTCAGTTACCTCATCTGTAAAATGGGGATTAACTGCGAGCCTCACGTGGGACAACCCGATTACCCTGTATCTACCCCAGCGCTTAGAACAGTGCTCTGCACATAGTAAGCGCTTAACAAATACCAACATTATTATATGATAAGTTCTTGAATCAGAGGGTAGCAGTTGGATAGAGAGGAAAGGATGAATTCTAACGGTATTTGGTGATGGATTGAATACACTGGCTGAATAAACGAGATGAGTCGAGATGAGTCCAGGTTAATGCCACAGTTCGGAGCTTGTGAGATAGGGATAGGTCGTGCTGTCTACGTGGGTAAGGTAGACTGAGGTAAGACAGAGTTTGGGTAAGAAGATGAAGAGTTTGTTTAGGACATTTGAAGTTTGAGGTGTCCTTCCAAGTAGAGATGTCCTGAAGGCAGGAGGAAATGCGAGACTGCAGAAAAGGTCAGGATCAGGGCTGGAGAGAAGCCATGGGAGGGAATGAGTTCTCAAAGGGAGTGGGTGTAAATGCAGAATAAAAAGAGCACCAGAACTGACCCTTGAGGGACACAGTTAAGAGGGAGGAAGGCATTCATTCATTCATTCCATCATATTTACTGAGCGCTTGGGAGAGTACAATACAACAACAAACAGACACACTCCTTGCCTACAATGAGTTCACAGGCTAGAGGGAGAGACAGACATTAATATACATAAATAAATAAATGAATATATAAATAAATAAATAGATCGATACATATGCGCTGTGGGGATGGGAGGGAGGATGAATGAAGGGAGCAAGTCAGGGAGATGCAGACGGGAGAGGGAGAAGAGGAAAGGAGGGCTTAGTCAGGGAAGGCTTCTTGGAGGAGATGTGCCTTCAATAAGCTTTGAAGAGGGGGAGAACAATTATCTCTCTGATATGAGGAGGGAGGGCACATTTTTATCATTATTATTATTACTCTTATTGTTCCAGGCCAGAAACAGAGGAGGAGGCCAGGAAAGAGACTGAGACCGAGTGATGGAAGGGATAGGAGGAGAATCAGGAGAGGACTGTATTGGCGAAGCCAAGGTTAGATAACGTTTCCAGCAGAAGGGGGTAGTCAGCAGTGTCTAAGGCAGCAGAAAGATGGAGGAGGATTAGACTGGAGTAGATGCCATTAGATTTTGCAAGAAGGAGGCCACCGTGGACCTAAAAGAGGGCTATCTCCTTGGAGTGAAGGTGGTGGAGGCCAGTTGGGAAGGCGTCGAGGAGAGAGTTGGAGGAGAGGAAGTGGAGGCAGCGGGTGTGGACAACTCGCTCAAGAAATTTGAAGAGGAGTGGCAGGAGGGAGAAAGGGCAAATAACTGGCAGAGTTGTGGGGTGAAGGGAGGGTTTTTTTAGAATGGGGGATGCTTGCGGATGTTTGAAAGCAATGTGGAAAGAGTCATCATGGTGCGAGAAGCTGAAGATTCATATTTCAAAGGGCAGCCAGGTCTAGCAGAAAGACTGTAGGGTTGGGATTTACTCTTGGATTAATGCCGCCTCTCCTGCTGACCAGCTATGAAATCTGGAACGATCCTTAATGTCCCGTGGGTCTCATCTTCCTCATGTGTAAAACAGGAGTATTCTTTTGCCTCATCCTAACTCTAAGAAATAGAGTCTCCCTGTCTGTCTGTCTCCCCGCTCGTCGTTGAAAGCTCACTATGGGCAGGGAACCTGTCAGTCAAATCCATTATATTGTACTTTCTCAAGCACTTAGTAGAGTGCTCTCCACACGCCAAGTGCTCCATAAATATGATTGATTGATTGATTAAGTGGTGGGGAGATGAGGAGGAAGGGCCACACTGCAAGGTATTATAATCCTTTCGATTAGTAGAGAATTTTGAGTTTTCACTATGAAGCAGAGAGTCCTTTATTACATGTCCTTGTCCCAGAAACCCCCTTTTGGCCACTAGACTGAAAGCTCTGTGAGGGCAGGGATCACGTCTACCGACTGTACATATTTTCCCAAGGGCGGGAAGCAGCATGGCCTAGTGGATAGAGCATGGGCCTAGCAGTCAGAGGACCCGAGTTCTAATCCCATCTCTGCTACCTGTCTGCTGTGTGACCTTGGATAAGTCATTTTAACTTCTCTGGGCCTCAGTTTCCTCAGCTGTAAAATGGAGACTCAATACTTAGATGTGAGGGACGTGTGGGAGAGGGACTCTGTCCAATCTGGTAATTTGCAGAGTAATAATTATGGTATTTGTTAAGCACTTACTCTGTGCCAGGCACTGTACTAAGCAATGGGGAGGATGCAAGCAAATCGGCTCGGACGCAGTCCCTGTTCCAAGTGGGGCTCACAGTCTTAATCCCCGTTTTACAGATGAGGTAACAGAGGCTCAGTTAGTCAGAAGTCAAGTGACTTGTCCAAGGTCACAGAGCAAACAAGTAGTGGAGCCGGGATCAGAACCCATGACCTGCCCGGGCCCATTCTCTAGCCACCATGCCATGCTGCTTCCCTGCCCCAGGGCTTAGAACACTGCTTGGCACATAGTAAGCGCTTAACGAATACCGTTAAAACAGGGTTTAATACAACCTTCTGCATCTAGGCAGTGTTCAATACATTCCACTGATTGGTTGATTGATTAGGGAGAGGAAAGGAAGGAGCACAAGGGCGAGACATGGAGTGTGGGGTGCTGGTGGCACAGACATCAATGTCCAGACACTGGGACGTCGCCTCCACCTGACTTTAAAAGCGATGTCCGGGGGAGACCGGAACAGATATCAGTCAGTCAATCAATCGTATTTATTGAGCGCTTACTTTATGTGGAGAACTGTACTAAATACTTGGAAGAGTGTGATATGACAATATAATAGACATATTCTCGAGAAGCAGCGTGGCTCAGTGGAAAGAGCACGGGCTTTGGAGTCAGGGCTCATGAGTTCGAATCCCAGCTCTGCCACTTGTCGGCTGTGTGACTGTGGGCAGGTCACTTAACTTCTCTGTGCCTCAGTTCCCTCATCTGTAAAATGGGGATGAAGACTGGGAGCCCCACGTGGGACAACCTGATTCCCCTATGTCTACCCCAGTGCTTAGAACAGTGCTCGGCACATAGTAAGCGCTTAACAAATACCAACACAGTGAGTTTACAATCTAGAGGGAGAGGCTGATATTAGTATAAATAAATAAATGAAGGATTCGGACATAATAATAATAATGTTGGTATTTGTTAAGCGCTGACTATGTGCAGAGCACTGTTCTAAGCGCTGGGGTAGATACAGGGTCATCAGGTTGTCCCACATGAGGCTCACAGTTAATCCCCATTTTATTCATTCATTCAATAGTATTTATTGAGCGCTTACTATGTGCAGAGCACTGTACTAAGCGCTTGGGAGGAACAAGTCGGCAACAGATAGAGACAGTCCCTGCCGTTTGACGGGCTTACGGTCTGATCGGGGGAGACGGACGGACGAGAACGATGGCAATAGATAGAGTCAAGGGGGAGAACATCTCGTAAAAACCGATGGCGACTAAATAGAATCGAGGCGATGTACAATTCATTAACAAAATAAATAGGGTAACGAAAATATATACAGTCGAGCGGACGAGTACGGTGCTGTGGGGATGGGAAGGGAGAGGTGGAGGAGCGGAGGGAAAAGGGGAAAATGAGGGTTTAGCTGCGGAGAGGTAAAGGGGAGATGGCAGAGGGAGTAGAGGGAGAAGAGGAGCTCAGTCTGGGAACGCCTCTCGGAGGAGGTGAGTTTTAAGTAGGGTTTTGAAGAGGGAAAGAGAATCGGTTTGGCGGAGGTGAGGAGGGAGGGCGTTCCGGGACCGCGGGAGGACGCGACCCGGGGGTCGACGGCGGGACGGGCGAGACCGAGGGACGGCGAGGAGGTGGGCGGCGGAGGAGCGGAGCGTGCGGGGTGGGCGGTGGAAAGAGAGAAGGGAGGAGAGGTAGGAAGGGGCAAGGTGATGGAGAGCCTCGAAGCCTAGAGTGAGGAGTTTTTGTTTGGAGCGGAGGTCGATAGGCAACCACTGGAGTTGTTTAAGAAGGGGAGTGACATGCCCAGATCGTTTCTGCGGGAAGATGAGCCGGGCAGCAGAGTGAAGAATAGACTGGGTAACTGAGGCACAGAGAAGTGAAGTGACTTGCCCACAGTCACACAGCTGACAAGTGGAGTGCTGTGGGGCTGGCAGGGGGGATGAGAAAAGGAAGCAAGTCAGAGTGATGCAGAAGAGAATGGAAGAGAAGGAAAGGAGGGAAGGAAAGGAAAGTCAGGGAAAGCCTCTTGGAAAAGATGTGCCTTCAATAAAGCTTTGAAGAGCGGGAGAGTAATTTTCAGTCAGATATGGAGAGAGAGGGTGTTCCAGGCTAGAGGCAGGATGGGGGCGAGAGGTCAGGGGCCACCTAAATGAGATCGAGGTATAGTGAGCAGTTTGGCATTAGAGGAGTGAAGTGTGCACGTTGGGCTGTGGTAGGCAAGTAGCGAGGTGAAGTAGGAGGGGACAAGGTGATTAAGCGGTTTAATGCCGATGGCAAGGAATTTCTGTTTGATGCCGAGGTAGACGGGCAACCTCGGGAGGTTCTTGAGGACTGGAAAAATATGGACTTAACTTTTTATAGGATAATGATCCGGGCAGCAGAGTGAAGTTTGGACTGGAGAGGGGAGAGACAGGAGGAAGGGAGGTCAGCGAGGAGGCCGACTCAGTAATCAAGGCAGGATAGGATAAATCCTTGGATTAACAGGGTGGCAGTTTGGCTGGAGAGGAAAAGACAGATTTTAGCAACTTGGTGGAGGTGGAACCGACAGGATTTGCATGGATACGGCCGGGCAAACAGCTGGTGACCCGTTACCGACCGTCAGATAACACGTCCGTGTTCGTCGTGGCCGGACGATGGGTCTCGTTCGCTCGATGTGCTTTCTCTTGGAGAAGACGTGATTTTTGGAGGGCTTTGAATGTGGGGAGAGTGGTCAATCAATCCTCCATAGGCTGTCTTTTCAATGGAGATCTCTCACCGCCTTGGAAAAATTTACTCCATTTCAGGTTTTCCATGCCTCTCCTCGGGAAGCCGTCCCATTTCCCCCCCCCCCCCCCCTTTCTGTTTAATCGCTCTCCCTTCTCAGCTTTGTGGCAATGAAAACAGGTTTGTTTAGCCTGTAATTTCCTCGGCAGAAAATCATGGGCACAGGGTGCCCCGCAAAAGCAATATGTTATGTTTTATTTTTATATTGCATTATATTTATTATAATTGAATTCTCCATCTGGTCAAAAAAAGCAACGAGTGCTCGGGAAGAGAAAAGGAGACACAGAGAGATACCTAACGGCCCTGATGTCCACTATCAGGCTGAGCCCTGCTACACCTCGCCTGAGGCAGGGAGGGAAGCAGCCAGACTTCCTACTCCGGCCTGGTCTGCCCACAGAGATGGGCTGATATCCATCCATCAATCATTAAGAAGCAGCGTAGCCTAGCGGATAGAGCATGGACCTGGGAGTCAGAAGACCTGGGTTCTAATCCCAGCTCCGCTACTTGTCTGCTGTGTGACCTTGGAAAGTCACTCAATTTTCTGTGCCTCATTACCTCATCTGTAAATTGGGGATTAAGGCTGTAATCCCCTGTGTGATGGGGACTGCGTCCAACCTGATTATCTTGTATCTGCCCCCAAATTTCTAAGTGCTTAACAAGTACCACTGGAAAAAAATCAATCACTCAATCCATCGATCGTTGTTATTTATCAAGTACTTACTATGAGCAGATCATCGTACTAAGCTGCAAGTCATCGGAAACCTCCTGGAGGAGGGAGGTTGGGGCTAAGACACCACCCCCCACCACCAGTGCAAGAGAGAACCCAGAAAGGATCCCTGTCGTTTAACATTTAATGCAAGATCAGAAGCTCAGAAGAAGCACAGATGATGAGAGGTGGATGGGTGATGCAGAAGGAAGTGAAGCAGGCAGATTCCTAGCCATTTCAAAAACAAACGTAGAGGAGTTGCAGAATTGTGAGGGGAAAAAAAAATCAAATGAAGAAGTAAATTATAACCAACCAAAAAATGCCACTGCAAGTACTAATGCTTCAAGCATGAAGTTTCCTTCCTTCCTTCCCTTCCTTCCTTCCTTCCCTCACTCACTCACTCACTCACTCACTCACTCACTCACCCAGTAGAAGTAGAAAACAGGCTCCCTGGCCTCCAGAACCTCACAATCGAACTGTTTTGATTAATCGATAACTTCAGTTGAATGCCTCCTCTGTCCAGAGCGTGGTGCAAAGGACTTGGACGGGTGCGGAAGAAGTGAAAGACCATCTGTGCCCTCCAGGAGCTCACCATCTAAAAGAGTTTCCTACGGTATATGTTTCACCTAACTGGGACGTGGGGGCAGCTGGAGGCACTACTGATCTCATGGGATCTGCAGCCTTTATTGATTTGTCAAATAGAGCTCTGAGGCAGGTGGCTTGGAAAGGACAGTTTCGCGTAGCTCTAAGACAGCAAGCAGCATGGCCTAGTGGATAGAGCGCAGGCCTGGAAGTCAGAAGCTCATGGGTTCTAATCCTGGCTCTGCCACCTGTCTGCTGTATGACCCTGGCCAAGTCACTTCACTTCCGTGGGCCTCAATTGCCTCATCTGTAAAATGGGGATTGAGACCGTGAGCTCCATATGAGACGGGGACCGCATCTGACCCAATTAGCTTGTATCTACCCCGGCGCTCAGTACAGTGCCTGGCACATAGTAAGCACTTAACAAATACCACTTCTTAATAAACGGCTCGCAGAGAGAGTCTTTCTGCTGTTTGAACATCCAGGCGGCTTCACCTTAAGGACCGTCGCCCTAAGACGCCGACTGTCCCGTTCTCCTGCCACGTGATATCAGGAAAGGGGAGTGAGAGAGGTCATCACCTGGTCCCGCTGGCTTCGCTCTGGGCCCTGGTGTACTCACAGATGTGGCTCCTGAAAGGGGTTAATTGACAACTGTCTTCAAGTAGAGGAAATGTCTTTGCCGGGGAGATGGCCATCTGTTCTCCTCCTCCACTGAAGGCAAAACTAGGGGAGATGGGATTAACTGGCAGCAGTAGGAGCCAGACCGCAGCTATAAAAAAGAATGGGAAGCAGCATGGACTAGTGTAAAGAACAGGGACCCTGGGAGTCAGAAGACCTGGGTTCTAATACCAGCTCGGCCGAATGTTTTCCGGGTGACCTTGGGTAAGTCACTTTGCTTCTCTGTGCCTCAGTTCTCCTGTTCTCCCTCCAACTTAGACTGTGGGCCCCAAGTGGGACAGAGACTGTGTCCAACTTAAATAACTTGTATCTACACCAATACTTAGAGTGTTTGACGTGTAATAAGCACTTAAATGCCAGTAACAAAGACAAAAAATGCACTGAACCTGAGTGTCCCTCAGTTTGGTGGGTATAAAACCAGCCCTGGGTAATGGTGTGAGATAGAGGTGTCGGAAACACAGGCAAAACATCCCTACAAATGAGTTTACAGCCCTTTCTCCCTATACAACTCCATTCTTCTGAGATGCCAAGCTCTCAAAGTATTGGAGAGGCGATCTGACTGGGGTCCGAGAGCTTGTGGGACAGCGGAATGAGACACCAGTGGTTCCCCCATAATAAGGTTTCTCACTGGAAGCTATTTAGGGATTTAATGATTCTTCTTCCTACAACACCTGGATGGATGGATGGATGGCGATGTGATGTCAGGAGAGCAGGAGGGTGCAGACCACCAGTCAGTCACTTATATTTATTGAGCACTTACTGTGTGCAGAGCACTGTACTAAGTGCTTGGGAGAGTACAATATAACAATAATGAATGGTTTTTAATTCTGGCCCTGCCACCTGCCTACTGGGTGACCTTGAGCAAGTCACTTAACTTCTGTGGGCCTCAGTTCCCTCATCTACAAAACGGGGATAAAGACTGTGAGCCCGACGTGGGACAGGGACCGTGTCTAAACCGATTTACCTGTATTAGTCCTAGCATTTGGTCTGGTACCTGATACCTAGCTCAAGTAAGAGCTCCAATTATTAACCTAGGGCCTTTCGAGAGAGTAACAGTGCAGTTGGGGATGGGCAGGTGAAATATTTGCCCATCTTTCTGGGTTGTTTGGTTTGGATGGCATCCTCCAAGGGGCACTGGCCGACTAGCAGCCCTGTGAGGTCTTTCTCATTCGTTCATTCAGTCAGTCATATTTATTGAGCACTCTCTGCATGCAAAGCGCTCTTCTAAGCACTCGGGAGAGTACAATATAAAAACAAACAGACACATTCCTGCCCACAGTGAGCTCACAGTTTAGAGGGAGAGACAGGCATTAATATAAATAGATAAATAAATGAATTACAGATATATACAGATAAATACATCTGCGCTGTAGGGATGGGAAGGAGGATGAATAAAGGAGCAAGTGAAAGCAGCTCAGAAGGGAGGGGGAGAAGAGGAGAGGAGAGCTTAGTCAGGGAAGGTTTCTTGCAGGAGATGTGCCTTCAATAAGGTTTTGAAGCGGGAGCGAGGAATTATCTATTATGAGGTGGGAAGGGCGTTCCAGGCCAGAGGTAGGATGTTGGCGAAAGGTCGGTGGGGAGACAGACTCATTAACATTTTCTCCAGGATTGCCCTCCTTAAATGCCGCTTTCCCAGGAGCCTCAACCCAACACCCACGCTTAGCTCTTGTGGATTTCAATCCTCTCTTCAGCACTTTTGTGCATATGGGTGATAATGATAATAATTGTGGTATTTGCTAAGCGCTTATTACGTCAGGCACTGTATTAGGGAAGCAGCACGGCACAGTGGATGGAGCACAGGCTTGGGAGTCAGAAGGTCATGGGTTCTAGTCCCAGCTCTGCCACTCATCTGCCGTGTGACCTGGGGCAAGTAACTTCACTTCTCTGGGCCTCAGTTACCTCATCTGTAAAATGGGGATTGAGACTATGAGCCCCAAGAGGGACGACCTAGCTATCTTGTATCTATTCGAGTGCTTAGAACAGTGCTTGGTACATAGTAGGTGCTTACAAATACCATTATTGTTATTAGAGAAGCAGCGTGGCTCAGTGGAAAGAGCACGGGGCTGGGGAGTCAGAGGTCATGGGTTCAAATCCCGCCTCTGCCGCCTGTCAGTTGTGTGGCTTTGGGCAAGTCATTTCACTTCTCGGTGCCTCAGTTCCCTCATCTGTAAAATGGGGATGAAGACTGTGAGTCCCACGTGGGATCACCCTGTATCCCCTCAGCGCTTAGAACAGTGCTTGGCACATAGTAAGCGCTTAACAAATACCACTGAGAAGCAGCGTGGCTCGGTGGAAAGAGGACGTGCTTGGGAGTCAGAGGTCATGGGTTCGAGTCCCAACTCTGCCTGCCACTTGTCAGCTGGGTGACTGTGGGCGAGTCACTTCACTTCTCTGTGCCTCAGTTCCCCCATCTGTAAAATGGGGATTAACTGTGAGCCTCACGTGGGACAACCTGATGACCCTGTATCTCCCCCAGCGCTTAGAACAGTGCTGTGCACATAGTAAGCGCTTAACGAATACCAACATTATTATTATTTTTACCCAGCACTGGGGTAGATACTAGGTAATCGGATGGGACACATCCACGTCCCACATGGGGCTCAAGTCTTCATCCTCATTTTACAGATGAGGCCCAGACAAGTGAAGTGACTTGCCCAAAGTCACACAACAGACAAATGACAGAACTGCAATTAGAACCTAGGTCCTTTTGATTCCCAGGTCCGCGCTCTATCCACTAGGCCACACAGGGTAGTCATTGTAGAGTCTATGGCTCAGTGGAAAGAGCCCGGGCTTTGGAGTCAGAGGTCATGGGTTCGAATCCCGGCTCTGCCACTTGTCAGCTGTGTGACTGGGGGCAAGTCACTTGGCTTCTCCGTGCCTCAGTTCCCTCATCTGTAAAATGGGGATTAAGACTGTGAGCCTCACGTGGGACAACCTGATTCCCCTGTGTCTCCCCCAGCGCTTGGAACAGTGCTCTGCACAGAGTAAGCGCTTAACAAATACCAACATCATTATTATTATTATTGATTCAGTTACTTCTACAAGATACCTTGGTACCATTTTCTGTTCTAAACTGTTCCTTCCTCCTGCTCTCACTATATCTAAATCATTTCTGTCCTCTCCATCGTTAAGTTGTAAACTCCTTGAGGACACGTACCTTGCTTCGATTTTGCTCTCCCAGGTGTCTAGGACAGGGCTTCACAGTCAGTAGCTGCACAAAACGCACCACAGGTCGACTGACTGAACGGAATCCAGATGAGGCTTGGAACTGGGACAGGGGAAGTGAAGAAGGAGAGGAAAGAGGTGGGTGGGGTCTTTTCACAGAGGAAAGACCTAGAAGATAACCAGGATTCGAAAAGAGATAAGGCTCAAGCCACTAGCCAGGTCTAGGACCCTCGAAGGAATTAATAATTCATCATCGTACGTATTACGGTAATTGTTAAGCACTTCCTATGTGCCAAGCATGTTCTAAGCACCGAGGTAGATGCAAAGTAATCAGGTCGTCACTCACTCATTCATTCAATCATATTTATTGAGCACTTACTGTGTGCAGAGCACTGTACTAAGCGCTTGGAAAGTACAATTAGGCAACAGATAGAGACAATCCCTACCCAACAGTTGTCCCACGTGGGGCTCACAGTCTTAATCCCCATTTTACGGATGAGGTAACTGAGACACAGAGAAGTTAAGTGACTTGCCCAAGGTCACACAGCAGACAGGTGCGGGGGTGGAATTAGAACCCATGTCCTCTGACTCCCAAGCCTGTGCTCTTGCCACTAGCACGTGCTGCTTCTAAGGATTAACAATAATAATAATAATAATGTGGGGATTTGTTAAGCGCTTACGATGTGCAGAGCATCGTTCGAAGCGCTGGGGTAGATAGAGGGGAATCAGGTTGTCCCACGTGGAGCTCACAGTTAATCCCCATTTTACAGATGAGGGAACTGAGGCCCAGAGAATAATAATAATAATAATAATGTTGGTATTTGTTAAGCGCTTACTATGTGCCGAGCACTGTCCTAAGCGCTGCGGTAGACACAGGGGAATCAGGTTGTCCCCCGTGAGGCTCACAGTTAATCCCCATTTTACAGATGAGGTAACTGAGGCCCAGAGAAGTGAAGTGACTTGCCCACAGTCACACAGCTGACAAGTGGCAGAGCCGGGGTTCGAACCCATGACCTCTGACTCCCAAGCCTGGGCTCTTTCCACTGAGCCACGCTGCTTCTCAACACACGCTGCTGTGTGACTTTGAGCGACTCTACACACAATAAGAAGTGAGCAACTCTACACACTTTTTATTGTGTGTAGAGCAGTACACTAAGCACTTGGGAGAGTACAGTACAGCAGAATTGGTAGACACGATCCCTACCCACGGTAAGTTTACAGTCTAGAGGGAAATTATTTCTCTGCACCCTTCGTGGTTCATTCATTCATTCATTCAATAGTATTTATTGAGCGCTTACTATGTGCAGAGCACTGGACTGAGCGCTTGGAATGAACAAGTCGGCAACAGATAGAGACAGTCCCCGCCGTTTGACGGGCTCACGGTCTGATCGGGGGAGACGGACGGACGAGAACGATGGCGATAAATAGAGTCGAGGGGGAGAACGTCTCGTAAAAACCGATGGCGACTAAATAGAATCGAGGCGATGTACATTTCATTAACAAAATAAATAGGGTAACGAAAATATATACAGTCGAGCGGACGAGTACGGTGCTGTGGGGATGGGAAGGGAGAGGTGGAGGAGCGGAGGGAAAAGGGGAAAATGAGGGTTTAGCTGCGGAGAGGTAAAGGGGGGATGGCAGAGGGAGTAGAGGGAGAAGAGGAGCTCAGTCCGGGAAGGCCTCTCGGAGGAGGTGAGTTTTAAGTAGGGTTTTGAAGGGGGAAAGAGAATCGGTTTGGCGGAGGTGAGGAGGGAGGGCGTTCCGGGACCGCGGGAGGACGCGGCCCGGGGGTCGACGGCGGGACGGGCGAGACCGAGGGACGGCGAGGAGGTGGGCGGCGGAGGAGCGGAGCGTGCGGGGTGGGCGGTGGAAAGAGAGAAGGGAGGAGAGGTAGGAGGGGGCGAGGGGACGGAGAGCCTCGAAGCCTAGAGTGAGGAGTTTTTGTTTGGAGCGGAGGTCGATAGGCAACCACTGGAGGTGTTTAAGAAGGGGAGTGACAGGCCCAGAGCGTTTCTGCGGGAAGATGAGCCGGGCAGCGGAGCGAAGAATAGAAGAATAGAGCGGGGAGAGAGAGGAGGAAGGGAGATGGTGGTTAGCATCATTCTCTAGCCTTGTCTATATGGAGGTCTCTGAGAAGGTTCAGGGTCACACCAGAAAATAGGTAGAAAGAAATAATAATAAGTGTCATATCTGTCAAGCCTTTACTTGGTGCCGAGCCCAGTATTAAGCAATGGGGGTAGATCAGTTTTAGTCATTTCAGGATCCAGGAACGGTGGAAGACGGGATGTACATCACCTTGATTCTATTTATTTGCTATTGTTTTCATGAGATGTTCTTCCCTTCGATTCTATTTATTGCCACTGTTCTTGTCCGTCCGTCTCCCCCGATTAGACTGTAAGCCCGACAAAGGGCAGGGACTGTCTCTATCTGTAACCGATTTGTCCATTCCAAGCGCTTAGTACAGTGCTCTGCACATAGTAAGCGCTCAATAAATACTATTGAATAAATACTATTGAATGAATATAAAAATGATCAGGTTGGCCAAAGTCCCTGTCCCACTTGGGGCTCACAGACTAGTGGGGAGGGAGAACAAGTATCGAACCCCCGTTTTACAGATGAGACAAAGGATGGCGGAGAGAGTGAAGAGATTTGCTCAAAGTCATACATCAGGCAAGCCGGAAACCCAGGTCCTCCGATAACCCGGCCCCCGCTCGGACCACACTGCTTCTCTGATCCCAGTAAAAGAAAACCTAGAGAATAATGTGCTATCGTTTAATGGCAGCCTTCCCACCCCCGCAAACCCCGAACATCTCATTCACGCCTGCAAGAGGAGACCCTCAAGGACGCTGAAGTAAACCAGCCCCTCTGCTACTGAGCTTCAGGGGACAGACACTGGCTAACCCCCTCTCACCCCGTTTCATATATTGAATTTATAAAATGCTTTCACACTGCTCATCTCATTTTATCTTTACAGCAGACATGTGAGGTAGGCAGGGCCCGGCATTATTATCACTGTTTCACAGATGAAGAAACTGAAGCTAAACGTGTTGAGGTCACCTGGCAGGGGAATAGCCGAGCGGCGATCTGGACACCGACTCGTGTCCTGCTTCCGTTTCCCGCCCGATGTAGTGACACTGCCGGATCCGGGGAACTTTAATTACAGAGAGAGGGTCAGCACCGGTCCGGTGATCCACAGGGAAGTGGAGGTGGCATCTACAGTGCTCTCTGCACATAGTAAACGCTTAACAAATACCAACATTATTATCATTTCTTCTTGATCATTGTTTCTCCTTATCATCCTCTCCCATCCGCCTGCCAGTCGCCCACTTCCTCCCTCATCTCTAACAGCGAGAATGATAACTGTGGCATCAATCAGTCAGACGATGGGATTTACTGAGTTCACTGTGTGTCAAGCACTGTACTAAGCAAGAGTGTACTCTCTTCTTGGAGTGCTGGGTGTGTGTGTGTGTGTGTGTGTGTGGGTGTTGGGGGGGGTTGTTGGAGAACCACCTTGATTTTGCTCCCCCTCACACCCCTCCCCTACCGCCCCCAGCCCAGCCAGAGACGCGTTCTCAACAGAAAAGAGTAGAGCTGGTTGACTTTTTCCCCCTGAATTAAGATAATGAAATATGTCTTGTAAAGCTGGCCATTAAAATGCAGACAACGCACGCCCTTCAATTTTCTTTTACTGGTCTTCGGAGGTGAATACAGGAACACTTGTAAATATGTATCAGGGTATTGCATGCGCCCGAGGTATTAAAACTCCGCTCGCGACGCTAGCCCCCGTCGTCTGGCTGCCTCCCACCGGCTCCCATTCCCCTCCAGAGCCCCTTCCGTTTCCCAATCCCGGGGACGGTGACTTTGAAACGAGTTGGAAGCACTCGGAGGTGACACCCAGGTAGCTGGGCCCACTTGAATGCGTGATACGATTAGGTCTCTATTATAATGACAATCCACCCCCTTCTCTCAGAGGTCACCTATGAAACCCTGGGCCTTAGAGCACAGCACCATCTTCTGGGAAATAAACACCGCCGCAGACCCAGCCCTCGCTCTCCGGGAACACTGAGGCAGAAAAAATCCACCTAAAATATATGAGATGATGAGGATGATGATAAAAATGATAATCATTGTATTTGTTAAGTGCTTACTGTGTGCCAGGCACTGGACGGGGCTCGGTGGGAAGAGCACGGGTCTGGAAATCAGAGGTCACGGGCTCTAATCCCAGCTCTGCCACCTGTCTGCTCTGTGACCTTGGGCAAACCACTTTACTTCTCTGGGCCTCATTACTTCATCTGCAAAATGGAGATTAACAGTGTGAGTCCTACGTGAATCAACCTCATTACCTTGTATCTACTCCAGCGCTCAGAACAGTGCTTGGCACATAGTAAGTGCTTAACAAACACCATAATTATTATTACGAGCAAATCAGGGTGGCCACAGTCCCCGTCTCACATGGAGCTCAAAGTCTCCATCCCCATTTTACAGATGAGAGAACTGAGGCCCTGAGAATTTAAGTGACTTGCCCAAGGTCACACAGCAGGCAATTGGAGGAGGTGGGATTAGAACTCATGCTCTTCTGACTCCCAGGCCTGTGCTCAATCTAATATGCCATGCTGTTTTTCAATAACAATTGTGGTATTTAAGTGTTTACTACAAGTCAAGAACTGTGCTTACCGCTAATCAGGTGGGACATTCCCTGTCCCACCAGAGCTTGCAGTCGAAGAGGAAAGGAGAACAGGCATTGAATCCCCGTTATACAGGTGAGGAAACTGAGGTGCAGAGAAGTTCATTCATTCAATCGTATTTATTGAGCGCTTACTGTGTGCAGAGCACTGTACTAAGAGCTTGGGAAAGTACAATGCAGTAATAACCAGTGACATTCCCCGCCCACAGTGAGCTTACAGTCTAGAGAATAGGGAGACAGACATCAATCAAATAAATAAAAATTACGGATGTGAGACTTGCCCAAGGTCACGTGGCAGAAAAGGGTAGAGCTGGATTTAGAAGCCAGTTCCCCTTCCAGGCCCATGCTCTTTCTGCTGGAAGAGAGAGAGAGACAGTGTGTGTGTGTGTGTGTGTGTGTGTGTGTGAAGACCCACAAGTGCGGTCCTGGAACGCCCTCCCTCCTCACCTCTGCCAAGCTGATTCTCTTCCCCTCTTCAAAAAGCCTATTTAAAGCTCACCTCCTCCAAGAGGCCTTCCCAGACTGAGCTCCCCTTTTCCCTCTGCTCCCTCTACCCTCCCTCAACTCTCCGCAGCCAAACTCTCTTCTTCCCCCTTTCCCTCTGCTCCTCCCCCTCTCCCGTCCCATCCCCTCAGCACTGTGCTCATCCGCTCAACTGTATATGTCTTCATCGCCCTATTTATTTTGTTCAACGAGACGTACATCACCCTGATTCTATTTATTTGCTATTGTTTTCATGAGATGTTCTTCTCCTTGACTCTGCTGCCACTGTTCTTGTCCGTCCGCCTCCCCCGATTAGACAGCAAGCCCGTCAAAGGGCAGGGACCGTCTCCATCTGTTATCGATTTGTCCATTCCAAGCGCTTAGTACAGTGCTCTGCACAGAGTAAGCGCTCGATAAATACTGTCGAATGAATGAATGAATGAAGAGGGGGAGGGGAGAGAAAGAGATGGTCTTGATCTGATGGGTTGCCGACCTGATGGTCACAGCCTTCTACAAGGTCCAGCTCATTCCTCCCGGCCCTGACCATTGGAGGCCCCAGATCAGAAAGGAAAGGAAGCATTTAGTTTAGGGCTGGCAGTTTCACTGAGAACCAAGGGAGGCAAGAGAATGAAGATAAATGAGGGGTTGATCCCCGGGGGCGTCCGGCGAGTGGAGAGGGAGGCTCTAGGGTGGCTGAGGGAGCCAGACTGTCTGCTTACACTAATAAGGAGCAGACTGTGGGCACCAAACCAAGGTAAAAGGCTCCAGTCCTCACCTGGAACCCAAGCCCCACTGGGGCTGCTTTTAAACTGACGACGGGGATCGTGTCCACCAGCTCGTCTGTCCTGGACGCTCCCAAGTGCTCCGTAGAATGCTCTTCTCCCATTCTCTTTCCACTCCCTTCTGCTTCACCCTTACACTTGGATCCCCTCCCCAAGCCCGTCAAAGGGCAGGGACTGTCTCTATCTGCTACCGATTTGTCCATCCCAAGCGCTTAGTACAGTGCTCTGCACACAGTAAGCGCTCAAAAAATACTATTGAATGAATAAATGAATGAATTCCCCCTACTCCCCACCTCTGCTCTACTCCCTTCCCCTCCCCACGGCACTTGGGTATATTTGTATTTATTATTTTATTACTCTATTTTATTAATGATGTGTATATAGCTATGATTCTATTTATCTATTTTGATGGTCCTGATGCCTGACCACTTGTTTTGTTCTGCTGTCTGTCTCCCCCTTTTAGACTGTGAGCCTGTCGTTGGGCAGCGATTGTCTCTATCTGTTGCCGAATTGTACGTTCCAAGTGCTTAGTACAGTGCTCTGCACGCAGCAAGCACTCAATAAATATGACTGAATGAATGAATGAATGGATTTGATCCCTTGATTTGCAACCCCTCACTCCCATCCCCACACCACTTATTTACATACCTGTAATTTATTCATTTATATTGGTGTCCTCCTCCCCCTCTAGACTGTAAGCTCTTGGACAGGGAAGGTGTCTACCAACTCTGATATACTGTTACATTGTACTCTCTCAAGCATTTTGTGCAGTGCTCTGTAAATAGTAAGTACTCAATAAATACGACCGATTGATTGGCTGCTCTGCACCCAGTGAGCACTCAATAAGAATCATTGATTGATGGATTCTAACTGGCCACTGGCTTTTTTGGTTTTTTGAAGTGCTGGGTGGTTCTACTCTCCGTCCCCCTCAAAGCCTTACTGAAAGCACATCTCCTCCAAGAAATCTTCCACGACTAAGCCCTCTCTTCCTTTTCTTCCGCTCCCTTCTGCATCACCCTTTCTCCCTTTACTCACCCCTCATTCAGCCCCACAGCACTCAGGTACAAACCCTTAATTTATTTATATTAATGTTTGTCACCCCCTCTAATCGTTATGGTATTTGTTAAGCACTTTCTATGTGCCAAGAACTGTTCTAAGGGTGGACTGTAAGCTCGATGAGGGCAAGAAATGTGTTTAACTAACTCTGTTATAGCATTATATTGTAGGGGGGGAGAGCAACTGTCTGTTGGATAAGAGGAGGGAGGGTGTTCCGGGCCAGAGGCAAGATATGTGTGAGAGGTTGGTGGTGAGATTAGATGAGATCGAGGTACAGGAGTAGGTTGGCATTAGAGGAGTGAAGTGTGTGGGGTGGGATGGAGTAGGAGAGCAGTGAGGTGAGGCAGGAGGGGTAAGGTCATCGCATGCTTTAAAGCCGACGGTAAGGAGTTTCTGTTTGATTCAGAGGTGGATGGACAACCACCGGAGGTTCTCGAGGAGTGAGGTGACACGGGCTGAGGTTTCTGTGGAAAAATGACTCAGGCTGCTGAATGAAGAATGGATTGGAATGGAGAGAGACAGCAGGCAAGGGGGGGGGTCGGCAAGGAGGTCGATACAGTAATCAAGGCGGATAGAATAAGTGCTCGTATTAACACGGTAGCTATTTGGATGGAGAGGAAAGGGTGCATTTTAGCCCTGCTGTGGAGATTTGAACCGACGGGATTTAGTGATAGATTGAATATGTGGGTTGAGTGAGAGAGGGGAGTCAAGGATAATGCCAAGGTTATGGGCTTGCGAGACAGGAAGGATGGTGGTGCTGTCTATAGTGATGGGAAAAATACAGGGCAGGACAGAATCTGGATGAGTAGAAAAGGAGTTCTGTTTTAGATATGTTAAATTCAAGGTGTCGGCGGGACGTCCAAGTAGAGATGTCTTGAAGGCCGGAGGAAATGTGAGGCCGCACAGAGGGAGAGGGATCAAAATGGGGATCCGATACTGGTTTTCTCTCCTACTTGACTGTTTGGGACAATGATTGCTCCTGCAACCTGATTATTTTTTATCTGCCCCAGTACTTGGATAGTGGCACATAGTATGCACTTAACAGATATCACCACTATTATTAGCTAATCTCCTCATCTCTGCTCCCCCCGACATAAGTGAAGTGACCTTGGGCAAGTCACTTCCCTTCTCCCTGCCTCAGTGACCTCATCTGAAAAATGGGGATTGAGATTGTGACTGACTGCTTCCCAGAATATTTTATTCTAATTCTGCTTTAAAATAATGACAAGTTCCATGTGGGACAGGGACCGTGTCCCACCTGATTTGCTTGCATCCACCCCAGTGCTTAATACAGTGCCTGGCACATAGTAGGTGCTTAACAAATACTATCATAATTATAAGGACTGTTATGTGACTGCTCAACAGCCTGGACAAGTGAAGCAGCGTGGCTCGGTGGAGAAAACACGGGCTTGGGAGTCCAAGGTCACTGCTTCTAATCCCGACTCCGTCACTTGTCTGCTGTGTGACCTTGGCAAGTCACTTAACTTCTCTGTGTCTCAGTTCCCTCATCTTAATCTGGAGATTAACAATAATAATAATAATAATAATAATGTCGGTATTTGTTAAGCGCTTACTATGTGCAGAGCACTGTTCTAAGCGCTGGGGTAGACACAGGGGAATTAGCTTGTCCCACGTGGGGCTCCCAGTCTTAATCCCCATTTTACAGATGAGGTAACTGAGGCACAGAGAAGTGAAGTGACTTGCCCACAGTCACCCAGCTGACAAGTGGCAGAGCCGGGATTCAAACCCACGACCTTTGACTCCAAAGCCCGGGCTCTTTCCACTGAGCCACTGTGAGCCCCATGGGGGACAACCTGATTACCGTGTATCTACCCCAGCGCTTAGAACAGTGTTTGGCAAATAGTAAGCGCTTAATAAAATACCATTATTATTATTATTATTATGGTTACTGACCCATGTAGTAGCAGCAGCTGTCCAGCAGGTGGTGCCAGAACAAGGTGCTAGTGTTTCTCCTTAATATTATTAGTATTAACTAATATTTGTTAAATGCTTACTTTGGGCCAAGCGTTGTACATTTCTGGGGAAGATACAGAGCAATCAGATCAATCCTAATCCCCGTCCCACACGGGGCTCACAGTCTAAGGGGGAGGGAGACTGGGTGTTGAAACCCCAGTTTAACAGATAATAATGTTGGTATTTGTTAAGCGCTTACTAGGTGCCGAGCACTGTTCTAAGCGCTGGGGTAGACACAGGGGAATCAGCTTGTCCCACGTGCGGCTCACAGTCTTCATCCCCATTTTAGAGATGAGGGAACCGAGGCACAGAGAAGTGAAGTGACTTGCCCACAGTCACACAGCTGACAAGGGGCAGAGTCGGGATAAGGAAACTGAGGCACAGAGGAATCTAGCGGCTTGTCCAAGGTCGCCCGGCAGACGAGTGACACAAGTATCCGAGGCGAGATTCATTCATTCATTCATTCAATAGTATTTATCGAGCGCTTACTATGGGTAGAGCACTGTACTAAGCGCTTGGGATGTGCAAATCGCCAACGGAGACAGTCCCTGCCCTTTGACGGATTTACAGTCTAATCGGGGGAGACGGACAGACGAGGACAATGGCAATAAATAGAGTCCAGGGGAAGAACATCTCGTAAAAACAATGGCGACTAAATAGAATCAGGGTGATGTACATCTCATTAAACAAAATAAATAGGATGATAAAGATCAGAATCCTGGTCTCCTGACTCCTCAGTCCTGTGCTCTTTCCATTAGACCAGGTCCTGGGCCTCTGTCTAATCTGACTAGAGAAGCGGCGTGGCTCAGGGGAAAGAGCACGGGAGTCAGAGGTCGTGGGTTCTAATTCCGCCTCAGCCCCTTCTCAGCGGTGTAACTTTGGGCAAGTCCCTTAACCTCTCTGTGTCTCCATCACCTCATCTGTAAAATGGGGATTAAGACTGTGAACCCCACCTAGGACAAGCTGATTGCCTTGTATCTCCCCTAGTACTTAGAACGGTACTTGGCACATAGTAAGCGCCTAAAAAATACCATCATCATCATTATTATTATTATTAACTTGTATCTGCACCAATGCTTAGAACGAGTGCTTGACACAAAGTAAACACCTCAGAGATCATGGGTTCGACTCCCAGCTCTGCCACTCGTCAGCTGTGTGACCGTGGGCAAGTCACTTCACTTCTCTGTGCCTCAGTTCCCTCATCCGTAAAGTGGGGATGAAGACCGTGAGCCTCACGTGGGACAACCTGATTACCCTGCATCTACCCCAGCGCTTAGAACAGTGCTTTGCACGTAGTAAGCGCTTAACAGATACCAACATTATTAATAGTGATGATTTGATCAAACACCGCCCCTGTTTCATAAGGGCACTGAATTGAGACTGTGAGCCCCATGTGGGACAGTGCCTGTGTCCAACCTGATTTGCTTGTATCCACTCCAGTGCGTAGCACAAATAAGTGATTAACATAAGCTTAATAATAACTTATTATTATTAATTATTATTGAGCCCATTGGGACCCAGTTTCCTTGCCAGTGTCGAAAGAAACAGCTATGTACAGTCACACTGCATCGGACCAGGTGAGGCCAACAGCCCAAGTTTTTTTTTAATGTGGGATAATAATAAGAAGAAGAAGAAGAATATTCACTAAGTGCTTACTACGTGAGTAGACCCATAAGGAAAGATAAAACAAACATTAAACGCACAGCCAGGTACAAAACCAAAACTAAAAAAAAAAAAAGCATAAGGTTCTGTCTCTAATAGCCACTCATTTGGAAAGTCACTAGGATTGGAGTATATATTTTGTAAATTAAAAAAAAAAGTGATGGCATTTTTTTTTAAGCACTTACTACGCATCAAGGACTGTTCTAAGCACTGGGATAGATACAAGGTAATCGGGCTGGACACAGTCCCCGTCCCACACGGGGCTCACAGTTGTAATCCTCATTTTACAGATGAGGTAACTGAGGCCCAGAGAAGTGAGATGGCTTGCCCGAGGTCACACAGCAGACAAGTGACGGAGCAGGGATTAGAACTCATTCATTCAATAGTATTTATTGAGCGCTTACTACGTGCAGAGCACTGTACTAAGCGCTTGGAAGGTACAAATCGGCAACAGATATAGTCCCTGCCCTTTGACGGGCTTACAGTCGAATCGGATGTCCTCCATCTCCCAAATCCATGCTCTTGCCACCAAGCCACGCTGCTTCCCCGCAAACAAGCGCAACCCACGGGCTGCACATCGATCAACTCTGGAATGATAATGATTATTTTGGTATTTAAGTGCTTTTATATGCCAATCGCCATACTAAGCCCTGGGGTAGAAACCACACAGGGTGGGAGTCCCTGTCTCACGTGGGACTCACAGTCCAAGCGAAAGGGAGAACAGATACAGATAAGAAAACGGAGGCAAAATCGATCTATCGGTCGTAACTACTGAGCACTTACGCTGCGCAGAGCACCACACTGAGCACTCGAAAGAGTTCGCTGAAACGGGAGTCGAAGGACCTGGGCTCTACTTCCAGCTCTGCCACCTGTTTGCTGTGTGACCTTGGGCAAGTCACTTAACTTGTCTGTGCCTCAGTTCCCTCAACTGTAAAACAGGGACTAAAGGCCCATTCTCCCTCCTACTTAGACTGTGAGCCCCATGTGGGACAGGGACTACGTCTGACCTGATTAACTTGTACCGATCCCAGAGCTCAGAACAGTGTTTGACTTTCAGTAAGCGCTTAATAAATATCATCATACAAATATAAATATATACGTATGTATATATAAATATATATATAAATATACACCTTTATCATACAAAGGTGCTATTCTTTGGAATGAATGGAAAGAGTAGAGAGGAGGGAGGCAGGAAGACCTCCTCTGAGACCTTTGCAGAAGAAACTGGGAAATGGACCTTTGGGTGACTTAGGAACTGGTTCAGAAGTCAGCAAGGGGAGTAACGGTGAAGCTTCTAGACTATAAGCTCCTTGGGGGCATGGAACGTGTCTACCAACTCTGCTATAACCGTATACCTCCAAGCGCTTAGTACAGTGCTCTGTAGACAGTGAGTACTCGATAAATGCCATTGACTGGAGCCACAGCCCGAGCTGAGGTCCTGAAGTCCTCTTTTCCTCTACTCCCTCTCCTTTCTGTGTCGCCTATCCACTTGGATCTGTACCCTTTAATCAATCAATCCATCAGACGTATTTATTGAGCACTTACTGTGTGCAGAACACTGTACTAAGCGTTTCAGAGAGTACAATATAACAGAGCTGGTAGCATGTGATTTTCACCCTACCCTCAGTCCCATAGCATTTATGTAGTTATCTGTAATTTATTCATTCATATTAATGTCTATCTCCCCCTCTAGACTGCAAACTCCTCTTGGGCACGGAACGTGTCTACCGATTCTATTCTATTGTATTCTCCCAAGCTCTCCGTACAGCGTTCTGCTCATTAATACCACTGATTGGTTAATTGACTGTTGGGTTGGAGGGGGAAGAAACTGCAGCTCAACTGGGGAACACGACATGGATGTAAATAACGAGAGTAAATAAAACAAAGAAACATCAAGACAGTTTTATTAGCTCGGGGAGAAGACATTAAGCGAGAACGCATTTATGCCTCCAGATGGAACAGCTGGGGAGTTCTTCCAAACTGTAACCATCTCAGACCCGCAGAGCAAAGAGCTAATCTGCAGAGTCATCATGCCCCGTTTTATCTCATACCCAAACCACCCTCTCCTGAAGTGAAAATTGCCACACTCAACACTGCCCTCCCCTCTGAACTCAACTCAGTCGCTCCCCTGTCTCTCCGCCAATCTCGTATCCCGAATCCGCAGATCGGTATCACCTCCGCAAGGTGCTTCCTTTGCTCCTATATCTGAGCCACAGAGCGCTGCTGGTGGAAATCAGACCCAGGCCAACCTCATCCATCTCAAATTCATCCTCGCCTGCTTTAGAGAAGCCAGGGGGCGTAGTGGATAGAGCCCAGGCCTGGCAGTCAGAAGGTTAATCCCTGCTCTGCCACTTGTCTGCTGTGTGATCTTGGTCAAGTCACTTCACTTCTCTGGGCCTCAGTTACCTCATCTGTAAAATGGGGATTGAGACTGTCAGCCCCACGTGGGACAAGGGATTGGGTCCAACTGATTTTTTTGTATCCTCTCCAGTGCTTAGTTCGGTGTTGGAGCCGGGTTAGAACCCATGACCTGACTCCCAGGCCGATGCTCTATGCCATGCTGCTTCTACGAACTTGGGAAAGTACAGTATGACAGCGTTAGCGGCCGAGTTCCTTGCCCACAAGGAGTTCGGACTGTGGGGGAAGGGAAGCAGACGTTAATAAATAAATTAAGGAGATGTACATAAGTTCTGGGGCATCGAGGGTGGGGTGAATAAAGGGTACAAATCTAATTGCTAAAGCAATGCAGGGGAGAGGGAGTAGGGAGGACATATTCAGGGAAGGCCTCTTGGAGGACATGTGCCTTCAGTAAGGCTTTGAAGATGGAGAGTGTGATCATCTTTGGGATGTGAAGCGGGAGGGGATTCCAGGGCAGAAGCAGGACATGGGCAAGGGGTCAGCGGCGAGATAGGCGAAATGGAGGTACGGTGAATAGGTTGGCATTAGAGGAGCCGAGTGAACCTGCTGGGTTATAATAGGAAATCGGCGAGCTAAGATAGGAGGGGACAAGGTGATGGAGTGCTTTAAAGCCGATGATAAGGAGCTTCTGCTTGATGCAGAGATGGATGGGCAACCACCGGAAGAGTGGGGAAATGTGGACTGAATTTATTTTAGGAAAATGATCCGGGCAGAAATCGATGGGAAGCAGTGTGGCCTGGTGGAAACATCTTGGGCCTGGGAGTGCCTGGGTTCTAATCCTGCCACTGCCACAGTTGCTTGCTGTGTGTTGGGTGATCCCCATCTGGGACGGGGACTGTGTCTAACCTGATTAACTGGTATCTACCCAGCATTTAAAACAGTGCTTCACACATAGTAATCACTTAAAAATACAATCATCACCATCATCATCACCATCATCGTCTACATCTCCAGTCCTGACCTCTCTCCTCTTCAGTCTCACTTTTCCTCTTGCTTTCAGAACATCTCTACTTGGATGTCCTGTTGATGCCACAAACTTAACGTGTCAAAATACAAAACGCCTCATCTTCCCATCCAAACCCTGCCCTCCTTCTGATTTTTTCCATCGCCGTAGACACCACCATCATCCTCCCTGACTCACGAGCCCATAACCTTGGCATTATCCTGCAACTCTGCTCTCTCATTCAATGCACATATTTAATCTGTCACCAAATCCTGTCAGATCTGCTTTCATAACATTGCTAAAATCTCTCCTTTCCTCTCCTTACAAACTGCTACTACGCATATTAACAGTTATTTATTTATATTAACGTCTGTCTTCCCCTCTGGACGTAAGCTCAACGGGGGCGGGGAACGGATCTGTCAACTCCACTGTATTGTACTCTTCCAAGTACTTAGTACAGCGCTCTGCACATAGTAAGTGCTCAATAGATACCACTGATTGATTATTCAAGCATTTATATTCCACCCTAGTTGGCTGCTTCAGCCTCCTTGCTGTCCTCTCTACCTCCTGTCACCGTCCACTCTAGTTCAACCAGCTGCCCGGATCATTTTTCTAAAAATGCATTCAGGCCATATTTCCCCACTTCTCAAGAACCTCCAGTGGTTGCCCTTCCACTTCCACATCGCAGACACCGCTTTTCATCGACTTTAAAATAGTCGAACAGCTTGCCCCCTTCCTAGCTTACCTTGCTGATTTCCTACTACAACTCAGGCTGCTCACTTCACTCCTTTCATGCCAACTTATTCACTGAGCTTCAGTCTCATCTATTTCTCTGCTGACCCCTTGTACACGTCCTCCCTCTGGCCTGGAACTCTCTCTCCTTTCATATACGACAGAATACTACTCTCCCCATTTTCAAAGCCTTACTGATTATTAAAATCACATCTCCAAGAGGCCTTCCACGACTAAGCCATTTCCCCTGCTCTCTTTCCTTTCTGTATCGCTTATGTACTTGAATCTGTACCCTTTAAGCCTTTGATATTCACCCCACCCTCAGCCCCAGAGCACTTGGGTACATAACTTATTTTAATGTTCGTCTCCCCCTCTAAACTATAAGGTCCTTGTGGGCAGGGAACGTGTCCACCAGTTCCGTTGCATTGTACTCTCCCAAGCACTTAGTTCAGTGTTCTCTACACAGTAGGTGCTCAATAAATACCACCGGTTGATCGATAGAGAGTTCCAGGGTCTGAAAGTTGCTGAGGGAGCCAATGCCGGTGATTTGGCAAGCCCGGATAGATGGTTCAGACTCTCGGTTCTGCTCCCGGGATTGGACTGGGGACAAATGGATCCAGGGAGAATAATAATAATACAAATAATAACTGTGGTATTTGTTAAGTACTTACTATGTGCCAGGAGCTGATCTGAGCGCCGGAGTAGAGACAAGCAAATCCAACTGGATGCAGTCTCGGTCCCACATGGGGCTCACAGTCTTAACCCCTTGCGGGGACTGAGGCATAGAAAAGTGAAGTGACTTGCCCAAGGTCACAGAGCAGACAAGTGGCAGGGCTGGGATTAGATCTCAGGCCCTTCGCACTTCCAGGCCCGTGCTCACTCCACTAGACCATGTTAGTCTGGTTAAGTTTGGCTCCTTAACCCAAGCCCTCGAACTGCGTCTGGGGTCTCTTCATTCTAGGGGTCTCAGCTCAGATTTTTCCCGGATCAGTGCCCCTGCACAGATCCCTGCCTCCGCAGCCATTAAACAGGCTCTGGATTGCTAAAACTTCTTTTCTCAGCCCTTATCCCTTGATAATAGGATGTATTATACGCTTACTCTGGGCTGAGCACCATGCTTAGTGCAGGGGACAGTATAAGATACTCAGATCTTGATTCTATATATTGCTATCTCGATTCTATTTATTGCACTGTTCTTGTCTGTCCGTCTCCCCCGATTAGACCGTACGCCCGTCAAAGGGTAGGGACTGTCTCTATCTGTTATCGATTTGTCCATTCCAAGCGCTTAGTACAGTGCTCTGCACATAGTAAGCGCTCAATAAATACTATTGAATGAATGAATGAATGAATGAAAGATCAGGCCCCGTCTGTAATCCACCCAAGGAGGCAACCTGGTCTCTTAGAAAAAGCATTCATTCATTCAGTCGCATTTATTGCGCGCTTACTGTGCGCAGAGCACTGTACTAAGCACTTGGAAAGTACAATCTGTGAGACTAGGAGCCCAGGTGAGCTGAGTTCCAGCTCTGTGGCTGGCCTACTCTGCAACCTTGGGCAAGCCACTTACCCTTTCTGAGACGGAGTTTCCTCACTGCCAAACAATCTATCAGTCCGTCACATTGATCGACCTCTTGCGTGCAGAAAACTCTAGTCGGTCAGTCAATTGAATTTATTGAACTGGGAGAATACAATCGAACAATAAACAGACAAATTTCTTGCCCGCAGTGGGCTTCCAGTCTAGAGGGGGAGAGAGATATTGATAGAAATAAATGAATTACAGATATGGGCTTAAATACCGTGAGGCTGAGAGGGGAGATCAATCAAGGGAGCAAGTCAGGGTGACACCAAAGGGATTCGGAGAAGAGGAAAGGAGGGTTTAGTCAGGGAAGACCTCTTGGAAGAGATGAGCCTTCAGTAAGGCTTTGAACTCGGGGAGAGTAATTGTCTGTTGGATATGAGGAGGGAGGGTGTTCCGCTTGGGAGAGTACAATACAACAGAGTGTTGTAGACACAGTTCTTGCCAATGGGGATATGGCAGACTGTGAGCTCCGTGTCAGACAGCGACTCGAAAGGGACAGGCTTTCAAAACCTGGTATCTATTCCACTGTTTCGACTTTAGAAAGTGTTTTAATAAACGCCTTAATTAATCTGAGAGTGTAGTTATCTCACTCCCATTTTAGAGATAATGAAACTGAAGCCGCTAGATTTAGGTTAGGCTACCAACCAATCAGTCCAACAGTGGTGCTTATTGACTGCTTACCGTATGCAGAGTAATAATAATAATAATAATGTTGGTATCTGTTAAGCGCTTACTATGTGCCGAGCACTGTTCTAAGCGCTGGGGTAGACATAGGGGAATCAGGTGGTCCCACGTGGGGCTCACAGTCTTAATCCCCATTTTACAGTTGAGGGAACTGAGGCACAGAGAAGTGAAGTGACTTGCCCACAGTCACACAGCCGACAAGTGGCAGAGCTGGGATTCGAACTCATGAGCCCTGACTCCAAAGCCCGTGCTCTTTCCGCTGAGCCACGCTGCTCATTCTCGCTACTTTGGAGAGTACGGTACGATAGCATTGGAAGATAGAATTCTGGCTTACAAGAATCTTACAGCATAGAGACGGATACAGATGGTATAGTAAATTACAGATAGCACAAATCACAGAGTGTAAGAAAACGGGCATAAGTAAGGATATGGACATAGGAGCTATTGGTGGGGTGAGTATCAAAGTGTTTAGGGGGTACAGATCTGAATAACAGTAATAATAATTATGGTACTTGTTAAGCACTTAACTATGTGCCATGCAGTGTTCTAAGCACTGGGGTAGAAAGAAGTTACTCAGGTTGAACCAGGTCCCTGTAATCCCATTACGCATGACGTAAAAGAGGTCCAGAGGAGTTAAGTGACTTACCCAAGGTAACACAGCACATGGTTCTCCTAACTCCCAGGTCCGTGCTCTGTCCGTTAGGCCACCCTGCTTAGATCAGCAAGTTAGGGCAGGAAGGATCGAAAGGGTCAGAATTAGACCTGATGCCTGGCCCACCATGGGCTCACAATCTACGTAAAAAGGCAGATAGGGGACTGCAGGTAGATCCATAATGAAAGATAAAACAAACATTAAATGCACAGCCAGGTATAAAACCAAAAATCAAAGAAAAAAGTAATAAGGTTCTGTCTCTAACAGCCACTCAATTGGAAAGTCACCAGGATTGGAGTATATATTTTGTAAAAAAAAAAAAAAATGCTGGCATTTTTTAAGCACTTACTAATGCATCAAGCCCTGTTCTAAGCGCTGGGGTAGATACAATCTAATCAGGTTGGACACAGTCCCTGTCCCATATGGGGCTCCCAATCTTAATCCCCATTTTACAGATGAGGCAACTGAGTCACAGAAGAAGTGAAGTGACTTGCCCAAGCTCACACAGCGGACAAGTGGCAGAGCCGGGATTAGAACCCAGGTCTTTCTCACTTCCAGGCCTGTGTTCTATCCACAAAGCCATACCGCATTCCCGGGCCTTGCTGCTTTTGTATACACTCCAACCAGCCCTTCTTCTATCTTGAATTCATTTTCTCCTTCAAGGAGTCACATGAAAGTCCTTGGAGACCCACGTTTCTGCTCAGGAAACGCTTCAAAATCAACCGGCCACGAACATCTCCTAAAGTCCTTAAGTCAGTCATACAAGGGCTGTAATTTGTTCTGTGCCGTAGAAACGCTCACCCAAGATGACATGTCGATGATATAAAGCACTCTTCCCATTAAGTACGGAACTGTGGGCCATTAGCCAGAAGAGGTTAAATACCAGGCCGTATCCGACAAGCTCTCCACCCAACTCGGGGGTTTTCATCAGCAACCTGGAGTTCACCGCTGCCCTCGGATCTGCTTCCTAGTCTGCACTTTGTTCTGCGAAATGACGAAATACAGAGGGGTTGGCCACCAAACTAAGATGGCTAGCGTGTTATTGAAAAGACCGTCGGATGGAAAGTGAGATACAGGTGGAAACAAGTTTAAAAGCAATTGCATGTATATTGTTTTTTAAGCCTCAAGCCCTGGATTTACCCCTGTGTGCCATATCTGACTGCTGGAGTCGTTCTTTCCACGCCCATCTGAGTTCCAGAGTTAACATCCAAGAGCAGGACAGGGTGGCAAAGAATGAGGCCCTCCCAAACAGTCAAGTCTTCCAGCACAGAGCAGAGTTTGTTGCGTCTCACCTTTGTGGGGTGGGATGTGGAAGAATGGATACCAGCAACATTCCAAAACAACTACTGCTTCAGGGTAGACTGATGGGGTGCTGGGGGGTGGGTATGGATCGAAAGCGCGGAGAACGAAAGAAAGTTTCAGGGACGCTTTGAGGCGAAACCTCAAATGATGTGTCGGTGCAGGGGCCAGGTAGAAGGAATCGGCAGCAAAGAAAGCCGGAGTGACTTTGAGAACGGGCGATTTGAAGAGAGCTCAAGCCCAAGAGGCAGAATCAGAATTAGTCTGGGAGTCCTTCAACGTGGGTCCCCTTCTGTTCTCTGACTACGCCTATTCCCTCAGAGAACTCATTTGCTCTCACGGCTTCAACTACCATCTCTATGTGGACGATTCCCAATCTACCTCTCCAACCCCGACCTCTCCCCTTCTCTACAGTCTCGCATTTCCTTCTGCCTTCGGGACGTCTCTTCTTGTATGTCCTGCTGACCCCTCAAACTTAATGTGTCCAAAATAGAAATCATCATCTTCCCACCTAGACCCAGTTTTCCCCCGATCTTTCCCATCACTGTTGGCAACGCCGTTATCCTCCCTGTCTCACGTGCATGTAACCTTGGCATTTTCCTCGATTTATCTCCCTAATTGGGCCCACAGATTCAATCCGTCTCAAAATCCTATTGGTTCTACCATCATAGCATCGCTAAAATCTGGCCTTTCCTCTCCATCCAAACTGCTAGCCTGCTGATCCGAGCACTTACGTTCCAGCTTGACTACTGCGCCATCCTCCTCGCTGATCTTCCGGCTTCCTGTCTCTCCCCTCTCCAGTCCATACGTCACTCTGCTGCTCAGACCAGTAAACATCTCCCCACTTCTCTAGAGTCTTCAGGGGTTGTTCGCCCACCTCTTTATCAAACAGAAACTCCTCACCATCAGCTTTAAAGCAGTGAATCAGCCCTCCCCTTCCTACCTCATCTCACAGATTTCCTACAACAACCCAGTCCCTCCTCTAAGGCCGAGGTACTCACTCCACCTCCATCTCATCTATCTTGCCACCGACCTCTTACCCACATCTTCCCTCTGGCCTGGAACTCCCTCCTCATTCATATCCAGCACACCACCACTCTCCCATCTTCCGAGTCGTATTCATTCAATTCATTCAATAGTATTTATTGAGCGCTTACTATGTGCAGAGCGCTGTACTAAGCGCTTGGAATGAACAAGTCGGCAACAGATAGAGACGGTCCCTGCCGTCTGACGGGCTTACGGTCTGATCGGGGGAGACGGACGGACGAGAACGATGGCGATAAATAGAGTCTAGGGGAAGAACGTCTCGTAAAAACAATGGCAACTTATTAAAATCCCATCTCCTTCAAGAAGCCTTCCTTAAGCCCTCAGTTCCCCTACTAACTCTCCCTTCTGCATAATCTACAAACTCAGATTTGTACCCTTTAAGCACTCGATAGCTCCGTGGCACTTATGAACCTGTCCATAATTTATTTCACTTAACTCCCCGCCTAGACTTTAAACTCCTTGAGGGCAATACTGTATGTAATAATAACTGTGGAGTTTGTGCCAGGCACTGTACTAAGTGCTTCGCTTGCTGTCGAGTCGTGTCCAACCCGTGGCGACACATCTCTTCCAGAACGCCCCACCTCCGTCTGCAACTGTTCTGGTAGTGTATCCATAGAGCTTTCTTGGTAAAAATACAAAAGCTATTTACCATTGCCTCCTTCTATGCGGTAAATTTGAGTCTCCGGCCTCGACTCTCTCCTCTGCCGCTGTTGCCCAGCACAGGTGAGCTCGTAGCAGATTGCCTTCCATTCGCTAGCCACTGCCCAAGCTAGGAATGGATATGTCTCTGCTTGATTCTCCCTCCCATAGTGCGACTGAGAGAGTACTGGAAACTCTCCAGGTGCAACCCTGAGAGGTGAAGTGCTTCGCTGGATACGAGCAAAGCGGGTTGGAATCCCTGTCCCATATGGGGCTCACAGTCTCAATCCCCATTTTACAGATAACTGAGACACGGAGGAAGTGAAATGACTTCCCCAAGGTCACACAGCAGACAGGCGGCAGAGTCAACTTTAGAACCCATGGTCTTCTGACTCTCAGGCCTCTGCTCTATCCACTACGCCATGCTTGTAAGCCCGGTGTGGGCAGGGATTGTCTCTATTGCTGAATTTGTACTTTCCAAGTGCTTAATACAGTGCTCGGCACCCCGTAAGCACTTAATAGATACGATCGATTGAATGAATGAATGAATGAATGCCACTTCTCTAATTATGGTATTTGTTAAGGGCTTACTATGTGCCAGGCACAGTTCTGTTGGTATGTACCAACTCTGTTATATTGTACACTCCCAAACGGTTAGTACGGTGCCTCTACACACGGTAGACGCCCAATAAACGCAATTAATTGATTGATCGGTAGTGCTAGCCACCATACCCAAAATGGGATGGAAGAAAACAATTGGCCTATAAAACTGGGCAACTCGTTTGCAACAGTGATATAAGCCATTTTGTCCAAGCTAAAGATGTGCTGTTAAATTCAATTTAACCCAGATGGTGTCAAAGCACTCAATAAATATGATTGAATACAAAAATACGTTTTTTTTTATCTCACCGTCATTACTTTATGATTTTTATAGTCGGCGTCTAGGTGTCCGTGGCAGTCGGCATCTCTGAGCGCAGCCTAGAAGAAGCCTTCGGGTAAGAAACTGGTGCCACCTGAACCGTTAAAACGCGAACATAAAGGCCAGCTTCCAACCCAACAAAGAGTTTACGCTTGAGGAGCTCACGGCTCACGATTCCACACTTGTGCGGGACAATAGTACCGTCACCATGGCAACTAAACAGCGCTAACTTTATGAATTGTAAATTCCTGCCGGTAAGGTTGCTGTCTTTTTTTTAATCCCTAACCCTCTCCCCATGCAGTATTCCAGCAACCGATTAAACAAGATTTCTTCGGAACTGGGCGTCAGTAAAAGACATGCCATAGCCTGGACAGACATGCTCTATCGTGGACTTTTAAAGAGAGAACGTGTCTACCAACTCTGTTGCATCATACCCTCCCGAGCGCTTAGTACAGTGTTCTGCACACAGTAAGGACTCTATTTTCCTAATGAAGTGTATATACATCTATGATTCTATTTATCTATTTCGATGTTATTGATGCCTGACTACTTGTTTTGTTTGGCTGTCTGTCTCCCCCTTTTAGACTGTGAGCCTGTTGTTGGGAAGGGATTGAACTGTATATTCTAAGCGCTTAGTACAGTGCTCTGCACACAGTAAGTGCTCAATAAATAGGATTGAATGAATGAATGTCACTAAGCCATCAAGCCCGTCACCTCATCACCACCAGGGAGTGGAAACTATGGTTTGTCTATTGTTCTGTTGTACTCTCTCAAGTGCTTAGTACGGTGATCTGCACATAGGAAGCGCTCAGTAAATACAACCGAATGAGTGACTGGTTGGAGCTCACAGGAAATGACCAAGAAGCACCAGTGAAAACGGCGCCGGCTGCCTGGCTGGAAAACAAGCCCGGCAAAGGGATCTGAGCTTCAGCGAACTGAAACAGTGGGCATGAGTAGTGCCATCTTGGGGAAGGCAAAAGCGTAAAGAAGAATGGTGGAATTTTTAAGCGCTTACTATGTGCCAGGCTCTGTACTAAGCACTGGGGTAATCAATTCCGACATAATCCACGTCCCATATGGGGTTCGTAGTTTAAGTTGGAGGGGGGACAGATATTTCATCCCTATGCTTCAGATGAGGAACTGAGGCCGGGAGGAGTTACGTGACTTGCCCAAGGTCACACTGCCAAAAAAGGCTGTGAATCTCAAAAAGGAGAAATCATCTCTTTCTTAATCTATTATTATTTTTGCCCAGGGATGATACACATTTCTCTATGACGTCTCATTTCTAAATGAGAAAACATGCCAGACTTTGAGGATTGAAATCTTTGAATTCTTTCATTGAAAAGAAATGTTTTCTCTTTTGTTCATTCCAAACTCTGGCTCCAATTTTGTTTTTTGCTGAACTGAAACCAGAGAACAATTACTAGCTGCGGCCGTGCCATTTAAATGGTATTTCTTTAGCGCTGTGGGCAGAACACTGTCCTAAGCCCTGGGGAGAGGAAAGAGAGGAGTCCACACTGGAGGGGAAGATCTCCCCCCTCTGCTCTGTCCACTGAGGAGTCAGCGCGGCATGTGCCCCCACTGTTGGCGATATAATCGTCGTCCATCGTATTTATCGAGCGCTTACTGTGTGCAGGGCGCTGTATTAAGCGCTTGGGAGAGTACAGTAGAACAACAGACACATTTCTTGCCCCAAATGAGCTTACAGTACAAATGAGTACTAAGCGTCTTAGCGTCTGATGTGTGGGGCTTCTCTTTTGGCTTTTTCTACTTTGAACCTTTACATTTACTCAAGCAGCAAATTGCCTCGAAACGATGGGAAATGATTCTCCCTCCAACCCATTCCCTCCAAAGGTTGTTCTTGGAGAACAACTTGCCCTCAGAGGTGATATAATGTAACCTCTTTATGGATCTCAGGGGCGGGAGGTATTCGAAGGGAGATTTAGACTTTCACAGAGGAAAACATTATTCCTCTCCCTGAACCTGAAGGGATTTATAGTATTTTCCCCCAACCTTAAAACCACTCACGGATGCATCCGCCTCAGTATGTACGACTCTTTGGTTTAAAAAGGACAGATGTGTTGAAATCGACATCCGTAGCATCTATTGAGCACCAACTGTGCACAGAGCACCGTACTACGTAATACTGAATAACGCTAACTGTGGTGTCTGTTAGTCGCTCTGTGCCGGGTATTGCACTAAGCACTGGGGCAGATACGATATAATCAGATGAGGCAGAAGCCCCGGCCCAAGTGGAGCTCACAGTCAAAGAGGGGAAGGAGGACAGATTGTTTAATTCCCATTTTACATTGGAGGAAACTGGCCCAGAAGTGAAGTGATTTGGCCCAGCTCACACAACTGGTAAGCGGTGGAGCTAGAATGAGACACCAGATCTCCTGACTCTCAGAGCTGGGCTTTTCCCACGAGGTCGCTCCGAGAGAGTACGGTAGAGTTAGCAGACATACTCCCTGCCCTAAAAATCCCCTTTAGACTGTAAGCTCTCTGTGGGCAGGGAACGTGTCTCTTTATTGTATTTGACTCTCCCAAGCGCTTCCCACTTAGTACTCTGCACACAGGAAGCGCTCGATAAAAATGCAATTGAGAGGCTGAATGAGTAAGAAAAGCTTACAATCTAGGGAAGACCAGTAGAGGGTCAGAGAAATAGCCCGTCTTTGGTACTGTTGTTTCGTTCAGTAGTATTTACTAGCGCTTACTATGTGCACAGCACTGTACTAAGCGCTTGGAACGGGCAAGTCGCCAACAGATAGAGACGATCCCTGCCCAGTGACGGGCTCACAGTCTCCCTGGTGGTGATGGGATGACGGGCTTGACGGCTTAGTGGCGTTCATTCACTTAATCGTATTTATTGAGCGCTTACTGTGACACCTGTACTAAGCCCCGGTCGTATCTGGGGCCGAAAGGCTCAATCCCCATTTTACAGATAAGTGAGGCACTTCTCCTATGTAGCGACGCCTCATCACGGCAGGAGAGTTCGCGTACGCCCGCGGGCCTTAGAGCTATGCCCTATGTGGCTACCCCTAATGGAAAGGTCTAAGCCGAAGCATCCAAGTCGTCGCAACCGTGCTGGGCAACGGCGGCACGGGAAAGGATCAAAGGCTCCGTAAAGTCAAGCGATCGAAACGCTGTTCAGAGACAACGGCGGAGACTCAAGTTTTTACTACGCAGAAGAAGACAACGGTAAACCACCTCCGTATCTTTACCAAGAAAACTCTTCGGGGAGACAAACGGGAATGACTTTATGACAGAAGACGAGACATTCCGAAGAAGGCGTGTCCTTGGAGTCGCCGTGGGTCGGAGACGACTGGACGGCATTCGGAGGAGGATGTGTACGGTAGTGCCGCGGGGCTCGGAGAGGGGTGAATAGAGGGTCCGGGTCCAAGCGCAGGGGTGACAGAGAAGGGAGTGAGAGAAAGGGAATTGAGGGCTTAGTTGAAGAAAGGCTCTTAGAAGGACGAGGATCTGAAAGTTGGGAAAGGGATCGTGTGTTAGGTACGAAATGGGAGGGAGTTCCAGGCCAGAGGCAGGACACGGGCTAGGCGGAGTGGGTGCTCAGCGGATACCACAGTTATTATTAACCATACTGAATACCCTCCAGGCTTTTTTTTTTTTTAACCTGCGTTAGCCCGACCACATCACAGAATCATTAAGCCCTGGAAAGCGGACTATTCATACGGAATGAATTAGGGTGACACCACACACGCCTTTCCTCTTTGCTGCCTGCCACGGTAGCAACCGCAAGACCGTCAACGGCACGTGGGATTGAGCGCTTCACGGCCGGGCTCATTGACGGGCACCGAGCCGCCCCAAGCCCCTCTGAACACATTTCTCCTGCCCCGCCTCGAGGAGGTTGTTCTGGACAGAAAGCTTGGGCCCCCACCTTCTGCCCCGAGGAATAGCAGAACCTCCCCTTGAGAATGGCGCGATTCAGATGTTTATGATATCTCCTGACTCCCGCCAGATTTGCAAACCAAAACAGATCCGGCCGGGTCCGCCACGTGAATCCAATCACCCCGTTTCTTCCGGCAGCCGGCCGGTATTGTGGCGGAGCGGAAATCGGGAAAGCTGGAGCACGGAGGGCGGAGGAAGCGTCTTTAGGCCGCAGTAAAAGAGAACCTTAGACATCGGGCTGCTGCGAACTGGGGGAGGGTGGCTGAGGACGGGCCTGCCTGGACGCTCACCGCTGGCAACAGGGGAGTGGCTCTCGGGGAGAAAAAGTCCAGATGGAAAAACAAGCAAGGAGGCAAAAGAGAAAACAACGCCAGGCACTACAGAGAGTATCCACCTCGGCGCTTAGCACAGTGCCTGGCGCGTCGTAAGCGCAGTATGGCATAGTGCACCGAGCACAGGCCTGGGAGTCGGAAGAGAAGCGGCGTGGCTCAGTGGAAAGAGCCCGGGCTTGGGGGTCAGAGGTCATGGGTTCGACTCCCGGCTCCGCCACCTGTCGGCTGGGTGACCGTGGGCAAGTCACTTCGCTTCTCTGGGCCTCAGTTACCTCATCTGTAAAATGGGGATTCACTGCGAGCCTCACGTGGGACGACCCGATGACCCTGTATCTCCCCCCAGCGCTTAGAACAGTGCTCTGCACAGTGTGAGCGCTTAACAAATACCAACATTAAGGTCACGGCTTCTAATACCAGCTCTGCCGCTTGTCTGCTGTGACCTCGGGTAAGTCACTTCACTCCTCTAGGCCTCAGTTATCTCATCTGTAAAATGAGGACTGAGACTGTGAGTCTCACGCGGGACAGGGTCTGGGTCCAACACAATTTGTCTGTACCCACCCCACGACTTAGTGCAGCGCCTGGTACTTGGTGAGCGCTTAACCACTATAATTATGATGATTATTATTAACAGATACCATTATTATTATTATTATTGAGTACAATAGTACAACTAAAGGACAACCGTTTTGTGGGCACAGCGTGGCTGAGACTAGGGGTCTCACATACACATATATACACACATGGACTTCACCGTCAATGGTGTCTTTGAGTATGAAGGACAAATACATGTACATAATAATAATGATGATGATTATGGCAATTTTTAAGTACTTACTATGTGCTGAGCACTGTTCTAAGCCCTGAGGTAGATACGAGATAATCAGGTTATCCATATATGCACACACACACCTACAAATAGGTAACACTGCCGTACGTGGGCCGTCTTCCAAGCACTGCTCGGTTATCAGTTGCACGTGACTCCGAGACGGTCCCACAGTCCAGGAATAAATGATAACGACACCATTAAATGCTGTCCTTTTAAGCGCTCTGTGCCAAGCACTGTGCCATACACTAGGATAGATAGAGCAGGCACAAGGGCATTTAACGGGTGTCTACTGTGTGGACGGCATTGCCCTAAACACTAGGGAAGGAACAAAAAGCAGATGAGCCCCCCCCAACGGCCCTACAAATTTGTGTTCTTATTGTGTTCATCATTGGGCTTATGTACTTTTGTGGTATTGTCTTGGAGAAGCAGCGTGGCTCCGTGGAAAGAGCCCGGGCTTGGGAGTCAGAGGTCGTGGGTTCTAATCCCAGCTCTGCCGCTTGTCGGCTGTGTGACTGTGGGCGAGTCGCTTCACTTCTCGGTGCCTCAGTTACCTCATCTGTAAAATGGGGATGAAGACTGTGAGCCCCACGTGGGACAACCTGATTATCCTGTGTCCACCCCAGCGCTTAGAACAGTGCTCTGCACATAGTAAGCGCTTAACAAATACCAACATTATTATTACTATTACATTTCAAACTTTCCTTATGTGCCCAACTACCAGCCCCTCTTTCTAGACTGTGAGCCCTCTGAGGGCCACAGATTATGTTTTATTGATCTTTTATTGTCTTTTCCCTAACACTTAAGTACAGTTACCTGTTGCATGACTTTGGGCAAGCCATTTAACCTCTCTGTTTCCTCAGATGTAAAAATTAAATATCTGTCCCCCTTGCCTCAAACGGTGAATCCCAGGTGATATGGGAACTATGTTCAACCTAGCTATTTGGTAGCTCTCTCAGCGCTTAGTACAGTGCTTGACGTAGAGTAAACCCCTAATAAATGATGATAATGGTATGTGTTAAGCGCTTACTATGTGCCAAGCACTGTTCTAAGCTCTGGGAAAGACACGGGGTGATCAGGCTGTCCCCCTGGGGCTCACACTTTAATCCCCATTTTACAGATGAGGTAAGAGGCACAGAGAAGTTAAGTGACTTGCCTCAGGTCACATATCAGACAAGTGGCAGAACCGGGATTAGAACCCATGTCCTTTGACTCCCAAACTCGTGCTCTAGCAAATACCGCATTTGTTATCGGGAACAAATGGTACTAAGCATCTCAGAGAGAAACAATACAATGAATGAATAAAAAAAAAAAGAATGTATTCTCACTTAAACACTTCGGGCCAACACAATAATTTCTTTTTTACACCAACATTATTCTCTCTGAAAATTTTCCCCCATTTTCAGTGGTGCCGTACTGCTACTGCTAGCAGTCCATGAGAATTCTTACATTATTCATTTCCTTGACAACTGGATATGCGATAGATTACCCGCCATCTTAGCGATTTCCTCACAGTAACGTTCATAAAATGGATGATCGATTTTCTTCATACACTCAAGCGCCTCCTTTTATTTGACCATTTTTTCTACCCCTGCACATCAGCGGCGGGGAAAGTTTCTGCCGAGTATATTTTGGTCTTCAAAAGGGTGACTGCGTCTTCAATTTTCAGGTTTTCAACCTCCCAGTTATTGACCTAGCCAACGGAAAGAAGGACGGAAAGCGTCAGTTCCTCTGCCAGAAACAACAAAAAGACTCGACTCGCATCTGGTTTAGAGCATCTCCGGGAGAGTAAGATAAAATAGAGTCGGCTGCTTTCCCAAAACCGAGATCTGAATCAGTATCGTCAAATAGTACTTTTAAGAGTCTGCAAGCACATGGTGCTGAGGTCAGGGATGACAAATTCTAAACTTCAAAAGCCTGCTAGAGGTTTCACGCAGAATGAGAAATCCATCTTCCATCAGACAACTTAAAACACGAAAGAAATGGAAACGTGCTCTGCCGGGGCCTTCAAATCCACTAAAATAACCTGATTTCTTTCACGCTGGGTGTCTCCCAACTGGCAAGGGCTACCTCATTTTGGGGGGCACTTCGGCACTGTCCATTTGGAAACGAAAGAAGAGTGGGCCACTCCAAACTCCCGCCTGCTAGCCTTCCCTAAGACTGGGCTCGGGGCTTCCAAAGGCCTTGTGAGTCGCCGACCAGCTGAGTGTCCAGCTGAGGCTCGGTATTGACTTGGACTCGAAGGACCAGAGGCTCCTTAGCGCCTTGGGGGCTCTAGGGGCACTTCCAGGGACGATCGTGAAATTCGGAATTAGGACAGCGGCCTGGGAGGGAAAACAAGGCTCTCCAGGAGAAGCGGAACTCCTGCGGTTGCCCCGATTCTCGGATCCCAATCTTCCTCCGGGTCGACGAGCCCTTCCTAATGACGGAATGAGATGACTGCCGGTGGGTTTGTGTGTGGTGGGGAGGGGGCGCTGGCGGCGAGAGGGCTGACTGCGTCTGTGCAGTCCTCCTCTGGGGTAGCAGGGTCAAGCCGTCACCGAGTCATTCCTTTCTCCCAATCCCGACCGGGCACAAGGAGTCACCTCCAATGTCTCGCCTCTACTTGGCGGGGAAACCGACCAAGGCCGAAACAACACGCAGGCGACCCGTTAATATTCCTGGGGCAAGCGCAGGATACCCGTCCCGCCGGCAACTACCCTGGCCCTGGGGGGTGAGGAAAGTGTCATTTATTTTAACGCCTGTCTCCTCACGTGCTATAAAGCCCTTGTGGGCAGGGATCACATCTCCCAACTCTATTATATCGTACCTTCCCAAGTGCTTAGTACAGTGCTCCGCACACGGAAACTACTCAATATACACCACCGACTCTTCTGGGCTACCTGGACCGGGGCTCCCTGGCTCCCGGTTCAGATCTGTTCGGGGCTGGGGAGCTAGCTCCCGCTCCTCCCGCAAGAGTTGCGGAGAGGATAAGCCACGGGCAGCCTCCGTGGAATGCCTGGCAAGGAACGCGTGCTTTTGTTATCCGTTGGGGAATCGGAAACTATTGGGAAGAGAGTCCCGAAAGCCAAAAAAATCACAGGGAAACTCAGAGAGATTGGAAGACGATGCAGATCACAGAGATGTGGAGCTGATACGTTCCGGGTCCCCGTTATTACGGCAAGCCGAACGTTATTAGCAGTCATCAATCTACCTGTAAACGGAAGGTCCCATCTCCTCCAGGAGGCCTTCCTCGATTAAGCCCTCTCTCCCCCGGCCCCCTCACCCTTCCGCGTCGTCTACGCGCTCGGATCTGTGACCTTCGGACATTTGATATCGGCCCACCCCCAACTGCACGGCACTTACGTTCATATCCTTAAATCATATAATATAAATTATTCATATTAATGTCTGTCTCACCCTCTAGGCTCTCAGCTCGTTATGGGCAGACAACGTATCTGCTAACTCCGCAGGAGTCACGAGGAACTGGGTTCCAATCCTGGCCCCGCAGCTTGCCTGCTGTGTGACCCTGGGCACGTCATTTGGGGATTAAGACTATTGAGCCCCATGCGAGACAGGAACGGTGTCCAACTAGGGAATGCGTCTTTTACATTGTAATCGTATTCTCCTGAGCGCTTAGTACGGTGTTCTGCCCCCAAAAGGCGCTCGATAAATACGAAAAACCGATCGATCCACACCAGCACTTTAGTATAGCGCCTGGCACAAATTGGGCGCTTAACAAACCACGATTATTACCATTACTCTCCTCTCCCAAGTGCTCAGTACAGTACTCTGCACGTAGGAAGCGCTTAATAAATACCGCCGGTCGACTGATTGAAAGCAAGGAGCTCCGCTGGCCCAGTGTCTACTTACCACAATCACGTGATAGCCCAGCGATTTGATATGCCTCATCTTCAGGGCCAGGATGCCTCGGGGGTGTGTCGTGCCCAGACAGAAAGAAGATCTCGGAACACAGAGCAGCGCAACCCTGGAGCCAAAGAGATGAGCGCGGGACCGTCGGAACTGGAAAGCTCAGTGACCGCTTCGAGGACGTGCGCCGCGCGGTTCTAATCGTCCTTTGGGACCTCTCCGTAAGTGAGCATTCCAAACTCGGCTACTATTGAAGCGGCGTGGCTTGGTGGCAAGAGCCCGGGCTCGGGAGTCAGAGGTGGTGGGTTCTAATCCCGACTCCGCCACGTGACAGCTGTGTGCCTTTGGGCAAGTCACTTCACTTCTCCGTGCCTGCCACACTTGAAAGTAGCTGTGGGTGCGGGGGGGGGGGGGAGGGCGGGGGAGGGGAGGGTTCGGATGGGAAGGAGGTGGCGGGGCCCTGGACGGGGAGAGGGGGATGACGGGTGGCGGTGGGACAGGAGGACTGGGATGGGGCGTGGGTGGGGAAGAGAGAAGGGGGGAGGGGGGGAGGAGGGGGTTTGGTGGGGGGGAGAGTAGGGGGAGGGGGAAGAGGGGTAGCGCTGGTAAAGTGGGGTTCTAGGGCGGGGGAGGGGAGGGGGGGAGGAGACAGAGGAGAGAGCGGGAAAGAGCTGAGCGAGAGAGGGGAAGGGGAAGGGGAGGATAGGAAGGGGCGGGAGGGGGAGGGGGGAGGAGGGACATGGCGAGGCCAGAGAGGTGGGTGGCGGCACTGACAACTTCTTCAACCACCTTGACCCCTTTCTCACCTTCCTCCTCTCCTTCTCTCTGCCCACTCTGATCCTCGGAGACTTCAACGTCCTTATGGATGTGCCCGACGACTCCTCTGCCGCCCGCCCGCTGTCCCTCCTCGACTCTGCCGACCTCCTCCTCCACCGTACCGCGCCCACTCACCCACTCGGTCACACCCTCGATCTCGTCATCTCCCACCGCTGCACCATCTCCTCCCTCGCCGACTCTGAAATCCCTCTCTCTGACCATAACCTTCTCACCTGCCTCATCTCCCACACTCCCTCCCCCTGCAGATCTTCGCTACTGCCCCACAGAGACCTCCGCTCTCTCGATCCCATCCGTCTCTCCAACAGCATCTCTCCTCACCTCGCCGCCCTGTCCTCACTTCCCACTCGCGACGATCGGGTCTCCGCTCTCGACTCCACCCTCTCTACTCATCTCGACTCTCTCGCCCCCCCCTCCCTCCGCCGCTCTCGCTCCACTAACCCACGGCCCCGGATCGCCTCCTCCGTCCGCCTCCTCCGCTCCTATGCTCGAGCTGCCGAGCGCCGCTGGCGGAAGTCCGAGCGCCGAGCCGACCTCACACACTTCAAATTTATCCTTTCCTGCCTTAACTCTGCCCTCTCCTCCTCCAGGCAAAGCTTCTTCTCCTCCCTCATCGACACCCACGCCCGTCACCCCCGCCGATTGTTCCGGACCTTTAACTCTCTCCTTAGGCCCCCTGTTCCTCCCCCTCCCCCATCTCTCACCCCCCGATGATCTGGCCGCCTATTTCCTCACGAAAATCAACACGATCAGGTCTGAGCTCCCCAGAGTCACCCCTCCGCCTCTCCCCTCACCCCCACCGACCCCCTCCCCTACTTTCCCATCCTTCCCTGCAGTATCCTCAGAGATCTCCTCCCTCCTCGCGAGTGCCACCCCCTCCACCTGCGCCTCGGACCCCATTCCCTCTCACCTTATTAAAACCGTCGCCCCTGCCCTCCTCCCTTCCTTAACTTCTGTTTTTAACCACTCGATCTCCAAGGGCTCCTTCCCCTCTGCCTTCAAACATGCCCACGTCTCCCCCAGCCTAAAAAAACCAGCTCTCGACCCCACTTCCCCCTCCAGTTATCGCCCTCTCTACTACCCTTCCTTTCCAAAATCCTAGAACGAGTCGTCTACGATCGATGCTTAGAATTCCTTAACTCCCATTCTCTCCTAGACCCCCTCCGATCTGGCTTCCGTCCCCTCCGCTCTACCGAGACCGCTCTCTCTAAGGTAACCCGTGACCTCCTTCTTGCCGAACCCGATGGCTCCTACTCCATTCTGATCCTCCTTGACCTCTCTGCTGCCTTCGACACTGTCGACCATCCCCTCCTCCTCCATACCTTATCTCACCTCGGCTTCACGGACTCCGTCCTCTCCCGGTTCTCCTCTCACCTCTCTGGCCGGTCATTCTCGGTCTCCTTCGCTGGCCCCCCTCCCCCTCCCATCCTTTAACTGTCGGAGTTCCTCAAGGGTCAGTTCTCGGCCCTCTTCCGTTCTCCATTTGCACTCACTCCCTCGGTGAACTCATCCGCTCTCACGGCTTCGACTGCCATCTCTACGCAGATGACACGCAGGTCTCCATCTCCGCCCCTGTCCTCTCCCCCTCCCTTCGGGCTCGCGTCTCCTCCCGCCTCCGGGACGTCTCCACCTGGATGTCGGCCCGCCACCTAAAACTCGACACGAGCGAGACCGAGCTCCTCGTCTTCCCTCCCGAACCCGGTCCTCTCCCAGACTTCCCTATCACCGTGGATGGCACGACCGTCCTTCCCGTCTCTCGGGCCCGCGATCTCGGTGTCATCCTCGACTCGTCTCTCTCGTTCACCCCACGCGTCCTATCCGTCACCGAGACCTGCCGGTTTCACCTCTACGATATCGCCAAGATCCGCCCTTTCCTCTCCACCCAGACGGCTACCTTACCGCTACGGGCTCTCGTTATATCCCGGCTAGACTACCGTGTCGGCCTTCTCTCTGACCTCCCTTCCTCCTCTGTCGCCCCGCTCCGGTCTGTTCTTCACTCCGCCGCCCGGCTCATCTTCCCGCAGAAACGCTCTGGGCCTGTCACTCCCCTTCTTAAACACCTCCAGTGGTTGCCTATCGACCTCCGCTCCAAACAAAAACTCCTCACTCTAGGCTTCGAGGCTCTCCGTCCCCTCGCCCCTTCCCACCTCTCCTCCCTTCTCTCTTTCCACCGCCCACCCCGCACGCTCCGCTCCTCCGCCGCCCGTCTCCTCGCCGTCCCTCGGTCTCGCCCGTCCCGCCGTCGACCCCCGGGCCGCGTCCTCCCGCGGTCCCGGAACGCCCTCCCTCCTCACCTCCGCCAAACCGATTCTCTTCCCCTCTTCAAAACCCTCTTAAAACTCACCTCCTCCGAGAGGCCTTCCCAGACTGAGCTCCACTTCTCCCTCTACCACCCCCCCTTCACCTCTCTGCAGCTTAACCCTCTTTTCCCCCCATTTCCCTCTGCTCCTCCTCCTCTCCCTTGCCATCCCCTCAGCACCGTACTCGTCCGCTCGACTGTATATATTTATTACCCTATTTATTTTGTTAATGAAATGTACATCGCCTCGATTCTATTTAGTCGCCACTGTTTTTACGAGACGTTCTTCCCCCCGACTCTATTTATCGCCATCGTTCTCGTCCGTCCGTCTCCCCCGATCAGACCGTGAGCCCGTCAAACGGCGGGGACTGTCTCCATCTGTTGCCGACTTGTTCATCCCAAGCGCTTAGTACAGTGCTCTGCACACAGTAAGCGCTCAATAAATACTATTGAATGAATGATGGGGATCGATAATAATAATCATAACGTTGGTATCTGTTGAGCGCTATGTGCCGAGCATTGTCGTAAGCGCTGGGGTAGATACAGGGGAATCACGTTGATCCCCGTGAGGCTCACGGTGTTGATCCCCATTTTACAGACGAGGTAAGTGAGGCACCGAGAAGTTAAGTGACTTGCCCAAAGTCACACAGCTGATTGTGAGCCCCATGTGGGACAACCTGATGACCTTCTATGTATCCCAGTGCTTAGAACAGTGCTTGGCACACAGTAACAATAATAATAATAATAATGTTGGTATTTGTTAAGCGCTTACTACGTGCCGAGCACTGTTCTAAGCGCTGGGGTAGACACAGGGGAATCAGGTTGTCCCACGTGGGGCTCACAGTCTTAATCCTCATTTTACAGATGAGGGAACTGAGGCACAGAGAAGTTAAGTGACTTGCCCACAGTCACACAGCTGACAAGTAGGCGCTTAACCAATACCATTATTACTATTACTATTGCAATAATTCTCCCAGGCGCTTAGTACGGTGGTCTGCACACAGTAAGCTCTGGATAAATAGGACCGATCTGACTGATCGATTGAGGTCGGCCTGCTAGCTCTGAAGCGACGTTCTCCTGAGCCCGGCTTTGCTGGGTGGGACTTGAAAGGAGAATGGAGGGTAGAAGGAAACCCCGCCGGGGCTGGTCTGTGAGCTGAAATAGAGCCAACAGAAACAAGGGGGGGGAGGAGGAAACGCTTAAAGGGGACAACGAGGTGCGGCCTCGGGCGACGCTTCACCGTCCTCACGCGGGCCCGGACGACCCTTCGTCGGCGCCGACTGTCGGCCCGCGTGATCCAGAATGGACTGGCTTTTGGGGAATGAAACCTTCGGGGATCGAGTGAGACTCGGGGCAGTAACGTCGGGAGCTCCCGGCTCCTCGGACGGCAATCGAATGAGCCCGCCGGGGGGACGGTCGGACGTACGTGTGCGCGCGTGCGTGCACATCTACGTGGGCGCACGACAGCGTGCAGGATTGGAGTCCTGGAGCAGCCTTTTCAGGCCCGCGCTCACTCAGAGGCTGACCCCCCTCTCAGTGGTATCTTCAAATACGCAAGACAACCGTATACGTTATAGTGTACTCTGCCAAGCATTCGGTACACTGCCCTACACGCGCACACACACACACACGGTATGTGCTCAATACAGACGAGTGACGGACTGAGAGTATCTCTGTTAAACGCTTACTAAGTGCCAGGCGCTGTACGAGGCGCTGGGCTGGATACAGGATAACCGGGACCCACACGCGGCTCACAGTCGAAGCAGGAGGGAGAACATAGACTATGAGCTCGTTCTGGGCGGGGAATGTCGCTATGTATTGTTGTATCGTACTTTCCCAAGCGCTCAGTACGGTGCTCTGCCCACTGTAAGTGCCTAATAAATACGACTGAATGAGTACATACGTATATCTGTTCTCCCCCCTACTTCTATGCATATATATTATACATGGACATAAAGCCACTACTAAAATGGCTTCTTGTTGGCAATTAACATCTCTCTCATTTAGGCAACCACAGTACCCAGCCCAACAAAACAATATTTTACCTCAGCAGCTTTAAGTCGTTACCCCTCCGAAAGCACCCAAATCACAAGAAAGGAGCAAACAAGTAGCCTGGCAGGACCTGAAGAATTAGAAATACCAAGGACCGAGGAAATGCTGGGAAGAGGGAACTGCTAAGTGATCTAGAGGAGGAATTTATCCCCGAGAGAGCCTGGCAAAGAAATCCCCAAAGCAGACAAAAAGGAACCTCTGAACATCTGAATCATCTGTCAGCACATCTGCCTCGGTCACCGGAAACACATGCCTTCGGTCTGCATCCATTCTGATAGCGAAGTCTGAAAGGAAAGCATTCGGAACGCTAAATGTAAATTAAAAATGCATTTTAAGGTTCAGAAGAATAATTGCGGCGTGGCACGTGTGCTAAGTGTCGCGTAGGTTATGAGATTGAAGCCCAGTCCCTGGGCCACACGGGGCTCAAAATCCATTTTCTCCCCATTTTATAGATGAGAAAGTTGAGGCCCAGAGAGGCTAAGCGACTTGCCCAAGGTCACACAGCAGACCAGTGATCTGTCCCAGACTTGTGCTCTAGCCCCAAGGCCACCCTGCCTCCAGAGCACTTTCCCAATTTGACCGGTCCTTGGCCATGCTTCCAGAAAGAGTCTCGCGAACAACAGCTAGTGTAGGAAGAAAACGGGGAAGATGGAGTGGCAAAAAGAACCACCACCCAAGGGAAACGGGGGAGATTCTTAGTAAAAGGACTTTTCACACTTGGTGGAGTGCCCATTGGCACATTCTTGCTAAATTCCAAACTTTCAAAAGAATCCTAAAGCACCATGGCTAAGTATTTAAGTAAACCAAAAATAAATCAGGTCCTTACAGGGAAAAAATGTGAGCCGGCGGATTAAAAGCACAACAGAGTGTTACGCTCCAACTGGATTTCTCATGGAACTCTGCCACGGGCCGGCACGGTAGTAGACAGTTGGCCAGCCTACAGGGTAAAGGCTCGATGAGGATTGGCGTTTTTTAATACTATTTAAGTGCTTACTACGTGTCAGGCACTGTGCCGAGCGGTGGGGTAGATACAAGATGATCGGGTTGGACGCAGCCCCTGTTCCACACGGGACTCGGAGTTTACGTCGGGGGAGGAGGACTTCAAGATCCCCATTTGAGAGACGAGGTGACCGAGGAACGGGGAAGTGACTTGTTCACGGCGGCAGAGCAGATGGCGGCTGTCGGGACAGCGCTCTTTCCCCTCAGGCCGCACGGCTTCCGTGTTTCTCACGGGTTCCGGAAGGGGAGATAAACAGAGCCAACCGGGCAGGAGTGGGACTCTAGACAAGAATGCTTTATGTGAGCAGCAGTTCTTTTGCCCCCAAGTCGCTATTACATTCCCCGGGTCTCTCCCCAAATAACACGTCAAAGCTCCCACACAAGACTGTACTCTAGACTGAAAGCTCCTCGTGGGCAGGGAGCACGTCTACCAACTCGGTTGTACCGCGCTCCTTCAGCACTCAGTACAGTGGTCTGCACACACGAAGTGCTCAATACGTACGACCGATGGATCGACCGACTGATCGACAACAGCCCTCTGCTTCCCCTTAAACTTTCGGGTGATCTCTTCGTGTTCTCGTGCCCCCTGGACCGTCGAAAATCTCAGGCAGTCAAGGAACTGCCCCAGAGGTCCCCCTGGTCTCCGGCTTCCCCGGCTTCTACCCGATGCCATTTGTTGAGTGCTTAAAATACGCCGAGCACCGTTCTAAGTGCCAGGATAGATGCGAGGCTATCAGACTGTCCCACATGGGACCCACCGTCTTAATTCCCACTTCATAAACGAGGGAACTGAAGCACGGGGAAGTGACTTGTCCAAATTCACATAGCTGGCAAGTGGCGGAGCCGGGATCGGAACCCACGACCTTCGACTCCCAAGCCCGTGCTCTTCCCACTAAGCCGCGCCGCTCCTCTGATCTCCCATCCACTGGTGACTTCCAACCACCCAGGGGTATCTCAGTTGAGGCCGTGACTTGAATTCGGCTGCAAGGAGTCTGAAAAGAAGCTGGCCTAACTGAAGCGATTCATTTAACGGAGTAAATTCTCTTCGTGCACCAGTAGTTACCGTAAACCAAGAAATCGTCTTTCGGCAGACATTTTCCCATATCCAAGGGAAAAGTACCGCTCCTTGGGCCGAAGGAAAAATTTAAAAAAGTATCGCCCTCAACTCCCACAGTCCCTCTCCGATATTAACATAGGCATTTTGGCGGAGTGGGAACGCTGGCTCTTTCCAAACTACCGGGAAGTGCTGCAGTTTTCACTGAGGTGACACATCCGCGTACACATTTGGTCGTTAAGTTACTGCCTTGGGCGAGTCACGAAAACACCTCTGTGCCTCAGTCTCCTCCTTAGTAAAAGCTCGTTACGGGCAGGGTATGTGTCGACCAACTCTGTTAGGGCGTACCCTCCCGAGCGCTCAGTAGGGTGCTCCGCACCCAGCGAGCGCTCAATAAATACCACTGATTGATAAAAATCCGGATTTAATTCCTGTTCTCCCTCCTAGACGGTGGGCCCCACATGAGAAATGGGGCTGTGTCCAACCTGACGATCTTGTATCGACCCCAGCGCTAAATCCAGCGCCTGGCACATCATAATAACAATTGTGATATCTGTTAAGCACTTACTATGTGCCAGGCACTGTACTAAGCACCGGAGTACACTGGAGTACAGTACGCCGTACTCCAAAGAGCACGGGCTTTGGAGTCAGGGCTCATGAGTTCGAATCCCAGCTCTGCCACTTGTGGGCTGTGTGACTGTGGGCGAGTCACTTCACTTCTCTGTGCCTCGGTTCCCTCATCTGTAAAATGGGGATTAAGACTGTGAGCCCCACGGGGGGCAACCTGATTCCCCTATGTCTACCCCAGCGCTTAGAACAGTGCTCGGCACATAGTAAGCGCTTAACAAATACCAACATTATTATCAGTACACTCCCAAGCGCTTAGTATAGTGCTCCGCACGCAGTAAGTGCTCAATAAATACGACTAAATGAAGGAATGAATGAAAGGCAATAGGGTTGGATACAGTCCATGACCCAAATGGGGCTCACGGTCTCAACCTCTACGCTACCGATGACGTAACTGAGGTCCAGAGGTGAAATGACTTCCCCAAGGTCACAGGGCAGACAAGTGACAGAGTCGGCATTAGAACCCAGGTCCTCCGACCCCCGGGCCCGTGCTCTATCCACTAGGCCATGCTGCTTCTCATGTAAGCACACAGAAGTTCTGCCCAAATGCCACATCATCCTCATCCTGAGCGCTCGAAGGCTCTGAGCCACAGTTTTCCTGTCACCTGTTGTGGCTCAGCCTGCTCTCCGCTCAACAAAGGATGGCCCGGCTGAACCGGGAACAGTCGGTTCTCCTGGGACGTGGGGGTGACCGTTCCCCAAGACCCTCGCCCCAAGGAGAGACCGTGTGACGGCGCCCGAGGCTGGACCGACGCCTCGTGCCTTCACGTGAACCGTTTCTTCCGTCCCCGTGTCACGTTCCAGCCAGGACGTGCAGTGAGGGAGGGAGGTTCCCCGTTCCCCCGCCGGTGCTTTGGTCCGAATCGTGTCAGGTACTCCACGGCAGCGGTCTCACAAGGCCAGAGTCGACGTTCTGCCACCTGATGGCTGCCCGACCTTGGGCGAGTCACTTAACTTCTCTCCGCCTAAGGCCTTCATCTGTAAAATGGGGATTATGCCTGGGAGTCCCACGTGGGACCTGGATTATGTCCAACTTGATTATCTTGGTCCCACCCTAGCGCTTATTATAGTGTCTGCCACATAGTAAACGCTTGATACCATATTTTAAACCCAAAAGACATCTGAAAGGGGAAGGTCCCTTAGTGGGGTCTGAGAGAGTTGATACACACCGCTAAATTGTTCAATTTAGTACCGGAGTCAGCTTGGGCGCTGGGAGAAATGAGCTGCAACCCTGGGAGAAAACTGCAAGAGTCCCATACCTATGTTGTAATCATGTGGAGGCAGCAGCACATTTTTAAGAAACAAGCCCTCGTCGACCAAAATCTTCTGCAGGGCCTCTTCCACTCTGGCGTTATCCAATACCGGGGACGGGGGTTTCTTTCCAGAGATGGCCGGGGGCTTGCCGATGGAAACATTTTCCAGTTCTAGGCAGGTGTTTACAACATGAAGCCTATGCTCATTCTTCATGTTCTCATCACCTAAAAAGGGCAGCGGACAAGAAAAATTAATATTCCTTTCCCCCTGATGATAGATCGAAACTTGATCCAATTTCAACAGTCACCGGACAAAATGAATTATTCTAATGAGCGGAATTCCCCAGAATTCCACATTCTTTGACCAGTTAAGACAAGGCAGGGTTTTCCTTTTAGTTGGATATTCCATCTGATTCCCCTTCTCAGCTCGCATTCCTTGCGGTGCTCCTTTCCTCTCTCTCCCCCACCGATCGAGCAATCACGTTTATTGAGCACTTAGGGGGTGCAGAGCACTGTAGCGTTTGGAAGAGTACAAATGAAACAGAGTTGGTAGACACGTTCCCTGCCCACAGTGAGCTTACGGTCTACGGGTTCGCCCTTGTCTCCCCGACCCCTTTGCTTGCCTGTTTTCTTTTTGTTTTTCAGTTTCTTCCTGTTTTTCTCCTCCTACCTTTGTTGAATTAATCGATCAAGGTATTTACTGAGCGTTTATTGAAGGCAAGAGCACTGTATTAAGGGCCCCCCCAGGGGCCGGGGACTGTGGGGACTGGATATTCTCTCCAAGCGCTTAGGACGGTGCTCGGCACACGGTAAGGGCTTAAAAAATACTATTCCCATTATAATACAATAGAGTTGGTAGACAGGATCTCTCCCCACAAGGAACTAAAAGTCTACGGCGGGGGAAACAGACGTTAAAAAAAGAAATTCTAGACAGGGGGAAATAGCAGAATATAAGGACGTGTTCGTAACTGCTGTAAGGCTGGGGTGTCAAAGGGTACACGGCCAAATGCATAGTTGACGCAGAGGAAAGGGCGGATTGGGGAAATAAAAGGTTTAGTCCTCATTATTCCTCTCCAAACTCCGTCACCGAGTTGTCTATACCCGCTGTCTGCGGTTCTCCCGCATTTCTCTTCTCGACCTCCTCCCGATCCGGCTTCCGTCCCCTTCGTTCTACGGAATCCGCCCTCTCAGTGGTCACAGGTGATCTTCTTCTTGCCAAATCCGATGACTTCTACTCCATCCTAACCCTCCTCGACCTCTCGGCTGCTTCTGACACTATCGTCCACCCCCTTTCTCCTGGAAATATTATTCAACCTCGGCTTCACCGACAGAGTCCTCTCCAGGTTCTCCTCCTATCTCGAGCTGCTTATTCTCAGTCTCTTTCGTAGGCTCCTCTGCCTCCCACCCCATTAACTGTGGGGGGGGGGGGGTCCCTCGAGGTTCAGCACTGGGTCCCCTTCTGTTCTCCATCTAGACGCGCCCCCTCGGAGAACTCACTCGCGCCCACGGCTCCAACCGCCACCTCTACGCGGATGATTCCCAAATCTACATTTCCGGCCCCGGTTTCTCTCCCTCTCCGAGGCCTTGCATTTCCGCTGCCTTCAAGACATCTCTAACCGGATGTCCCCGCGGCACCTCAAATTTAACACGTCAAAAACAGAACTCCTTATCTTCCCACCCAAACTCCGCCCTTTCCCTGATTTTCCCCTCACTGTAGACGCCATCACCACACCCCCCGTCTTCACAAACCCATAACCTTGACTCTTCTCTCCCATTCAACCCACATATTCGATCCGTCACTAAATCCTGTCGGTTTCACCCTATCCAACTTTGCTAAAATCCATCCTTTCCTCCCCATCCGAACTCCCACCGCGTTAATCCGAGCACCTGTCCCACCCCGCCTCGATTACCATACCGCCCTTCTTGCTGACCTCCCCGCTTCTCCTCTCCACTCCGGTGTGCATAATTCGCTCTCCTGGCCGGATCATTATTCTACAAACTAATGAATTGCAAAAAATAGTTTGGATGGAGAAGAACGGGTAGATTTTGGCAATGTTGTGAAGGTAGACCTGACAGGATTTGGCGACAGAATAAACAGAGAAGCAGCATGGCCTGGTGGAAAGAGAATGGGCCTGATGACCTCCCCTGATCTGGCTGGGCTTCCCTTCTCTCCAGCCGTCCTAACCCAGGAAATCCCTTCCCAGCCTATCAGTGTAAACTCCTTTTCGATCCACCGGTCAAAAAGCAGTTCCTGAGCACCCATCCCGCGAGGAGCGCTGTACTCTGTGCTTGGGAAGATACGGTAGAATTCGGATTCCGGATCCCTGCTCCGGATGATCGTACGATCCAGCAGGGGAGACAAATGAACTGCATCCCTCGAGGGCACGGAGCGCGTACCTCGCTTCGGCCGTACTCTCCCGAACGCTCCGTAAATGCTCTGAACACAGTAGATGCCTGGTGGATACCGCCGACGGATGTTACCTATACCGTACGGATCGATCTTGATTCTGATAAAGAGGAACTGACTCGGACAGACCACTCGCACCCGTAAAGGCAATGAGGGCGTGACCCTGCCGAACAGGCAGTTTCTCTCGCTGGTAACTGGAAATGTGCCTGTTTATTATTGCACTGTACTCTCCCAAGCATTCGGTACGGTGCTGTGCCGAAGAACAGGCGGCTCCCCTCGCTGGTAATTGGAAATGTGCCTGTTTATTATTGCACTGTACTCTCCCAAGCACTTAGGTCAGTGTTCTGCACACAGTAAGCACTCAAAAAATAAGACTGACCGAATGGAATACCAACAGTATTTACTGCCGAGACAAATCCCCGTACTCCATTAAGGAAAGAAAAGACAGTTAACACTGACCACGATGGAAACGTTTGGTCGGGGTGACACCGGCTGACTAATTTAAACTGGGATCTGGCCGGACTTGAAGGCCGGCGACAGAGGTCTTCGGGTCACCCGCGAAAAGAACGGGCTCCGTTTATCTCAACGGAGAGACGACGTCTAGCCCACGCTCACCAACCGCTGGGGCCAGGGAACGTGCCTGGTTTTTGTTACACCGTACCCTCCCAATTGTTCAGGACGGCGCTCTGCACACAGTAAGCGCACAATAAATACGATGGACCGACGGACCGACTCGCCGCCCAGGCCCCCCCCTCCCCCCACCCCGTGTGAGCAGTAAACCTGCGAGAGGGCAGGGCCGCCTCCTCCGGCGGCTCGCCCGATTTCCAGGTGAGGGCGCCCGCGACGCGTGGGGTGGTGGGGCGGAGCCCTGGGGCCCCATCTGACCTGAAGAGCTCAGCTCCGTGAGGACGTCCTCTTGGAGAAGTCGATTTAACGGGGCCGGGGGAAAATGCCTCAACAGGCAGAACGAGTACACTGCCTTCAGCAGGTCGCTGCAAGAAATCTCGGAGAGGTGAGGGTCCAGGGCGGTGCTGAGGGCCTCCAGGAACCTTTGCAAAGCAGAGGAAAATGGCTGCTCGCCGGACGTAATAACCACCACGGTATCTGCTGAGTGCTGACTACGTGCCAAGCACCGTTCCAAGCTCCGGGGGAGATACGAGGTTATCGGGTTGAGTCTTTGCACGGCACAACGGACAGAGCAGGGGCGTGCAAGTCGGAGGCTCGGGGGTTCTAATCCCGGCTCCGCCACCCGTCTGCTGTGTGACCTTGGGCCAGTCACTTCACTTCGCTGGGCCAGGCGCCTCATTTTAAAACGGGGATTGAGACGGTGAGTCCCAAGTGAGACAGAGACGGTGTCCGACCCGATCTGGCGTATCTGCCCCAGGGCTTGGTCTTAACGACGGCACTGTCGTTATTAGTAGTATATTTTACCCAGTCCCTGAACAGTATCTAACGCACAGTAATCGCTTAACAAAAACACAATTATTATTATTACCGTCAATAAATACCACCGATGGACTGATCGAATCGGGAGAAACAAAGAACAGGGATAAAAGAAAAAGATTCTGGCTAAATCCACGACACCCCAGCAACACCTTCAAAACTTACTCTTGGTTGGGGCGTTCGTCGAAGTGGTTGGAAGAAGAATACACGCGAAGGAGAAAAAGAATAGTTTTCAGGCTCAGGGGTTCAGACCTGGCCGTCACTTTCTCAGCGATCAAGTCCATCAGACTGATAGGTCGGAAGCCAAAGGACTCGAAGACCGAGAGAAACGGGAGAAACTGAAAAGCAAAAAGAGAAAGCCCTGAAATGCGACCTGGAGTAAATGTGCTGATGTCTGCATTTCTTGGGTGGGGTGCTAGGAATCTTGCACCTCGAATCTGATCTTCTTCTATCGCGGCACTTAGGGCGCTGCTCTGAACACAGCGGGCACTTAACGAGCATTACAATTATCCCTCATCGTTAGTAACAGGATCCCAGATCCGCCTCTTGCCAGCTGCGTGACTTTGGGCCAGTCACTTCACTTCTCTGGGCCTCAGTTACCTCATCTGTAAAATGGGGATTAAAACTGGGAGCCCCACGTGGGACAACCTGATCACCTTGTATCCCCCCCAGCGCTTAGAACAGTGCTCTGCACGTAGTAAGCGCTTAACAAATACCAACATTATTATTAGATCAGCTAATAATAACGAAATAGGGCCCTCAAACTATTCACCCTGTTTGCACTGTCCATTTGCCACGGAGGCTCGATTATCACCTACATTACCTTGGCCCTGAGTAAACTCAGAGAGAGAAAATGAAAGTCTCTTCAGGACAGCATATTCTCGAGACGGGGCAGGATTATGCTCATCTGGCTACTTCACCTTTAACCGGTATCAAGCCCCAAAGGCACTGGGAGTCCGGGACAGGAACTCATTCATTCGACTGCATCTATCGAGCGCTTACTGCGTGCAAAGCACTGTGCTAACACCTTGGGAGAGTACAATACGACAACAATGATCCAGCTGACTGGAGCCCCGATAGAAAATCACCACCTGCATCTGCTGCCGTTTTTAAATATAAAAATAATATATTAAATTATACTATATATGCACATCTATATACATTTTTTTAAATCCCTCAGTCGGTCAACGGAATGAGGATCCGATCCCCGACCTCCCTCTCATTTCCGCCGTAAGGGACTGCGTTCGATCCGGTCGTGTACCCGCCCCAGCGCCTCCATCGCTGCCTGATGCGCGATAAGCCCCGACCAGGCGCCACTGGCAACTCACCTGGGTGATTTTCCAGGTTTCGTAAGTAGCGGCCACACGCTCTGCGATCCCCGTGAACAGGTCCAAATTGTAGTAGCGGAGCTCTCTGCAGGCCTGCAGGATCGCTGCCATCATCCGGAAAGAACAGCTCTCGATATCACCTTGAAGGGAATGGCGTGGAAAGGGTCGGGGGGGGGGGGGGGGGGGGGCCCTCAGGGCCGCCTCCCAGTTTCTCCGTAACACTACGTCCCGGGCAAAAACACCCACCCACCCACACACAACCATCACACATTGCTGTATTTACAAGTAACGGCTTGTAAGGTAACTTCCCTTGCCGCGGGTCCTAGGTTCGATGCTGGTTCCTACCTGCCCCTGTATTTTTATTTTTTTTTTTTTAAGGCCAGGTGGGGCGAATTCTCATTAGAATTGCCAGCGAGCAGATAGCAGAGAGGTGGCTGGCAGAATGATCGACCGACTGATCCGGACGTAAGTGCCGTGGGGCTGAGGCAAATATCAAAATGCTTCAGGGGGACAGACCCAAGTGCACAGGTGACATAGAAGAAATCTGTCAATCAGTGGTATTCACAGAGTGCTCAGTACGTGCCGAGCACGATACGCGGGAGAGTACAGTATAACAGAGTTGGTAGTCACGGTCCCTGCCCGTAACGAGGGATGGTGAATATGCTGGAAAAATGAGGGCTTAGCTGGGGGAGATATCTAGTAGATAGCGATCGATCGCATTTATTGAGCATTTTACCGTGTGCAGAACGCTGTCCTAAGCACGTGAGAGAGCGCAACACGACGATGTAACGGACACGTTCCCCGCCAACGACGAGCTTACGGTCTAGAGGATGACCTTTCCGAAGGGAAGCGAAGGTGAGGAGGGTGGTGGACTGTCAGATACGACACAGGGGGGAGTTTCAGACTAGATGGAGGAGGGATGTGGGCAAGGGTTGGCAACAACTTCGAGATTCGGCGAACGGGTCGGCGTTAGGAGCGCAACGTGCAAGTGGAGCCGTAGTTGGAAATCGGCAAAGGAAATCACTCCAGTCTGTAAGCTCACTGTGGTCAGGGAATGTGCACGCTTATTTTTCTATTGTTCTCTCCCAACTGCTCAGTACAGTGCCCTGCACAAAGTAAGGGCCCGATAAATACGCCTGAATGAATGAATGCGTCCGCTTACTGTTCCGCCGTACGCTCCCGAGCGCTTAGTACAGCGCTCCGCACACGGGAAGCGCTCAATGAATACGACCGCATGAACGAATAGGAAGGGAGGAGCTGACCGAGCCTCCAGTGGCTGCCCCCCCCCCCCCACCTTCTTATCAAACAGAAACTCCAGCCCATCGGAGGGGGCCTGCAGAGTGTGAGGAGAAACTTGGGGAAGCAGCCAGCTGGGGGGTTTCCTAATTTTCCCCACCGATCAGTCTGCGAGGTCGCCGGGGCTTAGGAAGGGGGGCAGCGGAGGCACTCGAACGCTTGATCACACGCCACGGAAACCAGCTTTCCCTTACCGGTGACCCTTTCGCTGCACTTATTCAAGAGGGTGGGAGAACGGTGATCCATTGCCGCTAGAGCCCCGAACATGCGTTGGCTATTATGGATGGTGAACTTGTCTAATTCCATCAGCATTTTCATCTAAAGGGAAGGTAATGGCTTTAACTCCTACTGCGATCGAAAAGAAAGACAGGCGATTCTACGGGATGCAGTGCAGGGGAATCAAACGCGGGACCGCCGGAGGAAGCCACTACAACCCGGACCAGAATGGACTGTTCCCCTCTTGGGGTGAGGCAAAGCGCCACTCTCCCTCCACTTCAGAGTCTTATGCAAATCAGATCTCCACGAGGCTTTCCTCCCCAACTAAGCCCTCTCTGCCCCTCACTCCCTCTCCCTTCTGCCGTCCCCTCCGCGCTTGGATCCGTACCTTTTAAGCACCTGATACCCACCCCATCTCCAGTCCCTACCTACCTGCAATCTATTTCAATATCTGCCTCCCCCTCTAGTCTGTAAGCTCCTTGTGGGCAGGGACTATGCCCAGCAACTGTTTCAGCACAGTGCCGGGCCCACAGCAGGTGCCCGCTAAAGCCGTGGCTCAGTGGAAAGAGCCCGGGCTTCGGAGTCAGAGGTCACGGGTCCGACTCCCGGCTCTGCCGCTTGCCAGCTGTGCGACCGTGGGCGAGTCGCTTCGCTTCTCTGGGCCTCGGTTGCCTCATCTGTAAAACGGGGATTAACCGTGAGCCTCACGTGGGACCGCCCGATGACCCTGTACCTCCCCCAGCGCTTAGAACGGTGCTCTGCACGTAGGAAGCGCTTGGCAGATACCAACATTATTTAATAAAGACCACCGAGGGATTGATTTTGCTTTCTTATTTTATTTTTCTCCTTAGGGGTCCATCACCAGGCTCTTTACCCCCCTTCATCCTTGAGGGCCAAGGACCCCGTCTCATTCCTACCCAGGGATTCCTTCCCGGCACGTGGGACGGTACTTCAGACACGCTAAACGCTCAATTAGCGCTATCACTATTATTTCACCTCTCTGTTACGGCACCGAAAACATGGGTTGATGCAAGGAAGACTTCGTTCCTTCCAGAAGAATAAAAAAGAGGGTTAAGTCCTATTCGGTTACACTCGCCGACACGCTCGTCCGAATCTCCTGTTCAACAACGAGCAGGAGTATTTCTCCGAACCCTTTAACGGGGAGAAGGGTGGAAAGGGTCACAGGGATGCAGGGTCCTATCTACCAGTCGATCCATCGATCAACGGTGTTCACCGAGCGGTTTACTGAGTGCGGAGCACCGTTCTAAGTGCTTGGGAGAGCACAGTTCAGACGGTAGGCACGATCCTAGCCCCCGACGAGTTTAAAACCCGGTGAACCAGTTTCGGCGGCCCACACGGAAAACAGGACCGCCGGGGGTGACTTCGAACAAACAGTCCATCTTTATAAAAGTAGGCAACTTCAGAAAAGAGCAGGCATTCTTACCCAGGAAGAAGTCTTTCCCAGTAAAACGCTGACCTTACCTCCATTTTTTTTTTAAGAGACAAAGGAGCGTTTTTTCCAATACACCTCATCATGGTTTGCAGGGATAAGACGCGTTCTATGGACCAGATCTGTTGATCCACCAGAATCCTGTCAGGAGAGCAAACAAAATCTGATGAAGGCGTGGCCGGAGAGCTTGAGTCAGAACTTCTCTTCTCTGCGCCTCAGTTACCTCATCTGTAAAATGGGGACTGAGACTGTGAGCTCCATGAGGGACACGGACCGTGATCTACCCCGGTGCTTAGAACAGCGCTCGGCACACGGTAAGCGCTTGACGAATACCATTATTATTATTATTATTATTATTATTAAAGGATGGCGGCCGTCCCGCAGACGTATACGGGGGCCCAGGGGGAAATGACCAGCACACAGATTTCATAAAACTCTTCCCGAGTCAATTACGGCCCAACAGGAAAAAAATCCTTTGAAGGTACTCTGAGATTATTTAATAATAACAGTGAATGATTACCAACATTATTATTATTATTATTATTAAGAGCTTACTACGTGTCGAGCGATCAGTCAATGACATCTAGAGCTCTTACCTTATACCCGCACTAAGCGCTTGGGAGCGTACTACACAACCGCGTCGGTAGCTACGTTCTCCGCCCACAGTGAGGTCAGTCTAGAGGAGAAGACAGCTAAACGCTAAGGTGCATCAAGTGGACGACAACAACAATAATGTGGGTATTTGTTAAGCGCTTACTACGTGCCGAGCACCGTTCCAAGCGCTGGGGGAGACGGAGGGGAATCGGGTCGCGCCACGGTCACGGCTCACGGCCTCAATCCCCGTTTTACAGACGAGGTCACTGAGGCACCGAGAAGTGAAGTGACTCGCCCAACGTCACACAGCCGACGGGTGGCCGGGCCGGCATTCGAACCCCTGACCCCCGACTCCAAAGCCCGGGCTCTCTCCACCGAGCGGCTGCTTCAACGTTCGTTTGAAGACGGGCGGATTCTCACGTAGGCTTTTCATTTTCTCCACGGGAACATTCACGTGCCGTCTCCCGCCTCCTGGAGGACCTCCAGAGGCTGCCCATCCGCCTCCGCCTCGCACACAGGCTGCTCGCCGACGGTTTCAGGGCATTCAGTCGCACCGCCCCACCTCATCTCACTTCACCGACGTCCTACTACATCCCAATCCACACATTTCCCTCACCGCGCACCAGTTTGCTCAGCGAAGCCCCATCTCGACTACTTCGCCACTGATCCCTTTCCCATTCCCTCGCCTGGAACTCCCTCCCCTCCACGTACGCCCGACCTCCGCTCGTGCCGCCTTCCAAACGTCACTGAGGTCACATCTCCTTCAAGAGGCTTTTCCCGACCGAGCCCTCCTGTCCTCAGCTCTCTCTCCATTCCGTGCCCTCTGCGCACCTCACTACGAACGAAACCCCTGGACGTTCGCTATCCGTCCCACCCCCGCCTATCCTCGAAGTATATATCTACCGGTTAGTTATTTATTCGTTATTAATTTAACTGCACTTATTGACTGCTTACTGTGAGCTCACTGTGGGAGGGGAACGTGTCTGCTTCTTGCGGTACTCTCCCAAGCGCCGAGAGAGGCGGCGCGGCTCGGTGCGAAGAGCCCGGGCTTGGGGGTCGGAGGTCACGGGTTCGAATCGCGGCTCTGCCACTTGGCAGCTGGGCGACTGTGGGCGGGTCACTTGACTTCTCTGCGCCTCAGTTACCTCATCGGTAAAATGGGGATTAAGACTGTGAGCCTCACGTGGGACGACCCGAGGACCCTGTATCTACCCCAGCGCTTAGAACGGCGCTCCGCACACAGTAAGCACTTAACCGAATACCAACCTTATTATTATTATTATTATTATTACTACAGTGCTTTGCACGCCGTAAGCACGCGATAAATACGACCGAACGAATCCAGGGCACCGCCCTAAGCGCTTGGGAGAGTACAATATAACAACAGATGCGGTCCCTGCCCACCACGAGCGTATTAATGTCTGTCTCCCCCGAAGACTGCACGCTCATTACGGGCAGGGAAGACGTCTGCTAATCCTGTTGGGCCGTACTCTCCGAACTACAGTACGGTGCTCCGCGCATAGTAAGGGCTCAAAGAGCACGATTAATCGACTGATGGAGCAAAGAGACTGAATCTTTCTCCTTCTGCGGTTTACACATCTTTAACACATCTGAGTTTTAAATGTATTTGAATAGTCCCAAACTCAACCTCGGTTACAAAGGAGCATCACCCTTCCTTGATCGGGGCCGAAAGAATTTCAGACCCCTAATTAAATCTGAAAACCCGATTTACGCCATAATCACGCTACGGATAATTTGGGGGAGATTCGCCTTTACCGTTTCGGCTTCGGGATCACTCTTCTTTTAACGATTCCATCGCTGGATTCCCACCTTTGTTTCTCGACAGCGACTCCTATCCAGTTTGGCTTCCGAGGGGCGTCTCCCACACCTCACTTCTCTTCTACAGTCCAGCCCGCATACTTCGCTCCTCTAGAGCTATCCTCCTCACCGTGCCCTCACCTCGCCGGTCTTAATAATGTTGGTATTTGTTAAGCGCTTACTACGTGCAGAGCACTGTTCCAAGCGCCGGGGGGGGGGGGGGGGGGGGGGTAACAAGGTAATCGGGTTGTCCCACGTGAGGCTCCCAGTCTTCATCCCCATTTTACAGATGAGGGAACTGCATCCCAGAGAGGTGAGGTGACCTGCCCACAGTCACGCAGCTGACAAGTGGCAGAGCTGGGATTCGAACCCATGACCTCTGACTGCCAAGCCCGGGCTCTTTCCACTGAGCCACGCTGCAGGTGTCTTGTCACCGACCGCTAGCCCACGGCCCGTCTCTGGCCCGGAACTCCCTCCCGCGGCGTGGCTCAGTGGAAAGAGCCCGGGCTTGGGAGCCAGAGGTCATGGGTTCCAATCCCGGCTCTGCCACCTGTCAGCTGCGTGACTGTGGGCGAGTCACTTTATTTCTCCGTGCCTCACTTACCTCATCTGAAAAATGGGGATGAAGACTGTGAGCCCCACGTGGGACGACCTGATTCCCCTGTGTCTACCCCAGCGCTTAGAACGGCGCTCTGCACAGAGTAAGCGCTTAACAAATACCAACATTATCTCCACCACAAAATAATAATTAAAGATAATAACTGTGGCATTTGTTAATTACTTACTAGGTGCCAAGCCCCGGGCTAAGCACTGGGGGTAAGTACAAGGTAATCCGTTTGGAAACACTCCCTGCCCCACATCAATCTATCGATCGTACGCATCGAGCACTTACTATTTCCAGGGCACTAAATGGTGGTATTTGTTAAGCGCTTACTCTGTGCAAAGCACTGTTCTAAGCGCTGGGGGATACAAGGAGATCGGGCTGTCCCACGTGGGGGCTCACAGTCTTAATCCCCATTTTACAGATGAGGTAACTGAGGCACAGAGAAGTTAAGTGACTTGCCCAAAGTCACACGGCTGGCAAGCGGCAGATCCGGGATTCGAACCCATGAACCCTGACTCCCAAGCCCGGGCTCTTTCCGCTGTGCCACGCTGTTCTAAGCGCTTGGGAGAGTACGGTGCAACAGAATTAGACGGGGGAGAGGAAAAATAACAATAAAAACAATAACGATAATAACCGTGGTAATCGTTCAGCCCTCACTATGTGCCAAGCACTGTATTAGGCACTGGGATAGAGGTAAGGTAGTCAAGTTGGATCCGGTCCCCGTCCCGCATGGGGGTCACAATCTAAGAAGGAAGGAGAACTGGTATCCCCGCCCCCCCCCCCCCGGCCCCCCCGATTTTACAGGTGAGGAAACCGAGGCCCAGAGAAGTGCAGGGCCCTGCCCCAGGTCACACAGCAGGCACGTGGCGAAGCCGGAAGTAGAACCCAGGCCCGCGTGGCTGCCACGGGGGAACTGTCAAGGAAATCATGCAGGACGTTTTCTCACCGCAATCCTGAACGCAGGGCATCCACGTTCTTGCTCGGTTCCATGACCTCCAGAGTAGCCGCTAAGACCGAAAGAGACCGCTCGTCACACTCGTTGATGCGTTCCTATTCGAGACACCAAACGACGGCTCACATTCGGTGTTCTGTCCCCGAACGACAGCGTAAGCGGTTCTGTCGATACGGCGTCACGTGAGGCCTGAGCCGGCCTGCGTTACTAACGATGATGATCACGACGACAATAATCACGATCGGTACATCGGTTTAAGCCCCTACTGGGCTAAGCGCTGCGGCCGATACAACTGAATCAGATGGGAGAGAGTCCCCCGGGGCGTAGAGAGCTCACGGCCCGAGGCACGGGGAGAATGGGCATCTCATCCCCGCTTCACAGACGAAGAGACTGAGGCGCAGAGAAGTGAAGGGATTCATTCAAGCGGAAACCGTGAGCCCGTCGTGGGCAGGGATTGTCTCTCTTCCTAAATTGGACTTTCCAAGCGCTTAGTACAGTGCCCTGCACACAGTAAGTGCTCAGTAAATGCTACTGAAGGAATGAAAGATCACATGGCAGGCAGGCGGAGGAGGAGCTGGGAAGCAGCACATTGGAGTGGATAGAGTACAGGCCTGGGAGGCGGGGGGTCCTGGGTTCTAATCCCGGCCCTGCCACTTGTCTGCTGTGTGACCTCGGGCGAATCACTTCACTTCTCTCAGTCTCACTTACCTCATCTGTAAAATGGGGATCGAGACCGCGAGCCCTGTGAGGGACGGGGACTGTGTCCAACCCCATCTGCTTGGATCCACCCCAGCGCTCAGTACACTGCCTGGCACAGAGTAAGCGCTTAACAAAAACCACAACTGCTACTGATATTAGAATGCTCCCTAGTCGTCTTCTAGCCGAAACCCACACCGAAGGCACACGGGACAGAGATGTATGATGAAAAATACTAGTAGTAATAAAATAATCCACGTAAAATACCGGTTAGAGAAAATTTGGGTTGGGTGAAAATAATAGTGATAACGTTGGTATCTGTTACGCGCTCACTCTGTGCCGAGCACTGTTCTGAGCGCTGGGGGAGACACGGGGGAATCAGGTCGTCCCACGTGGGGCTCACAGTCTCAATCCCCATTTTACAGACGAGGGAACCGAGGCAGCGAGAAGCGAAGTGACTTGCCCAGAGTCGCACAGCTGACAAGCGGCCGATCCGGGATGCGAACCCGTGACCTCCGACTCCAAAGCCCGTGCTCTTTCCGCCGAGCCACGCGGCAGGTTTGCCAAGGCTCAGCGTCCAATTTCACTCCCGCGGAGACTTTCCCAGCTGCCCCGCCGTGCTGGCTACCCACCTCCATCTTCCCCGGACCCTCGGTCAGGTGAATGGACGTGAACAACGGCAACGGAGGAGAGCGCGAGGGGCCGCGCGAGGGAAGGGTCGGCGCGACACACGCAGCCGGCCAAGCACCGAACTACACTTGGAGACGCAACCGCGCCCCAGGATGACGTCCATTACGGAACACGAACGGCAGGACTGATATCGGTCGGTGAGAAACGTCTGATTCGGGAGCCGGGATTTCGGATAGCCGGCCAGTGTCCTTTCGCGTCCCTTACAGGGGTGGCCTCAAACATTTGCAGAGTCGAAATGAGACTCTCTGTCTTTGAGGAATTCACAAAGCCACTAGGTCGTAAGAATCCCAGATATTAGCACCCTCGTCGTCGTCGTCGTTATCGTAAACACGTAGTATCCGTTACGCGATCACTACGTGCCGGGCGCCGTGTTAAGCCCTGGGGTAGATACACGTGATGCGGGTGGGACACGGTCCACGTCCCACACGGGGTTCAGTCTTAATCCCCGTTTGACAGATGAGGTAACTGAAGCATAGAGAAATGAAGTTACTCGCCCAAGGTCACACACAGTAGACAAGTGGTGGAGCCGGGATTAGAACCCAGGTCCTAACTCCCAGGCCCGTGCTCTACCCACTAGACCGTGACCGCACTTTCGGGCCTGCTAAAATACAATATTCCAACTGCACCAAAATCCAAAAGAAGGGTAGAACCCAAAGCAGTTAGCCTGACTATTATTTCTATTTAAGCACTTTCCCTCTCAGGGTCGCCCTTGGAGGGTTTCCGGTCCTCTACCAGTTTCGGCTGTGGGAGGGAGAGTCGATCGGAGGCAGATCCATTCCATTCCTGGGTTGGCCAGTGGCCAGCGAGTGGAAGGCAATCCGCTACAAGTCCAAACTCAACCGTGCTGGGCAGCGGCGCCGCGGGAGACAGTCGAGGGCGGAGACTCGGGTTTCCTGCGCGGAAACCACTTCCGTCTTTTTCCCAAGAAAACCCTACGGATCCGCGACCAGAACGACCGCGGATGGAGAGCGGGGCGCTCTGGCAGAGATGCGTCCGCGGTGTCGCTATGGGTCGGACACGACTCGATGGCCCAGGTCAACTTAAGCACTCACTCTGTGCCGGACGCCACTCCAAACACGAGGATGGATTCAGGGTTACCAGGTTGGACACAGTACTTTGTCATTTATAGGGCTCACAGTCTAGACAGGAGGGAGTAGGATTTAATCCCCACTTTATAAAAGAATAGTCTAGGTAGGAGGGAGTAGGACTTAATCCCCACTTTATAAAAGAATAAATTATAATCGTGGTACTCCTTAAGGACCAACAGTGTGCCTGACACCAGTAAATCGCCGGGCTAGATAGAAGATCATCGGTCGGGCCTCGAGCCCCGTCCCACGTGGGGCCCCCAGACTAGGCAGAAGGGAGAGCAGGGATTTTATCCCCATTTTACAGGTGGGGGAACTGAGGCCCGAAAAGCCAAGTGTCTTTGCCCAAGGTCACCCCTCAGGCCAGTGGACGAGCTGGGATCAAAACCCGCGCCTTCTAACTCCCAGGCCCTTCGCTTTTTCCACTAAGCCACGTGGCTATGAAGGAAATGGGCGTGGAGAAAGAAGGCTTCGGAAAGAACGTGAGCCCGTCAGAAGGCAGGGACCGTCTCTATCTGTTACCGATCTGTACATTCCGAACGCTCAGTACAGTGCTCTGCACACAGTAAGCGCTCAGTAAATACTATCGAATGAATGAACGAAAGAATCTGGCGTAAGGGTTCCGATCCCCGTCTTTTGTCTCACCTGAGCGGCTCTCAGCAAGGTCTGAATCAGGTGAGCGTTCTGGGGGATCTGGAGCTTCACCAGCGCATGGAGACTGTACATCACGTTATCGCAGGGCAAATTCCGGGCTTCTCTCATCACGTGCCGACACAGCTGGCTAAAAGCGGGATGCCGGTACATCTGCTGCCTCTCTGAGGTGCTCTGCTCCTTCGGCATTGCCTTGGCAAGCCTCCACATCGCTCGGAGATACTTGGTACTGGGATACGTGGGGCACGCCGCGAAGTTATCCAACACGGCACCCAGGGAACCGCATTCCCTTAAAGAGACGCCCGGCTCGGAGGGGGAGAATCTCCTCTCCTTCCCGGGAGAAACCTCGACCGGAGAGGGCGGGCCTCGGGGATCCGTCGCCTCCCGCGGTTCGTCGTCGTCATCTGATCCGAGAGAGCACGTGGAGCTCGGACTCACCGGTCGGTCCTCCGATCGGGGCGATCCCATCCTCAGGCCCCGTTTCTGCAGCGCCTCGGCCCCTCTCAGCCGAACGGACGGTGCCCGGCCCGGATACCCGAGAAACCAAGCCGGTGCCCTAAGGGGCTCGTCCCGCGGGAGTCCCCCGGGGATCCAGTTCCGGCAGGCGGGTCCACGGGCGGAGAGGGCCAAAGGGCAGGCTTTCCCCCTAGCCGTTCTCCAGCTGGGGGGGCCAAACGAAGACAGCCCCGCGTGCACTCTTCTGATTGCCCCCAAGAGAGATCCTGTCGACTGATGCATTTTGCTGTCGCGACTGAGAAGCTTTCAAGTGGCGACGGACAACGCCTCTGCCAGAGAGGCTGGGAGGATTCGAGGATTCGCCTGGGAAAGGTAGAAGAAAAAGAGAAGTGAAGCCAACAAAACTTTCCCTCGCCAAGACTAAACTGCCATTCACACCCTGGGTTATTTTCAGCCTTTCACTGGACCCTAACAGAACTGTCCCACCTGCTTGGCGTTAGGGAGTGGGGAGGAGTGATGGCGCACATTTTCATTTTCTTTCTCCCTCTCCAACTTGGGGCGGGGGGGGGGGGGGGCCCAAGAGGCAGGGCTCAGAAAACAAGTGACACAACGCACGAGGAGGAGGGAAAAGACATTACTTGCCGGGGTGGGGAGGGAAGAGAGGTACTGGAAAGTAAAAATATAGACACGAGACCCCCCCCAACCTCCCCCCCCCCCCCACACACAAACCATACATGCGCTTGCCCGCAGAAGGGACAAGTAAAGCACACCTAAGACCAGGGAGACACGCATCGCTCTTGCTTGATCGGGGCCGAAATAATTTCAGACCTCTAAACTGTGAGCTTGTGGTGGGCAGGGATGTGATCGGTCGGCGTTATACTGTCCTCTCCCAAGTGCTTAGTACAGTGCTTCGAATGAACTTAATTTCTGCCATAGCTAGATTATGGCATAATCTGGGGGAAGATTTGCATTTACTAGAATTATTTTTTTAAATGACTATTACTGAATCGCCAGGCCCGTGGATCATGAGGGAGGCGGAGCTGCTTCCCTAACCAGGAGAATAAACATCAAAGAAACTGAAACATCCCCTCAGTGAATCAATTAGGGGTATTTCCTCAGAACCTGGTGAATTCAGAGCACTCTACAGAGTGTTCGGGAGAGTACCAGAGAAGCAAAACTCAAGTTCCCTACCCATAAGGAGTTACCACAGGGCTTAGTTCAGCGCTTTGGTCACAGAAAGTGCTCAACAGATATGACTGAATGAATAAGGAGTTCACGATTTAATGGGGGAGAGACAAAAGTGATTTATAAATCCTGGGGGCAGGAGGAGGAACACGGATAAATCGTAAGCGTGACTTTTTCGATCGGAAACGTGAGCAGAAATAGTTGAATATACTAAGGGTAGCTGTTGCGTTGATGGGACTTGGGCGTCGGGAACGAATCGGGAAACGGCTTCCTAGAGGAGGTAGGATTTTCCAAGGGCTCCGAGTCACCGGAGAAGCCCAAGTCCTGGCAGATTTGGAGTGAGGAGCGGGAAGACGACGTTGCGGAGAGGAATTTTATCTTCTGCCTCGATTAACGAGACGTACATCACCTCGATTCTATTTATCTGCTATTGTTTTAATGAGATGTTCATCCCCTTGACTCTATTTATTCGCCACTGTTCTTGTCTGTCCGTCCCCCGCGATTAGACCGTGAGCCCGTCAGAGGGCAGGGACCGTCTCTACCTGTAACCGATCTGCCCATTCCAAGCGCTTAGTCCGGTGCTCTGCACATAGTAAGCGCTCAATAAATACTACTGAACGAATGAATGAATGGGCAGAGGCTCGATATATACCCAATTGATCGACGGAGCTCAAAACCAGTGGAGGTTTGATCGAGAGGGTTGAAGCCGGGAGAGCTGAGAGTGAGGTACAGCTGGAAGAGAAGTCTCGGGGGAGCAAAAAGGGTTAGGTCGAAGAGCAGTGGATGAAGCAAGCTAGCATATAAAATGGGGAAAGGTAGAGGACAGCAGCAGGTCGAAAAAGGGGCAGGTAACCCAAAAGGAAGAGCCAGACGGACCGCCGAAAGGGTAGCGACAGGGGTGAAAAGCAGCAGCGTGGCACAGCGGACAGAGCACGAGACTGGGAGTCTGCCGTGTGACCTCGGGTGAGTCACTTCACTTCCTCTGTCCCTCAGCTGCCTCATCTGTAACTCGGGTCTAAGCCCGGGAGCCCCACGTGGGCCGACCCGATCGCCTTGGATCTACCCAAGCATTTAAAACAGTGTTCGGCACATAGTGAGTGCTTAACACATACCATGGTTATTATTATAGGTGGCGAAGTTGGAATTAGAATCTAGTTTCTTCTGCCTCCCTGGTCCCGGCTCTACCCAGTAATAATAATTTAAGCGCCTACTGTGTGCCAAGCACTGTTCTAAGCACTGGGGGAGACAGACGGTCATCAGGTTGACCCACGTGGGGCTCACGAGCCCCGTTGCTTCTTAGTACGGTGCCTGGCACACAGTAAGCGCTTAATAAATACCATAATAGTAATTACCATTATCATTATTCTCAGAGTGGCCGGCTGGGGACGTGTACTAGCCCCCCAGAAATAATCCTCCTCCTCCTCCTCTTCCTCCATGGGAAGCTTGAGAATAATAACAACGATGGTATCCGTTCAGCACTTATTATGTGCCAAGCACTGCTCTAAGCACTAGGGTAGATACAAGGTGATCGAGTTGTCCCACGTGGGGCTCACGGTCTTCATCCCCATTTTACAGAGGAGCTCGCTAAGGCACAGAGAAGTTAAGTGGCATGCCCAAGGTCACACAGCAAACAGGCGGAGAAGCAGCATGGCATAGTGGATAGAGCCCGAGCCTGAGAGTCAGGTCACGGGTTCTAATCCCGCCTCTGCCACTTGTCTGCCTTGTCCTTGGGCAAGTCACTTTACTTCTCTGTGCCTCAGTTACCTCATCTGTAAAATGGGGATTAAAAGCGTGAGCCCCACGTGGGACCACCTGATTACCTTGCAATAATGATAATGTCGACGGTATCCGTTAGGCGCTTACTAAGTGCCAAGCTCTGTACTAAGCGCTGGGGTAGATCCAAGGTAAGCAGGTTGTCCCACGTGAGCCTCACGGTCTTCATCCTTTTACAGATGATGTTACTGAGGCACGAAGAAGTTAAGTGACTTCCCCAAGGTCACACAGCTGTTTTGTTTCGCTGTCTGTCCCCCCCCCCCATTTAGACCGTGAGCCCGTAATTGGGCAGGGATTGTCTCCGTTGACGAATTGTACATTCCAAGCGCTCAGTACAGTGCTCTGCGCCCAGTAAGCGCTCAATAAATACAACTGAACGAATGAACGAGGTGGCCGAGCCGGAATTAGAACCCAAGACCTCTGACTCCCAGACCCGGGCTCTTTGCATTAAGCCATGTGCTTCTGGATCTACTCTGGCGCTTAGGACAGTGCTTGGCCCATAGTTAGCCCTTAACAAACGCCATCATCATCATCATCATCATCATCAATCCCAGCTCCACCACCTGTCCGCTGTGTGACCTTGGTCAAGTCACTTGACTTCTCTGGGCCTCAGTTCCCTCATCTGGAAAATGGAGATGAAGACTGTGAGCCCCACGTGGGACAACCTCATCACCCTGTATCCCCCCCCCCCCAGCGCTGAGAACCAGTGCTGAGCATGTAGTAAGCGCTTAAATACCAACATTCTTATTCTTATGATCATTACCGAGCCCCACGTGGGATGGGGGCTGTGACCGACTCCATTAACTTAACAAATGCCATTATTATTATTACTGTGAGCCCCACGTGGGCCCACCCGATGACCCCGTCTCTCCCCCAGCGCTTAGCACAGCGCCCGGCACCTAGTCAGCGCTTAACAAATACCGACATTACTATTCCAACTGAACCCCACGTGGGCCCACCCGCTGACCCTGGATTCCCCGCCCCCCCCCCAGCGCTTAGAGCAGCGGTCGGCCCCTGGTAAGCGCTTCCCAAATACCATCCTCGTCATCGTGATTATAACCACGATATAATATAATAGAGAAGCAGCGTGGCTCAGTGGAAAGAGCCCGGGCTTGGGAGTCGGAGGTCATGAGTTCAAATCCCGGCTCTGCCACTTGCCAGCTGTGGGACTGTGGGCAAGTCGCTTCACTTCTCCGGGCCTCAGTTCCCTCATCTGTAAAATGGGGATGAAGTCTGTGAGCCCCACGTGGGCCGACCTGATTCGCCTGTATCTCCCCCAGCGCTTAGCACAGTGCTCTGCACAGAGTAAGCGCTTCACAACTACCATCCTCGCCATCGTGATTATAATCAGGAGACGACGGGGCGTCCCGCGTGGGGCGGGGCCGGGTCCCACTCCGTTAACTTCGCAAACGGCCTCATCGTCGGTAGCGGCATCTTGCTTGTCTCCGCCCCGGCGCTCAGTACAGTACCCGGCACGTAGGAAGGGTTTAAGAAAGAGGAGGGTGGGGGAGGTGTGGATGGTCCGCCCGGGCCCGCGCCTCCCTCCTCCGTCGGCCCCTCACCTCCGGCGCCCGGCGCGCCTCCACGGGGGCCGCCATGACACCCCCGACACGTGACCCCGCCCCCGACACGTGACCCCGCCCCCCGTCACGTGACCCGTCCCCCGCCGCGGATTCCCGCCCCCGTCACGTGACCCGTCCCCGCCGCGGATTCCCGCCCCCGCCACGTGACCCCTCCCCTGCTCTTTTTTCCCCCCCCCACCCCCGCCACGTGACCCCCGCCCTACGGGGCCCGGCGCGGTCCAAAAGACGCCCGAACAACCCCACCGCAGGGGGGCGGGGCCGCTTCGCCCACCGGGCCTCGGTGGCGCCGGCCCAGCCTCTCCGTCCCCTTTTAACGTTGCTATTTGTTAAGCGCTTACTCTGTGCACAGCGCTGTTCTAAGCGCTGGGGGAGAGACGGGGTCATCGGTGGTCCCACGTGGGGCTCACAGCAACGATAATCATCATCATCGTCATAATAATGATGGTGTTTGTTAAGCCCTTACTCTGTGCACAGCGCTGGTCTAAGCGCTGGGGGAGATAAGGGGTCATCGGGTGGGCCCACGTGGGGCTCACAATAATAATAATAATGATGATCGTTATTATTGTATTTGTTAAGCGCTGGGGGAGATACAGGGTTATGAGGTTGGCCCACGTGAGGCTCACAATCTTCATCCCACTTTCCGTTATCCCTGACGTTAGTGGGCAGGGATGGTCTCTGTCTGTTACCGAATTGCCCATTCCAAGCGCTTAGCGCAGTGCTCTGCACATAATAATAATGTTGGTAGTTGTTAAGCGCTTACTCTGTGCAGAGCACTGTTCTAAGCGCTGGGGGAGACACAGGGGAATCGGGTTGTCCCACGTGGGGCTCCCAGTCTTCATCCCCATTTTACAGACGAGGGAACTGAGGCACGGAGAAGTGAAGTGACTTGCCCACAGTCCCACAGCTGACAAGTGGCAGAGCTGGGATTCGAACTCATGACCTCCGACTCCCAAGCCCGGGCTCTTTCCCCTGAGCCACGCTGCTTCTCATAGTAAGCGCTCAATAAATACTATCGAATAATAATAATAGTGGTGGTATTTGTTAAGCGCTTACTAGGGGCAAAGCCCTGTTCTAAGCGCTGGAGGGGATAGAAGGTGATCGGGTCGCTCCACGTGGGGCTCCCGGTCTTCATCCCCATTTTCCAGAGGAGGTCACCGAGGCCCAGAGAAGTGAAGTGACTTGCCCACGGTCACCCAGCGGACAAGGGGCAGAGGCGGGATTCGAACCCATGACCTCTGACTCCCAAGCCCGGCCTCTTTCTACCGAGCCACGCTGTAGCCTCTGCAGAGAGTGAGCGCTCAAGGTGAGCGCGTCATCGAGTCAGAGGTCATGGGTTCGAATCCCGGCTCTGCCCCTTGTCAGCTCTGTGACTGTGGGCAAGGCACTTCACTTCCCCGGGCCTCAGTTCCCTCATCTGTAAAATGGGGGGGGGGGGGAGGACTGTGAGCCTCACGTGGGACGACCTCATCCCCCTGTATCTCCCCCAGCGCTTAGAACAGTGCTCTGCACGTAGTGAGCGCTTAAAAAATACCAACATTATTATTGAGCAGGGATTGTCTCTGTCCGCCGTCGGATTGTACCCTCCAAGCGCTCAGCGCAGTGCTCTGCACGGAGGGAGCTCGAGGCGAGCCCTTCACGGGGCAGGGCTTGCCTCCGTCCCTGGCAGGATCGTCCCCTCCGAGCGCTCAGCGCAGTGCTCTGCAGGGAGGGAGCTCAAAGCGAGCCCATCACGGGGCGGGGATCGTCCCCTCCAAACGTTCAGCGCAGTGCTCTGCACGGAGGGAGCTCGAGGCGAGCCCTTCACGGGGCAGGGCTTGTCTCCGTCCCTGGCAGGATGGTGCCCCGCACAGAGGGAGCGCAAAGTCCTACCGAGCGAGTGGTGCGGGCTGGCGGAGGGAGGGGGGGGGGGGAGGGTTGCGCGTCCCGGTTGCTAAGCGACCGCGAGGCCCAAGGGGCAGCCCGGCCTTGGCCATGGCCAAACTGGTGCTGGCAGGTCAGTGCCTCCCTCGCCCTGCCCTCCACCTCCCCGCCCCCCCCCCCCCCGGACCCTGTGCCTCCCCCCCACTCGGCTGCACTGGCCCCTCGGCCAGGTCCCCTCGCTCCCCTCTTCATCATCATCACCATCATCACCATGTTGGTGTATGCTGGGGGAGACATAGGGGAATCAGGTGGTCCCACGTGGGGCTCGCAGTCTCCATCCCCGTTTTGCAGATGAGGGAACCGAGGCCCAGAGAAGTGAGGTGACTTGCCCGCGGTCACACGGCCGACGAGTGGCAGAGCCGGGATTCGAACTCGGGAGCCCTGACTCCCAAGCCCGGGCTCTTTCCACTGGGCCCCGCGCATCGTCGTCCTCGGGTTGGTATTTGTTCATCCATTCATTCGTCCATTCAACAGTATCTAATAATAATAATAATATTGGTATTTGTGAAGCGCTTACTAGGTGCCGAGCACTGTTCTGAGCGCTGGGGTAGACACAGGGGAATCAGGTGGCCCCACGTGGGGCTCCCAGTCTTCATCCCCATTTTCCAGATGAGGGAACCGAGGCCCGGAGAAGTGAAGTGACCTGCCCACAGTCCCACAGCCGACGAGTGGCAGAGCTGGGATTCGAACTCAGGAGTCCTGACTCCAAAGCCCGTGCCCTTTCCACTGAGCCACGCTGCTTCTCCATTGAGCGCTTACTATGTGCAGAGCACCGGACTGAGCGCTTGGGATGAACAAGTCGGCCACAGATAGGGACGGTCCCTGCCCTTTGACGGGCTCACGGGCCGATCGGGGGAGACGCACGGACGACAACGATGGCGATAAATAGGGTCGAGGGGAAGAACGTCTCGTAAAAACCGGTGGCGACTAAATAGAATCGAGGCGATGGACAATTCATTAACAAAATAAATAGGGGAATGAAAAATATACAGTTAGAGAAGCAGCGTGGCTCCGTGGAAAGAGCCCGGGCTTGGGAGTCGGAGGTCATGAGTTCGAATGCCGGCTCTGCCACTTGTCAGCCGGGTGACCGTGGGCAAACCGCTTGACTTCTCGGTGCCTCAGTTCCCTCCTCTGTAAAATGGGGATGAAGACGGTGAGCCCCACGTGGGACAACCTGATCACCCTGGATCCACCCCAGCGCTTAGGACAGTGCTCGGCACATAGTAAGCGCTTAACAAATACCGACATGATTATTATACAGTTGAGCGGACGAGTACAGTGCTGAGGGGAGGGGAAGGGAGAGGGGGAGGAGCGGAGGGAAAAGGGGAAAAAGAGGGTTTAGCTGCGGAGAGGTGAAGGGGGGGCGGCAGAGGGAGCAGAGGGAGAAGGGGAGCTCGGCCTGGGAAGGGCTTAGGAATAACAATTTTGATATTTGTTATGGACTTTCTATAGGCCAACTAGTATACTAGTGGTGGGGTAGATAGGAAATGATCAGCATAGAGAAGCAGCGTGGCTCAGTGGAAAGAGCCCGGGCTTGGGAGTCAGAGGTCATGAGTTCGAATTCCCGCTCTGCCACTTGTCAGCCGCGGGACTGTGGGCAAGTCACTTCACTTCTCTGGGCCTCCGTTCCCTCATCTGGAAAATGGGGATTAACCGTGAGCCTCGCGTGGGACGACCTGATTAGCGGATCACCCTGTATCTACCCCAGCGCTTAGAACGGTGGTCCGCACATAGTAAGCGCTTAACAAATGCCAACGTTATTATTATTATTAATCCGATCATTTTCAGGGAGAGCAGATTGCCCCTTCTTTGCTAAGGCAGAAATTCTGGCGGACTACTTGCAGAAAAATCTGCCTAACTTCAGGATCCACAAAATTAAACAGCACCCTGATCTCTGGGAGGTAAGAAGGTTTGGTTTGCTGAAAATTGTCGCGCTCAAATTTCTTTACAAATGCTCGCAGCCGTGCTTTTAATAGCGATGCTATACAATCATTTAAAACTAAGATAAATACTCGGAGTCCGCCCGGGGAATGTAGTTTTTTTGGGGGGGGGGGGGGGGGGGTTAAATGCATTTGTTAAATGCTTACTGTTTGTAAAGCACTGTTCTAGGTGCTGGGGTGCATTCATTCATTCAGTAGTATTTATTGAGCGCTTACTATGTGCAGAGCACTGGACTGAGCGCTTGGAGTGGACAAATCGGCAGCAGAGAGAGACGGTCCCTGCCCTTTGACGGGCTTTCGGTCTAATCGGGGGAGACGGACGGACGAGAACGATGGCAATAAATAGAATCAAGAGCAATAAATAGAATCAAGTACATACATCAGGCTGGACGTAGCCTCTTTCCCCCATGGGACTCGCAGTCTCAGTTGGAGGGAGGAGGATTTAATCCTGTGGCTGACCTGATTATCTTACACCTAGCCAACCGTTAGCACAGTGTTTGGTATGTAGTAAAAGCTTAACAAATACCATTATTTATTATCATTATTATTATTCTCACACATAAGGGACTAGCCTTTCCATTTAAAAATCAGCACCGATAATAATAATAATAGTAATATTGGTATTTGTTAATAATAATAATGTTGGTATTTGTTAAGCGCTTACTATGTGCAGAGCACTGTTCTAAACGCTGGGGGGATACGAGGTGATCGGGTTGTCCTGATGCCTAGATTGTATGGAAGCTCAACCTAATAAGGATAAAGGCTCAATAAATACCAATGACCGATTGAAAAGCAGCGAGGCCTAGTGGGAATAATAACTGTGGTATTTGTTAAGCGCTTACTAGATGCCAGGCACTGTGCTAAGTGCTGGGGTGGAGATAAGCGAATGGGGTTGGACACAGTCCCTGGCCCATGTGGGGCTCACAGTCTCAATCCCCATTTTGCAGATGAGGTGACTGAGGCCCAGAGAAGTGAAGTGGCTCGCCCGAGATCACACAACAGACAAGTGGCGGAGCCGGGATTAGAACCCATGACCTCCTGACTCCCAGGCCTGTGCTCTAGCCACTACAACATGCGGTTTCCCCAGGACTAGGAATCAGAAGACCTCGGTCCCGATCCCGACTCTCCCACTTGCTTGTCATGTCACCTTGGGCAGATCACTTACCTTCTCTGTGCTTCACAGATTCCTCACGTGGAAATGAATTATTTGTTCGCCCCCTTAGACCTAGCGCCATGTGGGACAAGAACTGTGCCTGATCTGACTGCACTGTATATGACACTTAATAAGCATTTAACAGATACCGTTATGATTATAATCGTCGTTATTATTGTTTCTACTACCGGAGCATGCCGTATCTGTAATCGATTTATTTTTATTTATATTAATGTCTGTCTCTCCCCCTCCGGTAGACCGTAAGCTGGTGGTGGGGAGGGAATGTGTCGGTTTATTATAGTATCGTTCTCTCCCAAGCGCTTAGTACAGTGCTCTGCACACGGTACAGTAGATACGATCGAACGGATGAATGAAAATAATAATAATATGAAGATCTGGGTACTTTGTTAAATGCTGTTATATTCCAAGCACTGAACTACAAACTAGGGTAAGTAGAAGAATGACCAGATCCCCCGTGGGGCTCAGTGTCTGAGGAGGAGCGAGGACAGGTATTGAGTTCCCATTTTGCAGATGAGGGAACTGAGGCACAGAGAAATTAAAGACCTGCCCAAGTTAGGCAGTAGGCATGTGGTGGAGCCGAGATGAGAGTCCAGGTCCTCCCATTTCCACGTCCGTACTCTTTCCGCTAGGTCAGATGCTGCTTCCCTAAAATCGGAACTTTCTTTGATCTCTCTGTTTCTAGCGGTGGCTGAAAGACTTATGTACAAAGAATCGGTGGAGCCACAAACTCTCACCAATAATTTGGAGAGAACTTTTGGACCGAGGAGGGAAGGGTCAGCTTTTGGGAGGATTGAACGAGTTCCTAGAATATTCCCAGGTAATGAATGCGTTTGTCCTTGATATACCAAGCAATCCTACGGTTCAATTCTCCCTCTTCGAAAATCTCTTTTCCTTATTTTCTTCATCCCGATTTCTCCTCTTTCAGGATAAATGTAAAATTCCCCACGTCGGGCCTTGGGCCGCATTTTTTAAAATTCTCCTTTGACTCTTCTCGATATGTAGCTTTACTACGGCATCTCCTCAGACATGACCAGTGAGGAGATGCAGCTGATCGCTGAGGAGAATCTTCAGTCTCACATTGAAGTGGAGCTGGAGAGAGAAGAGCGCGAAAGTCTCATTAACCCTTTACAGGTCTGGATTTGCAGGTAGGAGATTATTTACTACAGTGCTGATGAGGCAGTATTAATTCCACAGTGACACTATAACAATTCCAGATGTCTGCTTTACACTCTTACAAAAATAACGCGATTTGCTGGGTAGTTGGAAGAGACTTTTCCTTCCCTGCCTTTTTATTCCGTGGTGTTCGTTAGGTGCTTACTATGTGCCAGGTACTGTACTAAGTGCTGGGGTAGATACAAGATAATTGGGTTGGGCACAGTAAGTGCTCGGTAGATTTACACTAATCGTGCTAATCACGGTCTTAATCCCCATTTTACAGATGATGTAATTGAGGCATAGAGAAGTGAAGTGACTTCCCCAAGGTCACACAGCAGACAAGTGGCAGAATGAGGATTAGAACCCAGATCCTTCTGCCCCCCCAGGCCCCTGCTCTTTCCACTCGGCCACACTGCTCGTCTTCCTGCCTTTCCTTCTCTGTTTCTCTTCTTAAATAATAATAATCATCATTAGGGTATTTGTTAAGCGCTAATATGTGCACAGCACAGTACTAAGCGCCGGGTTGGATCGGACACCGTCTCTCTCTCATGTGGGGCTCACCGTCTCAATCCCCATTTTCCAGATGAGGTAACTGAGGCACAGAGAAGTGAAGTGACTTGCCTAAGGTCATCACCACAGACTCCCAGTCCCGTGCTCTATCCACTACGCCATGCGGCTTCTTTTCACCCCTGTCTTTTCTCTTTCTGTGCCTTCCTTTTGGGTTATATCTGCTCCTTTTGTGACTTCTTACTGCTCTTTTCCAATTCAATTCAGTGTTCCTCTAGTAACAGGAATAATAGTGTTAGTAGGACTGTCAACTCACTATTATATGATATTCTCCCAAATGCTTAGTTCAGTGCTCTGCACACAGTAAGTGCTCAATAAATCCTCCAACAGGCGTTCCGAGCTCCTCTTTTCCCTCTACTCCCTCTGCCATCCCACCTTTACCTCTCCGCAGCTAAACCCTCATTTTCCCCTTTTCCCTCCGCTCCTCCACCTCTCCCTTCCCATCCCCACAGCACCGTACTCGTCCGCTCGACTGTACATATTTTCGTTACCCTATTTATTTTGTTAATGAATTGTACATCGCCTCGATTCTATTTAGTCGCCATCGGTTTTTACGAGACGTTCTTCCCCTCGACTCTGTTTATCGCCATCGTTCTCGTCCGTCCGTCTCCCCCGATCAGACCGTGAGCCCGTCAAACGGCGGGGACTGTCTCTATCTGTTGCCGACTTGTTCATTCCAAGCGCTTAGTACAGTGCTCTGCACATAGTAAGCGCTCAATAAATACTATTGAATGAATGAAATACCATTGACTGATTGATGAGTAAGAGTATTTTCTGAGATCCCCCTCAGAGAAATGCGTTGAATTAAGCATTTTCCCTTCCCTTGAGAATCCCGATTTCTTCCCCTCTTCATTCTTCTAAACTCCCCACCGTCCATCCCCTGTTCTCATTTCCACCATTTTCTTCTTTCCTCCAACAATCAGTCAATCGATCAACCGTATTTATTGACTGCTTATTGGGAGTCAGAAGGATCTGGGTTCTAATCCCGGTTCCGCCACTTGTGCGCTGTGTGACCTTGGGCGAGTCACTTCACTTCTCTGTGCCTCAGTTACCTCATCTGAAAAATGGGAATTAAAATTGTAAGCCCCGTGTGGGTCTTGGACTGCGTCCAACCCGATTGGCTTGTATCTATCCCAGCACTTAGTACAGTGCCTGGGGCATAGTAAGCCCTTAACAAATACCATAAAAAAATAAAATCAAAACTGTCTGCCTACCTTCATCCCCCTAAACCCAAGCAAGGTCAGGAAGTTCTACTCCTTTGGGTATGGATTTTTAATCTCTGAAGAGATTTTACTTAAGACCATATAAATTAATAGTTGTTGAAATTAAAACATTAAACAGTAGCCTCCCTTATGACACAGAGCACTGCTCCTTGCGTACTGACTGTCAGTTCACTGAATTCATTTTCACTGAAATGGTGTCCTTAAATCCGCCTGTTTTTTGTTTAGGAAAAAGGGAAGCATTTTTTTTCTCAGTTTTATGACTATTTGTACTAGGCCAACTAAGAAATCCAGATTCTTGCTGAATTTCTATTTGTCCTCCATATAAGCCAGGAAGCAAAGAGTCCATCAACTAGACTGTTTCAGTGACTTTATATTCCCAGTCCCTCGTGGCATACCGTGGCAAAAAGATGTGAAAATTGAGCTCATTTTTTTCCCCAGACTATTTCATCATTTTGTTTCTGAGAGTGTCCAGTATAAATCTGTCCCTTTAGTCATTTAATCCAGTATTAACTTTTATAGAATTGGCCTGAGAGCCTTTGACAGCATTTATGATCGTTTGAGTCATTTCATTTCAGAGAGCGAGGACTCTTTCTGTCATTTATAGACAAGTGGTTAAATGTATTATTTTGAAATTGCTAGTATGAGAACTAGGAGTCAAAATTGCTGTTTTCGTTTTTGTTTTTTTACCTACAACAAGCACACAATATCTGATTTCTCTGTGGCTGTGTTTCCCTAGCTGTAAAACGAGTGAAACAGTCCCATAACTTCAAAATGGTGGAGAGAATAAATGTTTTAGAACCATGTCACCTCCTCTTCGGTGTAAAAGGACAAGTAAATTGCTTGTGGTTAGGGAACTGGTCTACCCACGCTGTTTTACTGTACCCTTCCCAAGCGCTCAGTACAGCGCTCCGTACCCAGTAAGCGCTCAATAAATACAATCGAGTGATTTTCATCCTCTCTAATATAAATCAGGGCATCTGCTCTCGCATGCTACATTTTGATTCCCATCCTGGCGAGCGGAGAAGTGTTTGGGATGGAGACGGAGATAAGCATCCACCTCCTAGACAGCCACCGGTACCGCAGAATTCTCGAGGGACTCGTCATCGCCGCTCAGGACTTGGCGGCCCCCCTTCTCCGAAACATCTCCAAGCACACCGACTTCGAGAGGGCCTTCTTCGAAGCCGACGTGATCGTCCTCCTCGACGACACCTTGGAAAAGGAGGTCCTGTCACTGGAACATTGCCTCAGAGGGGAGATGATGAAGTGTAGGAGATACGGGTCCCTGATCGAGAAGAACGCCAACCGTGAAGTGAAAGTCATCGTGGCGGGAAGGACCTTTGTGAACCTAAAGACGTTATCGATCGTGAAGTACGCCCCTTCCATCAGGCAGGAGAATGTGATCGCTGTGGCCATGTTACTGGAAAACAAAGCCAAAGCGCTCCTGGCCAGAAAGCTGCGAATAGCATCCTCAGGTGAGTCTGTCGGGATTTGCCCGAGTGCGAAAAGGATTCCAAGCAGCTTGGAGGGAGCAGAAGTTGACCGGGGCATATTTTTAGTAGGTGTTTAGAGCAAGCGAAAAGATCCGCTTCTTAGGATGTGACCTGAGGTACACCGAACTTTGAAAACATCCAACTATTTTGTGCATATTCATTCAGTCGTATTTACTGAGCGCTTATTGTCGGCAGAGCACTGTTCTTAGCGCTTGGAAAGTACAACATGGCAACAAATAGAGACAATCCCTACCCAATAACGGGCTCACAGTCTAGAAATATGTGCCTGTTTATGTACGTGTGTGCAAGCATGTGTGATGAGATTGAGGTTATTCATTCAGTCATATTTATTGAGCGCTTACTGTGTGCAAAGCACTGTACTAAGTGCTTGGGAGAATACAGTAAAACGACAGACACATTCCTGCTCACAACAAGCTCACGGTCAGGTATTGATGAGGACAGACAAGTCCGTTGTTACCGATCTGTACATTCCAAGCGCTTAGTACGGTGCTCTGCACATAGTAAGCGCTCAATAAATACTATTGAATGAGTGAATGAATAAAAGCAGGCTCAACCTCATCCCTGAAAGGTGGGAGAGGTAGATATTTATAATCTGTGGTAGGCCTGGTCTTCTTTCACACCAACAACAGATTCCAGTTAAGTATGGCTCCAGTTTTCATAACTGAAGACAGGGTGAGACTGAAATTGATGACAGGGGAAGGGCGCTGTTGAAGCATGATTTAGAAAAACAAGATAGATGAATAATAATAATAACGGTATTTGTTAAAACGCTTACTATGTGCCAAGCACTGTTCTAAACGCTGGAGGAGATACAAAGTAATCAATTTGTCCCCTCTGGGGCTCACAGTCTTAATCCTCATTTTCCAGATGAGGGAACTGAGGCACAGAGAAGTTAAGTGACTTTCCCAAGGTCACACAACAGACAAGTGGCAGAGCCGGGATTAGAACCCACGACCTCTGACTCCCAAGCCCATGCTCTTGCCACTAAGCCACACTGCTTCTGATGAATGCAAAATGGAGACTGAAAACAAGATGGAGCAAGGCTGGTTAAGAGTTGGCTTCCACATTAGTAAATGTCATCGTTATGATGCAAAACTAGTAGTTCAGTATGGTAACCTCCTATACATATTTGATATGACAATTTTTATTTTATTTTAAGTAGCTCTTATGATTTGCATATTAACTCCGGTCTGCTATACTGTCCTGGAACAATGCTATTTTAATATTTTGTTTTACACTTCCATTTTCATGGAAAGATTGTGAAGTAGGAGACAGCAAAGGGAACAATACTTACAGTCAAAAAAGGTAAATGCTTCCCAGGTTACTGACATTTTTATAGGTTAGTCATAGAAACAAGTTGTGCAGTAAATACAGTTGACTGTTTAAAAATTAGGAAAGACGATCATATATTCTTCTTAAAAAACAACGGGAGACACATTTTTATCTTATTTTTCTTTGCTATTCGGGCAGCTTTGGCATCCATTAATCAGCGGTATTTATCGAGCACTTACTGGGTACAGAACACTAAGCACTTGGGAGGGTGTAGATAGTACAATAGAGTAGGTAGGCCCAATCCCTGCCCACAAGGAAGTTACAGACCCTAGAAGATCAACTAAAGAAAAATAAGTCAAAAAGATAAATATGATGAATCTCCTCCACCCTTAAATGTCCTTTTCTGAATTTACAAACAGGAGTAATCATAATAATAATAATATAGTACTTGTTAAGCGCTTACTATGTGCCAAGCACTGTTCTAAGGGCTGGGGGGGGTGGGGAATACAAGGTAATCAGGTTGTCCCAGGTGGGGCTCATAGTCTTAATCCCCATTTTACAGATGAGGTAACTGAGGCCCAGAGAAGTGAAGTGACTTGCCCAAAGTCACACAGCTGACAAATGGCAGAGCCGGGATTAGAACCCATGACCTCTGACTCCCAAGCCTGTGCTCTTTCCACTGAGCCATGCTGCTTCTCAAAATATGAGATGATAAGGCTTCATCCAGCTCTGGTTCACGTGGCCGTAGGGACGTCCGACGGGTGCAGAGCACTGTACTAAGTGCTTGGGAGAATACAGTGTGACAAGAGACGGACACATTCCTGCCCAAAACAAGCTCCCAGGCAGGTACTGATGAGGACAGACAAGTCCGTTGCCTTCAAAGCGGTCTCAACCTCATCCCTGAAAGGTGGGAGAGGTAGGTATTTATAATCTGTGGTAGGCCTGGTCTTCTTTCACACCGACGACAGAATCCAATTAAGTGTGGCTTAATTTGACAGGGTGGTCTAATGGATAGAGCAGAGAACTGAGAATCTGGAGACCAGGTTCGAGTCTCAGCTTCACCACTGGCCTATTGTGTGACCGTGAGCAAATCACTTGGACTTTCTGGACCTCAGTTTCCTCACCTTTAAAATGGGGATCACGTAATCGCGATCCCTGTGTAGGACAGAGGCTGTGCCTGAGCTCATAACCTCAGGTCTGCCCCAGGGTTTAGCACATAGCAAGCGCTGAGGTAATGCCCATGTTAACGACAGTAATAGTAATGTTATTCTAAGCCATCCTAACTGGCACACAGCAGCCTTTGACCACAGCTTATCTTCTGCCGCCAAAGCAGCCATATTTTGCACCACCGTTTCTTATCCCTGTCATTTCCCCCGTATTCCTCTTCCTCTTGATAAATGATTTAGGCACCAGGAGGGTTGCAGTAAAGTGACACAGTCACAAACAACATGGCCGAGTGGCTAGAGCAGGGGCCTAGGGGTCAGAAGGATCTGGGTTCTAATCCCAGCTCAGCCCCCTGTATGACCTTGGACAAGGCACTTAATAGTATTTGATTGAGTGCTTACTATGTGCAGAGCACTGTTCTAAGCACCTGGGAGAGTACAGTACAACAGAATTAGCAGACATGTTTCTTGCCCTTAATGAGATTACTTAATAATAGTACTTATTTAAGCACATGGCTCAGTGGAAAGAGCCCGGGCTTGGAAGTCAGAGGTCAAGGGGTCGATTCCCGACTCTGCCACTTGTCAGCTGTGTGCCTGTGGGCAAGTCACTTCACTTCTCTGTGCCTCAGTTCCCTCGTCTGTAAAATGGGGATTAAGACTGTGAGCCTCACGTGGGATGACCTGATTATCCGGTATCTCCCCCAGCGCTTAGAACAGTGCTCGGCACATAGTAAGCGCTTAACGAATACCAACGTTATTATGTGCCGAGCACTGTTCTAGGCAGTAGTTACTAGTTAATCAGGTTGGACGCAGCCTCTGTCCCTTATGCGGCTCACACTCTTAATCCCCATTTTACAGATGAGGTAACTGAGGCCAAGAGAAGAGAATTTTCAAGTTAGGTAGACTTACTGGTGTGTAAAGCTGTATTACTTGTCAAATTAGCAAGTGTCCATTTTCGCACAAAGGTCGTTGAATTCTGGGTGCTTGTGCTCTACGGTAATATTCAATCGTATTTATTGAGTGCTCACTGTGTGCAGAGCACTGTCCCAAGTGCTGGTTTTTATTCATTCAATAGTATTTATTGAGCGCTTACTATGTGCAGAGAGCTGTACTAAGCGCTTGGAATGGACAGATCGGTAACAGATACAGTCCCTGCCCTTTGACGGGCTTATAGTCTAATTTTTACCGTCTTGGATGGGTGATCTGAGATCTCTGGGGGAGAATTGTAAATGACTGATTGAAATTTGTTTTGGGTCTCTAGGTAGCAGTTTTCAGCACAACTGTAAACCAGTTTTCAGGTAGTTTTCAGTGTATTCTCTATTTCGGTGTAAAGCATTATGCTTGTTAATGGTTTTCTTCTGCTCCTTGGCAGGGATCAAAGACGTTATAGTTTGGGGAAATATCACCGGCAGCAACTATATTGACTTGAGGAAAGCAAAGCTCTACAGATATGACAGTGCTATTTGGGGCCCTCCTAACTATTCTCGGCCTCTCTTGGGCATGATCTATGACAGGTAAAACATATTTTGTTTTATATTTTGTATAGGAATTACACTAACCCTATGGAGTAAATCGAGGTCAAAATCAGCCGTAGTACAGAAAGCTTGCCGTTTGCGAAAACGGAATGGGACTCTCGTTGCTAACCCACAGATCCATTAAAATAGAGCCAGAGGATGCTATCATTTGTTTGTGATTCCAGTCGATCCATTGCGAAGGGCTAGAATTCAGGATGGTATGTTATCTCCTGCCAGTTTTACTCTCCCTGCTTCAAAATACTACTACTACACGGTGTCCTAAATCTTCTTTTTGTTCTTGCAGTGAATGGATAAATAAGGAATTTATAGCTGAGCTAAATGTGCTGAATTCCAGTCAAAATCGCTCTCAAGCCATTTCACCTGCTCACAGTATAGCCACTACTTTGAAGTATTGGTATCAAGATTCACCTCCAGGGGAGATCGTGTCTTTAGGGGTAATGAGTGACGGTAAAACTTGCTTTTTTTAAACCTCAGAACTTTGTAGATGCCTCGTTTACATGTTTTCACCACAGAGTGTCTCGAGATTTAATTAGTATCTGTCCAGGGAAATACATTAAAAAAAAAAAACCCTCAAATTTTTCTTTGGGTTCTGTAATTGAGTGAGATTTTTTGAAAAATGACAGGTACAAAGCCAATCCTCCCTGCTCATTAGATGATGATAACACTAGTCATTATGACATTTATAAAGCAGTCACTATTTGCCGAGCACTGTGCTAAACACTTGCATAGATGAGAGATAGCCAGACTGAACACAGTCCCTATCCTACCTGGGGCTCACAATCCAAGAGGGGGGCCTAGATTGTGTCTTCTGACTCATTAAATTTCTCAGTTCTTTAGGGAATTTTAATATCATTTTGAACTATATCCACCAGTATGTCATCGCAGAATAAAGCAATTTCAAAGTAACCATGAAAACGTTGCATTAAACAAGCCCGTCACTTCTAATAATTCCTGGGAAATTTGTTATACACTTGGAGACTCATTAATTTTTTCCCTGCCATTAAAATTTCATTTAGTAGTATCCTGAAGCTCACTTTTCAAATTCTGAATCTAACTCCTAGAGTGTAACTAATTTACTGGCTGACTCTGAAGGATCGTAACATTATTTATTATTATTAAACCAGACACGCAAAGCTATCGAAATCTGCACGGTCCCTGGCCTGCGTACCCTCAGTTAAAGTACCACAGATAAAGTCGGGGCCATTTTCAACATTTAGCTGTGCCAAGCGCGGCAAATAAACCTGAGCCCTACAAGGGTCAGAGTCTGGGTCTATCCCTCCTCTATATTCTTTCCCAGGATTTAGTACAGTGCTCTGCACACAGTAAGCCCTTAATAAATACTATTTCTCTACTCCAACTGCCATCCCTCCCATTCTGAAAGACACCATTACATTAAGAGGCAGAAGTTGCAATGTAATAATAATAATAATAATTGTGGTGTTTGTTAAGCGCTCACTATGTGCCAGGCACCGTCCTAAGCGCTGCCGTAGTTACGGGCAAATGGGATTGGACACAGTCCCTGTCCCCTGTGGGGCTCACAGCCTCCATCCCCATTTTCCAGATGAGGGAACGGGAGCACAGAGAAGCGAAGTGACTTGCCCAAGGTTACACAGCAGACAAGTGGCAGAGCCGGGATTAGAACCCATGACCTTCCGACTCCCAGGCCCGGGCTCTATCCAGTACACCAGGCTGCCTCTCTGATGTGATTATGTCATGCAGATGTCTCTCGAACCTCTGATTTGAGAAGCAGCGGGGCTCAGTGGAAAGAGCCCGGGCTTGGGAGTCAGAGTAGTTTGAATCCTACCTCAGCCACTTGTCAGCTGTGTGACTGTGGACAAGTCACTTCACTTCTCTGTGCCTCAGTTACCTCATCTGTAAAATGGGGATTAACTGTGAGCCTCACGTGGAACAACCTGATTACCCTGCATCTACCCCAGCGCTTAGAACAGTGCTTTGCACGTAGGAAGCGCTTAACAAAAACCAACGTTATTATTATTATTATTGTTTGTCCCCTTCCCCGCCTTGTCTCAGCCATTTTGCTCCCCTCCTCGGTCCCTCTTCACAGGGGCGCTGCTTCCTCAATTGCCTCCCTTGCTTACCGCCCGAAGCCGGTCGGGGATAAAGTGTCTTGGCTTTGAAATAAGCAGCGCAGTACTAAGTGGGAATATTTTAGAGCTGTAATAAGTAAAAGGGAAAGTGTCACTGCAATGATAATTATGGCCTTTTTATACTCAAGCTCTCTATGAAACATGGGTTTTTAGTACATCTGAATGGTAGAGAATGGAGGCAAAGAGGCAGAAGTGCTTTGCACGGAAGCATAATTCTGGGCCCTCCAAATCCCGTCGGTATACAGAATAATGAAGTCTGGGTTCCCCGAGGTAACTTTCTTAGGGATGGCATATTTACCAAGTGTGAGACCAAATATTTTAAACTCGGTAGTTTAATTTACGATAGATTGCATTATGCTCTACAAGTGCATTTTTATAGCTGTCAAATACGCCATTACCTCGGCTTTAACGATGATGAAGTAGGGAGACTTCGTTCCGCTACCAACAATTCCTCTACGACTCTGGAGGTGTCATCAGGGGTTTTCATTATTTTGATAGTGTTTCAACGTTGAATTGAAATCTTGGGAGGAGAGTGACTTCCTAGCATGGCCCAGTGGAAAGAGCACGAGTCTGGAAGTCAGAGGACCTGGGTTCTAATCCCAGATCTGCTACATGCCTGCTTTGCGACCTTGCGCAAGCCACTCGCTTCCTTGTGCCTTAGTTACCTCATTTGTAAATGGGGATTCAACACCTGTTCCTTCTTAAATTGTGAGTCCTTTGTGGGAAAAGGATCATGTCTAACCTAATTGTCTATCTTCCCCATATATATATATATATATATATATATATATATATCTATCTTATATCTTGGGAAGCAGCGTGGCTCAGTGGAAAGAGCCTGGGCTTTGGAGTCAGAGGTCATGGGTTCGACACCCGGCTCTGCCACTTGTCAGCTGTGTGACTGTGGGCAAGTCACTTCACTTCTCTGGGCCTCAGTTACCTCATCTGGAAAATGGGGATTAACTGTGAGCCTCACGTGGGATGACCCGATTACCCTGTATCTCCCCCAGTGCTTAGAACAGTGCTCAGCACATAGTAAGTGCTTAACAAATACCAACATTATTATCATTATTACAATATGTCCCTTTCTGTTTTCCTTTGGCAAATCCATACAAAAAGAGAAAGGTGAATAATCGGGAATTACTATGTGTGTAATTACTCTTTGTTTTGGGGGTGGGTGGGTTGGGGGGATTTTTCCTACATTCAGGGCAGTTTGGTGTTCCTGAGGGGATCGTCTTTTCTATGCCTGTGAAATTCCAGAATGGGAAATGGGTTGTCCTCACAGACTTAGAAGATGTTGAAATAAATGAAGAAACAATGAAGGTTCTCGTCAGTGACCTAATTCAGGTAGGTGCAGGTTCTTAGGTATTCTTTGATGAGTTCGTTGCCAACTTAAGCCATTAGATAGAAGAAAAACAGAAATAGAGAAAGTGCATGACCCTAATCTCAGTCATATAGGAATCCCAATATGACTTTTCCAGTATCCTCACATGATTTCCTCACTGTCAATATCCAAACGTGATTTCCTCAAAGACCTCATGTGATGGTCTCATTTTTATTAAAAGGTAATATTCTCTGTACTCTATATGGGGTATTCAAAGAGACCTAAAAGTGAAAATTTCTAAAAAATGGAAATAATGCATAAAAGGATAAGTACTAAACCAAATGTAAAAAAAAAAAAAAATTGGTCAAAAGAAAGTCTTTTGCAGACCCAACAAAAGCAGAGATCTGTAGGGATTCAGCGGGTGGGAGATCAACTTTAGGCAATAGGAGTTATCAGGGAGTGAAGCATGCAGCTTGGGTTGCAGGAGGAAATCAGTGAGGTAAAATAGGAGGGGGTGAGATTATTGAGTACTGTCGTTCAGGACCGGACTTCGCACTGAGTAAATGGAATCATCATGACTTAGTGGATAGGGCGTGGGCGTGGAAATCAGATGGGCCTGGGTTCTAATGCCGGATCTGCCACATGTCTGCTGTGTGACCTTGGACAAGTCACTCACTTCTCTGGGTCTCAATTACCTCCTCTGTAAAATGAGGGATTGAGAGTGTCAGCCCTATGTGGGACAGGGACTGTGTCCGACCTGATTAATTTGTATCTACCCCAGAGTTTAGAACAGTGCTTGGCACATAGTAGGTGCTTAACAAGTGCCATAATCATTATTATTAGAATGGGGAAATTCTTATGGATTCCTGCTGTTAAAGAAGGTAAACACTGTCCCAAGTATTTTCCGAAATCAGGATGAGGTCATAGTAATGGAGCTAGCTAGTCAATGAGATATTCAGGTACATCACTCTCCCCATCCACCAAGCCCTACAAAAAATCACGTCTCCTCCAGGAAGCCTTCCCTGACTAATCTCTCCAGCCTACTTGTCTCCCTACTATATCACCTATGTATTTGAGTCCTCACTTCCCAATCACCTTGTTACACACCCAACCCCCAGTTCTTATGTACATAGTTTAAACTTGGTTGCATCCCCGCCACTTGGCCTAATGGAAAGAGCACGAGCCTTGAGAGTCAGAGGACCTGGGTTCTTATCCTGGCTCTGCCACTTACTTGTTGCGTGACCTTGGGCAAGACAGTTAACTTCTCTGGGCCTTGGTTTCCTCAACTGTAAAATAGGGACTCGATGCCTGTTCTCTCTCCCACTTAGACTGAGAGCCCCATAAGGGGCAGGGACTCTTACCAACATAATATTAATAATAATAATAGTATTTGTTCAACTCTTACTACGCATCAGTGCACTAGTAAGCACTGGGGTGGATACAAGTAAATTAGGTTGGACACAGTTCCTGTCCCACATGGGGCTTATAGTCTTAATCCCTGTTTCACAGATGAGGTAACGGAGGCAGAGAGAAGTTAAGTAATTTGCCCAAGGTCACACAGCAGTCAAGTGGCAGAGCCAGGATTAGAACCCAGGTCCTTCTGTCTCGCAGGCCCATGCTCTGTCCTTTAGGCCATGCTGCTTCCCTAAGTAGGATTATCATGTATCTACCTCGGCTTTTGGAACAGTGCTTGACATCTAGTGAACTCTTAATAAATATCATTATTATTATTATTATTATTAATATCAGTGCCCATCCCCCTCCCAAGCATTTAGTACAGTGCTCTGCATAGACTAAGTGCTTCATAAATGAGATTAATTGGATTGCCTACATATTGCTTGTATCATCCAGGTAAGATACTCTCAAGGATGTTGGATACATATGGGCAAGGACAAGTGTATTCTCCAATTATCCTTAGTAGAGTTTAATTCTGAGCTCGTACATTTATTGGGTTTCAGAGTTGGTCCTGATGACCGAGACCCAGGTAGGTCTTTGAATGTCTTCCAAGCAAGACATGCCCTCTCAGCGGCTTGGAACTCTAAACCCCAGGACATGTAAATGATGTGGCGACGCACTTGTCTAAAGTTCAGTATCCAGAGAGGTATTCCTCTCTGTTCGATATAGCATGGTCAGCCAAGGGGGAAAAACTTGTGGCTGGCTTGGTGATTAGGTGAGCTGTGTCCATTTTGATTTTCCGACTGAGGCAGAGTATGAATTCACTTGAATCGATCAATAAATCGTCTTTATGGAGTACTTACTGTGTGCCGAGCACTGCACGAAGCGCTTGGGACAGAACACAATATAATGAATTTGGTAAACGTATCCCCTGCCCACAGTGAGCTTACAGTTTAAGACAATAAGCCCCATTTTGTAAGCTTCCTTCTTTGAGATCAACAGTTGGAATTTGTGCCTCATTCACTGTAAACCCGTCGATTAGACCGTAAGCCCGTCAAAGGGCAGGGACTGTCTCCATCTGTTGCCGACTTGTTCATCCCAAGTGCTTAGTACAGTGCTCTGCACATAGTAAGCGCTCAATAAATACTATTGAATGAATGAACTTATAGAAGCTTTAAATTTACACAATTTATCACCACCCTTTCTTTCTCCGACCTTCCTAGCCGCAGTTAGGTAATATCTACTTTGAGGGCCGGTGAATGTAGGAAATTCAGAATTAAGCTTTCCTGAGTTGACTCAAGCACAGACTTTATCTTTGACCATTCAACTTCAACAATTCTGAGCGCAAAATGCCCTGCCATCTGGGATTTCCCACTGTGATGGAATTTTTTAAGCGCTCACTCCCTGCCAAGCACCGTGTTAAACACTGGGATTAAAAGACGATAATCAGACAAGACCAAATTCCTGTCCCACACTGGCTCACAATCTAAGAATGGGGGAGCCGGTATCTTATCCCCATTTTAGAAATGAGGAAACTGAAGCTCAAGGGCGTTAAGTGGCCTCACCCAAGGGTTACCCATCAAGCCAGTGACAATGCTGAGATTAAAACCTGGGCCCGCTAACTCTCAGTTTTCAGCTGTCATTAGTTGATTCAGGAAGTTTGACCACATCCTGACCATGGAAAGTGCAAAACTAGGGAAGGGCTTGCTTTACTTCATGACAAATACTGTTAACTGGATCTCAAGTGTCAACCACTCCTAATATTTTGCATTCCCCAAATCATATGTGTATTCCTCTATACAAAACTGGAAATGGATATGAGACAATACTCTCTCCTAACACCCATCATGTAGTCACTATCCTGATCTATGATAAAAAAAAAAGTCAGGAAAAAACTTGTTCCATTTAGAATATATTCTGATGTAATTTTGTTGGTAATTGTATTAGTAAAGCATCACCTGAGGTACAATTAACCCCCTTTCCTCCTCCTGTCCCCCTTTTTTTTTCAGGAGAAACTAGTAGCATTTGGAGAAGCATCAAAATATCAACCATATATTCCAGGTAAGATCTTCATTGAAATATTGTGATGTTGATGATGATGACGATGGCATTTGTTAAGTGCTTACTATGTGCCAAGCACTGTTCTAAGCACTGGATGTTAGAGTAACTATGGAGCATTTGTAATTGTAATATTTGTTAAGCAGTTACTATGTGTCAAGCACTGTAGTAAGTGTTGGGGTAGATACAAGTTAATCAGGTCCAACATGATCCAACACATGGGGGGAGAACAAGTATTGAAACCCCATTTGGCAGATGAGGGAATTGAGGCACAGAGAAGTGAAATGATTTGCCCAAGGTCACACAGCAGGTACCTAGCAAAACCAAGATTAGAACCCAGGTCCTCTGAGTCCCAGCCCATGCTCTTTCCACTGGGCTACGCTGCTTCCACTTGGGCTGTGAATATTTAAAATACTAGGTTCTTCTTCCTTCAAGGTTACAACATTTGAAATTTAATTGCTCCTAGATTATGAACCATTAAACTTCTTAAATTCAATAGCTGCTTGTCAAAAGCTTACTCAGGGAAAAAAAAGCATCTCAATGTCTCAGAACAAATCCATCCATACAGTCAGTCGTATTTATTGAGTGCTTACTGTGTGCAGAGCACTGTACTAAGCATTTGGGAGAGCACGACCCAGCAACAAACAGACACAGTCCCCGCCCACAACGAGCTTACAGTCTTAAGAGAGCCAGCCCTGCTGAGGGACAGTCCCGGTGGAAAGAACTCGGCTCCTCATGGCAGAGAGGATCAAAATTCACCTGGGAAGATTGTTTCTTTGGGTGGCTCCACTGAGTACGTGCAGACCCCCCGGCCTCCCCTCCTAAACATCTTTCCTGGTGGCCTTGGGTCCTTTTCTTTATAATAATAATAATAATAATAATGTTGGTTCCTGCCCCTCCCGCTTGAGTTAGCTCTCTTCCCTCACCATGCTTTGAGAGACTCGGGAGTTGTTGCCCCTTCTATTCTGACTCTGATAATAATGATAATATTCGTTAAGCGCTTACTTTATGCCAAGCACTATACGTGCTGGGGTGGATACAAGCAAATCGAGTTGGACACAGTCCCTGTACCATGAGGGGTTCACGGTCTCAACCCCCATGTTACGGATGAGGAAAATGAGGCCCAGAGAAGTGAAGTGACTTGCCCAAGGTCACCCAGCAGAGAGATGGCGGAACTTGGATGAGAATCCATGATCTTCTGACTCCCAAGCCCGTGGTCTATCCACTACTCCATGCTGCAGCGGTGGTATTTCTTAGCCCTCAAGTGAACTGAAAGAGCCCCAAAGTGGGCTTAGAGAGGGCTAAGGCAGCTGATCATGACGAGGATTTAACATTTGTTAAGTGCTTAACTATGTGCCAAGCACCATACCAAGCGCTGGGGTAGGCACAAAAGAATCAAGTTTGGACACAGTCCCTGTCCCACCTGGGGCTTCACAGTTCAAGGGGGAGGGAGAACAGGTAATAATAATAATAATCATATTTGTTAAGCACTTACTGTGTGCCAAGCACTGTTCTAAGCGCTACATCCAGTTGTGAGCACCAGGTTTCCAGTGTCCTCCCCAACTCCCACATCAGCTGGGTCACAGACCCAGTTCAGGGTGACCTAAAGCCACTGGCCAAGTGGAGCAGCGTAGAAATCTTCAGAGACCAGGGGAACGGAGCGTGAGGGGTGGGAGAGGAGAGGGCAAGTGACAGTAGCAAGATGGGAAAAAGCAGCGAGGGGGGTCGAGGGGGAGAAGGAAGACTCGGTTGCCCTCAGCCTGTCAAAACCCATCACTTATTTAGGTGGGTTGATTGGATCTTTTGACTATATTGCACTCCCAACAAATTAAATTTAGCCGTTCCTTTTTCCACAATGTGCCATCTTGTTGGCATAGCAGGCATTAATGGGGGAATAGAAACGGGTGAAGGTTTAAACTTAGAAGTGTGCGCTGTAACTTGTGAAGAAACAGATGATTAGTTCAGATGTCTGCTTAAGCCTTTCGGTTCATTTATATTTTTACTTTAGTTGTACCTCCTCCAGCTTCACCCCAAACTCAAGAATCCCAGGAAGAAAAGGTCCCTCCTGATGGTATGTTTGCTGAAAAAAAAATCACTCTTCTCATTCAAAGTAGTAAATTTATTTTTGTTAAAAGGAATATACAGGTCTGATTCCCACTTGAAAATGGGAGTTCACACTTCCATTTTTCCTAATCCTTGCAATTCCCGGAATGAGAAAATATACATAATGGGCTTTGAGTTGCTCAGAAATACACTGGGCAAATTATTAACATTATTATTACTGCCTTCGTTATGCGACATTTGTCAACCAATATGTAGATTATTTTGCAGTAACTAATAAATAAGCTATCATCCTAAAGTATCTTTGTTTTTTAATTATATTTTAGAAACCGACAATAAGGACCAGTTCTTTCCTAGCGAATATCAATCGGAGATCCTCGAAGGAGAAAGAAGTTCACTGTACTCAGAGAGTAGGACAACACATTCCTAACAAAATATACCTCATGTGTAGATCTCATAGTTAGGGATTTTTGTCGAAAGAACGCCTAGAAACAGTGCATCAAAATCCTTTTTAATGTGGGGAATGTGTGTCTACGGTATATGCTCACTGATCAGGCCCACAGAAAAAGGAGCGATGCAGAAGAGCAATCAAACAAGGGTATTTAATGAGCGCTCACTCTGTGCAGACACTGTAGTAGCATTTAGGAGAATACAGTATAAGTAGAGACAATCTCTGCCCTCAAAGAGTTTACAATCTAGTGGACAATCTAGAGCAATCATGTAGGTCTGAAAAACATCAATCGATCTAACCCCAACCATCACCAACTAATTGTCCAAGATTCCTTCCCTCCCGTGGCTTCGTGGAAAGAGCGCGGGCTTGGGAGTCAGAGGAGATGGGTTCTAATCCCGGCTCTGACAAGTGTCTGCTGAGTGACCTTGGGCAAGCCACTTAACTTCTCTGTGCCTCAGTTACCTCATCTGGAAAATGGGGATGAAGACTGTGAGCCCTATGTGGGACAGTCTGATTACCATGTATCTACCCCAGCGCTTAGAACAGTGCTTGACACGTAGTAAGTGCCTATCGAATACCATTTTATATATATTCTCTTGCCTCCCCCCACACTCCAATCTCCAGGACCAACATTTCTGAAGCACCTTTCTTCTCCTCTTCTGGTTTGCTGAGCACACTCATGGCCAAAAACCTGTACGGTCTGGGAACATTTTTTTGGTAGAAAACAAATGCTGCTCACGTATTGTAATGTAAATTGGTATGCACATTTGGAAATGTGGTTCCCAGACTTCCTATGAAAGAGATTTGGAAAAACCCTAACCCACCAGCTACCTTTATGTTTGCCTGCCTGTCGCGTCCTGATTTGGTGGGGCAGAAATTCAGGGCTTCCTTCAATTCTCCCTTGGAGAACTCATTGGCTCCTATGGCTTCAATTACCATCTCTACATGGATGATTCTCCAATCTATATCTTCGGCCTCAATGTCTCTCCTTCTCTGCTATCTTGCCTCTCCTCCTTCCTTTAGGACATCTCTATTTGGACGCCCCACCAACACCTTAAACTTGACAGGTCCAAAACAGACCTCTTTATCTTTCTATCCAAGCTCTTTCCTCCTCCTGAATTTCCCATCACTGTAGACAACAACAGTATCGTCCCTTTCTTACAAGCCTGTAATCTTAGCACTCCTCCCTCTCACACGACACACATATTCACTCACCAAATCCTGTCAATTCTACCTTCAGAGCCTACCTCTTCCTCTCCATCCAAACTGTTACCACACTGCTCCAAACACGTAACATATCCCACCTCAAGTACTGCATCGGCCCTCTCGCTGACCGTCCATCTCAACCCTCTCGTGCCGTTCTGCTTCTTGGATAAATTTTCTAAAAAAACCCAAAAACATTCTACGTATAGGTTGCCAAACCTCAAAAACCTCCAGTGGTTGCCCATTCATCTTTGCATGAAACAGAAACTCCTTCTCATCACCTCAGCTACAACTCAGCTTACACACTTTGCTCCTCTAACACCCACCCACTCACGGCACCTCGATTTCTTCTCTATCACCACTGGCCCCACGCTCACGTCCTCCCTCTGGCCGGGAACTTCCAACCCCTTCATATCTGACAGACTACCTCTCTCCCCTTCGTCAAAGCCCTATCGAAATCACATCTCTACCAAGAAGCTTTGAGAAGTAGCTTAGCCTAGGGGAGAAAGCACGGGCCTGGGTTCCAGAGGCACCTGGGTTCTAATTCTGGCTCTGCCGCTTGCTTGCTGTGTTACCTTTGGCAAGTCACTCAACTTCTCTAGGCCTGTCACCCGTCACCCGGGGATGAGTTGGGGAATTGGCACTGTGAGAGTGAGAGACCGGGATCAGAAAAGCTGAGTTTGTATAAAATTTATTCCACGTGGTGAATTGAACTTCCCCTTTGGGAAGAAGGTATTTATTATTCCAGTGACCCTTCACCCATCACTTGCCTCTGTTCTGAAATTCCCTCTCTCTTCATATCCCACAGAGCATCACTCTCCCCACCGTCAAAGCCTTATTAATAATAATGATGGTATTTGTCAAGTGCTTATTATGTGCCAAGCACGGTTCTAAGCACTGGGGTAGATACAAGGTAATCAGGTTGTCTCACGTGGGGCTCACAGTCTTAATCCCCATTTTACAGATGAGAGAGTAACTGAGAGATAGAGAAGTTAAGTGGCTTGCCCAAGGTCACACAGCAGACAAGTGGCAGGGCCAGGATTAGAACCCATGTCCTCTGACTCCCAAGCCCAGGCTCTTTCCAGTGAGCCACGCTGCTTCTCACTGCTTATTAAAAGCACGCCTCCTCCAAGAGGCTTACCCCAAGTGTGCCCTCATTTCCTCTCCTCCCTTCGTGTTGCCTCGGTCTTGTATCTTCATCCTTTATCCGCCCCTCCCTCAGCCCCTCAGCCTTTAAAGTGTAAGTTCACTGTGGACAGGGAATGTGTCTGCTAATTCTCTCGTACTCTCCCAAGTGTTTAGTACGGTGCTCTGCACAGAGTAAGCACTCAATAAATATGATTGGTTGATTAGGCAGGGAAGCTTGGCCTAGGGAGGTTGGGGATGATCCTATTGTTTTATTATTATTATTATCATTGTTATATTGTACTCTCCCAATTGCTTAGTACGGTGCTCGGCATATAGTAAGCACTCTCTAAATACGACTGAATGAACCAAGAGGGGAACAAGGGGGAGGGCTGGGAGCAGAGAAGGAGTCAGTCTCTACGAGGTACCTGACCAAATCTGGAATGGGGGTGGGTGTAGGGGGAGGTTCACAGTGGGGCTAGAAAGGGGTTACTGAGCGCCACGTCTGCTGAACTATGTCATGTACATTCAGTGGACCAGCATGGGCCCAGATGCCTTTGTAGGAGAAAGCCATTGGAGCTCAGTGAAGAGAAGGAAGAACAAAGCAAGAGCCCAGAGAGAAACCTAAATGTGACACATTCATCTCTAAATCTTCCCATTCGTTCTTTCACAGATACTGAATCTGACCCCTTGGATCTGTTGACTGAATGAAAGACCGATTCTTGGAACGACTTTTGCTAGCCTGATGAAGTTTTTAATTAACTGGGTTTTGAAGACTGTAAGTAACAGGGTTAACCGATGTTGGCAGTAAGGATTTGTCGACGGCAATGTGTTTTTTTTTTTTCCTGGCGAGTCCACCTGATAATGATTCTCAAGGTTTGTTTCAGAGTAGTTCCATGAAATTCGTGTTTTTGGACAAAACGTGCCTATCTTAAAACAACAATAAAATTCATTTTATGGTATAACCGTATATTGAAATAAAACATTTGAATTTTCAGTTTCAGAAGATGACCAGGATCCCCAAAATATAAGGAAGTTGATGCTAGGCCTACTTTAGAATTCCAATTAACCATGCATCACTCAATCAATCGATCATTTTTATTGAGCGCTCACTGTGTGCTGAGCACTCTCTGTATTAATGTCAGTATTTGTTAAGCGCTTACTGTGTGTCAAGCAGTGTTCTAAGCACTAGAGTAGATTCAAGCTAACCAAGTTAGACGTAGTCCCTGTCCCACACTCTTTTTTTTTTTTTTGGCATTTGTTAAGCACTTGCTTTGTGCCAAGCACATACTTAGCACTGGGGTAGGTACCAGCTAATCAGGTTGGACAAAATCCATGTCCCATATGGGACTCAGAGTCTTAATCCCCATTTTTCAGGCCAATTTCCCCACTTAATAATAATAATGGTATTTGTTAAGCGCTTACTATGAACAGAGCACTGTTCTAAGCGCTGGGGTAGAAACAGGATAATCAGGTTTCACGAGATGTTCTTCCCCTTGACGCTGTTCATTGCCATTGTTCTCGTCTGTCCGTCTCCCCCGATTAGACCGTAAGCCCGTCAAACGGCAGGGACTGTCTCTATCTGTTGCCGACTTGTTCATCCCAAGCGCTTAGTACAGTGCTCTGCACATAGTAAGCGCTCAATAAATACTACTGAATGAATTGAATGAAAGGTTGGCCCACGTGGGACTCACAGTCTTAATCCCCATTTTACAGATGAGCTGAGGCACAGAGAAGTGAAGTCACTCGCCCTAGGTCACCCAGCAGACAAGTGGTGGAGTCAGCATTAGAACCCATGACCTCTGACTCCCAAGCCCGTGCTCTTTCCACTAAACCACGCTGCTTCACTTATCCCACTTGCCTGACACTTACCTTCCAGAAACAAAGATGAATCACATCTTTGTAAGAGTAAGGCACTGAGTGAATAAAGAGAATGATGGTCGTTGGAACATTTCTCGTGTATTTTTAAATTGTACATGTCGCATGATATCTCAAGCTGTCTTCTCAATTCATTTTAGGAAAAAAAAGTGTATTTCCCTTTTCAAAGTGAAGATTAGCTGATTTCAAAACACTGTATCTTAAGATGAGGGGGCTAACTGTGAGAGGATTTAGTCTGTCAGACCTTTTATAAGAATATGATGAGCCGGCATTATGCTCAAGAAAGCAAATCAGATCTCCAGGATAAAACATAAACAATCCAAAGAAGGTCTAGAGCAACTGATAGACGCAAGAAAAAGCAGAAGGTTTTGCATTTTCCTTCAATCATCGGAAGAGATTCCCCTCGAGACCACTATGAATCATTATCCTGTTTCCTAAAATGGGTGCCGCTCAGTTATTATTAATGGCATTTGTTAAGCGCTTACTATGTGCAAAGCACTGTTCTAAGCGCTGGGGAGGCTACAAGGTGATAAAGTTGTCCCACGTGGGGCTCACAGTCTTAATCTCCATTTTACAGATGGGGTAACTGAGGCGCAGAGAAATGAAATGACTTGCCCAAAGTCACACAGCTGACAAGTGGCTGAGCTGGGATATGAACGCATGACCTCTGACTCTCAAGCCCAGGCTCTTTCCACTGAGCCACGCTGCTTCTGCTGCTCAGTTAGCAGGAACACTGTCACTGAGGGTGTGCATGCATTCTCAATAAATGAAGATTGGGTGTTAAAGCAACCATGTCAACATGATGGCGCAATGGATAGAGCCCCGGCCTGGGAGTTAAAAGTTCATGGGTTCTAATCCTGGCTCTGCCACCTGCCTGCTGTTTGACCTTGGGAAAGTCACTTTACTTCTCTGAGCCTCATTTACCTCATCTGTGAAATGGGGATTAAGACTGGGAGCCCCAGGTGGGACATGGAATGTGTCCACCTTGGTGATCTTGGATCTATCCCAGCGCTTTGTCCAGTGCCCGGCGCATAGTGAGCACTTAACTAATACCATTATTATTATTATTATTATTGTTAATTGACATTCAGTTATTGGGAAATCAAATACTGTAGACAACTCCCCCTTTTTGGTTGGCTAGAGCCGCCTCAGTCATCTGCCTCTTTCCATCGTAATCAATAACATTTGTTGGATGGATGTTGTTGGATCTGATGGCTCAAAGGAGCAGGGGGAAGGGCTCAAAATATGGCAACCCCCATGTACCACCCTAAAGGCTACTAGGATCAATTAATAATAATTACGTCGATGGTATTTGTTGAGCCCTCACTATGTGCCAAGCAGTGTTCTAAGCGCAGGGGTAGAGACAGGGTAATCAGGTTGACCCACGTGGGGCTCACAGTCTTAATCCCCATTTTCCAGATGAGGTCACTGAGGCAAGAGAAGTTGAGTCACTTGCCCAAAGTCACGTAGCTGACACGTGGCAGAGTTGGGATAAGAACCCATGACCTCTGACTCCCAAGCCTGTGTTTTTTCTACTAAGCCATGCTGCTTCTCTAAAGTGCTTGGCCATCTCAGAACACATAATAATGGTAATGTTGGTATCTGAAAAGCGCTTACCATGTGCAGAGCACCGTGCTAAGCGCTGGGGGAGATACAGGGTAATCAGGTTGTCCCACATGAGGCTCACAGTTAATCCCCATTTTACAGATGAGGTAAGTGAGGCCCAGAGAAGTGAAGTGACTTGCCCACAGTCACACAGCGGACAAGTGGCAGAGCCGGGATTCGAACCCATGACCTCCGACTCCCAAGCCCGGGCTCTTTCCACTGAGCCACGCTGCTTCTCATAAGTGACCCAGGGATTACTCTTAGCCCAACCTGACACAGTTCATCAAGCCAGATTATTCCATTAGGATGGAAGGAAACTTCCTACCAGGACAGCGATCCTACCAAAAGGGTTGAACAGGTATGCGACCTTGCCCGTGGGAATCCTGCTACGGGACCGGAAGAGAAGCGATGGAGGTGGGAGAAAAGGCAAGGGAATGAACTCTAGACTTTAAGCTCCCTGCGGGCGGGGCTCGTGACTACTAACTCTATTGCCTTGTCCTCTCCCGAGCCCTTAGTACAGCGCTCTGCACACAGTAAGTGTTCAATACGTACCTCTGGTTGACTGAACGGAACCTCAGAGGGCTAACTAAGATCATCATTAAGGTCAGACGTGGATGGATATTGAAAGAGAAAGGACGCGTTACCTGTTAACATACAATCAGCACCGCTGCCTAAAGTTCTGTTGTTTGGACTCCCTGATGCACCCCTTGAAAGAATCTAACAGAAGAAGTCATCTTGCACCGTTAATTTTATCCCAACTTTGAACCTGGCATTAAAAATGGCAGTAACGATAGTGTTCTTCCCCCAGTAACCACTCAGATACCATCCGTCGGGCATTGAGCTAAGCTCCGGGGTAGATACGGTAATGGTAATAACAACAGTAATAATGGGGATTGAGACTGTGAGCCCCATGTGGGATTATGTTGGGATTTGTTAAGCGCTTACTATGTGCAGAGCACTGTTCTAAGCTCTGGGGCAGACACAGGGGAATCAGGTTGTCCCATGTGGGGCTCGCAGTCTTCATCCCCATTTTACGGATGAGGGAACCGAGGCCCAGAGAAGTGAAGTGACTTGCCCACAGTCACCCAGCTGACAAGTGGCAGAGCTGGGATTCGAACTCATGATCTCTGACTCCAAAGCCCGGGCTCTTTCCACTGAGCCACGCTGCTTCTCCTGGACTATGTCCAACCTGATTACCTTGTGTCTACCCCAGGGTCTAGCAAAGTGCCTGGCACACAGTAAAGACTTAACAAATACCAAAAAAAAAAAAGGAAGTCTACCTAAATCGCCCTGTCGGCTCTCACCCCCTTACTTAGAGAAACAATGTAGCCTAGTGGGAAAACCCCAGGCCCGAGTGTTAGAGGGCCTGAATTCTAATGCCGGCTCCACCACCTCTCTGCAGCGTAATCTCGGTGCGGTTGCTTCACTTCTTCGTGCATCGGTTCCCTCATCTCCCAGATGGAAATTCAAGATCTGTTCTCCCTCCTACTCAGACTGTGAACCCCATGTGGGACCTGATTATCTTGTACTACTCCAGCGCTTAGTACAATGCTTGGCACTTAAGTACTTGACAAATACCAAGTTATTATTATTATTTCTTGTCCTTTCTCCCTCCCACTGCAGCACCCCATGCCCTTTTCACTTCTCCGCAGCCAACCGCATCACTGTGTCTAACTGCCCACCTCTTGCTCACACCCCTCCCCCCGGCTGGAACTCCCCTTAAATCAATTAATGGCTTTATTGTACCCTTTCTATGTGCAGAGTACTGAACTAAACTCTTGGGAAAACACAATACAATAGAATTGGTCACTGACCCCCCTCCCACCCTCCCCTTTGAAGTCATATACGAAGCAGGTGGAGGTTCCAGGCCGGAAGGAAGACATGAGCAAGGAGTCGGCAGCGGGAGGAATGAGACTGCAGTACAATAAGTAGATTGGTATTAGGAGAGCGAAGTGTGTGAGATGGGTCGGAGTAGAGAACGGTAAGGTAAGGCAGAAAGTCATAAGCTCTAGTCAGAAGGTCATGAGTTCTGATCCTGAATCTGCCCCTTGTCTGCTGTATGGCCTTGGGCAAATCAGTTTACCTCTCTGTGCCTCAGTTACCTCATCCTCAAATGGGGATTAAGAATGCGAGCCCCTTGCGGGACAGGGACTTGGTCCAACCCCATTTACTTGAATCCACCTCAGTGCTTAGTGTAGTGTCTGACACATAGTAAGCTCTTAACAGATAGCACAATTAGTATTATTGTCAGGAGGAGAGCTGATTGAGTGCCTTAAAGACTTAGAGAAGCAGCGTGGCTCAGTGGAAAGAGCACGGGCTTGGGAGTCAGAGGTCATGGGTTCAACTCCCGAGTCCGCGACTTGTCCTCTGTGTGACCGCGGGCGAGTCACTTAACTTCTTTGTGCCTCAGTTGCTTCATCTTTAAAATGGAGATTAAAACTGTGAACCCCACGTGGGACAACCTGATCACCCTGTATCTACCCCAGCGCTGAGAACAGTGCTCTGCACATAGTAAGCGCTTAACAAATGCCAACGTTATCATTAAAGCCGTAGGTAAGGAGTTTCCGTTAGATACAGAGGCGAATGGGCACGGCCTGGAGTTTTGCGAGGAGTGGGGAGATGTACGCTGAACGATTTATTTCCAGAAGTCACTGCCCAAGTTTGAGAACCTGCATGTCTTCCGTGTGCTACCCCGCGGACTACTTGGTTCAAAGCTGTGGACCAAGTTGAGACTAAAGAAAGCTTTCTTTCTGAATAACCTTTTAAGAGCAAGACAAATAAGGGTTTGCGTGGGGAACTCAGGCTGGTGACTATTCTCCCGGGAGGCCCTGACGCTTCCGTACCTTGTCACGTTATATCACAGCTTGCCACGTTCTGCTGCATAACTCCATCGAATGACACCCCAGAACACCATTTGACGAGAGCGAACGGGACAGATGGGCAAGCAGATAAAGGTTCCCTCCTATAGCACAAGCAGCACGTGGGAAGCAGCAGAGAGTTTGCTGACTCTCCACATTAGTTCGGTGCATCTGTGAGGAACCGGAGCATATAAAATATGGCCTCGATCCCCAGTAAAAATCTGAGGAATGGTGTTTTTGGTGGACTGATGGCTGTAATTCCATTTGTATTTATCTTCTCCTCGGTCACACACACACACACACTTCAGCTTGAGTGTGCAGTTTTTTCTGATCTGTACTCTAGGGAGGAGGCACTCCTTAGGAAAGAGGGATCCAATAAGCAGCTCACTCACGTGTACACAAAAGGGCATGACAATCATTCATTCAATCATATTTATTGAGCTCTTAATGTGTGCAAAGCACTGTACTAAATTCTTGGGAGAGTACAATAGGACAACAGATTAATTGCTGCCCACAACACGCTCCCAGTCTAGAGGGGGAGAAAGACATTAATATAGACACTCTAGGTGTCCACCCTAACCTCTGATTTTTTGTTGATGTTGGTATTTGTTAAGCGCTTACTACGTGCAAAGCGCTGTTTTAAGTGCTGGGGAGGAGACAAGATGATCGGGTTGTCCCGCGTGGGGTTCACGGTCTTAATCCCCGTTTTACAGATGAGGTAACTGAGGCCCAGAGAAGTCAAGCAAGCCCAGGGAAAGATTCTTCTCTTGCGTTCACCTGACACTTAGCAAAAATTAAGGAATCTAGTCTGCATTTTTCTTCTCTCTTTACTAATGAGCCAGAAAACACGGGAAAATTCCAACTGAGAAGCAGCATCGCTTAGTGCATAAAGCAAGGGCCTGGGAGTCAGAAAGACCTGGATTCTCATCCCAGCTCCTGCCACTTGTCCGCCGTGTGAGCTTAAGCAAGTCACTTCTCTGTGCCTCAATTACCTCACTGTAAAATGGGGATGAAGACTGTGACTCCCATGTGAGCCGGGGCCAATGCCCAACTTAATTAGCTTGTATCTACCCACCCCCAGCGCTTAGTACAGTGCCTGGCACAGAATAAGCCCTTAACAAATGCCATTAAAAAAAACTGGCTTTAAGCACTTGGGTGAACTTCTTTCTATTTCTCCTAGTGAAGTCACCGTAAGTTCTTTCGTGGCCTAGTAGTAATGAACAGTGGAGGCTTCCAAAGCTTACGAGAGGGTGTCAGCAAGAAAAGCCGCTTAGTTTTCCTAGAAGAATTTTAAGGAGAGAATCCTTCATGATTCCTTAAAAAAATACATCGAGTTCAGTCCTGCCTTACCCAATAAATCATAACTGTTTATTGAGAGCCTACTGTGTGCAGACCGCTGAACTAAGTGTCAGGGATGGTGTAATAGAGCTAGAAGACATAATCCCTAACTTCAAGGAGTTTACCATCTCATCAGGGAGGTAGGCACAAAATGCATTTCGGATAGGAGGGAAAGAAAGAAGAGATGGCTACGTGGATGAGTAAATGCTAACATGAGAGAGTCGGCACGCCAAACTGCCCTCTTTAGCTCTCGGTGGCTTTAAAGGCATAGGTTTGGAGGCAGAGGAATAGCATCCAGGAAGCCCCTACATTTCTCCCAGCCTTGACAGTCTGTATATCCAGGATAATAATAATATTGGTATTTGTTAAGCGCTTACTATGTGGAGAGCACTGTTCTAAGCGCTGGGGTAGATACAGGGTAATCAGGTTGTCCCACGTGAGACTCGCAGTTAATCCCCATTTTCCAGATGAGGGAACTGAGGCCCAGAGAAGTGAAGTGACTTGCCCACAGTCACACAGCTGACAAGTGGCAAAGTCGGGATTCGAACCCGTGAACTCTGACTCCCAAGCCCGGGCTCTTTGCACTGAGCCACGCTGCTTCTCTAGCCACGCTGCTTCTCTAAGCAGGACTGAACTTGATGTATTTTTTAAGGAATCATGAAGGATTCTCTCTTTAAAATTCTTCTAGGAAAACTAAGCAGCTTTTCTTGCTGACACCCTCTCATTAGCTTTGTAAGCCTCCACTGTTCAATTCTACTGGGCCATAAAAGAACTTACGGTGACTTCACTAGATGAAATAGACAGAAGGATCAAATTATATCCTTAACTGGCTGTTCCTCCTTGGGTGGAGAAGTGTGCCCCTCTGATGAGTCTTTCTAAAACTTTGGTCTGGTTCACCTAGACCAACCTACTATCTTGGAAAGAGCTGAATTAGGCCCAAGAAAGATATCTGTTCCCTTTTTCTATAAAATTTCGAGAGAGGGGACGTCACTCCTATCTGGTTACTGTGGTACAGCGTCTTGCCAGAAAAAAAATCCCCAGCTCAACGTTTGGAGGTCAAAGGAGCACCTCGTCTCGATCACGAAGCCGCAGATGAATATGATTTGCCTCGGTGATGTATTCTTTTCATCTGACCTGGGTGGTAAGGTTTAATTTTCTTTCCGGTGCTGAAGAACAAAGATAGCTAGATTGTAAGCTTCTTTGTGGGCCGGAATCCTGTCCGTGAACTGTATCGTGATATATGTGTGTTTGTATAAGGTAAAGCACTTATTATGTACCAAGAACTGGTGTGGATACAGCATAATCAGGTCAGACACAGTCACTGTCGCATGTGGGGCTCACATGGGACTCACAGTCCAAGAGGAAGGGGGAACAGGTCCCTAGTTTACAGATGTGGAAATGGAGACGCGGAGAATAATAATAATAGTAATAATGGTATTTGTTGAGCGCTTCCTATGTGCCTAGTACTGTTCTAAGCACTGGGGTAGATACAAGGTAATGAGGTTGCCCACGTGGGGCTCACAGTCTTAATCCCCATTTTCCAGATAAGGTAACTGAGGCACAGAGAAGTTCAGTGACTTGCCCAAAGTCACCCAGCTGGTAAGCGGCAGAGCTGGGATTAGAACCCACAATCTCTGAATCCCAAACCTGTGCTCTTTCCACTAAGCCACGCCGCTTTTGAAAAGTCACAGAGCAAGCAAGTAGCAGAACTGGGATTAGAACCCAGATCCGCTGACTCCCAGTCCTGGGCTCTTTCCACTAGGCCACACAACTTCTCACAAACTCTGTCCAAAGTAAGTACTCCATAAATACCACTGACTGATTGGCTGATCACCCCCTGGGTAATTTTTATTAAGTTACAAGCTGCTTCCTAACCTGGCCCAAGCAAAGAGCAGAGAACGGAACTGTCAACTGAAATGGATAAATCCAGTGGTTCATCATCCTGTGCCTGGTTTTTCCCCAGGTTCATTCATTCATAATCCCTCTAAACTGAAAGCCTGTTGTGGGCAGGGAGCTTGTCTACCCAGCTGTATTGTGTAATAATAATAATAATAACGTTGGTATTTGTTAAGTGCTTACTATGTGCAGAGCACTGTTCTAAGCGCTGGGGTAGATACAGGGCAATCAGGTTGTCCCACGTGAGGATCACAGTCTTATTCCCCATTTTCCAGATGAGGGAACTGAGGCCCAGAGAAGTGAAGTGACTTGCCCACAGTCACACAGCTGACAAGTGGCAGAGCTGGGATTCGAACCCATGACCTCTGACTCCCAAGCCCGTGCTCTTTCCACTGAGCCAGGCTGCATAGAGTAAGCGCTCGGTAAATACCGATGATGGATTGATCAACGATTGAGAAGTCTGTCCAAAAGCGACTACAATCCCTTTCCATCGGTGGATGTGAGATCTGACCTTGAAATCTGGACTTCTAAGTAAATACCATCAATTGGCTGATAAAGCCTTGAGTTGACTGATCGTATCTGCCGAGTCTCTTGTACTGTATTCTCTCCCAAACACTTAGTACAGTGCTCTGCGCACGGCGAACTCTCGATAAACCCCACGGATTGACGGATCGACGCATTTTACACCATGAGCATTCGGTTGCATCTATAGGCAAAGTGTCAGACCCGATGAGCCCTCTAAGAGCTTTCCTTTAACGCGGGGTCCCTCCGAAGGACTTGGGAAGAGGGAAGAATTAAGGTTTTGAGTTTGATCTTCATTTTGAGGACAAATGCAAAACGGGAAATATTTCGGTCGCCAACAGTGAGAGCATCGATCAATCATCCGTATATATTGAGCGCTTTGTGTGCAGAGCACTACACTAAGCCCTTGGGACAGTACAATATAACAGAGTTGGGTAGGCATGTTCCCGGACCACGGTGAGCTTACGGTCTACGGAGGGAGACAGACTTTAATATAAATTATGGTTATGTATATAAGTGCTGTTAGGCTGAAAGGGGGCTAAATAAAGGGTGTATATTTAGTGAGAGGGTCACTCAGTGGGAGAAGAGGAAATGAGGACTTAGGGAAGGCCTCTTGGAGGAGATGTGCTTTCAATAAGGTTCATTCATTCATTCAATAGTATTTATTGAGCGCTTACTATGTGCAGAGCACTGGACTAAGCGCTTGGAATGGACAAATCGGTAACAGACAGAGACAGTCCCTGCCCCCTGACGGGCTCGCGGTCTAATCGGGGGAGACGGACAGACGAGAACGATAGCAGTAAATAGAATCGAGGGGATGAACATCTCACTAAAACAATAGCAAATAAATAGAATTAAGGCGATGTACAGTTCATTAACAAAATAAATAAGGTTCTGAAGGTGGGGAGAACGATCGTCTGTCAGAGATGAAGAGGGAGAGCATTCCAGACCAGAGGTGGGACGTGGGCGAGAGGTCCTCAGTGAGATAGATGAGCCCTCTCTTCCATTGCCCAAACGCTCTCTCCTTCCAAACAAGGATGTGGGGCCAAATCCCGAGCTTTTATCCATGAGGTTGATTTATTTGGTGAGGAGAACCAGCTGGCTCATCACTTCACAGCCTGGCGTTTTTAAGTATCAGCAGCCTTTGAAGTTGTTGACCTCCAGGGTCCACTGAACCTTCACCGACTCAGCTTCTCTCTCAGAGAGTTCCCAGAAATGGTAAAGGAATATCTGTTCATCTAGCCTGAAGGCCGGGGCTTTTCAGAAACCACAGAGTTCTATTTCATTAATCTTTCCATTCCACTCGTCTGTAAAGCTTCCAGGGGAAATACGTAGGCAATATGGGCAAATGAACCATGAAATGAACGACCTGTAGCTCTGAATTTTCTTTTCACCTGGCTGGGTGATTGTACAAAGTGTCAGAATGAGCCAGTGGCGTGGATGGGAGTGAGACTGCTGCTGTTGGTGCTAAGGATTTGGGGAATCAGCATGGCTTTAATGGAAAGAGACCTGGGACGGGGAATCAGGAGACCCAGGTTCTAATCCCCGATCGCCCCTTTATCCGCTCTGTGACCTCAGTCAAGTCGTTTAACCTCGCAGTCTCAGTTTCCTCATCTAGAAGATGCGCTCCTTGTTTCTTGGACTGGGAGCCCACGTGGGGTAGCGACTGCGTCTGATCATCTTGCGTCTATCTATCAATGGTATTTATTGAGCATTTACTGCGTGCGGAGCACAGAACAATAAAACAGAGTCGGTAGATGTGATCCCTGCTACACAAGAATCTAATCCCGTCTCTGCCGCTCGTCTGCTGTGTAACCTTGGGCAAGTCACTTCACTTCCCTGGGCCTCAGTTACCTCATCTTTAAGACGGGGATTAATACTGAGAATCCCAGGTGAGACATGGACTGTGTCCAACCCGATGAACTGGCACTCATTCATTCAATCCTATTTGTTGAGTGCTTACTGTGTGCAGAGCCCGTCTTGTCTTACGCTGTTCTGTCACCTCTGACCCATAGCCGCTCCTTGGACACGTCTCGCCCAGAACGTCCCACCTCCATCTGCAGTCGTTCTGGTAGTGTATCCACCGGGTTTTCTTGGTAAAAGTCCGGAAGCGGTTTACCCCTGCCTTCTTCTGTGCGGTAAATTTGAGTCTCCGCCCTCGACCCTCTCCCGTGCCGCAGATTGCCCTCCACTCGCCAGCCACTGCCCAAGCTAGGAATGGAACGGGTAGGCCTCTGCTTGGCTCTCCCTCCCATAGTAGAGACTGGTAGAATACTGGAAATTCTCCAGGTACAATCCTGAGAGGGGATTGTAACTACCGCAGCAATTTAAACAATACCTGGCACATAATAAGCACTTAACAAATACCATAGAAAGCTTACAGTTAGCACAGCAAGCACTTAATAAATACAAAGCAGAAAACTGATACTTTTAAGAAGGAAGATCCGAAGGAACTAGTAGAACTGAGATATTTGTTTAACACTTCCCCTATGCCAAGGACTGGGATAGATACAATATAATCAGATCAGACATAGTCCCCGTCCCACCTTGGGCACGCAGTCTATGAGAGAGGGAGGGTGGCAATCTTCTCTCCATTTGACAGATAAGGAAACTGGAGCACACGCATGTTAAATGACTTGCCCAAGGTCACACAGCAAGTACAAGGCGGGACCCAGAGTCTCCTGTCTCCCAGTATGAACCCTTTCAAATGGGCCATTTACTCGGGGCCAAAATGGACTCCAAACCGTTACGAGGCCCCAGGCAGGCAGTCAATATGAAGTTTCAATGTGGCCCTGGACCGAACTTTAAATTTGGTTTCTTTCCTGACCCGTAATTGATTGATTGATTCATTCAATCGAATTTATTCATTCATTCAATAGTATTTATTGAGCGCCTACTATGTGAAGAGCACTGTACTAAGCGCTTGGAATGAACAAGTTGGCAATTTATTGAGAGCTTATTGCGTGCAGAGCTCTGTACTAAGTGCTTGATTTAGTGGCTGTCTCCCCCTGCTAGATTATAAGCTTCTTGAGGGCAGGGATCCTGTTTTCCGACTCCAGTGGCCTAGTGGAGAGAGAGCATAGGCCTGGAAGTCAGAAGTCTCTGGGTTCTAATCCCGACTCTTCCACTTGTCAGTTGTGTGACCTTGGGCAAGCCATTTCACTTGTCTGTGCCTCCGTTTCTTCAACTGTAAAATGGGGATTTGATACCTGTCCTCCCTCCCACTTAGCTCCACCTGGAACAGAGACGGTGTTGGACCTGATTAACTTGTACTTACCCCAGTGCTTAGAACGGTGTTTGACACATAGTAACAGCTTCACCAATATCATGAAACGAACCAACCATCAAGTTCTTCTTACAGTGTTCCGTCTACATTAAGCAATGAGTAAATGCCTCTGATAGAGTGATTGGCTGTGGACCTGGGAAGGGGGAAAAGCAAAGGAAGCAAGGCAGGGCAACACAGAAGGGAGTGGGAGAAGAGGAAAAGGGGGGCTTAGTCCGGGAAGCCCTCTTGGAGGAGACGTGCCTTCAATAAGGCTTTGAAGATGGGGGAGTAACTGTTTGTCAGATATGAGGAGGAAGGAGGGTCCTGGCCAGAGGCTGGATGTGGGCTAGGGGTCGGTGGCGAGACAGATAAGATCGAGGCCCAGTGGGAAGGCTAGCGACACTAGAGGAGCAAAATGTGCGGGCTGGGTTGTAGAAGGAGAGAAGTGAGGTGAGGTAGGAAGGCCCAAATAGGGCTTGCAGTCTTCAACCCAGTTTACAGATGAGGGAACTGAGGCACAGAGAAGTGAAATAACGCCCTAGGTCACACGGCAGAGAAGTAGCAGAGTCAGGATTAGAACCCAGATCCTCCTGACTCCCAGGCCTGAACTCTGTCAACTAAGCCACGCCACTTGTCCACAGGGACGTGAACTGACTTGCCCAAGGTCACAGAGCAGTCAAGAGACAGAGTGGGATTACACGTTCTGACTCTGCTCTGATGAAGGCCAATCAATCCATCAGTGGTATTTATTTGCACTGATGTCTGTCTCCCCCCATCTAGACTGTAAATCATTGTGGACAGGGAATGTGTCAGTTTATTATTATATTGTAGTCTCCCAAGTGCTTAGTACAATGCTCTGCACAAAGTAAGTGCCCAATAAATATGATTGAATGAAGGATTACCTTCTCTCTATCCCAGCACTGAGTACAATGACTGGCAAATAATAAGGGCATAATGACACAATCAACATTATTATTGTTGTTATTATTTTCTGTTCTTCATTTACCTCACATGTAAAATGGGGATTAAGACTGAGTGTCCCATGTAGGATATGGACTGTGTACAACCTGATTATCTTGTATCTACGCCTGTGCGTAGAATAGGGCCTGGCACATGTTAAGTGCTTAAATACCACTAAAAAACAAACAAAAAAACAGCACCAGTCTTTCAGAGCCAGTAGCAGCCACATTCTAGAGGCCAGAATAATAATGATGGTATTTGTTAAACCCTTACTACGTGCCAAACACTGTACTAAGAGCTGGGGTGGATACAAGCACTTAGGGTTGTCCCACGGGGGGCTCACAATCTTAATCCCCGTTTTTCAGATGAATTAACTGAGGCACAGTTACCTCTCCACGTTACCTCCATGAGAAGAGGCTCAATGTTATCCCGCTTCGGAGCCAACGAGACCACGGAGCCCAAGGGCTGGACTCCGACTCCTCAGGCTGTGCTGGCCCTGAGGCAGTCGCCCTGTCCCGCTCCCACTTCTCTTCCTCAGCCTGTCTTCCGAACAGAACTCCCCGTGCCCTTTCCACCTACTGCTCCCTTGGAAGTTTATGGATCTCCCTTGTGTTAATGCGGGAATAGTTGTCTAGTCCACAAAGCAAAACAAATAAATGCTGTCTACTTAAAAGGAAATATGGAGATATTTTTTCCTTCTTATCACCAACTGAAAGTAAGAGGTATTTTATGTGGTAACTATTTTCCATCACATCCCATCCTACCATGTCATCGTCCCTCCCCACTTCTTCCATTCCAAAAAAACCGTGGGTTGGGAAATGATCTGAAATATTGGACCCGAGGTGAAGGGGGAAGCAGTTCAGTGTTCCAAGGTGAATGGCCAGCTAGTTCCATTTGTCCAAATATGGTTCTTGTTCCCTGGTTCCTTCAAAACAATGATGTTTTTCAAAGGTTTGCCCTTAATTGGAGGTTTTCTGATAGTTATTTTAATTTTTTAAAGCCTTTCTCCCATCAAAGTTGGAACTGAATGCCTTTATTTGTATCTAGCTGGTGCAGCTGATTGTCACCTCAGTGCTTCAGCGGGAGAGAGAGAGAGAGAGATCCTCTCGGAGATACTAAAGGAGCCATCTCTGAGAGCTGGGGAAAGGCAGGGTTGGGAGGTGGGGGGTGGAAACCAGCTAGTCAGGTGGAGCATAGCACTCCGGTGAGACAGGTGAGAGCAGACTTACTCAAAATGTAAATCCCCTGGACCACTGTGGAATGATTAATCTGCCCCATTCTGATGTCCTTTCCCTGAGGAAGCAACCTCGATTGAACGATATATCATGGTTAAGATATCGAATAGGGGAGGACATACATTGGCAGACATTTGAGGCAATTATGAGCCCCTTACAGGAGAGGAACTCCATCTGAACTTGTCATTTGTATTTTCCAATCAGTAGCAGTGGTATTTGGTATTTGTTGAGTGCATACTTCTTGTAATCCACTTTACTAGACGCTGGACAAGGTGATAGATTCCCCGCCTTGAGGAGTTTACACTCTAACAGGGGAGACAGACAATAAAATACCTACAAGTAGTCAGATAACTGAATATATAGTCGAAAGTGCTGGGGATAGGGGTAAACGAGTTAAAGAGCACTAGGGCTGGCTGATGGGTTTTCACGATGGCTGGGAATTAATCATGGAAGGCTTGCTGGAGGAGATGGGGCTTCAGGAGGGGCAAAGCTAGATGTGGAATTTTAGGTTCGGTGTACAAGACACTAAAAAAGTCTCTAGTGAATAATGCTATGTTAAGTGCCTTCATTGAGTACGTGATAGTATGAACAATATATTATAACTACAGACTCTGGGAGAATGAAGGCCTCTGGGATAGTAATGGGTAGTGGATAATGATAACGAGTAATGCGGGATTTATTTCCCTCTCTCACCTCAGCACTTTTACGTCATGTAAAGACTTATGTGCTCACCCCCACCTTCTCTCCCATAGCTCCTATATGCATATCTTTATACTCTATTGATTCCTCCTACCAGTAATTTATTTTAAAGTCTATCTGCCCCACTAGACTGTAAGTTCTTTAAGGGCAGGAATCATGTCTATGTGTTCTATTGTATTCTTCCTAGTGCTTAGTATAAGTGCCCTGCACACAGTAGATGCTCAATAAAAATGACTGCTTAATTGACTGAGTGAAACCTGGACTCTCGTGCAAGACGGCGATTTATTCTTCTCACCATCTCCCTCTGCTTGTCACCTTCAGAGAATTTCCCGGTAATTCAGGTATTCTCTTTCTGAGGGATCCTCTGTTAAGGGAAACTGTTGTATTTCTCAGGTCTAGTTGGGCACCGCTCATAGGCACGTGGTGGTTTCTTCCAACAATGTCTCCCATCTCTTAAGACTGTGAATCAGCCCTGGGTGGGACAGGGCCTGCTTCTGATCTGATTGCATTGTATGTACCCCAGTGCTTAATGCAGTGCTTGGCACGTTGCAAGTGCTTAACAAATCCCATCATTATTTTCTATTATTATCCAATTGGAGGAGGAGAGTTCCTGAATTCCCAACAATTTTCTATCCAAAGCTTGCAATGAAAAGACACCGGAGCTGCAAAAGGGGTGTGATTGGCATATAAGACGCTTTTAGTTGGATCGGTGGTATTCATTCATTCAGTCGTATTTATTGAGCGTTTACTGTGCGCAAAGCACTGAACTAAGCTCTGAACTAAGCTCTAACGCTTTAATTACCAAAGCACTCTCACAATTTCACTTCAACTTCAGAGTGTTTAGTACAGTGCTCTGTCCATAGTTCGCCCTCAATAAATACCCCTATTGATTGATTACGATTGCACCTGGGTGTCCTATCAGATCTATCAATCCCTAGTAGGAAGTGTTGCACTATGACCCAACATGATGCCACCTCCCCTAAGAGGGACGTCCGTCAGTCATTAGATGGAATCTGGCACTGCCTGGCACCCCTATTCCCACCAACGAGCCACACTTGCCCCGGCAGAGAGTCCTCTCCCCAGTCGCACCAGATACACCAGCACCCCCTCTTTGTCTGGAGGGGTGGCAGGCCTGGGGCTGGCAGTTTCGGGGGGAAATGCCCCAGTTGGGTTCACTTCCCTCCGAAGGAGTTGGGCCATTCATTCACTCATTCATTCCTTCATTCATTTGTATTTACTGAATGCTCACTGTGTGCAGAGCACCGTACTAAGCGCTTGGCAGAGTACAATACAACAATAAATGGTGACATTCCCTGCCCACGACGAGCTCGCAGTCTAGAGTAGGGGAGATAGACATCAATATAAGTAAATAAAATTACAGATACGTACATAAATGCTTTGAGTTTGGGAAGAGCAAAGGGATAAATAAATTTACAGATATGAACATAAGTGCCGTGGGGCTGTCCGGGGGAAGAGCACAGGGAGCAAGTCAGGGCGACGCAGAAGGGAGGAGAAGCTGAGGAAAAGTGGGGCTTAGTCTGAGAAGGCCTCTTGGAGGAGATGTGCCTTCAATAAGGCTTTGAAGCGGGAGAGAGTGGATGTCTGTAGGATTAGAGGAGGGAGGGCGTTCGAGGCCAGAGGCGGGACGTGGGTTAGGAATCGGCGGCAAGAGAGGCACAGTGAGAAGGTTAGCACAAGCAGAGAGAAGTATGTGGGCTGGGTTGCAGAAGAAGAGAAGCGCGGGACAGAAAGAACCACTTGGGTTTACACATTGTCCCCGGGACCATTCTCCGCCTCTGCCAATCACCCTCATCCCTGGACAAACTCTGTTCCCCTCGCCCCAATAATAATAATGATAATAGGCCCTGTGGTCTTTGGCAAGCCCTTAATGGGTATCAAGCAGTGTAGTATGCGCCAGGGAAGATACAAGCTAATCAGGTCCCCCACGGAGCTCACAGTCCAAGTTGGAGGGAGAACGGGATTGAATCCTGTGAGAGAACTGAGACACGGAGGAGTTAAGTGACTTGCCCCAGGTCACGCAACAAGCAAGTGGCAGATCCGGGATTTGAACCCACCAGGCCCACGATCTTTCCCCTAGGCCAAGCCGCCAGTGGGCTCAGCTCCGGAGGAAAGTCCCACCTCGCTCTTTCCCGTTCCCCTGCAAGGAGTCACCCCGACTTTCACTCGCTTGGGTTGAAATAATAGGCTTTATCCCCGCCCGGGAAACCAATCCATCTCAGCTTCCCATCCCCGCGCTCGAGAGCACCGTCTCACTAGAGCAAGGCGGTTCCAGCCGTTCTCTCGTCTTTCCGTTTTCTAACAGCTGCCTCTCTCCCTCCCTCCAATCTCCTGCAGATCCCAACTGTTGTAGGTGAAAGTCGAGCTCTGTGTCGTGTGGAAACTGCTACACGCAGCTGTTTCCGAGGGGTAAGTGGAATGCAAATAGCCCTGGGAGTTCACGGTGGATATGGTTGAATAATTTGCTGACTGATTTAAATTGCAGACGGATCACCATAAGGCCCCCCCCAGACAACCTAATTTAAGAGACAGAATTGCCTCCTACTTTTCACATGATAAACTCCGGCAGCAGAACTGACATAAATGGAGCAAGGGAGGGAGACATGGGAGGAAGTTATGATCCGAGGCAAGGAGACTATTTAAAAATGGGTTTGAGACTGTTGCACTCTTTTTAAAAAGGGGAGCTCTGTAGTTGGAGAGGATTCTCCCTCCCCCTTGGACAGTGAGCCCCAGTTGGGAAAGAGACCATGCCCGACCTTTCATTCGTTCGTTCAATAGTATTTATTGAGCGCTGACTATGTGCAGAGCACTGTACTAAGCGCTTGGAATGAACAAGTCGGCAACAGATAGAGACCGTCCCTGCCGTTTGACGGGCTTACGGTCTGATCGGGGGAGACGGACGGACGAGAACGATGGCGATAAATAGAGTCGAGGGGAAGAACATCTCGGACCTGATGGTCTTGTATCTACCCCGGTGCTTAGAATACTCCTTGGCACATAGTAAGCACTTAACAGATGCCAGAGTTACTGTTATTATAAGAAAAACTCCTGTTCTGGTCACAGCTCGGATCTTCTCGTCTCCTGTGGCCTTCTCCCTACTACATGAGTGGCCCCTGAAATCGTTCCTATTATTAATGATAATAATGGTAAGAATAATTGTATCAATCATATTTATTAAGCACTTACCGCATGCAGAACATGGAACTAAGTACTTGGGAGAGCACGGTGTAACAGAGTTGGTAGGTATGCTCCTTGCCTACAAGGCATTCGTTCATTCGATTGTATTTATGGAGCGCTTACCATGTGCAGAGCACTGTATTAAGCGTTTGGAAGAGTACACTATAAGAATCAACGGACATATTCCCTGCCCACAGCAAGCTTACAGTCTAGAGGAGGTTTCTGTTATTTATACTTGGTATTTGTTAAGCGCTTATTATGTGCCAAGCACTGTACTACATACACACTGAGGTCGATACAACATGATCAGGTTGGACACAGTCCCTGTTCCTCAGGGAAGGGAAGATGGGTAGGTACCGAATCCCCATTTTCCAATGAGGAAATGAAGGCACAGAGAAATGAAGTGACTCGCCCAAGGTCACACAGCAGGAAAGTGGCAGAGCCGACACTAGAACCCAAGTCCTTTGACTCTCGGACCCGTGCTTTTTCCACTAGGCCACGCTAGTAGGGTGTTTATAAGAATTTCCCCCATTGCAGGTTGTAGATCAGGTCAAACGTTCATTAAGGTTTTGCATTGTTGTTTGCGGGAGTCTGGGTGTTTGAATTTGGAGCAGCTAAAATTCAGGACTTTTTAGTGTTTTGCTACTCCTCTAGCCATATCTGGAATTCAGTGGCTTTTTTGCTCACCATGACAGTGGGCCTTTTCATGCAAGAAAGAGCCCAGGTCCAAGACAGGCAATCTGGGAATATTCCCACCAAATTTTACCACTTCCTTAAGTCCTCCAAAATGGCTCAGATTTTGGCAAAGCTGAAAGTTGCTCTGTTTGTATAATGCTTTTGCTTCCTCAAATTTGCTCCTTGACTTTGCTAACTCATTTTAGCCTCACAAAATCCCTATGATAATAATAATAATGTTGGTATTTGTTGAGCGCTTCCTATGTGCAGAGCACCGTTCTAAGCGCTGGGGTAGACACAGGGGAATCAGGTTGTCCCACGTGGGGCTCACAGTCTTCATCCCCATTTTACAGATGAGGTAACTGAGGCCCAGAGAAGTTAAGCGACTTGCCCACAGTCACACAGCTGACAGGTGGCAGAGCCGGGATTCAAACCCATGACATCTGTCTCCAAAGCCCGGGCTCTTTCCACTGAGCCACGGTAGGAAGAGGCAGGTAATATTATCCCCATTTTACAGGTAAGAAAACTGAGGGTTATAGAGGTTATCCTAGGCCACAGCATAGCCAACTGGCAGAACTGGGACTAGAACACAGGTCCTCTGGCTCTCAGACATGAGTCTCTCCACGAGCCTGAACTCTCTCGTTCTTGATTTTTTGATCATATGTTAAGTGCCTGTATCTATCCCAGACACTGTACTGAGTGCTGGGATAGATCACAAGCTAATCTAGTTGGAGGCACAGTCTACGTCCCACGTGGGGAGGACACTCTTAATCCCCATTGTACAGGTGAGGAAACTGAGGCACCAAAAAGTGAAGTGACTTGGCCAAGGTCACACAACCATCCAGTAGTGGAGCCTGGCTTAGAACCCAGGTCCTTCTGACTTCCAGGTCCGTGTTCTATTCGCTATGCTCACTGCTTTCTACCTGAACATGGTTCTTCACTAAAGCCCCAAACTCTCCCCTGGCTTTTACTAGTGGTCAGATCAATCAGTGTGGTACTTAATGAGCACTTACTGAGTGCAGAACACTGTACTGAGAACTTGGGAGAGTATAATACAATAAACACAATTCCCACCCACAAGGAGCTTACAGTCTACAGGGTAAGGCAGCACGGTCGGACCAGAAGAGTCATGTCGGGGGCAGAGATTCCCCCCCAGTGGCAGCTAACTAGTAATAATAATAATAATTTTTAAAAAATCAGGGTATTTGTTTAGTGCTTACTATGTGCCAGGCACCGTTCTAAGCAGTAGGGTGGATCCCAACAAATCGGGTTGGACGCGGTACCTGTCCCACGTGGGGCTCACAGTCTTAATCTCCATTTTACAGATGAGGTAACTGCGACACAAAGAAGCGAAGTGACTTGCCACGCAGTAGACGAGTGGTGGAGCCGAGATGAGAACCCAGGTCCTTCTGACTCCCAGGCCCGTGCTCTATCCACTCAGCCATGCTGCTTCTACTCTAAAAGTACCTCTTTCAACCCAAGCAGTATCTCCGTGAGATACTGCCAAACACATACTTCTCCTGGCAAATTTTCAAGGCCCAGCAGGAATAGAGATTTCTAAGACCAGCCCAGACTGCAGTACCGGAAATGGCGCACTTCGGTTGCTCTCCGACGAACCGAACCGTAGAGCAGGTTTATTCTCCTAGACAATCAGCCGGCCGCCCTATCTTAACGCTAGAGCGAGCGGCTTTCTCCCTGTCGCACCGGGGTTCGGAAGGTGCCTACAGCCACATTAATCATCCAGTAGGGGAAGAATAAAATTGTTCTAAGTAAGAGGGAGGAGTCACAGGATCAACGCCTCCAGAATTAAAAACGAAATCCCCTCAACTTCTCCGCCAGGCTGGGCAGAAACAAGGACGGCAACACCAGCGGATTGGGGCTCCGTCCGTTAAGGTTCGGTTTTATCATCCTGGGGGTTACTCACCCGGCATTTGGAGGACCATTCTGTTCCTTGTATCCCGTGAGGCGGGAAGTGCCTTCCTGATGACCTTGTCCCGGGAAGCAACGTGACCTAGTGGATAAATAAGAAGAATAACGACGTTGGTATTTCTAAAGGGCTTACTCTTTGACAAGCGCTGTTCTAAGTGCTGGGGTAGATACAAGGTAATCAGGTTGTCCCACGTGGGGCTCACAGTCTTCATCCCCATTTTACAGATGACATAACTGAGGCACAGAGAAGTTAAGTGACTTGCCAAAGGTCACGCAGTTGACAAGCGGCAGAGCCAGGATTAGAACTCACGACCTCTGACTCCCAGGCCCGGGCTCTTTCCGCTGAGCCACGCTGATAACGCACAGGTCTGGGAGTCAGAAGGATCTGGGTTCTAACCTCTCCTCCCCTACTTGTCTGCGGTGTGACCTTGGGCAAGTCGCTTCACTTCTCTGGGTCTCAGTTCCCTCATCTGTAAAATGGGGATTAAGACCGTGAGCCCCCATGCGGGACAGGGACGGTGTCCAACCCGATTAACCTGTATCTACCCCAGTGCTTAGAATAGTGTCTGGCACATAGTAAGTGCTTAACAAATTCATTCATTCATTCAGCTGTATTTATTAAGCGCTAAATGTCAGCAGAGCACTGAACTAAGTGCTTGGGAAAGTATAATACAATAGTAAAGAGTGACTACCTCTGCCCACAACGAGCTCGTCATCTAGAGGCCGGGAGACAGACGTCAGCATAAATAAATAAAAATGACAGATATATACATAAGTGCTGTGGGGTGGGAAGAGGGGGAAGAGCAAAGGGAGCAAGTCAGCGTGGCCCAGAAGGGAGTGGGAGATGAGGAAAAGTGGGACTTAGTCTGGGAAGACCTCTTGGAGGAGATGTGCCTTTAGTAAGGCTTTGAAGGGAGGAGAGTAATCCTCCGGTGGATTTGAGGAGGGAGGGTTTTCCAGGCCAGAGGTAGGACGTGGATCAGGGGTGGGCAGCGAGACGGGTGACATCGAGGCACCGTGAGAAGGTTAGCATCAGGGGAGTGAAGTGTGCCGGCTGGATTGTAGGAGGGAAGTGAGGTGAGGTGGGAAGGGGCAAGGTGATAGAGTGCTTTAAAGCCAACGGTGAGGTGTTTTTCGTTTTTTGAGATGGAGGTGGATAGGCATCCCCGGAGATTTTTGAGGAGCGGGGGTGACATGTCCTGAATGTTTCTGTAGAAAGATGATCCGGGCAGTGGAGTGAAGTACGGGCTGGAAAGGGGAGAGGCAGGAGGTCGGTCGGTCAGTAAGAATGCTCATACGGAAACCTAGCCGGGCAAGGACGAGTGACTGCGTTAACACGGTAGCAGTTTGGATGGAGAGGAAAGGCTGGATTTTAGCGAAGGTGAGATCGACAGGATTTGGTGACGGATTGAATATGTGGGTTCATTCATTCATTTATTCACTAGTATTTGCGGGCTTACTACGTGCAGAGCACCGTACCAAGCGCTTGGAATGTACAGTTTAGCAACAGAGACGATCCCTGCCCATTGGCGGGCTTACAGTCTAATCGCGGGAGGCAGACAGCAAAAACAATAGCAATAAGTAGAATCGAGGGGATGTACATCTCATTAACAAAATAAATAGGGTAATAAAAATATATACAAATGAGCGGACGAGCACAGTGCTGTCGGGAGGGGAAGGGAGAGGGGGAGGAGCGGAGGGAAAGGGGGCTTAGCTGAGGAGAGGTGAAGGGGGGGGCAGAGAGGGAGCAGAGGGAAAAGGGGAAGCTCAGTGTGGGAAGGCCTCTTGGAGGAGGTGAGCTCTCAGTAGGGCTTTGAAGAGGGGAAGAGAATTAGTTCGGCGGAGGTGAGGAGGGAGGGCGTTCCGGGCCCGCGGGAGGACGTGGCCCGGGGGTGAGGAGGTGAGCGGCAGAGGAACGGAGCGTGCGGGGTGGGCAGAAGAAAGAGAGAAGGGAGGTGAGATAGAAGGGGGCAAGGTGATGGACAGCCTTGAAGCCCAGAGTGAGGAGTTTTTGTTTCGAGCGGAGGTCGATAGGCAACCACTGGAGGTTTTTAAGAAGGGGAGTGACAGGCCCAGAGCGTTTCTTCAGGAAGAGGAGCCGGGCAGCCGAGTGAAGAATAGACCGGAGCGGGGAGAGACAGGAGGAAGGGAGATCGGAGAGGAGGCTGACACGGTAATCCAGCCGGGATATTACGAAAGCCCGTAGGAGTAAGGTAGCCGTTTGGGTGGAGAGGAAAGGGTGGATCTTGGCGCTATTACAAAGGTGAGACCGGCAGGTCTCGGTGACCGATTGGATGTGTTGGGGTTCATTTCCCAGAGGCTCTTCACTGCAAGCCCGTCAGTGGTCTCACCTTGAGTTGGAGTGCTGGGTTCAGGTCACAGCTGATTTCACTGAGTTAACAGACTGTTTAGAAGATTGACTCATTGAGTGCTGCTACAGAAGAAGTCTCTCCTCTAACCTAAAGCCCTTAAATCCACTGTTCTCCTAGAGCTCAACCTAGACTTTTATTGGAGTCAGAAGCCGTCCCGGGTCTCTCTCCAAGCCTGATTGTACACATCTAAGCCCAAAGAAGACACAGAGATTGTTTTAGCTCCGAGCCTGGAGGCTCAACCCGACCGGAAGCCGCAAAAGGAACCGCTGGAGAAGCAGCGGAGCCTACCGGAAAGAGCACGGACCTGGGTTAGAAGCCCTGGGTTCTAATTCCGACCCTGCCGAATGCCTGCTTCGTGACCTTGGGCAACTCACTTAACTCTGCATGCCTCAGTTCTCCTGTTCTCCCTCTTACTTAGACTGTGAGCCCCATGCTGGCCGGGGACTGTGTCCAACCGAATTCCCTCGTACCTACCCCAGGGCTTAGAACAGTGTTTGACACATGGTAAGTGCTTAATAGATACCCTAAAAGAGGAAGGGAAGAAGTTGGTGAAGACGACTGTACTTATTAAACAGTGGCAAGGCAGAAGTCAGTACGCTTCCTAGGGGAAAGCGGTGAGGCCTAGTGGGAAGACAGGGAGTCAGATGACCCAGATTCTAGTCCCTGTTCTGTCGCTGCCCTGCCTGGTCTTCGGACAAGCCACTTCACCTCTCTGGGCCTCAGTTGTCTCATCTGTGAAATGGGACACCATGCTATTCTCTTTCTCTCTTAGACTGATCTCTCTTTATTCATCCTTCCCCCCCTCCCAGTCCAGCTCCACAGCACTTATGTACAGATCAGTCATTTATTTATTTATTGTAATGGCTGTCTCCCCCTCTAGACTGTAAGCTCTCTGTGGGCAGGGAATGTGTCTGGTATATTGTTATAATGTACTCTCCCAAGCGCTTTGTACCGTGCTCTGCACACAGGAAACACTCAGTAAATCCAATGGACTGACAGACTGACTTAGCCTTCTGTGGATCAGGGACATTTGTCCAGTCTGATTACCTTGTATCTACCCCGGCGCTCATGCGGACTACTCCTTGCACTTAATTGCAGCCCTGTTTCTGTCCTGAATGGAAAGACGGAATGATCTTTTAGTGAGTAATCAGACAAGAACCTGTTCTTTCATCCAGAAGCAGAATGGTTTAGTGAAAAGTGCACAATTCACTGGGAGTCAGAAGGACCTGGGTTCTAATCCCAGCTCCGCCACATGTCTGCTATGTGACCTTGGGCAAGTCACTTCACTTCCTCTGTGCCTCGGTTACCTCATCTGTAAAATGGGAATAAGAGTGGGAGTCCCTTGTGAGACAGGGACCGTGTTCAAACTGGTTAACTCGTATCTACCCCGGCGCTCAGGAAAGTGCCTGGCACATGGAAAGCGCTTAGCAAGTACCATAATTATTATTATTATCATGGACCCCCGGCTTCAGCAGCAGCCTGGGCCTTTTACCGCTCCTCTCGTCCCAACATTTGGGGTGCACTCTGAAGCTGGGGTGCACCCTTCTTCAAATCAACTTCATCCTCCGCGTGTCCTCACCTATAAATCTTGTATCTACCCCAGTGCTTAGAACAGTGTTTGGCAAGTAGCAGGTTCTTACCGGATGCCATTCCTCCTCCTCCTCCTCCTCCTCACCCCACAATTCTGAATAAATGGATTCATTTTACCCAGGGCAAGTAATGTTACCCTTGCGTCGAGCTCACAGTGGAAAGAGCACGAGCTTGGGAGTCAGAGATCATGGGTTTGAATCCCGGCTCTGCCACCCGTCAGCTGTGTGACTGTGGGCAAGTCACTTAACTTCTCTGTGCCTCCGTTCCTTCATCTGTAAAATGGGGATGAAGACTGCGAGCCTCACGTGGGACGACCTGATTCCCCTGTATCTACCCCAGCACTTAGAACAGTGCTCTGTACATACCAACATTATTAGAGAAGCAGCGTGGCTCAGTGGAAAGAGCCCGGGCTTGGGAGTCAGAGGTCATGGGTTCGCATCCCGACTCTGCCCCTTGTCAGCTGTGTGACTGTTGGCAAGTGACTTCACTTATCTGTGCCTCAGTTCCCTCATCTGTAAAATGGGGGGGGGGGGAAGACTGTGAGCCTCACGTGGGACAACCTCTTTCCCCTGTATCTACCCCAGAGCTTAGAACAGTGCTCTGCATGTAGTAAGCGCTTAACAAATACCAACATTATTATTATTATTATTATTATTAAACATGGATGGGCAGCAGGAAAAAAATAATCCAGCACCCTAGTATACGCTAGAGAAGATGAAGCAATTGAAAATTAAAAGCCCAAAAGACTCCTCTACAGCGACTTGATGGTCTTCATATCCCCAAAGTGATTTTGTCTCATTTCCTCATCCCTAAAATCCCCGTGGGAGAAAAATGCCATTTCTAGTCCAGAGCGACACCATGTGGCCGCTTCATCATCTCCATTTAATAATAATAATAATAATAATAACAATAATAATAATAATGATGATGATGTTGGTATTTGTTAAGCCCTCACTACAGGCCAAGCACTTTTCTAAGCGTTGGGGTAGATACAAGGTGATCAGGTTGTCCCACGTGGAACTCACAGTCTTAATCCCCATTTTACAGATGAGGTAACTGAGGCACAGAGAAGTGAAGTGACTTGCCCCCAAGTCGCACAGCTGACAAGCGGCAGAGGGGGGATTAGAACCCACGATCTCCGACTCCCAAGCCCAGGCTTTTTCCACTTAGCCACGCTGCTTCTCAATCAAAGCACAGTCACGTCTTGGGTTTCTTTTTTTCCTCGGGGTGGGGGGAGGGACGATGGAGTGGAATTTATATAAGAGGTGTCTTTCGGGATTCTAGATGTATCTGGGCATCCTCTCATTCTAGTGGAAAGAGCCCGAGCTTGGGAGTCAGATATCGTGGATTCTAATCCCCCCTCTGCCACTTGTCAGCTGTGTGACTTGGGGCAAGTCACTTAACTTCTCTGTGCCTCAGTTCCCTCATCTGGAAAATGGGGATTAATACTGTGAGCCCCACCTGGGACAGCCTCATTACCTTGTATCTACTCCAGCGCTTAGAAAAGTGCTTGGCACATAGTACGTGCTTATCAAATACCATCATTATTATTGCCAGTCTCTAGTAGGAGGGGTTGAACTGTGACCCAACACGGTGCTGCCTCCCCTGTGATTGACATCTACCAGTCACGATGACGGTGATGACGATGGTATTTGTTAAGTGCTTACTGTCTGCCAACCACTGTTCTAAGCGCTGTGGTAAATACAAGGTTGTTCCACGTGGGGCTCACAGTCTTAATCCCCATTTTCCAGATGAGGTAATTGAGGCACAGAGAAGTTAAGTGATTTGCCCAAAGTCACACAGCTGACAAGCGGCAGAGCCGGGATTAGAATCCATGACCTCTGACTCCCAAGCCCGTGCACTTTCCCCTAAACCACGCTGTGATGATAGTATTTGTTAAGCATCCACTATGTGCCAGGCACGGCACTAAGCACTGGGGTGGATACAAGTAAATCAAGGTAGACACAGTCCCTGTCCCATGTGGGACTAACGGTCTCAATCCCCATTTTACAGATGAGGTCACTGAGGCACAGAGAAGTGAAGTGTCTTTCCCAAGGTCCCACAGCAGAGAAGTGGTGGAGTCGGAATGAGAATCCATGACCTTCTGACTCCCAGGCCCCTGCTCTATCCACTACACCGTGCTGCTTCTCATTATTAATCAATCAATCGTATCACTCAATCAGTCATTGAGCTCTCACAGTGTGCAGAGCATTGTACTAAGCGTTTGGGAGAATAATCATCATCATCATAATGTTGGTATTTGTTAAGCGCTTACTACGTGCAGAGCACTGTTCTAAGTGCTGGGGTAGATACAGGAGAATGAGATTGTCCCACGTGAGGCTCACAGTTAATCCCCATTTTACAGATGAGGTAACTGAGGCACAGAGAAGTGAAGTGACTTGCCCCCAGTCACACAGCTGACAAGGGGCAGAGTCGGCATAGACTATAACAGAGTTGGTAGACGTGTTCCCTCCCCGGAAAGAGCTTCCAGTAATATGACTGTAGACTATAAGCTCACTGTGGGCAGAGAATGTGTCTGTTTGTTTCACTGTCCTCTCCCAAGCGCTTAGTACAGTGCTCTGCACACAGTAAGTGCTCAATAAATGTGATCGAATGAATGAATAGGATGTAATCTGCTGTGAGGCTGGCACCCGGCCACACGCCTCTCCCCTGCGGATGGTCCTCTAGAGGCTCCATCCCCCTGCCCCTGCCTGAGTGACAGCTCTGTCCCTTGGAGGAATTTCTTGCTCCGGGAGCTGGGGCATTTGGAGGAAAATGCCCCGGGTGGGCACGACCCCTCCCCAGAAGCAAGGATGGATGGACCTGCTTCTCTCTGTGTAAGACGTCCGCTTCAGCAGGGGAAATGATAATGATAGTGGTATTTGTTAAGCACTTACTATGTGCCAGCCACCGTACTAAGCACCGGGGCCGTTACAAGTAAATAGTGTTGGACGCAGCCTCAATCCCCTTTTTACAGAGGAGGTAACTAAGGCCCGGAGAAGTGAAGTGACTTGCCCAAGGTCACACAACAGACAAGTGATGAAGCCGGGATTAGAACCCATGACCTCCTGACTGCCAGGCCCGCGCTCTATCCACGACGCCATGCTGCTTCGCAGGAAACCCGGAGCGCGCGGCCCCAGTTGGATAGGGAACACCCCGGGCCACTGAGGAGGAGCCACGTGGCCCAGGCCCCGGCGGACAGGTTACCCCCCGGCGCACGACCCCAGATTCAGAGCGGCTCCCGGTCCGCCCGCACGCCCACCACGGTCGGCCCGGGACCCTCCCTCTACAACTGCCCGGCCAGAGGGGCCGACTGACACGTATTTTTATCGCGGGCATTGGCGCCAACGCTATTAGGAAATCAGGGAATGTTCTCCCCGTAGCATGAGCCTCTCTAGATACAGCTCGGTGCGGTGTCGGCAGAAACCATTTGCGTGCCGCGCTGGACACGACGAGACCCGCGGGGTGAACGTTTTGTAAGCGTGGGGATTTGCCTGAACACGGCGTTTGAATTATAAGAGAAAATGAGCCTGTGTGTATCTTAAACTGGGATAGAGAAGGTCTTTTCTTTTAGGGTGAGAAAAGAAGAGAAAGGATTCATCGTTGCTTTCTCTGGTGTCAATCATTTAGTTGTCTCTTCGGCAAGGGGAAAGGATCAGAGTCATACATTCATACTGGTCATACTGAGCTATTAGACTTCTTTTTCATCTCCTTCTTCCTTCCTGCATATCTTTCCAGCAGATGTCAGCAAAGGAGAACACAAAGTACCTTCTTAGCAATCTCTCTACCGCCATTAATAATAGTAATCGCGGTATTTGTTAAGCGCTTACTATGTGCCAGGCACTGTACTAAGCGTTGGGGGTGGGGGAGGCGGTACGAACAATCGGTTCCTGTCCCACATCAGGCTCACGGTCTTAATCCCCATTTTATAGATGAGGTAACTGAAGCGCCGAGAAGCGAAGTGACTTCTCCAAGGTCACCCAGCGGAAATATGGCAGAGCCGGAACTGGAACCCGTGACCTTTTAACTCCCAGGTCCATTCTCTATCTACTAAGCCATGCTACGCTGCTAGAGAAAGATGGCTGGGGAAGAAGTCATGGGTTCTGGATGGGGATAGGGGAAAGATTTTATGACTGGCAACAAGCAGATTGCTGGTTTTTTATGGTATTTGTTAAGTGCTTACTATGGGCCAGGTACTGTACCAAGTGCTGGGGTAGATATCAGGTAACCAGATTGGATACAGTCCAAGTCCCACTTGGGTTTCACAGTCTAAATCCTCATTTAAAAGATGAGGTAATTGAGGCACAGAAAAGTTCAGCGATTTGCCCAAGGTCACACTGCAGACAAGGGGTGGAGCAGGGAGTCGAACTCAGATCCTCCGACTCCCAGGCCCATGCTCTATCCTCTAGGCCAAGCTGCTTCTGTAGTCATTTTCTCTGGTAGAGGCAGATATTCATCACTAGAGAAACAGTGTAGTCTAATGGAAAGAGCCTGGGTTCTAATCCCCACTCTGCCACTTGCCTGCAATGTGACCTTGGGAAAGTCACTTAACTTCTCTGTACCTCAGTGTCCTCATCTGCAAAATGGGGATTCAACACCTGTTCTCCTTCCCCATCAGACTAGAGCCTTGCATGGGGCAGAGAATGGGTCCGATCTGATTATCTTGTATCCACCCCGGTGCTTAATACAGTGCTCGGACCACAGTACGTGCTTACCAATTACCACAGTCGTCATTATTCTCACATATCCAGTGATACGGACACTGACATCAACACCGGCATCATGCAGTGATTGATATTCAAGTAACCAGGTATACGAGGGAATCTATTACATCCTTCTCCCAGAGGTGGGCATTGTGACTAGCTCAAACGGCCAAGGGATTATCTGTTGCCGACTTGTTCATTCCAAGCGCTTAGTACAGTGCTCTGCACATAGTAAGCGCTCAATAAATACTATTGAATGAATGAATGAATGATTAATTTCTGGGATTAGGTTTTGGACATCCCGATGCTTTTTCTTTTGGGATTAACTTCCCAGTTTTGAAACCTCTCCCGAGGTGCCAGAGGCCACAGTTTCGCTTTTTCCTTCCTCCATTCATTCATTCAGTCGTATTTATTGGGTGCTTACTGTGTGCAGAGCACTGAATTAAGCCCTTGGAAAGTACATTTTGGCAACAGATAGAGACAATCCCTGCCCAACAATGAGCTCACAGTCTAGAAGGGGGAGACAGACAACAAAACAAAACAAGTAGACAGGCATCAGTAGCAAAATAGCATTATCTGTCATATACCCAATTATCCCCCTGACGTAGGTGAGACTGGGTGACAAAGAGGGTCTAATGAGGGGTGGAGAATAATAATAATAATAATAGTTATGGTACTTTTAAGTGCTCACTATTTGCCAGGCACTGTACTAAGGGCTGGGGTGGATTCAAGCAAATCGGGTTGGACACGGTCCCTGCCCCAAATGGGTTCACAGTCTCAATCCCCATTTTACAGATGAGGGAATTGAGATCCAGAAAAGTGAAGTGGTTCGTCCAAGGTCACACAGCAGACAAGTGGCGAAACTGGGATTAGAATCCATGACCTTCTGACTCCCAGGACAGTGCTCTAGCCACTAGAGATATGTGGGGAAGGTGACACATCCCCATATGGGCAGCAGGCGTGGGCCTTCAGAAAATCCGACAACTGCAAGGTCACTGATGCTTTCACCCCCCCCCCCCCACCACCCCAATTCGCTCTGCCCTCTCACCATGACCCCCTACTCAAATGGCTTAAACCCCAGATTGGAGCCCTCTTCTTCCTCAGTTAGAGCACCGGCTGCCACTGCCATCACCATCCCCACTGTGGCTAAACTGGCCATTGCCTCCGCAGCACTTACGGACTTATGTCTACTCATTCATTCATTCATTTCTATTTATTGAGCGCTAACCGTGTACTAAAGGCATGGGAAGTACAATACAGCAATAAAGAAAGACAACCCCTTCCCACACCAGGCTCTAGAGGGGGGGTTAAGATGGTGAGCCTCATGTGGGACAGGGCCTATCTCGGACCTGATGAACTTGGATCTCTCCCAGCGCTTAGTACAGTGCTTGACCCGTAGTAAGAGCTGAACAAATACTAAGCTTCCCTGGGGGCAGGGAATGTGTCTGTTATATTGTTACAGTGGACCCTCCCAAGCACTTAGTAAAAACGCTCTGTACACAGTAACCCTCAATATATATGATCGATTGATACTATTATTAATTAATATTTCTCAACTATTACTTTGACCACTCTAGTTGAGAATATCTTTATATCTATCTCCACCCTTAGAGTGTAAGATCCTTGTAGGCAGAGAACACGTCACTTTTTTTCTTCCTGGAACAGTTCACCCTATGTAATGGGTGCTCAATAAATTCTGCTAATACTGCTATTACTATCGTTCGACCTGAGAATACAAGATGCCACCACACCAGAAGCAATCAACCAATCATATTCATTAAGTGCCTATTCTGTGCAGAGCACTAAGTTCTGGGGAGAGTACCAGATAAAAACATAGTGGAAAACCAGAAAATGTCACTCTCTGGACACAGTTGTTGCCAACTGTCTACCCTGTTGGTGCTGTTGGCAGGTGGAGGTGGAAACTGAGGCACAGAGAAGTGAAGTGACTCGTCCAAGGTCACGCTGCAGAAAAATGGCAGAGCCGAGATTAGAACCTAGGTCCTCTGACACTCGGGCCTGTGCTCTTTCCACTCGGCTTCTCTTATAAATGGAACTAAGATATTTTTAATCAATCGAACAACCGATCGTGGTTGAGTGCTCAATGTGTGCAGAGCATTGTTCCCCAAACTATATGAGCACTGTTCTTAGAGCTCTGAGCTGTACCTTTTGTTTTAAGGGAACAATTCGGTAATAGGTGATTCAAGGAATCCTGGGATAATGGTGGATATGCTTCGAGGAAAAGAGATAACGTTTGCAAATACTGATAATATATCAAACATTTGTATTTATCGAGCTCTTCCGTTGATCAGGGCACTGCACTAAGCGCGTGAGAGAAAACAATATAACAGTATAAATAGAATCGGTAGACTGTTGGTAGAGTTGGTAGAAGCAGCGTGGTATAGTGGATGGTGCACGGACCTGGGAGTCAGGAGGTCATGGGTTCTAATCCTGACTGCCACCTGTCTGCCGTATGGCCTTGGGCAAGCCACTTTACTTCTCTGTGCCTCAGTTACCTCACCTGCAAAATGGGGATTGACACTGTGAACCCCGCATGGGAGAGGAACTGTATCCAACCCGATACACCCCTGCACTTAGAACAGTGCTTGGCACAATGTAAGCACTTAACAAATACCCCAGTTACTGTTATTATTAGTATTGTACCTTCCCTGCCCACAGTGAGTTTACAGTGGTGATGAGGAATAACTGAGTTATTTACGTCTGAAATGCTTCCACCTGTGGGGAAATAGAATCCTTACGATGATGTGAATTGTTTTGGGCTTAGTCATTGCTTTGTATTTTTTGTTTTCCTTCATTTTCTCTTGATTTGTGATGAAGCAGTTTGACTTCTTTGGGTTTGATTGGATTTTTCTTGTTTTGATCATCCGTTGGAAAGATAAAACAAACATTGCCTTGAAAATTGAAAACAGTGCACACCCACCAAATTAACAGACAGCAGCATCTCATTTAATCACTCGAAGGTCTATTTATGCTTCTGTGTATCCCTGCAGGTACAACTGGCTCATAAATCCCCCATCCAAAATAATGGCATTTTTAAAGAAACAGACTCATGAAATATTTGATATCCATATGAAGCCTAAAAGTGTCTCAAGCAGCAAATGGAATCAGCTTAAGAATCTTAAAACAATAAATGGAGTAATATGCTATAGCTGAATAAAGGTATTATAATGGGATTTTTTAAAAAATCCATGCCAATTTAAGTTTCATCTTGGTATCCTTACAGCCCAACTTTTACTGTGCCTTATAAACAAAGAAAGGTAGCAGATTCAACCCTATTCCCTCTTTTAGGTCTGCCATTTCCATGTATCTTTTCCTTACTCTAATTTATTTTTTTGAAGCAAAATCTTTAAAATACAAATATGGTAAAAATGGTGCCAGCCCTGAGGGCTTACCTAATTCTGCCTTTTTATGGCCAAGATTCAGAAGCATGAATAATGATAATAGTAATAACAATCACAGCAATAATAATGATATTTGATATAATAATTGCCACAAAAATACAAATTGTCAAATCTCTGGTATTTCCAGTGACAACGTATGGATCCGAAAGCTGCACAGTGAATAAACAGGATAGAAAGAGCATCGCTTCTTTTGAAATGTGGTGTTGGAGAAGGCTTTTGTGAACCTCACAGACTGTCCGAAAAACAAACAAATGGATTTTGGAGCAAATTAAACCAAACTGGTTTTTGGAAGGCCAAATGACTCGACTTAAATCAGCATATTTTAAACTTAAAATCAGGAGGAATGGTTCTTTGGAGAAGACGCTAATGCTAGGAAAAGTCCAGGGAAACCAAGGAAGAGGCAGACCAGCAGCTAGGTGGCTAGAAAACATAACATTGGTAACGGAAAAAAAGGGTTAGCAAGGTCACAGATTATGGCAGAAGACAGGACGCTCTGGAGAAAATATATCCATAGAGTTGCTATGAATGGGAAATGATTCGATGGCACTTGATATTAATAATATTCGTCAAGCACTTACTATGGGTCAAGCACTGTACTAAGCACTTTCAGGTCGATCACTGTCCCTGTCCCACAACAAGCTCAAAGTCTAAGTAGGAGGTAGTACAGATAATAAATTTCCATTTTAGAAATGAGAAAACCGAGGTTCAGAGAACTTATATGACCTGACCCAGGTCACACAATGGTCACGTAGCAGAGTTGGGACTAGAACTCAGGTCCCCTGACTCTGAAACCTTGCAACAACCTTCTTAGGTTGGGAGTTTGGAAGACCTGGGGCTCCAAATTTACTTCCAGTCCTGGATATAATGTTTTAAAGAGAGATCTAACATTTGCCCATTTCCAATCACTTCATTTGCCCCGAGTTTCTGGGGAAAATTCTACTTGTTTTCCCTTCTGGAGGCATCGCTCGATTCTTCAAAACAAGATGCTCTTGAGCAGCTCTTTCAGCTTTTCAAAAGGAATTGAGAGTTCCCAGGTGCAGAGGTTTTCGGAAGAAGTCTGAACAGAGAAAGTACCCATCAACTTCCCCAGCTTTGTGTCTCGGGGGGTGAAGAGCATCCCATTTAACTTTCTCTGCTTGATGTTCTCTCTGGGCATGTCTACGCTTTGATCACCGCCTCTCCTGCACTGGAGCAATTCCAGATTCTTATCATTATACACTCGATGATGCATCTTGCTGGAACTGGAGTGCTCAGCAGTGAGCTAGAGCTACACGGGAACGGACAAATAAATAGCGGCTTGATTTTCTCCTTGGAAAAAAAAAAAAGCTTTCTAAGAGCTCACAGAAGTTAGACTTTCATCAGTAGAACTTTTGTAGATTTCTGGGATAGTTTCCTTACTTCTCTTTGTCCCTTTAATTCACTTCTTAAATTCTCTTCTCTATTTCTCCTTTAAAATTTGGGCTTTCTTCTTTACTGCTTATTTTTTGTTGAACCGATGCTGTGTGAGGAATGTTGTGCTGAGTGCTTGGGAGAGTGCAGGCTAGGAGAGCTGGTAGACACGTTCCCTGCTCTCAGTGAGTTTACAGCGCAGAGCGTGAGACAAGCAGATCAAACTTCATTTGCCGGCATCTTGGTTCTATTTCTGGGGTTCCCCTGAGCTTGGAATTCTCCCCTTCCTTCTCATAGGCTCTAAACTCCTTATGGGCAGGGAACGTGGCTGTTAATCCTGCCATATTATACTGCACAGAGTGAGCGCTCAATAAATATCATCAATTGACTGATTGATTCAATACTACTTCCTTAGACTGTGAGCTCCATGTGAGACAAGGCCTGTGTCCAATCCAGTTATCTTGTATCTAGCACTTGAGATGGTGCTTGGCACATACATAGTAAGCACTTAAATGCCATTATAAGTGCTTAATACAGTGCTTTGCACACAGTAAGGACTCAATAAATAAGATTGAATGAATGGGTATGTTATTATTATTGCAATACAGATTATGGTTTGTTGATCCCTGGTCTCAAGGAGCTTCCAGCCCCATATTTCAGGGGGGTTCCACCCAGCTCACTGTGGATAGGGAATGTGTCTGTTTATTGTTATATTGAACTCTCCCAAGCACTTAATACAGTGCTTTGCAGTCAGTAAGCGCTCAATAAATACAATTGAATGAATGAATGAACGAATGAATGTTAGGTGACTCTCCAAGCTCATTACAAACACACTCACTCACACACACACTCACAGTCTGTCCAAATGTAGTGTCCCAGCCAGGTTCACTCTGGGCCGAGAGATTCTCCCTGCTGTGGGAGTTGTCTCTGAACATCACAAAATCTCCTTTCATCTTCAATCAATCAATTAATCGATCAATCTTCAGTTTCTATTGTTTTTGGCCAGCCCAGCTGGATCCAGGACCTTTCTTCTAAGCCCTTGATCCTATTAGGAAGGAGCTGACAGGTCTTTGAGCAGCATCTCCAGGTGATGGTTGAGCTATGATAACCATTTCCCCCCCGCGGCCGTCCCCGCCACACACTCATACACATTCTCCACCACCAGTTCCTGCTTAATCCTACTTCTCCTGGCTCCAGAAACTCTTCCCCCAGGACTCTGTTAGACCATTTCTGTATCTAGGTGTTAAGAGGGATTGTCTGGATGCACCGTACTGAGTTTCAGGGGCTTTAGCTGGCCCGAGAGAAATCTGCAGAGATTTTTTTTTACTGCCTTGCAAGACAAAGTCCCTCTGAGAGATGTGGATGTTCAGCTTCATTCTGAGCAGCCTACCCTGCTCTAGAAGTCAAATGTATATATCTTCATTACCCTATTTATTTTGCTAATGAGATGTACATCACCTTGATTTATTTATTTGCTATTGTTTTAATGAGATGTTCTTCCCCTTGATTCTATTTATTGCCATTGTTCTTGTCTGTCCGTCTCCCCCGATTAGACTCTGAGCCCATCATAGGGCAGGGATTGTCTCTATCTGTTACCGATTTGTACATTCCAAGCGCTTAGTCCAGTGCTCTGCACATAGTAAGCACTCAATAAATACTACTGAATGAAAGGTGGCATCTAGGGGAGTTCAAGCTATCGCAGCAGTAAGGAAGAATGGAAGCAACAATTGCCCCGTTGGGATCCATGACAGACCTTTGGCTCTTTAGCCTTTAGTCTTCTCCAGGCGAATTGTCAGTTTGGAACACTTTAGGTATTTAATCCCCATTTTGCAGTTGAGGAAATTGAGGCACAGAGAACTTAATGACTTGCCCAAGGTCACACAGCAAGCAATTAGCAGAGTTGGGATTAGAACCCAAGTCTTCTGACTCCCAGGTCTCTGATCTTTGCACTAGGCCACTCCACTTTCCTGCTGTATTCTCCCAAGCACTTAGTACAGTGCTCCGCACACAGTCAACACTCAATAAATACCATTGATTGATCGATTGATTATATTTCGATGAATGACATACGTTAAAAAGAGCAGTGCCAACCAAGCAACACCAAAAAACATTGTTTTACTACTTCAGAAAGGTTTCTGAAGCAGGCAGCTTTTTATAGTTATTGAGACGAGGCAGCGAAAAATAAACAACAAGTCTCCGATTTGGACTTCACGAGAGCCTGAAAACAAGGAATGTAAAGCCAGTTTTGGACACACATTAGAATACCGCCGGGCATTCAAAACATCCAAAATATTTACTACTGCTACAGGTTTTTTTTTAGTCAACCTGAGCTTTATAGACTGTTTTTACTTGAAGAAACAACATTACTTTTAAAAGACAGATCCCACCATTTAGAGAAGTACAAATGGGCTTTGCTGTATATATACTTACAGTGTAATTTGAGCAGATGCCTCCACTGCCCCAAAATAACTAGGTTAAACTGGAGAGCTGCAATAGAAAGAAAAAGCCATATCACTAGTCATTGAGCAGTGTTAATCAATCAAATCCAGCCTCTAGAATAGAGAAGTGGGTGGAATTTCTGTATTTTTGCCTTAAGGAGCTATTGTGTGCATAAGCTCTAATTCTCATTATCTACAAAACTATCTTGTGGGTAGCACTTTTGATTATAATCTCCCCTCTCATTCCAAGGCCCATAGGAAAGGTAGCAACTCTCTTTGTTAATCTGAAGCAAACCAAGTAGGCAGTTTCTAACTCAGAGAGAATGGAAACTGATTTAGTTCATTCATTCATTCATTCATTAGTATTTATTGAGTGCTTACTATGTGCAGAGCACTGTACTAAGTGCTTGGAATGTACAAATCGGTAACAGATAGAGACAGTCCCTGCCCTTTGATGGGCTTACAGTCTAATCGGGGGAGACAGACAAAAACAATAGCAATAAATAGAATTTAGTTCTGTCTAACATAGTGACTACCCTCTCAGGTTCACATCTGGAGTGTTTCCAGTAGTCTAACAGTCTCCGTTACAGGAGGGAGAGTCAAGCAGAGGCCAACCTCTCCTGGCTCCCCCACCTGTCAGCTGTGTGACTTTGGGCAAGTCACTTAACTTCTTGGTGCCTCAGTTACCTCATCTGTAAAATGGGGATTAAGACTGTGAGCCTCACGTGGGACAACCTGATTACCCTGTATCTAACCCAGTGCTTAGAACAGTGCTCAGCACATAGTAAGCACTTAACAAATACCAAAATTATTGTTATTATTATTACCCATTCCATTCCTAGCTTTGGCAGTGGCTAGTGAGTGGAAGGCAATCTGCTACAAGTCAAAACTTACCGATGCCGGGCTGCAGCGGCATGGGAGAGAGTCGAGGGCGGAGACTTGAGTTTCCTGGGTGGAAGATGGCAATGGTAAACCACTTCCCTATTTTTACCAAGACAACTCTGTGGATACACTACCAGACCGATTGCATTTGGACAGCGTGCATTCCGGGATAGATGTGTCCATGGTGTCACTGTGGGTTGGAAATGACTCGATGGCATAAGACAAGACAAGAATAGTGGCTAAGACAGGGCTGTAAAGTGTTCTTTTAAGTGTGATAATTTCAACAGTGTTGTTTACTCCTGCTTTGTTTGACTCTAGATGGATCTAGCATTCACTCTTTCCTTTCACACAAGGCATAGACTGAAATTTCTCTAGGCTTCCTTCTGAATTTGAAGACAACCAGAGGTCATTTTTCCAAAGATATGGAGATGGTCTTTTTTTTTCTTTTTTTTGTTAGGGTATTTGTTAAACACTTCTATGTACCAGGCATTGCATTAAGTAGTAGGGTCTTAGCTTGTCTTATGCTGTTGTGTCGTCTCCAACTCCTAGCGACTCCATGGACACGTCTCTCCCAGAACGCCCCGCTCTCCGTCTGCAATCGTTCTGGTATTGTATCCATAGAGTTTTCTTGGTAAAAATACAGAAGAGGTTTCCATTGCCTTCTTCTGGGCAGTAAACTTGAGTCTCCTCGTCTCTCTCCCGTGCCGCTGCTGCCCAGCACAGGTGAGTTTTGACTTGAAGCAGATTGCCTTCCCCTCGCTAGCCACTGGCCAAGCTAGGAATGGAATGGGCAGGCCTCTGCTTGACTCTCCCTCCAGTAGTAGAGACTGGTAGAGTACTGGAAACTCTTCAGGTGCCATCCTGAGAGGGGGAAGTAATAATAATAATAATGTTGGTATTTGTTAAGCGCTTACTATGTGCAAAGCACTGTTCTAAGCGCTGAGGGGATACAAGGTGATCAGGTTGTCCCACGTGGGGCTCCCAGTCTTAATCCCCCTTTTACAGATGAGGGACCGGAGGTCCAGAGAAGTGAAGTGACTTGCGCAAAGTCACACTGCTGACAAGCGGTGGAGCCGGGATTAGAACCCATGACCTCCGACTCCCAAGCCTGTGCTCTTTCCACCGAGCCACGCAAGTAGTAGGGTAGATACAGGCTAATCAGGTTGGACACAGTCCATGTCCCACACAGGGCTAACAATCTTAATACCCATTCTACAGGTAGCTGAAGCACAGCGAAAGCGAGTGACTCGCAAGTTGCTTATGGCCAAAGTCACACAGCAGAAAAGTAAGAGAACTGGGAATAGAATCCTGGTTCTCTGACTCCCGGGGCCAAGCTCTTTCCATTAGGCCATGCCGTGTCCCAATCCAGCAATCACTCACTGGCATTTTTTGAGGGCTTACTATGTGTCGAACACAGTACTAAGTGCTTGGAAGAGTACAATATGACGCAGTTGGCAGATTCAATCCCTGCCCACGAAGAGCTTACAGTTTTCAAAGGAAGATAGAAATTAAGTTATCATTCATTCACTCAAAAGTATTTATTGAGCACTTACTATGTGCAGAGCACCCTACTAAGCACTTGGAATGTACAATTCGGCAACAGACAGAGACAATCCCTGCCCAGTGACGGGCTCACAGTCTAAGCGGAGGAGACATACAGCAAAGCAAAACAGAACAAAATAAAAACAAGACAACATCATCAAGATAAATGGAATCAAGGAGATGTACACCTCATTAGCAAAATAAAATAAATAGGATAATAAATGATATATACAGACGAGCACAGTGCTGAGGGGAGGGGAAGGGGGAAGAGCAGAAGGTAGGGGTGAGGGGAGGGGGAGCAGAGAGAAAGTTATGGATTGGCGAAATAGAGTTTAAGGTTATTTACATAAGTACAGTGAGGCTGGGGTGATTATTCAAGTGTTGTCGTAAGGGGCTTGAGACATTTGATTATTTTTGCCGGAAGGCCATTTTGGGGAGCCTCAAACGGAAGACACCTGACCAACAAAGTGGGTTCTGGTTAGATCTCCTTGAAAGGAGAGCCTCGAATGATGCAGATGAGAGTCAGACTTTTTGATATAATGATGGTAGAGGTAACGACCCCCTCTCAGGATCGCATCTCTCAGGCCGCATAGCAGGGACAGTTTTCCCTTGTCACTGCTTTGGGCTACGGTCATTTTCCACTCCACCAAAGTAATGGCTCAGCTCCAAATGACTATTTAGGTGGGTCAAGGCAGGTTTTAGATGTGTGGGGCAGGCGGTGGGGATTGTAAGTGTCGAGGAAGTTTGGAAGGAGAAGAGGCCCAGACATGAGGGGACGTAGATAATGGGTGGGCTTCTTCAGAGGAAACCTTCAAACCGAAATACGGTTAAGGTGACTTGCTTAGTTCTTGGATCAAGGAAAATGCCTTACTTTAATTCAGCAAAGGGAATACGCCCAGATCTCCTAGAACATGGGGATTGAGATCTTCTGCAAGGGCCACGTCGAGGCAAATTTTCACTGAAATTCTCACCAGCATTTATGCAAACTGTTTCTCCTGACACTGCAGCACCACAACCTTCAAACCGTTGTCAGACAAACATTCTCTAGTTACCTAACAGCATTCCACAGTGAAAACCTGCCACAACACAAAGTGTGTGATGTGTTATAATATGTTATGTACTCTGATGACGGCAAGCTGTTGTTGAGCGCACTTATCTGTCAATCAATGGTATTTATTGAGTGCTTTCCACATGCAGAACACTTGTTCTGAGCTCTTTGGACAATCCAATCCAATAGAGTCGACAGGCACAATTCCTGCCCTCAAGAAGCTGAGTCTAATGAGTCTCGTCTTGTTTTGCCCTATGCCGTCGAGTCGTCTCTGACCCACAGCGACGCCATGGACGCATCTCTCCCAGAACGCCCCACCTCCACCTGCAATCGTTCCGGTAGGGTATCCATAGACTTTTCTTGGTAAAAATATGGAAGGGGTTTACCACTGCCTCCTCCCGCGCCACAAATGCGATTCTCCACCCTCGGCTCTCTCCCACGTCGCTGCTGCCCAGTACAGGTGAGTTTGTAGTAGATGGCCTTCCACTCGCTAGCCACTGCCTAAGCTAGGAATGGAAAAGATAAGCCTCCGCTTGCTCTGCTCCCCCAGTCGAGACTGGTAGAGTACTGGAAACTCTTCAGATGTGACCCTGAGAGGGGACTGTCTAGTGAATAGGCCACTGTTATTTGGTTTTCAAATCCCGTGTAGACCAGCGATTTTTCTTCAGGTTTCAATGTCGCTGCCTACTAGTGGATGGGCATCTCCCTTGACAATTAGCTTGTCCGATATCAACACCGCTGTGATACGTGGATTCTCCGCATCGGTGTCAGCCATGATGGGGGACACGGGGAGTGGGACAGATCCTGTTAGAAGTCACTTACTATGTTTGTTCTGGAGGAAGATGTAGAGTCATCCGGTGTTCATCAACGTCTGGGTGAGTTGAAAAGGATTGATACAACTGATTGTCTAATGGCAGAGCTTACTTAAGTGAGTCTTGGGTCAAGGGAAGAATCTCAAAAACAACTCACTCCACATGAAAAACTTCGCGACTGACATTTCAAATGTAAACCCACACAGTGAATGAAAGTAGCACTTCATCTAGAGATCAGAGCACATTTTTCCACATAAATCTGCATGTCTTAGTGTGCGTGGGAGTGTACCATACAGTTGTTCGCTTCCCCCTCCCATATAGGTGCTCTTATATCACTGATTCAAGGGCTTCTGATGATGTTTTGAAACTCTAGAGTTGAAAGAATTTCCCAAAGTATGGTAATTGTATTCCAACACCCACTTCTGGTCGCTTTCTCTTATCCTCAAGCATGGCTGCCCAAGTTTGAACAAGACTGGGAGAATGATTTTACTAATCTAGTACCTCCACCCACCTTGCATACTTACTCCTCTAGTGAAGAATTTCTCCGTATACCGTGATCTCGTCTCTCTCACTGCTGACTCCTTGCGCACATCCTCCCTCTGGCCTGGAACTCCTTCCCCCTTCATTCATATCCTACAGGCCAACGCTCTCCCCATCTTCAGTGCCTTATTGAAATCATGCCTCCTCCCAGAGGCCTTCCCTGACTAGCCCCTTCCCTCTGCATCCCCTTTGCATTTGAGTGGGTACTGCTCAAGTGTTGATATTCACACCACCCCCAGCCGCACAGTGCTTATGTACATATTCTTATGCTCTGCCACTTCCCTTATCTGTTTAATTTTAAGGTTTTTCCTCCCCTATTAGATGGTAAGCTCCTTGAGGGCATGACTCATTGGAAAGAGCCCGGGCTTGGGAGTCAGAGGTCGTGGGTTCTAATCCCAGCTCTCCTGCTTGCCAGCTGTGTGACCTTGGGCAAATCACTTAACTTATCTGTGCCTCAGTTACCTCATCTGTAAAATGGGGATTAAAAGTGTGAGAATGGGGATTAAAAGTGTGAGCCCCATGTGGGACAACCTGATCACCTTGTATATCCCCCCCCCCCCGTGCTTAGAATACTCCTTTGCACTTAGTAAGTGCTTCACAAATACCACCATTATTATTATTAATAACTCTATTGCACTGTACTCTTCCAAGTGCTTAGTACAGTGCTCTGCACATGGTAAGTGCTCAATAAATACCATTTATTAAACAGATGAAGCAGCGTGGCACAGTGGAAAGAGCACGGGCTTTGAAGTCAGGGCTCATGAGTTCGAATCCCAGCTCTGCCACTTGTCGGCTGTGTGACTGTGGGCGAGTCACTTAACTTCTCTGTGCCTCAGTTCCCTCATCTGTAAAATGGGGATTAAGACTGTGAGCCCCACGTGGGACAACCTGATTCCCCCGTGTTTACCCCAGCGCTTAGAACAGTGCTCTGCACATAGTAAGTGCTTAACAAATACCAACAGTATTATTATGGTCCTTCCAAATCTTATGTGACTAGCCAATCATCCAGATGATTGGGGTAACAGGATTTTGATAAAATTTTTAATCAGATCTTTGGGTAGTTGCCAGAGCCCAAATCTTTTGCAAGGTCCTCAAACACTTTGTACAGGTCTTGTTGTTCTCTGACCACTTTGGAGTCTAAAATGTGTATCAGCTTCGCCCTTTGTCCAAACCAGAGGTATTTTGGCTAATCTATGACCGACGGTAAAAAAGAAATGAGATTCCTGGAGCAGGAATTCAAACCCAGATGCTCTGACTTACCAGGTCCAGGCTTTTTCCAGTAGACCACAGCATTTTTCCTTGAGGCCCTTTTCATGTTGTCGGGACATGGGTGCCTGAGTCCCTGACCTGCTTCAACCACTGTGGCCTCTACTGGCAAAGTCTGAGAACCGTGGCCTTGAAAGGCATCAGGCTCAGACCTCTCTTGGGTCAGTCGTCAGCTGCTTCTGATAGTCCTGGACCCCTGGATGGGACTGGACTGAGACTGAGCTTCCCCTTTTCCCTCTGCTCCCTCTGCTGCCTCTCTGCACCTTCACCTCCCCTCAGCTAAGCCCCCTTTCCCCCTGCTCCTCCCCCTCTCCCTTCCCCTCCCCTTAGCACTGTGCTCATCTGCTCATTTGTATATATTTTTATTACCCTATTTATTTTGTTAATGAGATGTACATCACCTTGATTCTAGTTATTGTTTTTGTCTGTCTGCCCCCCCACCCCCCGATTAGACCGTAAACCTGTCATTGGGCAGGGATTGTCTCTGTTGCCAAACTGTACGTTCCAAGCGTTTAGTACAGTGCTCTGCACATGGTACACGCTCAATGAATACTATTGAATGAATGAATATTCCACAATAGCAAATCCTTGGAATCCTGAGGAACAGTCAGTGCCAGCATTTGAGCCAAACAATCCCTCCCTGCTAGTAGATTCTGGTAGGAATACAATAAATTTGCATGCTTGCCCTTTCTTCCCGGTTCAAATGGTGGAGGTGATATTTTAAATCGGCAGAAGCAAGATCATGCCCTCACCTGATGGAACATTAACTCTTCTTCATAGGGTCCCATCCCCAGCTGCGGAGGGTGTGTTAAGATCAGTGAATTGTAGTTGCCATCTCTTCAAGATTGCCTCCTTATAAGTGGAGAATGAAGCCAGTTATTCTCTTCAGTAGTTCTACTGCAATATAAAAGAATCCAAAAAGCACTTTTTTGGGTTGAATGGAAGCTCAGGGGCCAAATTTCCATTTTGAATGCAGGGACAGAGATTTTGAAGTGGAAAAGAATGGGGAAGAGACAGGCTTCAGAGAGCTAGGATGTCAGAAAGCCATCATTAAGGGTCTTGTCAGCCCTGATGGGAAACTTTTATTTTATTTGTAATAGTATTTGTTAAGCACTTATCTCAGCTCCACCACTTGTCTACTGTATGACCTTGGGGAAGTCACTTCTCTTCTCTGGGCCTCAATTACCCGATCTGTAAAATGAGATTGAGACTGTAGGACAGGGACTGTCTCCAACCTGATTGGTTTGTATCCATGCTTAGTATAGTGCCTGACACATAGTAAGCACTTAAATACCATAATTACTATTACTGTGCAGAAGAAGGCAACGGTAAACCACTTCTGTATCTTTACCAAGAAAATTCTGTGGATACACGTACTCGAATGACCTTATTCATTCCTTCATTCATTCAGTAGTATTTATTGAGCGCTTACTATGTGCAGAGCACTGTACTTAGTGTTTGGAATGTATAAATCAGCAAGATAGGGACAGTCCCTGCCCATTGACGGGCTTACAGTCTAATCGGGAGAAACGGACAGACAAAAACAATAGCAATAAATAGAATCAAGGGGATGTACATCTCATTAACAAAATAAATAGGGTAATGAAAAATATATACAAATGAGCAGACGAGCACAGTGCTGAGGGGAGGGGAAAGAAGAGGGGAGGAGCAGAGGGAAAGGGAGGGAAAAGGGGGCTTAGCTGAGGGAAGGTGAAAGGGGGGGTAGAGGGGCAGCAGAGGGAAAAGGGGAAGCTCAGTCTGGGAAGGCCTCTTGGAGGAGGTGAGCTCTAAGTAGGGCTTTGAAGAGGGGAAGAGAGTGAGTTTGGCGGATGTGAGGAGGGAGGGCATTCCAGGACCGCGGGAGGACGTGGCCCAGGGGTCGACGGCGAGATAGGAGAGAACGGGGGACGGTGAGGAGGTGGGCGGCAGAGGAGCGGAGCCTGCGGGGTGGGCAGTAGAAAGAGAGAGGGGAGGTGAGGTAGGAGGGGGCAAGGTGATGGAGAGCCTCAAAGCCTAGAGTGAGAAGTTTTTGTTTCGTGCAGAGGTCGATAGACAACCACTGGAGGTGATTAAGAAGGGGAGTGACAGGCCCAGAGCGTTCCTGCAGGAAGATGAGGCGGGCAGCAGTGTGAAGAATAGACTGGAGAGGGGAGAGAGAGGACGAAGGGAGATCAGAGAGCAGGCTGACACGGTAATCTAGCCGGGATATTACGAGAGCCCGTAACAATAAGATAGCCATTTGGGTGGAGAGGAAAGGGCGGATCTTGGCGATATTATAAAGGTGAGACCGGCAGGTTTTGGAGACGGATCAGATGCGTGGGGTGAACGAGAGAGCGGAGTCAAAGATGACTCCGAGGTTGTGGGCCTGAGAGACGGGAAGGATGGTCATACCATCCACGGTGATAGGGAAGTCAGGAAGAGGACAGAGCTTGGGAGGGAAGATGAGGAGCTCAGTTTTGGACATAAGGAGCTCAGTTTTGGACCTTATGACAGAAGATGGATGTCCTGAAAAGGATGTGTCCTTGGAGTCTCTACAGGTCAGAAACGACACAGAGGCATTTGAAGAAGAAGGTGTTTGTTTGATGCAGAGGTGGATGGGCCACCCTGGAGGTTTTTGAGGAGAAGGGAGGTGTGTAATGAACTTTTTTCTAGAAGAATGATCCAGGCAGCGGAGCACAAAATGGACTGGAATAGGGAGAGACAAGAGGCAATGAGGTCAGCAAGGAGGCTGAGGTGATAATTAAAGCAGGATATGCTAAAAGCTTGGATCAACATAGTAACAACTTTCATTTGACTGAAAGAGGAAACATATCATATGAAGGTCAGGAAATGTCCCTGATTTTCTGGTCGTTTCAGAGAGACTTTTAGTCTGGGTGACTAGAAGCAGTATGGTCTAGCGGACACAGCATGAGTCTGGGAGTCAGAAGGATGTGGGTTCAATTCCCAGATCTGCCACTTGTCTGTGGTGTGACCTTGGGCAAGTCACTTCACTTTGCCCTCACAGTTACCTCATCTGTAAAATGGGGTTAAAGACTGTGAGTCCCATGTGGAACAGGGTCTGCATCCAAGGTGGCTTAGTGGATAAAGTACAGGCTTCGGAGTCAAAGGTCATGGGTTCTAATCCTGGCTCTGTCACTCGTCAGCTGTGTGACTTTGAGCAAGTCACTTCACTTCTCTGAGCCCCAGTTACCTCATCTGTCAAATGGGGATTAAGACTTTGGCCCCACGTGGGAGAACGTGATTACCCTGTATCTACCCCAGCGTTTAGAACAGTGTTTGGCACATAGTAAGCGCTTAACAAATACCATCATTATTACCCCAGCACCTAGTACAGTGCTCCTGGCCCATAGTAAGCTCTTAACAAATACCATTTAAAAAAAATAATTTAGAACTGTAGGTAATCTAACAAGAGAGATCTGATGCCAAACTTGGATTCTATGGCATCTTGAAACCTTATACTCTCTCTAACTTGGAAGAGGATGTTCACCTAAGCAGTCACAGTGGCCTCATTTGAAAATGGAGGTTGTAATTCTTGCTTTCTTCCCAGGTGGCTAGGACGATTGATTAATTAATCTTTGTAGAGTAGAAGTGCTTGGAAGATGAAAGGTGTTAAGTAGCCTGACGGCAGTCATCATGAACTGTGACTCATGGCTGTGTCCCAGAGTTTCCTCAGCCTTTCTTTTCTGTGATTATTTCTTCTGTTTTGAAGTTACATGGTTTTCTTCCCTGCACGGGAGTGCTTGTTTATCTTACCTTTCATCTTTAGCCCTGCCTTACACGGAAAAGCTGAAAATTTCTTTTCTTTGCAGGATTGATTACCTAGAACAGCTTAAAAGCTGAGGTCCAAGTTCACGTTGACTCTTTAAAACAAGGGAAATCATTTTGCTCAATGTGCTTATCTGAGGATTACAAACATATAGAGCAATCACTTGTAATTGGGAAACAGTGTGGCCTACTGGAAAGACTCAGATTGAAAGTTCAGGAGACTTACCCCTTTCAATCTAGCTTTCCCCTTTCAATCTGGCTTCCACCCCTTTCACTCCACAGAAACAGCCTTCTCTAAGGTCCCTAATGATTTTTTTTGCCAAATCCAACTGCTTCAACTCCATCCAAATCCTCCTCTACCTCTAAAGGGCAGACCACAATCTTCTTGAAACAGTACATAACCTTGGTTTTCCTGACACTCTTCTCTCCTCCCATCTCTCTGGCTGTTCCTTTTCATTCTCTTTCACAGGGTCTCCTCTTCCTCCCACCCTCTGAGGGAGTCCCTTGAAGGTTCAGTTCCAAGTCCCCTTCTATTCTCCATTTACTCCCCCTCCCCTGGAGAAAGCATTCACTTCCATGGTTCTTCTCCCTTCTCTATGAGGATGATTCCCAAATTTACCTTTCCAGTCCTTTCCTCTCTCCTCTCAGCAGTCTCACATTTCTTCCTGCCTTCAGGACATCTCTACTTACATGTCCCATTAACATTCCCATTTAACGTGCCCAAAACGGAACACAGTAAGCTCCCAATAAATATAATTGAATAATTGATTTATATACTGAGCACCTGCAATGGAGAAGCAGATTAGTCTAGTGGAAGCCCTGAGGGCCAGAGGACCTGGGTTCTAATCCCAGATCTGCCACTTATCTGTTATGTGATGTAGAGCAAGCTACTTAATTTCTCAGTGCCTCAGTTTCCTCATCTGCAAAATGGGGTTTAAAAACTGTTCTCCCTCCCCCTTAGATTGTGAGCCCCTCGTAGAACAGGGACACTGTTGGATCTGATTATCCCATATCTACCCTATCATCTCTAAACTGTTCCCCCCCAGACTGTGACCTCATTGTGGGCAGGGGATGTGTCTGTTTATTGTTGTATTGTACTCTCCCAAGTGCTTAGGACAGTGCTCTGCACATAGTAAGTGCTCAAATACTATTGAATGAATGAATGCTTGGCATATGCTAAGTGGTTTACAAGTATCACAATTATTCAATTCAATTCAATAGTATTTATTGAGCGCTTACTATGTGCAGAGCACTGTACTAAGCACTTGGAATGTACAATTCGGCAACAGATAGAGACAATCCCTGCCCGGTGATGGGCTTACAGTCTAATCGGGGGAGACAGACGGACAAAAAACAAGACAACTTAATCACGATAAATAGAATCAAGGGGATGTGCACCTCATTAACAAAATAAATAGGGTAATAAAAATATATACAAATGAGCACAGTGCTGAGGGGAAGGGAGAGGGAGAGGAGCAGAGGGAAAGGGGGAAAGGGGGCTTAGCTGAGGGGAGGTGAAGGGGGAATTATTATTACAGTGTGAGCCCCATGTGAAACTCTATTTGATTTCATAACTTTGTATCTACAGTACTGCTTAGCATCTACTAAATGATTAATAAATGCTATTATTCATGGCTTAGTGGAAACTGGGAATCAGAAGACCTGGGTTTTAATCATAGTCCTTCCACATACCTGCTGGGTGACCTTGGCCAAATCACCTAGAAGCAATGGGCCTAATTCATTCATTCAATAGTATTTATTGAGTGCTTACTAAGTGCAGAGCACTATACTAAGTGCTTATAATGTACAATTCGTCAACAGATAGAGACAAGTCTTGCCCAGTGATGGGCTCACAGTCTAAACGTAAAGAGGAGAGGCCTGCAAGTCAGAGGATCCGGGTTCTTACCGTGATTTTTCCACTTGTCTGCTGTGTGACCTTGGGGAAGTCATTTAATTTATCTGTGCCTCAATGACCTCACTTAAAATGGGGATTAAGACTGTGAGCCCCATGTGGGACATAGACTCCATCCAACTTGATTAGCTTATAGCTACCCCGGAACTTAGAACAGTGCCTGGCACATAGTAAGCTTTTTACAAATCCCATCAAAAAATGACATAACTTCTTTGTGCCTCATTTCCCTCATCTGCAAAATGGGGATTTGATAACTGATCTCCCTCCTATTTAGATTGTAATCCCTATGGGTGACATGGACTGTATCTAACCCGATCATCTTGAATCTACTCTAGAATTTAGTTGAGTGCTTGGGAGCTTAACCATCATTATTGGTATTATTATTAACAAATACCACAATTATTATCATTGTTGTTTTAAGGACCATACCACATTATTCTACCTGGCACAAAGCAGTCCTTTAACCATGGATCGATCACCAATCACTTGTATTTATTGTTTGCTCACTGTGTGCCAAGCACTGTACTAAGCACAATGTAACAGAGTTGGAAGACACATTCCCCACCACCATCACCAACACTACAATTTCTTGCACCATGGTTTTTCAATCCCCGCAATTTCCCCCTAAACGCCTTACCTCTAGATGTTTCATTTTAATGATACCCGTCACGCGTTTACGAGGTGCCAGGCACTGTACTAAGTTCTAGGATAGATACAAGCTAATCACGTTGGACACAGTCTCTGTCCCACCTGGGGCTCACAGCCTTAATCCCCATTTTACAGATAAAGGAACTGAGGCACAGAGAAGTAAAATGACTTGCCCAAGGTCACACAGCAGAAGAGTGGTTGAGCTGACATTAGAACCCAGATCCTTTCGACTCCCACGTCTGTGCTCTACCCTTTCGGCCATACTGCTTCTCAAAAATCTCTAGATTTTATAGATTTCAGCAACAAAGTTCACACACATATACATATATACATATACACCCCCGTGTGTGTGAACTTTATGTATATATTAAAATATATACATACACACACGCGCACACACACACACACACTTTCAAGTCTGTCAAAATACTTCAAAGAGGGAGCCAGAGAAGTGATTACGGCGAGTTGAACTTTGTAGCTGATATTTATAAAATCTAGAGATTTTGAGAAGCAGAATGGCCGAGTGGTTAGAGCACAGACGGGGACACACACGCACACACACACACACACACACACACATATAAAGAGAGAGAAAAAGACAGAGGCAGAGAGAGAGAGAGACAGGGACCATATCCTATTTCCAATTAGCAGGGAATCATGGCAGATCCATTTAGCTTAGGATTATTAGTATTATTATTAACAAATACCACAATTATTATCACTATGGTTTTAAGGACTATATCACATCATCCTACCTGGCACGAAGCAGTCTTTTAACCACAGATCAATCGCCAAGCAATCGTATTAATTGGTTGTACTTAGCACTGTGCTAAGCACAGACCTCTCTGTGAGCTTGTTCATCTGTGATTTTCGTCCAAGAGGGTTTCGTTACCCAATCTGCCCCTCCCAGTGCCCGGTCCAGTATCCCATGAGTGGGCACTGAGCTTTATCCATCACTACTGACATTCTCCAAACTCTGAGCTCAGTTAGGCCTGGAACACACTGTTCCAGATCCCAGCTCTGAAACTGAATTTCACAGGAAAAGTCATTACAGTTGAGATGGCTAGTCACAGAAAAGCACCAATCCACTCAACCTAATAAAAAGAATTTTTTACAAAGCCTAGCCTAGTGGAAAGATTTTTCCAGGCTTTGAAATCCACACCTTAGGAGTTGGGTCCCCCACCCCCCCTACAATATGGTTTAATTCAGCTGATTCTGGTTTCTAAAGGGTTTATCTGGGGTTCAATCTTGGTTTACTGCAAATGGACACCCTGTGAAGGTCACATAGATAAAGGAAAATCATTCTCTCGGCCTCCACAAGGTAATATTCCCAGAGCATTCCCAAGAGGCAGCTCTCATTTCAGTTTCTAAAGTCAAAAATACTAGCAGACCCCATTAATAAAGAAGCCGGGGAAGGTGATTTCTAGATTCAGCACTAAACCTGTCTTCATCTGAACCTGCCTTTCATCGGGGCTCTAAAGGATAATAATAAAAATTATGGTATTTGTTAAGAATTTTAGCCTCTTGGAAAAATGTTAAGCAGCCCTTCCCAGGTTATCTTGGCTTGTGATCATCAGAATGCCGAGTCAGAAGTGACCATTTCATGGGGGTGATGGGGTGGTGTCCCCCATGTCTCTTTGAGACGACTGCCGCGGGGGGAAGGGTGCGCCACCTCTCCCCCATTACGAGGACCTGGGATGGCTTGGGGAAGGGGTGCTAAACGCTCTGGCTCCTCCCCTCACCCCCAGAGGCCTAGGCTCAAACCTGCGGGAAGGGGCCTCCATTGCACATGGATGCCTGAAGACTGAGCAGAAGAGAGGGTCGTCGTCCTTCCAGCCCCACCCACCGAATGTCTGGGACTGTCCAGAGGGAAGAGACCCCTGACCCCCTCGCCCCTTGCCCACCCACCCCAATCACCAGCGGCTTAGATCGGCACTGAGGAGAAGGTACCACGTCCCTCATTCCCCCCTCCCTACATCCGTGCACCAAGGATTTGGGTCTAAATGAGAAAGGAATCACCAGTCCCTCACCCCTCTGCACACGGGGACGCCGACCTCCACCAAAGAAGCAGGATGGTGACTCACCAAGGAGACAACAACGTATCGACAGTCACCCATCGACAACTAACAACTTGATAGCGCTCTGTGGCACAGTGGATAGAGCATGGGCCTGGGAGTCAGAAGGTCATGTGTTCTAATTCCAGCTCCTCCACTTGTCAGCTGTGTGACCTTGGGCAAGTCACTTCACTTCTCTGTGCCTCAGTTCTCTCATCTATAAAATGGGGATAGGGACTGCGTCCAACCTGATTTGCTGGTATCCACCCCAGTGCTTAGTACAGGGCCTAGCACACAGCAAGCACTTAACAAATATCACAGTTATTATTATTATTGATTCCAGACAGATGCTTTAATGACTAGCTAATCGGAGCTGCTGCAGGCTGCTGAGTTGCGTCCTACTAGAAGAATCTGCACTGGTTACTAGCTCTACAGATCAGCTGCTGCAGCTCTGGACCTTTTTTCTCTTACGCCCTAACCCTTCCTCTGACTCCCGCTGCCTCCCACGCCCAGCGCCCCTTCTCTTTGCACGTCAAGAGGTAGCACTGCCTAGTGGATACAGCAGAGACCTGGGAGTAAGAATGACCTGGGTTCTAATTACAACTCCACCACTTGTCAGCGGTGTGATCTTGGGCAAGTCACTTCACTTTCCTGGGCCTCAGTTACCTCATTTGTAAAATGGGGATTGAGACCATGAGCCCTCTGTGGGACAGTGCCTCTTTACCACATGATTAACTAGTATCTACCCCAGTGCTTAGTTAAAGTGCCTAGGATATAGTAAGGGTTTTACAAATACCACAATTATTATCATTTATTCTCTTCCATCCAACCCCTCCCCACCCCTTGCATGCCCCTCACCCGGTCCCATCCCTGCCACAGAGAAGCAGCATGGTGGAATGAATAGAGCACAACCCTGGCACCAAATGGACCTGGGTTCTAAGTCCTGGCTCTCCCGCGTCTGCTGTGTGACCTTTGTCTAGTCACATAACTTCTCTGGGCCTCATTTATGTCATCTGTAAAATGGGGATTAAGTCGTGAGATTCAACTGGGACATGGACTGTGTCCAACCTGATGATCTTATATCTACCCCAGCACTTAGTACGGTGCCTGGCACACAACAAGTGGTTCATAATAATGTTGGTATTTGTTAAGCATTTACTATGTGCAGAGCCCTGTTCTAAGCACTGGGGTAGATAGAGGGTGATGGGGTTGTCCCACGTGGGGCTCACAGTTTTAGCCCCCATTTTACAGATGAGGTAACTGAGGCACAGAGAAGTGAAGTGACTTGCCCACAGTCACACAGCTGACAAGTGGCAGAGTGGGAATTCGAACCCATGACCTCTGACTCCCAAGTCCGGGCTCTTTCCACTGCGCCACACTGCTTCTTCTTAACAAGTACCATTAAAAACATTCCCTTTGGTCCAAGCCTTTTCCATCTGCAGGAGGTTGGCAAGATTAATGAAATAGAGTCTGTTAGCTGCCAGCTAGTTACAATTTCCCAGTCATCATCACAATTAGAACTACTTTCTAATCTCAGCTCTGCCGTTGTCCTGCTGTGTGACCTTTAGCAAGACATTTTACCTTGTCTGGGCTTCAGTTTCCTCCTCGGTAAATAGGGAGAATAATAATACCTATGGTATTTGTTAAGCACCTACTCTGTGCAAGACACTGTACTAAGTGCTATGGCAGATATAAACTAATCAGGTCGGATATAGTCCCTTTCCCACATGGGGCTCACAGTTTTATTCTCGTTTTACAGATGAGGTAACCGAGGCACAGAGAAGTTAAGGCGCTTGCTCAAGGTCCACAGCAGAGAAGTGGAGAAGCTAAGATTACAGCCCATTGTTGGGCAGGGATCGTCTCTACCTGTTGCCGAATTGTACATTCGAAGCGCTTAGTACAGTGCTCTGCACACAGTAAGTGCTCAAAAAACACGATTGAATGAATGTACCCATCTCCTTCCGATTCCTAGGCCCGTGCTCTATCCACTAGGCCATGCTGCTTCTCTAAGATATCTGCTCTCCCTATTACTTAGAGGGTGAATCCCTTAGGAGACAGAGACTGTGTCTGAACAGATTCTCTTGCACCTATCCTAGGGTTTAGCAGAGTGCTTGACACAGAGTAAATGATGAATAAATGGCATTATTGTTACTATCAAGAGGCCTTCTCTGATTAACCCCTCATTTCCCCACCCTACCACTCTCCTGTCTTCCTCACCTCCGCACTTAGGTCTGCGTGGCTCAGTGGAAAGAGCATGGGCTTTGGAGTCAGAGGACATGGGTTCGAATTCTGGCTCTGCCACTTGTTAGCTGTGTGACTTTGGGCAAGTCATTTAACTTCTTGGTGCCTCAGTTACCTCATGTGTAAAATGGGGATTAAGACTGTGAGCCCCACGTGGGACAACCTGATTCCCTTGTGTCTACCCCAGCGCTTAGAACAGTGCTCTGCACATAGTAGGCGCTTAACAAATACCAACATTATTATTATTATTATTACCCTTTAAAGACTCTGATTCTCCAGCACTTACATATCTATCCTTCCTTCTCCTATCTGTAATTTATCTCACTATCTGCCCTGCACTCTATATGGTAAGCTCCTTGAGTGGGGGATCACCTCTATCAACTCTTGTACTCTCCCCAGGGCTTTCTAAGATTCTTACTGAACTTACTAATCCCTCAATAAATACTATTGACTGATTGATTTCTAGATTAACATAACTTCCAATATTAAATTTAATACAAATACTAAAACAAAAATAGTGATGTAAGAGAATGAGCTTTCACAGGTTACGTCGGGGTCAGCAAAAGTGAATGGACAGGAATGGGGATAAAAAGAAGATCTGAGACTAAAATAAATAGATTTAAAGAAAGGTAGACTAAGCGGTTTTTTTTTTTTTGCTTTGTGTGTGTGTTTCTGCGTGTGGGTATAAATTCATTTAATCCTATTTATTGAGTGCTTACTGTGTGCAGAGCACTCTATTAAGTGTTTGGTAGAGTACATTATAACAATAGTCATCTTCCCTGCCCACAGTGAGTTTACAATCTGGTGGGGGGCGGAGGGAGGGAGAAAGACATCAATACAAATAAATAAAATAAAATTACAGTTATAAATGTGTGTGTGCAATCTATAGCTATAGCTCTATCTATATATCTCTATATATAGAGAAGCAGCGTGGCGCAGTGGAAAGAGCACGGGCTTTGGAGTCAGGGCTCATGAGTTCAAATCCCAGCTCTGCTACTTGTCGGCTGTGTGACTGTGGGCAAGTCACTTAACTTCTCTGTGCCTCAGTTCCCTCATCTGTAAAATGGGGATTAAGACTGTGAGCCCCACGTGGGACCACCTGATTCCCCTATGTCTACCCCAGCGCTTAGAACAGTGCTCGGCACATAGTAAGCGCTTAACAAATACCAACATTATTATTATTATTATATCTCTATCGCAATACACACATTTAAGAAAAGAGGAAATGGACCCTTTAAATTCACTTCAGAATTACCAACTTGCAGTTCCAGTCTTGAAAAGATAGCTCTGCCAAATTATCCAGCTCTGACTGAACACAAGTGTAAGTTCTATCCATTTTATGTTTGTTTTGTTTTTCACCGCAAATCCCAAACATGGGTCTTTCTTCAGTGTTCAGTCACGTGTCAGGTTTGCCGATCAGAAAGTCATTCCTTAATTACCACTGGTTCATTGAAAGAAACTCCCCTTCTGAGTGGATCAGAAAGAGCTGATGTTTTAGTAGCTTTATAGAGAAGCAGCATGGCCTAGTGGAAAGAGCATGGGCCTGAGAGTCAGAGGACCTGGGTTCTAATCCTTACTCCTCTACTTGTCTTCTGTGGGCAAGTCACTTAACTTCTCTGTGTCTCAGTTGTCTTGTCTTACGCTGTCAAGTCATTTCCGACCCATAGAGAACCATCTCTCCCAGAACGCCCTGCTCTCCATCTACAATCGTTCTTTTAGCGTATCCATAGAGTTTTCTTGGTAAAAATACAGAAGTGGTTTACCATTGCCGCCTTCCGCGCAGGAAACTCGAGTCTCTGCCCTCGACTCTCTCCCATGCTGCTGCTGCCCAGCACGGGTGAGTTTTGACGTGTAGCAGATTGCCTTCCACTCGCTAGCCACTGCCCAAGCTAGGAATGGAATGTGTAGGCCTTTGCTTGACTCTCCCTCCCATAGGCGAGACTGGTAGAGGACTGGAAACTCCCCAGGTGCGACCCTGAGAGGGTGTGTCTCAGTTTCTTCATCTGTAAAACTGGGACTAAGACTGTAAGCTCCACGAGGGACGCGTGCTGTCACCAACCTAATTATCTTGTATCTGTCCCAGTGCTTAGTACTGTGTCTGGCACATAGCGAGTGCTTAACAAATACTGTTATTGTTTTTTTAAAAAAGAAAAGGCACCACATTGGAAACTAACATCAGTGGGGCCCAGAGGTTTTATTTTTGTTGGATTCCACAAGATGTCTCCAATCTGGATCATATTCCCCCACTTCATTATGGGAACACCCGACCCCCGCAACCCAATTTCGTCAGTTTATGTACAGTACATATCGTCCCTCGTAAGTCCATAAACTTATAACTCATTGGTGAACTGCTTAGAAACCATGCCGTTTATTAAAGAGAGTGTACTGGGAGCATTTCCAAGTAATTAAGAACTAGCCTCGCCCCCTTCAAATGACAGGGATGGGGGGAGCGGGGAGGAGACAGCGGTTGTGGGGTGGAGGAGTTACAGAGGGGGAAGCCAGAGAGGTGGCCAAAGTGCCGGCCCAAGATAACTCAGGGAGGAAGGACTGGGGAGAGACTTGAAAGTAGGAGCCTACTTCTGCTGACCTCGCCCCGGCCCTCCTGCTTCTCCCAGAAGCCCTCAGGCAGGCTCTCCCTCTGGGCCTTCTGCTATATAAGGATGTCAGTTGGTCAGATAGTCCCGACTCTACTACATCTACTATAGTAGCCCTGTAAGCAAGTTGGTAAGCACGAAAGTCCCCGAAACAAAAAAACAAGCAAGACACTATGGTGTTCCAGGACCTAAGCCACTCCTTCCAAATAGGCATTTTTGAAAGCAGCATTGATTCATCTTAGACAGCTTGGGATGACTGCCTTAAAGCAGTAACTTTGGACTGGAAACCCTTGACCCTCAGTAGGCAATGGTGGTAATAATAACTGGGTAACCGATAAGCACTTACTATGTGGCAAACTCTGTACTAAGCACCGGGGTAGATACAAGTCAATCAGGCCAGGTACTGTCCCTGTCTCATATGGGGCCCACGGTCTCCCCGCCCCACAGCACCTGTGTGTATATATATGTACGTATTTATAATTCTATTTTATTAATGATGTGCATATATCTATAATTCTATTTACCTGTATTGATGCTACTGATGCTTGTTTACTTGTCTTGAAGTCTGTCTCCCCACTTCTAGACTGTGAGCCCATTGTGGGCAGGGATTGTCTCTATTTGTTGCTGAATTATATTTTCCAAGCACTTAGTACAGTGCTCTGCACATAGAAAGCACTCATTAAATATGATTGAATGAATGAATAAGTAGGAAGGGGAACAGACTGTAAATCTCCACTTTACAGAGGAGGAAAATGAGGCACAGAGAAGCCAAGTGACTTGTCTAAATTAACAAGCTGCAGGGAAGAGGTAGAGCTGGGATTAAAAAGCCAGTGTTGGACTCATTGTCCTGACAAGATACACACCCTGCTGTCCTTCATGTCTAATTTAGAGATGCTCAGTTCCAGCTACACCATGAACACACAAAAACTGTCCTTTGTTGCCTCATTTCTAACTGGGGGAGGAGCTTAGGCCTGGGGGAAGCTTGGTTTAATGCAGTAAATATTTATAGAGAAAGCAGGAGAATTCAGTGATGTTCCAGTGGTTGACTAGAAGTGTGACCACAGTGTGATCCTAGCAACAGGCCTCGAAAACTGAAAAATAGGAAAGACCTAGGCTTGGGAAAAGACAGAAGGATCAAGGGAACTCTTTTTTATACAGGGAATTTTTTGGTCTTAAATCTTATCCAGGGAGCCAGAGTCATCTTTTTTTAAGTAACTGCAGTCTTTCTAGACTGAAAGCTCAATATGGGCAGGGAATTCTGTTGTATTGTACTCTCCCAAGTGTTTAGTACAGTGCTCTACCCACAGCAAGTGCAAATAAATGCAATTGACTAATTAATCGATTGATTGATTTAGTGGGTTCGTAGTTGTGACGTTCTAATCTACAAGTTTTCTGGACAGATACAGCCACTTCTAGTCATGAACAGTAAAAGAACAGTAAAATGACAAAACTTTCCATCACAAATTCAAAACCCTCGGGACTGGGCTTTATTTTCTCTTCAGGCTGGTAACTCTTCCAACCAACCTAGATCCACTCTTGAGAACGTGGATGCTTATTAAATCTTCTATCAGCTCTTTCTTCTTCAGCAGCGGTGTTCTCGGGAACTGAGAATAAGTCCCTGAAAGCAGAAAGGAAAAGTCAAAGAAAAGTCGACTTTGGAAAGCCAAGCTCAGAACTGATGAGGGGTTAAACCACGGAAGGGTTGTTGCTAATAGTGAAAGTAACGGACGGTCCAGAACGGGGCACAAGGAAAACAATAAGGGTCAGATTGTCGGTTCTGGCTTAAGTGACATCTAAGTGGAAGTTTTTGGTGATCTTTTTTGGTGTTGAGGGAGACATTTGGGCTGGTTACCCTGTGGTGGTGAAGGCTTGGCCTGCTGCTCACCGGTTTGTGCGCTGAGGAGTAGACTCGGCTCCAAGGCCTAGGCCAGGCTGACCGACTGTGATAATGATTACAATAATAATAATAATGAGAATAATGTGGTATTTGTTAAGCACTTACTATGTGCCAGGCACTGTACTAAGCTCTGGGGTGGATACGAGCAAATCGGGTTGGACATAGCCCCTGTCCCACATGGGGCTCATAGTCTTAATTCCCATTTTACAGATAAGGGAACTGAGGCCCGGAGAAGTGAAGTGCCGTGCCCAAGATCACGCAGGAGACCTGGGATTAGAATGCAGGTCCTTTGGACTCCCAAGCTCGTGCTCTATCTACTAGATCATGCTGCTTCCAACTCAAGGCCTAGGCCAGGGCCACCGGTTGTCCACCCCAAGGAGACCAGTCATCCACCAGCAGGGCGTAGACTCACACAGCCATCCGGCACAGTTCCGGGGGCGGTGGGACAAATCTCTGGTGAAGCCAGGGGAGAGCTAGCAGCAGGCAGGATGCAGCCTCTGCTCCGTCCCGGGGACCTATGCTCCTCTACACTCATTGTGGGCAGGGAATGTGTCTGTTATATTGATATACTGTACTCTCCCAAGCACTTAGTACAGTGCTTTGCACACAATAAGTGCTCAATAAATACAGTCGACTGACTGATCCCCAAGTCTGCAGCGTAAGCTTGACTTCCACCTGCTCCTACATGCATGCGGTTTTGAGAATGTGTTCGTGTATGCTTCATCACAATTAGATATAAACACGTGCTCAGAGAGAGAAGGCTGTCCTTTACGTTCGGAGATGGGGTTGTCGAGGGGCAGTGCCCGTCCACGAGGCAGGTGAGCTGAAATGGCTGACTGACTCTCCATTCCATTCCATCCTGGCAGCATGGCACCATGGGCTTTCGCTGCACTGTTGCTTCACTTGTCACAGCATCTATTGCTGCTTCCACATCTGCCCCTTGATCTGCTGATCTTGCACTTGGAGAGGGCAAGCCCTCTCCCAACTGCTGCACACAAGCTGTTGACTGTAGTTGTTATCTCAACGGTCCCTGTAGTATCACACTGTTGGATACTCTGCTTCCCCACCCCCTTTCCGGCGTGGCTCAGTGGAAAGAGCGCGGACTTGGGAGTCAGAGGTCATGGGTTCGAATCCCGGCTCTGCCACTTGTCAGCTCTGTGACTGTGGGCCGGTTACTTAACTTCTCTGTGCCTCAGTTACCTCATCTGTCAAATGGGGATTAAGACTGTAAGCCTCATGTGGGACAACCTGATTACCCTGTAACTACCCCAGCGCTTAGAACAGTGCTCAGCACATAGTAAGCGCTTAAGAAATATCAACATTATTTTGCCTCTTCAACACTGCCCCATCACACACCATTTTCTCCCCAGCCTACTTGTTTAGGCACCATTTCAATCCATCAACCTCTCCCTCCAGACCGTCAGCTCACTGTGGGCAGGTGATCTGTCTACCAAATCCGTTATACTGTACCCTTCTAAGAGTTTAGTACAGCGCTCTGCACACAGTAAGCCCTCCGTAAATACGAACTATCGACCGATTGACCTATTAACCACACTGAACTGTGGAGTTTAAAGAAACCACCTTGACTGAATCAATGAATCCCAAAGAGCTGATTAGTGCGATCGACAAAGAGTCCCTTGAAGGGGTGAATTTTAGGCTCCTCCCAAACATGGCAAGCAGACTCTCAGCGTTTAACCTCAGCACTCGCCTTTTAAATAGAAAAATTAAGTCACTCTCATTCTAAATCACTGTCTTTATATTTCTGAAGCCCTTTTGACTGCAACGGTCAAATGTTTCCTGAAAGTACCAGGAAGTCTTTTTAATGATCGTTATCCGTTAGACTATTCTTGGGCCAATGAGCTTGACAGAGTCCCCGAAGGACAGTTCAAAACAAGATGCATCGTCCTCTTATTCTACCTTAGGTCTTTCGATGTGTGTCTTTTCCAGAATCCTGTTTGAACTTCACATTCTCATTAATTATTTCACTAATGGTAAATACAATAAGTGATAGGAGCATTTCTCTCTCTACATTAAGGTTTTGGGAGAAAATGTACGTCTTCCCCAAAATCCCAGTCAGTGCCAAGCACTGACAAAAACATACTGGTTTGGAAAGAAGGAAAAATGTGAAAGGCCTTAGAAATGCCTGGGCTGAACCTTGTCTTGTCAGAATCACCTCGGTGGGGGCAGAGTTTCAGTATCATCCACAGGGCATCTTTCAAAGTCTTTTATTCCTGGACCAAGGAAGGCAGTCTGACCTAATGGAAGAGGCAATTCTTATCTCAGGCTGGTCACTGGTCTGCTGAGAAACCATGGTTAAATCCTTTAACCTCTCTGGGCCTCAGTTTTCTCATCTGTAAAATGGGGTTGAAATACTCTCACCATCCTTTTAGAATAATAATAATGATGGATTTGTGATGTGATTTGAGAAAATGTGAGCCTCCTGGGGTGTCGGGGTTGTGTCTGATCTGAAAATCTTCTATCTGCATCAGCATTTTGCCCAGTGCCATTGGAGTTTCCAGGTTATAAAGCCCAGAACTGCTTTAATAAAGAAAAAACAATTACAGCATATATAATAATGTTGGTATTTGTTAAGCGATTACTGTGTGCTAAACACTGTTCTAAGCGCTGGGGTAGATACAAGGTCATCAGGTTGTCCCATATGGGGCTCACAGTCTTCATCCCCATTTTACAGATGAGGTAACTGAGGCACGGAGGAAGTGAAATGACTTGCCCAAGGTCACACAGCTGACGAGAGGCAGAGCCGGGATTAGAACCCATGACCTCTGACTTCCAGGCCCATGCTCTTTCCATTAAGCCAGACTGACTCTATTAAGGAGTGTAGTTAATAATAACAACAACCATAATAATAATAGTATTTGTTAAGGGTTTAATATGTGCCAGGCACTGTACTAAGCACTGGGGTGGAAACAAGCAAATCAATTTGGACACAGTCCCTGTCCCACATGGGGCTCACGGTCTTGATCTCCCTTTTCCAGATGAGGGAACTGAGGCATAGAGAAGTGAAGTGACTTGCCCAAGGTCACACAGCAGACAAGTGACAGAGCGGGTTTAGAACCTATGACCTCTGACTCTGAAGCCTGTGCTTTTTCCACTAAACCACGCTGCTTCCTTCGGGGCAGGGATCGTGTCTTTTTACTCTTTTTTATTCTCCAAAGTGCTCAGTACATTGTTCTGCTTTCAGGAAGCACTCAGTTACTGACATTAATTAATTGATTGTGCTCATAGAAAATGGAATCAACATAAGACTGTGAACCCGTTGTTGGGCAGGGATTGTCTCTATTTGTTGCCAAATTGTATTTTCCAAGCACTTAGTACAGTGCTCTGCACACAGTAAACGCTCAATAAATATGATTGAATGAATTAAATGAATAAGATTAAAATGCCCATTGCCCTGCACACCCGTAGTCCCCTTGAATCAACCACTGACTTGAAAGCAAGGTAAAGAATCTCTGAGTTCTTAAGAAAGTCCTACCCCTTTTTAGCAGCTAAATGGAGTTGGGGCTCAGAAATGTACCTAGGAAGACATAAGGTACAAGAAGCAGAATACAAGAACAGAGAGAGAGAGATCGAATATAAAGCCATCACTGTCTCCTAACGGAGCATAGACTTCTGGTCTTTTTAATAGTATTAAGTGCTTACTATGTGCCAGGCACTGTTCCAAGAGCTGAGGAAGATACAAGCTAATCGGGTTGGACACAGTCCCCGTCCCACATGGGGCTCACAGTCTTCATCCCCATTCTGAAGATGACGTAACTAAGGCCCAGAGAAGTGAAGTGACTCGCCCAAAGTCACGCAGCAAAAAACGGCAGAGCCGGGATGGGAACCCAGGTCCTTCTGACTCCCAAGGCTGCATCTTGCTGCATCTCTTCTGGTTCATTCATTCATTCAATCATACTAATTGAGCACTGACTATGTGCAAAACACTGTACTAGGCACTTGGTAGAGTACAGTACAACAACAGACACATTCCCTACCCACAACAACCTCACAGTTACGAGGTCTGATCTGCGGATCCGTGTCAGAAATATTTCTGAAGCGAAGGGAGGAGACAACTGAGGACATGGGTGGCAGTGTGGCCTAGTGGAAAGGCCTGGGAGTCAGAGGTTCTGGGCTCTAATCTCCGCTCTGCCACTTGACTGCGGGGTGCAAATCTAATTGGACAAATCACTTCACTCGTCTCCAAAATGGGGATCCAATACCTATTCTCCCTCCTACTTAGAGTGTGAGCCCCATGTGAGACATGATTATAGTAACAATAATAATGTTGGTATTTGTTAAGCGCTCACTATGTGCAGAGCACTGTTCTAAGCGCTGGGGTAGACACAAGGGAATCAGGTTGTCCCACGTGGGGCTCCCAGTCTTCATCCCCATTTTACAGATGAGGTCACTGAGGCACAGAGAAGTGAAGTGACTTGCCCACAGTCACACAGCTGACAAGTGGCAGAGCCGGGAGTCGAACCCATGACCTCTGACTCCAAAGCCCGTGCTCTTTCCACTGAGCCAAGCTGCTTCTCTACCCCAGTGCTTAGTTGACGCTTGGCACATAGTAAGCTCCTGAGAAATTTCCACAGTTATTAGAAGACTGAATATCTGTGCAGCCGAAAGGGTCTGTGGCCACTCAAATGCTTTTGAGGATTGCCTTCGGCAGTTACCCTGAGAAGGGCAACCCTGTGATCCACTGGCAGGGCTAGTATTGGGGTCTCCCAAGTGCTTAGTGCGGTGCTTTGCACATAGTAAGTGTTCAATAAATACCACTGATGACGATGATGATAATGACTAAATTCTGGGCAAATCTAATGGTCAAGAAAGAAACGATTAAAATATTGTCTGATTTCTTCAAAAAAGCTGCTGATCGATGCTTTAGACTTTAGATGAAACAAAAAGGGTTTAGAATTTAAAAGCAAATTAAGGGAAAATAAGGAAGGCAAATCGCATTGTATTTAAGAAACTGAATACATAATTCACATTTAATGACTAGAAATAAGTTGTAGCAAGTGAGCAAAGCCAAAGAGTCGAGAGTTACTGGGGAGAATTCTCAACTCACTTTATTAGGACTGAGCTCATTGACATAGCTAGTTGCTCACTATTACTAACTGATTAATGTGACTCTAGCTATCCTATTTTTGCACCTCTAGGCATCCAACTTGGTCCTGCTGGAGTCCTGTCAAGCCAAAAAACACATGTGTAGCCTAGTGGAAAGAGCCCGGATCTGGGAGTCAGAGGACCTGGGTTCTAATCTTGACTCTGCCTACTGCTTGCTCGCAGTGTGATCCTGGGTAACTCACTTTACTTCTCTGTGCCTCGGTTTCCTCAGCTGCAAAATGGGGATTAAATACCTGTACTTCCTCCTACTTAGACTGCAAGCCCCAAGTAGGTTAGAGACGGTGTCCCTTCTGATTAACTAACTACCCCAACACTTAGAACAGTGCTTGGCACATTGTAAGGATTTAACAAATACCATAATAACAATATTTTCCCTCTGTTCTCCTATACGTATGAATAAGCAGTTGTACAATCAGTGACTTATCCAGATCCTGCTAGGTATAAACACTTTAATATTTTTCTCCTCTGTAAGAGTGCCAGCTCCTAAAAACTTTATCCCCCTTGCTTTGTGTCTTTGATATTATTTACTGGGGTTTTTTTTTAACTATTTTAACTTCCTTAGGTGTCGCTCTCGTCATCCTTATTTTAAGAGAGTGAAATCCCAGGGATCTGGCTCATTTTCACCTGAGGATTTTTTTCCCAGCACTCAGTACAGTGTTCCACAAAAAGTGGAGAAGCAGCATAGCCTAGTGGAGACAGCATCGGCCCGGGGGTCAGAGGATGTGGATTCTAATCTTTGCTCTGTCAATTTCTTACTGTGTGACCTTGGACAAATCACTTAACTTCTCTGTGCCTCAGTTTCCTCAGCTATAAAATGGGATAGCTGTCCTTCCTGCTACTTAGACTGTGAACTCCATATGGGGCCGGGACTGTGTCCGACCTAATTAGTACCTAATAAATAATTTTTACTTACCCAGCGCTTAGAACAGTGTTCGACACATAGAAAGTGCATAACAAATGATATTCAAAAAAAGGGCTGAATAAAAACTAGTCCTCCTCCTCATACTTCTGTAGAACTCTCCCAGGTGCTCAATATAGTGGATCGCTCCCGGCAGATATAAACCATCACTACTCTTAACAGATTGGCTAATAATTGCTATTCTGGAGTTGTTCCAAGGAGTGCTGTGCTATGCTGGCTGCTTGTCCCCTTCAGGGTTGCTGAAAATGACATGCGTGTGCATTTAGTGTGACTGCTGAATAAACCCTAATCCCTCGGACAGATTTGTTCTTTCTCCGTTTATCTCTTCAGGAGACACAACTTTGGGCTGAAAAATGATAACCTCGCCTACCGCCTGTGGTCTGGGAATGCAGCGCCGTGATCTTCTCTTCCTCGCCTCCATCCAGCTGCCTCCGTCCCAGGCCGTGGGTCCGGGAGATCACGCAGTCTACATAGATGTCCCAGAACAGCTGGGCCAGATCCCAAAACAGAGCCCCGTGCTTCAAGTTCTCGGAGGACTTCAGGTAGATCATAAAGTCCCAGAAGCCCGTCACGGTGTCCGAGATGCGCGGCTTCCTCATCTCCAGCAGGATGACCGAGGAGGATTCCCAGCACTGGGGGTCGGCCCGGTCGAGAGCCAGCAGGTCCAGCTGGCTGTGGCCGAGCGAGGGGGACACCCAGCACACCCCCAGCAGAAGTAGGGCCCGTGTGAGCCGCAGGGGACAGGCCCGCCTTCCTCCGCTCCCCGGATCGCCCATGGCACTGAAATGTCACAAGAATGACAGCAGGTCATCACCCTTCCCGTTGGACCCCCGCTTCATTAAGGGAACACCCTGAGTTACATCCACCCAACGGTCCCCACTAATAATAATAACTACCACTAATAATGGCATTTGGTAAGTGCTTACTATGTGCCAAGCACTGTTCTAAGAGCTGAGGTAAATATAAAGTAATCAGGCTGGACACAGTCCCTGTCCCACATGGGACTCACAGTCTTAACTCCCATTTGTCGGACGAGGTGGCTGAGGTACAGAGAAGTTGAGTGACTTCTCATATTTCACTAATGCTTCCACATTTATTTATACCCTTCAGCAGCACTTAGAACGTGCTTGACACATAGTAAGTGCTTAAGAAATACTATTCTATTATTAGTGTTAAAATTTCTGTGCATAAGCATAATCAATGGAACAGTCTATGCTTTATTCTGATGACTTGATTAGCAAATAACTCCATATTTGTCTCTCCTGTTAGAGTGCAAACACCCTAGTGTGGGACACTGTGTCAGACCTGATTATATTGACTCTCTCCCAGTGCTTTCCCCATCTAAGCTGTAAACTCATGATTATTATTGTTAATAATAATAATGGGATTTGTTAAGCACTTACTATGTGCAAAGCACTGTTCTAAGTGCTGGGGGGATATGGGGTGATCAGGTTGTCCCACGTGGGGCTCACAGTCTTAATCCCCATTTTACAGATGAGGTAACTGAGGCACAGAGAAGTTGTGACTTGCCCAAAGTCACACAGCTGACAAGCGGCTGAGCCGGAATTAGAACCCATGTCCTCTGATTCCCAAGCCGGTGCTCTTTCCACTGAGCCACAGTATAATAATAATTAGAGTACTTGTTAAGCACTTACTATGTTCTAAGCACTGGAGTAGATACAAGTCAGTGAGGTTGGATAGAGTACCTGTCCCACATGGGGCTCACACTCTTAATCCCATTTTTACAGATGAGGTAACTGAGGCCCAAAGAAGTTAAGTGATTTGCCCAGGGTCTCACAGCAGACATGAGGTAGAGCCGGGTTTAGAACTCAGGTCCCTCTGACTCCCAGGCCCTTGCTCTATCCACTAAGCCACTCTGTTTCTCTGCTTCTCATTGCAGGTAGGAAATGAGTCCGACTCTGTCGTATTGTCCTCTCCCAAATGCTTAGTACATTGTTCTGCACACAGTAAGCTTTCAATAAATGCCCCGGATCGATCGATTGCTCAGTTCAGAGTTCGGCACAATGTAAGCCCTTAACAAATACCACATTATTTATAGGGAGGGAACACGTCTTCTGTATCAATCAGTCGATGGTACTGATTGAGTGTTTAGTGTGTGCAGAGCACTGTGCAAAGTGCTTATGCATTATTCATTCAGCCTTTCATTCAATCCTATTGATCGAGTGCTTACTGTGTGCAGAGCACTGTACTAAGCACTTGAGAGAGTACAATATAACAATAAACAGATGCAGAATCTCTTGCACTTCCTCAGCGTGGTGTAGTGGATGGAGCACAGACTTGGGAATTAGCAGATCATGACTTGTAATGCCAGCTTCTCCACTTGTCTGGGGTGTGACCTTGGGCAAATCGCTTCTCTGGGCCTCAGTTATCTCATCTGCAAAACGGGGATCGAGACTGTGACATGGGACAAGGGTTTGTGTTCAACCTGATTTGCTTGTATCCACCCCAGAGCTTAGTACAGTGCCTGATACATAGTAAGCACTTAACAAATACCCCAATTATTATTGCTATTAGTAAAGGGCATTGCATTCTCTATATACACTACTACAGCTATGGATCTGATCAGCCAGGGGATTTTATAGCCTAGGATGAAAAAAGGTGATTTCCCACTCTAGGAAGAGAAGGAGCAAGCCTATCAAAATGCCTTGTTTTGCAGTCCACTTGGGAGGGAACACACTGGGAAACCAAGATGTATTCGAGTGTCAGAGAGCTGGAAGGAGCCATCTTCCAGGCAAACACCTAAACTCTGTAAGACAGTCAGATGGCTTGTCTTTCCCTAGAAATGGAAATTTCATAGCTTTCTTTCATGTTTATACCAGCCCCAACAGTAAAGAAATTCTCCCTTATGTGTAGGCAAAATCTCTCTGGATTCCATCCTGATCAGTTCACTGGAGAACAGAAATCAATTAGTAAGCCTCCCGTTATCATTGTTATTATTATAAATGATGATAATTACAATAATAATGTCGGTAGTTAAGCGCTTACCATGTGCAGAGCACTGTTCTAAGCGCTGGGCAAGAACAATACTAATAGAGGTATTTGCTAACTATTTACAGTTGGCCAAGCATTCTGCTAAGCGGTGGGGTAGATACACTGCAATCATATCAGACATAATACATGTCCCACATAGGGCTCCCAGTCATAGGGGGCAGGAGAACAGGTATTCAATACCCATTTTACAGATGATGAAACTGAGGCACAGAAAAATTAAGTGACTTCCCACTGACTTCCCACTGCTTCATAAAGGTAGAGACAATTACTATTCATTCTATGGGTTTTAATCCTGGCTCTGCCACTTGTGTGCTGTGTGACCTTGGGCAAGTCACTTAACTTCTCTGTGCCTCAGTTACCTCATCTGTGAAATGGGGATTAAGACTGTGAGCCCCAGGTGGGGCAACCTGATTACCTTTTATCTACCCCAGTGCTTAGAACAGTGCTTGGCACATAGTAAGCTGTTAACAAATGTCATCATTATTATTACTTTTATTATAAATTATTAGAAGTTAGGAAATCAACAAATCAATCAATAATATGTATTGAGCACTTACTTACAGTTTAACAGAGTCAGTAGTCATATTCCCAGCCCAAAGTGGGGAGAAAGACATTAAAATAAACTACAGTCGTGGGGCTGAGGGTGGGGTGAATATCAAGTCCTTAAAGGGTAGAGATCCAAGTGCATAGGTGAGGCAGAAGGGAAATATAAAATTGCCGGGTGGAGAAGATGGCAGAGTTAAAGCAGTTGAGAATGAATTTTAAATGGATGGGTTCCACCTGTCACCTGGATTTCCCCCAGCGGCACTCTCCATCTTGTGCCATGAACGGAGGAAGCATACGGTGGAGGTGATGCAGGCTGTGGGTTGATGGTTTGAGATTGGTGGAGGGACAGGGGAATGACAGACTTGAATTTAGTGGTGAGGACAAACATTTCTAGGAACGTTGAAAGTGCCTTCTTTGTAATACAAACTCATTTGCATTCTTCACATTTTAGTCCTGCCATTTTTTTTTTTACCCCTTTTAGTTAAAATGACTTCCTTGTCCTCTCTTTAGGTCTAGCATTTGATGAGGGAAATAACAGTAAATGAAATGTCAAGTACTTCAATCACCGGACCTACAGCATCACAGTGGAAAAGGCATTTATATTGATTAGTCTATGAGTCATATATTTGTACATACAACTTCATTTCCCACTAAGAACTTACCACCTCAGTTCTCTCTGTGCCTAATGAAATCTTTTGCCTCATCTCACCACACCGCTAAAGTTTACGGTTCACTGACAAAATGATATGAAAGAAAAAAATAGCATTTAGTGGTAATCAGCTGCAAACCCCACCCCCCTCCAATCTTCTCTTTAAAAAGATAAATGACATCCCCTGTAAGATGATGGACATAATTCATTCATTATTTCAACTCTCCATGTGTTCTGGGAAGCACCCCTAAAATGGAAATTTCGGGGGGAAAATGAACTAAGCCAGCCTCTATGCAAGAACATTTCCACTAGCTCTGTTGTATTATATTTACCCAGGTGTTTAGTACAGGATACTGCACACTGTAAGCATTCAGTAAATACAACTGATTGTTTTTTTTGATATTTACTGCACTTAAAAGAAAATTCATCTAACTGGCTTTCTATTCCACAGGTTATTCTGAGATTTTAAATATTTTCACATTAAAAGGAAATGAGAGGTTGTTACTGGATAAATACAACACATTTTATGTCTGCTGTAAACTATAAATAAATATAAATTTTATGTTAACTCCACTTTTATTCCGCAGTACTTAGCTCACAATTCAGACACATCGAAATTGTATTCAAGTGTTACAGTCACCTATTATACTGACTTCCTGAATGAGCTTCACTCTCGGATATATTTTATATGGTGTAGTTACTTGTAAAATCAAGGTACGATATTTAAATAGCACTGGTCTCTAAGGGAAGAAGCTAAAAAAAAAGCAGGAGACTTTTACAAATGAGGAAATAGGAGGATGTTTTCTAGTTTCTGTCTGTTTGACCACCTGGGAGGCAAATTTACTAAGGACTGACTAGTAGAAATAGACTACAACTTGCTGTGAACTCTGACAACTTTCCCAAGAGGTCAATTTTCTCCTCTTGGTTTAATCAAGCATTTGCTTTGTATCCCATTTTAGCTATTAATTAAAAAAATTGAATTATGGTAGTTGTTAAGCACTTACTCTGTGCCAGGCACTGTACTAAGCGCTGGGGTGGATACCAAGCAGATCGATTTGACACAGTCCCTTCTTCCACCTGTGGTTTACAGTCTCAATCCCCCTTTTACAGATGAGGCTACTGAGGCACAGAGAAGTGAAGTGACTTACCCAAGGTTCACATAGCAGACAAGTTGCAGAGTCGGGATTAAAGCCCATGACTTTCCGACTCCCAGGCCTGTGCTGAATCCACTACGCCATGCTGCTTCTCGAAATACACACTTAAAAAATAATTCCCACTAGAGAAATCTTTGGGGATTTCATTGGCCACTGAAGAATATTCAGGAAGAGTGACCATGGATATTTAAAGTCCACTTTCACTCCTTTAGGTTCAAGACAATAAATGAGTCTCCCTCCCAAATGCCATGTCCTTAAAGTAAAGACACAGATTTTCTCTTCCCTACAAACAATAGGTAATTAGCCAAGTGGTAGTTAGCCAAGTTTTCCTGCAACCTGGGGCAGAAATGAAAAATGAATAAAATGTACATTAACAAGGATGAGACACTCCTTGAGAGCACAGGGCAAGTTAAAGTGCTTATCGATTCGGGGGCTTTTTCATTTTCTGAACGACTGAATTTCATTCAGTTTTTAAATGAAAGGAAATGCTATTTGAGGCAGATCGAAAGTATAAACTTCTTGAGGTCGGGGATCGTGCCATCCATTTCCACCGTACTTTTCCAAGAGCTTAGCAGAGTGCCTCAAAAAATAGCCCCGATGGAGAGTTCAGTTGTTCGCTGCACGGGGTCTACACTGCCAATTTCCTGGGAATCGAGGAAGCTCAAGTTCTGGATCATCATGATATTGAACTCACCTCTGGCAATAGGGCTGATCCTTGCTCCCCAGGGGCGTACATTCCTTATAATGTGCTATATGGTTGTTTGGAACTAATAATGGAGAAGGCAGAAGTTTGTCCTTACAGTTCCAACTCCTGATTTTAATTCCTCAACACCCCACAGCACATGACCTTCTTTGGCTGCTGTTGAGTGCCGGGGGTTTCAGCCTCGACCACTTTCTGACCCCTTTCTCCGTTTGGCCCTGGGGGCTTCTGCTCTGCTTCCAAACTAAATCCCTCGGGGAGTTGGCAAAGTTGGAATTCCCGCGGCGCCGGTGGGATTTTTTCCAGCGGAAAGCGATCCCGGGGGTCGCTGTCCACCGTTTCCAACCCAATTTCTTCTCCCTTTCCCCCAACTTGCGTTCTGCCCGCCGAGGTGTCCATCGATCCATCAATCGGTCGGTGGCACTTACTGAGCGCTTATTGGGTGCGGAGCACTGTCCTAAGCGCTTGGGAGAGACCAATAGAACAAGTATCCCGGGCTCCGTTCCCTGGCACTAGGCGCATCCCGAATGAAACGACTAAAGGGGGGTCTGCAGCCGGTCCTCCCCATCCCCTGTACCCCAGGTACCCCCTGTACCCCAGGGACCCCCTGTACCCCTGCCCCTCCCTCCCATCCCCCAGGCTTGACCTCACCTGGGATCTCACGGCTGCCCCGCGTCGAGCCTCTGGGTTATAAGCGCTTAGTAGAGTGCGAAGAGCTTAGTACAGTCCTTTGCACACAGTAAGCGCTCAATAAATACCATCGAATGAGTGGACGAATTAAAGGGAGAGAATGGGAGAGGGGAGGGGAGGAGGAAAGAAGGGAAGGAAGAGCGAGGGAGAAGGGGAGGGGTGAGGAGGATAGGGAAAGAGGAGGGGAGTAGAGGGGAAGGGAAAGGGGGGAGGGGGATGATAGGCCAAAGGGGTAGGGGAGAGAGAAAGGAGAGGGAGAAGGATGGAGAAAGAGGAGAGGAGGAGGGGGAGGGGAGGAGGAGGATAGAGGGGGGGAAGGGATGGGGTGGGAGAAGGATAGGGAAAAGAAGAGAAGTAGAGGGGGAGGGAAAGAGGAGGAGGAGAATAAGGGAAAGGGAAAGGGGCAGGGAAAGGATAAAGAAAGAGGAAAGGAGTAGAAAGGAAGGGGGGAAGGGGGTGATAGGCCATAAGGGAAGGGGAGAGAGGGAGGGGGGAAGGAGGGGAGGAAGGATGGAGAAAGAGGAGAGGAGTGGGGGTGGGGAGGGGACCGGGATGAAGGAAGGAAGGGAAGGGAAGTGGGGGGAGAAGGATGGGGAAAGAAGAGTGAAGTAGAGGGGAAGGGAAAGAGGAGGGGGAGGAAGGGGAAAGGGGAAGGGGAGAGAGGCGGGGGAAGGGGTAGGGGAAGGATGGATAAAGAAAAGAGTAGTGGGGGGGAAGGGAGAGGGGAGGGGGATGAGAGGGGAAAGGGGAAGGGGAGAGAGGCGGGAGGAAGGGGCAAGAAAAGGATGGAGAAAGAAGAGAGGAGTAGGGGGAAAGGGGAAGGGGATGAGAGGGGAAAGGGGAAGGGGAGAGAGGCGAGGGGGCAGGAAAGGGGTGAGAGAAGGGTGGGGAAAGAAGAGGGGAGTAGAGGGGAAGGGGAAGAGGAGGGGGGACGAGAGGGGGAAGGGGAGAGGAGTCTAGGAGGAGGAGGAGGAGGAGAAGGAGGGGCGGGTGGGAGAGCCCTTGGCCGGCCTGGTCCCCGCCCCATCCCGGGCGCGGGTCCCGCCCGCTCACCTGCGCCCGCACACTCCGCCCCAAACCCCCGTCCGGCCCCCCGCCCGGCCCCCCGAGCCGCTTTGGAAGAAGTGGGAGCGAGCCTGAAGGCTCGACGGGACGTCAAGGGTGCGGGGAGCAGCCCCTTCCCCTCCCCTCCGCTCCCCCCATCTGCCTCCCGACGGCCCCCGCCCCCGCCCCGCACACCTGTGACGGCTGCGCCCCGCACTCGACTTGCCCCTGCTCTCTCCATCCTTCTCCCGCCCCTTCCCTGTCCGCCCCCCGTCCCTTCTCCCTCTCATCCCCCACGCCTCTTCCCCTTCCCCTCTACTCCTCTCCTCTTTCCCATCCTTCTCTCACTCCTTCCCTTCCCCCACCTCTCTCCCCCTCCCGCTCTCATCCCCCCTCTTCTTTCCCTTCCCCCTACTCCTCTTTTCTTTCTCCATCCTTTCCCTGCCCCTCCCCCCCGCCTCTCTCCCCTCCCCCCCATCCTTCTCCCACTCCTTCCCTTCCCCCCACCTCTCTCCCCTTCCCCTTCTCATCCTCCCCCTCTTTCCCTTTCCCTCTATTCCTCTCCTCTTTCCCCATCCTTCTCCCACCCCTTCCCTTCCCCCTCCACCTCTCTCCCCTTTCCCTTCCCTCCCCCCCTCCTCTTTTCCTTCCCCTCTACTTCCCTCCTTTCTCCATCCTCCCCTTCTCCCTTGCTTCTTCCTCCCTTTCCTCTTCTCTGCCGCTCCCTCACCTTTCCTCTCCTTTCCTCTCTCCCATTCTCTCCCTTTAATTCGTTCCTTCATTCGATCATGTTTATTGAGCACTTACTGTGTGCAGAGTACTACACTAAGCACTTAGCACTGTACTAAGCACTTGGCACTGTATTAAGTGCTTATAACTCAGCTCCCCTTTGTTCTCCCTTCTCCCTCTTTCCCTTATCCCTTTTTTTCTCCTCCAGTCAATCAATGGTACTTATTGAGCACTTACTGGATGGAGAAGACTGCACTATGCTCATGGGAGAGTACAAGATAACAGAGTTAGTAGACAAGTTCCCTGCCCACAATGAGCTGACAATGGGTTGCTCCCTGAGTCTCATTACACCCACCATCGCCCCTGCCCTCCTCCCTTCCTTAACTTCTATTTTTAACCACTCAATCTCCAAGGGCTCCTTCCCCTCTGCCTTCAAACACGCCCATGTCTCCCCCATCCTAAAAAAACCCGCTCTCGACCCCACTTCCCCCTCCAGTTATCGTCCTATCTCCCTACTACCCTTCCTTTCCAAAATCTTAGAACGAGTCGTCTACGATCGATGCCTAGAATTCCTTAACTCCCATTCTCTCCTAGACCCCCTCCAATCTGGCTTCCGTCCCCTCCACTCAACCGAGACTGCTCTCTCTAAGGTCACCCGTGACCTCCTTCTTGCCAAATCCAATGGCTCCTACTCCATTCTGATCCTCCTTGACCTCTCTGCTGCCTTCGACACTGTCGACCATCCCCTCCTCCTCCATACCTTATCTCACCTTGGCTTCACGGACTCTGTCCTCTCCCGGTTCTCCTCTCACCTCTCTGGCCGATCATTCTCGGTCTCCTACGCTGGAGCCTCCTCCCCCTCCCATCCTTTAACTGTTGGAGTTCCTCAAGGGTCAGTTCTTGGCCCTCTTCTGTTCTCCATTTACACTCACTCCCTCGGTGAACTCGTCCGCTCTCACGGCTTTGACTACCATCTCTACGCAGATGACACGCAGATCTACATCTCTGCCCCTGTCCTCTCCCCCTCCCTTCAGGCTCGCATCTCCTCCTGCCTCCGGGACGTCTCCACCTGGATGTCGGCCCGCCACCTAAAACTCAACATGAGCAAGACTGAGCTCCTCATCTTCCCTCCCAAACCCGGTCCGCTCCCAGACTTCTCCGTCACCGTGGATGGCACGACCATCCTTCCCGTCCCGCAGGCCCGCAATCTCGGTGTCATCCTTGACTTGTCCCTCTCGTTCACCCCACACATCCTATCCGTTACCAAGACCTGCCGGTTTCATCTCTACAATATCGCCAAGATCCGCCCTTTCCTCTCCACCCAAACGGCTACCTTACTATTACGGGCTCTCGTTATATCCCGGCTAGACTACTGTGTCAGCCTTCTCTCCGACCTCCCCTCCTCCTCTCTCGCCCCGCTCCGGTCTATTCTTCACTCCGCTGCCCGGCTCATCTTCCTGCAGAAACGTTCTGGGCATGTCACTCCCCTTCTTAAACAACTCCAGTGGTTGCCTATCGACCTCCGCTCCAAACAAAAACTCCTCACTCTAGGCTTCGAGGCTCTCCATCACCTTGCCCCTTCCTACCTCTCCTCCCTTCTCTCTTTCTACCGCCCACCCCGCACGCTCCGCTCCTCTGCCGCCCACCTCCTCGCCGTCCCTCGGTCTCGCCTATCCCGCCGTCGACCCCCGGGTCACGTCCTCCCGCGGTCCCGGAACGCCCTCCCTCCTCACCTCCGCCAAACTGATTCTCTTTCCCTCTTCAAAACCTTACTTAAAAATCACCTCCTCCAAGAGGCCTTCCCAGACTGAGCTCCTCTTCCCCCTCTACTCCCTCTGCCATCCCCCCTTTACCTCTCCGCAGCTAAAGCCTCATTTTCCCCTTTTCCCTCTGCTCCTCCACCTCTCCCTTCCCATCCCCACAGCACCGTACCCGTCCGCTCAACTGTATATATTTTCGTTACCCTATTTATTTTGTTAATGAATTGTACATCGCCTTGATTCTATTTAGTTGCCATTGTTTTTACGAGATGTTCTTCCCCTTGACGCTGTTTAGTGCCATTGTTCTTGTCTGTCCGTCTCCCCCGATTAGACCGTAAGCCCGTCAAACGGCAGGGACTGTCTCTATCTGTTGCTGACTTGTTCATCCCAAGCGCTTAGTACAGTGCTCTGCACATAGTAAGCGCTCAATAAATACTATTGAATGAATGAATGAATGAATGAATGAACCCACCGTGATTTCTTTCCTATGTTAATGTCCGATCTGCTTCTTTTCCTTCAGAATGCAGGGTAACAGAGTTGCCCATCTTGATCTGGGGGAGGGGAGGGGAGACCGGCTTAGTGGAAAGAGACCCGGCTTGGGAGTCGGAGGACGTGGGATCCAATCCCAGTTCCACCACTTGTCTGCTGTGTGAAACCGGGCAAGTCAACTTCACTTCTCTTTCCCTCAGTTACCTCATCTGGAAAATGGGGATGAAGACTGTGAGCCCTACGTGGGACACCCTGATAATCTACTCCAGCTCTTAGAACAGTGCTTGGCACATAGTAAGCGCTTAACAAATTCCATCGTTATTATTTTTATCATTACTATTCATAATAATCCAAGTCATTTTTATGATGACAACTTTAAAGGCAACAACTCATACCCCACCCAACATGTCACCGGTATCTGCTGATACCCCAACTAAGCCCTCATTTCCCCTCTTCCCTCTCCCTTCTCGGTCACTCTTGCACTTGAATTTGTACCCTTTAAGCACTCGTTACTTCACCCCACCCTTAGCCTCACAGCACTTTAGTATATATCTGTAATTTATTTGAATATCCATCTCCCCCTCTAGACTTTAAGTTCCTCATGGGCAGGGAACACCTCTACCAACTCTGTTGTAACTTAGTAGGCTCCCAAGTGCATAGCACAGTGCTCTGCACAAAGTAAGTGCTCATAAATACCAATCAATCAGCTCTACGTACTGATTGCTTCCCTTGTGCAGAGCACTCTACTAAGTGCTTGGCAGAGTACAATGACATAGTGGATAGAGCACGGGCCTGGGAGTCAGAAGGTCATGGGTTCTAGTCCCAGCTCCTATTATATTCGGCAGTGTGACCTTGGGCAAGTCACTTCACTTCTCTGTGCCTCAGTCATCTCATTGGTAAAATGGGGATTGCGACTAAGAGCCCCATGTGGGACGAGGGATTGTGTCCAACCCGATTTGCTTGTAACCACCGCAGCACTTAGTACAGTTCCTGGCACAGAGTAAGCACTTAACAAATACCATTATTATTATATCAATATAACCGACTTGGTAGACACATTTCTTGCCCACAACAAGCTTACTTGATTAATGGATTGATTCTCCCCATCCTATGATGGACAGCCTATGCTCACTTTTGATATTCTTCTCACTTTCTATATTCCCAAACTACAGTGACCATAAAAAACACAAAATGCAAACCTAACTTGAGCAGTAAGAGCATTTAGAGAGGGGCTATTCTGGAGTAAATCCAGGCATCTTAGAATGGTGTGTTTTTAATTGATTCATTCAGTTGTATTCATTGAGCGTTTACTGCGTGGAGAACACTGTACTAAATGCTTGGGAAAATACAATACAAGAATAAACAGTGACTTTCCCTGCCCACAAGGAGTTTACAGTCCAGAGCCGGGAGAGGCAGACCTCAATACCTCAATAAATAAAATTACAGATATGTTCTTAAGTGCTGTGGAGCTGGGAGGGGGCAGGAAGAGCAAAGGGAGCAAGCCTGGATGACACAGATGGGAGTGGGAGATGGGGAAAGGTGGGGCTTAGTCTGGGAAGGCCTCTTAGAGGAGATGTACCTTCAGTAGGGCTTTGAAGCCACGGGGATCTGTTGGATTTGAGGATTGAGGGCGTTGCAGGCCAGGGGTAGGATGTGGGTTAGGGGTCTGCGGTGAGACAGGTGAGATGGAGGCACAGTGAGAAGGTTAGCACTAGAGGAGCAAAGTGTGCAGGTTGGGTTGTAGAAGGAAAGAAGTGGGGTGAGGTAGGAGGGGGCCTATTAACAGCATTTTCTTATGAAACGCATACAATTTTGGATCTCTTCTTTAGTACAACCTTGAGGGAAACCATTATCGATTTCCTGGAGGAAGCTCACTTCAAATTTATCACAACTGAAAGATCAGTGTGTTGAGCACATATCTGTGGTACCAGCTCTGTGACACGACCAGTCCCAACCACTCATGCTTCCCAGCCAGGGTGCATTGCAATGACTTCAGAGCTCCCATTCTCCATTCAGGCTCACACCTCTTCAACTACAACTTCAAGGAAATCAGTTTGGGGAGTGAATAGCTACATTAACTGTGCCCTTTAGACAGGTTTGCTGGTTCCTACCATTCAGAATAAGTTTTGAAGGCATTAAAGGAGACTTTGTGATTAAATTTAATGGCCTTGGAGAGCATTTATCCGGGCAGTTGGCACTTGCAGAGCACATTATTTTGCAAATGAGGGGATGACCAGAGGATTAGGGCATTGTTTTTTGGTATTTTGGTCTGGAAAATAAAGTCCACTGTTCTCGCTCTCTATTATTTGTAGGTAGCAATAAAGAAGTCTATTTTTTGGAACTCTTAAGCTCAGTGAGTCACCTCAAATATCACCTGATTTGTTTGGATGAACTCCAGGCAAAGTATTCAGTTACCACTGGACAGCAACCTCAAAGTGAACGGCTGGTGAAAAGCATTCGGTTCCCGGAGAGGTTCATTCATACATTTCAAAGCTGAGATAGTAGTAGTGATGGTCTGCTTCCGACTTCTACTCCAGTCCATACTTTACTGCCCGGATCATTTTTCTACAATAAAGTTCAGGACATGGTCCCCCACTCCTCAAGAACCTCCAGTGTTGGCCCAACCGTCTCGGCATCAAACAAAAACTCCTCACCATTGGCTTTAAAGCACTCAATCACCTTACTCCCTCCTACCTCACTCACTTCATTACTCTCCTACTATAACCCAGCCCACACACTTCACTCCTCTAATGCTAACCTTCTCAATGTATCTCATTCTCATCTATCTCACCAGCGACCTTCCATCCACATCCTACCTCTGGCCCGGAACACCTTCCTTCCTCAAAACTGAAAGACAATTACTCTCTCCCGCTTCAAAACCTTATTGAAGGCACGTGTCTTCCAAGAGGCCCTCCCTGACTAAGCCCTCCTTTTCTCTTCTCCCTCTCCCTTCTATGTCACCCTGATTGCTCCCTTCATTCATCCTCCCCCTTCCCCTCCTTCGCAGCAAGCTCCACAGCACTCGAGAAGCAGTGTGGCTCAGCAGCAAGAGCACGGACTTGGGAGTCAGAGGTCATGGGTTCTAATTCCGGCTCTGCCGCTTGTCAGCTGTGTGACCTTGGGCAAGTCATTTAATTTCTCTGTGCCTCAGTTACCTCATCTGTAAAATGGGCATGACGACTGTGAGCCCCACGTGGGACAACCTGATTACCTTGTATCTACCCCAGCACTTAGAATGGTACTTGGCACAAAGCAAGCTCTTAACAAATACCAACATTATTATTATTATGTCCATGTCTGTAATTTATTCAGTTATATTAATGTCTGTCTTCTCCTCTAGACTGTAAGCTCATTGTGGTCAGGGAAAGTGTCCATTTATTGTTATGTTGTACTCTCCCAAGCACTTAGTAAAGTGCTCTGCAGACAATAATAATAATGATAATAATGATGTGGGTATCTGTTAAGCGTTTACTATGTGCAGAGCACTGTTCTACAGGGCAATCAGGTTGTCCCACGTGAGGCTCACAGTTAATCCCCATTTTACAGATGAGGTAACTGAGGCACAGAGAAATTAAGTGACTTGCCCACAGTCACACAGCTGACAAGCGGCAGAGCCGGGATTCGAACCCATGACCTCGGACTCCCAAGCCCGGGCTCTTCCCACTGAGCCACGTTGCTTCTCTGCTCGACAAGCGCTCAATAAATATGAGCTCTTGAATGAATGAAGGAATGAACGGATGGCTTTCAAAACATTTCAAGAACAGAGAGAGTGGAGTGGCCCACATTCTATTTCCGAGACAAATATTTTCTCATTTGATGGCAGCACAGTTCAACTAGAGTAGCTAAGTCAAGAGCACTGAATAGGGTTTCAGAACAACCGGCTTCAAGTTTGGATTCTATCACTGATCTGCTGAAAGCGATTCTCCACATCCTTTTACCATGCTTTCTCTTTTCATTCTTAAAGTGGGAAAGGTGCTACCTCCCTTAGATAGTGGTGGAAGCTTCAGGATAGATGATGCTGTGAAATTCAGAGATAACTCATGATTAAATGGGGCATTGACTCAATTCAGCCAGCTCGACAACCATTTGGAAAGTCAGGGCCTAAAGATGATCTTCCTTGTTCCGCCTCCTCACCCCTGAAATATTTCAGACAAATTATTCATGGTTGGTCATTAATCATTACACTTCTTTAACAGGCTCCCATTCCTCACCCACAAAGAGCCTATCAATCAAACAATTAATGGTATTTATTGAACACTTACTATGTGCAGCTCACTTTGCTAAGCTTTTGGGAGAGTACAACACAGTAAAGTCGGTAGGCATGATCCCTGCCCTCAAAGAGCTTGCAGTCTCAAGAGAACAAGTCTACCAACTCTGTTATATTGTACTCTCCCAAGCACTTAGTACTGTTCTTTTCACACAGTAAGCACTCAATAAATACAATTGATAGATAAACGCGTGTCAACTATTAGGGCATTACAATCAAAAGGATGAACGAGACGCTATCTTCACTAGTGAACAAAGAGTCAGTCTTGCCTCCATCCATTATAACTCTAGTGTTTTTCTCCACGGAGCTACGAAGGATGGATTTATTGTTTGGTGGACACTATATTTTCTTCCGAGCATCTGTCCTCTCCATCTTGGATTGTGAGCCCCTTATGGGACAGGGACTATGTTTTAGTTGATTTTCTTGTAATGATCCCCAACATTTGGTAGAGGGCTTTGCATATTGTAAACACATAATAGATTTTATTTATAACAGTGTGGTAATAGTATCTGTAGAGTGCCTTTCACTCAGTCTCTCACTCTGTCACCCAGGCATTTTAACAGTAATGATAATAGATGAGGAAATACAAATGAGAATGACACCAGTCTCCCTTGCCCTAAGCTACAGTTCTTGCTTTACACCCACAGAGAGCAGAACCCTGTAAGATGGAGAAGTACATTGGAAATAGATGCCACGGTCTCTGCCTCAAGGCATGTATAATCTAATGGAGGAGCCAGGAAATAATAATAAGAATAGTGGTATTTATTAAGCACTTACTATGTGCCAAGAACTGTACCCAACACTGGGGTGGATACAAGGAAATTGGGTTGAACACCGTCCCTGTTCCACATGGGGTTCACTATCTCAATCTCCATTTTAGACGTGAGGGAACTGAGGCACAGAGAAGTGACCTGTTATATTCTACTCTCCCAAGCATTTAGTACAGTGCTCTGCACACAGTAAATGCTCAATAAATAGGATTGACCGACTGACTGACAATAGCGTGATAATAATAAGTTCTTGTCCAAATGACCTGGCCAAGGCCGTGCAGCAGACAGAAGGTGGAGCCGGAATTAGAACCCAGTTTCTGAGTCCTAGAAGGTACTTAAGTAAATACGTGCCAGAAAAATAGCAAAGTATAACGCATCTGGAGACAGTTGTGTAGTGATTTACAAGGAGCCATACTTCTGTTAGACGATGATGCTGATCATTGTGAGATCGCATCTTTGAATGTGAATGTCTTGAGAAAAAAAATCTCTTGCACATTTATACACGTTATCCTTGAAAGTACACCTATGCCACTTTTCTCATCCTTTACCATTCAGGTCAGCAGTGCTTAGCCTCTGGGCAGGGAATGTGTGTTTATTGTTCTATTGTATGAATGAATGAATGAATGAATGAATGAGATGCTAAGACAAGAAAGGCCTATCCTAATACCAGCAGGACATGCCTTGGAGGAGGAAAGGATGCAAGATGAAAGATCAATCAATCAATGGTATTTATAAGCGCTTAGTACAGTGCTCTGCACGCACTAAGTGCTCAATAAATATGATTGAATGAATGAATAAATTGAGCCCTTACTATGTGCAGAACACTGTACTAAGTGCTTGGGAGAGTACAATACATCAGAATTAGCAGACACATTCCCTGCCCATAAGGAGCTTACAGTTTAGAGGAAGCTTAGAGTCTAGAGGAGATAGTGAGATTTGTGGGTGTAATGGGGACCAGATGACACAGGTCCGGAAAGACTTCAGGGAAGATGTTTTGGAAGAGGGGGAGGACATTATTTTCCACAGAGGCCAGAAGAGGAGCTTCCAAGAGCCCATTTCATTTGCTCAAAGGTAATGTAATGATCTTCAGACATCTCATGTCTATTTATGCAGCATGTCCTAGTGGAAAAAACACAGGTCTGTTAGTCAAAGGCCTTGGGTTCTAATCTGATGTCACCATTTGCCAGCTGAGTGACTTTGGTCAAGTCATTTAGCTTCTCTGGGCCTCAGTGTTCTCATTTCTAAAACAAGTATTCCCTACCTGTTCTCTCTCTTACTTACACTGGGAGCCCATTGACTTGTTTGACCAGAGTATTTTGTATCTACCCCAGCCCTCTGAACAGTGCTTGGCACATAGTAAGATCTTGATAAATACCACTACTATCATTATTACACCATTGTACTCTCCAAAATATTAGTATACTTTTCTGCAAACGTTAAGTGCTCAATAAATACCTTTGATTCACCAAAATATATTTCGTGAGACCAAGGCACTGATGTCACAGCATAGCATTCTCAGAATTTTTCCACTTTACAAAAGTTTATTTTCTTTATTTTTGCCTATAGCTCATTAACTTCCAAAGTATATCTGCAGTGGCCTAGGATAATGACTCATAAGGAAACAAGAGGTTACGCAAACCTCTGAGAATTCAAGTGAAATAAAAAGGGAACAATTTAGTTAAGTGTACTCAGGATTTTGTAACTTGGTCTGTTCCTTTCATTGTCTGAATTTGGCTCACATTACTTAAAATGAAATGCTTGACACAATTCTCTCTTATCCTAAGTGCTACTCCTTTATTGTGCTGAAATTAATTTTTGAGCCTATGAAAACGATTTCTAGATTTCTTTAGACTCCACCGTCCAAGCCCTAAGCTTCCACTCGTACGGCGTTGCAGCCCGACAATTGTGAATAATAAGATCTCTTGGCGAGCTCTTGATTTGTTTTGTATAAGCTCTGCACAACTGATTAATGATTCTTAGTGAGTATTGATCCTCGACTTAGTGCAAGAACAGCTCATCAATGCCAAGATGAAATCTCTATCCTCTTCCCCTGCCATGGAATCTGTGCCACTCTAACTTACAGCCTCCCTATTAACGGAAGAAAGATTACAATTCCTCTTTACTCTCAGATCTTTGTCGTTAGGTGCTTGTCACAGTTGAGTCCTCAATCAGCACAAAAGTTTGCGAAAAGTCCTTGGGCGGTGCTGATACAAGGACCTCCAGAATTCCTATTATCTAGAATTATATAACTCTCTGCTTAGGACAGAAAACTTTCCTCATTTCTTCAGAAAAGACTCTTGCTGGACTTATACTTCTCTCTTTCTACATCCCAGCCCGTGCACACCGCTCCTCTCCTCTGCCGCTAACCTCCTCACCGTGCCTCATTCTTGCCGGTCCCGCCGTCGACCCCTGGCCCACGTCCTACCTCTGGCCTGGAATGCCCTCCCTCCTCACATCTGCCCAACTAGCTCTCTTCCCCTCTTCAAAGCCCTACTGAGAGCTCACCTCTTCCAGGAGGCCTTCCCAGACTGAGCTCCCCCTTTCCTCTGCTCCCCCTCCGCTCCCCCCTACTCTCTGCACATAGTAGGTCTTGGGTTCTAATCCAGGATCTGCCATTTGTCTGCTGTGTGACCTGAGGCAAGTTACTTCACTTCTCTGTGCCTCAGTTACCTCATCTGTAAAATGGTGATGGAGACTGTCAGCCCTCCGTGGGACAGGGTCTGCATCCAACCCGATTTGTTTGTATCCACCCCAGCACTTAGTATATTACCTGGTACACTGTAAGCGCTTAACAAATACCACGATTATTACTAATATCAGTTGGGCCCCTGCCTTCTCAAGTCTTCTTTCTTCCCACACACTGCCCTGGCACTCCAACTGTGCTGGCCTTGGGGCTGTTGGGATCACTCTGGGGGCTCTTCATTTCTCCCCTGATGATAATAATAATGATTATGGCATTCGTTAAGAGCTTACTATGTGCCAGGCACTGTACTAAGCACTGGGGTGGATTACAAGCAAATCAGGTTGGACACAGTCCCCGCCCCTTGTGGAGCTCATAGTCTTAATCCTCATTTTACAGAAGAGGTAACTGAGGCACAGAGGAAGTGAAGTGACTTGCCCAAGGACACACAGGAGTCAAGTGGCTGTGATGGGATTAGAACCCATGACCTTCTGACTCCCAGGCCCATGTTCTATCCACTATGCCATGCTGATTCATTGCCCCTAAATGCAGCCTCAAGGTGAAAAGAGTCATTTTTCTTTCAGGAAGAGAAAAAAATGGTATTGTTGGGAAAAATTGGCAAGCGGGGCGTGTGGGATGTCTCTGGACAGGTATTTTAGTGTTGAACTAGTTGGCTGTGAGAACCATTAAGGAAAGTGAAAATTCCTGGATGGACTCAAGAGTCTCCAACCTCCCTAAACAAAGCATTTCAGTGTTAACTGATAGGACAGATGCATATGGAATTTGCTAAGTGCTTACTGTGTGTCAAATTCGGTTCTAAACACTGGGCTAGCTACAAGTTAATAATAATAATCACATTTGTTAAGATCTTACCACATGCAAAGCACTGTTCTACGCGCTGGAGAGGATACAAGGTAATCAGGCTGCCCCACGTAGGGGCTCATAGTCTTAATCCCCATTTTCCAGATGAGGGAACTGAGGCACAGAAAAGTGAAGTGACTTGCCCAAAGTCACACAGCTGACAAGCGGCTGAGCTGGGATTTGAACCCATGACCTCTGACTCCCTAGCCCGTGCTCTTTCCACTGAGTCACGCTGCTTCTCAGGGCAGCATGTCCCTGTCCAGTATCAGGCCAGATACTGTCCCTGTCCCACCTGGAGCTCAAAGTCTAAGTAAGAGGAAGAACAGATAGAGAAGCAGCATGGCTTAGTGGAAAGAGCTTGGGAGTCAGAGGTCATGGGTTCGAGTTCCGCTTCTGCCACTTATCAGCTGTGTGACCTTAGGCAAGTCACTTCACTTCCCTGGACCTCAGCGACCTCATCTGTAAAATGGGGATTATGACTGTGAGCCCCATGTGGGACAACCTCATTACCTTGTATCTACCCAAGCGCTCAGAACAGTGCTCGGCACATAGTAAGCGCTTAACAAATACCAACATTTTTATTATTATATCAAATCCCCATTTTGCAGTTGAGGAAACTGAGGCACAGAAAAGTGAAATGACTTACCTAACATCCCACAGCAGACAGATGGCAGAGCCGGGATTAGAACTCAGGTTCTCGGACTCCCAAGCCCATGCTTTATCCATTAGGCAACACTGTTTCACATTCCAATATTTCAAGAAGTCATTCTGTCCCTTCCCATCTTTCCCTCAGGATCTTGGTAAACAGGTGTCCATTGTCTCTCTCTGCTTCCCCTACAATACTCTTTGACTTCATCATAGCTTGCCTTTTCATTTAGTTTGACCTTTCTTAGGTTGAACAGCCTAGCATTTTCACTGTCTCCTCCCAGGTCTCATTTTTTTAGGCCTCCGATCAGTCACAACACTCACCTCTTCAGCCCTTAAATCCCTCCCTCCTTCCCCCTCTCCTCCTGCCCATCACAAATCTTTTATTCGGGTTATTTGTAACCGAGTCCTTTAATACTCTGGTGATTTTTTTCGTTCACTCAACAGTTCAAGTCTAAGTTATTTTGCACCTCTTGCATGGTGCTGACTGGCTGATAGTCTATTAAGTACAACCTGGCTTCTGGGTGGTGTAATTAGTACATTTGATTTCACATGACTTCCTCTTAATGCCTTCCCTTTGGTCTGAGGTACTGACTCAAGTTAGAGAGAAGCCTATCATTTCTCTTGGAGAGCAGTGCAAATGAGCTTCATCGGCACCTACCCTTAGAAGAGTCTTTTCTGCAGAATATTTCCTTATTTGAGACTGTCTCCTCTAAGATAACAGGGATTCGGGGCTCTTAACAATTCAGTAAAAGAACCAGGAGTTGGCTTGAGAATCGTCTTCAGTAACCGGCTGATAATGATTTCTCAGGAACTCCGAGCCACGAGCGGGCCAGAGTCGGAGAGTCACGAGCAGATTACGTTGATGCCTTTGTTTCCTTACCTGCCCGAAGTAAATGATTCCTCTGAGGAGAGGATAGGAGCGAACTTATATCTGATTTCTTTCACAACTTGAATAATGTATTCTTAGCGGGAGATAAAGAGAAGGCACAGGAAGCCGCATCAGAATTGGAATTTTTTGTACAGCTTGAAGAAGAATCGTATTTTCAGATTGGGTTATCTTATTTCTCCAGTCGCATCAATTCTGATATCTCTACCTCCACGTCCCTGCCTTCCCCCTCCCCCTGCACCTCCGTCCCCAACTGGTGCAAAACTTCTTTTTGGCCCTATTCCACCTCCCTCATCCCTTTGAGACGCAGCATGGCTTTTCTCTCTTTCCAAACTGCTCCCAAGCATGCACCGCATCCCTTCTTGACTAATGTATCAGCTTCTCTGCTGTCCTCCTTCTCTCCTGTCTCTCCCCAATATAGTCCTTACTTCACCCTGCTACCCAGATCATATTTCTAAAAAAAATCTGGTCCACGTCTCCCCACTCCTCAAGAACTTCCAGTGGCTATCCATCCAACTCTACATCAACTGGAAACCCCTTACCATTGACTTTGAAGCCCTTGATCAGCTCACCCCCTCCTATCTTACCTCACTGATTTCCTACTCTAATCCAGCCTAAACACTTCGCTCCACTCCTCTAACGCCAACCTCCTCTCTGTATCATGATCTCACGTATCTCACCGCTGACCTCTTGTTCACGCAGTAATAATAAACATAGTGATTATGGTATTTGTTAAGTGCACTGTTCTAAGCACTGGGGTAGATACAAGGTAATCAGATTGGACACAAACCCTATCTCACAAGGGGCTCACACTCTTATTCTCATTTTACAGATGAGGTAACTGAAGCCCAGAGAAGTGAAGTGATTTGCCGAAGGTCACACTGCAGATAAGTGGAAGAGTCGGGATTAAAACCCACATCCTCTGACTCTCAAGCCTGTGTTCTTGCCACTAGGCCATCATATCCTTCCTTTGGGCTGGAGCCCCCTCTACAGCAGACCACCACTCTCCCAACCTTCAAAACTAACCTCAAATCACACCTACTCTTAGAGGCCTTCCCCCACCAAACCCTTACTTACTCTACTCCCTCTCCCTTCTAAACCACCCATGCATTTGGATCTGTACCTTTTAAGCACTTGATATGTACCCCACCCTCAGTCCCACAGAATTTATGAGAAGCAGCGTGGCTCGGTGGAAAGAGCACGAGCTTCGGAGTCAGAGGTCATGGGTTCTAATCCCGGCTCCGCCGCTTGTCAGCTGTGTGACTTTGGGCAAGTCACTTAACTTCTCTATGCCTCGGTTACCTCATCTGTAAAATGGGAATTAAGACTGTGAGCCCCACATGGGACAACCTGATCATCTTGTATCCCTCCCAGCGCTTAGAACAGTGCTTTGCACATAGTAAGCGCTTAACAAATACCATCCTCAATTTATGTGCGTAATTTCTTTTTTGATGTCTGTCTCTCCCTCTACATTATAAGCTCTTGGTGGGGAGGGAGCAGTGTGGCCTAGTGGATAAAGCACGGGCCTAGGAGTCAGAAGGACCTGGGTTCTAATCCCAGCTCTGCCATTTGTCTGCTGTGGAACCTTGGGCGAGTCACTTAATTTCCCTGTGCCTCAGTTACCTCATCTGTAAAATGAGGTTTAAGACTGTGAGCCCATGTGGAATATGGACTTCATCCAACCTCATTAGCTTATACCTACCCCAGCCCTTAGAACAACGCCTGGCACATAGTAAGCACTTAACACATACCACAATTATCATTATCATTATCAACTCTGCTATTATCATTACCAACTCTCCCAACTGTTTAGTTCAGTGTTCTGCACACAGTAAGCATTCAACAAATAACACTGATAGATTGATGGATAGACAATAAAACTGGTAATTTGTTAAGCATTTACTGTGTGTCCAGCACTATTCCAAGCACTGGGGTAGATACAAGTTAATCAGGTTGGGCACAGTCCCTGTCCCCCATGGTGCTCACAGTTTAAGTAGGAGGGAGAACAGGGATTGAATTTCCATTTTTCAGCTGAGGAAACTGAGGCTCAGAATAGTTTAGTGACTTGCCCAAAGTCACTCAGCAACCTGCTTGAACCCCATGGGGGGCAAGGACTGCATCCAACCTGATGATCTTGTCCCTATTCCTGCATTACTATAATGTTTGACACATAGACAACACTTAACAAATACCACCAATATTATTATTATCATCACCTTTGCCTCCACCCAAGGTTTTCCAATGGATTGCAGTATATTCTCTTCTCTTTCTTGTAAGGCATGATACTATTTCCTTGGGAGAGGACCCCAGAATGAAAACATACGTTTCCTCCCGTCAAGAAGCTTGCAGTGTGACGGTACAGCTCCAAACAAAAACTCCTCACTCTAGGCTTCAAGGCTCTCCATCACCTTGCCCCTTCCTACCTCTCCTCCCTTCTCTCTTTCTACCGCCCACCCCGCACGCTCCGCTCCTCCGCCGCCCACCTCCTCGCCGTCCCTCGGTCTCGCCCATCCCGCTGTCGACCCCCGGGCCACGTCCTCCCGCGGTCCCGGAACGCCCTCCCTCCTCACCTCCGCCAAACTGATTCTCCTTCCCTCTTCAAAACCCTACTTAAAACTCACCTCCTCCGAGAGGCCTTCCCAGACTGAGCTCCTCTTCCCCCTCTACTCCCTCTGCCATCCCCCCTTTACCTCTCCGCAGCTAAACCCTCTTTTTCCCCTTTTCCCTCTGCTCCTCCACCTCTCCCTTCCCATCCCCACAGCATTGTACTCGTCCACTCAACGGTATATATTTTCGTTACCCTATTTATTTTGTTAATGAATTGTATATCGCCTCGATTCTACTTAGTTGCCATTGTTTTTACGAGATGTTCTTCCCCTTGACTCTATTTATTGCCATTGTTCTTGTCCGTCCGTCTCCCCCGATTAGACCGTGAGCCCGTCAAACGGCAGGGACTGTCTCTATCTGTTGCCGACTTGTTCATCCCAAGCGCTTAGTACAGTGCTCTGCACATAGTAAGCGCTCAATAAATACTATTGAATGAATTGAATGAATGAATGAATGAACGGTACTTATTTTTTTCTAAATGGAACGTCAACAATTCATTTAGGGTCTTTACCCTTTCTATTCCCTGGCTTTCTTCGTGAAGAGTCCTAGAAGTATATCCTCCGTCTCTTCTCTCTGATCTCTCTAGTCTTGGAAGGCAATGAAAGAGATTTGATTTTATTTCTGAATTTTTTTACGTATTTTAAATTTCTACTGAATGTATAGTTACTGCTGCAATCTTTGTACTGAGTGGATGTTTTGTATTTTCCTCAATGCTTAGCCAAGCTATCAATTAATCATATTTAATCATATTTATTGAGCACTTATTTAGCCCTCTAATCAGTCAGCTGTAATTATTGAGCACATACTGTGTGCAGAGCACTGTACTAAGTACGGAGGAGAGGATACAATGATAGACACAATTCCCCGCCCACAAGGAGCTTTCAGTCTAGAGGCTCACTGTAGTTATTTAATAACTATCATAATTAATTAAAATTTGGATTCCTCTCCCTTTGCATCTAAGTGTTCCCATCACAGGCTGATTCTGCAACCCCATGCTTCCAGCTCTTTCAGAGAATTTATCAAGATAATAATAATTATTATCACTAATTTTGTGGTATTTGATAAACACTTGCTTAGGTACCCAGCACTGTGCTGAGCACTAAAGCAAATACAAGGTAATAGATGGAACACAGTCTCTGTCCCACGGAGGACTCACAGCTTAAAGGGCAGGAAGAAGAGGCACAGAGATGTTAAACTACTTGCCCATCATCACAAGGCAGGCAAGTGGTGAAGTCAGGATTGGAACTCAGGTCTACTGACTCCCAATCCTATGATCTTTCCGCTGGAACACGCTGCCTCTCAAGTGCGAGGTAAGACAGCAAAGCCAACATCATTTAGTCAGATAATCAGTCAATCGTATTTATTGAGTGCTTGCTATGTGCAGAACTCTGTACTAAGCACTTGGGAGAGTACAATATAAGAATAAAGAGACGCATTTCCTGCCCACACCAAGCTTAAGGTCTAGAGGGCTGTAAGTGTCAAATTCGAACTCCATGGGCTTTATGAATCATGACTTAGGAAACAGATCCCGAAGCCATTGTTGATTGTCCTTTTAAATCATCATTCTAAACCAAAAAGACCAAATACCTGCTGGTTACAAATGGAAAGGGAGAGGAAAAAAATAAAGAAAATAAGTAGTTTGCCCACCAAATAGACACAAGGTACACCTATATCCTAATTACTGAAATTCAGCTATGTTACTGCTTTTTAGGAAGGACACGAGAGAGTTGGAGAGGTACAGAGAAGAGGAACCAAGATTATAGGAGGAATGGAGGAGCTTCAGAGTCAGGATCGATTGAAAAAGATTAGGACTCTTTTATTTTTTTATTTTTTAGGGTATTTGTTAGTGCTTATTATGTTCAACTAAACTAAGCGCTGGGGTAAATACAAAATCAGAGAAAATCAGAAAACAGAGTCCCTGTTCCACAAAGGGCTCCAAGTCTTAATCCCCATTTGACAGATGAAATAACTGAGTCATAGAGTAGTTAAGTGATTTACCTGAGGTAACATAGCAGGCAAGACCCGGGGGCAGAATTAGAACCCTGGTCCTCTGACTCTCAGGCATCTGTTCTTTCCACTAGGTCATGCTGCTTCTTCAGTCTAGACAGACGCAGAGGTACAGAGAAAGAAGAACTAAGATCATCAAGGGCGCAGAGAAGCTTCCGAATTAGGTTAGATTGAAAGGGATAGGGTCTCTTCAGTCCAGAGAGACATGAGCTGAGTGGGGACAGGATTGAAGTTTACAAAACCAGCAGGAGTTATCATGAAATTCTCTCCTAGACCCCCTCCAATCTGGCTTCCGTCCCCTCCACTCTACCGAGACTGCTCTCTCTAAGGTCACCCGTGACCTCCTTCTTGCCAAATCCAATGGCTCCTACTCCATTCTGATCCTCCTTGACCTCTCTGCTGCCTTTGACACTGTCGACCGTCCCCTCCTCCTCCATACCTTATCTCACCTCGGCTTCACGGACTCTGTCCTCTCCCGGTTCTCCTCTTACCTCTCTGGCCGATCATTCTCGGTCTCCTACGCTGGAGCCTCCTCCCCCTCCCATCCTTTAACTGTTGGAGTTCCTCAAGGGTCAGTTCTTGGCCCTCTTGTTCTCCATTTACACTCACTCCCTCGGTGAACTCATCCGCTCTCACGGCTTTGACTACCATCTCTACGCAGATGACACGCAGATCTACATCTCCGCCCCTGTCCTCTCCCCCTCCCTTCGGGCTCGCATCTCCTCCTGCCTCCGGGACGTCTCCACCTGGATGTCGGCCCGCCACCTAAAACTCAACATGAGCAAGACTGAGCTCCTCATCTTCCCTCCCAAGCCCGGTCCGCTCCCAGACTTCTCCGTCACCGTGGATGGCACGACCATCCTTCCCGTCCCGCAGGCCCGCAATCTCGGTGTCATCCTTGACTCGTCCCTCTCGTTCACCCCACACATCCTATCCGTTACCAAGACCTGCCGGTTTCACCTCTACGATATCGCCAAGATCCGCCCTTTCCTCTCCACCCAAACGGCTACCTTACTATTACGGGCTCTCGTTATATCCCGGCTAGACTACTGTGTCGGCCTTCTCTCTGACCTCCCTTCCTCCTCTCTCGCCCCGCTCCGGTCTATTCTTCACTCCGCTGCCCGGCTCATCTTCCCGCAGAAACGATCTGGGCGTGTCACTCCCCTTCTTAAACAACTCCAGTGGTTGCCTATCGACCTCCGCTCCAAACAAAAACTCCTCACTCTAGGCTTCGAGGCTCTCCATCACCTTGCCCCTTCCTACCTCTCCTCCCTTCTCTCTTTCTACCGCCCACCCCGCATGCTCCGCTCCTCCGCCGCCCACCTCCTCGCCGTCCCTCGGTCTCGCCTATCCCGCCGTCGACCCCTGGGTCACGTCCTCCCGCGGTCCTGGAACGCCCTCCCTCCTCACCTCCGCCAAACTGATTCTCTTTCCCTCTTCAAAACCTTACTTAAAAATCACCTCCTCCAAGAGGCCTTCCCAGACTGAGCTCCTCTTCCCCCTCTACTCCCTCTGCCATCCCCCCTTTACCTCTCCGCAGCTAAAGCCTCATTTTCCCCTTTTCCCTCTGCTCCTCCACCTCTCCCTTCCCATCCCCACAGCATTGTACTCGTCCGCTCAACTGTATATATTTTCGTTACCCTATTTATTTTGTTAATGAATTGTACATCGCCTTGATTCTATTTAGTTGCCATCGTTTTTACGAGATGTTCTTCCCCTTGACGCAGTTTATTGCCATTGTTCTTGTCTGTCCGTCTCCCCCGATTAGACTGTAAGCCCGTCAAACGGCAGGGACTGTCTCTGTTGCCGACTTGTTCATCCCAAGCGCTTAGTACAGTGCTCTGCACATAGTAAGCGCTCAATAAATACTATTGAATGAATGAATGAATGAAATTGTTCACCGCATCTCACTTAATCAGGATGATGGACGTGGAGGGGAACCCATTGAAGCTTGTGAGTGGTAAGAATAAAATAATAAAAGGGAACACTTCTTTACCAAGGGGATAGTAACCTCATGAAATGTGGTAGCTCAAGAAGTTGTGCAGGCTAAAAATATAAAAAAGTTCAAGAGTTTGGAATTACTTAATGATGGCTTTTTTTTTTTTGATTGGTATTTGTTGAGAGCTTTCTATGTGCCAGGCACTATACTAAGTGCTGAGGTAGATGCAAGTGAATCACATCCCACTTGGGGCTCACAGTTCTTAATCCCCATTTTACAGATGAAGTAACTGAGGTCCAGAGAGGTGAAATGTCTTATCCAAGGTCACATAACAGACAAGTGGGAGAGTTGGGAGTGGGACACAGGTCCTTTTGACCTCCAGGCCCATGCTCTATCCACTAGGCAACCTTGCTTCTCATGGCTAGTGGCCCACAGTGATTTACTAGAGGGATGGATAAGGCCCTTAGGGGACATATATGGATGGGTCAACCTTAAACGTTTGGATGGAGGGCAGCCAGCATGCCGATCTGCACGTATCCCATTCCCTAAATTGGAGACAGAATCCTAAATCGGTTGGATTATTGGTTTTAGCTAGCAGTGTCAAAGAACAGCAAATAGATTTGGCATCTATTTTGGATGCCAAAATAGAAGCCCCTTAATAAGCTTATAAGATGGTTGGTATGGTGATTGGCAGCGACTCATGAGTGTAAACCACAGAACTGCTTTACCTGTTTCCCAGTCTTCCAGGGAGTCAGCCCGGGTTAGGGGATGAGCATAGTCACGGGACTGAGGAGACTTGGATTATCAAGTTGGCTTGGCTCCTGAGCTGGTGGGTGTCCCTGCACTCTATGCCTCAGTTTCTTCTTCTGTACCCTGGGGATAACCCCTTCCCTCTTTACAGGTCAGGCCTGGAGTCAAAGTGAGAATGTGGAGATGGCAGTGCGCTGAAAGGTGCCAGTGTGATGACATTTATGGTGTGATGATTAACCAGCCTGTGATCCTCCCCGGAACTTCAATTCCACAGCACCTGAAGCTGTGTGTGCCCATTCGCTCTCATTTACCTCCTAATGGCCGGGACCTATTATAAGCTCTAGACTGATTTGGAGGGCCCTTGAGCTCCACGTGGTCATCTGGGGGAAGATTCTGTTTTGTTTCTCTTCCTAACAGGATCAATCCATTACTGTGCCCAACTCCAGCTTTCCATCATATTATAATTGCTTTTTCTGAGATTCCCCCACCTAGCCTGAGAGACAGAAAGCAAGAGCTTGTTTTTTAGTCACATTAATCACATGGTAGCAATCACATGGAACTCTGATTTGGAATCAAGCCTTGTGGATTTGTAATATAATAATAATGTTGGCATTTGTTAAGCGCTTATTATGTGCCGAGCACTGTTCTACGTGCTGGGGAAGATACAGGGTAATCAGGTGGTCCCACGTGAGGCTCACAGTTAATCCCCATTTTACGGATGAGGGAACCGAGGCACAGAGAAGTTAGGTGACTTGCCCACAGTCGACGGACCCTTAATCTCCCTTACTCTCCCACCGACATGGACCCATCTTGGACCATCCCAGCCCCCCGACTCTCCCCCGGCGACCCAAGAGAGACCATCCACAATCCTGACTCTCCCCCGCCACAGGCACCCAAGACTCTCTTCCAGTTGGCTTAGATGTTCCTTGATGTAACAGGGAGAAATCCAATGCTATAGGATTTTATATTTCACTCAATTCAATCGTATTTACTGAGCACTTACTGTGTGCAGAGCACTGTACAAAGTGCTTGTAAAGTACAATAAAGCAATAAAGAGAGACAATCCCTGCCCTCAACGGGCTCACAGTCTTGAGGTGGGGAGGCAGACATCAATACAAGTAAACAGGCATCACTGATCACTGTTTTTTTTTTTTACCTTTCTGAGATTTCTCTATGTCTAGATCAAATTTAGTTCCATCAGGGCTTGTGAATAGATGATGATGGATTCTACCATCAAGAACGGCAGACAAGGCAAGGTCCTGAAAAATTCAGACCAAAGAGCTGTGCGGAGGAGTTGATTATAGAACTGGTGGCTGGTTCAATTGCTGTATTGTACTATCCCAAGTGCTTAGTACAGTGCTCTGCACACAGTGAGCGCTCAATAAATACGATTGATTGAATGAATGAATGAAAACAGCCTGGCCTGGTTGGATAGATCATGGGCCTGGCAGTTAGGAGGAGCTGGGCTCTGATCCCAGCCCTGTCACTCGTCTGTTGTGTAACCTTGGGCATATCACTTCACTTCTCTGGGCCTCAGTTACCTAATCTGTAAAATGGAGATTAAGTCTGTGATCCCCATGTGGGACAGGGAATTTGTACAACCCGATTAGCTTGGTTAGATCTGATTAGATTAGCTAATTAATAATGTTGGTATTTGTTAAGCGCTTACTATATGTGCAGAGCACTGTTCTAAGCGCTGGGGTCATCAGGTTGTCCCACGTGAGGCTCACAGTTAATCCCCATTTTACAGATGAGGTAACTGAGGCACAGAGAAGTGAAGTGACTTGCTCACAGTCACACAGCTGACAAGTGGCAGAGCCGGGAGTCGAACTCATGACCTCTGACTCCTAAGCCCAGGCTCTTTCCACTGAGCCATGCTGCTTCCCTAATTAGCTTCCCCAGCACTTAGAACACTGCCTGGCACACTGTAAGCGCTTAACAAATACCATCGCATTCAAAAAATAAAAGGATCTGTGTTCTCCAGGGTTTGACCGGACCAGAGGATCAGAATGCTATTGGGTCGATCTCCAAATTGATTTTTGGACCAAGGAAATATTTCTGTGTTTGGCCTCTGAGTGCTAAATCAGAGAGGTGCTTATCTGGAATCGAAGCATCGATTCTATTTAACACTTCTTGATTTAATGCTGAAAATTCCTATTTGATTTCCATTGAGAGGCTCTTCCTGAAACACGAGTGACATTCTGAACCACGTCACTCAATAAAAGACATGAGAGAATACAGACAGCGCAGCAAGGAAGACAATTAAAATATAAAGCTACAACAGTCAATGTTAATGAAAGTTTTAATATTCATTTTACTAAAAGATGCAAAACAAAGACTATTGAATCACCATTCATCAGCAGCCAACAGGATAGGAATGAATTCTCAACTTCAAACCAAAATGAATCCAAAACATCAAGCTGTGCACATAAAATAATATCAAATCATTATTTAAAGGAAGATTACTTGTGGAAGCAGGAATGAATAAAAAACATGTCTGGATGTTTTAAACAAAAATAAATTCAAGTCTTAATTTGAAAAGTTCATCAGTCTTCGATTTTTAGGTTTGTGCAATACCCATCTTTGCATAGTAAAGAAAACTTGGTAAAACTCCAGTTCTATGTGATTTTTGTTATTTAACATGCAGCCTATGGTTTCTGTTCGTTTGTCTAATAAGGTAAGTTGAATTCAGTGGGATCATGCAACATGCCACTATGAGCCAACAGACTGTACGTTTTCTCACCGAGATGAATCCTTAATCAATGCAGCCAAAGTAGAGCAGTGAAATGGCCAACTTCCATTACTTAAGGTTCACTCTGTCGTTACGTTAAAGACTGAGATGCTATGATCTAAAAGTAATAAGACACTACAGAATTAAGTCGACGAATGACTTGTACGGAGTGGAACTACGCTGCGAAAAGGTTTAAGCTATGTAATCCTACTACCACAGAAAAAGTTATTTATTAGAATCCACTTTGGGGATTTATGTGATTGTATTACCTTTCATATCCACTATAGACAGAGCACAGAGCGTGTGTATTTTATACACACGCACAACCGACTGAAGAGTGGCGCATAGGTTCAGTGGCCTATGAATCCACCGGAGTAACGAAAAGTTACACTAACCCCTGTCATATGTACATAATTGGGGACCACTGTGGTCTGATTTAAAACATAACATCGCACATTTACAATGTCATTTGAGAAATGCTCAAAGGTAGTAATATTAGAGGCCTAACTTTTTTGTGGCGACAGTGGCATGTCCATCCAGTGACCTCTGGAACAGGAGCACGTGTACGTGCCGTACACGTTGCAGCTAACTACCCGATACGGAGTATTACACGTACTCGGTCACGGAGAATCACTAAGCAACTTGGCAACAGGAAGTTGATGGGAGAACTCGAGTCTCCCCCTACCCTGAAAGAGCCCATTGCCCCTGGGTGTATGAATAAAAGTTCATCTTGTAAGGAGTCACGAATCAACTCCTTGGCTAGCCCTGAATTGCGGTAGGAACTATTTATTTCTTTAGAGAGACTGCTTAATCGTGTAGCATCTGTTACTCAAAAAGCGATAATGTTATTAAGATGACTGTTATAGTCCCGTAGCTACCCCTACAAGACTGTTCTCCGATAGGACTAATACACTCTGGAAAGATCAACATGAAAATAACAATAATAATAATGATAATAATAAAAAAAGCATCGAAAAGTTTGGCTACAGATTGGCGGAGCTAAAATTGCTTTCCCTGAACTGAAGGAAGCCGGGAAGAGACCTGCCATGACTGCAATTTGCTTTCTTTCAAGGCAAGGGGTTCTAGCTAAGCTCAGAGACCGATTCGGTTTCAGGAGGTTGTTGAATGCTCTACCCACAGACCTTCCTCAAAGTTGCGGACACAGAAACACGTTGGACTCTTTGGAACCTTTCATAAAGACAGGTGTCGTTGAGGAATATCGCCTGAACCTTTTCTTTGGTGCATTTGAGTGAACTTAGAAATGATCACATAAGTGCTTCCATTCGCTAAGAGAAAACTGAACACAGCTTAGTGGAGACATAAAAGGATCATGAAAAGCTGAAGCTAAGCTGACCGAGCAATGGAAGGGTGTTTGTGGTAAAGAGGGAAACTCAGGGCAACTTACAACACAACCTGGAGGAAAGAAGGTTACAGGCCACACACACACACAAACACACACACACTCTCTCTCTCTCTCTATGCATGTACGGATAAACCCTCACATATACAGTTAGCTGGGCAGATAGCTGAGAGATAGTTGACATTCTCTGGCCTGGAACACCCTTCCTCTTTATATCCAACAGATCTGTGTCACCCTGACTTTATTCATTCCTCCCTCCCAGCCCCACAGCACTCACGTATTTAGCTGTAATTTACTTATTTATATTTACGTCTGTCCCCCCCCCCCAGACTGTAAGCTCGTTGTGGGCAGGGAATATGTCTGTTACGTTGGTTGTCATCTTGTACCGTCCCAAGCACTTAGTACAGTGCTCTGCACACAGTAAGAGTGCAATATAACTGATGGATTGATCGAATGAAAGAAGAAGACAGATGTAGCAGTGGCGATAGAAGGGAATGCCTTTGTCTTACCCAAGCTTTCAGCGCACTGTGAGTATTATTTAAGGCTTTACTTAAACTTAACCTTTCACATGAGAGAAACAGGGAAAGAAAAGAGTTAAACAGGGAACAAAATCATGAGCTTGGCACTTTTGTGATTAATTTGAGAGGGTGTATACTTTCTTACATTATATACATCAATTTTGTATGACATCAAAAAATTCTAGAGAGACTTGTAAGTCATTACGTACATATGCATTTACACTTACATTTTAATTTTTTTTTTTTGGTTTCAAGCATACAAACTTCAGATCACACCTGCTTTGTGCTCAACTCTCTAGATCTGCATGCTACAGCTGCTCGTTTTGAGCAAGACCAAGACCTGCTATACAACACGCTACCAAAAAAAAAAAATACGGGGAGCGAAAACAAACCGAAACAAATTTACAGAGAGAATCAACCTTTACAAGGAAATCTTTCAATATCGATAAGTGAAAATGATGTGTCAAAATCTCTTATTTTCATATTTACATTTGCTGTTAAAGAACTATACATTAGCATCATCGTTCAAATCACAGCTCCCACGTCCAAAGACTGTTTTGGTCCAAAAATGGGAATGGTGATTGGACGAGACTAAGGAGTTATCGAGTTCAGAGACAGAGCCGAGTTTCCTGGTGGACGCAGTTCTCGGATGAAGGAGAGTCCCAGATCAGCTTCTAATTTCTGTGTCATCGTCGTCGGATGTGTTCATTTGCAAGTTTGGCTGGAGATTGGATTGCGAGCTTGTTGGTTGTATATACGCCATGCAGTTTATACCCTTTCGAAAATTAGCTCTTCATGCCACTGGAGTTTGTCGTTAATATGAAAATAAAAGTCATGCAAACTCATTTAGAAGATACTGAGTGCCTGCAGGTTGCTATTGTATTATTTGGAAATGCTCCTTTTATTGCACTTGATTGCCTGCCCGTTCTTCCTTTACTTAAAAAAAGCAAAACAAAAAACTTATTCTGAAACAGTTATCGCATACACCCACTTGAATTGTCTGTTTGTTTTTTATCCTTTCTAGACAAATGGGGAAGGGGAGTATTTGAACTGATCTTCAACAAGAGCAGTTTTCCTTTGCCCCTTTCCCAGCCCTCCAAATTTAATTGCAGTTGTTACCACTCAATGTTCTTGTTGATTGATTTCACGGTTCCTGCACAGTTGTCATAAAAGATGTCATACCCAGAATCCAGTGGTGCAAGGAGAAGTTCATCCAAGGCAATTCCTTCATATGGGGCCTTGCTGATTGGGATCGTACCTTCTTTTTTTGACATTTCTTCCAGAGTGCGTCAAAAGGAGATGGAAGCAGAAATGAGAATATTAAACACTCCACAAAATAAAATGACAAAACCAATTCCAGAGTAAAGTAATGAACTAACACCAGGGCAGAGTCTTTAGGTGAGATATGAACTGAAGCAGATATTGAATACCGAGTGAATCCGGATAATGTTCATTATCCCGTGCAATATCAACTTGTAATAGGTGGCTTTTTGGAGTATCTCCCACTAAATTAGGGGTAGTATCTGGGGCTCAATCTGCCCCTCAATTCAAAAGTAAACAGTCTCCCGACTGGCCAGCTGAGGAACTTTAAGTTGGGGCAGGGCACAGACTTTCCATGATATCTTTGGCCTATTCACCCACAGTGAAACCAACATGGTCTTCGTTTTCAGGTCTGGAACCTTTCATCTCTCCTAGCATCCTCCCCGCTGGATGGTACAAGGTGAAACTATTCCCTCGAGCAGTCAACTGTAACAGGCCACCACGATGCCAGCCAATCACGTGCCACACCGTGGGCAGGGAATAAGTCTGTTTACCGTTATCTTGTACTCTCCCAAACGCTTACTACAGTGCTCTGCACACAGTAAGCCCTCAATAAATATGACTGACTGCCCGACCGATCAATTTGGTGCCTCTGCTGTGAGCTCTTACTGTACTCTGGATCCAGATGTTCTCGATCTCTAGGAAGATAGGAAGAGAGTGCAGAAGGAGACTGCCCTCAAAGGAGAGTGGACAAAGGGGAAGGTTAGATGAGCCATTGCAGCAGTTTTGCTTTTTAAAAATATTAGCTGTTAAAAAAGCTCTCGTCCCTTTGCCCAGTCTCCTGGTTAGGATTCCCTACATTAATATAACAGCAAGACAACTTCCAGGCAATAACGAAAGTTATACGCAACCTCCCCGTGATCTAGCTTATGTAGGGCACCAAGCAAGGGGCTCATGCAATTTGTCTGAACACTGGGGAAGTGCACCACCACCAAAGTGACATGCAAAAAACACAGAACGGTCAATTCAGAAGATTCCCTAATACCTCAAACACCAAGTCTTCTACTTTTCTCTATGCAGGTCTCCCCAGCTCATTACCACTGAACCACACCTCCTGAGTCAATATAACCGAAAACACCTTCCGTGGTCCAGGAACTACAGAGGAGATTCCCAAACAAAACTCCCATGGGATATGCCTTCCCCAGCACCTGACTGCCTTGGAGATTGTTCATTTGCCCCCAAAGGAGTTTGACCAAAAGGTACAGAAGTGGCATTATTTTACTCATTTGGATGATCTCAGGAAGTTGCAGAGCAGGCAGGCAGGCAGACTGAAGCAATCTCAAAATCCGCAAGGCCTTTTCTAGTTCTACATCTGTGATCCATGGATAGAACCGTTCATCGAGTAGAAGGAAGATGATAGTAATTATTGAAAAAGTTTCGACCTACACTCGAGCTTCTCTTTGGACTTTATTACCTCTACCGTTTTTCATTACTGTGTAAAAAAAATAATGGACAATTGACCGGAAAGCAAGTTTCATCATCATTTGTAAATGACTATAGATGAACCTAAACACATTTCCTCAGATCCATCAAATTCCAGTTAAATGCTCCTTGTGAGAAGGGACTGTATCTACCAACTTTACTGTATTGTCCTCTCCCCAGCACTTTGTACAGTGCTCTGCACACAGAGACCACTCAATTAATACCACTGAATGCTTGAGTGAATAAAGAGCTGATCCAAGACACTGGGGGCACTCCTGTTTATTGATAAAAAGTCCAAAGGTGGAATTCCCCTCCAATTGCACCAACCCTGACTGCCTCCTAATTGGTTTTTTTTTTCCCTTTGAAACTGTTAGGTACATTTTAACACAAAGATAGAATTATCATCGTTCAGGAGCCTGTTAGAATCTTTCTATAATTACGTCTCAGTTCCACAATATCTTTTTTTTTCTGTCACACCCTGTTCCCGTTAGATACTATCTGCACATTATTTGCAGTGTGATACGGCAATATCATTGATCAGGAAAAAAGACAACTAACTCTCCCCACCTCTGTCCTTCAGTTTGTTAATCTTCAGCACTGTACTTCATGTCTTTCATTTAGATAGCCTTCCTCCTATAATCCCTAGTCCCAGAAAAGCTTCTAGCTGCTCAGGAAGAAAATAAAAAATTAAATTAAATAAAACCCTCCAAGGGATGGTAGTCAAGATCGTCCTTATCCATTTTTTTCTACTTCAGTCCTTCCAGTACTCCTGCTGCTCTATGACTGGAAGCAATGTGGCCTAGTGGAAGGAGCAGGGGCTTGGGAGCCAGAGAACCTGGGTTTTAATGCTGATTTTGCCTCCTGCCTGCTGTGTCACCTCAGGCAAGTCACTTTACTTCTCTGTGCCTCAGTTACCTCATCTGTCAAATGAGGATTAAATCCTCTTCCCTCTGACTTAGACTGTAAGTCCCATGTGAGTCAGAAACTCTGTCCAACCTGAATATTTTGCATCTACTTCAACACTTAGTACAGTGCAGGAAACCCTTAGCCAGTGCCATTAAAAAAAAAACCCCAAAACCAAAATGAACTTTTGATACTATAAAATGAGGAATGATTTCATTTGCTTTATAGTTTCAGTTTTGAAATTTGGTGCATATTTTTTGGAAAATAGCCACACTTGGCTGGCAAGGAACTGTGCATCTTGGGAAGCAAATGCTTAAAATGGGACAGAAAGCTCTTTATGGTCCAACTGAGAACTAGAGCATTCTCCAAGGCAAAGGTACATTTCTAAGTAGGTGTCTGAAGGGCAGAGAAGAGAGCCAAGAGGTCTTGCTATGACAAGGAATTCTTTGCCAGAGCGGTAAAATGGGCCCTCTGGGGATTCTGAAATTCTCCAGATAAATTCTGTCTCCCAAAATCACAGAGGCTGCGTTGCCACCTTAGCAACCCAGCACAAACTTGGTCGTTTAGATTCTTGAATCTCACTGAGGGCAGGGAATGCCTCCATCAACTCTGTTGTACTGTGCTCTCCCAAGCACTTAGTGCAGTGCTCTGCACACAGTTAGCACGCAATAAATACCATTGATTGATTGAATGTCCAGAAACTTTGTTTCTGAAATTCTCCAAGCCTTAATACAGTGTTTTGCACATAGTGGACACTCAGGATATTCCATTAATTGACTCTCTCTGCTTTGGGACTGCTCATGAGCAGAGAATAAGAGGACGGCCTCCCTCACTAGATCGTAAATCCTGAGGGCAGGGATTGTGTCTTCCACCTCTATTGAGAAGCAACGTGGCCTAGTGGATAGAGCACGGGCTTGGGAGGCAGAAGGACCTGGGTTCTAATAGAAGCTCCACCACTTGTAGCTACAATATAATCAGGTTGGACACAGTCCATGTCCGACTTGGGGCCCTAATAGAGGCTCCACCACTTGTAGATACAGTAGAATCAGGTTGGATACAGTTCATGTCCCACGTGGGGCTCATAGTCTTCATCCCCATTTTATAGCTGAGGTAACTGAGGCACAGACAAGTGAAGTGATTCGCTTAAGGCCACAGAGCAGACAAATAGTGGAGCCAGGATTAGAACCCAGTTCCTTCCGACTTCCTGGCCCAGGCTCTATCCACTAGGCCCTCCTTCTTTGCTTCTTCTCATCTTTAACCTTTGGGCTATCTTAGCCAGTTCAGGAGGAATCAACCTTGAAAGTGAAGAGGAGTAGGCTGGTGTAGTTGATAGAGTATGGGCCTGGAAATCAGAAGGTCATGGGTCCTAATCCCGGCTCTGCCACTTGTCTGCTGTGTGATGTTGGACAAGTCACTTCACTTCTCTGGGCCTCAGTTTCCTCATCTGTAAAATGGGGATTTGAGATTGTGAGCCCCACATAGGACAGCGACTATGTCCAACCTAATTTGCTTATATCCACCCCAGCGCTTAGAACAGTGCCTGGCACACAGTAAGCACTCAACAAATACCATCGTTATTATTATTATTATTATGGAGAGGCCCTAAGTATGTGATTGTAGATGGCAAGAGTTACAAGGGAACCTAGAGAAAACACTCTGATGTTCGGGCTGGAAGAGTCAGCTTCTAGAATTTCCCAGCTTTGGTCAATACTCCACGTCCAGAAGGAAACACTGAAATGTGTGCTCATTCTGATACTGAATGATCCTAAATGGGCCATTTACTACAACCTGCCTTGCCTTGAACGCCACTCTGCAGTTAGGAAGATGATGAATGCTTTGTTCTCTCTTTCTTCTACCACTCCCCATTCCTCATGCTTTCTACTTGTCCATTTTTTTTCTTTTTCTGAGCAGAATAAGATAGAGGAGAGTCCCAGTTTTGTAAATCAATGGTGGTAGCAAGAAGTAAAGGAAAGGTTTGCCCCCGAATAATTTCTGGGAGGAGAGAGGGAGTTCCAATGAAACTGGAACAGTGAGACGTGGGGAGAAGCCGCAAAAGCAAAGGCTACCCTGGAATTCTGGGCTTGTGCCTTTCAGATACTCTGTCATTGCTGAACTCTTCTGCGTTATATTTCATTCCACAGAAGTTCAGCCCCTGGGAATGTGGCGGGCAGGAACCTGGACATGATGATGCCAACTCATATTAAATGTGACGGCAATCACTCTCGGGGAATCCTGGCGTTCTTCAGAACACTGCAACCCCTGCAAAGCAACGATTGTTCCATCTGCTTCTTTGGCCAGAGTTCACCTGATACTGCATTTTCTTCGAACTGAGTTCCCTTCTTCACTTTGGTATCTTCAATCTAAAATGATTTGGTTGCTAAACTTTTCTAGAAAATGTCACCAGGGCTAATATTACTGATTGAGCCTGACCTTTCTCCTGTAGGCAATGGGGAGGAGAAACTGTTAGGAAACCCCTCCTCCTTACCCAGTGGGGGCAGAATAATTGCCCAGTGACCTGGAAGCAAAAGTAATTCCAGCTCTACTAGCTGGACCGAGGGAGGGAGGATCTGGCCAGCCTGTCTCTCTCTTCAGCACTGTCCAGGATTTATATACGTGCTTCCTTGGGGCTATATTTGAGCTGCCTGATGTCTGCATAGCCCTCTCAGGGTCACTCCTGGAGAGTTTTCAGTACTCTGCCAGTCTCAGCTATGGGAGGGAGAGTCAAGCAGAGGCCTACCCATTCCATTCCTAGCTTGGCCAGTGGCTAGCGAATGGAAGGCAATCTGCTACAAGTCAAAAGTCATCCACGCTGGGCAGCGGCGTGGGAGGGAGTCGAGAGTGGAGACTCGAGTTTACTTCGCGGAAGGCAGCAATGCTAAACCACTTCTGTATTTTTACCAAGAAAACTCCACGGATACCCTACGAGAACCACTGCAGATGGAGAGATGTGTCTGTGGTGTTGCTGTGGGTTGAAAACGACTCAACGGCATAAGACAAGATAAGATATCTGCATGGTGTGCGTGTGTCTGTGTTGGGGGGGTGGGGGAAGGAGGAGGAGGGCACGCAGAACTGTGGGAAGCAACCACCCATATGTATTGAGTGCTTACTGTGGGCAGAACATCGTACTAGGCACTTGGAAAAGAGCAATATAACAAGGAGTCGAGTTTAGGTTGGTGATGTGCTAATTCTATGGCAGCAGTAGACATGAGCTTGACTCCGTTGAAGAATAAGAACTGTAAACTTGTTGTGGGCAGGGAATGTGATTGCTAACTCTGTTGTACTGAACTCTTCCAAGCGCTTAGTACAGTGCTGCACACAGTAAGCACTCAATAAATACCACTGATGATGATGATGGTGGAGGACAAGGGCATCACACTCATAAAGTCATGTTATTTCTGAAAGAGAGACTTGAACTGGCCTTAAAAACTCAATCGTTATTTCAAAGGCCAAATCTGTTTTCGCCATCTATCGAAGAACATCACCTGTTTTCAATCAATCAATGGTATTTACTGAGCACTTACTGTGAGCAGAGCACTGTATTAAGAACTTGGGAGAGTACAATATAGCAGAGTGGGCAGACCTGTTTCCTGCCCACAGCGAACTTACAGTTTATCTTCAAAGTTCTTTAAGCTTCTTGAGGGCAGGGCATGGTCTTTATTTCTATTATTATTATTTTATTATTATTGTCCTCTGTCAAGCACTTACTATAGTAGGAGCTCAATCAATTGATCGATTGATTGATCTTGGAGTCTGGATTCAACTACAGTACAACGATGCCTCCTGACCCCTTGATTCAGCCACCACACATATGAATATATGACACCCCAAAGCAACAACCTTCCAAAGCAAAGTACTTTTGTCTTTTCAGAAATATCACAATCGGATACATGAGCTCTAAACATCTCCATCTTAAACTTGCTAGTCAATTCTGTGAATTGGGAAAAAGAACAATTTGGGCTACTGTCTCACCGCCTCAATGCCCTTGATAAAATGTTGCTATCATTTCTCAGGACTTTCTTTATCCTTAACCATTATTGGGGCAGTGGGGAGGGGGAAGTTTTTATATATCTGTATACCTTGTCATTCCTAAAAATTTAATGTGTGTGCATATATACATATTAATACTTTTAGGGAATGACAAGGTCTAATCGGAGACCTCGGCTTGGTCATTTTCTATTCAAAGGATCTGATTTTAGTGAAATGTTACCCTATTCTTTCACATTAAACTTAAAAGATGCTTCCAAAGAAAATCTGCTTTCGGAAGGAAGCAGTCATCCTCTGTAGTATCTAGATCCAACAATATATTTATCGTCAAGTGTATTGCTCTAAGATTCTTCAGTTCATGTCCCTGGGCCGTATAATCCCCAATTTCAGCAGGAATTTCTGGGATGATATTAATGGGGTCTACATCTTTCTTTTACTCATATTCATCTCTGTTACCTTTTCATTGGTGAACTCTCTATACATCATTTTAAAACTCAACTTTCATTAGCATTTGTACATTTATTCCAAATATCTTTCAAATGAGAACAACCTAATGTCACCAATTTAGAAACAATTAGATGGACCCAAAAAAGCCAAACTCAGTACTGTCCCTTTCCACCTCCCCATCAACTAAAACCCCAACAACTTCATCTATGCATTCAGGAATCACCACAGAGTCTAAAATATCAAAGCTTTTTGTTCTTGAAAAATGATCTCAAATCCTGTCCTTGAAGAATCCCTCTTCTATCAACTTTTAAAGCAAGTTAAATCTAAAATCCACCTGCCACATTCAAAGGCCTAATGGATATCAATGGAATTCTCATATCCTCTACACATAATGAGCCCGTGATTATAGGATTATTCCTTGATTTTGTTCTTCAACTCAATAGCTTCCCTCAGTGTTGCATGCTTTCCCACTTTATCACTACCATGGTGATTAATATGGTGAAAAGACAGCATCAACTGACAGCCAAGTTATACTCCCTGAACTGTTGCCGAAGAAAGGCTTTTCAGATTTGCCCTATAACACCAAATCGGACATAGCACGGCAGCACAGTTTAATAGCATTCTGTAAATCCCAATCAGTCTCTACAATCTCATCTATTTCTAAAATTCTGTTTCCCTGTCTGCTTTGTTCACTTTGCGGACGATTTACAAATCTCGGCTAGGCTTTACAAGCAAATTGGAACGTCAGGAATTAGTCTGGAAACGAAATGTGCAGGGCCTAATCAACTGTGCGAAGCAAGTAAAAAAGCCTTTTCCGTTGTCCCCCAAAGAAACATGCACTTCAAGCTGTGAGCTAGGCCAGGCCACTATTTTTGAGGTTCTGCTACAGATTACTGTTCATGGCTCCAGGATTTTGAAATAGTGAAGTCATCCAGGTGCTGAATTGGTAAGCCCGCCCCTGAATGATTGCATGTTTGTAGATTGTGCAGGTGAATGACACATAAGCTGCCAAGTGTAACATAACCCTAGTTGGTTGGATGATGAGCGAGTGGGTCTAGTGTCACTTACAAAGGCCTTCTGCTGAAGTAAAGTGCCAAATAAATACAGAAGTTTCATCAGAAAACAGATATGACTTGCAGAAATGTAGTGTTGTAAGAGCCAAGTCTTCCCAACATTAAAAGGCTTGGAAAACTGACATTATAATGATGGGGAGACAGGTTTTTAAGGAATTCAAATGTAGTGAGGAATTCTAGGGCTACAAAAACAGTCTCAAACTAGCATTTTGCAGAATTTCTGTATCAATAATGAGGTACAAGTTTGTAAAGGGTTATCAAGGTGGGGGAAGCATTTGGCATGCAGGTTTACAGAATCCCACAAAATCGTCACGCGATCTCTAATGACTAACTGGTTTGGGGTTACAGTGGCTGGATGGGAGATTAAGCTAGTCCGCAGAATAACAATTAGAATTGTTTTCCATTTGGCTCTGAGTGAGGCAAGAGTAAAATATTAAAAAAAATGTTTTTGTTCCTTTCCTTCCTAGTCAGTCTCATGTTTTATTTGGAACAGAACTGGCAGGCGGGGTTGAGATAGTTGGTCTGGACAAATACCAACACTGGAATCATTCCCTTCACACAAGTTCTTGGACCTGATGGCTCAGGGCTTGGGGGTCCTCTGTTTCGAAGGGAGACTCCATTGTCACATTATATTGATGGTCATGTAATAATTGTGGTATTTGTTAAGCGCTGACTATGTACCAGGCAATGTACTATGCACGGGGTGGATACAAGCTAATCGGGTTGGATAAAGTCCCCGTCTCCCTTGGGGCTCACGGTCTTAATCCCTATTTTACAGATGAGGTAACTGAGGCCGCGAGAAGTTAAGTGACTTGCCCAAGGTCACGCAGCAGCCAAGTGGTGGAGCCGGGGCTAGAACCCAGGTCCTTCTGACTCTCAGGACTGCGTTCTATCCACTAGACCACGTAGATGGAAGCAACGTTTACACCACTGAGTCAGTGAAGTCTTCTACTTCGGCTTGAAGTAACGGAACGATTGAGGACTCGTTTTGAGAACGGGTTGGTAGTGACTGTAAAATATTACATTAGAATTTAGATTTTCAAATTATCCATCTGCCTTGAACAGATAAAGACTGATATCCATATGAAATGTGATGAAAAACATTTACTTTCTGCTATCTCGAATGCACACAAAGTGGCCAGTTTGCAAATACGGCTGGCCACCAATCCTGCTGTGTACTCATTTTCCCACTGAATGCCTTTCAAACTTTCTGCTGGGTACGTGCCTCTTGTTGCAACACTAATTTGACTCTTTCAGTTAAAGATTTCTCTAAGTTTGTATATTTCTTAAACCTACAGATGTTGAGTGATCATTCTTAATGTCTGTCTCCTCCTCTAGACTGTAAGCTTGTTGTGGGTACGGAATGTGTCTGTTACACTGTACTCTCCCAAATGTTTAGTACAATGCTCTGCACACAGTAACAGCGTTGCTCAGTGGGAAGAGCACAAGCTTGGGAGTCAGAGGTCATGGGTTCTCATTCCGGCTCCACCACTTGTCAGCTGTGGGACTTTGGGCAAGTCACTTAACTTCTCTGTGCCTCAGTTACCTCATCTGTAAAATGGGGAGTAAGACTGTGAGCCCCAAGTGGGACAACCCAATCACCTTGTATTCCCCTCAGCGCTTAGAACAGTGCTTCACACATAATAAGTGCTTAACAAATACTATATCCTTATTAAATATGACTAACCGACTGACTCCTCACCTGTTCCCACTTTGCACCTCAGCGTCACGAACCATTTCCCACTTCAGAAAGCAAACGATCTAGTTGAATCATTTTGAGATCATGTAGCAGGAACTCAAAACTTGGCAATGTAAGCAGAAAATAGAAATGCCATAGCCACTGAAGAGAAGACATGCGCTATTGCTTACTTAAAGCCCCATCCTGTCCCCCCAAGGACAATAGCTGCTACCAGGATGGCACCAGCGATGGAACCTATTATAAGATTGGTGGCGCTAGGACCTGCGATAAAGGATTATGGGAAGAAAGATGTAAGAACCAATCACTTCATTCACAAGGGAAAGGCAGCAAAGTGATTTAAGGAAGCAAATACACCCCAAAAGATCTCTAAACATTTTCAAACGGGCATGGTCTTTTGTTTGGAAGAATAGAGAGAAACAAGAAGGTCTATCCCTTCTTCCTCCTTAATGCCAGTCTAGTTTTACCAGTCTTGAAAGGTAACATCACCTCACTACATTTCTTGGCTAAATTCCTTTGGCCTGTTCTTTTGGGATAGTTTCAATCAAGTACTGTACATCTTAATATTCATTTAAGATGAACATAATGATTTAAGAGAACCTAATGATTCTCCTGAAAAATTCACCCACATCCCTAATTTTTCCTTTCTCTCAAGTTACCAACCAGTAGGCTTGGGACTGTGGTGAACTCTCCCCCAGAGCATGCTTCCATTACGTATTTGGGAGAGAATGCTATGGAGGAAATAGAAAATGTTCTTCTGATGACAGGTGCCCATCTGCATAGGAGGCAAAGTGGTGTCTGATGAAATGGCTGAATGCACGTGTGTGGAACTGGACGTGGCATGAGTGTTTCAGTGCATGTTCTGTGAAGGAGAGGCTCTTGGGTAATATGACCCCCACACTGTAGGAGAACTGAGTGCAATACCAAAGAGCAAAAGAATTATAGTCATTACAATTTCTCTCCTTCTGGAAACCATGACTGGGACCCAGAAAAGGATTAGCGACCTATCTTGGAGTTCCTAGAGTTTCCTAAACCCCAAATGTATTAACCAAAGGATGCACAGAAATGAGGCAGGCTGGAAAAGGGGTGTCAACAATTCTAAGAATCTGAACCTGAATTAAAGGCTCTTCACTCCCTAAAACATTTCTAATATTCCAACATCTCTTCCATGTCACCAAGGAATTGAACAACAAAGTGAACCAGAAAAGGGAAGAAGTGAGGGTAGAATAAAACTCTACAGAGTAATTTTTTTTTGCAAATGGCAGAACAAAGCTCTTCATGTTTCATTAATAGTCTCTTTTATATTTGTCAAGATAGACTCAGAGAGTGTCTGAGAGCCTGGACGATGCCAGTGGGAAAAGGGGAAGAAATAAAAGCGAGGGAAAGAAAAAAATGTATACAGTGGAATTTCTCCATCCTGCTTCTTTGACCACATTTTGATACATTTTACAATAACACTCTTCTTTTTTCACCCCAAAAGACACTCTCTTGAATGTTTTCTGCCAGAAAACTAAATTCTCGGTGTCCAGGGCAAAGATAAAGCCAATTCAATAATTTAGCATACCACATGCTTTGTAATTCAAATACAAACTCACAGTATCCTCCCAAATTCAGAAAAAAGTTTCCCCACTGAATTATACATCCATTGATTCTAAACTGAATATCCCTATTCCTGGTGTCCCTAGCCTCGAAAGTCCTTTGGGTTTCCACCTGAATCCACGTATGGAGGAGAAAGCTCTTTCTGCCTCTACCTCTCCTGCTAGACTGTCAACTCCTTGAGGGCCAGAATCATGTCTACTAACTCTACTGCACTTCCAAATGCTTACTATAGTGCTTGGCATGCAGTAGGTGCTCAATAAATACTATCAATTGATTGGGTTTTTTTTGAGTCCAGCCAGGCACACAAATGGATACAGTGGTCCATCATGTGCTGCTGTTTTAAATGCCAACTTAAAATTGGGCCCGCGAATATTATGAATATGCCAAGAGAATTGCTATTGTTTTAATGCGATGTTTACTGCGATTCTACTTATTGCTATTGTTCTTGTCTGTCCGTCTCCCCCGATTAGACTGGAGGCCCGTCAAAGGGCATGGACTGTCTCTATCTGTTACCGATTTGTACATTCCAAGCGCTTAGTACAGTGCTCTGCACATAGTAAGCGCTCAATAAATACTATTGAATGAATATGAAAACTTAGGAGAGTGAAAGGGGGCAACACTGAGGATTCTGGAGCCATCATCAACAGAGCAAAGATATATGAACTCCCAAACTCACCAGTAAAGGGGCAAACTGATCTCAGTGGCCTCTTGGGCAAACGCACTGCATTACATTTCAAAAGGTTTGCTGTGCAAAGTAGCGCTATAAAAGCTACAACACATCATTCTGCACATACAGCAATCTAATACTATATAAGATTTGAGCTTTGCTAGCTCATGCTAGTATGTTATCTAAGAAGTAGCATATATAAATAGTTTATCAAAGGGTAGAAATGAAAGAAAACTTTTTCTATAATCCTTAGTAAGAATGTATATTTCATTCTTGGTAAAATTATATTAAACAACCTTATTATTCATTTTTTGTTAAAAGCCTGTCTCCGTATACAAAAACAAAATTTTAACAACATTGGCAATAATGTAAATTTGAAAAACAAGAGACAGAAATGGCACAAAACCAGTCACCAATAAAAATGACTAAATTTTCTTCTGCTGGAAATAAGATACTCTTCCGGACTTACCTGATTTAATAAGAATCACCAAAAATGAGGGATGACCCCCAAATGCAGATAACAAGGGTTGTTGCTTTACTATTTAAAACCTTTTGCTCTTATCTATCTACAACATTAAATGCAAAATTGCTGAAATTTACCTCCATGATCAATAAATTCATGCATTATTAAAAAGCTGTCTGGCAAACTTTCCCCAAAATGGATATACCTTAGCAAATTTGGTTGAGGTTGTAGCTAGTATGGTGGGAATCTGTAGAGACAGCATTTTCCATAGAAACTGAATGCCACATTTTCATACAAATTCTACATCCAATATCATCTTTTTTCCCATGACTAAAATGCCTCCTACTGATCTATTAACTTGTCAGACTCACTTTTCAATTAATTCTCTCAATTTTTATGCTCAAATCTAATGACCCGAACAAAATTACACAAATATATTCTCAGGTGATTTGGGGGCAGAACATTAATAAAGGAAAATGATCTGATCTCACCAAGAGGCTGCTAATCTGTGCAGGTTCAGTGGCAGCTAAACCAGCTATTACTTAAGGTTTGTCCTTTAATTTTTAGGCCTCTTGCAGAAGAAATGATAACTGCTAAGCTCTGTGGATACCAATGCTCAGAAAAGACATGCAATTCAGTGAGTATCTTTACACAAGAGAGTACCCGCATTGAGCATGATAACATTTAAAGTTTTACCTTGACCTATGAATTAGTGCGCTCTCTCTATGTCCTCTTTCCGACTTTCTCAAGCCTACGTAAGGTCATTTGGAGAGTTGGGAATGGTCCATCAAATTTGGGCAAGACACCAGTACCCTCAAAAGGGAAATTTTTGGAGGGTGGAGCGAGACAATATTTAGATTGGACATTTTCATCATCCAAACTCATCTGATAAGGTCATATGGAGAGTTGACAATGGTCCAGCAAATTTGGGTAAGGCAGTCAATCCAGACATCAGCACCCCCCAAAGCAGAATTCTTTTCTGGACAAGACTTATTTATATTCAATGTCTTCACAGCCAACTCTCTACTTGACTTTCAGCTGTGAAGTCCTGGATTAAAATAACCATTTCACCTGCTGACGTGCCACATAACAAAGGAGACTCTGAGGATACATACTTTTTCAAATTTACTATATGAGGAGAGGATGACAGTTACACAGGTTTCCCATATCTCTGATTGATGGGTCAGTTATGGCATACCATTCCTCACCCTATATCCCCAAATCTGTGGAAATTCCAGCCATCATACATTTAGACTTCCTTCCAAAGATGGAAATCCTGAAGGCTAATGCTGATGCAGTATTCTCTGTTGGAACTAACTGGATCTGATGATTCCTTAGGTCAAGGGAATGCCCCACTGATTACAAGGAAATCCAATATGGGAGATGAAGGCATTGGTGGTATAGGTTGCTCTACGGGGAATACATTACCAGTTGGTATTCAGAAACTTGAAAAATAAAAGTTCTCATTCTTTTTTATAACTTAGGAGGAATGAAATATTGACATGAGGTTATTTTACTCAAGGTACTGTAAATATTCACAAAGGTATTGTTTTATGCCCCACATCACCTCAGACAAGAGAGGGTTCAAGACTGTATGAGCAAATCACATGACACCGACACATCCAATTTACACCACAAATACAGCCACCACACAACACAAAGCCAATGAGACAGTACACAGAGGGTTAGGGTGCAAACAGTTACCTCACACACTGGCACCAAACAGAAAACAAAACAAAACTCTGAAACTAAGAAAGATGCTTACTCTATTCCCCACCCTGTGCCTCCAAAAATCACCCCCAGAGCCAGAATGGTCCCTGCCACTGCACCTATTAGTCTGTTAGTGGCCAGGCTCACTGTGTGGAGGGAAAAGGGAGATTTTTTTGTAAAGGAAATGATTACATTATGCACAATTTTTTATAAAATATACCTCCTTCAGGGTAATGTTTTGTTAAGTTCAGTTTGATGCGACAGTTCCACCTTTACTTTGAAAGAACCATTTGAAAATGTAATCATGGTCCAAAATAAATATATTTCAGTACAACTTTGAATTTACTTCAAAGCTCCATAAAAGCTATTTTATAAATATGTTTAGTATCTGTAGTACAGTATTTTAAAAACAAAGTCATCTAAATGGACCATGTCAATTTTGTTTCTCTACCAATGAACGTTAAAGAATGTGTGTATCACAAGGCAGTTTTCTAAAGGAATTGCCTTAAACAAAGTATCATTTAACTCTCACAATGTTAATCAAACTCTGGATCAAAATGTGGCTCTATACACCAATGGAAAACGTTTTTTTAAAAAAAAATGGTAAAATTCAAAGCAGAAAAACCAAGTAAGTTTAATCTCTCCAGGAGTTGTACGCAACAACTAGACACACACTTTAAATATTTCCACCACATTAAGAAGTGGGAATTATTGAAGACATATTTCAATCTCGGTCAGATGCCAGGATTTCTGTTCTGATTCTGTATATTGTTGGTCGGCTGGGTTCACCTCTTAAATAAACTTGGGCAGGGAACGCGACTACCAACTCTGTTGATTCTGTACTCTCCCAAGTGCTTAGTATAGTGTTCTGCACACAGGAAACATCGATAAATATGATTGATTTTGATTCAACTTGGAATTTTCTTTCTCTTCCTATAGTATATTAGGTCAATCTAGAGTCTCCTGGCATCTGAGGCAAATCTTGTGAATAGGTCTGGGACTTCTAGTCCAGGATTTATTAAATGCAGTTCTGATGGAAGGTCTGCAAATTTAATACTTTAGAGCTCTAGACTAAGAGAGAATTTAGGCACTAAGAGAACCAAGCTAAGTGGTCTTATCTATTCAGGCAAAAACCATGATTATTAAGAAAGATAATTTTATGACGAGAAAAATCCTAAATCAATGTGTTTCTTTCAGCGTAAACACCTTGCTCCCTGTCCACTCAAACACAAAGAGGACTGGTATCGGTACCTTTTGGCTTGCTATTTTGGGTTTGGCTCAAGCCACTCTGTTCTGCTTATGGATTTTATTATATTTATCTTATTTTATTTATGGATTTTTATTCCTGGATTTAAAGGTCTTCTTTAGGACTTTGATCTGCTCCAGAACCCTTTGATTGACTTTTGGGAAGAACTTACACTCTACTGGCAGTCTGGACACATGGCTGAGGTAGAGATGGATGGGGAAAATGACAGGGTTAGGGGTCGGTGGGATCTGTCCAAGGATTTCCATGCTGTATTTTACTTTCCCAAGTGCTTAATACAGTGCTCTGCACACAGTAAGAGCTCAATACATATGACTGAATGAATTCAGCAGATCTGCTGAGGGCAGAATAGCTGGGGTTGGCTTTGGAGAGAAACCTCTGACTGCTTCTAACTACGCTGTCCTTCGGACTGCAGAGGTCTTTCCCCCAAGGCTTTCTCCCTACGGAAACCCTGTTCCAAAGCCCTCTTTGTTCTCAGCTCATTTGTCCGATGGGTTCTATTCCTTCACAGTAAGAAAACTGTGCCTCCCCAGGAAGGAGAGAGCCAAGGTGATCATTCAGCTATTTAGGTGAAAGAGAGCAACATTTCACAACTCGATTATCCTGATTAGCAGTCTGCACTGATCAAATTTTCCAGGTAATTCTTGCATGTTCACCTTTCTTTTGCTAGGTAGACTATGAATGGCTCTAAGGAAACTCCACTCAGGGTAAAGACAGACGTACAGAGGAAAAACAATGACAGAAATGTGATTAATGGGGAGAAGCTTCAAACTTCCACTCGAGTACTCATCAAAGACCCTTACATCCGGGAAAGCATTCCATCCGGTAGTCTGTCTCAGAAAAATCAGAAACAGCTCTAATTCTCTTAACAATGAGAGAGCTCTCCAATCAGTGGACAATTTTTGACCTAGTGACAAAGAGGAAACTGAGGAAATTCAAATAGGAAATTCTAACGACCAAATTTTCCTGATTTGGTCTAGTATTTTGTGTGTGTGCGCATGTGAGTATATGTGTGTGGGAAAGAGATTTTCTTTTCTAAGCCAAAAAAAAGACCAAGAGAGAAAAAAAAAATTGAGCTTAGAGGGACCCCTCCCCTTAAAAACACATGAAAGTGTGGGAAAAATGCATTTCTAAATTGGGACAGTGCATTTTCCTTCAGGACAGGGTAAAAGATTGCTCACTCCTGCTGACTGGGCTGAACATTGTGAGGGCAGGAGAGAAGCAACGTTCTACCTGTGCAGCACATAGCCCCGTGGAAAGAACGTGGAATTGATCAGGAGACCTGACATGATTAAGTCACTTAATCTCTCTGGATCTCTGTTTCTTCAGCTGTAAAATGGGGCTAAATAGGAAAAAAGGAGCTGGAAAAAAATAGTTTAAAAATGGATGGCAGGAGGTAAGTAGGGAAAGGAGAAAGAAGTACCAATCTCATGGTGCAGAGAAAGTGGTTTTACGTAGGTAAAAACTTCCCAAAAGTTACTGGGGCATTCTATCTGTCATTAGTTGGGAAGTTCCATCACCCTGGGGGCAGAAGGATAATGCAGGTAGGAGAAGCTAGGCAGATTATTAATTTAGGCCTTGTTGTGGTGTGTGGAGTCTGAATTACTCTCAGCCTACACCCCTGAGACCCAGCAAGAAAAGATTTACATGCGAAGAAGTGGGTCTGTGGCTTAATAAGCTCTATCTCAGGTTAAAGGGAGGCGAGGATAAATTTATTTGGTGGTTATCTTAGACTAAGCCCTGCTTCCAGTCATTTCCCTGAATAAGTTCTCAGGCAGCTGCCTTGTCAAAACATCTAATGTCAGACTTCAGTTAACCAGATAATCCTCTTGGCCCTGGCAGTCTTGAACCTCATGTCTTTAAATATCACTTTGTAAACCTCTGCTGTGATTCTTGCTGATGTGCAATACTAATCAAATCTCAACTTTGATCCTGATAGGCAGAAACTACTTATTAAAGTTAAGCAGTGACATTCAGTCAAAAAGTACAAAGCCATCTGGAAAAATTCTAGTATAATGGTCTTTTTTTCCCTGAAGGAAAAGGCAAAAAGCAGAGACAAAATGACAAGTGGGTCTGATGCCTCTTTCACTTTGCATGAATTATAATGCATCATATATTCTTCAATCTTCAGATTACAAATGGAATGCGGAAACTAGTGTGCCAGATCTTAGCCCAGAGCAACTATTGTGGCTGATATATGGAACCTTTTGCTATATTTAAAATGTCATTTAAAACCAAAAAAGAAATCTAAACCCTGGGGGAAAGGTTTTTTTTTTTTTTTAATTTGGAACTTCTCAGAGCAGAGGCAAGAGAACAGAATAGTATTGGGGGTGGGGGGTGAAGAGGGGTAAAGGAAGAGCATGCCAGGTTGGGGAGTTAAAGAGAAACAAAACATTATCCCTACTGACTCTGAATGGATCACATACTTCAAGATGTTAAACTGAAAGAGTAAGCTATCTCCTTTGAGCAAGAGGTAGAATGAGCTCTATGTTAACTGAGCTAAGAGTCCTTGACACACAAAGCATGACATAAGGAAATGGAAAAAGTTGGATTGAAATCACTTTTCAAAGGATGTCTCTCTTCTGCCAGCCCCCTTTAGTACTATAGTGAAAAATGTTGAGAGCTGGTTTGATATTTTCTTTTTTTACTTTTTAGACTTTTCAAGGGTGGGTTTGGAAATAACTTCAGAACAACTACATTTTTTGGACTGGTAGGGTGATTGTCCTCCTTAAATAATGGATTATTTAAGATTATCTATGTATTCTCTAGACTGTAAATTCATCTTTAGACTGTAAGCTCTTTATGGGCAGGGAATGTGCCAGCTAATTCTGTTGTATTGTACTCTCCCAAGTACTTAGTACAGTGCTCTGCACATAGTAAGTGGCCAATAAATTCCATTGACTGATTGCTTGTGTATATATATATATATATATATATATATGTAAAAAATAGGATATAATGGATTAGTCTCTGACCAGTTGGAGTTTTTATCTGAAATCTTAAAAAATTGGGATCCCAGCTGCTCTTTCTGGCCAATGAGAGTACAATGGTGGCAGAGACAAGCAAAGAGAGGCCTAAGGGAAGGAGAGTTAGTTGAATTAATCAATCCATCAGTGCTTTTTATTGAGCGCTTAACTGTTCAGGGACTGAAGACTCCACCTGGAACTCAACCAATCACAGGGGACAATAGGGAAGAAGAGAAGGGCTAGTTCGCTGGAGAAAGAAGTCCTTCTTTGACCGTTTGGAGTTGAGAGTTGGGAAGCAATCCTGGAGGGACAGAATGTGGGAAAAGGGTTTTCCCTGTTAGGGTCCACGGGTTACGGTCTCCAAGGAAAGAGGTCCCTACCTCTGAATAGTAGCAATGATTTTATGGTTTGGCAGCATATCTATTCTGCCACCTGAATATCCCAAGGGAAGGATCGGGGAAGGGGATAAGGGGGCCGGGCAAGGGAAAGGGTCCCGGGGAAGGAGGGAAAAGTATAAGAGGAAAGGGAAAGGTACCCTGAATGGGAATTCTGTTCTGGCACATAGCAGGTTCTTACAAATACCACAATTATTATTATTACAAAGCATAGAACTAGAGTCTTCACTACACTTTTAATGGCTGTGGTATTTAAGGGTGATGTACTAGAGTTCCAATGAAAACTGTCAAAGCAGACTTGCACATCAACCTCTTCACTGATCTCCTTGCATCCTGCCTCTTCCTACTCCAGTCCATACTGCACTCTGCTTCCCAGATCATTTTTTCAAAAACAAATGTCCCTTCCATGTTTTCACACTCCTCAGGATGCTCCAGTATTTGACCACTCACCTCCTCATCAAACAGAAGTCTCTATCAGATTTAGAGCACTCAATCAGCTCTCCCCTTTCTTACCTCATTGATTTCCCACCACAACTTTGCTCCTCTAACACCAATCTATTCAGAGTTCCTCACGCTCATCTACCTCACCACTGACCCCTTGCCCGTGTCCTCTCTCTTGCCTGGAACTCCCTCTCCTTTCATTTATGATGGATCCCCACTCTCTCCACCTATAAATGCTTATTAAACTCACATATTCTCCAAAAGGCTTTCCCTGTCTAAGCCCTCATTTACCTAGTCCCTCTCCCTTTTGTGTTGCCTATGCATTTGGATCTGAACCCTTTAAGCATCTGACATTCACATTCACCTCAAATTAGCCCACAGCACTTGTGTACATTCCCATAATTTATTTTATATCTGTCTCCCTCTTTATAGTGCAAGCTCCTTGAGCGCACAGAACATGCTTATTAACTCTGTTGTACTCTCTCCAGGGTTTAGCACAGTGCACTGCACAGAACAAACAGTTGACGGAGGACATTAAAACCCGCTGCCAGAACAACCACACCAGAATGGGTTTGGAGAGAAACAGACAAGAAAATAACTAGGATGTGTTCGGTGGAGAAAGGGAAGTCCCCCGAACAGACCAGTATGGTAAAGTCTACACACCATGAGTTTTGAAGCTGGACAATTACCTTCTAATACTAGCTCTGCCACTGGTTGTTGTGTGACCTTGGACAAGTGGCTTAACCTCTCTCTGCCTCAGTTTCCATATCTGAAAATGGGAGTAATAATACGAGGAATGTTGTGAGGACAAAACAAAACATGCGAGAGTTGCTTGGGAATAAAAGCGCTCTATGAAATCAAGGTATTATCTGACACAAACTATGACTGCTGGTATCTCCCACAGTCTCTTGGATAGGGTCATAGAAATCAGAATTTGGGAAAAAAAAATCCAAGAGAAAAAAAACACTCTTTCTCTGCCAGAGAAGAAACTGGCTCAAAATCCAAATTCTGGAGTAGAGTCCAGCTTTCTTTTAAATTTGAAAGGAAGAACGTGCGTAGTGGATTTTTTTAAGTGTTTAGTTCAGTTCTCTGCACACAGTAAGCACTCAATAAATACCATTGATTGATTGACTGATTTCCAATAGAGGAAGAAAAAGAACAGAAGAGCAGTTTGCAAATGCCAGAATACCAACTTGTGACTCGGTCTGCTGGTGCAGCTCCCAACAAACAGCCCAGATGCCAGCTACCGCCCCCCGGCATCTCTGATTATCGTGGGGCACTGAAGAGCTTCAGAGCAGCCCTGGGGAATCCCCTCTGGATTTCACTTGCTCCTGGGGCATCTAGGTTGAGCTAGGTGCAATTCCTGGCTTGAGGAAACTCTTCCCTGCAGGGGCAGGGATCTGAAGGAAGACCCCAGACTCTCTGGACCATCCCTATCCCAAAGTGAGCCCTGAACAGGGGGTGTCTGCAGGTGGAAACCAATCTTTCTAGCACCCCAAATTCTTGGCAGCCTCTGGGTGCGCAAAGCGCTTCCAAACCATGATACTAGTGGTCACTGGCACTAAGAATTTGGCAATTTCTTGAGTATTGCCATAACATCTTCATATCTATATCCATGGGAATGTTCCTATCAAATGAATGCACTTTTCAGGGAAAAATAAAAACCTTCCAGCATTCATTTCCCCAAGGAATAAACCTCTCCCCACAATACGCATACACACACAAACACACAAAGAGAAACACAGAATCTCTTCCCTCTGTTATGAAAAGTTAATAGCTTCAAACATTTTCAAACAGGGATTGTTTTTCTAAATTACTGCTCTTCCAATTGGAGAGCCTATATACTTCCCTAATATGATATAAAAAGGAAAACGTTTAAATGGAAGAATACCGTACCAGATTAAAATAATTAACTACAGATAGCTTATTATGATAACATTCTAACTCTGCTATATTGTACTCTCCCAAGTGCTTAGTACAGTGCTCTGCACACAGTAAACAATCAATTCCATTGACTGACTGACATACTCGCACACAAAAGGAAATTAAGAAGGTCATTGATCAAATATTATTTTTACCCAAAAGGCTTAAGTGAAAGATGGTCAATGGGTTGGAATTTATACTGTGAGGAGGATTTTTATTATTTGTAATATAATTCATTTGTTTGTTTTTGAGTGCGTTTCTAAGTTTTTGGGTATTTTTAAAAAAAAATCAGTTTTGGCTATTTCCTTTCACGGTTCTCTTGGCTTGAGCTTGTTTTGTTTTCCTCACCCCGGGCATTATCAAGCAAATGTGAAGCATAAAAACAAATCTACAAGTTTCAATATAAGGGCCATGACCTAAAGATACTCCTATTCGAATCAATTAGAATGAATGTGGTTTTGTCTGCAAAAGGACTGTAGGTCAGACTCCATAATGGATATTTGCTGACAGGAATAGTTCCTCACTTCCTTAGTGGTTTTTACTTTTTTTTCAGACTTTGCATAATGAAGGTTATCTTTGTGTTTGAGCATGAAAGGGAAATATATTTCCCCAAATAAAATACAAATGCTTAATTCAGATCTGATTTCTGCTTGTAGAGTTATGCAAATAAGTATTAATAATTGAAAGATAAACTTGATATTCACTAAGAAAGAATAAAATTATTATTCCATTTTTAGATTTAGTAAACTAACCGGCAACTTAAAAAAATATAATTTTTAGTACAGTTATAATACAGGGAAAAATCCAGAATAAAATAATCTCTTCCTTTTAGTTCGATACTTTGAATAACAAAACTAAGATTTTCCAGTTCTTCTTGTATCCTATCAAACAAAAAAAGGTGAAATGAAGAACAGGTTAGTTACATTTTTCAGTGTGTGTTTAGCCATAGGTATATTTTCCAGTATTTATAATAATCGAAGGGTAACAATACAAGTGATCATTGCTTCCATTCAAGTTGGACTAAGGTAACATAATACACTTGATTAACATTAAATCCTTTTTCCTATCCAACTTGGGTCCCATAAACAAAAATGTTATTTAGCTAATTTTGAGCTTGTTTAATAAATGCCTAGTACAGTGCACCATACCAAGTAGATAAATTCTACTTCGATAAGTGTCTCGGTTTTAAACAAGGTTCTTAAAATCATACTTTTCTGAATAAAGAATGCACAATACAATACCTAACATGCTCATCCCTAATGTCTTCCTACTGCAGTAGTAGAAATGCCATGTTCAGGCTTCAAGTTCAGGCTTCCAAACCGGGTATCAGCAGATAAGCCTATAAACTTTTAATCCAGGAAAAATATACTGTTGTTAGCTATCTGGGCACGTGATCAGGAAAGTTCAATAACACAAAAAGAATGGGAGCCAAGCGATACCACAGTGGCACAGTGGATGAGTAGACAGATGTGGACCTAATGATGCTGATGCACGGCCAGCCGTGGAGTGTTATGGACCAGCACCACAGGTTCTAAGGCATCATTATCCCACAAAAACAGCATGGCCTAGTGGATAGAGTTTGGGCTTGGGAGTCAGAAGGTCATGGGTTCGAATCCCAGCTTGCCACTTGTGTCTGCTGTGCGATCTTGGGCAAGTCACTTTACTTCTCTGGGCCTCAGATACCTCATCTGTCAAATGGGGAATGAGACAGAGTCCCACAAGGGAAAGGGACTGTGTCCAAACTGATTTGCTTGTATCCACCCCAGCTCTTAGTACAGTGCCAGGCACAGAGTAAGTGCTTAACAAGCATTATTATTATTATTATTATTATTAAACATACCCACAGGGGAAAAATAAAATTGGAAAAATAAATGAACTATAATTCTAACTTTCCTTTTAAAACTGGTACACAGGAAGAGTTTAGACTTCCAGCCCTTTGAGTAGATTTAAAGGAAGGAAGGACTGAGATTTCTTGAGAGAGAGAATAACTTTGGGTACTTTTGATTTCAGAAGGCTCAATTTTCCTTTTCTGAGACTCATCTTCCAAAGAGGAGAAAGAACAAAAGTAGCCATTGGAAAGAGATGGGAAAAATATTCTCCCTGAATTGGAAAACCTTTAAAGGTGATCCAATAGAAAACATTTGACTGTGAAAAAGATGGCACCATGAAAGGGAAAAAAATAATAAAATGGAAACTGGGAAGAATGGAAATCATTAGATTGATTCCTTTCTAAATCTAGAAGTGGAATAATGAAAGATCAGAGGATACACATAGACACTGTTAACTCTCCAATTCCCAAACCCATACATCAACCCTATCCTGAAAGCTACAGTTATAATAGGAAGCAGCATAATCTAGTGGAAAGGGCATGGGCCTGGGAGTCAGAGGTTCTTAATTCGAATCCTGGCTCTGCCAACTGCCTGCTGTGTGACCTTGCAAAGTCACTTAACTTCTCTGTGACTCTGTTTCCTCATCTGTAAAATGGGGAATTCGAAACCAGTTCTCCCTCCTACTTAGACTATGAGCCTCATGTTGGAGAGGGGCTGAGTCTGACCTGACTAACCTGTATCTACCCCAGCTTTTAGAATAGGGCTTGGCACATAGTAAGTGCTTAACAAATACTATAAATAAATAACTATACGTGTTTGACTATAGGATATAGAATATTATAGATTTCCCCTTAGCCTACCAAATTGTTTTATTGCTGCCACACGAAAAGAAGTTCCTACAACTGGGTAAAAAATTGGAACTAAAGTCACACAAACCCTTGGGTCCTTCATCCTTCTTGGAATCATCCTTCTTGATAGGGTCATAGATGCTGCAATCTGTCCCAGCCCAAGTAAAGCTACAGATGCAGGTGGCTTCGTTACTACACACCTTAGGAAAGAAAGAGGGCAAAAGGAGAGACATGTTTTTAGCAACAAACAAGTGAGGCTTTCATTTGTGGTTTGCTACCTCGCTTTTGGATTGTAAGCTCACTGTGGGAGGGAATGTGGGCCACAGTCATTATATGACTCTGAGCTCACGGTGGACAGGGAATGTGTCTATTATGTGTCCTCTCTCTTATGCAACTCAGTAAAACCAAGCTCACTTTCTTTTCATTTGAACACACACATAACTGTTGCATCCAATCCCCTCTTGCCTGAGCTTAGCCCAAAGTAACATTTGAAATTTCAAATGTGAGCACTCCCACAAAAAGAGATTTTAGACATGTAGGGAAGTACATACCCCGTGACCTGAGCAGACTTTGCCGTTAGAACCAAGAGGGCAACTGCTGATGTTCAGGGATTGAATCTGGAGGCACTTTCTATCTAGACACATCATGTATGGACCACATGGAGTTCCATCTTCGACATATCCAACATCTGTGTCATCATCCAAAACCACATGAGCTCCACTGGAGGAAAAAAAAGAATTCAACAATGCAAACGGCACTGGACTTGGGAATCTGGGAAGACATTTTTCCCTTTAAGCTCAAATGCTCTATAGATACTTTTAAAACAATAGGGCTAAAAAGAACCTCAGTAGATGGTGAGTTTTATTAAAGTATCTCAAAATCTTCCACTCTTTCTTCTTTAACGGACATGATAAGGACAGCGTTGCAAACCCAAAAATGCATCCAATCCTTCCTACTGGTTCCACAAATGAAAACCTTTACAAGGTGACAAAAGTGAATGATGACAATGGAAGCTCCTCGAAGGAATATTTCTTGGGCATCTTTCGAACTTTCCTCAGTGTTCAGTACCAGCGTGGCTTAGTGGAAAGAGCATGGGCTTGGGAGTCAGAGGTCATGGGTTCTAATCCCAGCCCCACCACTTAACAGCTGTGTGACTTTGGGCATGTCACTTGACTTCTCTGTGCCTCAGTTACCTCATCTGTAAAATGGGGATTAAGACTGTGAGCCCCATGTGGGGCAACCTGATTACCTTGTATCTACCCCAGTGTTTAGAACACTGCTTGGCACATAGTACGCGCTCATCAAATACCATAATTATTATTACTACTATGCATTCAATACATACCTTCATTACTGTCCGCCAGTAGAACTATTTGATTCCTGTGCAAAGCACTGCTAAAGTTAATAGTTGATGGTGTCCAGAGTTTAGAGAAAGCCTGGTTATTTTTCCTCAAAAGTGGGTATTCATGTATGATTGAAAGGATAGACAACAGATCTCTAATAGGGGGCAAAGGGTAATAACTGCTTTCAAAACTTGGTTCTAAAAGAACAAGACAAGACCCAGGGCAAACATGACTTCCCCTACAAACATTAAAGCATTCTTCATTACTGTTATTATTATTAATAGTGTGATGTTTAATCTAGGAAGAGATACAAATAGTCCCAAAATCACTTTCATATAAGTACTTGATATTCACCTCACTTTTAGCCCCATAGCTCTTGTGAACTTATTTGTAATTCATTTATTTATATTTAATTTCTGCTTCCCCATCTATACTGCAAGCTCTTGGTGCACAGGGAATGTATCTATCAACTCTGTTGTGTTGTAAACTCCTAAACTCTTAGTACAGTCCTCAGCAAAGAGTAAATGTTCAATAAATACCATTGATTGACTGATTAATGTAAACCAAATGGTCTTACGGAGAGCTATTGCAGATAATTTCACGGATCTCTATATTTTATAGTTAATAAACTTTCATCATATCCGAAGTAACAATAAATTCATAAAATGGTTCCAATTTGCAAACTCCTAGACTAACTGGTGAAAGATTCCATTTGGCTGAATTTGAGTCAGGTAATAAGATGTATGAACCCCTTGACTAGTGAGTAGTGGGAGTTTACTTGTGCTTGTCTTTAAGTAATGATACTGGGGTAGTATTCTGGAAATCTTCACTCTTTAAACGGAAAATACTTGAGAGTTTTAAAAGGAATGCTATTAATAAGATACAGTAAAATCTCATAAAATCACAGTTTTGTTTCTTGTTAAAAAACAATGTTACATGCATCACCAGCTCAGTGGAAATTAGGGGGTTAGGTTTTCTGCTCTGTGGTTTATGTAGGTCTTTTTTTCTCTTTTTCAGCCTATGTGTGTGTGACTTGTGTATCCCTGTATAAGTTTGTGTGTTTCTTCCTATCTGTTTCTGGGTTTAACTCCCTTAATTTCCTTTGGATGTTTAGTTTTCCATGGGGAGGAGTGGGCAGTTGGGAGGAAATGGGGAGGTAGGATGACTTTGGGATTCTGAATCTGCTTGCCTATCAAACGCCTCAAGTGAAAACCATTTTCCTTGGAAAGATTGTGGGTAAAAAGAAACCACAGAAAAGATGCCTCGGAGCTGACAAGAAAGGAGGAGGTGTGGATATTAAAATTTGTATTACACATGGTTCCATTCCATATCTATATTTTGTTTTTCCAATCTCCTATTTTCTTTCATTTTTCCAGTCTTCGCTAGGTTTTTATCAATACTGGGAGGATTACCTGCAGTCGACTACTCGCCCCTGATGGTAAAAGGAAGTTGGGGTTATCTCTCCCTGAAGATGACCGATCCGTGGTACTCGAGTGAGATTGGTGCAGAGCAAAAAGCCGCAAAACACATCACTGCAAAAGGGGGAAAATAATCAAGCTGAAAAAAACAAGCAAATTCAAAACCTCATGTGCTCACCGCTTCAATTGGTATCCTTCCTGCTAATGAACAGTTTTTTTATTAATATCCTCAGTTTAAGATATTTAGCCGCTTAGTGAAAGGAGTGCTTTATTCACTGCGAAAAAAGTTGTTACACAATTGGTCAAAGGAGGGCAATGAAAAGAGAAAACAGCATTCTGGGAGGATGTGACCATTTCTAACCTGTCTACCAATACCACTGTACTATACTCTCCTACGCACCTAGAACACTGCTCTGTACAGAGTAAGTGCTTAATAAATACCACTGACTAACATAGTCTCCCCTATATTTCACTCCCAACCAACAACCACCAAAACCAGAAATAACTCAACACAAGAAACATTAAGGTGATCACTACAAACACCAAGTGAAATGGGCACTTGAGGTAAGAACCAAGAAAATTTAAGCCCCTTGTGGACAGAGAATATTTCTACCAACTCTGTTATATAGTACTCTCCCAAGAGTTTAGTACAGTGCCCTGCACAGAGGTAAGTGCTTAATAAATACAAGTGATTGATAATTTTCAAGGAAAAGAAAAAAACTCTGCTACTGAGGGAAAAATGGTACTTGGTGCCTGTATTCTTTAGATTGTCAAACGGTCTAAATTCATTACGAAAGCACTTAACTTTCTGACTCACTGGGGAGTCAAAGCCTTCAGAGTAGCCCATAAAAACTCAAAACATTCTTCCCCGTCCTTCCAGGGACTGACCTGCTGGTTAACACTTGTGCCATATAAGAATGCCAAAGTTCCAGCCACATCTAGGCCCTGGGTTCATTTTTAGCCAGGATGTGTGGTTAACCTGGGCTCTACCAAGAAAGCATCACTGTGTGTCAACTAATGCCTGAAATTCAGGCTAGAAACATCTTGCAGATGGCCACTGTGCAGACATGAGGAATCCAATCAAGTATCAATTCTCCTAGACTTGAGACACTTCTCTTGGCTCCTGAAAATGGCTGTAAGGGTGTGTGCCCTGTGATGATAAGTGCTGACCATGAAACCAATGCCATGGTGGTGTGTCCTTGTTAGTCTATCTGAGCCTGGGTTACAGAGAAGAGCGAGATAACTTCTACCAAGACCTCTTATGGCGATATATATATATATATATATATATATATATATATACATATATACATCTTCAAATGTCAATACATAGCACAGTAGCTATGGTGAATTCAGAGTCCAGTGTTAGATGCAACTTAATTCTGAATAGTCCTAGAACTAGATCCCTGTATTGGCCAAAATGCCTTGAGCTGGCCCTGACATATTAAACTGTGATAATACCATCTGAACCAAGAGGACCAAGGTTAGTTGGGAAGCAGCGTGGCTCAGTGGAAAGAGCCTGGGTTTTGGAGTCAGGGTCATGGGTTCGACTCCCGGCTCTGCCACCTGTCAGCTGTGTGACTGTGGGCAAGTCACTTCACTTCTCTGTGCCTCAGTGACCTCATCTGTAAAATGGGGATTAACTGTGAGCCTCACGTGGGACAACCTGATGACCCTGTATCTTCCCCAGCACTTAGAATGGTGCTCTGCACATGGTAAGTGCTTAACAAATACCAACATTATTATTATTATTATTAGTTTAAGTAAGCTAAAGTCTGAAAAGCCAAATCCCACTTTGCTTGATGACTTCAGGGAAAAGTTATTAAATTTTGCTCTTTATTTGAGGTTTTTATATTGATTATATAAACTAGTCCCCAATTCACTTGATCACAGACGTTCCACTAGACAGCTTCTGCCGTATATATGCCATGCACATCTGCATACGTAGGTAACGGAAGTTGTAAAATTTGGCATATTAACACTTTCAAGCAAATCACATAACAGATGCCTAGAACTTCTCATTCCCCACTATCACTATGTTGCTTATATTCTAATGAACAACTGAGAACTTTGATTCTTGATTTCATTTATATATCATTTCATTTATTATCTTTCATTTATATTTCTTTATATACTTTTAAAAGTTGATCATTAAAGTCACCCAAGCCACACTCTATATTCCAAATCAGAATAGATGGGCAGACCCCCACTTAGCAGACGGCTCCAATCACTTACTGTTTGCTGCACTGAACCCATCGATCTCCATCTTTCCCACAGTTTCCCTTCTCGGTGCCTTCTGTATTGAGCTTCTCATAACAGAATTTGTCAGACCCTGCAGCCTCTTTAGGGGAAGGAATATGGAGGGAGAGACATTAATTCCACTCACAGGCAAAACACATGACGAGAAGCAGCATGGCCTGTTCGATAGAGAACGGACCTGGGAATCAGTAGGACCTGGGTTCTAATCCCAACTTCGACACTTACCTGCTCTGTGACCTTGGGCAAGTCACTTAACTCTCTGGACCTCAGTTACCTCATCTGTAAAATGGGGATTGAGACTGTGAGCCCTGTGTGGGGCAGGGACCGTGTCCAACCTGATGAGCTTGTGTATATAATCCAGCGCTGAGTACAGTGCCTGGCATATAGCATGTGCTTAGCAAATACCATTTAAAAAAACCTTGAGAACTCTTTCCAAGACCTTCTGGGACCAGAGCCAATGAAGCACCCTACGCTTGATCTCGTAGAGCTGGAACTCCTGGGTGGGGGCTGTTTCCTGGGAGGCAGGGTGGCTTAGTGGAAAGAGAACGGGCCTGAGAGTCAGAGGACCTGGGTTTTAATCCAGTCTCTGCCATTTAACTGCTGTGTAACCTTGGGCACCGCCACTTAACTTCTCTGAGCCTAAGTTACTTCATCTATAAATGGGGATTAAGACTGTGATCCCTATGTGGGATGGGACTGTGTCCAATCCAATTATTTTGTACCTGCCCCAGTGTTTAGTACAGTGTCTGGCACAAAGTAAGTGCTTAACAAATACCACCATTAGTGGAAAGAGGCTCGGAGATGACTGAGAATAAGGAGACCCGAGTATGAATCCCAGGTCCGCTACCGGACCGCTCTGTAACCTAGACCAAGCCGCTAAATTGTTCCTGGCCTCAATTTCCCCTCTGGAAAATGGGGAGGAGGTAGATTGTGAGCCCCGTGTGGGAGGGGGACTATGTCCAATCTGATAATCTGGTACCTATCCCCGGGGGGGAGGTGCATAGTAAGCACTGAATAAATATCTTCATTCAAATGAATGAATGGACTGAAGCACTAACTCTTGACACTACATGACACTGAAAAAGCAACTTAAGTTAGAGGAGAGAGTTGCAAATGAGAAGATCTGGCAAGTGTCAACCCTGGAAAAGCAGCAGCCTGTGACAGGCCGAGCATCTTCACATCTTTGGAATGCTGCTGCCACCTCTTGGCGCTTCCTGGCAAAAAAGTTTTCTTTCAGAGTGAAGGTGTCCCTCATCAGGCATCAGTTCCTCCCGGCAAGTGGTGGGGCTGGGATTAGAACCCAGGTCCTCTGCCTCCCAGGCCCGTGCTCTTTCCATGCTGCTTCTCCTATGCTGTGGCCTAGCGCTCTATTCCACTAAGCCAAAGCCTCCCTTCTACTTAGCCCGTGAGCCCCGCGCGGGACCAGGACTGTGTCCGAGCTGTCTGTACTGTATCCAGTGAGAAATGATCACTTTTAAACAGCAGTAGGGTCCCTTTACATTTGGTACCTACAAGGCAGATCAAGCGAACTCTTAAAAACGACTGAATCCGGAACCTCGGGCAAAGACGGTAAAACTGGGTTCTCCCATATTTTGCAAAGTCATCGCGTAATGCCGAGCCGCTCGATGCCTTTGCCTCCGTATCCCCTTGTACCTGAAGGAACCCTTCAAAACAGGAGAAATTTGAGGCTCACTGTAAACAAAATGTCAAAATCATTCATTTTGATGTATTCAACCTATCTGTGGTTGCAACATGCCACAGAATCAGCATTGGAGAGGTGGTTCCCATCATTCTATGAGATCCACTGTAAGGATTCAAACCAACTCCCCTCAATCCCTCCAACGTCTTCATTTGGCTTCAGATTGGACGGCCCAGCAGCAAATTCAGAGGAGAGGGACATATGATCTGAAACTGCGTCGGGCAACTACTGTCAGCTTAGAAAAAAATGATATAAGCCCTATGTTCTTAAGGATATTTGCTAAGCCTTTCTGTTACCTTTTGGCTTATGAGGACTCAAAAGTCCTAAGGGGAGATTAGCAGGCAGGACTTTGACCCTGGAAGTTTTGGTGTTTAGACAGCCTCCTTGTTTGTTTGAGTACCTCAAGAATGACAGCTGCCGCCAGGAGGAACAAAGCAAAACTTTTGTTTTTCTCCCTTTACCCACCCCAACCAATCCCTGCCAGCCTACCTAGCCTCCGGGAACTCTCAGCACTTCTATCTTCACCCCTTACCCCAGGTGGCCGCGGGGAGGAGCGGGACAAGGACCCGAGCTCAGAAAAGCCTGAAAAGGTGTCTCTCAATCAGGTGGGTATGTTGGCATCGGGTTTCCTGCAGCAAGTTCTCCAGTGCGGTGAGGTTTGTATTCCAAAATATTACCTAATCCGCTTGGAGGAATCGCTGCTTACGTCCCCTAGTTATATTTTTTGCACCCTGAAGATCTGAGTGGGAAGAAGCAACAGGCCCCACGGAGACTCAGGCTCCGTCCTCAGAGGAAGGAAAATGGAACTTACTCGACCCCCAGATGTATTTACACTGATTGTCTCTTGTCTTGCATTCTCCGTTATAACAACGGCCCTAAGGAAGATAAGAAAAATCGGTCAAACAACTGCAGGGCGAGTTTATTCCCCTACAATGGTTTTCTTTCCGTCTCTTTCTCGTGACTCAGTAAAACATTTCTGGATGAAAAGTGGGGTGAGAATTTTCATTGGCAGATATGAGTATTAAACCCTGAAACGTGACTCTCCCCAACATCCATCTGAACCTACAAGCAGGTACGAAGAGAAATCACATGAAATAAAATAATCATGTTAGATCTTTGGGGCATATTTAAGGTCAGCAGGACATGGAGAATGACTGCCCTGGAAACCAAAATTGTGAGAAAACAGGACGGCGTAGTGGATAGATAGATGTAAAATGGGGATTGAGACTGTGACAGAGATAGAAGGACCTGGGTTCTAATCCCAGATCTGTCACTGGCCTGCTGTGTGACCTTGGGCAAGTCACTTCTCTGTGCTTCAGTTACCTCATCTGTAAAATGGGGATTAAGACTGTAAGCCCCACGTGGGACAACCTGATTATTTTGTTTCTACCAGTGCTAGGAACAGTGCTTGGCACATATGAAGTGCTTAACAAATACCATAATTATTATTATTATATTTGACAGACCATCATTCTCCCCATCTTCCAAACCCTTCTAAAATCCCATCTCTTCAAAGAAACCTAACCTGACCAATCTCTCAATTCCCCAAGATTTGCCCTCCCTGCTGCATCACCTATGCACTTGTATGTGTACTTTTAAACTCTAATAGTCACTCCATCCCTACTCTCCAGAGCACTTATGGATAAATCCTTATACTCTACCGCTTCCCCTGTTTTTTAGTTTTATCTCTGCCTCCCCCTCTAGAATGTAAGCTTCTTGAGGGTAGTGACCATGTCTACCAACTGGGTTGTACTGTGTTCTTCCATAAGCTTAGGACAGAGCCTTCTATGCCGTAAGTGCTCGATAAATACCACTGATTGATTGATTGATTGATTGCTGACATGGCAGGCAGAGAACTTGAAGGGCATATATCATGGCTAACCCTGTATGTGTCCACTGTATTCATTCCCCTATTTTATAACATAAGCATTAAGAACAACATCAACTGGGGTGCTCAGACTGTGAGCTCCCTCTAGACTGTAAGCTTGTTGTGGGCAGGAATGTGTCTGTTTGCTGTTATATTGCGCTCTCCCAAGCGCTTAATACAGTCCTTTGCACATAGTAAGTGCTTAATAAATATGATTGAATGAACAAAGGGAGACACTGGGGACAAGAGGAAGCAGTGTGGTCGAGCGGCAAAGAGCAGAAGGCTGGGAGTCAGGAGGTCTGGGTTCTAATCCTGGCTCGGCCACTTTTTACGGTAGAAGTGAATGCAACTATCACAATGGCCTTTTTCCTAAGTCTCAGAATAGCTAGTATCTGGTAATGCTTTTCTCCCTTTCTACTCCTCTCTCCATCCCACAGTTCTTAAATTCACCTTTAGGTTTCAACTGAATACCACGGTTTACGCATTAGACTCCAGGATCTAAACTAAGGCTGGCAGATGTCTTCAAATTTGAGCTACCTCCCCAATTCCACCCATTTGTCCCTAATAGCTGCTCATCTCTGGTTTTACACAATTCCTTCATTTATTCAGTCATATTTGTTGAGTGCTTACCTTGTGCAGAGCACCGTATTAAGCGCTTGGAAAGTACAATTCAGGAATAAAGACAGACAATCCCTGCTCACACCAGGTTTACAATGTCCTGGCGTGTCAATCCCTCCCCTCCTGTCCCCTTGGAGGGAGGGGGAGAATTTGCCAAATTAACCATCTCTTTTCTCCACAGTGGGGTGGATAGGACAACTCGTTCTAGAAAAAGCCGATTATCACAATACATGCTTATTGAGAAGACAAGCTCCTGTCTACGAAAATGAACATACCTGATTGGAATCACAGGCATATCCATCTTGTTTATGAAGATTGGGCGGACACTGAAAAATAAACCAACCAAACCCCTCAGAAAATTGTATCATTATCTAAGGTACATATTTTTAATAAGCAAAATGCACAAGCCATAATCCCAATCGTACGTAATGCCAATGGTCAAATGTTTAACAGCGTACATCTGCTTCTGCCTAATGTGTGCTGTCATTAGTCATTGGCCAAGGATGTGGGTAAGGAATTTGGGAACGTTCTTGTGACAATGTAAGAGCAAAGTGGTCTAGAAGAAAGAGACTGGACCTGGCTTTTAATCACAGCTTTGCCACCTGCCTGCTGTTTGAACTTAGGGAAGTCAAAACTTTTCTGTGCCTCAGTTTCCTCATCTACCAAATGGCTTAAACAGCTGTTCCTCCTTCTTCCTCTTACTTAGGCTGTGAGTCCTTTATGAGACTGGGACTGTGTCCAACTTGATTATAAAGCAGCGTGGCTCAGTGGAAAGAGCATGGGCTTTGGAGTCAGAGGTCATGAGTTCGAATCCCAGCTCTGCCACTTGTCAGCTGTGTGACCGTGGGCAAGTCACTTAACTTCTCTGTGCCTCAGTTACCTCATCTGTAAAATGGGGATTAAGACTGTGAGCCCCACGTGGGACATCCTGATTCCCCTGTGTCTACCCCAGTGCTTAGAACAGTGCTCGGCACACAGTAAGCGCTTAACAAATACCAACATTATTATCATTACCTTATTATTATAACAAAAATAAAAATAATAATGGTATTTATTAAGTGCTTCCTATGTGCCAGGTGCTATGCTAAAAGTTGGGGTCGATACAAGAAAATTGGGTTGGACACAGTCCATGTCCCACGTGCGGCTCATAGTCTCGATCCCTTTTATAGATGAGGTTACCGAGGTACACAGAAGTTAAGTGACTCGCCCAAGGTCACACAGCAAAGTGGCAGAACCGGGATTAGAATCCATGACCTTCTGACTCCTTGGGCAGTAAATGCTTAACAAATATCACAACACCTGCCTGTTTGGGCTTAGCATGTCTTGTGATCGGGATAAACTGCTTGGGCGCATGCATGCAACATCACAACGGGTGTTACAGCTCACATTTTCTTTAAATGATGTTTTGCAAGAATGCAACACTCTGGAGGGTTAGAGGAGGGCAGGAGGTTCATTTTTTATATATACATACATATATATCTTCCCTAAATACCTCTAGACTGAAAGCTTGTTATGGTCAGGGAACATATTTACCAACTCTGCTATATTAGACGCTTAAATAATAATAATAATAATGTTGGTATTTGTTAAGCGCTTACTATGTGCCGAGCACTGTTCTAAGCGCTGGGGTAGACATAGGGGAATCAGGTTGTCCCACGTGGGGCTCACAGTCTTAATCCCCATTTTACAGATGAGGGAACTGAGGCACAGAGAAGTTAAGTGACTTGCCCACAGTCACACAGCTGACAAGTGGCAGAGCTGGGATTCGAACTCATGAGCCCTGACTCCAAAGCCCGTGCTCTTTCCACTGAGCCACGCTGCTTCTCAAGCATTTTTTAATGCTATTAAAAAAATACCATTATTGTTATTATTTATTGAGTGCCTACTGCATGCAGGTCACTATACTAAACAATTGGGACAATAGGAGTAAATTTCATGTTACCTAACTTCAAGAAGTTTACAATCTAGTGAGGGAGTCAAATGACCACAGATTATATAAAATACTGTGAGCAGAAGAAGAACCAAATGGGGGTAATAATGTAAAAAGGTGAAAAAAGGGACAAATAAATGGCTAAAGAGCAGTACTCAAATATGGATGTATACACAATTGCTTCACGTGGGTCACTGTGAAGTTGAAATGATCTGGAGTTGTGAAGATTAATGGATAATGATTCCTGAAGATGGTGGGATTTTAGGAGAGGCTTGATCGATTAGACTGTAAGCCCGTCAAAGGGCAGGGACTCTCTCTGTTGCCAACTTGTACATTCCAAGCGCTTAGTATAGTGCTCTGCACATAGTAAGCGCTCAATAAATACTATTGAATGAATGAATGACGGAGAGGGCTGTGGAATGGGGACTTTTAGGGGGAGGGATGTTAACTATAGGATTCAGGTGGGAAAGCACTGAGCACACAGTAAGCACTCCATAAATGCCACTGATTAGAGAGAGAGAGTGACTCCAATATGGAGACTGAATCAGCAATCTAATTGAGGGGCGATGAGAACTTGAATTAGGGAGGGGTGGCTCCATGTTGGAGAGGAAAAGGACGATCTGAGACGTCTTGTGGAAAGAAACCCAGCAAGATCTAGCGATAGCCTAACTGTGAAAGTTAAAAGTCAGCAAGGAGGAAGTTGAAAACGACACCAACGATGCATGCCTTGGGGACAAGGATGATGTTGGTTTTAGCGACTGTAATGCTTCCTCAAATTCTTAACAGATACTCCCTGCAGGCCCCCTGCATCAGCTCTTTCTTGGGCACTTCCTCGAGGAAAGCGGCAAGATGGATATTGATAGGTCACAGACGCAAGAGCTTCTGAAACCCGAGCAACATCTTGGCTTTGTCGATAGAGTAGATTATACCAGTCCACAAGGTGAAGTAATTCTATTCTGCAGGCATCATCTAACTTGCCCTACCTTTCCTCGGGTGAAATATATCTAGAGTTCTAAGCCTTAAAGGACCCTACAATATTAGCAAGCCTCTCAAGATAAAGTTATTATCTTCAGTCTGCTGGTGAACATTCAGGGTCTAAGCTTCTCAGAGTGTAACTCCGGAGATTTTTGTGCCTAGGTCCAAACAGCTGAGATCATACAGGGCTCATCTGGCAGGATCCATTTGATGATCTAAAATGATCCTGGATCGCTCTGCTTCTGCTGGAGTTAAGGGCATCTCCCCTCAGAGTGCAAATGCAAAGGAGTTGGAAAAGGCCGCATTACGTAAAGTACAACTCTGGTGAAAAAATGAGTATGTAAAACCATTCCAGGCTTTTCACTTTCTGTTCTATCCTAAAATGAAACAAATGAAATGAAATTCCCAACCCACATAACCAAAATAGTGGAGGGAAAAGGCCAAAGGTCCACACACTACCCTCTAATTCCTGCATCACCTACGCACTTGAGTCTGTACCCCCAAAACGCTAAGGTATTTCTACCACTCCCTCCGTCCCACAGCACCTAGGGACATATCTTTAAACTTTGCGGCTTCCCCCTACCTGTCATTTATTTTAGTACCTGTCTCCCCACAATTAGACTGTAAGCTCCTTGAAGGCAGGAATGGTGCCTGCTCATCCTACTGCACTTTCCCAAGCGCTTAGTAGAGTGCTTTGAACAGGGTAAGCATTCAATGAATACCACTGATTGACGGAGCAGAGTCCATTCACAGTGGATTTTAATCAATCAATAATATTTATTGAGCATCTACCCTGGGCAAAGCACTGCATTAAACAGTTGGAAAAGTGCAGTACGAAAGAGAAGGGAAGTGGCGTGGCCTAGTGGATAGAGCATGGACCAGGTAGTGAGAAGCACCTGGGTTCTAATTCCTGGGAGCACAACTTGTCTGCTGTGTGACCTTGGGCAAGTCACTTAACTTCTCTGTTTCTCAGGTCTTCAAAATGGGGATTAAGACTGTGAGCCCCATATGAGACATGGACTGTGTCCAACCTGATTAGCTCGTGTAATAATAATAATAATGAAGGCATTTGTTAGGCGCCTACTATGTGCAAAGCACTGTTCTAAGTGCTGGGGAGGATAGAAAGTGATCAGGTTGTCCCACGTGGGGCGCACGGTCTTAATCCCCATTTTACAGATGAGGTCACTGAGACACAGATAAGTTAAAGTCACACAGCTGACAAGCGGCTGAGCCGGGATTTGAACCCATGACCTCTGACTCCCAAGCCCGTGCTCCTTCCTCTGAGCCACGCTGCTACTCCAATGCTAGGAACGACGCTTGATACATAGCGTTTAACAAATGCCATTATTAGGTCGTGGGTTCTAATCCCGGCTCTGCCACTTGTCAGCTGTGTGACCTTGGGCAAGTGACTTAACTTCTCTGTGCCTCAGTTACCTCATCTGTGAAAAAGGGATGAAGACTGTGAGCCCCATGTGGGACCACCTAATTCCCTTGTATCCACCCCAGCGCTTACAACAGTGGTTGGCACATAGGAAGCGCTTAACAAATACCAATGTTATTACTGTCATTACTGTTATTATTATGCTTAATAAAAAAGTTGGTAAACCGGCTTCCATTCATTCATTCAATCGGATTTACTGAGCGCTTACTGTGTGCAGAGCACTGTAAACTAAGCACTTGGAAAGTACAATTCGGCAATAGAGACAATCCCTGCCCAGAGCGGGCTCACAGGGAGCTTACAATCTGATGGGAGAGAACACCCAGACTTTACAAAAGTCTTCGACATCACTGGCAGACCCGTGATCCGGCAAACACACAGTTCCTCCTATATCGGAGAGGTTGCATTCTTGCAAGGCCTGGCAGTTTGTGCATTATTCATTCATTCATTCATTCAATAGTATTTATTGAGCGCTTACTATGTGCGGAGAACTGTACTTGGAATGAACAAGTCGGCACATTATGCACACGTCTGTCTTTCCCAACACTCCATCAGGCCAAATCCAGACAGGTCCACAGTGTAAAGTTGAAAGAACGTTCCCAAGTACTGCTGTCATATTTCAGCCAAAATGTAGAGTGGAAACACAGGTTCTGCCTGAATTGAGTATACTAACCCAATTTGATTGTCCTGAGGATTTCACCAGGATCATAAGGTCATTCCCTGATGGTATGAATAGTCAAGTCGGAGTGAAAGATGCCTTGTCTGGCTCTCGTCCCGTGAGGTAAAGTGGAGCTAAGAGCTGGGCCCGGTTCTAGAAGTTCTGGGTAGAAGCAATTCAACGGGCGACAAGCCAGGCTGTGAGCTTGTCGTGGCCAGGGAATATGTCCGTTGGTTGTTATACTGAACTCTCCCAAGAGCTTAGTACAGTGCGTTACACACAGGAGCCCTCAATAAACACAATTGAATGAATGAACACATCTTTGAACTGTGGTGCATTGCTCTGTGCCAATGTTGTGGCTTGACGTGGACAGCAAAATGGCTAATTTTAATCTGCTTCCCAGAGTCCGCACGATTGTACGGTCCGACCACAGCCTTCGGAACATATGACATCCCAAACACGGTAAGTTCAGTGGTCCCAGTGGCCTGTCTAACACAGCACTCTGACACTGACAATGATTCCAAGCCTGCAGGAACAATAAGGTGGTGTTTTCCTTGGCTTCCCATAATTTTCCTTCTATTATCCCATTATGTGTATTGGAGCCACTGCTACTGATGACTTGGGTATCGGTCTGGGCGTACGTTCTTCAGAAATTTAGGAAAATCAAAATCATCAGTAAATCCAATTCTGGATCGTTTTGGATTCTGATGACTAGCTGAATCAATAATTTTGCTCAATTAAACAATTACACATTGCAGTATTAAAGCAAGCCAGAGGGACCAAAAAAAGCAAGATGATCCATGCTTTACTGTTTTATGCAGAAACAATTCCAGTTTGTAGTACCTGGCCGGAGTCTCCCGTGCAGTATTCCGTAATATCACATTCGTTGACTGTGTAGCGGCAGTCATAGCCTCGTGGCAGAAACTGAAACCAAAATCCACTGGTTAAGGATGTTTACCAAATCAAACGACCCACATTATTCTTCTCACGTTTGCCTGAAGTCAGCCTTGTGGCTCCCTCGTTGACCGCTTTACACATAATAATAATAATGTTGGTAGTTGTTAAGCGCTTACTATGTGCACAGCACCATTCTAAGCGCTGGGGTAGATACAGGGTAATCAGGTTGTCCCACGTGAGGCTCACAGTTAATGCCCATTTTACAGATGAGGTAACTGAGGCACAGAGAAGTGAAGTGACTTGCCCACAGTCACACAGCTGACAAGTGGCAGAGCCGGGATACGAACCCATGACCTCTGACTCCTAAGCCTGGGCTCTTCCCACTGAGCCACGCTGCTTCTCATAACCCACCAGAAATATAAGGACCAGGGTCATCCATCGCTTTTTGGTTTTTTTTATGGTACTTGGTAAATGCCTATTATGTGTCAAGCACTGTTATACGTGATGGGGTAGATACAAGTGAATCGGGTTGGAACAGTTTCTGCTCCATTTGGGCTCACAGTCTTTGTTGGAGGGAGTAGGATTTAATCCCCATTTTCCAGATAAGGAAACTGAAACACAGAGAAGTTATGTGACTTGCCCAGGTAACACAGCAGACAAGTGGCAAAGCTGAGATTAGAACCCAGGTCCTCTAACTCCCAGGCTCGTGTTCTTTACGCTAGGCCCTGCTGCTTCATTTTTGATGGGAGACTCCATCACCCATAAACACTCCTAAATATTCAGCCCTTTTTACTAATTATTTAATACATTTTGGAAACTCATGATTTCAGGTGGGAAATGGCTCTCACATAGTCATGACCCTTCAGCCATCACCACCAACAAAACCAGTTCACTCGGGTCATCAAAGAGTAGCTCTATGGACACAATTTCCACTCACCGCTGACTTGAATTCCAACTGACTCTATTATCAAGGACTGAAATGATTGGGATTTCAGAGGCTACTGGTCAATCTCATGGGAATTGTTTCAGAAAAACTTCATGATTCAATAGTATTTATTGAGCGCTTACTATGTGCAGAGCACTGTACTAAGCGCTTGGGATGAACAAGTCGGCAACAGATAGAGACAGTCCCTGCCGTTTGACGGGCTTACAGTCTAATCGACGGGCTTACAGTCCAAACAACTGAATCATTTTAAAGAGTAATCTGGGATCCTGCTGAGAGTCATAACTAGGAACACTGCGCTGTTTCCTAAAACAACTGTTCTCACAGATGTCCTGCTCTGATGCTCTTACCATTTGTCTGGTTCTGGTCTGTCCAGTTAAGAAGCTGTGTTGCACAGTGCAAAAAGAATGGGTCTGGAAGTTAGAAGACCTGAGTTCTAATCCTAGTTCTGCAACTTGCCTGTTTTGTGACCTTGGACAAGTCATTTAACTTCTCTGACTTTTGTTTCTCAGCTTTAAATTGGGGAATGAATACCTTCTCCCTTCCAATTGGAGGGTAAGCTCTGTGTGGGATATACACTAAGTCCAACTGATTATCTTGTCTCTAACTCAACACTGGATGCAATGATTGGCACATAATCAATACTTAACAAAGATCAAAGATTTTATCATTATTGTTACTATTATCATTATTTGTTGGTAGGACAAATATATCTTTCATTTTTATTACTTGTGTTGCCTTATCCCGTGGCCTAGTGGATAACGCAGGGGACTGGCAGTCAAACGGACCTGGGTTCTAATCTCGGCTCTTCCACGTGTCGGCTAAGTGGCCCTGGGCAAGTCGCTTAGCTTCTCTGTGCCTCAGTTCCCTCATCTGTAAAATGAGGATTAAGACTGAGAGCCCTATGTGGGACAGGGACTGTGTCCAATATGATTATCTTGTAACCAGCCCAGCACTTAGTACAGTGCCTGACACTTAGTAAGCACTTATCAAATGCCACAATTATTATTACTATTATCCCTAGTTTACGTAAGGAAGTATAAAAGACTCCTTCAGACCTTTAGAAAGCTACACTGAGCATCATACTCAACGGTGGATTGTACTGTACTCTCCCAGGCGCTTAGTACAGGGCTCTGCACACAGAAAAGACTCAATGAATAGCCTGTATCCACCCCAGCACTTAGTACAGTGCCTGGCACATAGTAGGGACTTAACAAGTACTATAATTGTTAATAAATAGCATTGATTGGTTGAGCAGCGTGGCTCAGTGGAAAAAGCACAGGCTGGAGATTCAGAGGTCATGGGTTCTAATCCCACCTCCACCACTTGTCTGCTGTGTGACCTTGGGCAAGTCACTTCACTTCTCTGTACCTCAGTTACCTCATCTGTAAACTGGGGATTGAGACTGTGAGCCCCACATGGGACAACCTGATTACCATGTATCTACCCCACCGCTTAGAACACTGCTTGGCACGTAGCAAGCGCTTAACAAATGCCATCATTATTATTTACTAAATGGGTGAGGACACAATGGTTTCTGCTACTGTTGAGGTCTCTCCTGCTGTTTCGTGACCAGGGACTGCACCAGAGGTTTTTCAAGTCTGCCGTTTTGGAAAAATAAGTTCAAGGCAGTTAAATAAGTGGGTTAAAAACCAGAAAGATCTGGACTGCGTTCACCTCAATCATTTCTCCCTGACAGGTCAATCGGCCTTGGGTTACGCCACTCATCTGAAGAAGTTAGGTTAAAAAAATGGACCACTGTTCAAGTAACTCACGAGACAGGATGTGTTACAGCAGGGCCCATCGCTGCAGTGAGCTCCGTTGGAAAGTGAGCATTTCTTGCAGCAATCTCCACTGCATTCCTAGAGAAAACATCATATTTCAGTGACCAAGAACCTTCCACTCGAGGTCATTCATCTTTACACACTGTAAAAATGTAAGATAGATGGGAAGGCCCCTGACGGCAAGGATCACGTCTACTGATCGACTCTATTCTCTTAAGCTCAAAGCACAGTATTGGGTGCACAGGAGGTGCTCGAGAAATACTGCTCATTGCACGACTTCAGTGTCCCATCCCTGATAATGCATGAGAAGGGTGAACACCTAATCGGAGTATTCTTGGAAAAGAAAATGAATTGGAAGAACCAAGTAAGGTTTTCACACTTATTCTATGAAACAACTGAAGGTTATGAGTGAACTAAATATTTAAGCTGTGCTTGAAGGAAGTGAACAGCTCTGAAGAAAGGGCTGACCAAAAAAAAAGGGGAGAAGATCTGGGAAACTTAACAGGGCTAACCTTCTGTCTATTCTATATTTACTGGCCAAGTGTTTGGAGGATTAGGAAATTTCCAAAGGTCTCAGGAGCTTACCACATGGAAACCACAATCACATTCTTCTCCTGCTTCCACATAGCCATTGCCACATTCAGTAGTTTCAAATAACTAAGAGACAAAGAAAAGACAAAAACGCTTAAAACATAAAGAAAATGCTTACACACAGAGCTCTGGGTCCATGGGTAACATCAGTAGTCAGGCCCATTTCTCCGTCAGTTACTTCATATATCCCGTCATCAGACTGTAAGCCCGTCAATGGGCAGGGATTGTCTCTATCTGTTGCCGAACTGTATATTCCAAGTGCTTAGTACAGTGCTCTGCACAGAGTAAGTGCTCAGTAAATACTACTGAATGAATGAATATACCCCTTATACGCTGTTCCTATCCATTACCATAGGGGTTTTGAGCTGTTGTCAACATTTTGGCAACATGGACAATGACTTGCACCATGAATTCTTGAGCTTAGGGTTCCTCTCTGGGATTCTAGCTATTTTACATAGAGATTAGCTCTCTAAGCGATAGTGTAAATGGATCGATCAATCAATCAGTGGTATTTTATTGAGCACTTACTGTGAGGGCTTGGGAAAGTACATACAAAAGAGTTGGTAAGCACATTCCCTGCCCACAAGGAGCACACAATCTAGAGGGGGGATTCATTTATATTTACTAGAGGACCTGAAATCTACTGCTAATAGGAACCAGGAGGTAGGCTCTCTGCTGACTTGCTTTCATGTACATCAGTCCATTCAAATCATCAATGAATGTGAGATGAATGATCAATACATACAAATAAACTCCTGAAATCTCTCTGAAAAGCAACTTTTTCTTCATTAAGCCACAAGGTTGGCAAACTGCCCATTTAGCTGACAAACTTCCTCGAGTCTCTCCCAACTCAATTCCAGGACAACATCTGCATTTGGCTCCCCATTCTTTCCAAACTTCCAACAGTGACATGTTCATCGGTCTTTTGACCCCGCCTCTAAGACACTCATTCAGCTCTCTCCCTTCGGCTCATCTTCACTCTTCTCCCACTCCCCTCCGGCTCACTCCTCTCATGCCAACCTGGGCCTCGTCCTGGTTTCTCCCCACTGACTTCAGCTCGCACCCTTCCTTCTCCCCGGAATGCCCTCCACTTTTACATCTGGCAGCTCACTGCTTTCCTTATCTTCAAATCTCTTCTGAGATCACACGATGATAATGATGATATTTGTTAAGCGCTTACTATGGGTAGAGCACTGTTCTAAGTGCTCGAGTAGATACAAGTTAATAAGGTAGGATACACTTTCTGTCCCACAAGGGGCGCACGGTCTTAATCCCCATTTTACAGATGAGGGCACATCTTTTCCGGAGGCCTTTCCTGATTTATCTCTCATCCCCCTACCCTCTCTCCTCACTCCCTGCCACTTCAGCAACCCCTATAGACTGAAGCTCTTTATGGGCAGGGATTGCGTCTGCCAACTCTATTGCATTGTACTTTCCCAAGCCCTTAGAACAACGCTCTGCACCAGTAAGCACTCAATAAATATGATTGAATGGATGAATGAAGGCTCTGCACACAGTGACGGCTCAATAAATACCATTGTTTGATTGGTTCCACTTCACCCAAGTAATTGGGCATTCACATGCACACACCCAGTCCTGCAGTACTTAAAAATATCTTTAAATTCTACTGCTTCTTCCTACCTGTAATTCAGTTTACTCCCTGTCTCCTCTACTAGACTGCAAGCTCCTTAAAGGAAAGGACCATGCCTACTAATTCTATTTTACTCTCTCGGCAATTTGTACAGTGCTCTGCACACAAAACGAGCTCAGTAAATGCTACTGATTCATCGCCGTGGAAAATATCATTGTTCATTTGTTATTCCATCCTTTGGTGTTTTCCCATTTCACATGATATTTATCAGGTGTCTCGTCTACAGAGATGTCCATGAAGGTCTAAAGAGACAGCAGGGTAGAAGCCTAGCTTAAACGATTCAAGGTCATTTAAAAATTCCTCTGACAAATTTTTTTATACTCTTGGTGATTTTATGCTGACGACAGGGATCAAACCGGCATCCCCTAGGAGCAGTGAAATCACTTAATTACTGGTAGGGTGATAAATTATTTTGTCAGCTCTCCACAGAAGTCTTTTTAATGCTAACATGATTCCATTGCTCTTTGCATTTGCAAAAGAGTATTAATTATTTTGTACAGTCATAACCTATATTTGACTTTCTTACAGAGAAATTTTTTTAATGCTTTAGAAGTAGCTTTGAAAATTCTGATTTATGGGTATGTGTTTAATGCTTGTCTGCTGCTGACGGTACAGCCCTTTACAATTTCAATGGAAAACTGCTGGCTTAACTTTAGAGGCAGAGCAAAGGACACAGACCTGTAAAGAAGAACCTCCACAGCCACGTCTTAGCCCTACCACTGACCAGATCATGGGACCAAGAAGGTTGGGAAGACCGATGATGTAAATCCAAATATGCCAACAGATTGGCAAGGAGCTACAACGAAGACCTCAAAGAGAGGTGGCTTTGTCCAATGGGCTGGTCAAAGAAAGCATCTTTTTCTTCAGACAAGAACCCAAAGCACCCATCAGACAGTAAACACAGGAGACGAAAGGTCCAACATCACTACAACTAGAAATTCCATGGTAACTTGAAGTATCATACATTAGCCTCATCGCTGGTCTCCCCGCCTCGATCCTCTCCCGATCCAGTCTATACTGTGAAGCAGTGCAGTCTAGTGGAAAGAACTGAGGCCTGGGAGTCGGAGGTCCTGAGTTCTGTCTCCGCCACTTGTCTGCTGGGTGGCCTTGGGCAAGTCACTTAACTTCTCTGGGCCTCACTTCCCTCATCTGTAAAATGGGGATTCACTATGTGTTCTCCCTCCTATTTACATTGTGAGCTCCATGTGGGATCCAATGATCTTGTATCTACCCCAGTGCTTAGAAAGTGCTTGGTACACTGTAAGCGCTTAGCCAATACCATAATTACTGTTATTATTATTATTATTACACAACAACCTGCTGCAAGAATCATTTTCCTGAAGCATCGCTTAGCCCACAGTTCTCCTCTCCTCAAAATCTTCCAGTGCTTCGCCACATCTCTTCATATGATATCCGTTGCGTCAAACAAAAATTCCTTATTTTGACTTTGAGACTCTCCATCACCTGGGCCCATTTTACCCATCTACTCTATCCTCCCACTCTCCTCGACTGGCGTGAGGGCAGGGAGCTTCTCGACCAATTTTGTTGTATTGGACTCTCCCAAGTGGGCACTCAATAAATGCAACTACCATTTTTTATACAAGCACTGAACCAAGGAACTGGAGATTCAGAAAGCTGGGGCTCTGAGTTAAGCCTATTGTGCTTCACTAGAAAGATGTTAGCCCTAGAATATCTGACACTGAAGCTTCCGGCTGCTGAATGACAGTCTCCTTGGTTCACTGACTGCCTTTCCAGACTCGTTTCCAACTTCTGGGTTGGTTGAATCCACAGGATGAAGACAATGACAAGTTCAACTAAATTCACTTACCTTTGTTGGCCTATTAAATAGACAGGCACCTCCTCCTCTCAGTAAAAACTCTTTATACTCAGCAATACTGCATTTTGAGAATTTTCTGGAATGGGATACCCTAGAGGGACAAAGATTCAGTTGACTAAATAAGTCACCAAAGTCAGCTATCGGAGAAGACACGTAAAAGCACGTACGACTCTGAGTATAATTTCTATAATTTATAATCTCTGAGCATAATTTTAAGAGAAGTAACGTGGCTCAGTGGAAAAAGCCTGGGCTTGGGAATCAGAGGCCGTGGGTTCTAATCCCGACTCCACCCCTGTCAACTGTGTGACTTTGGGCAAGTCACTTCACTTCTCTGGGCCTCAGTTAACTCATCTGTAAAATGGGGATTAAGACTCTGAGCCCCACATGGGACAACCTGATTACCTTGTATCCCCCCTGTGCTTAGAACGGTGCTTGGCACATAGTAAGCGCTTAACAAATGCCATCATCATCATTATTATTATTATTGTTATTATTATTCTATCTCGGGTATCAGTGTAAACGATCCACTGTGAGTATTGGAAACAACTTGATTCCAAACTACCAGGCAAAGGGAGTTGAAGCAATCTAAATTTTGAAAGAAAAATCAAGGCCTGGTACATTCAGAATCTACGATGGAATATGAGCTAATATATGAGATAAGGAGCATGGTATATAGTGGATAGGGCACGACCCTGGGAGTCAGGTCACGGGTTCTAATCCCAGCCCCACCACTTTGTGACTTTGGGCAAGTCACTTCATTGCTCTGGGCCTCAGTTACCTCATTTGTAAAATGGGGATGAAGACTGTGAGCCCCACATGGGGCAGGGATTGGGTCCACCCTGATTTGTTTGTATAATAATAATAATAATGTCGGTATCTGTTAGGCGCTTACTATGTGCCGAGCACTGTTCTAAGCGCTGGGGTAGATACATCCCCATTGTACAGATGAGGTAACTGAGACACGGAGAAGTTAAGTGATTGCCTATGGTCATACAGCTGACATGCGGTGGTCGGGATTAGCACCCATGACCTCTGATTCCCAAGCCCAGGCTCTTTCCACTAACTACCACCCCAGCGCTTAGCACAGTGCCTGGTACATAGTAAGCACTTAGCAAACACCATAATTATTATGAATATTATTATTGGAAGATTCCTTGTAGTAATAACCTTAACTAGGAACACTGTCAAAATACACAGCTTCCAAAAAATCAGCCAAATTTCTAACTAAACAGCTATTTGTGCTTGGTGAGGTGTCATTGGAAGAGAGAGTTCCTTCCCCAGCCTTACACCTTCGCTTGGAAATCAGAAGTGGGACAGGCTGAACGTTTGGGCTGTTCTGGAGTACGGGCTTTAGTCAGAGGAAGGAAACAAATCCGTGCAAGTGGGTCCTGGCTTTGGGGATGAGCAGCATGAATCAAGCAATCAATCAGTGGTATTTATTGAGTGTTTATTGTGTGCAGAGCACTGGACTAAGTGCTTAGGAGTCTACGAGTCAGTAGATACAATCCCTTCCCTAAAGGAGCTTACAATTCTAGTGAAGAATAGGGAAGCAGCGTGGCCTAGTGGATAGAGCACTGGCCTGGGAGTCAGAGGGAACTGGATTCTAATCCCTGCTCCACCACTCGTCTACTACATGACCTTGAGCAAGTCATTTGATTTCCTCTGGGCCTCAGTTACCTCATCTGTAGGACTGTGAGCCCCACACGGAATAGGGACTATGTCCCACCGTTTTACTCATATCCACTCCGGCACTTAGTACGTGCCTGGCACATAGTAAGCATTTAACACGTACTGCAATTATTATTATTACTGTGAATTTCAATAGTCTTTAGGTAAGAGCACGGTGACTTCAGGAGAAATAGGATGATCTAGATGGAATTAACTTTGAATCCAAGATTATTTTATTCTATCATTTTATTTTATTAATGATGTGTATATATCCATAATTCTATTTATTTATAGTGATGCTATTGATGCCTGTCTACTTGTTTTGTTGTCTGTTTCCCCCTTCTAGACTGCGAGCCAGTTGTTGGGTAGGGATTGTCTCCACCTGTTGTTGAATTGTACTTTACCAGTGCTTAGTACAGTGCTCTGCACACAGTAAGTGCTCAATAAATACAATTGAATGAATGAAGTGCTCTGATTTTAGATTAAAATATGAGAACAGTAAAGAAAGGGAGTGGGAGAGGAATGAGGAGAAGGAGAGGAAGGGGAGCAGGAAAAAGGAATGAATTAGGAGGAAGGAGAAAGAGAGAGAAGGAAGAGGAAATGGGGGAGGGAGGGTGACGCGGAAGAGGAAATAGGAGAGAGGGAGAGGGACCCAGGAGTGTGCGGTGTCTAGCAGATTGTTCAATAGTCACTGGCAAATGTAATTTCAAGACTTTGGCCATAACTCTAAGAGTCGTGAGGGTTTTGTATCCTTAAATGTAGAAGAAATTACCTTCTGGCTTGAATTGTTTTCATGTAGTTCTGCCTGAACCACTGTTTTAGCCAAATGATTGGCTAGAACAATTCATAAAGTTCTTTCCAGGTCCATGATTCTATTATGGAATCGTATCTATTAGAAGTTCAATGGGTCTAGCTTACAGTGGAGGTGGTTGTTTCAAGATATATGAGCTGATTAAATTGGTGACTATTTTAGGCTGATGAAAATACTGATTCACTGAATTTCCAGAGCATTTATAGATTTATTCAAAATGGATGTAATCCAGTGAACTTCGGGCAGGGATCATGTCTTCCACCTTTATTGCACCCTCCCAATTGCATAATACGTGGATCAGTGGAAAGAGCACGGGCTAGGGAGTCAGGGGTCATGGGTTCAAATCCCACTCTGCTAGAGAAGCAGCGTGGTTCAGTGGAAAGAGCCCGGGCTGGGGAGCCAGAGGTGATGGGTTCGAATCCCGGCTCTGCCACCTGTCAGCTGTGTGACTGTGGGCAAGTCACTTCACTTCTCTGGGCCTCAGTTACCTCATCTGGAAAATGGGGATGAAGACTGTGAGCCTCATGCTGGGCAACCTGATTCCCCTGTATCTACCCCAGCGCTTAGAACAGTGCTCGGCACATAGTAAGCGCTTAACAAATACCAACATCCTTCTTCTTCTTCACTTGTCCGCTGTGTGACTGTGGGCAAGTCACTTCACTTCTCTATGCCTCAGTTACCTCATCTGTAAAATGGGGATTAAGACTGTGAGCCTCTCGTGGGACAACCTGATGACCCTGTATCTACCCCAGCGCTTAGAACAGTGCTCTGCACATAGTAAGTGCTTAACAAACAAATGCCAACATTATAATACAGTGCTGTTCACATAGAGCTACTCAATATGGGGAAAATCTCCATGAGATAAAAGAATGTGTGCCCGTGGATCAGTTTAAAATAAAAAACTACAAAAAGGAAGTCTGAAAGCTGAAAAATTCAGAGTCAAACTCCCACTATTTGAAGTACAAGATGTAGTTCTCACTGGACACACACTGTAATGATATAACTATTGTCAAATTATTTGGTACCGCAATTATTAAGAACTACCATTTTTGACGGTTGGCATGCCCCTAAGAACCTAAAAATTCATAATAAGAATTCAAGGGAGTTGAGATTGGTGGGCTATGGTTAATTTAATAGGTTCATTCTAATAACAAGTAGGCAAGACAAAAAACAGTGATTTATTTGGAATAAACAGTTACTCTGACTGTGTATTTAGAGGAAAGATGCAACGAATGGGGACCTAATTAGCTTTAAACAGGTTAATCAAGAGAGAATAATACCTAAAATATTGGATGTATGCATTCTTAAAATGAAGCATATTGCCTGTAAAAGCATTTGCAGGGCTATTTTATTATTGTACATAGACCTATTAAGAGTCTTTTGAACACGGATTGATGGCAACATTGATTTCCAATGACACCTTCTAAATCACAACTACCTATTCAAAGGCTGCGTCTGCCTGTGGCAAAGGGTTCTTTAAAGCAGTTCCAGTGGAAAAGGGGCTTTTTCAGCTTGAAACTGTAAGGGGCAAATCTAACTTTCACCATCAAGTTAACTCAGTAGATAATTCCTTATGAGATATTGTCTGATATTTCTGAGGCACGTATCACCGGTCTTGCTCAAAGCCTGTTTCCGGAAGCTTGTTAGCCCAGGGAGCATTTATGGCTTTTCTCGCTCTCGGCTTCACCCCACAACTCGCTTCTATCCCGTGGGAGTTTCAGGGAAATCGGTTTGCAGGATCCACGCAGACAAGCTGGCAGGCGGAAGAAGGGAGCAATCAATCGATAATACATGCAGAGCACTCTACGCTTGGGCAGAACAGTGCTCTGCACATAGTAAGCGCTTAACAAGTACCATTATTATTATTATTATTATTATTACACTGTAGAAGAGTTGGTAGATAGGATCCCTGCCTTCAGGGAGCTTACAGAGTTACCAATACTTCAGGCAGTGGTTAAGCAGACCCCCAAACAAATAAGAAGCTGTACCTGACGATGAATGACCTAATTGAAAGAACAAAAGATTGGGAGTCAATAAATACTAATTAATAAAAATTATTGTACTAATAATTATTATGGTACTTGTTAAGCGCTTATTATGTGCCAAGCACTGTTCTAAGCGCTGAGGCAGATACAATTTAATCAGATTGGACACAGCCCCTGTCCCGCATGGGGCTCACAGTCTTAATCCCCATTTTACAGATGAGGTAACTGAGGGACAAAAAAGTAAAGCAACCTGCCCGAGGTCACACAGCAGACAAATGGTGGAGCAGGATTAGAGCCTAGTCCTTCTTTCTAACTTCCAGGCCCGTGCTTTAACCACTAAGCAACACTGCTTCCCATGTTGATATTTGCAGACCCAGCTGAAATCTACTAAAAAATAATTATTATATTGAATCTAAAGACTGTTGGAATTATCCTTCTAACGGCTAATATAAAGAGTGGACTCTAGCCTACTTATATCCACCACAACTCCAATTTTAAAATAAAAGTAGAAATGATCACATATTTTAGTGACTTGAGTTTATCAGATAAGTCATCATTTGGTCTAAATTGCTAGTCTAAAACTTTTTCCAGAAGAGCTGACCAAGGGGAGATTATGCACGGTTTTGTGTTTTTATGTTCTCACTAGAAAGGCAGCTCCAGAAGTTCTACTTAATGTAAAAAGCTATAGCTGACCAAATAAATCAGGGGGTTGAAATTGGAGTGAAATTGAAAAAAAAAAATCCTGCTGGAAATTGCCTTACTTTTGCCCATATATTTTCTTTTCCACAAATCAATGGCTGCAAACATATTATGTAATCCTAACAATCTATCCTGCCTGTCCGATTTTGGTTTCTACTTAGGCAGAGATTCAAACCATACTTCGTGCCATCCTTTTTGTACTTTCTGTGCTGTTGCTGCAGTAAGTTCTTAGCAATATGAGGAAAAAAAAGTTTTTCCATATGAAGCAAATGGCAATGAAACAAACCAAAAAATCAGGTGGTGCTTGATTCCCCCTCCAAAATACCGAGGAACGGATTCATAAAGCATTACCCTGTTTCTTCCATGATGCATCCACCCCAGGATTCTGTGCAGTCACATTCTGGTCAGGTGAGAATCAAAAGGGAGGAAGAGAAGAAGAGAAGAAGGGAAAGGAGAAACATGTCATCTTTTCTATATTAAACTCAGTAGTTCATTTATGAAGGACATGATGCTTTGCAACTTCTCTGCTGTGTGACCTTGGCTGAATTACTTAACCTCTCTGTGCCATAGTTATTCACCTGTAAAATGGGGATTAAGACTGTGAGCTCTATGTGGGACATGGACTGTGTTCAACCTGATTAACTTGTACCTACCCCAGGACTTCATACTATGTCTGGCAAATAGTAAGCATTTAGCAAAAACCATAAAAAAGTGAACTCAGTTCCTGGTTTTGTCATATCCAGTCAATTTTTCCCTATCTACCACCCTAAAGGACAATCTACATTGATCCAACTATCACAAACTATATTTAGAGTAATAACATTATTAGTACTACTAATAATGACGATAATAGCATTTGTTAAGTGCTTACTGTGGGCCAAACACTGAACTAAGTGCTGGGGTAGACACAAGATAACGAGGTCAGAAACAGTCCCTGTCCCCCGTGGGGCTGACAGTTGAAGAAGGGAAGAGAACAGGAATTGAAGCCTCGTTCTGCGGATGAGGGAAGTGAGGCACAGAGAAGTTAGGTTACTTGCTCAACATCACACAGCCGGCAAGTGGCAGAGCTGACATTAGAACCCAAGTCCCGAGACTCCCGGGACTGTACGTCTTTCACGAGGTTAAACGTCCTCCCTATTGGCTGGGATATGATATAAAACTATCATTTCCCAATGCATGACTCAGGCCCCAAAGAATAAAATTTAAATTTTGCCAATCAACTGGAATGGGAATAGTTCTAGATTAGACCAAAAAAGGATGCTGAAACACATTCTAATTCCCTCCATTTTGCAAGCAATTCTTCTGCAATTCAACTATGCTTCTGAAGGAGCTTTGTGGGACAGGGACTGGGTTTGAGCTGTTAGGTTTGTACTAACCACAGCCTTATAACAGTGTCTGGCACATCTTAAGCACTTAATATATACCACAACTAATTAAACGACATATTGTAAGGAATCTATTTAAGTTGAATCCTAATTGTTGATTCCTCTTAGAATACACGAAAATGTGCACAAGAGACTATTGATTAATTCATTTGTATTTATTGAGTGCTTACTGTGTACTGAGCATAATAATGTTGGTATTTGTTAAGCGCTTACTATGTGCCAAGCACTGTTCTAAGCGCTGGGGTAGATACAGGGTGATCAGGTTGTCCCACGTGAGGCTCACAGTTAATCCCCATTTTACAGATGAGGTAACTGAGGCACAGAGAAGTGAAGTGACTTGCCCACAGTCACACAGCTGACAAGTGGCAGAGCCGGCATTCGAACTCATGACCTCTGACTCCCAAGCCCGTGCTCTTTCCACTGAGCCACGCTGCTTCTCAAGCGCTTGGGAGAACACAATATAACAATAAACACCGGTATAGAAGGACAAAGCAAAATGTACTAAGGGTTCAGATACACAGTGGATTTTATATTTTTCCTTTTGACGGTTTCAGTGACCGCACTGCTTAATGTGTAACAGAACCATTAGGTGAGTCAAGTGGTCCTTGAAAATAAAAAGCTCATGTACCCTTTCTCTTGAATGCAGCTCAAAGAACAGTTATGTTTAAAGTATTTCTACTTGGCAACTATATTGGGAGAAGAAAATGTAGATATTTTTAATGTCTGCTCTATAAGGCATGAAAGAGGTGTTAATTTTAAAACTTCAGTATGTAGAAAACCTTCTCATAGGTTAGGAATAACTCTGTAGGTTTTATCTGGAGAGCGATCATTTAGAAATAAGCATGTTATGAACTCCTTGCGATTGACTTACTTGACTTTGCCTACTTTATAAAATAATTATCTTTGCCTGCCTCAATTACCTCATCTGTAAAATGGGGATTAAAGATGTGAGGCCCATGTAGGACATGGACTGTGTCCAACCTGACTGCCTTGTATCTACCCCAGCGCTTTACTCCAGGGCCTGGCAATCAATCAATCATACTGATTGAGTGCTTACTGTGTTCAGAGCACTGTACTAAGCACCGGGGAGAGTACAATACAATACTTCTGTCACACATTCAGCACTTACCAAAAACCTTAAAAAAAATTCCCTGCAATTCGACGACCCTAAATGACCCTAAAGTTAAAGAGAGATCACCATCGTATTTTACGCAGCTATTGTTCTCAAAGAACAGCATTTAAAAGAAAAGGAGAGAGTCAATGTACATACTTGGCTTTCGACTTGATGGCTCCCACTGAATCCCAAGGTTCTGAGCCAGACTCTGGGATAATTCTTGTGCCACTGCCATTGGAAGACCATACTGTTTTTAGAGATTAAGAAGGTGTATGGGGAAAACAATTGAGAGAGTGCACAGAGCTAATTATCGTTACTTACATTACCACCTCATTTCATTTCCCAGTCTCATCTGGATATTACGGTACCAGATACCCCACGATCTATATATGCACTTAAAATCTCCACCGCATCGTTGGGGACAAAGTAGCTGACAACTCCTCACATCAAGTGAGGTGATCTCTGCACTTCATTTTATCATGTGGAAACGCCAAATAGATTGGCTAAACTGTATTCAGACTGGTTTCTTACTCTGCTCAAACTGAGATTGGATCAATTCCCAGTGGACCACAAGGATATTACGCTCCTGTCAAATTTCATCACAAGACAGCTATCCGGGCCCTATGATTTCTTTAGAGTGAAATGACAACTTTAAAACTCTCATTTAGACCTATTCATGATGGGTTTTTACTAAATAAGCAGGTGTATTTGAAATACAGAATCACTGGGTTGAAAGTGTCCTGCAGGTAAGTAGACGGGTATAAAAACATATTGAAATAAAACACATGCTTTATGTGGATATTACAAAATACACTGAATTTGAATTGGTCTGATCAACAGACCCCTGTCTCTGAGAAAAGGCACATGACCGAATACCAGTCCTACACGGATTGGGAAAACAATTAAAATAGAAGCTTCTATTCTTCAGTCCCAAAGGAAAATCCAGGCAAGTTTACATATCTAGGTTTTAGTTAAGTATAGAGGAAATTAAATACAACATGGAAACCGACTCTCTTCTAAACCTAAATGTGCCTTGGGACTTGCTGTAGATACAGGCAGTGATTTTGTGTTTTTTATACTGTCATCACCCCCAAATAAGAAAGCAGTGTGTGACATGTGTGTACATGAAGTGGGACATGAAAAGCCAGGCCATCAGTACTGGATTCAATTGAATATTTAAAACAGTTGATGGAAAAGTTACCTCATTGACTCCAACTCCCCTGGTCCGAGAACAGACACCTCCAAAGTAACTCAAACTGCTTCTTTTATAGTGGAATGTGACGCTCCTGAAGAAAGTAAAAAAGCTACCATTAATAAAAGTCAGTCAGTAAAATCAACAAGAAAGTCTAAATTTCCTTTACTTAGTCCCCTATGAAAAAACGCTTGATTTTACTGCCTTTCATCCAAAAACACGTTTTCAAAGAAAACCTACTCATCGCTAAAGGAGAGGAGACCTTAGGCGAGTCACTTCACCCCTTTGGGCCATTTCCTTACAGTGGGAATAATAAAATCCACCCCGCTCAACCTCACAGGGATGTTGTGAGGACAAAATGAGCTAATCATTGAGGAAGCTCTTTGAAAAAAGTAAAAATGCACTACAGATATATGGTATTATTATAACCCCATCCTGAATAGAAAGAACCTCTATCAACTCACAGCTTACGCTGAATCGTGTAATCCTGCAATTAGTCGACTATCTAGGGTATTTTAATCTCAAATATTTTCCCTCTTGTTCTAGACAAGGAAGTCAATAATGTGTCTTTGAAAGCGAGCATCACTACTCAGCACTTAAATGGTTTACGCTGTCAAATATATTTCAAGGGTGCAATTATGTAATTAGTAGGAATGACAAGGGCAAATACAGAATAGTGATTGATTATCTTAAATGAAAACACATAATTCAAATGGCAGTTTTATGCATTTCACACCAAGACTTGGGCTGAATAGCCTGTCACAGAACTAAGTGTTTGCTTTCCTCACTACATCGGTCAAAGGCAAGGACGTCCATTTCAGGAAGTCAGTGGGCTACGCCTAAACTGGTGACAGAATCCAGGGAAATGTTTGAGTTTGTGGCTGAGCAACAGACTGAAAAGTCTCACCTCTGCTTTGCAGTCATGGGTTAAGCTCACCGTAGGCAGGGAGTGTGCCTACCAATTCTATCATATAGAATTTTCCCGAATGGTACAGTGCTCTTTCCCAGTAAGTACTCGATAAATAACACTGATTCACTGATTACGCCATACTCTCCATCTCTAAAATTGGGGCAATTACACTAGCCTGTCCTTTAAAATTTTACCTTAAATTTTTCTAGAGCTTTTATTCTCCAACGGTGCTTTCATGATAATCTCATAGCGACAACATTGTCCAATTTATCAACCGTATTTATTGAGCGCTTCCTGTATGCAGAGCACTGTACTTAGCGCTTGGGAGGGTACAATATACTAAAGTTGGTAGACACTTAACCTGCCTACAAGGAATTTAATGGTGATTGCATATCTCTATGCATATTGCTTAGAGAAGCAGCTAGGCTTAGTGGAAAGAGCGCTGGCTTGGGAGTCAGAGGACACGGGTTCTAATCCCACCTCTGCCACTTGTCTGTTGTGTGGCCTTGGGCAAGCCACTTATCTTCTCTGTGCCTGTTACCTCATCTGTAAAATGGAGATTAAGGCTGCGAGCCCCACATGGATAACCTGATTACCTTGTATCTACCCCAGTGCTTAGAACAGTGTGTGGCACACAGTAAATGCATAACAAATGCAATTCTTCTTCTTCTTATTATTACATGTGCTTTTAGAGGCTTGTGAAAAAGGGTTTCGAATACTTGCAGCCAGGTATAGAAATAGGGGCACCTGGACAATATCGATTATATGTACATATACATATATGTACATGTATTATATGTATTGATTGCATCTGTACTGTGTGCAGAGCACTGTACTAAGAGGTTGGGATGGCAATATACCGAGCACGACATTTCTGACTTTAAGCCTAATTATATAAGCCAAAATTAAGGAACCATCAGTGTTGGAGAAGTTTGGAGCAATCAGGACTTATGACTTGCAGGCCTGATGTTACGATCACTAGGAAGTACTTCCTTCCTCCTGCACATTCTTAGCAAGATCCCCTAGTGTGTCTTTATTCCAGTGCTTTCCGACACTTCTACTAGTAATATTAAGCAACTGATTTGATCATCCTCCCTTCTTTCTACTGCCCACCCCACATCCTCTGCCACTCACCTCCTCACGGTCCCTCGTTCTCGCCTATCCCGCTGTCAACCCCCGGGCCACGTCCTCCCGCGGTCCTGGAATGCCCTCCCTCCTCACCTCCGCCAAACTGACTCTCTTCCCCTCTTCAAAGCCCTACTGAGAGCTCACCTCCTCCAAGAGGCCTTCCCAGACTGAGCTACCCCCTTTTCCCTCTGCTGCCTCTCTGGCCCCCTTCACCTCCTCTCAGCTAAGCCCCCTTTCCTCCCTTTCCCTCTGCTCCTCCCCGTTTCCCTTCCCCTCCCCCCAGCACTGTGCTCATTTGCTCATTTGTATATATTTTTATTACCCCATTCATTTTGTTAATGAGGTGTACATCCCCTTGATTCTATTTATTGCTATTGTTTTTGTCTGTCTCCCCCGATTAGACTGTAAGCACGTCAATGGGCAGGGATTGTTTCCATCTGTTGCCGAATTGTACATTCCAAGCGCTTAGTCCAGTGCTCTGCACATAGTCAGCGCTCAATAAAAACTACTGAATGAATGAATGGAAAGATGAAATATGCAGCATCTAAGCTAACCTTGTTTATTGTACTTTGTTTCTGACTCTCCTGTCCCTGATCCATTATTCTTCTAGACTGCAAGCTCACTGTGGGCAGGGAACATATCTACCCACTCTGTTATACTGTTCTCTCCCAAGCACTTAGTACAGTGTTCTGCACACGGTAAGCACTCAATAAATACTACTGATTGATTGACTGATCATGTCCTATCTCCTGACTGGAAATCCTTTTCCCCCTTCAAATCTTAAAAGGTACATCACTCCCTGTTAAAAAAAGTCTCTTAAAACTCACGTCCACCTGGAGGTATTTCTACAGCTAAATCACCAGCGCCCTAGGCAACTGAGAAGCAGCATGGCTTAGTAGAAAGAGCACGGGCTTGGGAGTCAGAGGTCATGGGTTCTAATCCTTGCTCTGCCACTTATCAGCTGTGTGGGAAAGTCACTGAGCTTCTCTATGTTTCAGTTCCCTCATCTCTAAAATGGGGATGAAGACTGTGAGCCCCATGTGGAACAAACTGATTACCTTGCATCTACCCTAGTACTTAGAACAGTGCTTGGCACATAGTAAGCGCTTGACAAATCCCACCATCATTAATTTCACCCCAACAGCCACCCATAGCTCTTATTTATGTAGTCATTTACATATTCATTGTTTTCAGGCTTCTGCAGTTACCACTGGTATCTATGTTTGTTCTCCTGCTTCCGCTGTACTATGCAATAATGATAATGATGGTGGTATTTTTTAAGCGCTTACTATGTGCCAAGCACTGTTCTAAGCATGGGGGTAGATCCAAAGCAATCAGGTTGTCCCACGTGGGGCTCACAGTCTTAATCCCCATTTTACAGATGAGATAACTGATGCACAGAGAAGTTCAGTGCCTTGCCCAAAGTCGCACAACTGACAAGTGGCGGAGCTGGGATGAGAACCCATGACCTCTGATTCCCAAGCCCGGGCTCTTTCCACTAAGCAAGGCTGTTTCTCTATATAATGTGGGCCTGCCTGACTCCCCCATTAATAATAATAATAATGTTGGTATTTGTTAAGCGCTTACTAGGTGCAGAGCACTGTTCTAAGCGCTGGGGTAGACACAAGGGAATCAGGTTGCCCCACATGGGGCTCACAGTCTTAATCCCCATTTTACAGATGAGGTAACTGAGGCACAGAGAAGTTAAGTGACTTGCCCACAGTCACACAGCTGACAAGTGGTGGAGCCGGGATTCAAACCCATGACCTCTGACTCCAAAGCCCTTGCTCTTTCCACTGAGCCACGCTTCTTCTCTCTCATTAATAAGGTCCTTGAGGGCAGGGGCAGTGCCCTTTATTTTATTTTTTGAAGTTTCCTTAGTAACCCACGCTCTTGTCTGACACCACAGCGACGAGCCTGTCTTCACGACATTTAGAAGGCTGTCAGAGTTTGGTCCAGGGGAGGTGAGGGAATGGGGAAGGAAATATTATCTTTTACAGTTGTTGCTTTGCCTGTTTCTCCCTGGGAGACCGTCTCTCTCTTTTAAGACAGAGAGTAATCAGTGGGCCCAGGATAGCGTATAAAGTAACCTCTGTACGGTCTTCCATATTCTTAGCATGCTACTTCACCCACTGCAAGCCCTCAATAAGGCTTACCGCTGAGTTGAATGATTGCATTGCAAAATCAATGTCTGTAAATGAACAGCCTTAGAGAGTAATAAATCAAAGCTGAAATAACACTATCCATATGGTTCTAGTAAACGCAGCCATGGCTGGGACATAGTTACAGATGTAAGTTTAAACATCTGTTATCAAGGCTCACGAACTACGGTCCACCAGGCCAATGAAGAGGTTCGGCAAGAATTGGAGCAGATTCGTGGATGAGGGGTCCATAATGGGTTGCTATAGGAGAACGTATGGAATCTAGGAAGTTTTACAAAACTGCTCACATTTAACCATAATTTTCTGTAGTTCCTATGGTATTTATTTTTAACTGCTTATGAATGCTTCTGGCTTCTGATTGTTTCCGCGTGTCAGTCCTCAATCCCTATCCTTTCCTTAGTCTTAGAGGGTGAGCCCTTTGAGAGGCAAGGGCCATGCTTCATACCCCATCCGTGTACTCTGTCCCAGTACTTTGCATATAGAAGGCACTTACCAAATACAACTACAACACAGTTGCCCTTTGTTTTAGAAGAAGACCTCACCTACGGTTAAATTCACGTGTCAGTGTGTTTGGCTGAAAAGACGAGAGCAGGACCCACAATCACAACCACCCTGTGCCCACAAAAAAAAAGCAATCCCTGTGTTGTCATGATTAGCGCTTGCAGTGTCTGATGCTGTTTTCCCTTTTGCCTCTTGTCTCTCCTTCCTTACAAGGCTTTCGCTCCTTGACAGCGGTACACTGTGCTGCTAGATCTTCAGCAACTGAGTCTCGGTTTTCATCTAATGCTTTGCTTTACTTTGCCCTTAAAATATTTCTTTTAATACTCTTAAGAGAAACTCTTCTCACAATACTCTGAGAAGCAGCAAGGCCTAGAGAATTAGAGCACGGGCCCGGGAGTCAGAAGGACCGGGGTTCTAATCCCAGCTCCGCCACATGTCTGCTGTGTGACCTCGGGTGACTTCGCTTCTCTGTGCCTCGGTGACGTCATATGTAAAATGGGGGTTAAGAGTGTGAGCCCCATATGGGCTGATCAACTTGTATCTACTCCAGTGCTTAGAAACATAGGAAGTGCTTAAGTACCATGATTATTATAATTATTCTTATTTCATTATTATTACAAATAAGATAAGCCAAAACACAGGTGACTTTGGGACAGATGGGTAGCTCTGGGGTTGCAGAAAGAGACCAAAACTAGGCCCAAATGCACCAAGTGAGACATACGAGAGCAAATGCACAGCATCGGCATGCTGCTTGATGCGCTGACGGTACTTCGAGAATTCATGGAGCATCTGCACGGGGTCATGGCGGATCTCAATATAATCTTTCTCGGTCCAAGTTTCCACAGCGACCAGAACCACTCGGGTGTTCAGGTGCTCCTTGTAAATCTAGAAGCAAAGACAGGACAGGCACAGGAGTAGAACACTGGGTGAAACATGCACAGTCAGCCGATCAGAGTCAGCGGAAGGACAGGAGGGATAAAGCAGGAGGGAAACATGGGAAAATAATAAGATCATACGCCTGTTAATTCGTTTATCTCTTCTACTTTCCCAACTCTGTACTCTAAACAAGAAGAAATAGTTTAGCTCTATTGAGTTCAATCTCATATCACCTAGTCACCCTCCCAAAAGCATTTTGAAACAAGTGGTCAAGATATATGTTGTAATATACCCTTTGAGCAAGTTCATGCCATGACAAATTATTAAAGAGCCGGCGTGTACTTGGAAGTCAATTTTAAGAGAGAAAAGAACAAACCACGCTGCCATCGACAGGAATGACAATAGTTCTTTTTCATGCATCACGATATAAAGGTAATTACATTTTTAAATAGCATTCTCTAGTGTCAAAATCTTATCTACTATCATATGATGCAAGAGATAATTCTAAGTCCAAAGTCTAACAAGACCAGAAGAAATGTCACTACTTCTTGCCTTGACAGTCGCTTACTGATTCACATGTCCGGGACTAATTTTTTCTCAGTTCGGGAACAAAGACAAACATATCCCCTTGCACAACATCACATACCCACAGATGTGTAGCCATATCGGCCAACTCCACCCTCACTCCACACAATCTCGGAACCCACCACCCAATCACTGCTCGTGTGTAATCACCATCATACGGTATACCCCTATTTCCTTACTGAAATAGGCAGGCATAGACACATACATTATTCAGACGCTCAAAGACATCAAACTGAATTATTCACACAGGGACCCAGAAACATTCCAAAGGAGATGCACACACACAAACACACATACCCCCCCATCCCAAGCTCCCTACTTAGACACCCCCTTTCTTCTGCTCCCCTTCCCCTCCCCATCAGCTCTACTCGCTCCCTCTGCTCTACCGCCCTCCCCACCCCAGAGCACTTGTGTGTATATATATACATTATTATAATTCTATTGATTTTATTAATGACGTGCATATACCTATAATACTATTATTTTATATTGATGCTGTTGATGCCTGTTTACTTGTTGGAAGTCTGTCTCACCCCCTTCTAGACTGTGAGCCCTTTGTGGGCAGGGATTGTCTCTATTTGTTGCTGAATTGTACTTTCCAAGTGCTTAGTACAGTGCTCTGCACACAGTAAGTATTAAATAAATATGACTGAATGAATGAATGAATGAATACACATAGAATAGACAGACACAGTGAACTGATTTGCTCCTGTCTCCCTCTCCCTAGCCCTGAACAAAGTTAGGTGACTCGACTAGATGTTTATGATCATTTAGATGAGGAATATTTCCACCTTAACTATGCCAATGAATCCCTCATTTAGTTTCAAACATCAATCAATAAGTCAACTGTATTTATGCAATGCTAGTAAGAAGCATTTTGCAGTTGGAAAATGTAATAGTTACAGAGATGACAAATTCTTCATATTTCAAGTTTGAAATGATTGTGAGAATGGCAATGTGAATTTCACCTACTGGCCTATTTATACTTATGCACACACCATCAAAAACACACGGGGAGCCACGAAAGAAATGTATCAGGAGATTTATGGATGGCTTCAAAAGAATGAAAGAAGTCAACTTTGGATGTTAAAGGAATAGAGGGGTCTAGGGTGACTATTTCCAACCTGGATAGTAATAATAATGATGATAATAATGACAATTGTGGTATTTAAGGGCTTACTACGTGCCAAGCACTATATTAAGTGTTGAGGTAGATGCAAGATAATGAGGTGGTTCCCAGCTGCACCAGAGAAAGGCAGAGACTCTTGAGCCTATTACTGGACTCAAGTCAAGGTGCTTTAGGGCAATGCTTGGGATTATTCAGCATTTGTGGCCACTGGTTAAAGGTTGAGGTAGAGAAATATCTCCCAGTTTTAGCAGGTTTTCCAAAAGGGACTGAGTAAAGTTACTAGATCATTCTAACATTTAGGATGAGTCTTAACCTTTTTCGGTCCAGAGACCACTTCAGCAAGACAAAAGACCGTCTAGATAGTTTTCCATCATATCCTCAGCAAGTGCTCAGTAAATACAATTGATGGACTGATCCTTGCCAACTCTAGAACATTTCCCTCCCCCCTCTCAATCTCACTTGGCCACACCCCCAACTCTTCCTCAGCCTAACTTTTCCCTCTGCCCACTAATAATTATAACTATAACATTTATTAAGCGCTTACTATGTGCCAAGCACTGTTTTAAGTGCTGGGTTAGATACTAGGTAATCAGGTTGGACACAGTCCCTGTCCCACATGGGGCTCACAGTCTTAATTCCCATTTTACAGCTGAGGAAACTGAGGCACAGAGCAGTGAAGTGACTTGCCCAAGGTCACACAGCAGACAACTCTAACCACTAACTCTGTTCACCTGCTGCTACTCCTTCTGGCCCAAACCCTTCACAACTCCTCATCATATACCACCTCTAAATTCTACATCTGATACCATAATGGTATAGATTAGAGAAGCAGCCTGGTCTAGGGGAACGAGCACCAGCCTGGGAGTCACAGGACCTAGGTTCTAATCTCGGCTCCTCCACTGATCTGCTGTGTGGCTTCGGGCAAGTCACTTCAATTCTCTGTGCCTCAGTTTCTTCATCTGCAAAATGGGGATTAAATCCTACTCACCCCACCCCCCAAACCCACCACACGTGTACATATCTTTTCAACAGCAAGCGCTCAATAAATACGATAATGAATGAATTAAAATGTTCCGACGTTATTGGTTTTACTTCTGGGTTTTTTCAGTATTGCTTCCCTTCAATAAGGGTGATTTTCTATTTTAGGTTTTCAGCTTTTTCTTGTCCCACTCTTTCACTATCTACAAGTATCACTTCCATGTTTTACCCCTTCGGACCTCCAAAGGGGGTGTTTTTGCTCTTTTGGAAAAAATCAGTAATACATCCCTTTTCTATGCCATTACTGCAAAGTATAAGTGGCCTGCATATATCCTATCTAAAACAAATCTTACGCTTAGCAGCGAGCAATGCTGTCAGATCCACAGATGTCATAGCTTGACCAAACAAAGATTCATCTTAAAATTTTCACAATTCAGAATCTGCCAAGTGGGCAAGAAAATAGTCTTACCTACCATCAAGATCCTGAATTTCATGGTAGCTGAGCCCTTTGAACCCTCAGAGATGTTTTGACCTTTTCCCGAAGAAGAATTCTTATATCATTCCCAGTCTATGCTAACTGAGAAATTGTTTTTTTTCCATCTCATTCTCAACCAAATTTAAATGTGGCAAACAGTGTCTTATGAATTCATTTACTTTCACTGGCGCACACTCAGGAGTCAGGGGAATACTTACTGAATCTACAAGATTGACCACGGATTTTGCAAAGTTGTTAGTATGCGCATGAGAGGACCGATGCTTCTTATACTGGAATAAAAAACAAGATACGAGTCAAAAAAATCACCGGCTATGGAATAAAAAACAAGATAGGAGTCAAAAAAATAATCGACAATGGCCAGTTACCCTCTTTTTATTCACCATAATCCTTTGCCTAACAGTAAAAATAATGATGGTATTTGTTAAGCACTTATTATGTGCCAGGCACTGTCCTAAGCAGTGGGGTTGATGCAAGCAAATTGAGTCAGACACAGTCCCTGTCCCATGTGGGGCTCACAGTCTCAATCCTTATTTTACAGATGAGGGAACTGAGGCCCAGAAAAGTGAAGTAACTCACCCACGGTCACACAGCAGATGAGTGGTGGAACTGAGTGGAACCCATGACCTACTGACTCCCAGGCTCGTGTGCTATCCACTATGCCACGAGTTTACAGTCTATAAAGATTGCTTGTTTATTTGTTTTCTGTAACCTGCCCATTCCTTGCCCAAATTATTCCATGTGCCTGAGGAAGAAAAGGGGGCTTCCAGGGAAGTCAGGGCGATTTTCTTTTTTAGGTTTTTAGCTTTTTTCTGTCCCACTCTTTCACTATCTACAAGTATCACTTCCATGTTTTACCCCTTCTGACCTCCAAAGGGGGTACTTTTGCTTTTTTTGAAAAAAACAGTCCTACAGCTTGGGGAGAAGATAGAGAAAAAGTATGACTTCGATTAATTAGCCATCTCAGAAACAAATCTTAATGAGGGGACTGCTATGTCGGTTAAGGCCACCCAATTGGACTCACTGAATATTGAAATGATTTGTTCTGCATTTGGCACAAAAATTGAGGCAGTCTAAAGGAAAGGTATAAATGAAATTGTGTTGCATCTGAGAGGCTAAAATCACGGGTAATTAATATTGCTTTTAACACTAGCTGTATAAAATGCCTCAATCCCTACAGAGTAAAAATCTGTAGGAGAAATCTGCCCTCTGCTGGTGGCCAAAACTTACTTTTTTCTACTCCTTGAAGAAAACAAAATATCATTTATTCAGGATTGATTGGGTTCTAGCTTGCATCTTAATGTTTATTTGCTCCACTCTCACCATTCACAAAATCTGGGCATTTCCACAGAGCGGCTATACTAACATTATCATTCATTCATCGATTCACCGATTCATCATTCCTTCAAGATGGCCTAGAGAATTAGAGCACGGGCCTGGGAGTCAAAAGGACCGGGGTTCTAATCCCAGCTCCGCCACATGTCTGCTGTGTGACCTCGGGTAAGTCACTTCACTTCTCTGTGCCTCGGTGACCTCATATGTAAAATGGGGGTTAAGAGTGTGAGTCCCATATGGGCTGATCCACTTGTACCTACTCCAGTGCTTAGAAACATAGGAAGTGCTTAAGTACCATGATTATTATAACTATTCTTCTTACTTTATTATTTATTATACTTTATACTTTAGATAATCTAATAATATCAAGCATTCACTAATCAAGAAAATTGTTAGTTTATATTATACAATTTAAAGGTAAATGCCGAGGGGTTGGAGGTGGGGAGAATATTAAGTATCCAAAGGTCACAGATTGAAGCGCAAAGACAACGCAGAAGGGAGGGAAGAGCCGGGGAAAAGAGGTTTAAATGGAAAAGGCCTCTTGCAGATGTGAGCTTAATAATGCTTTGAAAATGAAGAGAATGGTGGTCCAGAATTTATGGAGAGGGAGGAAGTTCCAGAAATTTCCACAAGGCCACACTGCTTCCTCAGAGATTGGGGTGTCTCCCATTGCTGTGAGACAGAAATCTGGTCACTTAAAGTTTAACTTGGTCTGAAATCTGAATTTCTGTTTCTCTTGTAGACTAGGCCTATAATTTTCAAGTGCATTTCCTGGGTTTTCAAAAATAAGTCATGAATAGTGCATATTCGTTTTGACTCGAGACTTCATCTCCTTTTTTCCCCCCTCCATTTCTAGTTAAACAGAATTCCTCAAGAACAGAAGGTGGTAATGGTGCTCTCTGTCCCTTTCTCCTCTGCTCCACTCTTCCTTCTCTCTTCTTCCCCCTGGTTCTGTCTGCCTTCCAGAAGGGTGGGGGTGGGTGGCATTTCCCCTCTCTGGAGTCACCCCCACTTTGATCTCAAGAAAATATGGTCATTTCAAAATTGACCCACAATTTCATTATTGTCCATTAGATAATTTGGAGTACTTATTGCCATTTTGAGTCATTTCAATTAGAGTTCAGCAAAAGTATCAATTTTCATTTTATATTTAGTAGGACTGCATGAATCTCTAAAAAGGATTTCAACTAACTAAAAAGTGATTTTTTTCTCCTCACAAATTTAAGGAAAGATGATGCTATTTCTATTCCCTCATAACTGGCACAGTAATTATAGCTTTAGAAACAATGCACATAGACCTCAAAGCCCTAACAATAAAGTAATGCCTGACTTAAAATAATTTCAAGGAAATTGCTGGGAAAAAAACCACACAATTTTCAGGAAATGTGGTGTGAATCTAAATCACACACAAGATTAAAATTATTTTAAACTTATTTTAGAGTGTTAAGAAAGATGAGCTCTTCAGAGTGCACTAATGTACAACAAACATTTTTAGTAAAATTCCCAGAATGACTAGGAAAGGGTATTTTCCTTTAGTTCATATATGGCCTAGTGGAAAGAGCAAGAAACAATCAGAAGACTCGAGTTCAAGATCCAGCCCTGCCAATGGTCTGCTATGACCCAGGGTAAGTCACTTTTTGTTTTTCGGGTTTTTTTAATTGTCATTTGTTAAGCACTTACTATGTGCCAGGCACTGCTCTAAATGCTGGGATAGATACAAACTAATCAGATTGAACATAGTCCCTGTTCCACATGGGGCTGACAGGCTTAATCCCCATTTTTACAGATAGTGTAACTGAGGCACAGATAAGTTAAATAATTTACACAAGGTCATAAACCCTGAATATATTCCAGTGCTTACAATATAAGAGCTCAATAAATACCACTATTATTATTATCTTTACAATTATTAGGCAGCTGATGGTGATCGAGCATTCCCAAGTGTGAGTGCCTGAGAGAAAAATCTCAGAAAGTACAACTGTGAACTTTTTCAGACCTCCTGCCTTTTGGGTGAAAATTTCTCAGACCCATATGATTAAGAGGGGAAAGAAGAAAAATGTATTATGTTGTAGTGACTGCATAATAGCTTTTGTCCCATGGATCAGAAAAAACTCCAAAAAAATCTTCTTTATGTCTCAAGATTAGATGAGGGGGTTACTTATTCAGTCCAGTTTACCTGTTAATTGTAACTGGCCATTTTTTTTTCCTTTTTAATGGTGTTTGTTAAGTGCACTATGTGCTAGACACTGTACTAAGCGCTGGGGTAGATACAAATTAATCAGGTAGGACATAGTCCCCATCCCACATGGGCCCCACAGTCTATGTAGGAAGGAGATCCAAGAATTGAATTCCCATTTTACAATTGAGGAAAGTGAGGCACAGAGCAATTAAGTGACATCCCTAAGGTCACACACCAAGCAATTAGCAGAGCCAGAATTAGAACCTAGGTCCTCTGACTTCCAGGCCGGAGCTCTTTCCACTAGGCCTGCTGCTTCTTGGGTCATGCTGCTTCTCACTTTGGGCAGGGATCGTCTACCCTATATTGTGTTTTCCCAAATGCTTAGTATAGCCCTTTGCACAGAGGAAGTGCTCAATAAATACCACTGATTGATTAAAAGCTAGAAATTCTCAATTTCTACTGAGAATGCAGATGCTTGCTGCAACTGTAGCTACCAAAAATATCACAATGAAGAACAAAATAAACTACTGGGGAATGCTATAAATAATTATAGTGAATCAATCAATCGTATCTATTGAGTGCTTGCTATGGGCAGAGCACTGTACTAAGCACTGGAGAGTACAATAACCGAGTTGGTAGATGTGTTCCCTGTCCACAAGGAGCTTACAGTTTAGAAGGGGAAATGAATTAACAAGCTAAAATGGTAATGAAATAAAAGGATAAAAAAAAGGGAGAAGGACTAATTAAAACCTAAGAGTAAAAAACTTCTTAACTTCGATATCCAACATAATGCGTTCTGGGCATTCTGTGCTTTCAACAGTTACAAAGACCAAAGCCAAACTGCCATTCCCCATTTCCCAAATTAGGTTTCAGTGTGACTCCCAAGGAATCTGTGACCTTACCATTTTGTGATCATTGACAATCATAAGCTCCAGGTATTTCATCTCTTCAAAGATTCCACGAGATGGCTAAAGAAAGGAAAATCAGCATCAGAACAATGACCTGACTGAAAAATAACATGCCATGTCTCTGGTCTGGCTTTAGGGTTGAACCCACTTTGAATCTGGGAAGGAGAGTTCGCCTCATCCTCCAGCAATCCAGCAAAGTAAAAAAGTCAAACAATCAAATAATCTCCAGAAGAGACTGCCTAAGCAAAAAAAAAAAAAAAAAAAAAGAATTCAGAATTTGGCTTTCATGTCAAAAGAGGCAAATCAACCATCTCTATGCTTCGGGATATACTACGACTTCTGTTATGACCTATATTTAATGAGGATTAATATATCCCTCAATAAATACGCCCATGACAAAACATGGTTTTGGGGAGTGCATTCACTGAAAAATGGCACTATCTATCTTTAAAATACTAGGATCTGTACCCAATTAAGAATGAGGTACTGGGTTGGGAAAGTTATTCAACCCTCCTCGTTGTAATCAAGCATTTATTGAGCACCTACTATATGTTACTAATCAAAAATCCCTAGACACAATTCCTTCAAAATCAGAATATCAAAACTCATCTCATGTGACTTAGACCTTCTTAGCATGGACTCCTTATTAGGGAAACTAACATCCACAATATGATTTTTCAAAGAAGTAATGATACTTGATACATTCTATCACATGCCAGAAAACATGAAAACATTCTGTCAATACTTTATAATCCTCTAAATGTTTGGTCTACCCAGTTTACCACTGTATCATGATAATCTGAATTTTTCATATCCTGTGTCTCAGATAATCAATAATGACATCACGGTTTTATACCACTTGGTCACTGATTTGAAAATTTGTAGGAACGGATGTCAGTTCGTGGCCTGTAACCTACGTAAAATAAATGGTCATAAACCAACACCCTTAAGAAAGTTAAAGACGGACTTGAGGAAAGCAATAATCCCGAAATCTCTCTCCTACTCACTGTTCTTCCGAAGCCTACCCATAAGAGAATGAGGAGCTTTTCTGATGATCTTGGCTGACTCCATAAGAGAATTAAGTTTCCAAGGTTGACTATCTGATACTTTTCATATGAATTTAATTCACTTCAACCTTTCTAGAATTTTCTATTTCCATTGTAATTATAATTAAGTGATCTGAAAATGTCAAGTAAAATTCCCAGATGAAATGAACACTTGTTTCACCCTGAATGAACAAAGGCTTATTATTATAGCATTTCCATTTTTAAAGGACAGTGAAAACTGGGATCTTTGGCACTTAGCCAACCAGAAGGTTCTAGTACCTGGCACATCTGACATGTTCCCCAGTAAAAAAACAACAAACAATACAACAATAAACAGATACACATAGCAACAGACAGACACATTCCCTGCCTACGAAGGACTTACAGGTAGAGGCGGGGAGATTGATATTAACATAAATAAATAAATAAATTACATATCAGTCAGCTTCTTCTGCTCATGGTATCCTCTCTTTTTAATTCTTCCTCTGTCCGCAATTCATTCCAAATTAGGGAGCTCTCCAAAGCCCCTGCCAAGCATCCCCATTTCTGAATTAACCAAAATGTTTGATGACCTGGCACCTCCCATTCTTCCAAAAGGGTAGATAACAAATATTTTACTGCATCATGGGAATATACTAGTTTGGGACACCTATGGATATTGTTCAATGTGCTTGAGATACGTGACATTCAATTCAATCAGTTTTCAATGAAAAACAAAAGCACATGAAATTGTTCAACAACTTTAAGGTAAAATCATTTCTTTACAAATATTTTACATACAAGTCACAGTCAAAGTAAATTGAAGCTATTAATGGGGTTGACAGAACAAATGCCTTCCCACTTCTTTATGTGAAACAGTTAGAAAATGTACCTGAAGTTAGGTACCTTTTAAATTATGTAGCATCCAGATTGTACAAGGATTTTATCACCTTCCCAGTGGTGAGAGGAAAGCATAAAAATCTACTTACATAATACGGGCACCAACGAAAATTTACCAAAGGACCTCAATCTTTGAGTTGTTTCTACAACGTTTCATGCAGAATATTGACATTTTAAAACATCAGTAGACTACTAATGGCTCTAAAAATAGAATTTGAATGCTAAATAGTTTACACTTACATTCACGGCCCTCCTTCTTCTCCTCTTCCTCAGCCATTTTAACTCGGACAGAAAAGGCCATCGCTCACTAATGTCTGCTCCTGTACATAAAAAATAAAAATAAAAATGAATAAGTGAAAATAAATGCTTAACTGACCTAATGGCTCACGTTTCATATAATGCATGGGTCTTTTTTATGGTATTGCTTAACTGAGCATTTACTATGTGTGAACCACAGTTCTAATCACTGGTGTAGATCCGAGTTAGTCTGTCGTGTCCTTATGTTAGGGAAAACGCATGTTATAGTATTGACATTGTCCAATGACTCAGACGTATACACAAATGTTTCCTGCAAAGCCGCATCGCACCGTATCCTTGTCGAAAAACATTTCCTAATTCTGCTGCCACACTGTAACGGCGACATGTAGTGTAAACACGCTTTTTGGCAGCATGGCCTGGTGGAAAGAACACAACCTAGGATTTGGGGGACCTGGGTTCTAATTCCGGCTCTGCCACTTGCCGGTCATGAGACCTTGGGAAAATCACAACTTCTCTGTGCCTCAGTTTCCTCATCTGTAAAATGGAGGTTCAGTAACTGTTCTCTCCCCCATCCATTTAGACGGGGAGACTCATGTGGGGAAGGGGACGGTGTCTGAAGTGATTATTTTTCATCTACCACAGCGTCCAGTACGCTGCACTTAACAAACACCACAATTGGACTGAGTGTAGACGATGAGGTGATGAAGGCAGTGGCGTATGGTGGAGTTTAAACTCAGGAAGAAACAACAGCTTCATGGCACACCAGGGTCACATCATGTCCCTCAGACACAGCAAATCAGCCCTGCATCCCCCACAGCCCACATTAATAGAAGACCTGCAGCGATAGCCGTTACCAACCGTTATCTTTGATGTCGATGTAAAGATGACGCCTGTTACTGTCGATGCCTTATTATGGTTTCTCACCAATAATAACAGAGGAATAATTACAGCCTTTGTTAAGTGCCTCTTCTGTGCCAAGCACTGTTCTTAACCACTAGGTTAAGATGGACGTTAGCAGATGAGACACAGTCCCTCCCTCTCCCACTCGTGGGAGTTATTTAATCACCATTTTACAGATGAGGAAACTGAGGCTCTTTTCGCTAGGCCACCCTGCTTTTCTTCACCTTCCCCGTTGCCATGCCTTTCCCCAACTCACCCCAAAAGTCTCCCAGCCCCAGGAGCTCCACAGCAGCTCCCAAGGTTCTCGGCGATCCCTGCCTAAGGCCTCAACACCCCCATAACCCGTTACTGGGTCCCTGGGCCACTGAAACAATTTCTGCACAGGTGCCAAGCTAATTTAACACATGACTTGATCTGCGATCCAACAGTACGACAATGACATCCCACAAGAGAACAGGATAGAGTTGGCCACGTTGGAAAAGCATGCTGAGTTTACCTAACTTGATAAGGAGTTTACATAGCATACTTACCACCTATTCTCATCCTTGTCTTTTCATGTTGTTTTCTGGATTTTTTAAAATTATTCTTTCATGTCTCCAAATGTGTCACCAATCCTCTCCTGTGATTCTTAGACTCCAGGGATTGTCACTGCCGATTGTTGTATTATACTTCCCAAGCGCTTAGTACAGTGCTCTGCACCCAGTAAATGCTTAATGAATACAATTGAATGAATGACTCTGAGCTCCTGGAGGGCTGGGGATTGGATCTATCCACTCTGTTTTTGCCCCTGAACTTCATTCATTCAATCATATTTATTGAGTGCTTTACTGTGTGCAGGGCACTGTACTAAACACTTGGGAGAGAGCAGCAGTGTGGCCTAGTGGATAAAGCATGGGCCTGGGAGTCAGAAGGATCTGAGTTCTAATCCACTTGTCTGCTGTGCCACTTGTCTGCTGTGTGACCTTGGGCAAATCACTTCACTTCTCTGTCCTGCAGTTTCAATATTTTGATTTTGAAGGAACTGTGTCTAGGGACTTTTGATTAGTCACGTAGAGTAGGTGCTCAATAAATGCTTGATTACGACGAGGAGGGTTGAATAACTTCCCAACCCAGTACCTCATTCTCAATTGGATACAGATCCTAGTATTTTAAAGATAGATAGTGCCATTTTTCAGTGAATGCACTCCCAAAAACCATGGCTCCAGTTCCCTCAACTGTAAAATGGGGAGAGTGTGAGTCCTATGTAAGACTGGAACTGTATCCAACACGATTATCTTGTAACTACCCCAGAGCTTAGAACAATGCCTGGTACTTAGTAAGTGCTTAAGAAATACCGCAATTATTACTATTACAATATCACAATAAAAAGATACATTCCCTGATCTCAATGAGCTTACAGTCTAGAGGGGACATTAATTAAAATAAATTACAGATATGTACATAAGTGTTGTGGGGCGGTGGGGCGATTAATAAAGGGAGCAGGTCAGAGTGAAGCTGACGGGAGAGGGAGAAGAGAAAAGCAGGGCTTAATCAGGGAAAATCTCTTGGAGGAGATATGCCTTCAGTAAGGTTCTGAATGGGGAGAGAGCACTTAATTCAGTGCTCTCCATTATATAAGCATTTAAATATTCGATTAAATCTTCCGGCTCTTTTTTTGAGCTATTTGTTAACCATTAACTATGTGCCAGTCACTGTACTAAGAAATGAGGGTACATACAAGCTAATTAGGATGGTCACAATCCTATATGTGACATGGGACTCACAGTATTAATCTCCATTTTAATAGTAATAATAATAATGTTGGTATTTGTTAAGCGCTTACTACGTGCAGAGCACTGTTCTAAGCGCTGGGGAATACAGCCTACAGGGGAATGAGGCTGTCCCACGTGAGGCTCACAGTCTTCATCCCCATTTTACAGATGAGGGAACTGAGGCACAGAGAAGTGAAGTGACTTGCCCACAGTCACACAGCTGACAAGGGTACTGATGAGGTAACTGAGGCCCAGAGAAATTAAGTGATTTTGCCCAAGATCACACAGCAGACCAGTGGCAGAGTTGGGATTTGAACGCAAGTGCGACTCCCAGGCCCGTGCTTTAACCACTGGCCCACATCGCTCCTGTGAAAATCTCCAATAGTTGCCCATCCATCTCTGCGACAAACAGGAACTCTTTATCTTCAGCTTTAAGGAACTCAGTCAGTTCTCTTCCTCCTACCTAACCTCAATCCTCTCCCACTACAACCCAGATCACACACTTCACTTCTCAAACATCAACCTACTCCACTGTTCTTTGACATCAACTCTCTCACTGCCAACTCAATGCTCCCGTAATAATAATTATTATTATTATGGTATTTGTTAAGTGGTAGATACAAGGTAATCAGGTTGTCCCACGCGGGACTCACAGTCTTCATCCCCATTTGTCTTCATCTCCATTTTACAGATGAGGTAACTGAGGCACAGAAAAGTTAAGTGACCTGCCCAAAGTCACACAGCTGACAAGTGGCAGATCAGGGATTAGAACGCAAGACCTCTGACTCCCAAGCCTGGGCTCTTTCCACTAAGCCTCACAGCACATCCTCCCTCTTGCCTGGAACTCCTTCCCCCTTCATATCCACCAGACCACCACACTCATCTTCAACGTCCTAAAATCAATCTTCTCCAGGAAGCCTTCCCAAACAAACCTCTCATAAAAATAATTAATAACTGTGGTATTTGTTAAGCACTTACTACGTGCCAGGCACTGTACTAAGCACTGGGGAGGAGTGCAAACAAATTGGGTTGAACACAGTCCCTGTCCCACCTCGAGCTCACAGTATTAATCCCCATTTTACAAATGAGGTAACTGAGGCATAGAGAGGTGAAGTGACTGGCCCAAGTTCACAGAGCAAACCAGTGGCAGAGCCGGGAACAGGACCCATGACCTTCTGACTCCCAGGCCCGTGCTCTATCCACTACAACATGTTCATCTCCCCACTCCATTTTCTCATTCATTCAATTCATTAATTCATTTGTATTTATTGAGCACTTTCTATGTGCAGAGCTCTGTGCTAAGCACTTGGGAAAGTGTAATACAACAATAAACTGTGACATTCCCTGCCCAGAGTGATCTTTTTAGAGGGATGAGCTTTCTACGACACTGCAACTCAATACCCACTAAGCACTTAGATACACCCCACCCGCTCACCCCTTATGTTCATATCAAGGATATGAGGATACTACAGAGCTCCCCCTTCCTGCAGAGCTCCCCCTTCCTGTAGTACCCCCAGTAGACTGTAAGTTAATTGAGGGCGGGGACCTTGTCTGCCTCATCTAATAATGTTTATCATGGTACTTGTTAAGCAATCACTATGTGACAGGCACTGTTCTAAGCGCTGGGGAAGATACAAGATAACTGGGTTGGACACAGTCCATGACCCTCACAGCCTCTCAGGCTTAATCCTCATTTTACAGATGAGGCACAGAGAAGTAAAGTGACTTGCTCAAGGTCACACAGCAGACAGGTGGCGGAGTTGGGATTAGAACCCATGACCTTCTGACTCCCAGGCCCCATGCTCTATCCACTGGGCAATGCTGCCTTCCTTCCAGGTACTCTTCCGAGTGCTTAGTACTCTTACAGTGCTCTGTACACAGTAAGTGTTTGATAAATCCCACCTGATTAGTAGATTGATACTACCATGCCTCCCCAATCAAAAGAAAATACAATAAATGCAGAATGCAATAAGAGACGGATTTTTCCGAGTAGCATTATGACCAAAATTTTGTACTTCTGGTTGCGGTGGTTGATTGCATGCCCTCACCCCATGTCGCTAGAATGTTTATGTTGCATCAGGAGGGTTTTTGATGAAAGAGGCTATATCAATCTTTAAATTACATATTATAAATTAATCATTTAATGTCTGTCTCCTCCTCTAGACTGTAAGCTCCTTATGGGCAGAGTATGTGTCTAATTCTATTGGATTATACACTCCCAAGCGCTTAGTACAGCGCTCTTGCATAATAAGCACATAATAAATACCATCGATGATGATCAACAGGAAAACGATAGCTCTTACTGCAGCCCATCCTCCAATCTGAACTATAGACATCCTCGGAAATGGTGGAGAAAATAACCTCCCTCCGCCTTCTTCCGGATTCTCTGCACAACCCTGCTTGTAGCAGAGTTACTTCCTGGCAATGGCTGCCAGCAGCACCATCTGTTTCCATCTTCCCCTCCTTTTTTCCCCCCACTGACAAAGGCATCTCTTTTGAGACTTACTGAAATCCCTTTTCTGCTCTTTCCACCGGGCCATGCTGCTTCTCGGAATGCAGAATATATGTCGTTTTCCTTCATATGTGAAGACGACACTAGTAGACGCTGCACGGCCTAGTGCACGGGCCTGGGAGTCGGGAGGTCCTGTGTTATGCTGTCGAGTCATCTCTGACCCGTAGAAACTCCATGGCCACATCTCACCCAGAACACCCTGTCTCCATCTGCTAACGTTCTGGTAGTGCACCCACAGAGTTCTTTGGAAAAATACGGAAGTGGATTACCATTTCCTTCTTCCGCGCAGTCAACCTGAGCCTCCACCCTCAACTCTCTCTCATGCCGCTGCTGCCCAGCATGGGTGAGTTTTGACTTATAGCAGATTGCCTTCCACTCGCTAGCTACTGCCCAAGTTAGGAATGGAATGGACAGGCCTCTGCTTGACTCTCCCACCCAGAGTCAAAACTGGTAGGATACTGGAAACTCTCCTGGTGCGATGCTGAGAGAAGGAGTCGGGAGGATCTGGGTTCTAATCCAACTCCGCCACTTGCCTGCTATGTGGCAGATAGAAAGCACATGCTGTGTGTGCCCGGCACACAGTCGGCACTTAGAAAATACCACGGTGATGATTATTACTAGTGACTAGGGTAGGTGCTAAGCGTCAAGCAGTGTGGTAAGCTCTAGGGTATATACAGGATAATATCAAACCTAGTATTTGTTCCAGATGGGCTCCCAACTGAACAGTAGGAAGAGCAGGAGAGGGGGAAAGGGGAGGAGGAGATGGGTGATTTTCCCAAGGACATCCAGCAAATAGAGTCAGAGCTCGGATTTGAACCTGGGCCTCCTGACTCTGATTCCCATGCTCTTGCCACTGGATCACTCTGCTTCACTGTTTCGAGCTAACTGTAACCGTGATCCCGGTGTGTGAATGTGGCGACAAAGATCAGTAGTCGATCACCAGTCCCTGCTTCAATAATAATGCTGGTATTTGTTAAGCGCTTACTATGTGCAGAGCACTGTTCTAAGCGCTGGGGTAGATACAGGGTCATCAGGTTGTCCCACGTGAGGCTCACAGTTAAGCCCCATTTTACAGATGAGGTTACTGAGGCACAGAGAAGTTAAGTGACTTGCCCACAGTCACACAGCTGACAAGTGGCAGAGCCGGAGTCGAACCCATGACCTCTGACTCCGAAGCCCAGGCTCTTTCCACTGAGCCACGCTGCTTCAATGCTACACGTACAGACATAAGTATAGGGAAGAGCCCATTCATGAACTAGTGCAAACATTTACTGCCTTATCGGGCAAGCAACTGAGGATAAAAACGCATTTCAAATTCTAAATTAGCTGGATTGGCTGCATATCTAGAAAACTGGAGAGCTCATTTCTTGCTGTGGCCAGATAATCACTGGCCTGCAAATATTTTTCACTACCAGTCATGTAGTACTTTCTTCAAAATTCCTAGAAGCTTTGTTAAGGTCAAGGTAATGTTTCTGCAACTTCAAGATATAATTCATTTCTGGAAAAAAAGGGCTTGGGCCACTCCAACAAGTAGAATGAAAATCATACAACCTAAAATCTGTTTATTCTAAAGAAAAGGTTTCCTGTTCCCCTTTTATCACTACAGAACTGAAGATTTTAGTAAAAAAATGAATTTGGCCTAAAATATCCATTTTCCCAAACTGTGAAATTTTACATTTGCTCTGAAAGGTCATTTCATCCACAGAACAAAGCATATTTCATCCTGCTGAAAAATGGGAACAAATTTGTTCAAACTTACCTGGCTTTTTCAATTGCTTAGAAGTTTGAGTTCCTAGCATTCTCTGGATTACATGGGGTCGACTTGTACCTTTCTGAAACAGAAATCAATGTTTTATAATTAAAAACCAAGATGTAAACAAGACTGTGTGGAATAGAAATAGACCTTATTTCCCCACAAAGGAGAAGGGTCACAGTGCCCATTCTACATACACAGGGAAAAGAATAACTGTTGTTGAGAGTTTTTTCTTTTCTTCAGTCTCAATTACCACCCAATATTTCTTCAGATTTATAAGTGCATTTTCCTCTCAAAAGTTAGACTTCTTGACATTTCATAAATCTTAATTGTATACCAAAAATGGCCCACCCTGTTTGTAGAGGTGCAGTAAGACACCTTTTCTGAAGTGATGAGACACACTTTCCGTGAGAAATGGTTTTATAACATTTTATTAATACCAAAGACAAAGGATTTCAATTTGAGGCCCAAAAGTTGAAAATTTAAAGGTTTTGTTGTTTCTTCTTTTTATCTGTGGGGGCCAGGGAAAGTGGAACATTACAAGTATGACAGAGGGGTGACTCTCCAGTAGCTGTGATAACAGGGAAAAGAGAAAAGAGAGTCAATTAAAAGCCCTAAAAAGCTTTAAGTAATATCTAGACTCCTGGGATCGAGACCTTATACTTTCACTTTTAGACTATCAGCTCCTCGAGGAGAGGAACTCTTAGTTTTTAATTTTCTTGTATACTCAGATACTTGGTACAGTGCTCTGCACACAGTATTAGGTACCAGATATCATGTCTGTATGTCATCCACATATTCTTTTCCTAGCCCTTAGCAGAGTGTTTTGCACATGGCGAGTTCTTAATGTCTCTACCAACTGGCATGCAATTAATACTATCGTAGGAATAAATTTCAGAGATTCCTGTTATGCTTAGAGCTAAATCTCCCAACGAGTGGCCCAAGGAGTTATTGAAACAATTAAAGTAAGCCAACTCTGATAATGGATACAGAAAACTCAATTACATTTAGTTCAGATTGTTTAGATAGCCTCTCCTTCACTTGATTCTTTTTCCTCATATTTTATTTGTTAAATGCTCCCTATGGGCCAGGCATTGTATTAAGGGTTGGGGTAGATACAAGTTTATCCGTTTGGACACGGTCCATGTCCCACATAGGGTTCACAGTCTTAATCCCCATTTTACAGATGAGGGAACTGGGAGAAGTGATTTGCCCAAGGTCACACAGCAGGTAAATGGCAAAACTGGAATTAGAACCCAGGTCCTTCTAACTCCCAGGCCCATGTTCTATCCACTAGGCAACACTGCTTCTCTGTTATCATGGATTTGCTCTCAGGCCAACTCTGATATGTCCTGGAAATCAGGGTCGACAGTAAAACGTAGCAGAGGGTGGCATGAGTCTGGTCTAGATAGTCAATCCCAAAATTCAGAACATAGCTGTTCTGAGTTTGCTAGCCACGGTTTCTAGATTGCTCCAAACTGGCAGGAAAATCATATTATCTCTCATTTTACCGAGCTGTCTTATGGATCTCAGTGTCCTCTGCATTTCACTCCACTTCATTCAAAGAAATAGGGCTTTTTCCACCGCTTCTGAACGTCTTTGATCCTAAATAGACTTGAGCGTCTGGTTAGAGAATAGCTTGCCGGCTTCACCCTTTGAAAAACCTTGAGAGGCCAATGATTCTTCTTTAGGCGAAATCAGTAGGGGAGAGGGGGCAGTCACCCCCTTTTAAGCTCCCGGACACAGAGATTTTGCATGGGGCCCACTTCAAATGGCATCCTGACTGCATAGGGTTCCACAGAGTGGCATGTACAAAGGTCTTAAATCCTCGGATAAAATCTAGGGTCCTGCCGGAATCCGAGCCAGCCCTTGGCTCCGGTTCCTTCAAGGCTGGTTCAGCGTGTCCCCAAATCAACCCAAGTTAAATCTGAACCAGGTTAGGACATGCTTCTGGCTTTCCCAACCCTCTCCAGTTGGGGAATTTGGGAATAGGGAAGGCAGAGAGGAGGGGGCATGAAGCTCTACTCCACCAGGTGGGCAGCCAGACATAGTGGAAAGAGCACGGGGCTGGGAGTAAGAAGATCACGGGTTCTAATCCCAGCTCCGCCACTTGTCTGCTGTGAGATCTTGGATAAGTCACTTCACTTCCTCTGTGCCTCAGTTGCCTCACTGGTATAATGGGGAATGAGACGGTGAGCCTCAGGTGGGACAGGTACTGGGTCCAATCCGATTGGCTTGCATCCGCCCCAGCGCTTAGTTCAGTGTCTGGCACACAGTAAGTGCTTAACAAATACCACATTAGGACCCCTGACCTTCTGATTCCCGGGCCCGTGCTCTGTCCACTACATCGTGCTGCTTCTCAAATTATCTACCTTTTACTTATCTATCTTATCCAAACTGACTACCTTGTACCTACTCCAGCGCTTAGTACAGGGCCTGAAACAAAGTAAGCGCTGAACAACAATTATTATTACTATTCCTATTCCTATTACTAATTCACCAAAAGCAGGACAAATAGAGACTAATGGATAGCCAGCAGAGATACACCTGGCATAATGACCCACCCATCACATTCAAGATTGGGGTTTACGCCGCGAATATCCCTCTCCCACAGTCCAGTCAGAAGATTCGGGTGGAAGAGTTGGTTTAAGAGACAGGAGACGAGCGCTGGTGAAGAAACTTACTGTACTGTGGTTCAACTCCAGGGGCTGTAGCATATAAACAAATGTGCTATCTTCAAACATGCCGCTGTGACACAAGAGACAAATACAGAAAAGTTTAAGAACAACGATAGCAATAAGAAATAGCAAGACTTCAACAGAATCCATTCAATTGCGGATGGTGATTCTTGGAAAATCCATTCGCTTTCTGGAATAGAGGGCTGATGTCGTTGTTACTGCATGGTCATAATTAGACACAAAAGGTCCTTCACTCTCAGAGTGCCTGGACTTGTTTGTTTTAAAAATAATAATAAAGTAGAAAGTTGGTCAGAGAGGATGGACACAGTGCTCTGAAGCTTGTCCTCAAGTAATAATGTATCCTTAGACCCATTTCCTTGAAGTAAACCAATAATATTAATGAAAAAGTGGGGTGGGGAGTGGGGTGGGGAAAATTAATGAAAAGTGGCGTGAGGAAACGGGAGCCCTTTGTACACATGGGTGAAAAATTTAAAATCACTGGTCTCCAGACTAAATATCTGAGCGACAACTGGGCATATCTTCCCAATTCTGGACAAGCTCTAGTCCAAATCATATTTAATTTGAACATGCATAGGGCTTCATTAAGATATAAAAGATGTCTTCTCCTTACCCTAAAGTTAGACATCCACAAGTAAAAGGATGAAATAGAGTATCGTGGACCAACTCAAAACAAAACAAAAGCAAAGGGAAACTGAAATTAACCAACATTTCTGTATTATTACTGCTACTTACTGAAGTCCATTGCAGGTTGATAGGGCAGCTTTTGAATCCTTGATCCCTCTGATGTGTCCATGATAATAGCAATGCTCGCCCCCCTAAAGATGGAAGAAACATAACCACGTAGTATTTATTATGCCTTATTTACAAATTGTCATTCTGTATTAGGTAAAAAAAAAATTGGGGGGAGGAGTTTATAAGTCCCTAGATTGTAAGATCCTCCACTATCATGGCGTAGTGGATAGAGCTTGAGCCTGGGAGTCAGAAAGTCATGGGTTCTAATCCTGGCTCTGCCACTTGTCTGCTGTGTGACCTTGGGCAAGCCACTTCACTTATCTGGGCCTCAGCGACTTCATCTGTAAAAGGGGGATTGAGACTGCGAGCCCTACGTATGACAGGGACTGTGTCCAACCCTATTTGCTTGTACCCACCCCAGCGCTTAGTCCAGTGCCTGGCACACAGTAAGTGCTTAACAAATACCACAATTATTATTATTATCCTAGAGGGTAAGGATCAGGTCTACCAACTCTGTTCTAGTGTATTCTCCAACTCCGTTCTAGTGAAGTGCTTAAGTACAAGTGCTCTGCAGACAGTAAGTGCTCAATAAATACCACTTATTGATTGACCGATCAAAAGTCAGGGTGATGGGGATGGAGCTCCCCTCCAGGAGTGACAGAAGAGCCTTGGTCATGAGATACCTGTAGTGCCAGTGGACAACAAGATGGCCTTTTGCATCCTCTTGCCCCTGCCAGTCATGTAACCACTGGGACACAGTGCGCGGCGAGTGACAAACTGCCACATATGAGCAAGTGACTTGCTCAAGGTCATACCGCGAACAGGTGAAAGAGCCAGGATTGGAGCCCATGAACCTCTGACTCCCTGACCTGTGTTGCATCCACTACACTATGCACGCATATAATAATGTTGGTATTTGTTAAGCGCTTACTATGTGCAGAGCACTGTTCTAAGCGCTGGGGTAGATACAGGGTAATCAGGTTGTCCCACATGAGGCTCGCAGCCTTAATCCCCATTTTACAAATGAGGGAACTGAGGCACAGAGAAGGTCATGAGTTCGAATCCCAGCTCTGCCACTTGTCAGCTGTGTGACTGTGGGCAGGTCACTTAACAGCTCTGTGCCTCAGTTCCCTCATCTGTAAAACAGGGATTAAGACTGTGAGCCCCACGTGGGACAACCTGATTCCCCTGTGTCTACCCCAGCGCTTAGAACAGTGCTCTGCACATAGTAAGCGCTTAACAAATACAAACATTATTATTAAGTGACTTGCCCACTGTCACACAGCTGACAAGTGGCAGAGCCGGGTTCGAACCCATGACCTCTGACTCCCAAGCCCGTGCTCTTTCCACTAAGCCACGCTGCATACGCGCACAACACGGTGTCAAGCTGGGTCCAAAGGGATGTGTGTCACCTGAGAAACCTTCCCTAATTCCCTAATTCCACTAGCCATGTTCTAGCCAAAATGCATAGTGAACCGTATTGGCTACGGCAGAACCGGCCCCAGGTTTTCTCTGTATATTCTAAAGTTTCCCTCTAGAAACCCATCGTGGGCAGCTTGCCCCAGCGGAGACAACATGGGCCTGGGAGTCAGGAGGACCTGGGTCTAATCCCGCTCCGCCCCTTTTCTGTGTGTGATCGCGGGCAAATCACTTAATTGCTCTACGCCTCAGTTATCTCATCTGTAAAATGGGGATTCAGATGGTGAGCCCCTTGAGGGACAGGGACTGTTTCCGACCTGATTCCTTTGTATCTACCAGCGCTTAGAATAACTGTGATGTTGGTTAAGCGCAAACTATGTGCCACGGACCCTAACCCTAATTAATTAGAACGGTACTTGGCGCATCGTAAGCACTCAAATACCGTCATCATCATCGATTCATCCAAACTCTTTTTGGACTCGGCGTTGTTTTGGCCTGCACAATTTCCTGTGTTACGAATTCCATCTGCTCTCTGCACTCTTTTGGAAGATGACCACTATCTTCTCCTTGTGAGTCTGCATTTTTGATCCTCGTCTTAAGCTCGCAACGAAGGGGATGATGGAGAGTGCATGTCGCACTGTGTCTCACAGCATTAAGGCACATGACTGCAGGCCCTGGTCAGAGGCTAATTCAAGCAAATGATGCCAAGAGCCTACCAAATATATATTTGTACATATATATATATGTATATATCTATGATCCTGGCTTGGCATACTGGCTTTTCACCAGAGAGTCGTCAACAGGGATAATTTCCACAATGGTATCACGCTTCCAGGGCTGTTACTGCCTAGGGAGTGATTCTCCATGGGAAGTAGACATTAGCCTTCCTTCAGCGTGGATTAAGACGGAGTTAGATGGGATGTTGTGTTTTCCTCAGAGAAGCAGCGTGGCTCAGTGGAAAGAGTCCGGGCTTGGGAGTCAGAGGTCATGGGTTCGAATCCCGGCTCTGCCGCTTGTCAGCTGTGTGACTGTGGGCAAGTCACTTCACTTCTCTGTGCCTCAGTTACCTCATCTGGAAAATGGGGATTAAGACTGTGAGCCTCATGTGGGACAACCTGATTCCCCGGTGTCTACCCCAGCGCTTAGAACAGTGCTCTGCACATAGTAAGCACTTAACAAAAATACCAACATTAACTTCTAAGGGTGACTCATAGCAGCCTAGGGACAGAGAGAAGACAAAGATTCTCTCTTCCTTTATTAATAATAATTATTATTATTATTACTCTGGCATTTGTTAAGTGCTTACTATGTGCCAAGCACTGTTCTAAGCACTGGAGTAGATAGAGGGTAATCAAGCTGTTCGAAGTGGGGCTCACATTTTTAATCCCCATTTTACAGATGAGGTAACTGAGGCCCAGAGAAGTTAAGTAACTTGCCCAAGGTCAAGGAACTGGACCCCTTGGTCATTTAAGGACCAGATTTTCCATGTTGGATGTCTATGTCGAGCACCTTAAATCGCCCACACCGCTTAAACTTCACTACCCTGGGTCTAATGACTGCGTACTTAAACATCTATTTGTAAGTCCAACCCAGGGTGCACATTACAAGGTCAATTTGCACACTGATAGATAGCGGTCGCAGACCATCACATTGCAATCACGCACATTTACCAAGTGAAGCTTAAGCTTCACATTTTACAAATTTGGACCTAAAGTTGTGGGAGTGAGTTTTCTGTAATTGAGTTTTATTCTATATTTGTTTTCCTGTAATTAGCTTTTTGTAATTAAGTTTTAGGTGCCTCATTTACTCGGCCACTCAAATAAAATGAATTAGTATGGTTATTAAGCAATTTTCGGGATGTTGTTGTTTTAAGAGTTCCTTCACTGCATCTTAAAATAAATGTATTTTGGTTAGATCTGAATTTCCTCTGCCTAATTCTATTTGGGAGCAGCAAATTGCTGTCATGCTGTTACTGGTGAGGGTCTTGTTAAGCCAAAGGATGTTTTTCATTTCTACTCCTATGCATGGAGTCAAGGGTTGGACTGAAATTGAACCAAAATGTCTCTGGTAATACAATAGACATATCGCCAAGGAGCATCTTGGTGAAGATGTTCTTTCACCAAGAGAAACGAAGCTGCTAAGAGAAGCAGCGTGGCTCAGTGGAAAGAGCCCGGGCTTGGGAGTCAGAGGTCATGAGTTCGAATCCCGGCTCTGCCACTTGTCAGCTGTGTGACTGTGGGCGAGTCACTTCACTTCTCTGTGCCTCAGTTACCTCATCTGCTAAATGGGGATTAACTGTGAGCCTCACATGGGACAACCTGATTACCCTGTATCTACCCCAGCACTTAGAACAGTGCTCTGCATATAGCAAGTGCTTAACAGATACCAACGTTATTATCATCTAAACCATTCAGGTAGCTTAAATATTAGGGTCTGAAAAATGAAGTCACCTGTAAGCAGATCTGAGAAACAGTGTTACCTAGTGGATAGAGCACAGGCCTGGGAGTCAGAAAGACCTGGGTTCTAATTCCTGCTCTGCCGAATGTCTGCTGCGTGACCTTGGGCAAGTGACACCTTCTCTGGGGCTCAGTTACCTCAACTGTAAAATGGGGATTAAGAGAGTGAGCCTCATGTGGGACAGGGACTGTGTCCAGCTTGATTAACGTGCATCTATCCCAGAACTTAGAACAGTCTTTGGCATATAGCAAGCACTTAATGACCATTACAGTAATAACAGTAATAATACTCTATGGCAATTATTAACGGCTTTACCCTAACCCGTAACCACAGGCAGAGTAACCTGAGTGGCCCCCTCTAAGCTCGTCAATGGGCAGGGACTGTCTCTATCTGTTGCCCATTTGTACATTCCAAGGGCTTAGTACAGTGCTCTGCATATAGTAAGCGCTCAATATATACTACTGAATGAATCTGAGAAGCAAAAAAAAAAAAAAATGTTGGTATTTGTTAAGCGCTTACTATGTGCCGAGCACTGTTCTAAGCGCTGGGGTAGACATAGGGGAATCAGGTTGTCCCACGTGGGGCTCACAGTCTTAATCCCCATTTTACAGATGAGGGAACTGAGGCACAGAGAAGTTAAGTGACTTACCCACGGTCACACAGCCGACAAGTGGCAGAGCTGGGATTCGAACTCATGAGCCCTGACTCCAAAGCCCATGCTCTTTCCACTGAGCCACGCTGCTTCTCCAGCGAGAAGCAGCGTAGGTTAGTGACAAGAGCACGAGCTTGGGAGTCAGAGGTTGTGGGTTCTAATCCCGGCTCCGCCACTTTATCAGTTGGGTGACTTTGGGCAAGTCACTTAACTTCTCTGTGCCTCAGTTATCCCCTCTGTAAAATTGGGATTGAGACTGCGAGCCCCATGTGGGACAACCTGATTACCTTGTACTTACCCCAGTGTTTAGAACAGTGCTTGGCACATAGTAAGTGTTTAACAAATACCATCGTTATTAAGTGCTTAATAATGCTAGCAGTGTGGCCCAGGGGAAAGAGCCCGGGCTTGGGAGTCAGAGGTCATGGGTTCGAATTCCGGCTCTGCCACTTGTCGCTTGTGTGACTGACTGTGGGCAAGTCACTTAACTTCTCTGTGCCTCAGTGACCTCATCTGTAAAATGGGGATTAACTGTGAGTCTCACGTGGGACAACCTGATGACCCTGTATCTCCCCCAGCGCTTAGAACAGTGCTCTGCACACAGTAAGCGCTTAACAAATACCAACATTATCATTATTATTATAAAACTGCTTGGCACACAGTAAGCGCTTAAGAAATACCATCATTATTCAGTGCTTAGAACAGTGCCAGTGCTTAGAACACTGTTTGGAACATAGTAAGTGCTTAACAACTACCATAATTATTAAAAAGAAAAAATTAGGGTTTGGGTTAAGTATTTACTCCAATAAATGCAACCAGAGAATGGGGGTTACATTGGAATCTGGTCTTCTAACAGTGACTGAGATTGCACTGCTAGACGAAAACACTAGAACTGGTCTGTTAAAAACTTACCATAATTAACGGTCAATCTGGGAATCAATCAATCGTACTTACTGGGCACTTATTGTGTGCAGAGACCTGGACTAAGATCTTGGGAGAATACAATTGAGAGAATAATAATAATAAAATAAAATTCAACAGAGTTGTTAGACACTCTCCCTGCCTACGAGGAGCTTACAGTTTAATGATAAGGCAGGCTAGCTCCTCACACAGATACGGGGGACAGCGAAAGTGTAAACTCCTTGAAAGCACTGGGCACAGCTTCACTTCCAAGCAGCTTATTCATTCAAAAGTATTTACTGAACGCTATGTGCAGAGCACTGTACTAAGCGCTTGGAATGTACAAATCGGCAACAGATAGAGACAGGCCCTGCCTTCTGACGGGCTTACAAGCTTAGTATGCTGCTCTGAAGACAGCTGGTGCTCAATTAGTACTACTGATTAATGAGCAAGTCACTTCTGGGTCTCAGTTTCCTCATCTGTAAAGTGGGTATTACACAGCGGTTATCCCTCCCTCTTAGACCATAAGCCCCATGTGGTCTAAGACCGGGCCTATCTAGTTGTACTGCATCTACAATTGCACTGAATGAGTGAATGAATGAACATTCATTCATTCATCCAATCCTACTTATTGAGTGCTTACTGTGTGCAGAGCACTGTACTAAGCGCTTGGAAAGTACAATGTGTAGCATAACGTTTGGCACATAGGAAGGGCTATCACTGTGAGCTCTAGACTGTGCGCTCCTTCTAGACTGTGAGCTTGTTGTGGGCAGGAATGTGTCTGTTTGATGTTATACCGTACTGTCCCAAGCGCTTAGTACAGCGCTTTGCACACAATAAGTGCTCAACAAATACGTCTGAATGAATGAATAGGGCTAATAGTAGTGAGGAGCAGCACAGTCTAGTGAGGAACAGCATGGCTTAGTAGAAAGAGCGTAGGCCTGGGATTCAGAGGACCTGGGTTCTAATCCTGGTTCTTCCAAATGTCATCTCTGTGACCTTGGGCAAGTCACTTAACTTTTCTGTGCTTCAGTTACCTCATATGTACAACAGGAATTTAGACTGTGAGCCCTACATGGGACACAGACTGTGTCCAACCTAATGAGCCTGTATCTACTCCAGTGCTTAGTACAGTGACTGGCACACAGTAAGCGCTTAAATACCATTAAAAATAATGAAAGACCCTGACTATGCCCTCATTTCTCCCATTCTCTCTCCCCTCTAGGGTCATGATCATCATCAATGGTATTTATTTAGTGCTTATTGTGTGCACAGCAATGTATCAAACCCTGGGGAAATTTCAATACAACAGAGTTGGTCAACACGTTCATGAGTCTAGAGGTGAGAGACAGATACTAATAGAAATAATTTTTTTATTATTACTATTATGGAATTTGTTAAGTGTGCACTATGTGCCAGGCACTGTAGTAAGTGCTGGGGTAGATACAAACAACTCGGGTTGGACACAGTCCCTGTCCCATGTGGGACTCACCGTCTCAATCCCCATTTTACAAATGAGGAAACTAAGGACTAGTGAAGTGACTTGCCCAAGGTCACACAGCAGACAAGTGGCAGAGCGGAGATTAGAACTCATGACCTTCTGACTCCCAAGCCCGTGCTCTATCCACTATGCCATGCTGCTTTGTAATTCGTAATTTATAAATATGCACGTAAGTGCCGTGGGGTTGAGAGTGGGGGGTGATAAGGTCACAGAACCAAGTGTACTATGTTGCCTATGCACTTTCATTCATTCATTCAATAGTATTTATTGAGCGCTTACTAGGTGCAGAGCACTTTACTAAGCACTTGGAACGTACAAATACGCAACAGATAAGAGACAGTCCCTGCCCATCGATGGGTTTACAGTCTAATCGGGGGAGACAGATGGACAAAACTAATAGCAATAAATAGAATCAAGGGGATGTACATCTCATTAACAAAATAAATAGGGTAATAAAAATATATACAAATGAGCGGTCGAGCACAGTGCTGAGGGGAGGGGAATGGGGGGGGGGGGAGCAGAGGGAAAGTGGGGGAAAAGGGGGCTTAGCTGAGGGGAGGTGAAGGGGAGTAGAGGGGGGGCAGAGGGAGCACAAGGAAAAGGGGAAGCTCAGTCTGGGAAGGCCTCTTGGAGGAGGTGAGCTCTCTGTAGGGGGCACTTGGGTCTGTATACCTTAAGAACCTTATATTCACCCCATTGCCAGCTCCATAGCAATTGAGCAGACACGCTTACACTCTCCATTTACATCTTCGGGAATTTATTTTAATGTCTGTCCCCCCCTTCTAGACCGTGAGCTCTTTTAAGGCAGGGGATGGATCTTCCATCCCTACCGTACAGCTCTCATACAAGCAGTATACAATAAATACTCCATAGACACCATTATTGATTGATCAATACATACCAATATTATTACCGTTCTAGCCTAGAACTTTCTAGAACAGTGATGATTACTGAAAGCAAAGACTTAGGAACTCCAAGCAACCTATGAATCATCACTACCTTGCAGCTCTTGATGACTCTGACAAAATTGATACCTAAGGGAATAAACCTTGAGTCATTTTAAACGAGGAATCTGACATGCAAGGAAAAAGTGATCTAATGCTAAACACATCGAAAGAAACTAAACCAAAGACCTTAATTCATTCTGAAAGAGTGCATATGGACCCATACTTATATCCACAAAACCAATGAAAAGTGTCCATGGCTCTACTTTTATTAATAATAATAATAATAATAATAATGTTGGTATTTAAGTGCTTACTATGTGCAGATCACTGTTCTAAGCGCTGGGGTAGACACAGGGTAATCAGATTGTCCCACACGAGGCTCACAGTCTTCATCCCCATTTTACAGATGAGGTAACTGAGGCACAGAGAGGTTAAGTGACTTGCCCACAGTCACACAGCTGACAAATGGCGGAGCCGGGATTCGAACCCATGACCTCTGACTCCCAAGCCCGGGCTCTTTCCACTGAGCCACGCTGCTTCTCAGACTTTTAATCAGTCAGGGAAGCAGTGTGGCCTCGTGGACAGAGCATGGATCTGGGTGTCAGAGGACCTGGGTTCTAATCCAGAGATTAGAGAATCCCGGCTCTGCCACTTGTCAGCTGTGTGACCGTGGGCAAGTCACTTAACTGCTCTGTGCCTCAGTTACCTCATCTGTAAAATGGGGATTAAGACTGTGAGCCCCACGTGGGACAACCTGATTCCCCTGTGTCTACCCCAGTGCTTAGAACAGTGCTCTGCACATAGAAAGCGCTTAACAAATACCAACATTATTATTATTATTATTATTAATCCACTTTAGTCCACGTTTAGACTGTGAGCCCGTCATTGGCCAGGGATTGTCTCTATCTGCTGCCGGATTCATTCCAAGCGCTTAGTACAGTGTTCTGCACATAGTAAGCGCTCAGTAAATACTATTGAATGAATTGAATGAATAATCCCTGCTCCACCACTCATCTGTTGTGTGATTTTGGACAAGTCACATAACTTCACTGGGTGTCAGTTACCTTAGCCATAAAATGGGGATTTAGACTGGGAGCCCCATCTGGGAAATGGACTGTGTCCAACCTGATTAACTTGGATCTACGACAGTGCTTAGTACACTGCCTACCACAGAGTAAGTGCTTAACAAACACCACAAAATAAAAAAAAGTCAAGAAAGGAATCACTTAAAGATGATAAGAGCATTTGAACAATCTTCTGCATAGACTGCTGGCCTTCAAGGTTAAAGCCTGTGAAGAACATCCATCTAACCCACGAACACACAAAGACATGACCTTCAACTTGAAAAGAAGACATCACTGAATTAAGATGCTTCCTATTAAGACTGGGCTTTAAGCTCCTTTTGGACAAGGATCAGGTCTATCAACTCCCCTGAACCGTACTCTCCCAATCACTCAGTACAGTGCTGTGCACACAGTAAGCGGTCACTAAGTACCATTGATTAAGACATATTAGCAGAGATCAGGCATATGCTCAGATGCCAGCAGATATCAATATTAGGAACGTTAAAAAACTGTCAACACTGGTTCAAATATGTTACCTTTCCCTCTTCAACAAGACCAAAAGATCCACTGTGGATATTATCTTGGAATCTCCCTGTCTCTCTCGGTGAGTTCAAGTCAGTCAAATGACCACCCTCTCAGAAATGAATGATCTAAGATGGCTGAAGGTGAGGAGGATGAGGAGGGGAGAAAAGGAGAACAGGCAACTTTACAAGTTTGGACTTTTTTTTTTGACCGAGTGAAAAGCTTCTTGTTTTGTAATGGACTCTATCCTCACTAAAAGTGGTCAAAATAGCACAGGATTTTAAGTAGGGCTTTGAGGTCTGTCCTAATGAGACTGCTGTAATGTTTTTTGACACAACTTTATGCAGGAATGGAAGGGATATAAAATGAGAGATAAGTCATGCAGACAGGCTATTTTTGCTAGGAGCCTGGGATCTACAATCAATGGTATTTATTGAGCACTTACTTTGAGCTTAAATCTGTACTACACATTCTTTAGTGATTTATTTAAATTAATGCCTATCTCCCCCTCTAGACTATAAGCTCCCAGGGAATGTCTGTTTACTGCTGCTCCCTTTATTCATCCCCCCTCTCACCCCCACAGCATTTATGTCCCTATCTGTAATGTACTTATTTATATAATGTCTGACTCCCACTCTAGACTGTAGCTCATTGTGAGCAGGGAATGTGTCTGTTATCCCGTGGTACTGTACTCTCCCAAGTGCTTAGTTTGGGGAAGCAGCACTGCGTAATGGATAGAACACGGGCCTGGGAGTCAGAAAGTCATGGGTTCTAATCCTGGCTCCACCACTTGTCCGCTGTGTGGCCTTGGGCAAGTCACTTGATTTCTCTGTACCTCAGTGACCTCATCTGTAAAATGGGGATTAAGACTGTGGGCCCTCTGTGGGACAGGGACTGCATCCAACCCAATTTGCTTGTATCCACCCCAGTGCTGGCACATACTAAGTGCCTATCAAATGCCATTATTACTACTATTATTATTACAAGGCTCTGCACACAGTAAGTGCTCAATAAAGACAACTGATTGGTTGACTTTACTATGGTGCCAGGGGATGAGAAGCCAAGGCTGGAGGGGAAATCCAGTGTTTTGTGGATCCAAATATATTTAGCAGGGAATGTGTCAGTCATATTGTCATATTGTACTCTCCCAAGCACTTAGAACAGTGCTCTGCACATAGTAAGTGCTCAATAAATAGGAGTGATTGATATTTAGCTCTTCTGCTTGACACAATCCCCATTCGTGTTTGGTTTGATACTTAATTTTGGATTTCCTCCTCATGGTCTCAGTTCAGAGTTGGGTTTTTGTACCAAAATGTTCTGTGCTGGCTGAACAAATGCAGCCATGAACTTTATTCTAAATTCCCCTCCACTTCCTGCCCCTGCTCTACTGTACTAAAACAACAATAATAACAATAATAATAATTGTGGCTTTTGTTAAGCACTTCCTCTGTACCAGGGGCTATACTAACAATGGGAAAGATACAAGATAATCAGGTCTCACATGGGTGGGGGGGCACAGATTAAGTAGAAGAGAGACCAGATACTGAATCCCCATTTGGCAGAGGGAACTGAGGCACAGAGAAGTTAAATGACTTGCCCAAGGTCAAGGTCACACGGCAGTCTAGTGGTGAAGCTGGGATTAGAGCCCAAGTTCTCTGATTCCCAAGCCTGTGATCTTTCCACCAGGCCAACTGCTCCTCAGTAGTCCATTTTCACTACTATCTCCCATCACACTGTAACTATGCTCACACACTTGGCGATTCAACCAACTAACCAAGACCTAAGTGGAAAATAAAAGTCATCAAAGTCCGCTTGCAACTGCACTCTTGGCGAAGCAGCTACAATCAATCAGTAAATCAATCGTATCTACTGAGCATTTACCGAAAGCAGGGTGCTGTACTAAGCACTTGGGAGAGTATAATAAAACAGAGTTGGTAGACATGTTCCCTGCTCGGGGTCTACCATTATAACTCCCTTGGCTCCCTGATAAAATTTTTCAGGTTATACATCGATGACTATTTTTCTACTGACAACTCGAAGTATTCAATCCTACAACTGGGAAGGGTATATTGTTTTTTTTTTTTAAATTAGAGGGCTGGCTAAAAAGTAGTTCTAAAAAAGGTAGAAGTAGGCATAATATATTTCAAACTGGGGTATGCCAATCTGAACCTTGCAGAGGGAGAAAGTGAAAGTGTTTTAGAATTCAGAAACTTGAGACCTCTCACCAACACACACACCCGATCCTTACCATCTGCTCCAGTTAAAAATCAATGGAAATGGAATGGAGCTGGTAGTTCAGATAAAGTGCAATTGCACCAATGCCACATGCATTTTTAATGCCTCATCTAAAATGTACTATTTGACCTCAAAATAACTTTGCTGAGAGTTAGTGTCATCTGCTTTTTTCATTTTACATGACATCATTTTTAACCTCTTGCTTCATTTTTTTGCTCTCTATCCTCAGAAGCATTGCTGGTCCAAATCTAATTAGGCACAAATACATTTTAATCAGCCAATTTAAGGTTAAATACCCAGAAAAATCATTAACCCACAAATGAACTCTGGTCACATGATATGATGAGTTAAGCTGCAGTATATACATCGAGTCAATCGATGGTATCTATTGAGTGATCACTGTGCAGAGCACTATACTAAGCACTAGGAAGAATACAACAGAGACACATCCCTTGACCACAATGAGCTTTAAGTCTAGAGGGGGAGGCAGACATTAATATAGATAAATAATTTATAATGTATAACGTAAAGATACGTACAGAAGTGCTGCGGAGTTGAGGGTGGGATGAACAACAAATGTCAAAAGGTCACAGATCCAAGTGCATAGAAGATGGAGAAGTGAAAGGGGTCAGGGGAAAAGAGGCCTTAAATAAGGAAGACCTCCTCCCCAGCAGAGCCAGCATATTCAACTCCACTGTTTTCCCACTCCGCATTTAATTCTTGCTTACCGGCATTCCGTTGGAGGTGGACTTTTGAGGGGTTTAGCCAACTTAGTTATTCTAAACACAACTGGCAACACATGCCCAGCCTGTGATGATCATCCAGGCTGTGATGATCACAGAACTTCAGTCTGACCCTGTGTCTCCTTTCCAAAGCAAAGGCCATTTTGGGAATACTGTGGAGCACTGATCTGTAGTCCCACTCTCAAAGTAACACACGAAGTACCTCCTTACAGGGACCGGAAACCCAGAATCTAGCCCAACTCATTCTGGCCTTAGCCACTTTCTTCTCATCCTGAAGTCTCTTGGGCCTAGTGATGGCAGCAGGGAGACATAAGGCGTCAATGCTGAATGAAAAGGGGCCAGAAACCAGTTTCTGAGCTTTCCCGAGTCTAAGTAGGCCTCTCCCCAAGGAACACAGAACTTAAGAAAGTGACCAAGAGGAAAAGGGGTCTCTGACTCTGAGAAGAAACACCGTAAGCTCGTCCTCTAGATCATAAACTCGTGGGCAGGGAATGTGTCTGTTTATTGGTTTACTGTACTCTCCCAAGTGCTTAGTACCGTGCTTTACACACAGTAAATGCTCAGTAAATACAATCCACTGAAACGCAGCGTGGCCAAAGAACATGCAGTCATGTCTTGTGGACTCTGAAGAAACGCTGTCTTATAAGACCATATGCTCGTTATGGGCAGGGAACGTGTCTATCCACTCTATTATACTGTACTCTCCTAAGTGATTTGTACAGTGCTCTGCACACAGTGAGCACTCAATAAATACCACTGACTGAATTAAGTAGTGCTATCCATACTCCAAGGGTGGCAGGTCTCTACTTGAGAGGCAATTTGGTCTAACAGAAAGAGGTGGGGACTGCAAGTCAGAAGATCTAGGTTCTAATCCCACTATTGTCATTCATTCATTCATTCAATAGTATTTAGTGAGCGCTTACTTTGTGCAGAGCACTGTACTAAGAACTTGGAAAGTACAATTCGGCAAAAGATAGAGACAATCCCTGCCCAGTGACGGGCTCACAGTCTAATCGGGGGAGACAGACAGCAAAGCAAAACAGAACAAAACAAAAACAAGACATCATCATCAAGATAAACAGAATCAAGGGGATGTACACCTCACTGCCATTGGTCCACTGTGTGACCTAGACATATCAGAGCTTCGGCTTCTTCATCTGTGAAATGGGGATAAGTACGATTGTGAGCCCCACGAGGGCCAGGAACCGTGTCCGATTTGATCGCCGATACCTACCCTGGAACTCGGTACATACTAAGCATTTAAGAAATTCCGTAATTAAATATTTAACCATCTCTCCGTACAGTGCCGAAGTATGATACCCACTGACTCAGAAAAATAAGATCTCAGTCCCAAGGGCCCCATTTCTTTCTCTACTAAAATCTGTTGTGCAGTTGCATGCAGGTTATTTCATCTCTCGGGGCCTTAGTTTCCCAGTCTCCTGACATAACTGCACCATGACCTGATTCTTCCTCCTGTTCTCTCGCTTGATAAATCACCCTTGTCTGTTTGTTCTCCCTGTTATAATGCAAGCTCCTCGAGGACAAGAATTGGGGCTTGAGTCTGTTATGCTCTCCCAAGTGCTCAGTACAGTACTTTGCACTCAGTGCTTAAATACCTCTCGTTGATTAGACACTAAAATATAACCTAAAAAAACCTTCATAACACACCCAAAATAATTAACCAGGGGAATTTTGTAGTTTCAGGATTTCTTGTACAGAAGTCCTTTAAAAGTACGGTGCTTCAAATGAGTCGTTTACTGGGAGCAGGTTTTATTAAAGAAGGCGGCAACTTTTTAACTATGTCAGAATTTTGACAGCCCAAGTTAAGCAAGAGATCAATAATTATCAGCAGAAATACATTGACTTTCACAGGCATGATACAATTTATATTATAATAAGTATACACCTGCCATTAAGAGTAGGTTTGATGACGAATTTTTCCTGAAGAGAACTTTGGAAAAATAAAAGGTGAAAATTTTCACCTTTAATTCTAAAAGGTAAAAATTTTTATATGTAAGATAGCCATTTTTACGTGTTGTGTATGATTAAAATTACTTTTGATTTTTCCCTTTTGTTGCCAGAAGTACCATTTTGGATTTGTTACAGAACAATAGCTTATGGAGAAAAGTATTTCATTTAATTTTTTATTATAATAAAATTGACAAGATGCCTATTTTGAGCTCATCTAAGCTAGAATGCTTTTATACCTGTCAAAAATTCTTCACAATCCTACAGTTATACTGGTCCTTTCAGGTTTCCTGACTCCCAGGCCCATGCATTTTCCTCTAGCAGCTTCTCTTACGAACAAAGGTATTCAAAGGCCTTTCAAAAAATATCCTTTTTCATTTATAGGAGTACATTTAAATGTTTTGAGATTCTGAGGGAAGACATATTTTAAGTAAAAAGAAGTATCACTTGATCATTATGATAGGGCAATTTCCACAGTCAGAATGAAGTATTCTTTCAGGATGAAAAAAAAACCATCAGTCAAAGTACACTGACAGCAACTGGAAAAAAATGAACTTTCTTCCATTGGATAAAGGATAATTAAAGTCAGCTACATGGATCAAAGTTGCTCTAAATCAAAGCACAGTGGTGGTTTTCCTCTGTTTGTAATAATTCTGCTCTAAAGAACAGCACTTAGCCAATCTGGATTTATAAATTTTGACCTTAAATTGATTTCACTGGGTTGATTAAAAAATGTGAGTTAAAATAAGCACAACTATTGAACTGATTGTTACCATTAGTTAAAAAAGCAGGTAACTCTAATGAAACTACATCTCATGTGCATCACAAATTGTCGGTAATTACATCTTCTCCCTTTTATGATCCCATGTGACCTCAAAAAGCCAACCGATTACTGTTCCAAATAAATTGCTTTAGGAGTTTGAATCAAGTTACTGCAGCATGCCAAAGCAGTCCATTTGCTGAGTCTATAGAGTTCTTATTCGATCTTCTTTACTCAAAAACTCATGATTCAGGAACCGCAGTAGCGGACAGTTGTTTTGGTTTGTACCAATGCCAAACGGAACCTTTATCTTGCTTGATTTAGCATTTCTACTACGACCCAGCCCCCTGGCTTTGCTCCTCTGATTCCAACTTACTCACTGTACCTCGATCTTATCTGTCTCACCCCTGACCCTTCGCCCATATCCTGCCTCTGGTCTGGAACTCTCTCCCCCTTCATATATGACAGTTCACCACTCTGCCTATCTGCAAAACGTTACTAAGGTCATATTTCCTTCAAGAGGGATTCCCCAATTAAGCTCTCGGTTCCTCGGCTCCCGCCCCGCCCCGGCCCACAACCTTCTGTGTCATCTTTGCACTTGGTTCTGCGACCTTTACGTATTTGATATTTGCCCCACCCTGAGCCCCCCAGCACTTATACACATATCTATAAATTATGTTATATATATTTTTTTTAGATTAATGTCTGTCTCCCCCTCTAGACTTCAAGCTCCTTGTGGGCAGGGAACGTTTCTACCAACTCTGTTGTACTGTACTATTTCAAGCCCTTAGTATAGTGTTCTGCACATAGTAAGCACTCATTAAATACTATCGATGGATTAAAATCATATCTCCTCCAAGAAGCCTTCCCTAAGCTCTCATATTCCCCTACTCCCTCTCCCTTCTGCGTCACCCTTGCAGTTGGATTTGTACCCTTGAAGTTCTTGATATTCACTCCCTCTCCATCCCTACAGCTCATGTACACTTACGTTCCTGTCCGTAATTTATTTTAATGACCGTTTCCCCCTCTGGAGTGTAAGATCCTTGTAGGCAGGGACCCATCTACCAACTCTATTACATTGCAGTTTCCCAAGTGCTTAGAACAATGCTCTGAACACAGTAAGTACTCAGAAAAACACCATTATCATTGATGGTATTTATTGAGGGCTTACTGTGTGCAGAACACTGTACTAAACATTTGGGAAACTACAATAAAACCATTGGTAGACAAGTTCTCTGCCCACAGCGAGCTTACAGTCTAGAGGGGGAGACAATCATTAATATAAATAATTAATAATTGTATAATAATAATATGTAAGTGCTATAGGGCTGAGGGTGGGGCAAATATCAAATGCCCAAAGAATACAGACCTGAGTGCAGAGATGACACGAAAGGGAGAGGGAGCTAGAATAATAATAATAATAATAATTGTATTTGTTAAGAGCTTATTAGGTGTTAGGCACTGTACTAAGCGCTGGGTCGGATGCAAGTAAGTGGGGTTGGATACAGTCCCTGTCCCACATGGGGCTCACAGTCTCAATTCCACTTGAAAGATAAGGTACCTGAGGCACAGAGCAGTGATTTGCCCAAGGTCACACAGCCGACAAGTGGCAGAGCCAGAATTAGAACCCAAGACTTTCTGACTCCCAGGCCCAACTTCTATCTATTATGCCATGCTGCTTAATCAGGGTAGGCTTTTAGAAGGATAAATATGACCGACACTGAAAGTGGACTGTAAAGCATTAAAATGACTCAAATACCAAAGTATGAGACAATATTCCTTTCCCCGCTCCTAGGAGTACCTGCTATATAAATTCAAATTCGAAGACCTGAACAGTCTGCAATCCTTTCTCTGGGAGCATTAGTTGATCTTTTCAATATCAAGTCTAAAAGGTAACCGACCAATTGTTACCAGTTGGTCAATACTAATAATAATGGCACTTGTTAAGCGCTCACTATGTGCCAAGCACTGTTCTAAGTGCTGGGGGGTGGGGGTACAAGGTAATCAGGTTGTCCTACGTGGGGCTCATAGTCTTAATCCCCATTTTACAGATGAAGTAACTGAGGCACAGAGAAGTTACGTGACTTGCCCTAGGTCCCACAGCTGATAAGTGGCAGAGGCGGGATTAAAACCCATGACCTCTGACTCCCAAGCCCATGTTTTTACCACGGAGCCATGTTGCTTCTCCAGGTTAATGTTCCTAAATCACTTTGGCGGACAATTCCCTCCTGTATGTGACGAAACATATTGGTTAGCCCATATCATACGGAACAGAAAGGACCTTTTATCCATGACACAATCTAAAGCAAGGGGATAAATGCGTTTAATACCACACTTTGTCTATAGAATCTTTATCCCAAATGTCCTCTCCATCTTTTCCACTAGCCTCCTCTCCACCCCTACCCAAATCCAGGCTGGTGATAGCCATACCTTAGCGTAGTGTGGTTTTCCATCTTCATAGTGAATCTCAACATAATCAGACGAAAGCAAGCCACTGCAAAGAAAAGAACACAAAACTAGTGAGAACGCTATCTGCAACTCTGAGACACTAGCACATTTATTCATTTTTTAATTCTCTGGGGTAGTCAGGAACTAGGATGACTTGGATATATGAAATCCACTTCCAAAACACCTGTATTATACCATTTACCAGAACTGGCCAGAGCAGCTATCAAGGTGTAGAAGAGGCAGATTTGGGTTCTAGCTCCTATTGTTTCCTGGTCCACCCTCTGATAGTGGTGCTTCTTTGCAAGGGGAAAGAGTCAACCAATCAATCACATTTACTGATCCCTTGCTGTGTACAGAGCACTAAAGTAAGCACTTGGGAAAGTACAATGAACAGTCGGTAAACAGTCTTTGCCCACAATGAACTTAAAGTCTAGAATGGGAGAGAAATTACGGCACAGTGGATAGAGCACAGGCAGGGGAGTCAGAAGGGCAGGGGTTCTAATTCCAGTTCCACCACCTGGCTTGCTGTGTGACCTTGGGCAAGTTACTTCACTTCTCTGGGCCGCAGCTCCCTCATCTGTAAAACAGGGGTTGAGACTGTGAGCCCAGTGTGGAACAGGAACTGTAATGATGATGATGATGATGATTGTATTTGCTAAGCGATTACTATGTGCCAAGCACTGTTCTAAGCACTGGGGTAGATACAAGTAATCAAATTGTCCCACATGGGGCTCACAGTCTCAACCCCCATTTTACAGATAAGGTACCTGAGGCAAAGAGAAGTTAAGTGACTTGCCCAAAGTCACACAGCTGCTAAGTGGCAGAGCCAGGATTAGAACCCACGCCCTCTGACTCCCAAGCTCAGGCTCCTTCCACTAAGCCACGCTGCTTCTCTGTGTCCACCTGATTTGCTTGGCACATAGTAAGCACTTAACGAATACCACAGTTAACAATACTAATAAATAAATTACAGACATGGACATAAGTGCTGCGGAGCAGGTATTATGACAAAATGGAAACAGGATGGAAAGATGGAAACAAGAGCATAATTGACAAGATTTTTTTTTAAAGCATTGTTTTTGTTCTCAGAAAACGTGGTCAATGAGCTTGGCAAGCGTCAGATGGAATTCACATGAAAGAGGGGCATGAATTGCCCACAAACTGGAAAATGAATAAATGGAGGAGGTAGTCACTGAAATCTAGCAGTGGTAAAAGTATCTATTAAGTAATAATAATATGTATTTGTTAAGCGCTTTCTATGTGCAGAGCACTGTTCCAAGCACTGGGGGAGATACAAGGTAATCGGGTCGTCCCACGTGAGGCTCACAGTTAATCCCCATTTCACAGATGAGGCAACTGAGGCACAGAGAAGTTAAGTGACTTGCCCACCGTCACACGGCTGACAAGTGGCAGAGCCGGGAGTCGAACCCATGATCTCTGACTCCGAAGCCCAGGCTCTTTCGGGTGCAGCGCATTTCATTCAAGTGCTTTCCTAAATCAGGTTTCTCATTGCTACTGCAGGCCCACCAATTTGCTTGTGACCACCCCAGCGCTTAGCAGAGTGCCTGGCACAAAGTAGAGCATTTAAGCAGCATGGCGTAGTGGACAGAACACAGTCTTGGGAGTCAGAAGGTCATGGTGATTCCGCCACAGGTCTGTGTGATCTTGAGCAAATCACTTCACTTCTCTGTGTCTCAGTTCCCTCATCTGTAAAATGAGACGGTGAGCCCCACTTGGGACAGGGACCATATCCAACTCGATTTGCTTGTATCCACCCCAGCTCTTAGAGAAGCAGCGTGGCTCAGTGGAAAGAGCCCGGGCTTGGGAGTCGGAGGGCATGGGTTCGAATCCCAACTCTGCCGCTTGTCAGCTGTGTGACGGTGGGCAAGTCACTTCACTTCTCTGTGCCTCAATGACCTCATCTGTAAAATGGGGATTAATTGTGAGCCTCACGTGGGATGACCTGATTACCCTCTATTTCCCCCAGCGCTTAGAACAGTGCTCTGCACATAGTAAGCGCTTAATACCAACATTATTATTATTATTATTATTACAGGGGTTGGCACATAGTAAGCATTTAACAAATACCATTATAAATACATAAACACCACTATCATTATTATTATTATTCCTAGAGAGAAGTCTGTTAGAAATGGCAAGGAGGAGGCCACTGGTGACCTTAGAGAGAACAGTTTCTGTGGAGTGAAGGGGGAATAAGCCAGACTGCAGAGGGTCAAGGAGAGAATTGAAGGAGATAAAGTGTATGCAGTGTTGGACGAGTTTGGAAACAAATGGTAGGAGACAGATGGGTGAGAATGCAGTAGAGCCAGGGGAGGGTTTTGGGGGAGGGGTTGGGGGATACATGGGCATGTTGTAAAGCAGAGGGGATGAAGTCATTGGAGACGGAGCAGCTTCAGCCCCTCCTGATACCTAACAAAGCTCCTTCTGAAAAGGGTTCTCTTCAAAAACTGGGAAAACCTTTGAGGAGGAGACGAGGAGGGAAGAGGGGCCTTAAAGGGCCAGCCCTGAACTGAACACAACCTTCCTGGTATTAGTATGGAGACTTTCTGCACTGCATCCTAAACTTCCCCCAAGAGGATCTGCGGAAGATATTCTCGAGGTGCATCATGCAAATCCCCTTGCTCCCAGGCTTACCCTACTTTAAGTAAGGACAATTTTGCATTGTTCGGAAATTGACAAAAACCAGATTGGGATTCTTCCTTCTCCAAATACATCCCTCAACAAACTGAAAAGAAGAGCACGTAAAGGACTTGCAAGTTACGGCCCCGATGCCAAAATGAACACATTCGCTAAATAAAATAAAATTGTTTATCTAATTTTCCCTGCGATCAGCTGGCTAGTCATGAAGAAAAGGCATAAGGTACGAAAACATTAAAAGATTCTATTTCAACTACAGACTTAAAGAACTGTTCAACAGCCCATAACAATAGCACCGTCGGAAATGGCCAACAAATAAAACGTAATCTGTCATTCAGGAAACCCCACGTGCCCAAGGACTTTAATTGAAATCTCCGTCTGCCTCCACCAAGCTAAACCAATTAGAAATCTAATTCAAGACCGTTGCCCTTTTATTTCAGGGACTCAGAGAACAAACACAGGGACTCCTATTTAAGATGAAATGCAATAGTCAACTGAAGCGAGTAATGAACGTGCACCAAAGACTCTCACTGCAATGGATACATCCAATTAGGCAGAGCCTCACGTTTCTAGAATCTACATACAGAAATGGCCTTCTTTAAATTAGGGTTAGTTTTCTCCATTTGAATAAATCATGAAAAGTTCACCGTGATATTTTAGAAGCCTTTGATAGCTGGCTTCCCTTTCCTACATATAGTGTTTTCCTTTGAGAGACAAAGACGATTCACTTCAATTCAGTCGTATTTATTAAACTCTTACTGTGTGCAGAGCACTGTACTAAGCGCTGGGGAAACTACAATAAAGAGGGACAATGCCTGCCCACAACGAGCTCACAGTCTAGAGGGGAGAGATGGACATCAATACAAATAAAGAGACATCAGTAAAAATAAAGAGACAGATATATACCTAAGTGTGGTGGGCTGGGGAGGTGGGGAAGAGCAAAGGGTGAAAGTCAGGGCGACACGGGGGGGAGATGACGATGCTACTTGATAGGGAAGCCAATGGGACTAACTGGTGTGATAACAATCCTTTCCATGATGAAATCTCTCGTCCAGTTAGTAAATCAATCCATCATACTCTCGTCCAGTCAATACATCAATCCATCATATTTACTGAGCGCTGTGTGCGGAACACTGTACTAAGCACTTAGAGTGGCTCAGTGGAAAGAGCACGGGCTTGGCAGTCAGAGGTCGTGGGTTCTAATCCCGGCTCCATCACTTGTCAGCTGTGTGACTTTGGGCAAGTCATTTCACTTCCTCTGTGCCTCAGTTACCTCATCTGTAAAATGGGGATTCAGACTGTGAGTCCCATGTGGGACGACCTGATTACCTTAGATCTCCCCCAGCGCTTAGAACAGTGTTTGGCACAGAGTAAGCACTTACATGCCATCATGAATCACTTGGGAGAATACAATATAAGAGAGTGAGTAGACATATTCCCTGTCCACAGTGAGGTTACCATCTGGAGGGGGAGTCAGACTTTAACATAAATAAGTAAATAACCAATTGAATAAATCCAAAAAGCTTCGCAGAACTGAGGAGCTGCAGAGAGGAACTGATTCATGAGCTAGAGGTCTGCACCACCCATAAGTTCTCATCCCTTTCCATCAAGCTCTCATTGAGTAACGAACAAGTGGACAGGCAGATGTTCAGCAAGTTGTATCAATAATAATACTAACAATAATAATTGTAGTATTTGTTAAGCACTTATTAGGTGCCAGGTACTGTACTAAGCACTGAGGTAGATACAAGTTAATCAGGTTGGATGGTGTCTCTGTCCCACATGGGGCTCACGGTGTTAATCCCCACTTTGCAGATGAGGTAACTGAGGCACAGACAAGTAAAGTGACTTACCCAAGGTCACATGACAGATAACTTCAGGACCCAGGATTAGAGCCCAGATCCTTCTGAACTCCCAGGCTCGTGCTTTATCCACTAGGCCACAGTGCTTCCTTGAATAAGGTACATGGGAGTTGACCGTCATCAGGCAAAAATGGTCCTCGGGTAGGCTATCTCATCTAGCCGGTATATGTTTTATTGGCCATATTTTCTTAGCCTCCTGCTCCAGGCTGGGAAGGATTCAGGAGAAGGCTCCTCTGCTCCCCTTTCACCTGGATTCCAGGGTTCTCCACATGGGAGAGACGCTGCCCCGTCCGCCCCTCTTACCAGGATTCCCACGAGCCCCTGCTCCAGTCCGAGAAGGACTGAAACGACCGTCAGCAGGAGGGCTTCTCAACCTTGGGAAGGTCGGGAAGACCACCACCCTGGCTGCGGCCAAGACTTCCGGGGCTGCTGGGCCGAGCCGGGAGGAGCCTGAAACCCTGCCACTTCAGTCCTATTTATCTTCCTCTTCGTCTTTACTATTTCTGTTTCATTTTTCCTCACGTATCTGTTGTCGACCCCGACTTCTACACCTTATTCATAGACTATGTGCTCCTTGGGGACCAGGAATCAGGTCTATAGCACAATTCTGTACTTCTTTCCCACTATAAGAATAAGAACAGTCACAGTAAGAATGATTGTGGTATCTGTTATAATAATGTTGGTATTTGTTAAGCGCTTACTATGTGCAGAGCACTGTTCTAAGTGCTGGGGTAGATAGGGTAATCAGGTTGTCCCTCGTGAGGCTCACAGTTAATCCCCATTTTACAGATGAGGGAACTGGGGCACAGAGAAGTTAAGTGACTTGCCCACAGTCACACGGCTGACAAGTGGCAGAGCCGGGATTCGAACCCATAACCTCTGACACCCAAGCCCGGGCTCTTTTCACTGAGCCACGCTGCTTCTCTATTTGTTATGCCCTTACTTAACACTGTGCTAAGCATCAGGGTGCTAAACATTCCCCCTCTAGACCATAAGCTCGTTGTGAGCAGGAAGTGTGACTATTACATTGTTGCATTATACTCTCCTAAATGCTGTGTACTCGGCACACAGTAAGTGCTCAATAAATACGATTGATTGACTGATGGACTGGGCTGGACACTATAAAATCAGATCAGTCCCAGTCCCGATCCCACCCAATGCTCACAGAAAATGTCAAGTGCTTGAAATTTATTCTAAAGTCACTTTTGCTTTGGCAATCCCCCTGGTATGTCACTGTTCTAGGCATTTTCTGAAAATGAAAACTATTAGTTCTGGTTTATAGAATTAAAAACATTATGTTATCATTGTGTCAACACAACAGTGCAATGCAAATATTTTCCTAGAGCACCTCACTATATACATATGTGCATCTTTTGTCTTGGGTTTTACCTAACGACATTGAATTTTTCCTACAAAAAAGGGAGGAAGAATAGGTATTTAATCCCCAGTCTACAGATGAGGAAAATGAGGCACCGATAAGTTAAATGACTTTAATCCCAGCAGGCCCTCAACAAATACTACTACTACTTAGTTTACTGTACTCCCCTAAGTGCTTAGTAGAGTGTCCTGCACAAAGCTCTCAATACAAGTCACTGCTTGGTTTATTGCCCGATGACTATCACCACTACAGAGTGAACTCCTGAAATGCCCATCCTGGGGTCAGTGACTTTATGGAGTGAAACCTATGCTCTACCCTTATTCATTCAATAGTATTTATAGTATTTATTGAGCGCTCACTATGCGCAGAGCACTGTACCAAGCGCTTGGAATGTACAAATCGGTAACAGAACAATAATACGGGTAGGGTAAAGCCTACCCTGAGGCTGTAAAGCTCTTTGTACAACCGGGTCAACCAACTTTATTCCAGGGCTTGGAACAGTGCTTGGCACATAGTAAGTGCTTAACAAATAGCATTACTATTATTTTCCTATATTCTCCCGAGAACTTAGTACAATGCTCTGCACGCAGTAAGTGCTCAATAAATACCAACTGACTGATGTACTCTTCATATGTTTTGGAGGAGCAGTCATCCTTTTTTTTTAATGGTACTTGTTAAGCATTTACTATGTGCCAAGCACTTACTAAGTGCTGGGCTAGATAAAAGATGATAAGATAGGACACATTCTCTTTCTCACCTGCAGCTCACAGTCTATGTCAGAGGGAGAAGGATTTAATCCCCATTTTACAGATGATGAAACTGCGGCACAGAGAATTTAAATGACTCGCCCAGGGTCACACAGCAGACAAGTGGCGGAGCTGGGATTCGAACCCAAGTCCTCTGACTCCCTGCCCGTGCTCTTTCCACTAGGCGACGCTGCTTCCTTATTTTAAAAGTTCTACGACTGGGGCAAAAGACATGGGAATTATGAACGCTGAAGTTTGCGAGGTTGCCATACTGTCAGGGAAAACCAGAGTTAGTTCCCACAACACTGCACCCAAATTATGCAGATATGCTTTGTGCCAAAATTTAGGTGCACTAGGACAAATTGTAAAGCAATCATTACAAATGGCTATGCACCATTTTCAAAAAGCAAATTAAAGAGTGAGCCTTGGCGGGATTCACTGAGTGACCCTAACTGATACATTCTTCCAAGAAGAGTAATGAAAAGCTATTTTCTGATTTAGTTTGCTTTTTTGCAACCCCGCAAAGGTGTTTTTGTTAAACTGAGAGCCTTTTAGTTACAGCCAGGTGAAACTTTGGACACTACTGTGAAATATTTGACTGATGCTAGAGAAGTCCAGGCACTCAAGAGGAAAATGGCTAGATTCTATGGGAACAACACAAATACTAATTTTGATGGTGCTGAAAGGTAGGGTATTTTTTAAAAAACTGAAAGGCCTTTTTGAGAAGTGATACAATTGATGTCGGTTGTGCTCCCTTATACAGCATAATGAAATTCAATCTGCTGTCAACTGTCTAGCTTTTGAACTGGAAAAAATACTTAGGAGGTGCTTATTTGCTAACTCTTATACCCTTAGAGCAGAAAAACTAAAAGGATTTGGAAACTGTTTCTTGGTGTGATTCTTTTATTTGAGCCAAATATCCAGTCATTCACAAAACATTTAACCAAAGCCCACCTTCTGAACCCCGACTTAAATTCGTCCCTAGTCAAATGGCAGCATTTCAGCAAATCGTTTTAAAAATTGAGTCGGAAAGTATTTTCACTCTTGAGACATTTAGTGATTTGGAATAAAATTTCATCCAGCGAGGCTGCTTTCAAGTGAACTTCAGAGATAGGAAAGAGTAGTAACGAACACTGTGAAACTAATTGTATTTCTTGGAAGACCTTAAGTTTTTTGAGAGGGGTTTCATTAAGGTACACTCTGGAAGGGCAACATGACAAGAAAATGGATTTTTTTTTCAGGAAAACTTCTTTTTTATTTCTTTAAATTTGACACAGACCTATTTAATAAGTTTTCATTCTCTACTCGATGCTGCGCCAATGAAAGTACTTTGATGGGGAATGTTACAAAAACATCGGTTGGTGAGTGCTGAATTGGTCACTACCATTTCAAAGAAAATGACACTGATCATAGAATACTTCAAAAACAATTCCTTTTACATTGTTCCTCCCTGGGCTTAGTGGAAAGAGCATGGGCTTGGGAGTCAGAAGGTCCTGGGTTCTAATTCAGGCACTGCCCACTGTCTGCTGTATGACCCTGGGCAAGTCACTTCACTTGGCATTACCTCATTATCTTATAATACCTCATTACTTAGTTACCTCATATCTGTAAAATGGGGATAAAGACTGTGAGCCCCACTGGGACAACCTGATTACCTTTTATCTTTCCCACTGCTTAGCATAGTGCTTGGCACGTAGTAAGCACTTAAATACCATTATTATTATTACTACTGGGACTGATTTTTTGGATGAACAGGCTCTCTCTCTAAAGAATGAACTGTGGACATCAGAAAAAAAACTCAACTTCATGTACCAGTGCTTCTAATTTTACAAATCACCAAAGAAAATTTCAGTCCCACCACTCTGAGGTTATACAATTTTCTAAAATCTGCTACTGAATAGCTGAAGAAAATCATTTGGAGGGTAAAATGAATGTTGCAAAATTAGCTTCCTGAAAATGATTCTTAAATGTGGAGAGCTATGTGGAAAATGCCAAGTGCTTGAAATTTATTCTAAAGTCACTTTTGCTTTGGCAATCCCCCTGGTATGTCATTGTTCTAGGCATTTTCTGAAAATGAAAACTATTAGTTCTGGTTTATAGAATTAAAAACATTATGTTATCATTGTGTCAACACAACAGTGCAATGCAAATATTTTCCTAGAGCACCTCACTATATACATATGTGCATCTTTTGTCTTGGGTTTTACCTAACGACACTGAATTTTTCCTACAAAAAGCAAATTTTCATTTGGTAATTGTCTCTGATCTAGGAGGGGGAGTTGAAGGGGCTCTAAAGACCCCTGGATTTGTTGTGTCTAACACTGATGAGTTTTGTAGATTCCATACACAGCTAAATTTTCTCCATTTTACTGCCACTGGTGGCATATCCATGTTGTGGTACTTTCCCTAATGGGAAGCTCCGTCCCATCTCCCTCTTTGGCTTATGGAAAATCTGGTCGATCCACATCAAAAGTTTGGTTTCAACCTTGTTGGGAGCCGAGGTGTTGGAGCCCATTTTGAGTTTCCTGCCATTCCAGAAGCTTACCTCACTCATCCTCACTTCTCCACAGATTATCCTAAGTGTTGCCTATCCGCTTGGATCTGTACCTTTAAGCACCTGATATAATAATGTTGGTATTTGTTAAGCGCTTACTATGTGCAGAGCACTGTTCTAAGCGCTGGGGGAGACACAGAGTGGGGCTCACAGTCTTCATCCCCATTTTCCAGATGAGGTAACTGAGGCACAGAGAAGTGAAGTGACTTGCCCACAGTCACACAGCGGACAAGTGGCAGAGCTGGGATTCGAACTCATGACCTCTGACTCCCAAGCCCGTGCTCTTTTTCACTGAGCCACGCTGCTTCTCAATGCAGGCCACCCTCAGCCCCACAGCACTTATGTTCAGAGCCAAATCCATTCATTTTAATGCCCGTCTCCCCCTATATCCTGTGAGCTCTTTATGGGCACGGAACCTATCTTCCAACTCTCTCTTGTTGAATTCTCCCAGGCAGAGAGTACAGTGTTCTGGAGACCGCTCACTGTTCTTCCAAGCTCTTAGTACTCTGTTGTACTCTTCCAGGGGCTTAGTACAGTGCTCTGCACACAGTAAGCGCTCAATAAATACCACCGATGATGATGCTCTGAACATGGTGTGCGCTTACTAAATACTGTCGATCGACTGATAATGTTTCTGACAAAAGAAAGAAGCAGAAGATCATCACCCTCATTGCAAAATTTACTCAAAGGTCAGGCTCCTTCAGGGGCAATTTTTCTTCTTTGCTAAAATGCAAGGCTGATCATTTTTCAATAGATTCAAAACGAAAGGACACAGTTCTTCCCACAGTAGGTGGTAAGCATATGGGATTTTGCAGGCAAGCATCTCAGTAGGGGTAAAAGGGGTGTGAATCAATTCATGGAAGAGGGAGCCATAATGGGTTAGAAAAGGTAAGTGATTTTCATGGCCCACACCTAACCTACTGGATGGACCTCAAGAAGTACCATCAGCCCACTGTTTCTTCTTGCATTAATTAGTTCATTCATTCATTCATTCAATGGTGTTTATTGAGCCTTTACCGTGTGCAGAGCACTGTATGTACTAAGCATTTGGAAAGTACAATTCTGCAACAAATAGAGTAAATCCCTACCCACAATGGGCTCACAGTCTAGAAGGGGGGAGACAAACATCAAAACAAGTAAACAGGCATCACTAACATCAATAGAAATACACAGAATTACTGTCACTGGTCTGAACCAGAAATTACATTTCTTAGGCTCTGAAATACTCTGAAGAAAAACTACAATTGCGGCTTCTAAAAAGATTAGAAAGGAAGTAGGGAAGGGGAAAAAAAAGGGGAAGTAGCATGGCCTAGTGGAAAGAGCACGGGCCTCAGAGTCACAAGGACCTGGGTTCTAAGTTCAACACTCAGTACAGTGCTTTGCACACAGTAAGTGCTCAAAAAATACAATTGAATGAATTATCCCAGCTCTGCCACCTGTTTGCTGTGTGACCTCAGACAAGTCGTTTCACTTCTCTGTGATTCAGTTACCTCGTCTACAAATTGGGGATTAAGACCATGAGCCTCATGTGGAACATGAATTGTGTGCAACCTGATTAGTTTGAATCTTCAGTGCCTGGCACATAGTAAGTGCTTAACAAATACTATTGAGAAAATTTTTTAAAAAGTAAAGGATTTGAATTCTAATCCCAGCTCTGCCACTTGCCTGATGCATAACCTTAGCAAGTCACTTCACTTTTCTGAGCCTCGGTTTCCTCACATGCAAAATGGGGATTCAGTACCTGTTCTCCCTCCTACTTACAAGGAGACAGAGACTGTGTTTGATATGCTTAGGCCACACTAAATTGCAGCATGGGCTAGTGGAAAGAGATGGGTCATGAGTTCTAATCCCGGCTCCACCAATCTTTCCGGTATGATCGTGGGTAAGCACTTAACAAACAACACAATTACTATTATGATTGCACTTACCCCAGTGCTTAGCAAAGTGCACGGCATACAGTAAGCACTTTAAAAAAAAAAAAAAAACTGCCATTTTCAGTATTAGCCACAATAGCTTTTTGGCTTTAAATTCAGCATTACATTGGCGTGAATGGTATGTATTTCTTTGAAAGTCCCAATTAGAGAAGGATTAGGTTTGCTCGCACTTTTTGTACCAGGCCGCTATGAAGGGATTTTGCTATTTGCCGTGTGGCATTCGCAGAATTCACTATTCACAGCAATGCAGCATAGATCTCTTTCACAATTATTCAGAAACAAAATTTCTCACAAGCCGTAGATTGTAAACTCTTCCAAGGCAGGGACCACATCTTTCACTTGCGTTGTACTTTGCCAACCACTGAACTCTGCAGAGAAGCAATGTGGTTTAGTGGATAGACCATGGGCCTGAGAGGCAGAAGGACTTGGATTCAATCCAGAGTCTGTCAGTTGCCTGCTTTGTGACCTTGGGCAAGGTACTCCACTTCTCTGTTCCTTAGTTACCTCATTTGTAAAATGGAAATTAAGACTGTGGGACAGGTACTGTGTCCCACTTGATTAGCTTGTATCTACCCCAGCACTTAGCACTGTGCCTGGCATATACTGAGTGCTCAACAAATACCATTAAAAAAACCAACATTCTGTACAGTGCTCGGCACTGGGCAGAACTGACTTCCCTTAAGTTTGACTCTTTTCCTCTCACCATGGACAATATAACCCAAGTATAGTTTTATAAGCAGAGAAATCCTTGTAGAATAAAACTTCTACCCTCAATCATTCTAGGATTTTACAGCATGTGTCTTTTGTACATACAAAACTTTGCCATAATTGCAGCATTTAATAGACACATATAACATACCAAACACTATACTAAATATGGGATAGGAAGAGGATAATCAGATAACTCCAGATTATCTGTGTTTCACTATTTATTTTGGTTAAAACATTGTTTGGTAATTAGGGGATACTCATTCAACAAGATTATTCGGATACTGTGCTTCTCCTTGTGAAAATGGACAGGCTGTGCACACATGCATGGCTTTTCTTTAATCTCCTAGAACTGGGTGTTCTTTCACAAAGGGAAAACTCTTTGATATTCAACTTTTGAAGCTTGCATCTTGGTGAGGGCAGGGACTTTGCCTTTGGCTACTGGTGTTCTCTCCCATAGAGTTAGTGCAGATCTCTGCACACAGTAATCATTGATTAATTACCCCAACTAGAGCTACCAGCTCAAAAGGGTCAGGAAATACCTGTCTTGAGCTTTCTGAAATACTGAATAATACAGTTAGTCTTTTTACAAGTGTGTTTTCACCAAAAATAGAATTCTGGATCGAACAGAATGTTCTCCTGATTCCATGTGTCCAGACAGAATGCACAGCAAACAATCAATGGTACTTACTGAGCACCTACTGTGCACAGAGCACTGTATTAACACTTGGCAGAGTGCAATGCAGCAGAGTTGGTAGACACATTCCCCGACCACGTCTAAGTCCCACGTTTGTATGCTCTCTCAGAGCTTTCTAGACTGTAAGCTCATTGTGGCTAGGGAATGTGTCTGTTTCATTGTCATACTGTATTTTTCCAAGTGCTCAGTACAGTGCTCTGCACACAGTAAGCACTCAACAAATACAACTGACTTTCTATACTCATTTGCGCAGAGTAAGTACTTAATAAACACCATTTCTACTTGTTTACATGGTAGTTCTTGAGCACTGACTTCAAGGCCCATACTTCTTCCACCTCTAATGGAACTTCCAGCCTAGAAGCAGTGCCAAAAGAAATGGATTTCCACATGCCCAGGGAACTGGCCAAGCCATGAGGATTGTAAATGCTAGTAAATTGATGATAGAGAATTGAAAATGTTAGAGAAGCAGCGTGGTCAAGGGACAGAACATGGGCCTGAGAGTCAGAAGGTCCTGGGTTCTAGTCCTGGCTCCCCTTCTTGTCTGCTGTATGACCTTGGGCAAGTCATTTAACATCCCTGTCCCTCAGTTACCTCATCTGTAAAATGGGGGTTAAGACTGTGAGCACCATGTGGGACATGGACTGTATCCAACCTGATTAACTTGTATCTACCCCAATACTTAGAACAGTGCCTGGCACATAGTAAACGCTTAACAAATACCATCATTATCAGTGTGGCTTAATGGAAAGAGCCCGGGTTTGGGAGCCAGAGGTCATGGGTTCTAATCCCATCTCCACCACTCGTCAGCTGTTTTACTTTGGGCAAGTCATTCAACTTCTCTGTATCTCAGTTCACTCATCTGTTATTTGGGGATTAAGACTGTAAGCCTCATGTGGGACAACCTGATTACCTTGTATCTACCCCAGTGCTTAGAACAGTGCTTGGCACAGTGCCTAAAAATAATTATTTTATTTTATTATTAGATTCCATATGTATGGAATCATTATTATTATAAATAATATTAGTAGTGTCCTTTAACGTGGGATTCGCCTGTGAAGGAATCCTTGCATTGTAGGGTTGACTTAACGGGCTGAGCCCCCACGTCGGAGATTTCAGACAAGACATTTCCACTCCCAATCCCACGGCCCTTACGTAAGTATCTTTTAATTACATATTCTAAATTACTTATACATTCATTCAATTGTTTTTACTGAGCACTTACTGTGTGCAAAGCACTGTACTAAGTTCTTGATTCATATCAACGACTTGTCTCCCCTTCTAGACTGTAAACTCTTCATGGGTAAGGAACCTGACTGTTAATTCTGTTTCATGGTATTCCCCCAAGGGTTTAGCACAGTGCTCTGCACGGAGTAAGAGCTCAATAAATTCATTCAATTGTATTTATTAAGCACTTACTGGATGCCGTTGATCAAATGATTGATCACCAGGCCCTACTCTTGTTACCTCTGCATGGGATAAACCGTTCTCTTTTTTGCCTATATTAGTCGTTGCCTAAATTTAATCAGACTAGGAACTTTCCTGCACTTTTGATGAAGTGCCCCAAATTAAGTCACTCAAAAACAGGCCTCCTTAAATGTCCTCCCAGAAGACTCAGAACTAAGTACAAACAACAAAGGGTTGCAACCCTTTACAACCTAAATTTGGTTGTAAACAAAACTTTGGTTTCATATTTATTGACTGCTTATAGAACCTGCACTCTTTGCCAGCACAGATTACCAATAGCAGTCATTTTGAAATGCATACTACTGTTTCTAGTTACTTCAACACATAAGTGGGATCTAACGGCAAATTATAAAGAAAGAAAAAATAGAGACACTGAAGGAGTAAATCTATTTCAGAGATGAGATCATGTCATCCAACTTCCACCTTATTCTCTGATGTTAATTTAGACCCAGTATTCTAAGCCTTGTACAATCTCAGAGCCACCTTGCCTTAAAAGTTCTTGTTTGAAGAAGACACCACTGAAAGTGAAGCTCACCTAGGAGGCATGTGTGTAGACTATAGACAGCACCACCATCCTCCCTGAATCCCGAGCCTGTAACCTTGGTATTATCCTCGAATCCTCTCTTTCATTCATCCCACATATTTCATCTGTCACCGCATCTTATAATTTCAATCTGTACAACATGACTAAAATCTTTCCTCTTCATCTAAACTGATAGCAAGTTAATGCAAATACCCTATCTCACCTTGATTACTGCATCAGCCTCCTTGCTGGCCTCCCTGTCTCCCGTCTCTCCTCACTTCAGTCCATACTTAACGCTACTGCCCAGAGCATTTTTCTACAAAACCATTAGGTCCATGTTTCCCCACTCCTCAAGAACCTCCAGTGGTAGCCCACCAATCTCCACATCCGACACAAACTCCTTTCCCTCAGCTTGAAAGCAATCACCTTTGCCCTCTTCTACCTCACTGCGTTACTCTATTACAACGCAGCCCACACCCCTTTGCTCCTCTACTGCCAACTTCTCACTGTACCGTGATCTCATCTACTTCAATGGCTGACCCCTTAGCTACACGCTACCTCTGGTCTGGAATTCCCTCCCTCATATCCAACCATCTGTCACTCTCCCCGCCTTCAGAGCCTTATTAAAAGCACATCTCCTCCAAGAGGCCTCCGTGTCACCCGTGCACGTGGATTTGCACCCTTTGTTCACTCCATAGCACCTATGTACATATCTGTAATTTAGTTATTTATATTAATGCCTGCCTCCCCCTCTAGACTGTAAGTTCCATGTGGGCAGGAAAGGACTCTACCAACTCTGTTATATTGTACTGTCCCAAGTGTTTATTGCACTGCTCTGTACACAGTAAGCACTCGATAAATACAATTGATTGATGTGTGGTTGCCAAGGCCAGTGCAGTTGAGCTACACAGCCCCAGCCATATTGACAACATATTGGCAAGCACCGTGGTCTAGTGGAAAGAACGGGGACCTGGGAGTCAGGGCACCTGGGTTCTAATTCCCGCTCTGCCACTTGTCTGCTGTGTGACTCTGGGCAAGTCCCTTAGCTTCTCTGGGCCTCAGTTACCCCGTCTGTAAAATGGGGATTAAGACAGTGAGCCCTAGATGGAAAATGGGGATTAAGACCGTGAGCCCCATGTGGGACAGGGACTGTGTCTGATCTAATTGCCTTGTATCTACACCAGTGTGTAGAACAGTGTCTGGAACATTGTAAGCACTTAACAAGTACCAAAAAAATAAAATCGTTGTTCCTTGTCGTGATAGTTGGCTTAATGTGCCTCTAGACTACAAACTGTCTGTGGGCAGGGAAAGTATCTACCAACTTTGTTGTCTTGTACTCTTCCAAACACTTAGTACAATGATCTGTACACAATAAGCACTCAGTAAATACCACTAAGTGATTGACAGAACACTGCAAAGCCCAAGAGAGACATAGGAGAGGGCAGCTTCTGGATCTGAGTTAGAGTAATAGACCATCAATCAATCGCTCAGTGGTATTTAATGAGCACTTTCATTCATTCATTCATTCAATAGTATTTATTGAGCGCTTACTATGTGCAGAGCACTGTACTAAGCGCTTGGAATGAACAAGTCGGCATCAGATAGAGACAGTCCCTGCCGTTTGACGGGCTTACGGTCTGATCGGGGGAGACGGACGGACGAGAACGATGGCGATAAATAGAGTCGAGGGGAAGAACATCTCGTAAAAACAATGGCGACTAAATAGAATCGAGGCGATGTACATTTCATTAACAAAATAAATAGGGTAACGAAAATATATACAGTTGAGCGGACGAGTACAGTGCTGAGGGGACGGGAAGGGAGAGGGGGAGGAGCAGAGGGAAATGGGGGGAAAAGAGGGTTAAGCTGCGGAGAGGTGAAGGGGGGGAGGTAGAGGGAGTAGAGGGAGAAGGGGAGCTCAGTCTGGGAAGGCCTCTCGGAGGAGGTGAGTTTTAAGTAGGGTTTTGAAGAGGGGAAGAGAATCAGTTTGGCAGAGGTGAGGAGGGAGGGCGTTCCAGGACCGCGGGAGGACGCGGCCCGGGGGTGGACGGCGGGATAGGAGAGACCGAGGGACGGTGAGGAGGTGGGCGGCGGTGGAGCGGAGCGTGCGGGGTGGGTGGTAGAAAGAGAGAAGGGAGGAGAGGTAGGAGGGGGCAAGGTGACGGAGAGCCTCGAAGCCTAGAGTGAGGAGTTTTTGTTTGGAGCGGAGGTCGATAGGCAACCACTGGAGGTGTTTAAGAAGGGGACTGACATGCCCAGATCGTTTCTGCAGGAAGATGAGCCGGGCAGCGGAGTGAAGAATAGACTGGAGCGGGGCGAGAGAGGAGGAAGGGAGGTCAGAGAGAAGGCTGACACGGTAGTCTAGCCGGGATATAACGAGAGCCCTTAGCAGTAAGGTAGCCATTTGGGTGGAGAGGAAAGGGCGGATCTTGGCGATATTGTAGAGGTGAAACCGGCAGGTCTCGGTAACGGATAGGATGTGTGGGGTGAACGAGAGAGACGAGTCGAGGATGACACCGAGATCGCGGGCCCGAGAGACGGGAAGGATGGTCGTGCCATCCACGGTGATAGGGAAGTCTGGGAGAGGACCGGGTTCGGGAGGGAAGACGAGGAGCTCAGTCTCGCTCATGTCGAGTTTTAGGTGGCGGGCCGACATCCAGGTGGAGACGTCCCGGAGGCGGGAGGAGATGCGAGCCTGAAGGGAGGGGGAGAGGACAGGGGCAGAGATGTAGATCTGCATGTCATCTGCGTAGAGATGGTAGTCGAAGCCGTGAGAGCGAATGAGTTCACCGAGCGAGTGAGTGTAAATGGAGAACAGAAGAGGGCCGAGAACTGACCCTTGAGGAACTCCAACAGTTAAAGGATGGGAGGGGGAGGAGGCGCCAGCGAAGGAGACCGAGAATGACCGGCCAGAGAGATACGAGGAGAACCAGGAGAGGACGGAGTCCTTGAAGCCAAAGTGAGATAAGGTATGGAGGAGGAGGGGATGGTCGACAGTGTCAAAGGCAGCAGAGAGGTCAAGGAGGATCAGAATGGAGTAGGAGCCATTGGATTTGGCAAGAAGGAGGTCATGGGTGACCTTAGAGAGAGCAGTCTCGGTAGAGTGGAGGGGACGGAAGCCAGATTGGAGGGGGTCCAGGAGAGAATGGGAGTTAAGGAATTCTACCCTGTGCAGAGCACTATGCTTTAAACATGTTCCCTGCCTCATTGCATTGATGTCTAACGGAGATTTGGGGAAGTCATTTAGAAAGGCGAACAAGGACAAACTCTTTCTGAAGATTCTAAAACCCCCTCTACCCCACAAAAAAAGATGGAAAAAAAATCCCTTCCCTCAAAAATCTCAGATTTGTTTCTATCAGATTCTCTTTTTAAGATCAGAACTGCTTATTCATTTTTGGAAGAGCGATTCATCCTTGGGCTTCTCTTCAGCCCCAGACTTCGAGACACTTACGGTTCTGTTTTTACTCCACTGCAGCTGATGAATATTTTTAAAAAGTGGATTGAGGGACCAGCTGTTGTTCCCCAGAGGAAATCAAACCAATGCTCAATTGTCCATGCAAATAAAAGGAGGGTAAGTGAAGAATTACTCAGAATCCAGAGAATATCCAATCAGAATCACTTTATGCAAAGTAGGCACAAATGCATTACATTTATCAAAATTTCAAGTCGTTGGATCAGGTGCATAAAAAAACTTGTTAACCTAGATAACATCCTTCCCCAGTGGGAAGCATGATTGTATAAGTCACACAAATTCAATGAAGTATATATGGAGATTATTACTGCATTTCACACACTACCAAATAAATTTAGAAAACTGCTTCATAAACAGCCACGGTGAACAGTATACATCGGTGTTTATGGTAATTTCAAGTAACCTTCTCCTCTTTTCCCCCACTTCACTCTTCTTTGTCTTCTTCCTGCTTTCCAGCTTTCCTTTCCCTCCTGTCCTTTCCTCTTTTTCTCCCCGTCTCTGCTTTTCCCTTACTTCATCTCTCCTCTATCTCCTCCTCCTCTTCCTGTACCCCACTCTTTAACCTCATCCCCTTTGGCCCTGGTCCCATCCCACCTAAGGGAAACAAAAATGTGATCTGGGACAAGTCATCTAACTTCTCTCTGCCTCCATTTCCTTAACTGGAAAATGGGGATTCAGAACCTATCCTCCCTTCTACTTTGACTGCGACCCCCAGGTTGAGCAGAAACCGTATCCACTCTTATCAACTTTTATTTACCCCAGCGCTTAGATCAGTGCCACACTCATAATAAGCGCTGAACAAATACCATGAATAATAATAATCACCAATAGCAAATACTTGATTTCCCTGAGGTCACATGTTTAAAAGGCATGAAAAAGGGTTGACTTCCATTACTATATTTAAAATGCGGATAAAGTAGTGAATTGAGTACAATTACGCGTATGGTTGTCAATATCATTCATTCAATCTTATTTAATGAGTGCTTACTGTGTGCAGAGCACTGTTTTAAGCGCTTGGGAGAGTACAATACAAAAATAAAGAGACACATTCCCTGCCCACAGTGAGCTTACAGTCAATACTGAATCAAGACTTTCTTTATCTATGAAGGGATACTGGGCTTCCGGATTCAAAAAGACTAGTCAGAACGGTGTATCACATTTGCCTAGGTAAACATTTACGACTGGTTAACTGTACATATCTTGAATATTTTGACATTTGGTAAAATCAATCAATGCCTGGGGGAAGCAGTGCAGCAAACCTGGCTATATAAATGAAGCCTTCAAAATCATTTTTATACATGACTTTATGCCAACTGGGCAACTTTCCTTAAATGTGTCTTCTAATTTTAACATAGTCTCTGTTCAAGCGCCTCTAGGCATTTGGATAAAAAAGAGAACACTTTCAAGATTTAGAAAGCAAAATCCCAGAACCGGCAGAAAAATAGAAAGATGCTCTATTTTAGACCTTTCAAAGCAACTATTTTTAGATTAACCTTAAAACAGTTTAAAACAACATGGGAAGTCCTGATAAAATAACTTTAAATGATCTGAAATAGAAAATTCTTGCCACCCCTTTAAACAACATACTCACCGCAGAGCCACGCAGATGATCAAAGAGTTTCTCTTTAGTATTGTCAGAAAATTGATTTGTGTCTGTTTGACGCCATCATTAGACATAAACTCCTAGAGGGCAGGGCTCATGTCTTTCATATCTTCTGCTTCCATTTCTCCCTAAGAGTTTAGTACAGTGATCCACACATGATAGACACTCAGGAAATACTATTGATGGACTGAAGCTGGTAGATACAGTTGCAAAAAGTGCAGAAAAGTCAAACTCCATTCCAGTGGAGTGGAAATACAGCAATGATGGGTTGATTTACTGGAGGTTAACTAAACTGATCATTCCCCCCACTTAGACTATGAGCCCTATTGTAGGGCAGGGACTGTGTCTGATCTGATTAACTTGTATCTACCTCAGTGCTTAGATCAGTGCTTGACACATAGTAAACACTTAAAATTCCAGAATAATCATAATCATCATAGACCAAAAAAAAATTCAGCTTACATTCTATATTACCCAGCTTGGCTGATTACATGGAGTAAATTAATTGCATAGTTAATGTCATTAAATGTCATTAAATCACTAGCTTCCTTTCCCCACTGATGCTGTCCGACTGAATGCATCGAATGCCGCTTGGCTCAAATCAGAAGGCAGGCAGAACGAAATAGGAGGAAACCAGAAGCGAATGAGAGGCAGTAAAAAGAAGAGGGAAAATAAGGACACAACTTCTCCAGCCATGTTGCGATTCAGCAAAGCTAAAATAGAAATTCCTACGTCCAGGGTTTTTTTGGGGGGTGGGGGTGGAGGGGGAGGAGGGAAGTGTTGGTTGGTAAATGGCTACACAAGTTAAGGCTTAAAAATGTTTTCACGAGGAGCTGAGAGTTTCGGGTAGAAAAATATCATTGCTCTACAGGTGGAAATATGGTCTAGTAGAAAGAACCAAGGCCTGGGAGTCAGAGGACTTGAGATCTAATCCTGACCCTGCCACTCACCCGCTGGGCGACCTTGAACAAGTCACGTGATTTCTCATGCCTCATTTTCCTCCTCCATAAAATGGAGATTAAATACGTGTTCTCCCTCCCTCTTAAACTGTGAGCCCCATGTGGGAAAGGGATTGGGTATGACCTGATTATCTTGTATCTAACCCTAGGATTTAGGACAATAGTACATAGTACTATTATTTACATAGCACGTACATAGTAAGTGCTCAAAAGTTACCAAATTATCATTATTCATTCATTCAATCATATTTATTGAGTGCTTACTATGTGCACTTGGGAGAGTACAATATAACAATAAACAGACACATTCCCTGACCACAATGAGTTTATAGTCTAGAGTGGGGGAGACAGACATTAATATAAATATTCATTCATTCATTCAATAGTATTTATTGAGCACTTACTATGTGCACAGCACTGTACTAAGCTCTTGGAATGTACAAATCAGTAACAGATAGAGACAGTCCCTTCCCTTTGATGGGCTTACAGTCTAATTGGAGGAGACAGACAAGAACAATCGCAATAAATAGAATCGAGGGGAAGAACATCTCATTAAAACAATAGCAAATAAATAGAATCAGGGTGATGTACATCTCATTAACAAAATAAATAGGGTAATGAAGATATATAAAGTTGAGCGGACGAGTACAGTGCTGAGGGGCTGGGACGGGAGGGGGGAGGAGCAGAGTGAAAGGGGGGAGAAGAGGGTTTAGCTGCGGAGAGGTGAAGGGGGGTAGAGGGAGCAGAGGGAAAAGGGGAGCTCAGTCTGGGAAGACGTCTTGGAGGAGGTGAGCTTTAATAAATAAGTACATTACAGATATGACATAAGTGCTGTAGGGCTGGGGGTTGGGGGAAGAACAAAGGGAGCAAGTCAGGGTGACGCAAAAGGGAGTAGCAGAAGATAATAATAATGATAGCATTTGTTAAGCGCTTACTATATGCCAAGCACTGTTCTAAGCGCTGGGGGGGGGGGAAATACAAGGTAATCAGGTGGTCCCATGTGGGGCTCACAGTCTTAATCCCCATTTTACAGATGAGGTAACTGAGGCACAGAGAAGTCAAGTGATTTGCCCAAAGTCACACAGCTGACAAGGGGTGGAGCTGGGATTCAAACCCATGACTTCTGACTCCCAAGCCCGTGCTCTTTCCACTAAGCCATGAGAAAGGTGGGCTTAATCAGGGAAGGCCTCCTGGAGGAGATATGTCTCCAATAAGGCTCTGAAGGGATGGGGAGTAATTGTCTGTGGAATTTGAGGAATTTGAGGAGGCAGGGCGTTCCAGGCCAGTGGCAGGATGTAGGTGAGCGGTCGGCAGTGAGATAGGCGAGAGAAGGCACAGTGAGAAGGTTAGCGACACCAGAGGAGTGAAGTGTGAGAGCTAAATTGTAGTAAGAGGGCAATGAGGTGAGGAAGGAGGGGTGAGGATCTAAAATTCATGGTGAGTTTTATTACTATCATTATTATTATTATTTTTTATACGGACTGAAAAGCATCGGATAGCCCTAGGAAGGAAAGCAAGCTGGACTACACTATATAGGCATGTTTTAAAAATCATGATATTTACCAAGTATCTGCTATGTGCCAAGCACTAAGCTGAGCACCAAGGTATTTACAAGAATAATCACAAAGGACACAATCTGTGCTCCATGTCTAAGGGGGGAGGTAGTTCAGGTATTTTACCTCAATTTTACATAGTAATAATAATAATAATGTTGGTATTTGTTAAGCGCTTACTATGTGCCGAGCACTGTTCTAAGCGCTGGGGTAGACATAGGGGAATCAGGTTGTCCCACGAGGGGCTCACAGTCTTAATCCCCATTTTACAGATGAGGGAACTGAGGCACGGAGAAGTTAAGTGACTTGCCCACAGTCACACAGCCGACAAGTGGCAGAGCTGGGATTCGAACTCATGAGCCCTGACTCCAAAGCCCGTGCTCTTTCCACTGAGCCACGCTGCTTCTCCAGTAGGAGAAGGAAGTAGGAAGTAGGAAGCAGAGCTGGGATTCGAACTCATGAGCCCTGACTCCAAAGCCCGTGCTCTTTCCACTGAGCCACGCTGCTTCTCCAGTAGGAGAAGGAAGTAGGAGTAGTAGGAGGAGTAGTAGGAGTAGTAGGAAACTAAAGCACACATAAGTGAAGTGACTTGCCCAAGGTCACATAACAGTCAAGTGGTGTAGCTGGGACTAGAACCAGGAACGCTGGGCTTCCAGGCTGGTGCTCTTTCCATCATAACAAGACTATTATTGGCTTAGTGGAAAGAACACGAGCTTGGGGGTCAGAGGTCGTGGGATCTAATCCCGGCTCTGCCACTTGTCATCTGTGTGAGTTTGGGCAAGTCACTTCACTTCTGTGTGCCTCAGTTTATCTCAACTGTAAAATGGGGATTAAGACTGTGAGCCCCACGTGGGACAACCTGATTACTTTGTATCTCCCCCGGCGCTTAGAACAATGCTTGGCACATAGTAAGCGCTTAACAAATACCATCATTATTATTATTACTCCTTAAAGTAATTTTCAAGGGAGTGGATTCTGGTAAGCCCTTCAACTGGCAGTGTTAAATCAGTGGGATCGTGTTTGCTCTGCTCCATCAAATGTATTTTTTAACATAATATCACAACCAGAAGTACTGATTTCTCCAAGAAGCTGTCAAAAAAAAAAATCTGTCCAATTTTTTTGGAGAGTGGCATTGCTATCTCTTGGAATGGATCAGTGGGTGGTTCAAGTTTATCGGAAAGCCTCTCTCTCAATTGCAGTTATAAAAAGACTCCTCTATCCTATATAAATCATTTTAAAGTCCTTTACGTATCTTTAGATAGACTAAAACCAGAACATATGAAAACAGACGGCATTACTGCGTTCACTTGCAATTAGCACCTACACCAGAACACAATCCAAATGGAGACAGGATGAGTGAAATAATGACATAACGAGTGTTTGTTTCCTTCTTCCCTTCTGCATTGCCAATCATTTAAACTAATGATTAGTTTTTGAAACTCCTTTTCCTGTGAGGAAGAAACAAAATCTTCCTTTTGCCTAATTAAAAAAATGTTTCTAATTCATATTCTAGATTCGAAAGAAGACATCTCCAATATTTAGAATTTTGGATTCTCACAGGAAGGCAAGCCTTCACAATGACTTGTTTTATGAACTCTAGCCAAAAAGCTCTCAAATTCTTGTAATAAATCTGCTGATTTGTCTTGACTCCCCACATTTGTTTTGGGTTAGGTTTTTTTTTGGTTCATTTCTAGAGACCTAAAATCTAAGACCTAAGATCTCAGATCAATATTCTGTAGTGCCAATATCCTTTGTCTTGGCTAATGGGCTCTGAGTCTTCCACACTTTTGTCCAGTAGTTGACCAAGATTCCAAAAGCCATGCCAAATAAATTGCTAAGGTGGTAATGGAAGCTTTAGACTGTAAGCTCATTGTGGGCAGAGAATATATAGTCTCCCAAGCACTTAGTATGGTGCACTGTATACAGTAAGCGCTCAATAAATAAGATTGATTGTAGCTTCATCGGCAGACCTAGAGTGAGGTGATGGACAAATGATGAGTGGATGCAGATGGCCCAGACCCCCAGACAATTCTATATGGCCTGGACATAGAATGGCAATGTATTCTCATTGGGATGTGTGCCGGATGAGGAGTTTCCACCAAATGACACGCTCTTAATTTTGGCTGATTTACTGCCATAAGTGAACATTTCTGGAGCGTGACCTTAGAAGTAAGTTTGTTGTAGGCAGGGAATGTGTCTGCTAGTTCTGCTGCATTGTACACTCCCCAAGCACTTAGTACAGTGTTCTGCACATCATAAAGAGCTCAATAAATACTACTGAATGAATGAACCAGTGAATGATCGATCGTCTGATTATAGAATTGCTAGGACACTACATCTGGATGACTCAACAGTCCCTTAAACTTAATACAGTCAACACCAAACTTCCCATCTTTCCTCCTAAATCCTCTCATCTCTGGCAAGAAGACCACAACCCTCCGTACCTGCAAAAGTTCACATTTTTAGTGTGATCTTTGACTCCTCCCTGTGTTTCAACTCTGATGACATTCTAAGCTCTGCCAATACTTCACAGACCTGTCTCTTCTAATTCCAGCTGGAGCATACTCTTCCATCCCCGGCAAGAAATTCCCCGATTCCCCAAAATATGGTCATTTTTGTAGTAATAAAAGCATCCAAAACAACAATCATCATAAACCACAACAGACTTTACTGACTAATTCGTGCGGACCAGGAAGAGATACACTCGGGTACTGCAAGCCAAGTATATCTAGCAGTTACATTTCTTTATAAGATCTGTCCCCTGGGAGAACAACTACATTACTAGGAGCTAGCATGACTCAATTTATCGGCAGTATCAAGCTATCAAGGTGACAGTCAGTTAGACTGTAGGATTTGTGAGCCATAGAACAAATTGTCTAAAGTGAAACGACTAAATATAAATCATGGCCAATCCCTAGCAGGTCTTTGGCTACCACAGGTCTTGGCACTCTATCGGGCTGACGCTGATATGGCTACTCTTGCCAAGAGGCTATTTCCCAGCCCATCCCGCCTCTTGGCAAAGGGGTCAAAATGGATTGAACAGCTCACCCTCCTCTTAATGACCCAGATGGTTATCTGGAACAATCGATGGTCCTTTTTTCCGATTCCGATTCCATTTTGGTAAACGGTTTTGTACGGTTCGGTAAACAGATCCGTATGAAAGAGGAGAGAGGACAAAATGGATTGTCCTTAAAGCCAGCTGCTTCCTCAGAGGGTGGGTCGGAGAGAAAGAAAGCCCTGTCACTTAAGGGTTTACAATACCAGATTATCTCCCACAGAGCATCAATGCTTCCCTTATGGCAAGAAGCCAGCCTCAAGAGCTCCTGCTCGATGGGTTGAAATTAACAAACCGAGTTTCGGCAATTAACAGAGAAGTAACGTGGTCTAGTAGATAGAGCATGGGCCAGGCCTGGGAATCAGAAGGGCCTGGGTTCTAATTGTGGCTCCACCACTTGTCTGCTATGTGTACGAGGGGAGGTCGCTTAGTTCTCTGTACCTCAGTGACCTCATCTGTAAAATGGGGATTACGACTGTGAGCCTCATATGGGACAGGGATTATGTCCAACCTGACAGCTTGTATCCACTCCAGCGGTTGGTCCATACAGTGCCTGGCACATAGTAAATGCTTAACACATACCATTAAAAAATTCAAAAATAACCTCAAAGGAAGTGGTTGAAACAATTCTACCTACTGGGCTTCTATACATCTATAATCTAACAAATATTCACAGTCACTAGATTCTCTAAAAAGGTTGAGACCCCTTGATATCTCTTTATGCTCAACCCAGGGGGGAAAGGTCTTCCTAGGGAAGGTCCTGCAAAGACCTACTGTTAAAAATGTTCAAAGTAATCCAGATAAAGCCAGACGAGCCCATTTTCTCCCTAAACTAAAGAAACTAAGATCATAAGTTAAGAAACTAAAGCAGATGATCTGAAAGGCTCCAGGTTTCCTGAACCCAAGTGGCCATTTTGTCTGATGCTGTCCATAGCGACTCCATGGACACATCTCTCCTAGAACACCCCACCACTATCTGCAATCATTCTAGTAGTGTATCCACAGGGTAATGGCAAAAATACAGAAACAGTGTGCCACTGCCATCTTCTGCATAGTCAACTTGAGTCTCCACCCTAGATTTTTTCCCATGCCACTGCTGGCCAGCACAGGTGAGTTTTGACTTGTAGCAACTTACCTTCCAGTAGCTAACCACTGCTCAAGCTAGTAATGGAATGGGCATGTGTCTGCTTGACTCTCCCTCCCGTAGCTGAGACTGATAGAATACTGGAAACCCTCCACGTGCAATCCTGAGGGGGGCAAGTGGTCATACCCGAAAGGAATTTTGCTAAATTCTTGCTTTCATATTCCTGATGTTCCCTGAGGTCACAAAGAGACCATTCAATCAATCAATAAATCATACTGTGCAGAACAATGTACTAAGTGCTTTGGAGAATACCTTTAGTCATCCTCCCTCCCAGCCCTACAGCACTAATGTACATATCTGTAATTTATTTATTTATATTTATGTCTGCCACCCCCTCTAAGTTCGTTTTGGGCAGGGAATATGTCTATTTATTGTTATACAGTACCCTCCCAAGGGCTTAGCACAAAGCCCTGCATACAGTAAGTGCTCAATAAATGTGTTCGACTGAATGACTGAATCAATGAATACAGTACAACAGAAGTGGTAGACACATTCTCTGCCCACAGGGGCTCTAAGTCTAGAGGGGGAGACAGACAAATACAAATATTTGTACAAATACTAATGACAAAACAAAAAAAAATTACAAATATGTGCACAAGGGCCATGGGGCTGAGGGAGGGGTGAATGAAAGGCGCCATCAGGATGATGCATAAGGGAGTGAGAGAAAAAGAAATGGGGGGTTAGACGGGGAAGGCCTCTTGGAGGAGAGGCTTTCAATAAGGCTCTGAACGTGGAGAGAGTCATTGTCTGCTGGATATAAAGAGGGAGAGCGTTCCAGGCCAGAGGCTGGACACGGGCGAGGGGTCAGGGTAAGATTCACGAGATTAAGGTACAGTGAATAGATTGATTTTAGAGGAGCGAATCATTTTTTTTTCCCTTTCCCCAATCCCTTACTGCCCTCCAAATCTTCCATAAACCAACTTGGTCTGTGGCCAAACAAGCCCACCTAATGCTGTGTAAACATGTGCTTGTTGTGGGCGGTCATTCATTTAATCAATCATATTTACCGAGTACTTACTGTGAGCAGAACACTGTACTAAGCACTTGGAAAGTACAATTCGGGCAACAAATAGAGAGAATCCCTCTCTATTCTCTCTCTCTCTATTCTCTCTATCTGTATTGAGTGCTCACTGTGTGCAGAGCACTGTACAAGTGCTTGGGAGAGCAAAATATAAAAATAAACACATTCCCTGCCCACAACGAGCTTGCAGTCTAGGAGGAACATGTCTATCAACTCTGTTATGCTGTATTCCTAGCAGTAGCAGCAGCAGCAGAGAAGCAGCGTTGCCTAGTTGAAAGAGCACAAGCCTCAAGTCGGAGGATCTGGGTTCTAATCCCGGCTTTGCCAGGTGTCAGCTGTATGACCTTGGGTAAATCACTTAACTTCTCTGTGTCTCAGGTCCCTCATCTGTAAAACAGGGATTAAATCCTATTCCCACCTACCTAGACCGTGAGCCCCATGTGGGACGGGGTCTGTGTCCAACCTTATACCTACCCCAGCACTTAGAACAATAGTTGGCACATAATAAGCACTTAAATACCATTATCATTATTATTATCATTGATTATTAGTTGCAGCAACACTTATTGAGGGCCTACTGGGTGCAGTGCACTGTTCTAAGCACTTGGAAAACAAAGAAAGGATATATTTCCTCTCCTCCTGGAACTCACACTCTCTCAGGGGAGACAGACACATAGTATTTGTTAGCACTGTACAGTGCACCATGAAAGAAAGAGACCTAGAAAGCATCCTAAGCATTACTTCCCCTCTCAGGGACGCATCTGGAGAGTTTCCAGTCCTCTACCAGCCACGACTACAGGAGGGAAAGTCAAGCAGGGGCCACTCCATTCCTAGCTTGGGCAGTGGCTAGCGAATGGAAGACAATCTGCTACAAGTCAACACTCACCTGAGCTGAGCAGCAGCACATGGAGAGAGTCGAGGGCAGAGATTCGTTTACTGCGGGGAAGGAGGCGATGGTAAAGCGCTTCCGTATTTTTACCAAAAAAACTCCGTGTATTCCCTACCAGAACGACTGCAGATGGAAGTGGGATGTTCTGGGAGAGATGTGTCTGTGGCGTCGCTATGGGTCGGACACGACTTGACAGCATAAGACATCAACAAGAAGCATTACTTGCTTCTCAAAACTCAGTTGCCTCACCAGAGTACTCTAGCAGAGAACTTCAATGATAATGGTCACACCTCACTGTCTGAACCATTGTTTGTAAAGTGAAACCAAGAAAGTCCTCACTCAAAGGAATTGAGGTGAGAGTTATCATAAAAATAACACCCATAGCTGTTCATTCTGCTATTTGTTTAAAAAAGGGAAGGCAAGCAGCATGGCCCAGTGGAAAAAGTATGGGCCTGGGAGTCACAGGACCTGGATCCTAATCCCTACTCCATTGCTTGTCTGCTGTGTGACCTCAGGTAAGTTACTTATCTTCTCTGTGCCCGTTTTCTCAACTGTAAAATGGGGATCTAATACCTGTTCTCCCTCCTACTTGGACTGTGAGCCCAATATGGGAAAGGGACTGTGCTGAACCTAAAACACTTGTGTCTATCCCACTGCTTATAATAGGGCTTGATACAGACTTGACACGTAATAAGCGCTTGAAAAATTACCATAAAAAGCACTCTTGGCAGTTTTAAAGGACATTTGGAGCCCAGAGATTAACTTCTAAACAGATATCACTGATCATACAGAAAGGAATTGGTTAAACAAGCACTTTGAAATAAGAGTATCTGATAAAATTGAGAAGAGGCACAGCCTAGTTGGAAAGAGCATGGGCATGGAGGTCAGAAGGACTTAGGTTCATTCATTCATTCATTCAACAGTATTTATTGAGCGCTTACTATGTGCAGAGCACTGTACTAAGTGCTTGGAATGTACAAGCGCTTGGAACGTACATTAGGTTCTAATCTCATCTAATCTAATCTAATTTTAGGTTCTAATCTCACCTCCACCACTTGTCAGCTGTGTGACTTTGGGCAAATCACCTAACTTCTCTGTGCCTCAGTTATCTCATCTGTAAAATGGAGATTTAGACTGTGAGCCTCAGTGAGACATGGACTGTGTCCAGCCTCATTAGCTTGTATCTACCCCAGCACTTAATAGAGTGCTAGGTACATAGTAAGCTCTTAACAAATCCCATAAAAAAGAATGCTCAGTCCAGAAACCTCCTACCTAAAGCCAAAAAGAAAAGCCTCAATGTGAAGCACCAACATTTTAAACTGTTCACAATTAAATTTCTTCATTTTAAAGTATTTATTTCATTAATTCATGTCATTAAATTAATGTCATAGCCCTACATTGATATACAATGTAAATTTAGAAGAAATGCAAATGCTCCCTCTGAAACTCACCAACAATTCAAGCTCAAGAGAATTATTTCACTTAGGAAAATACACAATCCCCCAATTTTTTCAGTTGACAAATGTGAAAACTCCCTTTGCCTTATACCGCTGTATGTTATACATGATGGTTGTGTAGGATATTAATTTTATTTCTCTTATACACCAGAAGGGTCACCTTAGGCTAACAACACAGGTTGAGTATCTTGGCTGGCTAGCTGTGGGCAGAAACATATGGATGATAGCTTAACAGAAATACAATAACAATAAACCAACTCCAGAGCACCAAAACTTCCAGCCTTTTAAAATCAATCAGACTAAAAGCTTTTGATGTGCGGCCTTGAAATAGCAGAAGACAAGCTCTGATCCCAAGTGACCTCATCCAAGAATGGTAGCCTGAAAGCTTCACAAGTGAATGCAAGAATGAACATGGAGGAGAAGATTAAAGGAGGAAAAAGACCATGAGGTGAGGAAGATCAAACTGTTTTCCGCCATCGCGATTTACTGAGCAACTACTCTAGGCAAAGCATTGTGCAGGGCAATTATACAGCGATATAAACTGCAATCCATCTCTCAGCAATAGTGAATGGAAACAAGTACAAGATGGAAGAGATTTAATAGTCATGAAACCAGCCAGGAATAACAAACACAAGCTATAGTACATATATTCATGCTTTCATTCATTTATTCATTTCGTTATAATAATAATAGTTGTGGAATTTGCTAAGCTCTTACTATGTGCCAGGCACTGTATTAAGCTCTGAAGTGGATACAAACAAATCCGGTTGGACACAGTCCCTCGTCCCATGTGGGGCTCACAGTCACAATTCCCATTTTACAGATGAGGTAACTGAGGCCTAAGGAAGTGAAGTGACTTGCCCAAGGACACACAGCAGACAAGTGGCAGAATCAGGATTAGAACCCACGACTTTCTGACTCCCAGACCTGTGCAGTTTAATAATAATAATAATAATAATAATAATAATAATAATGGAATTTGTTAAGTGCTTACTTTGTGCCAATCACTGGTCTAAGCACTGGGGGTAATCAGGTAATCAGGTTGTCCCACATGGGGCTCACAGTTTTAATCCCCATTTTACAAATGAGGTAACTGAGGCACAGAGAAGGTAAGTGACTTGCTCAAAGTCACACAGCTGACAAATGGCGGAGCCGGGATCCACTACGCCATGCTGGTTATCCACTGAGCCACGCTGGTTTTCCACTAAATAATCGTATTTATTGAGCGCTGACTGTATGGAAAGCATTGTACTAAGCACTGTCCAATATAACAGTAAACAAGACACACTCCTTGCCCACAGTGATCTTACAGTCTAGAGACGAGCTATGATATTTCAGCACTGGTGTGTCTGGAATGGATGTGGCTGGGAGAGGGAAGGAATTAATCAGGGAAGGCCTTGCGAAAGAGGTGGCATGTGAGTTGGAACAAGGTTCAGTCAAGGATTATATTGTACTCTCCCAAATGCTTAATACAGTATTCAGTACACAATAAGCATTGATTGACTGACCACTAAAATGTAATCCATTTGATATTTTATATGTTTATAGTTCATTCAGTTCTCCTATAAAGAGTGATTTCACAATGGACTTCAGCTAGAATATTACTGAATTCAGTGTTCTCTGCATAGTAAGTGCTCAATAAATACCACTGATTGATTCACTGATAGACTGCAGGCTCCCCTCTAGACTATAAGCTCTTTGTGAGCAGGGAACACATCAACCAATTCTGTCATATTGTTCTCTTCCAAGGACTTAATGCAGCGCAGCTCACTGAGTAAAAGCTCAATAAATATTAATGATTGATTCATTGATAGGGAACATTCTTCCAGCAGCACACATCTCTCTGGATAGCATCTGAAGCGATGTGGGAAGAAACGCTTGTTCAGGTGAGTGTCGTAAGCAAAAATAATGTGAGTTTGCATGTATGTGAGGTTCTTTGGGAACATAACCCCTGTATGGTAAGAGAACAATCAACTATAGGTATAATAAACATGACTTAAACCTGAATAGTGCCATAATAATATTGCTATTGTTTTTGTCTGTCTGTCTCCCCCGATTAGACTGTAAGCCCATCAAAGGACAGGGACTGTCTCTGTTACCAATTTATACATTCCAAGTGCTTAGTACAGTGCTCTGCATATAGTAAGCGCTCAATAAATACTATTGAATGAATAATACCTTGAACTTGTGGGCAATTTTTCTTTTTCCAAAGGGACAGTCTTATCATTTAGCAGTTTATCCTCACGAGCATTTTAAAGAAGCAGCGTGGCTCAGTGGAAAGAGCACGGGCTTTGGAGTCAGGGCTCATGAGTTCGAATCCCAGCTCTGCCACTTGTCGGCTGTGTGACTGTGGGCAAGTCACTTAACTTCTCTGTGCCTCAGTTCCCTCATCTGTAAAATGGGGATTAAGACTGTGAGCCCCACGTGGGACAACCTGATCCCCCTATGTCTACCCCAGCGCTTAGAACAGTGCTTGGCACATAGTAAGCGCTTAACAAATACCAACATTATTATTAGTATTATTAAGGAATAAAATAAATGCTGATTTTATTTTTGGTAATAGTAGGAGCAGCAGCTGTATTAAATACTACCTGTATGCAATACACTGTATTAAGTTCCTTGAGGTCAGAGATTGTGTCTACCAACTCTGTTGTATTGTACTCTCTCAAGCACTTAGTAGTAATAATAATAATGAGTATGGTACTTGTTAAGTGCTTACTATGTGCCAAGCACTGTTCTAAGCACTAGGGTAGATATGTTATTCAAGTTGTTATACTGTGTTTATTGTTACATTGTTCTCTCCCAAACAGTACGGTCCTCTGCACATGGTACGCGCTAAATAAATGTGACTGAATTAATGAATGAGCAGTCTCTGTCCCACATGGGGCTCACATTCTGAGGTAACTGAGGTAACTGAGGTAACTGAGGCCCAGGGAAATTACATGACTTGTCCAGGGTCACACAGCAAACATGTGGAGGAGTCAGAATTAGAACCCAGGTCCTTCAAACTCCCCAGGCCCGTGCTCTATCCACTAAGCCATGCTGCTTCTCAGTTCTCTTAGTACAGTACTCTGCACACAGGAAACCCAAGAAATACCATCGATTGATTAATCGGATTTTTAAGTCCCGATTACTTGCTTTCAACTTGACTGTAAAGGAAAAAATCCCTCATTTACAAATGATTTCCCCCCGAAAAACAAGGTAGAAAATTGATGACTTTTGTATGACTCAGTTTTTTTGCTGGGATTGCTGTCAGAGCTCACAGCAAGAATCCATCCCCAAGGGGTCCAATTTCAGTATAACATTGCAGATGCCAACTGTTTCGCTTTCTCAGGATCTTTTCTTCTGAATCTGTCTCCTTGTCCTCTATTTTTCCCTTTCTTTTCTTTTTTATGGTATTTGCTAAGCACTTACTATGTACATCTATATCTCCTACCCTGATTTCTCTACCTCTCCCCAGGCTCGCATCTCCTCCTGCCTTCAAGACACCTCTACTTGGATGTCCTCCCATCACCTCAAATTTAACATGTGCAAAAAAGCTCTTTTCTTCCCACCCAAACCCTCTCTTCTCCCAGACTTTCCCATCATTGTAGATACCACCATCCTTCCTGTCTCAAAACCCGTAAGTTTGGCATTATTCTTGACTCCTCTCGCTCATTCAACCCACATATTCAATCCATCACCAAATCCTGCTGGACCCACCTTCACAACATTGCTAAGATCCATCCTCTCCACTCCATCCAAAATGCTACCACGTCAAAGCCATTACTCATCCTATCCCACCTAGAAAACTGCACCTGCCTCCTTGCTGACCTCCCAACCTCCTACTTCTCCCCAATCCGGTCCATACTTCACTCCGCTGCCCAGATCATCTTTCTACAGAAACGTTCAATACGAGTCAACCCCCTCCTCAAAAATCTCCAGTGGTTGCCTATCCACCTCTGTATCAGAAACAAAAACTCCTCACCTTTGGATTTAAACCACTCCACCACCTTGCCCCCTCCCACCTCACCTCGCTTCTCTCCTACAACCCAGCCCACACATTTCGCTCGTCTGGTGCTAACCTTCTTACTGTGATTGCCTGTCTCACCGCCGATCCCTGGCCCACGTCCTGCCACTGGCCTGGAACACCCTCCCTCCTCAAATCCAACAGATAATTACTCTCCCCCATCTTTAGTCTTACTGAAGGCACATAATAATAATAATAATAATAATAATAATAATAATGGTATTTGTTAAGCGCTATGTGCAGAGCACGGTTCTAAGCGCTGGGGTAGATACAGGCTGTCCCACATGAGGCTCACAGTCTTAATCCCCATTTTACAGATGAGGTAACTGAGGCACAGAGAAGTTAAGTGACTTGCCCACAGTCACACAGCTGACAAGTGGCAGAGCCGGGATTCGAACCTATGACCTCTGACTCCCAAGCCTGGGCTCTTTCCACTGAGCCGCGCTGCTTCTCATATCTAGACATTTAACATTAACATTTAAATCTAGGCACATCTCCTCCAAGAGGCCTTCCCAGACTAAACCCCACTGTTCCCTCATTTCCCACTCCCTTCTGCGTCGCCCCGACTTGCTCCCTTTGTTCTTCCCCCCCTCCCTACCCCACAGCACTTAGGTATTTATCTCTAATTTCATGTATTTATATTGATGTATATTTGTATTGATGTCTGTCTCCCCCGCTCTAGATTGTGAGCTCATTGTGAACAGGGATTGTCACGCTTTATTGCTGTACTGTACTTTCCCAAGAACTTAGTACAGTGCTCTATACACAGTAAGTGCTTAATAAATATGGTTGCATGAATGAATACCAGGCACTGTACTAAGCACTGAGATGGGCAAAAATTATCCAGACTGTAAACTCATTTTGGGCAGGGAAAGTGTCTGCTAATTCTGTCGTGTTGTACTCTCCCAACCACTAAGTACAGTGCTCTTCACAGAGTAAACTCTCAGTAATGTCTGTCTCCCCTCTAGACGGCAAGCTCATTGTGGGCAGGGATTGTGTCTGTTAATCGTTATATTGTAGACTCCCAAGTACTTAGTACAGTGCTGTCCACACAGTAAGCACTCAACCAATACAACTGAATGAATAAATATGATTGACTGGACACAGTCCCTGTCTCACATAGGACTCAGAGTCTTAATCTCCATTTTACAGATGAAATAATTGATGCACAGAGAAGTTAAGTGACTTGCCCAAAGTTACACAGCACACAAGAGGCAGAGCCAGGATTCACAAGAAAGTGGAAACAATATCCTCCAACCCTTACGGAGCCAATCTGAGAATTATACTTAACGATGGTTTACAGCACAGTGTTGACTTCTATTCTTTTCATGGTATTTGTTAAATGTTTATTATGCGTCAAGCATCAGACCAGATATGGTCCCTGTCCCACAGGGTGCTCACAGTCAAGTAGGAAGGAGAAAAAGTTGTGAATCCCCATTCTGCAACTGAGGAAACTGGGACATAGAAAAGTTAAGTGACTTGACCAAAGTCACACAGCAGGCAAGTGGCGGAGCTGAGATAAGAATACAGGTCTTCTGGCTCCCAGTCCCTTGATCTGTCCAAAGATACTCTGTTTTGTGACCCTAGGCTTTACCCATTCTCTTATCATTCATTCATTCATTCAATAGCATTTATTGAGCACTTACTATGTGCAGAGCACCATACTAAGCAGTTGGAATGTACAATTCGGCAACAGAGACAATCGCTGCCCACTGACGGGCTTACAGTCTAATTGGTGGAGACAGACAAAAACAAGACAACTTAATCACGATAAATAGAATCAAGGGGATGTACACCCCATTAACAAAATAAATAGGGTGATAAAAATATATACAAATGAGCACACTGCGGAGGGGAGGGGAAGGGAGAGGGGAAGGAGCAGAGGGAAAAGGGGAAGCTCAGTCTGGGAAGGCCTCTTGGAGAAGGTGAACTCTCAGTAGGGTTTTGCAGAGGGGAAGAGAGAGCTCAGATGAGAGAGTGTGGATGGCTCAATGCATACCATCACCACTGCTGCAAAAAACTCCAGCGCATGTTGGCAATAAGACATCCCTTTCCCTTCTTGACCAGTTGGGTGAAGGAGCCAATAAATGTGCACTACTGCACTTTTCTTGGGCAAAATATATCAAAGATATGTTCATTTCTACACACACACGCAATAATGCAGGTTACATTCAGAAAAGTACTAAAATGAGTGAAGTGGGGGAAAGTGCATTGTGTAGGAGTCACAGGAGTCAAAACAATAACTGGATGTTAATACTGTATCTATGCTTTTCCCGCAGCACCATTATTCTTCTCCTTAATCTGACAATAGTGATAACAATTATCATGACTGTGGTATTTCTTAAGCACTTACTATGTGTCAAGCATTGGGCTAAGGGCTGAGGTAGGTAAGTGCTGGGCAGGGAATGTGTCTGTTTATTGTTGTACTGTACTCTCCCAAGCGCTTAGTAGAGTGATCTGCACACAATAGGTGCTCGATACATACGACTGAATGGATGTTACAATCAGATCAGACACAATATTACAGATTAGGGAGAGAAATTTCCTTACAAGGACTTTACATTCTAGAGGGTGAGGTAAATTAAAGGGTTCAGATCCAAGTGTATAGGTGCATAGGTGAGGCAGAAGGGAGAGGAGTAGGGGAAAAGAGGCTTAATCGGGAAAAGTCTCTTGGAGGAGACATGATTTTAATAAGGCTTTAAAGGTGGAGAGTGAGGTTTTCTGCGGTGTATGAAGGGGGCAGAATTCCAGGTCAGAGGGAGGATGTGGATAAGGGGTTGGTGGCAAGATAGATGAGATCGAGGTATAGTACAGGTGTGCAGGCTGAGTAGCAGTATGAAATCGGCAAGATAAGAGAGGAGAGGGGTGAACTGATTGAGTGCTTTGAAGCCAATGGTAAGGAGTTTCTGTTTGGTGCAGAGATGGATGGGCAACCACTGGAGGTTCATGAGGAGTTGGGAGATGTGGAGCGAAGAGGTTTTTAAAAAAATGATCAGGAAAGCCTAGAGTGGGGACAGCCAGGATGCTGGGTGGTCACTGAGGAGGCTGATGAGGTCGTCATGGCAGCATATATTGATATAAGAAGCGATCAAACCCTCACACCCTTCTCTCCACCCCTTGACTCTTCATCAAATCCAATTATCTTCTTAACTTTGAGGATTTCTGAAAAAAACAACACTGAAAATAACCAATGGCCAAAATGCTACTCCCTTATTCAAAGGCTGCCCTGTGTCTTATGTTCTTGGATTGCTCAGTTGTGTCTCAATCAATCAGTCAGTCAATCATATTGATTGAGCACTTACTGTGAGCAGAACATTGTACTAAGTGTTTGGGGGAGTACAATGTAACAATAAATATACCCAAAAAGAGCTTACAGTTTAGAAGGAGAAACAAACATTAATAGAAATTAATACATTCTGGATATGTACACAAGTGCTGTGGGGCAGGGAGGGGGGAAGAAGAAAAAGAGCAAGTCAGGGAGAGGCAAAAGGGAGTGGGAGAAGAGGGAATGTTGGGTTTCTGTAAGTGTGGGCTTTAACAGTTATTAAAGAAAAATTTTTAATGTGAAAGATTTAGGGGCTAGCCCTATAAAATCAACTTAGACAAATACCTAGAAAATGTCATCATCCCGAAACTGGGATAAGTTCCATTTGCATCTCTATGTCAGGAAGTTCTAAGCCCCATTTACCCATCCAGTAACCAGATAAGGCCAAAGACCACCCATTTTTTTTGTTTGCTTGTTTGTTAACCTCTTACTGCGTGCCAGGCACTATTCTAACTACTGGGGTAGATACAAGTGGGGTGGGGTAGATACTGGGGTGGACACAGTCCCTGTCCCACAAGGGGCTCACACTCATCCCCATTTTCAGATGAAGTAACTGAGGCACACAGAAATGAAATGGCTTGTCAAGGTCATGCAGCAGACAAATGATAGAGCTAGGATTAGAACCCAGGTCCTTCTGACTCCCAGGCCCATGCTCTATCCACTAGGCCATGTTCTTTGTAGCTGAGATAAAAATGTTATCAAGAGACAATGTGAACATCCCTCGGAGAAGCCATGAGTCATTTCGTTCACTACCACTGTATTAGCCCTGAACTATACTAAATAGAAAAATATACTCAGTCCCATGTTCAGATAGTATATCAAGATGTCATTATTATTATATTATTGTTACGCTAAGTACTGGAGCAGAAATAGTACAATTAGAACAGACACAGAGCTATCCCAAATGAGAATCACAGATGAGGGAACTGAGGCACAGAAAGTTAAGTGACTTGCCCAAGGTTACACAACAGGCACGTGATGGACCTGAGATTAGAACCCAGGTCTCGTGACTCTCAGTAAACTTTTCTCAAGGCCACGCTCCTTCCAATGAAGGAGAAATTAGTAAGAAATAAAGTTTATGGATAAATAATATTAGAACGATATAATTTAATCAGAACTGGATGTATTAGCACATGAAACAGTTCACAGATATTATACTCCGCCATTCACCAATACACAAACCTATCTCTCTGGCTTCGCCACTCACCAATACACAAACCTATCTCTCTGGCTTATATGCCAATCGTAAGTCATGTTGATTTATAAGTCACACAGACCAAACGAATAGTAGGTGGAAAGACTGACTTGGAATCCACACTTTTCTATCAGTACCCAATCGCCAGCTGACCCAAGGAGTACTTATAATTACTCCCTACTGGATAGTAAAGTCCTTGGCAGGGATCACATCTCCCAACTATTTTGTAATAAGAATTACAATAATAATTATGGTATTTGTTAAGCACTTACTATGTGCCAGGCACTGTACTAAGCGCTAGGATGGACACAAGCAAATCAGGTTGGACCCAGTCCCTGTCCCACAGGGATTCCCAGTCTCGATCCCCATTTTACAGATGAGGTAACTGAAGCCCAGAGAAGTTAACTGACTTGCCCAAGGTCCCACAGCAGAAATATGACAGAGTCAGGATTAGAATCCATGACCTTCTGACTCCCAGGCACGTGCTCTAACCACTTTGCCATGTGGCTTCTCTGTATTCTCCCAAGAGCTTAGGACAGGACTCTGGACACAGTAGGTGTTGAAGGATTGATTTTTATTACGATTCACTCTGGTAAGATACAAAATTAGGATGGTAAAATGATGTAATCAGGGCATTTTTGTTTCCTTGAGACAGGGCCCTAGGGACCTGCATTCCCAAGGGCCTCGTGGATTAAATAATTAACCGAGGGTGACAATAACAGCACTCCAGACTCCCCCGGCGCTCCGGCCATCCTGCCTGGACCCAGAATATTCTTGATGTCTTTTCTGACTCTAGGGGACAGGGATAGGGAGTTGGAAAAAGTTTGGAAACCAGGAATAAATGTTGGCGCCTGCATTCTTAGAGACTGCTCAGGATTAGTGTTGGGTAACTCAAAAATAATGATTGTGGTATTTGTTAATAATAATAATTATGGCATTTGTTTAAGTGCTTACTATGTGCTGTACCAAGTGCTGGGGTGGATACAAGCAAATCGGATTGGACACAGTCCCTGTCCCAGGTGGGGTTTGCAGTCTCAATTCCCATTTTACGGATGAGATAACTGAGGCACAGAGAAGTTAAGTGACTTACCCAAGGTTACCCAGCAGACAAGTGGTAGAACCTGCATTAGAACCCATGACTTTCTGATTCCCAGGCCCATGGTCTATCCCCTAGACCATGTTTTAAGCAGTTATTTACTATGCGCCAGCACTATACTAAGTGCTGAGGTAGATGCAAGGTAATCAGGTTGGACACTACCCCGTCCCACAGAGAGCTCACAGTCTTAATATAATAACTGCAGAGTTTGTTAAGCGCTTAGTATTCATTCAATAGCATTTATTGAGCGCTTACTACGCGCAGAGCACTGTACTAAGCGCTTGGAATGTACAGTTCGGCAACAGATAGAGACAATCCCCAGCCACTGACGGGCTTACAGTCTAGTCGTATTTTACAGTCTAGTCGCTATCACTGATGAAATAGATGGCAAGACCATTTATTAGTCATGTTGCTAGTAAACGGGTCCTCCGTGTCAAATATCTTTGCTTCAACTTTTCATTCATTCACTCATTCATCCATTCGATCATATTTATTGAGCACTTACTGTACGCACAGCACTGTACTAAGCATTTGGGAGAGTATACTACAACAATAAGCAGACACACGTTTTGCTCACAATGAGCTCAAAGTCTAGAGCTAGGGATACAGACAAGAATACAAACAAATAAAATGACAGACACGTACATAAGTGCTGTGGGGCTGGGAGGAGGCAAGAGCAGAAGGAATAAGTCAGGGTGACGCAAAAAGGAGTGGGAGATGAGGAAAGGTGGGGCTTAGTCTGGGAAGGCTTCGTACCAGGCACTGGACTAAGTACTGGGGTAGATGCAAAGTAATCAGGCTGGACACCGTTCCTGTCCCACAGAGGGCTCACAGTCTTAATCCCCATTTTACAGATGAGGAAAGAGTGGCACAGAGAAGTGAAGTGACTTTCCCAAGGTCACACAGCAGACAAGTGGCAGAGCTGGGATTAAACCCCAGTCCTTCTGACTCCCAGGCCCACGCTCTATCCAATAGGCCGTCAAGCAAACGCAAGCCCACACTTTATTTTAAAGCTGCATTAGGCCATGTAGAACCAACCAGACTCCCTTTGGGCCTCTGAGGAATTCACCTAACCTGCCTGGGCCACAGACACTCTCGAGCGACTCATGAATATCCATGGGAACAACCGTCTTTTGGGGAGCTGACACGAGGGATGGGGCGTTCACCTAATACCTCGAAATTTGGTCCTGTTTGCTCTCAGGAAACCAGAGACCTTGTGCATATCTGGAAAATTTAAATAATCTGACTTTACCATGTCCACAGCAACTGAGAAGAAAATTGGGCCAATGCATTCTGGGAGATCAGAGATTCTTATGCCAAAGCACAGCATTCAGAGGCACTTTGGAGATGAAACAGGGGAAAAGGGCCCCTTCAGGGACAAAACGGAGAGAGTCAAGTGACTCAATTAAGTCTCTACCGGCTCTTTACCGAAGAAGATATGAGCCGTTTGAGAGATTCCTACCCCCAAAGAGTTGTTTGAGGCTGACAGGAGCATGACCTGATGAAAAGATCATGTGATTGGGAATCAGGATACCATTCCCAGATCTGCCCCTGGTCCGCTGTGTGATCTTTGGCAAGTCACTTGACCTCTCTAGGCTTCTAGAGATGCAGCGTGGGTCAATGGAAAGAGTCCAGGTTTGGGAGTCAGAGGTCATGGGCTCTAATTCAGACTCCTCTGTGTGACTTTGGGCAAGTCACTTACCTTCTCTGTGCCTCAGTTACCTAATCTGCAAAATGGGGATTAAAACTGTGAGCCCTACATGGGATGTCCTGATCAGCTTGTATTCCCCCAGTGCTTAGAACAGTGCTTTGCACATAGTAAGCGCTTAACAAATACCACTATTTTTTTTTTTCAGTTTCCTCTTCTGGAAAATGTGAGGCCCACTTGGATCAGTGTGTCTGACCTGGTTCTCATATGTCTACTACAGCAGTTTCTACATTGTTTGACAGGTAGTGAGCATTTAACAGATACCATGATTATTATGAGGCCCACGTGGGACAGGGACTGTGTCCGATCTGATGACTTTGTACCTACCTTTGTGTTTAACATTAAGTGCCAGATAAATGCAATTTAAAAAAAACCCACCAGTAGTGTTCATACAGGATGTTTTAGACTTATATTGATAAACAAATCATCAGGACCATATGCTTTCCACCAGAGAGTTCCCAAGGATGTTGTGACTCTCCTGTGGAGAGCATGTAATTTATCACTACAAACAGCCACTGTCCCAGAGGGCTGGCGGATTGCCAATTTAACACATCTATAAAAAGGTTCCAGAGATAATTCTGGGAGGTATAGACTGGGAAATTTCATTCATACACCTGGCAAATCTGTGGTCTCGATAATTAAGTTTAGGATCAAGGGACACTTTAAAAAAACATGGCCTTTTGCAGGGGAAAGACAGCATAAATTCTTTAAGGTGAAATCATGTCTTCTTAATATTCTAAAGTGCTTTGAAGAGATCACTAAGAATATGGATAGAGGGGAACTGGGAGTTATAAGCAGCGTGGCTCAGTGGAAAGAGCACGGGCTTGGGAGCCAGAGGTCATGGGTTCAAATCCCAGCTCTGCCACTTGTCAGCTGTGGGACTGTGGGCAAGTCACTTCACTTCTCTGTGCCTCAGTTACCTCATCTGTAAAATGGGGATTAAGATTGTGAGCCTCACGTGGGACAACCTGATTACCCCGTATCTACCCCAGCGCTTAGAACAGTGCTCTGCACATAGTAAGCGCTTGCTTAACAAATACCAACATTATTGAGAAGCAGCGTGGCTCAGTGGAAAGAGCCTGGGCTTCGGAGTCAGAGGTCATGGGTTCGACTCCCAGCTCTGCCACTTGTCAGCTGTGTCACTGTGGGCAAGTCACTTAACTTCTCTGTGCCTCAGTTCCCTCATCTGTAAAATGGGGATTAACTGTGAGCCTCACGTGGGGCAACCTGATGACCCTGTATCTACCCCAGCGCTTAGAACAGTGCTCGGCACATAGTAAGCACTTAACAAATACCAACATTATTATTATTATTATTATTATTAGTTTCTGAGCCCTGCTGTTGGTAGAATGGGAAGATCCCAACTCTGGGAATCAGGAGGCCTGGGTTCTAATGTCATTTCAGCCTGCTGGAGCTGTGCCATCCGATTGTGATGGCTTCTGACCAAAGCACCATCTAGGGCATTCTGTGAGGTGGACAGGTCCAGCAGGAACTCTAAAAAATCGGCTAATCTTGGAGGTGCAAATCACAGCGTCTATCACGATAACCGCCTGCCAGCTCATAGCGCTAGGCTCTAGCATTAGCAATCTATCAGCTGCATTCAAGAGTTTACCATATGAGCACAGGACTAAAGCACTTGGAAGAGAACAATATACAGAGTTGGTAGATATGACCCCTGCCCTCAAGGGGCTTACAATCTAGAACGGAGACAGACTTTAAAAGAAATTACAGATAGGGAGGCAGCAGAGTGTAAGGATATGTGTGTGTACGTTGTGGGGGGTGGGGGAGAAGGCGATCCAAGTCCTTGAACAGGTTCAGATCCAAGGGCACAGGCAATGCAGAGAGTTGGTCGAATAGGATGTGAAGATGATAAAACAGTCAGTGAAGGTTCCAGGAGGAGATGTGATTTTCACTGGGCTCTGAAGATGGGGAATGTGGTGGTCTGTCAGATATGAGGGGGAAGGAAATTCCAGGTCGGAGGGACACGAGTAACGGGTCAGTGGCGAAAGAGAAGAGTTTGAGGCACAGTAAATACGTTGGCATTAGAGGAGCGAAATGCACGTACTGGGTTGTAGTGGGAGGGAGAGGGCGATATAAGCTAGGAGGGGAGAGCTGATTGCGTGCCTTCAGATAGAAAGTAAGGAATTTCTGTTTGAGCTCACTCCTCTAGGCTGTAAGCTCGTTGCGGGCAGGGAATATGTCTGTTTACTTTTGTATTGTACTCCCCCAAGCACTTAGTATAGTGTTCTGCACACTGTAAGCTCAATAAATACGACTGAATGAATGGATGAATGTGGAGATGAATGGGCAGCCCCTGGAGATTTTGGAGGAATGGGGAGAAGTGTGTGAAACTATTTTTAAGAACAGTGATCCAGGAAGCACAGAAAAGTATGGCCTGGGTGGGGAAGTGGGGAAGGAAGGGGAAAAGGCAGGAGACACGGAGGTCAGCAAGAAAGCTGGTGCAACAGTCCAGTCAGGATATGTTAAGTGTTTGGATCTGCAAGGTGGAGAGTTGGGGTTGAAGTCTAAAGATGGTGCACAGGTAGAACCCACAGGATCTGGTGACAGACTGAATATGTGGGTTGAGCGAGAGAGAGATGAGAAATTTATGGACTCATCTTTACGAGTTCTATTTTAGACATGTATGTTTGAGGTGTAGGTGGGACACCCAATTACAGACGTCCCAAAGGCAGGAGGAAATGCAAGAGTGCAAAGACAGATAGGGGTCAGGGCTGGAGAGGTAGATTTGAGAGTCAACTGCAGAGATGACAGTTGAAGTCATGGGAGCGAATGAGTTCTCCAAGGGACTGGGTGTAGATGGAGAACAGAATGGGACTCTGAACTGAGCCTTGAGCGACTCCCACAGTAAGGAGCCTGAAAAAGAGCCTGAGGAATATAGGAGGAGAACAAGGAGGGGACGGTAGTGTCGGTGAAGCCACGTGAAGAGGGAGGTCCACAGTGCCGAAGGGTGCTGAGGGATCAAGAGGAATAGGATGGAGTACAGCCCACTGGATTGCCCAGGGTCCAAGAGAGAACTGGAGGAGGAGAAGTGGAGGCAATAGGTGTTGAAAACTAGCTCGAAGAGTTTGGAAAGGAATGGTAGGAGGGAGGTGGAGTGATAAGTGGAGGGCACAGTGGGGTCATGGGAGGGTTTTGTTCAGGACAGCAGACACAAGGGCATGTCTGAAGACAGTGGGAAGGGAGCTACTGGAAAGTGATCAGTTGAGGCTAGGGGTCAGGGAAGGAAGGTAGGAGGGGGCGAGTGTTTCAATAAGGTGTGAAGGGATGGGGCAGGAGATGCAGGGAAAGGGGTTAGATTTTAAGCAGGAGGGGGAGAGATCTCTTGATATACTGCTAGGAAGATGGCACAGTCAAAGCAGGGTCGGGGCAGGAGAAGGTTGGGATAGTAGAGATGCAAGGCAGATTTTAGGGAAATTACGCCTTATTCATTCATTCATTCATTCAATAGTATTTAATAATGTTGGTATTTTGTATTTGTTAAGCGCTTACTATGTGCCGAGCACTGTTCTAAGCGCTGGGGTAGACACAGGGGAATCAGGTTGTCCCACGTGGGGCTCACAGTCTTCATCCCCATTTTACAGATGAGGGAACTGAGGCACAGAGAAGTTAAGTGACTTGCCCACAGTCACACAGCTGACAAGTGGCAGAACCGGGATTAGAACCCACGACCTCTGACTCCCAAGCCCGGGCTCTTTCCACTGAGTTCATTTACTGAGCGCTTACTATGCGCAGAGCACTGTACTAAGCGCTTGGAATGTACAATTCGACAACTGATAGAGACAATCCCTAGCCATTGACGGGCTTACAGTCTAGTCGTATTTTACAGTCTAGTTGCTATCACTGATGAAATAGATGGCAAGACCATTTATTAGTCATGTTGCTAGTAAACGGGTCCTCCGTGTCAAATATCTTTGCTTCATCTTTTCATTCATTCACTCATTCATCCATTCGATCGTATTTATTGAGCACTTACTGTACGCACAGCACTGTACTAAGCATTTGGGAGAGTATACTACAACAATAAGCAGACACATGTTTTGCTCACAATGAGCTCAAAGTCTAGAGCTAGGGATACAGACAAGAATACCAACAAATAAAATGACAGACATGTACGTAAGTGCTGTGGGGCTGGGAGGAGGCAAGAGCAGAGGGAACATGTCAGGCCGATGCAAAAAGGAGTGGGAGATGAGAAAAGGTGGGGCTTAGTCTGGGAAGGCTTCCTGGAGGAGTTGTGCTTTGAAGGTGGGGAGGGGAGAGTAACTGTCAAATTTGAGGAGGGAGGCATTCCAAGCCAGTGGTGGGACTTGGGCTAGGGGTCAGCGTCGAGATAGGTGAGATCGAGACAGTGAGATGGTTAGCGCTAAAGGAGCTTCTCAATGAGCTGCATCCCTGCCACATACTCCCTTATTGCACTCTGTGCCCTAGTGGGAAGTATGACTGGCAGAGAGAGGTGTTAATGTGCCCACACTAGCACCATCATCATTTTTTCCACGCGAATTCTGCCTTCTGAAGTCTCAGGACCAAGGCTCATCCGTCATTCTTGACTGGAGCCTATATCATTCCTTGAGATTTTCGAAAAATTTTGGACAAGGTTCAACAGTAAAAGCTTTCAAAGAACACACAAAGTGACCATGGGAATGAAGGGAACAATCTATCAGGGAGAGATATATAGGACAGGGATAATGGCCACTTTTCAGGGAGAAGAAAAAAGAAGAAAAGAAAGAAGAAAGAAGGAGAAAGAAAAAGAAAAAAGAAAGAAGAAAAAGGAGAAAGGAAGAAGGAAAACGGAAGAATTGTCATTTTAAGTGTGTTACTATGAGCTTAGCACTGTACCAAGCATGAGGGTAGATATAAGATAATCAGGTCTGAAACGGTCCCTGTCCCACATGAGGTTCACAGTCGAAGGCGGAGGGAGAATTGGTACTGGAACCCCATTTTACAGAAGAGGAAACTGAGGCCCAGAAAAGTGAACTGACTCACCCGAGGTCACAAAGCAGGCAAATGGTAGAGCCAGGATGAGAATCCAGGTCCTTTTGACTCCCAGGCCCATGCTCTTTCCACTAGACCACGCTGCAAAAAGTAACTAATGGGGTCCCCGAGACAACAGGACCAGGACTAGTTTTGTTTAACATCTTCATAAATGACTAGGACGAGGGATTCTATTCTAACAGGTGGTCCTAAAGCGGAAACACAAACCAACCGGCAGAACTGAGTTCCGGGGCCCAAGCCAGGGAGCCCAAAGGAATATGCAGGCCACAGTCCTGCCTAGCTTTACACAACCAAACTCCTGCACTTGGGATAGGCAGGGAAAGACTAGGTAAAAAAGGCAGGGATGAGACTGGCACAGGTGGTGTTTGTTTGGGCAACGAATGTGTCTGGGCATCCTATCAGATCTACCAACTACTTACCACCCAACTTGGCGCCGTGTCCCCATGGTTGACATCTGTCTGTCATGATACAATGCGATGCTTGCTGGCACCTGCCTTCGACACACGTCCCCTGGCAGGCTAGATATTCCATCCCCCCCAGCCCCTGCCAGAGCCGTCTTTCTGTCCCATGAAGGGGCAATATTAAGAATAATAATAATAATAATGGTATTTGTTGTTATACTTACTGTATGCCAGGCACTGTACTAAGCACTGCGGTGGATACAAGCAAATCGGGTTGGATGCAGACCCTGCCCCAAATGGGGCTCACAGACTCAATCCCCATTTTACAGATGAGGTAACTAAGGACTAGAGAAGTGAACTGACTCGCCCAAGACCACAGAGCAGACAAGTGGCAGAGCCGGGATTAGAACCCACGACCTTCTGACTGCCAGGCCCGTGCTCTATCCACTAGCCAGGCAGCCCCGGGGCCGGGAGTATGAAGGGATGTGCCTTAGGTGGGCCCAATCCCTCCAGAGGAGCAGACGCACAAAAAGCCGCTTCAGTCTGTGCGACCCGCTTAGGCCTTACCTACAATGCTCACACACATCATGGGACAGACTCCCTACCTCAAAGAAGCAGCATGGCGTAGTGGATAGAGCATGGGCCTGGGAGTCAGAAGGTCATGGGTTCTAATTCCGGCCCCACCACTTGTCTGTTGGGAGACCTAGGGCACGTAACTTAACTTCTCTGTGCCTCAGTGATGTCATGTGTAAAATGGGGACTAAGACTGTGAGCCCCATGTGGGACAAGGTCTGTGTTCAAACTAATCAGCTTCTATCCACCCCAGTGCTTAGAACAGTGCTTGGCTTAACAAATAACAAACAAATAAGTGCTTAACAAATACCATCACCATTATTATTGTCAGGCAATTTTATAATTTAAACTCTGCTGTAGCCTATCAGGCACTGCTATCTACCGCTCCATCTGGGGATTGTCTTGAAGGATTTCACCTGATTAACCTGACACAGAACAAAATGCTCCGATTTATCGTGGAACCCAAAGGGCAAACAGTGTACTTTAGTTTCCCAGACAATTGCCTGATCGGGAACCAATCCAACTTGAGCGAGCAAGCGATAAGTGAATTAGGACGGTCCTGCTTTACAAATAGGATTAATTTCAACCCACTGGGGACTATTATGTTCTATTTCAATAATAAAAAAGGATTAAAACATTGTTTTATTGTTAATAAATCACCACTTAATGGAATTATGCACCAATAACTCATGATGTCATTCTGGAAACTAGGTGATAATAATTGAATTTGTGTGGTTAGTGGAGCTTGGCTTAGGTCTCTTTGGGATTTCAGGCTTACAATTTATGACTAGGAAATTACCATTGACTGACTGATTGAAGGAACTCCATGGGAGACAATCGGATTTTTATCAAGCACCTTTCTCCTCAAGTTCGGATTTGCACAAAAACTTCCAGGTATCCTGCAGGGCTGGGTTTGTTCCTGCTTGGGATCCCAGAGAACCAGAGTGGCCTCGTGGAAAAGAACACAGGTCTGGGAGCCTGAGGACCTGGGTTCTAATCTCAGCTCCACCACTTACCTGCTGTATAAACTTAGGTAAGTCATTTAACTTCTCTGTGCCTCAGGTCCCTCAGCTGCAAAATGGGGATTCAATATCTGTTCTTCTTCCTTCTTGGACTCTGAGCCCCATGCGGTATCTGATTAACTTGTATCTACCCCAGCGCTGCGTACAGTGCTTGGCTCATAATGAATGCTAGACAGATAGCCCAATTACCGTTATTATTATTATTATTCCTGACATTGGCAGGCTGCTTGCTTTCATATATCTCCCCTTCTTCAGGCTTACAGATTCTCCGTTCTTCTGAAATACTAGAAGTCTGGATTAAGTGCCCCACTCAGCTTGAAGTTTGTACTTTTTGAAGCTATATCAATTATGCGGTTTTCTTCTTTTAAAAACATTTTCATGTGCTATTTTTGTCAAGGAAATTACTGCAGCTATATCTTTACTTTACATTAGCATTTAGCAGATACCATAGCAAAAAACGGGGGAGCCAGACCTTTAATGCAACTTTTCACAAATCAAAATCAGATGAGTGGGCGAATTCCCTCTCTAGGCTGTAAGCTCCTTGTGGGTAGAGACCACGACTACGAACTCTATTGTATTGTACCTTCCCTAGTGCTTAGTACAGAGCTTGGAACACAATAAACAATAAATAGGACTGATCGATTGGCTGATCCTTTCATGGTATCAGGACGAGGGACCAGGGATAAGAGCTTAATCGCCTTTGAGGGCAGGGAATATGTATGTTCTTCTGTTGTCCTAACCAACTTCTTCAAACTCAGCAGGTGGTCAATAAATACCACCGGCTGGTCGATTGGGGATGTGACCTTGGGCAAGTCACTTCACTTCTCTGTGCCTAGTTCCCTCATCTGTAAAATGGCAATTAAGACTGTGCGCTTCACGTCCCGGCACTGTACTAAATCCCTAACAAATACCATTAGAAAAAAAAAACTAGAAAAGTTGTAGCAAGGACCCTAGTTCTCTGGGGATAGTACAGATCAGGAAGGGAGGTAAGGAGGATAGTTAGGCAGTATTTCTGTGGGGGAAAACCTTTCACTTTGCACATAGTAAGCACTTAACAAAAACCATAATTATTATCATCATCATTAGATCAAAGCATAGTGAGCAAGCTGGCACTGGAGAAGTGAAGTGTGCGGGCTGGGCTGGGCTGTGGTAACTGGTCACTTTGGTAAGGTAGGAGGGGACAAGCTGATTGAGTGCTTTAGAATAACCTGTGACACATTCCAGTCAATCAACAGTATTTATTGAGCACTTACTGCATGCAGAGCACTGTAATAAGTCCTTGGGAGACTACACTATATCAGAATTGGGTGACATATCCCTTTCCCTCAAGGACTTTAAACTCCATGAGGGAGACAAGCATAAAATATAAGTAGATTAAGCAGACATATTTCCATGAGAGCAAACATACATACATGGGCAGACATCTAATTCGAACATTACCTTAAAATGTAAATGCATTTCCAAGACTCCATCTTTGACATAGTTCAATCAACTTTCACAGAGTGAACAATCCGCTTTCATTCTGTGAGACTTCTCACGTTGAGCAGACACAATCAACATTCAGATCTAGAAATCTATCTAATAATAATGTTGGTATTTGTTAAGCACTTACTATGTGCAGAGCACTGTTCTAAGCGCTGGGGTAGATACAGGGTGATCAGGTTGTCCCACGTGAGGCTCACAGTTAATCCCCATTTTACAGATGAGAGGTAAGTGAGGCACAGAGAAGTTCAGTGACTTGCCCACAGTCACACAGCTGACAAGTAGCAGAGCCAGGAGTCAAACCCATGACCTCTGACTCCCAAGCCCGGGCTCTTTCCACTGAGCCACGCTGCTTCCCGAAAGAAACAGCATAGCTAAGGGAGACAGCACAGGCCTGGAAGTCAGAGAACTTAGGTTCTAATAATGGTTTTTACACTTGGCTGTTGTGTGACCTTGTGCAACTTTTCTGTACCTCAGTTTCCTCAACTGTAAAATGGGGATTCAATACTGGTTCTCCCGCCTACATAGACTGTGAACCCCATGTGGGATAGGGACTGTGTCCAACCTGATTAACTTGTATCTCTCCCAGTACTTGGAAAAGTGCTTGACACAAAATAAGGGCTTAACATAATAATAATTGTAGTAATAATAATGACAATCTGGCTATGGTTACTACGGCAAATAATCAAAATCCAAACAACTCTGGGTCAAATCCCATAAAAACTGAAATCCTTGAGGATTCCAGAAATCAAAATCAGTCTGACTGAAAAGTCAGCGTGGTGGAATGGTCAGAGCACATGGCAGACAGACTTCCCTCACTTTGGCTTTTGGCTGGTTTACTCAGGAATCTCATTTGATTAGATGGCTTAGGTTATGAGATGTCCCAATCGTAGTCGCTTTGACCATGGGCAAGTCACTTCACTGGGCCTCAGTTTCCTCATCTGTAAAATGGGGATTTGAGGCTGTGAGCTCCAAATGGGACAGGCACTATGTCCAACCCAATTTGCTTGTATCCAACCCACAGCTTAGAACAGTGCCTGGCACAAAGTAAGTGCCTGACAAATACAAAATTATTATTTATACTTAGGTATGAGTGATGAAACCCACCTTGTTCCTTTCACTGCCTTTCTTTCTGGTCCCTGTTCTGTCCCCTCATATCTCATGACTTCCATGAGCCCAGTAACCCGTCACCTCCTACTTAGTCTGCACCTTCAGTCCTACCAGCAAGAACCCGTCCATTCTTGGCTTTCTCTCCTCTTTCAGCCCCCAGTATATTCCCCGTATAACCTATGGCCCCCCATCATAGGTATATGTATCTCCTGGTGTTACTCCTGGTGTATGTTTCTCCTGGTGTATGCATCCCCTGGTGTTAGTTAAATATCTCATTAATGTAAGGTGCTTTGGGGCAATAAAATCACCACATAGATGGAGACTTAGCATAGCTTAGATCCCCTTGATTCTATTTATTGCTATTGTTTTTGTCTGTCTCCCCCATTACACTGTAAGCCCGTCAATGGGCAGGGACTGTCTCTATCTGTTGCCGATTTGTACATTCCAAGCACTTAGTACAGTGCTTTGCACATAGTAAGCGCTCAATAAATACTATTGAATGAATGAATTAATACAGCATGGGCCTGGGAGTCTGAAGGACCTGGGTTTTAATCCCACCTCCACCACTTCTCTGTTGTGTGACCTTGGGAAAGTCACTTCATTTCTCTGGGCCTCAGTTCGCTAATCTGTAAAATGGGAATTAAGAGTGTGAGTGCCATGTGGGCTAGGGACGGTGTCCAACCTGACTTGTATCAACCCCAACGCTTTTAACAGTGCTTAGCACATAGTAAACACTTAATAAGTACCATAATTATTATTATTATTACTCTCCCCTGACTTCACAGTCCCTCTCTTTTGCCTCCTCAACTCCCATGGACTTGATCCCTGCTTTCCCCCTTCCTCTCTGTCAGTCAATATTTGTGGTACCAATGGCATTTTTTGAGCGCTTACTATGTGCAGAGTACTATGTGCTTCGGAGAGTACAACAGAATTAGTGAACACGTTCCTTGCCCATAGAGAGCTTACAATCTATAGGGGGAGGCAGACATTAAAATAAATAATGCATAATATAGCTTTTATATACATTTATACAAATGTATGAATATGTAATATGTCCCACTGCCTCTGGCCCTCTATCTCTCCCATGATCCCCCTTAAAACACTGCCCTGTATTTCAAAGGTCACAGTTATGACATTCTGAGTGTGACTTAAGTTAGCAAATATCATTCCCTCCTCTTCCATTCCAGAATACTGTTCTCAAAGCCAAACCGCAATATAAGAAAGCAGGACTGCAAGCTCGCTGTGGGTAGGGAACATATCTACCAATTATGTTATCCTGTACATTCCCAATAAATACCATCGCTGATTGACTGCAGGGATTTCATCAACTGAAATACACTACAGCTTGCTATTCTATGAGGCTCCAGGTTTGCCAGCATGCAATTTCTCTCTTTAGGATACATTCTGCTGACAAAGCAGAGAAGAGAGGACCTCCACTGGCACAGCTCAGAACTCAAAAAAGAAAGAACAGGACACTTCGAAAATAGAAAAATACTGAGTTCTGCTGATTCATGCTGAGTGAAATCTGCAAAAACACTTGGGTAAGAATCGCAGAAGCTGAGTCCTCCATTTTTTCTGCAGTGCTGATAGAATTTGGGAAGCAGGAGGTCTCCTCGCTCTTTAGATTGCTATTTCTTTTTCTCTAACATCAGCGAAGAGCATTAGCAACAGAAAGTTAAACTGAATTAAAATTAGACATAAACAAATATGTAAATTCCAGAACTGCCCATTGTTCAGAATTTCTAGAGCCCTATACTGCGTTATTGGAAAGACTGTGTAAACTTTCTCTTCAGACTCAAGTAAATGTGCACTGCATAATAAATGAACAGTATAACTGGATTGAAAAGGCCAAATCCAGGTTTAATTATATCTGAGTTAAGTAATTTGTTAAGTTTATTATACATTCATAATGAAATTGAGTTTTTGAATTAATTTACATTAGACAAATATTTATTCCCTTTGAATTTCCAGCAAAGAAGTACTATGGAATTATTTTTTATACTTTAGCTCAATTTAACTCTGAATATTTCATTAATCAACCTTTAAAGTACATACAAATATGTGTAATTTGTTATATACAAAGTACGAAATACATAAGTTCACTATGAAACATGAAGCAAATACAATTATACACATTTATAAACATTGAGAAATTCATCGTTGAAAATAATTAACTTCTCTGTCCCCAGGTACCTGGCCCAAGGAGACATACCAATCATTGGGATCTTTGGTCAAGACGAGGGAAGTAAGGAAATAAACCCACTATTTTAATTATTAATAACAACCATAATAATAATTTCCGTGCACATCTCCCCACTCCTCAAAAACCTCCAATGGCTACCCAACCACTTCAGAATCAAACAGAAACTTCTCACCATCAGCTTTAAGGCACTCAATCGGCTCTCTCCTACTATTTCATACCGCTGATCTCCAACTACAACCCAGCTCATACATTTCACTCCTCTAACAACAACCTACTCACTATACCTCGATCTCATCTTTCTCGCCATCAACCACGACTTCCCACCCCCTTCATATCTGACAGACTAACTCTTTCCCCATTCATTCAACAGTATTTATTGAGCACTTACTATGTGCAGAGCACTGTACTAAGTGCTTGAAATGTACAAATCGGTAACAGATAGAGACAGTCCCTGCCCTTTGATGGGTTTACAGTCTAATCTTCAAAGCCTTACTAAAATCACCTCTCCCCTAAGAGGCCTTCCCTGACTAAGCCTTCATTTCCCCACCTATTAACCCTCCTTTCTATGTCACCTCTGAACTTGGGTCTAGCCCTTAAGCACTTAGCTCTTTCCCCACACCCACATCAAGCTTAAGAACTTTGATACTCACTTCAACCCAGCCCCACAGCTGGGTTCTACTCTCCTCTACTAACTTTTTTGTACTCTACGCTCCCAAGCACTTAGCTCATTGCTTTGCACATGGAAAGTGTTCAATAAATGCCACTGATGGATTCTTGATTTACTCAAAATAAGGGCCCTCACTGTGTTATTTTGTGTTATTATAATATCCCTCTCTGATCACTTTAGATTTGTCTTTCCTCTTTGATGGGGACTATACCTCATTGCATCAGGACACCACAGCCCACTGAAGCTAAGCAGTCAACATTTTCTTCTACTGTTCAAGAGTAACAGTGTGGGCTAGTGGAAAGAACAAGGGTCTGGGAGTTGGAGGACCTGGGTTCTAATCCCAGCTCCTCCTCTTATCTGTTGTTGTGTGACTTTGGAGAAGTCATTTCACTTGTCCGTTCCTCAGTTCCCTCAGCTGCAAAAGGGGGATGTAGTTCCTGCTGTCCCTCCTACTTAGACGGAGAGCCCCATGAGGGATCTGATTATCTTCTACCTATCCCAGCACTTAGCACAGTGCATGGCGCATAGTAAGTGCTTAACAAATACCTCAATTATTACTGTTGTTTCCACCTTCATCCCCTCTACATCTGAAGCAGATACATCAAAACACCAAAATTCATTAAAATACCATTCAGTGACAATGCTAACCACTGAGAAGAATAAGCTGTGAATGAACTGTTTACCACCCAGTGTTTCTATGAATGAATTAGCCAAAATACCTGCTCTTTGTTTGTGTTAGCCTCCTTGTCCTCTTCTTCTCTTTCTAACTTTGAGAAACAGCATGGCCTGGTGGATGGAGCACGGGCCTGGGAGTCAGAAGGATCTGGGTTCTAATCCCAGCTCCGCCACTTGTCTGCCATGTGACTTCAGGCAAGTTACTTAAATTTGTCACTTACCTTCTCTGTGCCTCAGTTACCTCATCTGCAAAATGGGGAGTAACACTGTGAAGCCCATGTGAGACATATACTGTGTCCAACGTGATGAGCTTGCTTCCCTCTGAGTGCTTAGTATAATGCCTGGCACACAGTAAGTGCCTAAATACCATTAAAGAAAGGTCTTTCTTTTTCTTTCTCTCTCTCCCCCAGCACTCTACCTCATCTCTCCCCTCTTCTTATCTCTCTTTTCTGTGCATTTCCCCAGGTGCTCTGCTTGATCTTCTCCATCTCTTCTAGTCTCATTCCTGCCCTTTATCTCTATCTGCCATCTCCTTCTACCTATTCCCTTCCACATTTCTCTTCTTCCCCTTGTTCTTGTTACACTCAATTCAAATAATCTCACCTTCTTCCCTATTTGTTCTCAGTGTCCTTCCCCCTGCTTCCTTAGACACTTCAACTCCCTTCTCCTGTCTCTCCCCTGGTCTTTGAAGCCTACGGGCATTATTCTCCCTTCTCGTGCCTCCTGGCCCATGTTCAGTAAATCACTTGTGGAGACCAGAAAGTGCAAGCTAGGACCTTGCATTTTTGAGAAACAGAGAGAGAGAGAGAGGCAGAGACAGAGAAAATATCAGCTGAACATAGTTTCATTATATTTACTTCTTAATAAGACGATGTATGGCTCAATACTTACTTATTCAGTGTGAGGTCAAGAATGAATTGAGAACCGAAGGCCTCGATCTGGAAGCTTGCCTGGGCCAAATGCACAGCCTACAGAATCAAAAAGAGAGAAATAACCTTAGCCGCTGTTTTCCTTATTCTTATAAGCCAGAGTAAATTCTTCAGTAAAGATAGTACTGAATTTGGATAGTTTCCCTGAATGATAGATGGTCTCCTTAAAAGTACATTAAGTAGTGTTGTGCGGCTTCCATGGAAAGTTGACATAACTCTGAAGCACAGAACTGGAACAGTGTCATGAAAGGAAAGCATGAGAACCAGAAGTGTCTAACATAACATATTTTCCTTGACTTCTAAAAGTGACTATGATGAATTTCACCAAAGGATTGGGCTCACTGAGGCCTGATTGATCTATTTTGTCTACAATCCTAACCAAATGTTTTCTGCCCACCTAAATGAAAAATAATATCAAAAATAAAGAACTTTAAGAACCACAGTGGCCTAGTGGACACAGCATGGGCCTGGGAGTCAGAATGACTGGGTTTTAATCCCAGCTTCGCCACATCTGCTGTGTGACCTCAGGCAAGTCACTCTGTCACTTAACTTCTCTGTGCCTCAGTTTCCCCACCAGTAAAATGGGGATGCAATACCTATTTTCCCTCCTACTTAGACTGTGAGCACTATGTGGGTCAGAGATTGTGTCCGATCTGATTACCTTCTATCTCTCCCACCACTTAATACACCGCTTAGCACATAGTAAGTTCTTAAATATCACCATTATTATTAATAATATTTAGTCAAATGCAATTTTTATGGCATTTTTTAAGTATTTACTCTATGCTAGGCACTGTACTAAGTGCTGGGGTAGACACAAGCTAATTAGGTTGGACCCAATCCATGTCCCACATGGGGCTCACAGTCTTAATCCTCATTTTACAGATGAAGTCACTGAGGTCCAGAGAAGTTAAGTGACTTGCCCACGGTCACACAGAAGAGAAGTAGTGTACATAGGACTAGTAGTCACACAGAAGAGAAGTAGTGTACCCAGGACTAGTACCCAGGTCCGTGCTCTATCCACTGGGCAACAGTGCTTCTCCTTGAGACACTGATGGTGGAATGGGCCAGAAGAACCATACAACTTCAAATAGGATTTGGACAGAATTCACCCCAGTGGATTTGTGGATGCGCATTAAGTAGTCTCTCCCTGTTCACGTATGCTTTTAGAGTTCCCAAGCATTATTATTACTACTGTATTACCCACGGAGCAAGTCTAAAGTGAGGGTTTCCATCCTAGGTCAACATTCTGGCCTGGTCAAAATATTATTTGGAAAGAGAAACCTCAAGGCTAAGCAATCATTTATAAGATGTAATGAGGAGTTTGATTCTAAGTAAATATGAATCACTCTGGCTTCGTGGTGAGAGACAAAATTTCTCCAGAAGAAAATCTGTTAAATAGCAGCATGTCAAAGAAGATTAGTCAGCAAGGTATTTTCGAAGATGAATTTTTTCTTTGTTATCACTTCACAAATGGGACAAAGACAATGTAACTCCTACATCCAGCTCCACTTTGAGTCAGGAACATTCCACCCCCAGGTAACACTGTCAGAGAGAGAAGCAAGGGAAGCAAGGGATTTGCAGAGTGGAGCAGATATGAACCTTCAAAGGCATAGGCTCCACTGTGGTACTTCATTTTTTTTTCCTTATGGCATTTGTTAAGCACTCATTATGTGCCAGGCACTGTATTAAGTACTAAGGAGCTTACAAGTTAATCAGGTTGGACAACAGTCCCAATCCCCATTTTACAGGTGAGGTAACTGAGGCTTATTCATACTCAAAGTTTGAAGCTTCAGGGTACTGAACATTCCAGTAAGTGCTCTTAATTGGTTCCATGAGTGTGAAGCTAAAAAACACTAACAGAATACAGTTTCCCACTGGAAATAATGTAAAGTGCACCTCCAAATCTCAAAATTGATCCAAACAATGTGAGTACAGTGTAGCCTAGTGCATAGAGCATGGGGCTGAGAGTCAGAGGGCCCTGGGTTAATTCATTCTTTCAGCCATATTTATTGAGTGCTTACTGTGTGCAGAGCACAGTACTAAGCACTTGAGAGAGTACAGTACAAGAATCAACATCACATATGTGCTCTGCACATAGTAAGTGCTCAATAAATACAACTGAATGAATGAATCATGGTCTACTGGATGGAACACCATCCGGGGGGTCAGAAGATCATGGGTTCTAGTCCCGGCTCTGCCACTTGTCCGCTGTGTGACCTTGGGCAAGTCACTTCACTTCTCTGTGTCTCAATTCCCTCTTCTGTAGAATGGGGATTAAGATTGTGAGCCCCATGGAGGACAGCAACTATGTCCAATCCTATTTGCTCTCAGCCACCCCAGTGCTTAGAAAGTGCCTGGCACATAGTAAGCGCTTAACCAATATCATCATTATTATTATTTCCTGCCCACAACAAGCTTAGAGTCTAGAGTGGGGAAGATAGACATCAGCACAAATAAATAAAATCACAGATATGTACATAAGTGCTATAGGGAGGGGAAGGGGGGAAGAGCAAAGGGAGTAGGTCAGGGTGACCCAGAAGGGAGTGGGAGATGAGGAAAAGTGGGGCTTGGACTGGGAAGGCCTCTTGGAGGAGATGTAACTTCAATAAGGCTTTGACGGAGGGGAGAGTAAGTGTCTGTCAGATTTGAGGAAGGAGGGCATTCCAGGCCAGAAGCAGGACAAGGGCTAGGGGTCGGCGGCAACACAGGTGAGACCAAAGCACAGTTAGAAGGTTAGCATTAGAGGAGTGATGTGTGGGGGCTGGGTTGCAGTAGGAGAGAAGTGAGGTGAGGTAGGAGGGGGCAAGGTTTTGGACTACTATAAAGCCAATTGTGAGGAGTTTCTGTCTGATGAAGAGGTGGATTGGGCAATCACTGAAATTTTTTAAGGAGTGGGGTGACATCCTGAACGTTTTTGTAGAAAAATGATCCGGGCAGCAGAGTGAAGTATGGACTGGAATGGGTGGGCAGGGATTTTCTCTCTTTATGGCTGTACTGTACTTTCTAAGTACTTAGTACAGTGCTCTGAACACAGTAAGCACTCAATCAATAGGATTGAATGAATAAGAGACAGGAGGTGGGAGGTCAGCCAGGAGGCTGATGCAGTAATCCAGGTGGGATAGGATAAGTGACTGAATTAACATAATAGCAGTTGGGTTCTAATCCCGGCTCTTCCACTTGTCTACTGTGTGATCTTGGGCAAGTCACTTTACTTTTCTGTTACCTCATCTGTAAAATAATAATAATGATGGAATTTGTTAGGTGCTTACTATGTGTCAAGCACTGTTCTAAGCACTGGGGGAGATACAAGGTAATCAGGCTGTCCCACATGGGGCTCACTGTCTTAATCCCCATTTTACAGATGACGTAACTGAGGCACAGAGAAGTTAAGTGACTTACCCAAAGTCACAGAGCTGACAAGTGGCGGAGCCGGAATTAAAACTCACGACCTCTAACTCGCAAGCCCAGGCTTTTGCCACTAAGCCTCACTGCTTCTCTCTGGGGCTGAAGACTGTGAGACCCATGTGGGTTGCGGACTGGGTCCAAACTGATTACCCTATATCGCCTCAGTGCTTAGAACCATTCCTGGCACATAGCAAGCACTTACCAAATACCTTTAAAAAAATCACATATTATGAATCTAAACAATGGAAGATGAGCATGAGTGCAACATTTCCCAAATAATTATCATCCCTGCAAGCTTGGCATATGTTGATCTGATGCTCAGGTGAACCCAGACACTTTAGCACATCTTATTTACCTGGAAAACTTAGGTTCTTTCTTTATTTGCTCCTTGTAACATCTGTCTCTGCTCAAGGAGCCACCTGACTGCTGCCTGACAGGCTAAAGATCCCTGTGGCTTCTTAGCCGTGACACTAAGCAACATCATTTGCAATTTGGTTTGAGGTCCTGATGTGCAATAATAATTGTTGTACTTGTCAAGCACTTACTCTGTGCCAGGCACTGTACAAAAGCTGGGATAGGTACACGACAATTAGACTGAACAGAGTCCCTATCCCACACAGGGCTTACGATCGTAATCCCCATCTTAAACTGAGGCCCAGAGAAGTGAAGTGACTTACCCAAGGTCATACGGCAGCCAACTATCATGGTCAGGATTAGAACCCAGGGCCTTCTGACTCCCAGGCCTGCGATCTATCCACTAGACCACGCTGCTTCCCTCTAGACTATGAGCCCAATGTGGGCAGGATGGTCTCTCTTTATTCCTGCATTGTACCTTCCAAACACTCAGTACAATGCTCTGCACACAGTAAGCGCTCAGTAAATATGACTGATTGAATAACTATTTAAAGGGTAACTAGCTTCAGAGTAAAACCCAGCGGTTGGGGACGCCGGCTTCTGAGGTGAACCCAGGAACTCCACCCTGACAACAAAGAATGTAAATGCCAGGTCACGCTGCCGCCTCCTCCCCACCTTCCCCGACATCTCTCCGGAGGCAACAGGGCAGCACGGCCTCGTAGAACTAACATGAGACTGGGAGTCAAGAGAACAGAGTTCAGGTTCCACTGGCCTGCTGGGTGATTTGTGGGCAAGTCACACCTTCTCTGTGCTCCAGTTTTCTCATCTTTAATATGGGCATAAAATATCTACTCTCCCTATTTTTTGGTATATGAGCCCTGTGTGGATTAGGGACTGGGTCCAATCTGCTTACGTTAAACTTATATCAGCACCTAGCCCAGTACTTGGCACAAAGTAAACACCTAATACGGCCAGAATAATAATCCTAATATTAACAACAATAATGAAAACAGGGCCCTAGATTGATGATTACATTTCTCCTCCGAGCCACACACAAGGCCATTACTGCCACTTGGGACAGTCAAATCAATCAATCAGTGGCATATATTGAAAGCTTACTGTGTGCAGAGAACTATACTAAGCACTTGGGAGAGTACTATATAACAGAGTTGGTACTTATCTCTTCCAAGAGACCTTCCCTGACTAAGTCCTCCTTTCCTCTTCTCCTACTCCCTTCTGCATCGCCTTGACTTGCTCCCTTTATTCATCCCCCCTCCCAGCCCTACAGCATTTATATACATACCTATAATTTATCTGCTTCTCTTAATATCTGTCTCCCCCTCTAGACTTGAAGCTCATTAAGGGCAGGGAATGTGTCTGTTAAACACTATATTGTACTCTCCCAAGGGCTTAGTACAGAGCTCTGCACATAGTAAGCGCTCAATAAAAACGAATGAAAGAACGCCCACAATGAGCTTACAGTCGGGGGGTGAGGGGGGTAGATAGTAATATAAATAAATAACATATATAGGTTCATAAGTGCTGTGGGGCTGAGGGTGGGCAAATATCAAGTACCTGAGTACATAATCTGGCTCTAGTTTTTGTCAGTATTTCTTAAGGGTCGACTCTCAGCAGTCTGGCGGACTGCTATTTATAAAAGAGTAGCTCATTTCGAGCAAAAACTTCATTAGGAACAAGAGATGAGGAGGTGAAAGAGAAAACAGTGCTGCTACTGCAAAACATTAAAGAAAACACAAGGAACCACCTTTTTCTTTGCACAAGGTGATCAGAACTGTGGGTCTCACATTGGCCTCTTCAGCTCCAGAATCACTTATCGGTGAATGTGACCAGTGCATACTCATCTGGGCAAAATTACACAGGAAGACTAAGACAGAGTTTCTGCCCTTGAGGAGTTTGCAATACAGTGGGGAAGAAGTCCACAAATGTCCTTCGCTTTTTTTATAGCATTTGTTAAGCATTTACTATGTGCCAGGTCCTGTACTAAGTGTGGGGATAGATACAAACTAATCAAGTTGAACCCAGTCACTGGCCCATATGGGGTTCACAGTCTTAATTCCCATTTTACAGATGAGGGAACTGAGCACAGAGAAGCAAAGTGAGTTACCCAAGATCATGCAGCAGATAAGTGGTGGTGCCAAGCTTAGAACCCAGATCTAACTTCTAGGCCTTTGCTCTATCCATTGGTCCACACTGCTTAAAGGGTCTGATACTGCTCAAATTATTAACAAAATCTGCACCCAAGTCATCGATGATATAATGGTCCTGAAACGATCTTCACTGCAGGTGGGCCCGGAGGACACGAATCAGAATCTGATGGTCACAAAGACCCAAATGGGAACCCCTGTATTCTACAGAGGTGCGGTGGCCAGCCATCCCCTGCCCCGACTAGCCACCCCACTCCCACTGCACATCAAGGGATAAATCAATAGTATGCATCGAGAGCTTACTGTGGGCATAGCAATGTGCCAGACAAGTTAAAGGGGACACTGACGGCGCACACAGATATCGGTCATACCCTTGCCAACCTGGGTCTGATGGGCAGAAATTTCGGAATGTACACTATGACTAAATATATCACAACATAATGGCATCATATGTTATGGAAACACTTTTACGGAAATCTCCAAAAGCTCAGGTTTGTCCCAGGAGGGCCCACCCACTGGTCCCATTGATTCAGAGGTGCTGCGTTCTCCTTCCAGGTCCCCACAAAAATGGGTAGCACAGCATTTGCTGGCAGAGGCCAAGGAGGAATGACAAAAGAGAAAAGCAGCGTGGCCTAATGGATAGAGCACGGGCCCGTGAGCCACAAGCACCTGTATTCTAATCCCAGCTCCTCCACTGGTCTGCTGGAAGACTTTGGGCAAGTCATTTCACTTTTCTGGGCCTCAGTTATCTCATCTTTAAACTGGTGAGTAACAGCGTGAGTCCCATATGGGACAGAAACTGTGTGCAACCCAATTACCTTGTATCTACCCCAGTGCTTAATACAGTGCCTGGTACATAGTAAGTGCTTAACAAATACCACAATTATAATTATTACGTGCAAAAACCACTGACAATCCAAGTGGCCCCAGCTACAGCATCTTTCCAGCTGTGCCGCAGCACCTCAGCCCAGGGGGCCACTGCCAGGGTAACCACCAGAGGAGCCCCGTTGTGGTTTTGCCTGCCAGCTATCTTCAGGATCCCTGTTGGGAATCCTGTGACCATGTGACAATGGTCCACAATCCTCACCGTCAATGGTGTCGTCTCAGCAGGCCATCTTCCCAGCAGGGAGGTGGAGTGACCCAGTGGAAAGAGCCCGGGCCTGAGAGTCACAGGACCTGGGCTCTAACCCCAGCTCTACCACTTGCCTGCTGTGTAACCTTGGGTGAGTCATTTCACTTCCTCTGGGCCTCAATTTCCAAAACAGGGATTAAATACCTGTTCTCCCTCCAACTTAGACTGTGAGCCCCATGTGGGACAGGGACACAGTCCTAGTGCTTAGTACAGTGCTTGTCTCATAGTAGGCCTAAATACAATTTTCATCATTACTATTATCGCTCTACTTCTGGCCTACCAGAATAGGGGGTGGTTATATATTGTGAGATGCTGCATTTGTACCAGATGGGGGAAAGGCCAGATAGAAACCAGACAAATGACCAAATTATAGCCAAGCCCACCTCCCCATTACCACCTTGGGGAGCTCTGGTAGCCTGCACCCTCCAGAAATAGTTTAGTTGACATTTATTAATGTTGAGAGTTTTATTTTATCTTATCCTTGTCTTCGTTGTTATTCTTCGATTATACGTAAGGTCCCTGTGGGCAGGGAGTGTGTCTATCAGCTCTGTTATATCGTCCTCTCCCAAGCGCTTAGTAGAGTGTGCTGCACACACTCAGCGCTCAATAGATATCACTGATTGATTGATGTGTTATCTTCCCCCACCTTAAAGATGACTCAGGTCCAGGTCCTAATTTGAGCTTCTTGTAATAATGTTGGTATTTATTAAGTGCTTACAATGTCTAGAGCACTGTTCTAAGCACTGGGAGAGATACAGGGTAATCAGGTTGTCCCACGTGAGGCTCACAGTTAATCCCCATTTTACAGATGAGGGAACTGAGGCAAAGAGAAGTTAGGTGACTTGCCCACAATCACACAGCTGACAAGTGGCAGAGCCGGGATTCGAACCCCTGACCTCTGACTCCCAAGCTCGGGCTCTTTCCACTGAGCCACGCTGCTTCTTGTATTTATCCCAATGCTTAGCACAGTGCTTTGCAAATAGCAAGTGCTTAATGAATGTTCATAAAATTGCTTATAGCAATTATTTGCAATGTATGTCAGAACCATATATTACCTCCACAAAATACTGGTCCAAGAAATGAACTATTTTAAGATCTATTGCACAGCTTTGCAACTAATCATATGATTTTATTGCTAATTACCAACTGTCTGTTTTTTTAACTTAATCATAAAATGATGTCTTTCAGAGCCTTAAAAATATGAATCACTGTACTGAGAAATTTAATAATTGCACTTGTCATATGGATCAGTTTTTCCAATTGAGATAATTTGCTGCACACACCAACTTGGCTCTGGATGAAAAATAGCACAAGTGAAGGAAAAACTAAATTAGCCACTTTACAGTGACCCAAGTCAATATTATTTGTTTTTCTCAACAAAGGTCTTTCAGAATCGTGCCTTCCAATTAAGACAAAGAAAAAGCATTCTAAATGTATTTGAATATGAACCCTGGGCTGAGTTAAGAAGTGCATTAAAACCAGAGTTAAGAAGTACATTAAAACCAGACTGTGTCTAACCTGATTAGCTTGTATCTACCCCAGTCCTCAGAACAGTGCCTGGCCCATAGTAAGTGCTTAATAAATGCCATTAAAAAAAAATGGTCAAACGGTTTACATAAGGTACTATGTGCTAGAAGATGTAAAAGTATTATGAGTATTTTAAGAGAATGGTTAAAGCTGATTTTACTAAACTTCCCTCATCCCCTCGCCCCTTCCTCCCCACATCGCAAACTCCTCCCCTCCTCCATATCTCCAGTGCATCCTCACCTGCCTTTGCCCCCACACCACACTCCAGTGGGTTTTGGTTTCTGCGTGTGAACTTCAATTATAGCTACAGTTGTTACTGAGAAGCATTGTGGCTTAGGGGAAAAAATGCAGGACTAGGAGTGAGGAGACTTGGATTTTAATTCCAACTCAGCCGCTTGCCTGCTGTGTGACCTTGAGCAAGTCACTTCATTTCCCCATGCCTCGGTTTCCTCACATCTGTAAAATGCAGATTAAATACCTGCCCTCCCTTCCTCTTCGACTGTGAGCCCTATGTCAGACAGGGACTGTATCAGACCTGATTATCACAGAGCTATCCCAGAACACAGTACAGGGCTTGACGCATAGTAAGCCCTTAAACACTACAATTATTATTATTATTTGGAGCACAGTTGTCAGATGTCACTCCCTTCCTAGTTCCACCTCTCCTTCCCAGCTAAAACCCCTGGGAATTTGCACAGACTGGGTTAGAATGGTGCACTTGGCGGGGAAGGGTCGGGGGGACCTGCAGCCTCTCCCCATTCGCACCATGGTCCACCTCTGCTTCAGTTTCCAAAACTATAGCCAGGGCAGGGTGAACAGAGACTACTGTTCTGATCCAAGTCCACACAAAGAAAAGAAACTGGAGAAAGGGGCTGGAGGGAAGATTGGGGAACTAGGTAGGGCTGAGTTTGGGAACCGGAGAGGATTTGGGGATGGACTCACCAGATGCACATTAGAGCAAGGTGTAAGAGTCCTAAGAAAAGCTGCAAACAGTGCAGTAAATTTCCTCAGGGTGCGTGTATTGTTACATGGTCATAACCTGGACTATGCCTGTACTACTAAGCAGTGAGGTGACCCTAAGCAGGCTAAAAGGAAGTGTAGAAGCAGGGAGAAGTGATCATTCACAAACTATATAGTCGGTTAATATAACCAATCAATCAACCGGTTGTATTTACCCTCTCTTGACCCTGCAGTTCCCTCCAGTTATCGCCTCATCTCCATCCTACCATTCCTCTCCGAACCACTTGAGCGAGTTGTCTACACCCACTGGCTCAAGTTCCTCTGCTCCAATTCTCTCCTTGACGCCCTCCAATCAGGCTTCTGCCCCTTCGCTCTACAGAACCCACCCTCTCAAAGGTCACCAGTGATCTCCTTGCCAAATCCAATGACCTCTACTCCATCCTAAACCTCCTTCACCTCTCAGCTGTCTTTGACACTGTCGACCAGCCCCTTTCCCTGGAAACATTATCCAACCTCGACTTCACTGACATTATCTGTTCCCGGTTCTCTTTCCAATCTCTCTGGCCGCTCATTCTCAGTCTCTTTCACAGGTTGCTCCTCTACCTCCCACCCCCTAACTGTGGGGGCCCATCAAGGTTCAGTTCTGGCTCCCCTTCTATTCTCCATCTACATCCACTCCCTTGGAAAACTCATTCGTTGCCATGGCTTCAACTACCACCTTTATGCAGATGATCCCCAAATCTACATCTCCAGCCCTGATCTCTCTCCCTCCCTGCATTCTCAAATTTCCTCCTAACTTCAAGACATCTCTATTTGGATGTCCTCCCATCACCTCACGCTTAATATGGCTAAAGCAGAACTTATCTTCCCACCCAACCCTGCCTTCCCTCTCACCTTCCCATCACTGAAGACGGCACAGCCATCCTTCCTGTCTCACGAGCCCGTTATCTTGGCATTAGCTTTGTCTCCTGTCTCTCATTCAACCCACATATTCAAGCCATCACTAAATCCTGTCAGTTCTACCTTCACGACATCGCTAAAATACACCCCTTCCTCTCCATCCAAACTGCTCCCACATTACTCCAATCCCTTAACCTTTCCCGCCTTAATTACTGTATCAGCCTCCTTGCTGAGCTCCCTGGCTCCTGTCTCTCACCAGTCCAGTCCATACTTCACTCTGCTGGCCAGATCACTATTCTGCAAAAACATTCAGGCCGTATTTCCCCACTCAAAAAACTTCAATGGTTGCCCATCCACCTCCACATCAACAAAAACTCCTCACCATTGGCTTCAAAGCACTCAAACACCTTGTCCCCTCCTACCTCACCTCTCAACTTACCTACTACAACCCGGCCCACACACTTTGCTCCTCTAATGCTAACCTCCTCACTGTACCTCAATCTTGTCTATATCACCACCCACCTCTTGCCCACATCCTGCCTCTGGCCTGGAATGCCCTTCTTTCTCAAATCCAACAGACAATTCTCTCCTGCTTCAAAGCCTTACTGAAGGCACATCTCCTCCAAGAGGCCTTCCTTGACTAAGCCCTCCTTTCCTCTTCTCCCTCTACCTTCTGCATCACCCTGACTTGCTCCCTGTACTCATCCCCGTTCCCAGCCCCAAAGCACTTATGTACATATGTGTAATTTATTTATATTACTGTCTGTCTCCCCCTGTAGATTGTAAGCTTGTTGTGGGCAGGGAATGTGTCTGTTTACTGTTATATTATACACTCCCAAGCTCTTAGGACAGTGCTCTGCACACAGTAAGCACTCAATAAATATGACTGAATGAATGAATATTGAGTGTTTTGTGTGCAGAGCGCTGTACCAAGCACTTGCAGGAGTATACTGTAATAGAGTTGGTAGCCATTTTCCTTATCCCCACTGCATAAGATGTTCCCCCAAAAATAACAGCCAAATCACATACTACTAAAAAAACCTGTTACCTTTATCATTATCTACAAAGGTGTAGTATTTTCTACTACATATCTGGATAGTAATAATAATAATAATATTTAAGTGGTTACTAATTGTTAAGAACTGTTCTAAGTGCTGGAGTACATACAAATCAATCTGGTTGGATGCAGTCCCTGTCCCACACTGAGTACATAGTCCATGTAAGAAGGAAAACAAGTATTTAATTCCTACTTCATAGATGGGGAAGCTGAGCCACAGAGAAGTAAAGTGACTAGTCCAAGGTCACAAAACCGGCAAATGGCAGAACCAGGATTAGAACCTAGGTCCTTAAATACTCAGTCCCATGCTCATTCCACTATCCCATTCTCTAGACAATCCTGAACAACTGGAACAACTTTGGCTACCTGTGCTTCCTCTCACAAAGCCTTTTGGGTTGTTTTCACTGGATACTTTATGGATTATTAATGCAGTGTGGGCTATTAAATTGGCAACGCTGAACTAAAAAATGATAATTAATTCACAAATAAACCCTCACAGCCATGGCTTTTAAAAAATGAACACAGTCCCACAAGCATCACCTACTGTTCTATTATTCAGTTCTCACAACTTTTTTTGAATGATGAGTCAGACTACAACTATGACAACTGTTACCATGGAATCTCCTATCACTTTCACAAGTAGTAAAATTACATTTGGAGCATTACTACTAATGCCTCAGACAAGATTCATTTTACCCCATTTACCCCAGGGCTCTTCCAGACCCCACAATGGTCCTATTTCTTGATTTCATGAATATATACATCTTAAATGGAGAACAAATTTGACTTTCTGGCCAGAATCAGTGATATCCCTTTTTAATGGTACTATTTGCGAAACACTTAATATGTTCCTGGCACTGTAGTATGCACTGGGGTAGACAGAAGCTCATCAGGTTGGACTCAAACCCTGTCCCATGTGGGCTCACAATCTTTATCCCCATTTTACAGATAAGGTATATGAGGCCTCGTGAAGTGACTTGCCGAGGTCACTCAGCAGACAAGTGGTGGAAGTAGCATTAGAACCCAGATCCTTCTGACCCCAGACCCTTCTCTAACCACTAGACCACACTGCTTCACATTAAAAGTAAATAGTGAATAGAGGGGGAAAGGAATCTGGCAGGGTGAAGTCACAGAATATCATCCTCTCTTCCTCAAAGTGACTTATTTTTAGAGCAAATAGTGGAAAAGATGGGGTGACTTCTTTAGAATCTATCTTTTTGGACAGTAAACACATGTATCTGGTACTATACGGTACTTTAAATTTTGGCAAGGATTCTAATTCCTGATCCACCCACCACTTGTCAGCTGTGTGTGACCTTGAGCAAATCACTTCACTTCTCTGGATCTCAGTTCTCTCATCTGCAAAGTGGGGATTAAATCCTACTCCCTGCCAGAGCTCCATGGGAATGGGACTGTGTCCAATCCAGTTATCTCGTTATTTTCCCCAGTTCTTAGTATAGTGCTGGGGAAAAAAAACATTCAACAAATTCTATAAAAGAAAAAATGACTCTGTTCCTCCATCATTTATCACTATTTAGGATGTCCACAAGTCTCTTTTCTTGAACAAGACCATGTAAGACATACTGTCAATTTTTTTGAAAGGACCAAATTTCAGTAAACTCTTAGCAGCTTCTGTAGAATTCCCAGTTGTGGTATAATGTCCTTTCAAGATTATTAGATCCTGGTGGATACATCCAGGGTAATCTAAACAATCACACAGCCTTTAAGATTTTTCTGCTCAGGTAAAAATGAAGAAACTGTCACCAGCCTCTTGACTGTTTACTGATACTACAAAGTACTGGCAGTATGAAAAGAGAAGGTATCCCTTAATGAAGATTAATAAGAATGATATATGAGAGTAGTATCATTTAACAGTGAACTAAGCAGCTAATTTTGTGTGTGGTTTTTTTTTAAAATTGTGTTTACCATGTACCGAGTAATGTACTAAGTGCTGGGGTAGATACAAGATAATCAGGCTGGACACAGTCCATGTTCCACATGGGACTCACAGTCTTCATCCCATTTTACAGATGAGGTAACTGAGGCAGAGGGAAATTAAGTGACCTGCCCACAATCACCTAATTAGCAAGGAGTGGAGTTGGGATTAGAACCCAGGTCCTTCTGACTTTCAGGGCTGTACTCTATTTAAGACCTAAATCCTAGTTTCTCATCTACTCATATTGTAAGATGTTTTACTCCTGTGCCACACACAAGAGGAGTCTCTGGTCTCCAACTACCCAAAGAAAGAAAAGATAGAGTCCCTTCTAGACTCTAAAATTCTCATGGGCAGGGAACATGTCTACCAACTCTGTTATATTGTACTCTCCCAAGCACTTAGTGCCCTGCATATAGTAAATGCTCAATAAATCTAACTGGTTGATTGAATATAAAGGAATCCCATCCACTCTAACCCAAAGTCCCTGCATCTTTTAAGGATTATAAATTAGTAATGACAAGCAGTAAGGCCTAATGGATAGAGTGTGAGCTCGGAGGTCAGAAGGACCAGTATTCTAATTCCGGCCCCACCATTTCACTCATTCAATAGTATTTATTGAGCGCTTACTATATGCAGAGCACTGTACTAAGCGCTTGGAATGTACAAATCGGTAACAGATAGAGACAGTCCCTGCCCTCTGACGTTTCCTGTGTGATCTTGGGTGAGTCACCTCACTTCTCTGTGCCTCCATTTCCTCAACTGTAAAAGAGGGATTAAGACTGTGAGCTCAATGTAGGTCAGGGACTGTGTCCAACCTGATTAGCTTATATCTACCCCAGTGCTTATTACAGTGCTTGGCACACAGTAAACACTTAACAAATCTCATTAAATAAAAGAAAATATCACTGCACTAAGGGAAGCTCACCTCTCAGGGTCGCACCTGGAGAGTTTCCAGTACTCCACCAGTCTTGACTACGGGAGGGAACATCAAGCAGAGGCATATCCATTCCATTCCTACCCTGGGCAGGGGCTAGCGAGTGGAAGGCAATAGGCTACAAGTCAAAACTCCCCTGTGCTGGGCAGCAGCAGCATGGGAGTTGAGGGCGGAGACTCATGTTTACTGCATGAAAGGAGGCAATGATAAACCACTTCCTTATTTTTATCAAGAAAACTCTATGGATCCACTACCAGAACGGTGCAGATGGAGGTGGGGCTTTCTGGGAGAGATATGTCCATGGCGTTAAGAGTCAGACATGACTGACCCCATAAGGCAACAATAACAAGGGAAGCTAATTAATTCACCACAATAGCAAAGATAGTAAATGCCAAGGGCTGATGATCAGATCAGATGCAGTCCCTGTCCCTGTCCCATGCAGGGGCTAAAAGTCTAAGGGGGAGGGAGGACAGGGATTTTATTCCCATTTTAATCAATCAATGGTATTTATTGAGCACTTACTGTATGCAGATGACGAAACTGAAGCACAAAGAAATTAAATGACATTCTCGAGGACTCTCAGCAGGTAATTGGTGGATCAAGTGCTTACTACAGTGTCTGCACACAGTAAGCGCTCAATACATACCAATGACTGAGTAAACAGCAAAGAGCGTGGCTCAGTGGAAAGAGCACGGGCTTGGGAGTCAGAGGTCATGGGTTCTAATCCCAGCTCCGCCACTTGTCAGCTGTGTGACTTTGGGCAAGTCACTTAACTTCTCTGGGTGTCAGTTACCTCATATGTAAAATGGGAATGAAGACTGTGAGCCCCATAAGGGACAACCTGATCACCTTGTATCCCCCCAGCGCTTAGAACAGACTTTTGCACATAGTAAGCGCTTAACAAATACCAACATTATTACTATTGAGCTAGGACTAAAACCTGAGTCTCCAGACATTCAGTCCCAGAACCTTCCCACTAGGCCTTTCTGCCATCGGCTGGATTGTTATTATTACTATTGAGCTAGGACTAAAACCTGAGTCTCCAGACATTCAGTCCCAGAACCTTCCCACTAGGCCTTTCTGCCATCGGCTGGATTGTTAGATCCTTGAGGGAAGGCACTGTGACTACTTTATTATAGTGTATTCTTCCAAAATCTCAGTACAGTGCTCTGGACATGGTAAGCTCTCATTAAATACCAATAGATTGATGAGTAAACTTGTGCTCCCGAATAAACTTCACTGCCATTTCTATTCTAAAACGATTACAATGCAAGCATCACCTTGGTTATCTTTTATCTAGTTATCGTTTGCTTGTTCTGACCCTTACTATTTTCAAATTACTGTGGCTTTCAAAGATAATTGTGCATCTGTTTGGAATATGAAAAGCATTCTTAAGAGTTCATTATCAAGACTACCACTTGCCTAAATATTTTCTCTCTTTTTGGGGGCTGCCCACAGAAATTCCTGGCACATAATGCTATTATTACCGCTAATAATAATAGGGATATTTGCTAAGCACTTACTATGTGCCAGGCACTATTCTAGGCATTGGGGTATATACAAGATAATCAGGTTGGCCACATTCCCTGTCCCAGAGAGGACTCACAGACTTAATCCCCATTTTACAAATGAGGTAAGTGAGGCACAGTGAAGGGAAGTTACTTGTCCAAGGTTCCACAGTAGACAAGTGGCAGAGCCAGGTCCTTCTGATACTCAGGCCCATGCTCTATCCACTAGGCCATGCTGCTTCAAGATCCAGGGAAAAACCTGTACAGACCAGACAATTCAAGTTTGAGGTCTCCACTTTGACTACTATATTTGGGTAAGAGTATGGGAATTCCAGTTTCTTCCTGGTCCTTCGAAAATTCATATTCTATCACTGCAAATTTGACCTATATGTGCATTTCTCAGGAGAATCAGCGAGTTCTAGTGGAAAGAGCTTGAGCCTGGGAGTAGGAGTCCCAGGGTTCTAATCACTGCTCCGCTACTTGTCGCCCTTTTGAGCCAGGGCAAGTCACATAATGTCTCTGTGCCTCAGTTCCCTCATCTGTTTAATGGGGATAAAAGTTGTGACCCCTTGTGGGACATGGACTATATCCAACCTGATTATCTTCTATCAGGGAAAGTGTCTACTATTTCTGTTAGTCAGTCAGCCAGTCAATCGTATTTACTGAGTGCTTACTGTGTGCACAACACTGTACTAAATGCTTGGGAGAGTACAATATAACAATAAAGAGACCCATTCCCTGCCCCCAGCAAGCACTCTGCCGAGTGCTTAGTAGAGTGGCCTGCACGCCATAAGTGCTCAATACATACGACTGATTGATTTCTTAGGAATTGGGAGTCAAAGTATTAATAGGCCTTTCAGCATATGTGGGGCACATGTAGGGGAGAATAATTAGTTGCCCAAACACCAAAAAAGTAAGGATTAGTAAATAATAATAATAATAATGATACTTTTTAAGCACTTACTGAGTGCCAAGCACTGTTCTAAGCACTGGGGTCGGACACAGTCCCTGTCCCACACTGGGCTCCCACTCTTAATCCCCATTTTTTACAGATGAGGTAACTGAGGCACAGAAAATTGACTTGCCCAAGGTCACACAGCAGACATGTGAGAGCCGTTAATAGAACCCATGACCTCTGACTCCCAGGTCCGTGATCTATCCACTATGCCATGCTGCTTCCCTAACAATACTGTTAATAGTATTGGTAAAACCCACCACTCTAGCAAGCTGAAACTCGATTTTTCATTTTCTCCCTTTGAGAATGACAGTCTCAGACCTGATACTTCAACGTCAAGAACCTGCACGGAAGAATTGATGATAGAAGGCTGAATGCTTCGAACTAAACAATAAGCCACTACTTTGCAAAAGAAGTGGAGATGTGCAGCTGGAATAAGATAGCTTGAGACATTTACATCCCAATAATGACCCCTATATCAAATTGGGGCAAGAGTGGTGAAATCACTAACACTATAAAGCCTTATAATCACATGAGTGAGAACACATTGAATCAGAAGGAACAGCCTTGTGATTTATGTTGTTTTATGGTACTTGTTAAATGCTTACTATGTGCCAAGCACTGTTCTCAGCAGTGGAGTAGATACAAATCAGTCTTGTTGGATACAGTTCCTGTCCCTTACAGGGCTCACAGTCTAAGTAGGAGGGAGAAGGACTGAATCCCCATTTTACAGATGAGGTAACTGAGGCACAGAGTTGTTAAATTACTTATCCAAGGTCACATAGCAGACTAGTGACAGAACTGGAATTAGAACCCAAAACCTCTGACTCCCAGGTCTATGCTCCTTCCACTAGGTTACCCAGCTTCTCTTGTGGGCAAGGGGCATATCTACTAACTCTACTGCATCGTACTCTCCTTATGTGTGTTGAGAACTTTATCTGGGCATAATAATTGCAGCATTCATTAAGGGCACTGTACTAAAGCCTGGGGTAGATAAAAATTGTCAGATCAGACACGGTCCCTGTCCCGCATGAGGCTCACAGTTTAAGTTGGAGTGTGGATAACTTAATCCCCATTTTACGGATGAGGAAACTTTTCATTCACTCATTCAATCGTATTTATTGAGCACATACTGTGGGCCAAGCACTGTACCAAGCACTCGGCAGAGTACAATACAACACAAATAGACACATTCTCTGCCCACGAGCCCACAGTCTAGAGGGGGACACAGTTATTAATATACATACATACATAAATAAATTTCAGATCTATACAGATGTGTTGTAGGGGTGGAAGGGAGGATGAATGAAGGGAGTAAGTCAGGGCAATGCAGAAGGGAGTGGGTGAAGAGGAGAGGAGGGCTTAGCCAGGGAAGACTTCTTGGAAGAGAGGTGCCTTCAATAAGGAACTGAAGTTGGGGAGAGCAATTATCTGTCTGATATGAGGAAGGAGAAGGCAGAGGCAGGCCGTGGGCAAGAGATCGGTGGTGAGAGAGATGAGATCGAGGTACAGTGAGGAGGAGAGCATTGGAGGAATGAAGTGCGAGGGCTGGGTTGTAGTAGGAGAGTGGTGAGGTGAGGTAGGCAGGGGCAAGGTGCGTCAAAGGGCAGGGACTGTCTCCATGTGTAACCGATTTGTACATTCCAAGCGTGTAGTACAGTGCTCTGCACATAGTAAGCGCTCAATAAATACTATTGAATGAATGAAAGGTGACTGACTGCTTTAAAGCCAATGGTGAGTTTTTGTTTGATGCGGAGGTGGACGGGCAGCCACTAGCGTTTCTTGAGGAGTGGGGAAACATAGTCTGAACTTTTCAGAAAGAAAATGATTCGGGTAGCAGAATGGAATATGGACTGGAGTGAGCAAAGACAGGAGGCTGGAAGATCAGCAAGGAGGCTGATACAAAAATCAAGGCGGGCTAAAATAAGTGCTTGCATTCAGCAGTGAGAAGGGGTAGATTTTAGCGATGTTGCGAAGGTAGAACTGACAGGGTTTAGTTATGGCTTGAATATGTAGGCTGAATGAGAGATGCCAAGGTTACAGGCTTGTGAGATAAGAAGGATGGTGGGAGTGTCTACAGTGATGGGAAAGTGAGCAGGAGGACAGGGTTTGGGTGGGAAGATAAGTTCAGTTTTAGCCATATTAAGTTTGAGATGATGGGAGGACATCCAAGTAGTGATGTCCTGAAGGCAGGAGGAAATGTGAAACTGCAGAGAGGGAGAGTGATCAGAGCTGAAGAAACAGATGTGGGTATCATCTGCACAGAGGTGGTAGTTGAAGCCATGGGAACAAATGAGTTCTCCAAGGGAGTGGGTGTAGATGGGGACCAGAAGGGGACCCAAAACTGAACCCTGAGGGACACCCACAGTTAGAGTTAGGGGATGGGAGGCAGGCAAAGGAAGAGCCCGTGAACGAGAGAGAATGAGCAGCCAGAGAGATAGGAGGAGAACAAGGAGAGGACTGTGTCAGTGAAGCCAAGATTGAAAGAGGTTTCCAGGAGAAGGTGATGGTCGACAATGTCAAAGGCAGCTGAGAAGTGAAGGAGGATTAGGATGGAGTAGAGGCCACTGGATTTGGAAAGAAGGAAATGACTGGTGACCTTTGAGAGGGTGCTTTCTGTGCAGTGAAGAGGATGGCAGCCAGATTGGAGGGGGTCAAGAAGAGAAACTGAGGCCCAGAGAAAGTAAGTGACTTGTCTAAAGTCACACAGAAGCCAAGTGACAGAGCCCGGGATTAGATCCCAAATCTTCTGACTGCCAGATCCATGCTCTTTCCACTTGGCAACACTGGTGCTCTGTATTTAATTGAAGTTTATGTATTTATTAAAATTTGTAAAATTCAGGAGCTGTATCTATTGGAATCTTGCCTGCTTCTTCCTTCTTTCCCTGCTCATTAAACTCTGGGTCTAACATTACTTTGGTAATGAAAAATGACAAGCAGAATGACAAGCTTATTGTACCTGGTCCCTAGGGGCATGGACATGGGAGTCTGAAGGTCATGGGTTCTAAATCTGGATCCACCACTTGTCTGCTGTGTGACCTTGGGCTAGTGATTTCACTTCTCTGGGCCTAAATTCCCTCATCTGTAAAATGGAGATCGAGACTTTGAGCCCCACACTGAACAGGACTGTGTCCATCTCTGTTTGCTTGGATCCACCTTAGTACAGTGCTCTGCACACAGCACTCAATAAATACGATTGAATGAATGAACCCACCCCAGAGCTTAGTAGAGTGCCTGGGACATAGAAGGCACTTAAATACCATAATTATCTCTAGACTGTAAGCTCGTTGTGGGCAGGGAATGTGGTTGTTTATTGTTGTACTATACTTTCCCAAAGCCTTAGAACAGTGCTCTGCACACAGTAAGTACTCAATAAATACAACTGAATGAATAATTCTGGTAGACAGCTGTCACAGAATGCCTCGTAGATGTGGAAGCTTCATTCAAGATCTTCTTAAAGAGCTCAGAGTCTGAGACATTCCCCCAGACACAACAGCAGGATAAAGCAGGTTTAAAAAGGTGAGGTGAATGAATGACTGGAAAGATTGTTCCTAGAAAATATAATAATTCATTCAATAGCATTTATTGAGCGCTTACTATGTGCAGAGCACTGTACTAAGTGCTTGGAATGAACAAGTCGGCAACAGATACAGTCCCTGCCGTTTGACGGGCTTACGGTCTAATCGGGGGAGACGGACGGACAAGAACAATGGCGATAAATAGAGTCAAGGGGGAGAACATCTCGTAAAAACAATGGCAACTAAATAGAATCGAGGCGATATACATTTCATTAACAAAATAAATAGGGTAATGAAAATATATACAGTGGAGCAGACGAGTACAGTGCTGAGGGAATGGGAAGGTAGAGGGGGAGGAGCGGAGGGAGAAGGGGGGAAAAGAGGGTTAAGCTGCGGAGAGGTGAGGGGGGGCGGTAAAGGGAGTAGAGGGAGAAGGGGAGCTCAGTCTGGGAAGGCCTCTCGGAGGAGGTGAGTTTTAAGTAGGGTTTTGAAGAGGGGAAGAGAATCAGTTTGGCGGAGGTGAGGAGGGAGGGCGTTCCAGGACCGCGGGAGGACGTGGCCCAAGGGTTGACGGTGGGATAGGCGAGACCGAGGGACGGTGAGGAGGTGGGCGGCGGAGGAGCGGAGCGTGCGGGGTGGACGGTAGAAAGAGAGAAGGGAGGAGAGGTAGGAGGGGGCAAGGTGATGGAGAGCCTTGAAGCCTAGAGTGGGGAGTTTCTGTTTGGAGCGGAGGTCGATAGGCAACCACTGGAGGTGTTTAAGAAGGGGAGCGACATGCCCAGATCATTTCTGCGGGAAGATGAGCCGGGCAGCGGAGTGAAGAATAGACCGGAGCGGGGTGAGAGAGGAGGAAGGGAGGTCAGAGAGAAGGCTGACACAGTAGTCTAGCCGGGATATAATGAGAGCCCGTAGCAGTAAGGTAGCCGTTTGGGTGGAGAGGATAGGGCGGATCTTGGCAATATTGTAAAGGTGAAACTGGCAGGTCTCAGTAACAGATAGGATGTATGGGGTGAACGAGAGAGACGAGTCAAAGATGACACCGAGATCGTGGGCCCGAGAGATGGGAAGGATGGTCATGCCATCCACGGTGATAGGGAAGTCTGGGAGAGGACCGGGCTTGGGAGGGAGGATGAGGAGCTCAGTCTTGCTCATGTCGAGTTTTAGGTGGCGGGCCGACATCCAGGTGGAGACATCCCGGAGGCGGGAGGAGATGCGAGCCTGAAGGGAGGGGGAGAGGACAGGGACAGAGATGTAGATCTGCATGTCATCTGCGGAGAGATGGTAGTCAAAGCCATGAGAGCGAATGAGTTCACCAAGGGAGTGAGTGTAAATGGAGAACAGAATAATAATGGTATTTGTTAACCACTTAATATGTGCCAAGCATTGTTCTAAGCACTTGGGGCGGGGGGGAGGGCGGTGGTACAAGCAGATCGAATTGGACACAGTCCCTGTCCCACGTGGGGCTCACAGTCTCTAACCCTATTTTACAGATGAGGTAACAGGCACAGAAAAGTTAAGTGACTTACCTAAGGCAAGCTGACAAGCAGACAAGTGGCAGAGCTGGAGTAAGAACCCATAACCTTCTCACTCCAAGGCCCTGGTGCTCTACCCACTGGGCAATACTGCTTCTCTACACCATGCTGCTTCTCTAGAAACATTCACATACCAAGTAGGAGACTGCAAACCTTACTCCTTATATATCCATCAATCGTATTTACTTACTGTGTGCAGACCACTGGATTCAGTGCTTGGGATAGTACAATATCAAAGAATTGGTCGAAACATTCCCCGCCCACAACGAGCTTACATTTTGGAGGGAGAGAGAGACATTAATAAATGAATAACAGATATGCACATAAGTAGTGTGGGAGGGGTAAATAATGGATGCAAATCCAGATATAAACAGCTGAGATTCCTTTGAAGGAACTCTTGTACGCTTTTCCAAAATAGTGAAAAGATAAATACTGAGGCTGTCTACTTAGCCTTGAAAGCTGGCATTCCTAAAGAGGGTGCCTTAATGGTTTAAAATGTGCTCATTTAATTTGACACAATCAATTGAGTGCACATGCCTGCCAAACAATCTGGGAAATGGGTATTTGCCAAATATATACACACACACACACACACATATGCAGGTAAATATAAATGAATCAGCAGGTTTAGATCCACTGCAGTCTCCTCTTCTCGCCAGCATTCGTCTGAACTGCTTCCATCGCTTCTGCTGAAATTTGGAATGCCCCTTTTACTACCAAAGCTATCCTCTATTCTTTTCTATTTGTTAACACTAGACTGTAAGGTCTCTAGACTTTAAGCTCATGATGGGCAGGGGTTGTGTCATTTAAATGACATATTGTACTTTCCCCAGAACTTAGTACGGTGCTCCGCACACAGTAAGCACTCAATAAATAACACTGAATGAACAACTTGCCCCAAATTGTCACTTGCTGCATCACCACCCAGCAACAGTTCAAGTGGGTTGGCTGGCCTCCAGAGGGTTACTACATTTCTCCCCGTTTTATCCGATTCCTACCTCCACCCCCGTTTGTCCACGCTCCATTATCTGACTGTTATCATTGCATTTGCTAGGCGCTTACTATGCGTCGAGCGCTAATCTAAGTACTGGGGTAAATATGAGTTAATCACAAGGGATGCTCATAGTCTAATCTGAATCCTAGGGACAAAAATCCTGAACGTTATTGTGCTATGAGATGACACTGCTGTAATGCCAATCAGTAACAACGATCTCAAACATCATATCAAGGATCCTTCTCAACCTTCATGGAAGCTTCAACAATTGCTGGATTCTCTGCCCCCCGATTCCTCCTCTGACCTTGCCTTAGAATATAATGATCTCACCAACTGGCATCTTAGTCAAATGGCATCTGGTACTGTCCTTCTCCCTCCGATGGATTGGTGAAATGTCCTCCTGAGCCCACAGTATTGTCTGGGGAGTGTTCGAAGAACATCCCGCTTCCTCAGATTCTGCTTTTTAGGCTTCCTTTCCCCAAAGCCACTTATCCTCTCTGTGCCTATGTTAAATGCAGATGCAATATCTGTTCTTCCTCCTACTTACATTGGGAGCCCCACGTGAGACAGGGATTATGTCAGACCTGATTATTTTGTGTCTAATCCGGCCCTCAGTACAGTGCTTGGAATATTCTAAGAGCATGACAATCCCACAATTATTATTATTAGTAGTAGTAGTAGTATTATGACTACCTCATGTGCACACATGTACACACAAACACACGCACTTTTCCCAGACATGAAGGAAGGGAGGGAGGGAGGTCCCTAATTCGAACTCTGGAAGACAGGAACTGGGTCATTTGGCCATTCGGCTATTGAACCAAGAAAGTCAACTATGGCAAGAAGGGCCAATGATGCCAAAATTTTCCAAAAAAAATTTCCTTTTCCTTTTTTGTCCCTAATGGTGATGGGAAGTCAGACCTTACCTCAGATTTGAAATTGTCGCAAGCACTTAGTACAGAACTCTGCACACAGTACTCCCTTAATAAACATCATCATCTGATCAACTGGAGTCCAGAGTTTGGATCCACCCTGACGAGCAAAGAGCTCCAATCACAAAAGTGCTCTTCCAAAAGCTCACAACTGTGATCCTCAAACTAATACCTTCCTTTCCCCTTATTTACTGCCCACACGCATTGCATCTGTGAACAAACAAGCTGTGGAGATGCTCTCTCTTGCTTCAGCCCAAAGATATCACTCCCACGCTATTAATGAGGGTGGGAAGGTCTAGGTATAACTGCCAGCCTGGTGGTTGATCCAGTGATAACTTTTTAAACATGTCCAACTCATTCATTCCTTTTATATTTTGACAAATCATCTCATTATTTGGAAATGGCAAAACCAAAATTTCCTATTTGAAGTGCAGAAGGAAAGAAAGAGAGAAGCACTGGTTTACTGCCAAAATAAAAAAGGCAGTGAAGCAGAAACCATATTTCCACAGTGTATTTAAATTAAGGAAAATAATTCCTACTATTCCAAATTAAGAACTACTTAGAGTTTCTTTTCTTTACAGAGAAAAATATTTTGCCTAAATCAAACTTCCACAGTGAAAACTAAAGAGAAATGTTTTGTTGTTGATTGGTGAGCAACTGCATAGTCTCAGGCAAATAAGAAACAAATACCAGACATCATCCCTTGAAAGCATCAAATGCATTACATCAAATGCAGAACACAGTTCTTCAACAGTCAGTATATGAGAATCATATTTACTGAGTGCTTATTTTGTGCATTAAGCACTGTATTAAGCACTTGAAAGGGTACGATATAACAATATAACAAACACATTCCCTGCCCACAATGAGCTTACAATCTACAAGCAGAGGCAGACATTAATATAAATCACCAATGCCCTCTAGCTACTCTCCTACAAACACTGGGTCTGAAAAATGTTGTGATAAACTTGGAGAAATTTAGGGATAGACCTAAAGAGTGAAAGAGCTGTATTTCAATTTTTAAAAAATTGAAAGTCATGGATCTGAACTCCTTTTTTTTAATGGAATTTGTTAAGTGCTTACTATGGGCCAAGTATTTTACTAAGCACTGGGGTGGATACAAGCTAATCAAGTTGGACACAGCTCATGTCCCATATGCTTCTCTTAGTCATCATTTAAGATGTCTTTGCATATTTTATTATATGTCCTGAAGAAGTGACATTTAAGATATTTGCATCCTGTCCATTGCAAGGCCTGATTATTTTAAACTGGATTTGGGTATGTCTGGAAGCAAGTGTCATGATTCATTTTCAGCAAAGCCTATCCGGGATGGATGAGAAGATCTCTTGGGGAAAGTATGGATGCTTGAATGAGATCTCTCATGATGTGTAATGATGGTGCAGAGTTTATTCAGAGTGACACCTCACCCACCAGAACTACACCTGCCCCAGCAGCTAAACTGATCTCCCTCCCCAACAGTCTCCACAACCAAACCCGACTAACAGGTGCCTCGCTGATTACCTCTGGGGATCCCAAGAGCTTTACCGTAATTGCACATGTGGGGAAAACCAGAGGGAAAGCGGACTTATTTACCTAGGTTACTCAAGGGACAGCACGGCCGTTTCAGACATGTAGAGATACAGTTCAGGTGGAAATGATTTGTTGTGGTTTTTTTTGTTTTTGTTTTTGTAATTGGGGTAAAAACTAGGGAAGCAGGGTGGCTTCGTGGACAGAGCATGGGCCTGGGAGCCAGAAGGAGTTGTGTGTGACCTTGGGCAGGTCTTCTCACTTCTCTGGACCCACTTCTCTGGACCTCAGTTACCTCATCTGTAAAATGGGGATTAAGAGTGTGAGACCCATGGGGGACAGGGATTATATCCAACCTGATTGACCTGTATCTACCTCAGTGCTTGGTACATAGTAAGTACTTAACAAGTACCATAATAATAACAAAAACTGGTTTAAAATTTTGAAAATTGCCGGGGAGTCTATTTTTATGATTTACATTCAACAAAATTTGCATGGTAGGGGTTTCTTTAGTAATAGTATTCCTTTTCGCCATTTACAAATTATTCAGATGACTAAATGAGCATACTCCCTCTAGACCATAACCTCATTGTTGGCCAGGAATGTGTCTACCAACTCTGTTGTACTGTACTCTCCCAAGCACTTAATACAATGCTCTGCACACAGTAAGAGCTTAATAAAGTAGCATGGCCCAGTGGATAGAGCATGGGCCTGGGAGTCAGAAGCAACTGGGTTCTAATTCTGACTCCACACCTGTCTAACAGGTGACCTTGGACAAGTCACTTACCTTCTCCATGCCTCCATTACCTCAGCTGTAAAATGGGGATTAAGATTGTGAGCCCCATGTGGGACATGCTTAGCTTGTATCTACCTCAGCATTTAGAACAGTGCCTGGTATTTAGAAAGCACTTATCAAATATCAAATAGTATTTAAAAAATAAAAATAAATACCAGTGATTGATTGGTCACAGGCAGTGGTCTTTCATCTCTCGATGGACTGACCCCTGGCAGCCTCAAAGCCCAACTCAATTTAGACATAGCAGAATTGAGGCAATTTTGCTTAATTTGGGGTAGTTCATAAGAGATCTGAGGAGAGGACTCTCTACTGGAGAGAGAAATACAGTGATGCTCACTCAAGACATACGCAAAACTCATCACACTTTTTCAGAGTGGGGAGTAGGGAAATCCCCAGAAAAAAGTATCAAGGGCCCCTTTAAGAATGAACAAAATAGATGTGGAATCAATCGATGATGGATGAGACACTGAAAATCATTGCATATTTGTGCTAAATTGACGTAAGGTATCAACTAAATCACTAAAATCGACTTACGGAAGCAACACAGCCTAGTGGATAAAGCAAAGGCCTGGGGGCCAGATGACCTGGGTTCTATTCCCAGTTCCACCACTCACCTGCTGTGTGACCTAGGACAAGGCACTTCATAGCTCTGTACCTCAGTTTCCTCAATTGTAAAATGGGGACTCAACACCTGTTCTCCCTCCCACTTAGACTGTGAGCCCCACTTGGAACAGGAACTGTATCCGACCTGATTAGTTTAAATCAACCCCAGAGCTAAGAATATTGCTTGGCACAGAGTAAGCCTCAAACAAATACTACTTTAAAAAAAAAAAAAGACAAACCATGGCAGAATTGCAATGGATTTAAAGATGGTTTTAGAATTATGTTACAAGAAATTACAATGTTATTCATTTAAATTTGAGGCAACTGGAGAGTAGTTTAATTCTAATTTTAAGAAATGATTTGAGGGCATAGAAATCAGGTTTGAATCAGGCAAGACTCTAAAAATCCACATCCCGCTTGTTAGACATTATTCCAGGGGCTTAAGAATTCAATTTCAGTTCGGGTCACAGAGAACAAAAGTTCCTAAAATCACTGGTTGGTCTGATAGATAATTAAGAAATCCCAGTTATGCCAGTGAATACGGAATCAGTCGGAATTTGAGCACCTACTGTGTGCAGAGCACTGTACTTTGTGCCAGAGAGCATACGACATAACAATAAACAGACAAATTCCCTGCCCACAACAAGCTAACAGTCAAGAGGGAGGAAAGGTAATTTTGAGGGGTGAAAATAGCAGAAGACCAAAGAGAAAGAAAAAGAGCCCATGAGATTTCTGGATTGGTAAACAAGCAAAAATAGTCCTATTCCTTACCCAATGCTGTTTCCTACTTTTTTTAAGTGCTATTTGTTAGGCACTTACTATGTGCAAGGCATTATACTAAATGCCAGGGTAGATACATAATACTAATCAGGTTGGACATAGTCCATATCCCACATGGGGCTCAGGGTCATAATCCTCATTTTACAGATGAGGTACCTGAGGCCTAGAGAAGTGAAGTGACTTGCCCAAGGTCACAGTGCAAACAAAGTGCAAACCGGTGGAGCCAGGATTAGAAGCTTCTGACTCCCATGCCTGTGCTCTATCCAGTTAGAAATCTGGGCTTAAATACAACCAAAAAAATCCCAGCAATAGCAACCAAGCAAGGTTCAAGAAAATTGTGTCCAGGACCGAGTCAATGCATCTGATGTTCGTGGCTGCTGCCTTTTTAAATGGGCAGACAGTAAAACACACCCAACCTGGGGCTAAAAGCATTTGCGCTGTAAATAGCCAGAAAGCTCCACCTGACTCAGAGTTCAAGAATGAAATCTACCTTCTAGCTCCATTAGTCCTAATTACAAACAACCCAAAAAGACTTGATTTAGGGTATACCAAGGGTGTTCTTCAGGGGGGAGACCGGCAAAGTGTGGCAACCCAAACTGAAGGGGCCCAGAGCCAACCAAGTGCCCAACCTTCTACCTAGCTGTGAGCCCTGGCCTTACTGCAGAATACACAGTATTCAAAGTCGAAAGTAGATCCACCATGTACCGATGTTATTATTATTATTATGGTATTTGTTAAGTGCTTATTATGTGCCAGGCACTATACTAAGCACTGGGGTAGATATAAATTAATCCGATTGGACACAGTCCCTGTCCCATATTGGGCTCATAGTCTTAATCTCCAGTTTACAGATGAGGTCACTGGGGCACAGAGACTAGAAGCAATTTGCCCAAGGTCACACGGCAGACAAGTGGCGGAACCGGGATGAGAACCCAGGTCCTTCTGACTCCCAGGCCCAGCAGCGAGTGTCAAGAAAGGTTCACCTGTAAAAACGGGGATAATACTTGTTCTCTCTTCCCCTTAGACTGGGAGCCCTATGTGGAAGAGAGATGTGTCTGATCGATCTTTTTCTTGCCAAACGCAACAGCCTCTACTCCATCCTAATCCTCTTCTCTAGACTATAAGGTCATTGTGGGCAGGGAATGTGTCTGTTATATTGTTCTCTCCCAAGGCCTTAATACAATGCTCTGCACACAGTAAGGGCTCAATAAATATAGTTGCCTGACTGACTCAACCTCTCAGTTGCCTTCGACACTGTCGACCATCCCCTACCCAGGGAAACATTATCCAAACTTAACTTCACTGACACTGTCCTCTCCTGGTTCTCTTCCTTTGGCTGCTCATTCTCAGCTTCTTTCACAGGCTCCTCTTCTACCGCTCACCCCCCTAACTGTGAGGGTCCCTCGAGGTTCAGTTCTGGGTCCTCTTCTATTCTCCAACTACACTTACTCCCTTGGAGAACTCATTTGCTCCCATGATTTCAACTTCCATCTCAAAGCTGATCATTTTCAAATCTATATCTCCAGTCCCTATCTTTCTCCTTCTCTGCAGTTTCATATTTCCTCCTGCCTTCAGGACATATCTCTTTGGATGTCTCGCCGACACCTCTAACTTAACACGTCCAAAACAGAACTCAACTTCCCACCCAAACCCAGATGGGATCTTGACTTTCCCATCACTGTAGACAGCACCACCATCCTCCCTGTCTCACAAGCCCATACTTTGGTATTCAATTCTCTCATTAGAACGCTACATTCAATGTCGCCAAATCCTGTTCAGCCTTCACAACATTGCTAAAAATCCACTCCTTCCCCTACATCTGAACTACTACCATGTTAATTTAAGCATTTATCCTACCCCAGCTTGACTACTGCATTAACCTCCTCACTGACCTCCCTCATGATCAGCATCATCATCAATTTAGTATTTATCAGTATTTACTGAGCGCTTAAGTGCAGAGCACTGTACTCAGCACACTAAGAAGCAGTAGGGCTTAGTGGAAAGAACATGGGCTTGGGAGTCGGAGGTCATGGGTTCTAATCCCCGTGTCTCCACTTATCAGCTGTGTGACCTTGGGCAAGTCTTAACTTCTCTGTGCCTCAGTTACTTATCTGTAAAATGGGGATTAAGTGTGTGAGCCCCACGTGGGGCAACCTGATTACCTTGTATCCACCTGAGCACTTAGAGCAGTGCTTGGCACAAAGTAAGTGCTTAACAAACACCATCATCATTTTTACTTGGGAGAGTAAGCTCCCTGCATCCTGTGTCTCCCCACTTGAGTCCTTATTTCACTCTAATGCCCCGATCATTTTTCAACAAAAACGCTGGGAACATGTTTCCCCTCTCCTCAAGGACCGCCAATGGTTGTCCATCCATTTCCACATCAAACAGAAACTCTTTATCATCGGCTTTAAAACACTCAATCACTGATTAATTGTTCTGATTATCTCCCTGTGAAGTAGAATAGATCCTGTCAAACAACTGCCTTTGGTCCTTGCCCAACTTCCTTATGGGGGTGGAGGGGATAGGGTGCATTTAACATTCAGTGCACCAGCCTTAACATCCTTGACCATTTGTTTTAATCTTGAACCTTTCGATAAACTCCTTGGTTTTGCTTTTGTGATTCCCCGCGGTATGCCCCAAGGTTCTGCACATAAAGAGTCCTGAATAAATACCACCAAATGAATGCTCTTGGAATGAACCAGTAAAGCAGCATAGTGTAGTGGATAGAGCATGGGCCTGGGAGTCAGAAGGTCATGGGTTCTAATCCCAGCTCCACCACTTGTTTGCTGTGTGACCTTGGACAAGTCATTTCTCTTCCCCGTGCCTCATTTACCTCATCTGTAAAATAGGGATTGAGTCTGAGCCCCACATGGGACAAGGACTGTGTTCATACCGAGTTACTTATATCTACCCCAGCGTTTAGTTAAGTGCCTAGAACATAGTAAGTGCTTAATAAATACCATTATTATTATTATTATGAAGGAATGATTGAATTTCCCATTCCTAAAGTTGGAGGTAGCCAGACCTCCTGAAACCTTGGGCAAGAGATAGCTGCCTGAGAAAATACTGAAACCAGACTAAGTTTTTCTAATTTATCACTTAAAGTGGTTTTCCCTAACTACCCTCAGGGGGTGGATAGACATTAGTAGAATCATTCAGACAAAATGGACTACAGGCGCTAATGGGTTATTTAGCCTGCAGAAAGGAGGGCTTGAAGGGGTTCTTCAATCTGTCTCCGAGTATAGGATTATAATATTGTCTGGGTGGTAAAAAGTGGCCATTCTCGATTCCCACTGTGAAAGGAACAAGAGGAAATGAGCTTAAACGGTAGCAGAAGGGATTTGTTATACATTAGAGAAATTCTTGTCTATGAAGGCTATTAGACGCCAGAACACTTTTACCAAATGAGGTAGTAATACCCTGCTCGAAAGTTATTTAAGAAAAGAAAAAACCACGCTCCTCTAGACCGGTATCGGCACAGTTCTATTTAATGACAAGGAGGGGGATGTTGGTTGATCTCTCTGGGCCTTTCCAGCCTAAGAATTCTGTCATTCTTCGTGACTTCTTGTTCTGTTCAGCAATGCTATAAGAGTCCTCAGAGAGGATTAATTTAGAAACCGTTATATTTTTTATAACTGCTCCTAAAATTTTTTTTAAAAAAGGACAGGTTTCACACAATTTGATCTAAAAGTTACCAGTAATGTGTCTAGCAATTAGAAAAGAGCCTGGGAGGCTTTGTATCCACTCTTCAGTCAAACATTTTACCTTTCCTGGAACTCGTTCCCTACACTGTATCCCTCTCACTCCTCAGAAATATATAAAAGGAAGATAATATTCAAAAGCAAGATGCTTTGAGATCCTTAGATAAAAGAGTTTGTGACAAGCAGAGTAACGCTATTATTCTTGTCAACATAAAATGGGCTAATTACATATGATATACCCAGGTAATAAGCCAATTTTACTGAGCGACCACAGTAATATATATTGACAATCAGCTTGAAGAAGAATAAGGTTATATACCATTTGCACCAAGGAATAGTTGGAAGGCAGAGCTGAATATTGCCTCTTAAATCTTGTCTTTAGAAAGTATCCTTATGGATGATGCACAAAAAGACAAAGAATATGAAGACCAACTCAGTAATAATAACGGTACTTGTTAAGCACTTACTATATGCCAAGCACTGTCCTCAGTGCTGGGGTCAATACAATCGGTTTGGACACAGTCCCTGTCCCACATGGGGCTCACGCTCTTAATCCCCATTTTGCAGATGAGGTAACTGAGGCCTAGATAAGTTAAGTCACTTGGCCAAGGTCACACAGCAGACAAATAGCGGAGCCGGAATTAGAATCCATGCCCTCTGACTCCCAGGCTCGTACTCTACCCACTAAGCCACGCTCCTTCTCAAGAAGGGTGGTATGTCTTTTAGGATACAGTATGGCAGCCACACGACATATGAAACTGTAAAAGGCTACAATACGGCTCTCTTGCCATCAACCCTTTCCCCGAGGCCTCCCTCTGGGCTGGAACTCCCTCTTCCTCTATAGCCATCAGACCACCACTCTCCCCATATTTGGAGCCCCACTAAAATCACATCCTCTCCAAGAAGCTTTCCCTAATTTCTCATTTCCCTACAATATCCACACCACCCCCCTTCTGTGTCATCTACACACTTGGGTCTGCACCCTTTAAGCCCTTTGTAACTCACCTCAAACCCACAGCATATATGCACAACTTCTGATACTCTGTTGCTCACTCCAGCTGTAATTTCTTTTAATGTCTGTCTCTCCCATTAGACTGCAAGCAGGGATTGTGACTACCAACTCTATTGTACTGTACTTTCCCAAGCCCTTTGTGCATGCCCTGTACGCAGTAAGCATCTAACAAAAAAGCAGTGTAGCCTAGTGGAAAGAGCTCTGTCCTGGGAGCCAGAGGACATGAGTTCTAATCCTGACTTTGCCACTTACCTGCTGGGTGGTCTTGGGCAAGTCACTTAACTTCTCTGTGCCTCAGTTACCTCAGCTGCAAAATTCAATCCTCCTGCTGGGAATCCCATGTGGGACAGGGACTGTGTTCAACTTGATTATCTTGTATAATAATAATTATGGCATTTGTTAAGTGCTTACTATGTGCCAAGCACTGTTCTAAGCACTAGGGTAGGTGCAAGGTAAACAGGTTATCCCATGTGGGTTCACGGTCTTAATCCCCATTTTACAAATGAGGTAACTGAGGCAAAGAGAAGTTAAGTGACTTGCCCAAAGTCACACAGACGATAAGTGGCGGAGCTGGGATTAGAACCCACGACCTCTGACTCCCAAACCCATGCTGTTTCCACTAAGCCACGGTGCTTCTCTACCCCAGCGCTCAGTAGAGAGCTTGACACATAGTAAGCACTTAACAAGTACAATTTTTAAAAAATGCCATCGACCGATTGTGAGCCCTGGACCCTTCACATAAGAAACACTGGGCTTTTCAAACCATTTCATGTTGTGCCCGGTATGATACACGACATCAAATGACAGTACAAGGCTACCAACAATGAACTCCTGAAAGGCAGTCAACTGCCAGGCACAAACACAATCATCTACTGCAGAATGTGGGCGGGAAATGGGTGCCAGCCAGACACCCAAGCAACTTGGGTCTGATGAACTAAGACATAGCCAGGTACCCAAGTAACTCTGGTCCAATGAACTAGGACACTTGCGAACAGGAGATACAGAACAAACATTTAGCGAAGCACAATTCCCAACAATGCAATACTGCAGCAGACCGTCGGGGTATATTGGCAGCAGGAAGATCCGCCTAACGTGCATAGCTAAAGGGGTCGCTCTTCTCGAGAAACGGTTTGGGGAAGATTGGGAAGCCAAGGGATGGATTGGAAGATGTCAATAAGGGCTGTAGAAAATAAGCCCACTAGCAAGTCAAAGTATTTAGGGACACTTACTTTGGAGTGCAGTGTTATAGAATATTGAGAGCAAAAGCGTTACATACACTCTGCACTGCCACAACTCAGTCGGTTGTGTTCCCGATGAATCCTGCTTTCAGGAAGCCTCGTGCTAGGAGAGACGTACCCTGACCACAGCCACCCGCACATACACGTGTGTTTCTTCCAATGGTGCAATGCATTCATTCATTCTACATAGATATGCATCATTGGAAGAATATTTTCAAATATCCCAAAAGGGTAAATGCACAGTAAAAACCCGCATTGTGGAAGACCTGGACGGGAACATAAAGACATATATGAATACATATATATGTATAAATAAATTCATATATAATACATAAGTATTTATATATGTCTTTAGGCATATTTCTAATATGAAGACCAGCTCAATAATAATGATAATTTTAATAGAACTTATTAAGCACTTACTTTGCACCAAGCACTATTCTAAGTGCTGAGATAGATATGAGTTAATTGGGTTAGACACAGTCTCTGCCCCAGGTGGGACTCACACCCACAGAAGTTAAGTGACTTGCCCAAGGTCACAGAGCAGGCAAGTGGCAGAGCTGGGATTTGAACCCAGGTCCTTCTGACTCTCAGGCCCATACTCTATTCACTAAGCCACTCTCCTTCTCAAAAAGGGTGGTACATATACATATATTAGAAATGCATCCCTTTTGCCTTTCTTCTTTAAAGCCTGGCTGCCTGGGGTCTGGGAACCAATCCATAAATCAGTCATATTTACTGAGTGCTTACTGTGTGTGGAACACTGCCCTAAGCATTTGAGAGAGTTCAATATAACAGAGTTGACAACACAATTCACTGCCCACCACGAGCTTACAGTCTTACCCTCATAGAGCAGGTGGCTTTGAACCTCAGGCATCCCCAGGATTTGCCAGGGACTCTGGCAAACCTGGGCCCTGTACCTCAAAGGGTTTTTTTCTTTTTTGCTTGTTTGTTTTTCTAGTACGTTGTAAGCACTTAGTATGTATCAACAACCGTACTAAGCGCTAGCATAAGTGCAAGATAACCAGATTGGACACATCCCGGTTCCACACGGAGCTCACAGTCTAAGGGGGAGAGAGACAGTAGGTATATGGTCCCCATTTCACAGCTGAAGAAACTGAGGCCCAGAGAAGTGAAATGACTTGTCCAAGATCACACAACAGGCAAATGATGGAGCTGGGATTAGAACTCAGGTCCTCTGACTCCCATACCCATATTCTACCCGCTAAATCACACTGCTTCCCTGCAGTTGTGAGGCACTTTATAGCAGGGCCACACTAAATGTAATCTTGGATGATCGTTATATAAAACTGATGTGATTATGTAAAGTACTAATTTTAAATCCAATGATTGGGGCTCAGGAAATGTAGCAGTCTGGTAACACAAATGGAAAAAGTCGCTGTATCTTTAAAACCCAGGCATCATAAGTATGTGAGCTTCACCACATTACCCCACTAATGTGCCTCAAATTCCACCTAAAGTAAAAGGTCTTCTTGTCTTTCTCCATTCCCTGCTGGCACTCCCAACCAGAGAGGTATAGCCAGGGTCAGATTCACCCAGCGGGAATTTGGGCATTTGCCCGCTGCCTGTGGAGTTAAGTAAGCTGTGTAAACTTTTCCATAAGCGGAGAGCGGGTGTTCCTTCTGACCTAACCCTTGTCCGGCCCTCCGGGAGAATCATTCATTCATTTATTCATTCAATCGTATTTACTGAGCGCTTACTGTGTGCACAGCATTGTACTAAGTGCTTGGAAAGAACAATTCAGCAACACATAGAGACAATCCCTACCCAACAACGGGCTCACAGTCTAGAAGGGGAATCAGTGTGGCCTAGTGAAAAGGGTACAGTCCTGTGAGTCAGACTTCCTGGGTTCTAAACCCAGCTCCGCCGCTTGCCTGCTGTGCTACCTTAGTCAAGTCTATTATGATCTCTGGACCTAAATTTCCTCATCTGTAAAACAGATATTAAATGCCTGTTCTCCCTCCTACTTAAGACTGTAAACCCCATGCGTCCAACCTAATTAGAGAAGCAGCATGGCCTAGTGGATAGAGCATGGGCCTGGGTGCCAGAAGGACCTGAATTCTAATCCTGGCTCTGCCTTATACCTGCCATGTGACCTTGGGCAAATCACTTCATTTCTCTAGGCCTCAGTTACCACATCTGTGAAATGGGGATTAACAGAGTGCAGCCAATGTGGGATGGGGACTGTGTCCAACCAGATTAGCTCAAATCTACCCCAGCATGTTAATGAGATGTACAACACCTTGATTCTATTTATTTGCTATTTTTGTACTGAGATGTTCTTCCCCTTGATTCTATTTATTGCTATTGTTCTTGTCTGCCTGTCTCCCCCGATTAGACTGTAAGCCCTTCAAAGGGCAGGGACTGTCTCTATCTGTTACAGATTTGTACACTCCAAGTGCTTAGTACAGTGCTCTGCATATAGTAAGCGCTCAATAAATACTTTTGAATGAATGAATGAACAGTGCTTGGCACACAGTAAGTGCTTAACAAGTCCCTTTATTGTATCCCCTTGGTACACTGTAAGCACGTCACACCAGAGTTATTATTATTGGTGATATAGGTTCCCAGCAGCTTTCCTCCTAGGAGGCTAGCCCAGTGGGTTGCCCGACACCCTCAATAAGCAGATTCCCAATGCAGGTTGTCAGTGGTGACTACATCACTTGGACGATGATTACGGTGGAATTTGGTTATAGTCATGTGCCTCTCAAGAACCTTACAAAGGCACCAACATATTTTCACCAAAGTAACTCAGTACATCCAGACCACACCAAGACTGGACCAAATTTTAAAGAATGACCTTCGGTCAGGAAGTGCCATATCCCAGCTGACTTGAAAATATACATCCTATTTCCATCACGCTGATCAAATATATTGTTTCTCATATACTCCTCGCATAAACCTCTACAACTGACTTTATCTTAAAGGAATGGAAGGACTCAGTCAATGAATGGCATTTTCGGAGCACACATTTTCGTGTGCAGAGCGTTGTACTAAGTACTTGGAAGAGTATCATACAAAAGAGTTGGTAGATATGCTCCCTACCCACAGCAAACTTAATGTCTAGAGGGGGAGCAGACAATAATATAAATAATTACCAAGATGTACAAAAGTGCAGTAGGGCTAAGGATGCAGTTAATGTCAATAATAATAATAATAATAATAAATTGGTATTTGTTAAGCGCTTACTATGTGCCGAGCACTGTTCTAAGCGCTGGGGTAGACACAGGGGAATCAGGTTGTCCCACGTGGGGCTCACAGTCTTAATCCCCATTTTACGGATGAGGTTACTGAGGCACCGAGAAGTTAAGTGACTTGCCCAAAGTCACACAGCTGACAAGTGGTAGAGCCGGGGTTCGAACCCATGACCTCTGACTCCAAAGCCCATGCTCTTTCCAGTGAGCCACGCTGCTTCCTTGCTTAAAGTGCTTAAAGGGTACAGATCTAAGAAGCAGCGTGACCTAGTGGACAGTGCATGGGCCTGGGAGGCAAAAGGATCTGGATTCTAATTCCAGCTCCGCCCCCTCATCTGCTGTGCGAACTTGGGCAAGTCACTTAACTTCTCTGTTCCTCAGTTACCTCATCTGTAAAATGGATGCTAAGACTGCGAGCCCCATGTGGGCCAGGGACTGTGTCCAACCTGATAAGCTTGTATCTATCCCAGGGCTCAGAACAGTGCCTGGCAAACAGTAAGTGCTTAACAAATACCATGGGAAAAAAGGGGGAGAGGGAGTAGGGGAAAAGAAAGCTTAACTGGGGAAGACTTCTTGGAGGAGATGTGATTTTAATAAGGTTTTAAAGGTGAGGAGAGTGGTGATCTGCACGCTCTGGGCATGTCACTCCCCTTCTTAAAAACCCCCAGTGGTTGCCTATCGACCTCCACACGAAACAAAAACTTCTCACTCTAGGCTTCAAGGCTCTCCATCACCTCGCCCCCTCCTACCTCTCCTCCCTTCTCTCTTTCCACCGCCCACCCCGCACGCTCCACTCCTCTGCCGCCCACCTCCTCCCCGTCCCCCGTTCTCGCCTATCTCGCTGTCGATCCCTGGGCCACGTCCTCCCGCTGTCCCGGAACACCCTCCCTCCTCACCTCCGCCAAACTAATTTTCTTCCCCTCTTCAAAGCCCTACTTAGAGCTCACCTCCTCCATGAGGCCTTCCCAGATCCCCTTTTCCCTCTGCTCCCTCTGCTGCCCCTCTACCCCCCCTTCACCTCCCCTCAGCTAAGCCCCCTTCCCCCCCTTCCCTCCGCTCCTCCCCCGTCCCTTCCCCTCCCCTCAGCACTGTGCTCATCCGCTCAATTGTATATATTTTTTATTACCCTGTTTATTTTGTTAATGAGATGTACATCACTTTGATTCTATTTATTGCTATTATTTTAATGAGATGTACATCTCCTTGATTGTATTTATTGCTATTGTTTTTGTCTGTCTCCCCCAAATAGACTGTAAGCCGGTCAATGGCCAGGGAGTGTCTCTGTTGCCGATTTGTACATTCCAAGTGCTTAGTACAGCACTCTGCACATAGTAAGCGCTCAATAAATACTATTGAATGAATGAATATGGAGCAGGAGGAAGTTCCAGGTCACAGTGAGGACATGGAAAATGGGTCAGTGGCAAGACACAGTGAACAAGCTGGAACTAGAGGAGCAAAGTGTGAGGGTCAGGTTACAGTAGGAAATCAGTGAGGTAAGGTAGGAGGACTCAAGCTGAATGAGTGCTTTAAATCTGATGGTAAGGAGTTTCTTTTTGAGGCAGAGGTGGATGGGCAACGACTGGAGGTTCTTGAGGAGGGGGAAGATGCAAAACTTAACGATCTTTTAGAAAAATGATCAGGACAGCAGAGTGAAGAAGGGACTGGAATAGGGAGAGACAGGAGGCAGGGAGGTCAGCAGGGAGGCTGATGCAGTCACCAAGGTGGGATATAATAAATATTTGGATATGCAGACTAGCGGTTTGGATGGAGATGAAGGGGTAGATTTTAGCACTGTTGTGAAGGTAGAATTGATACGATTTGCTGAAAGATTAAAAATGTGGGTTGAATGAGAGAGATGAGTCGAGGACATCGCCAGGGTTAGAGGCTTGTAATACAGGGAGGATGGTAGTGCTATCTATAGTGATGAGTTGGGCAGGGGTGGGAGGATAAGTTAGGTTTTAGACATGTTTAGATTCAGATGTGGGTGGGACATCCAGGTAGAGATGTTCTGAAGGCAGGAGGAAATCAACTGAAAATACGAGATCGCAGACAAGGAGAGAGGTCACGTCTGAAGAGGTAAAATGGAAATCAGCCTCATAGAGATGGTAGTCTATTCTAAAATGTACAAAACACAAGGCTTCTTTCTGACTCTATTAATATGGAGGTCAGAGCCGTTCAATGGTCTAAGCCTCAGGCCTGACTCTTGAGCTCTCTGGTTCCATTATTGCCTCTGCCACTGACCCAATGTCTGGGATTGTGAGGAGAAAAAATACCTACCATCATGTTGAAAGAGTTTTGTGAAACTTTATTTTGGGGGGACTCTGCCTCATTCCCCAGCTAACAAAAGGAGAATTTACTAACTAAGATCTTTTGCCAGGACTTTGCCTAGTCCTTTTCTAAACTAGCCTAAAAAGAATTGGGTCATGCACACATTTCGGTTTATCTGTTTTTGTCAAATCAATCATTTATCAAACACATACTGTGTGCAGAGCACTATACTAAGCACTTGGGAGAGTTCCATGGTCTAGTGGATAGAGCATGGGTCCAGGAGTCAGAAGGTCATGGGTTCTAATCCTGGCTTCGTCACGTGTCTGCTGTGTGATCTCCGGCAAATCACGTCAATTTTCGGTCCCTCAGTTACCTCATCTGTAAAATGGGGATTAAACCTGTGAGCCTTATGTAGGGCGGGGACTGTGTCCAGCCCAATTTGTGTGTATTCCCCACTAGAGCTTAGTACAGCGCCTGACATATAGTCAGCATTTAACAAATACCACAATTTAACGGAGTTGGTAGATACCTTTCCTATCCACAAGGAGCTTGCAATCTAGATCATTCCTTTCACAGATATTTTTGATCCCATGCAGATCAGGGCCACTGCTTAACTTTGAACAGATGACTTAACCTCAAGCCTCAGTTTTCTCATCTGTAAAAGTGCACCTACCCCTATTTCAAAGCAGTTACTGGAAGGAAAACCAATGAAAAACCATAAGCTGCTATGCAAACGTACTGCATGCATGTCTAGTCAAATACTTTGTAATAATAACATATAATTAGTTCTTTTAAAATATCTAATCCCAGCTTTGCCACTCATCAGCTGTGTGACTGTGGGCAAGTCACTTCACTATGCCTCAGTTCCCTCTTCTGTAAAATGGGGATTAAGTCTGTGAGCCCCTCATGGGACAACCTGATTATCTTGTATCTACCCCAGCGCTTAGAACAGTGCTTGGCACATAGTAAGCATTTAACAAATACCATCATTATTCTTATTCAAGGGAGCTGGTTCAAACAGTTTAATAATGTAACAAAATTCAATTCTGTCATCATAGGCAATACAGTACTTGGTGTTACTGCAATGACCCTAGACAACTGTTAAGGAAACTTAAAAAATAAAATTTGCTATAAACAGTCAATATTTTAGAGAACCTAAAGCCAAAAATTATAAGCATGTTTAAAATGTAACAACATTAAAAGTAATGTTGCAAGTACTGCTTTAATTTGGTCATTTCCCATTTATCTTTCAGAGAAAATAGTTCAGAAGCATTTTATTCTTCATAATTTTCCATATAATCCTAAGTGAATATTGTAGGCTCCCAAGCACTTAGTACCATGCTTTGAACAAAGTGAGTGCTCAATAAATACAACCGAATGAATGAATGAACAGTATTCAGTTTTTAGGAAATATTCAAACATGCAGGTAAGACTTTCCAGTACAATCTATTTTTATAAGCCTTTTCCTTACCTATACATTAAGCACACGAACTTTCTCTCCTCTCTCCCTCTCTCTCTATATATACATGAACACAGTGATTCAGCATTTTGGGGGCATTTGTTAGGAGAATTTCAGGGATATTAAATCAGAAAAAGATACTGACAGTGCAGGTGATACAGCAAAAAAGGAACTGATTTTTTTTATGAAAACACCGCAGATGAAATTCTCCACTTCCCCTTTCTTAAGACTTCTGTGGGGAGGTCCTGGTGACATACATTGTTTTTCCTCCACTTAGATTAAAGGGCCATCCTAAAACAGTGCCATCTCACTTTCCCAGTTTAAAAGATCAACTGAGAGAATAAATGGAACTTTCTTAAGAACCAGCCCAGAGCACATTGGGCAGGGGTGGATTGATGGGGGAAGGGTGAAGGGAGAGAGGGAGAGAATGGATGATTCCTGATGGAAATCTAGAAGGAAAATGCTTTGTGATAGAATACTTGGAAAATTGGTTTTTCAAAGACTCCCTGGGGAGATTTTAAACCCAAGGAGCTCTACTGGTTTAACGAAACTAAGCAAAAGCATGGAGCCTCCTCCATTAACACATGGCTAACCCCTTATTGAAATAGTTTCCGTTGCTACTATTGGGAGGTGGGTGACATGTCTTAGCAGAAAATGCTCCAAACCTAAAGTCATGAAGATACCCTAAGGAGCTTTAGAGGGTTGGCCAATGATTCTAAATTACCTCAATAGTTCAATGATGATGATGGTATTTGTTAAGCGCTTACTATGTGCATGGCACCGTACTAAGCACTGGGGTGGATACAAGCTAATCAGGTTGGACACAGTCCCTGTCCCATATGGGGGTTCACAGTCTCACTCCCCATTTTATAGATGAGGTAACTGACACTCAGAGAAATGAAATGACTTGCCCAAGGCGGTGGGGTCGGAATTAGAACCCATAACCTTCTGACTCCCAGCCCGTGGTCTATCCATAGAGTCCACCTCTGAAGACAATGGTCCCTTGATCCCAAAAGGTCCCTCCCAGCCTTTCTCGCTCCCCTGAGGCAGCAAGAGGGCTGAAATTAGGGAGGAAAACTCCAATGACACAAATTACAGTTAAACTTCAAAACATCTCGTGGTGGAAAGTGTGGATACGCCAAACTGGAGAATGAACAACGCATGCAGCTCATAACTAAATGAGTGTCAAATTCTTCTTAAATAATAAATTAAGGCAACATGCCACATTGATTTTTCTAAAGCTCATTAAGGATACAAAGTGGGACTTAAAAGCCAGTGTCGGACTGTGCTTCCAATCCACCAGGAAACTCTTTCAACTCAACAAGCTAGGAGACTGTGAACTTGTTATGGACAGGCACTGTGTCTACCAAGTCTGTTACAATGTATTCTCTGGTGCTTAGAACAGTGCTCTGAACTCAATGAGTTCATAATAAATATTCAACTGATATCACCAAAAGACTACAAGACAGATATTCATCCAAGACCTCAAGACTGCTCTGGAGACATATTCACAAGAACTCCTACAGATACCTAGCAGATAGAGCATAATAATAATAGTAATGTTTATATTTGTTAAGTGCTTACTATATGCAGAGCACTGTTCTAAACGCTGGGGTAGATACAGGGTAATCAGGTTGTCCCACGTGAGGCTCACAGTCTTAATCCCCATTTTACAGATGAGGTAAGTGAGGCACAGAGAAGTTAATAATAATAATAATAATAATAATAATAATGTTGGTATTTGTTAAGCGCTTACTATGTGCCGAGCACTGTTCTAAGCGCTGGGGTAGACATAGGGGAATCAGGTTGTCCCACGTGGGGCTCACAGTCTTAATCCCCATTTTACAGATGAGGCAACTGAGGCACAGAGAAGTTAAGTGACTTGCCCACAGTCACACAGCCGACAGGTGGCAGAGCTGGGATTCGAACTCATGAGCCCTGACTCCAAAGCCCATGCTCTTTCCACTGAGCCACGCTAAGTGACTTGCCCACAGTCACACAGCTGACAAGTGGCAGTGGGGTTTCAAACCCATGTCCTGTGACTCCCAAGCCCGTGCTCTTTCCACTGAGCCACACTGCTTCTCTCAGAAGGATCTGGGTCCTAAGCCCAGCTCCGCCACTTGTCTGCTGGGTAGCAATATTAACATACTATTATCACGGTGCTTGTTATGCCCTTACTCTGTGCCTAGCACTATTCTAAGCACTGAGGTAGTTACCAGATGATCAGGTTGGATACATTCCCTTCCCATACGGGGCTCATGATTGAAGTAGGAGGAAGCATACTCAGTCTCTCACCAAATCCTATTGGTTCTTTCTTCATAACATCTCTAGAATCCACCCCTTCCTTTCCATCCAAGTGACCAAGCCGGTCCAAATAGCTTCTAACCCACCTTAACTACTGCATCAGCCTCCTCGCTGACCTCCCTGCCTCCAGTCTCTCCCCACTCCAGTCCACACTTGATTCTGTTGGCCAGATCATTTTTTCTAAAAAGCTGTTCCATTCACACCTCCCCTCCCTTCGGAAACCTACAGTGGTTGCCCGACCATCTCCGTGTCGGACAACAGCTCCTTACCATTGGCTTCAAGGCACTCCATCAGCTCTCCCCTTCCTACATAACCCAGATAATCCCTCACTTCAATACCAAACTCACATTTCCCTCCGCTAAAGCCAGCCCACTCACTATACCTCTATCTCCTCTGTCTCGCTGACAGCCCCTTGCTCATGTCCTCCCTCTAGCCTTCATATCTGGCCTGCCCATTTTCAAAGCCTTATTAAAATCACATCTCCTCCAAGAGACCTCCTGAACCCTAGTTTCTCCTTCTCTCTCTCATTTCTGCATTGCCTACGCACTTGGGTCTGTACCCTTAAAGCACGTTGATACCCCACCCCAACCCCACAGCACTTTTATGCATACTCTTTATTTAAATGTCTATCTCCTCTAATAGACTATATGCTCCTTAAAGCTGAGAATTGTGTCCAATTCTACTGTATTGAACTCTCCCAAGTGCTTAGTATAGTGCTCTGCATCCAGTAAGCACTCAACAAATTCTCCCGAGTGTTTGATTAATCCCTATTTTCAAGAGGAGGAAACAGGCACAGAGAAGTAAAGATAATTGACTATTGGCCCACAGTAGTAGCAAGTAGCACAGCTGGGATTAGACTACAGATCCTCTTTATATATTGATATTATAATACTAATTAATAATGAAGGTATTTTTGAAGGACTTACGATGTGCCAGGCACTATATATATAAATATATACACATATATATAAATATATATAATATCAGTACTTTGACAGCAATGGGATTTCTCACTGACTGCTTAATTAAGCACTTTTGTAATTCTCAGAACAATTCAAGAAGCATTTCTAAATCACTGGTTTTTTTAAAACCAAATAATTTTGCCATCACATTAATTACCTAGAAACCAATACAGATCTCAAGTTTGCCAAGGTTATGCTATCTAAAACCAGCCTTCTGAAACATGTAAATGAATGGGTCCACTGTCCATAAGCTACTGAATTTCAAAATGAAACTTCCACACTTGCTTTCCTATTGATCAGCGAAAGCGGAACACAAACATCAAAAAAAAACTTTTTCTTTTTCCTCAACTTTTTAAGCAATCACTAAAGGAAGACGCGAGGGAAAAACACAACCAGGCAATCTTCATACAATCTTAATGATACAGAGCATCATTATCATTATTACCATCATTATTTATCAAATTCCCCTGTAGGCAGAGTTCTGAAGCAGGAGCAGATGAGTTGCAGCAGACTGAGTTTTGTTTATATAAACAATTTGACTTTACAAATAGGTAGTGACCCCACATAGTGCCAAAGAAATGCTTTCTTTTCTTCATGGGCCAGTATCACTTTCAGGTATTAAATCTAGAAAGACCAGAGCACATTCCAATTCCCGTTTTTATGGAAAAGAACTAGTGGCAACACAGCCCAGTTTAAGACTCTCTCCCCTAGCACTGCTCAGCCGACTTCCCTGCACAAGTCCCCTGCATTGGGTGAAATCCGATTTGGGCATTCGGAAGGAAACTCTTCCAAGCAGTTACTCCCTTTTTCACCCAATGAACGTCCTCCCTACCTTGTTGTGCTTTTGCTGATGTCTGGCCTTAGTATCCAGGACATGGTAAGGGCTTTCTGAGTCCTTGTTGACATAATATATCAGTCTAGAAGGCAATGTGATTTCTTCTTGCGTTATACTACTGTAACTGTTGTTACTGCTTCTGCTGCTATTCTGTTGCAATGTTGTCTCTTCCTCTGCCAAAGCTTCTGGGATCTGTCCTGCAGTTTCATTCCACTGCAGGGCTGAAAGAGAAAGATATGGCAACTCTTAAATAAAGGGCATTAAATTCCTTTTTTATTATAAAATAAACACTTGTTCTTAATCAGAGAACATGGGGTTGGGGTTGGGGGGAGCGAGAGAAGCAGCAACCCCAAATTAGTCCAGAAATAGATTTTTTGGTTTCGCAAACACTTTCCTAGGTGCATTCTTATGTCTGAAATCTTTTCCACCTACGAGGGGGAAAAATTAAGGACATCAGAAGAAGGGGGGATGGAAGAGGGAAGAAAAATCACTGGGTGATTCCATCTTTACTATCAGTCATTCAATAAGCGCTTAGTACAGTGCTTTGCACACAGTAAGCACTCAATTGAATGAATAGGATTTTAGTGTGCCCCGTGCTGAGCACTGTATTAAGTCCTAGGGGAAGTACAATATATTAGAGTTGGCAGACTCGATCCCTACCCACAAGGAGCTTACAGTCTAGAGGGGGAGACTGACATTACATTTAAATCTCCACCTCTCAGATGCGCATACTCTGCTCAGTCCTACCTAGAGTCCAGATTTCTACTCATGCCTAGGTCAGCTTGAGTGCTGAGTTCATGTGCACTGAATTTTAATAGATTCCCTTACGTAATGGACAATTTCCCATTCTTTACACTCTGAAAACAGAATAAAGTCCTTCTTTGAGGAGATGCACATGCTGGAAACTTTCCCTCCCCCTCCCCTTTTTTTTTCCTGCTAAACCCTGATTCCTCTCCTAATGCAGAAGTAACTGATAGGGCTGCTTCTTGAATGGGGCCAAAATTAATATGCTGAAACTCCAAATCATCCCCCACAGCTCCTCCAGGCCTCTATACACAATCTGTTGGGAATTTAGAAATTCAAAGCATTACTAAGGTCACATCTCCTCCAAGAGGCCTTCCCTGATTAACCCCTCTTTTCCCCAGCTCCCTCCCCCTTCTGCCTCATCTACGCACTTCAATCTGTGACCTTTAGACATTTGATATTTGCCCCACCCCCAACCCCACAGCACTATGTACATATCTTTAAATTATATATTATAAATTACTTATTCATATTAACGTCTGTTCCCCCCGCCCCGGGCCGTAAGCTCATTCTGGGCAGGGAATGTGCCTGCTAATTCTGTTGCACTGTAGTGTCCTAAGTGCTTGGCCCAGTGCTCTGCTCATAGTTAGCGCTCAATGAATACGACTGATTGATTGAATGGAAAGTATCTTCCATCACCATTGCTGCACATTTCCCCATTGATTAATGTGCCCCAAATCCCAAAATCCAATTTGCTCCATCACTCCCATGTTCAATCTATCACAGCTTCTCCTCTGCCAAGTTGCAAACTGATTTCAAAAAAGACACCTAGAACCATTCAAGTATCTTTCAAAGGCTGCCCAGGCTACTTAGATGGGCTTAAGAAAAAAAAAACCACAAAAACCCAACAACGAAGGCAAGCGCACTGGTTTAAGAACAGAGGAAAAAGTGAATTGGTTTGGGGGAATTTTGAGAATGAGTTTGCTAGAATGAGTGGGAGAACAGGGAAGGGAGAGGAGGGGGATGGATGGAGGGGTGATTGGACGGATGAATGGTTGGGAGGGAGGGAGGAAGGGATGGAGGGAGGGAGGGAGGAAGGGATGGAGGGATGGATGGAGGGATGGACAACAGGGAGATGACCTGAAAGCACCCTCCCGCCAGCCTGTCGGTTTCCTCCGCAGGGCGATGCCGCGGTGGCCCGTCAAGGGAAGGCGTTATTATTATCATTATTATTAATAATAATCGTATTGACTGGGCGCTCACGGTGTGCCAAGCACTGCACTAAGCGCTTGGGAGAGTGCAACCCAACATCAGACACATCCCCTGCCCACAACGAGCTCCCGGGAGACTACCCACCTCGGGCTGCAGCAGCCCCCTGGGGCTGGGGGCAGCAGGAGCAGGCGATCGACAGGACGAGGAGGAGGAGGAAGAAAGGGAGGCAGCCGAGGGGATGCAGAGGCGGCCTGGAGGAGGTGGCGGTGATGCTCCCAGCGGAGGAGGAGCTGCAGCCCGGAGAGGGCTGCCGCAGGGAGCTGCTGCCAGGGGGCTTCATGGCTCATAGCTCCCCGGCTGGGGCTGGGCAGGGCTGGGGAGGCTGCAGAGGGGCTACAGCGGCTCCTCCATCATGGTCCCCCCCCCGGGGGTCAGGTGCCTGCAGGGAGGTGAAGGGCGGGCGAGCTCCGGCCGGGTGCCGCGCTCTCGCCAGCTGCCTTTGGCCACCTCCGGGGGGTCCGCCTACCCTGCACCGAGCTGCTGCACCGAGCTCCTGCACCGAGCTGCTGCACCGAGCTCCTCCTGCACCGAGCTCCTCCTGCACCGAGCTCCTCCTGCACCGAGCTCCCGCTGCACCGCGCTGTGCACGAGCTCTGCCGCCGCCCCGGCCGCCGCCGGTCCTGCTGGGGCCAGAGCGCATGCGCGGAGGCCTCCCCGGGCGGAGTCGAGGGGCGGGGGGGCGGAGGTGGGCGGGGCTGCGAGTGGGCGGGGCTTCGCGTTGGCCACGCCCCCTTCACCTGTCGCCGACCATGGGGGAGCTCGCCAGCGCCCCCACGCGCCCGTCCTGGGTACCGCCGCCCGGGAGCTGAGGACGCTGAGGATGCTGAGGCTGCCGAGGATGCCGAGGAGGCCGAGGATGCTGAGGATGCCGAGGCTGCCGAGGCTCCTGAGGATGCTGAGGAGGCCGAGGAGGCTGAGGAGGCCGAGGAGGCTGAGGATGCTGAAGCTGCCGAGGCTGCCGCCGCCGCCGCGCCTGCTCTCTTGCCTCCCCCAAGCAGCAGAGTGATGCAGCATCCCTCTCCCCGAATCAGAAGAGCTTCGACTCGGACCTTCCGGACACTCATTCATTCCTTCATTCCTCCAGTCATTCCTTCAGTCATTCATTCAGTAGTATTTATTGAGCGCTTACTACGTGCAGAGCACTGTACTAAGCGCTTGGACTGGACAAATCGATAACGTTCATTCATTCAATAGTTTTTATTGAGCGCTTACTATGGGCAGAGCACTGTACTAAGCGCTTGGAATGGACAAATCGGTAACATTCATTCAATAGTTTTTACTGAGCGCTTACTATGGGCAGAGCACTGTACTAAGCGCTTGGAATGGACAATGCGGTAACATTCATTCATTCAATAGTATTTATTGAGCGCTTACCATGGGCGAGCACTGTACTAAGCGCTTGGAATGGACAAATCGGCAACAGAGAGAGACAGTCCCTGCCCTTTGACGGGCTTACAGTCTAATCGGGGGAGACGGACAGAAAAGAACAATGGCAATAAATAGAATCAAGGGGAAGAACATCTCATTAAAACAATAGCAATTGAATAGAATCAAGGTGACATATATCTCATTAACAAAATAATAGAATCAAGGTGAAGTACAACTCATTAACAAAATAAATAGGGTAATGAAAATATATACAATTGAGCGGACGAGCACAGTGCTAAGGGGAGGGGAAGGGGGGAAAAAAGGGGGCTTAGCTGAGGGGAGGTGAAGGGGGGGTGCAGAGGGAGCAGAGGGAATAGGGGGAGCTCAGTCTGGGAAGGCCTCTTGGAGGAGGTGAGCTCTAAGTAGGGTTTTGAAGAGGGGAAGAGAATAAGTTTGGCGGAGGTGAGGAGGGAGGGCGTTCCGGGACAGGGGGAGGACGCGGCCCGGGGGTCGACGGCGGGATGGGCGAGACCGAGGGACGGTGAGGAGGTGGGCGGCGGAGGAGCGGAGTCGTATTTATTGAGCGCTGACTATGCGCAGAGCACTGGACTAAACCCTTGGGACGTACAGTTCGGCAACGGAGAGGGACCATCCCTGCCCACTGACGGGCTCACAGTCTAAACCGGGGGGAGACAGGCAGCAGAGCAAGACAGGAGAAAGCAAAAGCCAGACAACATCCACTTGTCAGCTGTGTGACTGTGGGCAAGTCACTTAATTTCTCTGTGCCTCAGTTACCTCATCTGTAAAATGGGGATTAAGATTCCGAACCTCACACGGGACAACCCGATCACCCTGTATCTACCCCAGCGCTTAGAACAGTGCTCTGCACATAAGCGCTAAACAAATACCAACATTATTATTATTATTATTATCAAGATGAATAGAATCAATATGGGAGGTGGGAAGGCCCGAAAGGGGAGTCCCAGAGGGGAGCCTGATGATGATGATAATAATAATAATAATGATGATGGAGGTATTTGTTAAGTACTTTCTATGTGCCAGTCACTGTTCTAAGTGCTTGGGGGATACAATAATAATAATAATGTTGGTATTTGTTAAGTGCTTACTATGTGCCAAGCACCGTTCTAAGCACTGGGGTAGATACAGGTAATCACGTTGTCCCACGTAGGGCTCACAGTCTTCATCCCCATTTGACAGGTGAGGTAACTGAGGCACAGAGAAGCGAAGTGACTTGTCCAAGGTCACCCAGCTGACAAGTGGCAGAGGCGGCATTAGAACCCATGACGTCTGGCTCCCAAGCCTGGGCTCTTTCCACTGAGCCACTCTGCAGGTCATCAGGTTGTCCCACGTGGGACTCTCAGTCTTCATCCCCATTTGGCAGATGAAGTAACTGAGGCCCAAAGAAATGAAGTGACTTGCACTAGGTCACTCAGCAGCCAGGTGACAGAGTGGGGATTGGAACTCATGTCCTTCTGACTCCCAGGCCTGTGCTCTTTCCACTAGGCCACACTGCTCCTCCTTTCAGAGGAATTCTCCTCTCGGCGGCCTTCATCATTTTTCTACAAAAACGTTCAGGACATGTCTCCCCATTCCTGACGAACCTCCAGTGGCTGCCCATCCACCTCTGCATCCAACAGAAACTCCTCACCAGGAGAAGCAGCGTAGCTCAGTGGAAAGAGCATGGGCTTGGGAATCAGAGGTCGTGGGTTCTAGTGCCGGCTCCGCCGCTTATCAGTTGTGTGACTTTGGGCCAGTTACTTAACTTCTCTGTGCCTCAGTTACCTCATCTATGAAATGGGGATTAAGACTGAGAGCCCCACGTGGGCAACCTCATTACTTTGTATCTACCCCTGCGCTTAGAATAGTGCTTGGCACGTAGTAAGCGCTTAACAAATACCATCATCATTATTATTATTATTTAAAGCACTCTATCACCTTGTCCCCTCCGACCTCACCTCGTTGCTCTCCTACTACATCACCAGCCCGCGCGCTTCGCTCCTCTGGTGCTAACCTTTTCACTGTGCCTCGAACTTGTCTATCTCGCCACTGACCTCTCTCCCACATCCTGCCTCTGGAGAGGAACACCCTCCCTCTTCCTATCTGCCCGACAATTACTCTCCCCACCATCAAAGCCTTACTGAAGGCACATCTCCTCCAAGAGCCCTTCCCTGACTAAGCCCTCCTTCCCTCCTCTCCCACTCCCTTCCATGTCTCCCTTGCCCTTGGATTTGCTCTCTTTCTTCATCCCTCCCTCAGTCCCACAGCACTTAGGTACCTGTACATCATTTTATTCATTTATATTCATGTCTGTCTCCCCCCTCTAGACTAGAAGCTCTTTGCGGGCAGGGAACGTATCTACCAAATCTGATATAACGTGCTCTCCCAAATATTTAGTCCAGTGTTCTGTGCACAGTATGTGCTCAATAAATGTGATTGATTGAGTCTGGGGTCCGGGCTGCTCCCATAGCCCCTCGAGTCATGGTGAAGGACCTGGGTGAGAGTGGGGTCCAACAACAGTCTGCTCCTTCCTCTGCTTGTCAGCCCTTCCCCCCGGAGGCTCTGTCTCCGTCTCACTTGGGCCAGATTGTGAGCCCCATGTGAAGCAGGAACGGCGTCTCACATTATCTTCTATTCCCCCTGGTACTCAGCACAATGTTTACAACATAGTATGCACTTAGCAAGTGAAGCAGCGTGGCTCTGTGGATAGAGCATGGGCCTGGAAGTCAGAAAGACCTGGATTCTAATCCTGGCTCCGCCACTTGTCTGCTGGGTGACCTTGGACAAGTTGCTTCACTTCTCTGGGCCTCAGTCCCCTCATCTGTAAAATGGGGATTGAGACTGTGAACGCTCTGTGGGACAGGGACCGTGTCCAACCTGATTAGCTTGTATCTACCCTGGGGCTTAGAACAATGCTTGACACATAGGAAGCGCTTAACAAACACCATTATTATTATTATATAAATGCCATAATCATTATCACTAACGAATGTGGTGACCTTAGTCCAGTCCTATTCCGGCTCCCAGAATCCCCGGACCACTGATGATCGACAATCCCCACGCTCACCGCGCTCCCGGCAGCCCAGAGACCGAGCCGGTGCCTCTGCTCAGAGAGAGTCAGCTCCGGGAGAAGTGTATCAGGCCGGACACACACTGCAGCAAACCGGCCTCCGCTGCCTGGCTCCACCTCCTCCCTCCTCAAGCCCCCGCAGGCCTAATCGACTCTAGTTCTGAGCTCGTGTAAAGACGCGGCTGGAAAGAGAGCCCTGAGTTCCAGGAAGGACTCTCTCCTGCAGCCCAGAGACCAGAGCCTCTTTTGCCAGTAAACTGGGATTCCCCAAGGACCCGACTTTCACTCATTCATTCAGTAGTATTTATTGAGTGCTTACTGTGTGCAGACCATTGCACTAAGCACTTGGGAGAGTACGAGCTAAGAAGCAGCGTGGCCTAGTGGCGAGAGCACGGGTTTGGGAGTCAGAGGATGTGGGTTCTAATCCCGGCTCCGCCACTTATCTGCTGTGTGACCTTGGACAAGTCACTTCACTTCTCTCCGGGTCTCAGTTCCCTCATCTGTAAAATGGGGATTAAGACTGTGAGCCCCATGTGGGTCAGGGACTGTGTCCTACCTGATTATCTCTTATCTACCCCTGTGCGTAGAACAGTGGTTGGCACAGAGTAAACGCTTAACAAACACCGTCATCACCATCATTATTAGTATTGCAAGCAATGAAGAAGCGAAGAGTAAAGCAGTGTAGCTTAGTGGATAGACCCTGGGCCTGGGAGTGAGTAGGTCCTGAGTTCTAATCCCGGATCTGCCACACGTCTGCTCTGTGACCTTGGGCAACTCCCTTCACGTGTGTTGGCCTCTGTTCCCTCATCTGTAAAATGGGGATTAAGAATGTGAGTTTCATATGGAGAAGGGACATTATCCAACCTAATTAACTTGTATCTACTCCAGCATTTAGAACATTTCTTGGCACATAGTAAGTGCTTAACGAGTACCATTATTATTATTATTATTATTATGTAATGATAAACAGACCCTTTCCATGCCCACCCATGGGAGGCTCCAGAGTGGACAGAGCTGTGATCCAGGCCGCTGGCACTGAAGCCGGGACTGCGTGACAGTCCAGCCCAGGGTTGTTGGACTCCCCCAAAGTGACGTCCCTTGGGAGGCAGGCAGGCAGGCAGGAATAGGAGGGATTCCTTAGGAAAAGGGGTTAGGAGCAGTGGACCCTCTGGGCTGCAGCTCATATGCACGAAAGCAGCACAGCCTAGTGGATAGAGTGCCGGCCTGGGAGTCGGAAGGACTGGGTTCTAATCACGGCTCAGCCACTTGTCTGCTGTGTGACCTTAGGCAAGTCACTTCACTTCTCTCAGCCTCAGTTCCCTCAGCTGTAAAACGGGGATGAAGACTGTGAACCCCATGTGGGACAGGGACTGGGTCCAACCTGATTAGCTCGTATCCACCTTAGTGCTTAAAACAGCATTTGCCACATAATGAGAGCTTAATGGATACCATAAAAATTTAAATTGGCCTCGGAAAGCGATGGGGGACCCTGAACAGCTTATTTTGGGGGGCACCTGAAAGGTAGCTCTTTGAATGACCACCTTGACCCAATTATCTTGTCCTTGCTTATGCAGACTGTAAGATCGTGGTGGGCAGGAACCGTTTCTACCAATTCTGTTGAATTGTACTCTCCCAAGTGCTTATTATTGAGCGCTCTGTACACAGTGAACGCTCAATAAATACCATTGATTGATTGACTGATTATATATTTGCTCTCCTGTAATTTGACATACATTGAGCACCTACTGGTTATCATTAGAACAGTGCTTGGCACATAGTAAGCGCTTAACAAATACCCTAATTATTATTTCTCCTAATACTTAGAGGCCAGAACTCTCTTCCGGTTGTTCCCTTCAGGGAAAAAAAAAAAGCCTGACTATTTCTGAAATGACTTTCCTTTTCCACTACTAGCATTGACATATGTATTTATACTCATGCTCAGCACTTGCATATATAAGATATGTATATTCAAATGTACATTCACTTACATTCTGATTCCACTTTTTGCAAATTGTATGTGGGTCTCTCTTATTTAAGTGTAAGCTCTTTCTGGTCAGGGAATGTGTCTTGTGGTTCTGTTGTACTTTCTGAGGGTTCAGTACAGTGCAGAGAACTCTGTGGGTATTAAATGAATAGCTGTAGTACTATTTCTGCCAGACTATTACTGTTATTTCACTTTTAACTAATAAGTGAGTTATTCTTCCTCACTCCCAACTTTACCTCACCCTAGAAATAAAGTACGTGGTACAATACCCTGCTCATAGCTGGCTCTCTGTCTATTTACAAATATATATTAATATCTGTCTCCCCATCAAGACTACCAGGTTGTTATGGGCAGAGAATGTGTCTGTTGTTGTATTCTCCCAATCGCTTAGCACGGTGCTTTGCACGCGGTACGTGCCCAATAAATACGATTGAATGAACGAATGCCACCTAATACTATCACTCAATCAGTAGCTTTCATTGAATTCCTATTGGGAATTTACTAGACTGTGATGTCTTAAGAACAGGGATTTATTGTATTCATTCATTCATTTGTATTTATTGAGCGTGTTCTGTGTTCAAAGCACTGTACTAAGCACTAGGGAGATTACACTACAGCCAAAGACACATTCCCTGCCCGTTCCCCTGCATTTAATACAGCGGTCTGCACACGGTAAGCATTCAGTAAACGCCACTGATGGATTAGGGAGAGTACAAACAGAATTAGGAGACGTGATCCCTGCCCACTAAGGGGTTTACCATCTAGTTTGGGAGGCAGACGCTAAAATAAATTATAGATAGGAGGAAGTAATAGACTATAAAGATATGTAGGCAAATGCTACAGGGGGTTGTGAGTACTTAAGTGCTTATGTGGCAAGGAAGTGCTGAAGTGGCCCATGGGGGGATATGAGGAGGAGAGATTAGAAGATAGTTTACTGATTGCAATATTCTTTTTCAAAGGAACTAATATATTTTGAAACCATGAGATTGTTGGGGGTTTTTTTCCCATTTAACAGTCCATTTTATACCTGTCCCAGTTTTAAAAGAGATACGACAAATCACATAATATTTAAGAAGCAGAACTTTTTCCAGTGGACATATTAAAATCTCCACATACTGTAAAATCATTCCAGTTAGTGTGGAATGTTTATAAATTTCTCAAGCAAATTCCATTTTCATAAAAGTGGCCGCTTCTCGAGAAAATCAAAGTCCACTCCTGCAAGAAAAGACTGAGATTTCATGCTGGAGTTGATTTCATACCGGTTCATGAATTAATTAGTGAATCAATAGAAGTGAATTTGAAATTGTTGGTGATAATTAGCAATTTACTATTCACCTCTCCTTAGTAATAGTCATTATTAATTATTAATCTGCCTGGACTTCTAAAACCTTAAAAATGAAAACTTGGGCATGGATTGGAGGGCTTATGATCATTTTCCATACATCGTCTGCTCCATTGCTATCAGTTGCATATTATGAATTACTTATATTGATGCCTGTCTGCCCCTCTAGACTGTAAGGTCGTTGCGGGCAAGGAACATGTCCGCCAACTCTGTTGAATTGTACTCTCCCAAGCTTAATGCAGTGCTCTGCACATAGTAATTGTTCAATTCATTCATTCATTCATTCAATAGCATTTATTGAGCGCTTACTATGTGCAGAGCACTGTACTAAACGCTTGGAATGTACAAATCAGTAACAGATAGAGACAGTCCCTGCCCTTTGATGGACTTACAGTCTAATCGGGGGAGACGGACAGACAAAAACAATAGCAATAAATAGAATCAAGAAATACCATTGATGACGATGATGTTTCTGATCACTATGAAGCTGGGCCAAGGTGCATTGTTTTAGATAAAAATCTCCCCATTTCCCCTATCTGTGCCTCCCATCTAGACTATAAACTCCCTGTGAGCAGCAATCATGTCTACCAACTCTATTGTTGTTTATTCTCCTAAATGGTTTGTACCAGGTTCTGTAATGATGATGATGGTATTTGTTAAGCGCTTACTATGTGCAGAGCACTGTTCTAAGCGCTGGGGTAGATACAGGGTCATCAGGTTCTGTAGAGAAGCAGCGTGGCTCAGTGGAAAGAGTGCGGGCTTGGGAGTCAGAGGTCACGGGTTCTCTTCCCTCCCAAGCCCGGTCCGCTCCCAGACTTCTCCGTCACCGTGGATGGCACGACCATCCTTCCCGTCCCGCAGGCCCGCAATCTCGGTGTCATCCTTGACTCGTCCCTCTCGTTCACCCCACACATCCTATCCGTTACCGAGACCTGCCGGTTTCACCTCTACCATATCGCCAAGATCCGCCCTTTCCTCTCCACCCAAACGGCTACCTTACTATTGCGGGCTCTCGTTATATCCCGGCTAGACTACTGTGTCGGCCTTCTCTCTGACCTCCCTTCCTCCTCTCTCGCCCCGCTCCGGTCTATTCTTCACTCCGCTGCCCGGCTCATCTTCCCGCAGAAACGATCTGGGCATGTCACTCCCCTTCTTAAACAACTCCAGTGGTTGCCTATCGACCTCCGCTCCAAACAAAAACTCCTCACTCTAGGCTTCAAGGCTCTCCATCACCTTGCCCCTTCCTACCTCTCCTCCCTTCTCTCTTTCTACCGCCCACCCCGCACGCTCCGCTCCTCCGCCGCCCACCTCCTCGCCGTCCCTCGGTCTCGCCTATCCCGCCGTCGACCCCCGGGTCACGTCCTCCCGCGGTCCTGGAACGCCCTCCCTCCTCACCTCCGCCAAACTGATTCTCTTTCCCTCTTCAAAACCTTACTTAAAAATCACCTCCTCCAAGAGGCCTTCCCAGACTGAGCTCCTCTTCCCCCTCTACTCCCTCTGCCATCCCCCCCTTTACCTCTCCGCAGCTAAAGCCTCATTTTCCCCTTTTCCCTCTGCTCCTCCACCTCTCCCTTCCCATCCCCACAGCACTGTACCCGTCCGCTCAACTGTATATATTTTCGTTACCCTATTTATTTTGTTAATGAATTGTACATCGCCTCGATTCTATTTAGTTGCCATTGTTTTTACGAGATGTTCTTCCCCTTGACGCTGTTTAGTGCCATTGTTCTTGTCTGTCCGTCTCCCCCGATTAGACCGTAAGCCCGTCAAATGGCAGGGACTGTCTCTATCTGTTGCCGACTTGTTCATCCCAAGCGCTTAGTACAGTGCTCTGCACATAGTAAGCGCTCAATAAATACTAATGAATGAATGAATGAATAATCCCGGCTCTGCCGCTAGTCAGCTGTGTGACCTTGGGCAAGTCACTTAACTTCTCTGTGCCTCAGTTACCACATCTGTCAAATGGGGATTAAAAAACTGTGAGCCCCACGTGGGACAACCTGCTCACCTTCTATCCCCCAGGACTTAGAAGAGTGCTTTGCACCTAGTAAGCACTTAACAAATACCACAATTTATTTACACAGTAAGTGCTCAATAAATGCCACTGAATGATTGATTGGCCCAAAATCATCTTTGCCAGTTTTACAAGCTTGCTAATAAAATCACTGGGAAACTGGAGAGAATCAGGCTAATGGAGTGTCTCGGGCATGCCAATAATGATCTGGTCATTCGGCATTCATTCAGTCAATCGTATTTATTGAGCACTTATTATGTGAAGAGCACTGTACTAAATGCTTGGAAGAGTACATTACAACAATATACAGACACATTCCCTGCCCACAACGAGTTTATAGTCTAAAAGGGGCAAGACAGACATCAATACAAACAAATAAATTACAGCTAGGTATATGAGTGCTATGGGGCTGGGAGTGTGGAAGAACAAAGGGAGCAAGTCAGGGCGACGCAGAAGGGAGTGGGAGAAGAGGAAAGGCCTCTTGGAGGAGATGTGCCCTCAGTAAGGCTTTGAAGGGGGGAAAGTAATTATCTGTGGGATTTGAGGAGGGAAGGTGTTCCAGGCTAGAGGCGGCACGGGGCGAGATAGACGAGATCAAGGCCCAGTGAGAAGGTTAACAGCAGAGGAGCAAAGTGTGCGGGCTGGGTTGTAGAAGGAGAGAAGCGAAGTGAGGTAGGAGGGGACAAGGTGGTGGAGGTTTTGTTGAATTATGAGGAGTTTTTGTTTATTGCAGAGGTGGATGGGCAACCACTGGAGTTTTTTGAGGAGCATGGTGACTTGTCCCGAATGTTTTTGTAGCAAAATGATCCTGGCTGCGGAGTGAAGTATGGTTTGGATTCAGGAGAGACCGGCAGCTGGGAGGTCAGCAAGGAGGAATAGGATGAGTGATTTTATTAACCTGGTAGTAGTTTGGATGGAGAGGAAAGGGCAGATTCTAGCGATGTTGTGAAGGTGTACCCCTGGATACCACCTTATTCCCAGCAGTGTCATCTTCAAATGGATGTTTATGTCTTCCATTATGTCAAAGCTTTAGGGAGGAGTAACAGTGAAGCGAATGACAATCGATCAAGATATATAGTGACTGCTTACAGAGTGCAGAGCACTGCAGTAAGCATTTAGGAGAGTATAAAACAACCGAGTTGGGAGATGTGTTCCTTGTCCTCAATCAAGGAGCTGAAGGAAACAGGACCCCATGATGAAAACTGGAAGGAACATGGCAAGAAACAATTTGCTAAGGTGGATTCGTAAATGAAAAGCAGAGTCAGAATGGCTGGCAGGAAAAACCCAGGATCCCATAAAGCTTCTTTGCTGCACGGATTATGAATGAAAAGTCTATCTTCCTTGCGTTCCTGAAGCCGTTCTAGAAGGAACAGCCCCGAATACAAGATAATGAATGAAAACTGGCTCATTTACAGAGAGATGAATTTGGCATTATGAAAACCCCATAGAAAACTTCTAAGTGCTCTTCTCTGTGCAACATTTGAAGTATTCCCATGCTTTTTTCTGGCTTTTGATCAGATCGTCACCTGCCTGACATTCCTTTCCAAAAAGGAGTCTTTTCCTTAACTCATCTAGCATTCATCTTCCATATTTAAAATAGCTGGAAAAAGAGGATCAAAGAACAAAGTTAAAGGAGATCCATGAATTGTGGTATTCTATCTTCCTGGGGTGCAAATTCCTTCTTGTTCCGATTTCCTTTTCTTTCTTCTTTTTGAGCCCAGAGGGCAGCAGTTTGTGGCTTGAGATCCGGTAGGTTAATTTGGGAATCTAATTAGTGTGTCAAAGAGAAAGTTTTGGAGACAACATCAATGATAGTGATGCTGTCTTCTCCATCTCCATTGTGTCATTACAAAACACTCCATCCAGTTGGATTTTCATGTTCCGTTTTGAGTTTTCCAGTCAGTTGTGAGAATACTCACTGCCCTCTGACATTTCTTTTCCTGTTACAAATGCTCACAGCCCCCCATTACTGCATTCCAATTTTCTAAATGCTGCTTTCTCTAGAAACAAGCGAGCCCTCTGTTCGGCAGTCGACATAGCACTTTTCATCTTTAAAAAGTCTTACTAACATTCGTCAACCAAGCAGTGGCAGATGTGGTTTGCTCGGAAGCGAAAAGAGAAAAGGGACACGGCCCTCAACATATGGCCTAAGACAAGATCTTTTCTCTAATCTGGGTTGGCAGAGAAAAAAAGTCTGGTTGACATTTTCTCCTCGAGATGGAATCCCAACTGCGTTCCTGGCACGTTTTCTGCCACTTCAAACATCTGATGACTTTGGCATTTCAGGACTGACTTGCCAAAGGGACTTCAACTAGTATCCCTGCTTTACAGTTGCCTCTGGCTCCTTCGAGTCGCCTACATCCGTAGTTTCTCCATGAGATGTCAGGAGACTGTGAGCTCCTTGTAGGCAGGGAATGTTTATACAAACCTGTCATATCGTACTCTCTCAGGTGTTTAGTACAGCACTCTGCACACAGTGAGTTTTCAAAAAATACCATTGATTGGTTGATATGGAGACTGGTGTCTTATCCCTTCCATAAATCATTTCCCAAATCTCTTAAAAGCTAAACTGTCTCTTTCTGGACACTTCCCTTTTCCTCTGAGAACGTAACCTTAGTCTAACTTGGCCTGGTCCTATAATTCATTCACTAATTCACTTGTATTTAATGAGCGCTTACTGTGTGCAGAGCATTGTACTAAGCGCTTGGAAAGTACAATGAATAAAGATACCCAAACTATTCTCTGAGCCTAGACAAATTACCCATGTGAAGTGTTTCCAGAGTCTCCCCAAGTGTCAGAAGGGAAGTGATGCACCAGGGGACAAAATTATCCAGTTTTTGAATCAATCAATAAATCAATGGTATTTATTGAGTGCTTAGCGTGTGCAGACTACTGAACTAAGCACTTGGGAGAGTATACTACAACAGAGTTGGTAGACATGTTCCCTGTTCACAACGAGAATGAAAGACAGAAGTTCAAAAGGACTTGTCGGTCCTGTCAAAATGCTCCTGCCTCCCCAGAATCCAGCCAGGACTCTCTGCCCCATAATAATAATGATGGCATTTGTTAAGCACTTGCTACGAGCAAAGCACTGTTCTAAGTGCAGGGGGGATACAAGGTGATCAGGTTGTTCCAAGTGAAGCTCACAATCCTCATCCCCATTTTACAGATGAGGTAACTGAGGCTCAGTGAAGTTAAGTGACTTGCCCAAAGTCACACAGCTGACAAGGGGTGGAGCCAGGATTATTCATTCAATAGTATTTATTGAGCGCTTACTATGTGCAGAGCACTGTACTAAGCACTCGGAATGTACAAATCGGCAACAGATAGAGTCCCTGCCCTTTGACAGGCACTCAATCTAATCGGGGGAGACAGGCAGACAAGAACAGTGGCAATAAATAGAGTCAAGGGGAAGAACACCTCATTAAAACAATGGCAAATAAATAGAATCAGGGTGATGTACATCTCATTAAACAAAACAAATAGGGTGATGAAGATATATACAGTCGAGCGGACGAGTACAGTGCTGAGGGGATGGGACGGGAGAGGGGGAGGAGCAGAGGGAAGGGGGGAGAAGAGGGCTTAGCTGCGGAGAGGTGAAGGTGGGGGGTAGAGGGAGCAGAGGGAAAAGGACCCATGACATCTGACTCCCAAGCCCGTGCTCTTCCCACTGAGCCACGCTGCTTCTCAGATCATGAATGAATGTTCTATCCTCTTTGCACTCCTGAAGTGGCTCGAAAATAGACCCTCCTAACTGAAAGTGGCTCTGAATGGACTGTCGCGATTAGCCATGTGCATAGGCAAACTCCCATCTGAGAAGGAGTCCAAAAAATAGAAGCCATTTGAATATAAGACCCTACACTCACTCAGTCCCCATGCTTTTGATTCCTACCAAAAATAAAATAAAATTAAAAAATCCCAGGATGCTGAGATTCTGAAGTAAACCTGGCTGGGAGTTTCCGGGTCTGAAGTATGGACTCCAGAAACCGGACCTAGGGAAAGTTTGCTAGCCCGGGTCAGGGTGAGAAGCAGTGCTGTCTAATGGCTAGAGCACGGACCTGGGAGTCAGAAGGACCTGTATTCTAATTCTGCCTCTGCCACTTGCTGCTGTGTGAGCTGGGGCAAGTCACTTAGCTTCTCTGTGCCTCTGTTACCTCATCTCTAAAATGAGGATTAAGACTGTGAGTCCTATGTCGGACATGGACTATGTCCAACTTGATTTTCTTGCATCTATCCCACTGCTTAGGATGGTCCCTGGCACATAGTTCATTCATTCATTCAATAGTATTTATTGAGCGCTTACTATGTGCAGAGCACTGTACTAAGCACTTGGAATGTGCAAATCGGCAACAGATAGAGAGAGTCCCTGCCCACTGACGGGCTTACAGTCTAATCGGGGGAGACGGACAGACAAAAGCAATAGCAATAAATAGAATCAAGGGGATGAACATCTCATTAAACACTAGCAATAAATAGAATCAAGGTGATGTACAACTCATTAACAAAATAAATAGGGTAATGAAAATATATACAATTGAGTGGATGAGCACAGTGCTGAGGGGAGGGGAAGGGAGAGGCAGAGGAGCAGAGGGAAAGGGGGGAAAAGAGGGCTTAGCTGAGGGGAGGTGAAGGCGGGGTAGAAGGGGAGCAGAGGGAGCAGAGGGAAAAGGGGGAGCTCAGTCTGGGAAGGCCTCTTGGAGGAGATGAGCTCTAAGTAGGGTTTTGAAGCGAGGAAGAGAATTCGTTTGGTGGAGGTGAGGAGGGAGGCCATTCCAGGACCGCGGGAGGACGTGGCCCGGGGGTCGACGGCGGGATAGGCGAGAATGGGGGACGGTGAGGAGGTGGGTGGCGGAGGAGCGGAGAGCTTAACAAGTACCACTGGAAAAAGAGAGGGCAGAGCAACTACGGACCTATCTTCCTCCCTCCCCTTCTGCTTTCTTTGCCTCACTTGCCTTGCCTGCTGCCATCCTCTGAACATCCCTTAACAAAAGTTCTAAAAGTTCTTAACCCTGCTTTGCTTTAGAAGATACCCTGTTTATGTCTAAAAGAATCGGGCACCCTTAATAAAATACCTGAGCTGTCGAAAGCAGACCCCTTCACTCTCTTACCTGATCTGTCCTTTGCCTTTACTGTTCCGTATGCTTTCTTTTGAACCAATGATGCGGTTTATCTTGTCCTGGCTGCCTCACAATCGATGAGTCAGATCGTCCCCCGTGTCTTAGTCACTCCTGGTAATAAGTTAGCCACTTATGGAGATTCTATCGCTCTTTCACTGGCTCCCAGGTCCTCGAGCGCATTACTGGATTTCTGCTGAACATTGGGAAATTCCCACTGATCCCCTAGAGGGATCATGCCTTCATAGAGGTAATGCACCTCCCCAAGAATCTAATTTATTTCCCATGGTGACTTAGGCATAAGGAAAAAGAGACCCCAGGAAACTCTCAGGGAATAGGAAACATAATGGGAGGGAGAGAGATAAGGGGACAAAACCACAGCTGCAGTCAAAACTCTAATGTCAACTCTGTGTTCATCGTGATTAGCTTGTATCTACCCCAGCGTTTAGTATATTACCTGCCACAGAGTAAGCGCTTAAGACTGTAAGCTCATTGTGGGCAGGGAATATGTTTGTTTATAATAATAATAATAATGTTGGCATTTGTTAAGCGCTTACTATGTGCAGAGCACTGTTCTAAGCGCTGGGGTAGACACAGGGGAATCAGGTTGTCCCACGTGGGGCTCACAGTCTTAATCCCCATTTTACAGATGAGGTAAGTGATAAGTGAAGTGACTTGCCCACAGTCACACAGCTGACAAGTGGCAGAGTCGGAATTCGAACCCATGACCTCTGACTCCAAAGCCCGTGCTCTTTCCACTGAGCCACGCTACTGTACTCTCCCAAGTGCTTAGTACAGTGATCTGCACACAGTAAGCACTCAGCAAATATGATTGAATGAATGAATACTGTATAATGCCACCGACGATGAGCTTTGCTCCATTAGTAAGAGAGATTGTTTGAGAATCTCCCGATTTGTAATTGCAGCAGCTCAGAAGTAGTCTGGACTGTTGGGAAAGAGACGGTGATGTTTAAGATGAGCCTGTCTTTTCCAGAGTCGGAATCTGGGCAGAAGCATTAGATGCATTTTCATTAAATTTATGACTAAATGAAAGAGTGATGTGGCTGAAGATCAATCAGTCAATTAATCGATCGTATTTATTGAGCCCTTAATGTGTGCAGAGCACTGTATTAAGTGCTTGGGAGAGTACAGAGTTGGTAGACCCGTACCCTTTCATTCATTCATTCAATAGTATTTATTGAGCACTTACTGTGTGCAGAGCACTGTACTAAGCACTTGGAATGAACAAGTCGGCAACAGATAGAGACAGTCCCTGCTGTTTGACGGGCTCACGGTCTAATCGGGGGAGACGGACAGACGAGAACGATGGCAATAAATAGAGTCAAGGGGAAGAACATCTCGTAAAAACAATGGCAACTAAATAGAATCAAGGCGATGTACAATTCATTAACAAAATACCCTGCCCACAATGAGTTTACAGTCTCCAGGGGAGCTTATAGTTGTTGAAGCAGCACGGCATAGTGGATAGATCACGGGCCTGGGAGTCAGAAGTTCATGGGTTCTAATCCCGACTCCACCACTTGCCTGCTGTGTGACCTTGGGCAAATCACTTCACTTCTCTGAGCCAAGAATTACCTCATCTGGAAATTGGAGATCGAGACTTGACAGGGACTCTATCCAACCCGATTTGTTTGTATCCACCCCAGAGCTTAGTACAGTGCCTGGCACATCATGCTTAACAAATACCGTCTTTATAGTTAATCCAGGAGAGAGGGCAAAACCTCCTAAACTTGGACATTTCTGCTTTCCTGGTACCAGCCCAAGAGCTTAAACAACCACGTCATGAAAACGAAACTCCTCATGAATGATAATGAAAGTCACTGGAGAGGCAAGACTTAACTTTTAGGAATTTGAGGTTAACATAACTACAGCACAAATGACGTCTTAGCCTTAAAGCCCTTCCTATGGCAAGAGACAGGCGGCGTAGGATGGTTTAAAGCTGGTCAAGATGAATCAACCGGAGATCTCTGGTCAAACAGTGTGCTCCACTGAGAATTCTAGTCCATTTTTCAAATGAAGCAGTTATTCAAACTCCAAATCAAATCAATTTAAATAAAGTCCACGTGTTCGATTGATTGAACCATCATTAAACACTGATAAGCTCCTTAAGAATCGACAACGCTCTGGATCACATTTCCCCCAGTCGATCAAATGAGAGTCTTTATTTGACATCTGCTGTGTTCGGGAGAATAGAGTAGAAATAATAATAACAAAAATGGCATTTGTTATGTGCTTACTATGTGACAAGCACTGTTCTGAGCGCGGGGGTAGATACAGGCTAACCAGGTTGGACACAGTCCCTGTCTGTCCCACAAGGGGCTCCCAATCTTAATCCCCATTTTACAGATGAGGTAACTGAGGTGCAAAGAAGCAAAGTGACTTGCCCAAGGGCACAGAGCAGACAAGTGGTGCCGTCGGAATTAGAACTCAGGTCCTTCTGACTCCCAGGCCCATTCTCTGTCCATTTGGGCCATGTTGCTTCTCAATGTATCTACCCCAGCATTTAGTACAGCACCAGGCACACAGTAAGCACTGAACAAATACCACAGTTATTGTTATTACTACAATAGAGTTAGTAGACATGTTCCCTGACCTCAAGGAGCTTACAGTCCAGTGCTTAGAACAGTGTTCTGCACTTAGAACGGGGTTTGACACATAGTAAGCGCTTAACAAATACCATTATTATTAAGTGCAGAGAGTGTGGCTGAATGGCACCTCATGTTGTTCAGAACCCTCTAGGATCAGAAAAACCACAGGCAACAGAAGCCTTGGACTGCCCGTTCTCAGCACAAGAGGTCAAATCCACACCTATTCTCCCCAGCCGCCTTCTGTTTCCAACCTCAAGAATAAAGATGGGGCAGAGGAACGCAGTAGAAAACCTTTATTCCAGACACAAAACCTTTCAAAGCAGATGACTGTCAACTACAGAGGTAGTGTTATTCCCTGAAAATAATGTCTTTTTCAATCACTTTAGTCACTTCACTTCTCTGTGCCTCAGTTACCTCATCTGTAAAATGGGGATTAACTGTGAGCCTCACGTGGGACAACCTGATTACCCTGTCTCTACCCCAGCGATTAGAACAGTGCTCTGCACATAGTAAGCGCTTAACAAATACCAACATTATGATTATTTACTGAATATTTACTGTGTGCAGAGTACTCATTCATTCATTCAATCGTATGTATTGAGCATTTACTGTGTGCAGAGCACTGTAGTAAGCACCTGGGAGAGAACAATATATTGAACTAAGCCTTGGGAAGAGTGTATTACAAGAGAGTTGGAAAACATGATCCCTGCCCACTAGGGGGTTACAGGCAAGAGCGGGAGACAGACATTAAAATAAATTACAGCTTTATATGTGCTAAGGTAAGGGGTGGGAGGTGACTACCAGAGTGCTTAAGGTGTATAGATGATGCAGAAGGAAGGGTGCATAGGAAAAGTGAGACTTTGGTCAGGGAAGGCCTCTAGGAGTAGATATTATTTCAGTAGGGCTCTCAGTATGGGGAAAGTGGTGGTTGACTGGATATGAAACTGGGGAAGTTCCAGGCCCAGTAATAATAATAATAACGGTATGTGTTGAGCTTTTACTCTGTTCCAGGCACTGTACTAAGTGCTGGGGTGGTTATAAGCAAATTGGGTTATACTCAGTCCCTGCCCCAAATGGGGCTCACTGCTTTAATCCCCATTTTACAGATGAGGGAAATGAGCCCCAGAGAAGTGAAGTAACTTACCCAAGGTCACACAGCAGACAAGAGGCAGAGTTGGGATTAGAACTCATGATCTTCTGACTCCCACGTCCGTATTCTATCCAATACATCATGCTGCTTCTCATGTGCCCAAGAAGGACATAGGCAAGCGACTGGCAGTGAGAAAGATTGAACGGTACATTTGTTGAATTGGACTTTCCAAGCACTTAGTAGTGTTCTGCAAACAGTAAGTGCTCAGTAAGTATGATTGAATGAATGAAAGAAGACAAGATGAAGTCAGAGTGCGTAGTTTGGTGACCGAAGAGGGAAGTGTGCAGGTTGAATTGAAGCAAGGTAATATAGAAGGGAAAGAGCTGATTGAGTCCTTAAAGCTGATGGTAAGGAGTGTCTATTTAATGCAGAGGTGGATGGGCAACCACTAGAGGTTCTTGAAGAGTGGGGACAGATAGACTGAGCAGTTTTTAGGTAATAATGATTGTAATTATAATTGTGGCATTTATTAAGCACTTACTATGTGTCAAGCATTGTTTTAAGCACTGGGGAAGATACAAGATAATCATGTCAGACGCAGAGCCTGCCCCGCACAGGGCTCACAATCTAAATAAAATGATCCTGGCAGCAGAGTGAAGTAAGGACAGAAATGGGGAGAGACAGGAGGCAGGGAGGTCAGGTCAGGGAGGAGGCTGATGCAGTAGTCAAGGTGTGGTTGGAAAGGTGCTTGGATCAGCTTAGTAGCAGTTTGGATGAAGAGGAAAAGGAGGATTTTAACAATGTTGTGAAGGTAGAGCAGAGAGGATTAGGTGACGGATTCCATACGTGGCTTGAAAGAGAGAGATGAGTTGAGGATAATGCCAAAGTTACGGGCTTGTGAGACAGGAAGGATGACGGTGTCTATATAATGGGAAAGTCGGGGGGAGGGAAGGGAGATATTCGGGAATCATCTGTGTAGAGATGGTAATTGAAGCTGTGGACGTGAATCAGTTCTCCACGGGAGTGGGTGTAGATGGAGAAGACAAGGGGACCCAGAACTGAGTCTCGAGGGACTCCCGCAGTTAGGCGGGTGGGAAGCAGAGAAGGAGTCGGAGAAAGACACTGAGAAGGAATGGACGGAGACATGACACCATAACAATAATCTAAATTTGACAAAGACTAGAACCTTCTCACATTAATAATAAATAATGCCACATAACGATCAAGCAAATTCAGTCAGTTCTTTCATAATGTGTGCTTCATTATGTTTTAGGTAGAGTGCTGTTAGGTGACCATCTTCAGACAGTGTGTTTCTGTCCTGGTAGAACAGTGTCAGAAAAAATGTTTGTACATATGTACATGGTGTCAGTTAAGGGACATGTACCCTATCCTGTGTTTTCCTTAAATCAGGGTTCACTGGGGATGAAACCCCTATGTCCTTAAAGAGAACTGACTGTACCCGTATTTACTGACCACTTCAGGGCAACAAACAAAAGAGAAGAAAAACAATTAAGAGGCACTCTTATTTGCATTTCTTTCATTGAGAAGCAGCATGCCCTAGTGGAAAAAGCATAAACCGAAGAGTTAGAGAACCTGGATTCTAATCCCAGCTCTGCCAGTAACTTGTGGTGTGATTTTGGGCAAGTCACTTAACTTCTTTGTACTTCAGTTTCCTCATCCAGAAATTGGGGATTAAATGTCTTTTTTCCCTTCTACTTAGACTATGAGCTCCAAGTGGGACAGGGACTATGTCCAGCCTGATTAACTTGTATCTGTCCCAGTGCTTAAAGCGGTACTTGACACATAGTAAGTGATTAACAGAAAAGAATAATAATAATAATGATAATTCATGAGGCACTAGAACTGGAGGCAGAAAAACCAGGTGTTAATTCTGGCCCTCTGTGTGACCTTGAACAAGTCATTTAATCTCTCTGGGCCTTGGTTTTCTGATCTGTAAAACCAGATAAAAAGACTTGTTTTCAACCTCTTAGCTTGTAAATCTCATATGGGACAAAGACTTGACGGATTTGATTAGTTTATATTTACCCCACTGCTTAATCCAGTGCCTGGCATCTAAAAACCATCATCTTCCTCATTTTCAAATGCTGTTGTATGGTACTCTCCCAAGTAAATAAATACCACTGATTGATCTCCCTATTATTATTATTTTTATCATGATATTTATTGAACACTCACTATGTGTCAAGCACTGTTCTAAGCACTGAATTCTTTATAAACCTCGAGAGATCAAAAGACGTCAGCAAATGTTTCAGAAAGCTGCAACTGAAAACAAAACGATTAGATTAAATTAGGTTCTTAACTGCAGTTAATTTTGCCAGGTGATATTTCTATTGTTTAAAAATTCCCTTTCTTCCAAAGAAGCTCAAGACACTTGACAAAGTCTTACAAAACAGATATTAATACTCAATACCCTGAAAAGAAAATGTCATTAAATTCAGTAATTGTAGCAACCTATCTGTCATCTTATACACCCCCAAACCTAGACGAAAATATAAATCCCAGTACAGTACTATGGCTAATAAGCTAAGCTTCCTTAAGGCACTTCATATTCCAAGTTTTTTTTGCATATGTCACTGTGGGATGCAATTTCAAAACAACCTTCCATCAGCTATTGTGGCATTGCTAAGGGAATTCAAGCAGCAGCAACCAGGTAATGAGGCATTCGGAGCTGCAGAATTTTGGAAATTATCCTGAAAGAGTTTTAAGCAGGTTATTCCAGAAAATAGAAAATTCAAATAACCAGCATTGCTTTTTATATAAGATTAGGGGATTTTGAGAGTATATTAAAAAGATGCCACCGATTGAGAGCAGCTTAGGCTAGTTGGATCTTTTACCAGCTGATGTCAATTGGGCATAAAAAAGTGAATTTATACCATGCCCTTAAATGAACACACGAACGTATTCTTATTTTATTTATCTATGTCAATATCTGTCCTCCCATCTAGACCGCCTCGTGGGCAAGGAAGGTGATTACCTACTCTGTTCTTCTATACTCTCCCAAGAGCTTAGTACAGTGCTCTGCATACGATACTATTAATATTATTATTAAGTGCTGTCGAGTCATTTCCGATTCATTCATTCATTCATTCAATAGTATTTATTGAGCGCTTACTATGTGCAGAGCACTGTACTAAGCGCTTGGAATGGACAAATCGGTAACAGACAGTCCCTGCCCTTAGACGGGCTTACAGTCTAATCGGGGGAGACAGACAAGAACAATGGCAATAAATAGAGTCAAGGGGAAGAACATCTCATTAAAACAATAGCAAATAAATAGAATCAGGGTGATGTACATCTCATTAAACAAAATAAATAGGGTGATGAAGATATATACAGTTGAGCGGATTCATAGCAACTCCATGGATATACTTTCTCCAGAACGTCCTGTCCTCTGCCATAATCCGCAAACTTTCTAATGGTTTTTCTCTTATTGTTATAGTCTCTAGCCATCTAGCTGTTGGTCTGCCTCTTCCATGTTTTCCCTGGACTTTTCCTAGCATTAGTGTCTTCTACAGAGAGTTAATCCAGCACTCAGTAAATACAATTATAGCCTCTCCCTCATCCGCCCATCCAAAAGGTCACAGTGCTCCCCACGTTCAAATCCTACCTAAAACTCTTTCTTCAACCAGCTTTCCCCCAGTCATTTCCCTGCCCTCTGAGCTGTGACATCCCTTTAGCTAACTCCGGCCTTTGTGGAACCTAGTTACACTCTCCTTACCACTCATGTATGTATACGCGTGCTCAATCTTTTTTTTTTTTTTACCTCTCTAGTTGTAAATATATTTATGCGTATTTCTTACATTAGGGAGAAAGCGCCTTGTGGGCAGAGAATATATCACTTCTTTATTTTGTACTTCTCAAGCACCTAGTACAGTGGTACCATACCAAGTGGGTTCTCAATAAATGCCACTGTAACTATGATTGTTGTTGTCGTTGTTGCTATTGTTGTCGTTGTTGTTGCTGCAAAGCAGCATGGTGAAGTGGATGAAGCACAGGCCTAAGAATCAGAAGGTCGTGGGTTCCAATCCCTCCTCTACCACTTGTCTGCTGTGTGACCTCGGACAAGTCACGTCACTTCTCTGGGCCTCAGTTACCTCATCTGTGAAATGGGGTTTGAGACTGTGAGCCCCACATGGGACAGAGTCTGTGTCCAACCCAATTTGCTCGTTTCAACCCCAGCCCTTAGTGCAGTGCCGGACACATAGTAAGCACTTAACAAATACTATTATTATTACTACTAGAGAAGCAGCGTGGCCTAGTGGAAAGAGCCCGGGTTTTGGAGTCAGATTTCACGGGTTCTAATCCCAGCTCCGCCACTTGTCAGCTGTGTGACTTTAGGCAAGTCACTTCTCTTCTCTGGGCCTCAGATCCCTCATCTGTAAAATGGGGATTAAGATTGTGAGCCCCACGTGGGACAACCTGATTACCTGGTATCTGCCCCAGTGCTTAGAACAGTGCTTGGCACCTAGTAAGCGCTTAACAAATACCATCACTGTTACTACTACTACTACTTCTTCTGGAATTGAGGCTTCCCTACTCCCCAGTCAGTACAGCAGTCACTGGAATAATAATAATGTTGGTATTTGTTAAGCGCTTACTACGTGCAGAGCACTGTTCTAAGCGCTGGGGTAGATACAGGGTCATCAGGTTGTCCCACGTTAGGCTCACAGTTAATCCCCATTTTACAGATGAGGTAACTGAGGCCCAGAGAAGTGAAGTGACTTGCCCACAGTCACACAGCTGACAAGTGGCAGAACCGGGAGTCGAACTCATGACCTCTGACTCCGAAGCCCAGATTATTTGACCACTAAGATGGCTCAACAACTCCAAGGTAGGAAATATAAAGATACACTCATTTCTCCTAATATATGGGATTTTGTAAACTGGCACTGGAGTATACATGCTCTGATCAACACCACATTTCTTCTGACACCACAAGGAATTCTATCCAGCCACATGGCCTCGCGGATAGAGCACAGGCTCGGGAGTCAAAAAGATCTGGTTTTAATCCCGGGTCCGTCACTTGTCTGCTGTGTGACCTTGGGTAAGTCACTTCTCTTCCTCTGTGACGCAGTTTCCCTTCCCTGAAAAATGGGGATTAAGACTGTGAGTCCTGTGTGGGACGGGGACTGTGCCCAATGTGAATATCTCTATATCTACTCCAGCACTTAGAACAGTAGCACTTAGCATATCCCTTCTTTATTCTGTATTTCTCAAGTGCCTAGTACAGTGCACCACACCAAGCGGGTTCTCAATAAATGCTACTACAATTAAGATTATTGTTGTTGCTGCTGCTACTGTGAAGCAGCTCGGAGTAGTGGACAGAGCACGGGCGCAGGAGTCAGAAGGTCTTGGGTTCTAATCCAGGCTCCGCCACTTGTCTGTTGTGTGACCTCGGGCAGGACACATCACTTCTCTGGGCCTCAGTTACTTCATCTGTAAAATGGGGATTGAGATTACCCCACGTGGGACAGGGCTCTAAGCGCTGTAAGGACTAATAATAATAATGTTGGTATTTGTTAAGCGCTTACTATGTGCAGAGCACTGTTCTAAGCGCTGGGGCAGAAACAGGGTAATCAGGTTGTCCCACGTGAGGCTCACAGTTAATCCCCATTTTACAGAAGAGGTAACTGAGGCACAGAAAAGTTAAGTGACTTGCCCACAGTCACACAGCTGACAAGTGGCAGAGCCGGGTGTCGAACTCATGACCTCTGACTCCGAAGCCCAGGCTCTTTTGTTATCATTATTATTTCTTAATTCCCTTACAATTCTATCAGTCAACCAACGATACTTAATGAGTGCTTACTCTCTGCCTGAACTGTTTTGGTGATTTTTTTGGCCTTTTTTAATGGTAGATGTTAAGTGCTTACTGTATGCCAACCACTCTACTAAGCCCTAGGGTGGATAGACGATAATCAGGTTGGATCCAGGCCCTGTTCCACGTGGGGCTCACAGTCTAAATAGGAGGGAGTAGGATTTAATCCCTATTTTACAGATGAGGAAACTGAGGCTCAGAAAAGTGAAGTGACTTGCCCAAGGTCACACAGCAGACATATGGCAGAGACAGGAGAAGAACCCAGGTCCTCTGACTCCCAGGCCCTGCTCTTTCCACAAGATCTGCCATTTCCCTAGTACCATCTAGGAGAGTCGGTTGACATGGATCCCGGCCCCTAAGGAGTTTACGGTCTGGTGGGGTAAATCCTAGATACTTGAATTCCTGCCCATTCTTCAGTTTAGATGGCAATTATAATTTTATTCATTTTCTCATAGGGTGGAAAGGTCAGGACTGCATTTCTGAAATATTAAAGTCTACACGAGTCCCGAGTCTAGATCAATCTCCTGTGAGCTTAGGGTATTAGTTTAAAGTAGAGTTTATGCAAGTATTAGCTTCTCCACGTAGTACATGACATATGAAAACTGATTAGCCAGTGAATAGAGGATTCTAGAGCATCAGTCAAGGAATATGCCTACCAACTCTGTAATATTGTTCTCTCAAGGGCTTACTACAGTGCTTTGCACTGAGTGAGTGCTCAATAAAATACCATTGATGATGATGACGATGATGCTCAATCTAAAAAAATTAAAATGGCATTATTAAATATCAGTGACTGAAGATAACTTACTAGTGAGCCAGAGTGAATTAAGGCAAAAATAATTCAGAATGAGTAAGACAAATCCATTATGGAAGAATTCAGCATACTAACTTGACCCAGGGAGTATGAGTATCGCCAGTGCCAACTCCTGGCCAATCAAACAAGAGAAAGATCGCAAGGGAAGCAGCGTGACCTAGTGGAAAGAGCCCGGGCCTGGAATTTAGATGACCTGGGTTCTAATCCTGGCTCTGCCAATTGTATGACCTTGGGCAAATCATCAACTTCTCTGTCCCTCAGATTCCTCCACTGAAAATAGGGATTAAACTCTACTCGTTCCTACTTAGACGGCTCGCCGACTAAGAGCCCCATGTGGGACAGGAACTGTGTCCAACCTGATCAAGTTGTATCTACCCCGCACTTTGAACAATGCTCTACACACACTAAGCACTTAACAAATGCCATAAAAAAAGAGTTAAATGACAATGACTCTTTTATGGGCAGGGTACCGAGTGTGCAGTGGAGTCTTCGTGTCCCACACCAGTTGATGCCACCTCAGCCAGCAGCATCACCTCTGAACCAAGGGATAACTCCGAGAGGCCTTCCCTGACTAAGCCTTCCTTTCCTCTTCTTCCTCTCCCTTCTATATCGCCCTGACTTGCTCCCTTCATTCACTCCCCACATCCAGCTCTACAGCACATACGTACATATCTGTAATGTATTTATTTATATTAATGTCTGTCTCCCCCTCTGGACTGTAAGCTTGTCATGGGAAAGGAATGTGTCCGTTATATTGCTATAGTGTTCTCTCTCAAGTGCTTAGTACAGTGCTGCTCTGCATACGGTGGGTGCTCAATAATACGATTGACTGACTGACCGATTGATAACTCTGCTGCTCGGTGGCTCATCATCTGACCTTAGGAGCCAAAAGATGTTCACATGAACAAGTCATTGCAGTCATGGGATATAAGGTGTCATAGCTTGGCCTAGTGGAAAGAGCATGGGCCTGGGAGTCAGAGGACATGAGTTCTAATCCCAGCTCCTCCACTTGTCTGCTGTGTGACTTTGGGCAAACCACTTCACTCCTCTGTGCTCCAGTTCCTTCCTCGGTACAGTGGGGATTAAGTCTGTAAGCCCTATGTGGGACAGGGACTGTGTCCAACCCGATCATTTTGTGTCTACTCCAGTGCCTAGTACAGTGCCTGACACATAGTAAGCGCTTAACAAATACCATTAAAAAAAATGAAAGGTCCTTAGCTCAGAGGATTGTTTCCTTTTTCGTTGGCCTTCCAGAAGAGGAAAAATCCAGGAATGTGGTAACTGTTTCTGCTGTAGAAGTTATCCTCACTCTCCTTAGGGGAACAATAGAATCTTCCTTAGGAAACAATAAAACTGATGAGACTCACAGTAAAGTCATAGAACAAAGGGCTGGGAACGGGAGTAAAAATGAAGGTAGAAATGAAAAGCCAATATTTCCGGGGAGACGATATCATTCAGTGAAGGCATAAATATACAGCCCTTCCATTCAGCGGACTGGCCCTGAGAATCTGACTGCCAAACAGACCCAAAACATCTTTTCTCTGCACAGGGGACAAGGGAAATTCGACTCCACAAAACATGTAAGTACCCTCTCGTTGGCACTGCCCCAAAAGACACTCAGAATGTTTTCAACACCCAACATCCCAACTGTGATGTTTGATATGATTTACTGAAATGTGGCCTCTGCTGCCAGCCACCCGCTCTCCCTACCTCCTATTTCCTCCCCAAGGAGTCTCCTGCTCTCAAAGCAGGTATGGACCCTTCCACTGATATTTATCATGCTGGAAATCACAGACACCCCAGAACGTCTCTGAAATGGGCACCAGAAGAAATGATAGCTGAGAGCACGGGCCTGGGAGTCAGAGGGACCTGGGTTCTAATTCCGACTCCACCATCTATCTGCTCTGTGACCTTAGGCAAGTCACTTCACTTCTCTGGGCCTCAGCTACCTCATATGTAAAATGGGAATTAAGAGTGTGAACCCCATGTGGGACAGGGACTGTAGCCAACTTGATTAACTTGTATCTACCCCAGTGCTTGGAACTGTGTTTGGCCCATAGTAAGCGCTTAAGTACCATTATAATTATTATCATCATTATTATGACAGATTCAAATAGAATAAGTGTGGCTCAGTGGAAAGAGCCCGGGCTTTGGAGTCAGAGGTCATGGGTTCGAATCCCGGCTCTGCCACCTGTCAGCTGTGTGACTATGGGCGAGTCACTTCACTTCTCTGTGCCTCAGTTCCCTCATCTGTAAAATGGGGATTAAGACTGTGAGCCCCACGTGGGACGACCCGAATCCCCCATGTCTACTCCAGCGCTTAGAACAGTGCTCGGCACATAGTAAGCGCTTAACAAATACTACCATTAAATAAACACTCTCCACTACAGTGGAAGTTCCTTTGGGTTGAGAATGTGTCCTGGACTTCTGCTCTATTTTGCCAAGCACTCAGTGTGAAACACTGTTCACTCTTAGAGAAGCAGCTTGGCCTGGTGGAAAGAGCATGGGCAAGGGAGTCAGAGGACCTGAGTTCTAATCCTGACTTGGGCCACTTTGTGTGCTATGTGACCTTGGACAAGTCACTTTACTCCTCTGTGCCTCAGTTACCTCATCTGTAAAATGGGGATTCAAACTGACAGCCCTCTGGGGGACAGGGACTGTGTCTGACCCAATTATCTTGTATCTAACCCAGCACTTGGTACAGTTTTGGGCATATAGTAAGTGTTTAACAACCACAATTATTATTACTATAAGTCTTAGTACAGTGCCCTACACACAGTAAGTATTCAGTGAATGCCATTGATTTATTTCAGTACAGTGCCCTACACACAGTAAGTATTCAGTGAATGCCATTGATTTATTTCAGCACAGTGCTTAGGGCTGGTTAGGTATTGTCTACTAATTCTATTTACTCTCCCAAGGGGTTCATATAGTGCCCTGGGTAGAGTAGATGCTCAGTAAATACTACTGACTGATTGATTCCCATCCATAGATGCTCAGCCAATATCATTACTACCTTATCCCTTGTTTTCGCACGTAAAAATGTCATGTATTTACTTTCATGTAGGTCAATCAATTTTTACCAAAATTGATCATGAATTACTGATCACAATTTTATAAGAAAAAATGGTTACAACAGTTTAGAGAACATAGTTTCAACTACATTTAGAGAAGCAGCGTGGCTTAGTCGATAGAGCAAGGGCCTGACAGTCAAAGGGACATAGGTTCTAATCCTGGCTCTGCCACTTGTCTGCTCTGTGACCTTGGATGAGTCACTTCTCTGTGTCTCAGTTACCTCATCTGTAAGGTGGGGATTACAACTCTGAGCACTGTGTGGGATAAGGACTGTGGCCCACCTGACTAACTTGTACTTAGTACAGTGCCTGGCACATAGTAACTGCTTAACAAATACCATAAAAAAATAAGGAGATCAAAGAGATGGCGAATTCTTATAGACACAGTATTATATCATGAAAAATATGAAATTTTGACACCTGAATGTATTTAAAAAGTAGCATCATGGCCCACTGGAAAAAATGTGAGTCTGAGAATCAGAGGACCTGGGTTCTAATTCCAGCTCTGCCACTTGCCTGCTGTGGAATCTTGGGCAAGTCATTTAACTTCTTTTCGCCTCCATTTGCTAACCACTGCTCCTGCTCTCTCTCCCAAAGTCGAGACTGGTAGAGGAATGGAAACTCTCCAGGTAATAATAATAATAATGTTGGTATTTGTTAAGCGCTTACTATGTGCCAAGCACTGTTCTAAGCGCTGGGGTAGACACAGGGCAATCAGGTTGTCCCACGTGGGGCTCACAGTCTTAATCCCCATTTTACAGATGAGGGAACCGAGGCACCGAGAAGTTAAGTGACTTGCCCAAGGTCACACAGCTGACAAGTGGCCGAGCTGGGATTCAAACCCATGACCTCTGACTCCAAAGCCCGGGCTCTTTCCACTGAGCCTGAGAGGGGCTCCTGTATGTACAGATCACATAATTCTCTATTATCCTCTACCAAGTACTAAGCCCAGTCCTCTGCACACAGTAAGCATTCAATAAATACTACTGATGGATTGATAATTAATTCTCTCCAAAATGTAGTGACTACATGATGAAGAAGGAGGAATAACATTCCCGAAAAGACCTTTATTGGCTGAATTCTGTCATCATTTAGACTGTAAGCCCATCAGGGATTGTCTCTATCTGTTGCCGAATTGTACATTCCAAGCGCTTAGTACAGTGCTCTGCACATAGTCAGCGTTCAATAAATACTATTGAATGAATGAATCATTTTCGAGGTTGAATTCTCCTTGAAGTCCTTGGGAGATTTGTTGAGATAAAGATGATAGGATCAGTCTTCCTGGGAAAAGAAAAAAAAACCTGGAGAAACCTATTTCTTTGGGATGAACCCTACAGTAAGCAGTCATTACTCTTCTCATTTATTTTTCTAAACTTCCTCTTTCTATAAGAGAATCATTTTTTTATCTGTTGCAAAGTTAGCTCCCATTTGTTACCCTAACTTATCACTACACAATCAACTTCAAGAGAAGCAGTGTGACCTAGTGGAAAGAGCATGGTTCTGGGAGTCAGGACCTGAGTTCTAATCCCAGCTCTATGACTTGTCTGCTGTGTCATCTTGGGCAAGTCACTCTACTTTTCTGTGCCTCAGTTTCCTCAACAATAAAATGGGGATTAAATACCCGTACCCCTTTCTACTTAGACTGTAAGCCCCATGAGGGACAGGGACTGTGTCCAATCTTACTTGAACGTATCTCAGTGTTTAGAACAGTGTTTGGCAAATAGTAAGCAGTTTAATAAATACCATAAAAAGAGTTGAACTACTAAATAGATGTCATTAAGAGATACCCTGGACCTTAGAATGCATGCTGTACACTCAAGAGAAGTATTCATGGATTCTAATCCCGGCTCTACCACTTGTCAGCTTTGGGCAAGTCACTTAATTTCTCTGTGCCTCAGTTACCTCATCTGTAAAATGGGGATTAAGTCTGTGAGCCCCATGTGGGACAACCCGCTAACCTTGTATTTATCCCAGTGCTTAGAACAGTGCTTGGCACATAGTAAGTACTTAGCAAATATCATTTAAAAAAAAGGGAGAAGAATTTGTATTTTGGCCTATTTTCCGCCATCATCATCAACATTTATTAATAATAATATTAATGTTGGTATTTGTTAAGTGCTTACTATGTGCAGAGCACTGTTCAAAGCGCTGGGGTAGACAAAGAGGAATCAGGTTGTCCCACGTGGGGCTCACATTCTTAATCCTCATTTTACAGATGAGGTAACTGAGACACAGGGAAGTGAAGTGACTTGCCCACAGTCACACAGCTGACAAGTGGCAGAGCCGGGATTCAAACCCATGACCTCTGACTCCAAAGCCCGTGCTCTTTCTACTGAGCCACTCTGCTTCTTATTTATTATTTATTCTTATTTACTGAGCGCTTATCATCTGCAGCAGGTATTCTACTGGATAGCAGACAACTTTTAAGAACCTAGGAAGCTGTTAGGAAGTTGATGCATTGTTTAAATCCCTGAGCTGAATCTGATTCCAGTGTTGTAGTAATAATCAATCAGTCAAGGGTATTGAGCTTAGCGTCTAGAGGGGGAGACAGATATTAATATAAATACATTTTTTAAATTATGGATATGTATGTAAGTTTAGTGGGGCGGAGGGAGGAGTGAATAAAGGGTGCATTTCCAAGAGCAAGGGTCACACAGAAGGGAGTGGGAGAAGAGGAAATGAGGGCTTAATCAGGGATGGCCTCTTGGAGAGGCTGTGCCATCAGTACACCTTTGAAGACTACTCTGGATCCAGTGAGCTATTAATCATCAGAAGCCAGAGGAAATCAATCAATCCATCAGTGGTATTTATTGAGAGCTTGAGAAAGTACTGTACAACAGAATTTGCAGACATGTTCCCTGCCCGTAACGAAAAATGAAGGAAACCTATCAACAACTCCGCAACGCTGTCCATGCTCCTCTCTAGAGAGGTAACCCTGCTTAGAGCAGTACAGGAGCCTGAAGATAAGCTCAGTTGTTTTCTGAACCGAAGACATGCACAGATTCTGGAATCAAAGAGTCACACACACTATAATAACAGTTTTTGAAAAAGTGCGCCGGAATCGACTTTGGCCTTCCCGAGAATCGGAAAGTTCACCAAAGACAATTTAAAAGAAAAATAGACAACTTCTAATAACCCAGGAATTTGTTAGGAAGTCGACGCATAGTTTAAATCCCTGAGCTGAATCCAAGTCCAATGTTGTAGTAATAATCGATCAATCAGTGGTATATACTGAGTGCTTATCGAGTGCGGAGCATTGTACTAAGCACTCGGGAAAGTACAGTACGATAGAGTTGATAGACGTGTGACAGACCATGTTCTGAGTGCCGGAGTAGATACAAGTTAATTAGATTGGGTACAGTCCTTGTCCAGCGAGGGGCTCGCAGTCTAAATAGGAAGGAGAACCTGAGCATTTACTGTGTGCAGAACACTGTACGAAGCACTTGGGGGAGTTCAATGTAGCAGAGTTGACAGTCAAGTTCCCTGGTTACAAGAAGCTTGGAGTCTGGAGGACGGTGATACCATTAGGTAAATATTGTATTCATAAACTCCATTCAATGGGTAGGGGAGCTCAGTAGATTCGTAGCTCTCTGCGGTAACAATCAATCATCCTTCTTGTTTGGGTCCCAGTCATCAGAACTGCCACCCAATTGCTTCTCTCTGTTGGATCCCAGAGGCGCTCCAGGGCTTGGGAGCAAGAGGGACAAAAGTTTCCTTGGCCATATTCCCCCTGGTTGTCAGAGACTGATGAAGCAGTATGGACCAATAGATAGAGCACGGGCCTGGGCGTCAGAAGGATCTGGACTCTAATCCTGGCTCTGCCATTTGTCTTGCACGTGACCTTGGGCGAGTCACAGCTTCTCTGTGCTGCAGTTACCTCATCTGCAAAATGGGGATGAAGACTGTGAGCCCCATGTGGGCCATGGACTGTGTCCAACCTGATTACTTTATATCCACCCCAGTTCTTCGAACAGTGCCTGGCATGTAGTAGCCTTTAACAAATGCCATAAAAAAGTGCTTTCTTTGAGACCTTGGACTAGGCATTTAACTTTATCTCAGTTTCCTCAATTATAAAAAGGGGGTGAAATCCTACTCCCTCTTCCATAGACTGTGAGCCCCATGTGGGCAGAGACTATGTCCAACCTGATTAACTTGTATTTACCCCAGCTCTTAGTACAGTGCTTGGCATCCAGTAAGTGCTTAACAAATACCTCCATTATTATGATGATGATAATAACAATTATTAATAATAATAAGGTAGGTGGGCTTGGATTAACTCACACCTGAATCTCTTCATTCTCTATTGTTCTGGGACCGTGACCTGGGAAATTGTTAAGCAAAGTTGCCTGTGGCACTACAGTTACTACAAGATGAAAGTACCCTGCAGAAACTTTTCATTTAGCCCCCACTTTTATTTCAGCCTAGTTTTACATTTCCCCCACTGATGATGGGGCGAAGAACATGCCAACTATATTTAGCAGTTAGTTTATATTTCTGTGATGCAGATACCATAACAAATCAAAACTCATAAGAAGTCAGAAAGACGGGCCCCTGGAATCCTAATTTAAAATGGAAATATTGAACTGAAGAAATCTTTAAAGAATTATTCAGGAGGCATTATTTAAGTTATGGAAGCTTCTAACCATCATCTTAAGAAGAAATCACCAATTATGTGATTTATGTACTCAGTCATTTAGCCCAGATACTGGTTAACTTTTCAAAGACAAAAAAAAAAACTTCTTCAGGCCACTAATATATATGTTGGTGATTACCATATAACCAGGCAGCCATTCCAACCCTGCACAGAGCCCCTAGATCAGTGAAATCTCTACGCATGTATCTTACTGTGGGATTGAGAACTTTCCTCTCCACCTCGTCTATATTTTGCCCTTGGACTCCACCACACTTAAGTACTGAAATGCAAATCCTTGAATTTAAATGCAAGCTCCTTGAGGATAGAGGCCATGTCATCTACTTCTGATTAAGTGTTCAGTGCTTAATGCAGTACTCAGCACACCGTAGGTGTCAGGAAATGCTGTTGTGAGGATCCTAAAAGAATGAGACTACCTCCAGTTTTTACAGTCAGTCAGTCAGTCAATGGCATTTATTGAGAGCCTACTGTGTGCAGAGCACTTTACTAATCATTTAGGAGAGTACAGTACAACAGATACATTTCCTTCCTGAAGAGTTTACAATCTAGAGTCTAGAGACATACAGAGAATCACTGAATCAATTGATGGTATTTATTGAGCTCTTACTGTGTGCAGAGCGCTGTACTAAGGACTTGGGAAGTACAATGCATTAGAACTGGTCGAGGCCATCCTTGCCCACAAGGAGCTTACAGTTTACAGGGAGATTTCACTGTTAATTCACCACCACCTTGTTAATCGGTCTCAGTGGCTAACAACATTCAGTGCTAGGAAATATTCCCCAATCATTAATCAATATCTTCCATACATACTCTACCCAAAGCCTTTTGTTCTGCTTTCATTAAATATTGAGAGTTGAATGCCATCTTCTGTATTCTCAGAACAGAAACCTTTCCCATTCTCAAAGATAATAATTAAGATGCTCTAATCTTTTCTGCTCCAAGATAGAAAATCCAAGTTCCATTAGCCCTTTGCTATTAAACTCCTCCCCCTGCCCCCTGGAGAGTCTTTAGTCCCTTTTGTCACGGAATCCAAAACTGAATTGGGAATTCTATAATGGGTCTAATCAGTGCTGAATACACTGGGATGATTACTTAATGGTTCCAAATGCTAAACTCCTATTGATGAATCCCAGTACCTTATGCTTTCCGCACTGTTGTTACATTACTGGGGCAGGAGAGGAAGAAGACTTTCCTTTTGTTGGCCTTCCTTCCCTTTCTGTCCGTCCATCCTTCCTTCCTTCCTCTGTCTATCCTTCCTTCCTTTCTTCCTTCCTTCCTCCCTCCCTTCCTTCCCTCCAATTATGAAAAGAGTGGATTGGGAAAGATTGACTAGGGCTAAACTTGCTTATCTGAAGGGTAACGGCACCATGGAGTAGTGGATAGAGCACGGGCCTGGGAAGCAGAAGGTCAAGGGTTCGAAACCCAGCTCTACCACTTGTCTGCTGTGTGGCCTTGGGCAAGTCACTTCACTTCTCTATGCCTCAGGTACATCATCTGTAAAATAGAGATTAAAACTGTGAACCCTACATGGGACAGGAACTGAGTCCAACCTGATTTGCTTACATCTAACCCCAGCCTTAGTACAGTGCCTGGCACATAGTAAGCATCTAACAGATAGCATTATTATTATTATTAATAATTATTATTATTATAACAGAAGTTAAATCACAGTTTGACTGGGGTCCTCATCCCCTTGGAAAATGGCATAGTGAAATGCAGATTGAGCTACAGGTCAATTGGGTGATTTGATATCAGGTTGACCTCTAAGAATACTCCTTTTCTGTACCATTAGACTATAATAATCATGATGGCATTTGTTAAGCATTTACTATGTGCCAAGCACTGTTCTAAGTGCTGGGGTAGAGACAAAGTAATCAGGTTGCCCCACTTGGGGCTTACATTCTTAATCTCCATTTTACAGATGAGGTAACTGAGGCACAGAGAAGTTAAGTGAATTGCCCAGAGTCATACAGCTGATAAGTGGCAGTGCTGGGATTAGAACCCATGACCTCTGATATTCAAGCCTGGTTCTTTCCACTAAGCCACGCTGCTTCTCTATAAGCCCCTTGAGGATGAGGATCATTTAATGCATCTTCTGAATCAATCAACGATATTTTTTGAGTCCTTACTGTCCTAAGCTCTGGGAAGAGTACAGTATAACAAAGCAGATCGACACTTTCCCTGTCCACAACAAGCTTGCGGTCTAGAGGGTTATGTCTTCCAAGTGCCTAATAAAGTGCTCTGCACACAGTAGGGGATACTTCAGTGGTGATGGTGATGATAATAATAATAATTATGGTATTTGTTAAGCACTTACTATTATGCCAGGCACTGTACTAAGCGCTGGGTGGATACAAGCAAATCGGGTTAGACAGTCTCTGTCCCCACATGGGACTCGCAGTCTTAATCCCTATTTTACAGGGAATTGAGGCCCAGAGAAGTGAAGCAACTTGCCCAAGGTCACATAGCAGATGAGCAGCGGAGATGGAATTAGAATCCGTGACCTTCTGCCTCCCAGATCTGCATTCTGTCCACTATGCCATCCTGCTGCTGCTGCTGCTGCTGCTGCTGCTGATGATGACAGTGATAGAATGTGGGTCCTCACGTGTGTGAGTACGCTTGTGCATTTGTGTGTGTGTGCTTGTGTTCAGAGATGAGGAAACTCGGAGTAAGTGACTGTGGGAAACAAAGATGAACTCTTTCAGCCGAATGGCAACGTTAAGGGACGACGTTTTCTTGGAGGCCAAAGATTACTTAAATGTACTACAAGACTTGGAAGAGAAGCCAAAAGGAAAAGACCAGTCAGGAAGCAACCTCAGCTTAGACTGACCCGATTTATACTACTTAGCAAGAGACGCCTCCATCAGACAGTAGATCTGCCTTCTGTAGACTTGGCTGCTGTGGGACTTCGGGTCAATACCTTAACTTCTTTAACATCGTATGGGCAGGGAATGTGTCTGTTTTATCATTGTGTCGTACTGTCTCAAGCACACACAGACCAGTGGCTGGCACACGGTAGGCACTCAATAAATTTGATTGATTAATTATAGACATGGGATAATCTAAGGCTCTTTGGCATCATTCCTCAACACTGCTCCTCAACCTTATTTGCAGATTTGAACACCAAGCGGTAAGGTAACCAGATGCAAAAGTTCTCCTCAACTAGGGTCCTCAGCATCCCGCCCCTCTGTCTTGTCTTACGCTGTCGAGTCATCTCCGACCATAGCGACGCCCTGGATGCATCTCTCCCAGAACGTCCCAACTCCATCTGAAATTGTTCTGGTAGTGGATCCATAGAGTTTTCTTGGTAAAAATACAGAAGTGGTTTACGCAGTAAACACGAGTCTCCACCCTCGACTCTCTTCCATGCCGCTGCCGCCCAGCATGGGTGAGTTTCATCTAGTAGCCTATTGCCTTCCACTCACTAGCCACTGCCCAAGCTAGGAAAGGAATGTGTAGGCCTCTGCTTGACTCTCCCTCCTACAGTCAAGAATGGTAGAGGACTGGAAACTCTCCAGGTGCGACCTTGAGGGAGGAGCATCCTTCCCATCCCCCTGCCAAATTAGATATTATATCAATCCGGCCCCAAATGGGCAACTCCCATTGGTCAGTAGAGAGGTTAGTATGTGTCATACAGGGTTATCGATCCAGTCTCAGGTACACAGCCAAGCCAAGAGGCCCCAGGAGTGATGAGTTAATTTTTCAACCCACTACGCCTTTCTGCCACATCGCAGAGCCCAAAATTGCCGAAATAAATGAATAGAAAAACAGTCACTTCACAGTCATTTGTTATCCTAAAAAGGAATAAGTAAAATTTTTAGAAAGCTTTCATCTTCTCCCTCCCCTGAGTGCACTCTGCTCATTTTGCAATCTGAAGTTCTTGAATCTTCGGCTGGAGGGAAGGTGTGGTCACAGTTTATCACCCTGGCACAATTTTCCTGATTTTAAAAAATGACTTCAAGAGTCTTCTGTTCCTATGTTCCTGGGCCCTCTGCAGTTTCTACTTACAAATTCAACTTCCACCCATGATGATCAAAAAGCCTTTTCATTGAAAACATCGTGCGGTGATTACATTCCATTTGTGTATGCAGCTCAATACATTATTAACAACTTTGGGTCTTTGCATATCGATCAGCATCCTTCCGGAGCCAGAAAATATATTTAAATGCATCCAGCACCAAGTGGGCCGTGAACTTTCAAGGGCAGCTCTTGATGTAAGGCTGAAAGTAAAAATGACCGGAACCATCATAAACAATTACCTAGGGTGTCATTCTCTCTACTACTCTACGTTGTGGAGAAGCAGCGTAGTTCAGTGGAAAGATCTTGGACTTGGGAGTCAGAGGTCATGGGTTCGAATCCCAGCTCCGCCACTTCTCAGCTGTGTGACTGTGGGCAAGTCACTTAACTTTTCTGTGCCTCAGTTACCTCATCTGTAAAATGGGGATTAACTGTGAGCCTCATGTGGGACAACCCGATTACCCTGTATCTACCCCAGTGCTTAGATGAGTGCTCTGCACATAGTAAGCGCTTAACAAATGCCAACATTATTATTATTATTATTACTCCTGAGCTGCCCCTGCTTTGGAACTGAGGACATCTTGGTTCTGTAACAGATGATCTGTCCCTTATCACGTGTTAATAAGGATAATGATGAGACTTGTTAGGCATTTACTGTCTGTCAAGCACTGTTCTAAACACTCAGGGAGATACAAGACAATCAGGTTGGACACAGTCCTTGATCCCATGGGGCTAACAGTCTTAATCTCCATTTTACAGGTGAGGTATATGAGATACGGAAAAGTTAAGTGACTTGCCCAAGATCACACAGCAGACAAGGGGAGGAGCCGGCATTAGAACCCAGTTCCTTCTGACTCCTAGGTATGTGCTCTATTTGATAGGATGTGCAGTTCCATTCAGCCTTCTCTGAGGTAGCAAGGTGTAACCTAATGAAATGAGTCCAGGCCTGGAAGTCTGACCTTGGGCATGTCACTTAATTTTTCTGTGCCTCAGTTATCTCATCTGTACAGTAGGGATTAAGACTGTGAGCCCCACTTGGGACACGGACTCTGTCCAACCCGCTTATCTTGTATCTACCCCAGAGCTTAGAAAAATGCCTGTCACATCTTAAGCACTTAACAAATACTACAGTTATTGTTACTATCATTATTATTATTATTTCTGAGAATCTGAGTTCTTATGCCAGCTCGGCTACTTGCCTGTTGTGTGACCATGGGTAAATCACTTAACTTGCCTGGACTTCAGTTTCTTCCTCTGTAAAATGGAAAGTCAATACTGAAACTTCATCACGATGTGTATGTTGTTAAATTGTACTCTCCCAAGCACATAGTACAGTGCTTTGCACACTGTAAGCATTCTGTAAATATGATTGAATGAATAAATCATCATCATCATCATCAATGGGATTTATTGAGCGCTTACTGTGCGCTGAGCTCTGTACTAAGGGCTTGGGAGAGTAGAATACCACAGAATTGGTAGACACCTTCTCTACCCACTTAAAACCTTACCAGTTCTTCCTCAGATTTCGACTGGGTGCCCCATGTGGGACAAGGACTGCCTCTGCCTTGTTTCCTATTCTACCCCAGTGCTTAGAACAGAGCTTGGCACATAGTAAATGATTTACAGATACTATTATTATCATCATTATTATGATCGCTTTTTATTCTGGATATTTAGGAAGCCAATAAAAGAAGAAAGTGTAGTGTACCTCTCTAAAAGGTGTACGGACTCAGAAGTCTGGAGTACTCACTTTGGGCGGAATAACTCAAATATTTATGAGAGTGCAGTCTTCCTGAGTCAATGTACGTCTGTGACTACAGCTAGAATTTGACCTCTGGGTAATAAATCTAATTTCCTTGTTGACCCAAATCAATGTTACAGGTTCGTGATTGAGCGCTCATTAAATATGACTGAATGAATACAAAATGAAGGTGATTTTGTTTTTAAAATAACAGAGGTTACTCCCATTCTATCTTCCAGCACTGCTGTCCCAGAGCTCTCCCAATTCATCGTGAAACTAGTACGTTGCGGTAGTCAAACAATCAGTTAACTGTATTTAGTGAGTGTGTGTGGAGCACTGTACTAAATGCTTGGAAGAGTACACTATAACAGATTGGGTAGACACACTCCCGGCCCGCAACAGTCTAGAAGTAGTGAAAGGAACGAACCTTCCGTCTCCCCACTCCTCAAGAACATCCGAGATGATTTTTCCCCGAGAAATTGAGAAAAGCAAAGTGTTCAGTAGATTCAGTCTTGATCAAACTATTCTAATTTGAGACTCCCTTTGAGGAGGCAAACGGTGGGAAAATAAAGTTCCACAGTCTTGTCTACGGACGTGAGACTATGACTAAAGTAGGGAAAATCAATGTCCCAGCCTGTTCTGGCTCTTTCAGTGGTTTTTCTTCTTCTGATCATTCTGGTTTAATTTGACTCGATAAGACTCCCTTCCTATATCCCTGAGGTGGGGACCTTGTATCAAATGCTTTTAGTACTTTTGATATCTTTTGGATTAAATGAAGCGTTTCCAGCACACACATATGTACACAAACATGCACACGTGTGAGCACACATACACAGCAGCAGCTGTGCCCTATCAATACAGAGTTGTCCCTGTGTCAGGGTTCTACTGGGTTTTGCGTTAGCCCGGTTGCCACACCCCAGCGCTGAAGACTCCACCTCACCCAGTAGATATTCTCCCCTCACCTCGATGTTTGCATGGGTGTTGAGGTTAAACTTCTTTTCCGGGATTTTGTTGATAACAGTGACGCTTTTCTTCCCCGGATACCCCGAAACAACCCAAAGCCTCCTTGGAGTGGAGCCTCCGCCAAGAGTTCAGAGCACTAGCATTGACCTACGGCAGACGACTTGAGTGGAACTGCCTGAGTTGAGTCCTGGCGGATGGATTTCCCTCCTCAATTTTTTTTCTGGTATTTTTTAACCGCTTACTATGTTTCAGTCCCTGCACTAAGCACTGGGGTAGATACAAGGTTATCGGTTTGGACACAATCCCTGCCCCACATAGGGTTCACGCTCTTAATCTCCATTTTACAGATGAGGTAACTGAGGCTCAGGGAAGTGACTTCCCCGGGGTCACACAGCAGACAAGCGATGGAGTTGGGATGAGAATGATGGATTATTCTTTTCTGTCAGGGCTGGGTTCCATGCGCCGTCACCCCCCCAACACAGAAATAGCAAAGAGCCCTATTTACCCCCTGTGTAGAGGGGCAGGAGTCCTGTCAGAATCCCCAAGAGCTGCAATCATGGAGCATCACTGTCTAGGCCACCTCCTTGCTTGCCGTCCACGATGGGCTCCTGCCACAAATCACCAACTGCCTCTCGGCCTGCCGCCCCCTGGACCAGTGGTGGAGCCTTGGGACCAGTAGGCGAAGGCTTGGGCCAGGAGACCAGATCGATGGATTTATTTATGGTATTTGTTTAGTACGGTACCTCCAGAGCTTAGTACAGTGCCTGGCACATAGTAAGTGCTTAACAAATACCTAATTATTATTTAGCACTTACTATGTGCCAGGCACTGTAGTAGCACAGGGGAAGATACAAACTAATCAGGTTGGACACAGTCCATGTCCCGCAAGAGGCTCACACTCTTAATCCCCATTATACAGATGAGGTAATGAGGCCCAGAGAAGTGAAGTGACTTGCCCAAGGTCACACAGCGGACAAGAGGCAGAGTTGGGATTACAACCCAGGTTTTTCTGTCTCCCAGGCCTGTGTTCTATCCACCAAGCCAGGCTTAAATTGCTTCATTTCCCCCAAATTGAGGTTAAGAATCCTGGTTCCATGGCTGTTCCCATGGGGGTGAACTCTGCTGAGTGAAAACAATCCCTCAAAATCTGGAAGTAGAGGGGCCAGTTGGTTTCAGACGGTCTACCCTCTGTCCAGTAAGGTTAAGGTATGGGATGCTTCTATGTGCAGCCTTTTGATTTTAAATGTCCAGCCTCCTTGGGCCTTGACTTCTGCACCCACAAGTCCCATGGCTCAGCAACGGCAGCTGTGTTCGCATGGCCCAGGGCGGGGGCATCGCAACCCATTCTAGGGTACACTGGGGGAGGATGGGGGCAGGGGAGACACTCTGGGATTGGGCAAATCCATCCAAATTCATGCATTCGTTCGTTCAGTCCTATTTATTGAGCACTTTCTGTGTGAGGAGCACTGTACTAAGCACTTGGGAGAATACAACAGGCACATTACCTGCCCAAAATGAGCTTAGTCTAGAAGATAAAATGGGATTCTGCAAAAATGATATCTATATGACATTAGCACCTGTCTCAACAGGCCAGCATAAAGTTTGCCTGGTGGAAAGAGCCCCGACCTGGAAGACAAATAACCTGACTTCTGAACTCGGCTCCACCATTTAACCTGCTGGGTGACTTTGGGCAAGTCGCTTAACTTCTCTGGGCCTCAGTTTCCTCATATACAGAATGGGAATTCAACATCTGTCCTTCCTTCTCCTTGGGCTGTGAGCCCCATGTGGAACAGGGACTTTGTCCAACCAGATTATCTTGAATTTTGTACCCAAGTGCTTAAAGTACAGCCCTGGGGACATAATAAACACTTAACAAATACCATCATTATCACTGACTTCGCAAACAACTTCTGGTCTGCTCATTTTGAGGATCAGGGCTGGCCACCCCTACAAAGGAGATGCACATTACTTCAAGAAATGCCATCAAAACTATGACTAGAAACAAACTACTAAGCCCAAGAGGAAAGTCATTCAGGTAAACTCCTCCTTTGGACTGTAAGCACCTGGTGGGCAGGGAACGTGTCTTCCGACTCTGTTGTACACTGCCAAGCGCTTAGTACAGTACTCTGCACACAGTAAGTAAGGGCTCAATAAATCCACTGACTGATTGATTTGGGATGACGATGAAAGGGGTGGGAGCTACATAAAATGATTCCATTTTTCATTAACATCAGCAAAATTTGAAGGGAAGGAGAGTCAGCCCTGTCCAAAGATGAGCAATGCCAGCCTACTGAACATCCAATAGTGAACTTTTCCCTTCCAATCAGCTGCTTCTTATCTTAGAGAAGCAGAGTGGCCCAGTGGAAGGAACACAGGGCTTGGAGTCAGAGGAGTTGGGTTCTAATTCCCAACTCCACATACCTGCTGTGTAACCCTGGGTAAGTCACTTGACATCTCTGGGCTTCAGTTCCCTCATCTGCAAAATGGGAATTCAATAACTCTTCTCCCTCCTACTTAAGACTGTGAGCCCCATGGGGACCTGATTATCTTGTATCTACCCCAGGGCTTATCTTGGTGCATAGTAAGCGCTTAATCAATACCGTATTTATCACTGTCATTATTATTATCTTATGATTCTTTCATTCTACAGAAGTTTGCAGTCAGTCAGTAGTATTTATTCAGTGCTTACTGTGTGCACGGCACTCTACTAAGCACTTGGGAGAGTACAATATAACAATAAACAGACACATTCCCTGCCCACAACGAACTTACAGTAATATAATAGACACATTCTGATATAAATAGAATAACAATAAACAAAATTACAGATATGTAACAATAGAAATTATTATGGTATTTGTTAAATGCTTACTCTGTATGGGGCACTGTATTAAGCGCTGGGGTGGCTACAAGCAAATCAGGTTGGACATAGTCCCCGTCCCAGTTGGGGCCTCACAGTCTCAATCCCCATTTTACAGATGAGATAAAAGAGGCCCAGAGAAGTGAAGTGACTTGCCCAAGGTCACGCGGCAGACAAGTGGAAGAGTGAGGATTAGAACCCGTGACCTTCTGACTCCCAGGCCCGTGGTCTCGCCACTACACCATAGGTGCTGTGGGGCTAGGAGGGGGATGAATAAAGGGAATAAGTTTCCAATTGTCCCTGGAGAGAGAATGATTCCAAAACTCACCGCTGCCCATCCCACAAGATTTCTGTTAGGGACAAGGCGCGAAGCTTTGGTGGGAGGGGAACAGGTGCGTTGGCTGGAGACCTCTTTCCTCCCGTTACGTCAGAGATCCTGGACTGAGGCTCGGTAGGGCTCTGCAGCCTGTGAGCAAGGACCCTTCCCCCCGGCACATCTTAAAAATAGCCCACGAACCAGTGCTCGTCCTCTTTTCCATAAAAACTCTCCAACTGCATGATATAAAGTGTTAAATAATGCAACCGAGTAATCTGGCGGTACTAAAAGCGGAGCGGGCACCATTCATTTTTAACGAGAGCAGTCGGTCTGGAGCACGCTCCTGTTATTAAGCGGAACATTTTCCCAAGCACACGAAACCACCCCCACGTGCAGTCTTCCCGCTGCTACGAATAAACGGCTTAGGAACCGGCCTCCTTTGGGGGGTTAAGTGGCGGCTGTCAGTGAGGGCCAGAGACCGTGCTGGGATGGCTCCGACTCATTCTTGAGAAAACAGTCGCACTTGGAAACGCTACTTGGATAGACCACGGGCCTGGGAGCCAGAAGGAACGGGGTTCTAATTCCAGCTTCATCACTTGTCTGCTGCGTGACCTTCGGCAAGTCACTTCACTTTTCTGTGCCTCAGTTACCTCACCTGAAAAATGCGGAATTAAGTCTGTGAGTCCTTTATGGTTCAGGGACTGTGCAGCCTGATTACTCTTTATCTACCCCAGTGCTTAGAGCAGTGCTTGGCACATAGTAAGCACTTAACAAATACCACAGTTACGCTTACTCCGTCACTCTGGTGAAGAAAGTATTCATAGCAGTGTGGCCTAGTGGAAAGGGTACGGGCCTGGGAGTCAGATGACCCGGGTTTTAATCACAGCTCTGCCGTTCACTTGCAGGTGACCTTGGGCAAGTCACTTCACTTCTCGGTGCCTCAGTTTCCTCATCTGAAAAATGACGATTCAGTTTCCCCTCCTAGACTGTGAGCCTCATGTGGACCTGATTATCTTGAATCTACCCTAGTGCTTAATAATAATAATCATAATTGTGGTAACATGCTTATTATGTTCCAGGCACTGTACTAAGCACTGAGGTGGATACAAGCAAATTGGGTTGGACACAATCCCTGTCCCACGTGGGGCTCACAATCTCAATCCCGTTCCCTCATCTGTGAAATGGGGATTGAGACCGTGAGCCCCACGTGGGGCCAAGACTGTGTCCGACCCAGTTACCTCGTATCTACCCCGGCGCTGAGAACAGTGCTTGGCACATAATAAGTGTTTAACCAATACCACAGTTATCCTTGATTGATGGCAGGTATTCAATTTATATTGCTGTCTGTTTACTTGTATTGATGTCTGTCTCCCCGCCCCCTAGACTGTGAGCTCATTATGAGCAGGGATTTTCTCTCTTTATTACTGGATTGTACTTTTCCAAGATCTTAGTACAGTGCTCTGCACAAAGTAAGCACTCAATAAATATGATTGAATGAATGAATCGATACCACTGATTAATCAGTTGATGGATGTTCAGAGTCCTTCATGGGACAAGCATCTGAGGATCGAGAGAGCCATTTCTGGTCTTCCAGGGCAGCTGAGGGAGGGATGATCCGCAGGACCGGCCAGCGATTCAGATGTCCCTGCAGCTGTGTGTCATTGCCCCCTCTCTCCCTGGCAACATCTCCGCAGCACGGCCTTAAATGGCCGCGTTGGGAAGGAGTGGGTGACAACACCAGCAGGAACAGCCGGGATTTGGCCAATTTCCCCCAAAGAGGAAGGGAGCGGGAGGACGGAGGGAGCTCTCCCCCCTCACCCCACCCTCCCCCATTACTCAGGGGGCACAGCTGCGTCCTTAGGTACCGTGGGTGGATAGGTCGGCAGCAACACGAATAGCTTGTAGGATGGATGGCTGACGTGACTTTCTCCTCAAGAACTCAGAGTCCTTACACTTATTTCATATAGTTTTATATTTGCAGATTTAAAACTAAATATGCAAGGGCTTCACTCATTTAAATACTAGAGACGTTCTTTAAAGCAGAAACCCACTCTACTTCTGCTCGCTAAGCGTCACCGTATTGATCACTTATCGTGCTAATGTCGTCTTGTTTTTGTTTCGTTCTGTTTTGCTCTGCCGTCTGTCTCCCTCGATTAGACTGTGAGCCCGTCATTGGGTAGGGATGGTCTCCATCTGTTGCCGAATTGTATATTCCCGGCACTTAGTACAGTGCTCTGCACATAGTAAGTGCTCAATAAATACTATTGAATTAATCACTTCACTTTTCTGGACTTCAGTTTTCTCATCTGTAAAATGGGAATTAAGAGCATGCACCCTATAATGAACAGGAACTGTGTCCAACCTGGTTATCTTATAACTATCCTAGCGTTTAGTATGGTGCCTGGCATATAGTAAGCACTTAAAGAATGTCCTAATTTTTTTTATTATTATCAGTCAAGCAGTGGCATTTATTAAGCAACTTACTGTATACAGAACACTGCACTAAGTGTTTGGAAAGTTAAATACAATAAATAGAGTTAGTGGCCACAGTATCGACCCCCAAGGATATTGGGGAGGGGGAGACAGGCACGCAAATAAATTGCAGAAAAGGGAGATGGTAGAGGGTAAGGATATGTGCATAAGTGCTGTGGGGTTGACGGTGGGAGAATATCAAGTGCTTAAGGGGTTCAGATCCAAGTGCATCGGTGAATCAGAAGGAAGGATACGTAGGAGAAATGAGAGAAAGTCACTCTCAAAGGAAGGCCTCTTGGAGGAGATGTGATTTTAGGATTTTAGATGTGATTTTACTACGTTCTGCACACTGTAAGTGCTCAATAAATATGATTGAATTCAATGAATGAATGAATCTAAGGAGAGATGTCCTGAAGGAAGGAGGAAATGGGGGAATGCAGAGAAGGGGAGCTGTCAGGACTGGAGAGGTAGATTTTGGAATCGTCTTCATAGAGATGGCAGTTGAAGTCTTGGGAGTGAATGAGTTCTCCAAGGAAGTGGACGTAGATGGAGAATAGAATTGGAGCCCTGAGGGACCCTCACAGTGGGAGGTTGGGAGGCTGAAGAGGAGCCAGCTTAAAGAAACTGAGAAGGAACAGCCGGAAAGATAGGAGTAGAACCAAGAGAGGGCATTGTCAGTGAAGCCACCGTTCGCGTTTCTAGGAGAAGGGGGTGGCCTACAGTGTTGAAGGCAGCTTGGAGGTAGAGAAGATTTAGGATGTAATAATAATAATAATAATGTTGGTATTTAAGTGCTTACTGCATGCCAAGCACTTTTCTAAGCGCTGGGGTAGATACAAGGTAATCAGGTTGTCCCACGTAGGGTTCACAGTCTTCATGCCCATTTTACAGATAAGGTAACTGAGGCACAGAGAAGTTAAGTGACTTGTCCAAGGTGTCACAGCTGACAAGCGGCGGAGCCGGGATTAGAACCCATGACCCCTGACTCCCAAGCCCGGGCTCTTTCCACTGAGCCATGCTACTGTTGGATTTGGCAAAAAGGAGGACATCGGTGAGCTTAGGGAAGGCCGTTTCTGGGGATTGTAGGGGGCTGAAGCGAGATTGGAGGAAGTCGAGAAGAGAATTGGAGGAGAGGCACGGAGGCATTATTTCCTGACATACATGAGCTAGGGGAGACTGGACTATTACCTTTGTTTTGCAGATGAGAAAATTGATCCATGGATTGAACACCTGAGGAGAGGGAGAGTTGCTTGGTGTTCACACTTATAAGGCCTACTCCAGTTCAGTGGAGCCAGGTGTGAGGCAGGTGCAGTGATCTCTAAGTCCTCATCTCCTGTGCTCACTCCCGGATTTTCCATGCAGGAGGCAGGCAGAATGGGCTTCTGGTGAAGTGGGAAGCAGCGTGGCCTAGCGGACGGAGCCCGGGCCTGGAAGTCAGAAGGACCTAGATCTTAATCCCGGATCCGCCACTTGTCTGCTGTGTGACCTGGGGCAAGTCACTTCTCTTCTCTGGGCCTCAGTTACCTCATCTGGCAGATGGGAGTTAAGATTGTGAGCCCCAGTGGGACAGGGACTGTGTCTAACCTGAAAATCTTCCTTGCACCCAAGTGCTTAGAACAGTGCTTGACACACGGTAAGAGCTTAACAAATACTCCAAAACAAAACAAACATGTACTTGTGTCCACCCTGATTAGCTCGTATCTACCCTAGATCTTAGTCCGTTGCCTAACACATAGTAAGCACTTAACAAATGCCATTACAAAAGCTAAAAACCTACTCATACATACCTGTCTTTCTCCTGCATAAGAGGATAACTCACGCAACATATTTACCCATAATTGCTTGCTCTTCCAAAGGAAAGAGGCTGAATTTGTCCCAGTATAATAGCATTCTGATTTTTTTTCAGTCCACCTCTCTAGTTGATCCCGAGTAAGTTGAATTTTAGCTCCCCTTTCCCAAATCTAACCAGTTTGGTGTCATCGGGAAATTCACTGCGTACAGTCCTTTCTCTATGCTCCCACTGATGAGTGGTTATCACCCCGGATCCATCGTGGTGGCTCCCAACCCAGACCAAAGCCAAAACCAACAAGACACTGGCCACATTGGCCACCGTCCCTTGGCACTGGGCTGTGTACCCCTCAAACACTTTGAAACCCTGGGTCCACAGCACTTAGGTACACAACCTTATACTCGGTCAATTTCCCCCCATCTGTAATTTATTTTAATATCTGTCTTCCCCGTAGAGTCTAAGCTCCTTGTGGACAGGGATCATTTCTACCAGCTCTATTGTCTTGTTCTTTCCCAAGTGCTTAGCATAATGCTCTGCACACAGTAAGTGCTCAATCCCGGCTCTGCCGCTTGTCTGCTGGGTGATTTGGGGCAAGTCACTTCACTTCTCTGGGCCTCAGTTACCTCATCTGTAAAGTGAAGATTGAGACCGTGCCTAACTCGATTTGCTCGTATCCACCCCAGTGCTTAGTACAGTGCCTGAAACATAGTAAGCGCTTAATAGATACCATTATTAACAATAATTGATCATCAACCAACAGCTCCTTCTGGGCAGGGAATGTGTCTGTTTATTGTTATATTTTACTCTCCCAAGCGCTTAGTATAGTGCTCGGCACACAATAAGCGCTTAATAAATACGAATGAATGAATGAAGGTCATCTCCAGAAGTTACATCCTGATTTATACCCATTCTCAGTACTTGTATACATGTGTATATTCAGAGGTTCATCCAATTATTTATTTTGAACATGAGACGCAAGTATTTTTATGTCTGTCTCCCCTTTCAGAGTGTAATTCATCAATCAATGGTATTTATTGAGTACCTACTCTGTGCAGAGCACTGTTCTAAGCACTTGGGGGTACAATACAACAAATTCCTTGTGAGCAGAGAAGGTGTCTCATGCCTCTTTTGGACTTTCCCAACTGCTTAATGCAATGCATTGCATCCAGGAGATGCTCAATAAATACCATGTGTTGTAGTGGATAGAGCACGGGCCTGGGAGTCAGAAGGTCTTGTGTTCTAATCCCCGCTCCACCACTTGTCTGCTGTATGACCTTGAGCAATTCACTTTACTTCTCTGTGCCTCAGTTACCTCATCTGTAAAAAAATGGGGAGTAAGAGTGTGAGCCCAGTGTTAGGACAAGGACTGAATCCAACATGGTTAAGCCCAGAGCTCAGAACAGTGCTTGGCACATAGTAAGCGCTTAACAAGTACCATTATTATCATTATTATTATTGCTGCTATCATTACTACTACTCTGGGCAGGGAATGTTTCTGTCTATTGTTGTATTGCACTCTCCCAAGCCCTCAGTACAGTGTTTTGCTCACATTATGCGACTCAATAAATTAGACTGAATTGAATCATTACTACTGACATTTAAAACACTCACTAAAGAAGTCCGATGACACAAGGAAGAGTTGAGTCTTACTGACGTTTAAATCCTAGTAAGGAAAAGGGGAGCCATTTTTGAGGGAGATTAGAAGCACCCTAATCAGAAAAGGAACACGGCATCTGGGTGAGAAGCAGAAGAAGCGGATCGCTTCACTTCTGGGCTACTTGAGTAAAGATGGAGAAACCAGTCTGGTATTGGTGAGAGTCACTAAGATCTCTTCTATCGATTCCTAAGGAGAATAATTTTAAAAAAAAAGCTACAATCCATGTTGATATGGTCAATTGACCAGAATGGCTTGAAAAAAATCAAACTGTTGTAGATCAGTAGTGCAAACCAGGGCTTATTTCTGCTGGTGTTCTGCTTACAGAGGTAGTTGGTTCACTCTGATGTAGAGGAAGGGAAGCCCAGGTCCTTGCGGTCCCTCCGAATGAGGTCCGCGTTCCCTTGTGGAGAGGGATGGAGGGAGGGAAGGTCATTAGAGAAGCAGCGTGGCTCAGTGGAAAGAGCCCGGGCTTGGGACTCAGAGGTCATGGGTTCGAATTCCGCTCGGCCACTTGTCAGCTGTGTGACTGTGGGCAAGTCACTTCACTTCTCTGTGACTCACTTCCCACATCTGTAAAATGGGGATGAAGACTGTGAGCCTCACGTGGGACAACCTCATTCCCCTGTATCTACCCCAGCGCTTAGAACAGTGCTCTGCACATAGTAAGCGCTTAACAAATACCAGCATTATTATTACCATGGCTTTGAGCAGTGTCAGGTTGATGTAGATTTTTCCAGAAACCTCTTCTAAGAGGCGAGGTAGTAATAGTAAGCAGCATGATTTAATAGCAAGAGCCTGGGCTTGGGAGTCATATGACGTGGGTTCCAATCCTGGCTCTGCCACTTGTCTGCTGTGTGGCCTTGGGCAAGTCACTTCATTCATTCATTCATTCATTCGTTAAATTGTATCTATTGAGCACTTACTGTGTGCAGAGCACTGTACTAAGTGCTTGGGGACTGAGCAAGGGCTTGGGAGCCAGAGGTCATGGGTTCGAATCCCAACTCTGCCACTTGTCAGCTGTGTGGCTGTGGGCAAGTCACTTATCTTCTCTGTGCCTCAGTTACCTCATCTGTAAAATGGGGATGAGACTGTGAGCCTCATGTGGGACAACCTGATTACCTTGTATACCCCAGCGCTTAGAACAGTGCTCTGCACATAGTAAGCGCTTAACAAATACCAACATTATTATTACAATTCAGCAACAAGTAGAGACAATCCCTGCCCACAACGGGCTCAGAGTCTAGAAGGGGGAAGACAGACCTCAAAACAAGTAAACAGGAATCAGAAGCATCATTATAAATAAATAGAATTATAGATATGCACATATCATTAATAAAAAATAAATCGAATCATAATATGGATTTATACACAAGTGCTGTAGGGCAGGGAGTGGGTAAAGCAGAGGGAGAGAATCGGGGTGATGGGGGGGAGCAGAGGAAGAAGGGGCTTAGTCTGGGAAGGCCTCCTGGAGGAGGTGAGCTTTCAGTAGCTTTCAGTAGCTTCGCTTCTCTGGGTCTCAATTACCCCCATCTGTAAAACGGGGATTAAGACCGTGAGCCCCACGTGGGACCATCCGATTACCTCATATCTATCCCAGTGCTTAGGACAGTGTTTGGCACATAGTAAGCACTTTAACAAATACCATTATTATTAATAGTAGTAATACTAATATTGAGACCTCATTTTATGTGCTGCACTATATTAGGTGCTCAGGAAGTACAGAATAATGGAGTGACACACTCTCTGACCACAAGGAACTTCCACTCAAATGAGGGAAACAAACAGAAAAATGGAGAAAAATTACAAATAATTATAAAATAAAGTGGCACACAGTAAGTGCTGAACAAGTACCAGAATTATTCCAATGTAACCCTGTTGGTAGCCATGTTCCTTGCCCACAGTGAGCTTGCAATCTAGAGGGAGCTTATGGTCCAGTTTACAGTCCCTACAACAGGGACTCCAGAAAACCAAAAGTCTTCCCACCTGGGACACGCCCCGAGCAAATATCTCAGCTTTGTCCTCTCCCAGGAAGGGTAGCATGGCTCCTGATCCAGCCAAATAATGGCTGGTCCTGCCCAAAGCAAGGAGGATTTGTGAGGCGGGTGGGTCTTCCCAGAGAAGCAGCACAGTTCAGTGGAAAGAGCATGGGCCTGGGAGTCAGAGGTCATCGGTTGGCATTGTTCTTGTCTGTCCGTCTCCCCCGATTAGACCGTAAGCCCGTCAAACGGCAGGGACTGTCTCTGTTGCCGACTTGTTCATTCCAAGTGTTTAGTACAGTGCTCTGCACATAGTAAGCGCTCAATAAATACTATTGAATGAATGAATGAATGAATGAATCCCGGCTCTGCCCCTTGTCAGGTGTGTGACTGCGGGCAAGTCCCTTAACTTCTCTGTGCCACAGTTCCCACATCTGTAAAACAGGGATTAAGACTGTGAGCCTCACATGGGACAACCTGATGACCCTGTATCTACCCCAGTGCTTAGAACAGTCCTGTGCACATAGTAAGCACTTAACAAATACCAACATTATTATTAGTAGTAGTAGAAAATTCCTCTTGTGCCTTGATTCCTCACAGGGTAAATCTCGCTCTGTCCTCCTCCAGGCACCAATCCCATAACTGGAGGGAGAAACCTGATGGCCAAGGCCACTTCTCAGTTCCCACCAATCACCGCAGAGAACCTGCATTCCTTCCCCTGCCCCTCCCCTAACGATGCCCTGGGCCTTTCAGACAAGGAGACACAAGTAGTCAAGTGACTAACCAGTAAAAGATTAGGCCACAAACGCAGATCCCCAAGTTCCTAAATGGAGAACTTTTCAATTCTCTGTGGAGCCTGTGTTTCTTCCTTATCCTCATCAAATATGTCTGCTTGGGTGAGCATTTCATTCTAGTGAATCAAACACAGGAGATCGAATTTTAAATAGGCAAAATCATATTGAGGCAGTCATAGACTCAAGACTCTCCACCAACTATTTCCTTTCTTTCTTTCCATTCTCTTCTTTCAGTTGAGAAAGGATGCTTATTAAATGCCTACTGAGGGCAAATCACGGTGCTCAGTGCTTGAGAAAATACAACAGCAAAACGCATACGTTCCCTGCCCACGAGGAGTGGAAAACCCAATTATCTACTGATGCACAAGCTCACACTCTTTGTTCCTCCCAAGATACCCCGTAACTCAGCCATACTCTTGATTTTCCCATCACACAGTTCCTTTCCCCTGCATGGAATTCTCTTCCCACTCAAATCCACCTTATAAACTACCCAGGAGACGTTACCCCGCTAATCCCCGCTTCCCTAATCAGGCCACCCCAGGACCCCATAGTCCTTAGTTGTATCTTGGTTTATTTAGCTCACATATTTATCTAATTCATTTTTGTTTCCATTTGTTTTCCCTCTCATTTCCATTGTTTTCATATGCTGTGGGACTACCTATCTCTTCGCATTAGACTGGAAGCTCTTTGAGGGCAGTGATGGTGGTGTCTACCTTTCTTTTATGATCCAAGCACTAGAAGGATGTCATGCACACAGTAGACATTCAATTAATGTTGATGATGAAGTTGATGATGATGGCTATGCTGACTGTTAACCCGTTGACATTCATTCCCTCTTTTTGGAAATGTAATGATTTGCTCAAAGAAATCTATTACAACCTGCCATCTGGTGGGTGATGGTCCACCACTTCTGTTATATCACACTCTTCTGAGCAATTAGAACAGTGCTCTGCACACAGTAAGCCCCCAATAAATATGATTAATTAGTTGAAGTCCCCCAAAAAGATTTCCCATATTCATTTGAATGGAAGAAGCTTGGCATATTGTTTTTTTTTCTTTTTTCTGATTTACGTAGTCAGTGGAAAGACCATCTCAAGAAAGATTTCCTCCACCCATGCCAAAATAAGATGACCTTACTTGATTCATGCCCTCCTGCCAAATGGGACTCCATTTAATGGGAATTGTAATCATGGACATCATATATTGACTAAACATTTCATTGATCTTTGGTTGTTTTGCTTTAATTTTCCAGTATGTTCCTCTTTACCATTGACAACAGCTGTTAATTTTACAAACTCTACTGACATATATCTTTGTCCTTTCAACATCAGTTAAGGTACACAAGTACTTGGTTTTCAGTTTGAAGATGGCACCTCATGCGGGCAACCAACTCTGGAAAAAGCCAACGCAGAACCAACCATCCTTACCACGCCGCACTTGTACAACAACAGTTTCTGGCTGATTTTTCTAGCTGATTCTGGGGCCAGGTGCTTTTTTCTGTTTTGTCTCTCTGTCGGTCAGTCGGCCAAATTTGCTGAGCCATTTCTGTGTCCAGAGCACTGTACTAAGCACTTGGGAGAGTACAATATAAGAATAAACAAACACATTCTCTGCCCACCTCTCAAAGCTTCTGCTCTAAAAACATCATCTCCTTCTTGATTGCAACATGCAAGGATGGTCGGCCTGGTTTGTCTTCCAACAGTCAGCTGTGATGTCATAGTGTTTAAGGCTGGCTTCTGTTGCTCCTTTCAAGTACTCCTTCTGATCCCCTTGCTTTTGATCACCCCATTTCAGTTGGTCTTAAAGCAGCTGTTTGGGTAGTCTACTGCTCCCATTCTAAGCGTATGTCCCACCCAGGTAGACGTTAACGTAACTCGGATTCTGCAGGCAAACATCATTCCTAATACTCAATGTTCGCAATCTTGTCTTGCCTTTTGGTGTTGACAGTGGCACTCTCCGTGATGGAACTCTCCATGAAATTGGATATTACTTGCGTGATTAGCAGCAGCAAAAGAAGCAGCATGGCGTAGTGGATAGAGCATGGGCCCGGGAGTCAGAGGGAATGGGTTCTAGTCCCGGCTCTGCCATTTGTCTGCTGTATGACCTCGGGCAAATCACTTCACTTCTCTGTGCCTCAGTTGCCTCACCTGTAAAATGGGGATTGAGACTGTGAACCCCATGTGGGACAGGGACTGTATCCAACCTGATTTGCTTGGTTAGTACAGTGCCTGGCATGTAGTAAGCACTTAACAAATACCATAATAATAATATAGATCCAGGTGTCACCACCATATAGACCCATGGACAGAACCACATCTCCATAAAACTTTAATTTGGCCTGATGCTTGGTGTCACCTTCTCATCATACTCAGGCTGGCAACCCCCAAAGGACAGACTGACCTTCTTAATTCATTTTTCTACTTCCTTGTCTATCAGTGCATCACTGGGCAATGAGTTCTGTAGACGGCAGAATTCCACTGCTGCACTCAACTCTACATTGCCGATAGAGATCTTCGGAATGATGTTGGGTTTCTCCATGACAGCTGAACCACTACCTTCATTTTCTGTGGGCTTATCACCTGTCCATACTGTTGGGTTGATTCTGCAAAGCAGGTCATAATTATTTGCACGGCTCCAAGGTTTGAAACTATAGACTGCAGGCTCTCACTGAAACATGGAATACTGCAACCGAATCAAGTTCCATTCCACTTCTTCCCTTCAGGTTTGCCCCACCCTCATTCTTTTCTGCCCCATTAACCAGGATTTCAGAGGGCTGACAACTCTTACCTCTCCACGCACAAATACGGGAATCCTTGAGTGGGGTCGGCGGGATGCGGAGGTTGAAGCTTCTGAATAGAAGAGGAAGCAGCTGATTTCATTCTCCTTTCATAAGCAATTTAGAAGTGCAGTGCAGGATTTAGGCTAAAGATATTAAATCTTTGGAACTTGTCTATTTAGTTCAAGTGCTGAATTTTCTTTACTAAGAGCATGGGCGATGGTTTCTGTATTTTTCTGTTGCTTTTTAATGCGCCATTTAGGTAACTACTCCATCAGACTCAGCTTCACGTCTTTTAGTCATTTCTGTCTTGTGTGTGAAATAAACTTGTGATTTCACTCCATGAAACTGGTCCCCTGACTTTGAGGGCTTGAAATGGTGTTTATGTAGGAGGAGAAATTAGTAAGAAATTGAGAAGAGATGGTAGCTGTACCACTAAGTGATTTCTTGCCCAAGAATACCCAAAAGCCCAGAGGAAGATGTCATTTTATAATGTCTTTATCATCAGAGGGTAAGCATCTTGTGGGCAACCAGTGTGACTCATACTTCTATTAATGCATTGTATCCAGTAGGCGTTAAATCAGTGATTGCCTTTATATTCAAAATAACTTTCCTAATGATTTTATAATAATAATGATAATAATGGAATCTGTTAAGCACTTACTATGTGCCAAGCACTGTTCTAAGCGCTGGGATAGATACAAGGTAAGCAGGTTGTCCCATGTGGGGCTCACAGTCTTCATCCCCATTTTACAGATGAGGTAACTGAGGCCCAGAGAAGTTAAGTAGCTTGCCCAAGGTCACACAGCAGCCAATGGTGGAGCCAGAATTAGAACCCACGACCTCTGCCTCCCAAGCCCTGCTCTTTCCACTAAGCCACGCTGCTTCTGTAATAACAGTTGCTGTATTTATTCAGCGCTTACTACGTGCCAGGCACTGTCCTAAGTGCTGGGGTGGAGACAAGCAAATCGAGTTGGACACAGCCCCTGTCCCATGTGGGGCTCACAGTCTCAATCCCCAGATGAGGGAACTGAGGCCCAGAGAAGTGAAGTGACTTGCCCAAGATCACACAGCAGACAAGGGGCAGAGTAGGGATTAGAACGCACGACCTTCTGACCCCCAGGTCCGTGCTCTAGCCACTATGCATTATCTCTCTATCCAAGTTGTTCTAGAAACAGAGTGTAGGGTAAGAACAGAGGATCTAAAATTTGTTTTGGTGATGCAGTTCCTGAAAATACTGTTAAGATTTCTCCTTGCTAAAGCAATATTACAGCCAGATAGGGGAAGCAGTCCCACAGGTGCGTCTGGCGGGAATGTGGTGTGAAAGATGAGGGGGGTCAATACAATTCTTAAGGCGCTCTAAAAGGTACAGCATTCATTCATTCATTCGATCGTATTTTTTGAGCGCTTACTGTGTGCAAAGCACTGTACTAAGCGTCTGATGCAGTGTGGCCAAAAGGACAGAGCACGGGCCTGCGAGCCAGAGGAGCAGGGTTCTAATCCCCATTGCTCCACTCATCTGCTGTGTGACCTTGGGCAAGTCGTTTAACTTCTCTGTACCTCAACTGTAAAATGGTCATTAAGCTTGTGACCCCTCATGTGGAACGAGGACTGTGTACAAACTGTTTAGCTTGTACCTACTGCAGCGCTTACTACGGTGCCTGGAGTATAGAAACCACTTAACAGATACCATAAAAAAGGGTCCCCAAACAGAGATCTAATTAGAAGAAACCATGTAACACTTCATTGCAACTGATCTGACTGCTAGAGAATGATGATGATGGCATTTGTTGAGTGCTTACTATGTGCCAAGCACTGATCTAAGCGCTGGGGGGGATACAAGGTAATCAGGCTGTCCCACGTGGGGCTCACAGTCTTGCTCCCCTTTTTACAGATGAGGTAACTGAGGCACAGAGAAGCTAAGTGACTTAATAATGTTGGTATTTGTTAAGCGCTTACTATGTGCCGAGCACTGTTCTAAGCGCTGGGGTAGACACAGGGGAATCAGGTTGTCCCACGTGGGGCTCACGGTCTTAATCCCCAGTCACACAGTTGACAAGCAGCGGAGCCGGGATTAGAACCCATGACCTCTGACTCCCAAGCCCGTGCTTTTTCCACTGAGCCACGACTACTACATTACTACATTACTACTACTACTACATTACTCGAAAATAAATAAGAATCTCAGAGGGGGAGGGAAGTTCCACTAAATCATCTCTAATAAGGGACTACTTATTCAGCATTTATAACCTGTCAGACTCTGTACAAAACCTTCGCACAACACATTCCTCCCTTCTTGGAGCGTAAATTCTAAAACAGCAGGTAACCCATCAGTTCTGGAAATATCATTTCACTGATTTGGAAACAGCTCACCTATCTGCTGATAGGAACTAAAAATAGCTCAGCCAACTGAGTAATCCCTTGGCTGAAGAGATGCACAATTATGGGCTAGAGATAGCGTCTGACCTGATTATCCTGTATCTATCCCAGAGCTTAGTACATTGCTTGATTCATAGTAAGTGCTTAATAAATACTATAATTATAATAATATTAAACGGCATTTGTTAAGTGCTCACTACCTGCAAAGCACCGTTCTAAGCGCTGATAATTACAGAATCAATGGTTTATATTGAGGGCTTACTATACTAAGTGCTTCAGAGCGTACAACAGAATGTGTAGACTAGTTCCCTGCCCGTGAGGAATTTACAGTCTAGAGAGGGAGATTGGCATGAAAATAAATTATGGATATGTACATAAGTGCTTTAGGGCTGGGGGTGGGTGAAAAATCAAGTGCCTAAAGGGTACAGATCCAAAGGAATCGACAAGATGTAGTAAATGTGCACGTTCAAGGAGGGAGATAAGCCAAGAATAATGCCAAGGTTATGGGCTTGTGAGACAGGACAGGCAGGATGGTGACTTCATTAGCATTTATGGGAAAGTGATCATGAGGAGAGAGTTTGGGAGGGAAGATGAGTTCAGTTTTGAGCTGAGGAGATGTCGGGATCCAGATAGAGATGTCCTGAGGCAATGTGGAAGCAGCACAGCTCAGTGACTAGAGCACAGGCCTGGAAAACAGAAAGACCTGGGTTCTAATTCCAGCTCTGCCACTTCTCTGCCGAGTGACCTTGGGCAAGACACTTAACTTTTCTGGGTCTCAGTGTCCTCATCTGTCAAATGGGGATGAAGAGTATGAGCCCCATGTGGGACAGGGACTGTTTCCAACCTGGTGAGCTTGTATCTACCCCAGCAATTAGAACAGTGCTTGACACAGAGTAAGCGCTTAACAAATACCATCATCATCCACCTCATCAGTGGGAAATAATAATAGTAATACTTACGGTACCTTTTAAGTGCTACATGCCAAATATTGTAAAAGAGCTGGGGCAGATATAAGATAATCAAGTCAGAGTCAGGACCTGCCTCAAATGAGGCTCGTAGTCTAACTAGGAGAGAGTAACAGGTATTTAATCTCCATTTCACAGATGAGGAAATTGAAGCACAGAGAAGTGAAGTGACTTGACCAAGGTCCCACAGCAGGCACGTGGCAAAGCTGGGATCAGAACCCAGGTTCTAACTTCCAGACCCATGCTATTTCCAGTAGGCCAAGCTGCTTAATAATGTTGGTATTTGTTAAGCACTTGCTATGTGCAGAGCACTGTTCTAAGTGCTGGGGTAGATACAGGTAATCAGGTGTCCCACGTGAGGCTCACAGTCTTAATCCCCATTTTGCAGATGAGGTAACTGAGGCACAGCGAAGTTAAGTGACTTGCCCGTAGTCACACAGCTGACAAGTGGCTGAGGCGGGATGACATTAGTGAGATTACAGAGAGATGGGGAGGTCAGGGCTGGAGAGGTAGATGTGGGACTCAATCATTCAATCAATCAATCATATTTATTGAGCAATTACTGTGTGCAGTACACCATACTAAGCACTTGGGAGAGTACAATATGAGAAGCAGCGTGACTTAGAGGAAAGAGCCCGGGCTTGGGAGTCAGAGGTCGTGGGTTCTAATCCCAGCTCCACCACTTGTCAGCTGTGTGACTTCGGGTGAGCCACTTAACTTCTCTGGGCCTCAGTTACGTCATCTGTAAAAGGGGATTAAGACTGTGAGCCCCACGTGGGACAACCTATGACCTTGTATTTCCCCCAGCACTTAGAACAGTGCTTGGCACATAGTAAGCGCTTAATAAATACCAACATACAATATAACAGAGTTGATGAACACGTTCCCAGCCAACAACGAACTTACAGTCTAGAGGGGGAGACGGACATCGATATAAATAAATTATGGATCTGTACATGAGTGCTGTGGACTGAGAGAGGGGTGGAAAAAGGGAGCAAATCCAAGTGCCAGGGTGACACAGAAGGGAATGGGAGAAGAGGAAACGAGGGTTTGGTCATGGAGATGTGCTTTTAAGAAGGTTGTGAAGGTGGGGACGGTGATCGTCTGTCGGATATGAAGAGGGAGAGTGTTCCAGGCCAGACAGGACGTGGGTGAGAGGTCAGCGGCGAGATAGACGAGGTCACGGTATAGTGAGTAGGTTGGCATTAGAGTCATTGGGAGAAGCAGCGTGGCTCAGTGGAAAGAGCACGGGCTTTGGAGTCAGGGCTCATGAGTTCGAATCCCAGCTCTGCCACTTGTCGGCTGTGTGACTGTGGGCAAGTCACTTAACTTCTCCGTGCCTCAGTTCCCTCATCTGTAAAATGGGGATTAAGACTGTGAGCCCCACGTGGGACAACCTGATTCCCCTATGTCTACCCCAGCGCTTAGAACAGTGCTCGGCACATAGTAAGCGCTTAACAAATACCAACATTTTTACAAGTGACAGTCGGAGTCATAGGAGTGGATGAGCTTCCCAAGAGAGTGGGTTTAGAGAATAGGTGACCCAGAGCCAAGTACTGAGGGACCACCTCAGTCACGGGAAGGTAGGTAGAGGAGGAACCGTCAAAAGCAACTGATGAGGAGAGGCCAGAAATGTAGAAGGAAATCCAGGAGAGGACAGTTTCAGTGAAACCGAGGTTTGATAGCGTCTCCAGTAGAAGGGAGTGTTCATAGAGTAGCAGCGTGGCTTAGCAGAAAAAGCCCCGGCTTGTGAGTCAGAGGTCATGGGTTCTAATCCCACCTCTGCCACTAATCAGCTGTGTAATGTTGGACGAGTCACTTAACTTCTCTGTGCCTCAGTTACACCATCTGTAAATTGGGGATTAAGACTGTGAGCCCCACATGGGACAACCTGATGACCTTGTATCTCCCCCAGTGCTTTGCACATAGTAAGCGCTTAACAAATACTATCATTATTATTTGCAATGCTATAAGAATCCGATTTTCTAACCGAAAAGATACTCCACCTGACGTACATCAATTTCTATTCTAATTTGGTGGATGGGTACTTCTACTTTGAGCAATGGAAATGTGGAGCGAGATCAATGGATTTTTACTCCATTTGAAATGCTGGAAGAAGCGACAAAATATTCGCTGATAGGTGAAGACTTTTAAATGGTGTAATTGTATGAAATAAAGAAACTGTCAACAAGTACAATGTGGTCGTTTATTTCTAAGTCAAAACTCACGTTTTTTTTTTCAAAAGTTCTGATAGAAGAATAAGTGGAATATCTTTTAAGACACATCAGGCAACAAAACTGAAAGGTACCCAGTTTATATCCAAATACAGCTGTGAAATACCAAACCATACATAGGTTATGCCATGTCTTCACACTCTTCTGTCGCTGCACTAGACCTTTACTCGCTACTGTCATCAATAATTAGTAAAGCCAATGGGTGAATACTGATGTGGAATATGACATTTCCTGTAGAAATTTGCCAAAATGGTAATTTGGGGCCATAATTCAGGGGCTTTTTGTGACCAAACACACTAAGAAGCCAATGACAGCTACAGATTTAGAAAGGAAAGAGGGAAAGCAAGTCTCACACAGTGCATAGCACTCTATAAATTCCCAGATTAGGAAGATAACCAACAGGGATCAGTTACAATTTACCTCTAAAGAGCTGGGGTTTGAAACAGATAAATGGAGAATAGAGGGATTTACAAATGAAAACATATGGGAAAGAAGGTTGAGAAGTTAAACATAAACTTACCAATAAAGCAGGAGGTATTTAAAAAAACACAGTTTGAAATTAAGTATTGCATCATAAACACTCAGAAAACATTAGACCAGTGGTGAAAGCATTTGAAAGGAAACATCAAAGAATTTGAGGTAAAGGATGAAAAGGATGGCGAACGAACATATTTGAAAAATTGATTTGTGGAATAGCTAGAAAGAGAAAAGATAGGATTTGCTTTAGGCAGCACTCTTTATCCTTCTCCAACTGAAATCTGTGAAACTAAGTTAAAAGGAAAGGGGAATTACAGGCCAGAGTGAAAACGTAGATCAATTTTCCACTGACCCTTCTAAGACTTTGTTTTTCCTTGCTTGACACACGACCCATTAGAAAAATGCATATAGTTACAGCTAAATCTACAACTCAATTTCAAACGTGTAGCAGTGTCGGTGTATTTCACAGTGAGGTAAATCTTTAAATTGGCTTGGGCAATTTTACCCACTATTTAAAGGGACTGCCATTCATATGCACATCAAAAGGATGTTTTTTCTTTCAAATCAATAAAGACTTTATTTCTAAGAGGGGGATTTGATTTAGCTAGTTGAGACACAGCCCCAGTCTACTTCAAGGAGATGAAGGTCTAAAATGTGGGTTTGAAAATGGGAAAGCACTTTATGAGACCATTTCAATTTTGAAAGGAATAGCTGGGAACAGGAGTGTTACTTTCAAACCCTAAATTAGACAGCCTAAATTGGAGCAGAGGTGGGTATCCTCACTGGGTCAGCGACTAGAGACTAAGCAATCGAGAGAATTTCTTCTTATTACGTCAAAGAATCTCTCACATGGATAACATGACTTCCCTACTCATTGGTTGAGTAGTAAATACTTCACTGGTGTTTTAAGAAAAATCTCAATGAATGCTTGCAGCAAAACCCACCACCCATAAAACACAATAGCTTCCCCATTTAATCACGTAGAATACGCAGAAGAGAAAATGCCTAGAGAGTTGGGGATTTTAAATACTGGAAAAGTAGCAGTGAACCATTAATGGCAAAAATGCTGGCAATTTATTCTGTAGTGGATCCAATTTAGTGATGAATATCAGGAAGGAAGCAATGTGTAGTGGTTTAATGATTTAACTTCTATAAACAGTCGCCCGAATACGTATTCTTCAGAAGGCAGTAAAGCCCCTGAAATCATCTGGGTGCTGCCTTAAAAAGCCACATAAACGAACATGAGTTACAACTTAGTGAATATGCTTCCCTTTCTCAAAGCTTCTTCTCCTAACTGAATACACTGGTTAATACAGCTTCAAGGATATAGGCTTAAATTGGCATTTTGGTACAAATTCCCCACAACAGATTTGAGATTGTTTCTCCAAATTATTTTGCTTTCAACGTTTATCATTTTGGAGTACTCGTTTTTATCTTCTTTTCTAATACATTCTCTACTGGAGGGGAAGGAATGAAAATTAATTACTCTGGGAATCTTAACCCCCAAGTTTGGACTTTTAGCGTCTGACCAGTATGGGGCCACCTCCTGTTCCCTTTACTGACCATTACCCTTGTAAACTGCCCAAAATAATGGCAGTTTTGGAAGTACTTCCTTGGTACTTATCTTACCCTTCAAAACTAACCACTGTGCTCACTTTCACTACTTTACTGCTCTTTGGTTCCACTGAATATCGTATCACTTTTAACACATTTTAACCCCCATAAACCTGGGCTGTGTATTTCTACTCCAATATAAATGTTAGCAGCTTTTTACGATTTGTCTGTCTTACTATTTTCTTACTGTTCCAATCCATTTTAAGATGCAACTGATTTCTGTTATCCTTTTAGTCTCTGAGCATTACTAGAAAAGGTTTCCAAATAGTTGTAACCAAGACACCCGACGAGCAATGAGTTTAGTTATCAAAACATCCTCAAAACCGCAAGTGGACTCAGACGTACCCTTGGACTACCTGTCTCTTAAAAAAATAGTATAGTTAGTTTTCATACTGGTACTAAAATAAAATATATCATTATTTCATTTATTACTTAAATAAAGTCAATCTTTATTTTTAAAATTCACCCTGACGAAGAGCCCTATTTACACAGAAGAACATGCACAAATGATTTTACATTTCACAGCCCAAATCCAGTGTTACTTACTAGAGCTAATTAGGAGTACCAATGAATAACTGAATATAACATCACTGGGCTAGAACAGAGTTTAATATTCATGTGGACCTAAGTCCAGTTTTGGACTACTAAAGAGGTTTTATATATATATTTCTTTATCCAATAGCCTGAAAATTATATTTGCTAGCAATACATCTCATATAGTAGGAGTTTTCCGTTAAAAAGCCTTCCTCTAAAATCTGATTAAGGCAATAACACTGAAATATCAAAAAGCAGGTTGACAAATTGGAAACTGCTGCTAAAGCCTCCAATTCTCAGTGGCATTTAATTTTTTTTTTCACTTTGATCCTTGGGTAAAAGACATCTGTCTGAAAATTGTGTTGTTGGAAATTAATAATACGTTTGGCTAAATTTAAGTGAGGTGGTAGCATGAATTACATGAGGGAACTGTCTGCTAGAAACAGTTGTTAAAACACTGGAATGGGATCCCAAAGGGAAGCTGTGGAATCTGTCTCAAGGATTTTACAAGGAGGACAGAGTTACATCTATCTAGGCATGAGATCACAGCTCTCCCGAAGGCAGGGGAATGGATTAGTTCACCTCTTAACTCACTCCTCAAGGCCCATAATGGAACAGTATTGCACTTCCATTTAGTGTTGACTGGCAATATTCTTCTAACTTTTACCTAAAGAGTTCATGATATTCTCCACGTACACAAACACACACACACACACACACACACACACACATACACACACCCCAACATTCACGCTTGTATTTAAACTTTGCTGTCAATCGACTGACTGATAAATACTGAGAGCGTTTCATGTTTTGATATGTTTGTTAATTTTCATTTTTATATTCTGTAATTACAACATGAGGACGAAATGGGTGTGACTCATAGAATGAGTCCAAGTGGGACAACCTTTTTTGAGAGGGGACAAATTTGTACGACAATCTAATTGAGACGGTGTCAGTATTTTTTTTTTCTGCAGAAAAGGACGGATGGAAGGGGGAAGAGTGCATTGAAAACTAGAAAATAGGGTAGAAAATAGGGCCCTACGTGCTAAATTGAAACAAATACAAAACTTGTAAAACAACATTTTAGCAAAAACAGTGCAATGTGTAATGTTCCCATCACTCGGATGCGAGACTGGGCTGTCATTTGTACTAGCTTATCAGGTTCAAGTTCATTCTAGCGGAGGTTCTGAAGTCTCAAAGACTTGCCGCAAAAACCTCAGGTCACATTCTCTTTCTTCACTGTGTCCCCAACCATTGGCAAAGTAAGATTTTGGTCAGTGGGGGGTGAGCAGTCTCCCAGGAGAGTGAGTTAAACTTCCCAAAACAGGGAGAGTAACTCTTCTTCTAGAGACTCATCTTTCCCGGTTGGGGAGAATATTATCATCACCACTCACTTCCCACTTGGTCATTTTGGAAGATTTCCACTCGGAACGCTTCCGGGCAGAACTAGCTGGGTTTTTCGGCTGCCTTTCGGCCACACGCGAAGTGTCTGTAGGATTCGGAAATGCTTTCTTGAGCCTCTTCCTCCTTTTCAGTTTTTTGACATCAGGTTTCTCCTTCTTAAGGTGCTTTTCTATGACAGTTTTTCTAGATTGATGGCCAGCGGGAGAGAAGGCAGTTGACTTTGGAGTTGAAGAGGGAGTTTTCTCCATTTCTTTCATCTGTTTACTCCTGGTTTGGGGTATCTGTTTTCTAGAGATCCTTGGGCTGAGAGTCACGGGTCCGGAGGACTTCTTAGAATAACTCGGCTCCTTACCGGTTCCTTCTTTCCTCCTTCTTAATTGCTTTGGATGTGCCCTCTGCAACCCTGCTTTTCGGAAGGGCCGCTTCGACGAACTGGCAGCACTTTGATTAAAGGCGGTCAATTTGAAATCACTTTCTGTCAGGGCCTGGCTGGAATTTAAAGGTGAGAGAGTAAAGTGCTGATAAGACTTCTCTGAATGACCAGAATTCCCAATCTCCGGTCCTTCTGTAGAAACTGAAGATCCACTGGTGTCTGGACTCGAAGAGAAATCACCTCCTTTAACAGACTCTGGCAGGAAAGATGCTGAAGTGGAGCTACAGAAGGTTGACCAATCATAAGGCTGGCTGGGTGGTGTGCGTGCCCTCTCCGAATCATTGTCTTTCTTCCGGTTGGCATCTAGGCTGAGACTCCTGAATAACTGTCGAACATGGGCAGGCTTTTTGGCTTTTTCTCGTGCTGGGCTCTTGGGCGGTCTTTTCAGAATTCGATTGGTCAGAGGGTCATAATACTTAAAAGAGCACTGTTTATACTTGTATTTTACAGAATCCTTGCTATCTGAGGAGTTGTGGCTGCGCCTCACTTTTGAACTGTTGGTAGGTTTACCCCTTCCCTGCTTAGCCTCCGGGCAAGAGAGAACATAGACAACTGTCTTGGGTTGTATGGGGCTCAAAATTTTGGAGTAGGATTCGGGAAGCTTGAGCGCACAAAGTCTGGTTTTCATATTTGGCGTCCTGTCATTCTCCAACCAAAGATCTGTCTTTTCTGCAAGCGGATCCTGCCGTTTGCGGATCGTTTTTCTTTGGACCACCGGGCAATTCACTAGACTGGTTTGAGTGCCGTGGCTCACTTTAACCACTTGACATCGCGAAGCCAGGCGCCACGTTCTTTTCAGAGGATGCCTGACAGGAGCAGGAGGAGGAGGAAGAGGAGGAGGAGGAGGAGGAAGAGGAGGAGGAGGAGGAGGATTGCATAGCGCGTCTGAGGCCGCCGGCGGGTTATCACCATCAGAACTACCACTTACGGCATCAGGAAAGTCAGGCAGGGCAGAAGCTGTGGCAGTCTCTAATTTGAGGTCTTTCTGAGTCTCTCTTTTTCTTTCATCTTTCTGCTTACCTTTCCTAGCTCTTGCGGTCCCATTTCTCATTTTATGCTCGTCGTCAAAGTAGCAGCGGAAACGGCCCTCCCTGAAATCCCGCACCAGAGCTTCGATTTTCAAATCATCTTCATACATTATCTGGGACCATGTTTTTCCCACAAAGGACGGAGGCACGTGAGGCAAATCCGGAAGAACAACTTCACTGCAGCAATCCCCCGTCTTCACTTTGGAGTCTTCTTTTTCCTCAAGTGAACCCATGCTGAGCAGCACAGAGCTAAGCTGGGATTCATAGTTCTTATCGTCCAGTTTCACCTGTTCCTCCTTCAAAAGGCCTATTTCTTTAACCGTCATTGTGGATTGACCAGTGACTGACCGAAGAGGCACATCAAAATCAAAACTCATTTCAGAATCCTCTGAATTCTGACCCTCTGGAAAGGCCAACCTATTCAAAAAGGAATGTCCCTCCTCTTGGCTGGGTTCTACAGTAGGCTGAATTCCATAGCAGTGCTTTAGAATGACTTCTTCGATAATTTCGTCCACCGAGGTGGCACCACCGCTACGTGGCTTCAATTCTGAATTTGCTGCTGGTTTGAGGAGTGGCCCAAAGCTTCGGTCGCCTCCGGGACCCAAGTGCTCCCTGAGACGGAGGTCAGCCTCTACAGTTTTACCCTGAGATTGTAAACCATCTTGCTTCAACATAGATTTACCTGAGTTCCTAAATAAAGTGTTCCCTTGGCTAAAGGCGGGGCTCCGGTGGGAAACTGAAAGTGTTTCTGGGTGGAGTGACGAGGCCAGGGGACTAGGCTTTCTTTTGCATATATTCACCTGGTTTGGTTCTCGCTTGTTTTCTGAGATCAAAACGGAGGCTAATGATGTCCCAGTAGCTTCTGTCCTGGCTGAGCTAAGAGGCAAACAGTGAGGTACAGGACTAAGAGGAGTACTGAGATGTCCTGGAATGGCCAGTTTAAAAAGGACTTTATGGCTACTGGGTGTGGTCTGAGCACCTTCGGCTGGAATGCACTTCTTTACTCTCCTCCAGCTGCACCCCGTTTCTCGGGGAAGTCTCGCAGAGGATCGCCGTCGGTCTTCCAGCCTTGGGGAGCCAGGCGGCTGAAGGAAAGTTCCTTTCAGGGCCTCCTGGGATGTACACGGAGGAGAGGGATGGGACTGTGCAGCAGACTTTAAGTCTTTGGTGGGTATCTCCCATTTAGTACCAAGAGGCTCCTTCTCTGCCCTCTCCTCTGCAAGCCGGCCACCTTCACACTGAGCCTCCTCAGAAGGAAACTGGTGGCTGTTAAGTGGTATGTCATCATAAGTTGGCCTGAAACAGGGAAGAAAAAACATTCGTACAAAAATATTACAAAACTCACTTAAAAGGGCAGACCGGAGGCTTTCGCTTTCAATTTCAAAACTTAAAGATGAAAAAAAACAACCACCAAATCCCTTTCTGTTTCTGGGGGACAAAAAAAAGCTTTATATAAAACACTGCAGGATGATGAATAATGGGCACGAAGAATCAGCTACTAAGGATACCACTGTTACTCACTTCAGAAGCATTTAGAATTGGTGGCAAATGATCAGAATGATAATTTTCACTAACGAAAGGGTGGGAGCAAGACAGAAATGCATTTTTTTCCTTCTATTTGGACCTTATTAAATGAAAGCTAGAGACGTTTTTCCATCTTGAAGGAAAAAAATCTTACCTAGAAAGTCTGATTCCTCACGAGAAAAGGGAGTAAAGCCACTAAGCTTGGGTTACACTGGGAGGTTTTGGAGGACAAGGTCTTATCTTCCCCAGACCTGTCAGTCCTCCCTCTGCCATACTACATGATCACTTATCCAGGCACTCACAAGGAATACCTGAACCTGGTTTCCATCTTCTGACTTTGGAGTGGGAGGAGATTCTTGGTGGGAAACCGAGGCCAGGGAGTTTCCTGGACAGTTTCTAGGGAGTTTCCTCTTCAGGGCAGGAAAACTGGACACAGCCATCCCTGCCTCCTTCTCAGTCCTGTTCTCAGAGAATGAAATTATGCAGGGTGGAGAGACTCCTAGGCAAGGGGGAGATGCAGTATGGCACCTGAAACTCCTCTCCCAGGCCAGAAATGGGGAACGTAGGTCTCCCTTCAATGTATCTATTTAGAGAAGCGTGGCCTGGTGGGTATAGCCTGGGCCCGGGATTGAGAAAGACCTGGTTTCTTATCCCGGCTCTGCCATTTGTCTGCTGCGTGACCTGAGACAAGTTACTTAACTTCTCTGTGCCTCAGTTAACTCATCTGTAAAATGGGGATTTAGACTGTGAGCACTATGGGGGACACTGACTTTGTCCAATCTGATTAGTTTATATCTGTCCCAGAGTTAAGGCAGTGTCTAGCACTTAGTAAGTGCTTAAAGAATACCATTCAACAAACAACCACTAAACCATAATTCTGAATCTGCCCCATTACCAATGACCAAGGTACCACAGTTTTGATATCTTTGAGCCCTACTCTCCCACTGGAAATTTCTAATCAGGGGCAGACTGGGCCGCTGGTCTTCTGGGAAAACCAGTGGCTCAAAGCCCACTTGAGCCAGTCAAGGTTGCTCTGAGTTGTATCAGGAGCCAAGGGTCCCCTTACTTGATCAGAGCTTTGGGCTGCTCAGAGCCTGTTGGAAGAGTGGCAGAGGAAGTAGAAGAACTTCTACAACTTAAACCACTTTCCCCATCTTCTGGTCCTAAGCATTTATGCTAGGATTTCCTGGTAATGATTTTGGAACCAATCCAGCCCAGCTCCTAAGGGTGCAGAAGTACACCCTCAGGAGCGGTAGAGGGAAAGCCAATCTCCCTCTGCTCCCTCTCCAAAAGAAAACAGGCATTAAATGTGCTCCAGGGGAGAATTACTCCATGGGCAGTAGCTACTCACTGTTACCTCTCTGAGGAAATGTGGGATAAGAGGAGAAGGAGGAGGAAGAGGATGGAGAGGAGAAGGAAGAGGAGGAGGAACAGCAGCAGCAAATCACTGAAAGCATATGACCTCTAGGACAGTCCAAATTACATATCCTGGCCCCTCTCTAGCATGTCTTATTTAAAACATCCCCTAACATTTTTCCACCGTATGCTGGCCGAGTGAGAGGGACTGTGTCCTCTTGGGTGAACACAGGCATCCCTCCCCACATATAAGACATCCAATCTCTCCCTCCATAAGGGACAAAGCAGGATCAATAATGCTTTTAGGTCACTCAGCTGTGATTTGGTAGATCCAGCAAATAAAGCTCTGTATTGACGTTCATGCATCCAAAGATCTCAAAGCAGTTACTTTCCTTTGCCCCACCCTTTTGAACCCAGAAACAGCTCAGCTTTAAGCTTCTCAAACCATGGTTTCTCTTTATTCTGCATTGCTCGAGCTTTCCAAAAGCCAAGAAGCTGCTGCCATGGAATAGCTCACCTGGAAAAATCCAGCCATCTGAGCACCTTCTTCATGTCTAGACTATGCCAACGTGGCAAAAGCTACAGAGCAGATATAAAAATTGATTATATTATGCCAGATTCAATTTTCTGCAAGATAATTACACACTGGCTTTTATTTTCTTTTTCTAATGATAAAACCAGATCCACTGCCAAAAACCTTTGCAGCTCTGTTGCATGAATATTAATACAGTATATGCACCAACTGGATTCCATCTTGTATTAATGCACACAAGTCTATTTAAAAGGAATTCAACAGGACTAATAACGATCTGTCAAACTCAAAGAATCGTCCAGAATCATTGCAGGTGGCCCGGTTCTGATTTGGAAGCTTCATGGAGGACTTGGCGAGATCAAGGGCCAATTCAGTGCTTTTCCTTTTTCATGATATTTCTTAAGTGCTTACTATGTGCCAGACACTGTACTAAGCAATGGGGTAAATATTAAGATCATCAGCATGGACTCAGTCCATGCCCCACATGGACTTGCTTTTCTTCATAAAGAAGGCAAGAGGCAGTTACAACTTTGTATATTAACGCTCAAGTGTCCAGTAACTCACTGAAAAAAATACCCCTCAACATTAAACATTTCAAAGAGCCTAGGAGATCTGGGGAGATCAAGAAGGACAACCTGTCTCATGCCCCATCACTCGGGAAAGCCCGATCTCACAGGATCAGGGGCGTAGGTACCTCTGGTACAACTGTGTCCGGAAGGCATCTATCAATCAATCAATGGTACTTTTTGAGCGCTTACTATGTGCAGAGCACTGCACTAAGCACTTGGAAGGATACAACATGGCAGAATTAGCAGACACATTCCCTGCCCATAATGAGCTTAAAGTCTAGATAATAGTAATAATAATGGTATTTGTTAAGTGCTTACTATGTGCCAGGCACTGTTCTGTAAACATTGGTAGGAGGCAGGAAGGTAATCTGTTGGAGTCTTTGGGGCCCTGCCTGAAGCGCTGAAGGGTCCGGGGGCAATGTACGGCAGTGAGGGATGGCACGGCCACAACAGTCCATTATACGAGAAACATACGTTTAAAATAAACAGCCATCGCATAATGACTTGAAATTTTATACTTAATAATCTAGGGGGACAGTCACAGGACAGTCAACTGATAAAATCTGTCTCTGTAGGACAAGGAATCCAACTGGCCGCCGTGACTTATGTTCTACCAAACTGCCGGACATGCCAGCATTTTGGTTCCCGGGCCAAATCAGGTGGTGCCTTGTGCCCAAAAATATTAGGTTTTTTTGCCTGCCCCAAATCCTTGACCCTAGGGACTAGATTTGGTTCAAGGACAATAAAACAGATTTAGTTAACAAGAAAAGGTCACTGTGATGAGGCTGTCTTTCTCCCCCTTCCAGACTTTTAGAGGCCATTGTTGGGCAGGGATTGTCTCTATCTGTTGCTAAATTGTACATTCCAAGCACTGAGTACAGTGCTCTGCACACAGTAAGCGCTCAATAAATACAACTGAATGAATGAATGAATGAATGAATGAATGAAAAGGGTAAGGGTACAAAATGGTGATTCCAGCATCTAACTCTACAAAATTAGCTTCTCAGAGTAGTTATAGGGGAGGAAATGCTGTACTGAATACTCTATGACTCCTGTTCCTATAACCAGAGAATACAGGGAAAATTCAATAATCTACAGGGGATTAATCTAGACTCTCCTATATGAGGGACAATAGCTCTATGACACCCAAGCATGTATGTACTTCATTCACTCATTCATTCAATAGTACTTATTGAGCACTTAATATGTGCAGAGCACTGTACTAAGCGCTTGGAATGTACAAATCTGCAACAGATAGAGACAGTCCCTGCCCAGTGACAGGCTTATAGTCTAATCTAGTCTAATGTACTTAGCTGGACAAAACATTTATTTATTTAAAAAAATACCCCAAATCGGATGCACAGTCAAAAGTTTCTTTATAAATAAACCATGGTTTTTTTTATTAATGTATGCAATATGATGTGAGGAGATTGTGCTGTACCGGTGTGTTTTCTTCTTGACTATTAATGTAAGAGTCTTTAGAAATCTTGAGGGGGAATTTGACTATTCAAGGAATACATATTGTATTACTATTCACACTACTGTAAATTAACAAGATGAGACACCCGAGTTCTTACAAGATTTCTTATTGATCGATTTACGCCTTTCCTTTGATTCTAAATGATGTGATTTCAGACTGGAATTTCAGCCTCAGTTGCACATTTTGGGCATTTGAGGCAATGAAAAGCTAACCTCAGTTTTCACACTGGGAATTTTTGGCCAAGCCTGGGCAATGAAGTAGAGGGAGATGCTTATTCGTTCTGCTGCATCCCAGAGATTGCAGTGTTATTCCCAGAACCCCTGTTTGTGCCAAGGTTCTCAATCACTATGATTAACAGGGCTCTGAGCATCCAGGCGGGTTCGGGGAGGATTCTTTATAGAGAGTTATTTTGGGGAGAGCAGTGACGAAAGAGTGACTCCGACCCTTTGTGAGCTAGTGAGCCAGCTCTCCTGCATGCCATTGGTAGTGCTTTGCTGCAGGGAAGCTTTAATAGAATAGTGCAGCTCTGCAGCCTCCGGTACTTTGTGGTCATCATATCAAATCCTAATGCAGAGGAATCAAGCACTTCCATTCACTACTTTAAGTTCCGCACACTTAAACGAAATACTGACATAGATAGACATATTACATTTACACAGCTCTAGATATAGAACACACCGCCGTATAGATCTCTCTTGTATCAGTAAGTGCATATCAGCACAGGGGGAGACTTGCATAAACAAAAACACTGAATATTTTTAAAAATCACCACACAAAGTCTCAATAAAATACTGGAAAATCACCATCAAAACGTTCCTATATACCTTATATATATAAATATAGGAACATTATAGTGGTGATTTTCCAATGTGAATACAAATACACACATATTTGTCTTTCAAGACACCGTTTACACATCAGAACAGTCTTCTAGAAAACACAACTCCAATTTATATTGAAGAGCATGACCCAGAAATGAAACCTAATGGTTGAGACACAAAATGATGCAATGAAAGAAACTGTTGAGACTATTTTGCTTGCTAGCATACTGTGCATTATTTATTCTTAGCCTATGAAGTGAAGTCATTGACTCAGGCCTAATGCATAGAAAATTGTTTATTTATAGAAACACGGTTTAGTAGACAACATAGCTGTCAGGGTGGATGAACCTGAGCGTGTATGTTCCATTTTATTCATTCATTCAATAGTATTTATAGAGCGCTTACTATGTGCAGAGCACTGTACTAAGCAATTGGAATGTACAATTCGACAACAGATAAGAGACAACCCCTGCCCAATAACGGATTCACAGTCTAAATGGGGAGACAGACAGCAAAGCAATGGTCACTCATCGCTGACCAGGACGTTTTTCATTTTGGAAGGATATCATGTAATAATATATCTTTGAAACCATTATATACTACATAAAATTTAAAAATAAATGAACTCATTTCATCAATATAAACAATTGGACATTTTCATCTTTTTCTCTCTCTTTTTTTTAAGTGACTTTAATTCACTTTTGGAAGTTAGGGTTCACATCAAGCCTTGTTCTGCTCCTTGTGGTGGGGATGAACAGGAGGCCTTAAGTGGAGAATGTGGGGAGGGGAAAAGAAGACATCTTCCCTACTTAGTCACATAGCACAAAGGCTTGAAATCTGAGGCATTCTGGTGCAGGTGCTAAGGTTGTAAGCTCAGCCAGGGCAGGGGCTGGTCTTTAACTTGTCTGGTATGTTCCCAAGTGCTTAGTACAACCCCCGCCTAACACGTCATAATCAATCAAAGCTGTCCAAGACGGTGTAAGCTTTTGTGGGCAGGGAATGACACTGTTTATTGCTATTGCTATAGTGTACTCTCCCAAACGCTTAGTACAGGGCTCTGGAAACAGTAAGCGCTCAATAAATATGATTGCTTGAATCAATGAATGAATACCTAGCTCTAGGTTCAGGACCAGGGCAGTGGATGTACACTCCTGGGAATTTTAACATCAATGCGATCGCTGCCCTGCTGTTCTCCTTTCAGCAGCTCCATAGTGTTGAAACTGGTACGGCAAAGAGAAGTGGAACAAGCTGTTACCCCCTTAGGGACTGCGTCTCTGCCGGAAGCAGGTTCGATTATGCTTCCTGCAGAGACAAAGTGAAAGGGCGGAGGGAAATGGTTTAACCCTCTGTAGCACGGGAGGAAACTACTGGAACCTCAGGACCTCTGCCCCCAAGCAGGAGTTCAATAGCTTTAATTTGCTTTTGCAGTAAAAATAAGGGGTTTTTGTTAATGTCCTTAAAAAAATAACATGGCTAAACCTCCATTTCAATTTTCATATAAGGAACGTGTTAGAGCGCCTCCCACATCCTTTCATCTGGGGAGAAAAATCCAAATATTTAGGAGATGTTTAGCTCTGTCCCTTTCTTTTTGTTGCCGACTCTGCATCCTGTGGAGAATTTCCCTTTCTGTCCATCTGACCCTTCTGATTTTTCAGGAGACTTGCAGTATTTGTACCTGCAATGCATCCGGCTACCAGTAAAGTAGGTGATGCAGTGTCTTCTGAAATCTCCCTTGAAACTTTAATACGATTAACTCGTAATCTCTGTCAACATGGATGAAGCACTGACTAAAAGATTATTCAGCAGGTCAAGGGACAGGCCTGCTTGAAACCACAGTAGCACTTGATAATAATTATAATAATGATGGTACTTTTTAAGCGCTTACTATATGCCAAGCACTGTTCTAAGCGCTGAGCACTGTTCTAAGCACTGATCTAAGCTCTGTCGTCTTCCGCTCTGTCGTCTTCCTCTCCTTCAGTTCCCACATCACATCAACCTTTTATTCCCAGGTGTGCCGACCCTACTTTTACACACTCGTAAACCCTTGATTTTTTGTCCATTTGCATCTTTCTACGGAAATTCTTTCATCCCAGAAAATGGAGTTAGGGAGTTGTTAGCTTGAGCAGATGAGTATCTCTTTCAGTGCTGCGATTGCTTACAAGACGTGACTAATTTTGCACATACTTGCTGATAACCTCATCTTCTCCTAGTGCCAACTAGCTGGGATGCTATAGGATCTCTGGAGATTTCGAAAGAAGAAAATAGCTGATTTCCTATCAATTTACAAAACTGAATTTGTAACCTGAGGCCCAAGATGGTGTCAAAATCCCTATTGTTGTCCTCAGAGAAGGTGCCACTGATGATGCAATTTGCCTCTTGGTATGTAACTGAAAAGGCCAATTGGGGGTGGGGGGGCATTTGTATAGGCTGCATCGTACTCACGAGCACACGCATGCACAAACATGTGCATACAAACACACACTTCTTATAAGGGTTCTTTTAGATAACGGCATTGCCATTCTTGATTGAATTACACTCTGTGGGTCCACCTGTGTCCACTGAATCCCAGTTTTCCACTGAATCCCAGTTTTCCACTGAGAAACATCACTAGTGGAGGCTTTGTTTTACTGTATCCTTAAAATGTTCACTCTCTTGTCCTTCATCACTCAATCAATAGTATTTGGTGAGCACCTACTGGGTGCAGAGCACTGTACTAGGCTCCTGGGAGAGTAAACTAAAATTAGTAGACATGTTCCCTGCCCTTAAGGATCTCACAATCTAGCAGGGGAGACAGACAATAAAATATAAATAAGAGAAGGTAATAGAGCATAAAGATATGCTCACAAATGGTGTGGGGGGTTATGAGTACTCAAGTGTTTAAATGGTTCAGAAGTGCTGAAACTGTATTATACTCTGCCAAGTGCTTAGAACAGTGCTCAGCATATGGTAAGTGTACAATAAATACCATCGAGGATGGTGACAGATGGGAGATGAGGCTGAGAGTTTAGAAATTAATTGGGGACTCAATCCCAGAGGGGCTTTGGAGATGGGGAGAGGAGGTGTCTCTCACTTGCAAAGGGGGAAGGAGCTCCAGAAGGAAGAAGAGTGGGGTGAGAGGTTGGCCACAGGACAAGATAGAATGATGCAGAGTAAGCAGGTGGGCATGAGGGGAATGAAGTAAACCTGGGTTGTTGGGGTTTTGTTTTTTGGGTTTTTAAAAATATATATGCAAAACCTCATACATAAGGCTGAAAGGTGACCTGGACTACTCTAACAGATGAGCTTCCCTTTACCTGCTGTCCTGATACTGATGAGGATGATGCTGCAAAACATCCTGCAGGAAGCGCTCCATCAAACTAGTCGTGCTCACCTGGCGCCTGCAGTATGTGGCAAAGCGTCTATGCTCAGGGCTGAAAATGTGCTGCAAAGACAAAGAGCCTTGGTCATTTCACTGGCATGACTCCGGAAGGGATCAACTCTTTACAGAAATGTACAATACAAGGGAGAAGAAAGAAGTTGCTAAATTTTCTTATAAATTCTCTAGAGAGGTGGGAAAAATCTTCCCTTAGTCACTCCTGTTCAACTCCTCCTACTATCTGCCTGACGATAAATTTTTTTATGTTAAGTGCTTACTGTGTGCCGGGCACTGTATTAAGTGCTGGGGTAGATATCAGTGACTCAGGATGGACATAATCCCTGTACCATATAGGGCTCACAGTCCTAATCCCCATTTTACAGATAAGGTAACTGAGGCCCGGATAAATTCGGTGACTTGCCCAAGGTCACACGACAGACGAGAGGCAGAGCCAGATCTAGAACTCGGGTCTTCTGACTCCCAGGCTTGTCCTCTTTCCTCCAGGCCATGCTACTTCTCAGTGGGGCTGGGTGGTATTATTTATACAATTCAATAATCCTGTTTTGAATGTAAAAACTCTCTGATCTCAACTTTCCTACCTCTGATGCACACTTAAGGAATTTGCCCCACCTTGCAATACCCTACCCTCCTCAGCTTTGCTTTGCAAACCATGTTTCTCCTCTCTTGTAAAACTCTCAGTCAATTAGGCAATCGTATTTATTGAGCACTCACTGTGTGCAGAGCACTCTACTGAGTGCTTGGGAGAGTACAATAGAAGAGAGTTTTTAGACCTGCTCCCTGCCCCTAAAAAGCTTACCCTCACATGCCACCTCCTCCAAGAAGGCTTCATTAGCTTAATGCATGACCTGTACACAGTAAGTGTTCAATAAATACCAGTGATTGATTGGTTGGTTCTATTCTCACTGCATATTCAGTTTACGCTTATAGTTGCCTCCAGAAGACAAAGACATTGTCTATACATTTTCACCAACTCTTAGGAGAGACCTCTGCACACAACAGACCTTCAATAAACACTATCTGAATTAATGACACCACTGAGAAACATAAAAGAGTCCTTTGATTGGCATGGAGAAGTCCAGAGGGCCAAAATGATTAGAATTTCCAACCATTCAGAATGTTTCTTATATCTTCATTTGGGAAACAACATGGCCACTCAAGACACTAAGCAGAGTTGTTTCATTGTCAGCATTCACCCAGATCTCAAATACCCAACCAACTGTTAAGCCGTCAAGTATCAAACAAAAATTACAATATGAAATATCATATATGAAAACCTGAGATAAAATTTCCTTTTTAACATTCCCTTCCGCCTGGCGCTTAGCGGACTTTCTCCAAAGGGACAGATAATAAACAACCCTCATGATTCCTAATTGTTTTCTTAATTATTTATTTTTGAAAGAGGAAAGATGATCACTTCCTAGCAAATGAGCTAGTGTATTAGACTGGACAACTGCTGTGGCTATCCAAAAGCCATTTCCAAGCATGAAGAGGAAAACGCAGATTAGAGATAGCTCCTATTCTTAACTTCTTTTATGAGTCTCAGTCCTCACCTGTTGCAGGTTATTGTAATGCACGTGACAACAGTTGCAATACCCTCTCCTGCTACTGGACACGCTAAGGCCAGACTGCTCCTGATTCAGCACCATCACACTAAAAGGGGAAGAAAAAATGACAAGCATCACAGAACGTCCTGCTCGTATTTAGCAGTTCTCTTGAATCAATATTAGAGGACAGGAACTCACTCCAGCTCCTCCACCTCCCCGTCCCCACGCTCCAAGTAGTGAGAGCTGGAGCTGATGGGGCCGCCGGGAGTCATCCATCCCATCATCAACAGTAGTTGCAGTGACTTCCAGAGGAGGAGGGTCTGTTGAAAAGAAAGTTAGTCACCGGCACTTTCAGCTCTGACAACGAGGCCATCGAGTTGGCCGAGAATTGGTGACTAGTTTTGCTATCAGGGAGGGAGTGAGATTGGTGGGGGGGGGGGAAGATAAGGGGAAATGGGACCTGACTTTCAAAGGACATATGTGTGTGAGTGTGTGCGCGCGCGCGTACGCACACAACTTCCTTCTTGGTGAATTTCCCCATGGAATTGCCACCCAGAGGAAAATACACAATGAATATCCATAAGAAACAAAACTTGCACTTTATCCCTAAGAAGGTGGAAATCCACAGTTTCCTCCTCTGACTTCACCCTGCCCCAGGAGTTAAGACTCCATGTCCTCTCTTTCTGGAAGCAAGTTATCACAGCCCCCAGTCATTGTTAAATATTGCTATTGGGTAACAGTATTTACGGAGCAGCCACTATGTACAGGGTACTAAATTAAGCATTCTGGTAAATTATGAAAGGAATTTCGAGACTCGGGGTCTTAAGAGTTTAAAGGAGAGGCAGGTCAAACTCAAAAACATACACAAATACAGATACATAAAAATCCAAACAACAAAAACAGGGAAACAATGTATGCACAAAAATATATACAGGGTGAATCTATATAAAATGAATTGGCCATATATATTTATATGGTTAATTCATTTTAACAAGACAGATACTCTGTTAATGGGATGTTACAGTGCCTGTGGGGGAGTGGGGGGGAGAGCAAGTGTACTTGATGTTAAGTTGGAAAGACCTGACAAAATTCCCAAGAGAATCTTAAGGACGTGGGACAATCCTTTTACAGAAAAGGGCATTCCAGGGAGGGAGGAATGGCATTTGCAATGGTCTAGGATGTTCAAGCAGGATGGAAAGTAGATGTGTTAGGCTGGAGAGGAGTGCATTGAATGAGGTAAAGTAGTACAGGAAGATATTTGGGAAAGATCAGGCCGTTGGTGGAGGGTCTTAAATTGGATCATCAGGCATTTAATTATTTGAACAGCAAACTGGAGCTCCCCTAGGCTTCTAAGAAAGGAACATTACAAAATACATAAACAAAATGACCCTTGAGGAGGAGGATTCTTGAAGCAGTGGGTGGGATGGGGTTGAGAAAGGGAGGTGCAGCAGTAGCAGTAATAACATTTATGAAGCACTTAACTGTGTGCGAAGAACTATAGTAAGCGCTGAGAGAGAATACCCAGGTGGGAATTAGACACAATCACTGTCTTTTGTGGGGCTGACAGTCTGAGAGAAAGGGAGGCCTAAAAGGAGGCTACTGCTGGAATCCAGGTGTGAAGTGATGGGCCTGGAGAAGGGTCAGAGAGTCATTTAGACTTGGTGATAGGATGAATATAGAATGAACCCCAAATCCTCCTACCTCTCCTCCCTTCTCTCTTTCTACCACCCACCCCGCACGCTCCGCTCCTCCGCCGCCCACCTCCTCACCGTCCCTCGGTCTCGCCTATCCCGCTGTCGACCCCCGGGCCACGTCCTCCCGCGGTCCCGGAACGCCCTCCCTCCTCACCTCTGCCAAACTGATTCTCTTCCCCTCTTCAAAACCCTACTTCAAACTCACCTCCTCCGAGAGGCCTTCCCAGACTGAGCTCCTCGTCTCCCTCTACTCCCTCTACCACCCCCCCTTCACCTCTCCGCAGCTTAACCCTCTTTTCCCCCCATTTCCCTCTGCTCCTCCCCCTCTCCCTTCCCATCCCCTCGGCACTGTACTCGTCCGCTCAACGGTATATATTTTCATTACCCTATTTATTTTGTTAATGAAATGTACATCGCCTCGATTCTATTTAGTTGCCATTGTTTTTATGAGATGTTCTTCCCCTCGACTCTATTTATTGCCATCGTTCTCGTCCGTCCGTCTCCCCCGATTAGACCGTAAGCCCGTCAAACGGCAGGGACTGTCTCTATCTGTTGCCGACTTGTTCATTCCAAGCACTTAGTACAGTGCTCTGCACATAGTAAGCGCTCAATAAATACTATTGAATGAATGAATATGACGGCAACTGAAAGAAGTACTGCTGATGGGGAGCTAGGGAAGGGGGGAAGGCAGGGGGTTGACTTTTAGACAGCTCTAATTTTAGATAAGCAAGGGGACAACCAAGAGGAAATTTCCCAGAGTCGAGAAGAAAAATCAATCTGTGGGGAAGAGAGGAGCAGCAGGTGAGGGTGAAAAATGTCAATCTGAAAGTCAGGAGCAAATCAGGAACAGTTGAAACCCTGCGGACTGAAGCACTGTCCAAGGCCATGACTGGAGGGGGAAAGAGCAGAAGGCCCAGAACTGGGAGTCTTTTGTACCTCAGTACCACCATTCTTCCCGACTCATGCCAGGTTTGCTAAGCCCGTAATTCTAAGGCTTTCTGCTTGCATCTCCTCTACTGGAGATTGCCCTTCTGCTCTCATCAAATCCCAGCTTCGTTGGTTGCGTAAAGGAATAATGGAACTTTTAGGTCACTGTGGGATGAGAAAGTTTAAGTAACATATTATCTTAGTGTAATTGTGCTGATACATCACTGGGTGATTTAGGATTCTGCATTCTAATGGTTTCTCTTTCTAAGGAAAACTGCCTTCTGACAAATTTCGTCAGCACAGTTTTCTGTGCTCCTCCATTTTACCCCCACAGATTGTCAGTTTATGAAAAGTAGACACATAGCATGGCCTAGTGAATAGAGCATGGGCCTGGGAGCCAGAAGGACATGAGTTCTAATCCTAGCTCCACCACCTGTCTGTGTGACCTTGGGCAAGTCACTGCACTTCTCTGCCTCAGTTTCCTCACCTGTAAAATGGGGATTAAGACCGTGAGCCCCATGAGGGACATGGACTTTGCCCAACCTGATGACCTTGTATCTACTCCGGCATTTAGTACAGTGCCCGGCACATAGTGAGTGCTTTAACAAATACTAATAACAAAAATAGAGCGTGATCCTGTAATTTGGGGTGTTATGATGCAAGCAGAGCAGGCGGGCTATCATTCGACCATTGAAAACACAGTTATTAAGCTCCCTCATGAGGGAAAAAATCATAGCTGGTCCATTACTTCAACAGTTGAAATGGGCTGTTATTAACTAGCAGTAACTCTCTCACCTGCTATCACACTCAACTCCCGAAGAGGTTTCAACCCCTTGCCTTCCAGCACCTGTAAGAAAACAATCGGTGAGACAAAACTGGAACTAAAATGGTACGACCGAATCAACTTGATCTTTCTCTCTGCATCCTGTCGTTGCCGCCACCAACAAAATAAAACAAATGCCTCTCCTTTTATTTGAACAAAGCATTCTGAATTACAAAGTGCAACCATTTTTAAACTGCTAAAACTCAAAGGGGTTTAAAAAATAAGATTGAGTTCCTGTAAATGCTTACTTTGCAGCATATGCAAAGAGCTCCTTTAATGAAAGGCAACCTACAAGAGCTCCTCCGAACAACTTCAGAAACTAACCGAGATTAGGAAAATGGCACAGGGAGGTCACGTCGCATTGCAGACAAGTTCCTAAATCTGAGGCCCGCAAACACTGTTACCAGCTCACAAAATTTTAAATAGCTCTTCCCAACTTATCACTGTCCAAATACAAATTTGAAAGCCGTCAGCAACACTGCTGGAAAGCAACAGCCAAACACTAGAGGTCATAATTTCCAATTTTCTATAAATTTTTTCCTATAAGGCACAGCGTTTAGTTGAGCATCGGGCTTCTAATTCCAGAAGTGAATCTCCCTGGGCTCCCCACTACCCTATTCAGATTAGATACACTATTTCTAAAAGGTAGCAAGCATCTTACCTAGTGCTGAAGAAGCAGAGGTCTCTTTAGCTGCCTTAGTTTTCTTAAACATCTGCAAATCAAAATAAAACTGTAAAAATAGTATATCCAAAGACATAATATGAAACATTATTGTTTTATGTTCATTTGTTTTCACTGTGCAAGCATGATTTCTCCTGTTTTAGGTATTACTTTACCCAATTTAGACTCATGGGCCACAGACAATGACTTAATTTGATCTTCTATTCAAATGCTAAAGTGCCTTTTACACAGGTGTCTAATAAACAATGACACTACAGTAATGAGAATCGTAGTCCACTACTAATTTGAACACTAAGTATATAATATTGTGACAAATTATAGACAAAGCAACTTAACCGGACTTTTCAATATCCCAAGGGGGCAGAATTTTAGCCTCGGTGATAAAAGTATATAAAATTCCTAACATCACAAACCACTTCGCAATTGAAAATTCACTAAATCTACCAAGTTGATTTAACAAGGATACTAAAGTCATTGCTGAAAGGCTATCTGGATCTCTATCTCTAATCGTCGACCCCTTGCTCGCGCTGTCTCTTGCATGCAATCTCTCCCTCTTCCTATCTGATAGATCATGGCTCTCCCCATCTTCAAAGCCCTACTAAAATCATACCTCCTCCCAGAAGCCTTCCTTGACTCTCCTCTCCTCTCCAATCCTTATTTTCCTGCCCTTCTGCGTTACCTATGACTAACATCACCTATTCAGTTAAGTGCATAACCCCTAAGTACTTTGATATTCAGCCCAACCACAGCACTTATGTTTGTATTCTTATATCCTATTTGCAATTTATTTTACTCTGTCTACCCAACAGGACTGTAATAATAATAATAACAATAATAATGACATTGTTAAGCACTTACTATGTGCAAAGTACTGTTCTAAGCACTGGGGAGGATACAAGGTGATCAGGTTGTCCTATGTGGGGCTCACAGTCTTCATCCCCATTTTACAGATGAGGGAACTGTGGCCCAGAGAAGTGAAGTGACTTGCCCAAAGTCACATAGCTGACAAGCGACTGAGCCAGGATTTGAACCCTTGACCTCTGACTCCCAAGCCCGTGCTCTTTCCACTGAGCCATGCTGCTTCCTCAATGGCAGAGATGTGTCTACCAATTATATTGTACTCTCCTGAGCACACAGTACTCTGCGCATAGTAAACATTAACTAAATATCACTGACTGATTGATAAAAAGATGGGGAAGATTGCAGTAAAGAACACAGAAAAGTAGCTTGGGAGAAATTAGATTCAGGCATTGAGATTAACCGCCACATTCATAGTAAAGATGGCAGGAAGTCAAGGGTGGTTTTACTAAACATCTTATTTTTAAAAAGGCCCATTTAGGAACCCAGGGCCCAAACAGCCCTCTGGTTTGTTACTGACTCCAACTCCTTCTCATCATCGCCACCATCAGCAGGATTCACTGCTCAACTATGAGAAATAACATCCACATCACCTCTGCAGCACCTAGTTCCTTAGTTCGACAGAGCTAGTGCACAGACTTATTGTAATTAAAATTAATTTGTGTTGTAGAGAAGTTGCAGTCTATGCATTTTGTGGGTAATGCTCCAGAACCAGGTTGTGCATGATCCTCTACTTGTGCTGTTGCCTTAAAAGGTAATGGTGTTATAAATATTATTGCATTTGTTAAGGGCTTAGTATGTGCCAGGCACTGTAATAAATGCTGGGGTGAATATGAGCAATGCAAGTTGGAAACAGTCCCTGTTCCCCGTGAGGCTCACAGTCTCAATCCCCATTTTACAGATGAGGTAACTGAGACACAGAGAAGCCAAGTGACTTGCCCAAGGTCACACAGCAGACAAGTGGCAGATCTGGGATTAGAACCCAGGTCCTTCTGACTTCCAGGCCCCTGCTCTATCCACTGTGCCATACTGCTTATCAGATTGTATTTGCTAAATTTTGATAATGTTAGAATTCTATTAATTAACATTAGCTAGAGTGTGTGGACATTCACTTAGTCTTGAAATAAAGGGTAAATACCAAATACAAAATCATTTTGTCTAAATTTGAACCGAAGCTTAGTTCATTTGCCTTCTCTCATATGTATCAAGAATACATTCAGCACAAATATTAAATAAAGCTCATCCTATTTTGAAGCACTCAAAACTTTTAACCCAGGCAAATGGGCCAAGTTTCTATTTTAAGGTTAAGGCGTTTAAGGTTAAAGCTTAACTTCAAAGAGACACTACCAGACACCAACCTTGGCATTACCCTTCAAGGATTTCAGATGCTGGACATCTTTCTTCTCGATGGGCCCAGTCTCTGCAGGCATCTAGGTTGGCAACCTAGCAACCACCAAAAACATCTTGGTAACTGGGCATATGTCAATTGTCCATATTCCAGGAAAGATATGGTTTACTTTTGCAACTCATCAGTTCTTTTAAGTTTGGTGACGGGAGAAAATGTTTCCAGTTTAATGGGCTGTCGTATATTTAATAGGATATGCTTGGTTTTAACAATGAGGACATTACTTCCTTCTTTTCTATTTCACAGGCAATCAGAATCCCCTTGGGACTTTAATGCTGATGGGGTGAAAATACGGTGTCCTCCTTCATCCAGACTAGAATCCAGTGGGAACTAGGAAGCCCATGGCTAAGAAATGCATTAGCCAAATCTCTGGGCCATATATGGGCCCCTAAGGACAGTAGGACTCCAGACTATGAGGGGGGGGGAAGAGAAGGGAGGAGGAGAGCTGAGAAGGCAGAGGGGAGGAGAGGTGACCCACTGACCAAGCAATACCTTTTGGACTCACTCCTTCCCCGGCCCTACTGGCCTGCCCCAAGATCCACCACCCTTTCCCTCCTCCAAATTCCTCCTGAAAACTTACTTCTCCTGCAAAACCTTCCAGTGGCAGTCTCTCAAAGAAGAACTCTCCTTGGAGGAAAACAAGAAAAATAATTAACAATATTTTCAAACTTCTATTGTTTAAATTATTCTTTCTGGCCTTAAACTGCAAGTTATCTCTCAATATCATTTAGTCTGGTGCACTTGCATAATGGTGGTCACTAACTCACTATTTAGTGAGTGGTCACTAACTCATCATTTATTTTGAGATTTTTGAGGGATTTTTTAAATGTACTTGTTAGTAAGAATAATTCTGGAATGTATTAAGCGCTTACTGTGTGTCAGGTACTGTACTAAAGCGCTGGGGTGGATACAAGCAAATCGGGTTGGACTCAGTCCCTGTCCTGCACGGAGCTCACAGTCTCTATCTCCAATTTGGAGATGAGGAAACTGAGGCACAGAGAAGTGAAATGACTTGCCCAAGATCACACAGCAGACAAGTGGCAGAGTCGGGATTAGAACCTACAACCTTCTGACTCACAGGCCCGTGTTTTATCCACTATGCCATCCTGCTTTCCTAGTGCTTACTCTGTGCCAGACACTGCAATAAGTGTGGAGTAGATACCAAATAATCTGATAGGACAAAGTCCCTCTCCCCTATGGGACTCACAATATAAATCAGAAAGAGGAGGCTTTAATCCCTATTATACAGATGAGAAGTTAAGCAACTTGCCCAACATCACAGAGCAGGCGAGTGGCGGAGTCAGGATTAGAACCCAGCTCTCCAAACTCCCAGGCCCGAGCTCTTTCCACTAGGCCATGCTGCTTTCCTCAAGCTTGTAGATATTTCATTCTTACTGTAACAGAACTTATCTCTAGAGTTGGCTTTATTGAGTTAAACAGAAGAGGGGAGTCTGAAATAAACAACCAGTCAATGAGAATTAGGTGAAGGATAAGAAAGAAAGCAGAAGATAATAAAAGAACAGCCTGTTTTGCCACAGCATGGCTTTCCTTATGTGCTTTGGACAGAATGCTACTGCGGAACTGAGGAGTGCTCTTGAGACGACATGCTTCTATCTCGATAAGATATGACGTGCCATCAGAAGAACCTGTTTTGCTCATGGGAGCGGTGTTATCAAAAATGCCATGAGTATCCCAATAATGAGTCAATCACCATATTTACAGTCTAAATTCTGATAACCACAAAAAAAGCCTGCAATATCGTGCTAATATTTTTCACTACAATAGGCCATTTGCTTCAGTGAAAGAGCACAGGCCTGCCTGGGCGTCAGAGGATTTGGGCTTCTAAAACACTTGCCTACTGCGTGACCTTGGGCAAGTTATTTAACTTCTCTGGGCCACAACTTCCTTATTTGAAAAATGGGGATTAAATATCTGTTCTCCATCCCATCTAGACTGTGAGCAACATATGATACAGAGACTGCGTTCCATCTATCTCATATCTACCCCAGCATTTAGCTCAGGACTTGGCACATACGAAGCATTTAAAGAATCAATCAATTAAACTCACTGAGCACTTAATGGGTGCCGAGCACTAAGTGCTTGGGAGAGTAAAACGTAATAGTGGGTAGACACGTTCAATACCTAGACTTTTATTCACGAGGAGTACTAGGCAAGGGGAGAAGAATCCTTAAAGTCAGGATACCAAACCATGCATTCCACGGGGTCTTATCTTCTCTTCTTAGATCTTTGCTAATTTACACTTATACTTTATTCCTACATCCTGCATAGTATTGAGTGTGTCTCTACAAAGTAGGCAAGTTTCAGGGAGGTAATTATCCTGAACGTGTTTCTATCCTGGGCACTAAACATTAGTAACAACCGCCTCTGTGTAAGACATAAGGAAAATGTACAGCCCTAGTTTATCTCGAAGCTCCTTGTGGGCAGGGGATGTATCTACCAACTCTGCTGTATTGTAATAATAATAATAATGATAATAGTGGCATTTGTAAAGCACTTACTATGTGCCAGGCACTGTACTAAGTGCTGGGGTGGATACATTCAAGTTGGGACTTACAGTCTTTCTTAACTGCCACTTTACAGGTGAGGTAACTGAGGCACCGAGAAGTGAAGTTACTTACCCAAGGCCACACAGCAGTTAAGTGGTGGAGGCAGGATTAGAACCCAGGTCCTTCTGACTCCTGGGCCTGTGCTCTATCCACTATGCCTCTCCTAGGCGCTTAGTAATCTGCATGCATAAAGCGCTCAATAAATACCACTGATTGATTGATTTGACTGAGCCTACTTCCGAAAACCCAACTGTAGCCACTTCTGGCCAACTGTCAGAGTACCTTTTGCTTTGTCCATATTCCTCAATTGCACCTTCCAACCCCTGCCTGTCTTGAAATGGCCTTGAAACAATCCCCAGAGTTCCCCAAAAACAAGATATGGACATAATCTAATGTACAATCTTGTATACTTATTGTGTGCTCCCAAGAATCCAGTACAGAGCTTTGCACAAAGAAGGTGCTCATTAAACACTGACGACACCATAGCGATGAGGATATATAGCAGCAGGATGAGAGAAGGGAAAACTGCCCTGCAAAACGGGCTATCGATAATGCAGGGTCCTGGGACAATGGGAAGGTGCAATATGCATGACCGAGTAATCTTACGATCAAAACACCCAATCACCACAAGGGATACCCATGCCTACCAGGTCACCTCAGAGAGGGAGCAATGTAAGAAGAAGGATTTATTGGAGAGGAAGGTAAATCCACTCTCTAAACCTATCTATCCTTCCACCACTTCTGGGCTGCAAAATACTGCGCTTAGAACTGTACTCTGCACATAGTAAGCGCTTCAAAAATGCCATTATTATTATTGGCTTGCCCCACGGCTACCGAACCATTAGTGCTGATCCTCAAATATGAATCATACAGCTGGAAGGGAGCCCAAAAGGTCACCCAATTCTACCCCTAATAATGAATCTGCTAACGCTATTATTGTCTTTCAAACTGCTGATTACCTTGCCTCGGGTAAAAACTTCCTGTATGTTGAACTGCTGGTTAACCATAAAAATAATAAGGATAATAATGGTGCAGAGCACTCTAGGCATTCTAACCGATAGGTTTTCAAAATGGGGGGATGGAAAGAATCGTAGAATAGAGAAGCAGAGTGGCTCAGTGGAAAGAGCATGGGCTTGGGAGTCAGAGGTCGTAGGTTCTAATCCCGACTCCGCCACTTGTCTGCTGTGTGACCTTGGGCAAGTCACTTCTCTGTGCCTCAGTTACCTCGTCTATGAAAATGGGGACTAAAAAAAAAAAATGTGAGCCCCACATGGGACAATCTGATTACTCCAGATCTACCCCAGCGCTGAGAACAGCGCTCTGCACATAGTAAGCGTTTAACAAATACCAAAATTATTATTATTAATCATGGAAGAGTTCCTTGGGAGTTACAGAGTACAGAGCTGCAGGACCCGTCAACGGCCATTTGACAGTGGCGGTGGCAAAGTGCGAGGACCTATGTGAAACACAATCAACATACCTTCTCGTGCCTCTTATTCTCGCTCTAGCTCTTTCCCCCGATCTCCCATGACCTTTAAATATGCTACCAGAGAAGAAAGAAACACTGTCGTCTTTTGGGATCAAGATGATACTGGGAGGGAGAGATGGAGGAATGAGGGTCCTAGGAGGGTACAGGGGCTTGAAATGTTTGAAGGGCATTCACCTAGATTCAGTCGCTCAAGTACGAGCCAGTTTTGGAAGAAAACCAGTTTGTACAGTGGCTACGCAGGTACCCAGGAAACAACTTCTCTTGAAGTGAGCGGTACGTCGCTTCCCCTACAAAACTGAGGAATAATTACGTTTTTCCTCTGGGAGTTCAGGGCTGATTTTTGGCAACATACAAAGGATTCAAAAACAGGATTTTGGTAGCCTGCTCTCATTTTTCCAAAGTGCTTCCATACTCCTTATCTCAAACTGTCCTCACATCCCGGTATTTCAACCCCCATTTTACAACGGACACACAGCAGAAAAGCTGGCAATAGAATCCAGATTGTGACTCCCAAATCCACACTCTTCCCACTAAATCACCCTGTCTCAACACCGTATTTGAGCACTTTCTGGGCAGAGCCTTCATCGGACTGTGAGCCCGTCGTTGGGCAGGGACTGTCTCTGTTGCCGAATTGTCCATTCCAAGCGCTTAGTCCAGTGCTCTGCACACAATAAATACGGTTGAATGAATGAATAAATGAATGACTGCTCAAAATACAAGATTTTTCCCACCCAAACGGGCACGTGGACGGCCATAAGGCTGTGCAACTGTGGGCAAGTCACTTCACTTCTCTGTGCCTCAGTTTCCTCATCTGTAAAATGGGGATTAACTGTGAGCCTCACGTGGGACAACCTAATGACCTTGTATGAGAAGCAGCGTGGCTCAGGGGAAAGAGCCCTGGCTTGGGAGCCAGAGGTCATGGGTTTGAATCCCGGCTCTGCCATCTGTCAGCCGTGTGACCGTGGGCAAGTCACTTTACTTCTCTGGGCCTCAGTTCCCTCATTGGTAAAATGGGGGGGGTGAAGATTGTGAGGTTCATGTGGGACAACCTGATTACCCTGTACCTACCCCAGCGCTTAGAACAGTGCTCTGCATATAGTAAGCGCTTAACAAATACCCACATCATTATTAGAACAGTGCTCTGCACATAGTAAGCGCTTAACAAATACCCACATTATTAGAACAGTGCTCTGCACACAGTAAGTGCTTAACAAATACTCACATCATTATTATGATTATTATTATAAGGGAGACCCTTCAAGTCAGTTTCTGCTCAGGGGAAAGAAGGTGGTACCCGAGGGGGAAAGCTGCTTCTTCAGGGTTGGGAGAAGGGGACCAGGATACCACGCCCCCGAGGTACCTTATTCATTCAATCGTATTTATTGAGCGCTTACTATATGCAGAGCACTGTACTAAGAGCTTGGTATGGACAATTCGGCAACAGATAGACACCATCCCTGCCCAATAACGGGCTTATTAACGGGCTTAACCCCAAAGGCTGAAGCCGAGGAGCAAAGGGAAGCAGCGTAGCTCAGTGGAAAGAGCCCGGGCTGGGGAGTCCGAGGTCACGGGTTCGAATCCCAGCTCTGCCACTGGTCGGCTGTGTGACTGTGGGCAGGTCACGTCACTTCTCTGGGCCTCCGTGACCTCATCTAATAATAATAATATTTGTTAAGCGCTTACTAGGTGCCGAGCACTGTTCTAAGCGCTGGGGGAGATACAGGGTCATCAGGTTGTCCCCCGTGGGGCTCACACACTTTTAAAATGTAAAATGGGGATGAAGACTGTGAGCCCCACGGGGGACAACCTCATTACCTTGCATCTACCCCAGCAGCGCTTGGCACATAGTAAGCGCTTAATCGATCCCAACGTTATTATTATCATTCCCCTGGGCCTCGGTCACCTCACCAGAAGTGGGGGACTACGAGTGCGAGCGCTCTGCGGGGGTATACCAAATATTTTTATATATATTTACATATATACATGTGTGTCTATATATACATATTTGGTATACCAAATTCCAACATTATTATCATTGCCCTGCGTCTACCCCAACGCCACGGCGGCTCTGCCGCTCGCCTTGCTGCGGCTCCTCGCCCGGGTCACTTCGCGGGGCCGTAAACTCGTCGACCGCAAGACGGGGAGGGAAGCGGCGGCCGTCCCTCTCACGCCGTCGCCTCCCCCTGCCGATCTATGGCCCTCGAGCCACCTCGGCGCCGGGCGCACGGCACAGGCTGAATGGAAAAATGATTATGAGTGCGCTGGGCACACAGGACAAGCCGAATGGTATGATTATTATCATTAATTATTACTATTGCTGTGAGGAGGACGGGGTTTAAAGGGGGGAAACGGGCGGGCGCGTCGAGGCGCGGGCCCACCCTAACGGCTCCTTCGACGCCTGAGGTGATTCCCGCCTTCGCCCGGTCACGTGGGCGCCGTCACGCGCCCTCCCCCGTCGCGCGCCCCGTCACGTGCGCGCGCGCGGGGCACCCTAACGGCTCCTTCGACGCCTGAGGCGCTTCCCGCCCTCGCCCGGTCACGTGGTGGCGTCGCGCGCCCCCCCCGGTCACGTGCGCGGGGCACGTGGGGGCGTCGAGGCCCGGGCCCCCCCCCCCCAACCGCACGGCTCCCTCGACGCTTCCCGCCCTCGCCCGGTCACGTGGGCGCCGTCACGCGCACGCCGTCAGGGCCGCGCGAGGGCGGGAAGGGGGCCCCAAAGGCGGGGCGGCCCGCACACCTGCCGCAGCCTTGGCGGCGGGGAAGGCCCGGCCCGGCCCGGCCCGGCCCGCTCGTTCCCCGCGGGGGCCGGAACAACCCGGGCGGGCCGCCGGGGTCGCCTCTTTTGGGCTCTGGGTTTTTTTTTTTTCTTTCTGTTTTATTTTCCCGCCGGAAGCGCCGAGGCCCCGCCCCCCCAGGCTGCGCGCGCCGGGGCGGCCTGGAAACGGCCGCGAGGTGTCGCGGCCCCCCCTTCCCCCCGCCCCCCACCCCCAGCGCTCGGCGCGCATGCCCCCTTCCCCGCGCGCGCGCCGAGCCCCCCGAGGCGCCGGCCGCCAGCCGGCCCCGGCCCCCGCCCCCGCCCCCCGCTCCGTTGGCCGACGCTCACCTCCATCGCGGCGCGCGCAAACATGCCCTTCCGGGTCGCGGCCGGGGGGGGGGGGGCGGGGGGCGCGCGGGGAGGAGGGGGGCGCGCGCGCGCGCGTTTCCTCTTCCGGGTCACCGAGGAGGCTGCGCGGCCTCGCCCCGCGCGCGCGCGCGCGCACCCGGGCACTCCAGCCCAGCGATTAAACGCCCCCTAAAATCATGATCGTGATGCCGTTTGTTAAGCGCTTACTATGTGCAGAGCACTGTTCTAAGCGCTGGGGGGGATACAACGTCATCAGGTGGGCCCACGTGGGGCTCACAGGCTTCATCCCCATTTTCCAGATGAGGTCACTGAGGCGCAGAGAATAATAATAATGTTGGTGTTGGTTAAGCGCTTACTAGGTGCAGAGCACTGCTCTAAGCGCTGGGGGAGATCCAGGGTCATCAGGTGGTCCCACGTGAGGTTCACAGTCTTCACCCCCATTTTACAGATGAGGGAACTGAGGCCCAGAGAATAATAATGTTGGTATTTGCTAAGCGCTTACTAGGTGCAGAGCACTGCTCTAAGCGCTGGGGGAGATCCAGGGTTATCAGGTGGTCCCACGTGAGGCTCACAGTCTTCACCCCCATTTTACAGATGAGGGAACTGAGGCCCAGACCAAGTGAAGTGACTTGCCCACAGTCACACAGCTGACAAGGGGCAGAGCTGGGATTCGAACCCATGACTTTCATTCAATAGTATTTATTGAGCGCTTACTATGTGCAGAGCACTGTACTAAGCGCTTGGGATGAACAAGTCGGCAACAGATAGAGACAGTCCCTGCCGTTTGACGGGCTTACAGTCTAATCGGGGGAGACGGACAGACGAGAACAATGGCACTAAACAGCGTCGAGGGGAAGAACATCTCGTAAAAACAATGGCAACTAAATAGAATCGAGGCGATGTACAATTCATTAACAAAATAAATAGGGTAACGAAAATATATACAGTTGAGCGGACGAGTACGGTGCTGTGGGGATGGGAAGGGAGAGGTGGAGGAGCAGAGGGAAAAGGGGAAAATGAGGCTTTAGCTGCGGAGAGGTAAAGGGGGGATGGCAGAGGGAGTAGAGGGGGAAGAGGAGCTCGGTCTGGGAAGGCCTCTTGGAGGAGGTGATTTTTAAGTAAGGTTTTGAAGAGGGAAAGAGAATCAGTTTGGCGAAGGTGAGGAGGGAGGGCGTTCCGGGACCGCGGGAGGACGTGACCCGGGGGTCGACGGCGGGATAGGCGAGACCGAGGGACGGCGAGGAGGTGGGCGGCGGAGGAGCGGAGCGTGCGGGGTGGGCGGTGGAAAGAGAGAAGGGAGGAGAGGTAGGAAGGGGCGAGGTGACGGAGAGCCTCGAAGCCTAGAGTGAGGAGTTTTTGTTTGGAGCGGAGGTCGATAGGCAACCACTGGAGTTGTTTAAGAAGGGGAGTGACATGCCCAGATCGTTTCTGCAGGAAGATGAGCCGGGCAGCGGAGTGAAGAATAGACCGGAGCGGGGCGAGAGAGGAGGAAGGGAGGTCAGAGAGAAGGCTGACACAGTAGTCTAGCCGGGATATAACGAGAGCCCGTAATAGTAAGGTAGCCGTTTGGGTGGAGAGGAAAGGGCGGATCTGACTTCTGACTCCCAAGCACGGGCTCTTTCCACCGAACCACGCTGCTTCTACTCTGTGCGGGACACTGCCCTAAACGCTCGGAGAGTCATTCATTCATCCGTAGTTCTTGAGAAGCAGCGTGGTTCAGTGGAAAGGGCCCCAGCTTGGGAGTCAGAGGTCGTGGGTTCGAATCCCAGCCCCGGCTCCGCCACCTGTCAGCTGTGTGATTTGGGGCAAGTCACTTCACTTCTCTGGGCCTCAGTTCCCTCATCTGGAAAATGGGGATGAAAACTGAGCCCCACGTGGGACAAACTGGTCACCTTGTAATAATAATATTGGTATTTGTTAAGTGTTTACTATGTGCAGAGCGCTGTTCTAAGCGCTGGGGAGGATACAAGGTCATCAGGTTGTCCCACGGGAGGCTCACAGTCTTAATGTGGGTATTTGTTAAGCACTTACTATGTGCAGAGCACTGTTCTAAGTGCTGGGGGAGAGACAGGGTCAGCGGGTTGTCCAACGTGAGGCTCCCAGTTAATCCCCATTTTACACATGAGGGGACTGAGGCCCAGAGAAGTGAAGTGACTTGCCCACAGTCACACAGCTGACCAGTGGCAGAGCTGGGATTCGAACCCATGACCTCTGACTCCCCAGCCCGGGCTCTTTCCACCGAGCTACGCTGTACTGAGCGCTTGGAATGTTTGAGACAGAGGTGGATGGGCAATCACCGGAGGTTCTTGAGGAGTGGGGAGACGGGGACTGCACGTTTTTAGAGAAAAAATGATCCGTGCAGCAGAGTGAAGTATGGACTGGAGTGGAGAGAGGCAGGAGGAAGGGAGGTCGGCAAGGAGGCCTATACGATAGTCAAGGCGGGATGGGATGAGTGTTTGGATCGGCGGCGTAGTTTGGATGAAGAGGAAAGGGTGGATTTTAGTGATGTCGTGATGGGAGAACCGACAGGATTTGGTGACTGATTGAATATGTAGGTTGAAAGAGAGAGAGGAGTCAAAGCCACCTTCAGGCTTGGGGCTTGGGAGATATAAGGAGGATAGCCGTATTAGCTACAGTAATGGGAAAGAGGAGGAGGACAGGGTTTGGGTGGGAAAATAAGGAGCTATGTTATGGACGTGTTTAGTCGGAGGCGGCGGCGGGACATCCAAATTGGGATGTCCTGAAGACAGGAGGAAATACAAGATGGCAGAGAAGAGATGTCAAGGACTGGAGATGTAGATTTGGGAATCATCTCCATAGAGATGGTAGTTGAATCCATAGGGGCAAATAATAGTATAACAACAAGAATAATAATAATAACAGAAGTATAGTTATGTGCTTACTGTGTGCCCGACACTGTACTAAGCACTTGGGTGGATACAAGCAAAACGGGTTGAACAAATGAGTTAATAATGTTGGTATTTGTTAAGCGCTTACTATGTGCTGAGCCTGTTCTAAGCGCTGGAGCACTGTTCTAAGCACGGAGAAGCAGCGTGGCTCAGTGGAAAGAGCCCGGAGTTGGGAGTTGGAGGTCATGGGTTCTAATCCCCGCTCCATCACTTGTCAGCTGTGTGACTTTGGGCAAGTCACTTCTCTGGGCCTCAGTGACCTCATCTGCAAAATGGGGATGAAGACAGCCCCATGTGGGACAACCTGATTACCTTGTATCCCCCCCAGCGCTTAGAACAGTGCTTGGCACATAGTAAGCGCTTACCAAATGCCATCATATATATAAGTGGAGAGTGGAAGGCCGAGTAGGAGCCTGAAAAAGAGACCGAGAAGGAGCAGTCGGAGAGATAGGAGTATCAAGAGCATGGGCCTGGGAGTCAGAATGACCTTGGTTCTAATTCCGGCTACACCCTCGTCTGCTGTGTGGCCTAGGACAAGTCACTTAACTACTCTGTGCCTCAGTTAACTCATCTTTAAAATGGGGATGAAGACTGTGAGCCCCATGTGGGACATGGATTGGGTTCAACCTGATTAGCTCGTATCCACCCCAGCACACAGTAAGTGCTTAACAAATACCATAAACCAAAACAAAACCAAAAAACGAGAAGACAGTGTCAGTGGAAACAAGGTTAGGTAATGTTTCAAGGAGAAGGGAGTGGTCCACAGTGTTGCAGGCAGCTGAGAAGTCAAGAAGAATTAGGATGTAATAGAGGCTGTTGAATTTTCCAAGAAAGTCATTGGTGACCTTAGAGAGGTCCTTATTTATAACCCTTCTATTCTATTCCACGTGGGACAACCTGATCACCTTATATCCCCCCAGCGCTTAGAGCAGGGCTTTGCACATAGTAAACACTTAACAAATACCACTGCTATTATTACATATATATTACCCCTATTTTGTTAATGAGGTGTACATCCCCTTGATTCTATTTATCATGATTAAGTTGTCTTGTTTTTGTCCGTCTCCCCCGATTAGACTGTGAGCCCATCAATGGGCAGGGATGGTCTCTGTCTGTTGCCAAATTGTACATTCCAACTGCTTAGTACAGTGCTCTGCACATAGTAAGCGCTCAGTAAATACTACTGAATGAATATATATACATGAATAATCAAAGTACAGTTAATTTATTCTGATAACACTGTCAATCAATATTACACCTCTTTTTCCCTTATAGACTACGCTCCTTTTGGATGAAAAATATGTCTCATGCTTCTGCTGTACTTAACCAAGCCCTTAAAAAACACATGAAAAACTAATTTAGGTTAGGTCTAGGGTTCCATTGCGTGCCAGAGTACAGTAATTTAATATCTGTCTCCCCCTGTAAACTATAAGCTCCTGGTGGGCAGGAATTGTGTCTGTCAACTCTATTTTATCGCAGTAAGAGTGTTTCCCCTCTCAGGATGGCACCTGGAGTGTTTCCAGTTCTCCAGGCTCTGCTACAGGAGGGAGAGTCAAACAGAGGCCTGCCCTTTCCATTCGTAGCTCGGCCAGTGGTAGCGAGTGGAAGGGCCATCTGCTACGTGTCAAAATTCACAGCCGCGGTATGGGAGAGTTAAGAGCGGAGAATCAAGTTTTCTGCGTGGAAGAAAGCGGTGGTAAACCATTTCCGAATTTCTACCGAGAAAACCCCGTGGATCCACTACCGGAACGATTGCAGATGGAGGTGGGGCGTTCTGGGAGAGAGACGTCCGTGGTGTCGCTAATAATAATAATAATAATGTTGGTATTTGTTAAGTGCTTACTATGGGCCGAGCACTGTTCTAGGCACTGGGATAGACACAGGGGAATCAGGTTGTCCCACGTGGGGCTCACAGTCTTAATCCCCATTTTACAGATGGGGTAACTGAGGCACCGAGAAGTTAAGTGACTTGCCCAAAGTCACACAGCTGACAAGTGGTAGAGCCGGGGTTCGAACCCATGACCTCTGACTCCAAAGCCCGTGCTCTTTCCAGTGAACCACGCTGCTTCTCTGCTATGGGTCAGAGATGATCCGACGGCATAAGACAAGCCAAGGAGGTGTTTAAAACAGTAACTGCTCACTGACTGATATTCAATAAATACCTTTCTGCTGCCACAACCACCCTGACTGGGCGGGGAATATGTCTATTGTTTTTTTGTATTTTCCTAAGCGCTGAGTACATTTCTCTGCACACTTTAAGCCTTCAATAAATACACCCGAATGAACATCATCACTACTACTACAGTTACAACTATGCATTATCCAGGAGTGAAAATAATAAAATAAATTGAGATTACAGACTTCATCAAGTCATCATAATGGCAATTATGGTATTTGTGAAACGCTTCTTACGTGCCAGGCACTGTTCTAAGCCCAGGAACAGACAGGGAAAATGACCGGAGGACTTTCACAGTAGCTGATATTCTTACCCCGGGAGACGATGATAGCGTTAAATAAAGGGGAGCTTCAGTAGTTCCAGGAGAAGGTAAGAGAAATCACTCCAGCGGCGTCCTCCAACTCCATTACTAACCACAATTTCCAGCAGAGGGCAAAAGGGATAATAGCCACCCAGCAGCAGAAGCAGCTGCAGTTTCTTTTATTAGTTTCTCTTTTATTACTGCTATTCCAATCTGCAATGGATTTTCCAATGCCATTAGTGGCCAACTTCACAGCCCAACTCAGAGTAACCATGGCAGCGGCTGCCATCACTATTTAATTAACTCCCGTTGCTGCTGCTTCTCTAGCCAGCTTCTCTTACAGAGACCCTGCTCCTGCACATAAATCAATGCTTGTTGAATTGGCGGCCCTAGAGGAAAGACCATTGATTAATTTCTCTCCTCCGGAATTAGTTTACCTAATCGGGGAGTTGAACTGACCAAAGCTGGTGGAAAAAATGTTAATGAGATGGCGCTCAGGGCTGTTTTCATTCATTCATTCGTTCAATAGCATTTATTGAGCACTTACTATGTGCAGAGCACTGTACTAAGTGCTTGGAATGGATAATTCGGCAACAGATAGAGACAATCCTTGCCCAGTGATGGGCTCACAGTCTAAACGGGGGAGACAGCAAAGCAAAAGAAAACAAAACAAAAATATTATCAAGATAAATAGAATCAAGGAGATATACACCGCATTAACAAAATAAATTTTAGCCACAGTCACTTTTTTATGGTAGTTGTGTAAGTAGTGACATGTGGCAATCACTCTTCTAAGCACTGGGGTAGATCCAAGTTAATTAGGCCAGATACAGTCCCTGTCCCACATTGGGCTTACAATCAAGTAGGAGAGAGAACAAGTGTTTAATCACCTGTTCAATTTTGCCATTAAGAAACTGAGGCACAGAAAAGTTAAGTGACTTGCCCAAGGTCACAAGTAGGTAAGTGGTGGAGTCGGGATTAGAATCCAAATCCTCCAGCTCCCAGGCACATACTTTATCCATTAGGCCATCCTGCTTCCCATAACATGTTTTTTAATTCCCTAGCAACATTTTAGTCAAAACAAGTAGTCCTAACATTTATTATGGAAGGATTGAGTGGATTGACGTGAATACATATATAAAGGACATTTAAATTATGACCACTAACCAATAATAGGCAAACCAGATGAAGTACTAATTTGGAAGATTGTAGCACCACAACAGTAGAGATGAGATTTTCAAATCAAAGAGCTTTGGCTTAATTTATAAACTATATTTTAAAATAATAATTGCTGCCCAACTGAGTAAACATTTCCAAAATCTCAATCACATTTTCCCCCCTACCATACTCACCCATATCATTATCATTATTATTATTATTATTATTAACTGTACATCAAACCATCCCTATCTTTTCCCTAACCCATAATCATGAACATACATATACTTATACAAGTATGCTCATAATACACTAAATCCACCAAAATATGCCCTTAGTCTTTCCACAATGACATCATCATCATCATCATCATCAGAATTTATTGAGCATCTGCAGTGTGCAAGAACACTGCTTGAGGCGATGGGAGAACATACAGAAGAAAAAGATGCAGTCCCTGCCCTCAATAAGCCACATAAACACATATACATATACAGCCTCTCATCACACAAATTACGGGAATCAGAGAGTCACAAAAACTATCTTTACATAGAGAGAAAGAGCTCAGGCAAAACTAACATTGTTTCCTAGTATAAACCCTACAATCCTTCAGCCCACCCTGCATACACATAACCCATATACCTGCAATGACAATGACAATGCAATGACAGACCCGAGTGAGCCAGGACAGAGGAGTACAGATAGTTGGGGTTTTTTTTGTTTTGGTTTTTGTTTTGTTTTTATGGTATTTCTTAAGCTCTTGCTTTGTGCCAGGGCAGATACAAGCTAATCAGATTGGACACAGCCCATATCCCACAGGTGGTTCCTCGTCTTAATCCCCATTTTACAGTTAAGGCCCAGAGAAGTGAAGTGACTTGTCCAAGGACTCACAGCAGACAAGTGGCGGAGCTGGGATTAGAACCCACCAAGGTCCTTCTGACTCCTTGGCCCTCACTTTATCCATTAGGCCACTCTGATTTTGGATTTTTCCCCCATCTGGTACTGATACAGCACACTGGACAATTTCAAGTGCATATTTTTACTGTAGATCCCAATCGCTCTGCTTCCACTCACGTCATCAAGTCTATGGCTTGGAAGCAGTCACAGCATTTTTTAAGGTCAATCAACAAGCCAGAGTTCTTTGTCTGATAAGCAACGATTATTAATATTATTATTAGCAGTAGTAGTATTGTATTTGTTGTGTTTACTTACTATGCGCTTCGTAAGCATATAGAATAGTAAGGTAGATCAAAAATAATCAGGTTGAACACAGTAATGCACCTCTGTTTCCTGGCCTTGAAGACCTTCACAGACACCTCCAAAAACGAATGACTTTGTCTAATCTGGCAGAAATCACTTTTTAAAGTTTCACAATTTATTTCATTCTTTCACTTTGTTCTTTTGATATCTTTCAGTATAGATTGATACAGATTTCCGTCTTTCCACGCCCAACAGCCCAGAGTTCTTAGAAATCTTATTCTCAAGCTTCCAAACTAGAGGGGAAGGTTTCAGGATACAATTTAACTGAAAAAGAATCAGGTCTTGGTGCCTTAACTTCACAAATTTCTATTCTGGCTTAATTCCCTTTGGTAACCATTACTCCTTCTCATGGAATCCTAATAGTATCATTATGAAAGAAATCAAGGAAATTTGGGTGCCAAATAGACCCCTCACCCTCTATTTCCCTGGGGCAAAACTCAAACAGTGTCGGAAGAAGCTGCAAGAGAGGGTAAGGCGATCCGTCCATGGAAACAACTGCAACTTCCATGCCCTCAAGTGCTGAAGATGAATACTCCATTTGCATCATTTCAAAAAATACATTTCAGTTTGAATGAAGACACTGCTGGCCTTCCCGGTAGTTCTTGAGACTGAGAAATCCATTAATTTAAAAAATACACCAGAATCCATAAGAACTTGGGTGACGGCAATGTTTTAGAAGAAAAAATCTTGAAAGATCTCTTCCTTTAAAAAAAATGTTATAGTCTTTTGTCCTGTGTTATACTTGGGATATCAGGTGACAGCAGACAGGATGTTCAAGGTGAAACCTAATTCTGCTCGCAAAAAGTCTGTTCTTCCTCTCCTCAGTCTCTACATCGCTCATAATCTCCCACGTTTCATTTACACGGTCTGCTGGGGATCTGAGTCTCTGCCTGCTAAACCCTTTCAAATCTAAATCAAATCTAAATGTAGGGGACGTGTCTCATATCACCCGATCTCCCTTGTACCATTCCTCTCCAAACTCCTTGAGCGAGTTGTCTACACACGCTGTCTCAAGTTCCTCTCCTCCAATTCTCTCCTTGATCCCTTTCCTCCAGCGCGAACTCTACCTCCACCTCTGCATCCAACAGAATCTCCTGACCATTGGCTTTAAAGTCATTGAGAAGTAGTGAGGCCTAGTGGATAGATCACAGGCCTGGGAGTTAGAAGGACCTGGGTTCTAATGCCATTCCACCACTTGTCTGCTGGTTTGATGTTGGGCAAGTCACTTCATTTCTCTATGCTTCAGTTACCGCATCTGTAATAATAATAATAATTATGGTATTTGTTAAGAGCTTACTATGTGCTGAGCACTGTTCTAAGGGCTGGGGTAGATACAGGGCTGGGGTAGATACAGGGTAATCAGATTTGTCCCACGTGGGGCTCACATTTTTTAATCTCCATTTTTACAGATGAGGTAACAGAGGCACAGAGAAGTGAAGTGACTTGCTCAAGGTCACACAGCGGACAAGTGGCGGAGCCGGGATTAGAACCTATGACCTCTGACTCCCAAGCCCGGGCTCTTTCCACTAAGCCACGCTGCTTCTCTAATGGGAGTGAAGACTGTGAGTTCCTCATGGAACAGGGACTGTGTCTAACCTGAATATCTTGTATCTACCCCAGTGCTAAGAACATGACTGGCATATAGTAAATACTTAGCAAACACAATTTTTTTTAAAAAAAGTGCTTAAAAGTGATCCCAAGTGCATAGGAGATGCAGAAGGGAGACGGAGTTAGGGAAATGAGCACTTAGCCAGGGAAATCTTGAAGGAGATGTGATTTTAGTAAGATTTTGAAGGTGGGGAAAGTGGTGGTCTGCCTTATATGCAAGGGGAAGAAGTTCCAGGACAGACGGGGGAGGAGGGCAAAAGGTTGGTGGCAAGATAGATGAGCTAGAGATACAGTAAGCTTACAATCTAATATCATCCCCACAGTGCAGGAACTAAGGAGAACCCATTGAAATTTAAATAATAATAATAATGATGGTATTTATTAAGCACTTACTATGTGCAAAGCTCTGTTCTAAGCACTGGGGGGATATAAGGTGATCAGGTTGTCCCACGTGGGGCTCATGGTCTTAATCCTCATTTTACAGATGAGATAACTGAGGCACAGAGAAGTGAAGTGACCATGCTTCTTCTCTCTGCTTCACGCTTCTCGCTGCTAAATGTGAAGTTTCTAGGAGGGGTTCAAGGCCAGGAAATGTGTGGACCAAGGGATCAGAGGCAGCTGGAAGGTGAGCTCAGGAGAATTGAAGATTGTGAGCTGGAAGCCAATTAGAGACATCACTCCAAATTTTTTCTATCTAGTACTCACAGGCCTGCAAGAAAGATCTTCTGAATAAAGAAATAATTAAAAAAAGTAACGTATGGTATTTGTTGAGTGCTTTCTAGGTGCCAGCCCCTGAACTAAGCTCTGGGGTGAGTACAAGATAATGAGGTCAGACACAGTACCTGTCCCACACGGAGCTCCCAGCCTAAGCAGACAAGAACAGTAGCAATAAACAGAATCTTATATCTACCCCAACACCGAATCGATCAATCACTCAATCCGTGGTGTTTGTTGAGTGCTTACTGTGTGCAGAGAATACATTTCTAAGCGCTTGGGAGTATTCAGCACGGTACAGTTGGTAGCCACAAATCCCTTGCCTCAGAATATTTACAATTTAGCAGATCGACACAAAACACTTAAGATTAGGAGAGACAAGAGAATGGATGAGTGAACGAGTGAGTGCTTCATTAGTGGAGAAGTGCTACATGCCTCTATCTGTTGTGACAAGTAGCAGAGTTGGGATTCAAACCCATGACTTCTGACTCCCAAGCTCGGACTCTTTCCACTGAGCCATGCTGCTTCTCTACCTAAGCAAGGAACTCTCCTGCTTCCGAAATATAATCCTCAGTAATCATTATTTCCCGGTTGATGGCGGAAAAAAGTAGCCATTCTTAAACCTAAACAGTTATTTCTGTCCGTTATTGAATTCTCAAAGAAGGAAAGTGTAAACCAGATTGATCTCTCCTCTCCCCGAGTTACCAATCAATTGTATTTATTGTGCACTTACTGTGTGTCAAGCGCTGTAGTCACATAGCTGACAAGCAGTGGAATCAGGATTTGAACACATGACCTCTGACTCTCCAGCCTGTGCTTTTTCCACTGAGCCATGGAATGTGTAACTCTGATTCATTGTTATTTTGTATTCACCCAAGAGCTTAGTACAGTGTTCTGCACACAGTAAGCACTCAATAAATAGGACTAATTAATTAACTGGTTGACTGATTGATTGACTTCCAGGCCCAAGATCTTTCCACTAGGCCCTGGAGCAAAACGACTGTTTGGATTGAGAATCAGTCAATCAGTCAACCATCTCGATCAATCAAACACCTATTACATGCAGAACACTGAAAAAGGTACTTAGGAAAGCAAAGATAAGGACCCTGCCTAAAAAGGGCGTTACATTCCAAGGGGGAGAGACTGATGCTGAAAACTAGATCATCAACCCAGGTTCAAAGGTGACAAACAGTTTTTCTTCTTCAACCATCAGGCAAGCATTAGGCAGTCTTTCAGAAATAAATTGGGGGATTTCGGGAGAGCAGTAGAACCACCCTAACGTTCCCAGCTTGACTTCAGCAGCTTGTCAAATCCTATGAAATCCACATCTGTGAAAATCGACACTTTAACAGCAGTGACTGTAATAAGCAGATTGTCTGAGTCAAACTCCTAGTCCTTGTAAAGATACATACATCCTGAACCCCCTTCTAACAGTCACATCTCCACCCTGACACCTGGATGCATAGAGAAGCAGCACCGTGTAGTGGATAGAGCACAGGCCTGGGAGTCAGAAGGTCATGGGTTCCAATTCCAGCTCTGCCACTTGTCTGCTGTGTGACTTTGGGAAAGTCACTTCACTTCTCTAGGCCTCAATTACCTATAAAATGGGGATTGAGACTGTCAACCCCACATGGGACTGGGACTGTCTCCAACCCTATTTGCTTGTATCCACCCCTGTGCTTAGTACAGTGCTTGGCACATAGTAAGTGCTTAACAAATACCATTATTATTATTATTATTAAATGTAGGCCAGGAGAAAGAGAGCCTTTCCAAGCAATCAATGCTTTCGAAGCTGTTGTTCCACAAGGCTTTTCATTATTGTCAACCGCTGTCGGATAAGTAAAGAATCATATGGAAAATAAAATAATTCAATCAATGGTATTTATTGAGTGCTTACTACGTGCAGAGCACTGTACTAAAAGCTTGGGAGAGTACAACATAATAGCATTCACAGACACATTCCCTGCCCATAACAAGCTTTCCATTCTGAGAGGGAGATAGAAATTAATATCAGTAAGTAATTCATAGTATATAATTTTAAAAAAATAGAAGTTTGAACTGTTGGAAGCCTTCATCATCCTTCACTTGTTTATTGGAGAAATGATTTCCTGTGACAAGTCCGGGCGGATTTTTATGGCGAGCCGACGTGTGAGATCACGTGCGGCCTTCTGCCAGGTTTTAGTTGGATTGGGACCGTTGACAAGAATCAGGTTGCAAGATGATGAGACGGATCGTTGGCAAAAAACCCAGATGTTTCTCAAGTTGGGGTCCGACATAATTACCCTGTGTCCTACGTTCTTTCTTGCACATGATCTAAAAAGAGAAAATGTGTTCAGTTTCCAAAGGATTTTTAAAAATGTTCACAAGATGTAAACAAGTGAGATGAGCTCAAAACATTTTATATTCAGCAAGGGACTCGAGCTCCCTCGGATCCCTCCCATTCTGATTAGTACTGGCAAACTTGCTTGAGTTGAGAGCTAAGCTCTGTCATTCCTCCCTGCTGGGTTTCCGTGTATTCCCATAGAACCTAATGGATTCTCATTTTGGATCCCAAGGCCCTCCTCTAAAGCTGCCATTGTGGCTCCGGATTATGTAGGATCTATGTCCACAGAGGCCCGAGAGAGGAAAGAGAGAAGAAGAAGTGGAAGTTTTGTGCCCGATTAGCTGAAAATTCCATGTAACCTTTCAATTATCCACTCGGGGGGTGAATTCTGTTACTAGGGGAAGGGGTGGAATGGTCAAAACATAAAGCTTAGCATTTTTGTTTTCTTTAGAGCATTCATCCATGTTGTAACTGTGGTTACTGAAGAAAACTCATTTTCACCACTGTGGTCACACAATGGATCCAACACTTTGGTTACTGTGTTGCAATGTCCGTAGATAGTTTGTAGGATGCAAACTGAAATGGGAGAGAGAGTGTGTTCCCATTATCCTGGAAGATTCCATTTTTGGATTTTTCTTTTTTCTGAATAATTAGGTTGCCCCATTTTCATGCTTTCCTTTGCACCCTCCAACCCCTATATTTGCCACCCCAGGCTGGGGAACCAGATGGGGCATGTACCATCAACTCTGTTTTCCTGTACTTTCCCTAGTGCTTAGTTAAGTGTTCTGCACACGCTCAGTGCTCAGTAAATACTATCGATTGTTGGCACCACCTGGGGGAGGAGGAGAAGAGTCGACTGTGTAGTTTGGAGAGGTAGAAAAATGGGGAGGGACCGAGGGTGGGGGAGAGAGGAATAGGAAAGAAAAAAGGTAGTATTTCCCCCTTGCTTTTCTCCTGGGAATCCTGTCCCCCACCTGTGGGTTCTGGGAGTGGAGGTGTCAGGAGCAGAGGGGTAGGTGGGTGCGGGGGCTGAAGAGATGAGGCAGCAGAGGGGATGGGGAGGATGGAAAGTAGGGGAGGGGGGGCTGAGGGCCTCAGAGGCTGGGGAGCAGAGAAGCTGGGGCGACCAGTGTCTAGAGCAGTCAGGGGTCAGGGATCAGGGGGGTTATGGGTGGAGAGGTTAGGGGCTGAGAGTCCAGGGAGTGGAGAAGCCAGGGGGAGAGGGGCTGAAGGGCTGGGCAGGCGCTGATGGGCTGAGAGGCCTGAGGCTGAGGGGCTGGGGGTGCGGGCTAGGTGGGCTCAGGAGAAATCCATCCCCGATCCCTCCCAAAGTTGAAGAGCAGGAGCCTCAGCTCCCACGTGTGGAGGAGGTTTCTTTCTCTTTATTGCTGTATTGTACTTTCCAAGTGCTTAGTACGGTGCTCTGCACATAGTAAGCACTCAATAAAGACAACTGAATGAATGAATGAGCCTGCTACCCAGCACCAAGGCGGGCTGGGGCTCCCTTCCTCAGCCCCCACTTCTGAGGACCCATCTCGTTCTCCCCCCCTCATTCACCCAGGGTTGGTTGTGGGGGGTGGAGGTCCCCCCCACCCTCCCCACCCAACAGGGTTCCTGACTGCCTACAAGGCTGGGGATTCATCTCCCTTCACTCCGACATGGGGCTGGGAAGGAGCTGGCCATTTCCATCTCTCCACTGCCAGGTTCCCTTAATGAATTGTGGTTCAGCAATTTCATAATCGAAATTTCTTCATTTCCTCCTGACACAGGGGCACTTTCACGAGGATCTCCCACTGGCACCCTAAGCTCAATATGTTCAAAACCATACTCTTCAGCTTCTCTCCCAAACCCACTCCTACACCTTTCTTGGCGTATTTCACAATACTGCTATTCTCTTAATCCCAGAAACCCACAATCCTCAACTCTTTACTCTCTTTTAACTTTCACATTCAGTCTCTCACTAACTCTAATTCTTCCACATTTTCCTGATCTGCCCCTTCTTCTTCATTCATTTCATTTCCTCCCTAGCTCAAGAGCTAATCATGTTCCTGCTTGACTGCTGTATCAACCCCTTCACTGGTCTCTCTGTCTCCAAGCTCTCCCCTCACCAGTCCATACTTCACTGTGCTGCCCACATTTATTTTCCTACAATGTCGCATCCTGAACCTCTCAAACTCTCTGCTTCTCCAAAACCCCCAGTGATTACCCATTTCTGTATTCATCCAGCAAAAATTCCTGATCATGGGCTTCAAGGCCCTCCAGCAGCTCTGAGAAGCAGCATGGCCTAGTTGATAGACCTCGGAACTGGGAGTCAGAAGGACCTGGGTTCTAATCTCCACTCTGCCACTTGTCTACTGTGTGACTTTGGATGTCACTTTACTTCTCTAGCTCTCAGTTACCTCATCCGTAAAATGGGGATTGAGACTGTCAGCCTCACATGGGACAGAGACTGTCACCAACCCTATTTGTATCCACACCAGAGAGTAGTACAGTGTTTGGCACATAGTAAGTGCTTAACAAATACTACTACTATTATTATAATGCGCTAAGAAGGACTGTGGTCTGTTGGAATGAGAACGGGCCTGGGAATCAGAGGACCTGGGTTCTAATCCCAGCATTGCCACTTGTCTGTTGTGTGACTGTGGGCAAGTCACTTCACTTCTGTGGGCCTCAATTTCCTCATCTGCATAGTGTTGATTAAATCCTAGTCCTTTCTACTTAGATCGTGAGTCCCATAAGGACAGAGACTGTGTTCAATCAACCTTGTAGCTACCCCAGTTTTTAGAACAGTGCTTGGCACATAGTAAATGCTTAGAAAATACCATAAAAAATACATTCATAAATGCTGTGGGGCTGACTCTTCTCCAGGCTAAACAACCCCAATTCTTTTAATCTATCCATACAGGTCTTCTTCTCTACCCCCTTAAAAAGTCTAAAACAGGACCCAGCATTCACTAAAATCCTGATTAGTTTAGAGAACAGTAATAATGATTCTGGGAAGTTTAAGAGTTTACTGTGTGCCAAGCACTGAGGCAGATACAATCAGATCACAAACAGTCTCGGCTCCACACAGAGTTTACCATCTAAAGGGGAGAGAGAACAGGTAATTAATCCTCATTCTACAGATAAGGAAACTGAGGCTCAGAGAAGCTAAGTGACTTGCTCAAGGTCTCACAGAAGGCACACGGCAGACTCAGGATTAGAACACAGGTCTTCTGACTTCCAACCCTGTGCTCTAATCATTAGGACATGCTGCTTCTCAGACAAGTGGAAGTAGTTCTTTTTGGTCCAGGTGTGATAGTCCCTTGTTCATACAAACATAGTAGTAACAGCCCAAATTTTTTTGTCTCCCATTCAGCGGGTGGGTGGTCCTCTGTAAACCTCTCTTTCCCACCTCATCCCCAAGTCTCTTTGGTTCTTTTGTGCCAAACAAGTCTTGTAAGCTCCCTGTGGGCAGGGAACATGCCTACCAACTCTCTTAAACTGTATTTTCCCAAGTGCTCAGTACACTACTAAATAAGATGAATTGATTAATTTCCCTAACCTGTATTCTTCGTCTTAGTTTGGTTTTAATAAATCAATCATAGTTTATTGAACATTCACTGTGGAAAGAACACTGTTCTAAGCACTTGGGAGAGCCCAATATAACAATATAACAGAATTGGTAGATACGTTCCCCGCCCACGAAGTAGTCACTTTGAATTTTATTCCAGTTTGACAAAGCCACCTTATCTCTACCTATCTGATGAACGTGCGTTCAACGCCCTCACCGGTCTAGACCGGAAGCTCATTGTGGGCAGGGAGAATGTCTGTTGTACTGTACGCTCCAAGTGCTTAGTACAGTGCTCTGCACACTATAAATGCTCAATAATTATGATTAACTGACCAGTCATCAGCAAAGAATGTGATGAGCACCAGCCCAAGATTGATTCCTGTAGAAACATCACAATGCGTCCACCCCTTGCTTGACAGACAGCAAGCGGTTGATATCTCCTCTGTTGCTACATCCTTCCCGCCAGCTGCACTCCTACAGAACAGCAAAATCATTTAAGCCTACTTTCCCACTTTATCCAGGAGAATACCATGAGTGATGAAATGAAAAGCCTGCCTGTTCTTGGAAGAAGTCGCTTATTACTCCCTCCCCTTGCCTCTGGGGCCAAGCACTCTATCACAGAAGAAAATTATATTGCTCTGGCACAGAGGTCGTGTCAGTTGCTTACACAAATTGCCTCCTCTCCCAGGTGGTTCAGTCAATAGATCAATCTATAAATTGTATTTATTGACCACTTACTGTATGCAGAGCACTGCACTATGCACATGGGAAAGTACAATACAACCAAATTACCAGTCACTGCCCATTACGACTTTACGGTCTAGAAGGTTGGACCAAACATTTGGCCTTTTCAAATTCTCAGTGAATTCTCTAAACCTCACTGTCTCAGTGCTTAGTTCTTCTGTGGTGCTTAATAAATACCACAATCAATCTCAAAAAATGATTCCCATGGCCCTGTAGTAAAGCCGACAAGACTTTAATACACTCTACTGTGCATGAGAAGCAGCGTGGCTCAGTGGAAAGAGCACGGGCTTTGGAGTCAGGGCTCATGAGTTCGAATCCCACCTCTGCCACTTGTTGGCTGTGTGACTGTGGGCAAGTCACTTAACTTCTCTGTGCCTCAGTTCCCTCATCTGTAAAATGGGGATGAAGACTGTGAGCCCCACATGGGACAACCTGATTCCCCTATGTCTACCCCAGCGCTTAGAACAGTGCTCGGCACATAGTAAGCACTTAACAAATACCAACATTATTATTATTATGGCACCAGGACTTTCTGATTCTAAGTATCTGGGACTTCTAGATACTCTTTAAAAATTCCTTTCCTATTTAACCTTACGCCAAAATGACCATGCCTTCCAAGTAACTACCCCCATCAAAGTGCTATGCAGAGATAAACAGTTAATAAATGTTCCTGCTTCTACTTATGGATCATAATTGTGAAAAAGAAACATTACTTGCTATTCAGAGCTCATGGAATACAGTGAGTTTTCTAACAGGTTGGCCCCATCTTGGTTCATCTCTTCAATCAATCAGATTTTGGGGGGTTCTTCGTTTTTTTTTTTTTCAGGAGTCAGTGTGGCCTAGAGAGAAAGAGCACAAGTCTGGGAAACCTGAGTTCTACTCTTCGCTCTGTCCTGTTGTGTGGCCTTGGGAAGGTCACTTAACGTCTCTAGGCTGCAGTTTCTTCTTGTGTAAAGAGGGGATGATTGACTGGAAGCACATTTTGGGTTAGGGACTGTATCTGCTCTGATTATCTTGAATCAACTCCAGTGTTTGGCAAGCACTGAGAAAGAATTTAATAAATTTGGTAATTACTATTAGAGGGCTTAAGAAGACAATACAGTGATGATGATGTTGATGATGATGATGATGATGATGGGGTTTGGGCAAGCCTCAACAGAAGCTCAGTGGCCTAGTGGCAAGAGCACAGGTTTGGGAGTCAGAGGATGTGGGTTCTAATCCTGGCTCTGCCACTTATCTGCCATGTGACCTTAAGCAAGTCCCTTCACTTCTCTGCACCTCAGTTACCTCATCTATAAAATGGGGATTAAGGCTATGAGGCTGTATTAGGCCTGATTATCTTATATCTACCCCAGCGCTTAGAACACTGCTTGTCACAAAGTAAGTACTTAAGACATACTATTATTATTATTATTATTATTATTAAGCCTTGATCCAGTTGCATAGGTATAGTAGACAGGGCATGGACCTGGAAGTCAGAAGGTCAGGGGTTCTAATCCTGGCTCCACCACTAGTCTGCTGTGTGGCTTTGAGCAAGTTACATCACTTCTCTGTGCCTCAGTTATTTCATCTGTAAAATGGGGATTGAGAATGTGAGCCCCCTGTGAGACAGAGACAGTGTCCAACCCCACATGCTTGTATCCACCCCAGTGCTTAGTACAGTGCCTGGCACATAGTAAGCGCTTAACAAATATTATTATTATTAATGAAGACTTTGAGACCAAGAACTTACATGAAAGAATTTATTGTAGTGTTGGTAGTTTGTGCAGTGTGTTATTCTCACTTCTCTTTTCCTGTCAGTCACATTTCTTCTGGGTCAAAGAGGAATGGATTACGCCGACATGTTAACCCTCATCCCTCTTCCAAATAAAAAGATCTTATACAGATATGGTTGTCCTATATGCTCCAAGACAGAGAAAGCAGCATGGCTTAGTGGAAAGAGCATGGGCATGGGAGTCAAACACCCTGGGTTCTCATCCCGGCTCCTCCACTGTCTGCTGTGTGATCTTGGGCAAATGACTTACCTTCTCTGTGCTTCAGTTCCCTCATCTGCAAATTGGGAGTTCTGTAACTGTTCTCCCACTCATCCTGAGAGCCCCATGTGAGACCTGATTATTTTGTGTCTACCCCAATGCTAAGGATATAGTAAGCACTTAACAAATATTATTATTAGTATTATTATTATAACTATTACCCTTGTCAATGAATTCACCTATTAGTGTGTAAGTGACTGGAAAGGCTAATCCAAGATTCACAGCCCTGCTCATATGCACATCCAACCAATCTATCAATCGCATTTACTGAGTGCTTAATGTGGGCAGAGCCACTGTATTAAGCATTTGAGAGAGTATAATATAAACAAAAATATATAACCAAAAAATGTTATTGGCAATAGAGCTAAAAACTGACAGAATTCTGCTACCTGGGCAGCACACGGGCCACTGGTGCGGTGATAGACAGAGAAATAGAAAATGGCCAAATCTGCTTTGTAGTTTCCAGAGACCGGCTCTTGCGACCATATCAAACGATTTGGTGAGGCCTAGGAAAACCATCATTAGGACCTAGTGCTGTTCCTCACACTTTTTCTGCAACTGATGAGCAGCAAAGATTATGTCTTCTCTGCCACCCTGTGGCCTGAAGTCCCAGAGTAACTCCAGAAGCCTCCAGTTGATGTTATTCTTTAACTTAATCCAGGAAAACTCTAGCTAACTCTGGCAATGGAGAGAAATGAGACACCTCAGTAATAGCCTCAATCTGATCTTTTGCCTTTTTTTTCTTTTAGGAGGTGATGATGGTGTCATCTTTAAGAGCCTGTGCCATTTCCTCAATGTTCCATATATTGAGGAAGAGTTTGTGTAAGTGTTTAAGCGGTCATTCTTCCACACCCACCCTCCCGGTGGGGTTTTTTGCTTTTTTTTGGAGGGGTGTTGGTTTGGGGTTTTTTTTTTATGGTATTTATTAAGCACTTTCTGTGTGCCACACACTATTCTAATTACAGGGATTCATTTAAGTTAATCAGGTTGGACATAGTCCCTGTCCCTCATGGGGCTCACAGTCTATGTGGGAGGGAGAAGAGGTTTTGAATTCCCATTTTACAGCTGAGGAAATTGAGGAACCAAGGTACACAGAAGTTAAGTGACTTGACCAAAGTCACAAAGCAGGCAAGTGGTAGAGCCAGGACTAGAACGCAGGTCCTCTGACTCCCAGTTCCATGTGTTTTCCATTTGTTTTCGGAGAAGCAGCGTGGCTCAGTGGAAAGAGCACGGGCTTTGGAGTCAGAGGTCGTGGGTTCGAATCCCAGCTCTGCCACTTGTCAGCTGTGTGACTGTGGGCAAGTCACTTCACTTCTCTGTGCCTCAGTTACCTCATCTGTAAAATGGGGATTAAGACTGTGAGCCCCACATGGGACAACCTGATTCCCCTGTGTCTACCCCAGCGCTTAGAACAGTGCTCTGCACATAGTAAGCGCTTAACAAATACCAGCTCTAACACTAGGCCACACTGCTTCCCTATTTGCAGATCTCAGGGGGGTCAGCCAGTGGGCCCAGGTTATTTTCCATTTTTCATGGCTACTACTGCTGCAGCGACTTTCCCGATAGTTGGTACAAGTGCTACATCTTTACGTATCGGGCAGTTTCCAGTGTTTTTCAGAGCTCCAACAAAATCCACCCTTTCCTCTCCATCCATACAGCTGCCACGTTAACACAATCACTGATCGTCTCCCACCTGAATTACCGCATCAGCCTCCTTGCTGACCTCCCAGCCTCCTATCTCTCCCCACTCCAGTCCATATTTCACTCTGCTGTCTGGATCATTTTTCTGCAAAAACATTCTGGACACATCACCCCACTCCTCAAGAAACTCCAGTGGATGCCCATCCACCTCCGTATCATACAAAATCTCCTCTCCATTGGCTTTAAAGCAGCCCATCACCTTGCCCCTCTTACCTCACCTTGCTTCTCTCCTTCTACAATCCAGCCCGCAAATTTTGGCTCCTCTAGTGTTAACCTACTGACTGTGCCTCAATCTCTCCTGTCTCACCGCCGACCCCTAACCCGCATCCTGCCTCAAGCCTAGAACGCCCTTCCTCTTCAAATCCAACAGACAACGACTCTCCCCCCTTTCAAAGCCTTACTGAAGGCACATCTCTTCCAAGAAGCCTTCCCAGACTAAGCCCTGCTTTTCCTCCCACTCCCTTCTGCGTCGCCCTGACTTGCTCCCTTTGCTCTTCTCCTCTTCCGGCCCCAGAGCACTTATGTACATATCTCTGATTTTTTTTATTTGTATTAATGTCTGTCTCCCCGACTCTAGACTGTGAGCTCGTTGTGGGCGGGGAATGACAATATTTATTGTTGTTCTGTGCTTTCCAAGCAGTTAGTACAGTGCTCTGCACACAGTAAGCATTCAGTAAATACGATTGAATGAATGAATGAATGAATCCAGGAAGGCATGTTGAGGAAGATATTGAATGCTCTCACCATCTTTATAGGATTCCCTCCCTGTCCGTGAAGAGACTAGAGCCATCTTTCCCACTTCAGAAGGAGCATCATAGCAGGCACGGGGCCAGAATCTGTTCTTTAGCCAAGCAGAGAAATGACTGATTCTCTGGCAGACCTGAAAAGCCATGGGTTTCTCCTGCTAGTCATCCCAACTCCTACTGTGCATCATTTGCAGTTTGGATTGCAAGTTGTGGGGCAGGATTCTGAAAAATCTCATACTTCTCTGAGTTCTCGGTGGCCACAGAACGCTGCCGGGGCAGTCAAGGGTTCTCAACACGTGGGCCTTTTAATTCCAAAATCTTTACTTTTCATCACAATTATTATTATTGTTACCATCTTGACTGGGCCTGGTTTATTGACAGAGGCCTGCAATACAACGTCCTAGAGACCTGCCCGTTAACTGTGTAGGTTGATGTTTGAAGTTGGATTTTCTTTTTCCAGCTGGGCTGTTGTGATGTTGTTGCCAAGTTTCTTGCACAGCATAGTGGATAGAGCCCGGGTCTGGGTGACAAAAGGATCTGGGTTCTAATTCTGGCTCCACCACTTGTCTGCTATGTGGCCTTGGGCAAGTCGCTTCACTTCTCTGGGTTTCCGTTACCGCATCCGTAAAATTGGGATTGAGACTGTAAGCCTCTTTTGGGACAAGGACTGTATGCAACTCGATTAGCTTGTATCTACCCCGGCCCTTAGAATAGTGCTTGGCACATAGTAAGTGCTTTGTAGTACTAGAGAAGTAGTACTTCTCTAGTAGAAGTACTAGAGAAGTACTTCTCTAGTAGTAGTACATAGTAGAGAAGTACTTCTCTACTTAGAACTCTACTTCTCTTCTACTTACTCTACTATGTACTAGAGTAGTACATAGTAGAGAAGTACTTCTCTAGTAGTAGTACATAGTAGAGAAGCAGCGTGGCGCAGTGGAAAGAGCACGGGCTTTGGAGTCAGGGCTCGTGAGTTCGAATCCCAGCTCTGCCGCTTGTCGGCTGTGTGACTGTGGGCAAGTCACTTAACTTCTCTGTGCCTCAGTTCCCTCATCTGTAAAATGGGGATGAAGACTGTGAGCCCCACGTGGGACAACCTGATTCCCCTGTGTCTACCCCAGCGCTTAGAACAGTGCTCTGCACATAGTAAGCGCTTAACAAATACCAACATTATTAACATTATTATTAAGTGCTTAACAAATACCAAAATTATCATTACTACTATTATTATTTATCTTTCAGAAGCATTAGAAGAAAGTGGTCCTACCACCACATTGAGCAGTGTGGAAACATCGTGGCCTAGTGGAAAGATCACAGCCTGGGAGTCAGAGGACCTGAGTTCTAATACTGCTCTGCTACCTGCCTGCTGTGTGACCTTGACAAGTCATTTAACTTCTCTGTCTCTCATTTTCATCATCTGTAAAATGAGGATTAAATCCACTCCTCCTGCTTAGACTATGAGCCCCCTGGTGGGACAGGATCTGTGTCCATCCTGATTATAGTGCTTGACACATAGTAAGCACTAAAAATTGTAATTATCATTATTAGTTATTAAAGACAGCATAAACTCGGCATCTGTGAGACAGTGGTCCATCTGATCTCTGGCTCCACATGCGGTGGTTGTGAGCTGAACATCTTCAGAACCATTTACCTCACGGTGACGCAGATTCAGTGCACTGTACCACGGGCTTGAGAAGTTTAAAGCAATGAAGAGGCACATTTCACATTAATGGAGGAGAGATACAAATATTTATGAAGAAATTAATAGAAAAAAATGATTGTATGTTCAGTTGAATAAACACCAGAGTATCAGGAGATGTGGATAGATAATAAATCTAAAGTGGCTCATAAAACATGATATGCTTTGTGACCTTGGGCAAGTCACTTAATATCTCTGGGCCTCAGCTTCCTCATCTGTAAAATGGGGATTAAATAATAATAATGATGATGGCATTGGTTAAGCACTTACTATAGCGTGGCTCAGTGGAAAGAGCCCAGGCTTTGGAGTCAGAGGGCATGGGTTCGAATCCCAGCTCTGCCACTTGTCAGCTGTGGGACTGTGGGCAAGTCACTTCACTTCTCTGTGCCTCAGTTACCTCATCTGTAAAAGGGGGATTAAGACTGTGAGCCCCACGTGAGACAACCTGATTCCCTTGTGTCTACCCCAGCGCTTAGAACAGTGCTCGGCACATAGTAAGCGCTTAACAAATACCAACATTATTATTATTATTATTACTGTTCTAAGCTCTGGAGAGGACACAAGGTGATCAGGTTGTTCCACGTGGGGCTCACAGTCTTAATGTCCATTTTACAGATAAGGTAACTGAGGCACAGAGAAGTTAAGTGACTTGCCCAAAGTCACAGCTGACAAGTGGCAGAACCGGAATTTGAACCCATGACCTCTGACTCCCCAGCCGTTGCTCTTTCCACTGGGCCATGCTGCTTCTCAAAGACTGTGAGTCCCATGTGAGACATGGACTGTGTTTGACCTGATTAGCTTGTATTTACCTCAGCGCTTAGTACAGTGCCTGGCACATAGTAAGTGCTTAACAAATACCATAAATAAAGAGCATTTACAAATGTGATCAATAAGAAGGCTGATGCTTCTATACCTCATTCTGTGTTCTCCTTGATGCTATCTTATTCCAGAATATAATTCTCCCCAAATAATAGTAATAATAATGATGATAATAATTGTGGTATTTGTTAAGTGTTTGCTATGGGCTAAGCACTGTACCAAGCAGCTTGGCTCAGTGGAAAGAGCACGGGCTTTGGAGTCAGAGGTCATGGGTTCGAATTCCGGCTCAGCCACTTGTCAGCTGTGTGACTTTGGGCAAGTCACTTAACTTCTCGGTGCCTCAGTTACCTCATCTGTAAAATGGGGATACTGTGAGCCCCACGTGGAACAACCTGATTCCCTTGTGTGTACCCCAGCACTTAGAACAGTGCTCAGCACATAGTAAGCGCTTAACAAATACCAACATTATTATTATTATCACTGGGGTAGATATAAGATAATCAGGGATCACATGGGGTTCGGGGCCTGAGTAGGAGGGAGAACAGGTATTGAATCACCAATTGGAAAATGAGGGAATTGAGGCCAGAGAAGTTAAAATAATAATAATAATGTTGGTATTTGTTAAGCGCTTACTATGTGCTGAGCACTGTTCTAAGCCCTGGGGTAGATACAAGGTAATCAGGTTGTCCCACGTGAGGCTCACAGTCTTAATCCCCATTTTACAGTTGAGGTAACTGAGGCATCGAGAAGTCAAGTGACTTGCCCAAAGTCACACAGCTGACAGGCGGCGGAATCAGGATTAGAACCCATGACCTCTGACTCCCGAACCCGTGCTCTTTCCACTGACCCACGTGACTTGCCCAAGGGCACACAGCAGACAAGTGGAAAGTTGGGATTAGAACCCAGGTCCTCTGACTTGTGATTGTGCTCTTTCCTCTATGCCTATGCAGAATCTTTTCTGTTCTACTCATGTTTCCATTTCTGATCCTCTTAAGCTGTCGTCCCCTTTGGTTGACCAAATCTTCCCCAGCCCCCCAAGCCCCTCTCTCTTCCCCATGTCGTAGGCCCTTTCCCTCTTCACTTTCTGACCCCCAAACCAGAGCAGGAACAGGAGTTTCTCCTGAACCACTGTCTCATTGCCGATCCCTCTCTGGGCTCTCACCGGTTTATCAGTACTCCACCAGTTCTTCCCAACCCCTTTGCCCCCGAGGTAGAAAATATAAAGGGAAAGTCCCCTCCTCTGTTCTCAAGCCAAGCACCTGGCAGATTCTCAAACCCCCTTTCCCTGTCCAACCTTTGTAGATGGAGAAATAAGTTTTCTAAATTCTGAATACTAATCCATCCCAGATCTCCACAAGAGGGAACAGGCCTCTAGAGGGTTTTTAAAGCGATCCCAGCTACCCCAAGAAACTTGCAGTAATTGAAGATAGGGACACATGACCCAACGGAGGCTTAATTATTGCTTGTTTGAAATGATCTGCTATATCAGCAGTTCAGTGACCTGTTCCCTGGACTCAGCAATGTGGGAAATAAGCAAACAAAAAAAATCGAGAAGACTTTTCCTATACACTAGAAAGTATCTCTGCTGAGAGAGAAATCTTCCTATATTTTTGTTTAAGCTACAAGTGAGAATCCAGTCCATCCTTCTGAGGTAGAAAGAGCTGGTTAGAATCTTATATACTTGTCTTCCTAATATATCAGTGGTACTTATTGAGTGCTTACTGTGCAAAGAGCATTGTACTAAGTGCTTAGCACCTGCTTAAGCACTTAGCACCTTACTAAACCATCAGTGGTATTTATTGAGCATCTATCCTGTACAAAGAACACTGTACTAACTGCTTGAGACAGTACCGTAGAATGAGTGAACATGATCCTATCCTCGAGGAGCTTACAATCTTTTGTCACAACTCCCCTGAAACCATCACAGACGTGTAAATCCTTTCAGAAAGGGAGAGTCCGCACTATTCCTTAGGAAACCATTCTATAAGTTAACAAGTCTCATTGCAAGAAAAGTTTTTCTTTTCTCTAACCTAAATCCCTCACAGTGTGCTTGAAGGCGATTTCCTTGGGTTCTATCTTTAGCAGAGATGAGCAATTAGTCATTCTTTGCCTCACACGCTTGAAGGACTGTAATTAAGTCCCCACTCCATCTTCTGTTCTTCAGGCTAAATAATTCAAATACTTTTAATCTTCTCGCCTATGGGTTCCTTTTTCTATCTCTTTAATCATGTGAGTTCTCCTCCTCTCCAGATTCTCCAAATCCATCTCAAGCGGCAGTGCCCAGCTCTGGCCAGAATAGCCTAAAAGGAGTCTGATAGCTGAATATAGAGGGAGGATGGATGACTTTGATAGGTTCTTATCTTATGCCGGCGAGTCGTTTCCGACCCATAGCGACACCAAGGACACATCTCTCCCAGAACGCCCCGCTCTCCATCTGCAATCGTTCTGGTAGTGGATCCATACAGTTTTCCTGGTAAAAATCCAGTAGTGCTTGACCATCGCCTCCTTCCACGCAGTAAACTAAAGTCTCTGCCCTCGATTCTCTCCCATGCCGCTGCTGCCCAGCACAGGGGAGTTTTGACTTGTAGCAGATTGTCTGCCACTCGCCAGCCACTGCCCAAGCTAGGAATGGAATGGGTAGGCCTCTGCTTGACTCTCCCTCCCGTAACCATGACTGGTAGAGGACTGGAAACTCTCCAGGTGCAAGCCTGAGAGAGGAGATACGTTTCTACACAAGCATTATAGATTCCTATTTGTTTTTCACCTCACTCCCCCCTCAGAGGATCTCTAGCACCAGTCATAGCTGACTAACACTGTCTTAACCAAGGACTCTGAAACATTCCACCGCTTGGTTATCTCATCTTTAGCTGAGCTATGTTTTCAGCTGCAGTCAGCCAGTCAGTCATATTTACTGAGACTTACTGTGTGCAGAGAACTGTACTAAGCGCTGGGGAGAATACAATATAACAATATAACAGACACCCTCCTGCTCTCATTCATTCATCCATTCACTTGTGTTTAACAAGCGCTTTCTGTGTGCAGACCACTGTTTTAAGTGCTTGGGAAAGTACAACAACAAACAGACACATTCCCTGCCCATAATGAACTTAGTCTAAAGGAGGGGTCACATTGTTTACCCCAGTTGTTCTCTGGTCAGTATAGTCAATTACCCAGTTTTAAACTGGACTGTTCCCTGTCTGTAGTGATATCAGGTACCTTTCTGCCCACTGTTTTTTACTTTAAACCTCCAGCTTCCCTCCACCTGGGCTCCTGTTGCTCCGCATCGAGGGGCTTAGGAGTTGAGACCAGCTTGCCGGGGACCAGGAGTGTCAACTTCGAGGGGATGGTTACTGCCCCAAGATTGGCTCTGTGGGAATGCCCATCTTCTCTGCTTCCACAGCTTTCTGTGTCCCGAGGGCAGCCGGCACCAACTCCCCTCCGGCCCAGCTGCTGGCTGAGCAGTGAGGTGGAAGCAGAAGAGTGCCAAACTGGAGAAGCAGCGTGCCTCATGGAAAGAGCAAAGGCTTAGGAGTCAGAGATCATAGGTTCTAATCCCGGCTCCACCACCTGTCAGCTGTGTGACTGTGGGCAAGTCACTTAACTTCTCAGTGCTTCAGTTACCTCATCTGTAAAATGGGGATTAAGACTGTGAGCCTCACATGGGACAACCTGATGACCCTGTATCTACCCCAGCACTTAGAACATTGCTCAGCACATAGTAAGCGCTTAATAAATACCAACGTTATTATTATTAGACTCACCTCACCCCTACTAGAGCCACAGATAGCTCAATTCTGCCCCTCCCCGGGACCATAAATGGCATGATCCGTACCTCTGGCTCCCAGGCTGCCTCAGCGTGAGTAACAGATGGGCCTAAGAGAGTCACACTCCAAGAGGAAGAGGAGATGGGTTTGTGTTTTTCTCTCTGTGCTTGTCTCCATATCTCCCTCGACCTGGCTAGATCACTTACCCCTCTGTGTCTCTGCCTTCGATTTAATTATGGTATTTGTTAAGCGCTTACTATGTCCCAGCCACTTTAAGCAGCATGGCTTAGTGGTTAGAGCACGGGCCTGGAAGTCAGAAGGTCAAGGGTTCTAATCCTGACTCTGCCACTTGTCTGTGTGACCTTGGGCAAATCATTTCACTTCTCGGTGCCTCAGTTCCCTCATCTAAAAAATGGAGATTGAGACCATGAGCCCCACATGGGACAGGGGACTTTGTCCAACTCAATTTGCTTGTATCTATCCCAGCACTTAGTAGAGTGCCTGGCACATAGCATTTAACAAATACTATTATTATTATTATTATTATCATTACTAGTAAATCATGTTGGACACGAGTCCCTGTCCCACATGGGGCTCACAGTCTCGATCCCCATTTTACAGATGAGGTAACTGAGGGACAGAGAAGTGAAATGATTTGCTCAAGGTCACACAGCAGACAAGTGGCAGAGCCGGGATCTTCGGGATCACTGGATGGAATCTCTTGTTCTGGATGCAGTTGGAGTGTGTCCCTAACTAGGCTTCTGGCATTCTCAGGCTGTGTCTCTGGCTGCATTTCTGGGAGTTTGTTTGGACCTCCTTCTCCTGTCCATTTAACCCCCAGAAACCTTTTCCCCAGTCTCACCCAACCCTTCACCTCCATCCCCCAGCCTCGACCAATTCAAACACCCCAACTCTGAGAATAAAACACTCTCCCATTGGAAGCAGTGACCCTCTTCAGGAGCTGGACTCTGGGCATGAGTGACCAGGAATATCTAACAACCCCCAAAACCAGCACGCTAACTAATTGACCCTGTGCCAGAGCAGCATTTTGTTTCCACGATTCTCTCCAACTTCCTTAAGGACTCTTCTCATCACCCCACCCTGCTGATATACTGAGCATCAGCGCAGACTTTGGAAAACATTTGATCTCTGGCAGGAGAATGGAACAAAAGACCTTTGCAGGAAGTGGGCCCCATCTGTAATAAATCACAAACTTTATCCCAGACTTATTTTTTCTGGGAAGGAAAACTGAATAGGACCTAGAAGTATTTGAAAAAGCATTTCTTAAAGGAGACTTGAAAGCAGTAGAAAACCGCAGTTAATCAGTGATATTTATTGAGTACATATTTATTGAGTGTATGCTGAGTGTAAAGCATTGTACTTAGCTTTGCTGGGAGTATCAGTGAATGGTATTTATTAAGAGCTTATTGTGTGCAAAGCACTGTTCTAGGCATGTGGGAAAGTACAATACAACAGAGTTAGCAGACACATTTCCTGGACACAATTAGCTTACATTCTATGGGGGGAGACAGACATTAATATGAATAAATAGATTATGAATACATACTTAACCACTGTGGGATTGAGAATGGGGTGAATATTAACTGCTAAAAGAGTATGGCTCCAACACAATGGAGTTGGCAGGCATGATCCCTGTCCTCAAGGAGGTTGCAACCTAGAAGAGGGAGGCAGACATTAAAAATGAATTACAGTCAAGGGAAGGAATGGAGTCTAAGAATATGTACCCAAAAGCTGTGAGGTGAGAATCAGAGGGTACAGAACCATGTGCATAGACTATGCAGAAGGAAGGGAGTACAGGGTGGGAAGTTGAGGTTAGTTGGGGAAGGCTTCTAGCAGAGTTAGGATTTTAGTACGTCTTAGAAGATGGGAAGAGTGGCAGCGGGTTGGAGGTAAAGTTATGTGATTCATAAGCCTTTGGCTTTAAAGCACTCAATCTCCTTGCCCTCTCCTATCTTACCTCCCTGGTTTTCTCCTACAACCCAGCATGTTCACTTTGCTCCTGTAACACCAATGTACTCACTGTACTTAGGTATCAACTATCCCACTGCCAACCTCTTGTCCATGTCCTGCCACTGGCCTGGAACTCCCTCTCCCTTCTTATCTGACAGGTGATCACTTTCCCAACCTTCAGAGCCTTATTAAAATCACATCTTCTCCAAGAGACCTTCCTTGACTAAGCCCTCATTTCCCCTACTTCCTCTTCCTTCTGTCACTATCTCTCTTTATTTCCTGTATTGTACTTTCCAAGAGCTTGGTACAGTGCTTTGCACACAGTAAGTGCTCAACAAATACGTTTGAATGAATGAACCTGGATATGTATCCTTCATTCACCCCACCCTCAACCCCTCACAGCACTTTTGTACATATCTGCAATCTATTTTAATGTCTGTCTCTCCCTCTAGAATGTAATCTCCTTCTGGGCAAGGCATGTGTCTACTACCTCTGTTGCGTTGTACTCTCCCAAGTGTTTAATAATTGTAATAATTATGGCATTTGTTAAGCACTTACTATGTGCCAAGCACTGTTCTAAGCCCTGGGGTAGAGATGAGGAAATCAGGTTGTCCCACGTGGGGCTCATAGTCTTAATCCCCATTTTACAGATAAGGTAACTGAGGCACAGAGAATTGAAATGACTTGCTCAAGGTCACACAGCAAATGACGGAGCTGGGATTAGAACACATGACCTTCTGACTCCCAGGCCTGTTCTCGTCCACTGCACCATGCTGCTTCTCAAGCTCTGCACACAATAAGTGCTCAATAAATACCACTGATTGATTTATCAAGGGTTTGGCAGTTGAAGGCGAGAGGGAAGACATGAGCCATGGATAGAGAGAAAGAAAGGTGAGATTGAGGCACAGTAAGTAGGCTGGGGTTTGAGGAGCAAGTATATGAGCTGAAAGTAGGAGAAAGGTGAGGGTAGATAGGAGGGAGCGAGCTGTTTCAATTCTTTTAAGCCAATAGGCAGGAGTTTCTGTTTGACGTGGAGATGGATGTGCAACTTTGAGAGGTTTTTGAGACGTGGGAGATATGAACAGAATGTTTTTTAGAACAATGAGCCGGGCAGGAGGGTGAGGGACTGGAGAGGGGAGAGACAAGCGTCAGGGAGGTCAGCAAGGAGACTGGTGCAGTCATCCAGATGGGATCGATCAGTCGGTGGTATTGACTGAGCACCTACTGTATGCAGATAACTGTACTAAGCATTCAGGAGAGAACAACATAACAGAGTTAGTAGATTTGACAAGGATTTGGACCAAGGGGTAGCAATTTGGTTGGAGAGGATTTCAGAGGTGTGTTGTGAAGGTAGAACTGACAAGATTTGGGGACTGATTGAATATGCAGGTTGAAGAAGAGAGATGAGTTTGTTCATTCATTCACTGAATCGTATTTATTGAGTGCTTATTGTGTGCAGAGCACTGTACTAAGCGCTTGGAAAGTACAATTCTGCAATAAAGAGTGGCAATCCCTGCCCACATCAGGCTCACAGACTAGAAGGGGGGAGACAGACATCAAAACAAGTAAACAGGCATCGGTATAAATAGAATTATAGATATCTACATATATACACAAGTGCTATGGGGTAGTGCAAAGGGAATGAGTCGGGGTGACGCGGAGGGAAGGGGGAGCTGAGGAAAAGGATAATGCCACGAATGTGGGTCTTGATAACAACAGGTATGTTTTAAACATTTACTGTGTGACAAGCACCGAACTGAGCACTGGTAGATACTAGATATTCATATTAGACACAATCCCTGTCCCACATAGGGTTCATATCTAAGTAGGAGGGAGAATATGCAATGAATTCCCATTTTACAGATAAGGAAACTGAGGCACAAAGAAGTTGAGAGACTTGCCTAAGGTCATATAGCAGTCAGGTGGCAAAGCCAAAGTTAGAACCCAAGTTCTCAGACTCCCAGGCTTGTATACTAGGCCACCCTGCTTCTCTTGTGAGACAGGGAGAATGGCAGTCTTGTCTACAGTGATGGGTCCGGGCTCTTTCCACTAGGCCATACTACACCGCCTGATGGGGGAGCCATCCATAAGCATATCATTCCTCGATACTGCTCTATACGAGACACAAACCGAAACTTCATTCATTCAATCATATTTCTTGAGTGCTACTGTGTGCAGAGCACTGTACTAAGCACATGGGAGAGTACCATACAACAACAGACACATTCCGTTCCCAAACTAGCTCACAGTCTAGAGGAAAAATGCACTAAAGGCAGAACTTAAATGGGAATCATTAATGTGGAAAATCCTGATTCCACCTTGCTTAACGATTTTTACAATGTGAAAGAATGTGCATATAGGTGAATTTACTATGATTTCATTCATTCAGTAGTATTTATTGAGCGCTTACTATGTGCAGAGCACTGTACTAAGCACTTGGAATGTACAAATCGGTAACAGATAGAGACAGTCCCTGACCTTTGCCGGGCTTACAGTCTAATCGAGGGAGACGGACAGACAAAAACAATAGCAATAAATAGAATTAAGAGGATGAACATCTCATTAAAACAGTAGCAAATAAATAGAATCAAGGTGATGTACATCTCATTATCAAAATAAATAGGGTAATGAAAATATATACAGTTGAGCGGAGGAGTACAGTGCTAGGGAAGGGGAAGGAAGAGGGGGAGGAGCAGAAAGGGGGGAAAAGAGGGCTTAGATGAGGAGAGGTGAAGGTGGGGTAGAAGGGGAGCAGAGGGAGTAGAGGGAAAAGGGGGAGCTCAGTCTGGGAAGGCCTCTTGGAGGAGGTGAACTCTCAGTAGGGCTTTGAAGAGGGGAAGAGAATTAGTTTGGCAGAGGTGAGGAGGGAGGGCATTCCAGGACAGCGGGAGGACGTGGCCCAGGGGTCGACGGCAGGACAGGCGAGAATGGGGGACGGTGAGGAGGTGGGCGGCAGAGGAGCGGAGCGTGCAGGGTGGGCAGTGGAAAGAGAGAAGGGAGGAGAGGTAGGAGGGGACAAGGTGATGGAGAGTCTCAGAGCCTAGAGTGAGAAGTTTTTGTTTCGTGCGGAGGTTGATAGGCAACCACTGGAGGTTTTTAAGGAGGGGAATGACATGCCCAGAGCGTTTCTGCAGGAAGATGAGCCAGGCAGCGGAGTGAAGAATAGACTGAAGCGGGGAGAGACAGGAGGAAGGGAGATCAGAGAGAAGACTGACACAGTAATCCAGCCAGGATATTATGAGAGCCCGAAACAGTAAGATAGCCATTTGGGTGGAGAGGAAAGGGTGGATCTTGGCGATATTATAAAGGTGAGACCGGCAGGTCTTGGTGACGGATCAGATGTGTGGGGTGAACGAGAGAGCCGAGTCAAGGATGACACCGAGGTTGCGGGCCTGAGAGAGGGGAAGGGTGGTCGTACCATCCACACTGATAGGGAAGTCAGGAAGAGGACAGGGCTTGGGAGGGAAGATGAGGAGCTCAGTTTTGGACATGTTGAGTTTTAGGTAGAGTTTAGACATCCAGGTAGAGACGTCTTGGAGGCAGGAGGAGATACGAGCCTGAAGGGAGGGGGAGAGGACGGGGCAGAGATGTAGATCTGTGTGTCATCTTCATAGAGATGATAGTTGAAGCCGTGACAGCGGATGAGTTCACCGAGGGAGTGAGTGTATATGGAGAAGAGAAGAGGGCCAAGAACTGACCCTTGAGGAACCCCAACAGTTAGAGGATGGGAGGGGGAGGAGGAGCCCGTGAAGGAGACCGAGAATGAACGGCCAGAGAGATAAGAGGAGAACCGGGAGAGGATGGAGTTCGTGAAGCCAAGATGAGATAAGGTGTGGAGGAGAAGGGGATGGTCGACAGTGTCAAAGGCAGCTGAGAGGTCAAGGAGGATTAGGATAGAGTAGGAGCCATTGGATTTGGCAAGAATGAGGTCGTGGGTGACCTTAGAGAGAGCAGTCTCGGTACAGTGGAGGGGACGGAAGCCAGAATGGAGGGGGTCCAGGAGAGAATGGGAGTTAAGGAATTCTAGGCAGCGAGTGTAGATGACTCATTCTAGGAGTTTGGAGAGGAAGGGTAGTAGGGAGATAGGGCGATTTAATAATAGTAATAATAACAGTGGTATTTGTTAATCACTCACTAAGTGCCAAGCACTGTTTAGGCTCTAAGGTAGGTATAAGATTATCAGGGAAGACACAGTGCAAAATGGTAGAGTGGATAGAGTACTGGCTTGGGATTCAAAGGTCATGGGTTCTAATACCTTTCTTCCACTTGTCTGTTGTGTGAAATTGGGCAAGTCACTTCACTTCTCTATCCCTCAGTTACCTCATCTGTAAAATGGGGATTGAGACTGTGAGCCCTAGCTGGGGCAAGGGACTGCGTCCAACCCAATTATCTTGTATCCATCCCAGCTCTTAGTACAGTGCCTGGCACATAGTACGCGCTTAACAATACCATCATCGTTATTATTATTATTCCTGTCCCTCAGAGGACTCACAATCTATATAAGAGGGAGAATAGGCAATGAATTCCTATTTTACAAATGAGGAAACTAAAGCACTGAGAAGTTGTTAAATTGCCCAGGTTCACAAAGCAGACAAGTGATGGAGCAGGCTTAGAACCCAGGTCTTCTGCCTGCCAGGCTCATGCTTTGCCCCCCAAGCTACGCTGTTTCCCTTCCATTTCTATCAAGGACTTGAGCTTATCTCCTCTGTTTTTGTTTGTGCTGTTTGAAGTGGTGCAGATTAAAGTTACTTCTTTTTAAGAGGGCCCTCTTGAATCTGTCTGAAACACCCTGCTTCCTTGGAGGTGTTGAGATGGGGCAGTCAGATAAAAAAAATTCCATTTCCTATTTCCCCTGCTGGAACAAGCCTCAACCACCATCCCACCTTCTTTTGTTCTCATCTTGGAAGCCCTTGTGTTTGAAGATCTGTGCTAATGAAGATTGATACTTTTCTCCAACCTATGACTAGCTCATTCATTGTCAAGGCTCATTGTCAAGGCTCACTGATAGGAACCAGAATATTTGTCAAAGGGGTTTAGCTTTTTGAGAAAAAAAAGTACTGGGGATAGAAAGGGCACTTCCTATCATTTCAATATTAAATGCCCATAACCACAGTCAAAGATTTAGTCATTTCCTATTAAACCACAGAGACCTGTGAAACAATAGCTTTTCCAAACAACAGAAGATTGGAAGGATAAGTGATGGAGAAGTGAAAATGCCCAAATTCTTCAGCAAGTGAGCAACGTGGCCTAGTGGATAGAACACGGGCCTGGGAGTCAGAAGGATCTGGGTTCTAATCCTGACTCCACCCCTTCTCTGCTCTGTGACCTTGGGCAAGTCACTTTGCTTCTCTGTGCCTCAGTTACCTTATCTGTAAAATGGGGATTAAGATTGTGGGACAGGAACAGGAACTGTGTCCAGCCTGATTAGCTCGTATCTACCCCACTGCTTAATATAGTACCTGGCTCATAGTAAATGCTCAACAAATCCCACAGTTATTATTATTTAGTGGAGGATATCAATCAAAATACAGTTTATTTCCTAAATGACAGAAAGTACAGTTTTTCGCTCTTTTTTTCCTGCATTATTCATGTCCCAATTCATTGCCATTTTTATGCAGGCTAGTTCCTTCAAAGCAAATTTCTGGAATATTTTTTATTTATTTTTTTGGTCAGGCCCCACCATCGGCGGGCTGGTGGATATGGCAGGGAGTCAGCAAGGGTGTTGGGTCAGTGGTTGACATTTTAAAAGTACCAATTCATCAGAAGCAGCATCTGTGGGAACAGGGACAAGGGACGAGGGGGCAGCTCAAGCGATTGACACTGTGCCAGGGGAAGGCAAGAAGAGCAGGTTGAGGGAGCACTGAAGGGACATGGAGGTCAGGTCAAGAATGAAAAAAAGGAAATTCTAGGGACCTTGGCCAAATTTTATAAGTCTCCGGTCAGGAAGGAAGAGGGAGATAAGCTGAAGATGAATATCGAAAGACTCTTTAGACAGCTCCTCCTCTGCCTCCCACCCCTTTCTGCACGTGCCTCAAGGCTCTGTTCAGGGTCTCTTTCTATTCTCATTCATTATTATGGTATTTGTTACATGCTTACTATGTGACAGGAACTGTTCTAAGCACTGGGGTAGATGTGAGGTACTCGGGTTGAACGCAGTCCCTGTATCACATAGGGCTCACAGTCTTAATCCCCATGTTATAGATGAGTGAACTGGGGCATAGAGAAGTGAAGTGACTTGCCTAAGGTTACACAGCAGACAAGTGGCAAAGCTGGGATTAAAATCCATGATTTACTGACTCTCAGGCCTGTGCTCTATCCACTAGGCCATGCTGCTATTCTCCATCTACACCCACTCCCTTGGAGAACTCGTTTACTCCCACGGCTTCAACTACCATCTCTCTGATGATGATGCCCAATTCTACCTCTCCAGCTCTAACCTCTCTACTTCTTTGCAGTCTCACATTTCCTCCTGTCTTTAAGGCATCTCTAGCTGGATTTCCTGCTGATCCCTGAAATTTAACACAAATCCTCATCTTTCCGCCCAAATCCTCAACTCTCCCATTACTGTAGACAACCCCATCCTTTCTGTCTCACAGTCCCATAATTTCAGCATTATCCTTGATTTGTCTCTCTCATTTTATCCACATATCCAGTCTGTCACCAAATCCTGTTGGTTCTATCTTCTCTACATCTCTGGAATTCACCCCTTCCTCTCTCTCTCAACTGTTACCACAAGGATCCAAAAACTTGTTATAAGCTGCCTCAACTACTACATCAGCCTGTGTGCAGAGCACTGTACTAAGCATTCAGGAGAATACAATACAACAGAGTTAGTAGCTATGACAAGGACTTGGATCGAGCTGGCCAAGTGACCTCCCTGTCTCCGATCTCTCTCCCTTCCAGGCACATCTTCACTCTTCCGCCTGGTTCTTCCTTTTTTGTGGCATTTGTTAAGCCCCTTCTATGTGTCAGGCACTGTACTAAGCACTGGAGTAGATACGAGCTAGTTGGGTTGGACACAGTCCATTTCCCACATGGGGCTCACAGTCTTCATCCCCATTTTAAAGATGAGGTGCAGAGAAGTTGACTTGCCCAAGGTCACATGGCAGACATGTTTATTTTAAACCAACATTCTGTTTACATCTTGCCACTCCTAAAAGTCCTCCAGTGGTTACCGATCCATAGCCATGTCAAACAGAAACTCCGTACCATTGGCTTTAAGATGATAAATCAGCTCTCCCCCACCTACCTCACCTCATTCATTCATTCATTCAATAGTATTTATAGAGCACTTACTATGTGCAGAGCACTGTACTAAGAGTGTACAGTTCGGCAACAGATAGAGACAATCCCTGCCCAATAACGGGCTCACAGTCTAAACAGGGGAGACAGACAGCAAAGCAAAACAGAACAAAACAAAACAAACAGTCTAGCATAGACATCATCAAGATAAATAGAATCATAGAGATACACACAGAATCATAGAGATATCTTCCACTACAACCCAATACACACACTTCGCTCCTCTAATGCCAACCTACTCTTTGTGCTTCAATCTTATTTTTCTCTCCGTCAAATCCTTGCTCACATCCTCTCTTCTGCTTGGAACTCTCTCCCTCGGTCAGTCAATCATATTTACTGAGCCCTTACTGTTTGCAGAGCACTGTACTAAGAGCTTGGGAGAGTACAATATAACAATGAACATTCCTTGCCCACAGTGAGCTTACAGCCAAAGAAAAAATCAGAGATACACAGGTCGCAGCGACATTTGAACTCACAAACCCGGCTTACAAGGTCAGTGTTTGCCTCTTCATATCCAACAGACTACCACGCTGCCTGTCTTCAAAGCCCCACTAAAATCTCTTCCCTGACTAACCTCTCATTTCCCCACCCTATTTTCTTTCTCTTCTGCATTGCCTATGCACTTTGGTCTAAATCACTCATGCACTTCAATACTCACTCCCCCCAAACCCCACAGTACTTATGCTCTGGATATATACATAAATGTTGTAGGATTGAGGATGGGGTTAACATCAGATTTATAAAGAATAAAGATCCAAGTGCATGCTGCTTACCCTATCTGTAATTCAATCGCATTTATTAAGCACTTACTGTGTGCAGAGCACTGTACTGAGCACTTGGAGAGTACAATGCACCAATAATGAGACACAATCCCTGCCCACAGTGGGCTTGCAGTCTAGAAGGGAGGAGACAGACGTCAATACAAGTAAACAGGCATCAATATAAATAAATAGAATTATATATATATATATATGTGCTATGGGGTGGGAAGAGGGGGAAGAGCAAAGGGAGCAAGTTGTGGTGATGCGGAAGGGAATGGGAGCTGAGAAAAAGTGAGGCTTAGTTGGGGATATTTATTTTAATAGGACACTTTATTTTAATTTATTTAAATTTTAAACTGATATTTATTTTAATGTCTGTCTCCCCACTAGATAGTAAGTATCCTGAGGGCAGGAGATGTGTCTATCAACTCTATTGTTTTGTAATCTCCCAAGTGCTTAATACAGTTCTCTGCATACCCTTAAAAGCTCAACAAATACCAATCAATCAGTGACATTTATTGAGTGCTCACTATGTACAGAGCATAATACCATGGATTGTTGACTAATCAATTGATTTGAGTTATATACCAAAGATAAGACTGAGAGACAAATAGGTACCAATTCAGAGGGTTTTGGTTGTTAGTCAGAAAATTACTAAAAAAAGGAAACGCTCGACACACACATAGTCGGACTGAGCAGTTTTATAAGGATTCACTAGAATTGCTCCTTAGAGCCTCAGCTAAACTTTTTAATAAAATCTATGTCTTGTCTTATGCCGTCAAGTCATTTATGACCCTCAGCGACATCCTGGACACGTCTCTCCCAGAATGTCCTGCTCTCCATCTGCAATCGTTCTGGTACTGTAGCCATAGAGTTTGGGTAGAGGAAAATGGTTAAGTGACCTAATTTGTTCTTACTCCAGTGCTTTGCCCAGTGTTTAGCACACAGTTGGTGCTTAATAAATAGCATAATCAATCAATTAATCACTTCAACTTTATGTGTTTTGAACAGTCTAGCAACTCTTTCCAGGGACAGGAAGGGAAGCTTTTATTTTAAAAATGCAATCTGTTCATAATTCGACACAAATTTCTCAGCATTCTGCTTGATGGATCTGGCCAAAATTCTGCTTTTAAAAGGAAAATATGAGACACCCTAATAGCAGAGCAACAGAAAATAGTCCTTCTTGGCCTGACTTTTAAATTTTGAATGCTGCTCCTCATTATTTTTAATAAGTCTCATTATTGTAATTATAGTCCATCAAATGGAGTTTTATATTCACCTCACACATCATTATCTGATTTTATGGAAAAAGCTTTCTGAAATGATTTCCATGCTGACAGATGACATCAGAGTCTATTTCGATGTCCCTAACTCTATATATTATGTGGCAATAGTTAATGAATCCTAAATGGTTCTGCTTCAATCTTAAATTTAATTTTGAGATGCCTCATCGTGTACTTGTCTCATCTGATTATTTGAAATCCGATGAATTCCATAATAGCCGTTCCCATTTCAGCACCTATTTCAGATTTTGTACCTTTTTGCGGCAAATATGTTTTATCCTGGTGGTTTATAGCCATAGAGTTAGAACCCATGTCCTCTGACTTCCAGGCTTGTGCTCTTTACACTAGGCCATGCTTCTTGGTTCCAAGGTCCCAGTACCTCTAAGCATATGCAGAGTGAGAATCTGGTGGAGAATCTAGGGGAAGAGGCATAGAGTAGTGAATAGAGCACGGGCCTGGGAGTCAGAAGATCATGCATTCTAATCCCGACTCCATCACTTGTCTGCTATGTGGCCTTGGGCAAGTCACTTTACTTCTCTGGGCCTCAGTTGCCCCATCTGTAAAATGGGATTTAAGACCGTGAGCCTCAAGAGGGACAGGGATTGTGTCCAACCTGATTTGCTTGTAATACTAATAATAATAATGTTGGCATTTGTTAAGCGCTTACTATGTGCAGAGCACTGTTCTAAGCGCTGGGGTAGATACAGAGTAATCAGGGTGTCCCACGTGAGGTTCACAGTCTTAATCCCCATTTTACAGATGAGGGAACTGAGGCACAGAGAAGTTAAGTGACTTGCCCAGAGTCACACAGCTGACAAGTGGCAGAGCCAGGATTAGAACCCAAGCCCAGGCTCTTTCCACTGAACCACGCTGCTTCTCCTTGTATCCACCCCAGTGCTTAATACACTGCTTGGTACATAGTAAACACTTAACAAATACCACAGTTATTATTATCAGTATTATCATTATTATTATAAACAAAATCAAATTCCTGACTTTTTAATGGTATTTGTTTCACGCTTAGTATGTTCCAGCAACTGTTCGAAGCGCTGGAGTAGATACAAAGTAATCAGGTTGGACACAGTCCATGTCCCACGTGGAACTCACAGTTTTCATCCCCATTTTACAGATGAAATAACTGAGGCCCAGAGAAGTGAAGTGACTTGCCCAAGGTAACACAGCAGATACGTGGTGGAGTCAGGATCAGAACCCAGGTTTTTCTGATTTCCAGGCCCATGCCATGCCACCCATTAGGCCACGCTACTTCTTTCCTTCTGTTCTTCTCTTTCCTTTTCTCACCCTTTCCTGCGATTCCCTCTTTTTGGCCATGACTCCTTTCTCAAACCCACCCTATCCCACCTCAAGTCCCTCCCCAAACTGATCGCCTTAGAGCAGGTGCTTCCTTTGATTCATTTCGACTCCCTTGGCAGAGCTGGGATTGGACCCAAGGATGAGACAGAAGAGTTCCTCTTTCTCTCTCCTTCTCCTGGGAATTACACATCTGTCATTATGGCCTGGTTCCAACCGAATCCAGGTTGAGCTAAGGAATGGGGAGTCTCCAACTTCTTCCACTGCCTGGCCCCCCAGATATTCCCTCATTCGGCCCCTCCTAAGTTTTCCCGTGATCCTCAGAAGCGTTTCCTGCATTGATCCCAGGTTGGCCTTGGTAGCAAGGATAGAGGCTTGGCATAAATGCCTTTCCTCTCCTCCCTTCTCTCAGGAATATCCACCCTAGTTCGATTAATCCCTTCGACGGGACCCTAATGGTAAATTCAGGGGTAAGACCGGGGATTATCTTCTCCCCAGACGTTTGGGGTACATGTAGGTGTCGGAAGGAATGTTCTCAAGCCAATCTACTCAATGGGCCTCATTTTCATCTGTCTCACCATTTATTCATTCAATCAATCAATCGTATTTATTGAGTGCTTACTGTGTGCAAAACACTGTACTAAGCACATGGGTGAATACAATATAGCAACAGACACATTCCTCCCCACTCCCATACTCCCTACTGTATGGAACTCCCTCTCCCTTCACATCTGGAAAACCACTTCTCTCCTGATCTTCAAGACCCTTTTGAAATCACATCTCCTACAGGAAGCATCCCGGAGAATAATCTCTCATTTTTCCTCCCTCTTTCACTTTCTAGTGCCACGGCAATCAATCAAGTCAATCAATCAATCAATCAATGATATTTACTGAGTGCTTACTGCATGTAGAGCACTGTACTAAGCACTTGAAGGAGTAGATCGATAAGATGATAGACTTGATCCAGAGCCTCGGGGAGTTTACAATCTCTTGGGGGAAAGAGATATCAAAATAAATTACAGAAGCAACCGAGTATTAGGATATAAGCATTTGTGCTATGGGTGTGGGGAGCGTATGAAAGTGCTTAGAGGATATGGACTCACATATCTGGGTGATGCAGAAGGAGGGATCAATCAACAATGGTATTTATTGAGCATTTACTGTGTGCAGAGCACTGTATTAAATGCTTGGAAGCATACAATATAACTGAGTTAGTAGACACGTTCCCTGCCCACAACAAGCTTTGCAGTCTAGAGGGAAAATAGGATGGGGGAGATGAGGAGCAGCATGGCCTAGGGAAAAGAACACGGGCCTGGGAGTCAGAGGTCTTGGGTTCTAATCCTGCCTCTGCCACATGTCTCCTGTGTGACCTTTGACAAGTCACTTCACTCCTCTGGGCCTCGGTTACCTCATCTGTAAAAGGGGGATTACGACTGTGAGTCCCGTGTAGGACAGGAACTGTGTCCAACCCGATTATCTTGAATCTACCCCAATGCCTAGAACAGTACTCAGCACATAACAAATACCACAGTCATTATCGTTCTAAGAGATTAGTCAGGGAAGGGTTTCCTGGAGGAGATATGATTTTAGTAGGGCTATGAATATGGACTTCCATCGGTTGGATATGAAGGAGGAAGGAGTTCTAGGCAGGAGGGAGAAAGAGATCAAAGGGCCAGTGGCAAGAGAAATGAGGTCGAGACACGGGGAGCAAGTTGGTGTTAGAGAAGAAAAGTTGGTAGACTTAAAGCTGATGCTGAAGAGTTTCAGCTTCATCCAGAGATGGATTGATAGCCACTGGAGATTTTTGAGCAGTGGGGAGATGTGCAATCTCTTTGGAAAGGTATATATTGATGCCTGTTTACTTGTTTTGATGTCTGTCTCTCCCCTACTATTCTGTAAGCCCGGTGTGGGCAGGGATTGTCTCTCTTTATTGCTGAATTGTACTGTCCATGCGCTTAGTACAGTGTTCTGCACACAATAAGCGCTCAATAAATATGATCGAATGATCTGGGCAGCAGAATGGACTGGAAAGGGGAGAGACGGGGGGCAAGGAGGTCAGAGGGAAGGCTGATGCAGCAGTCAAGCATCAGCAGTCAAGACAGGTTTTGACAAGTGCTTGGATCAGCTTGGTGGCAGTGTAGATGGATCAGATGTGGCAGATACTAGGTACATTGTGAAGGTAGAACCCACTGGATTTTTTTTTTGATGAATGGCTGAATACGTGTTCAGAATGAGGAAAACGAATTGAGGAGACTTTACCAAAGTTACAGGCTGTGATACAGGGAGGGTGGTGGTGTGGTCAACAGTGGTAAGAGACTTAGGAGAAAATTAGGGTGCAAAGAGGAGAAGTTCAGTTTTGGACACTTCAGCACTTCCAAGTTACATAAACATTGTGTACTCCACCTCCAGCCCTCTGGTAGCTCTTACATTCATATCCTTAAACTCAATTGTTTCTCTTGCTTGTAATTCTTTTTAATTTCTGACTGCCCTGCTAGATTGAAATAATAATATTTATTAAGCACTTATTATGTTCCAGGCACCAAACTAAGCCCTGGGCTAAATATAAGAACATCAGATTGGACACGATCCCTGTCCTACATGGGATTCACAGTTCAAGTAGAAGGGAAAAGGATTTAATCCCAATCTTACAGGTGAGGAAACTAAGGCACAGAGAAGTTAAGTGGCTTGTAAATTTGTAAACACTTCGAGGAGTAGTTTCTACTAGGCCACGCTTCTACTCAAAACGGGCTGCCTTCCTTCCCTCGCTCGATTTATTTTCTTACCTTCTTCCTGTTTGAGTCAGCCAAGCACATAATCTGTATGTAACGTGGTGCATAAGAGATCACTCCCAGCAGAAACAGCGAGGCTTTGTAGATAGAGCACAGGCCTGGGATTCAGAAGGACCTGGGTTCTAATTTCAGCTCTGCCACATGTCTGCTCTATGACCCTGGGCAAGTCATTCAAGTTCTCTGTGCTCCAGTTACCTCATCTGTAAAATGGGGATTAAGACTGTGTCCAACCTGATTAGCTTGTATCCACCCCAGCGCTTAGTACAGTACCTGGAACCCAGTAAATGTTTAACAAATATTTTTTTAAAGGGTCTAATATGCCTGTAAACTGGAAGCTCCTTGTGCACAGGAATTATGCCTACCAACTCTGTTGCATTGTACTTTCCCAAGTGAAGCAGCGTGGCGCAGTGGAAAGAGCACGAGCTTTGGAGTCAGGGCTCATGAGTTCGAATCTCAGCTCTGCCACTTGTCAGCTGTGTGACTGTGGGCAAGTCACTTCACTTCTCTGTGCCTCAGTTCCCTCATCTGTAAAATGGGGATTAAAACTGTGAGCCCCACATGGGACAACCTGATTCCCCTGTGTCTACCCCAGAGCTTAGAACAGTGCTCTGCACATAGTAAGCGCTTAACAAATACCAACATTTATTCAGTTTAGTGCTCCACACACAGTAGGTGCTTGTTAATAATACCATTGATTGACGGTTGAATCAAATTGAATGATTGAATGCATATATGCTGGAGAGATATGGATGTATCCCTGGTGATTCATTTTATTCTTAAGGAAAAGATCTAAGCATATGGCTCTGCCACTCAGCCTTGACTGCCCAAACCACCTCTTCGGGCCCTAGTCTTCTCCATTGTAAAAGAGGGGTGGTAGTAATTCTCCATCATCTTGTTGAGCTGCTTGAAGATTCTGGTAATAATTATGGTTTCATTAAGCACCGATTATGTGCCGAGCTATAAGTGCTGGCACGGATGCAAGATCAACAGATCCTACCCAGTCCCTGCTTCCCATGGAGTTTACAGTTTAACAGGGAAGGAGAGTGGGGATCTTATTCCTAATTTACAGATGTGGAGTTTAATGACTTGCCCAAGATCACATAACAGACCAGCACCATAGCTGGGACCCAGGACTCCAGATTCTCTGCCTCACCCTCTCTGGACTAGGCCATGGATTTGAGAAGCCTCCAATTGAAAGCGCTGCTGTATTATTATGACGGTCTTTGTTAAGCGCTTACTGTGCATCAAGCACTATTCTAGGCAGTGGGGTAGATGCGAGTTAATTAGGTCAGACACAATCCCTGTTCCCCATGGGAGCTTGTGGTCTAAATAGGAGAGAGAACAGGCATTGAATCGCCATTTCACACAGATGAGGAAACTGTGGCACAGAGAGAAGCTGTGACTTGTCCAAAGTCACACAACAGGCACAGAGGCATGGCTGGGATTAGAACCAGTTTCTCCGACTGTCAGTCCCCTGTGCTTTCCACTGGGCCACACTGCTCCTCCTAGTAAACCACGTAGCAATGAGGAAACTTTGGGGAATCTTTGAATCTGCCTTGGATTTCTCTTTCTTTATGAAGATGGAGCACCTGGCGGGGCAACGTCAGAGGCAGTAACATCACAAACAGAATTATTTAAATCTTGCCCTGAACTAGGGATTTTTGAAATGTACTATTTTGAAATTTTGAGAGATGGATGGGAGTGGACATGTCTTAATATCCTACAACGCATCAGATGATTCCAATTAAATCTGCCATTACACGGTGCCTAGATGGTGTCACCCAAATGTCCTCTGAGTCAGAGGATGATATATAATAGACACACGTAACTGTCGGCATACAGTGCTTCTGTGTCCCATACGGTAAGTTGGAATAGGGAAATGTTATTAATTTGTGCTAGTAACTTAGAGGAAATGGTCTTTTTCCTGACATCAAGATAGCTGAAGCCCATTCTTCCATGGTAATTATTAAGCCACCAATATTAAGACTCTTTGACTGCAAAGTCCTGAAAAACTCCTCTCAAAATCACCTCAAGAGCTGGACCGCAGACAGAATTTTCAGAGGTAAGTGTTCGTTTTTCTTTCAGATATGGTCCCATTCTTACACAGATGAATCAAGCCAAAGAAAGACTTGAATCCTTGGCCTTTTTAGCCTAAAACTCTGGTGTGAGTTTTGCATACAGTATTTCCAAATGTGTATTCGTCAGCGGAAAGTATTCACTCAAATTAGGTTTGAACTGTTCCCTGGGAGATTAGAGGTTGTGCTACTCGGTCATTACAATTAGAAAGACGTCAAATGCTAAAACAGTTTGTTCATCTAGCTCATATTTTGAGGAACAGCATGGCCTAGTGGAAAGTTCAGAGCCCTGGGTGTCAGAAGAACCTAATTTTTAGTCTGGCTCTGCCATTTTTAAAAAAATGGTATTTGTTAAGTGCTTACTATGTGTCAGGCACTGTACTAAGCACTGGGGAAGATACAAGATAATCAGGTAGGATACAGTCCATGTTCCACATGGAGCTCATAGTCTTAATCCCCATTTTTCAGAAGAGGGAACTGAGGCACAGAGAAGTTAAGTGACTTGCCCAAAGTCACACAGCAGACAAATGATGGAGCTGGGATTAAAACCCAGATCCTTCTGACTACCAAGCCCATGCACTATCCACTTTGTCATGCTGCTTCTCTACTTGTGACTTCGGTTAAGTCACAGTAATAATAATAATTATGGTATTTGTTAAGCACTGATGTGCCAAGCGCTGTTCTAAGCACTGGGGTAGATACAAGGTAATCAGGTTGTCCCACGAGGGGCATACAGACTTAATCTTTATTTTACAGGTGAAGTAACTGAGAAGTGAAGTGACTTGCCCAAGGTCACACAGCACTGAAATAGGGGAGCCTGAATTAGAACCCATGGTGTCTGACTCCCAAGCCTGTGCTCTTTCCACTAAGCCATGCAACTTCTCTGTGCCTCAGTCTACTCATCTGTAAATGGGGATTCAAGCGCTTGGAATGTACTAAGCGCTTGGAATGTACAAATCAACACAACCACACGAACAGTAAAGCCCTTGAACTCAGCTTCCAGGGTGCTTTGCTTTCCTCAATATTGGATATCCTAGGAGGTTGGATCAATCAATGGTACTTATTGAACACTTCCCGTGTGCAGAGCACTGTACTGCACTTGGGAGAGTGCAATAAAACAGAGGTGGTAACCCCGTTCCCTGACCACAAGAGCTTAAAGTCCAGAGGAATAGCTTCAAGACCTCTTTTGGGGGATCAGACCCAACTATCCCCAAAGTACCCTCACATTAATTAGTTCATTTTAGCCCTCCTAATAACTCTGTGAGGTAGGTAGAGAAGGCAGGTATTATTATTTCCATTTTACAAATGAGGTAACTGAGGCACAGAGAAGTGAAGTGACTTGCCCAAGGTCACACAGCAGACAAGGGGTGGAGCTGGGATTAGTACCCACATCTTCTGATTCCCAAGCCCATGATCTTCCCACTAGGCCATGATGCTATTTCTTCTGTTCTGCTTTCTGAGCATCTGCTGAGTGCAATATGCAATGTGCTGAGTGCTTGGGAAAGTACAACAGAAGCATAAAACAAATTTTTGCCCATAATTTGCTCACAACCTAACAGGGAAGACAGGCAAAAGTATTTACTACAGCTTTATCCAAGAAGGGAATAGGTTGGATGGAACCTACATTTGGTTAAAATGAAGGTTTGGATGGTCTGAACTTTTCATTATTGATAATAATAATATTAATAATAGTAATATGTGCTTACTATTAGGAAGGGTTGGGGTAGATAGAGAGATATGAGATCAGACACAATCCCTGTCCTCAACAGGAGTCACAATCTACCTTCTCCCCATTTTACAGATGAGGAAACTGAGGGCCAGAGAGCCTAAGTGACTTCCTCAAGCCACCCAATAGGCCAGTGAAGTACTGGAACTTCAACCTGGGTCACTTAAGAAGCCGCATGGTGTAGAGGATAGAGCAGGGCCTGGGAGTCAGGTCATGGGTTCTAATTCTGGCTCTGCCACTTATCTGCTGTGTGACATTGGGCAAGCCACTTTACTTCTCTGTGCTTCAGTTACCTCATCCCGTAAAATGAGGATGGAGACTGTGAGTCCCACATGAGACCGGGACTGTGTCCAACCCGATTTGCTTGTATCCACCCCAGCTCTTAGTATAGTGCTCGGCGTGTACTAAGGGCTTAACAAATATCACAGTTCTTATTAATGACCCCTCAGTCCCATGATTTTCTAATATACCATGCTGCTTCCAATTTCATGTCATCTTCCTCATCATTTCTGTGGAAATGCAAGAATAAGTTCTCCTCTTAACTGCAGGACAGAGGAAGTGTAGGTCTTGTGGTGTTGGTGTCCCGCTTTTTTTTTTCCTGAGATTATAGGACATCTGAGAATAGTTTACTGTGACCTGCTCTGCTCATTCCACCCCTTGACAGAGTGATCCTCCCTATTGGTGAGCAAATGAATCATTTCTCCTAAGTTTCTTGAAGACTTTGAAAGGAAGATGATACAGAAAACAATGATCACAACAGCTTCTCCTGTGTTTCCCCAATCTCCTGCCCCCAGAATCATTTCTGAGAACAATTAAAGCTGGTGATATAGTTTAGCTGGGAAACCATTCATTCATTCATTCAATCATATTTATTGGGCGCTTACTGGGTGCAAACCAGAAGGCTCCCAAAACCAGCAGTCCTCAAGGGATCGGTTGGGAGAGCGGGTGTCTGGGTGCGGACTTAGGATGCCTGGGTCCAACAGGGGAGGTGAGCACCTCTGGTTAATGCAGGCGGAAAGGGACTGTGGTTTGGGATGGCCTGAGGGAAGAAAGGAAACTTCTGGCCCTTCAAAGAAGGATGTTTTTCTTTCTAAAACATCCCCCTGTGTAGCACTGTGTTTTTATATTTGGCTTGGGTTTGGGGTTTTTTTCAAAGTTTTTGTTTTTTGGTTTGACTTTTCATTACTGACTTCCCCTCAATTCGTGACTTCTTGTACTCTCTTGTACTCAGTAAATGCTGTTGATGATAATAGTTATCTCTCTACAGATGATTTGAACCTTCATGGATCTTAACTCTAACTAGAGTGCCATCGATAAATCCTCCATGTACAGTTTGTGGGCCTAGGACTATGGTCTCCAGGAAGGTCCTTGCTCCAAAGTCAGGGGGCTGGACCTACTGACATCTCCCAGCCCAAGAACTGCCAGAAGAATGATAGAGATTCTTTATCTATCAAATGGGGATTCAATGCTTGTTCTCATCCTCCCTTAGACTGTAAACTGCATGTGGGACAGGGATGGTGTCGGATCCGATTACTTTTTATCCACCCTAATGTTTAGTATGGTGTAGAGGCTAAAGCACAGGCCTAGGAGTCAGAAGGTCATGGGTTCTAATCCTGGCTTCACCACTTATCTGCTGTGTGACCTTGGGCAAATCACTTCACTTCTCTGGACCTCAGTTACCCCATCTGTAAAATGGGGATGGAGACTGTGAGCCCCAGGTGGAACAGGGACAGTGTCCAACTCTATTTGTTTGTATCCACCCCAGCGCTTTGTACAATGCATGGCACAGTTAGGACTTAGCAAATACCACAATTATTATTAGAATTTGCATGAACTAATTAGTTATTAAATAATAATAGCCCTGGAGTCTCCCATCATAAAATGAGATGTGTGTCTCAGCCCAGGCTCAGAGGACTGAGGTCCAGCCCAATGGAATCATATATGGAATAGTAAGAGGGTCTTACACAGTGCAACTCACACACTCCCATCAATCAATCAGTAATACTTTTTGAGCACTTACTGTATAATGAGCACTTTACTAAGTGCTTGGGAGAGAAGCAGCGTGGCTTTGTAGATAGAGAAGGGTCATGGAAGCAGACGGATTTGGGGTCTAATCCCAGTTCCGTCACATATCTGCTGTGTGACCTTGGACAATTCACTTAACTCCTCTGGGCTTCAGTTACCTCACCTGTAAAACAGGGATCGAGACTGTGAGCCCCATGTGGGACAGGAACTGTTGTGTCCTAATTATGTTGTATCAACACCAGGGCTTAGTACGGTTCTTGGTGCATAAAGAACCAAATACCATTCCTACATTATTATGATCATTCTGAAGCTCGTGCACAAAACCCATATATATACAAAACCCAAATGTGGCCAAAGTCACAGCAACATAATGCCAATGTTGCATTATTTACAACATTAAATTTACAACATTATCTGACACTTAAGGCGTATGCCACTTTCAGGGACTTTTGAGACTAAAGTCACGGAAGTTCCAGTCCCCATCTCTACCCAGAAGATCACCCGCTCTCCAATCTTTCCCTTCCCAGTTCCCCTCCCCTCCCCACTGAACCCCATATTTTCTAGACTCCCTGCCTTGTCTCAGGGAGACATATGGGCACGCCGGGATTCCAGCTGCAAACAAAATAAGTCAGGACAAAAATCAAAGCTTCAGGGTTTTTCTAGCCGCCCAGCTGCTCGTTGTTCATTCTGAAATATAGACTGAACGAGAGGCTGTCAGGCAGCACGACACTGAAATCCTGGACTTAGTTCAAAGAGTCTCTGCACTGGAAAAGTAAAATTAAAGTGTCTGTGGAGAGCTGAAGAGACTTGAAGAATTCTGAAACAGTACCCAAAGTAGGTCTGACAGCGAGCAGACTAATCCTGAGAAAAGTCCTCCTTTGGACATTTCTAAAACCCATTTCCACTCAGTTGCTTTTTGCTTTATCTTAACTTTGTTATGAACAAAAACACAATTCCAACAAAGAGAGACTGTTTAGCCCATTCCCCATTCTCCTACTCCTTCTCCACCCTCCCCTCCCACTGCACAGCTTCCAGCAGTGTTCCTTTAACAGATCTATTTCCATTCAACAGCGAACTTCTGTTACAGGCATTCGCTGACCAAAATGATTCATTCTTCCAGTATGTTTACCGCTTAGTTTACTTCAGGGAAAGCTCTGGATCTGCAAAGGGGGCAAAAATGCCCACGTGGTCAAAACAGGTTCCAGGATTTAAAAGGCCAAAATCAGGCATTTCCCCTTAGACAATGTCATTTCAAAAGCCAGATAAAAGAAGCCTAAGGCATCTGGGAAAACCTCATATACTGTACTTCTGAAATCCTAACTCCACTCCATTCCTGCATCCGGAGGTTACACCCGGAATAACAATAGCTTCTCGCTTGACAGAAAATTAACCGGTAAGTGGTTCGTTTGGGGATTTTTCCGTTTTTTGTTCTTCAACTAACCGATTTGTAGTAACGATTTTTGCGGGTGATTTATTCCCTCAACAGGTTTCCGAATGTTTAGCAGCTGGCTAAAAAAGATCGCTAATGGTAAAAATCTCTCTCTGTGCAGACTCACAGTTTTTACCCTAAATCAGAATGGTTTAGAACACATAGTGCATTTGTTCCAACTAGCCGTTAACTCTAAAATATCTGAAAGCAAGAGAAGCTGAGGTTTTCAAGGAGAAAAAGAGGAACAAAAATTTGAGAAACTCCTACTGCCTTTATCCAACTTGTAACAGTTTGTAAGTCCAAATGCGTGACTGTCAACCTAGAAGAGCAAAATGAGAATAAAGCCTTTATGGGGAGTCGCTGGATGAATGCGATCCATCGTCACTGAAATCATCATCCGAATTAGATCCCCAATCCACATGAGGGAGCAGTCCTGAATCCAATTCTGATCCTTTTAAAAGATATCAATCAATCGATTGAATTTACTGAGCACTCACTTTATGCAGAGCCCTGTGCTAAAAACTTGAGAAAGTACAGTACAGTTGGTAGCCACAATCCTTTCTCTAAATCAGTTTACGGTCTAGTGGGGGAGGCAGACCTTACAATAAATTCCAGGTAAAGACAGCAACCAAGTATATTGACGTGAACATCAGTGCTGTGGGGATGCTTTTATGATGATTACTTTTTTTAATTTTTTATTCTTTGCAGGGGGGAAGGAATCCTATAGTTGTTTGTAGGTTGAAGTGATCAGGGATGAAAATGATAAGTGACTCTCAGCCTGCCCACTTGGGCTCTTAGAATGAGGGGCAAGTGGTTAGATTTATGGGCAAATATAAGCTTATCCCTCTAGACTGTAAGCTTGTTGTGGACAGGGGAGGAGTCTGTTTGGTGTTGTACTATTCTCTCAAGCACTTAGGGCGGTAGTCTGCACACATTAAGCGCTCAATAAATATGACTGAATGAATGAAAGAATGGTCTTCTGAGAATTTACAGTCACAGTCAACTTGAGACCCCAGAAAGGAATCTTCTTGGGGTAGAGGAGTTGGAGAGGGTGTGAGAGTAACCTGTTCAACATCTAACCCTTCAAAGAGAGGGGTAGTAATATTAAAATAATGGCATTTGCTAAGTGCTTACTATGTGCAAAGCACTGTTCTAAGTGCTGGGGAGGATACGAGGTGATCAGGTTGTCCCATGTGGGGCTCAAGTCTTAATCCCCATTTTACAGATGAGGTAACTGAGGCACAGAGAAGTGAAGTGACTTGCCCAAAGTCACACAGCTGACAAGTGTCTGAGCTGAGATTTGAACCCATGACCTCTGATTCCCAAGCCCAGGCTCTTTAGTCATCATAGCTGTAGTGGCAGTAGTCACTGGAGTAATAGTAATAGCAGTAGTGGTATTCATTCATTCGCTCGTATTTACTGAGCGCTTACTGCGGTGCAGAGCACTGTACTAAGCGCTTGGAAAGTACAATTCAGCAGTAGAGACACTCCCTGCCCACAACGGGCTTAAAGTCTAGAAGCGGGGAGACAGACATCAAAACAAGTAAACGAGCATCGTTATAGATAGAATTATAGATACATACTCATCAAAACGAGTCAACAGGCATGAATCTAAATAAATAGAATTATAGATAGGTACATATATACACAAGTGCTGTGGGGAGGGGAGGGGGCATAGAGCAAAGGGAAAGAGTCAGGCTACACGGAGGGAAGGGGGAGCTGAGGAGAAGGGAGCCTCAGGCTGGGAGGTGGTCATAGTAAGTAGTATTGTGCTTGGGAGTCAGAGGTCATGGGTTCTAATCCCAGCTGCAGCTCCACCACTTGTCAGCTGTGTGACTTTGGGCAAGTCACTTCACTTCTCTGGGCCTAGGTTCCCTCATCTGTAAAATGGGGATGAAGACTGTGAGCCCCCCGTGGGACAACCTGATCAGCTTGTATCCCCCCCAGCGCTTAGAACAGTGCTTTGCCTATAGTAAGTGCTTAGCAAATGCCATCAATATTAATAGCAGCCGCAGAAGTATTCAGAGTCATAGTAGTGGTAGTATCCCCTCTCAGGGTCGCACCTGGAGAGTTTCCAGTCCTCTACCAGTCTCGACTACGGGAGGGAGAGTCCAGCAGAGGCCAACCCATTCCATTCCTAGCTTGCCCAGTGGTTAGCGAGTGGAAGGCAATCGGCGACAAGTCAAAACTCACCCGTGCTGGGCAGCGGCAGTACGGGAGAGAGTCAAGGGCGGAGACTCGAGTTGACTGCGCGGAAGAAGGCGATGGTACTTGCAGATTTTGACCAAGAAAACTCTATGGATACACCTCCAGAAATGATTTCATGTGAAGGTGGGGCGTTCTGGGAGAGATGTATCCACGGCTATGGGTCGGAGACGACTTGACAGCATAAGATGGTAATAGTAGCCATAATAGTAGTCAAAGTAGAAATAGTAATGCTAGTAGGAGCAGTAGTGATATTTTTGTGCCTAGGTGCAGTGTCGTATAAGAAGCACTTAAAAAAATTCAACAGATACACAACACATGTTCCCCGCTCCAATACAGCTTCCATTCTAATGGTGGGGAAAGACCGGAAATATATACTCGTCAAGTAATCCTAATGAATAGTACGTTGTGCAAATGATTACCCTCATATATTCCCAAGTACTGCCAAAGAAGGGTATACATAAATATGTAAGTGCTAAAGTGGTTAAGTTGAAATATTTAATGTGACTTGGACAGTAAATAAAGACTACTAATTTCAGATTTCTATCCCTGGGGCTCCTTGAATATCCCACCCATTCTTTTTTATTGAAGATAATTCCCATTATTTAATGACTACTTAGTGAAAGGAGACGGGAAGCAGCATGGCCTAGTGAAAACAGTCTAGGCCTGGGAGTCAAGGGACTCGAGTTCTATTGCCGGCTCTGCCACTTGCCTGTTGTATGATCTGGAGCAAGTCATTTAATTTATCTTTACCTCAGTTTCCTTATCTGTAAAATGGTGATGAAATATCCATTCTCTTTTCCTCAAATTGTGAGCCCCACATGGGATGGGTACTATGTTTGATCTGGTTGGATTTTTTTCTACACCAGCATTGCTTTGTGTGCAGTCAGGTGCTTAACAGATACCACAATCATGATTATCATGATTTCACCCAGAAAGCTTAAACCTGTTGCTAATATCTCTGTGACTGAAAAGAGACCCTCCCAATTGAAATGTCAGTCTGCAGAAACATGTCTACTAACTCTGTTGTACTGTACTCTCTCAAGCGCTTAGTACAGTGCTCTGCACAGAGTAAGTGCTCAGTAAACGTGATTGTTTGATAGATTTTTGTCAAAGGAAGCCAGAAAAGAATGACCTCCTTTCCTCCCCCTCTCTCTCCCTTCCTTTTTCTCTCCCTCCCACCCTCCCTCCCTCAGACATCATGATAGCTCATACAAGTAATTCGCCATGCTGAATAACACCCAAACTATTTGTTTAGCTTTAGGCAGTTAATCGTTTTAAAATTCTCAGTTGATTCCCTAATCTCAGGTTCTTCACACCATATAGGGAGACTTTGCTTAAGTATAGTTCTTCAAATAGCTTTATTTATTTTCTTGCAGGCAGGTATTTCATCTCCTTTTCCTAAATCCTTATCTATGTACCTCACCACTCACTTTTCAAATCTGTTCATCCAATTTGTTTTCTCCACTGCTGAAGCAATACCTGCAAGTAACACAAATATTAATAATAATAATTATGGTACTTATTAAGTGCATACTATATGCCAAATACTGTCTAAGCACTGGGGAAGATACAAGTTAATCAGTTTGGACACAGTCCCCATCCCATAGGGGCTCACAGTCTTAATCCCCATTTTACAGATGAGGTAACTGAGGCCCAGAGAAGTGACGTGACTTGCCCAAGGTCACACAGCAGACAATCGGTAGAGATGGGATTAGAACCCAGGTCCTTCTGACTCCCAGGCCCAAGCTCTATCCTCCAAGCCATGCTGCTAATGGAACTTCTCTCATGGAATCTGCTGCTAATATTCATTAAGATCAAATCTTACAAATCTTCAGACCACAGCAGAAATCCACCATCTCCTTTCTTTCAGATTTTTTCAGATGTAATTCATGCAGTAAAGTTTTCCACCTCCTAAAAATGAGAAAAAAATCCCAAGTGCATATAGGGCTTTAGAATCCAAGAAGCAGAGGGCAGGAAGAGAGAGAATTCAGTAGGATTTCAAGTGTGCTTTGCAATTAGGTCATTCAAGGAAACATAAGAAATAGTGACTAACATTATTCTATGAAGGGATTTTGTTTCTTGAAATCTAAGAAGAGAAAACTCAACTAAGACTGTGATTAGCCAAGAAGGTAAAAAATCTGGAGGTCTGGGTTAGGGAGAGTTGAACTTGTTACATGGAAGTTATACTTACTAGTAGTGTTACATTAAATAGGAATCTAGTCATTAACCTAATTAGATTAATATACAAAGTAATATAAAATGAGACTGTTTCTTATGCTGCATCTATCTAGTAATCTCGGGAATTTGGGGGATGTGGGTGGGACCCAATGCCAAAGTACAACCTGCTCAGGAGAAGCAGTGTGTGGCCTAGTGAATAGGGCAAAGGCCTGGGAGTCAGAAAGTTCTGGGTCCTAGTTCCAGCTCCACCATTTGTCTGCTGTGTGACCTTGGCCAAGTCATTTAACTTCTCTGTACCTCAGTTACCTCACCTGGAAAATGGGGATTAAAATTGTGAGCCCTGTGAGGGCCAAACCCATTAGCTTGTAACTACCCCAGGGCTTAGAACAGTGACCGGCACATAGTAAGCACTTAAATACCACTATTATTATTATAGAAAAACCTCAAAAAACACCAGTAAACATAAAGACACCACTGAATGTAATCAAAAGGGCAACCAAGGTGGTCAAAGGAAGTGAGTGGTTTTTTTAGGAAGACAAATTGAAAAGCAGGAACCTGACCGAAGGGGACCTGCCTGAATTCTATCAGAACATGATGGTTGTGAGCAGAGTGAACTTGGAACTGTTGTTCGCAAAGTTTCACAATAGGAAGAGGCAACATTCATTGAAACTCAAAGGGGAAAGGTAGTAAAAACATACAGAAGCAAACACTTCTTCATGCAACATAAAGTATGTGAATTTGTCAGCATAGGAAGTTGTGCGGACAGAAAGTATCAACAGATTCAAGAAGAGTTTAGGTAAATTCTAATCCTAAAACACCCTTAAATTAAGAAAATTTCCAAATTGATTTCTTTTTTGCCTTTGTCCGGTGTATGTATCAACTAAAATTTGTATTCTCCTAATTCCTAAAATATACCACAGTATTTTAATAGGCTTGTTGTTAACTATGTTATGAAATTTGGAAACTTAAGCCAGTCTTTGCTTTTTTTCCCCACTGCCCAGAGATTATGTCATGCTTTCATTCTTCAAGTATATTCAGCCTTGCAAAATACTGCTTGTTCATTCACCCGGGAAAGGATAAAATACTGGCTCTTCAGAGCAAGATTATAGGTTAATCAACAGTTCTTGGCACACAGAAAGTCCTTAACAATGTCATAATTATTATTAATCAATAAATTAATTGTGTTTTTTTAGCCCTTACTGTGTGCCAGGCACCATTCAAGAAGCTTGGGAGAGTACGATACAATAGGTCCACTAATGCTAACCTTCTCAATGTACCTCGATCTTGTCGGTCTCACCACCGACCTCTCGCCCACGTCCTGCTTCTGGCCTGGAATGCACTCCCTCTTCATATCCAGCAGACAATTACTCTCCCCAGCTTCAAAGCCTTGTTGGAGGCATTTCTCCAAGAAGCCTTCCCTGACTAAGCCATCCTTTCCTCTTCTCCCATTCTCTTGCATCACCCTGATTTGTTCCCTTTATTCATTCCCCCTCCCAGCCTCGCAGCACTTATGTACATATCTGTAATTTGATTTATTTATATTAATGTCTGTCTTCTCCTCTAGACTGTAAACTCATTGTGGGCAGGGAATGTACTCTCCCAAGAGCTTAGTATAGTGTTCTGCACAGAGTAAACGCTCAATAAATACAATTGACTGACTAGTTAGGTAGACATAATCCGTGCTCACAAGGAAATTAGAGACTAGAGGAGGAGACAGACATTGAAATAAATAACAGTTGGATATGTACATAAGTGCTGTGGGGTTGGGAATGGAGTGAATTTCAAATCCTTAAAACGTTCAGGCCCAGACTAAGCCCCCCTTTTCCTCTGCTCCTCTACTCCTCCCCAGTATCCCGATCCACTACTTTTATTCTACTCCCCACTCCCCCACCCCACAGCACTTGTGTATATATGTAGATATTTATAATTATAATTCTATTTATTTTTTACTAATGTGTGTATGTGTCTATAATTCTATTTATTGATAATGATGCTACTGGTGCCTGTTGACTTGTTTTGATGTCTGTCTCCCCACTTCTAGACTGTGAGCCCATTTTGGACAGGGATTGTCTCTGTTGCTGAATTGTACTTCCCAACCTTTTAGTACAGTGTTCTGCACACAGTAGGCGCTCAATAAATACAACTGAATGAATGAATGAATATGGAAGGGAGGGCTAATAAGGGGAAGTGAGGTCAAAGTAAAGGGAAGGCCTCTTGGAGAAGTTCTGATTTTAGGAAGGTTTTGAAAGTGGGGAGAGTAGTGTTTTGTCTGGTACGAAGGGAGGGAGCTCCAGGCCAGAGGGAGAATGGGGACAATACGGACAAGATGGAGGTTCACTGAGTAGGTTGGCATCAGAGGAGCCACGTGGTGTGGGTTGGACTGGAGATGTTAGTTAAGATAGGAGGGGGAGGGTCAGTTGATTACCTGGAAGCTGAAAATAAGGAATTTCTGTTTGATGAGGCAGTGGATGGGCAACCACTGGAGGTTCTTGAGGAGCTGTGACATAGAAACAGGATGGTTTTGTAGAAAAATGATCCAGGCAACAGGATAAAGTGTGGACTCAAGTGAGTAGAGACAGGTGACAAGGAGCTCAGCGAGGAGGCTGATGCAGTAATCGAGGTGGGATCAGCAGGGAGGCAGATTGGATGAAGAGGAAAAGGAGGATTCTAGAGATGTTGTGAAGGTAGACCCGACGGGATTTGGTGACAAAAGGAATATATTTTTCCTGAGTGAGAGAGATGTATCAAGGATAATACTAACGATAAAGCCTTGTGAGACAGGGAGTATGGTGGTGTTGTCCAGTTAATCAGTGGTATTTATTGAGAACTACAGTAAGCACTTGGGAGAGTACGTCAGAGTTGGTAGACACGTTCCCTGGCCACAACAAGGTTACAGTGTAGAGGAGGAGACAATATTCACATACATAAATTACTGATAAGTATGTAAGTGCTGTGGGGCTGAGGGAGAAGTGAATATCAAGTGTTTAAAAGCTACAGGGTTAAAGAAGGCTAAAGAAGGAAAGCCTCTTGGAGGATATGTGATTTTAATAAGGTTTTGAAGCTGGGGAAAGTAGTGGTCTGTTGTGAATGGGGAGGGAGTTCAGGGTCAGAAGGGTGAGGTCTATTTACATCAATTAATATCAATTTATGCTACTGATGCCTGTCCACTTGCTTTGTTTTGTTGTCTGTCTCTCCCCTTCTAGACTTTGAGCCCGTTGGGTAGGAATTGTCTCTATTTGTTGCCAAATTGTACTTTCTAAGCACTTAGTACAGTGCACTCTGCACACAGTAAACGTTCAGTAAATACGATTGAATAAATGAATGAATGATTGGGAAAGTAATCTACGCTGATGGTAAAGACAGAGGGAGGATAATAATGGTGGTATTTGCTAAGCGCTTACTATGTGCAAAGCACTGTTCTAAGCACTGGGGGATACAAGGTGATCAGGTTTCCCACGTGGGGCTCACAGTTTTAATCCCCATTTTACAGATGAGGGAACTGAGGCACAGAGAAGTGAAGTGACTTGCCCAAAGTCACACAGCTGGCAAGCGGCGGAGCCGAGATTAGAATCCATGACCTCTGACTCTCAAGCCCAGGCTCTTGCCCCTGAGCCACGCTGCTTATCTAAGATTTGGGGGGAAATGAGTTCTGTTTTGGACATGCTAAGTTTGAGTTATAGGCAGGATGTCCAAGTAGGAATACCCTGAAGGCAGGATGAAGTGCAAGATTGCAGCGAAGGAGAGAGGTCAGGGTTGGAGACATAGATTTAGCAATTATTCACGTCAAGGTAGTGGTTGAAGCCATGGGAGAAATGAGTTCTCCAAGGGTGTAAATGTGGCTGGAGAATAGAAAGGGCCCCAGAACTGAGCCTTGAGGGACTTCAAAAGTTCGGGGGTGGGAGGCAAAGGAAGAGATTGGGAACCCTAGAATTGCTTTTCAAAGATTACATTTCTAACCTCCATTTTCTCATTCATTTCTCTACTGCATAGAAGACAAACTTCAACTTTTAAAAACGTATCTTCAGTCTTTGGCCTGTCCAGCTAATCATTCATCCTTACTTGAACCTCGATCACCGGCAAAATGGGGGAGAAGAGAGGCAGTGTAGTGTAATGGAAAGGGAAGTAGAGTGGCCTAGTGGATAGAGCAGGGGTGTGGGAGTCAGAAGAAGCTGGGTTCTAATCCCAGCTCCACCACTTGTCTGCTGTGTGACCTTAGCCAAGTCACTTCACTTCTCCGAGCCTCAGTTCCCTCACCTGTAAAATAGAAATTAATAATCATTAATAATAATTATGGTATTTGTTAAATGCTTACTATGTGCCAAGCACTGTTCTAAGCACTGGAAGACTGTAAGCCCCATGTGGGACATGGACGGTGTCCTGAGTAGCTTGTATCTACTCCAGCACTTAGTACAGTGTCTGGCACATAGTAAGCACTCCAAGCACTCAGTACAGGGCTCTGCACATAGTAAGCACTCAATAAATACTATTGAATGAATGAACAAACCACCCCCCCCACAAAAAAAAGTATGGATTTGGGAGTCAGAGGGTTTAGGTTCTAGTCCCGACTCTGCAGTTGGCAGCTGTGTGACTTCAGGCAAGTCACTCCACCTCTCCGCACTAATAAGCACTCAATAAATACTATTGAATGAATGAACAAACCACCCTCCCACAAAAAAAGTATGGATTTGGGAGTCAGAGGATTTAGGTTCTAGTCCCGACTCTGCAGTTGGCAGCTGTGTGACTTCAGGCAAGTCACTCCACCTCTCCGCACTATCAGTTTCCTCTTCTTTAAAACAGGGAGCGGCAACTATTACTATCCTGATCTCACAGAGATGTTATGAGGACAAACTGAGCAAAATGTTTTGTAAATAAAAAAAGTTTCTACAAATTCAGGGTATCAGGTTCAGCTGCTGCTCTTGCAGGTGGTGGTATTTAAGAATGCCCAAGCAGATGACTCTTGCTCTGATGCATCCGTAGGGGGATTCCGGGCTACGTAGGACTAGGAATTGCATCCCTTTAGAGTGTGCATCATGGGCTCTCCACCTTCATGCCTCTTCCTCTGTGATGCACCAAGTGTTAAAGCCCACGTATTCCTGCTGGTGATTAGAAGGAACTCCACTGCATCTCCCTGTGCATCTGCTTGACTCCAAGTTTTGAAACTTTCAAACTTAAGGGAAATAATGTATTAATGTTATTTATTTCTAATGCTAAGAATTGTGGTATTTGCAAAACACTTACTATGTGCCAAGCACCACCCCAATCCCTGGGGTAGAGACCATATAATCCTATTTGACACAGTCCTTGTCTTAAACGGGGTTCACAGTCTTACTAGAAGGGAGAACAGTTATCAAATCCCCATTATACAGATGAGGAAACTGAGGGACAGAGAGTTGGGAAGCAGGGTGACCTAGTGGATAGAGCATGGGCCTGGGAGTCAGAATCTTTCTTCTATCCCGTTTGCTGAGTGACCTTGGGTAAGCCACTTCACTGCTCTGTGCCTCAGCTACCTCCTCTGTAAAATGGAGATGAAGACTGTGACCTCCATTTTGGACATAGACTGTGTCCTACCTCATTATCCTGTATTTTACTCCAGAGCTTAGTACAGTGCCTGAACATACCAAGCTTAACAAATACCATAAAAAAACAGTGAAATGACTTCCCCAAGGACACACAGGAGGCATATTTTGGGCAAAGTTGGGTTACAACCTAGGTCCTCTGCCACTCTGGCCCATACTCTTTCCACTAGGCCATACTGCTCCACTCAATAAATATCCTTGATTGATTTATTAATTATTGAGCAATTACTGAACACTAGTAATGACAGCTATTGAATAATTTTGGGGTTAGTTACTCTCTATTATATAGCACAGAAGCAGCGTGGCTCAGTGGAAAGAGCATGGGCTTTGGAGACAGAGGTCATGGGTTCAAATTCTGGCTCGGCCATTTGTCAGCTGTGTGACTTTGGGCAAGTCACTTAACTTCTCAGTGCCTCAGTTACCTCATCTATAAAATGGGGATTAAGACTGTGAGTCCCACGTGGGACAACCTGATTCCCTTGTGTCTACCCCAGCGCTTAGAACAGTGCTCGGCACATAGTAAGCGCTTAACAAATACCAACATTATTATTATTATTCTAGTAGTACTTATGTACATAGCAAGTGCTTAACAAATACCATCATTATTATTAGTAGTAGTACTTCCTCTTCTCTGTAATTTATTTTAGTGTCAATCTCTTCCATTGGATTGTAAACTCCTTGAAGGTAGGGCTCACATCTACTAATTCTACTGGACTCTTTCGAATGCTTCATACAGTGATCGGTACACAATAAGCACTCATTAAATAATATTGATGGATTTTTTAATAGTATTTATCAAATGCTTACTGTGTGCCAGACACTCTTCTAACCACTAGGGTAGATACAAGGTAATGAGGTTGGAGACAGTCCATGTCCCACGTGGGGCTTTATAATCTGAATCCCCATTTTACAGATGAGGTAACTGAGGCACAGAGAAGTGAAGTGACTTGCCCACAGTCACCCAACAGACAAGCGGTAGAGCTGAAATTAGAATCCAGGTCCTTCTGACTCCCAGGCCCAGGCTCTATCCACCAGGCCATGTTGCTTCTCTATTAATATTGAATCACTGTAGAACATGTCCAGAGCCTACCCTGAGAGTAGACTGGGTGGAGACTCTCTCAGTAGGTGCAGAGTTGATGGGCTGGGTGCAGGAGATGTTGGTTGAGTGCATTTGACAAATATAAGAATCACTCATCAGGTGACTGGAAGCTGGGAGTTTACCTAAACCCAGATCTGTTGTCAATGTCAGAACGTCACTGAGAGTTAGGGGAACAGTTGAATAGGCCTTTGAGGGCAGAAATCTACATTTCTGCCTCTGGCATAGGCAAACCTGTCTTTACAAACATGGCCTAGTGGATAGAGCACAGGCCTGGGAGTCAGAAGGTCCTGGGTTCTAATCCAGGTTCCCCACTTTCATTCAATAGCATTTATTGAGCGCTTACTATGTGCAGAGCACTGTACTAAGCGCTTGGAATGAACAAGTCGGCAACAGATAGAGACAGTCCCTGCCGTTTGACGGGCTTACAGTCTAACTTGGGCAACTCACTTCACTTCTCTGTGCCTCACTTACCTCATCTTTAAAATGGCGATTGAGACTATGAACCCCAGGTGGGACTGAAACTGTATCCAACCTGATTCCTTGTATCCACTATAATTGCTTGGCATACAATAAGCGCTTAACCAATACCATCATTATTATTAATGATTTGAGTTAGGAGGTCACCATAAGTAGGACAACACATTTCTCATCCCTCTTCTCTGCCCATTTTTCCTGAGAGCTCAAAAGTTATTGAACATTTCCATCTGGAAGCAGAGAAACAGAAAGGTTTATTTTGGTTTCTGAGACCAAAGAACTCTCTCATTTCTCCTCCTCCCCTAGAGAGCGAGCCCCAAGAGGTTTAGCCGGAGGAATTACCTAGAGGGAAAGACCAAGGAAAGATGTGATCCAGCAACTTGAGCGGCTCACACAGAATTGCTGGGAGCAACATTTGCTTTTTAAAACCAGCCTCCTACTTCGGTCAGTGATCCCACTCCGAAAAGGAATGTGTTCGGTAAAGACGGGCAGAAGTGAGAAAACAAAGTCAGCCTTGAGCTTCAGTTTCCTCGTCTGTGAAATTATTACCGTATTTGTTAAACACCTACTAGGTAACAAGCACTGCTCTAAGCGCTGGGGTTGATGCGAGTTATTCAGGTTGGACCTAGTCCTTTTCCCATATGGAGCTCCCTATCTAAGTAGGAAAAAAAACAGACACTGAATCCTCATTTTACAGATGAGAGAACTGAAGCATGGAGAAGTTCAGTGACTTGCCCAAAGACACAGCAGGCACCTGGCGGAGCTGAGATAGGAGCCCAGGTCCTCTGACTCCGAGGCTTGTGCACTTTCCACTAGTCCACACTGCTTCACAGGGGGATAAAATACCTGTTCTTCTTCCCTTTTAGACAATTAGCCCTGTTAGAGAGTGGAACTGAGTCCAGTCTACCCTATCATCTACTCTAGTGCTTTGTACAGTGCCTGTTACACAATAAGCGTTTAAGATGTGCAACAATTATTATTTAATCCCTGAGGTAAAAAGGGAGAATGTAGAACGTCCTGTGAAAGAATAGGTGAAATTTGGGCCTGAACTGCTGGTCAGCCTTGACGTCACTCCTCCTAAGGGTGGTTTTTCATGGGTTTTCCACCAGACAGTTGAGCTGGCCTGTTCCCTTTCCCGAGTGGAGACAGCACCGGATGCCTTTATGTACAGATGTTTCCCTCCACCTCAGTGTCTGTCACTGAGTCCCATGACTGAAGCTACAGCCATGTCCACGGGAAGCTGAGAAGGAAACCCAATGGCTCTGAACAAGGGGGTCTCAGTTCCCCACAGGAGACCTGCTAGGTGTGGATAGACTCACTGCTCTCATTCATTCATTCGATCATATTTATTGAGAGGTTACTGTGTGCAGAGCACCGTACTAAGCATTTGGAAAGTACAATTCAGCACTCCAGCCTAACCCACAGCCTTCGCCCCTCTAGCTCCAGTTTACTCACTGGGCCCGGATCCCACCTCTTCCCCTTCTCCTCTAACTCCCTCCCCCTCCATATATGCCACCACTCTCTCCACCTTCAAAGCATATATTGAAGTCACATCTCCATCAAGAGAACTTCCCCTACTAAGTCTTCTCCCCTGCTCTCTTTCCCTTCTGTGTCATCAATGCACTTGGATCTATGATCTTTGGGCATTTGATATTAGCCCTACTCTCAACCCCAGAGCACTTCTGTACATATCTTTAAATTATATATTGTAAATTACTTATTTATATGAACGTCTTTCCTCCCTCCTAGACCGTAAACTCATATGGGCAAAGAATGTGTCTGTTAACTCTGTTGTGGGGCAGAGAAGGCCCTTTCTAAAGCCTCTAACAATGTTCATTAAAATCTTACAGGGGAATGGAGGGAGGAGGAATAGAAGGGCCTAGAAGCAGCATGGCCTAGTGGATAAAGCACGGGCCTGCGAGTCAAAAGGACCAGGGTTCTAATTCTGCCTCCGCCACTCGTCTGCTGTGTGACATTGGGCAAGTCACTTAACTTCTCCGTGTCTCTGTAAAATGGAGATAAAGACTGGGGGCCCTATATGGGATAAGGACTGTGTCCAAACCGATTAGCTTAGAACAGCACCGGCACTTAGAACAGTACCCGACACACACTAAGGGCTTAACAAATACCACAATTATTATCATACTTTCCCAAGCGCTTAATACAGTGCTCTGCACATAGTAGGTACTAAATACCATTAATTGATCGATAGGACTTACAGAAATGTTCCAGATGATGTCATTCCCTTGTGCCGCTTGTCTGGTGTAAGGCACAGAACTTCAGGTGCTTCTGGGTGACAGATGGCAGTTTCAAATGCTATTGAAGGGCACTCTATGCTGCACAGATTTAACACGCCTACTGAAGGCAGCTTACACATATAGCGATAGGTCCCAACTTTCCTGTCTTTGTGGGAGCAAATAAGGTCCTTGTGGGCAAGGAACTTACCTCGTGCTTCAGATGCACCTTATCAGGTGTTTAGGCTAATCAGGTGCAAGGCTCACCTAGTGCCCAGTAGATTTCATTATTCCCATCTCAGAATTTAGGTGACTCGGTTGTGAGTCTTATAATAATAATAATGATACTCATTAAGCGTTTACTATGTGCCAAGCTCTGTTCTAAGCTCTGGGGTAGATACAAGTTAATCAGGTCAGAAACAGCCCCTATCCCACATGGGGCTCACACTCTTATCCTCATTTTACAGAGGAGGCAACTGAGGTCCTGAGAAGTTAATTGACTTGCTGAAGATTACACAGCCGACACGGGACGGAGCCAGGGTTAGAACCCAGTTCCTTCTGATTCCAAGGCCCGTGCTCTTCTCTACTAAGTCACACTGCTTCTCTTCACTGTTGGACAAACTAGTTTGGAATTACTTGAACTAAATTAAGCTATTCACTCTCTTTATGGGTTCTAAATAGGTTTCACATTCAAATGAAGGCCTGACATTTAAATCTGACAGACCTTTTCAGTGTGATTTTTTTTTTCCGCAACAGTTACAGACAATTACCCATCTGTAGGAGGGCATATTAATAGATGTAAACTCTATTTTCAAATTTCTTAAGCATGGCCTAATGGAAAGAGTGTGGGATTGGGAGTCAGGAGACTGAGGTTCTAGTCCCAACTCCTCCACTTACCCACTGTGGAACTTGGTGAAAGTCACTTTGGTTCTTGGTGCCTCAGTTTCTTCATCTGTAAAATGTGAGTAAAAAACACTTCATAGATTGTGAACCCTGTGAAGGACAGGAATAGTCCCCAATCTGATCATCTCGTATCTTCCCCAGGGCATAGCAGAGTGCTTGATACATAGTAAAGGCTTAATAAGTAGTCATAATTGTTATTAGAAAACCCGCAGAATGCCTGTAAGATAGGTGGCAGAATATTATTTTCAAGTTATCTAAGAAACTGGGTCGAGAGACGTTAAATGAGTCTCCCAGTCATAGTCTCTCAGTTATACCTGGATAGTATATACTCAGGTTATTTCTAGAGTACTAAAGCACCGATATTTTCTTCTCCTTGAAAGTAGTATTCCTAAAAACCACTTTTGCTTCTTACCTCTGTGTAGACTTCAAAGTCTGGAGGGAAAATTACCCAAGGCACTCGGTCAAGGTGACTGGAAGCTGGAAGGATGGCTGTATCACCAGTATTCTCTGGACGCTTACTATATTTGCGTCCTAGGCCCTTGGAGAGCAAGATATATGATCCCTGCCCTCAAGGACCTTACAATCTACTTATAAAAAAGTGTTCTATAAAGCCATGGCTGTCATAGTAGTTGTGATTTATGGAATTTAATTTCTGTTTATAGTAAATGATTTTCTATTTGAACATTATTTTGGCTTAATATTAATAAACCAAATTCTCCAGAAAATCTAAAATTCCTTTGATTGGTTACTAAACTTCGGGGTGTTTAAACCGATATGAATAGAGGAAAAAAAGTCACTTTCAAAATGAAATTCTTAGAAGTTTTACCTTATGACAAATCAAGGTTTTCAAGAGTTGAGCAATGATTTTTTTCTTCTTTTAGTGAGGAAGAGATAACACCTCATGCAAGAACTAAACTTTAGCAAATTCCAAAATTGGGTGGGTTTTATTTTTATAAGTAGGAACAATCTCAGCCATGTACTGTACTGCTCTATGTATTGCAAATGTTCCTTTTTTTAACTTAGTTTCTGGGCTTCTGGCACATTATATTTTATAACTAAAATGCTTATTCGGTATTGTCATTTCCGGTGCCTTGACTTAAATGAACCGATCGTTCCCTTTACCCAAGAGTTTTGTTTCTTGATGAACATTAAACTGTACAAGTTCATTTTGTTGCTAAGCCAGGTCATTCTAAGAGAGAAGTGAAAGGCTACAAAATTGTAGGAGGACAAGATATCCTCTGCCCATTCTTCACTCCCGTGTTGCCTCTGTTTTTGAGTTCATATCCCCTAAGCACTTTGTTACTCAGCCCAACCCAGAGCACTTATGTTTATCTCCCTACACTCTGTTGCTTTCCCTGTGTGTAATTTATTTTAGTGTCCGTTTCCCCACCCCCACTATATTCTAAGTTCCTCGTATGCAGGGTTCATGCTCACTGACTCTATCGTACTCTCCCAAATGCATAGTACAATACTCTTGCTCATAAAAAACACGCAATAAATACCACTGATTGACTCCCTCTCCCTTGTGACCCCACCTCTGCTGCCCTTCTCATTTCTTCCTTTTTTATTTCATTTTATGGTATTTGTTAAATGCTTACTCTGTGTCAGGCACTGTACTAAGCACTCAGTCTTTAACCCCATTTTACAGATGAGGTAAGTGAGGCCCAGAGAAGTGAAGTGACTTGTCCAAGGTCACATGGCACACGCGTCACAGATCCAGGATGCAAACCCTGGTCTCTTGACTCCCAGGCCTATCTCTATCCCCTAGGCAACAGGATTTCCTTTCTGTTTTAGATGCCCCCTATTTTCTATCAGTGACCCCATTCTAGAGCAAGAATTTCGCAAACCACAGAGCTTCCAGAAAATTTCCAAGAAGGAAGGGAGAAAAGGGGAGGGATCAAGGGATCATTGCCCATTGACAAAAACATGGATCTGGGAATCAGGAGACCTGGGTTCTAATCCCAACTTTGCTACTGGCTTCTTTGGCTTTGGTCAAGTCACTTAACTTCTCTGGGCCTCAGTTTGCTCCTCTATACAATGGGGATAAGATTCTTGCTTTCTCTACCTCATAGATCATGATTCCTGTGGGGAATAAGGGTCCCACCTGATCGGCTCATCTTGTAGCTGCCCCAGTCCTTAGCTCAGTGCTTAGTGCCTGTGTTTAATAAATATCATAATTAATTTTATTTATTATGGTATTTTTTAAGCCTTTACTATGAATAAGCACTGTCCTAAGCACTGGGACACATACAAGTTAATCAAGTTGGACACAGTCCCTGCCCCACATGAGGTTTGCGTCTTAGGAGGAGGGAGTAAAGGTATTGAATCTCCGTTTCACAGGTGAGGAAATTGAAGCACAGAGAAGTGAAGTGACTTGCCCGAGGAGACAGAGCAGACACCTGCCAGAGCCACGATTCGTACCCAGGTCCTCTGACTCTCAGGCCCGTGTTCTTTCTACTAGGCCACGCTGCTTCCCTGCACCAATGCATTCATTCAGGGAATGTGTCTTTTGTTATATCGTACTCTCTGAAGCACTTAGTACAGTGCTTTGCACTCAGTAAGCGCTCAATAAATAAGATTGAGTGAATGGATGAATGTAGCTCACCCTGCTTTTTGTCCTCGACTCAGAAACCCCCGCTGCAAACGGCGTCTGATTTCCTCCTCCACCTCCCATGTCCCGTTGCAGGACTATCCCTTCCACAAGTCCATTTGGACCCATTATCTCGCGGAGCCCTGGTCCTTTCCCACCTGATCGGAGGAAGGGGCTCTCTGGGGTGCTCCACGTGGGGACGTGAGACCAGTTGCTCACATGCCCTTTTCCCCTGGGTCTTCCATTCCCACTCCTTCCCCATGGCAACAAATGCTTTTTGTAAATCTGAGTCATTCGGTTGGGAGTCAGATGGTGATGAAGCTCAATTCAATTCAATCATATTTACTGAGTGCATATTGTATGCAAGGAACTGTACTAAAAGCTTGGGAGAGTTTAGACTGTCAGCTCACTGTGGGCAGGGATTGCCTCTATTGTTGTATAGTACTTTTCTAAGCGCATAGTACAATGCGCTGCACACAGTAGACGCTCAATAAATGCAACTGAATGAATGGAGGGGGAGATAGACATTAATATAAATAAATAAAATTAAAGATATGTACATAAGTGCTGTGGGGCTGGGAGGAGGGAGGAGGGATGAATAAAGGGGGCAAGTCAGGGCAACACAGAAGGGAGTGGGAGAAGAGGAAAGGAAGGCTTAATCTAGGAAGGCCTCTTGGAGATGTGCCTTCAATAAGGCTTTGAAGTGGGGGAGAGTAATTGTCTGTGGGATATGAGGAGAAAGGGTGTTCCAGGCCAGAGGCAGAAAGAGAGAGAGGAGATAAACCCTCTCCCTACCCCTTATAGCACCCAAAGGCATCTGTGTGATTCCACTCATCACTGACGATTTCAAGTTCCCAATTTCCCCCTTAAAATATTTTCAGTCCTACAACTTGGGCATAAGGGCCCTAATTAAAAGGAGACAGCTTTGGCCACAGGCCTATTTCTTTAATGGAGCAAAAAGAATCTGAACATAGCAACTGGGATGTTGAATTGCCCTCTGACTTCTCAGTAACTTATTACATAAGAAAAAAAAATCCAGCCAGTCAGCAAACAACTTATTCACAGGATTGAAGGAAGTCCAAATTGAACTGGCGTGGATAAATCAGTTTCATTGTGAAGCATACAAATGGCTTCTTCTCTCTCCGGCAGCTGGAATATCAGCAGGTCAGGGATCCTACACACTGAGAGCTTCTCAGCTCCATTGCTCCAACATCCATCCGATGAAATGAATAAATCTTCAAGACTCATTTGGTATTAACCAAATAAACTTCCTTTCATAGACCATTATCATGGGATCAGAGTGTCCTTGGGAAGGAATGAATACATAGATGCTCCACTGCAACAGTAGGGGATGATGATCCTGTTATTTTTCAGCAGCCTCCTTCGGTTGACATTTTCTCTTAAGAATGAACACAGATCCAAAATGTTATCTAAACTTGTTACAAATCATGTCAGAAACAAGACCTTAGAGTTGAGTTATTGAGCTTAAGTCAAACTGGATGTGTGAAAAGTTTCTTATCTTTCAACTCAGACATCTATTAAAGAATCCGTGTGTGATTACTGGGGGGACATTTGTATTAATATGTCTACCGGATGAAAAGTATCCAGATGAAGCTGAATGAATGATGTTTTTGTCAAGGTCTGGCTCTGAGCCATGGGAAATGGATTTTTCTCTAGTTTATAGCATTAGAATCTGAAAATGGATGGAAACCTTGGCAGCCAGAAGCACAAGATGATTGTAGTCGCGATCCTAAGAGAGGGGAAGAGAGAAGTTGGCACGATAAAGAAAAGGGAACTCAGGAAAGCCAACTTTATCAGGAGGAACTCAACTGAAAGAGTTTGGGAGGCAAAGAAAAGTTCAAGAAACCCTGGCTACTATTTAAAAGGACACTTCTGCAAGCTCAGAAACAAGCTCTACCAGTTCACAAAGGGAGGGTATGTACCAAGCTGCATCACTGGCTAAATCCAGAACTCTTCAGAGACCTGAGAGCCAATGAATTGTTACAGAAGAGGAAACTAGGCCAGGAGTCTAAAGAGAAATACAAAGGGAATATCAAGGTTATATAGCAACAAGATTAGAATAATGGCTTGAATTTGGACAGCGTGCTTTTTTCCCCCCCATAAAGCTTTTAACATCACTTCTCCTATTTTGCTCACACCATCCCTATGAGGAAGGGAGCTATCATTAACCCCATTTTACCCATGAGTCCCAGACAGGTGCAATGACTACTTTAAGGACACAGAGCAGGCCAAGTGAACAAGGAGGGATTAAACCTGTTTCTTCCAAATCCCGGTCCTGTCCTCTTTCTACTGGACCCTACTGCCTCTCCTCTCACTGTAGGAGAACTGAAGTTAAAAAAAAGCTACCAATGATACTAAAGCATGCATTTCTACTACAGTAGGCAAAAGAGATCATCCATAAAAAATGTTGTCGGGATGGGAAAGTGGGTAAACAGAGAATGGGAGAAAGAAACTTTCAGTGTTGAATTTAATACTTCTTTTTCGACCATATCTATCCTCTAACCTGCCTCACAGTCTTAATCCTCATTTCACAGATGAGGTAACTGAGGCACAGAGAAGTTAAGCAACTTGCTCCACATCACACAGCAGACAAGTGACAGACCTGGGATAAGAATGCAGGTCCTTCTGACTCCGAGATCCATGCACTTTCCACTAGGCCATGCTGCTTCTCAAGAGATTGAGTTGAATTTAAGGATGGTCAACCAGCCTATCCTTAGGACAGAAGCAATGAGGCAGCTGCCTCTTGCCTGGTTTTTTGAGGGGGATTCAGGAGTTTTCTGTATCTAAGGTACAAAGACCCTTCTGCTCCTCTGAAGCACAAGTACTTCCATTGGTTCCCCAGAGGATTAGACATTGCCTGTGTCAGAATGCATCCTAATTACTGGCAGATATCAATCAGAGAATTTGACTCGCTAGGTGAAGGAAGATCAGATGAGGGTGTCCAGGCAAAGCTGTAATCCTGTCTCCCCCTTTTAGACTTTGAGCCCATTGTTGGGCAGGGATTGTCTCTATCTCTTCCCAAATTGTACATTCCAAGTTCTTAGTAGAGTGTTCTACACACAGTATGTACTCAATAAATACAATTGAATGAAGGAATAAATGAAATATCTCTTACCCCTCTTATTGCCAAACAAGCCTGCTGGCTAGGAGAAGCAGCGTGGTTTCATGGATATAGCACGGGCCTGGGAGTCAGAAGAACCTGGGTTCTAATCCCAAAACCAGGGGGTTATGGCGGCAGACATGGCCTCCCCTCACCCGAAGAGCCAGCAGGCAGCATTCTGAGACTCATGGGGATGTGTGAGATCCCTGCCCCTCCCCCCTGCACCATCTGTATCAGATCACATCATATGATTGACAATTAACCCAAAATAGTCAGAGACTGTCTGCAGGAAACAATCAGACAACACCGATCAACAAGTGTGTCACAGATCAACCAAACAGCTGGGTAGAGGACAAATCAGATAAACGCTTCAGGCTCGCCCATATCCAATCATTCACACTTTAGCCAATTCACACCCCTGGGATGAACCCTATCTGGGTACTTAGGGGTCAGGGAGTGCCTTGAATAGATTCATGCTTTTTGAGAATAGTTGGAGTTTTAGGTATCAATTTTCCATTTCAAGAGCATTTAGGGAGGGTTCCTGGTGGAAGCATTCTGGAGGGTAGAAGAGTAAGAACTTTAGACTTTAAGCTTGTTGTGGGCAGGGAATGTATCTGTTTATTGTTGTACTGTACTCTCCCAAGCCCTTAATACAGTGTTCTGCACACAGTAAGTGCTCGATAAATACAACTAAATGAATGAATGATAAAGACAGTGAGCCAGGAGGAGGAAGAAGAGAGTCTTCCCCCTCTCTCTTCCCCCTGGGGCAAAGGGAAATGGTCCAATCCAGAGTGGGATTTGATGAACAGTCGATGGCCAGAAAAGGAAATCTCCCCCTACAGTCCTGGAGCTGAACAATCAATCAATCAATCATATTTATTGAATGTTTAGCATGGTGTTTAGCACAAAGTAAGCACTTAATGAATATTCATTCATTCGATCATATTTATTACACGCTTATCATGTGCAGAGCACTGTACCAAGCCCTTGAGAAAGTACAACACAACAATAAATAAATTCCCTGCCCACAGGGAGTTTACAATAATTATTACCATCATTCCTTTCCAGTCAGTGGCCATCTAGCTCCCTGGGGTAATTCATCCACCTTCCTTTCCTATGCTCTCAAATAAGAATACTACTAATAATAATTGTGGTATTTGTTAAGCACTTATTGTGTGCCAAACACTGTTCTAAGCCTTGGGTTAGAGAGGTTGGACACAATCCCCATCCCATGTGGGGCTCACAGTCTTAATCCCCCATATACTGATGAAGGAATTGAGACACAGAGAAGTGAAGTGACTTGCCCAAGATCATACAGCAGATAAGCTGGAATTAGAACCCAGGTCCTTCTGATTCCCAGGCCCGTGCACTATCCACTAGGCTCAAATCTAGTGGGTCCAAGGCCCCCCATGCTCCACCAGAGGTGCCAGGTGAGCTTAGGTTTACCCCATTGCCTCTCCTCCCAGAGAGTTGGTCTGAAATTGCCACCTCTCCCATCAGCAACTGTACTCACTAGACTTATACACCTGCAGAAACTCACCCATCCGAAGAGAAGGGTGAAAGATGGAGGGGGCAGGGAGGAAGGGGAAGAGTGGCGGGGGGCTCAGGTATGGTAACTATCATTGTGGTATTTGTTAAGCACTTACCAGGTTCGGGCAGTGTACTAAGCACTGGGATCGGTACAAGCAAATCAGGTTTGACATCATCTCTGTTCCACATGGGGCTCACAGTCTTAATCCCCATTTTACAGATGAGGAACCGAGGCGAAGTGAAGTGTCTGGCTCAAAGTCACACAGCAGACAAGTGACGGAGCTGGGATTAGGAGCCAAGTCCTTCTGACTCCTAGGCCTGTGCTCTATCCACTAGACTATGCTGCTTCTTCCTGACCCTTACTAAAAAGGAAGCAGCCACAGCTCTGGCCTCCCACAATGAGTAATGTGGCTCAAACATGGAAAATGGATTCAGGAGTCCCGGTTTCTAACCCAGTTCTTCCCACAACATGGGATTCACTTCCTCTTGGGTCCCTGATCTAGTTAAAATGCAGTATTTGCTTGTAAATGTTTAGACAAAAAGAACCCAAAGTCATCGTTACGGATAGGACTTGGGACAAATTCCAGTGAGTCAGGAATCAAGAATGGTTTTCATTTATCTTATCCTTGGAGTAGACCCAGTTGCAAAGCCAAAAGTGATGCTTTTCAACTTGTAGTATGTTTACAATCAATGGCACTTTACAACACGTTAAGTCATTCTCATTTCTCAGGGCAAAACTCTCAAGTGTTGATTTAATAATAATAATAATGTTGGTATTTGTTAAGTGCTTACTATGTGCAGAGCACTGTTCTAAGCCCTGGGGTAGACACAGGGGAATCAGGGTGTCCCACGTGGGGCTCACAGTCTTAATCCCCATTTTACAGATGAGGGAACTGAGGCACAGAGAAGTGAAGTGACTTGCCCACAGTCACACAGCTGACAAGTGGCAGAGCTGGGATTCGAACTCATGAGCCCTGACTCCAAAGCCCGTGCTCTTTCCACTGAGCCACGCTGCTTCCCATTATAGATTTATAGAGCTGTCCTTCTGGTTCAAAGAGTATATCACTGATGGTGAAGTTTATCTATGAGTGCATCTGTGGCTATAAACGTCAAAGCAAAATCCACAACATCTTTTTCTCTCAAGTGCTCTGAACAGAGTAAGTGCTCAGTAAATGCGATTGATTGACTGACAACCCCAGCAAACTGGGCATATAAAAAGCTTATTCATTCATTCAGTAGTATTTATTGAGCGCTTACTATGGGCAGAGCACTGTACTAAGCACTTGGAATGTACAAATCAGCAACAGATAGAGACAGTCCCTGCCCACAGACGGGGTTACAGTCTAATCACTGTGCTGTTGTACTTAATTTTTGTAATATTTGGTTCAGTTTTCTCTTTTACCTCCTGGTTTCTCTTCGTTTTAAAGAGAGCTACTCCCTTCTTGATGGCAGTGTACCACGTTGACTTTTCCTCAGCGATCGACTCCCATTTTTGGGCTGAGATGCAGCATTGTCTGAAGGAAAGAATAAAGAATTGTATAGGCTTATTGATTTGCCTTAGATAACTGTTTAGTCTCTTTAATGGAAAAGGATTCTTTCCTCTTAAAATTTGCATTTCCCCTCTCTGTGTCGTTTTAATACAGATAACTGTTCAGTCTCTTTAATGGAAAAGGATTCTTTCCTCTTAAAGTTTACTTTTCCCCTCTCTGTGTTGTTTTAATTCTCCATTGTGTGTTTACCGCTACTTCTTCCCAACAAACAGCCTGCTCGATTGAGAGGGAGAGGGCCAGGACCTAGCTTCCAACAGCCGATACAACTTGAGAGTTAAATCAATCAATAAGTGGTATTTATTGAGCGCTTGCTATGAGCAGAGCACAGTATTAAGCACTTGGGAACATACAATATAACGGAATTAGCATACATGTTCTCTGCCCATTACGAGTTTACGGTCTAGAAGGGGGGACAGACATGACCTAAATAAGTAATTTATAATATAAAATTTCAAGATGTGCACATAAATGCTCTGGGGTTGGAAGTGGGGTGAATATCAAATGTCTAGAGGTCACAGATCCAAGTGCAGGGATAATGCGGAAGGCAGAGGGAGCTGGGCCAAGGAGGGCTTAACTGGGGCTGAAGAACGATGACCAAGAGCAGGCTGAGCTGAACACTTGGGAGACTGCAGTCAAGCAAAACACCTGTTCCCTGCCCTTAAGACAATAATTATTTACACAGAGTGGGAGCGGGAGGAAATAAATAGCCTGGATTAGATAAGTGTGTCATTATGTCTGAACTGATCAACTGAGGAAATAACTAAATAGGCCATGGGTTCAAATCCCGGCTCCCCTGCTTGTCAGCTGTGTGACTCTGGGCAAGTCACTTCACTTCTCTGTGCCCCTGTTACCTCATCTGTAAAATGGGGATTAAAACTGTGAGCCCCACATGGGACAACCTGATCACCTTGTATCCCCCCAGTGCTTAGAACAGTGCTTTGCACATAGTAAGTGCTTAACAAATACCACCATTATTATTATTATTATTATTAAATGTACAAATTTTTATATGTACTTGTACTGCATGAATATACACATGGGGATTAAGACTTTGATCCTTGTGTGGGACAGGGACTGTGTCTAACCTGGTTAGCTTGTACCTACCTCAGTGCTTAGAACATTGACTTGCTCCTTTTGCTCTTCCCCGACCTCCCCAGTTCTGCAGCATTTATGTAAAGATCTGTCATTTTATTTATTTGTATTGATGTCTGTCTCCCCCAGTCTAGACTGTGAGCTCACTGGGAGCTGGGAATGTCACTGTTTATTGTTGTATTGTACTTTCCCAAGCCCTTAGGACAATGCTCTGCACACAGTAAGCACAATAATACACTTAACAAAACACATAATAAGCATAATAAAACACATAAATACGATTGAATGAATGAATGAATGATGAACAGTTGACACACAGTAAACTCTTAACAAATACCATCATTATCATTATTAAGCACTAAGAAAGAGAATAGAGGCAGCATGGTGTAATGGATAGAGCCCAGGCACTGGATTCAGAAGGTCATGGGTTCTAATCCTGACTCCGCCACTTGTCTGCTGTGTGGCCTTGGGCAAGTCACTTCACTTCTCCGTGCCTCAGTTACCTCATCTGTAAAATGGGGATTAAGACTCTGAGTTCCACGTGGGACAAGGACTGTGTCCATGCTTGAATCCATCGCAGCTCTTAGTACAGTGCCTGGCACATAGTAAGCTCTTATTAAGGAGTCTACAGATAGGAAGATGACACGGACCCTATCCCTCCAAGGCTCACGATCTCGACTACTCCGAAAAGGAAGGAAATCCCATCTGCCGGCTGGATAGAAAAAGGACTATTTCAGGCAAGTATCTGTGTGAGCCGGCTAACTTGCGGGGCCTGTCCTACAGGGGGTTGTTAATCCTTGAGGAGGAACCTCCTGCCTAAGTAGAGGAGCGGCGGGCCGAGAAGGCAGGGCTGGAACATTCCTGAAGCAGACGAGCGGTGGCGTAGACAGGGCCATGGCACTCATTCCCGGCTGGGCCGGGAGGAAGAGCCTGCGGCCCACAGAACCTTACTGAATCCTCACCGCGGACCCGGAGACTGACTGTTCACACCACTCACCATTTAGGGTCAGCTTATCCTGCCCCGCTCCTCCACAGATGAAGAGCAGATGCAGATGAAGAGCAGAACGCCGTCGGGGAAGATCGGTGGCCTGGGAAAGATCAGTCCCATCCTTGCGTGAGAGAGTCACTGTTCCCTGGGTGAGGGATAATCGGGTGTCGGCAAGGACACGGTCGCGGAGGGCGGTGGTCCCTCTGGGGACTGCCTGGAAGGAGGTTTGCTCAGGAGGGACCAGCCGGGAGAGGCACAACTCAATCGATCGATAGATCAGTGGCATTTAGTGAGTGCTTACTGTATGCAGAGCACTATACTAAGCGCTTAGGAGAGTACAACAATCATTCAATCGATCATATTTAATGAGTGCTTACTGTGGGCAGAGACTGTCCTAAGCCCTTAGGAGATTATAATATAATAATTAAGTGTATTTAGCTAGTGCTTACTGTGTGCCAAGCACTGTACTAAGTGCTTAGAAGAGTATAACACAATAATCAAGTGCTTCTAGTGAGCGCTTACTGTGTGCCGAGCACTGTACTAAGTGCTTAGAAGAGAACTTCTCTGTGCCTCCGTTCCCTCATCTGTAAAATGGGGATTAAGACTGTGAGCCCCACATGGGCCAACCTGATTACCCTGTATCTACCCAGCGCTTAAAACAGTGCTTGGCACATAGTAAGCGCTTAACAAATACCAACATTATTATTATTATTATAATACAATACTCAAGTGCTTCTAGTGAGTGCTTACTGTGTGCAGAGCACTATACTAAGCACTTAAGAGAGTATAATATAATAAAGTGTGTTTAGTTAGCGCTTACTGTGTGTAGAGCACTAAACTAAGCACTTAGGAGAGTACAGTGCAACAATCAGTCGTATTTAGTGAGTGCTTACTATGTGCATAGCATTCCACTAAGCGCTGGGAGAGTACAATGCAACAATCAAGCAACCAATCAATGGTATTTAGTGAGCGCTTACTGGGGGTAGAACATTCTACTAAGCGTTTAGGAGAGTACAATACCATAATCAATCAATGGTATTTAGCGAGCGCTTACTGTGTGCAGAGCACTGTATTAGGCATTTAGGAGAGTACAGTATATCAATCAATTAATCATATTTAGGGGAAACTTACTGTGTTACTTACAGCCCTTGGGAGCATACTATTATGGAGTTGGTAGACATGCTCTCCACCCGCAAGGAGCATACAGACTCGAGGGAGAGACAGATATTAAAATAAATTACAGATATACACATAAATGCTGTGGGGTTGAGGGTGGGGTGAACAAAGTGTACAAATTCAACCAAAAGGATGACACGGATGGAGGGGGGTGGGGGAAATGAGGACTTAGTTGGAGAAGGCGTCTTGGAGGAGATGTGACTTTAATAAGCTTTGAAGGTGAAGGGGGGGTTCTCTCTGCGATGGTAAGGAGTTTCTGTTTGATATGGAAGTGGATGACAGAGCCCGGGCCGAGGAGTCAGAAGGACCTGGATTCTAATCCCAGCTCTGCCACTTATTGGACCTTGAGCAAGTCCCTTAACTTCTCTGTGCCTCAGTTCCCTCATCTTTCATTCATTCATTCATTCAATAGTATTTATTGAGCGCTTACTATGTGCAGAGCACTGTACTAAGCGCTTGGGATGAACAAGTCGGCAACAGATAGAGACAGTCCCTGCCGTTTGACGGGCTTACAGTCTAATCGGGGGAGATGGACAGACGAGAACGATGGCAATAAATAGAGTCAAGGGGAAGAACATCTCGTAAAAACAATGGCGACTAAATAGAATCGAGGCGATGTACAATTCATTAACAAAATAAGTAGGGTAACGGAAATATATACAGTTGAGCGGATGAGTACAGTGCTGTGGGGATGGGAAGGGAGAGGTGGAGGAGCAGAGGGAAAAGGGGAAAAAGAGGGTTTAGCTGCGAAGAGGTAAAGGGGGGGTGGCAGAGGGAGTTGAGGGAGAAGAGGAGCTCAGTCTGGGAAGGCCTCTTGGAGGAGGTGAGTTTTAAGTAGGGTTTTGAAGAGGGAAAGAGAATCAGTTTGGCGGAGGTGAGGAGGGAGGGCGTTCCGGGACCGCGGGAGGACGTGGCCCGGGGGTCGACGGCGGGACGGGCGAGACCGAGGGACGGTGAGGAGGTGGGCGGCGGAGGAGCGGAGCGTGCGGGGTGGGTGGTAGAAAGAGAGAAGGGAGGAGAGGTAGGAAGGGGCAAGGGGATGGAGAGCCTCGAAGCCTAGAGTGAGGAGTTTTTGTTTGGAGCGGAGGTCGATAGGCAACCACTGGAGTTGTTTAAGAAGGGGAGTGACACGCCCAGATCGTTTCTGCAGGAAGATGAGCCGGGCAGCGGAGTGAAGAATAGACCGGAGCGGGGCGAGAGAGGAGGAAGGGAGGTCAGAGAGAAGGCTGACACAGTAGTCTAGCCGGGATATAACGAGAGCCCGTAGCAGTAAGGTAGCCGTCTGGGTGGAGAGGAAAGGGCGGATCTTGGCGATATCGTAGAGGTGAAACCGGCAGGTCTCGGTAACGGATAGGACGTGTGGGGTGAACGAGAGAGATGAGTCAAGGATGACACCGAGATCGCGGGCCCGAGAGACGGGAAGGATGGTCGTGCCATCCACAGTGATAGAGAAGTCTGGGAGAGGACCGGGTTTGGGAGGGAAGATGAGGAGCTCAGTCTTGCTCATCTGTACAATGGGGATTAAGACTGTGCACCCTAGTTGGGACAGGTCCAACCTGATTAACTTGTATCTACTCCAGTGCTTAGTTCAGCGCCTGGCATGTAGTAAACACTTAACAAATACCTTAAAAAACAAAAAACAAACAACCCTGGAGGTTCTTGAGGAACAGGGAAACAAGGACTGAACTTTTTGTAGAAAAATGATCTGCAGGCAGTAAGTGCTCAGTATAGTGCTCTGCACACAGTAAGCACTAAGGAAATGCATTTGACTAAGTGCTCAATAAATACCATTGGTTGATTGATTAATTGGAGTAAGGAGAGGTAGGAGGCAAGGAGGTCAGCAAGGAGGTTAATGTTCCTTAACCATTATCCACTGGGCTCTTGTCCACTGGGCTCTAGGCTCTATCCACAGTAGATGATGCATTTCCACATTCATTCATTTGATCATATTGATTGAGCGCCTACTGTGTGCAGAGAACTGTACTAAGTTCTCTAAGCGCTACTAAGTACTACACATCCTTCTAACCACATAGTGGAAGAGAGAGGGGGAGCCCGGGGTGAATGAGAGTGATTTGTGTGCAAGGGAATGTGTCTGTTTAGTGTTATAGTGTACTCTCCCAAGTGCTTAGTTCAATGCTCTGCTCAAAGTAAGTGCTCAATAAATTCGATTGAATGAAAGAATGAATCACCCTGTTGGAAACACCAGGTTTCCCCACAAATCACCACTAAACAGGTCTTCCGATTCCTGGTCCCCGGCCCCTACATCCTCATCTCCTCCAGAGGTTGGGGGAAGCACTAAATACCCCAACCTCCCTCTTCCCTGACTCCGCTCCCTTCTCTCTACGTTGTCAACTCCACGGTTTAGACCGTGATTTCATGAGAAGCAGCATCTGTAAAATGGGATTGAGACTGTGAGCCGCACTTGGGACAGGGACTGCATCCAACCTGATTTACTTGTATCCATCCCAGGGCTTAATACAGTGCCTGGCACATAGTAAGTGCTTAACAAATACCACAATTATTATTATTACTAATAACAATAATGAAAACATAACTATAAAAACTAAAATGAAAAATAATAATTAATAATAGTAATAGGGGAAAAGTGCAAGGATAACTACAAGAAACATAGGGGAATAAATGAATCGCTAACAAATTAATAAACAGGTATGAGTTGGCCTAATGGAAAGAGAATGGTCCTGGAAGTCAGAAAACTTGAGTTCTAATCCTGGCTCTGCCACTTGCCTCCTGTTTGATCTTGGGCTATTCACTTAACTTCACTGTGCCATAATTTCCTCCTCTGCAAAAAAATAGGGACGAAGTACCTGTTCTCACTTCGCTGGTAAGCCTGATGAGAGACAGGAACTTTGGCCATCCTGATCATCTTGGGTCTACCCCAGTGCTTAGCCCAATAGTACAAACTTAGCACATAGCAACAAACACCACAATTATCATTATTATTATTATTACTCTAAAAGAGCTGAGGTTGCTGAAGAGATGGTATGACGGGGAGGTGGATGTATTAGTCAGAGAAGGCCTTCTGAAGGAAGTGACTTTTTAGAAAGGCTTTCAATGAGGGGAGAGATCCAATTTCACAAAGTTCTGTGGGGAGAAGAGGAGAGTAATACCTTGCCGGCTGGTCCGGTTCTGCCTTCGTGTTTGCTCCCTTGGTCCTAAGGTTTGCTGCGCCCCAGACAGTTTAAGAAAACAAAACTTGTCCAAGGTGGGTTCCGCCACTGAAAGTTGACTTGTTCCTCCTGAGTTCCAGGAAAACCAGTTTGTGATTCAAACCTGGCCACGTTCCCAAGGATAAGCAGGTGCTTTTGTCTCCTCCTAGGAAATCGAGTCTAAGCGAAGTAGAAATGCTCTAGGGGATTGTAAGCCCCTTAAGAGCAAGTGAGAAGTGGCATAGCCTAGTAGATAGAGCAAGGGCCCGGGAGTAAGAAGGACCTGAATTCTAATTCCGACTCTACTACCTCTTTGATGTGTGACCTTGGACAAAGTCACTTAACTGCTCTGTGCCTCAGTTACCTCATCTGTAAAATGGGGTTAAGACTGAGAGCCTTATGTGGGACATGAACTGTGTCCATCCTAATTTGCATTACCTATCCCAGCGCTTAGTACAGTGCCTAACACAGAGTAAGCACTAAACAAATGCCATAAAAAAGAATCGTATCTACTAACTCTCTTGGACTCTCCCAACTGTTGAGTAAGTACAGTGCTCTGTATAGAATAAGTGTTCATTGTGAAGCGTTAGAGAAGCAGCGTGGCCCAGTGGAAAGATCCCGGGCTTGGGAGTCAGAGGTCATGGGTTCAAATCCCTGTTCTGCCACTTGTCAGCTGTGTAACTGTGGGCGAGTCACCTAACTTCTCTGTGCCTCAGTTACCTCATCTGTAAAATGGGGATGAAGACTGTGAGCCTCACATGGGACAACCCGATTACCCTGTAATAATAATGTTGGTATTTGTTAAGCGCTTACTAAGTGCAGAGCACTGTTCTAAGCGCTGGGGGAGATACAGGGTCATCTGGTCGCCCCACGTGAGGCTCACAGTTAATCCTCATTTTACAGATGAGGGAACTGAGGCACAGAGAAGTTAAGTAACTTGCCCACAGTCACACAGCTGACAGGTGGCAGAGCCGGGAGTCGAACCCATGACCTCTGACTCCGAAGCCCAAACTCTTTCCATTGAGCCACACTGCTTCCCCACGCTATATCTACCCCAGCGCTTAGAACAGTGCTCTGCACATAGTAAGTGCTTAACAAATACCAACATTATTATAAGTGTTCAATAAATGCAACTAATAGATTTTAAACAATTTTTCCAAATAATATTGGTTTCACGTAGATGACAGAGTTCTCTCTGGGAGCTGTCTTGGAACCCTTCACTTGAAGGTATTTATGGAGCATCTACTTTGGGCAGAGGACTGAACTTTGCATTTGGGAGAGTTCAATAGAGTTAGTAGAAAAAAATCATTTTTTATGACATTTGTTAAGCGCTTCCTATGTGCCAGGCTCTGTACTCAGCACTGAGGCAGGTAATACGACCCCTCTCAGGGTCACACCTGGGGAGTTTCCAGTACTCTACCAGTCTCGACTATGGGAGGGAGAGTCAAGCAAAGGCCTACCCATTCCACTCCTAGCTTGGCCAGTGGGTAATGAGTGGAAGGCAAGCTGCTACAAGTCATAACTCACCCGTGCTGGGCAGCAGCGGCAGGGGAGAGAGTCAAGGGCAGAGACTCGAGTTTACTGCGTGGAAGCAGGCAATGGTAAACCACTGCTGTATTTTGACCAAGAAAACTCAGTGGACACACTACCAGATCGATTGCAGGTGGAGGTGGGGTGTTCTGGGAGACTTGTACCCGTGACGTTACTATGGGTCAGAAATGACTCAACAGAACAAGATAATACAAACTAGTCAGGTTGGACACAGCCCATGCCCCACATAGGCCTCACAGTCTTAACCCCATTTTCCAGATGAGGTAACTGAGGCATGGAGCAGTTAAGTGACTTGCCCAAGGTCACACATCAGATAAGTGGCAATGCTCTTAGGAGAGGTAGAAGAGACGAGGACCACGTTATCGCTGGGACAGTTCAGTAACTGATCCAGTACTTTCTATATAGCAGGAAAACCGGGATGTTTTGGGGGGAGGGGGCCGTGAGCTGTCTCCACTGGAGTGACTGGTGGAAATTCTTTCCACTGCAGTCCTCTCACTGGCTGCGATCCAGAGCTGGAAAGCAACAGAGCAGAAGGAAGGGACCGTCCACCCCCGAATCGTGCCACTCCCACTGCTTTCTGATCCGGATCTACTCTAGGCCACCAGCACCTTAACGATCACGGTGGTATTAGTTAAGCGCTTAGTATGTGCCGGGCACTGTACTAAACACTGGGATAGATACAAGGTAAATGGGTTGGATACAGTCCCTGTCCCACATGAGGCACACGGTCTTCATCCCCATTTTACAGATGAGGTAACTGAGGCAAAGAGAATAATAATAATAATTATGGTACATGTTAAGTGCTTACTATGTGCCAAGAACTTTTCTAAGCACTAGGGTAGATACAAAGTTAGCCGAATTGGACATAGTGCCTGTCCCACAGTTGGGCTCCCACTCTTAATCCCCCTTCTTTACAGATGAGATAACTGAGGCACAGAGACCCCAAGTGACTTGTCCAAGGTCCCACAGCAGATAAGTGGTGTTGTCGGGATTAGAACCCATAAACTTCTGACTCCCGGACCCACACTGGGAGTTGCTGAAGAGAAGTGAGTTGCCCGAGGTCATACAGCAGACTAGTGGCGGAGCGATCCGAGCCCGCTTGGGGCCTGAGGGGCTCTGGAGGTGGGGGATTGTACGTTGGCAGCCCCAGGCTCCCCTCCGCAGCCTTTCTTGGCTCTACCGCCCACCTCATCCATTGTTCCTGGGCGTCCAGGTGCAGAAAGGACTTGTAGAAGGGCCCCGCCCACCCAGGTACTGCCACACAATCAAGTTACACGTTCCTGAGGGGGAGGAAAAGCCTCCCCCCAAACCCACAAGGATATTAAATTTTAACAAAAGGAAACCAGGAAGCATGCAAATGTCGGTTACGAGAAAGATGAAAGGAGTCGAAAGAAAGAAGCAAACAGATGGGGGCTACCGGTTGTCTGGAGGCTGGTGTAAAGTGCCATCTTGGAGGCCCCTGGGAAACGTGGAGACAAGGGGTTCCTTGGTAGATTGTCACCTGGATGAGCGACAGCAGAACAGTAAATCCATTGTGAGCTTCTACAGGGGAGTTAGGGACATTGGCCTTCTCTAACCCCTAAGGTGGTGGTCCAGAAGGCAGCCGTCATAGCACGGTCTAGTGGAAAGAGCACAGAATTAGGAGCCGGGAGACCCAGGCCCTATTCCCAGCTCTGATACTAGCCTGCTGGGTGACCTTAGGAATGTCTCTTCCCCTCTCTGGTTCTCAGTTTCTTTATCTGCAAAATGGGGATAAACTATGTGCCTCTTACCCACTCCCTTCTGCATCACCTTGTCACTTGGGTTTACATCTTTTATTCACCCCTCTCTCAAGCCCACGGCTATTACGTACATATCCCTAATTTACCTATATTACAGTCTGTATCCCTCTTGAGACCCTAAACTGGTTATGGGCAGGGAACACACCTATCAACTCGGGTGTAGTATAGTGTAGTAAATAGTATATAAATTGATTCTTGATTCTATTTATTTGCTATTGTTGTAATGAGATGTTCATCCCCTTGATTCTATTTACTGCTATTGTTCTTGTCTGTCGGTCTCCCCCGACTAGACTGTAAGCCCATTAAAGAGCAGGGACTGTCTCTATCTGTTACCAATTTGTACATTCCAAGCACTTAGTACAGTGCTCTGCACATAGTAAGCGCTCAATAAATACTACTGAATGAATGAATAAATGAATACTATTGAATGAATGAATAAATGCCATTGATTAATTGGTCACCACCACCATCCTCTCTATCTCACACCCCCCAGCCTTGCAAAAGCGGGGATGAGGGGACTCGTTGCAGGAAGGGCACGTGTCTACCAATTCTGTGATATTGTACTCTCCCGAGTGCTTGGCACAGTGCTCTGCACACGCAGTAAGTTCTCAATAAATATGGTCGATTAGACTGTGAGCCAGGTGGAGGACAGGGACCATATCTGATCTTAGTATCTTAGCTATACTCCAGCCTTTAGCACAGAGTAAATACTGTAGAAATACCATAATTTTTATTGTCGCATGGTTCAACAAATATAAAGCGGTGAACTAGATGGGCTGATGAGCTGACTCAGGACAGGCCTAGCTTATTATTATTAGTATCATTGTATTTTTTAAGTGCTTACTATGTGCCACTCACTGTACTAAGCGCTGGAGTAGAGCTAAAATAATCTGATTGGATGAAGTCCCTATCAGTTATGTCCATTTCCTTTAGAAACCTCACCCAAACCCAGAGGAGAGACCAAAAAGCTCTGAACTAGAGAGAAGAGGTGGGATTGTGGGAATTAAGCAGGGGAGGAGGAAGTAACGGTGGAAATGTAATGCTTCCTTCTCGAAGTGGTAAAGTTGGACTATTTTACTACAGTGTTGACAATTTTTTTCCACAAATGACTTGAGTTCTAGTTGGTAAGAGGTCCTGTAACTACTTCTCCTCACATGCTTCCAGGTAAAAACGATGCTGGGAAGCAGCATGGCCTAGTGGATAGAGCACAGGCCCCGGAGTCAGAAAGATCTGGGTTCTAATCCTGTCTCCTCCACTTGTCTCTTTGTGACCTTGGACAAGTCACCTCACTTTTCTGGGCCTCAGTTACCTTATCTGTAAAATGGGGATTAAGACTGTGAGCTCTATATAATAATAATGACGATGATATTTGTTAAGCGCTTACTGTGTGCCAAGCACTGTTCTACGTGCTGGGGTAGATGCAAGGTAATGAGATTATCCCATGTGGGGCTCACAGTCTTAATCTCCATTTTACAGAAGAGGTAACTGAGGCACAGAGAAGTGAAGTGACTTGCCCAAAGTCACACAGTTGACAAGTGACAGAGCCAGGATTAGAACCCATGCCCTCTGACTCCCAAGCCCGTGCTCTTTCCACTAAACCACGCTGCTATATTGGACAGGGACTGTGTCCAACCTGATTAGCTTGTATCTACCCCAGTGCTTAGAACAATTCTTGGCACATAGTAAGTGCTTAACAAGCACTTGGAGAAGCAGCGTGGCTCAGTGGAAAGAGCACGGGCTTCGGAGTCAGAGGTCATGAGTTCGACTCCCGGCTCTGCCACTTGTCAGCTGGGTGACTGTGGGCAAGTCACTTAACTTCTCTGGGCCTCAGTTCCCTCATCTGTAAAATGGGGATTAAAAGTGTGTGAGCCCCACATGGGACAACCTGATGACCCTGTATCTCCCCCAGCGCTTAGAACAGTGCTCGGCACCTAGTAAGCGCTTAACAAATACCGACATTATTATTATTATTATTAAATACTAACATTATTATCATTTATTAAATGCTTCCTTTGAGTCAAGTACTGTGCTCAGTCCAAGTGCCTTTCCCAGGGTCATCCAGCAGGCGAATGGCAGAGCTGGGATGAGAACCCAAGTACACTGAAACTCTAGGCTCTGTTGTCTCCCAGCAACACAAAGGAAACAAATTAGCCATTAAAAAGGGCTCCTTTTACTTCATGTGTGGTCTCCTCGTGGGCAGGGATGGGATCGACCAGATGTGTCGTACTGGACTCTCCCCATCTCTTGAGATAGTGCTCTGCGCCCAGTAAATGCTCAAGAAGTACCACTGATTGATGATTGACTGAGCGCTAAGTCTTCATTTTGGATCATGAATTGGAAGGCAGGAGGGGATCGTCTCCCCCGATTAGACCGTAAGCCCGTCAAAGGGCAGGGATTGTCTCTATCTGTTGCCAAATTGTCCATTCCAAGTGCTTAGCACAGTGCTCTGCACAAAGTAAGCGCTCAATAAATACTATTGAATGAATGAATGAATGAATCGAGGGAAAAGGAAGATCAATTAATCAATCAGTGGTATTCATTAATAATAAGAATCCTAATAATGATGGTAATAATAATAATAATAATGGTGGTATTTGTTAAGCGCTTACTATGTGCAAAGCACTGTTCTAAGCGCTGGGGTAGATACAGGGTAATCTCCCAGACTTCTCCGTCACCGTGGATGGCACGACCATCCTTCCCGTCCCGCAGGCCCGCAATCTCGGTGTCATCCTTGACTCGTCCCTCTCGTTCACCCCACACATCCTATCCGTTACCAAGACCTGCCGGTTTCACCTCTACCATATCGCCAAGATCCGCCCTTTCCTCTCCACCCAAACGGCTACCTTACTATTACGGGCTCTCGTTATATCCCGGCTAGACTACTGTGTCAGCCTTCTCTCTGATCTCCCTTCCTCCTCTCTCGCCCCGCTCCGGTCTGTTCTTCACTCCGCCGCCCGGCTCATCTTCCCGCAGAAACGATCTGGGCGTGTCACTCCCCTTCTTAAACAACTCCAGTGGTTGCCTATCGACCTCCGCTCCAAACAAAAACTCCTCACTCTAGGCTTCAAGGCTCTCCATCACCTTGCCCCTTCCTACCTCTCCTCCCTTCTCTCTTTCTACCGCCCACCCCGCACGCTCCGCTCCTCCGCCGCCCACCTCCTCGCCGTCCCTCGGTCTCGCCTATCCCGCCGTCGACCCCTGGGTCACGTCCTCCCGCGGTCCTGGAACGCCCTCCCTCCTCACCTCCGCCAAACTGATTCTCTTTCCCTCTTCAAAACCCTACTTAAAAATCACCTCCTCCAAGAGGCCTTCCCAGACTGAGCTCCTCTTCCCCCTCTACTCCCTCTGCCATCCCCCCTTTACCTCTCCGCAGCTAAAGCCTCATTTTCCCCTTTTCCCTCTGCTCCTCCACCTCTCCCTTCCCATCCCCACAGCACTGTACTCGTCCGCTCAACTGTATATATTTTCGTTACCCTATTTATTTTGTTAATGAATTGTACATCGCCTCGATTCTATTTAGTTGCCATTGTTTTTACGAGATGTTCTTCCCCTTGACGCTGTTTAGTGCCATTGTTCTTGTCTGTCCGTCTCCCCCGATTAGACCGTAAACCCGTCAAACGGCAGGGACTGTCTCTATCTGTTGCCGACTTGTTCATCCCAAGCGCTTAGTACAGTTCTCTGCACATAGTAAGCGCTCAATAAATACTATTGAATGAATGAATGAAAGGTTGTCCCACGTGAGGCTCACAGTCTACATCCCCATTTTGCAGATGAGGGAACTGGGGCCCAGAGAAGTTAAGTGACTTGCCCACAGTCACACAGCTGACAAGTGGCAGATCTGGATTCGAACCCGTGACCTCTGACTCCCAAGCCTGGGCTCTTTCCACTGAGCCACGCTGCTTCTCTAAGGATCTGAGTTCTAATCCCACTTCCACCACAAGTCTGTTCTGTGACACCTTGGGCAAGTCAGCTCACCACATCACTTCTCCGGGACTCAGTTACCTCATCTATAAAATGGGGATTAAGAGTGTGAGCCCCTTGTGGGACAGAGACTTTGTCCAACATTATTAATTTGTATCTGCCCCAGCTCTTAGAATAGTGTTGGGCACATAGGAAGCACTTGATAAGTACCGTGGCTCAGTGGAAAGAGCCTGGGCTTCGGAGTCAGAGGTCACGGGTTCGACTCCCAGCTCTGCCACTTGTCAGCTGTGTGACTGTGGGCAAGTCACTTAACTTCTCTGGGCCCCAGTTCCCTCATCTGTAAAATGGGTATTAAAACTGTGAGCCCCACGTGGGGCAATCTGATCACCCTGTATCTACCCCAGCGCTTAAAACAGTGCTCTGCACAAAGTAAGCGCTGAACAAATACCAACATTATTATTATTACTCCAAGGGGAGTGCTTACCATGTGCAGAGTACTGTACTAAGCACTTGAGGGGGTGGGAGGGAAGGTGTGTGTGTGTGTGTGTGTACATGTGTGTTTGTGTGGGTGTGTGTCCAGTAGTTCTGCAGACTTGTATATTAAAAGCCATTTGTTTGGCAGATGTGAGCCCCACTTCATCCACTCTCCTAGCTGTTTGGAACCCAACTGCACGTCTCTACCCTTTTGTAGCAGATGTTATATTTTATGAAAACTGACTCACAAGGGTGGTTCTGCTATCTGGTACAGCGTGAACTCCTCCGAGGCATGGATGATTGCACAACTAGAATTCCCTCCAAACCTTAAATATTTGGGAGAATTCTTTCCTGGAAAAACAAATTCAACTAGATGTTTCCAGGCATAGAGAGCGGAGTAGCTTCAAGCCTCGTCTTAATCTTCTTCTCAGTGGAGAGGAGTGTAAGGGAGTGACTTAGTTTCTCTCTCTATTTCTCTTTCTAGTTTTATTTTTAGATTCTTAAAAGTCGGGCCCTCAACTCCAAAATCCCTCAATATCCACAGTGCTGCATAGAAGCAATATATGCAGCCTGCTTTTAATAATATATATTGGGCTGGCACGCAATACATGCTTAATAAATAACATGCTTAATAAGTAATGGGAAGTAGCGTGGCCTAGTGGATAGAGTGCGGGCCTGGGAGTCAGAAGGTCCTGGGTTCTAACCCCTGTCATCTGTGTGATCTTGGGCAAGTCACTTCACTTCTCTGGGCCTCAGTTACCTCATCTGTAAAATGGGGATGAAGATTGGAGCCCCATCTGGAGCCTAGGCTGTATCCAACCTGATTAGCTTGTATCTACCCTAGTGTTTAGTACAGTGTCTTGCACTCTGTAAGTGTTTAACAAATACCATAAACATAGCAATAACAATTATTATTATCAGTATATTTTATATGTATATTTTTCTGCAGCTGTATATGACAATATACCCAGCTTTTCAATTGGACAGGATTGAAATGGAAATGTGAGTTTGTGCTGGTTCTCCTTTCCCACTATGTTACAAGGAAGTCAGTGTTCTGTAAGCTTGTATTTGTTAAGTGCTTTACTATGTGCTAGCCACTGTGTTAAGTGTTGGGGTAGATGCGAGCTAATCAGTTTGAGCCCAGTCCATGTCACACATGGGGCTCACAGTCCTCACCCCCATTTTACAGATGAGGTCATCGAGACCCAGAGAAGTGAAGTGACTTGCCCAAGGTCACGCAGCAGACAAATGGCAGAGCCGGGATTACAACTCAGGTCCTTATGACTCCCACAGCCGTTCTCTATCCACTCCCATGTGCTTAGTACAGTGCTCTACACACAGTAAGAGCTCGATAAATCCCATTGGTGATGATACCCTGTTTTAGGGTCTTGGGATTCCTCTTCCTAACGGGTTCAGGAAACCAGATTGCGCCCTGGGCTGACTGGCCACTCAATATGAGAGCGGAGCATCTTTGCCAATGGTGCAACCACAGAAAGAGGTGGGACCCCAAAAGGGTGGGGACCCTCCACTCCCTCTGACCATCCCTAGTGTCCTAAGGCAATTCAGAGTTTGTTCTGCTTCAGACTGTGAGTCGGGACTCCAGGACCTGACAAACGTGGTTCATCTCTAACTCGTACTTTTTATGGAGTGGAAAAAACTTTTTTGTTTATGTGACGATTTTATGCCTTGCCATGCTTGCCATTTCTCCAGTAGCGTTCCAAGACCAGTTCCTTACCAGACATAACATAGAACTGAAAAGTGCGTGTGTGTGTTTGGCTTTGAACACGTATTTATGTATGATCGGAGAAATTTCCTGCAAGTAAATCTATTTAAATCCAGGGTAATTCATTCACTCACTAGAATTTATTGAACACTTACTGGATGCAAAGCACTCTACTAAGCTCTTGGGAGAGTACAATATGACAATAAACAGACACATTTCCTGCTTATAAGGAGTTTACAGTCCAGAGGAGTTTACAGTGTTCCCTCCATAGTCAATTTCCAAAGTTAGGGCCTTGGTCTGCCTCTAGTTCCCTATCTCCCACATATTAATAATGATGGTCTTTATTAAGTGCTTACTATGTGTCAAGCACTACGTTCTGGGGTAGATAGAAGATCAGCAGATTGTCATAGTCCCTGTACTACATGGGTCTTAATCCCCATTTTACAGATGAGGTAAATGAGGACCAGAGAAGTGACTTGTCCAGAACACACAGCAGACTAGCGATGGAGCTGGGATTTTAGAACTCACGTCCTTCTGACTCCCAGGTCTGTGCTTTTATCCACCAAGCCATTCTGCTTCCCATTTTTTATATTGTGAGTACTTGAGGGTCAGGAACCATTTCGAATCATCCCCTGGATATTATTTCCCAGTGCTTAAAACACTGCTGATCAAAAAGTGAGTGCTTAATAAATACTAGTACTAGTTGGCGTGGATAGAGCACAGGTCTGGGAGTCAGAAGGTCATGGGTGCTAATCCTGGCTCTGCCATGTATCTGCTGGGTGAGCTTGGGCAAATCATTTCACTTCTCTGAGCCTCAGTTACCTCATCTGTAAAATGGGGATTGAGACTGTGAGCCCCACGGGGGACAGGGAATGTGTCCAACCTGATTTGTTTATATCCACCCCAGTGCTTAGAACAGTGTCTGGCACATAGTAAGCACTTAATCAATGCCATTATTATTCAGCATGGCTCAGTGGAAAGAGCCCGGGCTTGGGAGTCAGAGGTCATGGGTTCGAATCCCTGATCTGCCACTTTTCAGCTGTGTGACTGTGGGCAAGTCACTTAACTTCTCTGTGCCTCAGTTACCTCATCTGGAAAATGGGAATTAACTGTGAACCTCATGTGGGACAACCTGATTACCCTGTATCTACCCCAGCGTTTAGAACAGTGCTCTGCACATAGTAAGTGCTTAACAAATACCAACATTATTATTAATATTCATTCTTTCAACTGTATTTATTGAGTGCTTACTAAATGCAGGGCACTGTACTAAAGCCTTGGTAGAGTACAATATAACAATAAACAGACACATTCCCTGCCCACAAAGAGCTTGTGGAGGTAGTAATTAGTATTTATTAAGCATTTACCATGTGTATACCCCTCTGCTAAGTGCTAGGAGAGTGCGGTACAAAAGAGTTCGTAGATGTGATCTCTGTGCACAAGGAATTTATAATCCAGAGGCTCCCAGAGGTTTGGTATTTGGACTGAGATCTTGACCTTTTAAGATTTTTCGTGTCACCAACTTCCTTAGATGTGGCTTAGTGGATAGAGCATGGGTCTAGGAGTCAAAAAGACCTGAGTTCTAATCCCAGCTCTGCCACTTGTCTTCCAATACTTGGCTGCTGCTTGACCTTGGGCAAATCCCTTAATTTCTCTGTGTCTCACTTTCCTTATCTGTAAAATGGAGATGACATACCTATTTTCCCTCCTACTTAGACTATGAACCCCATGTGGGACAAGGACTGTGTTCAGCTTGATTATCTTGTATCCACCTCAGCACTTAGTACAGAGTTTGACACAGAGTAAGTGCTCAACAAGAACCAAGCTTGTTATCTCCCTCCTACTTAGACTGTGAATCCCACGTTGGACAGGAACTGTGTCTAACCTGATTTTTCTTGTATCTGCCCCAGCGCTTAGTACAGTGCTTGGCACAGAGTAAGCACTTGACACATAGTAAGTGCTTAACAAATACCATAAAAATATAAATACATCTATAGCAAGAAATATTATTTTCCTTATAATTAATAATTACCATTACTCAGTAAGCACTCAGTGAATATTACCAATTGATGTCCAAGGTAGCTCCTTCTTTCACCAATGCAGAGAACTTCCTGTCCTTTACTCTCATCACCCATCCCCTTCCCTTTCTGATATGGACCCTCTTTTAAGGCTCCCCTTGGGGTTTTCCTGAGCGCCTCTTAGATTTCAATTCATTGTTTAAGACTAGTTCCCCTATTATTGCCCCACAGCAGCTCATCTTCGGCATGTGATCAGAACTGAAATGAGGGAACCCAAAACAAGGAGGTCAGAGGGATTGTTCTAACAAAGCCTCCCACAGTGCTGTGCCCCAGCCGATCTAATTTCGGCTCTGCTACTTGTCTCTTGTCTCTGGGCCTCAGTGACCTCATCTGCAAAATGGTGATTAAGAACATGAGCCCCATGTGGGACAGGGACTGTGTCCAACCCGATTTGCTTGTATCTACCCCAGCGATTAGTAAGCCGAGGACAGGTGTATGTGGTTTGCTACCATCAAGAAGAGAGGCTCTCTTTGAGCAGAACTTTGTATGAGAGACAAGGGAGCAAAAGAAAAAACAGCATCAGGCACTACAAACCTTAAGTACAACAGCACAATTTAGGGACACCCCTTTTGTTTGCACGATGCAGCTGGGTCTTTTCAGTCACCTCTGCACTCGTAGGTGAACTTCATTGTCACTGGTGTCTTCAAATATGAAAGACAATTTCTTCAAATATGAAAGACAATTCTCTCTGTCTATACACACACACACTCATCTAAGAGAATATATATAAATATAGGTTTATGTTGGTATTTGCTAAGTGCTTACTATGTACAGAGCACTGTTCTAAGTACTGGGGGAGATACAGGGTCATCAGGTTCTCCCACATGAGGCACACAGTCTTCATCCCCATTTTACAGATGAGGGAACTGAGGCCCAGAGAAGTGAAGTGACTTGCCCACAGTCACACAGCTGACAGGTGGCAGAGCCAGGATTCTAACCCATGAACTCTGGCTCCCAAGCCCAGGCTCTTTCCACTGAACCACGTTGCTTCTCCAATATATATATATAATGGTGTTATATATAACACTTACTGGGTGCAAAGCACTGTACTAAGTGCTTGGGAGAGTACAAGATGACAATAAACAGTCACATTTCCTGCCCATAAAGAGCTTACAGTCTAGAGGAGTTTACAGTGTAGATTTCAAGAATGATCACCTAAATATTCCGCCCACTGCAGAAAATGATACTAGTATGTGAAATAATAATGATATTTCTAGGCCCATGCTCTATATATGATATATGTGTGTGTGTGTGTGTGTGTGCATCCGTACGTGTATGTTTGTACATATAGGAATATATATATGAGTGTGTGGATGTGGGTGGATGTGTGTGTGTGTATGTATATGTATGTGTATATATATGTATATATGTATATGTGTGTGTGTGTGTGTGTGTGTGTATATGTATATATATCTTCCAGTCAGCCTTCCCTGACTAAGCCCTCCTCTCCTCTTCTCCCACTCCCTTCTGTGCCACTTTTACTTGCTCCTTCATTCATCCTCCCTCCCAATCCCCACAGTACATATGTATATATCTTGTAATTTATTTATTTAGTCGCGTATTTATCTCTTTATTTATTTAGTCATTTATTTATCTCTTTATTATTTAAGTGCCAAAAAAAAAAATTTTTTAAACCACATGAACGAGGGGATGGAGGCGAGAGGGTGGAGTGACCAGATGAAAATTGGACACTATCCTTTGTGAAAGCCGATAACCGGTCCTCCTGGCCTCCACTTCTTCCCCTAATTTTCATCTCTGTATAAAGTCTTCCATCCAAGGGGCCACCGAGATCATCAGGGCCCAACATCTTGAGCACATCTTGGAATGATGGGTGGGGGACACGTTTTCTGTTTTGCACCAAGCGCAAAAACATTCAACGCTAACCAAGACTTTTTTTAACCAGATCAAGCAAACTTCCCGAGGAAGATATATCCCTGCCGATACTGGACGACACGAGAGTTCGGCAAGGAGGTCCGTTGGAGACTCGACTGAGACTCTTTGTCAGTGTACCAAATCTGATATTCAAGCAGCAGCACATGTGCTTCTCCCTCACACCCGCTCATTTTTTCCACTCGCTTTCATTCCTCTCCCCGCCCCACCTCATTGTTTGCACTCAGAGATGATCCAAATTATCCAAGCCATCCAGCTCAGAAATGCCCTACTGGGCTCTCTCTTCCACTGCCCACTCCTTCATCAAATAAGAAAAACATCTAATTTGGTGGGGGGGAGGGGAAGGGAACATTTCCCCTTAGAGTCAGGGATGACTAGAGCAGAAAATGACCTTCGAGAGTGGATTTTTTTGTTCTGTTTTGCTTTTATAAGGTATTTGTTAAGTAATTACTATGTGCCAGACACTATATTAAGTATTAGATACAAGCTGATCAGATTGGGCAAAGTGCTTGTCCTATATGGGGCTCACAGTCTTAATTCCCATTTTTCAAGTAACTGAGGCACAGAACTTTAGTGACTAGCCCAACGCCACACAGCAGACAAGTGGCAGGGCTAGGATAAGAACCCAGGTCAATCAATCAATCCATGGTACTTACTGAGCGTTTTCTGTGTGCTGGGCACTGTTGTCAGCTCTTGAGAGAATACAGTATAATAAGGACGTTCCTCGTCCTTCTGAATCCCAGGTCTAAACTCTGTTCACTAGGCCACACTGCTTCTCATGCTGGGTTGAAAGTCTACTTTAAGACTCATTTGGGCGTGATGATTGATTGAGATATGTATCTATGCAGCATATATGTATGTGTATACTGTGTATATATTATAAATATATATATATATAGACTATATACATGCTAAGAGGGAGAGTTTTTCCATTTTGAGGTGAAACTTGTAAGAGTGATGATGGTATTTGTTTAGCTCTTACTACGTGTCAAGCACTCTTCTACGCACTAGGGAATTACAAATTAATCAGTTCAGACACAGACTGAGTAGGAAAGCTAAGGTCACTTAGGGCAGAAAAGTGGCAAAGCCAGGATTAGAACCCAAAACCTCTGCCCCCCAGACCCACTAAGCCACGCTGCTCCTCTTGGAATACTTGAAGACTTTTTCTTTTTACAGCCTAGCGTTTCCTTGCTGCCTAAAAAAAGGATCATTTGCTATAAGGATAGCATAAAATCTAGGGAGAATGTAGTACAGGCTCAGGGAAAAATAATTATGGTATTTGTTAAGGACTTACTATGTGCCAAGCACTGTGTCATGCTGGATACAAGCCAATCGGGTTGGACACAGTCCAAGCTATAGGTCCAGAGAACCTTTCTAGTAGCATCCTCCTACACTGTAGGCTCCTTGTGGGCAGAGAATGTGTCTATCAATTTTGTTGTATCGTACTCTCCCAAGTGCTTAGCACAGCGCTGTGCAAGAGTAAGTGTTCAATAAATACGACTGATTGATTGATCGATTGATTATAACTTCCATTCTATTTTCAAGAGCTGCTCAGGCATATGTGCTCTTTTATAGTGCATCCAGAAGGCTTTGGAGCCTTATCTTCTAAGTAGAGGACAGGACACGATCCAAACAATTCTTTTGTAACCACACCACTAAATCGCATGTTGCTCCCTCCCCATACCAGGCATTGTTCAAGAGCTTCTGACACATATGGCCAAATTTATGCAAGACTATGGGTGTGCAATGCAAACTCAGCAGTTTCTTCAGGAGTTAGTTGACCCTTTTGCCATTGCAGGCCCTTATTCTCTTCATTTCCCCTGAGCCCTTTATTCAACTCTCTCCAGCGCTCACGGTTTGGGGACAGAAAGCCATTTCTTTTTCTCAGATTAAGTCCTGGAAAATCCCTGCTTTTCCAGGCCCCGGAGAACTAATCTTGAGAAGCAGCATGGTCTAGTGGAGATAGGATGAGTCTGGAAGTCTGAAGACTTGGTTCTAATCCTGGCTCTGCCACTTGATTGCTGTGCTACCTTGGGCGAGTCACTTAACTCCTCTGGGCCTGTTTCCTTATCTGTCAAATGGGGATTAAGACTATGCGCTCAGTGTGGGACAGGGATTATATCCAACCTGATTACCTTGTATCTACCCCAGGGCTTAGGATGGCCTAACAAATACCATTATTATTATTATTATTATTATTATTAAGAAATAAAACCAGGAATCAGAAAAGGTTAAAAATCACACTTCTTAGCTCCTGATATTTCAAGAGGTCTGATTCTTGCATTCTTCAATACTGATCGTATTTGTCTTTTTTTTTCCGCCCTGTCCACAGCTCTGCTTATTTTCCAGGGGCTAAGCCACCATGGAAGACCTCGAAGCGTTGATATTTGAAGACGTGGAGAACTACTCCTACACTTTAGAGTACTACGGGGAGGTGGACCAAGAAGAGACGGCCCATCTGACGGCAGTTCACTCGGTGTCCCTCGTGCTGTACTGCGTGGCGTTCATCCTGGGGGTCCCGGGGAATGCCGTGGTCATCTGGTTCACGGGGTTCAAGTGGGACAAGACCGTCACCACCCTCTGGTTCCTCAACCTGGCCGTTGCGGATTTCGTCTTCGTCCTCTTCCTGCCTCTCTACATCACTTACGTAGCCATGAACTTCCACTGGCCCTTCGGGGTCTGGCTGTGCAAGGCCAACTCCTTCATCGGCCTGTTGAACATGTTCGCCAGCGTCTTCTTCCTGACGGCCATCAGCCTGGACCGCTACGTCCACTTGGTCCACCCCATCTTCTCCCACCGGCGCCGGACCCTGAAGAACACCCTCCTGGTCATCGGAGCCGTCTGGCTCGCGGCCGCCCTGATCGCCGGACCCGCCTTGTACTTCCGGGACACCCTCGAGTACAACAATCACACCATCTGCTACAACAATTTCCACCAGAGCGACCCCGGCATCGTGTTGATGAGGCACCACGCCTTGATCTGGCTGAGGTTCGCTTTTGGGTACCTCTTCCCCTTGCTGACCATGAGCATCTGCTACTCCTGCCTGGTCCTCCAGGTGAAGCGGCGAAGCATCCTGACGTCCAGCAGGCATTTCTGGACCATCCTGGCCGTGGTGGCGGCCTTTCTGGTGTGTTGGACGCCCTACCACATATTTAGCATCTTGGAGCTGTCGATCCACCACAACGGCCACTTCCACGACGTGCTGCAGGCCGGGATCCCGCTCTCCACGGGCTTCGCGTTCCTCAACAGCTGCTTGAACCCCATTCTGTACGTGCTGATTAGCAAGAAGTTCCAAGTGCGTTTCCGGGCTTCGGTGGCCGAGATCCTGAAGCACACCCTGTGGGAGGTCAGCTGGTCCGGGACCGTGAGCGAACAGTTTAGGAACTCGGAGAACAAAAACTTATGCCTTCTGGAGACCACACAGTGAGTCGCCCGTCTTCTCCTCTACAGCGGCATGACTGCAAGCCCGATTTTCTGGGGTTCCCTCACCGGGAATACCTCCGGGCCAATTCCGGCCGCCTGAGGGGAACGATCGAGTCGTCTGATCGGTTCAAGTGGGCAGACCGCTCCAGTGCCAACACGAGACTTGGGAAGGGCGCTGATTGGCCAAAACGGCGTTCTCATTCATTCTTAATAGTTAAGACAACTGGAATCGCTGTCCTCGAAGCACGTGCTTGCTGTGTCTTCAAACGTCGACCCTATTGTCTCTTCAAACGTCAGTCTGAAACGCCTTAAAACGCCCCATCCTATTGTTAAAGATCAGACCGATTCGTTCCAAAGGATGGGACTTTCTGGTTCTGGAATTCATTTTGGTCTTTACGTATTACTGCACAGGCACCAACCCCAGGCATACGCTCAGTATACTGCAGACACATTTAATCTTCTGTATAGTCTTAGTGCCTACAGTATGTATTCTGCTGCAAGTTGTTTGATGTAGCATACTGCAAATAAACGTTTTTAAAACTGGTGCTTAGGGTTTGTTTGTTTGTGTGTGTGTTGTATTATGGTTGTAGGTTTATAGGGTATATGTATATATGCACACAAACATATATCTATATATACACACACGCACATATACATATATATATATATATATCACTCTTGAACTTGGATTTCCACCCTTTATTCACCCCTCCCTCAGTCCCTTAGCACTTAACGTACATATCCTCAGCATGGTATAGTGGATAGGGCACAGGCCTGGGGGTCAGAAGGTCATGGGTTCTAATCCCAGTTCCACCACTTGTCTGCTGTGTGGCCTTAGGCAAGTCACCTTACTATATATATATATATATCAGAAAGGAAAACTGAAATGTGACTCTGCAGAGGTGATATCTGGAAATGGACGCTTGGACTGATTTTAGGATGGTACCTATGTGGTCTAAGAAATAACCAGACTCTGAGACCTAGATTCTGCCCTGAGGTGAGTATTTGCTATTAGCAAATGGCCCAGACGGGACCATCCTCAGGTCCGGAAGGCTTGGCCAGCTAATCTGGAATGAAGCCACTGGTTTACTCCAGTGGAAGGTAGCGAAGCAAAGAGATTTGGTGGATAGAACACCGACTTGCGACTCAGAAGGACCTGGGTTCTAATCCCAGCTCTGCCTTTTGTGTACTGCATGACCTTGGGCAAGTTTCAGTTCACTTCTCTGTGCCTTAATTACATCATCTGTAAAATGAGGATTAAGACTGTGAGAGCCCCTGTGGGACATGGACTGTGTCCAACCTGACTAGCTTGTATCCACCCCCAGCACTTAGTAGCTTACCTGGCACATAGAAAGCGATTGACAAATACCACAATTCCTATTATTACATTTTTATCTGTCTCCTCATCTAGACTGTAAAGTTGTTGGGAGCAAATGGGATTAAGACTGTGAGCCCTACGTGGGTCAACCCGATTATCTTGTATCTACCCCGGTGCTTAGAACAGTGCTTGGCCCATAGTAAGCACTTAACAAATACCATCATCATCATCATCAAGGAACGTGTCCACCAACTCGGTTATAATGTTGGCATTTGTTAAGCACTTACTATATGCAGAGCACTGTTCTCAGCACTGGGGGAGATACAGGGTCATCAGATTGTCCCACATGAGGCTCACAGTCTTAATCCCCATTTTCCAGATGTGGTAACTGAGGCACAGAGAAGTTAAGTGACTTGCCCACAGTCAGACAGTTGACAAGTGGCGGAGCCGGGATTAGAGCCCACGACCTCTGACTCCCAAGCCTGGGCTCTTTCCACTGAGCCACTTCCACTCTTGCGCCCCACGTGGGACAACCTGATTACCTTGTACCTATCCCAGCGCTTAAAACAGTGCTTGGCCCATAATAAGCGCTTAACACATACCATCTTAATTATTATTCATTCATTCATTCATAAAGTCGATTTACTGAATGCTTAAAGAGTGCAGAGCACTGTACAAGCGCTTGGAAAGTACAATTCAGCAATAAATAGAGACAATCCCTGCCCACAATGGGCTCACAGTCAAGAAGAGGGGAGACAGGCATCAAAACAAGTAAACAGGCAAAGCGCCCTACATTTCTTAGTTACATTATTTAGTTATTATCATTATTATTATTCTGCCAAACCAATGGACTCCTGCCTAGTTTTCCAACACTGGTAAGTGCTGCCCTCTGCTGGCTTCCTCCCAGTGCACGGCGTCCCAGTCAATCTATCTTACTTATTGAGCGCTTACTGTGTACAGAGCACTGTAGTAAGCGCTTGGGAGGGTACAACAATTACAGACACATTCCCTGTCCACAAGGAGCTTACAGTCTACTACAATGCAATATGGTCTAGGGTGTCCCCAGGGGGACCCAGTAACATTGGTTGCAATGATCATCAAGTATAATAATAATAATAATAACGATGTTGGTATTTGTTAAATGCTTACTATGTGCAGAGCACTGTTCTAAGCGCTGGGGTAGATACAGGGTCATCAGGTTGTCCCACGTGAGGTGCACAGTCTTAATAATAATGTGGGTATTTGCTAAGCGCTTACTATGTGCAGAGCACTATTTTAAGCGCTGGGGTAGATACAGGGGTCATCAGGTTGTCCCACATGAGGCTCACAGTCTTCACCCCCATTTTACAGATGAGGTAACTGAGGCCCAGAGAAGTGAAGTGACTTGCCCACAGTCACACAGCTGACAAGTGGCAGAGGCGGGATTCGAAACCTGGGGGCAACTGGGCCTCAAGTAGAGAACCGCAGGTAGGAAAAGCAATCAATGAATGGCATTTACTGCTCGCTTACTGTGTGCAGAGCACTGTACTGAGCACTTGGGAGTATAACAGTAAAACAGTTTGTAGACAAGTTCCCTGCCCACAATGAGTTTACAATCTAGAGGGAGATAGATATTAATATAAATAAATTACAGATGTACACTTAAGTGATGTAAGGCTAGGTGGGGTGGGGGGAGAGTAAAGGGAGCAAATCAAGATGAAGCAGAAGAATGTGGGAGGAAAGGAAATGAGAGCTTAGGGAAGTCCTGTCGGAAGAGATTCATTCATTCAATAGTATTTATTGAGCACTTACTATGTGCAGAGCACTGTACTAAGCGCTTGGAATGTACAAATCGGCAAGAGATGTGCCTTCAATGAGGCTTTGAAGGCAGGGAGAGAGATTGTTGGGAATGGAGAGGGAGGGCGATCCAGGCCAAAGGCAGGACGTGGATGAAAAGGTCAGCGGCGAGACGGACGAGATCGAGGTATAGTTGAGAAGGTTGTCATTTGAGGAGCAAAATGTGTGGGCTGGGTTATAGTTATAATAATAACGATGGGGTTTGTTAAGCACTTACTATATGCCAGGGACTGAATTAAGGGCTGGTGTGGATACAAGCAAGGGGAGTTCATTCATTCACTCATTTGTTCATTCATTCAATTGTATTTATTGAGCGCTTACTGTGTGCAGAGCACTGTACTAGGCGCTTGGGAAGTACAGTTCAGCAACAGAGACAATTCCTGCCCACAACAGGCTCCCAGTCCAGGGGGTGGGGAGGGAGACAGACATCATAACAAGTAAACAGACATCAGTAGAACGATTATAAACATAATTACTTTCCAAGCGATTAGTACAGTCCTCTGCACACTGTAAGCGCTCAGTAAATATGATTGAATGAATGAATTATATGTACACATCAACAAAAATGAATAGAATTATAATTATGTACATACACATAGACACACACAAGTGCTGTGGGGCGGAGAGGGGGAAGAGCAAAGGACCAGTGTGGCTCAGTGAAAAGAGCGTGGGCTTCGGAATCAGAGGTCATGGGTTCGACTCCCGGATCTGCCACTTGTCAGCTGTGTGACTGTGGGCAAGTTACTTAACTTCTCTGTGCCTCAGTTACCTCATCTGTAAAATGGGGATTATCTGTGAGCCTCACGTGGGACAAACTGATTACCCTGTTTCTGCCCCAGCGCTTAGAACGGTGCTCTACACATAGTAAGCACTTAACAAATACCAACATTATTATTATTAGCAAAGGGAGTGAGTCGGAGCGATGGGGAGGGGAGAAGGAGCAGAGGAAAAGGGGGGCTCAGTCTGGGGAGGCCTCCTGGAGGAGGTGAGTTTTCAGTAGGACTTTTTATTCATTCATTCATTCAATTGTATCGATTGAGCACTTACTGTGTGCAGAGCACTGTACTAAGCGCTTGGAATGTACAATTCGGCGAGAGATAGAGACAATTCCTGCCTAACAACGGGCTCACAGTCTAAACGGGGAGACAGACAACAAAGCAGTAGTCAGGCATGTTCTTCCCCTTGACTCTGTTTATTGCTATTGTTCTCGTCCGTCCGTCTCCCCCGATTAGACCGTAAGCCCGTCAAACGGCAGGGACTGTCTCTATCTGTTGCCGACTTGTTCATCCCAAGCGCTTAGTACAGTGCTCTGCACATAGTAAGCGCTCAATAAATACTATTGAATGAATGAATGAATGAATGAATGAATGAATGAATGAATGAACCATCACGATAAATAGAATCATAGATATATACACATCATTAACAAAATAGAGTAATAGCAGAGGGGGGGAGTAGGGGGAATGGGGAGGAGAGGAGGGGCAGAGGGGTTTAGACTGTGAGCCCATTGTTGGGCAGGGATTGTCTCTGTTGCCGAACTGTGCATTCCAAATGCTTAGCACAGTGCTCTGCCAATATTCATTCATTCGTTCAATAGTATTTATTGAGCGCTTACTATGTACAGAGCACTGTACTAAGCGCTTGGAATGTACAAGTCGGCAACAGATAGAGACAGTCTCTTTCCCTTCGATGGGCTCACAGTCTAATCGGGGGAGACAGGCAGACAAGAAGAATGGCAATAAATAGAGTCAAGGGGAAGAACATCTCATAAAAACAATGGCAAATAAATAGAATCAGGGTGATGTACATCTCATGAAACAAAATAAACAAACTAAATAGGGTGATGAAGATATGTCCAGCGGACGAATACAGTGCTGAGGGGGTGGGACGGGAGAGGGGGAGGAGGAGAGGGAAAGGGGGGAGAAGAGGTAAGCACTCAGTAGTAAGCACTCAATAAATAAGACTGAATGAAAGGGACGGCTCAGTCTGGGAAGGCCTCCTGGAGGAGCTCTCAAAAGGCTCTGAAAAGGAGGGAGGTGTGCTGCCCGTCAAACGGCAGGGACTGTCTCTATCTGTTGCCGACTTGTTCATTCCAAGCGCTTAGTACAGTGCTCTGCACATAGTAAGCGCTCAATAAATACTATTGAATGAATGGTTTGGAGAATTTGAGGGAGGGCATTCCAGGCCAGAGGTAGGACCTCCCTGCGCGGGGCATCGCCCTCCATGGAGCTCTGCCAGGGTAGCCTTCCCAGCCGCAGGCCCGAAGAAGGTACCTCCCTCTGCCTGGGCGGAGCAGCCAGGCTGGCTACACCAAAAGAAGTCAATAACCCCGTGGGGAAAACCAGCAGGTGTGAACTGCTGGTGGAACAGGGGCCATCGGGGCCTCGGGGTTCTATATCGGTCACTCTGCCGGTGGCGGCGGGGACCGGTGGACACAGATTCCAGAGGAGACACCGACACTCACCTCATGGCACTCGAGTAGTGCTTACTGTGTGCAGAGCAGTGTACTAAGCACTCAGAAAGTACAATTTGGCGAAAAGATAGAGACAATCCCTACCCAACAACGGGATGACAGTCTAGAAGGGAGGAGACAGATAGCAGAACAAAATGACAGGCATCAATAGCATCAAAATAAATAAATAGAATAATAGATATGTACACATCAATGACATGGAATGATAAATATGTACATATATACACAAGTGCTGTAGGGTGCGGGGGTAGAGCAGAGGGAGTAGGAGCGATGGGGAGGGGAGGAGGAGCAGAGAAAAAGGGGGGCTCAGTCTGGACACAGTCCCTGTCCCCCATGGGGCTCACAGTCTCAATCTCCACTTTACAAATGAAGTAACTGAGGCCCAGAGAAGTGAAGTTACTTGCCCAAGGTCACACAGCAGATAGATGGCAGAGCCGACATTTGAACTTAGGACCTTCTGACTCCTGGGCCTGGGCTCTAACCACTACACCAGGCTGCTGCAGCAAGATGAGGTGGGAGGGGGCAAGTGACTGCTTCAAAGCCAATAGTGAGGTGTTTGTTTGATACAGAGGTTCTTGAGTGGGGAAAAATGGACTGAATGCTTTTGAGAAAAATGATCTGGGCAACAAAGTGTAGCCTGGAGTGACAAGAGACAGGAGGCAAGGAGGGTCAGCAAGGAGGTTGACACAGTAACCAAGGTGGGATAGGATAAGTGCTTAGAATAATAATGTGGTAGGAACTTGGATAAAGGGGAAAGGACAGATTTTAGCGATGCCGTGAAGGTTGAACCGACAGGATTTAGTGATAGATTGAATATGTGGGTTGAATGCCAGGGATTATGGGCTTGTGAGACAGGAAGGCCGGTGGTGCCCTCTACAGTGATGGGAGAGTCATGTGGGGGGACAGGGTTTGGGTGGGAAGATAGGAGGGAGTTCCGCTTTTGCCATGTTTAGTTTGCAGTGATGGGAGAACTTCCCAAATAGAGACATCTTTTAGGCACTAAAATGCAAGACTGCAGAGAGAGAGAGCAAGGCTGGAAAACATCGTCTGCATAGAGGTGGTAATTGAAGCCATGGGACATGACTTCTCCAAGGGAGTGGGTGTAGATGGAGACTGCAGGGGGACCCAGAATGAACCCTGAAGGTCATTCAGTTAAGAGGGTGGGAGGCCAAGTGGTCGGTCCAAGAGACTGACAATGAGCAGCTAGAGGACAGTGTCAATGTGTCAGGCAGCTGAGATCGAGGTTTAGAGACCGTTGTTCTGGCAAGAAGGCAATCATTTGTGACCTGTGAGAAGGCAGGTGGTTTCTGTGAAGGGGACAGAAGCCAGAAACTCGCTCAAGGAATTTAGAAAGGAATGGTAAGGACACGAAGCAATAACTGGAGGGAACCATGGGGTCAAGGGAGGGGTTATTTAAGGATAGGGAAGACGTGGGCATGTTTAAAAGCAGTGGGGATGAAGCCATTGGAGAGCACACGGTTGATGGGCCACCAGGGAGTAAAGGGGTAAGTGGCTGAGTGAGGTCTTTTTCTGCCCACACGAGGTGGAGGCCCAGGAGTCCCCACGGTAGGTGCAGGGCAGGACACATCCTGGCCCTGCAAAAGGTGGGGAGATGAGGGGGCTTGGGAACCTGCCTACCAACTCTTATGTTGGTATTTGTTAAGCGCTTACTATTTGAAGAGCACTGTTCTAAGCACTGGGCTAGATACAGGGTAATCAGGTTGTCCCATGTGAGGCTCAGTTAATTCCCATTTTCAAGATGAGGTAACTGAGGCACAGAGAAGTTAAGTGATTTGCCCAGTCACACAGCTGACAGGTGGCAGAGCTGGGATTCGAACCCATGACCGCTGACTCCCAAGCCCGAGCTCTTTCCACTGAGCCACGCTGAACTGAGCGTTTAGTGATGGGATGAGGTCAGGGGGTTGATTGAGAGAAAGCAGGATATAGTCTCTGGCCATTTTACTGGAAAAAATGGGAGGGGTTGAAGGGGCAGGAGGGAGGGACTGAAGGAGCTGGACATTTTAGGGCAATCATGCCTGAAAAGCCACAAGCTGCCTCTAGAACACCTCAGGCTTCAAACCCTTGCAGCTGAATTTGCACCCCGCAGCAAATCTGTTGTACTAATCTTTATCTCCTTTTCTGGTCTAGAAGGTCCTTCTGATCAGGGAACATGTCTACCAAATCTGCAGACCAATCTCCCAAGTGTTCAGGACAATGCTCAGCACACGGTAAGCAAATACTTTTAAATTTTCGGCACTCAGATATGGGCCTCTGGAACGGAAACACTCAAGACCAAACAAGACCAGTCTTGCACATTCTTTTATTGATGCACCATTTTCGAGGATGACTTAGATCTTATTGAAAGCGGCAACATCCATGGACTGCACATAATCTTCGAAGGCTGTTATCTGCTCCTCCAACATGTCTGTTCCAACTTTATCATCCTCCACCACACACTGAATTTGGAGTTTCTTGATACCATATCCCACTGGAACCAGTTTGGCTGAAAGGAGACAGGAAAGCACAAAATTTGCAGCACTGATTAAAAAACAAGAACTGTGGGTGTGTATGCATACCTCACCCCCCAGGAGACAGCAATTCCTTTCACCACGAAAATTCCCAATACAATAAGGTAATCATTTCCAACTTACAGGACCCCCAGACGAGGCCATCTGCCTGAATGCTCCTGACACATTCCTCCAATTTTGCCATATCCGTCTCGTCGTCCCAAGGTTTCACATCCAACAACAGGGAAGACTTGGCAATGAGTGCGGGCTCTAGAAGATAGGAGATTCAGCATTAACCGTGCCCAGTGATGACACTTTGATCACTCCTCACACCCCAAACACTTTCCGGACCACCAGCCCATCCGAATTAAAGCACCACCAACCGACGACGTGGAATCTTCTGTTGCATTTGTCTGTCGCACAGAAAACCCCATTCTGTTGCCGAGAAAGGGGTAACGAACAGTGTCAACAAGTTTCTTTCCCACAGATGGAATACTGCAACTGCTACAGAGCACAACAGCTGCAGACCAGTAGCTGTGGAAGGCCTTCCAGGTTACGGAATCCCACCCCCACCGACAACTAGCCCTCCGGGTTAGGTTAGCTACCTATCTGACTGGGAACAAGTGTACGAGTAGTCATAAAAACGCGACTTTCAAAATTAACTACATACTTTTAGACTTCTTGGATTCGTACTGAGCAAGGCGCTCTTCCCTTAGTCTCTTGGCTTCTTCGCTTTCCTGTCAAAGAAAAACAGTTTACTACTCAAATCTTAGAGAGCAGTCCTAGATGGTGTGTGCAAATAAGCCAGCTTGGTCAGAATAAAGCAGATCCATCACGATCTCAGCCGAAAGATGGTGATTTGATTTGATTCATCATGTAGCCAGCCGTGTTTTAGCATCAGTGCTGCTAGGCCTAATTTTATTCCTATTGGTTTAAACCGAACACCCCCGTGTCACCGGTGCAGCAAGAGTAACCCCATGCCCAGCACCTGCAGGTCAGCACGATGAAATTCTTATGCGTTTTGCTTCCTGTCGAAAAAATTCCCTTTCAAGGAACGATTTGGTTCTCGAGTTGAGCGATGCGATCGATTTACTGGGCACGTACTGTGTGCAGAGCACTGTACTAAGCACTAGATGCACTGAACCTAATGGGTAGAATTCTAATGAGGTTAAAGGAAAGCTCTGCGGGCCAGGTGGCTCAACCAACACCCTGAGCGGTCCTGGGCTGAGACTCACCTCCTCATCATCAGAGCCAAAAAGGTCAATGTCATCGTCATCTTTGCTGTCAGCGGCACCACTTCCCGTGCTGTCTTCCACATCGGCGGGACCGTACTTGCCCAAAGCCTTCTTCACTCCTGGCAGGCTGGAGGGGGTGGGAAAGGGGGAGGAAGACACTTTTAAAGCCAATTACTAATCGTATTAAACACCTTGGCATTTGCTAAGTGCTTACTATGTGCCCGGCACTGTACTGAGCCCTGGGGGAGATACAAGATCATCACCCACGTGAGGTTCAGTCTTAAGTAGGAGGGAGAACAGGCCCATTTGACAAGCAAGTGGCAGAGTCAGGATTAGAACCCAGATTCCCCCGACTCCTTGTTCTTCCCACATCGTTTCCCCATTAATTAAAATACACAGCGCAGTCAGGGAAGCAGTGTGGCATGGTGGAAAGAGCACAGACCTAAAGTCAGAGGACGTGGGCTCTGACCCCAGCTCCACCACTTGTCCGTTGTGAGACCTGCAGCAAGTTATTTTAATTGGGGATTAAATCCCATTCCTTCCTTAGATAATGACGGTATTTGTTAAGCGCTTACTATGAGCCCAACAGTGTTCTAAGCGCTAGATTGGGTCCAATATTTTGAACCTCCTACAGTGCCTGGCACAGAGCAAGCACTTGGTATCATAAATCCAGTTACACAAATATTAAGGCTTGGCTTTGCAGGTTGTATGTTTTGTTTTTTTTTACCAGATTTGCAATTAGGGTTGGATTAAAAAGCTGGTTATTTTGAAAACCACGTGGGTTTTCATCCCAACGGCCATCTACACGTGTCCCTATGGAATCAGCTAGTCCACAAATCTAGTATCGGATATCGCACGTTGGCTCTCCCGACATTTCAGGGAGCAGGGCTATTGAGTGTCCACTTGGGTCCATGGACTGTTTGCCTTAGTGAGGGATGGGAACGGGTCCAATCTGTATGTCTACCCTTCTACTACCTATTTACCGTATGCAGGACCCAAGAAGTCATGGGCAGAATATAATAGAAATATCACCGATAAAGGTACTTGTCCAAGATGACACAGCCAACAGAGCCAGGATTAGAACCCAGGTCTCCTGACTCCCATCCTGTGCTCAGTCCACTAGCCCCCACCACTCTGTTAGCAGACGTAACCTCTTCCCTCAAGGAGTTTGCCACCCAGTGAGGGAGACAGACACTAAAAGGAAATAAAAGGTAGAGAGACATGTGCAAGGGGTTTTGAATCCCCAAGTGCTTCATCACTCAACACGCCACCTTGGGCCTTTCTGCTCCACCTAAATACATAAATAATAATGATGGTATTTGTTAAGTGCTTACTATGTGCCAAGCACCGTTCTAAATGCTGGGGTAGACACGAGGTTATCAAATTGTCCCACGTGGGGCTCAGTGTTAATCCCCATTTTACAAATGAGGAAACTGAGGCGCAGAAGTGAGGTGACTTGCCCAAAGTCGCAAAGCTGATAAGTGGCAGAGCCAGGATTAGCACCCACATTAGCACTCCCAAGCCCAGGCTCTTTCCACTTAGCCACGCTGCGTCTTTGTGCTTGCACTTAGAAAGCACCGCAGCACACCCAAGTCATAATTTATTTAGGTGTCTGCCTCCCCCTGCCAGAGGGCAGGGATCATCTTTCCTTACTCTTGTACTCATTCGAGTGAATACAGGGCTTTTGCGTGAAGGTGTCAACAGATGCTGCTAGCGATAATGGGGACAGAAAGTGGGAAAGCGTAAAGGCTGAATTCCAGAAGGATTATGGTGACTAAAATCTGCTCTCCAAATCCAAACCCCTCCTTCAAAATCAAGATTTAGACATTGGTTTTCTTATCAATGCTGGGGGCCTGACAATTCTGCACCCCATCTAATAAGGGAAGGGGCAGCAAATTGGAAATGTGGATGGTGGGAATAGAAATGATAGCTCTTCTGCGCAATTCTCTGTAGAATACTTTCAGGCCCTAACCACTTTATAATGCCGGGATGTTCAATTCTGAACTTACAAGTAAATCCCTATCAGCGATGAATTCAGACCCCTCCATATTGGACTGGTGTCCACTCCAAGTCCTCGAGTCTGGCAACCTGCTGGTAGTTTCTGTGGAAAGGCCATAAATCAAAGAGGCATAGCAACTGCAGTGGTCTGCCCAGGTCAGTGTGGAGGAAAACGGTTCAACGAGATGAGCTGATCCCGCATTATTATAATACTCGGGGTATTGGTGAAGCACTTAGTACATGCCAACCACTCTACTAAGCGCCCGGGTGGATACAAGCAAATGGGGATGGAGACAGTCCCTGTCCCACATGGGGCTCCCAGTCAAAGTAGGAGAGGGAACTGGTAACGAACCCGCCCGTTATGCAGATGAAGGACCTGAGGCACAGAACAATTTCTTGCCAAGGTCACACAGCAGGTACATGGTGGACCTGAGATTACCCACCCAGGCCCGCGTTCTTTCCACTAGGCCTCGCTGCTTCTCTTGAGCAGGAACAGAGCCGGCCTTCAATTGGATGACCACACGGATCGATCCCATAACAGACAATTATTCTTACTCCTCACTCGTTCTGAGAAAAAATGGGGAGGACTATCCTCTCTCTCCCTCCGATTTCCGTGACCCTGAACACTTTAAAGACCCTCGTGAGGCCAAAATACCGAGTTTCTTGGAAACGTGTTTAACTCCACCTCTTGAATAAGCCCGGGAAAGAACCTCACCTCGACTTCTGCTTCTCAAAAGACTTGATGTGGTTGTACCAACGGAGGGCATGGTACAGGTCGGCAGGTGGCGGGCCGGACACGGCTTCAAACACTGCGATATCCGCCTGGGAGGGCACATACCTGTGGGCGAAGCAGATGGCGATGAGGAAGGAACACACACCAACTCGAAATGCAAGCAGCCGGGCAAACTACAGGCCGGGGAGACTCGCCCCCCAACCGGTGAGTTAGGCAGCAAATCCCAGATCAGGCCCCATTTTAGGACTGATATTGCACTCACTCCACCTAGTCCGTCAGTCATCTTAAATGGGCATTTACCTGTGCTAAGCACTGTACTATTATGCTTGGGAGAATACAATGCAATGATAATAATTGTGTTATTTGTTAAAGCACTTACTTCGTGCCAGGCACTGTACTAAGCACTGGGGCGGATATGAGTAAATCAAGTTGGACACCGTCCCTGTCCCATATGTGGCCCAGTCTCGATCTGCATTTTACAGATGAGGTAACTGAGGCCAGGAGTTGCTCCGGTCCTCACAGCAGATAGGCAGCAGAGGCAGGATTAGAACCCAGGATCCGCTGACTCCCAGGTCCGTGCTCTATCCACTACTCCAGGCTGCTGCTTGGACCTCCTCACAGACCGCTGGTGACTGTGCCACGTACACCCCCTTCTTCCCAGCTAAAGAGAAAGCAGACTCCCCACCCTCCGCGGCGTGGCTCAGTGGAAATAGCATGGGCTTTGGAGTCAGAAGTCATGGGTTCAAATCCCCGCTCGGCCATTTGTCAGCTGTGTGACCCTGGGCAAGTCACTTAACTTCTCGGTGCCTCAGTTACCTCATCTGTAAAATGGGGATGACTGTGAGCCCCACGTGGGACAACCTGATTCCCTTGTGTCTACCCCAGCGCTTAGAACAATGCTCGGCACATAGTAAGCGCTTAGCAAATACCAACAAGTTTTTGATGACAATAAGAATTATAGTATTTGCTAAACTCTTATGTGCCAGGCACCGTGTTAAGCGCTAGGGTAGATTCAAAATAAATCGAGTTGACATAATCCCCATTCCTCGTGGGCCTCAGTCTCAATCCCCATTTTACAGATGAGGGTCACCGAGGCCCAGAGAAGTGAGGTGACTCACCCAAGGTCACACAGCAGAAAAGTGGTGGAACAAGAATTTATCAGAACCCAGTTCCTTTTGACTCACTGGGCCGTGTCCATGTTGTATCAACCCTAACGTTTAGCGCAGTGCCTGGCACATAGTATATGCTTATCAAATCCCATCATTATTGCAATGTATGATTATGATGATTACTGAAAACGGGGCGAAGTCTGTGAGGTCCCACGTGGTACAACCTGATAATCTCCTACCTCCCCCAGCGCGCAGCACAGTGTCTGGTACCTCGTAAACGCTTAATCCCATTATTAGGATGATTATTGAAAAGGGGATGAATAATAATGTTGGAATTTGTTAAGCGCTTACTATGTGCAGAGCACTGTCCAGGGTGATCAGGTTGTCCCACGTGGGGCTCACACTTTTAATCCCCATTTTACAGATGAGGGAACTGAGGCCCAGAGAAGTGAAGTGACTTGCCCACAGTCACCCAGCTAACAAGGGGCAGAGCCGGGATCAGAACCCATGACCTCTGACTCCCAAGCCCGGGCTTTTTCCACTGAGCCACGAAACTGTGAGGTCCCACGTGGGGCAACTTGATAACCTGGTACCTCCCCCAGCGCTCAGCACAGCGTTTGGCACCTAGTCAGCGCTTCATCCCATTATGATGATGATTATTGAAAAGGGGATGGAGACTGTGAGCTCCCACGTGGGACAAGCTGGTAACCTGGTACCTCCCCCAGCGCTCAGCACAGTGCCTAGCACATAGTAAGGGCTCAGCACATGATGCATTTATTCTTCTTGAAGTGTAAGGGCTTTTGCCCCCCCCCCCCCCCCCCGCCTTCCCGGGAGGGCGTTTCTGCTCCTGGCCGGGAGGGGGCGCCCGTTCCCACCCTCCTCCCGGGAGCCGCTGCACCCACCATGGGGGCTCCCGGCCCGCCGCCTCCGCCGCTCACCCCTCGATGTAGCTCTTGTCCGCCAGGAAATCATTGAGGAGCTGCAGACCCGTCGGGGACTTGAGGTCTCCAAAACCCATGGCGGCGAGGCACGGGGAGGAAGGGACACCACCGCCACCTGCCCCGGCTGCAGGCCGAAAAAAGGACCGGCTCCGTCGCGCCGCTCCCTTATATTTGCGGGACCTCCCGTATCCCTCCGCCGCCGGCAGGTCGGGGGAAGAAGGTCCGGCCTCCCTCCCGCCCGCCGCTCCGCCTACTCAACCCCGCCCGACGAATCCGCACGTCGAAACGTTTTTATTCAAGGCGTCGAAAAACCGTGTATCGATTGACTTTCTGTCGTCTAAAATGATGACCCTTTAGTTTTCTTTCCGAAAGGGGTCGAATGGGGGGGTTGCCGAGGTCCTGTTAAGCCGGAGGTTGACGAAGCCTCGTCCAGGCGGAGATTGCCGAAGCCCTCTCGGGTCGGAGATCGACGAAGCCTCGTGTAGCCGGAGATTGCCGAAGCCCTCTCGGGTCGGAGATCGACGAAGCCTCCTCCGGCCGGAGATTGCCGAAGCCTTCTTTGCCGGAGTTTGCCGAAGCTGTTTCCGGCCGGAGATGGCCGAAGTTTCCTTTTCGAGAGATTGCCGAGGCCTTCTCTGGCCGGAGTTTGCCGAAGCCTAACTGACTCACTTCCCCTCTTCAAAGCCCCACTGAACCCTCCCCTCCTCCAGGAAGCCTTCCCAGACTGAGTCCCTCTTTCCCTGTACTCCCCCTCCCCTCCTCCCACCCTCTGCACTTCCCCCTTCTCCTCAGCACTGTGCTCATTTGTATATATTATTTATTACCCTATTTATTTTGTAAATGAGGTGTAACTCTTCTTGATTCTGTTCATCTTGAAGATGTCTTGTTTTTGTTTTGTTCTGCTTTGCTTTGCTGTCTGTCTTCCCGTTTAGACTGTGAGTCCGTCATTGGGCAGGGATTGCCTCTATCTGTTGCCGAATTGTTCATTCCAAGCGCTTAGTACAGCGCTCTGCACATAGTGAGTGCTCAGTAAAGCTAAGATGGACCATTCTCTCCTGGACCCCCCTCCAATCTGGCTTCCGTCCCCTCTACTCTACCGAGACTGCTCTCTCTAAGGTCACCCGTGACCTCCTTCTTGCCAAATCCAATGGCTCCTTCTCCATTCTAATCCTCCTTGACCTCTCAGCTGCCTTTGACACTGTCGACCATCCCCTTCTCCACACCTTATCTCACCTTGGCTTCACAGACTCCATCCTCTCCCGGTTCTCCTCTTACCTCTCTGGACGTTCATTCTCGGTCTCCTTCTCGGTCTCCTCGCGGTCTCCTTCTCGGTCTCCTTCTCGGTCTCCTCGCGGTCTCCTTCTCGGTCTCCTTCGCGGGCTCCTCCTCCCCCTCCCATCCTTTAACTGTTGGAGTTCCTCAAGGGTCAGTTCTTGGCCCTCTTCTGTTCTCCATCTACACTCACTCCCTTGGTGAACTCATTCGTTCCCACAGCTTCAACTATCATCTCTACGCCGACGACACCCAGATCTACATCTCCTCCCCTGTTCTCTCCCCTTCCCTTCAGGCTCGTATTTCCTCTTGCCTCCAAGATGTCTCTACCTGGATGTCTGCCCGCCACCTAAAACTCAACATGACCAAAACTGAGCTCCTCATCTTCCCTCCCAAGCCCTGTCCTCTCCCTGACTTCCCTATCACCGTCCTTCCCGTCTCTCAGGCCCGCAACCTCGGCGTCATCCTTGACTCGGCTCTCTCGTTCACCCCACACATCCGGTCCGTCACCAAGACCTGCCGGTCTCACCTTTATAATATCGCCAAGATCCGCCCTTTCCTCTCCACCCAAACGGCTATCTTACTGTTATGGGCTCTCATAATATCCCGGCTGGATTACTGTGTCAGCCTTCTCTCTGATCTCCCTTCCTCCTCTCTCTCCCCGCTCCAGTCTATTCTTCACTCCGCTGTCTGGCTCATCTTCCTGCAGAAACGCTGTGGGCATGTCACTCCCCTTCTTAAAAACCTCCAGTGGTTGCCTATCGACCTCTGCACAAAACAAAAACTTCTCACTCTAGGCTTCGAGGCACTACATCCCCTTGCCCCTCCTACCTCTCCTCCCTTCTCTCTTTCCACTGCCCACCCCGCACGCTCTGCTCCTCTGCCTCCCACCTCCTCACCGTCCCCCGTTCTCACCTATCCCGCCGTCGACCCCTGGCCCACGTCCTCCCACGGTCTGGGAATGCCCTCCCTCCTCACCTCCGCCAAACTCATTCTCTTCCCCTCTTCAAAACCCTACTTAAAGCTCACCTCCTCCAAGAGGCCTTCCCAGACTGAGCTCCCCCCTTTTCCCTCTGCTTTCTCTACCCCCCCTCACCTCTCCTCAGCTAAGCCCTCTTTCCCCTCCTTTCCCTCTGATTCTCCCCCTCTCCCTTCCCTTCAGCACTGTACTCGTCTGCTCAACTGTACATATCTTCATTACCCTATTTATTTTGTTAATGAGTTGTACATCACCTTGATTCTCTTTATTTGCTATTGTTTTAATGAGATGTTCATCCCCTTGATTCTATTTATTGCCATTGTTCTTGTCTGTCCGTCTCCCCCGATTAGACTGTAAGCCCGTCAAAGGGCAGGGACTGTCTCTCTCTGTTGCCAATTTGTATTTTCCAAGCACTTAGTACAGTGCTCTGCACATAGTAAGCACTCAATAAATATTGAATGAATGAATGAATGAATGAATGAATGAATGAATGAAGCAGCGTGGCTCTGTGGGTGGAGCCCGGGCTGGGGAGTCAGAGGTCAAGGGTTCTAATCCCGACCCTGCCACTTGTCAGCTGGGTGACTTTGGGTGAGTCACTTCACTTCTCTGGGCCTCAGTGACCTCATCTGTAAAATGGGGATGAAGACTGTGAGCCCCACGTGGCACAACCTGATGATCTTGTTTCCCCCCAGCGCTTAGAACAGTGGTTGGCACATAGTAAGCAGTGTGGTTCAATGAAAAGAGCATGGGCTTCGGAATCAGAGGTCATGGGTTCGACTCCCAGGTCTGCCACTTGTCAGCTGTGTGACTGTGGGCAAGTCACTTCACTTCTCTGTGCCTCAGTTACCTCATCTGTAAAATGGGGGTTATCTGTGAGCCTCACGTGGGACAAAACTGATCACCCTGTATCTGCCCCAGCGCTTAGAACAGTGCTCTGCACATAGTAAGCACTTAACAAATACCAACATTATTATTATCATCATTATTAGTAAGCGCTTAACAAGTGCCATCATTATTATTATTATTGTATCCCCCAGCCCTGAGAACAGTGCTCTGCACATAGTAAGCGTTTAACAAGTACCACCATTATTATTATTATACTATTGAATGAAGCCTCCTGCGGCCGGAGATTCCCGAAGCCTCCTCCGGGCGGAGATTGCCGAGGCCTCCCGCGCTCGGAGATTCCCGAGACCTCTCCCGGCCGGAGATTGCCGAGGCCTCCCCGGCCGGAGATTGCCGAGACCTCTCCCGGCCGGAGATTGCGGCGAGACCTTCCCGAAGCCTCTCTGATCGGGGCCGGAGATTGCCGAAGGCAGTCGGCCGGAGGCGGCCGCGCCGCTCCCGCTCGACGGAAATTGCCGAGTGTGCTACCGCCATATTGGCTGAGTGACGGGGCCTTGGGGGCCGGGGCAGCCGCGGGGACCCCGCCGGGCAGCCGAGCCCGAGGAAGGAAGGGAGGAAGGAAGGAAAGAAGGGAGGGAGGAAGAAAGGGCGGCCGCTCAGTCGGTAGGTGGGTCGATCGGTGGGTCGGTGGGTAGGCCGGGGAGAAGGGGAGAAGGGGAGAAGGGGAGAAGGGAAGGGCTGGGGCGGCCCCGGGCGGACCGAGGCCTGGCCGTCCCCCGTGCCCTTGGACGCTCGTTCTGCTCGCCGCCTTGGCCTGCTCGCTGCCCTGTACTGCTCGCTGCCTTGTACTGCTCGCTGCCCGGTGCTGCTCGCTGCCCTGTGCTGCTCGGGGCCTTGAGGTCGGTGCCCTATGCTGCACGGTGCCCTGTGCTGGTCGGTGGCCTGTGCTGGTCAGTGGCCTGTGCTGGTCGGTGCCCTGTGCTGGTCAGTGGCCTGTGCTGGTCAGTGGCCTGTGCTGGTCGGTGCCCTGTGCTGGTCGGTGGCCTGTGCTGGTCAGTGGCCTGTGCTGATCGGTGCCCTGTGCTGGTCAGTGGCCTGTGCTGGTCGGTGCCCAGTGCTGGTCGGTGCCCAGTGCTGCTCGGTGGCCTGTGCTGCTCGGTGGCCTGTGCTGCTCGGTACCCTGTGCTGGTCAGTGCCCTGTGCTGGTCGGTGCCCTGTGTTAGTCGGTGCCCTGTGCTGGTCGGTGCCCTATACCCTGTGCTGCTCGGTGCCCGGTGCCCTGTGCTAGTCGATGCCTTGTGATCGGTGTCCTGTGCCGGTCGGTGCCCTGTGCCCGGGGCCGTCGGGTGGGTGGCGGTCGGTGGTGTGGGCCCGGGACGGCGGGGTGGGTAGGGGTGGCCGGGTTTGACCCCGAAGAGGCCGGGGAGAGCCAGCTGCTGCTTGAACCCGTGACCTTCTCCTTTCATTCATTCTGTAGTATTTATTGAGCGCTTACTATGTGCAGAACACTGTACTAAGCGCTGGGGATATGCAATTCGGCAACAGATAGAGACCATCCCTGCCCGAAGACGGGCTTACAGTCTAAACAGGGGAGAAAGACAGACAAAAACAGGACAACGTAATCACGAGAAATAGAATCAAGGGGATGGACACCTCATTAACAAAATAAATAGGGTAATAAAAATTCTCCTTCGCATTCATTCATTCAGTTGTATCTGTTGAGCGCTGACTATGTGCAGAGCGCTCTACTCATCGCTTGCAGTGGACAATTGGGCAACAGATGTAGACCATTGCTGCCCCACGACGGGCTCAAGGTCTAATCGGCGGGGGCAGACGACAAAACAGGACGGCAAGACAAAAACAAGACGACATCAGCAAGATAAATTCATTCATTTAGTGGTATTTATCGAGCGCTTACTATGTGCGGAGCCCTGTACTCAGCGCTCGGAGTGTACGGTTCAGCGACAGATAGAGACAATCCACGACGGGCTCACAGTCTAATCGGGGGAGACGGGCAGCAAAGCAAAAGAGAACAAAACAAAAACCAGACATCAGCAAGATAAATTCATGCACGCAGTAGTATTTATTGAGCACTGACTGGGTGCAGAGCACTGTACTGAGCGCTTGGAATGGACAATTCGGCAACAGATAGAGACCATCCCTGCCCAAAGACGGGCTCACAGTCTAATCGGGGAAGACAGACAGCAGAGCAGGACAGGACAAGACAAAAACAAGACAACATCAGCAAGACAAATTCATTCAATAGTATTTATTGAGCGCTGACTATGCGCAGAGCGCTGTACTCAGCGCTTGGAATGTATAGTTCAGCAACACATAGAGACAATCCCTGCCCCACGAAGGGCTCACAGTCTAAACGGGGGAGAATCAATAAATAGAATCAAGGAGATGTGCACCTCATTAACAAAATAAATAGGGTAATAATATATACAAATGAGCCCAGTGCTGAGGGGAGAAGGAGGGGGAGCAGAGGGAAAGGGGAGGCTCAGTCTGGGAAGGCCTGGAGGAGGTGAGCTTTCAGTAAGGCTTTGAAGGGGGGAAGAGAGTTCCTCCTCCTCCTCCTCCTGGAGAAACCAGGTGGCCTCCTGGCTAGAGCCCGGGCCCTGGGAGTCAGAGGACCCGGGTTCTAATCCACTTGCCAGCTACGTGACCTTGGCCAAGTCACGTCCCTTCCCTGGGCCTCAGCGCTCTCATCTGCAAAATGGGGAGGAAAACTGTGAGCCCCAGATGGGACAAGCCTGATGACCTTCTGTCTACCCAGCCGGGCTTGGGGGAAAGAGGCCGGGCTTCGGGGGTCAGAGGTCCCGGCGCCGCCGCTTGTCAGCTGGGTGACTTTGGGCGAGTCGCTTCACTTCTCTGGGCCTCAGTTCCCTCATCTGGAAAAGGGGATGAAGACTGAGCCCCACATGGGACAACCTGATCACCTTGTAAACCACCAGCGCTTAAAACAGTGCTTGGCACATAGTAAGCACATAACACATACCGTCATTATTATTGTTATTATTTTCCTCTTTGTCATCGTCCTGCACCTTCAGGGGAGGTACCGGCCAGCCGGTCCTTGGGACGGTGCGTCTCCCAGCTTTCGCACAGTGTGAGAGCGAAAGGACCGGCCTTCCACTCCCGCCGCTTCCCTGCCAGGTGACATTGGGCAAGCCTTTTCACTTCTCCGGGCCTCAGTTTTCCCTCATCAGTCAACTAATGGATCGTATTTATTGAGCGTGGACTATCATGGCCTAGTGGGTAGAGCCCGGGCCTGGGAGTCAGAGGTCATGGGTTCTAATTCCGACTCCCACCCTTGTCAGCTGAGTGACCTTGGGCAAGCCACTTCACTTCTCTGTGCCTCAGTTCCCTCATCTGGAAAATGGGAACTAATAATAATAAAAATAATGTTGGTATTTGTGAAGCACTTACTATGTGCAGAGCACTGCTCTGAGCGCTGGGGTAGACACAAGGGAATCAGGTTGTTCCACGTGGGGCTCACAGTCTTAATCCCCATTTTACAGATGAGGTAACTGAGGCACAGAGAAGTGAAGTGACTTGCCCACAGTCACAGAGCTGACAAGTGGCAGAGCCGGGATTCGAACACATGACTTCTGACTCCCAAGCCCGTGCTGTTTCCACTGGCCCCATGTGGGACGACCTCATTACCTTGTATCTATCCCCACGCTTAGAACAGTGCTTGACACATGATGATGATGATTACTCTGTGCCGAGTAGTGTTCTAAACACAGGTAGATACAGGGTAATGACGCTGTCCCACGCGAGGCTCTCTATCTTAATTCCCATTTTACAGATGAGGGAACTGAGGCACAGAGGAGTTAGGTGACTTGCCCAAGGTCACACAGCGCTTAACAAATATCGTAATTATTATTATTATTCTCCGGGCCTCAGTTTTCCATTGTCAGTCAACCAATCGGATTGTATTTACTGAGCACTTACTGTGCTTAGAGCACTGTACTAAGCGCTTGGGAGGGAACGGTGTCACAGACTTGGTAGACTCTGTTCTGCCTGGGATTCAGTCCTACTTAACAGGAATGGAAAGTGTCTGCTAATTCTGTTTTATTGTGCTCTCCCAAGTGCATAGTAGAGTGGTCTGCAAAGATCAAGCGCTTAGTAAAAACATTGATTGTGAGCCCCTAATGGGACAGGGACTGTGTCCAATCTGAATATCAAGTATCCACAGCAGTGCTTACAACAGTGCTTGGCACATAGTAGGCGCTTAAATACAGTAATAATGATAATAATGCTAATGTCTGTAACCTGCCTCCTCCCCTCAGCGCCTTCCAGCGATTTTATTCCTCACTCAGTTATCCTGCCCTTTGGTACTCACCTTTTAGAGATGGGAAACCTGAGGCACAGAGAAGTCACAGCACATAGGAGCTGAAGCTAGGACTCAAGCTTTATGCCCACAGGGACATTAACAACGTTATAAATACAAACAGAATGAAGACCGGCCTCTCATCTGGCATGTTTACAACTGTGGAAAGTGAAAATCAGCTGAATAAATCAGGAGCAATTCATTTCCAGATCAGCTGTCCTTAATCCAAGATGTTATTAGAAATACAAGAAAGAAAATATATGGTCCTTGAGGTCTTTATATTTTTTTTTAGTGGACTTGTGGTCATCGGGAGTCAGGAATATCACTTTTTGTTTTGCACAATGGATTTTTTTCTCCCAATAGATTGTAAGGTAGAGGGCAGGAACCCTGTCTCTAGTACAGTGCTCTACCCACAGGTGATCAATTCACATTGATAGTTTTGGAATCTCAATCTATTGTATTTATTGAATGGTAATGGCGTGCAGAGCTCTGTATAAAGCGCCTGGGGGAGTTTTCTACAACAGAGTTGGTAGGTAGGATCCCTGCCCACAAGGAGCTTACAGTCCTCAGGGTGTAATGGATGAGCCTCAGACCCCATGGGGGAATTGATTATTGTGCTAGTGGCATCCCAGACTGAGCCCCCCTTTTCCTCTGCTCCTCCTCCCCTCTCCATCGCCCTGACTCCATCCCTCTGCTCTATCTCCCTCGCCCCACAGCACTTGTGTGTATATATGTATATACATATTTATTATTCTATTTGTTTTATTAATGATGTGTATATATCTATAGTTCTATTTATATTGATACTATTGATGCCTGTCTACTTGTTTTTGTTTTCTGTCTCCCCCCTTCTAGACTGTGATTCCGTTGTTGGGTAGGGATTGTCTCTATTTGTTGCCCGAATTGTACTTTCTAAGCTCTTAGTACAGTGTTGTGCACACAGTAAGTGCTCAATACATTTGATTGAATGAATGAGTACTCCGCCCTCGATCAATGAAAAGTATTTAGTGAACCCCTTCTGTGTGCAGAGCATTATTCTCAGCACCTGGGAGAGTACAATAGAGCTAGTAATAATAATTGTGCTATTTGTTAATACGTTACTGTGCCAAGCATTGTACTAAGTGCTTTGGTATATATAAGATAATCAGCTTGGACACAGCTCCCTCCTCCACATCAGTAGTACTTTTTGAGCATTTACTGTGTGCAGAGCTTGGGAGACCGAAGAGCTAATGCTAGTTGAGGCTCACAGTTTAAGAGCCAAGGAAAACTGATATTTAACCTTCCATCTTACAAACGAGGAAACTGAGACACAGAGAAACTAAGTGACTTTTTTATGGCATTTGTTAAGTGCTTACTTTGTGACAGGCAATGTGCTGAGCGCTGTAGAAGAGACAGTCTTTTTACCCGTGGTCACACATCAGACAGGTGCCAGAGCCCGGATCAGAACCCTGATTGCCTGTGTACTTTTCACTAGGTCGCGCTGCTTCTCTTAGATCCGATCCTGAAGGAGCTTACAGTCCAGAGGAGAAGTCGGACGCCGAAATAAATTTCAGGTAGGGAACAGAAAATTTTAACATTCTGTAAGTGCTCCTGGGAGAGGGAGTTGAGTAACTGCCTAAACACTTAGAGGATAAGCAATAGGGAGGGAAATATAACAGGAGGATGTGAGGTTATTCAGGGCTTTCTAGAGGAGATAGTATTTAAGTAGGGTTTTGAAGATGGGAGAGCGGTGGTCTGCCAGATGAAGAGCCGGAGAGAGTTCCAGGAGAGAGAGAAGAGCAATGAGGGAATGCCTCCTCTCCCCCCGAATCAGACTGTGAACCTCAAGAAGCGCAGAGACCGTGTCCAACCTACTTATGTTGTATCTGCCCCCTGCGCTTCGGTCAGCGTTTGGACTACAGTAAGCACTTCACAAATATTACTCTTACTATTACTGTTCATTTTATTATTATGGGACTTGCCCAAGGTCACACAGCAGGGAATTCTTGTCGGAGTCGGGATTAGGATCCAGGACTTGAGATTCATAGGCCTGTGCTCCTTCCACCAGGCCAGCTGCTGCTCTAAAAGAAAACAGCAGACTTTTAAAATCGAAATTGACATTTCATACGAAATATATCTAAATTGTGAGGCAGCCTTTTGGTGTGACTGGTGTAGCTTTCTGGGCCAATCCATGCGGCTGGTCCCAAAATGCAACCGGCAAGAAACCGTGCCTTGCAGCTACCGGGTCAGCCCTGGAATCTAACGTGCTAGGCTGTGAGCTACTCAGAGGCAAGGATCGGGGCTACTGGTTCTATTGTACTCTCCTAAGCACTTAATAGGAACACAGTAAGCGCTCAATAAATACCAGTGATTGATTGGGGTTAGGCGAAGGCAGACCTCTCAGTTTTGCTCTGTGGTTTCCGGTGAGTGCTCTTTATCTCTGGGGCCGACGCATCCGGCTGAAAGACTCGGGGCTGCCGAAGTCCATCCTTCCCAGGAATGGGACCGTGGGCAGAATATCGGGAATGGAGGTGCTTTACCGTTCACGAGTGAGGAGGGGGCCAAGTGGCGGTGAAGAAGAGCTCCTACCACCTCCAGGCTTCCCCTTCTTCCTCCCCTGCCCGTGCAGCCAAGCAAAAGTGAGAATCTGGACAGAATGATAGTAGTGACACTTAATAATGGTGGTATTTGTTAAGCGCTTACTATGTGCAGAGCACTGTTCTAAGCGCTGGGGGAGACACAGGGGAATCAGGTTGTCCCACGTGGGGCTCACAGTCTTAATCCCCATTTTACAGATGAGGGAACTGAGGCACAGAGAAGTTAAGTGACTCGCCCACAGTCACACAGCTGACAAGTGGCAGAGCTGGGATTCGATCTCATGAGCCCTGACTCCAAAGCCCGTGCTCTTTCCGCTGCACCACGCTGCTTCTCTGAAGAAGTCTCTACACTTCTATTTGTAGATTACTTTCATTTTTCCAAAGTTCTGTGGCATCAATCTTTCTGTGGTATTCGTTATTATTATTGATAATAATAATTAGTAAGTCTAGTATTTAAGTGCTTACTGTGTGCCAAGCACTGTACTAAGCACTGGGGTGGGTACAAGCGAATCAGATTGGACACAGTCCTTGCCCCACATGGGGCTCACAGTATTATTCCCCATTTTTATAGATGAGGAAACTGAGTCACAGAACAGTGAAGTGACTTGCTTAAGGTCACACAGCAGACAAGTGGCAGAGCCGAAATTAGAACCTATAGTCTTCTGACTCCCAGGCCTGTGCTCTGTCCGCTACACCGTGCTGCTTCTCCAGCTCATCGCAGCTCTGTCACTGGCCTGATGTGTGACCTTGAGCAAGTCACTTACCTTCTCTGTGCCTCAGTTTCCTCATCCGTAGGGCGAGGAGTCAGAAGGACATGGGTTCTAATGCCAGCTCCACCACTTGTCTGCTGTGTGACCTTGTCTGCTGTATGACCTCTGGAAGGGGGCAGATCTCCCTCACATCCCCGAAAACTTTTCATCTCCTTGACAACGGCTCTCACCTCCTCCCCCTTTGTCTTTCCCACCATTCCCCCCTACATCGGTCGCCCTCTCATCCGCCCACTCGCATCCAGGCCCTGCCCAGTGGGCTAGCATTGGGGGTCTCTCTCACTCCCACCCTCTTCCCGCTCCCAAGCCCCAGGGCAGATTTCCAGAAACCTGCTGGCTGGGAACAGGGGCACCCACTTTTCATTTGGGGTTTGGGGGCAAGGTTTTTATGGGGCTTGACATTCTAGTAATAGCTCCTCCTCATCCCCTTCTTCTCTTCCCACTTTCCCCTTTTTTCTCTGGTGGCTTGTAATCTAACCAGTTTTTTCTTCCAACACTTCATTTCTTGTTGCAGGAAGATAGAATGTGCTTAAATCCGCAGTTTACCATCATGCCTAACTGCATCATAGACTTCCCCTCGTTATGGGCAGGGAATGGGTCTGTTTATTGTTGTATTGTACTCTCTCAAGCACTTAGTACAGCGCTCTGCACAGAAAGCGATCAATAAATATGATTGACTGACGAGGGGTAACGAGAGGATGAACAAAGCCCAGGTTCGGTGACTACTTTGGGCCCTGCTAGTTCCAGAGGATTTGCAGCTATCCCAGAAAGACCCGGCCTCGTGTAGCTTCGGATGGGGGGGGGGTCGGGGGGCTCTTTAGAGACTGGAGGTGTGGGGGAATGATCTCCCCACCTCCCTTACCTTGTACTGCTAATGAGCTTAGGGAGCACCAGGTTCATACATTTGTATTTAAGTGCTCCCTGTGTGCAAAATACTATATTAAGTGCTTGGAGGAATACGGTATAACAACAGACACATTCCCTGCCCACAGTGAACTCACAGTCTAGAGGTTGCATCTAGAGCCTACGAGCCCCCTGACCTCTTTGGGGGTTAGATTTGTGTGTGTATTTGGGGCGGGGGCCACTGGGACTGCTTTAGACCTCGAGCAGTTATCGAGCCAACCCGGATCGAGTCTGTGGGGGTGGCTACAAGGTCTACAGAGCCACTTTGGGCCTGTAGTCATCCCAAGCAGATTCTCAGAGAGGGATCCACCCAGGCATCGTTGGGCAACCAGCCGTCCTGCTGTTTCAAAAGGCAGGGGGAATATCGGGATAGGAACGATTGGGGTATCTGTTAAGCATTTACTGTGCTCCAAGCAGGGGGATAGATACAAGATGATCAGATCACACACAGTCCGTATCCCACACGGGGCACACCGTCTAAGCGGGAGGGAGAACAGGTACTGAATCCCCATTTTATTACTATTAAGTGCCATCGAGTCATTTCCGATTCATAGCGACTCCGTGGATATACTTTCTCCAGAACGTCCCATCCTCTGCCATAAATCACAACCTTTCAAATGGTTCTTCCGTTATCATTATTATAGGTCTCTATCCATCTAGCTGCTGGTCTGCCCCTTCCACGTTTTCCCTGGACTTTTCCTAGCATTAGCGTCTTCTCTAGACAATTAGTCCTCCTGATTGTATGTCCAAAATATGCTAGTTCGAGTCGAGTCATTTGACCTTCCAAAGACCACTGGTTTAATTTGCTCCAGAATCCATTTGTTTGTCTTTTGGGCAGTCCGTGGTATTTGCAAAAGCCTTCTCCAACAGCACATTTCAAAAGAATCGATGTTGTTTCTATCCTGTTTTTTAGCCGTCCCGCTTTTGGGTCCATACTTTCTTACTGGAAATACCATAGAATTGGCAGTGGAAACTGAAACCCAGAGAAGTGAAGCCACTTGCCCAAGGTTACCCAGCAGGCACGTAGCAGAGCGAGGATCAGGACCCAGGTCTCCTGACGCCCAGGCCCAGGCTCTTTCCACTAGGCCACCATTATGTTTATTGACCTCAGCAGTAAGATTAATTTGAATAGCTTCAACTCTGACAATGGGTTAACAGTAGTAAGAAACAACGTCTTAAAATTTTTGGATTAGAAACAGTTTAATTGCATGTGAAGTTTCAGTAAGGGGAAATTGCCTAGCATCCTATGCAGAAACCAGGCCATGCCCTTTAAGCTTAGAGCAAAATTGTTATCCACCCACACTAAACATCTCCTTTCTCAATATCCAACTAGAGTATTACAGCGTTGCTGTACAGCTGGAATCTTCCGTTTTTCACCAATTTTAGATGTGTGTGTGTCTTGTATGTTGAAATGATCCATTTCTAGTTTGTGAGCTCTAAATACCTTGAGTTTTGGTAGAAAGGGTGTTCAATACGTAAAGTATGATTTTTCACCTTGGTACTATCCAATGAATGTGTTTCTGAGAATGTAAAACATAACAATGCTCAATAACTATTATTTTTCACCTTGGTACTATTCATTGGATGAAAGTAAAACGTAATGACTGCCACACCAGTTCGTGCCATGGGTCAGTCAGCCGGTCATATTTTTTGAGCGCATACTGTGTGCAGAGCACTGTACCAAGGGCTTGGAAGAATCCAATACAGAGCACACATTCCCTGCCCACAGTGAAGTTACAGTCTAGTCAAGTCCGATGTTGCCATCAGTGGCACCGAAGGATGTTTGGAGGAACAGTGTGTGATGGTTGTCCTTGACATCCATCTGCAACGTGACCTCGTGGAAAGAACGCAGACCTGGGATCCAATTCCGCCTCTGCCCATTGCCTCCCGCTTGACCTTGGGTAAACCACCAGACTTCTCTGAATCTGTTTCCTCATCTATAAGATGGCAAATCAGTTCCTGTTCTCCCTCCTACTTAAGACTGTGAGCCCGATGAAGGACAGGGACCCTGTCAGACCCGGTTATCTTGTACTGACCCCGGTCCTTGGTGCACAGTAAGCATGTAACAAATATTATTATTACCGTAGTTAGAGATGAACCTTCTAACATCCCAACTTTTCTCATAGCTTTATCTTGATTTCCTCTTAACGCTGAATCAGACTTCTTACCCTTTTGAGTCTATTGATGTTTTCTCTTGTTTTAAGGTTCACCTCCTGAAAGTGTATCTTTTGCCCGGGTTATATTTTCTACAAAGAAACATTACTCTTTCTGGTTTATTTTCAGCAACATGTTACGACTTCCGCTTCGCAGGGCCTTAACTGGCGTGGCTCAGTCCACCAAAGGATGTGGTAAGTCTCCTTCTTGCCTCCATAATTTCATAAACTTATGTTTATACATCAATTTTGCAGAACATCAGTGCAGAATTGGGGCCAAATCCTCGTTTTGAATGGCTCATTTTGCCCTTTGAATGGCTCATTCCTTTCTCAACTTCTCTTCCATCTTCCCATGACCTTCTACTCTGTTCTCTCTTTGGCTTTCCATTTTCTGTCTTTTACTTCCCCCACCTCCTCTCTTTGTGCATTTATTCCTGCATTCTTGTCCTTTTACCCCCCCACACCCTTCTCACCCACTTTACCCTCTCTTTGGGAACTTTCCCCTTTTTCTTGGTCAGGGCACTTCATTTCTTTCTACTTCTTAAATTTTCAGTCAGTGCCCTCATCTGTTCTAGAGTCCATAGCCGTGGAAGCAGCAAGACATAGCTTGGGAGCACAGCTTGCTCAACTTGCATTTGAAATCACTGGCATGCATTCCGAGGACAAATACTTTTTGGAAAAATAATGGATTTCTAAAATAGAAATATGCAAATGGCAAACATAAAATAGGTGGATTTTTCAGAGTAAGCAAGCAGTAAATATTTATGGGTGTCTGAAAGAAGAATGCAGATTAAAAAGTGATTTACAAAGTATTTTGGACTTCCTTCTCCAAGAAACCCTTGTTCTTCAAGGGCAGGAGGAAGAGGAGTCTCTTATGCTCTTTCCATGCATCTCCTCTCCTCAGCCTTATCCCTAGGGAAGGGCAGAGTGTGCCAGCTACAAGAACATTTAACTGCCGTTCTGTTTTTTTGTTTTTCTTTAAAAACTCTCCAGTACCTTGGATGCTGAAACAGAACTAAATAGTCAAAAGCTTGAACCACTCTCCTGGGTGGTTTTTTGGACAATTTTATGTAGGCAGCTACTGAGTGAACATAGCTTTCTAATTGATCTCAAATGTATTATACGGTAACATCTCAAGCTACGTCTTGCTGCCTGCACGGATACGGAGTCTAGGACAGACGAGGGGACTGATCGAAGATTTGAGAAGTAGAAAGAAATGATGTGGCGTGACCAAGAGAAAGGGGAAAGTTCCCAAAGAGAGGGTAAAGTGGGTCAGAAGGGTGTGAGGGGGTAAAAGGACAAGAATGTATTAATAGATGCCCAAAGAAAGAGGGGAGGTAGGAGGAGTAAAAGACGGAAAATGGAAAGCCAGAGAGAGAACAGAGAAGTAGAGAGTTATAGGAAGATGGAACAGAAGTTGAGAAAGGAATGAGCCATTCAGAGGGCAAGAGGAGAGGCTTGGAAAGGGACCCAGGGGGAAAGATTTTAGGAAAAGGAGAAAAAAGGCTCGTGACTTGGGGAAAGAGGTCTAGGCCCAGTGAAAGGGAGAAAGAAGGGACAAAAGGAGCAGCATGAACAGAAATGGAAAGATAGCGAAGGGAGGAACAGGAGGTGAAAAATTGTGTGGGAGGAAGAATGAAGGCAAGGGTATAGTTTTATGCTGTAACTCAGGTGAAGAGAAGTAATTTCTTAATATGTCCAAATTTAGCTTTGGCACCACAGGAGATAGTGCATACAGCAGGCATTGGTCTGCTGGAAGTGATTCCACACTGGTTCGTTTAAATTGCCCATTTACCATTTTCTGTTGTCAGTGCGCACGACGGCAACTGCGGCCAGCAACTTGATTGAAGTGTTTGTTGATGGACAACCTGTCATGGTGGAACCTGGGACCACGGTGCTCCAGGTCAGCCTGGATTTCTTCTAGGATTTTGCCTCTGATTTAGTTACATTGCCTTATTCTTCTAAATAATTTGCAAGCTCCTTTGATATGCTTCCCAACGCTGCTGTAGAAGGGTAAAGTATAAATGGATCGGTCCATGGTTTTTAGTGAGCACTTTGTGCAGAGCACTGAACTGAACACTTGGGAGAGTATAACATAGCAGCGTTGGCAGACACGTTCCCCTGCCACAACAAACTTAGGGTCTCTTCAGCCTCCACCTCTGTGGCTGTGATTCCCGAATCTCCATCTCCAGCCCTGATCTCTTTCCCTCTCTGTGGTCTCACTTCTCTTGCCTTCAAAACATCTCTACTAGGATGTCTCACAGGCACCTTAAGTTTGACCTCTCAAAAACAGAACTCCTTATCTTCTACTCAAACCCAGTCCTCCCCCCTAATTTATCACTGTAGACAGCACCACCATCTTACGTGTTTCACAAGCCCGTAATCCTTGGCGTTATCTTCGACTCATCTCTCTCATTTAACGCACCTATTGGATCTGCCAATAAATACTGTCAGTTTGGCCTTTACAACATTGCTAAAATCTGTACCTTTCCTCTCCGTCCAAACTGCTACCATGTTATTTCAAGCACTTACCCTGTCCCACCTTGGCTACTTTATCAGCCTCCTTCCTAACCTCCCTGTCTCCCATCTTTTCCCACTCCAGTCCATACTTCACTCTGCTGCCCACATCATTTTTACATTCAGTTCCTGTTTTCCCCAAGAGCCCCACAGCACTTTTGTACATGTTTGTAATGTATTTATATTAGTGTCTGTCTCCCCATCTAGACCGTAAACTTGTTTGTGCTCAGGGAACGTGTCTACTAACTCTGTTATACGGTTATACTGTCTTCTCCCAAGTGCTTAGTGCAGTTCTGTCTGCACACAGTAAGCACTAAGGCAATTTGATAGAGGGGGAGACAGACATTAATATAAAAAAATTAAGGATAGGTTTCCTTTGTTTTCTAGGCATGTGAAAAAGTTGGCATGCAAATCCCCCGCTTCTGTTATCATGAAAGGCTGTCTGTTGCTGGAAACTGCAGGATGTGCCTTGTGGAGATCGAGAAAGCCCCTAAGGTACGTTATTGCGGATGCCCCATGGGGAGCCCTGGCTAGGAGCCAGGCCGGAGCTTGCGGATCGGGTCGATTTGCAGGGGTGGAGAGAGGTGGTGCCTGTGAAATACAGAGTTGAAGGGAGAGGATTAGCAGTACCTCTCCAGAGGTATTCAAAGTAATGGGTGCTCGTTCTCTATTTTAAGGTCATCCTTGTTCAGTGGTGGATTCTCTTGTAGAGCTTTAATTAAACAAGCCCATAAGGTTAGCTCAAGCAGTCAGAGGCTCAATTAGCGGAAATATTGCTTTAGATGTTCTTACAAAGGTTTGCATTGTTTTCTTTTTTTAATTAAGCAGAATATATTTTATTGCCATTTCTACCCTCAAGGGAATTTGAAAAAGGAAATGGGGGAAATATAAACCACCCAAATAAGACCTCCATACAAATATGAAAAAAAAGTGAAATCGTGACATTTTTTAATCCGGTTATAAAGTTTCATTTGTTACATGAAAGCATAATATAACTTGGATTAGGTAAAGGGGGTGTGCAAGTCCTGATGGGGGTTTTTGTTTAATATTACAGCCTGTAGCTGCCTGTGCCATGCCAGTAATGAAGGGCTGGAACATACTGACAAACTCTGAGAAGTCCAGGAAAGCAAGGTATTTTGCTCTCCCTACATGCACTCGCCTTTCACCTAACCTACTTAAATGTCTGTCTCCCCCTGGACTGTCAGCTCCTTATGGGCAGTGCCCACGTCGACCAAATCTGTTGTATTTTCCCAAGCGCTTACTAGAATGATCTGCATGCAGTAAGCACTTAATGAATAGCATTAATTGTTATCTTTTGCCCAAGATCTGCTTTAAAGACCTAGGGATAATTTTGAAAGAAAGCTCCACTGTCTCTTCCACCCACCCATCAATCTGTGATATTCATCAAGCACTTACTGTGTGCAGAGTGCTGCCCCAAGCACTTGCGAGAGTGCAGTAGAATTGGTAGATGTGATCCCCACGCACAAGAAGTTTACAGTTTGGTCACTTCCTACGGGAAACCTGACATGTTTGGTTTAAAAAAAAACAAACCCAAGGCTTTTTGTATTTTAGCAGGCCACTTTTTCATAATTCATTGTCCATAGATTATCAGGTGGAAATAGTTTGGGTTTTTGTTTTTTTAATGGTATTTGTTAAGCACTTACTATGTGTCAAACACTGTTTTAAGCACTGGGGGAGATAGAGATACAGGTTAATTAGATTGGACAAGTCCCTGCCCCTCATGGGGCTTATAGTCTAAGTTGGAGGAAGAACTGTTCCTTGTGTCAAACACTGTTTTAAGCACTGGGGGAGATACAGGTTAATTAGATTGGGCACAGTCCCTGTCCCTCATGAGGCTTATAGTCTAAGTTGGAGGAAGAACTGTTCCATCTTGCACTGAAGTTTTAACACCATGACTTCCGGCTTACATTGCATTAGAAACATTTCCCATCCTATTTCTAAAACACAGGTGCCAGTTGAAAATCAGACAGGAATGTAGATTTGTGTTTTTTTTTAATAGATTGTTCCTGAATGTCTCAAGAAGTATATTAAACAGTGGCCACACGTTCAAAACTTCCATACTGGAAGGATTAACGTGAAGGGTGTAGAATTCCTCAGGAGAATGACTCTGTAAAATTGAAGTTGGTAGAAGTAGTATTCTTTTATTTAATGTTCTGGTTTATTATGCCCTAACAGGGAGGGTGTGATGGAATTCTTACTAGCAAATCACCCACTGGACTGCCCCATCTGTGACCAGGGAGGTGAATGCGATCTGCAGGTAAAGTCTATAAATGCCCATCTGCGTGTTTTCTTAGGGTTTCCTCGTTAGCTACCGCAATTCAATTCAGCTTTCCCTTGGATCTAATTTAGGACCAGTCAATGATGTTCGGCAGCGATAGAAGCAGATTTTTAGAAGGAAAACGGGCTGTGGAAGATAAGAACATTGGGCCTCTGGTGAAGACCATCATGACTAGATGTATCCAGTGTACCCGATGCATCAGGTAAAGTCTTTGTTTTTCTCTCCTTGGGTACCCGTTTCCTGCCTCATTTAATGTTCACAAACCATGATCGCCCTGAGAAATATCATTCTGTAAACCCAAAGCCTAAGCCCCAAGGGTTTCCTCTCTAGAATATAAATTCTTTAATCTCTTTTTTTATATAGTTTAATGATATTTGTTAAGGATTTACTGTGTGCCAGGCACTGTCCTGAGTGCTGGGATAGATGCAGGCTAACCACGTTGGATACAGTCCATATCCCACATGGGACTCACAGTCTTAATCCCCATTTTGCAGGTGAGGTATATGAGAAGTTAGGTTACTTGCCCAAGTCACAGCAGCCAAGTGGCAGCTCTGGGATTAGAACCCAGGTCCTTTTGACTCCCAGGCCCATGTTCTATCCACTAGACCACATTGCTTCTTGCTATGGGCAGGGACCATGTCTGCTAATTCTGTTGTATTGTCCTCTCCCGAGCGGTTAGGAGCGTGTTCTGCAAATAGTAAGCACTCAGTAAAGAATAATGATAATTATTATGGTATTTGTTAAGTGCTTACTGTGTGCCAAGCACTGATCTAAGCCCTGGGGTAGATAGAAGTAATCAGGTGGTCCCACTTGGGGCTCACAGTCTTAATCCCCATTTTACAGATGAGGTAACTGCGTCACAGAGACGTTAAGTGTCTTGCCCAAGGATACACATCAGACAAGTGGCAGAGCCGGAATTAGAACCCCGTCCTTTGACTCCCAAGCCTGTGCTCTCTCCACTAAGCCTGTAAGCCCGTCATACGGCAGGGACCGTCTCTATCTGTTGCCGACTTGTTCATTCCAAGCGCTTAGTACACATAGTAAGCGCTCAGTAAATACTATTGAATGAATGAATAAGCCACTTGCTCTTCTGCTTAAATAATAATTCCCTCTCCCAGCCTGTATGTTTGACCCCATTGGCTCTCTGCAGCAACATTTACTGGAACCAAATCATTAGAAGACAGAAAAAGCCCCAGAGGAGAAGAGCTAGGAGTTGGAGGACTTGTTCTCCAGGTGTGGTTGTTTCTAACGGGACAGTATCAGCCAGCACAGAACTCAACTAAGTGGCTACAGTGATGAGTAAAACTGAACTGTGAGAGCCTGAATGTTATTAATAATAATAATTGTGGTATTTAAGTGCTCACGATGTGTCAAGCATGGTATGAAGTGCTGGGGGACATACAAGATAACCAGTTACCACATGGAGCCTACAGTCCAAGTAGAGAAGCAGCATGGCATAGTGGATAGAGCAAGCGCGTGGGAGTCGGAAGGTCGTGGGTTCTAATTCTGGCTCTGCCACTTGTCTGCTATGTGACCTTGGGCAAGTCACTTCACTTCTCTGGGCTTCAGTTACCTCATCTGGAAAATGGGGATTGAGACAGTGAGCCTCACGTGGGACAGTGAGTGCGTCCAACCCGATTTGCTTCTGTCCATCCCAGCGCTTAGTATAGTGCCTGGCACATTGCGTAACAAATACCATCCTTATTATTATTAAGTACGGGGGAAAACGGGTATTGAATAACTGAGCTGAGACACAGATAAGTTGTGACAAAATCAGTTGGAGGCAGAAAAAACACGGGTTTGAGCTCTGTTCTACAGTTGAGAAAATGGAAGCACAGAGCAGTTAGGTGACTTGCCCCAGAGCACATGTCAGCCCACTGGTGGATATGGGATTAGATCCCAGGTCCTCAGCCTCCCAGACCTGCGTTCTTTCCTCTAGACCTTGCCGCTTCTCTTGTTGATGTTGAATGGAAAATGGGGTGGGGTGTAAGACCCTAACTGCCCAATTTCCCTTAGATTTGTAATTTTATTTAAGTTTGTACTTCTCTGCTAGAGGATAGACTCCTGAAGGCAGCGACCGTGCCTACCAACCTCTTGTACTCTCTGAAGCACTTACGGTGCTCTGCTCACAGTAACCAGTCAAGAGTATTTGAGCACCTCCTGGCTGTAGAGCACTGTACTGAGCACTTGGGAGAGAACAGTAATTAACAGGAGGCATAATCCCTGCCCCCGAGGAGCTTCCAGTGCTCCCGATTGAAGGATTGATGGGAGCGGCAGGTAGAGAGGATTCTCTGTTTGTCTTCTCTCCTTTGGGGTGGGGGCGGCAAACTGGAGGGAAGCAACCACATCCCCCGAGGCCATTGTTCTCTTAGGGCAGGTTGGGTCTGAAGTTCTATAAATTACCCTCGCTGAAAATGGGCAGGGGCATTTCTAATACGTTGTTTTGGTAATCAAGAAATTCTAACCGTTGCAATTTTTTGCACTTACTATTTAAGCACTTACTATGTTCCAGACACTGTACAGCTTGGCTCAGTGGAAAGAGCCCGGGCTGGGGAGTCAGAGGTCTTGGGTTCGAATCCCGGATCTGCCACTTGTCAGCTGTGTGACTGTGGGCAAGTCACTTCACTTCTCTGGGCCTCAGTTTCCTCATCTGTAAAATGGGGATTAAAACTGTGAACCCCACGTGGGACAACCTGATCACCCTGTATCTACCCCAGTGCTTAGAACAGTGCTGTGCACATAGTAAGCACTTAACAAATACCAACATTATTATTATTATTGGAGAAGCAGCGTGGCTCAGTGGAAAGAGCACGGGCTTTGGAGTCAGGGCTCATGAGTTCGAATCCCAGCTCTGCCACTTGTCGGCTGTGTGTCTGTGGGCAAGTCACTTAACTTCTCTGGGCCTCAGTTCCCTCATCTGTAAAATGGGGATTAAGACTGTGAGCCCCACATGGGACAACCTGATTCCCCTATGTCAACCCCAGCGTTTAGAACAGTGCTCGGCACATAGTAAGCGCTTAACAAATACCAACATTATTGTTATTATTATTAAGCACTGAGATATACAAGCTAATCAGGTTGCACACAGTCCATGTCCCACATGGGGTTCCTAGTCTTAATTCCCATTTTACAGATGAGGCAACTGAGGCACAGGCAAGCGAAGCGACTTGCCCAAGGTCACGCAGCAAGCTAGTGGTGGAGCTGGGATCAAAATCTAGGTCCTTCTGGCTCCCGGGTCCGTGCTCTATCCGCTAGGCCACACTGCTGTAAAGGTGCTTTTTGAAGGATGGCCTATTTTTTAATTACCCTCAATAATTATTATTTACTTATATTCATGTCTCTCCTCCCTTCTTGTCTGCCAGCTCCTTGTGGGCAAGGAACAACTCTACCGACTGTGTTGCATTATACACTCCCAAACGCTCAGTACAGTGCTTTATACACAGGAAGGGCTCAATAAATTGATCCATTACCCCATACCCATATTTACATTGACATCTCTTTCCCCCACCTCTGAAAAATGAAATCTAATTATTTCTGCTCTGACATAATTCTTTTTAACAGTTTTTTAGAATTAGAGAGACCTGTCACTCCTAGTTATGACAGAGTTCTTTTCATCCACTAGGTTTGCCAGCGAGATTGCAGGAGTAGATGATTTAGGAACAACAGGCAGAGGAAATGAGATGCAAGTTGGCACGTACATCGAGAAGATGTTCATGTCTGAGCTGTCGGGGAATGTGATCGACATCTGTCCTGTGGGGGCCCTTACCTCTAAGCCCTACGCTTTTACTGCTCGTCCTTGGGAGACCAGGTAGGTATCCTAATGACTTTGGACTGCCTTGGGTATTCCTCCTTTCCACTTCACATGTTGTAAAAGTTTGAAATTTCTCAGTGTTATTTTAGCCTTCGCTTTATCTCTCTGTGGTCTATAATATTTCTTGTTTCGAACTCTTAAGTAAAGAAGAGATTTTTTTAAAAAAAAAAACCAAACCAATTCTGTTCCATGAATAATTAGGTTGAACAGACCTGTAAAATAGCGACTTCCAAATCAGTTCAAATCTTAATCTCCTGCTGGTCACTTAAAAGTTACATAAGTATTGAAATTAGCATCCTTTTCTGTTCTCCTAGCCTATATTGGTAATTCCCTGGGGCAAGGCCGGCTTTAGAAATTTTATGATCTGGCCTCCAGCTTTAATAATAATTGTGGTGTTTGTTAAGCGCTTACTATGGGCCAGGCATCTTTCTAAACTCTGGAGCAGATCCAAGATAATCAGGTTGGACACGGTTCCTGTCCCACACAGGGCTCACAGTCTTAAAGCTCATTTTATAGATGAGGTAACTGTGGCATAGGGAAGTGAAGTGACTTACTCAAGGTCACATGGCAGACAAGCGGCAGAGTCAGGATTAGAACCCAGGTCCTTCTGATTCCCAGGCCCGTAATCTATCCATAAGGCCACTCTGCCTCTCTAGCTTTGTCAGTTAGGTTTTCCCTCTTGAAGACTGTTATAAACTAGAAGGTTACTAGAGGAAAAATTATAGGTAGGGGGAAAAAGTTAAGAATATTAGATGGCTCATTCCCAAGCATAAATGTGGATGTTGAGAATAGCCCTCGCATGGTTTCCCCCATTCCCTCTTGGCATCATCAGAAACAAAGAACTGAGGGAATTTTACTTGGCATTTTATTTAGAGCAGTGTTAGGGAATTCGAGGGGCTTCTTCCGGCAACATGCGTCTATCCTATAATCTCCCTCACGTTCCTTGAGACCTGAGTGGTTTGTTGGTATAACCCACTTGTGGCATTTCCTGTTGAGTTCTACAGCTGTTCTGGGCTCAGAGTTTCGAATAGGTAATCTTCCATTTCAATATTTTTATTGTGACTCAAAGACAATCTGTGAAGCCGATTTAATATAAAAGTAATTTATAAAATTAAATTTGCGGTTGCTCTTCACAGAAAGACAGAATCCATTGATGTGATGGATGCGGTTGGCAGTAATATCGTGGTAAGCACAAGGACTGGAGAAGTGATGAGGATTTTGCCAAAGATGCATGAAGACATAAATGAAGAATGGATTTCTGATAAAACTAGGTATGTAGTGTCCCTGATTTTTTTGCACCTATTTGAAAGGGAAATTTTATAATTAAACGGAGAAACAGTAGTAGGGTGGATTGTCTACTGTAAAGAATAGGCTGGGATCTAGATTGTAATTCTAGCTTTCCCTTTGATTCCGCAAGTGACCTTTGGAAAGTGACTTAATTTACATCAATTTCTACATTTGGAAAAATGAGGATAATTGTATCCGACAGCTAATGTTAATGTCATTCAGGGTACGTAAAGGAACTCTCAAATAAATATGATAATTGACGATATTAACAAACATGTTTATTCTTGACAACTTAATGGATTTCTCATAACTACTTACGTATTTTTAGCAGGCTATTCAGACCCATTAAAAGACGTTTAATTTTAAATTTAGGGTAATTTGGGACAAGATCTATTTCTGTCTGATATTTCCTACAATTAATGTTATGAATAAGCATCATTCAGAACCACTTGTGGCCCTCAGAGCAGAGCTCTCCTTTTCATCACATTTCTGTTTGTCTGAGAGGGTAAATAAAGCTTGATAGTCATTGTTATCACTTGGGAAAGCTCTGCTATATGTATTAATTTTTCTGTGGTCCAGATTTTCATACGACGGATTAAAGCGTCAGCGACTTACCCAGCCAATGGTCAGAAACGAAAAGGGGCTTTTGACGCATACCTCGTGGGAAGACGCCCTCTCCAGGGTTGCTGGAATGGTAAGATTATTTATTGGTATTGAAGGACCGGAGTCTCAGAGCTGGGCCATGGCAGATGAGGCACCAATGAATCAGTCCTATTTATTGAGCGCTTACTATGCACAGAGCACTGTACTGAGCACTTGGAAGAGTGCAGCACAACAGGATCGGCGAGCATGTTCTTTGTCCATAGTGAGCTCAAGGCCCAAGGGACGAGCGTAAGCTGTTGGCAGCCCATAAATGGCCTCCCCCCCGCCCCAGACTAATAGTATTCTCCCTTTCTAGTTGCAGAACGTTCAAGGCAGTGATGTAGCAGCAATAGTTGGTGGTTTGGTGGATGCTGAAGCCCTGGTCTCCCTCAAAGACTTACTTAATAGACTAGACTCTGACGCGCTGTGCACCGAGGAGGTCTTCCCTTCTGCAGGAGCTGGGTGAGTCCTCCAAAGCCAAGATATTGATAAAGTTGCTCTGTTCCCTTTCAGATGGGAGTGGATTATGCCTAGGACATAACAGTACTTGGTCAGCTATCACCTCGTAAAGGTCTAATCAGCCAGGGTTATTACTTTCCTGGGGAAAATCCGGGAAAACTCAGGTGTTTCACTGCAGAGACCTTCTCTTCTAATTTCTCCCACTTCATCTCCTCTGGTACTATAATTTGTCCCGTGTCTTTTGTGTCTCTAGCACAGACCTGCGCTCCAACTACCTCCTTAATACAACAATTGCTGGTGTGGAGGAAGCAGATGTGTTGCTTCTCATAGGCACAAATCCACGCTTTGAGGCACCGCTGTTTAACGCAAGAATTCGAAAGAGGTTAGTGATCCGTGATGAAAACAAGCTTCTTAATGACGACGTCCTCTGCTGTGATAAATTTATAAAACAATCATTAGCCAACTACTAAACGGTTAAACGTTCCTGGGGTGATTAGAGCAGATAACTTGGAAGAGAACAGAAAGCTCTAGAAATTAAGGTGCCTACTTGATCAGGTTCCTTCCTACCTCTCCTCCCTTCTCTCTTTCTACCGCCCACCCCGCACGCTCCGCTCCTCTGCCGCCCACCTCCTCACCATCCCTCGGTATCGCCTATCCCGTCGTCGACCCCCGGGCCGCGTCCTCCCGCGGTCCCGGAACGCCCTCCCTCCTCACCTCCGCCAAACTGATTCCCTTTCCCTCTTCAAAACCCTACTTAAAACTCACCTCCTCCAAGAGGCGTTCCCAGACTGAGCTCCTCTTCTCCCTCTACTCCCTCTGCCATCCCCCCTTTACCTCTCCGCAGCTTAACCCTCTTTTTCCCCTTTTCCCTCTGCTCCTCCACCTCTCCCTTCCCATCCCCACAGCACTGTACTCGTCCACTCAACTGTATATATTTTCGTTACCCTATTTATTTTGTTAATGAATTGTACATCGCCTTGATTCTATTTAGTCGCCATTGTTTTTACGAGACGTTCTTCCCCTTGACTCTATTTATTGCCATTGTTCTCGTCTGTCCGTCTCCCCCGATTAGACCGTAAGCCCGTCAAACGGCAGGGACTGTCTCTATCTGTTGCCGACTTGTTCATCCCAAGCACTTAGTACAGTGCTCTGCACATAGTAAGCGCTCAATAAATACTATTGAATGAATGAATGAAAGGTTTTTCTTGGAAGTCTCTGTGGTTTTTGAAAAATGGTTCTCTGCTTCATCCTTTCAGTCACATCACTGGTGACTTTTTTGTGCACGTTTTGGAATCTGCCAAAAGAGCAGGATTCCATCTTCGAAGAAATGAAGAGAGAAATGTAATAGTAATGGTGTTTATTAAGCATGCACTGTGTCATATGCAAGGAAAGAATACTGAGTTAAAAATTAGGCACAATTCCTGACCCTGAAGTAGAGTGACCAAAACTCTGAGAAGACAGTTTTTCCAGATTCCTGAATGCTAATTCTCGCCAGGCCAAAGACTTGTCTCAGGTGGATTTCTTTTCTTTCATATTGATTTGCTTCTTTGCAGACTTTACCCTTCCTTTGTGCAGGCCTTCCTTAACCCCTTTGTAGGTCCTGTATTTATTTATTTAATTGTATTTATTGAGAGCTTACTCTGTGCAGAGCACTGTACTAAGCACTTGGAAAGTACAGTTCAGCAATGAAGAGGGACAATCCCTGCCCACACCGGATTTACAGTTTGCGAGGGGGAGGCAAACATCAAAACAGGTAAACAGGCATCAATATAAATAAATAGAATAATAGATATATACATAAGTGCAATGTGTTATGGGGCAGGAAAATGGGGGGAGAGCAAAGGGAGCGAGTCTAGGTGATGCAGAAGGGAGGGGAAGTTGAGGAAAAGGGAGACTTCGTCTGGGCAATCTTCTTGGAGGAAGCGAGCCTTCAGTAGGGCTTTGAAGGGGGGAAGAGAGGTTGTTTGGTGGATTTGAGGAGGGAGGGCATTGCAGGGAAGAGGTGGGACGAGGGTCAGGCATCGATGGTGGGACAGGTGAGATGGAGGTACAGTGAGAAGGTTAGCACCAGAGGAGTGGAGTGTGCGGGCTGGGATGTTAGAAGGAGAGAAGGGAGGTGAGGTAAGAAGCGGCAAGGGCATGGAGAGCTCTGAAGCCAATAGTGAGGAGTTTTTGTTTGATTCGGAGTTTGATAGGCAACCACTGGATATCTTTGAAGGCGGGGGGGATGACATGCCCTGAACGTTTCTGTAGAAAGGTAATCTGGGCAGCAGTGAAGTAGGGACTGAAGTCGGGAGAAACAGGAGGTTGGGAGATCAGAAAGGAGGCTGTTGCAGTTAATCCAGTTAGGATAGGATGAGTGATTGTATTAATGTGGTAGCGGTCTGGATGGAGAAGAAAGGACGGATCTTGGTGGTGATGTGAAGGTGAGACCGGCAGGATTTGGTGACAGATTGGATGTATGGGGTGAAGGAGAGAGTGGAGTCAAAGATGACACCAAGGTTGCGGACTTGTGAGACGGGAAGGGTGGCTGTGCCGTCCACTGTGACGGCAAAGTTCGGGAGAGGACAGCATTTGGGAGGGAAGACGGGAGGGCATCCTAGTAGAGATGTCCTGAGGGCAGGAGGAGACGCGAGCCTGGAGGGAGGAAGAGGCAACTAGGGAGGAGATGTAGATTTGTGTGTCATCGTCATAGAGATGATAGTTGAAGCCATGGGAGCGAATGGGTTCTCCAAGGGAATGAGTGTAGTTGGAGAATAGGAGACCCAGAACTGACCCTTGAGCGACCCCCTACAGTTAGGGGACCGGAGGGGGAGGAGGAGCCCGCGAAGGAGACTGAGAATGAATGGCCAGAGAGGGAAGAGGAGAACCAGGAGAGGACAGAGTCAGTGAAGCCAAGGTTGGATAACGTATTGAGGAGGAGGGGATGTTCCACACTATCAGAGGCAGCTGAGAGGTCGAGGAGGATTAGGATGGAGTAGGATCTGTTGGATTTGGCAATAAGAAGGTCATTGGTGACCTTTGAGAGGGCGGTTTCAGTGGAGTGAAGGGGGCGGAAGTCAGAATGGAAGGGGTCCAGGAGAGAGTTGGAGGAGAGAAATTGGACACATGTAGATGACTCAAGGAGTTTGGAGAGGAAGGGTAGGAGGGAGATGGGGTAATAACCAGAGGGGGCTGGGGGGGTCAAGGGAGGGGTTTTTTAGGATGGGGGAGACTTGTGCATGTTGGAAGGATGTGGGGAAGAAGCCAGTGGGCAGTGAATGGTTGAAGATGGTAGTTAAGGAGGGAAGGGGTGAGAGTTTTTATAAGGTGCGAAGGAATGAGGTCTGATGCGCAGGTGGAGGGTGGCATTAGAGAGGAGTCAGGAGAGCTCCACTGGAGATACTGCTGGGAAGGATGGGAAAGTTGAGGAGGGGGGATGGAAGCGGAGGAGGGGGAGTTTTGGGGAGCTCAGACCTGATTGGTGTTCATTTTCTTGATGAAGTGGATGACCGGATCACTGGGGGTGAGGAATAGCCCCCGGGCCCAGAAACATTGAGTGATTCTCCGTGAGCCACGGCAGCAGAATCCAGAGCGGGGGAATCGTTGAACCCGATGACACAGAGCCAGTCCCCAAAAGTCACTCTACCGACCTCCTCAGCCAAATCCGAAAGAAAAAGAGCAAAATTCACCAGTGGTACTCTTTTGAGCGCTTTAGTACAGTGCTGTGCAGATAGGGAGCGGTCAATAAATTCGATTGATCGATTTCCTCCAAGAGTCAATTATATTCTTCTTACCCCAAGTTCATGACTTGGGGAAACTGAGGCAGCAGACGAGGGAGAGGGAGAACTGGTTGAGCAAGGCAGCCCAGCCTTGGGCAAACGCGGGGGGAGAGCGCCACCTACTGGCGGGAAGTCGCTCCCGTAAAGCCAACACTGCAACCCCTGGGAACTTCCCGTGGGGTCATAATAATTACAATAGTGTTGGTATTTGTTAAGCGCTTACTATGTGCAGAGCACTGTTCTAAGCGCTGGGGTAGATACAGGGTCATCTGGTCGTCCCACGTGAAGCTCACAGTTAATCCCCATTTTACAGATGAGGGAACTGAGGCCCAGAGAAGTGAAGTGACTTGCCCACAGTCACACAGCTGACAAGTGGCAGAGCCGGGAATCGAACCCATGACCTCTGACTCCCAAGCCCGGGCTCTTTCCACTAAGCCGCATGGGCTCTAATCCCGGCTCCGGAGCTTGTCATGCTGTGTGACTTTGGGCAAGTCACTTCACTTCTCTGGGCCTCCGTTACCTCACCTGTAAAATGGGGTTGAAGACTGTGAGCCCCACATGGGACAACTTGATCACCTTGTATCCCCCCAGCGCTTAGAGCAGTGCTTTGCACATAGTAAGTGCTTAACAAATACCAGCATTATTAAAAGTTCCCACTCATTCATTCATTCAGCTGTATTTCATTCAGTCATATTTATTAATAATAATAATAATGTTGGTATTTGTTAAGCGCTTACTATGTGCCGAGCACTGTTCTAAGCGCTGGGGTAGACACAGGGGAATCAGGATGTCCCACGTGGGGCTCACAGTCTTAATCCCCATTTTATAATAATGTTGGTATTTGTTAAGCGCTTACTATGTGCCGAGCACTGTTCTAAGCGCTGGGGTAGACATAGGGGAATCAGGTTGTCCCACGTGGGGCTCACAGTCTTAATCCCCATTTTACAGATGAGGGAACTGAGGCACGGAGAAGTTAAGTTACTTGCCCACAGTCACACAGCCGACAAGTGGCAGAGCTGGGATTCGAACTCATGAGCCCTGACTCCAAAGCCCGTGCTCTTTCCACTGAGCCATGCTGCTTCTGGTAACTGAGGCACAGAGAAGTTAAGTGACTTGCCCACAGTCACACAGCTGATAAGTGGCAGAGCTGGGATTCAAACTCATGACCTCTGACTTCAAAGCCCATGCTCTTTCCACTGAGCCACGCTGCTTCTCTATTGCACACTTACTGTGTGCAGAGCACTGTACTGAGTATTTATTGAGCACCTGCTGTGCACAGAGCACTGTACGAAGCGTATACATTGAGCGCTTACTGTAGTAAGCCCTTGGGAGAGTGCACTATAACAGTCTTAATCTCCATTTTACAGATGAGGTAACTGAGGCACAGAGAAGTTAAGTGATTTGCCCACAGTCACGCCCACAGCGATCTTACATACACTCTTAGCCCCTCGGCCCTGATGGGCACGGACACTTACAAATGTGCAGGAATTTAGAGAGAGAGGGATCTCTTCCATTTGTAAAGCGGGTCCTTTTTCCATTTACCTTGATTTCATTACTTTGTCCCTTCGAGATTTTCTTTATCTTGCGTTTCATTATTTGTATGTGGCTTTATCTTATTCACGAGTTTAGAATTTGTTTAAAAGAAATAGCCCATTGTGTTAGTTTCATTAAGATCGGTAATAATTAGAGGGGTATTGTCCTTTTTGTCATTCCAGCTGGCTCCATAATGAGCTGCAAGTGGCTCTTGTAGGGAGTCAAGTAGATCTGACTTATCGATACGATCATCTGGGAGATTCCCCCAAGATCCTGCAGGACCTTGCTTCCGGAAGCCATCCGTTCAGCCAGGTGCCCTTTGAAATCCTTTAATAATAATAATTGTGGCATTTAAGTGCATAACAAGTGTGCTTACTATGTTTATGTGCCAGGCTCTATTTTAAGCACTGGGATGAAAAAAAAATGTTGGTATTTGTAAAGCGCTTACTATGTGCAGAGCACTGTTCTAAGCGCTGGATAATGAGGCATTTGTTAAGCGCTTACTATGTGCAAAGCACTGTTCTAAGCGCTGGATAATGAGGCATTTGTTAAGCGCTTACTATGTGCAAAGCACTGTTCTAAGCGCTGGAGAAGATACATGGTCATCAGGTTGTTCCACGTGGGACTCACGGTCTTCACCCCCATTTTACGGATGAGGTCATTGGGGCACAGAAGTCAAGTGACTTGCCCAGAGTCACACAGCTGAATAGTGGCTGATCCGGGATTTGAACCCATGGCCTCTGACTCCCAAGCCCGGGCTCTTGGGTTGGACACAGTCCCTGTCCCACATGGGACTCCCAGACTCCCCGTTTGGCAGATGAGGTAACTGAGGCACAGAGAAGTGAAGTGACTTGCCCAAGGTCACACAGCAGACAAGTGGCGGAGCCGGGATTAGAACCTCTGATCTTCTGACTCCCAGACCCGTGATCTTTCCACTATGCCATGCTGCTTCTCATAGTTACTGAAGCTGTAGTTACTGAAGCTTCCCACACCCAGTTCTGCTGTAACAAGTTTCAGTACGTTTTCTAGATATAACACGAGGGGAGAAAGAGGGCCTGACATTATTATTATTATAATATATTATAGTACCGTTATAATAATAATGGTAGTATTTGTTAAGCGCTTATTATGTGCAGAGCACTGTTCTAAGCACTGGGGTAGATACAGGGTCATCAGATTGTCCCACGTGAGGTTCACAGTTAATCCCCATTTTACAGATGAGGGAACTGAGGCACAGAGAAGTGAAGTGACTTGCCCACAGTCACACAGCTGACAAGTGGCAGCGCTGGGATTAGAACCCAGGTCCTTCTGACTCTCAGGCCCATGCTCTGTCCACTGGATGACACTGTTGAGTTGATATAACAGGACCCACAAGTTGGCGCAAGCTGATTCAGTGTAGGAAGAAACAGTTGTGTGCCTGTAGGTGATGTCCGTCTGGGGTGATTGTACTACACAGCCCGGCCTCATCCTACTGTACTGTCTCATAGAAGCAGCGTGGCTCAGTGGAAAGAGCCCGGGCTTGGGAGTCAGAGGTCATGGGTTCAAATCCCCGCTCTGCCACTTGTCTGCTGTGTGACTGTGGGCAAGTCACTTCACTTCTGTACCTCAGTTCCCTCATCTGGAAAATGGGGATTAACTGTGAGCCTCACGTGGGACAATCTGATGACCCTGTATCTACCCCAGCACTTAGAACAGTGCTCTGCACATAGTAAGCGCTTTAACAAATACCAACGTGATGATGATTTGCGATTCTGCAACTGTACAGTATTTAATACGGTGAGCTAGCAATGAGTGACAGAAGGGTAAAGTATCTGGCTAGGGTGGATGGCACAATTTGTTTTCCACAGATGACAGTCATGGTGGCACCTTTGACCCATTTGTCCCCAAATCTGTTATCAGGCAAGGGAATTTGAATGTAAAATTCAGTACAAAGCACTTGGGAAGTGCAACGGGTGCGTAAGACTGTGTCCGACCTGATAGCTTGATTCTGTCCTAGCGCTTAGTACGGTGCCTGGCACATAGTAAGCGCTTAACAAATACCATAAAAAAAAGAAAGTATCTTATAGGAGGTTGATCACGGTGATTGTATCAACATTGTATAGAAATGAATCGGGCTGGCCCAGACCCCAGCTGGTGGAAATGAGTGGCGGACTACCTGCTGGAGGGTTTGTAAATGAGGCGCATTCCTCCTTCAGGGTCCTCATTTCTGTCCCTTCTTATCTCCCAGGTCCTGAAGCAAGCCAAAAAACCCATGGTGGTTTTAGGCAGCTCGGCCCTGCAACGCAACGACGGAGCCGCCGTCCTTGCCGCCGTCTCCACCCTGGCCCAGAGCGTCCGTGCCGGCAGCGGAGTCGGCGAGGACTGGAAGGTTATGAATATCCTCCACAGGTCTGTTGTCCAACTTCTCTTGGAAGCTAGCGTCGATTCTTCCGGTAGGAAGCCGGCCATTTTATCCCTGGAATCCCTGTCGCGCAAAGCCTTGGAGCCCCGATGTCTTCCAGTCTGTGGGAGAGGAGATTTCGGATCCTGAATGAAAGCCTAAAGAGGCACCGCTCTGTGTAGGGAGAGGAATGGCTTGATTTGGGAGCAGCCTTGCCTCTACTTTCCAGATGCAGCTAGGACTTCTGATGTTGAGACAGGCAAAGTTAGAATTGAAATTTGGACTTGCCTTTTTGCCCTGCTGCTTTGTTTGGCCATATTTTGGTTGGGCAACTGGATAGAGAGAGGGACCCAAAGGCGTGGGTTATCTGCCTGCTAAAGGATAAAATCCTCTCCTGTTTTAAAACACACACCCAGAGAAAATTGGATTGGGCTCAGTCAGTCCATCAGGCAATTGGTATTATTTATCGAGTGCTTACTTTGTGCATCGTGGGCAGGGAACTTGTCTACCAACTCTGTTACAGCGTACCCTCCTAAGTGCTTAGTACAGTGCTCTGCACTCAGTAAATAAATAAATACGATTGAATGAATGAGTGAATTTGGGGATCTCTGCTCCGATAAAGGTGTCGGATATTCTCCTGCCCCTGTCTTGCAGGGTGGCGAGCCAGGTCGCGGCTTTGGATCTCGGTTATAAACCCGGAGTGGAGGCCATCCGGAAGCACCCACCCAAAGTGTTGTTTCTCCTGGGAGCAGATGGAGGCTGCGTTACCCGCCAGGATTTGCCCAAAGATTGCTTCATTATCTATCAAGGTAGTTAGCGTCGATCATTGCAGTTACAGCCGGGTAGGATCAGAGGAAACAGTCGTGTTCACTTTATTTTTTAAAATCCGATAATCACCCAATCCTCTCAACACGTGTTGCTATTTGCCACCGTGAAGTAATAATTCTGGTATTTGTTAAGGTTTTACTATGTGGTGAGCATTAGTGTAGATACAAGATAATCAAGTCGAACATAAATAAGGGGAATCTGGCAGGCTCAGAGTGCCCCTTCTCATGCCCGGGAGCAGCGTGTGTGATCCTTCCCCTAATAAACGGTTCCATCCTGGGCTGCTGGGACTGCTGGCCCCAGGAGGGAGCCCCCAGACCCTGAGTTCGTATCCCGGTTCCGCCACACGTGCTAGGTGACTTTGGGCAAGTCACTTAACTCCTCTGGGCCTCAGTTACCTCATCTGTAAAATGGGAATCAAGATTGTGAGCCCCACGTAGGACAAGGACTGTCTGACCTGATTATCTTGTATCTACCCCAGTGTTTAGAAGAGTGGTTGGCGCATAGTAATGTTGGTATTTGTTAAGCGCTTACTATGTGCCGAGCACTGTTCTAAGCACTGGGGTAGACATAGGGGAATCAGGTTGTCCCACGTGGGGCTCACAGTCTTAATCCCCATTTTACAGATGAGGGAACTGAGGCACGGAGAAGTTAAGTGACTTGCCCACAGTCACACAGCCGACAAGTGGCAGAGCTGGGATTCGAACTCATGAGCCCTGACTCCAAAGCCCGTGCTCTTTCCACTGAGCCACGCTGCTTAGTAATCGCTTAAATGCCATTATTATTATTATTATTAGTACACCTGTGTCTTCCAAAGTGAGTTTTCCTTTTGTCTGGGGCACGTTTTCAGCCTGGTGTCATGGACTGGAAATGCCCAAGTAGGTCTCTTGGTAGTGAGATTGTTTCTCTCCCATTTCCATCTCTCGTGATTGTGTACCTCTGATTGGGCACGTGTGGAAGTGAGTTAGTGACTGGGAGGTCCTGGTGATTCTATAGAAACATAAGAGAAACTGGACTTTGAGGCATCCTGGGCATCGGGGGAGTGATCGTGTGGGCAAACCAGAAATAAACAAGACTACCGTACGGAGGAGCGGTCTTTAACCCTTCCACACTGCAGCAAGGAATTTCCTATAGAGGTCCTCTACTAGGGTAGCACAAACTAGTTCAGAAATCAATAAAGTCTCTTTACTGGACTGAAGCTGTAGCTTTTCTCGTGCCCCTACTAAGGGTACTGCCTCCCTGGGCCTGAATCCAGAGCTCTGCCCACAGTAGATGCTCCATAAATACCCTTGATTAATTAACCGACAGGGACTGCATCCAATTTGATTTGCTCGTAGCTACCCCAGCGCATGTCCAGGTCCAGGACAGCTTTTTAGCAGACACCTAGCAAAACCTGATCCGCCCATTTCCTCTCCTCCGGCAGGACATCATGGTGATGTGGGAGCACCCATAGCTGACGTGATTCTCCCGGGGGCGGCTTACACGGAGAAGTCCGCCACCTACGTCAACACCGAGGGGAGAGCTCAGCAGACCAAAACCGCAGTGACCCCGCCCGGCCTGGCCAGAGAAGATTGGAAAATTATCCGCGCTCTTTCCGAGGTAGATTGGAGGGATCTCCAAGTTGATATTCTGGAGGGAGGGTTGATTTAGAACGTGGGAATATTTTCAGGAACACAAGAGGTAAAAGGCGGTGATAATCGCTAGTTCTTGCTCTCCCCTTTGATGTAAAGGAAGATTCAACCCGCCAGAGCAGGTCAATGGGAACTTATTACTAGGTAGCTTGCTAAGAGAAGAAGAAGTATTCTTCCTGGCGTAAAAAAAAATTTTCTGCTCCAAATCTTTGCTCAGGACTCATGCAAGACTTGTAAGCTCACTGTGGGGCAGGGAATGTGTCTCATAAATTGTTGTGTTGTACTAATTGTTGTGTTGTACTACTCTCCCAAGCTGTTAGTAGAGTGCTCTGCGCATAGTAAGCGCTCAGTAAATACAATTGATTGATTAATTGATTGCATAATGTGCACTGGAGTTCTCCTAAAGAAATATGAGACTATCATTTTTGAATGAGAAATAATTAATAAAACCGTCAGTTTATATATAGGAGTCCATATACTGTTTAGGTGCAGATCCTTTTTGCCCAGATTAGCAAAGCCACCTCAGTCGATCGAGCAATGGTATTTATTGAGTGCTTATTATGTGCAGACTACTGAGAACTTGGGAGAGTACAAGTAGACCCGATCCCTGCCGTCAAGGATCTTACAGCCCGGAGTGCCTCATCAATCTCTAATTCCTTATGAATTCATAAATGGTCTGAGGTGTAGTTTATTCCTAAAGAATTGCCAAGATTTTGGTGTGTTGCATGTGAATGGGGAAAAAAACAACAGAAATTGTGTGGGAATCCAACTTTTTGATTTCGACCCAGCCTGCACCCTTTGCTCCTCTAATGCCAACCTACTTATTGTTCCTCATTCTCATCTATCTCGCTGCCAACCTCTCGCCCACGTCCTGCCTCTGGCCTGCAGCACCCTCCCTTTTCATATCTGACAGACAATTCCTCGCCCCACCTTTAAAACCTAATCGAAAGCACATCTCCTCCAAGAAACCTTCCCTGACTACGCCCTCCTTTCTTCTCTTCCCACTCTCTTCTGGGTCACCCTCACTAGCCCCCTTTATTCACCACCCCCAGCCCCACAGCACTTAGATACATATCCCTAATTTATTTATATTAACGCCTGTGTCCCCCTCTAGACTGTACGCTCATTGCGGCAGGGAATACGTCTGTTATATCGTTGGTTGTAATCTCCTAAGTGATTGGTAGGGTGCCCTGCGCAGTGAATACGACTGATCGGTTGATTTCACTTTTGGGTCCTGATGTATTCTAGATAGCTGGCCTGACCCTCCCGTATGATACCCTGGATCAAGTGAGAAATAGATTGGAAGAAGTGTCCCCGAACCTGGTACGATACGACGACGTAGAGGGAGCCAATTATTTCCGCCAAGCCAATGAGCTGTCCAAGGTATAAAATCTTTCCATATATGTGACTTCCTTCGACGCGTATGCCTAATTGGGAAATCCTAATTCACTAATGTGTGCTCTCTCTGTCGCTCTCTGGTCAGTTGGTGAATCAGCAGCTGCTCGCCGATCCTCTTGTTCCACCCCAGCTCACAATCAAAGACTTCTACATGACAGGTACGTGCCCACCGCCCCTGCCGACCAGAGGGGAATCCATTTCCTGTCGATCGAGATTCATGGGAACAAATAAATTAGTAACTAATGTTCCGGAAGTGTCATGAAAAGACCTTTTGCCATGTCATTGCTGTTGCAAGCAGTGGTGGCTGTTTGGGTAGGAAGTCAGTTGCGATATAAAAGGGCTGGCGTGAGTCCTATCTGCCCGTTTTGAAGGATAATTGCGTGTGGTTCTACAGGGCCAAATGATCTAAATAGTTTCACGTGAATAATACACTTAAGTCTCGATTATCCCGAAAGAAATCCGAATGCCCAAGTAGGTATTTCTTTCGAGGGTCTGAATCTGGATTATTTGTGGGTCTAGGCCCAGCTTAAGCAGCAAATAGCTTACTTTGTTTAAATCCAGTATGAGTAATTGCAATTCCAACTGTATTTTCTGCCTCCGTATTCTGTGGAGGGCAGCCACTACCGATTGGCCAACTTCCCGTGTTGGCTTATTCTGGCCCCGGATCAGGATTTCAGTCCAACCAGCAGTACTAGCCATCTGACCTGCCTTCTGTTGTCAGAGCTGCTGCAGTCTTCTCTGCACCTGGGGTCGGTGGGCTGGAAGGGGGTGTGTGTTTTTGTGTGTGTGTGAGAGAGAGAAATGAGGTGGGGATAGGGGAGATTGCAGCAGCTCCTGGGCGCTGGACCGGATGGTAGGATCAGACACCTACCTGGAAGCGGCATGGCCTAGTGGATAGAGCACCGGCCTGGGAGTCAGAAGGACCTGGGTTCTAGTCCTGGCTCTGCCACTTGTGTGCTTTGTGACCTTGGATAAGTCACTTCACTTTTCAGGGCCTCTGTTAGCTCATGTAAAATAATAATAATGGCATTTGTTAAGCACTTGCTATGTGCCAGGCACTGCACCATGAGCTGGATGGAGTTGAAGCTAACCCGAATAGCTTGTATCCACCCCAGTGCTTAGTACAGTGCCTGGCACATAATAAGCGCTTAACAAATACCATGATTATTGAAGACTGTGAGCCCCATGTGGGACGTGAATTGAGTCCAGACTGATTTCCTTGTATCTCCCAGCGCTCAGAACAGTGCCTGGCACCTGGTAAGCGCTGAACAGGTACCGTAAAGAAGGCTCCAGACGTAGCATTTTCGGCAGGACGCACTGGCGACCGTCTGCCCCGAAACCAGAAGCGATGCCTCCTCTTCGTGTGCCGGTGGAGATTCAGCTTAAGCAGGGGGCCGGGGGGCTGGTGGGGGTGTCCCCACACACCCTGAGCGTGGAAGCCTGGCGGGACGGCCTCGGACCTAGAGTCAGGGGCCCCGGGGGCAAGTCCAGATCCGTTTGCGCCTCCACGACGCAACTGTTCTGAGCCAAGTCCTGCCCCCAGGGCGTGTCCGGGTCCGCAGGATTAATCGGGCCGAATCTCAGGCCGTAGGCTCTGGACGTAAGAGTCGGTCGTGTCAGATCCCTTGGCCCAGCCCCACCTCCTGTCCTGCGGCACACGGGTCAAAAACTGCCATCTCTTTGGGCAGATACCATATTCCCCTCTTTTCTCTACTCCGTAGCCCACAAAAGATGGCCAAGTTGCTCGCAAATTTTAGGTAGATTTAGTTGGTAGAAGAACAGGGTGGCCTGTTTCACAGAAAGGACGTAGGAGGCAGGGGACCTAGGTTTTAATCCTGGCTCTGCTATTTGCCTGCTGGGTGACCTTGGGCAAGTCCCTTAACTTTTCTCTGCCTCAGTTTCCTCATCTATAATTTGGGGGCTCAGTGCCTGGTCTCCCTCCTCCGCAGACTGGGAGCCTCAAGTGGGACAGCAACTGACTGGATTATCTTGTAAATACCTCACTGCTTAGAACCCTGCTTGACAAAGTATTCGCTTAATCGACACCCTAATAATCATTTCCTTTCAGCGCAAGTTGACTAGTCCAGGTGACTGTTGACATTGCATTTTGCCGGCTACCAGTTTATTTTTTAAATTATTCCAGTATATTAAGCACTTTATCTATGCCCCGGGGTAGGGGCAAGATAATTAGATTAGACAAGCTCCCTCTTCTACCTAGGGCATACTCCGTTGTACAAATGAGGAAACCGAGATCTAGAAAAGTTACCTTAACCGAGATCACACAGCAGTCCGGGCAGGACTGAGATTCGATCCCAGATCTCCTAACTCCTAGTGCCGTGCTCTTTCCACAAGGCACAGTGCCCCTCTAGTTTTTATCGTTTGACATTCCAAAAATCTTGATGTGGATGGAATATCAATCAGTCGGTAGTATTTATTGAGCGCTTACTGTGTGCAGAGCACTGTACTAAGCACTTGGGAGAATGCAATACAGCAGTAATCAGACACATTCCCTGCCCACAATGAGCTTATAGTCTAGAGAAGAGATGGCTTAGTGGAAAGAGCCCGGGCTTGGGAGTCAAAGGTTGTGGGTTCTAATCCCGGCTCTGCCACTTGTCAACAGTGTGACTTGGGGCAAGTCAGTTCACTTCTCTGTTCCTCAGTTACCTCATCTGTAAAATGGGGATTAAGACTGTGAGCCCCCCGTGGGACAACCTGAATACCTTGTGTCTACCTCAGTGCTTAGAACAGTGCTTGGCACATAATAAGCACTTAACAAATACCATAATTATTATTATTAGAGGGTGGGAGACAGGTAGCAATACAAATAAATTAAAGATATGCACATAAGTGCTGTGGGACTGGCCTCTTTGAGCCCACCCTCACCTCGTACTCAATTCTCTTCGTGATCTCTTTGCAGATTCCATCAGCAGAGCCTCCCAGACGATGGCCAAGTGCGTGAAAGCCGTGACGGAGGGGGCTCAGGCGGTGGAAGAGCCGTCCATCTGCTGAGGTGTCCCGAGCGGACCTGATCCCGGGGAGCAGTTCGTTGTTCCAGATCACTCACAAAGACAAAATGCTGTTGTGATTGACCCTGCAGAGGGTCACCATGCTTCTGAATGATGCGCTCTTTTATTTAAGGCTGGGTGCCGTGCTTGTTCGGAAATTACCCGCCGCGCTCAAAGAGATGGGAACTATGGGCATCGGGAGTGTTTGGTTGTGTACAAACGACGTTAAATTAAATAGCTTGTTACGGATGCATGGGGACCTTCTTTCGGGAGAGCAACAGTTTGGTAGCCATGATCTCGTAAAAGCCAATACAAAGGAAATCTGAAATGTTAGGTGTTAATTTTGATTCATCTTCATGCTTCGTTTGTAAAAAGGTGGGATCCGAAATTACTTCTTCCTGCTGCCAAGTCTCCTAAAGCTACAAAAAGTCTCACATAAAGTTACAATTAATGGCCAATTTCATAACTATATTGGAACTATAACCTATCTGAATGGATAATTGTAATTTTTATTCAGTTTCTTCAACTCATTGCTCCTGAGAATTGGTATTCAATGAGCTTTGCTGCTATCTGCAATTTCCTCCCGGACCTACTTAGAGCATTTATTTATTTAAAGTTAAAACCTTCCTTTATAATGGAAAATTTTTTTTTGATGCCAGTGATTTCTTTCCCCTCTCCCTCCCGTCCCCCTGAACCAAAAAAGAAAACCACCCTGATAATTTAGGTCATAACAATCCTGTCATAAAAGAGAGCTCCATGGTTGAAGGAGCTACAATTTAAATTCAAATTGCAATCCTACCTCCATTATATTTTATCACAAAATCTCTGGTGTGAAGTCAACAATTTCAGAATTGAAAGACAAATACACTAATTTTCGGAGCCTTCAATTGGTAGGAGAAATAACCAAAATAGTGTATCGACCACACGGACTACAGAGTAATCTTTGTCTCAGATGAAAAAAAAATGCAGTTCCCGACCCCTTGTTCCTTGTGCTTGGCCACAAAATTGACTGCTGGTTTACAGTTTTTTTCCCCCTGCGTGTAGTGATAGAAGACATCGTTACTTTTCCTAATGTGATAGACTAGACTCTTAAGTCCTGTAATGTATCAACGGCATTTCTGCAAAAATTCATTATGCAGAACCAATCCTCTCCAACACCTGAATCCACAGATTTTTCTTTCCCAGAGTTATAATATGAAGTTGTTTAGGAAGATCACTTAACCCCTTCAGTACACCGTGTGGCTTCCTAAATGATATCTTCTTTGTCCTGTCTCCTAATTTTGCCCAACGTAAATCTGCAGATTCTCCCATGTCCTAACGACCTGTGTTGTGGAAGAAAGAGGGGGTTCTACTGGCTTGAATCCCCGGAGGAGGTACCCAGGAAGAAGCTGCTTATAGATTTTAAAAAGAACAGCCCTCCCGCCACAAATTTAGGGGAATCATGGATCGGAGAAAGATCCATGATGCAGGGGGACGGTGGGGGGAGTGTGTGTGTGTGTGGTGTCTGTGCGCACACCAATGCACACACTTCTAGGTGTGGAAATGCTTCATCCAACTCATTCTGCCAGCAGCATATGTAATTCCTGGTACGTAACCTTTGTTTTTCTACTGAGTGGAACATGGATTGGGAAAAGGAGTGGGAATTCTCTTAACCTCAAGTTTAGCCTTAAGCCTTACTATGGCATTCCCTCCCAATCCACAGATAGCGTTAGGATAGTCTCTTAGGTAAATGGACTATAAGTTCGTGTGGGTCGGGAATGTGTCTGTTGAGTGTACTCTCCCAAGTGCTTAGTACAGTGCTCTGCACACAGGAAGCGCTCAATAAATACGATTCAATGAAGAAGTAGAAGGTGTCTTTCCCATGTACATTGGGCCTTTCTTTTTCTCTGGTAATAGTGATCATCTTGCACAATAGAGTTGGAACAGCATCTGAACTGCTTAGGGCTTTGACTTAAGAGCTCACAATTAAGGGACTCCCCCATCTGCCCCCCGCCCCCAAAGTGTCCAGCATGCTGCTAGGCTTCTGGTAATGACTTAGTGGGGAAGAATATAGAAATGCTGGGATTCCTGCCCTCATGAATCAATCACGAATATTTATTGTGTTTACTGTGCAGATCACTATCCTAAATCCTTGCATAGTGAAATAATCTCTGCCCTCAAAGAGCACACCATTTAACCGACGAGGCATTGATTCATTCAATCGTATTTATTGAGCCCCTACTGTGTGCGAAGCACTGCACTGAGCACTTGGGAGAGGACAGTATAACAAACGGGCACATCCCTGTCTACAATGAGCTCACGGTCTAGAGGCAGCTATAAGGTTATTAACAGATGGGAGGGGAAAAAATAGAAAAATGAACAGGTAAGTGCTTACATGGCTATATGCTAGAGTACTACGAGAAGCAGCGTGGCTCAGTGGAAAGAGCCCAGGCTTGGGAGTCAGAGGTCATGGGTTCTAATCCCGGCTCCACGGCTTGCCAGGTGTGTGACTTTGGGCAAGTCACTTAACTTCTCTGTGCCTCAGTTACCTCATCTGTAAAATGGGGATTAAAACTGAGCCCCACGTGGGACAACCTGATCACCTTGTATCCCCCTCAGTGCTTAGAACAGTGCTTTGCACATAGTAAGCACTTAAATACCACCATTATTATTATTACTACTTCTACAGGTGGCAATAAGCCGTAGCTTGGGCTTTACCAAAGCACTAAGGAGACTACTGGATTTACTCAAGTAATTGCCTTCACCCCATACTATCTCCCCTGACATTTTTTGAGGGGGAAATAAAAGGATTAATTTTGTAAGCGGTGATGGTGATATATGCCGGGGGAGGAAGAGGCAGTCAGTGGTATTTATTGAGCGCTTATTGTGCGCAGACCACCATAATAAGCTCTTGATAGAGTACAATATAACAGTAAACAGGTACATTCCCTGTCCCCAACGAGGATTGAGACATGCTAACACTGTAGATCCTACTAGGAGGCGGGTGGATTCTGGGGTAGGAAGAGGAATAGCACTGTGGTAGTTTCCCCTTGGAAACATGCAGGGCAGAAGGGGAGGGAGAGGGTGGTAGCGATTTTGGGGGTCGGGGGGTGGTGGGGATGGACATATTACCCTGACTCATTGAGTGTCTAATATATGCATCACTAGAGAGAGAAAATAGTAGTAAATTCATTCAATAGTATTTACTGAGCACACTATGTGCAGAGCACTGTACTAAGCACTTGGAATGTACAATTCGGCAACAGATAGAGACAGTGCCCTCTTGCCTTCCTCATCCTCTCAATTTTTTTTTCTCATAGACCCCCTTATTGCTGATCTTAATTCCCCTTAATAGTCCCTGTTGGGAGTTGCAAAAAAAATGGGCTAGTTATGTGAGCCGATATGGTATATTTTCAATGGATGGAGAAATTCAAAGTCATCTTTATGACTTTACTCCAGAGGGAGGACGAAGTCCTGGGTTGGCTTTTAAAAGAATGAATACGATGACGGATGTGAATTAGAGAACGGAGAAAAAGGAAGGTCTTTCGTGCTGTAACGGATAGGGTAGGTCAATAATAATAATAGTAATTGTGGTGTTAGACACATTATGTGTCAGGCACTGTACTAAGCGCTGAGGTGGATATAAGCAAATCATGTTGCACACAGTCCCTGTCCCATGTGGGGCTTAAAGTCTCAATCCCCATTTTACAGATAAAGTAACTGAGGCCCAGAGAAGTGAAGTGACCTGCCCAAGGTCACAAAGCAGACAAGTGTCCGAGCTGGGATTAGAACCCATGACTTTCTGACTCCCGGGCCCGGACTGTATCCGCTATGCCATGAAATGAAGACCAGTCAAAGAGGAAACCAGTTTTGGTAGCACGGCTTCTCCCCCTCTAGACTGTGAGCTCGTTGTGGGCAGGGAACGTGTCTACCAACTCTGTTATAGCGTATTCTCCCAAGCGCTTAGTACAACTCACTGCATGGTAAATGTTAAAGTCATTCAATTGTATTTATCGAGCGCTTACTGTGTGCAGAGCACTGCACTAAGCGCTTGGGAAGTACAATTGGTGGATTGGCTGAGAAGACCGGGTTGGCAACCTCTTTGGACTCTCACTTTTATAGACTGATCTTCGGTATTGACCAATATATTTTACTGAGAACTGCTGTATTCCTGGAAGAGGAGTCTTCTGACAGTACAGTATAAGTTCGAAGGAAATGTCAGGAGAGAGAAAGCTAATTCTCTGTTGCTGCCAAATAGGTTCTAAAGGAGATGAAATTATTGAAGCTACTGTTGTGTGTAAATAGAGGCAGCTGCATTTGATTTCCTGCATACATTCTGGGCTAGTGTAAATTGTCAACCTTATTATCATTCAAACAAATTGCTGCCCCACAATTCTAGCTGCCAGGGAGAAGGAAAACAAAAAATGCTTAGCAACCAAAGCGGTAGGAATGAGTGTACCTTGGTAAGTTAACATTGTCATTGATGCCTTTTGTTGAGATGTCATGGGCATTGGCAGTGTCAACAATGAGGCTATAATAATTTCGAGGAGGCTGTAGCCAAAGTCAGTCGTTCCACTTCCGAGGTGATAAAGTCCAATTTTCAGTTGGGTCATCTTAAAGGCTACTCCTGCCCCCACTATCTTTTTGTAAGTTTCATGTTTATGCTAGGTGCTATTGAATTGTACTTTCCCAAGCGCTTAGTACAGTGCTCTGCACACAGTAAGCGTTTAACAAATACCACTGAATGAATGAATGTGATTGAAATATTCTGTTGGAATGTGATCTTGTGGAATGCTTTGGGTAAGGTAAAGGTCTTTGGGAAAAGAAGGAAATACTTGAATTCACACACAAACAACTTTGTAATTAATATTCTCCTTGAGATCATTTTCTAACATCAATTTTTAAGACTCCTAAGAACTCTCCTTACCAATGGAAGAATGATCTCTCTGTGGATACAAGTGAGTGTGTACTAATGCCAAGATTATCCTCAGCGCTCTTGGATTCCTATCTTCAGTTCAAGTCCTAGTGCCTTCAGTCGATGAGTGGCACTTACTGAGCGCTTACCGTGTGCAGAGCACCATACTAAACCCATGGGAGAGTACAACATGAGTTGTTAGACACGTTCCCTGCTCACAGTGGTACTTGCTTCTCGTGACTGGACTCACTTGTGACAGCCATTACAAATGTGTAATGCCTAAGCAAGCAATGAAAACCTCAAATTACAGGATTTCTCCTTTTCCAACATACTGCCTGAGACTTTTAACTCATTTGTAAAATCAATTGGTTGATTGACATAGAGAAGTAGCGTGGCTTAATGGAAAGAGCACGGCCTTGGGAGTCAGAGGTCATGGGTTCTAATCTAATCCCGGCCCCGCCACTTGTGAGCTCTGTGACTTTGGGCAAGTCGCTTAACTTCTCTGTGTCTCAGCTACCTCATCTGTAAAATGGAGATGAAGACTATGAGGCCCACATGTGACAACCTGATTACCTTGTATCCCCCCGCAGCGGTTAGAACAGTGCTTGGCACATAGTAAGCGCTTAACAAATACCATCATTATTATGTGAACTGGCATAGTCAAGGGAAGTTAGCGTTTTCTGTGAATTAGGGTTACTTTGGAACCAGTTTATTTGCAGAGTGAAACAAGTCTTGAAAAAATAGAGAAGCAGTGTGACATAGTGGAAAGACCATGGGCTTGGGAGACAGAGATCGTGGGTTCTAATCCAGGCTCCACCACGTGTCAGCTGAGTGACTTTGGGCAACTCACCTAATTTCTCTATGCCTCAGTTACCTCATCTGTAAAAATCGGGATTAAGACTGTGAGACAACCTGATAACCTTGTATCTCCCCCAGTGCTTAGAACAATGCCTGGCACATAGTAAGTGCTTAACAAATACCATCATTGTTATTATTATTATTAATATGTTATTATTAATGATGGTATTTGTTAAGGGCTTATTATGTACCAGGCACTGTACTAACCACTGGGGTGGATACAAGCAAATCGAGTTGGACACAGTCCCTGTCCCACTGGGACTCACAGTCTCAATCCCCATTTTACAGGTGAGGTAACTGAGGCCCAGAGAAGTGAAGTGACTTGCCCAAAGTCCCACAGCAGACAAGTGGTGGAGTTGGAATTAGAACCCATGATCTTCTGACGCCCAGGCCCGGGTTCTATCCACTATGCGACGCTGCTTCAAACATGGTAACACATCAGTGGACAGTCTTTGTGTGTGGATAATCTGTTCAGGAGTGTCAGCCCCCCTCAGCCATCAATTAATAGTATTTAGTGAGTTTTACTTTGTGTGAGACACTGTACTAAACACTTCAGAAAGTACAATAGATCGATAGACATGATCCCTCTCCACAAGGAGCTTACAGTCTACATCTCAGTCACTCTCATCCTCTTAGGGATATTTCAGCAACAATGGTGTCCTCTTCAAATGCATAGGACAGTGCTACAGATACATATTTGTACCCGAAGATGAATAATGATGATAGTTGTATTTAAGTGCTTACTAATGTACCATGCACTGTACTAGGCACTGGGGTAGATACAAGATAATTAGGTCCAAGGTAAGGTTCCCACTCTAAGCAGGCGAGAGTACAGGTATTGAATCCCCATTTTGTAGATGAGGTAACTGATGCTAAGATAAGTGAAGTGACTCACCCAAGTTCCCACAGCAGACGTGTGGCGGAGCCAGGATTAGAACCCAGCTCCTCTGACTCCCAGGCCTGTGCTCTTTCCACTCTTTTCCACCTCACTATAACCAAATAATATGTTGATTCTCTTTCACTTGCCCCAACCCTTAGTACCTAGTAGCTGGTTAATACCAAGATAATAATTGTTGTAATATTATTCAGCACTATCAGCCAGACGCTATCTGTCCTGTCTATTAATCTCTCTCCTGAGCTGTCAGCTTCACCCCCATTATCCTACAGGAAGCCAGCCAGGTTATCTAATAATGAAGTTATTAGCACTGAGTGATGCATCGGTTCCAATTCCAGGGGGACTGAAGGAGGGTGGGAGGGAGGCAGGAGGGAGCCTATCCAGAGTTCCCTGAAAGGTCAGTAAAAATAATTAGAAAATATGACAGATTGCTTGAACATTTCTTGAACGGCATTTAAGTGCTTACGATGAGGAGCAGCATGGTGTATTGGAGAGAGCCCGGGCCTGGGAGTCGGAAGGTCATGGGTTCTGATCCTGGTTCCACCACTTGTCTGCTCTGTGATCTTGGGCAAGTCACTTAAATTCTCGGTGCCTCAGTTCCCTCACCTGTAAAATGGGGATTGAGACTGTGAGCCCTAAGTGGGACAGAGACTGTGTCCAACCCTATTAGCTTGTATCTACCCCAGAGCTAGACAGTGCCTGGCACAGAGTAAGTGCTCAACAAATACCATCATTAATTAATTCATGTGCTAGGCACTATACTAAGTACTAGGGTAGATAGAAGATAATCAGGTTGGACACAGTCCATGTCCCACATGGGACTCACAGCCTTAATCCCCATTTAACAGAGGAGGTAACTGAGGCACAGAGAAGCTAACCATTGTTGACTTCTGTGAACACTTTGTCAGAAACCATGAGGCATTTATTAACGCCTATGTAAAAATTAGAGATGGTGACATCGAGCTGTAAACATATCATTATAGGCAGTTAAGAACTGAGCAAACAAGTACACACTATGAACATTAATTTCTTTGTTGTGAAAGCATGCTCAGATATTTAAAAGATATTATAATGGCTAAAGCTCTCTCTGCAGAGGAAGATGAGGATGGCAGAATGGTCGAGGAGCCTGGGAGGTGACTGAAGAACTGAAGGACTGTGGAAGATCCATTTTGTCCAGGTGGGTGATTCTACCAAGAAAAAATTCAACACGGCAACAAGAATGATGGTAAAGATTGCCCCATTTAACCAATCTATCAGTGGTATTTACTGAGCGCTTACTGAGTGCAGAGCACCGTGCTGAGCACTTGGAAGAGTACAATGCAATAGAATTGGTAGACATGATCCTTGCCCACAAGGAGCTTACAGTCTGGACAGGGAGCCAGACATTGAAATAAATACACGCAGGGGAAATGTCAGGGTTTAAGGTTCTGTTCTGTGGGGCGAATATCAGGTGGTAAAAGGGGAAATTTCCAAGTGCATAGGGGACGTAGAAGGGAGAGGGAGTAGGGGAAATTAGGGCTTCATTAGGAAAGGCCTCTTGGAGGAAATGTGATTTTAGGATGGCTTTGAAGAGGGGGAGAGTGAAGGTAATAATCATCGTGGTATTTGTTAAATGCTTATTATATGCCAAGCACTGTACTGAGTGCTGGGATAGATATAGGAGAATCAGGTCCCACATGGGGCTCACAGAGTAAGTAGGAGAGAGAACAGGTATAGAATCCCCATTTTACAGATGAGGCAATTGAGGCGCAGAGACGTTAAGTGACTTGCCCACGGTCACAGCAGGCAAGTGGCAGAGCCAGGATGACAACCCGGGGCCTCTGACTCCCAGGCCCGGGCTCTTTCCATTAGAGGGAGGATGTGGGCAAATAGGTGGCAGATAGATGAGGTCGAGGCAGTAAGTTGGAATTAGACAGGCCAAGAGTGAGGGGGAGAGGAGTGAGGATAAATAGCCAAGAGAGAGTTGGGTGCCTTAAAGGAGTTTCTGTTTGATGTGGGGGTGGATGGACAATCACTGGAGGATTCTGAATGGCCGGTTGTTTAGTTTTTTCTTTTCTTTTAGGGGAATGGCCTGGGCAGCAGGTTGAAGTAAGAAGTACAGTGGGAAGAGATAGGAGGCAGGGAGCTCAGCAAGGAAGCTGATGCAGTAGTCAAGGCGGCCTAGGATAATCATTTCATGGTATTTGTTGAGTGCTTACCCCCTGCACAGAGAGCTGTCCTAAGCGCTTGGGAGAGTACAGTACATCAGAGTTGGTAGACACGACATCTGCCCTCAAGGAGCTCAGAGCCTAGAAGAGGAGCTTACAGGTTGGATCGGGGTGGTAGCCGTTCGGATGGAGAGGAAAGGGCAGATCCTACAGTTGTAGAGACGGTAGAATCCCAGGGACTTAGTGACAGATTGAATATGTGGGTTGAATGAGAGAGTTGAGCAGTTGAAGATAATGCCAAGGTTCTGGGTTTATGAGACAGGGTGGTGGTGACTGGATCTGGATCTGGGGATCCCCGGACTTATTTATCGGGAAGCCCCTGGAAGGGATAGGAGGGCCCTGTCTTTCTGGCCTGTAGTAGGGCTCCTAATCAGAATGATGGCCCCATTAAAGCTAGAGATGCATCTCTTCCTCTCTCTCTTTTCCTCTCTTTTCTCTACCCCACTGTCCCGGTCTCCCTCCCTCTTTTCCCCCCACAAATATATTCATTCTCATTGCCTCTCTCTCCCTCTTTCCTTCCTTCTCCCTTTCTCCCCCTTCTCTCTCTCTCTCTGCTCTCTCCCCCTTTCCTTCTCCCTTCCCCCTTCCCTCTCTGTTTCCTAAAGTAAACGTTGCTTGGGCCACTGTCTCTGATCATTTGATTGACTCAGAACTGGCTTCAGGGTGGTGATTAGCTTGAAAAGATAGACCATAGAAAAGACAAGAGTCTAAGCAGGAATAGGAACAGAGAAAAGGACAGCTGGGGGGTAGCCCTGCTCCCCCTCCCTTTGATGCCATAGAGATTCCTCTTGACAAAAATCCAACTGTAGAGGGAGTAATTGCTATTTCAACATCTGTCTTCCCAGTGGTTCCTAAGCTCCTTGTGGGCAGGGATCATGTCTACCAAATCTTTGGTATCGTACTTCCCAAGTGCTTTTGGATCATCTTTCCACAAAAGCGTTCAGAACCTGTCACCCCACTCCTCAGAAATCAATCAATCAATCGTTCTTATTGAACGCTTACTGTGTGCATCTCCAGTGGTTGCCCATCCACCTCCATATCAAACAAAAACTCCTCACTATTGGCTTTAAAGCAGTCCATCACCTTGCCCCCTCCCACCTCCCCTCGCTACTCTCCTTCTACAACCCAGCCCCCACGCTTTGCTCCTCCAGTGCCACTAACCTCACTGAGCCCCTGTCTCGCCGCTGGCCCTGGCCCATGTCCAGCCTCTGGCCTGGAACGCTCTCCCTGCTCAAATCTGACAATTAGTCTCCCCTCCCCGTCAAAGCCTTATTGAAGACACATCTTCTCCAAGAGTCCTTCCCAGACTAAGCCCTACTTTTCCTCATCTCCCACTCCCTTTTGCATCACCCTGGCTTGCTCCTTTGGCTCTCTCCCCCGCCCCCCACCAGCCCCACAGCACTTATTTATATACTTGTAATTTTATTTATCTGTATTGATGTCTGTTTCCCCACCTCTTGACTGGGAGCTCACTGTGGGCAGGGAATATCACTGTTTATCATTGTATTGTACTTTCCCAAGCAGTTGGTGCAGTGCTCTGCACACAGTAAGCGCTATAATGAATACGACTGAATGAATGAATGAATGCACCGTACACATTAAGCAGTCAGTAAATAGTAGGGATTGCTGCTGGAGGCGGAGCATAGTTAGGAACAATGACAGAGGAAGGGGCAGGGGCTAGAGCAGAGATACCAAGCCGCAGACTGTGTAGTGGGGCTCCTACTTTACTAGAATATTGCAATTTCATGAACCTGCGATTCTCAATCTCATATTTGGATGAGAGCGTTAATATCTCCTGGAAAGTGAGGTTTAAGGAAAGTTGATCTCATTTGTTCAAACCATTTACATAAATTGCTAGGAGACAGGCATCCGGTTCCTTCGATAGCAGATTTCAGTCTTTCGAGGTCCATAAGGATATTGGAATAGAAAGTTTTCCATTAAAGCCGCTTCCTCCCCTCTTGCCTTGTGGTGGAACTGAATATCTGCAGAAGAATACAGGGCACAGAAAAATGAAATCCTCTTACAAAGGGAGCAGAAACCTTTACACCAGATAAGTTGTGGCTGAGATCACCGAGGCGTGGGTTGGGTTGTTACTGATAATTGCTTTACAATCTACTCCTACCCGAGCTGAGATTGTGCCAGACCATTGTTGCAGGACTGTACAGGCCCTCCGATGGTAATATCCTGATGTGAGCCCAATTACTGCCAAGGAGCCAATGATGAGCAGGGGCGAGCGGAATTAGGTTGGGACTGAACTTCTCACCCTGGGAGAGGAATGAACTCTTCCAACACACTCAAAGAGGAGCCTGGGGGAGGAATTTAATCAATTGATCAATCAATCCATTTACTAAATGGGATGGGGGCCCAGGGCTCTGGGGAGTTTAGAGCCTTTCACGGGAGGACTTTGCTCAACCTGGCTCATGTGGTCTGACAATATGGAGAACATCCCTTCAATTTGGATCAGTCATACCAGTAACTCCTGGCTCATGTGGTCTGACAATATGGAGAACATCCCTCCAATTTGGATCAGTCATACCAGTAACTCTCCAACTCTCCCATAGATTGTAAACTCCTTGAGGGCAGAAATCAGTCACTCAGTAGTATTTACTGAGTGCTTACTTGTGTGCAGACCACTGTACTAAGCACTTGGGGGAGAAGCAGCATGGTCTAATGGATAGAATGTGGGCCAGGGAGTCAGAAGGACAGGGGGTTCTAATCCCATCTGTGTGACTTGGGGCAAGCCACTTTCTTTCTGTGGGCCTCAGTTGGCTCAACTGTAAAATGGGGATTGAGACTGTGAGCTCCACGTGGGGCAGGGACTGTGTCCAATGTGATTTGTCTGTATCTACCCCAGTGCTTAAAACAGTGCCTGGCACATAGTAATAATAATAATTCATTCATTCATTCAATAGTATTTATTGATCGCTTACTATGTGCAGAGCACTGTACTAAGCGCTTGGAATGTACAAATGGGTAACAGAGACAGTCCCTGCCCTTTGACGGGCTTACAGTCTAGTCGGGGGAGACAGACAGACAAGAACAGTGGCAATAAATAAAATCAAGGGGAAGAACATCTTATTAAAACAATAACAAATAAATAGAATCAGGGTGATGTACATCTCATTAACAAAATAAATAGGGTAATGAAGATATATACAGTTGAGTAGACGAGTACAGTGCTGAGGGGATGGGACGGGAGAGGGGGAGGAGCAGAAGGAATAATAATAGCGATGGTATTTAAGTGCTTACAATGTGCTAAGCACTGTTCTAAGCCCTGAAAGCTTAACAAATACCATCATTATCATTATTATTATTGATAGATGAGATGGGGGCACAGTGAGTAAGCTAGGGCTTAGATGAGTGGAGTGTGTGGGCCGGTCTGTAGAAGGAGATCAGTGAGGTGAGGTAGGAGGGGAAGAGTTGATCGTAAGGCATTTGTTTGAGGTGGATGTGGATGGACAGCCATTTGGAGGTTCTTGAGGAGTGGAGAGACATGGACTGAATATTTTTGTAGAAAAAGGATCCATGCGACAGAATGGAGTATGAACGGAAGTGGGGAGAGAGAAAAATCAGAGAGGTCAACAAGAAGGCAGATGTAGTAGTCAAGGCAGAACAGAAGTGGTTGGATCAGCGTGGTAGCAGTTTGGATGGAGAATAAAGGGTGGATTTTAGAAATGTGAAGGTAGAACTGACAGGATCTGGTGACGGACTGAATATGTGGGTGGAATGAGAGAGATGAGTTGAGGATCCCGCCGAGGTTATGGGCTCATGAGACAGGGAGGATAGTGGTACTGTCTACAGTGATGGGAAAGACAGAGGGAGGACAGTTTGAGTGGGAAGATAAGGAGTTCGGTTTGGGACACGTTCACCTTGAGGTGTCGGCAGAACATCCAGGTAGAGATGTCCTGAAGGCAGGAGGAAATGCGAGACTGCAGGGAAGGAGAGAGGTCAGGGCCGGAGGTGTAGATTTGGGAATCATCTACGTAGAGATCTTCTCCACCAATAAGAGACCTTCCAAATTATGATGCCCATCAATTCATCGATCAGTGGTATTTACTGAGCAGTTACCGCTTGCAGAGCGCTTGGCAGAGTTCAGGACGATAGAGATGGTAGACAGCGTGGCTTAGTGGAAAAAGCATGAGTTTAGGAGTCGGAGGTCATGGGTTCTAATCCCAGCTCTGCCACTTGACAGCTGTGTGACTTTGGGCAAGTCACTTAACTTCTCTGTGCCTCAGCTCCCTCATCTGTAAAATGGGGATTAAGACTGTATGCCCTATGTGGGACAACCTAATTACCTTGTATCCACCCCAGTGCTTAGAACAGTGTTTGGCACATAGTAAGCACTTAACAAATTACCATCATTATTATTATTATTATTATATTCCCGGCTCACATGGAGCTTATAGGCTAGAGAGATGCACTTCATAGCCCCTTTCATCAGTGGTCTGAAGCAGTAGCATCATCATAAATCAATCATTCATATTTATTGAGTGCCGAATGGGTGCCGAGCAGTGTCCTAATCCCTTGGGAGAGGACAATAGAATTAGGAGACACAAACCCTGCCCTTAAGGGTCTTACATTTGAATGGCATTATAACACCATCATAAGTATCCTCACCAACAGCATTTAATGAGCAGCTACTGAGAGTGAAGAGCACTGTACTGGGCTCCTAGAGAACATATAATAGGAATCAAAGACATGATCCTTGCACTGGAGGACCTTTAGGGTAAAGAAGGAGACAAGTGGACACATGCTAGGCCCGGATTTTTAATTTTCATTAACATTTTTTCACTTGCTTATAGCCTAAAGGGTTGAAGACCTGTTTTCTAGTCTTACAGGTTATTGGCACTTAGACCTGAGCTTATCTGAATAAACACCCAATAACTCCAACTAGCAAGTGAAGACAGAATAAGGGCATGACCACATTTCTCTCATTGTCCCTAATCTGTGGATAGTTTTTGGTCACTCAAGAATACTTTATGACTTCATTTATTTCCAAGTAGCTACCACTTAACTCCCTCCCAGAGAATTACTGGGTAATGTTGAGCAGGATTTCCAAGAGTCCAAAAATCATCATCATCATAATAATAATGATAATAATGATATTTAAGTGCTGATTATGTACTATGTGCTAAGTACCGGGGTAGATAATAATCAGAGCAGACACAGTCTCTGCCCCATGTGGGGATCCTGGTATAAGTAGGACGAAGAAAATGTGAAATTCCATAGATGCGGAATTCTCTTTTATTTCACTGCTCTTCCCCCTTTTCCCAAATAGTTCCAAACAGAAAGGACACCCTAATTGTCCTACGTTTACAGAGTTTAATTAGCACTTCTGAAATTGGCAGCTCATAACCCTGGCGTGCTTCGACTTGGCTCTTCAAAGTCCTGGCCACTCTGGTTTGTCATTCCAGTTACAGAAGTAAAATCAAATCTGCATTTTTGACTGTCAATGACTTAAAATGTCACAAACCTTTACCGCTTCCAACAAGTCTTCCCTGCTGAATTCCCAGCTTCCCAAATCCTGTAAACCCATCAAGATATCTTTCTCTTCCCCTTAGGTACACTTAGGGCTTTCTGTGTATATGTTTATCCAGTTGTACATAGCATTATTTATTTGTAGTACTCTATTTGTAAACACTTTTATGTCGGTTTCTGCTTTTAGAGTTTAACCCCTTGTGGGGAGGGAATCTGTCACTTTGTTTTCTATTTCCCAAGCATTTAGTACAGTACATTGCACTCACTGGACATTCAATAATGGCAATTTTTTTCTACCACACCATCACTACTGCTATTACTGCTGTTATTAATATTAATCAGTCATATTTACTGAGAGCTTGTTTCTATTATTATTGTATTTGCTAAGCACTTACTATGTGCCAGGCACTGTATGAAGCCCTGGGATAGATACAAGCAAATTGGGTTGTACACAGTCCCTGACCCACGTGGGGCTTGCAGTCTCAATCCCCATTTTACAGATGAGGTAACTGAGGCATAGAGAAGTGAAGGGGCTGCCCCTAGGTCACACAGTAGGCAAGTGGCGGAGCCGGGTTTAGGACCCAAGGCCTTCCGACTCCCAGGCCCGTGCTCTATGATACTATGTATAAAGCCCTGTACTACGTGCTTGGGAGAGTACATTACAGCGATTATTACTGTTAATACTATTACCACTACTAGTCAGTCTATCATATTTATTGAGCGCTTACTGTGAGCAGAGCACTATACTCAGCACTTGGGAGATTATAACAGATACATTCCCTGGCCACAATGAGTTTACAGTCTAGTCTCCTATCATTATTACTGCTATTCATTCATTCAATGGTATTACTGATTTATTATTTTCATGCAGCATTCATTCATGCAATAGTATTTATTGAGCGCTTACTATGTGCAGAGCACTGTACTAAGTGCTTGGAATGTACAGTTCGGCAACAGATAGAGACAATCCCTGCCCATTGACGGGCTTACAGTCTGATCGGGGGTGACAGAGACAAAAACAGTAGCAGTAAACAGAATCAAGGGGATGTACATCTCATTAACAAAATGAATAGGGTAATAAAAATATATACAAATGTGCAGATGAGCACAGTGATGAGGGGAGGGGAAGGGAGAGGGGGAGGAGCAGAGGGAAAGGGGGGGAAAAGGGGGCTTAGCTGAGGGGAGGTGAAGGGTGGGGCAGAGGGGCAGCAGAGGGAGCAGAGGGAAAAGGGGAAGCTCAGACTGGGAAGGCCTCTTGGAGGAGGTGAGCTCTCAGTAGGGTTTGAAGAGGGGAAGAGAATTAGTTTGGGGGAGGTGAGGAGGGAGGGCATTCCCGGACCGCGGGAGGCCGTGGGCCAAGGGTCGACGGCGGAATAGGTAAGAATGGGGAACGGTGAGGAGGTGGGCAGCAGAGGAGCGGAGCCTGCGGGGTGGGCAGTAGAAAGAGAGAAGAGAGGAGACGTAGGAGGGGGCAAGGGGATGGAGAGCCTCGAAGCCTAGAGTGAGAAGTTTTTGTTTCGTGCGGAGGTTGATGGGCAACCACTGGAGGCTTTTAAGAAGGGGAGTGACATGTCCAGAGCATTTCTGCATGGCCTAGTGGGAAGAGCATGGGCCTGGGTCAGAAGGTCATGGGTTCTAATCCCGGCTCCGCTGCTTGTCTGCTGTTTGACCTTGGGCAAGTCACTTCACTTCTCTATGCCTCAGTTCCCTCATCTGTAAAATGGAGGTTAAGCCTGTGAGCACCTCATGGGACAGAGGCCGTGTCCAACCCAATTATCTTGCGTCTACCCCTGCACTTAGAACAGTGCCTGGCACATAGCGCTTAACAAATACCATGATTATTATTATTTATTGAACTCTTACTGTGTGCACAGCACTGTAATAAGAGCTTAGGAGAGTACAATATAACAACAGACACATTCCCTGATGTTACTACCACTTCTACCAATATTATTATTATTACTGCGACAATGCTAATACTCCGCTCTGTCTAATAAACTTCCAGGACTGATCGGGCTGTGTTTCAGTCCCTACAAAGCAGAAATGTAAGATCTCATCATCTATTGACCCCCGGCACTTCTTGCATGACACCTTGAGCCAGGCACCTCCGAGGGACTTAGATGTGCCTCGTTGCTGGAGGGGAAGGTGGGAGAATTGCCGAATTGTACATTCCAAGCGCTTAGTACAGTGCTCTGCAAATAGTAAACGCTCAATAAATACTACTGAATGAATGAGAAGCCAAACTCCGTGATCCCCTGTGTTCTCAAAGCTCAGATACGGCAGCCCCAATTTAGAGGGGCCCGAGACCGTGGGTTCATGAGCCTAAACAAATATTCCGCTTGGGAGAAAAACTTCCCCAAGCCCCATGGGTACTTGCGCCTCCGAGAGTTTGCAGCCTATTTTTCAGAGCAACTAGCTGGAGATGTGTGCTGGCAGTCCACGATCTGGTTTTGAAGATTTGGCTTCAAAGCGGCTGGTTGAGGGCTTCCTGGCAGTTTTGTTCACTGGGAGAGTGTAGCCTCCCGCCTGGCTCCTCTGTGGGCCGCGGTCACGCACGACTGCCACCCGCCACCAGTCGACAGGCGTCTGACGGCCCGGGCTCAGTGAGGGTTTGAGCTCGATCCGCTCTGCCAGTCAGGGTCCGTGCTGGCGAATGGGTCCCGGGCCGACCCTTAACCGGGCTTGGTTCCGCCTTGGCCCCAGAAACCAGCTTCTTTTGTCGTTTTTTCATGGGACTCGTCCAGTGCTTCCTCTGTGCCTGGCACTGTACTAAGTGCTGGGCTTAGATATCCCGTTATTGGGCAGGGATGGTCTCTATCTGTTGCCGAACCGTACATTCCAAGCGCTTAGTACAGTGCTCTGCACATAGTAAGCGCTCAATAAATACCATTGAATGAATGAATGAAGATCATTAGGAAGGACATGGTCCCTTTCCCACATGGGGCTCGCAGTCTAAGTGAGAGAACGGTATTGGATCCCCATTTTCCAGATGAGGAACCTGAGGCATAGAGAAGTGGGGTGATTTGCTCTAGGTCATAAAGCGGGTATAAGGGGCAGAGTCGGAATAAGAACCCATGACCTTCTGGTTGTCAGGCCGTGCTAAAGGTGCTGAGCCAGCGGGAGTCTGCCACTCTTCCTGTTGCTGCTGCTCCTCCTCCTCCTACCTCAGCCTACAGCATATCTTCTAATGCGGCCATGCCACCTCTGGAATCTGCAGAACTAAACCATGTGATAGCAGCATGTTCATTCAGTCACTGAGCTCCCCTTTTCCCTCTGCTCCCTCTACCCCCCTTCACCTCTCCGCAGCTAAGCCCTCTTTTCCCCCCTTTCCCTCTGCTCCTCCCCCTCTCCCTTCCCCTCCCCTCAGCACCGTACTCATCCACTCAACGGCATATATCTTCATCACCCTATTTATTTTGTTAATGAGATGTACATCACCTTGATTTTATTTATTTGCTATTGTTTTAATGAGATGTTCATCCCCTCGATTCTATTTATTGCCATTGTTCTTGTCTGTCCGTCTCCCCGATTAGACTGTAAGCCCGTCAGTGGGCAGGGACTGTCTCTATCTGTTACCGATTTGCACATCCCAAGCGCTTAGTACAGTGCTCTACACATAGTAAGCGCTCAATAAATACTATTGAATGAATGAATGAACGTTTATTGAGCTCTTACTGTATGCAGAGCACTGTACTAAGCGCTTGGGAGAATACAAGCATACACTGACTCTTTCCAGTCCTCCAAAAGGAATATAGCCCAATTCCAAATGTAGCAGAAAGAGCAGCGTGGCTCAGTGGAAAGAGCCCGGACTTAGGAGTCAGAGGTCACGGGTTCAAATGCCGGCTCCGCTGCTTGTCAGCTGTGTGACTTTGGGCAAGTCACTTAACTTCTCTGTGCCTCAGTTACCCCATCTGTAAAATGGGGATAAAGACTGTGAGCCCCACGTGGGACAACCTGATTACCTTGTATCCTCCCCAGCGCTTAGAACAGTGCTTTGCACATAGCGCTTAACAAATGCCATCATTATTACAAAGTACCAATGTAACAGAAACATTCCCTGCCCTCAGTGAGCTTACAGTCTAGAGTTCACAGTTATGTGCCCAAGGATGAACCAGAAAGAGTGGGGACTGGGAGGAAAGAAAGGAGAGATTTCTGGCTCCTCTCCTCCTCCCCTCTTTCTCCTAACACCTGCCTTAAGTAGTTTGTGCAGCCACACACCCGATCATTCATTCAATCGATTTATTGAGCGCTGACTGTGTGCAGAGCACTGTATTAAGTGCTTAATACAGCGGATCCACCATCACCCAATTTCTCCATGCATCATCTTGCCACTGTCATAGACAGAAAGCAAGGCCGGATAGACCTAGTAATAGCATTGCCTCTATTCTTATTTTTCTGATAATCGACCTAGATTTTCCTTTGATTAATGTTGTTCTATTATTCCACTACCCTGAATGATTTTCCTTCCTGCGACATCTCAGATCGTCAATCAAGTTTGGGCAGAAGTCCAGCTGAGTTTGTTTTTTTTTTCTCGTAGTTGGCATGGATTTAGGAAATTTTCACCAGTGTGAAAGAGCATTTTCCAACTTGGAAATGAGCATATTCTGAATTATGTCCTGAAATAAGAATGCACATTTCTTTGTGCTGCTGAGGCAGATGGTTCTAGATAGCCCAATTCTGCAGATGAAATGAGAGTGGAGCCTGTTTTTTTTTTTGGATGAGCGTGGAATGTGCTGATGTTCCAGGGACATCCAGATTGAGTTCAGTTGTGAGTAACACCACCTGCCTCCTAGCTGGAGGGCTAGTTTTAATAATTATGGCATTTGTTAAGCGTTTACTATGTGCCAAGCACTGTACTAAGTGCTTGTTCTGAGTGAGAGTAGAACTTTTCCATAATTTTGGAAAAGCCATTGACTAGACCCCAAAAGGCCCCCAGGGCCTCATTCCATCTTGTTTATAATTCATTCATTCAGTCCTGTTTATTGAGTGCTTACTATGTGCAAAGCACTGTACTAGGCACTTGGGAGAGTACAATACAAACAACAAACAGACACATTCCCTGCCCACAACGAGCTCACAGTCCAGAGGGGGAGACAGACATTAATGTAAGTTAATAAATAGATAAGTAAATAAATAACAGATATATACAGATATATTCATATGTGCTGTGGGGATGGGAGGGAGGATGAATGAAGGAACAAATATGAGTGGCACAGAAGGGAGGGGGAGAGGAGGAGAGGAGGGCTTAGTCAAGGAAGGCTTCTTGGAGGAAATGTGCCTTCAGTAAGTGGGGGAGAGCAATGATCTGTTTTGGAAGCCGGCTGGGACCTGCATTCTCTCTGGGACGGGGTGTTGTAATAAATCAATTACTTTATTAAACCATTTACTTCAACTGCCATGTGACCCACTTAAATACTCTCTAATGCTTGAAGTAATGGCCCATTATATAGTCAAATGAGTTCTGTCAAAGCTTTTTCAAGAGTGGTACGATAGATCAATCAATCAGTCTGTTGTATTTATTGCTCTTCTTCCTTCCTCTCAGGAAGGGATGGCAAATGACATAGCGCTGATCTGGCCTGGCTTCAGACTGCTCTCCCCATAGATTGGCCCAGAGCTATGTGCCAAACACAGAATCGAAAAGGCAATGGAGGCTGTGAGGCAGCATAGCTAGTGGAAGGAGCGGGGGATTAGGAGTCACAAGATCTGAGTCCTAACCTCACCTTCGCCTCTGGCATACTGTGTGCCTCAGCTTCTCATCTGTAAAATGGGGATAAGGTATTTGCTCGACCTCCCTCATAAACCGGAAGGGCCATGTGTGACAGAAAATCCAGTTATCTTGCACCTAAATGCTTGGCTCATTTTAAGGACTTTATAAATGCCACAGTAATTATTATTATTCCATGGACAGTTCAGAGCTCAAGAGTAAAGTAATTTTTTTAACCAACACTGATCTACACTGTTTTTTCTCTTGCTGTTGGTTGGTTTATTTTCAAGACATCATCAATATCGCTTTTCATTTCTAATTCTTTTCCGTAAAAGGGGGACAAGTAACCGGTTCTTCAATCAATCAAGAGATGGGTGGTATTTATGAAGCACTTACTATGAGCCAAATACTGTACTAAGTAAGCACTTGGTAAAGTACAATACAATAGGTAGTATTGCACTTTTAGGTTGTAAGTCCACATGAGAAAAGGACTTTGATCTGATCTTGTATCCAACCTAGTGTTTGGCTCCTCATAAGCACTTAATAAATGGCACAATTAATATAAACACAAATAAATCCATAGGAACTTTGCATTACACACTCTTCTTGTCTGTCCATCTCCCCCGATTAGACCGTAAGCCCGTCAAACGGCAGGGACTGTCTCTATCTGTTGCCGACTTGTTCATCCCAAGCGCTTAGTACAGTGTTCTGCACATAGTAAGCGCTCAATAAATACTACTGAATGAATCTTTTTTATTGTAATTGTTAAGAATTTACTACGTGCCAGGCACTGTCCTAAGCAGTGGGGTAGATACAAGGTAATCAGGTTGGGCACAGTCCCTGTCCCACATGGAGTTCACAGTCTTAATCCCCATTTTACAGATGAGGAAACTGAGGCCCAGGGAAGTGAAGTGACTTACCCAAAATCACAGAGCAGACAAGAGGCGGAGTCGGGATTACAGACCTCTGAGCTTTGATGTTCCCAGCTTGGCTGCCTGGAGCCAACCGGGACCTTTCCTTTCTGGTTCTCATGAGCGCTTTTCTGGCTCTCTTGCAGTGTAGCGTAAGTGAGGGGGAGTCCCTGGAGGATCCAGACGCGCTCCTGGGGCATGTGGCGGCGGACACTGAGCCGGGCGGAAGGCGGACTTTTCTTTTTCCTTTGGGCTGGTGTCCCCCGCTCCCCGGCCCTTTCCCTTTCCCCTGACCCTCCGTGCACTCCTCCCACACCCAAACTAGCATCCAAAGCCCTTTGTTCCTCTTTTCTCCTCTGGACTTGGCAGGCTAAATAAGTTTGTTCAAAGTGGAGTGGGGTGAAGGCAGAGGGAGGGGAGCTTCACCCTTGGGGATGAAAAGATGTGGGGCAAGAGGATGGCTAGCCTGGAAGCTCCTGGAGGGTGGGGATCATGTCTACTAATCCCTAATGCGGTCTTCCCAGTGGGGAGTACAGTGCCCCGTCCTCAGGTGTTCAACGAATGCCACAGATGGACCGATTGGAGACAAGAAAATTTGAAGGGAACAGGTGACAACCCCAGAAGCGGGAAAAGGGCAAGAGCAGGGTCTGAGAGGAGCGGGGCAGTAGGTCCTAGCCATTGAGAGCTCCATAGGTCACTAGTGAAAGAAACTTTGACCTCATCTAGCTGTCACAGGATGGGGAATTTCCCAGTGGTCTGCTTGACTCCAAACAGTCAGAACAGGAGAAGATTTTGGCTTAAAACTCAAATTCTACAAGGAGGAATGGAAACAGCCTTGACCAGTTTTTTAATCCAAATTTTCAAGGGGTGGAGGTAGAGAAAGCCAGAGGGACTTATTTGTACTGATGCCTGTTTGCTCGTTTTGATGTCTGTCACCTCTCCCCCCTCCCCCCCACCCAAGACTGTAAGCCCGCTGTGGGCAGGGATTGTGCCTATTTCTGTATTGTACTTTCCAAGCGCTAGTACAGTGCTCGGCACACAATAAGCGCTCAATAAATATGGTTGAGTGAATGGATGATTGAATGAACCCAGGTCCTACTGACTCCTAGGCCTGTGCCCTATCCATTAGGCCACGCTGCTTCCTCATTTGATCTTTGAGAAATTCATTCTGAATAAGCTGTTGAACAGCCTGATTTCCAGTACAACTACACCCCTTCACCTGCAGGAATTCTAGATAAGTCAATCCGATTCTCATTTCTCAGGAAGACGCTGACGTCTGCTGGGTTGAAAGGTTACTAGTAGTTGACGGATGCAAAGCGAGCTGGGATTTGTTTCTTAGACATTTTCTATTATCTAGCCACCCATGTGGAAGTGAGTAATCATTGAGAACTTTGAGCGGAGTCCAGACCGCTCTCTGCCGCTTTGCAGTTTCAAGTCATTCTTCATGAGGCTGAATAGGAGAAGACTGTAATGGCGAGAAGAGTTTTGAAGATCTCAGTCTTCCGTTTTCAATAACAATATTGTCTGTACTCTTTTCTACTCAGTTGGACCGAGTATGTTTACCGTGTAAAAGACGAACCATTGGGCAACACTGTCTCTTGCTCTACGTTCCAGCCTCAGACTTCTCTGGGCCTGGGCTTTTTCTGCATTTTCAGTCAGCTGTCGTTCCCACGGCTGCTGTTGCGACTGTCAGACTCTGAATCACCTGGAGCCTCAAATTCCACTGTTCCAACAACAGTGCCCTAGTCCTCTTATAATTCATCATTTTCTTTGGCTTTCACGTTTGTGTTTTAGCATGGCCTGGTGGAAAGAGCAGAGGGCAGGGAGTTAGGAGACTGTGTTGGGGTGTCAGTCCTGCCACTTGCCTACTTTGTGACCTTGTCATTGTAGTTTTCTCATCTGTAAAATGGGTATGACAGCTCATGAGCCCCATGATAACTAGGGTCTGTGTCTGATCTCATAGCCTTATATTTACACCTGCACTTACTCCATGAAAGTACTTCATAAATGCTGTAATTATTCATATTATTGTTTCAATTTTCCTTAGGGGTCAATCATCACTTCCTGCCCTCTACTTAATTCTTATATAGTGAGCCGCTTGGGGCCAGGGGCCATTTCTAATTTTCACCTCTGCATTTTGTTCTTCCCTTAAGGCCAGTTTCCAGTGAAGGTGAGGACGTACAAAACATTTGGGAGAATTCAATGAAGGTAGAAGACATGATCCCAGCCCTCAAGGAGCATATAGCAGTGTGGCTCAGTGGAAAGAGCCCGGGCTTGGAAGTCAGAGGTCAGGGGTTCGAATCCCACTCCGCCACTTGTCAGCTGTGTGACTGTGGGCAAGTCACTTAACTTCTCTGAGCCTCAGGTCCCTCATCTGTAAAATGGGGATTAAAACTGTGAGTCCCACGTGGGACAATCTGATCACCCTGTATCTACCCCAGTACTTAGAACAGTGCTCTGCACATAGTAAGCGCTTAACAAATACCAACATTATTATTATTATTATATTATAATAATTATAATATATAACATTATTATTATATAATAACAATTATTATTATTATAGCAGCGTGGCTCAGTGGAAAGAGCACGGGCTTTGGAGTCAGAGATCATGGGTTCAAATCCCGGCTCTGCCATTTGTCAGCTGTGTGACTTTGGGCAAGTCACTTAACTTCTCTGTGCCTCAGTTACCTCATCTGTAAAATGAGGATTAAGACTGTGAGCCCCAAGTGGGACAACCTGATTCCCTTGTGTCTACCCCAGCGCTTAGAACAGTGCTCTGCACATAGTAAGCGCTTAACTCTGAGAAGCAGCGTGGCTCAGTGGAAAGAGCACGGGCTTTGGAGTCAGAGGTCATGGGTTCGAATCCCAGCTCTGCCACTCGTCAGCTGTGTGACTGTGGGCAAGTCACTTCACTTCTCGGCGCCTCAGTTATCTCATCTGTAAAATGGGGATTAAGACTGTGAGCCCCACGTGGGACAACCTGATTCCCCTGTGTCTACCCCAGTGCTTAGAACAGTGCTCTGCACATAGTAAGCGCTTCACAAATACCAACATTATTATATAATCTAGAACTTCACAGTTCAAATTGAATTGCTTATTAAACTTCTTAAAAATAATAATTATTTTTCTTATTATTATGTTATTTGTAGACCACTTACTATGTACCAGGCACTGTACTAAGCGCTTGGGTGGATACAAGCAAATCGGGTTGGACACAGTCCCTGCCCCACGTGGGGCTCACAGTCTCACTCCCCATTTTACAGATGAGGTAACTGAGGTACAGAGAAGTGAAGTGACTTGCCCAGGGTCACACAGCAGACAGGTGGCAGAGCTGGGACTAGAACCCATGACCGTCTGACTCCCAGGCCCATCTGCTGGGTGACCAGTGGCAAGTCACTTCTCAGTGGCTCAGTTACCTCTTCTGTAAAATGGGGATTGAGACTGGGAGCCCCATGTGGGACATGGACTATGTCCAATCTGATTAGCTTGTATCTACCCCAGCACTTAGTACAGTGCCTGGCACATAGTAAGCACTTAGCAAATACCATTAAACAAAAAAACTTCCTCCAAAATTACTTTGGGAGTGTAAATTAGAATTCACTCTTGGTAGCATAAAGCTCATTGTGGGCAGGGAATGTGTCTGTTATATTATTAGCCCCCCCCTTCCCTCTGCTCCTCCTCCCCTCCCCATTCCCCATCCCCCTGCCCTCTGCTCTTCCCCCTTCCTCTCCCCTCAGCACTGTGCATATTTGTATATATTATTTATTACCCTATTTATTTTGTTAATGAGCTGTATATCTTCATGATTCTATTTATCTTGATGATGTTGTTTTGCTTTGTTTTGTTCTGTTTTGCTCTGCTGTCTGTCTCCCCCGTATAGACTGTGAGCCCATTAGTGGGCAGGGATTGTCTCTATCTGTTGCCGAATTATACGTTCCAAGTGCTTTAGTACAGTGCTCTGCACCTAGTATGCGCTCAATAAATACTATTGAATGAATTATTACACCGTACTCCCAAGCGCTTAGTACACTGCTCTGCACACAGAAAGGGCTCAATAAATAATAATAATAGTGATGGTATTTGTTAAGTGCTTACAAATTACAAATTACAGAACCTGATTACAAGGTGATCAGGTTGTCCCACGTGGGGCTCATAGTTTTAATCCCCATTTTACAGATGAGGTAACTGAGGCACAGAGAAGTGAAGTGACTGGCCCAAAGTCACAGAGCTGGCAAGCGGCAGAGTGGAGATTCAAACCCATGACCTCTGATTCCCAAGCCCGGGCTCTTGCCAATGAGCCACGCTGCTTCTCTGTTATCTCTTCTCTGATAAATATGATTGATCAATTGATTAATACAAGTGATGATGACAGAGTAGAAGTTATTGTAAGATTTTATAAGGAATTTATCCCTCTTGATTCGGTGTATCGTTCTTCCTTCCATTTTTGATTTTCACAGCCATTGAGATTTTCTGTTTCAGCCTCGTTCCCTTCCCAACTCTTTTCAAGTTGTCCTTCATGAGCTCAGCGTCTTTAGGAGCTCTTTATAGCTTTCAAAATCATTTTTCAAATACCCTTGCGAAGCATCCCACATTTATCATATTTTTTTCTTTTGCCTTTCATGCATATCTTTCTTGCTCTCGTTTTCAACATCTCCTTATCGTTTAGATTCATTCTTGTATTATTTTCACTGTGACCTTATTTACTGACAAGATCATTTATGTTCAAAATACAGCATCATTGCCTATTCCCCTTGACGGAGTTCAATTTAAGGCTCACTGTACATGATTCTTCTGCAAACACTAGCACTTTTGCATTGACCCCTGACTTTTTTCAATTGGCTCCTCCTAGGCTGTGACCATTCTTTAGCAACAGCATCCAGTGATCCAGGTTGCTTATTTTCAAGACACCAGAGAAGATTCTGTGTTCTACTGGGATGCAATCAATCTGGTTTTAAATGATCACTGGGGTTTTTCCCAGTTTCACTGATTATCTTGTATCTACTCCAGCACTTCGTACAGTGCTTGGCACATAGTAAACAACTAACAAATACTGATTAATCAATCAATCAATTCTTTCTATGTCCTACTGGGATGCAATCAGACCATTTCTGATTTGCAATGGTCACTGGGGTTTTTCCAGTTTCACCGACGTCGCCATTCTTTTTGGTATATTTTTTCCCACTCTATAAACAGTTGGCCTAATTCATTCACTCATTCATTCAATTGTATTTATTGAGCGCTTACTGTGGGCAAAGCACTCTACTAAGCGCCTGGAAGAATATCCCAGCTCTGCCACTTTTCGGCTGTGTGACTGTGGGCAAGTCACTTAACTTCTCTGTGCCTCAGTTCCCTCATCTGTAAAATGGGGATTAAGACTGTAAGCCCCATGTGGGACAACCTGATTCCCCTATGTGTACCCCAGCGCTTAGAACATTGCTCGGCACATAGTAAGCGCTTAACAAATACCAACATTATTACAATATAACAATGAGCAAACACATTCTCAGTCCACAACAAGCTTACAGTCTAGAGGGGGAGACAGACATTAATATAACTAAATGAATAAATCACGGATATGTACGTAAGTACTGTGGGGCTAGTGGTAAGAACGCAGGCCTGGGAGTCAGAGGACATGGGTTCTAATCCTGGCTATGCCACATGCTTGCTGTGTGACCTCGGGCTAGTCACTAACTTCTCCATGCCTCAATTTCCTCATTTCTAAAACAGGGATTCAATACCTGTCTTCCCTCTCCTTTAGACTGTGAGCTCCATATGGGATGGGAACTGCTTCTGAACTGATTAACTTGTCTCTGCCCTAGCACTTAGTAAATCCCACAGTTACTATTGTTATTATTATTATTATTAAGCTTTAGGTGGAATAGGGTCTGGGTCCAATTTGATTATTTTGTATCTACCTGCAGTGTTTAGCACAAATAGTATCTAATAAATGCCATTATTATCAAATAATATTATTACTAATATCTCTATTAGGTTGTAGACACCTCACAAGTAAGAACTGTGTCAATGTGGCCCAGTGGAAAGGGCATGGGCCTGCAAGTCAGAGGACCTGAGTTCTAATTCCAGCTCTGCCACTTGCTTGTTGTGCAACCTTGGGTAAGTCACTTAACTTCTCTGTACCCCAATTCCCTCAGCTGTAAAAATGGGAGTTCAATCACTATTCACCCTTCTACCTAGACTATTAGTCCCATGTGGGACAGACTCTGTCCAACTAGATTAAATTGTATCTACCTCAGTGCTTAGAACAGTGCTTGACACATGGTAATAATTATTATTATTATTAGTAGTAGTATTTGCATTGGTTTGTTCCTCAAGTGCCTAGTAGAGTTGTCTACACACAATAAGCACCAGCATGGCCTAGTGGATAGAGCATGGGCCTAGGATTCAGAGGACCTGAGTTCTAATCCTGACTCCTCCACTTGTCTCTGTGTCACCTTGGTCAAGTCACTGAACTTCTTTGTGCCTCAATTACTTAATCGTAAAATGGGGATTAAGACTTTGAGCCCTCTATGGGACATAGACTGTGTATAATTTGATTAGTTTTCACCTACTCCTTGGTATAGTGTCTGGCACATAGTAAGCGCTTAACAAATACTATTTTTTTTAAAAAATGAATACTGTTGACAGTAATCTCAGTCCAGGAGATTTTCTCTTGGGAGCATTAAATCAATAAAATAATGATAATAGTCCTAAAAATATTTCAAAATGCTTCCCCAAAAGTCTCCATGAAGGTGTAGTGATCCCAGGGGCTTCAATGGACAGGATCCTCTAGGCTGTAAGCTCGTTGTGATCAGGGAATGCCACTCTTTATTGTTGTTTTGTACTTTCCCAAGCACTTAGTATAGTGCGCTGCACAAGGTAAGTGCTCAGTAAATATGATTAAATGAATGAATGAATCTTGGGTGACATATAACATAACAACATAATGTGATATGGCTTGATTTTGACTGCCAGGTGAAAGCAAAAGTGATATGAATGAATACCCAAGTTTTGTAAGAGTAGTTGCATTTTTTTGGATTTTTTGGATATCTCGATATTTACTTTTAACTATATAATAGTAGATTTCTTGATTTTTACTCCAGTTTTATTTTGAAATAAAATAAAAATTCATTGAATCATTTTTTGTAGCTCTGGAGAATGAACTGACTTTTTTTTTTTCAAATTTCCCTGTCCTCCAGCAAAAACAGTAAACTCAAAACTGTTTCCATTCCGCCTGTGTTAAATGCAGAAAGTAAACAGAAAGTTCCCCGGATCTTCCTAGCTGATGAGAAACAACTATTTACCAACTCTGTTACACTGTATGTTATCAAGCGCTTAGTACAGTGCTCTACTCACAGCAAGTGCTGAATAAATTCCATTGCTTGATGGATTTACATGAGAAATCCAAAATAGATGGGTACACATTTCGTATACCCTTTGGAAAGGATAAGAACATGTTCTGGGTATTGAATTATAGCTTGTTTTGATCTGGGCTCACCAATACAAAAGCCCAGGCTGTATCAGACTTAAGGATTTGGGATGAGGACTTTTTTAATGGTATTTGATAAGTGCTTAATGTGTGTCAAGCATCGTTCTAGGCGCTGGGGTAGATAATCTATCAGATGAGAAGCAGCGTGGCCCACTGGAAAGAATATGGGCTGGGGGTCAGAGGGCCTGGGATCCAATCTCAGCTCTGGCCATTTGTCAATTTTGTGTCCTTGGGAAAGTCACTTTGCTTCTCTGTGTCTGTTACCTCACCTGTGAAATGGGGATTCTGGCTGTGAGGCCTATGTGGGAAAGGGTCTCTGACCACCCTGATTATCTTAAATCTATCCCAGCACTTAGTAGAGTCCCTGGCATATAGTAATATGCCATACCATTTATATACCCTTTAAAAACAAAAACAAAAGCAAAACTCTGTTCTGACCCAATCCCTGTCCCACATGAGGTTCACAGTCTAAATAAGAGTGAGAACAGGTACTGAATCCCCATTTTACAGTTATGGAAACTGTAGGCTCAGAGGAGAAGTGAAGTGACTTGCCAAGGTCACACAGCAGAGAAGTGTTGGAGCCGGGAGTAGAACCCAGGTCCTCTGACTCCTAGGCCTGGGCTCTTCCTCTAGGCCATGCTCCTTCCCCAGCATGGTATTTTGGGTGCCGTTAGGTTCTTCCGTCCCCATCCTTTCCATGGAGGGAGAAGGTGACTTCTGATGTGATGCTCCGTGACTAACAGTGGGATTTTAACAACCTCTTCTGCAGTTAGAGTTGCCATCCCTCTGACTAGGTGTTGTGAAGCAACACACCATTCCAAAAGCCCGTCCACCTTCGATCAATGGTATTTATTAAGTGCTTACTATGTGCAGAGCACTATACTAAGCGCTTGGGAGAGTACAATGCAACCCCCCTTAGCTCCCCCAGACTGTGAGCTCACTGGGGGCAGGGATTGTTACTGCTTATTGTTGTATTGATCTTTCCCAACCGCTCAGTACAGTGTTCTGCACACCGTAAGTGCTTAATAAATATGACTGACTGAATGAACAGAGTTAGCAGACACATTCCCTGTCCACAACAAGCTTATAGTCTAGAGGAGCTTCATTCAAAGGTAAGTACTCTGTGAGGTTATAAAACTGGTCGAGGCAGACACGTATTTTCAACATTTGAATAAATTATATATTTTACAACGATTAGCAATATCCTCTGCAGAGATTAAAACTGTGTTTCCACCCACATATATATTGGTTCCTTTTCCTTTTGGCAGGCAGATTTCTTTCCCCCTGGGGTTTGAATGGAGTGAATATGATCACAGCTGCTTGTTGTGTGTACTTTCGTTCTTGTTTTCCACTATTCTCCATAACATGTAAGCAAAGCTCTGGGAACAGCGTTTGTCGATTAACAGCTGCCAGGAATAAACTACGGAGCCGCTAGTGAAGATAAGGATAAATGTGCATTATTATTATTGTGGTATTTGTGAGGCGCTTACTGTGTGCCAGGCACTGTACTAATAGCAGGGGTGGATACAAGCAAATCAGATTGGACACAGTCCCTGTCCCACGTGGGGCTCACAGTCTCACTCCCCATTCTACAGATGAGGTAACTGAGGCACAGAGAAATGAAGTGACTTGTCCAAGGACACACAGTGGACAAAAGTTGGGGCCAGAATTAGAACTCAGGTCCTCTTGTTCCCAGGCCTGTGCTTTATCCACAAGGCCACGTTGCTTCTCTTGCCTCCTTGGCATCCTTCACTCCATGTGGAATCATTAACTTTTCCCTAGATGTGCCCACACTTCCCTCTAATGACTCCCTTGGGGCTACTCATCCACGACTTAGTCCTCACCTATCTTCGTCCTGTTGATATTTTCATTCAGCTCAATTTCAGTAAGAATCTTAATTACGATTGTGGTATTTGTCCAGTGCTTACTGTGGGCCAAGCACTGTTTTAAACATTAGGATAGATACAACATAATCAAGTTCCATGTGGGCCTCATAGTCTGAGAAGCAACATGGCCTAATGGATAGAGCCCGGGCCTGGGAGTCAGCAGGACCTGGGTTCTGTCACTTGTCTGCTGTGTGACCTTGGGCAAGTCACTTCACTTCTCTGTACCTCAGTGATCTCATCTGTAAAATGGGGATTAAGACTGGGAGCCCCATGTGGGACACGGACTGCATCCAACCTGTGTAGCATGTATTTACCCTTAGAATATTGCCCAGTACATAAGTGCTTAACAGATGGAATCAAAAGAAAAAAAAAGTAGGAGGAAGAACGGGTATTGAATCCCCATTTTTGCAGATGAGGGAACTGAGGCACAGAGAAGTTAAGTAACTTGCCCAAGGCCACACAGCAGGAAAGCAGCAGAACCAGGATTTCTAATGTTCTGAATAATAATAATAATGATAATGGTATTTGGTAAATGTGTACTATGTGCCAAACACTGTTCTAAGCACTGGGATAGATACAAGGTAATAGGTTGTCCCACCTGGGGCTCACAGTCTTAACCCCCATTTTGACAGATGAGGAAACTGTAGAAGTGAGGTGGCTTCCCCAAGGTCACACAGCAGATGAGTGGCAGATCCGGGATTAGAACCCAGGTCCTCTGACTCCTAAGCCCGTGCTCTTTCCACTAAGCCATGCTGCTTCTCTAGAACCCAGGATCTCTGATCTTTCCACTAGGCCTCACTACTTTAATGTGCTTACTACTTGCTGCCGAGAGAGTCTTTTCTTTGGTTCGACTGGAATTGATTGCACTGGGCTGGACTTGGGAGATAGTAGATGCTGTCTGCTTAGTCCTCACCCTTCTATAGACTTGAATCGTGCACCTTCTTGGACTTGGGCTTTCCAGCTTGAAGAATCCCAACCATTTTTCTCTATCGTTATAGTGATGCCCCTCCATCTCCCTTAGACTGTGAACCTCATGTGGGACCTGGCCTGTGTCTGATCTGATTGCTTTGAACGTACCCAAGTGCTTGACACAGACTGTGAGCCCGTTATCAGGCAGGGATTGTCTCTATCTGTTGCCGAATTGTACATTCCAAGTGCTCAGTACAGTGCTCTGCACATAGTAAGCGCTCAATAAATACTATTGAATGATTGAATGAATGAACCAATACCACAACTATTATTATAAGGAATCTGAGGCATAAAGAAATTAATTGAACCTTGGCTTTGTTATATCACACTCTCCCAAGCGCTTAGTACAGTGCTCCACACACAGTAAGCGCTCAGTAAATACAACTGACCGACTGGCTGGCCGGCACTCTTGGCTGTTTTTCTCCAGGGGCTCAAGAGAGGAAGAGTGGTATTTACTTTCATTTTACAGTTGAGGAAACTGAGGTACAGAGAGGTTAAATTACTTCAGTCATCCATCCATCCATTTAATTGTATTTATTGAGTGCTTAAGGTGTGCAGAACACTGTACTAAGTGCTTGGGTGAGGACAATGTAATAATAAATAGACCCTTTCCCCTCCCACCAACGAGGGCTGAGTCAAGGCGAGCCAGCAGGCGAGGGGCAGAACCAGGGTCTCTTGACTCGGGCTAGTCTCAATTTCCTCATCCCTAAAATGGGGTTAAATACTTAAACTGTGAGCCCCATGAGGGATGGGGACTTGTGACCTACTGGATAGAGTGCGGACCTGGGAGTCAGAAGGACCCAGGTCCTTCTGACTCCCAGGTCCGCACTCTATCCAGTAGGTCACAAGTCCCTGGGTTCTACTCCCGGATCCTCCCTTTGTCTGCTGCATGACCTTGGGCAAGTCACTTCGCTCCTCTGCTCCTCAATTACCTCATCTGTAAAATGGAGTTAAATACCTTGTTCTCCCTCTCACATAGAGTATGAGCCCCTTGAGGGAATAGGGACTGTGTCTGACTGGAATATCTTGGATCTACCCCAGCACTTGGTATGGTGCTTGGCATATAGTAGGTGCTAAAAAAATAACATCATTATTGCCGTTAGAAAAATGAAAATGCTTCCTTTTATGTACTTATTTTAATAATTTCAGCAGAAGTACAGAAAAAAAGTGTGGCATATCACATTTAAACACAGTGCCCAGATCTCCTAATTGGGAGAATTACGCTTACTGGCCGCAAAAATAATCACATTTTCACAGATCTATTGCAAATCATCTTGAATTGCTTTAGGGAGAATCTTCATCAGAATGTCTGTGCTCATTTTCTCAGAGCTCCTCTCACCTAAATCTAATTAAAAGTCACCTCTTAATTAAACTGCAATAATCACGAAGGGATTGGCCTTTTAAAAAAGAATTCAAAAGGGAGCAGCATAACCTCAAACTTAACCTAACATTTAGAAAATTGGGACCTTTGGAAAAAAAGTCAGTGAGATAAAAGGATTTGCATAAACTTTTCTTAAACACTGGCTCCTGATTGTTAAAGAGTTTCCATTATAATCTATTTTCAGTTGCTGAAAAATTAACCTTGGGTTTACTGATCTTTGCAAACATGCATGAATACAGAGTCATGGATACACGCACATAATCTTGTATCGTAGAAATTGTCTCCAGGTACTACCACGTGTTCTGATTGGCCCGAAGAAAGTTTCCAGGGAATGACTGGGTGGGAGAACCAGGGTAGAAGATAATAATACTAATACTCTACTTCTAATAATTGTGGTATTTGTTAAGCCATACGTAGTAAGCCACACACTGTACTAAGCACTGGGGTGGAGACAAGCAAATCGGGTTGGACACAGTCCTCAGTCTCTTTCGTAGGCTCCTCCTCTACCTCTCACCCCACTAACTGTGGGGGTGCTTCAAGGCTCAGTTCAGGGTCTCCCCCTCCATTCATTCATTCAATAGTATTTATTGAGCACTTACTATGTGCAGAGCACTGTACTAAGCACTTGGAATGGACAATTCGGCAACAGAGACAATCCCTGCTCAATGACGGGCTCACAGTTTAATCGGGGGAAACAGATGGCAGAGCAAAACAGAACGAAACAAAAACAAGACAACATAATCATGATAAATAGAATCAAGGGGATGTACACCTCATTAACAAAATAAATAGGGTAATTAAAAATATATACAAATGAGCACAGTGCTGAGGGGAGGGGAAGAGGAAGGGGGAGAAGCAGAGGGAAAGGGGGCTTAGCTGAGAGGAGGTGAAGGGGAGAAGGGGGAGGAGCAGAGGGTGGAGGGGGAGCAGAGAGGGAGTAGAGGAAAAAGGAAGTCTAGGAAGGCCTCTTGGAGGAGGTCACCTCTCAGTAGGGCTTTGAAGAGGGGAAGAGAGGTAGTTTGGTGGAGGTGAGGAGGGAGGGCATTCCAGGACAGCGGTAGGACGTGGGCCAGAGGTCGGCGGTGGGATAGGCGTGAACGGGGGACGCTGAGGAGGTGAGCGGCAGAGGAGCGGAGCGTGCGGGGTGGGCAGTAGAAAGAGAGAAGGGAGGTGAGGTAGGAGGGGGCAAGGGGATGGAGAGCCTTGAAGCCAAGAGTGAGGAGTTTTTGTTTCATGTGGAGTTTGATAGGCAACCACTGGAGGTTTTTAAGGAGGGGAGTGACATGCCCAGAACGTTTCTGTAGGAAGATGAGCCGGGCAGCGGAATGAAGAATAGACTGGAGTGGGGAGAGACAGGAGGAAGGGAGATCCGAGAGGAGGCTGACACAATAATCCAGCCGGGATATTATGGGAGCTTGTACCAGCACGATAGCCATTTGGATGGAGAGGAAAGGGGAGATCTTGGTGATATTGTAAAGGTGAGACCGGCAGGCATTGGTGACGGATTGGATGTGTGGGGTGAATGAGAGAGCTGAGTCAAGGATGACACAAAGGATGTGGGCTTGAGAGACGGGAAGGATGGTTGTACCGTCCACAGTGACAGGGAAGTCAGGAAGGGGACAGGGTTTGGGAGGGAAGATAAGGAGCTCAGTTTTGGACATGTCTCCATCTACACCTACTCTCTTGGGGAACTAAACTCATTCACTTCCCTGGCTTCAACTGCCATCTATTTGTGGATAATTCCCAAATCTACCTTATCGGCCCTGACCTCTCTCCTTCTCTGGAGTCTCACATTTCCTCCTGCATCCAGGACATCTCTACTTGGATGTCCTGCCAACATCTCAAACTTACCAAAGAGAACTCCTCATCTTCTGCCCAAAGTCCATTCTCTTCCTGACTTTCCTATCGCCATAGTCAGCACCATCATTCTCCCTGCCTCACAAGCCTGGAAACTTGGCGTTATCCTCGACTCATTTCCCTCACCCATCCCTCACATTCAATCTGCCAGAAAATCCTGTCAGCTCTGTCTTCACGACATCTAAGGATCCTCCAATTCAACTGCTACCATGCTGATCCAGGCACTTGAAGCAGCATGGCATAGTGGATAGAGCTTAGGCCTGGGAGTCAGAAGGTCAGGGGTTCTAATCCTGGCTCTGCCACTTGTCTGCTTTGTGACCTTGGCCAAGTCACTTGACCTCAGTTACCTCATCTGTAAAATGGGGATTGAGGCTGTGAGCCCCTCGTGGGACAGGGACTGTGTCTATCCCAATTTGCTGGTATCCACCGCAGCACTTAGTACTATACCTTGCACATAGTAAGCGCTTAAACAAATACCCTAATTAATATTATTATTACTGCAACAGCCTCCTCTCCATGTTGCTTCTTAAGTAGTGCTGGAATGTCTCTTCTTACCTGCCAGATTTGATTTGCTTCTCCATGTGCTTCCCTGGAATACTCACCTCAGGCAGGATCACAAGAAGCAGCCAGTAAGATTCTAGGAGGGAGTTTTTTATAATAGTATTTGTTAAGGACTTACTATGTGCCGGTCACTGTGCTAAGCAGTGGGATAGATACAAGAGAATTGTATTGGACACAATCCCTGACCCACATAGGACTCACAGTCTTAATCCCCATTTTACAGATATTATCTCCCTATTTCCCCTCTCAGAATTGCACAGGTCATGGGTTCTAATCCCGGCCCTGCCACTTGTCTGCCTTGTGACCTTGGGCAAATCACTTCACTTCTCTGGGCCTCAGTTACCTCATCTGTAAAATGGGGATTGAGACTGTGAGCTCCATGTGGTATAGGGACTGTATCCAATCTGATTTGCTGGTATCCACCGCAGCGCTTAGAACAGTGCCTGGCACATAGTAAGAGCCTAACAAATACCATTATTATTATTATTATTATCTGGAGACTTTCCAGTACTCTACCAGTCTTGGCAATGGGAGGGAGAGTCAAGCAGAGGCCTACCTTTCTGCTTCTAGCTTGGGCAGTGGCTAGCGAGTGGAAGGGAACCTGCTATAAGTCAAAACTCACTGGTGCTGGGCAGCAGCAGCATGGGAGAGAGTCAAGGACCGGAGGCAATGGTAAATCACTTCTGTATTTTTACCAAGAAAACTCTATGGATACACTACTGGAACGATTGCAGATGGAGGTGGGGTGTTCTGGGAGAGATGTGTCCTTGGAGTCACTATAGGTAATAATGTTGGTATTTGTTAAGCGCTTACTATGTGCCGAGCACTGTTCTAAGCGCTGGCGTAGACATAGGGGAATCAGGTTGTCCCACGTGGGGCTCACAGTCTTAATCCCCATTTTACAGATGAGGGAACTGAGGCCCAGAGAAGTTAAGTGACTTGCCCACAGTCACACAGCCGACAAGTGGCAGAGCTGGGATTCGAACTCATGAGCCCTGACTCCAAAGCCCGTGCTCTTTCCACTGAGCCATGCTGCTTACTCGATAGCATGACAAGACAATCTCCCTGCCTCCTGTGTCTCTCCACTCCAGTCCATATTTCACTCTCCTGCCTGGATCATTTTTCTACAAAAACATTGTCCGTCTCCCCACTCCTCAAGAACCTCCAGTGTTTGCCTATCCACTACTGAATCAAACAGAAACTCCTTACAATTAGCTTTAAAGCACACAATCACCTTGCCCCTTCCTACCTCACTTCACTGCTCTCCTACTACATCCTAGTCCACACACTTTGCTCCTCTAATGCCAACTTCTACTCACTGTCCCTCGACCTCATCTATCTCGCCGCTGACCTCTTGCTTATATCTTGCCTCTGTCCTAGAATGCCCTCACTCTTCACATCTGACAGACAATTACTCTCCCCACCTTCAAAGCCTTATTGAAGACACATCTCCTCCAAAAGGCCTTCCCTCACTAAGCCCTCATTGCCTTTACTCCCACTTCCTTCTGCATTGCCCTGATTTGCTCCCTTTATTCACCTCCCCCCCCCCAATTCAGCCCTTCAGCACTTATGTACCTAGCCATAATTTATTTATATTAATGTCATCTCCCCCTCTAGACTGTAAGTTCATTGTGGACAGGGGGTGTGTCTGTTATATTGTTACACTGTACTCTCCCAAATGCTTAGTACAGCGGTCAGCACACAGGAAGCACTTAATAAATATGATTGATTGATTTCTAGACCAATCCACATATCCAGCCCGTCACCAAATCCTGTCCGTCTCATCTTCACAACATAGCCAAGATCCACCCTTTCCTCTCTATAAAAACCGCTACCTTGTTAGTACAGTCACTCATGCTAGCCTGACTGGATTACTGCATTAGCCTCCTTTGTGACCTCCCAACCTCCTGCCACTTCAGTCCATCCTTCACTCTGATGCCTGGATTATCTTTCTACAGAAACGCTCTAGGCATGTCACCCTCCTCCTCAAAAATCTCCAGTGGTTGCCTATCCACCTCCATATCAAACACTCCTCGCTATTGGCTCTCCATCACCTTGCCCCCTCCTACTTCACCTCCATTGTCTCCTACATTCCAGCCCACACACTCCACGCCTCTGGTGCTAACCTTCTCACTGGGCCTCCATCTTGCCTGTCCCCCTGCCGACCCCGGTCCACATCCTACCTCTGCCCTGGAACGCCTTCCCTCCTCAAATCCGCCAATCAATCTTTCCCCCTTCAAAGCCCTACTGAAGGTGTATCTCCTCCAAGAGGCCTTCCCAGATTAAACCCTGCTTTTCCTCAGCTCCCCCTCCCTTCCGTGTCACCATGACTTGCTCCCTTTGCTCTTCCCCCAACCCCACAGCACTTATGTATATATATATATATATATATATATGTATCTATAATTCTATTTATATTGATGCCTATTAGAAAAAAATGTTGGTATTTGTTAAGTGCTTACTAAGTGCCAGGCACTGTTCTGAGTGCTAGGGTAGATACAAGGTAAGCAGGTTGTCCCAAATGGGGCTCACAGTCTTAATCCCCATTTTACAGATGAGGTAACTGCGGCCCAGAGAAGTTAAGTGACTCACTCAAGGTCACAAAACAGACAAGTGGCAGAGTCGGAATTAGAACCCACAACTTCTGACTCCCAAGCCCGTGCTCTTTCCACTAAGCCACGCTGCTTTCTCCTACCCCGCTGTGGGCTGGAATTGTCTCTCTTTATTGCTGTATTGTACTTTCCAAGCACTTAGTACAGTGGTCTGCACACAGTAGCGCTCAGTAAATAGGATCGAATGAATGAATGAATGAATGAAAGGTAACTGAGGCACAGAGAAGTGATTTGCCCAAGGTCAAACAAAAGACAAGTGTTGGAGCTGGGAGTTCCTAGAAATAATAATGATAATAATGATTATGGTACCTCATTAAGCGCTTATTATACACCAAGCACTGTTCTAAGCGCTGGGGTAGATATAAACCAATTGGGTTGGACACGGTCCCCGTACCACAAGGGGCTCACAGTTTTAATCCCCATTTTACAGATGAGGTAACTGAGGCCCAGGAAAATGGAGTGACTTGTCCAAGGTCACATGGCAGAGATGTGGCGGAAGCAGGTTTAGAACCCAGGCCCTCTGACTGCCAGGCCCATGCTCTATCCACTACACCAGGCTGCTTCTCTATCATACATTCTCCCAACTCGCCTGTTGCCGCCATCCCTACTCTGACCACTGCTTCCAGCTCCAAGCTGCAGTGGTTGTGACAGTTAGGGTAGTAGCTCTCATAATATCCCGGCTGGATTATTGTGTCAACCTTCTCCTGATGTCCCTTCCTCCTGTCTCTCCCCGCTCCAGACTGTTCTTCATTTTGCTGCCCGGCTCATCTTCCTACAGAAACGCTCTGGGCCTGTCACTCCCCTCCTTAAAAACCTCCAGTGGTTGCCTAACAACCTCCACACGAAACAAAAACTCCTCACTCTGGGCTTCAAAGCTCTCCATCCCCTTGGCCCCTCCTACCTCACCTCCCTTCTCTCTTTCTACTGCCCACCCCGCACGCTCCGCTCCTCTGCTGCCCACCTCCTCACCATCCCCCGTTCTCGCCTATCCCGCCGTCGACCTCTGGTCCACGTCCTATCGCTGTCCTGGAATGCCCTCCCACCTCACGTCTGCCAAACACTCTTCCCCTCTTCAAAGCCCTACAGAGGGGTCACCTCCTCCAAGCAGCCTTCCCAGACTAAGCTACCCCCTTTTCCCTCTGCTCCCCCTTTTCCCCTCCCCCTTCCCCCTTCACCTCCCCTCAGCTAAGCTCCCTTTCCCTCTGCTCCTTCCCCTCCCCTCAGCATTGTGCTCATTTGTATATATTATTTATTACCTATTTATTTTGTTAATGAGGTGCACATCCCCTTGATTCTATTTATCATGATTATGTTGTCTTGTTTTTGTTTCGTTCTGTTTTGCTCTGCCATCTGTCTCCCCCGATTAAACTGTGAACCCATCACTGGGCAGGGATTGTCTCTACCTGTTGCCGAACTGTACATTCCAAACGCTTAGTACAGTGCTCTGCACATAGTAAGTGCTCAATAAATACTATTGAATGAATGAAATGCTGAGAAAAGCATCATGACAACCCGCCACCTTCCCTCCCGGGCCAGGGTTAAAGCTGCTCCCAATGCTCTTGGACCCTTCCATCACCGAGGACACTTTACGCTTCTCTTGTATACCTATTTCTGTTGTGTTTTAATGTTTCATCGCTCAATCAATCGATTGTATTTATTGAGCGCTTACTATGTGCAGGGCACTGTATTAGGCACTTGGGAGAGTACACTATAACAGATCCATTCCCTGCCCACCATGAGCTTACACTCCTCATGCGTCTGTCTCCAATCCCTTTTCCCCACTGAAACTCTTAATAATAATAATTGTAATACTTGTGATATTGGTTAAGGGCTGACTATGTGCCAAGCACTGTGTTAAGTGGTAGGGTAGATACAAGTTAATCAGGTCCCATATGGGGTTCACAGTCTGAGGAGGAGGGAGAACAGGTATGAAATCCCCCTTTTGCAGATGAGGGAACTGAGGCACAGAGAAGTGACCTGCCCCAAGTCACACAGCAGACAAGTGACAGAGCTGGGATTAGAGCCCAAGGCCTCTGACTCCCAGTCCAGTGCTCTTTCCGCTAGGCCGTGCTGCTTCTTAGATTGTGAGGCTTCAGAGGGACAGGTAACGTGTCTAATTCCCACTTGTGTCTTCTCTCCCAGGGCTTAGTACAGTGCTCTGCGCACAGTAAGCACTTAATACTACTACAACTGGAACAAGGTGTGGCAATATCAATTTCTCTTTTTAGCTGCCATTGCTGCTTTTATCTACAGAAGGATTTCACCTGGGGCAAACACACATCACAGACTATATGCTCCATCTGTCCTCGATTATTCCTATAATAATAATAATAATCATGGTATTTAAGCACTTACTACGTGCCGAGCACTGTTCTAAGCACTGGGGTAGATACCAGGTAATCAGGTTGTCCCATGTGGGGCTCACAGTCTTCATCAGTCTTCATCTCCATTTTACAGACGAGAATAACGGAGGCACAGAGAAGTGAAGTGACTTGCCCAAGGTCACACGGCAGACAAGTGGCGGAGCCAGAATTAGAACCCACGACCTCTGACTCCCAAGCCTGAGCTCTTTCCACTAAGCCACGCTGCTCCTATCAGTTTCTTTCCCACACTACCTGTCCCTGTCCTGCCCCACTCTGGGGTCCAACACCGAGAAAACCCTTTAGTAAAGGCATGAGTGCGTAAGGGAAGAAACAGGTTCCTCCTCTTTAGATTCATTGCAATCAATCAATCAATCAATGGTATTTATTGAGCGCTTACTTTGTGCAGAGCACTGTACTAAGTGCTTGGGAGACTGCAATATAGCAAGAGTTGGTGGGCACGTTCCCAGCCCACAGGTTAAATGTGTAAGTCCTGAATTTTTGTTCCAAGATCTGGAATTACTGGAGTTTCATTATAAAATTCTTCATTATAGAAGTCTTGCTCTATAAAGAGTCTATCCCCAGATCTTGAAAAGATCGATCTCATTTCCTGGAAATTTATTAATAAATTTAGTGCGAGGTGAGTTAATGTATGCAATAGCTCACAACTGAGGGTTCGTATTCAGTAGGGGCTCAGGTAATGCATGCAATTAAGATAGTCTTCAGTAAATAAATCAGTCATTTATAGAAAAAAAAGGTCCATTGTGGGCAGAGATCATGTCTAGTAACTCTGTTATATTGCACTCTCCCAAGCAGTTAGTACAGTACATTGGAGAAGCAGCTTGGCCTGGTGGATAGAACACGGGCCTGGGAGTCAGAAGGTCATGGGTTCTAGTCCCGGCTCCATTGCTTGTCTGCTGTGTGACCTTGGGCAAGTCACTTCACTTCTCTGTGCCTCAGTTACCTCATCTGTAAAATGGGGATTGAGAGTGCGAGCCCCACATGGGACAGGGACTGTGTCCAACCCGATTTGCCTGTATCCACCCCAGCGCTTAGACAGTGCCTGACACATAGTAAGTGCTTAACAAATACCATAATTCTTCTTCTTCTTCTCTGTACATTGTAAGGACTCGATAAATATAAGATTGACTTACTGCAGTACCTGGTTCGTCTCCACACCGTTTGACCTGGAATCATATTTTTTATTTCCTGAGAGAATTATTGGGATGGAAGAGAATTTGAGCTTCAGTTTCCCAGTCATCCAGTTCCCTACCCTGTCTTTAGGTAGGACGCTCCACACCTCCCATTCCCACTGTTATGATTCTCCCTGTGGATAGTGCACGGGTCTGGGAGTCCGAAGGTCATGGGTTCTAATCCTGGCTCTGCCACTTGCCTGCTGTGTGACCTTGGGCAAGTCACTTAACTTCTCTGTGTCTCATTTACCTCAACTATAAAATGGGGGTTGAGATTTTGAGCCACAAGGGACAGGGACTGTGTCCAACTCAATTTGTTTGTATCCACCCTAGCACTTAGTACAGTGCTTGGCACACAGTAAATGCTTTGATGCCTGTTTACTTGTTTTGATGTCTGTCTCCCCCCTTCCAGACTGTGAGCATGTTGTGGGCAGGGATTGTCTCTATTAGTTGCTGAACTGTACTTTCCAAGCGCTTAGTACAGTGCTTTGCACACAGTAAGCACTCAATAAATGCGATTGAATGAATGAATGGATAAATGAATGATAGAGCTTAACAAATACGATTATTACTATTATTCTGAAGAAGGGAATCTTCTTTGGAAGCCCATTCCCCTGTTAAAAATCTTTATGGTCAGATATTTTTCCTTCTATGTAACTTAAATCAGTTACACCACATTTATTTTCTCTTGTTTTGTCTTCAAAGAGGGAGAGTAGCCGGTTACTCTACTTTTTATTTATATCCTGGCCACTAGCCAGCCTCTCAGTATAAACCTTCCGTTATTTCTGATTATTTCTCTCTTTACTTTTCCTACCCCAGGCTAAATAATCCTTTATGTATTCAATTTTCTGTGCCCACAGAGTGGTCATTTCATTCCTGCATTTTCTTAAAAATAAGCTAGAGTTTACAGTGATGCACATAACACCAAAATATGTTCAAAAAGATTGGTAAAGGTATGATTCTCCAAATTTAAGTGACCTAACTTTTACATCGTCTTGCCATTCCTCTCATGAAACTCCAGTTATGTACCTTTCATTACAAACTTCATGCTGCATTGGCACTAAATTTTACATTTTACATCTTTACATGTTTTAGCTATAAATTAAAGGAGAATAATAACTGTCATGTTGTTTTAAGGGCTTTCTATGTACCAAGCACTGTGTTAAGTGCTAGAGTATTCATTCATTCATTCAATCATATTTATTGAGTGCTTACTATGGGCAGAGCACTCTATTAACCGCTTGGAAAGTACAATGCAATCAGATTGAACATAATCTCTGTCTCTCAATCTGGTGAGGGGGGAAGAGAGAATGGTCATTTAATCCCCATTTTACAGATGAGGAAATAGGTTCAGAGAAGTTTGGTGATTTGGCTAAGGTCACACAGCAAGCAAATGGCAGAATGTGGATTAGAACTTGGGTGTCCTGACACACAGTCCTGTGGTCTTTCCAACAGGTCCTTGATGCTGCGGCAAAAATTGGGATAACATTCATTCATATTTATCCCCATCACCCCTACTCCCTCCCTCTGCTCTACCCCCTCCCCGCCACAGCACTTGTGTATATTTGTACACATTTATTACTCTATTTAATGATGTATATATATCTATAATTCTATTTATCTATTTTGATGTTATTGATGCCTGTCTACTTGTTTTGTTTTGCTGTCTCTCTGCCCCTTCTAGACTGTGAGCCTGTTGTTGGGTAGGGATGGTCTCTATCTGTTGCCGAATTGTCCTTTCCAAGTGCTTAGTACAGTGCTCTGAACACAGTAAGCACTCAATAAATACGACTGAATGAATGGAGCACTTACTGTGTGCAGAGCACCGTACTAAGCGCTTGGAAAGTAGAGAAGCAGCGTGGCTCAGTGGAAAGAACATGGGCTTTGGAGTCAGGGCTCATGAGTTCGAATCCCAGCTCTGCCACTTGTCGGCTGTGTGACTGTGGGCAAGTCACTTAACTTCTCTGGGCCTCAGTTCCCTCATCTGTAAAATGGGGATTAAGACTGTGAGCCCCACGTGGGACAACCTGATTCCCCTATGTCTACCCCAGCGCTTAGAACAGTGCTTGGCACATAGTAAGCGCTTAACAAATACCAACATTATTATTACAACTCCGCAACGCAGAAGTACTTGCCTCTATTTCGCATAAGCCCCCTATACAAATTAGACCATTAATTTTTTTTCTTTCAGTTTTTCTTAAAAGTAAACCCTAGTCATTTCAGTTTGGGGGCATCTAGGTGATTTGCTATGAAATTGAGATTCTAGCCATCTATAGAAATTGGATCGCAACGAAGTTAGCAGTGGCTTTTATTTATTGACTCAATTTGGGCTGAGAGCAAGCAGTTCAGACCCCGGACTAATCCGCATTGGGTGATAATTTGGCCTTTCCTCAAGCTTTAGTAATAATATTTAAGTGCTTTCTATGTGCTGTTCTAAGTGCTGGGGTAGATAACAAATACCATAATAATAATACAGGGTAATAATAATAATGGTATTTGTTAAGTGCTTACTATGTGCCGAGCATTTTCCAGATGATGTAACTGAGGCACAGAGAAGTTAAGTGACTTGCCCAGTCACACAACTGACAGCCGGGTTTAGAACCCATGACCTCTGACTCCTATGCCCAGGTTCTTTCCACTGAGCCCCGCTGCTTCTCTTATTTGTTAAGCACTTACTATGTGCCGTGCATTGTTCTAAGCGTTGGCGTAGAAACAGGGTAGTCAGGTTGTCCCATGTGAGGCTCACAGTCTTCATTCCTATTTTCCAGAGGAGGTAACTAAGGCACAGAGAAGTTAAGTGACTTGCCCAAAGTCACACAGCTGACAAGTGGTGGAGCTGGGATTCGAATCCATGACCTTTGACTCCTAAGCCCAGGTTTTTTCCACTGAGCCATGCTGCTTCTCATATTCATTAAGCACTTACTATGTGCTGAGCACTGTTCTCTGTGCTGGGGTAGAAACAGGGTCATCAGATTGTCCCACGTGGGGCTCACCTTTTTTAGTCCCCATTTTTACAGATGAGGTCACTGAGGCCTAGGGCAGGGAAGGGACTTGCCCAAGGTCACACAGCAGAGAGGCAGCAGAGGCAGAATTCGAACCCACGACCTCTGGCTCCCAAGGCCGGGCTCTTTTCACTGAGACACACTGCTTCTCACATTGGTTAAGCACTTACTATGTGCTTAGCACCATTCTAAGCGTTGGGGTAGACACAGGGTAAAGTCCCGCTACTTCTCATATTCGTTAAGCACTTACTATGTGCTGAGCACTGTTTTAAGTGTTGGGGTAGATACAGTGTCCTATTTGTTAAGCACTTCCTATGGTCAGAGCTGGGCTAGATACAGGATCATCAGCTTGTCCCACGTGGGGCTCACCGTTTTTAGTCCCCATTTTTACAGATGAGGTCACTTAGGCCTAGAGCAGGGAAGGGACTTGCCCAAGGTCACACAGCAGAGAGGCGGCAGAGGCAGGATTCGAATCCACGACCTCTGGCTCCCAAGGCCGGGCTCTTTTCACTGAGCCACGCTGCTTCTCATATTGGTTAAGCACTTACTATGTGCCGAGCACTGTTCTAAGCGTTGGGGTAGACACAGGGTAAAGTCCCGCTGCTTCTCATATTGGTTAAGCACTTACTGTGTGCTGAGCACTGTTCTAAGCGTTGGGGATAGACACAGGGTAAAGTCCCGCTGCTTCTCATATTGGCTAAGCACTTACTATGTGCTGAGCACTGTTCTAAGCGCAGGGGTAGATACAGTGTCCTATTTGTTAAGCACTTCCTATGGCCAGAGCTGGGCTAGATACAGGGTCATCAGCTTGTCCCACGTGGGGCTCACCTTTTTGAGTCCCCATTTTTACAGATGAGGTCACTAGAGCAGGGAAGGGACTTGCCCCAGGTCACACGGCACAGAAGGGGCGGAGGCGGGATTCGAACCCGCGTCCTCCGGCTCCCCAGGCCGGGCTCCTGCCGCCGAGCCAAGCAGGGTGGGTGCGCTCCTGGCAGGCGGGGGCGGGGCGCGTTGGGGCGGCGCACCCCGCGGCGCGCATGCGCAGCTCTCCCTTGCCTTTGGCCCCGCCTCGTTGCCGGGTCGCGCTGAAGCCAAGCAGGCCTCGCAGCGCTTCGAAGGCCTGGCGTTATTTCGACTTCCCCCCCTGCACAAACACGATCGAAAATAATAATAATAAAAATAATAATAATAATGATGTGGGTATTTGTTAAGCACTTACTATGTGCACAGCACTGTTCTCAGCGCTGGGCTAGATACAGGGTCATCAGACTCTCCCACGTAGGCCTCTCTTTTTAATCCCCAGAGATTAGTACAGTGCTTGGCGCATAGTAAGCGCTTAACAAATGCTATAATAATATTGGTATTTGTTAAGCGCTTACTCTGTGCAGAGCACTGTTCTCAGCACTGGGCTAGATACAGGGTCATCAGACTCTCCCACGTAGGCCTCTCTTTTTAATCCCCAGAGATTAGTACAGTGCTTGGCGCATAGTAAGCGCTTAACAAATGCTATAATAATATTGGTATTTGTTAAGCGCTTACTCTGTGCAGAGCACTGTTCTCAGCACTGGGCTAGATACAGGGTCATCAGACTCTCCCACGTGGGCCTCTCTTTTTAATCCCCAGAGATTAGTACAGTGCTTGGCGCATAGTAAGCGCTTAACAAATGCTATAATAATATTGGTATTTGTTAAGCGCTTACTCTGTGCAGAGCACTGTTCTCAGCGCTGGGCTAGATACAGGGTACTCAGACTGTCCCACGTGGGCCTCACATTTTTTAATCCCCAGAGATTAGTACAGTGCTTGGCACATAGTAAATGTTTAACAAATGCTATAATAGTAATAATATTGGTATTTGTTAAGCGCTTACTATGTACAGAGCACTGTTCTAAGCGCTGGGGTAGATACAGGGTCAGTGCTTAGTAAGTGCTTAACAAATGCTATAATAATAATAATACTGGTATTTGTTAAGCAATTACTATGTGCAGAGCACTGTTCTAAGCGCTGGGCTAGATACAGGATCATCAGACTCTCCCATGTGGACCTCATATTTTTTAATCCCCAGAGATTAGTACAGTGCTTGGCACATAGTAAGTGCTTAACATAATGCTATAATAATAATATTGGTATTTGTTAAGTGCTTACTATGTGTAGAACACTGTTCTAAGTGCTGGGGTAGATACAGGGTCAGTGCTTGGCCCATAGTAAGCGCTTAACAAATGTTATTGTAATTATAATAATAATAATAATATTGGTATTTGTTAAGCAATTACTATGTGCAGAGCACTGTTCTAAGCGCTGGGGTAGATACAGGGTCAGTGCTTGGCACACAGTAAGTGCTTAACAAATGCTATAATAATAATAATATTGGTATTTGTTAAGCGCTTACTATGTGCAGAACACTGTTCTAAGCGCTGGGGTAGATACAGGGTCAGTGCTTGGCACATAGTAAGTGCTTAACAAATGCTATAATAATAATAATAATATTGGTATTTGTTAAGCTATTGTTTTAATAAGATGTTCATCCCCTTGATTCTATTTATTGCTATTGTTCTTGTCTGTCCGTCTCCTCCGATTAGACTGTGAGCCCATCAGAGGGCAGGGACTGTATCTGTTTCCGATTTGTACATTCCAAGCGCTTATTACAGTGCTCTGCACATAGTAAGTGCTCAATAAATACTATTGAATGAATGAATTAAGCGCTTACTCTGTGCAGAGCACTGTTCTAAGCACTGGGACAGATGCAGGGTCATCAGGTTGTCCCATGTGCTGCTCACAGTTAATCCCCATTTTCCAGATAAGGGAACTGAGGCACAGAGAAGTAAAGTGACTTGCTCATAATCACACAGCTGACAAGTGGCAGAGTCAGGATTCGAACCCATGACCTCTAATTCCCAAGCCCGGGCTCTTTCCAGTGAGCCACGGAAATGAATGTCCTCAACCCACCGTGTGGTTAGTCAAGCCTCAGCCCTCGGGGCAGCAGGGCGCTGGGGAAGAGAGAATAATAATAATAGTAGTAGTAATAATAATTATTATTATGGCATTTGTTAAGCACTTACTATGTGCTGAGCACTCTTCTCAGCGCCGGGATAGATACAGGGTATTAAGACAGTCACACGTGGGGCTCACATTTTTTAATCCCCATTTTTACAGATGAAGTCACTGAGGCCCAGAGAAGTGAAGTGACTTGCCCAAGGTGACACAGCAGGGAAGCGGCAGAGTAGGGATTAGAACCCATGACCTCTGACTCCCAAGCATTCCCAAGCCCGCGCTCTTTCCACTGAGCCACACTGCTTCTTTAAGAAGCAGAAGAAGCAGAGAAGAAGAGGCGGCAGAATCATCATCATCATCACCACCATGGTATTTGTTAAGCACTTTCTATGTGCCAAGCACTATTCCAAGCGCTGGACTAGAGACGAGGTAATCGGGTTGTCCCACGGGGGACTCACAGTCTTAATCCCCATTTTACAGATGAGGGAATTGAGGCACAGAGCAGTTAAGTGGACCGCTCAAGGTCACACAGCAGACAAGTGGCAGTTCTGGGATTAAAACCCACATCTTCCGACTCCCAAACCTGTGCTCTTTCCACTAAGACACAACGGTTAGACCTGCCTCTCTGTTTTAAGGTGGATTTTTTAAAAAAGAAAAACAGGCCCACAAGAACAGCAGGGTTAAGCTTAGAAACACACACAAACACACACACATATCCACAAACCTAAAAAAAAAAAAATACTTCTACAAACCAGACTTTTCATCAAAACATTTATTCTTGAACCAGAGCTTTTTAATTACATTGGTAACCGTCCCGTAATACATTTATTACAATCCAACACGCTAACAGTACCAACAAGAAGTAAAATTATATAAAAGTTACTGGCCTAGACAGGAGATATGTTAAGGACACACAATTGGCCTATTCAAACTGAAGATGATCTAGTGAAGATTGAAAACTTCCTCCTTTTTATCCTACCTCAATAAAAGGACAAAAGGCCACTTGTGAAATTAGTGGTTGGTGAGAGAAGAAATAAAAGCAAGTGCTACTTCACCTAGCATAGAGTTAAACTATGGAATTCACTGCTAAAGGAGGTCATTGAGTCATCCACTAGGCTAGATCTTAAAAAAAGACTGCATAATTTTACAACCATAAATAACATTTGTCATCATGCCAGCTGAAATAAAGACAATCATTTTTCATGTTCCAGGTCACGAATGGATCCGCTGCAGAGAAGACGAAGGACTTGTCCCTTTCCAAATTTAAAGCACCGGACACTTGCCTTCCTCACGGGGCCAGGGATAAATGAATAAAAATAAATAAAAAAGGGATGAGCCACCCACTGGTAGCTACGAGGCTTCTGGCCAAGACAATCTGCCGGGCCGAAGCCCACGTGCCCAGAGGTCTCTTGCCGTGGGGGCAACTGAGGTTCCCAATAGCTGTGGAGCGTCACTTGGGGGAAAGAGCCCAGGATTGGGAGCCAAGAGACCTGGGTTCCAATTCTGGGTCTGCCCCTTGCTTGTTGGGGTGTGTGACCGTGGGCATTTCACGTAACTTCTCTGTGTCTCGGTATCCTCCTCTGTAAAATGGTGATAAAATATCTGTTCTCCCTCCCCCCTAGCCTGTGCACCCCATGTGGGACAGAGACTGTATCTAATCTGATTAGTTTGTATCTACCCCAGCTACAGGCACCAAGTAAATACTAAACTAATACCATTATGATTATTAACCCAGCTGGTGCTGCTGATTTTGTTGCTGGGGATGGGACGCTGGACTGTAAGCTCATTATGGACAGGGATTGCATCTGTTATATTGTACTCTCCCAAGCGCTTAGTACAGTGTTCTGCACACAGTACACACTCAATCAATACGACCGATGAATTGACTTGGGGAGAACCTGGTTCTGCCCCTGGTTCCGCATTGGGCTGCTGAACTCATCAGACCAACTCAGGGAGTCCTGAACTATATTGGGGTTTTTCTGGTTCCTGTCTCTGTAATCGAATCCCAGTTGTCCCAGCAGCCCTGGCAGACTCTCTGGGGTACAAGTTTGAAGCAGAGATTCCCAGCTGTCTTAAGATGCTAAAAAACCCCCCCAAAACCAAAACAACTTCTCAAAGCAGTATAGAATCCCTACCCTGTTCCAGGGGCCTGGTGGAAGCTCACATGGTCTAACTACAGTCTCTGATGACAGAAGCAGCATGGCTTAGTGGAAAGAGCACAGACCTAGGAGTTAGAGGACCTGGGTTTGAACCCTGACTTCACCACTTGTCTGCTTGTGTGTTCTCAGGTAAATCACTTCCCTTCCTCTGTGCTTGTTACCACACCTATAAAATGGGGATTAAGACTGTGTGAGCCCCATGTGGGACCTGAATGGTGTCCCACCTGACTAGCTTGTATTTACCCCAGTGCTTAGTACAGTGCCTGGCATGTAATAAGCACTTTACAAATACTATTAAAAGAGAGATAGACAGAGAGAAGGGGCTTGGATCCCCTTGCAGCCTGGTTGAAGGAAATGCGGTTTTTGTGGCACTCAAATGGGTTTTTTCCAGCTGCATTCACGATGACAAAGAGTCCATGCCACATTTGCCACAGCCTCATGAAATGTAATTTCAAATTGATCAATATTGCCAATCTTATGAGGTCTATTCGTCTTGATCAGTGTCCACAGAAACTCCATGAAAGGAGCATATGGAAAGAAAAGAAATGAACCCACAATGCAATTTCCCTACTGAACCTACAGGGATCTGAACTTCAAATCCAACATGCTGACCAGATTTTGAAGAGAAACCCAACACAATCTCCCTTCTGAAATGATAAAGGTGATGAGGGGCAAGTTAATCTATACTTCAAAGGGTTCCTAACTGAAAACATTTAGAAAGGAAAAAGTAAAGCACAAGCTATCAAGAATCCCAAACTATTCCCAGGCCCTCATCTAGGCGGAACCTAGGCTAGACAGACTACCGACAGTGTTCTGTCGGTACACAGTGTTTTGCACACAGTACACACTCAATAAATACAACTGATGAATTGACTTGGGGAGAACCTGGTTCTGCCCCTGGTTCCGCACTAGGCTGCAGAACTCATCAGAACAACTCAGGGAGTCCTGAACTATATTGGGGTTTTTCTGGGGTTTTATGAGTTTGGGGTTAAAGTTGTGGTGGATTCTAGGACCTAACTTCCCACCAAGTCCTGGTGTCCTTTGATGCGCGAGGGCCCCAGGATAGAACTTCTACTGGCTAGAGGACATGTCGTTCAGCTGCTTTCGCCTGTATCTCCGAGGCTGTCGGGAAGGCAGGTGGTTTGGCCCAGGGCGTGGCCGGTGGGTAGCAAAAAGCCACTAGGCGATACTGCTCTGAAGAGGCTCCAGAATGTCCGCTTAGGGGTGCCCGGGGAATGTCCCGGCCCAGACCTCGGCCTATCTCCACTTCAGGGTGGCGTGACATCCAGTGACAGTTTGGGATCGAGGCTCGGGCGCTCTGTAGACGGGATGGAAACACCATGCAGGGGGCTGGGAGAGGCTGCCCACCGCTGCCGCTGTCTAGGGTGGCGAAGACCCGCTGACACTCCAGGATGGGATTAGTTTTGGATGGCAAGCATGCGGGCTTCACAAGGTGCAAGACTCAAGCTCGACTGTAAATTCCTCGAAGGCAGAAATCACACCTGCTAAAATCTACTAGTCTCCTAAGTACTTAGTGCGGTGCTCTGAAAGCAGGAGGTGCTCAGTCAACACTACTGATGGGTTGTTTGGATTGTTCCACTACCTTCTTCCTCCAGCCATGACATTTGGATACTCGGATTAGCTCAGTTAAAAAAAAAAAAGTATGCCTTTCTGATCTATCCAGGACCACAGCTCATGGCTTCCAAAATGTAATACAAAGAAACACAATACTGAAATTCAAAAAATGGAAATATCAACCACAAACCAACACCGATATTAGTTCCTCACTCAGATCTAATTAGCCCTCCTTGAAAAACAACAACCCAAAAAACTTCTACCTTGTGCCCAAAAGACTACTCTGCACTTTCCTAATTTTTCCCTCTTCTTTCCCCATAAAACTAGGAAAAGATCTACCCCATCTGTTTGGCTTCCCCATAGGGTTCTCTTGGAACCCAGGGCATGAAATAGTACTACAAACCTGCAGCTAATCTAGACGATATTACCTTTTGGCATCTATGTACATTTGGCCCGGCCTAAACAAAATAGCTTTACAGTCTCCATTTGACCTTTTCGATTTTGGCTTTATTTGGCCCCACTGGGTTAAATGTTAGCAACCGAGACACTGAATTTGAGAACTTAATACCTCGAAGCTCCATTATAACGGAAAACAATAATTTAACTAGTTCTCCACTCTGATAGACATCAGGGAGCAACTTTCATGACAGGACCAAATAGTGCCAATAGAATAGATGAGACTAATTCTTTTAAAAATAGAAAACATTCTTTTGAAACCGCAATGTTTTAATCTGTTGTTACTACTTTCAGTTTTCAAGACTTGTCCCTCTTGATGCCAGATTTAGGATAGAGAATGCTTTTTTTTTTTCTGAATCGTGATTGGTTTCACTTGTATTAAAGCCCCCACGACCTCTACCTTTCTTGGCACTGTGCAAAGTAAACATTGGTATTGCTCCCTTCTGGAAAGTCAATAGGCTTTATTTGCATTGCCTTGAAAAGAAGAGCCATCTCTTTACCCCCATCCTGCATCAATCTCTGTTTTGAGAGTATGGAGGGTGGGAGGGAGAGGAAAAAAAGAAATAGTCACCACCAGTTTCTTGAAGCCACCACACAATTTCCAAACTGCCCATCAGGAGCCAAACCATTGCCTTGAAAAGAAGAGCCATCTCTTTACCCCCATCCAGCATCAATCTCTGTTTTGAGAGTATGGAGGGTTGGAGGGGGGGAGAGGGGAAAAAAAGAAATAGTCACCACCAGTTTCTTGAAGCCACCACACATTTCCAATCTGCCCATCAGGAGCCAACCATTGCCTTGAAAAGAAGAGCCATCTCTTTACTCCTGTCCAGCATCAATCTCTGTTTTGAGAGTATGAAGGGTTGGAGGGGGGGAGAGGGGAAAAAAAGAAATTGTCACCACCAGTTTCTTGAAGCCACCACACATTTCCAATCTGCCCATCAGGAGCCAAACCATTGCCTTGAAAAGAAGAGCCATCTCTTTACCCCCGTCCAGCATCAATCTCTGTTTTGAGAGTATGGAGGGTTGGAGGGGGGGGAGAGGGGAAAAAAGAAATAGTCACCACCAGTTTCTTGAAGCCACTACACATTTCCAATCTGACCATCAGGAGCCAAACCATTGCCTTGAAAAGAAGAGCCATCTCTTTACTCCCGTCCAGCATCAATCTCTGTTTTGAGAGTATGGAGGGTTGGAGGGGGGGGGAGAGGGGAAAAAAAGAAATAGTCACCACCAGTTTCTTGAAGCCACCACACATTTCCAATCTGCCCATCAGGAGCCAAACCATCGCCTTGAAAAGAAAAGCCATCTCTTTACCCCCATCCTGCATCAATCTCTGTTTTGAGAGTACGGAGGGTGAGGGGGGAGTGGGGAAAAAAGAAATAGTCACCACCAGTTTCTTGAAGCCACCACACATTTCCAAACTGCCCATCAGGAGCCAAACCATTGCCTTGTAAAGAAGAGCCATCTCTTTACCCCTGTCCTGCATCAATCTTTGTTCTGAGAGTATGGAGGCTGGGAGGGAGAGGGAAAAAAAAAATAGACACCATCAGTTTCTTGAAGCCACCACACATTTCCAAACTGCCCATCAGGAGCCAAACCATTGCCTTGAAAAGAAGAGCCATCTCTTTACCCCCGTCCGGCATCAATCTCTGTTTTGAGAGTTTGGAGGGTGGGTGGGTGAGGGAAAAAAGAAACAGTCACCACCAGTTTCTTGAAGCCACCACACGTTTCCAAACTGCCCATCGGGAGCCAAACCATTGCCTTGAAAAGAGAAGCCATCACTTTACCCCCGTCCCATATCAATCTCTGTTTTGAGAGTATAGAGGGGAAGAAAAGAAATAGTCACCACCGGTTTCTTGAAGCCACCACACATTTCCAAACTGCCCATCAGGAGCCAAATGCCATTCCTTCTCTGCAAGATTAACTTAATCCTCAAGGGGACATTACAAGGAGAGGGATCTATCTATCTACCTACCTACCTATCTACCTAGATATATGTTTGCATCCCTCAAAAGTGATTTTTTGAGTTGCCAAAAGGAAGACACCTTTTCCCTGCAGCCCCCGCCGCCTGGGTTTTCCCCCCCCCCCCCTCAGTGACACCTGTACAGGTGGTCTGGGGATGTGGCTCTCCAGGGCTGAATGTGACGTACAGCTGTATAGGTAAAAAGGTAGATTTTTTTCCCGAGGGGTGGGAGGAAGGGGGTGTTCGGCCGATCCCCAAGGGTTGCCCTGGCCGCCCCCCGACCCTCCGCAGACCCCCTTTTTTCTACCTCCAAGATGGTAGGAAAGTTGTCGTTTGTGAGGGCCGAGGAGCGTGTGCCTGGTGTTATGTCCTCTGAGTGCCTGTAGTGGTGCTGTAGGAGGCTGCGGGCTCTCGTCGAGCAGCCCCAGCAGCCCTGCCTTCTTGGCCGGAGAGTCTATTCAGGGATTTCCCCTTCATAATCACCGACCCCGGGAGCACTTTTGGGTTTCCAAAATAAAACTATGGTCCCGGCCGCCCTGGGCTGACAGGGCCGGGCCGTGTCCAGAGGCCGGGAGCGGCGGCGGCGGCGGGAGCGGCAGCGGCGGCGGCGGCGGCGGCGGCGGCAGCAGCAGCAGCGTTGGTGGGGCAGCGGCGGCGGGCAGCCGGCGGGCAGCGGCGGCGGGCGGCCCTCGGACGGCGCCTCCTCTGCCCCTCGCCTCTGCCAGCGCGGCCCGGGGAAAAGGGGGGACCAGCAGGAGGAGGAGGAGGAGGAGGAGGAGGGGGAGAAAAAAACGGCCGCAAGGTAAGCAGCGGCCGCCCCGGGCCCGGCCCGCATCCTCGGGCTCTCGTAGGGCGGGGAGCCGGGCCGGGCCGGCGGGAGGCCGGCGGGCGGCGGTACGCGAGGCCGGGGATCGGGGCGGGCCGCGGGCCGGGAGGGCCGGACGGGCCGGGGGGCGGGGGAGCCGGGGCGGCGGCCCCCCCCAGGACCGGCCGAAGGGCCCGCCACATCCCCTCCCGCTAGGCCCCGACGGCCAGGTGCGGCCCCATCGGACCCCCGTTTAGGGGCTGCCCCCCACCCCTCGGGACGCCCGCACATTTCCCATCGAATCCCCTTGGCCCGGCCCGAGGCGCCCCTTGGAACTCTTGCCCAGCTGGGCTTTGGGAGAGGCGACCTCCCCGCAGCAGCAGACCCCAGCCCCGGGGTTCCCTGAAGCCCCCGCCCCCCCCCAAACACCCCCCCCCCCAGGGTCGGGGTGTGGGGGCTTCTTATGTGACTTTGGGGGGGTGGGATCCCCTTCCCCCCCCCTCGGGCCTGGTCCCCTTGCAGTGGGAGGGCTCAGGGCCAGGGGCTCCCACCCCTCACCGCACCGCCTTCATTTGCAGAGACTTCAAAAATGGGCTTCCCTCCTCCCCTCTGGGCGAGCTGCGAGCTGACCGCTATCTTCAGGGAGCAGGGGCAACCTCGGCCTCGATTAAATACCATCGTTATTATTGTTAAGGGCTTTCTATGTGCTGAGCGCTGTTGCAAGCGCTGGGGGAGATAGAGGGTCAGCAGGTTGTCCCACGTGAGGCTCACCGTCTTCATCCCCCTTTTACAGATGAGGGAACTGAGGCACAGAGAAGTTAAGTAATAATAGTAATAATAATGATGATGATGGTGTTTGTTAAGTGCTTACTATGGGCTGAGCACTGTTCCAAGCGCTGGGGTAGATACAGGGTCATCAGATTGTCCCACGTGAGGCTCACGGTCTTCGTCCCCGTTTTACGGATGAGGGAACTGAGGCACAGAGAAGTTAAGTGATATTAATAATAATGTTGGTATTTGTGAAGCGCTTACTATGGGCCGAGCACTGTTCCAAGTGCTGGGGTGGATACAGGGTCATCAGGTTGTCCCACATGAGGCTCACAGTCTTCGTTCATGTTTTACAGATGAGGGAACTGAGGCACAGAGAAGTTAAGTAATAATAATAATGTTGGTATTTGTTAAGCGCTTACTATGGACCAAGCACAGTTCCAAGCGCTGGGATAGATACAAGGGAATTAGGCTGTCCCACGAGGGTTTCACAGTCTTCATCCCCATTTTTCAGATGAGGGAACTGAGGCACAGAGAAGTGAAGTGACCTGCCCAAGGTCACACAGCTGACAAACAGCAGAGGCGGGATTAGAACCCATGACCTCTGACTCCCAAGCCTGGGCTCTTTCCACTGAGCCACGCTGCTTCTCAGTTGCACGGGGGGCAGGGGGCAGCCGGGGGGGCAGTGCCAGGCTAACCTTGGGGTCCCGGGAGAGTCAAGGGGAACCCCACCTTTCGGTAGAGAAAGTAGGAATCGGGGTGGGAGGCGTGGGGAGGGAAGGGTCACCCGCTTTTAAAGCCTATTTATTCACCCCCACTGCCCCACTGCATTCCAGTTTTAATCCCAAATCACGATCCAACACTAGACAAAAAAGCGAAAAAGGGAAGGTACAGGAAAACCATCAGGTAGACACCAGGTGGAATAACGGCACTCCGGTGAAAGGGGGCCAAAAAGAAAGAGTGAGAAAACAAAATTAACTCCAGGTGAGGTGCTGAACTTCGGATCAGTGGGTGGCTTTTTATTTTATTTTTCATTTTTAACTGGCTTGTGGACTTGCAATAATTAGATTGGGAGAAATCTTGGTGTCCCGGGACCCCGAAGGATTTTAGAAGGGGAGATGTTTCATTTCCATCCCCGGTTATGCGCTTTGCAGCGGGGAAAATGTTTTCCTGGAGTCAGTTACTTCGTACTGAAGTTCATATGTGTCTTTCCGTCCCGGGTGGGTATGGATTTGCCATGTGTGACTTATCTTTCATTCCGTTTTTCTTTCTTCTGTATTGGTAAATTTAGGGCAGTGTGTCGCTCACATACACGTGTCCTGCCCTGTACCAACATCTCATGCTGTGTCTTTGCTGGCAGAGTATTTTACAGATTGACAGTTTATCCTCCGTAGAGCTATTATGTAGCCAGAAGCTGGCACCTGGAAAGCTCTGGTTGAAAGCTCTAACTTTTGCAGAGTTAACTTCTAACTGACTTGTAATAAGCCTTTTTAAAAATGAAATACGTGTATTTTAGCAAGGGGGAAAAAAAGGAATTAGCTGTCCAGCTGAGTGACACGAAAGCTTTTTCATTCTTCTTCTAATATTCTTCTTGAATTTGGAGGGAGCGAGGAATTATTTGCTAGACGGAAAGGTAAACTACGTTTATTTTCTGTCTTTTCCTTGCACAATTGGAGTTGCTCATTTTTTAATGACACGGAATTATCCGTATTTGTAGAAAAGGTGATAACAGTGATAAATTGTGCTTGGGCAGTTAGTTCAATTTTAATTGATACAAGATGGAGCTGAAAACTCAGCTGTTTCTCCTACCTATAGTTTATTTTCACGTCTTGTCTCCCCCACTAGATGGTAAACTACCTGAGGGCTAGGGATCATGTCAGTTTGTACTCTCCCAAGTCTTAGTGCTGTTTGCAGCGCTGTACAGCAGTAAATGTACAGTAGTGCTGTACACAGTAAATGATTTGTGCCTCAGTTACCTCATCTGTGAACTGGGGATTAAGACTGTGAGCTCCATGTGGGACAGGGACTGTGTCCTACGTGATTACCTTGTATCTACCCCAGCACTTAGGACAGTGCCTGGCACATAGCAAGCTCTTAAATACTATCATTATTATTATTATTATTATTATTCTCACCCTTGAAGAGAGCACATAGTAAGAGCTCAGTAAGTATCATTGATTGATTGATTGAGTTTTGCCGCTTTGAGACTTTGAAGGTCATTTTTGTTCATTTGCTTTCTGAGGACTTCTTCATGTGTAAGTACGTATAGATCTACCTACCTAGATAAAATAAAGTCCAAGCATTTTTTTTTTCCTGGCCCTCTACTTAGTTTGTGATTTTAAGCTAGTTTAGTTGTAAATGCTCAATAAATACGATTGATTGAATGAATGAATCCAATTTCCTTTCTCATATCTGTAGGGATTAATAATGATAATGATGGTATTTGTTAAGCGCTTACCATGGGCCAGGCACTATACTAAACGCCAGGGTAGATGCAAGCAAATCGGATTGGACACTATTCCTGCCCCACGAGGGGTGCACAGTCTCAATCCCCATTTTACAGATGAGGTAACTGAGGGACAGAGAAGTGAAGCGACTCCCCCAGGGTGACACACCAGACAAGTGGCAGAGCTGGCGAAGGAACCCATGTTCTTCTGACTCCCAGGCCTGTGCTCTATCCACTATGCCATGATTGTTCATTTACTCATGAAAAAAAAAGTCAAAATGAATTTGAAATGAAATTATAGAGTTGCAAAACCAACCTTGAGTAAATTTCAGTTTGTCTTGTTAAGGGGAATATTATGTTTTTGATTTTGATACTTATTTTCATACTGAAGTATGTGCTTGATTGTCCATTAAAAACTTGAAATCTTAGAGAGCTGGAAGAAATCCCGAAAGGTCATTTGGTCCAGGCCCCTGCCTTTAGGCTGATGCGTGACTAGACAATTCAGGACCAGTGGCTGCCTAGTCTTTTCTGAAAGCTGTCTTCGATAGGGTGTTTTGATGTTTTAATATTCAGATATTTTTCCTTCTGTCCACCTGTGCTTCTGAGTTAATCTTCAGTGCATCACCTCTTCTTAAATCCTCTCTGGGTGCCATTAAAAAATCTTTCCAATTCTGCAAGGCAGACATTAAACTTTCTCACCTGGAGGCTGAACAACCCTATTCCTCCACCCCTTCTTCTGAGGACCCATCTGCCATTCCTTTTTATCATTTCTGTTGCTGGTCTCTGGGTCCTTTCCAGTTTCTTCATATCCATTTTAAAGTGTAGGGTCCAAAACTGGACCCATTGCGCTAGCAAAGATCTGACCAATGGCGAATGCGACGGAAGGATTACTTCCCGGCTCTTGCAACATATTCCCATGAATACATCCCAGGACCATGTTGGCTTTTTTAATAACGGCTCTGCATCGCTGACTCATTCAGCTTCTGGTCAGTTGTGATCCCCCAGGTCTTTTCCGCTGGGGAACTTTGTGTGTAATTTTTTGAGGGGGGGACAAATTGAAATTCTTAAGCCCAAAACAGCAGGTCCAAGAAAAAAAGTTACTCAGATCAGCGATATCTATTTAAAGACTAATTAATTTCTTTATTGAAGTGGCTTTGGAGATGCCATTTTCAGTTGTGACCCATTACATCTCAACTCCGAGGCCTTCCCAGACTAAGCCCCACCTTTCTTCATCTCTCTCGCTCTCTTCTGCATCACCGTGACTTGCTCCCTTTGCTCTTTCCCCCTCTCCCCGCCCCACAGCACTTATGCATATATCTGTAATTTTAGTTATTTGTATTGATGTCTGTTTATTTGTATTGTTGTCTGTCTCCCCCACCCCCCAGACTGTGCGTTCATTGTGGGCAGGGATTGTCTCTCCTTATTGCTGTAGTGTACTGTCCCAAGAGCTTAGTACCGTGCTCTGCACACAGTAAGCACTCAATAAATATGACTGAATGAATGAATAAATGCAATTGAATGAATGAATAGTAAACTACAGTCCCTTAAATGAAGGGCTCCTTGAAGAGTGGATATGCATTTTGATTCTTTTTCCAGGTCGGCGATATTGTTTAATACTTATGGAATACCTAGAGAGGACGTTGTTTGTACTGACTGATAAAACGGGTGATCAGGGCGGATGATGTTTGGTGCTAATGCCCCACCCTGAGAGTTTGGAAGCTGCAAAAAAGGGGGTGGAGAGAGCAGAACAATCAACAAAATTAACTGCTAAAATTTCTGGGGATTCTCCTGTGTTTCTCAAAGCCAAATAGAATCTAGGTTAAAACAAAGTGACCGTAAGGACGAGTATACACAGATCAGTGGAGTAGAGGAAGTGATTTATTTTTTCTTCCATTTTTCAATCAATCAATGATGGTAATAGTGGTAGAATTAGTAGTGGCATATTGGGCACATACTGTGTGCCAAGTCATTGTGGGCAGGGGACGTGTCTGCCAACTCCGTTGGACTCTTTCAAGTGCTTAGTACAGTGCTCTGCACATAGTAAGCCCTCAATAAATACAATTGATTGGGAGAATGCCTGAGGGATAATTTAGAAGTCATGTTCCCTGTTCTCCAAGAAAATGGCAGAAGGCAGACTGATGTATTGTGATAAACTGTGATAAAAAAACCACCAGGCTCGATGTAAATATGAAAAAAAATGGCGAAATTGATCGGTAATGGATAAAGAGATGCATAAGAGTGCTTAGATGATGGCTGGAATGTTGCAGGGATAATTTAGGGAATACCGCATAGGGGAGGTGGCTTTTTAAAGGGACTTTGAAGGTGGGGAAGAAGATGATGTGAATTCTCTGTCTTTTCCTCCCATTCTTATCTTTCCCATTCCTGTCATCAGTCACACCACCATACTCTAAACTGTAAGCTTGTGGCTTGGTGACAGTCAGTTCGTAGCATTCGTTGAGCTCTTACTGTGAGGAAATTTATTTGTATTGATGTCTGCATATTGATGCCTGTCTCTCTCTTCCCCACCCCCATCTAGACTGTAAGCTCGTTGTGGGCAGGGTTTATGTCTGTTCATTGTTGTGTTGTACTCTCCCAAGCGCTTAGTACATTCATTCATTCACTTTGATACTATTTACTGAGCGCTTACTTTGTGCAGAGCAGTACAGTGCTCTGCACCCTGTAAGTGCTCAATAAATCTGATCGAATGAATGAAGAGAGCACTATACTATGTGTTTTAGAGGCCACAGGAGGATTAATAATAATAATCTCTGCCCTCGGGGAGTTTACAATCCAAGAGGGAAGACAGACATCAAATTAAATTACAGGTAGGAGGAAACAATAGAATGTAAAGATATGGACGCAAATGCTACTGGAGTCAGGAGATTGAACATCCAACTGCGAGGGAGATACAGAGTGCTGAAGAGGCAATTCTGAGTGATATTGGGTGGGGAGATGAGAGATTAATCAGGGGAGGTCTCTTGGGAGAGAGATATTTTCCGGAGGACTTTGGAGGAGAGAGCAGTGGTCTGTGGGTGTGTGAAGGCCCAGGGAGTTCCAGGTAGACTGGAAGGAGAGAACAATAGAACTAATCAGTAAGTCAATCAGTAATATTCATTGAGTACTTTCTCTGTGCAGGGCATTGTACTAAACCTTAGGAAAGTACAACTGAAAAGAGTTTGTAGATTTGATCCCTTCCCACAAGGAACTTTCATGGGATGATCCAGGTCCTCAAGGATCTTCTGGTCTCAAAGGGAAGACCAAGAGTAAAATAAAACAGGTGGAGGAAGAAGGAAAAGGGAATGTGTGCATGAGTTAGCGCTTAAGTAATGGAGCGTGAAAGGTGTGCACCCTAAATGCTAAGGGAAGTTGGAAGTACACAGATGCTAAGGAGGTGCTGTTGGGATATAATCAGTCAATCAGTGGCATTTATTGAACACTTATTATGTGCAGAGCACTGTACCGAGGTCCGGGGGAGTGTCCTTTCTTTTGCCTCTCTCTGTCTTTTGCCTCTCCCTATTCTGGAGGTCATGAAATCCTGCCAGTTCTTCCTCTGTGCTATTGCACAGGGCAACGCTTTCCTCTCTAGCTCTACTTCCTCTAGAGTAGTCCCAGCTTTTACCACCTACCCTATGGATCACCATGATAAATTCCTGACTGGCCACCTTGTCGGAAGACCCTCCCATCATAGTCTTTCCCAAATGCAGCTGGATGTATTCTCTCCAGAAAACATTGTTTAGAACACATTACTCGCCTCAAAAACCTCCAGTGCCTATCCATTTCTTCTTGCGTAAAACCCAGACTCTTAAATATTGGCTTCAAGGCTCTGTATTACATATCCTCTCTCTACATTTCAGTTCTGCTCTTCGCTCCTCGCAGGCTAACCTTCTAAATGTACCTCACAAGCAAATCTCTCACCTCCAAACCATTGCTTTCATTTTTGCCCTGGTTGGGAATTTCCTCCCTGTTCAAATCTGCCAAACCAGATCTCTCCCCACCTTTAAAGCCTACTACAAATGTACCTCTTCCCAGAGGCAGTCTACATCTGTTTATTTAATTGCCCGCTTAGTTTTTTCATTTTTTTCTTTTCTCTTTTTTGCCTCGTTTACGTTTGGGAATTTTTGCTTTGCTGTGGAAGGCATCGTGGTATTCAGCGCCAAAGTTGTGTGGAACACTGAACCAAGCCCTGCTGGGGTGGGGGAGGGGGATCCTCCAGTGAGAGATAGGCAGGGTTCCTGGCCCTCTAGGGACTCACATCCTAAGAATAAGGTGGGGAGGGGTTTGGCGACAGGCACAGTCGAAAAGATAATGTAATATAAATACTAAAGCAGCATTAAAGACAAAGCTCAGAGTCCAACAAGTCCGATAGTAGAGGGGAGCGGGAGGGGCCTCCCAGCATCGCTGCCCATGGCGTCCAGAGTCCAATCACAACCAAAGCCATCCCGATATTTAAAATTCGCGGAGCCTCAAGTTACCTCAGCTGAAGACCCTCGTGGTCCTTCAGCACAGGACATTTGGGGAACCAGGGCCCTGGGCGGCTTGGTGGGAGGGTAGCGGGTGTTCCCTACTCATGCTTTTAAATATGCCCATACCACCCCATCCTACCCTCCCTTGACCACACGGCTCCCTCCAGTTATCGCCCCATCTCCCGCCAACCATTTCTCTCTAGAATCCTTGAGTGAGCTGTCTACACTCGCTGCCTCAAGTTCCTCTCCTCCGATTCTCTCTTGGACCCCCTCCAATCTGACTTCCATCCCCTTCGCTCCACAGAAACCACCCTCCCAAAGGTCACCAATCTCCTTTTTACCAAATCCAACGGCCTCTACTCCAACCTAATCCTCCTCGACCCCTCAACTGCCTTTGACACTGTCGACCACTCCCTTCTCCTGGAAGCATTATCCAACATCAGCTTCACTGACACTGTCCTCTCCTGGTTCTCCTCCTACTTCTCTGGCCGCTCATTCTCAGTCTCTTTCACAGGCTCCTCCTCCGCCTCCCATCCTCTAACTGTGGAGGTCCCTCAAGGTTAAGTTCTGGTCCCCTTTTTTTCCTCCATCTACACCCACTCCCTTGGAAAACTCATTTGCTCACACGGTTTCAGCTATCACCTCTATGCTGATGACACCCAAATCTACATCTCCAGCCCTCATCTCTCCCTCTCTTCAGTCTCGCATTTCCCCCTGCCTTCAAGTCATCTCTATTTGGATGTCCTTCCATCACCTCAAACCTAATATGGCTAAACTGAACTGCTTATCTTCCCACCCAAACCCTGTCTTCCTCCGACTTTCCCATCGCTATTGACGGCACCACCATCCTTCCTGTCTCACAGCCCGTAACCTTGACGTTATCCTTGCCGCCTCTCTCTCGTTCCACCCACGTATTCAAGCCATCACTGAATCCCGTCAGTTCTACCTTCACAACATCGCCAAAATCCGTTCCCTCCTCTCCATTGAAACTGCTGTCATATTAATGCAAGCACTTGTCCTATCCCGCCTTGATTATTGTATCAATCTCCTCGGTGACCTCCCTGCCTCCTGTCTCTTCCCACTCCAGTCCATACTCCATTCTGCTGCCCAAATTATTTTCCTTCAAAAACACTCAGATGCTATTTCCCCACCCCTCAAGAAACTCCAGTGGTTGTCCATCCATCCCCACACCAAACAAAAACTCCTCACCATCGGCATTAAAGCACAGTTTGCCCCCTTGTACCTCACCTGTCTACTCTCCTACTTCAACCCAGCCCGCACACTTTGTTCCTCTAATGCCAACCTTCTTACCGTACCTCGATCTCGTCTATCTCGCCGCCGACCTCTCACCCACATCCTACCTCTGCCCTGGAACGCTCTCCCTCCTCATATCAGACAGATATTTGTTCTCCCCCACTTCGAATCCTTATTAAAGGCACATCTCCAAGAAGCCTTCCCTGACTAAGCCTTCCTCTCCTCCAACCCCCTTCTGCGTCAACCTGACTTGCTTCCTTCATTCATCCTCCCTCACATCCCCACAGCACATATGTATAGATCTCTATAATTTATTTATTTCTTTAATTTATGTATATTGATATTTGTCCCCCCCCAGACTGTGAGCTCATTGTGAACAGGTAATATGTCTGTAGTTATACCCTCCCAAGCGCTTAATACAGTGCTTTACACACAATAAGCCTCAATAAAGATGACTGAATGAATGAATAATAATAATAATAATGTTGGTATTTGTTAAGCGCTTACTATGTGCCGAGCACCGTTCTAAGCGCTGGGGTGGTTACAGGGTAATGAGGCTGTCCCATGTAAGGCTCACAGTTAATCCCCGTTTTACAGATTAGGTAACTGAGGCACAGAGAAGTTAAGTGACTTGCCCACAGTCACACAGCTGACAAGTGGCGGAGCCTGGATTAGAACCCATGACCTCTGACTCCCAAGCCCGGGCCCTTTCCACTGAGCCACGAGTGAACTCTCTAGACTGTAAACTCCTTGTGGGCAGGGGATATGTCTACCAACTCTGTTATGTTGTAATAATCTCTATGGTATTTGTTAAGTGCTTACTATGTGCCAGGCATGCTACTAAGCGCTGGGGTAGATACAGGCAAATGGGGTTGGACACAGTCCATCTCCCATATGAGGCTCACAGTCTTAATCCCCATTTTACAAATGAGGTCACTGAGGCACGGAGAAGTTAAATGATTTGCCGAGGGTCACACAACAGATAAGTGGTGGAGCTGGGATTAGAACCCAGGCCCTTCTGACTCCCAGGCCTGTGCTTTATCCATTAGGCCATGCTGTTCCTCAATTTGTGCTCTCCCAAGTGCCCAGTATAGTGCTCTGGACACAATAAACAGTAAATACTATCGATTGGATTGAATGATTCAACCTTTTCGGCAGAGCACCGTACTTAGTGTTTGGGGGAGTAAAATGCAATAAGAGAAGGTAGAAATAGGCCCCTCCCACAATGACCTTACAGTCTGGAAGGGGAGACAGATGTTAATATAAATAAATCTGATTGATTGTTTAGCTCCGCAGTCTGGTGGAAGCATCTCCCAAGCAGTCAGTCAAGGGTATTTATTGAGCACTTACAGCTTGAAGAACACTGTACTGAGCTCTTTATTCATTCATACTTTCATTCAGTCGTATTTATTGAGCACATACTGTGGGCAGAGCACTGTACTAAGCACTTGGAAAGTACAATTCGGCAACAGAGACAATCCCTACCCAACAGCGGGCTCACAGTCTAGAAGGGGGGAGGCACACAACAAAACAAAACAAGTAGACAGGCATCAGTAGCAGTAAAATAGACAAATAGAATTATAGATATATACACAACATTAAAATAAATGGAATGGTAAATATATACCTATATACACAAGTGCTGTGGGGGGTAAGAGGCTAGAGCAGAGGGAGGGAGTAGGGGCGATGGGGAGGGGAGGAGAAGCAGAGTAAAAGGGAGCTCAGTCTGGGAAGGCCTCCTGGAGGAGGTGAGCTTTCAGTAGGGTTTTGAAGGGGGGAAGAGAGTTAGTTTGGTGGATGTGAGGAGAGAGGGCATTCCAGGCAAGAGGTAGGACGCGGGCCAGGGGTTGAAGGCGGGACAGGCGAGAACGAGGCACAGTGAGGAGGTGAGCGGCAGAGGAGCGGAGTGTGCCGGCTGGGCTGTAGGAGGAGAGGAAGGAGGTGAGGTAGGAGGAGATAAGGTGATGGAGAGCTTTGAAGCCAAGAGTGAGGAGTTTTTGCTTCATACGAAGGTTGATATGCAACCAATGGAGATTTTTGAGGAGGGGGGTGACATTGTACTTTCCCAAGTGCTTAGTACAGTGCTGTACACAGTAAGCACTCAACAAATATGATTGACTGACTCTTGGGGGAGTACAATAGAGTACAATAGAGAAGCAGCGTGGCTCAGTGGAAAGAGCCCGGGCTTGGGAGTCAGAGGTCATGAGTTCGAATCCCAGCTCTGCCACTTGTCAGCTGTGTGACTGTGGGCAAGTCACTTAACTTCTCTGTGCCTCAGTAACCTCATCTGTAAAATGGGGATTAACTGTGAGCCTCACGTGGGACAATCTGATTACCCTGTATCTACCCCAGCGCTTAGAACAGTGCTCAGCAAATAGTAAGCGCTTAACAAATAGCAACATTATTATTATTATTACAGTACTATAGAGTCGGTAGATAGGGGCCCTGCCCTCAAGGAGTTTACAATGGATTTGGGGTATAGACCCAACTGCTTAGGCAATGCTGAAGAGAGGGCATATAGAGTGGGGAAATCATTAAATCAGTCAGTCATATTTTTTTGAGCACGTACTGTATGCAGAGCGCTATGGTATGCGTTAGGTAGAGTGCAGTAGAAGAGTTGGTAGACATACTGATTCATTCATTCGGACATGTTTATTGAGCACTTACTATGTGCAGAGCACTGTACTAAGCACTTGGAATGGACAGTTCGGCAACAGATAGAGACAATCCCTGCCCAACAACGGGCTCACAGTCTAAACGAGGGAGACAGACAGCAAAGCAAAACAGAACAAAACAAGTAGTCTGGCATAAGTATCATCAAGAAAAATAGAATCATAGATATATATATACACACATCATTAACATAATAAATATATACAAATATACATGTGTTGTAGGGAGGGGAAGGGGAAGAGCAAAGGGCGGGAGAAGGGGGAATTGGGGAGGGGAGGAGGAGCAGAGGGAAAGGGGGGCTCAGTCTGGGAAGGCCTCCTGGAGGAGGTGAGCTCTCAGTAGGGCTTTGAAGAGGGGAAGAGAGTTACTTTGGCGGATGTGAGGAGGGAGGGCATTCCAGGACAGTGGCGGGACGTGGGCCAGGGGTCGACGGGACAGGTGCGAACGAGGGACCGTGAGGAGGTGAGTGGCAGAGGAGCGGAGCGGGCAGTAGAAAGAGAGAAGGGAGGTGAGGTAGGAGGGGGCAAGGTGATGGAAAGCTTTGAAGGCAAGAGTGAGGAGTTTTTGTTTCATGCGAGCAAACTGATGAGGAGTTAATCATATTTCTTGGAGGAAATATGATTTTAGTAGGGTTTTAGAGACAGGGAATGTAGTGATCTGTTGGGTGTGAAGTGGGAGAGCGTTCCAGACCCGAGGGCGGATGGGGATGAGGGCTCAGCAGCAAGAGAGATCAGATCACGTACAGCGAGTAGGTTGGCACTAGAAAAGCAAAGTGTGTGGGCTGGGCCTTCTGGGAAGATTAGAGAGGTTAGGTAGGAGGGGGAATGTAAGCATCTTGAAGGGAAGCGACCACAACTTCTGCTTTTGTTGCATGCTCCCAAATGCCCCTGTACTGTGATCTTTTTGCCATAGGCATGCTACTAGCGCTTACTACAGTACCTGGCACATAGTAAGCGCTTAAAATTAAAAAAAACAAAACTGCTGCCGCTGATGACAATTTTTAACAGAATCGAGGAGTGAAGATGTTCTAGGTAAAGGGATTGGAGTGGGGAGGTTTGAGAACAGGGAGTCTCTGCTACTTCGCCTCTCCCTAATCTCTTTTAATATCTGTCTCCCCCTTCTAGACTGTAAGCTCCTTGCAGGCAGAGTTTGCAGCCACCAACTCTGTTTTACTTGCCCAAATGTACAGTACAGTGCTGGGCACACCGTAAGTGCTTAATAAATACCACTGATTGATTGCTTGATAATGCTTGTCTGGGAGGATCGAAGAGCCTTGGCTGGGATAGAGAAAAAGCATATATAAGTAAGAGGGAGGCGGCTAATGGAGAGCCTTGGAGCTAATAGGAGCTATTGAATGCTGGGGAGAAAGCCATTGGAGAATTTTGAGGACCGGAACAATGTGCCCCAGATGACCGTTTTAGCTAGGTCATACATCTCCTGTGGAGAGGATAAACCGTGGAAGGGAGCCTAGAGGCAGCGGAGCTGGTAAGGAGTCTGTTTCTTTCAGCAGCAAATCTGAGAGGTGATAAGGCCAAGTAAGGGTAGAAAAGAAGGGACGGACCTGTGAAATATCATGAGGGAGAAGTAATAGGGTTAGAGGCAAACCGAATGTGGAAAGTTGGTCTGAGAAAATAATCGAGGGGGTACCAAGCTTGGGAGATGGGGACGATGGTGGTGGTGCCCAAAATTCTAGGAAAGTTAGGAGATGGTGAGGACTTAGGAGGGAAGCTTTGCCAGTATATCCCACAGGCAAGAGGAAATGCACATTTGTCGATTGGATCAGTGGTATTTATTGAGCATTTACCATGACATGTAGAGCGCTGAGAGCGAGAGCTTGGAAGAGTACAACACAACAGAGTTAGCAGACATGGTCCTTGCCCGTAACGAGCTTAAAGTGTAGAGAAAAGAAGAAATTGTCAGTGCTGGAGACGTAGTTTGGGAATCATTGTACAATGGCAATATTCTAAACCACAGGAGCTGCTTCTGGACTCTCTAAGAATGCTTTCTACTTGGAACACATTTTTTCCCAGATTTTAGGTTAGAGGATGCCGATTTCAGGGTACAGTGTTTTTTTATATTTCGTGATAAAATCACCTCACCCTTAGCAGCATCGTTGCAACAAATCCTGAAAATGGCATATGTGACTTTTGACAAGTAAGATGACTTAGGTCACCTTAATAACATCTCTTAACTAATGCTGCAATGAAAGAAAATCTGAGAAATATAGCTACGGCTAGCTAATATGCAGATACCCCGCATAGTACTTATCTTTGGCTCTCCGTAAACTAATTTAGATACTCTTCACACTGAATTAAGATACTAATCTGTTTAATATCTCATTATCTATAAATACATTGGGTTTCAGTTTATCTGAACACATCCCCCCCACCAAGAATACACAACCGTGAACTCATTGGACTCACAGTGAGTTCGAAGAAAACTTGGGTAATGAATCATTTTGCACCAAGGAAACTGAAACATAACCAAAGATTTTCAGTGTCAACTTGGAACTGGATTCATCCAGGAATTCTGTTATAACACATTTTCCAAGAATGCAGTGGGAAACAAAGAGAAAACCAAATCAAGAACACGGGCATATTCTTGGTGGGCATGTGGACCCAGAATGCAGACCTGATTATAGGTTTAGTGTAGCTGTAGGGCCAGGAGCATGGGCCTGGGAGTCAGAAGATCATGGGTTCTAATCCCAGTTCCTCCACTTGTCTGCTTTGTGACCTTCACTTCACTTCTTTGGGTCTCAGTTACCTCATCTGTAAAATGGGGATTGAGACTGTGAGCCACACATGGCTTGGCTCCATGCTAGCGCTTAGTACAGTGCCTGGAACATAGTAAGTACTTAACATATGCCATAATTATTATTATTATCCCACCTTCTGTATGGCTGGAAGGCATGGACCCACCAAAAATAATAATAAGAAGAAGAATTGGGGTATTTGTTAAGTGCTTACTCTGTGGTAGGCACTGTACTGACAGCTGGGATAGAAACAAAATAATCAGGTCCTACATGGGAGTCTAAGTAGAAGGGAGAACAGGTATTGAATTCCAGTTTTGCAGATGAGGGACCTGAGGCATGGAGAAGTGAAGTGACTTGCCCAGGGTCACGCAGCAGACAAGCGGTGGAGCCGGAATTAGAACCCATGTCCTCTCGTCATTTCCGGCTCCACGGTCGGTTCTGTCGGGAGCATCGCTTAGGTGCTTGACCTCCAGTGGCAAGAAAGGGTCACAGTCATTGAAGTTCAGGCATGAAGTGTGTCCATTCGCTCAGCTCTGTGGGTAGGAGCTGAATTCATTCATTCATTCAATCGTATTTATCGAGCACTTACTGTGTGCAGAGCACTGTACTAAGCGCTTGGAATGTACAATTTGGCAACAGATAAAGACAATCCCTGCCCAACAGCGGACTCACCGAATGAATGCTAGAAGCAGGGATGCCCAGTCCGCTGATGGCTGGCCAGGTGAAAGCCGGAGATACAAATGGGGAGGGCTGGGGAGAGAAGAAAAACTTCGAGGACACAATAATTGCAGTGCGGCATCGCAGCTGAGCGTTGGGAGAAAGCCCAACCTGGCGTAGAATGGTTAAGATAGGAGCGCCTCCCTGAGCGGGAACTTGGACGGGATCTGGAGATTGAGACAAATGTGAAAATAGCTCCAACTGCTGCAGACAGCAAGAGAAGCAGCATGGTGGAGTGGATCAAACACGGACCTGGGAGTCAGAAGGTCATGGGTTCTAGTCCCGGCCCTGCCACATGTCATTCATTCATTCAATAGTATTTATTGAACCCTTACTATGTGCAGAGCACTGTACTAAGCGCTTGGAATGTACAAATCGGCAACAGATATAGTCCCTGCCCTTTGACGGGTTTACAGTCTAATCGGGGGAGATTGCTTTGTGACGTTGGGCAAGTCACTTAACTTCTCTGGGCCTCAGTTCCCTCATCTGGAAAAGGGGGATTAAGACTGTGAGTCCCATGTGGGGCAGGAACTGTGTCCAACTTGATTACCTTGTATCTACCCCAGTGCGTAGAACAGTGCCTAGCACATAGAAGTGCTTAACAGATACCATTATTATTATCAGTGCTATGTATTCATTCAGTCGTATTTATTGAGCGCTTACTGTGTGCAGAGCACTGTATTAAGTGCTTGGAAAGTAGAATTTGGCAACAAATAGAGACAATCTCGACCCAACAAGGAGCTCACAGTGTAGAAGGGGGGAGATAGGCAACAAAACAAGTAGACAGGCATCAATAGCATCAGTACAAATAAATAGAAGTATAGGTATAGTATAGTATAGGAAGAAGCAGCGTGGCTCAGTGGAAAGAGCACGGGCTATGGAGTCAGAGGTCATGAGTTCGAATCCCAGCTCTGCCACTTGTCAGCTGTGTGACCTGGGGCAAGTCACTTAACTTCTCTGTGCCTCAGTTACCTCATCTGTAAAATGGGGATTAAGACTGTGAGCCCCACGTGGGACAACCTGATTCCCCTGTGTCTACCCCAGCGCTTAGAACAGTGCTCTGCACATAGTAAGCGCTTAATAAATACCAGCATTATTATTATTATTACACATCATTAATAAAATAAATAGAATAATAAATATGTATATACACAAGTGTTGTGGGGCGGGGAGGGGGGTAGAGCAGAGGGAGGGAGTAGGGGTGATGGGGAGGGGGCGAGGAGCAGAGGAAAAGGGGGACTCAGTCTGGGAAAGCCTCCTGGAGGAGGTGAGCTGTCATTGAGAAGCAGCGTGGCTCAGTGGAAAGAGCATGGGCTTTGGAGTCAGGGTTCATGAGTTCGAATCCCAGCTCTGCCACTTGTCGGCTGTGTGACTGTGGGCAAGTCACTTAACTTCTCTGTGCCTCAGTTCCCTCATCTGTAAAATGGGGATTAAGACTGTGAGCCCCACGTGGGACAACCTGATTCCCCTATGTCTACCCCAGCGCTTAGAACGGTGCTCGGCACATAGTAAGCGCTTAACAAATACCAACGTTATTATTATTGAGCCCTTACTGTGGGCAGACCACTGCTGTCAGCATTCGTACAACCCAAGAGTTGATAGACATGATCTCTGCCCACAAGGAATTTACAGTCTAGAGCAGGAATTTACAGCAACGACAAGGGTCTTTCTTTATAAGTATGTGATGTTTTTCAGACTGACAATCTCACACTGACTCTTTCAGACTCGTAGTCATAGGTAAACTTCACGATCAGTGGCATGATACATGAGAAACAGCGTGGCTCAGTGGAAAGAGCCCGGGCTTGGGAGACAGAGGTCATGGGTTTGAATCCCAGTTGTGCCACTTGTCAGCTGTGTGACTGTGGGCAAGTCACTTAACTTCTCTGTACCTCAGTTACCTCATCTGTAAAATGGGGATTAAGACTGTGAGCCTCATGTGGGACAACCTGATGACCCTGTATCTACCCCAGTGCATAGAACAGGGCTCTCCACATAGTAAGCGCTTAACAAATACCAATATTATTATTATTATATATACAGTATATGCCACTGATACATATATAAACACATATATATTAATATAAGTATATGTTAGTAGTGTTTGCTGCGTGTCCTCTAAAATGCACCCTTTTTATTTGCTCTCGTATAAAGGAGTATACTATGGATCGATCAAGGCAAAGAAAGTAGTAGCTCAATTGTCTATTTTACTCCAAGCCAATGATAGTGGTTTTTAAGTTTGTGTAGCTAAGAATGTTTACGTTTTCTTTGACATTTTGGAAAAAAACAACAATGTTGATCCTGCAAGCCATATAACTGGATAGAGGTGTTACATTATAATGTAAAATAGAAGGGTGACAGTGCAGTGTTTACTAAATATTTTCCTAGAAGAGTGTTGAGCTGATTTCAGTTTTACGGATTTTTCTTTTCCATGTTTCTCACGGACCTCTCTCCGGTAATTTAAAGATGAGGTGATGGAAGGGAATTCATGATTTTAAAAGCCCTAGAAGACCCCTGAACAGTAGACTTTAGCTGGTCAGTCAACTGTATTTACTCCATATCTTCTAGACTCCTAGTTCGGTAAACAATTATGTAGTTGTTCAAGTGGTTCAAAATGTAGTCAATCAGTGATATTCATTGAGCACTTACTGTTTGCAGAACACTGTACTAAACAATGGAGGGAGTACAGCGCTGCAGAGTTGGAAGGAGGAGCTTGGATTGTAGAGGGGAAGCAGACATTTAAATAAATTCTGGATGTGTACATAACTGCTATGGGGCTGAGAGCAGGGTGAATATCAAGTGTTTGAAGGGTTGTGTGACTACGAAGGGAGAGGGAATAAGGGGAAGTGAGGGATTGGTTTGGGAAGGCCTCTTGGAGGAGATGTGATTTTTAGTCAGGCCTTCAAGGTGGGGAGAAAGGTGGTCTGTCTGACTGAAAAGGGGAGGGAGTTCTAGGACAGAGGGAAGATGTGGGACAGGGGTCAGTGGCGAGATAGTTGAGATCAAGGTACATTGAGTAGGTTGACAAGAGTAAAGGGTCAAGGGTCAGGAGGGGATCAAGGAGAGAATTTGAGGAGAAGCAGCATGGCGTAATGGATAGAGCATGGGCCTGGGATTCAGAAGGTCATGGGCTCTGCCACTTGTCTGCTGGTGTGACCTTGGGCAAGTCATGTCACTTCTCTGGGCCTCAGGTTCCTCATTTGTACAGTGGGGATTGAGATCATGAGCCCCATGTGGGACAGGGACCATGTCCGACCTGATTTGCTTGTACCCACCTCAGCGCTTAGTACAGTGCCTGGCACATAGTAAGCGCTTAACAAATACCGCAATTATTTTTAATTATTATTATTAAATGGTCACAGCTAACAGTGAATCAGCCAATCAGTGGTATTTATTGAGAATTTACTGTGTGTAGAGCACTGTGCTCAGTGTTGGGGAGAGTACAGTACAATAGAGTTTATAGACACATTTCCTGCCCAAAGGAGTTCATAGTATAGAAGGAGGAGCCAACAGTCTAGAGAGGAGCTTGGAAGCAGTGTGTCCTAGTGAGTTAAAGCATGGGCGTGGGAGCCAGAGAGCCCGGGTTCTAATTTCAGCTCTGTCATTTTTCTCTGTGACCTTGGACAAGTCACTTTAACTTCTGTGCCTCAGCTTCCTCAGTGATAAAATGGGAATCCAGTAGCTTCATTCATTCAATTCATTCATTCAGTCATATTTATTGAGTGCTTACTCTATACAAGGCACTGTAGTAATTGCTTAGAAGAGTACAGTATAACAACAAATAGAAACATTCCTGTCCCCAACGACCTCACAGTCTAGAGGGGGAGACAGACATTAATATAAATAAATAAATAGATAAATTACGTATGTATGCAGGTGTCTACATATGTGCCATGGGGATGGGAGGAAGGATGAATGAAAGAGAAAGTAAGAGTGATGCAGAAGCGAGGGGGAGAAGAGGAGAGGAGGGTCTTGTCAGGTAAGCTTTCCTGGAGGAAATGTACCTTTGGTAAGGTTTTGAAATGGGGGAGAGCAATGATCTGTCTGATATGAGGAGGGAGGGCATTCCAGGCCATAGGTAGGATGTGGGCGAGAGGTCGGCGGCGAGACAGATGAGATCGAGGTACAGTGAGAAGACGAGAATTAGAGGAATGAAGTGTGCAGACTGGGTTGTAGTAAGAGAGTAGCGAGGTGAGGTAGGAGGGGGCAAAGTGATTGCTTTAATGCCGATGGGTGAGTTTTTGTTTGATGCGGAGGTGGATGGGCAACCACTGGAGTTTCTTGAGGGGTGGGGAAAAGGCACCTGAGCGTTTCTGAAGGAAAATGATTTGGGCAGCAGAATGAAGTATGGACCGGAGTGGGGAGAGAAGGGAGGCAGGGAGGTCAGCGAGGAGGCTGATACAATAATCAGGGTGGGATAGGAGAAGTGCTTGCATTAATGTGTAAGCAATTTGGGCGAAGAAGAAGGGGTGGATTTTGGCGATGTTGTGAAGGTAGAACTGACAGGAAAACTGTTTTCCCTCCTAACTTAGACTGTGAGTCCCATGTGAGAGAGAGACTGTATTCAGCCTGATTAACTTGGTTCTACCCCAGCTCTTAGAACAGTACTTGACACATAGGAAACATTTAAATACCATAAAAAAATTAAATAAAGCTCAACAAGCTAAACAGAATGCCAGGCATCAAGATAGGTATAGAAAACAAAATGCAGAGCTTTAATCAGTCATATTTATTAAGCACTTATTGTGTGCAGAACACTAGACTAAGTGTTTGGGAGAGTGCAGTATAATAGAGTTGGTAATCAGTGAGTGGGTAATCTGCCCACAATGAGCTTACAGTCTCAAGGGAAAGATACGTTAATATAAATAGATAAAACTACAGTTATGTGTGTAAGTGCCGTGGGCCTGAGGGAGGGGTGAATAAAGGGTCCAAGTATAAGAGTGACGCAGAAGGGAGTGGGAGAAGAGGAAATGAGGGCCTAGTTGGGGAAGGCCCCTTGGAGGATTTGTGCCTTCAAAAAGACTTTGAAGATGGGGAGAGTCATTGTCTGTTGGATATGAAGGAGGAGGGAGTTTCAGGCCAAAGGCAGAATGTTGGTGAGGGGTCGGTGGCGAGGTAGACGAGATGGAGGTACAGTAAGTAGGTTGGCATTGGTGGAGCGGAGTGTGCAAGCTGGGTTCGAGTAGGAGAGTAGCAAGGTGAGCTAGGAAGGGGATGAGTCGACTGAATGCTTTAAAGCCGATGGCGAGAAGTTTTTGTTTGATGTGGAGGTGGGTGGGCAACCACTGGAGTTTTTCCCCAGGGTTTGGGCTGGGCCCCCGTTAGATAGTTCATACGCTTCTGGCCACCACATCTCAGGAAGGACATAGAATTAAAGAAAGTTCAGTTTTAAAAAAAAACAAATAATCATGGGGGCAGAGAAACTTCCAAACAAACAGACTGAAAAAAATTAGCGCTCTTCAATCTGGAAAGGCAAAGGCTAGAAAAGAAGAATCAATCAGTCGTGTTTACTCGGCGCAGAGCACCATACTAAGCGCTTAGCTATATTGTACTCACCTATCTGTGGGCACGTTTCCTGCCCACAATGAGTTTCCGGTCGAGAGGAACTGTCTGAAGTTGTCAGAAACTGAAAAGGTGAACCTGGAATTTCTCTTTATCAAATCCTTCAATACCAGAGTGAGAGGTCACTTACTGAACGTGGTAGGTTCAAAATTAACAAAAGGAAACAGTTTTATTCCCTCAGTGAGGGTAAGCACAGGGCCTTGTGCAGCCTGCAGAGTTTCAGTAGGCTTTGGTCAAGTTTAACGGCTGGGCGGCCCTTAGTGGGTTTACAAGAAGCAAGTTTTGGAAGTTTTGGAGGGGGACGTTAGGAACATTTGATTACTTGAGATGGGTGAGAGAGATCCGTGTACTATGCATTGTCCAAATGGGAGGTTAGGAATGTCATGAAGAATGTGGATGGATGTAAGGAGGAAACCCACAGTTTCCCTCCAAGCATCTTTCTTTGCCACTTTCAGGCATAGAATGCTAGATTGGGTAGACTTTCGGTCTGACCAGTAATGCAACTTCTTGTCTTTTTTTTGTCAATTAAACAAGACTCACATATAATTCCTAGTTGCTTCCAACTCTAAAGTCAAAGTCATTCAGGCACTTTTAAAGCATCCACCTAGAGCAGCCTTCCTTTCCGACTACACTTTTCCTCAAAAGACAAGGGGGAGAAGAGTGATCTATCAATCAGTCGATCAATCAGTTCTGTTTATTGAGTGCTTTCTGTGTGCAGAGCACTATACTAATTATTTGGGAGGATGCTATATAACAGAATTGGTGGACCTCTTACCTGTCCACAATAAGTTTATGGTCTAATATGGTAAAGGAAGCTTTCTAAATGGACTGATATAAAGATAGAAAGATGTTTAGGTCGTAGAAGTTAAAACTGTAAGCTTTTCCTTAGACTGTAAGCTCCTTGTGGGCAGAGTACATGTCAACCAGCTCTTTATACCATACGCTCCCAAGAGCTTAGTACAGTGTTCTGCACACAGTAAGCACTCAGTAAATACCATGGATCGACTAATTGACTTTTCTGACAAAATGAGATTTGAGAAGGCTTGAAAATAAAAAAGGTAGCAAGAGGAAGAACAAGTACAGTTCCAGATAGATGGGGCAATTTAGAAGAAAGTGACATTTTCTGGCCCCAGGAAAGAGCAGAAAATAGTAGAGAAGAGAACAATGATCTAACCTTGGGAAGTAGAAGTAATGTGGCCTAACAAAAAGAGGACAGGCCCAGAAGTCAGAGGAGCCAGTCCAATCTCAGTGCCATCACTTGCCTGCTGTGTGACCTTAGGCAAGTTGCTTAACTTCTCTTTCTTAGTTTCCCCAATTGTAAAATCCCATCCCGGGAGCCCCATGTAGGACAGGGACTCTGTCCAATTTGATTATCTTGTGTCTATCACCAACTCAAAGTACAGTGCGGGGCACAGAGTAAGTGCTTAACAAACACCAAACAAATCATTATTAGGCAGATTATGAAGAGCCCTGGAAAGGAGGAGCTTTTTTATTTTTATTTTTTTGGTACTTGGTAAGCACTTACTGTGTGCCAGCCACTGTACTAAGCACTGGGGTAGATACAAGCTAATCAGGTTGGACCCAGTCCCTGTCCCACATGGGACTCACAGTCTCAATCCTGATTTTACAGATGAGTTAACTGAGACTCAGAAAACTGAAGTAACTTGCCCACGTTCACACAGCAGACAAGTGGTGGGGCCGGGATTAGAACCCAGGTCCTCCTGACTCCCAGGCTCCTGCTCTATCCACTAGGCCATGCTTCTTCCTTTTAAGTTTGTTAGGGGTAGAAGATAGAGGAGACTCCTTAAAGTTCCTGGAGGATAGAAATTATCAGTCAGTGGTATTTTTTGAGCACTTATTGTGTACAGAGAATAGTACTAAGCGCTTGGAAGAGCACAATTCAACAGAATTGGTAGACACGTTCCCGGCCTACAACGAGCTGACAGAGTCCAGACAAATTTGCAGTGTAGTAACCACTGACTTCCTTTTAATGCTATAGAAATTAGAGGAGGGTCAAAATAAATACTCCTGGAGTTAGAAGGAAACTTCTGGGATTTGCTCTTACTCACCAGGAGGCAATCTGAAGTGATGCATGTGGTCCTATTACTACTACTAATAATAATGGTATTTGTTAAGCACATGTTGTGTGTCAAGCATTGTTCCCAGCTCTGAGGTAGATACAAGCTAATCAGGTTGGACAGTGCCTTTTCCACATGGGATTTACAGTCTTAATCCCCATTTTACAGATGAGGGAACTGAGATAGAGGGAAGCAAAGGGACTTGCTCAAGGTCACACAAGCAGACAAGTGGTGGACCTGGGATTAGAAGCCAGGTCCTTCACACACCCAGGTCCATGCTCTGTCCACTAGGCCATGGTATTTATTTGAGCGCTTACTATGTGCTTTCTTGAGTGCTTTGACTGTTCTGGTCCCACTTCAGGGTGGGGAAAGACGGTCGGACGAAGGAGGAGGGAGTCCTGATGCCATGAGCAGGGGCGTTTTGGTACGTTCACTGTACTGCCATCCCTCATTACAATGCTCTTTTAGTTCACTTTTGTGTTAGTTCTGTATTTCAATGTCAATCCCCCAGTCTAAACTGTAAGCTGCTTTTTTTTCTTTATTCTTTGCAAATGGTTAATGGTAAGCACTTATTATGTGCCAGTCACTGTTATAAGTGTTGGAGTAGATGCAAGATAACTAGGCCACATGCAGTCCCTGTCCCACTCGGGACTCACGGGTTTTTATCCTCCGAGGTAACTGAGCACCCAGGTCTTCTTGCTCCTAGGCTTGTGTTCTGCCTTCTATCCTATAGCCCTTGGGCCACATGATCCCATCAGAGTCGGTCCTGGAACTTTAGAATACTGAGGGAAGACCAAGGCCCGGGCTATAAACTACCTCTCTTTGGGTCCTGGATTGTAATATCACTTTGCCTAAGACTCCAGGAAGGAAGGCACAAGTCAGCAGCTGCGTTTGGGCGGGGATCATGTCTACCAACTCCACTGTATTGTACTCTCCCATTTAGTACAATGATTAGTACAGAGCTCTGCACACGGTAGGCGCTCAGTAAATACCACTGACTGATGGATTGATAGCTCTGTTGAAGTTTAATGCCAGTGTTTCTGACAAGACTCTCGCTTCAGTGAAAGCTATTTTTTTTGTTTACTTTGGCTCCCTTCCACTCCTCAACCTTTGACGTATTTTGACTCACTTTAATAATATGATTATTAATTGATTAAAGCCAATTTTGATTTAGCATTAGATCACGGCAAATCGATTGAGCACTGATAAGGACAGGTGGTCTTTATTATGTGAGGACAAGGTGACGTTTTACTTTTGAGATGTGAAAGAGAACACTGAAAATTAAATAGCTGCTTGTAGACTTGATTTTTTTATTGGAATATTTGCATTGTTTGATCACAGAACTATTCGTTGCATTTTTAATCACTTTTATCACATTTTTATTTTGTTTTGATAACATTTGGATCTTGAGCACATTAATATACTTTACATTATTTCCTATGAAATTAAAGCTTTTTTTGGTTCTCTTCTTTAATGGTATTTGTTAAGAGCTTACTATGTGCCAGGCTCTGTACTGATCGCTGGGGTAGATACAAGCTAATTAGTTTGGACTCGGTCCATGTCCCACATGGAGTTCACAGATTTAATCCACATTTTACAGAAGAAGTTAACTGAGGCACCAAGAAATTAAGTGACTTGTCTAGGGTCACACACCAGGCAAGTGGCGGATCCTGGATTTGAACCCAGGTCCTTTTGAATCCACTAGGCAATGCTGCTTCTCACAATGCTTTTTGTTTAGTGTCCTTTCACCTAACACTCAATTTTCATGGAAATACATAACTGGAGTATAGAAATAATTGCACAAATACTCTTCCTTCCATCGTCGTTCAGGCTACCAGTAATTTACCTCATCTTTCTGAGCAAATTGTTTGTCAACTTACTGCATTTTGCTGACCACTAGAAAGCTTTGTGAGGCTTAATTTTTTAGAGTTACCGTTCAAATACAGCATTTTTAAAGTGGAATCAGCACCACATGTCTATCAACAAATGCTCTTAAAGCATTTTATCATTACTTGAAGCATTTCTAAAATTGATGGTCCCAATAGTCAAAATGGAGAAAGTAACATTCCTTTCTTCCGTATTGTATTGAAAATCCAATCATTGCTACCGAGGGCAAGAATAGTTATGAAATCACATCATCATCATCATCATCATCAGTGGTATGTTTTAAATGCTTACCGTGTGCCAAGCGCTGTACTAAATGCTTGGGAGAGTACAATTCCACGGAGTTGACAGATTGTTCCTTGCGTGTTTGCCACCTGGCTAGGTTTTGAATTCAGGTTCAAAGTCAACATTCATTTTTTTGTGATGGAGCATTTATATTTTCTATCCCTTCATACAATACGTATTTGTAGACCACCTCATGGCTGGATCTGAAAAACCTCTGGTTAAAAGTCCCCAAATATAATTCTTGAAAGTACTAAAGGAAAGGTGTGTGTGCTTAATGTGTCGGGTTAGAGCCATTCCTAACCACGTAGACGCTTACAAACTATGCTCTTTTTTCATCTGTACAGAAGGGAAAACTTCTCATCTGTGTTTTTCGAAATTATAGTTGCAAGCTATATTTGAACCTTGCATATAAAGCGATGCCTAGATGAGTTAGTGGACTAGATTCCTTCAGTTGTGTTCTTTTCCTTCACACAAGGAGTTTTCACTGGGAAATTCCCGATTGAAGGGACGAGCGTGGCCTCGTGGATAGAGCACGGGCCTGAGAGTCAGAAGGACCTGAGTTCCAATCCTGGCTCCACCACTTGTCTTCTGTGTGACCTTGGGCAAGTCACTTCATTTCTCTGGGCCTCAGTTTCCTTATCTGTAAAATGAGGCATAACACTGTGAGCCCCATGTGGGACAGGGATCCTGTCCAACCTAATTAGCTTGTATCCACTCGAGCTCTCAGAACAGTGCTTGACATCTAGAAAGCATTTAACAAATATAATATTCATAGTAATGTGGTTTGGAGCTTTCAAAGTCTGTGAGCTCGGTGTGGGCAGGCAAAGTATCTGTTATATTGTTATGTTGTACGCTCCCAAGCGTTCAGTACAATACCCTACCCACAGTAAGCGCTCAATAATCCAATCGATTGATTAATCTATTCTCCAAAAAAGCAAATGAACCTAGCTTCAAGAATCACATGGATTCTACTGTTAAGAAAGGCATACTGCTTGGAGAAAAATTGGTTCTCATCTTCACACTGGAGAGAGATTGAAGAAATCTCATGCCTGTAAGACTTGGTATTATTGAGCATCCACTGTGGGCAGTACATTATACTCAACACTCAGTAAAGTACCAGAGAAGTATGATACCTTCTCTACCCACAAGGAGCTTATTCTTTCAATGATGCTGGAAGCCAGCTTGCAGTTAGTTGATGAAAAAAATGCTTGGTGATGTTTTGTTTCATGGTTTGTGTGGTTTATTATAACTGATTTTTGAGCAGAAGAAAAATAGTGATGAGGGTTAGGTAACTTGTTAGAAAAAGTGGCAGCATCCACATCTAGGTCTAACTGGAAGAATTTTTTTTTTTTTAACATCTATCACAAGAGGCTAGATTCTGTCAGTATCCAGAGGGTGTATTCAAGGACTGAATTCAGTTCTTATGGCATTCCTGGTCTCTTTGGCAAACACATTCTGCTGATGTGGATAATAAAGAATTAGAAAAATCTTTGTGCTACCACTAGGCCTCTACCTAGAGAGGGTTCAGGTATATTTAATTGGAAATTTTTACAAAAAGAAGAAGAAAAGATTACTAAAGGCTCATTAGGAAGTGTGGGGAATTATAAAAAGAATAAAGGAGCTTTTGATGTTTATGAACCAGTTCTTTGGATATTCCACAGCAGCTTTTCAATTTTATTTTTTTTGTTATAAAGACCTGCCACAGAGTTGGAGGAAAATTAAGAGTGACAAAGTCTTTTATGAAATATTCTTGGCTTGGTTGATTCCTATTGCACATAAAGTCCTCGGGACTGGATCTTCTGAAAACTCTGCATGAAATTTGACCTTGGCAACGGCGATGAGGCCATCCCTTTCCGTTAATACTCACGGTATAGAACGGAGCCACTGTTTCCAGAGAGTGTCTTTTGCAAGGCTCGACTGATTAAAATGATCCAACTGAAGGTTTTCACAAACATGTTACCTTCTTCTGGTCCCAAGTCTTCTAGTTTCTTAAAAGGCCTCGATCTCATTACTTAGTAAAAAACCTACCCCCCCAACCCGAGGAAAGGTGAAGCTAAAGTGTTCTACCAGCTACGTCATCCCACCTGGCTTTCGTCACCGTTAACTCTTTCCTCTGGTATTTTCCTAGACAATCCACTTCATCGTGATTCTGTGGTATTCCAGAAGAGTGCCGTCCTCGGGGCTGTCATTGATATGGTACAGAAGATTTAAAATCAGGTCTGCCTAGAGGATCAGAACTCTGTCGTGCAATTCCGAACTCGAATTTGTCTCATCCCATGTGGTTCATCGTTTGTTTGGTGTGTTTTTTTCTGTTTGTTTCCAGCTGATGTTCACAAGGAATAGAGTCACGTGATGTATGAAGGGAAACACATACACTTCTCTGAGGTTGACAATAAGCCCTTGTGCTCCTACAGTCCCAAACTCTGCAAGCAGCGACGACTCAACGGCTACGCCTTCTGTATCCGACACGTTCTGGAGGATAAGACTGCCCCCTTCAAGCAATGTGAATATGTGGCCAAGTACAACAGCCAACGCTGCACCAACCCAATCCCCAAGTCGGAGGATCGGAGGTAAGTGCTTGTCTGCTGCGTGACCTTGGGCAAGTCACCTCACTTCTCTGGGCCTCAGTACCCTCATCTGTAAAATGGGATTAAGTTGGTGAGCCCCATGTGGGATGTGGATGGTGTCTAACCTGATTAGCTTGTAACTACCCCAGGGCTTAGTACTGCCTGGCACATAGTAAGCACTTAACAGATACCATTTAAAAAAAAAAAAGGTTCAGATGGCTCTTGGAAATTAGGTGTGTGCTTCAACAGCTTGAAGAGGATTGGATTTCAGTGGTGAGGGTTCAATTTTTATTTTAAATGGGGAGGAATTTGAGATCTTGGGTGTCAGAATCCATAAATGTTTCCTGTTCATCATCATCATCATCATTATTATTATTATCACCATTATTATCATTAATAACATAGTGATGACAATAAAATAATGATAGTGATATTTACCAAGCACTGGGGTAAATATTAATAATAATAATGGTACTTGCTAAGTACACTGTTCTAAGCTTTGAGGTAGATACAAGCAAATCAGGGTGGACACAGTCTCTGTCCCACATGGAGCTCACAGTCTTGATCCCCATTTAACAAATGAGGTAACTGAGGTCCAGAGGCGTTGAGTGACTTGCCCAAGGTCACACGGCAGACGTGTGGTGGGGCCGGGATTAGAACCCAGGTCCTTCTGACTCCCACGCCCGTGCTCTATCCATTGAGCCACGCTGCAATCTAAGTAGGTTGGCTGCAATCCCTGACCCTGCAAGGGCTCACACTCGAAGTGGGAGGGAGAATAGGTGTGTTACTCCCATTTTACAGATGAAGAATCTGAAGCATTGAGAAGTTTAGTGACTTGCCAAGGTCACCCAACAGGGGAATGATGGAGCTGGGAGTAGAACCCAGGTCTCCTGACCCCTAAGCCGTTACTCTTTCCACTAGACCATTTTGAGACCCACTTCTTGGGGAGGAAAAAGGAGTTGTCAAAGAGACACTTATAAAACATGTTTGATTTTTGATTGAGGGATGCCTTTGTCTTCAGAAGTTTATGTACAACCAGAATTGCAAATGAATTTTAACTGCTTGGGGTGGGTGTTCCCAAGTGGAGAGCTGTCTGATAAAGACTGTCCCCTGAAATTTCCACCATTTCTTTAACTGAGGAAAATAAAGCCTAAACAATGTGGTATAATAAGGTTCAGTCACCAAGTGGTGGTCAAGAGTTTCCTCTGGGGTTGAAAGGTAGTTATAGGGTAGAGATTTATCAGGTGTCTCTGCAGCTTTGAAGATTTTAGAGGAACTCTGTAGAGCAAACATCAAAAGCAGTACTTTTGGACATTATTTCTCAACCCAACCTCTCACCTTTTTAAAACGGGAAAGATGAGTGACATGCCTAGTTTTCAGTAGGCATCCTGTAGCGAGAGATGCATTCCTGCAAAACTTTTCATTAAGGAAAGCTCGCATACCAAACGTATGCATATATGCTTTGTACCGTGTCATGTTCACTTGATACTCCCCTTTTCTCGACCTCTAAGGATTGAGTTTCATTTTTTAAAGCGTAAATTTGCCCATAGTGCTTGCCAGAGACAAGGTCCTTTAGTAAAATGGGCCATCGACGGAATGTGTTTATAAAACAAGATTGTGCAGAACTTGGGTGCCGGAAGAAAAGAACTACGGGCCTCTGATTGCTCATATTCTTAGGTGAATTTCCATAATGTTCTCTACTTGCTTCACCAGTTCCTCTGTTGTTTGAGGAACAGTTGGCCCCACTGTAGATTATTACCTGGTACACCTGGTTCTGTCAGAATTTGTGTTTTCACTACCCGTTTTGGCAAGAATGTTGTAAAGTAATTAGGGAACGGTCTTTTCGGCACTGCAAACCTGTTTGGCTAAAGCGAGCTGTGGTTCTAGAAGAATGTCCCCGAGTGTGACATGGACACCGGGAATGCTCCAGTACTTTATTATTATCATTATTAATTCATTCAATCATATTTATTGAGCGCTTACTGTGTGCAGAGCACTGTACTAAGCTCTTGTGAGAGAACAGTATAACAATAAACAGACACATTCCCTGTCCATGACAGCTTACAGTCTAGAGGATGAGTTTACGGTCTAGAGTCCAGTGCAGTCTAATAACACAGTCTAATATTTAGAGTGTAGTAATAATAATAGTATTTGATATGCACTTACTTTGTGCCAAGCACAGTGCTAAGCTCTGGGGTAAATGCAAACTAATCAGGTTGGACATAGTCCCTGTCTCACTGCTCACTGACCTAAAATTTTATTTTGGGGAGGGGGTTGCAAGAAGACGACCTCCACTTTTTTCGAAGAACTGAGTGTCCTTCATTTCAGACTAAGGAGATGTGGGCAAGTGAGGGAAAACTTACCTATTTTCCAAAAATTTGCTGCTCCCCTGAGCAGAGCATTTCAGGCCATAACTTAAATCCTCACTCATCAGTATTGTTCTTCAAGAGCTGGCTTAAGATGGCAGAACAAACCTCCTCAACTGCTCCCTGGTCGTACCCCATTCCTCCCTCTAAAGAGCAAATGAAAACTCAATTCATAAAGGTCAGGGCCCCACTCACCTGCAGATATGGAAAGGACGGGAATTTAAAGCTGAAAAAGTTCAGGTGAACTTTCCCAGAACCGTTAGGGTGCGCTCAACAGCAAGGTGTAAATTATAGGGCCAAGTGTGAAATAATTTGTGTAAAATGAAACCCCATAAAAATGTGTGTAGTATAAAGGTGGTGATTTGGGAGTACACTTCTTTGGAATTACTAATTAGCACTTCAGACTTCAAATTACAATGCCAGAGAGCTAAGCAACTGGTTAGTGAGCAAAGGAATCAGATTTTTATTTTAGGTGAGAGAGCAGTCTACAGATTGGACTAAATTTGCCCAGTAGAATTGGGTTTTTTAGATTAGGAAGACTTCTCAAAACGATGGCCTTCTAGAATATGGAGAAGCAGAGATGACTTTCTTCGATGAAGTCCCACTTTATACTTTACAAGCAGAATTGCCCATCCATCAATCGATGCTGTTTATTGAGCGCTTACCGTGTGCAGAGGACTGTACTAAGCTCTTGGGAGAGTATAGTACAACAGAATTAACAGACACGATCCCTGCTCACGTAACGCCTGGGTCAGGAAGAAATATCCTGAAGAAGAAGGCCCAAGGAGGCAAGTGAAGAAGGACATGGGGGACCTATGCAGCATTCACTGAGCACCACACACACACACTTTACACACACACTTGCTCCCTAAAGGTGGCATCTTGGCATGGAATGGTAGCAACCGAAACAGCGTAAAAGACACACTCCTTACTCCACCACCACCATTTTGGCTGCTACGGATGGAAGCTAAAGAGTCAATCGTATTTATTGAGTGCATACTGTGTAGAGAGCACTGTACTAAGCGCTTGGGAGGGTCTTATGCCGTCGAGTCATTTCTGACCCAAAGTGACTCCATGGACACATCTGTCCCAGAACACCTACTCTCCATCTGCCGTCATTCTGGCAGTATATCTGTAGTTTTCTTGGTAAAAATACGGAAGTGGTTTACCATAGCCTTCTTCCGCGCAGTCAACTTGAATCTCCGCCCTCGACTTTCTCCCATGCTGCTGCTGCCCAGCACAGGTGAGTTTTGACTTGTGGCACGTTGCCTTCCACGCGCTAGCCACTGACTAAGCTAGGAATGGAAAGGTTGGCCTCTGCTTGACTCTCCCTCCCATAGCTGAGACTGGTAGAGTAGTGGAAATTCTCCAGGTGCCATCCTGAGAGGTGGCTTGGGAGAGGCTTGGGAAGTTACACTGTAACAATATAACAGACACATTCTCTGCCCACAGAGAGCCTACAATCTAGAGGAGGACAAAGTAATAGAAATACATCAAATTACAGATAAGTACAGAGTGGTCGCTGGCTGCTGCTACGGCAACAACAGCGTAAATTCCAGTTTTCATCTCCAGTGGGCACGATGGCGACAGCAGTGGCGGTGCAGTTTTCGGTCCTTCCTGTTCCCGCCACTCCCGGATTCTTGGGTCCTGGCAGAAGGGCTAATGCCAGAGAGGGAGTTAGTGACCATGGTGCTCGTGTTAGCTGCAGCTGGAGTTTTCATTCTCATCTGCCTTGCTGCTGCCGCTCTGTATCTTTCCTGGGCTCTTCAGAGGGCTGGCATCTCCTGGGAAGTGGAGAGACAGCAGGAGAAGCAGATAAGAATGGAAACTCTGTGCCGTCATCCTGACCATCTGGATCAAGAACCTCTTTCCATCACCCATCTGGCCACCGACGCAGGTCCGGGGGGTCAGTAACCCCAATACAATTTATTTCTAGATCACACAAAAACACGAAACCCACACACGTGCTTTCTGTAGATAAGGTGAGTCAAAAGTACCCATACGCTTCCTATATAAAGTATTATTCAGGACATTCCTACATAAAAATGCAAATACATTTCCCTTATTTACTTGTCGCAGGACACTGTGAAGGTCACCCAGGTCAGCCTAGGAATCAAAAGCCACGTATACCAGTTTCATGTTTGTTGAAACATTGGTGCCAAAAACAAAGCAGCTTTATCATCTGCCGTTTGAGTGCTCAGGGCCTTTTGATTCCCTCCGTATGATGTTATCTTCAAATCAAATTCAACATTGAAGCATATACCCATGTTGGATTTCTCTCCTGGGGCCGTCGACTCTCTGGCGTCCTTATTAGAGAAGATGAATTAAAATGAAAGTCCATATCTCCCCCAATAATACCAATGTTGTGTTCAGAAGACTAGTTTCCTCCTTTTAGGCAAGAATGGCAAGAGCAAATAGATCTGATGTGAAGTCAGGCACTTACTACTACAGGGCTTCACACTTGGAAGGTGCTCAGGAGATACTCCCCATTGATGAACTGAGGAGCATGATAAGCCCACTTGTGTTTTAGCAAGTATTAATTCATAAATCTTTGCAAAATGGGACTGGCCCAAACCAGAAGTTCTGGGTCATTTTTGCTTTAATCTGTTTTTCATTTCTAGTAATAATAATAATCATTCTGGTGTTGGTTAAGTGCTTGTTTCATGGCCAGCCCTCTCCTAAGCACTGGAGTAGATACAAGTTAATAGGTAGCACACAGTCCCCATCCCATACAGAGCCCACACTCTATGTAGGAGAGAGAGAGAGCAGGTATTGAATCCCCATTTTGCAGATGAGGAAACAGGCATTGAGAAATTGACTTTCTAAAAAGGGGTATTTGTTAAGCACTTACTAAATGCCAGACACTGTACTAAATGCTGGGGTATATACAAGCTCATCAGGTTGGACTCAGTCCCTGTCTCACATGAGACTCACCATCTTAATCCCCATTTTACAGATGAGGTAACTGAAACCCATAGAAATTAAGTGACTTTCCCGAGGTCACACAGGCAAAAGGCAAAACCAAAATTAGAATCCAGGTCCTCTGACACAGAGGTCCAGGCTCTTTCTACTAAGTCACACTGCTTCTATTGATTCTCAGTGGTTCTAGATTTCCTTCAGATTCCAATAAATTTGAGTGTGAATTTACTATAAAATTAAGCAAATTCATGAGGAAATTTCTTTTGGATTAGCCAGCGATTCTCAGCCAGATTCATGCAGTAATTTGCCAAAATGTTTTTAAAGTAATATTTAAGGAGGGCAACATGATACTTGCTTGACCACATTTGTTGACATATTTCATTTGAAGGACTAATGAATTCTGTCGGTAACTTAATATCTTAAAACATTGATGAGGTACTAGTACTGCTAATAATATACATTTTAAAAATTTGCTTTCATTTGGATGAAAATCGTCCATTGAACAGTTTGATCAGTTCTATATTACTGGAGTGTCTTGGGCAAGCCTCTTGGTTTCCCTTGGAATAGATTAATGAAGCCAGATAGATGAAGCCTCAGGGTGACACACAAGCTACCATGGCTCCCAGTCCTTTTCTGAACTACCTTTTCTTTCATTCATTCAGTCAGTCATTTAGCTGTATTTATTGAGTGCTTATTGCAGGCAAAGCATTGTTCTAAGCGCTTGGGAGAGTACACTGTAACAGTAACCAGATACATTCCCTGTCCGCAACGAGCTTACACAAATAAAGAGGCATATATATCTTTAAATTATATATTATAAATTATTTATAATTTTGTCTGTCTCCCCCTCTAGGGTGTAAGCTCGTTATGAGCAGGGAATATGTCCACTAATTCTGTCTTAATGTACTCTCCCAAATGCCTAGTCTGGTGCTCTGCACGTAATAAGTGCTCAATAAATACCACTGATCAATTAATTACAGGTGAGGTGCTCAAGTTCAGCCCAGCAGGGGTTGCTGCTGTGTGACCCTGGGCAAGTCACTTCACTTCTCTGGGCCTCAGTTCCGTCATCTGTAAAATGGGGATTAAAACTTGTGAGACCCATGTGGGATGGGGACTGTGTGCACCCTGATTTGCTTGTATCTATCCCAGTGCTTAGAACAGTGCTTGGCATGTAGTAAGCACTTCATAAGTACCATAATTACTATTATTATTCCTGGCCCAGGTCGCCCCTTCCGATCCTCATGGCCTGTTGGGACCCGACTCCATGTGGCCATTGGGGGACCACTGGGGTCCCCCAACTCAGCAGTGGTGTAAGCTCGTTGAGGTCAGGGAACGTGTCCTCTCATTCCGTCATATACATTCCTGGCTGTCCATCTTTAAAGGGTCTTAAAGCCCCAGTGAGCTGAGGCAAGCAAGGTGGGACAAAGGAGAAGCAGGAGGCCAGGGATAATCTATCATTACATCACTGAGTTGGTTGCAATTGGAATTGCCAGCTTTGCCCAAATGGTAGTCAGCCCCAATAATCAAAAATTCATTCATTCAATCATATTTATGGAACACTTACTGCGTGCAAAGCACTGTACTCAGCGCTTGGGAGAGAACCCTATAACAACAGACATATTCTCTGTCCCAAGCTCTCAGTTCAGTGCTCTGCCCATAGTAAACGCTCAGTAAGTACCATTAACTGATTGATCGATTAGGTAGGAGAAGAGGTGGGGTGCCCACGTGATCAGCCAAAGCTGAGAGCTGGGCTGGGGTCCCGGATGGAGCAGCGCCCGTCTCCATCCCCCAGGAGCCGGGGTACAACCTCGTAGCTTCTTCCGCTGCTTCAGCGGAAGTGGGAAGGGTGGCCGGAATAATAACCGGGCTCATAAGAGTTGTTAATTATTATTGCAGTAGCTAGGTTGCGGCCATTTTTGGAGCATACATCTGCCAAAAGATAATTAAAGGTGCAAATTGATAACAATTCATAGCTGTGAAATTCCCACTTAATTAAAAGCTCAGCTGATTTATATGGCACTATGGGGAATTAGTTAAAAAAAAAACACAACAAAACAAAATAAAAACCATGGGTAGAAAGCACCTCAACCACAGATGAGTTAGACTTAGCCTCAACTAGCATGCAGAACAGACTCTTGGAAATGGATCAGCAGCAAGTCCAAATAATTCAGCCTTGCTGGTGTGCGTGGGTGTCGACATCCAAAATCATTAGGGCTGAGTGATCAATTTGAGTTTTTTCTCCTCTCCTCCTCCTGGCTGTCCATCTTTAAAGGGTCCTAAAGCCCCGGTGAGCTGAGGCAAGCAAGGTGGGACGAAGGAGAAGCAAGAGGCCAGGGATAATCTATCATTACATCACTGAGTTGCTTGCAGTTGGAATTGCCAGCTTTGCCTAAATGGTAGCCCCAATAATCAAAAATTCATTCATTCAATCATATTTATGGAGCACTTACTTCGTGCAAAGCACTGTACTTAGCGCTTGGGAGAGTACCCTATAACAACAAACACATTCTCTGTCCCCAACAGAAATGCTAATTATGCTATTTGTCAAGCACTTACTATGTGTCAAGCATTCATTCATTCATTCAATAGTATTTATTGAGCGCTTACTATGTGCAGAGCACTGTACTAAGCGCTTGGAATGAACAAGTCGGCAACAGATAGAGACAGTCCCTGCCGTTTGACGGGCTTACGGTCTGATCGGGGGAGACGGACAGACGAGAACAATGGCGATAAATAGTCGAGGGGAAGAACATCTCGTAAAAACAATGGCGACTAAATAGAATCGAGGCGATGTACATTTCATTAACAAAATAAATAGGGTAATGAAAATATATACAGTTGAGCGGATGAGTACGGTGCTGAGGGGACGGGAAGGGAGGGGGGAGGAGCAGAGGGAAATGGGGGGAAAAGAGGGTTAAGCTGCGGAGAGGTGAAGGGGGGATGGTAGAGGGAGTAGAGGGAGAAGAGAAGCTCGGTCTGGGAAGGCCTCTTGGAGGAGGTGAGTTTTAAGTAGGGTTTTGAAGAGGGGAAGAGAATCAGTTTGGCGGAGGTGAGGAGGGAGGGCGTTCCGGGACCGCGGGAGGACGCGGCCCGGGGGTCGACGGCGGGATGGGCGAGACCGAGGGACGGTGAGGAGGTGGGCGGCAGAGGAGTGGAGCGTGCGGGGTGGGCGGTAGAAAGAGAGAAGGGAGGAGAGGTAGGAAGGGGCAAGGTGATGTAGAGCCTCGAAGCCTAGAGTGAGGAGTTTTTGTTTGGAGCGGAGGTTGATAGGCAACCACTGTAGTTGTTCAAGAAGGGGAGTGACATGCCCAGATCGTTTCTGCAGGAAGATGAGCCGGGCAGCGGAGTGAAGAATAGACCGGACCGGGGCGAGAGAGGAGGAAGGGAGATCAGAGAGAAGGCTGACACAGTAGTCTAGCCGGGATATAACGAGAGCCCGTAGCGGTAAGGTAGCCGTTTGGGTGGAGAGGAAAGGGCGGATCTTGGCGATATTGTAGAGGTGAAACCGGCAGGTCTCGGTAACGGATAGGATGCGTGGGGTGAACGAGAGAGACGAGTCCAGGATGACACCGAGATCGCGGGCCCGAGAGACGGGAAGGACGGTCATGCCATCCACGGTGATAGGGAAATCTGGGAGAGGACCGGGTTCGGGAGGGAAGATGAGGAGCTCAGTCTCACTCATGTTGAGTTTTAGGTGGCGGGCCGACATCCAGGTGGAGACGTCCCGGAGGCGGGAGGAGATGCGAGCCCGAAAGGAGGGGGAGAGGACAGGGGCGGAGATGTAGATCTGCGTGTCATCTGCGTAGAGATGGTAGTCAAAGCCATGAGAGCGAATGAGTTCACCAGGGAGTGAGGGTAGAGTGAGAGTAGAGTGTAGCACTGTAGTGAGCTCTGGGGTAGATGCAGATAAGCATGTTAGGCACTGTCCCTGTCCCACATGGGGCCCACGGTCTTAGTAGAAGGGAGAACAGGAATCAAACCCCTGTTTTACTGATGTGCAAACCCGAAGCATAGAGAAGTTAGGTGACTTGCCCAAGGTCACAGAGCAGGCAAGTGGTGGAGCTGGTATTAAAACCTAGGTCCTCTGACCCTTGGGCTGTGCTCTTTCTACTAGGTCCTGCTGCTTCCCAATATGGCGTTTCGGCAGGGGAGAAGGTTTATATGTTAATTTTGCATCTGAGTTGTAGGGGATTACTTCAATTTCTGTTTTGGTCCCCCTTGTCGTCCCCCACCCCGCTACGTTTTCATTCATTGAATTGTATTCATTGAGTGCTTACTCTGTGCAAAGCACTGCACACTGTGCTATTGGGAGAGTACAGCATAACAATGAACAGACACATTCTCTGACCCCGATGAGCTTACAGTCTAGAGGGGGAGACAGACGTTAATGTGAATAAATAAATTTCAGATAAATTACAGAGATGTATCTAAGTACCGTGGGGTTGGGAGGAGGGATGAATCGAGGGAGCAATTCAGGGTAACACAGAAGGGAGTGGGAGAAGAGGAAAGGAGGGCTGAGTCAGTCTTGTATTCCGCATAATCCAAAACGTTCACAGAAGTGACCGCCAGCGATGAGTATGAAGCCGCTCCGTATTCGGTGGGTATGGATTTTGGAGAAAAATGCCTAGTGAAATAAAGCCGGGCTTTTACCGTTGGAAGTTTCAGCCTGGAGGCCTTTTCGACAGCCTCCAAGATGTCGCGCGTGGTCCGATGTGCTCGTCAAAGGAGTGTCAAGGAGGAATTGCCTGTTTTTGTTTTAAAAGGTACTGCAACAGCCACCTGCAGGTACTTGGCTTTATCCCGAAAAAAGAGAGGAAGAAAAAGAATGACCCAATAGAGGAGGTGAAGGTCCGCCACCAGATGGATACGATGGCCTTCAGCCTCACGGTGCCCACGCTGGCCTTGAAGATGCCCAACGGGCTGGATGGGATGTCCCTCTCTCCGCCGGGGGCCCGGGTCCCGCTCCACTACCTGGAAACGGAATTGGAAGACCCGTTCGCCTTCAACGAGGAAGACGACGACCTGAAGAAAGGGGCCACCGTGAGGAAGAAGTTGCAGAGCAAGTTGGCCCAGAACCGGCAGCGCCAGAGAGAGACAGAGATTTTAAAAGTTCGCCAAGAGCACTTTAGCCCCCCTCCTGCACCTTTGCAGCCGCAGCCTCCGCAGCAGCAGCCTCCGCAGCAGCCGCCGCCGCCGCAGCCGCCACGCTCCCATCTGCCACCTTTATCCACTAGCTCAAAGCCTCCGGGGCCGCCGCCGCAGGGCTTAGCCTGTAAGTCGCCTCAACCTCCGAACACCAGCCTACCAATGCAGGGAGTGGCCCCAACCACACACACTATAGCACAAGCCCGGCAGTTGTCCCACAAGAGATCTCTGCCCTTCCTGCCACCCGGTAGGGCTCCTGTGACGGACCTGCCCAGGACCGACCGGGTCTCCATGAAAGCCACAGCCTTCTCGCCACACTCATCCGGCCTGAGTCGGCTGCAGAGACTGGTGAAACTGTGCACTTGCAAACAGCAGCTGGACACCGATCTGTTTCCTCACTTAGGTAAGTCGCCGGTCTCTTCGGACGGCTCGCTCCGGGGATGAAGGAATCGAAGCGGCCGGGGGCGGGCGGGCCGCATCCCTCCCTCCCCACCCTCTCCCTAGATCAGAATGGCTCCAGTCGGGATCGATTGGGGACCCTTCGGGAGAGTCACGACATGTGTCGTACTCTCCCGGGCGCTCAGCACGGTGCTCGGCCCGCAGTGAGCGCTCGATCGATCCGGTCGAATCGAACGGAGGAAGTTCGACGGGACGCCCCGTTCACCGCTCTCCGAGGACCCACCCTACCCGAGGCGTCAGAGTCTGGGGGTCAGAGCGTGGACCCCACTGGGGTTTGGGAATCGAAGGCGCTTACCTTTCATCGGGTAGCGTCTTCCCAGCCGTTCACTGGACTGTATACGGCTCACCCGGGTGCCTTAAGAAATGCTCTCAGTCGTGAAACGGTGTAAACCCGTGTCACTGCAATACAGAATGGGTTGCTTTATGATAGTTTAGTGCTCTATGAAGGCTAAATTGCTTTCAGGTAGTAATAGAAAGAGTGTGTCTTCGTAAATCCGGCAGCTTGGCGCTTAAAATGCCTAGAGTGTACGAATTATCTGAGGTAGGAGTTCTTTGTCAACCTTAGGGGTTTAGAGAAATGACAACTCCATTTATGCCATTGGACAGTTGTTTGAAACTCTTCATGGATTTTTAGAGGGGGAAAAGTCATAATTCAAGGTAGTAATGAAAGTACAGTTTTTCTGAACTGAGCGAGTGACTCTCCGGTCTCTTCGAAACCTTGGAAAAAATCGAATCCTGATGATCCTATCCTTACGTACAAGAATGAAGCCAAAACTAAATTTGCAGAACAAGGTGTGGAAGGGAGAATTAAGATAGCGTTTCATTTTGGGTCAATCAGATCTTGCTTTCAACCGAATCAAGAACACAAATAATTTAGGGCTGTTACAGGTGCTAAATTAGGGAGCAGCGCACAGCCAGAGTTGAAGTCGACATTGTCGTTTGAACACTGCTGCCCGAATTCTCCTTTTGATAAATCAGAATTTGCTTTTATAGTTGTCGCAGTAGCATCATCTTGGAGCATGCTTACATTGCGGGGAAAAGTCATCACACATGCCCTTAAATTTAGTCTCCAAGGTGGGTGGGCATTTTATAAACCGTGACAGTTTAGAATAAATTTGAGTTGTGTACATTCATGGCAGTGTATTACCTAATCTGTAATTTTACCATTTCAGTGAACAATTTCTTAATTTCCCTAGCACATAGTGTGCTTTGGGCCTGGATGAACTACTTTTCAGTGCCCTTTGGAAGAGCAGTACGCATCATGTGTAATTTATTTTAAGAGAATGCTATTTAATGATGGTCCTTAAAATAATGCAATGCTTCCCAAGAATCAGACACATTCAGATAATCAAAGATACAGGTCCCAGAGCGTGATCCGGCAACATAGAACCTAGGGGAAGCGAAGGGTAGTATCCCTGAGAAAATATTCTACATTTTATCTGAGCGATACACTTCCGAAAACTAAAGCAGAGAAGTGCTTTTTCAAAAAATTTCAAAATAACGCTTGTGTCGTTCCTTATTTGGAGGAATGATAATGTATAAATGGATATAACCGTCATAAAAAAGAGAGCGTTTTGTGAGTGCTAATTTACCTAACCTAATTAGGGATAATTATAGCTCACATGGAGTCTTGATGTACTATATTTTTCCATTATAATTTTTCCTCTGAATTTGGAACCGAAAAATGCCTCAGAAAGTAAGGCAAATTGTTTTTAAACAGAATACCAATTTCGGGAAGGGAGTCTTAAAGCCCAAAATCTGAATTAAAGTAACTCTGGTAACCTTTAAAATACATGTTACAACAGTAACAGACTTGCAACATCAACCTTTAGCTTGTCAAACAACTATTCTAGAGGAACCAGGTTTAATATACAGTAAGAAGCTTGTATAGAGTGCATTATATGGCATGAATTCACAGGACACGGTTGATTTCTCCCACTCTGCCTCCCTGAGGAATAGTTAGCTTCATAGCGTCACTTCTAAATTGTACATGTACAGATAGCTCTCCTTCCCTTTCCCCTTGCTGCCAAATGTACAGCGGATTTGGGGTTTAAGCAGGAAGCTTTGTCTATGTTTAACAAAGACTCAATGATCCCACAAGCTTTTGGGTAGCAGGAAGATATGCGGAAGCCAGGTACTGGTTATAGGAAATGATCAGGTCACTTCCTGTTTCTGGACCATCTGGCCCAGTTTACAGACATTTAAAGAGACAGAAGAAAAAAGAAAAGACAGAAGTACACACACACACACACACACACACACACACACACACACACACACACAAACTCATATAGACACATCCAGACACAGAGTGACACACAAATAGCATTCATTTTTAAGTATTCATTGATACATACTGATTAAATGTGTGTGAAGCATTTGAAACATCAGGAGTTCATTCCTGTTGACTTAGGCAAAATCCTATTGCAGGAATCACTGTCTTGGTGTTTTCCAAGAACGCAGCTAAAGTCTTATATCCACTGTTTTAGTGAAAAATCTCCTGGTGGGGCATTCTGTTTGCAGTTTTTTTTTAAGAAAGAACCAAGTCTTGTAATAGCTTTTTGATCTCTTACATTAGAAGTGAAATCTCATTAATATTAAAAGAGATCTAACTTTTCTTTACGCTTATCTTTAACTTTAAAGATCCTTTGTCTTAATCATTGACTATCTTAAATCTGTTTCAATTCTTTCCAGGATATTCAATAAGGTACTTTGTGTCCTGTACCTGAATTTTGGTGAGCCTTATGATACCTGATATAGATTGGTGGGCCGCTAGCTGAGGTGACAGATGATTTATCGTTCCACGATTGATTTCCAACTTCCGGAAGTAATCAAATGAATTTGTTCATTTTTATTCTTCTATCCTAATATTGTCCCCTCCCCTGACCAGGGCTGGATTGGTCTGAAGATAGTGGAGAGGAACTGGAGGATTCAGAGCAAGCCTCGCCATACCAGGTTGCATGGTCAATCCGAGAAACCCTTAGATACGAAAGACATGAGTAAGTCTTCCTTCCCATCTTTTCTTTTCTTTTTTTTCTTTTTTTTTTTTTTACTATTGATTTAATCCATTCATTTTAGACGTAGGTTCTAATAGTGTTAAATATCGGATCAGTCACTGCAGTGGAAATAAGCATGGTAAAAAATCACTTCCCGTTGGGGCTTCCCACTTGGAGCTGAGGTAGTATGTTCCTCTCCTCCTTCCACTCCTGGGCGGGGAAATCACAGAGATGGGGAGCAGGAGAATGGAAGTTGCGAAAGGAGATAATTTATTTATATTAATGTCTGTCTTTCCCTCTAGACTATTAGCTCATTGTGGGCAGGGAGCGTGTCCACCAACTCTGTTGTAATGTACTTTCCCAACCACTTAGTACAGTGCTCTGCATGCAGGAACCACTCAGTAGTCAGTCGTATTTATTGAGTGCTGACCATGAATTGACTGATGATCCATTGATTGCTTGATTAGGAAAGTGTCCCGGCGGTGTCTGGCTCTGTTGAAACCTCCAGCTGTGGCTCAGAAAAGGCAAAGAGGAGTTCTCTTTCTCTGGGGTCACCTGGGGGAAGTGGCCGCCCACAAGCTGGACAGGAAAATGTAGTCTTCTTCCTCTCCTTTACTTTCCCCGCCTTCTCAGCCGTCTGTTTGAACGCTTCTTGATCCCGATGCCATTCATGAAGCAGAGAGTGGGAAAAGAGGTAGAGAAACCCATTCCTTTTCCAACTGTGGTCTGTCGATAACCGACGACAAAATAACAGGAACCATTCATTAATCACGATAATGATAACCATTCAGTAATATCTTGTTCAGAGGGGCACACAAAGTGTTTAGGAGTGGGCCATTGAGAACTATTAACCTCAAGTAAAATTTGTTCTGGCAGTTCATCAATTGGAAATCGATCTTTTTTTATGTTATTTGGTAAGCACTGTACTAAATGCTGGGGTATGTACAAGGTTGGACACAGGCCATGTCCCACATGGAGCTTAATTCCCATTTAACAAATGAGGTAACTGAGGCACAGAGAAGTAAAGTGACTTTCCTAAGGTTCGCACAGCAGACAAGTGGCAGAGGCGGGATTAGAACCCAGGTCCTTTTAAATCCCAGGCCCGTGCCCTATACACTAGGCCACGCTGTTTTTCTATCAGTTAATGTAGACACTTTAGCATTGTTTATGTCTGAATAGCGCCTTCTTCTGACAAGAAATCGTGCTGAAGATGTGGACACTGTTACACTGTCATAGGGAATGTAAGCTTAATAGAGTTTTTTCTTTTTTATTTATAATAACTAATTGGCTAGGGAGGGTACTGTGGTAGTTGCTGATCTTTTTGATTAACACTTATTTTGGGAGGTCCTGTAGCTTATTTTCTGCATACCCACGGGCTCACACTGAAGTCATTTTTTCACCGGTGTGTTCTTCAGCAATTTGCCAAGCCACTTATGTATCTGCCACCTCCGCATCAACTCTGCAATGCAGAATTCCCCAGTGGGTTCCAACAGAGTTGCCAGCTGAGCCAAAGGCCTCCCCTACTAGGTGGAGAAAAAGAGTTCTCCAGAATCATGGGCCAAGGAACACACTGGCCTGGGTGCTCTCTCAGGAAGAAATTTTGTCAGTTCCCACCACTAACCCTGCCTTTGGGAAGGCTTGTCGGGGAGGGAGTTGTAGATGCCGAAAGGGAGGTAGCGTTTTCTACGGCTGGCATCTTCGGTCGTGGGGAGGCAAGGGAAGAGATGCCCTGAAAGTAATCCTGAAGGCCAGTCTTTTTGCCGGGTGGGAAAGTACAAAATCAAGTCATTACTGACCTTTTGATTCCCTAATGGAACCAGAACAAGCACAGAGAAGCCATTAACAGTGGGGGACACTAGCATCCGATGTTAAGCCGCTGTGTGTTATGTACTTGGTTTTGAACAGTTCCTTTTCTAAAGTGGAAGCTTCAGTGGGTGCTCTTTTATTTCATTCCAGCCCTTCAAATGCTTTTCAGTTCTGCTTTTTGCCTTCTTACTCAAATTTATTTTGCTGAGGAAAGCTGCCGTTTGCATGTGGTGGTGGTTTGCAGTGCTCTATTCTCCTCCTCTTTCCTCACCACCATCTAGACTCCACAGGCAGCAAAATGCGGCGCGCAGGGCAATGATTTAGTAAAGCGGTTGTAATTAGAGTACTCTACTGGAAATTTAGGGCAGTCCTACTGCCCACTGAGGCGGCCTACAAGTGGATATTGGTGGGCCGATTGGGAACTGCTGGAAACTGAATGTGACAGATAAGCAGTGATGAAATGTCTGGGTTGAAGGAAGGGGAGGTCCTTTCCCAATGTCTGTGTCCAAATATCCTGATAATATCTTTCATTAGGCAGTTTCCGTTGGAGATCCGCCGACGAGGGTCAGAGTCCAATGTGATATCGCAGCTTGGTGTGCTCTAGACCTGCAGGTCGATTATTCTTTAACACCGTTTCTCTGTCACTGTGGTGGTTTCGGGCTGAATGATTCTTCCAGCAGCATGCCCGGTGAAAGACATCTTTTTCTTCTCCCTCCTGTGATTTTATAGACTGGCCTCATGGATAGACCCCGGCTCAGGAAATCAAAGGGACCTGAGTCCTCATCCCAACCCTGCCGCTTGATTGCTGCGCGACTTAGGATGAGCCACTTCACTTCTCTGAGCCTCAGTTACCTCATCTGTTAAATGGGGATTAAGACTGTGGGCCTCACGTGGGACACGGACTGTGCCCAACCTTAGTTTGTATCTACCCCAGCGTTCAGTACAGGGCCTGGCACACAGTAAGCACTTAACAAATACCATTAAAAAAAAAAAGAATGGCAAATTAGTAGACTTAAGTCCCAGACCGGTCTTTACCACCAGCAGTGTACGCAGGGGAGAGTTGGAAGATAATTTGTAAGTAGACTATGTGAGTGGTCTGGCCTGACTCTGGGAAAGGCGTGGTGTTAGGAGGTATTATGCGAAACGGAGGCAGAAAATGGTTTTGGAGCTAATCCCCTCCTCCTGGTGCCTCTCGGGAATCCTGACATCTGTCCATCTACACCTCTACCTTTTCTGCCTCCAGCCTCCCCAGTCCAGACAGGCTCCCTCTATGTGATCAGAGACCCTCTTGATCAAAGACATGTAGGTTAAGATGTTGAGAAACTGAGTGGCTTAGTGGAAAGAGCATGGGCCTGGGATTCAGAGGACCGGGGTTCTAATCCTGGCTCTGCCACTTAGCTACTGTGTGATCGGGGGCAAGCCACTTAACTTTGCTGTGCTTCAGTTTTCTCATCTATAAAATGGGAGTTCAATGGCTGCTCTCCCTCCCACTTAGATGGGGAGCCCCTTGTGAGACAGGGCCGCCAATATCTTGAGTCCACCTCAGGGCTTTGCGTATAGTGAGTGCTTAACAATATCACAATTGTCATTAGGAGATTGGCTTAATAGAACTGCCTCCTCGTTCGGTACCTGCAGGCCAGTGGGAGAGCGAGAGTGCACAAAGCTAATATCCCTATGCCAGAATGTAAATTTATGGCAAAAATCTCTTTTCTTGACCAAGATAACCTAGCATTTTTGAGACACTTTCTGCTAATTGCAACAGAAACAAATAAAGATAACCGACCAAGAAGTCAGGGATTTTTAGTGCTGTTAAGGCCCTGATGGATTCATTCATTCAGTTGTATTTATTGAGTGCTTACTGTGTGCAGAGCACTGTACTAAGCACTTGAGCACTGTTCTGGGAAAGTGTTGAATCGCACCATTGTGGCGAATCGGGAGGCAGCGTGATCTATGAGAAGGAGCACTAGGCTGGTTGTCAGGAGCTCCAGGGTCTAACCCCTGGGTTCTAATCCCAGCTCCGCCCCTTTCCCGATATGTCAACTTGGACAAGTCACTTAAATTCTCCATCCTTTAGTTTCCCTATCTGTTAAATGGGGATACAATATTTTCTCCCTCCCTTTTAGATTGAGTTTCACATGGGGCAGGGACTGTGTCTGATCTGTGTCTAACCCAGCATTTAACACAGCGCTTGGCACATAGCACATAACAATACCACAATTATTATTATTATTATCATCGCTATTGGTGTTTTTCTTAAATGTTCCCATTGCTTACAATAGCCACGACGAACATGCCCAGGAAATAAAGGTGCTCAAGGAGGATTTCCCATCCGCGTTAAAATGATTCCCGTACAACTGTTAAAAGGAGAAGGTTGATTGATAATCGGCAAGGAAAAGTTTGGTTTGAGGGAATTGTCCGAATCAACAGCATTTATGATATCAGAAGAAACAGGCCGACGCGGGCTTTCCCTGATAAGAGGACGGTTTGTTCACCTGGGAGTTGATCTGGTGAGCTGTGTACACTTTCGGGCAGAGATAGGGAAGTGAAGAGCTCACTTAGCAGGCTGCCTGGCCTCTGCCCTCTCGGCCTTGGAGGGAACACCCACCAGGACTTTAAACCTTCCCTGAAAGCTGATTGGTCAGTTTGAATGAGAACCACCACTCTTCTGGAATGTACTGGCAGAACAGGGCCTAATTTCCTTATTTATGCTGGGAAAGAACCTAACTTTTCCTCAGGCCACCTAGATGTTGTGAAGCTTCAGTTTCTCCTGAGGAACCCAACCACTCTTATCTTTGAGATCAGCCAGTCAATCACGGGTATTTATTGAACACTTACTGGAGGCAGAGCCCTGGACAGAGGGCTTATTATCATGGCATTTAAGTGCTTAGTATGCACCGGACACTGAACTAAATGCTGGAGTAGATACAGGCTAATTAGGTTGTACCCAATCTATGTCCCAAATGGGGCTCGCAGTCTTCATCCCCACTTCACAGATGAGAGAACTGAGGCACAGAGAAGTGAAGCATCTTGCTCACGGTCACATAGCGGACAAATAGTGGAGCCGGATTGTGAAACCAGATTCTTCTGACTCCCAGGCCCGTGTTCTATCCCCTGGGCCACGCTGCTTCTCAGTGTTTGGGAGAATACAATACAATAGAGTTGGTAGACACAGGTCTTGCCCACAAGGAGTTTATAGTCTGGAGGGGCAGGCATTTATTAAAATAAATTGCAGGAGGGGGGATGGTAGAGCAAAAGGATTTGTAAGTAAGTGCTGTAGGGCTAAGGGTGAGGTGACTCTCAAGTGCTTAGAGGGTACAGATCCAAATGCTTAGGCAACACAGAAGGGAGAGTGGAAGGCCTAGTTAGGAAAGGCCTCTTGTAGGAGATGCGATTTTAGGTTTTTGAAGAAAGAGAGAATGGTAATCTGTCGGATATGAAAGGAGAGGGAGTTCCAGGCCCGAAAGGAGATGTAGGCAAGGGGTCAGTGGTGAGAGAAACGAGATGGATGTACAGTGAGTAGGTTGGCATTAGAGGAGAGAAGAATGCGGGCCGAGTTGTAGGAAGGAGGTCAGTGAGGTAAGGTAGAAGAGGGAGGACTTAATTGAATGCCTTAAAGGCGATGGTGAAGAATTTCTGGTGGATGTGGACCTGGAGGGCAATCCACTGGAAGATTGTGAGGAATGGGGAGGTATGGACTGAACTTTTTTTGTTTGCTTGTTGTACAAAAATGATCGGGCAGCATAGTGAAATATGGACTAGATAGGGAAAGGGAGAAGGCAGGGAGATCAGCGAGGAAGCTGGTGTAGTAGTTAAGGTGGGATACGATTAGTATGTGGATCAGCATGGTAGCAGTTTGGATGGAGAGGAAAGAATGGAGTCTAGAGATGCTGTGAGAATAGAACAGACAGGATTTGGTGAGAGACTCAATATGTGGGTTGAATGAGGGAGTTGAGAATAATGCCTGGGCTGCAGGCTTGTAAGACAGAGAAGATGGGGGTACTGTCTACAAGTGATGGCGAAGTCAAGAGAGGACTGGGTTTGGATAGGAAGAGGGAGTGTTCTGTTTTGGACAGGTTAAGTTTGAGGTTTTGGTAGGGCATCCAAGTAGAGATGTCCTGAAGCCAAGAGGAAATATTCTACTGTAGAGAAGAAGAGAAGTCAGGGTTAGAGTGGTAGATTTGGGAATCATCCAAGCAGCTATGGTAGTTGAAGCTGAGGGAGCGAATGAGTTCTACACGGGAGTGGGTGTAGATAAAGAATAGAGGGGGAACCCTCACTGAGCCTTGAGGATGTTAGAGGAAGGAAGGCAGAGGAGCGGCCAGTGGATGAGATTGAGAACGAATGGGCGGAGAGATAGGAGGAGAACCAGGAGAGGACAGTGTCAGTGAAGACGAGCTTGGAAAATATTTCTAGGAGGAGGGGGTGGTCCACAGCGACCAAGGCAGTGGAGAGGTCGAGGAGGATTAGGATGGAGTGGAGGCCATTGGATTTGGCCTGAAGGATTGGCGACCTTTTAGAGGGACGTTTCACTGGAGTGAGGGAGGTGGAAAACAGATTGCAGGGGGAATTGTTCCTTTCTGGGGCACAACTACCTTGTTTTACCTCATTCCCCAGTTTCTCCATCAATGAAATACAAAACTGTCTTTTCCCTGCTTGCTTCCCAGGAATATTGCATAGATTGAGAAGAAGAAACGAGTGTCGTAGCACCATTGTAGAAGGCGGTCATGATGTTTTGCTTTTCTCGCCTATAATCTTAAATCTTTGCCGGGGCAGGGGAGCTGTTTTTAATCCTTTCAGTATTTGCTTAGGATATAGTAGATAGGAGGATGGCATTGAAATCATTTATCATCATCCTCACTGGCATTTATTGAGCACTTACTGTGTGCAGAGCACTGTACTTAGCACTTGGGAGAGTACAGTACAACAGAGTCGGTATATATATCATATATAATTGTCTTGTCTCATGTGGTTGAGTCGTCTCCGACCCGTAGCGACTCCACGGACACATCTCTCCCAGAACGCCCCGCCTCCACCTGCAATTGTTCCAGTAGTGTATCTGTAGAGTTTTCTTGGTAAAAATACAGAAGTGATTTACCATTGCCTCCTTCGGTGCAGTAACCTTGAGTCTCCGCCCTCGAGTCTCTCCCATGCTGCTGCCGCCCGGCACGGGTGAGTTTCGTCTAGTAGCCGATTGCCTTCCACTCGCTATCCGCTGCCCAAGCTAGGAATGAAATGGGTAGACCTCTGCTCGACTCTTCCTCCCGTAGTCAAGACTGGTAGAGGACTGGAAGCTGTCCGGGTGCAATCCTGGGAGGGGGACATAAAAAGTGCCATCACTAGCACTCTAGCGGGCTGTCGGGGGTGGGGAGAAGTGGGGGAGAGATGTGTGTTTGTGTGTGTGTGTGTTTGTGTTGGGAGGGGGAATAGGATGTGTGTCTCTCTGTGGGATTCTGATGGACCATGAATTATGTTATCCCTGAGCTAGACCCCCCAAAATAAGATCCTTGAGGGATCAGGTGATCACTATGGATCAGTCAGTCAGGCAATTGATCAATGGTATTTACTGGGCGCTTACTGCGTGCAGAGCACTGTAGAATGGCTGCCTGGGAGAATACAGTATAACAGAGTTGGTAGACATGTTCCCTACCCACTAGGAGCTCACAGTCTAGATGTTTCTCCTCGTGTTCGTCTGCCGAGGCGGCGGCTGTCTGTCTACTAGCCACCGATCCCCCTGACCACTGTCCCCATCCCCCTCTGAAGCCTAGACCACCAGTGTTGAAGCTGGAAGAAACCAAAGAGAGAGTTCTGGTCACCAATTTTATTTCCTTTGGCTTTATGTGGAGTTGTAGTAGGAGTTACCACCTCCCCGGCTAGACCATAAGATCCTTGCAGGACAGGGAACAAATCTGTTATATTGTACTCTCCGAAGAGCTTAGCACAGTGCTCTGTACAGAACTTCTCAATAAATATGATTGATTACTGAGCATGCACTTGATGCTCTGTACTCCATGCACGCCAGGCTGGAGATAAAAGCTGCTCTCACATGCACCTGCGGCGTGCACGTGAGAGAAGCAGCATGGCTCAGTGGAAAGAGCCCGGGCTTGGCAGTCAGAGGTCATGGGTTCTAATCCCGGCCCCGCCACTTGTCAGCTGTGTGACTTTGGGCGAGTCACGTCACTTCTCTGGGCCTCAGTGACCTCATCTGTAAAATGGGGATGAAGACTCTCAGCCCCCCGTGGGATACCCTGATCACCTTGTATCCCCCCCAGCGCTTAGAACAGTGCTTTGCAAATAGTAAGCGCTTAACAGATACCAACATTATTATTATTATGACACGAGGCTTCCACAAAACTTCGGGAAGACTGCTGGCTGCAGCCTGATACTCCTCTAGCCTAGAGGAATCCCTTTATTGATTTGTTTCACTGTTTCAATGCTCCACTTTACTCCCCCTCTAGATATGTAAGCTTATTGGGGGCAGAGAACGTGTCTATTTTATTGTTCTGTTGTACTCTCCTGAACGCCTGTCTGCTCAATAAATACCACTGATTGACTCAATGAGCTTGTTGTGGGCAGGGATTGTCTCTCTTTGTTGCTGAATTATACTTTCCAAGTGCTCATTAGAGTGCTCTGCACAGTGTAAGTGTTCAGTAAATACGTTTGAATGAATGAAAGAATGAATGTCTCCAGTCCCTTCTCCCCACATGCACATTCAGTCTGTGAGCCCCATAAGGGACAGGGGCCATGTGTAATTCTTACCAGTGCTTAGTAGAGTGCTTTGCACACAGTAATGGCTTAATAAATACTATAACTACTACTAGTAATAGAAGGACTTGTACCCTGCCCACTCTATATAGAACAATGGCTTAGGTTGCTAATATTTTTAATAAAGATGTATTAAAGTTTACAACTTTTGAAAAGTATATTTTGCACAGGAATGAGTAACTAAGGAACCCATTCCTAAGAATGACTTCGACATGTCTGACACAAACCCTCAGCAAACACATTTAGTGTAGATTTGTAATTTTGAAAAATTTCTCACAGACGTGGAATGACTGAACATCAGAATTAATAGAGAAGGTAAATATTGCACGTGGATGGGCTCTTGTTGGATTGGCTGGATTCGGAAAGTCCCTGGGTAAATCTCATTCTAATGGTTATTATGAAAGTTGCTGAAATTGAGGTTAGGTTACAGTAAGACAGGAGCTTCAAGCAGTGATGCCTGAATGAAAATAATGGCTCCTGAGCTACTTTTGTAGTTTTGAACAGGTAAACTTCATCTGCTTCCAGATTTTTTTTCTATCAAAAGCAGTACATTTGTTTTAATCAATCAGTGGTATTTATTGAGTGCTTACTTTGTGCAGGGTACTGTTCTGTCAGCTATAGTAGAATGGACTATAAGCTCACTGTGGGCAGGGAATGTATCTATTGTAACTGTTGTATTCTCCCAAGCGACTGGTACAGTGCTCTGCACACAGTGAGCCCTCAATAAATATGAATGAGAGAATAAGCAGCGTGGCTCAGTGGAAAGAGCACGGACTTGGGAGTCGGAGGTCATGGGTTTGAATCCCGGCTCTGCCACTTGTCAGCTGTGTGACTGTGGGCAAGTCACTTCACTTCTCTGGGCCTCAGTTACCTCATCTGTAAAATGGGGATTAAGACTGTGAGCCTCACGTGGGACAACCTGATTACCCTGTATCTCCCCCAGCGCTTAGAACAATGCTCTGCAGATACTAAGTGCTTAAATACCAACATTATTATTATTATGTCATGAACACTCCTGACTATCCATTTTGGAGTTGTTTGGCAAACTCTAGAGAATGCTCTACAAATAAGTATAAAAATTGAATTTACAGAATTGGTAGAGGTCTGGATAATGGTAAAGTGATAGTTATTTCAAGTTTCCCCATTTTTGATATTAGAAGAAGGTGCTTTTCAAATTTTCAAATTCTATTTTATATTTAAGCATTCTGTTGTTTTCACATATTGATCTAAAGGAAAAACTTGAGAGAAATAGAAAATGTCAATTTGACATTTCGTGCAAGTCAGCTAACAACCGTGTATGCAAACGGATGTTTGATCAGTTCTTAATGGCACTTGCAACTCTTGAACTTAAACAATTAGTCGGCCTAATGTTGCTCTCCAATGCCTTTTAAAGAAATGAAGCATGCCATAGTTAGAAGAGCATGGGCCTAGGAATCAGAGGACCCGAGTTCTAATTCCGGCTCCACCATTTGTCTGTTGTGTGACCTTGGGCAAGTCATCGTCGTCAGAAGTATTTACTGAGCATTTACTGTCTGCAAAGCACTATACTACGCCCGTGGGAGATAATATTCCTATCCCACAACGGCAAGTCTCTTAGCCTCTCTGTGCCTCTATTTCCTCAGGTGTAAAATGGGGATTCAGTACTTAGACTGAGCCCCATGTAATCCAACCTGATTACCTTGTATCTACTCTGGTGCTTAGAACAATGCTTGACATCATAAGTGTGTAACAATTGCCATATATGTACCTATAATATTGTATAATTATATATAATATATATATTATATATAAATGACAGTACTGCTCCATCTGTGTGTATATGTGTATATATACGTATATGCATACATATATATGTACATGTATTTACACATATACACACATACACATTGATGGAGCAGTACTGTCATTTATACATGTAATTATATATTATATATAAATAGATATATATACACACACACACACACACACACACACAAAGAGAGACAGAGATATATATGTAGAGAGAGAGCAGTATTTGCTTGATTCTGGTCATATACAATTATACTTTACTTATACTTTAAGCCAACAAAATTTCATAGAAAGTTAGCTTTAAATCAATTCTCCAGTCTTGCTAATATTTTGGAACCTGGCCTATCTTTTCCCAGGTTAAGTAACCACAGGGCGAGTGGGGGGAAAAATACCTCAAACAAAAGGGCTAAGGTACAGTTGATGACAGTTACAAATTCTGATTTTTCAAAAAATTGCAATTAACTTTTGTCAAAAGAAAAATCTCGATATAGCTATGGTTAGGGCTAATGTTCAGTTTAGGACTTGAACCAAGATTATGGTTGGGAATAGATTAGTTTTTTGGGTAGAGCTAATGTCAATGGCTTGTTTATTTAGTGAACATTAGCTGACTGATTTCTTGATATCTGACTTAGTTATTTGACTCTCAGTGCTTTTTATATGTTCATCCATTAATCTTTTTGTGATTTAAACTTTGCTGATAGAGAATAGCTTGGGAAGACATTCTGTTGCTATAGCTGATAAGCAGTGTACTTCCCTTTAAATTTTGGATTTTGCCCAGAGGAGATCTTGGGGTAGGAGGACCAATTTCCAATTTCCCAGAGGATCTTTGGTCTGCAAGATTTCTGTTGTGCTTCAGAGAGTTGGCATCCTGGCTCAGGTGAATTTTGGCCCCAAGTAGATCCATCCCTATTGCCAAGCTGACTTTAAGGGCAGCATATGGGAGGCATTTAGGACAGTTTTTTTTATCCGTAGTAAGTGCTCAACAAATACCATTGTTATTATTATCTATTGTCACCTAATGCCAGTAGGGTAGCCTGGGATTTCCATGCGTCCCTGGGAAAGGTCGCAAACTGCACCAATTCCTGTTGCCACCTCCTCCCCCGCCCCCACCAATCAGGTCAGTAAAGTGAGCATTCTGCTTCAAGGTTCTGGTCTTTACATTGCCCTGTTTGGGAGGAATCTTTCATGTCCTCTTCCTGGCCTCTGATAGGGCATATGATAGTCATCCCACCCTCAGCCCCACAGCAATTATGTATATATGTATCAGTTATGTATTTTGCATTTTTTATTTATATTTGTGTCTGTCTCCCCCTCTGGTAAGCTCATTGTGGGCAGAGAGCGTATCTACCAACTCTGTTGTATTGCACACTCCAAAGTGCATAATACAGGGCTCTGCACACAGTAAACACTCAATAAGTGCCGTTGATGGTGATGCTGCTGCTGCTGCTAAATCCTCATAGCCTTCAGAATTGGAAGGCCTAACTTTCTGCCAACAGAAGTGTCTTCTCTGGACCTTCCCATTTTGGATGTTCAAGTTTGGGGGCCAATTCTTCTTCTTTTTATACTTATTAATGGCTTACTATGTGTCAAACACTGTTCTAGGCACTGGGGTAGATACAGATTAATCAGGTTGGTCACAATCCCTGCCCCACATGGTACTTCTAGTCTAAGAGGGGAGAATAGGTATTGAATCTCCATTTTAGAGTTGGGGAAACTGAGGCACAAAGAAGCTAAGTGACTTGTCCTAGGTTGCACAGCAGAAACGTGGCGGAGCCAGGGTTAGAACCCAGGTCATCTGACAGCCAGGCCCGAACTCTTTCAATTTGGCCGGTCTGCTTCTCTCCGTTTGACATTCAGTAGTTGAAATGTCTCCACCCCCCGTTTCCCTGTTTCCCTGCTTCGTAAACCTTGATTCAAAGCTCCTCCTCCTGCTACAGAAGTTACAGTGTAGACCCCTTACCAGCCAGGAAAAGAGTTTGCGGGGCTTACTCTGAGGTAAAGCGCCTTTAGAGCAGAACAGAAAGTTGTACCCAGGGCCGGCTTCCAACTTGAGGCAAGGGAGCCAGCAGCCTCAGGATGCTCTGTCCAGGGGCTACTGGTGATTACAATTTAGAAAAATTCACGACTCTAAGAATCCTATGCCTTCTAAGGAGCTCTTGTGTTGACAAAGAACCCTCCCATTCCCTCTGCCAGATTACTTTTCCTTGAGAGCAGGAATAGTGCCTTCTAACTCTGTTTTAGTTTCCCAAATTTGTAGTGCACTGCTTGGCACCCGTGACATTCAAGATTCCTCCCCCACAGATAGGGCGATGTAAAGGGCAGCCCCTTGAAGTAGGATGTTCACTTTACCGACCTGATTGATGGGAGCAACGAAGGGAAGGGCATCAGGAATGGGTGGCATAGTGGAAAGAACACAGGCTTGGTAGTCAGAGGACGTGTGTTCTAATTCCGGCTCCCCCATTTATCAGCTGTGTGACTTTGGGCAAGTCACTTAACGTCTCTGTGCCTCAGTTACCTCATCGGTAAAATGGGGATTAAGACTGTGAGCCCCGCATGGGACAACTTGATTACCTTGTATCTACCCCGGCGCTTAGAACTGAGTTTGGCACATAGTAAATGCTTAACAAATACCATCATTTTTATTTATTACCACCGTTGACTGACTGGGCAGAGAATATGATGGTTCTGGAACAGTGGGGGAAGGAGAGAAGAAGCGGCTTGGGTCCCCATAGAGAAGCACTCTAGCGCTGTAGGGAAGCAGCGTGGCCTGGTGGAAGGAGCACGGGCCTGGGAGTCAGAAGACCTGAGTTCTAATCCTGGCTCTGCCACGTATCTGCTGTGTGACCTTGGGCAAGTCGCTTAACTTCTCTGTCTCTCAATTCCCTAAGCTGCTAAACGGGGACTGAGACTGTGAGCCCTCTGTGGGACCTGATTATCTTGTATCTACCCTAGTGCTTAGTACAGTGTTTGGCACTTACTTAGCCAGGGTAACGCCCATAGTGATATGTGCCATTGCGTGTTGGGCATCCACAGCCAAAGGAGGAGGTGCAAATTTATTTTACACCTCAGAGAAGCCAAATGTCTAAAGCAGGCCATGGATGTACTTAGAAAGTGTGAAATGCTGTTTTTCCCTACTAGGTTTCAGGATAATTTGCTACGTAAGCAGTGGTAAATAACAAGCCCTCGGCTAGCACTTCATCCATTAAACTCCACTGCCTTTTCCCTCTGAATATTCATTCATTTCATTCATTCAAGCGTCTTTATCGAGCGCTTTCTGTGTGCAGAGCACTCTACTTACCACCTGGGAGAGTACAGTATAACAATAAATAGGCATATTCCCTTCCCACAGTGAGCTTACAGTCTAGAGGAGGAGACAGACATTTAATTTTTTTCCCTCAAAGCAAGACTTCTTCCAACAAACCTTTCCCAGTGAATTTCCAACATCCCAAGTCATGTCATATATGTTTATTCAGTTGTTATTTATTCTGACTATTCTGTTTGTAAATATTTTTATGTCTCTCTCTTGGTAAGAGTGTAAGATCCTATGGGCAGGGAACTTGCTACTTCTTTCCATCGCACTTTCCTAAGTGTTTAGTACAGTTTTTTGCCAATAATCCCAGCTCTACCACTTGTCTGTTGTGTGACCTTGGGCAAGTCACTTAATTTCTCTGTGCCTCCGTTACCTCATCTGCGAAATGGAGATTGGGACTGTGAGCCCCTTGTGGGACAGGGACTGTGTCCAACCCGATTTGCTTGTATCCACCCCAGTGCTTAGTAAAGTGCCTGGCACATAGTAAACACTTAAATACTATTATTTTTATTATTTTTATTAAATATCCTTCCCTCTAAAGTAGTTAGTGGGTATATGTCCCACAAAAATAGGGGTGTAATATGATCCTATGTATTGTGATCCATTGCATTGTGCAGTATATTTTTCCTTGCACAGATATGTAATTTGTTTCCTATTCCTGACATAATGACCATTATGATGACCAAGCCCTTTAGGAATACTGTAGGTCTCTCCCCTTCCCCTCCTCCCTTCTCCATCATCTTTCCAAGGTTCCTTTTTTATGGTATTTGTTAAGGGCTTACAATGAGCCAGACAACTTTCTAAGCACTGGGGTAGATATAAGGTAATCAAGTTGGACACAGCCCCTGTCCCACATGGGGCTCACCCTCTTAATCTCCATTTTACGGTTGAGGGTACTGGAGGCCCAGAGAAGTGAAGTGACTTGCTCAGAGTCACACAGCAGAGAGGTGGCGGAGCCAGGATTAGAATCCAGGTCTTTCTGACTCCTCGGGCGGTGCTCTCTCCACTAGGCCATGCTGGTTCTGACCCTCACGCCCCCCTTAATTTCATCCCCACCCCTTTCACCCTGCTAATGTCTTTTGTTATAGTGTACTGTCCCAAGTGCTCAGTACTGCAGCGTAGCACAGTGGAAAGAGCCCGGGCTCGGGAGTCAGAGGTCATGGGTTCGAATCCCACTCTGCCGCTTGCCAGCTGTGTGACTTTGGGCAAGTCACTTAACTTCTCTGTACCTCAATTCCCTCATCTGTAAAATGGGGATTAAGACTGTGAGCCCCAAGTGGGACAACCTTCCCCTGTGTCTCCCCCAGCGCTTAGAACAGTGCTCGGCACATAGTAAGCGCTTTACAAATACCAACATTATTATTATTATTATTATTAACTGTGCTCCATGTACCGTAAGCACTCAATAAAAGTGGATATAGCATGGGCCTGGGAGTCAGAATGACCTGGGTTCTAATCCCAGCTGCCACTTCTCTGCCGTGTGAACTTGGGCAAGTGAATTAACTTCTCTGGGCCTCAGTTCCCGCATCTACAAAATGGGGATTAAGACTGAGCCCTATGTGGGACAGGGACTGCATCCAACTCAATTACTTTGTATGTGCCCCAGTGCTTAAGTACAGTTCCTGGCGCATAGTAAGTGCTTAATAAATACCACAATTATTATTATTGATTTTGGGGTTGCTAATAATAATAATTATGGCATTTGTTAAGCACTTACTATGTGCCAGGCACTATACTAAGCCCTTGGGTGGATTCAAGCAAATGGAATTGGACACAGTCCCTGTCCCATATGGGGCTTACAGTCTCGATCCCCATTTTACAGATGAAGTAACTGAGGTCCTTAGAAGTGAAGTGATTTGCCCAAAGGGCAGAGTTGGGATTAGAACCCATGACCATCTGACAACCAGTCCCGGGCTCAATCTACTACACCATGCTGCTTCTGTGCTATTAGGGTGGCCCTCCAGAGGTTGGATACCTAGGGCCTAATTCTGAGCTCCTTTGGGCCTGGTTGCCTCACTGCTCTCTGCCCGGCTCCAATCTCTATCTCGGCCCTCTGAGCTCCTCCACTCCTACTTAGCCCTCTGCCATGGGCCCTCTGAGAGCAGTCATCCCTACTTTTTTCCCCTATCTCCATTTCTTACCCTCCCAAGGCTGCAGGGATTAACCATGACCCCTCTTTCCATGTGCTCACTGCTGCTTAGTAGCGCATCTCTGATTTTTTAAAATTTATTTTTTCAACTCATTTTTTTTTAATGGCGGGAGATTGAAGAGAACAAGCTAGAGAGGGGTTGAGTTAGGAATCCAGGGGAGATGTAAACTGTTCAGAACAGGGAGGGGCAGAAACTGAATAATGGTACAGGAGTGGGCGGCAAGAGAATTGATTTTTCTGGGAGTGACTGGACATAATGTCGGGTGGGACTTTTGCATCTTGGGCTGCATCAGCAGTAAGTGCCTGGCGAATCTCCGGATTTTATGGATTGTGGTCGCTTGGATTTTTTGGACTGTGGGAGTCCGTCTGGACTGTTTCCCTTTTAACAGCATCTGTCCTGGTAGAGCCCCACCTCATGTTCTCGCTTGCATGCCTTAGAGTGAATATGGTTGACCATAGGTGATGTATTGTTTTCAACCTCTTTTTTTTTTTTAACACTCATCTTGTGTTCTGGGTGGGGCATTCACGACTTTTATTTCTTGTTTTATAAGTTTATCGAGTTGAGGGAACTCGTAAATTGACAGTATTATGCTGTTGCTTTTAGAATCCATCTCGGTTTTATTTCTGTGGTCAAACTTAAATGGTGTCAAGGTCTGGGAAGAAACGGCTGCCATAAAAACAGCGCTACCTTCTCAGTTCAGTTAGTGATCTGGAATAAACAGTGGATTTTCTTAAAGGCTACTCTCTAGCTAAGTTAACCAGAACATGCAGACGTGATACAGACCATAATACGTATGTGCTCCAAAAGCCCCATCCTCGTTTAGACAGTGTGAGAGATCTTTTATTTCAAGATCTCTCGGGGGGAATCGATTATCATAATGTTATGATCTCCACTAGTTTAGAAATTGAAAGTCAGATGGCAGCTGCTAAAACCTAAGGGATTCCTTGAGGTAAATCTCTAATCACTATTAACTTATTTTTCCTCCAAACTGTAGGTATTTGTGATAAAATGCCATTCTTGTCACGGGACCTGGATGGCAGAGATCTGTGGAAACCAATATATCAATCCATCCCTTGATTAGTCTGCTGAAATGTCTGTCAGTTTTAGAAATGCATCCAAAATGAGAAGTAATGTACAGTCCCGAGCACTTAGTACAGTGCTCTGCACGTAGTAAACACTCAGTAAATACTGTTGATGTTACAGAGATTTTCAGTAAGTTAAATGTGTTTTAAAGTGGCCAGGATGCCCTCAAGAGCAAACAGTAGTCTTTAACTTGCTTTTAATTATTCTAATTAGGGGGATCTTAAAGGCAAACCAATTTGCTCCTGCTCTGTTAACTCTGGACATAATATTAATTTAAGAATTGTGCTAGAGTGGAAGATAAAAGGAGATCATATAACTGGTAGTTTGGAGTGAGTAAAAATTAAAAAAAACCCCCACAAAACAACTTCTTCAAAGCCTTGCATTGGAAACATGTCTTGGGTCAGTGAAGTTCAAGACCTAGAAGCAAATCCGGTCACTATTATAGCGTTTCTTCCGGGCATTAACGAAGCATCCCGATGCTGTCAGGGACCTGAAAATAAGGGGACTAATAGGATGTGAATTTCTAGTGGGCGGAATCAGTCGATGGACGGTATTTATTGAGTGCTTACTGTATGCAGAGCACTCTACTGAGCATTTGGGAAAGTAAAATACCATAGTTAGTAGAAATGATCCCTGCCCTCAAAGAGCTGAAAACAGAATTCCTTATCTTCCCACCTAAACCCTGTCCTTCCCTTGACTTTCCCATCAGTGTAGGCAGCACCACATCCTTCCTGTTTCACAAGCCTGAACTAAGTGCTTGGAAGAGGACAATACTTCTTTATCCATTGGGCAAATCAGACATTTGCCTCAGGCCAGCGCCTTCCCCGCAGTGAGAGGTGGGTTCAGTGTCAGGGAGAGCCAGGAGTCTTTTACAGCCTCTTCCTCTCTCCTCCCTGGTCTTCCTTTTTTTTCCATGGCATTTGTTAAGCGCTTACTCTGTGCCAGGCACCACTGTACTAAACACTGGGAGAGATACAAGCTAATCAGGTTGGAGACAATCCCTTGTGGGGCTCACAGTCTTCATCCCCATAATAATGGTAATAATAATAATTATGGTGTTAAGTGCTTACTATGTGCCAGGCACTGTTCTAAGCACTCGGGGGTGGGGTGGGCAGGGTAGGGAGGCAGTGGATTTAATCGGTTTGGACACAGTCTCTGTCCCACATAGGGCTCACAGTCTTCATCCCCAGATCCTGGATTAGAACCCCCTGCTCCTTCTGACTTTCACCCTTTATCTGCCACATGGCTTGAACCTCCGGAAATCCATGTTTTATTTCAGGGAAGGATGCCCCGCAGACCATGGGATACTTATACACTCTGGGGAGGGAAAGAAGGCCCACTCTGGCCTAAAAAAGGTTGCGGGAGGGAGGAAGAAAGGAGGGAAAGAAGGGAGGGAGGGAGAGTTAGTCACTGTGGTTTTTATTGAGAGCGTACTGTATGCGGAGCACTGTTCTAAGCAGTTGGGGGAATAATAATAGTAATAATTGTGATGTTTGTTAAGCGTCTACTATGTGCCAGGTAAAATAAAAAATAAAAAAATTGTGGTATTTGTTAAGCGCTTACTATGTGCAAAGCACTGTTCTAAGCTCTGGGGAATATAAGGTGATCACATTGTCCCACGTGGGGCTCACGGTTTTAATCCCCATTTGGCAGACGAGGTAACTGAGGCACAGAGAAGTGAAGTGACTTGCCAAGGTCACACAGCTGACTGGCAGCGGAGCGGGGATTCGAATCTGTGACCTCTGACTCCCAAGCCCAGGCTCTTTCCACTGAGCCACGCTGTTCTGACCCCTGGGGTAGGTACAAGATAATTGGGTTGGACACAGTCCCTGTCTCATATAGGGCTCACAGTCTTAATCCTGTTCTACAAATGAGGGAACTGAGGCCCAGAGATGTGATGTGATTTGCCCAAGATCGCACAGCAGACAAGTGGTGGAGCTGGGATTAGAAGCCAGCTCCTTCTGACTCCCAGGCCCGTGCGCTATCCACCAGACCACGTTACTGAGTATAATCCGGCAGAGTTGGTAGACACATTCCCTGCCCACTAGAAGTCACTAGTCTCAAAGGAGAAGGAAAAGTCCCTAGTTTCCATTGCCCGGGGTCCAGCAGAGCTGCAATCGTGCCCCAATCCTGGGACTCACTAGAATCCGCCACTCTTTGCAACTTTGACTACTATAGGAAACAGTGGTGAAATGTCCAGATTTTCTGTTTTGTGGGAAATCAGTGGCCAGGTTTATTAATGATACTACTTTTTTCCTAGGATGTCTTTATACCTAAGGATCTCTAAAATCAGTCAACTATATTTATTGCGTGCTTACTGTACGCAGAGCACTGTACTAATCTTTGGGAGAGTACAGCACAACAGAGTTAATAGACCCATTCCCTGCCCACAATGAGCTTATCATCTAAAGGGGAGACAGACCTTATTTGAAATAAATAAATTACGGATATGTGCATAAGGGCTGGGTGTGGGGTGAATAATGGGAGCAGATCAGGGTGACAGTGCAGAAGGGAGTGGGAGAAGAGGAAATGAGGGCTTTGTTAGGGAAGGCCTCTTGGAGGAGATGTGCCTTCAGTCAGGCTTTGGAGGTGGGGAGAGTGATCGTCTGTTGAATATGAAGAGGGGGGACCGTTCCAGACCAAGGGCAGGACGTGGGAGAGAGGTCGGCAGCGAGATAGATGAGGTCGAGGTACAGCGAGTAGGTTGGCATTAGAGCAGCCCAGCGTGTGGGCTGGGTTGGAGTGGGAGAGCATTGAGGTGAGATAGGAGGGGGCAAGGTGATTGAGTACTTTTATATTGTCACAGACCACTCATCAGCACATTCTATTTTTAGAAGCCCCCCAGTGTGGTGTGCCCTTGGGCCTCCCTGCTTGTCTCCTCAGCTCTGCAAACACCCTCCCAACCAGCTGGCTCTCCCCCCACCCCAGTTCTGCAAACAGCTCTTTCCCCACTTAGAGCTCTGGAGAGTTTACTTAGTGCTCAGTGAACCCTATACCTTTTCACTTGGGAAAATGAGGGAAAAACCCTTATTTGGTCAGGGAACGGCAGCTTGGATCTTCACAGTTCTCTCTCCTTCATTCTTCCAGCAACCTGGATATCTTTTGAACTCGCCTTGCTGAGCCAGGGAGGAAAAAGAAAAAGAAAGGAGAGACCTTGCAGAGGGAGAGAGAGAGAAGGAGTTAATGAATGAGTGGATGATGTAAATATACATCTGAATGGCTGTGATTTATGTGTGTTAAGTAGATGTTTGGCCCTGCTGGGCTCAGACAGATTATAGAGAGAGAAACCTTCCTTAGAATAGACACCTAAATAACGGCCCCTCTCAGGGTCGCACCTGGAGAGTTTCCAGGACCCTACCAGTCTCAAGTACCGGAAGGAGAGTCAAGCAGAGGTCTACCCATTCCATTCTTAGCTTGGACAGTGGCTTGGGAGTGGAAGGCAATCTGCTACACGTCAGAGCTCACCCGTGCGGGGCGGCAGCGCCATGGGAGAGTGTCGAGGGTGGAGACTCAGGTTTACCGCACGGAACAAGGCATGGTTAAACCATTTCCATATTCTTACCAAGAAAACTCTGCGGATAACATTTCCAGAAAGATTGCAGATGGAGGTGGGAGAGATGTGTCCATGGAGTTGTCGACGCATAAGGCAGGACAAGAAAGGGAATCGAGAGCAAGCAAATGGAGACAAGAGAAGGAAAAGTGACAGCTTTCTTTGCTTTCTAATGACAACAATAGCAGTAATAATAATGGTACTTGTTAAGTGCTTACTATGTGCCAAGCACTGTTCTAAGCACTGGGATAGATACAAGTTAGACAGGTTGGACACTGACCCTGCCCCATATGGGGTTTACACTCTTTTCCCCATTTTCCAGATGAGGTAACGGGCCCATAGAAATGAAATAATTTGCCCAAGTTCAAACAGCAGACATGTGGCGGAGCTGGGACTAGAACTCAGGACTTTCTGATTCCCAGACCTGTGCTCTGTCCACTAAGCCACTTCATGGGCATTGTTTTTGACTGAAGAATATCGGCAGCTCATATGTGGTGCGCTTCATTGAGACATTGGATTTTCACCCAGCATTCGGCCAGTGCGAGCTCGCTGTGGTCAGGAAATGTGTCTACCAACTCTGTTATGTTGTCACAGTGTACTCTCCCAAGCTCTTAGTCCAGTGCTCTGCACCCCGTAAGTGCTCAGTAAATACAATCGATTGATTGCAAGGCCATTGCCATTAAGAGATCCCAGCAGCAGAAAATGGCCGGTGGATAGCACTGCTCACGTTGCTCAGGCCCAAGGCAACTCTGAGGACCCCTGGACTAGCCATGCGGCTTTGAGTGTGAGGAAGCCGGGACAGTGGAGGGTGGACCCGATCCAGGGTTTAGGGCGTGGGAGCTGGATTGGGATGGCTCTTTGTCTGAGGAGCCCCTATCTTCCGCCCTCTGCTCCTTCCAAGGGGACTGCAGGAGAAGCAGCGTGGCCTCGTGGAAAGAGCCCGGGCCTGGGAGTCAGAGGACCTGGGTTCTAATCCCAGCTCTGCCACATATCTGCTGGGTGATTTCAAGCAAGTCACTTAACTTCTCTGGGCCTCAGTTACCTCATCTGTTAAATCGGGGTTTAAGCTGTGAGCCCAATGTGGGACATGGACTGTGTCCAACCTGATGATCATGTATCTACCCCAGTGCTTAGGGCAGTGCCTGGCACACAGTAAGTGCTTAACAAGTACTATTAAAAACAAAGCAGAACAAAAGACTAAAGCTGCCACAGGATTTACTAAGGGTTTAGGAGAATACTCTGCACTCATAAGGCGCTCCACACACACTGCTGATAGAGGGATTTCAGGTGGGATTCTATAGAAGCAGCATGGTCAAATGGAAAGAGCATGGGGCCTGGCAGTCAGAATAGCTGGGTTCTAATCCCAGCTCTGCTAATTGCTTCTTTTGTGACCTTGGGTAAATCACTACTCTGTGCCTCAGTTCTCTTGTTCTCCCTCCTATTTAGACTGTGAGCTCCATGTGGGACAGGGACTGGGTCCAACCTAGTTAACTTGAATCTACCCCAGCACTTAGAATAGTGTTTGACACATAGTAAGCGCTTAACAAATACCATAAAAAGATGTCAGTAAATGTCGGCACTGATTGAGCCTGGAGCACGTTTACCATCTTTGTGGAGACCTGAAATGGTCTTTTCCCTTAGATTGTCATTCCCCACTTGAGAAAACAGAGTACTTCTAAAGTAACTTGACAGCAAGTCATCGATAGAGTTTGAACCACTCCTTCTGGTGCCCATTAGGCTACTAGTGGTTTAGTGGGAAAGAGCACAGGCTCGGGAGTCAGAGGACCTGAGTCCGAATCCCAGCTCTGCCACGTACTGCTATGTGACCTTGGGCAAGTCACTTCTCTGTGCCTAAATTCCCTCATCTACAAAATGGAGATTCAGTCCTCGTTCTTCCTCCTACTTAGATTGAGCCCCATATGGGATCCGATTATCTTATATTTACCCTAGTTCTTGGTACAGTGATTGCCACATAGTAAGTGCGTAATAAGTAGCATTATTATTGAGATGGTGATGATGATGATGATGATTATTTATCCTCACTCCTTTCTCAATTAAACCCAGCCCGCTCACTTGGCTTCTTCAATGCCAAATTACTCACCGTGCCTTGCTTTCGTGTCTCCCACTGAATACCCCATGCTTATGCCCTCTCTCCCACCTGGGACTCCCTCCCATTTCGGGGTTGGGTTTTGTTGGGTTTTTTTTAGGGTAGAAGATATGTGGCCCTGTTTTTTGGGAAGTGGAGGGGAAGGAGGCATTGGAGAGTGAGTGGTATTAAAGAGGGAAAAGGGGCTGATGCAAGTGTTTTAATCAAGAGCAAAGGGATGGGGTTGGAGAGACAGGTGGAGGAGGTTGATTTTGAAAGGCGATGGTATATCTCCTCTGAGAGTGCTGAAGAGGGAATAGATATATAGATATAGATTTCGTACTTTCCCTGTCACTTAAAAGGTGGCTTTGCATGCGAAGGACTGTTGTATAACACTAAAAAAAGCGGAAGATGTCAGAAAAAGATCAGGCCTTTGTTGCTGTATCTGGTGTCTCTGGCGTGACCTTTACTTTATAAAATTATGCTTCGTTTTCTCTTATAACTGCAGCTTAATTTAAAGTTTCATCACCTACTGAGACATTTCCAGTAAGTAAAGGTATTGATATGGATTTTTTTCCAGAAGGAATCCCTAGACAATTAGCCATATCTGTCGAAAACACTTATGATGTATCGATTCAATCTCTAATTATGACATGTTAAGAAGATTAAGCATTTTAAAATGCAGAAAACATTTGGATCTCTCCACCGGACTGGTTTTCTTTAATGGAAAGCATGGTTCATTCTGGCTCTGGCAGAGTTCTAATTTTGACAGTTTGCACTGTCAAATCAACCGTGCGAGTTGCTCATTTCAGTCCCCCATCCCTCCGTGCTGCTGAATTAAAAAAAAAAATGAATCCAACTTTTTTATTTGATTTTTTTTTTCTTCCGCCTCCCTCACCGCTGCAGGTCAGACGACGACGACACGGATGATAGGAGTTCCAGGGTGACCCAACTTTGCACTTACTTTCAGCAGAAATATAAGCACCTCTGCCGCCTGGAGCGGGCAGAATCCCGTCAGAAAAAATGCCGGCACACGTTTCGGAAAGCCTTGCTGCAGGCGGCCAGCAGAGAACCGGAATGCACGGGGCAGTTGATACAGGAACTCCGAAGAGCCGCGTGCACTCGGACCAGGTCAGGGCTCGTTGCAGCCTAAGGATCATTCATTCAATTAGTGGTATTTGGGGAGCGCTTATTACGTGCAGAGCACTGTATTAAACATTTGGGCGAGGACTGTACAACAGAAATAGCAGACATGTTCCTGGCCCAAGATGAGCTAGAAATGATGGTCATCCCAGGTGTTAAGTATGTGTTGGTAGTAGGCGGGGACAGTGGAGAGGGAGAGCAGAGATTTAAAAAGAGGACATGATCTGTGTTCGATCTGCCACTCAGGCTGATGCTGTCTCTTGGAAGCAAAACGATTCTGGTCAGATTTTCTAGGGAAACATCAATAATAATAATAATAATAATGGTATCTGTTAAGCGCTACTGTGTGCAAAGCACTTTTCTAAGCGCTGGGTCAGATACAAGGTAATCAGGTTGTCCCACATGGGGCTTACGGTCTTAATGTCCATTTTACAGATGAGGTAACAGGCACAGAGAAGTTAAGTGACTTGCCCAAAGTCACACAGCTGATAAGCGGCAGATCCGGGTTTAGAACCCACAACCTCTGACTGCCAAGCCCGTGCTCTTTCCACTAAGCCACGCTGCTTCGAGGCAGAGCGTGTTTCTCCTCCCGCCAACTTAGGCAATATTCAGCTGCACATTTTGGAAGGAGAGCCCATAAAGTTCTTCAGTCTCGGCTAGAGTGGTGGCATTTTTGTACGTTTGAAAAAGGAAAACATCACAGAATTTCACAATAAGCACTTATGGGTTAATATAAGCTCTTGGCCTTGGAAATTGCCCCCCTCCATGAAACTCCAGGCATAGGCAAAATGTATTTTTGATCCATGGTGGTAGTATCTAGAGGCCACATGATGTTAATTTCAGTTTTGGTTTTGCTTTTTTGGAACATTATTTTAGTCTTTGAGTGCAGTCACATTGAGGTTCATTCACTTAAAGAATATTTTAATATCACCCATAACACCAGGCTGATGATAATATCATCATAACCAGTACTATCTGGTTATAATCATTTCAGAGAAAAAGGTTAAATCAGCAGTATTTCCTCATAATTCACAATTCATATACCCAATTTGAAATCAGTTTCACAGTAGAGTAACAGATTTGCTTTCACTTTCACAAAACCTGACCAAAAGAAAATTGCATAGTAGTTTTTGAATATGCATTATACGATCCAGCTTATATTTAGGCCAAAGTTTGTGTTTAAAATCCTAATTTGATATATTTTTTGAATGGCTGAATTTTCCAGCATGTATTCACAGAGTGACAGTTCTCAAAAGTAGAATGTTTTGTTTCTAAGCTACAGGCATTGATCTCAGTTTGGTCATTTTCCAGTTCACTTCCAACTCTTTTCCTTTATAAAAAATAGTTGGTTTCCTGGAGAAATGTAATTTCTGGTTTTGATCCTTTTTTTTTTTAATCAAACCATGAGAACATGAGATTATACAGATTGTACAGAAGGATAAATTGTGCAGTACAGTGCTATGTAAGTAAAAGCCTTCCAATTGATTCATTCATTCAGTCATATTTATTCAGCGTTTACTATGTGCAGAGCACTTGATAGTATCAGGGCCCAGGAGATTGAGGTACCTGACAATGCAAACACGCACTCATATTAGGTCTTAGCACCACATTTCCCATCTTCTGTGTGTCAGTCAATACATGGTATTCATTGAACACTTACTATGTGCAGAGCACTGTACCAAGCACTTGGGAAAGTACAGTTCAACAGAATCAGCAGACGTGTTCCCTGCCCATAATGAACTTAGAGTCTAGAGAGGGAGAGTAAGTATTTGTTAAGCGCTTACTATGTGCAGAGCACTGTTCTAAGCTCTGGGGCAGTTTGTCCCACATGAGGCTCACAGATAATCCCCATTTTACAGATGAGGTAACTGAGGTACAGAGAAGTTAAGTGACTTGCCCACAGTCACACAGCTGACAAGTGGCAGAGCCGGGAGTCGAATCCATGACCTCTGATTCCGAAGCCCACGCTCTTTTCACTGAGCCACACTGCTTACTGGGTACTACTACTAATAATAACGATGATGGTATTTGTTAAGTGCTTACTATGTGCCAAGCACTGTTCTAAGCGTTGGGGTAGATACAAGGTAGTCAAGTTGTTCCGCGTGGGGCTCACAGACTTCATCCCCACATTACAAATGAGGGAACTGAGGCACAGAGAAGTGAAGTGACTGGTCCGAAGTCACACAGCTGATAAGTGGGAGAGCCGGAATTAGAACTCATGACCTCTGACTCCCAAGCCTGGGCTCTTTCCACTAAGCCACGTTGCTTCTCATTGTGGGCAGGGAACGGGTCTGTTTATTGTCATATTGTACTCTCCCTAGTGCTTAGTGCAGTGCTGTGCACCCAGTAAGCGCTCAATAAATATGATTGACTGATTCCCAGAGACATGTAACTCCCGGAGCTTGTGTAAGGATAGCCCTTCAAGCAGAGAAAGTAAATAGACCAGAGGCCATTCTGGGATGTAAGGACAGTTTGGTAGGTGTGGGAACTGTTCTTTATGGAAGCCAAGAAGGGATGGAAAGTGAAGGGTGGATTGAGAGGAAATGCCTGGAACAGGTCCAGGCAACTTTTTTTGTTGCATTGCCTTTCTATGATTGGGCCTAGAGGAAGTAAGAGAGGTACATGCTGGTTGGGTGTCTGCCCCATAACTCTTGGATTCTTTGTGTTTTTGCTCTGTCCCACCTCCTGGGTCACTGTTTTGGCATCCCGGGACTTCACGGTTCTCTTCATGTCTGAATAGAGGCAGGGAGGGCCGGAGGGAATGGCCAAGAATGCAGCAGGAACCTGGAAGTAGTGGCACAGGGAGAGCCAAGGAGCCACCCATCAAGCAGGGAGAGGCCAAGCAGAGAATTGTAGAGGAAGCAAAGGCACACAGGGAAGAAGCCCTTTCATCAGCTCCTCTGCCACCTCCTCCTCCAACTTGGCTTTGGGAGCCAAGTGGGAACCTCGGTGGCTGCAGCCCTTTATTCATATCAGTGACTGTTTCCCCCTCAAAAGTGTAAACTCACTGTGGGCAGGGAATCTGTCTGCTAATTCTCTGGTATTTTGTTCTCCCAACAACTTAGTTCAGTGATCTGCACATACCAAGTGCTCAATAAATTTGATTGATTGATTGATTGATTGGCTTTTCTTTCTCATGAAGCAAGGCAGAAATTGTGCCCATGGCAGCTCAGTGGGTGGCCATTTCCACCAGGAATTTCCACCCTTCTGGGCTCAGGCCACTGTGTTCAGAATTCCAGACTTGGAGAGGGGAAATTGGGGGTCCTGTTCTCCCAGGGTGGTGCTGCCCGGGATCACCTTGTGAGTCAATTCGGGCTCTTTGGGTGAACAAGACAGTGACCCCCTCTTCCTTATATATAGATTTGCTTGCGTGGTTCTCTCTTACCGCTAACCAGAGTAATGAACTTCAGGTGAAAAGACAGCAGTATAAACCTCCTCGGTGACATTTTTCAGCGGTGAAAAGGTAGACACACAAGATGGTTCTTCTGGATTCCGGTCTAGTCTCTGAAATTGCAGGCAGGAGGAGTCAAAGTATTGGAAATCCTAATTTTTGGCATCCCTTTACCTGATCAGTGCATCTTTGCTACCTAGAGATTACATTTGTTTAAGTCCTTTCCAACGGAACCACTGTGTAATATGTTCTTTTAAGACACTCTCGTTCACGATTAATTCTGAAAAAAACAACCTGTCTTTTTTTGTTTTCAGCACAAACCAGGCCAAGCTGAAGGAAGCAGAACCAGCCCCATGTAGTGGAACGGTGAAGGGTGAACAGTGCACCAACAAGGCCCTTCCATTCACCAGGCACTGCTTTCAGCGTATCCTCTTCATTGGCTTCTTCTGCTACAGACTCCAAGTAGTGTCCAGATCCACTGCTGGCTGAACAGTTCCCATCCTAAACGTTTCCTAAAATTACATTGCGGGGGGGGGTAATCACGTATTTTGCACAGTTACCAGTGCTCCTTAAATCCTCTCGGCTTGGTTGTTTCTTCAGAGAAAAGTGGGTACAGACAGACTAGACATGGCAGATCGCTAGCACCCCTGCCAGAGGGTAGCATGCAGTTTAAAGGCATCCGTAATAGGATTTCTGCCTGCGGATTTTGCGGCCAACACTGGAAACTCAGGAGCAGGTCACGGTTCTGGAGGGAAGAGAGGCAAATCAGAGAACAAGAGAAAGACTGACAGGAGAATCCCCCGAAAGAGCAAGCCATAGAGAGCAGACCTTCCCCCTCCTCACCTCCCACATCCAAAGGGCGAGGGTGAACAGAGAAGAACTGCTCTCTTGGGTGAGGGGAGGGGAGGGAGCGTTTGGAGCCTTCCACATAAAGGTTAAGGGCTTACACTTCTCTGATTCTCCTGATGTTTTTCCAGAGCCTAGACAGCGGTATCTAATCTAAATCTGTCATTTGTGGCACAATAACTGCTCAGTCTACAGCTGAGCCCGCATCAAAATAGCCTGAAACTGAGTGCAGTGGAGCCGAAACAGGTCACGGCATTAGCTATGGGGGGGTGGGGGGGATATTAGGTACGCGAAAGAAGGCTGAGACAAAGGGAAGGGAATCACTAATGGAGTGCAGAAAGGGGTTCATGATATTATGCAGTGAAATTGGGATTTGTCTCCATATTTCTACATTAGATTGTTAGGCTCCTCGAAGGCAGGGGCCGTATGGTGTTAGGGTGTTTTTTTTTACGTTCACATATTATCGAGGGCCTGTTGCACGGCTCTGTACACCACAAGTGCTCATTAAATGGTGCTGAAAATACCGTCGTCAGCTCATACTAACGCTCTGTCATCTCACAGATGTACGTTGTGAGGTTTCGGCAGTTGGGCCAGAAATACTGCCTTTTCTGTAGCGGAATCTTTCAGTGTTTGGTGCCCGGTTGTAGCTCTGTGGTAGAATCTGGTACCCCTCTGCGTGTCGACTGTGGGGAGCTTTTAAAAGATGCCATCCTTTGAGGAAAAGCACTCCTTAAGGTTTCTATAAAATTGAGTCGTGGTCTTATATGAAGTCAGAGGTAGGATCAAACTATTTGAGCAGATTGCAGTGAAGGAAGATATGCATGGATGCGTGAAAGGTGAAAATCTAACGTCTTCAGGGCTGATAATAATAATAATGATGTTTGCGAAGAATTATTCTAAACACTGGAGTAGATATAAGCTAATCAGTTTGGACACAGTCCCTGGCCCACAAGGGACTCGCACTCTTAATCCCCATTTTACAGATGAGGTAACTGAGGCAAAGAGAAGTGAAGTGTCTTGCCCAAAGTCTTACAGCAGACAGGTGGCAGAGCCGGGATTAGAACCTAGATCCTTCTGACTCCCAGGGCCATGCTCTATTCACTAGGCCATGCTGCTTCCTGATGGGAAATGAGATATTGTTTTGTGGAGGTGATTGTGAGAAGCCTTTGTTTAGAGTATAGCAGAAAAATAATAGAATGTAAGTTCATTGTGGGAAGGGAACATTTCTGCCAACTATATTGTTTTTAGTTGAGTGTTTTGCACCTGTTAAATACTCAGTAAATACGATTGATAAAATGCCTGTGCAGTTAATTCAATCAATCGATCAATGGTATTTATTGAGCACTTACTGTATGCAGAGCACTCAACTAAACTCTTAGGAAAGTACAATATAACAGTATAGCAGACACATTCCATCCCCACAATTAGCTTACAGTCTAGAGCGAAGGAAACAACCTGCCAATACCCAGGGCAACTCTGAATCAACAACTATTGTGGAATTTGTTAAGCATTTACTGTGTGCTCAGCACTGGTATAGATACAAGATCATCGGGTCAGATACTCTCTCTGTCCTTTATGGGGCTCACAGTATAAGTAGATGGGAGAAAAGATGTTGAATCGCCATTTTACAGATGAGGAAACTGAGGCATAGGGAAGTTAAATAACTTGTCCATGCCTCAGAGCAGGGAAGTAGAAGAGTCAGGATTAGAACTCGGTCTCCTGATTCCTAGACCTGTGTTCTTTCCGAAGGTTCATGAAAGGAACCTTTAAAAACCTAAAAAAAGTATTCTTTTGGCCTCTATTCACATTTTGAAGCGAGTCTTTCACGATTTGCCGTGAAGTCTTTCTCAGCCACCCGTGCAGAAGAGGAATTGTATAGGGAAGAAAAAAGTGGGGGCTATAAAATTTTTTCTGAGAAGTCCGTAGCCAGATTTGGAAAAATTAGAGGTCTAAAAATTCTGTAACTGGATATTGACTCTCCAAATATTGCAGTGCTTGTTGGATGTGTCATCTCTCCTTTGATTTTTAATCACTTTGCTGTCTGGGATTCCCCAGTGGCCATGTGGAATCAATTAGCCAGTCAGTGGAATTTATTAAAAGTCTATTAAGAGCACTGTACTAAGCGCTTGGCAGAGTACAATGCAGCAGAGTTGGTAGGCTTGAACCCTGCCCACCAAGAACTTAGAGTCTAGAGGGGTAGGCAAAACATCAATATTTATAAATAAATTATGGATTATGTAGAATGAGCAATGATGAAGGAGGATCTTTAGTGCAAGTGTTTTCTAGGAAACTGGAGAAAATAAGAGAAAATCCATGACTAATAAAGGTGATGTATGAGAAATTTGGGGTGTATAGGTTTGAAATGATTAATTTTGGATCTTTGAGTGTTAAGGGTGTTTTTTAGGTTAGAAATTTGGGGGTAAGAAATTGAATTTAAATTGTAGGGATATAATGATTATATTTGGGGGTTTTTTTTGCCTCTGGCAGTTTTGTGAGCAGGACAGTTCCCCTTTAGAATCAGTCAGTGGTATTTATTGAGCACTTACCATGTGCTGAGTACTATATTAATTGCTTAGGAGAGTACAACATAACAGAGATAGTAGACATGTCCCTGACTCACAAAGAGCTGACAGTTTAGAGGAAGAAGCTCAGAAGGAAGTTTCCTCTGATTGTTAAAGTTTGGGTTTTGCAGTAGTTCTTGAGTTAATACAGAAACTGACCATTTTGTTCTAAACTCCCAAACTTGGTGGAGAATCCCCATGGAGAGAGTCTCTCTCATTGAGGCTCCATTAACAAAGTGGCCAAGTCCAGAAATACAGCTTGACAGATGATAATTTTTAAAGAGTTGGCAAATGTATGGTAATTTTTCTTTTCCCGTTAAAAGTTGGCCGGCTCCCGTAGTTTGGACCACGATATTGCCATTCGGACAATATAGTTAATGTGTGTTTTTTCAGGAGTGCTTGTTGTGTGTTGTTCCTAACACTGAACTGTGCAGATATCCTCTTGAATCGCTCTCAGCAGCTCTTTTCAAGTTGCACGGCCAAGTTTGCAGATGGGCAGCAGTGCTCTGTGCCAGTTTTTGACATCACCCATCAGACACCTCTGTGTGAAGAACATGCCAAAAAAATGGTAAGTTTCAGATTGTGTGCTTCTAGCCTAGACGAATTCGGAAACCCTATTTCATCCTAATTCCTTTTGTGACCTGATCAGTGCATCCCAACCCTTCCAGGTTTGCTTAACTCAACCTAATTATATGGCTATCTATTCATTCATTCAATAGTATTTATTGAGCGCTTACTATGTGCAGAGCACTGTACTAAGCGCTTGGGATGAACAAGTCGGCAACAGATAGAGACAGTCCCTGCCGTTTGACGGGCTTACAGTCTAATCGGGGGAGACGGACAGACAAGAACAATGGCACTAAACAGCGTCAAGGGGAAGAACATCTCGTAAAAACAATGGCAACTAAATAGAATCGAGGTGATGTACAATTCATTAACAAAATAAATAGGGTAACGAAAATATATACAGTTGAGCGGACGAGTACAGTGCTGTGGGGATGGGAAGGGAGAGGTGGAGGAGCAGAGGGAAAAGGGGAAAATGAGGCTTTAGCTGCGGAGAGGTAAAGGGGGGATGGCAGAGGGAGTAGAGGGGGAAGAGGAGCTCAGTCTGGGAACGCCTCCTGGAGGAGGTGATTTTTAAGTAGGGTTTTGAAGAGGGAAAGAGAATCAGTTTGGCGGAGGTGAGGAGGGAGGGCGTTCCGGGACCGCGGGAGGACGTGACCCAGGGGTCGACGGCGGGATAGGCGAGACCGAGGGACGGCGAGGAGGTGGGCGGCAGAGGAGCCTATCTATAGATGGACATAGACATAGATATCTACACACACAAACACATATATGTATGTATATAATAATAATGATGATGTATTTGTTAAGCGCTTATTATGGGTCGAGCCCTGTTCTAAACACTGGGGTAGATATAAGCTAATCACATTGGACATAATCCCTGTCCCACATGGGGCTCACAGTCTTAATCTCCATTTTATAGATGAGGTAACTGAGGCACAGAGAAATTAAGTGACTTGCCCAAGGTGGCACAGGAGAGTGGCGGAGCTGGGATTAGAACCCAGGTCCACGCTGTATCCACTAGGCCGTGACATATAGTATATATATACACATACATGATACATATATTTATATATACATATATATATATATATACATCTCAAACGTAAGAGATGCGCAGTGGTTTGCTCTGTATTTGTGCTGGGCCTTCCTTGTATGGTGTCAGAAAATTATTCCTGGTTTTTAGATGGAATTTCTTCCCAAAGCCAGTTCCCTCTCAATATGGTAATTCTTTTTTAACTTAATTATTGCTTTGCCTCATGCTGCTATCTGCTCAGTAAGAATCGGTGGACATGATTTGTTTTCAGAAAGGACCTAGTTTAGTTTTGTTTCTTGAAAGCCAGCTCTTTTATGGTTAATGCCTCAAAAAAATTTATTTCCCCTTCCACCGCCTTATAAAGAAGAAAAGCAGGTAAAACAGGAAAAGCATTCATAGAAAGTCAGTAATTAAGCAGTAAGTGTAAGGTTGCTTCATTTCTATATTAGTTGCAAAGAGACCCCTCATCATTATTATTATTACTCATAATAATAAAGATATAATAATATTATTAATAATAATAGTGGTATTTGTTAAGCACTTACTATTTGTCAGGCACTGTTCTAAGCACTGTGGAAGATACAGATAATCAGGTCAGACAGTCCCTGTCCCACATAGATCTCGCATTCTAAGTAGGAGGAAGAACAGCTGTTAAATCCCCATTTTACAGGTGAGGTAACTGAGTCATAGAGAAGTTGTGACTTTCCCAGGTCCATGCTCTTTCCATTAGGCTGTGCTGCTCATTTAATCTTTGACATTTGGATAGGGAGGAGCACATGCTTCTAAAATGAGATACCTATTTGTAGGTTTTCCCAGCAGGACAATTTTTTTTTCTCATAGTGATATTGAAAAACTGGCTTTGTTGGTATGGTATTTTGGTTTAAATGCTCCGTGCACATGAGTCTGAATGAAGGTATTGCTATATTTTTCCTAGTGAGCTTGCATTTGTATAAAGGTGAAGCATCTGGTTATCTCTTTCTCCAGAGTGGGATGCAATTGATGAGTATCGTTAGAAAAATTTAATTAGGTTTTTTAGTATTATAGGGACATGTTAAATGTCCAGGCCTTGTTTCTCACTAGCTTGGCTCCCTTTGGTCTGATTTACAGGTGAAAGTGAGTTTCAGCCATTTTCACAAATCAGTTCAAAACTACCATATGTCTTGAAGCTGTAGTGGTGAATATATAAGGAGTGTGCCAAATACTTTATAGAATACACTAAGGTTAACGGTTTTATTGTGTTTCTAGTAATATTTGTAGATCTCTAAACTGGAGAAAATATTTTTAAGGTGATAGTGATTAAATACTGTTAAAGTACAGTCAGATCTCCCATCATGCAGGAAATTTTTTCTTCTACAATCAGTGGTATTTATTGAGCACTTACTGTTTGCAGAGCACTGTACTAAGTGTGCATCTCGCATTATCATATACACAACATGTGCACAAGTACAACCTATTCTTTCAGCACCACTCCCCATTCTATCTAGGCATTTTCTCCGTTTCCTCACCAACATTCAATCCAAAACCCGTAGCGACCATACTGCTTATAGGGGAACTGACTGCTTCTTTCTTGTCACAGATTGTCAGAAGGAATATGTTAAGTATGGGCTTTTGGAACTTTATCCTTGACCCTCATTGTTTTCTCAGTCTTGGCCAGTCCGTGGGGTTTTTATGGTTTGTTTTTATGGTTTTTTTCATGGTATTTATTAAGCACTTACCGTGTGCCAGGCATCGTACTCAGTGCTGGGATAGATTCAAGCAAATCAGATTGGACCCAGTCCATGTACCACATGGGGCTCACAGCCTTAATCCCCATTTTACAAAGAAGGTAACTGAGACACAGAGAAGTTAAGGGACTTGCCCAAGGTCACACAACAGACAGATGACAGACCCAGGTTTAGAACCCAGGTCCTTATGACTCCCAGGCTATTCCCACTAGGCCATTCAAGCACTGTGCCAGGCACTATTTTAAGTGCTGGAGTAGATACAAGATAATCAGGTTGGACACAATCCCTGTCCCACATAGGGTACCCAGTCTCCATCCCCATTTTACTGATGAGATAACTGAGGCACAGAGAAGTAAAGCGCCTTGCCCAAGGTCTTGCAGCTGACAAGAGGAGATGCTGAAATAACAATACGGGTCCTCTCACTCCCTGGCCCTTATTCTTTCTACTAGCCCGCATTTGCTTCCCCAGTCCGTTCCATCTCCATGCATAGCAATAGCACAATATATTGTCCTGGTCCTCGGTTAGATCGTCGAGCTCAGTTTCCAAATTTTGACACCCATCATTTTGGGGGTCCTGGTTCCATCATCATCGATAAACATTTTTAGGTGCCAAAGGGGTGCACAAAGGGCTCCAGTTGGTGCTTCCTGTAAAAGTTCAAGCCCTTTTAAAGTAAATTTATTTGATTTTCCCTCAACCTACTTTTATTAAACTTGGTGTTTAGGCTGGTGTACTTTGCCCAATAAGTTGCCCAGAGTTCTACCTTAGGTGAAGAGATATGGGTATTTCAGACCATCTAAAATATGCATCACGATATTCCATTAGTTGGAAATAGATTCAGAAAGATCCAGATATTTCAAATGAATGTGCATTTTAGTCCCTTGCTGTAGTTAATTGAAGGTCCATTTGTATAAGGAAGTGTTGTCTTGTGGATCAGAGTAGGTCATAATGGGCAGAAGAGATTTATTTTCGGTTGCAAAGTGAAACAGTACAGAAATGTGACTTCCCCTTCTCACATGGTCTTGAATCTTGATTCTCTTTGGGGCTCTGATTCACTTACTAAAAGAAAAATAACCCCAGTGAACCCAAGCTTATCATTTTACAGAGTAAATTTCTCACATTTGAAAGGTACCTTATATATTATATACTACATACAAAGGCAATTTTCACAAAGTTTTTTTAGTGAAGGTGGTTTTTATTAAGTGTGGTATTTATTACATACCAAGCACTGCCTCTAGACCTTCAGCTTGTGGTAAGTAGGGAATATATGTGCAATATTGTTATATTGTACTCTTGCAAGTGCTCAGTACGGTGCTGTGCACACAGTAAGCACTCAATAAGACTGACTGCCTAAGCACTGGGTAGTTACACAATAAACAGGTCGGACCCAGTCCCTGTCCCTTATGAGGCTCGCAGTCTTTGTAGGAGGGGAAAAAATGGATATTAAATCCCCATTTTCAAGATGAGAAAACAGAGGCCCAGAGATGTTGTGACTTGCCCTTGGTCACACAGCAGGCAAAGGGTAGAGCCAGGTTTAGAAGCCAGGTCCTTTGACTCCCTTTCTTTCCAGTAGGCCCCACTGCTTCTCATATCCTTCTTGTCTGAAGCACAGGTATTTTCCACTGGGAAACAGTTTACCATCCAATTGCTGGTCAGACCAAACCTCCTGCGTGCTAAGTGAGCTCAGTAGTCATTCCATTCATAATTTAAAGGGCCTGGGGATGACCTTTTGGGGTGCACCTTCGCTAAAATACGCTACGAATCAACTCATGTTAGCCCCATCCCCCAACTTGTTTCTCAGCTTGCAGGTTTTGCGGCCGGGGTACTTTTGGTCGAGTGATCTTTGTAGGGAATCTGTGCTGTTTTGACTGATTGCGACCGATAGAGATCGGACAAAAGCACCGGTATGAACACATTCCCTCTCTCCCCCTGAAAGGATAATTTCCTAAGAGGAGACAGCTCCCGAAAAGTTCAGCACCAGCAGCAGAGGAAACCCAGGAAAAAAACGAAGCCTCCTGCACTTACCAAAAAACACAAGAAGAAGAGAAGGAGGGGACCACGTCGGCCACAGAAACCCATTCCTCCTGCGGTGCCCCAAGGGAACCTCAGCATGCCCACCAGCGTCTCACTGCCAGTGGAGATCACCCGGATACGGTAAGAAAAAGCAGCGCCGTGGAGATGGGCCTCGGGCTTTCTCAGGGCTGTCTGCATTTGATGTCTGAGTTCAGGTGGCAAGAACAGGGAAAGCGGAAAGAATAGGTTGTTCCTTCTATACAGCCTTGTAACTCCTCCAAATTTCTGTAACAGCTGACTGTGTTTATTATTATCTTTGTCCTAATTATTATTAATAAGGATAATAGTAATTGTGGTATTTGTTAAGCACTTACTATGTGCCAAGCACTCTTCTAAAGCACTAGGGTAGAAACAAGGTATTCAGTTGGATTCAGTCCCTGTCCTACATGAGACTCACAGCCCCCATGTAAAATCTGCATTTTACAGATGTGGGAACTGAATCCCAGAGAAGTGAAGTGACTGGCCCAGGGTCACATAGTAGACACGTGGCATACCTGGGATTAGAACTCAGGTCCTTCTAACTCCCAGGCCCATGTTCTTTTCACTAGGCCACACTGCTTCTCTGTTTAATGTGCAGTAACTTCCCTCCCTGTCAGCGGGGCACTCCATAAATCAAATCGGGGGTTCTGCGATGTCTTGATTAGGAAATGGAGAAATTTCCAGAAAGTAGTGTTGTTCTGGGTTCATGAACTGCTAGCTGAGATGCATCTTTTTGGGAGGAAGGGAAAACTGAGAGCCTTTTTGGCTATTTTCAGAAATACTTCTCTTCCCCTGACCTGTATTGTCCCTCAGAGTCAGGATCTGCTACCCAGAAAGCTTTGCAATTCAAATGGCAGTGTGGGGGATATGGTCGGGAAACGGAAAGAACTGCAGCCAGTTTGGGGATCTTGTCAACCTTTACAGGTCTCGGGCTCACGTGACCTTTTGAAAGTAAAATGCAGGAAAATGGTGACTCTGAGTTTCACGTAACCGACACCGCATTTTCCACCTCTCCTGTTTGTATGGCAAACGTTTTTCAAGGCTACAGTTGAAAAACCTAAAACTTCTTCATGTTAGAAACAGAATTTCCAGTTTCTAGACTTGCCCGGCATGGGCCAACCAGTTAGGGAACGGAGTAGCACCTCGAAGTTGGGCGCAACGTAATTGGAAAGCTGATATTGTCTTCCCCCAGGAGCCCCTCCACACCGGAGCTGAGTACAGACGAGCTGCCCGATGACATTGCCAACGAGATCTCAGACATTCCACATGACTTGGAATTGAATCAGGAAGACTTTTCCGACGTCCTGCCCCGGCTGCCTGATGACTTACAAGACTTTGATTTCTTTGAAGGTATTTCTTGTCGTATTTCAAGAAAGTTGATTTAGAATGATGGTGGGAAAACAATAGTTTTGAGATTTGCCTGATGTGTTCCCAGCAATTTAGTTGCCAGGCCTCTTTTTTATTTTATTTTGTTTCTTAAAGTAGAAAGTGTAAAAGGCCAAAATGCCCTCTCTCCTCCCCCAAGATGTAGTGGGTGTCGTCTCTCTGTTGGCATTATGGCCACGTAGTTGGATCGGCTCCCAGGTATTACATTTTTCCTCAAAACCTTTCAGTCCATGTTTCCCCACTCCTCAAGAACCTCCAGTTCCATCTCCACCTCTGCATCAAACAGAAACTTCTTAACGTTGACTTTGAAGAACTCAATCTCCTTGCCCCCTCCCGTCTTACCTCCATGATTTCCTACTGCAACCCAGTTTACTCACTTCACTCCTCTAACGCCTAACTACTCACCGTACCTCGATATCATCTGTCTCACCACCGACCCCTCACCCCCATCCTGCCTCTGGCCCAGAATTCCATCCCCCTTCATATCCGACAGACACTCTCCCCACCTTAAAGCCATATTAAAAATCACACCCTTTATTCACCCTTCCCTGATCCCCACAGCACTTATGTGTATATCCATAATTTATTTATATTAATGTCTGTCTCCCCTTCTAGACTGTAAATTCCTTGTGGGGAGGGAACGTGTTAACCAACTCTATTTAATTGTCAGCGATTAGGAGCCATATGTGGGACGGGGATGTATCCAGCCCAATTTTCTTGTATCTACCCCAGCACTTGTGTGCCTGGCACATAGTAAGCACTTAACAGATACCACAATTATTATATTATTATTATTATTACTCTCCCAAGCACCTAGTACAGTGCTCTATGCCCACTAAGTGCTCAATACTTTTCATCGATTGAAAAACATTTTCAACACATACAGTGGACGTGGCTTAGTGGAAAGAGTGCAGGCTTGGGAGTCAGAGGACGTGGGTTCTAATCCCACCTCTGCCACTTGTCTACTGTGTGACCTTGGGCAAGTCACTTAACTTCTCGGTGCCTCAGTTACCTCATCGGTAAAATGGGGATTAATAATAATAATAATAATGTTGGTATTTGTTAAGCACTTACTATGTGCCGAGCACTGTTCTAAGCGCTGGGGTAGACACAAGGGAATCAGGTTGTCCCACGTGGGGCTCACAGTCTTAATCCTCATTTTACAGATGAGGTAACTGAGGCACCGAGAAGTTAAGTGACTTGCCCAAAGTCACACAGTTGACAAATGGCCGAGCCGGGATTTGAACCCATGACCTCTGACTCCAAAGCCCGTGCTCTTTCCACTGAGCCACGCTGCTTCTCTGATTAAAAGTGTGAGCCCCATGTGGGACAACCTGATTACCCTGTATCTACCTCAGGGCTTAGAACAGTGCTTGGCACATAGTAAGCACTTAACAAATACCATTATTATTATTATTATTACATGGAGTGAAGCTTGTATATCCCAAAGAAGTCCCTGACCTTTCAAGAAGAGTCGTAGACAACCTGATAAATGGGACACTCTGCTGCTAGTAACTGCCTTTTTTAATTGTCAAATTCTCCAAATTCACCATCATCATAGCAGATTTATAAAGCATTGAGGAATGGGAATTTGGATAAGACGAGGCTGGCGTTAAAGCAAAGATTTCTAAAGCTTAACATGACCTTGACTGAAAACTTAGTCTGGTGGGGAAATACTCTTGAATCTCTGTGTTCTAATCTGTATCCTCCTGGGTGGAAGAGACTCAGAGTGGAAAAACCAAGATATGCACCTCTGCCTCTAAGTTTTTTGTCCCAGGCCGGAGCTAGCATGGTTTAAATTTGCCAATTTAATGTAGTTTTGGGTATAGTTTTAGTTCATGTCCCCAAAGAAAAATAATTACCATTAATGCTAAATGGTTTTATAAGAATTTAGCCTTGCCAAAGATTCCATTTTTATAGGTCCTTGGGATGTAAGGCATTATATATAATCATAGACCGTCTTTTAAGTCCTAAAAAAGTGGCTTAGAATGAGAGGTTTGACATTTTATTCATCTTTCCTCTCCCTTGCAAGTTACGAGCTCTTTCTTTCTCTCTGGGTGTCCCTCTGTCTCCCTCTCTCTCTCTGTCCTCCCTCTATGTACATATATATAATATATATACATATCTATATATATCAATCTATATAGATATAGCTAGATCTATATAGAGATATATAGATCGATCTATGTCTATCTATATATTTCTCTTATCTCCCTCCATCCAATTTTCAAACCGTTCAGAATATTTTTTAGGATGCGGCTTGCAACCATTTTAATCGACAGTACCTGGGGCCAGTTGGGGATGGGGCTGATTTTCTCTGTGTTGGTTTTTGTTTCCTCAGGTAAGAACGGCGACCTCCTCCCTACCACCGAAGAGGCCGAGGAACTAGAACGGGCCCTGCAGGCTGTAACTTCTCTCGAGTGCCTGAGTACCATTGGGGTACTCACCCAGTCGGACGGTGTGTCAGATAGAGGGATAGGGGTGTTCTCCCCAGGCGCCGGAGCCCCAGGAATGCAGTCGTTGAGCCGAGAAGTTAACGCCGACCTAGGGGAGCTGTTGAATGGGCGTATAGTGCAGGATAACTTTTCCAGCCTCGAGCTGGATGAGAATCTGCTCCGTTCGGCGACCTTGTCCAACCCGCCTACGCCCTTGGCCGGGCCGATCCAGGGACAGTTCTCTGCCCCAGCCAACGTTGGCCTTACTTCTGCCACTCTGATGAGCCAGAGTGCGCTTGGGGAGAGAGCCTTCCCAGGACAGTTTCATGGACTTCACGATGGCAGCCATGCCTCCCAGAGGCCCCTCCCTGCCCAGCTGCTGAGCAAGGCAGATGACCTAATCACCTCACGACAGCAATACAGCAGTGATCATTCACACTCCTCGCCCCACGGAAGCCATTACGATAGCGAGCACGTGCCGTCTCCCTACAGCGATCATATCACGTCCCCCCATACCACACCCTTCTCTGGCGATAACATGGCAGCTACCTTCTCAGCAGACATGCCCATCATGGCACAGCACTTGCTCCCAACCCAACTGGAGGGGCCGCTGGGCGGAGTGGTGAATCCCAGAACTCACTGGGGGAATCTCCCCGTCAACCTCGGGGACCCTTCTCCGTTCAGCAACCTTCTGGGCGCGGATGGACACCTCCTTTCCACCTCCCTGTCCACGCCGCCCACCACCTCGCACTCAGAGACCACCCAGCCTGCCTTCGCCACTGTGACCCCCAACAGCTCCAGCGTGCTTCCGGGGTTACCCCAGACCAGTTTCAGTGGCATGGGCCCCTCCTCTGCTGAACTAGTGGCCTCCACCTCTCCCAAGCAACAACTCCCTCAGTTCAGCGCAGCCTTCGGCCACCAGCTAAGTTCTCACAGCGGCATTCCGAAGGACCTGCAGCCCAGCCACAGCTCCATAGCCCCTCCCACGGGCTTCGCGCTAACAGGTGCCACAGCTACGAGTACCAATAATGCATCTTCTCCCTTCACCACCCCCAACTGAGCGGGCCCGGCCGGCCGGCTGTGTCCGCAGGTGGGCGGGGACCCCGACTTTTCTCTGTTGCCTCTTTATCGCTCTCCCCCGTTCTATAAAGAGGAGGTAGAAAACAATGAAATAAATGATGGGTTGGGGTGGGGAGGGAGGGGCTGGCGTGTGTATGTGTGTGTGTCTGTGTGTGTCTGTGTGTGTCTGTGTGGGTGGGTGGGCAGCTGGCTCAGTTGTTCCCCGGAGAAGTGAACTCCGGGGTTCAGGTGTGCTCCTTTCACACAGGTGCTCCTCTTCCCTGGCAGGTTCACCCCTGGGTTTTTCTTAGGGGTTCAACGCAGGGACCGGATGTAATTGACCTTAGCAGAAGGATCTAGTAGAAATGGGAAGATACCTCAGATGACCAGTGCCCGTTACACCATCCTAGGGTTCAGATCGATGCTTCCCATCCCTTTGCCGGGTTTGATAAGAGGTCGCCCAAGGGGGAAGGCTCCAGTGACAGCGGTCCAGGTGAAAGGAAACTGACACGGCGTGTGGCTCCAGAGATTAGGGCTACGTCAGGGCCCCGGGCCTGCTCAGACACTGAGCCCCAGGCTGAGTTTCCATTCCTAATTGGACCATTTTGGAAAAGACAAAAATGGTCTCAACCTCCTGTGTGTGTCTGTGTGTGTGAGCGCACATGTATGAAGCAGCCATCCCCTCATTTCTTCTCCCCTCCTCCATTCAGTAAGGAAGAACTTCTTAGCATCCTTCCTGCTCTTCTCCCCACCTTTCTCCCACCCTCAATTTCCAACTACGTGAATGGCCTCTTTTTAGTTGGGAACTCCGCCTCACGCAGGGTAGCAGAAGGACTAAAGGAAGGGAAACCCCAACAGTTGAATTTGGTAGTTCAGAGCCCCCGTGGGAAAAACGAAACAAAGCAAAACATCTCCAGCATGGCTTGGCTTATGTTATTGGGTCTGAAAGTAACAATAATTTTGTCATTTTGGATGTGAGTGGGTTACCAGATTTGGGTCGTAGAATGCGTTTGCCCACGATGATGGGAGAGATGATTTGTGGGGATGGTTGGTACTCAGCGATGTCAGCCGGAAGATGGGGGAAGTTAAGGGAACAGCCAGAGCTGTATGTTGCTTTTGTATATTGCAAGTTAAAAGAGGTCCGTTCTTCAGAATGACTTGTTAAGTGAGAAGTCTCTATGTATTTCCTGACTGGGGCATAGTTTTCATTTTTGTGATTTTTCAGTCTGTCTCCCACTCAGAGAGGAGCTATTAGAGAGAAGCCACCTGGTTCTGTTTTCTGACCCCTGGGGAGGGAACTTCTCTGCACCTCCTGTGTAGGATTCAAAATTGGGACCCACAATCCTTTGAACGGGAGGGACTGTTTTTTACATCCAGCTCGTAGAATGGGGCTGCAGGAGTCTGGTAAGGCTGCCCGGGGCAGGTTTCTGATCTCGAGGCGGGAACTGGGCAGAGCCCCGGAGCCCCTTTAGGAGTGAGGAAGCAAAACCAGGCATTCCTTTTGGGCAGGAAAGGGGTTACAAATAGCGTCTTCCCCACAGAGGATTGGGCTGCCGGGAACAGGGTGGGGATGCCTGGGTCCCATTGTTAATTCCGTCCCAGAGTCTGAAAATGGGAACCAGGTGTCTTAAGCTGTTACCCTTAGATGGCAAAGGGATTCCACCCTCCTCCCCCCACCCCCAAACCCTAATTGTAACCAAAGTTTACTGCATCATTAAAACCATTTAAATCCAATCAATAACAGACTTAGGTGCAAATCAGAGTTGGATCTATTTTGTTCAGGGAGTTAAGGGAGAACACCCCCCCCCCCCACCGAGTGGGAAATCCTCCTCACTTGGAAGGAATTTTCAAAATTACCCAATATTTAGGATCGCTAAGGTTAAACGTTGTCGACTGGATGGCCTGACAGGGTAATGACTCTGAAGTTCATATGCGAAGGCCCTCTGTGTTTACCTGTTTGCATTTCAGAGAAGGGTTGAAATAGGTTTTAAAAAGCAATTCTGCTCTGCTTTTGCAGAGGGGTTTCACTGTGCCACAGGATGAATTATTGGCTCTCGCTAACCGAATCTAGCCTGATTTCTAATTTTCATTTTTGGACACATTAGTAGAAGGACTCTATCCTTTTGTCAGGGAATTTGTCAGGGAACCCTTAAGTTTAATTCCGTCTTAACGGGGAAAGATTTGAATGCATCGTTTCCCCTTCATGAATATGATCCTCTTTATGCCTTGTTAGTGTCAGCCCCTTTGGACACTTTGTTTAAAAGAATAGTTGTGATCATTTTGCATTATGCTGAAACCCCGTGTGACCCAGTGGAAGAGAGATCACTCTCTCGTGGGCCTGCCGAAAAATCTGTCTTGGACGTATCAGGAAATCGAGTTTTTAATGAACGTAATTTTTTTAGATGGGGCCTAAGTATATTTGTAACTTTTAATTTTTAAATCATGGAAAAATGGGTCCAGGTAAAGAATTTTATTTTTAAATGACTTTTCTGCAGAAGAAAGTCCTCATTTACAAATTATATCACAAAGCATATTGTTTTGTTTGCCATCATCCCATGGTTTTCTGTTCAAGTCCCGGAAAGGTGAGGACAGATGCTTGATTCCACTGTTCATCACCTGCCAGCTGTAACGGCTCCTAACGGCTCTAATATGCAGGGATAATTATCGGAGTTAGCCGCAGCCCAGAATGTGTATGGTATCGTTTAGTTGGCCAAAGCACAGCATGGTAAGAGTATCATTTGCTCAGTTGTAGCTGAGCCCCACTGCAGAAAATCCCGCTGTCTGTTAACTAAAGTTGGCAGCAAAGCGGCCTGTGTGCATACATCCCTCACCCCTCGATCTTATATTTGCATTTTTAGGTTTTCTGTACTTGTCCCCTGGCTGCTAACAACACTTCTGGGAACAGATTAAGCGTGTAGGGCATTGCACTTTGGATCGTTGCTCGCAGCTCTCCATTCGGGGGTACGAAGCCCCTTCTTTGTTTGCCGGTGAAGAACGTAGCCAGGGACAGCTTCACACCAAAAACTTTGGGGAAAAACTAGTGCTCGTGAAGAATCTCCTCGGAGCGTTGAGGTGCAGGGCCAGGGCTGGTTGGGGGTGGGAAGGGGAGAAGAACCCCTCAGGATAGGTCTCCCCCGCACCCACCTCAAATCAGGCCAATTAACTTTTGATAAGCTCCACTTTTAACCATCTGCCTATTTTGGTCCTCTAGTAGCACTCAGGTGCTCTTGAAAGCGCAAATCCATCCTGCTGTGCCAGAATTGATCACCCTTTCCTTCTTACCAAAGAGTCAGGGTAACCATTCTAATCTATTGGTAGATAGGATCATTAGTGTGTAAACGGAACGAAGTGAAACTTACTTGGTTCCTTCTGCTTAAAAATGAGCCACTGTATATAGCTTTAGGGACTCGTAGGGTAATCCTGGCATGGAAAGCAATTGGGCATAAACTATATTCAAGTGTGGTTTTGGATGGAAATTAGGTAGTATTCTCAACCCAGACACAAAGGACTTTGGGGGAAGTGCACTCTGTGTGTCTGTCCCTCCTCCCTCTCCTCCACCCCACCTTGCCTCCTCCCCCACCCTGGAAAAACAACAACAAAAACTTGATTTGCTTCTGAGCTTCTGTGGTAGCTTAGGACCAGTTGTAAAGGCCAATTAAGTGCAGTTTTTACTGGACTAGTACAAAGCTGCTGGAGCTAATAATGGGTGTAATCAGTGCAGGGGAATCCAAATTGCCATTTCAGTGTATTCAGTGTCATTCAGGCTATCTGATATCCGAGACAAGGTTGCATTTTCTTTCCTTTACCATCACCTATTACAGTTGTTTATGACATTTTAATTTAAATATTCAAGGTGTCGTTTTCCCGTTGTCTGCAGAATTGGCTTAGCTATTTGCACATCTGGTTCAGTTATTTAACTAGTAAACAGTTGTTCAAAATAATGAATGGCAGTTTAACTTAACCCCCACCCCCTACCCCCAACCGACTATGCAATGGACGTTTATTAAGTGAAGGATTATTTCCTCAAGTCACCTACGATTGAGATAAAACTTTAAAATAATTTATTGAGCAATTTCACGTCGAAATGTAGAGACACCTCGAGTGTCCTTCTGCTAAAGGATTATAATTGATTGAAAAACAATCCGCAGTGAAACTTTATTATCCAACATCCTTGTCAAATGCAATAATTTCTGATGAACGGCGTGGTGGCTGTATTCTTGAAGATCGTTGAGGAAATCACAGTAGAGTAGCCAGTGGTCTGGGAATTAATGGGTGAGGGAGTAGGTGGTTCAAGATCCCACCATAACTGGCATTTTTTAATAGACAGTCCTATGGTATCCTGTTCACCACTACCAGACTGCTTTTCACCCTTGGCACTCTCTTGAATACTTTATCGTTGTAGAAACAGCAAATACTATACAGTGAGGCTGAGGCCAAGTCTGGGAACCGAAGCAGCATCCTATCAGGCCTTGACCAGTGCCAGGCCCACAGATACGTACAACTGTTTCTTCTCCCGCTGAATCTACGTGCTCTGACCCGTGGGTGGTATTATCCCCGGAACAAACTCACCTCGTGGAAAGAAGGTTCACCCCAAAAGCCGGAAAGTCAAATTGGTAATTTTAGTTTTGTTAGGTAGAATAAAGCCCTTCCTCAACAAAGACTTTGTTACAAATTAATCCACTGGAGGAAAATGAGTAGTTGGTAAGAAAGAAAATAGGATATCCAAAAACAGGCGTGTGTCCCTCTATAGGAATTTTCCTCCAGGAGTGTTGCTTGTCTCATAAAAATTGTCTTCCAAGCTAATGAACAGGTTTAGCTAGGCTTTTTAATTCATCCCCCAAATTTGAATTTTAATCCGATAGGGGCTTGAGATTCCAAGTGCTATATTAACAGAAGCAGTATTATTTAAAACTTCAATACAAATTATTTTGCTTCTGCTTTTAATCCTTACTAAGGCTATGAGAGGTGTGTGTGTGTGTTTGTGTATGTGTGTGTTGGTGGGTGCATGGGTAGGGAGTTAGTGTGGAGATGGGGTGGGGGGATGAGGCTCCTATCTACAAACCCAAGAGTAAGTGTTGTGGGAAGTAGTTGCAAAAAGGACAGGTAAGAAGGTTTACAACACTAATTATTTGAAAAGTTTGAAATTATTTTTTTTTTTACTTTATATGTAGAGTCTGGTTTTTTTCCTCCTGTTCCTCTACCTCTTTTCCCACCTCTGTAAATATGCCAAACGTTTTAAAGCTGATGAATCTCTGTACGTCATCTAATGGAAAGATAGCCTAAACAATATTATGTATCGAACAGCTAAACGACAGTGAAGAGGGTTCTCTTGGATGCATAAGAAATTGAATGTCACATGAAATTTCTTATTATTTCTCCATCTAGTTGGCTAGCTACTTAGCAACTGGATAAATGCTTAGTCTACAAATTGGAAAGACTTTAGTATTCATTCTGCTATCCTCAGGAAAAATAGGACAATTGTACAACTTCCTCTTTATAAAGTAAATTGTAATAAGGTTCCCTCAAACTCATACTTCATCAAAACAAACTATGTTGGAAAGAATTCAAACGGGCCTCTTTAGATATGGAATCTAACAAAGGGTTTTCTAGGAAATATGAGTTAGAGAGAGAGAGAGAGAGTGTGTGTGTGTGTGTGTAGATAAAATGTTTGAGTGTGAACATAAGAATTTTGGAAGGAGAACTGAAAACGGGCATTTCTCTTCTATATGCTTATGGTCATACCTAAACCTGAAACAGGTTTCAGGAAGCTTTATTTCTAAGGATTTAAAATTTTTCCTCACTTTTGCCTGTGTCTTCATTATTAATCAGCCTTACTACGTGGCTTTTGCCTTCGATCCCTCAATACCGTGTTGCTGAGGTTACACGGTTACATGTTTAGCATCCGGTGGAATTAGACCACACATAGCAGTTAGGTAGAATTTGGTAGCATTTTGTTTTCCTAAATCCTCAAACCTTGTTGGGTTTTTTAAAAAAAATTTTTGGTCAATTTGTGTGGCTTATTTGTTGATCTTTTCTGTCTCTTTACAAGTAAATGTTGAAAAAAATCTGTGTCCGAAATCAAGAAAACTATAAAATAAGCTATGTAAAACTGTATAATTTTTCTTCTTCCTCTTCTGGCTGATCGTCTGCCTCTGACCACCTCTCAGTACCTGAACACACACACACACACACACACACACACACACACTTGTGAGTCCATATATAGATACACACACCCAACACATAGTATAGTTTTTGGTCTAAGAGTAACTGAACTGCTATCTCCTTTCTTTTTTAAAAAAAAAACACAACAAAAACTGGAGACTATTGAAGTAAACCTTATGTTCTCCCTAGATTCCCCATGATAGTAGTTTCAACAAACACAATGTAGAAGATTCAAATGCAGCTAAACACACCATTGCTTTTACTTATGGATCAGAGTGATTTTTTAATTTTATTTTACTTTTTCCCTGAAATAACTCCCATCTGCAACCTAAAGGCACATTTGGTTCCATTGGATGTGGATCAATGCTGAAATGATGGAAAGTTTGTTACTTGTACTCGATAACAATATCTGTTTTAGAAGAGTTGAACCAATTTCTCCCAATAGTGACCTTTCTTTTCCTTATACAGTTTTGAGTATGTCTCAGGGATTCCTTGTGGAAATAAGGACAGATTAACCTAAAAGAAAAGTTTTAAAGGAATATAAGGTAGAGCATCATCAAAGAGAGAGCGCAAGAGAGAGAGTTCTATCTCGGAGTCCTCGGTGTCTTTCCTCGGGACTTTTTTTTTTTTTAAATTCCCCTACCTGGGGCTCTTATCTCGACTTCATTGTATCGAATCCTTTTCCATCATGCTCAGCTTTAAAACTTTTATTTAAAGATTCCCTTCCCCAATCAACTTTCAGAATACTTATTGTAGATTTTAAGAGAAAAGGTATATTAATTTATGCTATTAACATCACCTCATAAATTATGTTTTATACTAAAGCTGTATTGAGTGTAATGAATTATGTTGCCTATGTGTTTTAATAGCTATACAATTATATACTAGCTTTTTTTTAAAAAAAAAAACAAAACTAATGAAGCACCTTTTTACACTGGATCCCTGCCGTGTCGAGGTGTAGAGCTATTCTTTGCTACCTTGCAGATGTATAGACTAAAATGATATCCTGCAGCAACAAAATGTAGAACACATTTTAGCCCACTTATTACTGCTCATAGATCTCTGAATATTACATTGTTTAGTAAATGATCTGTGGTTTACACTTAAGATGGCTAGAAGCTTAGTTACAGGGTAAATAGAAATACATAGATCAAATAAAACTCCAACTACTGTAGCTGGAATTTGTGACGTAAGTTTGTAAGACCTCTTTTATTTCCTATGGATTTATTCTTTAATTTACAGTTTATTCTGTAACTTGGGAAGTTAAAAAGAGAGAACCTCTTAAATCCAGAAGTCCTCAGTGTCTTATTCAGGAATTTTTACCCCTCCTCACAAGGGAATTCCCACTGTGACTTAAAAGAAGTAGAATTCAAATGGCTTGTGTGTGCATGTATGTGCCTGTGCTCTACACACATGCAGAAATATGCATTTGGGGGGCATATGTGCGATACGAATGTGTGTGTGTAAGTTAAAATAGAGATAAGTAACTACCCGTGGTGATGGAATGTATCTGTAGAAATATGATTTATTTAGTTGGGGATTGGAATTATTTTCTCATCACTGTTGTATAAAGAAACCAAATTCTTTATTGTGTTGTCTCCGTTAATAGGCTCGCTCTGATATCATGTACATTTAGTGTAACCTTTTGGTTGATTTGCATTTGTGCCCCCATTTTAAAAATGGCATGAGGAGTGTGAGGGAGGAGTGAACGAGAATGAGTGAGAGAAAGCGAGAGGAATGGATGAAGTGTATCGATAGTGTACATTATGGTGAAGGGACCATATATTTGTTGTACATTTTTTCTAAGTTAATGGTAGATTTTTTTCTATGCTGATTTTTGAAAATGTTGCCCATCACATCTGTTTTTATGGAATTTAAGAATTGTTATAATACATAAAGCCTCCTCCAAAGCTGGCTGCTTTGTTTTCTTAAGGGATTGATGGGCTCATTTCACAATGAATATTTCAAAGCTGGGGAAATTTTAAATTATTCCAAACAAGTACTTATTTCAATCACAAATGTGCTTGAGGTTGATTAAGGCAATTTAATTTTTTCCATGTTTTTGCAAAAGGGGTAATGATGCATCCCTGAGGTTTTTACCTGATGCATAAGAAATGGAAGGTGACACATTCTTATCGGGGTTTTTTTTCTTTTTAATTAATCATCATGCTAAACTTCACTGGATTATCCAGCTGTCTAAGGGGACTAGAACCATAGCTGTTATTGAATGTTCCTTGGTGTTCTTTTTTTAATGATGGACATTGTGTCTCATTTCAAAGTCCACAGTGAAACGGTGAAACGTGTTCTGTTGCTACGCAGATATTTGTCCTTTGATTTGAAAATCACATTTACTCTACCTTAATCAAGAAATGCAAACGTATAAAAGCTATGTATGTGTGTTTTAACAAAGGCATCTTTCCTGCACCTCCGAAGTTCTTCCTTTCATTTTTTTTTAAATTTTTCCTTGCCCCTTCCCCTCCCCCCAGTTTTCTGCATATTTCCTGTACATATGCATGCAAATGAAAGAGGGGACGTGTCATTTCTCTCTTCGGTTGCTGTCGATGGGAGTTGCTAGAATATACTCCTCATGCATCCATGGGGAGGGAATAGACCCTTTCTGTGTATATTTGTACAGAGATGTGTATATCGGATGTGGTGGCACTTTGCTGAATGTGGACATGCCCTTGTCAATGGAAAGATGAAAAAGTATTATGTTTATTTATACATGTTTGTATAATCTAAATCTATATATACACGTATGTGTATGTGTGTGTATAGATAGAGCTATATACATATATTTCTGAGAAAGTGTGTGTATAATATAAACGGCCCGTGTTAAACTAGGTTCTATTCCGGGGAGGGGGCGGGGGGTTGGGGAGGGAGAGTTTCAAAGATACTGTAAACCAGAAGAAACAAGTGCCCATGACACTTCCCACAACTCTGGAGGCTGGAAGTCTGGTTTCCGTCTGTAATAATGGATCGCCCCTGGTAAGGCTATATCCACGTCTCTCTACCAACCACCGTCCCGCCTCAGAACGGGAAACTGAGCGCATTCCGCCCTTGCCCCTCCGCAACTCTCCTCCGACCCATCGCCATACCCGCCCCAGACATTTGGTTCAAGCAGCACTTTCCATTGGTAGCTCAATTCCTTCTTGAAAAGAGCTCCACTTCAGGGGTTTCCTAAAAGACTGTCATCTCAGCGGCATATTCTAGGTGATTTTGAAAGGTGGTCTGAAATGTGCCCTTCCGCTCTAAAAATTACTAAGCAAAACACCTCTGTGGGAATCAAACCCACTCAGGGCAGAGGGATTGTAGAATTACGGTTGGGGGAAGGAGGAAGAGAAGGCTGGGACACAATGAAGCCGTTGCAAATTGATTTTAGCCAAAAGGAAGTCTTTCTTATCTCTGTCTTAATTTAATTATTAAAATCACATTTCAGTTCACCTTTTAATGACATCGGAAGCTTCGATTGACCATTTTCCCTTAAAGGGAAAAATAACGGTCGAAAACTTGCCGACCCAAGTAACAATCTTGAAGTCTGTGGCTGATCCATACTCCTGTAATAATTCCGTCTGAAATTCTCCAAACATCCAAACGGATCTCCAGTCCTGGCTGATAAATACCTGGCTTTGATTTTTCTGACAATTGTGACATGGACTTTAACTTTGCTGCAGTTTTATAAAATTTTACATCCATATATATTGTGCCTTCTAAGCTCTTATGCACACACGAGAAAAAGTGTATATATACATGTTGGAGCATGTGTACATATACTTGCGTATAGATATACACACAGTATGTCTCCAGCATATATTGTGTGAGTGGTTATATAGATATACAGAGAACAATGATTTGTTGCTCTTCTGATTTATACTCATGCATCTGTATATTAATATATGTATATAAGTAGTGTTGATATACTGTATATACACATGTATATGTATGGGTTTTGGATGGCAATCTTTTACATTTAGCAAAATGCTGCCCCTACTGGAACATTTTCACTGCAAAGGCAGTTGTATGTAACAAATTTAAATGCGTTATCAAAAATATTATTTAAAAAAAAGAAAACATTTTTAAAAATCTTAATCCTCTAGAGTCATTTGGAAAGTATTTATTTATTGTAATTGTTTTTCTTCTGTGAACTGAAAGAGAGGCTGTCCAAAATAGCCGGAGGTGCGCGTGAGGAATCCGTGCGTCTTCCCTGTCTCTGAACCCGAACTGTGCCACGCTAGTTGGGTCGTTTCGGTCCCAAAGAGAGCCTGTTCTTTCTTTAGCCAACTTCACTGCACCATTCTCCAGATCAGATCATCGCTTCTCCACCATTGGATGGATCGCCTCTTTGTTTCATTAATATACTGTTACCATACAAATGACAAACCGGGATTGATTCGACCAAGGGGAGCTAAATGTTCTCCTGTTGCTGCAGGGAAAATGACCACCTCATTGTTACTCTCTGCCTTACTCAGAATTCACCTAGGAGAGGGTAGGTTTCTCATGAAGCTCTCTGAAGCAGGCCTTTCATCTATTTCAAGACCCTTGCTGAGGATGCTCTTACAGGAATCCTGTAACTGTTCTTTCCTTAGATCCAACTTTTCCTCCCCGCCACCATTAGTGATTTTCAGTGATTTAGCACGCAGATGGCAAAAAACAGTCAGGAAACTCTTAAACCTCAGTTCATCTTGGGTTTGAAGATTTCGTCTTCCCCAAGAGGAAGAAGGCACACGGACAATCCTAACTTTTTAAAACGATGCCGAAATCAGTGGATTAAAGAGTGCACCTTAAGACTATCCTAGGGAGGCTGGTGTTTGCCATTTGAAAAGATAGCTCGGTCACACCCTAAATCCAGAAGCAGCCTTGTAACAAAATCCCTGCCTCTTTGTTTGCTTTCCCCTTGTTACACAGGTGGCAAAGGCAAGGCAGCGTATTTGAAATTGGTGGATGACAGCTGGCATGCTCATTTTTCTTTCCCGTTTCCCTGACTCTCTCTCCTCTCGACCCCCTCTCTCTATCTCCCCCCCACCCCCCACCCCCGGATCCCTCTGAAGAAACTGCATGGTAGCAGGGACTAGTAGCCCTTTACCCCTTTTCACCTTGGCACTCACGTGTTTAACATGCCATACATTGAAATCACTCAAAATGGAAAAACTAAACAAAAACAAAACCCAACTGCTTTAAAGGGGACGTACAAACTTGCTTTCTCTTAAATAGTGACTGCACACTGGGTGTCCAGTGCTGTGTATTTTTACAGAGACTGCTTTTCAAGAATGTGTTGGAGCTAAGTGGGGGAGAGCGCCCACAGATAGATGGCTTTTCACTTCAATGCCCCAGTGCTATCGAAAACTCACACTAACGGTTTTTAAAACAGGAATGCTGAAGGAACCACATTTCTGGAGTAGACAGGCTGCGGATTTGTAATTTCCCTTTAAGCAGGAAGAGTTGGTTCACATTTCCCTCCTATTTCTCAATGAATGTACTGTATTACCATTTTAAAAATTTGATGAAATAATAATGGCTTGGTCTCCTTTTGTTATCTGGTCCTTGTTTAATTTGTTTAAGGGTTTTTGTATACAAAAGTTTACATTTTTATGTATATTTTTCTTGTGTAAAAACTGATGTAATATGTGTATAAAACACTGTATGTATTATCTGTATATAGTGTGACAAAATGATTTTTTTCTTTCTTTCTTTTGGATGTATTAATAAATCTTGCTGTGAAGTAGCCTTGATTGACTTTATTAACAACAATAATAATAATAATAATAATGATTGTTATTTGTTAAGCACTAGTAAGTGCTAAACAAGCACTGTTCTAAGCTCTGGGTAGATAGATCATCAGGTTGTCCCAAGTGGAGCTCACAGACTTAATCCCCGTTTTACAGATGAGGTAATTGAGGCCCAGAGAAATTAAGTAACTGAGGTTCAGAGAAGGTACGTGACTTGTTCAAAGTCATACAGCTGATAAGTGGCGGAGCGGAATTAGAACTCACAGCCTCGGACTCCCAAGCCCATGCTCTTTCCACCAAGACACGCTACTACTTAATTTCCTCCCAAATTTTTCCTGGGAAATAGAGGGATGCTTTTCTTTTGCACTCACTGTTGTCTTCTTCGTGATCAAAGTGTTGTTTAGTGAATTGAAATACTTGGGCAACACCGATGTCTGCTTTCAACAGGCCTAAATCTTGAGTTTTATTTTAATCTGCTAGCCTGGGATATCGGCTGAGTTGACGCCAGTCTTCACTCTGTTGTGGAATGAAATTGATCACTGGTTCTAGGCCCAGGAAGACCAGCTTGGTGTGGTAGGGGTCTTTATCCCTGAGCTGATCTAGAAAATAATAATAATGATAGTGGTGTTTGTTAAGCACTTGCTATGTTCCAGGCACTGTACTAAATGCTGAGGTGGATACAAGCAAATTGAGTGGATATGTTTCCTGTCACGTGTGGGGCTCACAGTCTCAATCCCCATTTTTACAGATGAGGTAACTGAGGCCAGGAGAAGTGATTTGCCCAAGTTCACACAGCAGACAAGTGGCGGAGCAGGAATTATAACCCATGACCTGACTTCCAGGCCCGTGCTCTAACCATTACACCGTGCTGCTTCTCATGAGTGAGCATGCTCTCATATCTTTATTTGTATTAGTAGAGACTGTAAGCCTGTCAAAGGGCGGGACTGTCTCTTTCCGTTACCAATTTGTCCATTCCAAGCGCTTAGTACAGTGCTCTGCACATAGTGCTCAATAAATACTATTGAATAAATACTATTGAATGAATTATCATAATTTGTTAAACATTTACTATGTGCCAAGCGTTATTTTAAATGCTGGGGTACATACAAGTTGATCAGGTCGGACACAGTTCCTGTCCGTGGGGCTCACAGTCTAAATAGAATGGAGAATGGGGCTCGAATCCCCATTTTACAGATGAAGAAACTGAGACCCAAAGAATTATTGTTATTACGGCATTTGTTAAGTGCTTACTGAGGCAAGCACTGGGGTAGTTACAGGTTAATCAGCCCAGACACAGTCTCTGTCCCACCTGGGTCTCACAGTCTAAGTAGGAGGGAGAACAGGTACTGAATCCTCATGTTTAGTTGAGGAAACCGAGGCACCGAGAAGTTAATAATGTTGGTATTTGTTAAGCGCTTACTATGTGCAGAGCACTGTTCTAAGCGCTGGGGTAGACACAAGGGAATCAGGTTGTCCCACTTGGGGCTCACACCCAAGGTCATAGAGCTAGCTCTTGGCAGAGCTGGAATTAGAACCCAGGTCCTTTGACTCCCAGGCCCCTACTCTTTTTACTAGACTAGGCTGCTTCCTGAATCAGAGTTGCATCCAGCTTCCCCCTTCTAGACTGTGAGCCCGTTGTCTCTATTGCCAAATCGTACTTTCCAACCGCTTAGCGCAGTGCTCTGCGTACAATAAGCGCTCAATAAATACGATTGAATGAATAAAAGCTAGAGAAACAGCCACCAGAAATGAGGGAACTCACGGATTGATGGAGGGGTGAATCCATTGGATAGATTGGCTGAGAATGTAGGCAATCACTCCAAGCCAGTAAGTATCGTAATGTGGAAGAGGGCTCAGAACATCAGAAATCCCTTCTCCAAAAGGTGGCAATTGACCGAGTTTGTCCACAAACTGGAGCTACAAGAAATAATAATGTTGGTATTTGTTTTTTTTGTTAAGCGCTTACTATGTGCAGAGCACTGTTCTAAGCGCTGGGGTAGACACAGGGGAATCAGGTTGTCCCACGTGGGGCTCACAGTCTTCATCCCCATTTTACAGATGAGGTCACTGAGGCCCAGAGAAGTTAAGTGACTTGCCCACAGTCACACAGCTGACAAGTGGCAGAGCCGGGATTCAAACCCATGACCTCTGACTCCAAAGCCCGTGCTCTTTCCACTGAGCCACGCTGCTTCTATGCACATTTCTCAAGCTTTCTTGTTGCTATAGTGTGACTAGACTGTAAGATCCTTGACAGCAGGGATCTTGCCTCCCAACTCGATTTTATGGTGCTCTCCCAAGTGCTTAGTACAGTGCTCTGCACACAGTAAGTTTTCAATACATACCACTGATTTAGAAAAGTGTTCCTGTATCACCCCTTATTTTTAATTTTTCACAAGTTCTCCATGTTCAGGTAAGTTGCCAGAATTACTTCCAAAAATAACCTTTTTCTAGTCATGGTACATAAAATGCAGTTATCTGTACCATAATAATGATGACTAGCCCCTGTGGAATCTCTTTCAAAATATGGGCCAAATTTTTCCATCACGACTCCTCAATGTGGTACTTCCTTTAATGGCAAGTTTTCAAATGTAATAGTTTATGATCGCACTGGACCCAATTTAGTGGAGCCTGTATATTTCACTGTCAGATTTATTGTTTGGTACCATAAATTACTGATATTTGAGACTATAACAAAACCTCTTTAGTGGCTTGTTAGAACCTTATTAACATTTTGTCATCTATTCCTTCACTTTCAGTTCTCACTTAAAATCCTTCTACTTCTGACCAGCGAAGACCTGGGTCAGGTATAATGGATTTTTTTTTTAATGGATGTGTCAAGCACTTACTATGTGCCAGCCACTGTTCTAAGCGGTGGGGTAGTACAAAGTAATCAGATTGGACACATTCCCTGACCCACATGGGGCTCACAGTCTTAGTATGCATTAGGATTTGCGTAAGTACTCAGAACCGTGAATTCCTAAATGCAACAAAACAACACCATCCGGATTTTTAAACTAACCCTCTTAATTACTCTCTCCAAATTCAAATACCTCCTAAAATCCCAATTTCTCCAAAAAAGTTTCCCAGGATGCCTGCAATTGATAAAACCCCGCAAGAGAGAAGACCTCCTGGAAAGAGTCTATTTACAGGATTTTATAATTCGTACACAAACAGTGAAAGGAATAAAAAATGTGCCATGCATAGTTCATATTTTTTTTTAACTTCTGGTGTAGCTAATATCCTTTACTCTTGCTGGATACGACATTTATAAGGCAAAAGCTACGTTACCGCACCTGAGATAACTGCCAAAATAAGTAACATTGTTGGGGTGCTTGTAGTCTTTCATCATAATAATTTCTTGTTGAACAACTGGAAAATCTTCCCCTGGCTCCAGTTTTATTAAGTAAAATGACTTGCACAAGGTCATGCAGCTGACAGACTAGCACAGCTGGAATTCAAACCCAGGTCCTCTGATTGCCAGTCCTGGGCTCTTTCCACTAATCCATTTCTAGTGTCCCACTTGTCTTTCTCTCAAGATCATCTGCCTTGAATTTCATATTAACAAATGCAAAGGTGACTTCAGAGTCCCAAAGCCAAAGAACATATTTTTTACCCCAATACTGAGATTCTCTCAAGCTTTTGTGTTAAGCTAGGGAGTTTCCTTTTACTCATTTTTCATTGCTTGCAGCCTTGAAAACTTCATTTTGTATCCATAATCCATTTTCAGTAGGGAGAAGCAGAAAGAGCATGGGTCCGGGAGTGAGTCAGAGGGCCTGGGTTCGAATGCTGGATCTGCCACTTCAATCGTATCTATTGAGCACTTACTGTGTGCAGAGCACTGTACTGAACGCTTGGAAAGTACAATTCAGCAATAAAGAGACACAGTCCCTGCCCACATCGGGTGACTTGGGTAAATCACTTAATTTCCATAAAATGGGGATTCAATACCTGTCTTTCTCCTACTCCTTTCTCCTACTTAGCTTTGTGAGCCCCAGGTGAGACAAAGACTGTGTCTGATCTGATGATCTTGTATCTACCTAAGTGCTTAGTACAGTGCTTGGCACATAATAAGCCCTAACAAATACCACAATTATTATTATTTGAACTTGTTTGTATACAATTAAAATAGCTGACTGGCTTACTATCTCCAATCACTATGTTTCCCTCAGAGAGGAAGGGTATATGTGAACTGTACATCCCTCTTCAATCAACTGTATTTATTGACCACCTACCATGTGTAAGATAATCTATTAAGCCCTTGGAAGAGGGTTTTGGAATATCCGCCAGACAATTAATCTCACCCCCTTCAAAACTTTATTGAAGCCACATCTCCTCCAAGAGGCCTTCCCTGACTTCCCTGAATCTTTTCCTTTTCTTCAACTCCCTTATGCGTTGCCCTGACTTGCTCTCTTTATTCATCCCCCCTCCCAGCCCCACAGCACTTATACATGCAGCTGAAATTTATTTATTTGTTTTAGTTCCTCTCTCCCCTTCTAGACTGTAAACTCACTGTGGGCAGGGAGTATGTTATTTATATTGCACTCTCCCATGTGCTTAGTACAGTGTTCTGCACACAGTAAGTGCTCAATAAATACAATTGACTGACTTCCTCTAAAGAAGTTTACAATATAAAGGGGAAGACAGACACAAAACAAATTACAAAAAGAAGGAAGGAGAGGATGGAAAGATAGATTGGTAGCTGAGTAAATGCTGAAATAGCACGGAGAATGTGACCTGGGGGAAGAAAAATTGATCCAGAAAGCCTTCTGGAGGAGGTGATTTTAGAAGGGTTTTGAAGTTCCAAATGAAAGGGGGGATGTGAGCAGGGGGCTGAAGGAGGGAGACATGAGATGAGCCTGTTACAAAGAAGCTTTCCAAAGGAGAGCTAATTGCAGCAAAAAATAGCCCTTGGGGAGTGAGAACCAATTATCTTTCTCTTCCAGCCACTACATCCAGTTGTCACTGCCATAACTATGGGCCTCGTTCCCCAGAGGAAGGAGTGAGACAAGCAAGAGAAGCAACGACCTGGGTTCTAAACCTGCCCCCTCCTCATATCTGCTGTGTGACCTTGAGCAAGTCATTTAATGTCTCTGGGCCTCAGTTTCCTCATCTGCAAAATGAGGATTCAATACACGGTCTCCCTCCTTCTTAGACTGCAAACCCCACATGGGATGATTATCTCGTATCTACCGCAGAGAAGCAGAAGCAGCGTGGCTCAGTGGAAAGATCCCGGGCTTGGGAGTCAGCGATCATGGGTTCTAATCCCACCTCTGCCATTTGTCAGCTGTGCGACTTCGGGCAGGTCACTTAACTTCTCTGTGCCTCAGTTACCTCATCTGTAAAATAGGGATGAAGCCTGTGAGCTCCACATGGGACAATCTGATCACTTTGTATCCTCCCCAGCTCTTAGACCAGTGCTTTGCACATAGTAAGCACCTAACAAATGCCATTATATATATAAATGTAATAATGTTGGTATTATGCTGCAGAGCTCCGTGTAGTGCTTGGTGGAGAAGAGAGCTTAACCCAAACCACAATTATTAGTATTAATTCATCGGTAGTATTTATTGAGCACTTACTGTGTGCCGAGCAGTGTACTAAGCGCTTGGGAGCATACTACAACACAACAGAGTTGGTAGTAGATGTGATTCAGTGGTGGCAGCAAGGGGCTTGGTGCAGCAGCAATCTTAAGTATTCAACTCCTGTTCCTTTCCTCACTGCCTGGAAGAACTCATCATTTGAATTCAAATTTTCATTGCCTTAATAACAGTTTGACATTTGATGTGTAATCAATGAATCTGGTTGAAGTCCCCCAAAGCCTGGTCCCTAAGTCTGGGAAGCAGAGTGACATAATGGAAAGAGCATGGGCTTGGAAGTCAGAAGAACTGAGTTCTAATCCTGGCTCCACCCCTCGTCTGCTATGTGACCTTGGGCAAGCCGCTTAGCTTCTTTGTGCCTCAGTTACCTCATCTGTAAAATGGGGATTAAAACTGTGAGCCCCACATGGGACAACCTAATTAATTTATATCTACCCCAATGCTTAGAACAGTGCTTGGCACATAGTAAGCACTTAACAAATACCATTATTATTATTATTGTTATTGTTAATTCTGCTTGTGGCATAGCCCCAGCCAGTCAGTCAGTCATATTTATTGAGCACTTACGGTGTGCAGATCACTGTACTAAGTGCTTGGGAGAGTACAGTGTAACAATAAAACAGACACATTCCCTGTCCACAAGGAGCTTACAGTCTAGTGGGGGAACAGATACCTGGCTAGGTCCCCCCAAAATCTTGATCCAGTCTTGGGAGATTCTAGACTAAGCCCTCCTTTCCTCTTCCACTCCCTTCTGTGTCCCCTTAACTTGCTCCCCTTAATTCATCCCCCGTGCCAGCCCTGCAGCACTATGTACATATCTGTCATTTATCTATTTATATTAATGTCTGTCTCCCCTTCTAGACTGTGAGCTCATTGTGAGCACGGACTGTGTCTGTTTATTGTTGTAGTCTCCCAAGTGCTTAGTACAGTGCTCTGCACCCAGTAAGCACTCAATTGACCGACTGGCTCGACTTCCTGGGGTGGGGGGGTCCACTTAGACTGGAGTGGGTCTTGATTTGGTGACTGGCCAAAGGACCTATGAGCCTCCGGTTGCCTCAGAAGATGCCCTGAACTTGAGGACATTTGGCTAGTGGAGATGGGACACGCTGCACCATTCATTCATTCATTCATTCATTCGATCGTATTTATTGAGCAGTTATTGTGTGCAAAGAACTGTACCAAGCACTTGGGAGAGTACAGTTTGCCAATAAACAGATAGGTTCCCTGCTCTACAATGAGCTTACAGTCTAGAGGGAGAGACAGACATTAATATAAATAAATAATAATAATGTTGGTATTTGTTAAGCGCTTACTATGTGCCGAGCACTGTTCTAAGCGCTGGGGTAGACACAGGGGAATCAGGTTGTCCCACGTGGGGCTCACAGTCTTCATCCCCATTTTACAGATGAGGGAACTGAGGCACAGAGAAGTTAAGTGACTTGCCCACAGTCACACAGCCGACAAGTGGCAGAGCTGGGATTCGAACTCATGAGCCCTGACTCCAAAGCCCATGCTCTTTCCACTTAGCCATGCTGCTTCTCCACTTAGCCACACTGCTTCTCTGTAAATAAATTACAGATATGTACATGGGTGCTGTGGGACTGGGTGGGGGGATGAATAAAGGGAGCAAGTCAGGGTGATGCAGAAGGGAGTGGGAGAAGGGAGAAAGACCTCTAGCACCAAAGACCCCTAGAATCTTCTCAAGCCCAAGGAAGCTTGGGAACCCTTCTACCCCATGACGGTCTCATACAAGAAGTCTTGGCCCCAAATAGACCCCTCAGAGGGTGTTTCACAGCACCTCCAGAATCAACCCAAGTCTCAGAGATGGTACAAAAGTAACTAACGCAACAGCTTCCACTGGGGACTTCCAGTTGCTATTTTGTTGGAAATCATTGCAGAGAACCACTTTCTACTACCGTTACTTGTCTTGGAGAGCAGTGTTGCCTAATGGAAAGAGCACATCCCTGGGAGTAAGAAAACAGGGGTTCTAATCCTGGCTCTGCTGTGTGACCTGAGCCAAGTCACTTAACAGTTCTGTGCTAAACCTGTTAAATATCTGTTCTCTTTCCCACTTAGGTTTTGAACCCCATGAGGGACAGATATTGTATTTGAGTTAATGACTATCCTGTGTCAACCCGAGCACTTAGTTAAGTGCCTGGCATATAGTAAGCGGTTAACAAATATCACAACTATCCTCATTATTATCCTTATACTGACAATGTGGCCAATGGGCTTCTATGATCTTTACTATCTTATTTTCCTTGTTCAAATTCCTCTGTGTAAGTGTTAAAGCTTTTATCAGAATTCAGGAAAAACTTATCCAAACAACTATTTGCCTTAGATAACAGAAAATTGCCCTCTCAGATCTCTGTCGAGCTCACACCCTTGGTGTTAGGCTTTTGGGGGTTAACAAATGAAAATAGAATTATGATTTTAAAAGGAAATATATTGTCAATCACAGTTACAATGTCATCTCTTAGGACATCAAACCAGAGTCACTGAAAAGAATGAGCACGGGCCTGGGAGTAGGAGATTTGAGTTCTAATCCCTTTTCCACCTTTTGAGCACTTATTACAGTGTTCTGAACACAGTAAGTGCTCAATAAGTACCACTGATTAATTAATTCTAACGTTAGCCTGTGGTGTGACCTTAGACAAGTCACTTGACTTCTTTGTGTCTCAATTTCCTCGTATGAAAATGGGGATTAAATACCTGCTCTCTCTCCCCCATTAGAATGTGAGCCCCATGAGGGACAGGGACTTTATCCACCTTTGGATAACATTGGGCCTCACTATTAAGGGTTTTTTAGACCCCCCTCAGCATCATTATAACCAGGTCATATATACTTCATTTTAATTTCCTTTGTGTTCAGCACACTCTTCCTCCTTTTACCTCCCCGCCGCCCCCCCGAACCTTTCCTCTCCTCTCTTGTCTCCTAACAGCCATTTCAGTAGCCTATATTTTTTGGAACCTGCTATTTGCATTCATTTATACCTTTCATCAGTGTGTGCATATGATCTTGGAGGTGTTATTAATCAGTTCCGCTCCCAGGGATGCCTTCCTAGGGAAAAAAAAAACTTTATCTTCTTTTCTCCTGTCATTTTAAGTCTTTCCACCCCTTAAACAATAACAATGTTGGTATTTGTTAAGCTCTTACTATGTGCAGAGCACTGTTCTAAGTGCTGGGGTAGATACAGGGTCATCAGGTTGTCCCACGTGAGGCTCACAATCTAAATGCCCATTTTACAGATGAGGTAACTGAGGCACAGAGAAGTTCAGTGACTTAAGTCCCCTTGAAGAGCAGTGCCCACAGTGTCCAGTTCCTGGTCCTACCCATTGCTGATTTATTACTTCCTTTCACTTTTTCCCACCTGTTTCCTGGGAAGGCATAGCTCACTATGAAAGAGGGTAACTCTATAACCCAACAAATTCCCATTCTATTTTTCTCGAAATACAGCTATTTCTTAAAATTCCATCCATTTAAAGTAGATCTTGGCCTTCTGTCCTTCTCTATCAATTCCTTCCTCTTCTACATTTTACATTACACAAAGTACCATTTAAAGGGACTAAATATTCATTCAGTCAATCATATTTATTGTGGCATTATAGCTCTGTACATATCATTAATAAAATAAATAAAATAATAAATATGTATATATACACAAGTGCTGTGGGGTGGGGAGGGGGGTAGAGCAGAGGGAGGGAGTTGGGGCAATGGGGAGGGGAGGAGGAGCAGAGGAAAAGGGGGCCTCAGTCTGGGAAGGCCTCCTGGAGGAGGTGAGCTCTCAGTAGGGCTGTGAAGAGGAGAAGAGAGCTAGTTTGGCCGATGCGAGGAGGGAGGGCATTCCAGGCCAGAGGTAGGACGGGTTCTTTTGCCTCTATGCCTTTGTGCCCCAGGGTAGAAAATCCGCTTTGGGCAACAAAGTGCTAAAAGAAATATAATAGCAATATAAGTACAGGGTCTCAGAAGAGGCTCCTACTATCTTCCACAAGGGTGAGTTTTTAATGAAAAAGCACTGCAGGCATGCCTTCCACTCAATTAGAAGTTGCCATCCATCAAATTTCATTGAGGAACATATAATAATAATAATAATAATGTTGGTATTTGTTAAGCGCTTACTATGTGCAGAGCACTGTTCTAAGCGCTGGGGTAACCACAGGGGAATCAGGTTGTCCTACGTGGGGCTCACAGTCTTAATCCCCATTTTACAGATGAGGGAACTGAGGCACAGAGAAGTTAAGTGACTTGCCCACAGTCACACAGCTGACAAGTGGCAGAGCTGGGATTCGAACTCATGAGCCCTGACTCCAAAGCCCGTGCTCTTTCCACTGCGCCACGCTGCTTCTCATATGGAAACATATGAGAAGCATATGGAAACCACCAAACAAACATATGGAAAGTTTGCCTTCCCTATACATATATATATATATTTATATGAATGTGTGTATATATATACACATATGTATTTTGCAAAAAAGATATATATATGTAAAATGTATGTATTTATGTTTTGCAAACATACACAAAGACAGGTACATAGAACACATCTTGGTTCCTTTCTTTCCATCAATGGTATTTATTCAGTGCTTAGTACGTGCAGCGCAATGTATTATGTGCTTGGGAAAGTACAGTATAACAGAGTTAATGGAAGTGTTTCCTGCCCAAATGAGCTTACAGGCTAAAGGGGGAGGCAAATATTGATAATCATAATTGTAGTATTGGATAAGCGCTTATTATGTGCCAGACTCTGAACTAAGCACTGGGGCAGTTACAAGGTAATTGGGCTGGACACAGTCTGTCCCACATGGAGCTCACAGTCTTAATCCACTTGTCAGCTGTGTGACTGTGGGCAAGTCACTTCACTTCTCTGTGCCTCAGATCCCTCATCTGTAAAATGAGGATTAAGACTGTGAGCCTCACATGGGACAACCTGATTACGCTGTATCTCCCCCAGAGCTTAGAACAGTGCTCTGCACATAGTAAGCCCTTAACAAATACCAACATCATTATTAATCCTCATTTTACAGATGAGGAAACTGAGGCCCAGAGAAGTGAAGTGACTTGCCCAAGATCACCCTGAAAACAAGTGGTGGAGGTGGGATTAGAAACATGTCCTTCTGATTCCCAGGCCCATGCTCGATCCACTGAGTCATGTGATATAAATAAATAAATTATGGAGCTGTTCAAAACTCACCCTTGCTGGGCAGCAGCAGCATGGGAGAGAGTTGAGGGCAGAGACTCTAGTTTACTGTGCGGAGTTTCCTGGGCGGCAATGGAAAACCACTTCCGGCTTTTTCCCAAGAAAACTTAATGGACACACTACCAGAATGATTGCAGATGGCGAGCGGGAGGTTCTGGGAGAGATGTGTCTGAGAAAACTTAATGGATACACTACCGGAATGATTGCAGATAGCGAGCGGGAGGTTCTGGGAGAGATATGTCTGTGGTGTGGCTACGGATCGGAAACGACTCAACGCCATAAGACATTAGTGTTGTGGGACTGGGGGGGGGGCGGTGAATAAGGGGAGTAAATCCAAATGCAAGGGGGACACAGAAGGGAGTGGGAGAAGAGGAAATGAGGGCCTACTTCGGAAGAGTCTCCTGGAGGAGATGCACCTTCAGTAAGGCTTTGAAGGTTGGAGGTCCGACCGAGATTCTACCCAGGCACCTGCACCAGGGCCCAGAGCCGAAGCTCTATTTCTATACCTAGGGCCAGCCCAGTGAGGGGTCTGCAGAAGAGAGATGATCCTGGAACAATAGCCCAGCACCGCCAAGCGGATGGGGGAGCAGGGAGTGGTCTCCAGAGGGGAGAGTCGAGCGGGGAGGAGAGGGTGAGAGAGTTAAGTAGCATGATCACTGTGGAAGAAGACAAAAGGAAAGCCCATCGGATTGGATCAATGGGCCCCACATATTTGCCTCACCTTCTTCTGACTCCTCTTCCTCTTCATCACCTTTCCTTCTGCTCCCTACTTTTACTTCTCCCACTGGTCTATATCTCCTTCCCACTGGACGGTAAGCTTGCTATGGGCAGGGAATGTGCCTGCCACATTGTTGTATTGTACTCTACCAAGTGGTTAGAACAGTGCTCTGCACACAGTAAAGACTCATACAGTTGACTGACTCAGCCTTTTCTTTTTTTTTCTACTTATGATGTTGATGATACTTATTAAGCACTTACTATCTGCCAGGCACTGTAATAAGCACAGGGGTAGATACAAGGGAATTGGGTTGGGCACAGTCCCTATCCCACATGGGACTCACACTCTTAATCTCCATTTTACAGATGAGATAACTGAGGCTCAGAGAAGTTAAATGACTTGCCCAAGGTCACACAGCTGACAAGTGGTGGAGTCAGGATTAGAACCAAGGTCCTTCTGACTCCAGATCCGTGTTCTATCCACTAGACAAAGCCCTTGCCGCTCTCTGGTTCACTACCATTGTGCTCCCCCTTGGGCTCAGGGCCTTATCCCAATCTGAATTCCAAAAAAAGTGATTCTTTTACACCAACTGACAAAGTCCTTGTTTACATGTAAGAGAGTTAATGATTAACATTAACTACCAAAGGGAAAAAGGCAAAAGTCAGGGTCCTGGAATCAGGAGACTTGGTTTCTCCTTCCGGTAGCTCTGCCACTTGCTTGCTGGATAATAATAATAATGTCGGTATTTGTTAAGCGCTTACTATGTGCAGAGCACTGTTCTAAGCTCTGGGGTAGATACAGGGTAATCAGGTTGTCCCACGAGAGGCTCACAGTTAATCCCCATTTTACAGATGAGGTAACTGAGGCACAGAGAAGTTAAGTGACTTATCCACAGTCACACAGCTGACAAGTGACAGAGCTGGGAGTCGAACCCATGACCTCTGACTCCAAAGCCCAGGCTCTTTCCACTGAGCCACGCTGCTGGATGACCTTGGATGTGGTCCATTTAACCTTTCTTTTCTGGGACCCGACTTTTCGGTGTCTCAGTTTTGTCATCTGAAAAATGAGGATAAGGTACCTGCTCTCTGTGCTTCTCTGATACGGAGTCCAGGTTGGAACAGGGATTGCAGACCACCAATCAGATTGTATTTATCCCAGCAATTAGCACAGAGCAAACACATGAAAAAAAATGAGTTGGCGGAACAAGGATACTTGCTCTGCATAAATAGCATTTTGGTATTTTAGAAGAAGTTGTGTTGATTTAGTGAATTTCTAACCTCTCAGGTTGGAAATTGCCATCACCGAGGAATTCAATTCATCTTAAAGCAAAAGCAATATGACTCTATGGATTGGTCATTCATTCATTCAGTCAATTGTATTTATTGAGAGCTTATTGTGTACAAAGCACTGTACTAAGCTCTTGGGAGAATACACTACAACAGATACGTCGCCTGCCTGCAATGAACTCACAGTCTAGAGGTCATGAGAGGGAGAATCCCTCATCTAGTCCTGGTTCTTCTTTTCCCTCCTCTTCAACCCAGCATTGACAAGGTGATCTTACACAAGTTATTTCTCTGCTCCTCAGCAGTCATATCTGCCAAAGGGAACTCTCCAACACTGTGTAAAGGATGTGATCAGACCAAGCAATTTTAATTAGAAGCCTGATATTCTCTCATCAGATCTCTCCTACTCCAAAAGCTATACCAGAGCTGGAAAGCATTTTGTCTGAGAATTTTCTGTGACTGTAATTCAGTTCCATAACTCATCTCTCAGAGGGTGAGCAGAAGTAAGAGAGACTCAACTCAGATCCAGACTCAATAGTGTGAATTTTCTGTTTTCCTTCTGAAATTCATTTTTGAACTGTGATTCATTTTAAAGTTATAAAATGAATTGCTTTTTCAGCAATAAACAACTGTAATGATCAACTTCTCCAGAAAAAAGATATTTCTCTCTCATGAGTAAAAAGGGAGCTGAAAGCCTGAGGGATATCCTCACGGCTTTTTAAAAATTATATTTTACGGCTTTCATAAGACAGGCAAATATACATGCAGATAAAGGACGCAAATGTAAATGGCAAAATGATTAATACCTTCCAAGACAAATAACAGAAAGCTCCATGCTTCAATATGCAGAATGAGCCTCTCAAGCTGAAACTGAAATGTGGAGTATTAAAACTCTATTTCATCTTTATACTAAATTTCTTGATAACACAATTGGGAAATATATGTTTGATGGCTTCCGAATACCCATTTCATTTGTATTTGTAGTATGCGATTTCCCTTTTCCTATTCCTAGGCTAAAAGCAGACCTAATGATGTTGTTCCTAATCATATTCTTCCCCCCCACCCATAATTTCTTGACAGATTTTTCAGTAGGATATTTTTGAACAATTAGGTGAAAGAATACAGAAGATTGAGAGGAGCCATTGCAAGCCACAGTGTGAAGTGTGTCGCCTTCTGACTACCCACCTCCAAGACATCACCTGTGTTGCCGGGTTCCATAGCAAAGATTGATGAGGTAGCATCAGGCAGTTCCTGAAATGGGTTAAAGAACCCTATTTTTCTCATTCATTAATTCATTCAATCGTATTCATTTATTCCCAGACTAAGCCCCCCTTTTCCTCTGCTCCTCTTCCCCTCCCCATCGCCCCGACTCTCTCTCTTTGCTCTATCCCCCTCCCCGCCCCACAGCACTTGTGTATATATGTACATATTTATAATTTTATTTATATTAATGATGTGTATGTATCTGTAATTCTATTTATTTATACTGATGCTACTGATGCCTGTTTACTTGTTCTGCTGTCTGTCTCCCCACTTCTAGACTGTGAGCCTGTTGTGGGCAGGGATTGTCTCTATTTGTTGCTGAATTGAGAAACAGTATGGCTTAGTGGAAAGAGCACGGGCTTGGGAGTCAGAGACTGTGGGTTCTAATTCCGACTCTTCCACTTATCAGCTGTGTGACTTTGGGCAAGTCACTTAACTTCTCTGGGCCTCAGTTACCTCATCTGTAAAATGGGGATTAAGACTGTGAGCCCCACGTGGGACAACCTGATTGCCATGTATCTTCCCCAGTGCTTAGAAGAGTGTTTGGCAAATAGTAAGTGCTTAACAAATACCATAATTATTATTATTATTACTTTCTAAGCACTTAGTATAGTGCTCTGCACACAGTAAGCACTCAATAAATACGACTGAATGAATGAATTCACTCTTGGCAGAGTACAATTCAGCAATAAACAGGCACATTCCCTGCCTCCAATAGGTTTACAATATAGAGCTGGGGAGACAGACAGCAATACAAATAAATAAAATTAAAGAGATATATATAAGTGCTGTGGGGCTCGGAGGGAAGAAGAGCAAAGGGAGCAAGTCAGGATTGATGCAGCAGGGAGTGGGACATGAGGAAAAATGGGACTTAGTCTGGAAAGGCCTCTTGGAGGAGATGTGCCTTCAATAACGCTTTGAAGGGGGGAAGAGTAATTATCTGTCGGATTTGAGGAGGGTGGGTGTTCCAGGACAGAGGCAGGACGTGGACTAGGGGTCGGAGGCAAGACAGACAAGATTAAGGTCCGGTGAGAAGGTTAGGGGCACTAGAGGAGAGAAGTGAGCCGACGGGGTTGTAGAAGAGAAGTGAGGTGAGGTAGGAGGAGACAAGGTGGTGGACTGCTTTAAAACAATGTCGAGGAGTTTTTGTTTGACGCAGAGGCGGGTGGGCAACCACTGGAGTTTTTTGAGGAATGGGGTGACATGTCCTGAACGATTTTGTAGAAAAATGATCCGGGCAGCAGAGTGAAGTATGGACTGGAATAGGGAGAGGTAGAAAGCTGGGAGGACCACAAGGAGGCTGCTGTAGTAATCCAGGCAGGATAGGATGAGTGATTGTATTAATGTGGTGGCGGTTTGGATGGAGAGAAAAGGGTGGATTTTAGTGATGTTGTGAAGATGGGACCGACAGGATTGAATATGTTTGGTTGAATGACAGAGAGGAGTCTAGGATAACACCAACGTTATGGACCTGTGAGGCAGGAAGGATGGTGATGCTGTCTACAGTGATGGGAAAGTCAGAGGGAGGACAGGGTTTGGGTGGGAAGATAAGGAATTCTGTTTTGGACATGTTAAGTTTGAGGTGATGGGAGGACAGCCAAGTAGAGATGTCTTGAAAACAGGAGGAGATGCGAGACTGGAGAGAGGGAGAGATCAGGGCTGGAGATGTAGAGAGCTCATTGTGGGCGGGGCACTGTACTAAATACTTGGGAGAATATAACAATAAGCAGACACATTCTGGCCTCCTTTCCCCTCCTCATGGCAACTACTTCCTGGTAAATTAGACAGTACTGCCAGGATGTGTATGTTCTATTTCCACAATCCAACCAGCTAAACCCCGGCTCTGTCCGCGGTAAGTACTCAAGAAATAACATTGATTGATTGGATCAGAATGTTATGCAAGAAGCAGCCTGGCCTAGTGGATCGATCATGGGCCTGTGAATCAGGGGATATGGGTTCTAATCCCGGCTCTGCGATTTGTCTTCTGTGTAACTTCGGGAAAGTCATTTAATTTCTCTGTGCCTCCGTTTCCTCATCTGTCAAGTAGGAATTCAACACGTGTTCTCCCTCCCTTTAGAATGTGAGTCCCATGTGAGACACGAACTGTGTCTGACTTGATTATCTTGCCTCCAGTTCAGTGTTTGGCCAATTAACAAATACAACAATTCTCATTCTTTTATTATTATTTGTTTTGTTACTATTATTATTAATAATCAGTCAATCAATCAATTGTGTCTATTGAGCACTTACTATGTCCAGAGCACTGTAATAATAATAATAATAATGATGATGGCATTTGTTAAGCACATACTATGTGCCAAGCACTGTTCTAAGTGCTTTGGGGGGATTACAAGATAATCAGGTTGTCCCACGTGGGGCTCACAGTCTTAATTTCCATTGGACAGATGAGGTACCTGAGGCCCAGGGAAGTTAAGTGACTTCCCCAAAGTCACACAGCTGAGAAATGGTAGAGCCAGGATTAGAATCCATGACCTCTGACTCCCAAGCCTGGGCTTTTTCCACTGGGCCACACTGCTTCTCTAATGCTTGGGAGAGTACAATACAAGAGAGTATGCAGGCACCTTCCCTGCCCATGAGGTTATGATCTAGAGGGATTATTATTATTTTTATTATCATTACTATTATTATTGAAGTGGGGACTGGAGAGCATCCCTTGTCTTCTTTCCCCCTTCCCTTCATTCATTGAGAAGCAGCGTGGCTTAGTGGAAAGGGCACGGGCTTGGGAGTCAGAGGTCATGGGTTCTAATCCTGGCTCTGCCACTTGTCAGCTGTGTGACTTTGGGCAAGTCACTCTGTGCCTCAGTTACCTCATCTGTAAAATGGGGATGAAGACTGTGAGCCCCAGGAGGGACAACCTGAAAACCTTGGATCTATCCCAGCACTTAGAACAGTGCTTGGCACATAGAAAGCGTTCGACAAATACAAATACCATAATTATTATTCAATCCTATTTATTGAGAGTTTACTGTGTGCAAAGCACTGTACTAAGCTCTTGGGAGAGTACAGTATAACAATAAATGGACACCATTCCCTGCCCACAATGCGCTAACAGTCTAAGGGGGGAAAGCAGGATTCTCTCGAACAGGAACTTGAATCCTGGACCCTCAGATTAAAAGACTGATGCTCTACTGACTGAACTATCCCAGGTCCTTAAGGCAGCCAATCTCAACATGGTGTAGTGGATAGAGGACTGACCTGAGAGTCAGAAGCTCATAGGTTCTGATCCTGGCTCCACCACTTATCTGCTGTGTGACCTTGGGCAAGTCACTTCACTTCCAAGACCCTAATCAGTGCCTCAGTTACCTCATCTGTAAAATAGAGATTAAGACTGCGAGCCTCACGTAGGACAGGAACTGTGTCCAACCCTATTTGCTTGTATCCACCCAGGGCTTAGTACAGTGCCTGGCACATAGTAAGCGCTCAACAAATACCGTTGTTGTTATTATTATTACTGACTGAGCTATCCCACCTCCTTAAGGCAGCCAGTCCCTTGGCTTGGCTCTCCTGAGGGAGGGAGGGAAAGAGAGATCTAGGGTGGGAGGAAATCGAGAATAGGGCCTTGGGCCTGTAGGAGGTTTTTAGGTTGCTCTTTAGACAGATAACAAAAATGCAGTTGAATCTTCCCTGACTCTCTATGAATCAAACCGAGGGTGGAAGTGCCAACTTGGGTCCCTGAGAGTGGCTTTGTGGTTTCCCCAAACTCTTTAGAGCTTCATTTTCATTGAAATCGCTAAGGATATGTATAATTACAGTAAAGACTTGACAAGGACAAAGCGTTTATTGGCACATTCTTACCCAATAAGGCATATCCTGCTGTGACTGCTGGCTTAATGGCTCTCTTCCCTGCATCTAAGTAGGTGGCTTTGCTTTTATGTGGGAGAATACAAATTTTCAATCAAAAGACTCTCTAGGTGTAACCCAGGGAAATATAGCATAATGTTTCAGAGAGATGGGAACAGCTTTAATGAAAGGAAACATAATTCAAAGGTTACATTGACTCTAACTACCTTTTGCTCTCCTTTCTTTCGTTCTCTTCAGGCTTTCCTTTCTTCCTTTCCTCCTTTAGAGCTTTAATTTTGGCACTGTGTTCTAAACCCGTGCATGGATGCATTTATTTCATTTATAGAGTAATATACACGGGGCTTACTCCACCACCTCTACATAGCCTGAACTAAACGCTTAGTACAGTGCTTGGCACACAGGAAGCACTCAAAAAATACAATGGAATGAAATAGCCTGGTTGGCTGAATTTTTACCTCCCTCCTGCTTCGGCCCCTCGGGGTCAGTGGATGGGGAAATGCGGGGGGGGGGGGGGGGTTATCTGTAAATCACAGTGGATGGGGAAATGGAGGGGTTTTCTGTAAAGGTATCAAAAACTTTGCTAGTCTTTCTGTCAATCAGTCCATCATATTTATTGAGCACTTGCTGTTTGCGGAGCAATCACTCACTCAACCAGTGGTATCTGTTGAGCACTTACTGTAGCTCACTGAAGAGCACTGTACTAATTAGCTGGGAGAGTACAATATAACCATAAAAGGACACATTCCCTGCCCATAATGAGCTTACAGTCTAGAGGGGGATACAGACATTAATATAAATCAATGAAAGATATGTAAATAAGTGCTGTGGGGCTGAGGGAGGGGTGAATTAAGGAGGCAAATCCAAATAATAAGAATAATGATGATGGTATTTGTTAAGCGCTTACTATGTGCCAAGCACTGTTCTAAGTGCTGGGGTAGATACAAGGTCACCAGGTTGATCCACGTGGGGCTCACATTCTTCATCCCCATTTTACAGATGAGGTAACCAATGCACAGAGAAGCTAAGCGACTTGTCCAAAGTCACACAGCTGATGAGTGGTGGAGCCAGGACTAGAACCCATGACCTCTGACTTCCAAGCCCATGCTCTTCCCACTAAGCCATGCCGCTTAAGCCATGCTGCTTCCCAAATGCTAGGGTGAGGCCGTGCTCACCTGTGGTATCTTTCCAGGTAACGATGAAGACATCTTAGTTTTCTTAACGTGTCCTGAGCAGATCATTTCAATTAGAGATGTGAAGGGGGTAGATCCAGACTGTGGAGGATCACAAGGTGGGAGAAGTGAAGAAATCTTTTTCCATTTCATTCCAGGGGGAGGTATATATGGGTCAGGTTACCATTTCCCCTATTAGTTTATTGAATTGGTATCATTAAGGCCCCTGGGACAGGGAGCTTTGTACATTAAGGGTTGCTTGTGAACTATTTTAGCACACTCATTTATAGCTATTTCCCCGTAAGTGTAAGTTTATTGAGTTGGTATTATTGAGGACCCCGGAGCAGAGTTTTGAACATTAAAGATTGGTTTGTTAATTCTTGTGGCACAGTCAATCAATCAATTAATCAATCAGTGGTATTTATTGAGCACTTGGGAGAGTACTGCATAATAGAGTGGGGAGACCCGATCCCTGGCGTCAAGGTGCTTTTAAGTCTCATGGGAGAGACAGAAATTAAAATAAAGGTAAGGGAAGCAAACCAGTAGAAGGATATGGACAGCAGCCCCTTTTCACCCTTCCCTGCCCTCTCCTTGTCTAGGTTCTACTTTCTGGAACTGTACATATCATGATCTTTCTCTTACTCTTTCCTTTCAATAACTGTGGTATTTGTTAAGTGCTTACTATATGCCAAGCACTGTACTGAACAATTGGGTATATGAAAGGTAATCAGATCCCATATGGGGCTCACAGTCTAAGTAGGAGGGAGAACAGTTACTGAATCCCCATTCTGTGGGAACTGAGACACAGAGAGGTTGTCTCTTCTTCTCTTGGACAGTGACCTGTCCAAGGTCACACAGGAGGTACGGGTCAGAGGCGGGATTAAAACCCAGGTCCTTTGACTCCCAGGCCCAAGTTCTTTCCACTAGGCCACACTGCTTCTCTTTTTCCCCATCTCTTTTCATGATGTTTCTTTCTTGTCCTGTGAGCTGACTGAGTGACTCTTTCGCCCCATCCTCCCCAAGGCTTTGTTGGAATTTCACCAGGTACGGCCCAGGGAATCAGAAGACCTAGGTTTCTAATTCAATAAATGGGATTTTTTGAGTGTTTCCTGAGTGCAGAGAAATTTACTAAGTGTTGGATGGAGTACAGTACAATAGACTTGGTTCTGCCACTTACCTGCTGACTAACCTTAGGTAACTCCCTTGATTTCTCCTTGCCTTAGTTTCCCCATCTATGAAATGAGGGTTAAATACCAGTTCTTCCTCCTACTCAGACTGTGAGCCCCATGAGGAACAGGGATTGTGGCTACCCCAGCATTCAGATCAGTCCTTAATACACTGTAAAAGTTTAACCAAATATTATTGTTATTATTATTATTATTATTATTGCTATAATTAGAGAAGCCGTGTGGCAGAGTGGATAGAGCACAGACACGGGAGTCAGAAGGAACTGGATTCTAATGCCGGCTCTGCCACGTCTTCCGTGTGACCTTGGGCAAGTCACTTTACTTGAGCAGCGTGGCTTAGGGGAAAGAGCCCGGGCTTGGGAGACAGAGGTCATGGGTTCGAATCCCGGCTCTGCCACTTGTCAGCTGTGTGACTGTGGGCAAGTCACTTCACTTCTCTGTGCCTCAGTGACCTCATCTGGAAAATGGGGATTAAGACTGTGAGCCCCACGAGGGACAACCTGATTCCCCTATGTCTACCCCAGCGCTTAGAACAGTGCTCGGCACATAGTAAGCGCTTAACAAATACCAACATTATTATTATTATTATTAAAATGGGGATTAAGACTGTGAGCCTCACGTGGGACAACCTGATGACCCTTTATCTACCCTAGCGCTTAGAACAGTGCTCTGCACATAATAAGCGCTTACAAATACCAACATTATTATTATTATTCTCTGGACCTCAGTTACCTCATCTATAAAATGGGGATTAAGTGCATGAGCTCCACACAGGACAGAAACTGTGTCCAACCTGATTAACTTGTATGTACCCCAGAGCTTAGAACAGTGCATGGCAAATAGTTATCGCTTAATAAGCACAATAATAATAACACTGATAATAATAATTAATATCAGTATTATTATGTATGATGTACTGACTTCCTCTTTCTTCCAGGACTTAATCTGTACCTTAACTTGCTAGAGCCCAGAACTGGGAACTGTTGAAAGGATCTCAAGAACTTGTTCCAGAGGCCTGGCTCCTCTTGCAACAGCCCTGGCACCTCTGAGGCTCTCCTCAGCCCGGGAACCTCTGAAGCTCTTTTCAGCCCAGTCACCCCTGGGAACAGGTTGGACACCGCTGAGGCTCCCCTCAGCATGGGCACTGTAGAGGCACTCCTCAGCTTGGGCACATCTGAAACTGTCCCACCTTGGCACCTCTGAGGCTTTCCGCAGCATGGCGCTTCTGAGGAAAGCTCTGGTATATTTTGGATATGAGAGATGCTAAGCAGGCCTCTTGTGGACTGGGAGAGTTGGATCAGTCACAGGGCTGCACTGAAGCGGGTCTGGTGAGAAGGTTCGTACTATACCCTACCCTCCCGAAGCCTTCTCTCCCATTCCCTCTACTCTGACACCTCCAGGAAGGACCCATGGATCTAACCCCAATTTTCAGTGGCCTGACACCTCTGCTGAAGCAGCGTGGCTCAGTGGAAAGAGCACGGGCTTTGGAGTCAGAGGTCATGGGTTCGAATCCCGGCTCAGCCACTTGTCAGCTGTGTGACTTTGGGCAAGTCACTTCACTTCTCGGTGCCTCAGTTACCTCATCTGTAAAATGGGGATGAAGACTGTGAGGCCCACGTGGGACAACCGGATTCCCCTGTGTCTACCCCAGCGCTTAGAACAGTGCTCGGCACATAGTAAGCGCTTAACAAATGCCAACATTATTATTATTATTCTCTTGCTTCAGTTCTTCAGCTGAAAAATGGGGATTCAACACATGTTCTCCCTGCTACATAGGCTGTGAGCCCAATGTAGGTCCTCATTATCTCGTATCTGCCCCAGCACTTAGTAATAATAATAATATTATTATTACTCCGTCTCCCAAGCCCAGGTTCTTTCCACTGAGCCACAGATCAAATTGTTATTATAATTATCTTAAGATAATACTGCTATCTGGGCTGGCCAATAATAATGATACAAATAATAATAATAGTATTTGTTGAGTACTTATTATGTGCCAATCACTGTACTAAGCACTGAGGTAGATGCAAGACAATCAGATTGGACACAGTTCTTGTCCCACAAGGGGCTCACAGTCCAAGTGGGAGGGAGAACAGATATTGAATCTCCATTTTACAGCTGAGGAAACTGATGCACAGAGAAGTTAAGTGATTTGCCCAAGGTCTTACAGCAGGCAAGTGGAAGAGCCAGAATTAGAAGCCAGGTCCTCATGCTCTTTCTGCTAGGATGTGCTGGTTCCCAATGAAATTAAAAGGGACAGAACATCCAAGTCTGAGTGTGTGAATGGAAAGTGAATAAACAAAAACATATTTGAGGGTATAAGTAACTTTCTCTCTCTCATTATAAATAGGCTAGATATTCCCCAAACATAAACATGAACTTTTCTTAGGAGTTCCAACAGCTCAGTGCATCTCTTTTTCTTTATCCTGCAACTCACAAGTTTCTTTTCCGAGTCTAAAGTGCCAGCCCCTGCGCCATATATGTATAGGTCAGTTTCTAAAGTGTATACTGAGCACTATCTATGCTGACCACTGTACTAAATACTCATGAGAGTACAGTACACGGAAAAGACAGTTGCCATAAGTACGCACGAGAGTAAAGTACAGAGAAAGACAGTTGCCACCTTTAAGAACCTTACCATCTAATGTCTGCACCTTCAGATGAAACTAAGGTGGGGTTCGTTCTTTAGAATGGCTCATTTTTTACTTCCTGATTGGCCTGGAGCGGTGATTTTCATTTTGAGTGGCAGCTCTAGAGCCTGCTGGGCTACAGAGGTTCAGCGTGGCTCAGTGGAAAGAACCTGGACTTCGGAGTCAGAGGTCATGGGTTCGACCCCAGCTCTGCCACTTGTCAGCTGTGTGACTGTGGGCAAGTCACTTCACTTCTCTGTGCCTCAGTTACCTCATCTGTAAAATGGGGATTAACCGTGAGCCTCACGTGGGACAACCTGATAACGCTGCATCTACCCCAGCACCTAGTAAGCGCTTAATTCCAACATTATTATACCTTCTCAATATTCTTTGCTTCTTTTTATTTTGTAACTAAGGATCACCGCTTTCCAACTTTTTCCACTGATGACTTGGGACAGACGAAATCCCAGGGTCTATTGTGTGTAGGACCAAGGGCGCTCTTTTCTCTTTTTTGGTGGGGAAATCATCGACTCTTCCCTTTCCAGTCACCAGATGGCAACCAAGTAACAGAAGAGTTTATTTTCCTCCTCTGATGTCTGAAGATGACTTTTTCCTCTTCTCTCCCTTGAGACTTCTCAGAGAACGGCGATGATGATATTTTTCACATTTGAACTTCAGATTGGAATAGTAGTAGACTGGTGCCTTTGAGAAATGCCCGTCCTCATCAATGCCTTTGAGCGGCGAGCTCCAGAACAGCTCCGAAATTTGATTTTGGACAGCATCTGCTGTCGTGTGCCTCAATCGCACTATAAATAGGGTTGTTAAAAAGTTTCCCTGACTGTCCTTAATGAAGCTGCATGTGCCAGCGTTGTTGCTTGCTGTTGGCTTTTGAGCATCGGCTTCACTTCGGAGAACGACACAGCCCTGCTTGAAAATAGCCAGAGTTGAGGATTGAATGGCAAGGTAAAGGAATTGACCTCAGTGAATTCTAAGGAACAGCAAGGAGAAATCCTGGAGAAAAAGGAAAATGTTTAACCTTGGGGAAGGAGGGCATCAGGAAGGAAGAGGTCCCTTCTCAGATCTGACAGACAATTGTTCTCTCCCCTTTCAGAGCCTTATTGAAGGGACATCTCCTCCAAGAGGCCTTCCTTGACCAAACCCTCTTTTCCTCTTCTCCCTCGCCCTTCTGGGCACCCTGACTTGTTCCCTTCATTCGTCTCCCCCCCAACACAGCACCTATGTGCATATCTGTAATTTATTTATTTATTTTAATGCCTGTCTCCTCCTCTAGACTGTAAGCTTGTTTTGAGCAGGGAATGTATTTGTTTATTGTTGTACTAAACTCTCCCAAGTCCTAGGTACAGTACTCTGCACACAGTAAGCGCTCAATAAATATGAATGAATGAATAAATCCCAGAATGCCCCACGGTCAAGGCCAGCTCCATTCAGTTCAGCGCCTCCAGGGCTTAGTACAGTGCCTGGCACATAGTAAGCACTTAACAAATACCATAATTAGTATTAACTAGTACATGAAGTAGCTTTTGCCCCAGGGAGCTGCACAGGGGCAACCAAATGGGGCACTACAAAGATGGCAGCCTCCTGGCCATTCCCAAAGATAGTTGCACAACTACCTTTCTCAAAGATGGTGGCTGGCTCTGGGGCCCTTCTCACAGATGGCCATTGCCTGGCTTCTCTCCGAGATGGTCACATCACTGCCCTATTCAAAGATGGAGGCAGGACAGAGCTGATTAATAATGTTGGTATTTGTTAAGCGCTTACTATGTGCAGAGCACTGTTCTAAGCACTGGGGGAGATACAGGATCATCAGGTTGTCCCACGTGAGGCTCACAGTCTTAATCCCCATTTTCCAGATGAAGTAACTGAAGCACAGAGAAGTGAAGTGACTTGCCCACAGTCACACAGCTGACAAGGGGCAGAACTGGGACTCAAACTCATGACCTCTGACTCCCAAGCCCAGGCTCTTTCCACTAAGCCACGCTGCTTCTCTGGTGAGGTGAGGTGTAAATCAGGAGTTTCACCCAAGACCTTCCTGGGGTGCTTATACAAAGTGAGGCTAAGGGGGAGGTGGTGACTGTGTGCAGAGCACTGTATTAAGCACTTGGGAAAGCATTATATAGCCGTAAACAGGCACATTCCCTGCCCACACAAACTCTTGCCTATGGCAGCACTCTCTTATGTTGCTTGGGCATAAAATTTGATTTGATGGAGTTACGTGGAGGGTTAGGGAGCGATTCTTTTGGGTCTACTTCAGGGTGCCAGAGGCCGGCACCATACTCTGCTCTAGCCATGAAATACTCATGGTTAGACAGGCAGTAATGTGGACAGGCAGTGGACAGGCAGTAATGTGGGTGACTCAATTTCTTCATCTATAAAGTAATGATTAAATCCCTGTTCCCTCTGTTAGACTGTAAGCCTCATCTGGGCAAGAGATTTTATCCCATCTTTTTGGGTCTACCCCAGAATTACTTAGCATGGTGTTTAGAACATAGTAACTGCTTAACAAATATCGCAATCATTGCATCGTGATCATCATCGTTATTAATTATTATTATTATTCGCACAATCATCGTATCGTGTCAGTAGAAACGTCTACTCTGGAATCAGATTGCTGCTCGTCCAATGCAGAGGTTCAGAGGATGGGTATTTTGGTGCCTCTTCACATGAAAACCTCAAGAAGCTCCATTTTTTCCCTTTCCAACTCAGCCCGTCTCCAAGGTTGTAAGGAAGTCCCTTGACATTCATTCATTCATATTTATTGAGTGCTTATTGTGTGCAGAGCACTGTACTAAGTGCTTTGGAAATACAATTCAGCAATAGAGACAATCCCTGCCCACAGGGGGCTGTCTCTGAATCTGAATCTTCATTAATTCACTCGTATTTATTGAGTGCTTACTATGTGCAGAGCACTATACTAAGCGTAAAACTGTTGTCCATCATGATAGACCATCTCTGGAGCGACTACACAAGCTGGATGGAGGAATAAGCTCTAGGGAAACTTCAGTTACCTCACAGCCACCACCGCCACCTCCCTCCCTCCCTCTCCAGAGGTAGTCGATCATTTGTATTTATAGAGTGCTTACTGTGTGCAGAACACTGTGCTATGCCCTTGGGACCTTAAGGCCCGGTCCAGTGTTCTGCACCGTAGTAGGTGTTCAATAAGTACTGTCTCCCTTTAAGCCACTCCTTCCCACAACTTTTCCATCTCAGTCAATAGCAGTACCACCTTCCCCATTCCAGAAGCCTGCAACCTTGATGCCATCATCGACTTTTCGCTATCGTTCACGCCACTCACCTCTGTATCTCTGCAATTTATTTATTGCTATTGTTCTTGTCTGTCCGTCTCCCCCGATTAGACTGTAAGCCTGTCAAAGGGCAGGGACTGTCTTTATCTGTTACCGATTTGTACATTCCAAGCGCTTAGTACAGTGCTTTGCACATAGTAAGCGCTCAATAAATACTATTGAATGAATGAATGAATGAATGCATCCCCTTGGGTAAGTCTCTTTGCCTCACTTTCCACTTCTGTAAAACAAGACAAGATACCTGCTCTTCTTCCATCTTAAATTGTGAGCCCCATGTAGTACGGATGATGGTAATTGTGATATTTCTTAAGCACTTACTATGTACCAAGCACTGTTCTAGGTGCTGGGGTAGATACAAGGTAATTGGGTTGGACGCAGTCCCTGTCCCACATGGGGCTCACAGTCTTAACCTCCATTTTACAGATGAGGGAACTGAGGCCCAGAGAAGTGAAGTGACTTGCCCTAGTTCACACAGCAGACAAGTGGCGGAGCTGGGATTAGAACCCACGTCCTCTGACTCCCAGGACCATGCTCTTTCCACTAGAACATGCATTCTGTCCGATCTGATTATCTCATATCCACCTTAGCATTTAGCACAGTGCTTGACACATAGTAAGCACTAACTGTATACTATCATTTTAGATAAAGAGTGTGTTGTAAGGAACTGTGAGTGAGAACCTACCAATCTGTACCTTCTCTCTCAGATCAGGGAGTGAAATAATTGTGAATTACTCCAGATGCCTATTGGTGGTTCCAAATTTAAGAGTCAAGGGATGGTGGTAGCAAACTTTGGGGGTCAGTCTCGAGGTGCACAGCCTGAACTATAGGCACACTGCTGTGAGTAGAGAAGCAGCGTGGCTCAGTGGAAAGAGCACGGGCTTTGGAGTCAGGGCTCATGAGTTCGAATCCCGGCTCTGCCACTTGTCGGCTGTGTGACTGTGGGCAAGTCACTTAACTTCTCTGTGCCTCAGTTCCCTCATCTGTAAAATGGGGATTAAGACTGTGAGCCCCACGTGGGACAACCTGATTCCCCTATGTCTACCCCAGCGCTTAGAACAGTGCTCGGCACATAGTAAGAGCTTAACAAATACCAACATTATTATTATTATTATCTAGTTCCTGGGTATCTGACCTCAAAAGTGGCGGTAATAATGATAAGGATAATTGTGGTATTTGTAAAAAGCTTACTATGTGCCAGGCACCTTATTAAGTGCTGGAGTGGTTACAAGCAAATCAGGTCGGACACAGTCCCTGTTCCATCTGGGGCTCACAGTCCTAATCCCCATTTTACAGATGAGGTAACTGAGGCCCAGAGAAGTGAAGTGACTTGTCCAAGGTCACACGGCAGACAAGTGGTGGAGCCAGAAGTAGAACCCAAGTCCTTCTGACTCCCAAGCCAGTACTCTATCCACTGGGCCTCAGTTTCTCCAAGTTTTCTGCTCCTCAGTTGGAGACAGAATAATGACTGGAAGGACCGTGGGTTTGAGCCAATAAGAATGTTGTCAGTCATATTTGTTGAGCATTTACTGCATGCAGAACACTGTATTAAGTGCCTGGGAGAGCATAATATAAAAGAGTTGGTAGAAGTGTTCCCTGCCCATAAAGAGATTACAGTCTAGTGGGGAAGATGGACATGAATATAAATAAACACATTTTGGATATGTACATTTTGCACATACGAGGGAGGGGTGAATAAAGGGTGCAAATCCAAGGGAAAGGGTGACAAAGAAGGGCGTGGGAGAAGAGGAAATGAGGGTTTGGTCAGGGGAGGCCTCTTGGAGGAGATGTGTCTTCAATAAAGTCTTTGAAGGTGAAGAGAGAGAGAGAGAGATGTTTATGGGCTCATATTCAGGGCTCAAGACCTGGTATCACAAACACTTAGTACAGTGCTTTGCACATAGTAAGTGCTCAGTAAATGCAATTGAATGAATGAATGCCATCCAACCTGCAAAGAGTAAGGGTCAAGCACTAATAAGGCATCAGCTATTGTGCTGATAGTAATTTTTTCAGTCTTTTGCCTGGAACACTATTTGTTTAGGCAAAGCCGCCTTGTTTACTGATTTCTTGACTTCTCCAGCAAAACACTTCAGATGCACTTCTATCAATATCAAAGGACATTTTTAAACCTCAATAGAAGAGAATCTTAATAAAAATCTGTAAGCACTGATTTTTTTCTGTATTTCATTTCTTCAGAATTCCTTTTAGAGGTAAAAACTCCTGTTTCAGGGATTCTGGCCCAGGGTCTATCTCTAGATTTAATACACAAAATAGCACAGGGAGAGGCAGGTGGAGATAAGGAAAGGTAGAGAAAAAGAAGGGTGGCTGTGGAGAAGATCTCTCATTTATTTTTGAAGTGGACTCTCTCCTTCTTTCATTTCCGCTTCTTTCCCCCTACCTAGAGCTGCGTTTTTGGATGGTTTTCTGATATGGTTCAGGAGAAGCTTTCCAATTTCATCTCATTTTCTCTAGCTGATGTTTCTCCTTTCTTCACTTGGGGTTGTTTATTCCGAACCGGGAATTCATGGAATCCACCCATGGTAGTGGCAGATAGGAAACCGGGAGAAGCAGTGTGGTCTAGTGGCTAGACCGTCGGCCTGGGAGTCAGAAAGACCTGGGTTCTCATCGGCTCTGCCACTTGTTTGCTGTATGATCTTGGGCAAGTCACTTGACATAGTGACTAGAGCACAGACCTGGAAGTCAGAAGGTCATGGGATCTAATTCCGGCTCTGCCACTTGTCTGCTGTGTGACCTTGGGCAAGTCATTTCACTTCTCTGGGCCTCAGTTCCCTCATTTGTAAAATGGGGATCAAGACTGTGAACCCCACATGGGAAAGGGATTGTGTCCAACTCAATTTGTGTATATCCACCCCAGCGCTTAGAATGGTGTCTGGCACACTGTAAGCACTTAACAAATATCATAATAATTATTACTATTATTACTTCGCTTCTTTGTGCCTCAGTTACCTCATCTGTAAAGTGAGGATTAAGACTGTGAGCTTCATGTAGGACATGGACTATGTCCAACCCAGTTAGCTTGTATCAACTCCAGTGCTTAGTCCAGTGCCTGGGACACAGTAAATGCTTAATAAAAATCATAAAACAAATTTCAGCCCAACTTCACCTCCTTAAAGAGAAAGAACCTTGAACAAGGACTCTGGGTTTCTCACTTGACAGTGAGTCTTTGTGGAGAAGCCACAGGGTTGAAATCTAGGGACAATAAGCCCTAATTTGCACTCTTGATGTCAATTATTATCATTATCATTATCATCATTATGGCATTTGTTTAGCACTTTCTATGTGCCAAGCACTATTCTAGGCCCTGGAGTAGATATGAATTAACTTGTCCCTGTCCCACAAGGAGCTCACAGTCAAAGAGGGAGGAAGAACAGGCATTGGGGAGTCACCATTTTACAAAAGAGGAAACTAAAGCACAGAGAAGTTAAGTGACTTAGCTAGGGATACAAGAGAGCAGCGAGGCCTAATGAAAAAAACATGGGCCTGGGAGCTAGGGGACCTGGATTCAAATCCCAACTCTACCACTTATCATGGCTGCTGGGTGACCATGGTCAAGCCACTTCACTTCTTTATACCTCAGTTTCATCATCTGTGAAAGGGGGCTTCAGTGCCCGTTCTCCTTCCATCTTAGACTAGGAGCCCCGTGTGGGTCAGGTACTATGTTAGATCTGATTTCCTGGTATCTACCCAACGCTTAGTACAGTGCTTGGCACATGGTAAGTGCTTAACAAATTCCACAATTATTATTATTATTATTACTGAAGCAAGAAACGCAGCCCCTGCCCTCTGAGAGGGTAATGATGTCCTCGGCCACCTTTCACTTTCAGTCTGGAATGATCCGAAGCTGCCATCAGAAACCCAGGCCCACGGCTGGTTTCCGCCCTCTCAGTCCTTCATTAGCTTCTTGTGGGTTGGACCCTGAAGTAATAAAACTATTTATTAAGCTCTAACTTTGTGCAGAATGCTATATTAAGGACTGGGAAAGAGTATACAGGTGGAAATTAGATATGGAATCTGTGTCTGGAAGGGCTCACCATCTACCTAAACTGTAAACTCCGTAAGGGCAGAGAACATGTCCACTAATTCTACTCTCCCAATGTGTTGAGTAGGGTGCTGTGCATATAGTAAATGCTCAGTAAATACCACCGAATATCTTGTTCTTTGGCCGTACTTTCCCAAGTGCTTAGAGCAATGGGAACCCGAAGAATCCTCAGTAGATACTGCTTCCCTGAATCTGCAGGCCCTTTTTCCAGGTGCTCCGTGACTAAGTAACAGGCCATTGTACCGCACCAGTCCTCTGACACCAAAGCCAGCTGGGATCTTTTCTGCTGGGACCCTTTCCTGGGTTGTGAGTCCTCTGCTGCTCAATCTCCAAAGCTTCCTGCCTTCCTACTGTCGGTCTCATTTTCCAGGTGTAATGAACCTTCTAAAGCTGCTGCACTTCTCATTTTCGGTTCTGAACCATTCTTTTTATTCCTCTGGGTGATTCAAATGACAACTTGATAGAAAAGGAAGCATTTGGAGCTATTGTGGATAGTGTTTTCTGATTTCTTTCTCTAATAGATAGATATGCAGCGTGTGTGTCTGTGTGAGTGTGTGTGATTTTTTTCAAAACTGCCATTTAATCAGAGCAAAAGCTTATGCTCAGAAATAGAAGCAATTTGAAAGGAGAGGCTTAGAGTCTTCTGCGCAAAAGATTTCCTTAGTAGCTAACTCTTACGGTTCCAGGTGGATGAGAGTGAAAATCGAAGAAGGGTCAAATGTCTCTTTTTCCCCTTCCTCAATCAGTCGATCGACGATATTCACTGAGTTGGTAGACAAGATCCCTCCCCTCAAGGATCTTATAGTTTACAGGGAGAGACAGACATTAAAAGAAATTACAGATCAGGGAAAAGGTCGAGTGTTAAGGATTTGTACGTAAGTCCTGTGATGCTGGGGTGAGTGCCAAAGTGCTTAAGGGGTACACAGCCATTAAGTGATGCTGGAAATAGACAACAAAAGAAAAATGGAGTCAGTAATCCACTAAAGCAAAATAATATGGGAAATTTTGAAGAGGAAAAGCTTATGTTTTTTGAAGTTGGCAAAGAAGTGTTCCCTAGGAAGGGTGATCAGTGACAGTGCTCAAAATACTGGGTACAAAGAGACACATGTAATGTCCCATGTGTGTTATGTCAAGCACGCAGAAAAGTGTAATGACACTACTTAGGAGGCAGTGTGGTCCCTTGGAAATAATAATAGCAATTATGGTATTTTTTAAGTGCTTACTATGTGCCAGGCACCGAATTAAGTGCTGGGGTGGATACGAACAAGTAGGGTTGGATATAGCCCCTTTCCCACGTGGGGTTCACAGTTACAGATGAGGTAACTGAGGCACAGAGAGTGAAGTGAATTGCCCAAGGTCACACAGCAGACAAGTGGTGGAGCTGGCATTAGAACATGTAACCTTCTGACATCCAGGTCCGTGCTCTATCCACTCTATGTGACTAGGAGTCAAGAGACTGGGTTTGAGCCCTAGCTCTGCCACTGGTCTGCTGGGTGAGCTTGGGCAATTCACAACCTCTCTGGACCTCAGTATCCTCATCAATAAAATGACATTGATATAGGCTGTGAGGCAGGGATTGGGTCAGATCTCATGATCTAGTAATTCCCTTAGTGCTGAGTTCCTACAAGAGCTCAATAAGTGCCATAAGTATTCTACCCAACACTCTGCAGAGGTCCATCTGGGTCTGCCCAATCTAAGAGGGTATCTCCTTGGGGCGGAGGGGCAAGGAGAGGCATCCTCCATTTGCTCCAAGCCATTTTATTCCCTTTCCAAGTCCCTCTGGATGCAGGTGCTGCTTCTGAGTTATGGAACCCGACAGTAGAATCCAAGGAGGGAGGCAAGGCACTTAAAACAAAGAACACTGGTTTTAAAAGGGCCAGTATGGAATCCATACTAGACAGAAGACTGACCAACTGAAAACCAGGCTATCCAGTATTCAACCAGACACATGACCATCCTATTCCCAAGTCAGTAGAGTGATAAATAATAATAATTGTGGTATCTGTTAAGTGCTTACTATGTGCCAGGAACTGTACTAAGTGCTGGGGTAGATATGAAATAATTGGGTTGGACACAGTCCTGTCCCATATAGGGCTCATAGTCTTAATCCCCATTTTCCAGATGAGGTAACTGAGGCCTAGAGAAGTGAAGTGACTGGCCCAAGATCACACCGCAGATAAGTGATAGAGGTGGAATTAGAACCGAGGTCCTTCTGACTTGCAAAACAATGATCTAACCACTAGGTTACGCTGCTTCTCACTAAGCAGGAAGAGGAAGGAGAGTAAAGGGAGTGGACAGGTAGGAGAAGAAGGAGGACTGTGTGATACAGAATGGGATTTGGAGACTATTGGACTTCTGTAAGAGGCGCCCATGGAGATATCCTTTAATATTCCGACTCTGAGATGAAAGAGCTTTTCACCCATCCCATCCATCTCCCATCATGAGCCTCCCCTCCTTCCAACAGGAAGTGTTCCACCCTGGGGATGAGTAGGGAGAGTTGAAGCAGGAGAATAATGTCAACAGAAAACACTTTCGTCTATTTCTCCCTTTAGTCCACTTTAGTAAGAGCGCCCGACTTGAGCATTGACACCCTTGACCTTAGGCACCACAGCAACACAACAGCTGCAAAAGCAGGAATAACACAGCATTTATTGGCGCTAGCTGGGAGGTTAGTATATCTTCTAAACCAGGAGAAATAAGATATAGATTTGGTCATCCGGACCACGATTTGAACAGGGTAGCTTATCTTCTCATTTCCCCAACCCGTCTTTTTTTGTGTTTGGGAAGATGCAGGGAGGGAATCTTCTCTTCTTAAAGGACAGAGTTGTTTAGTTCTCCCTGGGGATTCCTGGAAATTTTAAGGTTGGGATTTTCATATGAGTCTTTGGGGATGAAAATGAACCGGATGATGAGCTTTGATCTCTTGTCATTTCAGATTAACACTGAAATGCTAGATGTAGGAGAGATGTCAAATGGGGCGGCAGAAAATGTGGTTATCTCCAAACAGAGGAAGCTCAGATTAACAAATTTCATCTCCAGTAATATTTATTGAGCGCTGAGTGAAAACTCTCCATTCTGATGCAGTAAGTGTTCAAAGCCTCCCAGAATAAATCTGTATTAAATGAAAAATAAATCAATTGTCACGGCAGTATGGGGTAGAACATTTACAGCTGAAGTAAGACAGAGAAAAGCATTCCCTCTTTTCCTCCCTCCTCATCACCTCTTATTATCAAGAAGTTTCCTAACCACGCGATGAGGAGTCTGCTGCGGAATGTAAATCAGGTGAGAGGTGAGGGAATCTCTCTGTCGGAGACCAGATTCCCGAAGAACTATTATTCTGACATGTAACGTGGCTTGTCAGCAGGAGGGCATAACCTTCCTTCTTTGAGGGATGGGGAGAATTGAGCTCCCCTAGAATTGGGTATTCTCAGAACACCGCTAGATTCTCCCATCTCAAATCAGTCTTTGAACAGTGACGTAGCCTTTCAGGGGCTGAGAGTCCTAATTCCTCGTGGGCCACTGACTCACAGTGTGACTTGGTAGAAGTCACCGTCTTAGGCTCAGACTAACACATCCTTTGTTGCTGGAGGATCTTTTTGAAGGTCCCTAACAGAAGAGAGTGATGGTTTTGGGGGAGAATAGAATGAGGTGGGGGTGGGGCCTGTAATAACAGGGCTTTGGGGAGGAAGGAATGAAAAAGGCTGAAAGAGAGTACAGCTAAGACAGAGTCAGAAATAAAGGAAGATAAAGGCATGGTCTGAGAGGGTCAGTTAGTCAATTGTATTTACTGTCTTCATTCATTGATTCATTTAATAATATATATTGAGTGCTTACTATGTGCAGAGCACTGTACTAAGCACTTGAAATGTACAATACGGCAACAGTTAGAGACAATCCCTGCCCAATGGTGAGCTCACAGTCTAAATGGGGAAGACGGACAGCAAAGCCAAACAGAACAAAGCAAAAACAAGACAACATCATCAAGATAAATAGAATCAAGGGGATGTACACCTCATTAACAAAATAAATAGGGTAATAAATAATATATACAAATATTATATGCAAATGAGCACAGTGCTGATGAGAGGGGAAGGGGGACAAGCCGGGGGGCGGGGGGGAGGAGAGGGAAAGGAGGGGGCTCAGTCTGGTTTTCAGAGCACTGCACTAAGCACTTGGAAGAGTACAATATAACAGACACAGTCCCTGCCCATAACAAACTTACAGTCTAGAAGGGGAGACAGACATTAATATAAATAAATGACGGATATGTATGTAAGTGCTATTGGGGTGGGAGTGGGGTTGAATGAAGGGAGCAAGTCAGGGTGACACAGAAGGGAGCTGAAGGAAAGGAAGAGAGGGCTTAGTTAGGGCAGGCCTCTTGAAGGAGATGGGCCTTCAGTAAGGCTTTGAAGTGGGGGAAGAGTAATTGTCTGGCAAGAGAGGTGGACCCAGAAAGAGGGCTGTAGGGACAAAGGTGATAGAAAAGCACGCATGTGCACATACACACACATACATGCATGCGCACACACACAAACACACACACAGTCCCCTGCCCCCTCCGGCCCCCTCGAGCACCACTCCTCTGACCTTCTCCCTGCCCTTATGTAGTTCCAGCCATGCTGGGAATGTCCAGAAAATAGCTGAGTAGCCAAGGTAGCTACATCATCATCATCATCAGTAATAATAATGGTGGTATTTGTTAAGCGCTTACTATGTGCAAAGCACTGTTCTAGGCGCTGAGGGGGAAACAAGGTGATCAGGTTGTCCCGCGTGGAGCTCACAGTTTTAATCCCCATTTTCCAGATGAGGTAACTGAGGCCCAGAGAAGTTATGTGACTTGCCCAAAGTCACACAACTGGCAAGCTGCGGATCCGGGATTAGAACCCACGACCTCTGACTTCCAAGCCCGGGCTCTTTCCACTGAGCCATGCTGCTTCTCTAATATCAGTGATATTTATTGAGCGCTTACTAGATGCAGAGCTCCGTATTAAACGATTGGGAGAGTATGATACAACGAAGCTGGAAGACACGTCCTCTGCCCACGACAAGCTTACCGCCTCATGGCCCTATATAGCAGAATAGGAATCTGCAGAACTTCTCTTCCTCTTTCTTCACTTTCTCCATTAGCTGCTACATCCCTGGATGAAAGCAAGACTTTAAGCAGCAGCTTAATCCGGGACAGTTGACCCCTTTGTTAGAAGACGTGTCCATGTTGCACTTCACCTCAAGGAATGTTTGATCATTATGTTTAACATCCATAGCTGGGATTTTCAGCAAATCCCCCTTGGAAGGGATTTTAATAATTAGTTACTCTCTAAATCCACGCATCACTGGTTAAATGTTCTGAATTTTGGGACGCATTCAAGATGAAAAGAGGGATTTCTTATATGCGGCCCACATCCAATCTGGGTGTCTGTGGTATTTAATTTCTTCAGGGATAAGTCAATTTGAAAAAGAGAGCTCATCAGAAACTAAAGACTATTTTTTTAACTTTGTCAGGAGAGAGTTAAAATGGACAGGATCTCATTTCTGTCCCTCAAGAAAAGGGCTTGTAAAAAACCCTAAGGAAATCCCCATGTAAAGAGGACTCCTTTCCCAGACCCCTGCAAGGCTTAAAGAACATACACAATATATACAGTTCATTTCCTCCAGGAGGGCTAGGGGCGGAAGCCTAGAAGATCCACACAGATGGGGAAACTGGGAATTTCTGGCAAGCAGCAACTATTTAGGGAGCGTCTAGGCTGATGGTATATTCTCCAGAGGTCTCCCATTAAACATCATCCTGACGAATGGGAAGTAGCAGTCCTGAGAAAATCTAGGCAAGAAAGCCCATACCATGTAGAGTTTTCTAGAAAAGGACACCATCCTTAGATTGGATATTGTTCGGTCATGGAAATGATTAACTTTAAATACAATTAGAAAATACGTTCTAATAAGCGGGACTAGCAGTTCGAATTTGTCCTCCTACACACATGTATCCAAGTGGATACGCTGTGTACTCACTAATAAAAAAGGTCAGTCATCATGTCCCTTCAGAGTGACTGGTGCCTGGCCTAGTGTTCATTTCATTCTCTGAGCCTTCCTCTTGTCTCTGAGCCAGCTCGTTATTGGACGAAGAGAGCCGAAAGGGGAATAACTACCCTCCGGGAAGTCAAGATCTCTGGCGTTCTAATCCCAGCTTCGAACGGCCTGCAGAATGCTGGGGGAGAAGGGTTAGGCCAGCCCAATTACTAGGTAAAGAGGTAATTCAAATTCATTAGGCGCTTGAGTGATTTCTGATCAAACAGAAGAGAATTACGTGCATTGTGAAAAATCAAAGAATGCCAGAAAAAAAGAAAACACGGAGGAGATAAAGAGATCAACGTTCGCCTTCTCCTGGGAAGGAGAGAAAGGATATTAATAATTTGCTTGAGCTTTTGATTTTGGCGACTGTCTCTGAAATGAACAATCTGTTCACTGTTGGATAAGGATTTGCCAAATGGAGTTCACCAATCGACCCCAGATAAGCAGCTCCACATGCCTCAAGGTTCTTTCTGCTGCTCGGGTGGGGGCTCTCACTGGGGCCGACTCTGGATGTGAATTCCGATTCATTTAGCGGTGGGTAGTGTTTCGATAAGGAAGAAGATACTTCAGCCGATCTAGGTATTATGATTCCAGAGACTCTGGAGAATTTAGGAGGCCTGCAGATGACCATCAACCCTGATAAACAGGAGCACTGATTTCCAGGGGTTGGACTCGAGCACGGTGCCAGAACCTCAGGCTGGAAAGAAATGGAATGAAAGTGAAGCTTTAGTGTGAGGATGGTCACTGTTGGACTAGCATGCAGTGGGGATCTCTGTGAGGTGAACCTTCCCCTGGGTTCCAGGGTGGGTGAAGCAGTCAATCATTCAGTCGTATTTATTGAGAGCCTATGGGTGCCGAGCACTGTAGTAAATGCTTGGGATAGTACAATATAACAGAGTTGGTAGACACTTTCCCTGCCCACAAGCAGCATGGCTCAGTGGAAGGAGCATGGGCTTTGGAGTCAGAGGCCATGAGTTCGAATCCCAGCTCTACCACTTGTCAGCTGTGTGACTGTGGGCAAGTCACTTAACTTCTCTGGGCCTCAGTTACCTCATCTGTAAAATGGGGTTTGAGATTGTGAACCCCACGTGGGACAACCTCATTCCTCTGTGTCTACCCCAGCGCTTAGAACAGTGCTCTGCACATAGTAAGCTCTTAACAAATACCAACATCATCATCAGCTTACGTCTTGAGGCGGAAGCAATGCAGGCAAGCAGGCGATTATGCTTCTCTGGCCAGGGAACACTGACTAGCTTGTACCTGTTGGCTCGTGGCATTGGCATCATGGAAGCTCTTTCGCAGGGCTTGGATTATGGGAAGTATTATATTTTCATTTTTGTAATAGTATAATGTTCATCCTCAAGTTGGCTTGAGCCCTCCTTTCCTCTTCTCCCTCTCCCTTTTGTGCGGCCCTGACTTGCTCCCTTCATTCATCCTCCATCCCAGCTCCACAGCACTTAAGTAATATCTGGAATTTATTTATAATAATAATAATGATGGTATTTGTTAAGCACTTACTATGTTCCAAACACTGTTCTAAGCGCTGGGGTAGATACAAGGTAATCGGGTTGCCCCACATGGAGCTCACAGTCTTAATCCCCATTTTACAGCTGAGATAACTGAGACCCAGAGAAGTGAAGTAACTTGCCCAAGTCACACAGCTGACAAGTTGTGGAATCGGGATTAGAACCCTTGATCCAAACCTGTGCTCTTTCCATTAAGCCACACTGTCTCGCACTCTAGACTCCCACTCTCTGTCTCCCACTCTAAACTGTAAGCTCATTGTGTGCAGGGAATTGTGTCGGTTATATTGTAATAATAATAATAATAATGTTGGTATTTGTTAAGCGTTTACTATGTACAGAGCACTGTTCTAAGCACTGGGGGTGATTCAGGGTAATCAGGTTGTCCCACGTGAGGCTCACAGTTAATCTCCATTTTACAGATGAGGTAACTGAGGCACAGAGAAGTTAAGTGACTTGCCCAAGGTCACATAGCTGACAAGTGGCAGAGCTGGGATCGAACCCATGACCTCTGACTCCGAAGCCCACGCTCTTTCCACTGAGCCACGCTGCTTCCCGAGCTTGTACCCTCCCAAGCACAATGCTCTGCACACAGTAAGCGCTCATTAAATACGATTGACTGACTTGAATTTAATTGTCTGGCACCCTTTAGGAAGGTAATATAATGAATCTGCTCATTCTATCACTTCTGACATGCACATATGCCACTTACACATACTCTTTTAGCACTGAAGCTAGGCTCACCTCAATCCAGGTACATTGGTTGGGAGAACAGTTGTCTGGAGAGCTGAAACTGGAAAATCGAAAGAAAGATCAGAGGAAGCATTTTAAGACTAAGGTAAAACAAAGCTTCAGACGATGTTACCTCCCAGGTGAAAATGGAGTCAGTTGATGAGGACTGACCAGCGTGGTGCACTGTGATCAAGAAATGAGCAGCTCTTTTTGAGCAAATGCTTCATAAGGATGAAGAGGCAAAGAGGCAAAAGTGAAAACTGCTCCAGGGGCTGTAAACCTCCAACATGACAACAAAACCAGGAGCAGACTTTCTGTGGATCCAATGTGGCTGGAACTGTGAGTTCTGCATTGACCTTTTTATTACTAGTAGTAGTACTTATTGGATCTTCTCTCACCGCAGATCCTTTTCCCACATCCTCCCCCTAGCCTGAAACTCCCTGTGTGACCTTGGGCAAGTCACTTCACTTCTCTATGCCTCCAGGACATCTTCCCAGACTGAGCCCCCCCTTCCCTCTGCTTCCACCTTCTGCTCTTCCCCCTTCCCCTCCCCTCAGCACGGTGCTCATTTGAATATATTATTTACTATCCTATTTATTTTGTTAATGAGGTGTATATCTCCTTGATTCTATTTATCTTGATGATGTTATCTTGTTTTTGTTTTGTTCTGTTTTGCTTTGCTGTCAGTCTCCCCCATTTAGACTGTGAGCCCATCATTGGGATTGCCTCTATTTGTTGCCGAATTATGCATTCCAAGCGCTTAGTACAGTCTCTGCCCATAGTATGCACTCAATAAATACTATTGAATGAATGAATCTGGGTGGACTCAGGGTGGAAATGTTTAAGGGGGAGAGTCTGTGCTGTTATACCATAACACCATAATGTAGCCACATCCAGGGATGTCAACTCCAGGGGGAGAAGGGAGCAATTTTCCCTGTGGATTTGGGACTGGATGGGTGAAACTGTGGGTTGTGTCCTTTTGGAGCTGAGCAGGCAAGCAGGCTTTGAGGAGAGGGGCCTTTAGGGAGTCTGGACTTTGTTATTATTATTATTGTTTCATCTGTTAAGTGCTTACTATGTCCATTCATTCATTCAATCGTATTTATTGAGTACTTACTGTGTGCAGAGCACTGTACTAAGTGCTTAGAAAGTACAATTGGGCAACAGTGACAATCCCTACCCAACAACGGGTTCACAGCCTAGAAGCCACTTACAGTACTAAGCGCTGGGGTGGAAGCAAGTAAATTGGGTTAGACACAGTCCTTGTCCCAAGTAGGGCTCACAGTCTCAATCCCCATTTTACAGATGAGGTAACTGAGGTCCAGATAAGTGAAGTGACTTGCCCAGCAGATGAGCGGCAAAGCCAAGATTAGAATTTAGGGCCTCTGACTCCCAGGCCCATGCTCTATCCACTACGCCACGCTGCTTCTCCTTCTTCTTTAGGTATGGGGTTTGAGGGGTGGGGCCCTGAGGGGGATGTGGCCGTCAGGGATGGGGCCAGGCCATGAGGGGAAGGACCTTGAGGGACTGTGGTCTTTAGGGGTGGGGTTTGAGGGGTAGGGACTAGGAACTGAGCGGTGGCTGCAGGGTTAGCAGGAGGGATACCTCTCACCGTTGTCAGACTCTGGGGTGATGCCGCGAACCCTTCTCACCCCCAAATTGGGCCCCAGGGTGTTATTGGGATTTGTTTGTGCTCCTAGTTGGGAGCTGGGGAAGCTCCCTCCAGGACCCACTCCTCAAAGCCACAACCTCCAGGCCACACCCCTCAAACCTCGATTCCCAGAAACCACATCTCTGAGGACCCCTCCCCCTCAAGGTCCCACTCCCCCTCAAGGTCCCACTCCTTAAATGCCATCCCTGAAGGCCACACCTCCTCAGATCCTGTCTCCTGGAAGTCATATCCCTCTCAAAGTCATACTCCTCAATCCCCATACGTGAAGGCCACACGCCCTCAAGACCCCACCCCGGCCTAGTGGCAAAAGCACGGGTGGAGAGTCAGAGTTTGTACGTTCTAATCCCGGTTCCCCCACTTATCTGCTGTGTGACCTTGGGCAAGTCATCTAGCTTCTCCATGCCTCAGTCACCTCATCTGTAAAAGGGGATTGAGACTGCGAGCCCCATGTGAGATAGGGATTGTGTCCAACTTGACTACTTCGTGTCTATTCCAGGGCTTAGAACAGTGCTTGGCACATAATAAGCACTTAACAAATACCATAATTATTAATTATTATTTATTAAGGCCTGGCCCCATCCCTGAAGGCCACATCCCCTTTGGGCCTGGGTCACAGTTCACTCTTCCCCAAGAATTGAAAATTGGTGCCTAGGGCCATATCTGAAAAACTGAATGGTGCGATGATGTCTTCTACTATTTTCGATCTCCCGCTGCCAAATCTTCAGGGCTTGGAATCTTGGGGCAGGGGTGGGTTCTTCTGTCAGAGTGCTGTACCAGTCCTGATGCCCATAACCTTCACCACACCACTGATAACGAGACTTGCAGTTCCTCAACGGAGCACATCAGAAAAGCATCCAGAGAAGCATTTCAATAAATTGATGTTTGATCTTTATTGAGCACTGCCTTTGTGCAGAGCCTTGCACTCTGAACTCTTCAAGAAAGAAGTGCTTTTAGCATTTCGGGCCCCCTGCACTCTCTGGTTGGGCCCTCATAAAGACCTTTCAGTCAATCAGTCAAAGTATCCAAAGATGGTATTTACTGAGGGTGTACTGTGTGCAGAGCTTTGTACTAAGTACTTGGGAGAGTGTAATACAGTAAATGTAATACACTAGACGTGATCCCAACCCTTAATAAACTTTCAGACTAATCGGAGAGGTAGACAAAAATTACAGTTAAGGGAAGCAGCAGACCAACTCTGTTTTATTGTACTTTCCCAAGCGCTTAGTCCAGTGCTCTGCACACTCCTACTACAACCCAGTCTGTACACTTCTCTCCTATAATGCCAACCTACTCACCGTACCTTGATCTTATTATTATTATAATAATAATAATAATTTTGGTATTTGTTAAGCACTTACTATGTGCCAAGCATTGTTCTAAGCGCTGGGGAGATACAAGGTAATTAGGTCGTCCCACGTGGGGCTCACAGTCTTAATCCCCATTTTACAGATGAGGTAACTGAGGCCCAGAGAAGTGAAGTGACTTGCCCAAAGTCATGCAGCGGACAAGTGGCGGAGTTGGGATTAGAACCCGTGACCTCTGACTCCCAAGCCCGGGCTCTTTCCACTGAGCCATGCTGCTTCTCCAACTCTATCTTGCCTCCAACTTCTAGCCCAGGTCCTGCCTCTGGCCTGGAACACTCCCTTTTCCTATTTGACAGATATTTAATTATTCTCCCCACCTTTAAAGCCTTACTGAAGGCACATCTCCTCCATGAGGCCTTCCCTGACTAAATTCTCATTTCTTCTTTTCCCGCTACTTCTGCGTCACCCTGACTTGCTTCCTATATTCACCGCCCCCGCCCCCAACCCCGCAACACTTATGTACATATCTGTAATTTATTTCTATTAATGTCTACCTCCCCCTCTAGAGTGTAAACTTGTTGCGGGCAGGGAATGTGTCTGTTATATTGAGTTATACCCTCCCACAGATTGACTAAGAGCTCACTAAATACCACTGATTGATATGTGCTATGGGGCTAGAGGTGGGTTCAGTATCAAAGTGCTTAAGGAGTACAGAGCCAAGTGGAAAGGTATCGCAGAAGGGAGGGTGACTAGCTAGTGGACAGCCGCACTTCTGGAAGCTTTTAGTGCTCACTCTGGCTGCTGGGATGTATTAGGTCTTTTCCCCCGGGGAGTTCGAGAGGCTAATTTGGAAAGGGGTGATTTGCAGGAAGATGGATGTGAAGGGCAACAGGGACACTGTTCTATGAGATCCAGAGGACCCAAACCAGGAATCCATATGTTTCCATTTCCCTAACAGGCCGAGAGAATAAAAAACCTCAGTGCCTAGGGACACTCACCTGCAGAAGTGGCGGAGCAGAAGTAAATCCATAAACACGTAGAAAGCAACTCCTGAACAAACCCGTCTGCATCTGGAAGCCGCATGGTCTATTGGGAAGAGCTCTGGCCTGGGATTCAGAGGACCTGGGTTTTAATTGTAATTCTGCCACTTGCCTGCTTTGACTTCGGGTACACCACTCCACTTCTCTTGGTTTCAAGTTCCTCACCAGCAAAATGGGGATTCAATACCTGCTCTCCCTTCCCCTTAGATGGTAAGCCCCTGTGGGACAGGGACGGTGTCCAACCTGATTATCTTATATCTCAGTGCTTAGTACAGTCTTGGCACATAGCAAGCACTTAACAAATGCCCCAATTATTATTATTAAGAAACCTTAGAAATGGAGAGAGGGTGCAATGTACAAGGCCTGGTGAAGAAATCCAGCCACAGTGCCTGTCGCTAGCAGCACTGGACTGTGGAGAGGAGACGGTGGGTGTGTAGGAAGGGGTTATGTATGTATGTGTAATTTTATTTATTTAAATTGGTGTCTGTTTACTTGTATTGATGTCCTTCTCCCCCCTTCTAGACTGTGAGCTCGTTATGGACAGGGATAGTCTCTCTTTATTACTGCATTGTACTTTCCCAAGTCCTTAGTACAGTGGTCTGCACAAAGTAAGAGCACAATAAATATGACTGACTGACTGAATGAATTAAAGGGGGTTCCAGTCATTGGGGGGAATTTCTGTCATCCATTGCCCCCAGAAAAATCAGCGGCTGGGGCCAATCTCTTACCTCATTCCCCTTGGGGGATTTACACCTCTGACTGACTGATTGCATGAATCATCTTGGATTGATTGCTTCTAGAGCCATTCTCCTTTATAGCACATATGCTTTCTCATTTCAGCCCTCGACTCAATTCCACTCCGCAGAGCCTCTTTGGGACACTTTGCAAGAAAGATCCCGGGGAAGGTAATGTTTTGTTTGTTGTTATCTCTGGTACATTTCAAGAGTGATTTACTCTTAAACTGGGTGAGCAGGGAAATTCCATCATTGTCAGGTCAGCTGAATTCCCAACCTTCAGACTACTGCACATTTTCTCATTGGCTCTCACGTCGGCTTTCTGCCTCTCCCTGAAGACTCTATTCTGTCCTTTGCCCCCGTTGCCTGGTTGGGTTTATTTTTCTCTCTCTGTTTCTTTGTCTGACTTTTACTCTCACTGTATCTCTCTCTCTCTGTCTCTCTCCATATATACACATCTATATCTGATTCTTCCTGTGTGATTGACTCTCTGCTGGCTGGCTGTTTCTTTGTTGATTTTTCTCTCTACTTGTCTGTAGTTCTCTTTGCTGTGTGTCTGCTTCCCTCTCTGTCTTTCTTTGCCACTGTCTGTCTACCTCTGCGTGCCTCTTTCATGTAATCTCTGCCTCTAGACTGCAAGCTCCTTGTGGGAAGGGGCAAATCTAACCAACTCTGATATATTGTCTTCTCCCAAGAGCTTAGTACAGTCAGTACTCTGAACACAGTAAGCAATAAATCATTGCTTGGAGGTTCCAATCAACTGTTCAATAATCATACAATAACAATAATGTACTTCCCCAAGCTCTTAGTACAGTGCTCTGCACAGAGTAAGCACTCCATTCATGAATTCATTTATTCAACGATATTTACTCATTCATTCATTCATTCATATTTATTGAGCGCTTACTGGGTGCAGAGCACTGTTCTAAGCGCTTGGAAAGTACAACTCAGCAATAGAGACAATCCCCGTCCACAACGGGCTTACATTATTGAGCACTTAATGTGTGCAAAGCACTGTACTAAGTGCTTGGGAGGGTACAATAGAACAATATAATAGTACAATAGAACAATTAGAACAATCGAACAGCATTCCCTGCCCTCAAGGAGCTTACAGTCTTTAAATACTATTGATTGAATGGAGGGGTATGAGACCACATTTCAGCAACTGTTGTGTTGCTCGGGGCTCCTCGGATAGAAGCTTCATTCTCTCTGATCTTTCACTGGATTTTCATAAGCCTCCACATCACCCCAAAAGGGCAAGTGAATCCTCAGTGGACTCTTTCAGGCTCTCGGCGGCTCTACTACGCGGAAAGCGCAGACCTGGGAGTTGGGAGGTCCTGGGTTCCAGTCCCGGTTCCACCACTTGCCAGCTGGGTGACCTCGGGCAAGTCACTGCACTTCTCCGTGTCTGTTACCTCATCTGGAAAATGGGGACTGCGTCCTACCCCATTAGCTTGCATCTACCCCTGTGCTGAGAATGATAGTGCCCGGCACATAGTAGGCACTTAACAAATACCATCCAAAAATATAAAAAAGGTCGAGTTTATTGTCAGTGGACTCTTCCAAGGCTCTCGGTAGCTCTAATAACCTCTCTCGGTAGCTTTAACGGTCTCGGTCCTGACTTCACCGTTCTCCTCACGTTCCTACTGAAAGCCCGCAAACCACCAAGCTCCCCATCTAGCTATTACATGCCATCGGCAAATGGGCCAGTGCATTGCCAGATCATCCGCGCTGGCCCATTTGACTTGGAATTTGACTTGGACAGTGTTTGGTCAGAGACCGAGAATGCTCCCGCTGGGGCCGGGACAGGCCTCCGATTGATCAGTACAGTCCAGGTCCCTTTTTGAGCGCCACTAGATGGCGGTCTGTACTCGTGGTCTGGGGAGAAGGGTGGGCAGAAGGGCCTCTTGGAACTGCAGACCCCGACTCCCTCTGTCCCTGCCTGGGCAGCGGCAAGAACAGAGATAGCATCTGTGTTCCATTCCCCACCACGTAAAATAGACGATGGAGACTGGGTTCCATGGAAACCCGCCTCCTTCCCCTCCTCCCTCGGCACCCCCGCAACGGACCATCCCTAGGCCTCAGTCATAATGGCCGTGTGGTGGCTAGCTAGCACTAGAGATTTCTCAGAGCATTCCTCCTGCCTCTACTCCCCAGGAAAGAGTTTCTGAGGCTGGTCCCCGGCCAGATTAAACAGGCAGCCAGCATATTTGGAGAAGCAGCGTGGCTCAGTGGAAAGAGCCCGGGCTTGGGAGTCAGAGGATCCGCCACTTGTCGGCTGTGTGACTGTGGGCAAGTCACTTCACTTCTCTGGGCCTCAGTTCCCTCGTCTGTAAAATGGGGATTAACTGTGAGCCTCATGTGGGACAACCTGATTACCCTATATCTACCCCAGCGCTTAGAACAGTGCTCTGCACATAGTAAGCACTTAACAAATACCAACATTATTATTATTATTATTATTATGCTTTCCCCTGGTGTTGAACACAGCGTAGTTGGAAGATCTAAGAGGAAGGCATGAGAAACCACTACAGTAACCAGCTCAAGAGCCCGCTTGGAGATCTAAGAGTGCCTCTTCCTGCTTTCTATTTCACCTCAGCTCTAGATTTTCCCTGCCTGGTTGGGATCCTTGGGGAAGTCTTCTGTTCCTCCCGGATAAGATTCAGATCTTAAGGGGCAGAGGGCATCTTGCTCAAAATGGCCAAGATTGTTTAGCACGTGACACATCTAATGTGGTTCGAAGTTGACAGTGGCTTAGTGGATAGAGCACGGGCAGGGGAGTCATGGGACCTGGGTTAATAATAATAATAATGTTGGTATTTGTTAAGCGCTTACTAAGTGCAGAGCATTGTTCTAAGCGCTGGGGCAGACACAAGTGAATCAGGTTGTCCCACGTGGGGCTCATAGTCTTAATCCCCATTTTACAGATGAGGTAACTGAGGCACAGAGAAGTTAAGTGACTTGCCCACAATCAGCTGATAAATGGCAGAGCTGGGATTCGAACCCATGGCCTCTGACTCCAAAGCCCGTGCTCTTTCCACTGAGCCACGCTGGGTTCTAATCCTCCCTCTGCCACATGTCTACTGTGTGACCTTAGGCAAATCACTCAACTCCTCTGGGCTTCAGTCACCTCGTCTGTAAAAACTGAGGATTTAGAATGTGACCCAGTGTGGGACAGGGACTCTATCCAACCTGATTAACTTGTTTCTACCCCAGTGCTTCAAACAGTGCTTGGCACATAGTAAGCACTTAACAAGTACCATAATTATTATTGTTATTGCATCAGTGGCCACAGAGAGCCAGGTAAGGTCATTAAGGTTGTGGTAACTCATGCACCTAAGCTATCAGGTGCAAACTATCAAACTATCCTCTGAATCCTGTGCAGACTGGAAGTAATAATAATAATAATGTTGGTATGTGTTAAGCACTTACTATGTGCAGAGCACTGTTCTAATAGCTGGGGAGATACAGGATAATCAGGTTGTCCCACGTGGGGCTCACGGTCTTCATCCTCATTTTACTGATGAGGTAACTGAGGCACAGAGAAGTTGAGTGACTTGCCCACAGTAACACAGATGACAAGCGGCAGAGCCGGGATTATTCATTCATTCATTCATTCAATAGTATTTATTGAGCGCTTACTATGTGCAGAGCACTGTACTAAGCGCTTGGGATGAACAAGTCGGCAACAGATAGAGACAGTCCCTGCCGTTTGACGGGCTTACGGTCTAATCGGGGGAGACGGACAGATGAGAACAATGGCAATAAACAACGTCAAGGGGAAGAACATCACGTAAAAACAATGGCAACTAAATAGAATTGAGGCGATGTACAATTCATTAACAAAATAAATAGGGTAACAAAAATATATACAGTTGAGCGGACGAGTACAGTGCTGTGGGGATGGGAAGGGAGAGGTGGAGGAGCAGAGGGAAAAGGGGAAAATGAGGCTTTAGCTGCGGAGAGGTAAAGGGGGGATGGCAGAGGGAGTAGAGGGGGAAGAGGAGCTCAGTCTGGGAACGCCTCCTGGAGGAGGTGATTTTTAAGTAGGGTTTTGAAGAGGGAAAGAGAATCAGTTTGGCGGAGGTGAGGAGGGAGGGCGTTCCAGGACCGCGGGAGGACGTGACCCGGGGGTCGATGGCGGGATAGGCGAGACCGAGGGACGGCGAGGAGGTGGACGGCGGAGGAGCGGAGCGTGCGGGGTGGGCGGTAGAAAGAGAGAAGGGAGGAGAGGTAGGAAGGGGCAAGGTGATGGAGAGCCTCGAAGCCTAGAGTGAGGAGTTTTGTTTGGAGCGGAGGTTGATAGGCAACCACTGGAGTTGTTTAAGAAGGGGAGTGACATGCCCAGATCGTTTCTGCAGGAAGATGAGCCGGGCAGCGGAGTGAAGAATAGACCGGAGCGGGGCGAGAGAGGAGGAAGGGAGGTCAGAGAGAAGGCTGACACAGTAGTTTAGCCGGGATATAATGAGAGCCCGTAATAGTAAGGTAGCCGTTTGGGTGGAGAGGAAAGGGCGGATCTTGGCGATATTGTAGAGGTGAAACCGGCAGGTCTTGGTAACGAATAGGATGTGTGGGGTGAACGAGAGGGACGAGTCAAGGATGACACCGAGATTGCGGGCCTGAGAGACGGGAAGGATGGTCGTGCCATCCACAGTGATAGAGAAGTCTGGGAGAGGACCGGGTTTGGGAGGGAAGATGAGGAGCTCAGTCTTGCTCATGTTGAGTTTTAGGTGGTGGGCCGACATCCAGGTGGAGACGTCCCGGAGGCAGGAGGAGATGTGAGCCCGAAGGGAGGGGGAGAGGACAGGGGCGGAGATGTAGATCTGTGTGTCATCTGCGTAGAGATGGTAGTCAAAGCCGTGAGAGCGAATGAGTTCACCGAGGGAGTGAGTGTAAATGGAGAACAGAAGAGGGCCAAGAACTGACCCTTGAGGAACTCCAACAGTTAAAGGATGGGAGGGGGAGGAGGCTCCAGCGAAGGAGTACGAGAATGATCGGCCAGAGAGGTAAGAGGAGAACCAGGAGAGGACAGAGTCCGTGAAGCCAAGGTGAGATAAGGTATGGAGGAGGAGGGGATGGTCGACAGTGTCAAAGGCAGCAGAGAGGTCAAGGAGGATCAGAATGGAGTAGGAGCCATTGGATTTGGCAAGAAGGAGGTCATGGGTGACCTTAGAGAGAGCAGTCTCGGTAGAGTGGAGGGGACGGAAGCCAGATCGGAGGGGGTCTAGGAGAGAATGGGAGTTAAGGAATTCTAGGCATCGATTGTAGATGACTCGTTCTAGGATTTTGGAAAGGAAGGGTAGTAGGGAGATAGGACGATAACTGGAGGGGGAAGTGGGGTCAAGAGCGGGTCTTTTTAGGATGGGGGAGATGTGGGCATGTTTGAAGGCAGAGGGGAAGGAGCCCTTGGAGATTGAGTGGTTAAAAATAGAAGTTAAGGAAGGTAGGAGGGCAGGGGCGATGGTTTTAAGAAGGTGAGAGGGAATGGGGTCCGAGGCGCAGGTGGAGGGGGTGGCACTTGCGAGGAGGGAGGAGATCTCCTCTGAGGATACTGCAGGGAAGGATGGGAAAGTAGGGGAGGGGGTTGGTGGGGGGGAGGGGAGAGGCGGAGGGGTGACTCTGGGGAGCTCAGACCTGATCGTGTTGATTTTCGTGAGGAAATAGGTGGCCAGATCATTGGGGGTGAGAGATGGGGGAGGGGGAGGAACAGGGGGCCTAAGGAGAGAGTTAAAGGTCCGGAACAATCGGCGGGGGTGACGGGCGTGGGTGTCGATGAGGGAGGAGAAGAAGCTTTGCCTGGCGGAGGAGAGGGCAGAGTTAAGGCAGGAAAGGATAAATTTGAAGTGTGTGAGGTCGGCTTGGTGCTTGGACTTTCGCCAGCAGCGCTCAGCAGCTCGCGTAGGAGGCGGACGGAGGAGGTGATCCAGGGCTGTGGGTTAGTGGAGCGAGAGCGGCAGAGGGAAAGGGGGGCGAGAGAGTCGAGATGAGTAGAGAGGGTGGAGTTGAGAGCGGAGACCTGATCGTCGAGAGTGGGAAGAGAGGACAGGGCGGCGAGGTGAGGAGAGATGCTATTGGAAAGACGGATGGGATCGAGAGAGCGGAGGTCTCTGTGGGGCAGTAGCGAAGATTTGCAGGGAGAGGGAGTGTGAGAGATGAGGCAGGTGAGAAGGTTATGGTCAGAGAGAGGGATTTCAGAGTCGGTGAGGGAGGAGATAGTGCAGCGGTAGGAGTTGACGAGATCGAGGGTGTGACCGAGTCGGTGAGTGGGCGCGGTACGGTGGAGGAGGAGGTCGGCAGAGTCGAGGAGGGATAGCAGGTGGGCGGCAGAGGAGTCGTCGGGTACATCCGTATGGATGTTGAAGTCTCCAAGGATCAGAGTGGGCAGAGTGGGCAGAGAGAACCCATGACCTCTGACTCCCAAGCCTGGGCTCTTTCCACTGAACCATGCTGCTTCTCTAGTGAGGGGAGGGAGGGGACGTGCATAAAAGGAGTCAATTGTAAAGAGTTAGCTGGGCCCACAGTTCACTGATGCATGGCTGACTGGTTTGTTCCATGCTGAAGTAACGATAATAATAATTGCTAAGTGTTGAGCTTGTACCAAGCACTGTATTAAACGCTGGGGTAGATACAAGATAATCAGGTTGAATACCATCTCTGTGTCCCAGTTTAAGTGGGAGGGAGTACACGTATTGAATTGCCATTTTACAGATGGAGAGACAAACACAGAGAAGTCAAATGCCTTGCCCAAGGTCACACAGAAGCTGGGATTAGAATCCAGGTCCTCTGGCTCCCAGGCCTGGGCTCTTTCCACTAGGTCATACTGATGCGCTGAGGGAATGTCCCAGGCTCATGCAAAAAAAGAGGCAGTGGGCAGTGGAAGTGGACCTCCTGATGCTCTAATCACCAAGGAAATGACCTTCTGACCCTGTGAGACCATATGTATAGCCATTAGAATGAGCCAGGGTTAGTTTCTAGACTAACTCTGAGGAGCCAGGGGCATCTCTGCCCTTCCCACCCATCATCATTAGGATGGACCCCTCCCTCACACACACACACACACACGCCGACCCCCGCACACACGTTTAGCATTACTGAGGAGACGTTCCCCCACTTCCCTCTTCCCAGGAGTATGGGATGGGTAATGCCCTGAGCAAAATTTGGTTGGGAAGAGTGTGGCATTTTGGGGCACGATCTGTCCCCCCTGGACATGCTCTTCCTAGGGCTGTTCAGAGGCCCCTAGAAAATTCTACCTGTTGTTGCGGTTGATGCTGAATTGACTTTGTTATTCTTTCCTCGTGGGGTGGTCCTGTGCCCCTCACCCTGACCAGCCTGTGGGCACCCTGCGGGCCTGGGATCAGGTTTGGATCAAGGTTCACATATCTCTCCCTAGGGTTGGTCTAAGAGGTAATAATAATAATAATTGTGGTATTTGTTAAGCACTTACTATGGGACAGGTATTGTATTCAACACAGGCGTAGATACAAATGTATCAGGTTGGACACAGTCCTTGTCCCAGGTGGGGCTCACCATCTCAATCCCCATTTTACAGATGAGGTAACTGGGGCCTAGTGAAGTGACTTGCCCAAGGTGACACAGCAGACAAGTGGTAGAGACGGGACTAGAACCCCTGACCTGACTCCAAGGTCCGTGCTCTATCCAATATGCCATGCTTCTTTTCCAGCTATGGCTCCCTCTGGTTCACGAGGTTCAGGCTTTGGACCGATGAAACCCAGCAGGCGCCAGGCCGCCCGGTCCGTCGGACGGGAGCCCCGGGATAGCCCGGTCCACGGGTCCGTCGGCCCACCCAGAGCGGACCAGCCCTATGGTGGGCTCCGCGCAGGTGTTGCTTCGTCTGAGGGCTCAGGGCGCGCCCAGCTGGAGGGGCCGTTTGGCTAATGAGAAGCAAATGGCCGCCGCACCGTAATGCGCGCCCCAAAGGGCACGGTCATTCCAAGGATCTTCTCTCGTTTCCTCTCGTGTCCCCAGCCCGCAATGCCGAATAGCTGCTTGGCTTGGCTCCGTCTCTCTGCGGCTGCTGTGCGCTGAATCCCAGCCAGGAGAGATGGAACCGGTGTCCAGCGTTAGGTCACATAGACTCTTCTCCATCCAGCTCAGGATCAAACCCTTCAGTCCCTCTCTCTCCCTCGTCGCCTCTAGCCTCGTCCAAGCTTCCACCACTTTTCTTTGAACTATCGGTCACACACGGCTGATAATTTCAGTAGTCCTTCACTCGACTCCCTTCCCCTCCAGCAGTAGGATGGTTGGATGACTGTCCTGCTCAGGATCCATTTCCTCACTGGGTACTCGGCTCTCCAATCAACCGATCAATGGTATTTATTTCCTGAGCCCTTACTATGTGCAGAGCACTGTACTAAGCGCTTGGGAGAGTACAATATAACAGAATCAGCAATCACGTTCCCTGCCCATAATGAGCATATAGCCTAGAGGGGTAGACAGACGGAAGGGCATATCCAGAAAGAGTATGAGGAGGTTTGGAAGAAAGATCTTGAACTAAACAGCATGGCTCAGTGGAAAGAGCCCGGGCTTTGGAGTCAGAGGTCATGGGTTCGATTCCCAGGTCTTCCACTTGTCAGCTGTGTGACTGTGAGCAAGTCACTTCACTTCTCTGTGCCTCAGTTACCTCATCTGTAAAATGGGGATTAACTGTGAGCCTCATGTGGGACAACCTGATTACCCTGTATCTACCCCAGCGCTTAGAACTGTGCTCTGCACACAGTAAGCGCTTAACAAAAAAAAAACCAAAAAAAACCAATTATACTAATCAGCTGCTTGCCCAGCCACCTAAACGTAGCAGGATTGTCAGTCTGTGGGCCTGACTCAGGGACCATCTGCGAATCTCACTCCCTTTTCAGTGGATGTTTCCTTCAGGGCTTTCACTGGCGCACGTTAGCAATATTGTGAAAGGTTGGGATGAATCTCTGGAGTTTCCCACTTGCCTTCCAGCTCAACAAGTTCTGCAGCTGGGGTGATTCCTTGCTTCCTCCTTTCATCCCAGGATTTATTTAATTGATTTTCCCCCCAAAGCCCCAAACCAGGGTTCCACATTAAAACACAGAAGACAGATGGAACTTAGAGAAACGGTGGGGCCTTACTGGGAAAACCTTAGGGCTGGACGTCAGAGGATCCGGATTATAATGCCGACTCTGCCACTGACTGGCTGTTTGACCTTGGGCAAGTCACTTAATTTAATCTGGGCTTCAGTCTCCTCATCTGTAAAATGGGGATTAAATACCTGTTCTCCCTCCCTCTTAGATTATGAGCCTCATTTGGGTCAGTGTCTGTGTCTGATTGTATTGTATTAGATCTATCCCAGTGTTTAACATGGTGTGGAGCAGAGTAAAGTGCTTAACAAATACCACAGTTATTATTAAGGAGAAGCAGCATGGCCTAGTGGATAGAGCGCAGTCCTGGGAATCAGAAGAACCTGGGTTCTTATCTCGGCTCTACAACTTGCCTGTTTTGTGACCTTGGGCAAGTCACTTCACTTCCCTTTGACTCAGTGACCTCATCTGTAAAATGGGGCTTAAGACTGTGAGTCCCATGTGGGACATGGACTGTGTCCATCCTGATTTGCTTGCGGCTACCCCAGCGCTTAGAACAGTGCCTAGCACATAGTAAAGGCTTAACAAATGCCATTTAAAAAAATAAAGAAAATAAAGTCAGTCAGTTAATCATATTTTTTGAGAGCTTACTGTGTGCAGAGTACTGTACTAAGTGCTTGGGAGAGTTCAATATAACAATATAACAGGTGCATTCCCTGCCCACAACGAGTTTACAGTCTAGAGGAGCATGGGCTTGAGAGTCATAGGATCTGGTTCTAATTCTGGAACTTGCTTTCTCTGTGACTTTGGGCAAGCCACTTTACTCTGAGCTTCAGTTCACCTGTTCTCTCTCTTACATAGACTGTGAACCCCATGTGGGTTGGAACTGTGTCCAACCTAATTCACTTGTACGTACCCGAGCATTTAGAACAGCATTTGACATGTAGTAAGTGCTTAAAGAATACCATTAAAAAAAACCCCAATCCAGAAATCTTCACTGAAAACAAAGTTTAAAGAGGACATGCAGGCAGGTCACGAGGGTGAGGAGGGGCTGTAAAATTAACCTTCAGGTGAGAGTGCAAGTTGTTAACATTTTTTGGGGGGTGGGGCAGATGATGGGGAGCACTTATTTTGTGCTAAGCATTGGGGAAGATACAGGGCAACGAGGTCAGATTTCATTTAGGACTCATTTTTGGGAGGGTCACTTCACTTCTCTAGGCCTCAGTTTCCTCATCTGTAATGGGGATGAAGACAGTGAGTCCCTCGTGGGAGAGGGACTGTGTTCATTCATTCATTCATTCAATCGTATTTATTGAGTGCTTACTGTGTGCAGTGCACAGATAGAGACAATCCCAACCCAACAATGGGCTCACAGTCTAGAAGGGGGAGACAGACCCAAAACAAAACAAGTAGACAGGCATCAAATAGAATCAAAATAGATAAATAGAATTATAGATATGTATGCATCATTAATGAAATAAATACAATAATAAATATGTGCAAATATACACAAGTGCTGTGGGATGGGGAAGGGGACAGGGAATGGGGTAGAGCAGAGGGAGGGAGCTGGGGCCATGGGGAGTGGAAGAGGAGAGGAGGAAAAGGGAGGCTCAGTCTGGGAAGCTCTCCTGGAGGAGGTGAGGTTTCACTAGGGCTTTGAAGCGGGGAAGTGTGCTAGTTTGGCAGATGTGAGGAGGAAGAGCATTCCAGGCCAGAGATAGGACCTGGGTCAACAGTGCGACAGGTGAGGATGAGGCACAGCGAGGAGGTTAGCAGCAGAGGAGTGGAGGGTGCAGGCTGGGCTGTAGGATGAGAGAAGGGAGGTGATGTAGGAGGGGGTAGGGTGATGGCTTTGAAGCCAATAGTGAGGAGTTTTTGCTTCATATATAGGTTAATAGGCAACCATCTTGATCTACCCCAGCACTTAGAAGAGTGCTTGACACATAGTAAATGCCTAACAAATACTATTATCTTAATGAGGGAAAGCAGGTTTTATCCCCATTTCACAGATGAGTAAACTGAGTGGGCCGAGAAGTTAAGTGATTAGAAACAACCAACAAGTGGCAGAGTCAGAGATATATCCTGGTGCTTGATTTCCAGTCCTATGCATTTTCCACTAGGCTACTCTGCCTTCCTGATGATTCTGATTTAAAATAAGAACCCCATTCTTGTAGGATCTGTCAAGCCACAAAAGGGCACTGCTTCTACAAGCTCTCCTCTAGACTGTAAGCTCATTGTGGGCAGAGAATGTGTTTGCTTTATTGTTCTATTGTACTCTCCCAATTGCTTAGTACAACGCTGTGCACATAATGAGGGCTTAATAAATACGACTGATTGATTGACTTCTCGATCCCAAAGTCAAATTGGAGATATTGAGCAAGACGACTAGGCCATTCCTAAAGGATTCCCAGCTCCATCCTGTTTTGGATGGACAGACTAAAGTCAACCCCTTGAACTATTCCTGAAAGTGGAACTGTCTTCCCAGCAGGCTCCTGGAGTTAGGAGTAATCCACTGCATATGTCTTTCATTGTCTATCGAGCAGCTGATTCTAGCCCCATTCCCTGAGTCTGCTGGATTCATTACCCTCTGGAATGATGACAGCTTCTAGACAATTTGCCCAGTATTTCAAGAACGTTCATCCCTAAAGGGAAACTTCTCAAATCCTTGAAAAGAAGTTAGAATTTCCCCTGGGCAGTCACGTATCTGGATTTCAGGGATTTAATCATCCTAGAGACATCATGCGACCCTTTGGGGGAAATCATTCAAGATGGTGGGCTGGGGGAGCATGCGGTAGTGGTTCTCTCTATTTCATGGGCAGACAGCAGTGGGGTAAGGGCCATTTTTGTACTGTGCTGCGGTTTGCTATTGATATCCGGTTAGCTGAGTTAGAGCGAAAGAAGGGCTACCGGCCTGGCATACGACATTCTCTATTAGATCAGAGACTTGGTGAAGTTTGCAAAAATAAGAAGCAGAAACGAAAACAGCAAAAGACACACAGGCAACAAATGCTATAGAGCAGCCAAGAGTGGTCCTTTATACGTGCACAATTTTGTAGGAGTTTTGGCCACGCCCTGGCTTTGATCGAATCAGGCACACCGACAACCGCTGATAGAACCCTCCCTTTCAGAGATTCCTCTCCTGTGGCATGCTCACCACTTTTTCAGAATCGGGACCTTCCAATTTCATCCTGAGAGGCCATTGCAGCTTCATACAGCTTCTACAGGGGATGGTTTGAGGCAGGAACTGCCCTAATCATCTCTGCCTGGAGCATCTCTGGATCCAGGGTTGGGGTGGTCGGTGTGGGCTCCTGAGGGGTCAGAGGCTTGGAAGGTCCTGGGGCTCACAGTCAGTACCCAAGGTCCGGACGCCAATACTGGCTTTCAGGTCTGAAGCTGAAGCAGGACTCCAACTCCCTGAGCTTCTCTCTATTCTCCACTCACTGCTTCCGTTGCTTACCCCATGGCAATCCCATCTCCCACCACCTTCCAACCTCCCATCTGCTTCCTTCACCACCTTCTCTCTGTTATTCAACCCTTCTTCAGCCCAGGTTCCTACAGAAAAACAATTTAAAAACATACAAAGCCTGTGCCAGAAGGGGGACAGAGGGATGGGAGAGGTAGGAAGTGGGGGAAAAAAAATCACAAAATAAATATGGCCATCACATATTTGCAACATCAGAAGGTGAGGACTCTGAGCATCTGCAGTGGCCATTGTGGAGCGTGTCTGTGGTGATTGTTAAGCATTTGCTAGGTGCCAAGCACTGGGTAAATACAGTGTATGCCACTATATAGTTCCTGTCCCACTTGGTGCTCACAACCTAATGGGGAGAGAGAACAGGTATTGAATCCCCATTTTACAGAGCAGGAAAATGAGGTGTGGCTTAGCTGATAGAGCACGGACCTGGGAGTCAGAAAGACCTGAGTTCTAGTCCCGGCTCCACTATGTGTTTGCTGTATGACCTTAGGCAAGTCACTTAACTTGCCTAGGCCTCAATTCCCTAATCTGTAAAAGGGGGATTAAGAGTGTGAGCTCCATATGGAACAGGGACTGTGTCCAACCTGATTAACTTGCATCTTTCCTAGCGCTTTAAACTGTGCTTGGCACATAGAAAGTGCTTAACAAGTACCATAATTATTATTGCTATTATTATTAGTGTCAAGTTATGTGACTTTGAATTTACCCAGGTCATACAGAAAGCATGAGGTGGAGTCAGAATTAGAACCCAGGTCCTCTGACTACCAGGCCCATGATCTTTCCCAGTAGGCCACACTGGGACAGAATGCACACCTCCCCAGAATGAGACCTTCATAAAACCCTGGGAAGATTGGCGGTCACGGGTCTTGGCTCTCAGAGGGCACTCAATTCATTCTACTAAAGTCCAGCCATCAGCAGGGCTGGTTCTGTCCTTTGCCTCAAGCGCTCCCCAAACTGGAGCAAACTCCTCCAAGTCAGTCAGTCAGTCAAATATATTTATTGAGCACTTACTGTTCATTCATTCATTCATTTACTCAATCATATTTACTGAGCACTAACTGTGTGCAGAACACTATACTAAGTGCTTGGGAGAATACACTATAACATTATTTACTTCATTTTATCCTTACACTGCTTCAGTGAACCGAAGGAGTCAGAAGGACCTGGGTCTAATCCTGGCTCCACCACTTGTCTGCTATGTGACCTTGGGAAATCACTTTACTTCTCTGGGCCTCAGTTACCTCATCTGTAAAATGGGGATTGAACTGTGAGCCCCACGTGGGACAGGGACTGTGTCCAACCTGATTAAATCTACCCCAGTGCTTAGAACAGTGCTTGGCACATAGTAAACACTTAACAAGTACCATAGTTATTATTATTATGAATGATTGGATGGCATGGCATGGCTGCGGTTGCCCTTTCCTAGGTGCCTTTAACCCCACGAGGTCTGGAAATTTCACCAGCCTCGACAAGGACCATAAAAAGTGAAAGGAAGAGCTGGGCTTTAATGTGACACCTCTCAGAGGGCAGGCTTCTCTCTTGCTCTCTTCTGGGGACGAGGTAAGCTTTAAACCGTAAGTCAAACAACTAAAAAGGAAATAGACTGTAAGCTCATTATAGGCAGGGAACCATATCCACTAATTCTGTCGTATCATGCTCTCCCACGCATTTAGTTCAATGCTCTGCACATAATAAGCACCCAATAAGTACCATTGATTGATTGATCTCTTCAAATTTGTACTTCCAAAGGGGCTAGGGACTTGCTTCATGTCACGGGATTTACTGCAGTGAGAAGTGAAGCCCTCACTGGAGCTGAAACAAGGCAGCTTTTTCCTAAAGCGAAGCGTTCTGACGAAAGAGCAGCTAAAAAGCTAGTAGCCAGTCTCTTGGACTAACTCAACCCTGTTTGTTAAATACACATTCCCCTACGGTGCTAGGACGTTATTGGGTCGACCTGCTAATTAGTCCTCCGCTCCCGCTAAGCCTCCTTTACTTCCAGGCCAGAAGCTCCATTAACACTCCTGTAATAACAGTCGCTCACTGTGGCCTGGCATGGTTTGCTGCCGGAGAGAAAAGATGGGCTTTTATTCCTGCCAAACATGAAAAGAGGAAAGAAGAAATACTAAGGCCGTCGGCAGGCCTCACTGAACTTGCTCTGCGCTACCCTGTGCCTTGCAAAACTTGATTAGGTCCGGCGGATGCAAGACTACCACGACGGGACTGTAAAAAAGTTCCTTTCCTTGGCTGGGTCTCCCCTCCGGGGACTTGTTGGCAGAGAGAATGGAGTCTCTCAGCAATAATACATCTCAAAGTTATTATGCCGGTGGAAGGAGACACTGGGATTTGAACAGAGAATTTTTTATGACAGGCCAAAGTGCTAAAAAATAACGGAACCAACTCAATCTCCAGACACAATCTACATTTCCAGGCCTGTTGCAGTGGGGTTGACTGCAAAATGACTTGTTTTCTAGGTTGAAGCTCATGAAAAAGCCAAATAATGGATGTGTTTCCACCCCCACGGCCTATACTGTAGCGGGAAAGAGTTGATATTTCCAAGGATCTTGGGACTTTCTTGTTTTTTAAAAGGGGGGTTGCCTTGCATATCCAGCTTTGATGACTAATGCCTCAGTTTCCCCCTTGCCCTGGTTAATCTTTTTAAGCTTACGTTACATGTGCTATGTTATTTACGTTTCTTGTGTCACCGATGATTTCTTTCTTGCCAAATACAATGGGGTGTCGACCACCCCCTTCTCCTGGAAACACTATCCAAACTTGTTTTCGCTGATACTGTCCTCTCCTGCTTCTCCTGTGTCTTTGGCCATCCATTCTCGGTCTCTCTCACGGGCTCCTCCTCTGCCTCTCACCCCCAACTGTGGAGGTCCCTCAAGGTTCAGTTCTGGGTCCCCTTCTATTCTTCATCTACATCTACTCCCTTGGAGAACTCGTCCGATGCCATGGCTTCAACTACCCCCTCTCTGCGGATGATCCCCAAATCTACATCTCCAGCCCTGATCTCTCTCCCTTTCTGCATTTTCACATGTCCTCCTGCCTTCAAGATATCTCCACTTGGATATCCCATTGACCCCACCAACTTAACATGTCCAAAACAGAATTCCTCTTTTTCCCACCCAAATAATAATGATAATAATTATATTTGTTAAGCACTTACTATGTGCCAAGCATTGTTCTAAGTGCTTGGGTGGATACAGAGTAATCAGGTTGTCCCACGTGGGGCTCACACTTTTAATTCCCATTTTACAGATGAGGTAACTGAGGTACAGAGAGGTTAAGTGACTTTCCCGAGGTCACACAAACCTAAACCCTGTCCTCCCCATGATTTTTCCATCACTATAGATAGAACCACCCCCACCCTTCCTGTCTTGCAAGCCCGTGACCTAGGCATTATCCTTGACTCATCTCTCTCATTCAACTTACATATTCAACCTAACACTAAATTCAGTTGGTTCGACCTTGCTAAAATCTAACCTCTCAATTCCCTTCTCCCTTCTCCATATCTCCCTTTCCTCTCCATTCAAACTGCTACCACATTAATCCAAGCATTTATCCGATCCCACCTTGATTACTGTATCAGCTTCCTTGCTGAACTCCCTGCCTCCTGTCTCTCCCCATTCCAGTCCATATTTCACTCTCCTGCCCAGATCATTTTTCTATAATAATAATGTCGGTATTTGTTAAGCGCTTACTATGTGCAGAACACTGTTCTAAGCACTGGGGTAGATTGAGGGTAATCAGGTTGTCCAACGAGAGGCTCACAGTTAATCCCCATTTTACAGATGAGGTAACTGAGGCACAGAGAAGTTAAGTGACTTGCCCACGGTCACACAGATGACAAGTGGCAGAGCAGGGAGTTGAACCCATGACCTCTGACTCCCAAGCCCGGGCTCTTTCCACTGAGCCACGCTGCTTCTATAAAAGCTTTCAGTCCAAGTTTCCCCACTCCTCAAAAAACATCCACCTCCACATCAAGCAGAAACTCCTTACTGTAGGCTTTAAAGCACTTAGTCACCTTGCCCACTCCTACCTCACCTCACTGCTCTCCTACTTCAACCCATCCAGCACACTCCATTCCTACCTACTCACTGTACCTTGACCTCATCTATCTTGCCACTGACTTCTTACCCACATCATGCTCCTAGCCTGGATTGCCTTCCCTCTTCATATTTGACACATGATTACTCTCCCCACCTTCAAAACCTTATTGAAGGAACATCTCTTCCAAGAGGCCTTTCCTAACCCCTCATTTCCCCTTTCTCTCACTCCCTTCTGCATTGCCCTAATTTTCTCCCTTTAGTCTCTTCTCCCTCAGCCCCACATTACTTATGTACATATCCATATTTTATTTTTATTAATATCTGTCTCTCCATCTAGACTGTAAGCTCATTGTGGGCAGGGAATGAGTCTGTTTACTGATGTGTCGTACTCTTCCAAGCACTTAGTACACTGCTCTGCACACAGTGCTCAATATGATTGAGTGAATGAATGAATGAGGTCCAGAGAAGTTAAGGACTTGCCTAGAGTCACACAGCAGACAAGTAAGTGGTGGAACCATCACACTCAGTGATAGGAGCAGCGGGAGCTTCGGCACTTAAACTGTGTCATATTTATTGAACGTTTACTGTGTTCAGAGCACTGTATGAAGCACTTAGGAAAGTACACTATAACAATAAACAGACACATTCCCTTCCCACAGTGAGCTTACAGTCTGGGGGGAGACAGACATTAATATAAATAAATAAATTACAGATATGAACATGAGTGCTGGGGGGCTGGAAAGGGGGGGATGAATAAGGGAAGTAAGTCACTGCGATGCAGAAGGGAGAAGGAGAAGAGGAAAGGAGGGCTTAGTCAGGGAAGACGTCTGGGAGGACATGTGCCTTCAGTAAAGCTTTGAAGCTGGAGAGAGTTGTCTGTCAGATAGATATGAGGAGGGAGGGAGTTCCAGGCAGTGCTTGGCACATAGTAAGTGCTTAACAAATACCATCATTATTATATAGGTCAGTGGCAAGATAGAGATCAAGGTAGTGAGCAAGTTAACACTAGAGGAGCGAAGTGTTTGGGCTGGATTTAGACTGTGAATCCATTATTGGGCAGGGATTGTCTCTATCTGTTGCTGAATTGTACATTCCAAGCACTTAGTACAGTGCTCTGCACATAGTAAGCGCTCAATAAATGAATAAATACTATCGAATGAATGGGTTGTAGTAGGAGAATAGGAAGGTCAGATAGGAAGGGGAAAGATGATTAAGTGCTTTAGAGTCAATGGTGAGTTTCTGTTGGATGCAGAGGTGGATGGGGAAATGATGGAGGTTCTTGAGGAGAGGGGAAATGTGGCCTGAATACTTCTGTAGGGAAATGATCTGGGCAGAAGAGTGAAGTGTGGACTGGAGTGGGGAGAGACAGAAGCCTGGGAGGTCAGCAAGGAGGCGGATACAGTAATCAAGGTGGGATACAGGGCTATGACCATGCTGGACGGGGGATCGACCAATTGGAAAATGGACAACTGGTCACCATACATATGATCTGAAATTGGAGTCACTGCCCTAGCTGATCTTTCCTGAAACCAGGGCCTTGAATTCCCTGATTTCTAGACTACAGTGTAAATCAGTGGAACTTCTGAGCCATGGATAAGGTGGCTAAAGGAGAAAAATAAGCAGCTTAGAAGTAAGAATGTCTTAGTGAAAAGAGTACAGGCCTAGAAGTCAGAAGACCTGAGTTCTAAACCCAGCTCCTCCACTCGTCTGCTGTGTGATCTTGGGCATGATACTTCACTTTTTTGTCCCTCAGTTACCTCATCTGTAAAATTGGGATTAAGACTTTGAGTCACATGTGGGAGATGGACTACATCCAAACTGATTAGCTAAATCTATTTCAGTGCTTAGTACAATGCCTGGAGCACAGAAATCACCTAATAAATTCAATTTTAAAAAAAGGGGAATATTCTCTTTCCATTTAGGCTGGGGAAGGGGGTTGAAAGTGTGACTTTTCTCTCCCCAGTATGAATCGCTGATATTTGGGAAATGTGGCAATTTGGGATCCTAGGTCTGAGTTAGCAACAGCCAGCAGACAGTGATCATGGTGATAAAGTACTGGGGAAGAAAGACATTACAAATAATATTGATATATCTGGCTGGAATCCATTATGCTGGCACATCGCTGGCGATGGGATTTCAATTAGCATATTTACCGGTGACATTATGCACTGAACCTTGTCCACAGCACTCTCCGCTGGGCAAAGAAAGTTATGTCCATCTAACGAATGGGAACAAGATGTTTCAAGCACCACCCAGGGAGGTGATTGCGTAGTCCATATCCACCAGGTGGCCAAACGAGTGGGAGGGAGAGTATCTCTGGCGAGTTAATGATTTCCAGGCGGGAGGGTGAAAATAAGGTCTTTTTTCAGCTGAAGATATTTTTATTTCTCAGCTGCCTTCTCGACTTGGGTTTATGTCAGTCCTTTCCTCCGGTCAGTTTTTGTCTGTCTCGCTCGGAGGTCTGGAGAACGGTCTGTTTGTTAGGGTGGTGGTTTCTAAAAATCTGGCCTCCCCAGTGTTCTGCCTCTCCAGCTTGGACTCTGCTCCCTTCTGTGACCTTGGCCAAGTGGTGTGCATGCTCCGGGCTTCTGAATACACATCTGTAAAACAGAGATAAAGCCAATGATATAATGAAAGGTCCTTTGTGAAAAGTAGGTGTAGGGAGGGTGGGAGTAGCAGAAGTAGAAGTAAGAGGAGTAGCAGTAGTCCTCTAAACTGTAAACTTGTTCTTTAAACTTCAGGCTGTGGGCACGTTTGGTCCTCTGCACACAGTAAGTGCTCAATAAATACCATTGATTGATTGTAATAGTAAGAGTAAAAGTATCAGAAATAGTAATAATAGTAGAATTATCAGAAGGGGTAGTAGTAGTCAGAGCAGCATGGTGTAGTGGACAGATCACGGGCCTGGGAGTAAGAAGATCATGGGTTCTAATCCCACCTCTTCCACTTGTCTGCTGTGTGATCTTGGGTAAGTCACTTAATTTCTCTGTGCCTCAGTTACCTCATCTGTGAAATGGGGATTGAGATGGTAAGCCCCATGTGTGACAAGGACTGTGTCCAACTTGATTTGCTTGTATCCATCCAGCGCTTAGTGCAGTGCCTGGCACATAGTAAGCGCTTAACAAATACCATCATTATTATTACTATTATAGCAGAAATATTAGGGGAGCTGGGACCCTCCTGCCAATCAGTGGTATTCACTGAGTACTTACTATGTGCAGAGCACTATACTAAGCCCTTGGGAGAATACAATTCAACGGAATTAGTGGCCACGTTCCCTGATCATTCATTACGAGCTCATAGTCTAGAGGCGAGTTTACGGACTAGAGGGTCCCTGCTCCCGGCATGCTCCGGCCTGCCCATATGGGGATAAAATCTTCTTCCACGTGGTCCCAGACCTCTTCTTCACCTCTGAGACGCTACGTCTTTTTCACGAATTTGTGTTGTTTGAATGTTTCATCACTCCTGATGTCTGTTTTAAATCCCTTCTCCCAATTTAAACTCTTAGATTGTGAGCCCCCCCATCCCCCAAGGGACAGGAACTATGTCTAATTGATGATGATGGTATTTGTTAAGCACTTACTATGTACCAAGCACTGTTCTAAGCCCTGGGGTAGATGCGAGGTAATTAGGTTGCCCCACGTGGGGCTCACAGTCTTGAAGCAGCGTGGCTCAGTGGAAAGAGCAAGGGCCTAGGAGTCAGAGGTCATGGGTTCTAATCTCAGCTCCACGACTTGTCAGCTATGTGACTTTGGGCAAGTCACTTCACTTCTCGATGCCTCAGTTACCCCATCTGTAAAATGGGGATTAAGACTGTGAACCTTATGTGGGACAACCTAATTACCTTGTATCTATCCCAGCGATTAGAACTGTGCTCAGCACATAGTAAGCACTTAATAAATACCAACATTATTAATCCCCATTTTACAGATGAGGTAACTGAGGGTCATAGAAGTGATGTGCCCAAAGTCACACAGCTGATAAGTGGCAGAGCAGGGATTAGAACCCATAACCTCTGACTCCCAAGCCTGGGCTTTTCCCACTACCACCTGAGTATTCTCTCCCAGCACTTTGTACCACGCTAAGCACACAGTATGTGTTTAATAAATACTATTACTACTACTACTGGTCTTAGAAATGGTAGTAGAGTCCTTCTGATTGAAGATGACACTGCAGATGATGATGAACTGGTATCTATGAGTGTCTTTGAGACTCTTTTATAGAAAATAGTGCACAGTGGTAATTACTTCTTTGGATATGATTACAGCATTTATTTAGTGTTCATTATGTGTCAGCATTAGAGTTGATATAAGATAATCAGATCTGACACAATATCTGTCTTCTACAGGGCTCCCAATATAAATGGTAGGAAGAGCAGGTATCTTATTTCCATTTTATAGGTGAGGAAGAGGCCAAGGGTAGCTAATGACTTGGCCAAAGTCCAGAGCAGGCCACTTGGAGATACAGCTCCCTGACTTCTGGACTCACGTTCTTTCCGCTAGGCCATGCTGTTTCTAGTCTCCCTTCTATGGAAAGTTTGACAGTCAGCCTCGCTTTATTTCCTGGACAGGCACAGTTAATAGCAGGCAGTTGGCCAGTGACATTCTTAAAACTAACAGGAAGTTGGACAATCAGAAAAAGAGGCAGGATCTTACAGTAGTTTAGGTCAGAATGAGTTCCTACCGCGACTCATCGGCTGACGTTGCTGGGCCTTGATAATTACAAGGGCATGAGAAGCAGCATGGCCTAATGGATAGAGCAAGGCCCTAGGAGTCAGAAGGACCTGGGTTCTAATCCTACTCTGCTACTTGTCTGCTGTGTGACCTTGGGCAAGCCACTGTATGTCTCTGTATCTGTTACTTGATCTGAAAAATGGGGATTGAGACTGTGAGGCCCCTGTGGGGCAGGGACTGTGCGTAACCTGATCTGCTGTATCCACCCCAATACTTCGTACAGAGCCTGGCACATAGTAAGTGCTTAGTAATAATAATAATGTTGGTATTTGTTAAGCGCTTACTATGTGCAGAGCACTGTTCTAAGCGCTGGGGTAGATACAGGGTAATCAGGTTGTCCCAGGTGAGGCTCACAGTTAATCCCCACTTTACAAATGAGGTAACTGAGTCATAGAGAAATCAAGTGACTTGCCCACAGTCACACAGCTGACAAGTAGAAGGGCAGGGATTTGAACCCATGACCTCTGACTCCCAAGCCCAGGCTCTTTCCACTGAGCCATGCTGCTTCTCTACAAATACCATTACTATTATTATTCTCTGTGCTTCAGTTCCCTCAACTGTATAGTGGGGATTAAGACTGTGACCTCTCTGCAGGACAGGGACTATGTCCAACCTGATTATCTTGTAATCTATCCCAGAGCTTAGAACAATGCTTAGAACAGAGTGAGCACTTAACAAATACTGCCATTATAATTATTAGAAAAAATATTCATTAATAGTTACAATTTCCCCTACCACCTTAGGGGATCCAGGTTCTTGCTTTCTTCAAGCAGTAGCAACTGACAGTAACAGTGATAAAGTAAAATGGAATATCCAAGCATTCAAGTCATTAAAAATCAAACCCTGAGCCAATGCTACTCACTACTTTTCCATTTAGCCATCTCAAAAATTTTGAAAATGGGTCGTGTGTTTTCCAGGTGCCTATCTTCTAAAATCAACCATTTCTCAATTTAAAGTTCTGAGTCAACAGAAGGATAATTTGAATGACTAAGGGAGTACACTTCTATTTGCTTGAAGCCATGCCATGGATATCTTAGTTTTTGGTATTGACATATAGAGAAAGGTAATCAGAATATAATTGAGGCTGCACAGCTGGAGAGTCAACTGCTGGTCAGAAGGTGTGAGTGGAGTATTCAGTGGGATTGGAAAGTTCAGGACTCATTACAGTGACAGGTTGATGCAGCTGTGCAACCATCTTAAATGATTCATTAACTCTCATTCATTCAGTTGTATTTATTGAGTGTTTACTGTGGGCAGAGCACTGTACTAAGCTCTTATTTATTTGTATTCACGTCTGTCTAACTCCTCTAGACTGTAAGCTGGTAGGTAGGGAACGTGTCTGTTTATTGTTGTATTGTACTCTCCCAAGCACTTAGTACTGTGCTATGCAAAGAACGCTCAATAAATACAATTAAATGAATAAATGAACAATAAACACATTCCCTGACCACAACAAGCTTACAGTCTAAAGGATAAGACTGTCTTTATAAGACTATCTATAAGAGGCTGGACCTGTATAACCATCTCACCTCACCTCACCTGAATAATCAGGTCTCTTGCCTGCCAATGGGGTACTGGGACAGACAGTTATGCTCCCCACTTTCAAAACCCTATTGAAGTCATATCTCCTCCAAGAGGCCTTCCCTGACTAAGCCCTCCATTCTTCTTTTCCCACTCCCTTCTGCGCCACCTTGACTTGCTTCCTTTATTCATTCCCCCCTCCCAGCTCTGCAGCACTCATGTGTGTATCTGCAATTTTATTAATTTGTATTGATGTCCATCTCCCTCTCTAGACCCTAAGCTTGTTGTGGGCAGGGATTGTGACTCCTATGTTGTAGTCTTCGCAGTAAGCACTAATAACTATTACTGACTGAAGATGGAAATTGAGTGGGGAGCTCTGAAAGCAAATTTGGGGGTTAGGGGAGAAAGGGAGAAGGTTATTAAGGTGGATCCAGAAGTGTGGGAGAAAAAGGCTAGGATGGGTAAGGAGCTCATGGGCAAGACAGATGGAGGCCTGGGATCAGACATTCTGCTGCTCAGTGGTGGTGCCGAAAGGGTTGCCCCTCTGCCCCCCGTCCCTGCCCCCCCTACACACACTTTTCGTGTGATGCCACACCTCATTCTGGATGTCCCCAGAACAGGATGTGATATTATAGGTGACTTTCAGCTGCATGGCATTACTCTGCCGCTGTCCACATCACCCCTGAGGCCTCCTCTCAACTGAACGCCTTGGGCAGCTCAGCTCCAAGACCCTCACGGAGGCCCCGATAACTGGTCGGTTTTGAAGCATCCATGGCCTAGAGAATAGAGGGCAGGCCTGCCTGAGAGTCAGAAGGACTTGGATTTTAATCCCAGCTCCACCGCTTGCCTGCTGTGTGACCTTGGGCAAGTCACTTCATTTCTCTGGGCCTCAGTTACCTCATCTGTAAAATGGATGTTAAGACTGTGAGCCCCATGTGGGACAGGGCCTGTGTCCAACCTGATTAGCTCATATCTACCCCAGCACTCAGAACAGTGCTTGACACTGAAGAGAAGCAGAGAAGCAGCATGGCTAGAGAAGCAGCGTGGCTTAGTGGAAAGAGCCTGGGCTTGGGTGTCAGAGGTCATGGGTTCTAATCCTGGCTCTGCCACTTGCCAGCTGTGTGATCTTGGGTGAGTCACTTAGCTTCTCTGTGCCTCAGTTACCTCATCTGTAAAATGGAGATGAAGACTGTGACCCCTACATGGGACAACCTGATTACTTTGTACCTACCCCGTGCTTAGAACAGTGCTTGACACATAGTAAGCACTTAACAAATACCATTATTATTATTACTAAGCACTTAACAAATACCATTATGATTATTACTATTATTATTAAGATTCCATCCACCATCATCCTTGAGGGAAGTTGGTCCAGCTGGCACTGTTGAAAGGTCTTGCCCAGATGCCTTCATCACGTAGCTCCTGAAGGCCTGGTTTCCCTTGATTGCCATCTGGAACCAATTCTTGGCACTGCCCAGGGGATCCCATGCCAGGTGAAGGGGAAACTTTAATCAGATATTTCATCCTGACATTCTCATTTTACCACTTGTAGCACTGTTCTTCTTCCTGTTCTCTCTCTTTATAATTTAGTCCAGATTATTAGTCCCCCTAGGAGTAGGGCCCAGTACTTTTGCTTTTTCTCCACTCTCTCAGCTGCTTAATACACTGCTTTTGGACTCAATAAATACAATAGAGTGATGGGTGGATTTTGAAATTCAAACTCCCAGTGTCCTATTCAACTCTGTAGAATGTTCTCCTGATACCTTACTCCAATTTTACTATTTAGCTTGCTTCTGCCAAGCAGTGATCTGAAAAATATGAACGCAAACCAACAATGGAACAGATTGAAGTTTGGTAATTCTAGGCCAATCCCACAGCTGAAATATAAATGTCTGATCTTTTTCATGGCAGGGAGGCAAGAAATAGGGAACTATCTACCTAGAATCCTGGAAAACCCTGGCAAGCCCTATGAGCAGCAACATGGTGTAGTGGATAGAGCATGGGTCTGGGAGTCAGAAGTCATGGGTTCTAATCCTAGCTCTACCACTTGTCTGTAGGGTGACCGTGGGCAAGTCATTTCACTTTTCTGTGCCTCAGCTAACTCATCTGTAAAATGGGGATTGAAACTGTGAATCCCATGTGGGACAGGAACTGTGTCCAACCCGATTTGCTTGTATCCACCTCACAGCTTACTACGGTGTCTGGTGCATACATGAAAAAAGGTGCAGCACGCAGTCACCTCTCCCATAACACATGTTATCACTCCATGTTTTGGCTAGAACACTGTTCGGGAATTAGGGGGAATTGTTCCAAGAAGTCACATCTATCTGGACAGAACATGAGTCACATCTATCTGGACAGAACATGATGCGGTATTGGAGCAAATTGTTGTATGCTTGTGCACAACAGTAATTAAGGTGTGTGATGAACCCTGTGTTATAGGAGATCTGACCGTATTTTAATAGAGTGGGAAGCTTGTTCACTTTTCTGATTAGTAGATATCTCCGTGTTTGGCTTTACGTTTATAAGAATTCAAGGGAAGTTAGGGAATTAGGACCCAGCATAGAGTGGAGATAACATTTAATAGATACAGCATAGTTCCGCTAGACACTATTACATGGACCAAAAGAGCATAAAATAAAATCCAGTTTCAAAACATAATCTTTCCCTTCTCAAAACTTAATCCTAAACTAGAGTTGCATGGATTTGGAATTCCAGAAAAGTTTCCTCAGCCCAACAAGCAACGTGGCCTGGGGGAAAGAGCGTGGGACTGGGAGTCAGAGGACCTGGGTTCTAATTCTGGCTTCATCACTTGTCTGTTGTGTAACCTTGGACAAGTCATTCATTCATTCATTCAATAGTTTTTATTGAGCACTTGTGTGCAGAGCACTGTAATAAGTGCTTGGAAAGTACAATTCAGCCACAGAGAGAGAGACAATCCCTGCCCACCGGCACTTACATCTAGACTTTTGATGTCTAGAAGGGGGAGACAGACATCAAAACAAGTAATCAGGCATCAGTATAAATAGATAGAATTGTAGATATAATACACATCAAAACAAGTAAACAGGCATCAATATAAATGAATAGGATTATAGATATGTACATGTGTACACAAGTGCTGTGGGGTGGGGGTGGGGGTAAGAGCAAAGGGAGTGAGTTGGGGTGATGGGGAGTGGAGAGGGTGCTGAGGAAAAGAGGGGCTTAGTCTGGGAAGGCCTCTTGGAGGAGATGAGCCTTTCAGTAGGGCTTTGAATGGGGAAAGTTTGATTGTTTGATGGATCTGAAGAGGAATGGCATTCCAGGCCAGAGGTAAGATGCGGGCAAGGGATCAATGGCGGGACAGGTGAGAAAAAGGCACAGTGACAAGGTTAGCACCAGAGGAGAGGAGTGTGCAGGCTGGGATGTAGAAGAAGAGAAGCGAAGTGAAGTAAGAAGGGGCAAGGTGATGGAGATCTTAGAAGCCGATAGTGAGGAGTTTTTGTTTGATATAGAGGTTGATAAACAACCACTGGAGATTTTTGAGGAGAGGGGTGTTATGCCCAGAATGTTTCTGTAGAAAGATAACCTGGGCAGCAGAATGAAGTACAGACTAAAATGAGAGAGACAGGAGGTTGGGAGGTCAGAAAGGAGGCTGATGCAGTAATCCAGTTGGGATAGGATGAGTGATTGTACTAACATGGTAGCCGTTTGGATGGAGAGGAAAGGGTGGATCTTAGAGATGTTGTGAAGGTGAGGCCGGCAGGCTTTGGTGACGGATTGGATATGTAGGGTGAATGAGAGAGTGGAGTCAAGGATGACACTAAGGTAGTGGGCTTGTGAGATAGGAAGGATGGTTGTGCCATCCACAGTGATGGAAAATCACTTAATTCCTGTGTGTTTCAGTTACCTCATCTAATACCAATAATAATAATGTGTTGTATTTGTTATGTGCTTACTAGGTGCCAGGAGCTGTTTTAAGCTCTGGGGTGGATACAAGCAAATTGGATTGGACATAGTTCCTGTCTCATGTAAGGCCCACGTCTTAATCCCCATTTTACAGATGAGGGACTAAAGCCCAGAGAAGTGAAGCGACTTGCCTAAGGTCACACAACAGGCCAGTGGCAGAGCTAGGATTACAATTCAAGTTCTTCTGACTCCCAGGGCATGCTCTTTCCACTAGGCCATTTTGCTGGGAGATAAAACAACTGCGAGCCCTATGTGGGACATGGACTTTGTACAACCCGATTAACTCGTATCTACCCCAGTGCTTACTACAGTGCCTGACAAATAGTAAACACTTAACAGATACAGTTAAAAAAGTTCCAAAAAATGCCTCTGTGGTTGAACTCTTCATGGACTTGGTCTTTGGCATCTTTGCTTTCCGGTGTGAGGGTCTGTACTCACTCTCGGCTTCCCACTTAGCCTCCCATGACTTTCAGTTCGACCCTTTATCTATCACATTTCTCAGTTCTCCGCCATCTCAGGGTCCGAAACCCCTCACAGGTGTAAGGGCATTTCATTCATTCAGTTGTATTTATTGATGATTTACTGTGTGCAAAGCACTGTACTGAATGCTCCTAAAAACTCCTCACTATGGGCTTCAAAGCTCTCCATCACCTTGCCCCTTCTTACCTTACCTCTCTTCTCTCCTTCTAACTCCAGTCTGCACACTCCACTCCTCTGGCACTAACCTTCTCATTGTGTATTGTCCTCACCTGTCCTGCTGTCAACCCCTGGCCCAGGTCCTACCTCTGGCCTGGAATGCCCTCCCTCCTCAAATCTGCCGACTAGTACACTTCCCCCCTTCAAAACACTACTGAAAGCTCACCTCCTCCAAGAGGCCTTCCCAGACTAAGCCCCCCTTTTCCTCAGCTCCCCCTCCCCTTCCCATTGCTCCTACTTGCTTCTTCTGCTCTACCCTACTCCCCACCCCACAGCACTTGTGTATATATGCACATATTTATAATTATAATTCTATTTTTATTAATGATGTGTATTTATCTATAATTCTATTTATAATGATTTTACTGATGCCTGTTTACATGTTTTGCTGTCTGTCTCCCCTCTTCTAGACTGTGAGCCCAATGTGGGTAGGGATTGTCTCTATTTCTTGCTGAATTGTACTTCCCAAGCGTTTAGCTCAGTGATCTGCACACATATTAAGTGCTCAATAAATATGATTGAATGAATGAATATGATGTCATCCAACTGGGCAGTTTGTATTTTGAGTGACAGAAATCCTTACTCATTTTGTATTGGCCAGGCCAATTTCACCCTGGACTCAACTCCTGGAGGCAATTCTTCAGCCCTACCCTCCTCAAAGCCCTCCTGTAATACCACTCCTCCAGAACGCATTCCCTGATTAATTCTCTTCTCTCCAGGTCATCAGTCAGTAGCATTTACCAGGTCCTTACTGGGTGCAGAGCAGTGTATTAAGTGCTTGGGAAAGTACAAGAGTTAGTTGACCCGATCCTTACCCTCCAGCAGTTCACAATCTGGGTGGGGAGTTACCAAAAGAATTTACAGATAAGAGGAAGGGGGAAAGTGGATATTTAGGTGAATCCTTAAGTATAAATAGAATATGTACAAGTACTGCAGTTGGTTGTGAGTACATAGGAGGGTGGTTAGCACAGAGTTCTGGGAGGATACTCGGAGAGGGCGGGGAGAGAGAGTAAAACCAAGGGAGGGGAAAAATTAACTAAGGAAGGTTTCCTGGGGGAGATGTCATTTCAGCACTTCTTCTCTCACGGCTTCCCAGAGCAGTTCTGTATATTGCATTCTACTATTTAAGCACTTATTTATTCACTGGGCTGTTCTTCTGTTCCCTTTTTGTTCCTTCTGGTGCTTTGTTCTGGGTCTGCCTCCCCTATTAGACTGTAAACTCCTTGAATAGTAGTAATATGACCAGAACATAGTAAGCGCTTAACAAATACCATCATTATTATTGAGCGCTTGCTTTCTGCCGGCACTAGCCTGAGCACTGGGGGAACTGTGAAGTCAGTGAATTTAGACATGGTCGGGTACCACGGGGGTCACAGGATCTCGGCATTTAGGCACTTAGAAAAAAGAAATCGATTATAGACAAGGCCCAGCTGTTAGGAAGACTAGAACGCAAGACTTCAAACAAGAGGAATAGAAAGTTACAAAGCTCTCCTGATGATCTTTCCCACTTTAGGTACAGTTCTTGGCTTCAGAGCACGGTGGCCTCCCCAATAATAATGTTGGTATTTAATAATGTTGGTATTTGTTAAGCGCTTACTATGTGCCGAGCACTGTTCTAAGCGCTGGGGTAGACATAGGGGAATCGAGTTGTCCCACGTGGGGCTTACAGTCTTAATCCCCATTTTACAGATGAAGGAAGTGAGGCACAGAGAAGTTAAGTGACTTGCCCACAGTCACACAGCCAACAAGTGGCAGAGCTGGGATTCGAACTCATGAGCCCTGACTCCAAAGCGCGTGCTCTTTCCACTGAGCCACACTGCAATATTTGAGGGACTGGAATTTTTACCTCCAAGGGCTTAATTGCAGTCCGCGGTGCAATGTGGCCCAGTTGAAAGAGCAAGGGACTAGGAATTGGGAAACCTGGAATTAGGAAACCACTGGGACCCTGTATGTCCTTGGACAAGTGACTTCATTTCTCCAGGCTTCAATTTCCTCATCTGCAAAATGGGGCTGAGTCTGCAAGCCCTGTGTGGGACAGGGACTCCGTCTGAACTCATAAGCTTGTATCTACCTCAGCGCTTAGCTCATAGTAAATTTAAAAAGTGCCATTCTTTCATTAATTGCTCATATGCTCCTTGAAAGCAGGGATCATGTCCACTAGCTGTACTGGTCTATCCCAAGTGCTTAGTACAACACTCTGCAAAAAGTAAGTGCTCAACAAATACTACCGATGGGTTGAGTAGTCTTCCCTATTAGATTCTCCCTGGAGTGACCCTGAAAAACAATCAATCAATCAAATTTTATTGAGCACTCCCTCCTCTAGTCTGTAAGCTCCTTGAGGGCAGGAAACGTGTCTACCAAATCTGTCATATTGTATTATCCCAAGCGCTTAGTTCAGTGCTCTGTGCATAGTAAATACAATTGGTTGATGGATGGGCCGACCTCCAATTCCAACAGCCTTTCTGACAGTGGCTCCTAAACTCAGCCCGTGAAAGGGATTTTCTGCTTGAACCAGCAGAGCATACCAACAGGATCGTGAACTGATAGCTGTGCGTCTGCTTAACCGAATGTACCGCGTTTCCTTGGGCCTCCTGAATGGAGTAATTAATGTGGTGAACAGAGCAGCCCATCCTGCAGAAATAGAACTCACTGAGCTGAACTAACACCAGAGAAAGCTTTCCGAGTCTGTCCATTCTAGCGCGCTCCTTGAACCATGGCCATGGGGCAGGGTGATATGGATTAGTGTCTTGGGCAGTTAGAACTAAACCTCTGAAATGTGTCTACCAACTCTGTTATATTGTCCTCTCCCAAGCCCTTAGCGCAGTGCTCTGCACAGAGTAATCACTCAATAAATACGACTGACGGGTTGAAAACCTGAAGGCAGGTGTGCACCATCACTGAATTCCTAGCCTAGTGGATGGATGATGTACCAGCACAGCTATCCAAACTCACTGGGCATGTGGTCTGGGAGGGGGTGAATGTGTGTATTTTGGCATGTGAGGCATGCATGAAGGCACACAGAACTGAGAGGGCTTCAGTGGCCACTGAACCATTTGTAAACAAACGGTAAAATCATATTGACAAAAGACCTATTGAGCATTCCTCACCTATGAATTAGTCCTAGAAAAGAGTTTACCCAAGTGGCGTATTGAGCACTAAAGAATCTCTTTATGAAGCCGTCAAAGGCAGGGCAAGCTGCTTGCCATCACAGTTTTTAGGCTGGAGCTGGGTTAATTTGCTTATCTAACCCCCCGGACACCAGCAAGCTGGAGCCACTGAGGCGTTTCGTGCCCTTGGCCCTCAGATTTCCCAATTCCAAGCCGGAGGTGGAAAGGGTGGAGGCCAAGGATGATATACTGCCCTGGTGTTAGCACAAGTGACCACAAGATGTAGGGGAAATGAGACTGAGAAGCAGGAGGTGAAGAATAATACTGTCCTCTCCTTGGCCACATGAGAGCTAATAATCATAACCCTGATGTTTGTTAAGCACTTACTATCATCGTCATAATAATAAGTGTGGTATTTGTTAAGCGCTTAATTTGTGCCAGACACCGTACTAAGCACTGGGGTAATTGCGCTTTCAAGATAATTAGGTTGGACACAGTCCCTGTCCCATGTGGGCTCACAATTTTAATCCCTATTTCAGATGAGGAAACTGAGGCACAGAGAAACAGAGAAGTTAAGTGACTTGGCCAAGGTCACACAGCAGACAAATGGCAGAGCCAGGATTAGACTACAGGTGCTCTGACTCCCAGCTCTGTGCTTTTTCCACTAGGCCATGCTGCTTCTCAATTATCATCATCATCATCAATGGTGTTTTGAGTGCTTACGTGTGCAAAACAGTGGTCTAAGCGCTTGGGAGAGTACAATACAGGAGTCGGTAGACATGTTCCAAGCACTTAGTACAGTGCTCTGCACACAGTAGGCACTCCATAAATATGATGGAATGAATGAATGCTCCTTGCTCACAATGAGCTTACAGTCTAGAAGGGGAGACATACATTAATATGAATAAATAATTTCTAATATATATTATATGTAAGTCCTGTGCTAAGCACTGGAGTAGATATGATACAATCAGATCAGAAATTGTCCCTGCCCTTAATGAAGCTCCCAGTCTAAAGGGGAGGGAGAGCAGGGATTTAGAAGTAGCATGGCAGCATGACCTACTGGAAGGAGCTCGGGTCTGGGAATCCGAGGACCTGGATTCTAATTCCGGCTCTGCCGCTACCTATTGTGTGATCTTGGGCAAATCACTTAACTTCTTTGTGCCTCAGTTCCCTCATGCTAGAGAAGAAGCGTGGTTCAGTGGAAAGAGCCCGAGCTTGGGAGTCAGAGGTCATGGGTTCGAATCCCACCTCTGCCACTTGTCAGCTATGTGACTGTGGGCAAGTCACTTCACTTCTCTGTGCCTCAGTTACCTCATCTGTAAAATGGGGATTAACTGTGAACCTCTCGTGGGACAACCTGATTACCCTGTATCTACCCCAGCGCTTAGAACAGTGCTCTGCACATAGTAAGTGCTTAACAAATGCCAACATTATTATTATTATTATCTTCATTCATTCATTCACTTATATTAAACGCTGTGTGCAGAGTTCTAAGTACTTGAAAAAGTACAGTATAACAACGGACACATTCCTGCCTGAAACGAGCTCACTGTCTAGAGGGGGAGACAGAAATTAATATAAATAAATAGATAAATAGATTAAAACTAAATTACAAATACATACAGATAAATACATATGTGCTGTGAGGATGGGAGGAAGGATGAATGAAAGAGCAAGTAAGAGTGGCACAGAAGGGAGTGGGAGAAGAGGAGAGGAGGGCTTAGTCAGGGAAGGCTTCTTGGAGGAGATGTGCCTTCAGTAAGGTTTTGAAATGGGGGAGAGAAATGATCTGTCTGATATGAGAGGGGAGGGTGTTCCTGGCCAGAGGTAGGAGGTGGGTGAGAGGTCGGCGGCGAGATAGACGAGTTCTGCAAAATGGGGATTTAACTTCTCTTCTCCCTCTTAGACTTTGAGCCCATGTGAAACTTGATTATCTCTTATCTTAGTAGAGTGCTTAATAGAGTGCTTGGCACATAGTGACTTGCTCATTATCACACAGAAGGCAAGTGGTGGAGTCAGGATTAGAAAGTGGCTCTCCTGACTCCCACTTCTGTGCTCTTTCCACTAGGCCATGCTGATTTTCTGAGAATTCCTGAGAGATGGTTTTGTGCCTCCCAAAGCTTCTGAAGAGGAATCTTGTCAGCTAAGACCCCAAGTGAAGCCTCTTCCTCTTCACTGTCCTAAAATTAGGGTGGTAGCAAGTGACTCCCATTATGTGGCTAGAGCTGAGTTTATTGCCTTGTTCCCTGTAGACTCCTGTCCCTTGGAAGATCATCCCTCTCTGTCAAAAAACCCCAAGACCAAGAAAATCAGAATCTTGGCATCTGGACCTTGGCATGTAAAAGCCTGGGGGTGGGAGTGTTGGGGGAGAGTGGTAAGAAAAGCAGTGTGGTCTAGAGGATAGACAACGGGCTCGGGTGTCAGAGGACAGGGGTTGTAATCTTGGTTCCATGACTTGTCTGCTGCATGATCTTTGTGCTTCAATTCCCTGTAAAATGGGGATTAAGACTGGGAATCCCACATGGGACAGGGACTGTGTCTTACCTGATTTGCTTGTATCCACCGTAGTGCTTAGAACAGTGCCTGGCACATAGTAAGTGCTTAGCAAATACCATTATTATTATTACTATTATTACTTCAACTATTTTTATTATTATCCACTTAGAGTGTCTCACTACCCCCCCCCCCCCACCTGCTGGTACACTATCCCAGCCTAATCTGGAAGACACATAACTTGGTAACAAAGCCTTGTGCTTATAATAGCTTAAGAAATCCCAACTTTTCTAAGTGCCCACCTCCCAGACCTAGATTGTGAGCCCCTCATGGGATGTGGACCAAATCTGATTTCGCTGATCTTGAATTCACCCCAGCACTTAGCCTAGTGCTTAGCACAGAGCTTGCACTCAGTCGATAATGTTGATGTGACTTGTCTGTGTTTGCGTTATACTCCCATCTGCTTTCACAGTCGGGAACTTATCACTTCATTGTACCTCTCAATCAAGCAATCCAGCAATCATATTTTTGAATGCTTCCTGTGTGCAGAACACTGTATTAAGCTCTTGGGAGAGTACACTAGAACAGAGTTGGTAGATAGGTTCCCTGACCACAAGGAGTTTACAGTCTCGCAGTCTTTGTGCCAAATTCTGGTTACAGATATATATATCTGTAATTTTATGTATTTATATTAATGTCTGTCTCACTCTCTAGACTGTAAGCTCCTTGTGGCCAGGGAATGTGTCTGTTATATTGTATTGTGCTCTATCAAGCAATTAGTCCTGTGTTCTGCACACAGTAAGTGCTCAATAAATGCGAATGACTGACTGACTGAATAAATGGTTTTAGACACTGCACATTTCAGGGACCCAAGTTCTCAGCACAAGTGGTTTTAAACAAGTAAATGCACAGGATTGACTTCTACAGGGAGAGCCTGACCTAAGCAGTATTTGTAAGTGGTAAGATATGACTTGATTGCTAGAAATTATGTAACCATTTAAGCTACCTCCAGAAGCAATTTAGGAGCAGCTTGGCCTAGTGGATAGATTATGGCCCTGGGAGTCAGAAGGACCTGGGTTCTAATCCCAGTTTTGTCTCTTGTCTGTTGTTTGACCTTGGGCAAGTCACTTCATTTCCTCTGTGCCTCATCAGGAAAGTGGTGATCGAGACTGGGAGCTCCATGTGGGACAGGGACGGTGTCCAACCCTATTATCTTGTATCTATCCCAGCGCTTAGTACTGTGCCCGGCACATAGTAAGCGTTGAACGGATACCATTATGATTAAATCAGGATAATTAAGGTTCCTATTTTGAGGGACAAGAAAGGAGCAGGAGCACATTCTTGGCCCAGGAGGCCAAGGGGGAGTTTGCATGGAAAAAGAGTCAACTTCTCATGAAGTCTTGCCAGAGGCAAGAGACCAGCCCCAATAAGCCTGTTGCTCTGTTTTGGCAACATCCCTGTTTCCTGATGTTGCTCATAGGTTTTATGGCAGTTGGGTTGGTGCCTTCTTATCTGCAAACGAATCATCTTGCCTGAGTTTCACCAACCCGACGACATTTGTAGTGCTCTAATGCATTAAAATAAGCCCCTTAAATAGGACTGGCGCAACACTAAATTGAAATCCGGTTTTCAAAAGCTGATAACAGCCCAACCAATTGTTCCTCTGCAGTTTGTGAGAGTTGGAAGTCTCCCAGCCTTCCATCGCCTTAATACACAGGAGTTGGAGGGCCAGAAAAGTTAACCAGTCCAGACTTTCTACAGGTTAAAAAGTAACACAAGCAAATGATTTCAGGCTGGGAAAGTACTTGAGGCAGGGGAAGAGATTCATTCATTCATTCATTCATTCATTCATTCATTCATTCACTCATTCATTCAATCAATCGTATTTATTGAACGCTTACTGTGTGCAGAGCATTGTACTAAGCTCTTGGAATGTACAATTTGGTAGCAGACACAGTCCCTGCCCAACAACGGGCTCACAGTCTAAAAGGGTGAGACAGACAGCAAAACAAAACAAGTAGTCAGGCATCAATACCATCAAAATAGATAAATAGAATCATAGATATATACACATCATTAATAAAATAGACTAATAAATAATTTATACAAATATACACAAGTGCTGTGGGGAGGGGAAGGGAGTGGAGCAGCGGGAGGGAGCAGGGCAATGGGGCGGGGAGGAGGGGCAGAGGGAAAGGGAGGGCTCAGTCTGGGAAGGCCTCCTGGAGGAGTCAACATAATAAAAAGTGAGGAGGAACTCATCAAATTCCTCCTCTTGAAATGAACGTGGACTCTGACACACCGCTAGATTGTTGAGAAAGCGAAAGACTAAATCAGAGATGACCCTCCCGGGAGCAGTGAAGAGCTCAAGGATTATTTCCTCCAGCAGGTGATTTAATGTTGCTTTCCTTGCCGCTGTTGCTTGAGAAGCAGCATAGTCTACTGGAAAGAACACAGGTTTGGGAGACAGAAAGACCTGGGTTCTAATCCCAGCTCTGCCACTTGCCTGCTCTGTGACCTTAGGCAAGCCACTAAACCTCTCTGGGCTTCAGTGTCCTCAACTGTCCAATGGGGATTCAATACCTATTCTCTTTCCTGCTCAGACTGTGAGCCTCGTGTGGGACAGAGACTGTGTCTGTCAATCAATCAATGGGATTGATTAAGCACTTACCATGTGCACAGCACTGTACTAGTGCTTGGGAGAGTACAGTGCAGCAGAATTAGCAGACACATTTCCTGCCGATAACGAGCTTATTGATTATTTGTATCTACCCAGTGCTTGAACAGTGCTTGACACCCAGTAAGTGCTCAAAAGCATGACAATTATTATTATCATCAGTGATTGAATTTAACCTTGTAATTCCTTGTGTGTGTGTGTGTATGTGTGTGTCCTCTCCCTGCCTTTTCTGATTATCTGTACCTACTCCAGTGCTTTAAACAGTGCTTGGCACCGTGTTTAAAAGAAAAATTATTATCATTATTACTGACTGAATTTACCCTCATATTTCTTTACGTGTGTGTGTGTGTGTGTATTCTGTTTTTAGACCGTGAGCCCCCTGAGGCCCAAAGATGGTGTCTGATTCAGTATCTGATTCAGTGAGAAGCAGCGTGGCTCAGTGGAAAGAGCCTGGGCTTGAGAGTCAGAGGTCATAGGTTCGAACCCCGGCTCTGCCACTTGTCAGTTGTGTGACTGTGGGCAAGTCACTTCACTTCTCTGTGCCTCAGTTCCCTCATCTGTAAAATGGGGATGAAGACTGTGAGCCTCACGTGGGATAACCTGATTATCCTGTATCTACCCCAGTGCTTAGAACAGTGCTCTGCACATAGTAAGCACTCAACAAATACCAACATGATCTCTGAGCCATCCTCCACGTTGGCTGTTAGTCCATTCTTGCACACAAGCCCACAGTCTTGCACTTAAAGGTCTCAGTCAGCTCACCCCCTCCTACCTCACCTCGCTGATTTCCTTCTCCACCTAGGCCGCACCCTTCACTCCTCTAATGCCAATTTACTCACTGTATCTCCCTCTCATCTATCTCGCCACCAACCTCTTGGCCCCATCCTCTCTATAACCTGGTACTCCCTCTCCCATATGACACATATGACAGACCACCACTTTCTCTATCTCCAAAGTCATTTTAAAATCACATTTCCTCCAAGAGGCCTTCCCCAATTAAGCCCCCATTTCCTCTACTCCTTCTCCCTTCTGCACCACTACACACTCAAGTTTGTACCCTTTAAGCACTTGATAATCACCTTACTTTGAGCTCTGCAACACTTCCACAATGTCTCTCCCTTCTAGATCCATCAGTCAACCATATTTACTAAGCCCTTACTGTGTGCAGAACACTGTACTAGGTGGTTGGGAAAGTGCAATATAACAGAGTGGGTAGACACGTTCCCGGCCTTCAGTGAGCTTTCACTCTACAGTAACAACTTCCTTGTGAGCAGGGAACGTGTCTACCCACTCCGTTGTATTGTACTTTCCCAAATGAGAAGCAGCGTGGCTCAGTGGAAAGAACCTGGGCTTCGGAGTCTGAGGTCATGAGTTTGACTCCTGGCTCTGCCACTTGTCAGCTGTGTGACTGTGGGCCAGTCACTTCACTTCTCTGTGCCTCAGTTATCTCATCTGTAAAATGGGGATTAACTGTGAGCCTCACGTGGGACAACCCGATTACCCTGTATCTACCCCAGCACTTAGAACAGTGCTCTGCATATAGTAAGCGCTTAACAAATACCAACATTATTAAATGTGTAGTTCAGTGCTCTAGTAAGTGCTCAATAAATGCCACTGATTGATCGATTGATGGACTGAAATCTTCACAGGCATTTCTCAGTGTCCTTCTCACCTAGTCTCTCACTGCACTCCGTGTGTCAGAGAGCGAGTGTGGGTGTCACTGCACAAGCCACCAACACTAGAATCAACTCCTCTTGGCAGGTTCTTGGACGTGAAGCTTTGAGAATTGGGGAAAAGCAATGTGACACTGTGGAAAGAGCCCAGGCCTGGGAATCAGAGGACCCAAATTCTAATCCCAGCCCTGCCACTTGTCTGCTGGGTGACCTTGGGCAAGTCACTTCACTTCTCTGTGCCTCAGTTACCTCATCTGTAAAATGAGGATGAAGGCTGTGAGCCTCATGTGGGACAACCTGGTTACCCTGTATCTACCCCAGCGCTTAGAACAGTGCTCTGCACATAGTAAGCACTTAACAAATACAAACCTTATTATTATTATTCTTATTCTCGGTGCCTCAGTACCCTCATCAGTAAAATGGGGATTAAAACTGTGAGCCCCACGTGGGACAACCTGATCACCCTGTATCTACCCCAGCGCTTAGAACAGTGCTCTGCACATAGTAAGCGCTTAACAAATACCAACATTACTCTGTGAGCCCCACTTGGGACAGGGATTGGGTACAACCTGATAATCGTGATTCTACCCCAGCACTTAGTACAGTGCCTGGCGCGTAGTAAGTCCTTAACAAATACCATTAAAAAATAATGGCCTCTAGTGCTGTTGACCCATAAAGATGCCTAGTTTTGCGGTTTGACTGCTTTGCCATTAGCTGAAAGTGAGGCTGGAGGAAATGCTGCTGAAAGGAAATGGAGAGAGCTGCTGCAAGAGGGTGGGATTAAGGTGATAATGAATCCCCAAACTCCAGGCTGGGGTGTCCCCAGGAGCCTGGACCAAGGAGAGCCGCTTCCATACATATGGAATATTCCTCTCTCTTCCCCGTAATGATGCTTTTGGGGATCAGGGGAAGATATCACTGAGTCTCCATCTGACCAGGGAATTCTTTCAGCACGATCCCTGCAAGGAACGGTGGGGGTTTATCCTTTCTGCCAGCTGTTCTTTCTTCTGCCAGGGGGGTCACTGCCCAGCTAATGAAAAACATCTCTCTGTCAAAACCCGACCTTGGGGTTTATCTAAATCGTTTGTTGCTCAGCAGAACTACATATATCAGCAACCAAATATGTGACAAAAGTCCATTCTAATGCACCATTTATCTTGGGGTAATTGATTCTCAAGCAGGACAAATATCCTCTGCAGATTCGTTGGGGACTTAATACACTCTGCCATTATAATGACATCATCTTGCATAAAGCAGTCCTAGACGTCTGATCTATGGCATTATCCTTTTTTTCTTTTTTGAGGGTCGCTTGCGGGACCACATTAATGGCAAGGAGCGGCTGTTTAGATCACGTTATCCACCTTTCCCTTTCTTGAACGCACCGTCCAACTTCCCATGCTCCACTATTTAAAATGAAATGATATCAAAATCCATAGCACAATTGATTCCTCTTGCCGAAGCGGAGAACGCAACAATACGTAGCTATCGACTCTCATTTTTGGTCAACGCCGAGATTTATCGTCCCTAAGTAAATATCGAGCCGGGTGAAGCCTCGGTCAGTTATGTTCTTCTCGGTCAATAAATCTAAATGTTAACTTCGGCAGAAGTCAATGTCTATTGTTTAGTGGCCAGCAATCAAGCGATCTGATGAGAGGGGGCCTCTGAAATCGCAAAGGGAATGGAGAGCTGCAGTGTCGAGTTTCAGAGGTTCCGAGACTCGGGGGAGTGGAAGAGTTGAAGGCTTTGTTCAGAATACATCATAGTGTGGCCTAGTGGATCAAGCACAGGCCTGGAGGTCAGAGGGCCTGGGTTCTAATCCCAGCTCCACCGCCTGTCTGCTGTGTGACCTTGAGCAAGTCACCTAACTTCTCTATGTCTCAGGTTCCTTTTCTGTAAAATGGGGATTCAATTCCTGGTCTTCCTCCTACTTAGATGGTGATCCTTGTAGGGGACAGGGACTGTGTCTGATCTAATTATCTTGTACCTACCCCAGTGCTTAGTAGAGTTCTTGGCACATAGTAAGCATTTAACCAGTATCATTATCCTCATCCTCCTCATCATCAATAGCCTTAGAAGAGCATCGCCATTCTGGATAAGTCAGGATTTAGGGGGTTTCAACACAGCAGGGCATTTCAGATAGTTATTTTGAGCTGAGAAGAATGAGCAGATACAGACTCTGAAAGAATGGCTCTGCAGAGAGAGGAAAGGCTGGAGTAAGTCTGAAATGACTTCCCTCCATGGGCTTTCTATGAGGAGGGAGAGTTTTTCCCATAATTCGGGAGGTGTAGGGACCTCAGGGGAATGTGAGACCATGATGTTTGGGAACCAAGCCCCAGATGCCGGGTTGGGGGCCTGGTCTCCGTATATATGCCAGCCCTGATTCTCTGAAAGAGATTCCTGTGTGATTCCTTTTTTTAAAATGATATTTGTTAAGCACTTATTATGTGCTAGCACTAAATACTAAGCAGTGGGGTAGAGATGGCCGAGCGGTCTAGGGCACTGCTTTCACATCATAGTCTCTTTCATATCACAGTCTCCTCTGGAGGCATGGATTTGAATCCCACTCCTAATAATAAGACAAGCAACGTGAGAGAACACGGGCCTGGGCATCAGAAGATAATAGGGTCTAATTCCGGCTCTGTCACTTGTCTGCTGTGTGACCTTAGGAAAGTCACTTCACTTTCTTGTGCCTCCGTTTGGGGATTGAGACTGAGAGCCCCAAGTGGCACAGGGTCTATGTCCAACTCCATTTGCTTGTATCCATCCCAGCATTTAGAGAAGCAGCGTGGCTCAGTGGAAAGAGCACGGGCTTAGGAGTCAGAGGTCATGGGTTTTAATCACAGCTACACCTGTCAGCTGTGTGACTTTGGGCAAGTCACTTAACTTCTCGGTGCCTCAGTTACCTCATCTGTAAAATGGGGATTAAGACTGTGAGTCTCACATGGAACAACCTAATTACCCTGTATCTACCCCAGTGCTTAAAACAGTGCTCGGCACTTAACAAATAACAATATTATCATTATTAATATAGTACCCGGCACATAGTAAGCACTTAAGGAATACCACTATCGTTATTGAGCTAATCAAATAAAACACAGTGCATGTCCCACATTCATTCATTCAGTAGTATTTATTGAGCACTTACTATGTGCAGAGCACTGTACTAAGCGCTTGGAATGAACAAGTCGGCAACAGATAGAGACAGTCCCTGCCGTTTGACGGGCTTACGGTCTAATCGGGGGAGACGGACGGACGAGAACGATGGCAATAGATAGAGTCGAGGGGAAGAACATCTCGTAAAAACAATGGCAACTAAATAGAATCGAGGTGATGTACATTTCATTAACAAAATAAATAGGGTAATGAAAATATATACAGTTGAGCGGACGAGTACAGTGCTGAGGGGATGGGAGGGGAGAGGGGGAGGAGCAGAGGGAAATGGGGGGAAAAGAGGGTTAAGCTGCGGAGAGGTGAAGGGGGGGTGGTAGAGGCAGTAGAGGGAGAAGAGGAGCTCAGTGTGGGAAGGCCTCTTGGAGGAGGTGAGTTTTAAGTAGGGTTTTGAAGAGGGGAAGAGAATCAGTTTGGCGGAGGTGAGGAGGGAGGGCGTTCCGGGACCGCGGGAGGACGCGGCCCGGGGGTCGACGGCGGGATGGGCGAGATGGAGGAACGGTGAGGAGGTGGGCGGCAGAGGAGCGGAGCGTGCGGGGTGGGCGGTAGAAAGAGAGAAAGGAGGAGAGGTAGGAAGGGGCAAGGTGACGTAGAGCCTTGAAGCCTAGAGTGAGGAGTTTTTGTTAGGAGCGGAGGTCGATAGGAAACCACTGGAGGTGTTTAAGAAGGGGAGTGACATGCCCAGATTGTTTCTGCAGGAAGATGAGCCGGGCAGCGGAGTGAAGAATATACTGGAGCGGGGCGAGAGAGGAGGAAGGGAGATCAGAGAGAAGGCTGACACAGTAGTCTAGCCGGGATATAACTAGATGGGGTTCACAGTCTTACTCCCTGTTTTAGAGATGAGGTAACTGAGGCACGGAGAAGTTAAGTGACTTATCCAGGGTCACACAGCAGCCAAGGGGAGGAGCCAGTTTGGCTTCCCCACTGCAAACAGAGACTCCAGGGTGGGAGGAGGCAAAGAGAAGCTTTCCTATCCTCTGCAGTCTGGCGGGGAGGAAAAGGAAATGTGGTCGTTTTCAGTCCCATCTACATTTTGTTTGAGAGCTGAGGGCGAACTTGGAGTGTGTTTATATAGTCCTAGCTTTGTTTGGCACTGGAAGCAATGGTAATTGTGGTATTTGTTAAGTTTTCACTATGTGCCAAGTACTGAGCTGAGCACTATGCCCAGAACAATAGTTTGGTTCAGCATTGGACAGTCAGGGTACGTGATAATAATAATAGTGGTATTTGTTAAGCACTTACTATGTGCCAAGCACTGTTCCTAGTGCTGGGGTAGATGCAAAGTAATTAAGTTGCCCCACGTGAGGCTCACAGTCTCAATCCCCATTGTACAGATGAGGGAACTGAGGCAGAGAGAAGTGAAGTAACTTGGTCAAGGTCACACAGCAGATGAGTGACGGGGCCGGGATTAGAACCCACAACCTCCGGTTCCCAAACCCATGTTCTTGCCACTAGGCCATGCTCTCTTGAGAACTGGAGGTAGGGAAATGGGGAAGTTACATTTTTTTCAGAGCTTCCTCCTTCCCTGTGGTGGAGGCAGACACAGGAGTCAAGGCTGAGGTCAAAAGAAAGATTCTCTACTTTTGCTGCCATTTTTTTAATGGCATTTGTTAAGTGCTTACTATGTGCCAGGCACCGTACTAAGTACTGGGGTGGATACAAGCTAATCAGGTTGGACACAGTCCATGTCCCACATGGGGCTCATAGATTTAATCCCTGTTTTACAGTTGAGGTAACTGAGGCACAGAGAAGTTACATGACTTGTCCAGGGTCACACAGCAGACAACTGGCAGAGCCGGAATTAGCACTCAGGTCCTTCTGACTGCTAGGCCCGTGCTCAATCCACTGTTTCTCACTATGCGGCACTGTTTCTCATTGTATTGCAGGGGTAGCTTGAAATCCATGTGCACTAAAGGAAAAGTTGGTAAACGCGGTCAAGGGACAAGGCATAAAGTATAGACTGGGAAAAATTCTGGACCCCTAGGTGGTTTTTTTTAAGTCTATCCACAAGATTTATGTGATTAATTGTGAAGCCAACTCTACAGTTATTTTCTGTGGTGCCCGCTATGGGAAGCAACCTGACCTAGAGGAAAAAACACAGGTCTGGGAAGAGGATCTGGGTTTTGATCTCGGCTCTGCCACTTACTTGCTTTGTGACTTTGGGCAAATTAGTTAACTTTGCTGAGCTTAAATTTCTTCAACTGTAAAATGGAGATTCAATACCCATTCTCCCTCCTACTTAGTCTGTGAGCTCCAAGGGGGATAGGAACTCTATCCAACCTGATTAACATGTATTTACCCCAGCACTTAGAACAGTGCTTGACACATAGTAAGCATTTAACAATTATTATAATGGTAATGATGATGATGATTATTTCATGGTTTTAAACCCCTGCTTCCCCAAGGCCACCCTTTCTGATGATGCCTGGGGCTGCTTTCTCACTCACCAACTTGTAAGTAATGTTTGCCTTACCCTCTATTTAACTGTACGCTCCTTGAAGGCAGAGAACATGGGCTTTGCTACTGTTGTACTCTCCCAAGCAATTAGTCTAATATCTAGCCCTCACCAGACAGTCAATAAATACCAGTGATTGACTGATTACCTTATGAAACCACATGATTACCAGTTCAAAGGGAAGCAGTGTGGCCTACTGGATAGAGCATGGGCCTGGGAGTCAGAAGGACCTGGGTTCTAATCCCAGCTCTGCAGCTTGTCTACCGTGTGACCTTGGCAAGTCACTGCACATCTCTGTGCCTCAGTTTCCTCATCTGGAAAATGGGGATCGTGAGCCCTATGGCATAGTTAAGTGTGATGTGCCATGAGAAATTTCCCCAAATTAGGAAGGAAAGCCTAATGATATGCTCTTATTCCCCAACTAAGCCCTTATTTCCCTTCTCCACCCTTCCCTCTGCATCAACTATGAAGTAGGTACCCCTTAAGCTCTTTGATATTTACGTCTGCCTCACGGTACTTAGGTAAATATTCTTATACCATTTCCCCTATCATTTATTTTAATGTCTGTCTTTCCCTGTAGATTATAAACTCCCCTTGGGCAAGGATCACATCTACCAACTCCTTTGTACTCTCCCCAGCACTTAGCACAGAGTTCTGTACAGAGTAAGCGCTTGATAAGTACCACTGCTTGATAGTAGAGCACAGAGCAGAATAAGTGAGGACAGGGATCGGCAGATGGTTAAGACAATGTTTAGTAAGAGCAGCCCATTGAAGTCAGATACCTTGTTTACGCTCATGAAAATCTGAGCAATTCACTTGATGCGTCAGCTTCCTTAGAAAAGTGGGAGGAATGCTTACCGCCCACTTTTTCCCCAGAGGCAATCCGCCGATGAAAGACAACATGAAAGCACGAAGTCCTGTTCCAATATTCTCACACCACATTCACACATCCGTTACCGAACGATGCTGGAGAGAAAGTAGACGGTTTTTCAGTCCTTTTATCAAGCATATGCAGCTCAAGTGAGATGATAATAATCGGAAATTGGATGTGTTTTCGAAGCATTTTAATACAGTCAATAAAACATATCAGCACTGGCCCGATCGGCCCTCGCCAAGTTGTTCACGAACAGACACCCCCATGGAGTTATTCCCCGACTGGATTGTGGGGTGGGAGAGAGATGCTACAAGGTGTTCTGTCTGAGTAATTCATTTGGTGTGAAGTGCTTGGAGGAGCGAGCTTGGGTTACTATGGTGACCGAGGGACGAAGCTTCTGGTGTGCGGACCCCATGTTAGCTACATAATGCTTCAGAAGGAGGATTTCGAGATGCAGAACAAAACATACTAAAGAAGCATCAAACCTAATAAGTCCGGGGACTGAAAAGCCAGAGACATCTGTTTAGACACCACCGTCCCCCTTCGCTGTGGGTCTGGGAAAGGATTCAATTCTGAAACTGGTTCATTATACCTCCCGGGCCGACCCGCATTCAAAAGAGCCTTCTACATTGAAATGGCCACTTTTTCTCACCTAGCCGTAAAGAGAACCCACTGAGCTTAGAACGCTAGGTGAAGGAAGATATTTTCTCATTTAAACAACATCCTTTTGTACCTGGTTTATAAGACATAGAGGAAAACAGCTTGAATGTTGAACAAGCTGCCAAAATGGAACCTATATCTGCCTCGGGGAGTCTTTATGGAGCAATGAGAATATCCGACTTAGATATTGTCTCATTAATCAAAGCAAGAAATGGTAAAAGCATTCTGATTAGGAAGCTCCTGTAAAAAATACCTTTCATCACTTTCCAAATCATGTTTTTCCCCTTCTTTTGTTTTGGATCACTGGGTTTGATAGAGTGGAAGCTTACTTCTTTAACTGGGTGCCACTCTTTCTTGCAAATAGTAATTTTTTATTGTAAGATTGCTTCTGAGACCTGGCCTTGTCTTATTATTATTTTAAAGGGAAAAGAGGGCCAAAGCATTGTTTTTTTTATCAAAATGTACTCTTTTTTGAAGTGGGAGTAGAGACTCAAAGATGACATCCATTAGTAAACTTCTGAACATCTCTGGTGTAGACCATTAAAAGGTAATAGACTTAAGCTGAACTATCAGTAAGTGATATTTATTGAACACATACTATGTACAGAACCCTGTAATCAGTGCTGAATTAGTAGATGTGATCCCTCCCCTTGAGGAGTTTACAATCTAGTGGGACATTGAAATCAATTACAGGTAAAGGGAAGTACTAGAGTATGAAGATATAAGCCTAGTACAGTGCTTTGCACACAATAAGTGCTCAATAAATACGATTGAATGAATATGTACAAAAGTGCTTCAGAGAGGTGTGAGTCACCAAGTGCTCAGGGGGTATGGAAGAGCTGAAATATTCACTGTGGGAGAATAAGATAGGGAGATGGGCAATTGATTGTTCACACAGACCCTGGCTCATTTGCTCTAATCTCAGCTTATTCACTCCACCTCCATCTCTTCTATCTTGCCCCCAACCTCTTGTCCATGTCCTGCCTCTGGCCTGGAATATCCTCCCTCTTACCCAACAGACTATCATCTCCCCACTTCAAAGACTTACTGACGCCCACATCTCCTCCAAGATGGTTTCCCCAACTAGGCCCTCATTTCTTTTTTTCCCACTCCCGTCTGCATCATCCTTCCACTTGGATTTGCCCCCTTTATTCACCCCTCCCTCAGCCCCACAGTACTTACAAACATATCCGTAATTTATTTATATTAACGTCTTACTCCTCCTCTAGCCTTTAAGCTAAGAACACATCTACCAACTCTGTTATATTGTATTCTACCGAATGCTTAGTATAGTGCTCTGAAGCCAGAAAGCTCTCAATAAATACGACTGATCGGTTGATCGATTCTGTCTGTCCAAATCTGGTGTGAATACCTGTGTCTTGTTGGATAAGAGAAGACAAGAGCTCAGTGTCAATTTTGAGAGTTCATTCATTCATTCATTCAATAGTATTTATTGAGCGCTTACTATGTGCAGAGCACTGTACTAAGCTCTTGGAATGTACAATTCGGCAACAGATAGAGACAATCCCTGCCCACTGATGGGCTTACAGTCTAATCAGGGGAGACAGACAAAAACAGTAGCAGTAAATAGAATCAAGGGGATGTACATCTCATTAACAAAATAAATAGGGTAATGAAAATATATACAGTTGAGCGGACAAGTACAGTGCTGAGAGGAGGGGAAGGGAGAGGGGGAGGAGCAGAGGGAAAGGAGGGCTTAGCTGAGGGGAGGTGAATCGGGGGGTAGAGGGAGAGCAGAGGGAGCAGAGGGAAAAGGGGGAGCTCAGTCTGGGAAGGCCTCTTGGAGGAGGTGAGCTCTAAGTAGGGTTTTGAAGAGGGGAAGAGAATTAGTTTGGCGGAGGTGAGGAGGGAGGGCATTCCAGGAACGCGGGAGGATGTGGCCCAGGGGTCGACGGCGGGATAGGCGAGAACGGGGGAGGGTGAGGAGGTGGGCGGCAGAGGAGCGGAGGGTACGGAGTGGGCAGTGGAAAGAGAGAAGGGAGAAGAGGTAGGAGGGGGCAAGGTGATGGAGAACCTCGAAGCTTAGAGTGAGAAGTTTTTGTTTCGTGCGGAGGTCGATAGGCAACCACTGGAGGTTTTTAAGAAGGGGAGTGACATGCCCAGAGCGTTTCTGCAGGAAGATGAGCCAGGCAGCGGAATGAAGAATAGACTGGAGCGGGAAGAGACAGGAGGAAGGGAGATCAGAGAGCAGGCTGACACAATAATCCAGCCGGGATATTATGAGAGCCCGTACCAGTAAGATAGCTGTTTGGAGAGGAAAGGGCAGCTCTTGGCGATATTACAAAGATGAGATACTCCCATCTTTAAATTTTCCCAGTGATCTAGCCCAAGGTCGCACAACAAGCGGTACAACTATGACTCCTGATTCCCAGTCTTTGGCACTCAACCAGGTGGTTCCTAGACAACGCCAGCCTCTCTGAGCAACTTCCCAAGGAAAGTAGGGATCCTGGGAAACCTTGATGGCTTCCCTATTTCCAAAGCTAGGTCTGGATGAGGAGAATGAGCTACATGGTTGGCGAAGAGAGCAGTGAGCCCACATCAGGAGGGCAGAAGTGAGAGGACAGCATGTCACTGTGGATATAGCGGTCCACACCCTTTGTTTCTGAGCATCTTTGCGATGCTTCACTTAGAGTCAGATAGCTAAGGGAAATGCCAAATTTTGCATTAGCCTTGGGAACACTCTGACAGTTTGACAAGACGCTATTTTTTTTTTCCAGTTTCCAATAGCTCTTTTCTTGTTGCTTTTAGCTCATTCAGTACCATGTGCAATGGAACTTCCAGTAACTAAACTAATTAGGACCGGGGGGATGTTCATAATCAAGCTGTTTGAATTACAGCCTTTATGCCGTCCCCTCGGTGGGAAGCTGTGCCTTTGCACTCGCCAAAGACCAGGTCCAAGGGGATGGGATCAGAGAGCAGGCAGCTCCCTAAGGTGATGTCAGCCACTGGAGCCGAGAGACTGTTCCCAGGGGGAAACGATGCTGAGAAGTTGGCACCACAGTACGATTTGCAACTTCTAATGAAGTAGGGAAAATGTTGGGGGCTCAGTTGAGAAGGAGGCCCCAGCAGGACCACAGTAAAGAATAAAATCTAGCATTACTTTCCAGATTCAAAGGGCTCATCCAGCATCAGATCCCAACATCTGGGGCAGTAGGCTAGGCGCTGGAAGCAACCCCTCTTCCATCAATCAATCAATCAATCGGTACTATTTATTGAGCACCTACCTTGGGCAAGGCATGTGCCAAGAACCTAGGAGAGTACAATAGAGCTAGTAGTCACAATTCATATCCTCAAGAAGCTTACAATCCAATAATAATAATAATTATGGTATTTGTTAAGCACTTACTATGTGCAAGGCACTGTACTAAATTCTGGGGTGGATACAAGCAAATCGGGTCGGACATAGGCTCTGTCCCATATGGGGCTCACCGTTTCAATCCCCCATTTTAGAGATAAGGAAATTGAGGCCCAGTGAAGTGACTTGCTCAAGGTCACACAGCAGACAAGTGTCAGAGCCAGGATTAGAAACTATGACCCTCTGACACCCAGGCCCGTGCTCTAACCACTATACCATGCTGGGGAAAGCAACGTAGTTTAAAGATGTGGACATAAGTGCCAAGGGGGATGAGGTTGGGGAGAATGTCTAAATTGGATGGGTGACATGGAAGTGCTGAGACGGCAGTAGAGGGAAAATAGGGTGGGGAGATGAGAGATTAATCAGGGCAGGCTTTCTGGAAGAGATGTGATTTCAGAAAGACCTCCAAGATGGGGAGAACAATGGGGAGAATGTTGGATATGAAGGGGGAGGGAGTTCCAGGCAGAAGGAAGGACATGAGCAGAGAAGCAGCGTGGCCCAGTGGAAAGAGCCTGGGCTTCGGAGTTAGAGGTCATGGGTTTGACTCCCAGCTCTGCCACTTGTCAGCTGTGTGACCGTGGGCAAGTCACTTCACTTCTCTGGGCCTCAGATACCTCATCTGTAAAATAGGGATTAACTGTGAGCCTCACGTGGGACAAACTGATTACCCTGTATCTACCCCAGCGCTTAGAACAGTGCTCCGCACATAGTAAGTGCTTAACAAATACCAATATTATTATGAGGTCAACAGCACAAAATGAAAACAAAACACGACTCTTCCCTTAGGAGTAGCTGCCCTATCGTTCTGAGTGGAGACCAGAGGGCTAGCTAAGTTGAAGCTTGAGCAAAATATAGACCCTGAGGCTCTAAGAACATCAGTGATGTTGTAACTGTAGACTCGTGTGAAAACCCACATCATGTGGACTATTCACTCTGGAAGTCCTGCACCAAAGCCCTGGAGTGGTTACGCAGATGCATTTTCCCTCGATCCCATTCTCCCCAGGTGCTAACCCACTTGGGCTCAAGGTACTGACTTGGGAGCACAGTGGGTAATGGAGGGAGATGGAGGGAAGAGACTCACTCTAGTTTGAAGGACCCCTGAGGAGTAGCCCCAGAGTCAACTCAGTTGTTAGTCAACTTTCGTAGAAGGATGAGTTGCTCTAAGCATCCTAGACTGAACTGGTTGCCTAGGCTATCGTGAAAGACTCAACCTGTGAAGTGTTCATTCATTCATTCATTCAATAGTATTTATTGAGCACTTACTCTGTGCAGAGCACTGTACTAAGCGCTTGGGATGAACAAGTCGGCAACAGATAGAGACAGTCCCTGCCGTTTGACGGGCTTACAGTCTAATCGGGGGAGACGGACAGACAAGAAGTTAGACTCCCCAGGTTCTTCGGAACTGGATTGGTAGCGCGTGGCTCAGTGGAAAGAGCGCGGGCTTGGGAGCCAGAGGTCATGAGTTCGAATCCCGGCTCCGTCACTTGTCAGCTGTGTGACTGTGGGCAAGTCACTTAACTTCTCTGTGCCTCAGTGACCTCATCTGTAAAACAGGGATTAACTGTGAGCCTCACGTGGGACAACCTGATGACCCTGTATCTACCCCAGCGCTTAGAACAGAGCGCTGCACATAGTAAGCACTTATCAAATACCAACATTATTATTATTATTTTTATTGATCAAGTCTGCCGACTCCCCTTCAGAAATGGGGCAGTCACTAGGTGGGAGCTGAGAGATAATGAGAAGCAATGTGGCCTAGTGGAAAGAGCATGGGTCGGGGAGTCAGAGGACCTGGGTTCTAATCCTGGTTCTGCCCTTGCCTGCTGAATGAACTTGGGCAAGTCATTTGACTTCTCTGTACCCCTGTTTCCTCAGCTATAAAATGGGTATTCAATGCCTGTTCTCCCTTCTACTAAGAGAAGCAGCATGGTGTAAAATAAATAAATAGTGATGGCATTTGTTAAGCGCTTATTATGTGCCAAGGACTGTTCTAAGCGCTGGGGCAGATACAAGGTAATCAAGTTGTCCCTCATGGGACTCACACTCTTAATCCCATTTCATAGATGAGGTAATTGAGGCCCAGAGAAGTGAAATGATTTGCCCAAGATCACAGAGCAGACATGTGGCAGAGCCAGCATGGGCCTGGGAGTCAGAAGGGCAGGGGTTCTAATCCCGGCTCTGCTAATGTCTGCTATGTGACCTGGGCAAGTCACTTCACTTCTCTGTGCCTCAGTTACCTCAGCTGTAAAATGGGGATTAAGACTGTGAGCCCCATGTGGGACCGGGACTGTGTCCAACCAGATTACCCCATATCTACCCCTGCATTTAGAACAGTGCTTGACATATAGTAAGTGCCTAACGAACACCATAATTATTATTATTATTATTACTTAGACTGTGAGCTCCCTGAAGGGCAAGGACTGTGTCCAACCTGATTAACTTGTATCTACCTCAGTGTTTAGAACTGTGCTTGACATAGTAAGGGTGCTTAACAAATACCATGATTAAAATTAAATTAAAAGTAAGACAGTGCCTAGTACAGTGTCCTGCACATAGTCAAGGCTCAAAAAATCCAGTTGTCTGCTGGTCTCCTAGGCAACGTGCACCAAAGCATGTGCCCTGGCAGGTTCAGTGCTTTGTCAGACAACATGTTCCCTTGGGTCTCATAAGTGACCCTGCCTCGTGAAGCGAATATCTTGTATTTTCTCTCTTGTAGCTAATTGGGAAATAGAATTGAATTAGGGCCAGGCTGCGGTTTCTGCTGCTTGCTTAAGCAGCATGGGAGAGTGGGAGGGAGGGCTGTCTGAAGCCCACCCACCCATCCTCCTGTCTCTGAGAGAGGAGAAATGGCCCTTGGGGTTGGGGAAGGGCTGAGAAGGCCGGCCCCATCTGAGGGGGTTTAGATACTCGGCTACTGCGGGAGCTACAAGACGTGAAACAGGCGATCAAGACTCAAAGGATTAAAAAGGCCAAAGAGACATATCAAGTGAAAGAAGGAAAACAACATCATAGCCTACTGGAAAGGGCATATAGCTAGGAGTCAGAGGACCTTGGTTCTAATTCCAGCTCCACTACTGGCTAGCTGTGTGATTCTGGGCAGGTCCTTTAACTTCTCAGTGTCTCCGTTTCCTCATCTCGAAAATGAGGATTCAATACCTCTTCTCCTTCCTGCTTAGCCCATGAACCCTATGTGGGATGGGAACTGCGACCTAACTGATTATAATAGTAACAATAATAATGGTACTTGTTGAGCGATTACCACGTGCCAAACACTGTTGCAAGCACTGGGGCAGATACAAGTTAATCAGGTTGGACACAGTCTCTGTCCCACATGGGGCTCACACTCTTAATCCCCATTTTACAGATGAGGTAACCGAGGCCCAGAGAAATAAAGTGACTTGCCTAAGGTCACACAGCAGGCATGTGATGAAGCTGAGTTTCTCTACCTCAGGGCTCAGTACAGCAGTTAGCAGACAGTAAGCGCTTAACAAGTACCCTGCTAATTATTAACGTGAGCATATTGTCATTCATTCATTCAATTGTATTTATTGAGCATTTACTGTGTGTAGAGCACTGTATTAAGTGCTTGGAAAGTACAGTTTGGCAACAAAGAGAGACAATCCCTGCCCATAGAGGGCTCACAGTCTAGAAGGCGGGAGACAGACATCAAAACAAGTAAACAGGCATCAATAGCATCAATAAAAATAAATAGAATTAGTATAATATATATATATACACTCATCAGAACAAGTAAAACAGGCATTAATATAAATAAATAGAATTCTAGATACATACATATATACACAAGTGCTGTGGGGTGGGGAGGGTGGGTAGAGCAAAGGGAGAGAGTCAGGTGGAGGGGGAGCTGAGGAAAAGGGGGACTTAGTCTGGGAAGGCCTCCTGGAGGAGGTGAGCCTTCAGGGGGGCTTTGAAGGGGAGAAGATACAAGTCGCCCAGGCAGCAGCAAAGTGTCTGACTTTGCTAGAGGTGGCAAACTACTCCTCTATCACTCTTCCCCTCCCCCGTAGAGGATGAATCTCAATGAGCGTTAAATAGTAGCGTTAGTCTCCAAGCAGCTCTCCTTGCCAGGTCAGCCGAGGGCTGAGCTCGGCAGGAGACCAAACAGCTGAGCCCACTTTCCCCAGGGCAATTGTCAAGTTGGGCTGACGGATCGACATCTGACCAATTTACAGGCGGCTTTACCAAAGGATTACTGCCTTTTTCAAGTCCACTTTGGATCAACATCAACAGTACTAGGGAACAGAGGACAGTGGAAGACGTGTGGGCAGGGGGAAGAGGCTGGATGGGAACATCTCTACTCTGGTAGGGGGTCCTACCCGCTTCATCACCCCCTCCCCTAGATCACTCAGTTACCCTTACTATCCCCTGGATTCCAAAAATCAGGGCCGCCCCCATCCCCAGCACATTTTCTGGCTGATGGGGTCCTAGCATGGAAGCAAAGAGAAACTGTCCAGGACTTTGTCTCCTTTTTTTTTTTTTTTTGGAGGGGGAAGGTGGGCATTTGTTAAGTGCTTACTAGGTGCTAAGCACTGTTAATCAATCATATTTATTGAGTGCTTATGGTGCACAGAGCAGGGTACTAAGTGCTTGGGAGAGTACAATGTGACAGAGATGCTTGACATATTCCCTGCCCACAGTAAACTTTCAATCTAGAGGGGAAGATTCATTTTTAATAATAATGTTGGTATTTGTTAAGCGCTTACTATGTGCCGAGCACTGTTCTAAGCGCTGGGGTAGACATAGGGGAATCAGGTTGTCCCACGTGGGGCTCACAATCTTAATCCCCATTTTACAGATGAGGGAACTGAAGCACAGAGAAGTTAAGTGACTTGCCCACAGTCACACAGCCGACAAGTGGCAGAACTGGGATTCGAACTCATGAGCCCTGACTCCAAAGCCCGTGCTCTTTCCACTGAGCCACGCTGCTTCTCCTGAGCCACGCTGCTTCTCCAATCAAGCCGGACACAGGTTCTAACCCACATGGGGCTCACAGTCTTAATTGATAAGGGGAGGATTTATATCCCCATTTTACAGATGAAGTGACTGAACGACAGAGAAGTTAAGTGATTTGCCCAAGGTCACATGGCAAGCAACTGGCAGAGCTGGGATCAGACCCCAGGTCTTCTGACTCTCAGGTCTGTACTCTTCTTACTAGCCCACACTGCTTCTTTGGCCACGGGGTCCCTGCCTCACCACCCTCCTCTGCCCCCTGGCTGACAATGGGGGATGGGAGATGATGATGATAATAATAATAATAATGATGATGGCTTTTGTTAACCACTTCTTAGATGCCAGGCACTAAGCAGTGGGGTGGATACAAGCAAATCGGGTTGGACACTGTCCCTGTCCCATGTGGGGCTCACAGTCTCAATCCCCATTTTACAGATGAGGTAACTGAGACACAGAGACTTGAAGTGACTTGCCCAAGGTCACACAACAGACAAGTGGTGGAGAGGGGATTAGAACTCATGACAGATGAAGCCGGAGGAGGCTGCCTGAGCCCAGGCTAAGAGAATAACCTGCGGGGGCCTGGGTCACAGCTGGATGCAGAACCCCCTGGGTTCCTTGGAAGTTTAGTGGCCCCAAGGGCCTCCGATCATCTGAGCATGGTCACAGTCCAGGGAAGTCCTAGGGTATGTGTGGGTCAAGAGGACCCAGGCTGTGGGTCAGTGACCTTGCCTCTTGCTGGTGCCCTGGACAATCAATTCCTGAATCATTCCACCTTCAAAGCCCTTCCCCAATCCCACCTCCTCCTGGAAGTCTTCCCTAATGAATCTCCAGCACCCCAAACTGCATCAACCCAATAGTCCTCATTAGCAATGGCACATTCAAATTAATTCTGATTAATTCTGATATTTAAACCAGTTGGATTTACTTTACTGTCTAATTTTTCTTTGTTCTTCCTCCTGCTCCCACTGTTAGGAAATAATTTAATCTGCATGTCTCCTCCTTAGATTGTAAACTCCTTTGTGAGCAGAGACCCTGTGTTTTGCTTGTAGTGCTCTCTCTGACATTTTTTAAACCTCCATTTCTCATGGCTCCCCTGTACACGCCTAAACTCAAATTCCTCTAATCCCTTCAATCTCCACGTTTCCCTCCCTCTGAAATTGGGGGTGGAGGGGTATTTTACCCATGACTGAGTCTGCAGGTGACATACAGGGGAAAGCCAGGAATGCAAGTTGAAAATGCTGCCGGAAGGTGGGTGGGTAGGGATGGCAGGCGGAGAGTGTGTGATTGATAGGTGGGCCAGGGCACGGGCCTACAGGGTGACGCATCACATCTTTCCCCCGAAGTGAAGTTCATCCTGCTCTCAGGGAACGCGTTCCATTTTTAGCAGCTTGGGGTGCATGGTGTAGTGGATAGAGCCCGGGCCTGGGGGTCAGAGGGTCATAGGTTCCGACCCCGGCTCTGCCACTTGTCTGCTGTGCCATCTTGGGCAAGTCACTTCACTTCTCTGGGCCTCAGTTACCTCCTCTGTAAAATGAGGTTTGAGACTGTGAGTCCCATGTGGGACAGGGACTGTGTCCAACCCGATTTGCTTGCATCCACCTTTTTTAGTGCCTGGCACATAGTAAGCACTTAACGAATTCCAGAATTACTCTGATTGCCAGCTGAAGGAGCAATGCTCTCCCCTCCCCACCACTGTCTATCTTTCTCCATATAGAGCTGTGGGTACCCACTGCTGCCGCCCCCTCCCCCCCCCCCCCCCAGGGAGACTCTGCAGTGATGACTCAGTTGAACAGTTTTGAAAAATGGAAAATTGATTTGCTCTTAACCCCTGTTGGTGCCTGCCAGAGTCCCGGGCAGCAGGGCCACAGTGACAAACGCCCGAGCTCCCTGTGAGCCGCCACTCCGATCAACTTCCCACCCCCATCCCCGGCCAATGGGAAACCAACAGGATGGGCTGACTGGGCGACCTGTCACAGGCGAGACCGATGCCTCTGTCCGCCCGGCCTCTTCTCTCGAACCTGACGATTTCACGGCAGCTGCTTGCCAATGTTCCAAACCCCAAATTTGCCAGTAAGCAAAATAAATAAAGAAATAAAGAAAATCCATCATCAGCTCATGGCCTGCTGACCCATCTTGAAAGACGTGCTGCAGATGCGCTGACATTGGCGTTGCTGGTTGGTAATAGCTGCCCTCATCCAATTCTTGCCAGCCCTGGCCCGCGCCTGCCTCCTCATTAACGATCCTTCCTTCTTCGCCAGGCCCCCGATCCCATGCCCAGGCATCGGCAGCAAAAACCGGCACGATACCAGCCACCTCTCCTTCCCCCGTCGCCCCACCCTCTTACTACAAATTCAGCCTTGACTCTGGGCTGCGGTGCTAACGATGGCAAGAAGAATATCCCTCTTTACCTGAGGATCTCAAAAGGGCTTCCAGACATGATTAGATCATTAATCATTCCTACGTGATGGCAGAGAGGTGGGTGGCAAATATTATTATCCTTAATTTACAAGGGGAGAAGTCAAGGCATAGAGAGGAGAAATGACTTCATTCAGGATGCTGAACGAGATTATTAGCTTGGGTTTAGATTTTATTACAGCCTTGCAGGTAAATTAAAACCATTTGACCAGCCCCGCCCTGCCCCCAATATTTATGGTGTTTCACCACACTTAACTCCAGAGATGCCAATTTTTCCATTTGATCAGGGGGCAGGGCACTCAATGATCTAGTCTGATTTATCCCCATGTTTCATCCTGGAATATTTGTTTCTATTACCTATTTCATCCTTGATTTTTTTTTCATAAATAATTCTGTGTCTCCATTTCTCTTATTAGATTGTAAAGTCCTTGAGGGCAGATGTGTGCTCAGCTTCCACTGTACTCCCCTGAAGACTTAGAAAGAAGATATTAATAATAACAATGAACTCACTGTGGGCAGGGAATGTGCCTGTCATATTGTACTCCCCCAAGCGCTTAGTACTGTGCTGTGTACACAGTAAGTGCTCAATAAATACAACTGAATGAATAATAATAATAATGATAATGATAAGTAGAGGTAGCGTTTGTTACACATTTACTATGTGCCAAGCATTGTGCTAAGCACTAAGGTAGTCCGGTCAACTCAGGTACCATGCCTTCAGTAGGCACTTAATGATGTTGATTCATCTATCAATCACTCTCTTGATCATATTTATTGAGCATTTACTCTGTGCACAGCACTGTACTGAGCACTTAGGAGAATATAATAGACCAATCGATGATTATTAAAAATTTATAATAACTGTTGTCTCTGTTAAGCACTACATGCTAAATGCTGTACTAAGTCCTGGGGCTATGTACAAAATAATTAGGTTGGACACAGTTCCTGTCCCACGTGGGGCTCACACTCTAGAGGAGAGGGGGAACGGGTTTTAATCCCCATAGATTAATTAACTGAGACACATAGAAGCCAAGCGACTTGCTTAAGGTCACATAGCAGGCGAGGGGTGGAGTCAGGATCGGAACCCAGGTCCTTGGAATATCAGGCCTGAGCTCCTTCTACCAATGGGACATTGGTCCTCACTGCCGCTGGCCCCCTTTGTGATCTTCCCCTGGCTCCGAGCCTGCTGCCATCCGGTTGGGCAAAGTCATTCCAAGAGAAGCGCCAATGATAGAAGGGTATAGGTGGAGTTGAGGATGTGTGCACAGGAAGGAAACGACCTTGTCAGAGGGAAAATGACCATCCCCAAATTGGCACACGCTCTCAAACGTCACAGTGGTGAGGCATACTGAGCTTCAGGAGCTGGAAGCAGCGTGGACTAGTGGATAACCCAGGGGCCTAAATGTCTACCCACCACTACTCTCCCCCACGTCAAAGATAATTAATAATTATGGCATCTGTTAAGTGCTTACTATGTGCCAGGCACTGTACTAAGCACGGGGGTGGATACAAGCAAATCAGGTTGGACACGGTCCCTGTCCCACATGGGGCTCACATTCTCAATCCCCATTTTACAGATGAGGCACAGAGAAGTGAAGTGACTTGCCCAAGGTCACACAGCAGACAAGTGGTGTAGCCAGGAGTAGAAACCAGCTCCTTCCTACTCCTAGGCCCGTGCTCTATCCACTATTCATTCATTCAATAGTATTTATTGAGCGCTTACTATGTGCAGAGCACTGTACTAAGCGCTTGGGATGAACAAGTCGGCAACAGATAGAGACAGTCCCTGCCGTTTGACGGGCTTACGGTCTAATCGGGGGAGACGGACAGACGAGAACAATGGCAATAAACAGAGTCAAGGGGAAGAACATCTCGTAACATCTCCGCTAGGCCGTGCTGCTTCACATTATTGAATAAGCAATAAGATATGCTTATTGAAGGCACTTCTCCAAGAGGCCTTCCCTGATTAAGCCCTCTTTTCCTCTTCTCCCACTCTTTTCTGCATCACCCCGATTTGCTCCTTTTATTCCTCTCCCCTTCTAGCTCCATAGCACTTATGTACATAACTGCGATTCATTGATTTATATTAATGTCTGGCTCCCCCTCTAGACTTGTAAACTCATTGTGGGCAGAGAATGTATCTATCATTTTATAGTACTCTCCCAAGCACTTCTGTCAGCTGTGTGACTGTGGCAAGTCACTTACCTTCTCTGTGCCTCAGTTACCTCATCTGTAAAATGGGCATTAAGAGTGTGAGCCTCACGTGGGACCACCTGATGACCCTGCATCTACCCCAGCACTTAGAACAGTGCTCTGCACCTAGTAAGCACTTAACAAATACCAACATTATTAGTACAGTGCTCTGCACACAGTAAACTCTCAGTAAGTACAATTGACTGACTGACTGCTCCCCCAGAACTTGGCTCTCCTTGGATAAATTGGATTATTTTTCCCCCTGTTGGCCCTGAAGACCCCCATCTAAAGAACCTTCCTGGGTCTCTTTCAAAGGGTCACAGAATCAGGGGAGCAGAGCAGCAAGGGGAAGGGGATACTGCCCCCACCCAGTTTTCATTACCAGACCATCCCTCCTCAGGGCAACTCAACTAGGCTGGGCCTAAGGGAAACATTTACATTCCTCTGGGTGGGGCAGAGAATGACTGGCCCCCAAACTCCCTGGAAACCCAAGATGTTCCTGCCCCGGAGCCAAGAAGGAAGTTCAAAAGAAACAGGATTTCTGGAGCAGAGCACTCAGGCCCAGAGTTAATAATGTTGGTATTTGTTAAGCGCTTACTATGTGCAGAGCACTGTTCTAAGCGCTGGGGTAAACACAGGGGAATCAGGTTGTCCCACGTGGGGCTCACAGTCTTAATCCCCATTTTACAGATGAGGGAACTGAGGCACAGAGAAGTTAAGTGACTTGCCCACAGTCACACAGCTGACAAGTGGCAGAGCTGGGATTCGAACTCATGAGCCCTGACTCCAGGGCCCGTGCTCTTTCCACTGCGCCACGCTGCTCCTCTAGCTCTCCTCTAGAGTTCAAGCAAATGACCAACATCAGTGACAGAACCTGTGGGCACTGTGACAGATACGTGACAGAAATGTACTTCTAAATGTCCCTGGTTCAACTCCTGAAGGATGGGAAGGATTAAATCAGTCAGCCAATCGTCAGTCAATTGTACTTATAATAATGTTGGTATTTGTTAAGCGCTTACTACGTGCAGAGCACTGTTCTAAGCACTGGGGTAGTTACAGGGTAATCAGATTGTCCCACGTGAGGCTCATAGTCTTCAACCCCATTTTACAGATGAGGTAACTGAGGCACAGAGAAGTTAAGTGACTTGCCCACAGTCACACAGCTGACAAGTGGCAGAGCTGGGATTGAGCGCTTACTAAGGGCAGAGCACTGTACTAAGCACTTGGGAGAGTACGATCCAACAATATAACAGACACTTTCCCTGCCCACAACAAACTTACAGTCTAGAGGGTGAAACAGACATTAATATAAATAAATAAACAAATTAATAATGCTACCGGAGCATTGAGAGGATCTTGAAAAATTTCAGATTCCAACCCCACCCAGTCTCCCAGATGAGAGACGAGGATCATTCTCTGAGAATGAGACCATTTCTGGAAGTTGAATTTCCCTGGAAAAATGCACAAACGGAGGGAGGGTCTCGGTGAGGCGGTCTCCAAAGGAAGGAGTGGGCAGGCTTCCCATTGTGTTCTGCTGAGAGCAGCAGTCTCTGTTGGACTATGAGCTCTGACAATATGTAATTAATGGTGACTTTCTCTGCAACAGATGATAGTCACAACATCTTGAAACCCATTCACAGGGATGACTTTGAAAGAAGCCACTCCTGTCCACACACACACACTGAATATTGTCATTAAGCCCTCTTTGGATGACAGCCTCTGTGGGGCATTATACGTGTGTGTGTGTGTGTGTGTTGGGGGTAAGGGTGGGGGCTCCTGGATGATTTAAACGCTTTTTATAGTATTCATTTGCAAGTGAATTTTCAGCTGAGTCCAAGCAAATATGTAGGGGGGGAAGTAGTCGAGGGATTTGCGCAGAGAATGGAAATGTCTGCTTTCCCGGACCTGATTCCCTGGATAAATCCTGGAAAATCCTGTGAACTCTTTCCTTGATATGAACTGCCTCCTAATCGTGAGAAGCAGGGTGGCCTACTGGAAAGAACATAGACCCGGGAGTCAGAGGACCTGGGTTCTAATTCCGGCTCTGACAATTACTCCCCGTGTGACCTTGGACAAGTCACTTAACTTTTCGATGCCTCAATTTCCTCATCTGTAAAATGGGAATTAAATCCTGTTCCCTCCAATTTACAGTGTGAGTCCGGCGTGGGTCAGGGATTGTGTAGGAGAGAGAAGAGGTTACTGGATCTCCATTTTACTGTTGAGAAAACGGAGGCACAGAGAAGTTGTGGCTTGCTCAAAGTCACACAGCAGGAAAGTGGCAGAACGGGATTAGAACACAGGTCCTCTGACTCCCAGACCAAGCTCTTTCCACTAGTCCATGCTGCTTCCCGGTGATACCATAAAACACAGCCTTAATATGGAAACGGATCTCCCTCAGGTCAAGGTGACCAGAATGATATTCGCAGTAGGAACCCCCAGCTCTGATCTGCTTCCTCTTCTCCAATACTGGGACAGCTGAGCCATCTTTGGCAGAGATCCAACTCCTGCTGATAACCATTTCCTCGATCATGCAACAACCTTGGCTTCACTAGCTAAAACAAGACTCTTATTCCTCCCTGGTTGCTGAAAATCCGGGAGCACTTCCCTTCAACCCCTGCCTTTGCATTATGGTCCAGCAGAGGGAAAATAATCAGGCCAAAGACTCACCTCTACTGGCCAGGAGAAAGCAGTAGGCGTTGAGAACTGCCTTGTTCAACTGGGTCTGACACCGTATTCCGAAAGGGGGTAGGGAAGCAGGATGTGGCTTATCCTGGACCCTGAACCTGATGTCTATGCATAGGTTTTTTGTATTGTTTAGTTTGGTTTCTTCTTATGGTATTTGTTAAGCACTTACTATGTGCTAGGCACAGTATGAGTGCTGGAGTAGATACAAGCTAATCGGATGGACACAGTCCCTGACCCACATGGGACTTACAGTCTTAATCCCCATTTTACAGATGAATTAACCGAGGCATAGAGAATAAGAATAATTGCTTAGACTGCAAGCCCGTCAAAGGGCAGGGACTGTCTCTATCTGTTACCGATTTGTACATTCCAAGCACTTAGTACAGTGCTCTGCACATAGTAAGCACTCAATAAGTACTATTGAATGGATGAATGTGGTATTTGTTGAGCACTTACTATGTACCAGACACTGTATTCAGCTCTGGGTGGATACAAGGAAATCAGGTTGGACACAGTTCCTGTCCCACGTGGGGCTCACAGTCTCAATCCCCATTTTACAGATGAGGTAACTGAGGCACAGAGAAGTGAAGTATCTAGCCCAGGGTAACACAGCAGACAAGTGGAATTGTCTTAGTCAAGTGAATTAGAATGAGTGAGTTGAACTGCGCCGTTCTTTGAGAGAGAGCTCAAGTTCCTGAGCGTCTGTCAACCCTGATGGTTGCTCAGAAAAATGTGGAGTGTGTCCTGATCTAACCCAAAGATGGTTGTAGCTTAGTCACCGTACCCTGCAGGGCCTGGCATGATAAAGGGATCCTTCCGGACCCTTCTTCTCCACTTTCTTAATTTTTTTCATTTCCAGAATTCTCCTCGGGGTGGAGTTTGGGGAAAGGGATCACAGCCAGGTATCACAAAGGAATGACCAGGGGGCTTCTGGCTCAGGCAGATTGTCACATGTATGAACTGGTGCTTGCCTGGTTCGAGCCCCACTGCCGGAGTCTCGCCTCAACCACCCCCACCCACTCTTGCACCTCCAGAGCCGCCAGTGGGCCGGGTCCTCTGTGGGTTTCCCGGCTCTGACAGGCCCCTCGGGGCCCGCCGAAAAGAACAAGTAACCGGGAGCCCCGAACAATTCCTGTCTTTTGTGGAGACACTTCCTGCTGTGTCATCCTGGTTGGCAGGTCTCCACTACTCTCTTCCGATGGGCGATTCTGAAAGGCTTCTCGCTGCCGGGCAGAGCCGCAGCATTTAACTGCTGGCGTTTCACTTTTCTAATAATGATAATAATGATAATTATGGTACTTGTTAAGCGCTTACTATGTGTCAAGCACTGTTCTAAGCCCTAGGGTGGATATAAGTTAATCAGGTTGGATCCGGTCCCTGTCCCACATGGGATTCACACCCTTATCCCCATTTTACAGATGAGGAAACTGAGGGCCCAAAGAAGCTAAGTGACTTGTTCACGGTCACACAGCACAAATGTGGGAGAGTCGGGATTTGAACCCACGTCCTTCTGACTCCCAGGCCCGTGTGCTGCTGCTGCTGCTGTTGTTGGAACTGTTGATTCTGTGCTCCTACCCCCTGGTTCCCCTCGAGATAACTGACCAATCCTCATCCAGGACATTCCCCCTGCTCCTTCCCTTGTATCCTCACCCTTTCCTCCCTCAAACCCCACCCCCTCCCACCACTCCTCCCTCACTCCCTCTGAAAGGACGGAAAAGCCTTACAGAAAGGTCTCCTGAAACCCCAGGGGCTTTTTTCCACTTCCTGTCTGGAAAATGGCCCCAGGAAAAGCAGGGCAGTGGGGTGATCCGACCGGAAGGCTCTCGGGACCACGTTTCCCTAAATGATGGGTATTTGAAGATTTGGCCCTTGACCTTGGGTTTTTCTAAAATAGCAACTCTTGATGTCCTCATGCATTATCCAGGATATAATTCTCCAAGCGAGTACATACAATGTGTTTTAAACAAATTCCTCAGCATTCCATTAATTCTTTCACTCACAAATGCAACACAGCTCTATAAAATGCAGGGATTTTAGTCCATCTCACTCATTAGATTGTCAGCTATACTCTACCATTTAAGCACTTACTCATCCACATATCCATCGACCTATTCTCTTCTTTCTCCTCTGTACAATTTATTTTAGTACTTGTCTCCCCAGCTAAACTATGAGCTCCTTAAAGGCAAAACTCCTATCTTCAATCACTAAATCAATCGCATTTGCTGAGTGCTTACTATGTGCAGAGCACTGTACTCTGTGTTTGGGAGAGTACAATATAACAGAATTAGCAGACTCGTTCCTGCCCAATTCTATTATACTTTCCCAAGGGTTTAGTCCAGTGCCCTGCACTCAGAATGTTGATTAATTGACCTCATCAGAAAAGATTAATTGCCCCCTCCAGCTGTGCTTTGGACCCCATTCCCGCTCACCTTATAAAAACCATCACCTCTTCCTTTCTCCCCTCTTTAACTTCTATCTTTAACCACTCACTCTCCAATGGCTTCTTCCCCTCTGTCTTCAAACATGCCCACGTCTCCCCCATCCTAAAAAAACCCTCTCTCGACCCCACTTCCCCTTCCAGTTATCGCCCTATCTCCCTCCTACCCTTCCTTTCCAAACTCCTAGAACGGGTCGTCTACATTCGCTGCCTTGAATTCCTCAACTCCAACTCTCTCCTGGACCCCCTCCAATCTGGCTTCCATCCTCTCCACTCTACCAAGACTGCTCTCTCAAAGGTCCTTCTTCTTGTCAAATCCAATGGCTCCTATTCTGTCCTAATCCTCTTCGACTTCTCAGCTGCCTTTGACACTGTTGACCATCCCCTTCTCCTCCACACCTTATCTCACCTTGGCTTCACAGACTCCGTCCTCTCCTGGATCTCCTCTTATCTTTTTGGCCATTCATTTTCAGTCTCCTTCGCGGGCTCCTCCTCCCCCTCCCATCCACTAACTTTAGGGGTTCCTCAAGGGTCAGTTCTTGGCCCTCTTCTGTTCTCCATCTACACTCTCTCCCTCGGTGAACTCATTTGCTCCTACAGCTTCAACTATCATCTCTACGCTGATGATACCCAAATCTACATCTCCTCCCCTGTTCTCTCCCCCTCCCTTCAGGCTCGTATCTCCTCCTGCCTCCGGGACGTCTCCACCTGGATGTCTGCCCGCCACCTAAAACTCATCAAGTCCAAAACTGAGCTCCTTATCTTCCCTCCCAAACCTTGTCCTCTTTCTGACTTCCCTGTCACTGTGGACGGTACCACCATCCTTCCCGTCTCTCAAGCCCACAATCTGGGTGTCATCCTTGACTCAGCTCTCTCATTCACCCTACACATCCAATCTGTCACCAATGCCTGCCAGTCTCACCTTTACAATATCACCAAGATCCACCCTTTCCTCTCCATCCAAAGGGTTATCCAACTGGTACAAGCTCTCATAATATCTGTGTCAGTCTTCTCTCTGATCTCCCTTCCTCCTGTCTCTCCCCACTCCAGTCTATTTTTCATTCCACTGCCCGGCTCATCTTCCTGCAGAAACGCTCTGGGCACGTCACTCCCCTCCTTAAAAACTTCTAGTGGTTGGCTATCAACCTCCGTAAGAAACAAAAACTCCTCACTCTGGGCTTCAAGGCTCTCCATCACCTTACCCCCTCCTACCTCTCCTCCCTTCTCTCTTTCTACTGCCCACCCCTTAGGCTACGCTTCTCTGCCGCTCACCTCCTCACCGTCCCCCGTTCACGCCTATCCCACTGTCGACCTCTGGCCCACAACCTACCGCTGTCCTGGAATGCCCTCCCTCCTCACCTCAGCCAAACTAACTCTCTTCCCCTCTTCAAAGCCCTACTTAGAGCTCACCTCCTCCAAGAGGCCTTCCCACACTGAGCTATCCCTTTTCCCTCTGCTCCCTCTCTGTTCCCCCTCCACCCTCTGCTCCCTTCCCCTTCCCCCCTTTACCTTCCCTCAGCTAAGCCCCCTTTCCCTCTGCTCCTCCCCCTCTCCCTTCCCCTCCCCTCAGCACTGTGCTCATTTGTATAGATTTTAATTACCCTATTTACTTTGTTAATGAGGTGTACATCCCCTTGATTCTATTGTGATTATGTTTTGTTTTTGTCCGTCTGTCTCACCCGATTAGACTGTGAGCCCGTCACTGAGCAGGGATTGTCTCTATCTGTTGCCGAATTGTACATTCCAAGCGCTTAGTACAGTGCTCTGGACATAGTAAGTGCTCAATAAATACTATTGAATGAATGAATGAAAGATATCTTTTTATGTTGGTGGGGGAGAGGAAAGGTGACTTTGAGAAGCAGCGAGGCCAGTGAAAAGAGCATGGGCTCAGAGGACTTAGATTCTAATTCCTGCTCCACCCTGTACCTGCTGTGTGACCTTGGGTAAGTCACTTAACTTCTCTGGGCCTCATTTTCCTCATCTGCTAAATGAGGATTCAATACCTGTTCTCCCACTTATGCAGGCTGTGAGCCCCATGTGGAACCTGATTATCTTGTATCTACTCAGCGCTTATTTACCTCAGTGCTTGGCACATAGTAAGCACTTAACAAATACAAGTATTTTGATTATTATAATAGCTGATGGGAAGGATAGGAGATGAAGAGAGGGTACCCAGAGCAAGCAGGAGACTGACAATTGGAACATCTGCTTCTGATTTTCTCAACCTGTCAGAACCAATGTGCTCTGGGAGCACTTTAAGGAAACAGAACACTTCCCCCTTTGCCATCATTCCCCTCAGCTGTCTTACCAAGAGCTCCACATCTGCTACATGGCAGAACCTCTTTTAAATCTTCTTTCTCTTTGCCTTAATCACATCTCCCCGAGGAGGCCTTCCCTGGTTAATTTCTCATTTACCCACCTTATATCCCCCCAACTGCCACTTCAACATTTCCACGCCACCTAATCGCTTAAGTACTCACAACCCCCACCCAGCCAGCAGTAGCATTTATGTGCAGGTCTTGTAATCTTTACTACTTCCTATATCTATATTAATTTAGCATCTGTCTCCTCTGAGAGACTGTAATATACTTGTGGGCAGGGATTGTGATACTAATTCTATCATACTTCCCCAAAATGTACAGTGCTGTGCACGCAACAGATACACAGCATTATTGATTGAGTGATTGATTGACTGACTGAAGACATCTAATAGGTTGGAGGACTTGAACCTATGGAGATGTCCCGCTGGGAATCCAGCCTCCGGTTCCTCCCATGATCAGCTGCAAGTAAAGTGAGCAGTGAAGCAATATCACCCAGTCAAAAGAGCACAGGGCTGGGAGTCAGGAGACCTGGGTTTTAATCCTGGCTCTTCCATTTGTCCCCTCTGTGACCTTAGACAAGTCACTTATCTGTGCTTCAGTATCCTCATCTGTAATGACATACCCTTCCTCTTTGACTGGAAGCCCCAGATAGGGTAGTATCTGTGCCTGATCTGATTGAATTGTAACCAGTGAGCCCAGTGCTTGCCCCCAAATAGGATCTAAATATTGACCGCATTTATTATTATAATATTGCCCAAGAGCTGTAACCTCTTCCTGCGTTTTTCTGGGGGGATTTGAAGCCTTTAGCTTATCTGTCCCTATGATCAATCAATCAATTGTATTTATTGAGTGCTCACCCTTACTGAGTGCAGAACACTGTACGAAGTGCTTGAGAGAGTACAGTATAACAGAGTTGGCAAACATGTTTCATGCCCACAAGGAGCTTACAATCCAGAGGGGAAATACACCAGTGCCCTAGCACTGGATTAGTTCAGGCCTGGGGCTGGGAGTGCTGCTTATTATTATTAGTAGTAGTAATAATAATAATAATTGCATATTTGTTAAGCACTTACTTTGTGAAAAGCACTGTTCTAAGCCCGGGGATAGATGCAAGGTAATCAGGCTGGACACAGTCCCTGTCCCACACATGGGGCTCACAGTTTTAGTCCCCATTAAATTAGATGAGGAAACTTGAGGCCCAGAGAACTGACTTGCTCAAGGTCACACAGCAGACAAGTAGTGGATTAGAACCCTGCCCTCAAGGAGTTTACCTCAAGGGGGAGGTGGAAGGATCTCCTGAGCCCAGCTGTGGTTTCTTTAGGGCACCAGGCTGGCAAGAGTGGGCAAGACAGACCCCTGAGTGATGTGGAAGAGGCATGTGTCCATTTATTGTTATACTGTACTCTCCCAAGAGCTTAGTACAGTGCTTTGCACATAGTAAGAGCTCAGTAAATACAACTGAATGAATGAATGAATGAATGAATGAATGAATGAATTCCTCCTGAGCCAAGGGACGGACCTGAGCAATGTTTCCAGGCTTGAGGCTGCCAGGATAAAAATTAATCTTGCTGTTTGCATGTCACAGAATGGACCCTGCAACTCCTCCCACTCTTTTTCATTGACAGACGTAGCACTCTGGCAACCTCCACCCCTCTCCTCCCTCTCTTTTTCAGCCCCACAACACATAATAATAATTATGGTATTTGTTAAGTGCTTACTATGTGACACCCACTGTGCTAAGTGCCAGGGCAGATACATGTAAATCGGGTTGGACACAGGCCCTGTCCCTCATGGAACTCACAGTCTTAAATCCCCATTTTACAGATGAGGTAACTGAAGCCCAGGAAAGTGAAGTGACTTGTTCCAGGTTACACTTGGTGGAGCGGGGCTTAGAAGCCATTTCCTTCTTACTCCCCAGGCCACACTGTACATATCTGTAATTTATCTGTTATTTATTTACTTATTTATTTTTTCATATCAATGTCTCTCTCTCCCTCTAGACTGTAAGCTCATTGTGGGCAGAGAATATATCTGTTTATTGTGATACTGTACTCTCCCAAATGCTTAGTATAGTGCTTTACACACACAGTAAGCTCTCCATAAATATGGTTGAATTGAACCGAATTGAATTTATTTGCCAGTTCTTCTTGCACCCCCCATAGTGTGTGCTCACAACTGAGTACCCATTTCACACATGACGGTTGGTCTGCCCAGCACACTGGCTGCGTGGTCTTGGCTCTTCGATCCTGTCACAGACTCTGAATTTTGGAATAAGTCTCCCTGCCTTCCTAGTCACAAGTTGGTGTCTTGCTTGAACTGCCGTGGGTGAAGAGTGGAGGAGGAACACATCTCAGATCAAGTATCCCTGCACTGAAGGCTCAGGATGATGGGTTAATCCAGTTCATGCAGCCTCAGTCAAGCAGTCAATTGTATTCGTTGAGTATTTACTGTGTGCAGAGCACTGTACTAAGGGATTGGGAGAGTACAATACAACAATTATTTGGGAGGTTCAGGATTTCTAGATTGTACTGAGTCTACCCCAGTACTTTGCACAGTGCGTGGTATATAGTAAACATTAGAGAAGCAGCATGGCGTAGTGGATAGAGCAGGGACCTGGGAGTCAGAAGGTCATGGGCTCTAATCTTGGCTCTACCAATTGTCTGCTATGTGACCTTGAGCAAGTCACTTCACTTCTCTGTGCCTCATCTATAAAATGGGGATTGAGAATGTGAGCTCCATGCGGGGCAGGGACCGTGTCCAACCTGATTTGCTGGTATCCACCCCCGTGCTTAGGACAGTGCCTGGAACATAGTAAGTGCTTAACAAATACCATCATTATTATTATTAACAAATGCCATTATTATTATCGTTACTATTTGTCTCCTTTAAAAACAAAGGGGTAGGGATCTTGCCATGAGTCAGTGGCCAGGAGCTCTCAGATGCTGTACAAATATCTTCTCTTCTCGGGATTCTTAGAACAACAGCAATGAAGTCAACATTAGCCTGTATCCCCAAGGGACCTTGTCATGATTCACCACATTCAATCCAGCTCCAGTCTGGAAACACACAGTTCGGCTGCATAGTTTCTGATTGACAAAAGAACGGGACTCCTACACCGGTCCCTGACTTGCTGGGCCAAGAAGATGGAAGAGCAAGGGCTTGGGGTTTATGAAATTTGGGTTCTCATCCCAGCTCCGTCACATACCTGCTGTGTGACCTCGGGTAAATCGCTAAGTGCCCCAGGCCTCTATTTCCTCACCGCCAAACTGGGGATTAAATTCCTTTTTCTCCCTCCTGCTTAGACTGGGAGCCCCATGTGGGACAGGGACTGTATCGGATCTGATTTTTTTGTACCTACCGAAGTGCTTAGTACAGTGCTTGGCACATAGTAAGAACCAAACAAATACCACAGTTATTACTGTTAAATCTCCAAAGAAAATATGCTTCTTGGGAATCGGGCCTGCAGTGTTTTAGGATATTAAAGTGACTAGCCTGGATTCGCTACTGCTATTTCTACAACTGCTATTGCTACTGCTGCGGCTACTGTTACTACTAGGGATGTTGGGGCTCCCTCTTCTCACCCCAGTGGGAACCTCTGGAGGCTACACAGGGCAGGGGTAGGAAAGAACCCTAATATTCCTGACTTTCCTCTTTGATGCTGGTGTAGTGGTATTAGTAATAGTATTCATGAAGGGAAGCAGCCCGGTGTAATGCATAAAGTACGGGCCTGGGAGTCAGAAGGTCCTGAGTTCTAATCCCGGCTTTGCCACTTGTCTGCTGTGTGACCCTGGACAAGTCACTTTACTTCTCTGTGCCTCGGATACCTCATCTTTAAAATGGGGATTGAGATTGTGAACCCCATGTGGGACAGGGACTTTGTCCAATCCAACTTGATTGTAAGCAGCGTGGCTTAGTGGAAGAGCACGGGCTGGGGACTCAGAGGTCATGGGTTCAAATCCTGACTCTGCCGTGTGTCAGCTGTGTGACTTTGGGCAAGTCACTTAACTTCTCTGTGCCTCAGTTCCCTCTACTGTAAAATGGGGATTAAGACTGTGAGCCCACGTGAGACAACCTGATCACCTTGTATCCTCTCCAGCACTTAGCACAGTGCTTTGCACATAGTAAGCGCTTAACACATGTCATTATTATCATTATTATTATCTACCCCAGTGCTTAGTACAGTGCCGGGCACATAGTAGGTGCTTAACAAATGCCATAATTATTATCATGAAGTGCTTACTGTGTACAGAGCACTTTATTAAGTACTGGGAGAGAATACACAGGTGGGAATTAGACATTGTCCCTGTCCCTTGGAGGGCTCACAGTGAGATGCCTGGACACTCAAATTAGTCTCAAATTCTTCAATTTATTAGGGAAAAGAGGAGTATAAGGATCTCTCTCTCTCTCTCTCTCTCTCTCTGGCATACAGCTTTGGAAATCTGATAATGGGTAACAGACGCTCGCTATTCAGAATTCTTAACCCATATACTTATTGAGCTTCTACTCTGCAGATCTCTGTTCACTGGTGCTTGGGGAACAAAGTATCAGGTGTGACCTGTACCCTCCTCGAACTTACAATTGATGAATATAAAATAATTAAAATAACATGAAAGACATTAATGATAAACTCACGTAGATAAATCAATCAACAACAGATAAATCAACCGATGTCTAGATGAAATAACAGATAGACAAATGGCTGAGGGCTCGAGTAGATTATTTTTCATTTCTATCTTTTCAAAGAAGATCAAAAGTGAATAGCTGACCAGGGCAAACCCCCTGAGGGACTGAAGGTTGGATAATCAAACCCGGAGAGAGGGAAGATCCTTTAAAAGGAATTAAAAAAAACCCCTCTAGATGCATTTAAATCAGCAGAGCTTGAGGGAATGAATCTTGGGTCCTCGGGGAATTTGCTGGTTGTTATTGCAGAGCAATGAGCTGGTATTTCTGAGAACTCCTGGAGGGCAGGAAGTCTCTGAGGATCAGAAAAGGGCAAATGTTTTAGCTGTTTTTAAAGAGGAGAAAAAGATGACCCTCAGTAATTACAGATCAGTCAGGTTAACATCGCTACCTGGGAAGATTCTAGAACAAATTATCTAGCAATCGATTTGCAGCCACTTAGAAGAGCGTGAGGCTTGAGGAAGCCACCAATTTGGCTTTGTAAATGCCAGACCGATTTAATCCCTTTCGATGAGACAGTGAAAGACCATGAAGACAGGGGAGAAGCCATATATGGAATTTTATCTAGACTTTTGGGCAGGCTTGGAATCCTATTCTACAGCACCTTGTCTTTGACATTCACACCAATTTGAGGTGGGTGCACATCTAACTTGGGGTTGGCACTTGAAGGGGTGTCATCTTGGGGCCGATGTTATTTATAAATTTGGGGGTCTCAGGGCACTCCTGGAAGGCAGTGATCATCCTTTTGTTTGGCTTTTCCCAAATGCTCAGTACAGTGCTTTGCACTGAAGAAATACCATTGACAACATTCACTAACTCTACTCAGGGAAGCAGTGTTGCCTAGTGGAAAGAACACAGGCCTGGGAGTCAGCAGGACCTGGGCTCTTATCCCGGCTCCGCCACTTGTCTGCTGTGTGACCTTTGGGCAAATCACTACACTTCTCTGTGCCTCAATTACCTCATCTGTAAAATGGGGATTGAGACTGTGAGCCCCATGTGGGACAGGGACTGTGTCCAACCTGATTATCTTGTATCTACCCCAGGACTTAGTACAGTGCCTGGTACATAGGAAATACTTAACAAATACCACAGTTATTGTAATTAAATATCACTCTTTTGATGACGTGTGACTCATAAGCTCCCTTCCTCCAGGGAGCTTTTCCTGATAACTTCAAAGTGGGTTATCCAAGGAGCCACCCTTGCCACTTACGTATGTACATACAACCTTCTAGGCACTTATGTATGGAATAATCGGTATATGCTACTTATTTCTAGCTAGTCATAATTTAATAGGATTCAATCAATCAATTTTTTGGAACACCTACTAAGTGCAGAGCCATATACTAAGTGTTTGGAAGAATACGCTAAAAATGAAACTATATTCCCTGTCCTCAACGAGTTTACACTCTTAATGGGGAGACAGAAAGACATAAACCTGTGGGCCCCACCTTCACAACATCGCTAAAATCCACCCTCTGTTCTCCAACCAAACTGCTACCATGTTAATACAGTCACTCATCCTATCCCGCCTCGATTGTTGCATCAGCCACCTTGCTGACCTTCCATCCTCCTGCCTCTCCCCACTCCAGTCCATACTTCATTCTGCTGACCGGATCATTTTTCTACAAAAACATTCAGGACATGTCACCACCCTCCTCAAAAAATCTCCAGTGGTTGCTCATTCACCTTCGCATCAAATAAAAACTCACCATTGCCTTTAATAATAATAATAATGATGTTGGTATTTGTTAAGCGCTTACTACGTGCAGAGCACTGTTCTAAGCGCTGGGGTAGATACAAGGGAATGAGGTTGTCCCACGTGAGGCTCACAGTCTTCATCCCCATTTTACAGATGAGGGAACTGAGGCTCAGAGAAGGGAAGTGACGCCCACAGTCACACAGCTGACAAGGGGCAGCACTCTATCACCTTGACCCCTCCTACCTCACCTTATTACTCTCCTACTCCAACTCAACCCACACACTTTGCTCCTCTGGTGTCTATCCTTCTCATTGTGCCTCCATCTCACCCATCTCACCGCTGACCCCCTCACCCACACCCTTCCTCTGGCCCAGAACACCCTCCCTTCTCAAATACGACAATTACTCTCCCCTGCTTCAAAGTCTTATTGAAGGCTCATCTCCTCTGAGAGGTCTTCCCAGACTAAGCCCCACTTTTCCTCATCTCCCACACCTTTCTGCGTTGCTCTGACTTGCCCCCACCCCAGCCCCACAGGACTTAGGTACATAGCTGTAATTTGTTTATTTACACTGATGTCTGTCTCCCTCCTTCTAGACTGTGAGCTCACTGTGGGAAGAGAATGTGTTTATTGTTGTATTGAACTCTCCCAAGTGCTCAGTACACTGTAAGCACTCTTTAAATACGATTGATTGATTGAAGAACAAGGATATGGTAGGTAATAGTATGAATGTGTCATGATCAAATAGCTTTTGAGATCATTTAATGTACAGCTGAATAGCCAAAGGATGTGGGTAACTACAAATGAATAGGTGCTACAGGGGGCTTATGAGTTAATACATTCATTCTTTCATTCATTCAATTGTATTTATTGAGCGCTTACTGTGTGTAAGGCACTGTACTCAGCATTTGGGAGAGTACAATATAACAACAAATAGATACATTCCCTGCCCACAACAAGTTCACTAATGCAACTTGGGGGTCGGAAATGAAACAAGGAATCTTTTCTGGAGGAGGAGGGGTTTTTTGAAAGCTTTGAAGATAGGGAGAGATAGAGTCTGGTAGATGTGAAGGGTGAGGGAGTACAGAGAAGAGTATCAGTCTGACCAAGGTGTTGGAGGCAGGGCAGCTGAAAGTAAGGAACAGTCGGTGAGCTTGGGAGGAGTGAAGGGTGAGAGCAGGCAATGAAGAGGGCTAATACTAAATTGAGACAGGCTGGTGGATGTAGAGCCTTGAAGACAATGGTAACGAGTTTTATCTTGATGTGAAGAGAAATGAGTAGCCTTTAGAGATTTCTGGAGCTCCTTTGTGGACAAAGAACATGTCTACCACCTCTGACTCTCCCAAGCACTTAGTACAGTGCTCATAAAGTAAGCACTCAGTAAATACCATTGATGGATTGATTGAATGGAGAGACATGTGCCAAATAATAGTTTAGGGAGATGATCCAGTCAGCGGCATGTTTTGTAGATGAAGATTTCACTCCCAGTAATATCCAAATAATTTTTGAAAACAAAGGGCAGTTCTCTCTTTCTCTCCCCCCCAGATCTGTGTCTCTCTCTTTCTCACTCTTAAGTACATCTCTGTAATGACTACCATTCTTGAGTGTAGGGGATCACCTAGAATTGCATATATGGGAAGACTTAGTGGTGTCAGTCCCGAGAGCACTGGTTTTCTCTGAGGCAGGATGCCAGGCGGCATTTATTCCTGAAGGCAGGATGCAGAGCATTATGAGGAGTGACTGGGTACTTACTGTAACATAGTAAAAATTTCCTTTCTGCACAGTCTGCCTGGAATAGGATGGCGTTAGAGCTGGCTACCACTGAAAGAGACGGCAGAGTGAGGAAATCAGAAGACTTTTAGGCATCTGGGGCTAAATTTCGATGGATGAGGAACTGGAGAGAGAAAATATGGTTGCTTGGAGTTGTGATGACTGGGAAAAGAGGCATATGAGAGGTATCTAAGACTTTGTAGGGCTAGAGGAGAGAGGGTTTATGTCAACTGATCACATGGAATAGTGGACAGAGCAAGGGCCAGGGAGTCGGAAGGTCATGGGTTCGAATCCCTGCTGTGCCACTTGTTTGCTGTGTGACCTTGGGCAAGTCACTTCACTTCTCTGTGCCTCAGTTACTGCCTTTGTTATATGAAGATTGAGACTGTGAGCCCCACATGGGACAGGGACTGTGTCCAACCTATTTGCTTGTATCCACCCCAGCGTTTGGTACAGTGCCTGACATATAGTCAGTGCTTAACAAATACCACAGTTGGTATTTACTGAGCTTTTACTTTGTGAAGAACACTGTACTAAGCACTTGGGAGACTCCAATAGAGTTGGTAGATTCGATCTTTGCCCACAAGGAACTTACAGTCTAGTATATTGTACTCTATATGCCTTTATATTTTATGCATTATATGTTACATATAATTTTATTCATTCATTCAATTGTATTTATTGAGCTGTTACTGTGTGCACAGCACCGTACTAAGCCCTTGCAAAGTCCAGTTCAGCATTTATATTAATGTCTGTCTCCCCCTCTAGACTGTAAGCTTGTAGAGAAGCAGCATAGCTCAGTGCAAAGAGCCTGGGTTTGGGAGAGGACGTGGGTTCTAATTCCGCCTCTGCCACTTGCCTGCTGTGTGACCTTGGCCAGTCACTTAACTTCTCTGTGCCTCAGTTACCTCATCTGTAAAGTGGGGATTTAAAGTGTGAGCTGCACGTGGGACAATCTGCTTACCCTGTATCTACCCCAGTGCTTAGCACAAAATAAGTACTGAACAAATACCATAATTATTATTATTGTGGGCAAGGAATGTGTAGTGTATCATACTCTCCCAAGCTATTATAAAGTGCTCTGCACTCAGTAAGTGCTCAATAGATGCCACCATTTGATGGATTGATGTGTTGAAATTCTAGTGAAATTCAGAGAAGCAGCATGGCTCAGTGGAAAGAGCACGGGCTTTGGAGTCAGAGGTCATGGGTTTGAATCCCAGCTCTGCCACTTGTCAGCTGTGTGACTGTGGGCAAGTCACTTAACTTCTCTGTGCCTCAGTGACCTCATCTGTAAAAGGGGGATTAAGACTGTGAGCCCCACGTGGGACAACCTGATTTCCCTGTGTCTACCCCAGTGCTTAGAACAGTGCTCTGCACATAGTAAGTGCTTAACAAATACCAACATTATTATTTTGTGATCTCACTGAGTTGAGACTGGAATCAAAACACCTTTAACTTTGCAAACGTTTCCTTTTGGCTGCCAATTCTAATTAGGAATTGGTTTATTAACCTTTTTGGAGCCCCCAACAGTGAATATAAGCCACATATGCCTCTCTGTGGCAGCTGGGAAATCCTTGGCTTCAGCTGGGACATTATTACATAGGACTCTACTCTGGGACCTAACCTCTACTAGTGAAGAGGGGAATTCAGGTCATTATCCATAAAAATTCCCCTTTGGTCCAAACACCTGGGTGATTCAGGCAGCCGTATTTCTTCAGTCTGAATTGTAAGCTCCTACTCTCCCACAGGGTTAGTATAGTGCTCTGCATACAGTAAGAACTCAATAATTAGGCTTGATTGATCTTAATAATAACATTGGTATTTGTTAAGCGCTTACTATGTGCAGAGCACTGTTCTAAGCGCTGGGGTAGACACAGGGGAATCAGGTTGTCCCACGTGGGGCTCACAATCTTAATCCCCCTTTTACAGATGAGGTCACTGAGGCACAGAGAAGTTAAGTGACTTGCCCACAGTCACACAGCTGACAAGTGGCAGAGCTGGGATTCAAACCCATGATCTCTGACTCCAAAACCCTTGCTCTTTCCACTCAGCCAAGCTGCTTCTCTATTTACTTCTCTTATTTACTTACTCTATTGTAATGCTTCCAAGTGCTTAGTACTAAGCTCTATACATAGTAAGAGATCAGTAAATATCACTGATTGATTGAATTTTGTGTATAATTACCTCAATTTACACTCCTTGAAATAGACTGGTCTTGAGGATGCCAGTTTATAGCTATCTTAATAAACACCCATGTCAACCTCTAGCATTCCTAATACTATGCCATTTTATGGCTACCTTAATAAATATGCATGCCATCCTATAGCAGACTTATAGTGTGCTAGTTTATGGCTACCTTAATAAATATGCATGTTCACCTATGACATTCCTATTAGCTTTCCATTAATTCTATATGTGGAATTTTGCTTGTTCAGTAACATGGACTAAGAGAGCTTGCTTCATTCTCATCTGTCTAAATCTGACAGAGTCTCCCAGTCTGTTATCTCAGAGATAATTAACCATATGGGATAAAATGTCCTATATGTCCTGAAGGCACATCTCCTTCAAGAAGCCTTCCCTGACTAAGCCCTCCTCTGCTCTTCTCCCACTCCCTTCTGCACCGCTCTTACTTGTTCCTTCATTCATTCTCCCTCCCATCCCCACAGGACATATGTATAACTGCAAATAGCTGTAATTTATTTACTTGATCTATTTATTTATATTAATGTCTGCCTCCCTCTCTAGACTGTGAACTCATTGTGGGCAGGGAGGGGAAGCAGCGTGGCTCAGTGGAAAGAGCCTGGGCTTCAGAGGCAGAGGTCATGGGTTCGACTCCCAGCTCTGCTACTTAGCTGTGTGACTGTGGGCAAGTCACTTAACTTCTCTGTGCCTCAGTTACCTCATCTGTAAAATGGGGAGTAACTGCGAGCCTCACATGGGACAACCTGATTACCCTGTATCTACCCCAGCGCTTAGAACAGTGCTTGGCACATAGTAAGCGCTTAACAAATACCAACATTATTATTATTATTATGTGTCTCTTTGTTGCTCTATTGCATTCTCCCACACACTTAGTATAGTGCATTGCCCACAGCACTCACTAAATATGACTGAATGAATATGCCAGTTTACGGTTACCTTGATAAATATACACGCCAACCTAGAACATCCCTATGGTAAGCTAATTTATGGCTCCTTTAATAATAATGATGGTATTTGTTAAGCACTTACTATGTGCCAAGCACTGTTCTAAGTGCTGACCTTAATAAATACACTTGCCATCCTATGGCTTTGTATTTACCTTTCCGTGAATTCTAGATTCGGAATTTTGCTGGTTCCGTAACATGGACTAAGAGAGCTTGCTTCTTCCTCACCTGACTAAGCCTGCCATTGAGGCTTCCAATCTGTTATCTCAGAGGTAACTAACCGTATAGGACATAAAGTGGATGACTGCACAATGCACCACCTGAATTTTATAGTGCAGTATTGACTTCCCTACTGATACCACTGACAGTGAACTAGTCAGTAAAGAGTAACAACTCCCCTTCGCATACACTCAGGGCCAGCTGTAGTCCAATTAAACTCAACAGTGAACAGGTGTTCACAGTAATGATTTCCACACAAAAGCTAGCTTTCATTTAATACTCTTTACATCCAGTACGCTAGCTGCACCAAATGAAAACAGGAAGCAGTAGAAAAGGCGATAAAACTCAACGGAGGGAGAAAGGAAAAAAAAAAAACCTTCACAATCAGCATTTGATGTCCCAATTAACCTCAACAGTTCTCAGGTGTCCACAGGAGAACGTTTAACTCAGAATCTTCCTAAATCAATTCTCTTTTAAGAACTTCCCGGAGAAATCTCCAGCTTAACCGCAAACCTAGCAGATAGGCCATTTTTTCCTACTATTTTTATCACTGTCCATTAGCCTTAAAGGACCTACCCCTCAATTCAGACCAGATTCTCATGAACTATTAAAGACATTTTAGAGGACTCCCACAAAAAAGCAAGGCAATTCTCTGAGTTTAGGGAATTTTTCCCTTCATTTCCTTAAATTTACTACCGTACAACCAACTTCTCAGAGAAGAGTCCAAGCTGAATCCTATAGCTGAGCAGAGAGGTGGTCTTTATAGTACCAAAAGCATATTATTTGATGTGCATTAATGGTTGAGGAGGAGCTGAGCATTGGAAATAGGGTGGATGGCAGCACGTGCTCTTCTGGAGTGATTGACTGGATTGAAGGCATTATTCAATGTCACTGACAGCCTACCTGCTGGCTGGGATTATCCTTAGCCACTACCTGAACTCACCCTCAGGCAGAGCGAGAAATGTTTAGTGTTCAACTGTTTCCAGTGGAAATGAGTTGGTAGCACTCTGATTTCTCATTCTCTGGAGGGTGGTTATTCACCTCTCTGGAATTTCCGTGGCAGCTGGCAATCCCTTCAAACCAGCCCTGGGATTATCATGATCATCATTACTATGAACGTGATCTATTTTATATATATATATATGTTGGTATTCATTAAGCGCTTACTATGTGCAGAACACTGTTCTAAGCACTGGGGTAGATACAGGGTAATCACGTTGTCCCACATGAGGCTCACAGTTAATCCCCATTTTACAGATGAGTTAACTGAGGCAAAGAGAAATTAAGTGACTTGCCCACGGTCACACAGCTGACAAGTGGCAGAGCCGGGAGTCGAACCCATGACCTCTGACTTCGAAGCCCAGGCTCTTCCACTGAGCCACGCTGCTTCCCACACTATTAAAAATTTACTATGTGCCAAGCACTGGGGTACAATCAATAGAGTCAGCTCACACATTACCCCTTCCCTACATAGTGCTCCCAGTATAAGAGGGAGAGAGAACAAGGATTTTACCCCCATGTAACAGATGGGAAACTGAGTAAGAATGATTAAATGACTTGTCCAAGGTCATCCAGCAGGTAAATAGGACTAGAACTTGAGACTCAACACTCCCAGTCCCATGCTGTTTCCCACTGGTTGTTTAGAACGTTCCTGTCAGAGGGCATCAGGTAGACCCCAGAGGGCGGGACAGAGAGAGAGGAGCCGGAAAGTTGGGACTGAGACATCCCGCAGACTAATAGTTCTTGGATACAGACACATTAACAAGGTTGTGGTTGCCCCTGGAGTCTTACCCAGAATACAGTCCTGGAACAGATTGCTGTGTGGCCAGTTTGAGGCCTTTTGCCAAGAGAGAGAATCCTTTTAAAAACCAGCAAATAGACCAAAAGGAATCCAGGCTTCCCGGTGGGTTGAGGAGACAAACATCTTGAGTTTTCAAAAATCTTGGGACAAAGCCAAGAGGCTGGGATGGTAAATTGAAGTAGGTTGCTAAAACATACCCCAAACTGGGACCTGTTTTAAACTGATTTTTCCCTCAGTCTGCACCTAAAAACAGCATGCGAAGTTGAGCTTCCCCTCTTTTTCAGCAACAGATCTTCACCATCAATCAGTTGTGGGCTGCGAAATCCTGCTCTAGGGCTGACTCCATTCATTCATTAGTTCAATTGTATTTATTAAGCACCTCCTGTTTGCAAAGCACTGTTCTAAGCTCTTGGGAGAGTACAATACAACAGACACATTCCTGCCCACAGTGAGCTCACAGTCTAGAGGGGAGACAGACATTAATATAAATAAATGAATAGCTAAATAAATAAGTAAATTACAGATCTCTCTCTCTCTCTCTCTCTCCAGATATATACATATGTCCTGTGGGGATGGGGAGGAGGATGAATGAAGTATTAAAGACTGTCCTCTGAGGATATTAGTGTTTGTGCCCCAAACTCCTTGAGGGCAGGGATGGTATCTAACTCTATTGTACTCCACCAACAGCTTGGTACATTTCTCTGTAATAATGTTGGTATTTGTTAAGCGCTTACTATGTGCAGAGCACTGTTCTAAGCGCTGGGGTAGATACAGGGTAATCAGGTTGTCCCACGTGAGGCTCACAGTTAATCTCCATTTTACAGATGAGGGAACTGAGGCACAGAGAAGTGAAATGACTTGCCCACAGTCGCACAGCTGATGAGTGGCAGAACCGGGATTTGAACCCATGAACTCTGACTCCCAAGCCCGGGCTCTTTCCACTGAGCCACGCTGCTTCTCACTGTACACTTACTGTACACAGTAAATGCTCAATAAATATCAATGACTTATTGGATTCTGATTGGATTACACTTACCTCAGTGCCTAGCACGGAGCTGGATACTAGCTCTTAACAAATGCATTTCTTCTTCTTATTATTATAATTGTTATTATTTGATTGATAAGGGCCTCATTCAAGAGAAACCCACAAGACTTAACCCCACCCTTTTGAGGGTTACTCTGTTCATCATTGCACTTCTCCAGGAAGGTGGGCTCAAAGAGAGGGAGAGGAATCAATCAGTGGTATTCAGTGAGTGCTTACTGTGTGCAGAGCACTGTACAAAGTGCTTGGGTCATTCATTCATTCAATCACATTTATTGAGTGCTTACTATATGTAGAGCACTGTACTAAACATTAACAATAAACAGACACATTCCCTTCCCACAGTGAGCTTTCAGTCTAGCAGGGGAGGCAGACATAAGAGTTGTGGGGCTGGGGGGGCAGGAGATGAATAAAGAGAGTGAGTCAGGGTGATGCAAGAAGGGAGAGGAAAAGAGGAAAGGAGGGTTTAGTCAGGGAAGGCCTCTTGGAGGAGATGGTGAGTACAATACAACCAAGTTTGTTTTTTTAAATGGCATTTGTTAAGCACTATGTGCCAAGCATTGTACTAAGCGCTGGGGTAGATACAAGATAGGTGGGACACAGTTCTCGCCCCATGTGGAGCTCACAGTCTTAATCCCCATTTTCCAGATGAGGTAACTGAGGCACAGAGAAGTAAAGTGACCTGCCCAAGGTTACACGGCAGACAAGTGGCCGAGGCAGGATTATAGAACCCAGATCCTCCGATTCCCAGGCCTGTGTTCTGTCGACTGGGCCATTGTGCAGCCTGGGGGGGGGGAGCCATTATGGTTATGTTCAGGAAGACTTGTAAAAGTCAGGGTGGTTAGAGTCAGGGTATCCCTCAAAGCTCAGACAGACGATGCGCACGTGTTCCTGTCACCGAAAGACCTTGCTTGTTTCTCTTTCCCAGGTCTCCCCGTGGAGGTCGGGCCTCATGACTGTTCTGCCTGCTCGAGCTGTCATACAGATTCTCTCCCAGGCTTCACTGGCAATGGCAGCCTCTCTCAGCCAGCATCAGATCTTCCTTCCCACAGTCTCTCAGCAGGAAGCCGAGCAAGCCCAGCAGGTGGCTGATTAGACTTTCATGTCATTTTGGTTCCATCATGCCCTGGCTCCACACAAATTGGTAGGGGAAAAAAAAAAACAAAGCAGAGAGTTCATTTTTCCAAAGTGTTTTCTTTTTGACAATGGGAGGATGAGGGAGGAGGAACGCAGACTCCCCCAGCAGGCTGTTTTCCCTTAATTTTGGCCGAAATGTTGTGAGAGACCGTCGGTGATTTTGATCCTTTTGTAGAATGGCACCGCCAAAGGGACGAAGGGATTCTGGTGGCTTCTGGGAAAATGAGGCGGTGGGCGGAAGACCTCGTGCTTGCTAGATACGATGTCTGGCTGCCTGCTAGCTTCCTTGATTAAGGATGTTTCCTACCCAGCATTCCAAATAAATAATAATTACAGTATTTATTAAGCACTTGCTAGATGCCAATTACTGTCCTAGATGCTGGGGGAGGTACAAAATAATCAGACTGGACCCTGTTCCTGTCCCACACAGGGCTCTCCAACTAAGAGATAAGTAGAGGGAGTATTTTACTGCCATTACACAGATGAGGAACTGTGGCCCAGTGAGGTTAAATCACGTGCGCCCGGTCACACAGCAGGACCACTAGGACCAGATCTCTGACTCTCTGACTCTTCTGACTCTCCACCTTTCCATGAGGCCACAAGGCCTTCTCTTTGAGAGGAATGGGGATAGTTCATTTTGTCCCTTTGTTTGGTGCTGATGTGGGCTGATTTACTGCAAGATTGGTTTAATGAGTTGTTGGGGCCAAAGATCAGGTGATAGAGAGGATAGTCACCGTGGGAAGGGCTGAAAACATATGATTAGTTAAGGAAAACTTTGATTTGCAGAAAACCAAAATAGTAGGAGGGTGGCAGCTGCTCGGCTGAGCTGAAGCCCCAGGAAAACCCTAAAGTTGTGGACTCCGCATGTTTTCGCTACCCCTGCTTTCAGACCGGGCTCGGAGAAGTCATTACAGACCTGTCCTGTTGGGCCTGCAGGCCTCAGGAAACTCCGCATGGTGATTCTTTACATTTTTGCCAAATAGTTCAGAGGCTGCCAAATTTCACAGACAGCGCTGTAGTTAGATTTTCATTTGCTTTTGTGGAATTAGTTAAACATTTTCTATGTTGGTATTTATTAAGCACTTACTATGTGCCAAGCAATGTTCTAAGCACTGGGGTAGATTCAGGGTAATCAGGTTGTCCCACATGGGACTCACAGTCTTCATTCCCATTTTACAGATGAGGTTACTGAAGCACACAGAAGTGAAGTGACTTGCTCAGAGTCATATAGCTGACAAGCAGCAGATCTGGGATTAGAACCCACAACCTCTGACTCCCAAGCCCGGGCTCTTTTCACTGAGCCACGATGCTTCTCCTGTGTGAAACACTGTTCTAAGTGCTGGGATAGGTACAAGTTGGATTGGACACAGTCCCAGTCCCACATGGCGCTCTCTGTCTAAGTAATAATAATAATACTAATAATGGTATTTGTTAAGTGTTTACTATGTGCCAGGCACTGTTCTAAGAGTTGGGATAGATACAGAGAATCAGGTTGGACACAGTCCCTGTCCCACATAGGGTTCACAGTCTTAATCCCCGTTTTGCAGATGAGGGAACTGAGACCCAGAGAAATTAGGTGTCTTGCCCAAAGTAACATATCAGACAAGTGGTGGAGCTGGGGTTAGAACCCATACCCTTCTGACTCCCAGGCCAGTGCTCTATCCACTAAGCCATGCTGCTTGTAAGTAGGAGGAAGATCATGTATTTAATTCCCATTTTACAGTTGAAGAATCTGATGTTCAGAGAATCAAGTGACTGCCTAAGATCACACAGCAAGCAATTACCAGAGCCACAATTAGAACCCAGGTCCTTCTGACTCCCAGGGCCGTGCTCTCTCCACTAATAATAATAATTATGGTATATGACAATTACTATGTGCCAAGCACAGTTCTAAGAACTGGAGCAGATGCAGGGTAATGAGGATGTGCCACGTGGGGCTAACAGTCTTAATCCCCATTTAAAAGATGAGTTAACTGAGGCACAAAGAAGTTAACTGGCTTGCCCAAGATTGAGCAGACAAGTAGCAGAGCTAGGATTGGAACCCACATCCCCTGACTCCCAAGCCTGTGCTCTACTAGGCCACGCTGCTTCTCTGCACTTCTTTTCTCAGTTGCGGTGTTCACGCTGCCTGGTCCAACCCTAACATTTTATCAGACTCTTCCGGCCCCACCTCGCACACCCTGGGGAAATTGTCGTAACTTATTCCAGACCCCAAGTCCTGCCTTCCTTCCATTCCCGCATTTGGGCTTTATATTTCTTTCCCAACAGTATCATTCTCCGAAGGCAAAGGGATTTACTATTTATTTCAGAAACCCTCCAGAACAATGGGCTATCTGTGGAGTTCTGCTCACTTCAAAATTGCCCCTCCCTGGGGAACTCGTAATCATCAGTGTGATGAAAAGAGCTCTGATCATGTGATTGAAATCCTCCTGGAGATGGGGGTTGGAGGAAAAAGGTTCAAGAGGAACAGGAGGAAGATTAGCCTTGGCAATTTTTTTAGGAAACTCACGAGGCAGCTCCTCCACCATTTACTTTCCTAACCAAGGAAAATAACTGAAGCAATGTGGCCTAGTGGAAAGAGCACAGGCCTGGGTGTCAGAGGCCCTGAGTTCCATGTTGCCGAATTGTACATTCCAAGCGCTTAATACATTGCTCTGCACATAGTAAGCGCTTAATAAATACTACTGAATGAATGAATAATCCCTGCTCTGCCACTTGTCTGCTGGGGGACTTTGGTCAAATCATTTAACATCTTTTTGCCTCAGCTTCCTGATTTGTAAAATGGGAATTCAATTCCTGTTCTCCCTCCTACTAATGAGGTGAGCCTCATGCCTGGGATAGGGACTATCTCTGATGTGATTGTCTTGATTTCACTCCAGCATGGAGCACAGTGCTTGGCACATAATAAGTGCTTAACAAATACCAGTTATTACTATTGTTGCCCCTCCCTGCTTAGACTGTGAGCACCATGTGGTCACATGTAATATTTGACCTGATTCTCTTGTATCCCCCTCAGTGTTTAGTACAGTGTTTGACACATAGTAAGTGCTTAACAAATACCATTGTTATTAATGGTGATGACTAAGCCTCTCTTTCTTTTTCTCCCATTCCCTTCTGCATCACTCTGACTGGCTCCCTTTGTTCATCCCCTCTCTAAACCCCACAACACCCTATCTATAAATTATTTATATTAATGTCTGTCTTGCCCCCTCTCTGGACTGTAAGCTCATTGTGGGCAGAAAATGTTTCTGTTTATTGTTGTATTGTACTCTCCCAAGTGCTTAGTGCAGTACTCTGCACATAGTAAGTGCTTAATAAATGTGATTGAATGAATTATTATTATCATTACTATTATTATCATGATTATTACTGCCTCCATATGGAGGTTTGAGGCAGTTTCCCGGGGACAGGTGATAGCGAGAATGTCCTAGGGAAGAGGCAGAAGCTAGGGGCAAGGAAGAAGATGGCTTCCCACTTTGGTAGAGGTCAGGGCAGGGGTTCTCCCCCTGCAGAACTGCCCTCTTTCCCTTTTTGGAGTCACCTGTTCGCAGCCCCTCTCTGATGTGGTCAAACCCCCAAATCTGTGTAGCCTTCCATTTTGCTCACCCAAGCATTTAATGCAGTATATTGAACTTAGTGAGAAGAAGCCTGACCTGGTGGATAAAACATGAGCCTGGAAGTCAGAAAGACCTGGGTTCTAATTCTGCATCCACCACTTGTCTGCTGTGTGACCTTGTCAAGTCACTTTAATTCTCTGGGTCTCATTTCTCTCATCTGTAAAATGGGGATTAAGACAGTGAGGCCCATGTGGGATGGAGACTGTGTCCAAGCTGATTAGTTTGTATCTACCCTAATTCTTAGAGCAGTGCTTGACACTTAGTAAGCACTTAATACCATCATCATCATCATCATCATTATTATTCAGTGAATACCATTACTGATAGTCCTACTACCAGCAGCACTCTGGCATGAGAGGGGGACGCTGTAGCTTTCTGCAACTGGGGCAGTACTGACCAAGAAGTGTGGTCTATCTGCAAGCCCTAGTCCACACCCTTTCATTCATTCTTGCATTCAGTCATATTGATTGAGTGCTTACTGTGTGCAGAGCACTTGACTAAGCACTTGGGAGTACAATAATAAGCAGACACATTTTCTGCCCATAACGAGCTTGCAGTCTAGCAGGGGAGACCTTTGAAGAGGTAAGCTCACCTGGACACTAAGTGATGACATTAACAGGAAATGGGCCAATTACAGGCAAAGTGGACAAAGGGGAGGGAAGAAAAGGTTAAGGATTGAGATACAAGCACATTTCTCTTTCTCCCTCTTGGGGTCTGGGTCTCTATCTAACTGTGCTTTGATACTGAAAGTTGTACCATGATCTCATGGAGGGATTTGGGGATAGTGGGGTGTGGCTGGAGAAATCTGGGCTGGAAAGCAAGGTAAGTAGGATGTTGTTAACTTTGGGTAGAACCCAGGTTAAGTTAAGGTTTACAGCCAACTCAGGGGAGTCTATGGTTAAATGTGGATTTTATTTCAAGTTTCTTCTAATTGCTGTTGCTGAATTGTCTACTGTTCCCTGGGTAGGGAAGGCTGAAGATTGTACCTTAAGTGTTTTCTGTATGTAGAATGAATTTTAGCTTATTTTATTTTCTCTAAAGCAAGGAGACAGTATTGTTTGTCTCTGTGAACTCACAGACTCTGGGAAAGGTTTGAAGAAGGGTTGAGATTTTTGGCTACCTTCTCCAGTAGCTACTGAGTCAACAGAGTGCAAATCAGCAACCAATCCCCCCCAAAAGTCATCCAGGCCACTTGGAGAAGGCAGAGATTGTCTTCTAACTGTATGGTTCTCAACCACGTTTTGGTTCTCTTCCAGGTGTTTAGTAGAGTGTTCTGCATGCAGTATGTACTTAAATATCATTGATTTGGAGTTCAAATCCATTAAGGCATACCTAAGTGGCAGCTAATTATCCAGAAAATTTTTGGGGGGTGGGGGATTACCTGCAACTATTTGGAAGTAGAGAGTGAAGGAGTAACACTCTTACCCACAGGGCAGATCTGGAGAGGGAAGGTAGCCCTAGCAGACATTTTCCAGACTGCCTCAGGTAATCAATCATTTATTGAGAGCTTATTGTACACAGACCATTGTACTAAGTGTTTGGGAGAGTACAATATCACTGAGTTGGGTCACTTGTTCAGGTAACAGTCCAGGGAATTTGAGAGATCAAGCCCAGGTGTGCCCTCATTGAGCTCTATCCAGGCCTGGGAACTGACAGCAGCTTTGTCTTAACCCTCCCCCTGCAATGCATGTAAAACACCAGCTGAAGGCACTCCAGATTCACGTCCAGGGCTAATTCCCCTTTAAAAGGGATGGGGAAGGTCACAGCCTGGGTTCCTCACTCAGATTTCTAAAGAGGCTCAGTGTTCAAGGAACAGACAGAAAATATGAGTCTGTTGGTTTGGCATTGAAGAGGAGTTGGAATCTGATTTAAAAAAAGACCAAGGGGCTAGAAGTCAGAAGTCCTGGATTCTAATCCCACATCTGGCCTTGATCTGCTGTGTGACTTCAGGCCACCCACTTAACCTTTTGGAATCTCACTTTCTTAATCAGTAAAAGGAGAATAATAGTACCAGATTCTCCCTACCTCAGGTGATGTGAGGATAAAATGAGAAAATGGAGGTGAAAACTCTTTGGGGGGGGGGCAGGGAAGCAATCTACAAATTCAAATCACAATTATTACTGACTTGCTGAGGGAAGACAATCGAGTTCCTTTACATTTGTTGTCCCTGTGTGTTTAAAATGGGGTTTGTAATGGTCCTTTGAGATTTGGAGCCTCACTAAGTTACACAGTGGTGAACCTGCTGAGGAGGGGAGTAATGGCAGTGTGAGCCACAACTGCTCCATCCCCCCATCCCTTCTTCTCTCTCTTCTGACTGGTTTTTCTCAAGGGGCTTCAGCCGGTGGGGTCCTTGTTCTGGGGCTGAGCCCACAGGGCAAATGAATTGAAGACCCCTGACTGCTCCAACCGCACCCTCCCAGCCCATATCCTAAACCATGGAAGAGATTGGTCAGTGGCCTCACCACAGTATCGAACCACCCATCCTGAGGTCAGACATAAACTCAACTCCAGTGTGTCGGTGGCCAGGGCCGGCACCTGTGGTCTGGCTGGAATTTTTTGCCACAGCCAGATGATCTCAGCCACAAAATGTCATTCGTTCAGTCGTGTTTATTGAGCACCATTTGGGTGTGCAACATTGTACTAAGCACTTAGGAGAGTACAAGGCAACAATAAATAGACACATTCCCTGCCCACAACCAGCTTACAGTCTAACTTGAGGCACAGAGCAGTATGTCAGCAAAAACCAACAATTGCCAGATGTAGTAGAGATAGTAATATTAAGCTCTTACTGTTTGCAGAGCAGTCTACTAAGCACTGGAAAGAGTGTACAGGTGGGAGTTGGACATGGACCCTGTCCCTTGAGGGCTCACAATTGATGTGACTCTTTACTGTTATAGTACATTTCTCCCGAGTGCTTACTGTGTGCTCTGCATCAGGACCAATGAACCAATAAAAAAGAACAAGGACAAATATATTCAATGAAAACAAAAATCAATAGAGAGCTGTGACTAGAGGAGCAGAATTTCAGGTTCCCTGTGATTGAGAGTCCAAGGCATACCTGAACCACAGTAAGAGCTATCATCCTGGCTCAGTGGAAAAGAGCCTGGGCTTTGGAGTCAGAGGTCAGGAGTTCGACTCCCAGCTCTGCCACTTGTCAGCTGTGTGACTGTGGGTGAGTCGCTTCACTTCTCTGGGCCTCAGTTCCCTCATCTGTAAAATGGGGATTAACTGTGAGCCTCATGTGGGACAAGGACAAAGATTACCCTGTATCTACCCCAGCGCTTAGAACAGTGCTCTGCACATAGTAAGCACTTAACAAATACCAACAGTATGTCCACTAGCTTTCCCAAGGTTATATGGGGCCTCATGCTGCAGGTGCTGTTCTCTTTTCCTTTGGGGATGGTGGAAAGCAGGACAGGATTGGGTCCCCTTAATAGTGCAGAGGGACAATTGGTGCAGGATCTTGGTGGCCAGTGGGGCTGGAGCAGGAATTGCAAAAATTGTGTCTCTGTGAGGTGAATGAAGTGGGCATAGTCCCTTTTCTCCCAGGTCATTTTCTGGTCTTTGTACAGCATCAAAGGTGGACTCCCCCAAAGACAGGGATAGTTAATCAACTTTGCCCCGACCTTTCTTTGCCCTTGACCTTTTAAATGAGAAAACATTTATCTGCCATCTCAGTGGCATAGGTGACCGCCCTTTTTATCTCACAGTCAAGTTGCTCAAGTGGGATATTTGCTCTGGCCTAGCCACTTGCCAAATATATCGGGAGAGGGGTCAGGAGAGACCAGTGGCTGTCCTCTCCACCTGCAGGATAGCACTGCCTCTCCTTGGGAATCCCTGCCTAGCCTGAATCAATCAGTCAATTAATGGTAGTTCCTGAAGGCTTACTGTGTGCAGAGGACTGTACTAGGCTCTTGGAAAATGCAATGGAGTTGGCAGGCATGATCCCTAACCATGAGGGCTCTACAGATTTCAATTTACCAGGGGGAGAGGAGGGATCATGATACCCGTTTTACAGATGAGGATGCTGAGACTCAGAGGGGTGGAAGAAAGTCTGAGCTATCCCATCTCCTTCCTTGGAACTAGGACCTTTTTGGTGCTAACTCTGATGAAGTTCAACTCTTCTTTCCCTTTCAGAGGTGTGTGAGTCCGATGATTTTCCAACAAGTTGCCAATAAGGGGTGCTGAATATAATTCCAGTGTCCAGCCTGGACTACTGAAGCACAATACAAAAAGCTAGAAGGAAGGAGGGAGGCATGGGAGTTCATGGGGGCTCTAATGTGAGGGCAATTTTATTTTTAGCCCCATTGCAACCCCTTGAGTAGATGTGACCACCCCCCCCAGAGGGTTTGCAGGTGAAATTTGTTCTTTTCTGTTGCTTTTCTTTGGTTCTGGGTCCAGCTTGGTGCAGGGATAATGGAAAATTCTAATGTAGAAAGAATGCTAACTTTAACATAAATACCCGTTGGTCTTGTCACTGTCGTTATTTGACCATTCCTATGTGAACCACTGCAGCTGGGAAGGGAATTTTCAGAGCTTATAATAATTACTATTATGGTATTGAAGTGTTCACTATGTACCAGGCACTGTACTAAATGCTGGAGTGAATACAAGCAAATCAGGTTGGACACAGTTCCTGTCCAACTGGGGCTTACAGCCTCAATCCCCAGTTTACAGATGAGGTAACTGAGGCCCAGAGAAGTGAAGTTCATTCTATCGTATTCAACCATATTTATTGAGCATTTACTGGCTGCAAAGCACTATACTAAATGACATGCCCAAGGCCACATAGCAGACAAGTGGCAGAGCAGAGATTAGAATCCATGACTTTGACTCCCAGGCCTGTGCTCTATCCACTATGCTATGCTGCATTTCATAATGGCAATGGGGGCTCATCGTGGGCAGGGAAATGTCTACAAACTTGATTATACTGAACTCTTCCCAATGCTTTGTACAGTGTTCTGCACACAGTAAGCACTCAAATACCATCGATTGACTACTCCCAGTAAAATCTCGCAGTTCTCACCCAGCTTTCTTGTTCTAGTTTGGGCAAGGAGCAAGACTCATTGTCTGTCACAACCTGAGCCGAGCTGCTCTTCTGTTGAGCGGGGTCTTCTGGGAGTGGCAGAAGCCTGATTATACCAAAACACGTCATCCCCTTGATCTATCTGAACCACCGCAGATGCATCGGCTGCTCTCGTATTCCCTCTAGTCCTATGTCTTTGAGGCAGAATTCCTCAAACTGACTCACCTGGTTTCAGAGGAAGAAATCTGTGGGCTCTTTCGTCAAAGTGCCATTTCGATTTTCACTTCTGGGGGCCTTTCATCCTCCTGGTGGTCTCTCTTTTCCACTAACTGTGGGGCAGTCTGTCAACGACTGGTAAATTTAGAGTATTTCTCTCCTTCCCATTAGCAGCTGGCCTGGGGACCGCCCAGGGCTGGGCTAGGGCAAGGCCAGTAAAGCACTACATAAACCCCCCACTCCCTTCCACCTCATGCCAACTGCTTTCTTCACTGGGATCTTAATTGTCTGAATCCATCTTTCCACCCATCCATTTCATGGTGGATAATTAGGATGAGCTGTGCTCTGATGATAAGTCCCCAAACTGTCTAAACTCTGAACTGGAAAACAGGTCCATTGTCACTGAAGGCTGCAGACTCTCTCTCTCTCTCTCTCTCTCTCTCTCTCTCCCTCCCCATCTCTCCCTCACTGACTTGCTGTTTGCACTGTGCAATATGCTCATTTCTGGATTCGGAAAGAATTAAACTAAGATCCATCTTTGAGTTCCCAAATTCTCATATCCCCTGATTGGAACTGGCTGACATCTCAGTGGCCCCACCTGAGTGTGGAGTGGAAATTTCAAGCAGATGGAACTGTTTGAGGCTGAGTTGACAATGCCATGGTTGATCTGTGGTGATTAAATCTCATCTGGAGTTTTTTCTTGGCATTTTTTGAATCCTAATCAGCCATTTTCATGGTATTTGTAAAGCATCTACTATGTGTCAAGCATTGTATTACATCCTGGAGTGGAAATAAATTCATCAGTTTGGACACATTCCCTGTCCCACAAGGCGCTCACATTCTAAGTGGTCCTTGTGGATCATTTCTTTGGAAAAGCTTCTCAGAATCTTCCTTCCTTGGAGAGTCACTCCTTCATGACCAGGGTGGCCAGGGATGGCCCTCCTGAGTATTAGTTATATAGGACATCACATGTGTTACTTTGAGCACACAGAGGAACATAATGACATCTTGCACACCATTTCATAGAAATAAGTCAAGATCTCCTGAACTTAACTCTTTCTTTGCGGGTAGGAGTCCTTTGAACTCTTGTATTCCCCTTCAAGATCCATATGATCAAATGTGTCTCTTCTGAGCCTTGGAACTCAGTGGCAGGAGCAGAAGCAGAGGGCAGTTATCTCCTGGAAATAAACCTATCTAGTATAAATCAGTCATATTTAAATGCTTACCGTGTGCAGAGCTCTGTATTAAGTATGTGGGAGAGTACACTATAACAATAAAAAGACACACTCCCTGTCCACAATGAACTTACGGTCTAGAGGGAGAGACAGACAATAATATCAATAAATTACAGATATGTACATAAGTGTTGTGAGGCTGAGAGAGGGGGACGAATGAAGGGACAGAGTCAGGGAGATGGAGAAGGGAGTAGGAAGAGAGGAAATGGGGCCTTAGTCAGGGAAGGCCTCTTGGAGGAAATGGGCCTTCAATAAGGCTATAAAGGCCGGGGAGAGTGACTCTCTATCAAATATGAGAAGAGTGGGCATTCAAACAAGGGAATTCAGGAGCAGAGAAGTTAAGTGACTTGCTCAAGGTCCCAAAGAAGGTAAGGGGCAGAGCCAGGATTAGAATCCGGATTTTTCGAGTTGCAGATCTGTCCACTTTCCATTAGTCCACACTGCTTCCCCTTGTCAGCAGCAGGCCCTGACTGAGCCCACCCAGGGCCATGTTAAACCTGCCCCTCACCCTCCCCTGCCCCACCCACTTTAGTAAGTGAGTCCTCAGCATCACTTCCCCCACCTCTCCAGCAACAGACCCAAGGTGAGCATCTCTATTTGGTTCTCTTTCTTCCTCCTCTTTAGTTCCCGGTCTCGTTACTGCTTCCCCTGTCACCACCCCCGGTCCCCTCTCTGCTGTCTCTTTTCTCCTATTTGGTTCCTTCTCTATGTTTCTCCTTTCTGAATCTACCTTTTTAATGGTATTTTTTAAGCACTTATGTGCCAGGTACCGGCACCAAGTGCTGGGGTAGATATAAGTTAATCAGGTTGGACACAGTCCATATCCAAATAATAATACCAATAATAATGTTGGTATTTGTTAAGCACTTACTATGTGCAGAGCACTGTTCTAAGAGCTGGGGGAGATACAGGGTAATCAAGTTGTCCCACGTGAGGCTCACAGTCTTAATCCCTATTGTACAGATGAGGTAACTGAGACACAGAGAAGTTAAGTGACTTGCCCACGGTCACAGAGCTGACAAGTGGCAGAGCCAGAATTTGAACCCATGACCTCTGACTCCCAAGCCTGTGCTCTTTCAACTGAGTCACACTGGGGCTCAAAGTCTTAATTCCCATTTTACAGATGAGATAACTGAAGCACAGAGGAAGTGAAATGACTTGCCCAAGGTCACACAACAAGTAGAGGAGCTGGGATTAGAAACCAGGTACTTCTGACTACCGGGGCCCATGCCCTAACTACTAAGCAACAACTTTTCAGATCTGTTTCTGGCTGAGGTCTCAGAGTCTTCCTGACTTCAAGTCCTTAGATTTATCTCTGCCTGGGCCTATAAATCTGTCTCTGAAGGCCATCTTCTTGAGTTGAATAACAATAATTATTATTATGGTACTTGTTAAGCACTTACTATGTGCCAAGCACTGTTCTAAGCACTGGAGTAGATACAAGTTAATCATGTTTGACACAGTCCCTGTCCCACATGGAGCTCACACTCTTAATCCCCATTTTGCAGATGAGGTAACCTGAGACAGAGACAAGTGAAGTGACTTGCCCAAGGTCACCCAGGAGACAAGTAGTGGAGGCGGGATTAGAACCCAGGTCCTTCCAACTCTCAGACCCGTTCTCTATCCACTAAGCCATGCTGCTGCTTGGATCACCTCTGACCTTATCTCTTTCTGGCTTTTATTGCCCTTCCCCTTGGAAGCTGCTGCTCATAAAATGAAAAATTGGCATCTATGACCAGGGCTTGTGTTGTGTTTCCATACAGATTTCCTGGTCACATTCAGTGGCTAATTTTGCACAGCAAACAAGACTCCCGTTAGCACCCTGGCAGTCTGCAATCTGATTTCTTCCTCTGTGTCTGATTTGGATGCATGAACCACAGAGATTATCGTGATTCTGAAAAACACTTGTCCAAGCACAAATGTGCTGCTTCTGAAAACATTTTTATGGACTTACTGGGGTCAAAGAATTTTCGTTCTGCTTCTGGCATCCACGCTTGCTTCAAGGCATGTCATGTTTCTAATCACTCTTCACTAGAAGTCTCCTTTGGAGAACGCATTGCTGCATCTTAGAGGAGGAGCAGCATTTACTATCTACCCTGGGCAGAGCATTGTACGATATGGTTGGGGAACATTTAGAAAGATTCAATATTCTGATTATTTGTAAATATCTTTTTTGTCTGCCCTTCCCCCTCCCATCCATTAGAGTGAAAACTCGTTGTGGTTAGGAAACATGTTTTACGCTTCTGTTGGGAACATAGTACAGATATTGCACTCACTGGATGCTCAATAAATAAGATTATTACTACCACTACTATTTCCCTTCTTAGGGTCGCACCTGGGGAGTTTCCAGTATTCCACCAGTTTCTACTATGGGAGGGAGAGTCAAACAGAGACCTACCCATTCCTAGCTTGGGCGGCGACTAGTGAGTGGAAGGCAATCATGCTACAAGTCAAAACTCACCCGTGCTGGGCAGCAGCCGAATGGGGAGAGTCGAGGGCGGACACTCGAGTTTACTGTGCGGAAGGAGGCGATGGTAAACCACTTCCGTATTTTTACCAAGAAAACCCTATGGATCCACTACCAGAATGATTGCAGATGGAGGTGGGGCGTTCTGGGAGAGAAGTGTCTGTGGCGTCACTATGGGTCGGAGGTGATTTGACAGCCTACGACAGACCCAACTACTACTATTATTAGCTGAGAAGCAGCGTGGCTCAGTGGAAAGAGCCTGGGCTTTGGAGTCAGAGCTCATGAGTTTGAATCCCAGCTCTGCCACCTGTCAGCTGTGTGACTGTGGGCAAGTCACTTAACTTCTCGGTGCCTCAGTTACCTCATCTGTAAAATGAGGATGAAGACTGTGAGCCTCACGTGGGACAACCTGATTCCCCTGTGTCTACCCCAGTGCTTAGAACAGTGCTCTGCACATAGTAAGAGCTTAACAAATACCAACATTATTATTATTATTATTATTGCTACTATTGCTATTATTACTCCAAGATGCCTGCCTTCCAAGAGTTACAATCTAAGTACTTGGGGAATCTTATCAATGGCATGAACCACTTTACATCCTGAACATTTGTTTGCTGCAAACATCACCTCAGCTACTTGGCAAACTAGGATTTGCTGCCTAATTTCAGCTTTGTGGTTCTCCCAGTTGCTTCCAGTACTTTCATAGATCCTGGTCATGCCACCTTTTAGTATTATCACCATATGATAATAGTGTTTTTCTAAGCATTTACTGGTGGCAAACTCTGTAGATACAAGACAGGTGGGTCACTCATGGGGCTCACCAGCTCTGAGGCCGAGTTCCACCAGGTAGGGCTATGCGTGGAGGGCTTCCCCCACCCTACCCCACCGGACAGATGGCCTCAGGAATCATGGATACGATTTTACAGTATCCTCAGGCAGCCTTAGAAACGGCAATCTCTCAAGCCAGGCATCAGAGATTATCGGTTTTGAGCTGTCATCCGGGGCAGGTAAAATCCCAAAGGGGCAGCTCATTTGCTGAAACTTTTATGTTGCAACTTGAGACATGACCTGTTCTCTAGAGACCGGTTTGAAATGCTGCTTTGTGATTGCCTGGTTGAGGTCTTTAGGAGTCACCCGCATAAGCAGCTGGACATTGGACTGCCCCAGAGACTAGAGATATCAAGCGAACCTGCCACTTCTGTCTGCTTGCTGGCTCAGCCTCACGTTTGTCACGGAGAGCAGAAGGGGCTTCTCGCCCAGGGACTTCATCACTGATGAAGATTTGTGCTTCCTGAGCAACGGCTCAATCCTGGAAATAAATCTTGGTTTTTGGAAATGAGTACTTGGTATTCTAGGGCCTCCAGACCTTATAGAGCATGCATTCACCGGGCCAAAATAAGCTCCTCGTTGAGGTCCCAAGCCCACTCACTCTTTCCCTCCCTCCTTTCCTGGGGCACTGGCCCACAGAAGCACTTTGATATTTGCCCCTTCTCCCAGTCCCACAGAATTTACATACATAGTCATCTAAAATTTATTTTGTTGTTTGTCTTCACCTCCGGTCTGTAAGCTCTTGATGGACAGGGATCATCTATATCTACTCTTTTGTAATATTTTCTCCTAAGAACTTAGTACAATGCTCTGCACATTAAGGGCTCAGTGAATATCAATCAGTGATATTTTACCAATAAATAGTATTTATTGAATGCTTACTGTGTACAGAGCACTGTCCTAAGAGCTTGAGTGAGTGCAGCAGAATTGGTAGACACATTCCTTTTCCGCGATTGATATAATAATAATAATTATGGTACTTGTTCATTCAGTTGTGTATACTAAGTGCTTACTGTGTGCAAAGCAATGTAATAAGCACTTGGGAGAATACAATATAACAACAAACAGATAAAGTCCTGCCCACAACAAGCTCATAGTCTAAAGGGAGAGAGCTTGTTAAGCTCTTACCATGTGCCAAGCACTGTTCTAAGTGCTAGGGTAGAAATGAGTTAATATGTCTCTGTCCCACATAGGGCTCACACTCTTAATCCCCATTTTAAAGATGAGGTAACTGAGGTGCAGAGAAGTGAAGTGACTTGCCTGCAGTCATAAAACAGACAAAGGGGGGAGTTGGGATTAGAACTCATGACTTTGTGACTCCCACCCCGTGCTCTCTCCAGTAAGCCATGCTGCTTGATTGACTGGTCCACTGGGGCAGTAGGGCATTGGAATGCTGGCCCACTGGGCCACTAGCCTGTCAGCACTTTGGAGCACTGGTTGACTGGTCTGCTTGGATATTGGAGCACTGTGAACTGGCCTGTTGGAAGCCCTGGTGCACTAACATACTGGTGCTCTGGGCACTGGTGCACTGAAGCCCCAGCACACTTCATAATAATGATGGTATTTGTTAGGCACTTTCTATATGTCACCTTTAAAGCCCTCTTAAAAAATCACACTTCCTCCAAGAGGGCTTTCGGGGCTAAGCCCTCATCTCCCTTATCTTCCCTCTCTGTACCATCTGTGCACTTCACTGTGTACCCCTTACTCTATTTTATACTCACCCCACCTTCAACAGTACTTCTATATCTATCCTCTTACCCTATTGCTTCCCCTATTTTAATGTCTCTCTCCCCAAATAGGTGGGGAAAGTGGTGGAGGGTGAGAGAGTTCCCGGATAATGCCAAGGTTCCAGGCTTGTGAGATGGGGAGGTTGATGGTGCTGTCTACGGTGATGGGAAAGTCGGGGGAGGACGGGGTTTGAATGGGAAGATGAAAAGTTCTGTTTTGGACAAGTCAAGTTTGAGGTGTCGGCGGGATATCCAAGTAGAGATGTCTTAAATAATAATAGTAATAATGATGGTAGTTGTTAAGTGCTTACTGTGTGCCAGACAAATCAGGTTGGACACAGTCCCTGTCCCACATGGGGCTCAGTCTCAATCCCCATTTTACAGATGAGGTAATGGAGGGCCAGGGAAGGGAAGTGACTTGCCCAAGGCCACACAGCAGACAAATGGCAGAGCCTGGATTAGAACCTTCTGACTCCCAGGCCTGTGCTCTAGCCACTACGCCAAAATGCAGGAGGAAATATGAGACTTCAGAAAAGGGGAGAGGTCAGAGCTGAAGAGGTAGATTTGGGAATCATCCACGTAGAGATGGTAGTTGAAGCCATGTGACCGAATGAGTTCTCCAAGGGAGTGGTGTAGTTGGAGAATAGAAGGGGACCCAGATCTGAACCTTGAGGCAGAGGGGAGTGAGAGGGTGAGAGGCATAGGAGGAGTGTGAGAAAGAGACTGAACAGGAAGAGTGAGATTATTATGAGGATTATACAGTAACAATACTATTAAAATATAAAAAAGTGAAAAATAGCATGGATTTACCACATCGGCAAATCCACAGACCAAGGACTGTGCTAATTTGTTTGGAGACTGAGGGTGGGGGGAGGGAGAATCCATCTTTCTGATCTCAACATGGTCAACATGGTCACAGGAGAGTCTGTTTGGTGAGAGCCCCCAACCCTTCTGTGGAGAGAGTAGTGGTCTGCTGGACAAGGAGAGGAAGGGAGTTTTGGATGGTTGGAGTCTGCAGCATTTCCAAAGTGGTCATTATGGCCACAGAGGAAACAGTGGTACTGAACTGCAGGCTGTTTATTTATTTATGTATTCATTTATTTATTTATTCCCCAGTATTTACTAAGTATCAGCTGTGTGGAGACCAGTGAAGTCAGCCCTTGGGAGAGTACAACTCTAAGTAAAAATCCTAGTCCTGCCCTGGCCTACTGGACATTTTTCTAGATGAGGGGTGGTCATATCTTGTGAACTGAAAAGCCACAAACCAAAAACACATAGAGCCAGAGGCCGCAGTAGACAGAAGGAAGAGCTGAGTTCCAGGTGTGGGGGCTGTGGAAAGGAGCAGATCTCCCCCAGGGTGGGAAGGAGAGATCATGGATATGAAACCGCTGGAGTAGAGTCTGGGGGTGAAGGTGGGCATCACACTGGGGAAGCAGCGTGGCTCAGTGGAAAGAGCATGGGCTTTGGAGTCAGGGCTCATGAGTTCGAATCCCAGCTCTGCCACTTGTCGGCTGTGTGACTGTGGGCAAGTCACTTAACTTCTCTGTGCCTCAGTTCCCTCATCTGTAAAATGGGGATTAAGACTGTGAGCCCCACGTGGGACAACCTGATTCCCCTATGTCTGCCCCAGCGCTTAGAACAGTGCTCAGCACATAGTAAGCGCTTAACAAATACCAACATTATTACACTTCTCCCTGGCCTACGTTCACATGGGTGGGAGCAAATCTCCTGCCACAAAGCAGGAACAGCTGGAGTGAAATACACATGTGAGAAGGAGCTCGGCATAGGGGATAGAGCATAGACTTGAAAGTCAGATGGTCATGGGTCTAATACCAGCTCTTCCACTTGTCTTCTGTGTGACCTTGGGCAAGTCACTTCACTTCTCTGAGCCTCAGTTACCTCATCTGTAAAATGGGAAGTGAGACTGTGAGCCCAGTGTGGGACAGGGACTGGGACCATTCCGGTTTGCTTGTATCTACCCCAGGGGTTAGTTTAGTGCCTGGCACATAGTACGTGCTTAACAAATTCCAGTTATTATATGGACTGGCCCAGCTGGTGAAGATGTTTGGCTACTCTTGGCTTAGGCCATGATGTATTCCACACCCCCGATTAGACTGTAAGCCCATCAAATGGCAGGGACTGTATCTGTTGATGACTTGTTCATTCCAAGCACTTAGTATAGTGCTCTGCACGTAGTAAGCGCTCAATAAATACTATTGAATGAATGAATGAATGAACCTGCTGCATTCCCATCTCTATATTCTCACTCCCTCCTGGCATTTGGGGTATTTGTTAAATGCTTAATATGTGCCGAGCATTCTAGTAAGTGTTGGGGTAGATACAAGATATTCAGGTCAGGCATGGTTCCTGCCCCAGTCGAGGCTCATAGTGCAAGTGTTAGGGAGAATGGATATCAAATTCCTCTTTTGCCTCTGAGAAAACTGAGGCAGAGAAAAGTTAAGTGATTTGCCCAAGGTCACCCAGCAAGCAAGGAGCAGAGACAAGTAGAGTACCCAGGTCCCCTAACTCTTAGGTCCCTGTTCTTTCCACTAGGCAATCCTGCCTCTATGTTAGGCTTTAAGGTCAGTGTTCTGATCTCTCCAGGTGGGATCTTAGGTCCATATTTAATCAATCGGTCAATCGATGTTATTTATTGATCACTTACTCTATGCAAACCACTGTACAAGTGCTTAGGAGAGTAGAATAAAACAGGTTGGTAGACATGTTCCCTGCTCAACTTACAGTCTAGAAGGGGTAAGAGACATTAAGTGCTGTGCTCTAAATCCTCCCGTCAGGTCTATTTAAGTCACAATCCAGCCATCTTGTGCATTTGCCTGTTCTGCAGCTGTATTGGACCTTAAGATTGTGCCCACTTCAGGCAATTGTCACTTCGTAGTGGCACCTGTGATTTCACAGACAATCCTGCTGCTGCTGAGAGTCTGTAAAGTCCCAGAAGCACGGGCATTACTCAGCTTTTTCATTCTGTTGCATACAATTATGGGCTTTCACCTGGCTTTTGTACAAACATCGTTACTTTAGAATAATAATAATGGTATTTGTTAAGCACTTACTATGTACCAGGCACTGTTCTAAGTGCTGGGGTAGTTAAAGCAAATCAGGGTGGACACAGTCCCTGTCCCACTCAAGAGGCTTCTTTTTTTGATGTACAACTAATCCTTCAGTGTGGGCAATATTTTCTTGAAGTCCATATGCTTGCCTTCCTTGGTTTTGAAATTTTTGTGAATTCCCTCATGACATTGAAAAAGATGGGAGATTTTACCTCCTCACTCAGATTGTCTGGGGTCATGAGGAAGAGCTGGTTTTAATAATAATAACTGTAGTTTTTGTTAAATGCTTACTATGTGCCAGGCACTGTAGTAAGTCCTGGGGTGGATACAAGCAAAGAGGGTTGGACACAGTCCCTGTTCCATGTGGGGCTTACAGTCTCAAACCCCATTTTACAGATGAGGTAAATGAGGCCCAGAGAAGTGAAGTGACTTGCCAGCAGACAAGTGGCAGAGCTGGGATTAGAACCCATGACCTCCTGACTCCCAGGCCTGTGCTCTATTCACTATGCTATGCTTATTCCCATGTTACTTTTTAGAGTTGGGGGAATTGGGTAGGGGGCTTGGGTCACAATTTAGGGGTTGGAGCACCCCCAGAGGAGCAGACGGGGCTGTCTTGGAGCCCCTCCTAATGTCTTTGTGTTGAAGTAGTGAGAAGTGTGTGGCCTAGTGGATAGAGCCCGGGCCTGAGAGTCGGAAGAACCTGGGTTCTAGTCCTGGCTCTGCTGCTTGTCAGCTTGTGTGACCTTGGGGAAGTCACTTAATTTCTCTGTGCCTCAGTTACCTCATCTGTAAAATGGGGATTAAAACTGTGAACCCCCTGTGGGACATGGACTGTGTCTACTTGATTACCTTGTATCTACCCCAGGGCTTAAAACAGTGCCTGGAACATAGTAAGTGATTAACAAATACCATAAAAAAGTAGTAGTATTTATTGAGCACCCACTTCGTGTAGGTACTGTTCTAGGTACTTGGGAAGTACAGAATAGAGAATTGACATGTTCCCTGCCCACATATAGTTTACAGTCTAACAGGAAAAACAAGCTCAATATTTAGTTGTCTAAATAAAAAACTGAATGTACAGTTGAATCAAAAAATAAACAGGAGTGCTGAGAATTAGTATAAAGAAATTCCTAAGGGCCTAGAGTTGGTTGAAGTGTTTACACAGCTTAGGATGCTGGAAAATTAATTGGGGAAAGCTCGGTGGAGGAGGATGGATTTTAGGAGGGCTTTGAATGCAGAGAGAGAACTGTGGTCTGTCTGATGTGGGAAGGGAGGGAGTTCCAAACCGGGAGAACAGTGTGAGTAGAGGATAATGCCAAGGTTATGAGATTGTGAGGCAAGGATGATAGTGGTGTTGTCTTCAGTGATGGGAAAGATGGGGGTGGACAGGGATTGGGTGGGGAGATAATAGTAATAATTAAGGTATTTGTTAAGTGCTTACTATGCCCAGACACTGTACTAAATGCTGGGGTTGGATACAAGGAAATTGGGATAGACCCAATCCCTGTCCCATGTGGGGCTCACAGTCTCGATCCCCATTTGATGAAGAGTTCTGTTTTGGACATGGAACTGAAGGCACTAAAAAAGGCACTGAACCTTTAGCCAAACCGCAAGCAACTGGCATGGTTCTATAGATTGTATAATATCACGGTGTCATAAATGAGGCCTAGTGGGAAAAGCACAGGGCCTGGGAATCAGGACACCTGGGTTCTAATCCCAGATCATCCACTTACCTGCTGTGTGATCTCATTTTCCTCATCTACAAAGTGGGGACTCAATATCTGTTCTCCCTTCCCCTTAGTCTGTGAGCCCCATGTGGGACAGGGATAGTGGCTGATTCGATTGTATATCTACCCTAATCCTTAACTCAGTGCGTAGCATATAGTAAGCAGTTAACAAATACCTCAGTTAGTTTTATTAGTATAAGTACACACCAAGAGTTCTCTGTGGAAATTCTCAGGTGAGAGACCAGATGTGAACCAGACAGAGGTTCATCTTGTTCTCTAGACTATGAGCCACAAGTGGTGCAGGGACTATGTCCATCCTAATTAACTTTTATCTACCCCAGCACTTAGTACAGTTTGCAGTTTCTTTTCAGAGGTTACTCTAGCTTTTCAAGTAATTCACTGCTTCTGACTCGAGGCAATGATTATTGGGGTTCAGTAGTCACTCTCCCAAAAATGAGAGAACCCAAGCCTTACTATAGAAAGCAGAAGCAGCGTGGCCCATTAGCTAGAGCACGGGCCTGGGAGTCAGAAGGGCCTGGGTTCTAATCCCTGGTCTGTCACTTGTTTGCTTTATGACCTTGGGAAAGTCACTTTGCTTTTCCATGCCTCAGTTCCCTCATCTGTAAAGTGGGGTTTATGACAGTGAGTCCCATGTAAGGCAGGGACTGTGATCAACCTGATTAGCGTGTATCTGCCCCAGCATTTAGTACAGTGCCTGGCACATAAGTGCTTAATAAATACCATATAAAAAAAAAGAGCGACAGGAAAGGGGTCCTCCACTATAAGCAGACTGGAGGTGCCTCTCCAGTTAGGGACTGTCTCCCAATTCCTACTCTGCTTTCCCAGTTCCATGAGAGGAAGTGTCTGTAACTATCAGGTCGCTTCTGCGAAGGGTGAGGAAGGGCAAAAGGGGGAGATGCTGAATGAAAACAAGATGGAGAGCAGCTGAAGGGGCTGGATAGGGCAGGGTTTAGAGAAGACACTGGAATGAAAGAAAACCTATAGGTTCTGGCCCTAAGCCGTAGCCCACTCCTGGATTCAGGGGAAGGTTTAGTTGTCCTTAGGATATGTTTGTACAGATCCTTAATTTACGTATTTATATTAGTGTCTGTCTCCCCCTCTCGACTGTAAGCTTGTTGTGGGCAGAGAATGTGTCTACTAACTCTGTTATATTGTTCTCTTCCAAGCGCTTAAGCAGCGTAGCCTAGTGGCAAGAGCATGGGCTTGGGAGTCAGAGGTCATGGGTTCTAATTCCGGCTTCACCACTTGTCTGCTTTGTGAAGTTGGGCAAGCCACTTAACTCTCTGTGCCTTAGTTACCTCATCTGTAAAAATGGGGATTAAGGTTGAGCCCCATATGGGACAACCTGATTACCTTGTATTTACCCCAGTGCTTAGTACAGTGCTTGACGCATAATAAGTGCTTAACAAATACCATAGTTATTGTTGTTTTATTTTTACCGTGCTCTAGCTCATCCTTTAGACCACAAGCTCTTGGAAGGCAGAGAATGTAACTGTTTATTGTAGTATTGTACGCTCCCAAGCTCTTAGTTCAGTGTTCTGCACACAGTATGTGCTCAGTAAATATAAATGAATGAATAAATGAATGCTCCGCACATAGTATGTACTCAAAAGACACCAGTAATTAATGGATTGATTGTCCAGGGGGGTTGATAGCCTCTATCTTCCTCTCCTTGGGCTATCTTTTCACCTGGGCTTCCCTGTGAAGCTCTCCCTTGATTTGCATGCTGAGATAGAAGGGAATGTTCGGGAGAGGAGAATGTAGACTGGAAATGCAAAAACATCAAGACTTTTGGGGGGCGGTTTGTACCATTTTGCAGCTCTCCTTCAAGAGGCTCTTGAGTCCAAACCATTCAAGCAGAGACGGTTTAATGGAGTTCAGAGGGGTGAAGGTTTTTTCAAAGGGCTTGTGGGACTCCCGGCTATTAGCGATTCCCGGAACAGCCCAACTGAAAGGCAAAATGAGTTTGGCCCAGATGTGCAGACATTAGCACATCTGCCTGGCTAAGTACATGGTAGAACCACATCAAGGGTGGGGCGGGGGAGAGAGGAGTGACCACCCAAAGTGCCAGCCTACGGGGGGTGCGAGGAGCAGAGATCAAAGATCACATCCGAGATCAGAGACCTGCCCATGTGTTTGCTGCCCGCCGGCCATAAGCTTTCCAAAAGTCTCTGCTTTTGGTTAATAAAACTGGGTTAGCTTTGCTCTTATTTGTTCTTGCCTGTCACTACATGAGGAGAGCCAAATGCCAGGGAGGTTAGTCGGAGATTTACACATCCCTTAAGACTGCCCTAGCCCATCCGGTCATGAATGCTGAGAATCAATCACAGAGTTTCTGCTTGTCATTATCAAGCCCTGCTTCAGCGGGCTGGCTGCTCGCCGATGGCTCGCTCTCACTGTTGCCTGGAGGGGAAACGATTGGAGAAAAGGAAAATTCCATAAATGAACTCTGAGACTTCACCTGGATTGGAAAGTCCCGGAAGGCAGAGGTCAATCAATCGTTCAGTGGTACTTATTGAGCTCTTAATGCCTGCAGAGCACTGTACCAGATGCTTGGGCGAGTACAATACAATAGAGTTGATCAACAGGATATCTGCTCTCAAGGGAAGCAGCCTAAGTGGCTAGAGCACAGGCCTGGGAGTCAGAAGGACCTGGTTCTAATTCCAGCTGTGCCGCTTGTCTGCTGTGTGGGACCGTGGGCATGTCACTTCACTTCTCTGGGCCTCCGTTACCTCATCTGGAAAATGGGGATTAAGACTGTGAGCCCCACGTGGGACAACCTGATTACCTTGTATCTACCCCAGTGCTTAGAACAATGCTTGGCACATAGTAAGCACTTAACAAATACCATTATTATTAGAGAAGCAGCATGGCCAAATGGCAAGAGCACAGGTTTGGGAATCAGAGGTCGTGTGTTTCTAATCCCGGCTCCGCCACTTGTCGGCTGTGTGACTTTGAGCAAGTCACTTGACTTTTCTGTGCCTCAGTTACCTCATCTGGATAAAGGGGATTAAGACTGTGAGTCCCATGTGGGACAACCTGATTACCTTGTATCTACCCCAGCACTTAGAACCGTGATTGGCATATAGTAAGTGCTTAACAAATACCATTATTATTATTATCCTCTGGGCCTCAGTTACCTCCTCTGGAAAGGGGGGATTAAGATTGTGAGTGCTGTACGGGACAGGATCATATCCAACTTTTGATTAGTTTGTATCTATCCTAGCACGTAGTACAATTTCTGGCACATAGTAAGAGTTTAAAACTAATGCCATAGTCCTATTTAATCTACATTTTGTAGCACCTGGCACGGGATACAAGGGCTCAAAAAATGTTCCTGGGTGACCAGAATTGTGAAATTTTACTACCCACTATGGGCCCAGTCTGGGCTGCTTTGTAGACCAGTACAATCCAATAATTCTGGAGCCCTCCACTCTGGAAAGAAATCATCAGGATTCAGGGGAAAGTTGCTTATTGGGCTGATTTTTCCCTTGACCCAGCACCTAACCTGATGTCTCTTCACTGTCCTTCTCGGGAATGGCAGATCTTGAAGGATGAACCAGTGTCTCTTCAGCATCTCCCAGTCCCAGAGTCCTGTGTTAGACATTTGGGAGGCATAGAACTGAAGTAAAAACTTGGTCCCTGTTCTTGAGTAACTTCCCAATAGGGCTCTCTAAAAGTATGGTTAAGTTTATAAATTCCAGATGGAATAAAAAAGGCTCTCAGAGGTGATTCTTTTTGATTTTTACACCTGGCGTATTTTAGAGGAAAGGAGCCCAGAAATTGTCTCCCCGCTGGCAGGATGATGAGAGGGAACTTGAATTCCTTCCCATTTTTATCATTAATTATAATAGTGATAATTTCAGTATTTGTTAAACACTTACTTTGTGCCAAACACTGTGGAAGATAGAATATAAACAGACGCTCTCCCTCATGGGACTCACAGTCTGAGGGGGATGGAGAACAGCCATTTCATCCCCATTTTACCGATGAGGAAACTGAAGAACAGAGAATGAAGTGATTTGCCCAAGGCTCCATAGCAGGAAAGGGGCAGAATTGGGGTCTCCTTACTCCCAATCCTGTTCTCTTTCCACTAGGGCCTTGTTTCCTCTCATTAAAACCCTCCAGTCATTCAGCAGCCAGCCAGCCTAACAACTCTGCTAAATAGAGTTGTTTAGCTGAATTTTGGACATGGAAGCAGTATGGCCTTGTGAAAAGCACATGGGCCTGGGAGTCACAGGACTTGGGTTCTAATCCCAGCTCCACCTATATGCCTGCTGACCTTGAGCAAGTAACTTAACTTACATCCTCAACTGTAAAATGGGGATGAAATACCCATTTTCCCTCCTATTTAGACTGGTAGCCCCCTGTGGGACAGGGTCTGTGACAAGATTAACCTGTATCTACCCCAGCGCTTAGAACAGGGCTTGATACATATTAAGTGCTTAACAAGTATCAGAAAAGAACTAAACCCCCCAAAACTACCCATTCCTGTAGCAGGTCAGAAGCAGTGCATGGAGTGTGCATGGTGGATCTGCACATGTTCTCAGCTCCCAAGAGGCTGCCCTGTGTTGAGAGCTGTGTCAGCTGCAGGATGGAGTGCTTCCACTTGTTTTGGATTTTTAACTCATTGGAAGCCAAAGACCTGGGGAGGGGCAGCAAGAAAACAGAGCATGCCACTCTAGACTGGGGAATTTTCATTTCCAAATAAGCAATAATGGCTAGATGGCTCTGCGAGAGCCAAAAGGAGCTGCCCTTGGCTAGTGCCCTCCCCTCCTTTGGGTTTTTTCTGCCAGCCCTGACAGACAGGGCGGACTTGGAGGGAAATGGTCAGTGCCCAACATCTGTGACCTGTGGCCCCCAATCATTGACCCAGCTGCTGCCCTGACCCACGCAGCCACCTCCGCATTGCACAAGAACTAGTCTCCAATTAGAGCATCAGACGAATGGAAAGCAGATGGCTTGAATCCGGCAAGAAAACAAAACAAGAATGTCTCTGTCTCCTCACCCCCAGCTGCCTCTCATTTTCCAGTAGTGGGCATGGGCAGGAAGGCAGGCTGGGAGATAGGAAGATAAGGAGGGAGGCGGGAATATGGGCAGAGAGGCAAGAGGACAGACAGATGGCAAAGGAAGGGGAGGCAGGAGAGCAGGAAAGAAGGCCGATGGGCAGGAAGACAGGCAGGACTAATTCTCCTATCTATCCTCATCCTCTCCCACTACGGTCCTGGACACACACTTTCCTCCTCTAATACCAACTTATTCTGCCTGCTTCACCAAATCGTATAAAATTAGAAAAAGCGGTTGTCCATTGAAACTTAAAGGTGGTAGATTAAAAAAAAACTCAAAACAAATTTTAAAGCATATTGTGTAGTGATGGGATCCATTGCCACAGAAAGTTGTTCAGGAAGAACACATCACTGGGCTCAGGAAGGGTTTGCATAGTTGGGAGGCCCAGAGTGGGTGGTTGGAGGGTAAGGTTTGGGATGTTACAGTAGACACAACCCTACGTGGCGGATGGCTGTCGTGGAGGGACACCTACACCCCTTTGCTACCCGCATCTGGGAGAAACAGAATCCTGCAGAGGTTTACTGGTGATCTGGCCCAAGATGGCACTCCTTATGCTTAGACTTAAATGCTTCTTCAACAAATATCAATAAAACTAAAACACCAGAAAATGTCCTGAGCACTGATGGTTGCTAGAAAAGGTGGAGCATCCTGGATTTCCTTCATTCATTCACTCTTTTCCTTCTCTGTAATTTAATGTCTGTCTCCCTCTCTAGACTACAAGCTCCTTGTGGGTAGGAGTCATGTTTATCAATTCTTTTGTATTGTTCTCTCTCTAGCACTTAGTAGTGTGCTCTGTAATAATAATAATAATAATAATAATAATAATAGTGATGGTATTTGTTAAGCACTTACTATGTGCCAACCACTGTTCTAAGCACTGACATAGTAAGTACTCAATAAATCCCATTGATTGTGTGTATGTGTATGTATGTATGTGTTTATATACGTGCAACTGAGTGTTTGGCAGAGGGAAGAGCAACCAATTATAGACTGTTAGTTCATTGGGGACAGGGAACATGTTTACCAACTCTCTTCTTTCCCAAGCACTTAGTATGGTGCACATGCCGTTGATGGATTATATTGGGCCAGATTGTCAGCTCCGTGAGGGCAGGGACTAACAGTAATAATTATGGTATTTGTTAAGCGCTTACTCTGTACCGGGAACTATACTAAGCGACTATTAACTCTACTGTCCTCTGCTAACTAAATGCTATTGGTTGATTGACTGGGTGGCCTGAAAGGGCCTGGGGCTTGGAGAAACTATGCCAACTAGGAAAGCCTGCACAAAGGATGAGTTCTGCCTCCCAGAACCCTTTGCTTCCTGTGGGCAAAGATTCTACTGCCAAGGCTTTAGTGAGAGGGTATTATGAGGGCATTATGAGGCCTGTTTACTGCGCCCCACCCTGCCAGAGACGACACAGTGGAACTTGGAGACCTTCTCCTTCAAGCGTTTGGAAATCCAGGCCCAGGAGGGTTTAGCATGGGAGGCTACGCCTTTTCTGAGACACAGCAGCACTTAGAATTGTCTCATTCTCATGAATCCCCTCACTCCTGTGCCCCAATCCCCTGGCAGCTAGCAAACTGGGCTAAGACAGCTGCTTCGAGTTACCCCTTCCCTTCTCCCCAGTGGAGACAAGAAACAGGGTTTTGTGAGGGGCAGATTTGGAGAGCTGCAGCACATTTCTGTCCCCCCCGACCTCGCTGACTTGGGCGATGGGGCCGCTTCTCCTGGGCCCTGCCACCCTGGGCCCATAGCCTCTAGAGCAGACAGTTTCTGCAGGTAGCATGCGTTTTCATTATCCCCCAAAACCACCCGGTGAAATGTTAGGATCCAGAAGGGGGCTGGTGGCCATTGAACAGATCATTTACATCACTTAATAATTCAGGTTAGATGTTTGTTCAAGTACCCGCCCTAATTTAGTCCAAGCCATTCCAACATTTTACTTTGTTTTGGTTGAGTTTACTCTAATGTGGTTTCTGCATAGCTCTCTCTTAACTGGTAATCAAATGTTCTGCCAACATTTCTTCTGCTATGTACACCAGCTCAAGGGACCAGATGCTTCTTGTTTGCCGTTTAAAAGTATCAGACTGTTGTTTTTGTTTAGCATTTCAGGGGGCTGGAGACGAGGCAATGTTTCTCAAACCTGAACCTTGGCTGGTTCCATCTCCCTGTGTTGAAAAAATCGCGTTGGCTGCCGCTTAACACCTCCTCCTCCTCCTCTCCCTCCCTCTCTCTTCCCCTCCCCCATTCATGGAAAGACAGGCCTGCTTCATTTATCTTGGTTGATTTACTTAATTGTCCTCTAGAATCATTTATTCCATATTAAAGGGCAAAGAGGTGGAGGAGGGAAAGAGGGGGGCGGGGGACAGTTAACGCTCCAGGCCCCCATCACACCCTTTATTGTCACTCAACCAATCCACTCGGTGGGCGGAATTTACTTTGATGTGGTTTCCCCCCTCACGCCCTCAGTGTGGGAAGGAAACTAGCCAACCCTCGTGGGAGAGTTGGCATGTAACATCAGACTACAACGTTGCAAAAAGATAAAAAAAAAAAGAAACAAAAAACAATCCCCAAACCCTCCAAGTTGGCATCTCATCAAGCCAGTAAATGGGGCAGTTTGTTTTTAGGATGCGAAGGAGCCTTGCTAAAACCTGAAGAATGTGTTTGTGAGGGAGATGAAAAGGAAAAGAGAGGGCTGGTGTGAAAAAACAATCACAGAGGGCAAGTCTGGAGAATGGGAAGCTTACCTAGAAAGGCCCTGCAGGATGGGAGACCCTGGGGCAAAATGAAGGGGATCTGCCTAGCTGATCAATCAATGGTATTTATGGAGTGCTTACTGTGTGCCAAGCACTGTACTAAATGCTTAGATGGGTACAATACCATAGAGTTGGTAGACAGTGATCCCTGCCCACAAGGAGCCTACAGTCTAGAGGGGAGATTCCAGCTAAGGTGACCAGGACATCCTGAGTTCAGTGGGACAACCCCAGAAAGGAGAGAAAAAATAGGAGTCACAGAGAGTGGGAGATGCGCGCTTGCTGCATAGAGAAGCAGTGTGATCTAGGGGATAGAGCATGGGCCTGGGAGTCAGAAGGACCTGGATTTTAATCCTGACTCCTCCACTTGTCGCTGTGTGAAATTGGGCAAGTCACTTTGCTTCTTTGTGCCTCGGTTCCCTCATCTGTAAAATGGGGATTAAGACCTAGAGTCCCATGATGGAGGGTGTTTAAAAGTAGTAGTAATCTTGTTTACTGAGCACCGACCGGATAGACTGCACTGTATTCAGCACTTGGGAAAATACAGCAGAAAGATAAGTCATGTTCCTTGGCTTCAAGGAACTTGCATGCTAATGGGAGAAATAGTTATGAAAATGTTCACAAATAGTGGCTGTGGTCCAGAACCCCTGGGCAGGACTTCTGCTGCCCAGACTCTGGCAACCAGTCTCTGCCGGGAAAAGAGTAAGAGAACCTGTGTTCGAATCCCTTGTCTGCTGTGGGACCTTCTCTGTGCCTCAGTGTAGACCAGCTATGAAGAGCCTGGAAAAAGTCATGAAATGTGTTGATGTAACAATTGCCACAAAAATACAAATTGTGAACTCTGCGATGTTTCCAGGGACAATGTATGGATCTAAAATCTGGACAGTAAAAAAGCAGGATAGAAAGAACATCAATTCTTTTGAAATGTGGCATTGGAGAAGGCTTTTGCGAATCCCATGGACTGCCTGAAAAAGAAACAAATGGATTTTAGAGCAAATTAAACCAAAGTCGTCTTTGGAAGGCCAAATGACTTAGATTAGCATATTTTGGACACTAAAATAGGAAGACTAATTCTCTGGAGAAGAATTATCTGGAGAAGAAAAGTCTAGGGAAAACATGGAAGAGGCAGACCAGCAGCTAGATGGATAGAGACCATAACTACAACGGAAGAACCATTAGAAAGGTTGCGGATTATGGCGGAGGACAGGACGTTCTGGAGAAAGTATATCCAAGGAGTCACTATGAATCAAAAATGACTTGGCGGCACTTAATAATAATATCAATAAAGATGAAATACCTGTTCTCCCTCCCACTTAGACTCTGAGCCCTCTGTGGGACAAGAACTGTGTCCACTCTAGTTATCTTGTATCTATCCCGATCTTTTTTTTTTTTTTTGAGGTATTTGTTAAGCACTTACTATGTGCCAGGCACTGAACTGAGCACTGGGCTAGATGCAAGTTAATCAAGTTGGACATAGCCCTTGTCCTGCATTGGGCTCATGGTCTTAATCCCCATTTTACAGATGAGGTATCTGAGGCACAGAGAAGTGAAGTGACTTGCCCAAGCTCACACAGCAGACAAGTGGCGGAGCTGGAATTAGAACCCAGGACCTTCTGACTCCCAGGCCTCTGCTCTAGACCACCGTGTTTCTCTTCGTACAGTGCTTGGCACACAGTAAGTGCTTAACAAATAGCACAATTATTATTATTATTTATCATTCCAGAAAGGTAGTAATAGGGCTGCTTGCCTGTTGGACAATGGGAGATGAACATGCTCCTTTAGACTGTAGGCTTGTTGTAGGCAGGCAGAGTGTCTCTTTATTGTTATATTTTACTCTCCCAAGAGCTTAATGCAGTTGATTAATTCAATTGTATTTATTGAGCACTTACTGTGTGCAGAGCACTGTATTAAGTGCTTGGAAGAGTAAAATACAACAATAAACAGACACATTCTCTGCCCACAATGAGCTTAGAGTCTGGGGGTGGGGGCGGAGACAGATGTTAATATAAATAAATTACAAATATGTACATAAGTGCTGTGGGATTTCCCCTGGCAACACAATCAAAGTAAGAAGGTTGATCTCACTTGTGAAATGTGGTTGATTGATTCCGTCCTTCACAGTGGAACACCTGTATGTCCAGCATCTGGAGAAAGTTACTGGCCAAGGTATTGATCAGATAGGCTACACTTACTAAGGACTGTGTTGTGTAAGCTTTGGTTTCTTCAAGGGCTGGCTGCTTATCTGCTTACTGGAAAGTGTTCTGCCCACAGTAAGAGCTCAATAAATATGACTGAATGACCACCTACTCTGTTTTCTTTCACCCTTTCCTGCTTTGCTCCCCTATTCCTTTTTCTGTCTCTCCCCCTTTTCCTTCTCCCTTCCCTCTCATCTGTGGATTTTAAGCTCATTGTGGGCAGGGACTGTGTCTCTTAATTGTTATATTGTACTCCCAAGCGCTTAGTACAGTGTTCGGCACACAGTAAGCGCTCAGTAAATACAATTCAATGAATGATGATTGAACGAATCTCTTTCCACCTTCTCCCTCTCCTTCCTCTTTGCTTTCCCTTCCTGCTCTTTTCTGTCCCCATCTTTTCTTCTACCCCTTCCTCCCCTCTCTCCCGCTCTCCTTTTTGGCCTCGTTCTACCACTTCCTTTTGACTCTGAGTGGCTCAATGTTTGACGTTGGGGCTGGGTATCTGGGTGTCAAGGTCTGAGGTGCTAGAGCAGAAGCTAGGGAAAGGCTCCCTCTCTGTGTCTCACCGAGTCTTCAGGTTGCCCATAAATGGGAGAGATGACATGGCTGGAGAAAGCATAGAAGAGAGGCATTCTAAGCTCAGAGGCAGGGAAAAGGAGGGAGGTAGAGAGCTCTCTCTGCTCCAGAATCTGCATCCCTTTCATGTCTGCCCTGATAGCAGAAAATTCAACATTAGAGAGCCACTGTCATGTGGGAACTAGAGAGGAGACCAGGACCCAACAAAGAAGAGAGACAATCACTAGTGCTCCGTGGAGAATTACAGACCAGGAGCAGAAGGAGCAGCAGACTTCAATTCTGAGAAACAATAGCTGTAACCTCACACAGACAAAATAAAAAGCTCAAACAGATCTCCAGGAAACCATCCTCAGTCCAGAGTCTTGACAGTTATTCCAGATGTTTAAAAAAGAGCCCAGGAAATTCACTCCCAGAGGGTGCGTCTTTGGGAAGATGGTTAACAAAGGGGTGGTCCTTTTCAAATGGCGCCAGATTTTCCTAATAAATCATTTCTCTTGGGCACCCCTGGGCTAGGCACTATAGAGAGGGAAGGACTCAGAATTCAGAGGGTACAGTCTGTCAGTAAAGACAGACTGAGAGAACTGACCAAGATTCAGGTAGGGTGAAAACAGATGGGGTCTGGCAGTTCTTAAATAAGTTGCCTGCCCCTAAAGGTTCTTCAAGACCTTGAGGTTACTCCACGATGGGTTGACATGCAAAAAAATACAGATAAATATACTATGCTGTCACCCTCATTGCTGAGATGCTCACTGACACCCCTTGCCGATACTGGTCACATATGAAGTCCAACATGTTATGCTGGGCATGCAGCATAATAATATTAATGATGGTATTTGTTAACCTCTTACTATGTTTCGAGCCCTGAGGTAGACAATTCGGATACAGTCCCTATCCAACGTGGGGCTCACAGTCTAAGAAGGAGTACAGGTATTGAATCCGCATTTTACAGATAAGGACACTAGGGCACAAAGATGTTAAGTCACCTGTCCAAGGTCACATAGAGAGAATTGCTGGAGCCAGGATTAGAACCTAGGTCCTCTGACTCCCGGGCCATGCTGTTTCCACTAGCCTGTGCTGCTTCTCCAGTGATATAACGTGACAATGTTAAATGTACCACTTTGCAGAAGTCCATCCAAGGGCAATCGATCATACTTATTAGACACTTTCTGTGTGCAGAGCAACTGTGCTAAGCACTTGAATACTCAAACCTAGGACATTCCTCCAGGGGGGTCTCCTGACCCCCGCCACTGCTGGAGAGCCATTGAACCCCTCCAAAACCCCCATACAGACAATACCACTTCTGATCCTAAAACTTGATGTCAGGAGCCAAGGCAGGGAATCATAAAATATCAAGCACACAAGCATGTATATCTGTGCTGGGCTGAGGACAGACATGCGGAGAACAGGATTGTTGGACAAATGGTCATTCTATTCCTCCCACAATGACCTTAGTTGATTCCCCTAAGGAGCTCTTTCACCCACTAATAATAATAATGTTGGTATTTGTTAAGCGCTTACTATGTGCAGAGCACTGTTCTAAGCGCTGGGGTAGATACAGGGTAATCAGGTTGTCCCACTTGAGGCTCACAGTTAATCCCCATTTTACAGATGAGGTAACTGAGGCACAGAGAAGTGAGAAGGCTTCACACTTAGTATATGCTGAACAAATACCATTATTCTCATTATTATTTTTATTATTAATAATAATGTTAATAATGTTGGCATTTGTTAAGCGCTTACTATGTTCAGAGCACTGTTCTAAGCGCTGGGGTAGACACAGGGGAATCAGGTTGTCCCACGTGGGGCTCACAGTCTTCATCCCCATTTTACAGATGAGGGAACTGAGGCCCAGAGAAGTGAAGTGACTTGCCCAAGGTCACACAGCAGACAAGTGGCAGAGCTGGGATTCCAACTCATGACCTCTGACTCCAAAGCCCGTGCTCTTTCCACTGAGCCACGCTGCTTCTCAGCGTGGCTCCACCAGAACTTATTTTTTTTTTAAATGATCTGGCAGCAGAATGAAATAAAGACTGGAGTCGGGGAGAGACAGGTGGCATGGAGGTCAGCAAGGAGGAAGATGTGGTAGTTTAGGGGAGATATCAGTACTTGCATCAGCATAGTAGCAGTTTGGATGGAGAGGAGAGGAAGGATTTTAGCAATGTTGTGAAGGCAGAACCAACAAGATTTGGTGACAGATTGAATGTGTGGAGAGAAATGAGTTGAGGATGATGCCAAGGTTACAGTCTAAGGACAGAGAGGATAGTGTTGCCATCTACAGGGATGGGAAATACAGGGGAAGGACAGTTTGGGTGGGCAAATGAGGAGTTCTGTTTAGGAAATTTGAGGTATCAGTGGGATATCTAAGTTGATATGTCCTGAAGGCAGGAGGATAGGATAGACTGAGAAGGAGCAAGGTCAGGGCTGGAGATGTAGACTTAGGAATCATCTGCACGGAGATGGTAGTTGAAGCCATGGGAGTGAATAAGTTCTCCAAGAGAGTGGGTGTAGATGGAGGATAGAAGGAGATCCAGAACTAAGCCTTGAGAGGCTCCCATAGTTAGAGGGTGAGCCCACCAAATAGACTGAGAATGAGATGCCAGAGAGATAGGAGGAGAACCAGAAAAGGACAGCGTCTGTGAAATCAACCAGGAGAAGCGGGTGGTCAATAGTGTCATAGGCAAGTGAAAAGTGGAGGAGGATTAGGATGGAGTAGAGGCTGTTGGATTTGGCAAGAAGGAGGTCATTGGTGACATTTCAGAGGGCAGTTTCTACAGAGTGGAAACTAGATTGGAGGGGGTCAAGGAGAGAATTGGAGGAGATACAGTATTAGGATCATTTGTTCCCTAGGTAACAAGAGAGTCTTCCATTTCTACTCTCTCCAGATTTCCAGGAATTTTATCTTTTGGCTACCCAGCTTTTGAGTTTTGTGGGGGATGAAAATAGAGGGAGAGAGGGAATTTGCTCTGTCTGGACAAATCATTGGATCTAGGCATCTCCATTTCCTCCCTGTAAGAAATGGTGATGGCCTTCATTCAGGAAGAACTCTCTGTCTTTAATTCCTCAGGCCAACTCTCAAATCACTGTGATTTCTTTTTTCCTCTCAGTAACCTTCATGGACACAACCAATGCTTGTCATGAGGAAGAAAAGGGAAATGGGATGATTTCTGTAGCAATTCAGTTGGTGAAACAAGGAGATAAATTCATGCATTCAATCATATTTATTGAGCGCTTACTGTGTGCACAGCAAGGTACTAAGTGCTTGGAAAGTAATAAAGCAGCAATAAAGAAAGAAAATCCCTGCCCACAGCAGGTTCACAGTCTGGGGAGGGGGAGACAGACAATACAAGTAAACAGGCATCAATATAAATAGAATTATAGATATATGCATATCTATACATTTACATAAGTGCTGAGGGGTGGGAAGGGAGGGAAGAGCAAAGGGAGAGAGTCGTAGTGATGCAAAAGGGAGTGGGGGCTGAGGAAAAGTGGGGCTTAGTTTGGGAAGGCCTCTTGGAGGAGGTGCACCTTCAGTAGGGCTTTGAATGGGGGAAGACTGGTGGATTTGAGAAGGGAGGGTGTTCCAGGCCAGAGGCAGGACATGGGCCAGGGGTTGGCAGTGAGACAGGTGAGATGGAGGCACAGTGAAAGGTTAGCACCAGAGGAGCGGAGTGTGCAGGTTGGGATGTGAAAGGAAAGGAGGGAGGTGAGGTAGGAGGGGTCAAGATGTTAGAGAGCTTTAAAGCCATTAGTGAGGCTTCAGAGAGGCAATGGTTTATCCCTGGGAACTGATTAATCCTCTCCCTGACCCTCCTCCTCTTCCCACCTCTCCTGTTGCCCAAAAGTTGCAAGATCAATAAGGGCCTGAGCTGTCCCAACTACGAGGGGGAGGACAGGTAACACTTGACTGCTGTGGGAATTTGGGCAAGTCATGTCACTTCTCTAGCCTCATTTATCTGCAAAATGGGGATTAAGACTGTGAGCCCCCTGTGGGACATGGGGCTCTTATCCTCTTATCTCTCTGGCCGGTCATTCTCGGTCTCCTTCGCAGGCGCCTCCTCCCCCTCCCATCCTTTAACTGTTGGAGTTCCTCAAGGGTCAGTTCTTGGCCCTCTTCTGTTCTCCATTTACACTCACTCCCTCGGTGAACTCATTTGCTCTCACGGCTTTGCCTACCATCTCTACGCAGATGACATGCAGATCTACATCTCCGCCCCTGTCCTCTCCCCCTCCCTTCAGGCTCGCATCTCCTCCCGCCTCCGGGACGTCTCCACCTGGATGTCGGCCCGCCACCTAAAACTCAACATGAGCAAGACCGAGCTCCTCATCTTCCCTCCCAAACCGGGTCCTCTCCCAGACTTCCCTATCACCGTGGATGGCACGACCATCCTTCCCGTCTCTCGGGCCCGCGATCTCGGTGTCATCCTTGACTCGTCTCTCTTTCACCCCACACGTCCTATCCGTTACCGAGACCTGCCGGTTTCACCTCTACGATATCGCCAAGATCCACCCTTTCCTCTCCACCCAAACGGCTACCTTACCGCTACGGGCTCTCGTTATGTCCCGGCTAGACTACTGTGTCAGCCTTCTCTCTGATCTCCCTTCCTCCTCTCTCGCCCCGCTCCGGTCTATTCTTCACTCTGCTGCCTGACTCATCTTCCCGCAGAAGCGATCTGGGCCTGTCACTCCTGTTCTTAAACACCTCCAGTGGTTGCCTATCAACCTCCGCTCCAAACAAAAACTCCTCACTCTAGGCTTCAAGGCTCTCCATCACCTTGCCCCTTCCTACCTCTCCTCCCTTCTCTCTTTCTACCACCCACCCCGCACGCTCCGCTCCTCTGCCGCCCACCTCCTCACCGTCCCTCGGTCTCGCCTATCCCGCCGTCGACCCCCGGGCCACGTCCTCCCGTGGTCCCGGAACGCCCTCCCTCCTCACCTCCGCCAAACTGATTCTCTTCCCCTCTTCAAAACCCTATTTAAACTCACCTCCTCCAAGAGGCCTTCCCAGACTGAGGTCCCCTTCTCCCTCTACTCCCTCTACCGCCCCCCTTTCACCTCTCCGCAGCTTAACCCTCTTTTCCCCCCATTTCCCTCTGCTCCTCCCCCCACCTTCCCATCCCCTCAGCACTGTACTCGTCTGCTCAATGGTATATATTTTTATTACCCTATTTATTTTGTTAATGAAATGTAAATTGCCTTGATTCTATTTAGTTGCCATTGTTTTTACGAGATGTTCTTTCCCTCGACTCTATTTATCGCCATCGTTCTCGTCCGTCCGTCTCCCCCGATTAGACCGTAAGCCTAGTCAAACGGCAGGGACTGTCTCTATCTGTTGCCGACTTGTTCATCCCAAGCGCTTAGTACAGTGCTCTGCACATAGTAAGCGCTCAATAAATACTATTGAATGAATGAATGAATGAACATGGACTGTGTCCAACCTGATTAGCTTGTATCTACACCAGCACTTAGTAAGGTGCCTGGCACTTAGTAAACACTTAACAAACACAATTAAAAAAAAACCCAAACAGAAAAAGAAGAAAGGGAAATTGGCAAGGGTGGGGTATGAAGGAAGAAGGGGAAGAAGAGGACAGAAATTAATAATTGTGGTATTGTTAAGTGATTACTATGTGGGGGGCACTGTACTAAACTATGGGGTGGATACAAGCAAATCGCATCCTCCTCCTCCTCCTCCTCCACAGTGTTGATTGGGCACATGTTGTGAGGGGAACACTGTGTTGGTGTTTGGGGATATCCAACAGAAGTCAAAGTCTTAGACTGTGAGTTCCATATGGGACAGGGACTTTGCCCAATTTAATTATCTTGTATCAAACCCCATATTTGGCACATAGTAAACACTTAACAAATACTATGATTATTATTGATAATAATAATATCATTAATATTAATATGAAAGTCATGGTCTCTGCCCTCCCGGGACTGACCGAGACTGGGCCAAAGCCTGCCTCGTGCAACTTGATCTTGGCATTTTAATGCGATTTGATGATATGTGGTTCTCAGCTGCAGTGGGTTTATGTAGTTTAATTAGTGCTGTAGCTGATTTGACTCGGGTCCTGAGGGCATCATTTGAAGACGGGGAATGGAATGAATGAAAGCAAAAATAAACAAACTCAGGAGTTCTTGGCTGCCAGTCCTCTGCCCCAGCATTAAATGATCATACCTGTGCCGCTGCCTTGGCCCTGGGCTCTTTTCCCTCACAAGTTTGTTCTGGTCGATTTCAAGGTTACTTTGCATTCCACCTCAAACACTCATTGCAAAGCAACCATAGCTCTCTTCTTTCAACTCAGGATCAGTTTCAAAGCCTCCACGGGCTTCCTCCCTCCTTCCCGTGCCAAGGCCCCCCTTCCCCTCCCCATCCCTGCAAGTCAAACCTGTGGTGGTCTGATGGTTTCCCTCACTTGTTCTTTTCCTCCCCACCCCCACTCGTCTCGGTCCTTCTGCTCTCCATTTTCCATGGGATATCTGGCGTCTTCTGCCACGCGCTATTCTCTGCCTCCTTTGCTTCTGTTTCAACTTCAGGTTGAACATTTCATCACCTGGCCTTGGTCTGATTGGCTTGCAACGCATTCCTCCCGTTCCAGATTGATAGCCCTTGTCGGCCATTCTTGCCGGGGCCTCTACCCGCCTCTGCCTTCCCCGGTGGGAGATTCATGGCCATTCCTAAGGTCCCCTAAGAATTTAATGCGCGGTCCATAAATCTAGTTTCCTTTCTGTGTTAATCTTTCTCTGGACCTTCCCCGGGCAAAGTTTCGACGCTCCTCCGTTGCCTCTGCAGGGAGCGGGTTGGCACCGGTGAATGGGATGTGGAAAAAAATCAAGAGCATCGGTGATGGATTTAGTTCCGTCGGCTAAAACGATTCTTCAGGGTGTGATGGGGATTGACGGTTTTCCTTCCGAGCCATGATTTGCTGTGGACTTGAAGGGGCTTTTCATTAAAAGAGTTTCTGAGCACTATGAAGGTCGGGCTGTACGGATACCAACTCCCCTCCTTATAAATGCGCCCTGCCCCTAGCGTTCTTCCTCTACTAGTATACTGGGGGATGGTGGGTAAGAGATGGGGGCAGCGGGGGAGGTCTTCCAGGTCCCATGAATGTGGACACCACTGCTTCAATCATTCTGTTCCTTCCTGCCATAGGAGCTCCACTCATCTGACAGAGATAAAACTGCCAGCTGAGAAGGGTAAGAAATGCCATCTTACTTTAAATTTCAGGGGAGAGTGCAGAATCCACACTGAGAAATAGAGAACTCACCCACTCAGTGGGGAACACAGAAAGTCTTTTGGAAAAGGGTGGCCAAGTGGAAAGAACACGGGATTGGGAGTCAGGAATCCCAAGTGACAGCAGTGCCACTAGCCTACTGTGTTATCTTGGCCAAGTCGCTTCACCTCAGTTTCCTCATCTCTACAATGGAGAGAAAAGAGGTCATGAACTCTGTATTATGGGATAGGGATTGTGTCCAATCTCATGGTCTTGTAGCTACCTCAGCACTTAGCATACAATAAACCCTAAATAAATGTCTTCATTGCAATTAATAATAATAATAATTACGGTATTAAGCACTTACTATGTGCCAAACACTGTACCAAGCATGGGGGTAGATACAAGGTAATCAGGTTGTCCCTTGTGGGGCTCACAGTCTTAATTCCCATTTTACAGATGAGTAACTGAGGCACAGAGAAGTTAAGTGACTTGCCCAAGGTCACACAACAGACAAGAGGAGGATACAGCATTAGAACCCGGGTCCTCTGACTCCAAAGCCTGTGTTCTTTCCACTAGGTCTCACTGTTTCTCACACTGCTGTTAGGAAGAGGGATGGAATTGATGAGAGCTTCCCTCCCTGTCCTCTCCCTGTCCAAATAAACCTGCCTGCTGAGCCTTGGTAGGTGTCGGGTGGGTACTTTGAGTGGACTCTTCCTTGGCGAGTTTGAGGGAGTCACAAATGGACAGGATCAGGAGCAAAGCATGTGCTATCATTAATGAGACTGGAGACTGTAAGTTCCTTGTGGGCAGGGATGGTGTCATCTACCAACTCGATTGTATTGTACTCTCCCAAATGTTCTGCACAAGTAAGACTCAATAAATACCATCGATTGATTGATTGAGAAGGAACACAGACAGGGCATCAGCTGGCCCGAGGTGGGGGAGACCACGGGATGCTTTAGAGGAGCATCGTGTCTTAGTGGATAGAGCATGGGCCTGGGAGGCAGAAGGACCCGGGTTCTAATTCCGGCTCTTCCACGTGTCTGCTGTGTGATCTTGGGCAAGTCACTTCACTTTTCTGTGCCTCAGTTACCTCATCTGTAAAATGTGGATAAAAGTGTGAGCCCCATGTGGGATAGGGACTGTGTCCAGCCTGATTAACTTGTATCCACCCCAGTGCTTAGAACAGTGTCACTACTCTACAGGATTATCCGATTCAGTATTTGATACCAGTAAGTAGCAGGACTACCAAAACTCGTTGTGGGCAGGGAATGCGTCTGTTTATTATTGTATTGTACTCTCCCAAGCACTCAGTGCTGTGCACATAGTGCTCAATAAATGCAACTGAATGAATGCGTGCTTGGAACATGGTAAGCGCTTAAGAAGTATCATTATTATTATTATTACTGCTTAGGAATCCTTCTCCTAAGGGAAAGGTGGAAAAGTCTTTCGCAAGATATCAGATGAAGTCAACGAGCAACTGGCTCATTACATAGTCTGGTCAAAGCGCCACTGGGAAGGAAAACAAATGTTTCATCCCCTCTTTTTTCCGTTTGGTTTTATTGTTGAAGTTTAATACAGCTGCTTTGCTTTCCGATTCTAGCGTTGGCATCTGATAACGGCCCAGCTGATTTATGGAGGGAGAGCCTGAAGGTGAATTATTCATTCTCTCGGGTTACGGATTAGCTTTTCTCCTTTTTAATGGATTTTAGTTGCTGTGTGTTTATGTTTTCTGAGATGGATGTGAAGTCACCCAAACCCTAATATCCTCACACACCAAGCCGTGAGGAAATCACATTAAATGTCTGGATTGAAACCGAGAGAAGCCCAGAAATCATCGTCGTCATCATTTATTGAACAACTACTGGGTAGAGGCCACAGTACTAGACACTTGGGATTATGCAACAGTAAAATGGACTGTCCTTGCCCTTGAGGAGCTTATGAAGAGCTTATAAGACTGAGCCTCTAACCCAATAAGCGCCTCCTAAAGCATCCAAGTACGATATGGTGCATTGCAAGCTAGTCCAGCATCTCAGAGGCTAGAGACATCTCAGAGAAGGCAGCCAGGTGGGGGAATCACAGCTTAAGCCTGATCGTCGAGGTCAGAGGAATGGGGGAGGGGATGGTGGTGGGGAGGGCAGTGCAGTCAGTCATATTGATTGAGCGCTTACTGGGTGCAAAGCACTGTCCTAAGCGGTTGGGAGAGTATAATACGAAAATTAACAGACACATTCCCGTGGGGAGATCTGGCACAGTGGGAGGGGGAGAAATGAGGAGTACTAGGGTAGGGCTGACCTTTCAAAGCAGACGAGGAAAATTTTTAGAATGTCATTCAGTCATTCAGAGATATTACTTGAGCACTTATTGTGTGCAGAGCACTGTACTAAGCCTGTTGGTAAAGTATAGTTTAATAGAGTTGGTAGACAAGATCCCTGCCCACAAGGAGCTTATAGTCAAGCTCCCAGGGCTGAACAAACCCACCCACCCTGTCATTCTTCCTAAATATCCTTACCTCTTGCAGTCCAGCTTTACGAATACTAGTCCTTCCAGAGAGTAATCTAAGCTGGTATTTGTTAAGCATTTACCAAGCTCTGGGGTTGATTAAAATAATCAGGATGGACTCAGTACCTGTCCAACATGGGGCTCACAGTTTAAGAGGGAGGAAGAACAGCTGTTTGTTCACCTTTATAAGGATGAGGAACCTGAGGCACAGAGAAATGGAGTGACTTGTCCCAGTTAATGATAACAGTAACTATGGTATTTGTTCAGTGCTTACTATGTGCCAGGCCCTATACTAAGCACTGGGGTAGAAACAAGGTAACTGGGTTGGGCACAGTCCCTGTCCCACACTGGGCTCACAGTCTTAATCCCCATTTTCCAAGTGAGGTATCGGAGGCACAGAGAAGTGAAGTGACTGCCCAAGGTCACACAGCACACAAATGGCAGAGGCTAGATTAGAACCCAGGTCCTTCTGACTCCAAGGCCCATGCTCTATTCACTAGGCCATACTGATGACACACCAGGAAAGTGGCAGAGCGGGGATTAGAACCCAGGTCCTCGGACTCTCAGGCCTGTGCTCTTTCCGGTAGGCCATCCCGTTTGTAGTGTGAAACCATGGCCCACATCTAATTCTCCCTGTGTATTTTTCTCAGCTCTTAGCACAGTGCTCTGCACAAAGTAAGTGCTTAATAAATACTATTAATATCAGAATTTCTTCTCTCCCTCAACATCTCTCTCACACTTCTACCTATTCACACAAATGAACACCTATTTGTTTTTAATGGTACTTGTCACGGACTTACTATGTGCTAGGCACTGTACAGAGTGCTGGTGTAGACACATGGTAATCAGAATGGGAACAGTCTCTTTCCCACTTGGGGCTCACAGTCTTAATCCCCATTTTCCAGGTAAAGTAACTGAGGCATAGAGAAGTGAAGTTACTTACCCCATGTCACACAGCAGACAAATGGTGGAGCCTGATTAGAACCTAGGTCCTTCTGACTCCCAAGCCCATGCTCTATCCACTAGGCCATGCTGCTTCCCAGCATGATACCAGATAAGGAGATCCATCCCAGTCCCGGCCCCACGTGGGTCACCATCTAATTTATCCCCATTTAAAGGATGAGAAAACTAGGACCCGGACAAGTCAAGTGACTTGCCTAAGGTCACATAGCAGACCAGTGGTAGAGCTGAACCTCAACCTGATTTCCAATTCCTTCCTCTTTGACTTGGCCATACTGCTTCTCCAGTGACTCCTCGAAGTGGGGCCCAGTAGCCCATCCCTAAGGAGTCGTGGGACAACTCGTTATTTTCCCCGCGCTTTCAATTTCCTCGACCAGGGTCCTCCTGGGAGAACCAGTGCTTCCCCGAAAGCTGTTCCTGGACTGGAAGCTGAGGATGCATTTTAATAATAATAATAATGTTGGTATTTGTTAAGCGCTTACTATGTGCAGAGCACTGTTCTAAGCGCTGGGGTGGACACAGGGTAATCCGGTTGTCCCACCTGAGGCTCACAGTTAATCCCCATTTTACAGATGAGGTAACTGAGGCACAGGGAAGTGAAGTGACTTGCCCACAGTCACACAGCTGACAAGTGGCAGAGCCGGGAGTCGAGCCCATGACCTCTGACTCCGAAGCCCAGGCTCTTTCCACTGAGCCACGCTGCTTCCCTCGTTGAGGTACGCAGAGGAGAGGAACTATCCTTGTTTGTGATGATCTACGAGCATGATTTCTGTGCTTGGCTGAAGTTGGCTGAACCTGAGCTCCGACAGGAATTTTGGAGACGAGACCCTACCCCTGGTGGGTTTCGGAGGAAAACGGTGCCAGATTTTTAACTCTAAATTTTTGCAGGTGTTAGTGATGCAGTGCCCCCTCGCAGGGTGATCCCTTGCTGGGCAGAAGAGGTGGCATGCTCTGAGTTATCACAGCACAGTAGGAGGTGGGAGGAAACCCAAGTTGCCGTGGGGTTCATTTCATCCCATTTGAGGATGTTATTAGATGGGGAAAAACACCTTGCTTTCAGTGGGAGAGAACAGCTAGGAAATAAATCCATCTTAAAGAAGGGAAAGAAACATTCCATTCTGTTGATAAGTAACTGTTGGTGTGAAGCGTTAATGAAGAGAAATGATAAACAGGCGAAAAGATGACTTAAAAGGAAATGAAGCGGCTGTCGGAACTCAAACATAAAAATCACAGGGCAGAGGGTGAGACTGTCGGGGGAAGGTTTTCCCCCCCATCCCTGCCCCTCTAGCTTATTGAATCAGTCATTCAAACAACCATCTTTATTGAATGCCTAGTGTGAGCAGAGTACTGTACTAAGCACTCTGGAGAGGTATGAGAGAGTTGTACATGATCTCTGCCCTCAGGAAGCTAAGCACTAGATTGGGAAGCAGCATGGCCTAGCAGAAAATTCAATTCAATCATATTTATTGAGACCTTACTGGGTGCAGAGCACTGTACTAAGCGCTTAGCCAGTGCCTGGAAGTTAGAGGACATGGGTTCTAATCCCGGCTCTACCACTTACTTGCTTTGTAGCCTTGGGCAAGGCATTTAATTTTTCTGTGCCTCAGTTTCCTCAACTGTAAAATGGGGATTCGATACCAGTTCCCCCTTTCTACTTAGACTGAGACTCAGGGACTCTGTCTGAGCTGATTAATTTGTATCTACCCCAGTGCTTAGAACAGTGCTTGATACATAGTGATTAACAAATACCATAATTATTATTGCAAGCTCCTTAAGGGTAGGGACCATGCCTACCAACTCTGTTATTGTGAGAAGCTGTGTGGCTTAGTGGAAAGAGCATGGGCTTGGGAGTCACAGGTTGTGGGTTCTAATCCCAGCTCTGCCACTTGTCAGTGTGTGACCTTGGGCAAGTCACTTCACTTTTCTGTGCCTCAGTTACCTCATTTGCAAAATGGAGATGAAGACTGTGAGCCCTACGTGGGACAACTTGATTACCTTATATCTACCCCAGCCCTTAGAACAGTGCTCGGCACATAGTAAGCGCTTAACAAATACCAACATTATTATTATACTCTCCCAAGTGCTTGGGAGAGTGCTCTACACCCAATAAGTGCTCAGTAAGTACCATTGGTTGATTGAATGACTCCTGTCTTTAAGGAGAGACAGGCACTAAAATCACCTATTCCCCTTCCCACAGGCCGTGGTACGGCCCAAAGATGGCCTAATGGTATTTGTGTCTGTCAACGCTCAGCCTCAGTCATGCTTGTACTGGGCTCCTCCTCACTGCAGCAAGGCCTGGGGGCTCAACAGTTCTCTTCACCTTCACGGATCCTCCTTCCCCTCTCATTTCCATCTGTCTTTTCCCTTCCCCCAGCCCGGTTTGTGGGATGGGGAGGGCCCAAGGTGGGTCATCAAGGGGAAGGCAGATCAACAGGGGATAGTGCACTGAGCAGCCAGTAGGAAGAGCAAAAAGTACCCTTGACAGGGCCTTGGAAAACCATATTGAATAATAATAATAATAATGTTGGTATTTGCTAAGCGCTTACTATGTGCAGAGCCCTGTTCTAAGCGCTGGGGTAGATACAGGGTAATCAGATTGTTCCAGGTGAGGCTCACAGTCTTAATCCGCATTTTACAGATGAGGTAACTGAGGCACAGAGAAGTTGCATGACTTGCCCACAGTCACCCAGCTGACAAGTGGCAGAGCTGAGATTCAAACCCATGACCTCTGACTCCCAAGCGAGCCCGGGCTCTTTCCACTGAGCCACAATTAGCTAAAACAATTGAGGGACAGAATGGGAGCTCACAGGGACTGGAAATTATTTAGGGATTATTTTTTTTTCCCCATAAATCCTGTCAGGCAACGAAAGGTGAATCACGCTTGGTTAGTGTTAGAGCCTTGGAAGTTGAGGGGGAAATCGACATTATATAGCTAGAACGGATCCCGTTAGCAGCACATTTAGGCATCAGAAGGCAACTGGGAGGTTGACGCCACTAGATACATTGTTTGTGTGGAAGGCAGAGGAATAGCAGGTTCAGATAGGGAAGGGAAGGAAGACAGGTGACCATGCAAATGGGAGGGAAAACTGCTCTGTGGTTGGACCATTTGAAAAAATAAATTGTTTCACTGCACTATTTTGATGGCTGATTGAGGGATGTTTCCTTTGTTGGTCAGAATCACTTTGGAACAAATGATGCTTTGTTTTTCATTGATCATTGCTAGCAATAATAATGACAAAAATAATGACTGTGGTATTTGTTAAGCACTTATCTATAAGCTAAGCCATTTATTTCCACTCACTGCCCTCCCCCTGCATTGACTATGCTTTTGGTTGTGAACTCCTTAAGCACTTTGATACACACCCCAGTCCCACAATACTTACGAAAATATTCTTATATTTGAATGCTTCCCCTATCCTTAACTACTTTAATGTCTCTCCCCCACCCCAGTACACTGTAAACTTCTTGTGATCGGGGACCACACCTTCCCTGATTAAGGCCTCCTCTCTTCTTATCTCACTCCCTTCTGCAGCTGCTCTTACTTGCTCCTTCATTCATCCCCCCTCCCAGCCCCACAGTACATATGTATATATCTGTAACTTATTTACCTATCCATTTATATTAATGTCTGTGTCCCCCTCTAGACTGTGAGCTCATTGTGGGCAGTAATGTGTCTGTTATATTGCACTCTCCCAAGTGCTCAGCACAGTGCTTTGCATACAGTAAGCACTCAATAAATACAATTAAATGAATGAATCACGTCTACCAAATCTATTGTAGTGTACTCACCCAAGAGCTTAGTACAATGCTCTGGACACAGTAAGTGCTCAATGAATACCACTGATTGACATTGGAATAGATACAATAAAATCAGATCATTGAGATCTCATTTCAAGCCACAAGAGTAGCATATCCTGTTGGCTTGATCTATGAGCAGATGAACAGAAACCAGGCATTTGGTCCCATCTGACCTTCAGGGTAAAGAAGGGAGAAATTTACAAAGAAGTGGTGTGGGTAAATCTTCTTAACTCAGTTTGCATGCCTGAAGGGTCTCAGGTGGGACCAGAGAAGAAATAGGTTCAGCTGAGGAATTAGAGCCAGGGCCTGGGCCTGGAATCTCAAAAGCTCTCTTCTCTTTTGTGGCTTTGCTGCTCATCTTATGTTGTTCCTCAGCAGTGTTGGGCCTTAGTTCACCCATCTGGGAAATGGATCTACTACCTTGGCGTCCTATGAGATTCTAAGAGCAAATTATCAGTCAGTCAGTCTCTCAATCAAATTTATTTGAGCGCTTACTGCATGCAGAGCACTGTACTAAGTGCTTGGGAGAGTACAAGTGCTTAAATATCATTATTATTACAATGTGACACATTCCTTGCCCACAGTGATTTTACCATCTCTTGCTTTTCTGGGCATGCTGGACACATCCTGCAATGTGGTCTCAAATCAATGCCTTCTCATGAAAAGATGAGGGTCAAGACCTTGAAGGGTGTCCCAGATTCAGGATGGGAAATGGCTGCTTTACAGGGGAAACCACTCCAGAGGAGTTTTCCTTGCTGTTCTTCCTGCTCTTGTGGGGGCTGGAGAAGAGTAAAATATGCAGGGAGGGTAATGTGCATAATAAGTCACAACGTGGGAGCTTATTATATTGGCTGCTTGCTCAGCAGGAGCCCTCCTCGGCTAATCACAGTCCTCTTCGGCACAGCTCATTTGTTGGTTCTGCTAATATGGCCCGAGCCCAGGTATGTGGCGAGGCAAGAGGGTTGAGGATGAGACAGCTGATAATCACCATTTACCCAGGCGCTGTTCCATGAAAAGCATTATATGATAGGTATGAATCCCTTTTTTTTCACCCCAGGGAACCTCCGATTGTCTCCACCTAGGAGCCTCATTACATTCTGCTGCGTCCCGTTCTTATTTATAGGAAGGTTTCTTCGGGTCCGCCCGCTCTCGTGCCTCACAGCCAGCTCTCTCATGCCATCCTCAAACAGTCCCTGTTTCTCCTCCCCCGTTAATATGCCACCACCTCTTTAATTCCCCTATTGCTCTCTCTCTCCCTCTCCCTCTCCCCCAACCACCTGATTCCTCCCCCATCCCTACATGCCCTGAAGTGCTGGATATATACACACATACCAGTAGACCACTGCCCTCTCCACCTTCAATCAATCATAGTTATTGAGCACTTACTCTGGGCATTTATGACCCCCTACTGTGTGCAGAGCACTGTACTAAGCACTTGGGAGAGTACAATATAACAGACACATTCCCTGGTATGCACTTGGGGGAGTACAATAGAATTCATAGGGGATGATCTCTGCCCTCAAGGAGCTTGGAATCTAGCAGGTGAGGCAGACACTGAAACACATTACAGGTTGTAAAGATTTGTACATAAATACTGTGGGGAGAGGGGTCTGAGTGAGTAACTAAGCGTTAAGGGGGTAAGGATTCAAGTGTGTAAGTGATCCTGTGGAGAGGGAAATAGGGAGGGGAAGATGAGTTTAGTCAGGGAAGGCTTCCTGGAGGAGAAGATGTGTCTCATAATGCTTAGGGCCATATTCAGAGTTTCCTGTATATCCTATGTCTTTTGTTCTTATGTTGGGGAGGTAGAAGAAAAGGTTAGGTATGTTAGATGGTACATATCTGACTATTATCACACCGCCACCAAACCACCCCCTGTTGCCTCTGACTCTATAGGGCATAGCTTTTGCTCTTACATTTCACATTCTCGCTCTGGATAACAATAATTATAATAATGATGGTATTCGTTAAGCACTCGCTATGTACCGGGCACCGTATTAAGCACTGGGGTGGATTCAAGCCAATCCAGATGGTCACAGTCCCTGTGAGTCCCGGTGAGTCCCATGTGGGGCTCACAGTCTCAATCCCCATTTTTCAGATGAGGAAACTGGGGCAAAGAGAAGTGAAGTAACCTGTCCAAGCTCACACAACAGACAAGTGGTGGAGATGCAACAGCCGGTCAACATGGATTTGGGGAGCATCCTTGGGGTACAGAACATTGTAGTAGATGGTTAGTAAATAGAAAGATTAGGCAAGATTCCTGTCCTGAGGGAGTTTATAATCTAAAAGGGAAGTAAATGCTTGAAAGGGGGAGAAAAGGCAGACACTAAACTTAGTCTGGATAAACCCAATATTTGCTAAAGTGCAGTAACAGGAGGGTTGGACCAGTGAAGGATAAGGGATGGAAAATAGATGGCCTTAGCTGGAGAAAACTTCCTCAAGGCAGTGAGATTTAAGTAATCTCACTCCTCTCCATTGAACTCATAGGTAGAATAAGGCACTCCCCATCTTCAAAGGTTTTCTGAAAATCTCCCTTCTCCAAGAGGCCTCCCTTTAATCTCCTCCTTACCAGCCTGATTGAATACCCTAACCCCCTTGCCCAAACACTTATATTTATATACTTATCCCTAGGACTTAGGCATTTTTCATTCATTTATTTAAACTTGTTGATCTTTTTTATAATTCTGTCATTGTTCTGCCACCAACAATTTTAGCATTATTCTTTCTCCTGCTTCACGCTATTTGGAAATCATTCATACCTTATGTCTCCTCCATTAGATTGTAAGCTCCCTGAGGACAGGAACCTTGCCTTCTATTCTGATTTTACTTTCATTCATTCATTCAATCATATTTATTGAGTGCTTACTGTTTGCAGAGCACTATACTAAGTGCTTGGAAAGTACAATTCAGCGACAGAGAGACTCACAATGGGCTCACAGTTTAGAAGGAGGGAGACAGACATCAAAACAAGTAAACAGGCATCAGTAACATCAATATAAATAAATAGAATGATAGATATGCATATACATCAGAACAAGTAAACAGGCATTAATATAAATAAATAGAATTATAGATATATATATACACAAGTGCTGTGGGGTGGGGAAGAAGGGTAGAACAAAGGAAGCGAGTCCGGGCGATGGGGAGTAGAGAGGGAGCTGAGGAAAAGGGAGGCTCTCCAAGACACCAAATAGAATGCAACAAATGTTCAATAACTACCACTGATTGATAAAATCATCATCATCATCATCAGTTTTATTTACTGAGCACTCTTCTAAGAAATAATAATTATGGTATTTGTTAAGCATTTACTGTGAGCCAGGCACCATACTAACTGCTGAGTGTTTAGGAGAATACAACAGTTGATTAAATCCCGGTCCACAATGTGCTTACAGTCTAGAGGGGGAGACAGACATTAATATAAAGAAATAAATTATATATAATTTATAACCCCCCCCCACACAAACTCTTTGGTTGAAAGCAATGTTCTCGCAGTAAAGTTGAAAAATAACCCAAGGGTATCTCAGTATCAAAATAGGTGCACGTTTAAAAGAGGCATAGAGAGCTCCAGCTACCAGCCTGTCATTATACAAATAGAGCAGAATATAGTGTGGAGAGAACAGGATGGGGAATAATTTAGGCAGATCCAATCAACCCCAATGAAACAGAATTCATTTTATGACAATCTTGAGAAAAGCGCTTTTGGAACTGCTGATTTCAAAGCAGCTCCAAGAGTCCTGAACTCAGCATTATTTTCAGAGTAGAACCTAACCCCTAAAGGCACCTCTTACTGACCTGCCTTTCAGAGCTCTTCCACACACATCCTGAATATAATGATGATGAGTGGGGTGGGGAGAATAACCCACTCTACAAATTTTTTCCACTTTGGATGATGAATCCACTGTCGGTACCACCTAAATTAAGCTGTGAACGAAAGGTCACATCGAATCTTCCCCTTTCATTTGTCCCAGTTATTAACGATCAAAGGCTCCGGCATGCCTCGGGCGACAGCTCGTGTCACTAGCAAGCCTCATCCAGACCTGCAAGTGCTAGGAAAATGTGGCTAGTGTAGTTATGGGAGGGCATAGGGCCCGGTTGGAGCTACTGGCCACTTCTGATGTGGGGCAGAATAAGGCAGCAGTCAGGAATGAAGGAGTTTTAATAATGATGATGATGATGATGATAAAAATGGTGATATTTAAGTGCTTACCATGTGCCAAGTAATAATAATAATGGCATTTGTTAAGTGCTTACTATGTGCCAGACGCTGTTCCAAGCGCTGGGGTGGATACTAGCAAATCAGGTTGGATACGGTCCCTGTCTCACGTGCGGCTCACAGTCTCAATCCCCATTTTCCAGATGAGGAAACTGAGGCCCAGAGAAGTGAAGTGACTTGCCCGAGGTCACCCAGCAGACAAGTGGCAGAGCCAGGATTAGAACCCATGACCTTCTGACTCCCAGACCCTTGTTCTATGCACTACGCCATGCTGCTTAAAGTACATAAGTACTGTACTAAGCGCTGGGTCAGGTACAGGTTAATCAGGTTGGACGTAGTTCCTGTTCCACATGGAGTTCACAGTCTAAGTGGGAGGGAAGATAGGTATTAAATCCCCATTTACACTTGAGGAAACTGAGGCACAGGGAACTGAAGTGACTTGCCCATTGTCACACAGCAAGAAATAAATGTTGGTATTTTTTAAGCCCTATGTGCCAAGCACTGTTCTAAGGGCTGGGGTAGATACAAGGTAATCAGGTTGTCCCACGTAGGGCTCACGGTCTTCATCTCCATTTTACAGGTGAGGGAACTGGGGCACAGAGAAGTGAAGTGACTTGCCCAAGGTCGCCCAGCAGACAAGCGGCAAAGCCGGGATTAGAACCCATGACCTCTGACTCCCAAGCCCATACTCTTTCCACTGAGCCACGTTGCTTCTCTAAAATGATAGAACTGGGGTTAGAACCCAGATCCTATGACTCCCAGGCCCATGCTCTTTCCACTAGGCCACGCTGGCTCTCAGCCTTAGCCTAAAGGCAGAGGTGTAGTGTAATGGAGAGATCATGGGCCTGGGAGTCAGAAGGGGCTGGGGTCTAATCCCAGCTCCTTCACACCCCAGCTCCTTCACTTGTCTGCCGTGTGATTTGGGGCAAGTCACTTGTGTTCTCTGGGCCTCAGCTCCCTCATCTATAAAATGGGGATTAAGTCTGCGAGCCCCATGTGGAACAGGGAGTGTGTCCAACCCGATTTACTTATATTCACCCCAGCACTTAGTATAGCGCCTGGCACACAGTAAGCATTTAATACCATAAAGACGCAAAAAACAATCTTTTCTGGTTCTGGGAGTTCATGAGGGTTCGACTTCAACTAAATAGGACCTGGCGATTTCAGAAAGAGTCCAGAGAGGAATTGCAGAGGAAAAAAAAAATCAAGATTTGGGAAAGAGGCTCTGAGAATAAAGATGAAAAGAAATGGTTGAGAAAGGAGAAGGTAGATGAAAGGAAGCGGGGAGAAGAGGAGACGGTTGGGAAGGAGGACCAGGATTGGGCAATTACTCTCTCCACCTTCAAAGCCTTATTGAAGGTGCATCTCCTCCAAGAAGACTTCCCTGACTTTGCCCTCTTTTCCTCTTCTCCCATTCCCTTTTTGTCATCACCCTGATTTACTCCCTTTATTGACCCCCCCGCCACCAGTCTCATTGCACTTATGCATATATCTGTCATTTATTTATTTATATTAATGTCTGTCCCCCCTCTCTGGACAGGGAATGTGTCTATTGTTATAGTGTATTCTCTCAAGTACTTAGTACAGTGCTTTGCACAGAGTAACTGCTCAATAAATATGATCGACTGAATAGGAGGCTTTAACTGAGTTAGCTCTGCCTTTTGTGACCTGAAGAGGGACTCTGTGAAAGGAAGCTGAACCTGGAGACCTATGTGAGAGAGAATGGAATTGGCTGGCAGGATGAGAAGGATTAGATTCAGTGGTCAGTGCCCTGGGCCGCCTATCAATATGCTGCCAAATGATCAATCAGTAGGTCCAACTGAAAATGTTCCTTGATGGTCATGATTGAGATGGACTCAGTCTGGGCTACTTTCTAGGCCAGTTTGACCGGCCAGTTCCAGTGGCCCCTCGCCTCTTGGCCTCCATTCTGGAATGACACCATCAGGACTGGGGAGAGAGGTGCTTACTGTGGTGATTTTTCCCTTGCACCAGTGACTTATCCCTTATTCCCTTGTCAATCAAACAACAGTATTTATTGAGCTCAGAGCACTGTGATAATAATAATTATAATCATGATGGTATTTGTTAAGTACTTACTATGTGTCAAGCACTGTTCTAAATGCTGGGGTAGATCCCAACTCCACCACTTGTCTGCTGTGTGTCCTTGGGTGAGTCACGTAACTTTTCAGGGCCTCAGTTTCCTCACCTGTAAAATGGGGATTAAGACTGTGCTTAGTGCTAACCTTCTCTCTGTGTCTCGATCTCACCTGTCTCACCACCAATCCCTAGCTCACGTTCTGTCTCTGGCCTGGAACATCTTCCGTCCTCCAATCTGACAGATAACCACTCTCCCCCCACTTCAAAGGCTTATTGAAGACACATCTCCTCCAAGAAGCCTTCCCAGACTAAGCCCAGCTTTTCCACAACTCCCACTCCCTTCTGGGTCACCTTGACTTGTTCTCTTTGCTCTTCCCCCCTCCCAGCCCCATAGCACTTATGTACATATCTGTAATTTTATTTACTTGTATTGATGTCTGTCCACCCAACTCTAGACTGTGAACTCGTTGTGGGCAGGGAATGTCACTATTCGTTGTTGTATTGTACTTTCCCAAGTATTTAGTTCAGTGCTCTGCACAATAGTAATGTCTCAGTAAATAAGATTGAAAGAATGAATGTCTGTGAGCCCCACACGGATCAGGGACAGTAGCCAACCCGATTTACTTGTATCCACCCCAGCTCTTAGTACAGTGCCAGGTACATAGGAAGCAGCGTGGTTCAGTAGAGAGAGCCCGGGCTTGGGAGTCAGAGGTCATGGGTTTGAATTTCGGCTTTGCTACTTGTCAGCTGTGTGACTGTGGGCAAGTCACTTTACTTCTCTGTGCCTCAGTTACCTCATCTGTAAAATGGGATTAACTGTGAGCCTCACGTGGGACAACCTGATTACCCTGGATCTACCCCAGCACTTAGAACAGTGCTCTGCACATAGTAAGCACTTAACAAGTACCAACATTGTTATTATTATTACTTAAATACAACTATTATTATTATTATTATTTTTAGAGTGTCCAAGGAAATAGAACTCTGAAGGAAGCCTGGAGGGCCAAACTCAGTGGTTTTGTTGGTTCAGAGGAGGAGAAGCAGGAGGAAGAGGAGAGAAGGAGCATGACCTAGTGGAAAGAGCATGGGCCTGGCAATCAGAGGACCTGGGTTCTAATCCTGCCTATGACAGTTGTTCTGCTAATTGCTCACTGAGGGACCTTGGGCAAGTCACTTAGCTTCTCTGTGTCTGTTTCCTCAACTATATAATGGGGATTCAGTACCTTCTTCCTACTTAAGGCTGTGAGCCCCCCTTGCAAGGCAGGGACTGTCTCTGAGTTAACTTGTACCTACCCCAGGGTTTAGAACACTGTTTGACACATAGTAAGCACTTAACATGTCCCATAAAACAAAACAAAAAAACAATCAGCATCTCAATCTCCATACTAATGATGCAGGGATGGGGAGAGAAGAGTTTCCCAGTATAAAATGCCTTCTGCCTCTGTCTATCTGGCCATGGTCTTTGTCATCTTATTGTTTAAATAGCAAAGAATAACTCTGTCCTACATTTAATAAATGAGATGAACAACAATCTAACCCTTCTTCCCTCTGAACCTGCATTAACTGCTTTGGCTCAGATTACAATAAAACCTCATTAATTCAGACCCCATTAATCCAGAAATTGGGATAATCCAGGTCAGTTGAGATCACCTCATTTCCCTCTTTGACTTCTCTACATTGAGAATCACATTTTTCCCCAATTCAGATGGAATCATCCGCATTTTAGCCTAATCGAGTGAGGTTTCACTTTTCTTTGTACACCTACTTCTGCAAGGCACTCTACTAGATGCTCTGACAAATAGAAAAATACATATCAAACGAAGACAGGCCTTGCCCACAAGATTTTACAGGGGATGGGAAGGCTTCAAAAACAGAAACATAACTATATTTTAAAGATCAAAACTGACCCTTTCTAGAACTTCAATCTTTGAAATACCATTCTTCTCTCTTCCTCTCCCACTCACCTCCCAATTCCCATTCATTAAAATCCTTGACAAGGAATAATCCAGGCTCAGTCCCATGAAAATAATTCAGCTTTTACTTCAACCCAGGGAAAATATTTTTGGCCTGAGTACATTGTGGCCACAGGAGACAAGATTTCAAAACTCCATTTAGATTTTCCTCCAACTCCTCCCTAAATGCTTCTCAGGTTCAATTTATGGCCCCTGGCCTGCTTTTCAGCTCCTTTTCAGAAGATGGCATGGGTCTGTCATCTCTCAGAGCCTCAGACTACAAGAAATCACCAAAGAAATGTCCCATAGCCAATAATTCTTTTTTTTTTCAGATAGCCTGAGATTCTTCCCCTCTGCATGTGCAAGTCCCCGGAGCTCTGTCTGAGTTGCATGGGAATGTGAATTCATCCCAAGGTCGGCCCCACCTATTGATGAGTTCATTGGACGACAGTAATCCCTGAGCAGCTGTCCCACTGGCAACAACTGAACTAAATCTAAACTCCAATGAGAGTTTTATTCTGGTCCCCCAAAATATAAGAACATTTTATGCCTAACAACCCTTCCCTAGCTTCTGGTTGGGTTCTAGAAGTGGAGCACTCAGCAGAATGGTAGTTGCCAAACAGAAAGGCCCTGTCAGCAGGAGACATGTGTTCACCTGCAGACTGGAGGCCTGTGAAATGGGGAACCGGAATGATTTCTTACTACAGAGCAGATGTTTATGAAGTGCATGAGAAGCAGCATAGCCTAGTGGATAGAGCACGGGCCTGAAAGTAGAAAGGATCTGGGTTCTAATCCCGGTTCTGTCATTTGTCTGCTGTGTGACATTGGGCAAGTCACTTCACTTCTCTGGGCTTCAGTTACATCAGCTGTAAAATAGGGATTAAGACTGTGAGCCTCTTGTGGGAAGCTGATGGTGTCTGACCTGATTAACTTATATCTATCCCAGCACTTAGAACAGTGCTTGGCACAAAGTGCTTAACAAATACCATAAATTTAAAAAATAAAAAGAGGGTAGAGTCAGGTCCAGACACTCTCTTCGCTAATTCCCAGGTGAAGGGTTTAGTAAGTCAGTCATATTTCTTGAGTGCTTACTTTGCGTAGAGCACAGTACTAAGCCCTAGGGAGAGTACGATATAACAATATAACGGACACATTCCCTGCCCACGAATTTATAGTCTAGAGGGAGAGACAGACATATAAATAAATACATTACATAAACAAATTACATCATCAGAGAGCTGGTTCATTCATTCATTTGCATTTATTGAGCGCTTACTGAGTACAGAGCACTGTACTAAGCGCTTGGAAAGTACGATTCAGCAACAAATGGAGACAATCCCTGCCCACAGTGGGCTCACAGTTTAGAAGGGGAGGGGGACAGACATCAAAACAAGGAACCAGGCATGAATAGCATCAATACAAATAGAATTATAGATATATACACATCATTAATGAAATAAATAGAATTACAAATATGGACGTAAATACAAGTACTGTGGGGCGGGGAGGGTGGTAGAGCAGAGGGAGGGAGTGGGGGTGATGAAGGGGGAGGAGTAGCAGAGGAAAAGGAGGGCTTAGTCCAGAAAGGCCTCCTGGAGGAGGTGAGGTTTGAGTAGGGCTCTGAAGGGGGTAAGTGTGCTAGGTTAGTAGATTTGAGGAGAGAGGGCATTCCGGGCCGGAAGTAGGAAGTGGACCAAGGGTTGACGGCGGGACAGGCGAGAACGAGGCACAGTGAGATAGTTTGCACCAGCTGGTTGCAGGCAAAGAAAGCATCTACCAACTCTGTTATATTGTACTGTCCCAAGCACTTAGTACAGTGCTCTGCACACAGTAAGCACTCAGTAAATACCATTGGTTGATTGATTGTTTAGTCAGAGGGCTCTGATAGTTGGAGAGCTTTCCTCACCCTCTCAGGCTTTGGGACAAAAGAATTGTTGCCATTGTAAGTGCCAACATCCTTTCTCCGATAGCTCTGGATGGGGAGGTGTGGAATGGGTGGGGGTGTGATGGGGTACAGTGGGGTGACCCAACAGTAGCCATCGAGGTTTCATTGCTTCCCTGAGCCTGGAAGGCTGAGCCCAGCAATTCTACATGGCCAACTGGATTACCGATCATTATGGAGCAGCATGGCCAAATGGATAGTGCACGGGCCTGGGAGTTTAGAGGTCATAGGTTTTAATCTCGGTTCTGCCGCTTGTCTGCTGTGGGGCCTTGGCAAATTGCTTCACTTCTCTGTGCCTCAGTTAATTCATCTGTAAAATGGGGATGAAGACTGTGAGCCCTATGCAGACTGTATTCAACCCAATTTGCTTGTATTCACCCCAGCTCTTAGTACAGCTCCTGGCACAGAGTAACTGCATAACAGATACCACAGTTATTGTTATTACTATCATTACTGAACACCAAACCCATTTCTGAGATTGATTTTGAATATGGTTTTAATTAGGCATTAAAAAATATCTATCTGTTCCCTTCCCACCCCCCTAGGGTGGGAGGGGAAGGTGCTTATATTGGAAATAATGAATGGATTAGTAATTAATTGCAGGCAGGTGTAGGTAGAGCTGCCTCTGGTTTCTTGCTCTTTTTCCTTTTCCCCCCTCTTTAGATCTCTTTCCTATTTTAATTAATGTCTTGTCACCCTGGCTCTTCTTTTATCAATCACTCAACTAAATTAAATGAGTGCACACCCAGTTCAAAGGGCCCAGTGAGAGGCTTGATTGGAAGTCCAGGCCTGCCTTTGCCCAAGGGACTTTCCAGGTGGCTTCTTCCCAAGCTCAACTTCCTGCTGTGCCTGGCTCTCCCCACTCCCACCTCCGACTACCTGACTCGGGGCTCCCACCCCTTCCTCCTGCCTAGAGTTCCCTCCCCATCCAATCCACCGGACCATGACATTTCCCAATTTCAAAGACCTCCTGAAAACCACCTCCTCCTGGAGGCTTTTGAATCAAAGTGATGGCTTTCTTTGAGCATCCACTGGGTGTCATGGTCACATGGAGCTCACAGTCTTAAGTAAGAAGGATAACAGGTATCGGATCCCCATTTTACAGTTGAAGAAACTGAGGGACAGTGAACTTACATGATTTGCCCAAGGTCACATACAGCAGGCAAGTAGCAGAACCAGGATTAGAAACCAGGTCCTCCGACTCCCGGGTTCTTGATCTTTCCAAGGGCCACACTGCTTCTGTGAGGCACAGGGCCACAAGCCCATCTATTAAGCTGTAAATGGGGCCAACATCCCAGCTGCTTTCCCTCCCGTTTTTCTAGTACCCGCTTCCCCACCCCCTCTACTCCCGCAATCCGGAATCTCTAACCAAAGTGATTTGCAGGCGATGTTATGGCAGGACAGGTCTGACACTGATTGAGTCGCTTATCTCCCTTCGTGGTCCTGCTTGCTGACAGCCTCTCCCGCAGGTATCCATCAGGGCATCGGCTCTTTATTCCTAGGTGAGAGAGGATCTGTCAGGGAAGCATCCAGACTGTCATCTTCATCTAAACTGCCACCTGCCCTTCATGGTTTAAAGAGCGTCTTTAACCTGCGCTGGGGAGAAGGGCCTCTTAAAAATGTCAGAACTTGAGGTAAAATCCAGAAGCAGCAGGACCTAGTGGAAAGAGCCCCACCTTGGGAGTCGGAGGACCTGGGTTCTAATCGCGGCTCTGCCAATTGCCCGCTGTGTGAGCTTGGGCAAGTCAGTTTGCTTTTCAGGGATTCAGTTACCTGATCTGTAAAATGGGGATTGTTATCTTCTACTTGGAGTGTGAGTCTCATGTGGGACAGGGATTGTGTTCCAACCGATCGACTTGTATCATCCCCAGTGCTTGGGACACTGCTTGACATATAGTAAGCGCTTAACAACTACCATAAAAATAAAGTGAAAGATGCCTGGGACTTGTGAGTTCTATTTCTGGATACTACTGGGAGGAAGCGAATGGGTGGTTAAGTAAACTACAGCTCCTTCGGCACAGCTCAAATTCTCTGGGCAGTGCAGGGAAAATCAATGTGGCATCATTATTATGGTGATGCGGGCCACCAAGAAAGCTCCAGCGGGCATGGAAACGTCTTGGAAAGGGACAAAAGGACCCTCTGGGGCTGGAGAGATGATTTACAAGTGCCAAAAGGAAGAGCAGACAAGGTTTTCCATCACTGAAGAGGCCAGATGAGATAAAAGCACTGGCGGGGAAAAAAACCCACCAGCTCTATCTAAGCCAGGTTTCTGAGTTGGCCCCAGTTGCAGTGACATTTTCATTTTGCTGCTTTGAAAAGCAAGAAGAGAAGAAAATGTAGACTATGACATTAAAGACGGATGGGATTTAGACAAACTGAACAGGTTTGCAGGCTTCCTTGGTGCTGGAGAGGTTGATTGCAAATCTCCGCAGTTCGCTTCTCAAACAGATACGATCTCTTTCTTTCAAGCCCAGAGAAAAGTGCATCATAAAACGGCTGAATCCCATGTAGGCAGGCGGCTGAGAAGTTTAATATTTAACGTTATATTGACTGACACTGAGCGTCTGCAGGGTGAATTTATCCTCGGTTTGGGTAGGAAAGCAAGAACTCAGCAGGCAGAATTTCTCTCAGGAAAGGGCCAGGCCTGGTTGGGTTGATGGAAATGGGCCAGGATTTTTGGGGAAGGGCAGTAAGCACCTGGGAAAGACCCTCCTTGGGTGCTGAAAGAGCCCTAATGTCAATAAAGGTTGCCCTCCAACTGGGATTTGCATTTAAATTTAAAAGCAGATTCAGCTGACTGACCCCCCAGCGTGTGAATGGCATCTTGAAGGAGCGGAGAGTGAAAGAAATCCCATTAAGCAAGAACTATTGACCCATCTGTCTGTACACTGTTGACTCACTGCTAACCTTCCATTTAGGGCGAGTGATTCTTTAATGTGGGAAGCAGTAATTGGGGAAGAAAGACAAGGGACCAAAAAAAATAACGAAAAACCAACCCATAATCACCTAAAACGTTAAAGAGCAGGAAAGTGAAGGCTTCTGGTCCAGGGGTAGAATTCTCCACCACCAAAAAAAGCCACCTCTAGGAGAAGTTGGCGATCCCTCTACCTCCCCAAACATTATGAACAAGGAAGGCTGTACAGTATTGGGTGGAAATTCAGTGGGCTTTCAATCCCAAAGTCAGAGACTCGGAAGTTGATGTTGTTTCACAGTTGCTAATTTGAGGGAGATGAGAGGAAAGAGGAATTCACTTTTTAAAAGAAACATGAGGGCTCAAGTGATTAGTATAGAATTAATCAATGAATCAGTGATATTTATTGAGTGCTCACTATGTGCAGGGCACTGTATTAAGTGCTCGGGAGAGTACTGTACAACAGAAGCAGCAGACTTGTTCCCTGCCCATAGTGAGTTCAGAGTCTAGAGGGGGAGGCAGGCACCAATATGCATAAATAAGTAATTTTTAGTTTATAAAGATATGTACATAAGTGCTGTGGGACTGGGGTTGGTGCAAATATCAAATAATAATGATGGTATTTGATAACTGCTTACTATGTGCCAAGCACTGTTCTAAGAGCTGAGTCCTAAGGTCACAGATCCAAGTGTATAGACAAGACAGGACCTTGGGATCAGGTGAGCTTGGGAACAAAATCTTCACCTGTGGCTTTGAAGCACTCTACCACTTGGCCCCCTCCTACCTCACCTTGACTTACTATCCTTCTACAGCACAGCCCTCACACTTTGTTCCTTTAATGCTATCCTTTTCTCTGTGCCTTAGTCTCACCTATTTCCTTCCCTCCCCACCCCTAGCCCACATCCTGCCTCTGGCCTGAAACACCCTCCCTCCTCAAATCTGACAATTACTCTCCCCTACCTTCAAAGTCTTACTGAAGGCACATCTCTTCCAGGAGGCCTTCCCAGACTAAGCCCTTCCTTTCCTTTTCTCCCAGTCCCTTCTGTGTTGCCCTGGGTTGCTCCCTTTTTTCTACCCCCCCCCACCAGCCCTATAGCATTTAGGGGGTACATATCTGCAATTTATGTTGATGTCCATCTCTCCCTCTCTAGACTGTAAGCTCACTGTGGACAGGGAATGTGTCTGTTTTCTGTTGTATTGTTCTATCCCAAGCGCCTACTCTGCACACAGTAAGCACTCAGTAAATACGATTGAATGAATGAACCCGAGGGCCTGTCTACTCCTGAAACAAGTGCTGGAAATGTTTGCAAGTGACTACTTTTTTACCCAGAGCAGAGGAAGAGAGTCTCATTTGAGTTTATTAACTATCAATATCACATCAATATCAATATATTAAATATCAATATTTGACAGCTCTTAATGTCAAATTCTGGTGTCCCTATCCTGGCAGTGAGGTAAATGGGCACTATTAATGTACAGGGAAATAGGCATGGTATTTAGAGAAGGAGTTTGACCTAATGGACAGAGTAGGGGTCTGGGAGCCAGTAGGACCTGGTTTCTAATTCAGGCTCCACCACTTGACTGCTGCATGACCATGGGCAAGACACTTCACTTCTCTGTGCCTCATTTACCTCATCTGTAAAATGGGGATTAAGACTATGGGTTCCATGTGGTACAGGGACTGGGTCCAACCTGATTTGCTTGCATCCACCCCAGCACTTAGTACAGTGTCTGGCACTTTGTAAGCACTTAATGAATACCACAATTATTATTATTGTTAAACACTTACTAAGTGCAATGTATTTACTAAGTTGCCATTAGATTGTAAACTCTCTGTGGGCAGGTGATTGTCTGCCAACTCTATTGTACTCTCCCAAACTCGCAATGCAGTGTCCTGTACACAAAGTGCCCAGTATAAATGCTATTGATTGGTTGTTTGGTGAACTGCCTAAGCACAGGGAAAAGTATAGCAAAAGCACAAGGTATGTTCTCTGCCCACAAGAATTTTACAATCGATTGGGGGAAGCAGACATAAAAAGCACTCAGGCAGAATTAACAAGAAAGAACTTGGTGTAAAGTTTTACCCTCCGACTGTTGCCAAATGGTTCTGATGCTACATCTCCTTTTTGTGTAAAAATTTGGAAGTCTCTGTTGGGACTACTTTGCATCGGCCCCAAAACGTTATTATTATTATTATTATAATTCTTGTTAAGCACTTACTATGTGCCAAACACTGTTCTAAGTGCTAGGTTAGAAACAAGATCACCAGGTTAGACATAGTTCCTGGCCCACATGGGGCTTTCAGCCTAAGTAGTAGGGAGTAGGATTTGATTCACATTTTACAGATGAGGTAACTGAGACCCAGAGAACTTAAGTGACTTGCCCAAGGTCACATAACAGACTCGTGGCAGATCCGAGACTAAAACCAGGTCATCTGACTCCCAGACGCATGCCTTTTCCATTTGGCCAAGCTGCTTCTCCGGATGGGTTGGTATCACATCACTCAGTTTGCTGGTTGGCCTACGCAGGCCCCGAGAATACAGAAGCTCTGGAAAAAGGCAGTTTACCTGGGAGGCTGAAGCCTGTAGTCAGATATTATGACTTCCTTCCCACCACCTTCATGTGTCTAAGGCCAGTGCGGATGCCTGAGAAGTTTTCTTTGCTTCCAGTGCAATGAAAACCCGGCTTCCAGGCAACTTTGGGGCACACACCCGGCAACCATGGCTCCCTGCCACAGGAGAGAAGCCTGTCCTATAATGTCTGCCTGCTGTAGCCTGTCTGTTGTAGCCTGTCTGCTGTAGTCTGTTGGCTAAAGTCTGGCTGCTGTAGCCTGGCTGCTCTAGACTGTCTGCTAACATCTGTCTGCTGTAGCCTGTTGTACCCTACCAGCCAACGTCTGTCTGCAGGAGTCTGTCGGCTAATGTCTGCCTCCTGTAGCCTGTTTGCTGTAGTCTGTCCACTAATGTCTGCCTGCTGTCGCCTATCTGCTGTAGCTTGTCTCTTATAGCCTGCCTAACAATGGCCTGGGGCAGAGTAAAGCAGGAAAGTGAGGTATGCCTGGGGCATTCCTGCCTCCCCTGGCTAACCTTGACTGTAACCTCCACTGCTAGCTCCCTAACCCCATGAGGGCAGGATGTAAAGTAACCAAAAAGTAGCAGCTCTCTGAGGGCAGAGAATGTGTCTGTTTATTACTGTGTACTCTCCCAAGCACTTAATACAGTGCTTTGCAGACAGTAAGTGCTCAATAAATATGATTGACAAACCAGGGTAGCCAGAAAATGAAAGTGGGATCCTCACCTGTTTGGAGAGAAATAGCAACTGGAAAAGAAGTCCCACCAGCTCACAGACAGAACTCTTGCAAAACCGGAGGAGAAAAAGAGGGGAGGGGGAATCTATGGAAAATGATAGCTGAGGAGAAAGTTCTCAATGATGGTTTAAAAAAGGCTGAGATTCAGAGTGAGAAAACACCCCCCTCACACGCAAACATGCACAGTTGAGTCCAGACCAGGACCCATTGCTGGCAGGGACAATCACGTCCACCACCACAGGCCCCTCCAATGGGCAGGCCTAGTACAGGAATGAGAGAAGTCCAATCAGCTTTGGGCTCTTAGGTTTCAGCCAGGAAACCACTTGCTGCTCACCAATAGTGTTGAGGATGCCGCATCCACAGGAAAGGACATATGGATGCTGAATCTGGGTGTCCCTGTGAGCTCTCTTTACCGTGGGGATTTTGAGGTCTCCCGTTGGGTGGACAATGACCTAATAGGAAGAGGTACACTCCGTTAATAATAATTGATAATTGTGGTATTTGTTAAGTGTTTATTGTGTGCCAGGCATTGTACTAAGCTTTGAAGTGGATACAGACAAATCGGGTTGGACACAGTCCCTGTCCCTCATGGGGCTCACAGGTTCATTCCCTTTTTACAGATGAGGTAACAGACACAGAAAGTGAAGTGACTTTCCCCAGGTCACACAGCAGACAAGTGGTGAGGCTGGAATGACCAGATAGAAAGAGGTATACTCTGTTGCTTCCCCTACCTGTCAGTCTCCCCCATTGATTTGTCAACTCCTTGAGGGAAGGGATTGTAGTTAACCAACTAGACTGTACTCTCCCAAGCACTTAATACAATTTTGGGCACATAGTGTTCAGTAAACACCACTGAATGGTTGGCAGAGTGAGGGCATGGAAAAGGATGATAGGTGCAAGGGAAGAGGGAAAAAAAGAAAAGATTAAAGGCAGGTCATAGAACAAAAGAGAAGAGTATCTCAGAGAGGGACTCTGGCAGGACCAGAGGAAAACAAAGAGAAGGAATTCGAGTGACAAAGAAAACAGAGACAGCTAAACGAAAAGAAAGAGTCAAATTGACCAAACCAAAATCTGATGGACAAAATGAGACAGGAAGAGAATGGCAAGGGAAAAGAGCATGATGGGAAATAATCCAGGAAGAAAGAAAAGAAGAAGGGCCTCAGAGAGAGGAAAGAGCTCAGTGCCGGTCTCAACCGGGGAAAGGAAGGGCATTCTGCTAGTAATAAATAAAACTGTGTTAATTCTCCCCACCCTATTTCTCAGCTCTCACTGCACTACACAAATTGAAATAGCGTGAAGGCTGGCAGCCCTGGTGACCTTCCATCTTGCTAATATAACACTTCCTTTATACAAGAAGGGCTGGGAGCCAGTCTGTAATGAATTCCTTCTCCGGTAATCATTTACAGGCGCACTGTGATCTGGGCTACTGGGGCAAGGCTACACATTTCCGGATTCTTACAATCACCTGTCAGTGCCTGGTCATATTGACTCGGAGCACCGATCATGTCCTCATCCGAGGCCTGCTTATTGCCTTCTCCCTTGACTTAAGGGAAGGAGGATGTGGGAGCCCTCTCTTTTTCTGTGCAGAAGAGGTTAATCCAATAAAATAATAATCAGGGAATGTTCAGAACACCAACCAAAATGTTTGGTGTTGCCGCTATATGAAAGCACACTGTGCCTCAGCTGAAAAGCTGAGGACGGTTGTGGTCATTATATCTTAGGAAGGACTTGAGAAAGCTGGAGAAGGTACAGAGAAGGACAAGCCAGCTATCAGTGGATGGAGGATAGGTGACCGATCCAAGTACTTATCATAACCCACCTTGACTTCTGTATCAGGCTCCTTGCTGGTTTCCCTGCCTCTTGTCTCTCCCCACTCCAGCCCATGCTTCACTCTGCTGCCTGGATGGTCTGAAAAAATACTCAGTCCATATCTTCCAATTTCTCAAAAACCTCCTGTGGTTTCGCATCCAACAGAAACTCCTTACGTTAAAGCTGTCCCACTTCTACCTTTCCTTGCTGGTCTCTTACCACAAACCAGCCTGCATATTTCACGCCTCTAATGCCAACTACTCCCTGCAACTCAATCTCATCTATCTCACCAATGACCCCTTGCCCACATTCTGCTTCAGGCCTGGAGCTCCTTCTCCCTTCAGGGACAACAGACCACCACCTTCCCAAACTTTAAAGCCTTTCTAAAATAATTTCTCTTCCAGGAGGCCTTTCCTGAATAAGCCCTCATTTTCCCTACTCCTCCTCCTACCTTCTGCATCACCTGCGTACTCAGATCTGTACCTTTTAAGCACTTGATATCCATACCACCCTCAGCCCCACAGCACTTAAGTGCATATCTATAATTTGTTTTAATGTCTGTCTTTCCTCCTTAGACTGTAAGCTCCTTGTGGGGAGGGAATATATCTACCAACTTTGTTGTATCGTATTCTCCCAAGTGGTGGTACGGTGCCCTGCACACAATAAATGCTCAGTAGATACCATTGACTGATTGACTAGTAGACGTGAGACAGGGACAGAGTCGGACCTATCTTTTATTTACCTGAGTGCTTAGTACAGTGCTTGGCATATAGTAAAACTTTATAAATGCTGCTATTATTTTCATTATTATTATTATCTCTGCTTCTTGCCTGTGGTATGACCTCAGACAAGTCATGTATCTCTCTGGATCTCAGTTTTATCACCTCTAAACAGAGAAAAGATACCAGTTCTTCCTCCTTAGATTGTGAATCTGGTATTGGACAAGGACCCTTCTAATTATTCTGTACTTACCCCAGCACTTAGCACCGTATTTGGCACACAGTAAAGATTTAATAAGTAACATCATCATCATCATCACTAAACACTTAGTGGAAAATCAATAAATACCGTTGCAACTATCAAGATTAGATGGTAAACTCCTATTGGGCAGGGCTCTTCCTCCGTGTACTCACCCAAGCACTTAGTACATGTCGCTAAACACTAAAGATGCTCAATGCACGCAGTTGCTTGAGGGGGTTCCCATTAAAGAGTAAAGGAGGCAGATACAAAAAAAACTTATAGGAAACACTTCCTCTTACAGCTAGTTTTGTCTACCCCTCTAGAATATAAGATCACTGTGGGCAAGGAAAACATCTACCAACACTTTTAGATTGTGCTCTTCCAGTGTACTGGGTACAGTGTTCAGTGTTCTGCACTTGGTAAACATTCAATAAATATTATAAAATAATAATGTTATTTGGTAAGCACTTACTATGTGCAGAGCACTGTTCAAAGCGCTGGGGTAGATACAGGGTAATCAGGTCGTCGCACGTGAGGCTCACGGTTAATCCCCATTTTATAGATGAGGTAACTGAGGCACAGAGAAGTTAAGTGACTTGCCCACAGTCACAGAGCTGACAAGTGGCAGAACCAGGATTCAAACCCATGACTTGACTCCCAAGCCCATGCTCTTTCCACTGAGCCATGCTGTTTCTCAAATATGATTGGATTGACATTAAAATTAGAGGGGAAAAATAGTTGGTTCAAGACGAGGGTGGGGGGGAATTGATTCTTGGCTGAGTGATCCACCTTAGGTGATTTCAGGGAAAGTTGGAGGTGTCAGGAGATGCAACCCTTACCATTTTTGGAGGTAGAATCGTGCAGGGGATAGATATAATATTGGTATTTGTTAAGCGCTAACTATGTGCAGAGCACTGTTGTAAGCACTGGGGTAGACACAGGGTAATCGGGTCGTCCCACGTGAGGCTCACAGTCTTCATCCCCATTTTTACAGATGAGGTAACTGAGGCCCAGAGAAGTTAAGTGACTTGCCCACAGTCACATGGCTGACAAGTGGCAGAGCCAGGATTCCAACCCATGACCTCTGACTCCCAAGCCTGGGCTCTTTCCACTGAGCCATGCTGCTTCTCTACATCATTGCTCTTGCCAGGTAATAGCCTCTCTTGCCACTTTTTGTTTGTGATTGTGGGCTTTAGAGGCACTCCCAGTTCTGCTTAAATGAAGATCAAGTTTGAAGAAGGTCTGTTTCCTGGCACTGTTCAATTGAATGATATCCTTTGGCTCTTATACTTCAAAAGTAGCCTCTATATTTTACATCTGCCATTTCTGCTTGTACAATGAGTTGAAGATGCAATGTTTCCTGGGGAACTGTGTGGGTGCCAAGCCTTAAGAGACTGGTTTTGACAATCACAAACACCCACCCGCAAGCACACACACACACACATGTAGTGGGTAGTTGTGATCACTGAGTTTTCATAAATGTCAATGCTTAAGTAAGCAGCTGGAAACTTAGGCCAGGAGCTCTGATCTCTGCTTCCCCTTCTATTGGTTAGTCATTTGTTCAAGCCGGCAATGGGCTGCAGAGCACAGAAGCTGGGTGACTAGTGTGGTCAAGCTGGCAGGCAGGAGCCCCGAAGCGACTGTTTCCTCTGACAGGGAGAGATTTGTTCTTGAATCTTTTTCCCTACCCCAACTGCAGCAGCCATGAAATTAAAAAATAAGACCCCCTAGGAATCCACACCAAATGACTCCCACAGGGTCAAGGCCAGGCGGGTTTGTCAGAAGGGAGGGAAAATTCAGTCTCTCAGATGAGGGGGATGCAGGGGGAGGTTAGGACTTGGTCAGCTTGGCAGGGATGTGAAGAGGATTTTCTGTGCTTTGTTCAGCCTATTGTTTTATATAACTGTTCTCTCAGAGGAAATTGAACAATCACACCAATGGGAAGAAGGGACTTGTGCCCTCAACATCCTAAGATTGCTAAGGCCCCGCTGTGACCCAGACCCCTCCTGCGCTGCTGGAAACTGGGATAGCAACCGCACGATAACGTGTTTGTCTGCAAAGTGCAAATGTAGTAGGCAGCAGGGCTTATGTGCACAGGGAGGAGGCCCTCGATTCCCAATAGGGGCGGTCCAGGGCCCCAGAGTCGGGGAAGTTTATTAGCCTAGGGTCTTCTCCACACCACCGCAAGCTAGCTTAGCTGGCCACTGCCCTGAGGTGGAGGAGTTGTTGAGGCGAGGCGTGAACTGCAGAGAACTACTACCTTGTTATTATAACGGTCCCTTCTGGGATGATAACAGCTGGAACAGTCCGACCCTAAATAGTTTCTCCCGGAGCTGTCGCTGAGGCAGATCCGCAGCTGTGGAATGTTCCCCTGGCTCTTGTTTGGAAGAGGCCTCTGTCAGTCGGAACCAGGCCTCACACAGAGGTCGGGCAGAGTGATTGGAGGGCATCCCAGGTATGGGGCTGAGGGGAGGCTTTAACGAATGATAATAAATATGGAATTTCTTGAGCACGAACTAGGTGGCAAGCACTGGACTAAGCGCTGAGGTAGATATGAGATAATCAGGTCAGACACAGCCCCTGGCCCACCTGGGACTCACCGAAAATAGAAGAAGAGTATTTAATCCCCATTTTACAGATGAAGAAACTAACTGAGGTACAGAGTAGTTAAGTGACTTGTTGAAGGTTGCACATCAAGCAAGTCGGGGAACTGGGAGTAGAATAATGTCCTCTGACTCCCAGGCCTGTGCTTTATTCACTAGGCCATGCTGCTTCTCAGTTGAGGATTGCTCTTTCTAGGTATCCTCACACTTCACTGACGGGAAGGAACATTCCTGTCAGAATGGCTGGGCGGGAATAACAGGCTCGTGTTTGGAGAACTCTGCTTCTTTAGTGAGCCCCTGTTTGCCATAGGGGAGTGGGCCACCATCAGTCAACTGCAGTGCAGATACTGGGTCAGAAGGCAGCGCAGGGCAAATGTAACAGAACAATATGGGAGGGCTTCCAAGTCTGGCCCAATCCCAGGAACTGTGGGCCAACTCTAGAAAAAGTCTCCCACAGTTCTGTGCAAAGCGTTGCTCAAAATGGGCCACCTGCTCTGGGAAGAAGCTACAGGAAAATGGACCCAAAAGCACAACCCGGGGCTTGAGACTCCAGATAACGATGCCCCTAAACTTCACTCCCCTGGCCTCAAAGGGTGTTGATGGGAGATTATCACCTTGTCGGGGTCATTGGCAGGAAGAGAAGGACAAAGACCGGCAGGTACTAGGAGGGAGCCGTTGGTGTTCCGTTATGGCTTGGCCTGGTTTCACGGGATCCCGGTCTCTTGGCTTACAAAATAGAGGCCGAATCCCTATTCAGAAAATGCTTTAGGCTGCAGAGGTGAAAGACAATGGACCCCCCTAAAAAAGACTTCCCAACAGAGATGTAAGCTCTCCTCTGTTTTGTTTAGCCCTGGCTGAGAGAAGCAGCCTGAAATATGTGAGAACAGAAAGCCAGTGTCACCTTGAGCTGTTCATCAAGGGCCACCTCCATATCCTCAGGGCCAGTCCCAGGGTCAAACTGGCCCCCCAATCCAGATGGGCTCTGTTTTCCTCAGGGAGACTTCTGCTCTAGCTTCAAATCCTGGTCCTTCCCCTCAACTGGCTTGGACTGCTGCCCAGGATCCCATAAACACTTCTAGAGAATGCAGATAAGAGAAGAAAGAACCCAGTAAACACTGCGTGGGAGATATTGTGTGTGAGTTAAAAATGCCAGAAGGCCTCAACTAGGACAATAATAAGAATGATAAGTGTGGTATATGTTAAGCGCTATGTGTAAGGACTCTACTCAGTGCTGGAAAAGATACAGGATAATCAGGGTGGACACAGTGCCCGTCCCACAAGGGGCTCAGAGCCCACTTCAATCAATCGATCGTATTTATTGAGCCCTTACTGTGTATAGAGCACTGCACTAAACACTTGGAAGAGTACAATATAACAGAGTTGGTAGACACGTTCCCTGTTCACAATGAGCTTAGAATCTAGAGGGGGATATAGACATTAATATAAAGAAATTATGGATTTGCATATAACTGCTGTAAGGCTGAGGGAGGGGTGGATGAAGAATGCAAATCCAAGTGCAAGGGTGACACAGAAGGGAGCGAGAGAAGAGGAAATAAGGGCTTAGTTTGGGAAGGACTCTTGGAGGAGATGTGCTTTTAATAAGGCTTTGAAGGTGGGGAGAGTGATTGTAGGATCCGAAGAAGGCGGGACGTGGGTCAGACTTTGGCGGCAAGATAGACGGAATCGAGCTTCAGTGATACCCCCTTAAAGAAAGCAGGGACCTGTTTGTCATTTGAACCACGATTCTGTTGGGTAGGTCAGAAATGCAGCCACAGAATCAGGCATCTTAAAGTATGTGAACCCCTAAAGTCAATGCAGAGGTGGTGGGGAGTTAAGGGAAAGAAAGTCATAAGCATGTTATGGCATGAGCAGAGAAGGGAGAAGATAGGGAATCACAATACACCGGCTCAGCAAACTGAAAGGGGACTGCAAAGTGATCCCAATTCATCCTGATAACAATTGAGGTATTTGATAAGTTCTTACTCTATAGGAGGCACTCTGCTAAATGCTGGGATAGGAATGAGATCATCAGGTATGAAATGGTTCCTCACAGGACGCCCAGTCCAAGTAATCTAGGATTCGTGCTCGAGTTTAACAGCCACTGGAGGTGTAGACCAGTCCTCCCCTGTCCCATATTTATCTAGGGGAGGCGCTTAGGCGGGCTTCCCGTTCCCAGGTCCCAGGCCTGGTATTCATTCAGTCGTTTTTATTGAGTGCTTACTGTGTGCAGAGCACTATACTAAACGCCTGGGAGAGTACATCTCGACTCCCAGTAGTTGAAGGTTCAGGGCAGGCTGGGAGGTGGTCACCAGGTGATCGCTCTGCATATATTCACCAGCTGTGCGTGGTCACTGCACTAGGCATTCATTCATTCAATAGTATTTATCGAGCACTTACTATGTGCAGAGGACTGTACTAAGCATTTGGAACGTACAGTTCGGCAACAGATAGAGACAATCCTTCCCCAGTGACAGCACTTGGGAAACCTTAAAAATTGGACTTGAACCCCAACCCCTAGGAATTTTTATTCTTGCATGTAATTGACTATATCACTGCATATTAAAATAAGAGACTGTGAGCCCATTGTGGGCAGGGAATTTCTCTGTTTGTTGCTGAATTGTACTTCCCAAGCACTTAGTACAGTGCTCTGCACACAGAAAGCGCTCAATGAATATGACTGAATGAATGTGTTCAGTGGAAGGAGCGAGTCATAAATTGTACTGATGTGAGTGAGACTTGTGGGCAGGGATTGTCTCTATTTGTTGCTGAATTGTACTTCCCAAGTACTTAGTAGTGTGCTCTGCACACAGTAAGCGCTCAATAAATATGATTGAATGAATGTGTTCAGTGGAAGGAGGGGGTCATAAAATGTATTGGTGTGAGTGAGCAGGTGGAGTTAACTGGGGAGAACTTCCTGGAGGAAGTAGCCTTGACCTGTGATATTATAAAGAATGGCAATGGGGGGCTGTTCTATGCCTTAAAGATAAATGGGATGTAAGCTCTAGGAGGAAGAAGCACGGTGGTATAGTGGAAAGAGCACGGGCCTGGGAGTTGGAGGACCTGGGTTCTAATTCCAACTCTACCACTTGTCTGCTATGTGACCTGGGACAAGTCATTTCAATTCTCAGTACCTCAGTGACATCATCTGTCAAATGGGGATTAAGACTTTGGACCCCAAGTGGGACATAGACTGTGTCCAATCTGATTACCCCAGTGCATCTTAGAGTGCCTGACACATACTAAGCACCTAACAAACACCATTAAAAAAAAGGAAGAGGGTCAACCTAGTGCAAGAAAACATAAATAGTAATAATAGTATTTATTAAGTGCTTATTGTGTGCAGAGCACTCTACTGAGCGCTGGGCACTGTACTGAGGGGACAAGTCCGTGTTGAATGGCGGGACAGTGGTGCTGGGTCTGAGCAGAAGATGGGGCCATGTGGGTAGGTAACAATAATAATGATGATAATTTTGATATTTAAGTGTTTACCATGTGCCAAGCACACATATAAACACAGTCTTGTTTGTCTTTCTATTGGGGGAATGACAGTAAAAACTCTCATGCGGGCTTTCTTTCAGCCAGTGAAATCTTGAATACCTTGATACAAGTTAATGAGGTTAGACCCAGTCCCTGTCCCAAGGGGGTTCCCAGTCTTAATCCCCATTTGACAGATTAAGGAATTGAGGCCCAGAGAAGTTAAATGACTTGCCCAAGGTCACACACAGCAGACATGTGGCAGAGCTGGGATTAGAACCCAGGTGCTTCTGACTCCCAAGCCCATGCTCTTATCCACTACACCCTGCTGCTTCTCTAGGTAGGTTACAGACTGCTGGTGTGAGAACCTTGAAAACAATAATAGGAGTTTGACTTGAAACAAAGCATTGGGGGGGACCCCTGGGCCCTCTTGCCGGGGCCTGGACTTCGATGACCAATGATTTGGCAACTGATAAAGATGTTCCGGCATGGTTTAGTGGATAGAGCACAGGCTGGGGGGTCAGAAGGTCAAGGGTTCTAATTCCGCCACCACCACTTGTCTGCTATGTGACCTTGGACAAGTCACTTCACTTCTCTGTGCCTCAGTTCCCTCATCTGTAAAATGGGGATTGAGACTGTGAGCCCCTTGTGGGACAGGGACCGTGTCCAACCCAATTTGTTTTTATCCACCCCAGCGCTTAGTACAGAGCTTGGCACATAGTAAGCGCTTAACAAATACCATAATTGTTATTATTATTATGGGTCATCACTAGCTCTCCTTCTTGCACCCCATTCCCCCTGCCCGTCACCCTTTCAGAAATAACAGCGGGAAAGAAACTTCTGGTATAATGTTTATTAAATAGTAATTTAAAAATGTTTTATACAAATCATATAAACACAGTCTTGTTTGTCTTTACATTGGGGAAATCACAGTAAAAGCTCTCAAGCCCGCATGATCTGGCTCAGCCAGTGAAAGATCGAATACCTTGAACAGCAAACCTCGGGAAAGTTAAGCTTCCATATTACAGTTTCTTAACTGTTTCTTTTCCTTTGCTCACCCATCCCTTGCCCTCCCACCCCCTCCCCGCGAAAGAGAGAAAGCAACAGCAGGACACTTCCGACAATCAGTCTGAGAGCGCGTGGAGGTAATGTGTCATTCGATAAAAGGCATAAAATCGTATCAATACTGTGGTTGGGTTTCACAAAGGGAAATGCTCACCAGCACGGATCAGCAAGTGTAACTACAGATAAAGAGAAAGATGAATTGAATGCACCAATGTTCTGGGATTTTCGTCTTTCTTTGCCTGTTTCCTATTTTTTTTTTGTTTTTTTTCCTTTCTTTACGGAATAGAACAGCAAAGCACCCAGCGGTGGGGAGGATTCAGCCATGCAAGCCCGCTCGGCCTGCTTTTGCTCAGTATGCTCGGCCTGCTTTGGCTCGGCATCACAAGCACAGTTAGGGCCCGGTCCTAGCTGACATGGAATAGGAATGTGGGATTCTAAAGGAGGGCGTGTTCTACTGGGTCCAAGCTGGAGGTGATCTGCAAGTCGGAATGTTCCTAGAGCTTCAAGAGTTACCTAATGCCCCATTAACCAGAGCCTGGGGAAGAAGGGTGGGCAGTTGGAGGGAAACCCGTTTGTAAACTCAACTTGGAAAAGGCTCCAGGAAAATCCTATGGGCCCCCACCCGCAAGGAGGGCATAATGCCACAAGCTTCAGGACTCACCTGTGATTACCTAGGCTCTACGGTGTCTCCAGTGAGTGTGGGAGAGGTGCCAGGAAGCATCGGAGAAGGGAGGGGGAAGGGGGAGTGGAAGGAGAATCGAAGTTTGACTTCCACCCGCATTATCTAATGAGTGGCATTTAGCTCTGCCTTGATGAGTTCCCGGTTTTGCAGTCACTACGAAAGCACTCTGTGCTAAAATAGGGCCAAGATCAGCAGTGCTCTCCTGCCTTCGATCAGAGTCACAATAACACTATTTAGTCCCACGTGACCTTCACAAACACGATAACATACAGAGAACTCAAATGCGCACGCACCCACACGCACCCACACACGCACACACACATACACACATATATAAATATATGCACTGTATATAGGAACTCTCACTCTCTGTATGCGGACAACACACTGTCACATTACCATTTTCACTAGCACTTCCATAAATTAACACTTCTAGGAATGGTCAGTTCACTTTCACCCTTCCCCTTTCATCCAGATATGAGACAATGAAAGTGTAGATGACAGTAGCAGCAAAAATGGTCTGATGAGTCTTACTATTCACAGGAGATGCGATAGACTGGATACGGCGTCAGGTTTGGTTTGTGACGAGCTACATCGGCCCACTGGCGATCCACACGCAAGTCGACGGGCTTTGCTTTTGGCTTTCAATAGGGACGATCTTTTCCTTCCCACTTTGTAGTCCCGATCCCGACACCCCTCCCCGGTGGCCAGGAGAGAGACAACTAGGGTTCAGACTGAACGTCGATTCCTGTTTCGACAGGGCCGAGTCCAACGATCAAGACTCAATGGAGGATCTGGAAGAGGAGGAGCGGTGGAGGCGGGAGAGTATGGAACACTGCTGATATCGAGCTAGAAGAAAAATACTTGTTTTCTTTTTTCAAGGCACTTGATAACAAAGACTCATAAATCACTGTCGGGGAGACGAGGTGAGAACGGGGAACCTCCAGTCGGAGGGTGAGAGGAGGAAGTTTGATCCTGTTGGTCCTCCCTGCTTGCCGAACTCCTGCTGAGGCCAAGGATCTACGCGCTCCGTGTCGGCAATGCCACGAGCAGAGGAGGTGGCTGCCATCCAAAGGGGAGGCCAACGTTTTCTCGCCTTTTAGAGAAGCTAATGAATCAAAATGTCCCCCTATCAAATTTGCCACTTGACTTAGCGACCTCAAGGGGCTGCACTTTTACTTTGTTTGCTTTCTTCTCCACTCCATCCAGGGGTCACCAGAGAAGATACTTCAGCAGTGGAGGAGATTCAGTAATGGCCTGTATTCTCCCCCTAGCCTTCCTCCAAGAATACCAAACAAAGATCTCTCCCCACCTCTTAGAACCCTTAGACACTGTCTTTCGTTGGGAGGGGGGGAGGGAGAGGGGATTTTATTTTGACAAGAAGAAGGGAGGAGAACGGAAAAGAAAGGAAAAGAAAAAACAACCCAACGAACGGGGGCCTCCTCGTCGGGCAGGCCTCTGCTGCCTCCAACCAAACTCACGATCTGGATTTCACAAATGGCTCCAATTCACAAGCACTTTAAGGCTCTTCAGTGTCACACAAGGAGAGGTTTCTAAGTGAAGTTTCCTTTTGAATCTCACATTCAAAAGAGCTGATTCCGGTGACCCTAAACCAGCATCTTTTCCCCCTGGATAAGAAAAGTTAAAGGTGACAACATCCTCCTTTCATCGCAGAAAGAAATCGCAGGCGGGGAGCGGGTGGGAGGGTTGGCAGCCAATCACAAATCCCTTACACACAAGACTATCTGAGAAGGGGTTAATAGGGATGGGCTTTCGGTGTATCCTTCTAAAGGCAGGCTGCAAACGCTTCAGCTCCTTAACCGTTGATGGGGGGAAAGGAGGTGGAGAATAATGATCAACATTCTGCTTCTCACACCCAAAAGGTCATTTTCTTCTATGCCGTCAAGTCTCTCAAGGACAAAAACGAAAAAAAACCCAACAACAACAACAACAAAAATCCCAAAGCAGTTGAGCTCCAGTCCCAGCAGAGAGAGAGGTTTCATTCAAGCAACCATCCGTTCACCACAGTCCTCGGCAGTTCGAAATCTTCTTCACGGGTGGCCGAAGCCAGGGTCGCTCCTCCCTCTCCCCACCCCCCTCCCCGGTCCATCACGCCCAAATCTTCACGATTCTGGATTGGTTTGTTGGAAATTATGGCATTCAGTTCCCAGAGCGAAAAAAGTAATCTTCACCAGCCACTCCTGCTGGAATGAAATGTCGAATGTGATCCTGGGGCAATCAGTCACGCCTCCGAGCAGCACTTCTGGTGGTTCATTTTGACCTTGTGTTTGATGCCGTCATAGAGCTCGAAGTTGTAGTTCTCCAGCGTGGTGCAGCTACGGGAAGACAGTCCCGTGTAGGAGCACGTGCAGTACAGTAGCAGGCCGGCACAGATGGCCCCCAAGAGGACGCCCAGGGAGCTCATGGCGATAATGGTGACCAGGATGGGGTCCAGCGTGTAGAGCCAGCTCTTCTCCTTGTCCTCCTTTGGGGAGGAGGGGGCGGTGGTCGGGAAGGTGCTGTTCCAGTCCCCATCGTAGACATCTAATAATAATGTAATAATAATATTGGTATTTGTTAAGGGCTTACTATGTGCAGAACACTGTTCTAAGCGCTGGGGTAGATACAGGGTAATCAAGTTGTCCCACGTGAGGCTCACAGTCTTAATCCCCATTTTCCAGATCAGGTAACTGAGGGACAGAGAAGTTAAGTGACTTGCCCACAGTCACACAGCTGACAAGTGGCAGAGCGGAATTTGAACCCATGACCTCTGGCTCCCAAGCCCGGGCTCTTTCCACTGAGCCACACTGCTTTCCTATCTACAATAGGAAAGACCCATCGCATTGTTTTACTACTGTGGGGAATCGAGAGCGATTGAGAGCGCCACCCTCCCCCTCGGACAATGGTTTTCAACAGCTTCCAGATCATGGATCTCATGTGGAGATGGCCCTAATGTCTCTAATGAGGAAGCCTAGTGGATAGAGCACAGGCCTGGGAGTCAGGAGGATCTGGGTCCCAATTCCGGCTCTGCATCCTCATCTGCAGTGTGATCTTGGGCAGGTCACTTCACCTCTCTATGCCTGTCACCTCATCTAATGGAGATTAAGACTGACACACCCATGTGGGGCAGGGACCGTGTCCAACCTGATTAGCTTGTATCTACCCCCAGCGTTTAGTACAGTGCCTGGTACATAGTAAGTACTTAATTTTTTTGGTGGTATCTGCTAAGCTCTGCTAGGCACTTTTGGTCAGAAACACAGGGTCCTCCGGGAACCAGGCTTACCTTGGAAGAACCCAAGACCAAACCCCTACTAGACATCCCTGTTGTAAGCACTAAAAATTTTGCCTAAATAAAGAATGCTGGACTGGGTCTAGAGTAAGAATCAGTCTTCTGCTCTCCAGTGAAATTTCTGGTAAGCACTCTTGTTTCTAAAACTGTGCTTGAAATCATCTAACAGGGGTAGGTTAGGAGCGGCTGCTCTGTAAACTACTCTTCTTGAGTAAGAACATCAATCATGGTCAAAAGCTATTTCTGCCACATAAATATAAGTGCTGAGTTTCTTGGACATCGAGGTTGGGACCCAAAGGACTACAGGGATACCTGTGATTCCCCTACTCTAGTGTGAAAAAATAGTCACATATACATTTGTTTAACTCCACACTAAAATTTAGCTGCAGGCTCTAGAAATGTGTCTAAAGTGGAAATGTTGGCATAAAACCTATGGAAAAGAAGTTTCTTGTGGACAGGGAATATATCCCTTTGTTATGCAGGCATGCTCTGCCTACAGTAGGTGCTCAATCGATGCCACTGATTAATAATAATAATAATAATATTTATGATATTTAAGTGCTTACTATGTGACAAGCACTGTTCTAAAAACTGGGGTAGATACAAGATAATCATGTTGTTCCATGTGGAGCTCACAGTCTTCATCACCATTTTACAGATGAGGTAACTGAAGCACAGAGAAGTTAAGTGGCTTGACCAAGGTCACACAGCAGACAAGTGACAGAGCTGGGATTAGAACCTATGTCCTCTGACTCTCAAGCCCATCCTCTTTCCACTAAGCCACACTCCAGGCCAATTTACCATCAGAAAGTTGAAACACAAATTATATGAGTACTCACCAACATCTTCATCATCTTCGTCTCCCATTTTTGCAATTCTGGGTATTTCTGGGATACCTACTGGAAGAAAAAATAGACGATTTTATAACCAGTTCTAGAAATTATTGTTTGAAAGCTAGATTAAACCCCTGCAAGGTTTGCTCCGTAGGTATTTTCCCTCAGAGTGGCTTGGCAAATCATGTGTCACTTGTGTCTACATAATGGCTGTCACTGACTATCAACTTCATCTTGGACCTCATCCTTAGAGCTTTCAGTAGCATCTTAGTGCTCATTACTCACCACCATTATAACAGGTCCCACTTAGTCCAGTGCATTTCATCACCCCACATGTCTATGTCTTAGTGGATGTCAAGCATAAAGGCCTCCTTTCATTTGGATTTCAGACCAATTCAACCTAATTTAAGGAAGTTGTGCATCATCATTATATGCTTTAATATAAGAACTGACTTGGGAAGAAAATGTTATTGCCCATCCCTACCCGTTCCTTTTGAACTTATATTTCTCATCTCTCTTGCTCAAGCTTGACTGGGGTTCATTTAATTCCCCCCAAAGTAGAACCTATCTTTTTCTTTTTAATGATAGCTTTTGAGTCTTTCTATTTACACTCTACCTCTCGTGTAAAGCACCACCCTGGAAAAGAAAGAGACCCAATGAAATTGACCTGTCCCAAATGGTAAAATGCTAACAGAGTTTAAATCCGTGCCAGAAAAGAACACGACCCTGTTTTTCTCCAAATCTGGCAAGCTAATTAACAGAGCACTGGCATTCCATTGGTGTCACCTCTGGGGATGCACATGTGTGTGTCCCTTTAAGAATTCAGTTCCATTTAGAATTTTTTTTAGAATTTCTGCTTAGCTTTGTGTACGGGTGCCAGAGATTCAGGATTTCTTTTCTCTCAGAAAAGTTCAATCTCCCACAAGAGGAAAGAACACCACAATTCCCCAGAGGAGCCTAAACTTCTATCCCCTCTTCACTATCAACAGAGAAAAATCTTAGCCACAAAAAAGCCAAATCAATGTTGAGTCCATCACTGCTGCAGCCTCCAGCCCGGTCTCATCCCACAAGCTGTCATGCTTATTAGCAGTGCAAGACCATCTGTGTCTCTCACAGAAACTCCAAAAGTTCCACCCAACTGTCTTTTCTATTGGAGAGAGACCAACGACCATCATCTTAACACTCTAGGGATCTCTCTTCTGACTCTCTATGACCACAAGTTATAGAGATTCATACCAATGGTCCATCCAGTTCAGTACTCCAACAGTGACATCAAGGAACATTTCAAAGAACAGTGTAATGACTGCCCTCATGGCTGGAGATCTAACTTTTCCTTCTAATAATCCATCACTGAACCACGGATCCATAACTATCTAGCCTTTTTTGAGCATCTGAGATTTCCTAAGTTTCTCCTGGTTGGCAGGGATCCATTAGGAAAAGCAGGAAATATTCTAAATCTTAAGGGGAACGAGCATCCATCTAGCACCTGTTGTGTGCAGAGCACTGTACTAAGCACATAAGAGAGTAAAATAGATAGTAGACATGATCCCTGTCCCCGAGGAACTTACAATTTAGCAAGGGAGAGAGAAGCTAAAATAATTTACATAGAGGAGACAGGAAAAGAGGGATGCATAAATAAGTGTTTTAACTGTAGGAGAGAGAAGTTGGTTGGCACAGAAGTATCACAGATGATTGGGGGTGCACAGGTCCATATGTGGCTTAGGAAGCAGTGTTTTCAGCAACACATTATTATTATTATTGTTGCATTAATTAAATGCTTATTATGTTTCAAGCATAGTAAGTAGAAATAGAAGTACAAGTAGATACAAGTTAAGCAGGTCGAAAACAATCCCTCTTCCAGATGGGGCTCATGATCTAAGTAGGAGGGAGAACAGACACTGAACCTCCATTTTATAGATGAGGAGGTTGAGGCTCATAGAAGTTAAATGACATGCCCAAGGTCATCAACAGACAAGTGGCAGAGTCAGGATTAATAATAATAACAATAATAATAATGTTGGTATTTATTAAGCGCTTACTATGTGCCGAGCACTGTTCTAAGCGCTGGGGTAGACACAGGGGAATCAGGTTGTCCCACGTGGGGCTCACAGTCTTAATCCCCATTTTACAGATGAGGTAACTGAGGCACCGAGAAGTTAAGTGACTTGCCCAAAGTCACACAGCTGACAAGTGGCAGAGCCAGGATTCAAACCCATGACCTCTGACTCCAAAGCCCGTGCTCTTTCCACTGAGCCACGCTGCTTCTCACTGAGCCATGCTGCCCCAGGTCCTCTGACTCCCAGGTCCAGTGCTCTTCCCATTAGGCCATGCTGCTTCTACTTGGGGATCATGATGCCAGGAAAACAGACATTTCTACCACCCTCCCCGAGCCCAAAAGCCACTTTGCAAATGGCCGACCAGACAGTCGTGCAGTCAGTCAACCACAGTTGTTGACCCCTCGCTGCGTGCTCGTTGGGGGCAGGGATTGTTTCTCTTTATTATTGTATTGTACTTTCCCAAGTGCTCAGTACAGTGCTAGGCACACAGTAAGCACTCAAAAAATATGACTGAATGAATCATCACAGCCAATTTCCATCCCTAATGTCCTGTATCTCCTGACTGTTTCAGGCAGATTGATAACCAAGGTTCCAACACTTTTAACCAAATCCCTCCACTGCAGTGCCCTTCACCTTCATAATTCTTCATTCCGTTACAAAGCAGATTGTTTCCTTGGAATGAAGACATGAATGCAAGCAGACAAGAGGCAGGTGGTGTCTGTCATAAGACTCAAAAAATGAATCTTGGGATCCGGTTTTCAAATCTGTTCTCATGCTAAATGATCACACAGCTCTTTAGTTTGAAAAAAAAAGGGGAAAAGGAAAAAAGCCACAGCACAAACATTTTCAATAATTAATCATTTTGGTAAAATATTCTCATTTCTTAATGCCTTCAGGGCTGACATAGAACCCTGGCTGGGAATATGGACAGGAGTTGAACAGTGAATGACTTGCCAGTGTAGTCTGGGCCAAATTCTGCTCCAGGTACTAGGCAGGCATTAGCCATCAAAGTAAATGTGAGAGAAGGGAGAATGCTGGTTTGCTGGACAATCAGGACTCCATCAATAATAAATGATAAATGAACAACCTTTATTAAGTGCTACTGTGTGCAGAGCACTGTACTAAGCACTGGGAAAGAATGAACAGTTGGAAAATAGATAATGACTCTGTCCCCCGGGGAGGCTTACAGTCTAAAAATGAAATGGGGGGAGAGGAGTAGTTTCAGATACATAAGGATAGTGAATTAGACAATGTCATTGGAAGACTGTTCATTAAATCTTCTGATTATGCTAAGTCAGTGTTGGCCAGCACTTGGGAAAACTGGATTAAAATTCAAAATTATTATTATTATTACAATTTTTGTTAACCGCTTACTATGTGCCGAGCACTGTTCTAAGCTCTGGGGTAGACACAAGGTAATAAGGTTGCCCCACATGGTGTTCACAGTCTTCATCCCCATTTTACACATGAGGTAACAGAGGCACAGAGAAGTTAAGTGACTTGCCCAAGTCACACAGCAGGCAAGTGGAGGAGCCAGGAGTAGGACCTTTGACTCCCTTTGACTCCCTTCCTTTGACTCCCAAGCCCATGTTCTCTCCACTAAGCCACACTGCTTCTCCTTGACCTAGAGAATATTCAATAAAGAAAAGTTCCAATCACTTAGTAAAACAAGCTGTGAACACTAGATAGAGCAGAATCGCCTTTGGGTGAGTGTGGCATAAAGGAGCCTGGGGAAGTCATAGTGAACCTCGGGTTAAATAACGTTATCAACAGTAGCGGCAGAATGTGTTTTGGAGACGGAAGCTCTTAAGGCTTTGAAGGAAACACCAGCAATGAATGATGGTTTTAAAAGTTAGTGAAAAAAGCAGCACACCTAAAATCAGGGTGCATAAATAAAAGATCGAAAGCTCCTGAAAGTAGGGATCATTCCTCCCACCTATACTGCACTCTCCCGAGCACTTACCGCAGTGCTCTGCACGTAGCAGGTGCTAAATAGATAATATTGACTGACTGAAAATATGGTAGAGCTGTTGGATAATCTTCCTCAGGGGCCTGTACTGGTCCTGCCTCAGTGAGAGCTCTGGATTCAATTTGAGATCGTTAAATTGGAAGTGGGCTACAGAGACGATAGTGCAGCCCAGGGAAGAGCCACCAAAATAGCTCAAGAGTTGGGGATCTCAGCCCCACGAAGAAGGTCCAGCAGGTTTAGCGGGGACCAGAAAGGCCTGAAGGCCCTCTGAACAAGAGTTTTCTCAATGGTAAGGAGCAATGTTGCTCAATTTCCATTGAGAGACAATGGGAGGGACTGGTTTTTTGTGGTAGGAGGATGGATTAATGAAGATGGGTCATCCCAAGCACACACACACACACACAATCTCAATGTGAGCTGATTTAAAGAAAAGGAGAGATGGATATCCTTTTGGGTTGTCTAGGGGCAGGGAGATGGACAAACTGACCTTCTGAGGCCCCCTTCTAGGTCTAAAGAGAGTCGTTGCTCTGTTGTGTTGGGTGTGAGTGGTGCCACTAAGATTCTTGCTCTGGAGAAAGTCAAAGGCCATTTTCAGGGGAAGAAGTAAGAGCTAAAAATTTGACTTTGTTTTTCTCATAATCTCTCATCCCAGTAGTTTTGTTTCAGTGAGTGAGAAGAGGAATAAAAGAGTATCAGTTTATCAACATTTTCAAAAGAGCATCTGTTCACTAAACCTTGAAGAAAGAATTGAAAACTGGAGGAGCCTTGCATAAAGAGAACAGTTATGCAGAAAGCAATTTACTCTACTAGCCCTTTTCTCATTTCCCCTCGCTAATAGTCCTGATACTGGTGTTTGATCGAGAGCTCTCTCATTCAATAGCCACTTGGCTGTATTTTCTATCAATCATTAATAAGTATTAAGAATCTTCTGGTGTTTTTCTAATGGCTTCTAGTTGAAGCTACGGTAGGGAAGGGAGTGAATGAGTTCTCCAAGGGAATAGGTGTAGATGGAGAAGAGAAGGGGATTCAGAACTGAACCTTGAGGGATCCCCACCGTTAGTGGGTGGGAGGCAGAGGAGGAGCCTGCTGTGTGAACTTGGGCAAATCATTTAATTCATCTGGGCCTCAGTTTCTTCATCTGTGAAACTGATTCAGTACCTGTTCTCTTCGTTATTTCGTCTGAACTCCCTGTGGGATAATCCGTCTGTCGACCAGATTAACTTGTATATATCCCAGCACCTAGAAATCACTTAAAAAATACCATGATGATGCTAATACCGTTTCCAGAGCACTGAACTAAGTCTGGGATTAGACACAGATCCTGTACCTCAAAGGGCTCACAAACTGTGAATGTAGGCGGTAGGGGAGGGGACACTGGAGATGGATGCGTTGGGAGCAACGAAACACTAAAACATTAAAACAGTAGAAGGGACAAGGACAAATACACAATACATAAGATGAAAACAAAAGTCAGTACGGAGCTACGCCTGGAGGAGCAGAATTTCTCCTCGTGTTTAAGGGTCCATAGCGATGACTACACAGCCACTACTTAGATCAAGCTTGGGACCTGTTGCTTCTAGGGGCCCTGTGATTGGGTCTGCTTGCTGTTTCTTAGCTTGCTAGGAAGAGGAGTTGGGGGGAATGATTTCCACCTCCACTGTGGCCCCAAACACACACACACACACACACACAACGCTTCATCCCATCCATCACTGTGACCGTGTGAGTGGTGATGATGATCACCGTGTTAGTCAAATGCATCACCTCATACTCACTCTGTGCCATAGCGGGGTCAGCAACAGAGACAGCAGTAGTAGCCACATGAATTGAGCATGCACTACATGCAGAGCACTGTAGCGGGCACTTGAGAATATACAAGATAAGTAGAAGATGCCATCCCTGCCCTCTAGGGTCTTCCAATCAAATGAAGCCCATTCTGGGCAGCAAAACTTCCAACCCTGTCATCCTCACAGGAACTGTGGCTATGCCAGGGGCCCACTGGTCCTTGATGGTGCCAGTATCCTGAAGCCTCAGTCAATCAATCAATTGTACGCGTGAGTGTGGGAGCAGAAAAATCGACGCTATGTCAGATTATTAAGAGTGTGAGTCCCATGTGGGACAGAGACTGTGTCCAACTTGTATCTACCCAAGTGCTTAGAACAATTCTTGGCACGTCGTAAGTGCTTAACAAGTACCACAATTGTTATTATTATTAATTGGGAGCTTCCTGTGGGCAGAGCATTGTACTAAACACTTGGGAAACTACATTATAATAGAGTTAGTAGATGTGCCCTCCATCCCGTAAGTCAGAACATCTCCCACTTACATAACTGACAACCGGACCAATATTTTCTTTTTCCAATCCATCAATAAAATTGATCAAGCACTTACTCCATGCAGGTCGCTGTACTAAGTGCTTGGGAGAGTATGAGAGTTAGTAGATAAAATACCAGCCCTTAAGCATTTTATATTCTGGTTCACTATTCTCAGTTTCATGAAGGGTGACTTTTCCTCCACTGGTCTTTCATTGTCAGGGGTTTGAACAGAAAAATAATAACTTGAGTCTACATCATTTTGTTTTGGCTTGTAGCATCAGTCTTTGTGGACTTGCCCTGACACCGTTTCATTTCCTTTCAGCGCTGTGATGTCTCCACAGACATCATCACAGAATCGTCAGGAGAGTGAGAAGCCCCAGTATGAGTAAAGGGGAAAGCAAATTTACCACAAAACAGTATTTTTTTTAAAGTCCCCAGAAAGGTTATGATCAGTAGCTGCTTCAAACCCAGATGACTGGCTCATTTCAAAACATGAGGCAGGTTTGTTTACATTAAAGCAGCACTTCCCTGCCAACTTGGATCTTTCAATCAAAGGTGTGCTTGGGACAAAGAAAGGATGAAGAAGAAAAGACTCTTGCAGCTTGACAGTCAGGAATAACAGGAACATCCAGGGAGTAGGCTGTTTTTCCAGGAATTGCCCAGAATCTTCACGCAAGGGGCTCAGGATGTAAACTGTAGGACTTTTTCCAGAACCCCCCCCCACAAAACTAAGCTCCTTGAGGGCAGGGATCACATCAACCAACTCTGTTGTATTGTACTCTTCTAAGCACTTAGTACAGTGCTCTGCACACAATAAGCAAATAATAATATATTGTGGTATTTGTTAAGCGCTTATTATATGGTGAGCAGTGTTCTAAGCACTGGAGAAAATACAAGACAACCAGATCAGACATAGTCCCTGTCTCACATAGGACTCACAATCTAATTAAGATGGAGAACAGGTATTGAATCCCCATTTTACAGATGCGGTAACTGAGGCAAGAGAAATTAAGTGACTTGCCAGGGTCACACAGCAGGCATGTGGCAGTACTAGGATTAGCAGAGAAGCAGCGTGACTTAGCAGCAAGAGCTCGGGCTTGGGAGTCAGAGGATGTGGGTTCTAATCCCGGCTCCGCCACTTGTCTGCTCTGTAACGTTGGGGAAGAAACCTAACTTCTCTGTGCCTCAGTGACTTCATCTATAAAATGGGGATTAAGACTGTGAGACCCACATGGGATAACCTGATTACCTTATACCTACCCCAGAGCTTAGAACAGTACTTGGCACATAGTGTTTAACAAATATCATCATTATTATTATTATTAGAACCCAGGTCCTCTGACTCCCAAGCCCGTGCTCTTTTGCTTTGCCATGGTGCTTCTAAAAATACCACTGACTGATAGACTGATCGATTGTCTCCCCTAGACTTTAGGGGAAACAGAACTCTATAATGCTTACGGCAGAGCTGACATTATCATCAGGGTTGAAAACAGCCAAAGCATTAGTATATACATATGCAGCAAATCTCTCCCCACCACCCTCCAAAAAAGCTGAAACATCAACTCTAACCAATCCATTTAACACCAAGGACATGAATATCAAAGAGGGAAAACACACCATTCCACTCAGCATCCCCTGGGAATGTAAAAGTGTAAAAATTTCTGCCTGCCCACCTTCCCTTTTAGACTGAAAGTTCCTATCGGGCAGGATCCGTGTCTTTTTATTCTATTATATTCCTTCAAGATGATTCAACCAAGACAAAGAGAAGTTCAGTGTCCTGTCAGCAAAATACACCAAAAATCAGAACCCAAATGTCCTAGACGTCTTTGTAGAATCCACTAATCAATACAGAAAATAATTAGCCAGTGATTTGAGACCACTCGACCATCTGGATACATTAATGAACTATTCGAAGAAAATTTTTCCAGGACATATCCAGAGAAGCAGCATGGCTTAGTGGAAAGAGCACAGGTTTGGGAGTCAGAGAATATGGGTTCTAATCCCAGCTCTGCCATTATCGGCTGTGTGACCTTGGGGAAGCCACTTAACTTCTCTGTGCCTCAGTTACCTCCTCTGTAAAATGGGGATTAAGACTGTGATCCCCACGTGGGACAACCTGATTACCTTGTATCTACCCCAGCGCTTAGAACAGTGCTTGGCACAAAGTAAGTGCTTAACAAATCTCATTATTGTTATTATTATTATATCTTTTTTTCTGGATTTCCCTTTGCTCCAGAAAGCAATGTGATGGATTGCAGTGCTGTTTTATCTGCTCTCTGCTCCTTCTGATGCTAGCTAACTGTGCCTGGAGTCAAAGACATGGCATCCAAAGGTAACTGACGGCTACAGGGGCCATGCACCTGAGTTTATTAGATTGACAACTCCTCATGACTTTTACTTCTACTTTCCCAAGTGCTTAGGGACACACTAGATTATAAGGTCATTACGGGAGGGGAAGTGTCTGCTAATTTTGCTGAATTGTACTCTTCCAAGCACTTAGCACAGTGTTCTGCACATAGTAAATGCTCAATAAATACAAATGATTGATTAACCGATAGTGTGTTGCTCTTAGTAGATGCACAGTAAATGTCATTACTACTATTACTCAGAATGAGATGTGTGGTTTTTGGCCCTTTCGAAAAAAGACTCCCTCCTTCATGCGACCCCTCCCCAACCCCTGCAAGGTCTCCGGAGGTGAATCTAAACGTAATTCCAGTATTCCAGAAAAATCTCTTCAACTGCAAATAGAGCTCAGTCCTAACCTATTCTGGGTGTTGCCCAACTTTCCAATCTTCACCCAAATCCCCAGGCACACACGGGGCCATTTCCTCAGCAGGGTTTTGGAGCTCTGGGGAACCCCAAAATGAGGGATGACTGAGGGTGTGGGGAGCTGTTCCTCAGTGCTCCAACTGTTGAAGGAGCCAGAAGTTCATTTGAGAATCAAAACTTGGCCAAATCTTCTCTGTCGGAACGTTAGGTCACCGTGGGAACCCCTTGCTGAGTTTGGCTTCGATTTACGCAATCCTACTGGAAAACCCTTTATCAACATTTCCAATCTCCTGGTTTCTAGCCACGGCTTTGCAGGGTCGGAGCTGGAAGATGAGAGATGCAAGGAGCCGGAGAGGTCCTACATGGGCTGAGGATGCCACACCAGCACAGATCATCTCTTGACCCCAGCGGGACCCGGCCACAATAACAGCTCTGATAGGGCCAGGGGTTCCTGCTAAAACGCAGAACTGGAGGCTTCAGACTGTCTCCTTCAGGCCGCCCTGGGATGTTCGCCTCTGCTGCCCAATTTTTGGGGGTCCTGGGCCCTGGTGATGGGCAGCCAGAAATAGAAGCCGGATTCAGCCCATGCTGGAGTCCACTCAGTGACCCAAGTCCTGCACCCCATCTAGCTAGCATGGTCTGTCCATTTTCTAGTGTTTTTGAATGCAAGAACGCTTGACCTGGGTTCAAGATTGGCTTTAAATCACTCAATTTGGCTTTAAGACACTCAATCAGCTCTTCCTCTTCTACTTAAACCTTGCTCATGTCCCACTACAACCCAGCTTGCATACTTGGCTTCTCTAACAACAATCTATTCACTGTTCCTCCATCTTGTCTCTCTCACCATTGACTCCTTGCCCACATCCTCCCTCTGGCCTGGAACTCTCTCTCACTTCATATCAGACAGACGCCCTCCCACTTTCCCCATCTTCAAAGCCCTACTAAAATCACATTTTCTCCAAAAAGCCTTCCCAGATTAACCTCTCATTTCCCCATCCTTTTTTTCCTTCCCTTCTTTGTCGCCTATGCACTTGGGTCTATGCCCCTTAAGCACTTTGATACTCACGCCACCCCCAGCCCCACAGACTTATGCACATCTCCTTATACTCTGCTGCTTCCCCTTTTGTGGCTCATTTCAATGTTTGTCTCTCCCTCAAGACTGTAAACTCCTACTGGCCTCAAAACTCTCCATCACCTTGCACCTTTCTACCTCACCTTGCTTCTCTCCTTCTACAACCCAGCCCACACACTCCACTCCTCTGCCACTAACCTCCTCACTGTGCCTCGTACTTGCTTGTCCCACCATCGACCCCTGGCCCATGTCCTACCTCTGGCCTGGAACGCCCACCCTCCTCACATCTGCCAAACTAGCACACTTTCCCCCTTCAAAGCCCTACTGAAAGCTCACTTCCTCCAGGAGGCCTTCCCAGACTAAGCCCCCCTTTTCCTCTGCTCCTCCTCCCCTCTCCATTGCCCCGACTCACTCCCTCTGCTCTAACCCCCTCCCCGCCCCACAGCACTTGTGCATATATATACAGATTTATTATTCAATTTATTTTATTAATGATGTATATATATATACATATATATATATATACCTAATTCTATTTATTTATATTGATGCTATTGATGCCTTTTTTCTTGTTTTGATGTCTGTCTCCCCACTTCTAGACTGTGAGCCCGTTGTGGGCAAGGATTGCTTCTATTTGTTGCTGAATTGTACTTTCCAAGAGCTGAGTACAGTGCTCTGCACACAGTAAGCACTCAATAAATTTCACTGAATAAATGAATGAGTAAATATTCTCCCAAGTGCTTGGTACATTACTTTGCATGCAATAAATGCCCAATAAGTACTATTGATTAAATGATGGATTATGGTTGAGGGTTGAGACATTATTGCCAATTATTCTTACTCCAGTCCCTATGAGGATAAAGCTAGGGGAGAGTGTTTATTTTGTCTCAAAAAGTAGAGGCGGTGAGCTGAGGTAATGTCACCTTCATTCTTAAAGAATAGCCACAGGGGAAAGAGGTGACCAATTTGTTTTCCGTTTCTCCTGAGGAAGGATTTTGGGAGACATTATGGTCTAGATGAAAGATCATGGGACTGGGAGTCGGAATATGGGGATTGTAATCCTGGCTCTGCCACCTGCCTGCTGCGTAACCTTGGGCAAGCCAACTTCTCTGTGCCTCATTTTCCTCATCTGTAAAATGGGGACTCATTGTCTGTTCTCCTTCCTACTTAGGTTGCGAGCCGCATGTGGGACAGGGACTGTGACCAGTTTAATCATCTTGTACCTTCCACTGAATTTAGCATGGGACTTGCCACATTGATTGAAGGCAGGGATTATGTCTACCAACTCTACTGAAGTGAGACTGTGGGCAAGTCACTTCACTTCTCTGTGCCTCAGTTCCCTCATCTGTAAAATGGGGATGAAGACTGTGAGCCTCACGTGGGACAACCTCATTCCCCTGTATCCACCCCAGTGCTTAGAACAGTGCTCTGCACGTAGTAAGTGCTTAACAAATACCAACATTATTACTTCAGAAGCAGCGTGGCCTAGTAGAAAGATCATAGACCTGGAAGTCAGAGGACCTGGGTCCTAATCCCAGCTTCGCCACTTGTCTGCTGTGTGACACTGGGCAAGTGACTTAACTTCTCTATGCCTCCGTTCCCTCATCTGCAAAATGGGGATTCAATATCTTCTAGACTATGAGCCCGTTGTGGGCAGGGAATGTCTCTATTTGTTGGTGAATTGTACTTTCCAAACGCTTAGTACAGTGCTCTGCACACTGTAAGTGCTCAATAAATATGATTGAATGAGTATCTGTTGTCCCTCCTTCCTAGATTGTGACCTGATTATCTTGAATTTGCCCCTGTACTTACTGCAGTGTTGGGAACATAGCAAGTGCCTAACAAATACCCCAATTATTATTATCACTTTCCTCAGAGCTTAGTTCAGAGCTCTGCACACAGCAAATGCTCAATAAATATCATGGATTGATTGATAGTAAGCATTTAACAAATATCAATACTATTATTTTGGAGAGAAAGGCTGACTTCAGCAGGAAGAATTTCAGTCAGATTGAAAAATGAACTGCCAGGCAATGAGGGTGGTTCAACTCCGGGAAGGGTTCCAGGAGGAAGTTGTGCATTTTCTTTTCCTTTAAAGGAATTCCTGAGCCACAGGGCTGAGGTTCACTGTCTGGGTGGTCTAGGCAGATCTCCAGAGAGAAGCAGAAGACCTCTTTAAGCCCGACCCGATCCTGTTATAAGGTGACCCAGTAGCTGCTCTCCCGGCAGACCCAGTACCCAAAAAGAGGAATTCAGAATGGAGAAGCCTCACTGACAGCAGGAGATCCTCACAATCAGTGGTTGGGGCTTCAGGCCCACTTCCCCTTAGGACTTTGCTTCTCCCATAAGGAAGAAACCTCTAGAGAGCTATGGCTCTGACAGATGTTTTCACAGGACCCCACTCCAGGTAGCAGCCTGGTTGTGTCTTGGAGGCCACAAGGTATCCCCTGGAGTTCTAAAGCTCTGGACCAATTGGTGAGAGGTGATGGGCAGCAGCAGCTTCAACTCAGAGAAGGGAGAGTTGGCATTTGCCTGTTAGCCTATTATGGGCAGGCTATGCCCCTTCCACTCTGGAGGGATCTTTGAAGGAGGAAGATGGCATTCTTCAGCCCCTAATCTCTACTCCCCAGGCGCACTCTGGCCAGGGATGAACCCTAGCCTTTCAAAAAGCAATGGATTTTACTGACACTGAAAGATTAGTTTTCTGACACTTTCTGACACTTTCCAGGCAGGCACCTGGAAACCAGGAAATGGAAAGCCTCCTCACTCAAGGGACCAGTCAAGAGGTCCCAAAATGAGTTTGACTCCAACTCCTTTTCTTGCTTTCTTTTCTGCCAGGCGCCAGTTAACATGGCCTAGTGGATACGGCACAGTCCTAGGAGTCAGAAGGAGGACCTGGGTTCTAATCCCAGCTTCTCCACTTGTCTGCCTCATTTGTAAAATGGGGATTAAGACTGTGAGACCCACATGGGACAGGGACTGTGTCTAACCTCATTAATTTGTATCTACCCCAGCACTCAAAACAGTGCTTGGCATATAGTAAGCACTTAATGAGTTCCAAAATTATTATCACCAACAGCTCCCAAAGCTGGCTTCAGACATTCGGCCAAGGGGCAAAAAATTACCTCTTTCCATTAAGCAGTTTCATGATAACATCATTCGTCGGCCCAAATCCCCCAAATTACAGCATTACAGGGAAACCCCTGACTCCCTCCCCCCTCTCCCCATCCCCTCCCACCCCTTCGTCCAGAGCCATTACAGACCCCTCCCAAGTCCCTGTTGACACAGGTGAAATTTACGACTCGGTTGGAGAGAGGCTGGTGGATTTTAAGTTTCACTAGCACCTCACCCTCTGACTTCGCACCCTGAGACGGCTACCTCATATTCTTTCTGTCTGAAGCTGGTCCTGCCAATCTTCCAGAAAGGATGGGAATTTCTGGGCTAGCAACCCCTGAAAAGTCAGAAACATTCCCCCTCTTCCCCTTTTTTCAGCCTTTCTATAGATGTGAGGGAATAGCAGAAGCAAGAGCAGCGGCAGCAAAAGCTTCTGTTGCAGACAGGCTAAAGCTGCACCTCTCCAGCTATAAAACACAGCTTGAGGAGCAAAGGCAACAGGGGAACGGGCTGCTAATCCAGAAACTTCTCCAGCTGCTGAATATACTACTTTGGAAGAAGTAACCAGACACTCAGTTTGTTCCCTGTGTCTGCTTCATAATTATCATCAAAATCAATTGTACCAGAGCGAACGATGACTTTTTATGCTAAGTGGGCATTTTTGCAGTGGCTCCTGTATGTAGCTGGAAAATATGCCATCGCTTAGGAAAATCAGATACCTTATTATTTCACTATTAGTCCCTGCCCAGAATCCTTCTTTGTGGAGCTTGGTTAGCCCAAGACAAGAGATAACTTTCAACACTTTAGAGCTTAGCAGGCAAAATCAGAGTATCTGCAAGGTAAACTCTACAAAGACAGCACATTTTCAAGCAACACCCTCCCAGTCTTCCCTTAAACTATGCCCCTGGAGTACTGGTCAGCAGCTTAGACATTCTGAGTGCTTGGCAGAAACTCCAAAATGCAGATATTCATTTATTCATTCAATAGTATTTATTGAGCGCTTACTATGTGCAGAGCACTGTACTAAGCACTTGGAATGAACAAGTCGGCAACAGATAGAGACAGTCCCTGCCGTTTGACGGGCTCACGGTCTAATCGGGGGAGACGGACAGACGAGAACGATGGCGATAAATAGAGTCAAGGGGAAGAACAGATAGGTAGATGTGCCCACATGGAGAGAGCGAGAGGGTTCATGGCTGGTTAGCTCTGCTTTTGTCTGAGTTTAAAATGTGACAAGAGATCGACGTGGAGGTGAACAATTGAAATAACAGCTTCGCCTCCTGATGTCTTGCCTCCTTCTCTGGAGGTAATTTCACACAAAAATGGCTTTGCATATCACCCTAATCAATTCATCAATCAATTGTTGGCATTTTTTGAGTGCCTGCTGAGGGCAAAGCACTGTACTAAATACTTGGGAGAGCACAGCAGAAGCAAGATACGGTCCCCTGCCCTTGGGGAGCTTACCATCTGGTGGGAGCGAACTCCCCAAGCAGGATTCTATCCACCTACCGTCTGCAGGTCCCCAGAAGAGGGCCTGAAGAGTAAAGCAGCTCACCAAGGCCAGACCCCTCCCCTCAGTTCCTGGAAGTCACAGTCCTCAAGACCTGGGAAAGGAGATGGTGGGCACAAGCCCAAGGAATCTGGTTTGGGCCCTGAGGATGCTTGAGAGTCTCTGCGACTCACCGGAATATTGAAGCTGCACCAAAACACTCTGACCTGCCTTTAAAGAATGTTTTATATGAAATTATTAGTAGAAAACATAAATGAATAACAGAGACAGCATGACCCCTTTTTGAAGAAAGCCAAATGGAACTCATTCTTCATCAATCTATCCTGTAGTAATAACAATAACTATGGAATGCGTGAAGCACTTACTCTGTGCCAAGCACTGTGCTAAGCTCTGGGGTAGATGCCCGATAAACAGCCTGAAACACAGTCTCTATCCCACGTGGGGCTCACAATCTCAGTGGGAGGGAGAACAGGTACTGAATCCTCATTTTAGAGAGGAGAAAATGGAGGCACAGAGTAGTTAAGTGACTTGCCCAAAGTCACACAGCAGGCACATGGCAGAGCTGGGATTAGAACACAGTTGCTCTTTCCACTGGGCCCCATTACCTCTCAGTATTCATTGAGCGCTTCTCTTTATAGACATTGTCAAACACTAGCTCTGAGGAATTGGCACTCAAATCTAAGTAAGCATTAGGACACGAATAGTAACTGTCGCTTTGCTTCTGAGGGAAGGGACTGACTGGTTCTCTCACCCAGGAGCTAGGGCGTGGAGTCTCCTGTCGTAAAAGAAGGATGAGTTTCAGTCTGGTCACAAAGACATGGGGACTATGAACCTGCAAGAAGGAATTGATTTTAGTGCCAGGGGTTTGCTCAGTGTCCTCTGTACTCTCTTGTCCCTGCCAATCATGTTCCTTCCAGAGCAGCAGTGAGGAAGTAGATGAGAAGGGGGTGGAGGAGCTGAAAGGAGACTAAGCCCCACTTTTCCTCATCTTCCGCTCCCTTCCGTGTCACCCTGACTCACTCCCTTTGCTCTTGCCCCCCTCTCCCCATCCACAGCACTTATGCATATAATCTGTAATTTTACTTATTTATATAAATGCCTGTTTACTTGAATTGATGTCTGTCTCCGCCCGCCTCCCATCCCTCAAACTGTGAGCTTGTTATGGGCAGGGATTGCCTCTCTTTATTGCTATATTGCACTTTCCCAAGCGCTTAGTACAGTGCTCTGCACACAGTAAGCACTCAATAAATACAATTGAAGGAATGAATGAATGAGATGTGGAACCCTGACTCACGGTTGTTTATTGGATCCTGGAAAACATTCTGCCCTCTCCATCTCCCAACATTTCAGACTCCCTCTGGCTCTGTGGTTAGCTGCCAAGCACCCCACAGACGTGCACTATTTCTGGCAATAGTGAGTTACTTTTCGCTTCCACTCAATGTGACTCAGTGATCTCATCCACACATTACACCCGATTCTTGGGTTCAAGCTTAATTAAATCCCAAATTATTCTTCGCTTTAAATTTATTTACTTGGGACAGATTCTTTTTCTTTCTGTCAACTGCTGGTGCCTTTTTCCGGTTGGATTTGTTTTGTGTTTTGCTTGGACAGTCACTGAAGGGAATGAAAGGCAAATTACAGCTGTGAGAGCCCCACTGATCTACACAATTAAGGAAAAAAAAAACCCCACGTCCTCAGATCCTCAGCTCGGCTTAGATTTGAACAGCCACAGAGTACAGCAAGTCCAAATGAAATGGCAGCTCCTTTATAACGCAGTTTACAACAGAGCCAGTCGTCTGTGTGAAACAATAAAAAACATCAAAGGATTTGGGGGTAAAGAAAACAAATATGATAATACAAGCCAACTGGACTTCTAGTCCCCTCTCTTAGAGGACCAGTCCAAGCGCATTCTGGGAAAAAGGGGAGAGTGGCTGAGCCATCTTTTTGAGCCAGCTTGGTTCAGCCAGCAGAAGGCTCAGAGCTGGGACTTTAGAGTCGAGTTGCATAATCATCAGAAACGACAGCTGGATGTTTCTACTTGACGGGCTGCAGTTCAGAGGGCTTTACCTACAACAGTACCAGTCTCTGGGATGGCAGCACCTGATGATTTGTCTTTTTCAGGATGGGACACGGAAACCTTCTGAATGGATCCTGGAAAGCCAGAATCCTCTCTGCTCTGAAGCTCATTCAAGTGCACTTCAAGAGGGCTTATCCCTTCTCCCGATACCTGAGAGGGGAGACAATAAACCTCCCACTAGTCAGCTTAAAGAGCCCACTCACTGTCCTTTCTGAGGTTTTTTTAAGCACTCTCTATGTGCCAGGCATTGAATTAAGTACTGGGGTAGATACAAGCTAATCGGGTCGGACACAGTCCATGCCCCACATGGGTTCACAGTTTCAATCTCCATTTAACGGGTGAGGTAACTGAGGCACAGAGAAGTGAAGTGCCCATGGTCACAAAGCAGATAAGCAGCAGAGCTGGAATGAGAACCCAAGTCCTTCTGAATCCCAAGTCCAGGCTCTATCCACCAGGCCACACTGCTTCTCTAATTCCCAGATTCCCACACCCCCTCCTACAGTTCCAAGTCCATTGACTGCCCATCCTCCTTTAGGTGGATCTTGCTCATCTCCTTGGCTAGATGATGTAGGTGACCATTGCCTTGGAGATCCCGATTGCCTAGGAGACTGCCAAAGCAAGCCTTTCAATCAATAATAATAATAATGATAATTAAAGTACTTGTGAAGTGCTTACTATGGGTCAGAGACTGACAAAGCAAGCCTTTCAATCAACAATAATAATGACATTTACAGTACTTGTTAAGTGCTTACTATGTGCCAAGCACTAGGGAAGATACAAGACTTGGCTTTCTGCAAAAGTGTCCAGCCATTAATCAGGAGCTAATACACAGAACGTATTTCTCTAGACTGTAAGCCCCTTGTGCGCAGGGAACATGTCTACCAACTCTGTTGTAATATACTCTCCCAAGCATTAGCACAGTGCTCTACATACAGCAAGTCCTCAATAAATAGCACTAATTGATCCATTTTCCTGATTGCAGTGAGGGCACTAAGCAAAGTCGATTGCCTTCAGTTGAAGAATCACACAGTCCTAATAATAATCATAATTTTGGTATCTGGAAGCTCTTTTTATGTGCCAAGCACAGTGCTGAACACTGGAGTAGGTACAATACCATCAAATCGGACGCAGTCCCTGTCCCACATTGGGCTCACAGTCTAAGGGGAAGAGTAGGCAAAGGAGGGGACAGAAAAGGGGAAGATTTTCATCCCAGCAGTCCATCTCTTTGAGTTACTTCCCTCTGAGGTGAAACTCTAGATTGCTCTGGCTGCAAATATTTTTACGTCTGCCTCCCCTGGTAGAAGGCAAGCTCCTTTTGGACAGGGAACGTGACCCTTCTTCATTCTGCACTTCCCAAGCGCTTAGTACAGGGCACTGCACCGGGCCGGCACTAACACTAACAAATGCCGCCGCCGCTGCGGCTGCAACCACTATGACTGCTTCTACTGCTACTTCTCTTATGCCGTCGAGTCGTTTCCGGTTATTATATCATCTTACTCTATATTATCTTATTCTATTTTATGATTATTCTAATTATCACTACTACTGCTGCAAGAGCACGGGCTGGGGAGTCAGAGGTCACGGGTTCAAATGCTGGCTACGCCGCTTGTCAGCTGTGTGACTTTGGGCAAGGCACTTCACTTCTCTGTGCCTCAGTTCCCTCAAATGGGGATGAAGACTGGGAGCCCCACGTAGCTCAACCTGATCGCCTTGTATCCTCCCCGGCGCTTAGAACAGTGCTCTGCACATAGTAAGTGCTTAACGAATGCCGTCATTACTATTGTTATTATTACTATTACTACTGCTGCGGTTACTACTGCTGCTATTACCGCTACTCTGTTACTACTGCTGCTCTTACTATTATTCGTGTAAGAAAACGACATAGAGCCGTTTTAGCAATGATAATAATAATGTTTATGGTTTTTAAGCACTTACTACGTGCCTAGGACTGTTCTCATCACCCACTTATAAATGAAATCCTGCCTTCTCTAAAGGCAGCCAGGAGCAATGTCCTTCATAGAGGTTGTTTTTTGTTGGGGACCGACACCACCCCACTAAGTAGCAGTCTTCTAAGAGAGTGGGAACTCGGCTATGCTGTACTCTCCCAAGCCTTAGTACAGTGCTCCGCACACCGTAAGCACTCAATAAATACGATCGATTGATCGATTGGGTTTAAGCGATTTGGTTCTTTTCCAACCGAACCCCTGAATTGTAAATAGAACCGAGTTCTTTATTTCCTTAAGCTAACCCCTCCCCCAGCGACCCTAGGAAATTCTATGTCCAACCTCCGGGGTGTCTGCCATCCAGAGAAATTTTGTACAATCACAGTTAGTAATTTAGCACTTAGCAACTTTTGCAAAAATCCCACACCGATCATAAAAGTTGGCTCAGCTGCACAAATTGGATAAAACTCCTAACATGGAGTTATAAAAATAAAAGAACTAAAGCTGGCAGGCATTCAGCTGCAAGGGGGGAACCCACCCACTTCTCTCCTCCCCCTCCCCACAAATCCCCTACAGCTCAGAAGGAAACATGGAAACTTGGGAAACATCAATTTGTTCAAAGCCTCCACTTTGACTCTCTTCTCCAAAGCAAGAAAAAAACCAGCTGTTTGTATAAAAATATCATCATTTTATTACATTCCACACAATACATCTTCAAATAGTTTCCAATTTCCACAAGATATTTCACACACAGGCAAGTGGGTAATGCGGAGGGCGTCACAGACTTGGGAGTAAAAATCTTTACGCGATCTTGGGTTTTGTTTTTTGTTTTTTTGTCTTTGGTGATTTTAGGCGGGTTCTTTTTATGTTGGCATGTTAGCTTTGCTTTAAAGATAGGATAGTATACCCGCCTCTGAAATGTTACCAGCTGTTTTCCTCCCTACTTCTGGCTTTCATTCAAAGAGAGGCACAGGCAGCATTTCACCTTATTTCTGGAATCTTGATTTTAGCAAGGGAAGCTTCATGAATTTTCATTTGGGGCCAACCGTAGCGTGAACGCCTCTGCCAATATAACCTCAAGGAACAGGACTGAACCCCAGAGTCTGGGCTTTCTCATCTCGCCAGTGTTCAAGGGCTTGAGATGCTCACCAGTAACTGCCACACGGGAAAATGCTTCACGAGCCTCAGAGGGGCCATTTCATTGGCGGATCTCACATCTCTCCCTTCCCCGATGTACCTGGGCTAGGCAAACGCCTGGACGCACCGGCATAAATTATCATCGTGCACGGCATGCTGCCACCTCCAAAGAAAACTCCAAAACGTCGCTCCCTCAAAGCAGCCTGACGTGACCGGGGGGAGACATCTCTGAGCAAGCATCGTGCCCCGAATTTTGGAGAATACCAGGATGATAGGAGGACAGAGACCGAGAGGCAGCCCCCACAACACTGTAGTGCTACCTGTAGGGGACCACTCTGATGTCAGTGGCCCCTCGGTTTCTGTTCTACCATCTGGAGAAAGATAGCATCACCTACTACAGGGAGTAGAGGAGAGAGACCGCTGAAGGTCTTCCTGCTTCTAAAGAAGGGAGAAACTCAAATAGTTTCCAGTCCCCCAGCCATTCCAGGCAAAGTCGGCCGGGGGAGTTTCACGGCTAAGTTCTTCTTGGGGTCTCTCCCAGGGCATCAGATGCCTCCTGGGGAGTTTCCAGGGCCAATCACCACAAGGACGGAGCCCGAGGTGCCACCGATGCCACCTCGCTTATTGTGGCCCCTCTCTGGAACTGCCCGGGGAAGGAAGGGCCTTTTGGCCTGGATCTTGTCCCAGGCAACTGTAGGGTCAAAAGTGGCACTGCCAGGGAATTCAGGGGGTTCGCTGACACCAAGTGTCCTTAAACTCTCGATCTGATAAGGAGCGGCAGGTATCAGGGCTTTGGAAAATCCCTCGCCACCCACCCAGAGGCGAGAGTGATGAGTCGCCCAGCTGGCTGGGAGAGCAGCCCAGAGTACCCCGAGGCGGAAGTGTTAGCACCGCCTATGAGACTGAAGACGCGGTGCTCAGAACCTGGTTCCGACCGAAAAGCCTCTGGCTTGGGGAAAAGCAACCACCAAATTTAATTATTTAAACCCCCTCTCGCCGTCTCGCCTGTATTATCATCAGGCCCATTTCCCCCAGTACACTTGCTTTGGAGCCGATCGATAGCTCAAGGTGGATTTGCCCTCTCTCAAGCCTGCTCCTTTCAGCCGAAGCAACAATTGGAATGAACCGGGTCTGCCTGCTCGGTTGATTTGCCAGATGCCACTGCTGCTTTAGGGGGAGCACGCTGGTAAACAAAAAATGATTACTTTCTACTCTCTCATAATATTTAGGTAAGTCAGGTGGACAGTTTTATAATTCGGTGGTTATGAATTCTAACACTCAGCTACCTCGGTGGAAGAGAAAACAAATCCCTTGCTTTTGTTTTGGTAAGGACAGAGTCCGCTGTCACGATTTTCAATACCAAAGAAATGGCTGCCCTCTGTCTCTCCCCATCACATGCAGAAATACAGAACCCAACCATCACCCCCACCCCCTACCCGGTCTGGGTGATGCTATTTAAAATGGCGCTCTCCCTGCTCACCTCCCTCCACCCCCAGCGCCCCTGAATTTCATGAAACTACTGTACGGTCAACATTAGTCTTCCCTTTGTTTAAGTCAATGAACATTCATCTCCCATTTGTTTTAGTCTATGACTTAGTCCAAGGCTGGATTTAACTGGTGAAGGCTAAACATTCACTATGAGCTTTTCTGGGGTAAGGCAACTTGACACAGATTCCTTTCGGGATTGGGGGTTGGGCGGGGAACAGGGGGTTGGGGGGCAGACAGGGAAGGTCCACTAACACAGAATGGCCGTATTTTCTCATCGCTGTGAGACACGATGCAATAGAAAAAGATGATGTCAGCGAGCCCACGGAGGGGAATCGTCCCCTGCAACCAGGAAGAGGAGTAGGGCACCTGCCAGTCAGTGACGGTCTCTTTATTTCATTAAGTCCCCAGAGATTGCGAGGCTATCCAACAGAAACCCAGTCAGAACTAGATAAGGCAACAAAAAGCTTCAGTCTCTTCCCCAAGTAAACAAACTGGTAGATTCTTTTCTGGTAAAAGGTTCTCTGGATCTTTTGCAAGAGGAGTAGAAATAAAACAAAAGACAGTTCGAAAAGGGTTTTCCCCCAAAATACACACACACACACACACACACACACACACACACACTCAATCACCCTCATGCACTCTTACAAATGTGGAGACACACACACAAACACACACACACTCTTCCAGTCTTCCCACTGGTATTCCAGGCAAGCTTCCCAAGAAGGGGAGGTTTGGGGAACAGGGCAGGTCAAACCAGTCTCTGGACACAATCGAAGAAAGGAAAAAAAAGCAAACCCAAGAGGCACGTTCAGCTCTAAACGACACGGGATGACGCGTCTCCTCGTGTAATCCAAGATGCAGCATTAGGTTCAAGGGGGCTTTTTTGGTAAGGAAAAGTAATAAAACTCAAAAAAGAACCAAGGCGAGGGTGGGGAGGAGGGAGGATAGATCCACACGGTGACACTCGCGGCCGCGCACACACGCTCACACACACGGAGCAGGGCCTAGAGAGGAGAGAGATGTCGAAAGAGTCGCGCCGAGACTAGGCGAAGAGAAAAGTGCAAAATCGAGGCAAAGTAGTGAAGTCTTTCTCGTCTGTTTGCTTTTTTTTGTTTGTTTGGTTTTGTGTCCTTGGCCTTGACTCCTCGCTCAACAGGGCGGGCTGCGACTCTGCTCTACTTTTATGGTTAGGGTGGGCTCCACGGCCAGGGGGCCCCCGTTGGTGTAGTGGGAGGTTTTGTAGGTGATGGAGTGATCGGTCTTCTTGGCCGCATAGCGGAACCGGTGGTAGTGAAGGACCAGGGCCAGGGCGACGGAGACCAGAACCAGAACAGCACCTCCAGCTGCCAGAACGTAATACCAGTAGGCTGGGATGGGCTGCACTGACACGGTGTCCGCTGTGGGGTCGGTCCCTGGTAAGAGGGTGCCTCCTGGTGGAGAGACATAGAAGAGTGTTGCTGGGTGGGAAGCACGCAGACTCGTCCAAAAAAGACACACACATGCAAGCCGAACACGCGGCCCGGGCGAGGCCCGCCTCCGCCGACGAGAGCGCTCCCATTCTGCTGGGAAGACCCGTCTGGGACTCGCATGCAAACATTCTCCAAGACAGCCTATTTAGCTGGAGACGCTCGAAGGTGAATTCCACCTTCCCCTGCCAAGTCCGCTACCCCCATCCGAATCGGCCCGGTCTCGCCTTTGCCAAACAAATACGGCTGTCGGACACCGCTGCGGCCTAGGGTTTCGTTTTCAGTCGGAGGCGGGAGTCGCACGGTGTGTCGAGGCGGGGGGTGGGGAGGGCTGAGGTGGGGGAGGTTGTAACGGAAAAATAAGAGCGAACCAGAGCGAGAGAACGACGCAGAGAGACGGAGGAAAGCCTGCCGCCCGGAAAAGAGGCGAGCTTAACCAGGCGGAGGAATCGGTTCCAAGAAAGGTCACTGGCCGAACTCAAGTTGCCATAGAGATGAGGTGCTAGGTTTCCACTCCAACTAACTCTTTGCCGGGGAGAACTGGACGGAGTCCGACGGAGCATCGCGGCTCTCTCACGGTGTCACTGGGGGATCCCCGGCAGGGGTTCGGAGCACCCTCGAGCCGGAAACGCTGCAAAGTCACCTGCTGCTTATCCCTGTGGGGTGCTCGGGCTTGGGAGTGAAATCCAGGTGGCCTTTGACCCTCAGTGGGACTCCAAGACGGCACCGGCTAGAAGGGCAATGGGCATCAACAGCTCCAGTCTAGGACGAGTCTCGCTCTGCGGCTCCGACTGGAAATGGTCTCCGGGCTCCTGCTACTCCCCTTCATAAATGGATGATTCCCGGGACCCAGCAGATTCTAGTCCTAATCTTGGCTCGGTCGTGTGCCTGCTGTGTGACCTTGGGTGGGTCACTTAACTTTCCTATTCCTCAATTTCCTCAACTGTAAATATCTGTTTTCTCTCCCCTTAGTCTATGAGCCCCATGAGGGATGGGGACTTTGTTCAATCTGAATCTATCTCAGTATTTAGCACATAGTAAGTGCTTAACAAATACTGTTATTATTATTTGTGTGGATCAAAGAAAGCTCTTTGATCGTCCGATTGATTATTGGGGGTCTTCTCTACAGCGGGTCTGGCTTTTGACCCTTTTCTCCAGCCATTATGGAGTCTTCCTGTTTCAAGGTCTCTTCCAAGAAACAGGAAATTCCTGGCTGGGGAGGTGCCTGCCCTCTTGGAATAGAGACCAGGAGGTAGGTGGAAAACCAGCTGTATTCCAGTTTTCGTACTCTCTCTCCTCCACATTTCCTCTCTTCCCCCGACCCTACCTCCTACCCCGAGATAACTCGATCACCTCTGCCAGGGAAGGACTCAGTTATCCTATCAGTAATAGCGCAGGAAAACCAAGAGGCAGAGAGGAGCTGAAAAAGACCCCGAATAATGGCTAGCCTGAAAGTCACAGTAAGCCGGTGCCAGTTCATTATTCAGGTCACCAGGAGTATCTGCTGCCTGGCAACATCTCTGCCGCTGCTTTTTTCACTGGCTCAGAAGAAATCAAGGGGAAAAACAAAATGCTGAATGATAGCCACTGAAATTTCCTGGAAGATCCCCCTCAACGAAATGCTCTAGGGGGAAACTGTTTTTCTTGTATGCAACGTTCGACTCCGCATCAGCCTTCATGGGGCCCAACGAGAGTGTGGTTTCTCCGTCAGGGAAGAGGATAACCGCAAAGAACGAAGGACCAATCCCATCTCCCAAGCAGCCAAACGACAACTGGTCACGGGGCAAATTTCCACTGAGTCAGAGTGCAGGTAGTAGTCCCTCCCCAGTGTCCACCTCGTGCTGGCCCAGCCTCCTTGTTATAACCACCAACAAATATTCCACTAGAAACTCTCAATTTTTCAGGCAAAACGCTGCTGCCGAGGAGCAGCATGGCCTAGTGGAAAGTGGTCGGGCCTGGGAGTCAGTGGACCAAGGCCCTAATCCTGGCTCTCCCACTTGCCTTCTGTGCGACCTTGGACAAGTCACTTAATTGCTCTGTGCCTCAGTTTCCTCATCTGTAAAATGGGGATTCAATACCTCATCTCCCTACTACTCTGACTGCGAGCCCGGTGTGGGACAGGAACCGTGTCCAACCCGATTAACTCGCATCTATCTACCCCAGCACTTAGAACAATGCTGACAAACAGTAAGTACTTTTAACAGACTCTTAAAACACATCATCCTGTCTCGGCACGGCCGCCTCAGGGGGAGTGAGGCAGTTGTCCTGGGTGCTAGGGGCCCATCCTTCCACCACTCAGTATGGGACCAAAAGGGTTTCAGAACCAGAGGCCTAAACGGCTCCATCTGAGGAGGGAGGAAGAAAGAGGATGAGAAGGGCAATAAGGGCAGTAGTATAAAGGTGTCCCTGCCTTGACTCCTCTTCCATTAGACCCTCAACAGATGCTTGACAACGATAATGCCACAACTGCTTAAGAAGAATCATTTCATTTACAAAGAGCCTTAAACTCCCACCTCTTGCTGTTTGCTCCCAATCCTATCTACATAATAGGAAACAAGCTATTAAACACAGAACGAGACCAACCCTAAGGACCAGGTGAATGGGACCCTATTTGCAATGGACTGGAGGTCTAGAGAGAAAGGCCTAAGCTCAGTAGTACATAACCATAAGGGAAGGAGGGAGAAACTGAGGTGAGTAGTAGTGGTCAGGAACTCTTCTAACCAAACAATGAAACCCTGTATAGAAAGCTCTCCTCTTAGTTCTTGGTACTGGGCTTACTCCTTTCATTTTATATTTCTCTTCAACTCTAAGTTTGCCCTGTTTGCCCGTTGAATCACCTAAAAAGAGAAAATCAATTGTTCCCTACAGCTAGGCACGTGACAAGAGAAGAGGTACAGAGAAAGTTAGTGTGGGATAGGGGAAAGGGACTGGGACTAGAATTGGGAGATTGGGTTTCTAATCCTAGCTCTGCCATTGGCCTGCTGCTTGACCTTCGACAAGTCACTTAACCTGTCTGTAAAATGAGAATAAAATACCTGCTCTCCCTACATTTTAGGTTTGAGCCCCATATGGAACAGAAAGCAAAGACCATGTCTGCCTTGATTATCTCGTACGTAAAGTACATAGAAGTGCTTATTACAAACCATAGCTTTTATTACTATGGATTTCCAATTGGAAGTACTTCGGGAAGAGAGCAAGAAAGATATTTATCTTTCCAAAAAAACAGAAATAGCTTTAATTCTGGAAGGAGAGTCCAGAGTATAAGGAGGATGGGCAGACAATCTTTGGAACAAATAAAAAAGAACCGGCTGGAAAAACAGATTCAAACTGAATGTTTAATTGTCTGGATTAAACAATGGATTTTTTTTTTTTATGGGGCACAAAGTTTACAAATGGTGGTGGAAAAGCAAGGACAGAGTAACAATTCACTGATCTCTTCCGAGAGAATGTAAAAGTACAAACTGTCCTGAAAAATGACTAATGATGCAAATATCTCCCTTAGATCTCTGTTTGCTGCTTGAGAAGGGCAGGAATGAGAACGTTACAGTTCTAATCACAGCCGCCGGAAGCTAGCCTGTTCTTCCAAGTCTACATCGTCCCTAAATTCAGATCAATGGCTAGATGAGTAATTTGTCTCTCCTCCATCCATGAGCTAGCTTTGTTTTTTTTGTTTTTTGTTTTTTTTAAAAAAAACTCAGTGGATTGCTCTTTCTGCTCATGGAAAATGGAGACATCCATGAAAAAAACTTCTCCTGCCTCAGACAAACTGACCTTGGCAGCTGTTTAGATTAATGGTAAACTAAAGGGAATTCACCAACCCTCTTTGAGGGGGTACCATGTACAAATGAATCTCAGACATAACCCACCAATGTCTCCCAAAGCAAACAATGTCAGTCAAGTAGTTATCCAGTTTACACATATCTGCTCTCCATGCTTCTTTGCTCAGCAACACCTATTCTTAATCAGGCAGCTGGAGAAGTGGGAGGGAGAGAATTCTCTCTCTCCCTCTCTCTCTCTCTTATACTCTCTCCCTCTCACACACACAGACACACCTATCTGAAACACTGACCTATATCAGTAATACTTTGTGGCACTTAGCGCCTTTCATCAAAGGATCACTTTAGAACATTAATTAATCCTCCCATCATTCTTGGAAGCCTTGCAAATGTTATACGGTTCACTTTCAGATAAGACAGTAAGTTACTAGAAGGAAAATGTGATGTCTGCACAGTAAATCACTGGAAGAGCCTGATTAGCTAGCATCCCAACTGTTTCTGCTCTCCTCCACCTTCCCTTTTCCTTCTCCCCCCACAGCCTCTCTATCGTTTCACTCTAATAATCATTCCATTTTCTTCAAGTGAAGATTTTAAGTCTGGAGAACACACAGCCTGGATGGCTAAAGAAGAGAGCACATTCCTCTACCACTGCATCGTTTAAACAAACCTAGGCTAAAACATGAACAATAGTTCTCACTTACACAGTTGACTGCTAAAAATAACCCGAATCCTCTAATTACATGCCACTGCTATTACCTTACACCCTTTCACTTTATTATTATCCTTCTTTAATTCCTTCATTTGTTCATTTTTATATTAGCTGAGGGGTAATAATTCCTCACTTTAATACATTACTTTCCTCTTCTTCCTCCCAGGTTTTTTCCTGCATACAGACCTATTTTCATCCTTTAGAGCTTTTTTCATAAAATAGGTACTTATTTGATGCACCTATCTTTTTGTGGGTTCAATTGTTGTAATGCATAATCCAAGAACACTGTGAGTTCACATGTGATTCACGCCAAAAAAACAAAGTAGATGGAAAAAAAAATACATTTGACATTTTATAGTCTCTCTGCTGCCTCGCCCATCACACTCTCTACCACTCACATCCACCCCCGCCCCCTCCCCCTTCCCCATATGCAAACCCCATCATACTGGTCCATAGCCCCCCATGGAATTTCAGGACAATTTCAACAAAAAGCTAATTATCATTTGGGGGTGTTTGGGGATGGGGCGGGTGAACAAAATTCTGAAAATCTACTTGGGAAAGACTCTAAATTTCAAAAAAGAGCCTTTTCAGATTGGGACCCAAGGAAACTGACTGGTTTAATATTTACCTCCCATCCAGCTCCCACAAGACTTACAGGAGGGGAAATTTTGTGATTTAAATGTGGACGAGAGGTAGCCTCAGTGCTCTCTCACTTGAATAGCCTCATGGAACCATCCACCACAAATCAGCTCTTGCCCCAGGGCTACGAACTTTCACCTCCACAGGTCAGTATTTCTACCGTGTTTGTTTTGTGAGTAAACGTCACTGGGTTTTCGTTGCTCTTCCCTTTCATGATTCACCTCAGTTCTCCAATCTCCCCAGATCTGAGGGCTGCCCTGTTTTCTTGACCCAGAACGCTGGGGGCAGGGGAGAACCACATGTGCATAAATTAAAACGTTCTCCTAGGGGACCCTCCTTTGATACAGCAGAAGCTGCCATCAGTAATATGCAAGCTCTTCCTCCAGCGGAGCAGTACTCCCCTTAAATCCAACCTCAGCATCACACGCTGGGACTTAGAGAGAGCTGAATTTAGTCAATCTAAGGTTAACACCAGGTTCATTCCTGTGTAGGTGGAGAAAGGCCAGGGAGAGGAGTGGGTTGCCAACCAGGCTCCAAGTTTCCTTAATGTTTCAAGAGTGGAGAGCAAGATGTTAAAAGCAGAGCCCATTCCTCACCCTGAGGTTCCAGAGTACAATCACTGACCTCAAGCGGTAACCCATAATGCCATCCCCATTTACAATGACCACCATATTTATTGAGTGCCTGCTAATTGCTCGCCCTGAACTAAGTGATCGGGAAAATACATCGGAAGCAACCTGATTTGCTTGTATCCACCCCAGTGCTTAGTACAGTGCCCGTGCACAAGTAAGCGCTTAATAAATACCATAATAATAATAAAAATAAAGCAAGAGATCAACGCTCTCCTGCCTTTCTTCCCTCTTTCAAAGTCACTCATCCTGGCAAAGAGACGGGGCGGATCTAATCTAAAAGTAGGGACCTTCCTGGACTGCTCAGGCTCCTTGAGAACCATCGTGCTTCCCTCAAACGAGGCCGGTCCTTCTAGACAGTTCGGCCACACTGAAACCCGACCTTCGAGTCTCCAAGCCATGTATTACTTTTGGCAAAAGAAGCACTGCTGCTGCCGCTGAAAATATTTATTTATTTTTTTTAAAAAAAGGAACACGACTCAACTGCTAAGTCTCATGTAAACACACCGACGCGCGCGTGCCCCAGTTTGTTTATTCGCTTCGAAAAGTAAAGCACTTACTAGAGCACTTGTCAGTCATGGTCCAGAGCACTTGAGCGTACAACAGTGCCGTGTTTGGGGGCCATTACTGGAAAGTATTGTACCATCTTTTCATAGAGGCTTGGCGACTCAAAGGCTAAATGATAGCCAGGTGAATTGATCAACAAATAAAGAAGTGAATTTTTCCAAGACAGCCTCAACTGTGAATCCTGAAGGTAAGAACTAAAATATAACCATCATCAAAATTGGACAGCCTTAAATTCAGAGAAATCCTAGTCACCATTTAGAAGTCACGATTACAGTGACCTTGCCACCAAAGGATCTCTAAGCACTTAGCCATTCTACCCTGCATCTTGGCAGGGAGAGAGAGGGAGTTTAGAAGATACTGGCACATTCTGCCTGGAAGTATTATTGCTTTCTCTTCCTCTTCGGAGTCACCATCGGAATGCTACAACTTTGCAAGTTAAACAGCACCCAGAGGGACAAATCAGGAGGAAACTTTATATTTCTTGTCTAGTCATGAGTTTGGCAGTCTAGCGGGGGTCACGATAACCAGTCTAGACTATCAACGTAGCAATGACTTTCTCCTTACGAAAGGCTATCCATCTCAATATCCAGGAAGCTTCAACAGCGAACAACTACATTATGCAACTGTTCTCATGCAACAGGAAACTAATAAAGACCGAAACTAGAGTGGAGGGGGTTGGTGTGGTTTATACGTTGAAATCAGCACCAGAGCCAGAGAGCAAATGTGATAGCTTAGTGGACCTCAACTGCTTTATCCGTATCTACGCCCTACGCTTAGCTCAGTGCTCAGAGCCCAGCAGCCGTTTGATCGTTACCGTAATTATCGTAGGCAGATTCTGTGGCTAGGAAAGAATTCTTGGGACTGGGCTTGCTCTTCATTTCTTTTCAGAGGAGGAGGGCTTTCTAAGCCCCATGAAGGACAGGGGCTGTCTCCAACCCAATTTGCTTGTATCCACCCCAGCACCTAGTACAGTGCTTGGCACATAGTAAGTGCTTAGCAAATGCCACAATTATTAGCAGCAGAATCAACTAACTGGATTATCAAATTTCCAAACAATCTGTATCAGAATGGGAAGGGCCTGGAATCCTGCTAGATTGTAAACTCTTTGAGGATTGGGACTGTGCTCTCTCCCTAGCTCTCGGGACAGTGTCAATGTAATTCAATAAATTCGACTGATTGGTTGATACTGATTATTCTATGTAGGATTAGTGTCCTTTTTATAAACATTTTTGCCACTGCTTTACTCTCTATCGGCTTCAATAAGGACAAAAATGCCACTTCCTATTTTCCAATCCTGACTTCAAATCTCCTACTTTGAGACCTTAAAAGTACCCCTTCTCCCCCATTATCTTCACTAAGTGACCATTCCGGAATCTGTAACCGCCCCTTGAATTGTCCTCAATCTACATATTTAATCATTCCGTTTCACAAAATCACCTGCCACTGGACCTTACTCTCTCAGCTAATTGAGACCACAGACTTGGCACTCTGGAACTACAAAGAAACCACTGTCAGACTAAAATAAATCACTACCACCTCGTTTCTCTTTTAACTTGCTCGCGCTTTTTTTGGTTGTTGTTGTTCAAGCTGCCCCCAGCTCCTCCTCCCTCACCACTCATAAATTTTAAGCCTTGTGGCTCCCTGTTGGGCAGTGAAAGGCTGAGAGGTTTATCCACTACCTATTTGTCTCTATTATGTGCTTCTAAACTTTAATTATAGAAGGCTGCGTAGAACCTAATGCCCTCTATGATCCGGAAAGCAGGGCCGTCACCAGTGTTGTCCACCGTTGAGATGCTCATCACCTGTTTTCCCAACTTAATGACCGCACACCCTTGACAAGATTTTCTCCCATTCATATAGAAAGTTAAACCCCAAAATGTGGTGTTACCTGGAAAAGTCTCACCTGGAAAAGCTGCGATGGGTTCTGCAAAAGAAAAAGAAAAAAAGAAGAGGCCACAGTTTAGAGAGAGGGATGGAAGAGTGGGAAAGTGAAAGGATCAGTCAGTCAGTACTATTTCATGAGCACCTAATCAATCAATGGTATTTATTGAGTACTTATTATGCACGGAGAACTGTTCTAAGCGCTTGGAAGCGTACAAGAGAGTTAGCAGACACATTCTTTGTGCATAATGAGTTTACCTAAATAATGGTAACTTCATTTCTGAGAACTCTCCTGTGCCATACTACTACTACTACTAATAATGGTCTTTATGCGCTTATTATGTGCCAAGCACTGCTTTAAGCGCTGGGGTAGATACATGGTAATGAGGCTGTCCCACGTGGAGCTCACACAGAGGTCATGGGTTCTAATCCCGGCTCCGCTGCTTGCCAGCTGTGTGACTTTGGGCAAGTCATTTCACTTCTCTGTGCCTCAGTTACCTCATCTGTAAAATGGGGATGAAAACCGTGAGCCCGACGTGGGACAACCTGATCACCTTGTATCCCCCCAGTGCTTAGAACAGTGCTTTGCACATAGTAAGCACTTAAATACCACCATTACTATTATTATTATGATTAATCCTCATTTAACAGATGAGGTAACTGAGGCACAGAGAAGTTAAGTGACTTGCCCAAAGTCATACAGCTCATAAACCACGGTTCTCAAATGTCACCATAGTGAGATCCGGGGGTGGGAGGGGTGGGGATGGGGTTGTGTCGTCTGTCTTTTCATTAGACAATAATAATGTTAATGCCTCATCAGGCTCTCAGAGTCTCTTTAGAACACAGTCTCCCTCATCGATGGAGAGATGCGCCAGTGAACTGTCGTCAGTTCTTCACTACTGATCCATTCCTCAGAGCCTGGATCACTTTTGGCGACGGATGCCTGGGATGAACCCAAAGGGACCACCTAATTCCAGATGCTGCTGACCTCATGGTCACACATCACGACAGTTGTGCCTAGAAAATTACTTGGAGAGTGGCTGACTTCTCAGGAGGAATAGGGATTCTAATCCCTTCTCAAGGCCACCTATCCTTCCCTCAACATTGTAATTTTATCACAATCAGTTGGTTTTATGGCTCTGACATCAGACTATTAGGCAGAACAAGGGTAGGGTACCCAAGGTAGGAGCATTATGCAGTATATTATACTGGGCTCCTGAGGCCTATAATAAGGGTTCTGATTTCCCCTTGTTTCCTGATGAACTTGGACTCGGTGTTCCTGGCTGACCCAGTAGCACACTTGTGTGATCTTATGACATTTCTATTTACCTCTTCATTAGTGGGCAAAATGCATATTTTCAGGATCTGTTCAGACATCCTCTTCATGCTAAAATAAATCATCCTCACTCGAAATTGCACTGTAATTAATTTGGCCAAAAGAATCTCTTGAGTAATTGCGTTATCATTCTTTTCTAACATGCAAACTCCTTTTGCCTGCTAGCAAAGGCTTCCATTAAATCCATCAGCTCCTCTGAGCATGTAATCCTGATTGGCAGTTGGTTTTCGTCCTCTAGAATTTTCCTTGCTAAAAGCTAGCGTCAAATAATGTGGTCTGGACCACCTGAAGTCCCATAAGCTTATTGTAATGCCCGTTTTGGCTTGGGTTCAGCTTCCATTCAGCCACCCACTGGCTACCCCAGACTCTAATGAAGAGAGAAGAACCCTCACCTGCAGTTTCAGACACAAGCTTCTGCGATCCCTTCTAAGCTGGGGTTTAGAAAGAGGTTTAGTGGAAAGGGCATGGCATTCAAAGGACCTGGGTTCTAATCCCCGTTCCTCCACTTGTCGGCTGTTTGACCTTGGACGAGTCACTTAACCTTTCTGGGTCTCAGTCACCTCGTCTGAAAAATGGTGATTAAATCCTACTCCTTCCTACTTAGACTGTCAACCGACCAGATTATCTTGTTTCTACCCCAGCACTTAGTACAGTGCTTGGCACATAGTAAACACTCGACCACTCTAATGGGAAGTTACCATTCTATAGAGCCACTTCTCCCTCCTTTTTCCTTTAACTTCCTCTGATTTCACTGTGAATATTTCTTTCTCTCCCATTAGAACAGGAACATGAGCTTCTTCTCAAGTGCCTAGCACAGTGCACTGCATTTAGTAGGTGCTCAATAAATACCAGTACTCCTAATACTCCTCTAAAGCCCTTGAACTTGGGCAACATATCTAAGAACCCGGAAGGCGAAGCATCCAATTGGTCTCTGAGCATATTTCTACTGTGGAGAACAGTGACAGCCCACCTGGTTTCAAGTATTCCAGGGCCAGACAGGTGTTTACGTACCCATGCAATTCTCCAAGGGGATATCAGTGTCTATCCGGATATCGTCGATGGCGATCTCTCCCGAATGGCCCTTGCCTACGACTCCCTCGAATGCAATCTAGGAAGCAAGCAGAACGAATGCCAGGGTGAGCTTAGGCTTCTGTACCCAAACAACCAAACAGTTCCAAGCTTCCTATGGAGCCCCGGCGCACGAGTGAGGTTTTTGCACCTGGTTCACATCTGCAGGCCACATGGTAAAGAACTTGGAATCTTAATTGGAAAAGAATTTGTTCAACTCAAATACGTACTTAAGGGAATAAGAAAAACAAGGTGACTGATTTTGATGTCCGGCGACTAGGACCTGCTTAGTAAAAGAAGAGTAAGTGTGTCATGGAAAAGAAAAGGGAAGATGAACCAGAGCTAGTTTCCTCATAAATCATACATAAATCAAGTTGGGCGCTGGAAGCTCATTTGCAAGTTAAGTCTCTTCTAGTCAGAGAAAAGGAATGGACCAGGGGAATATGTGAATGTGGAGCACAGTCTGCTTTGCTTCGGGGAGATTTTCCTCCTGGTTGTACCACTTCTACCAGGTGGAAAACACCCTCCAAAGCACCCCAGAGACGAGCGCTCTCGCTCGCTTTCTCTCCCTCCACAGGTTCTCCGCAAACTAGCACATGTCCTCTGGCAAGCCAAGAAAGCAGTTGGCTGCCATACCGACCATCTGTTGCTGCTCCTTGGCTGGGAAGGAGAAGGTTAATCCTTTGAATGGTCCTTCGTCATTTAGTCCACACTGTGTCTACTTTTGTCTGACTTTCGGCTAGAGTCACTTATGCTACCTTGGGCCTCAGTTTCCCACTCTGTGGAATGGAGCCTGAGAAAGGGCTGATTAAGTTACTGCAGGCTTGGGGACATGTTCACACATGTGCACGTGTATACACACACACACACACACACACACACACACACACATAAACACCACATACCGCCCCTCCCGCCCCCCCCAACCCCATGGCTTCCACTCTCCTTCCCGACAATTGTCTTCATTAAGCCACAGCAGAATGGGCCGTTTGGGTTTCTTCCTCAAAACCTTAAGAATGAGGCGTCTATTCTGCTCTGTGAATGGAAGTTTTGTTTGTGTTTATTTCACGGGCTTTTGTGCCTCCTTTGTCAGACTACCTGAAGATAATCTAAAATAAAATGGAGAGGAAAATACATTTGTTGGAGAAGATCTCATCGATATGAAAGGCAATAGGGGGAACAAAGAACAAGTCTGGGTGTACCGATAGGCACATTCTGAATAACAAATAAGAGTGTCATTTGGTTACCACGGCAACACGCGAAACACAATGAAAACAGCGGCGCTTAACAGCGTTCCCTAATGATGAATGGGCACGGCCCTTTGAAACGTTGAAATAAGGATCGCAAAAATTCCCTCAGATCTCCACACACAAATCTGCCTTTATCACCTCACCTGATACTCCATCTCATTACTGGGCAGGATGATCCGTCCTTGTCTCCACTGGCTGCCTTGGTCGTCCCGGACAATCCACAGGAGTTTATTCTCCTGGCTCGTCTCCCTCACCACCTGCAGGGTGGTTCCACTCCCACCTGTGGCGCGGTACTGGAATTCCATGCAGAGGGGGAGTCTGGGCAAGTGGAGCGGGGGGCTGACGAGCCGGCCGGACTGACTCTCTCTCCTTCCACCGCTCTGCAGCTTCAAATAATGGTTGCCGTCTGCCAGAAACAAACCCGGACCCCAGATCTCACGTTAGCGTTTGTCCCGACCCTGGTTTTCAGTTCCGGAGCCAGTCAAACAGGGCAGGGGGTGGACAGAGGGGAGGGAGAGAAGAAGGGCCGGGGCGGAGGGTGGGTGACCTGCCTTTCCCCAGGCAACATCTTGCAGGACAACGGTGGTTATTAAATCAGAAATTATCATCCTCCCCCTACCTACCCCAAGACCGTCTGTTCTTCTAGCCTTGACCAGCTTGTTGGACTCTGACCTTTCATGTTGTTTTGTATTTATATTATTTCATCATTCCTAACTGTGTCTGTCACCAAACCCTTCCCCACCTTCTTTTTAGACTCTGAGCCCCTGGCAAGTTGGGGGGCTATGTCTAATTCCCCCTAACTCTTCCCAGTGTTTAGTGCGGTGCTCTGCACTCAGTAAGTGATGAATAAATCCTACCACTATAACTCCTACTACCTGCAGAAGGTAATCTTGGCAGTAGTTCTGTCCAAACGAAACCCATCGGATCGACCCCACATCCACAAAACGTTGTCGTATCTCACTGAAGACAATCGGGAACAATGTACGGTGCTCTGCTCACAGTAAGCACTCGATAAATAATGCCACTGATCGATTGCTTGACAGAGTATATCGACAACCATGTTTATCTCCCACCCACTTCCTCAGCAAGTCCAGGGAGCCGGGCCCTCGGTTGCCTCATGTGGAGATGCAGACCACCCGCGGCTCCATCGATAACAATAACCCCATCATTATTACTAATGAGCACTGGGGGTTGGGAGCTCTAGACTGAGCTTCCTGAGGTTCACGCAGAATAAAAATATCCTAGAAAATTAGGGATTTTCCTTTCCAAATGTTTTTTTGGAGAATGGCTTTAATTGCTGTTTGATTCCAAATAGAAACCAAATACCAAGTAGGATCTCGCATTCCAAATACTGTGGGAGGCTACGTCACCCAGACCGGCTAAGAAACGGGTGCTGGCGGTTCTCTGCAACCGGCAAATCCCAACTCGCGGGGCATCTGACTGACTGTACAAAGGGCACACTGATGGGTGGGAACGGATGTAACTCAATGGTGTGGCTTAGTGGATAGAGCACTGGCCTGGGACTCAGAAGGACCTGGGTTCTAATCCTAGCTCCCCCACATATCTGCTGTGTGACCTTGGGCAAGTCACTTCACTTCTCTGGGCCTCAGTTACCTCATCTGTAAAATGGGGATTAAGAGTGCGAGCCCCAAATGGGACAGAGGTTGTGTCCAACTTAATTTCCTTATATCCACCCCAGTGCTTAGTATGGTGTCTGGCCCATAGTAAGCATTTAACAAATACCATCAATATTATTATTATTACTACTACTACTATAATAAGCATACCAACGCTCAGGCTATTAGGATTATTGTGTTGCTGCCCTCATTAAACACTCCCAATACAATAAGCGTACCAGTACTGGAACTATTAGCACTATTGCGTGGCTACCCTCACTTCCTACATCAGCTCTTGTCCACCCAAAGAATCAGGGGATAGAGATGAAGCGGTCGTTAGGATGGACTGCCCCCATATTTAAAATGGTGGTATTTGTTAAGCGCTTACTATGTGCAAAGCACTGTTCTAAGCGCTGGGGGATACAAGGTAATCAGTTGTCCCACGTGGGGCTCACGGTTTTAATCCCCATTTTACAGATGAGGTAACTGAGGCACAGAGAAGTTAAGTGACTTGCCCCAAGTCACACAGCTGGCAAGTGGCGGAGCCGGGATTCGAACCCATGAACTCTGACTCCCAAGCCCGTGCTCTTTCCACTGTACCACGCTGCTTCTCTGTACCACGCTGCTTCTCTGTGGTCCAGTGTATTCCGGTGTTAGTCACTGACCCTTCGCCTTTGAAAACGTGCTAAGCAGCTGTGGGGAAGAGGGAACTGGACCTCTAACAAGCACATAATAGGAGTTCAATAAATGCCTTTGATCGACTGATTGATTGATAGACTGCTCCTAGGGAGAGCTCAAGTTCACATCTTCTTTCTGGGGTTCATGTCCAGCCTCTCTGACCAACTGATTTTTCAGAGCCCGTCAAAGGGCGGGGACTGTCTCTATCTGTTACCGATTTATACATTCCAAGCGCTTAGTACTGTGCTCTGCACATAGTAAGCGCTCAAAAAATACTATCGAATGAAAGATGGCAGCCCGGTATCCTAGCCACTTAATGGTAAGTGGGGGCAATGGCAAGGAGGCTGCTAAAAAAGACAACACCGATCCTGGGGCGGAGCAGCAGGCTTAAGTCTAACTGTCCCTGAAAGGGTAATACCCCCACTGCTCTAATAATAATAATAATAACAAAAGGCCATTAATTGATAACATGGTTACCATCTTGTAAAATTCTGCAATTCATTCAATCGTATTTATTGAGCTCTATGTGCAGAGCACTCTACTAAGCGCTTGGAAACTGGCACTTCAAGACTAAGCCCCCATTTCCTCTTCTCTCACTTCCTTCTGCGTGATCTTTGCATTTGGAGCTGCTCCCTTTATTCACTTATGTACATACCCGAAATGTATTTATTCATCTCAGTGTCTGTCTCCCCCTCTAGACTGGAAATGTGTCTACCAACTCTGTTATACTGTTCTTTCCCAAGCACTTAGTACAGTGCTCTCCACAGGGTGGGCACTCAATAAATATGACCAATGGAACGATTGCGGGTGGCTTCCAGCAAAGGGAGCGGCACTGAAAGGGAATGGATTCGGGGACTAAAATGCCGTGGAAGGTAGACCTAGAGCCACTTTTGAGGCACTGCGCCGGATCCTCGCCGTCGCCCCTGAGCCGGAGGAGATGATCACAGGGGAGTGGTTCAGATGGTCAGAGAGGTCACTTAAAGGACAGGTCTGCCCGGGCGTCGTAGCCCCATGCACGGCTCTGCCTCTGAAGGAGGCTCTGTTAGCAGGTTACCTGAAGATTTACGTCTGCATCTGGATTCAGTTGAACGAGAGCAGCGGGAACGTGTGACTACTGCTAGCCACACAGGAATGGAATTGATTGTATCTGCACCTTACCAAATCTCAAAATAAATCATCAGTCTCACCCTCCTGGCTATTGGAAACCCAAACACACCATCTGTCCAGCACATACATCGCCTGGCTAGCGTCCTGCCCTCCTACTGGCGCAGCCATCTGAAAGAACATTTAGTGCCACAGAAGAGGTAGCCTCGCCCTGCAGGTCACGCTTAGAACATGAGTCAGGCCTCATTTGGTCTCTCAAGGTCAATCGACTTGGCTCCGATCCCCAAATTAGCATCCAGAGAAGGTAAACATTAACTCTGAACAATTCCAGCAGTGCGTCCCCAGGGCTCCCCGATACCCTGACTCATGGAGTGTGAACAGCCCTTGGTCCCAGGGGCTTTTGGGGGTCTTCCTTCCCCCCAAACCCTCGCTTCTCACTGAGCCTCCGCACATCTCCACTTTCCTGTCTCTCTGACTCTCTCATCATCACAGACCTCCGTCCACCACTTTTCAGGGTAAGTAAGATCATCCAATCGCTTCTGCTGTCTTTCCTGCAAAGCCAGTGATTTTTTGTTGTCGTTCTATAGTAGATCAACAGCTCCAACGACAGCCTCCCTACCTTCCACAGCTTCTACCGCTGCACTTTGCTTAATTAATATATTAAGGTATTTGTTAAGTGCTTTCGATGTGCCAGGTACTGTACTAAACCCTGAGGTAGATACAGCGAGTGGGGATGGATACAGTCCCTGTCCCACGTGGGGCTCGCAGTCTCAATCCCCATTTTCCAGATGAGGTAACTGAGGGATAGAGAAGTGAAGTGACTTGCCCAAGGTCACTCAGCAGACAAGTGACAGAGCTGGAATTAGAACTCAAGACCTTCTGACTCCCAAGCCCGTGCTCTATCTACTACGCCATGCTGCTTCTCTAATATATAGTCCATCGCTTTCAAAGCAGCAGCAAACTGAATTTTAAGGGCTGTACCCTGGTCTTTCCTAGTCTCTGATTCAAAGGTAACTCCATCCACCCGAAATCTAGTCTTCAACTGCCCGCCTCGTCTCCCATCAGAATCAAATCAATCAAAAAATCAACCCCACCCACAAATTACTTTTACAATTACTTTTCTTGCCTTGCTTGCAAACTTCCCACCCCCCACACCCACCTACATCCACCTACACTCTCACAAACACGACAAAATCTTCTGGCGTAATTCCCTTGATGGCTCACTGACGCTAACTTTCAGTTTGGTGGAATTTAACCAGAAGCTCAACCTGCTGCTCGCTGATCAAAATCAACCTCTAGCAGAGGAATCAAAGAGCTTATTGCTCACACCCCACAGACCATATGTAAAGCACCTATAAGGTTCACCTGCAAAACTGCAGAATGTAAAACTCCCAGATGCACTTAGGATCTGAACTCCTAGCAAAGGTTTTGACTCTTCTGACCTCTAAACAGATGACCTCCTTACCAAATGTGTACATCCTTCCATAACGAAACACCATTCTGAACAGCTCCATCTTGGATCCCTAGACTATGCCCAACTTAATTACCTTGTTCCAACCCCCACACACAGTACAATCAATCAGCCAGTGGTATTTATTGAGCACTCACTGTGTGCAAAGCATGGTACCAAGCCCTTGGAAGAGTAAAATACAACTGAATCGGCAGACATGTTCCCTGCCTGCAATAAGTTTATAGTCTAGAGGAGGAGACAGATATTAGCGGTGCTTGGCACAAAATGAACACTTAAAAAATACCACAATTATTATTATTATTATTACTATATCTTCTCCTTTCTTGATCTGAAGTAATCCAAAAGGGAACATTCATTCTGCCACAGCTTAGAAATGTATCTCGGCTACCATACATGGGATCCTTAATGTTCACTTCCAAGGAACTTGTCTTAAGCCCCTTGAGGACCTTGGATAACCCAAATGAGTTGAATGGGGCGTCAATCTTCTTGCCATTCAATCAACAAATGGTATCTAATGAGCACTTACTGTGTGCTGAGCACTCTGCTAGGTGCTTGGGAAAGAACCATGTGGTAGAGTTGTTTTCTTTTTCATGGTATTTGTTAAGCACTTACTATGTTCCAGGTACTGTACTAAGTGCTGTGGTAAATTTTTTTTATAAGTGCTTACTATATGTCAAACACTGTTCTAAACACTGGGGTAGGTACAAGTTGATTAGGTTGGACACAGTCCCTGACCCTTAAGGGGCTCACGGTCTAAGTAGGAGAGGGAATAGGTACTTAATTCCCTTTTTACAGTTGAGGGAACTGAGGCACAGAGAAGTGATGTGATTTGACCAAGGTCACAACAGGCAACTGGCAGAACTGGGATTAGAACCCAGGTCCTCTGACTCCCAGGCCCGAGCTTTTTCCACTAGGCCATGCCAGCTCACAGTTCCCATATTGGTTCCTGCTCTGTCCCTTAGAAGTTCCTGAGTTGGTGCACTGTCTCTTTTAGAATGTGGGCATATCCAGCGCAAAAAATACCACCTCACTGTTTATTCAATCCAGCACTCAATTCATTGTGTGTGCTCAATAACGGACGATAACTGGAAAACACATTCCCCCAAACTCCATGTGGTCTAGTGAAAGAGCACAGGATTGGAAGTCTGGAGAACTAGGCTTGAGTCCCAGCTCTGCCCCTAGTAGAATGAAGGTTCCACAGCTCTCCACACATTCCAATCCCCCCAAAAATCCCACCTCTTCCTCCTCCTCCTCCTCCAACAAGTTTACCCTGATTAATTTCCCACCACCCTGAGCCATATCTTCCCTTCAGCCAATTGTAGCACTTACAAATTTATTAACACCCTCCTTAGCACTCATGTAAAGATGTTTCCTCTTTTCTTTTTTGAGCTCTCTTGTTCTATAGGTTTTTATATTTGTCTCCCCCATTAAGGAGCGTAAGCTCCTTGTGGGGAGGGAACGTGTCACCCATGCACCTCCTAATTTGAGGTTTTAACAATGACAATGGCAATAATTGTGCTTTTTGTTAAGTACCTACTGTGTTCCAAGCACAGTATTTAGCACTGGGGTAGATACAAAAAATCAGGTCAGGCAGTTCCCTGTCTCATATGGGGTTCTCTGTCTAGGTAGGTCAGAATAGGAATTTTATACCCATTTTAAAGATGAGGAAACTGAGGCACAGAGAAGTTAAATAACTCGCCTGAGGTCACATAGCAGACAAGTGACAGATTTGGGATTAGAACCCAGATCTTCTGGCTCTCGGGCCTGAGTTCTTTAAGCTCTCCATGCTCAATTTCCTCATCTATGAAATTGGGGATAAGATATCTGCTCTTCCTACCACCCTATGTGGGACAAGGACTCTGATCGGACTTTCTTAGATCTAACGCAGTGCCTACCACAGAGGTTGGCACATAGTATTGTTATATTGTGTTTTCCCAAGTGCTTAGTACAGTGCTCTGCACACAGTACTAATTCTCTTTCCCTCTTCAAAACCCTACTTAGAGCTCACCTCCTCCAAGAGGCCTTCCCAGACTGAGCTCCCCCTTTTACCTCTGCTCCCCCTCTACCCCCCCTTCACCTCCCCCCCAGCTAAGTCCTCTTTTCCCCCCTTTCCCTCTGCTCCTCCCCCTCTCCCTTCCCCTCCCCTCAGCACTGTACTCATCCGCTCAACTGTATATATTTTCATTACCCTATTTATTTTGTTAATGAGATGTACATCACCTTGATTCTATTTATTTGCTATTGTTTTAATGAGATGTTCATCCCCTTGAATCTATTTATTGCTATTGCTTTTGTCTGTCCGTCTCCCCCAATTAGACCGTAAGCCCGTCAAAGGGCAGGGACTGTCTCTACCTGTTATCGATTTGTACATTCCAAGCGCTTAGTACAGTGCTCTGCACATAGTAAGTGCTCAATAAATACTATTGAATGAATGAACAGTAAGCACTCAATAAATAGAGTGACTGACTGACATAGTAAGCATTTAATAATTAATTGTGATATTGGTTAATCACTTACTTGGTACCCAGTGCTGGATTAAGTATTGCGGTACAAATCACTGAGGTCAGACAGTCCCTGACTCAACCAGGCTTTAGATTCTAAGTAGTAATAACAATAATGATTGTGGTACTTGCTGAGCACTTTACCATGTGCCAGGCACTGTACTTAGCACTTACAAGATAATCAGGTTGGACACAGTCCATGTCCCACGTGGGGCTCACTGTCTTAATCTGCATTTTGCAGATGAGGTAACTGAGGTACAAAGAAGCTAAGTGACTAGCCCAAGGTCATACAGCAGACAAGTGGCAGAGCTGGGATTAGAACCCAAGTCCTCTGACTCTCAATCTCATTCTCTTTCCACTAGGTCATGCTGCTTCAGGCTTGAGTACCAGCCTGAACAAAAGTCACCCAAGAGATAGTCATCCTTCCACTTTCTTGCTCTGTGATTTTCACCGAGCCGTAAAAGAGGCTGCCTGGATCTAAGAAGCAGAGACCCCTTCTGCAGGGTGACCCGGTTATGCCCGTTGGCCTCCGGAACGGGAGCTCATCTCTGATCTCTTTTCTGATCTCGCCGAGGCCAGGAGTCTGACCTCATCAGAAGCATCGTAAACTTCCTCCCGGGAGCTGAGGTGGAGCTCTGCTCCGGCATGGGGAGCTGAACAAAGTCTACAGGAAAAGCCCACGAGTCCCCTCCGAGGGACCCGGCCGAGAGAGCTGCAGTTACCATTACCCCTCCGAGAGCGGGAAAACAGCTGGATCCGCGATGGGTTTCTGGGGAGTTTTGGAGACGGGAGGATGCGCTGTCCTTACCGGCAGGAGTCACTGAACCTCTAATGGGTGTGTGGGGAGGGTTGGGGGGTGGGGGACCCGGGACGGGAAGGAGAATTCAAGAGGATGCTGGAAAGGAAAATCTCTGCTGCTAACCACAAGGGCTAAAAAAAGAAATTGGGATCGGCCCGGAGCATATTTGGAAAACAGAGTAGTGGAATGAAATCAGTGGGTGTCTTGTCAGCCTCAAGCAGCCCTTACGGGTGCCAAAAGAACAGAAATAATTGTATGCTTAAAGAGAAAATAAAACACACACACTCTAAAACAGAAAATATCTAAGGAATTTGGGTTGTTTCTACAGACACTTCTAATCAACTGTCCTCTAGATGCTATTTCAAAATGGCTATTTCCGTTCTCTCCGTTATTGTTTTTCTCTATTTTTCTGCTTCCTCCTCTCCCTCTCTCTATCATTTGACTCAAGGAGGGTGGCTCTCTTCAAATTTAATCATTTTTGTTTTTCTATCTAATAAAGGGGGATGGTGAAACATGGCCCCCGGCCCTCAAAGGATATTTCAATTCCTTCTTTTGCGAAATGGCATCGCGCTTGGTAACACCGACAAACTTCAAGGCTGGGTTTAGAGGTTGCCAGCAACTCTGAACCCCATTAGCATTTGCCCTGCCCCTAAACTAAGCACAGCTGTTTCCTTTCTCCCAACTGCTTACCCTCAGGGCCTGATTTTGCTGAAGAAAAGACCACCCTGAACAGAAGGGCTTTTTTCCATCATTTCTTGCTTGAGGCCTGACGGTGAGCTTCATAAGGAAAAGTCAAATTCAGGGGCGATCAGAAAATCATCAGAGGGAAGGAGGCGTGAACACGTGAACAATACAGCTATTTTGTTTCCCATTTAGCAGGTTAGAAGAGGGTATTTCTAACCTCCAGGGATTTCTTTTAAGGGATGGGAAAGGAAAAGGAGCTATGTTCTATCTAAAAGGCGAGAGCAAAATGAGACTTCATGGTAGCTATGGTATTTGTTCCATGCTTACTACGTGTCAAGCACTGTTCTAAGCGCTGAGGTAGACACTAAGTAATCAGGTTTTGGGTTTTTTAAAAAAAATGATACTTGTTAATTGCTTCCTATCTGCCAGGCACTGTATTAAATGCTGTGGTAGATACAAAAGATAATCAGGTTAGTATCTTCTAGACTCGTTCTTCTGCTGTCCCTTCCATACAACAAATGTTGGCTTCTCGCCCAACCTGGACTGCCTCAGCAATCAACTAGGAGAAGTCAAAGCCTGAATGATTGAGTGAATCAATCATTCAATCAATCAATCACTGGCATTTCTTGAGTGCTTACTGTGTGCAGAGCATTGTATTAAGTGCTCAGGAAAACACAAACCTCCCAAGCCCCAGCTAGAAGTTGATTTGCCTGGAGTGCTACAAGTGAGAAAAATGAAAGCAAGAGGAGAAACGGGAGATGGAAAAGGGGAGTGGAGAACGTGGGGAGTAGTAATAATAATAATAATAATAATGGTATTTGTTAAGTGCTTACTATGTGCCAAGCACTACAGCAGTTATATTTGTTGAGCACCCACTGGGTGCCATGCATTTCATTAAGCATTTGGGAAGACATGGTAGGGGTGTGAGACAAGTTCCTTGCCCACAAGGAGCTGAAAGTCCAAAGGGGGAGAGGAGGATGAGAAGCAGTAGCGGGCTGGGGAGAGAAAGCAGCCAGATTCAATGTCTGCTGAGAATAGCTCCTCGCTTCTGCAGGTTTAGTTGAGATGCAGCAGACAGAGAAACTGTTCAGGAAAAAGAGATGGGGGTACTGCTCTTGGAAAGACGAGTGAGGCTCTGAATAAGAACGACCAGAAAAACCTCACCAAAGCCTCCACGCTCCAGGCTTTCCCTTCTTCCTTTTGCAAGCCAGCCCAAATTTCTGCCAAATTACCCTCAACCTCCCCCAGTTCCCTCATTGCCCCTCTTTCCCTCTCCTAACCCAGTTTTGCTTGCGTTACTTTAAGACGGCCAATTAATTGGAGAAAATCTCATGGGGCAGGAATGAAATGAAAAATCCAGACTGGTTTATAAAAATAAGAATGTTTTCCTCCTTGCACAAGCCTTATTATATTAATTAAACATTATTACAGCAAACAAGATAGGGGGAAGGTTGCTAAGACTGGGACAGGGGTAAGTGTTTTCTCCTGTTGCCTGAGGCCCTGGTTATCATCAGATATTCATCTTTCAAAACACTCAAATGCTGAAGAGATAAACACTTGAAATATGAAATAGTTTTTTTTCTCCAGGGCAGGGCAGGCCAGGCCAAGTCCTGGGATTTCACTGCAAAGCATGCCCAGGATCCATTTGGTACCCCCACAACAGCACCGGGTTTGGGAGAATTACCCTTCAAAAGGGCAGAGTGTCTGCTGGGTGGTGAGGTATTTACTGAGAGCATCCTGTGGGCAGAGCACTGTACGGGGCACTTGGGGCCAAACAGTCAGAGCGGAAGACACACCGGTGCCCTTAGTCATCTTTCATTTTCAGAGACACTAACAGAACTACGTACATGCAACGCCATGCTGTGATGGACTCGCTGATTCTCCAACGGCTGTGGACGTTGCAATTTATAATTTATTCTCCCTCTCTCCAGCTCCTTCCCAGTCACAATGAGCAGGTCTATGTTTGTAGTTCTATGCCTATTCTCAAACTCCCATATGCACAACAATGCAATTGATCCCGTTAGATACCACCAACCCCTCCAAAATTTTGACAGCTATTGGACGCCCCTCATCCCGTTCCCACGTCCCTCTCCTGGCTTACCAGGCAGCGAACCACTGTTTGGGCTGGAGCTTGCGGGCCAGGGGCTCCTGAATGAGGTCTCCCGGTCATACATCCAACTACAGGCCTCGTCGATGACATCAAAGTTGCAGTTGAATCCCGCAGGGACGTGCACTTCTTTAAGGGGGAGAGAACAGAGACAAAACAGCAAAATGAAATGGGGCTCAGAGTGACATCAGTTTGGCTCAGAGGAAAGAGCACAGGCTGGAGAGTCAGAGGCCATGGGTTCAAATCCTGGCCCTGCCGCTTGTCAGCTGGGTGACTTTGGGCAAGTCACTTAACTTCTCTGTGCCTCAGTTACCTCATCTGGAAAATGGGCATTAAGACTGTGAGCCCCACGTGGGACAACCTGATCACCTTGTATCCTCCCCAGGGCTTAGAAGAGTGCTTTCCACATAGTAAGCGCTAAACAAATGCCATCATTATTATTTTTATTATTATCAGTTAGTGGAATTTAATGAACCCATACAGTACACAGAGCGAGGTAGTAAGCGCTCACTTAACTTCACTGTGCCTCAGTTTCCCCATCTGGAAAATGGTGATTAAATACCTGTTCTCCCTCCTGTCTACACTGGGACCCCGACGAGGGACAAGAACTGCGATCAATGTGATTATCTCATATGTATCCCATCACTTAGTGAAGTGCTTGGTACATCGCAAGGGCTTAACAAATACCCCAGTTATTATTATCAATTATTACGGACCACCGGTGGCATTTTAACAACTGGCCTGCCCTAAGGATCAAGGAGATGGAGGTATTTCCCTGGCTTATTTGTTTAACTCTTCATTAAGCAATTTTTTTATGTCAATCAGTCGAAGGTATTTATTGAGCAGTTACTGTAACCCGAGCGCCGTACTAAGCGCTTGGGAAAGTACAATACAATAGAGGTGGTAGATGCTTCATGACCGTCGCCCACTCCCTAGCTCAGCCTGCCATTCCACCCGATCTCGGTCCCGGATGCCTCGGCCCTGTCAGGAGTTTCCTTCATCAGCAAATAAGAGAGAGGGTACCACGCATGGGCTGTCAGCTTCTAATCAGCTCCTTCTATCTCCCTCTCAAAGCAGAAAAATGCTAAAAAAACTCATTTGAACAGTAAAGAAGAATGTCTCCCAAATGCTCCAGATGCAGTCTGACTCCCCAAAAATAGTATTAGCTCTACTTCTGCCAACCTCGCTCTTGCACATGATGGAATAGGCCATTGGCCCAGAAGTGAGCAGTGAGGAATAAGTGATCTCGATGAACGAGTGAATGGTAAAGTTAAAGTTTGACTTATCGGGGGATCGATCTTACTGCAGAAGAACTTGGCCAGCCTGTCCCTGCGGGGAAGGGTGACTTGGCACAATGAGGTAAATGCACATCGCAGAACAAAAAACACAGTGGTCAGAAAATGGTTGCCATCATTGATAGGGGAGTGACGGATGACCCGGCAGCAGGGCTGAGGGCCAGATCTTCTCTGGCTGCAGAAATTAAAGCCATGTGGCCCCAAGTTCTAAAGCAAAGGAAACTAAAGGGAAAACGGGAAGGATCCCAGAGGATCGGTGGGAGAGCATGAACCAAAAAGGAAGCTCTTGTCTGGGCCAGTGCAGTTGCTGGTGAAAATGAGGCAAGGCATCACGTGGGGCTGAGAGTGGGGAGGAAATGGAGGGAAGGAAGTCAGAGGGACGAAGGGATGCTACCAGGCCCTTGCAGGAAGACAGTAATTGGTGAGTGGGGTGCAAGCTGACCACGCTTGCTTAAAAAAATCTTCTGCCTCAGGAGGAGGGATGGGAGAGCTCTTACCAGAGGAAAGGTTCACCCTCACCCGCAACGACCACACTGCGACTCTCTTGGCTTTAGTCTCCAAAGGACGGATGCCGTGCGTCCCAACCCCTACCCCACGTCCAGGTCGGTCAGGGAATGCGAGTCGGGGAGGGACACGTGGAAGCGATCAGGGAACATAACCTGGAAGCTTGGAAAAGGCCATCCTTTCCTCCACCTCCTTACAACCCCCTGTTCGTTTCAGAATGTGCTTTTGGCTTTCAAAACGTAAAGCAATTCAAAGAGCATCATTTTCCCTCCAATGTTTTCAGGTATACAATAGCTAAAGAACCACAAAACTTCGGACCAGACATTTTGTGGAGAGGAAAGGCAACTTCCATGTGAACGAACCAGTTAGAGAGCAGTGAAACTAGATTAATCACAGTCCTCTGAAAGTTGGCTATCAGGCTCCTGAAACCTCCTCTTGACAGTCATTTGGAAAAAAAAAACTCCTGCTCAAAACAGTCTAACTCTATTCATCCAATACAGTATATCAATTCACAATGCTTTTCTCTTTTAGCTAGAAAGTTATCCCAAACATATCCTGGAAGGTCTTTTACATTCCCTCTCTCCTCCCCTCCCCGCCCCCGCCACCCTCTTCCTTCAATAAAGTAAGAGCCTCAAGTTCATTAAAATGTCAGAACCCTGGATTAAACTAATTCTGACCAATCGGTTTTTCCCTAGATCATAAACAAAAGTACATTCCCTAAAGCATGTGCATTAAATTATCATTTTCAGTCACACAGCTTCAGCATTTATTTCTGGCTTTCCTCCCAACTCTCTCTGTTGATTTAGTTTGGATTCTTTTTTTAAATTTTTTATTATTTTTTTTGGAGAGGTCCAATGCGAGCCGTGTGGTATCTATTGCGACCGAAGTCTGAGCTAGCAGAATTGGTGGATTTCACAATCCTCCTACTGAGCTCGCCTTACATTTTTATATTTCTCTCACTTCGCAGGTCCCTATTCCAATCTTCCCTCATTCCATCTAATGAACATTTAGTAATGATCAGTAATTTACTGTAAATTGAGGCTGCCAGGCTCTAATTTCTCGCCAAAAACACCAGATGTTTCAAAATTCGTGGTTTATTAGGAATGTCCTCAAGCTTAGTGACCCTAACTGTATGATTTAAAATGTGTCTCATGTGTGAGTTCTGCCAATTATTGTCTATCGAACATAGACAGCCTTCTGAGATTCAAAAACAGACATCAATTTCCCATTGAAAGCTACTGATCCGAGGCTATACTCTCCTTCCTTGTTTTCCGAGGCAAAGTTGCGGTGCTTCCCTCTCCAAACCCACACTTTCGCCCACTCCCATTCTATACGTAGAGGAAATCCCACATCTCTCCAGTGACCGCTCGCCCCAGTCTCCCGAGGAGACGTATTGTAGCTATTATATGCTTTCGTATGTCTGGAAGGAAAACCATTTGGGATGTTTGTGAAATTGGAGAGGGAAAACGGCATTGCTTCAAGCAAATAAATAGCAATATTTAAGCCCGAGCTCCCGGTCCAAGGGGTCTTAAGTGCTCACCATAGTCAAAGCAGCTCTCGCCACATTCTGTGGTCTCGTCCTCAGTGGGGAACTGAGTGGTGGTCTCCTCGTTCTTCACCGTTGGCTTCAGTGTCTCTGCAGTGGGCTTCACATCTGCACAAGGCAAGGCACGCAGAGAGGATTGATGATTGCTCATAACCAGCTGTTTCCCAAAGCCAGACAAAATAGTTCCCATTTCACCATGGATTTTTACAGGGATAGCTCATGTCTCCGCAGATTATGAACATGTTTTACTCTTTTTTTTCCCCTTGTTTTATGCCTCTGCTATTTGCCCTCTAGGCCAACTTGGATGTCTGGGAATTGGTGTTTATCCTCTCTCTACCCTTAGATTGTAAGCTTCTCAAGATCAGGTACCTGAATCTTCCTTTGTAGCTTGCCAGAAAACAGAGCCTGGTGAAGGCTCACAGGAATCTGTGCACAATACCATCTGTTGAGAAACACGACGGCCTAGTGGAAAGAGCACAAGCCTGGGTATCAGAGGACCTGGCTTCTAATCCCGGCTCTCCACTTATCTGCTGGGCAACTTTGGGCAAGTTCCTTAACTTCTTTGTACCTAAGTTTCCTCCTCTCTAAAATGGGGATCCAATACCTGTTCTCCTTCCTACTCAGACATTGAGCCCCATGTGGGACAGGCACTATGTTCGATATGATTAACTTGTAGCTACCCTAGCTCAGAACAGCCCTTGACACAGAGTAAACACTTAACAAAACCAAAATTGTTCTTATTAATTATAATACTAAATGTGGTATTTGTGAAATGCTTACAGTGTGTCAAGCTTTTATTAAGCACTGGGATCGATACAAGAGAGTTAGGTCCCACTCAGGCTCACACTCTAGGTAGAAGGGATAACGGGCACTGAATCCCCATTTTGCAGATGAGGGAAAGGAGGCACAGGTGAGATTAGAACCCAGGTTCTCTGACACCCAAGACTTGTGCTTTTTCCATAATTATTATTAACAGAAGTCAGTGATCCTGGGTACTATTAGCGGAACTAGTGTCTAAGATGGAAATAATAATGGAGGATGAGGAAATACATCGATGAAGAACCTCCTTTTAAACTCACTGTCCACCCTCCAAAGTCATAACCCTTACGATGACTTAATTACCATTACAAATACCGAAGCCACAAACAGACCTAGAGGGCCCCTGACATGAACTGAATCGGTCTGACAGGGTCTAGTTTTTAATCCCAGAAATATAGGGCCCAGACTGTTATTTTACAGAGGATCATCTCCATCAGTCTCTTCACCCCATCTGCAGACTGCGAATGTATAATAATGCCCTGGGTTGAGAAAGGATGTTTGCTGCCCGCAGGAAAAAATGAGCTGCTCAGAACCGCATCTTTGAATGCAAGTAGTGCGGGAGGTGGAGAGCTGAGAGACTTGGCTCCTCCCATTTTTAGAAGAGAGCTTTTGCTCCATTATATGAGATTAAGCTCCTTTGTCAAACACCCTTCCGGACCCCATTTAATAAAGGGGGAAGGCAAAGGAAACGGCTAAACACGCTGAATAGCTTTTTTCACGCTCGACTTCTCCCCTTTCCATTATTAAATATCACTCATATACATTCTCATATCATCTTTTCCAGTGCCTGCCTTGTGCTCCCAGGAAATACCAAATACCCTCCGAGCTGCCCAATTTGTAAGTTCAAATTGGCTACTCGGTCATAAAACCTTAAACTCCGTTGAGATGCAGATTGCAGGCAGCAAGGCAAGAAATAATCATTAAAAACCTCCCGCACCAGGTGAAAGCAAGGTGTCAAAAAGCTCTGCGTAATTTAGAGGCAGCACAATCTTTCTTTTCTCTCAATTTTTTTTTTATCGTGATTGATACGGAGGCTGGAATCCAGGGGAAAGACAGCGGGGGGAAAGAGCCGCCTGGCAGGATAAACCGGCAGCGGGTCCAGAGAGGAGGGATGGATGGAGTGGGGGTTTGAAAGGGAAAGTGAGGAGGCACAAGATTCTCCTGCCCTCCGGGGCTGGTCCTAAACGACCAGAGGTAACTGCCCGTCAAACTGAGGAGTTGGCCGAGCAATTGAAACCAGATGTTTGCCACTTCAAAGGGGGGGAGAGCTGGCCATGGGCTAATGGGCCTCCAGCTCTGATCTTTGGAGAAGGGGCCAGGGAGGGCTTTGAAATGAGAAGCCAGCTGCTGCCTAGTCACTGGGGCAACTGGGTTGGGGGTGGGGGGCAGAGACGGGAGTGGTGGGGAGGGAGAAGATAGATGTTTACCACTGGCCAACAGCATTGCAAAAGCAGACTCCGAGGCTAGGGGCTATTAGTGCTCTCCGCCTGGTTCTGCAAATGAAGTCATCATGTGTCATTGTCAGAGGTTATATTGAAAACACATGTGGAGGAACGGGTCCACCAGGGAGCAGAGAGCTGAGGGGCAGCTGTTGAATCCCATCACCCAGGCCATAAGGGTCGCTCATGGTGTCTCTCTCCAAGTAAAATTGTTCTGTGGGCTTTCCCCCTCATCGGAGGGCAAGGAACCATGTGAAGAAACCCGGTTCACCTCTGAGGTCCCCAGTGGGAGATCGTCCTTTGAGAATTCCTCCCACAAAGACACCCCGGACGCAGCTCCGTCCCTGAAGGATTATGCCACGTGCTCCTGCAGCACTTTTCTCCTCAGGAGCTTAAACATTTAATCATCATCCTCGCAATCGCTGAATGAAGTGCCAGGCTGAGGCAATACTACCCATTTCACGGATGGAGCAACTAAGTCGCCACGGGCATTCGATCGGCCACCCAGCAGGGTGCACGGGGGCACTAGGGAGAGACGTGGAGTGGCCTCTGCTCTTAGGGTGCCCTGATGGAGTGGCAATCTGGGACTTCTTCCTTCCCCTGCCCTGCCTTTGTGCTCCTGAGTCAGGGGTGACCCTGAGTAATGTCAGGCAAGTGGCACAAGGAGAAGCTAAAGGGAAGGCGGATCCCAAAACAGAAGGGCCTCGTCTCCAAACCAGGTGACTGGAGGGGAATTCTCGATGGGCTTCACCGTCCATAGAAATCCCACGGGACTCGGATCAGAGAGATGGTCCAGCTGAGGGCTCCCCTGGAGCTCCCGGCCGTGGGAACACTTACAAGCAAATGCCTTTGGCAGAGGAGGCTCCTAGGTGAAAGCAAAGCCCCTCTGCCGCTCACATCTGGAGGCCAGAATAAGCCTTAAGCAGATTGCTTTCTTGTTACGAGGGGTGTTATTGTTTTTTTGAAAGCCACAGGAATAGCCCCCTGGCTTCTCGATCCAGGGTCTAATTGAATTTGGGTGGGTGGGAGGCTGCTTTCCTGAGCTCCTCGTTGGATGGAAAACAAAACTATTCCCGAGAACCATTTCAAAAATGTGTTTGGAGCTCAGGAACACGTTGGACTGAGGCCACCGCCCTCCCTGGGTGACTCCGATCCAACAGTCTGCGTGGAAGGTGGAGTCTCCCAGGATTGCGGATCCCACCCTGCAGGCAAGATGAGCGTTGGCAGGCCTGATGTGTGAGAGTATTCGGCAGGAAGGCGAAAACCTGGTTCCCCAGGATTTGTGATGCCCTTCTCTGTGAAACCACAGGGACAGGGCAGAGAAATGAAAATGGGAGCTTTACCTGTCCATTCACAGCCCAGAACCTCCAGCCGCATCCCAATCCCAGCCGGGGACCACCTCTCCGGATACACGCGGACATACTGGGCGGGAACGGGGTCGAACCTTCGGACGTCGGGGGTGTCGTAGTGCATGTTTCCTTCAAACAGCTGCAGGAAAGATAGACCATATTATCCTCTTCCTAAACTGCTCTCCAACCAACCATCCAATCAGTGAGATGATTCATCAGTGGATAGTATCTACTGAGTTCAGAACCCTGTACTAAGAGTTTGGGAAAATACAGTACAATTGGCAGACACGATCTCTTTCCTCGGGAAGCTTCCAGTTAGAGAAAAGCACGGAGGCCTACTGGAAAGAGCACAGGACCAGGAGGACACAGGAGATGGGAGTTATTAATTCATTTCCTAATTAAGGTAATTTCTCATCGCCTCGGTTTCCAGCACTTAGAACAGTGCTCAGCACATAGTAAGCGCTCAACAAATGCCATCATTATTCTTTCCTCCTCTGTAAAATGGGAATTCAATAGGTGTTCACCTTCCTTCTTGGACTGTGAGCCCCAGGTGGGACGGGGACGATGTCTGACATGATTATCTTGTATCTATGCCAGCATTTAGTACAGTGCAGGGCTGAGCACATAGTAAATCCTTAACGAATACAATAATACAACAGAATACAATAAGAATAATAGTTATTCCTTCTGGTGGAAATAAGTTCCTGGGAGTCAGGGAAGCGGAGAAGCTGAGGTGGGCCTGCCAAAAGGAAGGTATCCACGCAATTCTGATGGCTGAATACTCAATCCAGGGTCACAGATCAGTATCTCTGCATTCCCTTCTCCAAATCGAGTGCCTCCTTTTGCCCAGGCTCTCAACGGACGCTTTGGTCTGGACTGTGACTTTATTGGATGGGTCATTCAGAGCACTGGAGATGGGTCTGGGAACGAGGGTTTCTTTCCCAAATGCTCAGAGCTTCGTGCTGTAGACATCAACCCCTAGTGAGGCAAACGGCCCCTTTTAAATCAAAAGAAGAATTGCAAGTGTTCAGTTGTTAACACCCTGAGTCAGCTTCCCTCCAGTCTCTCTAGCAAATTTCAGCGCTGGTTTATCCAGCTGGCCATGTTACCCAGCTTGCTGAGTTTTATCTCCAGTCCTGGGACCTCGGGTAAAAGAAAGAGGGAGAGGGAGAGAGAAAGAAAGAGAGAGAGAGAGCGCGCAAGCAAGCATGTGCCTCTATTTTACCCCATCCTATCTTTCTTTCCACTTTCCCAATCACTTCCCTCCAAATTCCCACCACTCCCTTTCAAATGAAAGGGGAGGTGACCTCTCCAAAACCTCTTTGAGTTATTCAAATGGAAAATGTTTTTTGTTCCATGGAACATAAAGCTCAAGTGCTCATCAGCAGGCTGCCTCACCTGCAGGTTTGTTCAAGAGCTTCTTTCTTCTCAAAATATTTGCCCTGTTTCTCTCACCATTTGGAAGTCATTTCTGTTTGCCTCCCCCAAGAGACTGTAGGCTCTTTGAGGGCAGGGAGCAATTTTTTCCTAATGGTATTTATTAAGCACTTACTACGTACCAGGCACTTTACTAAGTGTTGTGGTAGATACAAGCTAACCGGGTTGGACACAGTTCCTGTCCCGTATGGGGCTCACCATCTTAATCCTCAATTTGTATATGAGATAACTGAGGCACAGAGAAGTTAAGTGACTTGCCAAGATCACACAGTAGAAAAATGGTGAAACCAAGATTAGAACCCGGGTCCTCGGAATCCCAGACCCACACGCTTTCCAATAGCCCATGCTGCTTCTCAATGTGTGGCTTGCTTTGTTTGTTCTCTCCCAAGCACTTAAAACAGTAAAGCACTCTGCAGGAGCTCAGTAAATATAAATAATGATAATACTACTACTAATAAGAATAATTGACAGTATTTGTTAAGGACTCCTTATGTGCCACGCATTCTGCCAATAATAATAATTCGTGGAATTTGATAAGTGCTTACTATGTGCCAAGCACTGGGGTAGATACAATCAATCAATTGTATTTATTGAGCACTTACTGTAGGCAGAGCACTATACTAACCTCTTGAGAAAGTACAATGTTACAGAGCTGATATACACGTTCTCTGCCCACAGCGAACTTACAGTTCAATCAGATCACCTACAGTCTTTGTCCCAAATGGGGTTCACAGTCGTAGGAGGCAAGAGAATGGGTATTTCATAATAATATTGACAATAATTGTGGTGTTTGTTAAGCGTTTACTATGTGCCAAGCACGGTACTAAGTGCTACGGCAGATTCCAGATAATCGGGTTAGATCCAGTCCTATCACCCTTTGTACATACAAACTAAGGCACAGGGCAGTTAAATGACTTGCCCAAGGTCACACAGCAGGCAAGTGGCAGATCCGGGAATCCAGGTCCTCTGACTCCAAAGCCGGTCTCTGGCCACTTAATAATGTTGGTATTTGTTAAGCGCTTACTATGTACAGAGCACTGTTCTAAGCGCTGGGGTAGATACAGGGTAATCAGGTTGTCCCACTTGAGGCTCACAGTTAATCCCCATTTTACAGATGAGGTAACTGAGGCACAGAGAAGTTAAGTGACTTGCCCACAGTCACACAGCCGACAAGTGGCAGAGCCGGGATTCAAACCTATGTCCTCTGACTCCCAAGCCCGGGCCCTTTCCACTGAGCCACGCTGCTTCTCCCTCTCTGTCCCCGAGAGGCTCTGACCGCAGACAGACCCAGCTCAGTTCTCAACGTCTCAAATATGTCCCAGGAGGGATTTCCGACCAGCCACTGTGGTCAGCTTTCCTTGGCCTCGCCTGGAATAGGAGCTCTGGGCCGGGCAGGCGGCTCCGGGTTCAGGTTACTGAAGCCATGAGCCCCGCCAAGCCTACAGTGGGCAGCTTGGAATTTGTCAGCCTTGCAAAGCTTCAGGCCCTACTCAGAGAACCCAGAGAGAAACACTCAGCAAACCAAGCTGGAGCCCAGGCCAGCCCATCCCCTCTCATTCTCCGAGACCGGTCTCTTCCAAGACCTACAAGGGGGTGACCTCCCAGAAGTATTGCTTGAGGTTCAGAGTGGGCTAGGCCTTCCAGACTCCCTGAGGGCCAGGACAGGGACTCTGCAGAGGTCGGTCTTTCCCGGCTGGGGGGTGGGGGGGGGTGGTCATCTTTTTGTTGTTGTTGTTGTTGGTATTTGTTAAGGGCTTACTATGTGCAGAGCACTGTTCTAAGCGCTGGGGGAGATACAGGCTAATCAGGTTGTCCCACGTGAGGCTCACAGTGAATCCCCATTTTACAGATGAGGTAACTGAGGCCCAGAGAAGTGAAGTGACTTGCCCACAGTCACACAGCTGACAAGTGGCAGGGCCGGGAGTCGAACTCGTGACCTCTGACTCTGAAGCCCGGGCTCTTTCCGCTGAGCCACGGAAGAGATATTGCATAGTGGATAGAGCATGGGCCTGGGAGTCAGAAGGTCTTGGGTTCTAATCCCAGCTCTGCCACCTGTCTCCTGTGTGGCCTTGAACAAGTTATTTCGCTTTTCTGGGCCTCGGTAACCTCAATTTCAGAATGGGGATTAAGACTGTGAGCACTGTGCGGGACAAGGACTCTGTCTAACCTGATTTGCTTGTATTCACCCCAGCGTTTAGTACAGTGCCTGGCACACAGTAAGTGTTTAACAAATACTATAATTATTATTATTATTATTATGGTTTCCAAGGGCCAGGTCTCCCTACCCCACCGGTCTTTCTTCCACCAAATGGCTCATTAATGAGAAGAATGGTACTTGTTAAGTGCTTACTCTGTGCCGAGTCCTTACTGAGCGCTGGGATAGATACAAGATAATGAGTTTGGACACATAAGGTGACCCCATGTAGGGCTCACAGTCTAAGTGTAAGGGAGAACAGAGGTTGAATCCCCATTGTAAATACGAGGAAACTGAGGCATTGAAAAGTTAAGTTGACCCAGCACGCAGGTGACGGAGCCGGGATTGGAACCCAGGTCCTCTGACTCCCAGACCCGGGCTCTTTCCACCAGGCCACACTTATTGTCTTCGACCCCTTCACTCACAAATCCCACCCCCAGGCTGGTTGAGGTACCCCCACCCTCATTGCTCTGGAGGCCTCGTACCTTGGGCTGCAGGGTCCTCGGGTCCTTGATATACTCCCAATCCTCGCCATTCAAGCTGTAGGCCATTTTGAACTTGCGCACGAAGGCTCGGGCCTCCACGGCCGAGATGCTGTCCCCTCCTCGAGCCCCCTGGATGACCACTCCTTTGACGGTCTTGGGCACCCCCAGGTCCACCTGCAGCCACTCCTCCCCGGCCAGGGCCTGGGGGATGCGGGGGAACCAGCCGGACCGGCTGCTCACGAGGCGGGCCACGCTGGGGCTCCAAAGGTACTCCCGGGTGGAGGAGGCTGTGATCTGTGAGTCGGAGATCAGGCCCGAGAGCATCCCCAGCATGTTGGAACACGGAGAATCTGCAAGGAGGGAGAGGGCGGAGGGGGAAGGATGAGCGGAGGGAAGTCGAAACACAGGAAGACTTCAGGTTATCGGCACGACAGTGCTCCCTCGGTAACGTCCCCGGGGGTGAAACAGCGAGGTACCCAAATGCCAAGGTGCTTCCGCCAGCTGAGCTCTCGCGTCTGAGGGGCTCACAGGCAGCTAGGAGGTGTGTTGGAGCAAACGTCTTGACCCCCGGGGCCAGGTTGGGATCGCCTCCCTCTGAGTTGGAGGGTAAAGGCTGCGGGGCCCAGGCTACTCAGCCTTCTTCCCGGTGATACCCACAAGCATCCCTCCTTTCGAGCCTGCCGAGTCTGCTCAACTGTATATATTCTCATTACCCTATCTATTTTGTTAATGAAATGTACATCGCCTCGATTCTATTTAGTTGCCATTGTTTTTACGAGACGTTGTTCCCCTCGACTCTATTTATCGCCATCGTTCTCGTCCGTCCGTCTCCCCCGATTAGACCGTGAGCCCGTCAAACGGCAGGGACTGTCTCTATCTGTCGCCGACTTGTTCATTCCAAGCGCTTAGTACAGTGCTCTGCACATAGTAAGCGCTCAATAAATACTATTGAATGAATGAATGTGTCTGGGGGTGGCAAGGCAATGGCTGGAGGGAGGAAGGAGGCGGCCTCTGAGGGAGGATGCAGTGTCTGCCCCCCGCTTTGCCGGCCAAGGCCCGGGGCCCGGCTCGTGGTCCCCAGAAATGAAGTCGCCGGATGAGGCAGGTAAGATGCACCCCCGTCTCCATGCATTGAGCTGCCCCATTCCCAGAGGAGGGATCCAAAGGCTGGGGGAGATGAGGGGGGAGCTGATGCAATATGGACGCAAGCCTGGCGGGATATGGGACAGTGGAGAGCTCATTGTGGGCAGGGGACACGTCTACCAACTCTGTTACATCAAACTCTCCCAAATGCTTAGTACAGTGCTCTGCACACTGTAAGCACTCAGTAATAATAATTACGGTATTTGTTAAGTACTTACTAGATGGCAGACACTGTACTAAGCACTGGGGTAGAGAGAAGCAAATTGGATTGGATACGGTCCCAGTTCCACATGTGGGCTCCTAGTCTCAATCCCCATTTTACAGATGAGGTAACTGAGGCACAGAGAAGTTAAGTGATTTGCCCAAGGTCACACGGCAGACGGTGGCAGAGCTGGGTATTCCACTGATTTATTGGTTGACTGAGAGGCAGATACTCTCTGTGACATCTGCCCAAATCAAGAGCATCCAGTCAGTTGAAGTATCAGCCCCTTAGCTTGGAACTTCCATTTCCTCTATATAATAATAATAATACTTGTATTGTTAAGCGCTTACTATGTGTCAAGCACTGTTCTAAGCACTGGGTTAGATACAAGGTAATCAGGTTGTCCCACATGGGGCTCACAGTCTAAATCCCCATTTTCCAGATGAGGTAACTGAAGCCCAGAGAAGTTAAGTGGCTTGCCCGAGGTTACAGAGCAGACAATAATAATGGTGGTATTTGTTAAGCGCTTACTATGTGCAGAGCACTGTTCTAAGCGCTGGGGTAGCCACAAGGGAATCAGGTTGTCCCACGTGGGGCTCACAGTCTTAATCCCCATTTTACAGATGTGGTAACTGAGGCACAGAGAAGTTAAGTGACTTGCCCACAGTCACACAGCTGACAAGTGGCAGAGCCGGGATTCGAACCCATGATCTCTGACTCCAAACCCGTGCTCTTTCCACCGAGCCACGCAAGTGGCAGACCCAGGATTAGAACCCATGTCTTCTGACTCCCAAGCCGGTGCTCCTTCCACTCAGCCACGCCGCTTCTCTACGTCTTAGGAATAGTACAAACCCGGGAAGGGTTACCCTATTTTAGTGTCTTTGCATGCAGGCAAGGCACTGAGGTACTGTGAGGTTGGCAGGGAGGTCCAAACTAGAACTGGGAGACAGTGGGTGGCCTAGTGGAAAGAGGAAAGGATTTGAAATCAATCAATCAGTGATATTTATATTTATGGAGTGCTTACTATGTGCAGAGCACTGTACTAAGCACTTGGGAGAGTACGATATAATTAGGGACACATTCCCTGTTCATAACGAACTCACAGTCTAGAGGGACAGACAGGCAGACAGATAGATTGAGTGTCAGGAGACGCAGATTCTAGTTCCAGTTTCACCACTTGCTTGTTGTGTAACCTTGGACAAGTCGCTTAACTGCTCTGTGCCTCAGTTTCTTCCTCTTAGACTGTGAGCCCCATGTGGAACAAGGACTGAATTTGATGTGATTACTGTGCATCTAATCCAGAATTTAGTACAATGCTTGGTACATAAGACCCACTTAATAAATACCATCATTAGCATTGTTGTGGTTATTGTTGTTGATGATGATGATTGTTTTAGATCTCATTATTAGTAAGACTTGTTTTCGCTTATCTTCATTGTGTTCTGTACCTTTAAGAGTATGCTATCTTGGACAGCCTAACCAGTTTAACATTAAATAGGTTTTCAAGAACATAAAATTAAAAGAAAAGAAAAAGAATGCTTGTCCTTTCAAGGCTGCAAAGAAATAAATGTGAATATGATATGCTTTAAAATAGTGTAAATAATGCCAATAATGCTTTCAAGGGGACAGCATGCTGTACTGATTCAGTTTCCTCATCTGTAAAATTGGTATTAAATTCCTGTTCTCTCTCTCCTCTCAACTGGGAGCCCCATGTGGGATGGGAACTGTTTCTGATCTGATTAGTTTGTATCTGTCCCAGCGTTTAGGACAATGCTCGACACATAGTAGGTGCTTAAAAAATATAACCATCATTTTAATATTATTCTTTTTAATAACTAAAATGGGGGGAAGTATAAAGGAATGAAGGAATTCTGGTAGAAAAGGAGCTGCATTTACTGTGAGGAAAGGGGTTTCCTTTTTGATATGAATTCAGCAAGCTGCACTTTGGAAAGAAAGCGGGGCATCAGGGAAGACGAAAGGAAAAGGAAGCGAAGGGATCGAACCTGTAATCCGACAGCCAAAGAGCTCCAGCCTCAGGGCGATGCCCGTGTGCCAGGTCTGAGGACGGATTCGGATGAAACGAGTCAGCACCGGAGTGGGAATCTTGTTCAGAACCACTTCTGTCGCGTCAGTGTTGGCTTGAAAGATCTATAGGAAGACAGAGAAAGGGTGCTGCTGAGATCCCATCTAAACATAGCCAAGTCCTTCTGGAGGAAAGACTGAAGTTGAAAAATTCTGCTCCGATCGATTTTTCTTAACTTTAAAGAAGAGTCCATTTTTTAAAGATTATAGGAAACATGCCTGCTTTTCCCCACTGCCCTTTACTTGAGACTGGCAAACGGAAGCACAATTTTGCATCTGGGCTGAGCCCAAGCGCAGAGAACATTAGTTCCAGAGAAAGGCACTTTGGAAGTAGCAAACACCTGAAAGCGAGAGGGAGAAAATACTCAATATTCTGGACCCCGGGGCAAGATTCAGTCTTTCCGGGGTCCCTCACCAACCCTGGACTCACCTCTGAGGGCCTGAAAATCACAGAAGTGTGTTAGATGATGAGCATGCCTTAGGTTATGTAGTCCTCACCTCACAAAGCACCTTTAACAGAAAGCCGCAGTCCCCAGGACTGGTTCTGGGTGGAGATGATCCCCCCCCTCCCCGAACGCTTCCTTTGCTCCAGAGCCACTGCGTTCCCCTTTTAGGTCTCTGCAAACTGGGGTGCTGCTTCCAAGCGACGGAACTAGACAGCAGAAGCCACATCTGCTCCAGGCCAGCTGAACAACCAGACTGTCCACTATGACTCTGAACAAGCAGCCACCTCCGCCTGCGGTTCTGTCTCAACCTCCACCCCGGACATGTTGAGCGGCCTTAGAAATTCTATCACCTGCTCTGGGCCTCAGTTCCCTAATCTGTAAAATGGGATAAAGCGGTAATAACCTCTGTTCCTCTCTTATTTACAGGGAGACCCAAATAAGACCACCGATGGGAAAGAAGTTCCCAAAGTCAACTGATTTCTGTGAATGCATGACTTTCATCTGAATACACACACACATACACACACAGAGTATAAGCTTCTTATGAGCAAGGAATGTGTCTCTTGGTTCTCATGTACTTTCCCAAGCATGTGACTCAATCAATCAGTCAATGGTATTCACTGAGTGCATACTGGGTTCATAGCACTGTACTAACGTACTACACACTTGGGAGAGTACAATACAGTTCGTCGACATGATCCCTGCCCACAATGAGTTTCCATGCTCCACAGAGTCTATTACCGCTACTATTTTAATAATAATAATAATGTTGGTATTTAAGCACTTACTATGTGCAGAGCACTGTTCTAAGCGCTGGGGTAGACACAGGGGAATCAGGTTGTCCCCCGTGGGGCTCACAGTCTTCATCCCCATTTTACAGATGAGGTAACTGAGGCAGAGAGAAGTGAAGTGACTTGCCCACAGTCACACGGCTGACAAGTGGCAGAGCTGGGATTCTAACTCATGACCTCTGACTCCAAAGCCCGTGCTCTTTCCACTGAGCCACGCTGCTTCTGCTTACTATGCTAGGGTAGTGAAAAATTTGCAAAACACTTTATATGTTCCAAGCGCTCCACAAACATCCTATCAGTTATTACGCAACACTTTAATAAGCGGATATTCCACAATTTGAAGAACGATATGAAGATGATATTGGTTTATTCAAAAGGGCGTATTCTTCATCGAGTCCACTCTTCCGAGGTAAGGAGTCACCCTGATCATCAACCAACTATTGCAGAATCTGCACCCGGCTAATTAAAAGTTCAAGTTTTCCCGCCCGTGGTGTTTCAAACTAATAAGGCTTTCCGTCCATCCCACACAAGTACTCACTTGTGTGTGTGTAGGTCCCTATACAAAGCACGCAAATGCATTCCAAGTTCTACTTAGCCATTCTTGTAATGTAGACTGCCCAAACAACCCCCAAAGCCCCCTTGGACTTCCTTTCAGAACAGTTCCCTCAATCCAGTGAAATCCATCCTCACCGGGACCAACAAATGGGCCTCTAAATGGGGAGAAAGGTTTGCAGGGCATCTTCTGAATCGACATGGCAGAAGCAAGCTGCTCACTCTCCAGATGGCCAAGATCAATAGCTACCATATGGACCTTATGCTTTTCTTTTGCTCCCCATTTTTTTTTAATAGTGGGAGTCAGCTGACTCATGTTTCTGTTTTGGTTTTCAAGGCCACAGCGTATAGAATCGAAAAGAAATCCAACATCGTAGTTTTATTGTGCAGTGATCCAAGCTGGGGCCTCGAAGAAAGGCATTCCTTCTGGAGAAGCGAGGTGGGTCTTCTAGTTCAGTAGCACGGCTTAGTGGATAGAGCACGGGCCTGGGAGTCAGAAGGACATGGGTTCTAATCCCGACTCCACCGCTTGTCTGCTGTGTGGCCTCGGGCAAGTCACTTAAGTTCTCTGTGCCTCAGTTCCCTCATCTGTAAAATGGGGGTTGAAACTATGAGCCCCATGCGGGACAGGGACTGTGTCCAACCCAATTTGCTTGTATCCACCCCAGTACTGGCTCAGTGGCAAGAGTCTGGGTCTGGAAGTCGGAGGTCATGGGTTCGAATCCCGGCTCTGCCACTTGTCAGCTGTGTGACTGTGGGCAAGTCACTTAACTTCTCTGGGCCTCAGTCACCTCATCTGTAAAATGGGGATTAAGACTGTGAGCCCCACATGGGACAACCTGATTATCTTGTATCTACCTCAGAGCTTAGAACAGTGCTCTGCACATAGTAAGCGCTTAACCAATACCAACATCATCATCATCATTACTTAGTACAGTTCCTGGCACGTGGTGGGCCCTTAACATAAACCACAATGATCATGATGATAATTATTATAATTCAGTGTCCTGGAGAAGGGCAGGCTGACCTCAGGACACCTCTCGGGGGGAGTGACGTCAAGGCCCCCACCCTGCTGGACATTGACGTTTCAACGGACACATAGGGAGGAGAGGGAGGGGATGGAAAGTGCCAGGGCAACAATGTAGGAGGATTCCACAGTGAGAGTTGGGCCACAAGAGGCTGAGGGCTGGCAGGAGGGAGAATACTTTATCTGCACCGCCCCCCCCACTGAGTCCACTCCTCAACCTCTAGCTGAAGGAAATGCAGAGTGCAAGCGTAGATCAGGGAGTCATTTATTTCATTAATGATGTGTATATATCTGTAATTCTATTTGTATTGATGCTACTGATGCCTGTTTACTTGTTTTGATGTCTGTCTCCCCCCTTTAAGATTGTGAGCCCGTTGCTGGGCAGGGATTGTCTCTATCTTTTGCCGAATTGTACATTCCAAGCGGTTAGTACAGTGCTCTGCACACGGTAAGCACTCACTAAATACGACCGAACGAATGAATGACATGGAACTCAGTCTAAGTAGGAGGGAGAACAGATATTGAACCCCCATTTTGAAGATGAGAGAACTGAGGCACAGAGAGGTTAAGTGGCTTGTCCAAGGACATACGGCAGCTATATGGCAGAGCTGGGATTAGAACCCAGGTCCTCTGACTCCCATGCCCATGTTCTTTCCACTAGGCAATGCGGCACTCCTCTGTGCCTGTGTTTCCTCATCTGTAATAAGGGGAATTCAATACCTGTTCTTCCTCCTTTTTAGACTGTGGGACAGAAACTGTGTCTGACCTGACCTGCATCTGCCCCAGTGCTCAGTACAGTGCTTGACACATGGTAAGTGCTTAAAAAAGACCTCTACTACTGTCGTTATTATTATTATCATTATATGAAAAAAATGATGCCCAGGTCCCTAGTGCATAGACTTCGGGTTCAAGATTCAGCTCCTCCGTGAAGCCTCTCTGGGTTCACCCTGCCTACTCCCTTTGGCCTTCAGCTGTCCCGCTTCCCCCATTATTCAAAATTTGTATGCCCTTTCCACAGTTTCACTGGTTATGTGCACAAAGATATGGGTGTTTTTTTCCCTGTTCCCTACAGTAGAACACAAATCCCTTGAGGACCAGGAATGTGGACTGCCCCTGCTCCCACCCAGCATGGGGGCTCTGCCCACCAAGGGCACCCAAACACTCTGGTCAGCAACTGACCAAATGTCCCAAGCATTCTTCAGACTTTCAAGTGACTCTGGGCCAAGCAGAGAGAGGTGTTAATACTCCTCTTGGCTCCAAGAATTGGATTTTTTTGCACTCCTTCTCGTGAGGACTGAGGGGCAGGGAAGGAAAAAATAGAACCAAAAGCTCGAGATGGGGAGGGAAGGTGATCACGGCAATCGTAAGGGGTGGAAGAAAAGTGGAGGGGAGAGGCCTGGGTGGGAGGAACCAGGCCTCCTGGGAGCTTCAGTCGATTAATGTACATTGATGCTGGTGGTTTTGGAGGAGGAGATAGCGGTGATGTTGGAGGAGATGAACGGTGGTGGAGATTTTGGGGGTAGTGGAGAGACCGGTATGTTGGAAGAGATGGTGGTGTTGGGGAAGGAGATGGTGATGAGAAGATGATGGTGGTGGAGGAGATGGTGGGGGAGAGGATGTTGGGGGGGGAAGAAGATAATAATGATGGTATTTGTTAAGCGTGGCTCAGTGGAAAGAGTCCAAGCTTGGGAGTCAGAGGTCATGGGTTCAAATCCTGGATCTGCCACCTGTCAGCTGTGTGACTGTGGGCAAGTCACTTTACTTCTTTGTGCCTCAGTTCCCTCATCTGTAAAATGGGGATGAAGATTGTGAGCCTCACGTGGGACCACCTGATGACCCTATATCTACCCCAGCGCTTAGAACGGTGCTCTGCACATAGTAAGCGCTTAACAAATACCAACATTATTATTATTATTATTATTATTAAGTGCTTAGAACAGTGCTTGGCACATGGTAAGCACTTAGCAAATACCATCAGTATTATCATTATTATTAAGCGCTTCCCATGTGCCAAGCACTGTTCTAAGCAATGGGATAGACACAAGGTAATCAGGTTGTCTTATGTGGGGCTCACAGTCTTAATCCCCATTTTACAAATGAGGTAACTGAGGCACAGAGAAGTTAAGCGACTTGCCCAAAGGCACACGGCGGATAAGTGATGGAGCCGGGATTAAACCCCACAACTTCCGACTCCCAACCCCATGCTCTTTTCACTAAGCCACACTGCTTCTCTATAATGGTAATAGAAAAGTGATGGTGGAGGAGATGGTACTGGCGGAAGAGACGGTGGTGGTGTACGTGATGGTGGTGGTGGAGAACACGGTGGTGGAAGAGATGGGGTTGCGGAGAAGATGGGGGTGATGGAGGAGATGAGGCTGGAGATGAGGGTGGTGGAGAAGATGGTGGTGGTGGAAGAAATAGGTGGTGGGAGGAGATGGGGGGTGATGGAGGAGATGGGGCTGGAGATGAGGGTGGTGGAGAAGATGGTGGTGGTGGAAGAAATAGGTGGTGGGAGGAGATGAATGGTGGATGGTGGCTTGTGATGAAGGGTGAGGAGGAAAGGGTGATGGAGGAGGTGGTCTCGGTGGAGAAGGTTGTGTTCGTATCGGAGATGGTAGTAATGGGGCAGTGGTAGGGGCAAGATGAAGGAGTCAACCCTGACCCAACTCTGAGGCCTCCATTAACTCGCTTTCATTCCCGCTGGCTGTTGTGCCTTGCAGGTTGAAGAAGAGAAATGGAAGGATTTAACCGCAGGAGAGCACCATTATTACGGCTCTTCTACGCACCAACCCGCTGAGGCATAGAAGGTTCCGGCGGGGAGGGAGGGCATTGAGCAATACATCCAGGACAGACCCAGTCAGCAGTCGGTGGCACGCCGAGAACTCCACTCTACGTGGGCTCTGCCGGGCGCCCTCTGTGCCCGTGGCATTCATTAGCGGGTGCTAAGCAGCTGATTTGCAAAAGAGCTTTATTTGCAAATGTGAGTATTTAATTGGGGTTTTGAGTGCATTTGAACTTTAACACAGCCACTAATCTGCAGCCTATAGATCATGCTGGGACCATTTAGAAACCCAGCACGTCTTATGTGTTTTTAATATCCTATTTCATCCTCTGACCCACCCCCTTATCCTTTCTCAGCCTTGGCAGAGAAACCAAACCTTTTTTCTTCCTCCCTCAGTGATAGGTAGAGTGTTTCTGTAGACTGCCTTACAGAAGGTGTATATGGTGTGCATCTGCCTACGTCTGGTGTACGTTTACTGTTGCGTCTGCCTCTAATCTGGGTAAGAGTGGGTGGGTCGGGTGGTTTGCTGTGGAGGGGAAGTGAAAAAGGCATCCTTCCCTTTGTGAAGTCTCTGGCCTTAGATACCTCCCCTCCCCTGCACAAGACAGTCCCACTGCTACCTCAGAACCTGAGGGAAACTGTGAAATGGTCCACCTCACCCCGCCATCTTGCCTGGCCTGGTTAGGTTCATCTTAACCTTCCTCCTTGGTTCACACCGTAGCTCAAGCCACATCTCTTCTGGGAGCATATCCCAGGTGAGGAGCTAACCGTGGCGGCTTACGCGGCCCTAAAGCTGCGGGAGCAAAGTTAACGGCTTCCCCCAGCTCCAGGGCTCAATCCGTGGAGTCGGTGGAGCCAGCAGGCCCACAGAGCAGACCCGTGCCAATTTCATCCTCAAATAGATCTTCAGGAAGGAACAGCCCTTAAGATACCTATTCCACTGGTTCCTGACCTACAGACAGAAGCTTTTCCTGTCAAAATCAAATCTCCCCTGAGCGCATCATCATCGTTGTCATGAAATATTTACTGATGCCCATGAGATCATGGCACTGTAGCAGATTCTATGGTCCTCAACCTGTTTCAGAGAGGTAAGAATTTACAGCACATGAAGTCAGTTATAAGCTTGGATATAATAAGAATTAGAAGGCCTTGTTTTATGATTAGTGATTTCATTTTTCTAAAGGACTTAAACATCAATTATCTCATTTTATCCTCATAATATCTCTGTGAGGCAAAGGTTATTATTTTACAAATGAGGAAATTGAGGGTCAAGGAAGTAAAGCGACTTGCTCCAAATCTCATAGCAGGACAGGGACAGAACTGGGACTAGAACTCAGGTCTCCAGCTTCATGAACTTTCCACCAAACCAGGACTCTAAACTCCCTAAGTAAGTAGGAGGTCAATTCTTCTGATATATGGATTCATGGCTTCTCATTATTTGTACAACCTCCAATTTAAATAGACTAGCAGCATTACTGATGGGGAGATCTTGAGCTGATTCTTTCTACACTGCACTATCTGAATATGGCCAGATCACTGTTCTAAAAGAAACGAGGAAATCTTTCAAGGCAACCTTCTTTAATCTGGAAACCAAGCTAGACACTATGTATGGGATATTGTTTTTTAATAATTATTTCCCTTCACAAATAAATGTTTTACTGCCTCACTGTTTCTCCCTTTAAATCTTTTTGGCACAGTTCGCATGCTTTAGAGGGAGGAAGGAGGGCAGGCTCGTGGCAGAAGCTGGAAAGCCATTAACAAATTTTAGAAATCATCCAAGAAACAGAAGCCATTCATCTTTTCTGAGCTACCGAGAGGCTGTCGGCTCTCCACCCTTTCCTTATGTTTACTCTGAACCCAGTCATACATGTAAAAATGAATCATTAATCAACGGATGCCATCCTGCTTAATTAATCCATGGTGTAGAACTAGTGGAGGGAAGCATGTGATCAGGTTGATGTTAAAGTGCAGGGCTTCCCCTCCAACTCCACCCTCGTTGATGACATCTCCCTTAAAACTTCCCTTTAAGAGTTGGGAGAAATTCTTTTTCTGAACTGCTTTCATTCCAGAGAGTGTGGGAACCTTGCCAGATTCACAGTCAGAAGTGAAACAGAGCAGTCATCACAGTAGTCATTTATGGCCACAGTGACCTCTGCCTCTATTTTAAGGCTGGTTTTTTTTTTTGTCAGGTGGTTCCTCTGGACACAAAGAGAGAGCGGGAAAGGGCTATCTGCGGGTGCTTGATCCCATCTGTGTCTCTGAATGTTTGTGTCTGCCTTGCCGGACCTACTAGATTTACTGCAGGATTATGTTACCCCCACAGAGACACTGAGCCCTGGAACAATGCCTACTAATAGGATTAGGGTTTCAGGGTTTGAGAGAGAAAAGCGCAAAGGGAGTAAGAAGTTGGTGCATCCCCTAGATAATTTGGGGTGTATGGGAGGTGAAGAGGAAGAAGAAGGAGAGTCCAAAGAAAAACAGAATTTTGGAACTAAGGCTCTTGGGAATAGTTCTGGATTGCTACTTGGGGATTTGAGATTGAAACATGACTTCTGCTCAGATCAGTGAGAAGCAGTATGGCCTATTGGAAAGAGCACAGGACTGGGAGTCAAAGATCTGAGTTCTAATTCTGACTGCCATTTGTCTGCGATGCGACTTCTCTGTATCTCAGTTTCTTTATCTGTAAAATGGGGATTCAATACCTGTCTTCCCTCTTATTTAGACTGTGAGCCCCAAGTGGGACAGGAACTGGGTCCAACTTAATTAGGGTGTATCTACCCTAGAGCTTAGAACAGTTCTTGTCATCTAGTAAGTGTTTAAATGCCACTTTCATTATTATTCTAATTACTGAGGAGCTGAATAAAGAGTTCTCCACATCCAAGAATGAGCTTCCTCTGAGATATAGACATGTCTCCTAAATCCTGGAGAAAACATTGCTACACACTTGCTTCTCTTCCCTCATTGGTTTCTATTTACTAAGAACCACTCAGTCTGCTCAGGACCTTCAGAAATGTTGGATCCGAAAGACACTGGCTTTATCTAGAGGAGGTGATTCAACATCCAAAGACCTGGGATGAAATACCAGGGTATTTTGCTGTAGAAGGCTGGTTGATAATTAGGTCTTCCCTTAAGCTTCCTAAAAGTAGAGACAAGTGGATAAAGGAAAACTCAATTGCCTGCCAAGAGGGCCCTAAATGTTTTTTTAGATATCGTAATTGAAGCATTCACTAAACAAGAGATATGTCATTAAGTAGGACTGATATCAGAAACACAAGCCCGTTTTGGTAAGCGAATGATAATCTGACTTTCCTGGGTGTATTTGAGATCATATTTAAAACTTCCAAAAGCCGATAGCCATCACCAAGTGCTAGTTTAGGGGGTGAGTCACATCCTAATCTTATTTACAATAAACGACATTACAAAAACGAGTTGAGAACAGCAAGTCATGACTAGAAAATTAGTCGCCTTTTTACTGCATCCAAATTATTCCATGTTAATTCCATTTTAAACTGGGCCTTCCTCCTGCCTATTACCCCAGAGTCAGGAGGTGCTATATAAGCATAATTCAATGGCAAAACTTGCACTTCCCCTTTAGCAGAACATAAAAAGTTTTACAGTCAGCAGGGGATTCCAACATCATATGATAAATTTCTAAGTGGAACTAGAGTAAAAGTCCCCTGTTCTTTCTCTTTCTCTCTCGTTGGGATGAGATGGCTGTGAAAAGATACAACGTGGGGAAGACTGTGTCAATCGCATGGCAAATTGTTTGTGTCCACTGCAGCAACAGTCTGGATTCCGGTGGTTAAATCCTGGCCCGAGAATTGGGAGCATTTGGGTCTGGTTCCTGCTCCCCCATTAACTTCCTATGCCCATGGACAAGTGACTAAGCTAGTTTGGGATTGCGTTTCCACATTAAGAAAAAGGCCCCTGGATTCCCCTATGGGCTACCAATGAAGGCCGATGAGAAGTTGCCTGAGAAGCTCTCTGGGGGCTTCTTGGTGTGAGGCTTAGTGGAAAGCCTGGAAGGAGTGGCTTGTGTGTGAGTCAGAAGACCTGGGTTCTAATTCTAGCTCTGCCATTTGCCTCCTGTGTGACCTGGGGCAAGCCTTTAACCTTAGCCTCGGTTTCCTCATCTGTAAAACAGAGACTAAATACCTGGTCCTCCTGCCCTTAGACTGTGAGCCCTATGTGAGAAAGGTACTGTGTCTGATTTGATTATCATGCACCTACCCAACGCTTAATATAGTGTTTGATATATAATATGCCCTTGAGAAATGCCCCAATTATTATTATTCTTGGTAGCACACCTCCACCCCACCCCTAATCCAGGGGCAGTATTTTGATATCAAGCTGAATTTCCCCCTATCACTGTCCCCTCTGGTTTCTACCTCAGAAACCCTTCGTGGTTGGATTCTTTTCTTCCCCCGTGTCTCCCCCAGTGCTTAGAACAGTGCTCTGCACATAGTAAGCGCTTAACAAATACCAACATTATTATTATTATTATCAGAAAGCTGTCTCTCTCAGCCCTTCAGAGCAGTGCTGAACAGTTTCAATAAAAATCACAAATGAGAATGACAGTGACACTAATGATTCAATAAATCGATGCAATTTCTAGGTCCCTCTCTTTACCTTCCAGCCATCCCTCTACTCTCCCCGATCCTCCTTCTGCACCACCGTGGTCACTCCACATCTGCTGCTCTGGGCCCTGACCCCAGCCAAAGATCAATCTGGAAGGAACCCAATCAAAGCACAAATCCCTCATTCAGACTGAGATGGATCTGATTATCTTTAATCTAACCGAGTGCCTAGTACAGTGTTTGACACATAGTAAAGCACTTAACAAATACCACTATCATTATTATCGTTACATAATTATTAATAAGAATAAACACTAGAGTTATTTTTTTACCAAGAGCCTAAACTAGATTATTTAACAATAGTAATAATACTAATTAGAATTACGGTACTTTGTTAAGCACCATGGGACTCACTAAGGGAGGGAGTAGTATTTAATCCTCAATTCACAGATGAGGAAATTGAGGCATAAAGACATTTACTGCTTAATACAGTGTTCTGCACGCAGTAAGCACTCAGTAAATATGATTGAATGAATGAATGAATTAAATAACTCACCCAAAGTTATATAACAGATAAGTGATAGAGCTGGGATTAGGACTCAGTCCTCTGACTCACATGCAAACCTGTGCTCTTTCCACTAGGCCACGCCGCTTGGGGGTGGCAAGTCTACCTGGCAAAGACGAAGGCATCAGAAGACTGTGAGCCCGATGTTGGGTAGCGATTGTCTCGATTTGCTGCCGAATTGTACTTTCCAAGCTCTTTGTACAGTGCTCTCCACACAGTAAGTTCTCAATAAATACGACCGAATGAATGAAAGTGATTGTGTTTGGAGGATATCAAGGAGATGCATCTGAAATGATTCGTCCACCCAGAGGGCTCCCTACACCATGACAGTTTTCTGCTTTCTGGTTTTACTGTGAAACTACTGTGGTTTCACTCTCTTACTGCAACCCACCTCTTACTACAACCCGGCCTGAATGGTAACCTTCTCAGTGTACCTCGATCTCTTGTATCTCGCCACCGTCCTCTCACCCACGTCCTGCCTCTGGCCTGATCCGTCCTCCCTCCTCATGTCTGACAGACAATTGCTCTTCCCCTCTTCAAAACCTTATTGAAGGCACAACTCCTCCAAAAGGCCTTCCCTAAGTCCTCCTTTCCTCTTCTCCCGCTTCCTTCTGTGTCGCTCTAACTTGCTCCCTCTATTCATCCCCCTTCCCAGCCTCACGGCACTTACGTACATATCTGTGATTTATTTATTTATATTAATGTCTGTCTCCCCTTCTATACTGTAAGCACACTGTGGGAAGGGAATATATCTGTTAATTGGTATATCGTACTCTCCCCAGTACTTAGAAGAGCGCTACGCACACCGTAAGTGCTCAATAAATATGACTGACTGACTGAATATGGATGAGGGGGGCCTTGGCCCCAGGGATAACCATGGTTGTCACATTTTCGGCACGTTTACTTGGGCCTGGATCTGGGTAGAGGTCACACACACGCACTCTGCAACAAAACTCCACCTAGCCAAAAGGATGCTTGACGTGTCCCTGGCCGAAGAGTAATCACCGTTTCCTCCGGAGAGCCTGCTGTCACCTGTTGAATGTGATAAGACAGCAAGGGCAGGTTGCCTGGAAAAGGAGGGCTTGGAAGGGATTTGATGAGTCCTGATGGCCTGGCAGCCAGAGAACAGTTCCACTCCTGGCCTCTGCCTCTCTGTCCCCTCCCTGGGCCGAAAACAGTCGGTTTGCAAGGAAAAGTCTCCAGCCATCGCCTGCTGCTCTGAGCTCTCATTAATCTTGTTTCCCTTCCAGTTTCACTCCTCCCTTCCCTTTGGTGCACTGTATTAATGCTGACAGTGGTTGGGGAGTTTCAGGCTTGTTTCCCCAGTTCTGCAGAGAGCAACTCATCCTCTCCTTCACCTTTTTCTCTGCGCCGTAAACCACAGAGAACATTTCAGTCCCGCTTCCCGCCCGCTCCGGTCCACAGGCTGCCCCACACCCAGCTTGCTGCTCTACTACGTCTCGCTTTCTGAATCTCCGTTTTTGAAACCCACCACTTAGCACCAGTCAGCCTGGCACCGGGCCATCTTACCCAGGCAGCGGAAAGGAACCCAGAGGTCGGTCTAACGGGCTGACGCATCGAGAGGCAAGCGGGCACGGCGAGGCAGCCACCCATCCCCTGCCTCCCTCGGCCTCACCCCGTCTGGTCCTCCCTCCCGCCTCCACCTCATGGCAGGAAATCAAACTGCGGCAGACTTGACAAATCTATTTGGCACGGTGCGTGCAACGATTTCAGTCTGAACCGGGCTCAGCGCTGCACTGATGCACCATGAACAGTGTGGAATCTGCACATTAAATACAGACATCTGGGAGTTTTGCTAATGAAAAAACAGCAGAGATGAGCGACGAAGGGGTAGCTCTTCTGCTTGATGCTTTGGACGATGGAGTTTGTGGAGTAAATTCCTGGCTGGAGGCACGGGGACGGATGTAGGAGGCTCGAGGGGCTTGCGTGTATATTAGCTATCTTCCAGGCATCCAGAGGAAGAATCAAAAGTTGGAAAGATGAGAGAGACTGAGGGGCAGATCAAACTTGGGTTTAGTCTAAAAGGACATACGGGAAGAAATGCAACTGAAGGAGATCCAGTCAAATTCCAATTAAATTTCCAAAAGCAAATGGGGTTTCAATACTTAGTCTCCCTCCTACTTGGACTTGTGTATCCCAAGAGGAACAGGGAGTGTGTCCAACCTGATCATTTTGTGTCTATTCCAGTGCACACAGAAAGCGCTTAACAAATACCACAATTATTATCATTACCAATTTCATTTTAAATAACATCTGGGTCCATCTGCATGTTATTAAAATAAGTTTGGTAGATGGTACTCCTCTACTCAGGCCGGACTAATTACTGAGCTGGGGACGTGGACTCACGTTCTAGTCTTCCAAATTTTGCTACCCCACCTTGCCCATTCATTCCCTTCCCCAGCCTTTGCTGCCTCCTGCTCAGATTTGGAACCAAAGAGAGAGCTTGCCCAACAACGGCTACTGACCTGGCTCCTCGTCAAATTCCCCCAACATGGTCCAAGTCACAGATCCAAGGTCCACGTCTACCTAGCCGACTCTTCCACACCCACTCCTCCAAACGGCACATTCGCCAACAGGACACCCAAAACAAACCGTTATTACAACTATCTGCTGCTTAGTTCTCCTCCAGCCATGCCATCCTGATTCTACCCAAGGCCCAGACCCACAGAGACTCCTCTTAGTCTCCCACCAGCCCGACGCAAGCTGAGGGTATCGGACATCACCTGCGTGGTTCACTGACAGCGTGGCGGAGATCCTAAGAAAGCAACTGTCAGGGAGCAATATCCACTATCAGAGAAGAGACATTCTCAGACCACACCCCTGGAGGCTTACGGATGTAGCGGGCCCAAGCAGAGAGGAGTCCATGCATCACTGGCAGGTGTAATTGAGATTACAGATCCCATCTCTCTGACACACCGCATCTCTCCTCATTATTTATTGTCCTCTTTATTCTCCGAGACATTGCGATACCCTCGTAGGATGTTTGCCCTTTTGTTCCCAGGCCTCGCTAACTCCTGAACTGCAGTTTCATGTGGTTTTGTGATTGTTAACCCAGCATGTGGATGGGACTCCAGCTATAAATGCTCAATGAATCTTGTAGGGTGAAACATGGGCTGTAAAAGCATTTTCTTCTTCATTTGCAGTCAAAGAACACACTGCGGGCTCTCTCCGCTCTGCAAGATGCAGCACCAGGCAGGTTGATGGAGAGACTGTGTTCTTTCTTATGCTAAAGTGATTGGAAAACATTTTCAGCACAAGATTACCCCCCTCCCTCTGCCATCAATTATTTGAGCTTCATTAAACAAAACATCTTGCGCTCAGTTGAATCTGTCTTTGCCACCTTCTCCTCCCCCCCTTTTGTCTTCCCCCTCCCCCCGACGCACACCCCGCCATCTTGGCCCTCCACCTTGAGCGGCACTCCCCAACACTGTGCCGTGAACACGGGAGGGCACGTTTACCTTGTGGTTTTTGCCATGTCGGTACATCATCCAGTCTTCGCCGTTCGTACTGAGTTCCAGCTTGTAGGATTTGACATAGTAGCCATTCTGGGTCTCTCGGGAAATGGCTCCCTGGGTCGCAATGGCCGTGAGTACGGTCAGAAAACGCAGGTCCACCTGGCAGGGAGGGTAAAAGGAGGAGACAAGGTGGAGTACCAAACAGAAGGGGACAACCCCTGAAGACTAAGCTCCATGTGGGCAGGGACTGTGTCTACCAACTGTACCAAAAGCACCAAGCATTGTACTTTTCCAAGTGCTTAGTACACAGTAAACACTCAAGAGATACTACCGACTGAATGATCGATCCTCCTTTCAACACCATCACCAACAGCACTTACTGGGTCCCTAATGGGTGCTTTTCCTGCACTCTGCTTCTCAACCCATTGTGGTTTTGGTGAGTTTCAGAAAAAATAAATGACTCTTGAGAATTAGGATTCCGCTCTATCCCCTCATATGCCCATTTAAATTGTGTCAGCTTGAACATTCACGGCAGGTGCCAATCCTCTATGCCCAACTCTTTCAGAAAAAAGCTATATCAACATTCCTCCTTTAACCTCCATTTCTTCCTAAACGGAAAGTCTTTAAGTAAAATGGACTTGGGCCATCGCCTACTCCATTTCGAACTGAGTGGCCTCCCAGCCACCCTTTAATGGCAGAAGTTGGAATTCCAGCTGAGGCAGAAGCATTTCAGAATCTAGGGCCTTTCTAGGAGCCTTCCCCACCCTCTGTTTCTTTCTCTCCTTGCCGTGTTCTATGGCGAATGCACCCGGGGACCGGAAACATGCGTCTTGGACAGGCTTGTGTGGTACATCACTGTGCCAGACGATCGGGCATGAGCTATAAGTAAACACCCTGAGGGCAGGAAATGTGTCTACCAACTCTGTTCTACTGCATTCTCCCAAGAGCTTAGTACAATGCTCTGCACACAGTGAGCACTCAATAAACACGATCAACTGAGTGATTGAAAAGCAAGGGTTAGTTGTCCATGTTTGAGGCTGATAGCTCCACCCTACCACAGGGACAAAAGATGGGTCATGGTGTATTTTCAGGGTCACCTGCATAGCACCACTCGCCAGGCTTGTTCAGAAGGAAAGAAGATGACCCTCTAAATAACAGCAGTGGGGAGCCAGCCTACTCTGTCTTCATCCCCAGTAGAGAGATTTTCCCACTGGGCGGCTCCACCAGCAGCTGGCATAAATCTAATCCCAGAGCATCTTCGGGGAGGCATCCAGCGGCCCTGGCTCATTACCCTCGCGAGGGCCACTGTAAGCTTCTTGTGGGCAGGGATCACCTCTACCAACTCTGTGGTATTCTACTTTCCCAGTGCTCTGCACACAGCAGGTGCTCAATAAACACCACTGATAGATTGAAGGAATCAATCAACGGTATTTATTGAGTGCTATTATGTGTGGAGCATTGTCGCTCGGCAGAATACAATACAACAGAATGAGTAGACACATTCCCTGCCCATACTGAGTTTACAGGCTAGATGGGGAGACGGCCATTAATTTAAATAATTTATAATATATAAGTTGAAGATATGTACATAAGTGTTGTGGGGTTGGGGACTGGGCAAATACCAAATGCACAAAGGTCACAGAACCAAATGTGCAGATGAAGCGAAAGGGAGAGCGAGCCTGGGGAAAAAGAGTTTAATCAGGGGAATGCCTCTTGGAGAAGATGTAACCTGAACAGTGCTTTGGAGGTGGGCAGAGAAGGGAAGAGGGATGATTGACACAGGCTACCAAAGTCTTTTCCATTTTGTTCCCTGCAGCCAGTCAGTCACTTCTTATACCGGGAAAGGGAATCTGTCCTACGTCACAGTCCTTTCCCCCAGCCACGATCCGGAAAACCTTCACCCACTGGGATCAAGGGAAGTACCTGGAGGAACTCCTTGTTGGAGTCCAAGTTTGGGGTCCAGCCGTTGTCATCACTGTGGAGCCGGCTCTGCTGGGGAGTCCATCTCCCATCGGAGTAGGAGGAGGAGGCGCTGATCTGCTCACTGGAAATCCGGCCAGATTCCATTCCCAAAGGAACATTGCACTGGAAGTCTAAGGCAGAGTCAAGATTAACTGATAATACTACCGAGTGCCACCTCAAATCCCTGTTTCGTTCTTCCAAAAATGTCATGGTTGCTAGACCCAGGATATCCCAGAATGCAGTGCTCTGAGATGGGCCCCAGGGACTTCTGTGAGAAGGAACAAAGACCTTGTTGTCCTTCCCCACCTTCTGGTTTCCAGGCTCCTCTCTCAAAGGGCTCCCAGGACAGAACTGAGGCCTGTGAGCCTGAGGAGGTCAAATAGGTGACCTCCTTGATCAGGAAGGGCCCATCCCCTCTCCTTTCCCCATGCCCAGGGCTAGAACGGGTTGAAGAGTCCCAACTCACTTTCTGGGGGATCCTGATGCACCAGGTAGTAACGTGCAGAGAATCCATCCTTGGCCACTGCCATGTCCGTGTGAAAGGTGAGCGAGAGGATCCCTGTAGACGAGCGGATCTCCGAAGGGGTTTTAGTGCCACAGTACTTGCCGATCAGAGGGCCAACTGGGAAAGACAAAGGTCAAATCAATGACTCGGAAACAGGAGCTATTTGGCCCATCACGATACATTATTCCTTTCTTCATCTATCCAATGGGAGCTGGCAGGCGTGAACTCCGTACATCCAATTCGAATAAAGTAAGGACCAAAGGGCAGGTTTTAAGAAAACTGTTTCTATTGCTTAGCAACCAACCTTTCATAGGTTTTTTGAGCTGAGAGAGACTGATAGCTAGAAGAAATGAAAGAGCTGGTTTCACCCATTACACCAGCTGAACTCTCGCCCCATTTCTCTCCATTTCTGGATCCCTGTTCCTTCCCGGGGGGATAGGCTTTGCTTCCCCAACACTCTGAGGAAAGCACGAGCTCCAGCTACATGGCAATTGGGTAGAACTGGAATTAGAGGGGCATTAGAGGTGGAATTAGAGGTAGAATTCTACTAGAGGTAAAATTTGAGGTAGAATTAGAAGAGCAACATGGCCTAACGGCAAGAGCGCGGGCTTTGGAGTCAGAGGTCGTGGGTTCTCATCCCAGCTTCGCCACTTATCTGCTGTGTGACCTTCGTCAAGTCACTTAACCTCTCTGTGCCTCAGTTACCACATCTATAAAATGGGGCTTGAGACTGTGAGCCCCACGTGGGACAAAGTGATTACCCTGTAATTACCCCAGAGCTTACAATAGTGCTTGGCACCTAGTAAGCGCTTAACAAATACCATAATTATTATTAACTGAGGAGTCCCATCTGGGTCCCCTGCTGGGGAAACAATAGTTTCAAAACCTAGAAGCATCATGGCCTAATGGAAAGAGCACAGACCTGAGAGTCAGAGGACCTGAGTTCAAATCCCAGCTCTCTTACTGGCCTGCCATGTGACCATAGGCAAGTCACCTCCTTCCTCTGGGCCTCTGTTTCCTCATCTGTAAAATGGGGTTTCAATACCTGTTCTCCCTTGCTCATAGACTGTGAGTCCCATGTGCGCAGGGACTGTGTCTGACTTTATTTTCTTGTACCTATCCAAGTGTTTAGTTCAGTGCTCAGCATGTAGTAAGCGCTTATCAAATATTATTATCATCATCGTCATCCTAAGCCAACCCCCGCCTCCAAGTTTGCTGAACAAAATCCAAAGATCTCCAGGGCTTTAAATATCCTCACTGTCAGGAAGTGCTTCCTTATATCAATCAACAGATGGTATTTACTGAGTGCTTACTGTGTGCAGAGCACTGTACTAGGCACTTATATCTGTCCCATATTCCTCGTGCTACAATTTAAGGCAATTTCCTACAGTCCACCCTCATCTGGTGCATCTTCCAAGTAAGCACGCTCCAAATCCTCAAAACCACGGTCCTCTGTTCTGCTGTGAGGGAATGGACCCTGAGAAATGCCTCTGAGAATTACCAGTACCCACCATGAGGAATGCCATCCCAGATATCCAGCCAGTCATATTTGCAGTCTCCCTCTCCAACCTGCAAGGGATCATGCTCGAGGTCAAAGGTCAGAAACTGAAGGATGATCTCCATCTTGGGTTTGGCCAAGATGGTGAAAGTGCAGTCCAAGTTGTGGGGGTATTTATCTGGGAACCCAGGGGATTCGATGGTGCCATTGGGGCTGGTGAAGTTCCTAGAACAATCTTCAGAGCCTGTAAGAGAAGACAAAAACACAGTGTTACAGACAAAGGAGGGAAGAAACCTTTACGACTCTCTACTGTGGAAGTCCTTTCGCTGTTGCCAGTCAAGTGCTCCTGTGCTGCTGGCTCTTATTTTCAGTTGAAGTGGCCCTTGAGAGAACAGCCGCCCTGCTCTCACACCTCAAGTTTCTGAGGTAGCGGTCCGCCGACGTAAAGGAAGGAATGCACGCTACTCGGTCTGCAATTCTGGAAAGCAGCTCCTGAAACATTTTGGGGGATAGACAGAAGTGTGTGTTGGATTCTACTGAAAAGAGGAACAGAGTCCTCTTTCTCACTTATTCAGCTGCCTGCTCTAGAAATGTAAGTTATTTCAATCCTTAAGGAAGGCTTTCTGATTGCCAGCCGGGAAAACAATGTTACCACTTATTGATGGCTGACCTCAACACTGGCCTCCATTGTACCGAGGGCAAGTAAGGGTCTCCCTTTCCCTCAAAGATCCAAGGTGCCTCAGGGGAGGGGAAAAGGGGAGCTGGGGTCCCATTCATGTCATGACTACATTAAAACGAGTTGCTCTGTACAGTCCAGACAATTAACAATGGAAGTTTTTAGCCTCTGGGTCACGGGAGGGGAGCGTCTAGGGCGTATTAAAAGGGCGCTGGAGCTCCAAGCTTGAAGAACTGCATCAGTGGGTTCACATTTGGGAAGATTCTCATTTCTGTTGATCAGGGATACTTTTAGGGAGCTCACAGGCTTGATGGATAACACGCTGCACTCCTCCACCACCTAGGGAGAAGCAGTGGTCCCACTGAACGTCTACACAGGCCTTTGGAGTGACTGAATGGCAAACAACCGGGTCTGCCAGTCTGCCACCGCTGCAGAAGACACACATACACACACACACTCTCATATATACACACTGCTGCGCAATTACAATTGATTTCTTTCAGATATAAAGGAAGGAGGATTTATGAGGAGAATAATACACACTCTAAGCATGGAAGAAAACACAGAAATACTCAATAAACCAGGTGTTTACTGGCAGGAAGGCTCCTCTGGGGATTGCCCTGAAATATAACTGTGTGATGTCAATAAACTGATCTTAGCTGGCAACAATGTCTTTATCCGAGGTTCCCGGAGCAGATTGGGCTCTTTTCTGATGAGCCTCCAGGCGGCGGCTATGACTGATTGTAAAGGTGGCATGCAAATAAACAAAGAGGAAAACACATCTGTTTCTTTTATTGCCATAAAGAAAATGTCCCCAAACGAGGCCGGTGGCTGGGGAAAGCTACTGGGACTGGGCACAGTCCAAGACTGACCTCCAAATTCCTACAGGGCCCCCATAACGACTCTGCCCTTCACCTCCTTAATCAGGGGCTGTCAAGCTAAAACTGGGGGTTCAGGAGAGTCAAGCCGAACCAAACAGAGCTCGGCGGAGACGTCCTCCACCCAGCTTTCATTTTCTCTCGGGTCCTGTACTCTTGCAGGGCCTCAACTGGTGGCCGCCGAGGTCCCAGAGTGACGCAATCTGGGATAGCGCAGCAGAGCGGGGCCAGCTGGCGTATCTTCAGGGGGCCCAAGAGGAATTTTGAAAAGGTTAGAGTTTAGCTGCTGCTGGGCTGCCTTCTTCTCACACCGTGGCTAGCAGGCCTACAACTTATGTAGCCTGGAAGAAAATGAATACTCCTTTCCCAGCGTGCAGGTCAGGTCTGAGGAGAGCGAGAGGGGTATTGGTCCTTTCTAGAGGGGTCTCTCTGCTAGCGGGGGCTCTCTGTGGAGTCTGCAGCTTCCCCAGTAAGCGGAGATATCTGAGCCAAATATTGGTTTCGGTCAGTCAGTAGATCGAATTTATTGAGCGCTTAGAGCACTGTAATAATAATTATAATAATAAGCGCTTGGTAGAGCACGGTATAACAATGTAACAGACACATTCCCTGCCCAATCGATTCCTAGCAAAGTGGGGGCAGATGGGGAGAGGGAGCTGGGGTGCTCTGTGTGAAAACTCAGTTTTTCCACATTTCCAAAGATTTTGCTCTGTGACCTTTGGTAAATGACTTTACTCCTCTGTGCTTCACATTCCTCACCTGTAAAATGGGGATTAAATACCTGTTCTTTGCCCTTCCGCTGTGCATCCCATGTGGGACTGTGTCTGATCTGATTACCTCATATCTACCCCCCCCAGTGCTTAGCACAGTGCTTGATAGATAGTAAAACCCTTCAATACAACAATTAGTATTATTAGACGCATTACACATTCACTGAGTCAAATCATCCTCCTGGGGTGGGAGGAGGCACACAGCATGATCTGTCCGGCTGTTAGGACTACGTGGTTGTTAGAGTTTAGAAATTGAAGGAAACAAGACAGCCTTGCTGCAGTGCTTTCTTCTCCCCTGCACACCTGCTTGGTGAGCACTGTGAAGGCATGTCCAGACAGATGTTTAGAAAAAGGATCGGTGTTTTTCTGAATTCCCAGCAAGGGGCCAGATCCTGAAAGCACAGTTCATTCTTGTCCCTTTCCTCTTTCTGTTTCCCATGGAGTGCTCAGACAAGCGATTCTGAACAGTACACAGTTCTCAGCAGCCTAGGTTCCCTTGCGTGCCCAATACCAAAGGCAGAAATCATCTGTATCTGTCTTGGAACTGGGGTCAGCTGGGCCTGCAGGGTGGGAACGAGGAAGCAGTTGTTCTAGCCGGGTGGATGCCGGGGAAAAAAAGCAAGTCAATCCAGACTGGTTTCAGACCTTGACTCCCTCTCTTGCAGCACCGTGAATTTAAACCTTGGTCCGAATTCCGGACAGGAAAGCACATTGACTTTTAAATCCTAACAGAAGAACTCAACCAAGTGTGACCAGCCTAAGAAAACAGAAAACTGTCTAAGATCTTTCTCTACCAAGTGTTAAGAGGAATAAAGGTTTCAGAGGGCCATCGGAAGTTCTGTTAAAAATAATTGTGGTACTTCTAAAGTACTTACAACACACCGAGCACAGTGGTCAGCACTGGGGTTGATCAATACAGTCTGATCAGACAAAGTCCTTGCCCACATAGGCATCAGAATCTTAGAGAGGGACAACGTATACTGAAATCCCATTTTACAGATGTTACAGATGAGGAAACTGAGCCCCAGAGAATTTAAGTGACTTGCCAAAGGTCATTCAGCAGACAAGTGGTGGAGCCGGCATTAGAACCCAGGTCTTGACTCTCTGTCCTGTGATGATAATAATAATAACAATAATGGTATTTGTTAAGCACTTACTACATACCAAGCACTGTTCTAAACACTGGGGTAGATCAGGATGTCCCACAAGGGGCTCACACTTTTAATCCCCACTTTACAGATGAGGTAACTGAGGCATAGAGAAGTGAAGTGACTTGCCCAAAGTCACACAGCAGACGAGTGGCGGAGGCACGAGGCACTCACCTAGAGCCTGGATTTTCCATGGAAACCCGGGGGTTCTTTTACCAAACAGACGGGGCCACCAGGAAGAGGAAAGGAATTTGCCCCATCTCATAGGTCGTCATGAGAGCACACATAAATCCGCTCAAACCCGTGAGCCTAGAACATTTCTCAGGGATCCCCTGACCCTCTCTCTTTGCCCTAGAACCACCACCCTCCCTTCCCAGATCCCCCTTAAGACAGATATTGCTTCTAACTTGGACGAAGAGAGGCTGGGCCCTTTTACACGTTTAATCGCTGCCACCCCTCTGACAGTGGGCCCGGAGGTGCTTCCCCCCTTTCTATCAGCCTGAAACCAGCCCCGATTATAAAACAATTTCACACCCAAGAATTTCTCACACCCCTTCTCGGCCAGATTCTCCCACTGTGCAAATCTCTCACACAATCCTGGGGTGGGGGTCTATGTCTAGGGAGCAGCATGGCCTAGTGGCAAGAGCACGGGCTTGGGAGTCAGAGGTCGTGGATTCTAATCCCGGTTTTGCCACTTGTCTGCTGGGTGACCTTGGGCAAGTCGCTTAACTTCTCTGTGTCTCAGTTACCTCATCTTTAAAATGGAGATTGAGACTGTGAGACAATCTGATTACCTTGTATTTACCCCAGAATTTAGAACAGTGCTTGGCACACAGTAAGTGCTTAACAAATATATATTATTTCAGAAAGGTCAGGAGGTACAGTGTTTCAATTTTCTGGTGCCACAAACCCCACAAAAGCTCCCCAAAGTGCCGGCAAACCCCAAATCTAGATAGCGTTGGACTTTCCCCAGCTACAAGGAAAGACAAAAATTCCACTTCTAGGGACGTCACGGGCCACCAGAGGAGAAATCTCCATCTCAAACTCCGGTCACAGCAGATGTGCCAAAGAGGAACGGCTTTTTCCACTGTTTCAGTTTTGAATGGCTATTTTTAGAAGAGAGACGTTATTAAGCTTCCCCAACCGTTCTGCTCGTGATTGGGCATCTTAAGTGGTCTGCCCTTTCAACGTGAAGTTTACGAGGTTCTTTGGCCCACCTTCTTTCACGTAGTCAGCATGTCTGATAACTTAACTATGGGTCTTTAGGAAGCCACTTCAATCAGAGTCAGGCATGGAAGTCTCGGCCCGACCGCAACCCACACTGTCTGCTCCTGAATTGGGAGTTTATGTCTCGCTGTATAATTTTGCAGTGGTTCTCTGTGGCGAAATACACTATCACTATGCTCCAAAGCCCTCTGTTCAGTTATTTGTATATCTATGTTTACAGTTCCTCCCTCCCGCTCTTCTTTGAAGATTCTAGAACTGAACATAGCTGGGTTTGTTTAGATTTCTCCAGCATATTCATGCAACTCTTTCAAGTTGTCGATGACGTAAAACCTGTATACTTTCTCCCAGAATATCAGTGGGAAGAATATGGGCCCAGGGCCCAGCATGGGGAGAATAAATTGCTTTCGCTGTTTTGTTCAGGGCATATTCATGTATGCATATTCCGGCTCTTTCTAACTAAAATGCTCCTACTGAAGGAGCGGGGTCGGGTAGCTGGAAAGACCGAGTGGTGGCATCTTTTCCATATTCTTGGGGATTTTCTCCTCTCACTTGCAGCTAGAACCTGTCACTGTTGACAGCGCTAAATAGCTGCCTTTTGTTTTTGAAGATGACACTCCACTCCTCCACTGCCCAGATTACAAAATTCTTTGCCACAGAAACTTCCCCATCTCTGACTGCTTTGGGACAGGTTGGTCGGCCTGGTGCCGCTGTTTCCCAGAATCCCACAGCCATGCTGCATCGTTAGATATGGTGCTTTGATTGGTCATTATAAGCACCTCTTTTGCCCACCCGACTTGTGACTGCCCCACTTCATTTCCCCAAAGGAGAGCAGCTATGCCCACATCTGCTTAAGCAGGAGTGACAGGATTTACTGAGCACCCACCGGGCCCATCGTACTGTACTACCTGCTCCGGAAAGTAGCACAAGAGGCAGTGTGGCCTAATGGAAAGAGCGTCGGCCTGATAGTCAGAGAGGCCCTGGGTTCTAATCCTGGCTCTTCCGTTCACCTGTTGTGATGTTGGGCAGATCTCCGAGCTTCAGTTTCCTCCTCTGTAAAATGGGGATTCAATATCTGTTCTTCCTCATACTTTGAACGTGAGCCCCGTGTGAAACAGGGCACTATGTTAGATCAGATTAACTTGTATCTACCCCAGTGTTCGTGCTTACTACCACAATTTATTATTAATAATAATAATAATGTTGGTATTTGTTAAGTGCTTACTATATGCCAAGCACTGTTCTAAGCGCTGGGGTAGATACAAGGTAATCAGGCTGTCCCATGTAGGGCTCACAGTCTTCATCCCCATTTTGCAGATGAGGGAACTGAGGCACAGAGAAGTTACGCGACTTGTCCGACGTCACGTAGCTGATAAGCGGCAGAGCCAGGATTAGAACCCATGACCTCTGACTACCACGCCCGGGCTCTTTCCACTGAGCCATGCTGCTTCTAACTGCTTCACGCTTCACACCGCTTCTATTATTACTGTTATCATTATTATTACAACACAGAGAAATCAACCAATCAATTGTATTTATTGAACACTTACCATGTGCAGAGCACTGTACTAGGCACTTGGGAAAGTTCAACATAACAACATAACCTAGTTGGTAGACACATTTCCTACCCAAAATGAGCTCAGTCTTGAGGGGGAGACCGACATTAATATAAATAAGTTATGGATAATTCCCTGCCCACAGGGAGCAAGCGGAGTTCTGTTGAAAGCAAACACTGATGTGAGGCTCGAAGAATCCTTGAGCCCTCCACTTCTCTGCCTGAGCCATTTAAGGTTAAGAATGGCCCGCCTGGATCGAGACAATGGAAGTGACAGAGCAACTTAGGGCTGCGTGTAGGTTAGGGCCAGCCTCTGAGCAGGATATTTTAATTTGATCAGGATCTTGATGCCGCATCGGCATCACACGGGGCTGTCAGCCTCGGAAAGGATGTAGATCCCCAGCCTCTTGGATACACATAGCCACCGAACAACCACCCTCTCACGCTCACACTTTTTTTTTCTTATTTTGTTGTAATTTCTTGTCCTCGCGCAGACAAATCTGACAAATATTTAGACAGAGAGGATATAAAAAGTACTTTCAGCAGCTACCATTTCCTTTCAAGAACTGTTTGGTGAAAAAGAAAATATATATGAATAGTTCCCTCACACTGAACTCAAGAGGTGCCTGTCTCGTTCCCTTGATGACAAAGGCTGACAGCACAGCAGCCCCTTTAACTAGCACTCCACCAGTTACAGAACCCGAGGCAGGCGGAAAAAGAAAACACAAAGTCAATGAGCGGTGTTTGAATGGCACGGCCACAGGACGGGGAGGGGGAGGGAGGCGGGCTGAGGGCTCGGAGGAGGGAGGGACCTGCAAAATCGTCTCTTAGCCCCGATTTAACAAGATCCATGCCTGCCATGCAGAAAAGCTTCCAGCTTGTACAGTTTAGACACGAGAGCTCAGCTAATCAGGACAGCTTCTGACGCTAGGCTGGGAAATGGAAACATCTGCCTCCCCAGTCCTGAAAATAAACACTGGCATACACTCACCCGGGCCCTAGAAGAAATGACAGTGGGGGTGGAGGGGCACTGGAAATCAGGGAGGGGATCTAAAAGAAACCTGTGTTCTCCATCTCTCTTCTGTTTCCTTCCGTTTGGCTTTGGCGGGAACCTAGGTTTGGACAAGGGGAGGATGGGGGAGGGAAAGGCAGCGGGACAGCCTGGAGCAGGAAATTGGACGAGGGCCGATGCAGATTTTGTGGGTGGAACTGAACAGCAAAACACTCTTCAAACTCCTCGTGCTTTTGTTCTACTTTCCCAACCACTTAATACAGTGAAATGCTCTCAGTGCATGCTCAACAAATACCAGCGCTGAGCTCCATGTAGGACGGCCACTGGGTCCCACCTGATCATCTTTTTCAACTAAGGCACGCTTAAGTTCCTTGTGGCAGGTAATGGGGGTTCATGCTACAGCTGAACCTTTCCAAATACTGTACACCGTACACTGCACCTAGGTGTCGTTCTACAAATACCATTACTACAACTCAGGGCCACGAGGAATCATTGAATTCAATGCTTCTGGGTGGCCCCATGATAAAGTCCCCCATTCATAATCAACCAATTGTACTTACTGAGCACTTATTGTGTGCAGAACACTGTTCTAAGCATTTGGGAGAGTACAACACAACATCCATACTGCCTCTTTGACACAAGCTCCTGATAGGCCACAGTCATTTCTGTTGGATTGGGCCATCAGCGCCCTCATCCGCGATATTGACTGAACACCTGAACGCTAGTGCGCCCTCAAGGAGCTTTCACCTACTGGAGGAGCTTCCAATCACCCCCCTCGTTGGATACATTGGATCCTCACCGGATCCCCTCCAGCTACAAACCCCTACTGACCTGTCTTGAAGATTTCATAGCGTAGAGAGAAGCCAGCCCCTTGCCGGGCGTAGTCAGAGGTGAACTTGATGTACAGCAATGAGCCAGAGGAGATGATGGTGGGAGGAGCTATGTTGCCACAGTGCTTCCCCAGCAGGTCAGCAGACTCGCTGTCCCCGTCCCGGATCTCTATGAAGTCATACCTGGTCAAGGGCGGAGGGAAGAAGATGAATCATCAGGTTAAGGGGAGTTGGTCTTTGAATGGCTCTTAGCAGCGGACGTCAAAGTCTCTGGCCAATAGGTATCGTATTCCTTCCCTCGGTGAAGGTGACAAGCAATGGATGGGCCACTTTAAGCACTGGGCAACCTGGGAAATTGCCCAGGGCCCACTGTCCTCTGGACCACCCTGTCAAAAGGTCCACTTGTTGCCCATCAAAAAGGCCCCTCTCCACAGGCCTCTCTCTGCTCCTTGGGCTGAAGGGGACCCCAGTGTGGGACAGAGACTAGGCCTAACCTGATTACTTTATATTTATCCCAGGGCTTAGAACAGTACTAGGCAGAAGCGTACATCCTTTTGATTCTACTTATCTTGATGATGTTGTCTTGTTTTTGTTCTGTTCTGTTTGGCTTTGCTGTCTGTCTCCCCCATTTAGACCGTGAGCCCGTCACCGGGCGGGGATTGTCTCTATCTGTTGCCGAACTGTACATTCCAAGCGCTTAGTACAGTGCTCTGCACATAGTAAGCGCTCAATAAATACTACTGAATGAGTGAACAGAGTAAGTGCTTAACAAACACCACAATTATCATCATCCTTATTAGGAGTATTCATTCATTCGTATTTATTGAGCGCTTACTGTGTGAAGAGCACTGTACTAAGTGCTTGGAAAGTACGATTCAGCAACAGATAGAGACAATCCCTACCCAACAGTGGCCTCACAGTCTAGAAGGGGGAGACAGACAACAAAACAAGTAGACAGGCATCAATACCATCAAAATGGATACATAGAGCCATAGATAAATGCACATCATTAATAAAACAAATAGAGCAATAAATACGTACAAATATGTACAAGTGCTGCGGGGAGGGGAAGGGGGTAGAGCAGAGGGAGGGAGTAGGGGCGACGGGGAGGGGAGGAGGAGCAGAGGGAAAGGGAGGGCTCAGTCTGGGAAGGCCTCCTGGAGGAGGTATAGTAGTAGTGACAAACGTACCCATGATCCCATCTCTACCACTTGCCAGTTGTGGGAACTTGGGCCAGTCATTTAACTTTTCTGTGCCTCAGTTTCCTTATGTGTAAAATGGGGACTCAATACCTGGTCTCCTCCTAATTAATCTAGGAGCCCTAGGTGGAACAGGTAGGTACTTCTGTCCAACCTGGTTATCTTGAATCTACCCCAACCCTTAGTACAGTGCTTGGCACATAGTAAGTGCTTAACAAACACCACTATCGTTATTATGAGTGGTAGTGCTATTACTATTCTCATTATTATTATTATTATTATTATTGAACTGCAGGTGTGGGTGAATTCCAGAGAGGGGAAGGAAGTGGGGAAAGGTGAGAAAAGTCTGGGCTTCCACTATCATAGGGACATTAGAGCCTTCAATCAATTAACAGTAATAATAAATAATATTAGTACTTAGTAAGAGCTTATTGTATATCAAGCACTGAGCCAAGAGCTGAGGTAAATACAACGTAGTCAGGGTCTAATCTGAGTCCCCATAAGGGGACTCACAGCCTATCCAGGATGGAAGGCAGGTACTTAATCTCCATTTCACAGATGCAGCGTGGCTCAGTGGAAAGAGCACGGGCTTTGGAGTCAGGGCTCATGAGTTCGAATCCCAGCTCTGCCACTTGTCGGCTGTGTGACTGTGGGCAAGTCACTTAACTTCTCTGGACCTCAGTTCCCTCATCTGTAAAATGGGGATTAAGACTGTGAGCCCCACGTGGGACAACCTGATTCCCCTATGTCTACCCCAGCGCTCACAACAGTGCTCGGCACATAGTAAGTGCTTAACAAATACCAACATTATTATTATTATTATTATTTAGATGTGGAAGTTGAGATCCAAAGATACTGCCATTTGCCCAAGGTCACCCAGCAGGCAAGGGATGGAGCCAAGGCTAAAACCAGGGTCTCCTGACTCCCAGCACTATGCTCTTTCCACTAGGAAACACTGAGCATGTACTGTGTGCAAAACACTGTACTCAGGGCTAAGATGAGTACAATAGGAGTTAGTAGACGTGATTGTTAATCCTCAAGGCATTACAGTCCAGGAGGAGAGATGGATAGAAAATCATTTACAGATAGAAGTAAAAGGAAAAATAGATTAGTTGTTGTGTAACTGCTCAAATAGAGTAAGTCAATGAATAAAGAAATGTTAAAAGTGGGTAAGAGTCTTAAATTAGCTCCAGGAATGGGTATCATTGAGCCCACTTTATAAATGGGAAAACTGAGGGAAGTGAAGCGGCTCAAAATCACAGAGAACCAACTGCAGAGTTAGGAATAGAATAGTGGAAACCTCAAATGATATAAGCTCACTGTGGGCAGGAGGTTTATCTACCAACTATGTTGCACTGTACCCTCCCAAACGCTCTAAGACAGTGCTCTGCACACTGTAAGCACTCAATAAATACCACTGATGGACTGATTCATGCATTGAGACTTAGCCTTGTCACTGAGCCATCCAATAGGGTTACACCAACTACGTCACGACCAAAAATGCTGCGGATGCTTTCCTTCAGCAGACTCTTTTCTCTTTCAGCCAGTGCTTCCTTACCACCTGCTCTCTCTTCTTTCCCACTTTCCCGTATTTTAGTCTCTGCTCCCTCTCTTCCTTTTTAGTGACACCTTGCTGAACATATGACAATTAGCTGCTTCGACACGGAGATGAATGTTGAGAGTTCAGAACCACAATTGTCAGCTTTTAAGTCAACAGTGTTTTCAAGGGAATCAGCGTCATAATTCAACTATTAAGTAAAGTGATAAAACTCCTGCCTCCAAAGAACCGAACGAGGCCCTGGGGACCCAGCCTGCTCCATCTCCGATTAGCATCAGCAGGAGGAGCGGGTGGGCGTAGACTGGCGTCTCATTAATAATCCCGGATAGAGCGATCTCCGGGCCAGCTTCGGCCGCACCCTAAGGGTGCTCTGGGTCAGCAGGGGAAGGAGTAGGGGAGGTCACATGATCCAGCATCTTATCTTGTTAAGCGACACACATTTTTCCAGCCTTTCGTGCTCCTGGGGAACCTTCCAACACACTGTCTTTTTCTGGTTTCCTTGCTTTCTCTCCCAGTGGTCCCTGCTTCCAGTTAATACTCCTGTCACAGATGCTTATCTGAGAAGGCTCTCTGCACAGCAGCTAACTTTAAATTGCTAGCCCAGGGAACATTATTTACAGAAAACCTTCCCTCGCTCTCCTTTTCACAGTTTGTTTCCTTCGGCATCAACCAATTTTTTTAATGGCAACTGTTAAGGGTTCGTTACTTGCCAGGCACTGTGCTAAGCACCGGGGTTGATACAAGCTCATCAGGTTGGACACAGTCCCCATCCCACATAGGGCTCATAGTCTTAATCCCCACTGACCAGATGAGAGAACTGAGGCACAGAGAAGTGAAGCGACTTGCCCAAGATCATGCAGCTGACAAGTGTCGGGGGGGATTAGAACCCATGGCTTCTGACTCCCAGGTCTGTGTCACGACACTTAGAACAACACACAACAAATGTCTTCCTCGAGGGGACAGAGGAGGTATGGCAACATCCCACCCGACCAGGACACTGCCGCTCTGCTTGGTCACGGAGAGCCCGTCGGCTTGGGAACCGAGAGCTGAAAGGGAAAATGATGTCATAACTGGAGACCGGGGCCATCTTCAGTTGTGGATGGTCTGAATGTCTCAGGCTGATCAGCAAAACAAGTGTCAGTGAGGAGCTGGGAATTGCTTCTGCCCTGGAGCAGAGAGCATTTGGATCAGGTATAAAGGCAGAAAAACCACTACGAGGAGGCAGCAGTCAACGGCTGAGACTTAAGTGCAGGAGTTTTGGTTTCGAAATCCAAGTCTTTCTGAGGCGGGGCACAGCCAATGGTCTGTTCTCTCCTGAAAGTGAAAACTGGCAAAATGTACTCCCAAAGAAAACCCCCAAAGCTAAAACTAAGAAAGTCCCTACTTGGTGTTAGGGTAGCTGACATATACATACCAAGTTTGGGATAGTCTAACTATATGTATGCTGGAGAGTTGAAGAAGGACACGGGGTGGGAAACTCACTGATGCTAACTTACAGTCCCTCTAGACTGTAAGCTCGATATTGTACTTTCCCAAGTGCTTAGTGTGGTGCTTTGCACACAGTCAGTGCTCAGTAAATGATTGATTGATTGATTGATTGACAGTAGCTCAAATGGCAGGATTATGGGACCAGGTCAGGTACCAGTAACACCAAGATAGTACATTGAAAAACCCAAGGATGATGAGATCAGGGCAGTTACAAAAGGACAATAAATCTGCAACAAGAATAGATAATTCATCACCAAGAAGAGTGTTGATAACGGTAATATTGAAGGGGCAAGAAAACATCCCTCTTTTTCTGGACGATTGGAAGTTTACTTGGAGTGAACTTCTGATTGTCCAGAGAAGGGGGAAAGTTCTCCAAGTACAGAGGTCACGCTGGCTGCCAGGACCTTTCAATCAATCAAATGATTTCATTGAGCGCTTACCGTGTGCAGAGAACTGTGCTAAACACTTCCACAAGAACTGGGCAGACTCCTAACCAGCGGACACCCTGAAATACGTGGATACGCTTCAGGAACACCCAGGCTGCTGAGAACGAAATCAGAGGTGAGGAAGCCCACCTTCAGGGAACAATAGGGGATGGTGGGAGTGGGTAAAAGGGGGTTTGGGAGGCAGTGACCTTTGCTTTATGGGCAGGAGTCCATTGGTTGACACACCAGTGTAAAGGAGAGCCAGAAATCAATCCATAATGGTATTTATTGAGCACTTACTGAGTGTAGAGTATTGTGCTAAGCATTCGGGAGAGTACAATATAGCAGAGTTGGGAGACATGTTATCGTCTACTTAGCCCTTGGGACAGTGCAATACGATAGCGTTCGTAGACACGATCCCTCCCTAGAAGCACTGCGGTGGACGTCTTGACATTTCTTCTAATTACTACATTGGTAATTATACCAGTCTCTTTTCAGGGTTGCACCTGTAGAGTTTCCAGTACTCTACCAGTCTCGGCTATGAGAGGGAGAGTCAAGCAGAGGCCTACCATTCCATTATTAACTTGGATAGTGGCTAGGGAGTGGAAGGCAATCTGCTACAAATCAAAACTCACCCATGCTGGGCAGCAGCGGCTTGGGAGAGAGTCGAGGGCAAAGACTTGAGTTTACTGCGCGGAAGGCGGCAATGGTAAACCACTTCCGTATTTTTACCAAGAAAACTCTATGGATACACTACCAGAATGATTGCAGATGGAGAATGGGGCGTTCTGGGAGAGATGTGTCCGTGATGTAGCTATGGGTCGGAAATGACTCAACAGCATAAGACGAGACAAGACAATTATACCAAGGCAACGATAAGGTCCTTTGCCTTTGAAGAAGGGGTTTTCTTATAGGAACTCTGGTACACTGTTGAGAAGAGGCAGTTGTCAGCAACACTTAGTATTACCACACTGATAAAAACCTTTCTTTACATAGGCCTTTAATAATCCCTTGAATTTGGAGAGTACTTTCATTATCCCAAAGCGCTTTCACATCAATTATCCCATTTGGTCCTCACCACAGACTGTGAGATAGAGAGAGGTGGATTATTAGCCCCATTTTACAGATGAGAAAACGGAGGCCCAGTGAGGTTGAGTAACCCACCTGAGGTCCCTCAGCAGGCCAGGGTTAGGGTTGGGGCTACAACCCGGTCTTCTGACTTGCAGACTTGTGCTCTCACTGAATCAACCCTGATGGTGGCAGGTTGAGGAGGAGGAGATACCCCCCATCGCCCCCACCCCCTCCTGGCCCCCCGTCCCAGGTGCCTAGGAGCTTGGCAGTGTGCCTGCCCAGAAGCGAAGAAACGGAGCCTCTTCCCTTCCTTTTCCCAATTCTCCACTTAATCTAAGATTAGGACACGGCTACAAATGGAAAAAGAAATGATTACCCCAGGAAGCTATAGTTCAGGCTGGGTCTGCACAACATAGGCATAGTTTTGGGAAATCATTTCATTGCAGAATGTTTCCATTTCTTAATTCACATCAAGCTAATCCTAGCAGGGACTTCTCTGTGCAGACAAGGCTTATGTTTCTGGAGCTACATTCCTTAAGGTCAGCAGGTCAAGGCATCATCTTGGAAGCACCATCACTGGTTCTATTTGATGACTGTAAGCAAACCAACTAACTCAGGAAACGTTCTGCGTTTTAGAGCCACTTTTTAAATTCTGTGCCTTCGGGACGGCCATAATGTGTGTTCACATTAAACATTTTGACCGAAATGTTGTTAGGGAATTAGGGACCGTTCATCTGACAAGGTGTGCTTGTGTGGATATGTATCAGAACACACAGTATCAGAACAACTTGACGTGTACACGTGGAGGGGAAAGATAACTACTACAATACTAATTTTCCGTCACCTGAGGTTCTTCAAGAATTGCCACTTTTGTGCTCTAGGAGAACGGGGCGTTTTTGAATAATAACTCAAGTCTGTGCCTCTGTTTCTATTTATTCATTCAATAGTGTTTATGGAGAGCTTACTATGTGCACAGCACTGTACTAAGCGCTTGGAATGTACAAGTCGGCAACAGATAGAGACAGTCCCTGCCCTTTGACGGGCTTATTTAGTAGTATTAGTATTTGTTGAGCATCGTACTAAGCGCTTAGGAAGCATAAAACAAAGAAGTGTCGTGTACCCTGCCCAGAAGGAGTTTACACTCTATTTCACCTTGAGAGTGCTTCTTTTCCCTTTCTTTGAGTATCTGTGCTTTTCTTTCATCCAGTTTCAATGGATGTTTGTTCTTTCCTTGGTTGAAGAAGGTGTCCCTTCACTCCCTTTACTTTAAATGTATTTCCACCTCTGACTCACCTTGGGTCACTTTCAAATCCAGAAGCAAGAAGCCTCTAGAGTCCAGCCTCTAGGCTCCAAATAACCTCCAGAGAATGGTACATTCCAAGCACTCAGTACAGTGCTCTGCACCTAGTAAGCGCTCAATAAAGATGATTGAATGAATGAATGAATGAAATGAATGGCGGCGCCCACTCCAGAGATCACTGGCTTCCATGACTGTTCTCCAGCCCCATGCAGGCATACCCTCCCTCCCCCTCCTCAGGCAGAGATCTGGTTAAAATGGCATCAATGAGTCCCAGAAGTGAAGAGCACATGAATGCCCTTGCTACCATTTTATAAATTTCCCAGCATTCACATGAGGGAGTCCAGCCTAGGATTCAAGGCTACAAGTCACCCTAGGGTCCACCAGCCTGCTTTAAACCATCGACTACGGTAATCAATATCCTGCTGCCTTATCAGAACTCCTGCCGATGGGTAAGGATTGGACAGAAACCCAATCTGACCAATCAGCATCTGGCTGCCCCGAGCTGCCCCAGGGAAGCTTCAGAAAAGAAGAATAACATGAGGGCTTCTGCCTGACTCATATGGCTATAACTCTCTCTCTCTCTCTCTCACCAGAGAATTTAGGGAGAGGCTTTCAGGTACAGAGTCCCCTACATCTGGCTCTCTCACCCACCCACACCTCTCTCTCTTCTCCTTATCACTGCTCCCTCCCCACACCCCCACACCCCTCCAGTCACCTCTCCCCCTCCTCACCCCCTGCCATTTGATGAGGACAATCACTCTGTGCTACTTTGAAACCATTAAGGAGAAAGACCCATGACTTCCCTCCCCAGATGCATACATTTCAGATGAGGGAAAATGATTGTTTGTTGTGCTTGGCACAATTGTGTTTTAAGACTCCTGGGGCAACATTCAAAAAGGAAAGCACCAATTTACTCTGAACTCATATTTACTGCACAAACCTTTAAGGGAAACTTTCAGACTTCCAGAAGAAGCCAATCTCCCTATAAGACCCCAAGGGATAATTAATCAATAGAGCACATCAGAAGAGTGACATCATCGGCTGATCCTTCCCTAAGGACAAAGATTTCTAACTTATTCCAAAAGATCCTTTCGAGGGTGCCAAATAGACTCTCACTCTCTCCCCTCTATCTTTCTTCCCTATCTCTCTCTCTCTCTAACTCTCTCTTCCCCCGCCTCTGTAACTGTAGGATATTTAGAAGGAGGCCAAAACGGTAGTGATTATGCCAGAGGATCTTCAGTGACAGTACCGTAGATCTCTGAGAATACAGCTCTACCGGCACAGTCTCCCCTTCCCGATGCCTCGTCTGTCCTTGCTTATGCTCTGAAATCTTAAGGCCTCTCTTCATTTTTTGTTCCGTGTTAAGAAATCCTCATTCTATGGTTGTGGCAGCTGAGGTAGCTGCTCTGTCCATTTTATGCTAATTGATCCAGTCAACTCAGAGGTCCCTGGGCATAATTAAGTTACTCCATATCTGTCTTGAAATCAAAACGTCGCTTCATGACTCAAAAACATGAAGCATAACATTTTGAGTGGAAGAAACATCTCAAATCTCTTTGACAGCATTTGAACTATTAGTAGCAAACAAATCAACTATAATTAAAAGGCTGTCAAAGTGATTTGAGATTTCTCTCACACTTTCAAAATGCCATATTTTATGGGTATATTTTCTAACCCCTGGAATGTATCCTATCATATGGTGTCTTTCTTCCCAGGGAGATGAAGAGTTTAAAAAATCCTGGCTCATTAATCCTCCCGGTATCCCTAGGAAGGTGGTGGGTGGCAAAAACTAATTTCTTTTTCACAGATCTAGAGATGGGCAAGGGCCTAAAGAGTCTAAGTGACATGCCCCAAATCCCACAGAACATCCCCGGTTTGGAACATACAAGGAGCAAGGATTTCTTCACTCCTTATTGTCCTTCATTTTGGGATGCGGAATAGCACCGTTACATGTGAACAGGGAGGTGAATTGTACCCTGGTTTATGAATAATCCCCCAGAAATATGCATATAATAATAAAAATAATAATGATGGTATTTGTTAAGTGATTACTATGTGCCTAGCATTGCTCTAAGCACTGGGGTAGATACAAGGTAATCAGGTGGTCCCACGTGGGGCTCACAGTCTTAATCCATTTTCCAGATGAGGTAACTGAGGCCCAGAGAAGTTAAGTGACTTGCCCAAAGTCACAAGGCTGATAAGTGGAGGATCGGGGATTAGAACTCACACTCCCAAGCCCATGCTCTTTCCACTAAGCCACACTGCTTCTCAAATAGGTTAATATGCCTCTACCCAGAAACACCGTGGTCTAATGGAAAGAGCTTGGGCCAAGTCAGCAGACTGGGTTCTAATCCCGGTACAGCCACTTGCTTGCTGTGTGACCTCGGGCAAGTTACCTAGCTTCTCTGTACTATTACTACTACATATGAGAATGTGAAGGTACAGACAGTGGAGGCGAAACAGTGGAAAGAGCACGGGATCGGGCATCATTAGACCTGGGTTCCAGTCCCAGATCTGCTATTAGCCTGCTGTATGACCTTGGGCAGGTCACTTAACCTGCCCAAGGTCCCCCTCCTACTTCACCTTGCCACTCTCCTACTGCAACCCAGGCTGCACACTTTGCTCCTCTAATGCCAACCTACTCACTGTACCTCAATCTCATACCGGAGAAGCAGCGTGGCTCAGTGGAAAGACCCCGGGCTTGAGAGTCAGAGGTCATGGGTTCTAATCCAGGCTCCGCCACTTGTCAGCTGTGAGACTGTGGGCAAGTCACTTCACTTCTCTGTGCCTCAGTTACCTTATCTGTAAAATGGGGATTAACTCTGAGCCTCACGTGGGACCACCTGATTACCCTGTATCTACCCCAGCGCTCAGAACAGTGCTCTGCACATAGTAAGCGCTTAACAAATACCAACATTATTATCTATCTTGCCGCCAACCTCTCTTCTATGTCTGCCTCTGACCTGCAACACCCTCCCTCTTCATATCTGACAGACTCTCCCTGTCTTCAAAGCTTTATTAAAGGCACAGCTCCTCCAAGAAGACCTTCCCTAAAACCTCATTTCCCCTTTTCCCACTCCTTTCTGCAACGCCCTGACTTGTTCCCCTTATTCACCAGCCCCGCCCCCAAGTCCCACAACACTTATGTACATATCCATGATTTATTTACTTAAATTAATGTCTGTCTCTCCCTCTAGACTGTAAACTCGTTGTGAGTGGGGATTGTGTCTTGTTGTGTTGTACTTTCCTAAGCACTTAGGATAGTGCTCTGCACACAGTAAGCGCTCAATAAATACAATTGATTGATCAACTGACTTAACCTCTCTGGGCCTCTGTAAAATGGGGACGAAATGACTTTTTCTTCTATTTGATTGTGAACCCCTTGTGGGACAGGGTCTCTGATTTGATTATCTTGTATCAACCCCACATTTAGCACAGTGCTTGCCGCTCAATCAGTCAATCAATGGTATTTATTCATTCAATTCGTTCAATAGTATTTATTGAGCGCTTACTATGTGCAGAGGACTGTACTAAGCGCTTGGAATGTACAAGTCGGTAACAGATAGAGACAATCCCTGCCCTTTGACGGGCTTACAGTCTAATCGGGGAAGCGCTTACTCTGCGACGAGCACTACGTTAAGCACTTGGGAGAGGATAAAAGAGCTAATAGGCATGATCCCCACCTAATACAATCTAAATATTTCTAATAAGGACACAGAACAAGTGCTTAATAAATACGATCACTGTAATTAAAATTGGCTAAATAGATCCTTAAGTATTATAAATAAAGATGTCATCATTCAAATAAGAAGCAGCGTGGCTTAGTGGAAAGAGTCTGGGCTTGGGAGTCAGAGGTTGTGGGTTCTCTGTCACTTATCAGCGGTGTGACTTTGGGCAAGTCACTTAGCTTCTCTGTGCCTCAGTTACCTCATCTCTAAAATGGGGATTAAGACTGTGAGCCCCACGTGGGACCACCTGATTTCCTTGTATCAACCCCAGCGCTTAGAACAGTGGTTGACACATAGTAAGCACTTAACAAATACCATCACTATTACTATCATTATTATTAATGAATAATATTTATGAAGGCCACACAGACATGCCTGCGCTTTGCTGTTCAAAACAAACAGGTATGAGTTATGTATTTATGGATACATGGACATTAACTTTATAGATGTAAATATACTTGAGTCCATATTGAGGGCATTTTTAATCGCAGCTATTTCCTCTTTATTGCTTCCCACTGTAATTCTTCGATATTTTCAACTACTCTGCCTCCATTCTCTCTCAGCTGTGGCCACAGGGAATCGTTTAAGAAGGAAGGAAATCTGTCCATCTAGCCATGGAAGTATGCAGAGAATATAACCCCAATCAAATTGAAGAAAGAGTCCAAAAGACCTTGATGCCAACAGAAAAAATGGGGATGTGAAAATAACTTCTCTATAGGATTATATTCCTTGGTTTTCATAGAAGCCCTGAGATGATTAAAAAAAACAAACCCTCCATTCTCTGGCTATGTTAGGCCAGTACATAAATTACAGAAAATATCTCTTCAAACAACAGATATGACGTGTTTTGCTGAGGACTGTGTGAGAACGAAGGCAACCTCAAAACTGCCCACACTGCTGAAACACCCCGTGAACATTTTTTTCGGAGACAACTGTATTTCTGGGTGGAGCTGCACAAAGGGAAGAGAGAATTTCACTCACATGGGGCACGTCTGGAAAATCATTTGTTATGAAATAAAGCAAGAAATACTAATGTGCCCTTGAAGGATTTTCTGCAGGCTGTTTATTCAGAAATTGCAAACTGCATCGGGCTGTTTGGTTTTAATTCTGTCTCCAGTACTAATTCTAACTTAAAAGGGTCCTTTCTAGTGCCATGTAGCCTAACCACAGAACAGAGCAGAGTATTTCAAGGCATTTCCTCCAGCTTGTTTTACACTTGGTTAGTGCAAGAGCAACAGCTTTGGGGGGCATAAAGGAAACTGGAAACTTGGACTGTGAGTTTTCCCCTTGGCCCAGCACTACATGACTTTTTTTTATAATGGTACTGGTTAAGTGCTTTCTATGAGTCAAGCACTATACTAGCACTGGAGTAGTTGCAAGATAATCAAGTTGGACTCAGTCCCTGTCCCACATGGACCTCACAGTCTTGGGTGCGGAATGAATCCCAGACCGCTCCGTGTCTCAGTTTCACACCCTGAAAGATGGGACTGTCAGAATATGTTTCTACCTCATGAGGTTAGTCAGAGGAGAAATTAAACATTGGGCGGGGAGGGGAGGGAATCAGTTTTCGAGAATGTGAAAGCGTTGAATAGCAGTGACATAAATGGCTTGATCTTAGGATAAGCGTCATTTTTCAGATTATTTTCCCAATGCATTAAGTGAAACTTGGGCTAGGCACAGAGGCATGAGAACAGCAACATTGCCATTACTGCTTCTACTCAATGGTCCATTCATTCCTGTGTTCTGTCCCCTCTAGACTATAAGCTCGTTGTGGGCAGGGAATATGACTGTTTATTGTTATATTGTACTCTTCCAAGTGCTTAGTACAGTGCTCTGCACACATTAAGCGCTCAATAAATACGATTGAATGAATGAATGAATGAATGAATGAATGAATGAACAAGATGCTTGGAGAAACCATGTGACAGTTGACCTTCCTGATATCCAATTTAGTTTGCTGGGATGTACCATCACTTAACCCCTGCAACTTCCCATCCACGATTTCTCAATTTCCCTCAGTAACCCATTAAGGACATAATGAACTGAGTGAAGAATTCATTCACTTCCTCCAATAACCTGCTCATTCCCAAGCAGCCACGGACCAATCTTCCCTCCACCAGGATCCAGCGGTCCAAGCAAAGCATGATCCATCGAGAAAACCAGATGCCTATGGGGAACAGGAGGGGCACATCCTGCCAAGTGCCTTGTTCGAAAGTGCCCATCCCTCTAGACTTTTAGCTCCCTCTGCACTGTAAGTTCATTGTGGGCAGGTAATGTCTACTAATTCTGTTGTACTGTACTCCCCCAAGTGCTTAGTACAGTGTTTTGCACACAGGGAGCACCCAGTAAATACCACTTGATTGATTGATTCCAGGTACAGCATGGGGGGGGGGGGCAGGGAGGCTTGGGTCTCTCAGTCACCTTCCTAATGCCACTTGCTACAAAAACAAAGCCTCTGAAAAAGAGAAATCTTCCCCACAAAAGCACAGGGAGGGGATTGACTGAGCACTCACTATGAGGAGAGCACTGCATTAAGCACTTGAGGGAGTACTATACAAAAGAATTAGCAGATACGCTCCCTGCGCGTAACGATCTTACAGTCTAGAGGCATGAAGGACTGAAGATGAAAGAGGAGCAGTGTGACCTAGTGGAATATCATTACCTCAATCTGTCCAAGGGCAAATCCTCATCCCTCTCGGTGCCTCAGTTAGTCAGCCAATAAAAGTGTAATAACACTTGGTCTCTACCTCCAAACAACGTAACCGAAATAAAGTGGGTAGAATGTTTTGAACTCTCTGGATGAAAGCGATCATAGAAACTTAAGCTATCACCAGCAACATACATAATTACTATAATAATGGAGTTACAGAGAGGCGCCGTTACCTTGCAAGATAAATAATAATAATAATAACTATGGGATTTAATGAGTGCTTTCTATGTGCCAAGCACGGTACTAAGCGCTGGGGTAGATACAGGATAGACAGGTCAGACACAGTCCCTATTCCTCATGGGGCTCAGAGTCTAAATGGGAGGGAGAACAGGTATTGAATCTCCATTTTACAGATGAGGAAACTGAGGTACAGGGATGTTAAGTGACTTGCCAAGGTCACACAGCAGACAATGTCATGGGTTACAATCCCAGCTCCGCTACTTGTCTGTTGTGTGACCTTGGGCAAGTCACTTCATTTCTCTGTGACTACGTTACCTCATCTGTAAAATGGGGGTTGAGACTGTGAGCCCCATGTGGGACAGGGACTGTGTTCAACCCAATTTGCTTGTATCCACCCCAGCTCTTAGTACTGTGCCTGGCATACTGTAAGTGTTTAACAAATACCACAATTATTATTATTATTATTACTAAGTTGTAGAGCCAGGATTAGAAGCCAAGTCTTCTGACTCTTGGGTCCATACTCTAGCCACTAGGCTATGTCGCTTCTCCCAAAACCAAATAGGATTAATCGATTATCTTGATCCCTCACTTTCTTGCCTCCGCCCCCCCTTCCATTTATCTCCTCCTTCAAACTACCAATTCTTTCCTTTCCAATAAAACAGTGATATCTGCCCCCATTTTCCACCCTTCCCTCAGTCGCTCTCTGGGGTGCCTTGCTTTGCCCTGTCAGCTCAGCCGCTGAGCATTTACACCTCTTGCTCACTCTTCAAAGCTGTGGTTCAGCTCCACTGACACTAAAGGCAAGAGAATTCTCCCTGCGTGAGAAATCAATTACTTCCTCTGACACTCTATTACTAGGCCTCTCATCTCCTGATTCCAGATGTAGAATGAATGCATTGGCAGTGGTTGGGAGGATGGCCAGGAACCAGCTCGCTCCCTCCTGCCTTACCTTGCAGATTTATACCATCCAACTCCTCTAACACCAACCTCCTCAATCTACCTCGACTGCATCTGTCTCGCCGCCAACCCCTTGCCCTTCAGCCTGGAACTCCTTCCCCCTCCACCGTTCTACCCACCTTCAAAACCCTCCGAAAAATCACATTGCCTCCAAGAGGCCTTCCCTAAGTCCTTATTTCCCTAATCATTCTCCCCTCTGCACTGACTATTTGGTTTTGTGATAATAATAATGTTGGTATTTGTTAAGCGCTTACGACGTGCAAAGCACTGTTCTAAGCGCTGGGGTAGATACAGGGTAATCAGGTTGTCCCACGTGAGGCTCACAGTTAATCCCCATTTTACAGATGAGGTAACTGAGGCACAGAGAGGTTAAGTGACTTGCCCACAGTCACACAGCTGCCAAGTGGCAGATCCGGGATTCGAACTCATGACCTCGGACTCTCAAGCCCAGGCTCTTTCCACTGAGCCATGTTGCTTCTCTACTGTACTCCTTGGGCACTCTTTTTGTACTCCTTTTGTACTCCTTGGGCACTTTGATATCTATATACTCTACTATTTACCCTGTCTGTCTGCTCTTTTAGACTGTAAGCTCTGGGGAGGGATGGCATCTAGTAAGTTTATTATATTGCACTTTCCCCAACATTTAATATAGTGCCCTGCACACAGTGAGCACTCAGTAAATACGATTAATTTATTAATTGAGAATTTTGAGGAGGCTGAGAAGAGGGAAATGTTTTTACCACTGATTGAGAATCAAAATGGCAAAATGTCTGTTGAAAGAGAAAAAGAGGCATCTCTCTCCTTGACTCCCTAGCTGGAATCTGGAGATTATTGAATCTGAGATGCACTGTGGCTTAGTGGTTAGAGCAGGGGTTAGAGCAGGAGACTAGGAGTTAGAAGGATCTGGGTTCTAATCCCAGCTCTGCCATATGTCTGCTGCGTTACCTTGGGCAAGTCACTTAACTTTTCTGGCCCTCAGTTATCTCATCTGTGAAATGGGGATTAAGAGTATGAGCTCCATGTGGGACAGGGCCTGTGTCCAACCTGATTGACTTTTATCTATCCCAGTGCTTAAAAGCTTAGAACAATGCTTGGCATATAGTAAGTGCTTAACAAATACTATTATCATTATTGTTGTCTAGCACTCTCAATCAATCATATTTACTAAATGCTTACTGTGTGCAGAAACTGTACTAAGCACTTCGGAAGTACAATATAATAATAGAACAGAATTGGTAAGCACGTTCCCTGCCCACAGTGAGATTACAGTCTAGAGTGATAGACAGACATTATTATAAATAAAAATAAATTACAGATATTCACGTAAGTGCTGGAAGTTAAGGGAGGGGTGAAAAAAGGGAGCAAATCCAAGTGTAAGAGTGATTCATTCATTCATTCAATAGTATTTATTGAGCGCTTATTACGTGCAGAGCACTGTACTAAGCGCTTGGAATGTACAATTCGGCAACAGATAATAATAATAATAATCATGTTGGTATTTGTTAAGCGCTTACTATGTGCAGAGCACTGTTCTAAGCACTGGGGTAGACACAGGGTAATCAGGTTGTCCCACGTGAGGCTCACACTTAATCCCCATTTTACAGATGAGGTAACTGAGGCACAGAGAAGTTAAGTGAATTGCCCACAGTCACAAAGCTGCCAAGTGACAGAGCCGGGATGCGAACCCATGACCTCTGACTCCCAAGCCTGGGCTCTTTCCACTGAGCCACGCTGCTTCTCATAGATAGAGATAACAGATAGAGATTATCCCTGCCCAGTGACGGGCTCACAGTCTAAATGAGCGATGCAGAAAAAAATGAGGGCTTAGTCAGGGAAAGAGAAGAAACAGCATAGAAAGGGTCTCTTAAAAACTCAGCCTCCTAGGCACTGGAGCAGTGGAAAACGAAGAAGGGAGAAGTGAACATGGCCTAGGGGAAAGAGGGCAGGTCTGAGAATCAGAGGATCCGGGTTCACCCCAGTTCTGCCACTTGTCTGTTATGTGACTTTGGGCAAGTCACAGCTTCTCTGTGCCTCAGTTTTCTCAATCATATTTTTGAGCACTTACTATGTGTACAGCACTATACTAAGCACTTGGAAGAGTACAGTACAACAGAATTAGCAGACAGGTTCCCTGCCCATAACGAGTTTACAGTCTAGAGGAGTCATCTCCCATGGATTGCGAGCCACTGTGCGACGAGGACTGTGGCTGACCTTGGTTATCTTGTTCCGAGGAGAGTGCTCGGAACATAGTAAGTGCTTAACGTTATCAGTATTTACTGCATGCTCATTGCGTGCAGTGCAAATGCCCCAATTATTATTAAAACAGAATCTGGTGTGCAACCCCACATTCAGCATCCCTCACAGCTGCAGACCAGCAAAAAACACTGAGATGGAAAGATACATTTACAAAGGAAAGTAGCCAAAATGGGCCACTAAATCTTAGAAAAGCAGCACAGATCAGGTGAGAAAAGTATCTGCAAATAATAGTACTTATTGAGAAATTACTCTGTGCAGAGCACTCTTGTGTTTGTAAAAGGATAATAGTTAGTAAGAATAGCCCCTGCCTTCAAGGAGCGGACACTAAAATAAATTACAGGAAGGAGGAAGCAATATAGTGCACAGATATGCCATTAAATACAACAGAGTTACAACCTCATTGCCCTCGGTTGGGACTTTCGGGTTTTCTATTGTTACGCTCTGAAGCTACTAGAATTAGATCATCTTGGGGGAATTTGGGCCAGAATCACTGACACCCCACGCGTGAAGAGGCTGTGTCTGCTGGGTCTGCAAGTCCCTAAGATGGAAATTAATTCAACAGTTTTGACAGAGCGCTTACTATGTACAGAGCACTGTACTAAGCGCTTGGGATGTACAAATCGGTAACAGATACAGTCCCTGCCCTTTGACAGGTTTACAGTCTAATCGGGGGAGACGGACAAACAAGAACAATAGCAATAAGTAGAATCGAGGGGATGAACATCTCATTAAAACAATAGCAAATAAATAGAATCAAGGTGATGTACATCTCATTAACAAAATAAATAGGGTAATGAAAATATATACAGTTGAGCGGACGAGTATGGTGCTGAGGAAATGGGAAGGGAGAGGGGGAGGAGCAGAGGGAAATGGGGGGAAAAGAGGGTTTAGCTGTGGAGACGTGAAGGGGGGGGGTAGAGGGAGCAGAGGGGAACGGGGAGCTCAGTCTGGGAAGGCCTCTTGGAGGAGGTGAGCTTTAAGTAGGGTTTTGAAGACGAGAAGAGAATGAGTTTGGCAGAGATGAGGAGGGAGAGCGTTCCACTGCGGAAGGATGTGGCCCAGGGGTCGACGGCGGGATAGGCGAGAATGGGGGATGGTGAGGAGGTGGGCGGCAGAGGTGCGGAGCGTGGGGGGTGGGCAGTGGAAAGAGAGAAGGGAGGAGAGGTAGGAGGAGGCAAGGTGATGGACAGCCTTGAAGCCTAGAGTGAGAAGGTGGAAATGGTGTTTTGGGTTTGGATCGTCACAAAGAAATGTGTCTTGGTGAAGAGATTCACCAAGGGATGGGACACTCGGTTGGAATGTGGACTGAGTAAAAGGTATTTGCAATTAAGCTAGCTGTCAGCAATGCTGACAGAAAATAGTCAGAGTGATCAAGTTAGCAAATCTCAGAAGTGCACAGTTCATGGATTTCCTCTTTTTTTCCTTCTTCCAATCTTTCCCCTTGCCTTCCCCCTGTGGAGTAATTAACATACAACCAGCAACCAGCACCTTCTTTAACTTGTGTTACTGCTCTGAGGCTTTTCAAAAGGTGTGAAAAAAGAAAAAAAAGGTCATCCAATTAATATTCTCCAGGGGTGCTTCCTCAGGATTAAAAACAATGCTTCACCTCAAATCAAGGAAAACCATCTCCTCACAGGGAAACAATGCCCTGGCTTGGGAGAATCCGGAGCACATGACCAAGAAGGCAGTGGTGTTCGTGTCTACAGCTCTTTTAAACAAGGGTCAACCTCTAACTTCCTGAGACGGTCATACCAGGGGGCTGGACGAGCTGACTCCTTCAGATTTCCTTCCAGCTGAATTTGCTCCCGGAAGAAAAATGCAGTAGGAAACACAGGTCCTCTTTTCCCCAATACTTGTGGCCATTTTTGGTCTCCTCTTCTTTTGTTAGGGTTGTCCCTTCTCCTTATCACTTCCATACCTAGCGTTCTCTTTGAACTCCACAAGACGTTCTCCCCAAATGTAACTTGACGGGAGAATTTCACCAAGTTACATCGGGTGAATGGGTGCCCTCTTGGGAGCTCTAGATACAGAGGAGGTGCCAGTTCTGAGAGCTGGAACGAAGCGTTTGGAAGTCTCTGGTGGTTTTCCCAGTCCCATTGTTGAGAGGGCAATCTACGGAAAAGCTTGCATTTGGACAGGCACTATTACAACACAGCCTATCTGAAAGAAACGCCACTCGGCAGGAGGCCAAATGTGAGAACAGGAGGGTCATAGGGGATGTTCAAAGGATGTTCAAAGTCCTCTGGGAATCATAGTTCCAGGGAGAATGCATGAATCAGGAGTCACCCACAGCACACGCTCCAAACCCCTAATGCAGAAGCATCTTATTTTCTGACTCCTTGGGAAATCAGACCATTTTTCATTCCACGATGAACTGTACTAATAATTGTAGCGATTACATTCCCTTACATTCTCCTCTAACCCACTCCAAACAGCTTAATCAAAGCATACAACGTGAATTTCTTTATTTGTATAAGGCCGTATCCGACAAGCAGCAGAACTCATTCATCCCCATTTCTCTGATGGGAAAGCTGTATCACGGAGATTTTGCACTTTGCGACCGGCAAAGTCATCCAGCAAACAAGCTGCAAAGCTGGAGTGAAAATCCAGACCTCCTGATGGCCCGCCCGTCCTTTACTCTTTCTCACTAGTCTGCTTGGAGATGGAGACAAGTCACTTAAATTCTCTGTGCTTCTGTTTCCATATCTGTAAAATGGGGATAATAATACCTGCCTCTCTCTCTACCTCCCAGAGATGCTGTGAAGCTAAGATTTGACATCTGATGTGAAAGCGATCTGGTAAGAAATAAAAGTGCTATTCAAAAAAATCAAAAGAAGTATGAATGGAGGGGCAAAGCGTGGAGACAGAAACCACTGTCTCTTCAACAGTCAATAATAATAATAAAGCAGGGTGTGTGAGAAACAAGTCTCAGTAAAGGATAGAGAGGGAAATTCAGACGTCTACATAGAAAGCAGAATTTTTATTATGCTACAACCCACAATGGTCTTTTAGAATGAGCTGGATCACGGAGCATGAGGACAGCCCTGCCCTTCACACACCCCTATGTTAGTTTAGTTCAATCACGCAGAGGAATAACTCCACCACCTCCAAGGGCTCTGCTAGCCTGTGTCGTTAACCCTGTCTCACCACGTTGGGAAGCCAAGAGTCAGAGGCCAGTTTGGAAAGAACAATAAGGCAAGTGGCATTTTAAAGTGAATTAAAATCGCTGGCCTTTCTGTTTTGGAAATGGCTCTTAAAAATTCTTCCTGGCATAAGAGTGAGGTGGAAAAGATTTCCCATCCTGCCCAGCACCGTTTGAAAATTAAAGGATTTCCAGACATTCTACTGAACTGGCCTGTCAATGGAAGAACAAACCCGCCCTAAGATTTTAGTCGGATTTGGCATTGTACCAGAAGACGGGGCTACAAACAACCGCAGATAAAATGTGCATTTAAAAGGAGCACCATTTGAGATGTCAGGTCGGTTGGGATACTTACTCATCGTGAGTTAGGGGAGTATCCTAAGTAGGTCTGGGATTTGGGTTTTATTTTTCCCGCAGTGTGGAAAAAAAGTAGACTGGTGGGTGAGTATGTGTGTGTGTGTGTTTTTCACTGTTTGACTGGTTGGGCAGTGACTCAAATGAAAGGCATTTGTCTACAGAAGGAGTAAGCCTCTTCCCACTGCCACAGGGAATGAGGCTGTTTCTCTGTTTATCCAGATTGGTGGCTGGGACTCAGTCACATGCTATATTTCCTTTCTCTCATCCCTCAGCTTCTGTATCCTGGCAGATCAATGGATCGATTTTGGTTTCTGACCTCTGGCCAATTAATCGGTCAAGAAGAAACCTGAGGATTTTGGGGGGATTCTTTTAAGGGGGTAAAAATATGCGACGAAAGAAAACCAGCTATGGGAGCTCTAAACTGCACGGGCTCATGCAAAGCTGTGGCTTTGGAGCTGAAATTTCCAAGGAGAGAGAGTGGGGCTGCCCAGGCCGGACAGCCCACGGACAAGTTGCGGGTTCAGGTCCCCTGGGAATCAAGAAAGCCTCAGCCCTGACATCTGGGGACTCGATTCAGCGATTCGAGCTGAGCGTGACCCAAGGTGGGGAAGATTTGGACTCAGTAGCAACTTCCATGAAGAAAGTAGGATGCTTCTCTTCAGCCAGAAATCCATTTCCATTTGCGATGGGCAGTTATCCGGTTCAGGCTTGTAGGCCTGAGCAGCATGGGAGAAAACTGGGAGCAAGTAGGTTATTATGGCCATTTCCACACTGTTGGACTGGGCTTCTTCCTTCCCTCCATCCCTCCTGTTCTTTAGTTGCTGAGTCAAGTCACCCGGAACAGTCTGGGCAATTTCTGGTTCCAAGTTTTATTTCAGAAAAGTGCTGAGGTCCAGCTGAGCATGGAGCATGTGCCCAAAGAGAAAAGACAGATTTCTTTTCGGCTCAACAGCTTGGCAAACTAAGGTATCCTTGGAATATGAGAAGCACAACTGGACACAAGGGGAAACAGAGCATAACCCCCTTCCAAGATTTCAAGGATAAAGAGGTATTTCTTTTAAAATGAAGAAAAAGGGGTATGGGAGAGAAGGGTGTATAAGGAAACCACTTTTCTCTTAATGCAGTCAGCAAAAATAAATACAGCAAGGTTTGCAAGAAATGTGACTCTGAAAAGGGTTGAGAGAAAAGTATATAACTGTTTGGGGAAGAGAGGAAGAATTGGTGGGATGAGGAGTTTGGTAGTAATTGTGGTACTTTGTTAAATGCTTACTATGTGCCAAGCACTGTACTAAGATTCTAGGAAGATTCATGGTAATTGACCCACGTGGGGCTCAGACAGGTAATTAATCCCCATTTTACGATGGGGAAACTGGGACATGGAGAAGTGACTTGCCCAAAGTCAGTGAGTGGCAGGATTAAGATTAAAATCTAGACTTCCAAGTCCAGGTTCTTTCGTGAGGCCATATCATTCTCACCCATTTTAGTGCCCCAGAAGACAAATGGCCCAGGATGGCTGCCTCACGATCTCAGATGGAGAGGGCAGAGACCAACCCGGGGAAAGAGAAGCAGCATGGCCTAGTGGACACAGCACGGGCGTGGGAATCGGGACCTGGGTTCTAATGTTGGCTCTGCCGCTTGTTGGCTGTGTGACCCTGGGCAAGTCACTTAACTGCTCTGTGCCTCAGTTACCTCATCTGTAAAATGGGGATTAAGACTGTGAGCCCTCTGTGGGACAGGGACTATGTGCAAACTGATTAACTTGTATCTACCCCAGTGCTTGGTTCAATGCCTGGCCCATAGTAAGTGCTTAAATATCATTTAAAAAAAGGAATCGGGGCCAGGCAGATTCCAAAATCAATCCTGGCAAAACCCAGGTTATCATTAAAGGGTGGGCAGGGAGAGCATTTGAGGAATGGAAGCTCCATCTCCTCCCCGTTGCTGCTCTCCTTCCTGATTCCAAGTGCCATCTTACCTCAAGCAAGGCAGACACGATCCAGGCCGGCCCAGACTAGTCCATCAGGGTTTTTCCAGAATCCTGGCAGACCAGTCCAACCCTAAAAGCACCAATCTATGGCCTCCATTTTAACATCTGTAGGAGGGATGAAGAATCTGGCAATAACTTCTTCCCTTCATCTCCTCTATCTCTTTCATTCTCCCTCTCCTACCCCAGATCACCCTCCTCATGGGTAACATAGAGCAGAGCAACCCCAAGCCACAACAAATGTCTGCCTAGCTGTTCCACCATCCAGAATTATCGTCAGTCAACCAGATTTTTTTGAGCATTTACTGTGTGTAGAGCGCTGTACTAAGCACTTGGGAGGGTACAATATGACAGTAAACAGATACATTCCCTGCCCACAACGACCTTACAGTCTAGAGGGGGAGACAGACATTAATAGAAGTAAATAAATTACAGGTATAATAATGTTGGCATTTGTTAAGCGCTTACTATGTGCAGAGCACTGTTCTAAGCGCTGGGGTAGATACAGGGTAATCAGGTTGTCCCACATGAGGCTCACAGTTAATCCCCATTTTACAAATGAGGTAACGGAGGCACCGAGAAGTTAAGTGACTTGCCCACAGTCACAGAGCTGACAAGTGGCAGAGCCAGAATTCAAATCCATGACCTCTGACTCCAAAGCCCAGGTTCTTTCCACTAAGCCATGCTGCTTCTCCACAGCGTGGTTGTACAGGTATGTACGTAAGCACTGTGAAGCTGGGAAAGGGATGAATAAAGGGAGCAAGCGGGCCCTGCTGATTAACTCTGGGCTTCTCCAGTATCCCCGCTCTGCCACTAATCCATATACATAAAACTCCCTCCTGGTGATTTCACTGAGAGATGCTGCCATCAGCATGGAAGAATTTGGCTCTCTGCAGAGAAGGGTGCTTTGTCAAATTTATCTGAGCTCAGTCCCAAAATCAAGTGTCTCTGAATCTGGGTTTCACTTTGTGCCAGAAACCTGCAGTTTGGTCGCAGGAAAAAAAGTTGCATCGCCTTTTAAAAGATTCTCTTACAAAGCCATATTAGACTGAGCTGAGTGTTAATGAACTGCAAACCATAGATGGCTGCTAAAATTCCACAAGGGCATGGAATTAGCTGGGTAACATAGAAATTGAATCAAACTGCCCCAGATCCCCTTTCCTGCATAGGGTAAAATCAGGTTTAGGATCCACTAAGGCCTCCTAGTTCATTCATTCATTCAATCATAATTTTTGAATGCTTACTGTGTGCAAAGCACTGTGCTCAGCATTACTCCCATTAATGTCCATTCTGTTGCTTTTCGTTCTGTAAACTGTTTGGGGTTGGGGAAATAGTACTCAGATGGCAAGCGTCTGGAAAACAACTGCACCCCAGTTCACGCTCCTGGACTCGGGAGGGCTCAGCACTCCCAGGTCACCAACACCAGAAAAAAAAGAGCCTCAATCCTCTCAGAATCACGGGCCAGTCGCTGCCTGGAGCCACGCTTCCCAGTGTGCAGCTTCATGCAGCAACTAATCAATCAATCAGTGGTATAGACTGAAAGCTCCTTGTGGGCAGGGAATGTGACTCTCCCAAGCTTAGTCCAGTGCTCGAGACACAGAAAGCATTCAATAAATACAACTCGATTAATGAATACAGCTCGATTAAGTGCTGTGTGCAGAACACTATACTCAGCACATGGGAAAGTGCAATACAGGTGCACTTGTAATAATGAGAAGCAGCGTAGCGCAGTGGAAAGAGCGTGGGCTTTGGAGTCAGGGCTCATGAGTTCAAATCCCAGCTCTGCCACTTGTCAGCTGTGTGACTGTGGGCAAGTCACTTAACTTCTCTGTGCCTCAGTTCCCTCATCTGTAAAATGGGGATTAAGTGTGAGCCCCACGTGGGACAACCTGATTCCCCTGTGTTTACCCCAGGGCTTAGAACAGTGCTCGGCACATAGTAAGCGCTTAACAAATACCAACATTATTAGGTAGGTAGGTCTGGGCCCTGCTTTCAAAGAGTTCATTCATTCAGTCATATTTGTCGAGCGCTTACCGTGTGCAGAGCACTGTACTAAATGCTTGGAAAGTACAATTCAGCAATAGAGAGACATTCCCTGCCCACAACGGGCTTACGGTCTAGAGGGGGGAAGACAGACATCAAAACAAGTAAACAGGCATCAATATAAATAAATGGAATTATAAATATATATGGCATCATAAAATGGTTCCATCACCCAAAAGAAGGTGAAGGGCAGCCGGTAAATCCACTCTGCAGCATTTTGGGGTGGGGAGGAAAGGGGAGAAGGGAGGGATGCACTCATTGACTCGGTCCATTCTTTGCCCCTTCTCTCCTTTACCATCCCCCACTTGGAGCACCCCCTCATCTGGGCTGGGGTTTTCTCCCCATCTGCAGCTTTTCCATTTTCTATCCCCATGCCCCACCTTTCAAAACACTCAATAAGCACAAACGCACAGAAAGTGCTCAAGAAACAAGAATCAAAAGTGATGCTAATCCACACTCTCATTTTCTTAAATGTGGGATTCGGATCTGATTCTGTCTTGTTTGCTAATTAATTACAGTATTTATTAAGTGCTATGTGCCGGGCACTATACTAAGTGCTGGGGTGGATATAAGCTAATTGGGTTGGTTACAGTCTCTGTCCCAAGTGGGGCTCACAGTATCAAACCCCATTTTACAGATGGAGTGACTGAGGCTCAGAGAAATGGAGTGACTTGCCCAAGGTCACACAGCAGACAAGTGGTGGAGCCAGCTTGCCAGGGCTCCCCCACTTTGGTTATCAGATGGTGTGCAGAAGGGGAGGTGCTGGTGAAAAGCATTCTCAACATCCCAACGGGGGTCTCTCCTTCTCTCCTGTACTCTTCCGTGCACTTAGTACAGTGCTCTGCACCCAGTAAGTGCTCAATAAATACAACTGAATGATTGATTGTTTGATTCTCCTAGAATAAACTGTGGTGGCTCCAGGGACCCAGTAGCAACTCTCCATAGCCAGGGGGCTTCCCGAGGTTGATAATTATTCCTCAGTAGATCCTAACTGCTCCTCCTCATACTCATCCCATCTCATCATTCTGCCTTCAGAGTTCTACGCGTGGTAGATGGGGCTGTAAGGACAAGGCAGATGACCTAGTGGAATGAAGAGTGCAGGCCTGGAAGAAAGTAATCTCGCGTTTTTATCCCATCTCAATTACTGCCCTGCTGTGTGCCCTTAGTCAAGTCACTTAATCTTTCTATACCTCGGTTTTCTTATCTGCAAAAGGGGGATAAGATACTTCTTTTCCCTACCTCTTCAATTTTATAACACTTAATAAGTACTGAGATGGAACAATCACTCAGTGGCATTTACTGAGTGCTTACTGTGCACAGAGCACTCTAATAATAATCATGTTGGTATTTGTTAAGCCCTTACTATGTGCAGAGCACTGTTCTAAGCGCTGGGGTAGATATGGGGTAATCAGGTTGTCACACGTGAGGCTCACAGTTAATCCCCATTTTACGGATGAGGTAACTGAGGCACAGAGAAGTTAAGTGCCTTGCCCACAGTCACACAGCTGACAAGTGGCAGAGCCGGCAGTCGAACCCATGACCTCTGACTCCGAAGCCCAGGCTCTTTCCACTGAGCCACAGTTTGGGAAGATTACAATACAAAAGAGTTGGTAGATACATTCCCGGCCCACCGGCTTACAGTCTAGAGGGTTGATACGTCATAATCGAATCAGAAGCACTCATTTTTCCATACCATCCAGGAGGTAGGGGATTAACACCAAAACACAGAGCTTGCCGCATAGTAATCACTTAGCAAACACCAGTTCACTGTGGGTGGGGAACGCATCCACCAACTCTTTTGTATTGGTACTCGCCCAAGTGCTTAGGCCGGTGCTCTGCAAATAGAAAGCAGTCAGGAGTTATGACTGCTTGATAAACAAGATGCGTAGTTGAACTATACACCCACCACCTAGTCCTGGGGACTCTGATTTTAAGTGTCTGTCTCTTCCCCAAGAGCTTAAAGCTCCCTGAAGGCAGAGATCATGTCTACTAATTCTATCCTACTCTCCCAAGTGCTTAATACAGTGCACTGCACACAGTAGGTGTTCAATAAATGCCACTATTAATAATGATAATTGTGGTATTTGTTAAGTACTTACTATGTGCCAGGCACTGAACTAAGCGCTGGAGTGGATACGAGCAAATAGGGTTGGACCCAGTCCCTGTCTCACATGGGGCTCACCAGTCTTAATCCCATTATACAGATGAGGTAACTGAGGCCCAGAGAAGTGAAATTACTTGCCCAAGGTCACACAGCAGACAAGGGGCAGAGCCGGGATTAGAACTCAGGTCCTCCTGTCGTCCAGGCCCGTGCTCTAACCACTTGGCGGCTGCCTCTCTATATCACTGATTGATTGGGAATGCAACTTGGAGCCCCCGTGTCCCCGAAGGCGCCACCCACCAAGGCTTCGGTTTGCCACAAGGGAGGGTGATCTAAGGAGTTTCGCTCTGGGGCCTGGAGTCACCTTTCGGGATCATGTTTCTGGAGCTATCGATCCTTGAATTCTGAGATGAAAACAAGCGATGGCACTTTATTTACCGAAAGGGAACGGGAGCGTGCTTACTTGCAGTCGTGCTTTTCGATTTCAAAGTGAGGGTTGAAGTTGAGGACAATCTTCTGGTTGGGTTCCGGGGCATAGATGACCCACTCGCAGTTCTGGTGGGAGGGGTAGTCCTGAGGGTAGCCAGGGGAGGTGATATAACCAGCATCTTTGGAATTCAACCGTCCTCCACAGGGCGGAGCTGAAAAAGAAACAGCCCAAAGAACGTCAAATATGTAACAGCTTCTTCCCCCACTGCTTGCTACCAGAGACTGATTAAAAGTATTTTACAGACCTTTTATGGCAGTGCAGAAGACTAATCTACTTAGTCATTCAACAGGGAAGTTACAATTCCCTCTCTCCAAACACACACACACTCTCATGAGAGTATGCCAGAAGAGGACCGTAAATATTGTCCTCCCAAATAAACAGACACACGTAAAGGATGAGAAACTGACAAATCTCAGCAGCCTCAACACCTTTTTTAGGTATTTCTCTTTGTCTTTTTTCTTCCCCTCACTCCATCCTCTCCAATCCCCCATTTAATACCTCAGGAATCCTTGATCCCCTAAAGGCCTTTCCAGACCAACTCAAAGCCACTGGGGTGGAGGGCCTGGGTAATTGACAATAGTGGTTTCTGTGGTGCTGCTCCACGAACAGCCTGGTAACAATTACATGTGGTGCAAAGGGAGCACTTTCAGCTTTGGTTGTAATGAACCCTGGAGGGTGATTTCAACTTCAAAAAAAACCCAAAAAACAAACAAAAACATTTAATCTCGCAAACACCGCAAATCTGATTTATTATTTCATTATCCACCAAGTAGGACAATCTGCCTCGGAGAGTCGATTCACTGCATATCCAGAATTTCCACAACTTGCTTTCTTCTTAATTTATTCCTGTGTTTTTCCATTCCTCCGTCTCCCCGGTCCTTCCTGAAGGGTCACTTCCACCACCACCAGAGTGTGCTACAGCTTCATTCCAGCTTTTCCTAATCACTTGCAAAGAGGCTGCAGCTCAACCATCTACTCTGCCCAGCTGCACCCGTTAGGAAACCACAACTTCAAGACTGCAAGGGGTGAGGCCGGCAGATCTTCACGTTTAGACTTGTGAGCCCGTTATATTGGGCAGGGATTGTCTCTCTCTGTTGCCCAGTTGTACATTCAAGCGCTTAGTACCGTGCCCTGCACAGAGTAAGCGCTCAGTAAATACTGTTGAATGAATGAATCTTCAAAGGCAGAGCGTTAGATGGGTGCTTGTCACTTTTTCACAGTTGGGATGGTGACGTTTTATAGATTTAACGCCTGGGCCCGACATTTTGAAGCGGTAGGGGAATTCCCTTGAAACTTGGGGTTTTCATTTGCTATCCGCAGCAGAACGGGAGGGAGACAGGAAAGCATGGGAGGGACGGAAATATAACGAACTCTCTAGGAGACTTTGCTTCTCTTTGCATCAATCGGTCTCTAATATCGCCATCTGCATGAGCCAGCATGGTCCTGTGAATTATGCATTATGTCTCAGCACCCACTCAACGGGACAGAATATCTCTCTCGGTTTCTCTCTCACAGAGAGGGCCGGGCACTTTAACTCTACAGGTGCAGTTTGCTATTCTGCTACCGTTATTATCTCCACACTTCTGCTTTAGGTGACCAGCCTGGCATGTTTCCAGTACATAAAAGAAGGTGCCGTTGAAAAATAACGTTTGAAAGAGCAATCCAGACAAATAGTCTAGCATTTTCACTCTGACAAATTCAAATTATGCCATGTTACACTGGAACATGAACATGCACTTGGGTGGACTTGAGTGAAGCCCCCTACAGGAGTGAAAGATGAAAGTTGGCCATTTCCTTTAACTAGCAAGAATGCACCAGCTTCTTTCTAGCCTCAAAACTCCCTCACCCCCCCCCCCCCCCAAAAAAAGCACAACCGCACCACTCATAATAACGGCATTTGTTAAGTGCTTACCATGTCCCAAACACTGTACTAACCAATAGCCTAGATACAAGATGATCAGGTCAGACATAGTCCCTGTCTCATGTGAGGCTCACGAGTAGAAGGAAGAAGTAATGAATCACCATTTTGCAGATGAGGGAACTGAATCCCAGAAAAGTTAAGTGACTTCCCCAAATTCACACAGCAGACAAGTGGAAGAGCTGGGGGTTTTCTTAATTGTACTTGTTAAGGGTTTACTATGTGCCAGGCGCTATGCTAAGCACTGGGATAGATACAAGCTAATCAGGTTGGACACAGTCCCTGTCCCACATGGGGCTCACAATCTTAATCCCCATTTTAGAGATAAGGGAAATGAGGCACAGAGAGGTGAACTAATTTAAGGTCACACAACAGACAAGTGGCGGAGCTGGGGTTAGAACCCAGCTCCCCTAACTCCCAGACCCTCGCTCCTTCCAGTAAGCCAAGTGAGACGGAGACGATGTAAATGATTCTGCCTTCTCTTCTTTGGCCAGTTCCTTGAGGTATTCCAGATGCCGTGAACCCGATTTTCAAGCAGGACACCCGGCATCATTCAGCACTGGGACAGACTATATCCCACTGCTCCCAGCCAAAGAGGAAAGAGCCCTTTCCTTTGGGAAAGACTGAGGTATGGGAACATAGACCACTGACTACTCAGTAAATAGCCGAGGAAGTAATTTTTGCGAGTGGGGATTCTTTTGCCAGGAGCCTTAGTTCTGCTCTCAGCTCACTCAACACCAAATGCCCTGCAAAACAAATCTTTCAACCAGGTACTTGGTCTGGCCTGCTGCTCAGAGCAGGAGATCCTTCTACAACATGCTCTCTCTTCATCTAGAAAAAGACTCTTCCTCCCCCTAAGCTGTGCCCCTTCCTCCTCTCTCCCCTCCCTGTTCCCACCCCACAGGAGTTAGCAATAATGACAGGAAGTTTCCTCACAGAAGGGATTTCTTCTCATCCACACTGGAGAGGAATCATTTCCTCAACTTTGAATTTGGCCACCAAAAAACATGCTATTTTTATCTTGAACTCTGCATTTTTTTTTCCAAAAGCACATTACTTAATAAAAACAGAACACTTCAGATATTTCCTGCCTTCTTTTTTTTTGTTTTTGAATGATATAAAGGTCCAAACTCCATTAACTCAGAAATCATAAATATCTGCAAATATGTGAAAATCTACCTTCTTGCACATATACCACTCACTATCTGAAGCACTCATGCACACACAAACAAATGTAGCTATTGGGCACGTCTTGATTACACAAACATATTAGTAATGCACATGTCAATTATGTAAGCCCTTCCACACTCCCTTGGGAAATATCACACATCATTTGCACGCATATATATCCTTCAAAGGTAAATACGGTAGTTTCAGTCTCTATTTTCCTTTGAGCATTGAGCTTCTAAAATACAGAAGCAAAAGAAAACTTGCTTGATTCTCCTAGGTCTCATCTTCAGACACCCTTTTCTTCCAAGTTTCCCAGTGTTTACTTCCAAAATATGTAAGCATTCACAGTAGAATCTTTATATTTCTTCTCCAAATCTCCACCAAGTGGGTTAACTTCCACCATTTCTATAACGGCCCCTATAAATACTTGATCCAAAAGCCAAAATCCACTCGAAAACAAGCCCTTTCCCCGTTAACCACAGTCAGCATGGAGACAGCAAAGATGAATCTCTTTCAGGGAAATTTGGACCTATTTCTCAACCAGGGGTAGGTCAAGCCAGAGCTAGCTATAACATGACTTCTGAACAAGGTCGGTAATTGGGGAGTCAAATATCCCCGAGGCCATGTTCAATCGCTACAGAGTTTGAAAACAGAGTTTAGGTCTCGCTGAAGCAACCTATCCTTTGTCCTGCCATAGCGATGCATTCCTTGCCCTCTGAAAAATTGACTGTGATCAAGAAAACCCCTTTGAGCAGGTCCCGAGCCACCTCTTGCCCCCGGTGACCCCTAGGAAATCAGCGTGTGCTCTTAGTCCATTTCTAACAGGTATCCATCATTTCCAAACCAGTCCAACCCCACTGGTATTGATTGGCCTCAACTCCAGTTGTTCCGCAAGAGGCAGTCACAAATGAAGTCGGCCCAAAAGAGACTCAACTGCTCTTAATCCTGAAAGGTCAGAGTGGGACGGGGGGAAGCTGGCCCCGGTGGAAAGGGCCATTCAGTAGCCTGGTCAATAAGCACGCCATCTTCCAAACACGTCTGTGAATGCCTGGTCCCCTGAGGGCCAATACGTTTCCCAAGGAAAATTGATCTGGGTTGACCAGAGAGCTCATGATTCTCATCACTCTGGAGTGTTTTAAATGGGTTGGCCTAAAGGCAAGGGATGGACTCCATGACCCTCAAGTTCCTTTCCAGGTACATGGAGCCAAAATTGCCAATTTATTTGGAAAGCAACCTCAGGAAAACATTCCTTGTTCGACGACTTGAGTCCTGGGAAGTGCTGAGTTTTAAAACTGGGTTTATGGTGGGAAGCAGAGGTAGAGGAAGGAGGAGAGAGAAATAGCTCAGTGTGGCCTAGTGGAAAGATCATGGGCCTGGAAATCAGAGGACCTGGGTTCTACTCCCAGCTCCACCACTTCTCTGCTGTGTGACCTTGGACAAATCACTGAACTTCTCTATGCCCCGGTTACCTCATCTACAAAATGGAGATTAAGACTGTGAGCCCCATGTGGGCCATGGACTGTGTCCAACCTGATTAACTTCTATCAACCCCAATATAGTGCAGGGCCTGGCACATAGTAAGTACTTAACAAATACCATTTAAAAAAATGTAAAAGGAAGAATTGGTTAAAGGGGGAATGAGAGGGAGAAAAACAATAGAAATGACCCAAAACAATAACCCAATCACCATGGAGGGACTCTCACTTGAGGAAAACCCTATCAACTCTTTCCTGAAAACTAATAATGGTATTTCCCTCAGCATAGGAACAAATCACTGTACTGAACATTTACAGTGATTATAAACTCAAGAACAGCAACTAGCAATGGCCAACAATAGACCCAGCCCCTCAGCTGGGGGTTCTAGACAATAGATTGCTAACAGCTGGCAAGACCCAGTGTTTGCTCTGGCCCTCAGTGAAAGCGGGCCCTAATCGTTTGCCCACAAGAATAGGTGAGTCCCTGGCTTAGTGGAAAGAGCCTGAGTTTGGGAGTCAGAGGTTGTGGGTTCTAATCCTAGCTCTGCCACTTGTCAGCTGTGTGACTTTGGGCAAGTCACTTAACTTCTCTGTGCCTCCCTCCATTCCCTCGTCTGTAAAATGGGGATTAAGACTCTGAGCCCCACGTGGGACAACCTGATTACCTTGTATCTACCCCAGCACTTAGAACACCGCTTGGCACATAGTAAGGGCTTAACAAATACAATCATTATTATTATCATTAGTCCAGTTCACGCTAATCCCAGGAAGGGGTTGGAAGAGGATGTTCTCCCTCCTGCTTAGACTGTGAGCCCCATGTTGGCTAGGGACAGTGTCTGACCTGATTTACTTGTATTGACTTCAGGGCTTAGAATAGCACTTGGCAGATAGTAAGTGCTTAACCAATACCAGAAAAAAAAAATAGGTGGTGGGAAATCCCCGGGCCCGGCCTCAATAACTCCCTGAGTTATTTGGTTGCAGTTACTGTTCATAGTTTTAGAGCATGTTCAGAAAGTCCAGCTGTGAACATTTGTGAAACATCAAAACCACCCAGGTCTGGAATTGGAACTTGCTGCTGTCTAGCATAGGATGGGTGTCTTCTGAACCCAGAAGAAAGAAGGGTTCTGTCTTCTGTGTTGGAAGTATTGCTGGTTTGTTATAGTTCAGAGCAAATGCAAAAGAAGGAGTGGGAGCCAGTGTAGCTTAGTGGAAAGAACGTGGGACTAGGAGCGAGGAGCCCTGGACTTGAGTTCCTGCTCTACCACCGGTGTACTATGAGATCTTAACCTCTTTGGGCCTCAGTTCTCTCAGTTATAAAATGGGAATAAGATATCTGCCCTCCCTCCAACTGAGATTGGGAATCATGTGGGACGGGGACTGCATCTGATCGAATTACCTTCTATCTACCTCAGAGCTTGGAGCATAATAAGCAGTTTTAATACATGGAATAATTGTGATTAAGAAGCCAGGTTTCTGGTAACAACGGCAAAGAAAAAACAAAAAGTAGGGGTGGTGAGAGAGAGAATTGACACAGTCAGTCTGATTTTGTGGAAATAAGAGCTTGATGGGGAAGTGGCTGGTTCAATTCCAAGTAATCAATCAAGCAATTGTATTTGCTGACTGTGTACACAGCAATTGCACTAAGCACTTGCGAGAGTACATTAAAGTAGGTAAACAGGATCCCTGTCCTCCAGGAACTTACATTCTCAGTAAGGTAACTTATGACATTATTCTTCATTTACTTTGGTGGGGTGATACATCCAAAATACATTTTTTTCCTCTACTTACAAAATGACTTTCTCCCCATCTGTGGGAGAAGTAATTAATTAAGGGGTATATAGATGGAAGTTTTCTCTACATATAAAAATAAAAAGCAGAACCATTTGTCTCTCTCTTTTTTCCTAAGGAAAAGTAGCCTGGTAGAGGTAAGTAATTGGGTCAATAAAACTAATAAAGTTAAAACAGATAGATCAGCCCTCAATTATCTGAGGAATCACACTCGTTTGACTTGTGCTTGTGTGATACGATTTCCAGGACTCCTTTGAAAAATACATCTGCCCTGCATTAAGGGAGCTCAAGCATTTTTTAAAATCTCATTAGGTTTACTGACGTGAGTTCTTTCCTCAATTTTGTATGTGGTTGGAGGTTTGCACAAATTACCCATATGCATTTCTTTGTGTGTGATACGTTTATCTCACAAACAGGGGCACCTCAAGAGAACCCTCTTCAGAGTCCAGCCCATCTCACACAAGTCCTTCCACTAGCGTTTAACCAAATTTCACACTAGGACCCTAGAAAAGCTCATTTTAAGAGGCATTTCTGTGATCTGAAACAGGATTTTGTTTTATTCAAAGTGACTTCAGCCTGTCACAAGACAAGTCTCATAAAATCTGTGCCTTGGTTTAAGTAAAAAAGAAATGAGTCAATCCATCAGCTCAGGAATGCAGCCGTTTGACCACTTCCTAAGGCAATGGGGAAGGGGTGCAATATATTCACTTTATAGTACCGAGTGGCAGTGAATAATGAACTCCTGGAAATTCAGCAAATGGAGAGCCTTGTGAACTTTTGCAAGGATAAAGTTCAAAATCTAAATAAGGGAATTTTGGGGCAGGGAAAGGGGTTTGAAGGGAAGACCAGTGCATGTGCACAAGTGTGGGGAAATAGGAGGGGAGAGAGGAAGAAACTGCTGGAGGAAATTCTCCATTCTAAGGCCTCCAAGCTGCATTCACCCAGAAAAGCACTGGAAATGGAGCCCGAACAGGGGCTATTAAAAGCCTATTTTCCTTTGGTCACAACTCCTAAAAAAATCTTCATTTAATTTTTAAAATGTAACTTTGATGAGATTTCCCATCCTGACCTCACATAATGCCACCTGCGGTAACTTTGTTATTTGTCATCTTATATCATAAACAAATACAATTCCAATAGGGCAGATGATATAATACCATTAGTTTATATTTATGTCCACTCTTTCCCATCCCTTACTGCAAATGTAATTCCAGTGCCATTGATGATGGGTCTGGAATTACAATTTGTGGCCACTTCAATAAACATTTGTATGGGGGAAAGTATTACTAAGTTCTAGAACATCCTAAATAACAATACTTTCCCATTCAGTTAGCGCCCATAATCTGAAATAATAGAAAGCTAAGTATATTTTAACTAAGGATCTCAAAGCACTTCATAAGTACTGATGAAACCTGGGGATGTTATTCAAGTGATTGTGCCTATATTTAAATTGGTATTCGTGTATCTTACATTCACAGAGGAAGTTGTCCTTGGCATTCAGAGCTGGTTCACTTAATGGTGAACATGCATTTGGATAGAGGTGACACAGCCTGCATTTCCATTGGTGTAATAATAATAATAATAGCATTTAGTAAGTGATTTATCATGTGCTAAGTGATGGGTAGATAGAAGGTACCCTATCCACATTCTACCCATATTTCTAAAAAGTCCTGTTGTAAAATGGTTTTAACAAAATTACCCATAAATCAATCACTTTATCAATCTGCAACTTACTGTGTGCAGAGCACTCTACTAAGCACTGGTGAGAGTACAACGCAATCGTAGACACAATCCCTGCCCGCAGGGATTTTATAATCTAGAAGGGGAGGCAGATATTAGAATACATTATAGAGAGGGTAAATGTCAGAGTATAAGGATGATAATGATGATGATGAGGGTATTTGTTAAGTGCCTCCTATGTGCCAACCTCTGTTGTAAGCGCTGGGCTAGAGACAAGATAATCAGGTTGTCCCACGTGGGGCTCACAGTCTTAATCCCCATTTTACAGATGAGGGAACTGAGGCATAGAGAAGTAAAGTGACTTGCCCAAAGTCACCCAGATGACAAGTGGCAGAGCTGGGATTAGAACTCACGACCTCTGACTCCTAAACCCGGGCTCTTTACACTAAGCCATGCTGCTTCTCCATATGTACCTAAAGTGCTATAGGTTTGGAGGTCGAGTGAGTATCCAGTTGCTTACGGTATAATAGACTCAGGTGCTTAGATGACACAGAAAGGAAGGTGAATAGGGTGGAGGAGTGAGACGTTAAGATTAAGGATTAATTAAAAATTAAGAAGGTAGTCTGCTGGACCAATGACAAGTAGAAGAAGGTATCTGATGAGACCACTTCTATTCATATGTGTGTGTGCGCGCGTGTGTGTAGAAATAGAGAGATCTATCCTTTGTGTTCAAAAATGACAATTGATGATGAACTTTAACCCCACTAGTAGTGTGGTTGAAAGAGTCAATGTTTGATTGACAATCCCTTCCATCCCTGTTCAAATGATTAAAAAAAAAAAAGACTGTCCTTTGCTCTGCTTTTGCATTTGCCATTTGCAGTGCCTGGTGTTGTTTTTGATTCTGTCTTTTAGTGTGACAGTCTTCCCCAAACTGTTTCTGCAAAGGGGCCATTTCATTTCTGATTGCCACATACCAAGCTGGTCTGTCTGCTGCTGCTATCTCCCAGCAAGTAGGCTTCACGGTATCTTGGAGGTTGTGCTTCGCTGTACCGTTAAGGTGTTTCTTCAATAGATGGAAAGGTTAAATGACTTGTCCAAGGTCAGATGTAAAGTCAGTGGCAGAGGTGGGAATGGTTCCTTGCTCTAGCCAGTATACCCCACTCTCCCCAAAGGACTGAAGAGGAGCTAACCTAAAAACTCTCTCCCCAAGAAAGACCGGCTCTTAAAGGAAAAACAATGACAAAATCCAGCAGACATTTACATTTTGGATTTTATTAATAAAATGAAAGGACTAAATCAATCTTTGATTTGCAAAAGATAAAAAATAAAAAAGCTTTAAGTTCCTTGTAGTGCTATCTAAAATGTCATATAGGTGCAAATATTATTTCAACCACATCAGGAAAAGGATATGTTTGCAATTGACTTCTTCTTGCTCTGTCCCCTCTCCCACCTCCCTCTAATTTTCTCCCTCCCTCCCTCCCTCCCTCCCTGATGCCTTTCAGGAACATCTGTTTTGTTTTCTCCTCTACCCAAACAATTGTTGTTATAATTCCATCCAGAAAATTTCAGTTCCTTTTATTCTCTCCAGAGGCCAAGTGACTAGAAGCATCCAGACCCTCAAATGAGCAGAATTATTAGTTAGTATAAGATCTTTTGAGGTAATGAGAAGGTTATAGGGCATTAAACTGAGCATTTGGCATTTTGCTGTCCGGCAACCCTATCAACTTCATGCCACACTGGAGACATTTCCTATTGTCATTTTCCCCATTTTTTTTCTGGATTAGATCATGACTCTTTTATGAAGACCCAGGGGGAGATGGGATTATTATGAGCCTTGCTGGGTAAAAGCTATTTTGTCTTTATGATTTTTTTTTTTTAGTTCAGCTGCTAGGAGGCCTTAGTACCAGAGCAGAAGTTATTACATATTCTGGAAAATGCCTTAAATATAGTGTTCCCCGCTGAGCATACTTTCCGTGATGAGGGAGAAAAAGAAAAAAAAGAAAAGGGAAATAAATGAAGACAGGAGAGAGAAAGAACAGAAGGAAGAGGGAAAAGAGGAAGAGTGGAGATGGGCCAGGAAGCAAAGGAGAAAAGACAACAAGCCGACTATATAGCCAGAAAAGTGTCAAATTAGTGCTGGGGGCTAATGAAACTCTCTGAAGAACAACCAGCCTGGGAAGAGGTTGTTTGAAAATGACAGGGTATAGAAATGTGTTTCCTAGGAGAGAGCTGAGTTACTCTCTGGTTTGACCTCTCACAGAACCTGATGAAAACGTCAGTGTTAGAACATGGCACCCAAGGTTACCGAAACTTCTGCATCTGAGGCGCTGCTGGGGAACCTCCCCCCCCCAAAAAAAAACCAAACAAAAACACTAAAAGGTATGAACCGAGACCAAAACAGCCTCTGAGCAGAGGCCATGGACACCCCATCAGATTCCTGGTAATTAGTCCTCTGGATCTCTTATTAAGCATCAAGCTTCTTGGGTTAAGGCTGAGAAAAGATAATGGGTCTCCCTTTTTGAAAATTCCCTCCTATTGATCCTCATGCCTGGAATCTGTTTCTGAGGACATTGAGAGATGTGCCCAAAGTCTTGGGTGTGGATAACCGGTAAGCATTTATTCCTTTTACCTACCCTGGGCACAGGCTTTCACTGCAGAGTAAATCTGCCCTGCTAACCAGTGTACTAAAAATCCAGAGGGGAATAAGACGTCTGTCGGCAGCCGCCTGTCGCAAGAGATAGAGGTTTTAGTAACTGCCATTTTCCTTTCTTGTGGCAGCAACCCACCTCGCTCTCCATCTAATAAACGTCGATTTAGTTATTGTTACATGGGAAAAGATCACCGTTCTCAAAAACGTGGGATTTATTGTTCCAGCCTAGCTGATCAGTCAAAGGTCATATAATTTGGCAACCATCCCAGTGGTTAAAAATTAATTTTTCCTTATTAATACCACCAAGGTCTCATAGGATAGGATCCCAGCCTTATCTGAACCTGACAGCTTCCTAAGCCTTGAGAAGGATGCTTTTTCCTTCGGGCCTTCTGGGACACAAGGCCAATGTTTTCTGGAACTCAACCACCCTGAATCCTATTAGGAAACCAACACAGCCAGAGCTGAGCACTTTCCAGTGGGGTTTGACAAAACCTGAAAATATTGAACCGCCTCCAGGGCGCTCTCTTCTCCACCACTGGGTTGGGAGAAGGGGAGTCCAAACAGAATGAGTTTATTCTCCAAATCCAAACTTGGCACTGGGCTAGGGGGCCTAAACGAGAAGCAGTGTGGCTTAGTGGATGGAGCACAGACCTGGGAGTCAGAAGGATTTGGGTCCTAATTCCACCTCCGCCACTTGTCTGCCGTGTGACATTGGGTTAGTCATTTCACTTCCCTGTGTCTCAGTTTCCTCATCTGTAAAATGGGGATAAAGACTGCACCACCTGTAGGACATGGACTGTGTCCAACCTGATTGTCTTGAATACAGTACCTGGCACACAGCGAGTGCCTAACACAGTGAATGCCTAACAGATACCGTTTTTAAAAAATGGTGATTCTATGGAAAAAAACAACTGTCTGCCACTGAAGATGCCACAGTATTTTTCTAGGTGAGACAAGTGCTGTTTTCTTTGTAAAAGGGGATTAGAGTCCCTTTCCTCTCTGCTCCAGTGGAAAATTTTAGTGGTGACACCTAAAATTGCTTGGGTCTTGCCTTAACTATCCCTTATTGGCAGAAAGTGAACATCAAACATGATTTTACAGAAATGTGGAGTGGGTTTTTCTTTCACCCAGCCTTTTAGATGGGGGAAAAAATGGTCTTTTTCTAGATTACAGAAATTATTTTTAAAAGGCTGGCTCTTAGGGGGGAAATGTTTTAAGTCTTTATTAGGGAACATTGTTCAGCATTCTGTCATTTGTTGAAATGACTGCACAAGCTGGGTCACTAGAAGCCACTCCTCATTTGCTTGATTGCTTTTGTGAGCAGAAGGGTGAGCCGAAAAACACTGAGGTCCAGTCATCCCGATGAGCACCCCAAAGAAGGGAAAGGAAGTCTCCCCTTCCCCCAACCTGTGAACTCGTCCCGTCCCCCCCCCGCCCAACACCCCACCAACCACCAACCAATCACCCCCAACTACTGTTATTTTAATTGGGGCTTCACTGCACACCAACTTCTCTGCCTTTTACAATGTGATAGTATTGACCTGTCCTTCCCTGCTGCAGGTTACTCAGTGGTGTGGATTTATCATGCCATAGTGGCTTTAAAAGCTATCTCCCAAAGAGTAAACCTCAGTTTAACTCTTTGGACAGCACAGATTCAGAGCCCAGCAGAGGCAAAGCTCCATCTCTTTATTTTCCAAGGTGGCGTCATGGAGTGCCAGGTGGCTTCATAGCAGAAGGACCATTGGATAAGATCTTAAAAAGAAAACAGAAGTGCACAAAAAAGTCCCTCCATGCTGCCTGGGCATTAATAAGTCTACGTAGCTTATTCTGTAACAAGTAAGGGCCTGTCCCCTACACCTCCCTCCTCCTTGCAACGTTCTCCAGTGCCTCCAGGTGCCAAGCGGCTGCCGCTCTCCAGCCCATAGGCCCGGGCACGGAGTGCCCGTGGGTGTGGGTGGGAGTTCGGGGAACACAGCCCCCTTGCCCATTTACAATAGGGATCCAGAAGGTTTACTCCCACCGCTGGCAGAGGTTGTGGCAGGGCCGAGGGTGCTGGGGAAACTCGGATGCGCCCGGCGGAAGCTCAGGAGACTTTCCCCGCCTCTCATTTTCCTTTCTGTGTTTGTGAATTCCTCGAGCTGTCGGTGCTGGCACCAGAGCCCGTTCTCTCATTTTAGCACGTCCGCCGGCCCAGCCCGAAGGCAAGACGTGAGCCATCCCTGCAGTGGGGTCGGGGACTGCCCTGGCCTGGGAGATCACAAAACTCATTCATTCATTCAATAGTATTTTTTGAGCGCTTACTATGTGCAGAGCTCTGTACTAAATGCTTGGAATGTACAATTTGGCAACAGATAGAGACAATCCCTGCCCAATAACGGTCTCACAGTCTAAACGGGACAGACAGCAAAACAAGACAGAACAAAACAAAACAACAGCATCAAGATAAATAGAATCATGGAGATATACACCTCATTAACAAAATAAATAGGGTAATAAATAATATATATAAATATGCACAGTGCTGAGGGGAAGGAGGAAGCGGAGAGGGCGGGGGGGGAGGGGAGGAGGAGCAGAGGGAAAGGGGGGGGGCCTCAGTCTGGGAAGGCCTCCTGGAGGGGGTGAGCTCTCAGTAGGGCTTTGAAGAGGGGAAGAGTTAGTCTGGCAGACGTTAGGAGGGAGGGCATTCCAGGACAGCGGTAGGACGTGGGCCAGGGGTCGACGGTGGGACAGGCGCGAACTGGGGACCGTGAGGAGGTGAGCGGCAGAGGAGTGGAGTGTACGGGGTGGGCAGTAGAAAGAGAGAAGGGAGGTGAGGTAGCAGGGGGCAAGGAGATGGAGAGCTCTGAAGCCAAATCCCCAGACTTGAGATTCTTGCCGGGTCCCCGAGGCCCGGCCCCCGATGACTGTCTTGGAGAGAAGCCGCTGCTGGGCCAGACCCCTGGCCCTGGGGCCATGGTGAGCCAGGGACTGACCAGAGCGCTCTGGGGGAAGCGGCAAGGTGTAGCGGATAGAGCACGGACCTGGGAGTCGGAAGGTCGTGGGTTCCAATACTGGCCCTGCCACTTGCCTGTTGTGTGACCTTTGTTAAGTCACTTCACTTCTCTGGGCCTCGGTGACCTCATCTGTAAAATGAGGGTAAAGACTGTGAGCCCCAGGTGGGACTGGGACTGTGTCCAGCCTGATTTGCTTGTATCCACCCCAGTGCTTAGTACAGTGCCTGGCACACAGTAAGCACTTGACAAATACCATCATCATCATCACCTGGGGCCGGCCGGCAGGGACCTGCCCGCAAGGCCGTTGGTGATCTGAATCGCCAACCTGGAACCAAGTCCTCTAGGACATCTGGTGGTCTCAAGAGAAGAGGTAAGAATTGATAAAAAATGGTCGGGAAGGGGCGGGGCAAGGGAAGGAAGAGAGAGCAGATGGAAGGGAGAGGGAATTGGATAATCGTGGTCCTTGTTAAGAGTTTACTATCAGCCACACACTGAGAGGATTGAGGGAAGAGGGAAGGGGGTGGCGAGAAGAGGACAGGGGAAGGGAGAATGCAAGAGGCACAAAGAAGGGGAGGAGGCAAACAGTCAATCAGCCAAAGACATGTGCAGAGCACTGTACTAAGCACTAGGGAGAGAAGCATAGCGTAAGTAGCCAAAGTCCCTGCCCCCAAGGAGTTTAGTCTCAATCATTAATGTTCACTGAGCCCTGACTGCAGAGCACTGTACTAAACACTTGCACTGGACTTCCTGCTCTCAAGTTTTCAATCTGAGGAGACTTACTAAAATAAACCACAGATCAGAGAAAGTAATGGAATACGAGGCACACACACAACTGCTGTGGAGGTGTAAGAGGGCAGCGTGATCTAGCGGAAAGACTCCAGGCCTGGGGGTCAGAGGAAGTGAGTTCTTTCTAATCCTGGCTCGGCCACTTGTCTGCTGTGTGACCCTAAGTGCCTCATTTAACTGCTCTGTGCGTTGGTTTCCTCATTTGTAAAATGGAGACTGAATACTTGTTCACCCTCTTCCTTAGACTGGGAGCCCTACGTGGGGCAGGAACTGTGTCTGACACGATTACCTTGTGTCCACCCCAGTGCTTGGCACATAGTAAATACTATTGAATGAATGAATTAATTAATTAACAAAAGCCACAGTGATCATTTTAAGGGCAGTGATTAAAAAGACACAATAATAATAATTGATAACTGTGGTATTCATTAGGTTTCTCCTTCAGGTCAAGCATTCATTCATTCATTCAATAGTATTTATTGAGCGCTTACTATGTGCAGAGCACTGTACTAAGCGCTTGGAATGTACAATTCGGCAACAGATAGAGACAATCCCTGCCCACCGTACTAATCGCTGCGGTAGAAACAAGATTCGAGTCCCACATGGGGGGCTCACGGCCCAAGCAAGAGGGAGAACGGGTTGTACTGAATTGTACTTTCCAAGCACTCAGTACACCGCTCTGTACACAGTCAGCGCTCAATAAATACGATTGAATGGATGAACAGGTATTTATTCATACAATAAATACGATTGTATGAACGAACAGGTATTGAACCCCCGTTTTGCAGACGAGGGGACCGAGGCCCAGGAAACCGAGGCCCGGTGACTTGCCCACGGCCACACAGCAGGCAAGCGGCAGAGCCGGCATTAGAACCCAGGTCCTCTGACTCCCAGGCCCGGGCTCTCTCCACGAGGCCAGGCTGCTTCTCCAAAAGTAGATTGACCTAGTACGAGCTGGGGTGGAATGGGAGAGGGGACAGGTAGGTGGATGAGAGCCATTCGAGTCTCCCGGATTCTCCGGGAAGGCCGGGAAAGGCTAGCCGGGGCTCGCCCGGTAATGAGCCCTTCAGGAGGAAGTACCCTTAACTCCCCGGTAGCCCCTAGGAGAGATGGATCGGGATCCTCCGGATCGATCTCGTGCCCAAGAACTGGCGGGGACCTCGGGATGGTCAGACCAAGGGCGGCGGTGGGGGGCACCCCCTTAATAATAATAAAGATGGTGTTTGTGAAGCGCTTACTCTGTGCCAAGCACTGTTCTAAGCGCCGGAGCACCGCCCGGCTTCGCCTCTATTAGCACGCGCTGGCATTAAAAAGAAATCAATCCGTTCAAATGAAACATTAGCCCTCAATTTATCGCTCGGGCGAAAAAGCAGGAGCGGAAAGAGCGGGAGTCGGCGGAGGGGAGTCAGGGTGGGCAAGGCTCATTTGCGATCGAGATGGCACCTCTCGGAGAAGAGGGCGGAGCGGAGACGGGGCGAGCTTCGCGCCGGGGAGGGTCCTGCCTCCGCCCCCACGATGGTACTTGTTGAGCGCTTATTCTGGGCCCAGCACCGTGCTGACCACCGGGGTGGACACGAGGTGAGCGGGTGCGTCCCACGTGGGGCTCACAGTCTTCACCCCCCATTTTACAGACGAGGTCAACTGAGGCCCACAGAAGTGAAGCGCCTTGCCCAAGGCCACACAGCGGACAGTCTGGGCGGTCCCCGGCTGGGAGGCCGGGGAGGGGGCTGGGGGCTGGCTGGTGGTCACCCAAATCTGCAAGACGAAAGGGGGGGGGGTATGTGGGGGGGGGGGGGGGGCGACTCCTCCGGGCCTGTGCCCGGCGCTCTGCTCTTAGGCCAATCCTTTTGCCCGCAGCACGGCACGAGAAGCAGCCTGGCGCAGGGGCTGGAGCACGGGCCTGGGAGTCGGGTCCTGAGTTCGAATCCCAGCTCCACCTGTCTGCTGGGCGACCTTGGGCAAGTCACTTCTCCGGACCTCAGTTCCCTCACCTGTAGAATGGGGATCGAAGCCGTGAGCCCCACGGGGGACACGGACTGCGTCCCACCCGATTTGCTTGTCTCCACCCCGGCGCTCAGTACACTGCCCGGCACCTAGGAAGCGCTTAACAAATACCATCGTCACTATTATTATTATTTAGGGGTCGCCCTAATCCGCCTCTGCCGCGAGGCCCCCCGTCTCGACGCCGCGTGTGGGGGCTCCGCTGCGGGGATGGGGGCGGGGGTGGGGGAGGGAGAAGGCGCCCCGCACGTTAACGCCAAGTGGCGGCCGCTGGTGCCGGCGCTTTAGTCACCTGTTGGCGGTGGGATCCGGCCAGAAAACCGGGCTGGGGGTGAGAGGCCCCCATCCCCGCCCCCGGGGGGGGGGTCTACCTGGCTCACCGTCTCCTCCTTTCTTTCATTCATTCATTCATTCATTCATTCCATCGTACGTACTGAGCGCTTACGGTGTGCAGAGCCCTGTACTAAGCGCTGGGAAAGTACACTTCGGCACCAGATAGAGACCATCCCTGCCCAACAACGGGCTCTCTCCTTCCCGCCCCGAGGGCTTCGGGCCCGCGGATGGGGTGCCAGATTTGCGCATAGCGCAGTGCGGGGCGCAGTGCGGGGCGCAGTGCGGGGCGCAGCGCAGGGGTGAGGGGGTGGTCCCGGACTCCGGGGACCCGCCCGGCAGCCCCGAAACCCGCATCTCGGCCCGTTTTCCTTCCTCCTTTGGGCAGACCCTCCTGTCGTTTGGGCCCCGTCGCCTTTCCTTCCCGCTTCGGCCTCGGCGTCCCGGGCACCAGTTTCCCCGCCGACCCCCCGGACAGCCCGACAACGCCGCCGCCGCCGCCCGGCTGACCGCCAGGCTGGCGGCAGGGAGGAAAGCCCCGGGACCCCGGCTGCCCGCCGCCCAGTCTGCCCACCGGGCCCAGGCCACCTGTGCCCACCGCCCAGTCGGTCCTCCGGGTCCCCGCTGCCTCTGCCCCCCGCCCAGTCTGCCCACCGGGCACCGGCCGCCTGTGCCCCCCGCCCAGTCTGCCCACCGGGCACCGGCCGCCTGTGCCCCCCGCCCAGTCTGCCCACCGGGCACCGGTTGCCTCTGCCCACTGGCCAGCCCGCCCGGCCTTGGGCGCGCCGGTGCCTGCCTTTGGAAAGGGAAGGGGGAGACGGGGTGGGGTGGGGGGCACGGAAACCGACACCGGACCACAAGCCTCTGTGTGTGTGTGTGTGTGTGTGTCCTCTGGCGGTGTCAGACGCTGTAAACGACACACACACACACACACACACACACACAGAGGAACGGCAGGCGGGTGAAAACGGTTGGAAAGACGTCCCTTTTCTTCTCAAGCCCACTCCCCCTAACGCACCCAGAGAAACCCGGAGGCTGTCGTGTCTGTGCGGGTGTGCCTATGCGTGTCTCTATGTGTGCGTCTCCGCGAGTGTGTCCCCTGCCAGGTCACACGCGACAATGTGGGCATGAATGCGTAATGTGCCTTAGACCCCCACCACGCACAAACCCAGCGAGTGAATTCCATATACATTCATCATTTATGAAACCTCCAGATCCGAGGGAGATGATTTAATTCCTCTCCGCGCTGGCCCCTCGGGAAAAAAATAAAGGGGGGGGGGGGGCGGGTGGCCGGAGAGGGATGAGGAGGAGAGGGAGCCCGCAGGTCCCCAGCAATCTCCGGCCCTCTGTTGGCCTCACTCGTGTCCCGGGTGCGAATCCCGGGCGGAGCGAGGACGCGCTCTATCCCCAGCCCTCTTCCCGAGGCTCCCTTTCCTCTCCTGCCGGTGTCCGGGAAGGAGATGGAGACCGGGATCTCCGCATTCCCGGAGCCCCTCCCGGGGCCGGTCCTTGGCCGCCGAGGAGGGCCGCCCTGCGGGGCGGCGGTGGGCGAGGGCTGGAGAAAGGGTCTGCCAAGGGGCATCTCCCCCTTCCCTCCTCGCCCACCGGGTCCTCTGCCCTCCCCGGGCCCCGGGACCGGACGGGGCGATGCGGGGCGGCTCGGGGACCACCCTGCCGCCTCTCCCGGGGAAGGACTCCCCGACGTCCACTTCGTTCTCGGAAGAAATCAGCGGGTCCCTGTCCTAATCCCGTTCTCTCCCTCCCTTCCCTGGCCCCTCTGAACACCACCCCTCTCCGCCGCCACCCTCAAACCCACTCCTAGAATCGGCGGGGACCTCCAACCGGACCGTGGCCCCTTCGCTTTGCTTTGCTTTTCTGGGCGCAGGCAGGCCGCCCGCATTCCCTTTGGGCAACCGGGCGGGAGGGGATGCCATTAAGAAAAGTTTCTCAGGCCACTTCACGAGAGCAGGAGACCCTTGAGGCTTAGACTGTTTAATCTAAAGACTGCGAGGCCCGTCACTGGGCAGGGATGGTCTCTATCTGTTGCTGAATGGTACATTCCAAGCGCTCAGTACAGTGCTCCGCACATAGTAAGCGCTCTACAAACACTATTGAATGAAGTGCATCCTCGTTATTTTCCCACCCAACGTGGGCGCGCACGCACATACATACACACAGATAGATACACACAGACACACACACACATAGATACACACGGACACACACACATATATATATACACACAGACACATATATATATATGTATATATATATACAGACACACAGAGACACACACGAGCTTTGCAGTTGCCGAGGAAAACCGGGCACGTAGACACTTAACCAGGCCCCGGTTTTCAGCACCGCACGCCAGATCGCTCCATCTACCTTAGCCATATGATCTTCCCTGCCTAATCCTAAGAGGAGCGACGGCTGAAAAACGAAAAACTACATTCCCTCCTTCCCAAACCTTTCAGATAACATTGCCAAATTAATCGGAGACAAATGATTTATGTTTTTCTGGCTGGATTTGAAGAAACTCAGGGGAGATGTGTTCTACTTCAAGACACGAGGGGGAAAGCAATCCCCAAAACTGTAATGCGAAGTCTTTGTAGTATTTTTAAACCTTTGATTTATTCCATATGCGACATCTGAACATAGCCAAAGACTGACTCTGTTTCAAAACACACACTCACACACGCATTCTACCGCTGCTAGCCGAAAAAAAGTTAGATGTGAAAAGACGGGAGTGGAGAGGTGAGGTGAGGATCCGGATTCATAGTAGGAGTGAGAGTGGGAGCCTGGGTCTCCGCCGTGAACATCTCACACAGACACGCAGATACACAAACACGCGCACCGGCGACCGTTTTTAAAAGGAAAGGCGAAAAGATGCCGAGAAAACAACTTTCGGGGTCTTACCTGCTTGTCCTATCACTTCGGATCCTGATAAGCACAGAGCTAAAAAACCCCAGACAAGAGGAAGCGTATCCATTTTTAGGAAGGGGGCTTCTTCCAGAGTTGGATTTGTAGGATTTCCTGGGTAAGTCACTTTCTGCGCCTTTTTTTTTTCTCCCCCCCCCCGCCCCCCTTTTGATTTTTTCTCTGCGAATGTTCCTAATCGTCCTTTTTTTCTTTCTTTCTCTCGGGTCTTGACTTCACGTCTTCACCCTCAGCCTCGTTTATAAACCCACCTCAGAACAGCTCCCGGATTCGGAAGAGCGGGGGGGGGGAAAAAAAAAGGAGCGGGGGAAGAGGAAATCGGCTTCCCTTCTTCGGAAAAGAAGAAGAAAAAAAGAAAGCAGCAACCCCAAACGTGTGTGTTCTCTGCAGTTCCTTAAAGTGTCATTTCCTTCATCCCGACGTGGCGGGCATTTCCCGAAAGGCGAGGGTGGGGAAAGGACGAGAGGAGGATGGCGGGCTCGCCTCTGGCATGACACGAGCCCCCGGCCGAGGCGGGGGAGTCGGGGGCGCCGATGGGGGCGGCGCCGATGGGGGCAGCGCCGCCGGGGGCAGCGCCCGGGCTCCCGCTCGCCCACAGACCCCGGGCCGGGCCCCGCACCGACCCGCGGCCCTCCGGAGGGACGGAGCCGGGGGGCCCGGCGGCGGTGGGGGAGGCGCTCCCTCCGCCCCGCTGCCCTCCCGCGGGCTCCGCGGCGGGGCCGCGAAGGGGGAAAGCGGGGTGCCACCCCGGGGCGGTGCCACCCTCCCGCTCGGCGGGCCCCGGGCGAGGGCGGAGGGCTTCCCGCTGCGGCCCAAGGGTGGGAACGGGGAGGCTGCGGCTGCCGCAGCGGCTCGGGCCGCAGGGTGGGAGAGAGGGGGGCTGTCGCTGGCCCTGGGCCGGGTCGGGTCGGGCCGGTCCTTCTGTGGGGCGGCGGGCGGCCGGGGCCGCTGCTGGGGCCGGGGCTGGGGCTGGGGCCGGGGCCGGGGCTGGGGCGGTGCGCGCCGGCTGCGGGCTCCCCTTGCCGTGCGGCCGGCTCGGCCGCTGCCAGCCTTTTGAGGCAGAGCGGCATGTGTCGGGGAGGTGGGAGGCAGAGCGGGGGGCTGGATGACAGCCCGGCCCCGGGGCCCGCCCCTTCTGGAGCCACCCTTAAAGGGACAGAAACCCAAAGCCCAAAGCCCAAAGCCCAAAGCCCAAAGCCCAAAGCCCGCCCCGCCCCGCCCCGCCCCGCCCGCCGCGCACCCACGGCCCCCGCGGGGAGACCCCGGGGCGGCGGCGGCGGCGGCAGCAGGGGCACGGGCAACCCCAGGGGTGTCGCCAAGCGCTCGGTACAGCGCTCTGCACAGAGTAAGCGCTCAGTAAATACTATTGAATGAACGGTAGGGGCAGTGGCAGGGGCAGGGGCATTGGCAGGGGTAGGAGCAGGGCAGCAGGGGCAGGAGCAGGGCAGGGCCATTGCCAAGCGCTCAGGACGGTGCTCTGCACAAAGTAAGCGCTCACTCAATACGGCTGAATGAATGAATGAATGAATGGTGGGGGCAGGGGCAGGGGCATTGGCAGGGGTAGGAGCAGGGCAGCAGGGGCAGGAGCAGGGCAGGGCCATCGCCAAGCGCTCAGTACGGTGCTCTGCACAAAGTAAGCGCTCACTAAATACGGCTGAATGAGTGAATGAATGAATGGTGGGGGCAGGGGCAGGGGCATTGGCAGGGGTAGGAGCAGGGCAGCAGGGGCAGGAGCAGGGCAGGGCCATTGCCAAGCGCTCAGGACGGTGCTCTGCACAAAGTAAGCGCTCACTCAATACGGCTGAATGAATGAATGAATGGTGGGGGCAGGGGCATTGGCAGGGGTAGGAGCAGGGCAGCAGGGGCAGGAGCAGGGCAGCAGGGGCAGGAGCAGGGCAGGGCCATCGCCAAGCGCTCAGTACGGTGCTCTGCACAAAGTAAGCGCTCACTAAATACGGCTGAATGAGTGAATGAATGAACGGTAGGGGCAGGGGCAGCGGCATTGGCAGCGGGAGGGCCAGGGGTACTGGTAGCGACAGGGGCAGCGGCAGGAGCAGGGCAGCGACAGGGGCAGCGGTGGGAGCGGCGGTGACCGCGGCGGCACCTTCTCCCCACCGCAAAAATCGAAATCAATCGGTCTCCCACCCAGACACTCTCTCCCACCTCCTCTCTCCCCCCACCGGCCAGGAGCGAAGCCGAGACCCCCGAGATCCGGCTCGGACACGGTGTCCTCCTCACCCCGGACCCTTCCCGCCTGCAGTTGATGATGGATGATGCTGACGGTGATGGTATCTGTTAAGCGCTTACTATGGGCCGGGCGCTGTTCTGAGAGCCGGAGTGGAGACAAGCAAATCTGGTCGGACGCAGTCCCCGCCCCGCCCTGTCCCTGTCTCCATTCCCATTTTACAGAGGAGGGAACTGAGGCCCAGAGAATAAACAATAATAATAATAATGTTGGTATTTGTTAAGCGCTTACTCTGTGCAGAGCACTGTTCTAAGCGCTGGGGTATACAAGGTAATCAGGTTGTCCCACATGAGGCTCACAAACTTCATCCCCATTTTACAGATGAGGTAACTGAGGCACAGAGAAGTTAAGTGACTTGCCCACAGCCACACAGCTGACAAGTGGCAGAGCTGGGATGGTGACTTGCCCAAGGTCACAAAGCCGACGAGTGGCGGAGTCGGGATTAGAACCCATGACCGTCTGACTCCCGGGCCCGGGCTCTAGCCACAACGCCACGCTGCTTCTCCGACTCCTTCTCCCCACGGCCCTCATCCATCCGTCAGTCGGTCAGTCCGTTGTATTGACGGAGCGCTCACCGTGTCCTTACCGTTTGCCTGGGAGAGTGCAGATAAATATAAATGCGTGAATAATGAACATCCATCACCCCGCTCCCATCTCCCACCCGCACCTCCAGCCGGGGTGGGGGGACAAGGCTGGGGCGGCGGGGAAGCTCCGTTCTCTTCCGATTCAAAACGAATGCCCAACTCGTCCCTCCATCCCTCCGTCTCTTCCTCTTTCATACACACCGATATACACACGCGCACGCTTCGGACAGGATACGGAGTCCAGAGATGATCTCAGGAGAGCGGACACAGGAAAAGGGCCCTGCCCGTTTCTCGCAGGCGAGAGGGCCCGTGTTGCGAGGCTGAGACAGGCACGACTCTTTGCCAGCGCTGTACCGACACCAGATCCCACCCAGTTTTGACTAGTCGGATCCTTGGAATGCCTTGAACGTATTCCTCACCTTTTCCTACGGGAATCCCTTCCCAACTCTCCTTCTCCCCTCTCATTCTCCCACCGCTTTCCATCCTAAAATGATCAAGGGGGAAATATTTCTTTTGAAAAAAAGGACATACCTGCAGGCATTCTTTCTTGGCATACTCCGCAACTCCCGTACTCTACTTTTTGCTCATGTTGTTCTCGAGATAATGTGGTCACAAATGCTCTCAGAAACCAAACAGTATTATGCCAACTATTTTAAAACCCTGTCGTGAAAACCGTTTAGAGGGAGCCACGAGCTAACAGTTTTAGGAACACTTGTACTTTTGTTTTCTAGAACGGTTGTGTGGCTTCCATACTGCCTTGCCTCACTGAGCACCTATTACCGCATTATCATACAGGCCGTAGCAGGAAGAGCCAAGATAATATCGCACAAAACATAATTGCGCAAACTCTACAGGGCCGGAATGATGCACCTTCCTGTAGCTGAGTTTCTCCTGTACCTCGGTGCAGGTAGCCGTGTCTTCTTCTGGGTGGGTTGCCGCCTTATCTTAACTTGCCGTTAGCTTTGTTTATCACATTTTGTGTTTGGAAATCTTCACCTCCCACTTAAAGTTATTTACACTTAGATAACTTAAAAAAAATAAAGTCAGGAGTGATTTGCAAATAGTTGACCCAAACCATAACACAGATTTTACAGTGTCATGTAAATCTGCTGGATGAACCATCACACTGCTAATCCGAGATACATGGTCTGAAAGGGCTTGTAACAGAAGGTTATTTGAGTTCTTCCAGAGGCCATAAAGTCCTCAGTTTGGCCTAAAGGCAAAAACGACTCTTTCAACAATGGGGCTATTTTTAATAGTTATAGCGGGAGGAAGAGAGGGCTCCGAATACGAAAAATATTAAACTTGCATTTTCCACTTTAGAAGTATGGGGTGCTTTTCAATGGTTTTAGAGAGAAATTTCCAAATTTCGTCCATATAATTAGTTATCCTATGAAAACATGGTTACAGTGAACCCTGAGTGACACGTCGCTGAAGTAGAGAATCCTTTCCCTCTGGAGGGTGGGGAGGGAGCGTCGGAGCATCTCAGCCTCTGCCCGTTGAAGCCTGTTTCAGGATAACCCCATCTGGAAGAGTGCCACGTCATTTGGAAGTGACCCACTCGTCCAGGCCCAATCTTCGGATGTCCAGGGCCTCTGCCCTTTCCCATTTCTGGACCGTTGGTGTGAATACTGGAATGAGCATCTCCAGGCCGTGTTCCTCCTCTACGGCCAGGAGTCTCGGCTGGTTCTGGGAGGCTTGGAGCCCATCGGGATTGTGGAAACAGTGTGCCCCGGACACAGGTCGAGTCCAGGATAGCCCTCTCATCTGGAGGGCCCATCGACGACCACTTCTGGGGTTTCTGACTCGCAAAGGGCAAATTGACCTGCCCCCAGGGTCAAACCGTTGATAAATGGGTACACCTGATTGATTCCGGTATACTTAGTTTGGCCATAACACGTGTTTTCACCACACATTTTGGTTATAGAAGAAGATTTGTCCAACAACCTGTTGGTTACAGCAAATGATGTCGGAAGAGATGGCTTGACTGTGGGTGCAGCTGAGCAGTGTGCGGCAACCGACACGGTGAATTCTGCAATGGGAGCTTTCCTGAAGGTGGGGTTCTGCAAGGAGTCACCTCCTGACCCCCCATTATAGGAGAACTGAGTGTAACCAGATCTGAATCCATGGGGCACCTCCAAGGGCCTAGGACCAGCTCAACGATGGGCACCGGAGTGAATGTTAAATCTCCGGACTCTTTTGTGGTCCCCGGGGGAGGTGCCCTAATTATGCGCTGCTGAATAAAGATGTAACAATACCATAAACAATAGTAATTATAGTGGCAATAACACCTCCAACAGTAAAATATTGCTTAATGTCTACCAAGTAAGCATCATCACCAACAGCATTAACTGTGTGTTTACCGTGCAGGAAGTTTGGGCACTTACAAAGGGAGTCTTTTGCCCTCAAGAAATGTATAATCCATTGAGCCGACTGAAACACTGCCTCACTATCAAGAGAAGTGTTAGCCTTACTCGACATAAGGGAAACAGACTCAAACAATCCAAATGCAAATCCTTCTGTCCTCCACCCTCTTCTTAATTTCTTTTAATGGTATCTGCTAAGCACTTACTATGTGCCAAGCACTGCACTAAGCAGTGGGATAGACAAGATAATCAGACTGGACACAGGCCGTGTCTCACATGGGGCTCACGGTCTTAATCCCCATTTAACAGATGAAGTAGCTGAGGTACAGAGAATTGCCTCAAGTGTCTTGCCCCAAGTGATCCAGCAGACAAGAGTTGGAGCCGCGATTAGAACTGAGGTCCTCTGACTCCCAGGCCCGTGCTTTTCCTATTAGGCCATGCTGCTTCTCTAATTAAGAAGTTCCAACTAAATTCTGAAGCACGGTGTGGTGGCTCACAAAGTCATCCTTCTTTTAGATCATTTGAGGGACTTTCCCTTTGGAAGAGCTTCCCCTTGACTTCTCTTCCCTTCAAATAGCTCTCTTTCCCACCTGGTAAGGCCCCATGTAGTTCCAACTAACTTCTGAACTGAAGCACAGTGCAGTGGTTCACAAAATCTTCCTTTTCTTGGATCATTTGAGGGTCTTTCCATTTGGAAGAGCCTTCCCCCGGAGTTCTTTCTCTTTCAAAAAGCTCTCTTTCTCACAGGTAAGGCCCCATGTTGAAACTCCCTCAGAAAGACAGCTGCACTGGGCTCCTATCTTCCCAACCTGAGAAGCTGACCCACAGTCCAGGTCAGGCAAACCCAATCCTGAGTGGCCTGGGCAAATCTGGTCTGATTTAGAAGGCTTAGAAGACTCTGTAGGTCCCCATAGTCTTTCACTGGTGCTTGTGGTGGTCCCAGGGTGGGCTGAACCCCTGGGATCTGCCGTCCGATGGCTCCAACTCCAGCCTGGTCTCTAGGGTTGGTCGCCATTCCCGGCTCTGGCAGATCTCCCAAAGCTTCCACAGGCTGGATAGGTTCTTCCCCAGGCTGGATGGGTTCTTCCCCACTTCTGTCTCAGAGGCGGAAAAACCTCTGGGGATGGATACCTAGGCAAGGCAACCTTCACTCAGGCCTCCACCCAGTGTGTGTGGCCCGGAGCCAGATCACCCCCAGGGGCCGTAGACAAGGTGCTTACAGGCCACTTGCTGGGTGTGGCTCACATCTGGACTACAGCTGGCTTAGTAGTGAGAGTCTTACCCTGGCCGTCAGATGTACCCTTGATCTCTTATCCATCCTTCTCTGCCAATTCATATAACTTGTCTGAACTTCATTTTTCTGGAACTACAAGCAAAGTTCTATAAATGAATAAAATGTGTTCTTCAACCAGCCAGACACTCTTGGTGCCCCAATTTCTTTTTGTAGGAAAATAATCACAGAGATTCACCCAGTCCTTTGGGCTACTAAAGTACAGTCTGGTTTACTGCTGCAACAGTGTACTAAATGGTCCTCTCTAGACATCCAAAAGAGTTCATTGGTCCCTCTCGCTGGTTACCAATGAGTCTATCAGTCGTATTTATTGAGCGCTTGCTGTGTTCAGAGTGCTGTTCCAACATCCTGGCAGAGTACAATATAACAGAGTTGATGGACTTATTCCCTGCCCACAGTGAGCTTACAGTGTAGAGAGACTACCTCACAGTCTATTTTGTTCCCAGGGAGGCCCTCAAGAACAAAGAAAAACTGGTGTAATCTATCAATCAGTAGTGTTTTTTGAGTGCCTACTGTGTGCAGAGCACTGTTCTGAGCACTTGGAAGAGCACAATAAAGTCCCTGTCCTCAAGGAGTTTAGAATGTAATTTAGAAAGTACTGCTGAGCCAATGCTGCCCCCAGTTACTTATACCAGGAATGGCCACCCCGGTTTTTGGAAGCAGTTCGGCCTAGTGGATAGAGCACGGGCCTGGAGTCAGAAAGACCTGGGTTCTAATCCTCGCTCCACCACTTGTCTGCCGTGTGACCTTGGGCAAGCCACTTCACTTCTCCGTGCCTCAGGTACCTCACCTGTAAAATGGAGATTAAGACCGTGCACTCCATGAGGGACTCGGATTGTGTCCAACCTGATTACCTCGTACCTACCCCAGCACTTGGAACAGCACGTGGCACACAGTAAGCGTTTAACAAATAGCATTTTAAAAAGTGTTAGCTGAAAATGCTGCCGGGGAGAAACCTGGAGACTGAAAAGGCTGCAGCAGGGCCGCCGGTGCCATTTTGGCCAATGCAGGAGTCCTTTGGGCGAAGCCGGCTCAGTCTTATGGCCGGAGGTGTAGAGGTGCCTAACTGGGGCACAGGTTGAATGATTCTACCAGGCCGGAAACCGCTCCTCCTCCAGAGGCAATCACCATCGTCTTCCCCTAGCAATCATTAAACATTTCCAGCATATGGCGGAAGTGCTGCAGATTGTATTAACAAGTAAAAACAAATCAGGCCCTTTCCCTGGGAGTTTATAATCTAAAAGTTAAAGTCTCAACTCTCAACTAGGGTTAGGCTGATGTCATCAGCTGTACGATGCTTTTCCTTATCTGTCTGTGCACTAATGTCAACAAGGTCACCTCTGATGGAGAGGGACAGATGAGGTGTAATTGCAGTGTAATCTTGTATTAAGTAGACCACCTGGGTAATGTTTAGCTAAGGCGGTCTCAGAGGTGAAGCTCTGGTAAAGATGTGAAGGACATTCAGTTCTCATTCTCTCTCTTCGGTCGTAGCTGAGGTATCAGCTACTTTAAACATAAGCCTGTCCCTACCTAGTCCTGTGGATGCCTTAACTGACCGCTTCTCTTCATTTTTATAGATTTTTTTTCTACAGTGTGTCTTGTGTTTCTATGGTATTTTCCCAAACATTTAGCATAGTGCATTGCACCCAGTGGGTACTCAGTAAAAATACCATTACTACCACCACCACCTCTCTTTTCTTCAGCCCAACACCTTGTGCTTCGAAATGGAGGACTAAACTATCTAGTAACTTGCCTTTCCTTGTACTCTAGAAATGGACTGCAGAGTCTGATGGATGAGTGAAAAATTGATTGAATGAATCAAGCAGTGGCATCTATCGATCACTTACTGTGTGCCCAGCACTTTACAAAGCAATTGGGAAAGTACAGTACGATCAAGTGGGTAGAAATAATTGTTGCCCACAAGGAGTTTATAGTCTCAGGGGAAGGCAGGTATTAAACTAAATTAGTATTAAACTAAATTACCAATAGGGGAAAGAGTACATTATAAGGGTACACGTAAGTATAAGCGTTGTGAGCCTGGGGTGATTATCAAAGTGCTCAAGGTATCATAGTTGAGGCAGAGGGGAGGGTGGGGAGGGGAAATGAGGGCTTAGTCAGGGAAGACCGCTTGGAGGATGTGTGATTTTAGGAGGGGTTTGAAGGTGGGAAGAGTAGGAACTAGCAGATGTGAAGGGGAAGAGAGTTCCAGACCAAGGTAGGACAAGGGCAAGAGGTTGGTGGGAACATAGACAAGATAGAGACACACAGAATAGGTTACTATTGGAAGAGTGGAGTGTTTGAACTGGGTTGTAATAGGATATCAGTGAGGTAAAGAATGTGGAAGTCAGTTGATTGAGTGCCTTTAAGTTGATGGTAAGGAGTTTCTGCTTGATATGGATGCGGAAGGGTAACCATTGGAGGCTCTTGAGGAGTGGGAAATATGGACTGAAAGTTTTTTCAGAAAAGTGATCTGGGCCGCAGAGTGAAGAGGAGAGAGACAGGAGGCAGAAAGGTCAGCTAGCAGGTTGATGCTGTCAAGGCAAGATAGGATAAGAGCTTTGATCAACGTGGAAGCAGTTTGGATGGAGAGGAAAGGGTGGATTCTAGAGATGTTGTGAAGATAGAACTGACGGGATTTGGTGGCGGACTGAATGTGTGAGAGAGATGAGTCGAGAATAATACCGTAGTTACAGGCTTGAGAGACAGGGAGGATGGTAGTGTTTTCTACAATGATAGGAAAATCAGGTGGAAGACAGGGTGTATGTGGGAAGGTGAGAAGTTCTGTTTAGGACATGTTTAGTGTACGTTATCAGTGGGACATTCTAGTAGAGTTGTCCTGAAGGCAGGAGGAAATGCAGGTCTGCTGAGAAGGTCGGAGGTCAGAGCTGGGGAGGTAGCTTTGTGAATCATCCTCCTAGAGATGGTAGTTGAAGCCATGGAGCGAATGATTTCTCCAAAGGAGCGCGTGGAGTTGGAGGGAAAAAAATGGGACCCAGAACTGAGCCTTGAGGGAAGGCAAGGCTGCAGAGAAGGACAGATGTCTCGGCTAGAATCCGAGTACTTGCTATGTGCAGGAGCCGTCTGGCCTAGTGGCTAGAGCCCCGGCTTGGAAGCCAGAGGACATGGGTTCTAAGCCTGGCTCTGCCACTTGTCAGCTGCGTGACCTTGGGCAAGCCACTTAACTTCTCTGTGCCTCAGTTACCTCATCTGTAAAATGGGGATTAAGACTGTGAGCCCCACATGGGACAACCTGATTACCTTGTACCTAACCCAGTGCTTAGAACAGTGCTTGGCACATAGTAAGCACCTAGCAAATATCACAATAATAATAATAATAAGTGCACAGAAGGAACAGACTCAAGTTCATGGGCGATGCAGTAGGGAGGGAAACTAGAATGGGGAGATAGTTTAATCAGGGAAGACCTCCTGGAAAAGATGTGATTTCAGAAGAGCTTTGAAGATGGGGAGAGCAGTGATCTACTGGGTGTCAATCAATCAATCGCATTTATTGAGCTCTTACAGAGTGCAGAGAACTGTACTAAGCACTTGGGAGACTAAAATATAACAAAGTTGGTAGATACATTCTCTAACCACAGCGGGAAGGAGTTCTAGGCAGCGGGGAGCAAAAGAAAAGGGTCTAAGGATCACCGCTTGCCAAAGGGGTTCATGGGTGACAAAAATTGATTTGTGCTGCTGTTAGCCAACCCAACTCCTGTTCCCACCCTCACCTTCCCTCTTACAGATTAGGATCTAATGCCCCTTCTCTGTATACCAACAAACCAAACATAGGGAACCGAGTGCTTAGAACAGTGCTCTGCACATAGTAAGCGCTTAACAAATACCAACATTATTATTATCATTATTATTAATAAATGAACCGGATATTTATAAATCTTTATAAATATATTGTTACACACTTTCTACAAAGTCTCTGACAGAAGCTTGTCTTCCCAAGAAGGGGTAGCAAGGGCGGGGGGTGGCATTTTTGATTACAGACACCTCAATCGTATAATTTAGTGAATACGTGCCCCTCGTGAAGGTTTTAAGAAATAATTATAAAGGCTTAATACTTACATATGAAGGATGTTAATAGTTGTACCCTAATAAGTTGGAGTTTAAATTAAATTAAATGTAAAATCTTTCTTTACATTTTGAAGCTTTAAAAATGAATCCTCCTGACTACCAATACTTTCCAAGCTTTGACTGAAGACAAAGGCTTTTATTCTTATAGCTTAATGTGTCCACACATTTTTCCCATCTCTCTGCTACATATCCGCATACTCATACACTAACATGAATTTCTGCAACTTACTATTTAGTTTGCAGCTTGTGACTAATGACGCCTTAATTAGAAATCTAGATGTCAGGTTATTGTTACTGGATGATGGTGATAGCTGCTAATTTGAGCTTGAAAGCAATGATTGAAAGGGGAGAGTCGGGGAGTTGACCTTTTGCTACTGAAGATGCTTCAGGCTGGGTCAATTCACACCCACCATAGTCATTAGTTTCCAATCTCCTTCCTAATATTTACTCCCACGCAGTTTACCAAGATGCCAATCAGACTCCAACACACAGCAGTGTGTTTAGGCCCTTGCTTTCTTCAGTAATCAAGTTATCATTTAGAGCGGCGTTTCTCCTATCAGCTTCCTCGACTATATTTAAAGTTAAAAGCAAATATGTTTATTTTTCAACCCCCCCTCCCAATCACACATCGTGCTTTGCAGTTCTCCCTCGCTTTTCTGGCAGAAACGCAATGTGCCAGGGGACCATAAGAGGGCAGCTGTGACCAAAAAAGAAAATGTAGGAGGGAAAAAGAAAATACAAAAAAAAGTCAACCAGTGGAAGAGATGAAGCAGGAAAGGAAGAGAGTGCTATGGAGAGCAACGGCCAATGAACGAGGAAGGAAAAAGGAAGGGGAAACCAATAAAAGCAGACAACCCCAGGAAAAAATAAAGAGAATGAAGGAATGGAAAAAAGAGATAAAGGGAAAGTAAAAGGCTAAAAAGACAGTCCAGTGAATGTGCAATTTTTTGGGGGGGAGTTAAAAAGAGTCCACCGAATTCAAATAGGCTCAGATGCAGCAGAGAAGGTATTTTTTTCCTTCCCTGAACTGAAGGGCATTTTATCTTTCTGCCCTTTATCTTTAAGCCCTTAAATTCTGCTGCAAACTGGAGCGTTCAGAGCATGCTCTATGCATCTGGGCTTGTGATGTCTGGGGGGAAAAATTGCATCTTCAGATGCATAAAAAAGCTTTCAGCCTTGAGCGAGCTAAGTAAATTAGGCGGAATATAAAGGGGGCTGCCCTGTTTCTCAATGCAGCAGCCCTCAGAAATGAAGCTCCAGTCTTTTGAAGCTACAGTCATAATCCAATGCTTTCAGGTGTACTTCAACCCAATGCTCTCTTGGTTTCAGCAGGTTAAGTTCATTAAAGAACCTCCCTTCTCGCTTTCTCCTTTCTAGTCTCCCCTTTTGGGTGCATTAGGCGGAAACCACCCCCAAGGAGTTACAGTATGGTGATGTTTCACGTTGTGAATGGAATGCAGGAACAACACTTAGTCTGGGACATTTGAAATGGAAAATACTTCTCCTGTACTTGTAATGCCTTTTAGTTAAGTTTTCTTCTCCTTCTTTCTTCACTTTCCAATTACTGATGACAAACCCATTTCAGTGTTTATTAAGCACTCAAATGTGCATGACGCTATTCTGGGCCTTGACCAAGGTTAAACAGACAGGGTGCCTACAATCTGGGTGTTTGGGATATAAAATGAGAATTTGCACTTTACGGTTCTCTTCTCTATGTTAAAAGGGATAAGGAGGGGAGAGTTTGTGAGACAGGTTGGTTTATCCTTCCTTTCTTTTTATTCCCCTGTAGTTCTTAGTTCAGAACCAGTGTGCTAATTCAAATCACCTCTCTCTACCCTGATAGTCTGATCCCGATTTAGGATTCTGTAGGATCGGATAACCTGCATGGGTATTCCACTGTGGAGGGATATCTGACTCCACTCCCTTCTGCGTCACCCTGACTTTCTCCCTTTAATAATAATGCTGGTATTTGTTGAGCGCTTACTATGTTCCGAGCACTGTTCTAAGTGCTGGGGTAGATACCAGGTTATCAGGTTGTCCCACGTGGGGCTCACAGTCTTAATCCCCATTTTACACTTTATTTATCCTCCCTCCCAGCCCTCCATCACTTATGTACATATCTGTAATTTTATTTACGTTGATGTCTGTCTCCTCCTCTAGATGTAAGCTTATTGTGGGCAGGCAGTGCATCATTATATTGTTATATTGTACTCTCCCAAGGGCTTAGTACAGTGCTCTGCACACAGTAAGCGCTTAATAAATGCAACTGACTGACTGATTGACTGACCTGACCTGTATATGTCCTGTACCACTAGATTTTAAGCTCTTTCTGGGCAAGGATCGGTTTTTCTCTCCCAAGGACTTAACACACTGCTCTTCACACAGTGAATGCTCGATAAATACCATTCACTGATGGATTCCCCCCCAAAGAAAGTCAATTTAACTGACTCGCCCCGCAACCGTGCAGCACATCAGCACACGTACTAAAATTGGAATGATACAAAGAAGATTAGCATGACCTCGGCGCAAGGATGACATGCAAATTTGTGAAACATTCCACATATTTTTTCCTCAAATCCTCCAAACGATCACACTTCCCCCTTTCAAAGCCCTCCTGAAGGCTAACCTCCTCCAGGAGGCCTTCCCAGACTAAGCCCCCCTTTTCCATAGCTCCTCCTCCCCCCATCACCCCAACTAGCTCCATTTGCCCTGCCCCCGTCCCAGAGCAATTGTGTATATATGTACATATCTATAATTCTATTTATTTGTAATAATACCTGTTTACTTGTTTTGGTATGTATATATATCTATAATTCTATTTATTTATATTGATGTTACTGATACCTGTTTACTTGTTTTGATGTCTGTCTCCCCGCTTCTAGACTGTGAGCCTGTTGTGGGCAGGGATTGTCTCTTTTTGCTGCTGAATTGTGCTTTCCAAGTGCTTAGTACAGTGCTCTGCACACAGTAAGCACTCAATAGATATGACTGAATGAATGAATGAACCCTGCTATTGGTATTCATGGGTTGGGTTGGCCTGGTACACTGCAGTTACTGCAGGTCTCTGGGGGGTGGGCAGGAAATAGGAAGGGAGGAAAGAGGGTTTCCTAATATCAGCAGCACATGGTAGTAAACTGAGTTGTGACAATGGATATTTCTGTATGTTACTTTTAGAGGCCTAGAGTGCAAAGCTGGAGAAGCAGCATGGTGGAGATAGCACTGACTTGCCAATTGCCTGCTGTGTGACCTTGTTCAACTTCTTTGTACCTCGGTTTCCTCTACTGTAAAATGAAGATACCTGTTTTCCCTCATGCTTAGACTATGAGCTTCATGTGGGACAGGGATTGGGACAGGGACTGGGACCGAGCTAATTAACCTGTACCTACCCAAGTGCTTAGAATAGTCTTTAACGCATAGTAATAGTAACGCTGAACAAATACCACTAAAAAAAAGAAAAAAAAAGGGCTGGGTGGGGGATGGGGAAAGGGAAGAAAAATGATGGGGTGACTGGCTGCATAGCCGAATCCTGGTCATGGCTTGCACTGGACATGCTGGTGCTGGTGTTGGTAGCCAACAGGTGCCCCAACTGAAGTTACCTGCACATGATCTGTGCCTGTATCCTAATGCTAGTCAGCTGACTCAACTAGCAACTTTCCTAAATGTAATTAGTAGTCAGGCTCGCATCTCCTCCTGCCTCCAGGACGTCTCCACCTGGATGTCGGCCCGCCACCTAAAACTCAACATGAGCAAGAACGAGCTCCTCATCTTCCCTCCCGAACTTGGTCCTCTCCCAGACTTCTCTATCACCGTCGATGGCACGACCATCCTTCCCGTCTCTCGGGCCCGCGATCTCGGTGTCATCCTTGACTCATCTCTCTCGTTCACCCCACGCATCCTATCCGTTACCGAGACCTGCCGGTTTCACCTCTACAATATCGCCAAGATCCACCCTTTCCTCTCCACCCAAACGGCTACCTTACTGCTACGGGCTCTCGTTATATCCCGGCTAGACTACTGTGTCGGCCTTCTCTCTGACCTCCCCTCCTCCTCTCTCGCCCCGCTCCGGTCTATTCTTCACTCCGCTGCCCAGCTCATCCTCCTGCAGAAACGATCTGGGCATGTCAGTCCCCTTCTTAAACAACTCCAGTGGTTGCCTATCAACCTCTGCTCCAAACAAAAACTCCTCACTCTAGGCTTCGAGGCTCTACGCCACCTCGCCCCTTCCTACCTCTCCTCCCTTCTCTCTTTCTACCGCCCACCCCGCACGCTCCGCTCCTCTGCCGCCCACCTCCTCACCGTCCCTCGGTCTCGCCCATCCCGCCGTCGACCCCAGGGCCACGTCCTGGAACACCCTCCCTCCTCACCTCCGCCAAACTGATTCTCTTCCCCTCTTCAAAACCCTACTTAAAACTCACCTCCTCCAAGAGGCCTTCCCAGACTGAGCTCCTCTTCTCCCTCTACTCCCTCTACCACCCCCCCTTTACCTCTCCGCAGCTAAACCCTCTTTTCCCCCTTTCCCTCTGCTCCTCCACCTCTCCCTTCCCATCCCCACAGCACTGTACTCATCCGTTCAACTGTATATATTTCCATTACCCTATTTATTTTGTTAATGAATTGTACATCGCCTCGATTCTATTTAGTTGCCATTGTTTTTACGAGATGTTCTTCCCCTCGACTCTATTTATCGCCATTGTTCTCGTCTGTCCGTCTCCCCCGATTAGACCGTAAGCCCGTCAAACGGCAGGGACTGTCCCTATCTGTTGCCGACTTGTTCATTCTAAGCGCTTAGTACAGTGCTCTGCACATAGTAAGCGCTCAATAAATACTATTGAATGAATGAATGAATAATAATGTTGGTATTTGTATTTGTTAAGCGCTTACTATGTGCCGAGCACTGTTCTAAGCGCTGGGGTAGACACAGGGGAATCAGGTTGTCCCACGTGGGGCTCACAGTCTTAATCCCCATTTTACAGATGAGGTAACTGAGGCACAGAGAAGTTAAGTGACTTGCCCAAAGTCACACAGCTGACAAGTGGCCGAGCCGGGATTCGAACCCATGAACTCTGACTCCAAAGCCCGTGCTCTTTCCACTGAGCCACGCTGTACGGGTGTCTCTGAGGACCGTCCTCACCCCCGCTTCAAAGCCTTATTGAAGGCACATCTCCTCCAACAGGTCTTCCCTGACTAAGCACTTCTTTCTTCCATTCCCACTCCTTTCTGCGTTGCCCTGACTTGCTCTCTTTATTCATCCCCCCTCCCTAGCCCCACAGCACTTATGTGCATATCTGTGATTTATTTATATATATTAATGTCAATCTCCCCCTCTAGAATGTAAACTCATTGTGGGCAGGGAATGTATCCATTTGTTGGTCTGTTGTACTCTCCCAAGCGCTTAGTACAGTGCTCTGCACACAGTAAGCTCTCTGTAAATATGACCGACCGACTGATTGACTGACTGACATGCAGCCCTCCAGACTCTGTACAATAAGGACCGGGGCTGATATGAGGAAACCACAGGCCTCCCATAAAAATAATAATAATAATAATGGTATTTGTTAAGCGCTTACTATGTGCAGAGCACTGTTCTAAGCACTGGGGTAGATGCAAGGAAATCAGGTTGTCCCACATGGGGCTCACAGTCTTAATCCTCATTTTACAGATGAGGTAACTGAGGCACAGAGAAGTTAAGTGAGTTGCCCAAAGTCACACCGCTGATAAGTGGCGGAGCCAGGATTAGAACCCACGCCCTCTGACTCTTTCCCCTATGCCACACTGCTTCTCTTCCAAGGCGATAGTAGATGCTCTTGGTGGGAGCTGTAGTTTTGGTGGACTGTAGTGGCAAATCTGAATAACTTAATAATAATAATAATGATAGTAATAGCGGTATTTGTGATACTACATGCTAAGCACTATACTAAGCACTGGGGTAGATACAAGATAATCAGGCCCCACACGGGGCTCACAGTTAAAGTAGAAGGGAGAACAGGTATTGAATCCCCATTTTGCAGTTGAGGGAGCTGAGGCACAGAGAAGTTAACATTCTCGAGGTTACAGTGAGGACTTGCAGAAGAGTTGGAATTAATACCTAGGTTCTCTGACTTCCAGGCCCATGCTCTTTCCACTAGACTACACTGCTTCCCTAAAAAGAGAAGAGTAGCCTTCTCAGTAGCCCACAGTAGCCCACTGAGAAGAGAAGCCTGTGGATTGCCAATAGGCTTTTGGCCAGAAGCTTCTTATTCCTACGAGTCACCTGTGTCCTCCTCTCTTGTCCTCCCCTTTAACCATCCTATTTTCTTTTGTTGCTGTCCAGTGGATTTATTCCTAGAGTGCATTCTTTGAGAGAGATTTAAATTCCTACCTGACACATGGCAAAAAAACCCACAACAATTCTCAATCCCCATAAAAACTCCCCCATGGTTTAATTATGAACATTTTGGCCGCTTGCTTCCTTGTGAAAACTTGGCAACGAGCTTGTGCACGAATGTGCATTCAGGCACTGGGTTTGGTCACAATTTAAACATGCGACGTGTTTGGCCTCCTGAGTCAGTTTTCCCCCTGCTATAATCTCAGTGACTCCATTATCACTAATAAAATGGATGCTCCCAGCACCTGTCTCCCCTCAGCCCTGGGAGAACAAGAGTGCTGCACCTAATGGGGAGACGGTCTCTGGGAAAATTCAGTTTACCGATGCTAATGATGATAACATTAATATCGAGGGCCATGTGGCTTGGTAGATAGGGCACTGGGTAGCGGGGATCAGGAGATCAACATCATCTGATCTTCTGTGTAACCTTGGGGAAGCCTCTGTTGTCCCCAACTTCCTCAACTGCGAAAAATGAACAAAGAACTGCTTACCTTTTATTTATTATTACTGTAAATAGAAGGAACAATGATAACATTTATTAAGCCTCCGCATTATGCTTGGCCTGAGTCAGAACTTGAAAAAATGAGGTACACAATTTCAAAAAGCTAACGTATTCAAAATGTAATATTAAAAAAATCAATTTTCTTTTCCTAAAGTTCAGCCAATGCCATCCAAATCCAGAAATAAATTGCCCCTCTCATCCAAATCATGCCTGGAATTTCATTTTTTTTTTAGTTCCTCTAATACTCTTATTATGATGGAAAAAGCTGGAAATGATCCTTGCTAAAGAAGGGCCAAATTGCCTTCTGCCCAGTTTTAGCAGTAATTCAATAAACCTTTAGGCTATTTTTAAAGAAAGAGAGGAGGTAGTCTGAAAAATTTCCTCTTGCTGATCTCCAAAGACTTGTTAATCCAGGGACCTCAAAAATTCCCAGGATCTGAAGGTTTCAGTTTCTTAAGCACATTTTCCAGAGCTTTGACATTTTCACTTTAACACGGAATTTTCCTCAGCTAAGGCTACTGTAGAGGGCTCCTAAATTGGGGCATTTGGTGGGGATTATTTTGAGTTAAAACAGTTGACCCACCTCATGTGTGACACTTGTCCAAGTCTTATGGAAAGAGAGAATGACTGAAAAAGTTCCACTGTAGAATGAATGATACATCATTCCTTTCTTTAAAGAAATAAAGAGTTAATGAGCCCATCTTCCCAGCTAAAGCATATGTCCATGAGTTAATTTTCAAGTCCATTTCCTTAATTGCCTGAAAAACCATAGTTAGAGAAATTGGCTCAGAGGTCCCCCTTTGCCCCTACAGCCTCTATCAGGAGAGAGAAGATGAATAATCCACTTTTACCTGCACCTGAGACCTTCTCTCCAGTGGAACTACCATTAAAGCTGGTATCTGGGTTTGGCCCAACCACCAAAGCTCAGGCCATCATTTGCCAAATTCAGACAGTCATTCTCTGCAACGGCCCCTTAACTCTCCATCTCTCTTTTTATAGGGAGAGAAAGAGGCTGAGAGAGAGAATGAATTAAAGCCACATATATGAGTGAAATGAGATCGAGGTTAATTTATGGACTGGGAATGTGTCTGCTAATTCTCATTCATTCATTCATTCATTCAAGCATATTTATTGAGCACTTACTGTGTGCAGAGCACTATACAAGGTGCTTGGAAAGTACAATTCTCTCGTACTCTCCCAAGCACTTAGAACAGTGCTCTGCATTTAGTAAGCACTCAGTAAATACCAGTGATTGATTAATTGATCGATTTTCTTTGCATTTCTGGCCATATTATATGTAACAATTTAAAGATACTTTTTTTTTAAAAAAATGGTATTTGTTAAGCACTTACTATGTGCCAGTCACTGTCCTAAGCATTGGGGTAGATAGAAGATAATCAGGTTGGGTACAGCCCCCATTCCATATAGGGCTCACGGTCTTACTCCCCATTTTACAGATGAGATAACTGCGGTACAGAGAAGTTCCTTCATTCAGTGGTATTTATTGAGTGCTTACTATGTGCAGAGCACTGTACTAAGAGCTTGGAATGTGCAATTCGGCAACAGATAGAGACAATCCCTGCCCAATGACAGGCTCACAGTCTAATCAAGGGAGACAGACGGCAGAGCAAAACAGAGCGAAACATGCACACCCGACTTGCACACACACATTCACGCACACTGGCCTTTAAGTGACTTGTCCAAGGTTACATAGCAGACAAATGGCAAAGCCAGGATTTCCCATATCCTCTGACTCCCAGGCCCTTGCTCTTTCCACTAGGCATGCTGCCTGTGAAGTACAACTTCAAACAATGAAATATAGCTGAGGGCAGACAATCAGGAAGGGGAAGGCTCTTTCTGAGGGGGAGCTTCCAACAGATTGTTCATCTCATCAGCATATAAGGGCCAGTGGCTGCACAGGTGCGGTAGTTGGAAATCTATATGTGTGTGGCATGGAAGGGAATCAAAATAATAATAATAATAAGTATTAAACACTATGTGTCAAACCTTGTACTTCTTTAAAAAATGGGATTTGTTAAGCACTTTCTATGTGCCAGGCACTGTACTAAGTCCTGGGGAGATACAAGATCATGAGGTTGGACACAGTCTTTGTCCCTCATGGAGCTCACAGTCTTAATCCCAATTTTACAGATGAGGTAACTGAGGCACCCCCTCTCAGGGTCGCACCTGGAGAGTTTCCGGTATTCTATTAGTCTCGACTAAGGAAGGGAGAGTCAAGCAAAGACTTACCCATTCCATTCCTAGCTTAGGCCGTGGCTAGGGAGTGGAAGTTAATTTGTTACAATTCAAAACTCACCTGTGCTGGGCAGCAGCAGCATGGGAGAGAGTCACGGGTGGAGACTCAAGCTTATTGCATGGAAGGAGGCAATGGTAAACCACTTCCATATTTTTACCAAGAAAACTCTATGGACGCACTACCCGAATGATTGCAGACGGAGGTGGGGTGTCCTGGAAGAGATGTGTCCCTGGCATTTCTATGCATTGGAGATGGACTCTCAACAGCATAAGAAAAGAACTGAATTTCAGAGAAGCGAGCTGACTTGCTCAAGTTCACACGGCAGACAAGCTGTGGAGCTGGGGAACCTGGGACCTATATTAAATGCTGGGGTAGACAGATCCAAGATAATCAGGCTAGTCGCAATCCCTGACCCACACAGGGCTTCCAGTATAAGTGTTGGTGGGGTATGGGTTTTTCCAAAGCTAGTGACTCAGACCATTAGCAGCATCTTTGCCACCAGGTTTACAGGGCTGGTTTCCTACGTTTAGTTGTCCTGAGGTGGAAAAAAAAAAAGTGTTGCCTTCTCCTGTTAAAAGTGACCTTACTTGCATTATGCCACGTCCGCGCCAAACCATAATGAGGACATATGGAACATTTTGTGAAAATATGCCCGAGTCCCCCCAAAACTATGTCAAGAATTTAATAGTCAATCAATCGATCAGTGGAATTTATTGAACACTTACTCTCTGCAGAGCACTGTACCAAGTGTTCAGGAGAGTACAATAGACTACACTTGATCCCCTCCCTCAAGGATCTCACAGTCTAGCAGGGGATGCAGACATTAAAATAAATTACAAGCAGGGGAAACAATTAAATATACAGATAATTTCAAAAGTATCGTGGGGATGGCGTGATAGTAAACATAAATGATAAATCCAATCTACCGACAATTTTAGCTGAAGTTAAAATTTCTGCCCTTCAACTCGTGAATAGAAAATATTCATGGGGTCATGAGGCTGCCCCTCTCCCGGTTGCCTTCTGCCCCAACACCTGCCAGCCCTTTTCTTGTGAACCCTGAAACAGCTGCCTTCCTCGCTTACTGCCTGATGCCAGGCCCACAAGGGTGGCGGGATGTATGGAATCTGAATTCATTCAATGTGTGCCTTTGAGAAATTTTGAGGTTTCCCATTTTATGGAATTCTTAGGATCCTTTTAAAGACGTGTTTAGAAATGACGCAGACACTGAGTTGCGATAAGATTCAAATAATTTTTTTTTTTTTTGGTAGTTGATTGTAACTATTGTAACTTCATCATTCTGAGACATGACACAGGGAAATGGCAGCTTTCAGTTAAACAAATGCAAAGCTGTATTTAGGCTCTTTTGCAACACTGTGATGGGAATGAATAAAAGCTTTTACAGCTGCTATTTTTTATGTGAACCGTTGCCACTTCTCCTGAAATAGTGTTACGACAGCTTTTGTGTTTTGATCGTTCCGTTGGAAGGTAACCTGTTAGAATGAGCCCTAATCTGTGGCAGTTGAAACAACACTCCTAAATCCACATAGGATTGAATTATACAGGTATTCCAGATTGCTGGTTTTGTTGGTTTGCCTGAAGCAACCAGATTATTCAGGTCAAAGCACATTTTTTGGCCTCATTTATCTGCACAAGTTTTGTGTCAGGGTGGTTGAAACTCATATCCACTGGCAGTCACTCTGCAATCTTAAATAATTTTGTTTTAGTGGCCTGGCTCCCTCAGTACACCCAACTGGTCAGAACCAAAGCATCCCTTCTCCGCTGTTGTGCTGGAAACGGGAGTCAAGGAAAACTCTGATCCAAAGTGTGGCTCTTTCTAATTTTTCTTCTTGTTTTGGTATTTGTTAAGCCCTTACACATGCCAGGCACTGGGGTAGATACAAGATAATAGGGTTGGACACAGTTCCTGTCCCACACAGGGCTCACAGTTTTAATCCCCATTTTACAGATGGGGGAACTGAGACACAGAGAAGGGAAGTGACTCGTCCAAAGTCACACAGCAGACAAGTGATGAGCAGAGATTAGAATCCAGGTCCTTCTGATTACAGGTCTATCCATTAGGTCATTCTGCTTCCCTGGCTAAATCTGGGTAGGGTAAGGTATCTCTTACCTTCTTGTGTGATACACGATTTTCTTCCTCTGGAGTCTACTTAGTCTGAAATGGGTCTTTGACAAGAGAGTTGTGGGTGGGCCAATAAATCTTTCTGTTCACATGGGACTGCTCCAGCAGTGACTCAGATTGCCTTAGGGGACTGCAGTTTTCACCAAGGAGGCAGAATGCAAGGACTGGAAGAGAGTACAAAGAGAGTACACATTGCCTCAGGACATTAATCAATTAATCAGTATTACTTACTGAGGACTTGCTCTGTAATAATAATAATAATGGTATTTGTTAAGCACTTACTATGTCCAAAGAACTGTTCTAAGCACTGGGGTGGATACAAGGTGATCGGGTTGTCCCATGTGGGGCTCAGGGTCTTAATCCCCATTTTATAGATGAGGTAACTGAGGCACAGAGAAGTGAAGTGACTTGCCCCAAGTCACACAGCTGACAAGTGGAGGAGCCAGGGTTAGAACCCATGACCTCTGACTTCCAAGCCCGTGCTCTTTCCACTGAGCCACGCTGCTTCTCTGTGCAAAGCACTGCACTAAGAGAGTACACTAGAGTTAGAAGACGTGATTCCTGCCTTCAAGAAGCTTAGTAGAAAGGGCTTGGGAGTTGGGAGTTGTGGGTTCTAATTCTGGCTCTGCCACTCATCAGCTGTGTGACTTTGGGCAAGTCACTCTCCGCTTCTCTGGCACTAACCGTCTCACTGTGCCTCGTTCTCATCTGTCCCACCATTGGTCCCTGGCCCACATCCTACCTCTGGCCTGGAATGCCCTCCCTCCTAAAATCCGCTAAACTAGCACATTTCCCCCCTTCAAAGCCTTACAGAAAGGTCACCTCCTCCAGGAGGCTTTCCCAGACTGAGTCTCCTTTCTCCTCTACTCCCTTTCCCCTCCACATCGTCCCGACTCACTCCCTTTGCTCTACCTCCCTCCTCCCCCCTCCCCACCCCACAGCACTTGTGTATATATGTGCATATTTATAATTATAATTCTATTTTTCTATTCATGATGTGAATATGTCTATCATTCTTCTTATTTATAATGCTGTTGCTGATGCCTGTTTTATTTTCATGTCTGCCTTCCTCCTTCTAGGCTGTGACCCCAATGTGGGCAGGGATTGTCTCTATTTGTTGCTGAATTGTACTTCCCAAGTGCTTAGTACAGTGCTCTGCACACAGTAACCGCTCAAGAATTATGACAATGAATGAATGAATGAATGAGGTCACTTTACTTCTCTGTGTCTCGGTTGCCTCATCTGTAAAATGGGTATTAAGACTGTGAGCCCCACGAGGGACAACCTGATTACCTTGTATCTACCCCAGCGCTTAGAACAGTGCTTTGTACATAGCAAGCACTTAACAAATACCATTATTATTATTAATAGGATAAAGATAGAGCAATATCCATTTTCTAGACTCATTCCAAGCTCAGATTGAAGGAGATGGACAATGTACAGTGGACAATGCAACAAAACATAATCATAGTATGAGTCCACTCCTCATCTTCCCATCCCAAACCAGATCCTCTTCCTGACTTTTCCATAACTGTAGACCACACTGCCATCCTCCCTGTGTCTATAACCTTGGCATTTTCCTTGACCTGTCTCTCTCATTCAACCCACACATTCATTCGGTCACCAAATCCTGTTGGTTCTACCTTTACAACATTTCTAGTCTGCCCATTCCCCTCCTTCAAACTGCTGCCACTCCGATCCAAGCCCTTATATCCCACTTTTACTACTACATCAGCCTCCTCACTGACCTCCCTGCCTCCATTCCAAGCCATACTTCACTCTGCTGTCCAAATTATTTTCCTAAAATATTTCAACTCACATCTCGCCTCTCCTCGAAACCCTCCGGTGGTTGCCCTTGCACCTCCACGTCAAGCGGAAGCTCCTTACCGTCGGCTTCAAGGCACCCTATCAGCTTTCTCTTCTTAACTTACCTCACTGATATTCTACTAAAATTCAGCCAGCACATTTTGGCCCTCTAATGGCAGCCCACTCACTGTACTTGGATCTTACCGCCGAACCCTTGCCCATATCCTCCCTGCGCCTGGTACGCTCTTCTGCTTCACATCTGACAGACCGTCACCCTTCCCACTTTCAAAGCCCTCCTCAAATCACATCTCCTTCAAGAGGCCTTCCCTGACTAAACCCTCATTACTTCTATTTGCCCTCCATTCTGCATTGCCTGTGGACCTGGATCTTTACCCTTTAAGCACTTGATATTCACCCCACACAGCTATTATATACACATACCCCTACTCTGTCATTTCCCCTGTCTTGATTTATTTTAATATCTATTTCCCTCTCTAGACTGTAAACTCCTTGTGGGCAGGGAATGGGTCTACCAACTCTATTGTAATATACTCTCCCAAACACTTAATACAGTGCTCTGCACTCAGTAAGTGGTCAGTAAATTGACTAATTGAAAATACAGGCCTAGGGAGGCAGATTAGGACCTGCAATGTTTCTCGTCACCAACCTCTTGAACACATCCTGCCTCTGTCCTGCAACTCCCTCCCTTTTCATACTCTAGACAACTACTCTCCCCACCTTCAAAGCCTTACTGAAGATACAACTCCTGCAAGAGGCCTTCCCTGACTAAGCCTTCTTTCCTCTATTCCCGCTCCCTTCTGTGTCACCCAGCCCCACAGCACTTATGACCATATCTACAATTTCCTTATTTATATTAACGTCCGTCTCTCCCTTTAGACTATAAGCTTATTGAGGGCAGGGAATGAGTCTGCTCTACTGCCGTACTGTTGTGTTGTACTCTCTCAAGTGCTTAGTACAGTGGTCTGCACACAGTAAGCACTCAGTATATTCAAATGACTGACTACGGTGCCCTCCACACAGTAAGTGCTCAGTAAATTCGACTGATTGATTGACTGATTAATTGATCGACTGGGGAGACAAGCCTGGCCCAGAGAGGCAGGTGGAAAGACAAACCTGGACCTGGAGAGATCAGGGGACGAGAGGGTGGGTTGGGAAGTGGGAAGGAGAGAGATGAAGGACGCAGGGGCAGAGACAAGCTGCAGTTGCCTGCTGGCCACAGCAGAAATAGAGGCCAGAGACTCTTTCATTAGGGAAGCAGCATGGTTCAGTGGTTAGAGCATGGGTCTGGGAGTCAGAAGGTCACGGTTTCTACTGTCGCTCTACCACGTGTCTGCTGGGTGACCTTGGGCTAGTCGCTTCTCTTCTCTGTGCCTCAGTTATCTCATCTGTAAAATGGAGATAGAGACTGTGAGCCCCAAATGGGACAGAGAGTGTGTCCAACTCGATTTGCTTGTATCCTCCCCAGCACTTAGTACAGTGCCTGGCACATGTTAGGTGCTTAACAAATACCATTATTATTATTATTATTGTTAATTCAATCATCTTTACTGAGAGCTTGTTGTGTGCAGAGCACTATACTAAACATTTGGGAGAGTATAATATAACAATAAATAGACACATTCCCTGACCACAGCGAGCTCACAGTTTAAGGGGGAGACAGACATTAATTACTTAATGGTATAAACATAAGTGCCGTGGGTCTGCCGTGAGTGCTCTGGGACTAATATAAATGTTGCGGGGCTCTGCTGTATCTTGGACAAGGAGGTATGAGAACTGTAGGGAGAAAAGTAGATATTCCTTGCAGTGAGAGAATGGGAAGGAAGAATTTAGTCCAGTGGTCTGCATTCAGTAGGAATTCAATAAAAGCCACTGATTGCCTGGTTGATTGATTGGCCGGGGCAGTGGTTCCAGAGCTTGCCCAGGATGTGTCTGCTGAGCCTGAGCCCCTGTTATTTGTGTCTGTGGCAAAAGGTTGGTGACTGTAAGCCCGTCAAAGGGCAGGGACTGTCTCTATCTGTTACCGATTTGTACATTCCAAGAGCTTAGTACAGTGCTCTGCACATAGTAATTGCTCAATAAATACTACTGAATGAATGAATGATGTGGTGCCAGACCCAGGAAGGGACATTGAGAGCTCACCTCCTCCAAAAGGCCTTCCCAGCCTGAGCCCTCCCTTTCCCTCTCCTCCTCCTCCCCTCTCCATTCCCTCTACTCCCTCCCTCTGCTCTTCCCCCTTCCCCTCCCCACAGCACTTGTGCATATTTGTATATATTATTTATTACTCTATTGTGTTAATGATGTGTATACTTCTATGATTCTATTTATCTTGATAATATTGACGCCAGATTACTTGTTTTGTTTTATTGTCTGTCTCCCCCGTTTAGACTGTGAACCCTTTGTTGAGCAGGGACTGTCTCTATCTGTTGCCGAATTGTACATTCCAAGCGCTTAGTACAATGCTCTGCACATAGTAAGCGCTCAGTAAATACAATTGAATGAATGAATGCTTTGAGAGAAGCAGCGTGGCTCAGTGGAAAGAGCCCGGGCTTGGGAGTCAGAGGTCATGGGTTTGAATCCCGGCTCTGCCATTTGTCAGCTGTGTGACTGTGGGCAAGTCACTTCACTTCTTTGTGCCTCAGTTACCTCAACTGTAAAATGGGGATTAAGACTGTGAGCCTCACGTGGGACAACCTGATTACCCTGTATCTACCCCAGTGCTTAGAACAGTGCTCGGCACATAGTAAGCGCTTAATAAATACCAACATTATTATTAATGAATGAATGAGACAGTTCTGTCTGCAAGGCTTGAACGACTGCCACAGTGGTGCTGGCTGGTTCTTCATCGAGGGCTCTGGGGCCAAGGTAGTTTCTGGCCTGGATCTGCACCTCGCTAAGTATACCTCGAACCCCACAGATGCTGAGACTTGTCTAGAAGTTGTGACCTGCCCATAGGAGGGAAGAGCTAGAGCTGACATTTTGCTTCCCATGCTGCCAAGCCCATGGGGTCAACGGTTTCCCTGCCCCTCATGTAATAATACTTGTGGTAATTTGTCCCTATGATCCAAGCTCTGGACTAAGCGCTGGGGTAGAAATAAGATGATCAGGTCAGATACAGTCCCTGCCCCAAATGGGGTTCACAGTTTAAGGGAGAGGGAGAATTGGCACTTAATCCCCATTTTACAGATGAGGAAATGGAGGCACAAAGAAATGAAGTGATTTGCCCAACTCACACAGCAGGTGAGCGATGGAGCCGGGATTAGAACCCTGGTCCACTGAGTCCCAGGCCTTTGATCTTTCCACTAGGCCAAGCTGCTTCCTTAAGGTCAGTATCCTTTCTGCAAGTGTAAGACATGTGTTCACCCCATGGTCACACACAAAATAAAGCACAGTCACATATCAAATATCCCTCAAGGCTTCAGGGACAAAGTTGGCAAGAGGCCCACATCTTCTGACTCAATATACTGTATCTCATGACCTCTACAACTGGGTTAATTGTTACACACTACAACTTTTACCAGTCCAATAAAGTTCACACCCCACCAAAAGGAGGGCTCTTCCTTCCTCCCTCCTCCACAGTAAATTTAAATGTAACGTTTGTGAGCACTTAAGGGCTCTTAAATGGCTCCTTAAATGTTTGGGCTGATTATCAGTTCTACTGAATTAATACTGATACCAATCACCCTGTCTTGAATATTTCAGTGTGCTTTATAAACATGAACTAATTGGCCTCCTCTAATTGTAAAGAGGATATAAATCAGTTAAGCTAGAGGTCAAATAGACTTCTTATTAGAAATTTTTATTTTATTCTTTTTTCCAGGAAATATAATACTTTATTAAAACTAAAATTGGTGAAAAAATATGATATTACCATTTAAGTTTTCAGATAACATTAAATATTTCTGGGTAGATGTTTTTGATAATGCTATGATTGCAATCCACAGGTCTTGATGCTGCTCTCTGCACTTGTCCTGCAACTTGCCTTGCTGCAAAGATCATGTTTGCTATTCTGCGTTTTGGTCTAAAGCCATATTGTGATACAGGAAATGCAAACCATTTTATTTAGTAGCTTGTCCAGAAGGTTCCTGGCTCAAATTTTGTCAGCAATAGAGAACAGTGAAATACCTAGGGAGTTTCCAGGCAGCTCTTTTTCCTTTATTCTCAAAGTTGTCAGTGTTCCATCTATTGAGAGGAAGCCAGTGCAGATGTTTAAGCTTTAAGTCCCATCCTTGTCTATAGATTTCTTCTGGAATGTATCAGATTTGGGTACTTGGTCATTTTTCGTGACCCTATCTTTAGTAATCATTTTTTTAAAACTTGAAACCAAGGCCTGACTCCTTAATCTGTAGTTTCACTCTCTGTAATGCGAGGTACCTGAAGAAGGTTAATGAAGAACTGCTGCCATCTCTGTCAGATTCCTCTGTTTTGTCTCCACTGAGGGTGGAATCAACCAAACTTTTGGGCTGTGCTGTAGTAATGGTTCTGGGACCATATTGTTTCTGTAGTGATGAGTAAATATCCTGATTGGCATTAGATCTGAATCTTACTAGCCTTTTCATCTCATCGATGGTCACAGGATAAGACTGGAGGCCTCTTTTTCGTTATGCTCTTGAGGGACTGAAAAATGTAGGGAATGTGGGCAGAGAATATATCTGTTTGTTGTTATGTTGTACTCTCCCAAGGGCTAAGTACAGTGCTCTGCACACAGTAGCCTCTCAATAAATACAGTTGACTGACTGACGCATTATTTGCTTTGCTGCAAGGAATTTTATTCACCTCAGGCTCAAATTTACTAAAATTTATTTTGGTGGTATAGCCTTTTCCCCTTCCCCTCTCAGGCTCACACTTGGAGACTTTCCAGTACTCTACAAGTCTCGACTATGGGTGGGAGAGTCAAGCAGAAGCATATCCATTCCATTCCTAGCTTGGCCAGTGGCTATCAAGTGGAAGACAATCTGCTACAAGTCAGAACTCACCGGTGCCGGGCAGCAGTGGCGGGGGAGATATTTGAGGGCAGACACTCAAGTTTACTGTGTGGAAGGAGGCAATGGTAAACCACTTCTGTGTTTTTACAAAGAAAACTCTATGGATAAATTACCAGAACAATTGCAGATGGCGGTGGGGTGTTCTGGGAGAGATGTATAACTGATGTCGCTAAGGGTTGGAGACAACCTGACAGCATAAAACAAGACAAGACAAGGCTTTCCCTTCCTCACTCTTGATGGCTTCATGGTAGGCTACATTGGGCACATAATGGGGCCCTTGTTCCAAGAATTCTGCTGGGCCAATGTAACAGAGTGCCTTGCAGGACTCTTCAATCTCCAGGAGCTTGACATTGAGCCATTTTGGTGGTTTGGAAGCTGTTTTTTTGACCTGTTGTTGTAATCCTAGCAGAAGTTAGGAACCAATCAGATTCTTGTCATTCCAGACACCTCTGGAATCTGACACCTCTAGTCTATAAACTCTAAAAAGCTATGTGACTGTGGGCAAGTCACAACTTCTCTGTGCCTCAGTTACCTCATCAGTAAAATGGGGATTAACTGTGAGCCTCACTGGGGACAACCTGATTACCCTGTTTCTACCCCAGCACTTAGAACAGTGCTCTGCACATAGTAAGCGCTTAACAAATACCAACATTATTATTATTATTAAACTCATCTCCTAGACTATAAATTCATTCCCTAGACTGTAAACTCATTTTGGGTAGGGAATGTGTCTCTTTATTGTTATATTGGACTCTCCTAAGTGCTTAGTACAGTTCTCTGCACATAGTAAGTGCTCAGTAAATACAATTGACTGACTCAACTGCAGTGACTAAATCATTTAATTCTCAGAGTATTTATTAAGTGCTTACTCAGTGCTAAGCACTGGGATAGATATATGCCCTGTCAAACATGAGGCTCACAGTCTATTTTATCCTATTTTATAGATGAAACCCAGCGATCTTAAGTGACTTGCCCAAGGTCACATAGCAGCCCTGATCTTTCAGATCTGTCTGCAAATTTTGGTATAATCAATGAGGTAGCATTCCTTGGACCTGGGGTATAGCCAAGGGGTCTTTCTCCTTTCTGGGAAGCAGATAACATTATTTATTATGAGCTGCTCACTGATTGAACAGGAATAGGCAAAGAAGATAAAGTGACTCTGTGGCCCAACCTTAGCAGGACAGTCACACATTACATACTTGCGGGAAGGCCAGCAAGATGGGTAAAAGTCCCACCTTAGTTCATAATGGTGGCAAGCCCTCTGGGGAGTCCAGCGGTAACGTGATGTGTAGCAGCACCAAGAGGAGCGAGGTTAAAACACCAGCCCACCACACAAGGGTCTGAGCCAGGCATTTATGGATGGAATTCTGAAAGTCAATGATAATAATAATAATGAATAATTATGGCATTTGTTAAGCCCTTACTATGTGCCAGTTACTGCACATACAAGCAAATCGGGTTGGACGCTGTCCCTGCCCCACATGGGGCTCACAGTCTCAAGCCCCATTTTACAGATGAGGTAATGGGGCCCAGAGAAGTGAAGTGACTTGCTCAAGGTCACACAACAGACAAGTGGAGGAGTTGGGATTAGAAACCATGACCTTCTGACTTCCAGGCCCTTGCTCTAACCACTAAGCCATGCTGTTTCCCACTAAACAGGCACCCTCAGGTGTTGCTTTCATTTACCTCCTCTGTTGCATACCTGCTCCACCTAAAAAGCAGGTCTGCCTGGGGGAGTATGTGCGTGTCTATATGAGTACTTCTGTGAGCCTGAGCCTTGTGGGGTGTTTGTAAGTTACTAGTTGCTTTGGGACTGGGTTTCCCAGCCTATAGCTCCATTTTTCTCCCTTTTTTAACCCCTCCTTCCTTCTCTTCCATTCTCCCTACCACCAGTCCCTCTCTAGGAAGGCCTATTTTGAGCCCCAGAAAAATGAGATTAAGAGAAGGGAAACCAAAGATTTAAAGGACACTTTCCATACAAGGTAAATGGAAAAGAATAAGCTTTCACTCTGAAAAGAGTAAGGTTGAGAAGGGATATAATCAAAGTCCACAAAAACATGACAGGACTCTAGATGAAGCTTGAAGAGATAAGTTCTTCTCTGGGCCCAAGTTACCTCATCTGTAAAATGGGGATAAAAGTTTGAGCCCCATGTGGGACAGGGACTGTGTCCAACCTGATTAACTTGTATCTACCCCAGTGCTTAGAATAGTGCTTGGAACATAGAGAGTGCTTAACAAGTATCATAATTATTATTATTATTTTTAAATTAACCAAAGGAAACACTTTATCCCTTGGTGGGTAGTGAGAATATTCAATTCATTACCACTAGAACAAGTGCAGGCAGAATATATCATTAGGTTCAAGAAAAATTTGGATAAATTAATGGATGAGGTAGGTGTTTGGGGAAAAAAGTTAAGAATGTTAGAAGGTACAGTAGATCCTATTCATGAGGAAAGATGACAAATCAAGTCACCCATCTCAGTGTTTCCCCATCATTTTTTTGGTTCCACTGTGAAGTTAATGCAATACTGAACTTCATGACTTAGTGGTCACACTTAGTATGGCCTGGTTTATGTTCTTCTAGGGAACATTCCATCTTGGATAGAAATGTTCTTCTGGGAATGTTCTGCTTTGGAGAGAAAACTGGATGAAACAAAGGGTTGTGGTAAGGTCATTTTTCTGGATGTTGAAGTCAATTAGTGGGATGTTCCAGGTATCGGCAATAGGACCAATTTTATTTTGTATTTTTATAAATAATCTGTTAGAGGAGTGTCCAGTAAAACTGCGGAATTTATTTTTATGGACAAAAGGACAATTTGGCTGAAAATACAGTTTGGCAGGGAAAGAGACATCCTGGATGTCTCTTTCCCACCCAGAAACAGGGTCCAGGATACCTCTCAACTCCACTTTTGGATCAGAAATGGCATTCCCTTCCAATCATTCAAAACATTTCATCTTTTAGAAAGTTTGGTAGATATTCTCCTAATGTATTCTATTTTCACCTTCTTAATAAAATATTTTAAAGAGTAGTTGTTCATTCCAAGCGCTTAGTACAGTGCTCTGCACATAGTAAGCGCTCAATAAATACTATTGAATGAATAATGCAAAATTCAGGTGTAAGAAAAAAATGATACATATGGGGAAAAGCCTGGGTATTTTAAGGAAAATAAGTTTAAACTGAAAGCACAGCGCCCTCGGCACAAGTAAGCAGAGGAGAGCCAAAGTGCTTAAAGAGGTTTGTCTCAAGTCCCACGATGAGTTCATTCAAGAGACAAGACTAGACTTGACAGTTGTCCCTATTTCTAACTACTGAACTAGAAACCTTGTGATGAAAGACAACTGTTTTAGAACCTGCCCGGAAGCACCTCTAAGTAGTGGTTTATTTCTAATGCATTGGAAAACTTCATATGATTTTTTTATGTTTAGGCATCTTTCTAGAATAACAATTTCAGGGAGATTTGCGCTTGTGTTTTATTTATTTGTTGCAGAAAAAAAGCACTACAAGCATAGTTTAGACACCCAATGGGTTAGTAGCACTTATGCAATTGCTGGGTCACTGACAGGCTCCATTTTTGTTGTTCACCCCATTAATATTTCCATTTAGAACAGTGCTTAATGTAACTCAATCTCTTTGGTTGGGGGAAGGAGGGGAAGGAAGAATGCAATCTGTTTCCTCAATTACAGTTGCTAAGGATTTGGAATTGAAGTTGTAGTCATATTACTGTAACTCATTACAGCTACTAATTGGACACTCATCTGACAAGCACCTTATTGCTTAACAGAAAAAAAAGATCCCCGGCAATTAGGGACCAAACAAAATTAAACAACTCCTTATGGCCATAGGTATGGGCTTAAAATGCTTTGCCTTGCATTGTTCTAGGCCTGTGTATTATGAAGCACTTAAGGGATGATCAGCTAATGGAATCTCTCAAGCCTCCTGGAGGGCAACTTGAGCATTAAAGTCTGTGGCTCAGGTGCAGAGACTGTTCTGCCTTAGAGAAGGGAGAATGATACTTTCCCACCTCACTGGGGTGTTGTGAGGCTTAATTAATTGTTGGGAAAGCACTTTGAGATCCTGGGATGAAAGACACTATATAATGATAATAATTTGCCTCGACTCAGTGGCTTTCTTCTGTGAAATTCAAAGTGCTTTGCAAACATTAATTAATCCTCACAACACCCCAGTGAAGTGGGTTAGTTTTCCTGGGGTATGTTATATAAATCCGCCACATTACTGAGGAACGCTACGGTTCGGAGTTGACAACTCTACTCTTACAGTGGGTAAGAGCTCTTTTGTTTCATTACTTCTACAAAGGCGGATCCCCACCTCACTTCAAGTAGTGTGAGAACGCCATGCCAGTTCGGTTTTTTTTTAAGAGGTATTTGTTAAGCACTTACTATGTGTCAAACATTGTCTTAAGTGCTGGGGTAGGTGCAAATTAATTCGGAAGAACACAATCCCTGTCCATGCAATCCCTAGATTGCGGCCAGGCTAAGTAGGAGAGAGAACAGGAATCACCATTTTACAGTTGAGAAATTGAGGCCCCAAAGAAGTTAAGTGACTTGCCCCAGGTCATACCGCAAGCAATGGGCAGAGCCAGGATAAGAACCCAAGTCCTTCTGACTTCCAGGTCAGTGCTCTCTCCACTAGACCACACTGCTTCTCGGTTACACATAAGCACTGTATCTGCTGGTGTGCTCCAGAACTCCTCATTCTGCTTAGAGAACATGTCCTGAACAACTACACCACAACCAGCTGTCAATCTAATGGATATGAATACTGATTGTCTCCCATTCTGGAACTCCATGCCTCCACTCTATGAAGAGAACAGAGAGCAGGGTGACATCTGTTTTGGAAGACAGGGAGCAGCCATGGTAGAAAGGCTGCACCTGAGCTTCTAGTTTGGCACCAGTGGCTTCTGGGCCTGCTTTGAAAAATCGTGTTTTACCTTTCGCTTTTCACGTCCATCCTTCATGAGATTATGATATGCAAGGGAGGAAGAGGGAGCTCTGGGTCAGGGTAAACAGAAATGGCAGCCTACCCTGGCCATATGAGTCTGTTAGAAATCAACAGCAATGGAGGGGAGGCCCTAACAGCTTCCCTCAAGCCCACCACCAAAATAAACCAAAACCAACCCCTCAGTCACACAAATGGCTTCAACATGTTGCCTGCATTGATGTGCCAGTTTGGAACACGCCGAAGATTACAGCCTCCGTTCCTACACTCCTGGCTTTAATTCCACACATACCCATTTACTGCAATTTTCCAGATTGAAAAAGAAAAGAGCAAAGAACCTCGCTTGCTCTGTCTCTGTAAACGCGCCCACACATATAGACAGCTCTCTCTCTCTCTCTCATGCAGCATCAGCAGCTCCACCAGAGTGGTACTGAGGCCTGCTGTTCAATGTGCTGTCCAAAACACCAGGAGTGAAGGGCCACAAGAGAACCCAGTGTTTTTTGCCCGGCGGCTCTCCTACTCGAAAGTGTTTAAGTAGTAGAGTCGGATTTTTGCTTAGTTCAGAGGTAGTTTCTTGTAAGGTTCTAAAGGATGTGGGAAAGGGGTGATCCTGCCGGGGGCCCATTTGTCAGAAGAAGGAAGGAGCAGAGGAGAGGTGAGAAAAAAGAGTGTTCTATGCCAGTCCTGGGCTCTCCTCCAAGTGCTCTGAGCCATGAAGTTTAGAGTCTTGAGAAGGCTTTTACAACTGGTGTCTGCTCAGCAACACTGCTTCTTCAGGCAGTTGGAGCAGAACCAGATTTCTAATCTGATGTCTTTCCGGCCTCCATCTTCACTCATCCTAGAGTTGGAGACGGTAGGACCCTCTGCGATGCCAAGGTTGAAAAATACACACTGCTTCAGCCTGGGAAAACGCTGTGGCTATTAGGGTGGGCTTTTTGTTTCGGTTTTGATTTTTGCAGCCTTTCTCTGACAGTTGAGTGTACGACAACAGACGTTTGCCTGCTCTTGTCAGGTTGAAGGTGAAAAATATGATTGATTGCATTCAGCAAAGGGTTTTACCATTGCGATACACTGGCAAATATCATCTAAAGTTTACAGTTGGAGAAAACAAGACCCAGAGTGATTAAGGCTAAGTCCACATAACACACAGTGGTGAGACAGAAATTATTCAGGGAATTCAGCCAGTGTAGACTGCCAAACTGCATAACTTCAGCAAGAATAAAAGGTTTTCATTCAATTGTATTTACTGAGCACTTACTGTGTGCAGAGCACTGTACTAAGTGCTTGAAAAGTACAATTCAGCAATAAAGAGAGTCAATCTCTGCCCACACTGGGCTTATGGTCTAGAAGGGGGGAGACAGATATCTAAACAGGCATCAGTATAAATATAATTATAGATATATACATGCATATACAAGTGCTGCGGAGCGGAGAGAGGTGGGTAGAGAAATAGGAGCGAGTCGGGGTGATGAGGAGGGGAGGGGGAGCTGGGGAAAATGGAGACGTAGTCTGAGAAGGCCTCTTGGAGGAGGTGAGCCTTCAGTAGGGCTTTGAAGGGGGGAAGTGTGATTGTTTGGCAGATCTGAGGAGGGAGGGTATTCCAGGCCAGAGGTTAGACGTGGGCCAGGGATCGACGGCGGGACAGGCGAGAACGAGGCACAGTGAGAAGGTTAGCACCAGAGGAGTGGAGTGTGTGGGCTGGGATGTTGAAGGAGAGAAGGGAGGTGAGGTAAGAAGGGTCAAGGTGATGGAGAGCACTGAAGTCAATATGAGGAGGTTTTGTTTGATATGGTAGTTGATAGGCAACCACTGGAGATTTTTGAGGAGGGGGGTGACATGCTCAGAATGTTTCTGTAGAAAGATAAAATTGGCAACAGAATTAAGTATGGTCTGAAATGGGGAGAGACAAGAGGTTGGGAGGTCAGAAAGGAGGCTGATGCAGTAATCCAGTCAGGACAAGATGAGTGATTGTACTAACATGGCAGCAGTTTGGATGGAGAGGAAAGGGAGGATCTCGGCGATGTTGTGAAGGTGAGACCGGCAGGCTTTGGTGATGGATTGGATATGTGGGGTGAATGAGAGAGAGGAGTCAAGGATGACACCAAGTTTGAGGGCTTGTGAGACTGGAAGGATGGTAGTGCTGTCCATAGTGATGGGAAAGTCAGGGAGAGGACAGGGTTTGGGAGGAAAGATAAGGAGCTCTGTCTTGCACATGTTGTGTTTTAGGTGGCAGGAGACATCCAGGTAGAGATGTCCTGAAAGCAGGACAAGATGTAAGTCTGGAGGGAGGGAGAGAGAACAGGGGAGGAGATACAGATTTGGGTGTCATCTGCATAGAGATGATAGTTGAAGCCATGGGAGTGAATGAGTTCTCCAAGGGAGTGAAGGTGCTGGGGAAGACTATAACAATGGATAAATAAGACCCAAACTCTCAGGGGGCTCATAATCTATAAAGGAGGGAGGGGGAGAGGGGAAGGGGTTGGCAAGATAAAAAGCTTTTGTTATAAGTTCAAGAGAAGCTGACTCCCATCCTACAGTTTCTACTTATTATCCACAGAAATACCTACTTTTTGTCCCGAATCATCAGGATTGACTGTCTCTAGTCCAAATTACCTGGAAATATGCTTAGTTTTGGAACTCAGTACAGCCTTCTGGTTCTGAAGATTTTATCTAGTAAGTAGTGGACCATGCATGGAGTGTGACAATGTGCAGATCCCAACGCCACGGGGAGCTGAATAAATGGAGTTGAATGACCATTTGACTCACTCTATTTTGGAGGCCGGTCTGGTTCCAGCTGGTTTTGTGGTGGAGACTCTGGGCAGACTAGTTCTAATTCTAAGCCAAAGATTTCTCTGGAACTGGATCAGCCAGGGGAATGTAACAAGTTGAATGTCCATTTGACTCTAGGCATTTGGCTATGTGTCAATCAGCGTCTGTGCATAGGGGCTTAGAAGAGGTATCTGGCCATTGGAAGAAGACTGGTGACCTGAAAAGAGTTTCAGGTCCCCAGTGTTATTGTAGGAAGATGTGACCTGCAGCCTTCTCCCAGAAGGCATTAATTAAAGTTAGGTCCTAAATGGGAGATGTCTTGGCTGCTTTTTAAACAAACCATTTCAGAGGTATTTTTAAAAGCTTTGCTGCCAATCTTAATTCCTGAGCAGAAATGAAATCCTTGTTGTCCTGTTTTTTACTTCCCTTAGTTTGGGGGTGAGGTGGGAAAAGCATTAGAATTTCTCATACCACATTGTTTAACGGGAAGTGAACTGTCACTTTAGAGAATCTGTGACCCCAAACTCCATTTTGTTTCTGTCTCTCTCATTCACTGCCTCTGGTTTTTTCCTTGATTCTCACTCTTCCTCCACCTCTTCCTCATCTCCCCTTAGTCGTTGTGGGCAGGAAATGGGTCTGTTACATCGTTGTGTTGTACTCTCTCAACACTTAGTACAGTGCCCTGCATACAGTAAGTGCTCAATAAATTGATTGAAAATAATAACAATAATTCTTGTGGCATTTGTTGAGAACTCACCATATGCCGAGGCTGTCCCTCTAGGCTGTAAGCTCACTGTGGGCAGGGAATGTGTCTACCACCTCTGTTACATTGTACTCTCTGAAGTGTTTAATACAGCACACACACTAAGCGTTCAATAAATACGATTGATTGATTAAGCACTCTACTAGACCCTGGGGTCAATACAAAATAACCACATTGGACACAGTCGTCTCATCTCCTTCTATTCAGTTTTCCTCTCTGCCTTTACTCATCTCTCCATCTCCTTCCCTACTTGCCTTGCTCTTGTTTTCTCTGCCTCTCTTCATTCCTTTCCCCATTTTTCCTTTTCCTCTGCCTCTTCCTGTCTCTCCTTGTCTCTTCCTCACTTCTGTCCATCTGTCTCTTCTGTCCCCCGACTCCAATTTGATACTGGGTATGGTTGCCTCACAGATATTGGCCAGAATACACATTGCCTAGCCAACCGAGATGTTTCTGGGGACCCAGTGTTAAACCATGTCCTGCCACAGTGAAACTCCACCCTTTCTGGTAACCAAAGTAATTTCAAGTAGTTTGTGCAACTGAATCTAGTTCTCCTACAGCCTTACTGTTTAAGATTTGCCTGTATCAGTGTATAGGATGATGTATTCCAAAGCAACACTTCAGTCTGACTCTACAGCCCCAAATCCATGAGTTGGAGAGATTCTGATGGATATTCTCCCATTAAGAATGAGAGGTGAACTTTGGTCCAGAGATTTCAGGATCAAGAACCTGTACAAAATAATGGATTTTAGCAGAGAAGTAGGTTGGCCGAGTGGAAAGAGCACAGGCCTAGGAGTCAGAGGAACTGGGTATTAATCCACTTGCCTGCTGTGTGACCTTAGGCAAGTCATTTAACTTTTCTGCAACCCAGTTTCCTCATCTGTAAAATGGAGATTCAGTAATTGTTCCCTCTTCTACTTAGACTGTGAGATCCCTGTGGGCTAGGGACTCTGTCCAATCTGATTAACTTTTACCTGCCTCGGTCTTTGCAACATAGTAAGTGGTTTACAAATACCAGTTATTATAATAATTGTAGTGGCTTGGGCAGCACCTCACATTTTCTCTTCCCACTGGAACACAGAGTAAAACAAATAGGCAGGGAGGGGTTCAAGCTCTCATAATATCCTGGCTGGATTATTGTGTCAGCCTTCTCTCTGATCTCCCTTCCTCCTGTCTCTCCCCGCTCCAGTCTATTCTTCATTCTGCTGCCCAAATCATCTTCCTGCAGAAACACTCTGGGCATGTCACCAGCCTCCTCAAAAACCTCCAATGGTTGCCTATCAACCTCCACGCGAAACAAAAACTCCTCACTCTGGGTTTCAAGGCTCTCCATCACCTTGCCCCCTCTTACCTCACCTCCCTTCTCTCTTGCTACTGCCCATCCTGCATGCTCCGCTCCTCTGCCCCTCACCTCCTCACTGTCCCCCGTTCACGTCTATCCTGCCATCGACCTCTAGCCCATGTCCTACCACTGTCCTGGAATGCCCTCCCTCCTCACCTCCGCCAAACTTACTCTCTTCCCCTCTTCAAAGCCCTACTGAGAGCTCACCTCCTCCAAGAGGCCTTCCCAGACTGAGCTACCCCTTTTCCTTTTGCTCCCTCTGCTCCCTCTCCCTTCCCCCTTCATCTCCTCTCAGCTAAGCCCCCTTTCCCTCTGCTCCATCCCCCTCAGCACTGTGCTCATTTGGATATATTTTTATTACCCTATTTATTTTGTTAATGAGGTGTACATCCACTTGATTCTATTTATCGTGACTATGTTGTCTTGTTTTTGTCCGCCTGTCACCCCCGATTAGACTGTGAGCCCATCATTGGGCAGGGATTGTCTCTATCTTTTGCCAAATAGAACATTCCAATCGCTTAGTTGAGTGCTCTGCACATAGTAAGTGCTCAATAAATACTATTGAATGAACACTGAGAAGGGCCCATATGGTTTTCGCCCAAAGTAGCCAACTGCAGTTAGAACCAGGACTAGAACCCTGGTTACTTAATTCCAGGTGCAGTGCTTTTTCCAGAGAACCAAGACCAGGGGAGAGCTATTCTGAACAGCTAACCCCACAGCTGAAAAACAAGGTGAATTAGCTTCACTTATTCCAAAAGTTAGGAATTGGAGGCTGCGAGCCTGTCCGTGGCAGAGGAAATAACAGTAAGAGGAAAAGGGCAACAATCCTTAGCTTCTCTGCTCCTAACTGGGCCATTCCCACTTCAAAGACATTTCAGATCCCCAGTCTGGCAAGACCCCACTGAAATGCAGCCTAACCATGTGGCTACTCCAGGTACACAAGTCTTTCCTTTAGAAAAAGAACAGGTGTAGTCCTCAGAGCTGCAGTGTCAGCTTTCTCCTGACTGCCCTAGTGTCCCCTTGCTCAGACCATTTGATTCAAACCTTTATTCTTTGTTCCAGTAGGAAGTGAACTGATGCTACCAACTCACTGCCCCCACCTTCCACACAGGCATGACTCTGAGTCTTTATCATCTGGAGTTGAATTTGAACTGATGACCTGCAGGTGAACAACTCCAAATGTGTTAGCAGGCAATTCTTCAAGTCAGTCATTGCTCATAGAAAGGAAGACAGACACAGCCACACACATCAGATCTCTCTCTCTCTCCTCTTTCTCTCTCCAAAAGGTCACCGCTCAGGAGGAAAATCAGTTGTCAATCTTGGGAGCAGAGGAAAGCAGGCTACTTAGCATATATCTCCAGTTTGTACTCACACAGCCTCAGTGGTTCACACAGGTGTGAAGGCCACAGCAGCAGATGGGGAGCCCTTAAGCACCTCCACCTTTCTTCTGGCCTGGCTCCTGGGTTGGTTTTGTGCCAGCAGTCAGGGGATGCACTGCTGAACTCAGCGGAGGAGGAACTGGGATTGAGGCCAAATCTAGCACCAGCCTTGAAACCCCCTGATGGGCTTCAGGTGCATCTTATTTCATTCCGGCAGGAGGATTTCCAAGTGCCAAGGAAGTCGGTCCAAAGAATGTCAGCTCTGCTGTGGGAGAGAGTCTAATCAGCTCTAGGACGGGGAGAGTTAACAGAAGAGGAGAGAGGGACTGCTAACTAGCTGTCTTTCGTGTTTGGTCTTGTGGAACCAGATCTGGAGACCCTACCAAAATCTTCCAAATCGCTAATAGAAGAGGCCAATTTCATCCCATAAAGCCTGCACAGGGCACGGTGGTTTTAGTGATTCACTGGTGGGGAGGTCACAGCACGAAAACCCAGCTTCAGTTAGTGACTGTTACAGAAAATCCTGATTCACAAATTTCCACGTTAACCACACACAAGTTTGCAGCATGGCCCCCAGCAGAAAGAGTACAGGCTTGGGAGTCAGAGGACATGGCTCTGTCACTTGCCTGCTGTGTGACCTTGGGTAAATAATAACTTCTCTGGACCTCACTTTCCTTATCTGTAAAATGGCAATTCAATACTTATTCCTACTTAGACTGTGAGCTCCTTGTAGGCTAGGGTCTGTGTCCAACCTGATCATTCATTTCATTCAATCAGTCTTGTGTGCAGAGCACTGTACTAAGGGCTTGGAAAGTACAATTCAGCAACAAAGTGTTAAGCGACAAGATTTAGTGACACGCTGAATATGTGGGTTGAATGAGAGAGAGGAATCAAGGATAACTCCAAGGTTCCGGGCTTGTGAGACTGATCAGTTGATCGGGTCACCCAACTCCATCACCCTCTCCCAAGTGATCTGCACACAAGAAGCGCTCAGTCAACACCATTGGTGGGGTAACTAGGTATCTCATTCGATCCATGGTATTTATTGAGTGTTGGGTGCACACCACTGTACTGAACACTTGGAAGAGTACAATATGAAGAGTCATTCCCTGACCATAGAGGAATTATCTGATACCTATCCCAGGGTTTAGCATAATCCTTAACACATAGTGTTACAAATCACACTATTATTATAATAATATTACTATTAAACAAATAGCGCCTAAGGGGGTGGCAAACTCTACAGGATTCTTCCAAGTGCTTAGTTCAGTGCTCTTCACAAAGTGCTTGAAAAATGCCATTAACTGACAGAGCCAACAAATAGACAGGGGTTTAGGGAGTGCTGCATGGAAGGAAGCTCAGCCCAGCATCAAAGAGCTGTGCGGGAGACATTTTTATGGTATTTGTAAAGCGCTTACTGTGTGCCAGGCACTCTAATAAACGCCGGGATAGATACAAGCTAATCAGATCGGACACAGTCCTTGCTTCACATGGGTAGCATAGTAAGAGCTTAGCACAGTCTACCATTATTTTTACAATTATTATTCTAATATCTTGCCACCTGGGTGAGTATTGCTCATATACTCATGGCTAAGAGGGAAAAGATGTCCTACTGCTGGCAGGGCAAACAGGGGAGAGGTTTTCCACTTTCTTGTAAAAAACCAAAAAGGAAACAAAGAACAAGAGCAATAACAACAATTAAAAGATCAGTTGCCCATTGTACGGCTGGAACGATTAGAGCCAGAAACGAGTAGAAGCATCAGTGTAGGGCATTTGCTGGCAAAGGTGGATGTTTGGCTTTATATTCTAGGTGGTGAACATCAATGGAAACTTGGGCCAGTTGTAAATCCAGGGGACTGACACCCGAACAAAAGCGTCACAATAGTTCTTTTGCCATTTATTGGGGACATGTTAAGAATGCGGCATTAGATGTGTTGCTAGGCTTCAGGAATTGTATTTCTCAATGAGCGGAACTTCTTGGAAGACTGAAAACTACCTCCTCCTTTCTTTAGTATGGCCCAATGGAAAATGCAGGAGACTATGAGTCAGGAGAACTGGGTTCTAGTCCCAGCTCTGCCCCTGGCCTACTGTGTGATTGTGGACAAGTCAATTCATTTCTCTGGCCTCAGTTTCCTCATTTGTAAAATGGGGCTAAGGTATCTGTTCTCCCAGATTCTTACATCGTGAGCCCTATAAGGGACAGGGACTGTGTCAGATCTGATGGATCTTATATCCACTACAGCACTTAGCTCTGTATTTAGCCATTAATAAATGCCCTAACTAGGTGGAAGAGAAGTAGTGAGAAGCTCCAGAGGTTATTTAAGGATCAAATTACACACCTTGGATTAAAAAACGTTACAGGAAGTCTGCTTTTCTTCTTCCCTTGAGACCCAGGTGCCACAAGAAGGATTTCCAGAGAAAGTCTACATTAGGTAGCTGGAATTTGAGGTCCAGTGCAAGACCTGGATTGTTCTTGTCTGTCCGTCTCCCCCGATTAGACCGTAAGCCCGTCAAACGGCAGGGACTGTCTCTATCTGTTGCCGACTTGTTCATCCCAAGCGCTTAGTACAGTGCTCTGCACATAGTAAGCGCTCAATAAATACTATTGAATGAATGAATGAATGAACCTGGATACTGAATTTCCAGGCAAGGGGAAAGGTTGGGATTTTAGAAAAAGAAAGTGAAGAATAGAATATATCCTTAATCTTTACACTAGCATTGATTCTTTAGCACTTAAAATGATGGCACAAAGCCCTGCATAAATTGCATACCAATATGTATTTAGGGGATCAGTCTATCCACTGCCTCATGTGATATTCATGTCATATCAGCAGGAGTGAATGCACATACAACTGCACATACAAACTTTTCTTGTGTAGAGCCCCTTGGGTTATATTAGCAACACTGCAGATATAAACTTTCTTGGATTGAATTATGGAATGGCTTGGATTATGATGTAGCATTTATTATTTTGCTCAAGCATCAGATATTCTTTTTACCCTGAGGGGATGCAAGATTCCAGCATTAAGAGAGCAGATTTGAATTGCAGGAATAAAATGTATTGCCCTGAACATTCAAGCCCTATGAGAGAGTAGTTGACTTCCTGATTAGCCTTGCATCCCTGGGGACAGTGGCTGTTTACAGAGAATTCTTTCCCCTTCCGGCCTGCTTGCCTCCTCGGAGCCTTTTTCTCAGGTATTTATGGGGTAGGTGTGAAAAAAGAAAGCTGGTCTCTCCCGCTGTCAGTCACTAGCTCAGATCTAAGATAAAATCGGGGTGTTTTTTTTCTTTTAACCCCTGCCTAGTTTTTCTCATCCTCCCTGCTGGGTGGGAAGGAGGAAGCATAGGGGAGGAGGGAAGAGAACTTTCTTCTCAAGCTGTAACAATCTGGGTTCCTGTCAGTAAACAAAGTTTCAACCAAGGAGGCAACAGGGTTTAGCACAACAGTGTTCCTAGAGTTTATCTGTATTTCTTGCAACAGGTCAGCCTTACGGAGCCATTTGGGGATAGACAGCTGCGAACATCCAATTTTCTACTTTCTAAAATGACTGGTCACAGGAATCAGTTCTCCTTTCCTTCCCCGCCCCCTCTTCCCCCCTTGTCATCCAGTGACATTTTAATGTAACTGCTTAAAAGGGAGAAAAGAAAAAAGATCCCACAAACGTCAGGAAAAAAATACAGCGGAGATGACATATCCCGCTTGAGGAAAGAAATATCCGGCTGCATAGCATCAGACTGAACTTTTGGTGCATGTTCTTTGGTCTTGGACTTTTCCTGTGTTTACGCTCCCACATTTATTAATGCGACAATAAAGATGACTTGAACGGTCTGCATTGTCGGGAAATACATGAGCCAAGGCCACGCCCAAGCCAGTCATAAGTCAGTAAGAACTGTGTGAGCAGTCTGAGTAAAATGGGCCCCAAGCCCCCGCACACAAACACCCGCTCTGTCTCTTGGGTGGGACGTACTTCCAGGAAGTCTGGGCTGTGCCCGGACAAAGAGGTTCATCCCCACACAAGGTGCCTTCACATTTCTTCGGAAACTTCTGCTTTCTTCCCCTCCCCACTTCTGCTTTCTCCTCTTCCCCACTTCACCCCCGATGAACTGACTTCTTGCTTGATGACAAGGAGGGAAAAGAGGAGGCCCTTATGCCCGGTTATTCAGGGTGGTTGAACCCTCAGGGCTGGTAGGTGAAATGAATGAACGACGCACACAAATGAATCCTTGAAGAGTAGCCAGAACTCACCCTCTAATTTCTCACACCTACAGTAAATCAGTCAATTATATTTTTTGATTGCTTACTGTGTGCAGAGCACTATATTTAGGCTCAGGAGAGTGCAAGACGACAATAAACAGATATACTCGCTGCCCACATTGAGCTCACACTCTAGAGGGAGCTGAGTTTCCTTGTGCCCAAAGTGGGATGGAGTGGGTCTTCAGGGGGCAGGGTCTAATGGTGAAACAGATAAGATACATAAATCAGGAGAGAATGCCAGGCACAGGAAAGAGATCAACATGCAGGTGGGGAAGGCAAAGGCAGAGACTGCAGATACATCTGCACACGCAGGGAGATCGACAGACATACTCATCCTGCTTCTCTGTGTCTGTTGTGCTGACAAGGTTTTGTCACTGCCTTTTCCTCCTCTTCCTCTGCTCCAGCCACTATCACCTATTTTGCATGACTTCAGCTGCTGCCCTTACAGTTTTCCAGCACACACAGGTGTCAATTTTCCTTGTGAGCTTGAGTCTGAAAAGGGCTCAGGCTTTGAGACGAGAGAATGAGCCGATGGGATTTGGAAGGAGCTAAAGAAAGACCTGCCTTTGGTGTCTTTTTTAGCCCTGCTTGGAAGCTGTGGGGGGTTGCTAGAGACCTGGGATGAGGCTGAGGTCAGTCCAAAAGCCTGCGGATGAAATAAATGGCTTTACCAATGTCTCTACCAACCCTGTTATTTTGTACTCTCCCAAGCGCTTAGTACAGTGTTCTGCACACAGTAAAAGCTCAATAAATATCACTGATTGGTTGATTGATTTACCTCTACAGATAGAAAACCATGCTTGGGGCAAAAGCTACCTTTACCCTCATAAAGTTGGTCCTATGTCAGTCTAGCTGCTCTTGAGACTGTTCTGCCTCCCCAGCTTAGCCTAGTAGAAAGAACACAGGCCCGAGGAGCAGAAGACATGGGTTCTAATTCCTTTTCTGTCACTCGTTTGCAGTATGACCCTGGGCAAGCCACATAACTGTTCTGTGTCTCAATTTCCTCATCTGCAAAATGGAAATTAAATCTTTCTCCCTCCTACTTAGACTATACGGCACAAGTGGCCACCCCAGTGCTCAGTACAGTGCTTGGCACATTAGCTCCTTGAGGCTAGAGAATGTGTCTACCAACTCTTTATCTACTCTTCCAAGCCTTTAATACAATTCTTGGCACACAGTAAGCTCCAAAGAAATATAACTAAATAGATTTACGTGTAGTAAGTGTTTAACAAGCACCATTATTATTATACCAGTGCTTAGTACAGTGCTTGGCATTCATTCATTCAATCATATTTATTGAGAGCTTACTGTGAGTAAAGCACTGTTCTAAGCACTTGCAAAGTACAATACAGCAAAAAAGAGAGACAATCTTGTCCACAACAGCCTTACAGTCTAGAGGATAGAGTAAGTGCTAAACAAATATCACAATTCTTCTTCTTCCTATTGTTGTTGGTGCTATTTTTCCTCCATGCCAGAAATCTGCTAGGAATGTCTTTCAGGAGGGCAATTCTGGTGGCCAGGAAGGTGGGAGAAAGGAGGGAAAAAGGTAGAGTGGGGCTTGGAGGGGGAGTGGAAGCAACATTTACCTGTGGTTTTTTCAATTGCCATGGTAACTATGACCTTCTTCCCTTCTGTCACCATGGTCAAAAAAGTGGTACTTTAAGCAATCATAGATCCACCTCTTCTTCTCCATCCATACAATATCTACCCTGGTTTCAAACTTACCATGACAATTGGGTAATTATATCAAACCCTTTAATAGTCTCCCAGCCTCTGTTCTCTCTCCCTGCTTCAGTTCATGTTTCACATTGCTGACCAGATCATCTCCTTAAAACATTTCCTCTTTCCTCAAAACCCTCTTTATTAATTAAAGACTCTTAACCATTGGTTTTAAGACTGTCTACTTACTTGTCCATTAGCATCCTCTACTGAAGCAGCGTGTCTCAGTGGAAAGAGCACGGGCTTTGGAGTCAGAGGTCATGGGTTCAAATCTTGGCTCTGCCACTTGTCAGCTGTGTGACTATGGGCAAGTCACTTAACTTCTCTGTGCCTCAGTTACCTCTTCTGTAAAGTGGGGATTAAGACTGTGAGCCCCACGTGGGACAACCTGATTCCCCTGTGTCTACCCCAGCGCTTAGAACAGTGCTCTGCACATAGTAAACGCTTAACAAATACCAACATTATTATTATTATTATTACTGGCACTCTTCGCTCTTCCTATGCCCACCTTCTGGCTGTACTTAGATCTCGTCTTGGCCGCCCCTGACCCAAATCAATCAATCACTTAGTGGTATTTTTTAAGGGCTTACCATGTGCAGAACAATGTACTAAGAGACTGGGAGAGTAAGATACAATTCATTCCATCGTATTTATTGAACGCTTACTGTTGCTATTTGTTTAGCGCCTACTACATGCAGAGCACTGTTCTAAATGCTGGGGTAGATACTGGGTAATCAGGTTGCCCCACATGAGGCTCACAGTCTTCATCCCCATTTTACAGATGAGGGAACTGAGGCACAGACAAGTGAAGTGACTTGCCCACAGTCACACAGCTGACAAGTGGTGGAGCCGGGATTCGAACCCATGACCTCTGACTCCCAAGCTCGTGCTCTTTCTACTGAACCACGCTGCTTCTCATGAAGCATTACTGTGTGCAGAGAGATGTACTAAATGCTTGGGAGAGTACAATGCAGCAATAAACAAACACATTCCCTGCCCACAATGAGCTTACAGTCTAGAAGATTGAGTTGTTAGACATGATCCGTGCTTTCAAGCACTTAGTACAGTGCTCTGCACAGAGCAAGTGCTCAATAAATACCACAGATTGATTGAAGGGGCTATTAGTCTAGTCAGACTAAGACCCCTTGCTCACACTGTGCCCAGGGCCAGGAACTCCCTTCCAACCCCTATATTTGCCAAGGTTTAGCCCTCCCTCCCTTCAAAACCCTCCTAAAATCACCCCCGCTCCAACTTATTATCAGTCCCCAAATTCTTATCAACTTTACAGACTTCTTTTGCACTTACGTATTCATTTATTGATTTTTGATCACCATCAGGATGAGTGTGTGTGTGGGTGTTTGGCATTTCTCCATCTATCTTCCCTTCAGAGCATCAGGTCCCTGTGGGGAGAGAGCCCAACTCATTACCTGAACATTGAGAGCAATGCACAGCGTTCAATTGGCAGTAGTAGTAATAGCATTTATTGAACATCTGCTAGGTGCAATACACTCTACTAAGCACTGAGGAAAACAAAGATGTGACATATTCTCTACACATAAGGAGCTTACACTCTAGTCGGGGTGGGAATATGTAAATAGATTTAGAGGTGAAGTAATCAAATTAAATGAATGTACAATTGAATAAACATGTACACAAGTGCTGGGAATGGGTACGAATAATTATGTATGTCAGAAATGGCTGGAGGGTTTTACAGCTTGTGAAGGCCCTTCATAAATACCATTACTACTAGTATGTTGAGCAGCCCCACTGGTCGTTATTGGGACAGGACCCCAAAATTGGAGCCGACCTACTTAATGGGGGACAAATAGGATCTTTAACTTTCCCTCTCCAGGGGTTCCAGGCCCTCAGTTGTTACGTCCAAAAGAGGTGTGTGACCGACTGGGGAGAGTCAGAGACGAATTGTGAAGAACCATGATTAAAGGGACTACAGCTCATTGACAAGTTCTATTTAGAAATGTTTAAGTATTATGTTTCTTCTGTTGGAAGAGGTTGATGTAGTTTTTACAAGTAAAACAAAAACCCTACCTTTTCAGGCCAGGAAAAAATTGCCGCAACAAGCAATAATATCTAGAAAATTACCTTGAAGCTCCTTCTTAAATTCTTAGGTCTGGCCTGTCTCTGGTCCTGTTTTCCAAACTCTCGAGGGCCTCAGAACTAGGAATAAAAATTACGGGAAAATGGAACATTCTTACCCTGGTCTTTTTCGATTAAATGTCCAGAAAGCCCTGGGATGATTGTGTTACTATTTCATTTAATAAGGCACCTTGAATTGTTCTACTGGGGAATTACAACAATTTCAAAACGAGGAGTCGAGCTGCTATAGTTTGATTCACTGATTTACCAGGTGACCTCAGGGGACATCCTTAATAAATCTATGCTTCAGGTTCCTCATCTGTAAAATGGGGCTAATAATACCTATATCTATCAGCTTCATTAGACGTTGTGAAAATTTGTTCTGCTTTTAAGACTAAAAACTGTTCATTTACTTTTGATGCAGATGCTTTATGTATGAAGCTCTAAATCAACAATATGTACCGAGTGTCCCTAGTCAACCCTCCGAAACCCCAGACCACTTTCGTTTAAATTTCCCCAAGCTGTAATTTATTTCAATGTCGGCTTCCCCCACCCTAGATTGTAATAATAATAAGAAGAAGTATGGTATTTGTTAAATGCTCACTATGTGCTAGGCACTGTTAAACTCACTGAAGGCAGGGATTGTGTCTACTTTCTTTTTTGGACTCTCTCAAGGGCTAGTATAGTGGTCTGCACATGGCACTCAATAAATACTGTTGATTGACTGACTGCAATGCACTATACCAAGCGCTTGGAGAAGTATACAAATTGTTTATTTGTTTTTAATGGTATTTGTTAAGAAATTGCTATGCACCAGGCACAATACTTAGCATTGGGGAAGATACAAGCTAATCAGTTTGGGTACATTCCATATCCTAAATTGGGGTCTCAGTCTTAATTCCCATTTTACAGCTGGGGAAACCAAGACACAGAGAAGTTAAGCGACAGGATCACTTGCCCAGGATCACACAGCAGACAAGTGGTGTGCAGAGTCTAAACTACGTTCCCTGGGTGAATGTCTGTGGACTTAGGGCTGCTTTCCCTCCTACTGCTCTACTGCCTCATTCCAATCCTTGACAACTCCTCCTGCTCATGAGTCTTCTCCCTCGGCAAAATTCCGGTTTAGTACCTCACATATTGGATGATTTACAGAGCTGTGAACTAAGCTAGTCTTCTTATTTCTAATCAGCCAAAAAGGTATAAGTAGCTACTATCCCGATGCCGGAATTTTTCATTTTTGACAGCTTTATTCAGAACGGGAAGTCCACAAAACTCAGCTAGTGAAAGAAAGACAAGTGCCCATTGTAAATAGCTCGGCGTAAAATTGATTCCGGAAAAGGAGCAAAAGATCAGAAAGAGAAAAATGCCCTCTCTCAAAACGCTTTGCAAGTTAAAACTACAAATGGGATATCTTGAGCCTGAAGGAGTCAGTCGATCTGGTTTGCCTCTGGCACATGGCAGCAGGGAACCAGCCCTGCCCTTTGTCCTTAAAGGGAGTGGAAGCTAGTTCAGTCAGCAGGGGTTGAAGGAAACTAGGATCTTAAAAGGGCAATATGGATCCACTATTTCCAACTCTTGCTTTATCCTTGTGCCCGTTTTTCTAAATTCCATCAGAAGCAGGTGAGTCCTCCTTTTAATGTAACGAAAGGAGTTCGTCTGGTATTTATTTCATTTCTACTCCATTTTTTTAATGGCATTTGTTAAGCACTTACTATAGGCCAGGCACTGTATTGAGCGCTGGAGTAGATAGAGAAGCAGCGTGGCTCAGTGGAAAGAGTCCGGACCTGGGAGTCAGAAGGTGCTGGGCTCTAATCCTGGCTCTGCCACTTGTCAGCTGTGTGACTGTGGGCAAGTCACTTCACTTCTCTGGGCCTCAGTTCCCTCATCTGTAAAATGGGGGTGAAGACTGTGAGCCCCACGTGGGACAACCTGATGACCCTGTATCTCCCCCAGTGCTTAGAACAGTGCTCTGCACATAGCAAGCGCTTAACAAATACCAACATTATTATTATTATACACACCAATCAGGCTAGACACTGTCCCTGTCCCACATGGGGTTCACAGTCTTAATCCCCATTTTCTAGATGAGGAATCTGAGGCATGGAGAAGCTAAGTGACTTGCTCATGCTCACCCAGCAGTCATGTGGCAGAGGTGGAAGTAGAATTCAGGTCCTTCTCTATCCTGTGTTCAATCAAGCCTTTGCTATATCACCAGGCTACGCTGATTCCCTGTGAATATTCCTCTGTCTGTCTCCCAAGTTGGAGTGTACGTATAATGCATTGCATTCAATAAACACTACGACTATACGACTACTATGCTGCTACTATTATTATTTTTAATCTCAACAGTAGACTAGCCTAAAAGGAGACTAGGCTACGGATTAAAACAGCCTGGCAAACATCTTTCCCGGGCTTTCCCTTGACAGGAATTCACCACAAGTAAAATAAAATTAGCACTCTTCACTCTTTACCCAAGATAAGCAAGGCTGTTAAGCGCTTACTCTGTACCAGGCACCGTTCTAGGTGCTGGGATAGATGTAAGCTAATCACTTTGGATACAGTTCATGTCCCGCGTGGGGCTCACAGTCTTAATCACCATTTTACTGATGAGGTAACGGAGGACCAGAGAAGTGAAATGACATACACGATGTCATAGAACATACAAATGGCACTGCTGGTATTAGAACCCAGGTCTTTCTGACTCCCGAGCCTGTTCTCTATCCACTCGGCCATGCCGCTTCTTTATGTTTTATTCAGAGTTCATTCACTCATTCAATCGCATGTAGTGAGCACTTACTGTGTGCAGAGCACTCTACTAAGTGCTTGGGAAAGTACAATACAACAATAAATAGTGACATTCTCTGTCTACAATGAGCTCACAGTCTAGAGAGAGTCAGACAGATATCAATACAAATAAATCAAATTACAGATATGTATTAATTAATGATGGTATTTGTTAAACACTTACTATGTGAGAAGCACTGCTCTAAGAGCTGGGGTTGATACAAGATAATCAGGTTGTCCCACGTGGGGCTCACAGTCTCAATCCCCATTTTACAGATGAGGTACCTGAGGCCCAGAGAACTAAAGTGACTTGCCCAAAGTCACACAGCTGGCAAGTGGTGGAGCAGGGATTAGAACCCATGATCTCTGACTCCCAAGCCCGGGCTCTTTCCACTAAGCTACGCTGCTTCTCTGTATGTAAGTGCTGTGGGGCTGGGAGAAGCCTTCACCTATTACAGTCACAGAGTGTCCCTGGGGGAGATGGCATAGCCTTAGGTGTTGAACCCATTTAGAGAGGGGGTTCGTTATGGAGAAGAGCTGGCTCATTGCTAATAATGGGATGTGTTATTAAACATGGCGGTGAGCGCCAGGACTCGGCCTGTGCCTTCCTTTTCTTCTGTAATCAGTTTAGCTCTAGCTTTGGGCACTGCATCTAGCAGGCGCTCACTAAGTGGTGCCGGATGACTCAGTGACTGACCCTGGCTTTGTTCATTAACCAACTTCCTGCTTGGAACGCCCTCTCCCTCCAAATCTGCAAGAACATACCTCACTCCATCTATCAAAGTCTACTGAAACCCCACCTCCTAAAAAGGCTTGCCCTGATTTATTTCTATTCTCCCTAGGTCACTTCCTCCCACGATCACCTCCGCACTTACACACTCACAACTACATTATCTTTTGTTGTTCCACATATCCTTTTTTTCCAGCCTCTTCTTCCTCCTCTCTGTAAATGATTTGGTGTCCGTCTACCTCACTAGACTGTAAGTTCCTTGAGGATTCAATTAGTGGTGCTTAATGAGCATTTTTTATGTGCAGAGCACTGTATAAAGTAGCTGGGTGAGCACAGTAGTGGATAGACATGACTGCTGCCCTCCCTAATAGTAATAATTCTGCATTCAGAGAAGCAGCGTGGCTCAGTGGAAAGAGCCCGGGCTTGGGAGTCAGAGGTCACGGGTTCTAATTTCTGCTCCGCCTCTTGCCAGCTGTGTGACTTTGGGCAGGTCACTTAACTTCTCTGTGCCTCAGTTACCTCATCTATAAAATGGGGATTAAGGCTGTGAGCTCCACATGGGACATTCTGATCACCTCGTTTCCCCCCAGCGCTTAGAACAGTGCTTTGCACATAGTAAGCACTTACCAAATACCACCATTATTATTATTTATTAAGCACTTACTATATGCCAAATGCTGTACTAAGTGCTGGGGCAGATCATCAAGATAATCAGATCAGACACCATCTAGGTAAGAGGGAAAACAGGTATCGATTTCCCCATTTTATAGAGGAGGAAGCCGGGATCCAGAGACGTTAGGTGACTTTCCCGAGGTCACACAGCAAACAAGTGGCAGAGCCAGGATTAGAACCCAGGTTCTCTGACTACTAGTGACTATTAGGTACTGCTCCTTTCATCAGACCACACTGCTTCTCAAGAATTTTACAGCTTAAAAATACTGCCCTCAAAACTGTAAGTTCGTTGTGGGCAGGGAATGAGTCCACCAACTCTGCTATATCATACTCTCCCGAGTGCTTAGTATGGTGCTCTGCTATCAATAAATGTGATTGATTGATTTTACTATATTATACACTATCAAGCTCTTAATAAAGGACTCTTCACATGATAGGTGCTCAATTAATACCACTAACTGACCAGCAGCTAGGCCTTGAACCTTGGCCATCTTCTTCTGAAAAGAGTAATCTGAGTCCTTAGAGCAGTTGACTTGGCGTATCCAGACATAACCATAGAAACTATATTCTAATCGACATCGGTTTGAATGCAATCGAGGCTGGATTGGAAGGCCTGAAAGGCAATTTAGTTTGCAATGCAATCTTTGGTTACAAACATTCACACAGGGATTTGCGGTACCTTTCTTTTAATCCTGGTCATGCAGATAAAGCAGGGCGGTGGAGAGATGGGATGTCCAGAGGGAGTCCTAAAGGAAAGTGATTAAAAGAAAAAGGAAAAAAAAATGCATGTGCTCATTCCTGAGCCAGATGAGCGGTTATTCCAAAGTGATTTCTAATTAAAATCTAGCATACAGTTATTATTAATTTTGGGGTAATTCCCCTACCATCGAGTGCAATAAAAATGATTGTGAAATTGAAAAGGCTTATGGCTTCCCTCTCGGAGCTAGGGAAGGAGAGAGGAAAAACTCAAATGAGAAACAACTGCACTTGCTAAACCCCCACTCCCAACACTTTTTATTACTACTCCAAGACCTGCCGGGGAGAGATTCAGAAGTAGGTTATTAATGGATTAGAAGTCAAATTCATTTCAAGTGTGAAGCCAGCATCGAGAGTCTAGGCTTCTCTTCAACAACATCTTGGGGAAGGATGGAAGCATTATCTCTAAACTCTAATTTGCAGCCGAGCTTCATCTGATGCAGTCTGTTATTTCTTCTGCAAGTGGGCCACATCAGACTGGGTTTTCAGCAGGCTCTATTAGCAGAGATTCACGGTATTGCCTTGACACCCCTCTCCTTCCCCACTTCCCCTCCAAAGGGAAAGCAAACCACCGCTCTGAAAGCAGCCCCACCCTGCTCCATCATTCCGCCTCCCCTTCTTCCTCTTCCAGAGTGGCCAAGGTAAGGTTTGGTAGCCGGGTTGATCCTGAGATAGTCTTGCAGTGTTTTCTGTGTGGTGTTTTGCAAACTGGGAGGGGCAGGGGAAGAACTTGCGGGTGGTTGGGGGACAGTTCTGAGGGGGTTGTGGCTCAAGAGTACAGTGAAATGGGGGAGAGGCTGGCTCTTCCACCTTTCAGACTCTCTCTGCTCTTGTTCCTGTAGGATCTGCTGGGTGCCAAAAGGAAGGTTATCTGCAGATTCCTTTTATGATGGTGTTCTGGGAGCCCTTCAGCGGAGGAAGGGGAGTCAAAGGAAGCAAAATGTCAAGAACCACTGTTCCATGAAACCACCCAACTCACTTCCTCAAATGAGTCAGCCCAACTGTCCTTCCTAGATGCATGGTTCACAATCATTCCTTCAAGAATAGCCCTGCCTGAATCCAGCCACTCCATTCACTCCAGCAACTCCTTCAGCAGATGTTTATGTATAGATTCAATCAATAATATTTACTAAGTGCTTAATAATTCTGATACTTGTTAAGCGCTTACTCTGTGCCAAGCACAATTCTAAGCGCAGGGATAGATACAAGTTAATTAGGTTGGACACAGTCGTTGTTCTCCTATGGGGCTCACACTCTTAATCCTCATTTTACAGATGAGGTAGCTGGGGTCCAGAAAAGTTAAGTGACTTGCCCAAAGTCACACAGCAGAAATGTGGCAGACCAGGATTAGAACCCAGGTCTGCTGACTCCCAGGACAGTGCTCTATCCACTAAGCCACACCTCTTCTCCACGCTGTGGAGCACTGTACTAAGCACTCGGGAAAATATAATACATTGACTATATGCTTGCCTTTGTACTGCTTTACTTTTATAGATTTATACATTCTCATTATTTGTGTTTTAGGTTCCTTTGTTTGAATCTATTCTGTCTCACTAGACTGTAAACTCCTTTATTTCCAGAGTTATCTCTAGAATCCACTCGTGGTCTCCATCCAAGCTTCCACACTCCCTGGGTAAAACATTTATCATGCCCCAACTCAACGATCGCATCAGAAATGCAGTGTTGACTAGTGGAAAGAGCCAGGCATGGGAATCAGAAGACCTAGCTTCTAATCCCGACTCTGCCACTTGCCTGCTGTGTGACCTCGGGCAACTCACTCAACTTCTCTGTGCCTCAAAATGGGAATTCAATACCTGTTCTCCCTCGTACTTAGACTGTGAACCCCGTGTGTCACAGGGAATGTGTCCAACCTGATTATCTTGTATTTATCCCAGTGCTTAGTATAGTGCTTGGTACCATAACAAATAACAAAATTAACAAATACCACAATTATTATTATCAGCCTCCTCACAGACCTCCCTGCCTCCGGTCTCTCCCCCTCCAGTCCGTACTTAACTCTATTACCTGGATCATATTTCTAAAACATCACTTTTCATAGGTTTCCCCACTCCTCAAAAATCTCCACATCAAGCGGAAATTCCTGAAACTGGTGGTAATCCACTTGATCAGCTCTCTCCTCACTGCTTATCCTCAGTCCTCTTCCTCTACACTGCAGATTGCACCAGTAGCTTCTCTCCAGCCAGAACAGTCACTGTGCCTCATTCTCCTCTCCACGATGCCCTCTTGCTCACATCCTTCCTTCTCTCCTGGGTCCCCTCCCCCGCTTCACATCTGACAGACCACAGTTCTTCCCATCTTCAAATTCTTTCTGAAATCACATCCCCCAGTTAATACTTCAGCCCTTTGGAGTCACCTAAGCATTTGGGTACTCAGCACCACCGGAGTACTTACGTACATAGCCTGTTAGTCTGTCAATCCTATTTATTGAGCACTTATTTTGTGCAGACCACTGTACTGAGCACTTGGAAGAGTACAAAATAACGATTTAACTGACACATTCCCTGCTCACATGAGCTGACAGTTTAGAAGGGGAGAATATATGATACACATATTGTATATACTCTATTGCTTCCTCTTAATCGTAGCTTAGTTACAGGTCCTGTAGCTTAGTTATATGTCCGTCACCTCCATTAGACTGTAAACACCTTAGGGTCAGGGTATCATAATAATAATAATAATGTTGGTATTGGTTAAGCGCTTACTACGTGCAGAGCACTGTTCTAAGCGCTGGGGTAGATACAGGGTAACCAGGTTGCCCCACGTGAGGCTCACAGTCTTCACCCCCATTTTACAGATGAGGGAACCGAGGCACAGAGAAGTGAAATGACTTGCCCACAGTCACACAGCTGACAAGGGGCAGAGTCGGGATTCGAACCCACGACCTCTGACTCCCAAGCCCGGGCTCTTTCCACTGAGCCATGCTGCTTCTCTATCTACAAATTCTATCATCCTCCCCCCAAAAGATTAGAAGATCGATCTACGCAGAGTAGGGGCTCAAACTTTGCTATCGATTGATTGATCAACTCACTGGCAGACCATTTTTGTCCACATTGGCTTAGTGGATAGAGTACGGGCCTGAGAGTCAGAAAGTCATGGGTTCTAATGTCGGCTCTGCCGCAAATCTGTTGTGCTGACTTTGGGCAAGTCACTTCACTTCTCTGGGCCTCAGTTACCTCATCTGTAAAATGGGTGCTTAATACAGTGCTCTGCATACGGTAAGCGGTCAATAAATACGACGGAATGAATAGCGCTTGGCACATAGTAAGTGCTTAACAAGTCAAATAATCGTTAGTATTCTTAGTCTTACGGCTCCTCATCGCATCCCAACGCCAGTGCTGAAGGAACGTGAGTGACCACCAGGATTTGCTGGGCCCACAGTCCTGGCTCTTCATCTTCTCCTCTGAATAATGGAGCAATCCCATGAAAGACCAGAGGGGAAAGGCCAGTGAGTGTACACTCAATCTGAGAAGGAAGCAGTGATTCAGAATCTCAAGACAGATTCCCGGAGCGCAAACCCCGCTCCGAGCCCCACCCCAAGTGACTGGATTTAGGAAGTTGTTAGCTGCTCTACAATAGACAAGAAGTAGAAGTTTTAGCATTGGTAGATGAGCTCTTTACGGGCTCGTGGCTCAGTGGAAAGAGCCCGGGCTTCGGAGTCAGGGGTTATGGGTTCGACTCCCGGCTCTGCCACTTGTCAGCTGTGTGACTGTGGGCGAGTCACTTCACTTCTCTGTGCCTCAGTAACCTCATCTGTAAAATGGGGATTAACTGTGAGCCTCCCGTGGGACCACCTGATTACCCTGTATCTACCCCAGCGCTTAGAACAGTGCTCTGCACATAGTAAGCGCTTAACAAATAGCAACATTATTTATTCATTCGATAGTATTTATTGAGCGCTTACTATGTGCAGAGCACTGTACTAAGCGCTCGGAATGTACAATTCGGCAACAGATAGAGATAATCCCTGTCCAGTGATGGGCTAACAGTCTAAAAGGGCTCAAATTTAAGGCCTGCATTGCCCTAACCTGGAGTGGGAACCTCTTATGACCTTGACTTTATTTTGGGGCACGTGGCAAGGTGGGAAATAGCTGAGAGCCAATTTCTGTTGTGGGTAAATGTTATGGGTAATAGTAATAATAATAATCAAGGTATTTGTTCATTCATTCAATCATATTTATTGAGCGCTTACTGTGTGCAGTGCACTGTATTACGCATTTGGAAAGTACAATTCAGCAAGAAATAGAGTCAATCCCTGCCTACAACAGCTTAAGTGCTTACTATGTGCCAAGCACTGTTCTAAACACTGGGTAGATACAAGGTAATTAGGTTGGACACAGTCCCTGTCCCACATGGGGCTCACAGTCTTAATCCCATTTTACAGATGAGGTAACGGAGGCCCAGAGAAATGAAGTGACTTGCCCAAAGTCACACAGCAGACAAGTGGAGGAGCTGGGATTAGCACCCATGTCCTCTGACTCCCAAACTTGTGCTCTCGTCACGGGGCCACGCTGCCTGTAGATATGTAGATATGGCAAGATATTAGGGGGATTTCTTCAATACTCCAAAAAGCTTTTCTAATCCCAGATTCCAAACCTCTCTCTGTGTTCAAAAAGAATGATCAGGAAAAGATGCAGAATTGCAGGAGGCTTCTCCATTTAGATAACCTCACTGTGGACAGGGAACACGTCTACCAACTCTGTTATAATGCACTTTCCCAAGTGCTTAGTACAGTGCTGTGCACACAGTAAGTGCTCAATAAATAACTGATGACCGGCACCAATCCATGATAAGAACTGGGTCCAAGACCAACATAGAGAAAAGGTCAGTTGAGAGGCAGTATAGTCTAGTGGCAGTAGAACAGGGCTGGGAGCTAGAGAACCTGGGTTCTAATCCTCCCTCCCCGGCTGTGTTTCCTTGGGCAAGTCATTTCTCTGGGTCTCAGATTCCTCACATGTAAAATGGGGTTCAATGCTCATTCTCTCTCCTACTTACACTTTGAGCCCCATGTGACACAGGGACTGAGGCAGAAGGATACGCTGCCTCAAGAGATTCTTCCAAACTGACTTTCCGTTCGAGTGGAGAAACGTTCTTAAATGCTGAGCTTCCTGTTTCTCAATTAGAGGGTGCAAATTTACAATGGTAATATAGAGACCTAGGATTTATACATGAAAAAGTCTAATCCAAGAAGAGTATTTTAGATTACTGTGTAAAGGGGGACTTTAGGTTGAATCAGAAGATCTGAGTAAAGAAACGCAGGCAAGCAGAGGTTTCTCACTAACCACTTTGAGAAGAATGAAGTCAATTGTAATGAAAATTTACCTTTCTTCTAATGAATTTCAATGACATCTTTCACCACGGTTACATAGAAGAAAAAGAGAAATCGTCCCTGAAAATTATTTGGTAGTGTAGCTAACAAAGTTATTGGCGTTATCTTCATCCCACTTCTCAAACACAATATTTTCTCACAAAATATAGTGTAAATGCAGTGCATTAATTAGATTCACTTCATCCTGAATGCTGAAGGCAGATTTTTGAGAAGTCTTTTTCTACATCTTATTCTTGCTATTCAGTTGATGAGATGTATTTTTCAAGAAGTTACACCTCTTTGGAGGCAGATATTATGCTGAAAAATCAGGCAGCATTTCCATTCATCAGATTTGTACATACTTGGTTTCTTGTCAGCAGATGTGACTGTGTTTGACAAACTAGCCCTGTAATCTGTATACTTGCAGATAATGAAACAAGAAAGGAAATAGTTAGGAGATGTTCTCTCAATCCTTTTAAAAATCTCCCATCAGGAGTAGCTAGCTTTCTTACAAAAGCAACGATAGCTGTTCGAGGTATATGGGTTTTCAAAATCTGGGCCTTTGGAGGATTAGCTTTTTCCTTAAACTATGGTTGTCTTACTTCCAAGTCAGACTTATCTCTGAATTAATTTTCAAAGTTTATGCTTCTGAGTAGTTTCCTGAACAAGAATACACTTAGCTTATAATTTTAGCGAAGAATGATAAAATCCTCCTAGAGCACGAGCTTCATGGCTGGGCATGGTGGCCTCCTAAAAACAAAAAAAAAGTGAGACCATATAAAGACCCCCTCCAATCTGGCTTCCGTCCCCTCCACTCTACCGAGACTGCTCTCTCTAAGGTCACCCATGACCTCCTTCTTGCCAAATCCAATGGCTCCTACTCCATTCTGATCCTCCTCGACCTCTCTGCTGCCTTTGACACTGTCGACCATCCCCTCCTCCTCCATACCTTATCTCACCTTGGCTTCACGGACTCTGTCCTCTCCCGGTTCTCCTCTCACCTCTCTGGCCGATCATTCTCGGTCTCCTTCGCTGGAGCCTCCTCCCCCTCCCATCCTTTAACTGTTGGAGTTCCTCAAGGGTCAGTTCTTGGCCCTCTTCCGTTCTCCATTTACACTCACTCCCTCGGTGAACTCATCCGCTCTCACGGCTTTGACTACCATCTCTACGCAGATGACACGCAGATCTACATCTCCGCCCCTGTCCTCTCCCCCTCCCTTCAGGCTCGCATCTCCTCCTGCCTCCGGGACGTCTCCACCTGGATGTCGGCCCGCCACCTAAAACTCAACATGAGCAAGATTGAGCTCCTCATCTTCCCTCCCGAACCCGGTCCTCTCCCAGACTTCTCTATCACCGTGGATGGCACGACCATCCTTCCCGTCTCTCGGGCCCGCGATCTCGGTGTCATCCTCGACTCGTCCCTCTCGTTCACCCCACGCATCCTATCCGTTACCGAGACCTGCCGGTTTCACCTCTACGATATCGCCAAGATCCGCCCTTTCCTCTCCACCCAAACGGCTACCTTACTGTTACAGGCTCTCGTCATATCCCGGCTAGACTACTGTGTCCGCCTTCTCTCTGACCTCCCTTCCTCCTCTCTCGCCCCGCTCCGGTCTATTCTTCACTCCGCTGCCCGGCTCATCTTCCCTCAGAAACGATCTGGGCATGTCACTCCCCTTCTTAAACAACTCCAGTGGTTGCCTATCGACCTCCGCTCCAAACAAAAACTCCTCACTCTAGGCTTCGAGGCTCTCCATCACCTTGCCCCTTCCTACCTCTCCTCCCTTCTCTCTTTCTACCGCCCACCCCGCACGCTCCGCTCCTCCGCCGCCCACCTCCTCGCCGTCCCTCGGTCTCGCCTATCCCGCCGTCGACCCCCGGGTCACGTCCTCCCGCGGTCCTGGAACGCCCTCCCTCCTCACCTCCGCCAAACTGATTCTCTTTCCCTCTTCAAAACCCTACTTAAAAATCACCTCCTCCAAGAGGCGTTCCCAGACTGAGCTCCTCTTCTCCCTCTACTCCCTCTGCCATCCCCCCTTTACCTCTCCGCAGCTAAAGCCTCATTTTCCCCTTTTCCCTCTGCTCCTCCACCTCTCCCTTCCCATCCCCACAGCACTGTACTCGTCCGCTCAACTGTATATATTTTCGTTACCCTATTTATTTTGTTAATGAATTGTACATCGCCTCGATTCTATTTAGTCGCCATTGTTTTTACGAGATGTTCTTCCCCTCGACTCTATTTATCGCCATCGTTCTCGTCTGTCCGTCTCCCCCGATTAGACTGTAAGCCCGTCAAACGGCGGGGACTGTCTCTATCTGTTGCCGACTTGTTCATCCCAAGCGCTTAGTACAGTGCTCTGCACATAGTAAGCGCTCAATAAATACTATTGAATGAATGAATGAATGAACCTTTCCTTTTTTTTTTTTTGGCAGAGTTTTCTATAGTTTTAGGAGCTGTAGTTTACCCCCACTATGAAATGCTAACTACTGGGCTATAATTTATGCTGTGCATTTGAGCTTCTTTCAGACATGAATACACCAATCCCATAGCACCCCGGGAATTGGTGGGGGCCGATAGTAATTTCTTCACTTTTACAGATGGAGGAGGTAAGGCCCTTTCGAGGCTAGCCAATTTGTTTGAGGCCATATGAGAAATTAAGAGAGTGCATTACAGTAACAGCTTTGTGGAGATGACGCATATATGCATATATATATATATATATATGTACTCAATTATATTCATTCATTCAATAGTATTTATTGAGCGCTTACTATGTGCAGAGCACTGTACTAAGTGCTTGGAATGTACAAATCGGCAACAGATAGAGATAGTCCCTGTCCATTGACGGGCTTACAGTCTAATCGGGGGAGACAGACAAACAAAAACAATAGTAATAAATAGAATCAAGGGGATGTACATCTCATTAAAACGATAGCAATAAATAGAATCAAGCTGATGCACATCTCATTAACAAAATAAATAGGGTAATAAAAACATATACAAATGAGCGGACGAGCACAGTGCTGAGGGGAGGGGAAGGGAGAGGGGGAGGAATAGAGGGAAAGGGGGGGAAAAGGGGGTTTATTATATATAAATATAAACTGAATTATCCATCTTTCTACTTACCTACTCCCTTTTGCCCACTGAATTCCAGCTAGCATTCTTTACTTCTCTCAATTTATGTGTATATATATAAAATAATGCCATTTCTGACTGATGTATGCCAGAAGACAGTCATATGTAATAATAATAGCATTTGTTAAGTGATAATAATAATAATAATGTTGGTATTTGTTAAGCGCTTACTATGTGCCGAGCACTGCTCTAAGCGCTGGGGTAGACATAGGGGAATCAGGTTGTCCCACGTGGGGCTCACAGTCTTCATCCCCATTTTACAGATGAGGGAACTGAGGCACAGAGAAGTTAAGTGACTTGCCCACAGTCACACAGCCGACAAGTGGCAGAGCTGGGATTCGAACTCATGAGCCCTGACTCCAAAGCCCATGCTCTTTCCACTGAGCCACGCTGCTCAGTGCTTACTATGTGTCAGGCACTGTACTAAGTGCTGGGATAGATGCGAGATAATTGGGTTGGACACAATCCCTGCCCCACATAGGTCTTACAGCCTTAATTAATAATTAATTATACTAATTGATACCAATACCAATTGATACCAATTAATACCAATACCAATTCTATAGAAAACACTCACTTTCAATAGAGTTGAAGACTCTCCACTCCCCAGACCTGCTGTTGCTTCATATTGTACTCTCCCAAGCACTTAGTACAGTGCTCTACATAGAGTAAGTGCTCAGTAAAGCAGCATGGCTAAGTGGAAAGAGCCTGGGCTTCGGAGTCAGAAGTCATGGGTTTGACTCCCGGCTCTGCCACTTGTCAGCTCTGTGACTCTGGGCAAGTCACTTAACTTCTCTGTGCCTCAGTTATCTCATCTGTAAAATGGGGATTAACTGTGAGCCTCGCGTGGGACAACCTGATTACCCTGTATCTACCCCAGTGCTTAGAACAGTGCTCTGCACATAGTAAGCGCTTAACAAATACCAAGATTATAATAAATACTATTGATTGATTGATTGATTCCCAACTGTCCACTACCGTGCCACAATGTTTGAGGCTTTGTTATTTGGATCTGTAAAGAGTTTCTTCTGTTCACCCTGTTTCCAATTCTCCTATTGCATGTCATTAGAGAGCAGCCGACTGGTTATCCTGCTGTCATCCACTCTCCTCATAGCTTTCTCTACCAGTGAAGCAGCGCATTCCAGTGGATAGAGCATGGGTCTGGGAGTCATAAGAACCTGAGTTCTAATCCCAGCTCCACCACTTGTCTGCTCTGTGACCTTGGGCAAATCACTTCACTTCTCTGTGCCTCAGTTACCACAACTATTAAATGGGGATTAAGACCGTGAGCCCCATGAGGGACAGGGATGGTGTCCAACCTGATTACCTTCTATCTACTCCAGTGCTTAGAACAGTGTTGGCACATAGTAAGCACTTTACAAATACCATTTTAAAAAAGGCCATGTGAAGACCATCACTTGGGAGATGGTGATCTGACTGCATACCCAAACCTCATTAATTATCTATCAGTCAATCAGTGGCATTTTTTGAGCATTAACTGTGTTTGCAGAGCACTGTGCTAAACTCTTGGGAGAGAACAATGCAACAGAATTGATAGAGATGTAACCGGCCCATAAAAAACTCACAGTCTAGAGGAAGTCTTAAAAAAAACCCAGAAAGGCTACACAGTCGAATATTTCCTTGAGTCTGGGGAGCCACCTTGCACCCGGGAAAGAAACAAATGCTCAAGGATGATTTTATCATTTTTGTGATAGGATAAGATTAAGACTGTGAGCCCCAGATTGGGCACGGACTGCCCCCAACAAGATTAGCTTGTATCTACCCTAGCACTTAGTAGAATACCTGGCACACAGTAAGTGCTTAACAAATACCATAAAAAATTTAGATTTTATTAAGCTCTTAACATATTCCCAGCACTTTGGAAAGTGCTGGTGTAGATACAAGATAATCAGGTTGGGCACAGTCCCAAATTGGATGTAGTCTGTGGTCCTATCTTCCCACATGATGTTAAATATTACACAGTGATGCCATTAATAGATTTGTTCTAGAGGTTGAATGTGACAGGTCCAGATCTCACATCCATAAATGATTTCATGCTGTTAGTTTTTCCTTCAAAACAATTACATCATCCACCCCTTCCTTTCTATCCAAATGGCCACCACACTAGACCAGGTTCTTGGCATTTTTCAGATTGGTTATTGTATCAACCTCCTCACTGGTCTCCTTGCCTTCAGCATCTCCTTGCTCCAATTGTTGCTTGGATCACTTTTCTAAAATGCCATTTTGCACAAGTCTCCCCATTCCTCCAAAACCTCCAATGGCTACCCATTCCTCTCCAAATCAAATGTTAGCTCCTAACACTTTCATTTAAGAAACACCATTATCCCTCTTCCTACTTACCTACTCCCTTCTCCCACTGAATTCCAGCTTGCACTCTTTACTTCTCTCAAAAGCTAATCAAACTATTGCGTCTCATTCTCATTTATCCCCCTCCAAATCCTTTAGGTCACAGCTCACCCCATCTTTCTAGTCCTCTTGAAATCACGTGCCCTCCATGAGGGCTTTTCCAATTAATTTCTAAATTGAATTTCCATTTCAAAACCTTACTGAAGTCACATCTCCTCCAAGAAGTCTTCCCTGTCTTAGCCCTCCTCTTCTCTTCTCCCATTCCCTCTGCGCTGGTCTTACTTGCTCCTTCATTCATCCTCCCTCCCATGCTCACAGTACATATGTACGTATCTGTAATTTTATTTATTTACTTATTTATTTATATTAATGTCTGTCTCCCTCTCTAGACTGTCAGCTCATTGTGGGCAGGACTGTCTCTCTTCATTGCTGAACAGTATTTTGCAAGCGCTTAGAACAGTGCTCTGCACACAGTAAGTGCTCAACAAATATGATTGAATGAATCAGTGAATGAATGATAGGTAACAGGACTGGGAATCAGGAGACCTGGGCTCTAACCTTATACTCAGTACGGTGCTTGTCACATAATAGACTGTAAACCCTTTGATGGCAGGGATCATGTCTGCTAATTCTATTGTTGTCTCCCAGTTGCTCAGTACAGTGCTTTGCACACAGTAGACTGTAAGCTCCTTGAGGGCAGAATGTCTACTAACTCCATTGTCCTCTCCCAAATGCTTAGTACAATGCTCTGCACTCAGTAAGTGCTCAATAAATGTAATTGATTGATTGAGGGGGAGCTGGGTGACCGTGGGCACGTTTTTTAACTTTTCTGTGCCTCAGTTGTAAAACTTACTGTAAAAATAGCAGTGGTACCTGTTCTCTATTCTTCTTAGACTGGGAACCCCATGTGGGACGGCGACTATGTCTGACCTAATGATCTTGTATGCATCACCAAGCTTAGTACACTGCTTGGCACGGAGTAAGCATTCAACAAATACCACGATTATTAATATTATTAAAGTTTCTACTCAGGGAACTGAATTGAATGATCATATTCCTCTGTGTGTGAGACGCCTGAGGATTTGGGGATGTGGGTGGGATTTGCCAGGGATGTACAAGTGCCTCAACGCAGTCAGACAAATTGTTCGTCCCTAGTGCTTTGAATCAGAGAGGTGGTTCCTAATCCTCTGCGTGTCTAATATGAGGACTCCTAGATTACATTCCACAGCCTCTTGGCCTGCCTGTATGAGCCTTTGATGCTGTTCTCTCACCCTGCTGCGTGGAAAACGTTTCCTGGATGATCTGTATCGTATTTCTGCACGAGTTGCCGGATTGCTTATTGTGTCCTTGAGTGTGGCTGCACAGAAGACTGGGAATACTACAGAACTTTGTTTTACAATATTCTTAATCCCCCATTCCGACCATTCACCTGAATTTCAATCATAAACATCCAATCAGATGACTCCCTCCAATCTACTTTAGTGACTCATAGGGTTAGCTCATCCTCTAGGCTGTGAGCTCACGGTGAGCAGGGAATGTATCTGTTGTTATATTGTACTCTCCCAAGCGCCTAGTACAGTGCTTGGCACGCAGTAAGTGCTCAATAAATACAATGAATGAATGAATGAATATTTCAGGAGTTTTTTTAACCTTAACATGCCTCTCTTTGCCACCAGCTACCTGTGAAAATATCACTAATAATATCTAGTAAGCAGTTTTTTTCCAAAGAAATCTGATTTCTAATGTTCTTTTAATGTTCCCAATACTCCAATTATAATAAAAACAACAATAATAATCACAATAATAATGATCATAATATTTAAGTGTTTCTTATGAGTTATAGTAATCTCTGGGGTAGATACAAGATAAGCAAGTTAGACACAGCCCCCGTCCCACGTGGGGCTCACAGTCTAATGGAGAGGGAGTAGGCATTTCAACTTCATTTTACAGATGAGGAAACTGAGGCACAGAGAAGTTGAATGATTTAGCCAAGGTCATATAGTAGGTGAGTGGCATAGCCAGGGTTAGAATCCAGGTCCTCTGACTTCCAGCTCTATAGTCTTTTTACTAGGTAACAGTTCCCTAGAGCAGGGAGAGGCATCAATTGTAGCACAGTATACGGGAGTGACTTGGCCACAGTCCCAGTCCCAGTCATATGTTGGCATCACTGGGACTGAGTCACAAGTGTCTCGGTCTATGGTATGGGCCAAACAGACCTTTAGCTTGTTTTTGGCTGGGAATGTGTCTGTTTATTGTTGTTTGGTACTCTCCCAAGTGCTTACTACAGTGCTCTGCATACATTAAGTGCCCAATAAATATGATTGAATGAATGAATGCCTATCAGTAAAGTTTTCAGGAATTATACTGAGAAGACTGAAATAAGAGAAACACACTCTGTAAACGTACATATGCACCATCCATGTGTACCGGGACAGAGAAACCTGTACAGTTAACATTTCTATCTGTTTCATGCCCTGAGCGTCTTTTAAAGGTCACAGACACTTCACATCTCTACAAAAATCAGATGATCCACCCCCAGCAAAGTGGGCCATCTGGGGAACTGAAAAATACAGGCTCTGCTCATCTCTTTAATGTCTTCCCCTGGTCAGCCTCGTGTGGCTGGAGTGACAAGCAAGGAGGTGCTTTGAATGATGTGACCTAAAGCAGTTCTCCAGCCGATCTGAGAACTTCCCCCTCCCTTTTAAGTCTGCCTCGAAAATCAGCCTTAAGATGCACAGCCTCAGGCCAAATACTGTCAGTGCCATGAAGGTCAGGAGGGTCAGGAGAGGGGCTATTGAAAGGCCTATGAGAGCAGAGGCTCTCCAGTGACTTCCAAATTCCCCGATTTCACCCCTTCCAGGGGGGCAGTCGCAGCAGGCAAGTGGACTCAAAGCCAGAACCATGCTTTCCAATCACCAAAAAAGTTACTGACCACAAGAATTTCAACTCCCATAGACCAACTCCTTAGGCAGCCCCAGATGGAGAAGGCGTTAGACCAGGCCGGGGGGAGGTGTTGTATAAATATAAGACGCCCGAATAAAGCACCAGGCTATGTTTAACACAGCGCTCGTCGTAAATCAAAGGGAGGCACCACTCCGCTCTTTGAAAATCAGGGCGACAGCTCATTGTGGTACGGGGTTGGCTCTTAAATCTATCGGACAGCTCTTTGAGCAAAAATGCAGCCGTGATCGGACCGTGGAGGAAGATGCGGACTGCGAAATATCCCGAGAGCACAGTCAGCTCCCAGGTGATAAGACTGCCCAATAGAACTTCACTGAGAAGGCTTGGAAAACAATTAGCCGGAGAAGCGAGATGACTTGTTGAAATTACGGTCATTCGGTTTACTGCTCTTAATATATATTCTGTCTGTCTCCCTCCAATGCTCAATATTCATCTGTTTATACTTTTAGTAGTTAGGGGAATTAAGCCATCAAAGTTTCATCTACCTGTCTGTCTTCAGCCAAAAGCACAGCTCATTTGACTTGGATGCCTCTCTAAACTTCCATGTACATAGATTACGATTTGATCTGTGGTTAAAATTTCTCAAGATCGCCCGTATTTTGAGTACAAAACGTCAAAATCTGCATTTACAAGTTCTACATTTTTTCTTAACATTTGCCCACAGTTTTAATCACGTTCACCACTTCTGCTCTTCAAAATTAGGAAAAAAATGACACCGCAATTTATTTTTAGTCCTCACTCTTCTGTTTCCTTGATCTCCTTTCCTGTAGGGGCTCGTGTTCTGGAGTGTTATTTTAGCTGAAATAACAAAGTGCTTTCAAAGTGCAAAGGCTCCCCTAGCTAAAGGAGCCTGATTATCCCCAGTACCTAAGTCACTCCTCACTGGAAAGTTAGATGCTTAGGGAGGTGTGTATTAACTTTTGATTGCCACTGCATCTGTGCACTGAATGGGCCCTTCAGAGCAGAGTTTCTCCAGATGGTCAGAAGCTTGTCTGCTAGCTCTACCCGTGGAACCTGGCCTCTCCTGCTGGTCCTTCCTTATCCATCCCTTTGCACCACCTTCTGTGGCCTTGGAGCCTTATACCCACTGCTCTGTGACCCCTCAGCTCTCTTTCCTCCCCTCCCACCACATAATATCTTCATTAGTGGCATTTTTTGAGTGTTTACCACGTGCAGACCACTACAGTAAGTGCTTGGGATGCAGCGTGGCCTACTGGAGTCAGAAGGACCTGTGTTCTAATCCTGGCTCCGCTGCTTGTCTGCTGCGAGACCTTGGGCAAATCACTTCACTTCTCTGTGCCTCAGTTACCTCATCTGTAAAAGGGGGATTGAGACTGTGAGCCCTTTGTCAGACAGGGACTGTGTCCAACTCGATTTGCTTGTATCTACCCCAGCGCTTAGAACAGCGCCTGTAACGCAGCAAGCGCTTAACAAATGCCATTATTATCGTTACAGTGTAACAGAGTTGGTAGACATTCCCTTGCCCACAACACACTTACAGTCTAGACTCTTAAATTCTCTGAACTGCAGTTACCTCAACTTTGAAATAGGGATTAAATCCTCTCCCTCCTACTTAGACTGTGAGCACCCTGTGGAACAGGGATTGATTCCAACCTTCTTAACCTGTATGCCCCAGCGTTTAGTACATTGCTTGGTACGTAATAGGCACATAACAGGAACCATTAAAAATCAAAAAAACAAACCTTCTTCGGAGGCCACGGAGATGTCCTTCCAAGGAATTCTTCCCCATTAAAGTCCTCCATGACCCGAAGCGCTTCCTCCTGAAAGTATCTCACGTTGTCTGCATCCCTGCAAAGGTTGAGCCCTGGTCTCCCAAAACGGGGCAAGGCAGGGCAGGTTTAGGAGAAAATGGAAAAATGGAGTATTTAATCTCACAGAGGCTTTGTATGGGGCCTTAAGGAGAGGGGTGAGGAATTTCTGCCCCAAACTATTCTCCTTCTCCCATGGCAGTCCTGCTTTGCAGAATTCCCCCACCTCTTTTTCCCTCCCAGGGCTCAGGGCCATTTGTAGGCAGTGATGGGCAGACTTGCAGTGCTCACTCTGGGGTACCTTCAACTTACACGATGGTCCCGTTGGTTCAGTGTCCCCTCTTCCTGTCACAGGCCTGAGGCAGCTTCCCTCAGAGGAGCAGGGAAGAGACACAGTTGTCAACTGTATTTACTGAGCGCTTACCGTATCCAGAGCACCGTACTAGGAGTTTGGGAGAGAACAGCATAACAATATAACAGACACATTCCTTGCCCACAGTGAGCTACGGTCAAGGCAATGAGCTTCCTGGGGTGGCCCAACAGAACCACCCCAGCGAGAACAGAGAGCACCCAGAGCCAAGGGGCGCAGGTGCCAATTAAAAACCCTCTGTGCCACCACCAAACTTCCATTGGACGGCTGCGTTCCGGCCAACCAACAGTGCAGCCGTTCTGAAGGGAGCATACAGTCGGGGGAGAACCAAAGACGACCCACAGATTTACACCCGGCTGAACTGATCATCTAAACGGAGAGACCGTCTCTGAGGCCGTGGCAGCTGGATCGCTCCCCGCACCCGCTCCCAAAGTTCAAAGGTCAGCATTAACTTCTGATGACCTCCATGGCCAGGGGAGGTGACCCGGAGGGTTTGGCTCCCTCCCAGCCACCTGCCTGGCAGTTATGGATGTGACGTTACCCTGTGGGAGAGGCTGCTGGGGAGGCGACGTGCTGGGGGCAGACGAGTGGAGAATCAGGAGATAAAGGTCGGGTTAGAGGCCCTCTAGCTGTTTGACTCTAGTCAAGATGCTTGGCCTCTCTGGGCCTCAGTTTCCTCAAGGAACAGTAATGCACAGCATTTAGCGGCGTGACAGAAGGATGCACCGCAAACCCTACCCAGCGTGCAACAGATGTGCTCAGTTGGCATATAAAAATGTCCTTATTGCCAAGATACCGGCAAAACATCTCAGGATAACTTGTCTTTGCTCCGGTTTTATTTGAACGACAGGGAAGCATTCCAACTTTCCTCGAAGAGCCGATGGGAGGTGTAACTAATGTGGATGATTGAAAAGCGTGTGGTAAAACACAGAGTCTCTAACAACAATAATAGCAATCATCTGTCACTAAAACTATTTCCATCGAAGTTTTAAGTAATACATTTTCCCCAGACTTAAAGTCTTCTTTTAGTCTCTAAATAATGAATGACCAATTGCATTTACAAGCCTCTTCGACTGCTTCCTGTTTTAAATCAGAGTTCGGCTCTTCCACGCGAGCCAATACCCTTCGCCACAAAAACAGAACCATGGTAACTTTAATAACAAGAAACGGAGTCTTAGGTCTCAATGGGGAGATGGTGGAGAGATGGAACAAAATGATAAAGTGATTCAGAAGGAAGACTGACCCCTAGAGAACACTCAGTCCTGCTTCCGGTTGTGGGTTTTTCAAATATATATATATACATATATATATTTATTTTATGGTATTGGTTAAGCACTTACTATGGGCCAGGCACTGTACTTAGTGTTGGGTAGATACATGGTGATTCATTCATTCAATCGTATTTATTGAGCGCTTACTGTGTGCAGAGCCCTGTACTAACATCTCGGAATGTACAATTCGGCAACAGAGACAATCAGGATGGACACAGTCAATGTCTCACGTGTGGTTCACAGTCTTAACCCCCATTTTACAGGTGAGGTAACTGAGGCTGAGAGAAACTCAGTGACTTACCCAAGGTTACACAGCTGACAAGTGGGATTAGAACCCAGGTCCTTCTGACTCCCAGGCCAGTGCTCTATCCACTAGACCACCCTGCCTCACTGTCACGGGGGAATCCCAAATCATATTCTGAGCAGGTGATTTCACAAGAGGCACAGCACCAGGGTGATGGGGGAAAACGAGCGGCATGGCACAGAATTGTTTGAATACATAAAGCTTTTATTTCAATGTAAAATTTATATAGTCATATATACCAAAATTAAAAACGTTTTCTGTGATACAAAAAGAATAATATCTCAAATTTAGTAAAGAGCTAATCCCCACTTTCTGCAAAATGTGAGTTCACGTCATTTTTCTTTAGCACACACGAGCCAAACCCGTTGAAGTGAATCGACAGGAAATTCTAGAAAAAGTGGTTTTGTTCTTGTGCTTTGTTAGGAAGCAGCCGCTCCAGCCGGTGAATCCCCTCACAAACAACCTCAGTCAGGATGAAGGCTAGAAAAATAACCGGGGGGCAATTCAGCCCCAAGCCAAGGATTCAGAAGCCCACTTTTTATGTGTTTGAAAAGTCAGGCAGAATGCGACATTACCGCTCTTTGAAGCACGATGTGGAATGCATGTCTTTTTTGACAGAGAGATGACTGTTTAGGGGCTTCCTGCCTCAAAGAAGAGTCATTTCCTCGCAGGCCGGAATGAATGGTTAGGGCAGTGACACACCATTCTACCACTGGCTATTTCCGTTTCTAAGGTTTTCCTAAGTAGCCACCCTTATATGTGGTCTCGGCAGGTGTCGGAGGTCCAGGAGTCAGCCAGGGCCTCCATTTCGTTAAACTCACTCACTGCTCCTAGACCGTTTTGCAGAATCGGTTTTGGAAAAATTCCCTAGCCCCCAGTGCCATCCCGTGAAATGACACAGAGAAGAGCTGATGCTTCATTCCCATGGCAGGGAGCAGGGTGGGGAGGAGGCAGAAGGAGGTGGCAGTGGCCCAAGGCTTCCTCCAGTTCCCAGAGAAGGTAGGCTGCCAGCTCCAAGCTGCCAGAGCCCCTTCAAATCCCTCCTGCTACCGGTTTCCTCCACATCTGGGGGATGTGAGATGGGGAGGAGGGGAGAGGGACTTGACTCCTGGAGATCTTGGTGGTGGTCATTGGAGGGGCAGGGCAATGCCCCCAAATCTGGCCATCTGGGGACCAGAGGAGGTCTTTTGCCTCGTTGGACACATGTGCCTGACTGAATCTGGGGTACCAGGTCTCCGCCTTCCCACCCCTCACCCCACACAGATCTATCATCCCTCACTTGCTCCAGGACTGATGACATCATGATGACATCCTCCCTTTTCCATCCCAGGTCCCGCACTGTTTAAAGCTGGTTTTTTGGTGGGAGATCAGCGACTCACAAAGTCCATCATCCATCCAGTCGCTGGGTCAGAGGAGGAAGCAATCTGTAACTTAATGGCTTTTCTTAGTCTGCGGGTTCAGGCTCTTCCAGCCCAGGTGGTTGCATTTCATCAAATCGGTCTATATTCTTCTGTGATGTCGTATTAGCAACGGAGTCAATAGTGCAGAGAGCTAGATCATAGAACCTCGGAGCCGAACAATACCTTACCCAAACATTTCAAGAAGACTGATGCTCCTTCAGCCTAATGGCACAGTGGATTCATGAGATACGTTATACTTCTCTCCCTATTTGGGGACAGAATTTTTCTCCCACTGTAGTTCTTCATGATGTATGCCCAGATGTTACACTTTCATCTCCTTCTTCCAACAGGAAGAAAATAGGGCTCCATAAACCTTTCTACCGACTTGGGGCAAAAACATCATTTCAAGTCCTAAGTGAACTGTTAGGTCAGATGAGCAGAGAGGGAGGTGTTAGACGATGGCTGAGTTCTAACTGATGCTCCTGAATCTCTGCCACTTATCAGAATTCCGAGTTACACGGCCACAGCTGACTCTTTCCAAGGCCATACATTCATCGGAAGCCATATCTTTCCAGTGTTGATCCTGCACTGTACTCCTAAATACTGTAAATGAGCTTGGTCAACTGGGCTGGGGAAGCACAGAAATGATTAGTACAGTTAGTGGTTGAAAAGCAGCGAAAGGCAGCCCAACTGTCCCTACTTATGGCTTGGCTTAAAAAAGCCACTGTCACAGACCTACGGTATTCGTTCCTTTTCAGCTGGCTCAAATCGTACTCGGGCTGTATTTCAACAAGGAAAGAGAACTTTTCATTTATTTTTCACATCATTTTACATGGAGGGCCGTTGGCAGCTCCCCTGGGCTTGCTTTTTATGAGCTGTGATTACAACGCTAAGGCATTCCGCACAGAATCTCAGCCCAAGCCCAAGCCAGTGTGTGTAGGCCTTGCAGGTGGAATGTAAACATGTGTTTTATTGCTGGAAGGGCGGCCGCCTCCCCTAACCCATCCCAGATGGTCCAAGCCCAATCGCACTGCCGTTTGGCCTGCAGGCCACGGCTGTATCCCTCACCTTTACAGACCAGTCAAGTCTAGCTGGGCTTTCTACATCCACTCTGTCGAACGGAGGGGCGAGGAAGCGCTGGAGAAAGGTCTCAAAAGTTTATTCCTAATACTTCGGAGCGATGGAGGAGCAATGTGGCCTAGTGGAAGGAGCATGGGCTGGGAGTCAGAGGACCTAGGATTGAATCCCAGCTCTTCCACCTGCCTGCTGTGTGACCTTGGATAAGTTGCTTAACCTCTCTCCTTCCTCACCTATTATATGGGGATTCAAAACCGATTCCCCCTTCCCCTTAGACTGTGAACCCTGAGTGGGACAGAGACTATATCTGACCTGATTACCTTGTATCTCCCCCAGCACTTAGGACAGTCTTGGGACATGGCAAGTGCTTAAAAATACCACAGTTATTATTATAACCACATTTTTCTTCCATTTCCATTTCCTTTCGAAAGCTCTTTCCAGCCCAAAGGGAACCAGCATAATACCTATCGTGGTATTTAATAAGTGCTTACTTTTAGACTGTGCTAAGCACTCTCCTCCTCCTCTATGCCTGACCTAGGCCCCCAATCCCCTAACCAGTTTGGTGAGAAAGTACTTCAGTGAAGCCTGGGCTGCTTGTCATTCGGGGCTGGCTCAAAATACACCGTGGAGAAGGGAAAATGAAATTTCATTCTTCCAAGTAATAATGCTTTTGGTATTACTCTAGCCCAGAGCAGCCTGCTGTTGAGAAAATCTAACTGGTGTCCAGCCTCTCGTGCAGCATTTTGCAGACCTTCTAAGGGACGCCATTAAAAAGCTGCTGGGGATTCTATGCTGAACCTGGGCCCTTTGCCAGCTTTCCCGCACCTGCAGACTCCCACTGTGTGATGGGCTTGCTTTGTGACCTAGGGCAAGTCACTTCAATTTCGTGCCTCGGTTTCCTCAACTATAAAATGGGGATGGGATACCTGCTCTGTTCCTACTTGGACCGTGAGCCCCATGTGGGAGAGAGACCATTACCAACCTGCATATTCTGTATCCACCCTGTCTTTCTGGAAAGACGGTCCAGGAAGACCATGTTTGGTTTCTGGGTCTATCTTCCCTCTTCCTGTTTTCCAATGCAAAAGACTCCCCTTGGCTCCTTCCTTTTCTTTTCACAGATGCATTGTCCCACCCCATCCCCATATATATTTCACTAAAAAAAAAAAAGAAATCCCTGACAGCTATTGCCTCTTTCACTTGCTGTTCTTGGTCATTTACTATTTTTATGGACTACATCAGTCTCCTCTCTCCTACTGCTGGCTAGGAGATCCTGGTTTCTGCCAAAAAAGCATTGCTGGGCAACTCCTTGTGAACTGACAACATGGGACAGATCTCTAGTCACCGTCCAAGCGAGTCCTCTAATTTCCGGGATGTGGCAATCCACACAGTGGGGTCCAGTGGGTAGAATGATGATTGGGTCCCCCTTTGGCCCAGCCATGGAGCTTTGGGAACACTTGGCCCTCAGAAAGATGGCCAGAGGGTTTGACGGCCCAAGGGTCCACAATTCCAGGCCCTGGGGGAGGGGGAGCCCTTGGGATCAGGCTGGTCCTGGGAGTGGAATAAATCCCTCTAATCTGCAAATACCTTGTGGGCAGGGATCACGTCTACCCAATCTATTGTAATGTACTTTATTTATTTATTTATATTAATGCCTGTCTCCCCTTCTGAGCCATAAGCTCGCTGTGAGCAGGGAATGTGTCTATTTATTGTTATAATGTACTCTCCCAAGTGTTTAGTCCAGTGTGCTGCACACGGTAAGCGTTCAATAAATACGACTACTTTCCCGAGGGCTTGGTCCAGTGCTCTGCACACAGTAAACCCTCAATAAACACCACCGACTGATGGATCCCCAGGGTCCATCCACTCCAGAGCAGCTCCAGACCTGGTGTGGGGTACGAGACGGAGGCCTTCACGTTCCCGCCGTGATTCTGGGCTCTGAGGCGTGGTGCCTGTGCGAACCCAAAGAGGCAGCAGGACAATCACAGGAAGGAAATCTGGGGCTGGATCAACCAGCTGCTGTCTTTCTGATGGGGGGAGGGGGAGCGACAGGAGGGAAGAGGGAAAGGAAGGACATCTTCAGTCCTCCCAATCTGGCCCGCTCTCAGGTCTATAAAAGAATTAGCAGACCGGTGTGATCTGGCTTCTGCATTTAATTAGTCATCTCTATTGGCGAGCTTGACGCCTGGACAGACACATACGCCGCATCCCTTTTCGGATGATTACTTGGTACCCTGCAAATCTCTTCCTTTTACCCATTTCTGACTGCCTTTCTGCATCCCAGGGGCCCAGAACTGTAGCTTTCCAATTCCTAATGGGAAACGAGGGGGGAAGGGGTTATCGTTGATGAAAAAAGTTAATCTACTTTGCTCTTGCCCTGCCCTGAAAGAGTTCCCACCATTGGAGGGGCCACCGTTGTGGGTCCTGAGAAGTCGTACACGTTTCCCATCCTGATTTTCTTTGTGGAAAAAGGTAGTGGGAGATTACCTTCTTCTATATCCTAGTACCTTAATGGGAAAGACCCATAGCAGAGATTGTCTTAACATTGCCAACGACTTTCAACCGTGTGTGTGTGTATGTGTGTATGTGCACGTGTACCTGTGTGGATATCTGTTCTTGTGGGTGAGTGCGTACATGTGTGTGGGAGGATATACATGGATGTGGGTGTAAAAATAGTGCACATTATCTAGATCAGGGATATACCATTAGTATATAGCTAACCATTTTACTTGCTTTTCGGCTACCGCTTTAACTCTTGAGTTTAACTGTTTCAAAAGCATTTTTGTGCAACACCACTCGTCCGTGTACCGGTTAGCCCTCCTGTGATCTGGTCTTCCTAGTTTACCCCACTGAAAGGAATCGGCACCTGGATCTGTAAAGACAGTTCTAGTTCGGGGAATTAGTCTTCCACATCAGCAGCTTCTGGTAGGCCGGAAGGAAAAAGCCATAATGAGACATCTTCTTTCCCAGCCTGGGTGGAGGTTTCCCGCTAGACAGCCGCAGTCATGGGATTCTTCTGCCGGGGATCCTGGGTCCCAGAGTGGTACTGATCTGGGCTGACCCCGCGGTACAGCGTTCTGCCCATCTCATGATAGGCGGGCACTTTGTGGCACTGAGGTGGTGAAGGCGGGACGTCTTGGCGGAAAGGTCCTTTGTGCTGGGGGGCTGAAGGCGGAGGGTAATACTGGGGGTACCTCAGATCTGGGCCCCACATGTCTTGGGTGCGGGGATAGCTTCCTTTCGGGGAGGGAGCCAGGGGCGGCACTCCAGGGTAGTAAGGAAGCTCCCGCTCAGGATAGATCAGTCGAGGTCCCGTCAGGTATTCCGCCGGTTCCGCCGGTCCACGCCTGCCGGGAGAAAGCACATACGAGATACACATGGACACACATGGCAGAAACGTGGGTCGGTGCTTCGGGGTCTCGTCCGAGCCAAGAAACGTAACACGGGCGCTGCCAACTGGGAAAAGCAAACTAGATGCAGGTCACACACTGTGTACGGTCAGTCCCAGCTGCTCTGAAAAACGTTCTCAGAATTCCCAGCCGGGAGCTGTGGGGCGAGGGCGGTGGAGGGGGTTTCAGGAAAACCTGAGGAGCAGAAGCAGGAGCTATCCCACTGCTCCAATTCAGGCTCTGGGGTCCCCCATGGCTGAGGGTCCTGGCCTTCCTGCGATTTTCCTGGCACGGCAGAGGGACACGTTTAGTGACACTGCAGGGCATTTTAACATAAATAATAACGATAATAATAATGGTCTTTGTTAAGCACTTACTATGTGCCAAGCACTGTTCTAAGCACTGGGGTAGATACAGGCTAATCAGGTTGTCCCACGTGGGGCTCACACTTTTAATCCCCATTTTACAGATGAGGTAACAGGCCCAGAGAAGTTAAGTGACTTGCCCAGAGTCACACAGCAGACAAGTGGTGAACCAGGGATTAGAGCCCATGTCCTCTGGCTCCCAAGCCTGTGCTCTTTCCACTAAGCCAACCTGCTTCTCTATGATGGTATCTGTTAAGCGTTTACTATGTGCCAAGCACTGTTCTAAGAGCTGGGGGAGATACAAGATAATCAGGTTGTCCCACGTGGGGTTCATAATCTTAATCCTCATTTTACAGATGAGGTAACTGAGGCGCAGAGAAGTTGAGTGGCTTGCCCAAGATCACACAGCAGACAAGCAGAGGAGCCGGAATTAGACCCCACGACCTCTGACTCCCAAACCCGTGCCGCTCTTGCCACTGAGCCACGCTGCTTCGAGGCCACCGAAGCAGCAAGAACCACTTTTGACTCGTTTCTCCTCTCCTTGTGGCCTGCTTCGGTTGAGCCCTGCGGAGCGATAGCATAAGAACCTTGCCTACAAGCTGAGTGTTGCAGCAGGGGCCGTGAGACTCCCCTCTGGCACTGCTTGCAGCTTCAGGTCCCAGAGGCGCAGGAGCTTTGGGCCCCCCAAAACTCAAGCCTGGAGCCCCCGCGGAGCCGGGCAGGATATCCAGGACCTGGAGGGGCTCCCACACTTTGGAGTAAGCTCATTGTGCGCAGGGAAGGTGTCTTGAGATATGTATTGTCCCAAGTGCTTAATAATAACAATGTTGGTATTTGTTAAGCGCTTACTATGTGCAGAGCACTGGTCTAAGCGTTGGGGTAGACACAGGGGAATCAGGTTGTCCCACGTGAGGCTCACAGACTTAATCCCCATTTTACAGATGAGGTAACTGAGGCACAGAGAAGTTAAGTGACTTGCCCACAGTCACACAGCTGACAAGTGGCAGTGCTTTGCCCAGAGTAAGCGCTCAATACGTGAGTGAGTGAATGAATGAATGAAAGGAAGCAACGCCAGAAGCTGAGTCTCAGGCTTTTGTTGTTCTTTCCCAAACACTTAGTACAGTGTGTCACGTACAGTGAGCATGTAAAAAATATAATCACTACTCTGTAGTGCTCAGTCCTAGGAACTGGGTATGGGGAGGGGGACGGTTGGGGGAGAAGGGAGGGGAGAGGATGGCAAGTGGAATTTCTATGTAGCCCATTTAAGAAATGTGGACCACAGTCATCAATCAATGAGTGGAATTTAGTGAGCGCCTTCTGTGTGCGGGACACTGTAGGAAGTGCTTGGGAGAGTGCTTCCCCCTAGACTGTAAGCCCGTCGTGGGCAGGGACTGTCTCTCTTTATTGCTGTATTGTGCTTTCCAAGCGCTTAGTACAGTGCTCTGCACACAGTAAGCGCTCAATAGATACAATTGAATCGAATGAAAGGATGAACGAATGCTTGCTAGTGCTCGTCTACCAATAACGTTGGTAGACACGATCCCCGCTCTCAAGGAGCTTCCGGCCCAGTGGGGAAAGTCGAGCGATAGACCTTTTGACAGAAGGAGACCCCCATAGGAGCTATTCAAGGTTGTAGTAAGTCTCTCCTTTTCCATGTATCAAAATAGAAGCAAAAAGGTCTTTACCAATGTGCAGATGACTGCATCTCATCCAGCCTAGGGATAAACAGACGAGTTCAGTTTGCAGCTTGGCAAATCCCATAAACCTTCTGTGCACAGATATTCACACCTCTCCGCTTCTTCCCACCAGCCCCGCTAATGTAAAAAGCAAAAACAGAAAACAAAGCAGGAAAAAAAAAAACACCCCAAAACAACCTGAAGAACTCAAACACATCAGATGTCAAATCTCTCCAAACTTCAGAGTTGAAACCCCTTAGAACTTCAGGAAGAAACGGCAGATTGGATGGATGTACTACCTGTGGTTAATCAACCAGCTGCCTCTGAGGCTTAAAAACTCCCCATAAGCTACAAAGTCTGATGTTTGAACAGCGCTGTAAATTTCATGTATCATTGAAGATTTGACAAGCTCTGGTGCTCGAGAAATGCAACCTGCGCGCATACCCCTGAGGAAATGTTTAGAGTCCTTTCTGAACCTTTCCGTGTCTTAATTCCAGTCTGTATAAATAATGAGAGGTTGATGTTTAGGCTCCACGTAGCTTAACGTGAGAAATTTCTCAGTCCCGAAGTAATTAATCTACCAATGTTCTGTGCAATTTGAGCGGCACTGGTTTCAACCGCCCAACACAGAGCAATAAAAATGTAACGTTTCCCGGATTCGAGAAGAGCGGCTGAAAATTTCATTTGCTTTTTCCTAGAGAACACCTTAATTCAACTCATTTTTCTTCAAACTGATTTCCGGTAGCACGGGCATCTTTCACCTCCAAAGGCTGAACTCTTCGTCTACCCCACTCGGTTTTGAATTTTGTTCGAAATGGAGATTTTCAAGAGGCGTTCAAAAAAGCATTCACCAACCTATGTTTTCTCTCAGATTGCATCCAAGAGGCTTTTTTCCTGAAGTGAAACATGTGGTTTTTCTGCACTCACTCTAAGCCCGTGGGATAAATCACCGGCATCGGCAACACACAAACATTATCTGCCTTAAAGCGAATGGACAACGCTCCCTCTGGAGTGGCTCAGTGTGAATGTTTCCTGTTTAAAATGGGGAGGGAGAGAGAGGAGGAATTCCAGGCCTTGGACTTTTAGGGTCCTGTTCGCTCCCCAGAGGCTTTTCTCTTTCAAAACAGAACATTAGGAAAGACAGGCACTCTTGGGGCTTTTGCTGAGACAATCCAGACTGGAGGCTGAAGGGGAGGAGGTACCGAACTGACTAGCTGGGAGTGCTAAGGACAGTTGGTATCTCTAGTCCAACACCTAGTCCTTGCAACAGGATCCAACTTTCAGAGCGGGGCGAAGTAGGGGTTGAATTTTCTAAGGGTTAGCAGGGCACAGCTCGGGATGGCTCAGTGATTTCATACCTACTATTCTTGGAGGTGAAATTTTATGACTGGACCTTTTTGCTTCCAGGGGGCAGAAACAAAAAAATGAGGAAGCTGTTCTTTGTCAAGGGAGAAAATAATGGAAGCCTTCTGCAAAACTCATCATAACAGTTATTTTTTATCGACGAAAGCCAAACCAGAACAGTCCTATGAAAACACTCAGTGCCACTGGTCAAAAAGATACTAGGCTCTGTGTTTTGAAAACATCTTCGCTGCTGTTTATTATCATTCTTTCCTTGGAAGCCTGAAACCAAAAGCTTCCTTACAGGCATTTTTGGGCCTTCTATCATAAAAATTCCATGTTTTGGTCTCTTTTGCCAAAACAGCTTCTGAGAAAAGTTTCTTCATAAGAAAAATCCTTTATGTTAAATCCTCTTTAGTTTAAATCTTTGAATCTTTAGTTAAATCTTTAGTTTAAATCCTCTTTAAGGACCAGGACCTTGTGTCTTGCTCCTGTTGCATTCTCCTGAGCGCTTAGCACAATTCTTCACACTCGGGCACTTGATAATGTCGCTGATCAATTGAATGAAAGGCTCTAGATAATGGCAGAAATTTATGGATATATAAAAACCTGAATAGCAGACAGGGCAGGCTTCGCCTCGTAAGCCAAGAATCTGTTGCCTCAGGGTGCAGCTCTAAACCTTCCAGAGATGGTGGCCACCTGGCCCTTTACAAATACGGTGGCTGTGTGGCCTCTTTCAAATACTGGGGGGTGGGCACTGCTGCCTTTCTCAAAAATGGTAGAAGGATGGAACCGATCCGTTAGTAAGACGTTAGTCAGGGTCTTGGAACTGAGCTGTCCAGGGCATTCAGTCAAGGTGTGGCCTGTTAGCAAAATGTTACATAAAACAATAAGTTCTGTTGCGTGTGGAGCCACCTTGATATGAGGGTGTCTTGAGGAACTCCTAGCAGGACCTTGCAGAGTCTCGCGTTGAAGAGGGGTGTTGTGGGTGGCCAGGTGTGAGCAACCATGGCTGCGGCAGTAAAGGTGAAAAGCTCAGCAGGGAGTAGCAGCAGGTAAGCGGACAGAGCAAACCCTGCTGTGGCTTTTCATCATTTGCTGCTCTCTATTCATCTCATCTGCCACCCTAGGCTGCTTTCCCACAATGGTTACAGGGACCCATCTGGGGGATTTAATTTGTTTACATTAATGTCCCTCTCCCCCTCTAGACTGTAAGCACCTTGTGGGTAGGGAATGTATCCGTTTATTGTTGTTCTGGCCTCTCTCCAGCACTTAGTCCAGTGCTCTGCATACAATAGGTGTTCAATAAATATGACTAAGAGACTAATGGTTTCTGCGCATATGGGTGTGACCTTGGATAAGTCATTTAACTTCTCTGTGACTCAGTTACCTCATCTGTAAAATGGGGATTAAAGCTGAGAGGCCTGTGTGGAACATGGACTGTCTCAACCTCATGATCTTGTATCTACTCCAGTCCTTAGTAGAATGCCGGGCAAACACTTAAGTACTTAACGAATACCATTAAAAATATGTGGGTATGAGTGGCTTTTTTCTATTTTGTCTGCCTTCTGTATCTCTATCTCCCTGTCACTTCCTCTCTCTGGCTCTCCTAGTGTGTGTGACTTCGTGTTTTTCTGACTCTTTTATTAAAACACAGGCAACACCAGACTGTGTGAGACAGATGTCCATCCAGCCAAATAATTTTTCTCCAACTGTGGGAACAGGATGCTTGGAAAAACAGGATGATAGTTGCCCTCCTTGACATCCCTCTAAATGGTTGAGAGATGTCCCATTTAACAGTTTTTGCTTTTCCTCCCAAAACCCACTGTGGAGTTCTTGCCACGAATTTACTCAAACTCCTCTTCAACCCATACAATTTCCTCTTATAATAGTTTCTAGGTGTTCCTTTTGCTGTGTGACGATGTACGTAATGATAACGAAGATGATGGCATTTACTAAGTGTTTACTCTGTGGCAAACACCATATGAACAATCACGAGGGTCTAAGTCTAAGTCTTAGTCTAAGTGGGAGGAAGGGAGAATGGGTACTTTTTCCCATTTTACAGATGAAGAAACTGAGGCACAGAGAGGTTGAGTAGATTCCCCAGTCATTTAGAAGGCCAGTGTCAGAGCAGAGACTAGATCCCGTGTCTCCTAACAACAACAAAACAACATCTATAATAATAATAATACTTGGTAAGCATTCACTATGTGCTAAGCCCTGTACTAAGTGCTGGGGTAAATACAAGATAATCAGGTTCTACATGGGGCTCACAGTTTAAGTAGAGGGAGAACGGGTAATGAATCCCAGATGAGGGACTGATAATAATGTTGGTATTCGTTAAGCGCTTACTATGTGCAGAGCACTGTTCGAAGCGCTGGGGTAGATACAAGGTAATCAGGTTGTCCTACATGAGGCTCACAGTCTTAATCCCCATTTTACAGATGAGGTAACTGAGGCACAGAGAAGTTAAGTGATTTGCCCACAGTCACACAGCTGACAAGTGGCAGAGGTGGGATTCGACTGAGGCACAGAGAAGTTAAGTGCCTTTCCCAAGGTCACACAGCAGATACAAGACACAGATTGGATTGGAACCCAAGTCCTCTGACTCTCAGGCTCATGTGCTTCACACTAGACCACGGTGTCCATCAGTCCTAATCTCTTCAATCTCTCTGGATGTGGAATTAGCTCCATCCCCCAATCATTTCGGTTGCCCTTGTCTATAACTTCTCCAGCCTATTTAGGTCCTATTGTGGCCTAGTGGATAGAGCACAGGCCTGGGAGTCAGAACGTTCTGGGTTTTAATTCCGGCTCCATCACCTGTCTGTTGTGTGACTTTGGGCGTGCCACTTCACTTCTCTGGGCTTCAGATTCCTCATCTGTAAAATGAGGATTAATTACTATGAGCCCCCTGTGGGACATGGACTGTGCCCAATCTGATTATCTTGTATTTACCCCAACACTTAGTATAGTTTCTGGCACATAGTAAGCACCTAAATTCCATTAAAAAAATCCCAAAAAACAAACAGAAACAAATCCTGATGTGGCAATTTGAACTGCCCACAGTAGTCTGAGGGGGGTGGGATTTTTAAAAGTGGCCAAACTAAACCTCTTGCTTGGTTTTCTCTCCCCTTCCTGATGATGTTCAAGCACTGTTTGCCTTTCTGGTTGTTGCCACACGCTGAACCCATCATCTCAGCTGAGAATCGGCAATGACTTTAACATCCTTTTCCCGAGTTGTGATGGATCGTTCAGAGCCCATCATTATGTAGTTGGAGCTTAAATTATTTTTCCCTAGCTGCATTACCTTGCATTTGCTCCCACCGAAACTTCTCTGCCAATTCTCTACCCGCTCACTCAGCTTTACAAGGCCATCCTGGGGTTTATCCCCATCTGTACAACATTTCACCACTCGGAAAAACTTCGTGTCATCTGCAAACCTGGAGATTTCAACGTCCCCTCCCTCTTCCAGATTGCTTATGAAGATGTTAAACAAAATTTGTCCCAGCACTGATCCCCAGGGGACCAGCTTTTTACACTTCTCCATTCCCCAAAGAGCTCATTTATCCTTTCTTTCTCAATTTTTAGCCAGTTTTCTGCCCTTGACAGAACAATCCTTCCGAAACCATGATTACTCATTTTTTTTTTTTAAAAAGAGCTTATGATGTGAAATCATACTATTGAAAATGTAAGCATATTATGCCCACTGGTTTCCCCTCTACTGACAGGCTTATTGACCTCTTCGAACAGCTCTAGATTAATGAGGCATATGATTTCCCCATCAGAAGTCATGTTCTATTTTGCTAAGTGCTCAATGGCTCTTAATTTAATAATAAATTGAACAACGTCCTGGATATAGAAGTGAGACTCACCAGTCTTTAATCTCCAGGAACCATCCTTAGAGATGAGAGCTTACGGCTGACATTCCAGTCTTCTAGGACAGTGGCTTTTTGTAACGACCGTCTACCCACTTTTGCAAGGAGTTTGACATTGATCCACTGAGCTCCTTCCAAATTCTCAAATTTGATCTAAAATATCCTCTGTGGTTTGCACATTTTCAGTCAGTCATGGTGTTCATAAGCGCTGAGTGTGAAGTACTGTACTAAGTGCTTGAGAGAGAAGAGTGGAACCAAGATAATATTTATAATAATGCTGGTATTTGTTAAGCGCTATGTGCCAAGCACTGTTCTAAGTGCTGGAGCACTGTTCTAAGAGCTGGAGCACTATGTCACGGCCTACAAAGAGCTAACAATCTAATGGGGAGAGAGAGTTATTTTAGAAATAATGAGAGCAGGAGGAATTGGTTTCTCTGATATGTCTACTTCAAAAAATAATTTGGGTGTTGGAATCTAACAGTGTCTGAAGTAACGCCGTTGCATTCTCTCCAATGCTTAGGGCATCATTCCTCACACTGTAAACATTTCATAGATGCTATTAATTGATCGTAGTCCCATTTTCTAAAATTTAATACCATTGTTTTGGGTTTTCCTTTGCCCTTAGGCAGAATTTTCATTTAATTCAGTTGTCAATATTACAAGATGGCTCGTCCCATTACACCCCTTGCTCCAGTTAGACAGTTCTAGTCCTTGTGTTTCCATAAGTCATTCATTTTATACAAAAAATGTTTCACTCATTAGTTCTAAAGTTTTCCCTCTCTGATTTAAATAATATTGCCTGCTCATTTCCCTCCTATTGGTCAGCTGGAAAGCAGTTTGGCTAGTAGAAAGAGCAGGGCTCTTTGAGTCAGAAGGACCTGGGTTCTAAACCTGGCTCTGCCCTATGTCTGCTGTGTGAGTTTGGGCGAGTCACTTAATCTCTCTGGGCCTCAGTTACCTCATCTTTAAAATGGGGATTAAGTCCATGAGCTCTCTGTGGGACAAGGGACGGTGTCCAACCTAATTAACTTGTATCTACCCTGGTGCTAAGAATAGTGCTTGGCACACAGTAAGGGCTTAACAAATACCATAATTATTATTAGGTGAGCTTTCTGACAGTCTAAACTGGACTTAAATTGAGCATGTACTGAGCACTAGGCTTCAGCTTGGGGTGGATGTTGGTATTGAGCGCTTACTATGTGCAAAGCACTGTTCTAAGTGCTGGGGGGCATACAAGGCGATCAGGTTGTCCCTCGTGGGGCTCACAGTTTCAATCCCCATTTTACAGATGAAGTAACTGAGGCACAGAGAAGTAAAGGGACTTGCCCAAAGTCACACAGCTGGCAAGCGGCGGAGCCGGGATTAGAACCCATGACCTCTGACTCCCAAGCCTGCGCTCTTACCACTGAGCCACGCTGCTTCTCAGCATTTCCTAACATTTCCTCAGCATGTCTAAGCATTTCCAGGGAGCAACAACAGCTTAAGTGGGTATAAAATAGGCTGACTGGGACATTTATATATTTTTCTAAAATTGTCCACCTGGATCTGGACCTGAATCGGCTAGATGGGGATGGGTGGCCGCTTTGGCTATATAACCGATCAATCAAAAGTATTTATTAGAGAAGCAGGTCGCCTAGTGGACAGAGCATGGACCTGGGAGTGAGAAGGACCTGGGTTCTAATCCCAGGTCTGTCTGCTGTGTAGCCCTGAGCAAGTCACTTAACTTCTCTGTCCCTCAGTTACCTCACCTGTAAAATGGGGATTAAGACTGTGAGCCCCATGTGGGTCAGGGACCGTGACCAACCTGAATTGCTTGTATCCATCCCAGTGCGTTGTGCAGTGTCTGGTGCATAGTACGTGCTTAGCAAATACCACAATTACTATTATTATTATATTATTATTATTATGCACTTACTGTGTGTCTTATTAAAAGCACATCTCCTTCCCAGGCCTCCAAAGATGGGGTCTAACCTGAATGAGTTGCATCTACCTCAGCAATTAGAAGAGTGCTGGATACATAATAAGCATATAACAAATACAATAAAAAAACTGTCGAGACTCGGCACATTTCTTCACAAGCCAGGTAGTGTATTCTTTTAAATAAGACATTAGTGGGCCAAATCTGGTGACGGAACAATAGGAAACCATGTGTTCTAGACCTGCTCCCTTGAGGCTGTCTGCAAAAGAAGCCTGTTCTCCTCAGCCCAAGGCAGATGTTCAGTGAAGTCTCACTAACCTCAAATACACCACACACAGATTATTTATGGGCTGAGTTGGTGGAGGGTCTTTCTTCTCCTGTTCTTTTCCAAACAACGCCCAGATCGACAATCAGAGAGTGTAAATTAATACGGTCCCGGGCTTTCATGGAGCCCATGCCATGTGGACAGAACTGTTTTTAGTCTGAGGACTGTTTGGAATTCCTTCCGTGTCAGGTTTCCAGTCACCAGACCCCTCTCCGCGGCCTCAGCACGAATGCGGTGGGGCGGGATTAGACGAACCCTCTGCAACGCGTGTTTCAGAGCTCTGACTTCTACGGGCTTTACAGAACCATAAAATAAAATGATCGCTTGACGATCCCGGTTTCAGAATAGAGTGTGGGGGGAAAAAAAATCCACCTTTCATCACTCCTATTTCCCTTTATATTATGAGACGAGGGTACCGGTTTGCTAAAAATGCAAGTGGGAGTACCATTTGGTACCTATATTATGTTTTCTTTCTGCAAATGTCTCGAGCTGTTAAAAGAGATGCCAATTTCTGAACCATCGAAATGGATTTTTAAAAATGCAATTCCATTCTGAGATAAATTTTCAACCTTACGTGTCTCAAATTCACTCCCATCATGGGGAGGCTAAAGACAAAAAGCAAATGAGTTCAAGTCCTGACTGTGGGTTATAATGATGTTTAAGTCACATATTTTTAGCAGGTGCAAGACAGAAACTTTGGCCTTAAGTAGTTTCCATCCTGTCTGCTGGCATGACTGTTTCCCTGTTTCCCATGCAGTGCTAGGCAATTAAAAATGACATTTTAGTTAAACCAACTCAGGGAGGGGATGGGTGTGTATATATGAGCATACATCTCTCTCCTCCTTAAGTCTCTCACTGTCTCTCACTCTCCTGCTTCTTCCTCTCCTTGTATCTCAGATCCTTCTCCTTTCCTCACTGAAGCCCTACTCTGTAATACTATCTACAAGCAACTGGGGGAAGGAACCAACTTTTAGATTTTATTTTCTTCTTTAATAACACGGCATTAGGTTGCTAATGATTGTAAAACTATTAGTGAATTGCAGCTTTAGCGTGTAAACTTTTTACAGGCAGGGACCATGTCACTTTTAAAAATGATAATAATAATAGTAACAATAATAATAATAATCATGGTAATTGTTAAGTGCTTACTGTGTTCTAGGCACTGTACTCAGCATCAGGGTAGATACAAGCAAATTAGGTTGGACACAGTCCCTGTCCCACATGGGGCTCACAGTCTCTATCCTCATTAATCCTCCCCTGCTTCTTGACTGTGAGCCTGTTGTGGTCAGGGATTGTCTCTATTTGCTTCTGAATTGTACTTCCCAAGTGCTTAGTACAGTGTTCTGCACACAGTAAGCACTCAATAAATACAAATGAATGAATGACTTTTACAGATGAGGTAGCTGAGGCACCGAGAAGTGAAGTGACTTGCCCAAGGTCCCACACCACACAAATAGAGGGGACAGAATTAGAACCCGGGATCTTCTGACTCCCAGGCCCAAGCTCTTTCCACTAGCGACTAGTCCATGCTGCTTCTGGCATTGTTCTTTTCAGTGCACTGCACCCAGTGGACGCTCAGTAGATAGCAGTACAACTATTTCTACTACTTTGTCAAAATGCAGCCTCACACCAATTTGCGGTGCACGTTCCCTAGGAATGAGTGGCTTAGTACAGTGCTCTGCCCATAGTAAGCACCCAACACATATTCATTCAATAGTATTTATTCAGTAGTATTTATTGAGTGCTTACTATGGGCAGAGCACTGTACTAAGCGCTTTGAATGTACAAATCGGCAACAGATAGAGACAGTATTGAACAAGTGGGATGTGCCTGGTTTAAGTTCTGGTGGGCTTCAGGGGAAAAAAGACATTTCCTCAGATCAGGATCAGCCAGTCATAGCCCTGGGACTCTCTCCATCTGTCATGTAGGAGACTTTCGGTGGGTGATAACCACCCTTTTAAGTCAAATGAACTAAATGTTAAAAAAATGACTCGGCCTCAATTAGGCCGGTGTGTGAAATCCACTAGCCATGTTACAGAAGATCAGCAATGGCAGATCATTCATTTAATCGTATTTATTGAGCGCTTGCTGTGTGCGGACCATTGTACTAAGTGCTTGGAAAGTACAATTCGGCAACAAATAGAGACAATCCCTACCCAACAAAAGGCTCACAGTCTAGAAGTGGGAGAGACAGACAACAAAACAAAACAAAACAAGTAGACAGACAGGTGGCTGGCTGCTGTCAGCAGTCCTTTTAGCTTGCCTTGCTAGTGAAACCAAGTACGTTGCTGCTAATTATGGCATTTTATGGTATGTGTAGGCTGTCAAGTGTAGACTGCAAACCTCTTGGGGGCAGGGATCATATCTACCAACTCCAATGTGTTGTACTTTCCCAAGTGGTATGGTATTGCTGAGGATTTACTATGTGCCAGACACTGTACTAAGTGGTGGGGTGGATACAAATAAATTGCGTTGCTTAATACAGGACTCTGCCCTCAGTGAGTGCTCACTAAATACCACTGATTGAGTTATTAACTGACTCTTCTATGTGACACAAATTCCTGAATCCTCTGATCATAAAAACAGATGGCTTAGAGGTAAGAATTTTAAAGAACAAAAGAATATGAGCGATACCACTCCTGAATCAGATCAATGGCCCGTCTGACTCCATCAGAGGCAACGGGATGTTTGGAGAGACCAGGGGATGGTTGTCCTTGTTTGTTTTGTTTGTTTTATGATATTTGTTAAATGCTTACTATGCATCAAGCACTATTCTAAGCACCGGGGTAGAAATACATTTATCAGGTTGGACACAGTTCCTGTCCCACATAGGGCTCACAGTCTGAGTAGGAGGGGAAGTAGGATTTAATGCCCATTTTACATTTGAGGAAATAAAGGCACAGACAGTCAAGTCATTTGTCCAGGGTCACACAGCAAGCGATTGGAAGAGTTAGGATTAGAACCCAGGTCCTCTGACTTCCAGGACCATGCTCTTTCCTCTAGGCTACATGGCTTTCTTCTTGCCATCTCTCCAATGTTTAGGAGAGATTTCCTTTCAAAATCATTAACTTTCCCTCTAATAACCCATTAGGGCATTTATCCATGAATTTATCCACACTCTCCAGATCCTACTGTTATTTCTGGCCTGCCCAGCCTCTTTGATAACCTAGGCTTACCACCTGCTTTCCCATTTGTTTCCTAGCACGCATAGGTGTTCTGCCTTGTAGCTTCCCCATTAGTCTGTAGCTCTTTAAGGGTAGAGATCGGGTCTACCAATTGTTTAATAAGGTGCCCTGCACAAAGTAAGTGCTCAATAAATACCACTGAGAAGCAGTATGGCCTAGAGGATAGAGCACGGGCCTGGAAATCTGAGGGTCACGAGTTCTAAACCCAGGTCTGCCGCTAGTCTGTTGTGGGACCTTGAACAAGTCATTTTACGTCTCTGTGCCTCAGTTACCTCATCTGTAAAATGGCGATTAAGATTGTGAGCCCAATGTGGAACAAGGACTGTGTCTAACTCGATTTGGGTGGATTCCCAACCGTGCCCCCCGCAGCACTTAGCACACTGCCTAGCACATAGTAAGCACTTAACAAATACAATTATTATGATTATCATTATCATTATTATTCACTGATTAATTGAGAGATGAGTGTCTGATATTAAAGTCGGCTGGAGGCCAAGGCAGTGTACCACTCTGCTATCCTGGAGCGATTTAGCTCAGAATCCTGGACACGGTTGCGGCACGTGGCAGAGGGTGAAGCACTCTGACAGTTTTGCAAAGGGGAGATGGAAATTCTATTTCATCTCCGGGAAAGTCTATCTCTTCCCATTTGAGTGAAAGATTATAGGCCAGCTTCACCAAAGTTCATGGCAACAGCAGGAGCGAGATGCTGCTCTGCCATCTTGCTCCAATTGGCCCGTGGCCTCTTGCTTCTCGCTTTGAAACAATTCCCCAAACAGAAAGCAGGTCCTAATTTCAAAGGACAGCGAGTCGCTCTGTCCAAGCGAAGGTTTCACTTGGCTTTCTGGCTTTGCTTGAATCGAGGCCTGCTAAAGGCCTTTAGATGGTTGGGCCAGGGAAAATGAGAGTTTCCAGCTCCAGATGAAGGTCCTCTCCAACAGTAACGGTGTGGAGAATGGCATCGGCAGGCGTGACATGAGCCATGCCAAGGAGGTTCCTGCTGCCCGCTTTTGCTGGTTTCCAATGGAAGTTTCGGGCCCCGTGGACTTTCATTAGAGGGAACTGCTTAGTAGTGGTAGACGGAGTCTTAGTAGTAATGATAATGTTATTTAATAAATGCCTACTGAATGAAATGCACTGTACTAGGTGCTTAGGAAGTTCCACTGAAAGAGGAGGCAGGTTCCCCACCCACAGAAGAGCTTGTGACTATTGAATTACAAGCAGTGGTCAGAATAAATAAAATGAACATTCAGTTGAAGACATATGTACGAAGTCCAGAGAACAGGAAGACAGCCCCTCTAGACTGTGAGCCAGTTGTGGGCAGGGACCGTCTCTCTTTATCTGCTGTATTGTACTTTCCAAGTTAATAATAATGTTGGTATTTGTTAAGCGCTTACTATGTGCCGAGCACCATTCTAAGCGCTGGGGTAGACATAGGGGAATCAGGTTGTCCCACGTGGGGCTCACAGTCTTAATCCCCATTTTACAGATGAGGGAACTGAGGCACAGAGAAGTTAAGTGACTTGCCCACAGTCACACAGCTGACAAGTGGCAGAGCTGGGATTCGAACTCATGAGCCCTGACTCCAAAGCCCATGCTCTTTCCACTGAGCCACGCTGCTTCTCCACTCAGTTCCTCTCAGGATTGCGCCTGGAGAGTTTCCAGTACTCTACCAGTCTCGACTATGAGGGGAGAGGGAAGCAGAGGCCTGTCCATTCCATTCGTAGCTTGGTCAGTGACTAGCGAGTGGAAGGCAATCTGCTACAAGTCAAAACTCACCTTTGCTGAGTATTTTTACCAAGAAAACTCTACGGATACACTACCAGAATGATTCATTCATTCAGTAGTATTTATTGAGCGCTTTCTAGGTTCAGAGCACTGTACTAAGCACTTGGAAAGTACAATTCGGCAACAGATAGAGACAATCCCTGCCCAATGACGGGCTCACGGTCTAATCGGGGGAGACAGACGGCAGAGCAAAACAGAACGAAACAAAAACAAGACAACATTATCATGATAAATAGAATCAAGGGGATGTACACCTCATTAACAAAATAAATAGGGTAATAAATAATATATACAAATGAGCACAGTGCTGAGGAGAGGGGAATGGGGGAGGGGGAGGAGCAGAGGATGGGGTGGGGAGGGGAGGGGAGCGGGAGCAGAGGGAAAGGGGGCTCAGCTGAGGGGAGGTGAAGGGGAAGGGGGAGCAGAGGGCGGAGGGGGAGCAGAGGGAAAAGCGGGGGCTCAGTCTGCGAAGGCCTCTTGGAGGTGAGCTCTTAGTAGGGCTTTGAAGAGGGGAAGAGAGTTAGTTTGGAGGACGTGAGGAGGGAGGGCATTCCAGGACAGCGGTAGGACGTGGGCCAGAGGTCGACGGCGGGATAGGCGCGAATGGGGGACCGAGAGGAGGTGAGCGGCAGAGAAGTGGAGTGTACGGGGTGGGCGGTAGAAAGAGAGAAAGGAGGTGAAGTAGGAGGGGGAAAGGCGATGGAGAGCTTCGAAGCCAAGAGTGAGGAGTTTTTGTTTCACGTGGAGGTTGATAGGTAATCCCTGGAGGTTTTTAAGGAGGGGAGTGACATGCCCAGAGCGTTTCTGTAGGAAGATGATCCGGGCAGCGGAATGAAGAACAGACTGGAGTGGGGAGAGACAGGAGGAAGGGAGACCAGAGAGAAGGCTGACACAATAATCCAGTCAGGATATTATGAGAGCTTGTACCAGCATTGCAGATGGCGGTTGTGCATTCTGGGAGAGATGTGTTCTTGGCAATGCTCTGGGTCAGACACGACTCGATGGCATAAGACAAGACTTTGCAAGCACTTGGTACAGTGCTCTGCACAGAGTAAGCACTCAGTAAACATGATTGAATGAAAGAATGAATGAATACATTAGTAAATAAGCATAAATATATAGTTAGATGCATAAGTGAATGGCAGCAGCCAATATGGCCTAGTAGAAAAAGCACAGGAATGGGAGTCAGAAGGCCTGGGTCCTAATCCCAGCTCTGCCATTTGCTGCTGTGTGACCTTGGGCAAGTCTTTTACCATCTCTAGGGTTCAATTTCCTCCTCTGTAAAAGGGGATGAAATTACCTCTTCTCTCTCCTTCTTAGACTGTGAGCCTCATTGTGGGACAAGGACTGGATCTGATCTGATCATATTTACCTCAGTGATTGGCACATAGTAACTACTTAACAAGTACATCAGTTATTATTATCATTACTAGCTAAGTGTGAGGAAGCCGAAGGGTCAATCCATTCAGGGTGCTGGTAATTAGTCCGAAAAATCTTATTGGAGGACGTGGGTTGTGATCTGGGACTTGGGGCCATCGAGGGAGGGTTTGAGGATAAGGGAGGACCCCTGGAAGGTGGTCGTGGGAGGAGCGAAGACCCTGGGTGGGGGAGATATTTTGGACACCTGATCTCACATTTTCAAGCAGTTAAATAAATGCTAAAGGCCAAGGTTGAACTGATATTCACAATGACTGTTTCACTTGCCTAATACAGTCCCTGCACTATCAATATCAAACTCATTATTCTGCAGAGTTCTTTTGAGACCCCCGCAGTATTGAAGGATTCTATATAAAACCAAATTCTGTTCAGCTTTCATTTTTCACATGAAATGAATGCAAAGCACAAAGGTTTTGGGCCTGCATCACAGAAATGGCTTTTAAAAAATAATAAGTTACTGCAAAAGTCTTAAGCAACAATGACTTTTGCTGACTTCCTCGCCCTTCTGCTTGGGGCCCTTGCTGCTCTGTCGGATGGTTACACAGCCGGTAGAAACTGGTTATTTATGCCATTACAAACCTTTTATTCTCCCATCATCATTTATTAAAATTAAAGAATCCTTCTCCCTTGGTGGGGACATGGCTTGGCCGACAGCTCTGCATCCCGGGGCTCAGTCCTGGGATTTGTCGCCTGGTAAATCCTGGGTCGACAGATAAAAGAGTCTAGGCAGAACCAATTGCAGCTGGATATTTTTCCTACTCTGTTTTTTTTTTTGTTTCTAAATGTTCTAAATCAGTTACACTCCCTGTGATGTGTCTTTTAAGACACGTTCCCCCCCAACCCCCAGCTCTTCTTGAACTAAAGCTTAAGTCCAGAGACTGTTGACAGTTGCTTTTTCAGAAAGAGATTCTTTTATTGTGAGCTTCTTTAGATGTTATTTCATCCTACACTTGTTCTCTCACTCACTGATTTATTGATTTATTCTCTGAACAATTCACAGAAACCATAAATTCACCTTTTCTTCTGTTTCTTAGTGCTGCTTTGATTCCAAACACATTTTGTACCTGGATTAAATGAAAAGATATTAAAAGTGTGCTGTCTTTTCATTCTCTGCTGTCCATTAACAATCTACCAACCACTAGTATTTTCAAATTAGTCACGAAGCTGCACTTTCAGTAATTGAAATAAAGGTTTAAAATAGAATACTAAATGTTGACCACGGTGACTGGTGCTGGTTAAAAAACAAATTAAAAAGAGAATGCTGAATTAAATTAAAAAAGAACCATTCCTAAATATAACATATAATTGACCATTTATTTAATGTTAAGACTGTGCTCAAGTTAAAAGCTTCAGAGTCTAACAGAACGTAGTGAATTTGTCTCTTGCTTTTTAGGATCTCGAAGTGTCCTCGAATTTGATCATGTAGACACCCCCAAAATTACCCTGACCTGTGCTAGGTATAGAACCAGGTTTCCATTTTTTTTTCCCAGAGGGATGGAAAGAGGGAGAGAAAAGTAGACAGGTAAAATGAAGAGCTGAGCCCACTGCCCTATAACCCAAAGGGCATTTATAATTTTGGATGGTGACAGGGCTGGGGTTAGGAACTGCCAACTTCAGAGATGTCAAGGATGGGCTCTCCACATGCCCAGTCCCTACCTCTACCCCCTGGAGCCCAGAGAGCAAGGGGTTAATTCATTAATTCATTCAATCAATCGTATTTACTGAGCGCTTACTGGGTGCAGAGCACTGTACTAAGCACCTGGAATGTACAATTCGGCAACGGATAGAGACAATCCCTGCCCAACAACGGGCTCCCGGGGTAAAAGGGGGAGACAGACAACAAAACAAACATCGATGGCATTGGTATTAGCCAGGTGTGGAAAATCAAATCAATGACAGAATAAATGGACTGTAGAAATCGATATATACATGAACGTTAGGCGTGGATGTACATAGAGAGCTGCCTTTGACCCAAAACACAAGGTAAAAATGCCCTTCTTGTAAATTCTTCTAAACTGATTACTGCTGCTTAAGTCATCTTCGGTTTATTTTCCGATATAATGTTTGTTATCTGAATGCTTTGCGGCAAGTAAAGAGTGGATACTCTGTGTGTGTGTGTGTGTGTGTGTGTGTGTGTGTTGGTGGTGGTAGTGGCAAGGTTAGGATACTTATTACACACTGAATTGTGGAGTATTGTAAGTGCTGCAAAGATAATACCGTAAATCCAATTCCTAATTTGGAATAGGGCAAGAGTAGAACATCCCCTCCCCAACACCCCTACCCCCCTCATCGCCCCTACTCCCTCCCTCTGCTCTACCCCCTTCCCCGCCTCACAGCACTGGTGTATATTTACTATTCTATTTATTTTATTAATGATGTGCATATATCTATAATTCTGTTTATTTTGGTGCTACTGATGTCTATCTACTTGTTTGGTTTTGTTGTCTTTCTCCCCCTTCTAGACTGTAAGCCCATTGTTGGGTAGGGATTGTCTCTATCTGTTGCCGAATTCTACTTTCCAAGCGTTTAGTACAGTGCTCTGCACACAATAAGCACTCAATAAATACGGTTGAATGAATGAATGAATGAAGAACAGGAATAACCCCAAGATCAAGGAAGTCCATGCACTGTTCGTTTAACTGACACACTTTGCAGGATCCGATGTGCCCGCTAAAAGGAAGTTCATACCGTGGCATGCTTTCCCTGCCCACAACAGGCTTACATGTTAGAGAAGCAACGTGGCTCAGTGGAAAGAGCCAGGGCTTGGGAGTCAGAGGTCATTGGTTCGAATCCTGACTCTGCCACTTGTCAGCTCTGTGACTGTGGGCAAGTCACTTCACTTCTCTGTGCCTCAGATCCCTCATCTGTAAAATGGGGATGAAGACTGCGAACCTCACGAGGGGACAACCTGATGACCCTGTATCTACCCAGCGCTTAGAATAGTGCTCTGCATATAGTAAGCGCTTAACAAATACCAACATTATTATTATTATTATCGGAACAGTGCTCTGCATATAGTAAGCGCTTAACAAACACCAACATTATTATTATTGTTATTATCGGAACCAGTTTCAAAAATGTATAGGGGCAGCATGGCCTAATGGAAAGAGCATGGGAATGGGAGTCAGATCAGAGTTCTACTAGGATTGAGACCGTGGGCCCCACATGGGACAGCGACTGTGTCCAATTCAATTTGTTTGTATCCACCTCAGTACTTAGTACAGTGCCTGGCACATAGTAAGCGCTTAACAAATACCATTACTATTATTATTATTAGTCCCAGCTCTACTACTAGCCTGCTGTGGGATCCTGGGAAAATCATATAACTTCTTGGTGACTCAATTTCCTCATCTGTAAAATAGGGACTGTGCTTGATCTGATTAGCATGTACCAGAAAATGATTAGTTTAGCACAATGCTTGGTATAGAGTAAATGCTTAATCAATATGATCACAATAATGATGATGATAATACTAATTATTATCAAGCCAAGCACTGTACGAAGCACTGGGATAGATACACGATAATCAGGCCAGACATGGAACCCATCCCACATGAGGCTCACGGGGAAGGGATAACAGGTATTGAATCCACATTTTGCAGGTAAGAAAACTGAAGCACAGAGACGTTAAGTGACTTGCCCTAGGCCACATGGAAGGCACACAGTGGCAGAAAGGGAATTAGAACCCAGATCCTCGGACTTGCAGGCCCATGCTCTTTCCACTAGGCCACGCTGCTTCTCAAGTACTTTGCTCACCATATGCTCCAAGCATCACAATGGGGCAATAGACCAAATCAAGTGTGATCCTTGCTACATGTCAATTTCAGGAGAAACTCAGGGGACAGCACTGAGGTAATTGAGAAGCAGCGTGGCTCAGTGGAAAGAGCATGGGCTTTGGAGTCAGAGGTCATGGGTTCGAATTCCGGCTCAGCCACTTGGCAGCTGTGTGACTTTGGGCAAGTCACTTAACTTCTCGGTGCCTCAGTTACCTCATCTGTTAAATGGGGATTAAGACTGTGAGCCCCACGTGGGACAACCTGATTCCCCTGTGTCTACCCCAGCGCTTAGAACAGTGCTCGGCACATAGTAAGCGCTTAACAAATACCAACATTAGGTAACAACAACATAGACCAAAGAAACCACTAGAAGGATTGGGTGATGGTAATTAGCAATTTTGTTTGCCCCAAGATCCATGTACTGGATCAAGATCCATGTACTCTGACCGCATGTGTCATAATCGAAAGGTTTTTATTGGGTCCTTCACCAAAAGGACAAAGCAGATATCATTAACATTGAACCCTTATTAGGTCTAGTTGCATAATAATAACTGTAGTATTTAAGCACGTACTATGTGTTAAGCACTGACCTAAGTGCTAGAGTTGATTCAAGATACTCAGATGGAATAGAGTCACTTTCTTACACAGGGCTCACAGTCTGAGGAGGTACTGGATCCCCATTTTACAGATCTGTTTCCCACAACAAGCTTACTGTCTAGAAGGGGAAACAGACATTACTATAAATTATGGATATGTACATAAGTGCTTTGGGGCTGAGAGAGTGATGAATAAATGCAGCAAATCAGGGTGATGCAGAAAGGAAAGGAAGAGGACGAAATGAGGGCTTAGTCATAGAAGGCCTTTTGGAGGAAATGTGCTTTCAATAAGGCTTTGAAGGTTGGGAGAGTAATTGTCTGTCAAATATGAAGAGGGAGGGTGAGGGGCAGGACGTGGGCCAGCGGTCGGCGGTGAGACAGACAAAATCGAGGTACAGTGAGAAGGTTGGTATGAGAGGAGCGAAGTGTGTGGGCTGGGTTGCAGTAGAAGAGTAGTGAGGTGTGGTAGGAGGGGGCAAGGTGATTGAGTGCTTTAAAGCCAATGGTAAGGAGTTTCTGTTTGATGCGTAGGTGGATGGGCAACAACTGGAGGTTCCTGAGGAATGGAAAAACATGGACTGAACATTTTTATAGAAAAACGATCCAGGCTGCAGAGTGAAGCATCGACTGGAATGGGGAAAGACAGGAGGCAGGGAAATCAGCAAGGAGGCTGATACAGTCATTCATTCATTCATTCATTCAATAGTATTTATTGAGCGCTTAGTGCAGAGCACTATACTAAGAGCTTGGAATGTACAAATCGGTAACAGATAGAGACAGTCCCTGCCCTGGTATGGCATCTATGTTTGGATTAATTTGGAAGCAGTTTGGAAAAAAAGGGTCCATTTTAGCTATGGTGTGAAGGTTGAACTGACAGGATTTAGTGATAGATTGAATATGTGGGGTGAATGAGTGAGAGGAGTCAAGGATAATGCCAAGGTTATGGGCTTGTGAAACAGGAAGGAAGGTAATGTTGTTTACAGCGATGGGAAAGTCAGGGGGGAGGACAGGGTTTGGGTGGGAAGATAAGGAGTTCTGTTTCGGACATGTTAAGTTTGAGGCAATGGCAGGACATATAAGCAGAGATGCTTTAAAGGTAGGAGGAATGTAAGGTTACAGAAAGGGAGAGAGATCAGGGCTGGAGATGGAGATCTGGGAATCATTTACATAGAGGTGGTAGTTGAAGCCATGTAAGCGAATGAGTTTTTCAAGGGAATGGTGTAGATGGAGAATTAAAGGGGACCCAGAACGAAACCTTGAGAGAGACCCAAAGTTAAGGGGTGGGAGACAGAGGTGAAGCCTGCAAAATAGGCTGAGAATGAGTGGCCAGAGCAATAGGAGGTGAAACAGGAGAGGATAGTGTCAGTGAAGCTAAATTGGGTAATATTTCCAGGAGAAGAGGATGGTTGACAGTGGCAAAGGCAGCTGAGAAGTTGAGGAGGATTAGGATAGACTAGAGAGAGGCCTTTGGATTTGGCAAGAAGATCACTTTGACCTTTGAGAGGGTAGTTTCTGTGCAGTGAAGGGAATGGAAGCCAGACTGGAGGGGGGTCAAAGAGAGAATTGGAGCAGAGGAACTCGAGGTTGTAAACAACTCTCTCAAGGAGTTTGGAGAGGAATGGAAGGAGAGAAATGGGGCGAAAACTGAAGGGAGCCATGCGGTCAAGGGAAGGTTTTTTTTTAGAATAGAGGAAACATAAGCATGTTTGAAATCAATGGGGAAGAACCCATTGGAGAGTGAACAGTTGAACATTTTGGTTAAGAAGGGAAGAAGGAGAAGCAGCATGGGCTAGTGGCAAGAGCAGGGGTTTGGGAGTCAGAGGACGTGGGTTCTAAATCCCAGCTCTGCCACTTGTCTGCTGGGAGACCTTGGGTGAGTCACTAAATTTCTCTGTGCCTCAGTTACTTCATCTGTAAATTGGGAATTAAGACTATGAGCCCCCTGTGGGACAGGTACTGAGTCCAACCGATTACCTTGTATCTTCCCCAGAGCTTAGAACATTGCTTGGCACATAGTAAGTGCTTAACAAATACAATAAGTAAGAAGGGAGGGGGCAAGTGCTTTGATAAGATGTGAAGGGATGGGGTCAGATGCACAGGTGGAGAAGGTGGATTTTGAGAGAAGGCGGGAGATCTCCTCTTGAGATACTGCTGGGAAAGGTGGGAGAGTTGAAGAAGGGGCAGGAGGAGGGAGGGACTGCAGAGGAGCAGGGGAGATTTTAGGGAGCTCATGCCTGATGACGCTTGCAGGAAGAGGCATAACCACGATTAGGACCTAGGCCCTCTGGCATTCAATCCTGTACTCTTTCCACAATGCCACATTGTTTCCCTTCCAACCTTATTTTATGTAGGGATGCTTCAAGCTCCAACAGAGAATCTAGAAGCTGTTTTCAGAATGCAATTCCTCTCCCCTGGGAAACTCTCAATGTAACATTCTGTGATTATTGATGAAAGTCCTTGAGTCAGTCATACCGGCACTGACTGACACGAGGTGATGAATGATTACGAGCTGCTGTTCAAAATCAGTCAAGATCTGTGGCTAAGATTAAGATTATGTATAATTTGCATCCAGCTCCTGAGGATGTCACAGTGACAGTGATGAATGCCGATCCTGAATTCTGCTACCTAGGAACCTCACTGTTCAGCTACGAGAATCGATAAAGATGATTGAATAATCCACCGCTTTAAGTCAGCGTGTTCTTTAGGTGACTGACAGAGAGGGAGACACTAACTTGACCAACCTCAGGAGCAAATTGAAAGGTTTTGGGGTTTTTTTTAAATGGTATTTGTAGGCACTGTACTAAGCACTGGAGTAGATACAAACTAATGAGACGGGACATGGTCCATGTCCCATGCTGGGCTCACAGTTTTAATCCCCATTTTATAGATGAGGTAATTGAGGCCCAGAGAAGTTAAGTGACTTGTCCATGGTCACAGAGCAGCCAAGTGGTGGAGCTGAGAGTAGAACCCTGGACCTCTGACTCTGAGGCCTGTACTCTTTCCACGAGGCCATGCTGCTTCTGTAGTGTCACATCTTTCTACCACTGGGAGATAAGGATTTCCCATATCCAACTTGCATAAAAGTTCCCATAATGTTACTTTCATTCATTCAATCATATTTATTGAGCATTTACTGTGTGCAAAGCACTGTACTAACTGCTTGGGAGAGTACAATATAACCACAGACAGACACATTCCTGCCCACAACGAGCTCACAGTCCAGAGGCCTCTAGTGGCCTAGAGGCCATTCTTAGCAGCAATGCCACTGGGATACTAGGAGGCCATAAATCCACCACCATAATAATAATGTTGGTATTTGTTAAGCGCTTACTATGTGCCGAGCACTGTTCTAAGCGCTGGGGTAGACACAGGGGAATCAGGTTGTCTCACGTGGGGCTCACAGTCTTAATCCCCATTTTACAGATGAGGGAACTGAGGCACCGGGAAGTTAAATGACTTGCCCAAAGTCACACAGCTGACAAGTGGTAGAGCCGGGGTTCGAACCCATGACCTCTGCCTCCAAAGCCCGGGCTCTTTCCACTGAGCCACGCTGCTTCCCATAAAGGCAGGGCAGGACAGATCAAGTACTTTGGTTGAACTGCCCAAGAACTCAGTACAGTGTAGGTCAGCAATCAAAAACACCTTTAATCTCACTACAACACAAGGAGAGTTGTTCCTTTGGAGTGGGCCACCAGAAGCCAATGGTCAGGAATTGTGTCTGAAACAATTCCTTGTACCATTCTCTAGCACTTAGTAATCAATCATTCAATCAGTGGCATTTATTGAGTGTTTTACTGTCTGCAGAACACTTTGGGAGCTTACAGCCTAGAGGTGGGAAGCGATGGACATTAAAATGAATTACAGATAGGGGAAATGGCAGAAGGTAAGGATATGGGCCTGTGGGACTGAGGGTAAAGTGAATATCAAATGCCTAAGGGGTACAGATCTGTGAGTATAGATGATACAGATGGAGGGCAGGAGGAGAGGGCTTAGTTGGGGAACGACTCTTGGAGGAGATGTAAGAAGCTGCATCAGATAGTGTGAGAAGAAGCGTGGCCTAGTGGACAGAGTAAAGGCCTGGAAGGCAGAATGACCTGGGTTCCAATCCCAGCTCTGGCACTTGACTGCTGTGTGACCTTGGGCAAGTCACTTCACTTTTCTGTGCCTCAGTTATCCTGTCTGTAAAATGAGGATTAAGACTGTGAGCCCCATGTGGGACAGGGACTGCTTCCAATCTGATTAGCTTATATCTACCCCAGTGTTTAGTACAGTGCCTGGAACATAGTAAGCACCTAAAAAATATCACAACTATTATTATTTTAGGGGGGGTTTGAAGGTAGGGGGAGTGGTTGATTGTCAGATATGAAGAGGGAGGGAGTTCCAGACCAGAGGGAGGATGAAGACAAGAGGTCGACAGTGAGATAGCAGTGTGGCTCAGTGGAAAGAGCACGGGCTTTGGAGTCAGAGGTCATGGGTTCGAATCCCGGATCGGCCACTTGCCAGCTGTGTGACTATGGGCAAGTCACTTCACTTCTCGGCGCCTCAGTTCCCTCATCTGTAAAATGGGGATGAAGACTGTGACCCCCCCCACCCCCCACGGGACAACCTGATTCCCCTGTGTCTACCCCAGTGCTTAGAACAGTGCTCGGCACATAGTAAGCGCTTAACAAATACCAACATTATTATTATTATTATTAGATAGCTGAGATAGGGATATAGGGAGTAGGTGACCATTACAGGAGTGAAGTCTGTGGGTTGGGTTATAATAGGAAAGTAGCGTAATAAGGTGGGAAGGGGTGAGGTGATTGAGTGCCGATGGCAAGGAGTTTCTATTTGACGCATAGGTGGATGGGCAACCATTGTAGGTTATTGAGGAGTGGGGAGACATGGACTGAATATTTTTTTAGAAAATGGATGCGGGCAATAGAGTGGATTGCAGAGGGGAGAGACAGGACACAGTGAGGTCAGCAAGGAGGTTGATGCAGTAGTCAAGGTGGGAGATGGTAAGTGCTTGGGTCAACATGGTAGCAGTTTGTATGAAGAGGAAAAGGAAGATTCTAAAGGAGCCCGTACCATACACAGCACTTTGCACATGGTAAAGGCTTAATGTGTCATTCATTCATTCAATCATATTTACTGAGCACTTACTGTGTGCAGAGCACTGTACTAAGCAGTAGGAATGTACAATTTGGCAACAGATAGAGACAATCCCTGCCCCACAACAGGCTCACAGCGTCATTTTTAATATATCAGAAATTAATATAAAACCGACAAAACAATAATTAGAATAATTTTAAGAGTTCCCAGAGTTTTCTTCTGGCAACAACCATAGAGTTAAAGTTCGCCTGGAAGATGGTATTTTTGCTAGATGGAAGATGAGAGAATGGATGAAAATAAGACACCCAATTGGGTGTCCTACAGCAAATTCTAACGAGGGATTGGTGGGAACCACGTCGGGCTTGTTTGAGAAGGCTGATGGGGACCCAGATTCAAAACTGCACCCCCAAACTGCCTTCCCGACTATGGTAGATCAAGGGGAGGTGGGAACTGTTAAGCACGTTGTAGGCTGACCAGGGGGCGTCAAGGGACCCCTTCTAATAACAATTGTGGTATTTGCTAAGTACTGTGTGCCAAACACTGTACTAAGCTCTGGGGCAGACAGACGATAATCAGGTTGGACAAAGTCTCTGTCCCACATGAAATCCACAGTCTAAGGGGGAGAGAGAGTGGGTATTGAATCCCCATTTCATAGATAAGGAAAATGAGACGCAGAGAAATGAAGAGATTGCCCAAGGTCACAGAGCAGACAAGTGCCAGAGGTGGGATTAGAACCCAGGTCCTTTGGCTCCCAGGCTCATGCTCTCTTCATTAGCCCATGCTGTTCCTCATGCTTCTTTGCCTACTGGGAGAAAGGACTGAGTGGTTCTGCCCACCTTCCTTCTCCTCTGCCTTTGCTAAGGATAAAGTTCCCTGAGAAAAGAGAAGCTTCTCCAAAAAAATCGGAGCTACTCAGAAGCAGATGATTCTTCTTCAGTCAATCAGTGATATTTATTGAGTGCTTACTGTGTGCAGAGCACTGTACTAAGCTCTTGGGAGAGTACAATATAACAATAAGCATATTTCCTGCCCACAGTGAGCTTACAGTCTAGAAGAGATGTGCCTTTAGTAAGGCTTTGAAGGGAGGGTGTAACTGTCAGTCAGATATGTAATGGCGGGGGGGAGGGGTGTTCCAGGCTAGAAGTAGGATGAGGGCGAGAAATTGGCGGCGAGATAGATGAGACTGAGGGACAGTGAGTAGAATGGCATTAAAGGAGTGAAGTGTGGGGGCTGGGTTGTAGTAGGAGAGTATTGAGGTGAGGTTAGGTGGAGGGCAACATGATTCAGTGCTTTAAAGCCAATGGTAAGGAGTTTCTGTTTGATGCAGAGTTGGATGGGCAATCACTGGAGGGTCTTGAGGAATGGAGAAACATGAACTGAGCGTTTTTGTAGAAAAATGAACCAGGTGGCAGAGTGAAGTAATAATAATAATAATAATGATAATAATGATGGCACTCGTTAATCGCTTACTATGTGCCAAACACTGTTCTAAGCGCTGGGATAAATACAAGCTTAGCAGGTTGTCCCAAATGGGGCTCACAGTATTGATCCCCATTTTACAGACGAGGCACAGAGGAGTTAAGTGACTTGCCCAAAGTCACACAGCTGACAAGTGGCGGAGTCGGGATTAGAAACAACCACCACCTCTGACTCCCAAGCCCGGGCTCCTTCCACTACGCCACACTGCTTTGTATGGACTGCAGTATGGATTAGAGTGGGGAGAGACAGGAGGGGAGGTCAGCAAGGAGGCTGATACAGTAATCACGGCGGGATAGGATAGGCGCTTAGACTTATCCCAGTACTTAGAGGAGGAGACAGACATTAAAACAAATTACAATTGGATATGTACATAAATACTGTGGGGTGCCGTGAAAATAAAGACTTCCTCCAAGAAGTCTTCTCAGATTAATTGAGCACGCTTTAATCATGTCATCTAAACAGCAAGCCATAGCATGTACTTTATTCTAATCCTCAGCACAAATATGTTCATCCAGATTGTAAACTCATTATGGTCAGGGAACGTTTCTGCTAATTCTGTTGTATTGTACTCTCCCAAGTGCTTAGTACAATGCTCTGCATATACTAAAGGGCTCCATAAATACCATTACTTTTTGATTTGTACGTTCAAATATTTTATTCTGACATTTGTGCTAAATCTTGTTCATCTCCCACTCCACCATTTGTAAATCATTTTGTCTGTCTTCCCAGTAAGGGTCTAAGCTGCTTTACACAGGGGACATGTGTCTTGCTTCTGTGGCACTCCCTTAAGCACTCAGTACGGAACTTGGGTCTCAGTAAGTGCTCATAAATGCAAATGAGTAGTTGATTGACATACAAAGGAAACCGCAGAAGGACAGACTGTTCTGATGAGAAACTGCCATGTTTGGGGCAAGTGATGTAATGGGAGAAGGGCCTTGATGGGCCAAGAACCACCTGAAACGCTGGAACTGTAGTTTGGGAGCTCTGGGTTTTCCCACAACCACAGAAGCATCGTGGTCTAGAGGAATAAGCACCGTGCTGGGAGTCAGAAAACCTCGGTTCTAATCCTGGCTCTGTCACATGCCGGCTACGTGACTTTAGACAGTCATTTAGCTTCACTGTGCCTCAATTTTATCATCTGTAAAAATGGGGATAAAATAGCTGTTCTCCCTCCCCTTTAGATTACGAGCCCTCTGTGGGACAGGGACAATATCCAATCAAATTGTATTGTATCAACCCCAATGCGTAGCACAGTGCTTGGCACCAAGAAAGTGCTTAACAGGTGCCACAGTTATTACTCTTATTATTAAAATGTCTATGATTGTGTAATGCAACAGTGGAGAGAAATACAACCGGTGACCCTGAAAGGAATTGACTTAATTCACCTCTCCTTTCCATTCCCTTTATGGTTGGTTTTCTTAGGGGTAAAGTCTGAATTTTGGGGGAAGTAGGGGAGGCTCTCATTGCACCTGCTGTAGGTATTTACTTGTTTTCTCTTAACCTGGTGCTTAAAAGCAGGAGAAGGTGAAGGTCGGTTACAGCATAGTGAAATGGGGATGGGACCAAGGCAAATATTTTAAAAAAACCTTTTTGCTAGGCTCACTGCACATTGGGTGCTATGCATGCGATGATTATGAAAAAGGAGCTAAGGGAAAAGAAAGAAATACAACTGTAGCCCCAGAATGTTTCAGGTATGTCCAGGTGATCAGGAACAGCCTCTTTTCCCCAGCAACGGCAGAAACAATCAGCCCTTATTACCATCTCACCGCCTGCAATACCTCTCTGCTTATATAAACTGCTGGCCTTATGTCTGATTTGTGGTTGCTGCAGTGTAGAATGACATACGTAAATATCTTGACTCTCTGAGATAATAATCTCATTCTTTAGCGTACTGACTTTGACTCGTGGCTGTAAAATGGAAAAGGGAATGTGGGCAGCCTGATCTTTCTACTTAATTCCTACTCTTTTGTTTATCAACCTTGAAAATTGATCTGGGCATTTATGTCTCATGTAGAATGATCTACCCATCATCCTCTACTGACAAACCATGGTAGAACACACACCAAATCCATACACCTGGAAAATATGTTTCATGTCTGGCAAAATTCCATACCCTCATGTTTGGATAACTCAAAATTGCTGAACATATATATTTTAAATCCCTTTCTGGGTTGATAACAAGAATGTGAAATTTTAGCTGTAAAAGTAATTCTTTGGGATAGATTCAAGCTATTGAAGATTGACACATGGAAAGAATTTGCCATGTCATCACAACTACAATTATATTCTTTCTCTGTGCAATTCTATTACAGAGAGACCTTTTTATGGGGAAAAAAATACTAGTGAAAAATTACCTTCGGTGAAAGAATTTTTAAACCCTGGTCAGAAAGCCCATAAGGCTTATATCAGACAGAATTTTCCTCTAACTGCATTTTGAGTGAAAATCAGGTCTAGTGAAACGAGTTTGGATCCTTGGTGCCCTTTTGGATACCCTTACCCTGGCAATGTAATTATCTGAAGAATTTTCTTGGGATCTCCTGGCTCTCTCATCTTTCTGCTGTCACTTCGTTCCTTTTCTCTCTCTCTCTTTTTTTCTTTTGTCTTTACCAGTTCCACCTCCCCTATTCTGTAATTCATCTCTTCTAGTAAAGCTGCCAAAGTTGTCTAGTCATTACTATCCCTACCCAAAAACAGAATTAGGAGGCATCGGGAGAGCAGGAAGAGCATGGAGGTCAGCAGGAAGCAAAGCAGTCCCCCTGGTAATCCACCAGATGCCAAAGACCCAGGACCATTTAGGCTGGTTTATAGAGAGGCTCTGCAGAGCCTTAGGGTAGATGATGATAAATAAAGCCAATGTGGAGTGAAAGAGATGTAACCTGGCAACTGATTGTTTCCTCCCATCACTAGCGAAAAGGATGAAATTCCCCTCCGCATTTTCCCCTAGTCAAATACAATAAGGAAGATGCAAAGAAAGTTCAAAAAATGTATGCCAGATCAACAAGGTAAACAGGTTATAAGATGGAACCTTTGTAGCGCATTAACTCTGTCAGGAATCAAAAGTTCTGCCCAGTGTGGTGAAACAATAATTTACTAAATACTAGTAGGAAAACTGAAAATGGATTTGCTTTACGGAAACTTTACGATTCGCAGCAAAATACAGTTGTTCTTAAGTTGGCTCTCTCAGGCAGTCATTAAAGTAAGAGGTGGAGCCCCTACTTTGAACCTGAACCCTAGTTCCTAGGGATGATGGATAATAACAATAATAATAATAATAATTGTAGCATTCATTAAGGACTTACTAGGTGCCAAGCACTGTACTAAGTGCTGGCATTGAAACGCAAAAGCAGGTCAACCACAGTCCCAGTCCCATGTGGGGCTCACAGTCTAAGAGAGACGGCGAACAGGTATTCTATCCCCATTTTACAGATGGCATTTAATGAGGCACAGAAAAGTTGAATGTCTTGCCCGAGGTCACACTATAGGCAAGGAGCAGGATGCAAACTTTTGAGATGAAATTGAGTGAGACAGTATCACAAATAATGGGATCTTGGTTAGTGCGTTGGTGAAACAGTGAGCAGAATCTGTTGCCTTTATTCAGCCACCAAAGACTAAAGGGCTCATAATTCAGAAACAACTCCCCAACTTAAACAAACAACAGCCAAACAATCGTAAACCTATCACAACTGAAAGGATCAGCCACTTTCTCTGGAGAATTTAATTATCCCTGTCCCCCTGACTGGATTATTTCTTCCTGCCTCTTCTTCTCTGCGGTGAATTTAACTCTTTCTCCCTCTTTTGAAAAAAAGTTGTTAACGTCTTTAGAACTGTACGAAGAACCTGCCATTTGGGAATGCTGGAAACTAACCAAAAGAAAGTAAGACTTCAAACACACAGGATGGAGAATTTTGGTCCCAAAGCTGTTCTTAAAAGTGCATGTTTGATTAACATGGAATATCTTTCTTCTTCTCTGCACAGATTTTGCTCCAGACCGAAATATAATAATAGTAATCACAATACTACTACTACCAGTATTCCCACTACCACTAGTATTCTTTAAGCACTTACTGTGTGCTAACCACTAAGCTAAGTGCTGGGGTAGATGGACGATAATTAGATTGGACATAGTACCTGTCCCACCTGGGACTCGAAGTCTAAGTGGAAGGGAGAATTCAAATTATACAGATGAGGAAACTGAGGGACAGAGAAATGAAGCAAGTTATCCCAGGTCACACAACAGGCAAGTGGCAGAGCCGGGACAGGACCCAGGTCTTCTGATTCCCAAACTCGAACTCTTTCCACTATGCCACACTTCAGAAGACAACACAGAACACATAACTGGAGGTCAAAGCTTTGAGAATAAAAGCCCATAAGCAACCCATTCACGAGCCCAACCAATAATCCATCCAGCTTACCACTCTGTCTTCAACTGGGCCAACTAGAGGCCTGGAGGATTCCAGGAGGATTCCTGAGAAGCTTATTGTCAGGACTGCCTTTAGGCAATGATTGACGTAAGCTGTTGCTTCCAGAAGCCACGCGGTGAAGGATGGCTATGAGGGACTTTTCAAAGAAGGGGGTCACCTGACCCATCTCAATCAATCGATCAGCGGTATCTGTTGAGCGCCTACCGTGTCCGGGGCACTGGAAATCTCTATCAGGCTTCCCTCAAAGACGGCCAAGCCACCATCCTTCTCAAAGTTGGCAGTGGGGTAGAAGTTGTTAGTCAGGAATAAGTTGAGGTCTCAGCGTTGAGCTGCCTGGCTTGCTTACCTAAGGGGCACCCCTGAGGAAATGCTATTTTGTGACATGTTGCATATGATATCATTTTGTTTCATGCACATGCAGTGTGACGAGATGGACTGATGGGACACTCCAAGCTGCCCTGCTGCAACCCTCCTTGAAATCTATCTTCCAAAGACAATGGATTCAAGACAATGGATTCAAGATCGTAACTGGGAAGAATGTGATAAACATTCATTCTGGAACTTAAAGGCATCCAATCAGCTCTCTTCCCCTTACTTATCTCACTCCTCTTCCCCTACCTTTAGTTTATTTTAATGTCTGTCTCCCCCATTAGATTATAAACCCCTCGAGGGTAGGAATCATATCCACTTCACTCTCCCAAGCGTTTTGTACAGTGCTCTGCAAAGAGTAAATGCTCAACAATATTAATAGTAATATTAATAGTAATAGTAAGGAGTAAATCCTCCCTACTAAAAGCTCACCTCCTCCAGGAGGCCTTCCCAGATGGAGCCCCCCTTTTCCTCTGCTCCCCCTCCCCTTCCCATCACCCTGACCCACTCCCTTTGCTCTACCTCCCTCGCCGCCCCACAGTACATGTGCGTGTATATACATATTTATAATTATAATTATATTTATTTTTATCAATGATGTGTATATATCTATATTTCTCTCTATTTATAATGATGCTACTGATGCCTGTTTACTTGTTTTGATGTCTGTCTCCCCCTTTCTGGACTGTAAACTCAGGGTGGGCAGGGATTGTCTCCATTTGTTGCTGAACTGTACTTTCCAAGTGCTGAGTACAGTCCTCTGCACACCGTAAGTGCTCAATAAATACGATTGAATGAAAGAAAGAATGAAAGAACAAATACCAATGATGGATTGAAATTAAAGGGCAGAGCTTTCAAGATAAAGCTACACCAACCCCAGTACCTCCATTTATAAAGGAAAGGGAATTTGGCAGAATTTTTTTAGGGTGTTTGTTAAGTGTTTACTATTTGCCAGGCACTGTACTAAGTGCTGAAGCAGCGCTTAGAAGCAGCCCTTAGAAGCAGCGTGGCTCAGTGGAAAGAGCCTGGGCTGGGGAGTCAGGGGTCACGGGTTCGAATGCCGGCTCTGCCACTCGTCACCTGGGTGACTGTGGGCAAGTCACTTCACTGGGCCTCAGTTCCCTCATCTAAAAATGGGGATGAAGAATGTGAGCCTCACGTGGGATACCCTCATTCCCCTGTATCTCCCCCAGCGCTTAGAACAGTGCTCTGCACGTAGTAAGCGCTTAACAAATACCAACATTATTATTATTATTATTATGAGCACATACAAGATAAGCAGGTTGGACACAGTCCATGTCCCTCATGGGGTGCATAGTCTTAATCCTCATTTTACAGATGAGTTAACTGAGGCAAAAGGAAGTTACGTGACTACCCAAGGTCACACAGCAAACTAGGGGCAGAGGCAGAGTTAGAACCCAGGTACACCGACTCCCAGGCCGGTGCTCTTTCCAGTAGGCCACACCTAGGGTGAATCTCTGCTTCTCTCTTTCCACACTGGAGGAAATATTACAGTACCAACGGGCTCTGAGAATATCAAATGCTTCTTAGATATAGGAGAGTGAGGCCTTAAAACTTGTAAAACTTTGCCAGTACAAAAGTGAAACTTATCTCACACTAATGCAATTCCAAATGAAATGTATAAGATGGAGGGAAAAAAAACTGAAAGGTTAAGGGGTTGGTATTGATTTTTATAAAATGTTGGTTTAGAGTCATTTTTATTCTGAACCAGCATCCTCAATGTAATTATAATTTCCATTTATATTTTAAGGCTATGTACAAAAAGGGGGATAATAGGAAAATGAACGCTTTCCATTGTGCATTAGGAAAGAAGAAATATTCCTGATGAAATCTTTTCTGCCTAAGGGAGCGACTGAGTAATCTCCAACCAACAGAGTCTGTTTGGTGATGAGCGAGTGGTGTGGAGTGGGTTTCTAAGGTTTCTACACAAAGGAACGTTATAGTGACATTAAGGTTGAGTTTCAGCCAAGTAAAAATTAAAGACATTTTGAGCTAAACTTGTCATAAAAGAGCACAATCAATATATGTTTCCGAGTCATTCCTGCTCCTGTGAAACCCTTGGTAATTTTACACCAGAATTGGCTCTTTATGGAGATTTATTACTATATATCGTCCACTCATAATGGGAAGTTATTACCATAAATAAAAGAACCTTAAATGATTGCAGAAGTAAGAAATACAAGGCATGAGCCAAGATGAGTAAACCACAAACTTCACTTACTCTTCAACTAAATACAAAGAAAATATAAAATAAATGCCCAGTGAAAAGTAACAACAAAAAACCTGTTCCCACAATTCTAGAAACTAGGTCAGACCATCCTGAAGAGAACTTTCTGATTAACCAAAGTTTACAGAACTTTCTTTGCCCTGTCATTACCCCATTCTCCCATTTCATAGGGAAATAAGTTGGGCAGTTTTGCTGCCTGAGCAGTTATACTTGAAGACATTTCTACTGGTTTGGCCCTGTACCTGGTGAAGCTGTTAAGCTTCTGAAATCCTATTTGATCTGGTTATCTCGTATCGTCGCCAGCATATGATAATAACAATAATTTTGGTATTTGTTAAGTGCTTACTATGTGCCAAGCATTGTTCTAAGCACTGGGTAGATACAAGGTAATCAGGTTGTCCCACGTGGGGCTCATAGTATGAATCCCCATTTTACAGATGAGGTAACTGAGGTACAGATAAGTTAAGTGACTTGCCCAGAGTCACACAGCTGATATTTGGCAGAGCAGGGATTAGAACCACGACCTCTGACTCCCAAGTCCGTGCTCTTTCCACTGAGCCACGCTGCTTCTCTAACACAGTGCCTGGCACATAATAAGCACTTAAATTCCATTTTTAAAGATAAAGTCATAGCTCGGAGCCTTGCCTGGATATGAGGGAACCAAAACGGCAGACAGCTCACTTCCACGACTTGAAGTTACATGAAGTTGCAGCTATCCGCCCTTGTCCCATAGCTTCCTTCCTGGGGAAGTTAGAGACTGTGGAAGTGAAATGGGCCCACGTTCCGATCTGTTGTTTCAGCTGTCAAGAGGCCGGAGACATCAATTCCTCCATGCGCAGAGGTGGCCGACCTGTAGACAGCTCTCTCCTTTCCATTACTTCTCTACTCTTCCTTTGACCGCTCCCAATTTAAATACACGCCTACTAGATTCTTCCTGAGGCCAAAGGCTCTGGGGCACTCATTCTCACTAAATGATTCTCTAGGATGGATTAACCCCTTAAAAACTAATATTTACTAAAGCATCTCCAGGGATTCCAAACACTCAATCTTTTAGCCTCGAAAAAGAGAATGGTCCCAGCTGAGTACAGACCACTTCCAGATTGATCAAGTTGACAGTATGCATTTGCTTACAACCAATTTTCTTAAAAGCATAAAGTAGCATTTGATTTTTGAGACGGCACACACCCTTTCTCATCTACTGGCCTATGAACTTCTAAGTTGCCTCTCATCAAAGGAGCCAGGCACTCAGGCAGACACGTTAAGCTTGAGTAGAGAGTGAGCGAGTAGGACGTTGAGTGATACACGTTCAGCTCTTCCTTAAACGGCCCCCATTTCACCAATGCCCCTTTTTGCCTCTGATAAGATGGTGGTACAGTGAATTGTGTTTGCCAGTGTCCTCTGCAGGCTCAGCTACACACTTATGCTAGAAAGCAAAGGGCAAGGGTGCGATTGGGTCCGCAGATCTACATCTCCGCCCCTGTCCTCTCCCCCTCCCTTCAGGCTCGCATCTCCTCCTGCCTCCGGGACGTCTCCACCTGGATGTTGGCCCGCCACCTAAAACTCAACATGAGCAAGACTGAGCTCCTCATCTTCCCTCCCAAACCCGGTCCTCTCCCAGACTTCTCTATCACCGTGGATGGCACGACCATCCTTCCCGTCCCGCAGGCCCGCAATCTCGGTGTCATCCTTGACTCGTCCCTCTCGTTCACCCCACACATCCTATCCGTTACCGAGACCTGCCGGTTTCACCTCTACAATATCGCCAAGATCCGCCCTTTCTTCTCCACCCAAACGGCTACCTTACTATTACGGGCTCTCGTTATATCCCGGCTAGACTACTGTGTCAGCCTTCTCTCTGACCTCCCTTCCTCCTCTCTCGCCCCGCTCCGGTCTATTCTTCACTCCGCTGCCCGGCTCATCTTCCCGCAGAAACGATCTGGGCATGTCACTCCCCTTCTTAAACAACTCCAGTGGTTGCCTATCGACCTCCGCTCCAAACAAAAACTCCTCACTCTAGGCTTCAAGGCTCTCCATCACCTTGCCCCTTCCTACCTCTCCTCCCTTCTCTCTTTCTACCGCCCACCCCGCACGCTCCGCTCCTCCGTCGCCCACCTCCTCACTGTCCCTCGGTCTCGCCTATCCCGCCGTCGACCCCCGGGTCACGTCCTCCCGCGGTCCCGGAACGCCCTCCCTCCTCACCTCCGCCAAACTGATTCTCTTTCCCTCTTCAAAACCCTACTTAAAAATCACCTCCTCCAAGAGGCGTTCCCAGACTGAGCTCCTCTTCTCCCTCTACTCCCTCTGCCATCCCCCCTTTACCTCTCCGCAGCTAAAGCCTCATTTTCCCCTTTTCCCTCTGCTCCTCCACCTCTCCCTTCCCATCCCCACAGCACTGTACTCGTCCGCTCAACTGTATATATTTTCGTTACCCTATTTATTTTGTTAATGAATTGTACATCGCCTCGATTCTATTTAGTCGCCATTGTTTTTACGAGATGTTCTTCCCCTTGACGCTGTTTATTGCCATCGTTCTTGTCTGTCCGTCTCCCCCGATTAGACTGTAAGCCCGTCAAACGGCAGGGACTGTCTCTATCTGTTGCCGACTTGTTCATCCCAAGCGCTTAGTACAGTGCTCTGCACATAGTAGTAAGTAAATACTATTGAATGATTGGGCCCGCCTGCAGTCAAGCATGGGACAATTATTCAGTAATTCAGACACTTCTGAGAGGCAAAAATTATGCTCTCTATCCCTCAGGCCCTGACTGAAAATTTGCCCTTCACTGCACAGCAGTGGTGTGTAACTTGCTATGTCTCAGAGACATTTGTGGTTTGGGGTTTTCAGCTCTAGATCTATCGATCACTCAGTAGTATTTACTGAGTGCCTACTGTGTGCAGGACATTATACTAAGTGGTTGGGAGCAGCACGGCATAGTGGATAAAGCATGGGGCCTGGGAGTCAGAAGGTCAGGGGTTCTAATCCCGGCTCTGCCACCTGTCAGATGGGTGACCTTGGGCAAGTCATTTCATTTCACTTCTTTTTTATTTTGTTAAAGAAATGTACATCCCCTTGATTCTATTTATTGCTATTGTTCTTGTCTGTCCGTCTCCCCCGATTAGACTGTAAGCCCGTCAAAGGGCAGGGACTGTATCTGTTACCGATTTGTACATTCCAAGAGCTTAGTAGAGTGCTCTGCACAGAGTAAGCGCTCAATAAATACTATTGAATAAATGAATTTCCTGAATTAGCACATCTGTAAAATGGGGATTCAGATTGTGAATCCCAATTGTGACAATGACTATGTCCATCCCAATTAGCTTATATCCACTCCAGCGCTTAGTACAGTAGGTACTGAACAAATAGCACAATTATTATTATCATTATTATTATTAATCACAGAATTAGAAGGCATGCTCTCTGTCCTCAAGGACTTTATAAGCTAGCAGATGGAGAACAATTTCTACTCGGTAGCTGTTTGGGTTTAAACATGGTTCTTTTCATCAAATCAAACTTTACTTCTAGGGAGTGCTAAAACCCTTACAGGTATCACTATCCTTCTTTTCCTAATAAATTAAGCAAAATATCAGTTCCTAGGGCAGGAATCCTTCACCCTGAGGGCAGTTAGTGCCACAGAGAGCTGATGATGATGAACATCATCATCATGGCACTTGTTAAGCACTTACTATGTGCCGAGCACTGTACTAAGTGTTAGGGTAAATGCATTCACAGAAAAGACACAGACCGTATCCCATATAGGCCTCCTAGTTTAAGTAAGAGAGAGAAAAGAAATTTATTCCCCATTCTACAGATGAGGAAACTGAGGTAAAGAGAAGTTTTAGTGACTTAATGTTGGTATTTGTTAAGCGTTTACTATGTGCGGAGCACTGTTCTAAGCATTGGGGGAGATACAGGGTAATCAGGTTGTCTCACATGAGGCTCACAGTTAACCCCCATTTTACAGATGAGGGAACTGAGGCCCAGAGAAGTGAAGTGACTCGCCCACAGTCACACAGCTGACAAGTGGCAGAGCCGGGAGTCGAACTCATGACCTCTGACTCCGAAGCCCAGTCTCTTTTCCACTGAGCCACGCTGACTTGCCCAAGGTCACACAGCAGGCAAGTTGCAGAGCCAACTCTGACTCCCGGGCCCAAGCTTCTTCCACTAGCAATCAATCAGTGATATTTATTGACCTCTTAATGCTACTAATAATAACTGTAGCATTTATCAAGCACTTTCTATGTACCAAGCGCTGTTCTATGCTGGGGAGATACAAGATAATCAGATCTATGTGGGGTTCCCAGTCTAAGTAGGAGGGAGAACAGGTTTAAAATCCCCGTTTTACAGATGAGGGTATAAAGAAGTGACTTGCCCCAGGTCACACAGCAGGCAAGTGACAGAGCAGGGATTAGAACCCAAGTCCTCTGACTCTCAGGGCCAGGCTCTTTCAGAGTGCTACACTGAGTGCTTGGGAAAGTATGATACAGTAGAGTTGGTAGACAAACTTACAGTCCATAAGCACCTCATAGTCTGGAGGGTAAGTCCTCTAGGACTAGCTGCCAGGAACATGGGTATGCACGGTCTCCATTCTCCCTACCTCCTCACCCCCAAAGTGACACCAAAGTGGAACCTTCTTGCACCATCCACCCTTAGAACCTACGGTGAGGGAGACTCCAAAGCCCTTAAAACTACTGCAATCAGCCCCTTGTGATCTACCAAACTCTAACCTCTCCCGCTACAAATTAAGCCCTTTCACTCTCATCCTGTCTTTGGAGGAAAGAGAAGAACAGCTGCTCCCTGTCAGTCTTATGGTAATCTCTCACACTCTTGAAGCTTGAAATTGAGTCCTACTTTTGTCTTCACTTTTTCTCAGTTAAAAACCAGTTCATTTAGTACCTTCTCATCAATAACTTTCCCCCGGAACTGTGTGGTAAATAACTACTGTATAATCCTATTCAGATCAGCAAAGGGAAAGAGTTTAAGAAATCTAAGATTAAATTGCATTTGAAAATAATTTTCTCCTAACATTACAAAATCCTACTTTCAAATGCTACTACATATTGCTTGCAAAGTGAAACGACGATTCCGAATTAAAGTTGTTATGGATTTTTAAAGGAGGGTCTTGTCTTGGCTGTGATGGCAAATACGCTTTTGAGGAGGTTGTCTCTGGGCTTTCAGTAGACCCATACTACAGCAAAAAGATATGAAATCAATCTGAGAAATGTGAAAGTTGTGAATGTCTCATGCCAATGTTCTTATGATTACATCTGTGTGACAATACTCTACTTTGCATGGACACGTACGTGACCACAGCATTTTGGGGGGGGTGTGGGGAGAGCTGTTCAGTTAGGTTAAGGTTCATTCTGAGGTCTCATTTCTTAGGCCTTATATGATATACTCTGTCTTTTGCGTAATGGAAAGTCTGGAATTAACCCAGCGTGTGGTCAAAAACAATTCAACTCTGCAGAAGTCGGTGATGCGTGCTCTGAGTTCATGCTTCTTGTAACGGACCTTTAGTCTCAGATATCAAGCAGTATCAACAACCTATCTTGTTACAGTGTCATTGCAAACATGTCATTCCCATTATTACAGATGTCAAAGAAAAGACAATAGGCTTGCTTTATTGCGAGTAAGAATGATAGGGGGAGATGAAACCTTTCAGAGCGCACTCCGCTAAAATGGGTGATTAAGAGACACTGTATCTCCGGTTTGAGGGAAAAAAAAGGACCTAAATTTACTGCATTTAATACTCAGTATAAATCAAAAAGCCTAAATGTGTTCTAAAATGAGCTAAAATGCTGCTTAACTGGTATTGTTAGAAAGTATGGAGTCATTTCTAATCTGAAAGGTTCACAGATGAGCACTTCTTATAAGCCCATATTTTAAAGTAATATTTCTTCCAGGAAGAAGACATTACCTTCAGCGCAGGATATATAATCCAGGGGTAAATGCATTTTAGGAAGTATCATCATAAAGATTAGGTAGGAACCTCAATCTAATCCACATTTATAATTTAGTGGCCACACACCAACTCCTTTGATAGCAAACTGGGTTTAGAAACTGGGCCTCAGACCCCTTACTGCCTGCCCTGGTGGGGCAGAAGTTTAGAAGGCAGCTATCCTGGCTGTTAGATCTTATTTGGTTAAAAAGGAGAGAGAAAACCACTGTGACTTTTATTTTTTAAGCTCTGCGGTGAGAGGAAATGAAGGTGGATAAATTAAATGAAGAACGGGAAGCGGCTCTCCTGTCATCTCGGTTAGGGAGAAATGACCAACTCCACGCTTCTCTACCTTAGGGTAATATAGCTACCTCGTGACAGCCAAGTTTTGTCCCTGAATTTGGAGTGGGCATAGAAAACCAATTTTCAGCTGCGAAACATGATTTGATTTGGGGACTGGCTCTTGATTAGTGATAGCCGGAGAAAGCTGTTTCCAGAGCATGAAATCAGGGATGTCATCCACTCCCAGAATAGCAGCAGGCTGACTCTACTTGTGCGTGCTGGGGCACAGCCATTGTGACCTTCCCAAGTGGAGACACTTCTTCCTGGAGCTTCCAATCTCTAATTTTTTTTTTAACATATTTAAGGGCTTACTATGTCCCAGGCACTACATTAAGTCCTGGGGTTGATACAAACTAATCAGGAAGGTCACAGGCCTTGTTCCATATGGAGCTCACAGTCTTAAACCATTTTACAGATGATGTAACTGAGGCACAGAGAAGTGAAGTAACTTGCCCAAGGTCACACAGCAGACAAGTGGCAGAGCCGATATTAGAACACAGGTTCTCTGACTCCCAGGTCCATTTTCTTTTTAACGGGCTGCACTGCTTCCCATTTATTTCATCGGACTATTGAACTTCCCTTTGGAGACTTTGGGCTAGAAAAGGGGAAGCAGAGGCCGAGAAACAGATCCAATGAGCATTTATAGCCCTGCTATTTCTTTTTGTTTTCTGTGCTTGAATTTGCCTTCTTTTTATTCCCCCAGGTCGGTAGGTTTTTTCAAATACAGCCTTTCAGTAGTAAGAGACCAAGGGTTGTCTATCCCTTTCTCTATTTGCAAAATAGCCCTTGGAGAAGCCAAGAAATGAATGTCAATTAATAGGAAAACTCTTCTAGTAATTTTAAAACACTCTCCACCAGTTTCCCAAGCTCTGTGTTGACCTTCTTTACACCCTACTAGTTAAACCCTCACAAATTAACCTGGTTGGTTCTCTAGATTCCACAATGGCTTAGGTCCCTAAAACAATCTCATAAGGGTTCACTACGTGTATTTGTTCCATAGTGGGTAAAATACTTTACTTTGATAAATTTTTGTACTTCATTGATGATTAGCAAATATTATTTATGCCTGCTGACTTAGCTGCCACTCTAAGGATAGTGCAAAATTTATTTGCATTGGTTAGCTCTGAAGGTTCCCTAACTTTCCCAAGTGGTCATATTTTAACTGAGCATATGGTGCATGCTCTGCTTTCCCACTAAATTCTTGTAACCGGGTCCATAAAATGCATAGTAGTTTGGTCAACCAAGGATTTTTACTGTTCATTATAAATGGTTGTTGTGACAATCAGTAAAATATGACACGCTACACACTATGTAGGATTTACATGGAACTTTACATTAGTAAAGGGTTTTTACAATCAGTTTCTCTGTAGAATCTATTTGATCTAACTCGCTTTGAGCATCTGTCCAGTAAAGTTAAGGGGGTGACGGGGAAACAGCTGAGTCAGTAAGAAACCAATTATTTCACTGTCGACCACCGTTGGCTTTCAATAGATTGATAGCAGCTGTTTAGTGGCGGCCAGGCAGAAAGTAGGGTGGAGCCAGCCACTTGTGATATCACTGATGAGAGACATGTTGAAAGTGGACTAGTAGGCTGATGTCTATTAGTGCACAGAATAATCAATGGCTACTGCAGACATCGAGGTTTCTGGCTATCCTTTGGACTACTTTCTATGAGGTCAAGCCTAAGTAACTATTCCCAAAATGTTTGATCTATGATGCTGAAATAATTTAGAAAGAAAAAAATCAAAACAGTGCAAAGTCTTCCTCTGTGTGTAAATACTTTTCTGTCTTCCCCATTAAAGAGTAAACTACTTAGAGTCCATGGTGGAGCTGGGATTAAGAGATAGTGTAGTTGCTTGTTTGCTTTCCAGCTGCTTGTTTCAACTTGATGGTTTTTATTCTGTAGGAGGAAAGAATCTAGCAAATAGATGTGAAGAAAAAGCTCCACCTTCCCATGTCCTTTTTGTTGATACTATTAATGATAATAATAATTGTGGTATTTGTTAGGTGCTTACTATATGCCAAGCCCTATATTTAAAGGCTAGGATAGAGAAAAGATAATCATGTCCCTCGGGGGGCTCACCATTTAAATAGGGAGCACAGGTACTGAATCTCCATTTTGCAGAGGGGAAAACCGAGGCACAGAGAAGTTAAGTGACTTGCCCAAGTTCACACAGCAGATAAAATGGCAGACCTGGAATTAGAACCCATGTCTTCCATACTTTTTCCACTCGGCCACACTGCTTTGATGCTTTTTGCTGTTTATCCCCAATCTCCACTTTCTTCCAGTTGTTCGCCTGATTGGACCATAAACTCTGCCTGGTTTCTTTGTGTCTATCTCTGATATGAATGATACCAAGAATCAGGGTGATTTTTTTTTATTGCTTTCAATCTCAGGATTTTTGCATTCTTAGAAATGAAGAAGCTCCTCCTGTGAATGAGCTCTGCTGGTTATTTCCCTACACTTTATTATTACTTGGGAGAGCTTTGAGGCAAACTTTTTTCCAAACAGAAGTTTTGTGCATATCATGCAATAATGTGAGATGTGTTTCCAGAAATGCCAAAAAAAGTGTTTCCTATAAGCGTATTCTCTTAGTTCTGAGGTGAAGTTGTGAACAATTTTTTAAATGTTCACATTTTACCACTGGCTTTTAAAAATGTTAGTTCTTACATATTGTCAGTGGCTTACATCATAAGCCAACTGGTTGGCATGGTTTACCCATACCCTAGAAAGAATCATGACATTCATTTTAAGTGTTGACAGAGAAAGAACTGTTAAATTTGTCAATCTGTACACTGTGCACTTTATCTGTTTTTATATGGATTCTAGATTGTCTGATGCTCATAGGAGTTTCCCCGACAATAAATATTCACTTTCTGAGTAAGATGCTTGTTCTACTAGTGATAGTCATTACCTGCAACTGTGTGAATGCAAAAGTGACCAAGGCTTGGTTTGGAGGGATTGATCTCACCTTTTCCATTACTTTCACGTACTCCAATACAAATTCCTACCCCTGCCTAGTACATGGGCGCTGAAAGGAACTACGTCCAACCTGACTATTCTTGACCTCACTGCTTAGAATAATGCTTGACACATAATAAAGGTTTAACAAATACCATAATTCTCATTATTAACTTCCTCCCTCTTTCCTCAGCTTCCCTTACTTTTCTGACCCCGAGTTATCAAACTCTCTCTGAAACTACTATCCCCTCATCTTCCTCTGTGCTCCTTCCAGACCTTCCCATTCATTTTCCTTCTCTATCCTGGGGCAGCTGGCCCTGAATCCAATTGGATCTCTTTGTGATCCCTGTCCTTTTGGCGGCCTCCCTCAGTGCAGGGGGCTCCGGGGCAGAAAGGAGATTGACCCATCCAATAATGAGAGGACAGGGTTGTGGGGTTCATGGACTGAACTTTGGGGATCTAAAAGATATATATTGGCAAGAGCTCTGAGAAGACCTTTCTTAGCCACATCTGCAGGGCGGAACCCCTCGTCTACTCATGCCTCCCTCCCAACTGGCAGTTAGTGAGGTGGGAGGATCTCGAGACAGAGGTCGGTGGAAAGGTTGTTCAACTGCTTTCTTTCCCGTATCATCAATATTTCTCTCCTTTCTGACTCGTTTCCCTCTTTTTTCACAATGGAAAACTTACCTTAAAACAGTAATCCGCATGTTTTGGTGGTATTTCCAGAGTACACCCAGTAGAATGTTGTTATAACATCCCCTCTTAGAACAGCCTAGAGTCAAACAGAGCCTGGGGCTGGAGAATTAGCCCAAGAATGCAAGCTGCTGCCTGAGAGCCCTTTCTTGAATGGTAATGGCAAGGACTTGATCCTACTATGTCCTGTTTATATTATGTGATTAATGCTGACTTAGACTGTACACTCCTAGGAAGCAGGGGCCCTTTCCGGTATACGCTCTAAAGCTCACCTATCTCAAAGTAGGTGCTCAATAAATATTTAACGAGGATTTTGGAGGCAAAGGATCACTTTAAGTCTTTTAACTCGAGCTATGTGCTGGATTTTCCACAATGCCTACAAGTTAGATGATAAGTTACGTGTTTGGGAAGGCATGTTAATTTTTAGTCTCCCAAGATCACCAGTACAGTGTGGCAATAGGAGAAATAGAGCACAATTTTCACAAGGAAAGGGTTAACGTATCATCCTAACTGCCAACTTTCTACCATCCAGTGTGATAGGCTCTAGAGAGAATCTAGCATATTAGTTATTAGCCAATAAGACCAGCTGTTACATTTCAAGCAACTAATGGATTTTAAAAACCTTTCCATATTATACAGACTAACTGTCCCCTCTGAAGTCAAGAGACTTTGTTAGGAAGCTTGGTAAAATCCCATCACTCTCACCCCATCCACAACACCAATGAAGTCTACAGGGATCGATGGTTATTTTTGTCTAAATGTTTCTGTTGATTCAGATATTTTTTTTTTGGCCAGGAATTCTTCAGTTTCCCCCTTGGAGATTGCAAGGTAGTTTAACAGCTGCACTCTGTGACTTGATGTCCTGACCCTTGGCCTTCTTGACTTCTTAAGGAATGCCTTGTGGTATTAAGCTCTAATTTGGCTAAGACAGTGAGCAGGTTGTTTATTTCACAGCTTGCTCCACTTCAGGAAGCTGAAGAGACTCTTATGTTAAATGACACTCATTTTGGAGGGATGGCTTTGTAACCATCTTCTTGCCCTTAGTTTCTTACATCTAGGCCAAAGGGCTAAATAAAGTCAGAGTGTAAACTAGAAATGAAACTTGTGAGATATGTAAATGCCAACTCTCTTCCTTCTCATTTTCTTATGAATATGATCAGCTTTTTTGAACAATATTATATTAACAAGTCTAACACTTACAAGGGCAGTACCCTGATTTTCCCTACGATTAATCTGAGATCTCACTGGCTCAAGGCCCTCAGGCAGCAATGTAAACATCACCCATGGCACAGTGTGACAACCAAGAACACAGAGTTTTCCACTGATTAGGATGAAGATTACATTCTGTGGTCAGGTACAGGGTTGTTTCCAGTTCCAGAAAATCTTCAAGTAAGAGGTAGAATCTCCAGACAGAATTGAGACCCGTGAGACCTTTCATAACTTTGTTCTACAGAAAGACCCAAGATTTCTCTCTCTCCAACGTAGGTAAGGATAGCACAATTTCCTCAGGGAGAGAAAGAGCTGACTCAGACCCCGTTACTTTTGAAATCTGCCTTTTCAGGAAGGTCAGTGATTCCAAACTAACACTCTAAACTAGAGTTTGTACACAGCCTCTTCCACAACTGATGAAGTCAGAGGCAATCTTGTGGGATTGCAGAGACAAATTCTTTGCTCACAGTAAGTGCTCAATAAATAAGATTGAATGAATGAATCCTTTTCAACAAGACAAGAGAGGTGATTTGCAAAACCAACATGGGATCTCACCCATCTACATTGTGTGCAATATTCATTCATTCAATTGTATTTATTGAGTGCTTACTCTGTGCAGAGCACTGTACTAAGCGCTTGGAAAGTAACTTGGCAACAGATAGAGACAATCCCTACCCAACAACGGGCTCACAGTCCAGAAGGGGAATGATAATGATGGTATTATTTAAGTGCTTACCAGGTGACAAGCACTGTTCTAAGCACTGGGCTAGAAACAAGGTTATCAGGTTGAACCACGTGGGGCTCACAGTCTTAGTCCCCAATATCCTACCCAGAGTCTTCCTGGATTGACCTTCTGATAATTAAGCACTCTCAGAAACTCTAGAGGAGGTCAGGTCACAGTGGGGTCCAATGGACTTGATCCTTACGGCACACTGGAAACAGGGGATTCAAGAGATGTATTGGTGTTCATCACTCAACAGAATTATTTACCTCTATCATGGAGACTTGAGCTCTGAAAAGTACTCGGGAAGTTTGCCTGGCCTTAAAAGATTACCAAAATTCCAAGACTATTCCCAAAAGATGGTTTGTCTCTACATATAAGTCAAAACTGCCAAGGCCAGTGATCAGAATGGTGAGCCAGGACTGTCCTCTGAAGAAGAATAATTATGGTAGTGGTTGAGTGCTTAGAGAAGCAGCGTGGCTCAGTGGAAAGAGCCTGGGCTGGGGAGTCAGAGGTCATGGGTTCAAATCCTGACTCTGCCCCTTGTCAGCTGTGTGACTGTGGGCAAGTCACTTCACTTCTCTGTGCCTCAGTTCCCTCATCTGTAAAATGGGGATGAAGACTGTGAGCCTCACGTGGGGCAACCTCATTCCCCTATATCTACCCCAGTGCTTAGAACAGTGCTCTGCACGTAGTAAGCGCTTAACAAATACCAACATTATTATTATCATTATTATCATTATTAGTCTGTGCCAAGCAGTGGACTAAGTGTTAGGGTAGTTCCAAGACAGTCAGGTTGGAAACAGTTCCACATTCTAAGGGGGAGGGATAACTGGTATTTTATCCCTTTTTTATAGATGAGGAAACTGAGGCACAGAGAAATTAAGTGACTTTCCCAAGGTCACATAGTAGGTAAGGATCAGAGCGAGGATTAGAATCCGGGTCTACTGACTCCAAGACTCTTAGGCCATGATACTTGCCTTGTTCAATCTATTCTTTGTTTCCATGCTCAAGGATGTGACAAGAAAGCTGGAGTTCTAATGCTCAGGGAAATTGTTTCGATTCAACGGGCTAGGAGCATCACCAAAAATGATTTAATCACTCATCCAGAGGCTCCTGTTAAATGAAGACTGCGCTTCAGATGGCCTAATACAAGAGGCATGAGAATGATTATGAACCACTTTTCAGAATCCTCAATGTGCTAGGGATTGATGTTAATCACAATCAGTGGTATTTATTGAGCACTAACTGTGTGCAGAGTTGGTAGACATGTTCCTTGCCCACAATGAGCTTATGGTCTAAAGGACGTTAGACTGAAGAAGCATCTAATAAGAATAATTGCAGGGCACCGTACTAGATGCTGGGCTGGATAAGAGCAAATTGGGTTGGACACAATCCCTGTTTCACTTGGGACTTGCAGTCTTCATCCCTATTTTACAGATGAGGTAACTGAGGCCCAGAGAAGTGAAGTGATTTGCCTAAGGTAACACAGCAGACAGGTAGTGGAGCAGGGATTAGAATCTGACACTTTCTGACTCCCAAGCCTGTGCTCTATCCACTACAACATGCTGCTTCTCCAACGGAGACACAAAACTGAAAGCTGTCACTGGATTCTGTGTTCCAGACAGAGTACCATCCAGTGACAAAGAAGTAGGAAACTGAATCCAGAGGGCTGGTGCAGTCTTTGGGATACTGTAAACTCCTTATGGGCAGGGAAGGTGTCTGCCAACTCCATTGTATTGTACTCTCCCCAGTGCTTACTACAGTGCTCTACACACGGGGAGCACTTAATAAATCCCATTGATTGATTGATTGATGGGGCACCTGCATGGCAAAATATTGTACTAAAGAGCATTTGGGGACTCCAGTCATCTTTATGGCAATGAGAACTAGGCTACCATGGATTCCACATCTGACTCCTACAAAGTCCCCTCTGTTCAGTCAGTCAGCCATTCAGTGAAATTTATTGGGCACTTACTGGGTGCAGAGCACCGGACTACGCGCTTGGGAGAGTGCAATATAACAATAAACACATTCCTTGTTCACAATGAGCTTACAGTCTAGAGAGGGAGACATATATTAATATATTCAATGTTTAACATTACCAAGCAGGTCCCAAAATGCAGTCTGCTCCCGACACTGAAGCAATGCAAGTTTCTTATCATTTCTGTGCTTCAGATTCCTCACCTGTGAAAGTGGGAGATATGTGCTCTCCCCACTTCTTCGACTGTGAGCTCCATCGGTCGATCAACCCGTGGAGGGCCAGATCTGTGTTCTATCCAATACCTTGCAACTGCCCCACTGCTTAGCACTGTGCTTTGGTACATATTTGTTTCTTGACTTATGCTATCTAGTCGTTCCCAACGAATAGCTACCCCATGGACACATCTCTTCCAGAACGCCCCACTTTCCACCTGCAATTGTCCTGAAGTGTATCCAGAGAATTTTCTCACTAAAAATACAGAAGCGGTTTACCGTTGCCTTCTTCCGTGCAGTAAATTTGAGTCTCCTCCCTCGAGTCTCTTCTATGCCCCTATTGCCCAGCACAGGTGAGTTTTGACTTGTTTCAGATTGCCTTTCACTCATCAGCCACTGCCCAAGCTAGGAATAGAATGGGTATGACTCTCCCTTCCGGAGCCATGACTGGTAGAGTACTGAAAACTCTCCAGGTGCAATCCTGAGAGGGGTTGGCACATATTAGGACTTTTAATAAATACCATGATTATTATTAATCGCTAATCACTATTGATAATGATAATAACCTTTTAAAGATACAATGAAACAAAACCTCAAATAATGTGACATAGCCGTGAACAGGTGGGAGGCAACAGCAGAAGAAAGACCAGCTTGACATTCAGTAATTAAAAATGGAGCGACTTTGAGTACAGATGATATGCTAAGCAGATTGTGACCTAGACGGGGAGAAACAAAAACAGTGCCAAGGACTCTAGGGAATAAATGCAACAGCATTCCAATAAGGGGCAAGCTTTATATTTATGGGCTATGAAAGGGATTATGGCCAAACTTTCACACTCCAAAGTGAATCTTATCATCAGTAATATCATCTTTGAATCTGAGAGACAGTTTATATACATATCATTCTGTGTGTATGCATGTGATATGGGCCCACTATTAGAAGCGTCACATTGAGAAGGAGAGTGGTCTAGTGGTTAGAGAATGGGCCTGGGAGTCAGAGGACCTGGGTTTTAATCCTGATTCCATGGCTTGTCTGCTGTGTGACTTTGGGCAAGTCACTTTAACTTCTCTACGCCTCAGTTCCATGCAAAATGGGGATTCGATCGGTCATTCGTATTTATTGTGCGCTTACTGCATACAGAGCTCTGTACTGAGTGTTTGGGAGAGTCCACGACAACAATATAACAAACAATATCTGTTCTCCCTCCTTCTTAGACTGTGAGCCCCATGAGGGACCTGATTATATGGTATCTACTCCAGTGATTAGTACAGTGCTTGATACAGAGTAAGCACTTACAAATACCACAATTAGTATTATTATTATACTGATTAGTGCATATTGCAAGATCTCCAACAGGTGCTTCTCCAAATGCTAGTTATTCATTTGGCTTGAATATTAGATCTCTCCCCTTGGGACAGAGTTCTAGATTTTACTGTCCAAACCCAACCAGTGAAAGTCTCATTGTTTCCCTTTGTGGTAGATTGTTGGTTGTGTAGTTTCCCAAAGAGCTCCTTAAGGGCAAGCATTATGTCTAGCGATTATATTGTTCTCCCCCAAGGATGTAGTACAGTGCTCTGAATACAGCAAGTGCTGGATAATAATCGTAATAATAATGTTGGTATTTGTTTAGCACTTACTATGTGCCAAGCACTATTCTGTGTTGGGGTAGATACAAGGTAATCAGGTTGTCCCACATGGGGCTCACCGTCTTCATCCCCATTTTACAGATGAGGTAACTGAGGCGCAGAGATGTTAAGTGACTTGCCCAAGGTCAGAGAGCTGACAAGTGGCAGAACTGGGATTAGAACCCATGACCTCTGACTCCCAAGCCCGGGCTGTTTCCAATGAGCCACACTGCTTCTCTTCATAAGCACTTGGTACAGTACTCTGCACACAGTAAATCTCAATAAATTTCATTGAGTAATACCACTGATTGGTTAATTGATTGACAAAAGAAGAAAAAGGCAAATCACTACATTCAAGATAATTTCATAAATTGGGTTCCTCAGATGTTCTCTCCTGCTTCTGTCACTTTGGGGTGAACATGTCCTTGAAATGTGGAATTGCCTGGACTTTAAAAGTGATGATGATGAAGGTGACTAAGATGTGTCCTTTCTTCATTTCTGCTCAAATTACCTCCAGAAAAGGGTAGTCTTGGGTTGAGAATTCTTGATAGGTCACTAGCCCTGATTAAGAGAATTCACGATCTCTAAACCCATGACTAATCGTGTCTGGAGGGGATTTAAGCAGAAATGAAGAAAGGACACATTTTAGTCCCTTTTAAATTCCAGGCAATTCCACATTTCAAAAAAATGATCACCCCAAAGTGAGGGAAGCAGAAATCAGGAGATTTGAGGAACCCAACTTAGTAAAGGATCTTGAATAAAGGACCTTGAATGTAGTGATTTGCTTTTTTCTTCTTTTGTTAATCAATCAATCAATTATTTATGGTATTTGTTAAGCACTTACTACATGTCAAGCACTGTTCTAAATGCTGGGGTGGATACAAGTTAATCAGGCCAGACAGAGTACCTGTTGCAAATGGGGTCAGAGTCAAGTAGGAGGGAACAGGTTTTTGAATCCCCATTTTGCAGTTCAGGAACCTGAGGCATAGAGAAGTTAAGTGATTTACCCACAGTCATACGGCAAGCATATGATGGAGTCAAGATTAGAATCCAGGTCCTCTGGCTCCCAGACTCATGCTTTACCCACAAGACCACACTGCTTCCCGTTCATTGAGCACTTCTTGTGTGCACAGCACCGTACTATACATTTGGGAAAGTACAATACAAAAGAGTTGGTAGATGTGGTCTTTGCCCACGAGGAACTTAGCGGATTTGTGCGGTCGCTGTCACTGGCATTTTTGGGTTTCCTCACCTATAGATTACTACCTTTTCAAATCTATAATCAGATATCATCTCTTTTATTCCTCCTTAATTTGCCACCAGTGTATATGATTTCTTTCTCGTCTTGTTGTATAAGACTTAACTTAGTGACACAGTGTCATTACATTTTGCTTTGGAGTCTACGGTTACACCACCGGACAACAGGGTACCAAAAGAAATCAGAAACCTCTTAGAGACCAAGGGGCTGAGAATGGAAACAGGTGATATGTCAGCTACGTAGATTATCACCAGAACCTTGACTGAGAAAAAAGATTCGGGACACAATAGCCGATGGTATGTGTGGAGGGAAAAAAAGGAGCCGAATTAGAATGGTAAAGCATTTCAGCACTGTCAAGAAAGTCACCACAACAATCATTCCCACTGCACTAAGCCCTTGAAAGCAGATGGTTGAGTGACAAAATAGGAAAATACCCACAATGATCAGAGAACATAATGTGAGAAATTATGTGTAGATATGGAGAAGGAGCGTGGCTCAGATTGGAGAAGGAGCGTGGCTCAGTGGAAAGAGCACGGGCTTTGGAGTCAGGGCTCATGAGTTCGAATCCCAGCTCTGCCACTTGTCGGCTGTGTGACTGTGGGCAAGTCACTTAACTTCTCTGTGCCTCAGTTCCCTCATCTGTAAAATGGGGATTAAGACTGTGAGTCCCTCGTGGGACAACCTGATTCCCCTATGTCTACCCCAGCGCTTAGAACAGTGCTCGGCACATAGTAAGCGCTTAACAAATACCAACATTATTATTATATGGACTTTTCAATAATGATAAGAATAATTATGGTATTTCAGTGTTTACTATGGGCCAAACGCTGTACTAAGTGCTGTGGTAGAGATAAGATAATCAGTCCAGACACAATCCCTGTCCCAATTGGGGATCACAGCATACGTAGGAGGGGGAATGGGTCCCACTAGACAAATGAAGAAACTGAGGCCCAGAGAAGTTAAGCGACTTGACCAAAGTCACACAGCAGGCAAGCCACCTAAACAGGATTGGAACAAAGGTTCTCTGTCTCCCAGGTCGGTGCTCTTTTCACTAAGCCAAAAACAAGAGCAGTCTAAGGTGTGAAAGAACCTATAAAGAAGAAATACTGAAACAGCCCCCAAGATGTTTGGGAAAACAAAGAATCAGATCATATCCGTCAGAGAACTTCAGGTTCAAGAGAATAGTTGGTCATTATCTTAAACCATGAAGATAATGGACATGAATTCACTTCTCAAAAATAGTTCTTACCTACCTAGTGTATAGAAGTTGGAAATCTTCTAATAAAAGAACAGGAAAATTTTTTTTTAAATCACTGGAAGCCATTAAGATTGAGCCAAAACTCTTTAGGTAGGTGATGAGCACACTCATACTTTAATATGTTCCCACTGACTAATACTCTAGCTAAACTCATAAAAGAGTGCCTCAATTGCATAATTAATATCCACTGTCATAACAGACATCAAGGAGATATTGGATAGGAGGAAATGGCCAAAAGATTGATTAAAATTGACTTTAACAGAGGAACTAAATGCCGTAAAATGATATCGCCACTGCATTAACCCCTTAATCACAGCTTCTGGGATTTCATGTGATATTACCCAACTTAGTCTCTATGTCCCCATTTTGTCTATCTCACCGATGACCACTTTCCCATATCCTCCCCCTAGTCTGGAACTCCCTTCCCCTTCATATACACCAGACCACCACTCTCTCCACCTTCAAATAATTATTAAGGGCACATCTCCTCCAAGAGGCTTGCCCTGATTAAGCCCTCTTTTCCGGGCTCCTCCTTCCTTCTGCGCCGTCTAGGCACTTGGAGAGAAGTAGCATGGCCCAGTGGCAAGAGCATGGGTTTGGGAGTCAGAAGACCTGGGTTCTAATCCCGGCTCTGCCACTTGTCTGCCATGTGACCTTGGGCAAGTCACTTAAGTTCTCTGTGCTTCAGTTACCTCATCTGTAAAATGGGGATTAAGACTGTGAGTCCCACGTGGGACAATCTGATTATATTGTATCTACCCCAGTGCTTATAACCGTGCTTGGCACATAGTAAGTGCTGAATGAATGCCATTATTATTATTATTTTCTCTGACCTTTGGATATTTGATATTCACCCCATCCCCAACCCTAAAGCACTTATTTACATAACTTTAAATTACATATTATGAATTAATTAATTTACACTAATGTATGTCTCTCCCTGTAGACTGCAAGCTTGCTATGGACAGGAATATGTCCACTAATTCTGTTGCATTACAATCTCCCAAGCACTTTGTGCAATGTTCTACACATAAGAAGTGTTCAATAAATCCCACTGATTGATGGATGGATTAATATTAAATACTAATGACTTTTGTGTTTGCAGGACCTCTGAATTGTCAGTAGAGATGCATAAAAATTTCCAAGTACTGAAATACTGATAATTCAACGTTTTTCTCTACATCAAAGTGAGATGGAATGAAAGGGGCCAGCCAAATAGTGATACGATGAAGGAAGGGAATACAGGATTGGATTTTCAACCTAATGTACATGTGCTTCTTTGATTTTTCAGAAAAAGTATTAAACTTTATCATGTACAGAAGTGGATGGCATGATTTGGGCCAGTCCTTCAGCTTATCGGCGTGCATCCCTGAGTGCAGGAATCTTGGTTCCTAAGGTTGAATGAACATCGAGGCTTGGGAGGGACAGGAAAACAGTCCTTGTCATTTAAGGAGATACATGATAGAATGAGAAGTAACCTTCTGTGACCTTCTGGAAGGTGGTTTGGTAGGCAAAGACCACCTGTGAACTTTGCAATGCGAGGTAAACCTGCCTGCCAACTTGCCAGTTGCATCCCTTGCCCAAGCAGCGACATAACTGGTAGGGATGAGAGAATGTGTCCTGTGGGCTCAGGATTTTATTTTTAATGGTGTTTGTTAAGTACCTACTATGTGCCAGAAACTGTACTAACCAATGGGATAAATACAAGCTAATCAATATGGACACAGCCCATACCCCACGTGGGGTCCACATTCTCAAACCCCATTTTACAGATGAGGTAACTGAGGGACACAGAAGTTAAGTGACTTGCCCAAGGTCACACAGCAGACAAGTGGTGGAGCCGGGATTAGAACCCAGGTTCTTCTGTCTACCAGGCCCACGCTCTATCCACTAGGCCATGCTGCTTCTCATGGACGTTAATCATTCTCTCCTGACAGATGAGCCATCCTTTCATCCACAGTTTCCAGGCAGTCATAGGAAAAGAAAAAAAAAAAGAATCGACGCTCCAAGTCAGCCTCAAACTCTGGATGAAAATTTCACCAGCTAACGTGACTACAACGGGGCGGTCCGTCGTATCGGTGCATCAGGTGTGACAGGCTGGCCTTGCAGAAGGGAGATTTAATCAATTAGGCACTCGGAACTTTGACAACTTCTGCAGGAAATAACTGGCCAAAACTAAGTGAATTAATTCGTTCTGCATTGAAAACCTGGCAAGAACCACCAGTTGATAAAAAACAGAGGGCTTGGATTGCTTAAGTGTTGCATTTGGCCTAGGTAATTACCGCTAAGATTACATCCAGTCAAAGAGCAACTCTGGCTTTGCTGAGAATCTTTGCAGAATGCAATGCCGCTGCCATCTGCTTTGCATGTGCTACAAAATAATGCCAGATTGGCAAGCGGAAATTCAATAGCGGGGAGTAAAGTAGAAGTTAATTGGAGAGATGAACGAGAGAAATCGGAGAGCGAGAAAGACTTTAGGTTGGGATTCAACCCTCGGAAAGTGATCAGAGGATGACCAGGTGTAAAGCTCTGGAATCCTATCGCAGAGCTGGAAAACACACCTGCTTGCACGTGTCAAGATTAGTAGGAAATAGGGCACTACTGCCCAGCGGGTGGAGGGTGGAGCATCTTTTCTTTTTTTTTTCCAGTATTTGTTAAGTGCTTACTACGTGGCAGGCACTGTTCTAAGTACTAGAGTAGATACAAGTTAATCAGGTTGGACACAGTCCCTGTCCCACCGTCTTAATCCCTGTTTTATAGATGAGGTAACTGAGGAACAGACTTGCTCAAGGTCACACAGTAGAAGAGAAGTGGCGGAGCCGGAATTAGAACCCAGGTCCTTCTGATTCCCAGGTCCTTGTCCTATCCACCAGGCCATTCTGCTTCATGACTGTGAGCTCGTCTCTAGACAGTGAATTTGTTTTGGACAGGGAATGCGTCTGTTCATTTTAAATACTGTACTCTCCCAAGCGCTTAGTCCAGTGCTTTGCACACAGTAAGTGCTCAATAAATACAACTGAATGAATGAATGCTTCTCTTATTGAGGATGGACAAAAACGGAGACGAAGAGCAACAAAACAAGAATGAAATGCAACAGTGGAAAGGGTGTACATCTCAATGCGAACACTGCGGCATCTCTGACCCAGCACAGTGAGGGACAAGTTCATGAAGGACAAGCAGTTTTCTAGGCCGCAAGGAAACTGGTGTTGGTTGGATGGCCCTTCTGAAGTTAACTGCTGCCCCTACTTCAGTTCTGGAAAAGCTCTATTGCCTATTTCCCTGGAAGGATGAAGGTCCTTCTTTAATTTGACCCTAAAAGACATCCTTCTCTTTGAGTGACTGTAGCTTCTTCAGTGACTTTGGGTGACCTTCTGTCAGTTCTTTGTCAGGCAGGTGCCTGGCCACGATTTCCCACTGACCTTAGGAAATGCAAAAATAATAATGATAATGATGGTATCTGTTAAGGGCTTACTCTGTACCGGGCACCGTACTAAGCGCTGGGGTGGATACAAACAAATCGAGCTGGACCCAGTCCCTGTTCCACGTGGGGCTCACGGTCTCAATCTCCATTTTACAGATGAGGTAACTGAGGTCCAGAGAGGTGAAGTGACTTGCCTAAGGTCCCATAGCAGACAAGTGGTGGTGCCGGGATTAGAACCCAGGTCCTTCGACTCCCAGGCCCGGGCTCTTTCCACTAGACCACACTGCTTCTCAATCCCAGGGTCCTTTCACTCAGGGAAGCTTTAATTCTACCTTCTTACCGGATCATTGTCATAATCTTTTAGTAGCACAGAGATCATTCTGAACAGAGAGTAAAAATGCCAATTTGCTCATGACACTTTTTCAGGTCCCAGAAGTGCTATTTCAAATCAGATTGGAATTCCCTTTTTAGTCTCTAATGTTACTTCCTAATGTTCCGCAGGCAATTATACCTCAAACTGTTTTTATTTCAAATGAAAATCCCTTGGGGACTGAAAATTGATTTTTACATCAGCATTTCCTATTAGTAGGATGGCCAAGAAGAGTAACATTTATTACATGTACAGTGTCATTTCTAATTATAGATCAATTAAATTCAGGCGGCCACTGGCTTTAGCCAGAAGTCTGAGAAGCAGTGTGGCCTAGTGGAAAGAGTAAAGGCCGGCGAGTCAGGAGTCCTGATTTCTAATCCTGACTCTGCCACTTGCATACTGTGTTACCTTGAGCAAGGCACTTCTCCTCTCTCTGCCTTACTTGCTTTATCTGTAAAATGGAGATTAAATATTTGTCCTCCATACCCCTTAGGCTGTGAGTCACGTAGGAGAGAGACCGTCCAACTTGATTTTCTTGTAATAATAATGATAATAGTGGTATTTGTTAAGCTCTTACTAAGTGCCAGGCACTGTACTAGATGAGGGGATGGCCACGAGCAAACTGGGTTGATCTTTTATCTACCCCAACACTTAGTAGAATTACTGGGCACATATAGTATGTACTGAATGAATACCATTATTATTATTAATATTTAATAATGTTGGTATTTGCTAAGCGCTTACTATGTGCCGAGCACTGTTCTAAGCGCTGGGGTAGACACAGGGGAATCGGGTTGTCCCACGTGAGGTCACAGACTTAATCCGCATTTTACAGATGAGGTAACTGAGGCACCGAGAAGTGAAGTGACTTGCCCAAAAGTCACACAGCTGACGAGTGGGCGAGCCGGGATTCGAACCCATGACCTCTGACTCCAAAGCCCGTGCTCTTTCCACTGAGCCACGCCGCTTCTCAATTTGAGCGGGAAAGCGAATATAAGGGCAGGAGACACCTCCCACACTGTTTTCAGGGCAGTATATATAATGCTTGTTCCCGGTGAACAGGGCATTGATGAGGAGGACTTGAAGGTGCTTCTGTGTTTGGGCAGCCAAACTACTGCCAACCTAAAAGGGGTTCAGATGCCTTTTTTTGTAATTGAGCCAACAAGGTCTCAGGGGTGAAGCACCATTAGAGTTGGCCCAGAAATCTTGAGCCCCAAGGTAGCTACGTCAGTTGTCCTGGAATCTGGAGATTACTGGGGATTAGGTAGCCTTGGGGGTCGTGAACCAAGCTGCTAGTGCAGCACAACCTAGTGGCTAGAGCCCTGGGAGTCAGAAGGATGTGAGTTCGAATCCCGCCTCAGCCACCCGTCTGCTGTGCGATCTTGGGAAAGTCACTTCACTTCCCTGAGGCTCAGTTCCATCATCTGTAAAATGGGATTAAGCCTGTGAGGTCCATGAGGGACAGGGGCTGTTTCTAAATTGATTAGCTTGTATCTACCCTAGCACGTAGAACAGTGCTTGACGTAGAGTGAGTGCTTAACAATTATTACTATTATTATTATCATTCATCAGGCTACGGAGGGAGGGGAGATCATGAGAAGCAGCATGGCGTAGTGGATAGAGCAAGGACTGGGAGTCGGAAAGTCTTGGGTTCTAATCCTGGCTCCCCCACTTGTCTGCTGGGTGACTCGGGGCAAGACACTTTACTTCTCTGTGCCTCAGTTATCTCATCTGTAAAATGGGGGTTGAGACTGTGAGCCCCACACGGGACAGTTACTGGGTCCAACTCGACTGGCTGATACCCACCACGGCACTTGATACAGTGTCGGGCAACTAGATAGCGCTTAACAAATACCATCATCTTCATCATCATCCTGATTAGCCTCAGGCCAGGCTGGATCCCAATTCCGGGCCCCAAGCGGGTGGAATCGGCTCAATCCACCCCACTGCTACTAAGGCAACTTCCTGGGTGGGTCTGGGAGTCCGGGCCAGTACAGCAAGAGTCCTCAGCCCGGAACAGCGGCATATGTGCCGGCTTTGGCAGGACAATTCGGGGAAGAAGCCTTGAGCCCTGAGAGAATGGCACCTAATGTGAACAGAAGAACTCAGGTACTTGACAAGTTTCTTCTGAGACTGCCTCTCTGCAGACGGTTTTTACTTAAAAATTCAACCTCATCAATATTTTAAGCTCCCTGCCTCTTCTGTAAAGAAAAGACCAGCTCACCTACAGGGATGCACTTGTTTAATTTTTCCGGGAGAGGATGAAGCACATGCGTGTCGGCCGGAGGCCAAAGGGATTGCACCCGGATCTGTACCTTTTGGGCACTTGGCATTCACCCCACCCTCACCCTGCAGAACTCATGTATATAGCTGTGATTTATCTGTTATTATTAATGTCTATCTCCCTCTCTAGGCTGTAAGCTTGTTGTGGGCTGGGTATGTGTCTACCAACTCTATTGTACGGTTCTCTCGGAAGCAGCGCAATGCTCCGCAAGCAGTAACAGATCAATAGATACCATTGATAGAGTGACGGATAGATTGATTTGCAACTCGGCCTGCCCATTCTCATAAAAGACAGTGGGAGGGCTTCAAATCTTTAGTGCCTCTATCCATTTATATTCAGACACCTTTGGAGTTAAGTGAGTGCATTAGGATAGTTTTCAGGAATTTTTTAGACACAGATTCAACTACCTTAGGTTGAGCTGAACCACTTAAAATCCGATGCCAGCGAATGCTGATTTCTCTGCCTCCTGTCAGTATTTGCCAAAGAGCAACGAACCGTGGTCTAGGCACACATCACCTACTGCTGCCACTGGATGACCATCTCCCTTCCCCACGTTTCTTCATTAGAAATTGAGCATTCGTCAGCCCCCCGCACGTTCGCCTCAGTTCCAGAACGCTTTCTCCTGGCAGGATTTACTCCGTTCACACATTTTGATGGCAGATACAACCCCACAAAACATAAGAAATGTGCCGCCTTTGTCAGAAAACTCCATCCCCCAGTGTTTAATCCTAAAATCTACTTGTTTATATCCAATCATGATTTTGTCATTTTTACATTTGTTAAGGGAAGGAAATAGAGTTAGAAGGTTATGAGGGGTTTTAGGTTAACTCTTGAACTATCAAAGTCCTGTGGCCTATTCTTCATCAGTTTTACATAGGCCGTTTCAGGAAGCTGGACTTACTGGTTAGGAAGAGATGGAATTATTCTGACATATTTAGCCAATACCCCTAATTTCTCACCTATTCTTATCCCACCTTCAAAAGATGCACAATCAGTGGTATGTGTTCAAGGCTTACTCTGTGCAAAGCACTGTGCTAAGGGCATGATTGAGTACGACAGAGTAAGTAGACACGATCCCTGGTCTTGAGGAACTTGCTTTCAAGGGCCTTATGTTTAACAAAAATTGTTCTGGTTAGTCCATTTTCACACAAGAAGAAAATGGAAGAGAAAAACTAATGGAGGGGAAGGAAATACTGGAGGAAAGAGTGGTGGAGGGGTAGGGAGAAGCCCAAGAGGGGAAGAGAGAAAAAGCCAATACACTTTCATTCAAGTAAGCCAGATTTATGTTTTGATTTTACTCCTTGGAGCAGTGTGCCTAGTAAATGTTGAAAATGGATTCTTAACTAGTTTTTGAATTTTAGCACTCTGCTGGAAAGCAACATGCTACTTGTAAAAGCAGGTGGCAGTCCTGCTAGTGCCTTTTCTAGTATTCAGGCTCTTATTTTTGGAAATCCACAGGCAACATTATGGGTAACGTAATGATTCACGGAGGTGAAAAGGGGAAACTCAACTACAGATGCAGCTCTGGGTTAAAACCTTAAAAGCTTGGGTTTTGAGGGTGTTCGAGTTGGTGCAACAGCCCTTCTGAATAAGCCTTCGTGGATTTACAAAGGGGAAATTTTTTCTTATATTTCAGAATTCTTCCCCTGCACCAACTTGTACAATCTCTGTGGGCGGGGAAGGTGTCATTTATTCATTTTGTATTTCCCGAGCCCCAAGAACAGTGCACTCTCAAAATGGCCACTCAACAGATGATACTAGGACCCCTACTCTACTAGTATTAGTATCTATTAAGCACTTACTGGGGGCAGGACACTGTGCTAAGCGCAGGGACGGAATACACAAGTGGGGCTTGGACCCAGTCTCTGTCCCTCGAGGGGCTGGCTCAAAGTCGAAATTCATGTACACACAACTGTTCCCTCTCCGACAGAAATTGGATCAGATTCTTGGAAAACCTTCTCTTTTGTCATTCCCTGCTAGCCAGACTACCAGCTCTCCAGATCTGAATAAGACAGTGAAACCGAGACTCATTTTTCATCTTTAAAGGGATCTGCTTATAGCACACGAGTCCGATTTAGACCAGGACTACCAGGCTCTGACTACGGTCACTATCGCGTGGGTTCCATGCCAGTATTTGGTTACTGCCTTCTGACTCCTGCTCCGGCACAATTCAGAGAGACTAAGCTTCCCAGTTTCCCACTGCTCTCTTGTGAGACACATTCAACTCTCAGATACTCCTAAAAACTCCAGGGATGAAGCCTGCCGGAAGTGATTCACGGGCACCTCCCAACGCAAGGGCCTGGTGCCATAAGATCTCTGTGCCTTCAGTTCAGCCCTTCTGCCATTTTGAGACCGGAGGTAAAAACGGCTCAAGATTTCGGGCTCAATATTTTGACCTCAAGATTCCGCCTGCTGCCCATGTCTGGAATTCTGTCCCCCAGTGCGTGCTAGCAGGATCAATGGCAATGACATCTTAGCATTTTTTTAATCAATGGAATTCAAATTATTAACATAGTTATGAAGATGACACCAAGCCTGCAGCAGACGGTAGTGATTTAAAATTACAACATAATCCCTCATTTATGAGCCAGAAACCTGTTCTATTCAGATTTCTCTAAAGACCGTGGTGGAGGGTGAATTGGTATATGGAGATACTTGCGTGAGCTACCTGGGTAAGGATGCATACTGTCTTTCCATTCCCTCAAATCGGAGGTTGCATGAACTCCCATCTGGGCCTTTTCCAGGCACCTGTGGAGAGAAAAGTAATTAGAGATGAAGATCAATTAGACACACTGGTTACTGACAATGAATCTCAAAATTATAATCAGTGCACAAATGATGTTGCTGCGTGCCAAAAATCAACCAAGGAAAAGCAGGGACTTAAAATTACCACAGGATTTGACAATAAACCCACAAATATGGCATTTATCAACACTCTCCCTTCTATCCAGAAAGGGTCAGTGTAAAACAACATTCTCCCATCAATCAAGCCATCTCTGTTCTGTCCATTAAACATGTCATTAAAATTCAGCTCCTCCATGGATCTTTCCCTTCCTAAAGAGACTTTGTTCTTAAGGCACTGCAAACCACCACAAACCCTACCTGTCCTTCATTACTTCAGGGCATTTGCATATAAGTGTGCTTTGTGTGGCTAATTACACTTAAGTGTTTATGCAAGCACATGTGTTGGGTCTATTTTTCCCTATATAAATTCCTTGGAAACAGAAATTGCACCTTCTCACTATATAAATTGTACACTGCCTCATGTCTTGGCCACAGTTGAGGCTCAATTAATGTCATGAATGAAAAGGGCAGAGTGATTTTTCAGTTGCTCTGCTCGGCAATACCTCAGTGCTTCTTTCCCACATCCTTCCTCTAGCCTGGAACTCCCTCCCCCTCCATATATGCTAGACCACCACTCTCTCCACCTTTAAAGCATTGTTATGGTTATATCTCCTCCAAGATGCCTTCCTGCTTTAAGTCCTCTTCTCCCCAGCTCCCTTTCATTCATTCATTTAATCATATTTACTGAGTGCTTACTGCGCAGACTAAGCACTTGGGAGAGTACAACATAACAATAAACAGACACATTCCCTGCCCCAAAATGCTTACAGTATAGTAGGGGTGGGGGGAGACAGTCATATAAATAAATTACATATATGTACATATGTGCTGTGGGGCTAGGAGGGGGGATGAAAGTCAGAGTGATGTACAAGGGAGTGGGAGAAGACAAAAGAAGGGCTTAGTCAAGGAAGGCCTCTTGGAGGGGATGTGCCTTCAATAATAATAATAATAATTTTGGTATTTGTTAAGTGCTTACTATGTGCGGAGCATTCATTCATTCATTCAATAGTATTTATTGAGCGCTTACTATGTGCAGAGCACTGTACTAAGCGCTTGGGATGAACAAGTTGGCAACAGATAGAGACAGTCCCTGCCGTTTGACGGGCTTACAGTCTAATCGGGGGAGACGGACAGACGAGAACGATGGCGATAAATAGAGTCGAGGGGAAGAACATCTCGTAAAAACAATGGCGACTAAATAGAATCGAGGCGATGTACAATTCATTAACAAAATAAATAGGGTAACGAAAATATATACAGTTGAGCGGACGAGTACAGTGCTGTGGGGATGGGAAGGGAGAGGTGGAGGAGCGGAGGGAAAAGGGGAAAAAGAGGGTTTAGCTGCGGAGAGGTAAAGGGGGGGTGGCAGAGGGAGTAGAGGGAGAAGAGGAGCTCAGTCTGGGAAGGCCTCTTGGAGGAGGTGAGTTTTAAGTAGGGTTTTGAAGAGGGGAAGAGAATCAGTTTGGCGGAGGTGAGGAGGGAGGGCGTTCCGGGACCGCGGGAGGACGCGGCCCGGGGGTCGACGGCGGGACGGGCGAGACCGAGGGACGGGGAGGAGGTGGGCGGCGGAGGAGCGGAGCGTGCGGGGTGGGCGGTAGAAAGAGAGAAGGGAGGAGAGGTAGGAAGGGGCAAGGTGATGTAGAGCCTCGAAGCCTAGAGTGAGGAGTTTTTGTTTGGAGCGGAGGATGATAGGCAACCACTGGAGTTGTTTAAGAAGGGGACTGACATGCCCAGATCGTTTCTGCAGGAGGATGAGCCGGGCAGCGGAGTGAAGAATAGACCGGAGCGGGGCGAGAGAGGAGGAAGGGAGGTCAGAGAGAAGGCTGACACAGTAGTCTAGCCGGGATATAACGAGAGCCCGTAGCGGTAAGGTAGCCGTCTGGGTGGAGAGGAAAGGGCGGATCTTGGCAATATCGTAGAGGTGAAACCGGCAGGTCTCGGTAACGGATAGGACGCGTGGGGTGAACGAGAGAGACGAGTCAAGGATGACACCGAGATCGCGGGCCCGAGAGACAGGAAGGATGGTCGTGCCATCCACGGTGATAGAGAAGTCTGGGAGAGGACCGGGTTCGGGAGGGAAGATGAGGAGCTCAATCTTGCTCATGTCGAGTTTTAGGTGGCGGGCAGACATCCAGGTGGAGACGTCCCGGAGGCGGGAGGAGATGCGAGCCCGAAGGGAGGGGGAGAGGACAGGGGCGGAGATGTAGATCTGCGTGTCATCTGCGTAGAGATGGTAGTCAAAGCCGTGAGAGCGGATGAGTTCACCGAGGGAGCGAGTGTAAATGGAGAACGGAAGAGGGCCAAGAACTGACCCTTGAGGAACTCCAACAGTTAAAGGATGGGAGGGGGAGGAGGCTCCAGCGAAGGAGACCGAGAATGATCGGCCAGAGAGGTAAGAGGAGAACCAGGAGAGGACAGAGTCCGTGAAGCCAAGGTGAGATAAGGTATGGAGGAGGAGGGGATGGTCGACAGTGTCAAAGGCAGCAGAGCACTGTTCTAAGCACTGGGGTAGATACAGGGTAATCAGGTTGTCCCATGTGAGGCTCACAGTCTTAATCCCCATTTTACAGATGAGGTAACTGAGGCACAGAGAAGTTAAGTGACTTGCCCACAGTCACACAGCTGACAGGTTGGCATTTGTTAACCGCTTACTATGTGCAGAGCACTGTTCTAAGCACTGGGGTAGATAGATACAGGGTAATCAGGTTGTCCCACGTGAGGCTCACAGTCTTCATCCCCATTTTACAGATGAGGTAACTGAGGCACAGAGAAGTGAAGTGACTTGCCCACAGTCACACAGCTGACAAGTGGCAGAGCTGGGAGTCGATCCCATGACCTCTGACTCCCAAGCCCGGGCTCTTTCCATTGAGCCACGCTGCTTCAATAACGCTTTGAAGCCGGGGAGAGAGGGCTGTCGGATATGAGGAAGGAGGCGTTCCAGGCTGGAGGCAGGAGGTGGAGGCAGGAGGTGGACGAAAGGTCGGCGGCAGGATAGACAAGATTGAGAGGAGGTTAGAATTAGAGGAGCAAAGTTTGTGGGCTGGATTGTAGTACGAGAATAGCGAGGTGAGGGAGGAGTGGGAAAGGTGATATAGTGATATAATGATATAGTGCTTTGGTAGAGAAGCGTTTAGAACAGTGCTTAGAACAGTGCTCGGCACATAGTAAGCGCTTAACAAATACCAACATTATCATTATTATTATTATTAAAGCCAAAGGTGAGGAGTGTTTGATGCAGAGGTAGATGGGCAACCCCTGGAGGTTCTTGAGGAGTGGGGAGACATGGCCTGAACATTTCTGTAGAAAAACGATATGGGCAGCAGGGTAAAGTATGGACTGGATTGAGGAGCGACAGGAGTCGAGGAATTCAGCAAGGAGCCGGTACAGTAATTAAGGTGGGATAAGAAAAGTGATTGGATTAAAATGGTAGCAGTGATTAAGCCCTCTCCTCCCTGGCTCCCTCTCCCTTCTGCATCATCTATGAACTTGGATTTATGACCTTTGGGCATTAGATGTTTACCCCACTCTCAACCCCACAGCACTTACGTACATATCTATAAATCATTATTTAGATTAACGTCCGTCTCCTCCTCTAGACTGCAAGTTCGATGTGGGCAGGGAACTTGTCTGTGGGAAGCAGTGTCACCTAGGGGAAACAGCACGGGCTTGGGAGTCGGAGGACATGGGTTCTAAACCCGGCTCACTACATGTCTGCTGCGTGACCTTGGCCAAGTCACTACACTTCTGTGGGCCTCAATTGCTTCATGTGTAAAATGGGGATTAAGACTTTGAGCCCCATATGGGACAAGGACTGTGTCCAGTCTGATTACTTTTCATTCATTCATTCATTCATTCATTCATATTTATTGAGCGCTTTCTGAGTGCAAAGCACTGTATCAAGTGCTTGGGAGAGTACAATATAACAGCAAACAGACTCCTGTCCACAACAAACTCACAGTCTAGAAGGGGAGACGGGCTATTAATATAAATAAACAGATAAATAAATTACAGATATATACGTAGATATATACAGTCTAGAGGGGGAGACAGACATTATATAAACAGATTAAATAAATAATAATAATAATAATAATGTTGGTATTTGTTAAGCGCTTACTATGTGCAGAGCACTGTTCTAAGCGCTGGGGTAGACACAGGTGAATCAGGTTGTCCCACGTGGGGCTCCCAGTCTTAATCCCCATTTTACAGATGAGGTAACTGAGGCACAGAGAAGTTAAGTGACTTGCTCACAGTCACACAGCTGACAAGTGGCGGAGCCGGGAGTCGAACTCATGACCTCTGATTCCGAAGCCCGGGCTCTTTTCCACTGAGCCACGCTGCTTCCCGTGGATATGTGGATACAGATGTGTATATATCTGTAAATAAAATACAGATATATACATAGATATATACACATGTGTTGTGGGGATGGGAGGATGAAAGAGGCAGCAAGTAAGTGCAGCCGAGAAGAGAGTGGGAGAAGAGGAGAGGAGGGCTTACTCAGTTAAGGCTTCTTGGAGGGGATGTGCCTTCAGTAAGGTTTTGAAGTGAGGGAGAGCAATTATCTGCCTGATATGAGGAGGGAGGACAGACTTCTTAAGCACTTACTGGGAGGGAGGGCTTACTTTTTAAGCACTTACTATATGTCAAGTACTGTTCTAAGCACTGACGTAGATAAAAGTTAATCAGATTGGATCCAGTCCCTGTCCCACATGAAGCTCACACTCTTACTCTTCATTTTACAGATGAGGTAACTGAGGTTCAGGGAAGTGAAGTGACTTGTCCAAGGTCACCCAGCATAGACATGGCAGAGCCAGGATTAGAACCCACGCCCCTCTGACTCCCAGGCCCTTGCTCTATCCACTAAGCCACATGGCTTCCCACACCACCAGCCACGTTGGTATACATGTACCTTGCTATTTGATCACCTAACTATATTAATAATAATGGTATTTGGTAAGTGCTTACTATGTACCAAGCACTGTTCTAAGCGCTGAATAATAATGATGGTATTTGGTAAGCGCTTACTATGTGTCAAGCACTGATCTAAGCGCTGGGGGAGATACAAGGTAATCAGGTTGTCCCACGTGGGGCTCACAGTCTTAACCCCTATTTTACAGATGAGGGAACTGAGGCACAGAGAAGCGAAGTGATTTACCCAAAATCACACAGCTGACAAGTGGAGGAGCTTGGATTAGAACCCATGTCCTCTGACTCCCAAGCCCGGGCCCTTTCCACTAAGCCACGCTAATAATAATAATAATGTTGGTATTTATTAAGCGCTTACTATGTGCAGAGCACTGTTCTAAGCGCTGGGATATACAGGATCATCAGGTTGTCCCATATTAGGCTCACAGTCTTAATCCCCATTGTACAGATGAGGTAACTGAGGCCCAGAGAAGTGAAGTGACTAGCTCACAGTCACACAGCTGACAAGTGGCAGAGCCGGGATTCCAACTCATGACCTCTGACTCCCAAGCCTGTGCTCTTTCCACTGAGCCACGCAGCACTATTGAGTGCTTATCACTGTTTCTTAATATATTCATACTGTTATGGTCATCTTTTTTGGAACCGGGAGCCCAGTAACAGCCTTTTCATGATCTTCAATGGAAAACCGTACTTTGTTTAGCACTCTCTTGCTGAACTTCTTATTTTCTTGGAACTAATTAAGAAAGCAGTACACACAGGGCGATTTCCCTATCACACATCTTGACGACTCATTTAGCTAGGGCAATTGGTGGCCAGGGCTGGTCATCAATAAAAAAGGGTTTTCACCTCAGGGATCAGGGATTGTCCTGGGAGGCTGGTGTCTCGGCAGGCTAACCATTCAGACCGGTGACAGACGACCGTGGCAAATTCTGAAAGCCTTTCGTGTCGGCGTGTGCACACGGCCATACGTTTAATCTGTCCTTCGCATTCAAAGACGATGCTACTGAGCTACCGAGGGTGAGATCGCATCTTTGCGGGTGATCGGGGCTGAGAAGAAACTCGGTGTGAGGGAGGATTCATTCCAAACCGTGCACATGTGAAGTGTGCTTCGAGCAGTGTCTATCTCCTTTTGGAATCTGCCCTAGCATCCCAATTTTCCCAAACCTCTGCTCATGGAGAGCAACCCTTCTTCGGATGGCCGAAGTCAGTAATAATAATAATGTTGGTATTTGTTAAGCGCTCACTACGTGCAGAGCACTGTTCTAAATGCCGGGGGAGATACAGGGTAATCAGGTTGTCTCACGTGAGGCTCACAGTTAATCCCCATTTTACAGAGGAGGGAACTGAGGCACAGAGAAGTTAAGTGACTTGCCCACAGTCACACAGCTGACAAGTGGCGGAGTCGGGAATCGAACTCATGACCTCTGACTCCGAAGCCCAGGCTCTTTTCCACTGAGCCACGCCGCGGTCTGTTGGATACAGACTGGACTGGAAGCTACTGGAGGGCAGGGATCACATCTACCGACTCTAAAGGCTCAGTGGAAAGAGCCTGGGCTTCGGAGTCAGAGGTCATGGGTTCGACTCCCGGCTCTGTCACTTGTCAGCTCACTTCTCTGGGCCTCCGTTACCTCATCTGTAAAATGGGGATTAACTGTGAGCCTCATGTGGGACAACCTGATGACCCTGTATCTCCCCCAGCGCTTAGAACAGTGCTCTGCACATAGTGAGCGCTTAACAAATACCAACATTATTACTCCCCCAAGCGCTTAGTACACTGCCCTGCACATAGTAAGTGCTCAAAAAATACCACCGGTTGTTTGCACTGGTCTTTATTAATGGCAATAATAAAATAATGATAATTCTGGTATTTGTTAGGTGCTATGTACCGAGCGCTGGGGTAGATACAAGATAATCAGATCAGATATGGTCCCTTTCCCCCATGGGGCTCACAGTCTAAGCGGGAGGAAGAACAGGTATTGAATCCCCATTACACAGATAAGGAAATGGAGGCGCAGAAAAGTTAAGCCACTTGCCCAAAAAGACACGGAGCAGGCAACAGCAAACAAATATTGACAGTATTTGTTCTCATCTCCCTCTCTGGGCATGCCACATTTCGGTTCATCCTCCAGAAGCGGGCTGGCTATCTACTTCTTAATCTGTGGTTGAGGGGTGCAGTGACTGGGAGGTGGAATTTAGAGAGACTGCATTCCGTTCTGGGTTTCCAGTGAAAACATTTGGCTCTGCTACATCTCCTTGGCCTCAGCTGTTGCATAACCCACGTTTCCTCTGGGTCGGTTGCCAGTCTGGCCCCGGGCTGGCCCTTTGCTGTGATTCTCGATCATTAATCACCTTGCCCCCTCCTACCCTACCTCGTTGCTTTCCTACCACAGCCCAACCCCACACTTGGCTCCTCTACCTCATTTATCTCGCCACTGACCTCTCACCTCTGTCCTGCCTCCAGCCTGGAACAACCTCCCTCTTCACATCCGGCACTCTCCCCACCTTCAAAGCCTCAGTGAAGGCGCATCTCCTCCAAAGGCCGTCCATTTGTATATGTTTTTATCAACCTATTAACTTTGTTAATGAGATGTCCATCCCCTTGATTCTATTTATTGCTATTGTTTTTGTCCGGCTCCCCCGATTAGACCCTAAGCCCGTCAAAGGGCAGGGATTGTCTCTATCTGTTGCCGAATTGTACATTCCAAACGCTTAGTACGGTGCTCTGCACATAGTAAGCGCTCAATAAATACTATTGAGTGAATGAATGACTGAGCCCTCTTTCCTCTTCTCCGGCTCCCTTCTGCGTCACCCTTGTTCTTGCATTTGCACCTTTTATTCACCCCTCCCTCGGCCCCACAGCACTTACGTACATATTTGCAATTAATTTATTTACATTAATGTCCGTCTCGCCCTCTAGACCGTGAGCTTGTTGCGGGCAGGGAACGCGTCTACCAACTCCGCTACATTGTACCTTCCCAAGGACTGCGGATAGTGCTCTGCACACGATGAGCACTCGGTGGGAGAAACAGCATGGCTTAGTGACGAGAGCACGGGCTTCGGCATCAGAGGACGTGGGTTCTAATCCCGACTCCCCGACTTGTCTGCTGTGTGACCTTGGGCAAGTTGCTTATCTTCTCTGTGCCTCAGTTAACCTCATCTGTAAAATGGGGATTAAGACTGTGAGCCCCATGTGGGACAACCTGATTACTCTGTATCTACCCCAGCACTTAGAAGAGTGCTAGGCACATAGTAAGTGTTTAATAAATCTCATCGCTATTATTATTACTATTAATGAATATGATTGATTAATTGATTGATCTATCTGCCTTGTTTCTATGTCTCTGGAGAGTTGGTGCCAGGCAAGGCCAGCTTCAGATGCCTAGCCACCTTGAAGTGGGGAATAATAATAATAATCATAATAATAATTATGGTATTTGTTAAGCACTTACTGTGCCAGGCACTGTACTAAGCGATGGGGTGGGTACAAGCAAATCGGGTCGGATACAGTCCCTGTCCCACATGGGGCTCACAGTCTCAATCCCCATTTTACAGATGAGGTAACTGAGGCCCAGAGAAGTGAAGTGACTTGCCCAAGGTCACACAGGAGACAAGTGGCAGAACCCAGGTTCTTCTGACTCCCAGGTCCATGCTCTATCCACTAAGCCACACTGCTTCTGGGAAATAGTCATTGCCCTCTCTAATTCCATCTAGTCCTTTCCCCGATTAAGTCCTCATTTCCCTTACTTTCTCTCCCTTCTGTTTCACTTGTGCACTTTGTTCTTAATATAATAACAATTATAACAATTATGGTACTCATTAAGCACTTACTTTGTGCCAAGCACAGTTCTAAACGTTGGGGTAGGTACAAATTAATCAGGCTGGATGCAGTCCCTGTCCCATATGGGGCTCACACTCTTAATCCCCATTTTACAGATGAGGTAACTGAGGCACAAAAAAGTTAAATGATTTGCCCGTGGTCACACGGCAGACATGTGGCAGATCTGGGATTAAAACGAAGATCCTTCTGACTGCCAGGCCCATGCTTTATCCATTTAGCCATGCTGCTTCTAATGATAATAATAATAATGTTGGTATTTGTTAAGCGCTTACTATGTGCCAAGCACTGTTCTAAGCGCTGGGGTAGACACAGGGGAATCAGGTTGTCCCACGTGGGGCTCACAGTCTTAATCCCCATTTTACAGATGAGGTAACTGAGGCACCGAGAAGTTAAGTGACTTGCCCAAAGTCACACAGCTGACATGTGGCCGAGCAGGGATTCGAACCCATGACCTCTGACTCCAAAGTTCCACCACTGTTCTATAGTCACACCACCCTAAGCCCCACAGTTCTTTTGTCCATAACCATAATTTATACCAGTGACTGTCTCCCACTCTAGACTGTAAACTCCTTTAGAGCAGGGAATGTACCAACTCTGGTGTACTCTCCCGAGAGCTTAATACGGTGCTCTGCACACGGGAAATGCTCAATAAGTACCACTGATTGATTGATGGATTGATACCTTGCAGGAGTTCACCAAAAATCCCCAAACCTAGAACATTTCTCCCGAGACACCGCACACCTTTTCCACGTTCCGGTTCACCCAGGTCCCATTTTCCAACTGGGGCAGAATGAGGCGGGGAACTTTCAAATTTTTGCTCTGACTCAACTGACCAGAGCAGTGGTGATAGCATTTAGGAACGGCTCACTGTGTGCAGGACACTGGATTAAGCGCTCAGAAAGATGCACAGATGGGAATTTGACATGGTCCTACCCCTCAGGAGGGTCCCAATCTAAAAAACTGCTGTGGAGTTGCTTTAGCAGCAACAACGAGGTTCTCAACCGTGTCCTTCCCTCCCAACGCTGAGGGAACCCACTCTCAACATGCTCTGGGACAGGAATAAAAGCTGTCCCCACATGCTCTCCGACTCCTTCATCCACTCTGAAACTCTGAGTCAATTTCGCGTATTTGGGTTGTGTTCAAATGTTTCATCATTCCTGGTGTGACTGTCCCCCATCCCTTCTTCCCACTTAAAACATTACATTGAGAGCCAACTGAGGAACAGGGACCACGTCGAATTCCCACCGGTGTATTCTCTCCCAGCACTGAGTACCGTGCTCCGTATGCAGTATGTACTTCATAAATACTCTTACTATTACTAGCTCATGCGTTACCAGAGTCCACATCTGGTGATGATCAAATGCTTCCTTCATGTCCGCAAACACAACACAGAGGGGTTGGCGTTGCTTTCTGCATTTTTCTGGCTTTTCTTGTGTTTAAAAATTAACGTCTTTTCTTTTGGGTTTTGGACTAAAGACTGAGATTCAGAGAGGGCTTGGCTAATGACACCATTAAGTGCTACATATAGCAGAAGAGTCTGCCTAGGCTCATTCCAGCAATGGGCTACCTCCCAGTTTTGGTAGAATGTTAGTTCACTTTCTCTTTCAAGACAGGTTTATTCCAGTGCCTCCAAGACTGGTGTCATGGTATTTCCATAAGTAAATAATTAAGTCAGAAATCTTCACCTGATGTTTTTAAAGCCCTATTATCTCACTTAGTAATGTGCAGTTAAAAAAATATTTATGCAGCATCCTTACACACATTTTAACTTGTGGAATTAATGACCCAAATACGTGTTGGAGAGAAACTACTGTGGTGTAAGTCATGAAAAGAAATCCTGCGGTTTTTCAAAGCCGTTAGAATCAGTGCATACACCAGGCTGTAAGGGAATGTTTTAGGGGACTGGCTTCGTTGGGATGACTCTTCCCCTTCCTTAGAGCCATGGGTGGGGTGAATCCAATGAAGGGCCCTCCTTGTTCCAGTGGACTTCATATGTGTGTGCCTGTGTCTGCACACACACGTGCTAGCATTCTAGGCAGGCACTATTCTAAGACTGGGACGGATGGACGAAGTCCCTGTCTTACCCATTCATTCATTCGATAGTATTTTTTGAGCGCTTACTATATGCAGAGCACTGTACTAAGTGCTTGGAATGTACAATTCAGCAACAGATAGAGACAATTCCTGCCCAATGACGGGCTCACAGTCTCAATGGGGAAAGGGCTCCCAGTCTGAATCCCCATTTTAGAGATGAGGGAACTGAGGCGCAGAGAATTTGAATGACTTGCCCAAGGTCACAGCAGACAAGTGGCAGAGTCGGGATTAGAACCCAGGTCCTTCTGACTCCCTTCAGAAGTTCTTCTGACTTCTGATTAGGATGGAGTCCTTTAGATTTGGTGAGCGGGATGTCACGGCCCAAGAAATCGGCCAGCGCCGCCAAGAAACCCAAGAAGCCCGAGGCCTCTGGAGCCAGGAAGAGCGTGAAAAAGATGCCCAAGAAGGCTAAGAAGCCTGCAGCCACGGTGGCTGGAGCCAAGAAATCGGCTAAGAGCCCGAAGAAGGAGGCCAAGGCTGTTAAACCCAAGAAAACAGCCAAGAGCCCGGCCAAGCCTAAGGCGGCAAAGCCCAAAGCGGCCAAGCCCAAGGCGCAGTCTCAATCCCCATTTTACAGATGAGGTAACTGAGGCCTAGAGAAGTGAAGTGACTTGCCCAAGTCATACAGAAGACATACGGCGGAGCCAGGATTAGAACACAGGTCCTTCTGACTCCCGGGCCCGTGCCCTATCCACTGAGCCACACTGCTTCCCTGCTCACAACGAGTTTACAATCTAGAGAAACAGCACCATAGCACAAATGAACCACTGGGAAGCCTCGTTCCTGGTGACTTGAATTTAGGCTCCCAGAGGGAGGGAGTTTCCTCCTTCCTGGATGACATTTGGATATGCAGTAGTTGGGCTGGGTTGTGCTGAACCAGTCCATGGTCTCTCCCAGCCTGAGGAAGCCAGCAGGCTGGCAGGGATGGTGGATGCAGCTTTTCGGGATGGAACAGAAAACCTTCGTGAGAAATCCCCAGCTTTAGACAAGGCTCTGACCTCACCCATTCCATAAGCCATTTGGGGTGGGGCACGGGCATCAGCCGTACGGCGGGGAGGGGGAGAAGGGTTCGGGGAATGGGATATTTAACTATATGGATAGGACAAACCCAGGGACCGAGGTGTAATAACGATAATGTTGGTATTTGTTAAGCGCTTACTATGTGCAGCGCACTGTTCTAAGCGCTGGGGGAGATACAGGGTCATCAGGGTGTCCCACGTGAGGCTCACAGTTAATCCCCATTTTACAGATGAGGTAACTGAGGCACAGAGAAGTTAAGTGATTTGCCCACAGTCACACAGTTGACAAGTGGCAGAGCTGGGATTCGAACTCATGACCTCTGACTCCCAAGCCCAGGCTCTTTCCACTAAGCCACGCTGCTTCTCTTCATATGTACTTCATATGCACTGGAAGTCAACAACCAGGAATACCTAACGCTCTTGCCGATTACTTTGGTCATCTTTGGTAGCTTTCAAGCTAACTCTTGTGTAATTCATACACTGGTTTTGCAGATCAATTAGCCAGACACAATTCGTTATAGATTTACCATGTGGACATTCTGCCACTGTGTGTAATAAATTGTTCAGGAGTTAACATGCCAGTAAGAAACATTTGAATGATATTTTCTTTCTTCAAACTGATGCACTGGTGAAACGTTCTTTCATTTGCTGTTTTGAAAAACAAGCAGATGTTCTGAATTTGTCTATCACCAGAACTCCCAGTTATTTAAAGCCAATTACTAAACAGCTGAAATTAAATGAAACGATGATAAGAACAGCATGAATGACTGTGAATTTTGGTGCATTCTCTGTCCTGCGCCTATCCTATTTAGAAATACATATATGCCCAGAGTATATAAATCGTATTTACTGATAAGCATGAACCGAGTAATCTAATTAGAGCAATCTGTCCTTTGAAATGTACGATGCTCTCGTTGGTTTTTTCCTTAGAAACCATGCAGCAGAATGCCTTAAGACACAAAAGGGAGTGATGACTTTTCCTGTAATCCTCATCCCTGTCAAAATTCCTACGTATAATTCTTTCACCCGAGATGGGTTAGGGCAAAGTAGTTCAAAAAGGGGCTTTCCCAGCAGAAACTCTGATCGCTGCTCAGAACAAGAGAACGCAGTCTCTTTATGGAATCTGCCTCTTCCAAAGGCCCATCTGAAACTTTATTCCACGCCTTGCGATCTGATGATAGATCTGGCAGCAGGAGATTCAATTCTTGTAATGGATCTGGGCAAGATATATTTGTAAATGAGGATGTTATATACAGGTGAATAAGCCTTATTGCCTCTCTCTGCACAGCTTTTCCATCACAGCAGCTTTTAAATCTCCTCAGCAAAATTGACATATTGTGCATAAATTACGAGGTTGGCAGAAATGTGTTCTAACCTGTAGAACGTGAAAAACATGATAATTTAAAATTGTTTCTGCCTCTAACAATCAGACATTCGCAGAAAACCCGGTGTGATTTATTCTTTTTTTTTTAATGAATTGTTAAAAATGTTTGAAAAGGCATTAAATCTTCCCCTCTGCCATTAATCTGCAAATGGGGGAAACGAGAGGGGGATAAATGGCCTCTTAGTATATTGCTTTATAAAACTGCTGATTCCAGCAATGTTAGAAAGGAATACTTACTGGTATCAAGAGCCCTGAACTCAAGCAATGAGCCCTCGCGATTTCTGCGAAGAGTCTAACGGCTCTATCCCAAAAAGACTCTTGACAGTCGGGCTGTCGGTAAGCCTGAGAAATCAGGGGAAAAACGTCTGAGGCCAAAGGGGCTAACTCTTCATTTCAAGCTCTGGGGGCGGGGAGGGGGTTTCAGGAGCTAAGAGGGGGCAAGACTTCCAGGAGGCGGGGATTTCAGGGGGCTGGACTTAGGGGAGGGGCTTCCAGGAAGTAGAACCAGTCAACGGGAATTCTTTCACCGCTCTACGGATTCCGAGGTTATGGGGCTTGGATTTGGGTTCATTCCGACTTGCCCCAGGAAATACCTATCCCTATCCGCTGGGACCCATCTGTGTCAGGATCACCCCGGGCTGCTCAGAGTCTTCAGCCAGTCTGGACCTAGGCCACTTGTCAGCTGTGTGACTGTGGGCAAGTCACTTAACTTCTCTGTGCCTCAGTTACCTCATCTGTAAAATGGGGATTAAGACTGTGAGCCCCACGTGGGACATCCTGATTCCCCTGTGTCTACCCCAGCGCTTAGAACAGTGCTCGGCACATAGTAAGCGCTTAACAAATACCAACATTATTACTATTATTAGAAGCAGCCCGGCCTAGTGGATAGAGTATGGGCCCGGGAGTCAGAAGGTCATAGGCGCTAACTCCGGCTCCACCGCTTGTCTGCTGGGTGACCTCGGGCAAATCATTTCATTTCTCTGGGCCTCAGTTACCTCATCTATGAAATGGGATTAAGAGTGTGAGTCCCATGTGGGACAGGGACCGTGTCCAACCTGATTAACTTAATAATAATAATGTTGGTATTTAAGGGCTTCCTATGTGCAGAGCACTGTTCTAAGCGCTGGGGGAGATACAGGGTAATCAGGTCATCCCACGTGAGGCTCACAGTCTTAATCCCCATTTTACAGATGAAGTAACTGAGGCACAGAGAAGTGAAGTGACTTGCCCACAGCCACACAGCTGACAAGTGGCAAAGACGGGATTTGAACTCATCACCTCTGACTCCCAAGCCCGTGCTCTTTCCACTGAGCCACGCTGCTTCTCAATTTAACTTGACTTAGATTAATTTGTATCTACCCATTGCTTAGGACAGTGCGTGGCACATAGTAAGCACTTAACAAGTACCATTATTATTATTATTTACTCTGTTGAACTATATTCTCCCAAGCACTTAGTATAATATTCTGCATATAGTAAGCACTCAATAAATACCATCGATAATAATAATGACGACTGAGTGGTACCTCTTCAACATCTGTCAATATTTTTTATGGTATTTGTTAAGTGTTTACTATGTGCCAGGCACTGTGCTAAGCACTGGGGTAGATACAAGTTAATCAGGTTGGACGCAGTCCCTGTCCCACATGGGGCTCATAGTCTTAATCCCCATTTAAAGATGAGGTAACTGAGGCACAGAGAAGTGAAGTCACTTGCCCCCAGGTCACACAACAGACCAGTGGCGGAGCCGGGATTAGAATCCAGGTCCTTTTGCTCACGTTCTATACACTAGGCGACGTGGCTTCTCACTGCTGGTTGATCTCTTCCTGGCTGCCACGCTTGAGAGCCACAGGATAGAAGGATGTGGGACAAAGAAGTGGCAAATCTATGCCCACAACAGCCTCCCCACCCCCCGGAACTTTACTCAAATGTCCAGGGCTGATATCAAGGATATGCAGGCTTCGGCGCATATGCCTTTCTTTCATTCAGTCAATCATTTATAGTGTACGCTTACTGTGTTCAGAGCACCGTACTAAACGCTCGGGAGAGTACAATATATCAAGAAACAGAACCACAGTGAGCTTACAGTCTAGAGGGGGAGACAGACAATGTATATAAATAAATTACAGATATGTACATAAGTGCTGTAGGGCTGGGAAAGGGATGGAATAAAGGGAGCAAGTCAGGGTGATGCAGAAGGGAGTGGGAGAGGAGAAAGAAGGATTTAAGTAAGGGAAGACCTGTTGGAGGAGATGTGCCTTTAACAAGGCTTCGAAGTGTGTGTGTGGGGGAATAATTGCTTGTCGGATTTGTGGGCGGGGGTGGCGGCTATTCCAGACTGTAGGCAAGACTTGGGTGAGGGTTTGGCGGTGAGATAGACGGGATTGAGGTACAGTGAGAAGGTTAGTTTTAGAGGAGTGAAGTCCTAAATCCTGGCAAATCTGAGTAAACACTAAGCACCTGGCAGGCCCTGAAGATGGTTGAAGAGACAGTGGGGCCTTTCAGGAGGTCTCTGGCATCTCCCCAGCCCTTTTCAGGAATTCGCTGCTCACCCCAGCCGAGGAAGGAGGGCCAGCTTGATTTAAACAGGCGACCCACTTACACATAGGAAGGAAATCCCTCCATTGTGTGTGGATCCTGAAAGGCAGCAATAGCTGCTTCTATGGATGCACCCCATAAAATCTATGCAATGACCTTGCGAGACTACACTGCGTTCTTTATATTTTGTCCTTTCAAATGTGAACTCTTCATTTCCTATTGTCTCTCTCTCTCTCTCTCTCAAAAAAAAAAATAAATATATAAGCAGGCTCCTCCTGGCCAGAGCCGTTTGCGTGTGTGCTCACCGATTCAGTTTCCATAGGAACGGGATTGTGGATACAATTTTACAAATTTGGCTCCATATATCAGATGAGCCTCTGTTCCTCATGTAAGTTTGTCCAATAAGGCTGAGGAGCCAACTCGGGCTCTATAGCTTTAATTAAAGAACCAGCCACCTCTTCCTCATTTCCTTTCCCCATCTGTCTCCCCACAAATAAAGATGTTGCATCACCAACTGGAAAGCAAAATCACTGCCGAATGAGCCGGCGAAAAGATGAAGGGGGAAAGTGATTATGAGAAGTGTTTTGCGAGGAATCTGTGTCTAGTTTCTTGACATTTCTCTTTCAGAAGCAGGGCAGGGAATGATTTAGTGGGGATGGGATGGCTTGGATCAGCCGCTGGCTATGGTGTGTACACACGGCTTATTCAGTGTGGTTGAAACTTGAGGGCTATGTGCCGTTTTCTGGCATTATTCGTCCGACGCCGCAGCAATGTTGCCTTTGAACATCCCCCAGGCAAAGGAAAATTAGCCCATAAACTAACCACCCGCCATTGTCTGGAGAAACCTGACACTCTCTGATGATTTTTTTCCATTTCAGGGGAGTAGTTCACATCCAGCCTCCTCACAACCTAAAGATCAGTCAAAGATACCCACCTGTTCAGTTTCATACTTCCAAAGAATAATGAATTTAGGGTACATCTCAACAGAAATGACTGGCCACTCCCACTTCAGAGCCAGGCTGGGGGTACAGTCATTGTGGTAGACAAGAGGGGCTGGTTGTGGGCGGGGAATGTGTTTATTGTTGTATTGTACTCTCCCAAGTGCTTAGTACAGTGCTCTGCACACAGTAAGCGCTCAATATATACCACTGAATGAATGAATAGCAAGGGAGGCAGCAGTAAGTGATAAGAGAGTTTGAGAGCATATATAAAATTTTTCTTTTGTTGCCTGCTGCTACTCTCCGTTAGTCAGTTGTATTTACTGAGTGCTTACTGTGTGCAGGGCACTGCCCTAGGCGCCTGGAAGAGCACAATATAGCAGACACACTCCTTGCCCACAATGAGCTTACAGTCCACAGGGGGACATTGATATAAACAAATAAATTATGGATATGTACATAAGTGCAGGAGGCTTGGGGCATCGCGAGTATTTCTTTCTGTGTGCATTAAGGTGTGTGTCGTGGCACAGTGGAAAGAGCATGGGCTTCAGAGTCAGAGGTCGTGGGTGCTAATCCCGGCTCTGCTACTTATCAGCAGCAGGACTTGGGGCAAATCACTTCACTTCTCTGGGCCTCAGTTACCTCATCTGTAAAATGGGGATTAAGACTGTGAGCCCTAATGGGGACAACCTGATTATCTTGATTGTAATAATAATAATGTTGGTATTTGTTAAGCGCTTACTATGTGCCAAGCACTGGGGTAGATACAAGGCAATCAGGTTGTCCCACGTAGGGCTCACAGACTTCATCCCCATTTTACAGATGAGGGAACTGAGGCACAGAGAAGTGAAGTGACTTGCCCAAGGTCACACAGCAGTCAAGTGGCAGAGGCAGGATTAGAACCCAAGTCCTTCCAACTCCCGGGCCCATTCTCTATCCACTAAGCCATGCTGCTTCTCTGTTGCCATACTTTAGCTGGAAAGCGGAAGGTTTCCACTGTTACAGAATCTATTGTCCCTAGCATTTAAAGCAACATTTTATGAGTGCATTTTGTGGTAATATCATTTCTTAAAACAATTCTTTTCCTTTTCCTAAATTAAAGGGATAAATTACAATCCTGGTCATCTTTCTTCTGTAATTTTATTTTGCTTAGATTTCCTGCAGAGGCCTCTAATTTTGCGGTATTTAGCCTTTGAAACGAATTCTACAAAGTTCGCAAAACCTCCTATGAAGGATCTCCCAAAAAAGGTAGCTTTCTTAGGGTATTCATTAAGCACTCACTATGTGCCAAGCACTGTGCCAGATCATTGCTTTTTGACTGAGGGGGCCGGATGCAGGGTTTGTTTTCCCAGGACATGGGTGCATTTGCCCCAGATCTGTGCAGGTCAAAAAATACCCAGTGCCAAAACCCCATCGGGGGGTGGGGGGATGCCCTAAAAGGATACTGGGAAGACTTCCTGGGGCAAGGTATCCTAATCCTGCCCCAGTGTACTCTGGAAGCCTGAGGTCCATTCATCAGCCTTTTGCTGGACTGCACTAAACATAACTGTACTGTAGCCAGTTTCCTTGGATCTCATTTTTGTGTCATTTCCTGCTGATTTGGTTGGGGCAATATTTTTTGCCCGGGATCTTTTCATTCCTTTCTAAGTGCCCTTGAGAGGGGATAGAATAGGGAGAGGTGGGGAAGGCAGGCAGGAAGTCAAGATCAAGAGTGATGGTTTCAGGGAGGTGATTTTTCTAGGAAGATCAAAATTAGGAGAAAAAGAATAAGTACAAATTTTTCTCTTGAATTGGTTTCACTGGGCCAAGGCTGGAGACACTGGCTTCCACTGTACCACTGGGCCCTACCCACCTACTCGCTGTACCTCGGTCTCATCTATCTCGCTGCCGACTCCTCACCCGTGTCCTGCCTCTGGCCTGGAACTCCCTCCCCGTTCATGTCTGACAGACAAGCACTCTCCCCGCTTTCCGAGCCTTATTAAAAGCCCATTTATTCCAAGAGATCTCCCCCCACTAAGTCCTCATTTCCTTTTTCCCCCATTCCCTTCTGTGTTTCCCTTGCTCTTGGATTTGCACCCCTTATTCACCTCACCCTCAGCTCGATAGCACTTACATATCTATAATTTATTTATTTGTATTAATGTCTGTCTCCCCCTCTAGATTGTAAGCTCGTTGAGGGAAGGGAATGTGTCTACCAACTCTGTCATACTTTACTCTCCCAAGCGCTTATTACAATGCTCCGCACACAGTAAGCTCACAATGAATATGACGGATTGATTGAACGATTGATTTATGCTCCCCGCATGGATTGCAGGGAGGACGAGATGGCATTTCTGTTGGGACAATTTGACTCTACCACTACCCATCCAGTAATAATATCAGTAATGTTTGTGTAATTTGTTAAACACTTACCCTAAGCTAAGCATTGTACAAAGCTCTAGACACAAGATAATAGAGCCCCATGGGGATCAGTGTCTAAGTAGGAGGAAGAACAAGTATTGAATCCCCATTTTCCAGATGAGGTAACTGAGGCACAGAGAAGTTAAGTGACTTTCCCAAGGTCACTAGGCAGATTAGTGGCAGAGTTCCCCTGACTCCCAGGTCCATGCTCTTTCCACTAAGATGCGCTGCTTCTCGGTAGAGGAATGGAGTGGTGTACACTTTCCTGACACATTTGTTTGTATTCCCAGGCTCTCCCTTAGTACAGTGCTCTGTACACAGAAAAGTGCTCATTAACTACCAATGACTGCTTCACTGATTGGCCTAAATCAACTCAGTGGCTGAGGTGAAAACACCCCAAGGTTTGACACACCATTTTGACTCCAACAAAATAGAAGTGAAGTGACCTATCCAAGGTCACACAACAGGCAAGAGGAAGAGCTGGGATCAGGACCCAGGACTCTTGTTTCCCAGTCTTGTACTCTTTCCACTAGGCCATGCTGCTTCTCAGCGAAGGAGCCGCCAGACATTTCACAGCTTCATCATTCTGTCCAGAGAGGGAGAAGATATTTAACAAACAACCCAAGAGAAGGTCAAGCTTTGGAAAACGATTATTCTTTTCCCAAATGCTTTGGTGGTTTCTAAGGTACCGTCCTACCCCCATATCTCCCTGAACAAACAGTGCAATCTGTCACGAGATTTATTGGATCTGCAGCTGTAGAACTCCTAGCTTTTGTTCCTCTCTCAAAAAGCAGGCTAGCATTTAAAATGAATGGTTGGCGTTCTTTAAACATCGCTGCCCATTATAAATGGGAGTCAGAGTGAGTATTCACCGGGTAATCTTGTACAGAGGATGGAGAGGTTGACCCTGCCGTATTCAAAAGGCGATGAGACCCCGTGTATCGTGGACACTGAATTATTCACTAAGGGAGGCAACCGTCACCCAACTTTGTGAGTCGGGAGCTTAATTAGGGATGCAACCCGTTAACCAAATGACAGGGCGGGGCCTGACCCCATCTGGGGGTGCAGATCTGCAGGGGCCCCTAGCTTCAAGCACAGAACTTCAGGCCCTGATTAGTGGCTGTGCTGGGTCAGCGGGTCTGCTTCCAGCCAGGCTATCTCCTGTCCAGTATGGATTTGATACCCAAAGCCCTTCCCTACATCTTGTATTTTTCCTTCTGGCCTCCATTTCCCTCTGCCTCGGCTCCTGCCCCCGGTTCCGTGGCTCAGATTCAGTGCCCCTGTAATAATAATAATAATAATAATAATAATGTTGGTATTTGTTCAGCGCTTACTATGTGCCGAGCACTGTTCTAAGCGCTGGGATAGACATTGGGGAATCAGGTTGTCCCACGTGGGGCTCACAGTCTTAATCCCCGTTTTACAGATGAGGGAACTGAGGCACAGAGAAGTTAAGTGACTTGCCCACAGTCACACAGCCGACAAGTGGCAGAGCTGGGATTCGAACTCATGAGCCCTGACTCCAAAGCCCAGGCTCTTTCCACTGAGCCACGCTGCTTCTCTTCGCTGGTCCTGTACACGGGACCCTGAAGGGAACTCCAAGGAGCAAGTGGGAGGAGAACAGGTCCTTCTGGAGAAAGGTGAACTCGACCTCCTTCTGCAAAATGGCACGTGGGATGTCTTCACACTGTGCTTTATTTCTGACTAACATGGCCTAGTGGAAAGAGCCCAGACCTGAGAGTCAGAAGACCTGGGTTCATTCATTCAATAGTATTTATTGAGAGCTTACTATGTGCAGAGCACTGTACTAAGCGCTTGGAATGTACAATTCAGCAACAGATAGAGACAATCCCTGCCCACTGACGGGCTTACGGTCTAATCGGGGGAGACAGACAGACAAAAACAATAGCAATAAATAGAATCAAGGGGATGTACATCTCATTAACAAAATTAATAGGGTAATAAAAATATATACAAATGAGCAGATGAGCACAGTGCTGAGGGGAGGGGAAGGGAGAGGGGGAGCAGCAGAGGGAAAGGGGGGAAAAGGGGCTTAGCTGAGGGGAGGTGAAGGGGGGGGGGTCCTGCTCTGCCACTCGTCTGCTGTGTGATCTTGGCCAAGTCACCTAACTTCTCTGGGCCTCAGTTACCTCATCTGGAAAAAGGGGATTTAGACCGTGAGCCCACGTGAGACAGGGACTGAGCCCAACCCAATGATCTTGTATCCGCCCCAGTGCTTAGTACAGTGCTAAGCATTTAGCAAATACCACAATTGTGCAACAGGGTCTGGGGTTCACAGTCTTAGTCCCCGTTTTCCAGATGAGGGAACTGAAGCCCAGAGAAGTGAAGTGACTTGCCCAAAGTCCCACAGCAGACAGGTGGCAGAGCTGGGATTAGAAGCCATGACCTCTGACTCCCAGGTCCAAGCTCTGTGGTGATCAGGGCTGCTCTGTAAGCAAAGACGGTGATTAGCACCCTGTCCTGGTGTGGAGGGGGCAGAATAATCTTGCAGTCAACCCTTCGGGAGGCCCTCCCAACCCCTTCTCCCTACCCACCCCCACAAGCAGGACATCGGGTTCTGCAACATTACCTCCGGTTTCTAGCGCTCCACAGAGCTCACGGCTTTGTTCCAGCTCAAAGCACAAGTCTGATTTGCTCTCATTTTTGACCACTGGTTCCCTAAAGTCACTAGAGCCCAGCTGCATTTCTGGACTCGGATTCACGTGACCGGCCCAGTGTTGCTCCTAAACTGCTTTCTATCTAGATTCAGTAGGCCGGGTTCAAGTGCCGTCAAAACTTCACCAAGATTAAATCCTTTTAGCTTTCCAACCCCGGCTGGGCCTCGGCCCGCCAAAGACTGTTTGAGAATAAAACAGCACTTGCCATCTGCCAGATAAGATTGCTTTTCACATAATTAATGTCATTCTGGCTGTTCAAGTACCATTTTCCTCCATTAGCAGAGGAGGTTTCTGCCATAACAATTTTTGCATTCTGAAAAACCGCTGCAGTTCCCACATACGTTTTAATCAAAGACCTGACAAGCGCGAGAGCAGGCCGGAGAAAGTGGCAGGAGGAGTTCGAGAAGAAGGGTTGGAGCCAGGAAGGGGGGAGATTCTGATCTATTATCCTCAACCTACACACGCCATCAAGGAACCGAAAGACTCGTTCCCGGAAAAATGAAAGCTCCATCTTCGTTCTTTGATTTCGACAAGACAGGTGGAATTTGAGTCGGTGCTAAGCAGGAAAGAAAAAAAAACACAAAAGGATCCTGAGAACATGTTCTGTGATTCAATCCAGCAGAGAGAAAAGGGAGGGAGCTGATGCAAATGTCAGCTATGGTCTTGTCAAATATGATAATTGTAGAGTACTTCGGCTGAAGCTTCTAATAAGAGAAAGTGATAGACTAGCTGCAAATAATCTCCCAAACCTGCCAATTCTCACTGTTTTTCTTATTATGCTGCTGCAAAACCAAAGACTCAGCTCAGGAAATGACATTATGTTAATACACATAAAGAGATGAAAATTGAGTTCAAGTTTCCAATATCAGCCAAGGATTGAGTTGTGGATGACAAGGCAGGACGAATCATGTAGAGGAGAGGAGGATGACGTGGCAACAGTAAAGTGGGTTTCTAGGAACACTTCTGAGGGGGCTTACACTCCTCCGTCTTGACTCCGAACTCCCTGTGGGCAGAGAATGTGTCTACCAACTCTGTGGTATTGTATCTTCCCAAGTGCTTAGTACAGGGCTCTGCACACAATAAGCATTCAAGAAACAGCACCGACCGATCGACTGATTTCTCTGAATGTTCTGTTCACATGCACACAGGGGGAAAGTTTGGTTTCAACAAGTCCACCGACATAATAAGACTAGGCCTTTTCACTTTGAAAACAGTGAAAGGCAGCACCCGAGATTACTTCTCTTTGTCTAAGACAGGTTTCAAAGCACTCCTCCTCTGCCATAATGAATAGTAATAATAATTATAATGATACTTGCGGTACTTATTAAGGGTATACAAGGTGCCAAGCCAGTGCCAAGACCCACAGTAGATACGATTTCATCAAAGTCTCCCCTTTTCCCTCTACTCCCTCTACCCGCCCCTTCACGTTTCCGCAGCTAAACCCTCTTTCCCCCGCAATTTCCCTCTGCTCCTCCCCCTCTCCCTTCCCACCCCCTCAGCACTGTACTCGTCCGCTCAACTGTATATATTTTTATTACCCTATTTATTTTGTTAATGAAATGTACATCGCCTTGATTCTACTTATTTGCCATTGTTTTAATGAGATATTCATCCCCTCGATTCTATTTATTGCTATTGTTCTCGTCTGTCCGTCTCCCCCGCTTAGACCGTAAGCCCGTCAAAGGGCAGGGACTGTATCTGTTACCGATTTGTACATCCCAAGCACTTAGTACAGTGCTCTGCTCATAGTAAGCGCTCAATAAATACTATTGAATGAATGAAAGTCATTGTCCCACATGGGGTTCTCAGTCTAAGGGAGAGGGAGAATGGGTATTTAAATCCTCATTTTACAGAATAGAAAACTGAGGCCCAGATAAGTAAAATCACTTGCCTAAGGACACACAGCAGGCAAACGGCACAGACGGAATTAGAACTCAGGTCTTCTGTCTCCCAGTCGGATGCTTTTTCCACTAGGTCATGCTGTCTGGGAGAAGTCGGCCAGCCCAGAGCTGAGACTTGAGGAATGTCCTTGAAAGACGAGCATCTGGTGTCTGCAATTACTGCCGGAAGCGGGGATGGGAAGGAAGGGTACAGCTGTGCTGCGCTAGGAACCTCAGCTGTTCACACCAAGCTGAGAAAGCACCCACCTGGCTGCCCGTGAAATATGCAATATTACCACAGAATTTCTCTTTCACAAGTGTTCCAACCGTATGTAAGTTCGAAATCTGGACATAGTTCGATGTAAGAGTGCTTGCCCATGAACGCTCACGTGAACTCCACATCAAATCCAACCTTCCTTCTTTCGATGCCTATATTCGATCGTATCTTTTGAGCAGCCGCATTATGCAGCAAGGTGCTGTACAGGGGGCTGAGAGGAATCTCAAGGGAGGAGATGGGAACCTCCTGTCACAAGGCATGAGATACAGGTCTAAAACACATACGGGGAACATTCAAACAGGTGGGAATATTGGAAGCATCATGGCCTAGTGGAAAGAACATGGGCCTGGGAGTCAGGACCTGAGTTCTAATTCCGGCTCTGTCAAGTGCTTGCTGCTAGGCCTTGGGCAAGTCACTTCACTTCTCTGGCCCTCAGTTTCCTCTTCGGTAAAACAGAGTTTCAAGGTCTGTTTTCCCTCCTACTTCGACTGTGAGCCCTACGTGAGACAGGGACTGGGTCCAACCTGATTAACTCGTATCTACGCCAGTGCTTCGAACAGGGCTGAAGACATAGTGAGCGCCGAAAAAATACCGTAATGATAATAGTGAAGCAGAGGAATAGGACATAAGAAAATGATGCAACAGAAAACTAGAGAGGCAGCAAGAAAGAGAGGGCTGCTTTGTCACCTGAGTCTGGCTGACAAAGTCTCCTGGGGAAGGTGGTCCCTCAGTAGGGCTATAGAGGCATGGGTGGACCGCTGATAATTTATTGTGTTGGGACTGGCTTCCAGGGCAAAGTTGAGAGCAGATTGGGCCGGGCTCGTTCATGTGGTTCAGAAGGAGAAGCAGCATGGTGTAATGGATAGAGCACAGGCCTGGGAATCGAATGTTATGGGTTCTAATCCCGGATCTGCCACCTGTTTGCTGTGTGACCTTGGGCAAGTCATTTCACTTCTCTATGCCTCAGTTACTTCAGCTGAAAAATGGGGATTGAGGCTGTGAGCCCCATGTGGGACAGGGACTGCGTCCATCTCCATTTACTCATACTTAAATGGAGCTTAGTACAGTGCCTGGCACATAATAAGCTTTGAACAAATATCATCATTATGAGTAGAAGATCAGGAAAGGCTAGTGAGGCAGCAGTTCATCTGGGAAAAGTGACCCCTTTTCTCTTCCCCAGCTGAACAAAATGGGGCAGCTGGGACCAGATGAGAAGCAGCATGGCCTAGTGGCAAGCGCCTAGGCCTGAGAGTCAAGAGTCTCAGCTCTGCCACTTGCCTGCTGTGTGACCTCAGGAGAGTCACTTAATTTTTTTCTGCCTTAATTTTCAGATTTATAAAATGGGCATTAAATATCTGTTCTCCTTCCCACTTTGACTGTAAGACTATAAGTGGGATAGGGACCACAGATACCTGATTAATGTCTCTGTACCCCAGCATTTAGTACAGAGCTTGGCACCGAGTAAATGGTGAACAAATACCATGATTATTGTGGAACAGCTGCAGTCAGGGTGAAGCCAGGGTGGCAAGGTGTTGTCAGGCTAGATACGGAGAGGGCTGAGTGGTGAGAGACACGTCTGGGAAGGAGAATATTGTATTGTCCTTTCACCAGTGCTTAGTTCAGTCCTCTGCATACAGTAAGAGCTAAAAAAAAAGTCACCGCTTGATTGATTGATTAAGGAATATCACTAGTGTTGGTGTTATGTCAGGAGAGAAGCAAGCAAGGATGGGGAACAGGTTGGCTCTGGACACTGGGTCTAGCATGCATCTGATGCAAAATTTGCCCAGCAAAGAGTAAATTTTGCATCTGATGGAAAATTTGCCCAGCAGTTAGTATGATTTGTGTGCTTATTTCTTGAGAAGCAGCGTGGCTCAGTGGAAAGAGCCCGGGCTTTGGAGTCACGGGTCATGAGTTTGAATCCCAGCTCTGCCACTTGTCTGCTGTGTGACCTTGGGCAAGTCACTTCACTTCTCTGTGCCTCAGTTACCTCATCTGTAAAATGGGGATTAAAACTGTGATTCCACGTGGGACAACCTGATTCTCCTGTGTCTACCCCAGCGCTTAGAACAGTGCTCGGCACATAGTAAGCGCTTAACAAATACCAACATTATTACTATTATTATTATTAAAATATTCTCACTGAAAAGCCACTTCACGCACACAGAATCACGCAGTTAATGATGTAAAGATAAAACAACTAAACCCGTCATCATCATGGACAACTGTAGTTTTAGAGTGGCTACCATAGGCAGACCATAGTATGGTGCACTGGAGAATGAAAACGGAATCAATCCTCATCTGTTATATTTATTGGGTGCTTTTGTGGCATCTGAATAACGATAATAATAACTGTGGTATTTACTTAAGGCTTACTGCGTGCCAAGCAATGGAGTAGATACAATAGAATCAGATTGGACACAGTCCCTGTCCCTGTGCCATATGGGGCTCACAGTCAGAGCGGGAGGGAAAAGTCGCATCTCCTCCAAGAGATTAAGATTAAGCCCAATTAAGGTCTCTTTTCCATAATAATAATAATGATGGTATTTGTTAAGTGCTTACTATGTGTCAAGCACTGTTCTAAGCACTGGGGTAGATACAAGGTAATCAGGTTGTCTCTCGTGGGGCTTACAGTCTTAATCCTCATTTTGCAGATGAGGCAACTGAGGCACAGAGAAGTTAGGTGACTTGTCCTAGGTCATACAGCAAACAAGTGGTGGAGCCGGAATTAGAACTCATAACTTCTGACTCCCAAGCCCATGCTCTTTCCACTAAGCAACACTGCTTCTCTGCTTCCATGACTCTCTCTCCCTTCTGCATCATCTATGCTTTAAGAGCAGTACCTATGGACCTCTGGTATTCACCCCACCGTCAGCTCCACAGCGCTTACATATATAACTATGAATCATTCATTTATATTAATGTCTGCCTCCCCTTCTAGACTATAAGGTCAATGTGGGGAGGGAGCATGTCTACCAACTCTCTTGAACTTACTCAAGCACTTAGTAAATGCTCTACTCACAGTAAGTACTCAATAAATACCATTGATTGATGGATTGATTGAGAAAGCTGAGGCACAGAGAAGTTAAGTGACTTGCTCAAGGTCCCTCAGAATGCAGAGGCAGGACTAGAACCCAGATAATAATAATAATGTTGGTATTTGTTAAGTGCTTACTATGTGCAGAGCACTGTTCTAAGCGCTGGGGTAAATACAGGGTAATCAGGTTGTCCCACTTGGGGCTCACGGTCTTAATTCCCATTTTACATATGAGGTAACTGAGGCACAGAGAAGTTAAGTGACTTGCTCACAGTCACACAGCTGACAAGTGACAGAGCCAGGATTTGAACCCATGACCTCTGACTCCGAAGCCCAGGCTCTTTCCACTGAGCCACGCCGCTTCATGGGCTTGGGAGTCAGAAGTTATGATCCTTTAACTTCCAAGCCAGTGCTCTCTTCTCTAGGCCCCACTACTTGTCAAGGTGTATCCTGTACTGGATCCTGTACAGGGTCCTAAACCCCACTAAGAGCAAGGGTTTTACTGATTTGCAAATGTACCTGATATGAGGGGTGAGTGGGTAAAGAAAGATTGCCTCCCAAACGCTCTCATCAGTCAATATACCCGAGACTAAACTATTCTCTCCCTCCGACCCCGGAGCCAGATTAAACATGTCCCAAATGACTAAGTAGTTGACTCTCCAAACATCTTTACAGGAGAGTCCAGAACCCTTCCCAGACCAGAGTTTCCCGTTGGAATGACAAACTTTCCGGTGACTACCCCGAAACCAGGGAACGCCCCCACGGCTCACCACGCTGGCCAGAAGTTCCCGTTTGAGCAGCCTCACTTGTGCGGCCTGGGGTGAGTAGCGTCTGAATTTTTCCATGATACATCACTGGATGGTGCTGACTCCCGAGCTAGCAGGGAGCCCTTCTACTTGCCTCATGGGCCCAGGGAAAGTCCCAGACTCAACTGTGGGACTAACCTTCCCTATTAGGCATTTGTTTCAGAAAGAGGAGGTCTGTGTGTTTCTGAGGTCAGATCAATCTTGGCCGGGGCCCAGTGGTGGACCATCTTGTGAAGATAAGCCTCTCCGTCCCCCACAGCCTCACTGGAGAGGCCTTTCCCCTTCCCCAGTTGGAAATAATAATGTTGGTATTTGTTAAGCACTTACTATGTGTAGAGCACTGTTCTAAGCACTGGGGTAGATACAGGTTAATCAGGTTGTCCCACGTGAGGCTCACAGTTAATCCCCATTTTACAGATGAGGTCACTGAGGCCCAGAGAAGTGAAATGACTTGCCCAAAGTCACACAGCTGACAGGTGGCGCAGCCGGGATGAGAACCCATGACCTCTGAGTCCTAAGCCAGTGCTCTTTCCACTGAGCCACGCTGCTTCTCTTGTATATATGTATAGAGTGATAATTCTATTTATTTACACTGATGCCTGTTTTCTTGTTTTGATGTCTGTCTAGACTGCAAGTCCATTGTGGGCAGGGATTGTCTCTCTTTACTGCTGTACTGTACTTTCCAATTTCTTGGTTCAATGTTCTGCACATAATAAGCTCTTAATAAATACGAATGAATGAATGAATGGATGGATGGATGGATGGATGGATGGATGGATGGATGGATGGATGGATGGATGGATGGATGGAAGGGTCTTTAAGAGGAGCAGTAACTGCACTGAGGGGCAGGCGGAAAGTCTTGGGCGCCCTTGGCTTTTTGCCAACAGCTGGGTCCTGGACACCACCTTCCCACTGCACCAAGAAACCCCACTCCGACCTTGGCATAGGCAGGAGAGCGAGTGAACACACATGCGAGGGTAGGAGGGAGATTGGAAAATTTCCTCGGGCAAAAATGCAAACCAACATGGTTGCCCCGTTCCCCACCTATCCATGACATTTTATTGGGACCAGGGGTGGGGAGGAGAGGCAGAAGGGAACCCACATAGTGGCCTAGTGGATAGAGCATGGGCCTGGGAGTCAGAAGTTCCTGGGTTCTAATCTCAGCTCTGACACTTGGACAAGTCACTTCACCTCTCTGAGCCTCCGTTACCTCATCTGTAAAATGGGAATTAAGTCTGTGAGGCCCATGTGGGACAGGGACTGTGTCCAACCCGATTTGCTTGTATCTAACTCAGTGCTTAGAACTGTGTTTGGCACATAGTAAGTGCTTAACAAATATTATCACCTGCTGACTCTGAGACATACAGGCTCCTCTCGCTTGGCCAAGCTGTGGATGGGCCACTTGAAGAACAGGGTCCCCTTTATGAGCAAGCCCCCCTGGAGAAGATTGCCTCACTCCCAGGACTGTGCTTAGCTGGGAAGGCACTGAGGATGGCAGAGCAGAGACAGGGCCCAGCCAAGGAAAGCACCAAGGGAACAGAGTTGAGTTCCAACCATGTGGCCTAACATGGTCTCCCCGCACTGCTCCTCTATCCGCCCCCCTTTCCTCGGCAGAGCGGAGAAATTTAAAATGGCTGCCACTCAAACACAGTGTCAGAGCAAGGGGGACGGGGAGCAGGCGGTGGGACCTCAGGCCAAAGCCAGAGTAGTCCTGCCCCCTCTGCCACTATATGTGCATGGTAGCCATTTCGGGAAGGCCTATTTCAGACCCCATGTTTGTAACGCCAGACGGGCAGGCCACGTTGGTAAGATCAGGAGGCATGCGAACACCGTCTGAAACGGCAGTAGCTCGAGCGGTGCATCTCTCGTGGGTTGTGGGGCAGCTTGGCACCTCCCCTCCTTAACACAGGGCCCAGGGCTTCAGGTCCTAAAGCACTTGTTTCAATCTGGCCCTGCCCTGCTGCCCTGCCTGAAGAATAGGTCAGGTTTCCACTGAGGACAGTTAGGAAATCAATTCCCTGGCAGGTTAACAGGCTATTCTGGAATTGAAAATCGCACCCATTGTGAGTTTTGCCTTGAACCCAACCCTCGGGTAAATGAAGAAGGGGCTGAAACCACAGGGAAATCAAGAATCAACTCCAAGAATGATGTTGGCAGACCAATGGAAGGACAATGGCGCCACCCCATCCCATCCAGGGAGGCCACCTGTCTGCTTTTCACCGATCTGCCCCTGGTCTGGTAAAGTTATGTCTCCCAACATCTTTACACATGGTATTTTTACTTCCAGCCCCTAGTCACCCTGCGCCTCGGCTCCGGCCACCAAGTCTCACAACTAGGAAGCCATTTGAGTGTGAACTTATCTTGGGCAGGGAATGTATCGCTTCTCTGTTTCGTACTTCCCAACCACTTAGCACAATGCACTGCACTCAACAAATACCACTACTAGTAGGAAGTGTTGCTCGTATGCTGAGTGCCCTGTGAGGAGGCTATAAAGGCTCTGGAGCAGGTGGAAGGGGATGGGGATCACTGGAGAAACTCTAGTTTTGGGCATCTCTTTGGTTTAATGTACAGAGCACGGGGCTGGGAGTCAAAAGGATCCAGGTTCTAATCCCAGCTCTGCCACCTGTCTGCTGTGTGACCTTGGGCAGGTCACTTAACTTCTCTAGGCCTCAGTTCCCTCATCTGTAAAATGGGGATTAAGATGGTGAGCTCCATGTGGAACAGGGACTGTGTCCAATCCAATTAGCTTGTATCTACCCCAGGGCTTAGAACAGGTTGACACATAGTAAGTGCTTAACAAATACCTTCATTATTACTATTATTATTGGACTCCTGCCAAATGGTGTCTGGTGTCATTATGGTACACTTAGGCTCAGTGTCAGGGTTAAGATGTCACGAGCAAGGTCTCCTCTTTCAGAAGCCGCAAGGGCTGTGAGGGGCCGCCCTAATTCCAGCCTCAGAGATGGTCGGGGGAATTTTTCCATTCTAGGAAGGACTGCTTTCCTAGAGAGTCTCAGAGCTCTACTGGCAGAGAGAGTGAGACTGGGGCACTGCTGTGTTCTAGACATTCAGCACAAAACATTTGTTGCAATGTTTGAACCTGCCACCTGGCTCTAACCTACTGTTGGGGCTCTTCTTGTACTGTTGGGAGACAAGACTTCGGTCTTACTCACATTTCTGGGCCCACACATGTCCTCTGCCTCCTCAGAAATGAGTGTTTGTAACGCCATTCTTATTAAAGGTAAAAAACGGATCACAAAGTTAAAGCAACACATGGAAACAATACTGAAATGTTTCAGAAATCATTTCAGTCATTTCGGAAGGAAGAAATTAGATGTCAAACATTTGTGTTTGTTTTATGATATTTGTTAAGTGCTTATTATATATCAAGCACTGTTCTAAGAGCTGGGCTGGGTACAAGTTTATCAGGTTGGACACAGTCCCTCTCCCTACTTGCTCATAGTCTAAGTAGGAAGGAGTAGGAAACTGAGGCACAGAGAAATTAAATGACTTGCCCAAGGTCATACAGCAAATAATTGGCAGAGCTGGGATTAGCTGGTCCTCTATTTCCGCCCATGTTCTTTCCTCTAGACCACACTGTTTCTTTGCGCTGTTAATTCACTGTCATCTAGGCAATCCCTCAAACTGAAAGAAAAATATAAATTTCTTTAAATTATGATTCACTTCACATCAGTTCAGATTCATACAGAAAGTAGAATCCCGTTTACCAAAATACAATGCTCTGGGCTGTTCTTGTGTTTTAGGTCGAGGATTTGCAAAGTGATCGAGCAAAGAGGGAAGAAGCTTCTATGGACTCCCGAGGCTTCAGAAAATCCTGGACTGAGGGTGTCAGCCGGATCACTGTGCTGACTAGCCCCATGGCATTCTGATGGAGCTGGATCCTCTGATTAGATGGAGAGGGGCACGAGAGAGAGAGGCATTATTCCTCCAAATATCTCCCAAATTCACCAAACTGATCATATTATTTTAAAGAGCAAGAGAGAAATTAGAAACATCATGGTCTAGTGGATAGAGCTCAGGCCTGGGAGTTGGAAGGGCCTGGAAGTCAGAAGGACCTGGGTTTTAATCTCAGCTCTGCCATTTGTCTGCTGTGTGACCTTGGACAAGTGACTTCACTTCTCTGGGCCTTGGTTACCTCATCTTTAAAATGGGGATTAAGACTGTGAGCCCAATGCGGGACATAGACTGTGTCCAATCTGATTAGCTCGCATTTACCCCAGTGCTTAGTAAAGTGTCTAGGGGGAGAGACAGACACAATACAATTCCAGAGAAGAGGAAAGAGAGAAGGGAAAAACTGATTGTGCATGAGTAAGTGCTAAAATAATAGGGTATGTAAATCTCTATGTACAAGAACGTGTTGAAGATCTACAGTGAAAGCAAACTCAGAGCATTATCTTGGTCTAGTGGAAAGAACCTGGGACTGTGAGTCAGGGGCCTCGGGTTCTAATCCTGATTCCACCACTGACCTGCTGTGTGACCTTGGGCTTGGGAAATGACTTAATTCCTCTGTGCTTCAGCTTCCTCATCTGTAAAATGGAAATTAAGAATCTGTTATCCTTCCCCTTTACATTGTGAGCCCCATGTGGCATAAGGACAGAGTTCAACCTTATTTTCTTGTATCTGCTCCAGCGTTTAGAACAGCGCTTGGCATAAAGTAAGCCCTTAAATACCACAATCAGTAGTAGCAGTGGAGCAGAATGAAACAGCCATCCATGAGGAATAGGCTCCAACCCTATTGTCACACTGAAATGCCTACCAATTCCAGAAGCTTCTGGAACTGAAGGTGCTTTCCTGTTTGGGAGATGTATTTCCTTAGGGGAAGTTAGGGGAGTGGCAAGTTGAAGTCAAGGAGCTTCCATTCCTCAAATCCTTCTCCTAGGGGTAAGCTCCTTGAGGGCAGGGATTGTGTCTACCAACTCTATTGGACTGGATTCTCCCAAGTGCTTAGCACAGTGAACACAGAAAGCACTCAAGAAATACCACTGCTTAGTGTAAGCTTGCTGTGGGTAGGGAACGCGCCTACCAACTCAGTTATATCGTACTCTCCCAAGAGGTTAATGCAGTGCTCCGCACACGGTAAGTGCTCAATAAAAATGATCGATTGATAAGATTTCCCAATTTCATTTTCTTACCCTATGGACCCCTTCGCTCAGCAAACTGGGAGTATTTACAACCTCCAAATATCCCTACCAGGAAGGCATAAAGGCTATCGGGGGATCACTCTCTTTACCAGTATGATGAAATTTACCAAGAGAACATATAGGCTGATTATCAGGAAGAACTTTCTGATGGTGCTCTCCATTAAGCTGAAGAGTAATCTCCCAGGGGGAGTGTATTTATTTGCTAGAAAAACATATAATGTTCCCATCAATAATGGAACTGGCAATGAGGCATTCTTTGAAATATAACATGCCAAAGCTATTCATAAATTAGTTTCACCCTCTCTACTCTGCACCCCTGTCTGCCAATGATAAATACCCTCCTAAGCACTGACCCAGATTAAAAGATTCTGAGTCAAACCCTAAAGGGCCTCCCAAGTGTCACTGGGTTTAATGGGGAAAATGACAGCGGGGATCGTCCAATTCTCTTGGAGATGAATTGAACCCCAAGCCCCTCAATGTGAATAGCTTTAACTCTCTCACGACAGTGCTCTCTGGGTGTTTTACACATTTATTATGAAAAACCGGATCTGGCTGAACAGACAGCAGAGCCAAACCAGTGACATCAGGTCTGGAGTGACTTACTGGCCTAGTGGAAATCCAGCCCAGCCAGGAATCTGAACCAACCAGACCACTGTGAAGCCAACTGAAGGTGCCCGAAAGTTCCAGGAAGGGGGTGGGGCAACTGACCCTTCTCTAGATCACCCCACCCCCTTGCTGTTGAGTGCTGGCACCATGGATACTCCTAAATCCCCAGAGCCAATCCGAGGTATCCAAGGAAAAGTTGGAATTGAAATTAATACCAGGAAATGCCAGTGTGAACTCTTGAAAGGGGGACGGAAGTGCTAGGGTGATTTGAGGGAAGTTCTTGGGCTTCCTCCTGCCTCTATCCTAACTGGTTCTGAGCAGCTCCTTACTTTGCTGAGTTCTGAGCAAGTAGGGAGCTGCCAATAGCCAGATGGGTCTCCTTCTCAAACCCTCAAGAGGACCAACATGAATTTTCCAGCATCCCAGTTTGATGACCTTTGATATCCCCCAGGAATTCCAAATAACCCTCTGCCTGCCCACCCCTACTTTTATTTAAATGTATGAATAATTAATAAAGGTATTAAAAATTAACATCAGTGTATATTTACTTCAAAAGAACCACTAGGACTTGAATTTTGTCCATTTCCAGTGACATTTCTAAATGTTTTTCTTTTGAAAGTGAACAAAGGTAGAGTGGCTTTCCACTGGTGTGGTCTTTGGGTGGTTTTGATCTGGCACTGGACACCTTTAACTTGGGCATTTTCATTTTTAAATTCCCATCATTCATGTACATCCTGCAGATTTCAACTAAGAACCTGTGTGTGTGAGAGTGTGTGTTTGTGTATCTTCTTATAATGGAAGGTAAGTTATATTACACCTCTTGCTTGGCATCAGACTAATGCAAGAGCAATTTTCTTTTCACCAGTAAATATGGGTGTCATGAGGCTGTACAACCAAAAAAGTTCTTTGTAGGAATTTGCAGAACTTATATAGCTTTTGGGAGTTTTTAAAAAAAATTCCAGGGATAAAGGCATCTGGTGCCACATGAATACTATTCAGGGGATTGACCAGCTAAAAAATGGACTGCCCAATATACATTGAGACAACTGGCTACCCTAAAATCCCAGTGGGCCAGTACAGCTCTCTTCTTCTCAGAGATTGCATTTTCTCCCAGCTTTGGTCTCCCTGTTCCTCCTAACACAGCCACAGCAGTGTTTATTTTTGAGGAATGTTATGGCAGAGGTAACCACAGGGGTAGGGGGTGCTTTTCAGTTTGCTTTGATGAGCTACCTAAAGGTGGATGAATGCCAGCTCTGCCCAGAGGAAGGAGCTGTCTCGGACCTTGCCAATACTTTTTCAAAAATCAGTAGTCCACAAACATTTTTCTGTTCAAAATATGCATTGGCTCTGTCCACCTTTATCAATGCCACCCATTACCTCATCTTGGTCCCACTTCCATCCTTCTCCAGGTCTATATATCATCATTATACAAAGAAGACATAAGCATCTGTCTGCAGCGAACAGCCTGGGGTCTCCCACAGACACAGGTTCCCGTGAAAAGCACACCAAAAAAGAAGGGAAATCACAAGGCAGTATAACTTCAATTTATTTTAGGCTCACTGGCCAATTTTCATTAGTCCTGCTGCTACTGATTTTGGTTATACCCTAGGCCAGGACTGATTTCATGAAACTGAAACACTATTAGAGGCATTTAGAATCCAACTCCATCCTGAGGATGAACGAACAAAGGGGCCTAATACTAAAGTTCCCTCCTGATCATTACATTCTACAGTTCCCCGGAACACAGCACCTCTGGGATGGAGCACTCCTAGCTATGAAACAAGGCGACACAGCGAAGCAGCAGAGCAGAAGCAAGAACCAACTGAAATTTAGGGAGGATTTATGAAGGCTGAATGAAATACCTCCTCCACAAGAATGTCGAGAGGGATTAATTGGATAATGTTGGTAAAGTACCTCGAGTGCCTTAGAGACAAGTTCTATTTAAATATCCATTCAAAATAGGTGACCCAATTAACCATTCTCATACACACCCACACGCATATCTGTCCTTCATGTTCAAAGACAATGCTACTGAGGCTGAATTCTTATCCTCGTGTGTGGATGAGTGAAAAGACTGATGTGTGAGAGCCCCCCAGCTTTCCCACAGTTTATGTCCATAGGGAGTTCCCTCTTCTCCTGAGTTTCCTCGGCAAAGTATCTTCCTCATTAGGCTTGAACCTAAGGTTACAGTGGTAGACAGACACCTGTAGGATTGTAGGGTGAAATGTGGCCTTTGAGGAATAGGACTCACAATACTTCTATCAGATAATAATAATGTTGGTATTTGTTAAGCGCTTACTATGTGCAGAGCACTGTTCTAAGCGCTGGGGTAGATACAGGGTCATCAGGTTGTCCCACGTGAAGCTCACAGTTAATCCCCATTTTACAGATGAGGGAAGTGAGGCACAGAGAAGTTAAGTGACTTGCCCACGGTCACACAGGTGACAAGTGGCAGAGGTGGGATTCAAACTCATAACCTCTGACTCCCAAGCCCAGGATCTTTCCATTAAGCCACGCTGCATCAGATAATGGCGGGTAATAAAGAACACAAAGCTCAGACAGTGATTGTGATTTTCAGTTTCCTATGGTATCTTGTGAGAGATGGAAAATGTAAGCGGAGTCTAGATCCACCTAAAATGACCCTTCTTATTTGTGAGATTCACCTTTTGCAGAAGTAATAGAACCCAACTTGGGTCTCAATTGTTTAGCAGGTCTGATGATAATAATAATAATAACAGTAATAATACTAACAGTAATCGTGGTATTGGTTAAGCACTTACTATATGCCAAGCAGCGTTTTAAGCACCAGTGTAGATACAAGATAGGTTGGACACAGTCATCATGCGACTCACGGCCTTGATCCCCATTTTACAGAAGCACAGAGAAGTTAAGTGACTTGCCCAATGTCACACAGCAAACACGTGGCACAGTAGGGATTAGAACTCATGACCTCTGCCTCCCAGGCCCGTGTTCCTTCCACTAGGCCAGGCTGCTTCTCCCATCAGGAGAGGTTTCCGTTAGGAACAACGGTCACGGCTTGGTCCTGACACTTCTTGCTGCAGCTACAGCGCTGATGGGGGATACTGTGGTGAAGCAGTGTGGCATAGTGGAAGGAGTATGGGCCTGGGAAGCCAAGGACCTGGGTTCTAATCTGGCCTCTGCCACTTGCAATCCATCAATTGTATTTATTAAGTGCTTACTGTGTGCAGGGTACTGTACCATGCTGTACGAAAGCACGTGGGGGAGTACGCTATTACAAGATAGGTTGACTCCTTCCCTGCCCATGATGAGCTTACAGTCTGGGGAGACAGACATTACTATAAATAAATACATTTAATTATGGATATGTACATAAGTGCTACTGGGCTGAGGGAGAGGCGAAGAAAGGTTGCAAATCCTGGTGCAAGGGTGACTAAAGGGCATAGGAGAAGAAGAAATGAGGGCATAGTTGGGGAAGGCCTCTTGGAGGAGAAAATAATAATGTTGGTATTTGTTAAGCACTTACTATGTGCCGAGCACCGTTCTAAGCGTTGGGGTAGACACCGGGGAATCGGGTTGTCCCACGTGGGGCTCACAGTCTTAATCCCCATTTTACAGATGAGGTAACTGAGGCCCCGAGAAGTTAAGTGACTTGCCCAAAGTCACACAGCTGACAAGTGGCCGAGCTGGGATTCGAACCCATGACCTCTGACTCCAAAGCCCGTGCTCTTTCCACTGAGCCACGCTGCTGCTTCATGTGTTTTTGATGGAGATGTGTTTCTGATGAGGCTTTGAAGGAGGGGAGAGCGCATAGTCATTCAATAGTATTTATTGAGCGCTTCCTATGTGCTGAGCACCGTACTGAGCGCTTGGATTGTACAAATCGGTAACAGATAGAGACAGTCCCTGCATATCTGTCATATATGAAGAGGAACGGAGTTCCAGGCCAGAGGCGGGACATGGGAGAGGGGGTAGCGGTGAGATAAATGGGACTGTGGTAGGTTGGCATTAGAGGAGTGAAGTATAGGGAGCTGGGTTGTAGTAAGAAATCAGAGGGCTAAGGTAGAAGGGGGCAAGGGGATTGAGTGCTTTAAAGTTATGATAAGTTTCTGTTTGATGTGGAGTTAGATAGACAACCACTGGAGGTTCTTGAGGAGTGGGGAAACGCGGACTGAACGGTTTCGTGGAAAAAAGATCCGGACAGCAAGGTGAAGTGGGCTGAAGTAGGGAGAGAGAAGAGGCAGGGCTGACTCAAGGGGGATGATTCAGTTAATCAAGGTGAGATAGGATAAATGCTTGGATTAACGGGATAGGAGTTTGGATGGAGAGGAAAGCGTGTATTTTAGCGATGTTGGAAAGGTTGAGCCATCAGGATTTTGTGATAGATTGGATGTGTGGGGTGAATGAGAGAGATGAGTCGAGGACGACACCGAGGTTATGGGTTTGTGAGACAGGGAGGATGGTGGTGCTGTCTACAGTGCTGGGAAAGTCAGCGTTTAGGTGGGAATATGAGGAGTTATGTTTTGGACAAGTTAAGTTTGAGGTGTCAGCAGGCTATCCAAATAGAGATGTCCAGAAGGTGGGAGGAAATACCAGATTGCCTGCTATGTGACCTGGCTAAACCACTTAGCTTCTCCTTGCCTCCATTTCCCCATCTGGAAAATGGGGATTCTCCTTCCTTAGACTGAGAGCCCTGAGTGGAACAGAGATAGTGTCTGACCTCATTATCTTGCATCTATCCTAGCACTTAGCACAGTACTTGGCACATAGTTGTTTCTCCCTCTAGGCTGTAAGCTCATTGTGGGAAGGAACATGTCTGACAATTCTGTTGTATCACACTCTGTCGAGCACTTAAAACAGTGGTCTGCATATAGTAAGTGCTCAGTAAAGCAGTGTGGACTAGTGGTTAGACCAGGGGCCTGGGAGTCAGAAGGACCCGGGTTCTAATCCCAGCTGTATCACTCCTCTCAAGTCTTGGGCAAGTCACTTCCCTTCTCTGGGTCTCAGATACTTCATCAATAAAATCGGGATTAAGACCGTGAGCCCCATGTGAGACAGGGATTTGTTTGTATCCATCCCAGCACATAGTACAGTCCCTGGCACATAGTAAGCGCTTTACAAATACAACTACTATTATTATTATCATTACCACTGATTGAGAGTAAATATTTAACAAATACCACAATTATCATTATCGTTAAGATTAGTTATTAATGTGATCTTTCAACTTGAGATCTACCCAAGAAAGAACTGTAGCCCATTTAGTCAACCTTTCATTGAGATGACTCTGGCTGCAGAATAAGGGTAAATTTGTGTTCGTGGTAAGTCTGCAGCAGAGGCAGCTTGGGAAAAAGCCACTGCCATTTCTCTTAGAAGGTACTCTCTGTAGAAGTGGGCCCCTGTATGAATTTTAACTCTTAAATTCATGCTTGATCAGTTCACCTTTTCTCTCTGGTCTGATTAGAATTTGGACTATTGAATATAGCAAAACTGGGGGAATGGAGCTGTGAGTCGCCTCCTTTAGACTGTTAAGCTCATTGTGGGTAGAGAATGTGTCCACCAACTCTGTTGGATTGTACCCTCCCAAGTGCTTAGTACACTGCTCTGCACACAGTAAGTGTTCAATAAATATCATTGATTGATAACTTGAGGAATAGTTAGAACTGGCAGCAGCATAGGAGGAGAGGACAAATTGACAGATAATGGCTGGGTCCAAGTAAATAGATTTTCATTTTGGGAGGATTCTTACTAGCTTTATTCATCATCATGATCATCATCATCATGATTGCCGCCATCATCAAAAACAACAACAGCAATATTGAATCCATTCCCTGACGTACCCTAACAGGTCTTTCCCGACTGAGCCCTCCCTTCTGCATCATTTAGGTACTCAGATCTGCGCCCTTAAAATGGCCTAGTGGATATAGCATGGGGCTAGGAGTCAGAAGGACCTGGGTTCTAAACCCAATTCTGCTGCCTGCCTGTTGTATGACCTCGGGTGAGTCACTTAACTTCTCTGTGCCTCAGTGACCTCTTCTGTAAAATGGGAATTAAGACTGTAAACCCCATATAGGACGGAGACTGTGTCCAACCTGATTAACTTGTATCTACCCCAGCACTTAGAACAGTGCTTGACACATAGTAAGTGCTTAACAAATACCATCATTTTAATCATTATGATACTCACCCCACCGTCAGCACTTATGTACATATTCTTACACTCTGCCCTTTTCTCTATCTGCAATTTATTTTAGTTTCTAACTCTCTAGACTGACGGCTCCATGTGGAGTCCATTATACTTCACACTCCCAACAGTGCTTTGCACACAGTAAGCCCTCAAGATATACTATTGATAGATTTGTTTTTTTAAATGGTATTTGTTAAGGATTTACTATGTGCCAGGCACTGTTCTGAGAGGTGGGGTAGACACAAGATAATCAGGTTGGTCTCAGTCCCCGTCCCACACGGGACTCACAACCTTGAGAAGGCTGAGGGACGATGAGGGGCTTTCAAGAGGAAGTATAATATCCCTGATCTTGAGGAGTTAACAATTTCAGAGGGCAGACAAGCAGGAAAAAATATACAGCAGTTAAAATAGTATATAGTTGTGAAAATGGATAGGGACAGGAAAAACAAATGGATAGTTGAATCAACAACAAATAACTGCACAGATGAGTGTCTGAACATGCTAAGTGATTGAGAGGGTGACATGACTGGGGAGGTGAAGGGGGAATTAATAGGGGAAAGCCTCAAGAAAAAGGTGGCTTTCTTGATAGACTTTGATGGAGGGGAGGGATGTGGTTTGCTGAAACGAGGAAAGGGCATAAGCAATTGCACTGATGACGGGAGAGTCCAGAGTACAAGACAGTTTACACTGGAGGGGAAAAGAGCATGAGCTGAGTTGGTAGAAGAAGGTAGATAGAAAACACGACAGGACAGGAAGAAATGGCCACAGTGAAGCGGGAGAGATTCAGGCTAGACAAAAGTACTATAAGGATTTGCTGACAGGAAGAGCTGTTAAATGTTGAAACAGACCAGCGAGAGAGGTTGTAGCTCTTGTTCCCTAGAGATCTTGAAGAGGAGGACAAATAGTAATCTGTCATGTTTGGTATAAATCATTTCCAGTCTAAGACGCTCTGATTTTCTCTGTGGGAAACTTCACTTGAGCAATGCAAGCAAGCCCCCAGGCTGGGAGGCTGCTGCTGCTAGGGTGGAGGAGGGGGGTGGCAGGTGTGTGAGCTGGGAGGGGAGGGGATGGGGCTCTGTGTGGATGGCACCCAGAGGGATTCCCTCTTATTGGCAGTAATCTGCATCAGCTGTGTGGACATTACCTCCTCTTGTGTGGATGCAGTTAGGTCAGCAGGTCTAATAACATACCAGGGGCCTGGCAGGGGAATGGAGATCCTAAGGAAGTGCACTGAGGGTTAATTCTGCAACCCCAGATTGGGAAAAGGTGAAGCATAAGAACTGTTCTTGAAAATAACGTTTTCTGTGGGTTTGCAAGTTTCTGGTGAATCGATTTTACTCTTTCACTGGCTTTGCCGCATGCAACTTTGAAACAAAGACCAGAAGTCTCCCTTGGTTCTGCTCTATCTTGCCCATTCTCACTCCAGCCTCCCACCTGTATGGTTTGCTCCCTCATCTCAGGAGTAGATCATGAGTAACAAAAGATACCTCCAGAGAGGCTGAACCCCAACGGTTCTCATTTAATGGCTTTACAATGGGTCGGTTGGAAAGGGGGCACTGGGTAGTTGAGGGACCCCAAATTTTCTCAAGTCCCATTTTGATTAATCAACATTCCACACCTTCCTTTCTTTATTTCCTTTCATTAATTTTCATGCAGAGAATTTTGAACAAACATCACCTTAGCAACCCTTTGGATCTTGTTTTTTCTCTCCACTCTCTCAATTAGCACAGACCGAGGTGGTTTTTATTTTTTTTCTTCTCACCCATAATATGGAATTCAAACAATCATTACATCTTTGGACCAATATTCACAAAAGGATCTGGATTCATGAGAGTTTTGTCTGGTGGAGGCTTTTGGTTTGAGAGCAAAAAGGAATGATTTAATCAACTTAGAATTTTGATATAAAACCTTTGATCTTAATATAGTCACTTTTAGATCTGTAATCTTATTTTATTGATTTTAAGACTTGGGCTCAGGTATATAAAACAATTTTTCAAGTTATTTAACCAGAAAATCGGGGCCTTCAAAATTCCCCGATTCTACAGGTGTCGCTTCACGGAGTCATAAAAGCTTGCATTTTGTGGGAGACAAAAGAGAAAGAAGGAAAATGAACATCGATCCCCACCCACTCAAGTGAGGAAGAGGGCTTTCCTTGGGCACATACCTAGGAAAATTACCTGCGCACCTGTGGCAGCAGAGAGGGTGGCCCTAATCCTCTTAGGTTTTCAGAGGGCTAGGAACACTATTAGCTTTTCTTCTAAAATCAGGCTCTAGCACACAGCTGACCCAATCCCCGGAGTGTCCCCTACGTTTTAGTGCTCCTGTCAATTTGTTTTATTTACGACTGCTATTTTCTCCCCATCTTCCTTTTGGCGAATAGAAAGCCAAAATTAAAATTTATAAATTCAAAATATCCACAGACCCAAACAGAGATATTTCTCATATTTTCCTTCCCTGAAAAAAAGGGATGTATTTTGCTTTCCTTGCTTGGGAATGGAGGTTGAAACAGTGATTTTGTGTTATTATAACACTCATCATTTCTCCCTCTAATTTGGATGGTTTTTAATAAAGCTCCATTGATTCCACTGAAAGAAATCCCTCCTGGCAAAAGCAGAACACACACGCTGATTGCTAAATATGTGGCAATTATCATATTCAGCAGCACACTTTAATATCTTATTTATAGATGTATCTATCTATAATTTGCTTTAATTAAGTTGCATTGATTTTAATGACAGAAGCAATCCTCCAAGAAGAGACTAGTGTTTATATGATCTCACTGGTACTATTGGACCATTGTTGGGATAAGGGATAGCACCTTACTAATCTTCTGTACATTCTTGGCCAGACTTCTTGCTTTTCAGCGTGGCAAAGTACAGGAAGTTCAGAAGAAAATCCCACAATGCTCTTGGGATTGAAAGCCCCACCAGCCTGGTCATAACAATAATAATGATGATAATAATAATGTTGATGGTATTTGTTAAATGCTTACTATGTGCCAAGCGCTGTTCTCAGTGCTGGGGTAGATACAAGGTGATCAGGTTGTCCCACGTGGAGGCTCACAGAGTTAATTCCCATTTTTCAGATGAGGTAACTGAGGCACAGAGGAGTTAAATGACTTGCCCAAAATCACACAGCTGATAAGTGGCAGAGTGAGGATTAATAATAATAATAATAATGTTGGTATTTGTTAAGCGCTTACTATGTGCCGAGCACTGTTCTAAGCGCTGGGGTAGACATAGGGGAATCAGGTTGTCCCACGTGGGGCTCACAGTCTTAATCCCCATTTTACAGATGAGGGAACTGAGGCACGGAGAAGTTAAGTGACTTGCCCACAGTCACACAGCCGACAAGTGGCAGAGCTGGGATTCGAACTCATGAGCCCTGACTCCAAAGCCCGTGCTCTTTCCACTGAGCCACGCTAGAACCCACCATGTCTGACTCCCAAGCCCATGCTCTTTTCACTAAGCCAAGCTGCTTCTCCAAAGCTATCAGCACCTTGGGCACTCAACTGTGTATCTGTAATTTAATTGCTTTCATTGATTTTTATCATTTATAACTATGTTCCTAGTCATCTAGTACCCCTTGGCAACCTACGCCTGCTTATCTCCTCCATTGTTCTGTTAACTTTTCTGGGGCAAGAACTGTGTTTGGCATTTCTTTTGATGTTCCCAATCAATCAATCAATTGTATTTATTGAGCACCTACTGGGTGTAGAGCGCTGTTTTAAGTGCTTGGGAGAGCACAACAGACTTAATAGAACTGATCTTTGCCCTCAAGAGCTTAGAGTCTTAGGGAGACAGTTCCTAAAATGAGCTTCTAGTACAGTGCTCTGAACACAGTAGGCTCTCGATAAATGATCATGACGGTGTTGCTGCTGCTGATGAAATCATCGAGTTCTCTATTTTCAATTAACCTGAAATAGAGGCCCCACACCTCATAGTACTATTATGGAATATTGACCCTCCTCTGCTTAACTTCATCATTAGACCAAGGGCGTGTTGGTGTAAAAAACAACAATCAGTACTCTGCAGCAGTGTCAGTAAACTGCCACTCTAATAGCCAGGATTGCTGGTCCGTGACCCGGTGTTCTTTGAAACTGGAAGCAGAGGTAGCGGAGAAGGCATTGCCACCCTCCCTGTCACCACCATCTCCCTAGTGGACTTCCAGCTCCCACACCGGTGAATCAGTCTCAATCTTGTCTATCTCACTGCCGATTCCTCACCCTCGACCTGCCTCCGGCCTGGAGTGCCCTCCTTCTTCATATCTGACAGTCACTCTCCCCGCCTTCAGAGCTTTATTAAAACACAACCACTCAAGAGGCCTTCCCTGACAAAGCCCTCATTTTCTCTTCTCCCACTCCCTTCTGTGTTACCCCTGCCCTTGGATTTGCAACCTTAATTCACCTCTCCCTCAGATCCACCGCACTTAAGTACAGATCTGTAAATTATTCATATTAATGCCTGTATCCCCTTCTAGACTTTGAGCTCGTTGTGGGCAAGGAATGTGTCTACCAACTCTGTTATGGTGTATTTGCCCAAGCGCTTAGTACAGTGCCCCCCACACAGTAAGCACTCAATAAATACAGTTGACCGATGGGTTAGTCTTGCTCAACTATGGATGGCTATGGATGTCACTTGATTCTCCACAGACTGCCCTGCACACATCTAGCAACTATTGCTTGTCACCTTCTTATTGGTGTAAAATTGTGTTCTATCAAGTGATGAAACCAGAATATTTTTGTTACCCTGAGAGTTGTTGCTTCCCTTTCTGAGGGCAGTACTAAGAAAAATGATGCAGCCAGTCAATCATATTTATTGAGCACTTACTATGTGCAGAGCACTGTACTAAGCACTTGAGAGAGTATAATATATAACAATATAAAGGGCACATTCCTTGTCCACAATGAGCTTACAGTGTCGAGGGGGGAACGGGTTCCAATTTGACCATTCGCAATGTCAATTTTCGAACGCAAAAGAGTAACTACCTAAACAGCACAAACACCTGATGGAGAACAAATCTATCATTAAAGGCTGTAACCTCTCACAGTCTGTGACCAGAGACTCCCACCCTCTTTTAGGATGTGGAGAAGTGGGTCTGTTTTCCATCAATCAATTAATCATATTTATTTAGCACTTACTATGTGAAGAGCACTGTACTAGGTTTTGTGCAAAGTCTGCACTCCAGAGGTACGATCCAGTCATTTGCAAAGATTCGCCTGTGTTGGAACTCCCCGGCATCATCAGAAAGAGAAAGCCCCACAGACAGTTCAGGCCAGTGCCTTTTCAGATTCCAGTCACCATTTTTCACTCCCTGATTATGGCTACAAGGGTTGATTAATAGTTCTGTTCATGCTGTGAGGATGCATTTCCCTCGAGGTGAGGGAAACATCCTTGTAGAAAGAAAAAAAAGATGATAATCACATCATCCGTTCTCTTCCCCATAAAAACCACCCAGAGGATGGGCTGTGTATACCTATTGATGACTTGGTTAGCGGTTTCAGAAATGGTTTATGCAAAAGATCACATATGCAATCAGAACCCCCATTTGCCAATCAGGTTGCTAAATAATTAAATGCTTCTTAATCTCTGACCTTCCTCTTTGGAAAACTAGAAAATGACATAAACAACGCGGCTCCGAGTGTCGTTCCTGATACAGAATACGATATCTACTCTGTTGTAGTAATACTTCCCCTTTCAGTGCCATCACAAAGCTTCAGTGACAGTCATGTACAAGCCTGGAATTTCCTAAGGCTGATTAGCTTAGTACTTATTTTCCCCTCATCAGTAATGCTATACCTCTTATCCATGGAGGGAAACTAATGAATTAGATTTAGAGAAAGAAGTGAGCGGGGGAAGGGAGGCGGGGAAAGAGAGAGAACACATTTCCCACAGAAAGGAAATATAACGGGAAAAATGGGAGCTCTGGGGGGTAAGTACTGGGAGAGGAAGTAGTTGCATGTGGCGCTGAGATTTGCCTCCAAAATCCCTGCTCAAAGAGTCCTTCTGATCTGGGATCCTGGAGGCTATCAGTTTCTCCTGGCCCAGCTCAATAAGATCACTTCCTGGCCTCTGTTTTTCTCCCTGGGTGGCTTCTCTTACCATTAATCCCATAATGTGTTTTTGTTCATTCTACCTCTTAATTGTCTTTAATGAAGAACAGATCAGTGGCGGTCTCCCTCACAGCACACTTCTTGCACTAACCTGAAAGGAAGAGGTTATTTGGTTCCAGTAAGAGAAATGGAATTGGAGAGCTAGAAGTTGGAAGAAGAAAGGCATGGGCATTATTAAGCACCGCTGCTTCCCAATCCAGGATTTGCATTTTAAACATTTTCCCGTAGAACCAGGTTCCAATACACTTGGGCCCTTTTGCATAGGCCTCTATCTACCCAAGCCTATTGAAATCGAACCTTTCTAAGCAGAATCCCTCCACTCTTAAAAATCTCATCTTTCAATCTTCTCCATTCTCCTATTCTCCCCGCACTCTAATTAGTTTACAGGAATACTTATCCTTGTGATTAGTGTTTTTAAATTATAGCTCTTTTCTGACTCTAATTCATCTTCTTGGGTCACTGAGCCTGGATATCTGTTTAACCACTGCAGGAGAACACTTTTTCATTGGCTTTATTGCTTCCTGAAAAACAGGCTGAGGAATTCGCTATGAGCTGCAAAAAGAAATAAACTGAATTTTTCTCCTTTTGGTGCATTATGCAGTATATCTGCAAAGATAAACATCTTGTCCCACGGTTAAAATCTCCTTCTTGTTTTGTGGGTGGGGGGAGCGCGAGATGTGCAAATAGGATTCAGAAGTGGGCACGGGGATTGAAGTAAGAACCTGGACTGCCAAATGAATCTGGATGGAAGCTTGTACACGGTTGAAGATCCATTCATTTACAGTACAGGGAGGATTGACACTCTTTTTAAATTTCGGTCTGAGAGCCGCTAATGCGACCGATTTCTCACTCTAATATCTTGCCATATCTGGCTGCACCTGGTTTTGATGTGGCGGAAAAGCAAGTCAGGGAACAATACTGCAAAGCAAATGGTGGAAATAGACAGTGAAAAGTTTCCTATAGCCCAGCAGCCTCACAGGAGAGAGCCCGTTCATCGTCTATAACAATCTCTCCCTGTTGGAGGTCCTCAAGTGTAGAAGGTTCTGCCTAGGGCCAGTAAACCTCTCTCAGTCGTGTTATTAAATTCTGAACACTTAGCCACTGTACTAACCAGAGCACAGCCTTGTGGATAGAAGGAGAGCAGGAAAAGGAAAAACAAAGACAGAAAGAAATAAGATCAGATCGGAACAAAACAAAGTCATCTTAATAGGAACCACCAAATTCCATCTTGCCACAATTTAATCGCTGTCTTGTGGGATTTAACATGAAAATCTCAGTAACTTCCTCAGGATGACAGTAATAATAGTAATAATAATAACAATAATAGCACTTTTTAAGCACTATGTGCCAACCACTGTATTAAGCCCTGGGACAGATATAAGATAATCAAATTGGATGAAGTCCTTGTCCCAAATGGGGCTCTCAATCTAAGTAGAAGGGTGCAGGATTTAATCCCCATTTTACAGATAAGGAAACTGAGACACAGGGAAGTGATGTGACTTGCCCAAGGTCACACAGCAGACAGGTGGTTATGCTCCGATTAAGAACCCAGGTCCTCTGACTCCGAGGCCTGTGCTCTTTCCACTAGGCCACACTGTTCTCTCTGTTTCTCTCTTTTCCTCTATCTCTCTCTGGGCCCTTAAAAACTCACTGTTTCCTGCAATTCACAGGTAGGAGCCATCATCCCCAATATCATCTCTCTGAAAAAGAAACATTTCTCGGCAGGAAAGTATTCTGACATCCCTCTCATGATGTCAAAAGCTGGTCTTTATCAAAGGTGCTTAAACCCATTTTGATCTCCCTAGACCCGGTTTGGGCTAAGCTCAGGGGACTCTTCCTCCATGGAGATTGGACAAGACCCTTTCTCGGCAACGGAATCATTAAGTGTGGCATAGAGAGCCCGATTCAATATTTAACAAGTTGCAGCTGTAGGATTAGGCTTGCCCAGGGTTTGTTTTCGATAAACTTTAGCCCTTCATTCTTCTGCATCTTATGGCGGAAATCTGCAGACCCTTCGGTCAACATTTCTCAAACTTAGCCAGGCTTTAGGGTGGCACCTTCTTTGCTTGCTGATCCCAAGCTGGCAGCTGCTATAATCTCTCTGTGATCTGGTATTGTCTGCCATTTGCTGCTACCAGATGGATACCAGATGGGTAACTGGAGCCAATGCTTGCTCTCAGTCTGAGCCCCGTACCAGGGGCTGTAAGTGTTACTGTGACGCTGAACTGGCTCCAAAATGGCACTTCTAAGCAATACTCCTTAAAGTCAATGCATCCATTCCTTACTTCAATGAGCCTGACAAGCAAACAAAAACAAGCCAAAAAAAAAATCCTTCCAGAAATAGTCTTCTCTAAGTGCATGTTAAATCTACAAAGAAGGAAAAAGAAAAAAAAAGAAAAAAAAACAATCCCAAGGTGCCTTGAGATGTCAAACTCATCCCTAGCTAATGGCACTGCTAATTCACCTCTAGCAAAAATGGGAGATCAGTAAAAAAAGTGAAGGGTAATAATAAGAAGAAGAATAATGATCATAATAATCGTAGTATTTCTTTAGCCCTATGTTCCACGTACTGTACTAAGTGCTGAGGTAGATACAAGATAATCAGGTCTCACATGGGGCTCAAAGTTTTAGTAGGAGGAATAAGGTATTGAATCCCCATTTTGCAGATGAGGGAACTGAGGTACAGAGAACTAAAGTGATTTGCCCAAGGTCAGACAAGAGATGGACAAGTGGGGGAGATGGGATTAGAACCCAGGTCCTCTGTCTCCCAGGCCTGTGCTCCTTCCACTAGGCCACACTGCTCCTCTGAAGAATGGCTTCTCCTCTGATTGAAGAATAATCAAGTTACTCTTTTTCTAAGATACAGTGGGCCAACTGGTACATTAGACTTTCAGGGCAAACTAGAAGATCGAGAAAATTAAAACTTTCTGTGCTTTGAATTTAACAATGGTCCTTAGGGCTGAAAAGAATCCAGGCAAAATTAAAAGCACAGGAAAAGACCTACTGTAAATGTCAGGTCTTGAATGATTCCTCCATCTTGATGGCCTGATTTACACTTTAGGGAGTCATTAAAAAACTCAAATGAGAAGTAGCGAGGCATAGAGCACGGGCCTGGGAGTCAAAAGGAGCTGGGTTCCAGTCCCAGCTCCATCACTTGCCTGCTGTGTGACTTTGGGCAGATCACTTCACTTCTGGGTGCCTCAGTTGCCTCATCCGTAAAACGGGGATTAAGACCGTGAGCCCTATGTGGGACAGGGACTGTGTCCAACCTGATGAGCTTAGATCTCCCCCAGCACTTAATTTAGTGTCTGGCTCATAGTAAGCTCTTAACAAGTACCATAAAAAATAAATAAAATAAACAACTGACATTAAACCAAGATAAAACGATACAGTCAGATCAACCATTTGGCTTTACATGTTGCAGCAATTCATTCTGGAAGTATATTAGCTTCTAAACTAATAGCAAATAATGTAAGTGCTCCAAACATTCACTCTCAAGCCCTGTCAGGTTGTTTTTTGGCCATTATCAAAGTAAATCCCAATTCAACCTTGATTTCACTTCTTGAAAAAACCATGATAAACAGGTTGTGTTCTTTTACGTTACCATGGAAACTCTTTTCAGGTCATCCACTTTCAAAGGTAAAATTTGCATTAAAATATGTTAGAATTTTATGGTTTATACTCAAGTGGGGTCATGCTATCATACATTATATCTATTATTTCAAAATTCATGATTGTTCACTGAATTAGGCTATGCAAACACTTGTCTGATGCACTCACCCTTTAGGTTTAATTGCCAAACTGCCAGGTATCTATTTGGAAATTTGCCAGCGATGTTATGAAAATTAATTCCCAGTGCAGAAGCAAATTTTAACAGTGATCCACAGGTTGTCATTCACAAATGCCAACAGACAGAGAAGCAGCATGGTCTAGTGGATAGAGCATGGGCCTAGGATTCAGAAGGACCAGGGTTCTAATCCCACTTCTGCCACTTAATAAAAATAATAATCATTATTATTATGGCATTTGTTAAGTGGTTACTATATACGAAGCACTGTACTAGGCGCTGGTGTGGATACAAGCAAATCGGGTTAGACACAGTCCCTGTCCCATGTGGCGCTCACAGTCTTAATCCCCATTTTAGAGATGAGGTAACTCAGGAATAGAGAAGTGAAGTGACTTGCCCAGGGTCACACAGCAGACAGGTGATAGAGCTGACATTAGACCCATGACCTTCTGACTCCCAGACTACTGTGTGACCTTGGGCAAATCATTTCACTTCTTTGGTTTTCAGATACCTCAACAGGAAAATGGGAAGTAAGACTTTAAGCTTCGTGATTAGACTGTGAGCCCGTTATTGGGCAGGGATTGTCTCTATCTGTTGCTGAATCGTACATTCCAAGCACTCTGTACAGTGCTCTGCACATAGTAAGCGCTCAATAAATACTACTGAATGAATGTGGGACATCGACTGTGTCCATACATTAGTTTATATCTACCCCAATGTTTAGTTCAGTGTCCGGATACAGTAAGAGACAACAAATACCACCAAAAAACCCCTACAAAAAATATCAGCTTCATAGTTGTGCATCACGGAGGAATCAGAGAATAGAAGTGAGAGCTCAGGTACTCCCTCTAGCCTGGAACACCCTCCCGCTCCATATATGTCAGACCACCACTCTCTCCATCTTCAAAGCATTATTTCAGCAACACCTCCTCCAAGAGACCTTCCCCGACTGAGCCCTCTTTTCCCCACCTCGCTCTCCCTTCTGTGTCATCTATGCACTTGGATCTGTGACTTTTGGACATTTGATATTTGCCCAACCCCCAACGCCACAACATTAATGTCTTGTCTTATGCCATCCAGTTGTTTCTGACCCATAGCGACACCATGGACACATCTCTCCCAGAAAGCTCTGCTCTCCACATGCAATCGTTCTGGTAGTGTACCCATATAGTTTTCTTGGTAAAAATAAGGAAATGGTTTACCACTGCCGCTTTCCGTGCAGTAAACTTGAGTCTCCACCCTCGACTCTCTCCCATGTGGCTGCTGCCCAGCATGGGTGAGTTCTGACTTGTAGCAGATTGCCTTCCACTCACTAGCCAATGCTCAAGCTAGGAATGGAATGGATAGGCTTCTTCTTGACTCTCCCTCCTTTAGCCGAGACTGTCGGAGCACTGGAAACTCTCGGTGGAACCCTGAGAGGAAACAACACTAATGTACATACCTTTAAATTATATATTATTTATTTATCCGTACTGATGTCTGACTCCCCTTCTAGACTGTAAGCTCATTATGGACAGGGAACGTGTCTGCCAATTTTGTCATATTGTACTCTCCCAAGTACTAGTACACTGCTCTGCACATCGTAAGCCCTCACTAAATACCATTGATTGATTGATTGACTGTGATTTTGATTTCCAAGGAGAACTCAGCTATTCAGATGGGTAGTTTCCTACCTCCCTCCTCCCATCCCTGTCCCAACTAAAGTAGAAGAAGTAGCTTGGCCTAGTGGAAAGAGCACGGACCTGGGAGTAAGAAGGACGTGGGTTCTAATCCTGGTTCGGCCACTTGTCTGCTGTGTGACTTTGGGTAACTCACTTAATTTCTCTGTTCCTCAGTTCTCTCAACTGCAAAAAGGGGCTCAATACCAGCTCTCCCTCCCACTTAGAGTATGAGCCCCTTCGTGGGACCCGATTATCTTGGACCAACCCCAGCATTTAAGACAGTGTTGGAATAGGAGGCAATTAACAAATACCACAATTATTACTATTATACGGGTTGTGGTATACACCTGTCGCTTCCACTTCCTCTCCCACAACTTTCTTCTTGGTCCTCTCATCAGTTTCTTCCCTCTTCGCTCCATTGGCGACCACTCTCTCCAAGATTACTGATGACCTCCTATTTGTCAAATCTAACAAGCTCGACCCTGACCACGACGAGGATCACTCTGCTGCTTTCGACAGCTTGGACCAATCTCTTCTCCTGGAAACCTACCCTAATCTTAGTTAGGAAACTGGGGCACATTGAGGTTAAGTGACTTGCGCAAGGTCACACAGTAAAGCAAGTGGCTGAGTCAAGTCTATCTGGGGTCTCTTTAGTCAGTCAATTGTATTTATTGAAAACTTACTATATGCAGAGCACTGTATTTAGAACTTGGGAGAGAACAATATCACAGTATAACAGGCAAAGTCCCTGTCCACAATGAGCTTATAGTCTAGAGGACTGTAGAGTTTACGGTCCAGAGCTTACATTATTAGCTGCTGCTCTCCACTTCCTTTCTTCGTTTCCTTTAATGCGGAACAGATAATAATGCTAATAATGCTTATTGTATTTGTTAAGCGTTTACTGTGAATCAAGCACCTTACTAAGCACTGGGGTCTCTACAGGATAATCAGGCTGGGCATAGTCCTAGTCCCACGGGGGCTCACAATCTAAGTGGGAGGGAGTATATGCTTGAATCCCCATTTTACTGAAGAGGGAAGTGAGGCTCAGAGTCGTTAAGTGACTTGGGCAAGGTTACACAGCAGGCCAGTGACAGAGCCGGAATTAGAACCCAGGTCCTCTGACTCCCAGGCCTGAGCTCGTTGCTTCTCATAGTCTTCCTCTAGACTATAAGCTCGTTGGGGGCAGGGAATATGTCCATTATATTGTTGTATTGTATTCTCCCAAGTTCATTCAATCATATTTATTGAGCGCTTACTGTATGCAGAGCACTGTACTAAGTGCTTGGAAAGTACAACACAGCAATAAAGATTCACAATACTTGCCCACAATGGGCTTACTGTCTAGGGGCGGGGAGACAGATATCAAAACAAGTGCTCAGTACAGTGCGCTGCATACAGTAAATAAATACGATTGATTGATTCTCATTGAGGGTCATTTTGGTTTTACTAAGAATGGCAAATGGAGCATCCTGGTGGTCAGTGAAGGCAAGACGCAAAGCGAGAGAGGGGAAGGAATCAAAGGTAGCGAATGCAGATTTTGACCGTTTTCTGGTTTCGCATCTTGAAAACCAGAAGACGGGCACCCGAGAAGTGGCACTTGCAGAGTTGAGTGCCCCAGGGGATGAAACTGCACAAAGATGCAATATTCATTAAAGGCAACGCTCCCAACAGCAGTTCGGTAGCAGTCTTGCAATTTTCTTTAATTGCCGTGACAATTAATTCTGAATTTTAAAGTATTTTCCACCCTAGAACAAAGAAAAGGTAGTAATATGGAATGTGGCATCTGCTGTATTTGTTTTCAAGCCGAAGTATGGAAATATGGCTAAGCAGCAAAAGTCATCAACAGAAGAAAAGCAGCTTGACATCAAACGTGATCTCTATATCAGGTTCTGTAATCGTGTTTAAGCCCAGTCGTTTGTCGGGGAGAGTTTAATCACACAGGCAATGTCCGGAGGACTCATGCTTACCAAAATCTCCATGAGTATGATAGAAAAAGCAGTGCTGGGGAAAATCCTCAAACATAATAATAATAATAATAACCAATAGTGGTATTTCTTAAGCATTTATGTGTCAAGCACTGGGGTAAATATCAACAGATCAGATCCAGTCCCTGTCCCATATGGGGTTCACAGCCTAAGAGGGAAGGAGTACAGGCATTCAATCCTCATTTTACAGATGAGAAAATGGAGGCCCAGAAAAGTTAAGTGATTTGCCCGAGGTCAAACAGCGGGTCATGGTGTAACCAGGACTAGGACCCAGGTCTCCTGATTCCCACTTCCGAACTCTTCTCAGTAGTCCCTGTGGCTTCTCAACCCTTTATGCAAGTGTGGGGGCTCCGGGCTTCTATCCATCCCTCTCTCATTAGTTAAAGTGGGCTTGGACATACCATAAATCTCCTCACTCCTGATTCTTTGTATCAGTAACCAAAGTTGCACATAGGGAAGGATGGGAATTATCCAGTGCCGTGTTCTTTTTTGATAGTCTCTCTGAAAATTGGAAGTTGCTCACGCAGATGAAGGCCCGGTGTTGGTTCGATGTTATTAGATAGGACAAGCCTGGGACAGAATCGTCAAACCTTTGTGTACATCAGTCCAAAGTAACAACGGGAGTTTTCTACAGAACTATAAATGCAGCCCTGTTATTAGATTAGCATCTGCGCTACAGACCTTGGACTGAGAAATAATAAAGTTACCCACCCAGCCTCTCCACGTCTCCAGCAGGGAGTTTATTTTTCATTTTAAACAATTATAAAAATATGGCTTGACAGAGAAAATAAAACCTTTATTTATTCATAGATAATTGCTTATACACAACACTCAGCGATACATTCTAATTATTTTTCACATCTCTGATGTGAAAAAAAATACCAAGCTCCTTAGTGTTTCTGCTGCTTTTAAGGCTCAGTGCTGCAGGAGTTGTGGCGGAGAGATGTAATCAGTTCTGCTAATGCATTTTGCAGGGAGGTTGTTCGTAAAGCTGTGAGAAAACTGATCTCGGAAATTTTACACCATTTTCCAGTTTAGCATAGCTCATGAAAAGACAATTTAAGAGGTAACAATTTGGGAGAAAAAAAGGATATTGTTTTCCACAGTCATGCTCCTACATGTACGACATATGTAAGGGAAATGGCCTTTGCGAAGATGACAGATGAAGGTCTGTTAATGAAATGAATACGCTCAGATGCTGCATTTGCGTGCCAAGGCGACTCGAGGAACCTCTTGCTATGGAGATGCATGTAAAGAAGATAGGTGTCTGTCTGTCTGCAGGGGTTATGGACCCAATCTGGTCCAGATGACCTTGAAGTTGAGTCTGTCATGATACACCTGTTCTTGCTGGGATCTAGTCGTCTAAGTTCCCAGCATAAATCACCAGGGGTTATGAAAATGCGATTATTTTTTTCCAATTTATCAATTAGTGTATTTTACCCTGTCATTCCTCTTTAATTTAGTGACCTTTCATAAATCTAAATCCCCGTCAGTTCTTCTATTAATGTGAGAGTAGAGTTCTTGAAGAACCTTGTGTTAAGGAAAAATCACACTGCAGTACACCTAGATTGATGCGCCAGGCACAGGCATGGCTGTTTCTCCCAACATTGCATCGCAGACTCTCCAGCTGTCGGAAGAACATTTCCGAATTCTTCCACAGCATTCTAGCTCAAAAGTACTGTGGCAGAACTGATGGCATTCAATTTTTTGGGAGTTCTTTGCACAATGTGCACTTTAACATTAGCCATCCACAGTGGGATCCTGCCCAGAAAGTTCAAATAAAAGGGGCCTGTGTCATCACTATCTTTTAGAGACTACTCAAGATCTTTAGGCTAGTTGTGGTCATTAATGTACACACACAAGGGTCCAAAGTCTAAAAATACAGGCTGGACCTAAGGGAAAACATTATTAAGTGACGTGTTATTTCCCATTCATAGCAACTCCATGGATATACTTTCTCCATAAAGTCCTGTCCTTTGTCATAATCTGCAACCTTTCTAATGGTTCTTCCGTTATCGTTGTTACGGTTTCTATCCATCTAGCTGCTGGTCTGCCTCTTCCATGTTTTCCCTGGACTTTTCCTAGGGAAAACATAGATGGGCTTAAATGGAACTCTGGCACTCCTTTCTATTTTTCTCTGGTTACATACGACAAAAACAATCATGGTATTTGCTAAGGCTAGGTTACCGTGTGCCTAACACTACTAAACGCTGTGGTAGATACAATATAAACAGAGTGGACCCAGTCCCTGTCCCAAATGGTGCTCTGTAGACAGCACCATACTGTCTTTCAGGCCTGTAACCTTGGCATAATCCTCAGACATTTCTCTCTCATTCAACCAGCATATTCAGTCTGTCACCAAATCCACACAGTCTTCTGTCACAACATCTGTAGTATCTTACCCTTCCTCTCCATCGAAACTGCTACGATGGCCTCCATTCCAGTCCATACTTCACTCTGCTGCCTGGATCAATTTCCTAAAAAAAAGTTCTTCTCACTCCTCAAAAACCTCCAATGGTTGTCCAATCATCTCTGCATCACACAAAAACTTCTCACCATAGACTTTAAAGAATTTAACCAGCTCTTCCTTTTACCTAACCTCAGCAAGCTTCTAACTATAACCCAGCTCACACAATTCACCCCTCTAACACCAACCTAACTCAATCTCATCTCTGGCGATCCCTCGCTGTGTCTGGGGAGAACTCCCTCTCCTTTCATATATGACAGACCAGCACTCTTCCCATCTTCAAAACTCTTTTAAAAGCGTATCTCCTCCAAGAGGCCTTCCCTGACTAACCTCTCATTTTCTCATTCTGTTCTCCCTCCCTTCTGTATCAATTATGCACTTAGTTTTATACCCCCTAAACACTTTGATAATCACCCCACCCCCAGCTTCCCAACACTTCTCCTTATAATTTGCCACCCTATCTGTGGTTTATTTAATGACTGTCTCTCCTATTAGGTTGTAAACTCCTTTAGGGCAGGGATTGTGTCTATGGAATATATTGTATTCTCCCCAGCACTTAGGACAGTGTTCTGCCCAGAGGTTGCACTCCATAAATACCACTGATTGATTGATAGGAGGGATGGAGAACAGGTATCATCCTCATTTTACAGATGAGGAAACTGAGGCACAGAGAAGCTAATAGTCTTGCCCAAGGTCAAACAGCAGGCAAGTGACAGAGTTGGGATTAGAACCCATATCTCCTGACAATCAGGCCCAACCCCTTTCCACAATGCCATGTTTCATGTAGTACGTAAACTACATATGAACGTAAATGCACACAGGAGTTGTGGTAACTTAAATGTTTATGTGCCACAGAAGGGCTGAGGTGACAGTATAGGGATTGAAGCTGGGAAGATTGGTGATTCCTTGTCGAAGGCTTGCTGGATGATATGTAATCTCTAGATTGTAAATTCCTTGTGGGCAGGGAACATGTCTTCTAAATCTACTACAATGTACTCTCCCAAGTGCTTAGTACTGCACTCTGTACACAGTCAGGATTCATTGAATATGATCGATGGATTGACTGAGAAGGACTTTAAAGACAAGGAGACCTAGGTCTGTTGGTTTTGAAAGGAAACAGAGTTCCAGGCCCGAGGAGGGTGAGAGCAAGAGGTCAGCCGAGGGAGAGTTGAGAATGAGGTATAGTGAATAAGTTAGTTTGAGAGATATTTAGATTGTGAGCTGGGATGTAGTGGGAGAAAAGAGTAGGTAAGTAGAAGGTAGGAAGCCTTAAAAGCAGTGGTCAGGAGTTTCCACTTGATGAGGAGAGGAATGGAAAACTATAGGAGATATATGAGGAGTGGGGACACTTGTGCAGTGTGATGTTTTAGAAAAAAGATCTGAGCAGCAGAGTAAAGCAAAAATGAGAGAGAGAAAGAGAGAGAGAGAGAGAGAGAGAGAGAGAGAAGAGAGAGAGACTGAAGGCCGTGAGAAATCTAGGATATGATAAGATCTTGAGTCAGAGTAGTAGTCATTTGGATGAAGGGGAAGGAACATATTCTGAAAATGTTGTGGAGGGAGAACTGACAGGATTTGGGAATGGATTGGGTTTGGGAGTTGAAAGAGGGACGAGTGAAGGATAATGCCAAGGTTGCAGGCTTAAGAGATGGGGAAGATGGTGGCACTGTTGGCTAAGATAGGAAAATAAAGTGGAGGAGAGGATCTGTGAGGAAGATGAGGAGTTCACTGTAAACCTATGAGCATGAGGTGCCGGCAGGACATCCATGTACAGACTCGATTGGCATGCTTAATGTTCCAGTCTCAATGGAGAAGTTTTCCAAAATGAAACCCTTGATGGAAGCCCTTAAAATGTGGGCTTTTGACATGCAAAGTATGCTACTGACACACCTTTGAATTTCATCCTACAGTCTTGAGCCTGGTAATAAACCTGTAGTTAATGACTTGTGGAAGGCGAAGGTCCCCTCTAATATAAGCCTTTTATTTCCTTTGTGGTGGAGGGAGCATTAGGGGATCGCTTTTCATTTTGGTGGTGGTAAGAATAGAGGCTTTAAATAGGGGTTAATTTCATGGGTAAAATGAAGGGTTCAAAGGGGAAACACTTGAAGGTTTCTGTGAATGTGTAGTGTTACATCTCTTGATTCTTCTTCATCCTTGCTATCTTATGACTTGTTATTTCTCTTCCAGGCTGCTACTCTGGGACAAGTCTCATGGCACAGATTTGTGTGGAAATACTGAGGGGAATTCTCTGAAGTAAAGTCATCAGCTGGCCAAAAATAAACATTCTTGAAAAAAGATCTGGGGTCATTTTTTTAAGGGTTTGGAGTTTAAACACATCCAAAAGATGAAATAGCTATTCTTTCTATCACTTGCTTAAATGCTCCTTTTAATCAGTCAATCAGTGGGATTTATTGAGGGCTTAGTGGGTATAAAATACTGTAGTCTCTAGATTGTAAGGCCCTTGTGGGCAGGGAACGTGTCTACCAACTCTGTTACACTGTACTCTCCAAAGTGCTTAGCACAATGCTCTGTAAGCATTAAGTGCTTAATAAATGAAACTGATTGATTATTTATTAAACAATACAGTTGGTAGCTTACAAATGTTAAATCACAGATAGGGGAAATGGCAGACTCTAAGGACATGGACATAAGAGCTATGGGGCTGGGGGTGATTTTCTTTTGCCATTGTTAGCTGTGGAAGTACAATTCCTTTCATTAGAAGCCACTCAGATTCCATGATAACCATTTTGTGATGGTCAACAAGGGATTATGTATATGTATGTACATATGTATGTGGGTGTGTATTTATTTAAACTCCTGCCAAAATCTAAAATCTGGGAATTATTAAAAAATAATAGTAAAGCACAAAAAGTAAAGTAAAGCTCCCTAAAGTCACATTCTAAATGGATGAAGCAAGGAGAAGCAACTGACTTCCGTTAAGAAAGATACAAATCTCTTGGTAATCAACAATGATGGGAAATAAAATGGTGAGAGCAAAGGCATCTTAACTTGGTATGGGTAACGCATTACTCTACAGCACACCAGAAGTTGTGTTAGGACAGAGACATCAACTCTGAAGTAGAATATCTCAGACAACATTCCCTACTCTTATTCTTGGAGGGAAAATTTCAAAACACATCCTTAAGACAAAAAATTTCCCTTTTAGAAAGTGCTGCTGCAGCTGCTGCCATTTTTGTGTGAATTTTTGCATAAGGGTGAGGAAAATGAGTTTGCTTTGTGGAATTTTTTTTTTTGCCTTGTCCACAGTTTTTGAAAAGGCATCTGGCAGTGAGGAAAGTGAGAGGACACCTGGCTTGCAGAGGATCTTATTGAAAGGCCTCAAGGATATAAACCTTTGGATGAGATGTCTGTGTAAGAAGGGACTGTATCGGAACCGACAATCTTGTAGCTACACCAACGGCTTTTTTAAAAATGGTTTTTGCTAAGCACTTACTATGTTCCAGGCACTGTACTAAGCGCTGGGATAGATATAAGGTTGGAGCCAGTCCATGTCCCACATGGGGCTCACAGTCTTAATCCCCATTTTACAGATGAAGTAACTGAGGCACAGGCAAGTTAAGTAATTTGTCCAAGTTCACGGAGCAGACAAGTGGCAGAATCAGGACTAGAACCCAAGTCCTCTGACTCGCAGGCCCATGCTCTATCCTCTAGGCCATGCTGCTTCCTTACTTAGCACAGGTAACATAGTAAGAGCTTAATAAATACTATAAAAAATGGGTATTACATTTACGTCTAAACAAAGCAGAACAGAAAGATGAAAGGAGAAAATCAAATATTTCCCAATAGAGTTTAACAAAATTAAAATAATAATGATTATGGTATTTCTTAAACACTTAATAGGTGCCAGGCACTGTCCTAAGCGCTGAGGTAGATATAAATTAATCAGGTTGTATACAGTCCTTGTCCCACGTGGGACTCACAGTCTCAATCCCCATTTTACAGATGAGGTAACTGAGGCCCAGAGAAGTGAAGTCACTTGCCCAAAGCCACACAGCCGACAAGTGGTGCAGCTGGGATTAGAACCCATGACCTTCTGACTTCCAGGCCCATGCTCTATCGACTACGACACACTGCTTCTCTAAACCAAGTGTCCACTGCTGCCCTTTGTGATCAGTTTCTTGACTAAAAAAGCAAAAAGCTTTCATACCTACCTTGTTCAAATTTTGGTGAATCAGCTTTCACACTTAGAAACATTATAAAAATGGTACCTCCATTGAAAGGCAAATGAAATGAAGAAAATGGACTCCCCAATGTTATTTTTACATCAGAGCCAGGTATGCTGCATTAAAATTATATTTTGCAGAAGTGTTTCTTTTGGTGGAAGAGTTCCTACTCAATTCTTCTGCTATGGAATCAGCATTTCAGAATGTTTTGTGGCTCACACTTTCCTGAAGTGAATTTCAGAAAATCTTGAGTTCACATAGCTCAGGTTGAGGTCCTTCATTGCCAGTTTCCTTTACCAAAGATTGAGACTTGGTACCAATTAATGAGAATAGAATGACTCCTTGCCAAACCCACTCCCAAACTGAAAATACAAAAATACTTACCATAATTGGGTTTCGATTGGTTAATTATGCTAGGAAACCAAGTAAAGGAAGTCCATGTTCCCTGGGATCCTATTTAGCTTCTAAATTCAAAAGGCAAACATTGTTTTAGAGGGAGTTTTAATCCTCATTACAGTTAATGTGATATTTCTGCTACAGCATAAATATTAGTAATTTCGTCCTCTGTTTTTTCAAGTTTTTTTATTCCAAATGTGTTCATTTTTTCAGGACACAAATTTTGATTCAACTTTTTTTTTAACAAACCAAACTAAAATGTATCCAGTAGATTTTAAACAGTTGGGGGAGCTTTTGGAAAATCTGGAATTCATAGGCGTCCCTGCTATGGTTTCCCATACTGCATAAAATTGTCGTTTCTCCCATTGCACTAGGAGACAGGAATGTTATTTTTCAAGAAGTTGGAATTTTGGTTTTTAACCATGATCCAACACAAACGTTTGTGGTTTGGGGGTACCTAGCTTATTCTAAACTCAACATCCTGAACCTGGAATTAATTGCTCATTAAAAGCACAAAGAGGTCTTTTTTTTTTTACTATAAGTACATTCTCATTCTTTGACATATTGTGGAAAAAATAGTGTGGTTCTGAACGTTCCTTTTCTTTTCTTTTTGAGATTTAGGTCTGTATCTGAGCCAGATGTGGGTTAAACAGTCTTCCCTATTTCTAAAATATAGTCTTGTTTTAACTTTCTGGCACACCCTGTTTTCCAGGCCTTCTAGAGGAAGGCAGACAAATTCCATATTCCAACAGAAAATAGAAATAAACCAGCCACAGAAATAAATTGATAACTTTTCCTTCATTGCTCGCTTTCCTCATTTGTTGCATGTGTCTCACCAAGCTAAGGCTTATCTTCATAGTTTATGTCACAGCCATTCCTTGGAATGTTTGTTTTTCAGAATTTCCCGTCCAAAAGTGCATTCAGATTTAAGGATAGCCCTTTACTTGGATTTAATACCAGAGTGCAGCATGGTCAAGTGACAGGCCTGTGAGTCAAGGACAGGCCTGTGAGTCAGAGGACCTGGTTCTTAATGCTGGCTCTGCCGCTTGTCTGCAGTGTTACCTTGGGCAAGTCACTTAAATTCTCTATTACAGTTCCCTCATCTGCAAAATGGGGATTCAATCCCTGTTCTCCCTTCCACTTAGACTGTGAGCTCCACGTGGGATCTATCTTCTACCTACCCCAGAGCTTAGTCCAATGTTTGGCACAAAGTAAGTGCCTAACAAATGCAATCATTTATCCCAGGAAGCTAGTTTTTCAGCTGACCTTGTGCCCTGTCTGCTACTGATACAGCACTGAACAACTTTTAGTCTGGTATTTTTATAACGGCATGGCCTAGTGGAAAGAGCAAGAGCCTGGGAGTCAGAAGAACCTGGGTCCTGATCCTGGCTTTGCCAATTGCTTGCTGTGCGAGCTTGGGCAAATCACCTAACTTCTCTGTGTCTCAGTTTCCTCAACTGTATAATGGGGACAACCCGTTCTCTCTCCTACTTAGACTGGGAGCCCCATGCGGGACATGGACTGTGTCTGACCTAATTAACTTGTACCTATCCCTGTGCTTAGAACACTGTTTAACACATAGTAAGCATTTAATAAACACAGTTAAAAATGTCCCCAAACTATCTAAATTTTGTAAATTTCCACAGATAACCTTAGTATCAAATGACAAGACAGATTCACAGACAACAAGTTCTTAAAACCAAGTCAAGTCAGGCTTGCCAAACAACTGCTGAAAGGTAAGAGGAAATGGGGAAACCAAAAGCATAGAGGTCTGAGGAGAGGGTTCTAGTAAGAGTAAGATGAAGACTGAGATTCTGGATGAAAACTGAAAGTCAAATATTTCAGTCCCTCTGGACATATATCTCCACTCCTCAAAAGCCACTAATGGCTATTCTCAGCTCTCCCTAACATCATCAATGGTATTTATTGAGCACGTTCAGAGCACTGTACTAAGCACTTGGGAGAGTAAAATCAATAGAGTTGGCAGACACATTCCCTGTCCACTAGGAGCTTACACTCCAAATCGAGGATCCATATCCTTGATCTCATCCATCTCACCACCGACTGGACCAGACGCAGGAACGCTCTCCCTCCTCAAATTCGACAATGACTCTCTCGCCTCCCTTCATAGCTTTACTGAAGGCACATCTCCTCCAAGAGACCTTCCCTGACTAAGCCCCCCGTCCTCTTCTCCCACTCCCAACTGTGTCGCCCTGACTAGCTCCCTTTGTTCTTCCCCTCTCCCAGCCCCACAACACTTATCTAGCTAACTGTATTTATTTATCTCTACAAATGTCTGTCTCCCCCACTCTAGACTGTAAGCTTGTTATGGGCAGGGAATGTGCCTGTTTATTGTTGTACTGTACTCTTCCATGTGCTTAGTAAAGTGCTCTGCACACAGTAAGCGCTCAATAAATATGATTGAATGAACAAATCAATCAATCAAATGGCAATCCCTTATCCCTGGCTTCAACACTCTCTGTCAGCTCTGAGACTTACATATCTACTCTCTGTACCCACTACCCCCAAAGCTCATAAACATCGTTCCTCCCAAGCTCACTTTCTACCTTTATCTATTCTCAACTCTCTTGCCTTTGACCCTTACTTTATACTGTGCCCCAGGCCTGAAACTCTCTCCCCACCAAAATCTTCCAGACTACAGTTTGTCTCATCTTCAAAGCCCTCCTTAGATGTCACCTCTTCTGGAAAGCTTTCCCCAAATAATTCACATCACTCCAGCCCCATCAACCCAGTGGCACCCTTAGCATTTATATAGTTCATTCCTATCCTATGTTTATTTTCATTTATATAATTTATTTGCAAATTGAAGTATTCATTCAACTATTTAATCCTGGTACTTTCAGTTCTTACTCCTGCTCTCCCACTATTTCTAAATAATTTTGGCTGTCTATTCCATTAGACTGTAAACTCTTGGAGAGCAGTGATTGTGTTTCCTCTGGCCACTCTACTCGCTTAAGCTCTCAGTACCGTGCTTTGCACTCAGTAAATGCTCAGTAAAAAGCTCTGATGGCAGATGATGATGACACTGCAATCAAGAAAGGAGTGGCTCTTTTCAAGCAGAAGCTCCTGAAGGATTGGGAGGTAAGGAGACAGAAATGAAAACAGACCCAGGCACTGCAAAAAACAACCATAACAGCATCACAGAAAACTACATGTGCAAGTGTACAGTGCGGTCAAGACTGTGCGATTTCCTGGACCTTTTCAGTCACGTACCCTTCCATAGGTGAACTGTAAGCCCGTCACTGGGCAGGGATTTTCTCTATCTGTTGCCGAATTGTCCATTCCAAGCGCTTAGTACAGTGCTCTGCACATAGTAAGCACTCAATAAATACTACTGAATGAATGAATTTCACCATCACAAATACGTGATCCTCATTCTTCACTGGATGTTTCCAAGATCTACCATTCCCCTCTCATTCTTTTTTCCCCAGGTTTTCAGAGAGCTGGGGCAATTAGTGGGGAGGAGGAAGGGGTGTAGAGATCTGCTCTTTCTCTTCCTAAGAGTAAGTCCTCATTTCCCCTACTCCCTCTCCCTTCTAGTTTGCCCTTACACTTGAATTCATACTCTTCATTCAGCCCACCCTTAGCTTCACAGCAGTTATGTACAGATGAGTAATTTATTTTGTTGTCTGCCTCCCTCTAAAGACAGCAAGTTCCTTGTGGGCAGGGAATGTGTTTACCAACTCTGCTATACTATACTCTCCCAAGCATTTGGTACAGTGCTCTGCACACAGTGAGCACTCAATAAGTACAATTCATTGATTGAGTCCTAAGAGAAGGAGAATGTGCCCGGGGGAAGGAGCTTCTTGGTCTTTCTCATTTTATGCCTGATGGAGAGGGTTAAGAGTGCTTGGCTGATTGCCAGGTACAACTAGGAGAGCTGATTAGAGCTCCAAGTTTTTGTTTGCCGTTTTTAAGCATCAGACAGAAGAAATGCTGCCTAAGCCTCAGTCCTGGTTGGAAATATTCAGACTTCTTTTGTCCAATGTTTCCTTTTATTCTCTGTTCCCTTCCCTCCAGTCCAAACCACATTTATACTACTTTGCTTGAAGGAATTGTTAAGAAACTTGAGGTGGAAGGAGACTTGCTTTAGCCCAGTGAATTCCCAAATCTGTGTGAAATCTATAATACCGTCTAATGGGATATAAATCCCCAGATTTCTTCCTCACACGAGCAAATAACTACTCTCTTCCCACCCGCTGAACCTCACGAGCATGGCTACTTACCTCTTTGTAGATTTTAAGTATTTTCCCAAGTTACCCACTGAGCTTAAATGAACAAGGAGAGCATTATGAGCTCCAAATAGTCCCTGTAATTGTCAAATAAAAAAGGTACCAGTAGATCCAATCTTACGTCACAACGCGACCCTCACACTCGGCTCTTCTAATGCCAAACTACTCACTGTATGACCATCTCACCTATCTCGCTGATGACCTCTTGCAATTGAAATACGATTGAATGTATGTCCTCCCTCTGTCCTGGAACTCCCTCCTTCTTCAGATCTGATACAGGTGCCCTTCTTCAAAGCTAAAAATACTAAAATCACACCTCTTCCAAGAGGCCTTCTGTGACTAAGCCCTCATTTCCCCTATTCATCCTCCCTTCTTTGTTGCTAACACACTTGGGTCTTTACCCTTTAGGACTTTGATATTCCCCCCACCCCCAGCCCAACAACCTTTTTCTTTAAACTCTGCCATTTCCCCATTCCGTATTGTCTTTCAATATCTGTCTCCCCCATTAATAATAATTGTGGTATTCGTTAAGCTCTTACTGTGTTCCAGGCACTGTGTTAAGTGCCGGGATGGATACAGGCCGAGTGGGTTAGACACAGTCCTTGATCCCCGTGGGGCTCACAATCTCAATCCATGTTTTACAGATGAGGTAGCTGAGGCACAGAGAAATGAAGTAACTTGCCCGGGATCATACAGAAGACAAGTAGAGGAGTCAGGATTAGAACCCAGGTCCTTCTGCGTCTAGACTATATGCCCCTGGTGGGCAAAGATCATATCTACTAACTCTTCTTTATCGTACTCTCCCAAACACATACTATAGCACTCTGCCAAAGGGAAGGGGGGGCATGAATAAAGGGAACAAATCAGGGTGATGCAGAAGGGAGTGAGAAAAGAGAAATGAGGGCTTAGCCAGGGAAGGCCTCTTGGAGGAGATGTGCCTTCAATAAAGCTTTGAAGGACGGGAGAGTAATTTTCTGTCAGATTCGGAAAGGGAGAGTGTTCCAGGCCAGAGGCAGGATGTGGATGAGAGGTCGGCTGCGAGATAGATGAGACTGAGGTAGAGTGAGTAGTTTGGGATTTGAGGAGCAAAGTGTGTGGGCTGGGTTGTATTATTATTATTATTATTATTATTATATTATTATTATTGACTGTGAGAGTTGAACGACAGTATGTGAATGTGTCTACCAACTCTGTTATATTGTTGAGTACAGTGTTCTGCACACAGTAAGTGCTCAATAAATATGATTGATTGATTGAGTTGAGGATGATACCAAGGTGGTATTGAGAACTCACCTCCTCCAGGAGGTCTTCCCAGATTGATCCCCCCTTTTCCTCAGCTCCTCTTCCCCTCCCCATCGCCCCTACTCCCTCCCGCTGCTCTACCCCCTTCCTCGCCTCACAGCACTTGTGTATATTTGTATTTATGTATATATATAAACATAATTCTGTCTATTTTGATGCTATCGATGCCCATCTTGTTTTGTTTTGTTGTCTGTCTCACCCTTCTAGATTGTGAGCCCGTTGTTGGGCAGGGATTGTCTCTATCTGTTGCTGAATTGTGCTTTTCAAGTGCTTAGTACAGTGCTCTGCACACAGTAAGCGCTCAATAAATACTTTTGAATGAATGAATGGTAAACGTCTTGGCAGAGAGGGTGATGGTGTTATCAACAAAGAGGGGAAAGAGAGGAGGAGGAATGGATTTAGGAAGGAGGAGGAGATGATAAGTTTTAGACGCTTTGAATCTTGGGTGCCACTGGTGCGGATATCCTGGAAGCAAGAGGAAATATGACACTGATGAGGTGGAGAGAGGTCAAGACAAGAAAGGTAGATTTGAGAGTCATCTGCATGGAGATGGAAGCTAAAACCGCCTCTCCTCGAGATAGATGTAGGGGAACCCATAGTAAAGGAATGAGAATTGCCAGTGAATGAAACAGAGAAGGACCTGACAAAGAGGTAGGAGGAGAACCACGTGTGGGCAAAACCTAGGTCTGGTGACACTTCAAGATTTCAAAAAATCCCTTTGATTATGATGTCAACTAAAGGCCACTCACAAAAGTCATCTTTATTAGATTGAAACATGTCTCATGAGCGTTTACTGAAAGACAAAAGGTAGTGGTAATTTCCTAGCCTGCGGAGCTATGACCAAAAGTGCCTATTGAAACCATTATTTTATGTTATTACCCAGCAACTTTGAATTCTTTAGAAGATATCGAAGAGGAAACGGAAAAGAAGCACTACCGTAAGGGGATTGATGGACTGACAAGAAATGAAAGGCTTCCTCCCTAGTTCCTGCCAGTGAACCTAAGTAGTCATTTGGAAAAGTCTGAAAAAATGCACTGGAGAGGTATCATTTCTCAGGCTTCTCTGAGACAGAAATAATGTTTTTCCTTGGATTGGAAGGAAGAGGGGGAAGAGTGTCCAGGACTCAAATGCCAGGTTGGAGTAGCTCTATTGCAGAGATCCCTCCCTCATAAAAGCATGTTATTTCAGCAGCCCCTTGAGAAAGAGGAGAATCCTAAAATGACGGTCTGTCAGAAATGCTTCCACTCACTAGTGCTCTGGTCAAAGCCCAAGAAATGCCAAATTGTAAGAAAATGGAGAAATCTTTTCAATCATTAGTTCATTTGCTTGAAAGCATGCACATATAGCATTTCATAAATTCAATGATCAGTTTAGAAAACTCACAATCATCGGAGAAAAGACCATTGCCTGACTGACTTTGCAAAAGCAAACGGAACATGTCCCTGTGCATTTTGGGGCCATACCCACGCCCCAGGTTGTTTGTCTTAGGCACACCTCCCTTCCCACCATGGGACCTCACATTTATTCATTAACCAATCTTGCTTCTTTGGTTCTCACTGAATGTCGCTCAGATGGTTTGAAAACGTTCATCAATCTTTCATCTGCAGTGGAAATCTATTCCTCTCCCACTTGTCTGTCGGCTCTTCCCCCACCCTCTATTGTGTTTAGTAGCCTAGTAGATCAATCAATCAATCATACTTATTGAGCACTTACTGTATGAAGAGCACTGTACTAAGCCCTTTGGGGAGGGCAAAAAAACAATTACTGCATCAGCCTCCTTGCTGATCTCCCAACCTCTTGCCTCTCCCCACTCCAATCCATACTTCACTACGCTGTCCAGATCATTTTTCTACAGAAACACCACTACCCTCCTCAAAAATCTCTAGTGGTTGCCTATCCAACTCTGTATCAAGCAAAAACTTCTCACCATTGGCTTTAAAGCATTCTATCACCTTGCCCTCTCCTACCTTACCTTGTTTCTCTACTTCTCAACCCTTCGCTCCCTTGGTGCTAACCTTCTCATTATGCCTTGATTCCAACTGCCTCACCGCCGACCCCTGGCCCACGTCCTGCCTCTGGCCTGTAATGTCCTCCCTCCTCAAATCTGCCAGGCAATTACGCTCCCCACCTTCAAAGCCTTACCAAAGGCCCATCTCCTCTGAGAGGCTTTCCCAGACCAAGTCCCACTTTTCCTCATCTCCCACTCCCTTCTGCGTTGCCCTGACTTGTTCCTTTTGCTCTTCCCCGCTCCCAGCCCCACAGCATTTATGTACATATATGTAATATTATTGATTTGTATCAATGTCTGTTTATTTGTATTGATGTCTGTCTCCCCCCCCATAATAATAATAATGTTGGCATTTAAGTGCTTACTATGTGCACTCTTCTAAGCGCTGGGGGAGATACAAGGCTAACAGGTTGTCCCACATGGGGCTCACAGTCTTAATGCCCACATTAAAATGAGGTAACTGAGGCATAGAAAAGTTAAGTGACTTGTCCAAAGTCCCACAGGTGGCAAGTGGCGGAGCTGGGATTCGAACCCACGACTCATTGTGGGCAGGGATTGTCACGTTTATTGTTACATTGTACTTTCTCCAGCACTTAGTACAGCGCTCTTCACGGAGTAAGTGCTTAATAAATACTAATGAATGAATGAAGCAGCTTGGCCTGGGAGTCAGAGGGGCCTGGGATCTAATCCCGGCTCGGCCACTTGTCTGCTATGTGAACCTCAGCATGTCACTTCTCTGTCCCTGTAACCTCATGTGTAAAATAATGATTAAATCTGTGAGTCCAATGTGGGACAGGGACTGTGTCCAGCCCAATTACCTTGTATCTACCCCAATGCTTAGTACACTGCCTGGCACATAGTAAGTGCTTAACAAATATCAAAAATATTTTTTATTATTATTATTAACAATATCACATACACATTCCCTGCCCCCTGTGAGCGTACAGTCTAACAATGAGCTTACAGTCTAATACTCAACAAATGCTGTGGAGGATGACTTGTTTTTTACTTTTGCCAACTGATTCCTGTTTGTTCATCCTACTTCTTGACCCTTAGAGACTACCAAAATCTAGAGAAAATTCCCTCTTTTCACACAAGAAGCATTCAGTAAATAACACTACTGCTATGTGTAGTAATTGATGTAAGAAATCAATAATTCACAGCATCCCTTTTATGTATTTCAGCTTTGTGTACAGATCCTGCTTAACCCAGCTCAGATTCAGGAAGATTAAAGGTACTAGACCCCAAACCACCTTTTGTGCTTAAAAAAAACAAAACAAAACAAAAAAACCCTTTGCCTCCTGGAACAGATAACTCAGGTTCAGTAGTTCTTCCCAGGATCCAGGAAATTTCAATGTTTAATTTTCATCATTTTAATAATAATACCCCAAACAGACTCTTCATCCCCCAAGGAGCTCAAAGCACTTTGCAAATATTAGCTCACTACTCCTGCCGGGTGGGTGGGCAGGCAAGACCCACCGCATTTTACAAATACAAACACGGAGGGAGAGAGCTTAAATTGTTTGCACATTGATGGTGGAGCCAGATCTCAGTAAAAATGTCTTCTGGTTCAGGGCTTTATCCGCAATACCACCGGATTCGAGTGAAAATGTAAGAAAAACAAGTAAGTCATTTCTCAGCAAAGAACCTTCTCTTTGACAGAACCCCGCACTTCGAGAGGGATTCTTTGGCTCGAAGTCACTGCTACAGAAAATGTGACTGCACCTGGGAGTGAGCGAGAATCTCTTCCATGCTTATACACTTCCCCCATGAATGTAGACCGTGAGCCCTATTTGGGATAAGAACTGTGTCCGACCTGTTAACTTGTACCTTTTCAGTGCTTAGAACAGTGCTTGACGCGGAGTAAATGCCTATCAAGTATCACTGTTGCTATTATTATTAATAGTATTGTTATTAATACTACTACTACTAATAGTAAAATGTACAGTGTAGCTTTCTCGAGTCCTTGATATGAAGGTACGAATCGCTATGGCAGCAAATTGGGTGACTCTCTTGATTTTTTTGTATTGTTTTCGTTAAGCACTTACTAATGTGCCAAGCAACGAACTAAGTGCTGGGGTAAATACAAGTTAATCAGGTTGGACAGAGTCCCTGCCCCACACAGGGCTCACAGGGCTTTCTTCACAGAGTTAGCTACGCTGCTCATCTAAACCAGTGTTCTTGGCTTCCTAGAGTGTTTAAGATTCTGGGAGGTCGAAGTGGTGATTTTTCCCAGTTACACCCCTTCCTGTTGGCTTTTCCTACCTCCTACCACCTTCTCATATCCTCCTAACAACTTCCCAGACAGGCCAAAGCCCCAGGAAGCCTGGCTTACACAGCCATCACCTCTGACAGTGAAGCTAGAGTGGTTCCTCCCACCCCGATTTGTCTCCAGGGATCCCGTGAATCTCCCAAGCCCGATATAGCGTGGTCTAGTAGATAGGGCACGGGTCCGCCACTTACCTGCTGAGTGACCGTAGGTAAGTCACTTCACTTCTCTGGACCTCAGTTTCCTCAGCTGTCAAATGGGGATTGAGACTAGGAGTTCCACATGGGACAGGGACCGTGTCCAACCAGATTTGCTTGTATCTCCCCCAGCGCTTAGTATGGTGCCTGGCACACAGTAAGTGCTTAACAAAGACCGCAATTAACAATCATTATATTCTGAGTTTGAGGCCAACATTTCTGACGCTTTTTTCTGTTGCTTCACTTCCAGTCATCAGGCTTATTTTTCCCTGATTTATTCAGTTTTGGTTTTTTTAATTATGGTGATAGTATATCGAAACAACCCACTGCCCAGATTCCTGTACCCAAGGAATTGGGGTGTTGTGGACGCAAGGCAATCTCCATGTTCTGTTTTAAGCTCCAACCATCTGTTCTGCCCATATTAGTTTGGTACTCAAGACTGTCCCTGGGTAAATATGAGAGCAATTAAAGTGAGCTACTGTAGATTAGTGCGGTGTGATTTATGTAAACAATTTTTATAGGGTGGGAGAGCTGGAGACTGAGGAATTTCTAGGCCTGTGAAACCCAAGTGCTCATGTTAACCCGATACAGATATAAACTGGTTGGAAAACTTGAAATGTTTGTGTTGGACTCTTGAGTTCTTTAAGATGCCTCAGATAAAGGTTCCAAGCCACAAGGCGGCAATTACCATCCATGTGGCATTCACCAAAGGCTGGTCTATCCGGGTTAGCGGGGAAGGAACGAGAGGGGAATTCAAGAAACTGCCAGACATTTTGAAACACTCAGAGTTCAGAGACAGAGGTTTACTTCGATACACGGGAGAGATAAAGAGATGGCTAAACCAGATCCAAATGCTTAATTACACAGACTTCGACCTATAACTAGACTATCATAAACACTCAAGCTAATTCCATAAATACAAAGTTCTCTAGGCCCCAGCTTTCTGAGGCTTACAAGGTCCGCTTGGGGAGCAGGCTATTCAACAAGGCTGCCAGCGTGAGACTCAACGAACAGAAGGAACAAGAGGCCCTTCCCCTACAATACAGGCTCTGCCCAGCTGACTGAGTCTCACCTCCAAGGAGATTCTGGGAAATGTAGTTTCCAGTCCAGAATTGTACAAGCAAAAGTTTTCTATTTTCCCCTATGACTTTTTTGACCTCAGTCCTACCTCCAAAGGGGGCCTAAAAATTCCTTCATCCAGGCTCTTCTCATAAAACTGAAGTGTTTTTTCCCCCTTAAAGCCTTCATATTACAGAAGAATTCCAAGACCACGCCTAGACTGAGAACTTACCCAGTGCTGTTCATAATCAGAAGGTCTTGCTCTTCCTTCGTCATCTTCGTACAGAGGGAACCCGTCTCGTCTGGCCTGATGATACTCTTTTCGTAGTTTCTGTATGCGATCAGCACTTCCACTTGTTGATCGGCTACTAGAAGACAGAATGCCAACAAAGGCCTTTATTTATGTGAACAAGCAGAATCATAGAAAACAAGAGTTTTTCATTTGCTTAATGAAGGGAATGAGAATGTATCTTTTTTAAAGGAATGGGAAAAACTAAATTTTAAAGATTTGATAAGATAATTCAAACATGTGGTGAGAGAGTGCTAAACTAGCAGTAAAAATGAAACAGTTCCATGCAAGCACATTTTCAGTCTCTGAATGTCACAAAACTGAGAATAACACTGAAAAATGCTTTTTGGATGAGTCACAGAAATATGCAACTAATCTCAGGTAGTCGTTAAAAACTCATTCACTTTTCATAAGATGAGAGCTTGGCCACCTGTTAATTTGTGTAATTATCCTATTTTCTCATTTTCAGACCCCTGCTCTGCCTGACATTTTGGACCAAAGTTCAGATGTGGTTAATTTGCATGAGTCCCAGACTGGTATGAGCTGGGTAATGTTCTAACTTTCAACTCAATCAGTGGAGTTAGGATAGGGAGGGGAACTAAGGGGAACGGGAGGCTATACAGTGGAGCTGGAAAAAGAACCAGACCAGAGTGGGTGGATCACAGTGAGTGTTTTTTTCTCTTGCTGTTTGTTTCTAATTCTCCACTCTCCCAGTCTAACTTACTTCTCTTTTCTGATCTTGGTCTTGCCACCAACTTCCCGCCTTTTCAAGAACCTCCGTGGTTCATTTTCCAGTCCTAAGTTTCCCTCATCAATCATTCAGTCAAATTTACCATATTCACTGTAGCTCAATGGCTGGTTTAGATAGTTCTGTGCCACCTTTGGGCTTCCCATCAGCCCACACTTAAAGTCAAATAATCAGGGGTCACCTCAATGAGGCAGGGAAGCTGAAACCGGCAAAGGGTGATTCAAGGGGAGCGGGAGGAGAAGTAGAGAGCTTGTGGCAGGACCTATTGTGTAGCTGATTTTCCGGATAAACTTTACAGCAAAATAGATACAGAAGTAAAATGCTGAAATAGTTCATCTCTGCCTCCAGGCAGGCAAGCCCGTGTTTAAACCACTCCAGGAGGATTGCTGTTTGTCATTTTCTCTAAAAATTCCTAGAGAGGAGACTCCACTGTCCCCATGGTAGATACCATGTGGGAGGTCTCAAAATCTCTAAGACAATTTGACTGTCCTCCGAAAAGGTTATGAAGATTCTGGGACAACTTCATGATGGTGAAGCTGGCTAGGCCAGAGCCCAGGGCGCTCTCTGCCTGATTCATTCCCCGTTGCCGAGCATAGGTCTGGAAGTCGGAAGGACCTGGATTCTAACCCCGGCTCTGCCACTTTCCTGCTGTGTGACCTTGGGTAAGTCACTTCACTTCTCTGTGCCTCAGTTACCTCATCTGTAAAATGGGGATTGAGGCTGTGAGTACTATGCAGGGCAGGGACTTTGTCCAATCTGATTAGCTTGTATCTACTCCAGTGCTTAGAATAGTGCCTGTCACATAATAAGTGCTTAAGAAATACCATAAAGGTCAAGGAGGGACACATAGTTGGCCTGGCTCTGCTCTATTTGTTCTATTCACCCATGCTAGAAGATGCTGTAAGAGTCCCAGATGCAAGTATCAAAATATACTTCTGCCCCTCTGGGAAACTCCTCCAACTCTCCAATTTTTAACCATAACCAAAGTCCTACATTCAAGAATACATGAATGTCGAACGGCACCTTAGAAGTGCACACTCGAGAAGATAGGCAAAGGATTGTAAGGCATTTCCACAAATAACCCAGGCATTTGGAACCCAAATTAAATCTAAAGAAAACTTAGGTGATGTATCGGCTTGCACCAGGGAAGCTACACACACAACCAAAAATGAGCATCAGCAATGCAAAGCTTAATGCTATTCCAGATTTCTGTTACCTACGCAGCACAACTGACCAATGACGAAATAAGTAGAAAGCTGATTCAAGAATCCCTCAGGAAGTTATCAAAGAGAGTGTGGAAGCAATGTGGTATCAGGTTCTAGGCCAGACTAAAGGTCTAAAGAGCAGGAGAGCCTTCTCTACAGTTGTGAGGGGTAGAACCCACACACAGATGACACAGCCAGCTCCTTAGGCAGTTCCATCAGCAGCATTTACAAGCTACACTCAATAGCAAGTGGCAAAACAAGATCACAAAAGATGAAGTTTTGGCATGATGAAGTGGACAGAGCATGGGGCTGGGAGTCAGAAGGTCATGGGTTCTAATCCTGGCTCTGCTACTTGTCTGCTGTGTAGCCTTGACTTCCCTGTGCCTCCATTACCTCATCTGTAAAATAGGGATTAAGACTGGGAGCCCCATATGGGACAGAGACTATGTCCTACCTGATTTGCTTGTATCCTCCCCCACCCGCCTCTGGCACTTGGAACATAGTAAGTGCTTAACAAATACCATTGTTATTATTATTATTAATAATATTATCAGTCTACTAGCATCAAATTTACACTCACCTCAATATGGCTATTCTGGGTGAGACAAATAAGGAAAATGGGTGACAGCAGGATACCCTAACAACTGCTGTATGGAGAGCTGAAATTGGTAAACTGAAATCAAAGAGGGCAGAGGAAACAGTTAAGGACAAAATTTTTTAAAAAGCCTCAAACAATGATGCATCCTAATTTAGAAAACTGTGAGTCGACTGCTAAAGATAGACCAGAATGGCATACTGTTGTCAAAAAAGAGGGAGCTCTTTTGAAGAAAAGTTTCACAGGAACAAGAGAGAAGGAGACCAGAAAAAAATGCCAGGAGTTGCAAACATCAAAAATGACAACACAACAAGGACCAGCCTTTTTGTGTGCCCAAAGTGGCCAAGACTGTGGGATCTGTATGGGTCTTTTCAGTCATACAAGCACTCACATGTGAATTTTACTCTCTGGTGTCTTGGGATACAGAGGACAACTCTCTCTTTATATTAATTTACATACTATACAACTTGCACACGTCTTCTTCCTATGGCTATATGATTTTTGCAATTGTCTCTCCAGTTCTACTGTCAACTCCATTGGGCAAGGATAGGTTCTTCTTCTTCTTCTTCTATTGTGGGTTCCCCAGTGTATTGTGCGATGCTCAATTCAAACAAGACAATCAGCAAATGCTATTGATGGATTAAATGTTGGAAGATTTAACATGGTTACACACTTTTATATTTTATGTGGATTGTGCATAACACTGGTTGAAATTCAGTGGTAGATGAATGGATTATTTCACTATTTTAACAGTGCCTCGAGGTTCTTCTTACACACAAATTCTTAGGGGTACGAAGATAATAATACTTGTGGTATTTGTTATGCTCTATGTGCAAGGCACTGGGGTAGCTATACTACAATAATAATAATTATCATTATTATCGTATTTGTTAAGAGCTTACTATATCCCAGGCACTGTACTAAGTACTGGGGTGACACAGTCTAGGCCCCCACCCCTTGGATCCCTCACCTTTAATTTCCAGGACATAGCAAAACAGAAAAATACAAAATCAAATGGAGAAAACAATTGGGAGGACATTCATTCTTTCAATACTATTTATTGAGCCCTTACTATGTGCAGAGCACTGTACTAAGCGCTTGGAATGTACAACTCGGCAACAGATAGAGACAATCCATGCCCACTTATGGGCTCACAGTTTAGTCGGAGGACATCCATGTAGCATATTTATTTATCAGTCCAAACTAGTACCTCAGATTAAATTTGTAAATTATAGGTGTAGTCTTGGGGATGAGGTAGAAATCAAGCTGATTAATAGCAGTCATAGATAAGACTCAAGTCACTTATTCAGAAAATCACCCACTGCATCCAAGTGCAACTGCTAGCTGCACCCATAAATTATAACGGGGAAAATAGCAGATAAAGATCTAAAGAACGAAAAGCATACTTTTACTTCTTGGATTAAAATCACATAGAAGGATTTTTCATCCTTATTTCTTATTAAAGAACCAAGGTCTTTAAATGTAAAAACCTTGTTTCTCATAACCCTGTTTCCTGTATGTTAAAAAAGAAGTCTTTTCCTGCCTTAAAAAACAAGAAAATGGCCCACGGTCCCCTTTGAACTATAAGCGGGCAGGAGGAGCACCAGGATATTATAAAACAGTTTGGCTCACTCTTGAGTAATGTGAGATGAATATGAAGCCTGATCCAATGTTCAGGCAGCAGTTCTGAATTTCAACTTGGCTCCTGACAATTACGTGAATATATGAACCACATTCAAACTCACCAGATGAATTCAATCAACGCTGTGCAAATATCGCATACATAATCTATTAGTTTACCCCAAAGAAACCAAAGCTCTGAATTCAAACAGAATGAAGTCATCAGTAATAAAAGAAAAGAAACTGATAAGGCAATATTAAAAAAAAACCCGGGATTTTTCCCACATTTGTGGTGAAAAATCATAGTCTAACTGCAAGCCATTTCCCCACATGCCTATATATTCATAAATTAAGGTATATGGATTTGATCAGATTGCAGTTCTCAAGTCGAGGAAACAATGCACGAAAACAAATTCAGCTGTTTAGGATTCAGAGTATCCCCTATGGCTTGCAGGAACATGACTATTTACCCTGCAAAGAAACTCAGCTTGAGAACATGAGAAAAAACCCAAAAGCTATAAAACCATCTGAGGGCAAAACACATTATCTTCTCACTCTCTGTGCTGACAAGAAGCATTTTCTCTCATATGGAAATTCTCTGGATGAGAGATGTGGGTCATAGGCCTCTAGTGATAAACTTGGACTTCCAACTTACTGACACTTTGTCTTCTCTCATGATGCGGGTCTCTCCGCGTTTCTATTTCCAGGAATTCAGCAGCTCTTCTAGAGGCTGAATAGGTTAGAAAATGAAACTGTGGGCTGGAGATTTGGAAATTTCCCTGTTTAGTTATTTACCCTAGACATTTACCTACATCAGTTTGTCACCCTACAGATGAAATTGTGCACGTTTCTGGTATGGAACTGCAAAAGAGAATCTCAGTTTCCATTTTGTGATTATAATGTATAATTGCAGAGGTTCAAAGGGGAAAGTGAAATCATTCTGTTTCTTGCCTTCTATGTGTAACAGAGAGGGGAATTTCTACCAATTTACAGATGCAGGATGCAAGGAAAGAATTCGGGTTTTCTTTGGGTGGTATGTTACAAGTCCCGCATTAGCCGAGAGTGACTCACATTTGGGGGCTAGGATTATAATTGATTTATATATTATCCTGCTTACCATATTCATTCATTCATTCATTCAATAGTATTTATTGAGCGCTTACTATGTGCAGAGCACTGTACTAAGCGCTTGGAATGAACAAGTCGGCATAAAAAGGGAGGTTAATGAACTAATATCGGCCAAGTGCTTTGACTCCTTCCTATATCAATAGAAACTCATGTGGTTCATTCTTCTTTTAGATTTTTGATACATTTAAATTTGAATTGCTTTAATTCAAGCAGACAGTCGGCGGTCAATCATAACTACTGAAGGCTTACTGTGTGCAGGGCACTGTATTAAGCGCTTGGGAGAGTACAATATAACAAGTCAGTCAATCATATTTATTGAGTGCTTACCATGTACAGAGCACTGTACTAAGTGCTTGGGAGATTACAATATAACAGCCACATCTCCTGCCCAAAATGAGCTTAAATATAAAAGACATATTCTCTGACCACAACAAGCTAACAGTCTAGAGGGGGAGAGAGACATTAATATAAATAAATAAATTAAGGATATGTACATAAGTGCTGTGGACTGAGACGGGGGATGAATAAAGGGAGCAAATCGGGGTGATGCAGAAGGGAGGGGAAGAAAAGGAAAAGCAGGACCTCTTGAAGAAGACATGCTTTCAGTAAGGATTTGAACAGGAGAGAGTCTGTCAGACAAAATGGAACCACAAACTAGTAGGATATTAGTGACTTCTTAACTCCCGATATTGTTATATTATCAAGTGGATGGTGACATGGCCCAGTCTACAGAATATCTGGGCAGAGAATGTGTCTGTTATATTGTATTCTCCCAAGCATCTAGTGCAGTGCTCTGCACACATTAACCACTCAATACATGATATGGATTGACTGACGAGAGATCCGATGGCCTAACTGTGACCCAGTCCAGTTGAAGAAACGCTCCCTCTTGGGGGTTGGGGCTATGAGAGGATGAAGGAGTAAGAGCAGGGGAGAGGCAGGAAAAAAGGAAGAGAGCTAGAAGGGGTAAGCAGGCTAGATCAATCGATCAATGGAATTTATCGAGCACTTACTATATGCAGAGCCCTGTATTAAGTGTTTGAGAGAGTACAATAAATAGAGTAGGTAAACATGATCCTTGCCCGCAAGGAGTTTACAATCTAGCTGAGGGGAGGAGGTGCTACAGTAGAAAGAGGAAGGAAGGAAATGGAGAGAAACAAGGGGTAAAGGAGGAGATGGAGGGTGAGAGGAGGAAAGGGCAAGAGGGGAAGAAGAGGAGGAAAGTCAAGGTGCTCACCATCACCGCCATAAGGACCTCTTATGCTCACTGGGTTCTGGGGCTCTGTGGGTGGGAAAGGTTTCCCTCCCTCACACCTGCCATGTCCATGTCTGTTTTGCCCCAGCCAGTGTGGGCAAAACTCCTGGAATGAGGCTGGGCAGAAAAGCCTGGGGGCCCTCCTCTGGTGTAAAGCTTGCCGGGCTGCAGCTCCGGCACCGGCTCCAATGCTGGCTGGGCTGAGGTAGCGTCAGGGGCCGGGAGGAGAAACCAACAAGAGCTGTGGCCCCGGGGGCTTTAAACTGGAACAATGGCTCCAGGGTTCCAACCCCACCTTGCTCCTGGAGCACCCCCAGACTACTTGGGTGGGCTGGGGATGGGGGTGAGGAGGGTGATGACTTGCTTTCGCAGGGCTTCGCAGTCGGAACCCTGGGAGGCTGAGGAAAGCAGACATAGCTCTTCCTCCTCTTTCTCCTCCTCCTCCTGCAGGCGAGGGGCAAGAGGTGTAGCCAACATCACCTGGGGTCCCTTTGTAGGTCTAAGGGTGGGACAGTCTAATCTGTCCAAAATACAACTTTGCCCCCACCTCACTCGCTCCCAATCCCATGGGGATAATGGCTCCCTTCACCCTCTCGGAGTTGGCTTTTCTGCCTAGCATCAACTTTCTTTTCAAATTTGCTGTTATCTTCAGCTTATGGCCCATTCTGACTGCTAGACCTTTTTACCCATATTTATGTTTTTCTTGTCATTTCCTCTCAGATTAGTGTGATTTGATTTTCGCCAACATCAATATATATTGAGCAGCTGCTATGGGCAGAGCACTTTACTAGGTGCTGAGAGGGATTACAGAAGAAATATAAAACACGGTCCCTGACCTTGCAGTTTACCGTCTATCGGGAGAAGCAGGATGAAACCTGAACATGCAATCAGATAAAAAAAAATACAAGAACCAGAGCATAAGGCTTAAAGATTATAACTAGCAGAAATACACATTCACACTCACGGGCAGACGAGATTCAAGTGATCGGATTTTCTGAAGCTCAAAGTCAGACGGAAGGAGGGATTTCTAAGGGCTGGGCTTCCAAGGGGAGGGTCTGGCGGTACATGATTAGGGAAAGGAGAAAAATGGGAGAGAGACAGAGAGAGAGAGAGAGAGAGAGAGAGAAGTCACGGGGAGAAAGGAACATTCTAGTAGAACTGTTGACCACTTTCCTTTTATGATGGGCCAGGAAAAGAAATCAAATCTTCCTAGTATTAAATATAAGCATTAAAGAGTTCTTAGAAATGCACTCAGTATCATTAATTCAAAAGTGTTTTAGATTTACTGAAAACTGTAACCTGCAGCATTTACATTGATACCTCAAGCTACTTAACATTTCATAATGAAAATGCACTTAAATATAGTGTTTGCACTTGCATATCCTAAAATGGATTTAATAACCATTAAATAATTGCTATAAAGAGGGCTTCATTTCTAAATGAGAATTAATCAAATGTCATTACATTCCATTTCAAATGGTTCTGAACAACATTTGCTGGGAAAATACTATGCAAAATGAATGAGTTTAATGCACTAAAACCCACTCTCGCGTAGCTTAGAGGACAAGGCTATTTGCCGGAAGAGCTTGGGAAAATCAGATTTCCATTGGTGGGTTTAGCCGGGTGGGCAAAATTCAGTCCATGGGCCAGATCTGGATGACCAAGCAGATTGCTCTGACCCCAAGCTGGTTCTGGTCTGGCTCTGAGCCAGTTGCTTCCATCCAGGGAGGCTCCTTTTGGCTCCAGGCCAGCCACAGCTGCATGGTGACTTTGAGAACAGCTGTGGACCGGGAGGTGACTGACAGCTTCCGTGGCTGTCTCCGAGCCGCCGGGGAGCGACACGGTGGGGGTCAATCAATCGAGCCATACTACAACTGCTGGAGAGTACACCGTGATCCCTGCCCTCAAGGAGTTTCAAATCTAGTGGGGAGAAATACATTAAAATAAATCACACGTAGGGGGAAGCAACCCAGTACAAAGATATGTACATAAAGTGCTGCGTGGGATGGGGTTGCACGAGTAACTAAAGGCTGAGGGGGAACTGGGCTTAATTGCACAGGCAGTAGGGAGGGAAGATCGGATGCGGCAATGAGAGCTAGGTCATGGATAGCATCCTGGAAGAGGTGTAATTTTAGTTGGGCTGTGAGGATGGGGAGCATACAGATGTGCTGGTAGTTCTGTCGTTGACATACTTCCCTCATCCCGCTGGCCAGGCCACAGACACCTATGAACAGAGGCCTAGCCGCACTTTACTATTCCTCAATCCACGGCCTGAAACTCGAGCCCGAGGGTTGAATTACAGGTCCTCCTTGCTGATCTTTCCTAACAGTCAGGCCACTCTTTGGGGTTTTGACTATCTAACGCTTGATCTGTGGCATTAAATTCAAAACAGAATCCCAGATTTTAGCAGTGAGAATAAAATAACAGGAAGGAGGAAAACAGAAAGCAGTATGCAATGTTCCTCCACTAACCCTCCAGCTAGGAAGTGCTCTAACTCAGCAGTGACTATCAGAATGGGAAAAAATCATTTCCAGTTAGGAAAAGTCTTGGATCTAAGAACTAGTGGGAACCAACCTACTTAAAGTCTCCTTGAGTCAGTATGAACTCTGCTATTCTGAGGTCATCACGGTCGATATTTCTTCCCCCTGGGGCTCTCTGCTTCAGAAGAATGGGAAGATCCTAAAATTGATCAGCTATTTGATGAGGCATGTGATGTTAGTCATAGCATCCTGGGAGACCCAATCATATTCACAACCTCCCATTATTTTATTCCCATCATTGACTTGAATCAGCCATGGATCAAGCATTTCATAGGTGGCTTAGGTGATTTCACAGAATATTTGCTGACTGGATTTTTCAATCCTGAATGGGTAGTCTATTGTGTGTAGCATAATTGCGAAGTCAACATCATATAAGATAATTACAACTGCCATTTAACACTGAATCGCTTCTGCAGGCATGTACTTTGGACTACAGGGGTGACAGAAAGTGATTCTCAAAAATACTTGCCTGGAAGTTTGATTTTCAATACATTTAAGCTAAATTAGAGATTTTAAGAGCTTAATAATAATAATCAACTTTCATTATGAGCTAAGCACTGTAATAAGCCCCAGCATAGACACAAGATAATCAAGATACTCAAGTGGGACACAGTCCCTGCCTCCATGGGGCTCATAGTCTGTGGGGGAGGAAGAACAAGCAGGCTTTTAATCTCCATTTTACAGATAAGGAAACTGAGGCAGAGAAAAGTAAAATGACTTGCCCGAGGTCACACAACAATCAAATGGCAGAGCAGGATTAAAACCTAGGTCCTCAGACCACCCAGTCTTGTGCTCCTTCCATCAGGGAAAACTGCTTCTCTGGATTGCATAGTTCAATTCGTCTAAATATGCGTTACCGAATAGAATGTAATGGGCAATTAAGAGAGGTGAGGAAATTATACTACATCAGCAATCATCTAGCTATAGTATCAAAGTGGCTTATGTATAGCAGGAAGTGGGATGATATTTATTGACCACTAGACTTTTCATAAATTGGCTTAGAGACTTTGGAATATGCAAGGAAAACAGCCAGTACAGTCATCGGTTGTAGATTTCTTTGGTTGGGACTACAGTTCCCAGAATCACTTGGGAACAAAGATGATACTTAGAGGATATACTACAGGCTATCTGGAAAAGGTCATGAAATGTGCTGATGTAACAGTTGCCACAAAAATACAAATTGTCAACTCTATGGTGATTCCATTGACAATGTATGGATCGGAAAGCTGGTCAGTGAAAAACAGGATAGAAAGAACATCAATTCTTTTGAACTGTGGTGTTGGAGAAGACTTTTGCAAATACCATGGACTGCCCGAAAAACAAATGGATTTTGGAGCAAATTAAACCAAAGTGGTCTAGGCAAGGCCAAATGACTCGACTTAGATTAACATATTTTAGCCACATAATCAGGAGGACTAATTCTCTGGAGAAGACACCAATGCTAGAAAAAGTCCAGGGAAAATGTGGAAGAGGCAGACCAGCAGCTGGATGGATAGAGATCATACGACAATAACGGAAGAACCATTAGAAAGGTTGTGGATTATGGCAGAGGACAGGACCGTCCGGGGAACCATGGAGTCGCTATGAACTGGAAATGACTCGGTGGCACTTAATAATAATCTTTGCCTTCCAAGTGTTTCTGGGATATGTAATAGTAGTAATGACATTTACTGAGGGACTGCTTCTGTACTATGCACTAGTACTAGTACTAGAGAAGCAGCGTGGCTCAGTGGAAAGAGCCCGGGCTTGGGAGTCAGAGTTCACGGGTTCTAATCCCGGCTCCGCCGCTTGCCAGCTGTGTGACTTTGGGCGAGTCACTTAACCTCTCTGTGCCTCAGTTACCTCATCTGTAAAATGGGGATGAAAACTGTGAGCCCCATATGGGACAACCTGATCACCTTGTATCCCCGCAGCGCTTAGAACAGTACTTTGCACATAGCAAGCACTGAACAAATACCATTATGCACTAGTACAGTATAGCCTAGTACGGTACAGTATAGTCCAGTATAGTAAGTACCATACTATCCGGAAGTACAACACACATTCCCTGTCCACTAGAGGCATATACTCTAAGTGAGAGATTGTAAGATCTGATGAGATCTGACCCCTGGATCTGTTCCAGCAGTGACTATCAAAATGTGGAAAAAAACCATTTTCAGTTAGAAATAGTCTTCCCCTTGACTCTATTTATTGCCACTGTTCTTGTCTGTCTGTCTCCCCCGATTAGACTGTAAGCCGGTCAAAGGGCAGGGACCGCCTCTATCTGTTGCCGATTTGTACATTCCAAGCGCTTAGTACAGTGCTCTGCACATAGTAAGTGCTCAATAAATACTATTGAATGAATGAACTGGTGAGATCCAACCTACTTAAACTCCCCTTGGGCCAGTCTGAACCCTGTTATTCTGAGGTCATCACAGCCAATGCTTCTTCCCCTTGGGACCCTCTGCTTCAGAAGAATGCTACCCACTGGTAGCATCATCTTCAAATCAAAAGATGACTCTATTTGGATGGCGGTAGGACCCTCAGATGCGGTGGGCTTCTTGACGCTTTCCTGAGAAGCACTTTGGTAGGAAACCCAGCCTGACCTCTGCCTTCTATCTGTGCTATTTCCCATGAATAGTTCCACGGAGGAGGTGATTTCCGCAGGTCTGCAGCTGAATGAGGGCCTTCTTACTCTTTGGACTCTTGTCTCTCTGTGATATGCTGGAAGGCTACGCTGTAAGCTTCATCCCCAACAAGCCACGGCCAGGCACAATTTCTCCCATTCACTGTCCTTAGCTTTGACGGGGGCGACTGCCCTTCTGCATTGGAATTCTGAAAAGTGCAGATTCAGTGGATTTTCCTAGACAACCTGAACATGCAGAGTGGGCCATTAGTTCCTCTTAGAATCCTAGTTCCCAGTTGCTTGGGCAGAGTTCAAAGTTATGGTTTGCCCTAGTTTGCCCAGATGATCAACAGAGGTTAAACACAGATAAAGAAACAGAAGGTATTCTCAGTATACAAAGAGGAAAACATCCAAAAGCCATTTTAAATTCATGCTGATGCGTAAGATGCCCTTATGGAAACCGTAGCCAAACACCAAGGCTCCTGACAGACGTAACCTGAACACAACATTTGTTATTGTCACAAATCTTGAGCGGTTCACAGGATCCGTGTTCAATGAAGTACATCAGGTGGCTTCAAGGGAAATACAGAATGGTACAGCGTGAGCTGCTCTGTAATTAATAGTGTTGACATTAGCCACAAATTGAGTGATTTTCAAAGGGCTTTTGAGTTAGGGTATGTTGCTTTCCAGTGAAGTGCGACACAAATGTTGTGGCGAAGCAGCAGACTGTTAAGAGACTAGCTAGGCATGATGTAATAAATGGAGTGGCTCCGGGAAGATACTAAGACAGAACAAAAAATAGGATCAAGGACTGCAAATACAAAATTGCAACAGCACAGCAAAGAACTTTCATTCATTCATTCATTCAATCGTATTTATATAGTGCTTACTGTGTGCAGAGCACTGTACTAAACACGTGGGGGAGTACAATACAACAGTACACAGACACATTCCCTGCTCACAAAGAGCTTCTGATTCTGCATAGGGTATGGAGGGATCTGTTGGTCTCTCATTCAACCCACATATTCAATCCGTCACCAAATCCTGCCGGTCCCACCTTCACAACCGCTAAAATCCACCCTTTCCTCTCCAACCATACTGCTACCATGTTAATACAATCACTCATTTTATCCCACCTGGATTAGTGCATCAGCCTCCTTGCTGAACTCCCAGCCTCCCGCCTCTCCTCATTCCAGTCCATGCTTCACTCTGCTGCCCGGATCATCTGTCTACAGCAACGTTCTGGACACGTCACCCCGCTCCTCAAAAAACTCCAGTGGTTGTCCAACCACCTCCGTATCAAACAAAAATTCCTCTCCATTGGCTTTAAAGCAGTCCATCATCTTGCCTCCTTTTACCTCACCTCACTTCTCTCCTTTTACAACCCTGCCTGCACGCTTCATTCCTCTAGTGCTAACCTTCTCACTGTGCCTCAGTCTCGCCTGTCTCACCACCAACCCCTAGCCCACATCCTGCCTCTGACCTGGAAAGCCCTCCCTCTTCTAATCTGACAGACAACCACTCTTCCCTGTTTCAAAGCCTTTTTGAAGGCACATCTCCTCCAAGAGGCCTTCCCAGAATAAGCTCCACTTTTCCTCATCTCTCACTCCCTTATGCATCGCCTGGACTTGCTCCCTTTGCTCTTCCCCCTACCCCCAGCCCTAAAGAACTTATGTACATATCTGTAATTTTATTAATTTCTATTGATATCTGCCTCCCCAACTCTAGATTGTGAGCTCATTGTGGGCAGGGAATGTCATTGTTTATTGTGGTATTGTGCTTTCCCAAGTGCTTATTACAGTGTTCTGCACACAGTAAAGTGCTCAATAAATATGATTGAATGAATGAAAGACAAAGTTTTTTAGTAAAATTCACCATCAGTGGCATCAACTTCAAACCTGAAGGACAGTTGAATATGGGCAGGGAACGTATCTTCCAACTCTGTTGTACTGTACTCCTCCTAGTGCTTAGTACAGTGCTCTACATAATAAGCACTTAATAAATAACACTGATTGAGTGATTGGATTTTTAAGGCCCTCTAAGCATCTAACTGTAGAATAGGCCCATGCTTACTAAAAATATCTCCTAGGAAAAGATTCACAGAAGAAAATGTAAGCACCTTGGAGGCATGGAAGATATCTTGTGCTTCTGTTCTACTTTCCCAAGTGCTTAGGAAACAACATAGCCTAGCGGAAAGAACATAATAATAATAATGTTGGTATTTGTTAAGCGCTTACTATGTGCAGAGCACTGTTCTAAGTGCTGGGGTAAACACAGGGGAATCAGGTTGTCCCACGTGGGGCTCACAGTCTTAATCCCCATTTTACAGATGAGGGAACTGAGGCACAGAGAAGTTAAGTGACTTGCCCACAGTCAAGGCCTGGGAGTGAGAGGACGCAGCCTTTAATCCCACCACTTTCACTTCCCTACTATGTGAGCTTGGGGAAGTTACAAAACTGTTTTGTTCCTCTGCTTCCTCACCTGCAAAATGGGGGTAAAATACCTGTTCTCCCGACTAAGACTGTAAGCCATATGTGGGACAGGACCTGTGTCCTACCTGGCTATCTTGTATCAATCAATCAATTAATCGTATTTACTGAGTACTTACTATGTGGAAAGCACTGTGATAAGCACTCGGGAGAGTAATAATAATAATAATGATGGTATATGTTAAGCGCTTACTATGCGCCAAGCATTGTTCTAAACGCTGGGGTAGATACAAGGTAATCAGGGTGTCCCACGTGGGGCTTACAGTCTTAATCCCCATTTTGCAGATGAGGTAACTGAGGCACGGAGAAGTGAAGTGACTTACCCAAAGTCACACAGCTGACAAGTGGCTGAACCGGGATTAGGACCCACTATCTCTGACTCCCAAGCCCGTGGTCTTTCCACTAAGCCACGCTACTTCACATGCACAACACTACACTACAATAGACCTGGTAGACACACTCCCTTCCCACAGAGAAGTCAGAGTCTAGATGGGGAGACAGACATTAACACAAATAAATTACAAATATGTACATAAGTGCTGTGGGAAGGTGAATAAAGGGAGCAAATCGGGGCGATGCAGAAGGGAGTAGGAAAATAGAGCTTAATCAGGGAAGGCCTCTTGAGCGAGATGTGCCTTCAATAAGGCTTTGAAGGTGGGAAGAGTAATCGTTTGTTGGATATTCATTTATTCATTCATTTAATATGAAAAGGGAGGGCGTTCCAGGCTAGAGGCAGGACATGGGTGAAAGGTCGGTGGCGACATAGACGAGATTGAGGTACAGTGAGTAGGTTGGCAATAGAGGAGCAAAGTGTGCGGGCTGGGTTGGATTATCATTATTATTATTATGATCATTATTATTACCATTATTATTAGAATCGCACCAATATGCATTAAGTACTTAATATGTGTTATGCCCTGAGGTAGATACCAGACTATTACATTGGACACAGTCCGTGTCCCACAAGGGGCTCGATGTCTGTCTTATCCTCATATTACAAATGAGGAAATTGGGGCACAGTGAAATTAAGTGATTTGCCCAAGGTCACCCAGCAGGCCAGTGACAAAGCTGTGGAACTAAACACACATCTCCTAACTCTCAGTCCCATGTTCTTTACCTTAAGCAACTGAGCATTACCACTGCTAATTTCACTGAACATATTTTCATTTATTCTTGCAATTTTACTACCTATGAATGCTAGCATTTGCCACCACCTCAAATAGTAAAACAGAAGCTCTCTCGCCAGTACTTCAAGGGAAGTGGAAAACAGCAAGCGGATAGCAGAACGATTTGTAGTTGAGAGACACGGGGTTTTTCACGGCATTGCTAGATCCACCTCTGTCAACTGATAGATTAGAAATAAAATTGTCATAATTGCACACCATCACAGGATCAATGTTATCTCCTTTACTGATAAAAAGTCACTGTTCTGCCTTGCCATTTACTCTCTATGGTGGCAAGAGACCTCTCTCCGGTCATAACACTGCTCTTCACTGCCATTATTCCTGAAATAGAATAGAAATTCCATGTGGATGACAGTATTATTCACAATTTAACACATACATTATTATCCACAGCTTCGACTCACCACGGTGAGCACGTAAGAGGTAATTGTTTTGCTCTGTTCTCACACGATGACCTCCTGGCTGTTTTCTACTTTCAGAAGCTGATTTTTGCTGCAAGTCTTTTAATCTATAATTCTCAACTTGAATATTTTCCCGATATATGTCTTCCTACAGAATAGCTATTTGGAATTTTAGTAATTTGTTAAAGATAGGAATGAACAGGGTACAGGTATTTTGTTTTTGGTCATTTTGCCAAATTTCACAAAGAATACGAAGTTTAGGTGCCAATTAAACCAATTCCAATTTTTAGTTAAAAATGTAAAAATATTTGTTAAAATCTAACTGAATATTATGACTTCAAATTCTATATATTGCTGGATACATCACATGAAAATATATCAAAGGTATTCAGAAGCTGCTGGCCTAGCGGATAGAGCGCGGGCCTGGGAGTCAGAAGGACCTGGGTTCTAATCCCAGCTCTGCCGCTTGTCTTCTGGGTGACCTTGGGCAAGTCACTTCACTTCTCTGTTCCTCAGATACCTTATTTATCTGTAAAATGGGGATTAAGACTATGAGCCCCATGTGGGACAGGAACTATGCCCAACCTGATTAGGTTGCGTCTACCCCAGTACTTAGTAGAGTGCCTGGCATGTAGTGAATGCTCAAGAAATACCATAAAAAAGAACTAATATCCAAAGAAAAATCTGAGGCCAGTACCGCATTAGACAATAAGTTTGTCACACTACGATGGTCAACAAATCCGTATCACAAACCACATAGTAACAACTCTGCTTATACATCTAGTGCATCCTTTAGTAACTTCAAACATTACAAGTTTCATTAAGTGTTTAACCTTCTAAAACAAAGAATGGCCTTGGACAGATACAAAACAATAAAAAAGAGAAAATTCATCCTATCGATGTAATTTCCCTATATTTTTGCTTTTTATCTTTCGTGGACACTGAGAAAAAGATCATTTAAGAAAAATACGCTTTTGTTGTTTACACCGAACATGAGCAAATGAATGAGATCCCACAAAAGACATGTCAGAAAAATTTTCACTGACAACTTCGGGACCTGAAAGATAAAAGTATTATCTTCCAGGCTTAAATCAAACACAGCTTGAGATTTATGAATACACATCTGACATTTAGACATGGATTAAACTAGGAAAAATAAGCCTCTGTGTCTGCTGGCCTTGAGACCCTGGGAACTTTCTGAACCTCCCCTGGGGTCCACCGTCCTCGAGGAAGAAATATGGTGCTGCTGCTGAAGTGACCATGAATGCCAGCTGTGGGCCCCCCTGCCCGGAGCCAGGCACTACAGTATGGCGTAGTGGAGATGGTGTGGGCCTGGGGATCAGAAGGTCGTGGGTTCTAATCCTGACTTTGCCACTTGTCCACTAGGTGACCTTGGGCACGCCACTTCATTGCTCTGGGCCTCAATTACCTCATCTGTAAAATGGGGATGGAGACTGTGAGCCCCATGTGGGACAAACAAAAACTCCTCACTGTTGGCTTTAAAGCACTCCATCAACTCACCCTATCCCAATTCACCTCACTTCTCTCCTTCTACAACCCAACCCGCACACTTTGCTCCTGTGATGCTAACCTTCTCACTGTCCCTCCACCTCGCCTGTCTCACCGCCGACCCCTGGCCCATGTCCTACCTCTGGCCTGGAACACCTTCCCTCCTCAAATCCGCCAGACAATTACTCTCCTCCCCTTCAAAGCCTTACTGAAGGCACACCTCCTTTAACAGGCCTTCCCAGACTAAGCCCCACTTTTCCTCATCTCCCACTCCCTTCTGCCTCACCCTGACTTGCTCCCTTTGCTCTTCCCCCCTCTCCCCGCCCCATAGCACTTATGTAAATATCTGTAATTTTATTTATTTATATTGATGTCTGTTTATTTGTATTGATGTCTGTCTCCCCACCCCCGTCTAGACTGTGAGCTTACTGTGAGCAGGGATTATCATTCTTTGTTGCTGTATTGTACTTTCCCAAATGCTTAATATAGTGCTCTGCACAAAGTAAGCACTCAATAAATAGGGTTGAATGAATGAATGAATGAATGACAGGGACTTTGTCCAACCTGATTTGCTTGTATCAGCCCCAGTGTTTAGTACAGCGCATGGCACATAATAAGCACTTAGCAAATACCACAATTATTATTATTATTATTAGAAATGGTGTTTATTAACTCCTTGCCCTCCCATCTCACCTCCGCCAAACTCATTCTCTTCCCCCCTTCAAAACCCTACTTAAAGCTCACCTCCTCCAAGAGGCCTTCCCAGACTGAGCTCCCCTTTTCCCTCTGCTCCCTCTTCACCCACCTTCACCCCTCCGCAGCTAAACCCTCTTTTCCCCCCTTTTCCTCTGCTCCTCCCCCTCTCCCTTCCCATCCACTCAGCACTGTACTCGTCTGCTCAACTGTATATATTTTCATTACCCTATTTGTTTTGTTAATGAGATGTACATCACTGTGATTCTATTTATTTGCTATTGTTTTAATGAGATGTTCATCCCCTTGATTCTATTTATTGCTATTGTTCTTGTCTGTCCGTCTCCCCCGATTAGACTGTAAGCCCGTCAAAGGACAGGGACTATCTCTGTTACCGATTTGTACATTCCAGTGCTTAGTACAGTGCTCTGCACATAGTAAGTGCTCAATAAATACTACTGAATGAATGAATGAATGCTTTGGGCCTAGACAGCTCATTAGACGATGAACAGAGTCTATTCGCTTGCAAGTTTTCACAGGAAGGTCCCCCTCAAAAATGTCTCTCTAATCTCCTGACTCAATGGTAGGGCTTCTTGTTCAGAAGCTTCTTTTCAAAAATTAGGGAGAATCAGAAGGAGAAGAAAATATGGCATTGAGGGTACTGTTAGTTCGTTGTGGGCGGGGAATGTGTTTGATGCAATAGTGTACTCTCCCAAGCGTTTAGTATAGTGCTTTGCACACAGAAAGCACTCAATACGATTATTATTACTAACAAGAATAATGTGGTTGGTAATTGCACTGGATGGAGGAGCACACATTGTAATGGTCTCACCTTATCAACTAATCAAGTTACTGGGTGCAGAGCACTGTACTAAACACTTATGTCTGAAAATGGCTCAAAGGGCTCTGTCCCAAATCCAATTTTAGCAAATATTTTAGAAGTTCAAGGTAGTGATTAGGACAACACCACATGCTCATATCAACTCCTTTTAGTCTTGCCCTTTCACTTGGATTTGTACCATTTGTTCACCCCATCCTCAGGTCCTCAGCACTTATGCCCACATCTGTAATTTAATGTCTATCTCCCTCTTTAGACCCCTTATGAGCAGAGACCATGTCTACCAAATTTGTTATATTGTACTCTCCCAAACACTTAGTACAGTGCTCTGCACAGGGTATGCACTTAATAAATGCAATTTACTGATACACTGATGAATTGATTGACTGATCAAAAGGAAGTTTACAATCATTCAACTGTAATAGAAAGCACCACACACCTGCAAGCATGCTGTTATAACTAACCGAACTCTAATTTGCAGGGCTTCCCAAAAGAGTTTTATAAGATTGAGAAATTCCATCAGGCTAGACTCAAAATCAAGTGTCAGGGCATGACCACCAACAAAGTTGGCCTCCCGTGCTTGCTTCACATTAGAGCATCGATGGGCCTGCTGTGTGAAGAGAATGGATGAAAGAATCTGTACCCTAACAGCTGTTGTTGAGGGCTAGCTGAAATTAGGAAATGGAAATCCAGGAGGACAGAGGAAGTATTTTAAGCATACAGAATAAGAGAGACTCAGACAGGGTCCCAGTTAAAAATCAGGAGACAATTGCCACAGACAGACAAGCATGGCACACTGCATTCAAGAAAGGGGCGACTTTTCGAGGAAAAAGCTTCCTAAGGCTCATCAGGAAAGTAGGCAAAAGCCAAAATGAAACCAGGCATAACAAACAGAAAATACGACAGCACAACAAAGGATTGTGTGTGTTTGTGTGTGCGTGTTTGTGTGTGTATGGGCATTTGTCATGATGAACCTAGAGAGCTGCACTGATCTTTTCATCCACACACAGACATCCATGGTGAATTTCGCCTTGTGGCAACTTCTTTGAACACAGAGGATGACTGAAAGAGTCTATATTGTTAATGTAATGATGATAATTATAATAATAACAATTTTAGTATCTATTAAGGGCCTACTCTGTGCCAAGCACTATCAATCAATCAATCAAATCATATTTACCGAGTGCTTACTGTGGGCAAAGCACTGTCCTAAGCGTTTGGAGAGTACAGTACTACAGAGTTGGTAGACACATTCCCTACCCATAATGGGCTCACAGTCTAGAGGAGGAGACAGACATTAATATAATTAAATAAATTACAGATATGTGGGCAGGGAAAGCATCTGTTTATTGTTATTTTGTACTCTCCCAAGTGCTCAGTACAGTCCTCTGCACACAGTAAGTACTCAAAAATATGACTGAATGAAGAAGTGCTATGGGGTTAAAGGAATAAAGGGAGCAAATCAGGGTGATGCAGAAGAAAATGGGAAAAGAAGAAATGAGGGCTTAGTCAGGGAAGGCCTCTAGGAGGAAATGTGCCTTCAATAAGGCTTTGAAGGTGGGGAGAGTAATTGTCTGTCAGATATGAAGAGCGAGGGCATTCCAGGCCAGAGTCAGGACATGAATAAGAGGTCGAGGGGTGAGATAGGCAAGATTGAGGTACAGTGAGTAGGTTGGCATTAGAGGAGCAAAGTGTATGCGCTGGGTTGTAACAGGAGAGCAGCGAAGTGAGGTAGGAGGGGACAAGGTGACTGAGTGCTTTAAAGCTGACAGAAAGGAGTTTCTGTTTGATGCGGAGATAGATGGGCAACCATTGGAGGTTCTTGGAGTGTGGGGAAACATGGATTGAACATTTCTGAAGAAAAATGATCTATGCAGCAGAGTGAAGTATGCACTTGAGTGAGGAGAGAGAGGAGGCAGGGAGGTCAGCAAGGAGGTTGATGCAGTAATCAAGGCAGGAAAGGATAAATGCTGGGATTAATGTGGTACCAGTTAGAATGGAGAGGAAAAGCCAGGTTTTAGCTATGTTGTGAAGGTTGAATGGAGAAGATTTACTGATAGATTGAATACGTGAGTTGAAAGAGAGAAATGAGTCAAGGATAATGCCATAATTAAGAAGGTTCTAGGGTAGATGCAATTTAACCAGCCCTGATACTGTCCCTGCCCCATCACAATCTAAGGGGAAAGGTGAGAGGGATTTTAATCCTCATTTTACAGATGAGGAAATTGAGGTACAAAGTCACACACCAAGTAAGTGACAGAGCAAGGATTAGAATCCAGGTCTCCTGACTCCTTGGTCTGGACTTTTTCCACTAGACCTCTCTGTTTCATTACCATAGGTTTTATAGTTCGTTTACTGGTACTTATAATTGGTGGCAAAATGAATAACTCATATTGATTGACTGATTGATGGAATGGTGAGAATTATCTTCTCACCTTGGGTTGTTGTTTTGAATTTGCCCCAGTTCCTTCTTCTCGACCAGCTTCATAGACCATAAGTCATTCTCCAGTGTTTGGAAAGAGACTTAACAGCTTTCCAACCCAAATAGAAATGGTTACTTTTCAATTCTCTAGTCCCAAATAGAAGGTTTACTGCTTTAAGTGGAACACGTGTCTATCATTTGTCTGGATGTAACTGAGCTTTAGCAGCCCTGCAACAATAATGCTGACCTTCTGACATCAAGGATTTACTGTGTAGAAGAAATCCTATATTCACCATCTCCTCCAGATTACTTTTGTTCTTTCACATGAAACATTTGTATTCTTCCAGATGCAAACCACTGGCTAGGCCTTTCCTTTTCAAAATGACTAATGGCTTGGTTAGAGCTGGCAACAAATACATGAAACAGAGTCATTCATAAATTGATTACTTAGTTAATTTCCTGCTTTTTAAGATCCTTACAAATTCTCCCAGTGGTTCCTATCCTAAAAATATCATTTAATTTCCTCCCCTTTCCTTGTGACATGCCACAATATCTTTCCCTGCCCATGGGAGCTGATGATCCAGGTATCCAAACCTGGACTGCTACTGACCCCACCAGCAAGGGCAAATTTTTGTACCATTTCTCAGGTTGTTGGAGCCCAGAGTTGACTGTCACCACTACCCATGTGGAAGGAATTTAAATTCGCTTTGGTAATTGAAAAAAAAAAAGAAAAAAAGAAAATCTACCCTAGAGCTCTTGGTTAATTAGGCCAAGCCACAGGTATTGCAAAATGAAAAATATCTTAAAGGAGGTGATATAGTGATCTTATTTCCCACTGAGATCAGGATATTTGCAGACAATTTAGAGAATGCAGAATGTGAAAAAAAACAGTCTTTCCTTTATAGGAAATGCTCTTGGCTTGGCATGGGAAAGGACTACTGCATTCTTACCTATTTTAAGCAAATAATGATAATAATAATAATGATATATTAGGCACTTTCTATGTGGCTAGCACTGTGCTAAACTTTAGGGCAGATACTAGACTGGACACACTCCCTAGCCCACACGGTCTGAGGGAAAGAGAAATTAATTAATTACCATTTAATAGATGAGGAAACTGAGGCACGGAAACATTAAGTGATTTGCCCAAGGTCATGCAGAAAGTGAGTGGTGAAATCAGAATTAGAAACCAGCCTCCTGACACCCAGTCCTGTACTCTTTTCACTAGGCCATGTGCCGTCCCCAAACCTTAACCAACTCACCGGCATTTCCCTATTCAAAATGATAAATGGTGATATACTAGTTTCTAGAATGGACATAATTTATTGTTGCCTCGCTGATTTGAAAAGGGAATGAGCCTCTGAAGGACCAGGAGGCGGACAGATGAGATGCTTGGCTGATGACAACAAATGGACTCTCAATAAACACTATCTGGTGTAAGTAATGAAAAACATGCTTTCCTGGTCTTTGCAATAGCCTCTAGACAGTAAAGGTTCTTAGCTTCTTCAATAAAAATGATATCAATTATGCCTTTTATCCTCCACGATAAAGTTATCTGCTAGGAATAATTGAGTGTCTTTTTGGCACTTCGTACAACACTAGTTCTTTTTACTTATATTGTTCTGAGCAAAGCAGCTGACAAATTTGTAATCTATATGTCACATCAACATGCTTTTATGCTTCTTTCCCCACCTGCAAGAGTTTCATTAACAATAACATTTTGAACATACAGGCAGCTTTCAATTATCCAGAGCAACAAGAATCATGTATAACCTAGAAAAGAATACTATCCTCCACCATAAACTTTGTATTGAACCTGTAAATAAGGGTCACCATTGGCTGATTTGAGTTTCTCTGTCAATTTCCTTTTGGTGGAAGGTGCATTGGGATGGCCAACTTTCAGAAGGCAAGCGTCAGGCGAGAGGAGAGAAGCAAAGGATCGAATAATTATTGAATGGGGTCACTTTTCCTTAATGTAAATTCCCCAGGACTTTACTTTCCAGGCAAGTTCTGTATACCCTCCTCCCCAAAGTCCCCTTCAGCAGATCTCAAAGTGCACTGCTTTGCTCAAGAAGATAGAGAGTGTTCATTTCACTCTGGGTAAGTTTAGCAGCCTTCTGAATCTCTGCCTGTGACACTGTCATCTAACTGAGATGAGAGGTACTGGAGGGGCAGCTCCTGGGAGTAGCTCCTTCGTGTTGCGTTGTGAGCCACGCTAATAGTTACATAATCAATCCATCAATCATATTTATTGAGTGCTTTCTGTGTGCAGAGCACTGTACCAAGTGCTTGGGAGAGTACACTATCACAGAGGTGGTAACATTCTTGGGGGGCTGACAATAATGATAATAATAATTATAATTGTGGTCTTTGTTAAACGCTTACTACTTTCCATGTACTATACTAAGTGCTGTAAGCTCTGGACTCTAAACTCGTTGTGGGCAGGGAATGTGTCTGTTTATTGTTATGTTGTACTCTCCCAAGCACTTAGTACAGTGCCCTGCACATAGTAAGCGCTCAATCAATACGATAGGAATACGATTGAATGGGTAGATAAAAAATAATCAGGTAGGACAATCTCTGTCCCAAATGGGGCTTACAATCTAAGGGGGAGGGAAAACAAATATCTAATCCCCATTTACCGAGGAGGAAGCTGAGGATCAGAAAATTTAACTGACTTGTCCAAGTTCACATAGCAAGACAAGTGTCAGAATCAGAATTAGAACCTAGGTCTCTGGAACCCAGGCCACATTAATGGCAGCATTGACGTGGTGACCCAGGGAATCCCTTATCATTTTTCTCATCTTCTACATGGGCTTGACTCACCATTGATTTTAGAATAAACAGCAAGTAAAGGAATTACTTGCCAGATTATTCTTTTCTGAATTTCAGTGTGGAATGAGGGAAGGGGAATTTATATATAATATAGAGAGAATTCAATTTACATCATAATGGTCTTGGACAAAATGCCAAAGTGGGTCCACCGTCCCCAGCCATGAAGCGACTCCAAGTTATTCAATGAATAAGGGACCTCATGACTTAAATGGATTCCTTAGGCCTGTAGAGTGTAAATGTTTGAGGTTCACCTCAATTCCTACTCCCCAGTTCATTCTTCTAATATTTGGGTTGAGCTGCCCCTTGACAAAAAATAAAAAATAAAAAATGGATTGTGTCTCTCAACAGCAGAGCTCTCTTTAATTCTATGGTTGTTCCCTGACCTTCCTCCCTCCTCCCTAGGCAATTCACCCACTCCACTTATTTTGCCCTCTCTCTCTTCCTCCACCTCCCATCCCACCTCAGAGTCTGAACCAATAGGATGAGTCTGTGGGAACGGGAAGATGGAGAAAATGAGAGTCGGTAGTGGTGCAGCTGTAGGCCTCAAAATCGCCCACTCTTTCCCCAGACTGCCCACTCGTGAGGCAGTCCAGCCACAAACATCACAACCTTGCTGTGTTTCTGCTGGCCTCTCTCCTATCCTCTCTGCCTTGGGGAAGGAGCTTCCCTGTTCCTGCCTCCAGCTGCATGGCTTGTATCTGAGACTCATTTAAAAAAAAATCTAAAATAAAAGCCCAATTTACAAAATAAAATTAAATTGAACCCAATATTTTCCCGAATTGTAAATAAATCCCCAGAGTTACTGCAAATTATTTTTCCTTTACCTGAAAAATCCATCCCCTAGCTATAGGACCTTACATTATTTTATTCTGACTATCTCTAAGAGGTCCTCTTCCTTTACCCTGTGAAAAAGGGGCAATTATTTTCTTGTTTAAGAAGGTACAAGTGCTGAAACCAGGATGAGGGTGCAGGGCTAAGGGAAGAATGTGAGGGCCTAAAGCAAAACAGATCAAATGGTCAAAATGTCTCTGTATTCCAAAATGGTGTTCTTAATGGATGATCACTAGAGGAATAACATTAATCCAATATTAGGACTTTCACTGAAAAAAAAATATGAAAGTAATTTATCTTTTTAACTGTCAGCTGCATTTCCACAGCTTTAATGTCTGCAGCTTCTAGGGGCCTTTTGTCTTTCTGCCATGGCAGGAAAACCTTGGACAGCTGTAAGAGCTTTGTAAGCTATCTTTCTCAAAATCCATTAGCTAATTCAAGGAACCTAATTACAGCTGCCATTTTGATGGAGCATACTGAATGCTTAGTACAAACTAGTAACACCATCAATGTTTATTAGAAATCACAAAACCGCAAGCTCTTCATTCCATATAAATATTAATTGGTCTGCAGTATATACAATATGAAAACTCACACATGACACAATTAAGGTAGTCCCAAAGAGGTGCACAAATATAAGCACGTAATATCTCTACATAATATCTATCCCTTTTTGTCCTTAGTGAGTAAAAATAACAATACTGAGATTTCTTTCCTTCTACTACCAACATAGGACTTAGTAATAATAATGCTAATAATGGCATTTATTAAATGCTTACTATGTGCCAGGCACTGGGCTAAGTGCTGGGGTAGATACAAGCAAATCAGTTGGATACAGTCCCCGTCCTACGTGGGCCTTCACTCGCGATCCCTATTTTACAGATGAGGTAACTGGGGCACAGAGAAGTGAAGTGACTTGTCCAAGGTTACATAGTAGACAAGTGGCGGAGCCGGGATTAGAACCCATGGCCTAATCTTTTGTTGTTCTGAGGCATTTGGACCCACAGTGCCTAGCACCATTTTCATTTCTCAGGTCTACCCATCTTCAAAGTCTTTCTGAAATGTCACATCCCTTTCTGAAATGTCACACCCTCCAGCTGGGGTTTAACGATTAAGTATCTTCTCCCCACGTCTTAACTCCCAATTTCCAATTTAGCACTTGTAATAATATATGGTGGCATTTGTTAAGCGCTTACTATGTGCCAAGCACTGTTCTAAGCACTAGGGTAGATACAAGATAATCGGGGTGTCCCTCGTGGGGCTCACAGTCCCCATTTTACAGATGAGATAACTCAGGCACAGAGAAGTGAAGTGACTTGCCCAAAGTCACACAGGTGATAAGTGGCAGAGCCGGAATTAGAACTCACGACCTCTGATTCCCAAGCCCGTGCGCTTTCCACTAAGCCATGCTGCTTCTCTTGTATTGGCACCCATAGCACCTTTCAACAAATCTATTCACTGTTATCCCGTAGACCGCAAATTCCTCGTGGGCAGAGAGCGTAGCTACCAATTCTATTGTACTGTGCTCTTGTAAGCCTTTAGTACAGTACTCAAGTACAGTAAGTACTCAGTAAATACCACTGGTTGATTATTTATTACTTAGTAATTCAACTATCCCCCAGCCTCCTTCTTCTCATATCTGTAATTATTTTGTCTCTCTCCTACTAGAATATAATCTTCTTGAGGGCAAGGGTCCCATCATTCTTTTATCTTTACTGTCTCTCTCAACAGTGTTTCAAGAGGAAATCGCCCACCTCCTTTCAAATTCTACTCCCTGCACCAGACCCTAATCCTTTATCTCTTATCAAAACAGTTACCCCATCTCTTCTTCCCTCTCTGATCTCAATCTTCAACCTCTCACTTTCCAATAGCTCCTTCCCCACTGCTTTCAAATATGCCCATGAATATCCTCTCTTAAACAAATACCCTTCTGACACCACGGAACCCTTCAGTTAGAGAAGCAGCGTGGTTCAGTGGGAAGAGCAAGGGCCTGGGAGTCAGAGGTCATGGGTTTGAATCCAGCTCTGCCACATGTCAGCTGTGTGGCTGTGGGCAAGTCACTTAACTTCTCTGTGCCTCAATTCCCTCATCTGTAAAATGGGGATTAACACTGTGAGCCTCATGTGGGACAACCTGATTACCCTGTAACTATCCCAGTGCTTAGAACAGTGCTCTGCACATAGTAAGTGCTTAACAAATACCAACATTATTATTATTATTATTGCTCCCTCTCCATCCTAAAATTCCTCTCAAAACTCCTTGAGTGAGTTGTCTACACTTGCTGCGTTCACTTCCTCATCTCTAATTCTCCATTCGGTACCCTGCAATCTGGCTTCTACCTCATTCGTTCCACAGAAACTGCCCTCTCTAATGCACCAGTGATGTCCTTCTTGTCGAATCCAATGGCCTCTACTCAGTCCTAATTCTCCTCAACTTCTCCATTTCCTTCAACATTATCTAACCTTGGCTTCACTGACACTGTTGATCTATCAATTAATCAACCATATTTATTGAGTGCTTGTTGTGTGCAGAGCACTGCACTAAGTGCTTAGGACAGTAGAAGAGACCAAAGTTGGTCAACACATTCCTTGTCCACAAGGAGCTTTCAGTCTTGAGGGGGATACAGTTATCAATATAAGTAAATAAATTACAGATATGTACCTAAGTACTTTGAGGCTGTGGGAAGGGTGACTAAAGGGAGCAAATCCAAGTGCAAAGGTGACACAAAAGGGAGTGGAAGAAGAGTAAGTGCTCAATAAATAACACTTACTAATTGATTGAGTACATAGCCCTAGTCTCTTATGGCTTTATACTCTAGGTTTCAGAAGCCTTTCATTCATTCATTCATTCATTCATTCATTCATTCATTCATTCATTCATTCATTCAATCATAATAATTGAGCACTTACTGTGTGCAGAGCACTATATTAAACACTTGGAAAGTACAATTCAGCAATAAAAAAAGACAATCCCTGCCCACACCAAGTTTACAGTCTAGAAAGGGGGAGTCAGACATTAAAACAAGTAAGCAGGCATCAATATTAACAAATAGAATTATAGATATATATGTAAGTTCTGTGGGGCAGGGAGAGGGGGAGAGAAGAGGGAGTGAGTCGAGGCAAGGTGGAAGGGATGGGGAGCTGAGGAAATGGGGGGGCTTACATCTCGGGAGACCAAAGAGTCTGGAGGCGGCCAAAAGAAAATGGGAAAAGCTTTTGTAGAGTTAGTTAATATTTCAGTATTCCCAAAAAATCCAACTACATAATGACTTTTCCAACTGTATGTTTCATCCACATAGCGAGCAGCCTAAGCAGATTATCAGGCAAGTATTCATGCATCAATTCATTCTGTTGAACTTGAACCGGTTCTTTAGTTTTCATCATCATCCAAAATTGAATGCTTACTGTGCACAGAATAATGGGGAATATACAAGAAGGTATACCACACAGTCACTGCCCTTGAGCAACTTCCTATAATAACTATGGTATTTCTTAAGTGCTTACTATGTGCCAAGAACTGTTCTAGGTGTTAAGGAAGACACAACATATCTGTTGTGAAGGCAAGTTGACAAACAATAGTTAAATGAATGTGAAAATAGACTAACAAACACAAATGATGAATAAAACCAACCAACAGAGAATTAAGGGCATAACCAGTAAATGGATTGTTCTTGATCAGGAGGTGGAGTGCTCAGACCGTGTTATTTAGAAGGTCAAGAAGTTATTGTAAAGAGCATTTTCTTGCTCCTATCCCTAGACCACAAAAAGGTTCTCACTTTTTGATTGTACCTATCTAAGTCCAGAATACCACAGTGGTGAAAAGGTGTAAGTGGAGGAGAGAAAAGTGATTGAAGGTAAAGGGATGCTGAGAAAGAGGCTGGGAAAAGGACAGTAGCAGTAATAGCAACATTTATTGATAACTAATTTGGTGTGGTGTACCGTACAAAGTACAGAATAAAGAAGTGACAAGTTCAGAGTGAAGAGGTGAAAGACTCTTTGCTCACAAGGAACTTACACTCTAATGGCAGAATCAAATATAAAAATATTTACAACTAGAAAGGTTAAAATAAAGAAAGGGGACAGATACATGAGTGGTAAGGATGGCATATGTGTGTGTACATGGAGTGGTTGGAAACTATTTGGACATTCTTGGGGATCTGGGAAAAGGAAAACATTCTGGTTATTAATAAGAATAATAATAATGTTGGTATTTGTTAAGCGCTTACTATGTGCCAAGCACTGTTCTAAGCGCTGGGCAGATACAAGGTAATCAGGTTGTCCCACACGGGGCTCACAGTCTTAATCCTCATTTTCCAGATGAGGTAACTGAGGCCCAGAGATGTCAAGTGACATGCCCAAAGTCACACAGCTGATAAGTGGTGGAGCCGGGATTAGAACCCACAACCTCTGAGTCCCAGGCCTGTGCTCTTTCTACTGAGCCATGCTGCTTCTCATTACCCCCGCAGTCACTAAATCTGGGGATTCTTTGTTAGCCTCAGTTGCTGACTGAAGGCCTGTGATGGCTTGCTGTCCTTATGCCTTGGCTTGTGGCCTGTTCAATTCCAAATCTCTCCGATGGCTTTATCCAGTGAAAATCTCTCTCTAGGTTACACCTGCTATTTTCCAAGTAATATTCAGATGGATCCAGAAAAGGTTTCCAAAGTTTTTAAATATTCACCAAGTGTTATTTCAGTGCAAGCTACTGGGCAACTTTTGTTATTATGCATCAATTGCTGCACAATTTTGTTTCTGACTATTCCTTTAAGATGTGTAGTTTATTAAATACTCATTTGATATTGGACCTTCAATGCTATTGTACTCTCCCAAGAGCTTAATACAGTGCTCTGCCCATAGTGAGGGTTTAATACAAGTGACTGACTGATTAACCGGTGATAATTCATATGGAACGCCCCAGAAGAAAGTTTTTTTTACTGGTATTTGTTAAGTGCTTATTATGTGCCAGGCATTGGATTAAGTGCTGGGGTAGATACAAGCTGATCAGGTTGGGCACAGTCCATGTCCCACTTGGGGCTCATGGTCTTAACCCCCATTTTACAGATAAGGTAACTGAGGCACAGGGAAGTGAAGTGATTTCCCCAAGGTCACCAGGCAAATGGCAGAGTTGGGATTAGAACCTGGGTCCTTCTTGACTCCCAGGCCCATCCTCTATCCACTAGCCCATGCTACTTTTTTCGGAAACTATAAGAAAATCTAGTTCACTCTCTCTTATAGCATATTGGATAACACTCTCATTTTGTCACCCCTTAACTCTGTTCAAAGGTAGATGTTCCACATCAGATTCTATCATATGCCAAATGAAATTCCCATTTAATTTAGCTTTTTTTCTCTGACTCCTATTAAATCAAAATCCATTCACTAAGCACCGTTACCAAGGTAGCAGAATTCCATGGCTGCTTTAAACTAGCTGTTGCCAATGAAAAACCTGTATTTGGCTTTTCACAAGATCAGGTATAGATCTTCATGTCGGTATCCAGGCGCTAACTAACTGTGAAAGCATGCAGAGCTGTGTAAAATTGACTGCGCTATAACCCAAGCAAAGTGACTCCGTATCTGTGAAGTTAGACTAGCAGAATTGTTCAAAGTCATTAACTACCAAATTGACTTAGATTATCTTCAGATTACTCTAAAATCAAACACGCCTTGTTGTGAAGTACTACTATTACGATTTTCAGAAGAAATTGATTAGGATCAAGTAAGGCACCTGGCGGGTAATATGTCATCATCAAAACCATACTGATTACCTAATGTAAGCCTAGTATATCGAAGGGTACTAATAACCCCAAGTGAAGGAGTGAAGAAATTCTAAATTCTAAATCTTCTACTGTGTATAGGACCTGCCTTCTACCTAAAATAGAGATGCTGTCTTCCAACAAACTCTCCATTTTCTCATACTTTCATGAATCCTCCTAGCTCAGGCCAAAGGATGTGTTGTCTGAAGGGGCTAATCTTTAGCTGGAGAGCAATGACATTCTGCATCTTGCTAACATCTGAAACAATATCCTGCATAGTGCAGATTTCTAAATATACCACAAAAAATGGAAATATTGTCTTTTGACAGTCTTAGTGCTAAGTTTCAAAAAAAGGAAGAATACCTGGTTCATCCTTCGGAAACTGAGAGGCAGAACGTGGTGACGTTGTTGCATCGAACTTCAGATCAAATTGAAGGTCTACGTAATTAACGCTGCCAAATTTCCTTTAATTGTTGGGAGGCTTGGATGCAACACTAACATCCTACCTGGCTTCTCCATCGACATAAACCACATTAAATCCATACTCAATAGCAAGTGGCAAGACAGGATCACAAACTGTGAGGATCGGAGTGTCCCAAGGTGATCCTGGGGTACCGACCATCTCAAGGTCAAATGTTATCTCGTGATCTCCTGAGCCAGCGGCGGAATTCGGAAGTGAGGGTGGGACACCGCACCCACAACCGAAAACTGCCAGATTGACAGCCCAAGCTGGGGAATACAGAAGGTTGTCCCTCGCCCCCGTGCCAATCAAATTCAGGAATGGAGGAGGGGGGGAGGCAGAGATTGGATAAACTAAGACGGGAAGCTGGAATGGCCTAAGGACACAATACCTGATAAATACCTGCCCCTCTAACTTTCTGTGCAGAGGAATGGAACTGCAACAGCCAGCTGCAGGTCGCCTCTGTCCTGAGCGTGAGGTGGTCCGCTCTGCCTGCACCGGTGAGGAACCGTGGGATGTGGTGAGTGTCTCGTCCTGCTGAGCGCTCTTGGGGTTGGGAAGCTGATGCTTCACCACCACGGGTATGTAACCGATTAAATGGAATTTTGATGTCTAAGTGGGTGCCTCCCCAGGGGGATTGTGAACAGGGTGGGAGCTAGCCGGCCTCACCGAGTGCCAGTAACCATAAGTGGGTAATGCATAACTGGGTTTAACACATAAGTGTGTGTAACTCATGAATGTATGTAACTCAATAGTGTTTAACGCATAAGTGTATTTAACGCAAAGGTGGATTCCTCCTGGGTGGGGAGCACATGCGTGGAGCCAGCCGCCTCACCACGTTGTGAGTAATCATTAGTGGGTTCGGGTGTCCAGCACACACGAGTAAAATACCAGTGTTTTCCTCCCGTTAGGGAAGTTTTAACACCATATTTCTCCCACAAGGGAAGGCCGATTTGTTGCGTCTAAATAATTAATTAATTCAATTCGCCCCACGGAATAAATTCTAAACAAAACTCAGGTCTTCCATCCCCGGCCTCTCTCTCTCTCTCTTGCCGCGCCGATTCCGAAAGAACTTGTCCCCGGAGACGGGTGACACAGAGTCAAGCCAGTCTTCCAATATTGATCCTCTGCTCACCTAAGTACAACTTTTCTGAGAAAGATCTATGCACAGAACAAAAGACTGTAAGATACCAAGAAGGTGATGTTTGATGAGCTGAGATGGGGGGCGGGGGGGGGCGGGAAAGAAGAAATGCTGTAAAGATTAAGAGAAGAAGTCATTAACAATGAGATATGGATACCTAGGTTTGGTTGACCAAAGCAAACTAGAATGCTGTGATGTATAGAGGAGTAATTGCTTCCAGGAGGGATTCAAGAGGATTTTGAAACAGTTGTCTCTATTAAACAGTTAAACTGAGGACCCAAAGGACACATGTGATACCCTACATGGCCTTAGAAAATGAGTGTCAAATCCTTATAGGTAGTGAATGGTCACTTCTTATTTTGAACCTCCTAAGTACCTAATGCCCCTCTCAGGATGGCACCTGGAGAGGTTCCAGTAGTCTACCAGTCTCGACTATGGGAGGGATAGTCAAGCAGAGACATATCCAGTCTATTCCTAATTTGGGCAGTGGTTAGTGAGTGGAAGGAAATCTGTTACAAGTCAAAACTCACCTGTGCTGGGCAGCAGCAGCACTGGAGAGAGGTAGGGGTGGAGACAAACAAGTTTACTGCTCGGAAGAAGGAAATGGTCAGCGCTTCAGTATTTTTACCAAGAAAACTATGGATACATTACTGGAATGACTGCAGATGGAGGTGGGGCATTCTGGAAGAGATGTGCCCAAGGAGTCGCTATGGGATGGAGACGACTCGACAGATTAAGACAACAAGCACCTAATACAGTTGAGTTCCCCAAATGGGCACTCAATAAATGCTATTATTACTACTACTACTTCTACTCTATTATTTATGCGCCTTACTCATATAACATCAATTTTTCCTCTCTACTTCTCTTTCTATAAAATATTCCATGTCTTTCTCTATTGGATTGTAAATTCCTTGAGGACAGGGATTGTGTTTTATAACTCTACTTTACCCTCCCAAACACTTAGCCAATGGTCTGCACACAATAAGCACTCAATCAGTACTGCTGATTGAATACTTGAGAGGCAAAAGCAAAAATAGCACCAAGTTCCACAAACACAACACAGCAATGCATCAACATTTTTGTATGAGAGGGACGACTGATACACATCTGTTTATTTTCAGCCACATCTTACAACTTACCTTCATTGGCATCATCTTTGAATATAAAGGGAAATTACATTCGCTCACTCATTCAAAGTACTTTTTGAGGGCTTAATGTGTCCAGAGTACAATATAACAATAAGCAGACACATTCTCTGCCCACAACGAGCTTACGGTCTAGAGTATCAGTCATATTTTGGAACTGGAGCCTGTCATGCAGAAGAAAATTTGAACTTTTATTTGGAATGCTTTTCAGTTGTCACTATTGTATAGTATTTGTTAAACCAATGCCTCCAATTTCTATAGAGTGGGAAGTCAGATATTTTCCATCACAGTGTTCCTTAGGTCAGCTAATATATTCCTCCTCTAGCTTGCACCCTATAACTGTGGGAGTCCCTCATAGTTCAGTTCTGGATCCCTTCTATTCTTCATTTACACCCATTCCCTTGGAGAACTCATTCACTCTAACGACTTTAATTATCATTACTAAATGGATGATTCCCAAATTTATCCCTCCAGCCCTGACCTCTCTCCTCTGCAGTCTTGCATTTCCTCTTGCCCTAAGGACATCTCTATTGGGTTGTCCTGTCAAATCTCAAATTTAACATATCCAAAATTGAACTCCTCATCTTCCCAGCCACAACATCCTCTCCCTGTCTTTCAGATCACCATAGACAATACCAGTATCATCTCTATCTCATAAGTCCTTAAACTTGGCATTATCCTCTACTCATTTCTCTCATTCAACCCACACATTCATCAAATCCTGTTGGTTCTACTTTCATAACATTGCTAAAATAGGCCTTTTCCTTTCTTGCCTTGACTACTGCATCAGTTTTCTCACTTAGCTTCCTATTTCCTGTCTCTCCCCACTTCAGTCCTTACTCCATTCTGTGGCCTGGATCATTTTTCTAAAAAATAAAGTTCAGTGCACCTTGCCCCACTCCTCAGGAAGCAACGTGGCCTAGTGGATAGTGGATAGAACACAGACCTGAGAGTTAGAAGGACCTGGATAATAACCCTGGCTCTGTCACTTCTCTGCTGTGTGACTTTGGGCAAGTCACCTCTGTCACTTCTCTGCTGTGTGACTTTGGGCAAGTCACTTCAGTTCTCTGTGCCTCAGTTACCTCATCTGGAAAATGGGGATTGAGAATGTGAGTGCCATGAGGGACATGAGCTGTGTCCAACTTGTTTGGCTTGTATCTACCCCAGCACTTAGTAGAGTGCCTGGGACATAGTAAGCACTTTACAAATATGTAAAAAAAAAAAGAAAAGAAAAAGGAACTTCTAATGGTTGTCCAACAACCTCCACATCAAACAGAAACTCCTCACCATTGACTTTACAGCTGATTGAATGCTGTGCCTCTTTACCTCACTGTTTTCCAGCTACTACCCAGCCTGCACGCTTCGCTCCTTTCACGCCAACCTCCTTGCTGTACCTCGATCTTGTTTATCTCACTGCCGTTTCCTTGTCCACCTCCTCCCTCTGGCCTGGAACCCCCTCCTACTTCATATACAACAGACCACCACTCTCCCCATCTGCAAAGCCTTATTTAAATCATATCCTCAAGAGGTCTTCCACGACTAGGTCCTCATTTCCCGTACTCCCTCTCAATCAATCAATTGTATTTATTGAGCACTTACTATGTGCAGAGCACTATACTAAACGTGTGGGAGAGTAAAATCAACAGAATAAGCAGACACGTTCTCTGCCCTAACGAGCTTACAGTCTAGAGACTAGCTTAGAGTCTAGTCTAGTTAAAGTCTCCTTTCTATGTCACCTATGCACCTGGATTTGTACCCTTTAAGTACTTGATATTCACCCCACCCTCAGCTCCACGGCACTTATGTACATATATTTAGTCTATTAACATCTGTCTCCCCTTCTAGACTGTAAGCTCCTTGTGGGTTGCAAATGTGTCTACCAACTGCGCTGTATTGTATTCTCACAAGTGCTTAGTACAATACTCTGCACACGGTAAGTGCTCCATAAATACCACTGGTTGACTGAATTTGTACTGTTGGGCTAGACTTGAATTTTGCTCTAGACAGCACCCAGAATGACAGTGTCAGTTTACATAACGAAAAATTTAAAAGTACTGCTTTCCTCCCTTCTTCACTGGTTACCAAAGAGGAGTGACAAATACGTTTTACATGAGTGAGATTCCATGTTAGTGGTTTCTTTACTTTAAAATGAATATAGTAGGTAATTAATTAGACTATAGTATGTGCCTAATGTTACTGTTTCAATTATATAAAGGAAATTCAATAACAGTTCCAGCATATTACCAGTTAAATAGACAGAGTCTACATTTGGAGGCTCCAGAACTCGGCCAGACTTCATGTCTTCGCTTTAAAGACAGAATTCCTGCAATTTTAACTTCAGAAGGCCTGACAGCATAGTTACTGAGTTGCACTTGACGTGCATTTTTACACAGAACCAGCTTGCTGACTCCTACCTAAAAATCCAGCCAAATAGATGCAAAAGAAATAATTGTGTTTTCTACAGAGAGGCAACAGATGTTCTGATTACGCTACCTGAATGCATAAGGTGAAGGAGGAAGGAGAACATAGTTCAAATTGTAAATTTCAGAGGCTGAATGTGTGATTAGTAGCAAATGAAATCATCATCAGTATGTTAGACGAGGAATACCTAAAACTTATAGTAAGATTAACGATGTCTACATGCACCCCACGAACAACAACTCTTCTAGTTTCTGTTAATTTATAATACTTTCAAGAGACCACAGAAATATTTGATGCTAAATTAACCACTGGAAAGTTCCAAGATTTTAACGGAAGATTTTATGGAAATTATATTATATTTTAACATATTAACCTATATATGTACATATATGAGTATGTGTTATATATGATAGGTGTTATATATGTATATATATATATACACATTTACATATACATATATACATATATACACACACATTATATATCTATATACACACACGAAAATAAATAGGTGTGTTTTATTTATATATATATATATATCAATGCTATTTATTGAGGGCTTACTATGTGCAGAGCACTGTGCCAAGTGCTTGGGAGAGAACAATACATAATAATTAACAGACACATTTCCTGCCTTTAACAAGGTTACATTCTAGAGGAGCTTTATATCCTCAACACCTGTGAATGGTTGTAAAAGCAGCTTAATTTAGTGGAAAGAGCACTGTCCTGATAGTCAGTTCTGCTAATTGTCTGCTGTGTGACCTTGGGAAACCACATAACTTCTCTGTCCCTCAGTTTTCCTCAAATCTGTAAAATAGGGATTAAGTAGTGCGGCCTAGTGGATAGAACATGGGGCTGGGAGTCAAAAACACCTGGGTCCTAATTCTGGCTCCGCCAGTTGTCTGCTGTGTGACTTTAGGCAAATCACTTCATTTCTCTGGGCCTCAGTTACCTCATCTGTAAAATGGGGATAAGACCGTAAGCCTTATGTGGGACAGGGACTGTGTCCAACCCAATTTGTTTGTATCCACCCCAGCACTTAGTATAGTGCCTGGCACATAGTAAACACTTAACAAATACCTCAATCATATTATATACTATTATTATTATTATCAGTAGTAGTAGTACTGGTATTACTTAGACTGTGAGCCTCTGATGCGACAGGACTGTGTTTGACCTGATCGTCTCATATCTGCCCCCAGCGATTAGTACAGGGGTTTGGCACAAATACTACATTGTTCAAAATTATGGTCCACTCAATTACTCCGATTACTTTATTTGCAATTATTTTCAGGGCTGATGATGTCGTTAGACCATAAGTTCTTTTTGGGCATGGCACATATCTCGTGCTTCAGTTTCATTTCCCAAGGACTTAGCACAGTACACTGTAACATTTGGTGCTCAAAAAAAAATACCATTAATACTACCACCACATATTCTCTCAAACATTTCCTTACTGAAATAGACATGCTGAATTCTGTAATAGTCCAAATCCTTTTGCAAAGACTGTCGTTGTTGGGAGTAAAAGGAACATCCTCAAACCATTCTGAAATTTAAATCTCTGGAAGTAATAAAAGAGTGGTGGAAACTTATGATTACATTCTTTCATCAATGATGGCTCCATTAATAAATAAGGGCATTTCACTCTTATGTATACTAAGATTATTAGAAACAAGCTAAATATAGCTGTTAGAAGTCTAAAAAGTGATCGGATTAGAGGTCTGGCTAGGTGAGCTGGAAGCACACTTACATGCATTCCAAGGAAACCGTAAACTGCCTAATGAGATAGTTAATTGATGAGTGTTATTTCCCTCCTTTGTCTATTAGGATAAGAATAGCACACGAACATCTGAATTCTTCAGAGACAAAGAAAAGCTTTCATTTTGGACTTCTGGAGCTAATACATCCAACACTGTCTTGCCATCTTGTCCAACTACCCGACAGGCTTTTAAATTAGTGATCCTCTCCTATGTAAAATTAAAACAACCATAATTACAAACAAATGGAAACATGATAAAAACATGAAACTGGGAGAGAATGGGATTTTTAAAACCCTAAAACTAAGTTTTAGTAATGGAGGAATTATTAAAATAAACTGTAAATTCATGCCAGAGGCTCACATTTAACATAAAAATAAACATATTGCCCAATTTGCTTTTAAAGACAGTAATATACTTCCTCACAAAGGAGTGGTCTGTTAAGAGAAGGGCTCCTTATTATAAATGCCTGGGACTGTTTTTTCCTAAACTGACATTTGTGTAGAATCAAACAAGATCTTCTTCGTAATTTTTCATTTCTAATGGCTTTTTTGTCTGTGTTTGCAAGGGAGAGAGGAAAGCAAAGGGCAGCAAAACCAGCCTTAAGTGCTCAGCAAATGATCTTCTTGAATCTGGGCCTCATAAATCCTATAAAATGTTATATTTCAACAATAGGCTGGAAAAGCTTTTCTCTGTGCAATGATGAAGACTGGCCTGAAAATTTATGGTTTCATTTTAGAAATGGACTATAAAAAGAGTCTGACTTAGCTGTCTATCAACTAAGTCTGACAGTAGCAAATAAGGTGTGGGCTTTTGGTGTCAATACATGTATATGTGCACACACATACCTATATCTATCTTTATATATGAACATAATGTATATAATTTCTGGCCTTAAGCATTTCAAAGAGTGTTCTGTATGATCACGATCGTGTTGATGAACTGCTGTTGTGTTGTCATAGCAATGTCCAGACCTTAATGCAACATTTCTTTCTCCAGCCACTGTCAGAGAATATTATTTCCCTAGGACTTCCTATTAATGAGAAGATTATTCTGCTGTTGAAAAGATCAGATTAAAATATGCAAAATAGGACTTTGCTTTGGTACATGCAAGCTTATGCTCATTTAATCACTAATTCGGCTGTGTGACTGTGGGCAAGTCACTTAACTTCTCTGTTGCCTCAGTTCCCCTCCATCTGTAAAATGGGGATTAAGACTGTGAGCCCCACGTGGGACAACCTTATTCCCCTGTGTCTACCCCCAGCGCTTAGAACAGTGCTCGGCACATAGTAAGCGCTTAACAAATACCAACATTATATTATCTATTATTAATTCATGTACAGGGAGATTGAAAAATTAGCTAATCCAGAGTGTCCAGCCCGATTATCTTGTACCTACCCCCAGTGCTTAGAACAGTGCCTGGTATATAGTGAGTGCTTAACAAAATACCATAATTATTACCATTATTATTGTTTTATGTTTTCAAAACCAGATTTACTGAGTCTGTAGCCACACTCCAGTGATAGACACCACATAAATGAGAGGCACAGCTTCTAGGCATCTTGGAATTCTCCAGTCTAGTTTAAGGTTCTAAGAGAAAATTCTACTGATTAAAATTAGGTTCCCATTCCCCTGAATTCTCCCTGTCAGCTTCCACTGTACCACCACCACCTTTATAGCTCTGTTTCTCCTCCCAAACTCTCCCTTTATTCAATCTCTCCTCCAACCAACAGGACCCTTCTGTCTACTTATTGGCGTACAGAGACTAGTCCAGGTTAAATTTGTTGAAGTGAACCATTTGAGAAAGTCTTTCCAAAGGTAACTACTCCACAAACCATACTTTGGCCAGAAAAAGGCAAGAACGTCTTTGATCGATTAAACCCTAGGCAACCAGCTCAATTTTCCAATGATTTTCAAAAACGCTTCATCTCATCACCATCAATTGAAGTTAAACCGCCCCACTACCAGCTAGTACAGAAAACAGTTGGCTTCTCTGATAGGACTTTGCATGAGGGTTAACTTTGAGTCACAAGAGGAAAGAAGACACATGCATGATGTTACCAAGATTTTGTTGACTATTCAAGATTACTAAATGATTTTAAAGTTTGTTGATATTTAAATTTTAAAAAAATTAAACTGATGATTTAAAATACAGAAAATTGCAGTGGGGTCATACTACTGCACTGACAGGATATAGTGGTAGACTGACATAGACTGGTTTGAACGAGAGAGTGGAGTCAAGGAAAAGGACAAGGTTATGGAGTTGTGAGACAGGAAGGATGGTGGTGCTGTCTAAAGCACTGAGAAAATCACAGGAGGAAAGGGCTTGGGTGGGAAGATAAGTTCTGCTTTGACATGTTAAGTTGGAGCTGGACGGCAGGACACGCAAGTAGAGATGTCTTGGAAGGTAGGAGGAAATGTGAGACTGCAGAGAGGAGAGAGATAGGGCTGTTGCAATAAGACCACCACCAAATTCATTCACTCATTCATCATATTTATTGAGTGCTTACTGCGTGTAGAGCACCCATGTACTAAGCACTTGGAGAGTACAATTTGGCTACAAATAGAGACAATCCCTACCCAACAACGGGATCCTTACTTTCCCCTAGTAATCCTTACAGACCTCTTTCTGTGAGTCCGATCCCAACACTCTGTTATACAGTTTTCCAAAATGGACAAATTCCCGATCGACCACTTTCGTACTTTAATCGCGGTCCCTCATCCAGGTGTTCTGGGATTTAGTGATCAAGACTGTGTTCATTGTGGGAATTAGTGATCAAGACTGTGTTCATTGTGGGATTCAGTGATCAAGACTGTGTTCACCCCAACCACACTATCTTTGATCTTGTAGGCTTCGATCACACGGGTATCTAGATGCGAAGGCCTCTGTTCTGGGCCCTACCCCTTCCTCCAGTTAGTTTCCCCCACCTCCTCTCTTCTTTCCCAGAGGGTTAGGAGAGCTACAACTTCTATAACCTATTCTTTAGCTTAACCTGAATAATAATAACCATGGTATTTATTAGGTGCTTGCTACTGCCGGGCACTATATACTAACAACTGGGTGAATACTAGCAAATGGGGTTGGACATAGTCCCTGTCCCAGGTGGGGCTCACAATCTTAATCCCCATTTTGCAGATGAGGGAACTGAAGCTCATGACCTTCTGACACTCAGGACTGTGCTCTATCCACTATGCCTCGCTGCTTCTCACTACGCCATGCCACAGGATGGGGAAAAAAAATTGAGGTGAGTCATTTTAGGGCCGTGGGTGATGTTGCTGAGGATCAAGAGTGAATGTGGACCTGTAGGTGTGCCTGCTTAGAGTGAGACTCAGTGATTAAGAGTGCCTGAATGTATCTGTATTGTGTGCATAAATCCACAAGTATTTCTTGCAGGCCCACACCTTTACAGAGGACTGCTTTACTGTATGGGAGTGTGATTGTGTTTTTGAACCCGAATATGGGTTCATATGAGAATCTGTGGTTGTGCAATTAAGGTTGCAACTAAGGATTTAATACTGTGGATGGTGGTAGAGATTATGTGGATGACTAAGTGTATATGTATATCATCTTTCACATGAAGAATATAGATGCGGAGGAAACAAAAGCATGATTTTACACTTTTTAACCCATATCCAGGATAATTCCATGTCCTTCTATGACATCACCATATTGAATTGTAATATGCTTCAGGGTTTGCTCTGGATGATCACAGTTGCATGTTGGAGAGCTTTACATTTTCCACTTAAGCAACAGAGTTCCACATCTGCCATGGTTTTTGCAGTTGGGGTTTAAGATTATTCTTAAATCCTGCAGAAGACAAAAGCCAGCACTCTTTTCGAGATTATGATTTGTGACTTCTCTAGAGCCCTATTTAATTCCCCGTCTCCCCAAGGTTCTTTCTGATGTGACGCCACACTTTCAAAGATGCCCCATGGCCCGTTTTGTTGAGTGAGAAAACATGCCTAATGCCTTTTACTTGGTGACTGAATACTGATAAGCATTCTCCCAGGCTTCAAAGCAAACCAGAAATGTCAGTTTAAGCTATGTACATATGAGAATATGGATGATTATATAGTGGGCCAGAAATACCAGAAGGCTTACCCAGATTTTAAAAGCCAGTGAGAATTTCTGTGGCCTGAAGATAGTTTGCAAGGTTAGCTACACCTAAATCACAAATACTGCATAACTTTTTGCTTGTTCCTCAATGGAAAAGTTAAATAGTTTCTCACTTCCTTCTACCTCCTTATTTCCCTCACTCCAATATTAATTCCATTCTGAATTTGCTCTTCAAAAAAAAAAATGGTTGACATTCTCCTGATTTTTTCTTGACTTTCACACAACATTTGCCATTTTCTTTCTAGAACATCTCAATACCAACCATGACCCTTTGTTGTTTCAACTATGAAAATAATAGTAATGATAATAACTGTAGCATGTTAAGCACTTGCATGTATTAAGCAGTGTACTTTATGTACATACCTGTAATTTATTTATTTATATTAATATCTGTCCCTAGACTGTAAGCTCACTGTGGGCAGGGAATGTGTCTGTTATATTGTTATAGTGTACTCTCCCAAGTGATTGGTACATTGCTCTGGACACAGTAAGTGCTCAATAAATGCGATTGACTGGCTGACTGACTAGTAAGCGCTGGGGTTGATACCAAGTATTCAGGTTGGACACAGTCTCTGTCCCATCCACGGGTTGTATTCTGGGTTTGAGAGAGAACAGGATCCCATTTCTAATGGTTACCATGATTTAATTTGTCCTCAGAGAAGTGCTAGGATCTCTTCTACTGATGTTCCCTCGGTGGAGGCAGGTTGGATGTGAAGCTGGATGGATGAAGCAGGGGAGAGAAGGGGGGAGGGTTGAAGATGGGAAGGATCTGGGAGATATTCATTCAATCGTATTTATTAAGCTCTTACTTTGTGCAGATCACTATACTGAGCGCTTGGGAAAGTACAATACAACAATAAACAATAACGTTCCCTGCCCATAACGAGCTCACAGTCTAAACATTCTTTGGGACCAATCCTTCCAGCTTCAGGAGAAGTGGTGTTAGGACTCTGTGCAGAGATAATAGTCCTCTAGTGGGGTTCTGTAGAGAAGCAGCGTGGCTCACTGGAAAGAGCACGGGCTTTGGAGTCAGAGGTCATGGGTTCGAACCCCGGCTCTACCACTTGTCAGCTGTGTGACTTTGGGCAAGTCACTTAACTTCTCGGTGCCTCAGTTATCTCATCTGTAAAATGGGGATTAAGACTGTGAGCCCCACGTGGGACAACCTGATTCCCCTGTGTCTACCCCAGCGCTTAGAACAGTGCTCAGCACATAGTAAGCGCTTAACAAATACCAACATTATTAAATACCAAGATATTACCCATAGGGGCCAGAGTTCTGCCTAAAGGTGCTGGGACACTGTCCAAAAATGCCAAAGCTCTGGCAATGAGTACCAGGGCTTTGCTTACTGGTCCCAGGGCTTGACCTGCAGGTGCCAGGGTTCTGCCTACAGGTGCTGGGAAAGTGTCCACAGGTAATAATAATAATAATAATGTTGGTATTTGTTAGGCGCTTACTATGTGCCGAGCACTGTTCTAAGCGCTGGGGTAGACATAGGGGAATCAGGTCGTCCCACGTGGGGCTCACAGACTTAATCCCCATTTTACAGATGAGGGAACTGAGGCACAGAGAGGTTAAGTGACTCGCCCACGGTCACACAGCCGACAAGTGGCAGAGCTGGGATTCGAACTCATGAGCCCTGACTCCAAAGCCCGTGCTCTTTCCACTGAGCCATGCTGCTTCTACCGGGGCTCGGCCTGAGCATTCTGGGGCTTTGCCCACAGGAAGCAGTGCTGAATCCCAGCAAATTCTAGCCAAATTAGGGCCTGGCTTTCACCCCAATGCAGATGACTAAAAAAGGGGGCAAGTTCTTCTTTCTGCTAAGCTAGTTGAAGCCCAAGTGGATTTAGAATCACTGTGCCCACCAACAAAAGATGGACCTGAAATAAGAGGGGAAAATCCTCGAACCTGAGATACGATAGAAAGAAAACAACAGGAGGTACCAAATCTAAAGAGAAACTACTTTTTGGCTCCTAGTGAAACAGCCAAGATTTTGACTAATGTAAAATTTTCATAATTTGCTTTGATCTGGGTTCTATAATCTCAAATGTAAACCCAGGTAGCCTTTGGTTGCACATAATTGCAATGTTTTAAGAGGATGTTAGCAAAAGGGACCCCAGAAACTGAATTGAGGTTCAGGCAATACAATTCCCTGTAGCCGGTTCTTAGTTCTAAGAGTATTTTTTTTTCATTTTACATCAGGTAATCATCTAAACGACTTAGAGTGGCAGATCTAGGTAGGATCACTAATTCCCACTTTAAGCTCATTGTGGGCAGGGAATGTGTCTGTTCATTGTTATACTGTACTCTTCCAAGGGCTTAGTTTAGTGCTCTGCATACAGTGAGCGCCCAATAAATACGATTGACTGGCTGCCTAATCAAACTTCCACCTTTACTGTCTCCCAGGGATAAATAATCACATCAAATTTTGGAGTTGGAAAGAAGTTTGTAAGCGTGAAGAAAAGAAAGAACCGATCTTCAAATGAAGGAGAAGTCAGATGAAGGTTTTCTTCTGTCTTGCTTCTTGACTTCGGTGTCTGAATGAGTCAAATTTATAATCCTAATGCATACCGCATATCCTGCAAGTCACTTTCAGAGGGTAACAATGCAGATGAGTTGGGACTGCTTAATTTGTTGACCCTTTCAAAACCAGTACAGACTAGGGAAATCTAGATAATGTAATTTAAAAGCAAGGTTACCTAAAGGAAATAGTAGTCAACAAAAGAGGCTTCAAGCATACAAAATGCTAGCAGAAAATCCCATATTGCTGCTTTTGTTTCACGGAGACCAAGGGAAGACTAGTTCCTCTTCTATATGGCTTTGTGTACTATTGTGTTAGTGATGCTTTTGCAAAGTAGGTTTGACAACAATGGAGAATCCCCAAGCTGCTAAATAAAAAGTGACAACTCCATTTGAAACCTGTCCCTGTATGTATTTTATGGGTAGAAATTACCCGTGACAGTTCAAATCAAAACAGAGCTTTCGTTGCATATGGGAGGTAAATGGACAACACAATAGGCTACTTGAAGTATTATAGTCTTGTCCAATTAATGTTTCAGAAATTTGGATGTGGATTTTTCATGTACTGCTTCTTAAACTTAGGAAATAGAATAGGAAAACTTTTTCATCAATGTTGTCCATTTAAAAGAAACATCAGAATTTCAGGAATAAAATTCACATAAAGACAGAGAGGCAAAGTCAAAAACAGAATAACATGGAAATCTTTAGTTGTAAAAGTGGCTAAACTTTGAGCTCTATCTTCCTACCCACATGTCTCTCTCTCTGTCTCTCCGTCTCTCTCTCTCTCCAAAGCTGCTCTTTTATTAAATGGGGCAGGTGATGTTGAGAGTAATGTCATCTGCTTCATATCAATGGTATGTATTTAGTGTTTACTGTGTGCAGAGTACTGTATTAAGCACTGGAGAGAATACAACAGAATTGGTAGACACGTTCCCAGCCCACAAGGAGTTTACAGTTCAGAGGGGAAGACAGACATTAACATAAATGAGAAAATTATGGATATATACATAACACCGTGAGAAGCAGCATAGCCTAGTGGAAGGAGCATGGGTCTGGGAGTCAGAAGACCTAGATTCTAATTCCAGTTTTGCCAATTGCTTGCTATGTGACCTTGGGCAAATCACTTAAGTTCTCTCTGACTCAGTTCTCCTGTTCTCCCTCCTATTTTGACTGTGAGCCCCATATGGGACAGGAACTGTGTCCAACCCAATTAACTTGTACCTATCCCAGTGCTTAGAACAGTGTTTGACCCATAGTAAGTGCTTAACAGATATCACTAAAAAAAGTGCTGTGGGGTAATGGGGGAGTGAATATCACGTGCTCGAAGGGTACCGATCCAAGTGCATGGATGAGAAGGAAGGGAGAATAAGGCAGGAAAAAGAGGGTTTAATCAGGGAAGGTCTCTGATGACATGTGTCCTTACTAAGGCTTTGAAGTTGTGGAGAGTGGTGGTTTGGCATATATGAAGCATATAAGAGAAGCAGCGTGGCTCAGTGGAAAGAGCCCGAGCTTGGGAGTCATAGGTTATGGGTTCGAGTTCCAGCTCAGCCACTTGTCAGCTGTGTGACTGTGGGCAAGTCACTTAACTTTTCTGTGCCTCAGTTACCTCATCTGTAAAATGGAGATTAACTGTGAGCCTCACGTGGGACAACCTGATTACCCTGTATCTCCCCCAGAGCTTAGAACAGTGCTCGGCACATAGTAAGCGCTTAGCAAATACCAACATTATTATTATGAAGAGGGAGGGAGTTCCAGGCCAGAGACAAGACATGAGCAAGAGACTGGGGAGAAGATATATAAGATCAAGGAACAGTGAGTTGTTTGGCATTAGAGTAGCGAAGTGTGCAGACTGAGTTGTATTAGGACATCAGGGAGGGAAGATAGGAAAGGCAAAGTGATTGAGTACTTTAATGCCTTTGGAAAAGAGGTGCTGTTTAATACAGGGGTGGATGGGCAACCTCAGGAGGTGCTTGAAGAGTGGGAAAGCATGGAATAAACAATTTTGTACAAAAATGATCGGGGCAGCAGAGTGAAGTATGGGCTGGAATGGGAGAGACAGAAGCCTGGAAGGTCAGCAAGGAGGTTGAAGCAGTAATCAAGACAGAATATGTTAAGGGCTTGAATTAACATCGTAGCAGTTTGGACAGAGAAGAAAGGGTGGATTTTTGCGATGTTGTGAAGGTAGAACCAAGAGGATTTAGTGAGAGAGCGAATATATAGGTTGAATGCGACACATGAATTGAAGTAATGTCAAAGTTGCGGGCTTGTGAGATAGGGAAGATAGTGATATTGCCTATAGTGATGGAAAAGGCAGGAGAGGACTATGCTACTGCTAGCTATTTCATGTGCTACCGGTAACTGTATAATACAGTTATGCCTTCAGAACCTTTGGAATCTTTGCTGTTACTTTGCCAGGGAGGAGTTTGTTGTCCAGATTCTTAAAGTGGTCTATCCATCCCTCAGATGCTTGTTTCCTTTTTACAAGAAAAATTAAAATATGCCTATCCCGGAAAAGTTACTGAAAACCACTGAAGAGTTACCTTAGTATCATATTCTATTAACAGTGCTTCATTCCTGTGGGAATTCACTCAAATAAACATACTGGGCCTCCAAAGGTAGGTAGGTGGGAATCACCCAAAAGAAGTTCAAATAATAATAATAATAATGTTGGTATTTGTTAAGCGCTTACTGTGTGCAGAGCACTGTTCTAAGAGCTGGGGTAGACACAGGGGAATCAGGTTGTCCCTCGTGGGGCTCACAGTCTTAATCCCCATTTTGCAGATGAGGTAACTGAGGCACAGACAAGCTAAGTGACTTGCCCACAGTCACAGAGCTGACAAGTGGCAGAGCGGGGAGTCGAACTCATGACCTCTGACTCCGAAGCCCAGGCTCTTTTCCACTGAGCCCCGGGGGCCAATTCTGGAATGCTCGATTATTTTGGAAACCTTTGCTGAGGGGATAGGGGCAGACTTTTGAAAATGCACCATACTTACACAGTGAGGCCAGTCTCAGTGGAAAAGTCATTTTTCAGAAAGGTTTTTTTAAAGACTTCGAGGGGAAACAATCTTATGGAACAATATGCATTTTGCAAAGAGCATTGCAATACTGTTGAATCATTACCTGTCTGGAAAACCAGTTGTATTTATGACCCAAAATATTTAAGAAACTAGTTCCATCCTGAGGAGAGTATAGATTAGGCAGCCTAGTCATTTCCCAATTGTCCAGAGTTTACAGAACTACAATCACAGAAGGACTGTCATAGTGGCAGCTTTTTTGATCTGCATAGTTTTTAACAGGAGAAAAATATGGAGACTATGAAACTCATTTGCTTTCTCCTCTAAAAGCATTTAACCTTGATGCGAAGATGAGAAAGCAGAGAATTTGTTCATCATCTTCCTAAGTGTTCGGCCCAGGTAGTTTCAATTCTATGTCTGCTTTATCTACCCGGGTAGGCTGTGTCCTTTCCTCAAAAGCTTTGCTCTAGAAACCGAAATCATGTTCCGTGGTCTCAAAATGTTTTCCCGTCTCTGGATTTAACATCAGAAAATAGTCCTGTGAAATTGATATGAATTCTTTCGTTCTCAAAAAGCTATTCATTTGTGAAGATGAAGTAGATTCTCTTGATTTAATGTAATAAGTTCAAAGAAACCTTTACTGAAAAAAGAAATTAGAATAAACAGCTATGTTCCCTTCTGTTAGAATATGGTAATAATGAATACTCTATTTTCTCTCATATCCTCTAAGGAAATATATGTGTGTTTGTGTGTCTGTTAGTTACATGTGTGTGTATTATAAATGCATATGTGTATATCATTAAAACACACACATATATACACCTACATATATAAACATATGCATACATACATATATACATGTGCAAGTAGGTGATTCTTATTATTATAAATGTTTGTGTGTGTGTGTGTGTGTGTGTGTGTTTGTATTGTGTGTGTGTTCTGACTCTACCCAAGAGGGAACAAAAACCCTGGAAGAGCATATTAATATGTGTGTACTTCACCTCTAGGAGTTTACCCTAAGAAATTAATCATAACATAACAGAACTCCATGAGGTTGGGCAGCGAAATCCCGACAAATTGTAGGTTAAGGTGAAGAAGTGTTTAAAAGATTAAAATTCCAGAACTGTTGATTGGGACATCCAAGCTTAGCGGTGAGGGCAGAGGAAGGAGGGAGGAAGAAAGTTAATGTTGATTCTGGAAATTGAACGTAGGAACATCTAAACCTATATTTGCAAGGGCAAATGTGTAGGGGAGCTGTCACACATCTTTTCCTAATGTAGGTATGAATGACGATATGCGAAGCAGCGTGGCTCAGTGGAAAGAGCCCAGGCTTTGGAGTCAGAGGTCATGGGTTCGAATCCCCGCTCTGCCACTTGTCAGCTGTGTGACTGTGGGCAAGTCACTTAACTTCTCTGTGCCTCAGTTACCTCATCTGTAAAATGGGGATTAAGACTGTGAGCCCCACGAGGGACAACCTGATTCCCCTGTGTCTACCTCAGCTCTTAGAACAGTGCTCTGCACATAGTAAGCGCTTAACAAATACCAACATTATTATTATTATTATTTGAACTTCTTTTGGGTGATTCCCACCTACCTACCTTTGGAGGCCCAGTATGTTTATTTGAGTGAATTCCCACAGGAATGAAGCACTGTTAATAGAATATGATACTAAGGTAACTCTTCAGTGGTTTTCAGTAACTTTTCCGGGATAGGCATATTTTAATTTTTCTTGTAAAAAGGAAACAAACATCTGAGGGATGGATAGACCACTTTAAGAATCTGGACAACAAACTCCTCCCTGGCAAAGTAACAGCAAAGATTCCAAAGGTGTCCAAAGACACCAACATTATTAACATTATTATGTCCAAGAAGTTTTATGGTAATTTTTTTATGACTAGTTCTGTTACATTAACTCTCCAAGAAAACTCCATTCAAAATCAAAGCCTAAACTAATGTTTACACTGTGCTGGATCTGGATGTGAAACTGTTATGATAGTATATTTCATTAGAATATAATAATAATAATGAAATACTATTTGTTAAGCACTTACTTTGTACCAAGCACTTTACTAAATCAAATAAATAGGTCAGACAGTCCCTGCCCAACATGAGACTCACACTCTAGAAGAGAGGGTATTGAATCCCCATGTTACAGATGAGGAAGCTGAGGCAAAGAGAAGTGAAATGACTTGCAGAAGGTTATAGAGCAGGCAGATGGCAGAGTTGTGATTAGAACCCATATCTCCTGACTCCTGGCCCTTACCTTTTCCATAAGGACATACTGCTTAGAATAGGCAGCATGTACTTAGAGTGAAATCAAACCACAACTGTTGGGAGAAAATGCATAATTATATCTAGGCAAATAAAAGAAAATTGAATAGGAAACAGTAAAATGCGGATTAATTGAACTGGGTGTGGTGAGAATAATGGATAACTTATTTCAGTGTATAAAAACTTCCCCTTTGAACCTGATTATGGTGCCTGTAGAAAATGTGAGGTTTCAGCTTAGTCAAAACTGGGGAGCAGTGTGGTGGAATGGCTAGAGCAAGGGCCTGGGAATCGAAAGGACCTGGGTTCTAATCCTGGTTCCGCAACTTGTCTGTTCTATGACCTTGGGCAAGTCACTTCACTTTTCTGTGCTTCAGTTACTTGTAAAATGGGGATTAAGAGCATGAGCCCCATGTGGGATATGGACTGTGTCCAACCTTGTTAGCTTGTATCTACCTCAGTGCTTAGTATATCGTCTGGCACAGAGTAAGCGCTTAACAAATACTATTAAAAAACCGCCCAAATTCCTTAGCAAAATGCTGGATTACGCATGCATTGCAGCAAGGAGATCAAAAAAATCCCCGCTAATCTGGGTGCCCATTTACAGTGAAAGTAAGAATAGTATCAACATCTCCATCATGCAAAACACCCCAGACACAACCAAAGTTTAGTTTGAAATATACCGAGCAAGCCACTCTTCCAACACCCTTACGAAACAAAACATCTCACCAACTGGGGACAATGTGAGCTGACAATTTTGGCAAAAGGAAAGAGATTTTGCTCCAGTTGAGGAGCTGAAGATAATTTCCTGTAATTTGTGTTACTGTCACTACTCCCAGTGCAGGCTGTTCTGATGCTGGTTTCCACCCATACTCTCTTCCCTCTCCCACGGCGTTAGGAACCCCGAGAATCATCTTGTATCCCGGGTTTTCTACTAGGGCTAGGAAGGAGACCTCTCAGATGTTAGCATCAAGCTTTTGGCACACAAATGTCCTTCACTTGTGACATTACTGAATTTTAAGGGACATTGCTGAATTTTAGGGCAACCAGGATGCTGGGAAACTTTTCAGAACTCTGCCTGCTGCCCATAAATACAATGTAGTTGCTCTCCTCCATCAAAGCTGGGGACTCTCAATAGAGGTGATCGCTTTGTTTCATCAGATTTCTTTATCGGTCACTGATATTTACTGGGAGCTTACCGTGAGCAGAGCACTATTCTACATTTTGACTGGTACATTATATGTTCCCCAGAATTCAGTAATTTAAATATACGTTCTTTTTAATTTTATTTTAATGGCATTTGTTAAGCACTTACTATATGCCAAGCAGCGTGGCTCAGTGGAAAGAGCACGGGCTAGGGAGTCAGAAATCGTGGGTTCAAATCCTGGCTCTGCTGCCTGTCAGCTGTGAGACTTTGGGCAAGTCACTTCACTTCTCTGTGCCTCAGTTACCTCATCTGCAAAATGGGGAATAAGACTGTGAGCCCCATGTGGGACAGCCTGATCACCTTTTATCCCCCAGTGCTTAGAACAGTGCTTTGCACATAGTAAGCGCTTAACAAATGCCAACATTATTATTATTATTACTAAGTGCTGGAATAGATAGGAGACAATCAGGTCAGATACGGTCCCTGTCCCACGTGAAACTCACAGTCAACTTATAGTTTTGCTGTCTTCCACTTACTATGTGCCAGGCACTGTACTAAGCTCTATCCACCAAGCCATGCTGCTTCTCTAATGCCAGCTCACTCACTCAACTGAGGTGCCTCAGTTACCTCATCTGTAAAATGGGGATTAAGTCTGTGAGCCCCACGTGGTACAACCTAGTTACCTTGTATTTACCCTAGCGCTTAGAACAGTGCTCTGCACATAGTAAGCATTCAACAAATACCATAATTATTCATTATTATTATTATTATTTTGGAGGTCAAATTTGTAAATGAGCAGAATATGCAAACCATCCTTCAGATAAAGCACTTCTCTGTTTCTTTTTCCAAGTTTGCAGCGTCTTCCTCCAAAGAGAGCCTTAGAGGACATTTAAGGTGCCTGCCCAGGTGGATTTTTTTTGCTCTAGAGAGACAGCTATATTAGTGCTGTCCTTTTAACAAAGAGGCCACAAGCTTTCAGGATTTCTGTTTCTCTATGCAAGTGACTGGCCTATAAACCCTATTTTTAATAGCTTCTCTTTTGAACCACCCTGACTGTTTAATTAATATCCAGCCATTAACCATTCATTGAAAATGCCAGTTACGAAATCTTAATTTTGCACATTATCAGCTGGTTCACAAATAGCTAGCAATGATCAGAAGCGTAATGATCTCCCTCTTCCTTCCTCTAAGAACTCACCAAGCTTATAGCCAATTTTGCCTTCTTAATTAACCATACGCATATTAGCATTTAAAATGAAATGACAGTTTTTAAAAAAGAATTAATGTGCACTGAAATGCTAACTAACACTCAATTTATGCTGCTGACTGTGAAAGGGGATCAGAGTGCAGGTCATAGAGTTTTTGCTCTTGATTAAACAATGTGGGGCTTAAATTCTGAGGGTCTTCACAGAAATTCTCTAAGAGACCTCAAATGCCTCAAGTTTTCCTATAATACTGAGATGTGTTTCAATCAATCAATCAATTGTAGTGAGCGCTTATTGTGTGCAAAGCATTATACTAAGCACTTGGGAGAGTACAGCTTAACATTATAACAGACACATGCTGTGCTCACCTTGAGCTTACAGTATAGAGGGGGAGGCAGACATTAATGTAAATGAATAGATTCCGGATATGTACATTAGTGTTGTGGGGCTGGGTTGAAGAGTGAATATTCATTCATTCACTCAATAGTATTTATTGAGCGCTTACTATGTGCAGAGCATTGTACTAAGCGCTTGGACTGTGCAAATGGGTAACAGATAGAGACAGTCCCTGCCCTTTGACGGGCTTACAGTCTAATCGGGGGAGACGGACAGACAAGAACAATAGCGATAAATAGAATCAAGGGGATGAACATCTCATTAAAACAATAGCAAATAAATAGAATCAAGAATAAAGGGAGCAAGTCAGGGCGATGCAGAAGGGAGTGAGAGAAAAGGAAATGAGGGCTTAGTCAGGGAAGGCCTCTTGGAGGAGATGTGCCTTCAATAAGGCTTTGCAGGTTGGGAGAGTAATTTTCTGTCGGATATGAAGAGGGAGAGCATTTCGGATCAGAGGCGGGATGTGGGCGAGAGGTCGACAGTGAGATAGACGAGATTGAAGAACCGTGAGAAGATGGGTGTTAGAGTAGCCTAGTGAATGGCCTGAGGTGTAGAAGAGTAGTGAGGTGAGGTAGAAGGGGGCAAGGTGATCGAATGCTTTAGAGAAGCAGAGTGGCTCAGTGGAAAGAGCCCGTGCTTGGGAGTCAGAGGTCGTGGGTTCTAATCCCACCTCCGCTGCTTGCCAGCTGTGTGACTTTGGGCAAGTCACTTCACTTCTCTGAGCCTCCATTACCTCATCTGTTAAATGGGGATTAAAAACCGTGAGCCCCAAGTGGGACAACCTGATCATCTTGTATCTCCCCCAGTGCTTAAAACAGTGCTCTGCACATAGTAAGCACTTAACAAATACCAACATCATCATCATCATCATTAAAGCTGACAATAATGAGTTTCTGTTCAATGCAGAGGTAGGTGTGTTCTTGTAAAACCCCAGGTTAAGGAAAACTCACAATGTAGTATTTCACCATGTCCAGTGCTGCTAGCATGCATACAACCATTTTTTCTGACACTGTTATACAGAGTACCTAAAAAGCTGATCTGCCAACATACTCCAATTCCCCAATGATATTCTAGCCCAAACTCACAATGAAAGCCCTCCTAATGACAAAACTGAGTGTCTTGGAGGATAACATGATTGGATCCACTGCTCAAAACTCCAAATGCACATTTTATACCCTGAACTGTATAATCAAAACATAACCACCAAGTGTCTTTTGTGGCAGTCCCAGCAGCCTTAAAGGACTGATCAGGGTTTAATTCATATTAGAAAAGTGGATCACACCAAGAATAATGAATGGCAAGAAAGGACCATTCTGACTGTATCCAACCAACCACAGTTGAATAACTGTGGCTTACCCAGTATCTATAGCCAGATCAGATCTTACACTCACCATTTCATGGGTATCAAAGCTAAATTCTGCTCATATGATTTTCTTGTATGAGATTTGTCACCTAACCTTCTCACTGTGCCTCAATCTCGACCGTCTCACCGCGACCCCTGGTCCACATCCTGCCTCTGGTCTGGAATGCCCTCCCTCCTCGAATCTGATAATTACTCCCCTCCCCTGCCTCAAAGACTTATTGAAGGCACAACTCCTCCAAGCGGCCTTCCCAGACTAAGTCCCACTTTTCCTCTTCTCCCACTCCCTTCTGCGTCACCCTGACTTGCTCCCTTTGCTCTCCCTGCCTGCCCGCCCCCAGCATTGAAGTATATATCTGTAATTTTATTTATTTGTATTGAAGTCTATCTTCCCCACTCTAGACTGTGAGCTCATTATGGGCAGGGAATATCACTGTTTATTGTTGTATTGTACTTTCCCAAGTGCTTAGTACAATAAGCGCTTAATAAATACGATTGAGTGAATTAAAAGAATAGTGCAAAGAAAGAAAAGTGCAAAGAACTTGCACTTTACCTAGGCATAGACACACTGGGGGAAAGGAAGGAGTTTCTAAGAGTGTTGGCAGGGGAGTAGGAGAAATGAGGTCTGTATTTTAATGACCATTGTGGCCATAAGTCGGACCCTTGTGGACCTGGCCTGGTGGGCTGGTCTTGGTTGCCACATCCCAGCTAATAATAATAATAATAATAATAATGGTATTTGTTAAGCACTTACTATATGCCAGGCACTATACTAAGCGCTGTGGTAGATGCAAGCCAATCGGGTTGGACTCAGTCCCTGTCCCTGGTGGGATTCACAGTTTGAATCCCCATATTCAAGAAGTAAAGTGACTCACCCAAGGTCACCCAGAAGATAAGCGGAGAAGTCGAGATTATAACCCATGACTTTCTGACTCCCAGGCTCGTGCTCTATCCCTTATGCCATGCTGCTTCTCTAATTTGCTTCCTTCTGCTAATCTGGGATACAGGGTTGTGACAGGCTGAGGTGGGAAACTCTAGGGTTTTGAAGTACATAAATCAAGACTCTTTCAGGAAACTTCCATTTGAGAGCTGACTCAGAGCCTATCAGACATTATGGCAATTCAGACAAAGACTATAAACTCTTGAGGTGAGGGACCATGGCTCTTCTGTACTTTCCCAAATGTTTACTACACTGCTCTGCATCTATTTGGCCTCAATAAATACCACTGATTAACTGACCGGGTCCTCTGCTCTTTTGTATTCTTAGTGCAGATATCCTGGCCCACCTAATAATGAATGTTTAGCAATTTTGTTTCAGGCCTAAGGGCTGAAACTCAAAGGGCAAACAAACAAAAACAACAACAAAAAATCACGAGAATTAGCTTGCATCATGTATTGAAATTTCATATTAAGTGAGTGAAGGAAATTTGGACGTCTCTTATGTGGGTGATAACTCTGTCATGGGTGAAAATATGGAAAACAGAGAACACTTGCTAAATCACAACGTGAATTGTGGGTTGGCAGCTATGAATTTAAAAGATCTGAAGAATAGATGGCATGTAAGTGGTTATGATTTTCATTCTGGCTAAATTGTACTAGGGCAAATCACTAAAGCTTGTTTTGACTGAGAATATTCATGCAGGTGTCAAAAAATTAAGATTCTAATTAGAAACAAAAATGCCCTGGCTGATGAATGAACTTTAAAACAAACACGTGCATAAACAATTTGGGTCTGGTAGCATACTGCATTTAGTAATCTTCTTAGTGATTCTGTTTTGACTTCAACTCCATACTTAAAATGCAGCACATAGCCTGACTACACTATTGCTATTGCTGCAACTTAAAAGAATAATAATAATTTATGCTTCTATAATGCCTTTCCATCCTAAGGATTGTAGAGTGCTTTCAGAAGGGCATCCTGGATGAAACGCTAAATATTTATTATTTCATATTAATGTCTGTCTCCCCCTTTAGACTGTAAACTCACTGTGGGCATGGGATTAGTCTGTTTATTGCTTTATTGTACTCTCCCAAGTGCTTAGTTCAGTGTTTTGCACACAGTAAGTGCTCAGTAAATACAACTGATGAATGCATGAATGAACGAGATGTTCTTCCCCTTGACGCTGTTTAGTGCCATTGTTCTTGTCTGTCCGTCTCCCCCGATTAGACTGTAAGCCTGTCAAACGGCAGGGACTGTCTCTATCTGTTGCCGACTTGTTCATCCCAAGCGCTTAGTACAGTGCTCTGCACATAGTAAGCGCTCAATAAATACTATTGAATGAATGAATGAACCAACTCTCCTCACACTCCTGAAATGTAGCCATGTGGGTCAAGCGTCTTCAGACAAGATGCAAGAGCTCCACATGCAAAATTTGAGGTAGGACTCTCTTCCACCTTCATTGGTAGAATCAGGGAAGGGCTGGTTCTGATCCACCAACAGGTTTGGGAAGACCCAGAATCATTTCTTGCTTTCCAGGCAGAAATAGTGGCCTAAGAACATTCCAAAGACTATTCAATCAATCAAATCAATATTTACTGAGTACTTGGGGCAGAGCACTCTTTTTCCAGCTCTTGTCCAAGAATTGCCAGACTAGCTAATTCAAATAGCTCATGTTTTGGCCCACTAATCCAAGATCCATTAGCGTCTCATAAAGGTGAAAGCCTTAAAGAAAAACTCAATGGGGGAAGATTGAAGCCATGTCAACGCTGATATTCCTCAGTTATTTCTTCACTCAGAAATCTATGGGCCTATCAGATCTTTACAGGGATTCTCACTTTTACTTTAACTCTTTTTCTTGATTACTTCTGGAAAAGTGGAGCTTAGTTAATGATGATGGATAAATAAGAAACCTTCCAGAACAGTAAGCTCATTGTGGGCAGGGAACATGTCTGCTGGCTCTGGTGTACTGCACTTTCCAGAGTACTCAGTTCAGGGAACCGCACGTTTAAGCACTCGAAAATTACCACTGTTCGAAGTGAAAAAAGATAATGATGACTTTGATGATAATAATAAAGTTTTAACTTGAAAACTGCCTGAATCCTATAGGAAAAGCAAAGTATATACCCAGCATATCAATCAATCATCCAATCAATCAGTAGCATGTATCGAGTGCCTATTGTATGTTACTGTAGCACTGTTAAAAACCTTGGGAAAGCGCAACTCTCCCAAGCATTTAGTCCTGTGCTCTGCATAGAGTAAGTGCTCAATAAATAATATTGACTGAGTAGGCACCCAATCAAAGAGATCCTGCATAGGTTTACAGCATTGGCTGAAGGTGGGAATGAGGAAAACTACTTCCTGTCTAGGTTTCTCCACTGAATCCTGCTTAAAGATTTATTCTTCCCACGTGTTCAAACGGGATAATAAAGCACCTCCTACTCCCCTGGGAACAGAGGTGGGGGGAAAATCAGAGAAATGAATGTGGGCTAAGAACCTTTAGCCCCTAGGAAGAAAGATGTTGAATACAAGCTACAGTTGGGTATTTTATTAAATGGGTACGAGGTGGCGGCTTAAATAAATCAGAGTAACCCCCCGGAAAGGCTAGGAGGTGACTGTGACAATTAATCACCACTGATCCAAACTGGTCTTCCCACCTCCAACGTAACATCGATCACGGCCGCCGGGATTTCAGAAGCTGTCGGGAGAAGTTTAGGTCAGAGGGACATATCTTGGACAATCCCATGAGTGGAAACCTCAGAGGGCTGAACAAGTAAATGAGAGCCTGAAGTTTCAGGACAGGGGTCAGTGGAAAGTACCATTCATAGTAGAGCAGTTTTTAATAGGACTTCTATAGGCACAGGGATTCTCTCCCTCAAGAGTACTTTATTATCATTTGTCGTTAGAAAAAAATTTATGACAGTGAATCCTTTCTCTGAAAGAACCCTTGATTGCTTGGTTTAACACATTCATTTCAATTCTCTAGAGCACTGACACATAACCGGAATCCCTAGTCTGAAATGAGATCATCTCTGCTCTATTTGTCGAAATGACAAAAACACATATTTTTAACTTCTGTGCTTTATTCACTGATCAAGTCCCCACACACTATATCACACAAGCTGTGAGTCAGAGGTGAGAGCTAAAAAAGCCATTAATCTGAAATAAAAGTAATAGGGGAAAATATCACGAGAGAGTGAGCAGATAGAGAGTAGATCCAACCGCCAACTAAAGCATGATCTGGTAAATGACAAATCTGTGGCGAGATGTGAAATATTTAACCTCAAAAATGAAGGGACTTGTGGAAGAAATCTCAATTATCCAGCTCTTCCTCAAGAGTAGGAGGTGCTGTTCACACCTGGGCTTATAAAAAGGTAAAAAAGACTTTTGAGGGTGATTAACACTTAGCCAGGAAACTTTCCTTTTAACACCTCCACTTCCCCTCATCACCCTTACCCCCAGGATCTCCTAGGCCATTAGTTCTTAGTGCTTCCAAAAAACTCCCAGCAAATGTATCACATCTAATCAATCAATGAAATTTATTGACTGTTTATTGTGTGCAGACTACTGTACTATGCCTTGGAAAGTACAATACAGTAGTTAGTAGATAAGATTCCTGCCTACAAGGAGCTTACAGTCTACAGAGGGAGATAGGCATTAAAATAAATGATGGGCAAGAGAAATAGTAGAGTAAAAGAATATTTACATAGGTTCTGTGGGTTGGGGTGAGTTTAACGCTTAGTACAGTGCTTGGCACATAGAAATTCGCTTAAGAAATAATATTATTGCTATCAAAGTACACGGCCAAGTGCATGTTGGGAAGCAGCGTGGCTCAGTGGAAAAAGCCTGGGCTTCGGAGTCAGAGGTCATGGGTTCGACTCCCAGCTCTGCCACTTGGCAGCTGTGTGACTGTGGGCAAGTCACTTAACTTCTCCGTGCCTCAGTTACCTCATCTGCCAAATGGGGATTAACTGTGAGCCTCAGGTGGGACAACCTGATTACCCTGTATCTACCCCAGCGCTTAGAACAGTGCTCTGCATGTAGTAAGTGCTTAACAAATGCCAACATTATTATTATTATTATAGTTGATTCAGAAGGGAGGGAGGATAGGGGAAATGAGGGCTTATTCAGGAAAGACCTCTTGGGGGATGTGATTTTCAGGGTGGGTTGAAGGTAGAAAGAGTGGTAGACTGTTATATGAGAAAGAGAGGCATCAATAAAATCAAAATATTAGATGTCGTTCATTATGGAATCCATGTACGTTGGGAAAAGGCACTCAAACATTTTCTTTAAAGCCTTAGGAATCTAATGGGCAATTTGTGGTAGCGTTCGATGAGCTTACGTTGTCTAGGGTGATCTGATCATAGAAGGCATTTGTATCATTAATTAAATGTTACCCACAGGACAAAGTACCGGTGACTGAAAGAGTAAGCCGGTGATGTGCTGTCTGCTCTATCCTGAGTACACGGGGAACTACCAGAGTTGCATTCTATTTCTCCAGGTTTTTAGTACAGTCTCTGCACACAGTGGGTGCTCAATAAATACCACTGATTGATTGACTGAATTGTGTGATGGGTACGATGGGGAGTTAAGTGCCCAACATGCAGCTCACGATTAATCGATGCAACCTCCACAATGAAGACTGTGAGCCCTATGTGGGACAACCTGATCGCCTTTTATCTCCCCCAGTGCTTAGAACAGTGCTTGGTACATAGTAAGCGCTTAACAAATACCAATATTATCATTATTAAGAGAAGCAGGTGGTGTAGTGGAAACAGCACGGTCCCGGGAGTCAGAGGACCTGGGTGATAATCCCGGCTCCGCTAATTCCTTGCTGTGTGATCTGGGCAAATCACTCTACTTCTCTGTGCCTCGGTTTCCTGAACTGTAAAATGGGGAATAAATACCCATTCTCTCTCCTACTTAGACTGTGGGCCCCTTGTGGGACAGGCACTATGTCCAACCTAATTTAACTTGAATCTACTCCAGCCCTTAGAACGGTGTTTGACTCATAGTAAGTGCTTAATAAATACCACACACACATACAAAAAGATATCCATGTGAGAAGGAGATACACACTAAGGAGGCTGCCTCTCTTCAGCATCTTCCTCCCTGCTCTTGCCCCTGACTCTGGAAAGCAGCTTCCTACCACCAGTGCTTAGTGGAAAGAGCACGGGCCTGGGAGTCAGAGTTTTGGGTTCTAATCCCGGCCGTGCCACTTGTCTGCTGGGTGACCTCGGGCAAGCCACTTAACTTCTCTGTGCCTCAGTAACCTCATCTGAAAAATGGGGGTTAAGACTTGGGACAACCTTATTACCTTTTATCTACCCCAGTTCTTAGAACAGTGCTTGGCACTTAGTAAGTGCTTAACATATATAATCATTATTATTATAATTATTATAATAAGCAGCTCCACCACTCTGGAGTCAGGAGCAGGGGTGTAGGGAGAGATGGGGAAGGGGCTACCTCTTCTGCTTGTCCGCTCCTTGACTGCAGTGATAACTAACTCTACTGTACTCATTCAAGTGCCTTCTACAGCACTGGACACCCAGTAAGTGCTCAATAAATAATGTTGGTATTTGTTAAGCGCTTACTCTGTGCAGAGCACTGTTCTAAGCGCTGGGGTAGGCATAGGGGAATCAGGTTGTCCCACATGGGGCTCACAGTCTTAACCCCACTTTACAGATGAAGTAACTGAGGCCCAGAGAAGTTAAGTGTCTTGCCCACAGTCACACAGCTGACAAGTGGCAGAGCTGGGATTCGAACTCATGCCTCTGACTCCAAAGCCCGTACTCTTTCCACTGAGCCACGCTGCTTCAATCATTGCTTGATTCTTCTGCTGTGACTGATAGAGAGTAAGGTCAAGTGGGTGAGACTGTGTCTGTGTTTGGCTAAATGTAGCTTCATTCATTCATTCACATTTACTGAGCGTTTACTGTGCGCAGAGCACTGTACGAAGCGCTTGGGAGAGTACAATATAGCAATAACATTCATTCAATCGTATTTACTAAGTGCTTACAGCTTGCAGAGCACTGTACTAAGCACATGGGAAAGTACAATAATAACAATAAACTGTGACATTCCCTGCCCACAACGAACTCACAGTCTGGGCGAGGCCGGGGGAGCAGACACACTCTGCCCACAACAAGTTTACAGTCTAGCTAGAAGCAGCATGGCTCAGTGGAAATAGCCCGGGCTTGGGAGTCAGAGGTCATGGGTTCGAATGCCGGCTCTGCCACTCGTCAGCTGTGTGACTGTGGGCAAGTCATTTCACTTCTCTGTGCCTCAGTTACCTCATCTGTAAAATGGGGATTAAGACCGTGACCCTCACGTGGGACAAGCTGATTACCCTGTATCTGCCCCAGCGCTTAGAACAGTGCTCTGCACATAGTAAGTGCTTAACAAATACCTACATTATTATTATTATTATTATTATTTGTTTGGGAGTGTGTCTTCTCTCTGTTCTCACTCTTTCACATCTCCCCTCTTGCTTTAGTTTCTCTTTTGTCCATTTCTCTTTCCTCCCTGATTCTCAACTCTCTTGATTTCATCTTTGCTCCTCTCTATTTCCTTCTCCTCTCTTTGCTGTCTTCCCTCTGTCTCTTCTGTCTCACTCTCTTCACTTGGTCTTCTGCCTCTCCTCTCTCATTCCTGCCTTTTTCTCCCCTCCCAATTTGAACCGCCACCCCTATCCCCATTCACACTCTATCTGCAAGAAATGAATAAATACCTCAATTTAATTTGCTTTCATTTCCTTCGATAACAAGGTTGCGGCTGCTAATTATTTGAGAAATAATTTATTAGCCATTTGCAGCTTTTCAAAAATGAGGCCTAGGTGAGGGTGTATATAATCACCCAAGGGGGCCAATCTCAGGAAAAGGCTTGCCATGGCCATCTTCTACAGAGAAGCGGCATAGCCCAGTGGCTAGAGTACGGGTCTGGGAGTCATAAGGACCTGGGTTCTAATCCCAGTTCTGCTGTGTGCTGTGTGACGCTGGACAAGCAGCTTAACTTCTCTGGGCCTCGGTTCCCTCATCTGTAAAATAGGGATTAAGACTGTGAACTCCATGTGGGACAAGGACTGCGTCACAACCCGATTTGCTGTATCCACCCCAGCGATTAGTACAGTTCTAGCTCATAGAAAGCGCTTATTCAATATCTCAATTAACATTGTTGTTATTATTTTTATTATTACTATCTTCCTACTTTCTTCTAGTCTAACCTGCTCTTCTGCTCCACACCCCAATTACATTCTTGCCCTCCCTGCTAGAGCATGACTACTCAGCCCCATTCTCTCTTTGCCAGAGCAATTCCATGCTCACGATCAGAATCTACATAATGCCAATTAAAGCCTTTATTTAGACAGGGAGGGGGAAAGTTCTTCTTTTAACCCATGACTTGAGGGGTGACACGCATCAGAAACCTAGTTATAACGGCTGAATCACTGAGTCCTAGGAATTTATATTTTCTTTCTGCCTCAAAGAAAAACTTGACCATCTTTCTTTAATGCTATCAACCTGGAAGCTTGACAGTAAGGATTAAAAATTGCTCCTTCCTTCCCTCTTGGTTATTGGAAAGGTTCTGAAAGGTAATCAGTCTTGTGAAGTTACACTTTACAGTCTGCATAAAAATGCCATGATTTCCCTTCCTCTCCCCAACCTAATTGAAAGTGCATAATATCACACAGCTGGGGAAATGTAAACTGTAAACATATGCAATATATCATGCAATCCCACGAAAGCCGGTTACTAATGGGCACTGGGTGGCTGTCAGCACCAAAAGAAATCTGGAACAGAAGTCTATTTTTCGTTTTGGAATAAGCGCTCTCTGTGACCGCCAAATTCTTGTTCCCCAACCTCTCCTAGTCCAACGAATGCTTGGGTCTCACATCATGTGGGTTTTCACTACACTTTGTGGATAGAACATTAATAGGGAATTGAGGTGCACTCTTAGGACCACAGGTGTCTAAACTGGCTAGAACGCGTCGTGGCGTCCCTCAGAGGGGGCTGGAGTTAGGCACATGTGCCTGACATTGGTGAAGGTTCTTCTGGTCGTGGGGGTTCACCTAGATGACTCTCGTGTCGCAGGGGAACTGAGTGGACACCAGAATTGGAGCAGAGGTGGTGGGGGTGCTCCTTGTATATATTTGCAAGATATTCTGAAGCCCAACTAAATATAGGCATAAATGAGCACTAATTTTCTTCTAAGTACCTGAGGTGGAGGGAGTGAGATGGGAGTATTACAGGCCGATCCATGGCTTCTCTGTCCTCGCGTGGGCTCAGGGGAGGGAAGGCAAAGGGCTCGGGGTTCTTAGGGGCTGGAATTCAGGGGGAGGAAGAAATGCTGAGAGTTTGAGTTCTTTTGTGGTAACGCTTACTTAGTACAGTGCTTTGCACACAGTAAATTTTCAATAAATACGACCCAATGAATGATAGGGTGAAGGTAGGCTCTCTTGGAAATGGAGGAAGCTCTCTGTCCATCTTATTATGCGCTTGCTACATGAGTGCAAACACACCCCTCCTCTGCCCCCATACACATAGACTTACCCATTGTTGGGCAAGGATTGTCTCTATCCGTTGCCGAATTGAACATTCCGAGCGCTTAGTGCAGTGCTCTATACACAGTAAGAGCTCAGTAAATACGATTGAATGAATGAATGAATGAATGAATGAATGAATTAATTAATTAATTCATATAGTCTGGGGGTTGAGTGGTACGGGGAGAGATTGGGGAAGTTCGGGTACTGAGGATTAAGTTGTACATCTCTGAATTTTTTACAGAATCCACTTCTGTGCATCATTTTTAGGGGCAAATCTCAGGATAGTTAGCATAAAGTTCATCCCAACGACACCCTTCCTCCACGGCCGGCTCCACTCTGCTTACATTAAAATACAAAGTGAATTGCAGTTGGCCAACATCAAGGCTAGCTCACCGGACAACGTTACCTTTCTGTGGGAATCTGGGGTTGGTACGGTTTGTTGATCTTGGCGTAGAGTCCCTCCAAATGATCCCTGTCTGGTGACACTGGAGCGCCAGCCCGAGGGTAGACCAGGGGCCCTGCCACAGGGGGTGACGAAGGCCTGTAGATCCTGTCTGGCGCATACGTTTCCCGGAAATGGTTCACTCGGGCATAATTGGGGTCCATTTCATCGTCATCCATATCATGCTCTCCCGGGCCACTGGAATAATCCAGGAGTCCTCTTGCCTGTTTTTCCCTCAGCTCTTGATGCTTTACTCCAATCCTAAAATAGACAGAAGAAATAATCCTATCAGAATCAACGATATTAAGAGAATTTGCTGAGCCCCCTTAAGGGACACGCAAGAGAGGTCGAAGGCAAAATCCCTTCCGTCGAGGAGCTTGCATAATAGTGGGGGAAACAGGAGAGAAAAACAGATGAAGATGCTACATTTATGAGTGGGGATATAAATGAGAGGTTCAAATGGGCAGCCCAAGACTACATTTTCAAACCAAAAATACACGAGAACTGAGGAGCTGATGAGAAGGATGAGAAGCAATGTGGACTAGTGCAACGAGCAAGGGTCTGGGAGTCAGAAGGAACTGGGTTCTAATACTGGCTATGCCACTTATCTACTGGGTGACTCTGGGCAAGTCATTTAACTTCTCTGTGCCACAGTTACCTCATCTGTAAGAGGGAGACTTACTCCAAACTAACTTCACGCCAAACTAACTTTCTTCCCCTCTTCAAAGTCCTAATGAGAGCTCACCTCCTCCAGGGGCCTTCCCAGACTGAGCCCCCCCTTTCCCTCTGCTCCCCCAAGCACTGTTCTCATTTGTATATATGATTTATTACCCTATTTATTTTGTTAATGAGGTGTATATCTCCTTGATTCTATTTATCTTGATGATGTTTTCTTGCTTTGTTTTGTTCTGTTTTGCTGTGCTGTCTTCCCCATTTAGACTGTGAGTCCATCACTGGGCAGGGATTGTCTCTACCTGTTGCCAAATTGTACATTCCAAGTGCTTAGTACAGTGCTCTGCACATAGTAAGCACTTAATAAATACTATTGAATGAATGAATGAGGGAGATGAAGACTGTGAGCCCCTTGTGGTTCACATGGACTATGTCTAAACAGATCAGCTTGTATCTAACCCAGCACTTAGTACAGTGTCTGGCAAACAATAAGAGCTCAACAAATGCCATAAAACACCATAAAAAAAGGAGGAGGAAAACTCAGGGAATGCTTTTGGATAAAATAACTTTCTAGAGGGTTTTAAAAGGGGAGAGGGATGTCATTTGATGTGAAGTTGGGGGTGAGGGAAGGGGCACTACAGAAAGAAGGAAGACATGAGCAGTGGGAATCAGAAGGTTCATTCATTCATTCAATGGTATTTATTGAGCGCTTACTATGTGCAGAGCACTGTACTAAGCGCTTGGAATGTACAAATCGGTAACAGATAGAGACAGTCCCTGCCCTTTGACGGGCTTACAGTCTAATCGGGGGAGACGGACAGACAAAAACAATAACAATTAATAGAATCAAGGGGATGAACATGTCATTAAAACAATAGCAAATAAATAGAATCAAGGTGATGTACATCTCATTAACAAAATAAATAGGGTAATGAAAATATATACAGCTGAGTGGACGAGTACAGTGCTGAGGGGAGGGAAAGGGAGAGGGGGAGGAGCAGAGGGAGATGGGGGGAAAAGAGGGTTTGGGTTTTAATCTCAGCTCTGCCACTTGCCTGCTGGATGACCTTAGGTATGTCACTTAATTGTTCCATGCCTGTTTCCCAATCTGTAAAAATGGGGGTAATAATAATAATGATAATAATAATGGTATTTGTTAAGCACTTACAATGTGCCAAGCACTGTTCTAAGTGCTGGGGGAGATACAAGGTAATCAGGTTGTCCCACATGGGGCTCAGTCTTAATCCCCATTTTACAGATGAGGGAACTGAGGCCCAGAGAAGTTAAGTGACTTGCCCAAGGTCACAGAGCAGACAAGTGGCAGAACCGGCATTAGAACCCATGACCTCTGACTCCCAAGCCCATGTTCTTTCCACTAAGCCACGCTGAGATACCTGCTCTCCCTCCCTCTTAGACTGTGAGCCCCAAGTGGGAAAGGGACAATCTGATTGTCTTGTATCTACTCCAGTCTTTAGAATAGTACTTGGTACTTAACCAATACCACTATTAGTATTATTACTTCCTTGCTCTCATTATTTATAATGACAATAAGAAGCATTAATTATTATTAAACAATACCACTATGATTATTAGTGCCTTGCTCTCATAAGAATAATAATATCAGGAAACACTAATGATTATCATTATTTTCTTGCTTTTTTATTTATTATAAGGATATTAATTCCAAGGAACAGTTAAGGAAGTTGACTTAGAGGGAATGAAGACCATTATAGAGAAAAGAAGGCGAAGAACGTGGAGAGAGCTCAAGACGCTTGTGATTGACAAAGATACAATTGCATACTAGCATGCCAAAGAGACGACACAGATCGGAAGCAGGGTGGTCTAATGGGTAGAGCATGGGCCTTGGAGTCAGAAGAACCTGGGTTCATTCATTCATTCATTCAATAGTATTTATTGAGCTCTTACTATGTGCAGAGCACTGTACTAAGCGCTTGGAATGTACAAATCGGTAACAGATAGAAACAGTCCCTGCCCTTTGACGGGCTTACAGTCTAATCGGGGGAGACGGACAGATAAAAACAATAGCGATAAATAGAATCAAGGGGATGAACATCTCATTAAAACAATAACAAATAAATAGAATCAGGGTGATGTACATCTCATTAACAAAATAAATAGGGTGTTGAAAATATATACAGTTGAGCGGACGAGTACGGTGCTGTGGGGAGGGGAAGGGAGAGGGGGAGGAGCAGAGGGAAAGGGGGGAAAAGAGGGCTTAGCTGAGGAGAGGTGAAGGGGGGGTAGAGGGGAAGAAGAAGGAGCAGAGGGAAAAGGGGGAGCTCAGTCTGGGAAGGCCTCCTGGGGTTCTAATCCCAGCTCCACCACTTGTCTGCTCTGTCACCCGAGGGCAAGTCACTTCACTTCTCTGTAACTCAGTTACCTCATCTGTAAGATTCATTCATTCAATCGTATTTATTGAGAGATTACTGAGTTCAGATCATTCATTCAGTTATATTTATTGAGCGCCTACCGTGTGCAGAGCACTGTACTAAGCGCTTGGAAAGTACAATTCGGCAACAGATAGAGACCATCCCTACCCAACAACGGGCTCACAGTCTAGAAGGGAGATTAAGACTGCGAGCCCCAAGTGGGATGTGGACTATGATCAAGCTGACTAGCTTGTGACTACCCCAGTGCTTAGTACAGTGCCTGGGACATAGTAAGCACTTAACAAATTGCTACCACCGAAAAGAAAAATCACCCCACCTTTCGTATGTCTTTTCTCAAACTCTATGTCGTCAAACTCTGGTTCACTACGGACCCTCACCAGCCTAAGGAATTCCATTTTTGGACCCTGCCTCTGTTTGATCTCACGGATGGAATGTTTAGAGCACCTAGGCATTTCGCCAGGCTGCTCCCTGATGTCAAGGATGATTGCAGAGTGCAAGGGGCAGGTTTGCATTAAGGCTTGCTCAGACAGTACGTGAAACATTTGTATAAAGTGTGTGTTGCTCTGTGATCATTCAGGAACTCTTCTCGGCACAGGTTAAAATTGCTAACTAAATCCTACACGCTTCACGTAATTTCCCCATTTCATCGTCTTTTCTGTATTTTTCTAAGGAAATAAGTTGCAAAAAACTGGATTAAGTAGAATAAAAAATGCAGACAGCTTGGTGTTACAGGCAGTGGGACCAGACAGGCAATTTACAAGAGATTAAATGTATTTTTTTTTTTTTTTGGTTACACGCACGGGGGGCAGTGTGCTCCACTATATAGGGGCTGGGGACAAAGTCAAACAGGAAGGAAATTAATAGAATTCTGACAGAGATGAATTGGCACGTATAAGTGAATTAAAGACTATTACTGGCAAGACTCCACTGTGATAAAGCCTTAAGTGGTATTACAAAATGTGGCTGCTAATCGGTGCCATTGTGTAATCTTTTGGGAACAAGGATAGAAAAACACACTGGAGTGGATTTAAATCCATTTGGATTTTGCTGATTTGACATTTACTCTAGAAATTTACCAGATCTTGGAAAATTTCCTCTGTTGACTAAAATGCAAAAGCCCCTCTGGCACACTGCATGAAGAGGATAAAACAGCGAGCAGTACCACGAAATAAGCAGGCTAAACTATAATACTGCTTGAGTGAAGTACACTGAAGAGAGTAGGAAAGGAAAATTAGGAGACTGGGATGAGTACAACAGAAGTATGAGGAGAAAATGGCAAAACTAGGGTGGGGGAAAGAAACAAGGAGAAGGAGCTGCAGGGAATGTGTCCGTTAAATTGATATACTGTATTCTCCCAAGCGCTTAGTAATAATAATAATAATGTTGGTATTTGTTAAGCGTTTACTATGGGCAGAGCACTGTTCTAAGCGCTGGGGGATACAAGGTGATCAGGTTGTCCCACGTGGGGCTCACAGTTATAATCCCCATTTGACAGATGAGGGAACTAAGGAACAGAGAAGTGAAGTGACTTGCCCAAAGTCACACAGCTGACAAGTGGCAGAGTCAGGATTCGAACCCACGACCTCTGAGACCCCCAAGCCCCGGCTCTTTCCACTGAGCCACGCTTCGTACACTTAGTACGGTACACTAAGTGTACACTTATACACTTAGTACAGTGCTTGGCACAAAGTAAGCGCTCGAGAAGCAGCGTGGCTCAGTGAAAAGAGCGTGGGCTTCGGAATCAGAGGTCATGGGTTCGACTCCCGGCTCTGCCACTTGTCAGCTGTGTGACTGTGGGCAAGTCACTTAACTTCTCTGTGCCTCAGTTACCTCATCTGTAAAATGGGGATTATCTGTGAGCCTCATGTGGGACCAACTGATTACCCTGTATCTGCGCCAGCGCTTAGAACAGTGCTCTGCACATAGTAAGCGCTTAACAAATACCAACATTATTATCAATAAATACAACTGGCTGCATGGCTGAAACCAGAGGATGCAGGGAGCTGTCAGGCCACAGGACTTTCCAGAAGAATCTGGACTTCACCGTGTGATGGGGATTAATATTTTAATATTTTTCATCGAAAAGTACACTCCTGTCACCTCCTTTGACAAGAGACTATGAGTGCCACCGAACGTGATAATTATAAGATTGATAATAATGATAACGATAAGTGGTTTTTACTATGCGCTTACTATGTGCCAAGCACCGTACTAAACACTGAAGTAGATAAAAGGTAACAAAGTTAAACAGAGTTCCTGTCCCACATGGGGCTCACAGTCTAACTCGGAGGAAGAATAGGTATTGAACCCCCATTTTACAGATGAGGAAACTGAGGCACTGAGAAATTGAGTGATTTGTCCAAGGTGGTACTGTAGGCAAGTGGTAGAACTGGATTCTCAGATCATTCATTCATTCATTCAATCAGATTTAGTGAGCGCTTACTGCGTGCAGAGCATTCATTCATTCAATAGTATTTATTGAGCACTTACTGTGTGCAGAGCACTGTGCTAAGCACTTGGAAAGGACGATTCAGCGATAGAGAGAGACGATCCCTGCCCACAGCGGGCTTACAGTCTAGAAGGGGGACGGCAGACATCAAAACAAGTAAACAGGCATCAATATAAATAAACAGAATTATAGATATACACATAAGTGATGTGGGGCAGGGGGAGGAGAGCAAAGGGAGTGAGTCAAGGTAACGCAGAAGGAAAGGGAAGCTGAGGAAAACAGGGGCTTAGTCTGGGAAGGCCTCTTGGAGGAGGTGAGCCTTCAATAGGGCGGGAAGAGTGATTATTTGGCGGATTTGAGGAAGGAGGGCATTCCAGGTCAGAGGTAGGACATGGCCAGGGGTTGACAGTGGGACAGGTGAGAATGAGGCACAGCGAGAAGGTTAGCACCACAAGAGCCGAGTGTGTGGTCTGGGCTGTAGAAGGAGAAAAGAGCGGTGAGGTACGAAGGGGCAAGTCGACGGAGAGCTTTGAAGCCAATAGTGAGGAGTTTTTGTTTGATACGGAGGTTCATTCATTCATGATTCATTCAATCGTAATGATAATAATAATGTCGGTATTTGTTACGCGTTTACTATGTGCAAAACACTGTTCTAAGCACTGGGGGGATACAGGGTGATCAGAATGTCCCACGTGGGGCTCACTGTTTAAATCCCCATTTTACAGATGAGGTAACTGAGGCACAGAGGACTTGCGCAAAGTCACACAGCTGGCAAGTGGCAGAGCCGGGATTAGAACCCATGACCTCTGACTCCCAAGCCCAGGCTCTTTCCACTGAGCCACGCTGCTTCTCTATTTAGTGAGCGCTTACTGTGTGCAGAGCACTGTACTCAGTGCTTGGAAAGTACATTTCAGTGACGAAGAGAGATAATCCCTGTCCACAACGGGCTCCCAGTCTTGAAGGGGGAGGAAGCTAGAAGCTTCTGTCCCCAAGGAGTTTACATTCTAATAAAGTAGACAGACAAAAATGATTTACTGGAGGTGAAAGCCAGAAGAAGACTAAGAATAGAGCAGGAGCCAATGCCAACACATCAAGACGAAACAGCAGAGTAAATATTTTAAGTGTGAAGAGAAATATATACATACATGTATATAACTGTGGTATCTGTTTAAGTGCTTACTGTGTGCCAAGCACTGTAATAATAATGTTGCTATTTGTTAAGCGCTTACTATGTGCAGAGCACTGTTCTAAGCCCTGGGGGAGATACAGGGTGATCAGGTTGTCCCACGTGAGGCTCACAGTCTTCATCCCCATTTTACAGATGAGGTCACTGAGGCACAGAGAAGTGAAGTGACTTGCCCACAGTCACAAAGCTGTCAAGTGGCAGAGCTGGGATTCGAACTCATGACCTCTGACTCCTAAGCCCGGGCTCTTTCCACTGAGCCACGCTGCTTCCCTAAGCACTGTACTAAGCACTGGGGTGGATATAAGATAATCCAGTCCTACATGGGGTTCACAATATAAGTAGGAGGGAGAAGAGGCATTTGGCAGATAAGGGAATTGAGGCACAGAGAAGTTAAGTGACTTACCCAAACTCACACGGCAAGTGTATGGGCGATTCAGGATTAGAACCCAGGTTATTTGACTTCTAGACCAGTGCTCTTTCCACTAGGCCATACTGCTTCCATATATATGCATATGTATGTATATATATTTACATTTTTATATGTATACACACAGATATATGTATATTCATATATATATGTTCATATATGTATGCATATATATCTATATATGTAGTCATGACTAGGCTGGGTCTCATCTGTTGTTTCTGCCGGGGAACTCCTTCAGGAACCATACTTTCTTTTTTTAAGCAGGACTGCTCTTCCACTAGTTTTATTTTTAAAACTATCACACCACTTTTAATAGTTGAAAAGATTTTTGAAAGTGAAATCTTCCAAGGTATTTCCTCCCTTAGCCAAATGAGAACCTGGGAGTTTCTGTGTGTGAAGGAAAGCTAGAAAAGGGATAAGGTAAGGCTGTAGGATGAAACCAACATCTAGGCTCTACCAAGCCTCTACAAATGAAAATAAATACAAGAAGCAATTATTGCTTTTCCCTTTGTAGGCCCCAAACCATAAACTGTTCAAGGCACACAGGAGTAATCAGTGAACATTAAACTATGCAAAAGGAAGCATCCCTTTCTAAAGGGTTTTGAATTGAGATGACAGAAAGATTATTCAGCAGGAAATAATGGGAGGAGCATGAGTACTTCTTTCCATAAAACTTTGCCCTAAATCGGTGAATGTTTGCTTGGTATAATTTTAGAATGAGTGATAACCTGGTCTATTTTTGCAATAAAACAATCTGTCCAGAAGCATAAGATGGGGAGGCTCAGTGGTGAGAGGGTGCTTACTGCTCTTGGAAGAGAGGGTTGTATTTAGTTGGAAACACAACGAAAGTCATAAATACACTTTCACACACTAATATGTTTTGACTAATTGTTGTAGGCAGAGCACTGTACCGAGAACTTGGGACAATATGATAAATATTGACAATATGATGTGATCCCTGCCTTCAAGGATCTGAGAAACGCTCTTGGGAGTTAGCGTGTGCTACTTCTACTACAACTGTTGTGTTGTATTCACCCAAGCGTTTAGCACAGTGCTCTGCACAGAGTAAGGGCTCAATAAATAGGACTAAATGATATTACAACTACTACTTCTAATGGTATTTGTTAAGGACTTACTATGTACCAAGCGCTGTATTAAATTCATTCATTCATTCAATTGTATTGATTGAGCACTTACTACGTGCAGAGCACTGTACTAAGCGCTGGGAAAGTACAATTTGGCAACAGATAGAGACAATCTCTACCCAACAACGGGCTCACAGTCTAAAAATGCTGAGTAGAACAAGATATTCGGGTCAGACACAGTCCCTGTCCCACAAGGGGCTCACAGTCGAAGGGGAATGGAAAAACACGTATTTCATCCCCATTTTACAGATTAGGAAATGGAGGCATAGAGTGCTAATGGACTTACCCATGGTCACACAGCAGACAATTGGCAGAGCCTGATTAGAACCCACATCTCCTGACTCCCAAACATTTGCTCCTTCAACTAAACCAAGCTGCTTCCCATTGGTCTCATTATTGTTTGTTATCCGTCATACCCAGGGTGCCTTCAACAGAAAATCATCCAGCTGAAAAATGGAATATTTCATCTACCCCTACATGGAGCTGCATCTACCCACTTATGGCAAGGACCACACTACAGCGATTTCAAAAATACAGCAGAGAAAAGGAAGTCGCTATCGACTTTTCACACTCTTATCCCTGTCTTAATGGTATTCTTAGTCATCAAGCTTGCCAAGTGCTTTGAAATCCTCTGAAGAAAGACTCATGGAATGAGGCAGCACGGCTTATTGGAAAGAGCCCGGGCTTGGGAGTTGGAGGACGAGGGTTCTAATCCCGGCTCCGCCACTTGTCTGCCTCGTGACCTTAGGCAAGCCACGTAACCTCTCTGTGCCTCAGTTACCTCATCTGCAAAATGCAGATTAGGACTGTGAGCCCCACGTGGGACAACCTGATTACCTTGTCTCTACCCCAGTGCTTAGAACAGTGCTTGGCACATAGTAAGCACTTAACAAATACTATGATTATTATGATTTTTTATGATTACCGCCTCACTTTGTGCCCACCCACCCACTTCCAATACAGTTCAGTCTCCCCTGAATCCTCCATAGGCCCTGAGTAATTCCAATACTTCATTTCATATTAATCTCTCGGCAGATGAAACAGTCATCCCTCTGAACTACTGTTGCACCATTTATCAGGAGGTCTCTCTGTGGGGAGGACATGACAATCTTTGAAAATGGATGTTTGGGAGCTGAAGGATCTCTTGAAGGAGAAAAACAGTATAGGGTTGTCTTTTTTTTTTACAGTCTTACTTTTTCAGCATTAGTGTTGTCTGTCTAGAAAATTAGCTTCTTCAGTAGTTTCCGTTCAGAGTGCAGTATGAAGGGTAAAAAGACATTTAGTAAATATGGAAACCAAGCCTCTCGCTATTCTGTGAGCATGTAAGGTCCAATAAACGGCATATAGATAATGATTTGTGTTTGCTGACAACAGCCTTGGTCTCACGCACAGCGGCGTGATAAATTTCAGCTCCTTTCAAAATATGGAAGAATTGAGCTCATATTTGTTGCTGCTGTTCCTGCTGCCAGGACAATCCAGGAGGTGACTGTGGGAGAGGACTGAGGAGACTTTAAAGGGTTTGGGAGCATTTGAATGTAAATGATGTATGGTAAAGGACTGCCAGTTCAAGGGGAAATTTTAGAAACTCCTGTGGAACTTTCTTTTCGGATGATACAAAACATTTGTCCTCCAATCAATCCCATCTCGACAACAAAGGCTGCAATTAGGTCAACTACAATATTCTTTTGTTCCAGGGTGCATACTCTGCTCCTTCAGCTTCTCTTAATGAAGAAGGTTTCCCTGCTGTATGCTGGGCCTACTTCAGAACAACAATTCCTTCCTTTATTCTACTGACCAGTCAATACCAGGTTCCTTGCAATTCTTTGTGATCAATGTTTCATCTTTTCAATGAAGCTATTTTAGGTGCATTAATATTTTTCATTTCTCTTTCACTCTTGTCTTGGCGTCTATAACATTCCCTGAATGATCTTTCTTTTATTCTTTCTATTTTTCATGTCAGTCTAAACTATCTCTACTCCAGTACGTGAACTACATCTAACAAATCATTTCTCCATCCTCTCCCACTATACTTTTGTTCAGCAAACATGGTGCTCTCAAGTCATACACCTGCTGCCTTATGAGCTCATCTAAAGATGACCACTTCCCTAATTGAATCTGGGAGGAAAAAAAAATTCCCTTCCCCAAAGGAATTTGTTTTACTGCTTTTTTCTCTCCAGAACAGCAAGGATCAAGTCCAGCATGGGCAGCTACAAACACACATTATATATCTTACCCCAAGAATAGCCTTTAAGGTTGCAGAACGATTGCTAATCTCATAGTAAAGTGAATTTCGTTTGGCAAAGTGGCCTCGAATAAGGTGTCCGTTAATTAATCGATCAGTGGTATTTTCTGAGACTTTACTACGGCACTTGGGAGAGTACAAGGGAGTTGGTCGACATGATCCCTGCCTATAGTGAACTTACAGACTAGAAGGCCACAGCCTCAGGGTGGAACAGGTCCAGATGTGGGTGATCTGTTTCGCTGCTCCCCGGCCTTGCCGCTTGTCATGAAATAGCTGTCGTGTTGATTCGGGGAGTCTGATCACCTCCCGTTTCTCCCACTGCCTTCTGTGTTGCCCTGACTTCCTCCCTTTGTTCATCCCCGCTCCCCAACCCACAATGCTTATGTTCATATCTGCAATTTATTTATTCATGTTTTTGTTCCTATTAATATCTATCTCCCCCTCTACACTGTAAGCTCGCTGTGTGCGGGGAAAGTGTTTATGGTTATATTGTGCTCTCCCAAGCACTTAGTACAGTGCTTTGCACACAGTAAGCGCTCAATACCTATGATTGAATGAATGAATCTTTTTCTGATCCCAGCTAGCTCAACATCAGAAGGCACTAAAATTAGGTCTGCACCCTGACCTCCCTGCCTCCTGCATCTCCCCATTTCAGTCTTCTCCTCCAAGAGGCCTTCCCTGACTAAGCCCTCCTTTCCTCTTCCCCCACTCCCTTCTGCGTCACCCTGACTTGCTCCCTTCATTTATCTCCTCTCCTAGTCCCATAACATTTCTATACGTATCTGTAATTTATTTATATTAATGTCAGTCTCCCCCTCTAGACCGTAAGCTTGCTGTGTCCAGGGAATGTGTCTGTTATATTGTTATACTGTAGTCAGCCAAGCGCTTAGTACAGCGCTTTGCACATGGTAAGCACTCAATAAATAGAATTGAGTGTACGATTGACTGACTGACTTCACTCTGCTGCCTGGATCATTTTTCTACAAAACCATTCTGTGCATGTTAAGCCTCTCTTCAAGAATATCCAGTGGTTTCCCATCCACCTCCATGTCAAAGAGCGTGGCTCGGTGGAAAGAGCACGGGCTTGGGAGTCAGAGGTCATGAGTTCGAATCCCGGCTCTGCCACTTGTCAGCTGTGTGACTGTGGGCAAGTCACTTAACTTCTCTGTGCCACAGTTACCTCATCTGTAAAATGGGGATTAACCGTGAGCCTCATGTGGGACGACCCGATTACCCTGTATCTACCCCAGCGCTTAGAACAGTGCTCTGCATATAGTAAGCGCTTAACAAATACCAACATTATTATTATGTCAAACAGAAACTCCTTACCATAGGCTTTAAGGCACTCACTCACCTTGCTCCCTCTCATGTTACCTCCCAATTTCCTACTAAAACCCACTCTGCACACTTTGCTTCTGTGATAACAACCTACTCTCTTTTACCTCAGTGTCATCTATCTTGTCACCAACCCCTCGCCCATGTCCTGCCTCTGGCCAGGAGCTCCCATCCTCTACATATCCAAAAAATGTTCACTCTCCCCACCTTCAAAGCATTATTAAAAATACATCTCCTCCAAAGAAGCCTTCCCTGACTAAGCCCTCATTTCCCGTCTCCCACTCTCTTCTGCGTCACTCTTTCACTAGGATTTACACCCTTTATTTACCACTCCCTCATCCCCTTAGCACTTATGTACATATCCTTAATTTTATTTATTTATATTAATGTCTGTCACTCCTCTAGACTGGAAGCTCACTGTGGGCTGGGAAAGGGTCTATCGACTCTGTTGCATGTACTCTAGAGAAGCAGCGTGGCTCAGCGGAAAGACCCCGGGCTGGAAAATCAGAGGTCATGGGTTCTAATCCCGGCTCCGCCGCTCGCCAGCTGTGTGACTTTGGGCAAGGCACTTCACTTCTCTGTGCCTCAGATCCCTCATCTGTAAAACGGGGATTAAAACTGTGAGCCCCACGTGGGACAACCTGATCACCTCGTATCCACCCCAGCGCTTAGAACAGTGCTTTGCACATAGTAAGTGCTTAACAAATACCATTATTATTATAATGATTACTACTCTCCCAAGAGCTTATACAGTAGGTCTGCACTCTCTTAGGGAAGCAGCATCACATAGTGGATAGAGCTCGGGCCTGGAAGTCAGCAAGTCGTGGGCTCTAATCCTGGCTCTGCAACTTGTCTGCTGTGTGGCACCGGGCAAGTCGCTTCACTTCTCTGTGCCTCAGTTACCTCATCTGTAAAATGGGGATTAAGACCGGGACAGGGACCGTGTCCAACCTGATTTCCTAGTATCCACCCCAGAGCTTAGTACAGTGTCTGGAACAGAGTAAGTGCTTAACAAATACCACAATTATTATTACTCAATGAATATGATTGATTAATTGATTGATTGGCCTATCCCTCTCATGCATGTAGGAGAAGGTTAAGGAGTGGGCTCATATTTCCCACAGGAAATGGAGAGGAGTCAGGCAAATGGGAGGGGCCGGGACGGGGGGAAGCAACAGAGCAGATGAGCAAGCAGTGGTGCTGGCAGGAAGCTGGGCCACAGCAGGCATAGACAGGAAGTGTGTTAGGGTTCAGAGAGGAAGGGCCCCACAAACAAAGCTAAGCTCTCTTGGACCTCCTCCATCAACCTGGTCCCAGTTCTACCCAGGGTCCCAGGGGAACCTTGCAGGAAAAGCTAGAAATCTTTCCCCTTCCCTTCTGCAGCCTTGTTTGGCTCCCTTTATTCATCCCTTCCTCAGCCCCAAAGCACTTATGTACATATCTGTGGTTCATTCATTTATATGGGGAAGCAGCATGGTGCAGTGGATAGAGCATGGGATTTGGAGTCAGAATGTCCTGATCCTGGCCCCACCACCTGTCTGCCGTGTGACCCTGGGCAAGTGACTTCACTTCTTTGTGCCTCCGTTACCTCATCTGTTAAAAATGGGGATTAAGTGTATGCGCCCAATATGGAAAAGGGGCTGTGTCCAACCTGATTAACTTGTATCTGCCCCAGCACTTAGAACGGTGTTTAGCACATAGTAAGTGCTTAACAAATACCATTATTACTATTATTATTATTATTAATATCCATCTCCCGTCTAGACTGTAAACTCACTGTGGGCAGGGAACATGTCTACCAAATCTCTTAGATTGTATTCTCCCAAGTGCTTAATACAGTATCTGCACACAGAAAGTGCTCAATAAATACAACCGATACAGCAATTTGAAAAAATGGAAAGAATTCTGCAAGTGAGATTGTTGGCACTGTTTCACTTTCTTTAGAGCATAAATCTCCTTTTCCTGCCTCTTTTTCCCATGTTCTTAACGTATGTTTGAACTTTTGGTCCCTGCTCCCCTCCCCTAGCAGGGTAACCAATAAGGGGGAAATTCATCTCTGTGGCCCTGTCCTTGAAGACTAATCTAGTTCTCGCTCAGCCCTGGTGCTGTAGGTTCAAACCATCCTGTCGCAGTTCTGGAAAACCTAGAGAGACAAGTCCAATCCCGGCTCTGCCACTGTCAGCTGTGTGACTGTGGGCAAGTCACTTAACTTCTCTGTGCCTCAGTTACCTCATCTGTAAAATGGGGATTAAGACTGTGAACCCCACGTGGGACAACCTGATTCCCCTGTGGCTACCCCAGCGCTTAGAACAGTGCTCTGCACATAGTAAGCGCTTAACAAATACCAACATTATTAATTCTAATAATAATAACTGTGGCATTTGTGAAGCGTTCATTATATGGCAGGCACTATTATTAGAGTGGGATACAAGATAAACAGATCCGACAAAGTCCAAGGAGGAGGGAAAACACATACTGAATCCCCACTTTTCAGATGAAGAAACAGGCACAGAGAGGTTAAGTGACTTACCTAAGATCAATCAGCAGGCAAATGGCAGGGCTGGGACTATAACCAAGGGCCTCTGATACCCAGGTCCGTGCTCTTTCCACTAGGCCATATTGCTTTTAGTCTCTCTGGAGAGGTTCAAACCCAGCCAAGGGGAGGCCCGGGACCTAGTTTATTCTGGGACCTCTAGAAAAAATTCCTACGAATCTCCATGTGTATTTTATTCCTACGCCAACTTAAGGCATTTCTTCGTCCTCTTTTCCCTCTCCCTCACCCCAGCAGCATTCTACAGGTGCAATGGAATCATGGTAACAAAATTAACCTTGGAGATTCAAGGGTGATACCTCAGATTCATTCAAGGCAGAGAAGTGAGGGGGAGGACACATCCATTGCAGAAGATGAAATGTCATTTGTCAGGAAGACACTTTCCATAAAATTAAAGAGGAAAAGCATGGATCACTGATCTTCATTGTTGTGTATATTACTAGTCTTTATTAACTGCCTAAGGAGGAAAAAGGAAAAGCCATATAGAAAAAAAAAAGCTGGTTAGAGTTCTTTGTCTATCGCTTCAAACCAGTTCGGTTTATGATAATAATAATGATAATAACTGTCATTATTATGGTATTTGTTAAGTGCTCGCTATGTACCAAGTCCTGGAAGCCCTGGGGTTTATAGAAGGTAATCAGACTGGACACAGTTCCTGTCCCAAATGGTGCTCACAATCAAAGGGGAAGGTACAATAGGTATTTAATTCCCAGTTTACAATGAGTCCATCTAGCAATCAGTGGCATTTATTGAGTGCTGACCGTATGCAGAACACTGTACTAAGTGCTTGGGAGAATACAACAGAGTTGGTAGACCCGTTCACTTCCCACAAAGTGTTTCCAGACTAGAGGGGGAGACAGAAATTAAAATAAATTGAGGTTGGGTACATAAATGTTGGGGGGCTGAGGGTGGGATGAATATCAAGTGCTTCAAGAGTACACATCCACACATAATGGCGACGCAGAAGGGACATGAGGACTGAGCCAGAGAAGGCCTCTTGGAAGAGATGCGATTTTAGGTTTTAAGACGGGGAGAGTGGTGGTCTATGGGATATGAAGGGGGAGGGAGTTCCAGGCCAGAGGGCGGATAGGACAATGGGTTGGCGACTAGATAGATGAGATTGAGAAAATCAGTAGGCTGACAAACCGAGCGGGTTGGTTGGTAGTTGGAAGCAGTGAAATAAGATAGGATAAAGCAAGATAATTGACTGCTTTAAGGCCATGGTAAGGAGCTTCATTTGATGCTGAGGTTCTTGAGGAGTGGGGTGACATGGATAAAATGGTTTTTTTAGAAAATTGATGTAGACAGCAGAGTTAAGGATGAACTGGAGTGGGGATAGACAGGAGGCAGGGAGGTCAGCAAGGACTCCGATGCAGTAGTCAAAGCAGGATAAATGCTAGGATCAGAACAGTAGCCGTTTGGATGGAGACGAAAGGGCAGATTTTAGCAAAGTTAGGAAGGTTGAACCAACAGGATTTACTGACAGATTGAATACGTGAGTTGAATGAGAAAGATGAGTCGAGGATAATACCGAGGATGGAGAAGTAACATTGCCGGGTGAAGGAGAGGGCAGAGTTAAGGCAGGCGAGAACAAATTTCAGATGGATGAGGTCGCCAGATATCTGCATTTCTGCCAACAGTACTCCGCACCTCCTGCACAGGAGCAGAGGAAGTGCGGTGTGGAGATGATCCAGTGCTGTAGGTTCATGGTATGAGATGGGCAAAGGGTTAGGACAACGAGTGACATGAGGTCAGTGGAGTGGGTACCCATGAGGGCGTCAATTCGTACATCAAGAGAAGGTAGTTTGAGTATGGAAATCAAATGGGGCATAATGTCTTTAAAAATTGGAGTGCATCAAAGGATTGAAGAAGCAGCGTGGCTCAGTGGAAAGAGCACGGGCTTGGGAGTCAGAGGTCACGGGTTCTAATCCCGGCTCCGCCACTTGCCAGCTGTGTGACTTTGGGCAAGTCACTTAACTTCTCTGTGCCTCAGTTACCTCATCTGTAAAATGGGGATTAAAACTGTGAGCCCCATATAGGACAACCTGATCACCTTGTATCCCCTGCGCTTAGAACGGTGCTTTGCACATAGTAAGCGCTTAACAATTACCAACATTATTATTATTATGAGCAAAGCACTGTACTAAAAGTTGGGGTTTATACAAGTTCATCAAATCCTATATGGGGCTCACAGCTTAAGTAGGAGGGATAACAGGTATTGAATTCCCATTTTGCAGATGAGCGAACTGAGGCACAGAGAAATTAAGCTATTTGCCCCAAGTCACACAGCAGGTATGTGGTGGAGCTGGGATTAGAACTCAGGTCCTCTGACTCCTAGGCCCATACTCTTTCCACTAGTTTTCGCTGCCTCTCTATTGAGTGCTCATTGTTTGCAAAGCACTGCACCGTATGGAAAAGTAAAATACAAGAGGACTGGTAGGCACATTCCCTGCCCACAAGGATCTTACGATCGAGGGCCACACTGCTTCTCTACTCTGACAACTGAAACACCGTACGTAGCTAGCGTGATAGCTGGGCTTCCTTGACTCGTTCCTCTAAAACCCCAATTGGGGAGAGAAACCGTAGTATTATAAGTAACTACTAAGCAAGCTTATACCTCACACTGGGTGAAAGAAGGGGATATTCCAGATTTCAGAGGTTTCTGTATTATGTCTTAAGAGGAAGTGAAAAGTTATTTACAGTACAGGCTGGGGAACTCAAAAGTAATAACTGCACGTCATAACAATCACGCTAGTGTTACTACATTTGGGGTGAAAATCATATATAAATATCACACAAGCCATGTTTGCTAAAGCTTGCAATAAATCCCAGAAGAAAAATGTTTATCTGATATTACAAAAGCGATTACATGTATGGGTTTGAAATTGGAGTCAAGAGGTCTTTCCTAAACATGAGATAATCAGAAATCTGGACACTGTAGGCAAAATGTAGGAAGAACCAGAAACAGGGGGAGGGGAATAATAATAATAATGATAATGGTGGTATTTGTTAAGTGCTTACTATGTGCAAAGCACTGTTCTAAGCACTGGGGGGGGATACAAGGTGATCAGGTTGTCCCATGCGGTGCTCACAGTTTTAATCCCCATTTTACAGATGAGGTAACTGAGGCACAGAGAAGTTAAGTGACTTGCCCAAAGTCACACAGCTGGCAAGCGGCGGAGCCGGGATTAGAACCCGTGACCAGAAACAGAAAGAGAATGGCAAAGAAACCTGCCCGTTTCCCATTTTGCCACCTAGTCAGAAGACATCCTCATAGGCATTTTAGGCAGCGAGACAGACTCCTGAAAATGATGACCTCCCTGTTCAAACTGGGATGATTGGTCACTCTAGTTACATAAGAAGGAAGCCTTTTCATGGCTGCCAAAAATATAGAGTGCACCCAGGTTTTTTCCTCTCATAAAGGAAATCAAGTTTTTGCCAAAACATGCTCAATACTCATTTTCCTAAGCAGTTCTGTTGGCAGTAAACGTAGCTGTCACCTCCCTGGAAATGTCGTGAGTTTGTGTGACGAATAAACCCTCAGTATACTAGCTCTCAGAGCGCAGAACACTGTGGTAGATAGAGTGCAAATCACAGCAAAAATCACCCAAAAGGCCAAGCTCCTGCAAAGAGTTTATCAATGGAGGGAAAGAAAAAAACACCCGAAAATGCAACTTAAGAAAATGTACAACAAAAATCAGATTAAGAAAAATAAAAAAGGGGAAAATCATCTTGTGATCAAAATCCAGGTCTGAACTGGCTGAACAAAAGCCAAGGAAAAGCAAATGACACCCCGTGACACGTTCCCAGAGCACAGTTGCAGGTGAATGGCTCCGGCACACCCACCACTCACCCGGCTTCCCCCAGAAGGAAGAGCTAAGTTGACCTTCCCTGACATCAGAGCACCTCACCAGGGAGTGGGTGGGAAGAGGGAGCAATTTTCCAGTTTCAGGAATTTCCTCTACTGCTAAAAACTGCCAAGACTATCAATTTTCTCACCGTTTTCCTTTTGATATATTTATGCAGCTGTCTGTAAGGTTTGCTTGGACATTTAAAATATCTTTCAGCCTGTGAAGTTTGTTACTAGCCCTTTCAACGTTTGCCAGGGAGGCAGCGATTATTCTTCTTTCTATTAGTGAGCACCACTGCCTCAAGAACTAGAGTACAAGAGCAGAGGGATATATTTTTTGGGTTTTATTAAAAGTCTTGGCTGATACCCAATATCTTTCAGGTCCTAGAGCTGAAGGCCACTGCTGATCTGTCTGCTACTTTCCAAGGTCTCCATAAAGTTCCTCTCCTCAGACCTCTAATAGACTCCACCTGTATAGGTTCTTTTCCTCATAAACCTTCCCCTCCATCATAAAATACATCTTATTTCTTCATGTTTCTTCATTGTAGCTAAATTTGTCAGTTGTAAGTCTTTTCCCTGAAGTGTTTCATTATGTTCTTAATAACAAATAAAAAAAATTGAATTTGGTGCATGGCTGGGTTGTATTTTATAATTAATTTGAATGACTTCATTTCAGAGCGTCTAGGTGCTTATGGATGAAAAAGTGAGCGTATATGCCACTGCAATACTCAAAATCCATTTTCAGTTATGAATAGCCAAAGTAAAAAATAAAAATAAAATGAAGTAAGGAGTGGATCAAAGAGGAAAAACAGCCTGCCAAACCCCATTAAACACTTCAGAGAATTGCCATTTTACTTTAATGCGTGCGGGAAATTGGCATATCAGGAAATCCAGAGATAGGGAAAAGATGGTGTTAGCTTTCTTGATAATCAAAAAGATCAAAATGAATTCAATTGAGAATCTTTTGGGTGGATTATATGTTTTCAGAGCTGAAACTGAAACCGGGAGGCTGAAGAACAGCAGACGGCCACTTCGATGAAAGAGGAGAGGGAAGAAGGGAGAGAGGACGGGGGGAGAGACTGAAAGATGGAAAGCCTATTACATTAGACATTCCTCAACTTTGTCCCCCAAATGTATGGGACAGTACCGCTGTCCTCTAGATTGTAATCTCGTTGCGGGCAGGGAATGAGTTTGCTTATTGTTGTACTGCACTCTCCCAAGCTCTTAGTACAGCTTTCTGCCCACAATAAGCACTCAATAAATACAATTGCATGAATGAATCTGATGATCTTAGCCCAGTGTCGGGCACATAGTACGTGCCTAACAAATACTACAAATACAATTATTATTTCAGTTTTAGTATGGTTAGAGAAGGCTGGGTATTTTCTCAATACTCTGCTACAGAAGTTTTCAGAACTTGGGTGAGGGGGTAGATTATAAATCCCTTCAATCAATCAATCTAAGGTATTTATTGAGACCTTACTGTATGCAGATGACTGAACCAAGTCCTTGGGAGAGTAGTAGAGTTGTTAGGCATGATCTCTGCCCACAAGAAGCTTACAGTCTGGCTAACGACTTTCTAGAGGAAGTAAAAGCCACAACAAGGTTTCTGCAGGTGAACCTGTGCAAGGATTAATAATGGTGTGGGTCTGGATGGAGAGAGAAAGACTTTCAGAGAATTCTTCTACTGTCTCTGACACTACCATTTCTTGCTTTTTTCCTCTCAGTTTCCTTTCTACTAAGCCCCCTACGCTGTTGGCCAGTTCCCAATGTATACATGTCAGAGCTTTCCAAACGACTTAGGAAAATTTGAAAAAGCTTCTTCTGGGAGGACCATAACAAAGGCATTGACTGAGGGCCAGGATTCAGAGCACTGGTTTAGCCACTGTTCAACCAAAAAAACCACCACTTGCCTAGTCATTGCTGAAAATGAATGACCCAGCTTCCCCCAGTTTAAGGAGTCATTGCTGTCTTAGGAAGATGCGTGGCTCAGTGGAAAGAGCCCGGGCTTAGGAGTCAGAGGTCATGGGTTCGAATCCCGACTCTGCCACTTGTCAGCTGTGTGACTGTGGGCAAGTCACTTAACTTCTCTGTGCCTCGGTTACCTCATCTGTAAAATGGGGATTAACTGTGAGCCTCACATGGGACAAACTGATTGCCCTGTATCTACCCCAGCGCTTAGAACAGCGTTCGGCACATAGTAAGCACTTAACAAATACCAACATCATTATTATGATTATGACTGAAGGTCCTGCCTTTCATCATCATCATCATCATCATCATCATCATCATCATCGTCGTTAATCACATTTGAATAGCAAACTGCCTTTGTGAAAATTTAGACATTTAACTTTGTAAAAAAGCAAGTTCATAGGAAACCCAGTTGAGTCCTGGTTGGACAACTGAGTTGGGTGGACTATGCACATTTAATTCTAAATGTGTCATAAATAGCACTCATGTATTTGGGACTAAATCTTCCCATACAAGGTCTTAATTGGCTTGATTCCCTCCTGTCAATCCAAGAATTTAAAATTCTAATCAACCTGCTGTATTTACTGAGTACCTCCATGTGCAATGCCCTGTCCTAAGCGGTTCGGTGAGTATAGTAAGAAGGGCTACAGCCCCTGTCTTCAAGCAGCCAACTAATGAGAGACACAGGTAGGCAAAAATTATTTACAAGTAGTGAGAGCAGGAGGAAAAACATAAATACAATTGGCAATAGCAAAAGTATGAAAAATAGAGTAGAAGTTGAAGTAGTGGTATTTATTAAGCACTTACTAAATGTTGAGCAGCCCTCTCAGGATCGCACCTGGAGAGTTTCCAGTACTCTACCAGTGTCGGCTATGAGAGGGAGAGGCAAGTAGAGGCCCACCCAATCCATTCCTAGCTTGGGCAGTGGCTAGCGAGTAGAAGACAATCTGCTACAAGTCAAAACTCACCTGTGCTGGGCAGCAGCAGCATGGGAGAGAGTTGAGAGCAGAGACTCAAGTTTACTGAATGGAAGAAGGCAACGGCAAACCACTTCCATAGTTCTACCAAGAAAACTCTATGGATACACTATCAGAACCACTGCAGATGGAGGTGGGAGAGATCTCTTAGTACAGTGCTCTGCACACAGGAAGCGCTCAATAAATACGTCTGAATGAATGAATGTGTCCATGGAGTCGCTACGGGCAGGAGACGATGCGATGGCATAAGACAAGGTATGCTAAGAAATGAGCTATGTGCTGGGAAAAAATGACTTAGTTGAAAATTAGACATGGTCCCTAGCCCTTGAGGAACTCGAGGAGTATAAGGGAGGAGAAAGGTGATGGGTGAAAGCAGGTAAGGACAGATAAAACAAAAAACCCCCACACAGAAACAGCATAAATATCATTTTATATAAATCGATAAGTACCTAAGTTCTAGGAGTGGCTGTAAATAATAATGTTAAGTGTTCACTATGTGCCAAGCACTCTGCTAAGCACTGGGGTAGATACAAGCTAATCAGGTTGGACCCGGTCCCTGTCCCACATTGGGATCACAGTCTTAATTCCCATATATGTACGCATACATGGGTACCTGCTGGAATGGCATAATTATACAGGGGACCCTCACTGTAGAACATGGGATTTTAGGAGGGCTTTGAAGAACAAAGAGGGAAGGGGGTTACAGGGAGGGGGGACACTGTGAATAAGAAGTTGGAAGAAGGTCGAAGAACAAAGAACAGTTGGGAGAGGGGTTTGGGAAGAGCAAAGAGTGTGAGCTGGGAAATCATGGATGAAAAGAGCTCCCTTGTAGGATGGAGACAGCTGGTGGACAGTCTTGAAGCCAGTGATCAGGAGCGTATGCTGATGTAGGGGGAGGTGGGGAGGCACTGGAGGTTTGGGTGGAATAGAGAGGCGTGCGCCAGTGAAGGATCCCAGAGGTGACGATAATAATAATAATAACGGTATTTGTTAAGTGCTTACTATATGCCGAGCACTGTTCTAAGCGCTGGGGTAGATACACGGTAAATCAGGTTGTCTCACATGAGGCTCACAGTCTTAGCCCCCATTTTATAGATGAGGTGACTGAGGTCCAGAGACGTTAAGTGGCTTACACAGCAGGCAAGTGGCAGGGGCGGGATTAGAACCCACATCCTCTGACTCCCAAGCCCGTGCTCTTTCCATTAAGCCACACTCCTTCTCTGTCAGGTTGGACAGAGTCCATGACTCACATGGGACTCACAGTCTTAATCTCCATTTTCCATATGAAGTAACTGAGGCCCAGAGAAGTTAAGTGGCTTTCCCAAGGTCACACAGCTGACAAAGTGGAGGAGTAGGGATTAGAACTCACAACCTTCTAATTCCCAGGCACACGTTCTATCCACTATGCCATGCCGCTTTCCACAGCAGTGATCTACACAGCAGGATGGACTGTAGATTGAAGTGGGGAGATGAGTGAGGAGGTTGATAGAGTAGTCTAACCACGCTCCCTACAGTTTAACTTTGCTCCCTGTTATCTTTCATTCAATAGTATTTATTGAGCGCTTACTATGTGCAGAGCACTGTACTAAGCGCTTGGGATGAACAAGTCGGCAACAGATAGAGACAGTCCCTGCCGTTTGACGGGCTTACAGTCTAATCGGGGGAGACGGACTGGTGCCAAAGTGGGGTCTCAGTGCCTTCGCTGGGGGCTGGGGAAGGAGTGACGGGTGACTTCTGTTGCTGTGGGTTTTGAGAGTGGGCAAGTGAGAAAGGGGAGAGGGTTCTACCCATCTTGGGGCTCACCCTCACGGTAGTGGAACTGAAAACAATAGTGGGGAAAGGTCTGCTTCCCCCATTGAAGAGGTTAGGGATTTTCTAGATTCAGTGAGGAAGAACGAAAGAAATGGTGGAGTTTTCATTCAATAGTATTTATTGAGTGTTTACTATGAGCAGAGCACTGTACTAAGCGCTTGGAATGTACAAATCGGTAACAGATAGAGACAGTCACTGCCCTTTGACAGGCTTACAGTCTAATCGGGGGAGACGGACAGTCAAGAACAATAGAATCAATAAATAGAGTTCATCGGTCCCTCCATTCCACTCTAGACTGAATGCTATTGTGGGCAAGGAACACGCCTACCAACGCTTTTGAAGTGCACTTTCCCAAGAATTGAGTACAGTGCTCCACACACAGTAAGTGCTCAATAATAATAATAATAGCTGTGGTATTTTTTTAAGTGCTGACTATGAGTCAGACACTGTTCTAAGCCCTGGGGTGAATACAAGCAAATCTCCCTTCTCTCTTTCTACCACCCACCCCGCACGTTCCTCTCCTCCGCCACCCACCTCCTCACCGTCCCTCGGTCTCGCCTATCCCGCCCTTGACCCCTGGGTCACGTCCTCCCGCGGTCCTGGAACGCCCTCCCTCCTCACCTCCGCCAAACTGATTCTCTTTCCCTCTTCAAAACCCTACTTAAAACTCACCTCCTCCAAGAGGCCTTCCCAGACTGAGCTCCTCTTCTCCCTCTACTCCTTCTGCCATCCCCCCTTTACCTCTCCGCAGCTTAACCCTCTTTTTCCCCTTTTCCCTCTGCTCCTCCACCTCTCCCTTCCCATCCCCACAGCACTGTACTCGTCCGCTCAACTGTATATATTTTCATTACCCTATTTATTTTGTTAATGAATTGTACATCGCCTCGATTCTATTTAGTTGCCATTGTTTTTACGAGATGTTCTTCCCCTCGACTCTATTGCCATTGTTCTCGTCTGTCCGTCTCCCCCGATTAGACCGTAAGCCCGTCAAACGGCAGGGACTGTCTCTATCTGTTGCCGACTTGTTCATCCCAAGCGCTTGGTACAGTGCTCTGCACATAGTAAGCGCTCAATAAATACTATTGAATGAATGAATGAATGAATGGGTTGGACACAGTCCCTGTCCCTCATGAGGTTCACAGCTTTAATAATAATGTTGGTATTTGTTAAGCGCTTACTATGTGCCGAGCACTGTTCTAAGCGCTGGGGTAGACACAGGGTCATCAGGTTGTCCCACGTGGGGCTCACAGTCTTAATCCCCATTTTACAGATGAGGTAACTGAGGCACCGAGAAGTCAAGTGACTTGCCCAAAGTCACACAGCTGACAAGTGGCCGAGCCGGGATTCGAACCCATGACCTCTGACTCCAAAGCCCGTGCTCTTTCCACTGAGCCACGTGTACAGAGCTTTAATCCCCATTTTACAGATGAGGGAACTGAGGCACAGAGTAGTGAAGTGACTTGCCCGAGGTCACCCAGCAGATAAGTGGCAGAGCCAGGTCCTTCTGACTCCCAGACCTGGATTCTATCCACTAGGCTACTTTGATTGATTGATTAATCCCTTGTCCTTCAGTCACAGGAATATGGCAGGCAGGTCAGGGGCAGCCTGGGGCAAGGGGAAATCTGCTTGCCGAGGGTCCCATTGGTGACCCCCGATCCTTTCATAGAGAGATTATAAGACTCAAGACATGAATAACTTGTGAACTTGGCTACAAGGTTCTTTTTTGGCCTGTGATGTAAGTCATTAAGAAGTCCTTTCATTTCTGACATGCCATCAGCTGAACGCCAGAAAATATTTCACCGAAATATTTGATCTGAGCCTTCCTCCAAACTGGAATATATTTTTCCGGTATTTGACTTTCAGTTCAGGATGAATATTAGACATCGTCTCATGGATTCTATGACAAATATCTTAATATTGCTAAACAAATATCAGCTAGGCCTGTGACTTTAATGTCAATCTGAATGGAAAATGTGCTAGCTTTAATATCATCACCAACAGACTTCAGCGTTAAGCTACCAATCCTGTCAATAATATAGTTGTGCTGTTCTTCAACTATTTTTTATTCACTCCATTTATTACAGATTTAAGGAGTTTTTTTTGTTTTTATTTTTGAAAAAGGCATCGTGCTTTGCCCATATAAGCAATTATTTGAGAAGAAAGCCCTGGTGTATATTTTCATAGCCTTCATTTGATGCTAACTCATTTTCTCCCCTAAGAGTAAAGCCCTTCTACACCAACGACTTAAATGACATCAATCACCGATTCCAAAATGGATGCCTCTTCCTTGGTTGACCTATCGTCACAGATCCTGGTTGGGAAACTGGATATTGGTGATGCGTCCTTGGAGAGTTTTCATTTTATGCTGGTCAGTGCTCCAATAAAGCATGTCATTTTTCCTGTTCCGCTCTGTACCCACATGCAGGCTTTCAGCCTTCTGCTCCAGGAGAAAATTTCTGGAGCTTGAGACTTTACAATATGTCAAGTGTACAGTATGGAAAAAGAACCTGCTTCAGGGAAGAATAAGTTCATGGTGTTGGGCTCTATCTTTATGAGGCAAAGCAGATTTCCTATTGTAAGGCAAATCCTTCTTTTCACAAGGCTGAATGGGATGGTACTCAAAGAATAATGGCTGTGGACTGAATTTAAGGCCTTGAAAACAATCCAGTACAAGACTTTCCTAGAGGCTGATTACATTTTCATTTGACTGTGAATGGGATGGGTTTACAGAACTTCATCTTCGAGTATTTTGTTCTGTAGCAGTAGAGCAAGTGTTGATAGGCAGGCCGGCAGCAGAAATACTGCCTCTGCACATCAATTAGCATTTCAGTTGGGCGGCCTCAGAATTGATCGTGTTAGACATATGATTTTCCTACTGTTAATGCTTCTTCATGTACCATGAACCAAACTTCCTCTCACAACCCTGACCACTAAAATCCACTAGACCTCACCTCCACTCACCTTCAAAGCTCTCCGAAAAAATCACACTTCCTCCAACAAGCCTTCCTTTTCTAATTATCGGCAAGTTGACTTTTTATCAACCCTTCGGTTGCCTCTTGCGCTTAGGTATTTATTTTTGCCCATCCTCAGCACTTGGGCCTAAATGCCTATTTATTTATTTATAAATGCAGATTTTATTTACTTTGGGTCCATGGTTAATGACTATTTCTATGTATGTCTTCCCCATTAGAACATAAGCTTCTTCAGGGAAGGGTACCTGTCTTGTGCTTCTGTTATACTTCTAATATGTTTAGTACAATGCATTATATTTGAAGGGTGCCCAAATAATAGTAATAATGGTAACAATAATATTTGTTAATGGCATATTATGTGCCAAGCACTGTACTAAGTCCTGGGGTAATAATGTAATAATGTTGGTATTTGTTAAGCGCTTACTGTGTGCAGAGCACTGTTCTAAGTGCTGGGGCAGATACAGGCTAATCGGGTTGCCCCACGTGAGGCTCACAGTTAATCCCCATTTTACACGTGAGGTAACTGAGGCACAGAGAAGTTAAGTGACTTGCCCATAGTCACACAGCTGACAAGTGGCAGAGCCGGAATTCAAACCCATGACCTCTGACTCCCAAGCCTGGGCTCTTTCCACTGAGCCACACCGCTTCTCTATGTTGCTATTTGTTAAGCGCTATGTGCCAAGCACTGTTCTAAGCGCAGGGGTAGATACAAGGGAATTAGGTTGTCCCACGTGGGGCTCCCAGTCTTCATCCCCATTTTACAGATGAGGTCACTGAGGCACAGAGAAGTTAAGTCACTTGTCCAAGGTCACAGAGCTGACAAGTGGTGGAGCCAGGATTAGAACCCACTACCTTTGACTCCCAAGCCCGGGGTCTTTCCATTGAGCCATGCTGCTTCTCTAGATACAAGTAGATCAAGTCCCACATGGGGTTTACTGTCCAAGTCTGAGGAAGAACAGGCTTTGAATCCCCATTTTGTAGATAAAGGAACTCTGGCACAGGGAAGTGAAGTGATTTGCCCAAAGTCACAGAGCAGACAAGTGGTGGAGCTGGGATTAGAACCCAGGTCCCCTGACTCCCAGGCCCATGCCCTTTCCCCTAGGCCACACTGCTTCCATTCATTTACTACTACTTTACTATTACTGCAATTAGTCTTTTCTACTGGTTTTGAGTTTATAGTGTTTCGCCCTTCTTTACATGTCTGTCACTTTAGCCCCCTATCCCTCCACCTCTTTATTCTTAAATTGTGAACCCCTTGAAGGCTAGATTCTATTTCTAATTTTCACCTATTTTTTCCCAGATCTTAATATAGAGTTCTATACACGGTAAGCATTTTACAAATATCATTACAAATACATTACTATTATTACCACCACCATGACCACCACTACTAATCAATTAATCCAAGTATTTACTGAACACTTACTACGTGCAGAGCGCCGTATCGCTGCTTGGAAAGGTACAATGTCGCAGAATTAGCAGACACGTTCCCTGCCTGAAATGAGCTTTCAGCACTAGCGCTGAAGCAGTGTGGCTCAGTGGAAAGAGCCCGGGTTTGGGAGTCAGAGGTCATGGGTTCTAATCCCAGCTCTGCCACATTTCGGCTGGGTGATTTGGGGCAAGTCACTTAACTTCTCTGGGCCTCAGTTACCTCATTTGTAAAATGGGGATTGACTGTGAGCCCCCCATGGGACAACTTGATCACCTTGTATCCCCCCCAGCGCTTAGAATGGTGCTTGGCACATAGTAGGCACTTAAAAACTATCATCATTATTACGGCTTTTACTACTACTATTACCACCCTTGCAGGTCTTCATTTTCTCTTCTTCAAAGTCACTGCTTGGGAAAGAAGAAAAAGGAGAGGCAGCAGGGCCTAGTGGAAAAAGCACAGACCTCGTAGCCAGGGGACTCGGCTTCTAATCCCAGCTCCACCGCTTGCCTGCTGGTGACAGTGGGCAAGTTACTTAATTTTTCTAAAGCTCAGTTTCCTCATCTGGAAAATGGGGATTAAATACCCATTCTCCCTCTCTCTAAAACTGACAGCCCCATGTGGGACAGTACTTAGGGCAATGCTTGACACATAGTAAGTGTTTAATAAATACCACAGGCATTATCATTATTGTAATAATGTTGGTGTTTGTTAAGCGCTTACTATGTGCAGAGCACTGTTCTAAGCGCTGGGGCAGATACAGGGTCATCAGGTTGTCCCACGTGAGGCTCACAGTTAATCCCCATTTTACAGATGAGGTGACTGAGGCACAGACAAGCTAAGTGACTTGCCCACAGTCACACAGCTGACAAGCGGCAGAGCCGGGAGTCGAACTCAATACCTCTGACTCCGCAGCCCAGTCTCTTTCCTCTGAGCCATGCTGCTTCCTGTAGTTTTTTTTTTTGGAGTAGCATTATTGGATGGCTTCGTTTGCAATTCAGTTGCTTAGCTGGCTAAGCCTGAGGTCTCTGCACCAACCACCAGCTCTCTCTTCCCAGACTAGGTCAGAAACTTCTTTACTACAACCCAGCCCGCACGCTTCATTCCTCTGGTGCTAACCTTCTCACTGTACCTCGATCTCATCTATCTCGCCGCCGACCCCTCGCCTACATCCCACCTCTGGTCTGAAACGCCCTCCCTCCTCCTATCAGCCAGATAATTGCTCTTCCCCTCTTCAGAGCCTTATTGAAGGCACATCTCCTCCAGGAAGACTTCCCTGAGTGAGCCCATGTCTCTTCTTCTCCCACTCCCTTCAGTGTCACTCATATTTGCTCTTTCATTCATCCTCCCTCCCTTCCCCACAGCACCGATGTATATATCTGTATATATCTCATGAGGGAGGGAGATGGTGTCTGACCTAACTAGTACTTACCCCAGCACTTAGAACGCTGTTTGACCTATAGTAAGTACCTCACAGATATCGTATAAAAAAGCCAGAGGGTTGAAGTAAAAAGACAGGAAATTTAGAAAGAAAAAGAAATGAACAGGGAGGGAAGAAGGAAGAAGAGATAAAGAGGAGAGAAGAGAGGCCCTTGTTGATGTGTCTCCCTGGCCATCATCTCCATGACTTCTCTGTCTAGCTTTCACTTACTCTGCAGTGTTGAGGTATGTTTGGTATTCCTAAGTGCAACCAAGCCACCTGCTCTGTTATTCAACCTTTAAAATCCAACTAGAAGCAAACTGTGGCAAGGTTGAAGTTTACTGGCAGAGCTCAGTAACTGGCAATGCACTCGGGATTGCATCTACCCATCAGAAGTAGTTTAAAATGATTAGAATATGTCTGAGTCCTTTCTATGTGGGTAAGGGGCTGAAAAGGACAGGTTGAAAGCAGTTTCCCTGGAGTCTTCCGTCTGAGCTCTACGCCCTCTTCCAAGACTCATCACTGCACTGTGTTGAGCAGTAGCAGGGTCACAAGCAGAGAGGAGTTTTGCCACTCTGACTAGCAAAAGGTCAATCTCTCAGAGTTGCAGCTCTGAGAGATTTTTAAGGGCTGCAACCCTACAAAACAACAGAATTGAATTGAGGCCAGGATCTGGCTACCAGGTTCTTTCAAGACTCCATGCCTCATTATGCAGATCTCTCTAACACTCTGTATGACCTGTGTTTTAAGCCCCTCCTGGGAGAGTCTTTCCAGGGCACCCCTGACTTTTAGTAAATTGGAGTCTTTTACAAAATGGTACCTCCCACTCCTTCAGAAAGCTTTTATTGTTCTTTGCTCTCATTAAAACAGAGAACCAGCCCTAAGAAGAAGACCAGAATCAGAGTAAGACATTCTAAGAGAAAGACTGAACCGAGGACTTCATTAGCCTCGTGACCATTCCATCCATTCATTTAGTATTTATTGAGCGCTTACTATGTGCACTGTACTAAGCGCTTGGAATGTACAAATCAGTAACAGATAGAGACAGTCCCTGCCCTTTGATGGGCTTACAGTCTAATGGGGGGAGACAGACAAAAACAATAGCAATAAATAGAAGCAAGGGGATGAACATCTCATTAAAACAATAGCAAATAAATAGAATCAAGGTGATGTACATCTCATTAGCAAAATAAATAAGGTAATGAAAATATGACCATCTTTGAGGGTCTAAGGCCTTTGGGAGGCGGCATGGTCGAGTGGAAGAAGCATTTGACTTTGGGTCAGGAGACCCGAGTTCCGGTCTTAGCTCTGCCACTGGCCTACTATGAGACCTTGGGTCAGTCACTTAACCTTCTGATCCTCATCTGTAAAATGAGGATAAGACACCTTCTCTCCTTCCCTCTCAGACTGTGAGCCTGATGTGGAGCAGGGATTGTGTCCGATTAGATTATCTCATAGCTATCTCTGTGTTTAGCACAATGCTTGACACAGAATAAGCTCTTAGTAAAGACCATAATTATTATCATCATCCCGGCCATCATTATTATTGTTACAATGTAGTCTTCAAATTCCAGCAGGATGGGAGTATAGGGAGGAGATTGTTATAGCTCTCCCAGGCAGCAGCTATCAATAAAGTGGATTTCCTGGCCAAGAAGTAGTGTATTAGAGGACCCATTCATATTACCAAATATCCAGGTGTGCAATAGCTGAAGCAAATGGTTTTTAGCCCAAACTGGTAAAAAAAAAAAAAAGACAAAATTTATAATCTGTCAATCTCTAGATGAGAAATTAAGCTGAAAGTGATTGCACTATTAAATCACTGTGGGTCCAGAATTGGCCCTTCCAGTTACACGTATACTCACAAGTGAATTTCACCATCAGCTGTGCCCCTTCTTTGAATATGAAAGTCATCAAAATATATAATAATGATGGTATTTGTTAAGCGCTTACTATGTGCCCAGCAGTGTTCTAAGCGCTGAGGTAGACACAAGGTAATCAGGTTGTCCCACGTGGGCTCATAGTCTTAATCCCTATTTTGCAGATGAGGTAACTGAGGCACAGAGAAGTTAAAAGACTTGCCCAAAGTCACACAGCTCACAAGTGGCAGAGCCGGGATTAGAACCCACGACCTCTGACTCCCAAGCCCGTGTTCTTTCTACTAAGCCACACTGCTTCATATATATGTATATATTAAGAGAAACAGTATGGCTCAATGGAAATAGCATGGGCTTGGGAGTCAGAAGTCATGGGCTCTAATTCTCACTTCACCACTTGTCAGCTGTGTGACTTGGGGCAAATCACTTCACTTCTCTGTGCCTCAGTTCCCTCATCGGTAAAATGGCGATTAAGGCTGTGAGCCCCACGTGGGACAACCTGATTATCCTGTATCTCCCCCAGTGCTTAGAACAGTGCTTGGCACATAGTAAGTGCTTAACAAACACCACCATTATTAAATGTATATAATGTACATATTATTATTATTATACATATATATATATGTATAATGTACAAATAGAGTTCAATCGAATTAGTAGACATGACCCCTGCCTTCGGATTCAAATTCGGCAGAGGAGCTTGGGCTCAAGCAAAATGTTGGTCTTTCATTAGGGTGTAAGGAGTACAGTCCTCTGGAGAATGGGGAATTGGTATCAAAAGAGTCAATTGCATGCCACCTGAGGTGTTTGGAGGAAAGAGGGCTACTTAAATCCAATTCATTCATACATACATGCACCGACACAAACTTGAGAAAAATAGGCCAAATTAAAGTAGATGCTAAGGAGCTGGCACAAATCTATAAAACGAGATTGCCGATAATTCTCTATCTCCGATAAGTAACCAAGTCTTTTATCAGGGGTTTAAAAAAAATAATGTTCCATTCCAGTTTCAGCACAATAGCCAATCTAGTACAAGGATCATTTAAAATCTTTGGGATAGGGCTAATCTGTCCTCCTGCCTAGTGAAATGGCGGCCACTATGATAAGCAGAAATCTGATAACTTTGTACTGTTAGCACAAAATGAAACTATGGCCTTGTCCTTAGTTACGCCTTCTAGAACTATTTCTCATAACTCAAACATACCGTACTCCATTGCAAAGTAATTACTTGGTTTTAAAACAAAACAAAACCCTAAAGCCAAAACCAGAATCACAAAAGCTGAGGCCTCAATCAAACCCTTTCTTATCAGGTTCCAATGCAGCAGTAAATCAGAACATTTAAAGCACTGGGCTCTCATCCAGCCTGTGATCTGATCAGGGTTCAATGTAATAATAAATTGGGACTATTAAAACTGGGATCTTATCCAGTATTTTATTTTGCCTAAACCACAGGATCTAGCTTTGATACAAAGAAAGGAATATTGAATGAACAATAAAGCCATTTTGAATTAACCCTTTTTAAAATACTCAAACCAAAAAAGTTGTTTCAAGGAGACTGTGTTTCCAAAGATTCAGTATTTGTAAAAGCAGTCATCAATAAAATGTGATCTGTCAATCAAAAGCTTCATTTTGGAGATCTTCTACTATGAGATTCATTAAGGGTAAGGTCCCATAGATTCATTAGTTAGTCTAGGGCATATGATACCGCCAAGCTTTAGCCACTAAAACATTAACCTAGAATGGAACTTTCCTTCTAGGTTTTCTCTTACCCCTCTACAAACATCTTCCATTTTCCTTTTGAATAAATGTTAGGTGTAGAGTCCAACTCCGGAATACTCTGGTTTTCATTTCAATTTCCAGTAACATCAAAATCCCCCCTAATTAAATAAAATGCTGAGAGGCTGGGAATAGATTTTCACCCACTAGTATTCTCAAACTATAAATGGTCTCTGAATGTTTTCATTTCTGTAAGATGCATTTCGTTTATGTGGGGAACTTGCAGCTGCAGAATTAAATCTCCGTTTGCCAAATATCAAAAACACATGTATTGATTCAAACTCTGGGAACAGGCAACAAGCACTGCAGCTGATAAGGGAAGGGAGAGGCTTCTCTGCAGCAGTTCTTGGAAGATTTCCTAAATGTAAAGAAAACCAAGAACCTTGAATTCAAAAATTGAAACCATTTAACTTTCTTAAATTTTAGAATTACTTTTCGTTTGGCATTCAGGCCGGGCCAGTTTTAGAAATAGGAGCCATATGTCTTCATGCTTTTCGACCTAAACATTTGTGATGTTGGCCTTTTCTCCGTTCCCTCTTTTACCCTACTAAAATTCCAATAAGAAGTACAGAGACAATGTTTCATTAACTAAATAAACTAACTACCCCTCATAACGAACCAGTGACAGGAATAACTTTGCATACAGAATGCCCTATGTTAGCAGTCATATGTACTTATCCCGTACCACTCAAATTTCAGCGAGGCGCTTCATTAGTGAAATTTATTCCCGGTGTCAGTAACGTGGGGACTCTGTTGAAAGAGAGCCTTTGGTCCCAACCGGCATATCCTAGTAAAATAATCCTAAACCAACAGGAAAAAATAGTTTTCTCTCAACAGACTATCAATTTATTTACTTTAGAAAACTCCTTAGAACAGTAACTGCAAAATATCAAATGATTTTTATGCACCTATCTGGCTTTCGGCAAAATTTTCGCACGGATACAAACTGAAATGAAGAGCTAGATGTGGAAGAAATGAAAACACTAATTGAAAAGAACAAATAGCAGCGATTCCAGTACTTATTGATCTGTTAAAACAATCACTTGCTTCTAGACAGAACGATGACTGGCACCATACTAATGTATCCTGGATGTTTAAAAAATGCAAACTTGATTTCAGTTAATAACAAGGCTTAGAAGAACCATCTTTAATATTGTATTGGTTTTTTTGCTTTTACTAATGGAATCTAGGTCTTTGCAGTGGATGTCTTATTAAAGAAGTCAAGCCAACTGAAGCGTGATCAAAATGAGGAGTTTATTTAAACCATGGTCTCGACCCAGTGAACCATTTGACTTGTACTGGAAGGACAAACCACCGACTTGGAGTGTGAAATAGCAGGATGAGAAAATCCTTCCCTACAATCTTGATGGTGAAACTTTTGCTTTAAATATCTCTCTAAGAACCCTAGGTAGAGCACTGTGAAACATAAACATTTTTCCCGGGAAGAGAGAGGACAACTTTGGGGAATTTACATCAATTTTGTCTTTTTATACATAATAAGTACGCATGGAGCTGTGGGAAGACCGAACAGACAGGCTCAAATTTGCTGTTCCTAACTTAGACTGCCACACACATACCGGTTCGCTTGCAACACCTAAACACTGTGCCTTGGGGTATGGAATGTGGAGATGTGGCAAAAAGATGGATGGAAATAAGAAAAAAAAGGAAAGAAAGAAAAGTGGTATGCAGCTTTATCTAATCTTGTAAATTAAGCAGATGGGTCTTATCAGCACCAGAGTGGCAGAACATGCTTCAGGGAGGTAAATCTGTTTAATCAATAAGTGAACTGCATTTCTTGAAAGAAATACTCAATAGTAACTTGACTAGTACCCCTTGAGCTTGTACTACAAGACTGCCATTGAAATCTACACTCTCACCAACATTAATTATTAAAGATCATCATAATTATTATAATTAACGTGGCACACGTTAAGCACATACTATGTGCCAAGCACTGTTATAAGAATTAGAGTAGATACAAGTTAATCAGGTAGGACACAATCCCTATTCCACATTGCGCTCACAGTCTAAGTAGGAGAGAGAAGAGGTATTTCACTCCCATTTTACAGGTGAGGAAAATGAGGCACAGAGTGGCTTGCCCAAGGTCAAACAGCAGGCAAGTGGCAGAACCGGGATTAGAACCCAAGCTGTTGAATTGCTGGAATATTCTTGATTCAAGATTATCCAGCTTCTAAACCAGCTTTTCAAACAGCACTACTACTAACAATTTAATATGAGCGTTGCATTATGTGTTCACAGGTAAACGGTAAGGGATAGATAAGGATTCAAAGCACAGATATGTGATGTTTATGTAAATCCATTTTAAGAAAATTAGAGCAAAATTCTAAGTAGATATCCTAGTTGAATCACAGTCTTGCAAAATGGAACATTAAATAATAATCATAATCATGGCATTTGGTAAGCACTTACTATGTGGCCAAGCACTGTTCTAATCACTGGGGTAGTTAGAAGGTAATCAGGTTGTTCCACATGGGACTCACAATCTTAATCCCCATTTTACAGATGAGGTAACTGAGGCACAGAGAAGTTAAGTGGCTTGCCCAAGGTCACACAGCAGACAAGTGATAGAGGTGGGATTAGAATAATAATAATAATAATAATGAGATCCCATGTCCTCTGACTTCCAAACCTTTGATCTTGCCACTAAGCAACACTGCTTAATTATGAAACTTGTTGCTTCCTAAAGGTAAAATATGAAAGTAAATTTTTTGGTTTGAGATTAATTGCTATTTCGTGGGCCCCCGATTTTCTCACTACAACACTATCCATAGTTACTGAGGGGTTGTTTTTTTTCCATCATGAAGCAAGGCCCGAGTTGAAAAATGTCACATCTGCATTCTAGCAAAGTGGTGAAAAAGCTTGGTTTTCTGACGACGAAGCATACTACGCAGAATTGCAGCTGGTGAAGTCATCGTAGTAGTGAGATGTATGGTGCGTACTCACTGCATTGATGTCTTTGCCGATATAAGCGTTATAATCTTAGCCTGAATTATAGGATTTCATTACAAGATTACTAAAATTCACCCCTACCGTCCTTAAGGGTTTATCACTGGTGAATACCGGACAGCACATGATTACCTTTTAACCGGCCACTGGTCCTGTGACCGATCTTATCGATGTCTCAAAAAACTGAGGCCGCACTAAGGGGTTTTCCTTTGCTGTTGATAAAATCAGCAGCTGCCCTCCGATCAGGCACAAAGAACAAGATAAGGTTCAAGGGCAGGGCTGTTTAAAGAACATGTATTGACCAAAGTTGGGCCCAAAGAGTGAGTTGGGAGCACCAAAGCGGGGTGTAAATAAAGAGCACGACTGAGCTCCTCTCTTGCTCCAAATCCTACCATTCTCAATGACTCAGCCATTAAGGAGACAACGGGGGCCAGGTGCATGGGAAGGTCCCGGCTAGACTACTGTGTCAGCCTTCTCTCTGACCTCCCTTCCTCCTCTCTCGCCCCGCTCCGGTCTATTCTTCACTCCGCTGCCCGGCTCATCTTCCTGCAGAAACGATCTGGGCATGTCACTCCCCTTCTTAAACAACTCCAGTGGTTGCCTATCGACCTCCGCTCCAAACAAAAACTCCTCACTCTAGGCTTCAAGGCTCTCCATCACCTTGCCCCTTCCTACCTCTCCTCCCTTCTCTCTTTCTACCGCCCACCCCGCACGCTCCGCTCCTCTGCCGCCCACCTCCTCGCCGTCCCTCGGTCTCACCTATCCCGCCGTCGACCCCTGGGTCACGTCCTCCCGCGGTCCCGGAACGCCCTCCCTCCTCACCTCTGCCAAACTGATTCTCTTTCCCTCTTCAAAACCTTACTCAAAAATCACCTCCTCCAAGAGGCCTTCCCAGACTGAGCTCCTCTTCCCCCTCTACTCCCTCTGCCATCCCCCCTTTACCTCTCCGCAGCTAAAGCCTCATTTTCCCCTTTTCCCTCTGCTCCTCCACCTCTCCCTTCCCATCCCCACAGCACCGTACCCGTCCGCTCAACTGTATATATTTTCGTTACCCTATTTATTTTGTTAATGAATTGTACATCGCCTTGATTCTATTTAGTCGCCATCGGTTTTTATGAGATGTTCTTCCCCTTGACGCTGTTTAGTGCCATTGTTCTTGTCTGTTCGTCTCCCCCGATTAGACCGTAAGCCCGTCAAACGGCAGGGACTGTCTCTATCTGTTGCCGACTTGTTCATCCCAAGCGCTTAGTACAGTGCTCTGCACATAGTAAGCACTCAATAAATACTATTGAATGAATTGAATGACCTTCCCTCGGGACCCTACGCGCTTAAGTACAATGCTCTGCACGCAGTAAGCGCTCAATAAATACGACTGAATGAACTGAATGAAAATGGGGCTCCCATGGACCCCCACCTCAGCCCGGGAAAGGCCTAAGGGTGAGGTCTCCTCGACTCCTCGAATTGTGAGAAGGTTACCACCATAGATGCAGCTGTGACCTCAATCAATCAATGACATTTACTGAGCACTTTCAATGCGCCGAGCACTGTACTAAGCACTTGGGAGAGTGCAATACAACAGAGTTGGGAGGCATATTGGTGAAGTCTGTGGCTGTTGATCTGAGCCGTGAGGAGCCTGATTTCCTGCTGCTCCTTTGGTGTTTGCCGATCTTGTTGTCTTTTGTAGTTTTGTTAGATTTTCTTTACAGGTCTATTGCCAACCCAGGCCTTCTCATTTTTAGAAAGCAAGCCCCCAGGGGGTCAAGAAACGTGTCTGTGTTTGTTTGTTTTATGGCACTTGAAAAGCCCTTAACATATGTCAAACACCATTGTACAAGCTGGGGTAGGTAAAAGCAAATCAAGTTGACCACAGTCCCTGTCCTGCATGGGGCTCACAGTCTTGAAACCCATTTTACAGATGAGGTAACTGAGGCACAGGGAAGTGAAGTGACTCGCCTAAGATCAGCCAGCAGAAAAGTGGCAGAGCCGGGATTATAAACCACAGCCTTCTGACTCCCAGGACCGTGCTCTATCCACTAGGCCATGCTGTTGAAATGGGAGGGAGAACAGGTATTAAAACCCCACTTTACAGTTGAGGAAACTGAGGCACAGAGAAGTAAAGAGACTTGCCCAAGGTCAAACAGCACGTAACTGGCAGAGCTGGGATTAGAACCCAGGTCCTCTGACTACCAGGTCCGTGCTCTTTCCGCTAGGCCATGCTGCCTCAACTGGGAATTTAGTTCCCAGCGTTTAGTGCCATGTTTTGTATCTACTAAGCAGTACGTAATACTATTTCAACTGCCCAAAGTAGGGGTGCTTCTGTGAGCCTCTCCATCCAAGAAGACCGTGGCAGGACACAGTGGCAAAGTCAAGCACCTGCCCAAGAAGCCCTGGAGATGTAGGGTCCAGAACCGGTGCCCTTTTGCAGCAGGGCTCAAACATGGAACCTATACTGGACCCTGTCCCCTACCCTCCTATCTGCTGTTAATAATAATAACAGTAATAATAATAGTGGCATTTGTTAAGCCCTTATTGTGTGACAGGCACAGTACTAAGCGCTGGGGTGGATATAAGCAAATCAGGTGGGACACAGTCCCTGTCCCACGTGGGGCTCACAGTCTCAATCCCCATTTTACAGGTGAGGTATCAGACCCAGAGAGGTGAAGTGACTTGCTCAAGGTCACACAGCAGACAAGTGAAAGAGCCAGGATTAGAACCCACGAACTTCCGATTCCCAGGTCCGAGCTCTATCCACTAGGCCATGCTGTTGTGCCGTCACCCCCACCCTGGATGTGAGAGAGCCCCGCACACGGAGCCTCTGCTGCCACGGGGCATTCCCAGGTTGCCACAGCAGTCTTCCCCACTCCTCTTTTCCCCTTCTCTAAACCACGGAGCTCCGAGCTGCTTTGTCAATTCCGCGGTGCCAAGAGGGAGCTCCAAACTTCTTTGCCATCCTCATAAAACCTCCGCATCGTACAGTGGGGGTTCCGACCTACTTCCAACATGGAACCAACCACCCCCCCCCACCCCAACACTCCCCTGTCCCCTCTCATCTTCAGCGCACCCCAAGGGCCTGAACCGCTGCTTCTACAGAGCAACTCCAGGGAGTGCCGTTGCCTGTCTGCCCTGGTGCAGCGCTACCCACCCCAAACTAGTCCCAGGGCCTGACTCCACTGAGGGACTGGCTCCGGCAGCCACGGACCATTGCCCTGTTCCCCCACACAACCCGACACCGAGATGCCACGGTACGACCCCAGACCTTGCCCCGGAGCCCAGCCTGTGGCGTCTCCAGGATCCACTGCCTCCTCAGCGCACCTCCTATCCCCACCCCACTGCATCTCGGGATCAACCCTAGTGCTCTATGTTTCCCCAACACCTAGGTATTTTGGGAGTGACCCACCCGACCTCTGGCCCGTGTGGCTCCGAGATGGTGGAAATGGCCTGAGATGGAAATCGATGGGAACAATGGAGGAGGAACCGATGAAAGAGGATCATCGGAGACCAAGGGGTGTCAACTTCCTGCTCTCCTGCCAACGAAGAAGCCACATAAGAAGCCCAGGGCCTAATGATGGTTCATGCAGGTGGGATCCCCTTCGGGAGGGCCAAGGGGAACTGACTGCATCAACTAGGGGCAGGATTATGCAAATTAAAGATGGATTAAAACCTCACCCACGTAAGCGGGCCCACGCTCAGTACCTCGACCAGTGACCACATGACCACAAGCCGAGACCTCTGGGAAGGAGTGGGATTAAAAGTGCCTGACTTCAAAGCAGCTCTTGTCCTCATCTTCTCTAGGCTACATCTCTCTGAGCTCGGTAGTACTATTCAGGCCCTTTAAAGTGGAAAACATTTAACTGCCAACTGTATGACATTGCTTAGTTTGTGTCTGCTCAGTTCACACTCTAATGGCTACAGCGAGTTAAGATTTTGTGCTCTGTAGTTTTTCTTTTTTTCGGGGGGTGGGGGGTGACACATGATAAACCTAGGGTAAAAGATGTGAAAAAGTGAATTATGTGGATTAAGAGCTTTAAATTATCTTTTGATTCAACTCTCCATTCTAGTGTAACAAGAAGGGCACTGTAATATTTAAAATGAAAAATAATTGTTAATGGAAATATGAATGCTGTTCATTGATTTTTTTTGAAATTAAGTCCTTTTTGATTGAATTCTAGAAATGGTGTTTTACCAAATACACTCACCGGTCCAGAGTATCCAATTAGTTCTTCAAACAGAAGGATTTATTCTTACAGACTGCAACATTTCGGTAAACGACAAGGGCCCTTTTACAGATGAGACACATATTTTTGGCTTGCCAGTAGCCTAATAAAAACCACCGGCTTTTTTAAAAAATGAAGGACCCGGATCTCTCAAATTGCCAGTACCCATGCTGAGCGTCAGCAGTTAGAAATAAAGAAGGCACACAGAAGTCTGGTGAATATTAGGAACATACTATAGGAATTTTAAGGCTATTGGCATAATTTCAACCTGACATTATTTTAACCATCTATTAAAATGTAGGGTATCCTTTAAATTTGTACCCACATAACTGGAACCAGCAAAATCTCCTGAAAAATAATGAAGGTGGTTTCTATGACTGCATAATGAGACTATGAAGTTAACTTCATTCAAAACCCAAGCAATCAAATTTCAAAATGATGGCGTCTTCTTTTTCAGCATTCCCCTCAGACTGAAGATCTTTCCATTGATCTTCAGTTTGTTTATTATAAGCAGCTGAAACATGAGTCCAAGTAAGAGAAATTTCAATAGGAAACTAGCCGGCTGAGCTTTGCTCACCTTTCACGTTCTTCCTTCATCTTTTCCAGTTCGTCTTCTCTCAGACTTCCATGCTTGGGACCACCTTTCTGTTCAGCCTTTCCACCTTTATCCTCTTTCTTCTTTCCAAATCTGGTTCAACATTATGGATGGGGGGGGGAGAAGAGAAAGGGGCCATTATTAATTCTAAGTCGTACTTAGGGTATTCCAAAGATCAATCGACTACACCACAAAACTGCATCACGTTTGACAAAATCACATCTACCTTATTTAAACAAGAGATCCCATTTCCAAGCACTAACGTGATCAGGGGCTGATCACTTCTCTGGGACCCTGTCTCCTGGGCCACCATTAAGATGGTGGCCATATGGTCTGTCCACTGTACTCCGCTTCCAGAGTACAGTGCTCTGCACATAGTAAGCGCCTAATAAATACGATTGAATGAGTGAACATTTATTAAGCACTTACTATGTGCCAAGCAGTGTACTAAGCGCTGGGGTAGATACAAACAAGATAAGTGGGCTGGACACAGTCCTACATAGGGCTCACAGTCTTAATCCCCATTTTACAGATGAGGGAACTGAGGCACAGAGAAGTGAATTGACTCGCTCAAGGTCACACAGCAGAGATGTGGCAGAGCCAGAATTAAACCTTCTGACTCCCAGGCCCGTGGCTTTATCCGCTAGGTCGTGCTACTTCTCTTTCTTCCTGTTATCATAATAGGACATGATAAGCATGCAGGTCAAACTAGAAAGCAGGAGCAGCAAGGGATGAAAAGACCCAGGAATAGTTGACCACCGTCATCTGGAAGCGTCACTGAGAAAGTCGAATCGTTCCGTATACACACACTATAGGCCCTCGGAGAAGACTGAGAAGCCATGTGAGAAAGGAACAGGTCACTGACCTTCCAGATGACGCTTTATTGCTCCTGCAGCTCTCTCCCATCCTCTCCACCATCTATCTTCATCTTCCACATCTGCTCTCTTTACCCCCAACTCCACAGCCCCTACCCTTTGCTTCTCTAAACTAACCTTCTTGCCACCACTGATTCTCACCTCTCCCAACCTGACCCCTTCCTCATGCTCATTCCCCTGCCTAGAACTTCTTTCTTGTTTAAATCTGCCAGGATAACTCACTCTTATCCATTGCGAGTAGGATCACAGAAAGAATTCCTCTGGGGTATTAGCCATGTTCTACCCGTATTTCACTGTGGCTGCAACCCAGCAGACAAGACTTCTGCAGTTTGACAGATTCATTCATTCATTCAATCGTATTTATCGAGTGCTTACTGGGTGCAGAGCACTGTACTAAGTGCTTGATGCGGAAGTTCACGGAGCCACATCCATGCCTGTTGGCTACTCTCCAAATTGGTCTTTCCCACCTGGTTGTCTCCTAGCAGTCCATCCTATAGCTCATTAAGCAATCATTGGTATTTATTGAGCACTTATTACTTTCTGCTGATTTCATCTTACTGTACTCTCCCAAGCACTTAGCGCAATGCTTTGCCCATAGTAAGTGCTCAATACAATCGACTGATTGAAGGAAACTGTATTAAGTACCTGATAAAGTACAATAGAGTTGGTAGACACATTCGCCACCCAGACGTTTACAGACTAAAGGGGGAAACAGAAATTAAAAGCTGTGAAACATAAGGAAAACTGGAGAATATAAGGAATGGAATGTTGCTTCATTAGGTCTTCCAATTGTTTCTTTTGCTCACTTGGTTGTTGCATGTGTCTTGCTTCAATTCATCCTACAGCAATCATGAGGATGAAATGAGTTGGTAACATTGTGGATACAGTCTGTCCTTCCAAAGCATATGTTTTCACTATGTGTTTTGGATGGAGCACCACTAGGGAATGTTCTTCCAAAAATGTGCACCTAACTGGACAGAATATGAACACGTCACATCATGAACACGGTGAAAGAAATGGTTCTGCGCATGCTAAGAGGAGGAGAGAACTGTAGTATAAGTTTTCCTCATAATTGCCATGTTACAGGAGGACTGACTACTTCCGATTTCCGCAAAATACGTAAATGATGAAGTGGTACACAGATCTAGTCACAAACTAAAAATAGCAAAAAATGCAGGGCTGTTGATTTCCATCTTCAGATAATAATAATGTTGGTATTTGTTAAGCGCCTTACTTATGTGCAGAGCACTGTTTCTACGTGCTGGGGGAGATACAGGGTAATCAAGTTGTCCCACGTGAGGCTCCCAGTTTAATCCCCATTTTTACAGATGAGGTAACTGAGGCACAGAGAAGTTAAGTGACTTGCCCACAGTCACACAGCTGCCAAGTGGCAGAGCCGGGAGTCGAACCCATGACCTCTGACTCCGAAGCCCAGGCTCTTTCAACTGAGCCACGCTGCTTCTCTGATCTAAGTATGAGGGAGCGGGGCATTCCAGGCCAGAAGCAGGACGTGGGCAAGGAGTCTGGGGTGAGACAGAGTGGATCGAGGTACAGTGAGAAGGTTAGCGTTAGAAGAGTGAAGTGTGCAGGCTGGTTTATAGTAGGAGAGTAGTGAGGTAGGAGGAGGTAAGATGATTGAGTGCTTTGAATCTAATGGAGAGGAGTTTTTGTTGGATGTGGAGGCAGATGGGCAACCACTGGAGGTTCTTGAGGAGTGGGTAAACGTGCCCTGAATGTTTTTGTAATAATAATAATAATGGTGGTATTTGTTAAGCGCTTACTATGTGCCAAGCACTGTTCTAAGCGCTGGGGTAGACACAGGGGAATCAGGTTGTCCCACGTGGGGCTCACAGTCTTAATCCCCATTTTACAGATGAGGGAACTGAGGCACCGAGAAGTGAAGTGACTTGCCCAAAGTCACACAGCTGACAAGTGGCCGAGCCGGGATTCCAACCCATGACCTCTGACTCCAAAGCCCGTGCTCTTTCCACTGAGCCACGCTGCTTCTCTAATCTGGGCAGCAGACTGAAGTATGGGCCGGAGTGGGAGAGACAGGAGGCTGGGAGGTCGGCAAAGAGGCTGATACAGTAATCGAGGTGGGACAGGATAATGTTGGCATTTGTTAAGTGCTTACTATATGCAGAGCACTGTTCTAAGCGCTGGGGAAGACAGAGGGTGATCGGGTTGTCCAAGGTGAGGCTCACAGTCTTAATCCCCATTTTACAGATGAGATCACTGAGGCCCAGAGAAGTTAGGTGACTTGCCCACAGTCACACAGCTAAGTGGCAGAGCTGGCATTCAAACCCATGACCTCTGACTCCCAAGCCCGGACACTTTCCCCTGAGCCACGCTACTTCTCGTGACCATATGAACAAGTAACAGTTTGGATGGAGAGAAAAGGGCAGATTTTAGCAAGTGTGTGAAGATGGAATCGACAGGATTTAGCGTTGGATTGTTGAGCTCGAGGTATGGTAAATTGGAATTAGAGAAGCGAAGCTTGTGGACTGGGTTATAGTTGGAAATCAGTGAGGTAAGGTAGGAGGCGGTGAGCTGATTGAGTGCTTTAAAGCCAATGGAAGGAGGTTCTGTTTGACGTAGGGGTGGATGGGCAGCCACTGAGGCTCTTGAGTGAGGAGACGTGGACTGCACATTTTTTTTAGAAAAATGATCTGGGCAGCAGAGTGGAGTAAGGATGAATTTTATAACGTATCCTGGTAATCCTATAAAGTACAATGTATTTCAGGCTAAGATTATAATGCACATATTGGCAAAGCCATCGATGCAGCCAGTACACGCCATAGATCTTGCTGCTACGATGACTTCATTAGCTGCAATTTTGCATAGTGTGCTTCTCCGTCAGAAAACTGAGCTTCTAGATGGCTTTGCTAGGATGTGGACTTGACATTTTTCAACTCAGGCCCGGGTTCATGATTAAAAAAAAAAAAGAGTAACTGTGGAGTTGAGAAAATCGGGCACTCGTAAACTAAGACAATTAGTTTCGATCTCAATCATTTCCTTCCAGATTTTACTTTGAGGAACCAATTGCATGAGGGAGGTATATTACATTTTGCACAGCTGGGAATTAAACTAGTTATCTACTGGAACCCTGCTCCAATTTTCTTTAAAATTCATTCATTCAATAGTATTTACTGAGCGCTTACTATGTGCAGAGCACTGTACTAAGCTCTTGGAATGGACAAATCGGTAACAGATAGAGACAGTCCCTGCCCTTTGACGGGTTTACGGTCTAATCGGGGGAGACGGACAGACAAGAACAATAGCGATAAATAGAATCAAGGGGATGAACATCTCATGAAAACGATAGCAAATAAATAGAATTAAGGCGATGTACATTTCAACTAGGATCACTTGAAGTAATAATAATAGTAGTAGTAGCAGGAGGAGGAATAACAATGAAGCAATGACATTTTTTGGCTACTCATTAAATGTGGTGTCCTGCATTACTAGGTGCTTGGGAAATTCAGAATAACATAGTGACATTTCCTACTCACAATAAAGAGTTTACATCCCAACAAGGGAGACACACATAAAGATATTTACTAGAATAGTCAAAATAAATACACTGAGCAGAAATATATGAATATTAAGGAGGATGGAAATAAATTCATAGTGCTAGAGTTGGCTGAATAGATGATATGGTTCGGGTGTTGGGAAATTAATCAGGAAAAGCTTGCTGGTGGACATGGAATTTAAGGAGGCATTTCAACGTGGGAAGAGCTGTGCAATCTGTCTGATGTGGAGAGGGAGGGGGCTCCAAGACGGTGGGCCAGAAGAGTGAGGGGATTAAGGCACTGGACAGTTAGAAGGTTGGCCTTGGAGGTTTGAAGACGGAGAGATGGGGAATAACGGGTGAAGAGTGCAGATAGGTAAAGGAGGGCCAGATGGTGAAGAGCCTTTACGATGTGGAATATTTGTCTGATGTAAAGTGAAACAGTGATCCAGTGGAGATTTTGAGGAGAGGTGAGATGTGGACAGAGGGATGTTTCAGGAAGTGGATCCTTGCAGCAGCATGAGACTGTAAACCTGTTGTGGGCAGGGACTGTCTCTGTTTCTTGCTGTATGATACTTTCCAAATGCTTAATACAGTGCTCTGCACACAGTAAGGGCTCAGTAAATATGATTGAATGATTCTTCCATCCTCTGCTCCTCCCCCTTCCCCTTTCACCTCCCCTCAGCTGAGCCTCCTTTCCCTCTGCTCCTCCCCCGAGCACTATACTCATTTGTACATATTTATTACCCTATTTATTTTGTTAATGAGGTGTACATCCCCTTGATTCTACTTATCATGATAATGTTGTCTTGCTTTTTGTTTCGTTCTGTTTTGCTCTCCCCCGATTAGACTGTGAGCCCGTCACTGGGCAGGGATTGTCTCTATCTGTTGCTGAATTGTACATTCCAAGTGCTTAGTATAGTGCTCTGCACATAGTAAGCGCTCAATAAATACTATTGAATAAATGAATGAATGATTGAAAGGGGAGAGAGGCTTGGGATTGGGAGACCAGCAAGGAAGCTGATAGTTTAGCTGAGGCCAAACCAGAACCGGTGAGGAAGGGGTGGATTTAGAAAAAGTAGTGAAGGAAAACTACCAAGAATGTGAGAAATGAACGAAAGAGAAGAGTCAAGGTTGGTAAGGAATGGCTTTACCAACTCTGTTGTACTTTCCCAAGTTCTCAGTACACTACTCTGCACACAGCAAGTGCTCAATAAATATGATTGATTGATGACACCAAGAGTGTGGGCTTCTGGGTTAAAAAGAATGATGGCATTGTTGACTGAGATAATCATAACAGTTATTATCATCATCATGGTATTTGTTAAGTGCTTACTTTGTGCCAAGCACTCTACTAAGCCCTGCGGTAGATACAGGTTTATTATTATTATTATCATTGTATTAATTGAGCACTTACTATTCATTCAATCATATTTATTGAGCACTTACTTTGTGCAGAGCACTGTATTAAGCTCTTGGAAAATACAATTCAGCAACAAAGAGAGACAAGCCCTGCCCACAACGGGCTCACAGTGCAAAGCACTATACTAAGCGCTTGGGAGAGTACAGTATAACATCAAACACATTCCCGGCCCACAACGAGCTCACTGTCTAGTTAATCAGGTCAGATGCGGTCCCTGTCTCATATGGGGTTTACAGTCTAGAGGACAGATAGAACGGGTATTGTATCCCCATTTTACAGATGAGGAAATCTGAGGCTCCCAGAGAAGGTAAGTGACTTTCCCAGGATCAAACAGCAGGCAAGTGGCAGATCTGGGATTAGAAGCCAGGTCCTCTGATTCTCAAGGCCCATGCTCTTTCCACTAGGTCAAGCTGTTTCTCTTTAGATCTGAAAGTTACGGGGAGCAACGGGCTTAGGGAAAAGCAGCGTGGCTCAGCGAAAAGAGCTCAGGCTTGGGAGTCAGAGATCATGGGTTCGATTTCAGCTCTGCCACTTGTCAGCTGTGTGATTGTGGGCAAGTCACTTAGCTTCTCTGTGCCTCAGCTACCTCATCTGTAAAATGGAGATGAAGACTGTGAGCCTCACATGGGACAACCTGACTACCCTGTATCTACCCCAGCCCTTAGAACAGTGTTCTGCACACAGTAAGCGCTTAAATACCGACATGGTTATTATTATTATTAAAAGACGAGGTATTCTGTTTTAGACATGTTGACTTTGAAGACCCAGCAGGACACCCAAGTGGAGATATCCTGGAGGCAAGAGGAGATGTGGGATTGCCGGTCAGGTGAGAGGTCAGGGCTAGAGTGATATACTTGGGAGTAATTTGCTTGGAGGTAAAGCCACCTCATCAGATGAGTTTCGGAGAGACTGCGTGTAAAGCGAGAAGAGTCGAGGACTCAAAATAGTACCTTAGGGAACGCTGGCATAAGAGGATTAGGCACAGAGGAGGAACCGGTGAACAAAACTATCCAAATTTCAAAGATATATTTCTGCTAATCGCCGGCTAGTCCATGTCTCACATATGTGCATATAACATAATCTTCGTATTAAATTGATGCTTTGCAGAGTAACTCAGACAGTTATGGAATTGTCCCTCCCAGCAGTTACACTCTGAAACTGTAACTCTAGTAAAGAGCAAATTCACTCTTTTTTCGAAATTTCTAACAACCCTTTTCTACTAGGAATCGACAAGCACAAAGAGTGGCTGGGCCGATTCTTGATGGGAGAAAGGGGTGGGAGGAAGGAAGGAGAAATCAGCTGGGCTCCCAGAGAGTGCCATATTCATCAGGTGGAACCACCAAAAGCACAACCCATTCACTGCCAGAATCAACCTCTGGGAGCCTCGGAGGCTGCCGTAGTCACTTCTGGGTTCAGGGCCCTCTGACTGGTGTTTGCACACAGTAAGCGCTCAATAAGTACTGTTGAAATACTATTGAATGAATGCAGTTTGGGAAATTTTCTAAATGATATCTGAGTGTTTACTAGGTGCCAGACACTATACTAAACGCTGGGGTAGATACAAGATAATCAGGTTGGACCCAATCCCTGTCCCACATGGTGCTCAACGTCTTAATCCCCGTTGTACAGATGAGGTCACTGAGGCATTGAGCAGTTAAGTGACTGGACCAAGGTCACTCAGAGGACAAGCAGCAGAGCTGGGATTTGAACACAGGTCCTCTGACTCCCTGGCCCGTGCTCTTTCCACTACATCACGCTGCTTCTTTTGACTTGAACCTGGAGGCAGGGAAAGAAGTAGAGTGTGATTGCTGGCAAGGGCACTAATTTCAGCTAGAATGGCTTGACCCCCTCACCTCTGGTGCACATGTTCCCTAGGAGCTTATATTTCTAAAACTATTTAACTGGAATAACCAAATGTTACAACAGAGATGTTATGACTTCCTTCCATTTTCCCTATTCTATTTTTAAATGCTAAGAGCACAGATTACTTCTGTTTCCAGAAGAGCAGATTCTGGGGTCAGAGACCTGAGAAGAGAGAGTCAGTGAGTGTCTGTGTGTATGTTGGGGGCGGTGGGAGGGGCACTTTCTTCTACTAAATATCTTTTCCATTTGTGAATATGTGGCTTTTCCCCTCCTCTTGGTCTTCCCCCTGCTCAATTAGAGCGGCTAGTCTTCCAGTTTTACAAACAAGAGTCCATTTCTCAGCTGGCCTAACCTCTGTGTGCTTCTGAAAAAATGATTATTATTATTATGTGCTCTATGGATAGATTTTCTCCAGAACGACCTGTCTTATGCCACGATCTATAACCTTGCTAACCGTTCTTCCATTATCATTGCTATGGTTTCTTTCTATCTAGCTGCTGGCCTGCCTCTTTCACATTTTCCCTGGACTTTTCCTAGCATTAGTGTCTTCTCCAGAGAATTAGTCCTCCTGAGGATGTGTCTAAAATCTGTTAATCTAAGTCAAGTCATTTGGTCTTCCAAAGACCACTTTGGCTCAATTTGTTCCAAAACCCATTTGTTTGTTTTTCAGGCAGTCCATGGTAATTGCAAAAGCCTTTTCCAACCCCACATTTCAAAAGAATGAATGGTCTTTCTATCCTGCTTTTTCTCTGTCCGGCTTTCAGATCCATACATCGTCACTGGAAACACCACAGAATTGAAAATTTGTATTTTTATGGCAGTAGTTACATCAGCACATTTCATGACTTTTTCCAGGCTCTTCATAGCAAGTCTTCCTAACATTAATCTTTGGCGTATTTCCTGACCGCTAGTTCCTTTATTATTGATTATCGATCTCAGGAGAGAAAAATTGTCAACTATTTCAATCTTCTCCCCATTTGCTATAAATGTGTCAAAAAATTCCAGTTGTCAAGATCTTTGTTTTCTTGACATTCAAATGAAGGCCCATCTTTTCACTCTGCTCCTTAACTTTGCCAGGCACTTTTTTTGCACGTGTGTGTGGTGGGGGAGGGAGGTGTGTGTAATTTCCCTAGCCTCACTCTGCAAAACTGCACCAAACTTCACACTGACTCAGAACTGAACACCAAGTGTTTGGAGCAAGTGGCAGGGTTCTACAAACACATTTTCTTTGGAAAAATGGTTCTTGCGTCACCCACACACTACGCTGTGTACCGGGCAGTGTGTCACATGAGACTCCCTGCCCAGTGTACTGGACAGTCGTACGTGGCAACTCTATTTCTTGGAGTTGATTCTTGTTAGAAGCAAGATCAGCTCAGAGACTTAGCTTTTTCAACAGAAACATGTGCAAGAAGTCCAGCCACTTGAGTTCTAAAATACCAGGATGACATAGCATTTCCTCCAAGAGAAGCAGCACGGTTTAGTGGATACAAGTTTACAATGGCATTGATTTAGAAAGGTAAAGGTAATTGTGGATGGGGAGTGTGTCTACCAACTCTGTTGTACTGCAGCACTCTCTCGAAAGCTTAGAGTAATGCTCTGCACTATAACCACTCATAAATGTCAGGGATAGACTGAACTATTAATGAGAATATTCATCTTAAATCAATCACTCAATGATCTACCTCAATGAGAAGCAGTCATTTTATTTCTCTGGGCCTCAGTTACCTCATATGTAAAATGGGGATTGAGACTGTGAGCCCCATGCAGGATGGGGACGATGTCCAACCTGATTAACTTGGATCAATCCCAGCACTTAGAACGGTGCTTGGCACATAAGAAGAGCTTAATAAGTACCAGATTTATTTTTATTATTATTACATATGGAGCAAAATTTTCCTAAATGGACATTCGGCACAGAAACATTACTAAGCGAAAAATTATGAAACAATTTAGAGAATACAACTGCCATCTTCTAAATGTGGATACATCTGCTACTTAATATGAAACCTTTTTCCCACTGCACAAAATTAAATCCGTTCATCTAGTGCCCATAAGTCACTCTTTAAATGTACCAGGGCACTAAAGGTAGCAGGGGGAAAAATGATAGTTTTGTAAAATTTGGCTGTGAATGCTACAGTGTCCAGTCTAAGAAGCAGAATACCGTAAAACTGAGAGCAAGCTTTTGGCACTGGAAGGGCAGGACTGAGAATGCCAGAGGCCCACTATTCTTGCATATCAATTTGGACAGTTTTTTTTTTTTTTTTTAAAAGGACTGGTCTTCAGAAGGCAAAAAGGAACTGAATCATCAAGCCCAAGCACTCGAAAAAAATTTCACTGTTTGAATACATTCTCCCTTACCCAAATTATTGTTTAATGACTGAAGAAAAACAAAATGTTTGAATGGTTAATGCTATTAAAATCTAAGGAATCACTTTTAACAGAGTCAAATGGTCATACCCTAAAATCTGATTTTCTTGAAGTTTCAATTTTGGCATGATTTTTTTTTAATGGTACTTGTTAAGCACTTATTATGTGCCAGTTACTGTACTAAATACTGGGGTAGATACAAGCTAATCAGGTTGGACGCAGTCGCTGTCCCACATGGCATGCAGCTCACAGTCTTAATCCCCATTTTCAAATGTGATAACTGAGGCTCAGAGAAATGAAGTGACTTGCCCAAGTTCTCACACAGCAGGCAAGTGGCAGAGCCATAATTAGAACCCAAGTCCCTCTGACTCCCAGGTCCAGGCCCTATCCTCTAGGGCATAGTGTTTCTCCTGGGGATGATTTCGAATGTGGGGAGAACTTTTGTAAAGGACTCTATCATAAGATATCTCTACTTCGTAGGCCTCACTTATTTGTAGGTCAAACCTTTTTCCCAAAACTCAAGCAGTCACACTTTTTCTTCCAGTTTCTCTCATTCTTGGGTTAAGCGTCTTTAACCCACCAGCAATTCTTCATTCTGTGGCCATGGCAACTTTTCAATTCAGTGCTGAGTAAGGAATCTTCAGATCTCAAATGTGTTGATGTTTGCTTTTAGGATTAAAAAGCAGAGAGGTCCTATAAAATCCCAAGATTTCTGACTAAGTGGATGAAACATCTGCTGGGCAGAGTCCTAAGCAGCTTCCTCGCTAAATTTGGCAACTGGGAATTCTTAAGCTAATTTGCTTTCCTCATATTGGGGAAATGGCTAAGAGAATGGAATTAGTAAGTATTCTGAGTAAATGAAACAATCATTCTTTACAGCACATAAACAAAAAAAAATAAACTACATACACAAACAACATGATCAGCCTTAATTTCACCAGGTCTGATTTTAAAATTTGGAAAAATGGGCTCTAAACCACATAGGAGGGTAAATAGTCATAGACCTTTTGCTACTCATTATGTGGCATGAGCAATGGGTGCTCACAAATGATCAGAGAGAAAACCCTTTATGAAAGACAAGAAATTCAAGGGCAGAGAGAAAGAAATTAAAGTTAAATTAAAATAAGAGTGAGTAAGCAAGAAAGATGAAGATACTAATAAGGTATGATTTTTCAGGCCCACACCGGGACTATAAAAAGCTTATTACTGCCACCAACATGGTGTGTTTTAAGTTATTTTATCACTCAGCTTCACAGACGAAATACTCCCCAGGAATAAAACTGCACTTTGATTAATTACTTTCATACACTCTCTTTTACAAGGTATTAAACATTGTAGGAAAGATCCTTAGTGAGTCAGACAGGAACAAACCAAATTCAATTTACATTTCTGCTAAATGGAGCATTAATGAAATAGATCTTTTACATTTTGGTGCCTTATTAGTAGTTAAAAGGGTGTTTATGAAATGTTTACTTATTGGCAAGAAATGAAAACTATGGTGGATTTTTTTAATATAACTTTAGACTTTCCTGAAACAGAACAGGAAGCAAGCCTCAGTAACTGAAACCCAAGAACAGATACACTCACTCCAAGCCATTAGTTCCAATAAATCTCTCTGCAGAATTGTTTTAATACCCCTGAACCTATCCGGGAAGGGTCGACAGAGACTTCCGTCTCAGTCTTGCCCTGCCAACCCTCCTCACGCTATCCCCAAATCCAAAGGGGTATGGTTCCTCACGGATAACGACCACACCTCGCTCCAAAATGTTTTTCTGCTGACTGGGAGCGCTTCTCCAAACACCTTCCTCTTCCCCTGCTCGGCCTCCCCCGTCCATTTCAAAAGCCGCGGTGAGAAACATCCATCCTGCAGAAGGAAACAGGTTCCCAGCAGGAAACTCCGCTGGGGTTTCCAGTTGCGGGGCAGGTGGGATAATCGCAGAGGGCCCCATGGAACAGGAAATACCGACCTGGCCACTGTCAAAGGAATCCAGGGAGGATGAATTGACAAGTCATGAAGTCATGCTGCATCTGTAAACCTCATCTTGCATTCTCTAAATAAAATGGTAAATTTGGCTTACAAATTCAATTACCCTTCAAGAGTCAGCTGTTGCAAAACAGACTAACCACACACACTACTTAGGTAGAGTGCCATTTCAAAAAGAACAAACCAGAGGTGGTGTGGTGGTGTTTTTGGAATTGTGTAGCAAAACAGAATGAGAAAAAATGCAGTTTTGGATAGTGATATTGGGTGTTTCTGCTAGAACCCTCAATTCTGAGAAAAAGAGGCACATTTTCTATGTCATTTAACTGAAGAGAACAAGAATAAAATAATTGAACTCCCAGATCTGGTCTCGGGGGAATAAGACTTATCTTTATAATTCTGATTAAACACACACAAAAAATTATCACTTCTTTGATGCCCAAATTAGCATCTTTTCTCCAACACACTGAATTAATTAGCTGAGTGACAAAAAAAACAGTCCAGATAGGATCAAAGCTGAAACCATATTTGTGTGGAATTTAACATAAAGAACACCTAGCATTAACCCTCTCTTTTTCTTAGAATTCATATAATCTTCTATTATTTATATTCTCAACCTATTGAATGATCACACTGGAGCACTTTTCTTAGAGAGATTTGTCTGAAAAGACAAAGAGAGCTTGCATAGAAAAAAAACTGAGAGGGTGAGGAACTTTCTCATTATAACATAAAATCTTCAAGTGTGTAGCTTTTTGTGTCGAGCACTGATTGTGCTAATACAAAAGAGATTATTAATGCTTGCTAAGTAAGATTTGATTTATTTAACTGTTCCTAAAGGTTCAGACTATCTCAAATTTTGCTTTTTGTTGGCAAGAAAGAAAACTTGTGGCTAACACATGGTATCAATGGGGCTGACTGGTCTTTATGTGACTGTTCAATGTTTGCCATTGTTCAATAGTTTATGTCTCCAGGGCTCAGAAATCAATCAATCAACGGTATTTATTGAGCACTAAATATGTGCACAGCAGTGTACTAAGCACTTGGGAAAGTACAATACTGTAGAGTTGTAGACAGGACCCCCACCCGGAGTAATTTTCAGTCTACAGGGGGAGGATTATTCTGTATATTCAGTACCAAGTTCTGCCCCCTCAATCATGCTTTACATTCTAAAACAAATGCAAAGTCTTCATTTCAGATCATTAAGCTACAAAATGTATTTGAGGGCAGGGAACGAGTGCCTTATTCTAGTGAACTCACCCAAGAATTTAGTACCGTGCCTAGTAGACGGGAAGTGCTCAGTAAGTAGCGCTGATTAGCAAGGAAATACATATTTGAACTTAGAGCTTCTGAGTTTATAAACACTTGAATTGTACATTTTGAATTAAAACCACTCTTTCTAAGGAATACTACCAACCCAAATCCTTGTTTATACTTTTATTTCCAATACCCTTCCAAGACTCCCCCAGGCCATCCACGGGAGAAAACATTAAAGGGTGGGGGTGGGGAGAATCAGAGACCCATTAGAGTAAGAGCCCCTCGGGTAACTTGTTGCAAAGAATAAACTGAACGGGATAGGATACCAATTTTATCCTGTTGGCAGTAGGAAATGGATCCAAATCTTTCTGAGAGACCAGGAAGCGAGGATGGAAAGGAGGAAGTTTATCCATTAACACGAGCTCCAGACACTTGAGCTCTGGGGCTTCACCCACCTGTTCAGTGGCAGTGAGTGGGAGTAGGGGGTGAGTAGATTCTTAAAAAAAACCCAACAACTCTCTCCAATTATCTGTTCCTGTCTTGGGTATTTGTTCTGCTGTTGACATTTGACTGTTCATTAAGCCCTCTCTACATCCCTCCTCTCCTCAAACTGCTCCATCCACCTCCATTAACAGGGCATGTCTACAGGAAAATAGGCCCTAACGGATGAGTGTCAGTGGATCAGAGGTCAAGGTTTTTTCTCCCAGTATTTTATTGAAGTTAATTAACACCATTTTATATTCTGGAAATCCCATCAAGTGAAGAATGCACTACAGTTGCATCAGCCCCAGAAAACAAGAGGCTTATTGATGCTTTCAAATTTGGATCTACGGTGCTACCCTAGCATGGTGCTCATATGAGGTTGTGGAGCCCTTCCACTATATCAATTTAATTGGAAAGTGCTTCTCTTTAGTTTCTCACTCTTGGTGGACTTAACTGGGGCTGGGAGAAAGTGACTTTGGGGGTGATGGCAGTAGGGAGCAGAAGTCAATGACAGTATGGTAAGGGGCAGATGGAAAAAGCGCAATACACAGAGTTGCAAAAGTCAGGTGAAAATAGTATATTTTCAAAATAGTCCCCTGATGCCTTAGACAAATATAATAATAATAATAATGTTCGTATTTGTTAAGCGCTTACTATGTGCAAGGCACTGTTCTAAGCGCTGGGGGGATACAAGGTGATCAGATTGTCCCTCATGGGGCTCACAGGCTTCATCCCCATTTTACATATGAGGTAACTGAGGCCCAGAGAAGTTAAGTGACTTGCCCAAAGTCACACGGCTGACAAGTGGCGGAGCTGGGATTAGAACCCATGACCTGTGACTCCCAAGCCCGGGCTCTTTTCACTGTGGTCACTTCTAAACCCTGTGGAGCTGGTAATTACCCATTTTGACAGGAGAGTAGGGGTAGACCAGCAATCTAAATGTGGATTAAAGCAATCTGGATGGTAAATATAATTATGGTAATTATACTTATGGTATTTAAGTGATTACTATGTGCCAAGCACTGTTCTAAGCACTGGGGTAGATACATGGTAAATCAGATTGTCCCACGTTGGGCTCACAGTCTTAATCCCCATTTTACAGATGAGGGATCTGAAGCACAGAAAATTTAAGGGCTTGTCCAGGGTCAAAGAGCAGACTAGTGGTGGGACCGGGATTAGAAACCAAATCCTCTGAGTCCCAAACCACTGCTTTTTCCATTAAGCTATGAGTTGCTGACCTGAAACATAGAAGATGTTCTTTTTGAAGATGGTGACATTGATTACGGAAAGACCGTATCCATGAAAATGAAAGTTTTTGAGAGGGACCCTCTTGCATTTTTTGCCCACAGAAATATAGTAGTACCTTTTCTGGCCCCTTCTCAGGATTGCACCTGGAGCGTTTCCAGTACTCTACCAGTCTCGACTGCAGGAGGGAGAGTCAAGCAGAGGCATACCTATTCCATTCCTAGCTTGGGCAACGGCTATCGAGTGGAAGGCAATCTGCTACATGTCGAAACTCACCCATGCTGGGCAGCAGCGGCACGGGAGAGAGTCGAGGGCAGAGACTCAAGTTTACCGCGCAGAAGAAGGCAGTGATAAACCACTTCTGTATTTTTACCAAGAAAACTCGACGGCTACACTACCAAAACGATTGCAGATAGAGAGTGGGGTGTCCCGGCTCTGCCACTTGTCAGCTGTGTGACTGTGGGCAAGTCACTTCACTTCTCTGTGCCTCAGTGACCTCATCTGTAAAATGGGCATTAACTGTGAGCCTCACGTGGGACAACCTGATTACCCTGTATCTTCCCCAGTGCTTAGAACAGTGCTCTGCACATAGTAAGCGCTTAACAAATACAAATACATTCATTCATGTATCCAGGGAGTCGCTATGGGTCAGAGACAACGCTGCAACATAAGACAAGACCTTTTCTGGCCTCATTCCATTAAGGTAAACATTTCTCAATCACCAGTGGTGAAGAGGGGAAACAGATGTACTACTTCACCCTGAAGCATTGTAATCGTCTCATGACTTGGAAGAGAAACAGTGTGGTTTAGTGGACAGAGCACGAGCCTGGGAGTCAGAATAGACCTGGGTTCTAATCCCAGTACTGCCTCAAGTCTAGTACGTGACCTCTGGCAAGTCAATTTAGCTTCTCTGGGCTTCAGTTACTTCATCTGAATAATGGGAATAAGAGTGTGAGCCCCATGTGGGACAGGGACTCTGTCCAATCTGATTAAATTGTATCTACCCCAGTGCTTAGAACAGTGTTTGGCACATAGCAAACTCTTAACAAGTACAATAATCATCATTATTACAATGATCATTACTATTACTAAGAGGAGTCAGAGAAGAGCCAAATCGAACGAAGTATCCCTGAAAAGGGTCGTTAGCAAAACTCTAGTGGTTAGGCATAGGTGAAAGGTGAAAGTATGTATCCGAGGAAGGGAAAGAATATGCTTTTAGGTCAAGATGTAATCACCACCTCTGTTTCAAGATCTGCTGCCTTAACTCAGCTTTATGTCTAATAGTTACTGATAATGTAGGAGAGCTATTTCAAATAATATGGACTTACTGTACGGACTTATTTATGCTGGTTCCAGTGCAGGTTTCCAGAATGATCTCTAGGTCCTAAACAACTTCCACAGACCTGAGCCTCAGTGGTTTGTTTTAAGCTGCAAAAACGCCTTGAGTTTTGTGGTGACTCCAACGATGTTAGTTGACACCTCAATCAATTAGTAATATTTTCTGTTCACCTAGTGTAATAATAATAATAATAATAATAATGGCATTTGTCAAGCACTTACTATGTGTCAGGCACTGTACTATGCACTGGGGTGGATACAACCAAATTGGGTTGGACATAGTCTCTGTCTCACATGAGCCTCACAGTATCAATCCCCATTTTACAGATGAGGGAACTGAGGCACAGAGAAGTGAAGTAACTTGCCCAAGGTCAAGCAGCAGACATGTGGCAGAGCCGGGATCAGAACCCGTGACCTTCTGATTCCCAGACCGGTGCTCTATCCATGATGCCCGTATTGTGGTCAGAGCAATGTAATAATAATGAATAACTATGGTACTTGTTAAGCGCTTACTATGTGCAGAGCACTGTTCTAAGCGCTGGGGTAGATACAGGGTCATCAGGTTGTCCCATGTGGGGCTCACATTTTTTAATCCCCATTTTTACAGATGAGGTAACTGAGGAACAGAGAAGTTAAGTGACTTGCCCAAGGTCACACAGCATACAAGTGGTGGAGTGGGGATTCGAACCCCTGACCTCTGACTCCCAAGCCATTTGCTTGGGAGCAATATTTATTTGCTATTGTTTTAATGAGATGTTCATCCCCTTGATTCTATTTATTGCTATTGTTCTTGTCTGTCCGTCTCCCCTGAATAGACTGTAAGTCCGTCAAAGGGCAGGGACTGTCTCTATCTGTTAACGATTTGTACATTCCAAGCACTTAGTACAGTGCTCTGCACATAGTAAGCGCTCAACAAATACTATTGAATGAATAAATACTATTGAATGAAGCCCTGGCTCTTTCCACTGAGCCACGCTAAACGCTTGGAAGAATATAGTAGAATTAGTAGACATTATCCCTTCCCTCAAGGAGCTCACGGTCTAGCAGGGGAGACAGACTTCACTGATATACAAAGAGGAAGAAGAAAAAGAAGAAAAAGGGTAGATACAAGTTCTATGAACAGGTTGCCAGAGCCTATGAAATACAGGGGCCTGGTGTCATGGCAGCATCATGAAGCAGCATGAATTAATGGAAAGAGCATGGGCTTGGGAATCAGAGGATGTGGGTTCTAATCCTGCCTCTGCCATTTGCCTGCTGGTTCACTTCTCTGTGTCTCAGGTATCTCATCTGTAAAATGCGGATTAAGACTGTGAGCCCCACATGGGACAACCTGATTGGCTTGTACCTACCCCAGCCCTTAGAACAGTGCTTGGCACACAGTCAACATTTAAAAAATACCATCATTATTATTATGACATGCCAAAAGGATCCTCTACAGATGGGAAAAGGTTGTGAAAGAAACCACTTTCCCAGAAGGACTCAGCCTGCAGCACTCAATATTTCCAGGGATCACTGCTATGACGCTGCTTAAGTCTTCAAACTGGATTTACATTTCTAGCAACACGTATCTCATCCAGAAATACTGGTGGGTTCCATCTGGGGACTTTACATTAAATCCACTGCTAGACTGTAAGCTCCATCAAGGCAAGCATCACATCTATTACTACTGTACCCTTCCAAGCACTTAGTACAGTGCTCTGAGCAATACAGACATTCAATAAAAAATATGGATCGACTAAACAAATCCATTTTGGGGGTGAAATAGATGTGGAGACAATTAGACTGATTAATTTAAAAAAATGATCCAAAACACATAGGCTTGTTGTTTTGGATCATTTATTTAAATGACAAATGCCTGTTGTGTAGGAGGAGAGTTATTTTTATGGTCTTTCAACCGCCAGTCAAAAACTCTCCTCAAATATTAGACTATAAATGATCGATTCTGGTGGCTTAGAGAGACCATGACTTCACAAACATCTCCTTCAATTAGCTTAGTTAATAAAATAATCTTTGATCATTTTGTGATGTAACTGCAGAATGAATCGGAAAACATGATGTGTGCCTTCTAAAAATAAAGCTTAAGTTCATCTCTGAGTTTGAAAGAGGCACAGAACAGAACAGTTAGAAGTGGAAAATGCATCAGCTTGGCAAAGAGCAGAGTTTCCATGAATCCACTATGAACGAATGCATCCATTTTGCATCCATTGGCCTTCGGATTCAAACACACACTTGTGGATAGGATCCCTCTGGGAGTACTGTCACTTTTAGGACGTGAATAAATATAATAATGTTGGTATTTGTTAAGCGTTTACTATGTGGACAGCACTGTTCTAAGCGCTGGGGTAGAAACAGGGTAATCAGGTTGTCCCACGTGAGGCTCACAGTCTTAATCCTCATTTTACAGACGAGGTCACTGAGGCACAGAGAAGTGAAGTGACTTGCCCACAGTCACACAGCTGACAAGTGGCAGAGTCGGGATTCGAACCCACGACCTCTGAGTCCCAAGCCCGGGCTCTTTCCACTGAGCCACGCTGAATATCCCTTGGACATTTGAGGAAAGACAAGGGCAGCTTCAGATGGGAAGCAAGAGAGGCAACCGCCTTGGGATTCACTGCCAAGGGGGCAGTGGCGGTTGAAAATTTTCAATGTGCCCAGTGTCCCCCCACTTTAATAATAATAATTATAATTGTGGTAATTGTTAAGCACTTACTAGGTGCCAGGCATTCTACTAAGGGCTGGGATGGACACAAGAAAATAGGGTTGGACACAGTCCCTGTCTCACATGGGGCTCACAGTCTGGTCACTGAGTCCTTTCATTCATTCATTCAATAGTATTTATTGAGCGCTTACTATGTGCAGAGCACTGTACTAAGTGCTTGGAATGTACAAATCGGTAACAGATAGGGACAGTCCCTGCCCTTTGACGGGCTTACGGTCTAATCGGGGGAGACGGACAGTCAAGAACAGTGGCAATAAATAGAGTCAAGGGGAAGAACAGCTCATTAAAACAAATAGCAAATAAATAGAATCAGGGTGATGTACGTCTCATTAAAAATAAATACGGTGATGAAGATACATACAGTTGAGCGGATGAGTACAGTGCTGAGGGGATGGGACGGGAGAGGGGGAGGAGCAGAGAGAAAGGGAGGAGAAGAGGGTTTAGCTGCGGAGAGGTGAAGGGGGGGTAGAGGGAGCAGAGGGAAAAGGGGAGCTCAGTGTGGGAAGGCCTCTTGGAGGAGGTGAGCTTTAAGTAGGGATTTGAAGAGGGGAAAAGAATTAGTTTGGCGGAGGTGAGGAGGGAGGGCGTTCCAGGACCGCGGGAGGACGTGGCCCGGGGTGGACGGCGGGTACTGCCTCCCAGAATCGACACCTGCTTTAATGGGAACCTAAGAAAGGAACACCATGTCCCTGTTGGGAGGGAGGGAAAGGGAGTTTATGGGTCCTCCGAGAGAAATGATCCAGGTTTCAGGGAGACTCGGGTGGACACCATATGACATGATTACATTCTGCTGGGTAATGTTCATGTGCTTCTGGTGTTCGTAAACTCCGATCAATCAATCGACCAATCGGTGGTGTTTATCCAGCGCTTACTGTGCGGCAAGTCACTTAAATTATCTGTGCTTCAATTACCTCAACTGTAAAATGGGGATAAGGACTGTGAGTCCCACATGGGACAGGGACTGTGTCCAACCTGATTAGCTTGTATCTACCCCAGTGCTTAGTATAATGCCTGGCACATAGCAAGTGCTTAACAAATATTTTTTTTAAATGATAGATTTCAGTAGAAAATGGCTACATTGAGACATTCTGACTTGCGACTTAAATTGGGATTTCAATTCTGATTTAAATCAAATCATCTTGGTAGGAGTTTTCTCTTTTAGTTAACTTTCGATAAAACTTTTGAATTAAAAAAACCTTGAACTATGATCCAGCACTACACATTTGTTCTACTTCCATTTTTTTCAAAAACAACCATCCCACCAACACACAGTCGCAATCAGAAAAATATATTACAGGGACCCAATAACGATTTAAAATATTGCCCGAGACATCCAAATACGATTTATAGTCTATCCAATAAACCAGATTCCTATTTACTTGTCCACTAGACTGTGAAACCACCATTCTGTCGGGGAACTATACTTTCCTGTTGTTCTTTTCCTATACTGAGGGCCAATTTTTCCTTCAGGCAGGGGCCACAGATAAATAATTCCTACAGACAGAAATCCAAATCAAATCTGGATTAAAGCTCTTCTATAACTCCAGAGTAATGTGGCTATCATGGTCCAAATAGAATCTTCAAATGCCACCTCTGCAAGGATCTGTTAGGGGAAGCAGCGTGGCTCAGCAGAAAGAGCCTGGGCTTTGGAGTCAGAGGTCATGGGTTCGAATCCCGGCTCTGCCACTTGTCAGCTGTGTGACTATGGGCAAGTCACTTCACTTCTCTGTGCCTCAGTTACCTCATCTGTAAAGTGGGGAATAACTGTGAGCCTCACGTGGGACAACCTGATGACCCTGTATCTACCCCAGCGCTTAGAACAGTGCTCTGCACATAGTAAGCACTTAACAAATACCAACATTATTATCATTATTACTTGCATTGATGTCTGTCTCCCCCTACACTGGACCGTGAGCTCACTGTGGGCAGGGTTTGTCTCTCTCTATTGCTGTATTGTACTTCCCAAGCATTTAATACAGTGCTCTGCACACAGTAAGCACTCAATAAATATTACTGAATGAATGAATTCTCTGTGCGTCAGTCACCTCATCTGTAAAATGGGGATCAAGACTGTGAGCCCTATGTGGAAAAGGGACTATGTCCAATCCGATTGGCTTGTATCCATCCCAGAGCTCTTAGTACAGTGCTTGGCACATAGTAAGTGCTTAACAAAAACTATAATTATTATTATATTATACAAAACACTGGGGTAGATACAATCTAATCAGGTTGATACAGTCGCTGTCCCACATGGCATGGGGCTCAAAGTGTTAATCCCCATTTTACAGATGAAGCACAGAGACGTGAAGTGACTTGCCCAAGGTCACACAGCAGACAAGTGGTAGAGCTGAGATTAGAACCCAGGTCCTACTGACTCTCAGACCTGTGCTCTAGTAGGCCAAGCAGCTTCGCGTCGCTTCTCCTTAGCCACCTGCCATCCTGTGTGTTTCTTGCACCATTTATTGCAAGGTTTCGGCATGGTCGGTATTGGAGCAGAACAACCGAATCAGAGACATCCAGGTAATAAGTCACATTGTGGCCACTTCGGCTACAACCCCAGTGATGGAGGAAGGAGCAGACCTTAGATGGTGGGGGCAGGGGGTAGGGGAGTGAGTGAGTGAGTGAGTGAGTGTGTGTGTATGATTTTATGTGTGTCGGTAGCATGGGTGGAGGGTGCCTCCCACCCCCCCAACTTCTTTCATCTCTCATTGTCTCCACCTTGTCTCTCTTTCCCTCTCTATTTCTTCATTCAATCGTATTTATTGAGCGCTTACTATGTGCAGAGCACTGTACTAAGCGCTTAGAATGTACAATTCAGCAACAGATAGACACAATCCCCGCCCAGAAATGGGCTCACAGTCTAAACGGGGGAGACAGACAACAAAACAAAGAGGAACAAAACAAAACAAGTAGTCTGGTGTCAATATCATCAAGATAAATAGAATCAGATATATACATATCATTAACAAAATTAATAGAGTAATAAATAATATAGACAAATATGCACAAGTGCTGCGGGGAGGGGAAGGGGGAAGAGCAGAGGGCAGGAGAAGGGGGAATAGGGATTTCTTATCGCTTTCCTCCTATGTCACCTTGATGATTTCAAACTACAACCCAGAACGCTCACTTTGCTCTTCTAATGCCAACCTACTCATTGTATCTTAATCTCATCTATCTCACCAATAACCCTTTGCCCATATCCTCCCTCTGCCCTGAAAGTCCCTGCCCAGCCCCACCTTCAAAACCTTATTAAAATCACATCTCCTCCAAGAGTCCTACCCCATCTAAACCCTCATTTCCCCTACCCCTTCTCTCTTCTGTGTAAACCCTTGCACTTGAATTTATACCCCTGATTGCATCCCCCACTCAGCCACTTAGCACATATGTACAGACCAGTAATTTATTTTAATATCAACCTCCTCCTCTAGACTGTAAGCTCCTTGTGGGCAGGGAACATGTCTACCAATTCCATTGCATTGTATTCTCCCCAGCACATAGTAAAATAAAAATAAAATGGTGGTATTTGTGAAGCGCTTACTATGTGCAAAGCACTGTTCTAAGCGCTGGGGGATACAAGGTGATCAGGTTGTCCCACGTGGGGCTCACAGTTTTAATCCCCATTTTACAGATGAGGTAACTGAGGCACAGAGAAGTGAAGTGACTTGCCCGACGTCACACAGCTGGCAAGCGGCGGAGCCGGGATTCAAACCCATGAACTCTGACTCCCAAGCCTGGGCTCTTTCCACTGTACCACGTTGCTTCTCTAGTAGTACAGTGGTCTGCACACAGTAAGTGCTCAATAAATACCACTGATCAATTGATTGCTGTCCTTTGTTCATCTTCCATACATTATATCCATCTTTGATAGAGAAGCAGCATGGTGGAATGGATAGGGCACGAGCCTGGAAATCAGAAGGTCATGGGTTCCAATCCTAATCTGCCACTCATCTGCTATGTGACCTTGGGCAAATCGCTTTACTTCTCTGAGCCCCGGTACCCTCATCTGAAAAATGGGGATTGAGAATCTGAGCTCCACCTGGGACAGGGACTGTGTTCAATCCAATTTGCTTGTATCCAACCACCTTCGCACTTAGTAGAGTGCCTGGCATATAGTAAGCCCGTAACAAGTACAATAATAATAATAATCTTTACACTTCAGTATTCTCTCAAATTCATTTTGCTATTTGATGACGGGAGAACAAGCCTGGGTGATTCTGAACTTTCAAAGGTAGTTCACTTTGTGTACTTCATGTACACATACCACTATGTACATATCTATAATTTTATTTATTTCTATTAACATCTCCCCCTCTCTACACAGTAAGCACTTAATAAATACGACTGAATTTGGGGCAGGGAATGTATCTGTTACATTATATTATACCCTCCGAAGTGCTTAGTTCAGTGGTCGGCACACAGTAAGCGCTCGATCAATACGACTGATTGACTGACTGACTTTGCCAAATTAGCTGCTCTCCCTTTACTGACTACAGAGAGATCCCCTTGAATGCATTGGGTAATTCATTCAATCGTATTTATTGAGCGTTTACTGTGCGCAGAGCACTGTACTAAGCGCTTGGGTAATAGCTGGAGGTCAGTCCAGCCCCGTGGTGGGGAGGGCTGAAGGAAACAGCTGGGCTCATTGCTATCTAGCCTCACAGGCTTGCCGATCTGGGTGCATTTGAACATATTTAATCATTACGCACATGTGCCTTAATTCAAAAAAAATATAAATGAACACTGCCAATTGCCATGCAGAGCAATTAAAATGCATAAACATACTGTTTGCAATAAGCACTAATTCAAAACAAGCAAAGAAAAAATAACTGTCATATGATTCAAAGATTCTTAAAAAAACAACCCAGAAAATGGAGTCGGGAACAAAAAGCACAGGGACGTGTGAAATTCGTTTTATTTATTTATGGGATTGTGGATATAATTTTTCTGTGTAATCTATTTGAAACACCACATGGATGTGGGTATGACAGTTCAAAATCAAATGTATTCGGTACAACCGAATGTGGAAAAAAGTACCACTAGATACCTGCATAAAACATTTGATGTAAAATTGCTCTTATTCAATTACTAATCTTTTTCAAGTACGCAAAATGCTGCACCCTAAACGCAAAACCACCCACTTACGGTTCAGACCTCTATGATTTCGAGTCCCCCGGTTCACTTATCGGTATGTAGATAACCCAGCTGAGTGTCCAGCTGCTCAAATACAACTTGCTAACCAGAGGGATGACTAGAAAAGCCTTCTTTAGCATTGGACAGGTATACGACATGGGGGTATTTTATTCTATTGGCCCTGGGAGTCAGGTAGGTGACTCCAGATGCTGCTTTCATCTCCATCCTGTCAGGCTTTACCGCTCTCCCCCGACACCCCCATACTCCAAGGTGTGAGGGGTTTGTTCTCCTACCTGCCCCCTGTATTATTATTATTACCAACTCCGTTATATTGTACTCTCCCAAACACTTACAACAGTGTTCTGCACACAGTAAGCATTCAATAAATACGAATGATTGATTGATTGATTGCTAGGACTTACATTTTGTCCTTCTTGTCTATGGGTAAATAAGATTCCTTTTTCAAAAAAAAAAAAAAAAAGATATTTGTTAGCACTTACTATGTGCCAGGCACTGTACCAAGTGCTGGGGTAGATACAAGTTGGACACAGGCCATGTCCCTCATTCATTCAATAGTATTTGAGCGCTTACTATGTGCAGAGCACTGTACTAAGTGCTTGGAATATACAATACGGCAACAGATAGAGACGAACCCTGCCCAACGACACAGTCTAATCGGGGGAGACACACGGACAAAAACAACATAAACACGATAAATAGAATCAAGGGGATGTACCACTCATTAACAAAATAAATAGGGTAATAAAAATATATAAAAATGAGCACAGTACTGAGGGGAAGGGAGAGGGGGAGGAGCAGAGGGAAAGGGGGGCTTAACTGAGGGGAGGTGAAAGGGGGAAAGGAGAAGGGAGCAGAGGGTGGAGGGGGAGCAGAGGGGCAGAGGGAAAAGGAGAAGCTCAGTGTGGGAAGGTCTCTTGGAGGAGGTGAGCTCTCAGTAGGGCTTTGAAGTGGGGAAGAGAGTTAGTTTGGCAGAGGTGAGGAGGGAGGGCGTTCCAGGATAGCGGTAGGACCACGGGCCAGAGGTTGACGGGGAGGAGGTGGGCAGCAGAGGAACAGAGCCTACAGGGTGGGCGGTAGAAAGAGAGAAGGGAGGTGAGGTAGAAGGGAGCAAGGTGATGGACAGCCTTGAAGCCTAGAGTGAGAAGCTTTTGTTTCATGTGGAGGTTGATGAGCAACCACTGGAGGTTATTAAGGAGGGGAGTGACATGCCCAGAGCGTTTCTGCAGGAAGATGAGCCGGGCAGTGGAATGAAGAATAGACTGGAGTGGAGAGAGACAGGAGGAAGGGAGGTCAGAGAGAAGGCTGACATAATAATCCAGCCGGGAGATTATGAGAGCTTGTACCAGTACGATAGCCGTTTGGATGGAGAGGAAAGGGTGGACAATCAGGCATCGGTGACGGATCGGATGTGTGGGGTGAATGAGAGAGCGGAGTCAAGGATGACACCAAGGTTGCGGGCTTGAGAGACGGGAAGGATGGTGGTACCGTCCACAGTGACAGAGAAGTCAGGAAGAGGACAGGGTTTGGGAGGGAAGATAAGGAGCTCAGTTTTGGACATGTCCCTCATGGGGTTCACAGACTTAATCCCCATTTTACAGATAAGGTAACTGAGGCACAGGGAAATTAAGTGACTCACCCAAGGTCACACAGCAGGCAAGTGTGACCTCGGTGTGAAAAATGTAAATTGGGACTAAGACTGTGAGGCCCATATATTAAGAATAATAATATTTGTTAAGTGCTTACTATATATGCCAAGCACCGTTCTAAGTGCTGGGGTAGATATAAGTTAATCAGGTTATCCCACATGGGGCTCACAGTCTTAATCTCCATTTGAGGTTCCTGAGGCATAGAGAAGTTAAGTGGCTTGCCCAAGGTCTCACAGCAGAGAAGTGGTGGAGCCAGGATTAGAACCCATGTCCTCTGACTCCCACGCCCAAGCTCTTGCCACTAAGACACACTGCCTATGGGACATGGACTGTTTCCAACCTGATTAGCATGCATCTACCCCAGTGTGTAGTACAGTGCCTAGCACATAATAAGCACTTAATAAGTACTATTAAAAAAAAGGGGTGAAGCCAGGATTGAACCCAGGTCCTCTGTTCTTTCCACTAGGCCATGCTCCTGTCAGATGCCTCTTCTGACCCCCATTGAGCCCTTGTGCCACTGACTTTTCTCCCTGAGACCTTCATTAATGGTATTTATCATCATTAGTTTCATTAAGTGCTTGGCACATAGTAAGTGCTTAACAAATACCATTATTAGTATTATTATTCATTCATTCAATTGTATTTATTGAGCATTTACTGTGTGCAGAGCACCGTACTAAGCACTTGGAATGTACAATTCAGCAACAGGTAGAGACAATCCCTGCCCAATAACGGGCTCACAGTCTAAAAGGGGGATATAATTATATTATTATTATTCACTGAGCGCTTACTATTTTCAGAGTCTATACTAAGCACTTGGGAGAGTCCAATACAACAGAGTTGGCAGACACATTTCCTGCCCACAATGACCTTGCAACTAGAGAGGGAGACAGACATTAATATAAATCATTTAAAATATATCACTTATTGATATGTACATAAGTGCTATGGGGTTGAGGGTGAGGCAAATATCAAATGTCCAAAGATTACCACCCCCTTTTCCTCTGCTTCCCCTCTCCGTCGCCCCAACTCACTCCCTTTGCTCTACCAAAGCAGCGTGAAGCAGCGTGGCCCAGTGGAAAGAGCACGGGCTTGGGAGCCAAAGGTCATGGGTTCAAATGCCAGCTCTGCCACCTGTCAGCTGTGTGACTGTGGGCAAGTCACTTTACTTCTCTGTGCCTCAGTTCCCTCATCTGTAAAATGGGGATGAAGACTGTGAGCCTCACGTGGGACGACCTGATGACCCTGTATCTACCCAGCGCTTAGAACAGTGCTCTGCACATAGTAAGCGCTTAACAAATACCAACATTACCACCCCCTCTTGCCCCACAGCACTTGTGTATATATGTACATATCTATAATTCTATTTATTTTTAATAATGATGTTTACATACCTCTATAATTCTATGTATTTATAATGATGCAATTGATGCCTGTTTACTTGTCTTGATGTCTGACTCCTCTCTTCTAGATCGTGAGCCTGTTGCAGGCAGGGATTGTCTCTATTTGTTGCTGAACTGTACTTCCCAAGTGCTTAGTACAGTGCTCTGCACACAGTAAGCGCTCAATTAATAAGATTGGATAATGAATTCAAGTCCATAGACAGCACAGATGGGAGAGTGAGCTGGGAAAAAGAGGGATTAAATGGGGAAAGAAGGCATCGCAGAGGAGATGTGGACCTTCCTACACTTCCATTTCCTATCCTGGGAAGCAGCGTGGCTCAGTGGAAAGAGCACGGGCTTTGGAGTCAGGGCTCATGAGTCCGAATCTCAGCTCTGCCACTTGTCAGCTGTGTGACTGTGGGCAAGTCACTTAACTTCTCTGTGCCTCTGTTCCCTCATCTGTAAAATGGGGATTAAGACTGTGAGCCCCACGTGGGACGACCTGATTCCCCTGTGTCTACCCCAGCGCTTAGAACAGTGCTCTGCACATAGTAAGCGCTTAACAAATACCAACATTATTATTATTATTATTATTATCCTATGGAACCATCTCCAGCCCAGTCCACACCATCTTGCCTAAGCTTCTATTAATGATGATAATGATAACTGTTTTATGCTGTCGAGTCATCTCCAACACATAGGATGCCAAGGACATTTCTCTCCCCGAATGCCCCACCTCCATCTGCAATCATTCTGGTAGCGCATCCATAGAGTTTTCTTGGTAAAAATACAGAAGTGGTTTAATCACTGCCTCCTTCCGCGCAGTAAACTTGAGTTTCCACCCTCGATGCTCTCCCACGCTGCTGCTGCCCATCACAGGTGAGCTTTGGCTTGACTTGTTGCAGACTGCCTTTCATTCACTAGCCACTGCCCAAGCTAGTAATGGAATGGATATCCCTCTGCCCGACACTCGCCCACCACTGTTGGGACAAACTCTCAAGTGCGACCCTGAGAGGCCAATAATGATTATAGTAGGAGTAATAATAATGATGATGATAATAGCATTTGTTAAACACTTGATTCATTCAATAGTATTTATTGAGCACTTACTATGTGCAGAGCACTGTACTAAGCACTTGGAATGTACAATTTGGCAACAGATAGAGACAATCCCTGCCCAATGATGGGCTCACAGACTAAATGGGGGAGACATAAAGCGAAGCAAAACAGAACAAGACAAAAACAAGACACTATCAAGATAAATAGAATCAAGGAGATATACACCTTATTCACAAAATAGAGTAATGAATTATACAAATGAGCACAGGGCTGAAGGGAGGGGAAGGGGGAAGAGCAGAGGATGGGGGGCGGGGAGGGAGAGCAGAGGGAAAGGGGGTGCTCAGTCTGGGAAGGCCTCTTGGAGGAGGTGAACTCTCAGTAGGGCTTTGAAGAGGGGAAGAGAGTTAGTTTGACAGAGGTAAGGAGGGAGGGCATTCCAGGACAGCGGGAGGACGTGGGCCAGGGGTCGACGGCGGGATAGGCGTGAACGGGGGATAGCGGGGAGGTGAGCGGCAGAGGAGCAGAGTGTATGGGGTGGGAAGAAGGAAGAGAGAAGGGAGGTGAGGTAGGAGGGGACAAGGTGATGGAGAGCTTTGAAGCCAAGGACTAAGCACTTACTGCATGCAAGCACTAAGTGCTGGGAAAGATACAAGATAATCAGGTTGGGCACAGTCAATGTCCCACGTGCAACTCACAGTCTAAGCAGGAATAGGTATTGAATCCCCATTTTACAAATGAGGAAACTGAATCCCAAAGAAGGTCAGTGACCCGTCCAAGGTAACACACTCAGCAAGTGGCAGAGCTGGGATCAGAACCCCGGTCCTTTGACTCCCAGGCCCATGCTCTTTGCAGTATTAGACAACACTGCTCGCGCAGCCCAAAATCATGTGACCGATCCCCTTGTTCCTCTTTCTGCCTTCCCCCATCCCCATATCGCTCAGCCTGAGACACCATTGCCCTCAAGGGGGTAATGAGGAAAACTCCACACAGTCCTAAGCAAGGACAATCGGCTGCTTCGAACTGAGGCCACAGGAAGGGAGCTGTCCAAGGCTGCATTTGTAGTCGAGAACACCGGGGTCTAATCTGCTACTGCTCCGAACTGAGCCCTGGATGGTCTGTACACAACACATCACACTGGTGCCACACCACCTCTCCTGGTGGGGTGGTTTTTAAATATTGCTTTCACACACCAGATCCTTCTGTTCTCCGAAAAGCTCCTATAGACCAGACAGATCAGCTGAGCTTTTCATTCATTCATTCAATAGTATTTATTGAGCGCTTACTATGTGCAGAGCACTGTCCTGAGCGCTTGGAATGTACAATTCGGCAACAGATAGAGACAATCCCCGCTCATTGACGGGCTTACAGTTTTCCTCCACATCAGCCAAGGAGCTCCTCCTGATTCCCATCTACACTAAAAAAACCGAACCGAAAGTCATTAGGGCCAAGATGTTGGGGCCGGGGACTAAAAATGGGCAGAAGATGCCCCTCCTCACGTGGCTGGGTGGGAGAGTGAAGAGGGGAAGAAATAGGCTCACATTCTCAATTCCTCAACATTACCATCCTGTCCGAGGTCAGGAACAGGCCTCCGATAGGAAATGTTCCATTCCGCTCAATCGTCTTTGCCCGGAAACTTGTGAAAAAAAAAAAAATTAGTCCCAGCAACAAGAAGGTTGCATCAATTTTAAAAATCTAACCTCATCTAACATAATATTTATTAAAATGGACTAGACAGGACTGCATCTGGGTTCATCCCAACACAAGTTAAAACTATTTTTCTGCCAAATACAACTTCACTGAATTCTCCAGCTAGTTCATTAGCTCTGGAAAAGGAAATGCTTCCCTATCATTGCAGGTGGGACTAAGAGTGGCTCAGATCAATCAATTTATTAAGTGCCTACTGTCCAAAGAGATTCCCTTATGTCTACCCCAGCGCTTAGAACGGTGCTCGGCACATAGTAAGCGCTTAACAAATACCAACATTCTTATTATTATTATTATCATGGGAGAACACAAATCAACGGACATCATCCCTGTCCTCAAGGCTGTAATTTCAGATGATTCCAATCGTAATGAAAGTGCCCAAATAATAATAATAATAATAATGTTGGTATTTGTTAAGCGCTTACTGTGTGCAGAGCACTGTTCTAAGCGCTGGGGTTGACACAGGGGAATCAGGTTGTCCCACGTGAGACTCACAGTTGATCCCCATTTTACAGATGAGGTAACTGAGGCACAGAGAAGTTAAGTGACGTGCCCACAGTCACACAGCTGACATGGATTCGAACCCATGCTCTCTGACTCCAAAGCCCGTGCTCTTTCCACTGAGCCACGCTGCTTCTCAAAATGAGAAGCCAGTTTATTATTAACAATAATAAAAATAATAATAATTGTGGCATTTGTTAAGCACTTATTAGGTGCCCAGAACTGTACTAAACACTGGGGTAGAAACTATAGGTGCATCCGAAACAGTCCGTGTCCCACATGGGACTCACTTGTAAGGGGGAGGAGTCCCATAGCAGGCAAGTGGCAGAGTCAGGATTAGAACCCAGATCTCCTGACTCTGAGGACTCCTTTCCTCTTCTCCCAGTCCCTTGTGCAACACCCTGACTTGCTCCCTTTAGTCATCCCCCATTCCAGCCCCACACTTATGTACATATCTGTAATTTATTTATATTCATGTCTGTCTCTCCTTCTAGACTGTAAGCTCATTCTGGACAGGGAATGTGTCTGTTGTATTTTTATATTGTAGCAAACAGTAAGTGCTCATAGCTCAGTGGAAAGAGTCCGGGCTTGGGAGTCAGAGTTCATGGGTTCGAATCCCGGCTCTGCCACCTGTCAGCTGTGTGACTGTGGGCAAGTCACTTCACTTCTCGGTGCCTCAGTTACCCCATCTGTAAAATGGGGATTAACCGTGAGCCTCACGTGGGACAACCCGATTACCCTGTATCTACCCCAGTGCTTAGAACAGTGCTCTGCATACAGTAAGCGCTTAAATATCAACATTATTATTAAATATGATTGACTGACTGTGCTCTTTCCACTAGGCCATGCTGCTTCTTGATTAATTCCTCCACCACGCTGTCTAAAGTCAGTGCTCTGAATTATAAAGCAAATAAGAATTCAAGCCAATCAAGAAGCTAAGAGTTTGACAGCCTCAATTTCAGTGACATGCTTAAGTAAGAAAGCCCAGCCTAATACTTGGATTTTGACCAATCCCCTGCACTGAAGGACAGTCATCAGTTGGCAATTCAGGAGCTGATGGTAAAGTTCTGTGATTATCCAGGCTGTGTTTTTCTCTTCTTCCTGCTGTTCAAGTACTCTGGCTCTTTCAATATGCATTGATCGCTACCAAAAAAGGAAAGCAGGGAAAGGAGGTAAAACTCAAATTAACTCATTTTGCTTCCTGAAGGGAGGTCTGGTGAGGAATTGGTGGGGAAGAAGCTGAAATTTCAAATGGGTTTTTTAATCACTTTGGATTTAATAATGTTGGTGTTTTCTTAAGTGCTTACTATGTTCATTCATTCAATAGTATTTATTGAGCGCTTACTATGTGCAGAGCACTGTACTAAGCGCTTGGGATGAACAAGTCGGCAACAGATAGAGACAGTCCCTGCCGTTTGACGGGCTTACAGTCTAATCGGGGGAGACGGACAGACGAGAACAATGGCACTAAACAGCGTCAAGAGGAAGAACATCTCGTAAAAACAATGGCAACTAAATAGAATCAAGGCGATGTACAATACTATGTGCAGAGCACTGTTCTAAGCGCTGGGGTAGTTACAGGGTAATAAAGTTGTCCCACATGAGGCTCACAGTCTTCATCCCCACGTGTACAGATGAGGGAACTGAGGCCCAGAGAAGTGAAGTGACTTGCCCAGAGTCACACAGCTGACAAGTGGCAGAGCCGGGATTCAAACCCATGACCTCTGACTCCCAAGCCTGTGCTCATTCCACTAAGCCACGCTGCTTCTCAATATTTCAGCTATTAGCTAAATAGATTTCAGCTATTTAGGCGCTCCCAGGAATTCCATTAACATGCAACCTCATTATCAGGAAGAATCAAGATTGCTTAAACAACACTCTGGTAGTGATAGTAAGAGTAGTAATAATAATGATAATAATAATGTTGGTATTTGTTAAGCGCTTACTATGTGCAGAGCACTGTTCTAAGCTCTGGGGTATTCAATAATATTTATTGAGCACTTATGTGCAGAGCACTGTACTAAGCGCTTGGAATGAACAAGTCAGCAACAGATACAGTCCCTGCCGTTTGACGGGCTTACGGTCTAATCGGGGGAGATGGACAGACAAGAACAATGGCAATAAATAGAGTCAAGAAGAACATCTCGTAAAAAACAATGGCAACTAAATAGAATAAAGGGTAATCAGGTTGACCCACATGAGGCTCACAGTCTTAATCCCCATTTTACAGATGAGGTAACTGAGGCACAGAGAAGTTAAGTGACCTGCCCACAGTCACACAGCCGACAAGTGGTGGAGCCGGGATTCAACCCATGACCTGTGATTCCCAAGCCCAGGCTCTTTCCACCGAGCCATGCTGCTTCTCAACAAATGATATCTGTTAAGCACTTACTATGTGCCAAGCACTGTTCTAAGCAATGAATAATAGGAATAGTCTTTGCTAAGCACTGTTGGAGATACAAACTCATCAGCTTGGGCACAGTCCATGTCCCTCAGGGGGCTCACAGTCTTAATCTCCATTTTACAGATGAAGTAATGGAGGCCCAGAGAAGTTAAGAGACTTGTCCAAGGCCACACAGAGGATAAGAGAGAAGCAGCATGGCTTAGTGGACAGAGCACGGGTTTGGGAGTCAGAGGAAGTGGTTCTAATCCCGGGCTCTGCCACTTGTCTGCTGTGTGACCTCGGGCAAGCCACTTAACCTCTCTGTGCCTCAGTTACCTCAACTGAAAATGGAGATCAAAACTGTTAGCCCCACGTGGGACAACCTGGTTACCTTGATTCTACCCCAGGACTTAGAACAGTGCTTGGCACATAGTTAGCGCTTAACAAATACCATAATTATTATAAGTGGAGGCATGGGGATTAGAACCCAGGTCCTTCTTACTTCCAGGCTCGTACTCTATCCACTAGGTCATGCTGCGTCTCCCCTCTAAACTGTAAGCTCCTTGGGGCCAGGGATTGTGTCTGCCAATTCTACTGTATTGAATTTCCCCGAACACTTAATAAATACAGCGTCGTGCACACAATAAGTGCACAAAAGTTATCTTGGATTAACTGATTAATTGTACAGATGAGACACTGAGGCACAGAGAAGTTAAGCAACTTTCCCAAGATCACACTGCAAGTAAATTGCAGGTTAAAGCCCAAGATTCCTGACTCCCAGGCCCATCCCACTAGGCCGCACTGCTTCTCGCCCGGAACCTTCACTCTCCAGGCGCTAAACCTGTTCTTGCCGTCTAGAGCCCCCGTAGCAAGGAGATCATCAGCGGACTGTGAGCCCGTCATGGGGCAGGGATTGTCTCTGTTGCCGAATTGTATATTCCAAGCGCTTAGTACAGTGCTCTGAACATAGTAAGCGCTCAATAAATACTATTGAATACTCTGAAGACCTACAGCAGGTTCCACTGTCTCTCTTGAAAGCAACATCACAGACTGCAAATACCAGCGGAAGACGAAAACGCATCTGTTACAGTTCTGTCATCTCTCACGGTCACTGTGCTAAGACAGGAATTTCCACTGTTCAAGACTCTTCGTGATGACTACATTTACTCCAACCCAGACACACACCTGGGTTCCGGGATCCCTAGGATACATATCATTTTGGGGGATTAGCATAGGGAAATTTGGAGCAGAGAGCGGTTAACTTTTCTCAAAGTGAGGAGATGGCGAATGAAAATCATCAAAGTCAAGGTCAAGGAGAGTCAGGTAGGAAGCACAGAGGGCATGAGGGAATGATGCTCGGAGTTAAAGGCAGAGGAGGATGAGAAGGGAGTGAAAAGGAGCTGGTTAAATTGAAAGGCTGAAGAAAATGTATATGATAAAGATGAAAAGCAGAAAAAGGTCAGAGGCTTAAGGGGACAGAAATCTAATAACCAATAAACATTTAGTGGCTTCTTTAATCTGCACTTCCAAAGCTTTGAAGGTATCTAGCTAATTCAAACCTCTTGACCTAAGTGAGAGCTGATTTTAGTCAATGTCTCCAGTTCACTCTATTTAATTTGCACACTAATGAAGGGGAGATCCATTGTGTCTGATCTAATTGTGGAAATTAAAGGCTGGGAGGAAGCATGGTTAAAATTAAACATCTCTTTGTATTTTGACAAGTTAAGTCTGATTTCCTGTTTTTTGACATTACAAAATTGTTTAGCAAGGGTGTTTTCATAAATATTTAAAAAACAATAAAGCCCGTCACTGAGCTATCACTGAAAGATCAGTTTAAGTCATTATTAGGGAAAGTAGAGAAGCAACTCTTGTATTTACTAAAATGGCAAGGATTGGCTTTTAAATGGCCAGGAGAGAATTAAGGTAGGATTTATTCTTGAAAGCTGAATAATGAAAAGTAGGATTTGCAAAACTTTGATTTGGAACATGTACGGGTGAATCTTAATATACATTCTTTGTGTTTTTTTAACCTGTCAAAGTCTGACTTTCGGCTTGTTTGCTAAAATGATCTGATCAATAACATTATCTGGATTCATACTTGCGTACACTCATGAATGAAATCATACATCTATCCTTTGTTTTTTAATATTGTGGAATTTAAATACACAGCTCCTAAACTATGGTTAAAAGCATATACTCTACAGATTTATTAAAATTGTATAATTTTTTACCCAGAGTTTTTCTAATGTTCAGGTCCACTGGAGGCCAATCACATGAAATCCTGTAAGTAGAAATCTGTCTACCTGTCAAAATAAGGGCTATAAATTAAAACTCTATATTTGATTGCTTCAAATATTTTTGGCGGTAGGAGAGCTGTGAAATGAAGCACGAGGAGATTCAGTGACTCCAGAGTGAACTTGCAGAATTAAGGACTTTTCGGGGAGAGACCAAAGCCCAGAGGCTTCAAATTTACTATAATTTTTCAATCAAAGTCTGAAGGAATCAGTACTTAGCCCACTATAATTCCTTTCCAGAGCAATATATATATATATATATATTCCAGGAACTTTTACATAGTTTACACATTGAAGCTTTAAAAGGAACCACTGACAGTCTTGGCTAACATCTGTAGCTCCCTTTAATAAAATCTAGGGACTGTTCATTGTGGTTTAAAAGACTTTCTTCTATTCTCTTCTTCTTCCTCCATATCTCTAAAAATGAACTCTTCAGTCTCTCTAATTTTCACTCTTTCACCTACCCTCCGAATCAATCCTTTCGGTTTGATCATTTTTCCTCCCCTCATCCCTTTGCTCCCTCCTGTGAATATGTCTAGCTCCTTCCTTATGTCCAAGCCTCCTACATTCCCTTCAAATACTCATCTCTAGCTTCTGCCCTTCCAGTACTTTCCCATCCACACCTAAGCTTTGCCACTGGGCCATCTAATCCTGCTACTTATCAAATTCTCTCTTTAATTCCCTCTTTTTCCTCAGCCTCCTTCCAGCTTAACTTTGCTCTTTTTCAATTCTCCAAAATAACACTCAAAAAGGTCTTCAGTGATTTTTTTTAATGGCATTTGCTAAATGCACACTATGTGCCAGGCACTGTACTAAGCGCTGTGGAAGACAGAACATAATCAGGTTGGATATAGTCCATGTCCCACACGGGGCTCACAATCATAATCCCCATTTTACAGACAAGGTAATGGAGGCACAGAGACGTTAAATGACTTGCCCAACATCCAACAGCAGACAAGTAATGGAATCGGGATTAGAACACAGGTCCTTCTGACTCCCAGGCCCATGATCTGTGCACTAAGCCATGCTGCTGCTCCATCTGCTCTGATCGAGAATCAAACAGTGGCATTTATTGAGTGCTTATTTTAAGCAGAGCACTATACTAAGTGCTTGGGAGAGTACAATATAGTAGGTGGACACAATCCCTACACTCAAGGGTTGACAATCTAGCAGGAGAGATGATCAAGACCAAGGATCAATTGTTGTTCTTTTGCAACCTCCCTAGCAAAAGTTGCCAAAATCACACCTCTGCCTGAATTTTCTCTTTCTTCAATACTTCTTGAAACTTTCTATAAGAGTTAGCCCAACCTAGATCATTACACTTCCCAACTATCAAATAATGTCTATGTCTTTTTCAAAGGGTACCTTTTATTCCACTGCTTCCCCATTGCCCTCCTAAAGTCAAGGGAAATTGGGAGGAGATTCTCAACATCCTAAAAACTATTTGCATAATTATTATCCTATCTTGGAAACTGTGAAGAGCGACATACACCATTTTAAACTATGCTCACAGTCATCATTATTAATAGTATTTATTAAGTGCTTAATTTGTGCAGAACACTGTCCTAAGTGTGTGGGGGAGTACAAAATAGTTAAAAGATACGATCCTGTTCCAATAATAATAATTATGGTAGTTAAGCGCTTTTGTGACAAGCACTGTTTTAGGCACTGGGTAGATACAAGGTAAGCAGGTTGTGTCGTGGGGCTCACAGTCTTAATTCCCATTTTACAGATGAGGTAACTGAGGCACAGAGAAGTTAAGTTCCAAGGAGTTATAGATCTAATAGGGACGACAGATTCTTATATAAATTCTGATGTGGGCAGGGATTGTCCCTCTTTATCGCTGTATTGTACTTTCCAAGTATTTAGTACAGTGCACTGCACACAGTAAGCGCTCAAATAAATTTGATTGAATGAATGAATAAATTACAGATGGGGGAGTAATAGAGTATATGCAATGAACGTTTCAGTGTTAGTTCCTTCCTTCAATCGTATTTATTGAGTGTTTACTGTGTGCAGAGCATTTGTACTAAGCGCTTGGGAAGTACAGTTCAGCAACAAATAGAGACAATCACTGCACAGAGTTAGTTGAGCTGTGGTACGTTCAGATGGACACGAAGCGGGAAGGGAATAGGTGATAGTTGGGGCAAACTAGCGGAAAGATTTTGGATAACTTGGGGAAGACCGCCTGGAGAAACTATGATGTCAGAAAACCTACAGAGGTGGAAGAGCTGTTATGTTTTAACTATTGTTTTCAGAAAATGGGAGTGGATTAGGATAGAGAAGAGTCCACCCGACTTGGTGAGAAGGAGGTCATTGGTGACCTTGAAGAGAGCAGTCTCAGACAGAAACTCAGGAAAATCCCCAAATACCGACTGTTCATTTGGCTTCTTAAAATATGTGACAGAATGTCTTGAAAACTAAGGTCACCCTCTATTTTCACCTTGAGAAGCAGCTTGGCCTAGTGGAAAGAATGCAGACTTGGGAACCAGAGGACCTGAGTTCTAATTCCTCCTCTGCCACTTTGTGACCTCTGCGTGACTTCTCAGACCGTGAGCCCCAGGTGGACAGGGACTGTATCCAAGCTCATTACATTTTATATATCCCAGCACTGTATACAGTACTTGGAACAGAGTAAGCACTTACATAAAATTATTTAAATTATTATTATTGAATTTACAGATTAGAACCATTTTCCAGCATTTCTAGCTCTACTCTGAGGTAGAAGTGAAAGGCCCAAAGTAACTTCTAATTAATTCCTCTTTGCAGATTGAAGACAGATGTTAAAGCATTTAAGTGAGCTCTCTTCACTCAGATGATTTTGGAAATTTTGCTTTACATCCTCTGAGTTGAGAATTGGCACATAATACATAGTTATAAAGTAGATACATCTCCTCTCAGAGGGCAGGAGCATTAATAATGGGTACTTGTTCCATCCAAGGGCTATGATATTACAGGAAAAGATAGGCATTTTAGAAATATTAGCTAGAGTAGGTCCGGAGTGGTGATATTACACTTTCAAGAACAGCCACTTTGCATTCATAAGGAAAGAACGCTCACCCAGTAATTGTGATCTCTCGATACCTGCAAGGTCAAGTTGATTTCAACACTCTACTTCTCTCAGATTTCCCACCTAGCACTCAGAGTGCCACAGGGCTGGAAGGTGACTTGTGAAAATGTCTAGACTACTGCCCTGCTCTCTGGCAGTCTATTTTCAACTGTCCCAGACAGATGCAAAGCTATTCTGTTGTTAAGTACCTCAAGGAAAAGAGATTCCATAAGCACTCTCGGTAACTCTTTCCAACTTTTAACAACTCTCTCTGTTGGGAAATTTTTTTTTATATATGTAAAAAAACAAATCCCTCCAATGCATTTTCAGCTAATTTCCTCTTGGAGATGGGGAACAGCTGTTCATAATATTCAGCATTATATACCCTAAGACTACTATTAAGTTTCCACTCAGCCTTCTCTTCTTCAGGATAAATAACCTCAGTTCCTGGAAACTTTCAGCAGAGCGTCTGTGCTCTAGTCCTTTAATCATCTCCGTTGCGCCCTCTGAATCCTCTCCAAGTTCTCTACTTCCCTTATCCTTGTATACAGTGAGATCAAGATTGTCTCCCCCGTGCAAAACATTGCTTAAAGCCCCAGAGGCTGAACACTAAGGGGCTTATGCCGAGAGGAGAAAGTCAGGTCCCTGCCTCATTTTCCACAGATATGGTGCCATGCTGCATTCCATCTCTGTGGGCCCCTGAGGGATTCATTCGATGCAGTCGTATTTATTGAGCGCTTAATGTGTGCAGAGCACTGTTCAAAGTGCTTGGGAGAGTACAGAAGAACAATAAGCAGAGCCATTCCCGGCCTAAAGTGAGCCTACAATATAGAGGGAAAAGCACTCTTTGTCGGAAGTGGGAGCTCTGTGTCATTCAATGACAGGACATGGCTAACTGCCTCATACCGGCCACATCCCCGCTTCTTGCCGTGCCGGGCTAGTGGTTCAGGATGCTCCGAGCCTGTCACGGCCTGCTAAGGCAGGAGCAGTTTGGAGCCTACTGTAGGGCCCACAGAGGGGGTTCAGCCGGGCCTTGCCTAGGTCCATTTTGGAGAGCTGCCAGGAGGCTGGGGCAGTTCTCAGAATTGTGCCAGCATCTCTGGAAGGCAAGGTGGAATCTTCCAGAGGGCTGATTTTAAGTTGAAATGAGATGTCCACTAGATATTAAGTAGCAGTAGTAATAGTAGTAAAGCTAGTTTTTGAGCACACACCGGTGCCGCAGCATGGGAGGAGAGCATTCTCTGAACTCAAGGTGTTCGAGTAGGCAGGGAACACATGCGATTTTTGTGCTCTTTTAAGGGGAATATCACTCAGTAGGCACTCAATCAATCCACTAACCAATCACATTGATTAAATTCTTACTATGTGCAAAGCACTGTACTTAGGGCTTGGGAGAATACAATACAATCAGCAGACACATTCCCTCTCCATGAGAAGCTTATAGTCTAGCGACTGTCTTGTCCTTTGCTGTCGAGTTATCTCTTACCCATAGAGACTCCATGGACACATTTCTCCCCAAACGCTCCACCTCCACCGTTCCGGTAGTGGACCCACAGAGTTCTCTTGGTAAAAATGCCAAGTGGCTTACCATTGCCTTCTTTCACTCAATATACTTGAATCTCCACCCTTGACTCTCTTCCATGCCGCTGCTGCCCAGCATAGGCCAGTTTTGACTTTTAGCTGATTGACTTCCACTCTCTAGCCACTGGCCAAGTGAGGACTGGAATGGGTAGACCTCTGCTTGACTCTCCCTCCCACAGGCAAGACTGGTAGAGTGTTAGAAACTCTCCAAATGCCATCCCAACAGTGGGCTAGCACCTGTACACTCAGTAAATAGCCCTGATGGCTGAGGGGGTTCTGACTGATTGGATCCTTAAACCAGATGCTGACTACTTTAAGCCTGATTATCCTCCCTCCCCATAGGCTTCTCAAGGCTACTCTTAAAGAGACCTGTCTTCAAGCGACCAAGGGTTGGCCTTTTAGCTGGGTCACTGCACTCGCCAAATACTCCCAAGTTTCCCCTTGATTTTAGGCTGTTCCAAGATGAACAGGCCACCTCAATGAGCCAACTCTGCCACTGAAGGAGGCAAGGCCAGAATAAGCCCACCCCTCCGTGTGCCCATCGCAGAGAAAGTCCAGGACCCCATCTGACCAAAGTTAACTCCTTCCTGGAAGGTGCCAATACTACCCACTCATGCATTTCCACTATCTTTGGACCAACAGCAGTTGCGGGAGAGGTGAGGGTGGGAACTTTCCGGCTCTGTCCTCGCTCTTTAGACTCTGAGACTCTGGTGAGCCAAGGAGGACGGCTGAACTAATTTCCATGTCATCGCTCCAGCAACCAATGCACTGCACACAATAGGTGCTCAATAAAGACTAGTGATTGATGTGTTGGTGAAACCAACATTGATAATAAAAATAATGACAGGGATAATAATGATAAGAGCCCTTACATACATATCCCTTCAAAGCCCTACTGAAGGCTCACCTCCTCCAGGAGGCCTTCCCAGACTAAGGCCCCTTTTCCTCAGCTCCCCCTCCCCGCCATTACCCCGACTCACTCCCTTTGCTCTACCCACCCCACAGCACCTGTGTATATATGTACATATCTATAATTCTATTTATTTATAATAATGCCTGTTTGTTTTGATGTGTCTATATATCTCTAATTCTATTGATTTATATTGATGCTATTGATGCCTATTTACTTGTTTTGATGTCTGTCTCCCCCCTTCTAGACCATGAACCCATTGTGGGCAGGGATTGTCTCTCTTTGTTGCTAAATTGTACTTCCCAAGCGCTCAGTACAGTGCTCTGCACACAGAAGTACTCAATAAATGTGACTGACCGAATGAATGAATATCCATAATTAATTTTCGTGTCTGTCCTTCCCTCTAGTCTAAGATGCCGGCGGGCAGGGAACGTGTCTTCCAACTCTCTCACGTCATACTCTCCCAAGTATTTGGTATAGTGCTGTGCACATAGTAAGCACTCAAAAAATAACATTAATTGATTGATTAGAAATGAACTGCAGAAGAGTCATAATAGTCTTGCCCCAAGAACTCTGGGTAGAGAGGGAGTCTCTTGGTCACTGGCCTTTCGGTAAGGGCAATGAGCCTCAGCAGCTGCCTCTCTCACCCACAGTTAAGCTGGCACTGAAGTAGGCATATGCCTATTTCAGTGGCAAAATGGGATGGCAAGTTATGCAACCCTAATAATAATAATAAATATTATGGTATTTGTTAAGCACTTTCCATGTGCCAGGCACTGTACTAAGTGCTGGGGTGGATACAAGCAAATCAGTTTGGACATAATCCCCGTCCCACATGGGGCTCACATTCTTAATCTTGAGAAGCAGCATGGCTCAGTGGAAAAAGCATGGGAATGGGAGTCAGAGGTCATGGGTTCAAATCCCGGCTCTGCCACTTGTCAGCTGTGTGACTGTGGGCAAGTCACTTAACTTCTCTGTGCCTCAGTTACCTCATCTGTAAAATGGGGATGAAGCCTGTAAGTCTCATGTGGGACAATCCAATTACCTTGTATACCCCACCGCTTAGGACAGTGCTCTGCACATAGTAAGCGCTTAATAAATACCAACATTATGATTATTAATCCCCATTTTACAGATGAGGTAACTGAGGCCCAGAGAAGTAAAGTGACATGCCCACGGCCACACAGCAGACAAGTGGCAGAGTCAGGATTAGAACATATGACCTTCTGATGCCCAGGCCCCTGGTCTAGCCACTAGGCCATGCTGCTTCTTTGCCCACAGTAAGTGCTCAATGAATATGATCGAATGAATGAATGGTTCTGTGGCTGGACGCAGAGCACGGCTGACACTATTAGGAGAAGCAGCGTGGCTCAGTGGAAAGAGCCCGGGCTTTGGAGTCAGAGGTCATGGGTTTGAATCCCAGCTCGGCCACTTGTCAGCTGTGTGACTTTGGGCAAGTCACTTCACTTCTCTGTGCCTCAGTTCCCTCATCTGTAAAATGGGGATTAAGACTGTGAGCCCCACGTGGGACAACCTGATTCACCTGTGTCTACCCCAGCGCTTAGAACAGTGCTCGGCACATAGTAAGCGCTTAACAAATACCAACATTATTATTTGAATCCGGCCTAACAGGAGTAGCGGGCCTGCGCGCACATCGAATGCCTTTGCTATCCAAACTTCCTGTTTTAAAGAGAGCCAGTAAAGGGCTTTGGGATCCTTGCAAAAATGTTTAGAATTTAAAAGTATTGGCTAGTCTTACAGGATTCTCATCAAATGATTTTAACCTAATGATGGTCGTAAGAAAACTGTAGCCTTCCATTTACATGGGTCTGTGAATTAAACTGATATGGGTAGCAGTGTGGCCTACTGGCAAGAGCATGGGCCTGGGAGTCAGAGGATGTGGGTTCTAATTCCTGTTCTGCCACATGTCTCCTGTGTGACTGTGGGCAGGTCACTTCACTTCTCTGTGCCTTGGTTATCTCATCTGTAAAATGGGGATTAAGACTTGAGCCCCATTTGGGACCCGATTACCTTTCATCTACCCCAGTGCTTAGAACAGTGCTTGGCACATAGTAGTACTTTACAAATACTACTATAATTATTATTATTTTAGTTCACAAAATGATTACAAGTGCCCTGGGAATACATGAACGCTCCCCGGACTCCCAAACCTCTTTTAAAGAAACAATGGAAAGCTGCTTCTTGCAATTTCGGCATAAGCTCCTTGAGGGCAGGGGTCAAGTACTCTAATTCTAACATGCTTTTCCCAAGTGCTTCACAGAGGGCTCTACATCCAGCAGGTGCTTAATATATGCTACTGATCCACTGAATTGCAAATTAACGAGATTTAGTAGCCATTCCTCAAATATAGGTGCCTTCCACAACAGAATCAGATGGAAGGAAGGAAGGTTTAAGGACTTGGTCTTGATGGTGTTGGAAAGGATTTGACCTGAGGTCTTGACAAATAAATCAGAGAAGCAGTGTGGCTCAGAGAAGCAATGTGGCTTCGTGGAAAGAGCATGGGCTTGGGAGTCAGAGGTGGTTGGTTCTGATGCTGGACTATGCCACTTATCAGCTGTGTGACTTTGGGCAAGTCACTTAACTTCTCTGTGCTTCAGTTACCTCATCTGTAAAATGGGGATTAAGACTGTGAGCCCCACATGGAACAACCTAATTACCTTGGATCTATCCCAGTGCTTAATACAGTGCTTGGCACACAGTAAGCACTTAAATACAATTATTATTATTATTACTATAAATGTCCTGTATCATCTTCTCTTAAACAGTGAGCCCCACGTGGGACTGGGACCCTGTCTGACCTAATTATCTTGTATCTTCCCCTATGCTTAGTATAGCACTTGGCATATCACCATCACTGATTGATTAATTGATTGATTGGTTACAAACTGAAGGACAAGTCTGCTACTGCAATTTCAACCTACCTCCCCATTTCTGGGAACTGCTCTTTATTGAAATCAGCATGCACTAGGAGCAAAGGCACATGACCAGTAGTCAGGAGAGCTCCCTCCTCCCTCCTCTGCCACTAACTTGACGACTGACCTTGGGCAAGCCACTTCACCTCTCTGTGCTTCAGTTTCCTCATCTGTAATATGGGGAGTAAATACCTGTTCTCAGTCAGTGGTAGTTCCTGAGCACTTACTATGTGCAGAGCAGTGTAATAAGTCTGTGGGAGAGTACAACACAACAGAATTCTCCCTCTGACTCAGTCTGTGAGTGCAGTGAGGGGCAAGAACTGGCTGAACTGATTACTTTGAATCTACACCAGTCAATTGTATTTATTGAGCACTTACTTTGTGCAGAACACTGTATTAAGCACTTGGGAGAGTAGAGTGCAACAGTAAACTGACACATTCCCTGCCCACAAAGAGCTCACTTGGCACATAGTAAGGGCTTAACAAATGCCATATTATTATTATTATTGTCATTACCAAAAATCATCATGACTATCCTTATGCCTTGCTCCTTGGACTTGACTTTTCACTGGGATCCTTTGGGATTGCTCTCATCCTCTGCCTTGGGCTTGCTTCCCTGAGGCAGATCTGAGTTTCTGCCATTCCCACAAATATTACCCAGCAGGGCCCAAAACACACTTTGGACTTGGACAGGGCCCTAGGAAAATCTGCATTTTACCTCCTGGATGTGCCTTGTGGGCTTGCGAGAGGAAAGGGGACCCCAGACTGACAGGATACCACAGAAGGAAAAGGAGGTGGTAGAGACATTTATTTTAAAGCAAGGAATCACCACCCCTCTTTTATATCATGAACTGCCCCATCAGGGACAGGTAAGCTACCTGACCCCACACCTGCTGGAGATCATAGCCAGTGCCTGATTTGAGTTGAGAAGGGTACCAGAACACTGAATACTGGCCAGACATCATCTTTCCCACTGGCCAAATAAAATCTCCTGGGAGGCTGAAAGTGGTGGATGAGTAAAAGGGACAGAGGGGGAGGAGGATGCTATATGGAGAAGGAGTGTAGCCTTAGGGCTAGAGCATGGGCCTGGGAGTCATAAGGACCTGGATTCTAATCACTGCTCTGCCACATGACTGCTGTGTGATCTCTGGCAAGTCACTTAACTTCTCTATGCCTCAGTTACCTCATCTGTAAAATGGGGATTAAGAGTGTGAGTCCCATGTGGGTCAGGGACTTTGTCCAACTTGATTAACTTGTATCTACCCCAGTGCTGAGAACAGTACTTGACACATAGAAAATGCTTACCAAGTACCATAATTCTTATTGTTATTCCTTATGCTCCCGTCCCCTCCCCCTGACTCCCTGCCATGCAGTTCTGGGGTTTTCTTTCTGTTACATGTCCAGTCAGTCCCATCTTGGGGCTACAAGTTCCTGCGGTGCCAGAACTGATTCGAGGGTTGAACCCCATTAAACCTTAACCTAACCTGAGCTCTGCTCACAGCCATATGCCTCAGGAAGGCAAGGGGCTAGATAATGATTTAACCCTCCATTTCATTGCGAAACCTAAAGAACAAGAAGTTAAACTGTTTTAAGATCCAGCAAAGGCATGCATATTTGCTGATACAATGGAAAGATGAAAATCGAAATAACTTTATGCTGACATTTTATTCTGACATGAATTGTACAGCCTTCCCAATATTTCATGCCGGGGCTCAATTTTGTATATCATGGACGGAAAGAGAAGGCATAAAACACTTAAAACTACATTGACTGTTTCTCATCGTCACCCACCTCTACTGGCAGAAATCCCTGGAAATGGATTTGAGTCTTTTCAGCTGGGCTTTTCTGGAAAACATATTTTGATACTACAAGTACTACTAGGTCCATAGGTTAGCTAATTCCCACAGACAGTAAGCAGGTTTAAGTAGATACAGAACACAACCTGTTGCCTTAAACTTTTTTTAAAAAAAAGCTCATTCCAAATACAAGTCTCCCTTTCCGCTCCATGAATCACCAACAACTCAGCTGAGGGGAAATATTTCTTACGGATACTTGTTTCTGCCTTGTTTAGAAATCTTTCCAAAACAGAAAATTTCATTAAACTAAACACTAGAAATGCTCCAAATGTCCCAGCTTGGACTTTTTTTTTTTAAAAGTAATGCTTAGTCTTATAAAATGATTTGATTCTCTTTTATTTTAAACATTTACACCTAACAGCTCTTATGCATATATACATGCATATATATCCACAATTTCTATATTGCATAATCAACCAGAAATTTAAAAACTTGACAATTCCATCATGAGTGCATTCTTTCATTAAAATGTGGCTGATTATACTTACTTTTGGGGGGCCAAAGAGGTGTAAGAATACTATATAATCTTAGGTCAGGTTTTGCACGCTTGGCTTCCCATATCTTATTTTCTTGTGAGATCTCAAAGCGGGATCTTATGAATGCAGCTTGTCATGCTACCTTAAATTAGTTTTGGTGCACTGGCAGAAATTGTAGGTGGGGGGGATGTTTAAGGGGTTGGGGGGCTTGCTCGTTGCTTCTTTTAGACTGTAAGCTCACAGTGAGCAGGGAATGAGTCTATCAATTCTGTTATGTATTCTCCCAAACCCTTAGTACAGTGCTCTGCACACAGTAAGCATTCAATAAATATGATTGATTAAGAATAGGGACTGTGAGGGGGCACTGGAATCCTGAATAATAATAATAATAATAATTATGGTATTTGATAAGCGTTTACTATGTACCAAGCACTATTCTAAGTGCTGGGGTGGATACAAGGTAGTTGTCCCACATGGGGATCATGATCTTAATTCCCATTTTAAAGATGAGGTGAGGCACACAGCAGTGAAATGACTTGCCCAAAGTCACACAGCTGATAAGTGGCAGAGCCGGGATTAGAACCCATGACCTCTGACTCCCAAATCCATGTTCTTTCTACTATACCACACTACTTCTCCTGAAGCCCCGTATCTACCATGGAGTTGCCAGGGGAGTGAAGGGGAGGGATGGCAAGGGGAACAACCAGTCAATTGTATTTACTGAGCACTTACTGTGTGCAGAGCACTGTACTGAGTGCTTGGGAGAGTACAATATGACAATATAACAGACATATATCCTGCCTACAATGAACTGGAAAGTCAAGAACCTGGTCAGCGATGAGGCAACTTACCGAGACTGACCCTGACCTGTGATCAGGCCTGGAGCTGATCCCTTCCAAGCATGCAGTTCACCCTTTTGTAGAGAGGCAGTGTGGTTCAATGGAAAGAGCACGGGCTTGGGAGTAGAGGTCATGGGTTCAAATCCCAGCTAATAATAATAATAATAATGTTGGTATTTGTTAAGCGCTTACTATATGCAGAGCACTGTTCTAAGCGCTGGAGTAGATACAGGGCAATCAGTTTGTCCCACGTGAGGCTCACGGTCTTCATCCCCATTTTACAGATGAGGGAACTGAGGCACTGAGAAGTGAAGTGACTTGCCCAAGGTCACACAGTTGACAAGGGGCGGAGCCGGGATTCGAACCCATGACCTCTGACTCCCAAGCCCGGGCTCTTTCCACTGAGCCACGCTCTTCCACTTGTCAGCTGTGTGACTGTGGGCAAGTCACTTAACTTCTCTGTGCCTCAGTTACCTCATCTGTAAAATGGGGATTAAGACTGTGAGCCTCATGTGGGACAACCTGATTACCCTGTATCTACCCCAGTGCTTAGAACAGTGCTCTGCACATAGTAAGCGCTTAATAAAAATTATTATTATCTCACAGGAACTTGTTTCAGCCATCAGGGGAGAGCCACAGTGCAGCTGGACAAGGGGGCTCAAGGCAGGGGTCAAAGTTGATGCCAGAAAGGGTGGGGAGAACTTGGTGTTCATTAGTACAGTGCTCTGCACATAGTGAGCGCTCAATAAATACTATTGAATGAATAGTCTTGTGGTGGGCAGAAGCCACAGAGAAGTTCAGTAACGAAGCCAGATGAGACCCCGGCAACCCCCCGGACTCCCCCGCCTTTAGATCAACTACCAGGATGATGGCGGCTAATGGTGTCCTATTTCTGGGTGTGACAGAGAAGTGGGAAGCCTCTGGAGAAGGTTAGATTCAGGGGTTTTTCTGAGGTTCGTGATGTGACTGTTCGTACTGCATGACTTACTTCAAAGTCCAACACGTGCCACTGAAATATATATATTCGCTTGGAATGGACCCAGTCTCTTTGACCCAATTTAAAGGCTCAAATTACTTCCACAAACGGAAATGCACACGTCAGCATTTGGTAACCTTTACTCTTACATAGTCCACTGGGCACAAAGTGCTCTGGCTTTCAAGCTGACGGAGCCCCAGGAAACCAAATACAATCTTACACATAGGCACAAAAGACTGTCTACTCCACAGTGGTGTTGTTTTTTTTAAAACTCGGTCTGCCCTTTTCTCGGAGATGGAGAGTAAAATAAATAAAATCAATATCCGTTAAAATTGACTCTCCCTAACTGACTGCTGACTCAGGGCATGCAGGCATGTGTCTGTCTTCAAGGAGTAATTAAAAATCAAATCACTGGGGAAGCACTGTGGCTTAGCTGAGACAGCATGGGCCTGGAAGTTAGAAGGGCTTTGGTTCTAATCCCAGCTTCTCCACCTGTCTGCCGTGTGACTTAGGGCAAGTCATTTTACTTCCCTCTGCCTCAGTTACCTCATCTGTAAAATGGGGATTAAGACTGTGAGCCCCAGGTCGGGCAAGGACTGAGTCCAACCTGATTATCGTCCTATTCAATCCTATTCATTTTGAAAACCTACGAGTTTACTCTCTGGGTTTCTTAGGAGCACTACCACATTAAAAACCACAGAACAGATTATTCTCTGATCTTTTCTCCCAAGCCTTCCCACTGCCTTCTTCATTCAAGTATTATCAGTAACTACACCACCCTCCTGACTTTGTTTCTGTGGTATTTGTTAAGCATTTACTATGTGCCAGGCACTGTTCTAAACACTGGGGTGAATATAAGGTAATCAGGTTGGACACAGTCCATATACCACATCGGGTTTCCAGTTTTAATCTCCATTTTAAAGATGAGGTAACTGAGACATGGAGAAACTACGTGACTTGCCCAAGGTCACACAGCAGACAATTGGCAAGCCAGGTCTAGAGCCCTGGTCTTTCTGTCTTCCAGGCCCATGCTCTATCCACAGCGACTTCCTAAACTTTTGATTCCTGGTATCTTCCTCCATTTCTAAAGTACCAAAGTACCTTCTGTTCTTCATCTCCACCCACTTCCTTGGAGTACTCATTCACTCCCATGGCTTCAACTACCATCTCAATGTGGATGATTTCCAAATCTAGCCGTGCAGACTTGATCTCTCTCCTTCTCTGCAGTCTCACATTTCCTCTTGCCGTCAGAACATCCCCATATGGATGTCCCACGGACATCTCAAATTTAACATGCCCTAAACAGAATTCCTTATCTTCCTAACTAAAGACTGTCCTCCCTGATACTTTCCCTTCAATGTAAACAGCACGACCATCCTTCATGTCTCACAAGACCAAACCTTGGTGTTATCCCTGACTCCTCTCTCTCATTCAAACAACACACTCAATCCGTCACTAAATCCTGTCGGTTCTACCTTCACGATATCGCTGAAATCCATGCTTTCCTTTCCATCCAAACTGCTTCCACCTTAATCCAAACACTTATCCTATCCCACCTCGATTACTGCATCAGTCTCTTTACTGACCTGCTTGCCTCCTGTCTTGCCCCACTCCATTCCATATTTCACTCTGCTGCCCAGATCATTTTTCTACAAAATCATTCAGTTCATGTTTCCCCACTCCTCACGAACCTCCAGTGGTTGACGATCCACCTCCACATCACCAGAAACACCTTACCACGGGCTTTAAAGAACTCAATCATTTTGCCCCTCCTACCTTGCCTCCCTGCTTTCCTACTATGACCCAACCCGCACACTTCACTCCTCTAAAGCCAACCTATTCACTGTCTCGACCTCATCTATCTTGCTCTCGATCTCTTGCTCACGTCCTGCCTCTGGCCTGGAATGCCCTCCCTCTTCATAGGCAACAGATGACCACTCTCCCCACCTTAAAAGCTTTATTAAAAGCACATCTCCAAGAGGTCTTCCCTGACTTTGCCCTCATTTCCTCTTCTCCCACTCCCTTCTGCATCACCTTTGCACTTGGATTTGAACCCTTTATTCACCCCTCTCACAGCCCCACAGCACTTATGAACACATAAGTATTTATGTCGTGTATTTATGTCTGCACCCCCCAATGGACTGTACATTTGTTGTGGCGAGGGAGCTATCTACCAACTCTGTTACGTTGTACTCTCCCAAGCATACAGTGAGCACCCAATAAATACGACATTGATTACCAGGAGAGTCTGAAATGCATTCCTTCCTAAAACTCTTGACAAATTTCCTTACCCCTCCTGTTTAAACATTTACTTATCTGCCTCTGGATGTTCTCTCACCCTACCCAATGAAATTGAAATTCTCACCTCACCTACAGAGTTTCCAATTCCTCCGCCGTTCCCTGCCTCCCTCCAAATCTCTCACCTGTTTCCTTTAGAGCCCGTTCAAAGTGCTGCTAAAATGATCTTCCGCTTCACTACTCTGAACAAATTATTTCCTTTCACATATCTTATGTGAGAGGCTCTCAGCCTAGTGCACTGTTGGCATAAAATCCTGACTCCGAGTCATTTCTTTTGTCTTTGTGACTCAGCTGCTGGCTTCTTATCCTCTTCTCTTTCAATTTTCTCTTGAAAATCACTTAAAAAATGAAAAGTTCGGGAATCAGGAGAAAAAGAAAAGGGTAAATGTAGAAAAGCATGATTAAAATTCCCATTAATAAATATCTCTTCGAGGAATGCACCATCAAGAGCTAACTACATTTTTACTTGGTTCTTTGTCTATTTATCGGCCTATTTCACATTCTGAGCCCAGAGAATAAAAATTAGAGGCTTTTTTTTTTCCTTTGGCTAATGTCAAGCACACTGTGAATGCTTGAATAAACCAAAAATAACCACGGTCTCCTGTTCACCGTCAAGAGCATCTGAATGAAGACTTTTAAAAAATACCACACAAGGGCCCAATAAAAGCAGGAGATCTGATCAAAAAAACCTTGTAGGGTCAATGGGTAAAGTGTAAATTCATCCTCTCAAGCGAGGGAGAACAAGAAAGCTAGGTTAAAAGGCCGGAACAGGTGTAAACAGTAAATTAGGTGTGTCAGAATGGAATATGAGGAGCATCTTGCAGTCCCAAAGGTAATATCAATCAGTGATATTTATTGAGCATTTACTATGTGCAGAGCATTGTAGTAAATGCTTGGGAGAGTCCGACAGAGAAATAATAATAATGATGGCATTTGTTAAGTGCTTACAGCTTAAAGTAAGTGGATGTGGTTCCTGCCCTCAAAAAAATGACAATAAAGTTGGGGAGACAGACATTAAAATCAATCACAAGTTGGGGAAGTAACATATTATATAAAGCTTTGTACATAAGTGGATGGAGGACAGAATGAGTATCAAAGTGTTCTGGGGTACTGTTTAAAAGCGTAGGTGACACAGAAGGAAGGGGAAATGCAAAGGGGAGATGCAAGAATAATCAGTGAAGGCTTCCTGAAGGAGATTTCAGAAATAATTATGGTACCTGTTAAGCGCTTACTATGTGCCAGGCACTGTACTAAGTGTTGGAGTGGATACAAGCCAGTTGGGTTGGACACAGTCCCTGCCCCAAGTTGGGCTCACATCCTCTATCTCCATGTTACTAATGAGGTAACTAAAGCACAGAGAAATGAAGTAAATTACTACCCAGCAGACAAGTGGCTGGCAGAGCCAGCATTAGAACTCATTCATTCATTCATTCATTCATTCATTCATTCATTCATTCAATAGTATTTATTGAGCACTTAGCATGTGCAGAGTACTGAACTAAGCGCTTGGAATGTACAAATTGGTAACAGATACAGTCCCTTCCCTTTGACGGGCTTACAGTCTAATTGGGGGAGACAGAACAATAGCAATAAATAGAATCAAGGGGATGAACATCTCATTAAAACAAAAGCACGACCATCTGAATCCCAGGCCCGGGCTCTATCCATTACACCATGCTGTTTCCCATAGAAGTAGGATTTAAAACTATGGAACGCTTCCAATAAAAAGATCTTAAATATACTGAAAGGAACAAATTAACCTGGATATCAATGGGGCCGTTTGATGATCATGATCAGAAAGGGGCACTTGGAGATGAAGGGAAGGAGCCCTAAGGACAGTGCTCTGAAAATACTAGACACTGAACCAGTACTACTGATTGTCTGGGAAAGTATTTCAGCCATGGGTACCAGGGTTTTAACAGAGCTTCCATTTGTACCGTGATGGGCTGACCCTTATCTTTACACTCTTACTTTTCTCCCCCTCACTCCTTCTAAATGATCTTGTCAGCTGGGTGACTCTGGGCAAGTCACTTAACTTCTCTGTGCCTAAGTTACCTCATGGGTAAAATGGGGATTAAGACCATCAGCCCCTCGTGGGACAATCTGATTACTGTGAATCTTCCCCAGCGCTTAGAACAGTGTTTGGCACATAGTAAGCGCTTAACAAGTACAATTATTATTATTATCTGATTCCAGGAGGGACCAGCCTTTTTTGTAGTTCAACAAGGAAGTTCCAGTCTCATAAACCGACCTCACTTCCCACAAAAAAAATTTTCATAGGAGATGGGTCAGAGGAACTGAATCCATTAGGCAACATACCGAGAGGATGCTTTAGACCATATCGATTAATTAGATGTCACCAAACACATTTGGCTGAAAGGGGAAGGGGTGGGATTCCAGGCAGGTTTGTAACCCAGGGGGTTTCAGCCACAGGGTATAAGCAACCCTGGGAACTTCAGAAGAATCGTAAAGGGCCCAGACATCGTAACAGCAGCAACAGATGCAGCAGCTGCTCTGACAGCTTTGCCACTTCGGGGTGAGCCTCCCTACCCCCAAGGGACAGGGACCCTGTCTAATCCCAACCTGTGCTGTCTCTCCCAACACTTAGTACAGTGCTGAACACCCAGGAAGTGCTTAATCATTTGTTAAGTGCTTACTATGTGCCAAGAACTGTACAAAGCACTGGAGTAGATATGAGCTAATCAGGTTGGACACAGTCCCTTTCCCACGCGGGGCTCACAGTCTTAATCCCCATTTTGTAGGTGAGGTAACTGAGGCATAGAGAAGTGAAGTCACTTGCCCAAGGTCACATCGTAGACGGTTGGGGGAGCTGGGATAAGAACCCAGGTCCTTCAGGCTCCCAGACCAAATAAATAAATCAAGAAATACTGTTACTAGTGCTATCGCTATTATGACTACTAACACCACTAGGACAGGAGCAGCTGAGAGGAGGATCTGCTCGTAAGGTTGTCCCAGCTCACTGCTCCCATTCAGCCTCTGCTAGGAGCAGAGCGAGGAATAGCCTTGCGAGAAGCAAAAACTTCAGGGAAGTGGGGTTGATGATAGCAGCAGCAGGAGCTGTTTCTCCTTTTGCTTCAGACCAATCCTTGGGTACCTGTGAATATTTCTCTCTCTCTGTGTAGACGTAGGTTTGAAGAAGGGCTTAGGAGGTGGATATTTTGGAGGTGGAGAGTGATACTTCGGGTACAACTTCTGAGGTGACGGAGATTAAGGAGCAATCGGCCTGGGCTTAGATCGATACTTGACACATAGTAAATGGTTAACAAATACCATTAAAAAAAAAATTGGATAACAAGGGCTCCCGCAGCGACCCTGGGAGTTTTAAACTTGTGAATCTCATTTTAAAACTCGGTAGAATCTACGATCAAGTTTGGGATCCCTGAGCAATCATATGAACCCAATTAGCTGTGGGAAAAGCATCACTATTACCCTATCATTGTCCAGGAAGGCGGAGGAGGCTGGAGGAAAGCCAGGGCACGCGAGTGACTAAACCTGAAGAGTCATTTAGCAAAGCTTTAGAGGGCAGTGCTGGGTGGGTAGTGAATGAGTTTATAGAAGGGAGGAAAAAATAACAAGATTTAACCAATCACATTGCAACGCATACCAAACTAATTCTGTTTTGACCCCCTGAAGCCCCACAGCTTAGCATTCACCATGCAATCAGTCCCCTCAGAACTATCAACGTGCGTTTCATTCCTCCTCATTACCCGGAATAGTCACAGTGCTTTAATTTGGAAAACCTACAGAGCACCGGGCTTCGTCTCTTAACACTGACCTCCCCTGGAAGAACTGTCTAGAAACAGCTCCCCCAAAGGTACTCTGTTCCTTTTCTGGATGTACAAGTTCTCTTACCCTGCCTGGGGCAAACCACAACTTCTAGGGCAGTTTTTCTCACTATTGATGATCCTGTTCCTAGTTTAAGATACCCATTCCCTCTGGGAGTCCCCATTATAATGCCATGTCAGTTCTCCCTGGAATTCCTTTTCTAATAATGATAATCATGGTATTTTTTAAGTGCTTACTTTGTGCCATTCACTGTGCTAAATCCTGGGATAGATACCAGGTATTTAATCCCCATTTTGCAGATGTGGAAACCAAGACACTAAGAAGTTCTGTGACTCTCCCCAGTTTATACAGCAGGTTTGTGGTGGATCTGGGAACAGTACACAAGTCTTGTGACTTTCAGGCCTGTGTCCTTTCCACTAGGCCACGCTGATTCTTGCTGCTCACTGATGCTTCCTTAACACAAGGGGAAGCAGCATGGCCTAGCTAAAAAAAAACATGGGACTGGGATGCAGGAGACTTTGCTTTCTAATCCTTATTCTGTCACTGGCTTGCTTTGTGACGTTGGGCAAATCGTGTGCTTGCCCTAGTGTTGGGCACTGAAGTAAAATTTTAATTAGTATCATAAGTAACTAACCTTCACCCAATCAGGACAGACCTATACATTAGGAGAAGCAGCGTGGCTCAGAGGAAAGAGCACGGGCTTTGGAGTCAGAGATCATGGGTTTGAATCCTGATTCTGCCACTTGTCAGCTGTGTGACTGTGGGCAAGTGACTTAACTTCTCTGTGCCTCAGTTATCTCATCTGTAAAATGGGGATTAAGACTGTAAGCCCCACGTGGGACAACCTGATTCCCCTATGTCTACCCCAGCGTTTAGAATAGTGCTCTGCACATAGTAAGCGCTTAACAAATACCAACATTATTATTATTATTGCTGAATACTTTTTTGGTTCCCCAGTGGCTTTCTTGTGGGCAAGGAACAGTCTACCAACTCTATTATATCCTACTTGCCCACATGCTTAATACAGGGCTCTCCACACAGTAAACACTCCATAAATACAAGTGATTGATTTCTTAGAAAATGGAAGAGTGTGAAAACCACCGAGAATCATGCTGTTTTTCTTATTTGCAACTAAATTTTAAGAAATGAATAAAATTCCTGCTAAGACCCAACTACTTCATTCTCTAGGTAAGTAAGGCTTCAAGGTAAAAATGTGAAGTTAATTACCTAAAAAATAGAGTCCTTCAGAATTATGTACTATTCATGTGAAACCTATTTACAAGATTCCCTGTAATCCAGTTCACAAAAAACCCCACAAAAGTCTGCAATAAATATCCAGCCAGTAGAGATAATCCATAACTGTATAATGATGCAAAGAGGGGTTTCGCTGTGATGTCTTCCTCCTGCACACATGGTTTAAATAATCAGTTCTCTGTATGTTCTTCACGTTGCATTCGGCTATCATTATAGGGGAAACTGGTGATGTGCAAACATTACGAGTATAAACTCAATTTCAACTACCAGTCCCCCCCCGCCCACATTCCCATACGGACACACATGTATGAAAGTATATACATATCCAAAATCCAGGCCTCTTATGAATAATTTCATAGCAAGAATGAGCTCTCAGCTTTTACAACTGTTAGACTATTCCTCTCATAACTTCATCAATTTCAGTCTTGAAGAGGGTTCACTGCTATATAAAGAGTCTCTTCCCTTCCAACTGAATAGCTATAGCTGTGTTTCCTCAGTAACTAGGCCTACACCTGGCAAGTCACTAGTTTGACACCAAGAGCTAGTGATAATTTATACAAACATACCCACTGGATGAAGAACAGTTTTAGTACTAACATTTTTTTTCTTAATGTTGAAACTTGCTGAGAAGAGATTAGCACAGTGTTCTGTTATCAAGACAAGCAGTGCTGCCTAGTGGATAGAGCTTGGGAGTGGGAGTCAGAAGGTCCTGGGTTCTAGCCCCAACTCCACCAGTCGTCTGCTGTGTGACCTTGGGCAAGTCACTTAACTTCTCTGTGCCTCAGTTCCCTCATCTGTAAAATGGGGACTGAGTCTGCGAGCCCCATGTCTGGCAGGGACTTTGTCCAACCTGATTAGCTTCTGTCTACCCCAGAGCTTAATATAGTTCCTGGTACATAGTAAGCGCTCAACAAAAACCATAAGAAAATAAAGAGAAGAAGAGAGGAGAGGGGAAGGGAAAAGAAAAGAAAGGAAAAGGCATGTTGTTCTGTACTTTCCTATGCACTTAAACATGCAAGTACTTAATAAATACCATGGATTCATTGAATGATTTTGAGCAAAAGCATCTTAAAGACAGAAAGACATGGTGGCAAAAGAGAAAACAATGCCAGGCACTGCGAACATCAAACCCATCAACACAACAAAGAACAACCTTGATGTGTCCACAAAATGGCCAGAACTCTGGGTCACTCTTTGGCCTTTTTGGCCAGATGTTCATTCACTTATTCATTCATTCAATCGTATTTATTGAGCACCTACTATGTGCAGAGCACTGTACTAAGTGTTTGGGAAAGTATGTCCTCAGAGGTGAATTTCACCTACGGTGACAGAACGTGGTATCTTCTTTAAGTACAAAGGACAACTAGATATACATAATTTTATGTGGATCTAGAATAAAAATAATTGATCATTATCAATGCTATTTATTGAGTGCTTACTGTGGGCAGAGGACTGTACTTCATAGTGTGTATATATATACATATATATACTTATAGATATGAGTTTGTAAAGATAAAAATGAATTCTCCTTATGAATATTCTCCTTATGAAATATGAATATTTGCAATTTTAAACCATATAAACGAGCATAAAATATCAAGGAGCATCACAGAATCATATAATAAAAAAAAGCAAGTTGTTTTCAGTAGAAACACAGCAGACACAGCTTCAAGATGGAGTTTTGGTAATTCTTTCAATGAGGATGATGGAAAATATGCAGTCCATAAAGTGAAGTGGGCTCTGCCTTGGGCATTTGAGAAGTGACAAGGACTCAGTTCCTGCCCTTAAGAAACTTACAATCTCTAGGATAATGCAAACACCTAGATAAATTTTAGCATTCTAAATGTTTTAAATCATCATTAAAATAACAAGAGAGGTTGTTGTTAGAGAAGCAGCGTGGCTTAGAAGAAAGAGCACGGGCTTGGGAGTCAGAAGTTGTGGGCTCTAATGCCGGCTCCGCCACTTGTCAGCTGTGTGACTTTTGACAAATGACTTAACTTCTCTGTGCCTCTGTAAAATGGGGATTAAGACTGTGAGCCCTATGTGGGACAACCTGGATTACCTTGTATACAGCCAAGTGCTGAGAATAATGCTTGGCACATAGTAAGCACTTAACAAATACCATCATTATTATTGATGCCAGAGCTTCCCAGAAGGGCCTCCTGGACCAGAGGAGGATTATTAAGCATTATTTTGTTTTTAGCAAGCTCGCTTTTTTTTTTAATCGCTTTTCAGTGGTCCCTGTGGTTGTCTCTTCCCTGTCCACTGACATGGCACAGCAGCATCGGGGACTCGAGTGGGTTGGAATGAGAGAAACGAAGAGTTCTCCCCCCTTCTACTTGGACTGGCCTTAGGGGCATGGAGGACCGGGCCACACAAGTTTCTCCCCTTGGCATCTAGAAGATGTTAAGTGCACTCCTTGCTTAGAGTAGGGGGAAAGAACCTCTCTCTGAGCCTTCTGAATTCACCCGCTGCCTTCAGCTTCCATAAAAGCAAAGCACAAGTTGTGCATTGCAGCTAGACTGTAAGCTCGTTGTGGGCAGGGAACTTGTCTACTGATTCTGTGGTTCTTTCCTGTTACAACCAAGCCCCCGGATTTCTGGGGTCAGGATTCAGGGCAGGCACATTGTAAAATGTCCAAGAAGCAGCTTGGTTTAGTGCTGTCTGTTTACTGTTGTACTGTACTCTTCCAAGTGCTTAGTACAGTGCTGTGCACACAGTAAGCACTCAATAAATACAATCAAATGAATGAACGAAAAAGCACGGGCTTGGGAGTCAGAGGTTGAGGGTTCTAATCCTGGCTCCGCCACTTATCAGCTTGGGGACCTTGGGGAAGTCACTTAACTTCTCCGTGTCTCAGCTGTCTCATCTCTAAAATGGGGATTAAGACTGTGAGCCCCACTTGGGACAACTGATTACCTTGAATCTTCCCCAGTGCTTAGAACAGTGCTTGGCACATAGTAAGCATTTAACAAATACCATCATTATTATAATCAATTAAATGCAAAAAGTCCCCAGTTCCACCTGCTCTATTTTCAGGACTTAAAGTCTAAGGACTATAGGTGGCTTTAAGAATATCCCAGAAAGCAGAAACATCCTTTTCTCACATCTGGAAGACAGTCCCATTTTTGATGCCTAGATACAATAAATGCTAGGCAAAGAACACGTCTACCTATGCTGTTGTATTGTATTCTCCCAAGAGCTTAGTAAAGGGCTATGAACACAGTAAGTGCTCAATAAATTCATTTGATTGCTTGATTGATTGAGAACAGAATTTGGGCCACAGTCACGCACTGTGAAGGGCTTCTCTGTTTTAGCGAAGGTATGCTGTGAAAAGGAAAGGTCGCTCCAGTCTATTCTTCACTCCACTGCCTGGCTCATCTTCCTGCAGAAACGATCTGGGCATGGCACTCCCCTTCTTAAACACCTCCAGTTTAAGAACAAACCAAAACTCCTCACTCTAGGCTTCAAGGCTCTCCGTCACCTTGCCCCTTCCTACCTCTCCTCCCTTCTCTCTTTCTACCGCCCACCCCGCACGCTCCGCTCCTCTGCCGCCCACCTCCTCACCATCCCTCGGCCTCGCCTATCGCGCCGTCGACCCCTGGGCCACATCCTCCCACGGTCCCGGAACGCCCTCTCTCCTCACCTCCGCCAAACTGATTCTCTTCCCCTCTTCAAAACCCTACTTAAAACTCACCTCCTCCGAGAGGCCTTCCCAGACTGAGCTCCCCTTCTCCCTCTACTCCCTCTACCGCCCCCCTTCACCTCTCCGCAGCTTAACCCTCTTTCCCCCCATTTCCCTCCGCTCCTCCCCCTCTCCCTTCCCATCCCCTCAGCACTGTACTCGTCTGCTCGACTGTATATATTTTCATTACCCTATTTATTTTGTTAATGAAATGTACATCGCCTCGATTCTATTTAGTTGCCATTGTTTTTACGAGATGTTCTTCCCCTCGACTCTATCTATTGCCATTGTTCTCGTCCGTCCGTCTCCCCCGATTAGACCGTAAGCCCGTCAAACGGCAGGGACTGTCTCTATCTTTTGCCGACTTGTTCATTCCAAGCGCTTAGTACAGTGCTCTGCACATAGTAAGCGCTCAATAAATACTATTGAATTCACTTTTGTCTTTTAGACAATAAGATGCCCAGATATCTTGACAAACTCAAAGTGGACAACAGAAGGCTTAAAAAAAGTAATGGTTTGTTTGAGCCACTCCAAAATGGGGAAGAAAAAAGTTTTTTTGGGAAAAAAAATCATGGTTTAAAAAAAAATCAGAACAAGATTAAAGTCCCTCCCCACAATGCCAATATTATTTCAGTGCAATCAAGTGCATCACTAATGTGAAAAATCTATCTTTATGAAATGCAGCAGAGCAGAGAAGAAAGCTGCCTTTGAATGATTACCCCAAAAGGTCTAATCAAAGGCATTCTCCAGTGTTATCAAACACAGATGTACAAACTGAGAGAGGGTTGGAGATGCTCTCAAAGAAATAGATTGGCAATGAGACTGAGATGGAAGCAAGTACTTTGAATTGAATTCAACTTCTCATAGCAGAAAATCCCACATGCATACCTGTGAGCATCTTCAAAGTCTACACCCACAAAATAATGCTCAGCACATGTTGGCCAGGGATGTACTTTTATCCCAAACCCAAGTCTTCTTAAGGCAGTATGGGACACCACAGCTTTCTGTGTCAACAGGAGATGGAAAAGAATCCTGACCTAACCGAAGAAACGTTCGGATATTAGGTGAAAGTCGAAAAGTGGCCAGCTGTACCGCCGCAACAGACTAGAGTACCTGATATTATCCAACTTTGACAGCTGTAAGTGTTCTGAGCATATTTTGGTCCACACTTAATGGGTGTTTACACACAAAGTAAAAGCAGCTCACGAGGTCTGTCTTTCATCATATGACATAATTTCATACCATATGACATGGTTGAAGCCCTTTCCTCATCTTTTTTTTTTTAAAGAAGAAACAAAATGTATTTCGCATTATAAGCCAAAGCCCTTTCACATACATCGCGTTATGAAAAACAAAATATCAGACAGATGACTTCTGCCTTCTTAATCATATCCTACATTACCTCCTACAATTCTTGTCTCTGGGAAAAAACTGTTAAATACAAATGAATAACTAATCTGCATTGGCTATCGGTTCTCCTGTTGAATGTATCGAATATGCTGCCCTACGAAGATATTTGCTATGATCCTCGGGGCTGGATTTTTCTTCTACGTTTATCTAGTAAGAAAAATTAACCGAAAAAAGAAAGAGCAACACGTCGTTTTCCATTCCCTTTCTGATCACTGCAAATCTATCCCTCGCTACGAGGCCAAGCCAGATAGGTTACATCTGACCATGAAAAATGCTTGGTGTAATTGACTGGAGAAATATCGCCGTTTCCCGTGTTCTCTTCCTGCCCTCTTTCACATATCCATTTGAAGATTCAGCTGGATGATGCATTTCACGTATTCCCCAAACGAACACTTTGGAGCAGCACATGAAGCGATGTAAAACAGCAAAGCTAAAGAGATTACCAATTTCTTCCTTATTTCCTGCAGATCATTTCCAGACTCTTTTTGCATCTTTCTGCCCCAAAGTGCAGGCGTCATTATTAACGATGGACAGAATACAAGGATATGCAGGAGAGGCCAGTTGTTCAGGAAATAGCTATCATTTGGTAAATGGTATAATAAACACTTTATGATCCTTGATGCAATGGGTAATGAGCCAATGCGAACATAAGTATATACAATATCAATGTTAAGATTGCTCCGTATAGCCGTATATGCATTCTTTCCCATTACATTCCTGTTCCCTTCTTATCAATTTGTTCCCGATTTCCTAGATTCAGCAAGACGCTCTGCTGTATCGACTAACATTTTATTATCCTTTGCCCTCTCCTACTTTAAAGCCGGTCCCCTTAAAATAGAAAACCGGAATGTCCTGACTCCTTTGCCCCTTCAGAAGCAGAACTCGTTTACGGGGTTTGAAGTGGGTTGGGGGGGTGGGGGAGGCGACTTCCCAATTTTTCTCCGGAAGGCCTGGTTGGAAACCATGCCTCGGTTTCAGTTGCTTAGGAACCCCTTGGCTGGGCAGTGGCCTACAGTCGGGGCATGAAAACTATGCCTTTGGGTGAATCATTTCAGGTCTTTTTTCCCTGCGGTAGAAATGACACACAGACCACCATGCTTTTTTCCTCCGATTTCCAGCTCTGCACCAACTGCAGGGACAAGGCAAATCTCAAAACTAAACACTCTGGGCATGTCACTCCCCTTCTTAAAAACCTCCACTGGTTGCCTATCAACCTCCGCTCCAAACAAAAACTCCTCACTCTAGGCTTCGAGGCTCTCCATCACCTCGCCCCTTCCTACCTCTCCTCCCTTCTCTCTTTCTACCGCCCACCCCGCACGCTCCGCTCCTCTGCCGCCCTCCTCCTCACCGTCCCTCGGTCTCGCCTATCCCGCCGTCGACCCCTGGGCCACGTCCTCCCGCGGTTGTGGAATGCCCTCCCTCCTCACCTCTGTCAATCTAATTCTCTTCCCCTCTTCAAATCCCTACTTAAAGCTCACCTCCTCCAAGAGGCCTTCCCAGACTGAGCTCCTCCCCTTTTCCCTCTGCTCTCTCTACCCCCTCCTTCACCTCTTTGCAGCTAAACCCTCTTGTCCCCCCTTCCCTCTCCTCCTCCTCCCTCCCGTCCCACCCCCTCAGCACCATACTCGTCCGCTCAACTGTATATATCTTCATCACCCTATTTATTTTGTTTAATGAGATGTACATCACCCTGATTCTATTTATTTGCCATTGTTTTAATGAGATGTTCTTCCCCTTGACTCTATTTATTGCCATTGTTCTTGTCTGCCCGTCTCCCCCGATTAGACTGTAAGTCCGTCAAAGGGCAGGGACTGTCTCTATCTGTTGCCGATCTGTCCATTCCAAGCGCTTAGTACAGTGCTCTGCACATAGTAAGCGCTCAATGAATACTACTGAATGAATGAATGAACAACAACGCAAACCCTGCTTACACCACGACAGGTTTGTAGTCCCAGATTAGTTCCTTCATTATTGTGGAGAAAAAGGATAGTCCTGCCCGATCCTAACACAAACCCACCACCCTATGGCTTTGAGAAGGAGTCACACAGAGATAAGTAAAGCTATTCACTATTAAAAGTCTAATAAGATTTTTCAAAAACATTGCATTTGGACACCTATTTAATTTTAACTCAACAGAACTGAGAACGATCATTCAGATATTACTCTATTTACCAGGACATATACTCAGTCAATAAGCAATCACATTTCCTGGTGCTTACTGTGTACAGAGCACTGTACTAAGTGGTTGGGAGAGTACAGTATTAACGATATAATAGACACATTCCCTGCCCACAGTGAGCTTACAGTCTAGAGGGGGAGATTGGAAATTCTCTTGATTGTGCTGAATTTGATCAAATAACTTCTCCTTCAGGTGATAAGCTCATCGGACATTTTAAGACGCCCTGATCTTTCCTTTAGATAATGGAGACTCTTTACAGCTAGTGCCAAACAAGAATGATGCTGTTGATTTCTACTTCCTTCTATTGGAATATATTTCCTTAAGGAATGTGTGCTAACAACAGGAACACAAGTTATCACTGCCAATCTATAGTTATTCTGTGAGTAGTGCTCTTTAGGCGTTGGTCCAAGGCCCTACCCAATTGATAGAAAAGTGCTCTAATTGAGAACAAAGCATGAGAACACATAGATAGAGAATGAGACACATAAAACAGAGAACACGGCCACTACATTGGCCGATTGCACTACCTGTGTGTGATGACCAGTATCCTGAAGGGTAGAATTAAAACATCAAAATGACCTTGAATGTTGGAAAATCTTTCTTAAAGTGAATGGAGTTCAGGGAGAAGTGGAGGAGTGCATTTGGGAGGAAAAACAAAGCACTACTAAGTGTAAAATGAGACAACTGTCAGTTATAAATAAGAATGGCAAATAAAAAATGGAGAGGTCATTTGGTGGCCTCCTAGACCGACCCTGAACCAATATACAATTCTCTTTCTCTTTACACTCAGTTGCTCTTTTGAAAAAGGGCCATGGAAAGGGAATTAATATCAAGGGAATCAAGTGTCACCTAGGAAAATGGGGACTTGGTTTCCCCACTGGTGACACCAAGAACATAGCTTTTTCTAGCTTTTCATTGCTTTTTCTGAAGCAGTGTGGCTTAGTGGAAAGAGCATGGGTTTGGGAGTCGTGGGTTCTAATCTCAACTCCGCCACATCAGCTGTGTGACTTTGGTTGAGTCACAACTTCTCTGTGCCTCAGTTACCTCATCTGTAAAATGGGGATTAAGACTGTGAGCCCCAAGTGGTACAACCTGATGAGCAGCATAGCTTAGTGGCAAGGGTCTGGGCTTGGGAGTCAGAGGACCTGGGTTCTAATCCCAGATCTGCCACTTGTCTGCTATGTAACCTTGGGCAAGTCACTTAATAATAATGTTGGTATTTGTTAAGCTCTTACTATGTGCAGAGCATTGTTCTAAGCACTGGGGTAGGTACAGGGTAATCAGGTTGTCCCGCGTGAGGCTCACAGTTAACCCCCATTTTACAGATGAGGTAACTGAGGCACAGAGAAGTGAAGTGACTTGCCCACAGTCACACAGCTGACAAGTGGCAGAGCCAGGATTTGAACCCATGACCTCTGACTCCCAAGCCTGGGCTCTTTCCACTGAGCCACGCTGCTTCTCAAATTTAACTTCTCTGGGGCCTCAGTCACCTCACCTGTAAAATGGGGATTAAAAGTGTGAGCCCCCCCCCACGACAACCTGATCACCTTGTATCTACCCCAGTGATTAGAACAGTGCTTGGGACATAGTAAGCACTTAACAAATACCACAATTAATATTATTATTGTAGCCACCCCAGGGCTTAGAACAGGGCTTGGCACATACTAAGTGCTTAACAAATACCATCATTATCCTAGATAAAACTGTTTGTATTTTATATACACCCACTACACACCCTCCGTTCCCTCCTGCTGTCCTCATACAGAAACTGACAGGCACGTACGTACACACACCCTTCCCTTTCTGTTCTTAATGATGTATATATATATATAGCTATGATTCTATTTATCTATTTTGATGCTATTGATGCCTGGCTACTTGTTTTGTTTTGTTTTCTGTCTCCCCCTTCTAGACTGTGAGCCCTTTGTTGGGTAGGGATTGTCTCTGTTGCCGAATTGTACTTTCCAAGCGCTTAGTACAGTGCTCTGCACACTGTTACGACTGAACAAATGAATGAATGTTGGTCCCATAAACCCCTCCACCCCACCTCAATACAACCCCCTCCCTTCTTTTCCTGTGGGCCCCAGCTAAACAGGGGAGAGAAAACTCTTCCAGGAATAGAAGGAGGGAGGGATTTCAAAGGCCGATAAGAGAATGACACTAGACAGAGGAGAAACCGATAACATAAACAATAGGTATGGGAGAAAACGTGATAAAAAGTCTGCATTCCTTTTCTACTATCAGGTACAAAAGTTGAGAGAACTGAAGAACCTTATTTGTTGAGCTAGGAAGGACCGAGCCAGAGATCAATCTTAAATTAGGAGCCCCCAGACAGCTAGAACCCAGCTCTCAAACTAAATAGGTGGGAACCACCTCCAGGCACATTGATTTTTGCAATGAAAAAACAATTCTCCCTAAATCTGGCCCCGCGGAGAAAGAATCTGTGGGAAGCAAGAAACTAAAGAAATGCAGTTGTTGAAAAAGTGAGCAGGACACAGAAATGCATAAACAGAAGATTAGAAAGTGGGAACCACAACTTCTTTTACTGTTTTGAGACCACATTAGGCAATACCTTGCAGAGTGCTGAGCTCCACAGCTTGAGGGAAGTGGAGAAATTGGAGAGCATCCATTTAAAAGCAGCAAAAATGATCAAAGGAACGAGAAAATAGACGCCTGAGAAAAGGTTAAACAAACTGAGATGATTTAGTCTGCAGAAGAGTGGGATAAGGGGAGACAACAGTTTATAAACATGTAAATAGTTGTACAATTGCACAATTTGTTTCCAGTTCTTTGGGAAACTCCTCCAATTCAACAATCTGAGTCATCCAAGAGTTATTCCAGAGAAGCAGCGTGACTCAGTGGAAAGAGCACGGGCTTGGGAGACAGAGGTTATGGGTTCGAATCCCCGCTCTGCCACCTGTCGGCTGTGTGACTGTGGGCAAGTCACTTTACTTCTCTATGCCTCAGTTCCCTCATCTGTAAAATGGGGATGAGGACTGTGAGCCTCATGTGGGACAACCTGATTATCCTGAACCTACCCCAGCGCTTAGAAGAGTGCTCTGCACATAATAATGTTGGTATTTGTTAAGCGCTTACTATGTGCAGAGCACTGTTCTAAGTGCTGGGGGAGATACAGGGTAGTCAAGTTGTCCCACATGAGGCTCATAGTCTTCATCCCCATTTTACAGATGAGGGTACTGAGGCCCAGAGAAGTAAAGTGATTTGCCCACAGTCACACAGCTGACAAGTGGCAGAGCCAAGATTCGAACCCATCGCCTCTGACTCCCAAGCCCGGGCTTTTTCCACTGAGCCACGCTGCTTCTCTAATAAGTGCTTAACAAATACCAACATCATTATTATTATTCTAACGTGTGAAGACTTCAGTCAACTGTTTTTGTTGAGTGCTTACTGTGTGCAGAGCACCATACTAAGCGCTTGGGAAAGTGCAATATAACAAACAGACAAATTCCCTGCCCACAAGGAGCTCTCAGTCTAGAGGGGGAGAGAGACATTAATGAAAATAAATACGTGACAGCGATGGACACTGGTGCTGCGCCGGGATGAATAAAGGGAGAGACTTCCCCAGTGAGGAGAGGAGTGTGAGAGAAGGTGTGCATGTGAACTGTCCAAGACTTGGTATTTTTCACTTTCAGGAGTAGAGATGCAGAGTGTGAAAGACTGCTAAAGCTCACCTCCTCCAAGAGGCCTTCCCAGACTGAGCTCCCCCTTTTCCCTCTGCTCCCTCTACCCCCCCCCCCCCTTCACCTCTCCGCAGCTAAACCCTCTTTTCCCCCCTTTCCCTCTGCTCCTCCTCCTCTCCCTTCCCCTCCCCTCAGCACTGTACTCGTCCGCTCAACTGTATATAATAATAATAATAATAATGTTGGTATTTGTTAAGCGCTTACTATGTGCAGGGCACTGTTCTAAGCGCTGGGGTAGACACAGGGGAATCAGGTTGTCCCATGTGGGGCTCACAGTCTTAATCCCCATTTTACAGATGAGGTCACTGAGACACAGAGAAGTTAAGTGACTTGTCCACAGTCACACAGCTGACAAGTGGCAGAGCTGGGATTCGAACTCATGAGCCCTGACTCCAAAGCCCGTGCTCTTTCCACTGTGCCACGCTGCTTCTCAATATCTTCGTCACCCTATTTATTTTGTTTAATGAGATGTACATCACCCTCATTCTATTTGCCATTGTTTTAATGAGATGTTCTTCCCCTTGACTCTATTTATTGCCATTGTTCTCGTTTGCCTGTCTCCCCCGATTAGACTGTAAACCCATCAAAGGGCAGGGACTGTCTCGATCTGTTACCGATTTGTCCATTCCAAGCGCTTAGTACAGTGCTCTGCACATAGTATGCGCTCAATAAATACTAATGAATGAATGAAAGACTGGTGAGAAGCAGTGAGGCTCAATGGCTAGAGCAAGGCCTTGGCAGTCAAAGGCCGTGGGTTCTAATCCCGACTCTTCCACTTGTCTGCTGTGACCTTGGGCAAGCCATTTCTCTGTGCCTCAGTTACCTCACCTAAAAAATGGGGACTAAGACTGTGAGCCTCACGTGGGACAATCTGATCACCTTGTCTCTACCCCAGCCCTTAGAACAGTACTCGGCACATAATAATAATAATGGTATTTGTTAAGCACTTACTATGTGCCAAGCACTGTTCTAAGCACTGGAGTAGATAGAAGGTAATTAGGTTGTCCCGTGTGGGGCTCACACTGTTAATCCCCATTTTACAGATGAGGTAACTGAGGCACAGAGAAGTCAAGTGACTTGCCCAAAGTCACACAGCTGATAAGTGGCAGAGTAAGCGCTTAACAAATACCATAATTACTAAGTGCTTAGTGCAGTGCTCTGATGAATGAATGGCAAGTAGAGTCCTTCAGGAGTTGTTAATTAGGTGCTAAGGCCAGAAGCCATTAAGCCCCTCTGGAAACGGAACCCCTGAAACCACGAGTGAGAAGTATCTAGGTGTAAATGTGAAGTGTACATTCAATCAATCAATCATATTTATTGAGCACAGACTGTGTGCAAAACATTGTCCTAAGTGCTTGGGAGAGGAAATTGTAACAAAGTTGATAGACACTGCCCTCGAGCAGCTTTCAGTCTAGGGGGGGAGACAACATTGCCTAGTGGATACAGCATGAATCTGGGAGTCAGAAGGACCTGGGTTCTAATCCTGCCTGCTTTCTTTCTTTCTTTCTTTCTTTCTTTCTTTCTTTCTTTCTTTCTTTCTTTCTTTCTTTCTTTCTTTCTTTCCTTCCTTCCTTCCTTCCTTCCTTCCTTCCTTCCTTCCTTCCTTCCTTCCTTCCTTCCTTCCTTCCTTCCTTCCTTCCTTCCTTCCTTCCTTCCTTCCTTCCTTCCTTCCTTCTTTATTGAGCACTTACTGTATGCAGAGCATTGTACTAAGCATTTGGAAAGTACAATTCGGCAACAGATAGAGACAATCCCTACCCAACAAAAGGCTCACAGTCTAGAAGAGCTCACCTCCTCCAAGAGGCCTTCCCAGACTGAGCTACCTCTTTTCCCTCTGCTCCCTCTGCTCCCTCTCTGCTTCCCCTCCGCCCTCTGCTCCCTCCTCCTTCCCCCCTTTACCTCCCCTCAGCTAAGTCCCCTTTCCCTCTGCTCCTCCCCCTCTCCCTTCCCCTCCCCTCAGCACTGTGCTCATTTGGATATATTTTTATTACCCTATTTATTTTGTTAATGAGGTGGACATCCCCTTGATTCTATTTATCATGATTACGTTGTCTTGTTTTTGTCTGTCTCCCCTGATTAGACTGTGAGCCCATCATTGGGCAGGGATTGTTTCTATCTGTTGCAGAATTGTACATTCCAAGCGCTTAGTACAATGCTCTGCAGATAGTAAGTGCTCAATAAATACTATTGAATGAATGAATGAAGGGGGAGACAGACAACAAAACGAAACAAGTAGACATCAATAGCATCAAAATAGATAAATAGAATAATAGATACATACACATTAATAAAATAGAGTAATAAATATGTACACATATACACAAGTGCTGTGGGGCAGGGAGTGGGGTAGAGCAGAGGGAGGGAGTAGGGGCAATGGGGAGGGGAGGAGGGGCAGAGGGAAAGGGAGGCTCAGTCTGGGAAGGCATCCTGGAGGAGGTGAGCTCTCAGTAGGGCTTTGAAGGGGGGAAGAGAGTTAGTTTGGCGGATGTGAGGAGGAAGGGCATTCCAGGCCAAATGTAGGACGTGGGCCAGGGGTCCACAGTGGGACAGGTGAGAACGAGGCACAGTGAGGAGGGGAGCAGCAGAGGAGCGGAGCGTGCGCGGTGGGCAGTAGAAAGAGAGAAGAGAGGAGAGGCAGGAGAGGGCAAGGGAATTGACAGCTTTAAAGCCAAGAGGGAGGAGTTTTTTTCTTCATACTTAGGTTGATAGGCAACCACTGGAGATTTTTGAGGAGGGGGGTGAATGCCCAGAGCATTTCTTTAGAAATAAATTTTATTCATATTAATGTCTCTCTCCTCCTCTAGACTGTAAACTCATTATAGGCAGGGAACAAGGTGCTAATTCTGTAATATTGTACTCTCCCAAGCACTTAGTACAGTGCTCTGCACATATTAAGTGCTCAGGAATCATAATAATAAGGATGGCATTTGTTAAGCACTGACTATGTGCCGAGCACTGCTCTAAGCACTGCTGTAGATACAGGGTAATCAGGTTGTCCCACGTGGGACTCACAGTCTTAATCTTCATTTTACAGATGAGGTAACTGAGGCACAGAGAATTGGAGTGACTTGCCCAAGTCACAGCAGACAAATGGCAGAGATGGGATTAGAACCCAGGTCCTTCTGTCTCCCAGGCCAGTGCTCTATCCACTACGCCATGCTGCTCCTCTTGGACAAGTCAGTTCACTTCCCTGGGCCTCAGTTTCCTCATCTCTAAAATGGGGATTAAGGCTGGGAGCCCCATGTGGGACAGGGACTGTGTCCAACATGATTATCTAGAACAGTGTTTGGTACATAGTAAGCGCTTAACTAATACCATCATCATCATCTACCCCAGCACTTAGAACAGTGCCTGACAATAATAACAATTAGAATAATAATAATAATGCTGGTATTTGTTAAGCACTGGGGTAGATACAAGGTAATTAGCTTGTCCCACATGTGGCTCACAGTCTTAATCCTCATTTTACAGATGAAGTCACTAAGGCACAGAGAAGTTTAGTGACTTGCCCAAAGTCACACAGCTGACAAGTGGCGGAGCCGGGATTAGAACCCACGATCTCTGACCCCCAAACCTGGGCTCTTTCCGCTAAGCCACGCAAGCCCCACTTAACAAATACCACTATTATTATCATTACTACTAATTATAATAAAAAATAAATTACAGCTACAGTACATTACATTACAGTACATAAATGCTGTGGAGCTGAGGATGGGGTGAATAAAAAGGGTACAAATTCAAGTGCAAGGGTGATGCATTCATTCATTCAATCATATTTATTGAGTGCTTACTGTGTGCAGAGCACTGTACTAGGGAGAGGGAGTACAGAAAAGGAGGACTTAGATGGGGAAGGCCTCTTGGAGATGCGGGTTTAATAAGGAGTTTAATAAGGTGAGGAGAGTGATGGTCTGTCAGATACGAAGGGGGAGGGAGTTCTAGGCCCGAGGAAGGATGTGGGTGAGGGATTGGTGGAGAGGTGGATGAGATGGGGGGGACAGTGAGTAGGTTTGTGGTATCTTTATTACCCTATTTATTTTGTTTAATGACTCTATTTAGTTGCCATTGTTTTTATGAGATGTTCTTCCCCTTGACTCTATTTATCGACATTGTTCTCGTCTGCCAGTCTCCCCCGATTAGACTGTAAGCCCGTCAAAGGGCAGGGACTGTCTCCTTCTGTTGCCGACTTGTACATTCCAAGCGCTGAGTCCAGTGCTCTGCACGTAGTAAGCGCTCAATAAATACTACTGAATGAATGAATGAATAAAGGAATGAAGTGAACACGCTGGGTTGTAGTAGGAAGTCAGCAGGTACGATAGGAGAGTGACAGGTGATTGAGCGCTTTGAAGTCAGTGGTAGAGAGGTTCTGAATGATGCAGAGGTGGATGCGTAGCCACTGGAGCTTCTTGCACAGTGGGGAAACATGGCCTGAATAAGGCCATATGGTCACAATTTCCAAGACAGTTTCCTAATCTCTTCAACTGGGAAATGTCTTCCAGTCTTCATATGGAATATGCAAGACTCTATTACTTCATTTTAGTAATGGGGAATGTCAGACCCAAAGAAATTTAGGCAATTTTTTCAAGGTTACAATAATAATAATAATGTTGGTATATGTAAGGCGCTTACTATGTGCAGAGCACTGTTCTAAGCGCTGGGGGAGATAGAGGGTAATCAGGTTGTCCCACGTGAGGCTTTACCCCATTTTACAGATGAGGTAACTGAGGCACAGAGAAGTTCAGGGAGTTGCCCAAAGTCACACAGCTGACAAGTGGCAGAGCTGGGATTCGAACTCATGACCTCTGACTCCCAAGCCCGTGCTCTTTCCACTGAGCCACGCTGCTTCTCTAACAAAATCAAACACATATAATGCCTCTATCCCACCATCCCACAGAAAACCCTAGGTTGGGCAGAATATGCGCTTGAAGAATTATGGGTGTCTCCACAAGAAATGAAGGTGATACGTATCAAGCCACAACAGAAAGCGACAGGTTCTCTGAAGATAGATGGGTTTTAAAATAAATCACGTCAACACCTCCAACGCTTAGAGAGTGATGAACCCAAATATGTCCACAAATCCATTCAAGATCAGACTACTTATAAGCTAACTCTGAAACACATAGCATTTCTAAAAAGCAATAGTAGCTTGTAAAGATAAACTTTTTTTCAAGATTACTCAATGAAACCTTCAGTTGCTAAGCGGTGAGAGACTTTGTGAGAAAGCTCAAGGAGCCAAACGCAGTAAAGGTTTTGTTATCCTACCTGCTCGAGGACTGGGGAATGCAGATAAGTCAAAAATACTGCTTACTTAAGAGTCACAGCTACCCAGGAGAGGCCTTTAGATAATGATGTACAGGGTTCAAAAAATTCCACTACCCCTAGGAAAGTCACTGAGGGATCAATAATATATTGAACTCTGGACAGCACAGCAAATACTTAACATTCAGAAATTTAAGGCCATAGGACAACAAAAGTTCAGACAATGCTGCATCCCAGCTTGACATAGTGAATTAATAATCACGGTAACTGCGGTATTTGTTAAGCGCTTAGTATATACCAGGCACCGTACTAAATGCATGGCTCAGTGCAAAGAGCCCAGGCTTGGGAGTCAGAGGTCATGGGTTAGAATCCCGGCTCTGCCACTTGTCAGCTGTGTGACTGTGGGCAAGTCACTTCACTTCTCTGGGCTTCAGCTACCTCTTCTGTAAAATGGGGATTAACTGTGAGCTTCACGTGGGACAACCTGATCACCCTGTATCTACTCCAGTGCTTAGAACAGTGCTCTGCACATAGTAAGCGCTTAACAAATACCAATATTATTATTATTAATCGCTGGGGTGAATACAAGTAAATTGGGATGGACACGGTTTCTGTCCCACGTGGGACTCACAGTCTCAATCCCCATTTTACAGATGAGGTCACTGAGGCCCAGAGAAGTGAAGAGACCTGCCCAAGGTCACACAGGAGATAAGTGGCAGAGCTGGGATTAGAACCCGTGACCTGCTGACTCCCAGGCCAGTGCTCTGTCTACTATGTGAATTGTCATCAAGAAGGGAGTGGCTCTCTGAGTAAAAGCTTCATATGAAAAGAGAGGCAAGGATGAAAAAGAGAAGACAGCACCAGGCAATGTACACTATCAAACACAATAACACAACAAGAGGTAACTTCTTTGTGTGCCCATTGTGGCTGGGACAGTGGATTCCACACTGGCCTTTTCACAGATGAACTACACCATCCGCGGTGTCTTTGAAAATGTATATATGAAAATATATATATATGTTCAGAAAGATGTTTGTGGAACAGATTAGGAAATAATAATAATATTGGTATTTGTTAAGCGCTTACTATGTGCAGAGCACTGTTCTAAGCGCTGGGGTGATCAGGTTGTCCCACGTGAAGCTCACAGTTAATCCCCATTTTACAGATGAAGTAACTGAGGCCCAGAGAAGTGAAGTGACGTGCCCGCAGTCACACAGCTGACAAGTGGCAGAGCCGGCATTCGAACCCATGACCTCTGACTCCCAAGACCGGGCTCTTTGCCCTGAGCCACGCTGCTTCTCTAAAAGACCACCGATAAAGCCATAGTTGGTGGGAGAGTGCTATGTGCTAATCACATTAGCAAAAGAGCAAACCCTGCGAGATTCTGGGGAGAGTTTCTGCTGAAGGAATTGACAACATCAGAGATACTGATCAGAGACTAATCTGAAGCAATTTACTAATGAGATTATCAAAGAGATTATGCAAATACCCAAGGGGGCCTGCAAACAATGTGGGAGGGTTCTGTATACTTCTCTCCATGGAATTAACTGGTCAAAGATTCACCTCTATGAGTGACATCAAAAGCGCAGACTAATAGATCTTTCCGCTTGGGAAGTGGTGAGAAACCTAGCTTTTCCTGTATTTAATTTTCACTAAGGTATCTTGATATTTCGCTGTTTTTGAAATGGATTTTATCCGCTTCCCATTATAAAAATAGATCAGAAGCATTTTGGAATAATTTTCTCATAGCATAAATGTGATTCTGGTAATATTAGAAATGTCTTATTGTTTATTAAGGAATATTGCTTATTATGGGATATAACGTGTTTAGAGAACTGCACACTGACACAGATTTAAAATGCATTATCGTTGGTATTGGAAGGAATCTTTATTTCTCTTCTTTCTCTTTTGCCTTGGCAGCAACAATAACCTTCTGTAGTGATACAAAGCAGGGTTTAAATGATAATGAAACTTAATTCAGATTCCTTTGGTTCCCATGCCAACTGAAAGTGGATTTACAATAGCTAAGGTGACCATATGCTCCAGTTTGATCCAGAAAATCCTGGAGATTTACAAGGTCCTGACTCCCTCTTTTAGGAAACGGTCCTCATCCCTTCTTGTACTGAGTACCTGAAGGTGAAGTTTACGCCTCAAAGGGGCTTAGAGTGAATGTCCAAGCAAACTCTGTGCCTAGAGCATGGGCCTGGCAGTCAGAAGGACCTGGGTTCATTCATTCAATCGTATTTATTGAGTGCTCATTGTGTGCGGAGCACTGTACTGAGCACTGGGAAAGTACAATTCAGCAATAGAGACAATCCCTGCCCACCAGGCTTACAGTCTAGAAGAGGGGAGAGAGACATCAAATCAAGTAAACAAGGCATCAATATAAATAGAATTACAGATATATACATATGTACATAAGTGCAGTGGGGCTGAGGGGAAGGGCAATGGGAGCGAGTCGAGGTGACTCGGGAAGGAGGGGGAGCTGAGGAAAAGGGGGTTTAGTCTGGGAAGGCTTCTTGGTGGAGGTGAGCCTTCAGTAGGGCTTTAAAGGGGGGAAGAGTGATTGTTTGGCAGATTTGAGGAGAGAGGACGTTCCAGGCCAGAGGCAGGACGTGGGCCAGGGGTCGACGGCCGGACAGGCGAGAACAAGGCTCAGTGAGGAGGTTAGCGGCAGAGGATCCGAGTGTGTGGGCTGGGATGGAGAGGGAGAGAAAGGAGGTGAGGTAAAACGGACCAAGGTGATGGAGAGCTTTGAAGCCAATAATGAGGAGTTGATCTCCTCGCTAGGAGAATTAGAAAATTCTAGGAGAATTAGATCTGGATTCTAAGTCCGGCTCCGACACTTAACTGCTGGATAACCTTGGGCCAGTCACTTCACTTCTCTGTGCCTCAGTTACCTCACCTGTAAAATGGGGATTAAGACAGGGAACCCTATTGAGACATTGGCTCTATTCAACCTGATTACCTTGTATCTCCCCCAGCATTTAGAACAGTGCCTGGCACATAGTAAGTGTTTAACAAATACAATAATAATAATAATAACTAATCCCTCATTCTCCCACTCCCTCTTCCTTCTGCATTGCCTATGTTCTTGGATCTGTACTCTTTAAGCACTTGATATTCACCCTACCATCAGCCCCACAGCAGTTACGTACATATCTGTAATTTATTCTTTCTCCCTTGCTCGACTTTGAGCTTCTTGTGGGCAAGGAACATGTCTGCCAGCTCTATTACATTGCATTCTCCCAAGCGCCTAGTACAGTGCTCTGCACCGAGTAAGCACTTAATAAATACCATTGATTGGCTGATGCTATGAAATATTTTTACGCTTGTCACCCCAGATAGTGTGTAAATTATTTGTGAACAAGGAACGTGTCATTTTGTTATCCTGGAGTTTCCGATTGCCTGGTTCACTACACCCCACCAATTGGGTGGTCAATAAATGCTACGATTACCACTACTACTACTAATGATAGTAATGATGGCATTTGTTAAGCACTTACTATGTGCAAAGCACTGTTCTAAGTGCAGGAGAGGATACAAGGTGATCAGGTTGTCCCACGTGGGGCTCACAGTCTTAATCCCCATTTTACAGATGAGGTAACTGAGGCACAGAGAAGTTAAGTGACTTGCCCAAAGTCACAAAGCTGACAAGCGGCTGAGCTGGGATTTGAACCCAAGACCTCTGACTCCCAAGCCCACGCTCTTTCTACTGAGCCACGCTGCTTCTCTACTTCTTAAGGACCCTAGGACATCAGGAAAGCCAGATTCCCTAGAAGCACCTTCCCCTGCCAAACATAACAGAATTTCCTGCTGACTCCTTCCTTCAAATTATTTACATTTCCTCATTCATTTTCACAATTTTCTTGAGAGGTAGGCAACAAATACCACTTATCTCCATCTTACAGATGGGGAAATTGAGTCAAAGCTAACCACCTTCAAAGTCATATCATACAGTGGTGAGGAGTGTGTTAGGACCCAAATTCCCAAATTTTAATCTGGGCAATATGAATTAGATGATACCATAGACATAATTGAAATGCCTGCCTTGTTTGCTGAAAAATGAATCAAATATCACAACCACTGTCAAGTCTGGAATTCAAATAAACTTTCTTAATAGGCTATGCAGCTGCATCCCCAAATCTAAGGTTAACAATTTCACCTGAAATTGACACCATGTCACCAACAAATACAAATGATTGAGAACAAAAGACAAATTAAGATTGACAAAAAATATTTAACATTTTCAGTTACCCAAACTGGATAAATAGTAATCATTTTGATGAAAACAGATGTTGACAAGATAGAGGTTCTATATATTTTTCCACCTCTTTCTTCTTGATCTGAAATTGTATCTTGTGATGAGAGGGAGGAGCGGTGAAGAGGGCACTCATAGCTGCAATTGTTCTTCAGAAGTTTATAAAGTCCCCCCAGACCAAAAAAAATATAAATTTGAGGTCCCATCCCCCTCCATTAAAACAAAACCCTCTCCAACTATAGTTGGATCTTCTAGAGTACTGGATTGTCTAGAGAAAATATATACTAATTGTTCCCTCAGATGCATCAATCTGGTTTGTTTATAAAAAGAAAAGCAAACTCTTATGTATTCCAAATGTATTCCTGTTAACTGATATTTAGGGCACAGGCTGGGCTGGGGGGGACCATTTCCAAACCAGAGGATGGCATTTAGAGGGAGCATCCTTAGAAACCCCTCACCGCCCCCGCAAGCTCAGGGTCAGAAATGGGACATGCTTCCTGTATCGCTAAATGCTTTAGCAGATGCCTAAGGAGGATTTTTAATAATCGTAAAAAGGGGAAAGACATTGGCTGTGGCCCACTCTAACCTGGGCCTGACCTGATTTTCGTTGTGGCATAATCTGAGGACTAAAAATTTCTGCAGGATGAAAAACAAATTTTGGCTCATGCTACACAAACATTTTCCCCTTCGGGAAATTTGAGTGTGCTCCCTTCAAAAACAGTCTACAGGGTGTGAATCTGTAATTAAAAGGCATTTTTGGAAGTATGTACTAAAAATACCTTCCAAAAAGTGATTTAGGAGAGAACAAGTGATATCCTCTACCAGAAGCAACATGCTTATCAAGGATCCGTTCTTTGACTGAATCATAATCAACAGAGAAATACAGCTCAAGGGATAGTTACTATTTCTGGTTATAATTAGTGTCAGGGACATCAATGCTCACCATATTTCCTTTTTCACAACATGCCACTTGTTTTTTTCCACTCTCCTATCCAATTCCATCATCTTCGGCTTTAATTTTCCTTTGAATTCAGCATGAGGCTACACTGCATTTGCTATTATACATGTCAGTACTATTATTTAACATAAATAAATGAAAACCTATAAAACTTTTGAACTTTTTTTAGTTTATCGTTAAGTGTCATCCTTTACGTTGAAGCGGAGGACTAAAATAAATTGCTAACGGGAATCAGCAATCTCGTAAAGGCTGCAGGGTTGTTCAACAGTAAAGAAGAATGGATTGAATTGAAATGCATCTTTATATATGCAAATAGATCCTTTTACAAGAGAAAATTCAATCATTCTCTAATCAGTGTTCCTTAGGGGATCTACAATTTCTAGAATGAATATAAATTTTAATAAAGAATGCCTGCTATTTTGCCCTCAACTTTATCAATATATCTGTGTTGGGTCAATTAGAAATTACTTAAAAGATATTCCCTTTCCCTAAATTGCCCCTGTAACTTTCTGAGAATAGAAAAATCACCCATAATAATAATAATGATAATAATGAAAATTGTGGTGGTTGTTACAGGCTTACTATGTTTCACACAATGTACTAAGCGCAGGGGTAGATACAAGATAATTAGGTTGGACACCATCGCTTTGCCACATGAGGATCACTGTCTAGCAGGGAGGGAGAACAGGCAATAATAATTGTATTTTTTAAGTACTTACTATGTGCCAGACACTATACCAAGTGCTGGGGTGGATACAAGCTATTTGGGTTGGACACAGTTCCAGTCCTACATGGGGCTCACAGTCTCAATCTCCATTTTGTAGATGAGCTGAGGCCCAGAGAAGTAAAGTGACTTGACCAAGGCCACACAGCAGACAGATGGCAAATCTGGCATTAGACCCTATGACCTTCTGATTCCCAGGCCCATGCTCTATCCACTATATCTTGCTGCTTAATCCTTATTTTACAGATAAGGAAACTGAGGCACTGAGAGGTTCAGATCTGTCCTTTCCTCTCCATCCAAACCGTTACCACTTTAGTGCAATCACTCATCCTCTCCCGACTGGATTACTGCATCAGTCTTCTTTCTGACCTCCCAATCTTCTGCCTCTCTCCATTTCAGTCCATACTTCACTGTTGCCCGGAATAGTTTTCTACAGAAATGTTCGGGGCATGTCACCCCCTCCTCAAAAGTCTCCAGTGATTGCCTATCAACCTCCGTATCAAGCAAAAACTCTGCAATGTGGGCTTCAAAGCTCTCCATCATCTTGCCCTTTCTTACACCTCCCTTCTCTCCTTCTACATCCCAGCCTGCACACTCCACTTCTCTCGTGCTAACCTTCACATTGTGCCTCGATCTCCCCTGTCCCGCCGTCGACCCCTGGCCCACGTCCTACCTCTGGCCTGGAACGTCTTCCTTTCTCAAATCAGCTAAACAACCACACTTCCCCCCTTCAAAGCCCTACTGAAGGCTCACCTCCTCCAAGAGGCCTTCCCAGACTAAGCCCCCTTTTCCTCAGCTTCCCCTCCCTTCCACGTCACCTCGACTATCTCTCTTTGCTCTTCCCCCCTTCACCCGCCCCACAGCACTTATGGATATTTGGATATATCTATAATTCTATTTTATATTCGTGACTGTTTACTTGTTTTGATGTCTGTCTCCCCTCCTCTAGACTGTAAGCCCACTGTGGGCAGGGTTCGCCTCTATTGCTGAATTGTACTTTCCAAGCGCTTAGTACAGTGCTCTGCACACAGTCAGCGCTCAAGAAATACGATTGAATGAATGAATGAAATGACCTACCCAAGGTGACATAGCAAGCTAGTGACAGAGTCAGAATTAGAACCCAGGTCACAGGCCGGGGCTCTTTCCACTAGGCCACACTTCTTCCTGTCCATGCAGGGAAGAGCGGAGTGGATGCCAAGGCCCAAAACATTCGAGCGCTTACTACGTGCAGAGCACTGTACTAAGCGCTTGGAATGTACAATTCGGCAACAGCTCAGTGGCTGAGTGGAAGGGATTCCAAGTGGGCTTCTCTCTTATTGTTCTTGTTATTATCAATTCATCGGTTTTCCTTTATTTTTTTTTTTTTGGTATTTCCCTACTTGTGTGTTAGTCCTTTACCCCTCTCTCATTTTAGATTGTGAAGATTTCGTTGGCGAGGGGGCATGTCTGAGTCATCATCCCTGTGCCTTTCCCCAGCACATACTACAGTACTTTGTACCAAATAAAGGTTCAACAACTTCATTAAATAATAAAAATGAATAGGAAGCTTTCTCACATTGATCAAACTGATTAAAAATTAGTTTCACACCTGTTAGGTGACTGACTACACACCAAGTTTCTTTAAAAAAAAAGTGTCACTTCAAGTTGTTTTCTTGCTTTAAAAAAAAATGAGCAGGGTTATTCGTGTGTGCCTATTAGAAAATTAGCAAAGAAGCAACTCAGCAAGAAGTTGTAAATCACTATTTTTGCCAGAGTATACAAGGGAAAAAATATCACAATCAGCACCTGAGAACAGGACCCCATCAGTCCATCAGTTGTATTTACTGAGCACTTACTGTGTGCAGAGCACTGTATTAAGCATTTGGGAGAGTACAACATAGCAGAGTTTGTCAAATTATTCCCTCCACTAGGTTAGGAAGGCAAAGAGGTTCTCACATGCTTCTTATTTCCAGCAGTATTGCATGTGGGATGATCCCCAGTGTGAACTTCTTCAGTTAATGATCTATCCAAGTTTCCCAAATTCAGTCAGTCTCATTTGTTGAGCGCTTATTGCAGAGAAGCAGCGTGGCTCAGTGGAAGGAGCCCGGGCTTGGGAGTCAGAGGTCATGGGTTTGAATCCCGACTCTGCTCCTTGTCAGCTGTGTGACTGTGGGCAAGTTACTTCACTTCTCTGTGCCTCAGTTCCCTCATCTGTAAAATGGGGGTGAAGACTGTGAGACTCACGTGGGACTACCTCATTCCCCTGTATCTACCCCAGTGCTTAGAACAGTGCTCTGCACGTAGTAAGTGCTTAACAAATACCAACATTATTATTATTATTATTATTGTTTGCAGAGCACTGCATTAAACGCTTGGGAGAGTACCACACAACAATATAATAATAATTTTGGTATTTGTTAAGCGCTTACTATGTGCCAAGCACTGTTCTAAGCGCTGGGGTAGACACAGGGGAATCAGGTTGTCCCACGTGGGGCTCACGGTCTTAATCCCCATTTTACAGATGAGGTAACTGAGGCACAGAGAAGTGAAGTGATTTGCCCACAGTCACACAGCTGACAAGTGGCAGAGCCGGGATTCAAACCCATGACCTCTGACTCTCAAGCCCGGACTCTTTCCACTGAGCCACGCTGCTTCTCTACCTTCCCACAATGAGCTTACTGTCTAGATCTCTAAGCATTTTTAGCAGAAGGTTCTCCTGAAAGAGCTGGTGCTACCTGGCTCTGTTTGAGGAGAACTAGTTTAGTGGTGCTGTCTAGTGGTGTAGGCTAGGAATTCTCTGGATTCCTATTTACTACTCAGTGGCACATAATAATAATGTTGGTATTTGTTAAGCGCTTACTATGTGCAGAGCACTGTTCTAAGCGCCGGGGTAGATACAGGGTAATCGGGCTGTCCCACGTGAGGCTCACAGTTAATCCCCATTTTACAGATGAGGTAACAGGCACAGAGACGTTAAGTGACTTGCCCACAGTCACACAGCTGACAAGTGGCAGAGCCAGCAGTCGAACCCATGACCTCTGACTCCGAAGCCCAGGCTCTTTCCACTGAGCCACGCTGCTTCCACTTATGGGCCCGTTGTTATGATATTAACATTTGGTATAATGATGGTACTGTAATAAGGATTAAAACTGTGAGCCCCACGTGGGCCAACCTGATCACCTTGTATCCCTCAGAACAGTGCTTTGCACATAGTAAGCGCTTAACAAATACCACCATTTATTTATTTATTTATTTACACATCAGGGCTTCCTAGTTTTCTATTTGAGGTGGCCAGAATCTATACAAAAGCAGCCCCTTTCTTGGAAAAGTCAAGGACTGTGGATAAAGGGCGGGGACTGTCTCTATCTGTTACCGATTTGTACATTCTAAGTGCTTCGTACAGTGCTCTGCACATAGTAAGTGCTCAATAAATACTATTGAATGAATATTCCTCACAAACATTCTACTGGCAGCCTTTCTTTTGTAAATGCAGGACTGAACTCTGCCCTTAGATAGTCCAGCTCTTCTCTTGTCTTTCTCTTTTGAGTCATCTCTGACCTGTAGCGACTCCGGGGACACAAGTCTCCCAAACGCCCCATCTCCATCTGCAATAGTTCTGGTAGCATATCCATAGATTTTTCTTGGTATTATCATATTATTATTGTACTGGTTAGGTGCTTACTATGGGCCAAGCACCGTTCTAACGCTGGGGTAGGTGTAAATTAATCATGTTGAACACGGTCCCTATCCCAGTGGGATTCACAGTCTTAATCCCCATTTTACAGATGAGGTAACTGAGGCCCAGAGAAATGAAGTGACTTGTCCAAGGTCAGAGAGCAGACAAGTGGCAGAGCCAGGATTAGAACCCGGGTCATTAGAGAAGCAGCACGGCTCAATGGAAAGAGCCTGGGCTTGGGAGTCAGAGGTCATGGGTTCTAATCCCTGCTCTGCCGCTTGTCAGCTGTGTGATTTTGGGCAAGTCACTTCACTTCTCTGTGCCTCAGTTACTTCATCTGTAAAATGGGGATTCAGACTGTGAGCCCCACGTGGGACAATCTGATCACCTTGTATCCCCCCAGCGCTTAGAACAGTACTTTGCACATAGTAAGTGCTTAACAAATACTATCTTTATTATTATTCTGACTCCCGGGCCTATCCACTAAGCTACACTGCTTCTATTATAACCTAAGAGAGGCAGAAATAAATTGAAGTCAGAGCATCAGAGAAACTGTAAGCTCCTCCTCTAGTAATTAATGATGGCATCTAGCAATCTCACTGTGGGCAGGGAACATGTTTACCACCTCCATTTTACTATACTCTCCCAAGTACTCTGCACATACTAACAGTAGGCACTCAAATACCTTTTATCGATTGAGAGAAACTTGCAGATAATTTGTGAAATGTATCTGTTATATTGTACTCTCCCAAGCGCTTAGGACAGTGCTCGGCAAACCAGTAAGCGCTCAATAAATACGATCGATTGAAATAGGATAACTCTTCGGAAACAGTGTTCTTAAAGGCAGAATTCCTAATTAATCTTGGGGGTCTTGTCCACGAACCATCTTTGAGACCCACTTTAGAAACACAAACACAGTTCACGTTCTTAGCGGAGGGCTGAGGCAGTATCTATGTGTTAGACGGGATTATTTCCGTTCACCATTCAGATGCTGACGTTCAGGTGTAGGGTGAACCCGCAGCTGAGCTTCACTTCAGTAGGCCCATCAGAAGGGTTCTGGTTGGAACTGGGCCTTGGTCTTGCTGGAGATGCCCAGGAATTGCAGAGACCAAACAATCAAAACTTCACATCGTCCTGTGCAGCAGTGAACTGAGATTGTAGCAAATTATTCAACACCAGCACCGAGTTCTACATTATTAAATTACACTGCACTTCAACCCGTTGGCTCATTAAGAACACCGTTTAAAATGTCGGCCAGGGAAAAATGAACACCTCCATGTTCCATTCAGTTGCCCCATAATGGGTGTCCAGACTCACACGCTGTCAACTATCCTTGCTGCATATTCTGGAGCTGTTAGCTTTCCCATAACATCTTGCAAGGTTTTTTCTGTTTGCCAGTTCTCTAAAATAAAATAATACTTTCAGAGGATGCCTTCCACTATTAAAAAAAAATTCAATTGTCATAATGTGTTTCTCATGGAATATGGTTTGTTTTCTATTCTATGAAAGAGGAGACGTTGCTCAATGCAGATTTTGAACTAGAATGAAGCCCATGGTTTCAATTCTCCTTTACCATATAAAATGCTTTAGTTTTTGTAAAACATTCAAGTAATTCTATGATATATATTTCTAGGGGTAATTTTCCAACAGGAACTGCTGCAAAAACCAAATCCATTTTATTACAGCAGTAAGGTCTGAAGCCAGTTATCCACTCAGAGCTAGGAAGCTGCATACTGAATTGGTTTTCACTGCCCTTTGGGTACAGCACACTTCACATGCAAATCAACAAATTAGGCCATTTATGCAGAGCCTCTGCCAGAAGATTTATAAGCTTCAAAAGCTTCAAGTGGGAGGCATCAAAAAATCCTTCTCAATTTTCTTATGGCAATCCAGGGAAGTCCAAAATGCTATTTTTCGGTCATTATTGAATTCAGAAGCGATGGAATTCAGAAGTCAACAATCTTGTCTGCAGCCAACTATCTAAAAGAGGCTGACACTAAAACCTCCTCTTAACCTTTGTTAGAGTATTTCAGTCACTGTACCAGACTGCCAAATCATTCTAAGTAGTACAGTAATAGCATGAGTAAAAGGCTTACGGCTTGGGATATTTGGGATGAAGACACATTTTTTTTGCAGATATAACCAAAGGCAATTTTTAGCTCTAGAATCGAAGGGAAAGGCTGTGGTAGAAATTCATTTAAACATATTTATTAAGCGCTTACTGTATAGGGAGCACGTACCAGGCGCTAATCTATGATGACATTTAGATTTAAAATGACGAACTTTCTCGGGGAAAAAAAAATAAGAGCTAATTTTTTGAAGAATAATTCTGATCTTAAGAAAATATCAAATTTCCTGGATTTATAGACTGTAAGCTCACTGAAGGCAGGGATCATATCTACCAATGTATTGTACTCTCCAAAGTATATAGTACAGACTAGACTGTACTGTACTAGAATTGAAGACTGTACTAGACTTTGGACTGTAAACTCCTGGTAGACAGGGAAGGTGTCTGCTAATTCTGTTGTACTGTAATCTCTCAAGTACTCAAAACAGTGCTCTGCACATATTAAGTGCTCAATAAAGTAATAAACACTCAATAAATACTATTGATTGATTGTATTGTGTTAAGCACACAGTAAGCACTCAAATACTCTGATTGACTGACTGATTAAGCCAAAATGAGCAGTGGTGGTCTGGAAAGCACATTTGTTTCCTTGGAGAAATGCAATGTGGGGGCAAGGAGAAACCTTTCATCTCTACCGAAGGCTCTCCATCACCTTGCCCCCTCCTACCTCTCCTCCCTTCTCTCTTTCTACCGCCCACCCCGCACGCTCCGCTCCTCTGCCGCCCACCTCCTCACCGTCCCCCGTTCTCGCCTATCCCGCCATCGACCCCTGGGCCACGTCTTCCCGCGGTCCCGGAATGCCCTCCCTCCTCACCTCCGCCAAACTCATTCTCTTCCCCTCTTCAAAGCCCTACTGAGAGCTCACCTCCTCCAAGAGGCCTTCCCAGACTGAGCTCCCCCTTTTCCCTCTGCTCCCTCTACCCCCCCCCTTCACCTCTCCTCAGCTAAGCCCTCTTTTCCCACTTTTCCCTCTGCTCCTCCCCCTCTCCCTTCCCATCCCCTCAGCACTGTACTCATCCGCTCAACTGTATATATTTTCATCACCCTATTTATTTTGTTAATGAGATGTACATCACTTTGATTCTATTTATTTGCTATTGGTTTAATGAGATGTTCATCCCCTTGATTCTATTTATTGCTATCGTTCTCGTCTGTCCGTCTCCCCCGATTAGACCGTAAGCCCGTCAAAGGGCAGGGACTGTCTCTATCTGTGACCGATTTGTACATTCCAAGCGCTTAGTTCAGTGCTCTGCACATAGTAAGCGCTCAATAAAAACTACTGAATGAATGAATACCGAATCAGTTATTGAAATCTCCTAAACGCTGGTAACATATGTACACTAAATCTTCCTATTTTAATATTAAATCATCTGCAAGACTTATTCATGATGAAGAAAGCATAATGCTGACATGAAATCAGGGAAGTTTCTACCTAAAAAAAACCCCAAAAAACAAAAAACTCAGAGTCCTTTACTAATAGTATTATATTTTGGAAAACGAAAATTTGGGCCCAAAGTTTATAAAACATTAGCCCAACTAGAAAATTAGAGATGAAGCAAGAAAAGGCCTCAAGACTCACCTAACCTTGCAAATGAATTTGAAAAATCTATAGGTGCATCAACTGTTCACCTATGTGCAAAACATACACTTGACTTTTACCAGTACTACTCAGTGTAAGTGTAGCTTGGTGGAAATAATGATTAATAATGATTATGGTATGTGTTAAGCACTTACTATGTGCCAGGCTGGAGTGGGGTGAATAATAGCAAATCGGGTTGGATACAGTTCCTGTCCCAAGTGGAGCTTACAGGCATTCATTTCATTCATTCATTCATTCATTCATTCATTCATTCATTCATTCATTCATTCGTATTTATTGAGTGCTTACTGTGTGCAGAGCACCATACTAAGTGCTTGGAATGTACAATTCGGCAACAGATAGAGACAATCCCTGCCCAACAACGGGCTCACAGTCTAAAAGAGGGAGGAGGACAACAAAACAAAATAAGTAGTCAGGCATCAATACCATCAAGATAAATAGAATCATAGATATATACACATCATTAATAAAATAGAGTAATAAATAATATATACCAATATGCACAAGTGCTGTGGGGAGGGGAAGGGGGAAGAGCAGAGGGAGGGAGTAGGGGGAATGGAGGGGAGAAGGGGCAGAGGGAAAGGGAAGGCTCAGCCTGGGAAGGCCTCCTGGAGGAGGTGAGCTCTCAGTAGGGCTTTTTTGGTGGATGTGAGGAGGGAGGGCATTCCAGGTCAGTGGTAGGACGCGGGTCAGGGGTTGACGGCGGGACAGGCGAGAACTAGGCACCGTCGGGAGTCTCAATCTCCATTTTACAGATGAGGCAACTGAAGCCCAGAGAAGTGAAGCGACTTGTCCAAGGCCACACATCAGACAAGTGTTGGAGCCGGGATTAGAGCCCACGACCTTCTGACTCCCATGCCTGTGTTCTATCCAAATGGCATACGATTGGGAGTTTGGAGATTCTGATTCTTATCCCAGCACTGCCATTGCCTCGTACTACTTTCTACATGAGGTCAGAGGGTAAGCTCCTTGGGGACAGGGAACATGTCACTTTTACACTGTGTACTTTCCAAACAGAACAGGGCATTAACTTGAGGGGGCATTCAATTACTATTGTTCTTACTACTACTTCACATTGCCGGGCTTCAGCTTCCCCAGTGGAGACACGATACCTGTTTCCCTCTTTCATAGATTGTGAGGGACTGTGATAATAATGATAGTTATAATAATGATAATGATTATGGTATTTATTAAGCGCTTACTACGTGCCAGGCACTGTACTTGGTGCTGGGGTGGGTACAAGCAAATTGGGTTGGACACAGTCCCTGTCCCATGTGGGACTCAGAGTCTTAATCCCCATTTTACAGATGAGGTAACTGAGGCACAGAGAAGCAAAGTGACTTGCCCAAGGCCACAAAGCAGACAAGTAGGGAGCCGGAATTAGAATGCACGACCTTCTGACTCCCAGGCCCGTGCTCTATCCATTACTCCATGCTGCTGTGATCTGATTATCTTGTATCTACATGAGCACTTTGCAGTTGCTAAATATCCTTGTAGTTATTGTTGAATTACCTCTACCCAGAGACCTTTGCAGCACTGGGCACGGAAAACTCTTCTTTTTTCTGGCCATAATTCTAGAAAAATGCAGGCTATTTACTCAATTTCCCACTGGGATAGTTCTACACTCTGCTAACCATTCTTTCTCCTTCCCTTTGAATCGTCAATCTGAAAAAACAGAGCTGAGTGAAGATATGATTGCAAACGTACAACGTTATGAAGGCTGTGGACAAAGTCATCCCGGAATCCTATAATACCAGGACTAAGGGATATCTTTTGAAGCTTAAGGTGGTAGGAAATCCTTACTCAAACAGGGTGCGGGGAAACATATGGAATTTATTACCATGAGAAGTTGTGCGAGTAGAAAAATATCGATAGGCTCAAGGAGGATATTTGGATAAATTCATGGATGCTCGGTTCATTAATGGATTGAGTGAAGTATTAGAGGTGCTGGAGAGCAAAATTAGAAGTTTAGGAAGGGTTTAAATAGACTTATGGGCTCTTGGTCCATGACAAGACATTAGAAGCAAAAATTAAGGGTGTTAGAAGGAACCTCCATAACGCTGAAGGAACAATCCTAACGTCCCATCGTATGGTTCCCGGAAGCATTCTTGGGTACCACTTTTGGAGAAAGAATAGCAGATTCAGTGAAAGTTGGTAATATTATCAGTACTTGTTAAGCGCTTACTATTTACTGTTATTACTATTATTGTTACTATTTAAGCACTGTTTTAAGCACTGGGGTAGATACACGTTAATCAGGTTGGACACAGCCTCGTCTCATATTGGGCTCACACTCTTAATCCCTATAATAATGATGATGGCATTTGTTAAGCGCTTACTATGTGCAAAGCACTGTTCTAAGTGCTGGGGAGGATACAAGGTGATCAGGTTGTCCTACGTGGGCTCACAGTCTTAATGCCCATTTTACAGATGCGGCAACTGAGGCACAGAGATGTTAAGCGACTTGCCCAAAGTCACACAGCTGAAAAGCGGCGGAACAGGGATTTGAACCCATGACCTCTGACTCTCAAGCCCTTGCTCTTTCCACTGAGCCACGCTGCTTCTGTAAGTCAAGAGACTCAGTCCAAGTCCAAGACTCTAAGTCCAAGTCAAGTCAAGTGACTTGGCCCAAGTCACACAGCTGACAAGCAGCAGAGCCGGGATGAAGTAGAACTTGATGTCGACGGTGTGCTGTTGCAGTACAATGACCAAGCAGGTGGTTGCGTCTGCTGTGTGACCTTGGGCAAGTCACTTCACTTCTCTGGCCCTCAATTCCCTCATCTGTAAAATGGGAATTGAGACTGTGAGGCCCCTGTGGGACAACCTGATTACCCTATATCCAGCCCGGTGCTTAGGAAGTGCTCGGCACATAGTAAGCACTTAACAAATACCACCATTATTATTATTATTATTACTATTTTTATTAGCAGCTGCACTCTGTGCCACCCTCGAGGCTCACTTCTAAAGGTCTCCTTCTCTTCTAAACCTACAATCGCTCTACTGGAGAACTCATTCAGTCCCGTGGCTTCAATGCCCATCTCTATGAAGATGACTTATTGCATCATCTATGCGCTTCAACCTGTTGCCTATGGACTTGTGATATTCACCCACCCCCACAGCACTATGGTATATATCTTTAAATTATATATATTAAAAAATTACTTATTCTTATTAATGTCTGTCCCCTCCCTTCAACTTGAGCTCATTATGGGCAGGGAACGTGTCTGTTAATTCTGTTGTACTGTACTCTCTCGTGCTCAGTACAGTACTCTGCACGAAATAAGTGCTCAATAAATACAATGGATTGGTTGATGACTCCCAAATCTACCTCTCGGCCCCAACCTCGTTCCTTCTCCGCAGTCCTCTTGCCTTTAGGACGTCTCTACTTGGACGTCCCGTTGAAAACTCGAATTGAACATGTCCAAAATGGAGCTCTTCATCTTCCCACCCAAACCCTGTCCAATCCCTGTCATTCCCCCTTCACAAAATTAGAGAAGCAGCGTGGCTCAGTGGAAAGAGCCCGGGCTTGGGAGTCAGAGGTCATAGGTTCGAATCCCGGTTCTGCCACTTGTCAGCTGTGTGACTGTGGGCAAGTCACTTCACTTCTCTGGGCCTCAGTTACCTCATCTGTAAAGTGGGGACGAAGACTGTGAACCTCACGTGGGACAACCTGATTACCCTGTATCTACCCCAGCGCTTAGAACAGTGCTCTGCACATAGTAAGCGCTTAACAAATACCAACATCATTGATGACTGCATCCGTCTCTTTGCTAACCTACCTGCCTCCAGCCTCTCCCTACTTCCATCCATACTTCACTCTGCTGCCCAGATACTGTTTTTAATTGTTCTCTGCTTGTCTCCCCAGTCCTCAAAAGCTACTAATTGTTCTGCACATCGATCGATGGAATTTTCTGAGCACTTACGATGCGCAGAGAATGTACATTTGGGAGAGTACAATATAACAGAGATGTCAAACACATTCCCTGCCCACAAGGATATTATCAACAATGACATGTATTGAGCGACTGTCTGATTAACACAGAACACAGAACTAAGTGCTTGGGAGAGCACAATACAATTGAATTATTAGATGTATTCCCTGCCCACAATTAGCTTACAGTCTAGAGGAGGATAGAGACATTAAATCTAGAGGGGGGGACAGAAATTAATATAAATATGAATATGATCATTTCCTGTGGGTCCTGACCACAGAGTGGGATGCCCTAGTTATGTTTTTGGTCCAAAACTTTCATATCTGAGGGTGTAGTCCTAGGAAACTTTCTCATACTTGCAAAACCAGGACTAGAACTCAGGTGTCACGAGAGCTCATGGAGAAGCAGGATAGCTTAGTGGTAAGAGTTCGGACTTCGGAGTCAGCAGTCATGGGTTCTAATCCCGACTCCGCCATTTGTCAGCTGTGTGACTTTGGGCAAGTCACTTCACTTCTCTGTACCTCAGTTACCTCATCTGTAAAATGGGGATTAAGACTGTGAGCCCCACGTGGAACAACCTGATTCCCCAGCGCTTAGAACAGTGCTTGCCCAATAAGCACTTAATAATAATGTTGGTATTTGTTAAGCGCTTACTTTGTGCAGAGCACTGTTCTGGAATCAGGGGAATCAGGTTGCCCCACGTGAGGCTCACAGTTAATTCCCATTTTACAGATGAGGTAACTGAGGCATAGAGAAGTTAAGTGACTTGCCCACAGTCACACAGCTGACAAGTGGCAGAGCATGGGTTCGAACCCATGACCTCTGACTCCCAAGCCCGGGCTCTTTCCACTGAGCCACGCTGCTTCCCCTTTGAACTTTGAACTTAACAAATACCATCATTATTATTCTCTGTGCCTCAGTTACCTGTTAAGCACTTACTAAGTGCCAAGCACTGTTCTAAGCACTGGGGTAGATACAAGATAATTAGGTTGTCCCACATGGGGTTTAGTCTTAATCCCCAGTTTACAGATGAGGTAACTGAGGCACAGATAAATTAAGTGACTTGCCCAAGTCACACAACTGACAAGCGGAGGAGCCGGGATCAGAACCCATGTCCTCTGACTCCCGAGCCCGTGCTCTTTCCATTAAGCCACGCTGCTGTGCTTGGCACATAGTAAGCACTTAACAAGTAACATAATAATTATTATTATATTACACTAAACATTGGAGGGTCCTCTCTCCCCGACTATTAGAAAGTATAAGGGAAACAACTCCATATGCCCTGATCTAACTGAACTCCAGGCTGACCAGACTATAGACTTGATGGCAGAGGCTCAAACGCATTTTTTTCAAATACTAATGAGTGACTAAAATGATCCATTTTTCTACTCTTTGTATTGCTTGTGAATTTTAAACACTGAAAAAAATAGTTCTTAGAAGTAGGTCTTGAGGACATAAAGAATAGTGGGTTGTTGGGTATTTTTTTTGGTAAATCAAATAAATAAATAAACCTCTTGCAATGGCATTCGGAAAGAGATGGTAATGGATTTTTCGGTGGAGGTCGGCGACACAATTTTAATAGCTAGCAGGATATTTTACAATTCACCATTTCACTTGGCTGAACCGTAATAATTTCAGTCACTGAAGAGGTACCATGGCAAAGACATTTACACCTGTTATAGAGGCCTGGCTTTTTCTTTCCCACTGCACAGATACATTTTCTCTTGGGAACAGCATATTCATTTACCAGTGGTCAAAAGCAGAATTAATTCAGGTTGCCATATTAGATGATAAAGGTATGGAACTGTAAGAACACAGGGATAACAAACACAGCTTGTCTTTCCTTGTAATTTAAAAGTCACTATTTTCCTTTGGAATGAACATTGCTTGACTTTATTGAATCATTTCCAAATTTCATCGTCTGAGGTTAAAGTGAGGCCAGCTATCTACCACTCACAAATAATGGACTTAAATGAGAAATCATAGAACTACACATTAAGTTCCTAACTTCCAAGCTAGAACTGAGGCTAAAAGAAATACAGATAGATGGAAGTACAACTCAAAAAGTGTATCCACGCTGCAGAGATTCATGCTTTCAAACAACAATTATTACTGCCTTATAAATCTTGCAAATCAACAATCAATATTCAAACGTTTTTGTTGTTTAAAGTTGCTAGTCTATTGGCAACAGACAACAATGCATATTGCAACAACCATCATACCTAAATGGTATTAATGTTCCAGCCACAGTTGCTTATCAATTATTTAAGGCCCATTTCAGAATAGGCTGATCCAATATCACGTAGATTTCCGAGGAGGGCGAGGAGGATGTGGGGAGAAAGGGAGAATTTCAAAGTAATTGCAGAATTCTTCCTGCCAGAGGGGTGACACGGCCCATTTAAATAAGGAAAGAGGCCAGTGCACCCTAAAGAGATCTTATTCCAGGGTCTGAAAATGACACAATTGCTCAAAGAGGGGTAGAATCCTCTGGCCTCATAATTGTCAGTGAAATAAAAGATCCAGCAATTGAAATATTGGTCCAGGCTGACTTTCTTCCATTAACAACCAGTTGAGACACATTCTTAAAGCAACGGTTAAATGAATGGCTGAATGTCTATAATAATTTTGACTTAAAATGTCAACCATATTTGAGATGCCATGCACATTTAATCAATGTCTTTCCATTATAAAATGAATATACTTCAGTTTGACTGTTTTGCTATCCATAAATCATAATTCACTAAGACAAGAACATCTTACTGTCTCTATTGATAGTAGTTAATGACAGTACTGATTAAAAATGGTGCCTGCTACACTATTGTATATCAGTCTATTTGAATTTCTATTGTACATTCTATCCTATTTTTCTATCACTACTGATCCATTTGCTTTGGGACAAAACATGATAGACTCTCACCTCAGTAGCACAGTGGAGAAATGCAAAATCAAACAAAAGAGATTTTCAGTCAGTTTTAACATCATATTTCAGAGGTTAAATGACTATTGTTCTCTGTGGCTTACATCTCACAACCATTACTATTCAATAAAGGAAATTGTTTTTCCTTTGCTATTTTTAGAATTCTAATACTTTAAAAGAGCATTATGATTTCCCAAAACTGCTCTGAAGAATCACCTAACTCTAAATGAGTGAAGAAGTCTATTTCCCCTGACAGTAGCTTACCCAAAGGGACTCTCACCATTTTTTAGAAACCCTGGTATCAATATTTCACATGCAATGTCTCCCTCAAATGCACACACCCAGCCTTTGCTTACAGTCACCCAAGCAATCAACAGATCAATGACATTTACTGAAAGCTGTGTGCAGAGCACTGTACTAAGCACTTGAGAGAGTACAATAGACTTGGTAGACATGTAACCTGCCCACGAGGAGCTTACAGTCTAGATGGGAAGTCAGACATTAAAATGAATTACAGAGAGAGTAAATGGCAGAATATATCGACATGGACGTATGTGCTGCGGGGTTGTGGGTGGGCTGATTATGAAGTGCTTAAGGGATACAGACCCATATTTAAGGGATGCATAGAGCACACAGAAGTGAGAGCGAATAGGAGAAATGAGGGGTTAGTCCCGGAAGGCCTCTTGGAGGAGGGCTTTGAAAGTGGAGAAAGAACTGGTCTATCAGATACGAAGGAGGAGTTTCAAGCTAGGGTGAGGACATGGGCAAGGGGTTGGTGGTGACAAAAATGAGATCAGGGTACAGGTAGAGTAGGTTGGTGTTAGAGGAGTGAAGTTTGGGGGTTGGATTGTAGGAGATCAGCGAGGTAAGGGAGGAAGGAGAGAGCTGAATGAGTGTCTTAAAGCCAATGGTGGAGAGTTTATGTTGGATGAGGAGGTGGGTGGGTGGGGGCCACACAGTCAAGGGAGGGGATTCCAGGCCAAAGGGAAGAAGTGGGAAAGGGGTTGGGGCTAGATAGGCAAGATTGGGGTACAGTGAGAAGGTTGAGGGAGCACCACTCCTATCTGCTTCCTCTACATTGTCCCTCAGAGGACTATCGACTAGACCGCAGGTAAAGAGACCATTTGACTCAAGAAAGTCTCCTGCAGGTATTATCACCACCACCGCCTCCAGTTCCCTGGAGTTTGTGCTCCTGGGTCTGCCGGAGGCGGGAACTCTGGGAAGCCGTCGCCGGCAGCAACGAGAGCAGTTCCTCATTTCCCCTGTGCTGCTCCTCCTGTTCTTCTGCTTCTCACTGGGATTTCTGGAACGCTCAAGCACAACAGGGATCTAGGCAAGAGGCAGCTCTCTCTGACATAATGGTTACCCACCCTGGAGATTTGTACCCTGGTAGGAAACCTAGGACATCCTTATCTCAGCGTGGCCTAGTGGAGAAAGCATGGGCCTGGGCATCAGAAGGACCTGGGCTCTAATCTTGGGTCCACTGCTTGTCTGCTGTGTGACCTTGGGCAAGTCACTTCACTTCTCTTTGCCTCAGTTCCCTCATCTGTAAAATGGGGACTAAGACTGTGAGCCCTGTGTGGGACAGGGACTGTGTCCAACATTGTATCTACCCCAGAGCTTAGAACAGTGCCTGGCACATAGTAAATGCTTAACAAATACTATTATTATTATTAGTGTATTATCTACAAGATAATAATGATGCCGCCTGAGGTTGTGACTGAGTGATGCTCACTAGCTAAATAAAGGGCTACTGCTTGTGAGGGAAAATCAGTTCTTGTGAACATAAAGCGACTCTTATCATCCCTGAGCTTCCTCTGGTCTGCCCCGCAATTGAATAATACTTTGTTTTTGTTTCCACAAAGCATGGTTCATTTATACCTGCATCGTTCAGAGCACTTCCACTGAAATAGTGAGTTTGGTAATTTCACCAAGCTGGATTTTAATTACAGTGTCAGGTCTCTTTCAGTGTTTGTGCTCTCTCCCCAAAGCCAAATCTTATAAGATTTGGATATTTTAAGCTCCTTGAGGGCATGGATCATATCTACTGATTTTTTGTGCTCTTTCAAGCGTGTAGTACAGTGACCTGCACATAGTAAACACTCAATATATGTGACTGACTGAGAAAAGTATATTCTTTAAAGTTTGTTTTAATAGAAAACTCTATTTTTTGACCCAAATCTACATAGGACAAACTAACGTTAAGCTGCAAACTTGGATTAGCAGGGATTGTCCTGGACTGGAGAAATTTGTCATTATAAATCCTGGGACTCTTCTGAATCTGTTTAGGACATGACTGGGAAACAGAAGATCCAAGTTCTAGTCCCAACTCTGCCACTTGACTCCAGCGCTTAGAAGAGTGCTCCAGCGCTTAGAACAGTGCTCTGCACATAGTAAGCGCTTAACAAATACCAACATTACTTGATTGCTTTAGGACCTTGAACAACTCACCACTTCTCTGTGTCTCAGTTTCCTTAATGGGATTAAATACCTGTTCTCCCTCTTATGAAAATTGAGCCCCATGTGAGTCTGACCTGACTGTATCTACTCCAGTGTTTAGCACACAGTAAAGACTTAAATACCTCAATCAAATAATTACCTTAATTTTCCCATACCAAAATAAAAAGGGCATTTTCTTGTGGTTGGGTATAAACTAGTCATTTGATCATATTTACTGAGTTCTGACTATGTATAGAGCACTGTACAAAGTACCTGGAGTGATAAGACATGAAGTTTCCCTCAAGAACTTAATTATAGTTATTCACTCAGGAAAGGAAGCAATTTATTTTGGGAGCACAGAAATAATTCTTGTTGCTTTTTTCCCCATCTTGTATCCTCTGAGGGTAAATGGGCTGATAAATGTTTTGGATGGGTAAATAGCCTAAACATGTTGGTAAAACTGTGTTAATGTGGAAAGGAAGAGTTCAGTGAGTAACTACTACTACTGAATCTTTTCTATTTAATCATATGAAAAGAGAAAACTAAACCAAGATTTATTTGGAACAATGCAATAGTATGTTTTGGTAACTGCAGTAAAAGGGTTGAATGGATAATAATAATAATAATGATAATGTTGGTATTTGTTAAGCGCTTACTATGTGCAGAGCACTGTTCTAAGCACCGGGGGAGACACAGGGTCATCAGGTTATCCCATGGGAGGCTCACAGTCTTCATCCCCATTTTACAGATGAGGTAACAGAGGCCCAGAGAAGTGAAGTGACTTGCCCACAGTCACACAGCTGCCAAGTGGCAGAGCTGGGATTTGAACCCATGACCTCTGACTCCCAAGCCCGATCTCTTTCCACTGAGCCACGCTGCTTCCCTAAAGCTGGATGCAGTTGGAAAGAAACTACACAAGAGATCAAGGGCTAATATTAGACCTGAGGTTAGACATTTACTCACAGCTTGAAACAGCAGCAAATATCATCATATTAGACAGAATTCATGCAAGTGAGACAGTACAAATTAGGGAAATCCATATCTTCCGATATGATTTTACAAAGAAGACTCTTGAATACAACAGTTAGAAAGAACTGAAAATTTTGAAAGATTTAGGAACAGAGTAGCAAGCAAAATGAAGGGAATTGTGTGGGAAGAAATGAAAGATCCTTGTTTAGAATGGATCGATGAAGACTTAAGTGACTTTGTAAGACATTACAACATACAGAATGGCTACAAACATGAAGAGTTAGAATTATTTAGCATTTTGTAAGGTAATACAATTTAGAGCAGTAGGATGAAATTAAGCAAGAAAACTCCAGACCATGTTGGAAGATCTTAACAGTAGGATCCATCAAGCTTAAAGAAAAAAAAAAACACATTTGGAAAGAAGTTTTAGGATCAAGAGGATGAGCAATTTACTGAGGTACAAGAAATACAATGTAATGGTTACCATGAAGTGGACAAAGCTTTATAATTCTGAGAAATCATGGAATGATAATTATCAATACTTTACCCTCCACCCTTATCATAAGAGCTGTTAGTTTTACCATGTAAAAACTCCGGAGGGGCAAGGAGCACCAATCTATAATATTGATTTTCTAATACAGAGTGACTAGAGTTCAAATTTAAAGTTGAAAATTATAGAACCCACGGGGTGAAAGCTGATCAGAAAAGAGATGAAATACCCAGAACCAACACGTAGGGGATTTTGTGGCCCACTGGCTATTTCTTCAGAAGCTGAAGGGGGGAAACTATTTCCTGTCTACTCTCATGGCCTTGTGGGAAGAACACGGGCCTGGGAGTCAGAAGGACCGGGGTCTAATCCCAGATGCCCCTCTTCTCTGCTGTGTGAACTTGGGCAAGTCATTTAACCTCCCTGTGCCCCATCTGTCCCTCATCTGTAAAATTGAAATTAAGGCTGTGTCCAACATAATTAGCTTTCGTCTACCTCAGAGATTAGTACTGTGCGTAGCGCATAGTAAGCACTTAACAGATACCATAAAAATGTTTATTTATTTGGATTTCATATCTTTTGCTATATTCTTTAAAAGGCTCTTTTGCCAAGAGGATGCAGAAAGTTTGGCCATTCCCCAACTAATTCTTTTACTTTCAGTCCCAGACCTTACATTTCTGACTCAGACAATGGAGAAAAATAGAACAGGTGGCAGCTGAGGGAAAAGGGTAAACACTGCATCGAAATGGATGAAAAGTTTGTTCAGTTTTTATTCCCTGACTTTCCTACTTACTTTCAAATGTCATTTTTTAAAAAAAATTGGGGTCCACCAATATAGTTCATTTACTTTTATCTTGTTTCCGTGCTTTCATTCATTTTATTGAAATGCAGTGTGGTTTAAGAATACACAAGAGGCATAAAAGAACTGGGGAATAGGTTTCAAAAGTCATTCTGGGTATAAGATATTGTAATAATGTGAAGAGGAAGAAGAAAAGGAGGAGTAAGATGAAGATTGAGAAGAATCGGGGTGTGTGTTAAGTACTTACTATGTGGCCAGCACTGTGCTAAATACTAAAATAGATATGATACATTATGTCAGAAACAGTTTCTGTCCCCACACAGTGTTTGCAGTATAAGGGAGAACAGGTATTTCATGCCTCTTTTACATAAGAGGAAACGGAGGCACAGAGAAATTAAGTGTTTTGCCTTAGCTCGCATAGCAAGCAAGTGGCAGAGCTGGGACTAAAACCCAGGTCTCCCAACTTCAGTGCTGTGCCCTTTCCATTAAGCCACTTGGATTGAATCAATCCTCAATCAATCATTGGTAATTATGGAGCACTTACTTGTATGCAGAACACTGTACTAGCCTCTTTGGAGAGTAATAATAATTATAATTATGGCCTTTGTTAAGTGCTTACTATGTGGCAAGCACTGTTCTAAGAGTACAATTCAACGGAATTGATAGACATGTTCCCTGCCCAAAATGAACTCACATTAAGACCAGACCTTCATTGGTCAATTCGATTTTCATCTTCTGACTTAAATGTTTCAAGATCGTGGTCTTTTTTCAAAATATGCGGAAGGACAGTTTTGTAGTCTACTAATCTTTCTCTACTGAGGTTACAAGGTTTCTGGACTGTTAGCCAATAGCCAACAGTTATAATATTAAGATAAATAACAATAATAATAATGATGGTAATGACAATGACCCTTATAATAATGTTGGCATTTCTTAAGCGCTTTCTATGTGCACAGCACTGTTCTAAGCGCTGGGGGATACACGGTGATCAGGTTGTCCCACATGGGGCTCACAGTTAATCCCCATTTTCCCTGTAGAACTTAACATCTTACAGTATTTCACTGTTATCTAATTGATCCTCCTATTACCCCCTAGGATTGACCAGTATAATTCTTTCCACTTTACAAAGAAACCTCCCAAAAGGATGTAAAAGGAACCGTCCAACTTCCTGTAAGCTGAATCAATCAATCAATCAAAGGTATATAAGGAGCACTTTATGAGTGCAGAACATTGTGCTAAGCGATTGGGAAACTACAACGGAAAAAACTGGCATTACTCACAAGGAGCTTATGGTCTACAGGGGAAGACTGACATTAAAATAAATTTCAGGTAGGAGAAATTACTATAGAATAAGGATATATAGAAGTGCTGTGGGGATGGTAATTCTATTTATTGCCATTCTATTTACTGATAGATTCTATTTATTCTTTTTATGCCATTCTTGTCTGTCTCCCCCCGATTAGACTGTAAGCCCGTCAAAGGGCAAGGACTGTCTCTATCTGTTACCGATTTGTACATTCCAAGCGCTTAGTACAGTGCTCTGCATATAGTAAGCGCTCAATAAATACTATTGAATGAATGAATGAATGAATGGTGTGAGTATCAAAGCGTTTAAGGGAAAAGACTAAACCAGCAGTTTCATTAGGTCACCTTCCAACTCCTGCTTCTCATCAAATGACAAAATTAAAGACAAACACTGCCTAGTCCATCACAGTTCATCTGCATTGAGAAAAACTGTTATTATCGCAGCTCCATCCAGTAGAACACATTGAGGAATGAATGCTATTAATGACGTGTTAATGGGTGTTAATGTCTGTCTCCCCCTCTAGACTGTAAACTCCTTGTGGGCAGGGAATGTGTCTGTTTAGTGTTATACTGTACTCTTCTAAGCGCTTAGCATGGTGCTCTACACACGGCAAGCACTCGATAAATACGATCGACTGATAGACAATAGGAAACCCAAGCAACTGCTGAACAGTGAGAGGAAACAGAAGGAAGATAATAATGTTGGTATTTGTTAACCGCTTACTATCTGCAGAGCACTGTTCTAAGCGCTGGGATAGATACAGGGTCATCAGGTTGTCCCACGTGAGGCTCACAGTTAATCCCCATTTTACAGATGAGGTAACTGAGGCACAGAGAAGTTAAGTGACTTGCCCACCGTCACACAGCTGACAGGTGGCAGAACCGGGAGTCGAACTCATGACCTCTGACTCCGAAGCCCAGGCTCTTTCCACTGAGCCACGCTGCTTCCCCTATAAGAGGATAAGGAGGATAAGGATAAGGATAAGGAGGATAAGAAGATAAGGAGGGAGGGCACGACAGACATTTTAAGGATGGGTCGGGACACATCTTCAAGTAGCATAGCATTTCCCTGGATGGCTAAGAGACATTCGTTCATTCATTCAATCGTATTTCTTAAGCGCTTACTGTGTGCAGAGCACTGTACTAAGCACTTGGGGGAGTACGATGTAAAAATAAAGAGTGACAATCCCTGCCCACGACAAACTCACAGTCTAGAGGCGGGGAGACAGATAGGATGATCTACTGGCAGCCAGGAGAGGGGACGCTTGATACGTGAACAGAAGCTTCAAGAAAGTCATGCTGACAATAGGCAGACACTAAAACAGTCCTCGCTATTGGAAATGCATCGCTGAAACATTTACAAATCTCCCAATGTACAATACATTTTGATTACGTTTTTTGTCCCTTCTCTCCTCCTCCTGCTAGTCTAAAAAACACAGTTAGGGGAGAATCAAGGTGATATGGGGGAGGAGGGGAAGGCGATGAGCAGCAATCAGATTTTTGAAATGATTTCAAAAACAAGTCACCCTTACATTTTCACAATAATTAAATGCACACATGTCTCTCCAATCCTTCCATGAACATTTTATCTCTTTTTTGTTACCATAAAAGCTTAACCAATAGCGTGCCTCCTTAAACTGTTATTAATTTTAATAATGGGAAACAGCACCGAGTAGTGGGTAGAGCCCCGGCCTAGGAGTCAGAAAGTCATGAGTTCTAATAGTGGCTCCACCGCTTGTCTGCTGTGTGGTCTTGGGCAAGTCACTTCACTTCTCTGTGCCTCAGTGGACTCACCTGTAAAATGGGAGTGAAACTGTGAGCCCAAGGTGGGAGAGGGGACTGTGTCCAACTGGATTTGCTTGTGTCCACCCCAGCGCTTAGTACAGTGCCTGACACAGAGTAAGCGCTGAGCAAATGCCAATATTATTAATTTTAATGTCTGTCTCACCCGCTAGACTGTAAGCTGAGGACAGTGATTGTGCCTACTTATTCTATTGTAATAATAATAATAATAATAATGGTGGTTTTGTTAAGCACTTACTATGAACAAAGCACTGTTCTAAGCGCTGGGGAGATACAAGCTGATCAGGCTGTCCCACGTGGGGCTCACAGTTTGAATCCCCATTTTACAGACGAGGTAACTGAGGCACAGAGAAGTTAAGTGACTTGCCTACAGTCACACAGCTGACAAGCGGTGGAGTCAGGATTAGAACCATGATCTCTGACTCCCAAGCCCGGGCTCTTTCCACCGAGCCACGCTGCTCCTCTAGTATTTGTTAAGCGCTTACTATATGCCAAGCACTCTCCCAAGCTCTTAGTAGAGTGCTCTGCCCCCAATGAGTGGTCAATAAGTACCACTAATTAACTGATCGATTGAAAGATGACCTTTAATAGGATAACGGTGGGGTAGCGTATTTGAAAGTGGAAACGAGGAGGAGACGGACACAGAGCCAGGCAAAACCTAGTCAAGGGAGGAGAACAGAAGATAGAAACACTTTTAATAACCCGCTCCTTGATTTTATTCAGGCTTGGCTCAAAATGTTGAAGGGCTCAGACGGACCGAGACGGGCTAATGGGTGTTGTCGAAACACAGCTCTGGTCTTGAAATCAGAAGACGGCATCTCCCGTTTCCTCTCAAAACCTGGCCTACCAAGAGAAGGTTATCTCAGTCTACCTTAGGGCACTTTCCCCTTGCTCCCCTCAAGCCCCACGGAGCTTCCAATGCTGCTTAATGATCGGTGCCTCTCGTTATTCTCCATCTCCCTGAATTTATGGTTCATTCCCTCCAACTGTAATCTATCTGTTTAACTCAGTGGCCCACTGGGTGTGAAGTGTGCATAATTGTGTGTTCTCCGAAGGGCCCACTGGTACAGTGCTAGGCACTCACTGCTAATAACAATACAACAGTAGCAAAGAGCAACAGGGTTCCTGGCTCCATTACTGATTCACAACGTGGCCTTAGGCAAGCCATTTGGTGTCTCCTCATCTCAGTCCTTCCTGCTGCAGTGTGCTAAGCTTCCTTGCCACTCATTCAGCTGATGAATGCTTGCAAATGCCTCGAAGGTCTTCAGCCTATCGCCATTATGCAGAGGCAAACTATTTCTTACGCTTTCGCCGGACAAACGGTGGGCAAGTCACTTACCTTCTCTGTGCCTCAGTTACCTCATCTGTAAAATGGGGATGAAGACTGTGAGCCCCACGTGGGACAACTTGATTCCCCTGTGTCTACCCCAGCGCTTTGAACAGTGCTCTGCACATAGTAAGTGCTTAACAAATACCAACTTTGTAGAGAAGCAGCGTGGCTCGGTGGAAAGAGCACGGGCTTTGGAGTCAGAGGTCATGCGTTCGAATCCCGACCCTGCCCCTTGTCAGCTGTGCGACTGTGGGCGAGTCACTTCACTTCTCTGTGCCTCAGTTCCCTCATCTGTAAAATGGGGATGAAGACTGTGAGCCTCACGTGGGACAACCTGATTCCCCTGTATCTACCCCAGCACTTAGAACAGTGCTCTGCACACAGTAAGCGCTTAACAAATACCAACATTTCTAGAGAAGCAGTGTGGCTCAGTGGAAAGAGCCCGGGCTTGGGAGTCAGAGGTCATGGGTTCCAATCCCGACTCTGCCCCTTGTCAGCTGTGCGACTGTGGGCGAGTCACTTCACTTCTCTGTGCCTCAGTTCCCTCATCTGTAAAATGGGGATGAAGACTGTGAGCCTCACGTGGGACAACCTGATTAACCTGTGTCTACCCCAGCACTTAGAACAGTGCTCTGCACACAGTAAGCGCTTAACAAATACCAGCATCATCATGGGTCCCTGGGTGCTATCCCATAAGTCCAGGCTCCAGCTTGGGACTCAAACAATTTTCACTCTTGGCCAGATCAGCAATAGCAGAGAGGCGATTTGAGGCAGGAGGAATCCTAATAGAAGACAACTCTCCCCACCGCCATTGCCCCAGTTGCTGGTGATGCTGCTATTTTTGCTGGCAGCTCCCAAAACTTTCTTCCTCTCTCCTTTTTCCTTCTTCCCCCCGCCCCCCCGCTATCCTGGCACCGCTGGCCCTGACCCTGGAAACTCCTCATCTTGATTTTATCCCTCTTTGGGCTACCCACAAGATTTGATCCCCACCATCGATTTACACATATTTGTGTAGATCTATGACTAATCGTTTTCATGATATACCTTATTAGTTATGTAACCTAATTTGCATATGCAAATAGGTCTATTAAGGTAGCGTTCACATTTTCTACATCTAGCAGTTTAAAAGATTAGAATTCCCCTCCAAAGGCAAAGTGAATTTATTCAAGTAACCTTGTCTTTTACGTTCTATTTCAATTTTCCCCCTTAAAAGTCACTTTTTTTTTCTCCTACTAGACTTTTTTGTTCTGATCTGTTAGCAAATCTAAACCTCATTATCCAAGGGAAGTAATGAGACAAAAGGGTCTATTCTTCTTCAGTTCACTTGCGTAATTCACATTAATGCTAATGTGAGTTGGGCACGCATATTAAGGAGAGGAGAGAACCCTAATTAAACAAATAAGCATTTGGTAAGCACACTACGTGAGCATTTTTCATGTAATAAGTTTGAGAAAATCAGTTCACTGCTCTGGACAAGCGTAAACACAGCAAGAGGATAATCAAGATGATATGGGGGAGGAGGGGAAGGTGATGAGCAGCAATCAGATCTTTGAAATGATTTCAAAAACAAGTTACCCTTACGTTTTCATACTAATTAAATGCATACATGTGTCTCCAGTTCTCCCATGAACGTACACTCAAAAACAGGAGTGTGCTATAAACAAACATTTGAAGACACGCTTGACGGCTGAAAAGAAAATTTTTATAGGCCGATTCCCAAACAAATTCCAAGCATGCGGGGCACCTCCAGTCAATCCCTTCTCTCGTTCCCTCACCCGCTTATACCATCTGTGTCACAGTCCCATCTTAGCTGAGAAACAAATGTTTTCAAGATGATATTCCTAAACTGGTTGGATAGGAATTGATCAATTTTCCTCTTTCAGCCAGCAGGAGGAAAGATCGTGGGCCTGGGAGTGAGAGGACCTGGGTTCTAATCCCTGCTCTTCCACTTGCCTGATGTGTGACCTTGGGCAAGCCACTTAACTTCTTTGTGCCTCAGTTTCCTCATCTGTAAAATGGGGATTAAATACCTGTTCGCCCCCATCCTTTAAATGCGAGAGCTGTGTGGGACAGCTACTGTGTCAGATCTGCTTACGCTGTGTCTATCCCAGTCATTCATTCATTCAATCATATTTATTGAGCGCTCATTGTGTGCAGAGCACTGTACTAGGGGCTTGAGAAAGTACAATACAACGATAAATAATAATAATGATAATATTGGTATTTGTTAAGCGCTTACTATATGCAGAGCACTGTTCTAAGCGCTGGGGTATACAGGGTAATCAGGTTGTCCCACGTGAGGCTCACAGTCTTCATCCCCATTTTACAGATGAGGTAACTGAGGCACAGAGAAGTTAAGTGACTTGCCCAAAGTCACACAGCTGACAAGCGGCAGATCCGGGATTCGAACCCATGACCTCTGACTCCCAAGCCCGGGCTCTTTCCACTGAGCCACGCTGCTTCAATACGACAATATCCCAGTGTTTAGTAGAGAAGCGGCACGGTTTAGCGGAAAGAGCACGGGCTTGGGAGTCGGAGGACGTGGGTCCTAATCCCGGCTCCACCACTTGTCTGCTATGCGACCTTGGGCAAGCCACTTTATTTCTCTGTGCCTCAGTTACCTCATCTGTAAAATGGGGATTAAGACCGTGAGCCCCACGTGGGACAATCCGATTACCCTGTATCTAGCCCAGTGCTTACAACAGTGCTTGGCACATAGTAAGCACTTAAATACGATAATTATTATTCTAGCATTTCCTGCGTTGGCTCCATTTCTATATATATCTCTCTACTCTGTTCACCCGCAGTTTTCCTCTCTCCATATTTCAGTGCTAGTTCTCTTCACTGATGCCTAACTTGGCAATCAACACATGGCTAGACTGCACGGCCCCAAAATATACAAATATTATCAGCTTTCACCCTATTGTGCTTAATAGAAGTCAATATCTGTATATTATACTCTCCACTCTACAATTCCATTATAGACTCAACACCACTGGCCATAAAAAGTATCTTTCTGAGAAGAAGGCCTGTAATAGTAATAATGAAAAAAGGGGGTCATTTTCTCCTTCCAGTGGAATGAAAAATTAAAATCGTTACGGCACTTAGCTCAAAGGAAAATTGGCAAATTATAACAGGAAGAACAAAATATCCGTAGTTCACATTGTGAAAAAGAAAGTAAATAATTTAAGACGGACTGTTAAAGGAGAAAATCCAGTGCTTCCATCAGATAAAAAAAATGAACCTAACTAAAATTCAGACATGCTATTTTATTTCATTTCTTTTCTTGTGCAATCACAGGCATCCATGGAGAACAACAGATGGCTTTAAATGCCATAGCTTTGACGTGATAATCTATTTTTGTCAAGTTTCTGTATATCTTTCAGGCACTTGATGTACAGCCATCTTACTGTAATGTATACGGGCTTTGATTTTTAGAGTATTTTCATCTCTAGACCGAAATTGAATTAATACCTTCATCACTTTCCGAAGTCCAGCTTGATTTTTATTTTTCAACTGAGACACTGTATAAGAGAGCTTCACTGTACTTCCCAAACAAAGCCTTCCCACTAACGCCTGTTGGCCCTTGTCTTTGGAGACCAAGATATTAAAATTTCATTGCCCTGGTTGCATTAGCTAACTTACTCTTCAAACTCATAAAGCTGAAGGGCTACCCAGAAATTTTACAGCCACTATCTAGAAAAAGGTAATGACAGGATAAGGCCCAACACATTGATTACATCCCAGACCTGTTACAACCGCTATGGGATCGGGGTGCAAAGAAGAAATGTACGACAGATGTCACATTCCCCTGGTGATTTAAAGGTCCTGTCCCCCTCTAACTTAATTTAAAAATCAAGTCAAAAATCTAGCTTTGTGGGAAAAATATATTAAGCGGCAGCTTCAAGGCAGCACAATTAAATAACCACAGACCATGTATTAAGAATCTACAGACCAATGCTACCCAAACTGGGAAGGCAGAAAAAATATATTTAATCCATATGACCTCTTGTACGTTCAGTTCTGCCGGACGCAGGCTTTCATTTTGGTTAGAACATTGCTAGGGAGAAAAATACTAATCCGACCTCGTAGGTTTGCTTGGCTACGTTGCGATGAGGTTTTGAAAGAAATGGTTTGTGTGTGTGGCTTCAGACCCGGTGAGAACTGCAATGTGAGTTTTCCTTAATGCAGGGTTTGTCGGAACACAACCCCCTACATTAAAGGAGACCCCTGTTTATATCAGTTTCACAGTTTTCAGAAGGTAAGGGCACATTGCCTTGAACTCAGAATATTTTAAATCTTTCCATCAAACAGCTAAGTAATAGTTTACAGGGTGATTTGGAAAGAAAGGGCAAGGTCAGAATAGGAGGGGCCTTTTCTGGACCTTTCCCCATCACCAAGGAAGTTAAGAAAAAAAAAAAGGGTTACATATTAGGTTGCAGTCTTTTGTTTAAACCTATTTCATCCTATTCTACACAGTCACGCTTGTAGTTCCAGCAACGAATCTGGGAGCACGTAACAATTCGATTCCAATCTTCTGGGACATCCTTCAACAAAATAGGCTAAGCGCATCATCAAAAATTATGGCATCGCCCTATATATATATATATTCCTATATATTGATGACTGTGTTCTGAAAGCGCAGACACAAGAAGATGTGGTTATGGACCACTTTTAAAATCGGCAAAACATTACGGACAGATAATTAGCCTGGAGACAAGATCATGTGCCACAACTACTTGGCAAACTTAATACCCAGCCTGGGATCTCAATCAGCGTCACTGAGTCCAACCCTGTTACTAAATCTGCTACTCCATCTGATGAACTAAGGGAGCACATTGTGCAGCACTGTGAAGTTCAAGTCAACCTTCCATATGGATTCTAGAGGAGCAGCATGGCATAGTGGGATAGAGCCCGGAGCCAGAAGGTCATGACTTCTAATCCCAACTCTGCCACTTGTCTTCTGTGTGATCTTGGGCAAGTCACTTCACTTCTCTATGCCTCTCTTACCTCATCTGTAAAATGGGAATTGAGAATGTGAGCCCCAGGTGGAAGATGGACTGTGTCTAACCAGATTTGCTTGTATCCTCCCCTCCCAGAGCTCAATACAGTGTTGGTATTTGTTGGTATTTGTTAAGCGCTTACTATGTGTAGAGCACTGTTCTAAGCGCTGGGGTAATAATAATAATAATGTTGGTATTTGTTAAGCGCTTACTATGTGCAGAGCACTGTTCTAAGTGCTGGGGTAGACACAGGGGAATCGGGTTGTCCCACGTGGGGCTCACAGTCTTCATCCCCATTTTACAGATGAGGTAACTGAGGCACAGAGAAGTTAAGTGACTTGCCCACAGTCACACAGCTGACAAGTGGCAGAGCCGGGATTCAAGCCCATGACCTCTGACTCCAAAGCCCGGACTCTTTCCACTGAGCCACGCTGCTTCTCCACAGAAGTACACGCTGCTTCTCCACATTAGTACAGTGGATGGCACATACTAAGTACATAACAAATACCACAGTTATTATTATTATATTGTTATATTATTATTATTCTAGCCTGGGACTACCACAGATACCATATCAGAGTTCAACTAACACCATAACATCAAACAGCCTGCCAGTCTCATTCCTGGCATCCTGGCATATTGGTGGGTGGGACAAAAGAGAAGATTAGTTGATTGCGCAGGATAACCAAAGTGCTGCTCCATGGTACGCTGAAATGTGACAAAAGAAATACGTGAAATACACATTAAAGGAAAATCTTCAATGATGTGGAATTGGAGTGGAAAATTAGGGGATAGTAGCAGAAGAAAGATCATCCTGTAGTACAACAATTAGAAATGGGGAGACGGTTTTAGAAAAGAAGGCACAAATGATCATAACAGATCAAAAACAACAGTCCGATTAAAAAAAAAAAATCTCAAAAACTGGGTCTTCGATGAAGTCGAAGGACAGGAGTGTGCCGAGTCTTCCCCCAGCTCCCATCCCTCCCCCAACTAATACTTATAGAATATTAGTGATTGATTGGCTTTAACTGAAGCTATTATATATGCGACTTCTTCCTGTGGAATATTATGCAAATTAGGAAAGGTCCACCTAAAAGAGAATGAATTTTGGTGTGCCGGATCTTCCTAAGCCTTAAAACGGTGATTAGAGAACTCTTGAAAAATTTAAAAGATCATCTAATAGGGAATTGATTAGTTGTGGATTTTTCGGGAGTTGGTGATGGTTTCTGAAGCTCCCAAAGATTAAGATGGGACCCCAGAATTCAGCGCTTCGTGAGGCCGACTGCAACCATAAACTAGACGCTTCTGTTGTAATCGCGCAGAAAATCTTGGAGCTGTCTGCAAAACTGAGGTATGGTTATGTGAGCTGAGATTATGGAAAACGAGGCAGAGAAGGTCAGAAACCGAGAAACAGCCCTCTTGCTTCTGGCAGGAGATTCACTACCAACACATGTGGCTGCAAACCAACTGTGTGACTCCCTCTGCCAGCAATTCACTCAGCATGGGTTCTTCTCTTTAGCATTTTTGCTGAGAATTTAAATTTGATCCACATGCTAATGTACACACATGCCCTGGGTTGTATTCGCTTTTTCCGACTTTCTACAGCAGGTGGTAGAGAAGCATCTAGAGGCTGAAAGATGTGGGAATATAGACATTTGTTTTTATGGTTCTACAATGTGCTGAACTCTTTAGGAATATCATCTGAATAAGGAAACAAACCACAGTCACAAGCAGTTTGGGTATTTCCAGATTTTTTTTTTTAATGGTATTTGTCAAGTGTCACGTACCAGGCACTGTACTACTACTACTAATAAAAGTAATAATGTTGGTATTTGTTAAGCGCTTACTATGTGCAGAGCACTGTTCTAAGCGCTGGGGTATATAGGGTAGTCAGGTTGTCCCACAGGAGGCTCACAGTCTTAATCCCCATTTTACAGATGAGGTAACTGAGGCACAGAGAAGTTGTGACTTGCCCAAAGTCACACAGCTGACAAGCGGCAGAGCTGGCATTCGAACTCATGGCCTCGGATTCCCAAGCCCGGGCTCTTTCCACTGAGCCACGCCGCTTCTCTTCTGCTACTAAGCGTTGGGATAGGTATAAATTAATCAGGTTGGACACCATCCACGTCTCTCATGGGACTAACAGTTTTAATCCCCATTTTACAGTTGGGGTAATGGAAGCACGGATAAATTAGGTGACTTGCACAAGGTCACACAGTACAAAAGTGGTAGATCGGGATTAGAACCCAGGTCCTTCTCTCAGGCCCAGGCTCTATCCACTAGGCCATGCCTGCTTCTCCACACTTCAGCTCTGCATTTGCTACTGCCCTGAGTTTTAAAGCACTGTTTCTTTGACCTTAGGAGATTGCTGTTAGAAAGGCTCAATCCCTGACAATATAGGGAAAAAGGACCTCATTCTCATTCTTTCTAGATTTTTCCACTCAGAAGAGATGCATTAGCTGATCACTCCCAGGAGTTATCATCTTGACTGTCCGGCAGTAGCCAGGAGAAGAGCTTTCTCTAGATGAGGAGCAGAGGAAAGAGCACGGGTCTGGAAGTCAGAGGACCTGGGCTCTAATCCTGGCTCTGCCGGATGCCTGCTCTGTGACCTGGGGCATGTCACTTAACTTAGAGAAGCAGCGTGGCTAGAGAAGCAGCGTGGCTCAGTGGAAAGAGCCCCGGCTTAGTAGTCAGAGGCCATGGGTTCGAATCCTGCCTCGGCCACTTGTCAGCTGTGTGACTGTGGGCAAGTCACTTAACTTCTCGGTGCCTCAGTTACCTCATCTGTAAAACGGGGATTAACTGTGAGCTTCACGTGGGACAACCTGATGACCCTGTATCTCCCCCAGCGCTTAGCACAGTGCTCTGCACATAGTAAGCGCTTAACAAATACCAACATTATTATTATTGTTATTAACTTCTCTGTACTTCTGCTTCCTCTTCTGTAAAACAGGGATTCAGTACCTGTTCTCCCTCCTACTTGCACTGTGAGCCCCATGTGGGACAGGGATGTCTGTCCACTTGCTTTGTTTTGTTTTGTTGTCTGTCTCCCCCATTCTAGACTGTGAGCCCACTGGGTAGGGATTGTCTCTGTTGCCGAACTGTACTCTCCAAGCACTTAGTACAGTGTTCTGCACACGGTAAGCGCTCAATACAACTGAACGAATGAATGACTGTGTCTGATTTGACTAATTTATAGCTACCCCAGCACTGAGAACTGTGCCAGGCATATAATAAGCACTTAAATATCGCGATTATTATTATCCATATTTGGAGGGCCCATGGCCAGCCCTGGACATGGGCAGAGGCAGCTGTTGGATGTGTATCTTGGAAAAACGGGGCTTCCACAGTAGAGATGAACAATTCTTATCCCTGGCAATTTATTCATTTTAGAAAGTTTTCTCGGCTTCACTCCTCCCGGAGACCTCAGTGAGGAGTAGCAGGGGTGGGTGGGGCTAGAGGTATTTAAAACGATTCCAAAGCGGCTGTACTTCTAATCAAAGCTGCTCCCAACCAACTCCATCCCCACAGTAGACACTGTCACTAACACTCCTCAAAACAGTGACCCCACCTGTGTCAGAGGGGGCCTTGCATTAGGCATTGTCAACTGTGGGCTGGAATTGAGTAGGCACTTTTCAAAAACCACTGAATTTTCTAAGAACTAAATTATAAACTCTGTTCTTCTGAAGCAAACCTACTCACTGAGCCTCGTTGTCTTTTCTTCCACTGCCAAACTCATGCTAACATCCTTTTCCTTGCCTGGGATTCCCTCCTTCTATAATTCCAACAGACTTCAGTTCTTGCATTTCCCAAGCCTTACTGAAATCATACTCCCAATTAATTTCTAATTTATTCATCTATCTCCACAACTTCCCCTACAGCACTTCTGTGCCATCTACCCAACTGTGCCCTTCCAGTCTCCCAAAGCACTAATGCGCACATCTTACCTGCCATATAACTTTAGCCTTAACTCATGAACATATCCCCTTCTTCCTTCTATCTGTAAATTCTTTAAATTTCTGTCTCCCCCATTAGATTGTAAACGCCTCGAGGTGAGGAATCATTTCTATGAACTTAACTGAACTGTCCCAAGTGCTCAATACAGTGGCCTGCACAGATTGATTAATGTCTACTAACTCTATCGTACTTTCACATGTGCTTAGTACACATTAGTCTTTCAATAGATATCAACAATAGATTGATCCCCTTTCTAAATAGCACTTTACTCTCCAAAGCACCTGGTAAATCAATCAATCAGTCACTGGGATTTATTGACCATTTACTGGATGCAGAGCACTGCACTAAGCACCTGGGAGAGTACAATAAAACAGAGTAGGTAGATACATTCCACATAATTAAACTCCTGGGTTAAATTGGCTATACTGGTATGAACCACAATGATTACTAGGCAGAAACGGCAAATGACTTACCAAGGGCTCCCAGAAGCAGCCAGTCAAGGGACTGATGACTACCTTGGATGGAAATGAAGCAAACGTAAGGCCTTTCGAGTTACATTACAAATCCAGGTAGATTACACACGGCTTTGTGAGCTGCTCTGTAATTAGTGTGTGAATCTCAAAAGCCACTGAACCAACCCATGGTGAACTCGTTCACCAGGACTCGAGAGATTAGGTTGTTAAAAAGCTTTAAAATCCTTTCAATGGGTAAATAAACTGAGGGAATTCAAAGCCAGCCTATTTTTGACTTATACATTATTTTTTCTGCTTTCTCATCAATACCCTTGAGTCAGCTGGGGGCTCTCAAGAGTACTTCATGGGTCATCAAAGGAGTAAATCCCAATCCTGGAAAATGTGAACATTAGATCTCCACACTGATCCCATTTCAAGGGTTCCCTGGATTAAGACTAGCCTACAATATGACAGCGAGGAACAGCATGACCTAATGGAAAGGCCACAGGCCTGGGAGTCAGAGGACCTGGGTTCTAATCCCGGTTCTGTCACTTCCCTGTTGTGTGACCTTGGACAAGTTTCTTAATTTCTCTGTCTCTGTTTCCTCAGCTGTAAAATTCAATGCTCGTTCTCTCTCTTATTTAGGCTGTGGGTCTCCTGTGGGAGAGGGACTGTGACTTGATTAACACATACCTAAGCCAAGAACCCTGTTTGACACATAGTAAGCACTTAACAATACTATAATAATAATGATAATGGCCACCTGGGGTTGCGAAGTATATAGATTAATGATTTATCCTACCCCAGCATACATCTGCCCAGACTCTAACATTACGGCTGAGCGGTGCGCTAACTAGGTTGTTAATGATAATAATTGTGGTATTTATTAAGAGTTTATTATGCTCAGGCATGGTACTAAGCACTGGGGTAGGTACAAGATCATTGGATTAGACAAAGTCCCTGTCCCACATAAGGCTCACAGTCTTGATCTCCATTTTACAGATGAGATAGGAGGCATAGACAAGGTAAGCAACTGGTCCCTTCCCTACTTTTTCCTGTTTATCAAAGCTTTCCTATCACCTCTGCCCACACCCTACATCTTCCCCCCGTCTCCAACAATATTCTTTCCCCACAGCATAGCTTTTGAATATGTGACTTGCATACAGTGCTCTGCACACAGTAAGTGCTCAATAAATACAATTGATGAATTAATTGACTTGATAGCATACTAAGGATAACATCAAACTCCAAGCTTGGTGAATTTAGGCTTACTAAAGCTATACAAGAAGAGATACTAAAAGTAAGGGAATGTGCCTTTTCATTTAACGAGGTATAATAATAATAATGATTTGTTAAGTGCTTAGCCTGTGCAAAACACTGTTCTAAGTGCTGGGGGGGGATACAAGGCGATCAGGTTGTCCCACGTGGGGCTCACAGTTTGAATCCTCATTTTAGAGTTGAGGTAACTGAGGTACAGAGAAGTTAAGTGACTTGCCCAAAGTCACACAGCTGACCAGTGGCGGAGCAGACATTAGAACCCATGACCTCTGACTACCAAGCCCGTGCTCTTTCCACTAAGCCCCGCTGCTCGTCTGCCCTCTCTGGAATTTAATTTTAAACAGTCACAAACTGAAGCCTTGAGAACTAAAAGGTGTGGATAGCTCAGAAATATTCTGGAAACATTAAAAGGTAAATTCTCTAACATTTATGGGCCCCTGCATTTCCTTCGCATTTTAGCAAAATCAATACCAATTTTCTTCTAAATCCTAAAATCTGAGGAAAAGAATTCACCAGATTAGATATAGAATTCCACACAAAAAATATTTGCAACAGTGGCACGACTCTACTTTGGGCAAGGCACAGAAATAAGCTCTTGGAAAAGTTCAATAGTAAGTAGACACTATTGCCGCCCTCAAAAACCTTGCAATTCATTCAGTCGCATTTACTGAGCACTTACTGTGTGCAGAACACTGTATTAAGGGCTTGCGAGAGTACAATACAACAATAAACTGATACATTCCCTGTGCACAACGAGCTCACAGTCTAGAGGAGGAGATGGACATTAATATAAATAAATTACAGATAAGTTTGTACATGCTGAGGGGCTGGGAGGGGGAATAAATAAAGAGAGTAAGTTAGGGAGACACACAAGAGAGGGGAAGAAGAAAGGAGAGCTTAGTCAGGGAAGGCCTCTCAGAGGAACTGTGCCTTCAATAAGGTTTTGAAGGTGGGGAGACCAAATGTCTGTCAGATCTGAAGAGGGAGGGCATTCCAGGCCAGAGGCAGAACGTGGGCAAGAGGTCGGCAGCGAGATAGATGAGATTGAGGTACAGTGAGAGCACTGTACTAAGAGTTTGGAAGAGAACAACATAGTTGGTAGACATTTCTTGTCCTCAACAAGGTTACACGGTAAAAGAGGAGACAGATAGTAATATGAACGATTTATAATATATAATTTATAGATATATACGTAAGTGCTGTGGGGTTGAGGGTGGGGCAAATATCAAATGCCTAAAGATAATGCATCTGAGTTCATAGATGACTACTACTGAATGAATGAGAAGGAAGAAGGAGCTGGGGAAAAGAGGACTTAATTGGGGAAGGCTTCCTGGAGGTGATATGACCTCAATAAGGCTTTGAAGGTGGGGACGGTGGCGGTCTTGCATATATGGCGGGGGAGGGAGTTCCAGGCTTGGGGGAGGATGTGGGAAAGGGGTCGTCGGTGAGATAGACAAGTTCCTGAGTAAGCACAATGAGTAAACTGACGCTAGAGGAGCAAAGTGTGCGGGCTGGACTATAGGAAGAGATCAATGAGGTGAGGTAGGAGGGGACAAGCTGATTGAGTGCTCTCAAATTAGGGCCGTTTATGAGGCTTTTTCAACTCCCTACAGAGGCAGTCCTAGGAATGAGGTGTACTGATGGTTGTTACTAGGCACCACACTGTAATGGGAAGGGCATTTATGGGCCAAAAGAGGAATGGGGGGAAGGTGATCTCAGCTGTTGCCCATTCTCTTTCTCTATTCCAATTCCCACAACACATAGAAGGCACCTTGAAAGCATATGACTGGGAGGGAGAAACAGATGTCCACGACCAGCAGCCCCTCTGAAATGTTTGGTCAGAGGTGTACTATCAAGTTTTACGCTTCCTTTGATGACAGCTCCACCGAGGCATCACATTTTTCCAGAGCCTCTGCACTCACAGCCAGACTAAGGATGACCTTGTTTTTGCAAAAGGAAAGCAAGTCAAAATATGGGTTTCCTGGATGGGACTACAGAGGTCACGTCAGGCAGAGATGTGAATGTAAATGATTTGATCACTCATTTGTCAATTTAAACCAATGTGGCATTTTCCAGGGCTCGGCAATTCCGTTTCCTTCTCCAAGAACCATCTTACCTCAGCATGGCCCCAAAACCCTTCTTCTTGGCTTTCTTCTCAGGGTCTTCATTTTCTTCTTTCCGTTTCTTCTCTTTCACTTTTGACTTGCTCTTTTCCTTTTTCTTCTCCTTTTCTTTGTATTTTTTGTTTTTCTTGGCCTTGGCCTCTAGCTCAGTGTTCCCCTGAGGGACTGATGAACAATTCAGGGTTTCTTGACCAGAGTGAGAACTCTTATCAGAAAGAGCATCTGTATAAAGAAAAAGGATCGATATAAACAGTTAGGGGCCATTTATGGTCGGGAAAAACTTAAAAATATAAAATTCTGAACTGTAAATTGAGCTCCAGTATCCTACCCACAGCTTAGACATTTTTGGAGGTGACGGATTAGGAGCTGGTTACTCCAAGCAAGATGTTCTGTAAATTAGGCCCAGAACTATTTCAGTTGTTTATTTGATGATGCAAAAGGCTTGACATGTGGTAAAACACTAATCTTTCAGAAATTTGGCTTGTTAACCTTGATCGGTTCAGAAAACCCACACGCTGGGAACAAACAGTGAGAGTTTATTTTGAGAAGAGGTTCTGGGTACAAATATAATCTAACCGCCTAAAACCAATTAATGCAGTCAGTTCTTGGGATGATGCTGTTCCTAATGACTCGAATAAGAATGTCAAGAAAACCCATACTTAGTGTTCCTGCCCTAAGGATAAATGACAGCTATAAGCTTGTGAGAAATTGAGAGTTTTTTTAATATAGTTTTTACAGTAAATTAAATAGCAACTTAAGTGATACAATTTAATGTTCTTTAAGCCAAAGGGAGAACGAGATCAAGAAAATTAATTACCTTTAATATTAAAAATATAACTACAATATTTAAAGCATTTGGTCCACATTGTTTCCTAGTATTCTTTTGCCGTCAAATAATAGAGACGTCTAATAAGCGGACGCTTGTTATGGGCAGGGAACATGATGGCTAATTCTGTTGTATTATGCTCTCCTGAGAGCTTACTCCAGTGCTCTGCACATAGTAAATATTCGCTAAATACGATTGATGGACTGATTGACGTCAGAAACAATGGCACGGCGAGTAGCATACCTTCTAGGTCTTCTGGTCCATCGTAGGATTTGTCAATGGCTGCTCTGAAGCTCTCGTTACAGCCCCGGCCACGCACCATGTGAGGCCTGGGTCTGTGAAAAGGAAGTTCGTTCTTTCTGACCTCTGCCACTGCAGTCTGCAAGCTCTCCAATGAGCTGGACTTTTTTAGACCCAGGGTAGGCCCAAAGTCTTTGCCAGGAGACTCTGCAAAGTAAGAGATGGAAGGATTCATTTAAATACAAACAAAAAACTCTGAAAAAACACTGTAAGTGCCTTTTGGGCGGGGATCAGGTCTAGCAACTCTACTGCGTTGTGCCGTCCCACATGCTTAGTACAGTGTTCTGCTCAGAGCAAGTGCTCAATAAACACCTTGGATTGATTGGTTGATAATCATAGGAGCAGCAGCCTGTATTAAGCACTCATTTTTTTCAAATGGCATTTGTTAAGCACTTACTACCTGCCAGGCACTGTATAACAATAATAATAATAATAATGGTATTTGTTAAGTGCTTACTATGTGCCAAGTACTGTTCTAAGTGCTGGGAGAGATACAAGGTAATCAGGTTGTCCCCTGTGGGGCTCACAGTCTTAATCCCCCTTTTACAGATGAGGGAACTGAGGCACAGAGAAGTTTAGTGACTTGCCCAAAGTCACACAGCTGATAAGTGGCAGAGCCGGGATTAGAACCTACGAACTCTGACTTCCAAGCCTATGCTCTTTCCACTAAGCCACCCTGCTTATCAATCAAGTGCTGGGGTAGATACATGATAATCAGGTGGGATACAGTCCCTGTCCCACATAAGGCTCACATTTTAATCCCTATTTTACAGATGAGCGAACTGAGGCCTAGACAAATTAAGTGATCTGACCAAGGTCCCACACAACTGACAAGTGGTGGGGCGGGAATTAGAACCCAGGTCTTCTGACTCTCAGGCCCGTCATAAAGTACAGAATACCGAAGTGATACATTGCCTACCCACAGAAAGCTTACACTCTACCGAGGGAGACGGACAAATAAATATTTATAAGTAGAGTAATCAAAATAAATAAACTGAAGGGACAATATACATGAGTGCTAAGAAAGGTATAAAAAAGTTCATAAGTGCAAGAGATGGCTGAGAGGATGATATGTCACTACAGTTGAGGTCGTATCAGTGAATAAGTGATAAAAGTAGAAGAGATGATCTCTGCCCTCAAGGATCCCACAAGCTTCTTCTTACAGATCTTCTCTCTCTCTCTGCTATTTGTTAAGCACTTACTCTGTGCTAGGCACTGTACTAAGTGCTAGGGTAGATACAAGTTTATCTGGTTGGACACAGTCCCTGTCCCACATAGGGCTCGCAGTCTTAATCCCCATACCCCACATCTGTTCAAGTTAGCTTTTTTAAGGTACTTCGCTCCCACCTCTGCTACTTCTGACCCATTGCATACACCTTCCTCCTTCCTTGGAAGTTTTTCTCCATTCATATCCTGCTGATGGCAGTTCTCACAGTCCTACTGAAAACCCACCTGCTCCAGAAAATATTTCCCAAATAACTTCCACTGCCCTGGTCGTGTCACTCCAACGGTTACTCTTGGCCCTTGAGTATGCTGATTTATGTACTCCTTGTATTTGCTCTTTTTTACTTGTTCTTGCAGTTATTAGTAGCACCCTTATTCGTTCATCATGCTCCCAGATTTTATGTCTGCCTTTTATTCTGGCAGCTCCTGAAGGCCAGGAACCAAGTTTTTGACTTTTATTCGATTCATCCTAGTGCCCACGGTTTAGCACACAGTAGGTGCCCAATAAATACGACTGTACGAATAAAGTATTCTCTTGAACCATAAATGATACTTAACACATCTTCCAGCACGGGATGGACCTATTTCTTATCCTGCTCAGTGTGCCACTAGAACCGATTTGAATATCACTTCCGCTAACTTTATTACATAATTATGGTATTTGTTAAGTGTTTACTATGTGCCAGGCACTGTACTAAGCACTGGGCATGGATACAAGCAAATTGGGGTGGACACAGTCCCTGTCCCACTTGGGGTTTACAGTCTTGCTCCCCATTTTGCAGATGAGGTAATTGAGGCACAGAGAAGTTAAGCGACTTGTCTATGGTCACACAGCAGACAGGTGGCAGAGATGGGATTAGAACCCATGACCTTCTGACTCCCAGGCCCGTGCTCTATCACTACACCAGGTTGCTTCTCTAACTTTATTGAACTCTCCCATGTGCCAGGTGCTCTGTTCTATCCAAAGTACTCGATAAATACTACTCATTAACTGATTTTGTCCCAGTGTCGTCAGGATCAGCTTAAAAGGAAGTTGGAACGAAGTGAAAAATTAACTTTTTATTCACGGTAATGTTGGGAGGCATTACTTTAGAATGTAGGCTGAGTCAGGAACCATGTCCTTTTGAGCATTCTAAATGTACACCCTGGGTGACAAACACTGTTTGATGGTGGCTATTAAGTAGAGAAGCAGTGTGGCCTAGTAGATAGAGCATGGACCTGGCAGTCAGAAGGTCCTGGGTTCTAATCCCACCTCTGTCGCTTGTCTGCTGTGTGATCTTGGCTAAGTCACTTCACTTCTGTGGGCCTCAGGCACCTCAGCTGTGCAGTGGGAATTAAGACATGAGCCTAAAGTGGGACAGGGAATCAACTGTACAATTCAACTGGAATGAACTGTACATTCAGTGGAAAGAGTGATAATAATAATAATAATGTTGGTATTTGTTAAGTGCTTACTTCGTGCCGAGCACTGTTCTAAGCGCTGGGGTAGATACAGGGTAATCAGGTTGTCCCACGTGAGGCTCACAGTTAATTCCCATTTTACAGATGAGGTAACTGAGGCACAGAGAAGTGAAGTGACTTGCCCACAGTCACACAGCTGACAAGTGAAAGAGCCGGGAGTTGAACTCATGACCTCTGACTCCGAAGCCCAGGCTCTTTTCCACTGAGCCATGCTGGCTTGGGAGTCAGAGGTCACGGGTTCTAATCCCGGCTCTGCCACCTGTCAGCTGTGTGATTTTGGGCAAGTCACTTAACTTCTCGGTGCCTCAGTTACCTCATCTGTAAAATGGGGATGAAGACTGTGAGTCTCACGTGGGACAACCTGATTACTCTGTGTCTACCCCAGCGCTTAGAAGCGTGCTCTGCACAGAGTAAGTGCTTAACAAATGCCAACATTATTATTTCAAGGGTTTAGTACAGGGCTCTGCACACAGTAAGTGCTCAATAAATACGATTGAATGAATGAATGACAGGGACTGTGTTTAAACTGATTTGCTTGTAGCCACCCTAGTGCTTAGTACAGTGCTTCGCACATGGAAAGCACTTAAATGCCACCATTATTAAGTTAAAGGAGCTCTTCTATGAGACAGAAAAAGTTTGAAAGTTTATTGTGGGCAACAACAATTTGGAAAAGGCTGGTGTAGTATTATAATTATTATTAGCCCTCAAAAACTTAAGGGGGGTCCTATACACCTTGTTACTTCCATCAGCCTCACAAAACTTACATAAATATTCTTACTCTCTTATTTCCCCTTCCCCTAATGCATTTGTCTCTCACTGTGGACTGTACACTCCTTCTGGGCAGGGAACATGTCTAACCAACTCTGCTGTATTTTCACATACACTTAATACAGCACTCTGCACACACTAAGTGCTCCCAAAATACAATTGATTGTTTTCTGCCTTAAAAGTTGTCTTCTTTCACTTTGTAGTACTTTGCTACACAATTGGCAATCCTTCATGAAGAGTTGTTCATATTTTGGGTTGTGTATTGTACCAGGAATTTTTTTAATGAAAGGCAAAGACTTTATAGGCATTAAATGTTAAATGCAACTTCTCAGAATAAATCCTGCTACCTTTTACACTTTTCATAATTTTTCTCACCACTTGTGCTATCAGAGACACCTATTGGAACACCACAGCACACATTCTTTGCTGTGATCAAACACAACATTTATACAGTTACATCATTTTCGAGATAACAAGCAGATGGAATCCAAAATAGCGACTTAGGTTGAGAAAAAGCAAGGAAGACTCGCTTGTAAAAAAGAAAATTTCCTTCTGAAATGGCCGTGCGGCCAGGCAAAAAGAGAACTGAGAAGGAAAGTTACTTTAAAAATAAATGTTCTTTTCATTCCCTCAGCTTCGTCCTAATGGAGCGGCAATATAATCCGCTGTCTTAAAAGTCATGAAGATATAATGATAATAATTACGGTATTTGTTAAGCACTTACTGTGTGCCAAACACTGGTCTAAGCACTGGGGAAGATACAAGGTAATCAGGTTGGAAACAGTCCCTGTCCCACATGGGGCTCACAGCTTTAATCCCCATTTTACAGATGTGGTAACGGAGGCACAGAGAAGTAAAGTGCCTTACCCAAGGCAGACAAGTGGCTGAGCAGGATTAGAACCCATGACCTTCTGGCTCCTTTGGTTGTACTCTACCCACTACACCAAGCTGCCTCTCTATATCTATCCACCTACATGTCCTGGGAATGACTAAAATTTTCATAGTGAGGTGACTGTCGCGAGTCCCTGATTCATACCAAGCAGGATCTTCCTGGACCAGGGGAGCCTCAGTGACACAGAGTAGAGTTAATAATAATAATAATAATAATGATGTTGGTATTTGTTAAGCGCTTACTATGTGCAGAGCACTGTTCTAAGCGCTGGGGTAGACACAGGGGAATCAGGTTGTCCCACATGGGGCTCACAGTCTTAGTCCCCATTTTACAGATGAGGTAACTGAGGCACAGAGAAGTGAAGTGACTTGCCCACAGTCACACAGTTGACAACTGGCAGAGCTGGGATTCGAACTCATGACCTCTGACTCCAAAGCCCATGCTCTTTCCACTGAGCCACGCTGCTTCCCTAGAGTTCAAACCACACCTCTGATCACCAAGGGTGCTGTGGAAAGTTTTTAATTTAGTTTTCCCAGCATGAAAGGGAGCGACACATACATATACTCACTCACTCACTCCACCACCCAAGGATCTAATAGCAGCCTGTGGTCAGAGGAGCCTGTTCTGCCAACTCTTCTTCTTTATGCTTCCGAGTGCTGCTCTCCTACTATTCATTCAATAGTATTTATTGAGCGCTTACTATGTGCAGAGCACTGTACTAAGCGCTTGGAACGAACAAGTCGGCCACAGATAGAGACAGTCCCTGCCGTTTGACGGGCTTACGGTCTGATCGGGGGAGACGGACAGACGAGAACAATGGCAATAAAACTCCTACTACCTCTGCTCCTCTCAGCGTGCTTCCTTCTTGCTTCTCTGAACGCTCCTACCCCTCTGGGTGTACCTCCAGATGTCCTTTGTGTGCCTCAACACAACCACCATTTATCTGCCTTAGATATGGCAGCTGAGGCTCTACATGGCAGTCACTGATTAGTCCAGGTCCATTATCAGGTAGAACAGGAAGAGAAGGCCACAACTCCCTCCATGCTCACAGGCCAGCAATCACCCGTCCCAGGTAGGGCCCATCAGTGGCTCTGCAAAATCTGTTCCTCGGTGTTGTGAATGGGATCACAAACAGTCTCTAACAAGGCAGCTTGTTGTGGGCTCACCACAGTGATGACCTTAGTCAGGAAGTGGAGTGAACTGAACCGACATTGCTCGTGATAGAACAAAGATACCCTGAGCTGCACGGTTCAGTAGAAGATAGCATCAAAATGACTGTGACAGCAATAGATGCAGGAGCGAACCGGTCAGTGGCATTATGAGTTGACCGAGTCATGTCTCTGACCATGGGGTGGATACCAGTAAGGTAATTACTTGGGAAAAAAAATTAGAAAAAGGCTTCCAACAGATCTGGAAATGAAATCAATGTGGGAGAGAAGATTGAGTAGAGACAATAGGCCAAGAAAACAAAATGGAAAGGGGTGGGATAGCGGGCATTCTCCTTTTTCACCTAAAGGGAAGATAGATCATAAAATCCAATTATTTGAAGGGAAACATAGGGCAGGTAAGAGGATTAGGTGGAAAGTGGCATTGGAAACAAATGAAGTTGAAGTGAAAGAGGGTTGGGCTTCCAAAATAGATAGGAAGCCTTTATAATGACAGTGCTAAGCATGTAGTACAGTGCTGAGTGCTTAGTACAGTGCTAAGCAATTAGTAGAGTGCTCTGTACACAGTAAGTGCTCATTTGGACATTTGATATTCACCCCGATCCCACAGAATTTATGTACATATCTTCATATTATATAATATGAATTATTTATTCCTATTAATGTCTGTCTCTCCCTCTAGAATTATTGCCATTGTTCTCGTCCGTCCGTCTCCCCCGATTAGACCGTAAGCCCGTCAAACGGCAGGGACTGTCTCTATCTGTTGCCGACTTGTTCATTCCAAGCGCTTAGTACAGTGCTCTGCACATAGTAAGCGCTCAATAAATACTATTGAATGAATGAATGAATAGAATGTAAGCTCATTATGGAAGGGAACATGCCTGCTAATTTTATTGTATTGTCCTCTTCCAAGCACTTACTATAACGCTCTGTACCTAGTAAGTGCTCAATAAATACCATCGATTGATTGAACAATAATATATACCATTGATTGACTGACAGCTGATTTGGTCAATGAGGTGCAGGAAATAATAATAATAATGGTATTTGTTAAGCACTTACTATGTATAAGGTACTGTTCTAAACACTGGGGCAGATACAAACTAATGAGGTTGGATAAAGTCCCTGTCCCCATGGGGCTCACAGTCTTAATCCCCATTTGACACACGAGGTAATTTGGGGAAGGAAGAGTGAATGACTTGCCCAAGGTCACACGGAAGACTAGTGATGGAGTTGGGATCAGGTCCTTTTGAGGAATCTTGGCCTAGTGGAAAGAGCAAGGGCCTAGGAGACAGGAGACCTGGGTTCTAATCTTAGCTCCTCCACTTGCCTGCTCTATGATCTTAAGTAGGTCACTTCACTTCTCTGTTCTCCAGTTTCCTCACCTGCAAAATGAGAAGCAGCATGGTGGAGTGGAGAAACCACGGACCTGGGCGTCAGAAGGTCATGGGTTCTAATTCTGGCTCTGCCACTTGCCTGCTGTGTGACTTTGGGCAAGTAACTTCACTTCTTGGGCCTCAGTTACTTCACCTGTAAAATGAGGCTAGAGACTGAGAGTCCTACGTGGGACAGGGACTGTGCCCAACCCAATTAACTTGTATCCACCCCAGTGCTTAGTACAGTGCCCGGCACATAGTAAGGATTTAACAGATACAATAATAATAATAATTATTATTATTAAATCGCAGATTAATTCCTGTTCCCCCTTCCTCTTAGACTTTGAACCTCAGATGAGACAGGCATTTTGTCCAACATGATTATAATTAATGAAAATTAAAGCATTTGTGGTGTTCTTACTAAGAGCCAAGCATTCTTCTTAGCTCTGGGGCAGATACAAATTTAACCAGGTAGACCACAGTCCCTGTTCCACATGGGGCTCACAGACTAGGTAGGAGGGAGTTGGATTTAATCCTTATTTCACAGATGAGGAATCTGAGGAACAGTGAAGTTAAGTGACTTACCCAAGGCCACACAGCAGACAAGTGGAAAGAAGGGATCACAACCTAGGCCCTTTGTCTCTCAGGCCAGGATGCTTCTCTTAGGCCACTGTTTTCTTGTATCTTTCATCTTCTCTTGTACATCTTGTACATGCTATTTGTTAAGCGCTTACTATGTTTCAAGCACTGTTCTAAATGCTGGGGTAGACACAAGTTAATCAGATCTGTCACAGTCCCTGACTCATTTAGGTCTCACAGTCTAAGTAGGAGAGAGAACAGGTACTGCATCCCCATTTTACAATTGAGCAACTAAGGTACAGAGAAGTGAAGTTACTTTCCCAAGATCACAAAGCAGGCAAGTGGCATAGCCAGGATTAGAACCCAGGTTCTCTAAAACCCAGGTCCATTCTCTTCCACTAAAGCATCCTGCATCAATACTTGGCCCAGAGCAAGTGCTTAACAAATTCCAAAGTTATTATTGCCTTCCCCCTAAGACAGGCAATAATGGAAGGATCCAGGGCTGTGTAGATGATTCAGTATAACCATTTAAAATGTGGTCTAGACATTTATTCAAGTATATGTAGAGACTATTCTTGGAAAGATTAATAGTGGAGTCTTGGTAGTCCTTCCCCTTTAGGCTATAATCTTTTAATTAATCTGTGACTTCATCGGGAATGTTTGAACTTCCCACTCTAGCACTAAAATCTTCCAATAAAAGAATGCCTTACTCCAAAAGAGCAGTAATTGGGGATTCCATTATTGATATAAGTGCTACCTAGGCAACACCATTGCAAACCCGGAATTATTTTAAGGAAGGGGTTCTTAGAATCAGTGCAAATTTGTTAAAAAATTAAGAATTACTGAAGTTTTTTTTTTGGTAAATACTGAAGAATACTGTATTTTGTAGAAAGATCTCAAGGAACCTGGTAAACAAATGTTGCATTTTCCACCCCCTTTCTGTGCTATAGCTAAAAGGATCATTTTAGCAGGGTGGCTCACAGGAAACTGACAGGGGGAAATATCACCTGGTTTTACTGAAGTCACGGGGAAGAACTGGGAAATTAAAAGATTAAACTATTGGACTTCATCATGATTTTGCTGATCTCAAATAGGGAAAAAGGGAATTTTGGCCACAGCCCTTTCTCCATTTAATTTTGGAAAACTAGTACTGTGATGTGGAGTGGAGGTGCTTTTCACTTAATGGAAACATAGCTAATATTTTGAGGGCTTTTATGAATTAAAAAAGTTTCAATTTCAGCTTTGTAGCTAAAGGAGTACTTTGTTCACACATCCATGCTCACTTAAAAAAACCCAACACATATGTGTGTTTGTCTGTGTGTATAGCCTTCCAAATCAAAATTATGTCTGATATTTTCAGGGTGGGTTTCTTAGAAATATAATGCTTTACACACTTTTAATACACAGCAGGGATAATGTCTACCAACTATTTTTTAAGGTACCCTCCCAAGCAGTTAGTACACTACTCTGCACAGAGTAAGTGCTCAATAAATACCATTGGTTGACTGACTGAGCTTGGCAAATCTCTTAGAAAAAATATTACATTTTCCAAATTATTTTATCTGTCAACTGTGTTTACAATGGCTCTAACGATCTTTTTTTCCTCCGCATCTCACACTCCCCATCACCCTTTGCTTACCGTGGAGCTCTGTTTCTCATTCATTAAAGTAGAATTGAATCTGGTTTATAAATTATCTATTGTTACTTGAGAAACAGTTAATATAATTATAACATTCACGGCCCTTATACTGTAGGGGTTTTTTCTGTCAAAATGGCAGCCGTCTTTTACTTTTCGTTTCTGAAATGTCACTGAAGCATTGCCTAAAATGTAAATACATACCTCCATAAACAAATTCATGGAATCATTCCCATTTCCTCTATTTTTTTCCTCCAGATTTTAGGCTCCATTATCTTTCCTGTCCCCCGGATTTAAAATCTTGAACTCCCATTAGACTCTTTACTCCCTTCCAAATTTTGATTTCATTCATCTAAGAATTTATTATTCCCAATTATATTTTACACTATACTATTTTCAAAACCACTCAATCCCTGCCCCCTTTTGGCTAAACTACTCCTCTGTCCTTCCTGCTCGTATCTTCTCCTGTACAGTTATCCATCTGGCAGCAACATCTCCAAATACCTTTTCCCAAAGTTGTTCAACAAACATAAGGACTGCAGTTCTAAAAGTCTTTTGTGCTTTTCCACAAATTACATGGCTACCACTTCCCTGAATTCTACCATTGGCTTCCTGTCTTTTACAAAATCATCTTCAGGCTCTATTTTTCTCACCTTCAAGACTCTAATCATGCTGCTCTTACCTACAATTATTCACTCTATTTTTTTTTATCCTTTCCTTTCCTTTTATGCTACTGTTCCTCTCAATTTCTTTTGTGCTATTTGTCCATTCTGCAATTTCCATCTTCTTTCAGGTTGGAAATAGCCTTACTCCCACAACCTCCTTTTATTCTCCTCTAACTCCTTCTCTAAAGCCTAATCCTCTGGAAAAGACAAGGAACACTGACAATGCTGACATTTTCAATGATCTTTCAATGATCTTTTTCCCCTTATCATTTAAGTCCCTCAATTGCCTGTCTTTATAACACAATCAAGGTTTGTTTAGGAGAGTGAGGTGGTTGAGTCTTTGTTCAGGTGTTCATATACTACTCTATAAAGAGAGTTCATAAAAACCAATTAATATCTCCAAATCGGAATTAGCAAAGTGAAACGATCACCGTATGGATACATTCAGCGCTTAGAACAGTGCTTGGCACATAGTAAATGCTTAACAAATACCATCATTATTACTATTTCTTGGCTGGTCCTTTTAAGAAGATACATTGCTATTGCAATTTTGCTTCCTATTTCTCCGTAAATTGCATGCAAAAGATAAACACACAAACACACACACAAAAAGCTTTTTAGCAGAAATGAAGATGTCATCTGAGAACCAGTGCACTTGTCTAACACTGGCAGAAATGACTACGAGCTAAATAGAAAGTAGCAGAAGAGATTAAAACTGTTCCTCTTGGGTGCCGTCTTCAGCCTCATCTTCAAACTAGCCTGTAGTCTAGTTATCTTTGATTCCTTTCTCTCATTCAACCCACATGATCAATCTATTACTAAATCCTGTCAGTTCAACCTTCGCAACATCGCTAAAAATCCATCCTTTCCTCTCCATCCAAACTGCTATTACGTTAATCCAGCATTTATCCTATCCTGCCTTGATTACTGTATCAGCCTCCTTGCTGACCTCCCTGCCTCCTGTCTCTCCCCACTCCAGTCCATACTTCACTCTGCTGCCTGGATACTATAAAAACATTCAGTCCATGTTTCCTCATTCATTCAATAGTATTTATTCAATTGCATTTATTGAGTGATTACTATGAGCAGAGCACTGTACTAAGCACTTGGAATGTACAATTCGGCAACAGATAGAGACAATTCTTCAAGAACATCCAGTGATTGCCCATCCACCTCCTCATCAAACAGAAACTACCATCAGCTTTAAAGCACTCAATCACCTTGTCCCCTCCTACCTCACCTCACTATTCTCCTTCTACAACCCAGCCCACACACTTTGATCCTCTAATGCCAACCTACTCACTGTACCTCGATCTCGTCTATCTCACCGCTGACCTCTTGCCCACCTCCTGCCTCTGGCCTGGAATGCCCTCCCTCCTCATATCCGACAAACAATTACTCTCCTCCTTTTCAAAGGCTTTACCGAAGACACATCTCCAAAAGGCCTTCCCTGACTAAGCCCTCATTTCTTCTTTTCCCACTCCCTTCTTTGTCACCCTGATTTGCTCTTTTTATTCACCTCCCCACCCCCCCCAGCCCACAACACATGTATGGATTCATAATATATTTATATTAATATCTATCTTTCCCTCTAGGCTGTAAGCTCTTTGTTGGCAGGGAATGTGTCTGTTATATTATTGTGCTGTATTCTCCCAAGAGCTTAGTACAGAGCCCTGCACATAGTAAGCACTCAATCAATTCATTCATTTAATCGTATTGAATGAGCACTTACCCACTGTACTGTCTGGGAAAGTATAATACAACAATTAACACACTCCCGATTGATCGACTGATTGACTGATGATCTACTGCCCCATTTACATGCTGCTAGAGGGATCATTTTCCTGAATTTCACTCAGGAAACATCTCTCGGCTCCTCAAAACCCTCCACTGTCTCCCCGTGTACCTCTGCATCAAGGCTTTCCACCAACTCATGGCCCTTTACATATCAATTAATCATCAATGGTATTTATTTAATGCTTAGTGGGTGCAGAGATGAGGACAGTTGAGTAAGCAGTCATATCCCTTGACCCTAAGAAGCTCATAATGGTCATTCATTCAGTCATATTTATTGAGCACTTACTGTGTACAGAGCACTGTAGTAAGCGCTTAGAAGAATACACTATAACAATAAACAGAATGCAGGGGGGAAGACAGATGCTAAAATAAATCACAGGTAGGGGAAGCAATTAAGCATGAAGAGATGAACTAAAGTGTATGGGAGTGGGAGGTGTAGTGAGTATTTAAGTGCTTAGGTGGTATATTACTCAGGTCCATGGGGGATGCAGTAAGGAGAAAACATAGGATGGGGAAATGAGCACTTAGGGATGGCTTCCCGACTTCACTGCTTTGTGATCTTGGTCAAGTCACTTAGCTTCTTTGAATGTCAGGTTCCTTATCTGCAAAATGGTGATTAAATGTCGGTTCTCCCTTCTACTTAGTCTGGGAGCGTCATGTGGAACATGAACTCGGTCCCATCAGATTATCTGGGCTCTAACCCTTTGTTCAGCACATAGTGAGAGGTTAACACATCATTATTATTATTGGAGGAAATGTAATGTCATAGGCCTTGGAAGATGGTGAAAGTAGTAGTCTGTGAGTGTGAATGGGTATGGATTTCCAGGCAAGAGACAGGTCCAAGCAAAGGGTTGATGACCTAAGATCAATCAATCAATCATATTTATTGGGTGCTTTCTGTGTGCAGGCTTTCCATGTGCAGGGTATTGTATCAAATGCTGAGATATTGATAGTGAGGCACACTGAGTTTGGTATTAGAGGAGATAAGTGTTTGTAATGGGAGAGGAGCAAGGATAAGAAGGAAGGAAGCTGACCAAGTGCTTTAAAGCTATGTTCTCTTTACCTGCTATTCCCCACCTGACTCTTTTCTTCTTCATTTGTAGTTATTGCGGGCTTATTGTGTGCAAAGCACTGTACTAAGTGCTTGGAAGCGTACACTATAACAATAACCAGACACATTCCTGCCCACAACCAGTTCATATTCTCTCCATCTGCCCTGCCTTTTGCTACCTCTGACACTGGGACCTCAAGAAGCAAAATGGCCTAATGGATAGAGCATGGACTTGAGAGTCAAAAGGACCTGGGCTCTAATCTACTTCCGGCTCTGCCAGTTGTCTGCTGTATGAACTTGGTAGAGAAGCAGCGTGGCTCAGTGGAAAAGAGCACGGGCTTTGGAGTCAGAGGTCATGGGTTCGAACCCCGGCTCTGCCACTTGTCAGCTGGGTGACTTTGGGCAAGTCACTTCACTTCTCGGTGCCTCAGTTACCTCATCTGTAAAATGGGGATTAAGACTGTGAGCCCCACGTGGGACAACCTGATTCCCCTGTGTCTAAGCCAGCGCTTAGAACAGTGCTCGGCACATAGTAAGCGCTTAACAAATACCAACATTAAGTCAATTCACTTTTCTGTGCCTCAGTTACCTCAGCTGTAAAATGGAGATTAAAACTGCGAGCCCGATGTAGGATCGGGGACTGTAAGCAACCTGATCAGCTTATATCTACCCAAGCACTTAATACAGTGTCTGGCACATAGTAAGCGCTTAACAAATACCTTTTAAAAAAAATTGTGTTCATTAACATTAATCAGTGAACTAAGGGTAACTGTGGCTAAGACCCATCATTCTGAATCTTGATCTCCTCTTGTCCTCATTGACTACTTCACTAGAACCAAAGTCTCTTATGGCCCTTGAATCCCCAAATAATCATGTCTATAGGTTGATCCCCTAAGCGCAGCCCTCTGACTCTTCCTCTTCTACAAAGTGACTTATCTAGGCTGTGAGTGCTTTTTCATCCAAATCGTTACTACTATTGATAGAATACTAATTGCTGTGTGCTTTGAAAAACAGGACAGTTTCTTAAAAGAGAAAAAAAAAATCAATCCTTACTTCTGCTGACTAGAGTTCATATAACCTTAGCTTCAGCTGCTCCATTAACTGTTCTCTTCTGGAATTTAGACCCACAGGATTAAATTTACTTAACTGGATTCTCAAGATTAGGTAGAGCAGGGAGGTGGGAGGTATGTGGGGGGGGGGTGGTTGGGGGAGGGCAGGGTCAAGTAATGTGTTTCCTCGTCGCCGGACTGCTCTCCAAGGAACCTTGCTCCTCCATGGGAGAGCAGGGGTCACTGTCTGTTGCATGAGATTATCTGTTGACAGGTAATTAAACTCAATCAATCGATTAATCATATTTATGGAGCATTTACTGTATGCAGAGCATTGTACTAAGTGCTTGGGAGAATACAATATAACATAGTTGGTAGACATGTTCCCTGCCCTCAGTGAGTTTAAGGTCTAGACGGGGAGACAGACATTAATATAAATAAATAAATTACAGATATGTACATAAGGATTATGGGCCTGAGGGAGAGGTGAATAAAGGGAGCAAAGGTGAGTCAAACTGTGTAAAATCTAAAATCCTGGAAAACTTCAGGGAAAAATAGGAAGAAACAAAACATCAGCCTGTGTTGAGAAGTCATGGAGAAAATTTGGGAAAGCCTTATTTGTATTTTTTTTTTTGGATCCAGACTCTTGGATGATTAGATATTTTTAGATAGGAAGCAGCCTGGCCTAAGCGGAAAGAGAACAGGCTTGCAGTCAAAGAATCTGGGTGTAAATCCCATCTCTTCAATTTGTTTGCTATGTGACCTTGCACAAGTCACGTAAGATCACTGTGACTCAGTTTCCTTATCTATAAAATGGAGACTCAATACCCGTTCTCTCTCCGACTACACTGTGAGCCCCATGTGGGAGAGGGACAGTGTCTGTTGGGTTTATATTGTATCTACCCCAGCACTTAGTAGAGTAGACATCTACCTCCTCCCCTGTTCTCTCTCCCTCTCTCCAGGCTCGTATCTCCTCCTGTCTTCAGTACATCTCCACCTGGCTGTCTGCCCGCCATCTAAAACTCAACATTTCTAAGACTGAGCTCCTTATCTTCCCTCCCAAGCCCTATCCTCTCCCTGACTTTTCCGTCACTGTGGACGGCACTACCATCCTTCCCGTCTCACAGGCCTGAAACCTTGGTGTCATCCTTGACTCCACTCTCTTATTCACGCAACACATCCAACCTGGCACCAAAACCTGCCGGTCTCACTTTCACAACATCACCAAAATCCACCCTTTCCTCTCCATCCAAACCACTACCTTGTTGGTATAATCTCTCATCATATCCCAACTGGATTACTGCATCAGCATCCTTTCTGATCTCCAAACCTCCTGTCTCTCCCCCCTTCAGTCTATACTTCACACTGCTGCCAAGATTATCTTTCTACAGAAACACTTCTGGGCATGTCACCCCCCTCCTCAAAAATCTCCAGTGGTTGCCTATCAACCTTAGCATGAAGCAAAAACTTCCCACTATTGGCTTCAAAGCTCTCCATCCCCTTGCCCCCTCCTACCTCACCTCCATTCTCTCCGTCTACAGCCCAACCTGCACACTCCGCTCCTCTGCCGCTAACCTCCTCGCTGCGCCTCGTCCTCACCCCGCCGTCGACCCCCGTCTCATGTCGCACCTCTGGCCTGGAATGCTTTCCTTCCTCACATCTGCCAAACTAGCTCTCTTCCCCCCTTCAAAGCCCTACTGAGAGCTCACCTCCTCCAGGAGGTCTTCCCCCCTTTTCCTCTGCTCCTCCTCCCCTCCCCATCACCCCTACTCCCTCCCTCTGCTTTACCCCCTTCCTCTCCCCATAGCAGTTGTGTATATTTGTACTTATTTATTATTCTATTTGTTTTATTAATGATGTGTACATATGTATAATTCTGCTTATCTATTTTGATGCTATTGATGCTTGTCTACTTGTTTCGTTTTATTGTCTGTCTCCCCATTCTAGACTGTGAGCCCGTTGTTGGGTAGGGATGAAATGTACATTCCAAGCGCTTAGAACAGTGCTCTGCAAACAGTCCGTGTTCAATAAACACAATTGAATGAATGAACGAATTTCTGTCACGTGGAAGCAATGAATGAATATCATAATTATTCCTAAGTGCTTTTTTAATGGTGAGGATGGCCAAATTGCAGTTCTAGAGCCACAGGTCACTTTTCTTCACTTTCTGCACAGCTTGTGGTGAAGACCTAGATCACCCAGGCTTTGTTATTTATAATTTCACCCCCGCTGTAGCAGATTGCAGTTTGCCACTGCTCTGGTTCCAACACAGCAACGACACCCCTACCTGCATGGCCCCAGCTGGGGAGGGTATTGTTGAGACCCCACCCCGTCCGTGGCCTGGCTGCGGCTTGCTCTCCGTGGCTACCTCCGGCCCTGGAACGCTTGCTCACCCTTCTAGTCAGAGGCGGGTTTTTTGGATCTCTGGTTGTCAGTCATCTTTGTTCACGGCTCTTGAGTTCACGAGGCCTGCCTGTCTCCATCCTATGTCTTGTGGTATCTCATAGAATCGTATGACATGGCACCCCGACACTAAGCTCGGGTGAGCACGATGGCCCAAATCCTTTGCCGGAAGGAATCCTGGGTGGGTTTAGATTACCTTCCATTGAGGGTCTCAGCAGTGCACGTTTCCAGGCCGACACTGAGGTAGCAGCTCCTGCCTTGGGCCGGCCTCCCTCCTGCCACGCCATCAATGAGTCATGGGGGAATGGTTAAACCCCAAAGTCCCGGGCCAAGGTGCAAAACTCTAGTAGTGAGATAGTGCTGTAGAGTCCGGTGAGATTGATTCCTGGCCTTGTCTTCAGAACCCTCTCGCTTTCTCCACAATCACATATTTCTACCTTCCCAACACCGCTGCAATCCACCCTTTCCTCACCATCCAAACTGCCACTACACTGAACCAAACACTTATCCTATCTTGCCTCGACTACTAAGTCCTTCTCCTCGCTGACTTCCTTGCTTCCTGCCCCTGCTCACCCCAGTCCATACTTCATTCTCTTGGTTCTAAAAAAAAAATTCAGTCCACAACATCTCTCCACTCCTCAAGAACCCTCGGTGGTTCCCATCTAACAGAAACTCCTTACCATCGGCTTATCATCATCTTGCCCCCTCCTACACTACTTTACTGATCTACTACAGCCCACCCCCCACGCTTCGCTCCTCCACCACCAGCTTGTTCACTGAGCCCTGATCTTGTTTGTGTCACCACTGACCCCCGTCCCACATCCTCCTTCTCGCCTGGAACACCATCCCCTTTCAAATATGCTAGACCACCACTCTCTCCATCTTCAAAGCCTTATTCAGGTCCCATCTCCTCCCAGAGCCTCTTCTGATTAAACCAGCTTTTTCCCTAAAATTCTCTTCCTTCGGCATCACCTATGCACTCAGATCTGTTTCCTTTTCACAGTTGATAGTCACCCTATCCTTTCCCCCATTACACTTATGTACATAGCTATAACCTACTTGTTTATATTAATGTCTGTCTCCCCCTCTATCAATCAATTGCATTTATAGAGTGCTTCCGGTGTGCAGAGCACTGTGCTAAGCACTTGGGAGAGTACAATACAGCAGAGTTGGTAGACACATTTCCTGCCCACAGGAAGCTTACAGTCTAGATCGGGAGACAGACATTAATATAAATAAATAAATTAGAGGCATGTATCTGAGGGCTGTGGGGCTGAGGGTGAGGTGAATAAAAGGAACAAATCCACGTGCAAGGGTGATGCAGAAGAGATTGGGAGAAGAGGGAATAACAGCTTAGTCAGGGAAGGACCCTAAGAGGAGCTATGATTTTAAAAAAGCTTTGAAATTGGGGAGAGTGAGCGTCTGTCAGATATGAAGGAGGATGGAGTTTCAGACCAGAGGCGGGACAAGGGCAAAGTGACAGCGGTGAGATGTTTCCCTTTGAGCCCCAACATGGGCCTGCAAGACAGGTAAGAATAACAGTGATAATTGTGGTGTTTATTAAGTAATTACTATGTGCCAAGCTCTGGACTGAGCACTGGCATAGATATAAGATAATTAAGTTGGACAAAGCTCCTGTCTCACAAGAGACTCTCATCCTAAGGGGGAGGGAGAAACAAGGATTTCCCAGCACTTCATAATCAATCAATCCATGGCATTTTGCAAGCGTTTATTGTATACAGCCCCTCTCAGGGTCACACCTGGAGAGTTTCCAGTTCTCTACCAGTCTCGACTACGGGAAGGAGAGTGAAGCAAAGTGGAAAGAGCCCGGGTTTGGGAGTCAGAGGTCATGAGTTCGAATCCCGGAGCTGCCACTCGTCAGCTGTGTGACTGTGGGCAAGTCACTTCACTTCTCTGTGCCTCAGTTACCTCATCTGTAAAATGGGGATTAACTGTGAGTCTCACGTGGGACAACCTGATTACCCTGTACCTACCCCAGCGCTTAGAACAGTGCTCTGCACATAGTAAGTGCTTAACAAATACCAACATTATTATTATTATTATTATTATTATTATTATTACTCCTAGCTTGGCCAGTGGCTAGCAAGTTGGAAGGCAATCTGCTACTAGTCAAAACTCACCTATGCTGGGCAGCAGCGGCATGGGAGAGAGTCGAGGATGGAGACTCAAGCTTACTGAATGGAAGGAGGCAATGGTGAACCAATTCTGTATTTTCACCAGGAAAACTCTATGGGCATACTCCCAATATGACTACAGATGGAGGTGCGATGTTTGGGAGAGATGTGTCCATGGTATCGCTATGGGTCAGAGACGACTCGTTGGCATGAGACAAGACTGTGTACAGAGCACTGTATTAAGTATTTGGAAGATTGAAATATGATAGAGATATATATGATAGAGATGTTATACATGATCCCTGCCCACAAGGAACCGCTCATAAAAAGTTCAGGGTATTCTCATTTTTGATCATCCATTTACATACTGACTTTTAGAAAAGAGCCAATCTAGCTGTTGTTACCTTAATTTTCCCCACACTTTCTGACTGTTCTAACTGGTTGCAGATCTCTTTGCATAGAAAACTGAAATGATTCAAGGATTTCGTTTATTCTACTACATTCAGTAAGAATCGATGAGTTTTTGAACTCAAGTATAGCCCAAAGAAATTAAATTGTTTATTCTCATTAGAGGGAAAGGAGGGACTTTTTCTACTTTTAGCTCTACCTTGCAAGTTAGAATACTAAATTAGAAGGAGACTTATTCAGCTCGCATGAGACCAGAAAAGGAAAAGATATTTAAGAAAGAAAAATCAGGGCCTGGAAGAATTTAGCAAGTTCTCTGCTTTTAAAAAGGCCCGTTAGAGAAATCGGATTTTCTTATTAGTCAGGGTTCTGTAAAGTAGGGAAAGACTAATTTCTTTTTAATACTCACTGAGCTCTCTTTTCTCTGGTGCCTAAGTCAGGCCCTAGTAGTATGTTACGTGATTAGAAAGGAACATTAATTCTTTCACGGGCTCTAGGGGACCATTTACTTCTTAGGCACTCTGGAGAAGAGAGCCCCTTAAATTAAAACTTTTAGCTGTAAAGAATGAGCTTTCAGTGCTAACGGAACAGGGCAAAAAATAAGACTCCGTGCCGATTATTCTGTAATAGTAGCAAAACCAGACTATTTCTATTATTATTATCTCTCCCATTAATATGCCAGATCCTTGCAGGTGAGAAAGGGTGGGTACACGTTAGACATTTTCAGTGGGGCAATAACTCTTCCAGGTTACGATGGTGCCTTTTAGGGAACTGAAGTAGTAATTTAATAAATGGCACCCTTGTGGCCTGAAAGAACTAATCTCCCTTCATGTGCCTGACTTAGATGTAAGATGTTTCTTATTTTTTGCTCTCTCCCACTGGCAAATATTTCAGTAAGGGAAAAGGTTAATTTGTGGATAATTACTGAGGGAGGGAGGGAATATGTTTGTCAAAGAGAAAAACAAAAACAACCTGTCACTATGCATCAATCGCCATGGTGTACCTGGGAAAATGGTAATGAGCTTCATGCACTACAAGAGTTAAGACAGAAAAATTAAAGGTGCAAGCCGGAGTAATTTTCTTTCTCAAGAAATTCTTGAAGAAATAATTTTCTTTTGTTGGTTGCTTTTGTGTGCTTCATATTTAAACTACGCGTAGGTAATCCTGCCTCTCCTCCAAGTTGATGTCAAGTTCTGGAATAATTTGCTTTCTTATTTAATTGCACAGGTTAACCTCTGACATAACCTTTTAATTCACACCATGGCAGTAAGCGCAGCTGAACATTTTTATAGGAATTTGAGTCCCTCTCCTAACTACTGCTCCTTTAGCTCTTTGTGAAATTCAGCCCAGGAGAATTCCTTTCCAGAATGTTTTGTACACTACACAACTATGATTTAGAGAGAGTGAGTGGGTACCGACTAAAAAACGTATTTATTTAAAGAACTAAATATAGTTCTATGGAGGGAGAAAGCCTGTATGCTTTCTACTACTTTTTCTTGTGCATCCATCTGTGAGAAATTATTTTGGTTAAACTCCAGATCAGGTAAATATTGATTTCAACAGGTTCACAATTAAAAAAAAAATCAAAATATCACTGAAGAATAATTGGTTGCTTTTATTTAATTCTGATTCATGCGGGATAGGGATTTCCAAATAATGTCTTGGGTTTGATTCTTGCTTGAAAGGAAAAGTATTATTTGGGCCGATTAGGGGTTTGAAATGAGATCAAATCCCAACTTCCAAAAACAGTTCAGATTTTTCCGAGGAAAAAATGGCTAAAATTCCTGTCTTCTTTGACCCCCATTCATCTCTATTCTCTTAAAAAGGTCAGTGCTCTCGTCCACTTTTGCAGTAGACCAAGAAACATGACACTTTGGGAAATAGCCTGATCTCAGTAGCAGGAACGAGAGTCATAGTAGTATCATGTAACGTGTCGGGACAGGTCTGATGTCGTACGAGGAATAGGAATAGGAATAGCCGTAGTTGGAGAAGCAGCATGGCTCGGTGGAAGGAGGCCGGGCTTGGGAGTCGGAGGTCCTGGGTTCTAATCCCGGCTCCACCGCGTGTCAGGTGTGTGACTTTGGACAAGTCACTTCACTTCTCTGTGCCTCAGTTCCCTCATCTGTAAAATGGGGATGAAGACTGTGAGCCCCACGTGGGACAACCTGATCACATTGTATCTCCCTGGCCCAGTGCTTAGAGCAGTGCTTCACTCACAGTAAGCGCTTAACAAATACCATCATTATTATTAGTAGTAGTAGTAATAAGGAGCTGTAATAACAGTATAGGTAGTAGAAGTAAAAGTCACATTAGTGGTATTTATTGATCTCCTACCGAGTGAAAAAATAATAATAATAATTGTGGTAATTTTCATTATGCTTAAACATAAAAGCCAAGCTCTTTCCGGTGTGGCTTACTGGAAAGAGCACCGGCTTGGGAATCGGAGGTCATGGATTCTAATCCCAGCTCCACCATCTGTCAGCTTTGTGACTTTGAGCAAATCACTTCACTTCTCTGTGCCTCAGTTACCTCATCTGTCAAATGGGCATTAAGACGGGGAGCCCCACGTGGTACATCCTGATTACCCTCTATCTACCCCAGCACTTAGAACAGTGCTTGACCCATAGTAAGTGTTTAACAAATACCATCATTATTATTATTATTACTGTATTAAGTGCTGGGGTAGATACAAGATCATCAGGTCCCACATGAGGCTCACTGTCTAAGTACCAGGGAGAAAAGATAAGTGAAGCCCCATTTTGCAGATGAGGGAACGGAGGCACTGGGAAGTTAAGTGACTTGCCTGAGGTCATACAAGGGGTATATGGGAGATCTGGAATTAGAATTCTGATATGCGGACTTCCAGGCCCAATGCTCTCTCCACTAGGCCTCACTGCTAACCACCATAAGTATCAGAAGAAGGATCAAACGTGAAGAGACATTCTGCATCTCTTCGGGAAGTGCCTAAAATTACTGGATGGACTCAGATACCTAAAACATTCTGAAGGACCCTTCCTAAGCTCAGTGAAGACAGGAGGGTTCTTCTGTGGGACACTGCCAGGAAGGATAATAATAATAATAATGTTAGTATTTGTTAAGCGCTTACTATGTGCAGAGCACTGTTCTAAGCGCTGGGGTAGACACAGGGGAATCAGGTTGTCCCACGTGGGGCTCACAGTCTTCATCCCCATTTTACAGATGAGGTAACTGAGGCACAGAGCAGTTAAGTGACTTGCCCACAGTCACACAGCTGACAAGTGTCAGAGCCGGGATTCGAACCCATGACCTCAGACTCCAAAGCCCATGCTCTTTCCACTGAGCCACGCTGCTTCTCCGAAAGGACCAGCGATCGGGCAAGATGACACATCTAGTGTAAACGTCATGCCTGACGTCTTGGAGAACAGCTTAATGTCAAATACTTAAAAAAAAAGGAGGTTTTTTGACAGCATATTTTTGGTTAAAATCACCTCGATATGTGATTTTTCTTTAAGTTTAGCTTTTTCTTCTAGGGTGACGTGAAAATCCTTCACTAATTTAATTCCACTAATTCAGCATCATGGTCAAATAGAGGAGAACAAAGGGTTGAAGTAAAAAGATTTATCTGAATAAACATCTCTGATCATTTGTAAAATGAACAGAGCACTTTCTAAAAAAATAAGAGACCAAAGTCTACAGAAGTGTAAAAGTAAAATGGAGACATTCATTCACTGAGCACTTACTATGTGCAGAGCACTGTCCTAACGCTTGGAATGTACAATTCAGCAACAGATAGAGACAATTCCTGCCCAATAACAGGCTCACAGTCTAAACGACATCATAACCAGTGGTGGAAAAATCACCGTACTGCAACATAAAAATATTTTATCTCTTTCTCCTCCTCTTTCCCGTTCATCCTTTCTCTCTTCTCTGAAGCGAGTGGGCTCAAGCAGGCCAAAAAGTCCAACTAAAGGGCTATTGCAAAGAATGATGGCTTTGATTCAGTTAGTGCCATGAACCTGTTTCTTTGTCCTCAGCGTCTGGGTCAGCTCCTCCTCAAAACACACCACAGGATGCATTCTGTCTCCTGCAGAGCACTCTTACTAAGATAATCCGACATAAGAAATTCTGCTACTTGGGAGAGAAGTGACTAGTACCTTACGGCAGTAAATAAATAAATAAATCCTGTGGCACAGAAGTGGATCACTGAGTTCAGGGGGTGGGTGTTGGAACTGCCTTCTTTCATCCTAGATCTAAGGTGTCTACTTTTCTCTCTGTCTCTCCCTCTCCAGAAAAATCTCCACTTCTTTAAAAAGGAATCAAGGAAGAAAAATCACCACTGAAAGTAATGATGGCCAGAACCATTTGAATCTAAGTTTTCTTTCTGGAGATATAATAATAATAATAATAGTAATAATAATATTTAGTATTTCTTAAGCCCTTACTATCTCAAGTACACTTAGTTTAGCACACTAAACAATGGGGTTGATAAAATATAAGCAGGTCGGAAAAAGACCATGACCCATTTGAAGATCGCAGCGAGAGAGAACAAACATTTACTCCCTATTTTACAGAGGAGGTAACTGAGGAACAGGAAAGTCAAGGGGCACATAGGACACAGAGCAGGTAAGTAGAGGAGTGAGAATAAGAACCCAGGTCTCCTGACTCCCAGACCCATGCTCTTTCCTAGGGTGTGCTGCTTCTCTGAGAGTAGTCACTAGGTCTATTTCCAAGAATTTTAGCACTATGAAAGCTGGATGAAAATTAATAGCCATTACGGTTATATGAGAAGCAGCATGGCCTAGTAGATACAGCCCAGGCCAGAGAATCAGAGGACCTAGATTCTAATCCTGCCTCTGCCACTTGTCCGCTGTGTGACCATGGACAAGCCACTTAATTTATCAATCAAGCAATCGATGGTATTTATTGAGCACTTAATATGTGCAGAGCACTGCAATAAGCACTTGATAGAGTACAGTATGACAGAATTAGCAGATACATTCCCTACCCGTAATGAATTTACAGTCTAGAGGGGGAGGCCTCACTTTCCTTATCTGTAAAATGTGGATTAAATCCAACTTCCTCTTATGTAGGGTTTGAGACTGAGACTGTGTCTAACCTGATTTTCTTGTAATTACCCCAGTACTTAATTCATTCATTCATTCAATAGTATTTATTGAGCGCTTACTATGTGCAGAGCACTGTACTAAGCGCTTGGGACGAACAAGTCGGCAACAGATAGAGACAGTCCCTGCCGTTTGACGGGCTTACGGTCTAATCGGGGGAGACGGACAGACGAGAACAATGGCAATAAATAGAGTCAAGGGGAAGAACATCTTGTAAAAACAATGGCAAGTAAATAGAATCGAGGCGATGTACAATTCATTAACAAAATAAATAGGGTAATGAAAATAATACAATGCTTGCCACATACTAAGCACTAAAATACCATGGCTCCCTGTGGGCAGGGAACGTGTCTACCAAATCTATTTCGCTGTACTCTCCCAAACGCTTAGTACACTGCTCTGCACACAGTAAGCACTCAAAAAATACAAGTGATTGATTTATATGATTATCATTATTACTACTGTTATGACAGTAGTCTGGGTTATCCTCAGAAAGCATGTAGTCCAAATCTAACTTAGTTCAACAAATCAACTAAAAGCCATTTTTCCTTCTTATTTTGTTCTCTCTTACACCTGTCTGTCCTCCGGTCGTCTAATCGTACACCTACATCCTTGCAATGTTTATGAGTTCATTTTATTGCTACCCTCTCCCTCTCCCCAACCCTCCGCCAACCACTCTCATTTAAGAAGCTCTAAATATTGTTGCCGTAGGTGACACGCGAACGTAGAGCCCGGCAGAGCTCGACTAATAAAAAGGCTTTCACAGCATTTTAGCCTTTGCTCATAAGTAAAGTTAAAATTTATGGCTTTTAAAATACTGGATCTGGGAGAGGTCAGGTTAAACGGCTGCTAGTAATAAAAGGAATCAATACACCACAGCATCTGAAACAGCCGGCAAACTAAATAAACACTTCATCCAAATCCACTTGGCCCTGAATTAAAAGAACATAAAATACCGTATTTATTTTGTTGGCCCTCCCTCGGTCAATAGCTTGCTTTTCTGGGTTCTTAAGGATTCTGGCCAGGACCGGTAGAAGATGTTTGTGAGCCTAGTGGCAATCAAACAACATGTCAAGGCTCTGGGTAATTAACTAGGCATTAACCTTATCGGAGAACCCCTTGTAGATTTAGCTGCCAATAAGTACACACACACACTACAAACATATCTCAGTCTGGGCCCACAACAAATGTTCCTGATACTTATTTACAAAGGTGTCAGCAGAATTTGGTATCCTCTTTCTTCAACTAATACCCCAGTACAACTGTTTTACAATCACCTCCTCGATATCTTGAATTTGGAATACCGGTAAACAGCGTGGGCAATAATTGATCAAGTCTTAAACCAAAAACAGTGTAACCTTTGGGCCCAGCTGAAGAAAGGGGGAAACTGCACCCAACCTGCTGAAACTCCTGATTTTGTCAATTTTAAATAAGTTTTAAAAATGAATTTACTTACAATTTCTTAGATAATATGTCAAGCCCATAGCAATATTCTTCCACTCAAAGAATGCACACAGAACACACAGGGTAAATGAAATGGCCAGAATTTTCCATATCACTACTCGTACATATTTTGTTAGTGAAAATGGTTTAAGAAGAAAATCAAAGCTTAAATTTTAGGGGATATTAAAACTGTTCTAGCTCATTTTTAAGTTCCTTGAGGGCAGATCCATGTTTTCTGCTTCTTTGGACTACTCCCCAGGTGCCTAGGAGAATATGTGGCACAAAGTAGGCATTCTCAGTAAATACCATTGCGGGCAATGATATTTATTCAATAAACATATGCCCATTTCCTAATCTACTAGCCAAAGCCTTCAAAGTATCCCGCCCTGAAAAATGTCATGTTTTAAAAACATGTGAATATGCTTTATTTTATTAATTTCTCAGATAATTCTGCTAAAAATAACATTTCAAACTAAGATGTGATTCAAGCCATTTAGCAACATTTTGGATCCCTTTGGCAGGGTTTTAAAAAATGATTTGCAGAGAGAAAGACACGTTCATTTCTTGAGTAACAATGCATCTTTAAAAGCACAGGACTATGAGTCAGGTGACCCAGGTTCAAATCCGGCTTTGCCACTTGGCTGCTGCGTGACATTGGGCAAATCATGTAATCGCCACATGCCTCAGTTCTTCCTCTGTAAAATGGGGACAAAATACTAGTTCTAACTCTTAGGCTATGAACCCCATGTGGGACAGGGATTATGTCCAATCTGTATTTGCCTGCTTAATAGTTTTGATGTCTGTCTCCCCCCTTCTAGACTGTAAGCTCGGAGTGGGCAACGATTGTCTCTTTTTACTGCTGAATTGTACTTTCCAGGTGCTTAATACAGTGCTCTGCACACAGTAAGCACTCAATATCTACTCCAGTGTTTAACACAGTAATAAATTCTTAATGCCATCATGAATCCAATTGTGCAGACTCATCTCTTCTTGGTTTCCCCAAGTGCTTTCATGGACAAAAATAGCAACATTCATGCAGGCAGTGACATGCTAACTCAACACAGAGAATAATGAAGTTCCTGACATAGATGGATGTAAAGATTTCACAAATTTTTCTATCAAATACCATCCAGACAGACTTCCCCTTACAACAATTTACATTAAAATGAACAACTACATTTCTAAACGTACATTCTAGGCTTTGATACATATTTCACTATGAAACGAGGAGCTTACACTCACTTGACTGCAAGCTCCTTGAGGACAGGGAACTTGTCTACTTACTCTGTGGTATTGTACCCTCCCACATGCATAGTACAGTGCTCTGCACTAAGTAAGTACACAATAAATACCACTGAAGGACCCGTTTAGATTTTACAACATTAGCCTACTTCATGAACAGTGTGGGGGTGGGGAGGGGAGGGCCAATGTGTGCATGGGAGCCATGAGGAAATAGACAAACCATTATCAAGACTGGGATGGGGTGGTGGGTGCGGAGAGACATTTAAGGAGGAGTGTTGGGAAGGTGGAGTGTCCAGAATGAGTTGACAAGTCCATTTTAGTTCTGATGAAGTACGAGTCAGCAAGCCCACCACAAATTCAGACTCCCTTATGACATTACATAAATTATATAACATAATTCCTATTTAAGAATTAATTCCGATTTATGACGTTTCAGCTGGGTGTGAGCATGGGCTAGTGGTAGGAACACGGCAGTGGGAACCAGGAAATCTGGCTCTGCGTCCTTGGGTAAGTCAATTTAAATTCTCTGGGCCTCAGTTTCCTCATCGATTAAAAATATGGATAAAATATCTGCTCTCCCTTCCTCTTAGATTGCGAGAGCCTAGTGGGCCGGGATTGCGACCCATCTGATTATCTTGTACCTACCCCGGTGCTTGGTACCCCATGAAAATTAAGATGCAGTTTTCAGGAATTAACTGTGTAGTAAGTCTGAGGATTTTTGCCTGAATACTACAACCATTTACTTTTAAAATAGTTATGGGGGTGAAAGGTCAATTTATTTTTCAGATTTAAACATGGTAAGGCGTGATCAAAAAACAAACACTTAACATTTGAAACACTTAACAGTTTTCAAAGCAACAACCTTATTATTCCCTCTTCATCACGACTCCTACCCTCTCTGACCTGGATCCACCATTCTCCCTGATTACCAAACCCCTAAATCTCAGACATACATGCAAATAAATGGAGAAGCACTGCACCTAGCAGATAGAGTCAAGGCCTGGGAGTAAGTATGACCTGGATTCTAATCTCACCTCTTCCACCTGTCTGTTGTGTGACCCTGGGCAAGTCACTAACTTCTCTGTGCCTCAGTTACCTCATCTGTAAAATGGGGATTAAGACTGCAAACCCTATCTGGGACAGGGACTACATCCAACCTGATTATTAACTCCAGCCCTTACTCACGTGCCTGATACATAGTAAGTGCTTAACAAATACCATTTAAAAAAAATGGAGACATACTTATGCTTATCAGGTCATTCACACCCACAGTCAGGCACTTCCAAAATATCATATTCCCAGCAGGAGTATCTGCACTAATGCGAATTAGCCTCTACTCCTCAGATCTTGGTCTCTCATTGGAAACAAATTTTAATTTTTCTCCAAACCCAGTGTCCTCAAAAAATTAGAACCTTAGGAAAGTAGGAAAAGGTTAGGTAATGATGATAATCATAACAATAATAAAAATAATGACAAAATGATAATAAAAATAACAGCATCTGTTAAACTCTTATCATGTGACAAGCACTCCACTAAGCACAGGGGTAGTTACAAACCAGCAAGTCCCACATGGGGCTCACAGTCTAAGTAGAAGGGAGAACAGGCATTAAATCCCCATTTTGCAGATGAGGGAATCGAGGTCCAGAGAGGTTAAGTGACTGTATGCCCAAGGACATACAGCAGGCAAGTGGGGGAATGGGGATTAGGACCCAGGTCCTCTGACTCCCAGGCCCATGCTCTTTTCACTACCCAACACTGCTCCTCACTAGGCCTTGCTGCTAGAAAATAGAGGTTCTTAATCTAATTAATTCCTGAAATCAATTTCTCTTCATCCTTCTTTCCCATTGCCAAATGCACGCTAACAAAAGAGGAACCAAGATTGGAGTTTTGTTGTAAAAAATAGAAGGGATCAACCAAAATGGCTCTCACTAAACAATGGAATTCCAGCTTGTTCCTGCTTCTAGAACCCCTAAGGCTTGTTTTAAGGGGATGAGGAAGGGAAGGAGCATAAATTAAAGAGGAGCATGAAGCTGTCCCCACATTGGGTGCCAGCTGCTATCTTCAGGAAATACAAATAAAAAATATAGCAGGACTACTCTATAAATCATTGGGGCAGGATGAGGAAAGTGAACAGATAATGTCAGTTGAGATCAGAGGAGCTGTCAAACAGGGCAGATAGTTGTAGTGGCATCTTCCATTATCTTCACCTAGACAGGAAGGATCAGTCAGTGGGATGAGGAACGTGGTAAGACAAACCCCTATTTTCCAGAACAACTAGTTCTAGAATACCCAAGGATAGATAAAATACTAGATTTCATTCAGAATAGTGGATGGGACTTGGTACAAAATTGTAGGTGGGATGGTCACTGTAAAATAATCATCACAACATGATTACTTTATATTCCTGCTGGAGCAGCCAAGAAGAGGAGATTCTGATCAAGCATCAGCCTTAGTTAGGACAAAAAAATACTTAAAAGAAAGTAGCTACAAAAATGTAACCTTCAAGAAGGCTATGAAAAAACATCATTTCAGAGGCTCAGGTAAGGTATCAGAAAAAAATCATCAGACAACCAAACAGAAAACTGGCAGTGTCAAAGAGGTCTTCGGAGGGCAAAGTGTCACCTTTAAAATAATGGAAAATTCACGAAAGGATGGAAAACAGAAAAGCTCATAAATAGTCGCAGGTCAGGGGCAAAGAGGAAATCAGAATGGGGTTAAAAAAAGGAGTTTAAAGAGCTCCTTTGTAACAGGTCAATCCTAATAGTAAAAGTGTCTTCACATACAACAAAACTAGAGGATCAGTGGGACTTCTTGATGGTTATACGAAAAAGACGCATTTACATTTGCAAAGGAGATAACTGGGAGGCTCAATGAATTGTTTTGTTTAGTAAAGAGTAAGAGAGTTCTATCACAACTTGTTTTTTCTTCAATCTGATCACCAGGAAGCAGAGTGGACTAGTGAATAGAGCATGGGCCTGGTGGTCAGAAGGACCTGAGTTTGTTCATTCATTCAATCACATTTATTGAGCGCTTACTGTGAGCAGAGCACTATACTAAGTGCTTGGAAAGTACAATTCAGCACTAAAGAGACAATCTCTTTGACAATCTCTCTCAGACAATCTCTGAGAGAAGCAGCGTAGCTCAGTGGGAAGAGCCCGGGCTTGGGAGTCAGAGGTCATGGGTTTGAATCCCGGCTCTGCCACTTGGCAGATGGGTGACTGTGGGTAAGTCACTTTACTTCTCTGGGCTTCAGTTACCTCATCTGCAAAATGGGGATGAAGACTGTGAGCCCCTCATGGGACAAACTGATTACCCTGTATCTACCCCAGTGCTTAGAACAGTGCTCTGCACATAGTAAGTGCTTAACAAATACCAACATTATTATTATTATCCCTGCCTACCCTGGCTTTACAGCCTAGAAGGGGGGAGACACTCATCAAAACAAGTAAACAGGCATCAGTATAAAGAGAATAATAGTCATTTATGCATCAAAACAAGTAAACAGGCATTAATATAAATACATAGAATTAACAGGCATTAATAGAAATAAACAGAATTCTAATCCTGGTTCTCTGCGAGACCTTGGGCAAATCATTTAACTTCTTTGTGCTACAGTTAACTCATCTGCAAAATGGGGATTAAGACTGTGAGCTCTACGTGGGAGATGGACTGTCCTACCTGATTAGGTTGTATCTACCCCACTGCTTAGTATAGTGTCTGGGAAAGAGTAAGCTCTTAACAAATACTATTAAACAATGGGGGAATCTAATGACATTTGTCCTACTGGAGATGATGCATTTTGTATAATTGAGAACACCAAGGGTTTATCTCATTGAGTTCATTTTCTACCCTTTCTTCTTTAGGATGTTTAATTCTTACAATTTATCTGCCAGCCATTAATTTCTTTCAATTCATTCATTCACTCAATAGCATTTATTGAGTGCTTACTATGTGCAGAGCACTGTACAAAGCGCTTGGAATGTACAAATCTGTAACAGATAGAGACAGTCCATGCCCTTTGAAAGGCTTACAGTCTAATCGGGGGAGACAGACAAGAACAATGGCAATAAATAGAGTCAAGGGGAAGAACATCTCATTAAAACAATAGCAAATAAATAATAATATAATTTCTATAGTTGGTCTGTATTTGGGAGCCCCTTTCTTTCTGGAGTGGTTGGTAGAGTCTAAATTCAGGAGAATCTGATCATTTTATCTCATTACTGCCTGTGTTTATAATCAAAATCAGTCTAGACGGAGCAGAGGCTAGCAATTCATTCAATAGGGCAGGGATCCTACCTATCATGAAGCAATCAAGTTGCCTCAACATAAAACACTTGGGGGGGAAACTGAAATCAGGCTGAGAACCACTTTGCCATCTACATTTCTTAAAATACAAAAATAAAAAATAAAAAATCAGATTGTGTGGGGCATTCACCAGACTGATACATTAAGGGATAATGTGGATTTAGTTCACCTTTTGGATGAGTGAGAAATTCATTGATGGAAAAGAAATTATGGAAATTTTAACCCATACCAATAATTGTTGAGAGAGATAGGACAGAACGTGCAGGCAACCCCATTAATGGGGATAGAAATGATAGAGGAATGATAAGAATAACGGTGCTAATGGAAGTTACTTTGTCCGATTCTGTGGGAATGCTGAAATACTTGAGGAACACAAAATTATAAGGTCTAGTTGTCGTTCATATTCAAAGATGACAGTACCAATGGTGAAGTTTTGCTTAAATTAGAGTTAGTTGTAGAAATATAGGTATGGAGAACTTCCTTGGTCTGTAAAAGGTCGACTTTTTCAGAGATGGTTATCTCTAATAAAGACATATCTTTTGCTCTTCTATAAGACTGAATTCAGAGAAAAAAAAAGATTCTTTTGGGATAAACACACAAATAGGAAGAAGGTAGAAAGAGTTTCTCTGAATCAATTAAGAGAGGCAGTGTGGTCTGCTGGGTAGAGCCCGGGCTTGAGAGTTAGAAGGATTTGGTTTCTAATTCTGACTCCACCTCTTGTCTGCTGTGTGACCTTGGGCAAGTCACTCCACTTCTATGTGCCTCAGTTACCTCATCTGGAAAATGGGGATAGGGACCATGAGCCCCATTTGGGACAGGGACTGTGTCTGACCCGATTAGCTTGTATCCACCCCAGCGCTTAGTACCGTGCCTGACACGTAGTAAGCACTTATCAAATACCACAATTATTATCATTACTGAGTATGTACTGTGTGCAGAGTTCTATAATAAACACTTGGGGGAAATGAAATAAATTCGCGGACTTTATGAACTGGTGGCAGTTCCTAGGTTGAAAGTTGGTGAGGAATCCTTTTATCTATGCTACACATTTTGGCAGAAGAAGGAGTGTCAGTCTACTGAAATCATGCATTTGTACATGTAAGATTCAATGTGCCATTAAAGAAACAGTCAAGAAATACTGCTTAAATGATGAATTATGCAAAACCTTGACAATTCTGTGAATATATTAAAGGAAGTTTGGGGCTCATATGCCAAGGACCTAGAAGAAATCAGTGAGGGTCTGACTGAAATCAGGCCCAGGTGTAAGAGAAACTGAATAGGCTTTGGTTTCCTTTCAATTCCATTTCTGTCTGGGTTTAATGAGAAGCTGTGTTTGTGGGAAATCTCTGAGTGTAATGCATTTGCTGTTGGCAGATACTTGTGTTTTCCCCAATGATGGAGAGCTGTGAAGGAATTATCTAGTGCCGTCGCAGGGATGCCTCACTCTGTTGATTTGAAATTGATCACTGAGGCTGCATGTTTTGACACGAGGGGGTATGTGGCTGCTTCAAAGAAACTATTGTTCCCACCCAGTGGTTCCAGTATGTATACGTCCCACCCACCCCACCCAGCTTTCAACCCTTTCTCTCCTGCAACTTGGGAGACCTGGGTAATAATCCTGACTCTGTCACTTGCCTGCTGTGTGACCTTAGGCAAGTCACTTCCCTGTGCCTTCGTTTCTCATCTAAAAAATGAGGATAAAATATCTGCTCTTCCCCTTAGACTTTCGGCCCATGTGGGATAAAGACTTACCCTATTTACTTATCTTGTACCTACCTCAGCATACAGGGCAGTAATTAAATTCCACTACATTTTAAAGTCCTCCCCTAGATTGAGCGTAAACTCCTTGAGGGCAAGTAGTGGGTCTACTAACTCTGCTGTATTCTACTCTCCCAAGTGTTTAATATAGTGTTCTGCCCCCAGTAAGTGCTCAATAAATACCACTGAATACTTGGCACACAGAAAGCACTTAAATAATAATAATAATGATGGTATTTGTTGGTATTTGGTGTTTGTTAAGCGCTTACTATGTGCAGAGCACTGTTCTAAGCGCTGGGGTAGACACAGGGGAATCAGGTTGTCCCACGTGGGGCTCACAGTCTTAATCCCCATTTTACAGATGAGGGAACTGAGGCACCGAGAAGTTAAGTGACTTGCCCACAGTCACACAGCTGACAAGTGGCAGAGCTGGGATTCGAACTCATGAGTCCTGACTCCAAAGTCCGTGCTCTTTCCACTGCGCCACGCTGCTTGTTAAGCACTTACTATGTGCCAAGCACTGATCTAGATGCTGGGGTAGATACAAGGTAATCAGATTATCTCACGGGGGCTCACAGTGTTAATCCCCATTTTACAGATGAGGTAACTGAGGCAAACAGAAGTTAAGTGGCTTGCCCAAGGTCATACAGCAGACAAGTGACGGAGCCCGGATTAGAAGCCATGTCCTCTGACTCCCAAGCCCGTGCTCTTTCCATTAAGCCATGCTGCTCTCCAAGCCATGCTGCTTCTCAAATACCACAATTATTATTATTATTATTCAATGAATGTTTGTTACTCGCACAATGAGCCAATAGTATTTTAATAATAATAATAATAATGTTGATATTTGTTAAGCGCTTACTATGTGCAGAGCACTGTTCTATACGCTGGGGTAGACACAGGGGAATCAGGTTGTCCCACGTGGGGCTCACAGTCTTAATCCCCATTTTACAGATGAGGTAACTGAGGCACCGAGAAGTTAAGTGACTTGCTCGCAATCACACAGCTGACAAGTGGCAGAGCTGGGATTCGAACTCATGACCTCTGACTCCAAAGCCCGTGCTCTTTCCACTGAGCCATGCTGCTTCTCTACACCTGGTGGGTATCTCCAAATTGCTCCCTTCGTTCTTTTCCTTTTCAGGGTCTTGCCTTTTGTTTCCCCCACTGCCCCAGACCCCTTTTCTCTGCATTAGAACTCTTATCTTTCAAATCCCTCAGTCAATCAATCGACAAGTGGCAGAGCTGGGATTCGAACTCATGACCTCTGACTCCAAAGCCCGTGCTCTTTCCACTGAGCCATGCTGCTTCTCTACACCTGGTGGGTATCTCCAAATTGCTCCCTTCGTTCTTTTCCTTTTCAGGGTCTTGCCTTTTGTTTCCCCCACTGCCCCAGACCCCTTTTCTCTGCATTAGAACTCTTATCTTTCAAATCCCTCAGTCAATCAATCGATCGTACTCTTTGTCCATCCTTGTACCCAGGAATGAGAAAGAAAAAGAAAATACCACAGATAACAGAAATGTCAAGGGTATTGAGATCTCTGATGTGTTACTTCCAGTTGGCCTATTTTATATTTTAGCTTTTTGTCTTTAGTATTGAACTTACTTTTTACATCCAGAAATATAAATAATGATAAAATGGCAATAATAATAATAGGAAGCTTCTCTATACAAACTGTCACTTCCAAATAGTTTTTGACTCTTCCGCTTCCCTTGTGATATCATTTTCAATTATAAATGGAAAGGGGGAATAACCTGACAGAAATTAGCTTCAGTTACTCTTGCTACTATCTCTTTAATAGATTTCTAAGACTAAATAATGACAATATCACTAACATACCTGAGATTATAGCTTCTGCTTCCATTAATGTGAGTACCACCCTCATAACACTAAGAGCAAGCTGCATTAGCATTCTGAACAATTGCAGTGATATAAAAGACTCTTGCTCAAGCTTTCTTCCCATGTGAGAATACCTAATTGTACCTTTTGTCTTCTGCACTGAACTTCCTGGTGACCAGATACGCAGCAAAAAACATTTCTTCTACATGTTTCTCTGATAAAGACAATCCAGTCATTTCGATCATCCGAAAAGAGAAATTATCCTTGATTTTATTGTTGTCTCATTTGTAAATATTCTAAAACTCATTGTTCAAAAGTGCTTTTCAGGGACTACTGTTTTTATTATCTTTCTCCCTTCAAGCCAACCGTTAATTGTGTTTTCTCTACATTGCAGATGAAAGGAAGTTTTTGCTGAACTCTGAAACTCAAGAGATTTCTCTTCTCTAATGGGGGTGTGATTGGTGAATGAAGCCTTACACCAGGCTTGATGTATGGATTGATTCATGATTATACATTACCTCTTGATTTATTTATTCCTCAAATATTCTGCAATCGCCTCTTGGTGAGCTAGTACTGTTCAAATACTCCCTTTCTCTCATTCTTATGTTTAAAGATGGATTCAAAAGAAACACAATCTAAAGACTAGTGAACCACAAAACTATATGTCCTTTGCAATCCATTCTAACTCCAATTAAGTGGCAAAATGTAACAACCATTAGAGAAAGAGGAGAAACACAAAATGTCTCCATTGTTCAAGAATTTGTTATTCTAAATGATTTAACGGTTCGAAGTGAAAGGAAAATAGCAACAATTCCCAACATACAGGTACTTTCACTGGATATCATCCAATTTCCTGCAGCATGGCCTGGAGGTAAGAGCATGGACTTGAGGCTCAGTTGACCTGTATTCCTACTCCTTGCTCTGAAACTGGCCTTTTGCTTGCTCTTGGGCAAGTCATTTAATCTTTCTGGATTTTGTTTTCTCGCTGTAAAATTAGGAATTAAAGACCTGTTCTCCCTTCCCCTCTTCAATAAATCATTGAATGGTATTTATTGAATACTGGCTCTGGGCAGATTGTTATACTAAGCACTTGGGTAGTACAATACAATAGAATTGGTAGACGCTTTCCTTCCCCACAAGGAGTTTATAGTCTAGAGGGAAGGGCTTCCAGACTAGACAGTGAACCCAATGTGGGGCAGAGACGGTGATCTGATTGCATTGCGTTTACCCCATTGTTTACCACAGTGATTGGCATAGAGTAGGTGCTCAGCAAATAACATAATTATTATTACATAATAATACATTTGTGATTTTAGAAAAGCAGAAAACAGCCACAGGAATGATCTCAAAGGAGGATTAAAACAACTCCAAAATATACTTTTCCCTTGTCATTATGGAGACTGATGAAAACCATTAATTATAATACTAATAAAAACCATGGTATTTGTTAAGCGCTTAGGATGTGACAGGCACTGCATTAAGCATTGGGGTGGATACAAACACATCCAGTTGAACACAGTCCCTGTCCCACGTGGGGTTCGCAGTCTCAATACCCATTTTACAGATGAGGTAATTGAAGTGCAGAGAAGTTAAGTGACTTGCATAAGGACACACAGCAGACAAGTGGTAGAGCTGGGATGAGAACTCAGGAACTTCTGACTACCAGACCCATGCTCTATTCACTATGCTATGCAGAGTAATAGTGCAAAGTAAAAGTTCAAAGAATTGTTAGAATCGGGGATAAGAAAAATATACAATTTAATTGATAAAAACAGAAATATTTCAAATACAAATATTCATTCAAAAAAAATATAAAGGAGGGGAAGCCAACAAACAAATTTGAAATTGGCATAAAACATAAAAGGAGGTGCTATTTTGCTCTACTAAGGGCTTATCAATCAATCAGTGGCATTTATTGAGTATTTAACTGTACTGAGCACCGTAGTAAGTGCTTGGGAAAGTACAGTATAACAGAATGGGTAGACACGTTCCCTGCACGCATTGAGCTTACAGTCTAGAGGGGTAGAAAATATATTCTACTGCAAAGAGAACAGGAGAACATTGGTTTTGAAGGACAGTTCTATTAGCTCCTTGCGGGTAAGAAATGTGTCACTTACTTCCCAAGTGTTCAGTACGGTTCACCGCTCCAAGTGGGTGCTCAGTAAGTGCTGCTGCTATTACTGTTGCTACGACTACTGTTATTGTTACTATATTTATTTTGGCCGGGGGGGTCGGTTTGGGTTTTTTAAGGGCTCACTTAGTTTTAGGCACCGTATTGGGATAGATACAAGTAAATCAGTTTGGACACAGTCCATGTCCTACATGAGGTCCATGAGGCAAAGAGTAGTTAAGTGACTTGCCTAAGGTCACGCAGCAGATAAGTGGCGGAACTGGGATTAGAACCTGGGTCCTTCCGACTCCCAGGCCTACGCTCTACTCACCAGGCCGCTACTACATACAGAATACTGAATCATCGCACAACAAGGGCAGGAAGAAAAGAATACAAGTTCAGGAATGGAAATATTTAGGCAAGGAGAATGGGGGTTTTGGAGAATGGAGCCACTGCTTTAGCAAATAATTCAGCTTTTGGAATATCCCTCCCACTGAACAGACTGCGGACACAACCTACTATCTATGGAGGGCCCTGGTTCTAAATCAGGTGACGACTAATAGCCCAGATGCCAGACAGCCCATAGCAGACACAGAAGTAACTGGCATCTGTTAAGTTACGGAGGTTATGTAATGTTATTTGATGATATCTCCAGGACACACAAAAAGACTCTTTGGGAAAATATGCAGAATCTAGAATGTGTTGCTGGGGAACCCTTGAGTCCTTGTTTCACAGGCATCGCATTCCTTCCCAAGTTCCTGACATCACAGACTATAAGCTCACTGTGGGCAGGGAATGTGTCTATTGTTGCACTGTACTCTCCCATATGCTTAGTACAGTGCTCTGCACACAGTAAGAGCTCATTATGTACAATTGAATTAAATGTCGCTTCTGAGCTGCTGGACATAGTGGCAGGACCTGTCTGAGAAGCAGCATGGCATAGTGGATTGAGCACAGGCTTGGGAGTCAGAAGGTCATGGGTTCTAATTCCCACTCCGCTACTTGTCTGCTGTGTGACCCTGGGCAGCTCCTTTCACTTCTCTGGGCCTCAGTACCTCATCTGTAAAATTCATTCATTCATTCATTCATTCAATAGTATTTATTGAGCACTTACTATGTGCAGAGCACTGTACTAAGCGATTGGAATGTGCAAATCGGCAACAGATAGAGACAGTCCCCGCCCTTTGACGGTCTCACACTCTAATCAGGGGAGACAGACAGACAAAAACAATAGCAATAAATAGAATCAAGGGGATGAACATCTCATTAAAACAATAGTAATAGATAGAATCAAGGTGATGTACATCTCATTAACAAAATAAATAGGGTAATAGAAAGATATACAATTGAGCGGTCGAGCACAGTCCTGAGGGGCGGGGAAGGGAGAAGGGGAGGCGCAGAGGGAAAGGGGGGAAAAAAGGGTTTAGCTGAGGGGAGGTGAAGGGGGTGTAGAGGGGGAGCAGAGGGAGCAGAGGGAAAAGGGGGAGCTCAGTGTGGGAAGGCCTCTTGGAGGAGGTGGGCTCTCAGTAGGGTTTTGAAGAGGGGAAGAGAATTAGTTTGGCGGAGGTGAGGCGGGAGGGCATTCCGGGACAGCGGGAGGACGTGGGCCAGGGGTCGACGGCGGGATAGGCGAGAACGGGGGACGGTGAGGAGGTGGGCGGCAGAGGAGCGGAGCGTGAGGGGTGGGGAGAAGAAAGAGAGAAGGGAGGAGAGGTAGGAGACTTAAAGGACTTCGGTTAGGCTAGGTCTCACTGACCTGGGTCTTTCCTTTTAGTGGCCTTGGGCTCCAGGGTGGGCTGAGGCGAAATGAAAAAACTTGAGTTCACCATCTAAGGTCACCCACGTATATTGAGACTGTGAGCCCCACAAGGGACAGGAACTGTGTCCAAATCGATTTACTTGTATCCACCCCAGTGCTTAGTACAGTGGCCGGCACACAGTAAGCCCTTGAGAAATACCATCAATAGGTGGGGGGAAGATGATAAAATAAAAATACCAGGCATGAAAGAACCAGATGCCCTTATCAATCCTGATCAGAGGACAGACTGGATCTTCTGGGAAAAGGCCAGAAGAACGGCCACTCTAGTTTGGGAGAGAGGAGGGCACCGTATCCTTGAGTGACCTATCAGATGCTGCCAAGCATCTGGAAGCACCTCCAGGGTGAAGCTCCTTATGGCACCGCTCTCTTGTCTCATCCCACTCGCCTGCTGCTCCCACCTCTGCTCCCATAATCCTTTGTAACTGCTCTGTGACCCTGTGCCCCTGCTTTGGGGTCTTTCCCCATGCTTACAGATTGGAGGGTCAGGAGATGTGGCTGCTGGCTCCAGTAATATGGACTGTGATGGCGAAGCCCCAGCCAGAAGACTGATGTGCCAGGCGGGATGGCAAGGGAGAATTCCCGAGCAACCTACTAGGGGTCGATATTCTTCTTTAACGGCAGCCACGAGGTGTTACCCCACTTTGATGTTGTCTACTGCATTGTCTTTATTCCTCTCATGTTTAAATAAATAATAACAGGTGGTATTTGTTAAGTGCTTACTATGTGCCAAGCACCGTTCTAAGCACTGGGGTAAATACTGAGTTATCAGGCTGTCCCACTTGGGGCTCACAGTCTTTATCCCCATTTTACCGATGAGGTAACGGAGGCCCAGAGAAGTTAGATGACTTGCCCAAAGTCACACAGCTGACAAATGGTGGTGCCGGGATTAGAACCCACGACCTCTGACTTCCAAGCCCGTGCTCTTTCCTCTAGGTCATGCTGCTTCTCCAGTATCATTCCATTGTCTCTCCCCCATTAGATGGGAAGCTCCTCGAGGGCAGTGATTGTGTCTACTAATTCTACTGTGTTCTCTGAAGCGGTCTGCATTAGTGTGCTGTCCAGAATAGGCTGTCCAGAAATAATATTGATTGATTGATTCTAGACAGTTATTCCAAGACTTAAAGGACTTCGGTTAGGCTAGGTCTCACAGACCTGGGTCTTTCCTTTCAGTGGCCTTGGGGTCCAGGGTGGGCTGAGGCTAAATGAAAAAAGTTCAGTTCACCATCTAAGGTCACCCACATGTATTTAAGAACAGATACATATGTGAAACATGAATTTTGTTAGAGCATTTCTTCATCCTTCTTTGAAAGCATAAGAGGAATTCCGTCCTAGAAGTGGGGACGTGAGAAAATAATGACAAATTGCCTAAAAGTGTCAGATCATATGAGGAATCTATAACGGCTTCTGCCAGCATTTTTTTACTTTTAAACTCAAGTGTTTTTTTTTCTTCAGAACAATATCGCAGCCAATTTGATTTCTGAGTTGATGACCATTTCTCTGCTAATATACTGGGATAAAGTGTTTTTCAAGAGCCAATTATATAAGCAGAGCTTAATGGGTCTGTCTTCATGCTTATTTACCTTTACTAATGCGTGTTTGTCACCACACATTGTGATCCACAATCCCTAATTTACTTTATCACTAAATTCCCAACGATAAGCACTTTATATTTTGGCACTGTTAAAATGAGTTCCTGCAGCTGACTAAAACGTTTCGGTGTCAGCACTCTTTTTGGAGAGACCCAGAAGCTTGAGTGATGTTTACGGTCCTAAATTCTCAATAAGGACCTGGTATGATAATAGGCCTACAGTTTAGTTTTAGACTTGTTGGCTTAATAATAGAGTGTGATGACGCTGGAAAAACACACACAAACGCATACAAATACACACACACACACACACACACATTGCAGCCTCTTTATTTCAGTAGGAAAGGAAGCGTCCTATATTTAAGATGAGATTGGTTTTCTTACAGACTTGAGATTCCTTACTTTAAATGGGCTCAGGAATTCTCTCATTTAAAAACAAGACCGACACTGAAAACTCTTTCACTAGACTATAAGCTTCTTGAGGGTAGGGATTGTATCCATCACCACGTGGTAGGACAATCTCCCAAGTACTTAGTATCGTGCTCTCTGTACAAGGTAAAGAACTTGTTAAATACTACCAACTGACTGACTGAAGACATATGCTACATTACAAGGCATAACATCTCTAATAGTCTAGTTTTAAAAATGATTACTTTTTAAATATAATTATTTAGCCCAGATGTAAGCACACTAACTCCACCACAGAAAATAGCTCCCCAAATAGCTATTATAGAGTAGTTGGCTTAAATAAATTTCACTGATATTGGAGCCACTGTGTAAAATGTGACATCATAAAAATGAAGAATCCTACGCATACGCAAAAGGAATACAATTCACGGCATGGATAGAGCACGGGCCTGGAAGTCGGAAGGTCATGGGTTCTAATCCTGGCTCTACCTCTTGTCTGCTGTGTGGCCTTGGGCAAGTCACTTCACTTCTCTGTGCCTCAGTTACTTCATCTATAAAATGGGGATCGAGACTGTGAGCCCCAGATGGGACAGGGATTGTGTCCAAACCGATTAGCTTGCATCCACCCCAGTGCTTAGTACGGTGCCTGGCACACAATAAGCGCTTAACAAATACCATAATTACTGTACAATTCTTAGTTGAACTTTCGTTTCCTCTTTAGAGAAAACTATCTGACATGTGAAACTGCTTAAACTAACAGGTACAAGTTTGGAAATATAAACCTATGATTGGAAATTTGTAATACTCTCCTGAAAAATGAAAGGTTGTATGCTTGGAAATACATCACAATTGTCACGAGTTGTAAAATGGACTTTGGAAAAATCCCTGCAGATGTTCTCTCACTTAAGCGAAACTTCTTACCTGACATTTAGGGCTGTTTAAATCAAGGACAAACCTTTTCGGTCGGAGGTACGCGCTTAGAAGGCAGGATCTTCCCTTCTATTCCCTCAGAAGGATTATGAAGGCCACACGTTCATTACGAATCTTTGTGGAGAAAATCACCATTTCCTTTAGTTTTCTGGATTCGAGTTCGACTACTCGGAGCAGAAGTGGGGAACTAAACTTCTGCAAGCCTTCCTTTAACTGCTAAAAGACTGGGGTGAGCTACTGAATATTCAAGTGGGGCTGGTGGAAGCTGAGGCAGAAGAACAGGGACCAGGGAAGGAGGGAATTGGAAGAGAGATTTAAATGAAGAAAAGGAAGAATTTAGATCCTGGGTAGGCTGCTGGGAAAATTATGAGAAGACAAGTTGCTTGATAAAGACGAATCACTTAATTGTACTTTTGGTCTACAATTTTGATCTGGGCATGTTACTAGGAAATTTAATTTACTCACATTTCATAATTACATCGGGCCAATGTCTCATTCAGGCCTACCTAATGCTCCCTTGCAACTTAAATGGGATAAAGCTCTTTACTTCCTCTTCTAAATTGTGTGAAATTGCTCTGCCCAGTTAAACAGTTGCCAAATTTCATTTCAACTGCCAAATTTCACTCTAGAGGTAGCTGCAATTTAGTAATGTATGAGCTATATTTGGTAGGTTTGTGAGACCTGCTGAACAGACAATGGAGAAAAAAATTACTTTTCCTTTCTTCAAACCAAAATTTGAAAGACAAAGCCAATTCAAATAAATGAGCATGCATTTTGCAAAGCAGCACTTACTTACTCAAATGCCCAGGGTGGCTGAATGTCAAATTCCTGGGGAGTGTAGGAAGCTCAACTTGCACTTATTGCAGTTACCAATGAATGGATTTTCCATGGGTATCAATCAGTCAACAATCAATCAGAAGCAGCACAGTGTAGCGGATGGCACATCGGCCTGGGAGTCAGAAGGTCATGGGTTCTAGTCCCCGCTCTGCCACTGCTCTGCTGTGCGACCTTGTGCAAGTCACTTCACTTCTGTGGGCCTCAATTACCTCATCTGCAAAATGGGGATCGAGACTCTGAGCCCCACATGGGACAGGGACTGTGTCCAACCTGATTAGCTTGTATCCACCCCAGTGCTTAGTACAGTGCCTCGCACATAGAAAGTGCTTAACAAATACCATAAGCATTATTAATCAATTAATCAATTGTATTTATTGACAAGTTACTGTGTGCAGAGCATTGTACTAAACACTTGGGAAAGAACAATATAACAGAGTTGGTAGACATGTTCCCTGCCTACAGTGAGTTTTCAGTCTAGAGGGGGAAATCGACATTAATAGGGAAACAGTGTGGCCCACCAGATAGAACATGGGCCTGGAAGTCAGTGGGCCAGGGTTCTAATCCCAGCTCCGCCGTCTGTCTGCTGGGTGACCTTGAGCAAGTCAATTCACTTCTCCATGCCTCAGTTCCCTCATCTGTAAAATGGGGACTAAAACTGTGAGCCCCAAGTGGGACAGGGACCTGATTTTGTAACCTGATTAGCTGTGAGCCTCATGTGGGACAATCTGATGGCCCTGTATCTACACCAGCGCTTAGACCTCACACACTTCAAATTTATCCTTTCCTGCCTTAACTCTGCCCTCTCCTCCGCCAGGCAAAACTTCTTCTCCTCCCTCATCGACACCCATGCCCGTCACCCCCGCCGATTGTTCCGGACCTTTAACTCTCTCCTTAGGCCCCCTGTTCCTCCCCCTCCCCCATCTCTCACCCCCAATGATCTGGCCACCTATTTCCTCACGAAAATCAACACGATCAGGTCTGAGCTCCCCAAAGTCACCCCTCCGCCTCTCCCCTCCCCCCCACCAACCCTCTCCCCTACTTTCCCATCCTTCCCTGCAGTATCCTCAGAGGAGATCTCCTCCCTCCTCGCAAGTGCCACCCCCTCCGCCTGCGCCTCGGACCCCATTCCCTCTCACCTTATTAAAACCATCGCCCCTGCCTTCCTGCTTTCCTTAACTTCTATTTTTAACCACTCAATCTCCAATGGCTCCTTCCCCGCTGCCTTCAAACATGCCCACGTCTCCCCCATCCTAAAAAAACCCGCTCTCGACCCTACTTCCCCCTCCAGTTATCGCCCTATCTCCCTACTACCCTTCCTTTCCAAAATCCTAGAACGAGTCGTCTACAATCGATGCTTAGAATTCCTTAACTCCCATTCTCTCCTAGACCCCCTCCGATCTGGCTTCCGTCCCCTCCACCTGGCTTCCGTCCCCTCCACTCTACCGAGACTGCTCTCTCTAAGGTCACCCATGACCTCCTTCTTGCCAAATCCAATGGCTCCTACTCCATTCTGATCCTCCTTGACCTCTCTGCTGCCTTTGACACTGTCGACCATCCCCTCCTCCTCCATACCTTATCTCACCTCGGCTTCACGGACTCCGTCCTCTCCCGGTTCTCCTCTCACCTCTCTGGCCGGTCATTCTCGGTCTCCTTCGCTGGAGCCTCCTCCCCCTCCCATCCTTTAACTGTTGGAGTTCCTCAAGGGTCAGTTCTTGGCCCTCTTCTGTTCTCCATTTACACTCACTCCCTCGGTGAACTCATTCGCTCTCACGGCTTCGACTACCATCTCTACGCAGATGACACGCAGATCTACATCTCCGCCCCGTCCTCTCCCCCTCCCTTCGGGCTCGCATCTCCTCCTGCCTCCGGGACGTCTCCGCCTGGATGGCGGCCCGCCACCTAAAACTCAACATGAGCGAGACTGAGCTCCTCATCTTCCCTCCCAAACCCGGTCCTCTCCCAGACTTCTCTATCACCGTCGATGGCACGACCGTCCTTTCCGTCTCTCAGGCCCGCAATCTCGGTGTCATCCTTGACTCGTCTCTCTCGTTCACCCCACGCATCCTATCCATTACCGAGACCTGCCGGTTTCACCTCTACGATATCGCCAAGATCCGCCCTTTCCTCTCCACCCAAACGGCTACCTTACTGTTACGGGCTCTCGTTATATCCCGGCTAGACCACTGTGTCAGCCTTCTCTCTGACCTCCCTTCCTCCTCTCTCGCCCCGCTCCAGTCCATTCTTCACTCCGCTGCCCGGCTCATCTTCCTGCAGAAACGATCTGGGCCTGTCACTCCCCTTCTTAAACAACTCCAGTGGTTGCCTATCAACCTCCGCTCCAAACAAAAACTCCTCACTCTAGGCTTCGAGGCTCTCCATCACCTTGCCCCTTCCTACCTCTCCTCCCTTCTCTCTTTCTACCACCCACCTCGCACGCTCCGCTCCTCCACCGCCCACCTCCTCACCGTCCCTCGGTCTCGCCTATCCCGCCGTCGACCCCCGGGCCACGTCCTCCCGCAGTCCTGGAACGCCCTCCCTCCTCACCTCCGCCAAACTGATTCTCTTTCCCTCTTCAAAACCCTACTTAAAACTCACCTCCTCCAAGAGGCCTTCCCAGACTGAGCTCCTCTTCCCCCTCTACTCCCTCTGCCACCCCCCCTTACCTCTCCGCAGCTAAACCCTCTTTTTCCCCTTTTCCCTCTGCTCCTCCACCTCTCCCTCCCCATCCCCACAGCACTGTACTCGTCCGCTCAACTGTATATATTTTCATTACCCTATTTATTTTGTTAATGAATTGTACATCGCCTCGATTCTATTTAGTTGCCATTGTTTTTACGAGATGTTCTTCCCCTTGACTCTATTTACTGCCATTGTTCTCGTCCGTCCATCTCCCCCGATTAGACTGTAAGCCCGTCAAACGGCAGGGACTGTCTCTATCTGTTGCCGACTTGTTCATCCCAAGCGCTTAGTACAGTGCTCTGCACATAGTAAGCACTCAATATATACTATTGAATGAATGAATGAATAGAACAGTGCTCTGCACATAGTAAGCGCTTAACAAATACCGACATTATTATTACTGTGCCTGTGCCATTGTAAGTATTCAATATCTTAAAAATAGCTACATATAAATAAATTATAGATAGTTACATAAGGACTGTGAAGCTGAGGGAGGGATGAATCTAATCGTGGCTCCACCACCTGTCAGCTGTGTGACTTTGGGCAAGTCACTTAACTTCTCTGTGCCTCAGTTGCCTCATCTGTAAAGTGGAGATTATGACAACATGATAACCTTGTATCTACGCCAGCTCTTAGAACAGTGTTAGGCACATAGTAAGCACTTAAATACCATTATTATTATTATTATTATTATTGTTATCATGAATATAGCTCACCTATCCAAGTACATTACTGTCTACCAGACAGGCTCTCTGAACCACTGGCAAAACAAGCAGACAATACCAGAACTATTTTAATGAGGATGACTGGAATTACAGAACCATTTGGAGCAAAGCAGGGAATAATCCGCAACATCTTGTGGCCCTAGATGACCTGAGCAAATGGGAGGCGTATTGAAAGATGAGTTGTGAACCTGCTTTGGGGCATGCAGGATAAATGCGAGGAAAACCTCAAGGAAAGTCAGGACTGGAAGTCAAGAGACCAGGGTTGTAATCCCAGCTCCACAGCTTGACTGCTGTTTGATCTTGGGAAAGTCACTTAACTACTCTGTGCCTCAGGTGTCATCTCTCTAAATGGGAATTAAATACCCTTTCTCCTTCCCCTTTACACCGTAAGACTTTCCGCTGTGATTATCTTGTATCCACCCGGACAAAGTAAGCACTTAACAAATTCCACAATTATTATTAGTGGCACACAGGAAGTGCTTAATCCCTTCAGGGCTAAATGAGTGGATGGCAAAACTTCGCAGACTAAAATAAAATCAAGAACTTCAGTGCACCTCTGTAGTCCAAAATGGACCCATTCACACTGCCGGAGCCCTGTGGAAAACTTATCATGATGGTAAGATTTCTTGGATGAATTAATGGATGAATGATCCATAATGGACTATGTGAGCGAAAGTTAAGGACTCATTTGTACTCTCCCAAGTGCTCAGTACCGTGTTCTACACAGAGTAAGTGCTCAATAAATACGATAGAGAGGAAAAGGCTGGGGATGCTGGATGCTATACCCCAACATATTTGGATGATATAATGATGGCATTTGTTAAGCGCTTACTATTTGCAAAGCACTGTTCTAAGCACTGGGGGGATACAAGGTGATCAGGTTGTCCCACATGGGGCTCACATTCTTAATCCCCATTTTACAGATGAGGCAACTGAGGCACAGAGAAGTGAAGTGACTTCCCCAAAGTCACACAGCTGACAAGCGATGGAGCCGGGATTAGAGCCCATGACCTCTGACTCCCAAGCCCATGCTCTTTCCACTGAGCCACGCTGCTTCAGTCTTGGACAGTATCTTGGATATCTTGGATCTCTTGGACAGTAATGATCACATTTCCAAGCCTTCGGTTCTCACTAGTAATGATACAAAAATCCCACGTGGGATGGGTCCAGAAAGGGTATTTCTTAGTTCTGGGGTTGATGCTATGGTTTTTGTACTAAAATTGAAAGACTCTTGTATGAGGCTTTCATTCTGTCATTAAGTCAAACATATTTATTGAGAGCTTCCTGTGTGCAGAGCACTGTACTAAGCACTTGGGAGAATACGATATAACAATATAATAGACACATTCCCTGCCCGTGTGTCTTACAGTCTAGAGGATTTTCACCATATCCATCAAAGTAGACAGGTCTGAGTTAGGTGGTCTAGTCTGGAGGGACAGGGAAAATGACTAATTCAGACCAAGTGTATTCTTTCCTAGCAGTCAGTATAGTGCCCTGCACTCAGTAAGTTCTTAATAAATGCTCTTTCTATTATACGGCCACGCTTGAGGAGGCAAGTTGAAAACCATCTACCATCCGATCGTCTGGAAAGCTCTTTCACTTCTGAGGCTGAACACTTCATGAGATGTCTAGAATCATTCATCTCGGGGTTCCTCTTTGCTGATGACTGTGCTCCCAAAGTAAACACATAAGAATCACAGATTCTAAAGAGAAGCAGCAGGGTCTGCAGGCCAGAGCATAGGCTTGGGAGTCAGAAGGTCATGGGTTCTAATTCTGGCCCTGCCACTTGTCTGATGTGTGACCTTGGGCATGTCACTTCACCTATCTGGGCCTCAGTTACCTCATCTGTAAAATGGGGATTGAGACTGTGAGCCCCTATGGGACAAGGGACCGTGTCCAACTCGGTTTGCTTGTATCCACCCCAGCGCTTAGTACAGTGCATGGCACATAGTAAGTACTTAACAAATACCATTACTGTTATTATTACTATAGGTGGCTAAGAGCTGCTTTTCAGAATCAGCCAAGTGCTATGGACTGACAATTAGTCTGAAGGAAATCAAGGCTACATCTCAGTCTGCACTTAGTAAACCCTACATAGCCGGCTTAAGAGCCTTGGCAAATAGGTCACACGGGATTCAATCATGTCTCTATCCTCGTACCCCTTGGTCAATGGTGCAAGGATTATACATCAAAAGAAATCAAATCAATAACAGCAAAATATCATGCGTGAGACTGACTGGGAACACCAATACAGATTCACCAACAAAGCAACGTGCTTAAAAACAACTGTTGGTCCATATGTCAACTCTAGAGTCCAGCATTGTTTAAAGCTCTGAGACTTGGGATCTATCACAGACATCACATGCGGCTTCTAGATTAGTTTCACCATTTACTCCTATCTGCAACAAGTGGCAAGACAAGGTCACAGAGAGGGGAATCCCAAAATATCTGGGCACCTCACTCCCTCCTCAGAAACCTCCAGTGGTTGCCTATCCACCTTCATGTGAAGCAAAAACTCCTCAATCTTGGCTTCAAAGCTCTCCATCACCTTGCTCCCTCCTACCTCACCTCCCTTCTCTCCTACAGTCCACCGTACACTCCGCTCATCTCTGCTAACCTCTTCACTGTGCCTCGTTTTCACCTGTCCCAGAGTCAACCCTTAAATCATGTCCTACCTCTGACCTGACACGCCCTCCCTCCTCACATCTGCCAAACTAACTCTCTTCCCCTCTTCAAAACCCTCCTGAGAGCTCACCTCCTCCAGGAGGCCTTCCCAACCTGAGCCCTCCCTTTCCCTTTGCCCCTCTTCCCCTCCCCATTCCCCCTACTCCCTCCCTCTGCTCTACCCCCTTCCCCTCCCCACAGCACTTGTGTGTATTTGTAAATATTATTACTCTATTTTATTAATATGTCTATATCTATTTATCTATTTTGATGGTATTGATGCCTGTCTACTTGTTTTGTTTTGCTGTCTGTCTCCCCCTTTTAGACTGTGAGCCCGTTGTTGGGCAGGGATTGTCTCTGCTGCCAGATTGTACTTTTCCAAGAGCTTAGTACAGTGCTCTGCACACATTAAACGCTCAATAAATACGATTGAATGCATGAATGAATGAAAATATGGTCGCTTCTGCAGCATTAGAGCAATGTTCAAATCATATTTTTGCTAGATGAAGCATAGGAAGATGTAGATGATGCCAAGATAACCACCCAGCAGCTATTAGATGTGCTGATTTGGGGGTATGGACAACAAAAAGTTTCAAATTTACATTTTGCTTGGTCTTATTCACTCTATCTTCTCAAATAAAAGATAAGGATAATTGAATATGGAAAACTTTCCACAAGAATGAAAAGTCACTTACCTATTTGTCGCTTTATAGTGCATTTTCCCTCCCCTCACATATGCCAAAGGGCCTGTCTCTTCAGAGTCAGTCACTGACTCAAGGCCCCCTTCAAGGCTCAAGGAAAAAAGTTCAAGAATTTTTTGGAAGGAACTTTTCAGTCACCAGTGGCTCCATTAAATGGCAATGCTGCACTCTATCTTCATAGAAATGTACAGAAGACATTCTCTATGAATAGGAGTATTATTTTATTTTAAAAACTCTTGGGGGCAGTCCACTACTCTCAAAAGGTCAAATGTAAAACTCTCCAAACAAGGGAGCGTTCGATAAATTAATTTATGTTAGAAAGAACATACCATTACTGAATTTGATATGTAGTACTAGGAGATAAGTTGACCTTTGTCAGTTGATAAAAATAAAGTATAAGTATTGTAAGCCTTCAAGCATTTATTTATTTTTCATTCGAAGAAAAACATACTAATGTGGACCAGCTACTTCAATGAATCACATTGTTTTCTTACTGTGGCAATTCCTATACCCTTGGATTCCATGAATTATTGAATAACTGAACAGATACACCCTTGATGTAACTGAAAAACAGAATCAAGTATAAATCCATTCAACTTGATGTGAAAATGGTAACCGCTCATAAATTTTACAACACACATGCATTACTGAACGGCTGTTAATTTGCACGGGAATCCTATAACTGTTACAAACCATAGAATACGATAATAGCAAATGTGAAATTGAGCATTAACTTCAATAACTACCTTTGGATTCATCTTAAACTGTTAGTTAACCAACTGAATTAACTGCTGTTAATAACCTTTTTTAAAAGGATTATTACTTAATTTAATCTGTGCCATCATTCGGACAATTCGAGATTAATGACAAAGGTCACACAAACGTAAACCCGCAAAAGGTATAAAATAAATAAATGATAAAGCCAGTTACAACTCAGATTATAAAAATCACGATCATAATGATATCAACAATGGTATCTTCCAAGTACTGTACTAGGCATTGGCGTAGGTACAAAATAATAATAAGGGCAGATAAAGTACCTGCCCTACAAGGGACTCACATTCTAAAGTGGAGGGAGAGACAGGATTTAATGCTATAAATTAGTAAACTGAGGTACAGAGACGTTAACTGCCTTGCCCAAGGTGACCCAGCAGGCACGTTGTGGTTGTTGGGATTAGAACCCAGCTCTCCTAATTCCCAGGACCATGCTCTTTTTTTAAAACAAACAGTTCATCCGGAGTGGCGGTTCAGTTCTTTGTGTGGCAACAATCTGCGGTACGTTATGCTAGTTTTCCTCCACATTCATTCAATCGTATTTTTTGAGTGCTTAGTCTGTGCAGAGCACTGTACTAAGCGCTTGGAATGCACAATTCGGTAGCTTTATGTATTACATTACAGTAGAACATTCACTTTACAGTGAAAACTGTGTTATCCTGCAGGCTCTGGGGAATAGGAAGTGTCAAAATTAGTTCAAAATTCTGGTCATTTAAGAGTCAGAGCTGACTAGCAAGGGGCTTTGTACAAATGCACAGCAGGCTCAAGTTAAAGTTCTTCCAGAAGCCCCGGGAAGGCCTGCCAGGAGTGACAACACACTGAACTCTGGTTGTGCTTCTATTCAAAGGACTGTTTGCTGATCTGATCAGGAGCAAGACTCTGGCTGAATGCCAAAAGGGGGTACTTCCTAGCAGAACAATGAACAGTGAACACGAAAGGGGGCTACTTCCTACTCATAGTAGCAGAATAGTGAACCCAGGGAAAGTTTGTGCAGAATTCTTCTGAAGAGCTCAGACAGCTGAAAGCCTGAGTCGCAGACTTCAGTGAGGGACAGGAGCTCATGGATTGGTCAGAGGAAGCTGCAGGCTAATCAGATTAATTGAAAATTTATATAAACGACCCAGAGAAGAACTAAAACATGGTAAAGTCCTCTACTAAAAGGGATAAATGGGCCAAACTTTGTCCTCCAGTGAGGGCTGGAATAAGAAGGGTGGGATAGTAGAGTTTTCTGGTGTTTAAAGTGGCAGGTAACACAGCTCTTACTGAACTTCCTCTTACCTCACCTCACTACTCTCCTACTGCAACCCAGCCCACACATTACACTCCTCTAATGCCAACTTTCTCAATGAACCTCGATCTCATTTATCTCGCTGCCGACTCCTGGCCCACGACCTGCCTCTGGTCTGGAAAGCCCTCCCTCCTCAAATCTGACAGACAATGGCTCTCCCCCACTCCAAAGCTTTATTAAAGGCCCATCTCCTCCAAGAGGTCTTCCCTGGCTAAGCCGCCCTTTCCTCTTCTCCCACTCCCTTCTGCGTTGCCCTGATTTGGTCTTCATCACCCCCTCCCAGCCCCACAGAACTTATGTCCATATCTGTCATTTACTGATTAATATTAATGTCTACCTCCCCATCTAGACTATAAGCTCACTGTGGGCATGGAATGTGTCTGTTTATAATAATAATAGTAATTATGATATTTGTTAAGTGCTTACACTGTGCCAGGCACTGTTCTAAGCACTGGGGTAGATACAAGGTGATCAGGTTGTCCTTCCCAGTCTTAATCCCCATTTTACAGATGAGGTAACTGAGGCACAAGAGAAGTTAAGTGGCTTGCCCAAGGTCACACAGCAGACAAGTGGCGGAGCTGGGATTAGAAACCACATCCTCTGACTCCCAAGCCCGGGCCTTTTTCACTAAGCCACGCTGCTTCTTCAGCACCTGGGGTAGGAGCGCCAGCAAAGCAGCCAGAGAGTGACTATGCAGGCAGGAAACGAGAGGGCAGGAGATCCCTCCCGAATGAAAAGCTCTGTCTGTTTTTTGCTGATTGCATCTTATTCCCCCAGGAAATGTAGGCCTTAAGCTCTGGACAATGAAAAACACCTCGGACTGCAGGTGTTGCAGGAATACATTTTCTATTTCCCCCACGGTCCCTCTGACCTCAGGTCTGCCTCAAATAAGGGCCCGCATGCTTCTACAGTCAGGATCTGCCAACCCTGAGGCCTGATTTTTCCATCGATCTGTATCCCTCTCTGAACCCTCTGTAAGGTCAAACCTTGCTGATTTTTCTCTATGGATTCTACGAATGGGAAATTGAGAAGCCAGGTTCTACGTTTTCAATTTTACTTACCATCATCCAAAGAGAAGTTGAGGATAAATCTGAAAGGGAGGTTATGACTTTCTATTATTAGTCTTCCTGATGGCTCCCATCACGTGAGTCAGAGCAACGCAAAGTGAATATCTCACTAATCAGAGTTCTTGGTTTTGTCTGGTTTATGACCAGAGATAAATAAGAAAACTGGAAAAGAATTGATCAAGAATTCAGACCTATAGAATCTCTAACACCAATTTTTGATCTTGCCTTATTCCTAAAATCTCAAGAGGTTCTTTGCATTAACTCAGTACCTGGATCACTTTTTAGAAGCTAAAAAGTGGTCTAAGATAAAAAGTAATCCCTAAGGCATTTTGAATCCTCAATCCCATAGCACTTGTGTACATATCCTTATACTCTACTATTTCGCCTACAATTTATTATGTCTGCCCCCCCCCCCACCGTAGAATTTAAACTCCTTAATAATTATGGGAGTTGTTAAGCACTTACTATGTGACAAGCATTGTTCTAAGTTCTGGGATAGATACAAAATAAACAGGTTGCACACAATCCCTGTCCCACAAGGGGCTCATATTCTTATCTCCATTTTACAGATGAGGCAACTGAGGCCCAAGGAAACCCAGCAGAAAAGTGACAAAACTGGGATCAGAACCCAGGTCCTTCTGACTCCCAGGCCCATGCTCTACCCACTAGGCCATGCTGCCTCTCCACGGTGATGAGGAGGCTGGGTTGTTCCTAACTAACCATTGGGCAGAGGAGCAACCTTGGCCCCAGTGAGTCATTTTGGGTCTGGGGGAGGGCTGGAGGGGCATGGAAGCTGTTCTGAAAGGGGAGCGGGGGAAAGCCGCCTGGAGCTTGGGCCTTTCATTCATTCATATTTATTGAGTGCTTACTATGTGTAAAGCACTGTAGTAAGTGCTTAGGAGAGTACAGTATAACGAAACACACATTCCTACCCACAGTGAGCTCACAGTCTAGAGGGGGAGACAGACATGAATGTAAATTAATAAATAGATAAATAAATAAATAAATTACAGATATATACATCTGTTCTGTGCGGTTGGTAGGGAGGATGAATGAAGGAAAAAGTAACAGCAGCGCAGAGGGAGTGGGAGAAGAGGAGAGGAAGGCTTAGTCAGGGAAGGCTTCTTGGAGGAGATGTGCCTTCAATAAGGTTTTGAAGTGGGGGAGAGCGATTGTCTGATATGAGAAGGGAGCCCACCCATTTGGCAAGAGGGAGTCAGCCTCTGGAACAGTCTGGGGTTCTGTGGTGTCTTACGCGTTTGACTGCAGGGTGAGCCAGAGCCTTGTTACTACGATTTTAAATGACCCCCCTGCATCCCCCAACTGTACATGCAACACCTGACCTTAAGGATCCAATCGGGCATCTTGAAATTCCTTGGCTTCAACCCCTGTTCAGGTAAAAGTACATTTTTACTTTCACTCCTGCCCAGGAGGCACTATCATAACCTTCCTCTCTAACCTGTTGCAGTGTTTTATCATCCTCTGCCAGTTAAGGAGTTCATTTTTAGGCCAGGATGAGAAAAATGATCAGGAAATGGTGGGTGAGATTGAGGAAGAGGCAAAAATAGGACCATTGTAATAATGGGAGAATTCAATTATCCTTAGGCTGAATAGCTGTGGTTTTGGATAAGAACTGTTTCCAGGAAAACCCAATTCTAAGGTCCACAAGGAAACACAATATATCAGATTGAATACCAAGTAGCAAGTAGAACTGGTGTAGAAGATATATGTGTGAGACCCATGCTGCAACTATCCAAAACCTGATTAAATTTAATATTCTTGCTGGGAGAAGAGGTGGCCAAAAAAACCATCCCCTAAACAATATTTAATTTTAAGAATGGGAAATAGAAAAAAATAACATGACCTAATTGGTAATTGTTAAGAATATTAGTTACAAAAAGGCTTTATAGAAGCTTGGAGCAAACTTAAAAAACTTCCTCCATTTCAAGACTCTGATAAAACCACATAAGCACTACAAAACTACACAAATGAAAAAAATCCTGGGAAAATAAAAGAGGTCATCAGAGGGCAAAAGTCCCTTGTAAAATAAAAGAAAGCTCACCCAAGGATGGAAAACAGGAAAGACAATGAAGAGTGGCAGGTCAGGTGCAAACAGGAAATTAGACAGGTCTAAAAGGAGATTGAAGAGCACCTTTTGGAGGATGACAAATGAATAATAAAAGCAGGAAGCTGTCAGGGGAATCAGTGTGGCTACTTGATGACCATGGAGTAAAAGGGCTACTCAGGGATGAAAAGGACATAGCCAAGAGGCTCAATTATTTCCTCACTTTGTTCTGTACTGAGGAGGATGTGAGAATGATTCCCACACCGAGACTGCTTTTGTAGGAGAATGGATCAGAGGTACTGGATATTTTACACCAGATGGTTGAACTGTAGGCAAAGAAATCACTAGGACTGGGTGGTATCCACTTGGGAGTTCTAGGAAAATTGTGAAATGGTGAACTCCTATCAAGTGTTATTTTATATAACTGTTGTTGGGTAGGGACTGTCTCTATTTGTTGTCAAATTGTACTTTCCAAGCGATTAGTACAGTGCTCTTTATACAATAAGCCCTCAATAAATACCATTGAATGAATAACCACTGTTCTGAAGGACTTGGAAGTTCACCAGTAGAATTCCCATCTCATGGGATTTCAGGGCTGAAAACCTTGGCTTAAAGACAATGAGTCTCACTTCATACCTGATGAAGTGATAGTCTCTATTATTTTAGGATCAGAACTCTTGTCTTTTATCATTTAATTGATCAATCAAGTAGCTAATAAATGAAATTTATTTACAACCTACTTTTTGAGGAGCCTTTTATTAGGTGCTTGGGAGACTGCAATAGAAGATAAGACCTAATCCATGCCATAATGGACCAAAGTGATTATTAGAAGATGGAATGGCACTTGGAAACATACCATCCCTGAGGGAGAAAATGCATATGTAGCCACCATTCTCTGCTTTAACTGTAATACCACAGAACCTGCTTCAAAAGGAATGAAAGAGAAAAATATTTTAAAATAACTATTAAAAAAACACTCCAACAGAACATTTGCTTTTCTACATTTATGCCCAGTGTACATTCTACATGGCTAGGATCGAAGGAACAGGTTCTAAACAAGTGTACCCTCTCATTATCCATGCTGTGATTGGAAAACGTTCAAGGCTAGGAAGAACATGCATTGTGGTTTCTAAACCAGATGAAACTGCAAGCCTGGTGACATTTATGTTATCCGTAGGTTGAAAAAATACCCTAACAGAGCTAATAGGTAGGTTTCTTTCCCTCCTGCTTATCTCATCTAGAAGCCAAAAAGGAAGGAACTGTTGTTTGTTGTTTAATTGAAATGAGGTTAAAAGTTTTACAATTTTTTATAACTCAAACAGATTCATGAGTTGATGAAAAATTTCCCAGTGGATCCACTCTGGTCTCTTCACACTTTCAATATCTATCAAGAGCTTTCCAGTTTTTTTTTTTAAACCACCTGCCGATGAGTAAGTTCATAGGAAAATAATTCACAAGCTCCTGACTCATAGGTGAGAGCTAAATGTACTATTTTAGCTATGAATACTACATTTTCAGTCAATTCTTTTAAAATAGACCCTCCCAGATATCCATGGTAAGGGATGGTAGCCCACTGAGGCAGTGCTCAGTTGGTGCAGATATTCACTTTGGAAAATAAATCAAAATGGATGGATATCTTCCTGGGTCCCTTCCTCTCCAACTGTCTCACCAAAGAACACCTGGCAATATTAAGAATTTCACTCTAAAAACAGGAAAGTATTTATGCCAATCTATTTTGAAGCTGCCAGTACAATCGATCCTGCAATTGGTGTTTATAGTTTAAACTCGGTTCAATCATAAAGAAAGCAAAACCAGGAAGTTTGAGGATTAGAACACAAATTGCACAGGCTTGATGTTCAAATCATTTTTTCCAGGACACATTGGATTTTTTTTATCCAATTTAACTGCCTTCATTGAATTTCATATACCCCCAGTACTCAATAATACCTTGCGGCAAAGGAAATACCATTGTGAAGCAAAAGTCAGACAAGTTTATAAAGTTAGAACACTTTGCAAATAGCTAACTTCCTGCACTGTTACATCGCGAATTTAAGTAGATATAAAATTAAAAGTGGAACCAAAGTTGGGACCAGTGGTCAACTTATGAATTTTCTTGGCAACTGAACCCACCAAAAAATGTAAAAAAGGTTGAGGGAAAAAATATTCTAACAGAACAATTGATCTCTATTGCTGTCACAAATTTGCAAAGAACCACAGAAAATCAGAATCCACTTTCACTGAAATTAATTTGCTGTCTTTTGATCAACATTAACCATTCAGAGGAAAGAAAAAAACCCTAATAGAATATATAGAGTCAATGAATTAGCGTGGCATTGTGGAGAGAGCACGGGCCTGGGAGTCAGAGGACCTGGATTCTAATTCTGGTTCTGGAACTTGTCTGCTGTGTGATTTCAGGCAAATCACTTCTCCTTGCCTCAGTTATCTCATCTGTAAAATGGAGATTAAGTCCGTAAGCCCCTTGTGGTCCATGGACTGTGTCCAACTCTGTATTTACCCCAGCACTTAGTACTGTGTCTGGCACATAGTAAGTGCTTAACAAATACCATTAAAGAAAAGAACACTAAGAACAAGAATACTAACAATTGTTGGTAACCCTAACAATTAAAATGCATGTTTGAATTTTCATTTGTGCCTAGACATATAGCTTCTCTTAAAGAGAACAGTGAACTTGAAGAGTTACAGTCTCACTAAAACCATACACTATTTCTCATCTGAAGGGAGTAAAAAGAGTATGTGTATGGACATTTTGATGAGTAAGTCTGTAAGTTTGTAAGCTATGTCAGTAAATGGATGAAAAATTTATCAGTTTAACAACTTGGTTGATAATGCCTCTGCTTTTTAAATCACACTAGTTACATGCCTCAAGCATTATCACATATATACACACACAAACACCCATGACAAAATGCAAACACTGAGGAAAAAAAATAATAATGAAGAAGACCACCACAGAAACTCTTGCTTGTGAATATCCTTTTCAGGTAAATATTCAAGTTCATCTTTGAGAAGGAAATAGATATTTTACTCTTCATCTGCCCAAAGAGTAAAGGGGAGATCATAAATTCACCATAGAAAAGGTATGGAATTTTGGCCCTGTGCCTCTTCAGTGGAGTTTGTCTATTATTCACTCATAGAGTCAGATGTTTGGAAAAATCAGAAATTAAGGTAGAAATAGGTAAGCCTTTTTAGTCCATTTTGCTAATTAATATGTCAAAGCTCATAAAACGAACTCATCAACTTTCCTGCAGTAGTGCATCATCCTAAAAACCTGTGTCAGCAGAGATCTCAGTCCAGTCAATACATATTAAAATAGTTCCAAGCAGTAAATCAAAATAAAATTTAAGACGATCCAGGAAAAAGTAAAATCGAATCCAAGTAGTTCCTATATGAATGCAAAAACCCGCCAGCTCCCAGTTGAGGACATGTTGAATAATAACACCCGAAAAGACTATATTTTAAAACTATCATCCATCTCCCACAAACCCAACCAGTAACTTAGTTAAAGAATGGGTAAGAATAGGCACGCGATGCTTTCTGTTGATTACTGGTAATGAAGAGTTCAGTGACAATTTAACTAATATTATCTGGAATTTGAAGTCTCTCTCTGTAACCTCTTGGCTATTTTCAGTTATAGATTCATTTATTCTTCACTTATGCAGTGCTGAGCTATAGAGTGATAGGGATTTCGGCTGCTGGGAGAGAAGGTTTAAGTCATTCAAAGTCTCCTTTTACAGCTACTCTTTGTCCAACATGAGGATTTCATTCATTGATTTAATCATATTTATTGAGTGCTTATTTTGTGCAGAGCACTGTACTAAGCCCTTGGAAAGTACAATTCAGCAATAAAGACAGACGATCCTTGCCCACACTGGGTTTACAGTTATAAATATACTTTCTAACATGTGAAAACGCCAATGGAAGGATATTACTTCTATAGCAAGAAGTACTACAGGTTTCTTACTAAGAATACTTATGTTGACTTGGTCACCGCATCCTAAGAACAGCTGTAGACTGTTAACATTATAATTATCCCAGCACTTAGCATGGTGGTTTACACACAGCCAACGCTTACTAAATAGTAGTAGTAATAATATTTATTTGATGCCATTACTATTAACTAATTAATGCTGAATTAAATACCAGTAAATACCATTGCTATTTCTACAGAAAAGAGAGCAAAAACGTGATCAGGGGATGGTGTAACTTGGGAATGAAGAGAGATGGAACAGATTAGGAGTTCATATTAAAAAGATCAAAGCTAAAGACTATTATTATCATTATTCATTAAGTGCTTACTATGTACCTAGCACTCCTCTAAGAGCTGGGTAGATATAGGATAATCAGATCAGACACAGTCCCGGTCCACATGGGGCTCACTCTATAAGTAGGAGGGAGAAGAGGCATTGAATCTGCATTTTATAGATGTGGAAATAGGCACAGAAATTAAATGACTTGCCCAAGGTCACATAAAAGGCAACTGGCAGAGCTGGGATTAGAATCCAGACCCTCTAACCTACATACCTCTGCTCTTTTACTAGGCCATGCTGCTCTTCATTCACCAGTTTAGGGAAAATTATTGTTCCACTTTTCCAGAGTTCTCCATCTGTTGAAATATTGGACTGACCTAGGTTTTTTTTATGTTTTTATTCTTAAATTGATATCATCAAGAGGCTATAGAAAAAAATTAAAAGCATAATTCTACCACTGAATTAAAGCATGGTACAGAACATCTGCAACTGGAATATGATATGCAGTTCCAATCACCATAATCTAAGAAGACCACAAGAAAGCAGGAGAAAATGCAGAGAAAATTGGTATGACCAAATGGAAAGAGCACGGGCCTGATAGTTTATTCATTCACTTGTATTTATTGAATGCTTACTATGTGCAGAGCACTGTATTAAGCACTTGGAAAGTACAATACAGCAAATAGAGATAATCCCTGCCCACAATGGGCTCACAGTCTGGGGCGGGGGAAGACAGATATCAATACAAGTAAACAGGCATCAACATAAATAAATAGAATTATAGATATATACACATATCCATAAATGCTATGGGGTGGGGAGAGGGAGGAAGAGCAAAGGGGGCTGAGGAAAAGTGGTAGTCAGAGGACCTGGGTTCTAATCCTGGCTGCCACCTGGGCAAGTCTCTCTGTGCCTACTTTTCTCATCTGCAAAATGGAGATTCAGTACCTGTTCTCCACCTACTTAGACTGTGAGCCTCACGAGAGACAGTGTCTGAGTCCAACCTAATTACCTAACATCTACCTCAATGCTTAGTACAGAGTTTGGAACAAAGTACACGCTTAACAAAGGCCACTATTATATATCACTGGAGAACAGCCAAGATGATTAGGGCAGTGGAATGGCTTCCAAATGAGAAAAGACTGGAAATTTTAAGAACGATTTAGTTTAGAAATAAAGGCTAAGATAGGACATAACTGACAATTTCAAAAACCTGAAGAATATTAATATGATGAATGCCAAACTGTTCACCAGCTCCCACAAAATTAGAATAAGAGGTTAGTCAATGAAACATAAGGTGGTAGACTACAAAAAAGATATCAAAATACACATTGTATAGTGATGGGATCCACGGTCACAGGAAGTTATGCAAGTAGAACATATCACTAGACTCAAGAAGAGTATGTGTAGATGAGAGGCCTAGAGTTGGTTATTAGAGGGAAAAGTTTGGGGTGTTAGAGCAGACACAGCCTCACATGGGGAGTGGGTGCTATGGAGGGCCACCTATAAAACGCTTTCCTACAAGCATTTGGCAGAAACACAATCCTGCAGTGGTTTGCTAATGAACTGGCCCAAGATGGCATTCTTTAAACTTAGACTTAAAAGCTTCTTCCAGCGAATATCAATAAAGCTAAAACACATACCCGAAAATGACTTGACAGCACTGACTGTTGCTAGAAAACATTGGGCACAAAGAATTCCTCCCTCCCTCCCTCCCCCTCTTCCTTCCCTCCCCTATCTGTAATTTATTTTACTAACTCCCTCTGCAGACTCTAAGCTCCTTGGAGGCCGGGATCACGTCTATTGACTCTTGTATTGTACTCTCCCAATCACTTGACACAGTGTTCTACACTAGTCAGCACTCAATAAATACCACTGATTAATTGACTGATTCGTAGCAATGTTTCCAAAAAAACAACTTCCCAAGATCCTTGCCTCGAAGAGATTCCTTCCTGCTAGAAACTCAGGAGTGCTCTAATACCAATGTGTTTTGATACAAGCGTTATGCACTCTTTTGGACTAAAGCACTACAGTTTATTAGAGAGTTTAACCGCTTGAGCTCTAAGACACCAACTTGGACAATAAACCAACCAAAGTACTTCAGTCGGACTGTTGCATATTTAATGCGAACTCTTGGATGTTCTAAAGAGGCTCACTGGCGATTAAGTAGCTGACACAAAAGGAATTTTTACTCAGATGGATCTATTAAAATGTTGAATATCATGCTGGATATGAGAATGGATGATCTCATTTGGGTCAGCGCATAAAATTTAATTTGCTTAACTTGCTGATTGTCTTGGATGTAATGAAAGCTGACTATCTTTTTGTAATTAAAAAAAGGAGGGAGAGAACTTTCTGACCAGAAGAGACGACAACTTCTGCCTTAATAGACTCTTGTGAAATGAATCTCAGGGCAACAATTGCAAGGGAGAGTGGAGAAGTGATACTGGGTAAAACTGAAGCATTCAGTGGCACTACCAAAGTTTTAAAAGGAGCATCATTACCCAACTGAAAGAGCATGCGCCTGGGAGTCAGGAAACTTGGGTTCTAATCCCAACTCGGCTATTTGCCCGCTGGATGATCTTGGCTAAATCACTTAACTTCTCTGTGCTTCAGTTTCCTCACCTGTAAAATGGAGATTAAAAACTTGTTCCCTCTTATCTTTAAATTGTGAGCCCCATGTGGGCAGAGGCCATTATGGACTTGTTTATAATGTAAACAAGCCCAGCAATCATTACAGTGCTTGGCACCTAGTACAGGGCTTGGCACATGCTAAGTGATTCATAAATTCCACAATTATTATTTTCATTATGATTTTTAGAGCCAGTATTTCAAATTAGCACCCCATTAAGTGGCAGAGGGTAAAGCAGAAACAAGAGAGAAACCCATTTTATATTCTGAATTAAACTATCAAAATGAATGGTGAAGATGAGCAGACTCCTGGAGTTCCTTAAATTCTGCTTTCCTAAAAAGAAGCCCCTAGAAGAGTCCAGGGCAAGACTCCTATTAATAAAATGGGAAAATATATGGAGGGGGAATATTTCTTTCAAGGAACAATTGAAATAATAACTTTCTATCCTTGGCTGACCAATAATCCAAATGTTAAAAGATTGGCTCAAATTATTATCATTATTACTGATAAAAATGGAGTTAACAATAATTGTTGGATTTGTTAAGCACTGTACTAAAAGGGGGGGTAGATACCTAATAATCAGGTCAAAAACAGTCCCACATAGGGAGGGAGAATAGGCATTTAATGCCCATTTGATAGATGTGGAAACTGAGGCACAGAATAATAATAATTACTATAATAATGGTATTTGTTAAGTGCTTACTACGTTCCAGGCACTGTACTAAGTGCTGGGGTAGACACAAGCTAATCATTTGGACACAGTCCATGTCCCACAAAGGACTCAAAGTCTTAAGCCCCATTTTACAGATGAGGTAACTGAGGGACAGAGAAGTGAAGTGACTTGCCCAAGGTCACACAGCAGACAAGTGGCAGAGCCAGGATTATAACCCATGGCCTTCTGGCTCCTAGAGCCTTGCTCTATCCGCTTGGCCATGCTGCCATCTAAGTTAAGTGACTTGCCCCACAGAGTGCAAGTCAGGAAGGTGGGACTAGAATCCAGATTCCATGACTCCCAGGCCTGTGCTCTTTGCACTAGGCCACGGTGCAACTCAATCTAGTCCATGGTTTCTCAAATAAGAGTATGAAGATCATTTGTTATTTGGGGAGATTTTTTTTTAAAGATACAGATGAAAGTCTTGGCAGGTTTGGTTTCATGTTTTAATTTCAATTAACATGTTTTTCTAGACCACTAAGGGGTAACTCAAGACCATTAAGAGGTAACCTGCCACCCAAGACAGAGATGGCTTTGAAGAGCCATGAGGTTTCTTAGTCACCCACTAGAGCTTCGAAAACAGCACAAATGCTGGAAGCATTTTAGTCCAAGATGAAGATCAGCATACGCAGTGTGTGGCTATTTATCACTCTAACAAAAATATTTCCTTTCACAAGGGTCTATCCTCCTGGGTCCTTTATTACAAGCAGTGGAATAAAAGCCAAGAGTTTTGAACAAGCCTGCTGAGGCCACTAGAAATCTGGAGGGAGAAAAATGAAAAAAAAATTATAACCCTGCCTCAAAACATGATGGAACTAATAAGGCATCATGACAATGTACTACTAAAACCATAATTTAAGGCAAAGAAAATTCTCCCTGATAGGAAAAGCTTCTCTTTTGTTTCAGCAAACCAAAGAACACCGATTTTCTTTTGAAGGTAAAAATATGGCCAAATTCCTCTTTTTATTTTCTCAGAAAAAACTTTAAAAATGTAAATATTCACCTCTGGAGGAGGGTAGCTGTACTATATATTCTGTATAACACTTTATATATAATAGGATTCAATAGATACACATTAATGATAATGAAGAAACACCAAGGGAGAAGACCTAACAGCTCATCTGTAAATGATACAGATGTTTAAATGTTACAGTAAATTCAGTTCAATAATTTTCACTGAGCACCTACTGTGTGCAGACCGCTGAATTAAGCAATGGGGAACGTAGAGAAGAAGTCAAAAAGGAGTTTACAAAGGGGGCTTGATACGGGAACAAATTCTTCCCAGTTTTACTACTTTATAAATTCCTTTGACAAAGATTTTGAATGATTTTATCTCTAAGTGGTCCTTCTTAATACACAAAGATGGAATTTAAGAAAAGGCACAGAAATTTTGTGTTGGTGAAGGAACTTCAGAAGGTTGACACATTTGGCTTGACTCCCGAATGAAAATAAAGAATGAAAACAATCTAACTTGAGAAAGAAGGTCACCTAATCTAAACACAGTAAGCCAAGAAACCATTGGCCTGTAATGCCACCGAGAAAGAAATTTGTTAGAAGATAAACTTAATTTTCTGCAATTTTCTATAATTGCACATATTTTGAGGGAAACTAAATAAACCTTTGATCAGATTTTTAAAAAATAAGTTTACAAAAGGAAGACATCATAAAGCCAACCTTAAGAAAAATGAAGTGGAAACCTAAAGCATTTCCAGATTTCAAAAGAAATTGAAATACCAACTCCTACAAGGTATCTTCTTTAAAGAACTCTTCCCCAAACTTTTCCCAGTCCATTTCCCTAATCCTTCCCCAATCCATTCATCCACACCAACCACGAATGATATTTACGGTATCAAAAGGCTATAGCTCCATATTTCTCCTTTGCAAGTACATGGAGAGAATTCCTCAAATAAAATCCAAAAATAACTGCCCTGAAAACTCCACAACATTCAGCTATGGCAAAATATTTTGATAATAGTAGGGCAAGGCAAATGAAAGAACAAAAGGTTCATAAGGCAGAAATTTGAGTTTTGCTATTTATTGCCAACATCAGCTAAGGAAAGAAGAGGTTTTTTCAGTTTCTTTTCTTTTCAAAATCCTATCCTTTACATTTTTTGGTGGAATTATGTTTTTTCTAAAGAAAATTGTTATTCTAGTTTTTTCAACGACTCGTCATAACAGAGACAGCTAAGCACATCCGTCCAAGCAATAATTTATCACCATGGAAGTTGGAGACAGCTCATGTATACATTAGCCAGTCTTTCACTGACTTGCGGACAGAGACAGAATCTAAACTCTCCACATACATTCTATGACTTAGTGCTAGGTGAAAGAAAGCCAGCCATTAGGGTTTTCTTACCTGATCTGTGCCCAACCAATGAGAGGATTTTGCTTTCATCTGGTACTGAGAGAAAGAAGAGACACAGATATTTTTTTTAAAATCCAGCAGTTTGAATTTATGTTCACCACTTCAATGTTTTCATGAGCCTCACTTCTGAAAGAAACAGGGGGCTTCTTTACCTATGGATTCCCCTGCATGGTTTTACACTCGTGAAAACAGTTGAATACCAAGCAACTTGGTAACCAATTTTAAGCTCCTCCCACATTAGAGTATAAACTCTTTGAGGACAGGGATCGTGTCTATCAATTCTATTGTATTGTACTCTCCCAAGCACTTAGTCCAGTGGTCTGCACACAGTATGCACTCAATAAATAGCATTCATTCATTCAATCGCATTTATTGATCGCTTACTGTGTGCAGAGCCGTGTACTAAGAACTTGTGGGACAACCTGATTACCCTGTGTCTACCCCCGCGCTTAGAACAGTGCTCTGCACATAGTAAGCGCTTAACAAATACCAACGTTATTATTATTATTAACTTGGAAAGTACAATTTGGCCACAGAGACAATCCCTCCCACAGAGGGCTCACAGTCGGTCAAGCGGGCAGGCCCAGGGTGTGCAAATGGGCCAGGCAATGGGGTAGGGACAGCCCTTCAGGGGATTTTGGTCTTACCTGAAAGGCAGAAAGTCAGTTAATACATGGTACATAGTAAGCACTTAACAAATACCATAATTATTATTATTAATGGTGAGAGAGAGAAATATCAAAGCATTTCAGGAACTTATTATCATTCAAGCCCACAAAAAGAATTTAGCATAATAAAATCAGATCACTTCATCTAAAAACAAATGCCCCCGAACTCCCAAACATTAATCGCTTTCCTGCTTAATTGTAAAGCTAAATTTCCAAAATCAAGTTAAAAATGCCTCCTACTGTATGTGAATGGTGCAAAGACAGCACCGTTTGCTTGCTTGATTGGGTATGAAGAGCAGGATGAAGTGATGCTTTGATAGGTGCAGATGAACAATCTACAAACTAAGCTCTATTATACCATGTCTCCATAGGTTCAGTTCACCGCAAGGAACCATTGACTGGGTGGATGCCATGGCAGTTTTGTGGTGAACCCACAACAAGCTGCCTTGCTAGTGACTGTTTGTGATCCCGTGAAGGACAACAAGGAAGAGACTCGCAAAGCACTGAGGCGCTCTACCTAAGACAGGTGATTGCTGGTCTGTGGGGGTGGATCATGGAGGGAGGCGTGGCTTTCTATTCCTCTTCTTCCCAGTAATGGTCCTGGACCTATCAATGACCACCCCGTAGAATCCCGGCTGCGACGACTAAGGCCGATAAAAGGCAGTTGCTTTGACTCGCAAGGGGGCGTGCATGCAGACAGCGGCTCCGGGAGGCAGTACGGGGGCACACAGAGGAGCAGAGGCACCCAGAGGGGCACAGAAGCATGCTGGAGAAGCAGAAGCAGCAAGAGAGCAGCACTTGAAAGCAGCAGAAGGCAGCGGCACTTGGAAGCAAAAATGAGAAGCATTGGTAGAAAGGGCTCTTTTGACCACAGACTGGTATTGGACCCTTGGGTGGTGGAGTGAGTGGACTCAGGTGGACAAAGTATGTATGTGTCACTCCCTTGCACGCCGGGAAAACTAAGTAAAAAAGCTTTCCACGGTAACTTTAGTGATCAGAGGTGTGGTTTGAACTCTACTATGGGTCATTAGGTTCCCCTGGTCCAGGAAGGTCCTGGATGGTATGAACAAGTTGGAACAGGTACATCCTGATAGTTTGAACGTGCCTTTTAATAATAATGTTGGTATTTGTTAAGTGCTTATTATGTGCTGAGCACTGTTCTAAGCACTGGGATAGATACAGTGTAATCAGGTTGTCTCTGATTAATCAGGTTGGCCCTTTTCATGCCTTATCATGCCTTTTCCCAACTAAGGACACCCCAGGATCATTTATTCTGATAAATACCACACTGTTCTAAAAAGGCAAGGAGGGCGCAGCTTTCTTTGAGCAAAAATTTGGTAAGGAATGAAAGACAAGGGGGCCAAAGGGAAAACAGTGACAGGTGTGACCAACACTAGGTTTTTTTGATTTTTTTTTTGTATTTGTTAAGCATTTCCTATGTTCCAGGAACTGCGCTAAGTACTGGTGTAATAATAATGCTAATAATGATGATATTTATTAAGTGCTTACTACATGCCAAGTACTGTTCTAAGTGCTGGGGTAGATACAAAGTAATCAGGTTGTCCCACGTGAGGCCCACAGTCTTAATCCCCATTATACAGATGAGGTAACTGAGGCACAGAAAAGTTAAGCGGCTTGCCCAAGCTCACACAGCTGACAAATGGCAGAGCTGGGATTAGAACCCATGTCCTCTGACTCCCAAGCCCATGTTCTTTCCACTATGCCATGCTGCTTAATCCGGGTGGACATATTCCTGTGCCACATAGGACTCACAGTCTTAAATCCGAATTTTACAGATGCGATAACTATAGCACCGAGAAGTTAATAATCCTGCCCAAGTCACAGCAGACAAGGGGCAGAGCCGAAATTAGAACCCGGGTCCTCCGACTCCCAGGCCCGTGCTCTTTTGGAACTACCTTTTTAGGGTGCGCAATGTGATTGGGACTGTGGGCCCCGAATTGGCCTTTTTAGTCACAAATGCACGGAAAGGAGAATATCACTATCTTTGTGAACTATATAGTCTAATCATTCAATCACTCAGTCAATCAGTGGTATTTATTGAGTGCTCACTATGTGCAGAGCGCTATACGAAGTGCTTGGGAAAGTACGGTGCAACTGAATTAACCTTGCCAATAAGGAGCTTACAGTCTAGAGTGGGAGCTAAGGAATTTTTAGTTTGCAGTCTCTTCTAAGCGGGCTGAGTCCTGCTCAATAGGCTACAATAAACACAGAAAACTTGCATTATTTTGCCTCCAGTGGAGGCCACTCATTTGGGAAGGAACGGAAAGAGCAGTAGTCCGTGCTTCATTGATAAATTTAAATTTAATTGAGTGATCATCTTTAATATTGCTCTACCTGATTGAAAATACCGGTGATTTTATATTCTTTTTCTACTTAGGTCACATGGTAACCCCTATCTCAGCAACACAAAGCACTTCTGCACATATCAACTTATATAGCTTACTATTTAAGCATTACCTATCTACAATTCCATTTACCTTTCTCCTTTTCTGTAAATTATTTTGTGTACCTTTCCCTACTAGGCTGCAAACTCCTTGAGGTGAGGGAACACATCTTCTAACCCTGTTGCATTCCACCAAGCAGCTCATTATGGGTTGTACTCTCCCAAGCACTTATTACTGTTGTACTCTCCCAAGTTCTTAATACAGTGCTCTGCACACAGCGAGTGCTCAATAAATACAGTTAAATGAACTTAAGTACAGGTTCAGCATAGAATAGGTGTCCAGTAAATGCTATTGACTAAATGAAAAGAAACTGGTCTAGTGGGGAAAATCTCCAGGAATTATTTTTAAATTTAGAAATGACTCAAGAGTAACCCAGGGTTCCCTAGCATCCCCTTCCCGAATCCTAAGTCTCTGCCATCCTACGAGACCTAACAGACATCACCAGGCTGGGACAGCGATGTGAAAGCTCTGCTGAGAGAAAGAACAGTCATGCTGCGTTGATAAAAGATGGCTCTTTGAGCACTTGAAAGCCACAAATATGGATGGGAATAGTGTGTACGCAAATGTGTTGCTTAGAAAAACACATTTGTATGAACATATCGATCATTTAAAAATGTTTGATTCCATTGCTTTATGCATCAACTGTGCTCTCACACAGAGAAAACATGCCACATGCTTATGGAGAGCATTTGCAAGGCCTACTAAAACAGAAATGACTATTACAGACTTCAGTCACTTAATAAAAATTTGCAGAACGGTAGCAAATTTAGTAAGTTAATGGGATCCATATGCTCTTCTTCTGCTGACAGGAGATGGTATATTGCTAACATGCACTTCACTTTGGATACGGACTGCCATCAGCTACAGTTATTCTTTTTAGCATGCCAACACTATGTCATGAAGAGAAAAAAATTCAACACCATGAATATGCAAATGGTGAAGATGCCCAATATTTCACACTGAAAGTAATGCAGCACTTTAGTATCTGATGTAATGTTCAACTCTGACAAATACGCAAGATGGTAAAAATGTTTGTCTGCTCTATTTCATTTCATCTTTGAATTCCATCTCGACCATACTATTGATAGCGATCTCTTAGGTAAATTTAATTTTCTCAAAAAGAGTCCATCTTCTAGTCAGACCACAAAAATTCTTCTCTGGATATTCTTGCGGTAAGCTCAACATCTTCAGTTTCCTTTTGGATGCATTAACTTGTTTTCCTCTGCTGATTATTAAGGAATACAAAACTGATGTGGATCCAGTAGTGAGTCAATCTTCTTTCCCCTTTGGCAGATGAAATTTGTGCCACGGATTAATGTGCAGAGTTTATATTTCGTGCTTTGAATTAAGTTCCTGGAGGAGCTGGATGTGTGCACACTCCTCAATTTGTGTGTGTGCTTACTGCTTTCAGAGTACTGTACTAAGTGCTTGGGAGAGTATAATACAAGAGAGTTGGTGGACACGATCTCCGCTCATAAAAAGCTTACAGTCTAGAGGGGGACAGACCGACATTAAAGATATATACACAAGTGTTATGGGGCTGAGGGTGGGGTGAAGAGCAACTGCTTCAAGGGTACAGATCCAAGGTCTCCGGTCTGCTCTTGAAATCCGCTCCCTTCACCAGCGCCTCTGATTCTATCCCTTTTCACTTCCTGAAAGCATTTGCTCCCTTTGTCCTCCCTCACCTCAGTACTGTCCTAAACCTTGCTCTCTGATAGCTCCTTCCCTTCTGCCTTCAATCATGCTAAAATATCTCCAGTACTAAAAACGCTCTCTCTCTCGATACCACAGTCTCCTTTCGTTACTGCTCCATCTCACTTGTCCTCCCAACTCTTCTTGAAAATGGCCATACACACCCAATGCTTGATTTCCTTTCCACCAACTCTCCTTTCACCCCATTTCAAACAGGTTCTTGACCCCTTCATCCCCTACACCCTCTAAGGCCGCCAATGACCTCCTTATAACCAAATCCAATGGACTAATGTCTTCTAATATTCCCTGAACCCACGGCCACCTTTGATACTGAAGGCCATTCCCTCCTCCCTAAAACACTAGCAAATCTTGGTCTTTCCAGGTTCTCCTCCTATTCCTCTGTCTACTCCTTCCTTGGCTACTCTTCTACCTTTCAGCCCCTAACTTTAGGTGTCCCACAAGGTTTGGCTTTGGGTCCCTTTCTCATCTCGCTCCACATTGACTTTCTGAGGAAGTTCACTTGTGCACAGCTTCAGCAACCCTCTTGATGTAGATGACTTCTAAATTTATCCCTCTAGCCGTGACCTCCCATTTAATCTTAGTACAGTACCCAGTGCTTACTACAGTACCTGACAGATAGTGAGCTCTTAACAAATACCATTATTATATTATTATTACTAATAATCTACAATCCTTCATTTCCTCTTGCCTCCAGGAGATCTACACTTTAATGTCACACTGGCACCTATATCTTAACCGGTCCAAAGATGAAATCCTCATCTTCCCTCCTAATTTCTCTGTGACCTCGGGCAAGTCACTTAACTTCTCTGTGCTTCAGTAACCTCATCTGTAAAATGGAGATTAAGACCGTGAGCCCCATGTGGGACATAGACTGTGTCCAACCTGATTATCTGGTATCTACCCACGGCTAAATACGGTGTCTGGCAAATAGTAAGTGCTTAACAAATACCATTAAGTATCATTAAAAATAAACGATCCATACAGCAGAGAAGAATGGATTGGAATGGTGAGAGAATGGAGACAGGGAGGTCAGCGAGAAGGCTGATGCAGTAGTCAAGGTGGAATAGGATGAGTACTTGGACTAGAGTGGGAACAATTTGGGTGGAAAGGAAAGGGCAGATCTTAGCAATGTTGTGAAGGTTGAACCAACAGTATTTGGTGACAGATTGAATATGGGAGTTCAGTAAGAGAGATGAGTCGAGGACTATCTCAAGGTTATAGCTTTCAGATAGGGAGATGGTGGCATTGTCTACACTCATGGCAAAGATGGGAATGGCAGGGAGGCTAGGGTTTGGGAGGGAAGATAAGGAGTTCAGCTTTAGGAGCATGCCCGGCTGCTGATTCCTGCAAGGTTAAGTGCCCTGTTTTCTGCAATGGCCTCTGGTGGACTAGCATATAGTTTGAGGAGGAACCAGTCACCATTAAAACCAAGGAGGAAAAGTATCTGCAGCTATAGTCTTGGTTATGGTGATGGTCACAGGTTCTGGGATTTGTTTCAGTCTTGGACTGTCTATCAGTCTTTGAAACAGTTTCCTTTTTTTTTGTGCCCCAGACAGTTGAAGTTGGCATGGAAAGAGAAAAGCAGTTAACAAGGCCTCCACTACCAAACCCATTTTCCACTTGTGGGAGATTGACTCCACCGCACTTTCCAGGACTCTGTCCCTAATTAATGACCACGGATTCCTTGGAAATCAAACGTAAATGCCATATTAGCTCGGAGTTTGGATTTACTTCCCTGATATGTCTTTGTTCTAAGAGGAAGCCTCAAAGGAGACTGGCTAATAGAAATGCAGTGTTAAGACTTTATTTTGTTCTCAACCATTGCAGAATGAAGCCATATGGCTTCTTGGTAGAAAATTTGGTTGAATCTCTCTCAAGGGTGATGGGTCCTCTCTGATGATGCAGAAAAAAATCAAGAAAAAAAAGAGTTACCAACACGAAGCGTGTTTGAACATGCATTTCATAAAGGGATGGTAGAGAGTCTCCATTTGACCCAATCACTGAAATATCGGGGCATCCTGACTCCTCATTGCGTCACGCTGACAAAGGCACTAATCTGAGCTCTCTGGATTACTCCATTAGAATCTGATGGTACCACAGGATGGAAAATTACTTTTCTGTTAAAGAAATTCTGAGTGGTTTGGGAACACTGAAGTGGACTTCTAGCCCAGGATTACTCTTTCCAGAGGTAAACAGGCCAAGCCAAAAGGGTTTCACTACTCTGTAGGCTGCAAAAGGTTTTTTAAGTGTCCTGGTCTGTCAGAGAAGGAAGAAAAGAGGTCATATCAAATGGGCAGAAATCTTGCCAATTATGTCTACTATACTTTTAGAATAGTGTTCTGCGCAGATTAAGCGCTAAATTAATACCATTGATTGATGAGTCTGTATCTTTCCAGATAACCATTACATTTTAAAAATCCCTTCATAGTAATAAATGAATGTTAATAAATAAATAATAAATAATGGTAATACAAGCATTTATCCTATCTCATCTTGATTAGCAGCCACCTTGCTGATCTCCTTGCTCCTTTCTCCCCCCACTCCAGTCCATACTTCACTCTGCTGCCCAGATCATTCTTCTACTAAAACATTCAGTCCATGCTTCCCCACTCCCAAGAATCTCCAGTGGTTGCCCATCCACCTCCGCATCAAACAGAAATTCCTCACCATAGGCTTTAAAGCACTCAATCACCTTGCTCCCGCTTACCTTACCTTCCTTCTCTTCTAATACAACCCACCCCACACACTTTGCTTCTCTAATACCAACCTACCCAATGTTCTTCAGTCTAATCTATCTCACCTCTCGTCCACGTCCTGCCTCTGGCCTGGAACACCCTTCCTCTTTATATCCGACAAATAATGTCTATCCCCACCTTCAAAGCCTTATTGAAGGCACATCTTCCCTGTCTAAGTCCTCATTTCTCCCACACCCTTCTGCATAACCCTTGAACTTGGATTTGCTCCCTTTATCCACCCTTTCCTCGGCCCCACAGCACTTATGTACAGCTCTGTAATTTATTTAGTTATATTAATGTCTGTCTCCCCCGTCTCTACTGTAAACTCGCTGTGGGCAGGGAACACGTCTATCAACTCTGTCATATTGTCCTCTCCCAACCACTTAGTACAGTACTCCGAACACAGTAAGCACTCAATCAATATAATCGATTGAGTGATTGAATAAAGCAGGAGCCATTTCTAAATGATTTCATTAATGGAGGAAATCAGGAAGAAGTGTTACAATTTCTTGATATAGCAACAGTCCCTTCTATATGACCACTGCTATGAAAAGCATATCAAAATATTGTTTCTAGGACATTGACATGGTTTGCTTATTTCACCTCGAGTCCCCATAGCCCATGAAGCAATCGTAACAAAGCTCACTGTGGGCAGGGAATGTGTCCGCTATATTATTGTTTTGTTCTCTCCCAAGCACGTAGTACAGTGCTCTGTCCACAGTAATGATCAGTAAATATAATTGATTGATTGACCAAACCTCAGTTGCCGGTTATCTCATATTCTCCCTCCATCCTTTCTCTCCTGAAACCTTCACTGACCATTTTCTTCACTGATTGCTCAAGGGATCACCGGCCCATGAGGGAGGTACAGTACATTAGAAGCAAGAGGCTGCTTTGACACAGAACGCAAAGTGATCATTTACAAATGAGAGCTATAAATACTTGTCCTTCAGGTTGAAGATGGATGCTACTGACAGGGAGATTTTATCCATGCAGGAGGTTGGGACTGAAAAGAGCAATGTTGAACAGGCAATTCATTTCACACCATGAACTTGGTAAGAAGTCCCTTGTTATGTTTGCTGCCTGTGGTGCCTAGTACCATTTTCAATTCTATGTCTTAGTGTCATAATATCCCCAAAGTCTCTGTTCTAAAATATGCCTCGATTCCTGATTGTCTCACGCTAGCTTGTAAACTGCTGAATTCTCTCAGCAGTACACAGAGATGTTGGGTCACCTGAGTTTGTACTGAATTGTCTGCAAAACTTTGCTCTTCCCTCTTTATGTGCAACCACCTAACTTGATTTGGCAATGGCTTGTACATTCATATTTTGCTTAATGTATCCTTCTTAACAGAGGAGATCCAGTGGAAAGTGGGATGCATCAGGCATTATTTTTATGTTGGCAGACCGACTGCCTTTTTTTTTCAATGGCATTTGTCAAATGCTTACTATGTGCCAGGAACTATACTAAGCACTGGGGTAGATACAAGCTTGCAGGATGTCATTTGGGATATTTCTTAAGATTTGATGTGAAGTCTGCACTGTCTGTAATTGATTTCCTACCCAGAATTTATTTAAATGTCCCTCCCTCTAGACTATAAACTCCCTGTGGGAAGGGAATGTGTTTAACAACTCTGTTGAATTGTCCTCTCCCAAGCACTTAGTAGAGTGCTCAGCATACAGTAAGTGCAGACTGACTCAGTCCCAGACTGAGCCCCCCCAATTTCCCTCTGCTTCCCTTCCCTTCCCCCACACCCTCTGCTCTTCCCCCCTCCGCTCAGCACTGTGCTCGTTTGTACATATTATTTATTACCCTATTTATTTTGTTAATAAGGTGTATATCTCCTTGATTCTATTGATCTTGATGATATTGTCTTGTTTTTGTTTTGTTCTGTTCTGCTTTGCTGTCTGTCTCCCCTGTTTAGACTGAACCTGCCATTGCGCAGGGATTGTCTCCATCTGTTGCCGAACTGTACGTTCCAAACGCTTAGTACAGTGCTCTGCACATAGTAAGTGCTCAGTAAATACTATTGAATGAATGAATGCTCAATAAACACCATTAATTGATTGACTGGTATCTGTGGGAGGTCTAGTCCTTGCAGGCAAACAGAAGACTGAAGAGAGTCCTCTACGCTATCAGTCCTCTAGACTGTTAAAAATAATAATAAAAATAACAATAACAGTAATGGTGGCATTTGTTAGGTGCTTAGTATGTGCCAGGCACTGTACTAAGCACTGGGGTAGATAGAAGATAATTCGGTTGAACACAGTCTCCATCTCATATCGGGCTCAAAGTCTTAATCCCCATTTTACCAATGAGGTAACTGAGGCACAGATTAGTGAAGTGGCATTTGATAAGCGCTTACTATGTGCATAGCACTGCTCTAAGCGCTGGGGCATACAAGGTGATCAGGTTGTCCCATGTGAGCTCACAGTCTTAATCCCCATTTGACAGATGAGGGAATTGAGGCACAGAGAAGCTAAGTGACTTGCCCAAGGTCACACAGCTGACTAGCAGCAGAGCCGGGATTAGAACCCGTCACCTCTGACTCCTAAGCCCGCGCTCCTTCCACTGAGCCACGCTGCTTCTCTGAAGTGACTTGTCTAAGGTCACACGGTAGAGAAGAGGTAGAGCCGGAATTAGAACCCAGGTCCTTCTGACTCCTGGGCACGTGCTCTATCCACTAGGCCACGTTGCTTTCCTGTTAGCTCCTCCTTAGACTGTAAGTTCTTTGTGGGCAGGGAAGGTGGCTACCAACTCTGTTGAATTTTCCCCTGCCAATTGTTTAATACAGTGCTCTGCACACAACAAGCACTCAATAAACACCAGTGATTGACGGGACACTGAGATTGCTTGACAGACCTTCAGTTTTGATTCCAACTTCACGTTACTTAAGCCATGCATTCTGTCTCTCAAAGAACATGCTGAACTTCTTGATTCTGAATTCTACAGGTCACTCTCTATGCATCACTAGGCATCATCTCTAGACCATTAGCTCATTGTGGGCAGGGAATGTGTCTGTTATATTGTTATACCGTGCTCGCTCAATCACTTCGTACAGTGCTCTGCACAAAGGAAGTACTCAATAAATACAGTCGACTGACTGACCAATATGCTATGTTAGTGGCCGAATTCAGTGCAACATTCAAGTTGTGGAGTTGTCTTTGTGCTTGTAAAGGACTTTTGCTGGAGTTGTTTCCAAGGTAGTGATTGCCGGCTTGCACTAAGCCATGTACACTTCCCTGATTTCAACACAGCTGGGAATACGCAGATGGCTCTTCGCTTTCTTACTGAGAATGGTGATGGTGATGCATGGGAATTTCCTGATTGCCTTAGTTGCTCTACCCCTTTTCTTCTCTAGCTCCCTTATAACCTTCCTGAGGAGCAGCAGCTGGGACTCCCTTTAGTAATTCCACATGTGGGAATACTATTCTTTCTATATCGGCAACATTTTTTCTTTTGGCTTATTTTCTATTCCCTTCCTTGAATATTCACAGTAGTTTATTGTCACGAACACTAAACTACCAGTTCAATGCATAATCTGAAGAAGAACAATAGTTAGAATAAATAATAATATTTCTTATTCTTTCCATGAACATTATTCACTGTGGGTCTTTGCTTAAAAAAACATGTACTGCCAAGAGAACCAAGATCATCTCTCTCCTCTCAAATTAATTTTGCCCTAAGTGTTTTTTCAGGGTAAGTACTTTAGTATAGGTCAAGGAAAACTTTTCCTCCTAGATGGTTGGGTCAGTGGAGCAGGTGTTCATGGACTATTATTCTCAATTCATAATTCACTCAGACTTCACCACAGCCTTCAAGAACTGGTGCCTGAAGGAGGAGAATATAGGGAAAAGGGAGAAAGTGCCCAGGGAGATGACAGCAACAGCAGGGAAAGAGCAGTAGCACAGATTGGTAGCAACCATGGGTTGGGCACAGTCAGCCACACTGAATGAGTTTTTACCATGTGCAGAGCATTGTACTAAGCGCTTGGGAGAGTACACTCTAGCAATATAACAGACACATTCCCCCGATTAGACTGTAAGCCCGTCAAATGGCAGGTGCTGTCTCTATCTGTTGCCGACTTGTTCATTCCAAGCGCTTAGTCCAGTGCTCTGCACATACTAAGCGCTCAATAAATACTATTGAATGAAAAATACTATTGAATGAACATTCCCTGACCACAATGAGCTAACAGTCTAGAGTGGGAGAAGGACATGAATATAAATATATAAATTAGAGATATGTACATTAGTGTGGTGGGGCTGGGAGGGGAGGATGAATAAGGGGAGCAAGTCAGGGGAATGCAGAAGGGAGTGGAAAAAAAGGAAAAGAGGGCTTAGGGCCCTCAGTGAAAAGATGTGCCCTCTGTAAAGCTTTGAAAGGAGGGGAGAGTAATTGTCGGATATGAGGAAAGAGAGAGTTCCAGGCCAGAGGCAGGACGTGGGTGAGGGGTCGGAGGCAAGATAGAGGAGATGAGGGTACAGGCACACCACAAGCATGTCTGATTTGCTGGGTTTTTTTTGTCTAGTCTTCCATAACATGGTATGGAAAAACCTCAGGAAAATGATCCCTGGAACTACTGTTCACCATCAGAGAACTGTGCCAGGCAGTTTAAATGTATATTGCTCTGAAAACTCCATTGTTACCTCAGCGTATACATTCACATGCCCATACACCCCTCCACACATAACCCCCACCCACACGCATACAGACACACACGCATATGTAAAGATGATTGTCATTATATATTATATATGAGGATAAACCTATCATCTCTTACTCTAAACCCTACAATTATACCAAATCTAAAATTTGCCTCATGTTTAAAGAGTTTCTAAATAACGAGACTTTAATAGCTAATTCTACATTAATACTTAAAAGCAGTAGATTTGGTGTTTGCCTCTATGAATCAGGTGTTCAGATATTTCATATCGGTATACTGGTCTTTTGGACAATATTTTAATCTCAATTAAGGCAGTATCTCCAGGTATTGAGCCTATAGAGGATTTGCTAGGTATTTCACACGACGGCTTGTTAAAGACTTACGTACTTCCCAAGTGCTTAGTACAGTGCTCTGCACATAGTAAGTGCTCAATAAATACGATTGAATGAATGAATGAATGAATGAATTTATATGATTCCATTTCAAGGTGCTATGGCTAAAAGGTAAGCCACTCTTTCATGTTTTCAACATAATTCCTCAGGTCCTTGCTTTAGGCTAAGGCTAAATTATTCCTGTGCCAATAGATGTGTGGAAAGTGAAAGGGAATTCCTAAATAAATAACCACAGATTTTATATCTTCAATTTTGTTCTAATTCCAAATTCCAAAGAAATAATGTTTCCCATAATCCTAAACAATTAAGTCAGCATACTTAACATGCCCTGAGATGGTTAGAAAAAAGTAGGTTTCAGAAAGTGTAAAAATTATCAAAGAACCAATAAACATGAGGCTAAAAGACTTTGAAGGCAACTGATCCAATCTCCTGAAGTAGTGCAGAAAAATGCAAATGACCTGAACTCATGTCATTATGTGATTTTTTTAAATGATATTTATTAAGGCACAGTACTAAGTGCTGAGGTAAACACAAGATAACCAGATTGGACCTAGTCCCACAATCGAGGGGAGGAGGATCGCCTACTTTATTCTTTCATTCCTTCACTCAATCGTACTTATCGAGTGTTTACTATGGGCAGTGCACTGTATTAAGTGCTTGGGAGAGTACAATAATAATGTTAGTATTTTTTAAGCGCTTATTATATGCAGAGCACTATTCTAAGTGCTGGGGTAGAGGAGCAGCGTGGCGCAGTGGAAAGAGCACGGGCTTTGGAGTCAGGGCTCATGAGTTCGAATCCCAGCTCTGCCACTTGTCAGCTGTGTGACTCTGGGCAAGTCACTTAACTTCTCTGTGCCTCAGTTCCCTCATCTGTAAAATGGGGATTAAGACTGTGAGCCCCACGTGGGACAACCTGATTCCCCTGTGTTTACCCCAGCGCTTAGAACAGTGCTCGGCACATAGTAAGCGCTTAACAAATACCAACATTATTATTATTATTAGATACCGAGTAAGCAGGTTGTCCCATGTGAGGTTCACAGTCTTAATCCCCATTTTACAGATGAGATAACTGAGGCACAGAGAAGTTAAGTGACTTGCCCACAGTCACACTGCTAAGTGGCAGAGCTGGGATTCAAACCCATGACCTCTGACTCCCAAGCCTGGGCTCTTTCCACTGAGCCACACTGCTTCTCAAAACTGCTATTTGTTAAACGCTTACTATGCGCAAAGCACTGTTCTAAGCGCTGGGGGCGGGGATACAAGGTGATCAGGTTGTCCCACGTGGGGCTTGCAGTCTTCATCCCCATTTTACAGATGAGTTCACTGAGGCACAGGGAAGTGAAGTGACTTGCCCAAAGTCACAAAGCCAACAAGTGGCGGAGCGGGGATTAGAACCCATGACCTCTGACTCCCAAGCCCGGGCTCTTTCCACTGAGCCACGCTGCTTCTCTAAGCAAGACAACAGTTCTACAAAACAACTGTAAACAGACACATTCCCTGCCCAAAATGAGCTTACAGTTCAGAGGCACTTGCAGTCTAGAGAAGAATCTCTCAATTGGGAAAATTTCCTTTATTTCTTGCTCTTCCTTCAGTGGTTAGTTAACGTTTCCACTTCCAAGAATGACCCAAGCCGTGTACCAGTATCTCACTACTGAAAGCTCACCTCCTCCATGAGGCCTTCCCAGACTAAGCCCCCCTTTTCCTCTGCTCCTCCTCCCCTCCCCATCGCCCCTACTCCCTCCCTCTGCTCTACCTCCCTCCCCGCCCCATAGCACTTGTGTATATATATACATATTTATTATTTTATTTATTTTATTAATGATTTGTATACATCTATAATTCTATTTACTTATACTGATGCTATTGAAGTCTGTTTACTTGTTTTGTTTTGTTGTCGGTCTCCCCCCTTCTAGACTGTGAGTCCGTTGTTGGGTAGGGATTGTCATTTGTTACTGAATTGTACTTTCCAAGTGCTTAGTACAGAGCTCTGGGCTCAGTAAGCGCTCAAGAAATACGAATGAATGAATGAACAAGTGTAAAAAACATAGTGGGTGCTCAATGAACATCAGCCGCTAATGGCAGGAAACTGAACAGTTGGCGAGAGGAAGGAGGCAGATTTTTGAATAGCACCCGAACAGCTCTTCAGACCTTCTCCCTGCCCCTGGCTCTGACCTCCACGGTCGACATCAATAATCTTAAAACTTCTTCTCCCTTTCCTTCCTTCTCATAGCCAGGCTTGGGACCACAAGCTGATAGCTCTGGGACTTTACTGAGAAGAAAGTGAGGGCAGCCAATGATGCCGGTAAAATCACTGCCCAACAAATTCGCAAATTGCTACTGTGGGTGCCTTCCACCCTAAAAGTAGGAGTGAGGAGGCCTGGTTCTCTCAATCTTTAATCCAAACTATTCTTTTTAGATCTGCTCATTTTATGGCTTGACTATGAATATTCTCCAGCATGTCCACAGCCTTTTCAAAGTAGAGAGACATAAAGGAAACTTAGTAATCCAACTGAGGTATTTTCTCAGTGCCAGGTTCATTAGGTGAGGGAGGGATCTTCATGTTCAGGTTACCCGAATGGATGAATCTAAAATTCCATGGAGTCATCTTCAGCAGCGACATCTGGTTAAAACTAGTTATTTGTGTAGTCTATAATCATCCTTAGATCTTTTAGTACCTCACCGTTACCCTGAAGGTCCTTTCCTCTTTTGTCTTTTTGTAATTTTAAAAATTTGCTTATTTCATTCTAAGAAAAGCACCTCAACATCGTTCTTATTCTTTTGCACCGCTGCTGCAACAGTCTGAAATCTTTACGAATCCTCCAGAGTGGAAATTCTTGTCTTTCCTTGTATCTCCAACTGTATCAGTACCCTTGCTGACCTCTCTGCCTCCTGTCTCTCTCCATTCAAATCCAAATCTCTCTGCTGCCTGGCTCAATTTTTTGAAAACAAAAAGCAAAATACGAACCAAAACAAAAGCAAACAAAAACAAAATTCAGTCCATTCCTACCCACTCCTCATAAACTCCCAATTTTTGCCTCTTTACCTCTGTATCAAATAGAAACTCCTTATCATCAGCTTTAAGGCACTCAATCAGTTCTCTCCCTCATACCTTATCTGGCTGATCTATCACAATCCAATGCCAACCTACTCTCTATACTTTGATTTTGTCTATCCCGCTGCTGACCCCTTGCCCATGTTCACCCTCTAGCCTGGAACTCACTCCCCATTCATACATGGCAGTCCACCATTCTCCCCTATCTTCAAACCCTCCCTAAAATCATATCTCCTCTAAGAGGCCTTCCCTGACTAAGCCCTCTGCCCTCCCCTCACCGCCGAAAATGCACCCCTTAAGCACTTTAACATTCAACCCAGCTCCACGGTACTTATATACATATCCTTATAGGCTACTATTTCCACTCCCTGTGATATATTTTAAAGTCCGACATCCCTTTAGACTGTGTAAGCTGCACAGTCGATTGTATTTATTGAGCTCTTACTGTGCGCAGAGCACAGTACTGAGCACTTGGGAGAGTACCGTGGCTCAGTGGAAAGAGGACGGGCTTTGGAGTCAGGGGTCATGAGTTCGAATCCCAGCTCTGCCACTGTCAGCTGTGTGACTGTGGGCAAGTCACTTAACTTCTCTGTGCCTCAGTTACCTCATCTGTAAAATGGGGATGAAGACTGTGAGCCCCACGTGGGGCAACCTGATTCCCCTGTGTCTACCCCAGTGCTTAGAACAGTGCTCTGCACATGGTAAGCACTTAACAAATACCAACATCATTATTATTATTATTATTACTAGTATAACAGAGTTGGTAGACACGTTCCCTGCCCACAAAGAACAATGTTGTGAATCATGATCCTTGTGTGTTGTATCTTAGATAACCGCTACCCAATCAAACAATCTCCGATTACCTGAGGGGGTCAGTGATAAGAAGTAGCCCCCTGGACCACTGGTAAATTTGGCATTATCTGCAAAATCTATTTGCAAATGCTATGTAGTTCACTGCAGAAATTAAGGAACTATTATCAATACAAAATCAGTATGTTGTAGAATTCCACATGAAACCTCTTCCGCTTCAATAACCAGTTCACTTACCATTAATACTTATTTCCTCTACTTAAATATTGAAAAGGGGCCTCTGTGCCCATATAATAATAATGGCATTTATTAAGCACTTACTGTGCGCTGGGCACTGTACTAAGCATTGATCAAAGGATTCTGGGGTTCCCTTTCTCCAGATAGGTTCTGAAGATACCAACGAAAGATTTTTCCCACTCCCAGACTGGAGGTTCCTTAATATTTATTAAATATTAGCATTAACATTTAATATTTATTGAGGAACTAATGAATGTGGAGCACTGCACCAAGTCCTGGTAGATGTGTGCATCGGGGGAATGTAATAAAAATAAAAAAACATGATCCTTCTTCTCACAGAGTCTATAACCTAATGGGCAAGATCAGTAGATGCTTGTATCTGATATTTTAATGGTCTGTTCAAGAATCACTGTAGGCACAGACATCTGGGAAAACTTATCTGTATTTCTTTGTTTTGTTTTCCTGTTTTTTAGCTAGAATTTCATTTGTCTCCATGAATCCTCAAAAAGATTCTCAATGGCTCTAAAGGAGATGTTACCAACCAGTGTCTCAAAAAGATTAGGTTATCAGTCAATCAATCAGTAGTATTTATTGAGTGCTTCCTGTATGCAGAGTACCGTGTGTAGAGCGCTGGGAGAGCACAATACAATAGTTGATAGAGAGGTAGGCAGACATTAAAATTAAGTACAGATAAATGAGGGTTTTTCGGTCAGGTCCAGCTGATCGGAAACACCAAATCCTAGCGAAATATTCCTTCCCTATTTGGTTTCTTGATTTCCATTTTCATTACTGTATCTTCACTGGTCATACTTCTGACTTGACAATCTTTTGTGAAAACTGGAATTAAATAAGCATTTAATGATGGTAATTTCTCTGAGCACTCCCAAATTTAAAAAATGTAATTTGAAAATTTGGTTCCCAACATTTGTACTTTAAAATGAGTCATTTACATTATGTGAACATCCCCATATTTGCCAACACAAAGCCCAAGGATTGGGCGGGGGAGACAGCAGGGTTGAAGAGAGAGTCCATGATTGCATATTGGCCTTGTGGCTGAATTGAGACTGCTGCTGCTGCTGCTGATGGTATTTATTAAGCGATTACTATGTGCCAAGCACTGTTCTAAGCACTGGAGAAGATACAAGGTAATTAGGTTGTTCCAGATGGGGCTCACAGTCTTAATCCCCATTTTACAGATGAAGTAACTGAGTCACAGAAAAGTGAAATGACTTGTCCAAAGTCACACAGCTGATAAGTGACAGAGTTGGGATTAGAACCCACAACCTCTGACTCCCAAGCCCAGGCTCCTTCCACTAAGCCACATTGCACTGCTTCTGATGAGGCTTCTGTTGAGCCTCATGTGGGAAAGGCACTGTGTCCCATGCGATTTGCTTGTATCCACCCCTAGCACCTACTACAGTGCCTGGCACACAGTAAGCGTTTAACAAATAACACAATTATTATTAGTATACGAGTGAAATAGGTTGGCCACAGTTTCTGTCCTACCTGGGGTTCACAGTCTAAGTAGGAAGGAGAACAAGAGAACTGAAGGTCAAACAGCAAGCATTTGGCAGAGTCAGGATTAGAACCCAGATCTAATAACTCCCAGGCCCACATTCTTTCCACCAGACCATGCTGCTTTAGGTTTCGCCTGCCCATTGATTATGGGGCCAACTGTTTCATTTGTTCTTTACCTCCTTCTCATGTTGTTTAAAGTGTTCTGATTCCCTTCTCCAGACTCTTACTAATTTTATATCAACTCACACTTGGGCACTTTGACCATATACCTGCTTGCACGATTACTATATTAGATGCTTCTCAGAAAATTGCCATTAATTCTATTTTGCATACGCTTGCCCACTGCAGAACTGGCCCTCAGACTCAATCACTTGGTAATTAATGTGTTACTTTATCGGCCACAGTTTCTAAAAAAAGAAGGAAAGGGTTTTAATTTACTTATGGGCAATCTGAATTACAGGGATTAGTTGATTTCTCCCAGATTAAAGAACAATTTTGAAGAAAGCTGGGAAGAGTGCCTAGGAGTCTTGAGTGACTATCCCTGGCTTTAATCACTAATCAATATTGCTTACTTTACTTAGCCATTTTCCCCACTTTTTTAATGACGTTGTAATTAACATGTGGTAATAAATAAACAAACACAGATGGTGTAATTAACATGTACTTTAGAGGTAGTTACCACTTTAGTTTTATGGAAATCAGAGAGCTGAAGATCATTTCCTAGGGACTAAGATCTAAGGAAATAAAAGCAAATAATAATGTTCTTGAAACATGCACATTTGATCAACTGTAACAGTGTAGCCCAAATCCGTGGAATATGCTTTTTCTTGTTTTTTTCCTCACTCTGTTAAAATGAGTTGGACAGAAATTCCTGGTATTCTAGCTTTCCTTTGGAAAATTAAACCAACGAGTCTGGTTTCATTTAACTGAAAATATGCCTAAACCGTCCTAAATGGGCATTAAGTTAGTTCTGTTTACGACGGCTCGAAAGATAAATACTATGACACTCAAACTTCGGTTATGTGGATTTTTTTTCCATTGAAACTGATGAAAGGTAACATACTCTCAAGAAATCTGCAATTTGGTAATGCGATGGAATATGTCAGCTGCTAAAAGAAAATACATTACTTAAGAATTTATCTACTATTTTCACATTTATATAAAATCCTTCTTCCAATGATCCCAAGTGATTCATTTGCATGTATTAATCTAGCAATTCTTTACATAACCCCATCAGACAGATATGTACCCGGGATTTCGGAAAAGATGATTAAAGAGGGGAAGAATGATAAAGGTGATGAAGTTTTGGAAGGAATGTTTTATGGTCGATATATCTTTCCCTTTCCTTCAGATACGACATTAGCAAAGAATGACATTTTCTGAGCCACTTTGAAACCTAAATCATTTATCCTTCTTAAATAAAAGGGGTAATGGCAGTTCGACGTTAGAAGCAGGAAGAGATTATCATTACCCACTCCTCCAGTCTTCACTTGATCTTCCTCCCCTGGTAAGTATTTAAGAAACAAAAGCAGAAAATTCAAGAAGATAGATGGGCTAAGGCTAAAGACTTGACCCAGATGTCACCCCGCCCCTCTTACCAAGATCCATGCTCTTTGAGGCTTTCAGATTAATTGATTCGGGTTGCTTGGCTGGTGCCAGAGATCTGAAGTTTATGTGCTGATCTGTAAAGTATACCGTCGGATCCACCACCGAACTGTGGAAAGAAGTCATACAAAATATTTAGCTACCAGTATAAAACTTCATGAAGTTCAAATGATGAACAGATCCCTTCACTGTTCCCTCTTCAACCCCCCTGCCCAGCTACTAATCATGCATGTTAAAACAATCTTGGATTCTGAAGCTTCTCTGGAGATACCTAGATGCTCGGCTCATAAGTATTTTATCAGATTGAGTATATTTAGATAAAAAGATTCACTGCCTAACATCGTGTTTTATTCATTAACATTTTCTGTTAACTAAAACTCGGCTGCACAAAGGCACCACTCCAAACAGATCGGGAAAATCCTATATACTTTTTATCTCTATGTTAAGGCCCTTTCTTGTGTCCTGTATTTCGGGGAAACACTGACACCTTTTCTTTCTACTGGCAGAGGGGAGATTGGGTCCGCAAGAACCTAGGCCCACATAAACTCCATGCTGATAGGTCTATTCATGCCAAGTTCTGGTACAAACCCCAGAAAGGAGCACTAATAATAATGATAATAATGACAACAACAAGAGTAGTGATAATAATAATGATAATAACTCTGGTATTTGTTAAACTTGGGGGTGATACAAGCAAATTGGGGTGACACAGTCCTTGTTTCACTTGGGGCTCACAGTCTCAATCCCCATTCTACAAATGAGGTCACTGATTCCTGGGTCCATGCTCTAATGATACTTAAGGGCTTGTTTACGGGCCAAGGTCTGGGTAAATAAGGGATATTTAGATTGGATGCAGCCCCCTGTCTCCCAGTGGAATCACGGTCTAAGGACGAGGCAGAACATTTAACAAATGCGGAAACTGAATCACTGAGAAGTTCAGTAAATCAGGACACTCAGCAAGCAAGTGGCAGAGCCAGAACTAGAACCCAAGTTTCCCGACTCCCAGTCTTTTGTTCTTTCCACTTGGTTTTATGGAAGCCAGGGGTCAGGCGTAAACGCTAAACAAATACCATTGAATGAATAATGGTGATTCTGTGCCCAGGGTTTTCCTCACCTTTCTTGGGCCTTCCCAGACGTGAAGGGGAAAACTAAGCTCATGGCATCAAGGGCTAGTGGAAGTCAGTCAGTCAATCACATTTATTGAGCACTTACTGGGTGCAGAGCACTGTTCTAAGCACGTGGGAGATTACAATATAACAAGACACACACTTTCCCTGCCCACTACGAGCTTGCAGTCTAGAAGGGGAGACAGGTATTAATATCAATAAATACATGACAGATATATACATACGTGCTGTGGGGCTGGGAGGGGAGATAAATGAAGGGAGCAAGTCATAAAAAAGGGGGTAATGCAGAAGGGAGAGGGAGAAGAGGAAAGGGGGGCTTAGTCTAACCACTCATTGTATTCTGTGCCCTAGTGGAGGCAAGACTGGCAGATTCGACAGAGTTCAAGTGGTAGACTCAGTTCCCCTGGGCACGTTATCGGTCTTAAAAGTCTCATGACTGAAGCTCATCCGCTGATCCTGATGGGAGCCTTCATCACCATCAATATCTTCCTCATGGAACCGAGGGGAGATCGGTTTCGAAGAATTCTTGAGGAAAATGTTTCCTTGTCTATATACGGTAAATATTAGATTTGTATAATGTTTTCCACTAAAATACAAGCTAGAGGGACCCACATCATCCATTCATACCAAGTGTCATTTCTGATATCCTGTTTAGCATCAGAACTGGTAATTAAGATTTCACGTTAACAAGAACGCCTCGCTCCTCCGCAGATTACATTCTGTCGGCAGTGACCCGCTATCTATCCCTAAAGGTACACAATTTTGGATCCCAAGAAATCCTCCACTTTCCCACAGACTGCACTGCCCTTGTTAATTTCAGGCCTGAAAACACTTTTTCTAATGAAATCCTGTAATGCAATTTACAGGAAAACCAATTCTCAGACAAGGGGCTCAGGTGTGAACTTCAAAGCATCACAGGGAGTAACAGTCATTGTGGCAGAGGAGCAGCTTCTGATGCACTGTGTTTTGCTAGGTTCCTTGAAGATGTAAATCCATCAAGAAACTGTACCAGCTGCTGCCCCCCACCCCTGCCCCCCAACCCCTTTCACTTCCCCAAATTTCTCGGTACCTGCTCCAGGGAAGTGGCAGCCACCACAGTGACAGGAGAAGTTTCTCTCCTCACTTGCTCCTGTTGCTGTGGCTCTGCTCTCTCGATGTGGCGGGTGGACAAGAGGCAGGAATGGAAAATGGAGGCAGGGGAGAATCGATCCAACAGTGGCAATTTTTGTGGTACTAGTTAAGTTCTTATTATGTACCAGGCACTGTACTAACAATGAGGTAGATTCAAAATAATTAGGTTGGCGAGAGTCCCTGTCCTACATGGGGATCACAGACTAAAGTGGAGGGAGGAGAATTTAATTCCCATTTTACTGATGACTCAAGTGAGAGAGACTCTGCCCAATCTAATTATTTTGAATCTACTCTAGTTAGTACAATGCCTGGCACACAGAGAAGCAGCGTGGCTTAGTGGAAAGAGCACGGGCTTGGGAGTCAGAGGTCCCAGCTCCGCCACTTGTCTGCTGTATGACCTTGGGCAAGTCACTTAACTTCTCTATGCCTCAGTTACCACATCTGTAAAAATGGGGATTAAAAAATGTGAGCTCCACGAGGGACAATCTGATTCCCCTGTACCTACCCCAGCGCTTAGAACAGTGCTCTGCACATAGTAAGTGCTTAACAAATACCATAATTATTATTATTATTATTATTATTATGGTAAGCACTTAGTGTCAGAAGTGGGATTAGAACCCAGGTCATCTGACTCCCAGGCCTGTACTCTTTCCACTAGACCATGCTGCTTCTCTATTTATTGAGTGCTTAATGTGTGCAGAGCACTGAACTAAGTGTTTGGGAAAATACAACAGACATGATCTATTGAGAAGCAGCGTGGCAAGGTGGATCGAGCACGAGCCTGAGTCCGAAGGTTATGGGTTCTAATCCCGGCTACACCATGAGTCTGCTGTGTGACCTTGGGCAAGTCACTTCACTTCTCTGTGCCTCCGTTGCTTTGTCTGTACGGTGGGGATCAAGACTGTGAGCCCCATGTGGGACAGGGACTGTGTCCACCCCGATTTGCTTGAATCCAACCCCAGTGCCTGCACATAGTAAACAATAAATAAATAAAATAAATTACAGATGGGGAAAATAGTAAAGCATAAGAATACGTAAAAGCGCTATGGAGCTGGGCTGAGAATCAAAGAGCTTAAGGGGTACACAGCCAAGTGCGGAGTTGCCACAGAGGAGAGGGCAAGTAGGCAAAATGAGGGCTTAGTCAGGGAAGGCCTCTTAGAGGAGACGTAACCTGTGGAGGGAGCTGGGGGAGGACGGCAAGCAGAAGGATGAAGTATTTCAGGTGAAAAGTAGAGATAGCAGGATTACGGTTTCCAAAGGACGTTGTCAATCACTAGTTTAGGGTATCGTGGTGTAGGCTGGGAATATTCTGCTCCCAGGCCTGTGAAATACTCAGTGAAGCCATTTAAGTGATAGGTGCTTAGTACTATGCTCTGCACACAGTAAGTGCTCAATAAATACGACTGAATGAATTAAAATTTTTCACTCTTCACATGTCTATATACCTGATATGCTTTAACTCATGAAATTATAGGATAATAATAATTAATTGTGGCATTTTTTAAGCACTTATTATGTGCCAAGCATTGAATTAAGCGCTGGGATAGGTATAAGTTGATCAGGTCAGAGACAAACCCCCGTCCCACGTGAAGCTCACTATCTAGGGGACTGGGAAAACAGATATTAAATCTCCACTTTAAAGATGAGGAAACTGAGGCACTGGCAAAGTTAAGTAACTTGACCAAGGTCACACAGCAGGCAAGTGGTAGAGCCAGGATTACAACCCAGATCCTCTGACTCCCAGGGCTGTGATCTTTTCATTATTCATTCATTTAATCCTATTTATTGAGTGCTTAATGGGTGCAGAGCACTGTACTAAGTGTTTAAGCCTCGCTGCTTCCTAAAATGGATTGAATTCCATAACCATGACCACAATTAAAAATGATTTCTTAAGTACTCAGTGGCATGTCATGCTCGGCACACAGTAAGTGCTCAATAAATACGACTGAATGAATGTGAGTCCGTTACTGGGCAGGGATTGTCTCTGTTGCCGAATTGTACATTCCAAGCGCTTAGTACAGTTGCTCTGGCACATATTAAGTGGCCATTAAATACCACTGAATGAATGAATGTGTTAGATGTAAAACTCAGTAAGTTTCACAGGCACTATTCCTGCCTCAGCGGTGCCTTTATAAGAAATATTAAGCCTTTCTTGGTGATATTGCTGGAGAAGAAATGAAAGGAAATGTATATAGGAGCCAGCTCCTCAAACCACGCAACGACTGATTCAAGTCCACTTATCCTGGGCATGTGGTTTAGAGGGTCCCAATATTCCTGATATATGGGAGGAAGGAGGAAGACCATAGGCCCTGAAGAGTAAGGTCCTCGTGGACAGGAATTGTGTCTGCCAACTCAGTTCCATGGTACTTTTCCAAGTGCTCAATACAGTATTCTACACACAAGTGCTTAATAAATGCTACTGATTGAATGATTGACTAAGAGAGCCCCAGAGCCTGGACTCCAAAGAGGTGGCCCCATATTCTGCCCTAGGATATTCTGGCCAGCTGAGTTGATGTGGAACAGGAGTTCCCTATTATTGTGAAGGAGGTTGCAGGGAATTGAATAACCTCTCGATGGAAGCCAAAATGGATCCCGGCCTCATTCCAGCCAACTCAGGCCAGGCTAGGGCTGGGCAGCAGAGGAGTAACTTGAGCTCAGGCCCAGTGCAGACTCGGGTGAGGCTATTTGCTTCCACCCTTGATTAGTCCTTGGGAAGCACCATGGAGTAGTGGATAGAATGTGGGCCTGGAAGTCAGAAGGTCACCACTTGTCTGCTGTGTGGCATTGGGTAAGTCACTTCACTTCTCCGGGCTTCAGTTACCCCATCTGTAAAATGGGGATTGAGACTGTGAGCCCCCTGCAGGACAGGAATTGTGTCCAGCCCAATTTGCTTATATCCACCCTAGTGTTTAGTACAGTGCCTGGCCTATAGTAAGTGCTTAACAAATACCATTATTATTATTAGCCTCCTACTGTGGCACAGGTGGAGAGCCTAGTAATGAGCAAATCACAGTTCTCAAGAGAAGTTACCTGGGCTAGGAAGCATGAGAGAGACTGCATTGTATCTGCAGGAGAAGAGTACTCAGGATACCCGCTGCAAAATCTAATCCCTCGAGTAGACTGTAAGCCCGTCAATGGGCAGGGACTGTCTCTATCTGTTGCCGATTTGCACATTCCAAGCGCTTAGTACAGTGCTCTGCACATAGTAAGCGCTCAATAAATGACTATTGAAAGAATGAAAAGTAGGGAGCAGTCTAACATAAATCAGTTATCGGGCTGTGAATGGGCCTCATGAGTGCTGGTCTTCACCTAGAATTTTCTCACGGGTAGGATGTGACCCTGGTTTCTGGAACTTCTTGATTAAGAAAGATATATATGTCATTAAAAATAGCATTAGACGAAAGAATTAACAAGAATTGGCAAATAAATAGAAATAAAACCCCAACGAATCACATTAATTCGTTAGAAGCTCTATTATTTTTTGTGGCCATCATAATTTCTATTTGTGAGGTTAAAAATTATAATCAAAATAGCAGCATCACTGCTAAGAGAAAATGAAGAAACGTCAGAGGGACTTTATGGAATCCAGGAGAGAATGATGTGTGCAACTTTTTAATAGCAACAATAAATTCTGAAAATTGCAATGGGGCAATATAATGATTTTAAAAAACTCATCAGAAGACAAAAATCTATAGATGAAACTAGCCAAACGGTGGACCACCCCTAGTAAATCTACTCTTAAGTTATTGAGATTCTAAAAAATATATTGATTGTTTAGTTTCTATTATAGAATGGATATAGTATCTGGTACTCCTTTCAATTCTTCAGAATATATAGCTTTCTAGGCCTTTCTATCATTTTTAGGTTCCATTAACTTCCTTGGAATATCTCTTTTCAGAACACCCGACAGGACTACTCAATTAAACGAATGAGTTATATCCAAAAAGGGAAGATTTTGTTTTCTCTGGGCCCACATTATGCCTTTCAAAAACTCTTCCTTTTTAGCTATTGCTGCTTCGGCGCAACTTCAACATAATTAAGGAATTCAACCATTTCCTTAGACATGTTTAAGATTCCAGCTGAACACTGATATTCATATGGTTGGCTGCGATTCTGGCAATGGAATATGAATTCCCACAAGCTGGTGATTGTAAGTAACCTTCCTTAATATGCAACTGATGGTTTGGTATGAGATTCATCGATCTAAGGGGAAAATGCAGTCAACGATGATGGAGTTGCTTTTCTCTACTCGAAAAATAAGGACCTATTTTCACGGAAGTATTGTGCTTTCAGCCCATACCTGGGGTTACGGTCGGCGAAGACTAATTCCAGGTTAGGGTGTGGTGGCAGAGCTGGTGGAAGTTCAGTCTCAGTCCAGTCCTCGTTGGAAAGCAGCATCCCTGTGAAGAGACGTAAATGAACTCGTATAGCAAGACGATTTTAGCAAACTCCTACTTGTGGTCAAGAGAAAAATATACAGAGGAAGATTTAGACACAGACCCTGACCCTCAAGCGGATGATGATCCTCGAATAAAGGGGAGATATTTGCAACGGGGTTGCATATGGGAAGGTGAAAAAACAAACGGACAAAAATAAAAAACATAGGAAAAGACAGGAACTGGAGGCTAAAAGGATAGTTTCAAGCCCCTCATCACTCAGATGGTGTGGTTAAGAGTCCATTCAACCCAGCAGCGAATCAGTAAAATGAAGTTGTAGCATAGGTCAGCAAACCACTGAAGTGTTCAGGCAGACCTCAGTCTCATGTCCCTCTGTGACTCTGGCACCTCCAGTCCCCAACCATGGATCAGCCATGCACATCATTTCCTCTACTCCTGTGCTTGTATTTCTTCACACTGCTAGGGGAAATTCAGATGCCAGACAGCTTTCTGCCACTTCGCATTCACCTCCGCCTGCTAAAACCTGGCCCTTCTGCTCAGTTGGAGCAGCAGCGTGGCTTAGCGGAAGAGAAAGGGCTTGGGAGTCAGAGGTCGTGGTTCTCATCCCGGCTCCGCCACTTGTCAGCTGTGTGACTTTGGGCAAGTCACTTCACTTCTCTGGGCCTCAGTTACCTCATCTGTAAAATGGGGATTAAGACTATGAGCCCACGAGGGACAACTTGATTACATGTATCTACCTCAGTGCTTAGAACGGTGCTTGGCACGTACTAAGTGCTTAACAAATACCATTATTATTATTATTCCTCCTTCATTCACGCCAAGCCCATTCCTTCCACCAATTATTCAAGAACTGAAACTCCCTCCTGAAAGCCTCTGCCTAAATTCTCCATCAACTACTGACAACAGCACCAAAACAATTAATGATAACAATCAGGGTGTTTTTTAAGTGCTCACTATATGGCAGGCACTGAACTGAGTGCTGGGGCAAATTGGGTTGGACACACTCTGTATCCCATACGGTGCTCACAGTCTTAATCCCCATTTTATAGCTGAAGTATCTGAGGCACAGAGAATAATGATAAATAATAATGATGGCACTTGTTAAGCGCTTACTATGTGCCAAGCACTGTTCTAAATGCTGGGGTAGATACAAGGTTATCAGATTGTCCCACTTGGGCTCACAGTCTTAATCCCCATTTTACAGATGAGGTAACTGAGGCACAGAGAAATGACTTGCCCAACGTCACACAGGTGACAAGTGCCAGATCCAGGATTAGAACCCAGGTCTTTCTGACACCTAGGCCCGTGCTCTAACCATTAGACAACTCTGCTTCTCTATCCCAGAACTCCTCAAACTTGGCTTCACCTGCAACTTCTCATCTTATAATGTTCTTATTTCTTCAATCACTAAATCCTGCCAGATTTTCTGACAAATTTCCCAGATTCATCCCTTCCTCTTCCATCTTTCCGAGGTTCCGGTGTTTATTAATACCTAACCAGATTTCTGGTATGAATTTTTTCTCTCATCACCTTATCTCTAGCCTCTCTCTTCTCCCATCCATTCTTGAATCCACTGTCTGGATTAATTTTTTAGAGCATTGTTCAGCACAATCCTCAGAGTCTTACAGTGATTATCCATTTCTCTGTGCATTGAGAGGAAATTCCTCAGCATTGGCTTTAAGGCATTCCAACAGTTCTCTCCCTCTTACTAATCAGCTCTGTTTTCCCAATAGTTTGTAAGCTCCTTGAGGGTAGAGATCACGTCTACCAACTCTATTGTATCTTACTCTTCCGACTACTTAGTATAGAGCTTTGCAAAGAGTAAGGCTCATTAAAAATGACTGATTGATTTTCCCACTATATCTCAGATGACACTCTTTATTCCACCAACACTAACCTTCTCACTGTGCCTCGCTCTTGATTCACACAACTCTGACCTGTCGGTCAGATGCCTTCTCCTTCATGGAACTCCCTTCCCCTTCAAATCCACCAGGAGGTCAATTCCCCCCACATTAAAAATTCTCCTGAAAACTCTCCCTCCTTCAGAAGAATTTTTTTTCCTAAGAGAAGCAGCATGGCCTAGTGGAAAGAGCATGGGTTTGGGAGTCAGGGGACCTGGGTTCTAATCCCACTTCTGCCAGGTGTCTGCTGTGTGATCTTGGGCAAATCACTTAACTCCTCTGTGCCTCAGTTAACTCATCTGTTAAATGGGGATTAAAGCTGAAGGATCTGTATGGAATATGGACTGTGTCCAACCTGGTTAGCTTGTATCTACCCCAGTGCTTAATACAGTGACTGACATATAGGAAGCGCTTAACGAATAATAACGATATTGATGGAATTTGTTAAGCGTTTATTATGTGCCAAGAAATTCCTCAATTCAGTTTTACCTTCCAGATCGTGTTTATCAATTAATCAATCAATGGTATTTATTAAGTACTTATTATCCGCAGAGCTGTGTACTAAGCGCTTGGGAGAGTACAATCCAACAAAGTTGACAGACACGTTCCCTATCTCTGTAACTTATTTATTTATTTATTTAATGGGTGTCTCCCCCCCTTCTAAAACTATAAGCTCATGGTGGGCAGGGAATGTGTCTGTTTATTGTTGTATTGTACTCTCCCAGCGCTTAGTACAGTGCTCTGCACACAGAAAGCACTCAGTAAATATGACTGAATGAATGAATACCCACCAACAAACTTACCATCTAGAGGACAGTGTACAGTCTGCCAACAGTTGCTCTGAACACTTATATTTATTCCCCTACCCTTGGCAATAGTAAACATTCTCTATTTTAAATTAAACCTACACTTTATTTATCTATTTACCTTTCCGCACTTCTGCTAACAATAACTGTAGCTATACTCTGATTAGCACTCTTAATTAGTTCCATGAAATAGAATGCTAAATGAAAGAAGCTAAACAAAGTATAGCTAGCCATGGGGAATAATATAAAGTGCATTCCTGCATTTCCAAGATTAAAAACAAATTGAAATAAAAAGTTGTACATATTGAGAAAATACAGTGATAAAACCTTCAAACATGGTCACATGCCCAAATAACTACATTAATATGCAATTCGATATTCTGTGTACATGTGTATATATCCTTAAATTTCAAAGTGTTATCTATTCTGCAAAAAGAGCACCGTGTGCTAACCTATTAGAAAACTGCCATTATCTATGCTAAATCAATCTATCATGACAAAAGCTGAAAAATCAAAGTGGATTCTACGCGCTTCATTTAAATTACTCAAAACACTTTAAAGAATGGAAAGGGCAAGAGGAACAGAGATGTTTAAGCCAAGGTAAATTTTTCAGTGAGACAGCACTGAAAGAAATACTGACATTGAACTTCAATTACACCACCATAAAACAATGCTAAAAACAGAACATATAGGAGGGGCCTGATATTACTTTCTCTTCCTCTATCTGTGGCTGGCTTGTCTATTAATTTTCCCAGTCTATAAGCTCTTGGAGGGCAAACACCATATCTCTTTCTCAATTATACTTTCCCAAGTGTATAATACAGTATTTCTGTGCATAGTCAATATGCAATAAATGATATTGATCTATCCTTGAGATTTCTATGAGAACCACTTAGAATACACAACTAAGCAATAGCAACCTTAAATGTATCAGGGTATTTTTACTAGAACAGTTTATGTTTCAGGAAACCTAGCTTCTAGTCCTAGCCCCCAACAATGAACTGTTGGGAAAACTCAGGAAAATGCAGGTAATCTACATTGACTTAGTTTTTCATATATTAAACAGTTACACACATAATCACCATTTCTTTCTTGCTGATTCTGGGAAAATAAATTAAATTATGTTTCTAACATGGTCTCTGCTTTAATTAGAGAAGCAGTATGGCTTAGTGGAAAGAGCCTGGGCTCGGGAGTCAGAGGTCATGGGTTCTAATCCTGGCTCTGCCACTTACCAGCTGTGTGACTTTGGGCAAATCATTTAACTTCTCTAGGCATCAGATACCTCATCTGTAAAATGGGGATTAAGACTGTGAGCACCATGTGGGACAACCTGATTACCTTGTACCTACCCCAGCGCTTAGAACAGTGCTTGACACACAGTAAGTGCTTAGCAAATACCTACATTATTATTATTATTATTAATAAGAGAGCTACTAAGTATTACTATAGGAGCTTATTATATGCTTGACTATAAAGGCCAAAAACTCCTCTAAAAATTGAGATTATTCTCATTCTATTATTACAATTAAATGAAAATATTTATTTATATTAATGTCTATCTTCCCCTCTAGACGGCAAGATCCTTGTGGGCAACTCTGTTGTATTGTAATCTCCTAAGTACTTAGGACTGGGCTCTGTACACAGAAAGTGCTCAATATATGCCGATGGAATGACTGTAAAACTCTTGTATGCAGCGATAATTTCTACTAACTTCATTGCTTAGTACAGCGCTGTGCGCAGAGTTAAATGATCAGTAAGAAGTAGTGTGGCCTAGTGGAAAAAGCACGGGCCAGGTGGTCAGAAGACCTGGGTTTTAATCCTGTCCCTGGCACTTGCCTGCTATGTGACCATGAGCAAGTCACTTAACTTCTCTGTGCTTCAGTTTCCTCAGCTATAAAATGGATATAAAATACCTCTTCTCCCTCCTATTTAGACTGTGAGCCCCACCTGGGACAGGGACTCGTGCTTCAATTTGATTATCTTGTATCTACCCCAACCCTTAGCATGGTACTTGGCCTATAGTAAATGACTTAAAAAACACTAAAATGATTATTATTATTGTAATTGCTATAATATTGAATGGTGTCTCCATCTGAGCTGAAAGACATGTGTGTATGTGTGGGTACATAAGCCTCTTCTGGCTTTCCCTTCTCCCAGTCTCAACTTTTCTCTGCTTTCCAGATCTCTTTTCTAAAATGCTAGGCATATGTCTGCCATCTCCTCAAAAACCTCCAAAGGTTGTCCACATCAAGCAGGAAATCCTGACCAATGGCAAAAGGTATACAGTTTTTTGCTTGCCACAACAGTCTCCGAACTGTTGATTCACAGAGATTTGAACCTAGCCGTAAGGCCCTGCATGTGAAGTAGAGAAGCAGCGTGGCTCAGTGGAAAGAGCACGGACTTTGGAGTCAGAGGTCATGGGTTCGAATCCGGCTCGGCCACTTGTCAGCTGTGTTGACTTTGGGCAAGTCACTTAACTTCCGGTGCCTCAGTTCCCTCATCTGTAAAATGGGGATTAAGAACCGTGGAGCCCTACGCGGGACAACCTGAAGCCCCTGTGTCCTACTCCAGCGCTTAGAACAGTGCTCGGCACATAGTAAGCGCTTAACAAATACCAACATTATTATCATTATTATGTGAAAAGATTTATTCAATCAATCAATGGTATTTATTGGGCACTTACCATGTGCAGAATACTACACTAAGTGCTTGGGACACTACAACAGAGGGGATAGACACGTTACCTGCCCACAAAGAGCTTACAGTCTAGAGGGGGAGACATTAATACAAAAAAAAGAGTTATGAATATGTACATAAGTACTGTGGGGCTGAGGCTGGAGTGACATACCAATTGCTGAAAGGGGTCCAGTAACGTTGACCCCATTGTCTAGCAATGTGGAGCTCTCATCAGATGTTTGGTGGTGGTTATGGGTTACAAGCCAATAACCTTGATATGATCCTCAACCCATCTCTCCTTCAACCCACATATTCAAGTCTGTCAGCAAATCCGATTTACCCCCTTCCCCTCCCATAGCACTTGTGTATATTTGTATAATTTATATATTACTCTATTTTATTAATGATGTGTATATATCTATGATTCTATTTATCTATTTTGATGGTATTGATGTCTGTCTACTATGTTTTGTTTTGTTGACTGTCTCCCTCTTCCACACTGTAAGCCCTGTTGTTGGATAGGGACTGTCCTCTTTCTCGTTGCTAAGCTGCACTTTCCAAGTGCTTAGTACAGTGCTCTGCACACAGTAAGCACTCAATAAATACGATTGATTGAATGACATGAATCACTCTCTTCCGTGGTTCCAGCCATCTTGTTGCTAGGTTGATGACTCGTTAGTTTAAACTCATTAGGCAATGAATTTGGCAGCAAAGACATTGCAGCAGCTTATCCCACTCATTTTGGAGGACTGCACCAGATAAACGGGTCATATTTCAAACATGATATTGATTCTTTGTGGAACCACAGAAATATTAACCACTGCTGATGACAATAATTTGACATACAAAATAGATACCACATACTGGGTATAAAGTTAGATTAATATGGGACCCAACTCCACAGTGCAGCATTACATCATTGTTGAAATTCAAAGGGAAGAAGAACAGATTTGACATTTTCCTTGAAGTGCTGCAGAAAGATAACCTTCTCCTTGAGAAGCTCGATAGAGTTTATAAACAATTCAAGAGCAAACATCCTGGAGCAAGTATGCGTCTAGCAACTCTACTGTGTTGTACTCTCCAAGAGCTTAGTACAGAGCCCTGCACATAGTAAACCATTCAAAGGAATTGATTGATATTGTTATCATACCCCTTGATGGAAATTTAAGAGTTGATTATATCATATGGGAAACCACAAGCATTATCAGGAGCAGACCCTTTAAACCATACTGTAGGGTGAGTTACATGCCACCCAGATTATGTTACTTTCAAGCACTGTTTTATGGAGGGCAATTCTTCAGACATTACCATTTCCTTCAACCCAGCTGCGGGACTAGGATCTGGTTTGGCTGTAGCAGGTGGAAGACATTTTGGACAATCCTGTGTCTCAGTCACGATGCTACCATTTTGTCATGAGTTTAGATTGTTAATGGGCCTAGAACAATGTTCTTCCCGTCTCTAGGCATTTAAGTGCAATGTCTGTTTCGACCAACTGAATTTTCTGGAAGATTATATTTTATTTAGAAAATTCAGGGTCTTGCCCTGAATCTAACACCTGTACTAAGCACTTAAATATAAATAAGGATTGCTTTGAATGGAAGACTTAAGATTTAGAAACCACAGTCCCCCCTTCAAATGCACCCAAAATCTTTGCCTGATTCATAGAGTGCATTATGGTCTTTTCCACTCCCGAAAGCCTTCATGCAGATTAGCTACCACTGCCCAGAAAGGCGGGGCAATGTGCTCAGAAAAAGATGAGCTCCATTCAGCTTTGATGAACCAAAGACCATTTCCACTCATGCATTGGCTCCGATTAGTTGGAGAGAGTGTCTGAGAAGAATGATAATAATGATGGCATTTGTTAAGCACTTATTAGGTGTGCAGCACTGTTTCTAAGCACTGGGGAGATACAAGGTGATCAGGTTGTCCCACGTGGGGCTCACAGTCTTAAATCCCCATTTTACAGATGAAGGAACTGAGGCCTAGAGAAGTTAAGTGACTTGCCCAAAATCACACAGCTGATAAGCGGCAGAGGCAGGATGTAGAACCCATGACCTCTGACTCCCAAGCCTGTGCTCTTTCCACTGAGCCATGCTGCTTCTCTAATTAGGACAGCAGCATTTACCAAACACCCGCTTGGTGTGAGCACTGGTTGTAGTTGCTTGTGAAGTACAGAATAACAAAGTGACATGGCCCTCGCCCACAAGGAGCCAACAGTCAGACAGGAACACATACGAACAAATATTTACATTTGGGTAGGGAGACTGTCCATCCACCTGAGGCCCCCTGCGAACTCCATGAGCTGAAAAGACTCCAAAAAGTACACTGGCTCTTTCTGTTTCCCTCTAGGCTATAAGTTCCTAGTATTTATTAAGCTCTTACTGTATGTCCCGCACTATACTAAGCACTGGGAGAAAATACACGAGAGAATTAAACAGGGTTGGCTTGCTGCTTCTCACGCTGCTTCTGCACCTTATTCTCATCTTTCTCACGCTTGCTCAACCCTTCCTCCCCTTCCCTCCCCTCCCCTCCCAGCCCTTGCCTGGAAGTACTTTGCCCTTTAACATTCAACAGATCACTATGTGTTCAAAGTCCTTCTGAAATGACAATTACTCCAGGAGACCTTCCCTGATTCATTTCGTATCTCCATTTATGTCCCACAGACTGCCACTTCAGCACGTCCACACCACCTATTAAGGTACCCACGCCACTCCATCGCCGTAGCATTTAGCTACATATGGCGTAGTAGATAGAGCACAGGCCCAGGAGTCAGAAGGTCATGCATTCTAATCCCGGCTCCACCACGTGTCTGCTGTGTGGTCTTGGACAAGTCATTTCACTTCTCTCCAAGGCTCTCCATCACCTTGCCCCTTCCTACCTCTCCTCCCTTCTCTCTTTCTACCACCCACCCCGCACGCTCCGCTCCTCTGCCGCCCACCTCCTCGCCGTCCCTCGGTCTCGCCCATCCCGCGTCGACCCCTGGCCACGTCCTCCACCGCGGTCCCGGAACGCCCCGTCCTCCTCACCTCCGCCAAACTGATTCTCTTCCCCTCTTCAAAAACCCTATTAAAACTCACCTCCTCCAAGAGGCCTTCCCAGACTGAGCTCCTCTTCTCCTCTACCTCCCTCTGCCACCCCCCCTTTACCTCTCCGCAGCTAAACCCTCTTTTTCCCTTTTCCTCTGCTCCTCCACCTCTCCCTTCCCATCCCCACAGCACTGTACTCGTCCGCTTCAACTGTATATATTTTCGTTACCCCCTATTTATTTTGTTAATGAATTGTACATCGCCTCGATTCTATTTAGTCGCCATTGTTTTTACGAGATGTTCTTCCCCTCGACTCTATTTATTGCCATTGTTCTTGTCTGTCCATCTCCCCCGATTAGACCGTAAGCCCGTCAAACGGCAGGGATTGTCTCTATCTGTTGCCGACTTGTTCATCCCAAGCGCTTAGTACAGTGCTCTGCACATAGTAAGCGCTCAATAAATACTATTGAATGAATGAATGAATGAATTCTCTGGGTCTCAGTTACCCCATCTGTTAAAGGGGATTAAGACAGTGAGCCTCAAGAGGGACAAGGACCATGTTCAACCCATTTGCTTGTATCCACCCAGTGCTTCGTACGACGCTTGGCACATAGTAAGCGCTTAACAAATACCACAGTTATTCCCTCTAGACTGTGAGCTCATTGTGGACAGGGATGGTCTCCCTTTACTGCTGTATTGTACTTTCCCAAGCGCTTAGTACAGAGCTCTGCACACAGTAAGCGTTCAATATGTACAACTGAATGCATGAATATCTTTCTAATCCGTTTACTCCTATGACCTACTATTTATTTTTCTATCTCCCAAATTATATGGTTAACTCCTTGAGGGCAGGGATCATATAAAATAATGAATTTCATTCATTCATTCGATAGTATTTATTGAGCGCTTACTATGTGCAGAGCACTGTACTAAGTGCTTGGAATGTACAAATCGGAATGTACAAACTTTGTGTGTATATATATACACATATTATATATGTGTATATAATATCTATATAATGAACTTTATATATATATGAACACATATTATATATGTGTATATAATGTATATATAATGAACTTTCCCGAAGCACTAAGTACTGTGTTTTCACACAATAGGTGGTCAATAAGAATCTATCATTGATTTTCTCTGGGATGGAATCACACCTCTGAGACCTAACAAGTAATCACTCTTTTCATTTAGTATAGAGTTTATTTAGTACTTAGTATAGTAGACAGAGCGACCAAGTGACTGAACGGCAAGCTCCTTGCGAGCAGGGAATGTGTCTGCTATATTGTTATACTGGATTTTCCCAATTGTTTAGTGCAGTGCTCTACATAGAGTAAGCACTGAATAACTACGATTGACTGACTTAGTGATTTCACAAAGAGAATTAACAAGCTATACCATGCCAGACTCAGTATTTAATGTTGTGATGAAACTATATTATACAGAAAAATCTTAAAACAACTACCTAATATTTAAATATCTTAAATGCTTCATCTCATTATAATGTCCTTGGCTATTTATATTTGATACACTTAAATTTTTGGTTCATATTTTCATTTTGTGGAAGCCTATTGTCTGGGCTATAAATAACCGGTGTTTGGTGATCATTTGATCACTGTCAAATTAAAGCATCTTTCAATACACCAGCAGTCTGACAACTTATGTTTTCTAGGCAGAGTTTATTTAGGATCCAACCTTCCGTGTTTGGGGCAGCAAGCTAGAAACTGTTACTTAAACTAGAGCTGTTGCCAGGAATCTAAATTCACAACTTCTGAGTCAGCTCTCCCACCCATCTCTGGATGTTAATGAATCAAAGGAATACAGTCTGCACTTAGCTTAATTAAACTCTTCTGTTTTTCTAACTGAAGTGGATGTTTTAAAACCCTAAAGCTCTTGGTTTTCCTCTTCTTCATCTCTTCTCTCCAACCTCCACTCCCCAGTCGGCTCGCATGAAGTTGTTCAAAATATTCACCTTTCTGTTTGTCTTGAGGACTGTAAGCGACGACCGTTTGCGGGGTAACATCACTGTGCCTGGAGGTAGTTGCAAAGTTCTGGCAGTTCTCACCAGCTGCTTTCTGAAATGTTCTGAGCTCAGGGTATTCCTACGGAAAAAAAACAAAGTCACGCACATCTTCATATACAAATAAATCAAGACGAAGGCCAAAGAGCAACAGTTACTATCATTAAATCAGATGCAATGTGTGGATAATTTATAAGGGCACTGGTTGCACGTTATAATTTAGCAGCAGAAAATCAAAAATGGCTTCCAAGCAAACCCATCTGTGGAACACAAGAAATTGTCTTTATGGCACTGAGGATGAGGGTGTTTATAGCCAGCACAGAGAGGATTAACTTTATCATTATTTTTTTTCTTGAACCCACAACTGGCTTCTTTCAGATTCCTCTCCATCTGGGTAGTACAGCTTGTGGCAGAATCAACACAAGGATACCATCCCATGCCAAGGGTTTTCTCTGCAAGCCAGCTGGTTCCCCGCTCTCTTGGAGACTAAGTGCATATGCTCTAGGACAAGTTCACAGTAGAGGCAGTTTTGTGACTAATAGAGCCATGAGTGTGTCCCACTGCAAATCCCCGGGCATCTGGCAGGGAGCAAAAACAAATGGCTCCTTCATCTCCAGGATATTTTCCTTGGATACTTTCCCCCATTACTCAACAACTGCCCTCCTAATCTAAACCAGACACTTTATAAAAAATATCCATACTTCATACAGATTCAGGGTACCAGAGAGGACCCTAAATGATGATAATCTACAAGACCAAGGCAGGTAAATGAATGGCATAAGCAAGAAATGCTCTTGATGGGTTTTTAAAGTAACACTGAGACTCCCATTTGTATAAAAGCTCCTTGTGGGCAAGGAACCCGTCACTTCTTTCAAAGTGTAGAGTACTTATTGAGCTTCTGCTGTGTGCAGAGCACTATATTATGTACTTGGGAGCACACAGTTGACTAAGTAAGCCTGATGCCTGCACTCAAGGAGCTTACGATTTAGGGGAGGAGATGGACAGTAAAATAAATTACAGTTAAGAGGAAGCAATAAAGCATAAAAGATAAGTGTGTAAGATACAGTGGGGGGACTGTAAACTCCTCCCCCTAGACTGGAAAATCCTTGGGCGCAGGGCTCGTGTTTCCAACTCAAACTGTTCTCTCCCAGTGCTTAGTACAGTGCACCGCACACTAACCGCACAATGATATCACTGATCTGGATGAATTGTTTGGGGAGGGATGATACTCTAGTACAGACATGCTGAAGAGGCAGTTGGGGGCGTTAAAAATTGGAGAGGTGAGAAATTATTTAGGGAAGCCTCTTGGAAAAGATGTGATTTCAGCGGTCTTAGAAGATGGGAAGAGCAGTGATGCTGTGGATATGAAACGGGATGTCATTTGATGCAGGAGAGGGATAGGGTGTGAGCAACAAACTGCAGTGTGAGAGACAAGAACAAGGCCACTGTTTTATACTTCCAACATTTAGTACAGTACACAACACCTGAAACTTTTAAATACAATTATTGCCATTAATATCTCACTGTCTTCCCCTGCTCACCAGTGGGTACTTGTTTCCCTGATCAATTCCAAAGAAGAGAGAAACTTGCAAGCCATTTCCTTGTTGCTCCCCTCTTCACTGAGAGAGGACTGATGTCACATAGAGAAATTCAAACCTAATCTCCAAATTCCTTTCTATGAATAACCATTTTACTTATTTCCCCATTTCTATTTTATAATGCTTAAAGTTTTATGGGGAATTTGAATACTTATTCCAGCATGCCTTCTGTGGATGAGAATATTTTTGGTTTTAAGACCCAGATTTTCATTTTGTTCCATAGGGGAAAAAGACCCATATTGCCTACTCTTTGCCTGATGTATTCTGGCTAAATCAAGCCCCATATTGAGATAAACTACTCCTAAATTAAAGCTGGTTCTCCCAGTGGGAGAGGCAGGACTTGTTGCACAGCATTGTGTTTTGAATTAACAACAAGAACAAAAAAAAAAATGTTTTCTGCTTCCCCAGCTCTTTGATAAATGACACAATCGATATCCCAACAACTGATCAGTAACCAGCCTAATTAAAGTATTCAGCCTGTAAAATAGAGCTGTCACAGAGGCCTCCATTAGCATCCCAGACGATAAAAAAAAATGGGTTTTAAAATATTTTCTGCTTTGTCCAAGTTAGGATGCAGCAGGGAGGGGAGTGTTTTGGGAAAAAGAAAAAAAACAAGGCAGAACTCATTTTCTGAACCCAAATCCCTAGCCTCAAATAGAATTACAATTGAACCTCGAGTCTCATCCTTTGAAAAATATTTCTCTTTAAAATGATTTTGATTCAATCAAGAGCTAATTATGTATTCTTCTCCAGGCACTCATCAGAACTATTTACATGTCTTGTACATCTGGGTAATGTTAAAAAAAACCCCAACAACTATATGTTTTGACTTTTCATAAGTAGCTTCTTCAATTTTTCTATATCAATATAATGTTCAATTACACCATTTTGGTACATGTGCCAAATCTGACTAATTGATTTCAGGACTATGCTTAGTACTGCGGAGTCCCCTTCTCTATGGTAAGGATGTGTTTTTATCCACTAAAGATGATCGTTGGCCCGTAGGAGAAAATAAAATAAACCCAGACCTCTGTTTGCTTTCCTACAGTGTCGTGCAGATCTGGAAGAACAGATATCTGCAGATTTTAATTTAATAGAGACAAGCTGTACAGCGAGTGGGTACTGTCGAGTGATAGGACCTCTCTTTTTCTGCTCTGGTCCACAGTGATTCCACCACTGTAACGACGCTACAAGCAAGCGGTGGCATATCCAGTATAGAAAGTCATCAATAAAGCTAAAAATATATCTTGGTAAACATCCTAATAAAAATCCACTTTCCCTTTTTTCCCCTCACTTTGCTTTTTCATTCTTTGATTGATCCCCTGTGGGATCGTTCTGAGATGTGTCTTCCCAATATGGGTCATGAACTAAGCGTGCTAAGTACTTTCTTTTCCTGCGATAAATTCTCTACCCACTCAGAGGAAGAGAATTGGAATGAAAACATTTGCATGAAAGGAAAATATAAATGGCCCAATATTCACACTCACGTCTATCTGCTTTAAAATATATAACCCTCCCCCCCACCCCCCATTCACGGTATGCTCCCGGACAAAAACGCACACAAGAAAACAGGAAGGTGAGATATAGTCTAGAAGCTACAAAGGTACAATCCACTTTAAAACTGTTTTTACTCCTCTTCATTTTAAAACAATGAGGTTACTATAGTTTAAACAGAAACAAAAGCTACAATTAGACAAAGGAACTCTGCCACCTAGGAGATAGCACAGGTTTCTGGAGAGACAAGTAGTTCAAGAGACCTTGTTTGATTGGAAGGAAGTAGCTATCCTTAATTAGATAGCCATGTCACTGCTCTATGGTCCACGTGAAAATTACAAAAATCACTGTGGTATTTATTAAATGCTTGCTGGTGTACTGGGGGTAAGAACTAGGGGGAGATATAAAATAAGCAAGGGGAAGCGGAGTGGCGAGGCAGCACAGCGCTGGTATACAAGCCGGAGGACCCAGGTTCGAGTTTGTTAGCCAGCTATGTGACCGTGGGCGAGTCACTCAACTTCTCTGTACCTCAGTTTCCCCCCTCAGAGCCAGAACCTGGACAGTTTCCAGTACTCTGCCAGTCTCGACTATTGGAGGGAGAGTCAAGCAGCTTGGGGCAGTGCTAGTGAGAGGAAGACAGTCTACTAACCAGTTAAACTCCCTGTGCTGGGCAGCAGCGGCATGGGAGGGAGTCAAGGGTTGGAGACTCAGGTCTAACTGCCACGGAAGCGGCAACCGATAAACCACTTTCCAAATTTTTACCAAGAAACTCTACGGATCCACTACCAGAATGATTGCAGATGGAGGCGGGGCGTTCCGGGAGAGATGTGTCTGTGGTGTCGCTATGGGTCAGACACGACTCGACATGCATAAGACAACAAAAAACCTCTGTTTCCCCATCTGTAAAATGGGGGTATTAACAGCTGCCTTGTCTTCCTGTCTCACAGAAACTGTCGTGAGGTTGAAATGAACAAATTACAGTGAGAGCGCTTTGGAAATAAAGCGCTATAGCCAAACCAAAGGTATTATTACTTTTTCAGTGCTTAGAACAGTGATTGGCACATAGTAAGCGGTTAGCAAGTGCCATCATCATCCCACTGAGCTCTCCGTTTGAGTATTAAGTGCTATTTAGAAACTTACAAAAATAAGGTTCATAGAAGATAAATAAGTTCAAGTCCACACGAGATAAATAATATGCAACTTTCTCTTTTTCATATTTCCCACTAGCAAATAAGGATTTGCTTGATCCGTTGCCTCAAACTACCAATTCACTTTTCCTCGATAAATTGGACATATTAAAGTAATTTCTCTTTTTAGTCATTCCAATATGAAAATAAACATTACGTTAATTTTCCAATAACCACCTGCTCGCTTTTAAAAAGTGTATATCACCTTTCTTCTTACAAATCTTTGCAGGATGGTTTATTGAAATCTTGAACTCATTCTTAAATGATAGTTAACTGTTAAAAACTGAAATGATTGAAAAAATGTGAAAGGTGAAATGCTCCTTATGTGACAAGATAGTTACATAGTAGGCAAAAAACAGAGTGCATTTCTTTGTTTTGCAGGATCTGTGAAAAGTTCACTATTCAAATAGACATGCCAGTAGGGTGGAAATCACAAATAGGTCTTTTTCCATACTTCAATTATTTCAATTAGTCACCAGACTTGTTAACACATCAAGTTATGGGTAAATCAAGTGTGCATTAATTAAATGCACTGAACCTATTTAAACAAAAAATAAAAAAGTTATCTTGTATTATAAGATAGTTTTCCATATTAAGCATTATTTTGGGGCACAGATACTGTTAGAGTTAAAAATCATACTACGTTATTTGTAGATCATTTGCAAAAACAAAGAAAGAGGCCGTTCCCAAATTGCAAGTGAACATTTTCAAGAACTGCTCACAGGGTAAAAAGAGTAAATAAAATTACCTTTATGATGATAGTTTCACATTATCCACTCAATATGCAAGTTCTCAACCCCTCTAACCTGAGCCAAAATTTTTCAAATACACTCTAGCACTTTGGGAGTATACCCATCGTAATGATAACAGTCGTAAACTTGTACCTACAAGGCGATGACTGGCAATTTTTGGCAACGATTGGCTTACTTTGAAAATATCCTAAGGAAGACAAGTTTTTAATATGGTTGCTGAACTACCTCTATCTGTCTCTCCATCCTTCGGAGAACCACTAACTGGATCATCCCACGGATGTTACCCTCCATGGACATGGATCGCCGAAGTGTCTCCATGGCTTCATGATTGGACTTTCCCAAAAGAGATTCGCTATTCACTGCGATCAGTTGGTCATTCGTTCTCAGTCGGCCATCCTGTGGGGAAAACAAGACTAAATAAACCACGTGCATGGTAATGATCTATTGCTACTGCAAGGTGAGGGTCGATACATTATAAAGAAGAGCGGCTAAGAAAACGGCTTGCAATTATTTTCTAATTTTATGAACTAGTTGACACATATCAGAAATTTATAAATTCTATTTAGAATGAAATGGAGGAAAGTTACAGAGATGTAGCAGAGGCTAGCCTCTGTCTGCCTATGAATTTAAATATTATTACCAATAACAATCATGATATTGGTATTTATCAAGTGCTCGATATGTGTCAAGTGCTATGCTGAGTGCTGGGCTAGATAAAATACAAGCAGATTGGATTAGATCAGACATGGAGCTCACAGTCTTAAAAGTAGGACAAACATTTATAACCTAAATATCTAAACATTTTGACATGCAAATCACTCCCATTTAATGCTGCCTGAAGTTTAACCAAGTTGCTCAGTTATTTCAATGTCTTTTTTAATATTTTAAGGTTTGATTTTCAGGCCTGTTTAAATGTCTATTTTAATGTCTATCTCCCCTACTAGTCATTCATTCATTCAAACGTATTTATTGACCACTTACTATGTGGAGAGCACTGTACTAAGCACTTGGAATGTACAATTCGGCAACAGAAGTGAGCAGGAATTCAAGCCTACCAACTCTATTGTATTGTATTCTCCCAAACTCTTTGTTTGGTGCTCTGACCATAAAAAGTGCTCAATAAATAACATTGATTGATTGATTGACTACTCAATCAATTGATTTCTCAATTGAGAAGGAGCATGGCATAGAATAGAGCACGGGCCTGGAAGTCAGAAGGTCATGGGTTCTAATCCCGGCTCTGCCACTTGTCCACTGTGTGATCTTGGGCAAGTCACTTTACTTCTCTGTGCCTCAGACCTCGTCTGTAAAATGGGGATTGAGATTGTGAGCCCCACATGGCACTGGGTCTGTGTCCAACCCAATTTGCTCGTATCTATCCCAGCGCTTAGTTTAGTACCTGGCACATAATAAGTGCTTAACAAATTCCATTATTATTAATACTCTAGGATCAAGCTTATGATATCACTCAAGATTACCTAACAGACTTCAAGATAGAGAAGCAGTATGGCCTAATGGAAAGTGTACATGACTGGATTCAGCAGATTCAGGTTCTAATGCTGGCTCAGTTGCAGCCTGCTGTTTGACCTAGGGAAGGTCACTTAATAATAATATAATACGATGATGATGATGATGATATTTCTTAATCACTTACTATGTGCAAAGCACTGTTCTAAGTGCTGGGAGGATACAAGGTGATCAGGTTGTCCCACATGGGACTCACAGTCTTCATTCCCATTTTACAGGTGAGGGAACTGAGGCACAGAGAAGTGAAGTGACTTGCCCAGGGTCACACAGCAGCAAGTGGCGGAGCTGGGATTAAAACCCATGACCTCTGACTCTCAAGCCCAGGCTCCTTCCACTGAGTCACACTGTTTCTCTGTATCTTCATCTCCAAAAGTGGGAAAAAAATACCTCCTCTCCCTCCTTCAAACTATAATAACAATGATAATAGTGTATTTCTTAAACGTTTACTACATGCTAAGCACTGTACTAAGCGCTAAAGTGAATACAAGCAAATCGGGTTGGACCCAGTCCCTGTCCCACATGCAGCTCACACTCTTAATCTCCAATTTACAGATGAGGTAACTGAGGCACAGAGAAGTAAAGTGATTTACCCAAGGTCACATAGCAGACAAGTGGCAGAGCTGGGATTAGAATGCAGGAACTTAATAGTAATAATAATGGTAATAATAATTATGGTGAAAATAATAATAATAATAGCAATTATTATTCTTATGGCATTTGTGGCGCGCTTACTATGTGCCAGCATTCTACTAAATGCTGGGTGGATACAAGCAAATCAGGTTGGACACAGTCCCTGTCCCATATTATAATGTTGGTATTTGTTAAGCGCTTACTATGTGCCGAGCACTGTTCTAAGCGCTGGGGTAGACACAGGGGAATCAAGTTGTCCCACGTGGGGCTCACATTCTTAATCCTCATTCTACAGATGAGGGAACTAAGGCACCGAGAAGTTAAGTGACTTGCCCAAAGTCACACAGCTTGAGGCTCACAATCTCAAACCCCATTTGACAGATGGGCTAACTGAGACACAGAGAAGTGAAGTGACCTGCCCAAGATCACACAGCAGACAAGTGGCAGAGCCAGGATTAGAGGCCGGGAATTTCTGACTTACAGGTCCCCTGCCCTATCTGCTAGGCCATGCTGCGTTTCGATGAGTACCATGTGGGACAGGCCTGTCTGATCTGATTATGTTGTACCTACCCTAGTGTTTAGCACAATGTTTGGCATGTTATAATCAATACCATCCTAAAAATAGATTTGGAATGAAAGAGGCCTTTGGGGAATTGTAAAAGATCTACCCGTGATGCCTGATGATTTTCTGGAGCAGCTCGATATTCACTCAGTCAGCGGTCTTTATAGAGCCCTACTGTGTTTAGACCCCTCTCAGGGTCACACCTGGAGAGTTTCCAGTCCTCTACCCGGCTCGGCTACGGGAAGGAGAGTCAAGCAGAGGCCTGTCCACTCCATTCCTAGCTTGGCCAGTGGCTAGCGAGTGGAAGGCAATCTGCCACAAGTCAAAACTCCCCAGTGCTGGGCAGCAACGGCAGGGGAGAGAGTCGAGGGCGGAGACTAAAGTTTACTGCACGGAAGGAGGCGATGGTAAACCACTTCCAGATTTTTACCAAGAAAACTCTATGGATCCACTACCAGAATGGTTGCAGATGGAGAGAGGAGTGTTCTGGGAGAGATTTGCCCATGGTGTCGCTATGGGTTAGAAGCGACTCGGCATAAGACAAGACTGTGTTTAGAGCACTGTACTACGTGCTTGGGAAAGTACAAAAGAGTTACAAGACACGATTCCTGCCCACAAGGAGCACAGAGTTAATGAATAGTTGAGTGTCCAGGCTAGACCTTTCTGAAAGCCACCTTTTAAGGTCAGAAACAAGGTATCTCATCATCTTTCTATCAAATTGTTCAGAGAGGCAATGTCTCATCAACCCCAAACTGTCATGTAATCGGCTCAGTAACCCTAAATGAACTATTCCCAGGCAGAGGCTAAAGGAAAAGAGCAAATTAATTCTGGGATAAAAGACCCTGGGTATCCCTGTTTAATTCAACTGAAATTTCAAATTAATGCACCTTCCAGGATGGAAAAACGAGGCAATTTAATATTTTCTTGTGCCCCGTTTAAAATGTGCTGTGAAGAGTATCTCGGGGGCCGCAAAAAAAAGAAGTTCCCTCATAATAATAGTGGTATTTCCTCAGTGTTTACTACGTGTCAAACACTGAAGTAAGCGCCGGGTAGATACAAGATAATAGGGTCGGACACAGTCCCTGTTCTACATGGGGGCTCGTGGTTTTTGTCATTAAATTCTCTCATTAAATGGGACTCGGGGAAGAAATGATCTTCTAAAGTCATGTGTTTATCGAGAGCAAGCAGATGTTCTGATTTTGGTGGCAGAGTCACCGGATGGTGACTGCCTCCTGCTGCCTAAATGAAGGCCAGTGGGACTCTTTAGCGTTCTGATTTCGGTTCGGGTGGCAGCAGATTTGGCAGGGAACAGTGATGTTGGTAATGCGGCAGCGGTAGGGAGCGGCGTTCACGGGCAGTAGCAGCGTGGGGCAGAGTTGTTGTCAGTGCGGCAGCCAGGGGTGCCATCGAAGGTAGAGAGCAGCGGCAGAGAGCGATGCTGTTGGCCGAGCGGTGCCGGCCGGGAGTGGGATTTTTGGCAGGCCGGCAGCAGCGGGGAGGAGTGTTGTCAGTAGGGAGCACCAGCGGGAAGCGATGTTGTTGGCAGAGCGGGAGCGGCAGGGAGGGAGGTTTTTGGCAGGGCAAAAGCAGCAGGGAATGGTGCCGTAGGTAGGGAAAGATGTCGTTGGCAGGGCAAAAGCAGCAGGGAGTCGTGTTGTTGGTAGGGGGTAATGGCCGGGAGCGGTGCTGTCGGCAGTGACGGCAGGGAGGGCTGTTGTTCGACGGGCAGTAGCAGCCGGGAAAAGTGTTGTTGGAAGGGAAGTAACAGCAGGGAGCGGCGTTGTTGGGGCAATAACAACATTGTTCGCAGGCTTGGTTGAAGCAGCATGGCGCCGTGGATAGGGCGCGGGCCTGGGAGTCCGGACGTCATGGGTTCTAGGCCCGGCTCTGCCATTTGTCTGCTGTGTGACCTTGGGCAAGTCATTTTACTTCTCAGTGCCTCAGTTACTTCATCTGGGACTATGTCCAACCTGATTTCCTTGCTTCCACCCCAGTGCTTAGTAAGGTGCCGGGCACATAGTAAGCGCTTAACAAATACCATAACTATTATTATTATCAACTCATATGAGTAGCAGAGTGGAAGTAGCACAGCCTAATGGATGGACCCGGGAGTCAAAAGAACTGGGGTTCTGATCCCGGCTCCGCCATCCGTCTGCTGTGTGACCTTGGGTAGGTCACTTCATTTCCCTGGGCCTCAGTTACCTCAACTGTAGAGTGGGGAATTAAGATTGTGAGCCCGGTGTCCAATCTAATTACTCGTATCCACACTCAGGGTTTAGATCAGTGCCTGGTACGTAGTAAGAGCTTAACAGGTACCACAGGTAGCCTAGCAGGCAAACACATTGACAGTGGCAAGGGATAACAGGTAAGGGCAAGTCCCCTCCCTGGTCTCTCTCTGGCTCCCTAAAGCAGATGTTAACATTTTTCTAGCCTTCTAAATGCAAAAACTGGTTACTCCCCAGCCACAATGGAAACTAGAATGGAAGGGGAAGTAAAGCGCATGGCAACAGTGGAGAGGGACAGAGGGAGAGGGAGGCTGTGGAGCCACTCAGGTTTCAGTCAGTAAGTCAGTCAATCACATTTATTGAGTGCTTATTGTGTCCAGAGCACTGTACTAAGTGCTTGGGAGAGCATAATATAACAATAAAACAGACAGACCCCCTGCCCTCAAGGAGTTTATAATAATAATGTTGGTATTTGTTAAGCGCTTGCTATGCGCTTCTAAGCGCTGGGGTAGATACAGGGTTAATCAGGCTGTCCCACGTGAGGCTCAGAATCTTCATCCCCATTTTCCAGATGAGGGAACTGAGGCACAGAGAAGTTAAGTGACCTGCCCACAGTCACACAGCTGACAAATGGCAGAGCCGGGATTCAAACCCATGATCTCTGACTCCCAAGCCCGGGCTCTTTTCCACTGAGCCACGCTGCTTCTTAGTTTATAATAATAATAATAATAACGTTGGTATTTGTTAAGCGCTTACTATGTGCAGAGCACTGTTCTAAGCGCTGGGGTAGACACAGGGGAATCAGGTTGTCCCACGTGGGGCTCACAGTCTTAATCCCCATTTTACAGATGAGGTAACTGAAGCACAGAGAAGTTAAGTGATTTGCCCACAGTCACACAGCTGACAAATGGCAGAGCTGGGATTTGAACTCATGACCTCTGACTCCAAAGCCTGTGCTCTTTCCACTGAGTCTCGTTATAATCTAGAGGGGGAGAGCAACATTAATATAAATAAATTACAGTTATGCATATAAGTGCTGTAGGGCTGTGAGGGGGAAAAATAAAGGGAGCAAGTCAGGGTGACCAGAAGGGAGTGGAAGAAATGGAAAAGAGGGCGTCGTGAGGGCTTTCACTTATGTAACTCTTGCCCTTCTGACTGCTGTCTGCAGATGGTGTCTCCTCCCCTTCTGCATATTTCCCCTCCTTGTTCTTGGCAGGGTATGGGAGGAAGTAGTATAGGGTCCCGACTGCTTTGTCTTAGAAGAGTGCCTGGCACATACTAAGCGCTTAACAAATACCACTATTGTTATTAGCAACAGAGGTCAGGCGGCAACATGGGTGGCAGATAGCAGGCGGGGGTCCAGAGAAGTCCTCCTCAGCCCGATGATATCAGCCAGGCAGGGCCACTGGGGCTGTAGCTGAAAACATGGCCCTGGAAACTAGCTAATTCACGGTGAGCATTTGTGAGTGTCTGTGCGGGGAATGTCCGTGACTGTGTGAATCTGCTGTCCTGATTGAGTATCTCTCTATCTCCTTTTCTGTGCCTTTCCCCATGTGGGTCTCTCTCCATCTGCCCCTACACCCTGTCTTCCCTCCTGTCCTTTTGGCCTCATTCCCTGGAAATGCAATCCCTTGTCCCACTTTGGGCTCCTGAAAACGTAGCCACTTTTTGCTGATCATAAAACAATTTATTCTACTATAGCTATTGAGGACGTATTTTAAATTTTAAATCACATGCTATGATTTCAACTGACAGTTAACAGGGCAGTCTGTGCTTAGCTAACTTTCTCGGAGGGAAGAATGAAAAGGAGGTCAGGTCACCGGGGCAGATGGCATGATTTCAAGGCATTCAAATTCATGGCCAGGACCACCAGAGAGTCATAGGTACAGTGATATTCTCTGCTTCCAGCTCTGGTTGGCCTCTTGCTTTTTTTTTTTAATATGGTATCTGTTAAGCGCTAACTATGTGTCAGGCACTGTTCTACGGGCTGGGACAGATACAAGCTAATCAGGTTGGATACAGTCCCTCTCCCACATGGGACTCACAGTCTTAATCCCCATTTTACAGTTGAGGTAACTGAGGTACAGAGAAATTAAATAAATGGTGGTATTTGTTAAGCGCTTACTATGTGCAAAGCACTTTTCTAAGCGCTGGGGGATACAAGGTGATCAGGTTGTCCCACGTGGGGCTCACAATTTTAATCCCCATTTTACAGATGAGGTAACTGAGGCACAGAGAAGTTAAGTGACTTGCCCAAAGTCACACAGCTGGCAAGCGGCAGAGCCGGGATTCAAACCCATGAACTCTGACTCCCAAGCCCGGGCTCTTTCCACTGTACTACGCTGCTTCTCTAATGACTTGCTCAAGGTCACACAGCAGACAAATGACAGATCTGGCATTGGAACTCAGGCTCTTCTGACTACCGGGCCCATGCTCTATCCACTAGGCCATGCTGCTATTATTGCGTTTTTTCTTTACCATGCAAATTATGGGTTTTTCATGTGTCTTAGGGCCAATACTCTACAGTTCCTTCTGAAGCATTCCATTTACAGTAAATACCTAGGAGTAACCTGTATATTCAGAGGGGATAGTCTTTGAAATGATAGTGGAGGGCAGGCGTGGCATTGGGGTGCCGGAATTCTTACAGAAAAGAATCTCATTCGAGCCAGAACAATATAAGTGGGCAGTGCAGCAGTCAGGGAGTAGAGAATGGAGGGAAGCTGGAAGAGGAAACAATTTAGTTTCTGTTTAAAATGAACTTGATGAAATCAAGAGCCCATTATGTAGTCTTCAGAAGGCACTCATCAAAATTGTTTATATAGCCTTTGCTTTAGAGTGATTTGAAAGTATATAAATATAATCTATATATTTAAAAAGCTGTTTCCAGTGGTTTTTATGTTACTATCATTTTCAAAACCTGCCGTCTAGCTCACTAATTGATTTTGCACAAGGAAGTTCATTGAATACCTGACAGTGGTAACCAGAAATCTTGGCGTTGGGGGTACTTTTTCATTAGAATCTGGTGTCGTCACAGCTTTCAGAGCAATAGAACATAGATGTCAACAGAAGATATGATGGTGAAGGCACCAGTGTGCCCTGGAGTAACTACAACAGGTAGTAACAAGAGGAAAGAAAGGAGTGGGATGGGATTCAGAGCGAAATGTTGAAGAATTACGATCAGAGAATGGAGCCTAGAAGCTGAAAAAAGGAAGGGTTAAAAAAAAAAAATGTGGTGGGGGAGCGGAAGAGAAGCCACAAAGCCTCAGGTGAGAGTTCAGGATAGTATGGCCTCTTCTTGATGCCAAGAAAATATCTGTCAAATTCATTCAATAGTATTTATTGAGCGCTTACTATGTGCAGAGCACTGTACTAAGCGCTTGGAATGTACATATCGGCAACGGATAGAGACAGTCCCTGCCCACTGACGGGCTTAAATGAAGAGGACCTATGTTTGTATTGTTTCACAAATTTACTACATGATTTACCCATCTCTGCCCAGAATTAATAAGACGTTTTATTACTGCAGGCCACTCACTGAGAAACAGAGCAGATAATTTGCATTCCCAATAACTTACCAACAAAAATGAATGGAATTGTGTTTTGTTTTTTTAAGTGGCAGTTCAAAGGAGGAATGATTTGTGAGACTTTACAAAGACTCCCCAAGCATTTCCGTGTTTTACACTGTCTCATATCCTCTCTCATGGTTCCATTGTTAACATATCTCCTGTGGACTTGCTTTTAGCTCTTCTGATTAATTTCTAATATCTTCTTTTTATACTCCCCTAACCCAGGCCAGGTATGATGAGCACTTAAGACTCACCTACACATTTAAGTGCTTCCAACCTCTTAGAGAATTTCAGCTTTAACTTATGAACATATTTCTGTTTCCTTCATCCTCCTACTTATAATGTAGTTTAGTGTCTGCCTTCCCCTTCATGAGAGCAGGGAGCATGTCCACAAATTCTATTCCAGTGCTCTGCACACAATAGGCACTCATTAAAAACTATTGATTTATTGATTACTGAAAGTACTTTTGAAAATCTTAGGAAAATACAATATGTATATTCAAGCTGTGTAGAGGTCAATCAATAGTAGTAATTAAGCACCTACTGTGCTCAGAGCACTGTGCTAAACACTCGGGGGAGTACAGAGATACAGGAGATCTGATCCCTGCTCATAGAAATTTTAACAATCTACAGACTACGTGCATTGATGATTGCACATACACAGCAGATAAGAAGTCAATTATACTTTTTGAGTGCTTACTATGTGTCGAGCACTTTACTAAGCACTTGGGAGTGTACAGTGTAACAATATAACAGACACATTCCCTGCCCACAACGAATTTACAGTCTAGAGGGGTGGTTGCCTTACTACCCTTTCCCCCCTTCATTGACAAATTTCTCTCTTACCTAAGCAGTTAATGAATATTTTAAAGCCCATGAAACTTTCCAGATTGTGCAGTTGAATGTGGCATTTATATGTGGTATTGACATGTTACCTGGAGATTTAGAGCTCAGAATAGTCTGCACACAGTGATTGCCCAATAACTTCTGCTTATGGATCAATACATTACATTTTATTTTCTTCTACTGCTACCAGTTATTATATGATATATAGTATATAAATATACCACATACATTTATCATCAGTCTTATTTATTGAACATCAAGAACCGTGATGCCACTTCCAACTGCTAGAACATTTCTACTAACACCAACTACATGCCACCCTTTACATCAGTTGGCAAGACAGGATCACAAACAATGAGCTCCCGGAGTGTGCCGGTCCATCAGCATCGAAGTGATGCTTGTCGCCTCATGCTTTTGCTGGGTGGGAAATGCAGGGGGACAAGATGACAGCAGGATACCCAACGAGCTGCTCTATGATGAGCTGAAATGGACAACTATAAACAAAGTAGACAGAAGAAATTATTTGAAGATATGAGGAAGCAAGGGCTCAAACAGTACAGCACAGCAGTAGACAGAGGTGAGACAGCAGCCAAAGATAGATATCTTTGAAATCCAGTGTACAGTGATCAGAAGCTGGGCGGGTTACCTCTTCAGAATAGGGGAAAATAACGATATTAAAAGAGAACATGAAGGATACATTATAAGAGAGCTGGGTTTGTTGTGTGTGTGCATGTGTGAGTCTGTGTGTGTCTGAGGGTCCGTGTGTGAGCGGGCACAAAGCATTGCATTAGGTGGTTAGGGAATTTCTAGAAGAAATTAAATACAGATCCCCTTCCTTGGAGGATTGTACAGCCTGTTGGGAAAGAAAAGCTGACATACTCTCAATGCACACTAGTTGAGAGCATGTAAGCATAGCTAAAAATAACAAGTAAACATGGATAAAACAAAATATGAGACGGTAGAAAAGGTCTGAGCTGGTTGCAGGGGAAATCTGAAAAGGATGGTGGAATGAATAGTCAGGGATCAGCTACAGAAGAGGAATTTTATGGAAGGGCTTTGAAAGAGGGATGGGGCATGTGTTGATGAAGCCGGAAGGGGAAGAAGGGAGAGGAGTTCCAGGTGGGTAGAATGGCATGAGAATGGAAAGAATGGTTGGAGGTGGGAGAAGAAGGGAACAGAAGCCGATTCATTTGGGAGAAGGCGGCAGGGTTCCACAACTGACTGGTGAATTTTGCACCATGACACATAAAACAGGCAAAATCCTTCAAGATAATCTGATAAACGAGGGTTTATATGGGTTCTCAGTCGATTGTCTTCGTAGTTGAAAGTACGAATTCACCTATCTCGTGACCAGGGGGCTGTGCCGGGGAAAAGGGAGGCAGGCAGGATGTTCTGTGACCTTGCCCCACCCCGCATCTGCTCTTCCTGTAAGGAAATTGCAGGGCTGGCTCTCACTCCTCCTGGAGGAGGATCCCGGGCTGCCTCTGCCCTGTACACCCTATTCCCGGTGCAAGGATCAGCTCTGGTGGAGGACCCTGGGCGGCCACTCTTCGCTGTGGGGATCAGCTCCAGAGTAGGCCCCTGGGTGGCCTCTGACCTTCGCCTCGCCATGGGGTTCAGCCCTGGAGGAGGACCCTGGGCGACCTCCGCCTCCTCCCCCAACGTTAGGGATCAGCTCTGGAGGAAGCGACCCAGGCCAACTAGTAGACCTCTCTCTGTGTTGGGTGTGCAGATCGGGGAGCGACCCTGCAGTCAATTGAAGGTAGCAGGGGAGGAAGAAGTTTGTGCAGGGAAGAAAACTTAAGGATATATAAATTATGCTCTTCTCCCATTTTCAATTATTTAGGGATTAATTACACTCGACGTGGGCAGAGAATGTGGCCGTTTATTGTTGCACTGTACTTTCCCAAGTGCTTAGTCCAGTGGTCTGCACAGTAAGCACTCAGTAAATACTACTGAATGAATGATTAAAGGAAGCAGCTCTTCTTTCGATTACGTCTTTCATACCTCTCCCAGAGCTGCCTCTCTGTCCCACTGCAGGATCCCGGCTTCCAAGCACCTGACTACAAGACTTTTTCCCAGGCTTTTCCTCTGGAGCTGACTCACGACAGAATCTGGTTATTTATATTAATGTCTGCTTCCCCCTCTAGACCGTGAGCTAGTTGTGGGCAGGGAATATGTCTATTTATTGTTACACTGAACTCTCCCAAGCGTTTGGTAAAGTGGTCTGCGCACAATAAGTGCTCAGTAAATATGGTTGAATGAATGAACCTCCTGCTATGGAATTGAGAGAAAGTGTCTCTGACGTGCACTTTGCAGACCAGGGGACAGACGCCAGGCCGGTGTCAAACTGTCAGATTACTGGTAGATGTCAGTCCTAGGGCATGCGGCTCCACGCTCGGTCAGAATTCAACCCCTCCTGCTAAGGATCGGTACATCCGATAGACTGCCCAGATGCATTCGTCAACTAAACAAATGGCTCTTATGAGAATCACACCCGTATCGCGTAACTGCAGCCCACAGGAACTGGGTGAACCAGGAGTGAAGGGCAGATACATATGAGGAATCCAGCAGATGAGAAGCAGCGTGGCCTAGTCGACAGAGTATAGGCCCGGGAGTCAGAAGGACCCGGGTTCTAATTCCAGTTCTGCCACTTGTCTGCTACGTGATCTTGGGCAAATCACTTCAGTTCTCTGTGCCTCAGTTTCATCATCTCATTCATTCACTGGAGGGCAGGCAATGTGTCTGTTTGTTGTTGTATTTTACCCTCCCAAATGCTTAGTACAGTGCTTTGCACACAGTAAGTGCTCAATAAATACAACTGAAGGAATGAACTTCTCTGCGCTTCATTCCCTCATTTAAAAAATGGGGGACTAAGACTGTGAGTCCCATGTGGGACAGGGACCACCTCCAATCTGATAAACTTATATCTACTCCAGTGCTTAGAACAGTGGTTGGCATATAGTAAGCACTTAACAAATACCATTAAAAAAAATGATGAAGATCCAGGAGTTTTGTCAAATCCAAAATGTTGGTAATTAGCCAAACTCACCTTTATATATCTGGTAGGGTACAGTCTACCTGCCATTGCAGCACTGGAGGACAACCTCTCCTACTGCCTCCCGCCCGGGTTCTAGGATTGAGCGAGGCTGTTGCTCAGCTTGAACAAAGAATAACTCTTGTGGAGTTGGCCTGCACGGCTGACAACTATACGGCTTCCCTCCTTCCCCTTAAATAGTGGCATAAGGAAGCAGGCGGACACAGGTGGTCTCTGGCCCCAATTCCGGCACCCCCTGGCCAAGAATTCCGCACTAGATTTTGGCCAAGTCTATGTTCGGATTCAGGGCCGTTATGTCGAATGCTGAGCCTGGGAGGGTGCGAGGATGACATTTTACACAACTTGGCAAGGATAAGGAAGAACACTTGATGAGGGTGCTCTCCTGTGGTTTTCTCACAGTCCAATTAGTCCAGAGACAAGGGGGAAGAGGAGCAGTGCAAACAATCATTATTGTTCTATCAGTTATCTTTATACTTCACAGTTTACTTGAAAGGACTTTTCTCCCTTTCCCTACATTAGGGCCAAATGTCAAAAGTAAAATATATTTGTATTTATTTGTAATAAAAAACATAAAAAAGGAAAACATTTGCAATAAAAAAGCTCATTGACACTGAATTCAACTATCATCACTGATGAAAGAAAATCTATGCCATTTTAAGCTGTTTGAAAATCATCTGGATTGCACGGAATAATATCGATCCATTTATTGATCGTATATATTGAACCCTTACTGTGTGCTCCTCCTCCTCCTCCTGGAGGCCTTCCCAGACTGAACCCCTTTTCTTCTGCTCCTTTTCCCCTCCTCATTGCCCCGACACGCTCCCTCTGCTCTACCTCCCTCCCCGCCCCACAACACTTGTGTATATATGTACATATTTATTATTCTATTTATTTTAATAATGATGTGTATATATCTATAACTCTATTTATATTGATGCTATTAATGCCTGTTTACTTGTTTTGTTTTGTTGTCTGTCTCCCCTGTTCTAGACTGTGAACTCATTGTTGGGTAGGGATTGCCTCTTTTTGTTGCTGAATTGTACTTTCCAAGCGCACACAGTAAGTGCTCAATAAATATGTTTGAATGAGTGAATGAAAAGTGTTGAACATTGTACTAAGCGCTTGGGAGAGTACAATACAACAGAGTTGGTAGACGTGTTCCCGGCCCATGACCAACTAGGAGCCGAGAGAAGCAGCGTGACTTAGTGGAAAGAGCACGGGCTTGGAAGACAGAGGACGTGGGTTCTAATCCTGGCTTTGCCACTTATCTGCTGTGTGACTTTGGGTAAGTCACTTAACTTCTCTGTGCCTCAGTTACCTCATCTGTAAAATGGGGATTAAAAAAATGTGAGCCCCACATGGGACAGTATGATTACCCTGTATAAATAATAATAATGTTGGTATTTGTTAAGCGCTTACCATATGCCAAGCACTGTTTGAAGTGCTGGGGGATACAAGGCGATTAAGTTGTCCCACATGGGGCTCCCAGTCTCATCCCCATTTTACCGATGAGGTAACTGAGGCCCAGAGAAGTGAAGTGACTTGCCCAAAGTCACACAGCTGACAAGTGGTGGAGCCGGGATTAGAACCAATGGCCACAGACACCCAAGCCCGTGCTCTTTCTAATGAGTCACGCTGTATCTACCCCAGCGCTTAGAACAGTGCTTGGCACATAGTAAGTGCTTAACAAATACCATTACTATTATTATTATTATTGACAACAGTCGAGAGTGGGAGCATTCCAGGCCAGAGGCAGGACATGAGTGAGAGGTCAGCAGTGAGATAGACAAGTTTGAGGTTCAGTGGGTAGGTTGACAGCAGAGGAACTAAGTGTCTGGGCTGGGTTATAGTAGGAAAGAGAAGTCAAATTTTTGGAAAGGAAATTTGCAAAAACAGTGTGGCACAACAGATTTGCTAATAACTTTTCCCATGCTCTAGCTAATAGTTTCTTTTTTTAATAAAAGGGTAACATTCTTATTTGGGGCCATTGTGAAATTTTCCTAGCTTGGTGACTAAATTCTGTTTTTGAGCCCTTCACAAAGTCCCTCCTGTCTTATGATTTTGGATTACAGGTCTGGATCTGGCTTTGGGACCTCTCTGAGAAACGGAAGAGTGGCCTCAGAGTACAGAATGTGGAAAATAAGACTTTAAAAAGACTGAGAAATTGCACCTGATGATCCCAGATACAAGTGGAAGAAAGAGAAAAAGAGGAAGAAAGCGACACAGAAGGAGAGAAAAAAAAGATATACAGAGATGAAGACAGACAAAAAGTCAGATAGACAGAGACTTCAGTGGCTACTAACATCCACTAATTTTCCAGCTAATTGGAGCCATATAGCGAAGGTGTAGTGGCTAAGCCACAATAGAAAGAACGACTGACCTCTTTAAAGAGCTGTTAAAAATTCATCAATCAACAGTATTTATTGGGTGCTGACTCTGTACTGAGCACTTGGGAGAGTATAGTAAAATTAGTAGACACCATCCCTAACCTCAAGGATCTTGGAAAGCTGGTGTGGAGACAGACACTAAAGTAAATTACAAGTAGGGTGAAGCAATAGGAACGTACGGAACTGCTGTGGAGGAGTGTGAGTACCTTAGTACGTAGATGATACGGAAGTGCAGTTGTTGGGAAAAGAGAGTGGGGAGATGAGAGATTAATCAGAGAAAGCTTCCTGGAGGAGGTGTGATTTCAGAAGAGCCTTGAAGATGAGAAGAGCAGTGGATTTGGAGGTGAAGAAGTTCCAGGTTGAAGGAAGAGCATGAGCAAGAGGTGGTGCAATTTCAGAAGAACCTTGAGGATGAGTAGAGCAGCGGTCTATGGATTTGAAGGTGAAGAAGCTCCAAGTAGAAGGCAGACCATGAGCAAGAGGTGGCCTGTGAGAGAGACGAGAACAGGGAACAACAAATAGGTTGGCCTGAGAGGAACTAAATTAGCAGACTGGAGTAATATGGGAGAGGAGCAAGGAGGAATAGCAGGGAGAGAGCTGACAGAGTGCCTTAAAGTCATTGGAGATTTCTGAGGAGTGGGGCGACGTGTGCTGAACGATGTTTTAAAAACGATGTTTGTTTTTTCTAGGTTTTATTTAAAAAGGACAGGTCTGCCAGATGGTACATATAGCAATCTGGAAACTGCTTCTGTTAGACCATTTTCATCCTATTAAAATGCCCTGTAGAAACATGGGCCAGTGATTTTTTGGAACCAGGATTTTCCCTTGCTGCATTTCTACCAGGATACACTACTGTCCATCGATTCTTATGCCTAGCACCCCAAAATACTTAGTAAGAGCTACATTTTTAAATGAGCTGGACCAGATGATTTCCGAAGGTCCCGTTCAACTCCATTCATTCATTCAGTCGTATTTATTAAGCGCTTACTGTGTGCAGAGCACTGTACTAAGAACTTGGGAAAGTACAATACAACAATAAACAGTGACATTCTCTGCCCACAACGAGCTCAAAGTCTAGAGGACGGGAGACAGACATCATTACCGATAAATTAAATTACAGATATATACATAGGTGCTTTGGGGCTGGGAGTGGGGGGAAGGGCAAAGAGAGGAATTCAGGGTGACGCAGAAGGGTGTGGGAGATGAAGACAAGAGGGGCTTAGTCTGGGAAGACCTCTTGAATAATGTTGGTATTTATTAAGCGCTTACTATGTGCCGAGCACTGTTCTAAGCACTGGGTGAGATACAGGGTAATCAGGTTGTCCCACGTGAGGCTCACAGTTAATCCCCATTTTAAAGATGAGGGAACTGAGGAACAGAGAAGTGAAGTGACTCGCCCACAGTCACACAGCTGACAAGTGGCAGAGCCGGGAGTCGAACTCATGAGCTCTGACTCCGAAGCCCAGGCTCTTTTCCACTGAGCCACATGTGCCTTCAATAAGGCTTTGAAGAGGGGTGGGGGGTAACTGTCGGAGTTGAGGAGGGAGGGCGTTCCAGCACAGAGGCAGGACGTGAGCCAGGGGTCAGCAGCGAGACAGGCGAGTTCGACGCACAGTGAGAAGGGTAAAACGGTATCTATTAAACTTGCTATTGGCTATTTATTATTCCTGAAAAACAGTTGGTCCCTTTCTTTCATTTCCATTCCTCTAAATTACATGTGATGATTACCTCCATTTTCTATACACTTTTCAAATTTGGGTCAATTTTTAAGCAGAAAAATCAGTGTATGACAAAAATTATAGAGGATTTCTAGTCTTTCTTTAGAACTTCTATCCAAACACATTCTAGAAAATTCTAACCAAATTTGGTTTGTGTTCACTACTTTCTGGAAACTGAATTTCGTACATATATTAGCCTTTGTCTTAAACATATGAGCTTGAGGGGGGGAAAGGAGTTCACTAAACTCCAGTTCATACCAAATACATTTGGACAGTATAAAACTCCAATTTCCATAAATAAATATTCAATTCACAGGATTGCATCTAAGGCAATGGAGAAAAAAATCCATGCTTTCTAGCATTCAGAATGGGTGAGAAATGATCCAGTGATTTCTCTCTGATCATCAACCTCTGCATTCAGGCTTTTCTGAAGAAAAACTGTGATTGTGTGGGCTTTTGGGGAAGGAAGCTGTTTTTCAAACTGCTTTGTCTAACTCTGCGACACAGAACAGATTGGGTTTAAATTCCAACCACAGAAGTGAGATATTGCAAAATCATCCTTTTACTCCAAGGGTTATGAACTTCACAATTTCATTCTGGTCACAGTTTCACAAAAGACCCTCAGTTCACAGAAAAGCAATGCATACGCTGAAATCCCTCCTATTTTTCAGTTGTGGAAACAATTCTAACACACTACAGGCAAAAATTCCCAGGATGTCTGTCTACCACTCAACATAAACAACAAATGTACAAGACAGAACTTTTAGCACCACTGTTACAAACAGAAGTAGAAACCAAATGACTATTGAAAAATGTTTTTGCTAGTAAGCATTTACTGACACTACTTTTGGAGACAAACCTGAAAAGAATTCTTTGAAAGTTAGCTAAAGGTGGGAAATGAGTTCCACGTTCCATGGGGCTAAGGCAGAAATAAAACATTTTCTTCTACCACAAGGAGACCCAGGAGTGGAAGAGAATTTGCTTCATTTCCTGGGATGGTAGATACTGGTTCAAATAGATGAGGGAAATGTATATTGTTTGGGGATAGCCCCGAAAGTTGCCATCTAGCTCATCAGGCAGCCATTCCTTGAAAGGCATAATGCTGTTTTTCTAATGGAGAGTGAGATGTGGGTGAAGCAAATATATTTCTCCGAAAGGTAGATGAAAGAGAAGTCTCATAGATAAGAATGCAAAAAAGGCTTTCAATAAAAGCAGCTGTTTACAGGGAGTCAGGCCCACTGGGGAAATTGGTGTAGAACCTCCGCAGGAAGATTTGGGTCTTATATTTTCGGAGTGGTTTCTCCTCGCTCAACTGCAAAACCCACTTTCCCCAAAGGGCAAAGTACCTCAGGGACCAATTAAGGACGTAAGGGGCCCTGAGGAATAGTGGGCACCTACGGAGAGGTTATTTGGTGATTTCCAATCAAACTTGGGACTGATGTTCCCACTCCCCTTTGCCCAAGGGGAGGCTGTCATCAGCTTCATTGGATCTCCTCGACAACTACAAAATGTGTTTTCAGACTGCTGTACCATATAATCCTGACAGTAGAAAAGGTGGTAATGTTCTAAGAAGCAATAAAATATCTCTGAGGGAAAGGAAGAGGAGCCACACAATTGTTCTAGCCCTGAGCCTCTTAGGTAGACAGATGCCTAGGTACCGATCCCATACAAAAATGCAAGAGTACTAATTGGTGTCATGCACCATTTAACATCAGCTATAAGTACATTCTCTTGTAGTTTTTAATGGTGTGAGTGATCTGACTTAGTAGGTCACCACCAGTAAAGAAACTTACATGAATAGCACCTGAAGTCCTTCTGTAGGAAACAGCATTGTTAAGATTTGGTGAGGCAAAAAAGAAACACACACACACACACACACACACAGATCTCCTTGCAATAAAACCACAGGACACCAAAAGGTCAAAGTTCTGCTTTGAATTTTGAGAAAGGCATCTCTTTCATTTTACCTGAAATAAACATTGGAAGCAGAAGTCATCCGCATTAACAATTAGAAAGGACTGATATCCAGTAACAGGTTAAAAACAAACAAACAAAATAGCTAGGAGTTTTCATGCCAAGAATAACATGACTTGCCCACACTATCGTTAGAAGTTTTTATACGATAGAACTTTCCCAAATGATAGGTAAAATTTTCCTTTCACCATTATGGACTGCTCCAAATTAAAAAACAGATTTACATGACAAGTGCTATCATCTGTCAGCTCTGGTGTATTGTTTTTCCAAGCACAACCCCATAATGTGTTTTGGAGATGGTTTTTGCTTATTTGTTTTGAATTTCATCTTTGCCACCCTAGGAATGCAGAGGAATGAGGAGTGTGAAAACTACTCTGGAAAGGATGCCAAATATGTTATCTTGTCTTGTATGTCGTGTTTTTTTTTTTTAAAGCTGGGGTCTATAAGTAAAAGCACGACCCTTCCTCCTCCTATTTATAAATTATTTTTTGACCGTCTCCCCTATTAGACTGTAAACTCCTTGTGGGCAAGGAACACACCTTCCACCCTTCTGTACTCTTCCAAGCATTTGGTCTAGTGCTTTTTGGACATGGAAACTGTTCAATAAGCAGTATTGATCGACTAATTAAGAGAAACAGCGTGGCTTAGTGGAAAGAGCATGGGCTTGGGAGTCCGAAGACGTGGGTTCTAATCCCGGCTCCGCCACTTGTTGCTGTGTGACCTTGGGCAAGCCACTTAACTTCTCTGTGCCTCAGTTCCCTCATCTAAAATGGGGATTAAGACCATGAGCCCCACGTAGGACAACCTGACTACCTGGTATCTACCAGCGCTTAGAACAGTGCTTGGCACAGAGTAAGCGCTTAACAAATACCATCATTAACTGACTCAAACAAAATGACTGTAGCTCAGAACAGTCAAGTGGACTGCTTTGGCAACCAGCAGAAGGGAGGAGGTGGTGGCCTAATTCTCCTAGGTGCATTCCAAATCTGTAGCCGACAATCGCCAGTCTGACTCTGATTCTCCTGATCCTCATTCCCATACCGCTCCCCCGTACCTTAAAAGCAGCACCTCCGTGGATGATGGATTTGATGAAGATTCCCAAGTCGGCCCCTGTCTCTCGGGATTTGTTCCCTTTCAAGCTCACGCCGAGCCCAGCGGAACCTGAGTCATTCAGAGGGACCTCAAAGGTCAGCTGTTCGGTTGCCTCCAGAGAAAGAGCCCAGCAGTCAGGCTCTCCTTTCTGTCAGAAAGAATGCAGATAAACACAGTGAATGATGGAAAGGAGATTAAATGCTTCCTACTCTTGGAGGGCCAAACGCAATCCAATTGGCAAAGACAGGATCATTGGTCTAATATGGTTTTGCACAATTGCTCCCAGAGGGCAGGGAATGTCTTTTCTGCATTCTGAAAAGTGCCCATCAAAATGCTCTGTATTATAGGTCTGCGGAACAGGTCGTTTGGTCCGTGCAAACAACACTTAATGGGCAAACCCAGTCCTAAGATTTAACTGGAAATGTTCCAGTATAGTTTGAGAACGAACGCAAATGGAAAATGAACCCTAAGAGTTGCATTTGTCAACATCAGGAAAATGTTTTATTTTACTTGACCTTTGCTCTTCAATTTAAAGTCGCAGTGGGTGCTCCCAGAAAGAGATGAGACAGGAGGCTCTTACCCCCCATCCTGGAATTCTCCCTTCCACCCCGGGAGAACACCGGGGAGGGAAAACTGTGCAGTATCAATCAGCAAAAGAGCTTAGCTGTGCATGAACTTCATAAACACAGAGACGGCTCTGCCTCTGGGAGGCAGACGGAGAATTCCGCTCAGAGGATCTGGGTTCTCTCTGGCCAAACTGCCAAGAGGATAGCTTGGTGTAGGGGACTCCGGGATTTCAGGACCTTCAAAAGAGACTCCCTAAAGTCATACTATTAATGGGGAAGGGAGGGACATCTGGTTCCCGAACAAGACCAGAGAACTTATTTTTACTAAAATTGACTCTGAATTGTTTATTCATCTGATTCGGGATGGGTAATATAGCTACATTAATGTTCATATATGCAGTCAGAGGCTGCACAGTAAGGGGGCTGACCTACGGCCCTGGAGCTAAATGGATATGCCCTGGTGATTCTGTCTGGTGACAGGATAACATCTCCCTCTTCCCCACCTTCTGGGCTCTCCTCTTCCCTTCTAAAATGCACTTTTGAAAAATTTCCCTCCCCACAACCCTGGCTTTGAAAATTGTTTCTCTATTTCTCTCTATTTCTCTGGGGCTCCCGTCTACCTCCTCCTCCCAATACTGATCCACCCTTCTCCTTCATTCCTTCCCCACCTTTACCCTCTCCAACAACATCCTCATCATGCTCATGCCTCTTAAGCTGATGCCCATCAATCAATCAATCAATGGTATTTCCTGAGCACTTAATGGGTGCAGAGCACTGTACTAAGCACTTAGGAAAGGAGGTTGGCAATGTAAAATCAAAACTGATGCGCTACACAGCCGAAACAGATGTGAATTTAGAAGCACGAGTTCCATTAGTTTCAACTTAAAACATCTTGTGTCTAGTATTGCCCATTATTTCAATCCGTTCTATAATTTAATCAGACGTGTTGTAGACAATGATTCCATAACAAGGGTTCCCTGAAGGATTATTGCCAATATCAACTACAGCCCTCTTATCTGGTGAAGTCCCCTAAAATAAGCAGATAAGATGCCATGGTATAGTGGAAAGACCATGGGCCTGGGAGTCAGAACAACTAAGTGCTAATCCCGGCTCGGTTTTGGACCTGCTGTGTGACCTTGGACAAGCCACTTCACTTCTCTGTGCCTCAGTTCCCTTATCTGCAAAATGGGATTTCAATACCTGTTCTCCCTCCTACTTAGCCATTGAGCCCCACGTGGGACCTCATTATTTTCTATCTATGCCAGCGCTTAGTACAGTGCTTGGTACATAGTAATTGCTTAAAAATGTGTTATTATTATTATTACTATTATCACAGTGCCTCATCCATTTTATAAGTGGTTTAAATCATGTTAGTCGCTGACAAGGGGGTGGAGCTGAGGAAAAGAAGCAGCGAGGCCGAATAGAAAGATCCTGGGAGTCAGAAGGAACTGGGTTAATTAGAAAATCCTGACTCCTCCATTTGTCTGCTGGGTGACCTCGGGCAAGTCACTTCACTTCCCTGTACCTCAGTTAACTCATCTGTAAAATGGTGATTAAGACTGTGAGCCCCATGTTGGACATGGACTGTGTCCAACATGATTGTCTTGTCTCTATTCCAGTGCTTAGTACAGTGACTGGCACATAGAAAGAGCTTGGGCTTGGGAATCAGAGGTCATGAGTTCGAATCCCAGCTCTGCCACTTGTCAGCTGTGTGACAGTGGGCAAGTCACTTCACTTCTCTGTGCCTCAGTTTCCTCCTCTGTAAAATGGGGATGAAGATTGTGAGCCTCACATAGGACAACCTGATTACCCTGTATCTACCCCAGCGCTTAGAACAGTGCTCTGCATATAGTAAGTGTTTAACAAATACCAACCTAAGTGCTTAACAAATACCATTAAAAAAAACGGGGGGAGGAGGGACATGTGGTGAGGCCTACTCCCATCTCTCCCATAACAGCCTCTCTATCCCCATACATCCACTCAACCCAACCCCTTCTGAAGCACCCCCCACCTCCTCTCTGCTCCTATGAGGGTGCTTGGTGACCCCACCTCTTAGAGCCCCCCTCCTTGCCCCCAACAACCATAAGAGCCCCCTTTCCATCTCCTCTTTGCCCTTCCTTTGTGACTAGCAGGAAGAGATAAGTGTGGTAGGGCAAAAGGGATGGGTACAGGAAGAATACTTCTTTTTATGTTTCAGAAACTTTCCCTGCCTTCTTCTAAATCTCTGTGATCCACTATGACTTCACTGCATCAGAAGAATGGCAGATCTTTCAATCAATCAGATCCTGTTTGAAAGAACCCTTCAGAAGACACAGCTCAAGTGTTTTCCATAAATCAATCCCTTCAACTGGGTGGAGTGTGATCAGATACGGGTGCCCAGAAACACCCATAATTCAATCAGATTTACTTTAGTCAATGCACACCTGAATCATATATCATAATAAGTGCTGCTTGAAGGCAGGGAACGTGTCCACTTATTCTATTGTACTCTTCTAGGTGCTTAATACAATGCTCTACCCACAGTAAATGCTCAATAAATGAGATGGATTGACTGATTGGATGACAAACCAATATTCCCACGAATCCCTACTATTCGCGGCTTGGGTGATAACGGAAGCACAAGTAGGAAGGAGCTTAATATGAGAATGCAATTACCTAACCATTCCTTCCTCAGATCCACACAATCTGAAAGCCATTGTTTTTGACTATTTACTGTGGTACTTGCTAAGTGCTTTTGATGGGTCAAACAAAGTGCTAGGGCAGAACAAGATAATCAGGTTGGACATAATCCCTGTCCCATATAGGGGTCGCAGCCAGAGTTCACCCAGAAAGGCAAGAAATCAAATAGCTAAAGAAAATGTACCCAGCACACCAAAAAGTTATAAGGAATATGATTTTATGTCTTCTTTAGCAACTTGGGATTCTCTTTCCTATGTGGAACAGACTTTCCAATTAATAATTTATCCCCCCAAAATTTACACCATGAAATTCAAACACAGTGACCTCAATTCTCCCAGTGCTTAAAGTTGGAAGGGACGCTAATATTTTGGGACCACTAGGGGACTGTGTGGTGAATCGCTATACCTACCGCAATGACACTGCTGGGAAACACTACCCAGTTCCCTAATGATAGGAAAGATGCCTCACTTTATTCTCAGGGAATAGTGTGAGGCCCTGGGAGAATTGGGCTCAGTGATACCTTGTTAGTCTGCTATCAGCTACTGGTTTTTCTGGAACTGTTGTCACTGTCGTAGATGAGGCCTTCTCAACAGTTCCTTCAAATAAAGTAATTTACAGCCACAGAATGTTTTCCTCAGGAAAACAGCAACTTTAGAGTCTGCACCTTTGAACTTCAGGACTGCTTGGAACACCTCCAGCATCATGAGAGCAGACGGATTAGTCCTGAGGTGTCTTGGGAGTATTAGCTCCAGCTTGTGACCACCTCCAAGGGATTGGCTTTCTCTGTTAGATACCTGGATAGGTCCTCTGACCCCAAATAACTCTCTAAAGCTGGGACGGAGAGGGCCTGAGAGGAATGTGCTTCTTGAAACTGCTTCAGGATCGAGCCAAAGTCCCAGGGCAGAAGTGAAAGCACCAAATCCACTCTAGTCAAATCAGGAGGTTGAATTATGGGTTGACAATTTCAACTATTTCAATACATTTCTTTATCAGACCTATCCTATTATTTTTCCCCCTCTTTTCCTAATAAGTTGCATCCCGTGCTACATCTACAATAAACCCTTAGTAAATACATGTTGATGATAATGATGCAACAGGAGTACACAGAAACAAAGAAAAAATTTCAAAAGCTTCTGCCTCGGACTCTCTGGATGTGGAAAAGCTGGCTATTACAGAAGTGGATTGGAAGGCTGTTCTGGTTCTATGTGGGTTGGAAGGAAGACAGACAGCTTCCCCATATGCTGGGGTCAACCAACAAGGCCCTTCCCAAACTGAGCCTCAAATGAATTGCTTTGGGAGGGAAAAGGGAGATCCCCTCTGCAGGACCTCAGAGGAGAAGAGTCGGGAGACAATGTCTGTAGGGTCTGACTGTGGGATGCCAAAGGAATGATGTTTTAAAAGGGGAAGGAGAGGTGATAATCACAAAGTTAGCCTAAGGTGTTGGTCAGTTCCAGCTGAGGTAATTAACTTGAATCAAAATCTATATTGTAAGGGAGCCCTCAACCCAAGCTTGTAAGTGGAAACAACTCAGCTTTACAGCCCAAAGGGAATCAAACCATCCACTGGGGCAAAATTCAATTTCCCAGAAGCCCTGGTTGGACTTGAAAGCATCCAAGCTGAACCTTTTACGGCTCTCCTTTCATTAAACGTTATGTTCTTGGCTCAGTAAGAGCAGGCTCTGGATGACTTCCCCTTACCTCCCAAATGTGTAATTAGCCTGGTGGTGAGCAGCTCGCTTTATGCAAGAATTATGTTTCACATGCAATCATTTTGTCAATTACCAAAACGCAAACAAAAGTGGTTTTTTTTAGGAAAAGGAAGACTTTTTCTGAAGCAAATGACATCCTTGGCAACTTTTCAAAGGTATTTAAAAGAAGCACAACACTTAACTTTCTTCAAAGAAAGTTTAAAGAAAATTAGGGGCTGAAATTTTTGTTAGTGTGGAGAAAGGTGTGTACCATTAAATAGGTAAGGCATAATCCTCTGTGTATTATTTCTTTTTTGGAAGATATTCTAATATCCCCTACTAGAGCAGGTGTTTGACCTTAGAGATTCCTTAAAAGGCAGAAAGTTAATTTTAACCTGGAGTCGTGCCCAATAAGGTTAAAGTTCAAGTTCAAAGGCAGTAATGTATTTTCTTTCATTTGCACTTTTCAGAGTAGAATGGAAGAAAAAGTAAAAGTAAATGAGAGAGGCAAAAACATATCAAGGACCATACACCCGACTGTTGGGGAAAAGTTATTTGAAAAATTATAAAAGTCACTTTCTTCAGAAATGCTGTGCATAAAATAAATCCAGATGAACCTTGACTTTTTAGTTAGAAGAATTATTTTTAAACTCTTTGTATGAATGTAACCAATGCTCTTAAAAATTTGAAGATGTTTTTGTGGTAATCTTTTCAAAAGAGTCTGCTGAATAAAATTCATAAGGTTCACTACTATCTGAATTAAAATCAACTGTGGAAAAAGTAAACATTAATTGCTTAACAAGTAGCAATGGAAGCATGTCTCTCCAGTCACTATAAATAAGTATAGCTAATCAATCAATCAATGGTCGTAACTGAGCACCTAAGTGCAAAACACTTTACTGAGTTTAATGGCAAATAAAACCAGTTTGACATTAAACTTTTGCCCCCATAAAGATTTCCTTTAAAATGAAATCCATGTTTGTATCTTTTACCCTAATGTTTCAATTTCCTATGTTTTATCTCTTTCCCATCTTATTTTGCCTTTGGAAATTATTCCCAGATTTTTCCAAAGTTTTTATTTTATAAGAGTTTTTTTAAAAGGCAGGCAAATAAAGCTACATACATGCTTTACTCAAAATGACAATCCTTGAATTCATTTTGGGTTGTATCAATTAGTCCTTTCAAAAGAAAGAGGCTTTGTTCTGAAATAGAAAAGAAAAGAGAGTGCCTCTCTGACTATACTTATCAAAAAACAATTTACTTTAAATGAAGGATTCATTTAATGCCAGGACATGAGTGTCTAAAAAATCAACTTTCCTTATTACCTATCTCATACAAAGGTACATTCATGTAATTTTAAATTTGAGAATGAAAAAAACACAATTCAAGAAATTTTGAGTTAAGATTCCTAGAGTAATGTTCATTCTTTTCATTTTTATAATGCATTAAAATATGATCTTTTATTACATGGTCATGAAAAATTGATGGATATATACGTTGAGTGGCACTGATGGATTCTGTAGTGCCTTCTTCATTCAGCAAAGGTTATAGAAATGATGAACACATCATTTTATCTCATAAAAATGCACCCTGAATGAAAGTTTTTATAAATATATCATAAGAATCTATATATTCTAGCCCATATTTCATTAATAGTGAGAAACTGTTCACTTTCTAAAACTATTTCTTAGTGATAGATGAAACTGAATTGGAGAAGCATTATTAATGAAAAATGTTTGTAACACTTGTTTCATGAGGAAATATTAAAAAGTTCATTATTTAAAATTTGGGAAAACATTCTTGAGGCACATAATTAGGTTTTGATAATGAAACATTTTTAGAGAAACCATGTTCTTATATTTTAATCACCCTTAAGAGTCATTCATAAATATGCTTTGGAGGTTGCTTGTTTTAGGGAAAAGTGAATTATTTCATGGCATGAGGATATGAAACAAGGAAGGGACTGGCTGATCAAGTAAAGACATCTAAACTCTAGTTCCAGTTCTACCACTGGCCTGCTGTGTGACTTTGGGCAAATCCTTAAGCTCTTTGAGATACAGCATGGCCTAGTGCAAAGAGTAGAGACCAGAGAGTCAGAAGGACATGGGTTCTAAGCCCGGCTTTGCCACTTGTCTGTTTTGTGACCTTGAGAAAGTCTCTTCACTTCTCTGAGCCTCAGTTTCCTCATCTGTAAGATGGGGGTTGGAACTGCGAGCCCCATGTGGGACAGGGACTGTGTCCAATCCGATTTGCTTGTATCTAACGCAGTGCATAGTATAGTGCCTGGCACATAGTAAATGCTTAACAAATACCACAATTATTATTATTATTATTATTATAGCTGTACAGATATATAGATATAGATATGAATACAACAAAGCAATACTTGTCAGCTCATGGCTTCATTGAGTGGGCCACGTGAGGCAAATTAGTTACAGCAGGATACCCACAAGGACACTCTAAATTATGCTGAAATGGGAAAGCCATAATCAAAATAGGCAGATGATCTGTTTTAAAGGTACAATGAAACAATTCCTTAGAAAATATCTGGCATGGTTGTGAGTGGAGGATGGACAACAAACATGGCGTAGTGGAAAGGGCATGGGCCTGGGAATCGGAAAGGCCTGGGTTCTAATCCTTGCTCCACTACTTGTCTGCTGTGTGACCTTGGGCAAGTCACTTCCCAGCTCTGTGCCTCGGTAATCTCAGCTGTAAAATGAGAATTAAGGCTATGAGCCCATGTGGGACAGGGACTGCGTCCAACCCAATTTGCTTATATCCACCCCAGCGGTTAGTACAGTGTCTGGCACATAGTAAGCATTTAACAAATGCCCCAGTTATTATCACTGTTATTATTAAACAGTCCCAGGAGGGAATTCCCCCATCAGAGATGAGTGACTCTTGGCAGAAATTTCCAGAAAGTATTATTGTTACGGGTGAGAACAAAACACTGCACCAAGAACTGCAGGTAGGAAATATGACATTTTAATGGACATTTTTTACATTTATGCAGTGTGATAAGGATTGTTTCTCCCTTTTCTTCACTTCTCTGTCTCTGTGTCTCTATCTCTGTCTCTTTCTCCATCATTTGCAAAGCATCTACTATATCCCAAGCACTATACTTGATGCTTCAGGACTTTACAGATGAGTTAAGAGAAGGAGCCTCTGCTCTCGAGAACAAACATAAGATGAACATGCAATTTGCCAGGTTCAAAAATGGAATCAATCAGCCAATCGTATCTGATGAGCGCTTATTGTGTGCAGAGCACTGTACTAAGCATTTGGGAGAGTAAAGTATAATAGAGTTGGTAGACACATTCCCTGCCTACAGCGAGCTTACAATCTAGAGGGATCAGGCCTTCAGTGGGTGATAAAGATTCCCTAGGTAAGCCTGTAAAGGTTATTGAAGGAATTTTTTTTAGAAAGCATTTGAAAGAGGGATGTGATTTGGCTAAGTCAAGATCAGGAGAGAATATCAGGTGTTATCATGAGCAAGGGCAGTGTAGTCTCAGCTGCCAGGGAATGGAAGAATAAAAAGATTATTTTCCAGGGAGGTGAAGCACATAGGAGCTATTTTTCAAATGAAGCTAAGCATGGTGAAAGTAGGCCATAAAGGTTTGCCATTCCCACCGAACATATTCATTGACCCTACTGCCGTTTGCCGCACACATTTCTATTTTCTACAAATGCGTGCCTAGTTGTCCACTTCCCTTATATATGATACTTGAAGAAAAGTTCTGTTTTTTAACACTGGGAACGGAAGGGGATCCTACCCCTTCTAAATTTTATAAACCCCTTCTGAGTGGATAGATGGCATACACCCATTGTGATTTACACCACTCATTTTTGAAGCCCATGATGTTGACTCTGTCTTCTTTCCATAAAGGAAAACATATGGTGCTTAGACCCTTTGGGAAAGATTTCATTCTGCTGGGACCCGCACTGGGAATCTCTTTATGACAAATCAGTGGTTAACTACGTTCTATTAAAGAAAATCTTAACTGAGGTTTTCAGCAGACCCGTTGTTATTGGACAGCAGTACTTAAATAGTAAACACTGAAAAGAATGCTTAGAGATGCTCCACGATGAACCAGATCAGAAGGGTGAATTACTCCCTAGACATGTTAAGCACTGTTGGAAGTGCATTACCACTTTCGGACCATTGGGTACTATTTATTAAATCATGCTTCAGTGCAGTAAATAGCATTCCGCTAGTGTGAGAGTTTCTACCTAGAGCCATGTGTCTCTTCGGTTGTTGATTGATACTCGGGCTAATTGAAAAAGAATAATGCCAAAGTTTTATGGCTTCATTTCCCTCGGTCTGATGTAAGTAACTCCGGCTTCGAGCTGGATGTTGAATCACGGAAACATGTAGCCAGGTCATGACAAATCATTTTCAATCTTATTCAAGGGAAACAGCGGGAAAAGTTCAGGCTCTTATGAAAATTGTCATCTGTCAGCAAAGGAAGGAATTGGGTGGAGTAAGAGAGGCATCTTCGTGGGGTACATGTAGTGGCAAGGAGAGCCAAACCCCGGTCCATACTCTGGGAAAACAAAGGCCCCGGGATTCAGGAGATCGAGGTGCTAGTTCTGGCTCTTCCACTGGCCGGTTGTGTAACCTCATCTTCCTCATCAGTACACTTGGGATTAAAGTATAGGCTCTCCCTCTTACACTGAGAGTCCTGTATGAGATAGGGACTATGTTTCATCTGACTATTTAGTTTCTATCCCAGTGCTTAGGCTGTAGCTCCTTGAGGAGAGGGATCGTGTCTACCAACTTTATTGTATTATAATAATAATAATGTTGGTATTTGTTAAGCGCTTACTATGTGCAGAGAACTGTTCTAAATGCTGGGGTAGACACAGGGGAATCAGGTTGTCCCACGTGGGGCTCACAGTCTTCATCCCCATTTTACAGATGAGGTAACTGAGGCACAGAGAAGTGAAGTGACTTGCCCACAGTCTCTAAAGCACTTAATACAGTGCTCTGTACACAGTATACAATCAATGAATTCCATTGATTGATTTTATTTTTTTTGCTTTGCATGATGAATTGGAAAATATCCTTTCAACCTTAACTAGGCTGAATGTCATTCTCAACAATAATAAGAATAATGTTATTGCTACTAATAAATGTGGTATTTAAGTGTTTATAGTGTAGGTGATAGCACAATCATCAGCATGGTGTAATGGATAGAGCATGGGCCTGGGAAGCAGAAGATCATGGGTTCTAATCCCAGCTCCACCACTTGTCTGCTGTGTGACCTTGGGCAGGTCACTTCACTTCTCTGTACCTCAGTTACCTCATCTGTAAAATGGGGTTTGAGATTGTGAGCCCCACATGGGACAAGGGACTGTGTCCAACCTGATGTGCTTGTATCCACCTTGGCACTTAGTATTAATTCATTCATTCAATAGTATTTATTGAGCGCTTACTATGTGCAGAGCACTGTACTAAGCTTTTGGAATGAATAAGTCGGCAACAGATAGAGACGGTCCCTGCCGATTGACAGTCCCTGATTACAGTCTAATCAGGGGAGACAGACAGACGAGAACAATGGCAATAAATAGAGTCAAGGGGAAGAACATCTCGTAAAAACAATGGCAACTAAATAGAATCGAGGCGATGTACATTTCATTAACAAAATGAATAGGGTAATGAAAATATATACAGTTGAGCAGACGAGTACAGTGCTGAGGGGATGGGAAGGGAGAAGGGGAGGAGCAGAGGGAGATGGGGGAAAAGAGGGTTATGCTGCGGAGAGGTGAAGGGGGGGGGGGGGCGGTACAGGGAGTAGAGGGAGAAGGGGAGCTCAGTCTGGGAAGGCCTCTTGGAGGAGGTGAGTTTTAAGTAGGGTTTTGAAGAGGGGAAGAGAATCAGTTTGGCGGAGGTGAGGAGGGAGGGCATTCCAGGACCACGGGAGGACGTGGCCCGGGGGTCGACGGCGGGATAGGCGAGACCGGGGGATGGTGAGGAGGTGGGCGGCAGAGGAACGGTGGGCAGTAGAAAGAGAGAAGGGAGGAGAGGTAGGAAGGGGCAAGGTGATGTAGAGCCTCGAAGCCTAGAGTGAGGAGTTTTTGTTTGGAGCGGAGGTTGATAGGCAACCACTGGAGGTGTTTAAGAAGGGGAGTGACATGCCCAGATCGTTTCTGCGGGAAGATGAGCCGAGCTGAGGAGTGAAGAATAGACCGGAGCGAGGCGAGAGAGGAGGAAGGGAGATCAGAGAGAAGGCTGACACAGTAGTCTAGCCGGGATATAACGAGAACCTGTAGCAGTAAGGTAGCCGTTTGGGTGGAGAGGAAAGGGCGATCTTGGCGAAATGGTAAAGGTGAACCCGGCAGGTCTTGGTAACGGATAGGATGTGTGGGGTGAACGAGAGACACTTAGTACAGTGCCTGGCACATATGCACTTAACAAATAGCATAATTATTATTATTGTTCTTAATAAAAACCCACTATTACTGCAAATCCAATCAATCAGTCAATCGATGGTATTGGTATCCATACTCTCTTTCCACAGGGAGCAGGCAATCTAGTGGGGGAGACAGATATTAAAATAAATTAGACGCAGGAAATGGGGCAGAGTGGAAGGATGGGTAAGCATGTGCTGCAAAAACAACTCAAGCACACAGCCTGCTGGTGGACGGCCAAGCCTTTCCCCTCTAAACCATTGGTAATAATAATAATGTTGGTATTTGTTAAGCGCTTACTATGTGCACAGCACTGTTCTAAGCGCTGGGGGAGATACAGGGTCATCAGGTTGTCCCACGTGAGGCTCACAGTTAATCCCCATTTTACAGATGAGGTAACTGAGGCACAGAGAAGTGAAGTGATTTGCCCACAGCCACAGAGCTGACAAGTGGCAGAGCTGGGATTTGAACTCATGACCTCTGACTCCCAAGCCCAGGCTCTTTTGGCTGAGCAATGTCCACCCAAATGGCAAGGGGCCAGGAAAAAGAGTCCAATTGTATTTCTCTCTCGATAGTAAGCTCATTATGGGCAGAGAACATGTCTGTTATATCGTGTTCTATTCTCCAAATGCTTAGTACAGTGCCTTGCATACAGTAAGCGCTCAATAAATGATTGATTCCTTGAATAAAGTATGTAAGAGTTTCTCTCTCAAAGACACACACCTGGATGCAGTCTCGCATCTTTGAACCGAAGGACTAGAGCTAACAGACTGCCACATGGCAGCATTCAATTACATGCGTTCAATTTCCATTCAATTACATCTCCCTATGTACTTGTCAATTAGTCAATCGATTTATCTGTGCTACCTGTGTTAGTGAGGAACAAGGAGTGGTAGAACTCTTTATTCCTTCTTGAGTCCCCCAAAGAAGGGATTGTTGCAGATTATTTTTAAAACCAGCACAATCCCAGTCAAGAGTTTGCTTGACGTGGGTTAAGGAAGACTTTTAAATTTCATCTCTGAGAGGAGCTGAACCCTAAATAGGTTCTTCCTCATCTTCCATTACAGCTAAAAGAGATCTATTAATTCAGGGTGATGTTGAATCCTGCTGCTTCAACCTTCACAGCATCACTATAATCTACCCTTTCCTCTCCATCCAAACTGTTAACACACTTATCCAAGCATTTATTCTATCCCACCTTGATTACTTCAACAGTCTCCTTACCTCCTGTCTCCCCACACTCCAGTCCATACTTCACTCTGCTGCCTGGATCTTTTTTTTTTTAATGGTATTTGATAAGTGCTTATTATGTGCCAGGCACTGTACTAAGCACTTGGGTAGATACAAGCTAATCATGTCGGACACAGTCCCTATCCCGTGTAGGGCTCGCAGTCTTCATCCCCATTTTACAGATAAGATAACTGAGGTTCAGAGAAGTTAAGTGACTTGCCCAAGGTCACTCAGCAGACAAGTGGCGGAGTCAGAATTAGAATCTGGGTCTTTCTGACTTCCAGGCCTATGTTCTATCCACAAGGCCACTAGTTCAGGGAAGCAGCGTGGCCCAGTGGAAAGAGCCTGGGCTTGGGAGTCAGAGGTCATGGGTCCAAATCCCACTCTGCCCCGTGTCACCTGTGTGACTGTGGGCAAGTCACTGGGCTTCTTTGTGACTCAGTTCCCTCATCTGTAAAATGGGGATGAAGACTGTGAGCCTCACGTGGGACAACCTCATTCCCCTGTATCTACCCCAGCGCTTAGAACAGTGCTCTGCACGTAGTAAGTGCTTAACAAATACCAACATTATTATTCAGACCATGTTTCCCCACTCAAGAACCTCCAGTTGTTACCCATCCACCTCCACGTCTAACAAAAATTTCTGCCCATCAGCTTTAAAGCATTTCATCACCTTGCCCCCTCCTACCTCACCTTGCTACTCTCCTACTACAACCCACCCCACACACTTCACTCCTCTAATGCCAACCTACTCATCGTACCCCAATCTCACCTATCTCACCACCAACCCCTAGCCCACGCCCTTCCCCTGGCCTGGAAAATCCTCCCTCTACATATAATAATAATGTTGGTATTTGTTAAGCGCTTACAATGTGCCGAGCACTGTTCTAAGCGCTGGGGTAGACACAGGGGAATCAGGTTGTCCCACTTGGGGCTCACAGTCTTCATCCCCATTTTACAGATGAGATAACTGAGGCACCGAGAAGTTAAGTGACTTGCCCAAAGTCACACAGCTGACAAATGGCCGAGCTGGGATTTGAACCCATGACCTCTGACTCCAAAGCCCGTGCTCTTTCCACTGAGCCACGCTGCTTCTCATATCAACCAGACTATCACTCTCCTTACTTTCAAAACCTTTTTGAAAGCCCATCTCATTCATTCATGTATTCAGTGGTATTTACTGAGCGCTTACTGTGTGCAGTGGGTACAGTACTCAAGTACTGATTACCATGTATCTACCTCAGTGCTTAGAACAGTGCTCTGCACATAGTAAGCGCTTAACAAATACCACCATTATTATTACAGTATAACAACAGACACATTCCCTGCCCATAATGAGTTTACAGTCTAGAGGTGGAGACAGACATTAATGTAAATAAATGAATTACAGATATGTACATAAGTGCTGTGGGTCTGGGAGGGGAGATGAATAAAGGGAGTATGTCAGGGTGACACAGAAGGGAGTGGGGAATAATGTTGGTATTTGTTAAGCGCTTACTATGTGCAGAGCACTGTTCTAAGCACTGAGGTAGATACAGGGTCATCAGGTTGTCCCCCGTGAGGCTCACAGTTAATCCCCATTTTACAGATGAGGTAACTGAGGCACACAGAAGTGAAGTGACTTGCCCACAGTCACACAGCTGACAAGTGACAGAACCGGGAGTCGAACCCATGACCTCTGACTCCGAAGCCCAGGCTCTTTCCACTGAGCCACGCTGCTTCCCAAGGGGAAACGAGGGCTTAGTTAGGGAAGGCCTCTTGGAGATGTTCCCTGACTAAAGCTCTCATTTCCTCTTCTCCCACTCCCTTCTTTATCATCCTTACACTTGGATTTTCTCCCTTTATTCACCCTTCCCTCAGTGCCACAGCACTTATGCACGTGAACATAATTTATTTTTTCATATCAATGTCTCCCCCTCAATGGTAAGCTCACTGTGGACAGGGAACGTGACTACCAACTACGTTAAATTGTACTCTCCCAAGTGTTTCGTACAGTGCTCTGCATGCAGTAAGTGTTCAATATATATGATCGATTGATCGGTGATTGTTGGTTATCAGAAACCCTAGCTGATTTCCCAAGGCGGGCGAGGTGGCTGACGAAACTTTCAGTGGAGCGGCAGGGGGTAATGTGAAGCCCAAGAGCTGCTGGCTCACCCTAGCACTCTCACAGTCAATTATTAACTATACTACATGTAAAGTGCTTACTACGTGCCAAACACTGTTCTAAATGCTGGGATTGATACAGGATGATCAGATTGGATACTGTCCCTGTCCCACATGAGGCACAAACTAAGAGGGAGAAACCTAAGAAATACAGCTCAAAACAGCATTTTATGGACCTTCACGAGGACAGGGCTTGTGTGAATTGTCAGGACTAATGTCAAAATCGAGGAGTTTGTTTGAAATAATCAGCTGTGATAGTTTCATGTGATATTTAATTTCTCTTCTGGCTCAGCAGGGGAAGCCCCCTTCTTCACTGACCTCCCAGTTTCCTCTCCTAAACTGGATTTCTTTGGCCCTCTTCACCATGACGTCACTTATCACATAACCTCTCTGGCCATGGCATACCCCCACTTCAACTTCAAAACACCATCTTCTTCCTGAACAACGTCTTCAGCCTCTTCAATACAGTCCTGACTCCTTAACTACCACATGGCTCTCTCTTCCTCCTCCACTTTTTAGTTTGGGGTGGGGTTTTTTTGTTGTTTTCTTAGTTGTTTTTTTAAAAACTGTTGGGTTAAAAAAGCCATTTTTAAACTGCTGGGTTAAGAAAGCCATCTGTTTACTCAATTATGTGGAAGATGGATAGGAAAGATGAAATGAAAATAAAATGCTTTGCCTCTGCCCATGCACATCTTTTTAAAATAAAGTAACATACTGGTTTTAAGCTAGAAGAAATGTTCACGAAAGAGCATTAAGGAAGCTAAAGGAAAGGGTTTATAGTCATTCTATCATCTCATTTATATTGGCCCTTCTCTGTCATTCTGCATTGAGTCAATATTTGAAATACTACCATTAAAAGCAAATCACGTAAAGAAGCGTGGCCTAGTGGAAAGAGCATGGGTTTGGGGTTCAGGGGACCTGGTTCTAATCCTGACTCTTCCACTGTGTGGCCTTGGGCAAGTCGCTTAACTTTTCTGGGCCTCAGTTACCTCATCTGGAAAATGGGGGTTCACACTGTGAGCTCCATGTGGGACATGGACTGTTTTCAATCTGATTAGCTTATTCTACACCAGAGCTTATTAGAGTGCCTGGCACAAAGTAAGCGCTTAACAAATATCATTAAAACAATCCAAAACAACACACACTTATTACATCTTGAGGACAAGGATCTCCCTCCCTGAAGTAGGGTGCCAACAGGTGTTGCTTGCTATCAGGGAGATTATTTCAGTGACTGTGACAGATGCCACTGATCAACTAGATAAGAAAGAATAAAAATGCTATTTAAAAATCAAATAATACCTATTCATCCAGGTATTTTTTAACTACAGTAACTGATAAGATATGGACTTCCAGTTGCAAATCCCTGGGCTGAGATCATTTATGTATGTTTCTAGTATTCCATTTGCCTTGGCAGACACGATCACCACATCCTTCTTGGAATTCTGTGATCGGGTGGGAACACAGTATCATTTTGACAGCTGGTACTATTTGGCAACTATCATTTCAGAAATAACCAAAAATAGGAATTTTCCACATTGGAAACAAAAACATATTTAGAGGATTCAATATCATGTGATTCTTAACATAGCCTTTTCAAAGCCATTATATGTTAGATTATAGAAGGGCAGAGAAAGACAACTTAACATAAATGAAGAATGAAATCTGAAGTTCCAAAATGAAAAATGACAAACGGTGAAAGGGACACAAGGTCACCATGGCATTGCCAAGGTGGCCTTTGCTGTCAAAACTTGGAAATGCAGATTGTGTCAATATTGGGTTCCAAATCCTGTTGGTTCTACCTTCACAACATCCCTAGACTATTCCCCATCCTCTCAATTCAGATTGATATCCTGCTCATCCAAGCTCTTCTCATATCCCTCCTTGACTGATGCGTCAGTTTCCTTGCTGACCTCCCTGTCTCTTGCTTCTCACCCTCTGTGGTCATTCTTCATTCATTCAATCATATTTAGTGAGCGCTTACTGTATGCAGAGCACTGTACTAAGTGCTTGGGAGAGTACAATACAACAATAAACATATTCCCAGTCCAAAACCAGTTTACAGTCTCACTCTGCTACTGGATCGTTTTTGTAAAATTAAGTTCAGTCCAGTGCCTCAACAACCTCTGATTGCTGCCCATCCATCTCGACATCAAATACAAACTTACCAACAATTTTAAGGCATTCAATTAATTATTCACTCACGACCTACTCTCGCCGATCCCAACCCACACAACTTCACTCGCTCAATGCCATTCTACTCACTGAACCTCAATCGTGTTTTTCTCGCCCCTTCTTTCTCAACTCCTCCCTCGGGCCTGGAACAACCTCCCCCTTCATACGCGACAGATCAATCAATTAATCAATCAAATTTACTGAGCACTTGCTGTGTGCAGAGCACCATACCGAGCACTTGGGTAGAGTTCAATATAGCAGCGATGGTAGACATGTTCCCTGCCCACAACTAGCTTACAGTCTAGAGAGGAGACCACCTCTCTCCGCCCACCTTCAAAGCCCTACTAAAATCACACCTTCTCCAAAAGACTTTCTCTGACTAAGGCTTCATGTCCCCTATTCTAATTCTACAAGTTCTCAACATTTTGATCCGTACCCCTTAAGCACTTGAAAGTCATCCTACCCCCGGCCCCACAGCACTTTTGTTCATAACCATTTCCCCAACTGTAATTTTTTTTAATGCCTGTCTCTCCTTGCATCTGTAAATTCCTTGTGTGCAGGGTTTATGTCATCCAACTCTCCCAAGTGTCTAGTAGAGTGCTCGGCACACGGCACGTGCTCAGTAAATGCCATTGATTAATTGCATAGCTTTAGCCTCCTTTGACTTTTCTCTTCTTTTCCCTAGTCTTACAATTAGCAATGATGTCGGAGGAAGATAACGGCATTTCATCCATGTGTTTCATTCCACACACACTGCACGTTTACTCTGCTTAACTGCGGAAATTACAATTAATAATCAGATGAGTGACCTTACGATAAGAAGGAACATCCAGAATTTAAAGATGCCTCTGTATTTTGAAGGGTGGGAACACCTAATTCTGTAGCTCACCAAGGACAAAATTTACTACATGTTCCAGTTTACAACACTGTTATCTCCCTGACTCCCTTGTACCTATATATAAGAAACTCGGTCATTTTATGTCAAACAATCGGTGGTATTTATTGAACACTTACGGTGTGCAGAGAGGGACTTGAAGTCACTTTTGCTGTGTTTTACTCTTCATGTAAAGAGTCCATCTGGACTCTTTCATAACTGAATTGTAAGGTGCATCTAGCTATAGTTCTACTACTGCCAATTTTAAAAATTCGAATTTTAATAAAGAGCAAATGGAGATGCACACACCAAGCCAAGCCACACAACCAGTCTCCCAGAGTATGCCATAGAGGTAAGCAGCCATTTCATTCCCTGTTCTTGACTGTGAGCCCCTTGTGGGCAGGGATTGTCTCTGTTGCTGAATTGTACTTTCCAAGTGCTTAGTACAGTGCTCTGCACACTGTAAGCGTTCAATAAATACGATTGAATGAACGAACGAATGAATCTTCCCAAAAGAGATATATTCCCCCCCCCTCTACAAAAGAAACAAATTTGGGTAGTTTCATAAGTTGGATCCTCTTCCTTTTAATTTCTTTTCAGTCTAGTCTTTGGTAATTAATGTCTACTCAATACTGAGCTCAATTCCCTGCCTCCCCTGGGACAATACTTTCAATTAAACCTTTTATTTCAGCTAAAAGCGCCTGTTTCCATTGACCACTGCACTTTCTATCTGTGGATTTATGATAATCTAATGCACATCTCCTTCCCTGGAAGGATGGCCTCATTCATCCCTATTGTTATTGTGCTAAAAGAGAAGTTTTTAAAAAAATAGCCCCCCTCGACTAGAGCCAGGAAGGAAATGGTATTTGTTTAACTCAGTGAGAGGCCTTTCACTACCTGCCTGATGCCCTTGACCAGCAGAGGAGCTTGGCCTCTCAATGTGTTGGCTGCCCCTAGACTGGCTGTTCAGTGTCGATAAGAGATGCCAATTCCCTTGAGTGCTATTCAGAGCTCAAAGCAAGAGGCCATAGGCTCTGGAGGGTTATTTTCAAAGGACTGTTTAGGAAGTAAGACATTTACATGCCGTCTCTATTCTTTTCTGCAAGAAACCCCGACAGGTTAAAGAACAACAGCTGAATCTTGGCCTCCTCCAAACCATTTTCTGCCAGAAAGGCTGCAATTTGAAAGTCAGCTGGCTCGTTGTTTATGGCTCATGGCCTCCACCTTCTTTCCAATTAGTCCTCAGATAATTCTGTTTGGGATTTTTAAGCCCACAAATAATAGTGACATGTTATTAACTTAGCTGACATGAAAAACTGCACTGTATGTTGCAATCATACTCAACAATGATACCGAAAGCAGTGCTAACTCAGAGTACTGTCACTGCAAAAGCTCATTACAGTACAGGAAATAAGTCATTGTTCTATAGCTCCCCAAACTAAACTGAACTGTATCACTAGCTTTCCTATTTGTTTAATTTCCTTGTTTGTCTATATATCACATAAGAAGTCATGTTAATCATCTTATGAAAAGTGCATGAGAGCATTTATCCTCCAATAGCTGTGGAGGATAATGATAACAGGCGCTGAGATGCTCAGAAGCAGATCCTCAATGTTTGAGGACTGGGTTGCTGGATGTTGAAGAATATTTGTAATTTTTTCTCCTTTTCATCTTTGTCATGAATAGCACAAAGGGAACCTTCTTCCGTGTTGCTTGCTTTAAAATAAAACGTAACTGAAACCCAATTCTGAAATGCCATGTCTTTGAGGATTGTGAAAAATGGACTCAGGAGAAACCAAGTGTATAAAAGTTTATCAGCGCTCACCAAGTGATGGAGTAAACTTTTAAAATGTCTTTCACTACATATTTTAACTGTCAATCAGGAAATGGATGGAATAGAAATCCATCAAAATATTATATTTTCCTTAGATTTGTAATAAAATTCCCTTTGTAATGAAAACATATGTGAGATATCTACAATCATTATACATATTGTTCTTTATGCTCATGAGTGACACAGTAACGCTTTTTAAAATAACATGTGTTTATGTGTCTCATATGTCTTCAAAATAGTGGGTTTTGCTCATTTCACTATTTCTCTAAGATGATCTATTCCAATAATATAGGCAGGTTAGTTTAAAATGCCCATGGGTTGAGGCAAATGCGGTTATCGAAGTAAAAGATGAGTAGTATTATTATTTTTATGGCATTATTATTATGGTATTTGTTAATCACTTAATATGTGCCGAGCATTGTTCTAAGTGCTGGGGTAGACTCAAGGTATCAGGTTGTCCCATGGGGGGGTTCGCAGTTTCAATCCCCATCTTATGGATGAGGTAACTGAGGCACAGCGAAGTTAAACGGCTTGCCCAAGGTCACCCAGCAGACAAGTGGCGGAGTCAGGATTAGAACCCATGTCTTCTGACTCCCAAGCCCGTGCTCTTTCCACTAGACCATACTGTTTCCCATCATCATAATTACCATCTGGGCTCTTGGAGAAATTCCACGGACTGTAGTCCCTGGCCACAGTAGGAAAGTTGGAAAAGGAAGACAGCCTCGATGGCCAACCCTTATCTCTAGCAGCTCAAATCCTGACTCTTCTCCTCCAAGAGGCCTCCCTCACTCCTCATTTCCCCTCTCCACCCTCCCCTCTGCCTCGACTCTGCACCTAGCTGTGTATCCCTTAAGCGCTTTGATGATTTACCCCCAACCCCACAGAACTTATGTAAATATCCTTATACTCTATCAATCAATGAAAGGTATTTAATTAGCTCTTACCTGTGGGGAGAGCTCTGTACTAAGCACTTGGGAACGCCTACTCTGTTATATTGTACTCTCCCGGGAGCTCAGTTCAGGGCTCTGGAAACAGTTAATGCTCAATAAATACCTTTACTTGATTGATTGAGTCTTGCTAGGTGCTAGGGGAGGCCTCTGTTGCTTCTCTTGTTGCCCTCCAGACTTCCTGGGGTGCAGGGGCGATTCTACATGCAGGCCCCTTGTGTTGGGAGCCACCACAGGACATCAGCTACATCCGCCCCACAGCATCTGGCTATATTCCCTCTGGCTCTCTCCTGCTACTGCCTAAGGTCACCATTTTCTGCTGGGTATACTCACCCACCTACCTCTCATCACTTCAAATTACTCTCTCCTCCTTCAAAGCCTTATTGAATAGGCTTATTCCAAGACTTAAGAGCCCCCAAAACTTGTTTCTGCTTGTAATCTACTCAGAAGAGATTTATTTATTAAACAAATGCCCAAAAGACCTTTCTTGCCAAAGATGAGACATCTTCTCCTAGGTTCATGGTTGGCTGAGAAAGCCAGAGTTACCCTTCTTACCTGTGGAAACATAACTAGGGATTTTATGCTAAAACGAATTCCTCTTCCCTTTTTAAATGGCATTTATTAAGCATTTACTATTTGCCAAGCCCTGAACTAAGCCATCAATCAATCGTATTTATTGAGCACTCTGGAGAAGACACAGGACAGGTCAAAGTCAGTCTTTAAACCCACATAAAATCCCCCATCAAGGGGAAAAAAGAACAGGTTTTGAATCCCAATTTTGATCCCAGATGAGGAAACTGAACCCCAGAGAAGTTACGTGACCCTTTTTTTTTAGTGGTACTTGTTACAGACTTACTACATACCAAGCACCATACTAAGTGCGGGGGGTAGACACAACCCTATCAGGTTGGACAGAGTACATGTAGTACATGGGGCTCACAGCATTAATCCCCATTTTACAGATGAGGTAACTGAGGCACAGAGAAGTTAAATGACTTGTCCTAGGTCATACAGCAGACAAGTGGTAGAGCCAGCACTAGAACCCAAGTCCTTTCAACTCCCAGGCCCATGCTCTATCCACTAAGCAACACTGTTTCTTCTTTGAGAAGCACTGTGGCTCCATGGAAAGAGCACGGGCTTGGGAGTCAGAGGTCATGGGTTCTATTTCCACTCTGCCACTTGTCAGCTGTGTGGCTTTGGGTATGTCACTTCACTTCTCTGGGCCTCAGTTACCTGATCTGTAAAATGGGGATTACGACTGTAAGTCCCATGTGGGACAACCTGATCACTTTGTTTCCCCTCCAGGGCTTAGAACAGTGCTTTGCACATAGTAAGTGCTTAAAAATACCATCATTATTATTATTTACCAAGCTCAGAACTGCTCCGAGGCTCATGGTTGCCAAAGTCAGACCCACCCTCCTCATCTGTGGAAATGGAACTGGAGATTTTATGTTAAAACCAATACTCCATTACCAAGCCCGAAACTTCCGCGTGCTCACTGACACCGATCAATATCAATTTGACCGGATACATCTGTGAAGCCATCTTGCATGATTAAAACTTAAGGCTTTACTCTCACTACCTCCTTGAAATCTTTTTATGTCATTTCTATTATGGAGGTGCTTTCCAACAATGAATTCATAAGGCAAATTGAAGTTTGACAGTACTATTGGATACTTGTCATAGAACCAGGTTATATTTATCTGAACAATGCGCTACTGTGATGTTCTTGGATCAGGCCATATGGTTGCAACATGTGAGAAGCAGATCAATTTGAGAAATAACAATGCATAATGCCTCCTTGAATTTATATAGTGCTTTTATTTTTCAGTCCTTCAACATCATTTGTCTCACTTGTCCTCAAAAGATCCCTGTTGTGCTGGTGCCATTGTCTCCATTTTATAAATGAGGATGCTGGGGCACAAAAAGCTTAAACACCTTGTCCAAGGTCACCCTGCAGGTTAGTGACAAAGGTGCTGTTAGATCCAGTCTCGTCACTTTAACCCTGCCCTCTGTCCACTGGATCATGCTGGCCCCTGGGACCGTGACGAGAATCCAGACCAACGAAGACAACGGCCATATATGATTCTTGCAAACCATTCTAAAATTAATAATGTGCTGGTAGCACTTGGGTGTCATTTTAAATCACTGCAGTACCTTGAGGAAAAATCGATCTTAACCCCTTCGGCGCTTTATTATTTGTGACAAGTTCAATGAAAGGGCACCTGCTGAACTCCAAAGGATGCATCAAATGCTCCGCATGCTCATTAAAAATAATGAGAACATATTTAAAAGCCATTGCCTAAGCAATCTTCAGGGATCCAGCATGGGAGGAGTTAAGTTGCAACACACTGTTGTTTAAGTGGTTTCCCTTTATCAACCCCCCCATAAAAGAAATGATCCTGAAACTTAAATTTTTAAGGGCTGCTATCACTCATTTGTCTTAAAAATACATTTCTTTAAAAAAAGGCAAAGGAAACTTGATCAAAGCTTTGGCACTATTTTTGAAATACAATGGGGTTGAAGTGACGGCTTCTTATTTGCCGATTTTACTTTGATAACAGCCAGACAACCCAACTACAATCAGTTAGACCAGCTATTTTGTTCCTATCTTTAAACATCCTGCAGAAAAATCAATCATTGGTATTTACTGAGCTCTTACCATATGCAGAATACTGTACTAAGCACTTGAGAGCGTATAACACAACAGAACCAGAGCCACATTCATTCACTCATTCAGTCAATTCATCAATCGTATTAACTGAGAACTTACTGTGTGCAGAGCTCTGTACTAAGTGCTTGGAAAGTACAATTCAGCAACAGAGAGAAACAATCCCTGCCCACAGTGGGCTCACAGTCTAGAAGGGGGGAGACAGACATCAAAACAAGTTAACAGGCATTAATTATAAATAATTAGAATTATAGATATGTACATAAATACACAGGTGTTATGGGGCAGGGAGAAGGGGTAGAACAAAGGGAGCGAGTTGGGGCGATGGGGGGGGGGGGAGCTGAAGAAAAAAGGGGGTTTAGTCTTGGAAGGCCTCCCGGAGGAGATGAGCCTTCAGTAGGGCTTTGAAGGGCGGAAGTGAGACTGGCGGGTTTGAGGAGGGAGGGCATTCCAGGCATGAGGTAGGGCGTGGGCCAGGGGTCGACGGTGGGACAGGCGAGAACGAGGCACAGTGAGAAGGTGAATGGCACAGCAGCAGAGTGTTCAGGCTGGGATGTAGAAGGAGAGAAGGGAGGTGAGGTAGAAGGGGGCAAGGTGATGGACAGCTCTGAAGACAAAAATAACATTCTCTGACATAAGCTAGAAAGGAGCAAACATGAACATACTTACTTGTCCTAAATTTAAAGTGGCTTAGCAAATGTGCTGATCACAGGCTAGTCTGTAGTTTATAGACAATTAAGCCAATCAAGGTTCCCTCCTGTGTTTTGCAACCAACTCCTTATTCAGCTGCCAGCAGCTACCCTGGCTTACTAGTAACGTTTGGCTCGCTGGATAACAAGGATACAGTTGTGATTCCTAATACTTTACTGATCTGCTTCAAAAAGAGACTCACTGTTCTAAGCGCTGGGGGAGATACAAGGTAATCAGGTTATCCCACATAGGGCTCACATTCTTAACCCCCATTTTACAGATGAGGTAACTGAGGCACAGAGAAGTTAAGTGATTTGCCCAAAGTCAAAGAGCTGACAAGTGCCGGAGCCAAGATTCAAACCCACGACCTCTGACTCCCAGGCCCAGGCTCTTGCCACTAACAACGCTGCAAATGTCCACATGTTGTCATTTTTAGCTTTCTCAAAACCCAGATAATGTTGGAATTGACCATTTCACCTAAAGTAGTGTGTTGGGGCTCCAAATTTCCAAAACATGATGTTCTGTTGTTTCTTTTTTTTTCAGACACTGTCACTAAAATCATTTCTGAGACAAACACTTACTGCTTTAATTATTTCACGCTTACACCCAAGAGTTGCCTTTCCAAGTCATGTTTGAAGAACAAAATGGTGAAAACATCTCCCAATTGTTTTAATCACTTTTAAAAAGAACATTCAACCTGAGACTATATTTCCATATTGGGATCAATACTTAACCCTATCCAGATATAGAAACACACCAGAAGAAAACTAGTATTAGTGATTCAACCACTTTTTATTTCACTTTTATTCTGCATTCAACTAAACCACTTGTAGAACAGGTAAATCACCCTACTGCTGCCTAATTTTTAATACAGTGCTCTGCACACAGTAAGTGTTCAATAAATAAGATTGAATGATTGATTCACAAATCAAGGTATCTTTGATTGGTTAAGTGTTTAGAACAGCAAATTGGAAGTCTTATTTTCCCAACTCAATACCCTATTCTGAATTGGTCTAAACTGTAATCTTTGGTAAATAATTTGTTTAATTTGAAATTGTATACTCACAGTAGTAACCCTCAAAAAATAATTTCAAGTTGGGGCATTATTTGCAATAGCTCTTATTTAGGAATATAATATACCTTGTTAAGGGGAGAGATGAAAAGAGAAATGAGGGAAAAAAGAAGAAAGGAAAATGGGGAAGAGAGGCATTGGGAGGCTGTTAGAGGATGTTAGAGGATTCTGGAGCCCAACCTCAATGACTTTGTTTCTTTTCTGAGAGTGATTTTAATGCCTTATAGTTCGTATCATGAAGTCAATCTTGGTGGTCCTATCTTGCCCTACCCTCAGTCTTGATGGTTACCTGGTGGACAGTAAATTGGGCATTCGTCGATGACATTATTATTGGGATTCCTTGCTCTGACTGAACTAAAGAAGTGTTTTCACAGGGCTCCTAGCAAGTGTCTTCATTCTCAGGAAATTTGAGATTGAGCTGTTCTGATGGTTTGGATGCTTCTTTCTTTTACAATTTCTATATCATTAATGTGGAATCGGATGTACCAGACAACCAGTTTAGCACCCAGCACCCTGCATGGCTGTAGTGATCTTTAAGTCATTGAGACCCAGAGATGGACAGTGTTACAATCATGGGAGACGATGTTTAGACTCCGGGTGCATCCATGCTGTTTTTCTTTTATTTAGACGGTGGAAGACAGCATTGGTAATTAAAAGCTAATGTTGGACACAATCAATGAGCTGGAGAACAACACTGCTGTAAGGAGTTTCAAACTCGACGACTTTTTACACGTTTCAGAATCACTTTCCAACCATGTGTTGCAATGATCAGTTTGTCAGATTTGGGTGCCACTGGGATGAGTCTAGCCAGATCCCCCTTCTGGTATTCATCAGTGTTGGAATATAGCAGTATCAGTATCAATATCGGCATTATTTACCGAGTGGCTACTGTGGGCATAGCACTTAACAAGGTGCTTGGGGAGTTTGGTAAAGAAGTAGAGGATGCGATCCCCGTCCTTAAGGAACACAAAATCTAATAGAGGAGTCCGATCTAAATTGATAATGGTAGTAAAACACTTTTGTTTTAAATACAGGACAAGAGTTATTAGTTAGCTCCTTCTGCCTCTGGGCATATTTGAAAGGCCTGAAAGAAAGGGCGGCCTCCTGTCTCTCTTCCCACTCTAGCCCATACCTCACTCTACCGTCTGAATCGGCTTTCTATAAAAAAGTGCAGCCCATGTTTCCCCATTCCACAAAATCCTCCAGTGGTTGCCCATTCACTTCCACATCAAACAGAAACTCCCTATCGTTGGTTTTAAAGCACTCAATCCCCTTGCCCCCTCCTACCTCACCTCGACACTCCTACAACAACCCAGCCTGCACACATTGCTCCTCTAATGCCAACCTGCTCACTCTACCTCCATCTCATCACTCTCACTGTCACCTCTCACCCCTGTCCTGCCTCTGTCCTAGAATTCCCTCCCTCTTCATATCTGACAGACGACCACTCCTTTATTAAAAGCACATCTCCTCCCAGAGGCCTTGCTCAACCGAACCCTCATTTCCTCTTCTCCCACTCCCTTCTGGGTCACCTTTGCCCTTGGATAAGCAACCTTTATTCCTCCCTCAGCTCCACATCTCTTATGTCCATATCCATGATTGATGGATTTAAATCAACGACTCTCACCCCCTCAAGACTGTATGGTCACAGTGGGTAGGGAATGTGTCTACCAAAGTCGCAGCAGGTTGTAGTGGATAGAGCTTCGACCTGGAGTCAGATGTCATGGGTTCTGATTCTGCCTTTGTCACCTGTCATTCATTCAATCGTATTTATTGAGCACTTACTGTGTGCAGTGCACTGTACTAAGCGGTTGGAAAGTACAATTCAGCAACAAATAGAGACAATTACTGCCCACAACAGGATCACAGTCTAGAAGGGGGGGCAGACATCAAAACAAGTAAAGTGGCATCAATAACATCAAAGTAAATAAATCAAATTATAGGTTTATACACATGTCTGCTGAGTGACCTCGGACAAGTCACTTCACTTCTCTAGGCCTCAGTTAACTCATCTCTAAAATGGGGGTTGAGACTGAGAGCCCCATGTGGGACGGGGGCTATGTCCAACCTGATTTGCTTGTATCCACCCCAGGCTTAGTGCAGGGCCCGGCACATAGCTTAACAAATACCACAGTTATTATTATTACTCTCTCAAATGCTTACTACAGGGCTCTGTACACAGTTAGTGTTCTATATATATACGATTGACTGTCTGATTGAAAATCTAGCCCCTGACATAAGGTATGGAAGGAGTTGAGCGATATTTCCACCTTTCAAATTCCACTTTCACATCCTGCAAACAGACATTTTCGCCTCCAATCCCTTGGGACCTCTCCCAGTACAAATTAAGCACTGGAAATACCCACTCCATCATAAAAGCTCTTTATATTCAATCGATCAATCATATTTTATTGGGCGCTTACTGTGTGTAGGGCACTGTACTAAAAGCTTGGGAGAGTGTAAATACAAGAGAGTTGGCAGATACATTCCCTGACCATAAAACACGGTCTAGAAGGGAAGAGAGACATGTCTCTCCTCGGTCCCACCAGGAGGTTGTGAAGAGGTCACAGGAATGAGGAAAACAAGAATTCCAGAGAGGCAGCAGCTGTGTGATACAAAGGAGCAACAGGAGAAGGGTGTAGTACAGTCATCTTTCAGGTCGCAGAGGACATTATTGATGGTAGGACTGGGATCATGTGGTGGTATTAGTGATAGCATTTATTGAGCATCGACCTGGTGTAGTGTACTTTTACTACTAATAATAACCATGGTATTTGTTAAGCATTTACTATGTGCCAGGCACTCTTCTAAGCGCCGGGTTAGATACAAGATCATCGGGTAAGGTTCACAGTCTTAATCCTCATCTTTCAGATGAGGGAACTGAGGCCCAGAGAAGTGAAGTGACTTGTCCAAGGCCACGCAGCAGATGAATGGCAGAGCGGGGATTAGAACCCAGGTCTTTCTTACTCCCAGGGCCGTGCTCTACCTACTAGATAGTGCTGCTTCTCTAAGCACATGGCAAGTACAGAACACAGAACTGATGCCATAGAGGATTAACGCTAATTGGAGAGGTAGACATTACAAAACATGACAAAAAAAGTAATTCTGGGAGTGTGTCAGAGGGAATCTCTTGCACATTTGATCCATCCAATAGTACATACTATTTGGCCTTTGGGTGATCACTGTTTAGAAACAATGGTTAAGATGGGGAAGGCATATCAGTGTTCAGGGACTAGGAAAGGTAGAATGAAATGACCTGGAGTTTCTCTCTGTTTCCTCATCCACTGCACCCAAAAAAAGGCTCTCCACTATCACTCTGGTAGCCTTGGCAAGAACTCCGAGGAGCTGTTTCTCACCATTTCCTGCTTAGCTTCACATAGAAAATGTTAACCTAAGGGTCTGTCAATTAGAGTGGAAGCTTCATTCGAGAGTGCCTCTTTCTGGCTCTCTGCCTTTGTTGCCTGACTTTTCCTTTTCCCTCTCCAGCCTACATGCTAGCATCATTGGCTTCACCTCTTGCCTCACATAACTTGGAAAAAATGGTTTCTTCAGTTAAAAAAGGACAAAAGCAGTCAATAGGGAGATAAATGCCAAATTTTCCAAGGTTCCCAAATGAGTCATCCTTTGTCAGGCATGTGTGCAAATTATGTGAGAAATGGGGTTGTATATGACTAATTTTGAAGACAATCAAATTGAGTGTGAAAATGTTTAAGGGTGATTGAGTTGCACCTCAAAAAGCTAAATAAAAGCAAAATAAATCAGGTGTTGAGCAACTCAGTTGTGCTCAGGGTGGCCTCTTGCCAAAATTAGGAGAAAATGGCTCAAAGCAGCATGCCTCAATTGTCCTCACTACTTTCTCAGGGGGTTTTCCATATGAAACTGAATCTCATACAGAAGCTTTGCTAAAGCAGCCTTTGGAACATTGGGTCCTTGGTCTTCTAAATGCTCTTAGGTAATTTAAATAATGTGCTCTTGTTAATTCATTCTCACTTGTGTATTAAGCCTTAGTCTAATGCAATATTCCCATGCCAAGGTTTAGGAGGGTGGAGAGGACCTGGTTTTAGTACTTCTAAAGATCTTAAACTTCAAAATATCTTGCAGGATATTCAATTCTTTACACTTCTCATTTTTGTAGTATAGGAAGAATGCACGGTATAAATATTTATGTGATCCCTATCGGACAGTGGCTCAATTATTTTTTGAAATTTTTAATTCACTTAAGCAGCCCCATAAAATATCAGCCTTAATTTTCTAGTTAATCCTGAGGGTATAGTAAAATTTGACGAAAGCCTATAAAATGAACAACAGTGCAAATTTCAGATCACTGAGGTTCTGGATAAGAGGGGCAGATAATAATTGCCTTTTGTGTATTTGGGCCATGATAACATTTGGGCTTGAAGCATACATCACATTGTTCTGAAATGAATTCTCAGCCATTGGGCAGGGATATTCCAAGGAACAGAGACCTTTTAGTGATCTGTCAATGTGGAAAATGCAGTGATTCCCACAGCCTTCACATACGCGCTCAGTACTGCTCTTTTACTAATGACTGGATCACCTCAAACTCATTAGTACCATGTCCCTACCATGTCCCTCCCTGCCTTTCCTGTAATAATCTCCTTGTTCAGTATCTGCCTCCCTTTTAGTAACTTTTTTATCTAGTCCAACTTCATATGGATCAACTAAAGAACCTAATCCCATCTGAAAGAGGTGAAACCAAGGAAAGATATAAACCTGAAATGACATGGACATTCTGCGTCACTGCTGGGGGGCGGTGAAAAAGTTTGAGAATCAATGGTGTTTCCTGTTCTCTAACATTTCAATGAGGCATGTATGTAGCATGACACATTGTTTCATTACACTGACTTCCAAAAGTTTTCCCGATGGTTCCCCTAAATCTCCCTTGTTGCAGTTTAAGTCCATTATTATTGCTCTGTACTCAGTAGCAATGAGAAACACATGGTTATTATTGGGAGGCCTGTATATCTTCAAATATGTGTAAAACCTTTGCGGATGTGAACAAAAATAATCATTTGGGCTTTGTTGGCAAATGAGATGCAGATACAAATCAGCTTGATTTGGTTTGATTGATCGTACCGCTTCCTCAATTCTGTACCATAATGAAAAATCTGAAGTACCTAGGCTAACTGCAACTATTATTATATGTGCCTATCGTTCCATGCTCGGAAAGGTCTCAGGGTTAGTCTAGTTACATATGGTGACTCGAGGGGGAGTGAATCAATCAATTAATGCTATTTATTGAGTGCTTACTGTGTACACGACACTGTACTATGTGCTTGGAAGAGGTACAGTCCAAAAGTGTTGGTAGATATGATTTCTGCCCACAAGCTGCTTATAGTCTACATGGGGAGACAGATAGTAAAATAGATTAGAAATAGGGGAAAGAGTAGAGTATGTGTACATATTTGCTATGGATACTTCAAGGGCTTAGTACAGTGGTTTGCACACAGTAAGCGCTCAATAAATACGCCGATTGAATGAATGGGTAGGGTGAGAAGCAAACTGCTTAAGGGGTACAGGTCCAAGTAGAGGGGAAGGGGGTTACGGTGAAGAAATGTGAGGTTAGTCAGGGAAAGGAGGAGGAGGAGATGTGATTTTAATAGGGCTTTGAAGATGGGGGAATGAACAATGCTAAAATAAATTCAAACATCTGCTAGTGAATTGCAAGCAGGGAGGGAGGGACAAATCTTTCAAAACAGGGTGAAGCCCAACTCAACCAATACGCCATATGAAAGGAATACTAGATGCCTGCACAAGCACAACTGAGAAGCACCGTGGTCTAGTGGAAAGAACACGGGTCTGGGAGTCAGAGGACATGGGTTCTAATCCTGGCTCTTCCAATTGCTTGCAGGGTGACCTTGGGCAAGTCACATCACTTCTCTGCACCTCATTTCTCCTGTTATCCCACCTACTTAGAGTGGAAGGCTCATGTGGGACAGGGACCGTGTCCAAACTAAATTGAATCTATTCCAGTGCTTACAACAGTGTCGGGCACATGGAAAGCCTTTAATACCATAAAAAATGGTTGCTGGAAGTGGTATATAAACGGTGAGGTAAAGGATGATTTTTACATACACCCTACTCTGGTCCTGCCTTCCTCTGACCCTTTGGTTGTGCTGTTCTCAGGCCCTGGAGCTCCTTTTCCCCTTTATCTACCAGTCCTCTGCCCTCCCACCTCCACTGCCCTCCATAATTCATTCAATTGTATTTATTGAGCGCTTACTTTGTACAGAGCACTGTACTAATTCCCACCTCCTCAGCATCTCAAGTCTTAGCAATCATTCATTCAATCATTCATTCATTCATTCAATTATATTTATTAAGCGATTACTGTGTGCTGTACTAAGCACCTGGGAGAGTACGACATAACAACAGACACAAGCAATTCTTCCATTAACTCTTGCATTTATGTACACACCTATTTATAATAATAATAATAATATATTATATGTATAACATTATATATAATAGTATATTATATTATTATAATATATAATATATTATATTATTATTATGATGATGATACTTGTTGAGTGCTTACTATGTGCCAAGCACTGTTCTAAGCACTGGGGTAGATACATTTATTCTCATTCTGCTTCTCATTTATTAGAGGGTAGCTTCCCGTGGGCAAGAAATGTATCCACTTCTTCTGCTGTAGATCTCAAGCATTTGGTATAATGCATGACACTTAATAATGGTATTTATTTATTCTTTTTACCTGTACTGAATAGGTTTTTTTTAAGTCCCACCTGTGTGGATAAGAGCTTACCTTCCAGATAGCATCACCTTCCAAAGCAAAACAACTGTGATATATGGAGTTAATTATATCCACATATACATGAAACACGAAAACATCATGCCTACATGGTTCCTTTCTTTGAGCATTTTTCAATCTAAGAGATAAGACCAAAAAAAATGTTCTAATTACCGAAGGCGCTTCCACTTCCAAGATCTATTTATTTTTTGGCCTTGATAGTGCCATCGTATTTGTTGATGTTGATGTTTGTTGTTGTTTGTTTTCCATTGTTATAGTTGTATTTATCTGCCCATCCTCACCTAGAATGTGAACCCCATCGCACTATGCCTAATATATTACATCTGTATCAACCATGGTCTGCTGTATGACCTTGGGCAAGTCACTTCAGTCTCTGTGCCTGTTACCTCATCTGTAAAATGGGGATTAAGACTGTGAGCCCCATATGGGTCAGGGACTGGGTCCATCCTGACTTGCTTATATCCACCCCAGTGCTTAGTACAGTGCCTGACACATAGTAAATGCTTAACAAATACCATTATTATTATTACTATTATTATTATTGGTACATAGTAAGCACTTATCAAATACCATTCATTCAACCATATTTATTGAGTGCTTACTGTGTGCAGAGCACTGTACTACCATATCTAATCAAGGGGCAATTCTGTCAAATCCAGGTGAAAGAAAATGGCATTTTTTTTCATTATTAACATCTGTTTTTCTAAGTCTTTATATTGGAACTGGGAAAACAGGAGAGAGGTCACAGCAGATATTACAGGAGGGGATGAGAAGGACAAGGGAACCGGTCTACTCACTCGGTTAAGTGGTTCTATTTATTTCCATTGTTCTTGTCTCTCTGTCTCCCCCGATTAGACCGTAAACCCGTCAAAGGGCAGGGACTGTCTCTATCTGTTACCGATTTGTACATTCCAAGTGCTTAGTACAGTGCTCTGCACATAGTAAGCGCTCAATAAATACTGTTGAATGAATGAATGAAATACTCTCCCTAGTGTTTAGTACAGTGCCCCGCACACAGTAAGTGCTCGATAAATACGACTGAATGATTTGCAAGAGAAAGGGGCAGAAGAAAAAGTAGAAAGGAAGAAGGGGTGGGAGGAGGGGAAGAGTAGTTCTCGAAGGAAGAGGGTGATGTAGATAAGAAAAGAAGTGCTCACCGACTGACTGTGAACTCTACGTTTTTCTTTTAACAAATGGCTGTAGCATGGAAGGCTCCGAGTTAGAAAATATTGGTTAGAGTGGTCGAATGTACCACTAAATCCTGCTGATTCAGAATGCAACTGGCACTCTTGCCGTTAAGTGAGCCACTGCCCAGGTATCATTCTTTCACAGCAAATGTAATCTTCTTAAGTGATGGTCAAATCAGCCTGACAAACGTGGGGAGCTTTTGGATCTCAATCACGCTAGGCAGGAGCAACTTGCTATTTTGAAATATACGTCATCCTTCTTGCAGAGGCCAACACTGAATAGCAGTCAAGCGTGGCAGGTAGAAATTATAAATACATTTGAAACTTCCACAGCTTGTTTTTCCCACGGGGGGTTCAGGATAATTTTAAGGTGAGACAGCAGCACAGAAAGCGGAATATTAGGGAGAAAAGGGTTAATAAAAGCAAAGCTGATTATTCCATAGTTTGTATGCTAAAAGAAAAGTAAAACAAGCATATGGCATACAAGGGGACACAGAAAACTCCAGTTTTGCTTTAAAAATAACAAGTCAGAGAAGGAGTGGTAGGAACGTTTCATTTTTAAATGAAGGAAACAGGCCGGATTAAAGCTTCGGATTTAAGGGAAAGTTTCAAAGATATAGAAGGTAGAAATGGAATACTGGGTCATCTCCTTCACAGAGCAGACAGTTCACTAATGAGGTAGTTTAGATGCTAAACACATCAATTCCTGCAAATCCAAACACCTTTCTCCAGCTACCCATTACATAAATATTTCCTAAAAGACTACATTTGCTACTCCTCCTTTACATAAGTTGTCTGGAAAGATGAAGGCTGAAAGGGGACATGATTGAAGTTCACAAAATGATGGCAGCTGGAGAGAGGTGAAATAGAGAATTTTTCTTCGCCCATCTAATCCGACAACAGAATAGGAAAACGCCCACTTACAGGTGACGGATGAAAAAGAAGAAATAAAAGAAAAGCCTTCTTCACATAGGGTGGGGTGAACAAGTAACTTAATATTACAGGGAGTTGTGCAGAATAAAAACTATCTGTAGATTGAAGAGGATCTCCTTTAATCTCACGGACGAATGGTCCAATTGGCTTAATTCATTCATTCATTCATTCAAATTATGTACTGAGCGCTTACTGTGTGCAGAGCACTGTACTAAGCGCTTGCACTGTACTAAGCAGCGTGGCTCAGTGGAAGGATCCCGGGCTTGAGAGTCAGAGGTCTTGGGTTCTAATCCCGACTCCACCACTTATCAGCTGTGTGACTTCGGGCAAGTCACTTCACTTCTCTGTGCCTGTTACCTCATCTGGAAAATGGGGATGAAGACTGTGAGCCCCATGGGGGCCAACGTGATTACCTTGTACCCACCCCAGGACTTGGCACATAGTAAGCGCTTAACAAATGCCGTCATTATTATTATTATTCTTATTACTAAGCACTTAAGGGGAAAATAAGAAATGTCACTAGAAGATGAGAGATGTCAGGTGGACATCCTCAAACATTCTTTGTACTATCAGAGACAGACTGGTAGGCCGATGGACAATTGAACTGACCTAGTAATGACGTTTTTTATGTTTTATTTGGGATTTTGTGAAAGGCACTGCTGAAAAAGGTCCACATGTTAATAACCTTTGGAAACACGCAAAGAGGAGCAATATAATTATTTTTAATTCATCTGGGATGCTTTCCAAAGTGATCCACCCTTAATGGAAAGGGAGTTGGTTTAATATGCTGTAAGATGGTCAACCAATTGCTCAAGTGAAAAGGAAAGGAGGGAAAATATATTGGTTCAGCACACTTCACTTTGACTCTGGGTCACAAAAAATGTACAGGAAATGGAGACTAACAGCTGCAGAATGACAGAGGGTCACTTCAGAGAGACAAACCTCGACTAGAGCTTCCTGTACGACTGCTGGCAGTATATTCACTTGGCCACAGTGGCGATATTCTACCAGAAGCTAGAGGTAACAAGGAAATAAGGATTAATCAGTGACAGAAAACCTGCAACGCATGGAACCTAGATTAGGAGGCGGTGGCATTCCGAGAGCAAAAATCAACGGAAAAGCAAGCGTTGATATAAGCGAAAGGGCAGATTCGTGTAGCAGGAAAGCAATAAATGCAGTTCATTTTCTTCTAAGGAGATATAGAGACAAAAGCAGGAAGCATTGCTCTTCTTTCACCCCGCCATGCTCTCGTTAGAAGGACAAATATGCACATCAATCATGATAAGGGAGATGAGACCAAAGTGATACTTTTTTTTGACAGGAAGTAAGAGGATGAGTCACATAGCTCACATTCATTAATAAACCTTTTCAAACGGTCTGTGTGTGGCCCTGAATAGAGACGGTGCTTTATATATAAAGGTATGCTAAATGTGACACCTCCCCCCCGCCCATTTAAGCACTTCTCTTATGGTACTCATTCATTAGTAACATAGAGGGCCTTCTGGCTGGAACAACGACATTATTCCATTGTCTTTCATAATAAGACCCTCGGGTACACATACATCTTCTGTACGGTTGGAAAATCTTTGATTGGTGATTACCGTGATTTTTAAAAGTCACCCACTACAGAGTAGTTTCCGCCTAGATCTGCAACAGCAGTGCTTTCGTGAAATGATTTTGGATAAAGCAACACAACACAAGTTTGTTTCTGGAATAACACAGTCAACGCGGCGGCAAAAAGGAGGAAGAAGGAACTGTAATACACGTGATCGTGGCACCCGTGTTCTGGTTTTCCCAGGCTCTGCCTCAGCCTTACCGCATTGTATCATATGACGCTATTTCTTGGTGTTTACCTACCTTGCAGTACTTAATATGGTAAATTGACAAGAGAATCGTGGGCAAGGATCATCTCTATCAACTAATAATAATAATATGGTACTTGTGAATGTTTACTATGCGCCAAGCATCGTTCTAAGTGCTGGGGTAGATACAAGCTAATCAGGTTAGACATAGTACCTAGGGCCCCACAGTGCCCCACATGAGGCTCACATTCTTAATCCCCATTTCACAGATGAGGTAACTGAGGCACAGAGAAGTGAAGTGACTTACCCCAAGGTCACTCAGCAGACTCAGACACGTGGGTGGAGCCAGGATTAGAACCAAGGTCCTTCTGATTCTCCCTCTCAGGGTCATACCTGGAGAGTTTCCAGTACTCTGCCAGTCTTGGCTATGGGAGGAAGAGTGAAGCAGAGGCATACCCATGCCATTCTTAGCTTGGGCAGTGGTTAGCGAGTGGAAGGCAATCTGCTACCAAGTCAAAACTCACCCATGCTGGGCAGCAGCGGCAGGGGAGAAGAGTCGAAGCGGAGACTCTACTGCGTGGAAAGGCGGGCAGTGGTAAACCCACTTCTGGATTTTTATCAAGAAAATTCAGTGGATAACACTGCCAGAATGATTGCAGATGAGAGCGGGACGGTTCTGAGGGAAGATGTGTCCTTGGTGTCGCTATGGGTCGGAAACGATTCGACGGCATAAGACAAGACCTTTCTGACTCATTAGGCTCATGCTCTAGGACCATAGGCCATGCTACTTCTCATACTCTGATGTACTTTCCCAAGCAATTAATACAACACTGTGCATACAGTAAGTGCTCAATAAATACCATTGATTGATTGCTAGTAGTAGACATAAAAATAATAGAGGAATTTTCATAGAAAAACATCAGTCAAGTGACGTCTTCAAACCATCTACCCCCTAACCACTCAATTCGCAGTGAATTGATGTTACTAATATGACACTCTCACAACCCTTACGTTACAGGAGAGACCCTGTTCAGTCCAAGCTTTGAAATCTTGTATGCTGAGGGAATAGGATATTCTAGTTAATTAAAAAAATTGCCAAATTGTATTGTGGGGAACCTCTCCCATGGAGGGGCTTTGCAGGGCTTTAGCAAGAGTCATATAATTAGGCATAAGCTACTAAATATGGGAAGCAGCATTGCTTGTGGAAAGAGCAGGGGTCTGAGACTCCTGAGATATCCAAGCTGATTATCTCACATCTTACCCAGCGCTGAATGCAGTGTTAGGTGGGTAGGACTTAACAATTATTATTATTATGTAGTTACAGAGTAGCTGAAACCTGGTCGTAATTAAGTCCAGGTGTCTGCAGGGAGGGTGGGAGGGCGTTCTTCTAGGACCGAATGGTTTTCCTACCTCGTGGGTTGTCCAAGAGGGCTTTGCTAGGATTACCCTCAAGGAGTTTTATGTGGTAAACTGCAGGGAAATGAGCTACAATCTGATTTTATGAGTCCGTTCTCTACCATGAAGGAGGATCAATCAGTCCATCAATGCTACTTACTGAGTACTGACTGTGTGCAGAGCACTCTACTAAGCACTTACAGAACGTGGGCCTGAAATCAAAGCTGGTCTCTGCCACTTGCCTGTTAAATAATAATGTTGATATTTGTTAAGTGCTTACTACGTGCAGAGCACTGTCCTAAGCACTAGGGTAGATACAGGGTAATCAGGTTGTCCCACATGAGGCTCACAATCTTCATCCTCATTTTACAGATGAGGTAACTGAGGCACAGAGGAGTTAAGTGACTTGCCCACAGTCACACAGCTCACAGGTGGCAGAGCCGGAATTCGAACCCATGACTTCTGACTCCCAAGCCTGTGCTCTGTCCACTGAGCCACGCTGCTTCTTGAACAATCTCTCAACTTCTTTGTGCCTCATCTGTAAAATAGGGATTCAATCCTCCTCTCTCCAAACTAAACTGTGAGCCCCATGTGGGACTGGGACTAGGTCCCAGCCTGATTATCTTTTATCCACACGAGCATTTAGTGCAGTGTCTAGGACAGAGTAAGGGCTTAACTAATACAATTAAAAAAAAAAAAGATTTGGCAGACACATTTCGTCCTAACAAGGGGTTTACAGTTTAGGGAGGAGACAGACATTAAAATAAATTCCCCCAGTCCCTCTATCTTCAGCCTATAGTCCTAGGTAACTATGAGCTTGGATCTGTAACTCTAAAGCCCTAGTTATTCACCCTGCCCTCAGCCCTACAGCACTAATGCTTATATCCAGAATTTATTCATTTATTCATTCAATAGTATTTATTGAGCGCTTACTATGTGCAGAGCACTGTACTAAGCGCTTGGAATGTACAAATCGGCAACAGATAGAGACAGTCCCTGCCCTCTGACGGGCTTACAGTCTAATCGGGGGCGACGGACAGACAAGAACAATGGCAATAAATGGAGTCCAGGGGAAGAACATCTCATTAAAACAATGGCAAATAAATAGAATCCGTGTGATGTACATCTCATTAAACAAAATAAATAGGGTGATGAAGATATATACAGTTGAGCGGACGAGTACAGTGCTGAGGGGATGGGACGGGAGAGGGGGAAGAGCAGAGGGAAAGGGGGGAGAAGAGGGATTTATGTGTCCATCAATGCATCCAGGACACCCAAATAGCAGAGAATGTGCCTACCAACTCTACTGTATTATCCTCTCCCCAGTACTTAATACGGTGCTCGGCACACAGTAAGTGCTCAGTACATACCACGGATTGATTGAGATGTGCTCAAGGCAGGAGGAAATGCAAGACTACACAAAAGAAGAGAGGACAGTTCGGGAGAGGTAGAATTGGAAATCATCTCCGGAGGGTTGGTGGTTGAAGCCTTGAGAGTGAATGAGTTCTCCTAGGGAGTGATTGTAGATGGCGACCAGAAGGGGACCCAGAAGTGAACCTTTGGAGTTAGAGGTCATGAGTTCGACTCCCGGCTCTGCCACTTGTCAGCTGTGTGACTGTGGGCAAGTCACTTCACTTCTCTGTGCCTCAGTTACCTCATCTGGAAAATGGGGCTTAACTGTGAGCCTCACGTGGGACAACCTGATGACCCTGTATCTACCCCAGCGCTTAGAACGGTGCTCTGCACATAGTAAGCGCTTAACAAATACCAACATTATTATTGGGGGACTCCCAAAGTTAGAGGGTGGGAGCCTGTGAAAGAGACCGAGAAGCAGCCGGAGAGCCAGGAGAGTGCAGTGTCGGTGAAACCAGGACTGGAGAAGTCAAACGTATTCTGATCATTGCAAACTCTTGCTCAGTGGAGAAGTTCCTTACAAGGAATTGATTGATTGATTGTTTGATTAACTGATCAGCCAAGACTACAATGCTGGTTACTTTTTAGTCGCTAAACTGTGGTAAAATAAAGATTTCGCTGGATATTGTTCATAAAAACCTTCTATTAGGTGGGTTATCAGCCTTTCATTTTCACAGTTATGTTTGTCACATACTCTCCAAGTTTTAAAGAAAACCAGAAATGAAGAGAATGAATAATTTATCTTCAGTCATAATCTTATAGTTGTGTGATTCATTTAATGGATTCCCTAGTGGGCTCTGTTTATGATGTCACTTCTGGGATAAAATCAAATTGCATCCAATTCTGTTATATAAATGGTGAAATTAAATATAAAACTCTTTTTCTATCCCAATCCTTTATCAATTGCATTTCCCTGGTTTTAGGCCGATCTAAGTTAACTGAGCTTTTTTACATTAGCGTTCTAGGTAGACATTCATACATTAAGCTCTAAACCTTACCAGTTCTCGAGGCAGAAAGGATTCTTCTTGTCGGGCAATAACCAGAGAGACGATCTCCCCTTGCTTGGTGCTCCTCAACATGGCCACTAGCTCTTCCTGAGTCCTCCCCATGATATCTCTGCCATTCACCTAGAATGAAAGTCACATTTAAAGCACTCTCAACCCTCTAACCATTCTATGCTTTAGGTAAGATCAGTATACACCTCAAGTGATTGAGTGGCTACTATAGGGGGGCAGGGGCCCGGCCACTTGGGAGCCATACCAAAGAAGTAAAAGGCCCAATTTCTGCTCTCAGTCTAGCAGCATGGCCTGGCTCTATTTGCTTGTATCCACCCAGTGTTTAGAACATTGCCTGGCACATGGCAAGCGCTTAACAAATACTACAATTATTATCATTATTAGTGGATAGAGCATGGGTTTGGCAGTCAGAAGGGTTCTTGTCCCGGCTCTGCCACTTGTCTGCTGTGTGACCCTGGGCAAGTCACTTCATTTCTTTGGACCTCAGTTACCTCATTTGTAAAAGTGAGGATTCAGATTGTGAGCCCACATGAGACAAGGACTGTGTCCAACCCGATTTGCTTGTATCCACCCCAGTGCAGCATGAGGCACATGGAAGCACTTAACAAATACTGTCATTATTATTATTATTATTATGGGGAAAACTATGTAATGTGGCCTAATGTAAAATGGCTGAGACCAGGAGTCAGGAGATCGGGTTAGAGTTCCTGATCTTCCACTTAGCCTACTATGTGACCTTGGATAACTCCATTAATCTTTGTAGGTCTCATATGTGAAATGGTATAAAAAGGGATCGTGAGTCCTACGTGTGATGGGGAGCGTGTCTGCTCGCATAAACTTGTACCTATCCCAGTGCCAGGCACTAAATAAATACCATAATTATTTTGTAGTTTCTTGTTCAGTAGCCAAATGTTGCCTTAGTTGGATAGAACTCGGGCCTCAAGTGCTGAGTACATTGCTCTAAACAAAATAAACGCTTAATAAATATGTTTGAATAAATATGCCTGAATGAATCTGGGTTCTAATCCCATTTCCACCACGTCTGCTTTGTGACCTTGGGTAAGTCACTTCACTATATTGGGCCCATTACCTCATCTATAAATTTGGGATTAAGACTGTGAGCTCCATAAGGGACACAGACTGTGGACAACCTGATTAGCCTGTACCTACCCCAGTGCTTAGAAGAGTGCTTGGCACATAGTAAGCACTTAACAAATACCATAATTACTACTATTATTATAATCACAGTTTAGAGTTGAAAAAGAGACACACTAGGCAGAAGTGAATTTATATATTCAATATTGCTGAGGTGATTGAGGTGATGACAAGACTAAGAAGAAGGGATTGATCAGCTAATGCCTATTAATGGAAGTCATCACTGTGGGCTGGGCGGGGTGGCGGGGGGGATTGAGGGAAAGATGGAATGTCTTTGTTAAAGTTGAAGGGATCTGGGAGTTTATATCCTCCTTGTGGAAAGGAAAGGGCAGAGCCATTAAATATGACAGAAGAGTTGACAGGATTTAGGAGACAGGCTAAATATTGGAGATATAAATGGCAGAATTCCACTTCTCCAGAGGCTGGTCTGCTTCTGGCCTGGAGAGGGGCATGGGTCCCAGATGGGAAGTGTAGGATCACCCTTGATTCACAGAATTCCCAGGTGTTTCAGGATCAATAGAGGGATTTAGCTTAACTCCCACTCACATTCAGGTGGTCCATAATATTCAAGTCCCTAACCCCGCCAGAAATCTCAGTTAATCTGGATTAGTCTCACTAGGTCAGGAGGAACCAGGTTTGGGCTGAATCCTGGGAAAATGACCACTCCTCTAGTCTTCTCCAGTCTGGAGTTATATCCTCCAATGGAAGGCGGGACCTAGATCAGCCTCCAGTGGACAAGGCAAATTTCTCTGAGACATTTTTCTTGCTGTGGAGCTTGAGAAATTTCTCTGAAAACATGTTTTCACTGTTTTCCAAGCTCCAGTCTCATTTACTTAGGACTTTGGAAACACTATTTTAAATTGCATTTTACTTAGTTGAAGGAAGTAGTAACCACTTCTGACCTCCAATATCCTATCCCCTGATTGCAGGCGTCCATCTTTTATTGCTGCTCCTTTAGGTAAAATGTTTTTCACAAAAATGGGGCCAGGGCCATGTACTGAGGATTCTCTTGTAACCACAGTGAAACCAAGCCCCTCGGGACCTGAGGAGGAAAACACAGAACATATGGTTAACTTGGACACAGGTACCCTTTGCAGTTCTAAAAAGGACAGAACTAAAATAATAATTATGTACTTGATCTTTGATCTCAGAAAGTAAATTACTTTCTGGGAGTAAGCTGTACACCTTTTCCAGATGTCCTCAATTCTTTCCAAGCACCACGATATGCAAGTAATTATCTGACAGGGATACTCTGAAAAAATGCCACACTCCAGGTAATCAAAGGTATTTATTGAGTGCTGTTTGAAGAGCACTCTACTAGGCAATTGGGAGAGTACATAGAGTCGGTAGTCAGGTATCCTAATCCACAAACAGCTTACAGTCTTAAAGACTGTAGAATCAGTAAGCGGTTCCTTCTTACTTTGCAGGTTGAGTAATTAAGGGATGAGTGACATCTGAAGACTCTCAACTTATGGGAAGGGATTGCACCTGCCATCTCTATTATATTATATTTTCCCAAGGAATAAGCACAGTTCTCTGCATACAGTTCATTCAATCGTATTTATTGAGCGCTTTACTCTGTGCAAAATACTGTATTTAGTGCTTGGGAGAATCAGTCAGACACATTCCTACCTACAACGAACCCATAATGATTTATTGTTGAGACCTAGAAATATCTACTAAGGCAGCATGTGGTTTCCTTTCTTAAGTTTAAATTATCAACCACTCCCAGATTTTTTGTAATTTTTTTTCACCCTTTCCCAAGATCCGTACATTGCTTTCTCACAAGAAGCACACATGAGTGTGACTCTATTTGTTGCCAAATCGTACTTTTCAAGGGCTTACACTGTCATTCATTCATTCACTCATATTTACTGAGCGCATACTGTGTGCAGAGCACTGTACTAAGCTCTTGGAAAGTACAATTCAGCAACAGAGACAATCCCTACCCAACAGTGGGCTCACTGTCGAGAAGGGGAAGAAGGGCCCGTCAAAGGGCAGGGGCTGTCTCTATCTGTCACCGATTTGTACATTCCAAGCGCTTAGTACTGTGCTCTGCACATAGTAAGTGCTCAATAAATACTATTGAATGAATGAATGAATGAATGAAAGGGGAAGAAATCTCACTGGTAAAAGTTTACGGAAATTTAACTTACTCAAGAAGTCTTTTTTTCCAGTCCCCATTTCAACTGTCAGCATATAACGTTCAAGTTATCTAGAGTTAGAAACGAAATAATAAACACTAACCATAGTTTTGAAATATAATTACCTTTCTTGAGGTCGATCTTAATTTTCTTTGCATTTTTCCTGCTTCTAAGCCCCATCAGAGGAGAAAGTGATGGGGAAGGTGGCTTTCTCCCCACTCTTGGGACTCTAGGGCTCTTGGATTGCTGCAGGGACGATGAGGCGGCAGTCTCCATGTTGCTCGTTCCATTCAGATCTGCCATCCTCCCCGCCGGCTGGACCGGAGGCGACATCACGGTTTTTGAAATGCCGTTATCGTTAACGAATATGCAAAGGGGAGCGATGACAGATTTTTCATACTGGTCCCGGTTTTGTGATGGAAGCACTTGCAGAAGCACATTTGGGGCTTTCATGGCTCGCCGGAAGACATCTTGAGCCCTTGAAAGAGAGTCGTGAGATAGCTGTAGTGCACGCAGGAATAGTCAGATGGATGTTAAGCAAGTTCCAGTGCAGTCTGCTAGAAAAGACATTCTCGGCCCTCCCAAAACTTCCGATACCAGGAACTTACCCTTCTCCTATAACAATAATAACAATAATGATGGTATTTGTTAAGCACTTACTATGTGTCCAGCACTGTTCTAAGTGCTGGAGTACATACAAGATAATCAGGTTGTACCACGTGGGGTTCACAGTCTCAATCCCCATTTTACAGATGAGGGAACTGAAGCACAGAGAAGTTAAGTGACTTGCCCAAACTCACACAGCTGACAGGTGGCAGAGCTGGGATTAGAACCCATGACCTCTGACTCCCAAGCCCGGGCTCTTTCCCCTAAGCCACACTGCTTCTCAGCTTCCCGGGTCCACAGCCTTCTGGATCGTCTCGTAGGCTCTAGGCTTTCTTAGTGTAACGGCAATTCAGTAGGTCAGAGTGGTTTCTCCTCAGGCTTGGCAGTTGTGCCAGTCTCCTCACAGCCGAGAGTGTCACTAGCCCTCCTGCCTTGCTTCCCCCAAACTCTCCTGGACAAGCTCCCTCTAGACTGAAAGCTCACTGTGGGTAGGGAATGTGTCTGTAAGCAGCATTGTGTAGTGGATGGAGCCCACGCCTGGGAGTCAAAAGGTCATGGGTTCTAATCCCGGCTCCTCCACCTGTCTGCCGTGTGACCTTGGGAAGTCACTTCACTTCTCCAGGCCTCAGTTACTTCATCTGGAAAATGGGATTGAAACTGTGAGCCCACATGGGACAGGGACTGTATCCAACCCTACTTGCTTGTATCCACCCGATGCTTAACATATACCATATTATTGTTCTACTGTATTCTCCCAAGTGCAGTGCTCTGCACACAGTAAGTGCTCGATTAATAGGATTGAACTAACTGATAACTCTCTCTGGTCCTGAATTCCAACCACTATACCCTCCCCTTCCCGCCCTCACCATTAGACCAAGGGCTTGATTAGTTCATTTTTAAAAAAGCAACATCAGTCAATTTAGAAATAAATTACAATGGTATTTGTTAAGTGCTTATGATGTGTCTAACATTGTACTAAGCACTACAGTAGACCCAAGATCATCATGGAGCTTCACAGGTCTAAGTCAGAAAAAGAGCAGGTATTTAATCCCTCTCTACAGATGATAAAATTGAGGTCCAGAGAAGGTAAGTGACATGGCCAAGGTCACATGGCAGTCAAATGACAGAGCTGGGATTAGACCCAAGTCCTCTGATTCCCAGGCTCGGATCTTTCAATTAGGCCATGCTGCTTTTCCCTGACTAATAAGCTCTGTACAAAACTCATAAAATTCCAGTTCTTATCCTTCTATTTATTTACTCTAAGGATGTTGCTTTCTGCCACTTTGAAAAATGAATTGTCTTTTTTCCCTGCAAAGTTGGTAGTCCCATTTGGTTCCTGAATCTCATTCCTTGTGCTGTTTTGAGATGTCTTTGGGGTTGAGCCTTCTTGAAGATTTTTTCTCCATTAGGAAGGACCTGATATCAGAATTCAGAGTGTGGAGCAGTTACCAGGGTAACAGGATGGAGAAGGACTAATTTGCACCATTTTTGGGGGGGTGGGAGGGAAGGGGTGATGAAGAGGTGTGATGTGAAGAGAACTGAAAACTATTTTCCAAGAAAGCATCTTGAATATTGGAACCTGGAGTTGTGCAAGTTCTGCTAGAATAAAGGGTACTTTTCAGGTGTACTGCAATCTTCCAAGATTATTTTTTTTTTCTCAACAGCATCTGGCCTACCCTGAAAGTGTTAAACATTCCTAATTAGCATTTATGAGTTACATATGTAATACCACTGCTTCCATGTTCCTTTTCAAAGGCATGGTCCTGCCTCTAGAGAAGGAATTGCTCGGGTCATTCCAGAACCTGTAGCCTCTGGTTATACTTGCAAATTACAAAGCTTTTTAACCTCTAAAAGTGGCTCACCCTGGAATAGTTACATCCTTGAAAAGATGGACTCATAATAGAGGAGGAAGATTAATGCTGACATTAAATTAAAACCCCCTCAATTTTGTCTTACAAATACCATTTTTTTTAACTAATATTGGCTAATTTAGGATTGATCTTCCAACCTACTAGTGAAGGGTGAATTGGAAATAAACCAGTTTTAATAGAGTTTCCCCAAAGATATAGTTCCAGAGAACTATGCGTCAGCGTGCTGTCTATTTATCACTGAAACCCTGACCAATCTCATTGCAGATTTTGAAAATAAAGGGGCTGCTGACACCCAGTAATTTAGCAAATGCTATTGGTAGATCCCTAAGTGTGTTGCCTACTGAGAATAAGATGAGTTTCTCTATTTGCGACATAACAGGCCCACAACTGGGATTGTGCTAAAAGCTGAAATGCATTTTTAAATAAAGGTATTATGAGTCATTATATACGATCATGATGATGGTATTTGTTATGTGCTTACTATGTGCCAGGCACTGTACTAAGCCCTGGGGAGGATACAAGTAAATCAAATTGGACACAGTTTCTGTCCCATGTGGGGCTCTCAGTCTTAATCCCCATTTTATGGATGAAGTAACTGAGGCACAGAAAAGTGAAGTAACTTGTCCAAGGTCACACAGCACAGAAGTGGAGGAGCCGGGATTAGAACCACTGATCTTCTGACTCCCTGGTCTGTGCTCTAACATGCTGCTTCTGGACTTGACATGGAATTGACCAGAAGGCCTTTTGAAAGTGAGGATTAAAATGAACTACTGCAAGCATTCCAGAGATGAGTAAACACAATAATAAAGCAGCACTTACTGTGCAAAGGTTTGTCTACCAATTCAACATTGTTGATTTTACAATACATTCGTTTCATATAAGAGCCCATCCCGTTTAGACCTGCTGTTTCTTCAATGCCACGGATGAAGAGTCCAAGAATTCTGAAATGTCAAAATAAGTTAGAAAAGATCATATAATCATATGTCATGCCCAGGATTCATCGAAAATTATTCAAAAATACATATTACCCCATCATACAAAGCAAAAGCTGACCTTTATCCTGCCAGCTACTCATTTTTCGTAAATATAAATGAATTCTAAAGGAACAATCTCTAAACACATTTCTCCCTACATAAACAAAACCCCTCAAGGATAATAAAATATCAACCAAATTATTAGCTGAATCTCATTTGGAGAGATTCTGGTAATTTGGAAAAGACCACTTTGCTCATGGGGGTTCTTCTCCTTCTTTTCTTCGAGAGAGATTAATATTATTGCGGAGGGTCCTTCAAGATACTAAAACTAAGAACATCATGAATGTGACAAATTGGGAATAGGTGGATGGGAGAAATACTGGCTGCACTTTGTGATCCTTCCTGAACGGTGCCCTCAGAAACTAGGAATTTATCTAAAGCCAGGCAATTACATTTTTTGGAATTTATCTCCCACGATCTGCATTGTCTGACACAGTTTCTGGACCACAACAACCCCAGAACACCAATTTATTTCCTAATGAAAGAAAAAGCATTTTTTAACTCATTATTCCTTTCCATTTGGCACCTGTGTCTTATTCCAACCGCTATCACCCATTCAGAGAATTCCTGTTAAAAGCCTGCTCGACTTTAAATTAGAAACTGAAAGGAGTAGGAAAGTGCATACATCTCAGCGCTAGCGCTCTCCTCAGGAATTCCTTTCTCCCCCAAGAGTGATGGAATCCTAGTGGTATAACCAAAGAGCCAAGGATGATTTTTAGTTCACCTTGTTCTGAATTCTATGAAAGAGAATTCCATTGGCCATGGACCACTAGAAAACACTGCTTTCATTACTGTGTTGTCATTTTCTTTTGTAGAGATGCCCAGAGGGATATTGCAATGGCTCTATTTTTCTAAATCTAAAATATAAATAAAATATGAGTGTTTGTTATGAGAGGATAATAGGGTCACCCATGGAAAAAGGGCTGCTTATAATGAAAGGTTAGGTGGAAACCTAAGACTCCTATTTAGCCTTGTCCCCAATCGTGAACCACTGCCTCAAGGAGTTGGGGTTATAATTAGCATACATGCTCCCGAGATCTGAATGGACAAAGCATTCGCTGTGATATTTAGAGTGTTCCTACTGTAAAAATGTTAAATGAATAGTACATGATACTGAAACGCTATTTAAAATAGCAACAAAGCCCATTATAAGGAAGGCTCAAGGTCACTAACATAAGTGATTGTACGCTTTAGCTCTAGGCTTTTCAAGAATCCAACAGCATTTCCAGGAAGATAGTGAATCCTGAATCAAATCAATCGTATTTTTTCAGTGCTTACTGTGTGCACAGCACTGTACTAAGCACTTGGGAGACTACGATGTAACAGACATGTCTCGTGCTCACAGTAAGCTTATGGTCTAGAGGTGAAGACAGACATTAATATAAATAAATAAATTACGGAAATATATGTAAGTGCTGCGGGGCTGAGGGTGAATATAGAAGTCGGGTTGAAAATTTGATAAAAGATCTGGGATTTTACTCACTTCAGGCTAACATACCAATCTGCTGACTCCTGCATTTCCCAGAAATACCTGAGCATGACTTTTAAGGATGAAAGTGTACTAAACATTTCAGAATTTTCTTTTCCAGTGTTGGGGTTGGCTGAAATGATTCATTTCGAAGCTCACTAGTAGCAAGAAGCCAATTTCTCTAAGTGATGTTTTGGTTAATGGCCACTAAGTCTTTAATCCACTGAATAAAGAATCCAAAATGTAACATTGCTTCCTAGGAATTGGCTTCACCCTTTTTGAGATGTATGAACTCTTTCAGATCATTCAATCAATCCATCAACCATATTTCCTGCACACTTACTGTGTGCAGAGCACCATAATAATGATAACGTTGGTATTTGTTAAGCGCTTACTATGTGCAGAGCACTGTTCTAAGCGCTGGGGGAGACACGGGGGAATCAGGTTGTCCCACATGGGGCTCACAATCTTAATCCCCATTTTACAGATGAGGTAACTGAGGCCCAGAGAAGTTAAGTGACTTGCCCACAGTCACACAGCTGACAAGTGGCAGAGCTGGGATTCGAACTAATGACCTCTGACTCCAAAGCCCATGCTCTTTCCACTGAGCCACGCTGCTTCTCTGCTTTGTTACCTTGAGCAAATCACTTCACTTCCCTATGCCCCAGTTACCTCATCTGTAAAATGAGGATTAACACTGTGAGCCCTATGCAGAGCAGGGACTCTGTCCAAGCAGATTAACTTGTTTGTATCTACTCCAGTGCTTAGTACAATGCCTGGCACATAATAAGCATCTAACGAATACCATTAGAAAAGACAAAAACCCAAAACTTGGAGCCCCAATGACCCAAAAAGCTTATTTTACATAATAATAATAATCCCAGAATGTTTAGCATCCTCTGAGACATTTCTCCCTTTAGGTCCCAGCTGACTATGTGCATAAGTGCCAGATTTAGATATGGCAAACTAAGAAACTGAGGGATCTCAATCAGTTAATCAATCAATCATATTTACTGCATACCTACTGGGTGCAGTACACTGGACTTAATGATTTAAGGGCTGAATGCAAAGCCCTAAAGTTTAATCTCAATTTTCCATTTTAGAGGCTTGCTAGGTATTGATGCCTGTCTGGGAAGCAGCGTGGCTCAGTGGAAAGAGCATGGGTTTGGGAGTCAGAGGTCATGAGTTTGAATCCCGGCTCTGCCGCTTGCCAGCTGTGTGACTTTGGGCAAGTCACTTAACTTGTCTGAGCCTCAGTTACCTCATCTGTAAAATGGGGATTAAGACTGTGAGCCTCGCATGGGACAACCTGATTACCCTGTACCTACCCCAGTGCTTAGAACAGTGCTCTGCACATAGTAAGCACTTAACATATATCAACATTATTATTATTATTACTTGTTTTGCTTTGTTGTCTGTCTTCCCCTTCTAGACTGTGAGCCCGCTGTTGTGTAGAGTTTGTCTCTGTTGTCCAACTGTACTTCCCAAGAGCTTCGTTCAGTGCTCTGCACTCAGTAAGCACTCAATAAATACGACTGACTGACTGACTGAATAAAGTGTTTCCCCTAACAGGTGCAACAGCACTGCAATTCAGGGGGATAAAAAGAACATTTCTGCAAAAAGTTAGATTTTCCTGAGCAAACTTCACCTAGGGCAAAAGATAGATCAAATTAGTCTAGGTCAAAGAATTAAATGAAAAATCTAATTTAAAATAATGAGGACACAAACCAATAAATGGAAGGAAATTAAGAACTAAGTCTTCCTCTGTGATCTTAACTAACCCCACTGTGTCTACACAGTGAAACCATATGGTGTTGTTAAGTCAGCCACTAGACTTGCTTCCTCCTATATACTGCTGTGTCTACGCACATGTGTTGAGTTATGTGTGCTGTGGCAGCCTGAACTCATTATTGCTTAACATTTATTGGATCGTGTCTGCATTTCTTCATTATTTTGTTTTTAATTAAATTTCCTAACTTTCCTGATAGTGTAAAGAAAATGGTAGAATGATTTCACTTAATGACTGAACAAAAAGGAGACCTCTATCCATCAACCTGTGAGCCGCGGTTATACCAGTGCTATAGAATGGACCTTATTAAAACCACCGGCAAAACTGGCCTTCTATAATATTTCCCTCATCTGAATGCAAAGGATGAAATCTTCCAGGCAACAGCTGAAAATTAAGTACACTTATCATTGCATTGGGCTTTTGCCTTGTGCTTGGGTAAATGTGAAAGTTCATCACCTTCACCTTAGGAAGTTAAAGTGATTAGCAATTTAACCTTATCGGTATCTCACAAAGGCGAATCCGGGGGGCTTCTGCCAAGAGCAGGTAAATAGTCATCCTATCTGAAATGAATAAGGGTTCTAACCCGTAGCCCCGCATGCTTAAATTAAACATTCCCAGAAAGTGGACTAATGAATTTGTTTGCTCTTACAGTTTGTTACATTTTAAGGGGATTTTTCTCAGGGAGAGATCGACCTCAAAAAGAGGATGTCATAGCACCAGCAGGTAACAGATGCCAGCAGTAAGATCATAGATAAATTTAGGCCAGACTGATTTGTCAGATCAGGCAAAAGCCAATAAACTGAACCTAAATAATCTTGACAGAAAGCTTCATCCTTGTTTTTTTTTAAATCTCAAGAAATTTGTCAGGATAAGCAGTGTTTTGTCACGATTAGGCAGTGAAATCTGATTTTCTTTTCTTCATTTTAAATATGTGACTTCGGTAGTTTACATCCTAGTGCTAGAGGCAGTCATCTTACCAAAGAGTGATACCATTGCCAACACTAGTAATTGCAATTTTTTATAAGAATTTCTCATATAGCTTATATCTCCAGCACTAATCTTATTTTCAGCCTTGTCTTCGTTTTTTAGACCCCTAAGTAGGGAATTTTATTAGATAGGCTGCCACTATGGACTCATTGCTTCCTACAGAGCCTTGTGTGGGAGACAACTACAGCATTGCAGAGAAATGAGAAAATGATTTTCACCAAATCACCCATTAGGGATTAAAGTTCAGGAGTTTCTTATGCCAGGCACTCATTTCCTAAATGCTCCCTAACAAAAGAGGTTCCTTACTCCCAGAATAACCAATCATTCTATTGATTGAGTATCTACAGTGTGCAGAACACTGTACTCAGCACTTGGAAGAGTACAATAGAGTTAGAAATTATGATTTCTGCCAACAAGCAGTTTATAGTTTTAGCAGGGAGGACAGCCTCTGAAATAATATAAGAAAGGAAGCAGAAGGAAATGCTGATCAGAGCTGAAATAGTAGAGAATGAAAGTCGATACGTTGTGGTGATTATGAATATGATCGAGAATCAGCATGGCCTAGTGGAGAGAGCACAGCCCTGGGATTCAGAAGGACCTGGGTGTTAATTTCAACTCTGTCTCTTGTCCGCTGTGTGACCTTAGATAAGTCACTTAACTTCTCTGTGCCTCAGTGACCTCGTCTTTAAAATGGGGATTAAGACTGTGAGCCCCAACCTATCTTTTATCTACCCTAGTGCTTACTACAGTGCCTGGCAAATAGTAAGTGCTTAACAAATACCATTTAAATAAAATAAAATATCATATAAAAATTTTTTATATATAAAATGCTTGATATACTCTGCCTACTCTTTCCTTCCCCTCTCAGGATCTCACCTGGAAAGTTTCCAGTACTCTAGCAGTTTCGACTACAGGAGGGAGAATCAAGCAAAGGCACACCCATGTCATTCCTAGCTTGGGCCGTGGCTAGCAGGTAGAAGGCAATCTGCTACAACTCAAAGCTTACCTGTATTGGGCAGCAGTGGCATGGGAGAGAGTCAAGGGTGGAAACTTAAGTTTACTGCGTGGAAGAAGGCAATGGTAAGCCACTTCCGGATTTTTACCAAGAAAACTATGAATACACTACCAGAACGATTGCAGGTGGAAATGGACACATTCCGGGAGAGATGTAACTTTGGAGTCGCTGTGGGTCAGAGACGACTCAACAGCATAAGACAAGATTCTCTCTTTGACGTCCATTTTGAAGATTCAAAGTTTTGAATAGGATGTGCTTATTTCAATATGACTGTGAGAAAATAATAAAACCTTTACTAAAGACGTTATTGGGGGTCTTCAGTTGGACTGTTTCAAGGAAGTGAGTGAACTATTTCAAACACACAAGTAGCTGAATGAAGTGGTCAACAAAGTAACTGAGGTGTCCATTTAGCTGACTTCTGCAAAATGTTCAGAAAAATGATCTCAAAACTTTTTCATTAGCATAACGTTGAAATGAGGAAAACATCCTACCTTCCACTCAGAGATGAAAAGAAGGGCACTACATGTATCCCCAGGGGGCCTCCTTCCCCAGAAATCTCCACTGTTCTTGTCAAATCACTGAGATAGAGAAAGCAAAAACACAAATGAGACTATGTTAAGTAACAGATGAGACTCCAAAAAAGGGTCCAGGTTCATACTGACTTCTAGAAGAGGCAGCGATATATTCAGAAGGTGCTCCAAGTCAAATTTTTATTTCCTGGATTTCTTTATTTTTAACCTGAAAAAGCTAGGAAAACATTACCTCCTGAAACAAATGTTAATTCACCATAATCTGCATAAATCAACATATTTTAAAAAGTTAAGACAAAATTAACATTTCTCTATAATAATAATGTTGGTATTTGTTAAGTGTTTACTATGTGCAGAGCAATGTTCTAAGCGCTGGGTAGACACAGGGAATCAGGTTGTCCCATGTGGGGCTCACAGTCTTAATCCCCATTTTACAGATGAGGTAACTGAGACACAGAGAAGTGAAGTGACTTGCCCACAGTCACACAGTTGACAAGTGGCAGAGCCGGGATTCGAACCCATGACCTCTGACTCCAAAGCCCGGGCTCTTTTCACTGCGCCGAGTGTGGACCATATGTACAGTGGAAAAACATTCTGACCACGAAAGAAATTCCACGGTGGCATGCACAGTAGATCTGCTGTGGAAAACCAATGTGAGTTGTGTATTCTGGATGAGAGAAGGAACAGCTTTTGAGCAAAATAGAAAAATGAAGGTGCAAATGAAAGGTTCAATTTGACATTTCAAAGTGTTCCTGAAGCCCCTTTCGGAAATCCCCCAAATTTCTTTTGGGAGTGTTTTTGAGGAGCAGAAGAGAGGGTGAAGATGCTGGAGAAATTCAATCACAGGGAAAGCTTGATCGACCTAACATATCCTATGTTAAAAGACACACAAACAAGCAATGCGCACATACCTAAATAAACATTACTGCTCTAGCTAAAGAGGCTAGGACAACTGGATTATTCATCTAACATTTGTTCACCCAGGACAACTAACAATTGCTCAGATCCATAATCCCTTATGAGTTTCCAGAGATGAAACAAAGGCCACTATTCTCTATTTTAATGAAAATGATCTGAAACTAAATGTCAAAACAAGAGGCACACTTGGAAATGCTTTTCTTCATCCAAAAAAAAAAACGGTGAATTGGTCGGGGGGAGGGGGTTAGCTGGAAAAAAATGGTATTATACGTGGGCATAAGGATTTTATTGCATAATAAACAATGTGATTCATGAATCCTGGGTGTGTAAAGTAGCCAATAAATATTCCAATGTAGATATCATGAACCAGTCTTATTTTTCATGTTTTTGGGCCACTTTAAATAGATTAGTTTAGACTGTGAGCCCATCATTGGGCAGGGATTGTCTCTATCTGTTCCCGAATTGTACATTCCAAGTGTTTAGTACAGTGCTCTGCACATACTAAGCGCTCAATAAATACTGTTGAATTAGTTTGGCAAAGCAGTTTCTTTACGAAGTTATGGAATAGGAGAGAGTTTTGAAACTAAATATATTATATTTAATATAATAAATAAATTATATTACTGATATTTTTAGATTTATTCAATCAAGAAGATCTTTTGGACAGCAATTAACAGCAATTCAGAATTCTTAGGCCAAAAATCTTTAGGGTATATAATTCATTATTTCTTTTGGAACGAACCTTTCGATGAGCTGGTAATCAATCGCAGAATTAGAGGATTGAAAGAGGCTTTGTGGACATCACGTAGTTGATTCTTCTGAGTTTTCCTAGAAGTATGCCAGGCCAAAGAGAATCTATCTTGTTTTTAAGGACCTCAGGAAATGGAGATTCTATAATTCCTCTGGTAATCCATTCCAAAGTTTAACTATTTTTGCTATCTATTGGATCCTTGCTATTTTAACACACTCTTTGCTAGAAAGCCTTGTCAAGAATTCAGTTAATCTATTTAAAAGCGAACAATGAAAACTGATGGATTACTACACTTGTTTCAGCTACACAGAGGGACATTATTTTTTTTTCCAAGAAAGTCAGCTTTAGAATTCAGTAAATAAACCATTAGAGCTATTTTTAAGGGGAGAAAAACACTATAACTACCTGCACAATGGTTTGACTTTCATGAATTACACTGAGGCATGTTCTTTTAATTTATTTTAATATAAAGTAGTAATAATTTCTATACCTTGTGAAATAATTCCATCCTGTTTTTCATTACAAGCACTGTTTTAGGGGAGGGTAATAAGATATTTTTAATAGGTTTAAGATCAATTTCTGCTTTAAGATATTTTGCTTGTTCTTTCTAATATTTTACAACAGATTTTTTTTTTTAAATTTAATGACATCCGGTTTGCTTTTTCTTAAGAAGAGGCTATTACCTCAGTTAATCTGCTAGGAATGTGGAAAGAGAGGGCTTCCAGACCAATTGTAATGAACTGTAATTTGTATGCAATTTCAATAAATCAAACACAATTAATGCAAACATTTCTATGGGTATTTCTAAGTCTAGTCATACCCCACAATACGGTGGAGTTATGCTCCTGGAAAATGGGGTCGTATTGTGAATGGTTGTATTGTGGGGTATGATTTCTCAAACATTTGCATGTTAAAAATTAGGATCTATTTCAGAACCTCTGGATACATAATATGAAATGCATTAATGGCTACATATTGAAACAGAATATCGCTAAACAACTATGAATGAATCTTGGTTCAGGTAATTCAGAGCCAAATATCACAATATTAACTAAATGAACTTTATTACAAAGACTCTGAGGGTTACTAGTGTAGGCTGCCAAAGTAGAAGCTTGTTTTGCTGACTGTAATGGTGCTTAGTGAGAAAACTATCCAACTTTAATTGAACAGCATCCTTCTCCCTTACTTCATAAAGAACTATGGAGGAGGCTAACGCCTCTTGAACATTTTTGCACCTTTGAATTCCTCACAAATATCAGAGTTTCACTGACTGGTGCCCACAGGATTATTGGCTTCAATTTCCAGCTGTAGTCCCTGCCTCTGTGGCTCAATGGAAAGAGCCTGGGTTTCGGAGTCAGAGATCATGAGTTCAACTCCCGGCTCTGCCACTTGTCAGCTGTGTGACTGTGGGCAAGTCACTTAACTTCTCTGTGCCTCAGTTACCTCATCTGTAAAATGGGGATTAAGACTGTGAGCCCCACATGGGACAACCACAACCTGATTACTCTTTATCTACCCCAGCGCTTAGAACAGTGCTCTGCACAGAGTAAGCGCTTAACAAATAGCAACATTATTATTATTATTATCTGTACTTTTGCTGTCACCTCTTTTTTCCTTATAGTATTTGTTAAGCACTTACTGTGTTCCAGGCAATGTTCTAAATTGCTGTGACTGTACTGTAAAGACTGTGAGACCCACGTGGGACAACTTGATAACCCTGTATCTACCCCAGTGCTTAGATCAGCGCTTGGCACATAGTAAGCGCTTAACAAATATCATCATTAGTATTATTATTATTCCAACCCGGCCAAGCTGTTTCTCAAGAGAAGTGTAGTCCCAAGACAGAGTTTATTATTAGCAACTTCAGCATCCTAGAAGTTTCACTGCAATGCCAAATAAATCAATACAATTCCACACCCTCCACTGAATTCCTTCTTCCCCCTATTTGTGTAAATACCATACTCCAGAAATTGGACTGGATTGAGATCTAAAACTGCTGCATCCCTCCTCTTCTGCCTGAGTTGTTGTCTAGCTAGGGTAGCTGTTCCCACCAGGAGCTCTACAGCTGGGGCTCGGGCCTGGAAACCCAACCATTTGTAATGGGAATCAGGCCTGACTTCTCCACTGCTCATTTTCCCTTCCCTTTCTAGCACTCTTTGCCAGATTAACTCAGTTCCCTTTGTAAATCAAGAGGAATGAATCCAGGACCAATAAGAGTACACCGAATAAACTAAAGCATACCATTGGTGATTTGAATGAACATTTGATAAAAATGCTTCCAATAAGTGTTTATGTGGTCAGAAGCAGAGTACAGATCCATTCAACAAGAACAAGCCACCCAAATGGCCAGATTTCCTTCAACATGTGAATATGAATTTCGACTCTGTTTGTTTGGGTACCACTTGGAGATTCAGGGACTCCCTCACCGGGCCTGTACTAGGCCACCTACATGGTTAAACCAAAACAATTCACTTGGACCCCTGGTTCCCTGAGGAGGGGAAGGGGAAAGGGGGCTCTCAGTCATCCATGAGGCGAACCACTTACAACCTAATTTTCGGCTTCTATGCGTCTCACACTGGCCAGAGGGATAGTCTAGGTAATGCTCCTCGGTTTTCAGGCTGCCCATTTGTTTGTGTACGTGGAGAGAGAGGTGTAGGACCTGGACAATTGCCTCCTTGCTTCTTCTCACGCCTGTTTCCCGATTGGTCTGAGAGAATGTCCGATTGACAGCTGATGCGGCATAATGGGCAACAGCTGCCTGGGCCATGCTCTGGGATTTATGGCGCCTGAAAATAGTGGCTGTGGTTTGCAGGATGGGATGGATCTAGACTTTGTTTGGGTGAGAGAGGTTTAGCCATCGTTTCAATACTGAAATAAAACTTCCCAAAACATTTTAAACTTAATATGCTATCTTTTCAACAATACTTATCATCCAGAAAAAAAATCTTTTAGAAAATAAAATTACTCTTTTTGGTTTGACAACTTTCATCTTTTACATCGGTGTCTGTAAATACTGCTCACAGAGAGACACTGACAGAGATATGGAGAGTGAGCCTGGGCAGCAACGTGGACTAGTGGATAGAGAACAGGGCTGAGAGTCAGAAGGATCTGTGTTCTAATCCTGACTCCGCCATTTGTCTGCTGTGTGACTCTGGGCAAGTCAATTCACTTGTCCATGCCTCAGTTACCTCATCTGTAAAATGGAGGTTAAGACTGTGAGCCCCCCTGTGGGACATGGGCGGTGAACTACCTGATTAGCTTGTATCTACCCCAGCGCTTAGTTCAGTGTCTGGCACAGAGTAAGCACTTAACAAATACCTTAAGGGTAGGGAAGGACAGAGAGAGTCCACTCCCACTTCTGGCTTACTTAATCTACTTCCTTGTGAGTGAATCATTTCTTCGGGTTCTTAAAGCATCATTTTTGAGCAGAGACAACACAGAAGCCATGAGTGCTGACTACTGGTCTCAGCTTTTTATCAATATCAAAGTCAGGGCACCTCAATGTGATAAAATCAAACAAGGGGGCCCAGTTGACACCTCTCACATGACAACTGCTTCTGGTCTTAGTTCCCGAGGGAGGTCCCTCTCGGGGCCAGGGCCAGGACCACATCGATCCGGGCAGTAGCACAAAAGAAACCAGTGCACTCTCTCATGTGGCCTGATCAGCCCCCAAAACAGAGCAGGTCAGGGTAAATCAGTCAATCAACTAATGGCATTTACTGACCGCTTTCTGTGAGCACAGCACTACATTAAGCACTTGGGAGAGTAGACTCCAATACAGTCGGTCGATATGATCCCTGTCCTCAAGGAGCTAAAAATCTAGTGGGGGAGCTTACAGTTCAATGGAAACTCACCTCCTATACCCCCATTTATTTTCCTCACATTGTTTTAGCAGTCAGAGCAAAAGGAAGATGGAGACCTTCAGAAAGTGTCAGGAGTTGAGGCATTCAGAAATCCTCACATGCAATAGACATTCCCTTAAGAAAATTACCTTTTTCTGCCAAAGTCTGCCTGAGGTAAGTGTCATGTTGATGCAAGTTTTGCCTTACCGGCAAGATTGATGTTTTTAGAATCACCTACTACTGAATTCTGATGTTAACACATTCATCCAACTGACAGACTCCATTTTCAGGCTTTCTAACCCCCCATCTTAGTGTTTATACCCTGTTGCCACTCTAAGGAACTTCAGGGCAATCCTCAGAGAATAGATAGACTGGAAGTCGGAGAGATTCAGAGGCAGCAGGACCCCTAGGCAGAGACCGTCGATTAAATGAGAAGCAGCATGGCCTAATGGCTGCCAAGCCTGGCCCGGCAGTCAAAAGGGTCTGGGTTCTAATCCAAGCTCTGCCACTTGTCTTCTGTGTGACCTTGGGCAAGTCATTTAACTTCTCTGTGCCTCAGTTTACCTCATCTGTAAAATAGGGATTAAGACTGTGAGCGCCCTTCTTCTATAATTTTTTGATGAGAAGAGGGGAGTGAGACAAGATGGGAGGGAGGTGCTTGGGAGGAGATGATGAAGTCAACTCACCTGTCACAGTGCTCTGGGTTTGCTTAGATTGCTATTTTAAGAGGTTCTTTTCTTTTTTTATTGATAAAATTGGCCCTCAAACTTCTTCATTTTTGTTTTGGAAAAGGTATTTCAAATAAAAGATAGTGTATTTCATGTAACACCCTGTGGGTAAGATTTCACAAATGGAAAAAGTAAAATCCATGACCTTAAATTAATAATAAACCAAAATGTATCAGTAGTCCAAGACTGCTCCTAAAACTTAATGTGGTACCAAAACACCAGGTAAACTAAAAGAAAATCATTAATTGTATACAACAGCACTCAGGGATGAGAACAAGATTTTTATATCCCCGTGTCTACTAAAGTGAATACAACTTTTCAAGAAGGAGAAGAAAGGCAAATTTAAATGATAGATTCTTGCTTTAGCCACTTGAAAAGATGCATTCTTGATGAAAATTAAAAGCAATGATAGTCTTACCTGAATGTATATTTGCTTTTCGGTGATATCACTACTTCTGTCTGCCCAGCGAATACAACTTCCTCATCGTCAAGATTCTGCGCTGAACTCTATCAACAAAATACATATTTTACATTATATTCCAGGGGGTTGAATCAACTTAGGTTTCTTGACTCTGGTTGAAATGCGAAACAGTAACCAACAGAATGTTCCAAAATCCTAGAAAGGAAATAGATTTATTCTCCTCCCGTTTCTGTGACAATTTGAACAGTGTCAATCTTTTGAGTACTTTCAATAACTTTCTGTTTCAAATGGCCTTAGACGTTCTATTTGTTTTAGAAATATCCAGTTGAGTCTTTACAAGTTCGCACATGGTAAAATGTTAAAAATTTTTAATGTTCTATGTCCACCACTCCATAGGCAATCTGGGGCTGATGGTTTTGAACTGAGGAGAGAGAAGCTGCCAAAGGGAAGACCATTCTTCCCTTTGGTAAGACCCCACTGACAGCAGGTGATGTATTAGCTTTAATGTACTGTACTTCACTGCAACCCTCATGACACTCATATAAACAGAACAAAATCCATAAGAAAACATCTTGCCTAGAGAGGTCACTTCTGTCAGAATGTACCAGGAATAGAGCAGGAAAACATAAATCTAGTACTGTCTACATACCAAGAGAATTCGATTTGGAGTGTGATCTTAACCAGATGAAACCTAAAGTCATTTCAGAAATGGTAACACTTTCTTCCAACATATATGCTGATTGCTACAAAGTGGTTTTTAGCTAAAAAAAATCAGTAAGGCTTTCATCTTCTTGAGGGCAAGGTCGAGGAGAATTTGGGTGTTCTAATAGGATAGCAAGAATTTTTTTTTTTTTTAATGTTCTTAAGTCTGATTTGGATTCTGATTCATTTGTGTCAATTTGTCTTTTAACTAGTAATAGCAAGTATTTAGGTTTCAAACTGTACTGAACCAAATAAAAAAAAGATTCTTGCAGCTGATTCATAACTCTCTTCAAAAGCACTAGCAATAAACACAAAGCACCTAAGTAATTAAATATCGCTCTACTTTGATTACACAGTCCGCAAGGAGACGGATTTAATTAACAGCACCTTACCAGTAATGGCAAAGCATCTGAATCACGGTTTTAACCTAGGTGTAGGATTTGGAGGCTTCACTCCAAGGGCATTTAGCTTCAAAATTTTTATAAGGATCAAGTGTTTTTTTGATTTTGGATGATATTCAGACTTCAAGTATCTACATGTATAAATTAGGAACCCAGGAGGTTAAGCAGCTTCCAAAAAGATTTATCAAAATAAATCATGTCAAAGAAGCCCAATTTATCTTTTTGACTAAATAATGAAGTCTGCAGCTTAGCTGGGCTGGGATAGAGTAAGGTCTTTTATTTAGGCTACTTCACAGCATGGTATAATTAACAAACCATGAAACAGATCAAAGTGGCGCTAACAGAATAGGTATAGTGGGATGCTCAAGGCCTTATATTCAAGTTGAAAGGAGTGCTCAAGTAGAGGTGCAGAAGTGTTATTTGGACCCCAAAATTATTCATATTTTTGTGGTGGAGTGGGATGGGCACATCTATAAAGTTTGCAAGGGTTCTGGCCCTAGAGAGGGCAGATTCAAATACAAGATGATTTAGGGAAATGGATGGAAAAAAAAATATTGCATTTAACATAAGAACCAAAGCATTCATCCTTCTGTCGCAGTATTCTTTTTCTGACAATGAGGTGGTGGTGGGAAACAGCCCCTTGGCTGGCCTAAGTGGGTGTTTCAGCCATATTCACTGGATTTGGTCACAGAACCCCAGCCCTTTTTGCATATATTCCAAAGAATTGTAAATTACGGCTGGAGTGCCTATCGGCTCTGATATTGGGCTGTTGAAGACAAAGACAACAACTGCTTCGAATTACAGTAATTTCAGCAATATCAAAGCAATACTTTAAGGCTTTGAAACAAAGTAGCTAAGTGTTAACAGAGTAATACTAAACCTTTTTCACCAACTTTTTTTTCCATCTGGAACGAGTGACAGACAATAATACCAAAGTACCTCATCTTTTATTTCACTAAATTACACACTGAAAGGAAGAGTCATGAAGTCACATATCTAAAAATGAAGATGATTTTTTTTCCTCTCAGTTCATTTAAGTAATTTAGAGAAAATCTGAAGAAAGATTTAATTAGAAAGTAGAGAGGGAAAAAAGTATTAATATGGATAAACCAGAAATTTTCACATGCAGAACGCTTCCTGCAACAACATTTCTAAATTCATTTCCCAACTTTGCACTCCCCATAGAACAAATATGCATTTAATGCCTAATAAAAACTGTAAGGATGAGAGGTTACTATGCTTTTATGAACTCAACAACAGAGAGGTGTGGATGTTGAAACTCACCAAGTACATGACTATTTAAAAAAGTAATTCTTCCCATTATTGAGCTAAACACAGATATCTCTCCCTATCCGAAGAAGGTTCAGAAGGAGGTCACCTCTTGCCCTCCTGGCAATTGGCACTAGGAAGGGAAAGTGGTACCTCAGTCCTTTATCAGTGCAGGAAATGTATCCTGTATGTTTTTCTCCACAGAGGAGTTAAACAACCACGATTTAAAAGAAGCAAACATTTTTAGCTACACTTTCCGGAACATAGGAACATTTCTGACAGCCAGAATGAGTTGGATTTAAACATCATAGGACTATTTTTAGCATTAAAATCAACACTTACATAAATATTCCCAAACCAATTAGCAGCAGCTGGAAAGTAAAGGTGTTTACATTTAGTTAGCACTGGAGTTAACAACTAAGAGTGCATGCAGACTGTGTAACAAGAACAAAGAGCCCAAGTGAAACTCACTCTCTAGGGGTGACTGTAGTGCTGTCATTGTGCTACCAGTTCTAATTCACCTGGGAATGAAATCAGTTAGTTACTATTGGGCCAATCAGGTCAGAAAACTCCCAAGGCTCTAAAGAAACTACCCTTCTTACAAGACTTTGGTCACAGTGTTTGTTTGGAAGGTGTTTCACTTACACCCTTTAGAAAATACGTTGCAACAAATAACACTGAAACAAAAAACTAATTCGATTTGGCAATTTTCTGCTTACTCTCTCCATCACATCCTAGACCTACTTCTGCTCCAACATCAATGGGTCTGTTGTCAAAGATCAGTCTTGTGTGTCTTGAAATGCAAACAAGTAAATTTGAAATTCGGTCTCAGCGGCTTTCACCACACTTGGACCATTTGCCTCCTGAAAATATTGAGTGTCGTTGAAATGGAAGATGCAATTTCAAAATGATTTTTTCCCTGAAGTTAAGGTAGGAAAGGTCTAAAAATCCTGCGAGGAGGACTCAAATGAAAATTTCCACGCACGGATCTTAAGTACAGCACTTAGTTCAGTGCATTATATTCAGTGGTGTTCAATAAATGTAATTACTACTAATTATCAATATCCCTTGAGGTAGGAAAAGATGCGTATGATTATAATCATATTGTCAGTGGAACTGCCTAGTGGAGCGGCATGGCCTAATGGACCGGGAGTCCGAGGACCTGGGTTCTAATCCCCTCTCTGCCAAATGCTTGCTGCGTGACCTTGGGCAAGTGGCTTAACTTATCTTTGCCTCAGTTCTCCTGCTCTCTGTCCTACTTAGACACTGAGCCCCACACGGGACAGGGACTGTATCTGATCTAATTAACTTGTATCTACCATGACACTTAGAACTGTGATTGACACATGGTAAGTGGTTAACAGATATCCTAAAAAAAGAACAACAGCAACAACAAAAACAGCCCTAACTGTCAATGGAAGAGGTTTAACTAACAACCCTATATGAATTAGGCTGGGCCGGGTTAAGTAAGGGTGGGAGGCCTGGCTCAATCCAGACTTGGGCCAACTCCAGAAAGTGCAGTAATTGTGGGGCCTTCAAACATATGGATTGTTGTGGGCAGGGAATGTGTATGTTCATTATTAATTGTACTCTCCCAAATGCTTAATACAGTGGTCTGCACACAGTAATCATTCAATAAATATGATTGAATGAATGAACGAATGAATGAATCTTGCATATGTGGAATCCCCATGTACTCAGGCCTAGTTGCGCTCTTCCCCCCTCCCCCACCCCACAGCACTTATGCATTTACGCATATATATGTATAATTCTATTTATTTATATTGATGCTTGTATACTTTTTTTGATGTATACATATTTATAATTTTATTTATTTATATTGATGCCTGTTTACTTGTTTTGATGTCTGTCTTCCCCCTTCTAGACTGTAAGCTCTGTGTGGGCAGGGACTGTCTCTATCACTGAATTGTTCTTATCAAGCGCTTAGTACAGTGCTCTGAACACAGTAAGTTCTCAATAAATATGATTGAATGAATGATAAACCCCAATGATACCCATCTTTGTCCCATGGGGCCCACATCCTCCTCTTCAGGGCTTCATGCTGGATATTTCTGCTTTTTTTATTTTTTACTTTTTTGCTGGATTCTGGACTCCCAGCATCCAAACTACTGTCTAATCATGGAACTACAGAGCCCTACTTTCTGCTTTATATTGGGCAGGGATCGGGCTCCAGACCAGACTCAAGGTTTGTAGAACTGTAATAATAACAATAATAACAACAACTGTGGTATTTGCTAGGTGCTTACTATAAGCTGGGCAACTGGGCGCTAGGGTAGATATGAGACAACTAGGTTGGACACAGTTCAACCATCTTCTCCCTGATTATACTGTAAGATTCTCAAGACAGGGCCTTCCATTTTTACTGGATGCTCCCAAATGCCTAGTTCAGTGCTCTGCGCATCTTCTCCCCCGATTAGACTGTAAGCCCGTCAAATGGCAGGGACTGTCTCTATCTGTTGCTGACTTGTTCATTCCAAGCGCTTAGTACAGTGCTCTGCACATAGTAAGTGCTCAATAAATACTATTGAATGAATGAATGAATGAAAATGCTTAATAAATTCTGATGAGGATAAAAAGTAGTTTAAAACAAAAAAGAAAACTTGGACCAATTCTAGTTTTGAAAGAACATCTTGATAAATCAAATTGCCATTGTTGGTAGGATCTCAGTTACATTTGAATATGGCCGGGAAATATGGTAAGGAAAAGAGATTTACTTTACCATCTGGTGAATTTTTCTGTTAAAAATCAGCCTGATGGTCTCATTAAACATAATATGAAGCAATAAAAACACAGCTGTGAAAGAAAAAGGGCACAAAACTTGTTTTATATGTGAGTTTCGCAGGGACTAGGCACATGAATCAAAGTCTCTTAGGTAGAAAAAGTGAAAACCAACGTCAATTTCCAGATCAACATTTCATACGATCACTGAATTCTTTAACGTGAAGCCAAAACCGCGGTGTATTCCATTTCCCATTCAAATACGCCAAGCGAAAAGTGCTTTTAAAATGTTTACTATGACGATGTTCAAAAGTTCGGTAAGACAATTCTAGCCCCATCATTATAAAACCTTGAAATTTTTTCATTAAACCGAATTCAAATACAAAGCCAACTAATTGCAATGTCTTTTGCTGTTAATTCTTAAGGTGATTTTTTTTTAGAAGAATCTCCGAGTTGCAAGGCACCTGAGAGACCACCTAGTATAGTTCCTGGCTTCCAGGCTAAAAACAGCAACCTGACTCCATGACTCTCTGGCTGCTATCTGAGTCTGGGTCTGCTTAACTTCCCCAGGGATTGGACAAAATCAGCAAGGGCTAAATCTAACCTAACTTAATTTATGACTGTATTATCATCCTCACTTTTACTAGTTCTTTCAAACCAATACTTTCATTAAGAACTACATACTTTAGATTCCGGTAGTGAAGCAGACCATATGTAGTGAACATATGACCTGGTATGAAATGCACAGTTAATTAATCAATCATTCAACAGGATCTATTAAGTACCTACAGAGCTAGTGCTTCGGAGAGAGAGAGTTCATAGACATGATCCCTGCCCTTAAGAAGCTTAAAATCCAGAGGGGAAGACAGGCATTAAATTACATCTTCCCCCTCTAGACTCTAAGATCCTTGAAGGCAGGGAACCACGTCTACCCACTCTGTTATACTGTATTCTCTCAGGTGTTTAATATAGTGCTCTGCATGCAGAGCGTGCTCAATAAATATGATTGATAAAATAAAGATATGCACATAACTTCTCTGAGGGGATGAATATCCAAGTGCTTAGTCATATGAAAGGGCTGAAGTGGCAAGTGGTGAGGATATGAGAGATTTACCAGGGAAGGCCTCTGCCTGGCTCAGTGGAAAGAGCACGGGCCTGGGAGTCAGAGGACATGGGTTCTAATCCCAGCTCTGCCACTTGTCTGCTGTGTGACTTTGGGCAGGCCACTTCACTTCTCTGTGCATCAGTTACCTCATCTATAAAATCAGCATGAAGACTATGAGCCCCACGTGGGACAATCTGATTACCTTGTATCAACCCCAGTGCTTAGAACAGTGCTTGGCACATAATAAGCGCTTAACGAATACCATAACTATTATCATCTTTTTCTAATCCTCCATTCATGATGTCTCTATCAATTAAATGAATGGGATTTACTGAGGGTTTACTAAGTGCTCCCTCTATGCGTCTCCACTTTAACAATTTATCAGCCTGTGAATGTTGCCAAAAACACACTGAGAGGGGACCACCTTGCTGGCCTGGGCCAGTTCTCTGACTCCCCATCACTTTCATTCAATTCCTTCTATCATATTAATTGATGACTTCACGTATGCTGAGCACTGTACTTGGGAGTGCTTGGGAGAATACAATATTAAAATAAACTGGCACGTTCCCGCTCTTCTCTTGGTTTCATTCTCTTCTTGCAGAAACTGACACTCCCATCTGAAAGGAAGCAGAAGTAGCTGGGACATGGCCCAGGAAGATATGGACAGCAGTTGGATGATGTCAGAGAGAGGAGGGCCATAGGTGAGGGGGTTAGTACAGTGTTAAGCGCTTAAAACAGTGCTTTGCCCACAGTAAGCATTTAATAAATATGATTGAATGAAAGAATGAAGGAGATATCATGACTAGAAACCAGTCCAAATTGGGAGGATTACTGGGCAATTTGATGTTACAGTGGAGATGCCCATCAGGTCCAAGCTCTGTTTGTCTATTTGTCTATCTCTTCTCTTCCCCTCTCCCAGTGAAAGGGAAGAAGGAAGTGACACTAGGGATACATCTTTGGGAAACTAAGGTCATGAAGCTATTTAATAAAAAATAATAATAATATTAATAATGGTATTTGTTAAGCACTTACTATGTGCCAAGCACTGTTCTAAGCACTGGGGTAGTCACAAAGTGATCAGGTTGTCCCACGTGGGGCTCACAGTCTTGATCCCCATTTTACAGATGAGGTAACTGAGGCACAGAGAAGTTAAGTGGCTTGCCAAGGTCACACAGCAGACAAGTGGTGGAGCTGGGATTAGAACACACATTCTCTGACTCCCAAGACTGTGTTCGTTCCACTAAACCATGCTGCTTCCCAAATTTGGAGGTTGGTGTGAAGGAAGAGGGAAGAGGGGGTAAATTTTGGAGAAACAGGAAGGGAACAGAAGTGAGAGAATCTGTACTAGAAGAAATTGCCTTTAGCAACCCTTTATTAAATGGAATGTGTTAAGCGCTTATTGTGCCAGGTAATGATACAGGCTAACCAGGTTGTACACAATCCTTGTCTTATGTGGGGCTCACAGTCTTAATCTCCATTTTACAGATGAGGTAACTGAGGCACAGAGAAGTTAAATGACTTGCCCAAGGTCACGTAACAGACAAGGGGTGCAGCAGGAATTAGAATCCAGTTCCTCTGACACCCAGGTCCATGCTCTTTCTATTAGCCTACATTGCTTCTTTTGTGAGGCCTCTTCTTTCTCTCTTAGTAACCCTTCTCCCACTCCATGTGCCTCTTAGCATACCTGGGGAGGTTATGAAGGCAAGATCACTGGTTTTCCCCCAAGAAAAAGAAATCCTGCTCACTAAAGAGGGGGTCACCACTTTGAACGAGAAAAGTTCTCAGTTTTCCTAAGAAAATGCCATTAATTACTTCTTGTCATGATGGAAATGATTACCCAAAAGACAGCTTTCACCAAATAGCTGTCCCCTTCTGTTAAATGTCTGGTAAGCCACCTTACCATCATAAAATATGATCAAAGGTATGTTTAACATCTGTTTCTCTTCCTTTAAATCATACTGTTTAAAATAGAACATTTTCTTGATAATTCTGAATGCAGTTCTGTTGAAAAGGATAATTCCATGAAGAAATACCTTAACTCTACCTGCAGTTCATTACTCAGGACAGGTATGTAAAAAAAAAATTAGTGAGAAGGTCAAAAAAATATAAAAGTTTTAACCTTGTATAGTCTTCTTGAGATTTTGTGGCTGGAAGCGCTTTCATTAATTCATTTCTACTCCACTAAGCCTTTAAAAATATCATTTTTAACCAAAAGTTTCTGGCTTAAGTAACCAAAGGACCCAAATCTGAAATTCTCCAAGGGAATAATTCTAATTTGTCCAAGCAAGTTTGAACATGCAACTGAATTACAAGCACAATCAGCTACTTGTCCCTCATTTTGAACTAAAGAAAATATTGAATTCATACCCCCAATTCAATCATTGAATGAAAAAGAATGTCAGTTTGTGTGAATTGTTGATTATCTTTGATAATTTGACCTGAAGATTTGGTATGCAAAAAACCAACAACAAAGAAGCATGGTAGTACCTTTTAGTTACTGCAATACAACACAAATGAACTAAAAGGAGGAGACGATAGTTGAGTAGTTTTGTATATTCTCGTCTTGTCTTATGCTGTCGAGTCGTTTCCGACCCAGAGCGACTCCATGGTACATCTCTCCCAGAAAGCCCCAACTCCATTGTTCTGGTAGCATATGCACAGAATTTCCTTGGTAAAAATATGGAAGCGATTTACTATTGCCTTCTTCTGTGCAGAAAACCTGAATCTCCACCCTCAACCCTCTCCCGTGCCTCTGCTGCCCAGCACAGGGGAGTTTTACATCTCCTAATTTAATGTTTTCTAACCAATTTATACTGATCTAGCTCATTCTTTTGTCTTCTAATCCTTCTCAGATCTAGCCTTCCATGTGCAGTGTACAACAAAATGTTCACTCTTTCCAGATGAGGTTCATATTTTTGATAGGCTTTGTTTTCTCTATAATGATTAAATCATTGGATCATTCAGTGAATATTAATTGGCAATGATTCCTATCTCCTAGGGGATCGAGCACAGGCCTGGGAGTCAAAAGGACCTGGGTTCTAATGCCGGCTCTGCCACATACCGGCTGTGTGACCTTCGGCAAGTCACTTCACTTCTCTATGCCTCAGTTACTTTATCTGTAAAATGGAATTAAGACTGTGAACCCCAAGTGGATCTGGGACTGTGTCCAACCCAATTACCCCGACTGTGCCCCAGGGCTTAGTACAGTGTCTGGCACATTGTAAGTGCATAACAAATGCCACAATTATTATCCCCTTCTTCGCATGGTCGATCTGTAAATTTAGAGAACACAAGAAATCTGCCTGCCACAAGTACACTTAGGGTTCCTGTTCAAACAGTTTACCATGAAAACCAAATCCCCAAGATAACATAGACTGTTTTTTCAGGCTAACTGTGGTTCCAAAATGATTTGATGATTCTGAAAAGCTATTCGGTCTGCCTTTCTAGTTTCATGCTTCTAGATCACAGTCATCACAGTCTTGTATGAGTGAGTTAATAACTCCCGATGATGCTGTTGGCCTGGTAAATAGAAATTATTTCCCAGGGAATCAAAATGATATCTGGCATTAACTGTCAGATCCCCAGATATACTGGGGAATGGCTTCACTCTCTAGCACCAAAAACTTTACCTTGCTTTACTCCACTGTCGATGGAGAAAAGATCTCACGTGGACCCTCTTAGAGAGAGGCAGCAGGGCATAGTAGATATAGCATGGGCCTGAGAGTCAGAAGGTCATGGGTTATAATCCCAGCTCCGCCACTTGTCTGCTGTGTGACCTTGGGCAAATCACTTCACTTCTCTGTGCTTCTGTTACTTCATCCGTAAAACGGGGACAGGGGCTGTGTCCAACCTGATTTGCTTGAATTCACCCCAATATTTAGTACAGTGCCTGGTAGATCGTAAGCGCATAACACATACCATAATTATTATTATTATTACTGATGCAGCCAGTCACACCATCATGATGTAAATATTTGGTCATCAGGACAGTCTAAAGTTTTTCATAGTTTTCAGAGCCTGGTCTCTTTATGGCACTGCATTATGTTTTGAGTAGTCCACATATTTTGAAAATGTTTTCCTAATTGTGGTATTTGTTAATTGCTTACTACAGACACAATAGAGACACAATATAATCAGTTCAAACACATACCCTTTCGTTCATTCATTCAATTTTATTTAATGAGCGCTTACTGTGTGCAGAGCACTGTACTAAGTGCTTGGGAGAGTATAACAATAGACACATTTCCTGTCCATGCTCACAGTCTAAGGGGGAGGGAGAACAGGTATTTTAATTCCCATTTTACAGATCAAGTAATTTGAGGCACAGAGAAGTTAAAGGACTGACCAAGGTCCCATAGCAGACAAGTGGCAGAGATGGAATTAGAATCTAGATCTTCTGACTTCCTGACCCATGCTCTTTATTCTGTACTTCTGTAGTCAGGCCAAGGATTTTAGTTAGAATCACCCCCTTGAGACTGTAAGCTCACTGGGGGGAGGGAATGTGTCCATTATATTGTGTTGCACTCTCCCAAGTGCCCTGTACACAGTAAGTGCTCAATAAATACAATTGATTGATTGATTGATAATCTTTTCAATAATGGATAGCTGTAAGAGCATAAGATAGTTTCTACCTTTACTCTTCCTATCTGGCTCTTGAAGATGCCGCTAATGATAATTTTTTTTTTTTTGTCTTATGGCATTTCCTCAGCATTTCATTAGAGGAAGAAGAGTCTGGACAATTGTCTGAGTCAAACAGCTGTCCTTGGGCTTGCAGATCATTCATTCATTTGCCAACTCAATCAGTAGCCCCTATTCTTCATCCTAGGTCTTGCTGTAATCTTAGTAAAGTTTTTTGAGCTTTGATTTTCCATCCAGTCAATGGCACATGTTAAGTTTGCATTATGTGTAATTGAGTTCTGTGCTGTTCTAAGTGTTAGGGTACATACAATTAATTATGCAAGTCACACTCTCAGTCCCTCATGAGTCTCTCAATCTCATGACTGTAGGGATAGGAGGGAAAACAAGTTTTGAATCCCCATTTCACAGTTAAGGAAACCGGGGAAGCACGTAGAAGCTAAGAGACTTGTCCAAGTTCACACAGCAAGCCAGAGTTAGAACCCAGGTGTGCTCTTTCTATTAGGCCTTGCCACATCCCGTTACTTTGTACTCGACGATTAACGGTTTGATTTGCCCATCTAAATAATCTTACACGAAACAAAGCCAAACCTTCTGTTTGCTATTCTCCTCAACCAGTCCAGGTGACTGTAGCTAAAATCACTTTTATATTTCAAGTCAGACAGATCAACCTTTCTCTAAAAGTGCCAATGACTCTCAGCTAATCTCCACAGGAAATTCCTAGAGACAGACATTTGAGAGGTGTTATATGCGGATGACTGCACCCAAGAAGCACACACCCAAGCAGGCATGCAAAAGATTGCTAACCACTTTGAAAAGTGCTATGGACTGATAACTCTGAAGAAAACCAAGATAATGTATCATTGTGCACCAGGAAACTCCTATCATATCCAAAGATTGTATTGACAATACAGAAGTGAATGCCCTTTAGGAATTCTGTTACCCTGGCAACGCACTGACCAAAAATGTAATGATAAACAAGGAAGCAGAAAGAAACCTGAATCAAGAAGGCCAGCATATCCTCTGTGAGACTGTCAAGGTAGAAATATGGCAGCCATGTGGAAAAGGCATCAGACCAAATTTGAGTGCTGCCTAACCTTCTCTAAAGTTGTGAGAGAGCTTCTTGAGGATAAGAATTGTGTCTTCTTACTCTATTGTATGTCTCCAAGTACTTATTATGATGCTATCTGCTCAGTATATGCTCAAGTGCCAGAACAACAAATCCTGGAAAAGAGCCGGTCTACTGGCAGTGAAGCTATGCTCACTTCCACCCAAATTTTCTGGTTGGGATACACGGGGAGAAGGGATGATGATAGTAGAGTAGCCAAACACTTGCTGTGGAGTAAGCTGAAATGGGATGACCGCAATAGAGGGAGAAAGAAGAAATTTTTAAGGTTGCAGAAGTGTTTGGCTTTGACAGCGCATCACACGAGTGACAGCAGGGACATCAGACCAGTATGGCCGCACTGCAACCAAGACAGGAGCAGCTCGCTTTGAGTGGAAATTTTGAGGGGATCATGAAAAAGAAAAGGGACAAGCAAAAACATCTGGTGGTGCAACAAATATAGTCACACAACAAGAAACGGTGTCTACGTGGGCTTGATGTCCTCCGGACTTTTGGAGCCTCATCAACGTTTTCCACCCCACACATTCTAATAGGCAAACTTCACCTGCCTGGGGTTTTATCTCCAAATACTAAGGATCTACTCTATATAGAAATGTTTTGTGGAAAACAATACCTGCTGTCCACAAGTTCATATCCCTTTCTGTTCCTGTTTCCAAGGCAGTTGAATGTCTTCTCACAGCATTTCAGAGAGCTCTACTTTTGATTTAGGACAAATTTTATCCTTTATCTTAAAAACTTCTCACGGTACTACTTATTCTGGTGAGGGCCAACGGGCAACAAGAAAAGGGAAGAAGTGGAGGCAGCCCATTTATGTGAATGAAATTCTATATGCACCAGCTCCTCAGCCTTAGTATGTGCAGAAAGATCCCTCAAAAGACAATGCATTTCATTTATAAACACATTTGCTCTGAAGGGTGACAATTTATGAAGTGTGACATGTTTTAGTCATAAAAAAGCACAGAATTTCTGGAACTAAAAAGAACACCAGAATAAAGCTCAAAGTTTTATCTACAAAATAAGAAATTTGCCTTCTACCTCTAATAGGGATCCAATGATCTTTCACATCTTTTTCTTTAAATTTTTCCATTATATTTCCTTTAGACCTTAATAAAAGCAAAGCTTAATCTGTCCAAAACAAACTGCATTGATATAGACTGTTAAATCCACTTGTAAGACTCCTAGTGGTGAAAACTGTTAGGCTGCTAACAATGCCCATATAAAAAAATTGAAATTTCAATTATTTTCTATATTTACAAGAATGGGGTTCACAATGAGCCAGAAGGGAGAGCTTAATAGACTAAACAACTGGTTTTTGAATAGCCATGTTTCCTAATAGTAATACAGCTATATAAATGTGTGTGTGTATATATATATAATTATATTATTATTATTATGTTATTAAGATCTTACTATATGCCAAGCAATGAAATAATAATGATAATAATGGTATTTGTTAAACATTTACTATGTGCCAAGCCTTGTTCTAAGTCTTGGGGCAGATACAAGGTAATCAGGTTGTCCCACATTGGGATCACAGCCTTAATCCCCATTTTAGGGATGAGATAACTGAGGCACTGAGAAGTTAAGTGGTTTGCACAGAGCAGACAAGTAGCAGAGCTGGGATTTGAATCCATGTCCTCTGAGTCCCACAAGATCACTGAAGTAGACACAGCCCCTATTCCAGTCTAAGAGGGAGGAGATCAGAGATTAATCTCCATTATATAGATGAAGAAATTGATTAGAAAAGTCAAATAACCCTCCCAAGGTCATATAGCAGGCATATTTCAGAGCCATGATAAGAACCCAGGCCTCCTGACTCCCAGCCACTAGGCCATGCTGCTTCTGGAGAAGCAGGGTGGCTCAGTGGAAAGAGCACGGGCTTTGGAGTCAGAGATCTTGGGTTCGAATCCCGGCTCTGCCACCTGTCAGCTGTGTGACTGTGGGCAAGTCACTTCACTTCTCTGTGCCTCAGTTACCTCATCTGTAAAATGGGGATGAAGACTGTGAGCCCCACGTGGCACAACCTGATTCCCCTGTGTCTACCCCAGCGCTTAGAACAGTGCTCTGCACATAGTAAGCGCTTAACAAATACCAACATTATTATTATTCTGTGTTAATTTCCCTGAAATCACACATTTTATATCTTCCCTCAGTTCTTGCAAAGACCGGATTCAGTGAGGTGGTTTTTTCCTAGAAAGCAGTCCTGTGGTTTCCCAGATCTTTGCTTCATTATCATCAATGGTGTTTCTTAAGTGCCTGAGTGCAAAGTACTCTACTGCATTTGGGAAGACAATAAAGAAAACCCTTCAGTAAATTTCAATCTAATGGAGTGGACTGTAATAGTTTTGGTTCCTTTCTATATCTCCTGGCTAGTCCATTTTTGGTTCCTTTCTATATCTCCTGGCTAGTCCATCCCCCTTTGAACATCTCATGGGGGCAGGAGTGAGCACAGAGGAAATTTAACTTTTTACACACTCTGGACAATTTCCCAGGTTTCGCTAACCTCAGAAGGCTCACCACAGTCACCAGTGAGAACCTCAGTGCACTACCTTCCTCCAGCTCCTCTCGAACTCTCCTTATTCCCCCACTCGGATCTTTTCTCTAACATACCTGTCGGTCCTAATAGCAAATAGTCTCTCCAGCACCAAGGAGGAAACGAGGACCCGCAACACCAAGCATTTAATCACAGCCCAGAGAGGGTGTGGAAAGAGCAATTATTAGTCTGGGATCCCTCCTGGCTTGCAATATTATTTCCGGAGGGAGGGGAAGCAGAGATCAAGTTTGTCCAGTTTCTCCCTTGACCAGAGAATCCTCACTTTCCGCTTAATGTCACCTGCCTCGACATTTATGGGTTCCACTGTATAGAAGGAAACAAGAGACAAAATGCCTTCTGATAACACTTGATAAAAAAGGATCCTCAATAATAATACTGTTCCCCGATTACAGTGCTCCTTGGTTGGTCAATTATTGCTACTATTAACAAGAATTATGGTAGTCATTATTGGTTTCCTATGTGCAAAGTTGTACGGCTAGGTTCAGGTAATCAGATCAGAAAAAATCCCTGACCCACACAGGGCTCACCATCGATGAGAGGGAGAGAGCAGATAGCAAAGTCCCATTCCACAGTTAGACTTGATATTGCTTTCAAAGATACTTTTTAATTGATTTTAATACCTGAGGCTCAGAGAGGTTGTGACTTGTCCAAGATTACACTTCAGGTCAGTGAAAGAACTGGGGTTGGAATGCAGGTCTTCTGACTCCCAGTCCTGGACTCTTTCCCCTGGGTGATGCCTTGAAAATTCTTTCAATTGATATTCAATAAACCTCTAGATTTGCTGGATAAATTTTTGGATGGACTGCTGTGATTCTTAATTATCCACTTGTCTGCTGTGTGAACTTGGACAAGTTACTTGACTTCCCTGTGCCTCCGTTACCTCCTCTGTAAAATGGGGATTAAGAGTGTGAACCTTATATGGGACAGAGACAGTGTTCAACTCAATTACCTTGTATCCACCCCGGTGTTTAATACAGTGCCTGGCACAGAGTGAGCACTTAACAAATACCACAATAAGAAGCAGCGTGGCCAAGTGGATAAGAACCCAGGCTTGGGAGTCAGAAGGATCTGGGTTCTCAACCTGGCTCCACCACATGTCTGCTGTTTGACCTTGGGTGAGCTACTTCACTTCTCTGGGCCTCAGTTCTGTCATCTGTAAAATGGGGATTTAGAGTGTGAACCCCATGTGGGATATAGACTGTGTCCAACCTGATTAACTTGTATCTACCCCAGCATTAGAACAGTGCCTGGTACATAAGTGCTTAACAAGTACCATAATTATGAGAAGCAGCATGGCTTAGTGGAAAGAGGTCATGGGTTCTAATACCGGTTCCATCATTTGTCAGCTATGTGACTTTGGGCCAGTTCCTTAACTTCTCTGTGTCTCAGTTACCTCATCTGTAAAATGGGGATTAAGACTATGAGCCCCAAGCAGCGTGGCTCAGTGGAAAGAGCACGGGCTTTGGAGTCAGAGGTCATGAGTTCGAATCCCAGCTCTGCCACTTGTCAGCTGTGTGACTGTGGGCAAGTCACTTAACTTCTCTGTGCCTCAGTTACCTCATCTGTAAAATGGGGATTAAGACTGTGAGCCCCACGTGGGACAACCTAATTCCCCTGTGTCTACCCCAGTGCTTAGAACAGTGCACTGCACATAGTAAGCGCTTAACAAATACCAACATTATTATTATTATTATTATAACCTGATTACATTGCATCCACCCCAGAACGTAGAACATTGCTTGGCACATAGCAAGCACTTAAATACCATAATTATTATTAGTAGTATTATTAATTAAAAAAACCATTCAATAATGTTTACTGAGTGCTTCCTATGTGCAGAGCACTGTACTAAGCGCTTGGAATGTACAAATCGGTAACAGAGACAGTCCCTGCCCTCTGACGGGTTTACAGTCCAATCGGGGGAGACAGACAAAAACAATAGCGATAAATAGAATCAAGGGGATGAAATCAACTAGAGAAGTAAGAATGGCTTACAGGAAAGAGCATAGGCCTGGGAGTCAGGTCTGACTCCCAGAGGACTTGGGTTCTAATCCTGGGTCCACCACTTGTCTGCAGTGTGACTTTGAGCAAGTCACTTAACTTCTCTGTGCCTCAGATACCTCATATGTAAAATGGGGATTAAATACTATTCCTTCCTTATCAAACTATGAGTTTCTTGTGGGGCAAGAACTGTATCCAGTCTGATTAGCTTATATCTACCCTGGCACTTAGAACAGTGCTTGGCACATAGTAAGTGTTTAACAAGTATATTATTAACAATACTAATCATAATAATGAATCAGAAATGACCTAGAAGTAGCATGGCTAGTGGAAAGAACACAGGATTTGGAGTCAGAGGATGCAGCTTCAAATCCCAGGCCTGCTGTGTGACCTTAGGCAAGTCACAACTTCTCTGTGCTTCAGTTTCCTCATCTTTAAACTGGGCATTCACTACCTGTTCTCCCTCCTACTTAGACTGTGCCTGCTTGAATATCTTGTATCCACTCCAGTGCTTAATACAGGGCTTGGCACATAGTAAGTGCTTAAAAATATTATTATTATTATCAATAACTGGAATACATTTGGTGTTTCATTACATTACAAGATACAGAGTAAATAATATAGTCACTTCCCTTCTTGGTGACAAATCTTGAAAAGACAATGAACAAAAACCAATAAAAGATTCCTAAGAAGGATGTTTTTAACTCTAAAGAAGAGAGCTAAACACAGCTAAAATGCAAATTACTGTATAATTAATTAGAGCCTCAGAAAAAAGAAATTGTTGAAATTCAAAATATCTACTGTGTCCTAGAAAATAAAAAAAGAGAACAAGTACACTCAAAAATGACCTCTTTATCCCTCTAGATAGCAAAGAGTGTGAACAATGAGACTCTGAATATATAAATAAAAGGTACACTATCTTCCCATCATTCATTATTCTAACAAATCCCAGTGTTCTACACTCCTTTCAGATTCCCAAATTCTGAAACCCTAAAGCTCATCAGTGCTTTATGTGAAGTGGTTGTAGACGTAATTAAAAATGAAGGCTTTTGTTATTGAACAAGCCAGAACACACCAGGAGAAAGTTGCTTATCTTTTCATAGTGTGCACTTAAAGAAATGTAACTATTGATTTTGGAAAATAGGGTTCCTGAAAAGTAATTGATGACAGGAAATATAGAAAACAGAAAAAAAATCTTAAATAGTAAAGTGAAGCACTTTATGGTAGGCAGAGCCATTTAATTTAAATGAAAGGAAACATATCTCCTTGTTGGCCCTGTTCTTAAGATTCAGTGAAAAATGAAGAGTGTTCCAAAGCAAATTAATTTAAAATTCTACTGTATTCTGGACGAGCATCTACATTTTGATGAGGATCTACGTTTAGAGCAACATCATAACCTGAAATCTGAGAATGGATATTAGTAAATATTCAGGATTTCTCTTCCAGATATTAATACTGGCTTATTTGAACTCTACAAGGCAATTTCCACCAGCAAGCATGATTACCCGTTAGAATATACTATCACACCTAGAATGCCCTAGATAATTGTTCAACCCAATGGTCAAAAACCAAAAATATACTCACTTTCTAGAGCCTTTTGTAAAATTATTTTCCTCCGGGTTAAGTCTCAGTTCTGGTAATACAACATGTCTAATTCCTAATTAAAGTAAAATGAATGCATATAATTCAAATCTAATAAAATCAATACTTCAAAGGACATAAATTGCTTTATATCAAGAAGCAAGAACCAAGCCATTGTATGCAACATTTCAGGAGGAATTGTATAAAAAATGCAGTGGAGCCTTTCCTAATTGAAAAGACATGGATCGGAAGGCGGAATGTTAATACTTTAGGTAAATGGAATTACTAGCAGGAGGTGATAACTACTTCCCAATCCCAGAGACAATGGTGCCGGTTTTCAGGTACCTCCTTCCCTATATACTTCCCCAGACAGACATTAAAAGTTCTATAGTTCACTGGTCTCCCATTGTTTGAATATGAAAATAACTGAGTGTGAGGTATTGGTAATAAAATGAGGTTCGGGACAGTATTATCTCTCTTTAAATAAGTGTTATCACTTAATGTTAGTTGCTTCCTGTAAACAAGAAAATTCCCAAGAGTATGTTTAACCTAGGCTTCTATGTTTCAAAGTGAAAGGAGACAAATCTAATCTAGCTCCTCCAGTGACATTATCTCTCCGTTGGCTCCATCATCTCCCCCTAAACCCAATCTATTGGAGATCCTCAACCTGGTTTCAATTTAACTGGAAAAGCACTTACTGCTTCATTAAGAATAAGACTGGAAACTCATTTTTGGCTTCTTCCAAGGGAAGGGACCAATTACAGAGATAGAATTATACCATAGCACTATAAAAATGAATGAGCTTCACTGCATTACCTTTGTATCCAAATTTCTCCTCCCAGAAAACAGTGCAAAATGTTAAGCAAGATCTTCCAACTAGCTTGGAGAATTCTGAAGTTGTTATCTTCTCTATTGTTTCTTTCTAAACTTAGATTTCAGCCAGAATAAATCACATCAGAGGATGCTGAAGAATTCTGGGCACCCTTCACAGGAAGAATAAAACAGGTCTCTGGCTCTACAACTGGTCCAGCTGGGACTAAGTTATTTGATTTATGATTTTCATGTGAGAGTGGACGTGAACATAGAAAGATATATTGCATTTGAAGTATCGGCAATGGTAGGCAATAATGGAACTCCATTCTCCATCTGTGATACCCACCGGCTAAAAGTTCTAGTCACTCCTCTTGCTAGCATTCACCTTTTAAAGATGATGGGGAAAGTGAGTTTTTAATTGATTTTTAATAACCTGGTAATAACAATACTAATAGTATTTGTTAAGCACTTACTGTGTTCAATCGTATTTATTGAGTGCTTACTGTGTGCCAAGCACTGTCCTAAGCAGTGGGGTAGATGCAAAAAAACCAGATTGGACACTGTCCCTGTCTCACCTGGGGCTTATAGTCTAATTGGAAGGGAGTACAGGCACTGAATCTCCATTTTACAGATGAAGAATCTGAGGCACAAAGAAGTTAAGTGACTTGCCCAGATACACACAGCAGGCAAAAAGCAAAGTTACAATTACAAGCCTGGTCCCTTGAATTCTGCTAGGCCATGATAAGGATTTTTCAATGAGTTGATCCTCTCCCTTGGTCATAAGAGATAAAGTCAGTCAATCAAAATCAATCAAAGTCAACATCAGTCTTCTAGACTGTGAGCCCGTTGTTGGGTAGGGATTGTCTCGGAAAGATCCTGGACTCCGGAGTCAGAGGTCGTGAGTTCGACTCCCGGCTCTGCCACTTGTCAGCTGTGTGACTGTGAGCAAGTCACTTCACTTCTCTGGGCCTCAGTTACCTCATCTGTAAAATGGGGATTAACTGTGAGCCTCACCTGATTACCCTGGATCTACCCCAGCGCTTAGAACAGTGCTCTGCACATAGTAAGCACTTAGCAAATAGCAACATTATTATTGCCGAATTGTTCTTTCCAAGGGGTTAGTACAGTGTTCTATAAATACAATTGAAGGAATGAATGAATGAAAGTTTTATTCTTCATAATGTAATCCATTTCAAATTGTCAATTAGTTTTCGATACAAAGTCTAAAAAGGATGGTTGCCTTTCCTCGTTGTTTTAGTGGAGGGTTTTAGATAATGACAAGTGTCAGAGAATTTTGTTAACGTAAAATTGGTGGCATAAAGGAATTTTTCTCATAAAAACAGGACAAATGTCAAAACCAATTATTATGGTACCATCAGTCAATTATAGAATAAATAAAAACGCTCGTATAATTATAGGCTGTTAGATCATTTTATTAAAAGATTACAACCTATCATTTATCATGGGTTTGGAATGTTTATACAATATGGTTTACACTCTCAGTATGAATGATACATTATTGTACACTCCTAACATAAAAAGCAAATTCGAATTTATTTAATGGTGCATGATTTGTGACTGTCCTTTAGGTCTGAAGAAGACACTACTGAGATATTATCGGTGCATGCAAGAGAGACTGATAGGGATACTGACTGACAATCGCTCACATGCACCATTGCCTGGCACCATTTTTGTTTCTCCCATTTTGAGACGCAACTGTCTTGGTGCCACAACTCTAAGAGTCACCCCCATTTAATTGTGGCACGCTAGACTCATTTGCTTTCTGCTGCTGTTCCTAACCATCCGCAGCTACTAACCAGCAGCTGTTTCTCGAACCAGCTGACATCAATCAATGGCATTTATTGGGCACTTACTGGGTTCAAAGTACTGAGCATTTAGGAGAGTAAAACACATGGAGTTGGTAGACACATTCCTTGACCACAGGAAGCTAACAGTCTAGAAGGGGAGACAGTTATTAAAAAAATAAATGTTGTGGATAGGTACTTAAGTGTCATGGAGATGAGAGTGGGCTCTATATCAAGTGTATATGAGAAGCAGCATGGCCTAGTGGATAGAGCACGGGCCTGCAAGTCACAAGGACCTGGGTTAATAATAATGTTGGTATTTGTTAAGCGCTTACTATGTGCCGAGCACTGTTCTAAGCGCTGGGGTAGACATAGGAGAATCAGGTTGTCCCACGTGGGGCTCACAGTCTTAATCCCCATTTTACAGATGAGGGAACTGAGGCACAGAGAAGTTAAGTGACTTGCCCACAGTCACACAGCCCCATGACTAATCCCCCATGACTTTGGGCATGTCACAACTTCTCTGTGCCTCAGTTGCCTCATCTGTAAAAATGGGGATTGAAACTGTGAGCTCCATAAGGGAAATAATAATAATGACAATGATTACGGTAATTGTTATGTGCTTTCTATGTGTCAGACACTGTACTAAGCGCTAGGGTGGATACAAGCAAACTGGGTTGGACAGAGTTTCTGTCCTGGATAGGGCTCACAGTCGTAATCCTCATTTAACCGATGAGGTAACTGAGGCACAGAGAAGTTAAGTGACCTACCCAAGGCCAGATAGCAGACAAGTGGCAAACCAGGATTAGAACACATGACCTAGAGAAGCAACATGGCATACTGGATAGAGCAAGGGTCTGTGAGTCAGAAGGTCATGAGTTCTAATCCTGACTCTGCCATTTGTCTGCTGTGTGATCTTGGGCAAGTCACATCACTTCTCTGGGCCTCAGTTACCTCATCTGTAAAATGGGGATCAAGACTGTGAGCCTCATGTGGGACAACCTGATTACCCTGTATCTCCCCCAGCGCTCAGAACAGGGCTCTGCACATAGTAAGTGCTTAACAAATACCAACATTATTATTACCTTGTATCTACCCCAGTGCTTAGAACAGTGCTTGGCACATAGTAAGTGCTTAACAAATGCCTTAATTACTCTTCTATTATTATTCTGACTCCCAGACCCATGCTCTATACAATATGCCATGCTGCTCATCCCCACAGCATATATGTATATAACTGTTATTTATTTATATTAATGTCTGTCTCCCCCTCTCAACTGAGAGCTCATTGTGGGCAGGCAATGTGTCTGTTTTTTGTTATACTGTACTCTCCCATGTGCTTAGTACAGTGCTTTACACATAGTAAGCGCTCAATAAATAAGATTGATTGAATGAGTGAATGAATTTTGGCAGCATGCCACCAATGGAGTTCCTTGGGCTTTAAGTACGGTTTGCTAGGTGCAAGTTGGTACATAACCTCCAGCTTCTTTAAGCTGTTTTGCCATATCACTTAACTGATTCATAATTTATTCATTTTCTTTTGCATTTCTTGTGTAAGCACTTTTAGTGTGTAATCATCAGCATAGAGAAGTCTCCATTTGACTTATACAAGAACATGATGTTACACTTAATCTGTTGAATTGAACTTCCCCAAAGATGAAAATCTTATTCAAACATCAATTCCATATTTCCTATTGCCTCCTATAGCATGTCAAAATCAAATCGATCCACCAGGTTTGGGCCTGGAATCAAATAATACTATTTATTGAGAGCTAAGTGGGAGCAGAGGAAGGTGGTTGATACTTGGGAGATAGAAGAAAGGTAAAAGATAGGATCCCTGCCTTCAAGGAGGTTACAATGCAGTGGTACACAATCCTGCTTCATTTATAATAGGGAAAAATCAGATAAGGCCTTTCACTTCTGATTTAGTCATCACGGAGTAATATGAGAATTTTGATAAAATTCTTAGAGCTCCTTAGGGACTGTTGGAGGCCAGGTCTACTGATAATGTAAAAAATATGTTTTTAAGTTTTATGTACACTGTCTATAAGTCTTGATGTTGATGGTTCCCTGTACTTGTTCTGTATCTGATTAACAAAGACATTAACTACTGTGCTCCAATGTCCTCTCAAGCCGCATTAAAATTCTGGGAGAACGTGACTAACTGTGTTCTTCACCGGCTAGTTCAGAAAGACTCTGACTAGTGCTAAAATGATAAAGATTTCAAGATAGTTTCCATGGTTTCCTCTCTTACCTTTCTCTCTGAAAATGTTGATAACTGGTAAAATCCTATGTCACTTACATATTGTTCCATATGATGATGAAGGATCTTGACAGCCACCTGAGCCAAACATAATGCTAAAAATAATAATAATTATTATTATGGTATTTATTAAGTGCTTACCATGTAGCAGGCACTAAACTAAGTGCTGGAGTAAATGCAAGCAAAGTGGATTGGACACAGTTGCTGTCCCAAGTGGGGCTCACAATCTCAATCCCCATTTTACAGATGAGGTAACTGAGGCCCACAGAAGTGAAGTGACTTGCCCAAGGTCATACAGCAGACAAGTGGCAGAGCCGGGATTAGAACCCATGACCTTCTGACTCCCAGGCCTGTGTTCTATCCATTACACCACGCTACTTCTCATCCTCTCCCTGCCTAAAGATTTAACCAGATATATCATCATATCTGGAGGATTTGCTATTTTTCAAGACTCAAACTGCAACTTTATTATGTGTTGGGGGGAGAGTCTTACCTTCACCTATCAACTCTGTTGTACTGTACTCTCTAAGTAGTCATACAGTGCCCTGCAAAAAATACCATCGATTAAATCATCAGAGGTGATGAGAAGGAATGATGGGAGGGAGGGGGGTGGTGTCCAAATCAGGGAAAACAGCAGGAGCAAAGGAAAGGAGGTGGGAGCAGGGGGATCAAAATACAGCTATAAAGTTAGCTTTGGAGTGAGGAAAGCTCACTGTGGGCAGGAAACAAGTCTACCAACTTTGCTATACTGTACTCTCTCAAGCACTCGATACAGTGCTCTGCACACAATAAGCACTCTAGAAGTATGACTGATTGATTGAAAGTGGATTGCTGAGCTGTTAGTGAAGAGAGCTTTATCTATCTATCTATCTATCTATCTATCTATCTATCTATCTATCTATCTATCTATCTATAAATGTATGTGTATATATGTATATGTGTGTGTATATGTGTGTGTGTATGTGTGTGTGTGTATATGTGCATATATATGTGTATAAATGTATATGTACATATGTATATATATATGCAGCTCAGTGGAAAGAGCCCGGGCTTGGGAGTGAGAGGTCATGGGTTCGAATCCCAGCTCTGCGACTTGGCAACTGTGTGACTCTGGTCAAGTCACTTCACTTCTCTGTGCCTCAGTTACCTCATCTGTAAAATGGGGATGAACTGTGAGCCTCACGTGGGACAACCTGATCACCCTGTATCTACCCCGGTGCTTAGAACAGTGCTCTGCACATAGTAAGCGCTTAACAAACACCAGTATTATTATGTACACACATATGTGTGTGTGTGTGTATGTGTGTGTGGGTGTGCGTGTATGTATATATGCACACAGGATGGGACCAGTTGTTGTAAGATATCTACATCTGAGAAGGTTGCTGAAAAGTCAGCCTCTTCCACATTGTATCTGCAAAAAGAGTGGAGCTTTTTAAGTACCTTGCCAAAGGGCACTATAAAACTAACACTAGCTTCTTATCTACATAGCTAGTGCTAGGAGTGGCAGAGTTCTTTTTAAGCAATAGTTATGCGTTAATTCAATTCGGTTCCATTCACACTCTCTTAACCAATCCCTAGGTGGACAACAGTTTACATTATGAGCTGGGGGGCGGGAGAAGACAGAAAATCACCATGAAATCTCCCCCTCGGCTTTCACAAACTTCAAGTCATTGCTGAGTGTGACACTCTCATTAGTTACACAAATATCTGGACTCTTCACTGTTTGCTAAATCTAATGCAATCTGAAATTTAAATGAAGTTGGCAGGCATTCCATTACTCCGAAACTGATATGTGCTTTATATGAGCTTTAATTGAGAATGAGAGTTGGCCCATAAAGGTGGAAAAATGGTGTTCTATGTGCTTAGATCTAGTGGATATTTAAGATCCTTGAGGGCAGGGATTATGCCTAGTATACTCTCACAAGTACCTACTACAAAACTCTGAATACAAGTGCTCAAAAAATACCAATGCTCCATTGATTTAATATTGAACTTTCTCAGCATAAATCTGCTGTTAGGTGAAACCCTTCCAAAACTACTTACTTATCTGAAGTGAGTCCAGAAAAATATTTTATGATGCTCGAAAAAAAAGAGAAAACAAAACACCCCAGCTTCCCTAGCTGTTCCAAGGTTGGGTATTTGATCTATAGTTTTGAAATGTAAAGCATTTCTACAATGAAGATAATGTCTGTGAAAAGAACAATCTATTCCTCACAAGGAATACTCTCCATTTTACCTTTACCAATGCATTCAGGGACATGGTATTCCAATCTTGCCTCGCTCCATCCACCCATCTTTGGCAACTCACATTCTTGCCATGATCATCAACAAACTCTCCCTTGGAAATCTGCACATGGTCAGTCATATTTCATTTATCTCCAACAAAGTAAATACATAAAGTCATATTTCATTTATCTCCAACAAAGTAAATACATAAATACTGCAATAAAATTAGAAAATTAATTTAGCAATCAGCAGGCAGATTCAGGCAAGAGATTCCTCCCATCTTCCCGGAGGAATCAGGCTGATCCTCCCTGGAGGTGCCTAAATTAATATTCTTTGTTCTATGCACAATATCCTTCCTTTTTTTTTTAGGAAAAAGAAACCAGATTATCAGGCCACAGTGGTCTTTTCATACATGAATTCTCACAGAGTAATTTGGCAGGCAGCATTTTCAATATCAAGGAGGCCTTCAAAACTCATCCAATTCTGCTCCTAATTAAAGGGGATAGAGTTAACATATGGAACCTGTCTTTCTCCCAGAGAATTCCAGGGCTGAGTCTGGTAAAAAAGGATCAGATCAAATCCACTGGTGGCATCCAGCAGGCTGGCTATTTTCCTCTCCTCATGAGTCCGGAATTTCAGCATCTAGAACAATCCTCTGCATACCAAAGGCATATCTGGGATCAGAGAGTGAAATTAAATTGATCTGGGCCAAGGTGCTCCGCACACAATGATGTTGTTGCTACCTAGCATCTTGTGCTTGCTGAAAGCTTCCAAAATGATTGTTAGATGATTTGTTTTGTATCTTCCGGTAAGGTGGCCACTAACAGCCCTTGTGGAATCTGTACATCTTATCAGTTGCATATCATATGACATGATATGCTGGGTTCAGAGGTGTCATTTTGTTGAAGTCTGTCAAAAATCACCCAAACCTATAGCATTTCTCGTCACAGGGCGTTGGACTCCCCGTGCCCTCCATCCTGCTCTAGAGTCACTGTGTTCCCCTTCGAGGTCAATTCAATTGCATTTATTGAGCACTTACTTTGTGCTAAATGCTTGGGAGACTACAATACAGCAATCAACAGATACATTCCCTGCCCAAAACAAGCTTTCAGTCTAGAGGGTGAGACACATTAATACAAAGAAATAAAATTACAGATATGTACATAAGTGCTGTGGGGCTGAGAGGGTGGGGAAGAGCAAAGGGAACAAGTCAGGGTGATGCAGAAAAGAGTGGGAGATGAGGAAAGGTGGGGCTTAGTCTGGGACGGATGAGATGTGCCTTCAATAAGGCTTTGAAGAGGAGAAGAGAGATTGTCAAACTTGAGCAGGGAGGGCGTTCCAGGTCAGAGGCAGGTGTGGGCTAGGGGTAGGCGGAAAGATAGGCGAGATTGAGGAGGTTAGCACAGTGTGAACACAAGTGCCGATTCTGAGTCACAGGACTCAGCTGTAAGAGCCAAGATGGAGGGAGATTAGGAGTTAGAAATAAAAATACCAGCCCTAAGGATATACGGTGTCATATTTGTACCAGACAGACTGACCACCTGAAAATTGGACAAATGGCCACCCTATCTTCTAGTCAGTAAATCTGAATGGTATCTAGCTACCAGGGTCATATTTTATCCCTTTCAATGACTGGTTCACGGTTACTATCTTCCAGGCCTCAGGATTTCTTCTGGTCTCTATCAGATCTCAAAACTAGTGGCTAGTGGATATTCAGTTACTTAAGTGTTAAAACATACATGCCTTATACATCACTGGATTAAAGAAATATAATGGTGGCTTTATGGAACATTTGACACACATGCAGTATCTCAAGGGGAGATCTCCCTTCTCCTCTCAAAATCCCCCCTCGCCACCTGCACTTTCAACCCCATCCCCTCACATCTTCTCAAAACACTTGTCCCCTCCATTCTCTCCCCTACCCCGACTGCCATACTAAGCGATTAGGACAGTGCTCTGCACATAGTAAGCACTCAATAAATACTACTGAATGAATGAATGAATGCATCGTCAACTGTTCACTCTCGAATGGCTTCTTTCCCTGTACTTTCAAACATGTTCAGGTATCCCTTATCCTAAAAATGTTTCCTTTGACCGCATGTCTCCATCCAGTTACCACCCCATCTCTCTCCTGTCACTCCTCTCCAAACCCCTTGAGCGAGTTGTCTAGACCTGCTGCCCCTATCTTTCCTCCAATGATCTCCTTTACAACTTCCAATTTGGCTTCCTCCCCTTCACTCCCGATAAACTGCCCTCTTAAAGGTTACCAATGATCTCCTTCTTGCCAAACTAAAGGCCTCTACTCCATCCTAATCCCCCTCAACCTTTCATCTGTCTTCAACTCTTTGGATCACCCCCTTCTGAAAACACTATATAACCTTGCCTTCACTGACACCCACCTCTCCTCCTTCTTCTCCTATCTTGCTGGCTACTCAGTGGCAGTCTCTGTCAGGTCTCTACTCAGCTTCTACCCCCTATTTGTGGGAGTCCCTCAAGGTTCAGTTCTGGGTCCCCTTTTATTCAATAGCTACACCCTCTTCCTTGAACTCATTCACTCCCGTGGCTTCATATCCTACCTTTATACAAATAATTCCCAAATTTGACTTACCAGCCCTGAGCTCTTTCCTTCTCTGCAGTCTTGTATTTCCTCCCGTCCTCAGGACATCACTACCAGGATGTCCTGCCAACACCTCAAAAGTAACATGTCTGAAACAGAACTCCTTATCTTCCCACCCAAACCCTGTCCTCCCCTTGACTTTTCCATCCCTGTAGACAGTACCACAATCCTCCCTCTATCGCAGGGCTGCAACCTTGACTTTACCCTCAGGTCATCACTTTTATTTAATCCATGTATTCAATCTGTCACCATATCCTGTTAGTTCTACATACTCAATGTTGCTAATATCTGCCTTTCCAAACTTTCCAAACTGCCACCACATTGATCCAAGCACTTATCATATCTCGCCTTGATTACTGCTGCAGCCTTCTTGCTGACTTTTTGCTTGCCTCCAGTCTCTCCCCACTCCAGTCCATACTTCTCTCTGTTGCCCAGATCATTTTTCTAAAGAACATTCAGTCCTCGTTTCCCTACTCCTCAAGAAACTCCAGTGATTCCCCAACCACTTCTGTAGCAAATGGAAATTCCTTACCATTCTTTTAAAGCAATTAGTCATCTTGCCTCCTCCTCTTACCCTTTCTGATTTCCCACTACACCCAGCATGCTCACTTTGCTCCTCTAATGCCAACCTACTCACTGTACCCTGATCTTATCTACCTCACCACCAAACCCTCGTCTACATCCTGCCACTGGCCTGGAACTCATTACCCTATTTATTTTGTTAATGAGATGTATATCAACCTGATTCTATTTATTTGCTATTATTTTAATGAGATGTTCTTCCCCTCGATTCTATTTATTGCCATTGTTCTTGTCTGCCCGTCTCCCCCGATTAGACTGTAAGCCCGTCAAAGGGCAGGGACTGTCTCTATCTGTTACCGATTTGTACATTCCAAGCACTTAGTACAGTGCTCTGCACATAGTAAGTGCTCAATAAATACTATTGACTGAACTCCCTCCTCCTCCATATCCTACAGACCATCACTCTCCTCACCTTCAAAGCCTCATTAAAATCACATCTCCCATGAGAGGCCCTCCCCAACTAAGCCCTCATTTCTCCTACCCCATCTCTCTTCTGTGTCACCTTTGCACTTGGATTTGTACCCTCTAAGCACTAATATTCACCCCACTCCACAGTACACATGTACGTACCTGTAGTTTATCTCGAGGTCTGTCTTCCCTTCTAGACTGGAAGGTGTCGGTGGGCATGGAACATGTCTATCAATTATGTTATTTTATAGTCTCTGGAGTGGGTAGTACGGTGCTCTGCGCGCAGTAAGCACAGCACCTATGTACATATCTGTTATCTTCCCTCCCAAACCCTGTCTTCTTCCTGATTTCCCTGTCACTGTGGACGGCACGACCATCCTTCCCTTCTCTCAAGCCCGCAACCTTGGTGTCATCCTTGACTCAGTTCTCTCATTCACTCCACACATCCAATCCGTCACCAATGTCTGCCGATCTCACCTTTTCAATACCGCCAAGATCCACCCTTTCCTCTCCATCCAAAGGGCTATCGTTCAGGTACAAGCTCTCATAATATCCCGGCTGGATTACTGTGTCAGCCTGCTCTCTGATCTCCCTTCCTCCTGTCTCTCCCCGCTCTAGTCTATTCTTCACTCCGCTGCCCGGCTCATCTTCCTGAAGAAAGGCTCTGGGCATGTCACTCCCCTCCTTAAAAACCTCCACTGGTTGCCTATCAACCTCCGCATGAAACAAAAACTCCTCACTGTTGGCTTCAAGGCTCTCCATCACCTTGCCCCCTCTTACCTCACCTCCCTTCTCTCTTTCTACTGCCCACCCCACACGCTCCGCTCCTCTGCTGCTCACCTCCTCACCTATCACGCCTATCCCACCGTAGACCTCCGGTCCACGTCCTACCATTGTCCTGGAATGCCCTCCCTTCTCACCTCTGTCAAACTAACTCTCTTCCCCTCTTCAAAGCCCTCCTGAGAGCTCACCTCCTCCAGGAGACCTTCCCAGACTGAGCTACCCCTTTTCCCTCTGCTCTCTCTCTGCTCCCCCTCCGCCCTCTGCTCCCTCCCCCTTCCCTCCTTCACCTCCCCTCAGCTAAGCCCCCTTTCCCTCTGCTCCTCCCCCTCTCCCTTCCCCTCCCCTCAGCACTGTGCTCATTTGTGTACATTTTTATTACCCTATTTATTTTGTTAATGAGGTGTACATCCCCTTGATTCTATTTATCGTGATTATGTTGTCTTGTTTTTGTCCATCTGTCTCCCCCGATTAGACTGTGAGCCCATCATTGGGCAGGAATTGTATCTATCTGTTGCCAAATACATTCCAAGCACTTAGTACAGTGCTCTGCACATAGTAATGATGATGATGTTGGTATTTGTTAAGCGCTTACTATGTGCCGAGCACTGTTCTAAGCGCTGGGGTAGACACAGGGGAATCAGGTTGTCCCACCTGGGGCTCACAGTCTTAATCCCCATTTTACAGATGAGGTAACTGAGGCACCGAGAAGTTAAGTGACTTGCCCAATGTCACACAGCTGACAAGTGGCAGAGCCGGGATTCGAACCCATGACCTCTGACTCCAAAGCCCATGCTCGTTCCACTGAGCCACGCTGCTTCTCTAAGCAGCACATAGTAAGTGCTCCATAAATACTATTGAATGAATGAATGAATGATTTATTTATTTATATAAATGTCTCTCTCCCCCTCTAGACTGTAAGTTCGTTGTGGGCAGGGAATGTTCTGTTTAGTTTTGCACTGTACTCTCCCAAGCGCTTAGAACAATGCTCTGCACAATGACAGCACTCAATAAACGGGATTGAATGAATGAATAAGCACTCAGTATATACAATTGATGGATCAGTTGATTGAAATATAGAGAGTTGACTAGTTTACTCAGCTTTCACTAGGCATTACTGCTCGTTCCCATTACCCTTGCCCCACCAAGTAAATAAGTAGGAGCACAATACATGTCAGTAATACAGAATGAACATACAGGCAGGAAAATAAACAAAGTCAACATTTTACTACTGGTCAATGAAAATGCTAAGCAAGTGGGTACATGGCTACACAAAAGGCAGATATATATTTCTGGGTAGTCCTTTACTCTCAAATGCTTCAGACAAAGCATAGTGGATAATCCACTTCATTTTAGGGGGTTTAAGTGGCAACTGCACACGGAATTTAGCCGTTGGTAGAGTTTGGCTAATGTAATCTGAGCTTCTTAAAAAGTGACTAGGCTCCATTATCTTGACAAATATATTTGATGATTAAAGTTTATAAATTTTAGATTAAAAACTACATCATTAATATTATAATGAGCATTCACAAATCTAACTGCATTATTTCAAGGTAAATCAAACATACATTTTCCAGGTATGACGAGCAAAAATAATTGAACAGGCATTCCGTTTTCTCAGCAACAATGCTAAGGTTGAAACCAAATAATGTGGTTTCAAAAAAGGGAAGTGGGCAACAACTTTCTCACTCTTTTCATAGTAGTGAAAGGCATTTTCTAAACATCCTTTTAGTAAAATAAGAAATAACTGCAGGCTACATTCCTTGCATGGATAGATTTTAGGAGTACGGTAATCTCTAGCCTCAACTAGTTGTTTACAATAAATAAAACTAAAAGGGATCGGGAATAATTGGTCATATTCCTTACTTGGCAATGACTATGTTTCAACTTTTATATTCAGTTAGTGTTTTTCTCTTATATCTCAGATGTACACAGCCTGGGGCTTTTTAATGGTTGGTTGTTTTTTTTTTTTGTAGTAATAGCTAGTGTGAATCTCTCCCTTAATGTACCACCTTACAACCTTTCAGAAAACACTGAGGTATATAGGAAAAAAAAAATCCCAAATCAGGTCTAAAAACTAGCTTATCTTGCACTGTTCAAAGCACACAGAAAGAGTCTGGTAAAGATAATCTAATTCCAACCTGTTTCTGTTTACCACATACACTCTAATGTAATTTAGATTGATCTGATAATTTCATAATATAAAGACAGGAGCAATGCCATACTGGCTCATACCAATGGTCCATCCAGACATGGAGATGTACAGCTAGAAAATGGGGTGGGGGTGGTTATTTAACTTCAGCTTCAGGGACACTGTCCTCCCCTGCTTCTTCTATCTCTCTTGCCTCTGTATCTTGTCTCTTTTGCCAGGCCATCCTCTACCATCCATTCTGAGGAAATCTCTCATTCATTCATCAATCGTATTTATTGAGCGTTTACTGTGTGCAAACCACTGTACCAATCACTTGGCACTGTACTCAAGGCTCAGTTCCGGTCCACTTCTATTCACCATCTACATCAACTCCCTTGGAGATCTCATTCGCTCCCATGGCTTCTCCTACCACTACTATGCAGACAATTCCCAAATCTCCTTCTCCAGCCCTGACCTTGCCTTCTTTGCTGTCTCATAATTCCTCATGCTTTCAGGACTTTTTTTTAAAAATGATATTTGGTAAGTGCTTACTATGTGACAGGCTCTATACTAAGTGCTGGGGTAGATACAAGATAATCAGGTTAAACAGTTCCTCCCCCACATAGTGCTGACAGTCAGAAGCAGCCTGACCTAGTGGATAGAGCACGGGTCTGGGTGTCAGAGGTACCTGGGTTCTAATCCTGAGTTCACCACTTTTCTGCTGTGTGATCTTGGGTAAGTCATTTCACTTTTCTGTGCTTCAGTTACCTCATCTGCAAAATGGAGATTAAGATTGAAAGCCCCATGTGGTATATGGACTGTGGCCAACATGATAAGCTTGTATTTACTCCTGTGCTTAGTATGTTGCCTGGCACATTGTAAGCACCTAACAAATACCATTAAATGACAAAAAAAAAGAAGGGATGATCCCAGGCCATAAGAGTGGGTCTGACTCTCTCATTGTAGGTAACATGAGAGGGTGGTGGTGGTGACTAGCACCTACTGGTATTAGCCATTACCCTTCCTTGGTATTGACTTGAGAAGCGGCATGGCTTAATGGATAGAGCATGGGTCTGGGAGTCAGAAAGACCTGGATTCTACTACTGGCTCCACCACTTTCCTGCTGTGTGACCTTGGGTAAGTCACTTCACTTTTCTTTGAAGTGAATCCCCCATCTGTAAAATGGGGATTGAGACTGTGAGCCCTACATGGGACAGTATCTGTGTCCAATCTGATTATCTTGTATCATGGTCTCTTGCCATAAGGAGCTTAAGGTCTAAAGGTGGGGGATACGGACATTAAAATGAATTCCACAGAGGAGAGGGGGCAGACAATAAGATATGTATGTATGTTCTGTGAGAATGTGGGTGGTGTGTGTATCATATTCTTAAGGACTACAGACCCGTGAACACAGGCCTCAGAGAAGGGAGGGCAAACAGAATGAGCAAATGAGAGGTTAGATAGCAAGAACCCGGGAGCAAGACAGGTGAGATATTGGTACACTGAGCATATATAGGAGCAATGTTTATGGCCTGAGTTGTAGTAGGAGATTATCAAAGTCATGTAAGAAGGGGAGAGCTGACTGAGTGTCTTAAATGTGACAGTGAAGATTTTCAGTTTGATTTGGAGGTGGATACGGAAGCGCTGGAGATTTTTGAGGGGTGGGAAGGCATGCAGAGAGGCATTTTTAGAAAAATGATCTGGGCAGCAGAGTGAAGTATAGACTGGAGTGTGGAGAAACTGAAGGCAGGGAGCTGAGTGAAGAGGCTGATGCAATAGTCCAAGTGGGCTCTGATAACTGCTTGGACTAGCATGCAGCAGTTTGGATAGAGAGGAAAGGGCAGGCACAAGAGATGCCGGAGGGAAGAACTAATAGGATTTGGTAATGGACTGAACATGCAAGTTCAGTGAGAAGGATCAGTTGAGGATAATGTTAAGGTTATGGGCTTGTTCTCCAGGGAGAATGGTGGTGTTGTCTAGTGTGATGGGAGAGTTGTGGAGAGGATGGAGCTTGGATGGGAAGATGAGGAGTTCAGTTTTGGACATGTTAAGTTTGAGGTGCCATTGGGAAATCCAAGTAGAGAAGTCCTGAAGGCAGAGAGAAATATGAGACTGTAGAGAAGGACATAGATTGGGGCTGGAGAGACATATTTGAGAATATAGAGATAGTAGCTGAATATTTGTAATGTATTTATTAATATTACTGTCTGTATACCCCTCTAGACTGTAAACTCGTTGTGGGCAGGGAATGTGTATGTTCACTGTCATATTGTATTCTCCCAAGAACAGTTCTCTGCATGCAGTTAGCACTCAATAAATATGATTGAATGAATGAATGATAGCCCCAAATAGCTCTGGCTATGCTGGTTTGTTCATTCTTTCATTCAATCAATCGTATTTATTGAGCACTTACTGTGTGCAGAGCACTTAATTTGGGGGGTTGGCCAAGGTCCCTTTAAGCTTGAGACTCTGAATTTAAGCCCTATGAGCCCGTGCATTAATCTTGCCATGGAGAAGTGAGAACAAAGACGTGCCATGAGACAGTTAGACCCTACTCTCCTGGCCTGGGATCATCCCTTCCCCTTTTTTTTGGTTTTATTTTGTGTAATGGTATTTGTTAAGTGCTTAATATGCTCCAGGCACTATACTAATCACCGGGGTAGATATAAACTAATGAGGTTGGCCACAGTACATGTCTATTTATGTATTTATCTATTATTTATTTATCTATTCAATTCCCTCTTCTAGACTGTGAGCCCATTCTTGAGTAGGGATTGCCCCTATCTGTTGACAAATTGTACTTTCCAAGCGCTTAGTACAGTGTTCTGCACACAATAAGCACTCAATAAATATGATTGAATGAATGAATTCATTTATTCATTTATATTACTATCTGTCTCCTCATCTAGACTGTGAGCTTGCTAAGGGCAGGAATGTGTCAGTTGTTATACTGTATGCTCCCAAAGGCTTATTACAGTGCTTTGCACACAATAAGTTCTCAATAAATATGAATGAATGAATGAATGAATGAATGAATGTCCCACACGGGGCTCTCCGTCTTAATCCCTATTTTTCAGATGAAGTAATGGAGGCACAGAGAAGTGAAATGACTACCCCAAAGTCACAAAGCAGACAAGTAGTAGATCCAGGATTAGATTCAATGTCTTCTAATTCCCAGGCCTGGGCTCTTTCCACTAGGCCACGCTGCTTCCTTCTCCCCTTATTAGCTCACACTAATTAACTTATCCGCTTCCCTGTTACCATCATCCACTTTCCCTGTTGCGAATTCAGAGGCAGCAACAGTCATGGGGGGACTGCATTTGTTTAGCTAACTTTTGAAAAGCTTGGAATCCAACAGCAATATGTTTCACATCACATTCAGTTGTCTTCACACTTCCATTTCAGCTGTACCTATCCATAAATTCAAGATGAATGCAGCAGATATCACCATGATTCTTCTTGCCTTTTGAACTCTAAGAAGTTTTCATCTATGCATATATACTACCTGTGAGGAATCATCTCACACGAAATAAAAAATATTTGGTAAAATTTCATTAAAGGGAACATTTTAACCATTCTGAAGCTATTTCATTTCCCAATACTCTCTCACATAATTTCTTCCAGGTTGTCAAATTCCCAAGCCAGGCAAGGTGTATAAGGGGATGAGAAGCTGCCTAATAAATGTTTTACATCATTTGAGATAGGCCAGTGCTATACCCATCGATACAGTTCCAATGCTGCAGAAACTCCTGTCCTCAAATTCTTTATAAATGAAAAATACATGTGCCAAGCCATTTATAAGGAACCTATATTCTAAACTCATAACTCTCCTACTTTGGAAGCCACAAGTTTCCCTGAAATGAGGTAAAATGTTTATTAACTTTATCTGATTCTCAAACACACATTTAGTTCATCCATTGCCCTCATTATCCCCTTTACTTGTAATGTACAGGTAACTTCATTCGTTCATTCGATCGTATTTATTGAGCACTTACTGTGTGCAGAGCACTGTACTAAGTGCTTGGAAAGTCCAATTTGGTAACAAATAGAGACAATCCCTTCCCAACAAGGGGCTCACAACTTCATTCATCACCTATCCTCTGTCCCTCCTTTCCCTGGCTCTCCACTCTGTCTTCTCTTGGAACATTGTCTTATGTAATGTACAATTCACCTTTGTCATTTTGTTTAAAGGTAAATCCTTCCAGACGTGATCCACAAAGCATTCCAAAATAATTCATCACCCTACACTACCGCAAACACCATCTACCTATGAGTGGAGTTTCCTTATTCCTTTATGCATTTCTAGAGTATAAACCCTTCAGGGCTGGGTCTTTTGTTCTGCAATTCCTGGATAGTGTTAGACCTAAGGTAAAGCCCCTGCGGATCCCTCCGGCACAACCAGCCAATAAATAAAAATTAAAATAGCTTGGAGAACCGGCAGACAGAGTCGAATTCCTCTTGCGGTGGGACTCCAAACAATATAAAATCCCATGATAGTGACCATTCTGAATTAAGTTCAGCAGTTCAAAGAGATTCCATTCTAATTTACAAATCACGCACGACTGCTTTAGTCCTATCAGTACATGGCACTGTTATAATCATTATCATAATTGAAATTCTTAGTAATAGATCTAAATTTGGGATGCCAATTAATGCATTGGAAATAAAAGATGTGGCTAGCTCTAATGTTTGTACCCGTGAATGCTAATTTTCTAATGTTTTTTCTTTAATTATATTGAAAAAGCATCATAACATTTGGTAGTTTACAGGATTTAACTACCAGCATTCATTATTATTACTATTATTAACATTAAGCACCCACAGTGGGCTTATTGCTGTACTGATGATGAAAGAAAAGTCGTTTAGCTTTCAATTCTACCTTGAAACAGAATCACTAGGGGGTTAACACTCTTGACCAAATTTACACAAGTCAGTGCTTTTGCCAGGAATAAAATCTAGGTGCTCAAACTCCCTCTCTATATTCCATATATATTGCAAATCATTTGAGTCTACAACTTACTTGGGGTTTTTTATGGTTGGTCTAAGGCAGTGGGGACCACAGACACTGTTTCTCATAACTATATATGCCATTTCTGAGAAAAATGTATGTCACAGGTCATTTAACAACTTTCACAGGCTTTAATTCAGCCAAGGATTGTGTAAACAACATGAGGTTCTTGGGTAGGAGGGTTTACCTTACATGATTTACCCTAGCAGAAGGATTTGCGCACGAGGGCTAGAAATTGATTTCATAAAAACTTCTTGTCAGATAAAATTGCTCAAGCTGGAGAGATTTTGATTGTGTATAAGGAATAATACAGTGGCAATCTGAGTGATAAAAACCTGGGAAGGGGTACGGAGGCGATGACCCCAACCGACTTCTGTTTTGCTTTCCTTCTCTTGCTGCTGTCACCGCTCTGTTGTGGGCTGACTGTGGTTGCCATCATCACTGCAATGCAACTGCAATGGCACTTTCTCTTGCCTTTGGCTCCTGAAAGCTTCGGGCTGGGAGTATGGGGGCATCCAAAAGAGAAGCTTGTAGTGATGATGACACATTACACTCATCTCACTTTCCAACTCCTGTCGCTGCTCTGCCTAGGTTATCCGCGGTGATAGGTATGTAAGTGATATTTGTGTGTGTGTGTGTGTGTGTGTCTGGATGTGTGAAGGTGGGTGGTTCATTCAATCATTCAGTCGAATTGATTGAACGCTTACTGTGTGCAGAGCACTGTACTAAGCGCTTGGAAAGTACAATTCGGCAACTGATAGAGACAATCCCTACCCAACAACGGGCTCACAGTCTAGAAGGGGGAGACAGACAATAAAACAAAACAAGTAGACAGGCATCAATAGCATCAAAATAGATAGAATTACAGATACAGACACATCATTAAAGGCGATAGCAGTTCTGTGGTGGCAGAGGGGTTGATGGGTGAGAGGAAAGTGAAGGCCATTATCTGAGCTTCTCACTTTTGCCTCCTTCCCACGATCCCTTATCTCAAGGAGATTACAGTCTAATGAAGGAGGCAGACATTCAAGTAAATTTTAAACAGGGGGAATGGCAGAGTTTAAGGATAGTTATGTAAGTTCTACCAACTCTGCTGTAGTTTAATAATGTTGGTATTCGTTAAGCGCTTACTATGTGCAGAGCACTGTTCTAAGCGCTGGGGGAGATACAGGGTAATCAGGTTGTCCCACGTGAGGCTCACAGTTAATCCCCATTTTCCAGATGAGGTAACTGAGGCACAGAGAGGTTAAGTGACTTGCCCAGAGTCACACAGCTGAGAAGTGGCAGAGCGGGGATTCGAACTCATGACCTCTGACTCCCAAGCCCGTGGTCTTTCCACTGAGCCACACTGCTCTCCCAACTGCTTAGTACAGTGCTCCTCAAAGAGTAAGTGCTCAATAAATACCACTGATTGATTGCTGTGGGGCTGGTGAGTTTTGAGCATCAGAGTGTTAAAGGGATACAGACCCAAGTGCATAAGTAACACGATACCGTGACCAAACCTTTATTTTGGGAAGAATGCTCCCTAATACTTTCAATGAGATGTAGTCAAAGACAACAGAAAGGACCACATGTAAATTCTGATTCTAAGCATCTGCAGTGAACTGCAACAACATTTTGGAACTGAAAACTACTGTTTATAAGTAGTAGGTATAAGCTTCCTTTGTACTTGAAGAAGATGCATCTGAGTGCAAATGTGGCTGAGAAAACCAAAGCAAGATCCAGCATCCTGACCACACTGGGTGCACAGAAAGGCTGTCCCTCATTGCGTTGTCCTGTTCGATGTTTGTAGTGCCTGGCAGTGCTTTTGCTTTTGTTCCTTATCTTTTGATCCTTAAGAAATTTCAGCTCGAAAAAAGCAGCTTCATCTCTTTTTTTTTAAGGTCTTTTTTTAAACGTGCTTACTATGTGCCAGGCACTGTACTAAGTGCTGATGTAGATAAAAGATAGGTTGGATGCAGTTCATGTTCCACATAGGGCTCACAGTCAATTCCCATTTTACACATGAAGTAACCGAGGCACAGAGAAGTTAAATGACTTGATCAAGGTCACATAGCAGACAAGTGGCAGAGCTGGGATTAGAAGCCAGATCCTTCTGACCCCCAGGCTTGTGCTCTATCCATTAAACCATTTTACTTCCCGCTAGGCCACACTGTTTCTCTTTTGATTTTCATATGCTCTGCTGCTCTACTCCCAGCCACTGACTTCCAGTTTTCAGCTTGGATGGAGTTTGGTCTGAGACCCTGTTTTACTGTATCCTTAAATTAGCATTCTATTCCCACATCTTTTAGAAAAAGTGTAGATCCCTTTGGAGCTTCCTTTTCTGAAGTTAAGTAGAGAAGTGAAGCTGCATTTATCTATTCACTATTAGTCAAGGTGTATCAGTCCAACAGGTAATGAATCCTTCAATACTATTGGCAACAAATGATGTTAAACATTAAAAAGAGCATTTACTGGTAATTAAAATGGACTTTTAGCAATGGATGACCAAGACATGTTCTGGTCTGATGGCTCAGATGGGGTTGTAGTACAGGATAGATCAGGCTAGATAAAGGCTAGAAAGCACTACAGGAATTAATGCTTCTCTATGTAGAAGGGGGACGTTGGGTGTCATTAAGGGGACATGGTGATGGTGTTCAGGGAGGTCTGTACAGTCCAGGAAGCAGTATTACAGGTAGATTCCAAGCATGGTTTGGCATGGAGCTAGAGGGCCAAGTAAATGTGATTTAGACGCATGCCAGCAGTTGAAACGAGCATTGAACTGCTCCTGATTGCATCCCATACCATAGTGTGACTCAGGAAACAGAGTACCCAAGGTCAAGAGCTTGGTGGGTTACATTAGGGGAACTGCCCTCTGTGTTGGCAGAACAAATGGCTAAAGGAATAGATAATGGTACACCCAAGCCTGCTACTGAGGAGATCTGAGAGATTTTCTGTTCCACGGCCACGGACTTTACCAGCTACCCCTGCAAGCCATCTCCTGACATCTGTTGTTAGCCTCATAGAAACTGGGTAAGAAAGTGCACGTGATTGATTGCTCCTCCTCTGGTCTGGCCCAAGATGATGGAGGGTTTCTTGGGGAGATGTGGTTATCTTGACTCTGAAGCTCCTGAATAACTTGGAGTTGACAGAGCAGGTGTTCATCCCGGGATTGTCAGTGCATCCTCCTCCCCTGAGAGGGAAAATAGGCTATGAGGAGTGGGCCTGGATCAAAGGGCCAAGAAGCCTTCTTGGGCACCAGCTCCAAATCCAGGCAGTAGGAGGGCAGCAAGCAAGATGAGGTCTGCCTACATTGGATAACATTTCCAGGAAACTGGAGTGGTCAACAATGTCAAAGGTAGCTGAGAAGTCAAGGGGGAATAAGGGTAGCCCAAAGTCTGTGTTAGGAAGACTTGCTATGAAGAGCCTAGAAAAAGTCATGAAATGTGCTGATTTAACAATGGCCACAAAAATACAAATTGTCAACTCTTTGGTGTTTCCAGTGACAACATATGGATCTGAAACCTGTACGGTTAAAAAACAGGATAGAAAGAACATCGATTATTTTGAAATGTGGTGTTGGAGAAGGCTTTTGAGAATACCACAGACTGCCCCTAAAACAAACAAATGGATTTTAGAGCAAATTAAACCAAAATGGTCTTTGGAAGGCAAAATGACTTGACTTAGATTAGCATATTTTGGACACATAATCAAGAGGACTAATTCTTTGGAGAAGACACTAATGTCAGGAAAAGTCCAGAGTAAAGGGACAAGAGGTAGACCAGCATCTAGATGGTTAGAGACCAGAACAACGATAATGGAAGAACTGTTAAAAACGTTGTGGGATAAGGCAGAAGACAGGATGTTCTGGAGAAAGCACATCCATGGAGTTGCTAGGAATCAGAAACGACTTGACGGCACATAATAATAATAAAATCTATTGGATATGGCAAGGAGGAGGTCATTAGGGACCTTAGTAAAGGTAGTCTCCATGAGACAGTGAGTATCTATAGGAAAGGAAGTGGAGGCAGTCGGTGTGAATGCAATCCATTTGAGAAATCTGAGAAGGAATGGAAGCAGAGAGATGGGGAGATAGCTGGAGGTTGTAGTCTGATCCGGGAGAACTTTTCATCATAGAATTGTCCTTGGGGTAGTAGTTTTCAACCCACGTGAATCCAACTAACTTTGAGCCCCTTGTGGGACAGGGATCTTGTCCAACTTAATTAATTTGTACCTAACCCACACTTAAAACAGTGTTTGACACACAGTAAGGGATTAACAAATGCCAAAGAAAACCTGCAATTAAGGAGAACATAATAATAATAATGATAATAATTTAGAATTCTAATATTTTAAAGGACCTACTATGTGCTAAGCACTGTTCTAACTGCTGAACCAGACACAAGATAGCCATGGGAGAACATTCATTCATTCATTCAATAGTATTTATTGAGCGTTTCCTATGTGCAGATCACTGTACTAAGCGCTTGGAATGTACAATTCGGCAACAGATAGAGACAATCCCTGCCCATTGATGGGCTTACAGTCTAATCGGGGGAGACGGACAGACAAAAACAATAGCAATAAATAGAATCAAGGTGATGTACATCTCATTAACAAAATTAATAGGGTAATAAAAATATATACAGATGAGCAGATGAGCACAGTGCTGAGGGGAGGGGAAGGGAGAGGGGAAAGAGCAGAGGGAAAGGGGGGGAAGGGGGTTTAGCTGAGGGGAAGTGGGGGGGCAGAGAGGCAGCAGAGGGAGCAGAGGGAAAAGGGGAAGCTCAGTCTGGGAAGGCCTCTTGGAGGAGGTGAGCTCTCAGTAGGGCTTTGAAGTGGGGTAGAGAGTTAGTTTGGCGGAGGTGAGGAGGGAGGGCATTCCAGGAGAGCGGGAGGACGTGGGCCAGGGGTCGATGGTGGGCCAGGGGTCCACGGTGGGATAGGCATGAATGGGGGATGGTGAGGAAGTGGGCAGCAGAGGAGCAGAGCGTGCCAGGTGGGCAGTAGAAAGAAAGAAGGGAGGAGAGGTAGGAGGGGGCAAGGTGATGGACAGCCTTGAAGCCTAAAGTGAGAGGTTTTTGTTTTGTGTGGAGGTTGATAGGCAACCACTGGAGGTTTTTAAGAGGGGAGTGACATGCCCAGAGCGTTTCTGTAGGAAGATGAGCCGGGCAGCGGAATGAAGAATAGACTGGAGCGGGGAGAGATGGGAGGAAGGGAGATCAGAGAGCAGGCTGACACAATAATCCAGCCGGGATATTATGAGAGCCCGTACCAGTAAGATAGCCGTTTGGGTGGAGAGGAAAGGGCGGATCTTGGCGATATTATAAAGGTGAGACTGGCAGGTCTTGGATGGATGCGTGGGGTGAATGAGAGAGCTGAGTCAAGGATGACACCAAGGTTGCGGGCTTGAGACAAGGGAAGGATGGTCGTATCATCCACAGTGATAGGGAAGTCAGGAGGAGGACAGGGCTTGGGAGGGAAGATAAGGAGCTCAGTTTTGGACATGTTGAGTTTTAGGTGGCGGGCAGACATCCAGGTAGAGACATCCTGGAGGCAGAAGGAGATACGAGCCTGAAGGGAGGGGGAGAGGACAGGGGCGCAGATGTAGATCTGTGTGTCATCTGCCTAGAGATGATAGTTGAAGCCGTGAGAGCGAATGAGTTCACCAAGAAAGTGAGTGTAGATGGAGAACAGAAGAGGGCCAAGAAATGACCCTTGAGGAACCCCTACAGTTAGTGGATGGGAAGGGGAGGAGAAGCCTGCGAAGGAGACCGAGGATGAACGGCCAGAAAGATAAGAGGAGAACCGGGAGAGGACGGAGTCCGTGAAGCCAAGGTGAGATAAGAAGTGGAGGAGAAGGGGATGGTCTACAGTGTCAAAGGCAGCTGAGAGGTCAAGGAGGATTAGGATAGATTAGGAGCCATTGGATTTGGCAAGAAGGTTAAAACATACATTTAAAATATTGGTAAAAATAGCAAAAATGAACAAACATACAGAAAGATTTTTCAAAGTAGGTGTCACTATTCAATAAATTGATTTAATATTTATACTAATTACTTTGATGGATTCATATTATTAGCTATAAATTCATTATTCATCTAATTTCCATTTATTAAGCAGAACCCAATGCCTTTACTACATTTTGGGGCAGTAGCTGGAGGGTGCAGTCTGATCTGGGAGAACTTTTCATCACAGAACTGTCCTTGGGGTAATGGTTTTCAACCCACATGAATCCAACTAACAACAAATAAAACAGAGAAGCAGCATGACCTAGTGGAAAGAGGACAGGCCTGGGAGTCAGAGGACCTGAGTTCTAATCCTAGCTCTGTCAATTGCTAGGATATTGACCTTATTTGCATTTTATCATCTGCTCTCACACCTAGCTGACTCTCCAACATGTTCATCCTAAAGGGATTCAGACACTGAGAAAACCTGTAAAGTGGAAGAAACAGCAAGAATCAATGTATTATATTCATTGAGCATGCACTGTCTTCAGAGCTTGTACTAAGCACTTGGGAGAGTAATATATAACAGATTTTACTTACAGTTGAGAGGGAGAGACACACATTAAAATAAATTACAGATATTTACATAAGTGCTGTGGGGTTGAGGGTGGAGTAAATAAAGGACACACAACCATATGCAAGGGTGACAGAGAAGGGAGAGCAGGTAGAGGAAATAAGGACTTAGTCCGGGAAGGCCGTTTGGGGGAGATGTGATTTTAATAAGGCTTTGAAGGTGGTGATGGTGATCATCTGTTGGATATGAAAGGGTAGGGAATTCTGGGCCAGAGGCAGGATGTGGGAGAAGGGTTGGTAGCGAGATAGATGAGATCAAGCTAGAATTAAAACCAGGCAATAAAGCTCAGAGACTGCCTTTTCCTTAGTCTTCTGCCTTCCCTTTGTGGGCCTCTAACCTTTCCAACAAATTCCAAGGTCATTCCTTTACACCTTGGGTAGTAGGTGTCCCTTGAACACTGACGATAAGGATGTCGGTTGATGTCGATGAGAGTTTTCCATAAAAAGAAGAGGGAAAAGTAAAAAAAAACCCCAAAAAACCAAAACCAAAAAAAAAATACACTTTTCCCTCTGTCATTTTGTATGCAGAAAAGCTGTGCTAAATGTAGCCATTTTTCCAAGTTTAAGTCTTGGACAGATTTGGCTTCTATAATGCCTCGCACCAAGAACTCCCAAACCAACTCACTCCAGATGTCTCTATGATCATTTAAACAGACATCACAAGCTGTAGTGACAACCTTACATGATTAGGCATACTCTAGTATGTTCCCACATGCACAGTAGTGACTTTAAAAATGATTCTGTACAATTGGTATTCTATCAGTACACATAACTGGAAAAAAAACCCTTCTTTTTCTTGAATAAGAAAAATACTTAAAATTCCTTGAATTGTGCTCTTCAGTGTCAGTTTTTGAAAACTGAAGTTTCAATGGGTTTTCTATGAAACTTCATAGTTATAAACCAACTAGAGGTGTCACTACCCAAAAGAGATTGAACCTTCATCACTAGGGGCAGGATCACTGGCAAAATTAATTCTTCGGCTCCCATCACCTCCACTGTCTCTCTCACTCCTCTAGCACCTTTTCTGTTAGTGTTTTAAGATTCCAGGTGTGGTGCCGATATAATAATAATAATAATAATAATAATAATAATAATGATATCTTTTAAGCGCTTACTATATGCCAAGCACTGTTCTAAGTTTTGGAGTAGATACAAGGTAATCAGTTTGCCCCAGATGGGGCTCACAGTCTCAATCCCCATTTTACAGATGAGGTAACTGGGGCACAGAGAAGTGACGTGACTTGCCATGGTTACAGAGCTGATAAGTGGCAGGGTCGGGATTAGAACCCATGATCTCTGACTCCCAAACCCATGCTCTTTCCACTAAGCCACACTGCTTCTCATCCTCACCCTCCCCTGCTGGTATCCAAGGAGAAGATCAACAGACCGAAACGCTGCCAAGATATATGCTAAAGATCATTTTACAATGGAAAAAGTTTCACTATGATTGAAGAAATCCAACGATCACATCATTCTCAAGGGTAGAATTTCAGCTTTCCTCTGATTGTTGCCATTTACTACAGACCTGCCCTCTGTTGTTTTTTAATTAACCTCCCTTTATCCCTTCCCTATCAATCTTTCCTGAATGCCGCAATATGCTGGGTGATGTTAAGTATATCTGAGTATCCAAAAAGCCACTGTCCATGCTATTAACATTGAATACTGAAGAGACACGATATATTTAACTGCACTCTCTTCTTGGAGCGATTCAGAGAAAAGGCACTATGTAAATTCAAATCTATATTTTTATCTCCTTCTGGTTTTTTTTGTTTTTAATGGCTTGGTGTCTATTTTTAATTTGATAGCTTATTTTATTGAGTTGTGGAAAATAATTATTTCAAGTCTGGGACATCCTGGGGTGGGGCAAAGCCATGCAATGCTTGGCATAAAGTAGGAACTTAACAAATATCACAATTATTACACCTGGCCAATAATACATTCCAAAATCACTTGTTTCACTATGCTGCCTATCCAGCCAAGTTAAGAATCAACGCATGTGAATACTGCCCAAATAATATTCTATTGCCAGCCAAAATGAACTGCCCATTGCCAGCTTAGATCCATACAACCTCTCCCTTTCCTTTAAACTATCACTTCTCCCCTCTCCCATCTGGCACCCCCAGCCAAATGCTGCCTGTGGAACCCGTGCTCCATTATGGGCAAATCCCCTTCCTCCTCAGCCTGTTCCTGACCCAATCAACTAATCACGGCTCTCCCGAGACAACACCACATCCCCCCTTGCTCTAGCCCGAGGTGGCCTCCTCTTCTACCCTTCCCCAAGACTCCGTGGGAAAGGGGGAGAAGTTGGCCCTTCTTCTTGCTCCCCAGTGTTGCTTTCTCAACGTTGCACTCCCTCCACCCTTCACGCTGAAGCCCATACCATCCATCTCTACCATTCTCTCCAACTATGGATCACCATCATTTACTGGCTCCCAGGCCCCACCTCCAACTTTCTGATTAATTTCAATCCCTTTCTCACATTCCCTCTATCCGAGCTGAAAAGCAGCATGACCTATTGGATAGACCATGTGCCGGGGAGTCAGAAAGACCCTCTCAGGGTCGCACGTGGAGAGTTTCCAGCACTCTACCAGTCTCAGCTACAGGAGGGAGAGTCAAGCAAAGGCCTACCCATTCCATTCCAAGCTTGGCCAGTGGCTAGTGAGCGGAAGACAACCTGCTACAAGTCAAAACTCACCTATGCTGGGCAGCAGCGGCAAGGGAGAGAGTCGAGGGTGGAGACTCAAGTTTACTGTGCGGACGGAGACAGTGGTAAACCACTTTGGTATTTTTACCAAGAAAACTCTATGGATACACTACCAGAATGATTGCAGATGGAGAGCGGGGCAATCTGGGAGAGATGTGTCCATGGTGTCACTATGGGTCAGAAACGACTCGGGATAAGACAAGAAAAGACTACATCTCAGCCACCTTCTTTCTCTCACTGCTCAACTCTGCCAACCTCCTGCTCCACCCCAATTCACCTTCTCGCCAACTTGGCCATGAGCTTGATTTCATTATCTCTATTCAATGGGCAATCTCTAACCACACCAACTGTGAAATCCCACTCTACGACTACTTTTCTCATTCGTCTTCTTTCCCTCACACACCCGCCCTACGAAACCGGCTTGTCTCCAACAGAAACCTCTGATCTCTTCACGATCGCCACTTGCCGCAGGATATCTTTGCCCCATTTATTCTCCCCACCTAACCTCTCCTCGGTCACCGCTCAAATCCACTTCCTCAGTGCTGCCCCCTCTTCTGAACTCAACTCTCTTGCACCACTGCCCCTCCACCAATCTTTCTCTCTCTGCTCATGTGGTGGTAATGGTTGTATTTGATAAAATCTATATGCCGTGCACTGTACTACTAAGCGCTAGATAAAAGATAATCAGGTTGGACACGATCCCTGTCGCATCAGGGGTTCACAGTTTAAGTAAAAAAAAATAAAGTGTTGGTATTTGTTAAGCGCTTACTATGTGCACAGCACTGTTCTAAGCGCTGGGATAGATACAGGGTAATCAGGTTGTCCCACGTGAGGCTCACAGTTAATCCCCATTTTACAGATGAGGCACAGAGAAGTTAAGTGACTTGCCCACAGTCACACAGCTGACAAGTGGCAGAGCTGGGAGTCGAACTCATGACCTCTGACTCCGAAGCCCAGGCTCTTTCCACTGAGCCATGCTGCTTCCCCCAGCATGGGGAAGAGGGGAAGTACTGAAGTGTGACTGATGGTTGGTATTCAGAAACTCCTGTGCATAGATCAGGATATGCTAACCCATTAATATTTGCCCTGTGAAGGAGTAGGACAGAGAGTTTGCATGGGATAAGCTTCAGAAAAGTGGGACCAGGAAATAGAAGAGCCCTAGTGGGGGAGAGCTGGAGAGATCAGCCCTGCTACGCTCCCCACAGCCCCATTTCACTCTGGCCCACAATCCTCTGCTCTCTCACACTGCTAATTCTCTAAGGTTGGGTCCCTTATTATCGCTGCCTCTCCCTGCCTCTCCCCCTACCACTTTGCAGGAAATCTCTCCTCCCTTCCTATGATATTACATTTATATCTATATTATATTATTTTATAGGGCCTTTGTCTCAATTTGCTTTTTCTAATAAAACAAAATGCAAGGCTCATATTTTTTCTCATCAATAAATAATTCTGCTGAATCAATCAGGAAAATCAGATTATTTTCCTATGTTTCTGTAAGAAATGGCCAAGATTGCCGATCTCGACTAGAAAGCAAAACCAGGTTCCTGGATTTTCACCCACCTGATAGCATATTTCCACAGGCTGAACTGCCCCAGAAATTAAGCTGCCTGAACTGGCCAAAATAAGTAAATGTTTGGTCATGTCAAACACTGGATAGGGGGTTTTATCTTCTAAAAACAAAGCTACATAAAAGCCATCACAGTCTCTAAGCTTTAGTCTTATCAACATATAGTTTGAACAGCTGGAGTTATAAATGCTACAAGTATTATTACATCATAATGTCTAAAAAAAGTCTTTGCGGTTTTCAGCTTGTCTAAATAACACAATGCTGTAATTATATAAATGCCTCTTCCAATTATTTCTTTATAATATTTGTTTCTCTTTTCTGAGGGAAAATAATAGATCCACAGAGCAAACACTCTCTTTGTATAATAATAATGGTATTTGTTAAGCACTTACTATGTGCCAGACACTGTTCTAAGCACTGGGGGGGGGGTGATACAAGGCGATCAGGTTGTCCCACGGAGGGGCTCACAGTCTCAATCCCCATTTTACAGATGAGGCAACTGAACCACAGAGAAGTGAAGGTACTTGCCCAAAGTCACACAGCTGATAAGTGATGGAGCCAGGATTAGAACCCCGGGCCTCTGACTCCCAGCCCAGGCTCTTTCCACTAAGCCACATTGCTTCTCATGTATCATCATCATCAATGGGACTTACTGGGTGCTTACTGTGTACAGAGCACTGTAACTAGGCGCTTGGGAGTACAGTATAATAGAGTTGGTAGACACAATCCTGCCCACAGTGAGCTATGCACATATTATTCATTCATTCACTGATTCAATCATATTTTTTGAATGTTTACTATGTGCAGAGCATTGTACTAAGCACTTGGAAAGTACAATTCAGCAATAAAGAGAGACAATCCCTGCCCCCAATGGGTTTAGAGTCTAGAAGCGGGACACAGACATCAAAACAAGTAAACAGGCATCAATAGCATCAATATAATACAATTAGTTACTCCATCTTCATGTTTTTGCACATGAATATTACATTTAATGCATAAAAATTAAAAGTAGGATTGGTATACACACTTCATGCTAAAGTTCCTCCTATCGATATAGTTTGATATTCCAATCCACCCATAATCTAACTGTGCCTATATTTACTCTCTGGAACGGAATCCATGTCGAGAATCTGCTTTGATGATGATAGCAAGTAATCCAGCTAACACATACCAACATTTCAATTTGTCAATCGATAGTATTTATTGAGTGACTTCTGAGTGCAGAGATACCAGGCTCTTGGGAGAGTACAATAAAATCAGTAGAGGTGATCTCTGTTTTCAAGGAGTTGGAGACCATCCAGTTCAAGGATTGTTATGTCCAGTTTGGCTATCCTTACCTCCTGGTTTCCCTCAGCATCCAAAAGCCCTCTTAAGTTTTTTGCTCCTGGCTTTTTGCCTTCCTTCCATACTATAGGTGGGAAATCAAATTTGGGGTGATCATCCACCTTATGTTGTAAAGGATATGCATTATTCATTAAAAGGTCATAAATAACTGGAAATGTAGAGTCTATCTCCTTTCCTGCAACATTTTCATGTGAAATTTCAGTATCTCTCATTCAAATCACCTGGCTTCTCGGAAAGAAAATGCAATTTTTCCTAACTCAAACATGCAAATTGCAGGATACCTACTGGTACGAGGGGTTTCCCGTTGGAGTCGTTGAGGTGTGCAGCAGGTAGAGAGTCAGCAGGTGGGCATGGTACTGGGTCACTGCTCCTCCTCACTAACAGTGGCGTGCCTGGAAGACAAGATTGGAGGTCAGAGGTCAAAAGAGCCTGAGGGGGAAAGAACATTACAGTGCAATTTAATTAAAAAAAGCCCTTGATAATCTTTTGTGAAAATAAATTTCTCTCTCTATAGATGCTTTGTAAATTGCCCAATTTGATGGTACTGTCATTATTATCACTGGCATAAAGGAAAAAAAATTATATGATGAGAGGAGAAAATGGGTCCCCCCTACCATGCACAGCAGCTCCCCAAAATCCACGTGCACTGCCTACTTTCTTATAAAAGGAAAGGCCGATTGAGGAACCGCCAATGTATATGGGAATGGAATGCCTGCTGCTTACTACGAGTGATTTTGCCATGGAACGGCAGCTCTATAATCACCGATTCCTGAAGCGATCACACTGAGGAAGGCACAGTGGAACAGGAATTCTCATAGTTCTCCCCTTGAAGCAGATTTCAACATAAAATTCAAGTAGTTGATAGTAGATATCCCCTTTTCTTTTCACGTGCTAGTCACCTTGGCATCCAAATAGTAATTTTGTTAGTAAACTCTCCCATGTGAAAGTCAGACATTGTCAGAGTCAGATTCAAGTAGAGAATCAGGACTTCTCCCTTCCTCGATGCTCCAGGGTTCACTGTTGCCCATTTGAGGGCCATAAACCAGAGCTCTGAATATTTGATTCTTTTGATCTCCATTTCTTTTGATCTGCACTGTAGAGCGTTAATGTCACTTTAAAGTAAACAAAGAAATTGGACATCAATTCTCTGTCATATTAAATTTGTGGAAATTAAAACTTTCAAAAAGAGACCCAACATTATTCTTTTATTTGCTAAGTTAATTACATGTAAATAAATTGTCTCACTGCTTCCTAGCTTTCTAAAAGCTCCTTCCATTAAATATTTGAAGCAATTAGATATTAAATTCTGGAAGATGATCTTTCTAATAGAAACCCCAATTGAAATACAACTATAATGGAGGTAGTAGGCTTATTCTAATTAAGACTGAAATATTTATTTTATGTAAAATTGACAATTAGAATGGTTGCTTTTGAAAACCCCGATTTGCTGTTGTTTTCAACTCACTCCTTAACCTTAAAACTCTCTACATGGGACTCTGTCTGTTTGTTATTCTCTTTGGGAATAAGGTAGAACAGTTTCCCATCTCATATGTTGCCAGAATAATTTCAAAAGACTTTTGATTAACTTACGTTTTAAACTCTATTGTATTGTACTCTCCCAAGTGCTTAGTACAGACTTCTGCGAATAGCAAATGTTCAATAAATACCATTGATTTTTCCAATGATTCATTAGTCGATGTTTTCACCGTGGCTAGGCATTGTGTCTAACAACTCTGTTGACTTTCTCAAGTGTTTAGAACAGTGCTCTGCCCACAATAAGAGCTCAGTAAATACCCTTGACTGATTGACCTCAACTATCTCCTTTTCCTATGCTATTATGATAAAGCCCCCTATTTCCAGTTTGACAGCCTAATAGAAATTTTGGTCATAAACTCTACGACGCAGAAATCAGTCATTTTCCTATTGCCTGTCTTTTTTCTTTTTTCCCCAAGCAGCTGCGAGCTCACAGTGTATGCTGACCTCTCCTTGCAGTTTGGGAATCTCATTCAGGGAAGGGCTAAACCCAAGGAATGGCTGAGCAGAACACAGAGCTGTGAAGGGGAGAGGCAGGGCTGGTTCCCAGTTCTGTCATGGGGGAGTGGGGCAGTGTAGGGCATTTCTTCTGAGTACAGGTGCAAGCCCTTTTTTTGAGTTGAGGCAACCTAATTGTAGCCCACCCTCGCTTAAACCCTGCCCCAGCAATTCAGGGAAATGAGTACTTTGGCCCCATTCCAGATAATGACAAGCAGCATGGCTTAGTGGAGAGAGCACGGGCTTGGGAGTCAGAAGAACCTGGGGTCTAATCCCGGCTCTGCCCATGTCTGTTGGGTGACCTTGGGGGCAAGTCACTTAACTTCTCTGGGCCTTAGTTACCTCATCTGTAAAATGGGAATAAGAATGTGTAAGAGTATCCCATGTGGGATAGGAACTGCGTCCAACCCGATTAACTTGTATCTATCGCAGCACTTAGAACAGAGCTTGGTGCATAGTAAGTGCTTCACAAGGACCATAATTAATATTATATTGATCATTCTAAAGAGTGAGGGAAATGATAGATATTTGTGAAAAGTTCTTGTCTTATGCCATCGAGTCGTTTCCGACCATAGCGACACCAAGGACACATATCTCCCAGAACATCTAGCTCTCCATCTATAATCATTCTGGTAGTGTATCCACAGAGTTTCTTGGTAAAAATACGGAAGTAGTACCGTTGCCTCCTTCTGCACAGTAAACTTTAGTCTCCGCCCTCAACTCTCTCCCACGCCACTGCTGCGCAGCAAGAGTGATTTTTGATTTGTAGCAGATTGCCTTCCACTCACTTGCCACTGCCCAAGCTAGGAATGGAATGGGTAGGCCTCGGCTTGACTCTCCCTTCCACAGTTGAAACTGGTAGATTGCTGGAAATTTTCCAGGTGTGACCCAGAGAGGGGCTCTGAATAGTTGGGAGTTCCTTATCTGAACAATTCTACGGATCCATGTCTCTCCATCATTTCTACCAGATGACAAATAGTCAATTTACAATTTACCCATTATGGGTAAAACATTTTAACTCTTCCCCAAACTATCTCAGGTTTGCCTCTGAGTTCATCCATTCCCTAAAACAGGAAGACAAATATAAGACAGTATTTTTCCAGGGGTCCTCTAATAAATTTGTCATTTTTTTAACCTACTCAACACCTAAGCAAAATGACAATTGTTGCCATGGCTGACATTTTACTTTTTTTCTCTGATTAAACATCCTAAAATAGCAGGACAAAAAAGCAATAAAACTTGCAGCCACTGAAGAATTAATGTAAATCACATGTTATGTGATGCTGTCACTTGGGATAAACGCAGCAAGTACTGCATTATTTAGAACACTATCTAGGATGAAGAGCACACAGGAGAAAAAGAGATGACCTTAAAAATCGGCAGGATTGGATGTTGAAATATTCTTAAATATATCTGTTCTCCCTTAGAAGAAGCAAAATAGTTTGAGTTGACAAATGGCTTTGAGCAGCTTTTCTTAATTTCCTAATTGTAGATACCAGTTCCATGATGCTTCCAGACACACATCCACAAAGTAATTACAGCACTGTCAGAGGAGCCATTACTGATATAATGTATATGAATAAATAAGGTACACTATAAAAACATCTAATTTTTTTTAAACTGTATACACTGGGATTTCCTCCCTTATCAAGGCCCTAAAAACAATAGATAGGATTTTTAATTGAATGTCAGCAGGCACTGTCATTTCACTGAAGACAGGAACAATTTCATCTCAGAGTATGGCTCAACATTCCTTGGGAATACAAACATGCTTACCTCTAATATAGCCTACCTTTTGTATCCCTGTTGGTGGAGTTTGATGGTGTGAATATTCAAAAGCGTATTTGGAATGGACAGGGTGAGGGATTGGGGGGGTCTGAATGGGTAGCAGATAAGCAGCATGACCTAGTGGAAAAAGCATGGGCTTGGGAGTCAGAGGTTGTGGGTTCTAATCCTGGATCGGCCACTTGTCAGCTTTGTGACTTTGGGCTAGTCACATAACTTCTCTGGATCTCAGTGACCTCATCTGTAAAATGGGGATTGAGCCTGTGAGCCCCACATGGGACAACCTAATTACCTTGTATCTACCCCAGAACTTGGAACAGTGATTGGCACACAGTAAGCACTTAACAAATACCATTATTATTATTATTCTGGTGCCCCCCTCCAGTATGAAAACTACATTTCCCACATTTACACAGCTTGTAATCTTCTCTACTCCTGCTGTAAACCTTTGGTGAAAGGAGGACTTGACTTGCCTTTGAATAACACTAGATTTTCTCTGGCTTTGGTATTGATATAATTGGCATATTCAGGGACTGGCTAACCTGAGAGAGATCTCAGCCCATTGGTGATACAGCCTAAGCATTTAAAATTCAAAAAGAAGAATCCCATCCTTTTCACTTCTCCATTCCATTTTTCTCTTTTCTTCCCATTTCCTATGCTCTTCTCTCCAGAAATTGTTAGATGATATTGGAGTGGCTGTAAAGCTATTATTAACAGTAGTAATCAATCACTCAAATATGTTTATTGAGTGCTTACTGTGTGTAGAACACTTGTTGGGGGCAGGGAATGTGTCTGTGTTGTGTTATACACTCCCAAGAGCTTAGTACAGAGCTTTGCACACAGTAAGAGCTCAATAAACATAATGGAATGAATGAATGAAGTGCCTGAGAGAATACAATATAACAGAGTTGGTAGACAAGTTCCCTGACGATATTTGCACTCATAATTTGCATGGATAACTCAACAGGAAGAGAAGATGAAGTGAGAATTTTGGATAAGAGAAAAGAATTTTTTTGGAATAATCAATCAGTGGTATTTACTGAATTCTGACTGGAATAGGTAACGTTGCCCCCCCAAAAAAGAAATTTACTTCTGACTAGTGGGCAGGACTTAGTACAAAAGTACAATTTGGAAGAACTACTCTGGAAGGGTGACCATGAAGCACTTAGTACAGTGCTCTGCACATAGTAAGCGTTCAATAAATACTATTGAATGAATGAATCAATGAATGAATAGATGAATGTAACATTCTTGGTGAGGGGAAGGGAAAGGGGAGAGAAGATTGCATGTAGACTTTAAGTACCTTGTAGGTAGGGATCACATCTACCATCTCTATTGCAATGTACTTTTCTAAGGGCTTGGTGCAGTGTGATGAGCACAGCAAATGCTCTATTAATACCACTGATTGATTGATTGATCAGAAGGGTAAGAGGGAGGACACCCCAAAATCCAATTCAAGGATATTTAAAATTAGAATAAGAATCTAGGAAAAAATATGGCTTTAAAAGGCCACTGAAGGGTGGAGTTACAAAATCAGGCAACTTACTAGAAGGTTAGAGGTTTCATCCTTGGTAAAATGTGTTCCATAGAACGGCAACAAAATACATTAAGAAAAAAAAATAGGTGAACAAAGAAAAACCCAGAATGGCAAACTGGGGATGGAAAAAGATCATCAGAGGCAAACAAGTAATCCCTCAAAAAATGAAAAACCCTCTGAGGCAGAAGAAAAGTAAAAGCCATTATATATGGCAGGACGGATGCAGGAAATTAAGTGGGCCCAAAAAGGGTTTGAAGATCATTTTACAAGGGATGTGAGACTAATAAAAGATTCTTTAAAGACATCAAAAGTCTGAATCTGGTTGAGAAATCAGTGGGGCCACTTGAAACTATGACTGATTTCCCTCTTCTTGGTTATTCAGTAAGAGCTGTGAGAACCTGTGGTTTTTTCAAACTCATTTTTACTACAGGTTTAGTACAAATTAGCAACTGTTTCTAAAAGACAGATGTCTTACTACATGACTTTCCTCGACTCATCTCTCTTATTCAACCCACATGTTCAATCTGTCACCCAACCTTGTTGGTTCTACCTTTGTAACATTGTTAAAATTCCCCCCTTTCCTCTCCATCTAAGCTGCTACCACACTGATCCAAGCACTTATCCCATCTCACCTTGTTGGTATTTAAGCGCTTACTATGTGCCGAGCACTGTTCTAAGCACTGGGGGCGATCCAGGATCACAGGTTGTCCCCCATGGGGCTACAGCCTTAATCTCCATTTGACAGATGAGGTCACTGAGGCACAGAGAAGTAAAGTGAAGCTCTGCACCGAGTAGGTGTTCAATAAATTCCACTGATTGACTGACAACTGGAGGTTTTTGAAGGATGGAGAGACCTGTTCAGAATGACATTTTAGAAAGATGATCTGAGCAGCAGTGAAGTATAGACAGGAGAAGGTAGAGGCTGGAGGCATGAAGACCAGTGAGGAGGCTGATAAAGTAGTCGACAAGCGTTTGGATCAAAGCGGTGGCTGCTTTGATAGAGGAAGGTATCCAAGAAATATGGTGCAGTAAATCTGACGGGAATGAACAACAGACAACGGAAGAGCTTGTTGGTATTTACGAGCTTACTATGTGCCGAGCACTGTTCTAAGCGCTGGGGGTGATCCATGATCATCAGGCTGTCCTCCGTGGGGCTCACAGCCTAATCCCCATTTGACAGATGAGGTCACTGAGGCACAGATAAGTAAAGTGAAGCTCTGCACCGAATAGGTGTTCAATAAATTCAACTGATTGACTGACAACTGGAGGTTTTTGAAGGATGGAGAGACCTGTGCAGAATGACATTTTAGAAAGATGATCTGAGCAGCAGTGAAGTATAGACAGGAGAAGGTAGAGGCTGGAGGCATGAAGACCAGTGAGGAGGCTGATAAAGTAGTCGACAAGCGTTTGGATCAAGGCGGTGGCTGCTTTGATAGAGGAAGGTATCCAAGAAATATGGTGTGGTACATCTGACGGGAATGAACAACAGACAACGGAAGAGCTTAAAGAGCAAGGAATAAAGGAATACTGCCAAGGCAGAGAGGATGGCAATATTATCAAAAGGGAAGGAGCATGGCCTAGTGAAAAGAGCATGGGCCTGGGAACCAGAGGACCTGTGTTCTAATCCTGGCTCTGCCACTTGTCTTCTATGTGACCTTAAATGAGTCACACAACTTCTATGTGCCACAGCTCCCGCATCTGCAAAATGGGGATTCAACACTTGTTCTCTATTCCCCTTAGACTGTGAGCCCCACGTGAGACCCGATTATCTTGCATCTACCCCAGGGCTTAGTACAGTGCTTGGCACATAGGAAGCCTTAACAAAAACCATTACTTATCAACCGTAACAGGAATATTTGATGGGGGAGAGGATTTGAAAGGGAAGGTGAAGAGTTCAATTAGATGCATACTGAGCTTTAGGTACCAGTAATACTTGCATATGGAGATGTTTTAAAGGAAAGAAAATGTGAGACTGCAGATGGGGAGACAGGTCAGGGCAAGTGAAATAGATTTGGAACTCAGCTGGGTAGAAGTGAAGGAGCATGGCCTAGTGGAAAGAGTATGGGTCTGTGAGTCGGAGGACCTGGGTTCTAATTCCACCCCTGTCAATTCCTTGCTTTGTGACCTACGGCAAATCACTTAACTTCTCTGTGCCTCTGTTTCCTCAACTGTAAAATGAGGAGTCAATACCTCTTCTCACTCTTAATTAGACTTTGAGCCTCATGTGGGATAGGGACTGTGTCCAACCCAATCAACTTGTATTTACCCAGGCACTTAGAATAGTGCTTGACACATAGTAAGCACAGAGACAATAATAATAATAATAACATGAACAATAACAAGAACAATACTGTTAATAAAATAATATGAGTCTGCAGCCAAGGGGGAAGATGTGCTCATGAAAGAGCATAAAGGAAGAAGAGCAGGAAGCACAGAATAAAGCCTTGAAGAACATCTAATTTTAGGGTGATGGGCAGAATAGGAACCAACCAAACAGATTGAAAGATGCTGCCCAGTCCCTCACTTTCATTTGGAAGCATTTTTTTTTTAGCTAAAATATCTAGAGTGTCTAAGCTTACATAAATATATGCCACCTGGTCTATGACAACTTGTGACAAGAACATTTTGGCTTTTCATTTTCAGTAGACCCGATCACAACTCTGCCAGACATTCATTTCCACCATTCTTCTGCGGTGACCATTCATTCATTCATTTTTTGATTCAATCGTATTTATTGAGCGCTTCATGTGTGTGGAGTACTGTACTAAGCGCTTTGAAAGTACACTTCAGCAACAAATAGAGACTATCCCTGCCCACAAAGCGCTCACAGTCTGGAATGGGAGAGACAGACATCAAAACAAGTAAATAGGCATCAATAGCATCAATATAAATAAATAGAATTATAGATATATACACATCATTAATAAAATAAGTAGAATTCTAAATATGTACATATGTACACACAAGTGCTGTGGGGAAGTGAGGGGAGTAGAGCAGGGGGAGCGAGTGGGGGTGATGGGGAGGGGAGGGAGAGCAGAGGAAAAGGGGGGCTTAGTATGGGAAGGCCTCCTGGAGGAGGTGAGCTTTTAGAGAAGCAGCGTGGCTCAGTGGAAAGAGCACGGGCTTTGGAGTCAGAGGTCATGGGTTCGAATCCCAGCTTGGCCACTTGTCAGCTGTGTGACTGTGGGCGAGTCACTTAACTTCTCGGTGCCTCAGTTACCTCATCTGTAAAATGGGGATTAAGACTGTGAGCCCCACTTGGGACAACCTGATTCCCCTGTGTCTACCCCAGCGCTTAGAAAAGTGCTCGGCACATAGTAAGCGCTTAACAAATACCAACATTATTATTATTAGTAGGGCTTTGAAGTGTGCTGGTTTGGTGGAGGTGAGGAGGGAGGGCATTCCAGGTCAGAGGAAGGATGTGGGCCAGGGGTCGAGGGCGGGACAGGTGAGAACGAGGCACAGTGAGAAGGTTGACCAGTCGTCAGACTAATCTTACTGTGCCCTCTCAGACAGAGTCACCCTATCCCTTCAACTGCTCATTCAAGAAGGTGAAGATGGTAGAGCTTTACATGGAATTCTTACATCCAAAGGAAAGCAGATGGCGATACTCTACTTATGATGGCAGATTCTGAGTCTAGGAATCAGGGGTGTACAGAAGCAGCATGGCTTAGTGGATAATGCATGAGATGGGGAGTCAAAAGGTCATGGACTCTAATTCTGCCTCCACCACTTGTCTGCTGTGTGATTTTGGGAAGGTCACTTTACATCTCTGTGCCTCAGTTACCTCATCTGTAAAACGGGAATTGAAACTGTGAGCCCCACATGGTACAGGGACTATGTCCAACCCAATTTGCTTGTATCTACTCCAGCGCTTAGTACAGGACCTGGCACCTCATACGCCCTTAACAAATGCCATAATTATTATCATTATTATTATTATCCATCACAAATGTGAGAACTGGACAATGATCCCACAGTCTTCAATCAGTCAATCAATGGTATTTAATGAGCACTTTCGATGAACAGATCACTGTACTAAGTGCTTGGGAGAGTCTGATACAGCAGCGTTGGTAGACATGTTTCCTGCCCACAAGGAGCTTACAATCTAGCGAGACAGGGTGTGCAGTGTAGTAGTTGAGGCTACCTTCTTTCAGACGGGAAAGATGCTGAAACCTTCCCTACGTACAGAATTTCATATTGGCTGAAGAAAATGTGACTGAGTACAAAATATCATGCCCACAACTGCCTGGAAATGGTGGTGTGGATCCATGCTTCTATTATCAACTTCTTGAGAGCCAAGAATAGCATCAGATGCATTTTTGAAATAATCAAAAATGAGGCTCGTGCCACAGGATGAGGAGTGCGGGCAAATTTGATAAATTGGGAGAGGTGTGGAAAGAGAAAGACAACCACTAGATGGCCAAATTTAACTCCAGCATCAGACCATCCTCTGCTCACTTTCTTTCTTTGTAAGATCCACCCAGTAGGGATCAATTCATACAATGCTATCATGTTGCCAGGTATAGTCATTATTTTTGTTCATATCATATAACCTTACTGAGGGCCAAACACATTCCAGATGGCATGGAGAACAAACAATTAGATGCAATCTTTTTCAGAGGTGGGGGGAGAAGTCTCACTTTGTCAGAAGTGAGGGGTGGCCACCATACTTTTTTGTGAATAAGATTGTAAATGTGGTAATGAGCTAACTCCAACACAACCTAACTTCCAATACCCCTGATATTTTGCAATTGGGCATCACCTGAAGATTTGGCATAGAAGAGGCACCTGAGCACCGCTGGATGATCTCTTCGGGGGATAATGGATCAGAGAGTTGAGTCGGTAATGATTTCATATCAGTTTGTGAGCGTTCAGTTGTTATTAACTGAGTTCAAGTTCAGCTTCAGTTCAAGCAAGCTAAATAAATACCATCTGAAATCTCCTCAGTGCATGTTGTAGTTAGTACCTATACATTTGACACATACTGAACAAAAGCAAAAGGTGAAAGAAACTAATTGTTGGCCCACACATAAAATGAATGGATTGAAATTCAAAATGATGCACTGGGGACTTTTGTGGTGAACAAAGGGGGAAGTTACTTAAAAATAAGCATTCTGGTCCATTTTACTATTTATTAAAATAGATGCCACTTACGTGACATGCTTAATGGCTTGTCTGCTTTGGAGGAAGGGTGGGTAGAGCACAGAATAAAAACTCACTGGCCATGCGTTTTTAGGCCAATTCTTCCCAGAAAACAACTGGCAATCTAACCACATCTGAGATTCACCACCTCTAGACTGTAAGCTCATTGTGGGCAGGGAATGTGTCTCCTGTTACAGCGGACTCTCTGAAGCACTTAGTGCAATGCTCTGCACACAGTAGGGCTCAATAAATATGACTGATTTACTCAGGGCAATGAGGGCAGATGGACCTCCAAATCTACTAGAAAACAGGGTGGCTAGTGGATACAGCATGGGCCTGCGAGCCAGAGGACCTGGGTGCTAATGCTGGTTCTACCATTTGTCTGCTGTGTGACCTTGGGGACAAATTACTTAACTTCTCTGTGCCTCAGTTATCTCATCTGTAAAATGGGGGTTAAGATCGTGAGCCCCATGTGGGACATGGACTGTGTCCAACCTGATTACTTTGTATCTACCCCAGTGCTCTACAAGAGTGCCTGGCACATAGTAAGTGCTTAATGAATATCTTAAAAAAAAGGAAAGTTACAGATGAGCATACAGACAAGGAAGGGAAAGGAGAGAGTCTTAGGCTTGCAATGAAAAATCAATCCACATAACTGGGAAAGAGTCTGTGGGAAGAGTTACTGGAATTAGTGGTAAATGTGTTTTATCAGGATGATATTTTAAATATTAAACAAGCTTGTACACCCTCAATATTGCCAATGAATGGTTGAATAAGTGTCCGCATATGCTAAAAGCATAATTATAAAATGCAAATTCTGGTACCATTCAGGCACAGACGGAATGCTCAAAAATTGAAGTGACTTGACGGGATGCCGTCATGGTAACTTCATACATAAAATGATAGAGCGCACCTCAAATAGGATGTAGAAAAAGTAGAAAATAAAAAATAATGTACATATTTAAAGCATTTCATTACTCTTAATTTTAGTGAACACAAAATCAGGCTTATTTATTTGTTTTAATCTTCCCTTGCGTGAATAAATCCAAACAAGAAAATAAAGCGGTAGTTCCTAAAAATAGGCTTACACTGTCTTTAAGTAAAAAAAAAAAATGAAAATAATAATCACAGCATAAGTGGATAGGTGCAATTTCCTGCCTTAGGCAGGTAATTGCAGGTGCTTATTGGGGTTTTTTTTGTTTGTTTTTTTCTTCCCCGTGTCTCTATCCCAATTTATTCCAAGGCCCAATCCTTCTTCAGTTATTGACCTCTTAATATGTATTCTCTGACTGAAAAGGTTTCTACAATCAGCATTAATGGCTGTCTTCTGTCTGCAGAATAAGATTCTCTTTGTGAGGGAAGTAGTGCAGCTTTTGTCCAGACTGCCCATTCCCCAAGAAAGCGCATAGCCAAAGAGCTAGTTCTTCTGTTGAGGTGTTTTATTTCATCATTTTTCACTATTACCTCTTGATTATCAGTACCTAAACGTGACTTCTTTCCATTTCCAAAGCACATCTACATCGAGAACTTGAGTAAGGGAGGCTGGATAAACTCACACAGCAGGGGTAATTCCCCATGAAGAATTTCACACATTACATTACTCGAGAGATCATTGACCAAGGGAGTGAACAAAATAATTACATTTTCCTCTTGTAAATTTCCTGAGATAACAGAAGTGAATGTTCTCCTCATACAAACATCACCGTGTATGGTAAAGACACAAATAACTAATAGGAGACCAGAAAAGGACCTCAGCTTTAACCTAAGTTAATGTGTGGAGTTTTGTTATTTTAGAGTTAGCATCATCTTTCTTTCCCCATGTTCTCTAAAAATTCTAATTGTGATACCTCTCAGGAGTATCAAGTTTTCCCCGTGACATCTTCCACCCTAGCTTTAAAATTAACGTGACTGTTTCCACCTCACATCGCCTTGAGATTTTTCCAGAGTAAGCCTTCCTCCTTTATAAATTGAAAATTCAGAATACGTGTGGAAGGTTATTTTAAAAATCTGTCAAGGGCAATTGCTGAAATCCTTCTGAGCTTCAAATTCCCAGATTTGGCCATTAGGATATTACAGTGTGAAGTTTCTTACAATGAATCATTTCCAAAGTTAGTGCAAATCCATTTTTTTCCATGCCTCCATTTTCCTACTGATTGTCACTGCTTATTTATGCATGTGCTAAATGAAGGTGATGCAACAATCCATGCCAACACAGGATGGAAATTAGAGAATCACATCCTAACACATGCATTAACCAAACAGAGAGTCAGTGAAGAGAGAAATCCAAAAATGCCCAGGGTTGGGGGGAGAGAGTGACAGAGCGAGAACACGCGAGAGAGAGAGAAAGAGACAGACGAAAAATGCCATGAGAGGTCTAGATGGATGGAAGCATGTCAATGTGTCCAAATGATGGGTGCTTCCAATCAATCGATCAAGCAATGGTATTTATTAAGTGCTGATTGTGTGCCAAGAACTGTACTATGCACTTGGGACAGAACAATAAAATACAGTTGGTAGCCATGATCTCTGCCCACAAGGAATTTACAGTAGAGACATTTTTGGGAAATGTCTTCCAAGTAGCTGGAAATATTATGGTCTTTGTTAGAAGGCAACTGGCTTGGTGAGAATGACTCTCAAATCAAAATTCTATTTAAAGTAAAACAAGCAGAGCATCCTCAACACCCTGAAGAGCCTCACGACTCTGATAAAAATGATGTGAATCAAAGCATACATGTTGTAATACAAAACAAAATAAGGAATATGTGCAACAAGAGGCAAAAGAGATAGATCAATGCTACACACTGCAAACAAAAAACAACAACAAGGGAAAGACCTTTAAGCATACATGAAGAATGTCTGTGTTCAATCAATTAGTGGCATTTATTGAGTGCTTACTGTGTGCAGAGCACTTTATTAAGAGCTTGAGAGAGTACAATACAACAGTTGGCAGACACAGTACCTGCCTACCAGGAGCTCACAGCCTAGATTGAAGAGTGTAATATATTGTTCTTCCACAAGCATGTGTCCAAGGTCACCACATATAAATAATAATAATAATAATGTTGGTATTTAAGCACTTACTATGTGCCGAGCACTGTTCTAAGTGCTGGGTTAGACACAGGGGAATCAGGTTGTCCCACGTGGGGCTCACAGTCTTAATCCCCATTTTACAGACAAGGTAACTGAGGTACCGAGAAGTTAAGTGACTTGCACAAAGTCACACAGCTGATAAGTGGCCGAGCCGGGATTCGAACCCATCACCTCTGACTCCAAAGCCCGTGCTCTTTCCACTGAGCCATAGTGGATATAGCCTAGTGGATAAAGCACAGCCCCGGGAGTCAGAAGGACCTGGATTCTAAAACTGCTTCCACCACATCTGCTGTGTGATTTGGGGCAAATCATTTTACTTCTCTATGCCTCAGTTACCTATCTGTAAAGGCAGCTTGGTATAGTGGATAGACCACGGGCCTGGGAGAAAGGTCATGTTTCCCATTCTGCCACTTGTCTGCTGTGAGACTTTGGGCAAGTCACTTCACTTCTTTGTGACGCAGTTACTTCATCTGTAAAATGGGGAACGAGACTGTGAGCCCTATGTGGGACAGGAACTGTGTCAAACCCAAATTGCTTGTATCCACCCCAGTGCCTAGTACAGTTTCTGGCACATAGTAAGCATTTAACAACTACTATTATTATTATTACTATTATTATTACTATTATTATTATGTGGCATGTGGACTACATCCAACTTGATTATCTTGAATCAACCCCAGAGCTTAGTAAAGTGCCTAGCACATAGTAAGTGCTTAAATACCAACATTATTATTATTATAATATATAATAAATAATATATATAAATAAATAAATATATAATATATATTAAATAAATAAATATATTATTTATATATTATTATTTATTATTTATAGAATATAAAATATATTCTATTTTATATAGAATATTATTTATTCATTCAATAAATACTATTGAATGAATGAATGAATAAGTGCTTAACAAATACTATGAAAAATAGAGCTTCTACAATGTCACCTCCTCCAGAAGTCATTCCCGGATTAATCCCCTCCCTGTGTCATGGCAGCACTTCAGTTACGTCAACACTCAAATGCATTTAAATATTCATGTACCTTCGCTGATTTATACATCTATTTGTACTTATGATATAAGTCTGCACGATTTTCACTATTTGTTTCCATCAATGTATGTCTCCTTCTTCCCCCATTACACCATGAACTACCTGAGAGCATGGATTTTACTGTTCGTAAAACAATATTCCACATGCAGCAGGTGCTTGATAAATAATGGCAATCATGATGATGGCTTATTAACCCCTTTCTCATCCTAGAACATATCTGGAAAATAGGTAAAGAAGAGTCAAAGGGACCCCTCGATAAACACCTCCAAACGGGCAGGGCACCTGGAAAGGTGACACACACAGCCACGTGGGCAACTAAGGAGAATTCAAATTCTTACCAGATCTGCAGGGCACCCTGCCAATCACCTCTCGAGAGTGGGCACCAGCTGTTCTTTGGGATGTGGGCCTGTCTCCATTTCACAGCCCCAAGGGCAATGTGGTATGACACTTTTGGGGTCAAAGGGTGGTGGTGGTATGTGCCTGCAAAAGCAGCTGGCCCCAAAGTATTGTCTCAAAGTTTAAAAGCAAAAAGTGATAGGTAGAAGCAGCTGGGCAATTACCTTTCGAAGGAAAACTCACGAAGGTCTGTAAGGTGCAAATTTGGATAAGTAATCTGGATCAGCATCAGCCGGCTAGCTCAGCTGGATCGAACACGGGGCTAATAACGCCGAGATGGTGGGTTCGATCCCCGTATGGGCCAGTTGTCTTTTTATACATTTTAGAAGCAGCGTGGCCTAGTAGAAAGAGCACGGGACTGGCTGTCAGAGGACTTGGGTTCCAATCTTGGTTCTGCCGCTTGTCTGCTGTGTGACAGTGGGCAAGTCACTTCACTTCTCTGGGTCTCAGTTCGCTCATCTGCAAAATGGGAATTCAAAACCTGTTCTCCTTCCTACTTAGATTTGGAGCCCCACGTGGGATGTGATTACCTTGTATCTACCCCACCCCTTAGTTCATTGCTTGGCACATAGAAAAGTGTTTAACAAATACCACAATTATTATTACTACTAATAATTTGCAGTGTTTGGAATTCTGGCTAAAGTGCCATTTGGTGGGATATAATAATAATATAATAATAATAATAATAATAATATCCCATCCAATGGCACTTTAGCGAGAATACCAAACACTACAATTCCCGTGTGGCCAAACAGTTTCTGTTAATGCATCTACCAGAGTTATAACCCAGACTAAACATCTGCCTTGTGAAACTGAATTCTTCTCATAAAACTATTTATTCATCCATCCATCCATCCATCCATCCATCCATCCATCCATCCATCCATCCATCCATTCGATCATATTTATTAAGCGCTTATTGTGTGCAGAGTGTATTGTGTACAATACAACAATAAACAATGACATTACCTGCCAACAACAATCTCAGTGTAGAAGGTGGGAGACAGACACCAATACAAATAAATAAAATAAGAGATATGTACAAAAGTGCTGTGGGGCTGAGATGAGGGAAAAGAGCAAAGGGAGCAAGTCAGGATGATGTGGAAGGGAGTGGGAGATAAGGAAAGGTGGGGCTTAGTCTGGAAAGGACTCTTGGAGGAGATGTGTCTTTGAAGAGAGGGGAGAGTAATTGTCAGGATTAAGGAGGGAGGGCGTTCCAGGCCAGAGGCAGGACGTGGGCCAGGGGTCAGCGGCAAGATCCCTATATTTTATGTTAATACAAGGAGGAAAAAGAAAACTATCACAAACTATCTATTGATGTTTTCAAATCCAAATTCAATCTGAACACTACATGTCTATGCTCATGCAGTAGGTTGAGGAGAAAGCACTTATCACTGCACACTTAAGGCACTTTAAATCTGACAGGTGAAATTATGAGAAGCAGTGTGGCTTAGTGGAAGGATCACGGACTTGGGAGTCAGAGGTTGTGGGTTCTAATCCTGGCTCCACCACTTGTCAGCTGTGTGACTTTGGGCTAGTCACTTAACTTCTCTGTGCCTCAGTTATCTCATCTGTAAAATGGAGATCAGGATGGTGAGCCCCACCTGGGACAACCTGATGACCTTTATCTCCCCCAGCACTTAGAACAGTGTTTTGGCACATAGTAAGCACTTAACAAATACCATCATCATTATTATTATATGGGGAAAGAAAGAAGAGGATGAGAAGTTCATTATTTGTGCGATCATATTTATTGAGTGCTTCTTGCGTGCAGAGCACTGTATTAAGCTTTTGGATTAGATTGGTTATATGCCTGGTATCTCTGGGGTAGCCAGGAACATTTCTGAGTAGCCATGTTGGAATCCTACAGGTGACAGTTTAGGTGGCATTCACGTTAGCCAAAATGGCAGCAGCCACTATGGAAGTCAGTCAGTAAATCAGATTTATTGAGCACTTACTGTGTGCAGAGCACTGTACTAAGCGATAGGGAGAGTACAATACAACAGTATAACAGACACTTTCCCTGTGCACAACAGACTTACATTCTAGAGGGGGAGAAGGAGGAGGAGGAGGAGAAAAATCCCCCCTCCATTTCCTGGGGCCCGAATCACTGCCGTCACAGTGGCTGTGGGATTCCTTTCTCCTCCTCTAGACTGTATGCTCCTTGTGGGCAGGGATGGTATCTTACAACTCTATTGTATTATACTCTCTCAAGCGATTAGTACAGTGCTCAACACACAGTAAATGGTAACTAAATTCCAGCTTTTCCACTAATCAGCTGTATGACTTGGAGAAAGTCATTTAACTTCTCTGTGCCTCAGTGACCTTATTTGTAAAAAGGGGATTAAGACTTCAGCCCCATGTGGGACAACCTGATTACCTCGTATCTACTCCAGTGCTTAGAACAGTGCTTGGCACATAGTAAGTGCTTAACAAATACCATTATCATCATCATCACTGATTGAGTCCCACCACCTTGACCAAAAGCAAAGCCTAAATGGCTTATCCCTGGAGGCTTTTTGAGGTGATGGGATCAAAAAAAATCTGCTTTACACAATTTAGGACTGCTAGGCTATTGATTCATTCATTCAATCGTATTTACTGAGCACTTACTGTGTGCAGAGGACTGTACTAAGTGCTTGGTAAGTACAATTCTGCAATAGAGGCAATCCCTGCCCACAATGGGCTCACAGTCTAGAAAGGAGGAGACAGACATCCAAACAAGTAAACAGGTATCAGTAGCAACATTATAAATAAAAAGAATTATAGATATATACATATCATTAATAAAAATAAAATTATAATTATAAATATGTACATATATATGCAAGTGCTGTGGGGCAGGGAGCGGGTAAAGCAAAGGGAGCGAGTGGGGAGGGGAGGAGGAGCAGAGGAAAAAGGGGGCTTAGTTTGGGAAGGCTTCCAGGAGGAGGTGAGCTTTCAGTCTAGCTTTGAATGGGGGAAGGTGCTAGTATGGTGGATGTGAGGAGGGAGGGCATTCCAGGCGAGGTAGGACGTGGGCTAGGGGTCGATGACGGGACAGGCAAGAAGAAGGCATAGATCAATCTGTGATCGATCAATCAATCTAGGGTATTTATTGAGTGCTTACTGTGTGCAGGGCACTTTACTAACTGCTTGGGTGAGTACAATACAATGATATAAATGTGCCCACTTTAATTTGGAAAACTTCAATGCCTCAAAAAAGGGCACAGTAAAGTGCTGCAACCCTGCAAGGCAAGGGCATCTCAGGAATTCAGGTTTAAATAACAAGATTGGTTTGACAGAGCAAGCCCACAAGAAATGTATCTGTGCCAACTCTGTTTTACAGGGAATGTGTTCTTTTACTGATCACTTTTATAAGGAAGTAAAATTCTTTGAAAAACTTCCACCTCCAATCTACCTCAAGGCTGTCCATTTGGTGTTACCTGAAAAATCATCTGAGTTTCAGAGAAGTGACTAAGAAAAGAGAGAGAGAATGGGGCATGGTCAAAGCTGAACTGTCCATGATGAAATTTCCATGAAAAGTGCTCCAGAAGAAAGTGGAATGTAGGGTAGAAGTTCTATATGGCACAATCACAGATTAATCAATTACTCAAATTTAGGATGGCTAATCATTCTTGAATAGTAGAACGAAGAATGAAGCCAAAAGCAAACAGCAAATCAATCCCAGACTCGCTAGAAAGGGCTCTGCCTAGACTATGTAAGAAGCCAGATCCTCCCTTTGTATGAACTACCTCCTTGGGAATAAGTTTGCACTTCATGGATCGCCTAAGCTCCTTTAGCCGTGCAACTCATGAATTGTTGGGTCAGTGCACTGATGAACTGAAAGGCAGTGCGGCTTCCAAAAATCCTGACTTCCTTGTAAAGAATTACTTATGCTAGAGGAGCGCTTACTCATTATGTTTCTGACTACATATTTGTGTAATCTTTTCTGTTGTCAAAGTTGCTTATTCCAAGAAAACAGGAACAGTAAATGCAGCACGAATAATTATTGGGGTAAGGGCTCAAGAAATAAGATTGATTGGTCAATTAAGGGCAGGATTAAAGGTGAGGATTAGGGAAAGTGCCGGAAAACTAGCACCGGCTGGACCCTTGGCCTTAATATCCTCCATCTTGGTTTCTTTTCCTTCTTTCAAGCTTCATGGAGGCGAAGGAGGATTTGGTAACTTTTCAGGCAAGGCCGAAAGGGGTAAGAAGTAGGTCCTCCTGCCAGCCAGCTGCAGCTAGTCATCCCGGTCAGACTCGGCTCTGAGGAGGGGATGTGAGAAGACTACCTAAGTAATAATAATAACAATGATGGTATTTGTTAAATGCTTACTACGTGTCAAGCACTCTTCTAAGCACAGGGGTAGATCATCAGGTCCCACATGTGGGGCTCACACAATTCCATTCCCATTTTAAATAAGTAATTTATGACTGATTTCCAATTTTAATGATAAGATGTGCCCACACATTTGCAGTGGCAATTAACATAAAGGCAATATTTAACTTACAAATACAACAATTTAATTTTTGAAAATAGTGATACGGCCTTGGTTTGGCAGTTCGGCATTTCCACAAGGGGAACAGGTATTGAATCCCCATTTTACAGATGAGGGAATTGTGGCCCAGAGAAGCAAAATGGCTTACCCCAAGTAACACAGCAGGCAAGTAGCAGACATGGGATTAGAACCCATGTCTTCTGACTCTCAGGCCCGCTCTTTCCACTAGGCCACGCTGCTTCGCATAACAGCCTCTTTAAAGAGCCTGTCTGGTTGGTCAAGGACCCAGATGGGTGTCTAGGCATGAGAACAGCTGAGAGTCCAGTCTACTGACCATGGCGTGGCTGAGGCTGGGCCCACCGTTCTCTTTTGCCACTAAGCAAGTAGCAGCGTGAACAGATTAACTGGTCCATTCTGGGCCAGCTGCTGCCTGTGTCTGGTGGCAGCAGTGACAGTGAAGACATGGTAGCAGGGGATGGGGCCCTTATACCCTCCCGGTTTCTCTCTTCCACCTCTCTTCTTTTCTCTTTCCTCTTTCCTTCTCCCCTTTCCCCCCCTAGACTTCTGCCATCCTCCCTACCTCTCTCCCTCTGTCTCTTTCTTATCACCCTATTCCCATCTACCTACAGTAGCCCTCTCCCCTCCCCCCCAGCCCTGCCCCACAATAATTTCCCTAACCTTGGTTCCAAAACCACAATGTAGTCATGACTAGCGATCATTAAAAACAAAATGAAGCAACGAAAAAGAAGTCAATAAATTTAAATAATCACAACAGGAATTTGGGAATAACGCAATTCCATTTCCATTTTAAATAAGTAATTTATGACTGATTTCTAATTTTAATGATAAGATGTGCCCACACATTTGCAGTGGTAATAAACATAAAGGCAATAGTTAACTTACAAATACAACAATTTAATTTTTGAAAAGTAGTGATACAGCCTTGGTTTGGCAGTTTGGCATTTCCACAATGGACAACATTAGCACCATTTCATTTCCTTTTGCCTTTATAATATTACCTTAGCATTGTTACAAAGTTCTCAGAATACCAATGCAAATCAAAGTCTCATTTCAGTGAAACAGCATTACCACAAGAACACTTTATGAAAAGCCACTACTGTGCATTCTTAGTACCCGAATCTCAATGATAAAATACAGATTTCATTTATTTTTACAACAAAAAAACTTTTTTTTAATAACATCTGGAATTCCCAGCTCTCATTTCTCCAATTCCTAACCTCAGAAGAGAAAGAAGCATTTCAGGAGTAGGGGCTCAGACTAGGATTTATGGGACATTTCTCATCATACAATAATAACAACCCTTTGAATGATTAAACATGCATGTCTGCAGGAAACAGCCACAAGGCAAAACAGAATAGTTCTGGTTGGGTAGGAATTGATCTTCTAAGTTCTAATAAGGATACAGGAAACCCTGCTCTTCCGCAACTGAAAGAATGTTGATCAAAATTACCTGAAATATATACATTCGATATTTGAAGCCTTTGAGAGATGGCTCTATTGCAGTGAAGTCCTTTTCCCAACCCATGCTTTGGATCTTTTTTCTTTTTTTAAAACCATTTTACAAAGTACAGTAGAATCCTTAACGCCAGAGCTCAGTGATATCAATATCTACTACTTAATCCTGGTGAGTCTTCAGAGTACACAATGTAATTTTATTCAGATTCAGGGGAATGGCTGCTTGGATACAGTGAGGACTGTCATGGAAGTAGAAGTGAGATTTTAGAAGAAAATTGTCATGTGGTAATCTGAACTATTATTTTGTATATTCCAGTCAGCCTGGAGGGTGGTGGTGAGGGGGAAGGTGGGGGTCAACAGGAGAGTGGAAGGGAAGGTGTGTGTATGTCTGTGTGTGTGTGTGTGTGTGTGTGTGTGTGTAAGAATCAGGAGAAAACAGAAGATTAGCTGTCTCTCCCTCCCTTCCTTTCTTCCCCCTCCCCCTTTCCTCTGCTCTTTCCTCTTCTGCCTGGGCTCTGGTCCCTAGAGCACTCTATGTTACCTATTAAAAGTCCGGAATTTGCCGGTCCCATTAGATTGTGAGTTCCACAAGGCAAGCATCTTGTCTTTTACTTCTATTTTATGTTCTCAAGTGCCTAGTAGAGTGCTCTGCAAGCTTCTTGTGGGCAGGAAACATGTCTAGCAACTCTGTCAAATTGTACTCTCCCAAGTGCTTAGTTTAGTACTCTGTACATAATAAGCGCTCAATAAATATGATCAATTGATTTTTTGAAAGAGAACCAGATCCCCCAGGGCTCAAGCTGGATAACTAATCAACTCAAAGACAAATCCATCTGGGCCCTGCCCAATACTGCCTCTCTCCTTCCCCTCCCCAGCCCCACAGTCACCACCTTCAGGAGCTGGAGAAGTGGAGAATGACCTATTTTGCCCTGCCCCAGGCTGAGGCAAGCAGACAGAGCCTCTAGCTTCCCTTCTGCATCCAGGAGAGGAGTGAGTTTCGGTTAAGCCTCCTTCCGCTACACGGAGTCTCTGGTAGAAAGCGGCTGCGGGGTCTGGCTCTTCTAGACTGTGACCCCCTTGTTGGGTTCGGATTGTCTCCATTTGTTGCTGACTTGTACTTTCCAAGCACTCAGTACAGTGCTCTGCACACAGTCAGTGCTCAATAAATGCGACTGAATGAACAAATTAATCTTGTTGTAGTGGAGTTCACTGGAACCTGACACTGGGAATGGAATTGCTTGAGAGTAGGCTCGGTAAATTATTGCCCACAGGGTCAATAGCCGCTTTTACTGCTGCTGGGAAGGAAAAGGATAGGTATCACACAGCAGAGTTCCCTTCTCTGGGGCTGGTCACCACAGTTTTCTCTCTTCCTTCAAAATCCTCCTAAAATCACATCTCCTCCAAGACTTTCCCCAACAAAACCCTTCATTTTCCCACCTGCCCTCCCTTCTGTATTGACTGAACACCTAACTATGGACCCCTTAAGCATATTGATACCCCAGCCCCACAGTCTTGTCTTATGCCATCGAGTTGTTTCCGACCCATAGCGACACCACGGACACATCTTTTCCAGAATGCCCCGCTCTCATTCTGCAATCATTCTAGTAGCATATCCATGGGTGAGTTTTGACTTGCAGCTTGAATTCCATTCCATTCAAGCTAGGAATGGAATGGATAGGCCTCTGCTAGACTCTCCCTTCTGTAGCCCAGACTGAGAAGAGTACTGGAAACTCTCCAGGTGCAACCCTGAGAGGCATTCCCACAGTACTTATGTAAATATTCCTATATTCAACTATTTGCCCTATCTGTCATTTATTTTAATGCCTGTAGTCTGCATTCAGTAAGCTCCTTGTGGGGAGGGACTGCTTCTACCAATTCTGTTGTAATGAACTCTTCCAAGTGCTGAGCTAGTGCGCTCACACAGTAAGCACTTAATGAATAAATCATTCCAAGTACAATGCATATGGTTGCTGAGAAGCAAGAAAAAATTTATTCCTGATATTTCTAAAATCTGAAATTTCACCTAAAACAAAGAAGCAGGCGAATATTTTACATATATTCCCTTTAGGCTTTGTGGCATATGCTATTTCTGTTTTGAACATATCTTGTAATGGATCAGAAATTTTTAAGGAAATGCTAATGTGTGCAACAGGGAACAGAAATTCATTTCTTTTTAATGAGTTGCACAGCAGAAACACATACGTTTTCAGGGATCAGTACACTCCAGGACTCAACACACTGCAGGCACTTAATAAAAATTATGCAACAAGTATTATGTCACCTGAGCAGTTGAATTTGATCTCAAGCACAAAGCCATCTTTAAACTCCAAAGCAAATAGAGCTAGTTTTCGTATCACGTTCCCCACTAGGTGAAAAGAGGCCCGCGAATTGTTTGTGTAGCCCTGCCTAAGAACTCCCTTCCAGCCCGTCCAACTGGATTTTATGTGGCCGTTTATTTTGTAAAGCTCTATAAGGTTATTAGAAGAAGATCACAGATAATCTTTTGGATTTCTTCATAGATGCTCACATCTTTCTAACAGGGAAGAGGCAGCAGCAGCAGGGTGAGTAAAGTGTACTTGTACTCCCAGGAGTGGCTATCTCCTTCTCCAATTCAGTTCTTCAAATACCAAATAACAAAGGACTTGGAACTTATTTAGCCTTAGCATTATAAGAAGAAATAGAACATTTTTGAACACTATTCTGTTGAGATAAACCTTTAATGCTCCTCTGATCCTGAATGTATGCCAAGCCTTTTCCTTTTCATTCTAAAAGTTCAGATAAATCTATAGGGCTATTGTGAGGCTGCTTGGTGACTGAATTCGCTATACTCAGTTCTTACTTTATGAATAACAATTCCATTCTTCAATGGAGAGCACTACCATTTTCAACATTCTTCTGGTGGATATTACATCAATTAAGAAGACCACTTTAGGGGAGAGGAAATAAAGAAAAATGCTGATTGGTTAGAGTGGTACTTTATAATTAAATTTCAACTCCACAGGGGACACCTCCTTATCTATAGTGGATAGAAAAGAAAAGACATGGAGCTCTCAGGAATGTTACTAGGCAATGCTGAACAAGAACAGCTGAAAATGAACAAAGTTTCATATGAATTTTAAACTGCCTTTTGTGCCCTCAATGTCACTATGGTGAGGGAAAACAGTTTCAGGAATAAATTTTAGTCATATTCTGAAATAGACTGTAAACTCCTTGTGGGCAGGGGTCATGTCCATTCACTCATTCATTCATTCATATTTATTGAGCGCTTTACTGTGTGCAAAGCACTGTACTATTCATTCATTCATATTTATTGAGCGTTTTACTGTGTGCAAAGCACTGTACTTGGAAGAGTACAATGCAACAATAAACAGACTCATTCCTTGCCTATAATGAGTTTACAGTCTACCAACTCTTTTGTATTGGACTCTCCCAAGCCCTTGGAAAAGTGTTCTGCACGCAGTAGAAGTTCAGTAAATATCATTTATAAATTGATTGATCAGTTGTTTGAAAACAGTAGAATAATTAGCTCTTCCTATTATAACATAGCACTACCTGCTTTCCAAAAGCCAGGTAAGGAATTATGATGACAGAGACAATATTGAGATGCGATTTTATAGAAACATTCACTCACATAAATCAAAGTGGCTTATAGATGTGAACTAACTGCCAGTACTATTATCCACAATTAACAAATGGGGAAATTGAGATGGAGAGATGATTCCATGGAATTCCTAGTAGAAGTTTATTCTCCTGGTTTTCAAAGCAGTTCTACAGTTCTTAGGCCAATCTGCTCCTCTGAAAATCATGCTGATCACATTTAGATGAAACACCTAATGCTTTAGAACATCTGGCTTATGCAAAAACATGAAGGAAGAAATTTCTGGCATTGTTACATGAAACAAATACCAAGAACTCTTGAGCCAGCTGGATGCCACCAAAATCATTGATGTTCTGACAAAGTGTCTATTCTTTCCATACAGAATAATAAAGGGAGACTTTTGCATTGTTATATAAGGCAATCATATCTATTTTGGAAATTCATGGGTTACATACAATCCATCTGAACACAATCCTTCCAACTTAGGACAGCAAAAGAATAGCTGAGCAAGACAATTATGTACGGGACCAGAGCTGAATCCATGACGAATAAGCCCTCATTTTCTTCCCTTCCCACCCCCCATAATTATCTCTATCTGCTCCTGGAACCCCATTGTTCAGAAGAGCTTGAGAGAAAAAGTGAAGAAATATATCTAAAGAGTCTATTCAGCACAGAACATGGCACCCCCTGCTTTTTAAAATCTATTTTTGCTGATAAGTTTGAAGGATTTGACTATCGGGGACTGGGAACAAAAAACGGTTGTCGTGCCAATCTATGGTAGTAATAATAATAATAATAGTAACCATAGTGGTTACATGCTTATTAAGTGCCAAGCACTGTACTAAGAGCTGGGGTAGACTCAAGACAATCAGGTCGTACAACCAGAGGCAGAGGGCAGGGTATGGGGCTGGATGCATAGCATTAGACTAGGGAGAATAGACGGTGAGATGGAGCACAATATAACGGACTAGGGGTCAGAGGATTCAATCCCTCAAAAATATTAGGGGCAGAATCTGACAGTGGTCAGGCTGACACAGGGCCATTCAACCCTGTTGAGGAAATGGGTTCCTCACAGCTCCTCCACGGCAGAAACATGTCCCAACCGTGGAATGGTGACCGCCATTTTCCTCTTGGGGAATTACTGAAGTGGGGTCTTGCACTGACACTGGAAGTTTCCCTTCAAAAGCAGGGGCAAGTGAGGGTGTGCCTCTCGGTTCCGAAGAAAGGGCTGCAATCCTGTTTCAATAAATATGACTGCTGTGCTCAATAAATGTGATTTATTGATCGATATGTGCTTCCCAATCCCTAGTATAGTGATGGTGTTATTGAAGAGGTTGCCTTCCTTTAAAGAGAGTAGGGGAAATGGTAAAACAGATTTCTTAACTCTCTTTGCTTGTTTAAATCAAGTACCATACCTAACTGTGAGGTTGTTTACCCTTGGAAAAGGACAAGAATGACAGATCAACGCTTCTCCTTTTTTATAGAGGTGTAAATAGAAGAAATGAGTTTAACTTGTCACAGGAGAGTTGTGTTAGATATATGAAGAGATTCTTGACTACCAGGGTGATTCAACACCAAAGTAGGCAAGAAAGGGAGAGAAGAGCTCAAATTCAGAACCCAGTTAATAACAGAAATGACAGTCATCATTCGTGGCTGGAAACAGGGGACTGGATGTATGAAGATCTCTTGCAGCTCTATGAATCTATGATTACCAAAACATTTCCAATCTGCTAGTTAATGTTTTAGGATTTATAGTTACACTCTCCTTTCAATTGATGAGATTTCTAGTGCTTTTTTATAAAGAAGCAATTCCATTTGCTCTGAACACCGTGCTAATGCAGTTTTTCCCAGTGCACACTGGTATATGACCTCTATCTTCTTTAGACCGAATGTCAGACTAGACCGTTTAGACCGTTGTGCTGACTCCGCATAATTCATAATCTGGAGTATATCTTTTTTATGCCTGCTTCTGAAGCAGTCTTGGGTACATAGTGGATTTTAGGTAGCTCCACCAAGTTTAATAATACTCAAAACTTTCAAGGTCAACTACTATAGTTTCCAAGTACTTAATAGAGTAGAATGCATTCAGCCCGTGTAGAATAAATATAACTACAACTTTGCTCCGCACATAGTAAGCGCTCAATAAATACTATTGAATGAATGAATGAATGACAATTCGGCAACAGATAGAGACAATCCCTGCCCAATGACGGGCTCACAGTCTAATACTATCTTCACCGGTTGCCCTCTTTTCTCCCTTTCCCTCTGCTTTTCCTTCCCATCCCCCAGCTTCTCTGACCTCTCCTTACTCTCTGTCACCTCCCCTCTGAATTCATGAAGAAGCACGGCCTAGTGGATAGAACACGGGCCTGGGAGTCAGAAGGACCCGGAGTCTCATCCTGGCTCCACCGCTCGTTTGCTGTGTGACTCTGGGCAAGTCACTTCACTTCTCTGGGCCTCAGTTACCTCATCTGTACATTGGGGATTAAGACCATGAACCCTGTGTGGGACATGCTGGACTGCATCTTTGCTCTTGATTCTATTTATTTGCTCTTGATTCTATTTATTTGCTATTGTTTTAATGAGATGATCATCCCCTTGATTCTATTTATTGCTATTGTTCTTGTCTGTCCGTCTCCCCCGATTAGACTGTAACCCATCAAAGAGCAGGGACTGTCGCTATCTGTTACCGATTTGTACATTCCAATTGCTTAGTACAGTGCTCTGCACATAGTAAGCGCTCAATAAATACTATTGAATGAATGGATGAATACTATCAATTCTACTAGTACGTCACCTAGTATGTCACCTGGTACGTCACCTCTCCTAGTCCTCCATTTACTAGTACTCTGTCTTCTGTTACTAAATCTAAGGGTACTATTCCTGGAGACTACTAGTACTGTTACTGGAGACAGGAGCAGGTCCTTTGCTTAGAAAGGAGGGAAAACAGAGAAATAACTGATGGGAAAAGTAACCTACAGGACAGACGGCACTTGAAGAGGCAGTAGAAAAGCCAATGTGGTAGCACTCTGCATGATACGCCTCCAAAAATAAGTGGATCCATTCTTACTCACTTTACAGCTCGTTGGTGGTCCCCTAAGAAAACCCGAAGTCAACACTTAGGAACATGGCCACCTCTCTAACAGACTCTTGTCCGGGTGAGAAATTCAGGGGTCAGTCTAACAGTTGTCCTGCCAAGGTGAGCTACCTTCATGATCAACTTCTGGGTTCAAAGGTTTACACTAAAGAAGAGGAATGATAAACACTAAGCTGGGATTCACACAGAAAAGAACTCATCTCAAAATTAGATCGTTAATGTTTAGTACAGTGCTCTGCACACAGTAAGTGCTCAATAAATATGACTGAATGAATGAAAACAAAATCCCTCTTCCTGTGACCCAGAGAAACTTGCTTTCCCAGAACCACTGACTTCTGCAAAACAGCAAACTTCCCAAAGAAGACATAATAATGTTGGTATTTGTTAAGTGCTTACTAGGTGCCAAGCAGTGTTCTAAGTGCTGGGGGAGATTCAGGGTAATCAGGTTCTCCCACTTGGGGCTCACACACTTTTAATCCCCATTTTACATATGAGGGAACTGAGACACAGAGAAGTTAAGTGACTTGCCCACAGTCACACAGCTGACAAGTGGCAGAGCCGAGAGTCGAACTCATGACCTCTGACTCCGAAGCCCAGGCTCTTTCCCCTGGGTCACACTGCTTTTCCAAGACATGAGTTAGAACCTAAACCCCACTTGTCTCAAGAACCCTGCTCCTGTTTTTGGAGCGATAATGGATACAACTGAGACCCCCCGGTATCTCCCAAAGAATCCTTAGGAAGGTGGTATCTCACCAGATTCCTGGAAATAGGGAAATGGCTTGGCTCAGAGCACACCTCTTCTTGAGTCCCCGAGATAGCTTCAGGGGGCCTCTTCTTGAGTCCCCGAGATAGCTTCAGGGGGCCTGGGGCTCTGCTGGGTTTTTGCTGCACAAAGCCACAGAACCTCCAGCTCGGTGGACCCTCTGGCTCAGTGGGGTTGTTGGCCTGTGGACAGGGCTCATTAAAACCTCTGCTTGTTTCTCTGAACCTAATGACAGAAAGAAACGCTGGCAGGGAGGAGGGAGATCACGGTCCCCAAGGAGGCAACCTCACTGCAGTGTCCTTACAAAGAAGCACGATTTAGTAACTCTAGGGATCCCCTAAGGCAAGAGGGGAACATAGTTCTCTGTCTCTACTGTTATTTTTTGAAAATCTTTGTAAAGTCCTTGTGGCAATCACAGCTGACTTCCTCCCGTATCTCGATTTCTCTTGTAATGGGGTAACTTCAAAAGAAAGTAGCCTGTTAAAAGAAATGCAAGAAGCTGAATGGAGGAAGTTTAGTAAATTAAGCAACACTGAGAAAGAAAAGGATCACCGTCTTGAAACTTGAAATGATGGTTTTCAATTTGGAATGTGTACTTTCTCATGAAGGGAATAAAGGGCTGACTCCGGGGCTGGAGACTGCAGACCAATCAAACGCCCATCAAAATATCAATTGAAAAGGTCATTCCAATGACAATGATTTTTCTGCCTGCTGGTTTTGTATATAATTAAAAGAGTGGAAAAAATATATGCACATCACCCATTTTGAGTAGCAACCACTTATCAAATCTAACAGTTGTCCAGCCTGCTATTTAGTAAATAGTAATAAATATTACAGAAGCATGAACTTGCCAAATTGACTGGCTAGAGACACCGATTAATTGTCAGCTGATAGCCTCTCACTCAGAAATAACCATCATATAACACCCAGATGTAATAAAGCTGTTATCTGAAGGAGAAATCACATTCAAATAGAGAAGCCCTCTTTAGACTAATTCCAAAATCAGAAATTGCTGATTATTACAATTGTGAAACAACAGAATTTTAGAATGAAATGGAAACATTAAGATTGGTCTACGATATCAAGAAATAATCCCGATATGTTCTATTTCTACCAAAAATCCTCTTTATAAAATCAATAAAATGCTTCTGTTGGTTTATTCAAATGGGACCTCTAGTTTAGGTGCCTGGTATCTTTGTCCGGAAACAAATTCTTTATATGTTCTAAATTTTAACTAAATTTTGTCCTCAGTATAAAGCTATTAAAAAGATCAGTGATAAAGTGCTACCACTTTAATATCCAAATAGAAGAATGCTATTTTTTATTTCTCTCATATGACTAATGAGAGGGTTGAAAAATCTTGACTATTAAAGACGATGTTATTGCAGGAATTCATTAATGCTTATCACATATTGCAAACCAATTTAAAAAGCAATCCTTTTGAAAAGATTTGAACAGATATTCTTGTTTTTTTCTTTTCTATTCCCTGAAATGGCATCCTAAACATAAAATGGCCATAGCTTTTCATAAAATTTTTGATAAATCAACCAACCAATCAATCAATGGCAGTGGAAAGAGCACGGGTTTGGGAGCCAGAGGTCATGGGTTCGAATCCCGACTCTGCCACTTGTCAGCTGTGTGACTGTGGGCAAGTCACTTAACTTCTCTGTGCCTCAGTTACCTCATCTGTAAAATGGGGATTAAGACTGTGAGCCTCACGAGGGACAATCTGATTACCCTGTATCTACTCCAGCGCTTAGAACAGTGCTCTGCACATAGTAAGCATTTAACAAATACCAACATTATTATTTACTGAGCACTTAGAGGGGGCAGAACCCTTTACTAAATGCTTGGGAAAGCACAATACAATAGAGTTGGATTCTTGCCTTCGAGGAGCACACTGTATACTTGGGAATGAAGACATTAAAATAAATTATAAATAGTTGAAACAGAAGAGTCTAAAAATTTGTACTTAAGAGTTGTGGGGCTAGGGGTTGGGTAACAGAGTTCTTAAGGGCACAGATCCACATAAATAAGTGAACTGAAGGGATGGCAAATAGGGGAGGGAAATAAGAGGTTAGTCAGGGAAGGCTTCTTGGAGATGATTTGATTTTAGGAGTAGGACATGGAAGATGGGGAGAGTGTTGTTCTGTCAGATATAAAAGGGGAGGGAGTTCCAGGACAGAGGGAGGATGTCAGCAGGAGATAAAGAGAAACAAGATCAAGGTACAGTAAATAGGTTGATGTTAGAAGAGTGAACCATGAAGGCTGGATTACAGAGGGAAATAAGAAAGACTAAGTAGGAAGGGGAGAGTTGACTGAGGGACTCAAATGACAATGATGGCATTTGTAAAACCCAATGGCAAGGAATTTCTGCTTGATGTGGAGATGATGGGCAACCATTGGAGAGGTTCTTGAGGAGTGGGAAGATGTATGCAGAATGATTTTTTTGAAAAATTGATTTGGGCAGCAGAGTGAAATAAGGACTGGAGTAGGGAAAGGCAGGATGCAGAAAGGTCGGTGACAGGACTGATGCAATAATGGAGGTGGCTTCTGATAAGTGCTTGGATCAGTGTGCAAGCAGAGGAAAGAGCAGATTTTAGAGACACTGTGAAGACAGAACCGATGGAATTTGGTGGCAGACTGAATATGCAGGTTGAAAGAGAGAGAAGAGTTGAAGCCAAGGAAGCAGCATGGCCTAGTGCATAGAGCATGGACCTGGGATTCAGAAGACCTGAGCTCCACCACTTGTCTGCAGTTTGATCTTGGCCAAGTCACTTAACTTCTTTGTGTCTAAGCTACTTTGTCTTATATTGATGCTATTGATGCCTGTTTACTTGTTTTGGTATCTATCTTCCCCTTCTAGACTATAAACCCATTGTGGGCAGGGATTGTCTCTCTTTATTGATGAATTTTACTTTCCAAGTGCTTAGTACAGTGCTCTGCACGCAGTAAGAACTCAATAAATATGATTGAATGAATGAATAAAATGGGGATTAGGATTGTGAGCCCTTACGTGGGACAGGGACTGTGTCTAACCTGATTAGCTTTTATCTATCCCAGTGTTTAGAATAGTGCTTGAGCCATAGTAAGTGCTTAACAAATATCATAAAAAAAGAAGTTTCTGGGTTTATAAGTCAGGGAGGATGGCGGTGCTTTCTACAGTTATGGGAAAATCAGCAGGGAGGACAGGGATTGAGTGGGAAGATGAGGAGTTCTGTTTTGGAGATTTAAGTTTGAAGTATTAGCAGGACATCCAATTGTTGATGTCCAGAAGGAAGGAGGAAGTGTAAAACTGCAGAAAAGCAGAGAGGTCAAGGCTGGAGAGGTAGAATTGGGAATCATCAGTGCAGATGGTAGTTTGTGCCATAGGAGCAAATGTGCTCTCCAAGGGAGTGGATGTAGATAGAAAACAGGAGGTGAGCCAGTTCTGACCCTGGAGAGACTTTGATGATAATAATAATAATAATAATGGTATTTGTTAAGCACTTACTATGTGCAAAGCACTGTTCTAAGCACTGGGGTTGATACAACGTAATCAGGTTGTCCCATGTGGGGCTCACAGTCTTAATCCCAGGATTAATCCCATCATTTACAGATGAGGTAACAGGCACAGAGAAGTTAAGTGACTTGCCCCAAATCACACAGCTGATAAGTGGCAGAGCCAGTATTAGAACCCACGGCCTCTGACTCTCAAGCCCGTGCTCTTTCCACTAAGTCACGCTGCTTCTCATGATAGACAGGGGATGACTGAGAATATGTGGTCAAAGAGATGGGAGAATTAGGAGAAGACAGTTACAATGAAGCCAGGAGAAGGGGGTAGTCCACAGGGTCAAAGCCAACTGAGGTAGATTCAGATGGAGTAGAAGTCACTGGAATTAGACAGAAGGAGGTCACTAGTGACCTTAAAGAGGGCAGTTCCATGGAGTGGAAGGGACAGAAGCCAGATTGGAAGGGGTCAAGGAGGGGAAGTGAAAGCAGCAGGTGTAATCACCAGTTCAAGGTATCTGGAAAAGACGAACAGGAGAGAAAATGGGGTCATAACTGAGGGAACAGACTGGTTAAGGGAAGGGATTTTTAGAATAGGGATGAACAGAAGGAAAAATCTGCCATTACTATTTAAGGCCTTCCCAAAAAGTCTTAAGAAAAATGTTACAGAGGGTTGGGAAAAAGGGTAAATTGAGCTTCTATACAGAGGTATTGACATTTATTTATAAATAACTACTCTGCTTTTATTAATTGCATTATACACATTAGCTTTTGATTTCTACTTCTCAACTGCATGGCCTAGAGCCAAATTGACTTTTTAAAGTACACTCCATGATAAAACACAGATCTGCAACACTGTAAGTGAATTTCAATCTTAATACATACTATACTATTCATTAAATGCATTCTTAACCCATAGGGTTAATCTACAGTATTAACTTGAATTTAACAGAACTAATATTCATTCCCTTTGGATTAAAACCCAAATGCAGAAGCTTTTACAGCTATAAAGAAATCTATTTAGTCGGAAAAAAATTGTGGTGCCACATCCTTATTAACAATATCAGTCTCTTTCCCTCCTGAATACTGCCCAAGTTACCGGATTTTACAGAGTCCAAAAGGAAAAGGGGCAGAAAGGAAAGAGGGACGCAGGAAGGTAACTGGGAGATCTGGACAGAAACAGTAGAGACAGAAAGGAGATGAGGTGGAGCAAGGAAGAGGAAAATAAGACAGGGCAAGGTAAGGATTGAAGAGGAAAGAGAGACAGGAGGGGAAAAGGAAAGGAAACAACAGGAGTGGAGATTTTGGACAGGGATAGAGAAAAGGGTTTTGGGGAGCAACTCATGAAGCCAGCTTCTGAAACTCTTGCTCCAAATCAATCGATCAGTGGTATTTATCGCGAGTTCAGTGTGTGCAAGACATGGTACTAAGTGCTTGGAAGTGTACAATACAAACGAGCAGCATGGCCTAGTGGATAGAGCAAGGGCCTGGGAGTCAGAAGGTCATTGGTTCTAATCCCGGCTCCACCACTTGTCTTCTGTGTGACCTTGGGCATGTCACTTCACTTCTCTGAGCCTCAGTTATCACACCTGTAAAATGATGGGGATTGAGACTGTGAGCCCACATGGGATAGGGGCTGTATCCAACCTGATTTGCTTGTATGCAGCTCAGTGCTTATTACAATGCCAGGCACACAGGAATCACTTAACGAATACCACAATTATTATTATTATCATCAGCAGAATTTGTAGGCATGTTCCCCACCAACAATGAGTTTACAGTGTAGAGGGGCAGACATTCATATAAATTATATACTGCACTATTATACTGTATAAATTATATGTTATATGATTAATTTATATTAATGCCTGTCTGCCCCTCTAAACTGTAAGCTTGTAAGCTCGAAGACTGTAAGCTACCAATCATCTCCTCTGCCACTGGCGGGCTAGCAGAGCGGTTCCCTTTTGAGATGAAACTCCAAGAAATGACTCAGGAGGGTCAGTTCTACTATGGCCGAGGGCCCGGGCAGCCTCGGTCACCAACAGACCTGGAAGTTTCTGGCACAGAAGACTATTTCGCTGCTAAATATCAGTAGCTGCCGCCTCCATTTCTTTTCTTCCCTGATCCTGCCACTGTCTCTGAAGCTGAGAGCTTCTCTCCCATCACTCTTGCGAAAAGTGAAAGGCTAAGACTAACCTTAGAAACCTTCGAATGGCACGACAAAACCCCAAAAGGCATTATGCGTCAGCTACAGTGGGACAAATGGTCACGTTGCACTTTCTTCTTCTGGACTATTCAGTCATTCATTCAATCATATTTATTGAGTACTTACTGTGTGTAGAACACTGTACTAAGCACTTTACTTTATACTTTACTAAGTACTAAGACTAGACTGGGTTAAACTGCCAGAATTTGAATGCTTTAGGAATTCTGTCTTTTACAGACATTTAAAAACCAAATGACAGTTTCGATTCAATATTTAAAGCTTCAAACCCTAAAGTGAAAGAGGTAAGTGCAGGAGAGAGACAACTTGGACATGGGTTTAACTCCTACCTGGGAGGCAAGGAGTGACCTAAAGGAGGCAATGAAGAACTGTGAATACCCAGCTCTCTACTAAGTGCTTGGGAAAGTACAATGTAATAGAGTTGGTAGACATGACCCCTGCTCACCAGGAATGTAAAATCTAGAGGGAGAGACAGACAATAAAATAAATTACAGAGAGGGGAAATGGCACAGTGGAAGGATAGGTATAAAAGTGTTGGTGGGGTGACTATCAGGTGCTTAAGGGATACAGATCCGATTCCATAGATTATGAAGAGATGTGGGCAGGTAGGAGAAATGACAGCTTAATCAGGAAAGGTGAAAGGCCTCCTGGAGGAGATGTGATTTTAAGAAGGCTCTGAAGGTGGAGAGAGTGGTGGATTGTCAGAAGAGGGTCGGGAGAGAGGGATTCCAGGCCAGAGGAAAGACTTGGGGAAGAGGTCAGAGATGGTACAGGCAAGAATGAGATAAAAAGAGGGACTGTGTCTAATTCTCACCTGTGTTATTTTCCAGATGCTACTACAGTGCTCTGCACACAATAGATGTTTAATAAATACTATAACTATTGCACAATTTGCCCACCATTCTTCAGCCCTCCTCTCCCATCAACATATATATTTACTGAGTACCTATTAAGGCATAGCACTACAAATTTACAAATAGTGGGAGCAACAAGAAGGACAACGTATATGCATTAAGAAATGCAAGCATGGAGGCAAACAGATATCTGCCCATGTCTAATTCTGCTTAAAGCAGTAAAGAGCTTTCCAGATGCAAGTGTTGGTTATTATTTTTCCAGCAATGGAAAGAAAGGCAAAATCTTGATAGTTTCCCCAGTCAGCTTTCATCACAATCATTATCAACCCAATCTTTTTTTCCAAATATATAGTTTCCCCATTCAGCTCTCAGCACAATTATTATCAATACAAATCAGTTCTTCCAAATGTGTTTCAACGCATGTTTCAGTTGGAACACCACTGTGGAATTAGGAAACATTCCTTTGACAACACACGCCTGTCTGGAAACATTGTAATGTGGTGTCAGAATACAGTTTTGGGCATGAGTGTGGAGTCGGTCACGTAATGAGCACCAGAACACGAGTTTGCAAAAATGCAAGGTTCTTCAGAAATGCAGACCTTGGGTTCTAGAAGAACTGACTATGTTTTCTAGGTACCCACAGTGTGCAGAGCCTGGGCTCACAAACCAGGAATAGGAAGCACAGTTCTGTCCTAGAAGAGCCCCCCATCCTACTTTCATCTTGAAGATGATGATTAAAGTGGCCTTAGAAGCAACGTGACCTAGTGGATAAAGCATTGGTCTAGGAGTCAGAAGGACAAATCCTGGCTCCTCCACACATCTGCTGTGTGACCTTGGGCAAGTCACTTGATTTCTCTGGGCCTCAGTTACCTCATCTGTAAAATGGGGATTAAGACTAAGACTATGTGGGACAGGGACTGTGTCCAACCCAGTTTGCTTCTATCTATCCCAGCACTTAATACAGTGCCTGGCACAGAGTAAGCGCTTTAAAAATACCACAGTTATTATTATATGATGTTTTATGGCATGTCCTCATTTCCCACATTTTCTATATTTTCAAGGTGAGTTTAGACATTTGAGGGTTAGGGGTCCTCCTTACCTTTAGATTTCTCCAGGAAGTTCAGGCCAAATTCCTTTTGGAAAGGCTACTACTGATGAACAGCTATACAATCATGGACAACCCGACTCTCAAAGTGATTTCAGACTAAAATGCAGTAAACAGAGATAGCAGAAGTACAAGAAGCAAAACTGCTTTCACGGACCACTCAAAAAAGCATTTGCACCATCAACAGATCGGGACTCTGACAACTGCTAAATCCTTATGCCACTCTACCATGCTATCGTGGATTGGCTTCTTTTTGACCCTTTCCCCATTTATGCCAGAGTGAAGCAGGATTGTGTACAGGTCCCGTTCTTGAATATCCAATTGGTGGCACAGAGGGGAAAGGAGGAAAAGAGGAGGAAAACAGGGTGAGAGAGGGAAAGGGGGCTGAGAGACAGTGGGTGAAGGAAAAGGGGTGAAGGAAGGAAGAAAGAAGAGAGGAGACAGAAGTAAGAAGGGAGAGAAGAGGGAGAGGGAAAGGAAGGGAGGATAGAGGGGAGAAGAAACAGGAAAGAAGTGGGAGAGAGGAAACAGATAAGAGAGAAGTTTCCCAATCCTGAATTTAAAAAGCTCTATCCACCTTGCTAATTGGTTCTCATTTTCAGAAGCCTCTTATTTATCCTTTATTCCTTTGGCCTCAGTAATATCTCCACTGGATACCTGAACAATGCTAAGATGAGGTTCATCCAGTGCAGCAGAATCTTTAAAAATAAATCCCCCATGAAGAGTGAAAACCAAGTTCAATCATTGACAAATGTGATTCTAGATTTAGAACAATACTCTGTGATTCTTTATGAGGAGCAGTATGGCCTAGTGGAAGGAGAAATAGTCTAGGAGTCAGAGAACCTGAGTTCTATTCCCAGGTCCACTACATGTCTGCTGTATGCCCTAGGGCAAATCACTTAACTTCTCTATGATTCAGTTATCTCATCTATAAATGGGGATTAAGACTGTGAGTCCCACATGGGTCATGCACTGAGTCCAATGGCATAATGGGTAGAGCATGGGCCTTGGAGTCAGAAGGTCATGGGTTCTAATCCCAGCTCCACCATTTGTCTGCTGCGTGACCTTGGGCAAGTCGTTTCACTTCTCTGGGCCTCAGTTACCATATCTGTAAAATGGGGATTGAAACCGTGAACCCCACATGAGACGGGGACTGTGTCCAACCTGATTTGCTTGTATCCATCCCAGCGCTTAGTTCAGTGCCTGGCACAAAGTAAGTGCTTAAACACTGGAATTATTATTATTATTATTGTTTATTATCTACCCTCTCATTTAGTAGAGTGCCCTGTACATAGTAAGCGCTTAACAAATACCATTAAAAAAAATTCCTAATGAGTATTCAAAAGGCAAATTCACTCACAGGACTGTCGTCATCCTTGCTATCAACCCTGAAGCTATCAATACTCAAAGAGCAGTAGTAGGCTATACAAGTCCTAACCCCCTTTGCCGTAAGTTAGCAAGAGCAGCTTACTTGTAACAGCAAACAAATCATCAGGTCCAAAGGACAATTTTCACCAACTCTGATTCAAATGACTTCCTTCTGGACTCCTAAGTAGAGAACTTTTCAGCTGAAAAAACCCTAGTCGGGTTTAATTGATCATCACAATTACTTAAAGGCAGATGACACCGAGGCTCTCAAAGGGCTTTAAGTTTGTCATTATTTACATATAGCTTCTGAATAAACATTAGGAGGAATGGCTAACACCACTGTTGGCAGAAGTTTCCAGGAGTACAAAGGGTAAAAATATTTCCATGCTTTGTGGCACCAAATGCAATGTGTGCATCCATCAATAAGTATGTCTTCACACCAACTGGTAGAGCAAAAACATTTGAATGCTAATTTTCTTAGTTCAGAGAAAGAGACCATATTGCATGTATATATTACATTATCAGCTGCTTAAAAAGCAAAAAATCCAGTGATTGCACCAAGACATAAAATATAATTGTCTTGACAAATATCTTACTTCTCCTCACAGTAAAAATGGACTGGATTTCTTCCACCTGTAAATTGTCTTTAACTTGAAATATATTTATCAAAGAGCACCCATACCTCAATAAATTAAACAGCATTTATTTTACTCTTGAAACCAAAAGAGGAGAATTTCCCAACTAAAGCTTCTCCATCACCTCCTCACCACACTGACTGTAATGATAATGATCAAACAATCGGTCATATTTACTGAATTCTTACTGTGTGCAGAGCACTCTACTAAACATTTGGGAGACTACAATATAGCAATTTAACAGACACATTCCCAGACACAGTCACATATCAATTGATTGATTAACTATCTTCTCTTCCCTCCTAAAAGTACTGCCCCCACTAATCCTCCCTCACTGCTATCTTCAATCCCTCACTCTTTTTTAGCTCCTTTCCTTCTGCCTTCAAACATGACCAAGTTTCTCCCACACTCACAAAGCCCTCTTTGGCTCCCGCAAGCCCTCCATCTATTGCTCCTTCTCCCTACTCCGGATCCTATCCCAAATCTTGCGACCGTCAATTTACATCTTCACTCGCTCTCCACCAACTCTTTTTTCGATCCACTAAAATCAGGTGTTTGACCCCTTCACTTCACTGAGATGGCAACTCTTCTAAGGTCACCAATGACCTCCTTGGAGCCAAATCCAATGGTCCCTACTCTGTTCTCCTTGACCTCTCGGCTATCTTTGATCTGTGTACCCTTTAAACTTCCTTGAAACACTTTCAGGCCTTGGTTTGGCTTACATGGTATCAACCTTGTTCTCTTCCTACCTCTCTGACATCTCAGTTTTGTTCTTTGGCTCCTGTTCTGCCTCTTGTTACTTAACTGTTGGTATTCCACAAGACTGTTTTGGCTGTGCTACACTTATTCAACTCGTTGGTCTCCCTGCCTCCAGCCTCTCTCTTCTCCACTCTGTAGGATAAGCTGATGCTTGGTTTGTCTTACTAAGGGTCACTTGACAAAGATCTCTCTCCTTCTTAAAACCCTTAGTTGGCTCTCCGTGTCCTGTTACATCTAGCAAGAATTCACATTTTGGTTCAAGGATCTACTTCACTTCACATTTTAATGTCTTCGCTTGCCACTCTCCAGCCTGCTCTCTTTGTACCTCCCAAAATAACTATCCATCTTGCTCTCTTGATTCTCTGGCCCCTGTTTCTCCCCTCATTCATTCATTCAACCGTATTTATTGAGCACTTACTGTGTGCAAAGCAATGTACTAAGCGCTTGGGAGACTACAATATAACAACAGACATATTCCTGCCCCCAATGAGCTCACAGTCTAAAGGGGGAGACAGACATTAGTAAAAGGATAAATAAATTACAAATATATACAGATATATACATATGTACTATAGAGATGGGAGGGAGGATGAATGAAGGAGCAGGTTAGAGCAGCGCAGAAGGGATTGGGAGAAGAGGAGAGGAGGGCTTAGTCAGGGAAGGCTTCTTGGAGGTGGTGTGCCTTCAATAAGGTTTTGAAGTGGAGGAGAGGAGTTATCGTTCTGATATGAGGAGGGATGTTGTTGAGTCCCCATGTGGGACTCCCTCCCACCCAAATTTGACAGACCACAGCTCTCCCCACATTCAAAGCCCTCTCTGAAAGCCAACCTCCTCCCACATGCCTTCCCAAATTAAAAAATCCCAAGTTCCAAGCATAAACTCCACAGCCATTTCTTCCCCTCATGTCTTTATTTATACTCATCCACATTACTCACGCATGCACACTTATTCATCTGTACAATCAATTATTCATTCTGACGACTCTATTTGTAAAGACTTTTAAGTCCATTTCCCCCACTGCAAAATAAGCAGAGAATGTGTCACTTGATTTTTTTCACTTTCCAAGCACTGCATCTAGTGGGTGCTCAAAAATTGCTAATACTACTATTTCCATTTTTTCCAGGTTACTAGCTATTTCTAATAGCCATTAATAAATTATATTAATAATAATGATAATGTTTGTGGCATTTGTTTAGTGCTTACTATGTGCCAAGCACTGTTCTAAGATATAGCAGTGTATCTTACAAGGTAATCAGGTTGGACACAGTCCCTGTCCTATATGGGGCTCACAGACTTGATCGCCATTTGACAGATGAAGTAACTGAGGTCCAGAGAAGTGAAGTGAGTTGTTCAAGGTCACACAGCAGACATGTGGCACAGCCAGAATCAGAACCCACATCCTTTGACTTTCAGGCCCAAGCTCTTCCATTAGTCTACACTGCTTCTCGTATTATTGCAGAACGCACATTGGTGGCTTCACGAAGTGGGTAGAACCATTTTGAACGCTGTCTACAGCACTGTCTTTTGCACTGGCAATTCAAAAGACATTTCTGAATCCCATTGGTCTTCCAAGAATCAGGAAGTGTGGTGGCCATACTGTAGTGAATCAGATCTCCTCAGGGGTAGTAAATGTAGAAAAGGAAAAGTGAAAAAGAGACACTTTTCCTGAGGAGAGCTAGGCACAAGCCTTTCCCCTTTCCCAGTCTCTCTAAAACCTGCAAATGAACATTGCAAGTTTCAGTGTTAACAGCAGTTGTGGTACTTCTTTCCTTCACAGGAAAAAAAAAAACCCACAACCAGGAGCTGGAGTTTTGTTTCAAAATGAGAAAGAATCGAGAAAGGAAATAACCAAATCCATGTATATTGGGGCATCATTCATCATACCACTTTATCAGATAAAGCAAATGAGAAAATCCTGGGCCAGTCATGAAAGCGTGTCCGACTGAGTGCCTTGTCCTTAAGATGGATCTTCTATAAATAATTAAATTAGTACTTTCTTTTCTGCCCATCTGGGCAGGAAGGGAAAACACACTCACACACACGAAACCTATACTTTACCACCCTTAATTTTTCAGTAAAGAAGTGCCTAGTTTTATCACCTAAAAAAAGTAAGCGGTCTTGAATTTGACTAGAAAGGGGATTATAAACTAATTATTTGGAGCTGAAAAGCAAAGTATGTGATACCCAGTGACCTGTGCTAAATTAAAAATGTTAAAATCAGAGACACTTTCGTGGCACAATTCTCATACAGAGCAATTACCTGGTAAAGGAAATATTAAAATTTATTAAAATAGAAGTAGTTGCAAGCGCATTTAGAAAGCAAAGGGAAAACAGAGTGAAGTGTTAGCTGCCCTGGGGTATCTAATAACATGTTACAGAGGAGATTTTTGTGGATTTTTAGGGCACATGTTTCCAATCAGTTTATCAGTGTCTGGGGAACTGCAGGAAGCTGCCAATGATAGGCAAAGCTGAGGATCACAGAAAATGTTCATGATACTTATGGACTAGGTCTCAACAAACATGGTTTCACTGGACTTGCGATTAAAAGCAATCTGTGAAAGAAATTTAAAAACCCAGGGGCCCCATATCAAGTGAACGGTAGGGAAGGTGACCTTTCCCTCAGTTTGTTTATTACAGGGATCCACAGAATTGTCTCAGTATGAATCCAGTGTTGGTTAGAGGCCAGGTGAGAGCAGATGAATAGCATGACTTTTAAGACACAAAGTCAGCTTACATAATTTGATTTTCAGAAAGTCATAATAATCACTAAATGTATAATTTCCTAATATGTTTAAATGATTGATTAATTTTAAGATTCCTTTTTGGGGTAAATGATCTATATTTTTGGAGCACAACCATCTTTAAAGTCATTCTGGAGGAATTAAGCATGGAACAGCTGCATCAAATACCAAAAATGTCAAAAAGAAGAAAATAAAAACATGGAGTCAAGGATACTGAAACTGAGTTCAAATCTGGTTACAGCAATAAGGGTCATTTACTCTTCAAAATATTCACCTCATTTAAACGATAAATATTTTTCTACATAAGGCCTCACCAGCATTTTATCTCTTATCAAATTATACTTATTAAACATTCTCCTAAGCCTGACTCTAGCATAACCCCAGACTCGTATTTTCAGAGGAATGACTTGGGGGTAGGGCAGGATTTCTGTACCAAATTCCCGAGAGGAAACATTTCATTTCATTTTAGGACTGATTATGCTTACTTTTGCCTTGAAGGTCTTTTTTTGATATTTTGCTTTTACCCTTTTCTTCGTGAAGCCATCCTCACTCCCGCTCTATACTGCTACAGAACAGACGTGAGCCACCCAACTTTTTATCAAAACCACACTTAACCTAGCCTGAAACCAGAGCCCGGGCAGTGCCAGAAATGGGTCTAAACACCATCACCTCATTAGAACCTCATTTAGCTCCCCTACTACCAGAGTATATGCCAGATCTTTGTTAGATATACAGTCTAGGCCTGATTGATGACTGTACAGCAAGGTTACCATAGCTAATTACATCATCATTCATCTACTCCTATGTGGGGGAAAAAAAAAAGCACCAGGCACTCAGGAAAGAAAAAAGGGGAAAGCTATTCCATCGCCGTTAACTTTTGAGTAATCAGGCTCAATGGGAAACAAATAGGATGAAACTCCAGGACCAAATTATGACTTATGGATCAAGCGAAGCAAATGACCCCAGTTCATTTGGTAATTTCAGATCTGAGTTTCGCAGTCTACAAGCACACTATTACCAGCGATAGGAATCCATTACATGACTTCGTGCTTTGGAGTCAGAATTTAAAGACATCTTCAGCAAGCTGAACCTGATACTCTGCTTTCGTTCTGCTATGTGTGTGGTGCAATGTGTGTTTGTCTAGGATCAGATGCCAAAACTTAACCTCACATTATGGGCAGAGCAGATAATTAGATGCTAAAGCCTAATTAAAAGCATAGAGTTCTCCCGCTTTAATTTGTCCCATAAGATCTGTGCCATAAAGGGATTTTGTTTCTTAAAAGTTCAGGAAAAATTTGCCAACCGATTCTGCTATATAACAAATGAGTCATAATCAGATATTCAATGTGAATTCTACCAAAGCCGTTGGCCATATTTCATTTCCGAAAACTACTGAAAACAAAGAGAAACGTCCAATGTTTTGAAAATCATTACCCTATGACGAAAATACATCAAAACATTCAATCAGAAACTTACACACATACGGATTTAATAAAGGATCTGAGGTTTCAATGCAAAAATCAAGGATCGTTTTCAAAAAGCACTCAGTTCATCCTCAAACTTTCAGTTAACACAAAAGGAGTAAAATATCTAGTAAAATTCCCTCTCAGTTTTAATATGTTGACTCATACCTGGGCATTATTGATAACAAAATAGATTTATAATTGTGGAGCTAGAACAGTGCAATAGCAAATCTGAAAAGGAAATGAACCAGAAAAAAGTGATCAATCAGTCATACTTATTGAGCACTTCCTGTGTGCAGAGCACTTACTAAGCTCTTGGAAGAACAGAATATAATAGAGTTGGTAGACACATTTCAGCCCATCACGAGCTTACAATGTAAAGGAGGAAGTCGCTATTTGAGCATGATTAAACTCACCTTGCTACGAAAACGATACATCTACATAAATGAAGGAGGAGACGAGGAAAGTTTTGAATCTCCACAAAGAGTTTCACGGTCTGAGATACTGGGAAAGTTGTGCACGCAAGCGCATATGCATAAACACAAACACCCACACACTTCCTTGGCTTAGTGGGAAGAGCACGGGCTTGGGAGTCAGAGAATGTGGGTTCTGATCCGGCTCCACCACTTGTCTGTTGTGTGACATTGGGCAAGCCACTTAACTTCTCTGTGCCTCAGTTACCTCATCTGTAAAATGAGGATTAAGACTGTGAGCCCCATGTGAACAACCTGATTACCCCGTATCTATCCCAGGGCTTAGAACAGTGTTTGGAACATTATAAGCGCTTAACAAATACCATCATCATCATCATGCAAACTGCAGGGCTCTCTACTCCACCACCACAGAAGCAAGAGAAGCACCATGGTCTAGTGGAAAGGGCATGGACCTGGGAATCTAAAGGACCTGGGTTCTAATCCTGCCTATGCCACTTGCCTGCTATTTGATCTACAGCAAGTCACTTACCCTTTCAGTGTTTCTGTTTCCTCGTCTGTAAAATGGGGACTAAATGCCAGTTCACCCTCCTACTTAGACTGTGAGCCCCATGTAGGACAAGGACTCTGCCTGACACAATAATTATAATAATAATGATAATAATAATTATGGTATTTGTTAAGCACTTAAATTGTGCCAGGCAAGGAACTAAGCCCCGGGGTGGATATAAGCGAATCGACTTGGACATATCCCCGACCCACATGGGGCTTACAGACTTAATCCCCATTTTACTGATGATGTAACTGAGGACCAGAGAAGTCAAGTGACTAACCCAAGGCCACATGGCAGCCAAGTGGCAGAGCCAGGATTAAAACCCATGACCTTGTGATTCCCAGACCCATGCTCTATCCTCTACACCATGCTGCTTCCCTTATAATCATAAGACATGATTATCTTGTACCTACCCCAGCACTTAGTACAGTGCTTGGGACATAACACTTAACAGATACCGCAATTACTGTGTTATCTTGGGGAACCACTGGGGCAGCAACAGTGGCTCAGGCAAGATTTTTTCCAGCTTCCCCCTCACTGTCAGTCAGTCAGTAGTATTTGCTGAGTGCTTACTGTGTGCAGAACCCTCTACTAAGCACTTGGGAGAGTAGACAATAACAATAGAACAGACAGATTCCCTGCTCTCCAAGCCGTTGCTGTTCTAGTAGGTTGAGTTCTGTATCTCACAGAAGGAGGCTTGGAAGAGGGGCCAGAGGCAGCAGAAAGTGTCAAGTTTCCTCCATCAGTCTCTACTGTGTGCGCTTGATACAGACAGGGAACTTGACTGCTGTTTTGTTATATTGTATTCTTCCTTGTGCTTAGTACAGTGTTCTGTACATGGGAAGTGCTCAATAAATAGCACTGACTGACTGATCAGCCCCAGTTGGAGGGGCATTGAACATGGACCATAGCAGCAGAAATAAACACTTCCCTTTTTCCCCTCCCACTCTTCCCTTTCACATCGTCCTTTCCAGATGGAGGGCATAACTTTCCTTTCCTTTAATAATAATGATAATGTTGGTATTTGTTAAGCGCTTACTATGTGCAGAGCACTGTTCTAAGTGCTGAGGTAGATACAGGGTAATCAGGTTGTCCCACGTGAGGCTCACAGTTAATCCCCACTTTACAGATGAGGTAACTGAGGCACAGAGAAGTGAAGTGACTTGCTCACAGTCACACAGCTGACAAGTGGCAGAACTGGGATCTGGGATTTACCCATCTCAATCAATCAACTGTATTTATTGAGTACTTACTGAGTGCAGAACACCGTGATAAACACTTGGGAGTGAACAATATAACAATATAACAGACATTTTCCCTTCCTCCTGCTGTCCACATTACCCCGGCTTCTGCTTCCAGTTTCTTAACCAGATCCATAAATTTCCTCTCTTTCTCCCTGTCCAACTCATCCAGGAACCCCACCGCTGTTCCCACTCCTCCTCTCTGAATGGGATTCTCAATTCCTTCCCTTCCCTCCCCCGACCCAATCTACTTCTCAGTCTGCTTTTATAGCTGCCTCCCTTTGCCCCCTACATCAATATTTTTTCCTCCCACTCCCCTAAGCCAGAGGGAGAGGGGAAGCAAGAAAATGAGGGAGAAGGAAAGAGAGAAGGAAAGAAAGAGGGGTGAAGAGATTGAGAGAAATAGAGTGTTGGAGAGAAAGGGGGTAGACCATATCAACCTTACATGCCAAAATACCATCTACGACAACTCTCGGCTGAATCTGAATGTTGAGCTAGCTGCCCATGCCCATCTGTACTTGCCTGTGTCCACCTGCCTAGGTATGTGTTCGCATCTACTTGTGTGCCAATTTGCTGGTCTGTGCAGATCTCACCCATGAAAAATGCAGATTTTTAAAATTGGTTCAAGAAATGAAACTTGATTTTCTTTCACTATCCACAAGGTATCCAAATTACAAACTTAACTACTACCCTATTCAAACTGTACATACTTTCCATTTGATTATAGTATATGCCAGTAGCATAGTAGAGCAAATCATTTAGATCCTGGATCAAATCAAAATTACATTTCAGAAAAGTATTTAAAGCTTTTCTGATTACTTCAACAGCATTTAAAAAACCCTCAAGCTAAGAAATATAGTACAATTATTTAATGAACAATTTTGGAAGAGTACTGTAAACCTTCCACTTGCGTACTTTTCTAATCTATATAAATAGTCCTGTGGAAAGACGTTAAATGGGAAAATCTGAATTGCCAAATTGTGTAGCATAACGATGCCTTGGAATGAAGTTACTGTTGAGTTTCTGTTGACACTTCCACTATGAACTCCATTTTTAATTCTGCTGTGTTGATGTACAGAGAATTGAACCTGGGGAGTTTTATTTTTAAGCCCAAATGTGAATTGAAGTTGATGTATAAACACCATGGGTGAATTGTGAGACATATATATATACATATTTATATACATAAAATTTCAGGGGTGGGGGAAGAGAAGTGAGGTAGGAATACCAGATTTACTTATTCTTTTCTGTTTTGGTCACACACTTCCACTTTGAAAAATAGCTCCTGCTATGAAAAGTACGCACTCATAATAGAACAAATACTGGAAATTTTTCCATAATATTTACATATTCTTTCGTAAATTTACATTTAATTCTGACATTGTGGGGTGTGATTTTATTTAAAGAAGGCTTAAACCACATTATTACATTTTCAATTTATATATTCATATTTTGTATATTATAGTTCTCAGCACTAACTGAAACATGGCATAAATTCAGTTCTACTCCTAAATTAGCTACCAACAATAATATTTAAAATATACCTAAGATATTTTTCCTGATTTCTCTTACAGAAAATGGATTCCGTATTTCTGCTTTATCCTCTAAAAAGGGTAAAATCAGCACCTCTGGATTTTACCTTTTAACCATCAAGAATAGCCAATGAAGAGTTACCAAAAAAAACAAAGGCTAAACTTTGAAGAATTACTTTGCCTTCCATAGTGCTTCAGCTCTTTCCCCTCATTTAATTTTATTTTCAAATAATTTTGACTGTTCATGGTGAAGGGGGAGGTCAGGAAAAAAATAGAATGGTGAAATTTGTGGATAATACAAAAAACTAATTTTACAACAGCATTTCAAATGTACCCACCTCCCTTTCCTCTATTAGTCAGCACTACAAACTAAAATCACAGACAAATTTGATTTCAGTGCCTTTCCTTCCTCCTGCCTAGCTTAATGAGGAGTAGAGTAGTCCTAAGGAAATATACAGGGAGCAATACCAATACCACTTTAAATACCAATAGTCCCTTTAAATTGTAAAGTCCTGGTGACCAGAGATCATGTCTACCAACTCTATCAAATTGTCCTTTCCCAAAAGCTTGGTACAGTGTCCAGCTCAATAAATACCACTGATAGATTAATTTTGTGTGGAGATCCTACATTCCACATTTGAAACTATTAATGGACCTAGGATTTGGCACCTATTAAGCAAAAATGACTGCAGTGTAAAAGTCACCAAAATATTTAAGATACTCCAAAGGTGGTGTGCTCACACAAGCAGAGGGCACCCTTTTGCTGATTTGTTTCTTTTATACATCCCCGTCACAGCCCCAAAGCACTTACATACATATCTGTAACTTTATTTATAAAAATGGCTGCCTCCTCAACCCCAGACTGTAAGCTCATTGTGGGCAGGGAATGTGTTTGTTATACTGTTATATTGCATCCTCCAAGCACTTAGTACAGTGCTCTGGACACAGTGAGAGCTCAATAAATACAACTGACTGGCTTTCCTAATGTTCTCTAAGGTTCACTATAACACAGCTCTGCTGAATGACACATTTGACAAAGCCGGCAGAGGAATGATTCCCAATTAACTGCTGTAAGGTGAGCTGAAAATGGGCATGAGAGAATGAAGGACAAGATAAATCTGTTAAAGACATCCCGAAGCTCAGTTAGAAACCCTGAGTATTGAATCAAGCAATCTATCAACATTGAATCAAGCAATCTATCAACCATATTTATTGAAGGCTTACTGTGTGCAGAGCACTGTACTAAGCGCTTGGGGGACAGTACAGTATGAAAGTGTTGGTAAACATGTTTTCTGCCCACAAGGAGCTTACAGTCTAGAAGGGGAGAAAGGTATTAGAGAAGCAGTGTGGCTCAGTGGAAAGATCGCGGGCTTGGGAGTCAGAGGCCATGGGTTCGAATCCCAGCTCTGCCACTTGTCAGCTGTGTGACTGGGGGACACTCACTTAACTTCTCTGTGCCTCAGTTCTCTCATCTGTAAAATGGGGATTAAGACTGTGAGCCTCACCTGGGACAACCTGATTTCCCTGTGTCTACCCCAGTGCTTAGAACAGTGCTTTGCACATAGTAAGTGCTTAACAAATACCAACATTATTATTATTATTAATATAAATAAATTACAGATAAGTACATAAGTGCTATGGGGCTGAGGGTGGGTGAATAAAGGGTACAAATCCAATAATAATGTTGGTATTTGTTAAGCGCTTACTATGTGCTGAGCACTGCTCTAAGCGCTGGGGTAGACACAGGGGAATCAGGTTGCCCCACGTGGGGCTCACAGTCTTAATCCCCATTTTACAGATGAGGGAACTGAGGCACAGAGAAGTTAAGTGACTTGCCCACAGTCACACAGCCGACAAGTGGCAGAGCTGGGATTCGAACTCATGAGCCCTGACTCCAAAGCCCGTGCTCTTTCCACTGAGCCACGCTGCTTCTCCGAGTGAAAGGATGGTGCAGAACAGAAAGGCAGTGTAGGAAATGAGTCAGGGAAGGCTTCTGAGAAGAGATGTGATTTTAATAAGGCTGCGGAGGTGGAGAGAGTGATTCCCTATTGGATATGAAAGGGGAGGGAGATCCGGGGCAGAGATAGGACATGGGCAAAGGGTTTAAGGCAAAATAGATGAGTTTGAGGCACGGTGAGTATGTTGGTCTTAGAGAGCGAACAATAATATAATAATAATGGTATTTGTTAAAGCACTTACTGTGTGTCAAGCACTGTTCTAAGGACTGGAGTAGAAACACGGCAATAATGTTGGACACAATCCCTGTCCCACATGGGGCTACCAGTCTTAATCCTCATTTTACAGATGAGGTAACTGAGGAGAGAAGTTAAATGACTTGCCCAAGGTCACAAGGGAGACAAGTGGCGGAGCTGGGATTAGAACCCAGGTCTTTTCGACTCCCATGACCGTGTTGTATCCACTAGGCCATGCTGCGTGCTGGATGGTAAGAAGAAATACTGAATCTTCCAACATTTCTTAATACCTTAGGGAGACAGCATAGACTAATGGAAACAGTTCAGGATTAGCAGGTTGGAGACTTGAGAACTAGTCTTAGTTCTGCCATTATAGCAACAACGACATTTTCATGCTCTCGCGATACTGAATGGAATGGTGCTCACTCAGTAGTTGATTCATCCACAGCAACATTCAAGGATAGGATCTTCATACATGTGCATGATTTATTTATTTGTATTAATGTCTGCTCCCTCTCAAGGTCACACCTGGAGAGTTTACAGTACACTCCCAGCCCCTATTAAGGGAGGGAGAGTCACGCAGATTCCATTTCTAGCTTGACCAGTGGCTAGCGAGTGGAAGGCAATCTGCTACAAGTCAAAACTCACCCATGATGGGCATGGGAGAGAGTCGAGGGTGGAGACTCAAGTTTACTGCAAGGAAGGAGGCAATGGTAAACCACTTCCGTATTTTTACCAAGAAAACTCTATAGACACTACCAGAATGACTGCAGATGGAGAGCAGGACGTTCTGGGAGAGATGTGTTCACGGTGTTGCTATGGGTCGGAAACGATTTGATGGCATAAGACAATTAATGCCTGTAACCCCCTCTATACTGTAAGCTCATTGTGGACAGGGAACGTGTCTACCAACTGTCATATTGTACTCTCCCAAACCCTTAGTACAGTACTCTGCACATAGTAAGCACTCGATAAATGTGACTGATTGATTGATAAGATGTGGACCTGTTCTGCCCATTTTAGTAGAGAGGATGGTAAGGGGTAAATCAGAGGCGCCCCAAAGCTAGAGGCTTCTGGCTTTGCACCAAGACTCATAGTACTGAGAAAGGTTTGTGTGGTGAGCAGAGCTTCAGATATCCAGCTCTGATAAACGCTGCGGTTTTCAGAGCCAATAATGAAAGATTTTCATTTTCAGGGAGAAGCAGTGTGGCCTTGTGGCTAGAGAAAGGGCCTGGGAATCAGAAGGACCTGGGGTCTAATCCCAGCTCTGCCACTCATCTGTTGTGTAACACTGGGCAAGTTACTTCACTTCTCTGGGCCTCAGTTCCCTCACCTGTAAAATGGGGATTAATACTGTGAGCCCTATGTGGGACATGGACTACATCCAACCCTGTTATCTTGTATCTACCCAGAGCTTAGAACAGTGCCTGGCACATAGTAAGCACTTAACAAATGCCACAGTTATTATTGTTAATATTACCCTTGCTTTTCAGAAAATGAACATGGCTTGAAGAACCTCCCATCTTCCCCACAAGAGATAGTTTAGATTTTCCGTTCTTTGGGGTTTTTTGGTTGACCTAAATCAGAGGTTGAACCAGAAAATTAAGCAATACACATGACTAGTGAGTGGATGCTATCAGGGATTTGTTGGAGATACTCCCGCATACCAAAGGAAGCTATGGGAGGGCTGACAGCTTCCTAAAACGTACACCTCTGTTTTTCTCCTTGCAATAAAAAGTAAATTCCTTTGAGATTTTGACCAAATATGTTTTCCTACTAATAAGAGTCAAGGGTATTACATAGTAAGAAGTCAGAGTGAAAGGTGAAAGAAATCCAAAGCAGAGGAAGAACTGTGGCTTAGACTTTCAAAGATTAAGTGCTAGTTTTTGAAAAAGATAATTGAAACAGACAGGAGTAATTTGCACCTTCTTTCTCCATTATTGCCTTATATTCCTTGCATATCATTTGCATAATGGTATAAAGATATCCATTATGCAAACGCAATGATCTGGCGATAAGATGGCTGAAGTCCTGCCTTCACCATAAACTTAACATGTCCAAAACCGAACTCCTCATCCTCCCACCTAAACTCTGTCCTTTCCTGACTTTCCCATCACTGTAGAAAGCAACACCATCCTTCCTGTCTCACAAGCCTGTAACCTTGGCATTATCCTTGACTCCCCATTTTCACTTATCCCACGTATTCGATCTATCACTGAATCCTGTCAGTTTAACCTTCACAGCATCACTAAAATCTGCCCTTTCCTCGCCATCCAAAGTGCTGCCACATTAATCCAAACACTTATCCTATCCCACCTTGATTAGAGTATCAGCCTCCTTCCTGACCTCCTGTCTCTACCAACTCCAGTCCATACTTCACTCTGCTGCCCAGAACATTTTTCTACAAAACGTTCAGTTCATGACTAAGCCCTCATTTCCTTTTCCTCCGTTCCCTTCTGCGTTGTCCTGAGTTGCTCCTTTTATTCACCCCACAGCCCCACCCCACAGCACTTATGCACATATCCGTAATTTATTTTTTATTATTATGACTAATAATAATAAAAATTGTGGTATTTATTAAGCACTTACTATGTGCCAGGCCCTGCACTAAGCGCTGGAATGGATAAAAGCAAATCGGTGGGACATAATAATAATGTTGGTATTTGTTAAGCGCTTACTATGTGCCGAGCACTGTTCTAAGCGCTGGGGTAGACACAGGGGAATCAGGTTGTCCCACGTGGGGCTCACAGCCTTAATCCCCATTTTACAGATGAGGGAACTGAGGCCCAGAGAAGTTAAGTGACTTGCCCACAGTCACACAGCTGACAAGTGACAGAGCTGGGATTCGAACTCATGAGCCCTGACTCCAAAGCCCGTGCTCTTTCCAATGAGCCACGCTGCCCCCGTCCCACATGGGACTCACCGTCTCAATCTCACCGTCTCAATCCCCATTTTACAGATGAGGTAACTCAGGTCAGAGAAGTGAAGTGACTTGCCCCAGGTCACACAGGAGACAAGGGGTGGAGCCGACATTAGAACCCATGACCTTAACTTTATATTAATGTCTGTCTCCCCTTTTAGACTTTAAGCTCATCGTGGGCAAGGAATGTGTCTGTTATACTGTTGTGTTGTACTCTTCCAAGTGCTTAGTACAGTGCTCTGCATACTGAGTGTTAAATAAATACAACTGATTGATCAAAGTCACATCCATGTTTCAGACACCACAGGCATACACAAAACTCTGCCACTGGCCGTCAAAAAGGACAGATCTTATTTACCTGGCTCTAGTTTAGAATTAATGAAAGGAAAAGAAGAAAATTATTTCCTACTTTTTTATATGCCTCCCGCCTTGTCCAAACATGCCAGGGATGAACAATATTTCAGTGGGACAGAGCTATATATATTTCATATGGGAAGAATACATACATTGCAATAATGCATAAAGCATAAGGAGTAGGCTTACTCTACCTTTTTAAATACTCTTTACTTTTCAGTTTCCTTTGACATATGGAGCTAGATTCCTATTTCCTGTCAAGATTTACATTGCAGCAGGTACTTTGAATTGCTGCCAAAATTTTGCATGTGTATAAAGTATTAAGAATAATCTTAGAATGAATTCTAGAAATGAACCCCTGAGACATGTTACTCAACATATATCTTTAAACTGAATGTTACATATATTCGTATGGAAATAAAAAAGGATAAAGTGACACTGGTAAGCTTCCACTTGTTCGATGAGGGTTAAAATTTCTGAGAAACCTTCATTAAAACTAGGCATTTTCTTTTTCTCTTTTTATTCCAAATGAAATCTCCTAAACAAACTTAGCCAGAAGGAAACTCCAGAATAAAACCCCCAGTATTCTGGTTTGAACATGTCATAATAAAGGAATTCAAAACTAAAATTTCAAAACTTTTTGGAAAGTTTTCAACCTAGTTAGGCAAAGATAAATTGAAAAATGGAGGGTTTTTTTCTCTGCCTTGTATTCCTTAAAGGTTCAAACATACATTTTTCAGGACAGAGGTGAATATTTCCTTATGTCATTAATTTATTGGACTACTGACAAAAAGGACTGCTGTTAAAGGCACAGCAAACTATATAGCCTTAATTTATAGAAGCAGAGTGGTCTAGTGGACGGAGCACAGGCCTGGGGGTCAGAGGACCTGGGTTCTAATCCCAGCTCTGCCACTTGTCTTCCGGGTGTCCCTGTGTCACTTAATGTCTCTGTGCCTCAGTTCCCACAACTACAAAATGGGGAGTCGATGCCTGTTCTCCCTCTTCCTTAAACTGTAAGCCCCATTTGGGACCTGATGATCTTGTGTCTACCCCTGCACTTAGTACAGTGCTTGGCACATAGTAGGAGCTGATCAAAGACCACTGTTATTATTGTTATTCTTATGCTTTGTTATCAAAACATTATCACAAAAGCTATTCAACTGATTAGTTTCAAAAACATCAAAATGAAGGTAGAAAATATGGAAGCGAGCTACTAAGACAAAGAGAGAGGAAAGAAAATATCATCATCTGGGTGCAACATTGTGCTCATCACCTCTGGACAACCCTGGGTAACCGGCACATACCTAATTTCAGAGCAGAAGGTGTGACTTCGATTTCTCCCCCAATTGGTTGAAAGGCAGCGAGCTGGGTAGCCACTTCTGTCTCCAAAGCGTCTGGGCTGGGTCGATCTGACAGATTTCCTCCAGAGTTGTCAATTTTATGCATTGGTTCTTGTTCATCAAACACTGCAATCAGCTGAAAGCAAAGGAACAATAAGGTTTGTTCTTATGAAATAAGAATCTTATACTGGCCCTGCATGATTGTACTTTTCTTGGAAAATATGAAGATACTCTTTATATCATAGAAATGTCCTTTAGTTACAACTTCAACCCTGTCATCACAAGTGTGTGTGTGTGATGTGAAAAGTAGGAGCAGGGAGGGAAAGGAGTCGGAATCACAAATTATAATCTGAAAACAGGAAGGAAGTTCTCTCCTGAGGCTCCAGGGAATTATACTGTTGGGGCTGATGTGAGGTAGATGACGGTTCTGTTTGAGCGGTTAAGCCTGGCAGAAGGCCACATTTAAATGATGTGTTTTGTACTGGAGAGCTACCATACCAAACTCAAGTTTTAATAAAAGAGCAATGTTTTCTCCCAGTATAACAGGGAACGTGGATGTTCATTTGGTCTGTTTTCCTTTCATTTTGTGCCCACTTGCCTTCTCGGATTAAGGTTTAATTTTGCAAGGCAAAAAGTCCAAGGGAGCACAGGTGAGACCTCTGCAATCAGTGGGACTTTATTTGATTTTACATTTCACACTATGGAATGTGTAGGTTACCTTGAACCCCATTTGGGTACATTCCTTTTGATGAGCCAGGTGATCTCCATCTGAACTGGAAATGCTAATTTATTAGGCTTGTGGGGGCTTTCTTACGACCTCTGCCATCATCCCAACAGAGTATACAGGGAGTATATAGCAGTACACCTTCATGTTTGCTTGTGAATCTTAAACTCTACTGTTTTTCTCGGAAGCTCTTCTGCAGTCTGATTCCGATAGTTTTTGCAGGAGAAAATATTTTTTGTCACATAAAATCTGAATGTTGACAATGTCTAAATGATTAAAAATTAAAAATTAAAAAATTGAAATAAGACAATCTCCACCCAAGGAAGGATGACAAAAATGATCACAGAGTTGGTAAACTATCATTCCTTAGCTTTAAGGGGAAGGAGGCTGACCAGTATTCTCAAGGTACACTAAAAAATGATAATCTTCAATAAAGGCAGAGAAGACTTTTGGATGGAAAGATGGAATAAATAGGGAAATAGGGAAGACACTCCTGATTCCTGGGCTGACAAATGAGCTTTCTAGGAAGACTGAGGAGTGGAGGAAATGAAAAAAAAAAAATGTATCAATCCTGAATAGTTTTCATTTTCATCTATCAATTAATGGTACGTGTTGAACACTTATTGTGCGTAGAGCATTGTACTAAATACATGGGGGAGTTCACTGGAAGCAATAAGACAGTCTTCTGTATAAACATATTCAGAAAGATCTGTTTACAATTCCAACAATTAGCTAAAACCACCTAGAGGAAGAGAAGGCTTATATTGTACACTGTTTGGCAAACAGATCCTTTTCACATTAAATTATGAGCTAAACAATTACAGTTTCAATCTAAGTCAATCTATTATAGGCTGAGACACTGTAAAACAAAAGAGGTACCTTAATACCTTAATGAAAATATTTTGATAACAAGATTTTATATCTTTATTCACCTCCTAAATGAAGCAAACATTTATTTTGAAAAACATTTGTTCAGCAGAGATACTCAAAGAACCATTTACCAGGTATCTTGTTGGCAACATTATTAACACAAATGCATTACTAATCAATCAAAACATCATAAATACCAACTTCAGGCTTTCAAATGGAATGAATACAATTAGGGATATGCAAATTGACTATTCAGAAATAATTTTCATAATTGACTGCTCATTTCTGGTATGGAGAATTCCTTAATTGGAAAATCCAGCAACCTTTTCTCCACAGGCAGGAAGTAAGACTTCCAAATTTTTTTTCTTTTAATTCTTGAGATAAATATGTGTTTTTCTCCTTTTTAGCTGGTGTTAAAGATAAAGCACTTCTGAGAAAAAACTAAGTGCTGGAGTACATTCAAGCTAGTCAGGCTGGACACAATCCACGTCCCACATGAGCTCACATTCTTAATCCCCATTTTCTAGATGAGGTAACTGAGGCATAGAGAAGTGACTTGCCCAATGTCACATGGCAGGGGTGAGAAGCAGTGTGGCTAGCTGGAGAGAGCCCGGGCTTGGGAGTCAGAGGTCATGGGTTCTAATTCCGACTCCACCACTTGTCAGCTGGGTGACTTTGGGCAAATCGTTTCACTTCTCTGGGCCTCAGTTACCTCATCTGTAAACGGGAATTGAGATTGTGAGTCCCATGTGGGACTGGGACAGTGTCCAACCCAATTTGCTTGTATCCACTCCAATGCTTAGTACAGTGCCTGGTACATAGTGAAGCGCTTAACAAATACCATAATAATTATTATTATTATTAGATCCTAGGTCCTTCTGACCCCCAGGCCTGTGTTCTATCCAGTAGGCCACACTGATTTTTACTATCTACTCCAACAGAGTTAATCTTCTTCCTGTACTTTACTTTCATCTTTCTCATTTCAGATCTCCTGCTCAGAACCTCCTTATTACAAGAAACTCCCACTCTTAAAAGTCCATCTTCCATAGCTTTCCCACCTTCAAGGCCTTCCTGAAAACCCATTTCCTCCAGGAGACATTCCCCAACAAATTTCCACTGCTTATGGTCAAATAATCAAACTGGCACCACTAGTTCCTAGGCATATATCAATTTACATGTTCCACCTGTTCACCGATTATTTTTTCCAGAGTTTTGTCACTACTAGGTGTATCTACTTTTCTTTATGCTCCCCGTGGACATTAAACATGTATAAACGGCCATTCTCAACTGATAGACTGCAAGCTCCCTGACAGCAGGATCTGTGTCTTTTACATTCACTGAACTCTCCAAAGCACTCAATACTGTGCATTGCTGACACTAAGCACTCAAATACTGTGAATGAATAATGACAATATTTCCCTCTAGAGAATAAGCTCACTGTGGGCAGGTAACATGCCTACCAACTCTGTTACACTGTACTCTCCCGAGCCCTCGGTACGGTGATCTGCATACAGTAAGCGCTCAATAAATACCAGTGACTGATCAATCAGTGTATTAAACATGTAATAGATTATTCAACTGCATTTAAACATTTATGATGTTGTGCTTGTGATAGGAGGGAAGTGTAATTTTCCCCTCCCTCTACATAAAGGTTTATAGGGAAGCTCCCAAATGTTTTTATAAGTCTGTACAATTATCTAATAAATTTACCTTCCAAGCACGCGACCGTTTACCATTCATTTGGGCAGGGCAACAGCCTGTGTTTCGGGAAGAGCACTCTCCAGTTCTTCAATAAGGTTCTACTCAAACGAGTAATGAAAACACATAGTTCGGAATAAATGATGGTAGGAAATAAAGATCCTTGTTAAAACTGAAGTTGAAAGCAAATATATTCGATTTCTTATGCTAATTAGTTTGATTGGCTCATAAAAAAAAGGCTGTGTAAATTCAACTTTACAGGCTTGCATTAGACAAATATTCAGTAAACGCATGCAAATCACCACTGCATTATTTTATTATTATTAAGTGCCGTCGAGTCATTTCCAATTAATAGCGACTCCATGGATATACTTTCTCCAGAACGTCCTGTCCTCTGCCATAATCCGCAACCTTTCTAATGGTTCTTCCGCTATCGTTGTTATGGTCTCTATCCATCTAGCTGCTGGTCTGTCTCTTTCACGTTTTCCCTGGACTTTTCCTAGCATTAGTGTCTTCTCCAGAGAATTAGTCCTCCTGATTATGTGTCCATAATATGCTAATCTAAGTCGAGTCATTTGGACTTTCAAAGACCACTTTGGTTTAATTTGCTCTAAAATCCATTTGTTTGTTTTTTGGTCAGTCCCTGGAATTAGCAAAAGCCTTCTCCAACACCACATATCAAAAGAATCGATGTTCTTTCTACCCTGTTTTTTCACTGTCCAGCTTTCTGATCCATACATTGTCACTGGAAACACCATAAAGTTGACAATTTGTAGTTTTGTGGCAATAGTTACATCAGCACGTTTCATTACTTTTTCCAGGCTCTTCATAGCAAGTCTTTCTAACATTAATCTTTGGTGTATTTCTTGGGTACTATTTCCTTTATTATTGACTATCGATCCTAGGAGAGAAAAATTGTCAACTGCACTCTAGCTGAACATTAACACCTAAAGTTACTTGACAGCTGAATAGCATTCCCTGTTTCCAGATGGAGCATGCTGGAGCCAACGTGTGCTGGTCAAGATAAATACAGGTACCATCCTTCCCTGCCCCTCCTCCAACCCCCACTTTTGACCCCTTCCCCTACCATTGCTGGTTCTTACAAGCTCAGTGGGGCTTTCCAGTCACAACCCACCACACCTCACGCATCCCCTCCTCCTTCAGTGACTCCCTTCCCCTCTATATATGCCAGACCACCAGTTTCCTCACCTTCAAAGACTTACTGAGGTCACATCTCCTCCAAGAGGCCTTCCCCGATTAAGCCCTCTTTTCCCCGGCTTGTTCTCCCTTCTGCATTGTCTATGCACCTGGTTCTGTGACCTGTAGATATTTGATATTCACCCCACCCTCAGCCCCACAGCACTCATTTACTTATCTATAAATTGTTTAAATTCTTTATTTATATAAGTATCTGTCCACACTTCTAAACTTTAGGCTCATTTATAGGCAGAGCACTGTACTAAGTGCTTGGGAGAGTACAGTGTAACAGGATAAAAGACACATTGCCTGCCCACAACAAGCTTAGACTTTAGAGGGGGAGTTCACTCTCAGTCTGCTTCATGGGCTCCTCCTCTGCCTCCTAACCCCTAATTGTGGGGGTCCCTCATGGTTCTGTTCTGGGTTCCCTTCTATTCTCCATTTACACCCACTCCCTTGGAGAACTCATTGGCTCCCACTGCTTCAACTACCATCTCTACGCGGATGATACCCAAATCTACATTTCATTCATTCATTCATTCATTCATTCAATAGTATTTATTGAGCGCTTACTATGTGCAGAGCACTGTACTAAGCGCTTGGGATGAACAAGTCAGCAACAGATAGAGACAGTCCCTGCCGTTTGACGGGCTTACAGTCTAATCGGGGGAGACGGACAGACAAGAACAATGGCACTAAACAGCGTCAAGGGGAAGAACATCTCGTAAAAACAATGGCAACTAAATAGAATCAAGGCGATGTACAATTCATCAGCCCTGATGTGTCTCCCTCTCTCCAGTCTCACAACTCCTTCTGCCTTCAAGACATCTCTACTGGATGTCCTCCTATCACCTCAAACTTAACATGTCCAAAACAGAATTTCTTATCTTTCCACCCAAACCCTTTCCTCCCCCTGACTTTCCCAACACTGAAGACGGCACCACCATCCTTCCTGTCTCGCGATCCTGCAACCTTGGTGTTATCCTTGACTCCTCTGTCATTCAACACATAAATTCAATTCATCACCAAATCTTTATGGTCCCATCTTCACAAAATCACTAAAATCGCCCTTTCCTCTCCATCCAAACTGCTACCATGTTAATACAACATTCATCCTATCCCACCTACATTACTGCATCAGCCTCCTTGTTGACCTCCAAGCCTCCTGTCATTCCCCACTCCACTCCATACTTCATTGTTCTGCCTGGATCATTTTTCTATGAAAACATTCAGGACAGGTCACCCCGCTCCTCAAAAAACTCCAGTGGTTGCCTAACCACCTCTGCATTAAACAAAAACTCCTCACCATTAGTGTTAGAACACTACCACCTTGTTCCTCCAACCTCACTTGCTTCTCTCCTTCTACAATCCAGCCCGCACACTCCGCTCCTCTAGTGCCGCTAACCTTCTCACTGGGACTCATCTGATTCCTAGCCCCACGTCCTGACTCTGGCCTGAAATGCCCTTCCTCCCCAAATCCAACAGACAATTACTCTCTCCACATTCAAAGCATTATTGAAGGCACATCTCCTCCAAGAGCGCTTCCCAGACTAAGCCCCACATTTCCTCACCTCCCACTCCCTTCTGCATCATCCTGACTTGCTCCCTTTCTCCTCCCTCCTCCCCACCCCACAGCACTTATGTACACATCTCATTCATTCAATCATATTTATTGTTTCCGGTGTGCAGAGCACTGTCCTAAGTGCTTGGAAAGTATAATTCAACAATAGAGAAAGACAATCCCAGCCCACAGTGGGCTTACATCTGTAATTTTTATTTATTTGTATTGACAACCTTCTCCCCTGTTCTAAACTGTAAGAACATTCTGGGCAGTGAATGTGACTGCTTACTGTTGTATTATCCTCTCCCAAGTGCTTAGTACAGTGCTCTGCACTCAGTAAGTGCTCAATAAATATGACAGTGAATGAAAGTGATTCCAGAATTTTCTTTCCTAGAGCTCTTTTCACAACAGGAAGGACTGAACTGACCTGGTTAATGATGATCCATCTGTGTATTAATTAGTAGCATATCAACAGAACATCAAACCCATTCAAAAAAAGACTTTAATCATCTTAAAAATATGATTAGGGAGGCTCTTTCCCTTGCGTAATAAACTTATTTCACCAATCTTTTGGCCTCAGCTGTGCAGCTGGAACATCCTGTTAATGGGGTAAGGAGGTGAGAGAACTAAATAGACCAGAAGGTGAGGCAAGAGGGGCTTGTTTCTTGAGCCACTGATTTCTGCAATCTGTGTAATAATAATAATAATAATAATAATGGTATTTGTTAAGAGCTTACTATGTGCCAAGCACTGCTCCAAGCACTGGGTTAGATACAAGGTAATTAGGTTGTCCCACGTGGGGCTTACTGTCTTATTCCCCATTTTACAGATGAGGTAACTGAGGCCCAGAGCAGTTAAGTGACTTGTCCAAAGTCAGACAGCTGACAAGTAGAGCTGGGATTCGAACCCATGATCTTTGACTCCCAGCCCGGGGTCTTTCCACTAATCCACGCTACTTCTCTGTAGCCTCACTTAAGCAGTCTGGTCTCACATATTGAGTCCAGGTGTCCCTGTGTATCAACTGAAGGTGGCTGGAATCCCAAGTCTCAGCCTCTGGAATGTCAATAATAATAATACTAATAATCGTGGTAATATTGAAATTTCTTTACGGCAGAACTCTGGGGTAGAAACAAGATCATCAAATCAACCACAGTCCCTGTCTCACATGGGGCTCACAGTACAAAAATGGCAGGAAGAACAGTATACTCGTCACAAATACTCGTGACTGCCCTGTTTTCTTGTAACACCACTTGACTCCCTTTTAATACACTGAAAACTAATAGAAAGAACGAGGGCCTGAGAGTCAGAGGACCTGGGTTCTAATCCTGCCTCCACCACTTGCTGGCTTTATGATAGTGGGCAAGTCACTTAACTTCTCTGTACCTCAGACCCTTCATCTGTAAAATGGAGATTCAATAACTGTTCATTCATTCAATAGTATTTATTGAGCGCTTACTATGTGCAGAGCACTGTACTAAGCGCTTGGGATGAACAAGTCGGCAACAGATAGAGACAGTCCCTGCCGTTTGATGGGCTTACAGTCTAATCGGGGGAGATGGACAGACAAGAACGATGGCAATAAATAGAGTCGAGGGGAAGAACATCTCGTAAAAACAATGGCAACTAAATAGAATCGAGGCGATGTACAATTCATTAACAAAATAAATAGGGTAATGGAAATATATACAGTTGAGCGGACGAGTACAGTGCTGTGGGGATGGGAAGGGAGAGGTGGAGGAGCAGAGGGAAAAGGGGAAAAAGAGGGTTTAGCTGCGGAGAGGTAAAGGGGGGGTGGCAGAGGGAGTAGAGGGAGAAGAGGAGCTCAGTTTGGGAAGGCCTCTTGGAGGAGGTGAGTTTTAAGTAGGGTTTTGAAGAGGGGAAGAGAATCAGTTCGTTCTCCATCCCACTTAGACTGTGAGCCCCAAGCAGAACAGGGACTATGTCCAACCTGATTATCTTGTTTGATAATCTGATTATTTGATTATTACCCCAGTGCTGAGTAGTGTGCTTGACAAATACCAACGTTTTTTTTCCCCTCCAAACTGCTCCTCTACCATGGACTCATTCTGCTAATTTCTGAAAAGGTACAGTAGCAGCTTCTTTCTAATCTGTATGAACTGCAATAGAAATATTTCAAGGATGAACCCGAAATGAAGGGTGTATTTTGGATTTGCTGGGGAGACAAGAAGGGGAATATAAATACATACTTTCCATTCAATCCAGTTTAGAATCAAACACACACACACACACATACACACACACACAACCATAACAACAAAAAACCCCAAACAACCAGGTGGATCAGAACACTGAACAGAAATCTTCTTCTATAAAACTGGGATATGCTGTATTTGTCTAGACTTTTCTCACCACTAACAAGGCATTCTTTATAACGTTAGTACCTCCACAATCATAATTACAAATTCTGACATTTCAGTGCCAGCACATATATGCAGCGGGAGTGTCCATTCAGACAAAAGGTGATCACATCATTACAAGTTAAGGAGATATAAAGAAATAAGTAACTGAAAGAAAAGGTTAATCACAACTCACTTAAGGAGTTGAGCAGCCAGGTCCTACCTGAGATTGCGATGTTAATTTTTTAATCTACTGTTTGGAACAGTGTCATCCATGACAGGCAAGTCAGAATCCAAATGATGTACGCAAAGCAATACCTCCTCATCCATCAATTAGATTTGCACATTGACCTTTCGGGGGTATATCTGCCAATTGTTGAGCTGTCATGAAATGGTGGAGCTGGTAGGACATCATTTGATCTGTCATGTAGTCAATCAACTAGTGCTAAGGCCAATTTGCTAAATTTGCCAGTGCCAAGGAGCTTGTGATAGCCTGTTCTCTGACCAGTCGGATGAGATATAACACCAATTAATCACCAGTTAATTTTCAGGGAGTTGGAAGAGGGTGACCTTCTCCACAATTGAAGTTCAATCTGTCCTCTAACTCCACTCTGGCCTTAAGGACTCCGAGTCTAAAACTGCAAGGCCTCGTTAGGGACGCCGTAAGATGGCCAAGGTAAGGTCTTCCAGAGGGGTGTCAGAAATACCACTCGCAGATTGGCACAGACCATTTTTCAGTCGAAATATTCTGATTTATGTTTGGAAAAGAGACTTTACATTTCACCTTTAAAATGCTTAGATCTAAGAGTTCCATACAACACCCTCTTCTTTAGAAATCTAAATCAACCTCCGCTCCAAACAAAAACTCCTCACTCTAGGCTTCAAGGCTCTACATCACCTTGCCCGTTCCTACCTCTCCTCCCTTCTCTCTTTCTACCACCCGCCTCGCACGCTCCGCTCCTCCGCCGCCCACCTCCTCACCGTCCCTCGGTCTCGCCTATCCCGCCGTCGACCCCTGGGTCACGTCCTCCCGCGGTCCCGGAACGCCCTCCCTCCTCACCTCCGCCAAACTGATTCTCTTTCCCTCTTCAAAACTCTACTTAAAACTCACCTCCTCCAAGAGGCCTTCCCAGACTGAGCTCCTCTTCTCCCTCTACTCCTTCTGCCATCCCCCCTTCACCTCTCTGCAGCTTAACCCTCTTTTTCCCCTTTTCCCTCTGCTCCTCCACCTCTCCCTTCCCATCCCCACAGCACTGTACTCGTCCGCTCAACTGTATACATTTTCGTTACCCTATTTATTTTGTTAATGAATTGTACATCGCCTTGATTCTATTCAGTTGCCATTGTTTTTACGAGATGTTCTTCCCCTTGACTCTATCTATTGCCATTGTTCTCGTCTGTCCATCTCCCCCGATTAGACCGTAAGCCCATCAAACGGCAGGGACTGTCTCTATCTGTTGCCGACTTGTTCATCCCAAGCGCTTAGTACAGTGCTCTGCACATAGTAAGCGCTCAATAAATACTATTGAATGAATGAATGAATGAATAGTAAGCACTTAACAAATACCAAAATTATTATTAGTATTTGTCTTAGACCCATTTCTCCTACTACCATCAGGGAGGAGGGAAATACCAGTTCACGAATGGATGAATGCTTACACATGGTTTCTCCCACCCTGCCAGTTCTAAAGTTCTAAATAAGAGAAGCAGCGTGGCTCAGTGGGAAGAGCCTGGGCTTGGGAGTCAGAGTTCATGGGTTCGAATCCTGGCTCTGCCACTTGTCAGCTGTGTGACTGTGGGCAAGTCACTTAACTTCTCTGGGCCTCAGGTACCTCATCTGTACAATGGGGGTGAAGACTGTGAGCCTCACGTGGGACAACCTGATTCCCCTGTATCTACCCCAGCACTTAGAACAGTGCTCTGCACATAGTAAGCGCTTAACAAATACCAACAGCATTATTATTATTATTAAAGTTCTACTTTAACGAGTGATTTTGTGATCACAAATCTGGAGGAACATTGTCTGCTCTTCCAGGACAGAGACTGTGTCTTCTAGACTGTAAACTCATTGTGGGCAGGAAACAGGCCTACCAACTATGCTGTACTGTACTCTCCCAAGCACTAAATACAGTGCTCTGCACACAGTAAGTGCTCTCTAAATGCCATTGATTGATTTTATTTTTATGTGCTCCCAAGCATCTTGTACAGTGCTTTACACTCAATAGGTGTTCATTAAGTGTTGATGAAGATGAGGCAAAGGGATATTTAAGGACAGCAGTCAGGTCTTCAACAGTGTGTGTTATAATGAGGAGTTTGGGATAAAATGCTTTTCGAGAACTGGGTAAGTCTGTCCGACTACGTCTGTTTGCTTAGACAGAATGTGATGCGATGTCAGAAGAAACGGTTGTGCACACTTGTGTACCAGTCAAGAGGTAAATATTACATACAATGTGATTTCTTCTTAAAGACAGGTTCATCAAGAACACAATCACTATGTTATAAGGGAACTGATTTTAAGCCTACCTCAACTAGCCCCGACGACGACGGCCATATCTTGGATGAGGGTGGCAAGTATCTAGCTTTCATGATTGGCCAAATTATAGCTCTTGCTAGTGTGACTCGTTAGGATGGAAGTTCCATTCAGGGAGTGTGTATCAGAGTGGTAATGGACTGATTTGGAGACAAGATACAGGTATTTGAAATCTCTTATCTCCTTTCCTCCTTTGTTTGGTCTCAGGATATTTGACAGTCTGGCTACATTAGATAAAGGTGGCTGCTCTGATATCTAAATGCTATGCTCCGCAGCTATCTGAAAACCTAATTTGTTTCCCTTTCCAATGATGTCATTGATGTCGCCCTCCTCTTTTGCCCACGAGCAATTTGGAATTGGTAAGTAAAAGTGAATTAAAATGGTACCTGTTAAGCACTTACTATGTACTAGGCACTGTACTAAGCACTGGGTTAGATTCAAGCTAATCAGGTCGGACACTGCCCCTAACCTACATTGGGCTTGCAGTCTTAATCCCCATTTTACAGATGAGGGAACTGAGGAACAGAAAGTGAAGCGACTTGTCCAAGGTCACACAGCAGACAAGTGGCGGGGTGAGATTAGAACCCAGGTCCTTTTGACTCCCAGACCAGTGCTCTATCCATTAGGACACTACTTCTTATAGGGAGTGCGAGCTGGCTGTACACTTAACACACTTGAGCCACTGAGAGCAGTTGCTTTCAGAGAAGCAGTGTAGCCTAATAAAAAGAGTGTGAGCTGAGGGAGTCAGAGGACCTGGGTTCTAATCCTGATCTGCCACCTACCTGCTCTGTGACCTCTCTAGATTGTACCCTCTAGACTGTAAGGTCGTTGGGGCAGGGAATGTACCTGGTATATTGTTATAGTGTACTCTCCTAAGCACTTAGCACAGTGCTCTGCACACAGTAAGTGCTCAATAAATACTGACTGACTGGGACCTTGGGCAAGTCACTTAAGATCTCTGAGTCTCAGTTTCCTCATCTGTTCTCTTCCTCCTGCTTAGATTGGGAGGCCCTTGTGGAAGAAGAAGCAGCGTGGCTCAGTGGAAAGAGCACGGGCTTTGGAGTCAGAGGTCATGGGTTCGAATCCCAGCTCTGCCACTTGTCAGCTGTATGACTATGGGCAAATCACTTAACTTCTCTGTGCCTCAGTTACCTCATCTGTAATATGGGGATTAAGACTGTGAGCCCCATGTGGGACAACCTGATTCCCCTGTGTCTACCACAGCGCTTAGAACAGTGCTCTGCACATAGTAAGTGCTTAACAAATACCAACAAGAACTCTCTCTGACCTAATTATCTCCCCTCAGTGGCAAGAGCACAGGCTTGGGAGTCAGAGGTAGTGGGTTCTAATCCCGCCTCCACCACTTATCAGTTGTGTGACTTTGCGCAAGTCATTTCACTTCTCTGTGCCTCAGTTCTATCATCTGCAAAACGGGGATTAAGACTGTGAGCCCCCGTGGGACAACCTGATAACCTTGTATCTATCCAGCGCTTAGAACAGTGCTTGGCCCATAGTAAGCACTTAACAAATACCATCATTATTAAAACAGTTCTTGCCATATATTAAGTGTTTAACAAATACCACAATTATCACTTAATAATAATAATGTTGGTATTTGTTAAGCACTTACTATGTGCCGAGCACTGTTCTAAGCGCTGGGGTAGACATAGGGGAATCAGGTTGTCCCACGTGGGGCTCACAGTCTTAATCCCCATTTTACAGATGAGGGAACTGAGGCACAGAGAAGTGAAGTGACTTGCCCACAGTCACACAGCCAACAAGTGGCAGAGCTGGGATTCGAACTCATGAGCCCTGACTCCAAAGCCCATGCTCTTTCCACTGAGCCACGCTGCTTCTCCATAATATTGGTATTTGTAAAGCGCTTACTATGTGCCGAGCACTGTTCTAAGCGCTGGGGTAGACATAGGGGAATCAGGTTGTCCCACGTGGGGATCATTTAACAGACTGACTCTCCCCATTCTTCTTAGTTCTAGACCAAAGGGTATTTACACACACGCATTCAAACACAACCACCTCATGCATTCACAGACAGTGTGAAAGATACATTTATTCAAATGAGCAACCACTCAGGTGCAGTCTCAATAAATGCAAATGAATTTGCAAATCTTTTTTTTTTCCAATTTGATCATGTCCTTCCTTTTCCTTCTATTCTTTCTTCAGCTCAACTCCTTAGTGTACTCCCTTGTGAGGGAAATTTTAACTAGATGTTTTGTGGTAAGGTCCAACAGTGATTGGAATATCATCAGATGATCATATTCCACATATTTTCTTGTGATCAGAGGGATTATTTCAATATGGGACAAACTTCTGAAAATGAAAGACTCCCGAAAAACCTATGTTAAAAGCGCACAAGCTTACTCGTTCACCATAAAAATATGTGATTTATCTTTGAAAAATATTAGATATTGTAATTGTGCTCTTTTCATGAGCCTCTAGAAGTCCTGCATATTTATAAGACAATGATGAAAATTAAAGTTCTCAATGTTCACGAACATAATCCACAGTGTTTTCCTGAGAATGCAATTTATTGCTTTGAAGTATACACAGACATATGTTAGGGATTTGCAGATTGAGGAGGAAGCATGAGAATTGGTTTATCTCATTTGTGTATGATAGCTGAAATCTGTGAAAGTAATAGCTAACTTACGTGCCTGCTATTTTTTCAGTATGGAGGAAAATGTTCACATGATTCTATTTTTTTATGATCCTGATTAAAACCCTGAGATGGTGTCAGAAACTATTGAAGGAAAACCATTTTGAAAGTTTAGAGTGGCATAAAATTAACCCACAGAGCCAAGTGCTATTTAGTTATCAACAGATGATTATATTAAAATATAATTTTGAAGTGTTTCACTATGTTCCCAAGGTGATAATGTGTTTTTATCTACTTGTGAAATTGTTTAAACTTCACAGTTCTGTTTAGATGTATACCATGTTTATTAAGGCTTGGGACAACTCATTTGCTTTGACATCAGGATATTGTCCTTATTTGATCATTTAATTTTGTTTTCTGTTTTATTTTTCAAATTTCAAAATTGTCAATTTCCAGGTGTGAGACCAGCCATGAAACAAGGGTGGGTGAGGATAGGAAAGTAGGAATTCTCATCATCCTGAAGGTTGCCGTAAGGGAATTCTTATCTGAACTCAACTTGATTTTCCCATTTCTCCTCATGGCTGTGTAGTTAACTCTATTTCAGGAAAGAGGAGGTATAAGAAGATTGTAACATGCAGCAGGCAACCTTAAAAAAATCGCATTTTAAGGAAAACAAACATTATAATATGTGCACCCTGACTTCATGCATGTGTATTCCATTTCCATTTCTTTTGACATGACTTCCCAGTCTACTCTGATTGACAGGTCGGGAAAATGTTCCCTAATCCCAGAACAGCGTTGTATCCAAAACACACGATGAATACATGTTCTTATGGAAGAACTGAGTGTATATTTTTGGCAGGATGTTTTCTGGGGATGGAAGTTCAATTGCCAAAAACTGTCAGGATGTACATGATGGGAAGAAGATAGCGAAAAAGGTACGGCATGCTTTTATTCAACTAAAACGAACCCACCAAGTAGAAAATAGATGGTTTGTCAGATCTGATCTGATTAAAAGTTTGCCCTTAAACCGACTCATTATAAATTAAATGGAATGCACAGAGTTCTGAGTGTACATGACCTCATTTTACACATTAAAACCTAATCCATATAGGACTACGGGCATACCTTTCATGTGGATTTTTTATAAGCTCTAACTTAATTCTAAATGGAGTTTTTCTCTCGTTGAATTACTGAGGTTAGTGTGGTCCTCTGTCTGTACACAAATTAAAGCTGCCCTGCAAACAGCCACTTAAAAGGGGAGGGAGTAGGGGGGTTGGGGGATGGGGGAATTTATGCCAGATGAGTAGTAAACCAAGGTTCGGCAAATTTTGGCTTAGTTCACCAGTAAAGCAAAAATATCATTCATCAGGGGCTAGGCAGCTATAGTGACACATGCACGATATCTGCAAATGCTTAAAGACACACTTTATAGCAAGGGTAGCACTTCCCTGACATAACAAACACATTTTAGCAGAACCAAGTTACCACAACATTTGTTTGGACATCATCCTGGATATTACAATACGTGTGAATAAACACAGAGTCCTGTTCTTTTGGATTCTATATTACGGATAACGCATGTTCCCTTACATTCTTAGCAAATTTTGTCTTAGAGCGGCAATGTCTCCGAGGTGCTGTGTCCCAGTGGAGCCAGCTAACAAATTAACAGGCCGTTTTCTTCACTGTTCCTCAAGGTTAGATCAAAGGAGCGTGGTGAGAATGAAGGCAAGAGGAAATGAGTGTTGAAGCAGCAACAGAAAAAAGCTCAATAAGGTGGTAGCGGGACAGTTGCAATGCATTTTCCCTAACATCTCAATGTCAGATGAAAGCCAAAAGCTAATGAGAACCATCAGGACCTGAGCAGGAGAAGGAGGTGGCCTGCAGTCAAAAGGGAGAGGGGAGATGGGAGAGGTATGGGGAGAACATAGGATTGCAATATTTATTTATATGCTTACATGGTCCTCAGTGCTAGAGAAAACTAAAGGACAGTGTAGGTTTCGACTTTATTACACTTCTAGACTCTGGACTGTAAGTCTCTTTGGGGGCAGAAAATGTATCTACCAACTCTGTTGAAGTGTACTCTCAAGTGCTCAGTAGACTACTTGTTTTGTTTTGTTGCCTGTCTCCCCCGATTAGACTGTGATCCTGTTGTTGGGCAGCGACTGTCTCTAACTGCTGCCAAATTGTATATTCTAAGTGCTTAGTAAAGTGCTCTGCACATAGTAAGCGCTCAATAAATATGATTAAGTGAATGAATGAATGAACAGAATGCTAAGAATACCACTGACTGACTGAATCGGATCCGATCCTTGGACCACAAGGTGCCCCAAGTCTAAAAGGCACAGGGAGAAGAGACCGCCCGGACACGGCCAAGAAAGGTCGTCTTGGGCCTTCTCTCCCACCTGCCTTGCATCAATCAGTCAGTGGTATTTACTGAGCATCTACTTTTTGCAGAGCACTATAGTAAGTGCTCAGGAGAGCACAATGCAATAGAGATGGTAGACCACGATCCCGGCCCACAGGGAGTTTACAGTCTAGTAGTGCTGTGAAGGATTCAAGCCATAGTAGCACACGTGCTTGGTCTTCCAGCCCACTGGGTCGCTGAGTGAAGCCCACTGCTAGCCCCTTCTGCTCTCCCGTCGTGGTATCTTGGCCTTTGCTACTGTCCCACTGGCGGGTCTATGAATGGCTGAAGCAACCTGACTGTAGTCAACCTGGGAGACATCAGCTTGAGGCTTCTCCCTGATTCCTCTACCATCAGGCCACCAAGGTTCTTCACCTGGGAGAGAAGTTCACCTGTCCCCATGTGACACCAGACCAACTGGCTTTTTGTTCCAGGCTTCCTCTGAGGAAAATTCCATCTCACCCAAAGAGGATGGAGCTCTTCCACTATGGGCTGAGAGGGCAAACTCATCCCATACTGCCCCAAATAGCTCCTGGGACACTTAGACCAAACCAGTCCCCCTGAGCCAAGGACTTCCAAGTTGTTCTTATCCTTCCTTCCCTGTAGTTCTCCTGCTGGCCTTTTTAGACAGCCCAGTTTGAAAAGGTTTTAAAGCATACTGCTTTCAATCATTCATTCAATCATATTTATTGAGCACTTGCTATGTGAAGAACACTGTAGTAAGTGATCAGGAGAGTACAATATAACAATAAGCAGATACATTCCCTACTCACAATGAGATTACAGTTTAGTGGACTGCCTAGAGGACTGCTTTGTCTGTGATATCATCTAACAGCATGGGGAATGAAAGAATAGAATACATTCAGCAAAACCAATTTGACCATATCCAACAGAACTACTGGTGGAGGAGCAATTCTGTCCACCCTGTTTGAACAAGTACTGATGCCCTTCCCAACAGTCGCGAAAAGGAATGAGTTGTGGGGATAGCCCTCCTCAAATGCACCCTAGAGTCATCCCCTTTTCCTTCTGACTGATGTTGAACTCCACACTAAGCAATAATTTGTCCATTTCATACTGAAAGTAAGCAGGTTCTTGTTCAATGCTAAGAACCACCATTACCTAGTGGATAAAGCACAGGCCTGGGAGTCAGAAGGACCTGGGTTTTTATCCTCACCCCACCAGTTGTCTGCCATGTGACCTTGGGCAAGTCGCTTCACTTCTCTGTGCCTCATTTTCCTCATCTGTAAAATGGAGATTAAGACAGTGTCCTGCGGGACAGGGACTGTGTCCAATCTTACAACCTTGTATCTACTGCAGCACTTAGTATGGCAAGTACATAGTAAGCGCTTAATAAATACCATAAAAAGAAACTTACTTTTCTCACCCTGCTGCAGGTGAGGTGTAAGTAACAAGACAAACAATAAATGCATAAGTTTAAGAGGAGGCAGTTCAAAATGATAAAAATTCAAAGCAGCTTTTGAAAAACGGTAAAATGTTTTGTGTATAGCTATTCCTCTAACTTGATTTTTCTCTCTCATCCTGGATAAATCAACTAGTAAGTAGGTAGACGTGGGATAAAAAAGTTCTGGGGTCCAGGAGGGAACTTCAGGAAGCATGTGTTTTGTTTGGTTTTGTGGTATTTGCTTAGCACTTACTTTGTGCCAGGCATTGTACTAAGTACTGAGGTAGATACACACTGATCAGTTTGGACACGGTACCTGCCCCATGAAGGGCTCACAGTCTTAATTTCCACTTTTCAGATGAGGTACCTGAGGCCCAGAGAAGTTGTGACTTGCCTTAGGTCACACAGCAGACAAGTGGGGAAGCAGTGTGGCTTAGAGGAAAGAGCAGGGGCTTGGGAATCAGAGGACGTGGGTTCTAATCCCAGCTCCGCCACTTGTCTGCTGTATGACCTCGGGCAAACCACTTAACTCTTCGGTGTCTAAGTTACTTCATTTGTAAAATGGGGATTAAGACTGTGAGCCCATGTGGGACAACCTGATTACCTTTTATCTATCCCAGCGCTTAGAACAATGCTTGGCACATAGTAAGTGCTTAACAAATACCATCATTATTATTATTATGAAGTCCATCTGACTTGCAGGGCGGTGCTCTATCCACTAGGTAAAGTGGCTTCTCTGTCATCCATGCAAGAAGGAATAAATAATAAAAATAGGATCACCAGGCTCATGAAGAGTTAAAATGAGGCCAACACGAGCAGAAGGACAAAAGACACGATGAAGCATAGAAGCACAGAATCAAGCAATGCAGCATAGCACGGGAGTGTTGGGAGCCCAAGACAGCAGGCAGACCACTGAAAATTAGGGGAGAGGTGACTCCTCTTGGTCAGCAGAGAAAGGAATTACTTTTATGTATGAACAGTGTGAAAAAAAATTTTTGGTAACATATAAGTCTCTTCTGCCAAATCCACATTAATGGAAGGATCCCACTATGGGAATGAGCATCTTGGAAAATGATGAGTTTAGAGAAGCAGTGTGGCTTACTGGCAAGAGCACGGGCTTGGGAGTCAGAGGACATGGGTTCTCATCCCAGCTCTTCCATGTGGCTGCTGTATAACCTTGGGCAAGTCACTTCGTTTCTCTGTGCCTCATCTGTAAAACGGGGATTAAGACGGCCTGCCCTCTTCTTATTAAACCAGGAACTAACAAAGTTTAAAAGGATTTAAGGCAGCAAGTTGCTTCAGTGGTTTATTGGATTATCCTGGAGGACTCTGCCTAATATTAGGGTCATTGTTCCCAAAGACAGTAGTTATTCAAACAACTGCTCCTCCCACACTGTTTACATGTAAGGATATACTCTTGTTGTGTTCCTGTCGGGGCATAATTTTGGTCTTGGCTCTGCCTCTTGGAGTCCAGACCTTCATGATGATTTTTGCTCAAAGGAAGGAGGCCTTTACCAATAGCTACTAATCGGCAGACTATAGCAGCAGCCGGATGAGCCAAGCTGTCATTTAGTTTGAATGAGTGCTTCACTGTGTCTGTAGGTCATTTCTTCTGCCTTTCTTTATAAGCCAGGTGCAACCAAAAGCCAGCAGTTTGATGGCTGCTCTAAAAAAATAAAAACCTGGATCTTCACAAAAGCCTTCATATAAGTCCTTAGTATTCTTCTCCCCAGACAAAATAATCCAAATTATTTCATTCTTTCCATTACTTTTTATCTTGATAATTATTCTTGAGAATCTTCTCTGAGTTCATTGTCATTGAACGCCGTGGTAGGACTCATAACCTGTGAAGACTTAATATGTCTCAACAACTGATTCTATTTATTGCTATTGTTTTTGTCTGTCTGTCTCCCCCGATTAGACTGTAAACCTGTCAATGGGCAGGGATTGTCTCTATCTGTTGCCGATTTGTACATTCCAAGCACTTAGTACAGTGCTCTGCACATAGTAAGCGCTCAATAAATACTATTGAATGAATGAATGAATGAACTGTTCTAAAGAAATTATTCTGCTTTGCCTAGATCAAGAATTTAGTTCATCAAAACGAATTTTCTATTTTGACCTTTATTTGTTTTAACATAAAGGATTTGGAAAACCCCCAGCAAGACATGGAAAAACCCCACTTGCCTGAGAGAGGCACACGTCATTTATTCAATTAAGCATTTATTATTCACTATCTTATCCCCATTTTACAGATGAGAAAATGAGGCTTGGAGAGGTTGAGTGACTTTTCCAAAGTCACACAGCATTCCAGTGGCAAAGGTGGGACTGGAACCCGGGTCTCCTGATCCCCTGGCCCGGGCTCTTTTCACAGGCCACACTGACTCTAGATTGTAAGCTCGTTATGGGCAGGGAATATGTCTGTTATATTGGCATATTGTTCACTCCCAAGAGTTTAGCACAGTGCTCTGCACATAGAAAGTGCTCAATAAATATGACTGACTGGCTCCCGTATGTCTTCTGTATGCTCTAGTACATCCCAGTGTAAAAAAGATTTTTCCCGAACAAAAATCAACAAATGTCAACACATCATGGGGAAAAATGAGGAAAAAGAAAACAACTGGTGTGATGCATCAGATAGCTCTGAAAGAAAATTCTATTTTATAAGTGCCAGAGCATGGCTCAGTGAGGCAGCGGGCTCTATTTTTTTCAGATGTGCATGCTTTTTAAACTTGCCTGAAATTATTATTATTCTGCCCAGGGAAAGCAGAAGAGAAAGAACTATTTAACTTGTCCAAACGAGGCAGTACCTACTACAGCACTCTGTACCCTGTGGGCAACCAATAAATAATTGTTGACTGCCTGTCTTGCCAGAAGACTAAGGAAAACCATTTGCTGCCAGATGCAAAACATCCTTAACTAATGAACCCAAGCTTTCACGAAACGTTATTAAATATACAGTTCGAATGCAGTGTTCCTCTGAAAATTTAAAAAATATTTATAGCCAGCAAAAGATCTGTTCTAACTAATGGGCTGATTTTAAAATCATGCACCATTTGCCCTACCTCTCACAATTTATGTCAGGCTCTGGACAGGTACAGTCGCCTTTTAAAACCAGCAGCCTGTGACAGGAGAGAGCTTTAGCCAATGGTAAAATGATGCTATAAATCTTCAGAAGCTATCCTGCGCTAAGTGATATTCTGAGGACTCCAAAACTCCGGAAAAAAGAATCCCTTAGAACTAGAAGAATCAACACAACCTGACTTAAATGCACTGTGAGTGACCCTGTCTCACAGCAGGAGGAAAGTGTAGTTATAGGCAGGTTCATCACAGTGACCTGGTAACAGCTGCATGGACCTGTTGCTCACTTGGGACCACGTGGGGTTTTTTCCACATTAAAAGTTGGAGAAAGTCAGGGGTAAATTATTGTCATTTTCAACAATGTCATTGATGGTACCAGTGAATGCAAGCCAATGACATATCATTCCCAGCCACTCTTCAAGATGCCAAAATGATGAGCTATCTGATGACTTATTAAAAGGCCAAAGAGGCAAGCGTGTTTCTGGGATGCTTTTGACAATTCAACACAATGGCTGGGTCTACGTGGCCTTGGCCTTTGGTTGCTGGACTATCATTTATGAAAGAACTGGCTAACAAGAGCCATTTAATATACTTGCTCTAGTTGACTGAGAGTGAGCCGATCTAATCATAAATTACCGTATTGTCTTTCGTGGACGGAATTCACTATGTGATATGACTCATTCAACCGCCTTGCCTTGGTTTCAAAGAAGATTATCTTCTTTCGTTACACGGCAGATTATTGAAAGAATGACTCTGTTGGCTCTTTGAAATACAGTATAACCCTTTGATTTCAGGTGAGGTCAGGTTTTACCAAATATTTACAAGATTTACAAAGAGTATTGGGAATTTTCTGCCTGGCTTTCATCTGTATTTTATTTTAAAACTATTTTACTAATAAAATTACATAAGAAAGATGAGATATAATAATACATTCAAAAGTTTATCAATCAAGGTGTATGCCAAGGGAAGGTCGTAAGGAATCTAGAAAGACATAGACGTTAAACGGGAATGCAGAGCAGCTCCAAAGGACCTATGTATTTGAATTTACTATTGACTCTCATTCTTCCACTGTAGCATTTCAAGGGGTGATGTTGGTCACACACAACTTTGAAATTTGACTAACTGAAATAGGAAAATACTTTTAAGCCTTTCTGGATTGCTTTGAACCTATATTACAGGAGCAAGGAGGGGCATCCCCCAAAAACAATGAATGAAATATTTAATAGCTTGGCTATATATAAACATTTTATTCTGATCTCAAACAATAAATTTAATAGTTAAAAATATTTGGAATTGGGAGGTTTGCGCTTCAGCTTTATTGTGTAATATATCCATAATAGCATCACCATCTGTATTTAATGGGGACTCACTGAGCATAGGCATATGGGGAACAAATACTAGGCTAAATTGGGGCCCTGCTCTTAAGGAGCTTGCAATCTAGAAATAAATAAAAGAACCTATAAATTGATTAAAAAAAACAGGTGAAAAGAGAGTGGGACTAGAAAAATAGACTCAGCTAGATTAAAAAAAATATCATAAGTAACCAAAGTGTGCATTCCAAGAGCCGAGATGGGTAAATAGCAGGAGCAGGGAGGTGAAGTGTTGTCTCCTTATGGATGTGGTCTTTCAGAAGGACTTAGAAAGAGGGGGATACGGCTTGGTCTAGCGGGAAAAAGCACAAGCCTGGGAGTCGTAGAACCTGGGCTTTAAACCCAGTTCTGCCACTTGCCAGCTCACTTAGCTTCTCTGAGCCCCGGTTTCCTCATCTGTAAAATGTAGATTGAATATCTGTTCTCCCTCCTATTTAGACTGTGAATCCACTGGGGGACAGGGACTGTCTTTCACCTGATTGTCTTGTCCTACTTAACACAGAGTAAGTGCTGAACAAATACCATTATTATTATTAATAGTTTTATTATTATTCAGGGAAGATGCTCCAGGTGGGAGAAAGAGTTAATGAATGTAGTGGGACAAGAGCGCAGTTGGACAAAACAGATTCAGAGGCAACTTATGGCAGCCTTGAATCTGATGGTTGCGAGTTTCTGGTGTTGAACGAGAAGTTATGGGTTGTGACTGGAGACTTTTGAAGGCAGGAGTGGTATGCAGGACATTAACACAGCATAGGACAATCAGATATTTACTCTAACACAATTCTTTTTTTCTAGCACCCCCCCCCCCAATTTTTGTTGTCATAGTAACAAACCCTGGAAATACTCCCATTTGATTTTTTTTAACATAAAGAAGGGATATAAGGAACTATGTTCTTTGAATAAAAAGTGCAACTGAATGAAACACAGAAATATTATTTTTCTGATACAGACTAACATGAGAAATCCAATGAGCTATGACTAAAAAAAATTAGCAACTTAGAGGTCATAGCTGAAATAATAATAAATAATAATTATTATAGCATTTGTTAAGCACGTACTATGTGCCAAACACTGTTCTAAGCGCTGGGGTAGATACAGGTAATCAGGTTGTCCCACATGGGGCTCACACATTTAATCCCCATTTTACAGATGAGGTAACTGAGGAACAGAGAAGTTAAGTGACTTGTCCAAGGTCACACAGCAGGCAAGTGGCAGAGGCAGGATTAGAACCCATGTCTTCTGACTCCCAAGCTTTCCACTAAGCCATGCTGTCATTAATGGCTCTATTAATGGCATGTGAATAATTTGCAGAAATATAACTGTTCTGCTACAGTTTGCCAAAGTGATTTTTATTTGAATGTTGAACAGACCGATCTGTGGCCTAATGGATAGAACATGGGCCTGGGAGTCAGAAAGACCTGAGCTCTAATCCCGGATCTGCCACTTGTCTGCTCTGTGACCTGGGCAAGTCATTTAACTTCCCTGTGCCTCAGTCCCCTCATCTATAAAATGGGGAATAAAAATGTGAGCCCTATGGGGGTACAGTCCTTCTAGACTGTGAGCCCATTATTGGGTAGGGATTGTCTCTATTTGCTTCTGGATTGTACTTTCCAAGGGCTTAGTACAGTGCTACACACATTGTAAGCGCTCAATAAATACGACTGAATGAATGAATGGACTACGTCCAAGTGGTTATCTTGTATCTACACCAGCGCTTAGTACAGGGCCTGGCACATAGTAATTATTTAACAAACACCATTGGAAAAAAATTTTACTTGAGACAGAGAATTGTGGACAGGGAACATGCTTAAGAACTCTATTAAACCATGATCTCCCAAGTATTTAGTACAGTACTTTGCACTCAGTAGGCATTCAAAACGTACAATTATTGAATCATTCAGGCTCCTTGCTCTTCCTCTCCTTTAGGCCACTTAGTCATACCTCCACTAGAGGTGGGGTTGGGGAAGAAAAAGAGATGGCACTCAAACCAATATATTTTGCCACGCTGGGAAGCACTGACAAAAAGGTTAGGTGGAAGAAAAAATTGAAATTATTGGTTAAATTGTGGATCTGGGATGATTTTTTCATTTCAATAAGCCATCATCAACTTTGTCATCAACTTGGAAAAGGTTTGAAAGTTGGTACAGTTTGGTCATATTACCCATAACTCAGAATTAGCAATTGGGAAAATATTCAATTAAAGGAACATCAACATTTCCATTCTCCAAAATTGGTATATATTAAGAGCAAAGTTTTCCTGAGCTGCCAGCTTTTTTAAAGGAAATATTTTTTTTCCTCCTACTCTGTTTCCCTCTTGGGAAAACTTCAATAAAATGCAGAGTACTGAAACTCTTAAAGGTTTCTCAAAGGTCATGTGGTCTCTAAAAGCCCTATCAATAAATCTGCTCACAGAATTTGCTGAGACGTATTTATCCAACTGATTCTAAGGAATTTGGATAAATCACTACATTTTCTAAAAAATATTGGCTCTCAAATGAGATATCAAAACAGAGAGGTTTAGGAAAAATATTTTGACTTGACATCTTAATACAGCAGTACTGCAAAAACAATACAAGTAAAAGCAACATTTCCAGAGATAGTCACGACTTGAACAGAAACAACCAAAAATCCTGTCAAAGACAGTAACTCATTTCTGCAATCAGCCCAGAGCAGACATCCCATTACTGCTTTGCCCATTATGTCGTTTCAGAGAATTATTCACCGGCTAAAATAGCCAAGTCAGTTGATATTGTGAAGTAGAGATTGCTGCAGAACTGTTTCCGTAACTATTGACATGCAAGCTGAATGTCAATATAAGTATTCTGTCACCTCTGATAAGGCAAAAAAAATTCTAAAGCTCTATCGCATTTCACATACAATTAATGTGACATTAGCTTTTGTATGATATTAAACAAAGGATGCCCGGACTGAACAGCCTGTGGATCAATATTTGTGAATGACCAAATGTTCAAAGATTCTCTAGGCTCCTCTTTATGTCAAGCAGTCCAACAGTAGCATTACACATTCAGGATGTGTGCATGCCTTCGACTGAAACAGAATAAATTCTAAAAATGAACGTTCCAAATGTTACTGTAATGGGATTACTAGAAACCCAAATTAAAAGCAGGATTCAAATGTAACACTGAAAAATTCATTCCCAAGTCATTCTCTATCATCTCTTTTCTTTCTTCACTAAACCCAAGAGATGTCACTACAAGTTAGGGTAAATGTTTAAGCCTCATTTTGTTCCAAAATTGGATTGGGAATCAAGGCTGCCACGCAATGAATTCCATATGTGATCTTGAGCAAGTTTCCCTGGGTCTCAGTTTAGCCACTGGCAAAATATAACTTTCCACCTGATATTTGTAAGGAATATTGCAGAGATCGACGATATTGGTCCTACTATGGAGAAGGAAATTGGGATTATATGACTCATTCTTAAAGGTGAATGCATTCTTCTAAGCTACTAACTTAGTCAAATATCACTCCAGCAGTCAAATATCACTCCAGCAGCAACACAGAGCTGAATGCGGTCACCAAATCCTGCTACTTGAGCAATTCTCGGTCTACAATTCAAAGATAGAAAAAGAAGTATAAAAACTGCATCAAAGCAATCAGTTTGCCAATGGCAAGACTGGCAGAAGCTGGCAACAGCAGTTCAAACCGTCTTATTAAAAATCTCTAAATTTGAAGGAATGTGTCTGTTTATTGTCATATTGTACTCTCCCAAGTGCTTAGTACAGTGCTCTGCACGTATTAAAAGCTCAATAAATACAATTGCCTGAGTGACTGACAGTGGTGTGGCATAGTGGAAAGGCCACAGTTCTGGGAGTCAGAGACTTAGAAGCCCTGGGCCTTGATCCCGGCTCTGCCATGTGTCCGTTCTGTGACCTTAGGTAAGTCTCTTCATTTCTCTGTGTCTCAGTTTCCTAATCTGCAAAATGTTCCCTCTCCTACTTAGATTGTAAGCCCCACATTGGACAGGGACTGTATCTGATCTGATTACAATGTCTCTATCCCACAGCACAGAATAGTGCTTGGCACACTATTCTTATTGGTACTTACCGGTATTAAGCACTTAGTGGTATTTACTGAGCACGTACTGTGTGCACAGCACTGTACCAGGTATCTGGGATAGCTCAATATGATAGAGCTGGTAGACCCATTCCCTGCCACAAGGAGCTTACATTCTGGAGTAATAATAATAATAATGATGGCATTTTTTAAGCGGTTACTATGTGCAAAGCACTGTTCTAAGCCCTGGGGAGAATACAAGGTGATCAGGTTATCCCACGTGGGGCTCACAGTCTTAATCCTCATTTTACAGCTGGGGTAACTGAGGCACAGGGAACTAAGTGACTTGCCCAAAGTTACACAGCTGATAAGTGGCTGAGCCAGGATTTGAACCCATGACTTCTGACCCCCAAGCCTGTGGTCTTTCCTCTGAGCCACGCTGAGTAGGAGCTTACATACACCCTACTCGTTACTACTATTTCTAGGTAGACTCCAACTTTCTAAATGATTGGGATACCTGAACCTGCTACAGAAAACACATCAGCTTCCACCATCTATGTTACAATCTCAGCCCCAGATGATAAAAGAGAATGTAATCTCTAACAGCAAGGTCCTTTAATGCCGTCTGCCTACCAGCACTGACCAAGGCAAAGTTCATCAGAACACGCGCTCACTGGATAGGACATGTGAGGAGAATGCATGATACCAAGAGATTCAGGCAGCATACCTTTCTTCCTCTCTCTTGAATCCCAAGAATCCAACTTATGAATCTTACTCTCCCAAGCACTTGGTATAGTGCTTTGCGCCCAGTAGGTGACCAATAAATACAGCTGAATGACTGAATCTTCCCCCACAGCCAATCAGTAGCAGTGGGGGGAGAGATGAAGCTGAGGTTACCCCTTGTGTGACCCACTGCCAATTTGACCTCAGGGTTACATGGGCAACAGTTGCCAATGCTATTGGAGGTGGCTCCCCAGGGTTTACCAACTTCTGGGAAACCACACCCAGAGAGGAATCCTCCAACTGTCAAAATCTCCAGAGAGAAGGTTCTGACAGAGGCCGCAAGGGCAGGCCCAGAGTAGGGGCTGGGTTCATTTATTCAATAGTATTTATTGAGCGCTTACTATGTGCAAAGCACTATACTAAGCGCTTGGAATTTACAAATCGGTAACAGATAGAGACAGTCCCTGCCCTTTGACGGGCTTACAGTCTAATCGGGCGGGATGGACAGACAAGAACAATGGCAATAAATAGAATCAAGATAAATAGAATCAAGGTTGATTCTAGTATGGGTTGATATTAGTACAGACAAGAGAAGGCTAGACTGGGCCGCATCGCTCTCCTCTTGCCAGTTGGCCGTCCTTCATGAGCTACAGATCACCTTATCCAAGGCTTCCTGTAAAGGTCATTAGCCCAAGACACTCTGTTGAAGGTGAAACTGATAGCACAATTCCACTTCCTGCAACTGAAGTGCTGATTCGCCCCAGGAGGACATTTAACTTTGCTGATGAGCTGATTCTTTCTTTTGAATATAGGGATAGTTAACAATGTCTGCCATGCAGTAGGAGACTCTGAGGCTCCCTCTGGACTGGAAGTCAGTCAGTCACTAAATCAAATTTATTGAGCGCTTACTTTGGGCAGAGCATTGTACTAAGTGCTTGGGAGAGTACAGTATAACAGTGTAACAGACATATTCCCTGCCCCCAACAAGCTTACAGTCTAGAGGGGGAGACAGACATTCATATATATAAATTTCAAACATGTGCATAAGTTCTGCGGGCATATGAACGAAAATAAGTTCCTTGTAAGCATGGAATGGGTCTACCAAACTCGACCGTATTATCATCTCCCAAGAACCTGGTACAGTGCTCAGCACACAGTAATTACTCAACAAATGCCACTGATTTATTGATAACAAATGCTTCTACCTGTCTCCCAAAATTTCACAGAATGGCTAAAAGTGTAACTGATGGGGCCAATTGAGATCTTATTTGGTGTAGGGCAGCAAGTGCTTGGAAAAGCTCAATGGAGGTTGAGGTTGTATGGAATGTGACAAAGTAAGGCCTGTTTTTCTCTTCTTGAAAAATAAAAGTTGATCTCACGGTACACTGATCGCCAGGTACTGCACCATTTGCAGAGCCATCAACTGTCATGATAAAACTGTGGGCTTGAGGGGTCACTTTTGCAAAAGTACTATTTACTTTCCATTAAGTCGGTTCAAAGCTCAAATATTTTAACTACAACAATTGTGGAAAAATGGCAGATGAATAGCCAGCATACCTCTCACCAATTTATAATGAGATCCTGATTCCTGATGGAATTTCATGATGTACTGAGGTCCTATTCATAGAACATACATACATTTATATATGGTATACAGAACAGCTTTCTCGGTTTTTTTAAGACACCACACTTCATCTACATTGTTTAAAGCAACTGCAATGAGACTTTTCAAGGATAAGCAGTAAAAAAATTCTGTCAAAAAGAGGAATGCTTCTAGTCTATGAAATTATGCACACTTCATAAACCATTTTTTAAAAATATCAGTTCAGAACATATCCAGGTTACTGCTGCAGTATAGCCCCCTAATGACTGCATTGCTGCAATGGTTTACACAATGTCAATAGAACCTGTGAATATGCATACATTTTTCTTGAATTTCTTAATCAACTTCAAATTCTTTCATCATATGATATATTCTACACCTAAAAATTGACACTGTGCCTGTCCCACACGTGAAAACTTGACTTTAGGATTGGCTCAGTAGGGCCTTGGTCTATAGAACAAATATAAACAAGAAATAACCCTAACTGAATTAAGGAGGGAACCCTAGCCATAGAAGAATAAAGGGAAAACTTTATAGACGGTCAATTTCTGATTGTTAGGGGATAAGGGGACAATGTATCACATTTTTCTCTTTTTCACAGTTCTCCTAAGGTTGTGATTTTATGCAGGTGTGAACTCATCTTGATATGATGACTGGTAAATGTATAATTATTAGATCAATCAAAGTGCCCAGGCTCATCAAAGAAATATAATGCCGTAGGTGGAGAAAGGGAAAGTCTGTCTAGAAAGCAGGCAAGCAACATGATCTAATGGGAAGAGCAGAGGCCTGGTAGTTAGAAGACCTCCTGGCTCTGCCACTTTCTTGCTGTGTGACCTTGGGCAAGTCACTTAACTTTTCTGTGCCTCAGTTTCTTCATCGGTAAAATGGGTATTCAATACCTGTTTTCCTTCCTACTTATGGGCTGTGAGGTCCATGTGGGACAGGGACTGTGTCCAACCTGATCAAGGTGTATTACCCCAGAGCTTAGAACAGTGCTTGATGCATAGTAAGCACTTAACAAATACCACTTTAAAAAAAAAAATTCTTCACCACCATATATATAACATAAACTCTCTGTATCCTGCATCCCATCACCTCCCAATTGGGCAAACTCTGAGTGCAACTGCAGGTGCTTAGAATTTACGCTGCATTACACAAGGATTTGCACCCTTTATTCACCTCTCCCTCAGCCCCATAGCACTTCAGTATATATCCATAATTTATTTATTTATATTAATGTCTGTTCCCACCTCCAGACTGTAGGCTTTCTGTGGACTGGGAATAAGTGAATAGTAACTCTATTGAATTATGCTCTCCAGGTGCTTAGTAAGGGAAGCAGCATGATCTACTGGATATAGCCCAGGCCCGGGAGTCAGAAGGATCTGGGTTCTAATCCCAGTTCTACCATCTGTCTGCTATGTGACCTTGGGTAAGTCATTTCACTTTTCTGGGCCTCAGTTATCTCATCTGTAAAATGGAAATTAAGACTGTGAGCCCCATGTAGGACAGGGACTGTGTCTAACCTGATCAGCTTGTATCTAACCCAGTGCTTAGAACCGTGTTCAGCAAATAACAAGCATTTAACAAATACCATGATTATTGTTATTACAGTGTTCTGCACACAGTAAAAACCACTGATTGATAGATGTTGAGTGGGTGGGGTGCTGAGGTGGCAACTGAGAGATACGAACTGGGTAGATTGAAATGACTAAGGGAAGATCCTCTAGAGGAATTGTGATCTCAGAAGGATCACAAAGATGGAGAGAGTTGTGGTCAAGCAATGAAGTATATAATACAGCATAAAATAATAAACTATTGAGCTTCAAGAGCAGAATAATCATCACAACAATAAATGAATGAAAACACCCAAGAATAAAAACTACAATATAAAGTCGATGGAAGTTCACTGACCACCAGCCAGAAACACTACTGTCATGAGAGTTGGGGAAAATAATACTGAAAAGACCAAACCAAACCACAGAGTCAAAATAGTGAAGATGAGGCCCACAGAGGTAAGAAATATAAAGTTTAGAGACAAATACAAAGACCAATAATTACTGCTTTAAGCATGTAAATGCATTTTTCAGAGCTTTGTTTTGCCATTTTTATTGCTCACTAAAGCTCTGAGTAAGGTCAGTGTGTTAATGAATGAAAAGAACAGCTCTATTCTGTACTAAGCCAGTAAATTGGTATATCATAGATATTTGCATGCACATCGGTTTCCCTGTGCTTTGTGAGCACAGTTAATTTGCATCTGCAAGTCTGGCTCAAGGAGCTAAATGCATAAGCACATGAATTGCACCCACTTTAAAAAAAAAGCTTAAAATCACCCCAAGAAGTGATGGATTTTTTTAAAAAACTGCCATGTTGGCATTTGACCAGACATTATATAAGTAGAGATTTCTCAAACCAAGAATAATTATCTCTATTTTCCAATTCATTTTCTAAATCAGCCCAGATATTTCTACATTTAGAATCAACTACTAAGCCAAACCTGTTTGCATATACTTATTCATATTCCTATACCTGTTTCTGGAATTTGGTAATTATTAAGATCAAAAAAAAGGGTGCAGGGCACACATTGTTACTCCATGCCACTTCTTTACCTAAAACCTTATGTGTGTGTATACATGCACACACACAAAATAACAACAGTAATGGTGGCATTTGTTAAGCGCTTATTATTTTTAAAGCACTGTTCTAAGAGCTGGGGTAGACAGAGGGGAATCAGGTTGTTCCAAGTGGGGCTCACAGTCTTCATCCCCATTTTACAGATGAGGTAACTGAGGCACAGAGAAGTTAAGTGACTTGCCCACAGTCACACAGCTGACAAGTGGCAGAGCCGGGATTCGAAACCCATGACCTGTGACTCCAAAGCCCTTGCTCTTTCCACTGAGCCATGCTGCTTAACAAATACCATAATTACTAAGTGCTTAGTGCAGTGCTCTGATGAATGAATGGCAAGAAGAGTCCTTCAGGAGTTGATAATTAGGTGCTAAGGCCAGAAGCCATTATGCCCCTCTGGAAAAGGAACCCCTGAAACCATGAGTGGGAAGTTTCTAGGTGTAAATGTGAAGTATATATTCAATCAATCAATTGGTCACACAGCTACCATCTGGGCCAAAGTTACACAGCTGGCGAGCGGCGGAGCTGAGATTAGAACCCATGACTTCTGACTCCCAAGCCCGGGCTCCTTCCACTGAGCCATGCTGCTTCTTTATAATGTTGCTATTTATTAAGCGCTTACTATGTGCAGCGCACTGTTCTAAGTGCTGGGGTAGATACAGGGTAATCAGGTTGTCCCATGTGAGGCTCAAAGTCAATCCCCATTTTACAGAGGAGGTAACTGAAGCACAGAGAAGTGAAGAGACTTGCCCACAGTCACACAGCTGCCAAGTGGCAGAGCCGGAATTCGAACCCATGACCTCTGACTTCCAAGCCCGTACTCTTCTCACTGAGCTACGCTGCTTCTCTGCACATATATAGGCTTATACAAACCCATATATCTCTCTATCTAGATAGAGAGATATATAATCTATCTAGATAGATAGATATGTGGGTTTGTATATATATATATATATATATATATATATATATATATATATATGGGTTAGATATATATCTATATACATATAGATAGATATATTTATAGATATAGATATATGCTTATACAAACCCACATATATGTATCTATCTCTCTCTATATAGATAGATCGATAGATATAGCTATATATACACATATCTATTTGTGTACATGTACAGATGGCACAGATAGCTCCTTGTGGAGCCACCACCTTCTTGGGTCTATTTTAATACATCAAGCACAAGTGCTGAAAAGGAAATGCCTTGAAGGGAAGATGCTAGCCACATTCCACAGGGGGCTCTGATGGAGATACCCTGTTCTGCTGCTGCCCATGGGGGCACTGCCAAGGAGTAAAACTAAGGGTGGGAGAAGATCCCGATCCCATGCCCATCCAGCAAGCAGAGAGCAGCACTTCCACTATTCGTCCCCATCCCAGCCCCTTAGCACTTAGGTACATAACTGCAATTTCATTTCTTTTAATGTCTGTCACCCTCTTTAGACTGTAAGCTCATTGTGGGAAGGGAATGTGTCTGTTATATTGTACCCTCCCAAGCACTTAATACCATGGTCTGCACACAGTAAGTGCTCTATAAATACCAGCGTGGCTCAGTGGAAAAGAGCCTGGGCTTGGGAGTCAGGGGTCACGAGTTCGACTCCCGGCTCTGCCACTTGTCAGCTGTGTGACTGTGGGCAAGTCACTTAACTTATCTGTGCCTCAGTTACCTCATCTGGAAAATGGGGATTAACTGTGAGCCTCACTTGGGACAACCTGATTACCCTGTATCTACCCCAGCGCTTAGAACAGTGCTTTGCACATAGTAAGCGCTTAACAAATACCGACATTATTATACCTCTTCTTCCACTGCCATTATCCAGGCCCAGATTCCAAGGAAAATATTACCAGATATAGTTCTCTTAATAGAGTCTGCTAGAAAACATTAGAAAAAAATATTTAATGACATGGCAATGCTGGGAACATATGGCTCAGTGGAAAGAGCATGGGCTTTGGAATCAGAGGTCATGGGTTCGAATCCCGGCTCGGGCACTTGACAGCTGTGTGACTTTGGGCAAGTCACTTGACTTCTCGGTGCCTCAGTTACCTCGTCTGTAAAATGGGGATTAAGACTGTGAGCCCCACATGGGACAACCTGATTCCCCTGTGTCTACCCCAGCGCTTAGTACAGTGCTCGGCACATAGTAAGCGCTTAACAAATACCAACCTTATTATTATTATCTTTGAGACAATGTGTTAAAGGTGATAAGACACTAACATGAACATCAGAGACCTGCCTCTATTCTTCTTATTCATGTTACTTATTTTACTTGACTGAATCGTTTGAAACTGCATTTCATTCTTCCTATCCACATCCATCTCTTTTGCTCATAGAAATATCATGACATTCAACGAGGATGCTCTAAAACCTCACTGGAGAAAGACTTGTAAGTACAAGATACAGTTACTATGAATACAAGGAGGCATCAGGAAGATTCTCTACACAAATTAAAATTCTGAACAAGCGTGATCCGCAAGTGCAAAATATGGCAAGTTACTAGTATTTTTGAGACATTTTTCAATGTAATAGCTAATTTAGGGTCACAAAAGAAGCAAGTGAATATCAGCAAGTGGTATTAGTAGTGATCGGTAGTCCTGTACACATATACAATTTATAATTCCACTCTTCCATGACAAAGATAATTTTACTCCCAATATTTGTGTACGTGCACCAAGTTCTATTCATTTTATTAAATCTAATGATGGGAAATTATTGTTACTAGTACACAAAGTACTAATCCCATGTAGAAATTATGTTTTTATATCATAAATACTAGATGAGATTGGCTACCTAGAGCACTTGAAAGCTATTGCAGCTGGAGATAATTGACCTCAACCTTACAGAAACCAGGACTTTGGCTAATCTAATAATCCGTAACATTCTGCAAATAATTCTTCATGAGCACAATGGAACAAGTTGGACATTGATCCCTGCAAAACCACAATGCCAGGGACACTGATGCATATAAAATTGTATCTTCTGGATAAGAACCAAAATTCTGACACAAGGGAAGCAACCATTAAAGGTTCTAGCAACAGATCTTGCCACTGTTTAATAAGAATAATTTTACATCATTGTAATGATAATTTCAAATGTAAACATGTATTGGGGAAAAAAAAAGGTCCTTCTATTACTTAGCATAGGTTTATTTTCTTTACTATATACTGTACTGAACTAGATATTGTAGAACTACATACTGTAAAGTTGTGCTTGCTACTAAAATCCATGAGGACTTTGATGATTAGTTTTTAATTTCCCCACTTCATATACTCCCAATTGCAACTTCAGCACTTTAGCACCACCTAAGCATTTAAGGACTAACAAATCTATACTTGAACTTTAATTTATTTTAGTGTCCATCTCTCCCACTAGTTTGTAAATTCACTGGGGACAGAGATCACATCTAAGAATATTACTAATTTGGAAGAGCACAAAAGAAGTAAAAGACATATCTCTGTCCTCTGAAGCTTAACAATCTAAGGGGTGAGAATAACATAAAACTATTTACATTTTGTATTAAAAAGCAAATGAAAATGTGGATTTGTGAATAATTCACTGATAGACTATAAAAATCAACTTTTTAAAAAAAATACCTGTGTAGTCACTGGGAAGATATGATCTAGGATTGGGAGATTAGAATGTTTCCACCAATTCTGTTACAGTGTTACAGTGTACTCTACCAAGTGTCTACCTCAGTACTCTGCATACTAAGCACTCAATAAGTGCGATCGATTGATCAATGAATTGAGACTAGCCTCCTGAAAGCGATATTATCGTCTATTAAAATCCATGGTTTGATATCACTTATTTTGTGCCTCTATATTTTTATGTTTTCCATGAAAAACTTAATCTTTTCCAAATTTCTACTCATTAACAGAATTGGTGTTTTTTTTTCATTTATCTAGAAAATAACGTTCTTCCTCTAACTCATTTCCTCTTCCCCTCAATCTCAGAACTACTCTGACTTCAAGAATGAAAAACGGTTTTTCATCCCGGATATTTCCCCTAAATTTTTTGATTGGATATGATTGAATCAGTTACTTAACTTCAAAACATTTTACTTTTCTATTCTTTATTAGGTAGAACACTCTTTTCTTCAGTTAGAGTATTCCCTTCTTCTTCTTCATTGAATATCAGATTTAAGAGGAAAGAGATCTATTCCTCTATCTCAATAATACAGAGAAATTCCTAAATATATTTAACTAATAATATTCTCCATAGTTACGTTGTTGTAACCTATTTCTATTATTGAAACCTATTTCTATTGTGGTAACAATCTACTTCATTGTGCCCCTATGTTTACTCATTCTTCCCTATCCCACCCAATAATAATAATAATAATGTTGGTATTTGTTAAGCGCTTACTATGTGCTGAGCACTGTTCTAAGCGCTGGGGTAGACACAAAGGAATCAGGTTGTCCCACGTGGGGCTCACAGTCTTAATCCCCATTTTACAGATGAGGTAACTGAGGCACCGAGAAGTTAAGTGACTTGCCCAAAGTCACACAGCTGACAAGTGGCCGAGCTGGGATTCAAACCCATGACCTCTGACTCCAAAGCCCATGCTCCTTCCACTGAGCCACGCTGCTTCTCCTAATGTACAGGTCTGTCCTGATTGGGTGAAGGTTAGTTACTTATGATACTCCAATGCCATTGCTGTATACCCTCTCTCCTTAGCCCATAGAGTTCCAGGTAACATGAAATTGAATATTACCGAAGGTTGAGTTCTATCTACCCACATAATGGATTGTAAAGTCATCTGTGGTATTTTTTAAGTCACATTTTTAAATGAGGCTTATTAAACAATTCTGCTTCTGTCATTAGGCTTGCAGCTTCATTTTCTTTCTTCAATTAACCTTAGAGTAGCAACACAGTACTAAGAGATTGTCTCAGTGAAATAACCACAAGGGCTGTCTTGATACAGCCTTCAAATCATTAATACTGGCAAGTTTGAAATTTAGATTGCCGGAGATCGTAAGCATTTAATGTCGAGTAAACACAGTATCCATTACCCTGATTATCTGGCTAGTCTTATGAACTAAATTACTTTTACAGTATACAGCTTAGTTTCAACCTGCAAATGTACATCACAATATCCATCATCATATTATATGAACAGCGAGGTCTCTCCAGACAGGTTTACTTCAGAAGATCGACTCAAGACTTTCCTAATAAGCTATATGAATTCAAAAAGGAGATCCTTGGGAAAAGGAATTTAGTATGAAAGTGAAAAGGAATACCACTAACAATAAGGATTCACAGCTAATAATTAAGTGCTTTGTCTTTCAACTGAGCTGGTGTTTAAATTATGAATAATGTGGAAAAATACTGAATGTTCATCAAAATTCTAGACTTATTGAAAGAGCTTAATTTAAAACTTTTAGGAAATCTAAATCCTAAGTCACATTTGCATGGGCCAAGGGTACTTTTTGAAAGGAATGTTTTGGTAGACATAATCACTTGGGATCTCTCTGGGCAGAGGACAAACATAATTTTAACTACCAGCCTAACATTAGTGATGATTGGACTATGTAGACAAGACAAATGTTTTTGGAGTCCCAGGTGACTAGTAGTGCTTCTGAGCCCTCTCTGGGAACTCTGATGGCAGCATGTCTGCCTGACTGAAAGATGTTTTTTTCTGTCTTTTTCCCCCTATTACCAAGATCCACACAAAGGGAAATGAACCGAATAGAGGAGGTCATCTCCTTCAACAGGCTACACAAGCCCCAGGTCACTCAGATTCACCAACACCACAGTGGAGTCAGCTCAACTTGGTCTTAGAAGAAGAGAACATCTGCCTAACTCTCCTCCTTGCACGGACCTAACTACAAGTAGGTCAGAGCCTATGTATAGGTTGTCTATTCCACCCCATTAGCAATTTTTGGAGCTTCCCCTTGAATTCCAGTGGCAAGCTTTTGCATTCAAAGGGGAAAATGTCTGGAGTGGCAGATTGCTTTCATGCCTGTCTAAATAGATTGCTTTGAGAACCCGATTTCTTCAAGGGAAAGACCTCAGAATGCTTTCCAAACATAGTTCTCGTGCTGCCAGGTGATTTTTGAAGGGCTCTGCATGATCCTACACTACTTTGGGAATTCTAGCTATTCAGTCCCCTTGAAGCTTCCATAACATAATTAGAACTGGGGCTTAATTATCGCTATTCAAGGTCTATTCCGAGTGACTGATGCTATGCTCTTCCCCTCAGAGATCTGTTTCAGTGGGGAACGTCTTCAGGGTAACAGAAGAACTGAGATGGGAAATATAAATAGCAGTAATATTGTTTTGCTGAACCATTGCTTGGGGTGTTGGAAATCCAAAGAAGCCATTCCGTCCCTTCCTATCCCCACTCCCTAAAGTTACTAACACGAATGATTGACTGAATCCTAAATGAGTCCTCAACCTTCACTTTAAAGCAAAACAATGTCAAACAGTTTTCTCATTAACAAGAGAGAATGAAAAATTTCAAGAGCAACCTCATCTCTTCAATTTCTATTAGAAGGCAACTATTGAACTACAGCCATTTACTGATGTACGTTTCTTGAAGGCAGGGATTGTATTACCTATTTTTATTGTATTCTCCTAAGCAATTCATTCATTCAATCATATTTATTGAGCGCTTACTGTGTGCAGAGCACTGTACTAAGCACTTGGAATGTACAAATCGGCAACAGATAGAGACAATCCCTGCCCAACAAAGGACTCACAGCCTAAAAGGGGGAGACAGACAACAAAACAAAGCAAGTAGTCAGGCAGTCCAGCTCTGCACAAGGTAGGTACTCAATACATACAACCGAACGATTTATCACTGATTAATTAGTACACCATCTATCAGCATAACAGTGGAAGGGAGATCACCTTTTTCATGACTTTGGGTGCTCTCTGCAGCTTGCCCCGTTGCATGGGGAATTACTTCATTTCCCTGGGCCTCAGTTAACTCATCTGTAAAATGGGGATTGAGACCGTGAGCCCCATGTGGGGCAGGGACCTGCTTTGCCTGTATCCAACCCAGTGCTTAATACAGTGCCTGGCACATAGAAAGCACTTCACAAGTACCATTATTATTATCATTATTATAAAGTAGACATGTTCTCTGCCCTCAGAGGTCTTGCAATTTCTTCCTCAGCTTCTTGAGGAGATAGGAATTCTGGGAGAGTTTAAGGTGGTGGAAGGAGTAGAAGCACTGACTGCTTTTCACTGCTAACTGCTGCTGTTTTATTCCGCTGTGGATCCAACATTTCTGAGGTGTTTTGGCAAGGGTATCTAAAGTGGAGATGTCATTGGAAGAGAGGGGTGTGGGGTTTTTTGGTTTCTTTTTATGGTATTTGTTAAGTGCTTACTATGCTCAAGGCACTGTACTAAGCACTAGGGTAGATACAAGATAATCAGTTTAGACATAGTCCATATCCTACATGGGCCTCACAGTCTTAATTCCCCTTTTATAAATGAGGTAACGGAGGCTCAGAGAATTTAAGTGATTTGCCCTAGGTAACACAGCAGACAAGTGGTGGAGCCAGGATTAGAGCCCAGGTTATCTGACTCCCACAGCCCACATTCTTTCCACTAAGCCATGTTGCTCCTACACACTATGGTCAATATAGGTTGTGGATGTATGATAAGTATGGGTTTGAGTGTTTGTGTCTGTGTCTAAAAAGGCTAATGGGAATGGGTCTGTACTCCCCACTCCAACAAGCTGGGGGGGAAGTCAGACAATTTCATTCTTTCTCAATATGATATTCTTGAAAACATTTTAAGGATCAGAAGTCTTTTCAAATACTACTCAGGAGTTGGATTTTTTAAAAACAAATATAACGATGCCTATATTTTAACAAGTATCAAACTCAGGAGCATGTCTTTGCATTCCATAAGACTTTCAATTTGCTCTTCTGATGTTAGAGATCAAATAGCATTTTAGGTTAATATATGCCTAGCGCTCTGTGATCATATAAGTTTTAAAAGACACACCTCAAGTTACTGGCTGCTCTGACTTTATTCGTGACACTATTTCCTAAATGTCTACTAAGCCATTCATTTGCATCTAACAGTCTTTAACAGCTTAGACAAAAACAAATCAGCTTGTCACCTCCCGATACAGTTAGATATGTTTGCAATTGGGCTGGGCTTATGTGTGTCTTCATTCTTCCTTATACTGTTTATTCTAAAATACCATAATTATATAATGATGTCCAAAATATCTGTTTTTCATTCCCTTGGCTAAACCACTGTTTCCATCTTTTAACTGTTACAGTATGACACACAAGCATATTTCACTAGTCCATAAGATCCTTCTGAAATAGCTAAAAGACTCGCAATGTAGAATTTGGGTTTCTTTATTTTATTTATTTTTACGATGTGTCAAACACTGTGCTTGGTACATATTAAGTGCTTAACAAATACCGTTATTATTATTATTATTGTTGAACGTTAGGAGGGTGCCTACATCTTGCTCTGCACTATCAAAGACCTACTCTTCTTACATCTTACTTTTCTCTATCAGCCTCAGTGTATGTTATGGTCAATGGCAGCTTGTGAGTATGTCCCTGGTGTGATAGTTGTATAATGTTTCCAATACCAAAAAATGAAAAAAATAAAAATGAAAAAAAGTCACACGGCTGACAAGTGGGGGATCCGGGATTAGTACCCATGACCTCTGACTCCCAAGATCAGGCTCTTTCCACTGAGGCATGCTGCTTCTCAATCCAGACCATATACTTTGCTCTTCTAATACTAACCTACTCCCTGAACCATACGCTCATATGTGTCTCTGGATCACATCTACTTAATCCTGGCTTCGCCACTTGTCAGCTGTGTGACTTTGGGCAAGTCACTTCACTTCTCTGTGCCTCAGTTACCTCATCTGTAAAATAGGGATTAAGACTGTGGGCCCCACATGGGACAATCTGATTACCTTGTATCTACCCCAGTGCTTAGAACACTGCTTGGCACATAGTAAGTGTTTAACAAATACCATTATTATTACTATTACTCAACTGTATTTTCTGAAGTGCTTAGCACAGTGCTCTTCAGAGAGTATACACTCAGTAAATACCACTGATTGACTGGATACATTGGCACCATTAAAAAGAAAAAGGAGGTTGCTTGTTTGTTTTACCTGGAAATGAGTCTGAAGTTTCCCTCTTGCTAAATTTCCAATGTTAACTCAAAAACTAGGCTCTGAATCGTCAGACAGCTTAATTATTGGCAGTGTTCTTTTGTGCCATCTATTTCACTGCCCAAACACAATCAAATTCTATATTGATCATTTTGGAAAGAATAAAATCATTCTTTGCGTGATTTGACTTTTTCCCTCATAGCAGCGTTGGAGAAGGTGTTTTTTTTCTGTTGAATCTTTCCTGGTACTTGCACTATTTATTTATTTATTTATTTATTCATTCATTTATTTAGCAAATGATTGCTTCTTTAGGGGGTGTGATCGCTTCAGTATCACTGAAAACAGTTCTCTGTCTGATAAGACTGGAATCGGATAAAGATACAATGCTACTCAACATTTTAAAAACGCCATGCTCTCCCTTACAAATGGGTGAAAATGTAATTTCTTCACAGGTTGACTAAATTATTTTTTAAATCCCAAAGGACTAATGAACCAGCACTGATTGCATAGCTTCGTAGTGATATTCAAAATTGAAATAAAATTAATCAATGCTTAGTAAAGATCACTAGTTTAGCCTCACTTATCCATTACACATCTGCCTTTCCAAATGATCTTATTCCTCAAGTATAATTCCTGCATTTCAATATAGCACTTTTATCAGATTAATACCCAAGACATTTCAACTGCATAAGTGGACACACAGGGATATGACGCATGGTCTGTATCATTGACACTAAACAAAGAAAATGTGATTAGCACCAAATTGCATCTGACAGGGGAATCAAAAAACTGTCAAACACAATGTCATGGATTCAATGTTTAGAAGGTAAAAGGAGGAATAAAGGAGCTAGCCAATCTGGCATAGATATAGCAATAAAACACAACAGCAGTGATAAATTAATCCATTTACTTATGAAAAATTAGAGGCTTTCACACACACCCCTCATTTATAATCTTGTCAATCTGGTCGAGTAAATAAAGACTACACAATATTTGTTAAAATTGCAAGCAAAGGAGAGAAAAACAAGAAAATTGTTTTTTGGCATTCCTTTTAATCCAATACACTAAATCTTTAGTTTGAAACACAATATTCTGGTCTTTTGAAAGAAATCTCTTATACTGGACTAAGATATTCTACATTAAGATTAGCTTTATTGGGCTCAAATTTTCAACTGGAAACCCCCAATTAATCAATCAATGGTACTGATTAAGTACTTTCTCTGTGCAGAGCACTGTACTAAGTGCTTGGGAGAGGGCAATCCAACAGAGATGGTGGACATGCTCCTTGCCCGCAAGGAACTTCCATAAACAAAAGCATTGCTGGGTTCACTATAATCTATTAAAAGGCAGGGAAATGGATTCGTTTTTAACCTTCAGGCCAGGCAAGAGATGTACAAAATTCCAAATAATAATAATAATTGTGGTATTTGTTACATGCTATGTGATGCACTGTACTAAAAATGGGGTGAATACAAGCAAATAGAGTTGGACAAAGCCCTGTCCCATGTAGGACTCACAGTTTCGATACCCATTTTACACGAGTTAAGTGAGGCCCAGAGAAGTGAAGTGACTTGCCCAAGGTCACACAGCAGACAACTGGCAGAGCCAAGATTACAACCCATGACCTTCTGACTCCCTCAAGAACTCACTTTTCCTTCTTATGAGAAGGTTAAAAGTTGCATCCTGTTCACTCTCACAAATGCATGTCTCTCTTAGCTGGCCTAAAACGTTTCTTTCAGAGAGCCCTACCTTGAGACCTAGGTTGTCTGGGGGTATCTATTAGGCAAAGACAAAACTCTAATTTACAAGTGGGCTATGTGAGGGTGAGAATATTAAGCCCTCCAAGCATATTCCTGTTTAATAACTTTACCTCCCATAAACATTTTTTTAATCTTTTTAATTCTTCATGGTAATCCTTAAGTGCTTATTTTGTGTCAGGCACTGTACTAAACGCTGGAGTAGATCTACAAGCTAATCACTTTGGACACAGTCCATGTCCCATATGGAGCTGACAGGTTTAATCCCCATTTTATGGATGAGATTATCAAATGGCCACAATTATCTCTACATTAGGTGTGTGGTGCAGGAAGAGATAGAAAAGAAGCTCTTCCCTTGCTTAAGAACTCACATGACCACAGAGTGAACAACAGATCTTAACTGATTTAAATGCTCCCAGCAAAATTCTTTCGAGGATTAGAGTTTGCAGTAATCAGGCACAGAGAAGGTACCAAAAAGAAGAGGAGAGATGGTTTAGCTTCAGAAAAGCTCACTGCTTCCTGAGATGAAATTTCTATGGGCAACAGAGCCATTCAGCAGAGCCTACAGAGAGTACCTGTTTTCTTAGTTTTGCAAATCTAGCTTTAAGGGCTTTCAGACAAAAACACCATGTAATTGTTTAGGCTAAGAAAAATAAATTGGCCAAAACCCAAACTAGTACTTTCGAATCCCAGCTTTGCCACTTTTCTGCTGTGTGACCTCGGGTGTGTCACTTAACTTCCCTGTTGCCTCAGTTACCTCATCTGTAAAATGGGGACTAAGATCGCAAACCCCATGTGGGACAGGGACTTTGTCCAACCTGATTACCTGGACTCTACCCCAGGGCTTGGTACATAGTAAGCGCTAAACAAAGACCACTACTACTATTATTATTATTAATTTTCTGGGTTCCAGAGATTCAATGTTAGATGAAAAGATTACTTTTTCTAATCTTTTTATTACAGATGACAACTGCTAGTATGCATTACTGTTATTTCATTATTTACTTCTTTCAGATCCTAATTATACAATGGTTGCAATCATATTCAGTGGCAATTCTGCTTAGAATGGACTAGATAGAATAAATATATTGTACCGGTGCTAGTGTATAATTGGAGTAAAAAGAAACGGATTATACTTTCATTTAAAAGCTCCATAGACAAAGTCACTGCCCTCACACTGAACCAAATAAAACTGAACAAAAATTATAACGGAATTGTGAAAGCTGATCTTCAAGGTCTGGAGTGGTAAGTAAATGGAACCTTGAATTTGATTGAATTCATATGTAAAAAAAATTACAACTAAAATAGGAAACAGAGCAGCTACTGAGGAGCCTGTAATCCACAAATTGACTAGAATTAGCTAAATAAATGCTCAGGCTAACAACTAATTAGTAATATCCCCAGAACTGATGCAGAGCACTAGTATATGACAATAATTATGGCATTTATTAATCCCTTACTCTGGGCCAAATGCTGTGCTGAGCACTAGTGTAGGAATAGAAAAAACATACCAGATCCTATATATGCCCCACTAAGGGGTCTACGGCTCAACAAGTGAGGAGGCAGTGTGGCCTAGGGGAAAGAACAAGAGTCTGGGAGCCTCATGACCTTGATTCTAGCCCACCTCACCCATGGGCTTGCTGTGAAATCTTGAGGCTGTCACCACTGCTCCATTTTTCAGTTTATGTCCCTGCAAACTGCAGATGGGGAAACTGAGGTGCAGCAAAGTTAAGTGACTTGCCCAAGATCACACAGCAGGTAAGTCATTAGCTAGGATTAGACCCCAGGTCTTCCAACTCACAGGCCTGTGCTCTTTCCACTAGGCCATGCTGCTTCACTATCTTTGTCAAACAGAAACTCCTTACCATTGCTTTTAAAGCACTCAATCAGCTTGCCCCCTCTTACCTTACCTCACTGATCACCTAACACACTTGACTCCTCTAGTACCAGTTAGCTAACTGTGCCTCAAGCTTGAGTATCTGTTTCAATGAGTGAATCTAAAATTATTTTAGCATGTTTCTGGACTCACAAAAAAATGACACCCACGTACACCCACACCAGATAACCAAGTTTTACAGCTAGGTAGTATTAAGGCAAAGTGAAGCTTCCTCTAAAGTTTGATCTTTGATAGAAAGTAATTTCAGTAATTTTAATTTATTAAAATCACTTGACCGTTCCAAGACTATAAAATAACGATCAAAAAATAAGCAGAGTGAGTGCAACCATTCAAGCCAAACAAAAGCATTTATGGATCCACCCTCAACCTTTTATCAAACTCACGGCCATAAACCTCAAATGAATTTTTGATTGTTCCACACTTGACTTTTAAAATGCTTTGAGATAGACAATTACAAAGGGCACTTTATTTGTCTGATGCCATTAATGTGGACCATGGATTTTGAAGCCACAAAAAACCCACTCTAGAGGGGTGTTATGATGATTAATTAGTTAATGCTTGCAAGATCCTTTGAAGATAAAAGCTAGCCTTTGAAAGTGCTAAGTATTACGGCTACTATTTCAGAACATTTTGAAATGAAACACAGCTAAATCTCTAGCGACAAATTTTCAATATTTGTATAATTTTGCCTTGTGTGGAGAAAATTTGCATTATATTGCCCAATGAAAATATTGCTCGTATAAAAAATGAAATTTGTTTCTAGAGCTTCACAAAATTGGAAAATTAGGAAGCACCACCACTGTTTCGCTCTCTCTATTTCAGTTACAGAATGAAAGGAGATCACACAAAATCTCAATATATTTTGGGTTTGAGGAATAAAGTGAAATTGCCTATACTACATTAAAATATTTAACCAGGTTGTAATACATTGAAAGACTTGGAAATAGGTTCTAGGGGGAGTAGCTATATTAACCATGATTACTTTGGCCTGGAGAAGGAAAACTGCCAGGGGATTTAACAGTATTAGAGGATCTGAATAGAAATTGCATGGGTCATGGCATTCATATAATTCTCCATTTTCATCAAGGATCATACAAATGAGAATAACATAAACTGCACAGGGATAATTTAGTAGTCAAGGTATTTATTGCATGAAAAACACTGCACTAAGCATCTGAACACACACTTAAGAGATAAGGCGCTTGAACATGTTACCAAGAAAGGATATGAAATTTTCTTATCCAAAATTGTTTAAAGAAAACCTTGTCTGGATACTGTTGAGATTTCTCAGGTCCAGTCAATCAATCAATCAATGTTTTTCATTTCCCGTCCATACTGAAACTATTGAGAACTCAGAGTTCATACATTCATTCAATCGTATTTATTCAGATCTTACTGTATGCAGAGCACTGTACTGAGCGCTTGTGAGAGTTGTTGTTGTCTTATGCTGTCAAGTTACGCTGAGAAGCAGCCTGGCTTAGTGGAAAGAGCACGGGCTTGGGAGTCAGAGGTCATGGATTCTAATCCTGGCTTCACCACCTACCAGCTGTGTGACTTTGGGCAAAGTCACAACTTCTCTGTGCATCAGTTACCTCATCTGTAAAATCTGTGAGCCCTAAGTGGGACAACGTGATTACCTTGTATCTACCCCAGTGCTAAGAACAGTTCTTGGCACACAGTAAGCACTTAACAAATACCAACATTATTATTAGTAGTAGTAATAATAATACTAATAATAGTATAGTATAGTATAACAATAATAATAATGTCATGTCCAACCTATAGCGACGCCTCAGACACATCTCTCCCCGTACACCCCACCTCTATCTGCAGTCATTCTGGTAGTGTAGCCAGAGTCTTCTTATTAAAAATACGGAAGCGGTTCACCACTGCCTCCAGTAAACCTGAGTCTCCACCCTCGACTCTCTCCCATGCTGCTGCTGCCTAGCACAGGAGAGTTTTGACTTGTAGCCGGTTGCCTTCCACTCACTAGTCACTGGCCAGCTAGGAATGGAATGGCTATGCCTCTGCCTGACTCTCCCTCCCGTAGTCGAGACTGGTAAAGTAACAGAACCTCTTCAGGTTTGACCCTGAGAGGTCCTTGGGAGAGAACAATATAATAAGCAGACACATTCCCTGTCCTAAGTATCCAACCCAAAGAGGTGCTCCAAGAGATCCTTGTAGTTTCTCCAAGGATAGAGTATATACAAAATTGTCCTATTATTCATAGAAGATGGTACTGATGGTGAAACTCACCTAGGGGCACTGATGAAGTTAAATCGGTCACTGCGGAGTCCTGACGTAAGCACAAAACAACTGCTCTTTATCGTGCTGTTTTGCGGGTAGTTCGCTGTGGATTTTTTTATCATTGACTCCTTGCTTTATACTGCCTTCAAAACCTCTGCTTGAAGAGAGCCACTCCTTTTTGAGTTCCAGGCCACCATGGTGGGTGATCTAGGGTAACTGTCTCTCAGCTTACAGCTAGGAAGGAAGTACTTCCTGAGGCTTTAATTTGCTGCATCCCTAAAAACAGTTTCCCTGTCCTTGATTTCAGTTTGCTAATTTCCGCTCACCTTATGGTGACTGCTTGGATATCTTAGGCTCATCCATTCTCCTCACATATCCCACCCAATGAAGTTATACTTGTTCAGAAGCAGTGTGGCTTAGTGGAAAGAGCACGGGCTTGGAAGTCAGAGGTCACGGGTTCTAATCCTGGCTCCACCACTTATCAGCTGTATGACTTTGGGCAAGTCACTTAACTTCTCTGTGCCTCAGTTACCTCATCTGTAAAATGGGAATTAAGACTGTGAGCCCCACTTGGGACAACCTGATAACCTTGTATCTCGCCCAGTGCTTAGAACAGAGCTTGACACATAGTAAGCGCTTAACAAATATCACTATTATTATTATTGTGGTGAACAGCTTTTTTTAAAAATATGGTATTTGTTAAGTGCTTACTATATGTCAAGCACTGCTCTAAGCACTGGGGTAGACAAGTGGTAATCGGGCCAGACACAGTTCCTGCCACATGGCACTCACAGTCCAAGTAGGAGGAAGAACAGGCATTGAATCACCCTTTTGGGGTTAGGGAAACTGAGGCACAGATAAATTAAATGACTTGCTTTAGAGTGTGAGCTCATTGTGGGGAGGGAATGTTTTGGTTTACTGCTATACTGTACTCTCCCAAGCACTTAGTACAGTCCTCTGCACATAGTAGGGTCTCAATAAATATGACTGAATGAATGAATTGAATGAATGAATGAATAAACCAACTTGCTCAAGCTCACACATCAGGCAAGTGACAGAGCCGGAATTCTGAACCCAGTTGCCCTGGCTCCCAAGCCTGTGTTCTTTCCACTAAGCCTTGCTGCTTCAATCCAAGAATGGGATATGAGTCATTGTTAACCTAGGTTTTGGGTTTCATCCACATCAGAAGCCAACTAATAGTCAATTTTTTAATCGCTAGCAGAACAAAGATTAACAAGGCAGCCCATACATCTCAAGAATAGAAGTCTACAAAATTATGAAGGATATAGACAGGGCTAAAACAGAATTGTTGCTCACGACATCATGTGTTGCCACGGCAGCATGGCAACCACTGAAGTTTATAGGCAATAGTTTCATAATGAACAAAATATATTCTTTCCTGAACAGGTGGCCAGCATTTGCAAATCATTAATGCCCAGTTTTGGTCTGTTAAAAAAAATGAGCAGGATTCATGAAAATATCCAACATGGGCTATTAAAGCAAAGAGTCATAAGCCCACACAAAATTATTTGGATGGATGTCTAAGAGAGTAGTCATCACTTGGTGCCCCCAAGCATCCTATATTTTATTTGGGTTTTCAAAATTAGATTCATATTTTCCTTTTTAAAGTGAAACACAAATTGATTTCTTCTTCCTCACATTTTAAGTCTATGATATTCAATACTTCATGGAAAATTAATTTGGGGGCACACTGCCAGGTCAACTTTACTGATAATTGAACATATTTCTTTAAAACAAATGCTGTAACATTATCTGCATATACTACTCCATTAAGAATGTTCTTGAAATGTAAACATTTTACCTATGTTGAAGAGTAATTTGGAGCTTGAATGAAAAATCACTACAGCTTAAATATACAAATGTAATGTAATAAAAGTTTCCCATGTCTTAAAAAATCCTTTCCTTTTTTTTTAAAAAAAAGAAAAAAAAACACAGTATATATGCACCAGGGAAATCTAAGCACAAACAAAAATGCATTTAAAACAAAGGCCTGACTCCAGAAAGCAAATTCAAATGAAGACTCACCTTGGCTTTCATCCCAACACTACAAGAACAGAACTTGCTATTATAGTGAAATTTCTACAATAGGAATGCCAAGAAGGATGAGATATGAACTATATTATCACCTTAAACTTCAAATTCTTCTCTTTTTATCATTTTGTCAGATCCTAAATCTAGTTTAAACTTATATTTTCTGAGTTAATCATTAAATTATGCTTTCAAATCTAAATGAACCAAGGGAAAGCACCTTTATTTGCAGCATGAAACCTGTTCCTCGAAGAATCTAGAAGAGATTTCTGTCTCATGGGGAGCAATTAAGAGAAATGAAAACAATATTCTTCCACTAAGGGCAAAGAAAATTTTGGAAGTTAAAAATGGAAAGATCATCCACATTATTGAAGAGGCATCTGTAAGCACTGGAAAAACAAACTGATAGTGGAAGGGAAAGCAATAAAAGATAAGAACCATGGTTTTGCAACAGTAATATGCTATATGCCTTAATAATAATAACAATGATAATAGTTATAATAGTAATGATGGTACTTATTAAGTGCCTGCTATCTGTCAAGCATTGTGCTAAATGTTGGAGTAGATACAATACAATCGGATCAGATACCAGCCCCTGGTTCACATGGACCCACAGTCAAAGGAGTAGGGAGATGAAGTATTTAATTCCCATTTTAAAGATGAGACAGGCACAGAGAAATGAGGTAAATTGCCCAAGGTGATACAAAAGGCAAGTGGTGAAGCCAATATTGGGACTCCGATCCCCTGACTCCTAGGCCCGGGTTCTTTCCAGTAGGCCCCTCTGCTTCCAAATTCTACTCTCCTTATTTTTAGAATGGAGGGAAAGTACCTACTTCCCTAGCTACTGGCTGGACTGGTCCATGCTGAGCCTGAGAATAGGCTTGTTTGGCTGGGGTGGGTGTCAAGGATCATCATCACTTCCACTAAAGCGGCAGTGACAATGGAAGTGAGGATCACCTCTCCTTTTCCTTTTTTTCTTTTACTCTTCCTTCTGAGGATCGCCTCGCCTCTTCCTTTATTTCTTCTACTCTTCCTTCTCTGCTCCCTCTCTCCCCCGGTGACCTTAACTAATCTGCAAGAACCCCAGAAATTGTTCAATTCTGCTTCACTGCAGCATCACTCAAAGCATTTTAGAAAGCCAAATGACTGATAAGTTCTTAAAATAGTTCAAATAGTTAACCGAAAGTATTAAATCTCAATAATTAATCCCAAGAAAAAAATCAGAAAGGATGTGAAAATACATTCCATTAAGCACTGGAAAATATAGTTGCCAACACATAAATTTTAACAAACTGAACATAAATTAGAAAATAGTGAGGAGAGTTTTATAAACTCATTTGGAACAAGACCAGCTTTTAAATCAGTACACCATTATTCTACAACTAACTCTAGGAAAAAAATAAATAAGACAGTATTTTACTTTTGCTTTAGTAAATCAAGATGGTTTTTTTTTTAATTCAGTCAAGAGAATGGTTAAACTTAATTATGGATAATCTAAATGGTTTAAAGAAAGAATGATTATGTCTCGCTAGTGGCTGATACTTCATAATTGCTGAAATTAACAAACTGGAAAAACACACTCACATTTAGATTGTATATTTGACAAAATTCCACATGGAATAAATCTTGGAATAAGGGCATCTGGATCCATGAATCAAAATTACTACTCAAGGACCAGAAAGTGTGTTTGGAGCAGGGGGGAGGGGAGGGACGGAGAGAGAAGATCATATTTGTATTTCAAGGATTTGAACATATTTGTACAAATGGTGTATGTTGATTTTTTTCTAAAAACTGCTGGCATATAGTTCTTTTAATCACAGTATTGCCCTGATAGGTGGATGATTTTTGTCAAAATCTCCCCACGGCTACAATTCATGCTGATTTAAATAAAACACATGGGAGAGAGTGGAAAAATAAAGACGGGAGGGAGAAAGACAGAAAACATACACTCTCCCATTTTGAATGAGAACCAAGGGCAACCACTTTGCCATTCACCTCCCAAAACTTTAGCTCCAGAAACCCTTCTAGCTCCTACGAGGTGGACTCCTCCGGGTAGACAAATCTCTCAGAATGTATTTCTAGTGTGGGGCCTGGTTCTCTTTCTATTCTTTCCTTTTTTCTCAATTTCCTCAATCTACTCTCATTATCTCCCCCAAAACATCTATCCCTGAGCTGGTTCCCTCTTCTCATATTAGACAGCAAGGAGGAAAAAGCAACCTCTCTTCCCCATCTCCCCACATGAGATTTGTCATGGCTAGTCCAACAAGGCCACCCAGTGGAACTTCCTGTTGCGCTTTTCTTCACTGGATAACCTCCTGAGAATGTCCAAGACTGTGAGCCCATTGTTAGGTAGGGATTGTCTCTATTTGTTGTGGAATTGTACTTTCCAAGTGCTTAGTACAGTGCTCTGCACAAAGTAAACGCTCAATAAATATGTTTGAATGAATTTGATCATTACAGTAGTTCCAGCCAAATAGATATCAGGAAGAATATTTATAGATATATATCGAGTTCAAATTCAGATCAACCAATCAATGGAATCAGTGGTATTTGCTGAGAAGCAACGTGGTGTAGTGGACAGAGCACAGGCCTGGGAGTCTCCACCTGGATGTCTGCTCACCACCTAAAACTCAACATGTCCAAAACTGAGCTCCTTATCTTCCCTCCCAAGCCCTGTCCTCTTCCTGACTTCCCTGTCACTGGGGACGGTATGACCATGCTTCCCGTCTCTCAACCCCGTAACCTTGGTGTCATCCTTGACTCAGCTCTCTCATTCACCCCACACATCCAATCCGTCACCAACGCCTGCCGGTCTCACCTTTACAATATCGCCAAGATCCGCCCTTTCCTTTCCACCCAAATGGCTATCTTACTGGTACAAGCTCTCATAATATCCTGGCTGGATTACTGTGTCAGCCTTCTCTCTGATCTCCCTTCCTCCCGTCTCTCCCCGCTCCAGTCTATTCTTCATTCCGCCGCCCGGATCATCTTCCTGCAGAAACGCTCTGGGCATGTCACTCCCCTCTGAAAAACCTCCAGTGGCTGCCTATCAACCTCCGCACAAAACAAAAACCTCTCACTTTAGGCTTCAAGGCTCTCCATCACCTTGCCCCCTCCTACCTCTCCTCCCTCTCTCTTTCTACTGCCCACCCCGCACGCTCTGCTCCTATGCCGTTCACCTCCTCACCGTCCCCCGTTCACACCTATCCTGCCATCGACCCCTGGCCCACATCCTCCCGCTGTCCTGCAATGCCCTCCCTCCTCACCTCCGCCAAACTAACTCTCTTCCCCTCTTCAAAGTGTTACTGAGAGCTCACCTCCTCCAAGGGGCCTTCCCAGACTGAGCTTCCCCTTTTCTCTCTGCTCCCTCTGCTCCCTCTCTGGCCCCACTCACCTCCCCTCAGCTAAGTCCCCTTTCCCCCTTTCCCTCTGCTCCTACCCTCTCCCTTTCCCTCCCCTCAGCACTGTGCTCATTTGTATATATTTTTATTACCCTATTTATTTTGTTAATGAGGTGTACATCCCCTTGATTCTACTTATCGTGAATAAGTTGTCTTATTTTTGTCCGTCTGCCTCTCCCGATTAGGCTGTAAGCCCGTCAATGGGCAGGGATTGTCTCTATCTGTTTCCGAATTGTACGTTCCAAGTGCTTAGTACAGTGCTCTGCACATAGTAAGCGCTCAATACTATGAATGAATGAATGAGTCCGAATGTCATAGAATGTGACTATGTCTGCTTGTCTAAAGTCGCTTGTCTACTTGTGACTTTGGACTAATCACTTCACTTCTCTGGGCCTCAGTTACCTCATCTGTAAAATGGGATTGACTGTGAGCCCCACGTGGGAAAGGGACCTCGTCCAGTCCGATCTGCTTGTAACCGTCCCAATGCTGAGGATAGTGTCTGGCAATAGTAAGTGCTTAACAAACACCATAATTATTATTATTATTATTATTGGCTGGTTTACTGAGTGCAGAGCACCGTAGTAAGTGCTCGGGAAAGTACAATACAACAAGGTTGAAAGACATGTTCTTCTGTTAATGAGATGTACATCCCCTTGATTCTACTTATCACGATACTGTCTCGTTTTTGTTTTGTTCTGTTTTGCTTTGCTGTCTGTCTCCCCCGATTAGACTGTGAGCCCATCACTGGACAGGGATTGTCTCTATCTGTTGCCGAACTGTACATTCCAAGTGCTTAGTACATGCTCTGCACATAGTAAGCGCTCAAAAAATACTACTGAATGAATGTTCACTGACCACAAGGAGCTTATAGTCTAGAAGCTGCTACTTCATCCTCCTATGTGGGTTTAGCCCGAAACATAGGTTTCCACACTGGACACAGGTAAAGACAGCATGGCAGCTTTTCAAGTGGACTGAGGAGAGCATTCTACCTTTTGTGAAAAAGGATTTTTGGATTACAGAATGGTGGAAAGAAGGGATGTTCCACTGTCAGCAAGACGTGGTTTAGTCCATAGTCTCCCTGAGGGCAGGAGCTGTGTCTTCTACTTTTACCAAATGTCCCCCGAATACCCAAGGCAGAACCCTGGACATAGCAGGTGCCCAATAATAACTGTGGGATTTTTAAAGTGCTTATTATGTGACAGGAATTGTTCTAAGCATTGGAGTGGACAAATAAATCAGGTTGGACCTAATCCATGGCCCATTTGGGGCTCACAGTCTTAATCCCTATTTTAAAGATGAGGGAGCAGCGGCAAAGAGAAGTTAAGTGACTTGCCCATGGTCACACAGCAGACAAGAGGTGAAGCCGGAATTAGAACCCAGGTCCTTCTACCTCCCAGACCCATGCTCTATCCACTAGGCCAAGCTGCTCCTCGATAAATAATTGATGATGATGAGTTTTTCTAGAAATGGTGATGGGTTAAACCAGGCCATTTACACTACCTTGTCTGGTGCCCACGTGGGCAATAGCTCAATTTTTGAGGTAGCTGGGTACAATCTGCTGTCTCTGTGCAATAAAATCTCTGAGAGAGTGACTTCCTTAGAAATCCATCTGCAAGTATAGCTGCAACACTGATTATACAGAGAATGGATCAAAATATTCACTCTTTACTAGACCTGGAAAATTGGAGAGTTGAAACAAAGCAGGCAGAATTTTAAGACATGGAGGCTGAGATACACTTAAAAAACAAAGCTATAGAGAATAAAAAGGGAGAGAAGAAGTTTTTTAACAAAGGTATTGTGAAGGCAGGGGTGACTAGGCGGACAGTAGCATCTATTAGCAACCACAGAGGAAAATCTTAACCTAGAATAATGGTTCCAGGCAAATTAATGAATTTCAAGCAAGAAGTGGAGAAACACTGAGGGTGATGAGGCAACAGCCAATCAAATGAATCTCATTCTATGCAAGTCAAATATAAAACACCAAGGGCAACAACTTATATTGTAAACATACAGAAAAAGATTTGGAAGATTGAGTGATCGTGGTTTCGCTTGCTCTATTATTATTATTATTATTATTGTTATCAGTTAAGTGCTTACTATGTGCCAAGCACTGTCTTATACATTCTTCTTATTTTAGCCTACTAATGTGCAACTGGCTAAAACAAGAGTCATCCAAAGATTTTGAGAAGGAGCGTGGCTCAGTGGAAAGAGCCCAGGCTTGGGAGTCAGAGGCTGTGGGTTTTAATTCTGGCTCCACCACTTGTCAACTGTGTGACTTTGGGCAAGTCACTTCACTTCTCTGTGCCTCAGTTACCTCATCTGTAAAATGGGGATCAAGACTGTGAGCCCCAAGTGGGACATCCTGATAACCTTGTATCTATCCAGTGCTTAGAACAGTGCTTGGCACATAGTAAGTGCTTAACAAATACCATTATTATTATTATTATTTTTCAGGGATGACCTATGTGCAAGAAAGATGCCATCATTTCCTTACCACCAAACAACTTTCCTCATTTGTTCCAAGAATTATCTTGGAACTTCTAATTCCCGAGGGGCGTATTTTTGGTTTTTGAGTATAAAAATTCTAGATGGAGAATAGATTTCCATATTTTGAAGGAATGATAAATAATACCTAATGTCACCTCAGTTTTATAGTTAAAGGTACTTATCAAAGACATTTTTCTCAACTTGGAGAAGCAGCATAGCCTAATGGATAAAGCATGGGCCTGGGAGTCAAAAGAACCTGGGTTCTAATCCCAGCTCCACCACTTATCTGCTATGTGACCTTGGGCAAGCCACTTAACTTCTCTATGCTTCAGTTACCTCATCTGTAAAATGGATATTAAGATTCTGAGCCCCATATGGGAAATGGACTGTGTCTATCTACCGCAACACTTAGAACAGTGCCTGGCAATCAATCATTTGTATTTACTGAGCGCTTACTGGAGAAGCAGCATGGCTCAGTGGAAAGAGTACGGGCTTTGGAGTCAGAGGTCATGAGTTTGAATCCCAGCTCTGCCACTTGTCAGCTGTGTGACCATGGGCAAGTCACTTCACTTCTCTGTGCCTCAGTTCCCTCATCTGTAAAATGGGGATTAAGACTGTGAGCCCCACGTGGGACATCCTGATTCCCCTGTGTCTACCCCAGCGCTTAGAACAGTGCTCGGCACATAGTAAGCGCTTAACAAATACCAACATTATTATTATTATTATTAGCAGAGCACTGCACTGAGCACTTGGGAGAGTATAATTCAACAGTATAACGGACACAATTCCTGGCACCTACTATGCACTTAACAAATGCCATTAAAAATGCCTATTTTTCTGAAATAAGGATTTCCTTCAGATGAATCTAATTTTGAAAACTTTCAAAAGAATAAAAAAACCTTCTTTAATTTACTTTCTCCCTTACAAAAAGGATAAAGGAAGAAATAGTCAAATTTTCTACTCAAAGGATTAGACACCTCTTTGAGGCACTATATAAAGCCAATGTAAATGCACATACTAAACAGGTCCCATCAAGAATCCATTTCCTCTGGGTGCTGTTTTGAGCTAAGTTCTTCTGGGGATGCCAATGTAAACTCTCTAGGAATTAAAGCAAGGTAAGAACTTTGTAAGAGTACATTTTGAATTTTTTGTTATTGCAGTAAAAATTTCAGACTCTGATTATCAGGCAGAACTTAAATTGAATAAGATCTCAAAGTTCCCTCTCCCTGTCAACAGGGGCAAAGGAGCTGAATTTTAGAAATGAATTATATTCAAGATCATTTGAGATTTCATATAAAAATTCATTTCTAGAATTCAGTTCCTTTCACCATGCTTCCAGGGAGAAGAGAGTTGTAAAAGTGCTCTCCATTAAGGATGAGCACTAGTATCTTATTCATAAAAAACAATATCTTAACACCACTCCAGTCTCTTGGAAAAAAATCAAAACCAAAATCAGATCAATTCATGTTTACTACAAATGTATACATGTTTGAAATTTTCCTAGATTTATGCCTCTGAAAACCTTCACTTGGCAGCAGTGATGAAATGTTTTAGTAGTTCTGTTGCTTATAAATAGTACCAATAACAACTAGTTAACATCAGTTAATTTACAGTTTCTATAATTAAAGATTAAGACTTGGCCTAGAAGTTCCCCAGTCTAATCTACACTACTAAATGCAGCAATGAGAGCCAAGAGTGAAATTGGGCCCCACTTTATCCTTAAAATGCAAATAAGATGGTAGAAAAGAGGGGAAGGAAAGGAAAGAGAAACATTTTCAAGGATTTCTTAGCAGAAGGAAAAACTACCAAGAGGGATGTACCCTTGCAAATTCACATAATTTCACATTGGCCTCTTCATATTTACTTACAATTAGTGGCAGAAACTTCCTCTAAAGGCACGTACCTTAAAGAAATTAAAGAAGCATATTTTCTCCAAATCCTCCTGAAGCAAATTATTTTTCAGACTAGAGAATTATAAGACAGTCAAATGATCTGGAGCATGCTGAATTGCCCAGAGAATATTAGTTATACTGTCTTGGCACAGCTTAATAAAAGAAGATAAACCTTGTCTTTTCTATTCTCCCATTCATTTCACTCCTGCAAAATTTCGGAGGGCATGCAAGATGACTGGGTGAGAATTCATTCATTCATTCAATAGTATTTATTGAGCACTTACTATGTGCACAGCACTGTACTAAGGGGTTGGGAGAGTACGATATAACATGAGCTGATACACGCCCTACATAATTCATGGGGCAATGGAATGGCACACAAATATAAAGGTGCAAAGTGTAATTAATTCACCCATAGTGGGAATCAATGGATGGTATTTACTGTGTGCAGAGCCATTAATCTCTTGGGACAATACAGTACAACAAAACAGGTCAACATCATTCTTGCTCACAAGGAGTTTACAGACTAGATGGGGTGACAGACCTTTAAATCAATTAATGATGGACTGTATACTTAAGTGCTGTGGTACTGGAGAGGAGTGACTATCAAAGAGTTTAAGAGGTACAAACCCAAGTGCAAAGGCCATGTGGGAGGGGTGGGGGAAGGAGGAAAAGTCAGAGTTTAGTCAGGGAAGGCCACTTGGAGGAGATGGGAAAAAAAAAACCTTTCCAAATTGAAGAGCGGAATTAAGACAATAGAATGTAAACTCAATGTTTGAACAATGCTAGATAGCTATTAGGACTACCGAAATGAACAGAATAATTACAGTTGATAAATGGCTAAAGTTGTAGGGAAGGACGGAAATTATTGCCTGAGCAGAAACACAATGATTACCAATAAAAATTAATCAGAGGCTTCAATATTTAAACATGTGTTTTGTCCTTCCTAATCAGGTCACTTCAGGCAGACATAAGGGGACAATGCATTGTGTGTTTTCCTTTTTCAAGAAAACAGCAAAAAAGGATGAGGAAAGTCTTTTCAATTAGAAGATTTGTTTCTATGTGATGATCATGATGAGGGCTCCAGCGAACACATGACGAAATGAGGAGTCTTACAAAAGGCACTTCAAACATTCCTGCCTCCATTCAGATAAGCAGAGGAAGCTTTATTTTTCCTCAACGCAAAGGTTTCCCAGCCCTCTCAATTGATACATTTCTTCCCACCCGTCCCAGCCCCATAGCACACACACATATATATAATTTTATTTTCTTGATGTCTTTTTATTTATATCGATGTCTGTCTCCCCCTTTTTAGACTGTGAGCTTGTTGTGGGCAGGGACAGTCACTGTTTATTGAGAAGCAGCGTGGCTTAGTGGAAACAGCACAGGCTTGGGAGTCAGAGGTTGTGGGTTCTAATCCCGACTCCTCCACTTATCAGCTGTGTGACTTTGGGCTAGTCACTTAACTTCTCCATGCCTCACTTACCTCATCTGTAAAACGGGGATTAAGACTGTGAGCCCCACATGGGACAACCTGATTACCTTAAATCTACCCCAGCACTTAGAACAGTATACAGTAAGTGCTTACCAAATACCATCATTATTATTATTGCATTGTGCTTTCCCAAGTGCTTAGTACAGAGCTACACACACAGTAAGTACTTAATAAATATGATTGAATATATGAATGAATGACTGAATGCCAACAAGAATTTAGTAAATTATGGGAGAAAATGAGTTTTTGGTATGTCCCCAATACTAATTTGAAAACAGTCCCTGCATTCAGGAAAATAAAGGATTGAGTGTGAACGGAGGGCCGACCACGGAGGGCTGACCCCTATCAGACCACCTTTCGGTCTCTGTCTTCCCAAAAAGTCTGGTGTGACAATTCCACTTTTTCAAATTAACTCCTGGAATGATTGTGTCTCTTCCCTTTCTGTTTCGCTTCCTAATGATTTAAGTTGCTTTTCATTTCAAATATTGTTTTAAAGTGTTAAAAATTACTGGAAGGCTGCCACTTATCCTCAAGAGTTGTTTAACCCACTTAAATCGTGTGCCAGATTCATTCATCCTGAACATCCTAAGCAGGGGCGCAGCTGCCCACTAAATCCTAATTTTAACACACTTCTCTGCTGCTCATTAGAGCGGCTGCCATTTTTCTCCAATGAACCTATCACTATCTGACCTTCACTTATACACAGGCTTCAGAATATTACCGGCACGCATGCAAACAAACACACACACAGACTTTCACATGCAATCAGTTAACACAGGAAGCAGGGGAATAACTTCTCTAGATGGCCTCATAAGGGGAAAGTACAATTCGGTAACAGATAGAGAAAATCCCTACCCAACAAAAGACTCACAGTCTAGAAGGGAGAGACAGACAACAAAACAAAACAAGCAGACAGGCATCAATACCATCAAAATAAATAGAATTATAGATATATACACATCATTAATAAAATAAATGGAGTAATAAATATGTACAAATATACACAAGTGCTGTGGGGGAGTGGAAGGGGGTAGAGCAGAGGGAGGGAGTAGGGCGATGGGGCAGGGAGGAGGAGCAGAGGAAAGGGGGGGCTCAGTCTGGGAAGGCCTCCTGGAGGAGATGAGCTCTCAATAGGGCTGTGAAGAGGAGAAGAGAGCTAGTTTGGCGGATGTGAGGAGGGAGGGCAGTCCGGGCCAGAGGTAGGATGTGGGCCAGAGGTCGATGGGACAGAAGAGAAAGAGGCACTGTGAGGAGGTTAATGGGATGTGCGGGCTGGGCTGTAGAAGGAGAGAAGGGAGGTGAGGTAGGACGGGGTACGATGAGGAAGAGCTTTGAAGCCAGTAGTGAGGAGCTTTTGTTTCATGCGAAGGTTGATAGGCAACCACTGGAGATTTTTGAAGGGGTGACATGCCCAGAGTGTTTCTATAGAAAGATAATCCGGGCAGCAGAGTGAAGTATAGAATCTCCCTCTAGTCCATAAGCTCGTTGTGGGAAGGGATCAGGTCAACCAACTCTGTTATATTGTACTCTCTCAAGTTCTTAGTACAGTGCTTTGCACATTGTAAACGCTCAATAAATAACGATTGATTGGCTGCAATGGTCAGTCTTCATGAGGAATATCATCTGTGTGACTATGAGAATGACAGTATATAATAATAACTGTCATATTTGCTAGGTGCTTACTATGTGCCAGGAACTGTTCTAAGCACTGGGATATATACAAGATAATGAGAATGGATACTTGTAGAAGTGAGATAGAAAGAAAGCATGTGTGAGAGGTATATGAATGTGTGTGTCTCTTTTTTAATTTCTCTCTGTTCGTTCATTCAATAATATTTATTGAGCATTTACTGTGTACAGAGCACAGAACTAAACGCTTGGGAAAGTACCGCCCTATAATCAACAGACACATTCCCTGTCAACCACGAGCTTAGAGTCTCTGTTCATCTATCTCTCCCCGCCCCAACTGCTGTCTCTCTTATTTTCTGATTTTTTTCTCTCCCCTAATACTGAACCACTGTCGCTGTCCCTGTGGAAGCTTTACTCACTACTGCCATATCTGCTAGACAACAATAAAAACAATTCCCTACATCCATTCAATTTGTTGTATTTCATTTAGCAGTAATGAGAAGGTTGCTAGCAATTTTGAAAATAATTTATTAGTAATAACTAAACACACAAGCATGGCATACTAGACAGAGCACGGGCCTGGTAGTGAGAAGGTCATGGGGTCCCAGTGCTTAGAACAGTGCTTGGCACATAGTAAAAGCTTGTCTATTGTGTGACCTTGGGCAAGTCATTTTACTTGTCTGTGCATTTCCTCATCTGTAAAATGGGGATTGAGACTGTGAGCCCCATGTGGGACACAGACTGTGTCCAACCCAATTCGGTTGTATCTGCCCTAGTGCTTAGTACAGTGCCTGGCACATAGTAAGTGCTTAACAAATACCAAAGTTATTATTATTATTACTAATTCTGCCACTTGTCTGCTGTGTGACCTTGGTCAAATTGCTTAACCTCTCTGTGCCTGCTTCCTCATTGGTAAAATAAGGAAAAAAAAAAATCTGGCTCCCCCTCCCTCTTAGATTGAGAGGCCTGTTTTGGGTTTAGAACTGTGTTTATCTGATTATCTTGTGTCCATCCTAGTGCTTAGCACAATGTTTGGCCCTGACTAAGGGCTTAATAAACACCATCACTAATGACTAATTTCTTTTCCTATTCTAACTGTCCACTGCATGCACATTTGAGCACATCATAAAGCAGTTCCATTTTAATACGTTGTGGATTTAATCACATCAATGGTCCAATGCCACAAACAAAAACATGAATAATGCAACATGCCACACTATTTTTCAAAAATGATTTTATAAAGATAAAAACTGCTGCCACCGTAAATGTCACAAATGAAGAGATTCAAATGAAGAACTCACTAAAAGGAGGATGAATCTCAAGGAAATACTTTATTTGGAGAAGGCTGTGTACTCATTACTTTGGTAATGATTACTCAAGGATGCAAAGAAGATAGTATTCTTTCTAGCTTGAGCAAAGAGCCATGAAACTTAGAGGAAATTGCAGAACGGTTAGTTTTTGTTTCTGGGGGACACTGATTGAAAGTTGGGATAAAATGATTAAAGAGGCTACCCTATACCACAAGAATAATCTGATGGTGTCAAAGGAGCAAGATAACCTTGAATAAAAAATGGGCCTCTCAATTATTAGGGTATTTTTCAGGAAAGTTAATAAAATATTAGACGAATGTGACCCAGAAGCACAATTAGTATGGATTTTCAAAAGGGATTTGATGAGATTCCCTCAAAAGCGACTATTAATGAAAATAAATAACCTTAAGGTTAGGGACAGAGCCCCGGAATGTATTAACAATTGAATAAGTGATGGAAAACAAGAGTTATGGTGAAGGGCTACTCTTCAGCAAGGAGAGCAGTTATTAGTTGAGGGGAAAGGGGTCAGGAATGGAACCGCTGCAATTTAGGACTCTTGATAATGATACCACAATAAGTTGTTTGAGTAGGCTGGTAAAACTATATCATTTCAATTAATAGAAACTGTATCAGACGGAAAGACATTTCAAGATAGTTTAACAAATGGTGAGATTGTTCAGTTCGTGGCAACTCTGATTAAAGTAGAGCAGCGAGGCACGCATTAATCAGAGCCTCTAATAATCAACCTACTCACTGTGCCTTGTTCTCATGTCTCTCTCTCATTATTGACCTCGACAAGCTTGACCTCCTGGTGGCTTCCAAACTGCTCTCTGCCTACCGCCCCGCTCCCACAGTTTCTGTTTTTGCTCTGGAAAGGGACTGTCAGGAGGCTAGGAAATTGAGTGCTCGGTATCCCTTTTACCTGGAGTTTCTGCTTTGGTTATGGGAAGAAGTCCTCAAAAACTGTCACGTACAAACTGAAGCCACCTTCATATTGGTACTGAGGACTCAACAGGTAGATTCCTACCCCTCCCTCCCCCCAAATCCCCCACCATTAGACCATGGAGATAATGCAACAGCAAGGTTTCTCCCAAAATCAGATTCTGCCTTGGGAAGCCAATTAGAAGAGGCTAGCTCACAAAGCAATGTTTTAACTGGTGAAATGCAAAAAGCAAAGGTCATCCAGAAGCTGTTGCTTGTTGGTTAGTTCTTACATCAGCAAGTTGCCAACCTTTTAGCTCCTGTTTTTATGGTATTTCTTCAACTTTTACTATGCACTACAGGCACTGTAGTAGGGCTGGGGTAGATAGAAACTAATCAAGTTGGACAAAGTTCATGTCCCACATGCACTCACAGTCAATTCCCAGTTTATAAATGAAGTAACTGAGGCACAGAAAAGCTAAGTGACTTGTCCAAGTTCACACCATAGACAAGTGGTGGAGCTGGGATTAGAACCCAGGTCCTTCTGACTCCCAGGCCTGTGCTCTCTCCACTAGGCCACACTGCACCTCCTCAGTAATGGTTTCCTCAGCAATGGATACTGCTTGGATAATGGATAATGGAAAGGTCAGATACAAATCCACACCTTTCATTTTCAAAATATTCCTGAGAGGTAGAGAGGAGTTTACAATGTTTACCAGATGAGGAAACAAAAGCACCATGACAATGAGTGCTAACAACCAGGGTCACATAGTTTAGTGAGGATTCAGGTCTAGATCTGCAGTGCTTAGGAACAGTGCTTGGCACAAAGTAAGCGCTTAACAAATACTATCTTCATCAGGTCTCCTGATTCCCAATTCTGAGTTATTTTCACTAAATTCCTGATAGTTCTTCCTATTTCTTTTTCCATCTTTCTTCTTAGTCTCTTCCTGAACAGTCACCACCCTTTCTACTGAGTAATTCCTGTCCTAAACGCTTTGCATTATTTGAATCACTAAAATATGGGGGGTAGTGCCAGTTTAAGAGGAGCCTTTCAACGTCAAAGCAAAGAGTATATGGAAGTCATTTTCAGGCTCTTCTACACATTATTATCTGAGTCATGAAATTTTAAAAAGTTTTATTAGGTGTACAGTTTGGGTAATGATGGAATTACATTGCTAGAAGTAACATTAAAAAATCATTTAACTCAGGGTTCCTTCACATCTTACAGTCCACCACTCTGCCCACTTTCAAAACTCTGCTAAAACCAAATCTTCTCCAAGAGGCCTTACCAAACTAGGCTGGTGATTACCCCTATCTGCCCCTCCCTGTGCAGCAACTATGCACTTGGCTGTGTACCCCTTAATGATTTTGATTATTCATTGATCCAATCGTATTTATTGAGCATTTACTGTGTGCAGAGCACTGTACTAAGTCTTCAAAAGTACAATTCAGCAATAGAGAGTTCCTGCCCACAACGGGTTCATGATCTTGATACCTTAGCCCCACAGTTTTGTCTTTTCAATTGAGTCATTTCTGGTGTACATATTCTTATACTCTACTAGTTCCCTTATCCCTAGTCTACTTTAATATCTGTCTCTCCCTTTAAAATGTAAGCTCTTTGAGGGCAAGTATCATTCATGTCTATCAACTCTGTTGTATTGTATTTTTCCAAGTGCTCTGTACACAGTAAGTGCTCGATAGATAACACTGATTAATTGTTCATTCTCTTGAATCATTTATTCATTCAGTCGTATTTATTGAGTGCTTACTGTGTGCAGAGCACTGCACTATGCGCTTGGGATGTACAATTCAGCAACAGAGACAATCCCTGCCCACAAAGGTTCCTGTGCTCCCAGGCAGAAGAATGACTAAATTATTTAGGACAAATGGCTATCTACTCTTTATTTAGAGATCTTCTGGGATGGAGGCTCCTTAGCCTCCTTTTGTACTTGTTCAATCAATCATTATTTATTGAGCAACTGGGTGCAGAGCATCCTACTAAATACTTAGGAGAGTACAATAGAATTAGGAGACATGATCCCTGCTTCTAGGAATGTAAAATCCATCAGAGGAGACAGACACTAAAATAAATTACTGATAGGAGGGAAAAAAAGATGATATAGTCATGAGTGAGCACTCAAGCAATGGGGTGTGACATTACCAGGAGACTTCAGTCCTTAGGTTCATGGGTTCTAATCCCAGCTCCACCACTTGTCTGGGTGACCTTGGGCAAGTGACTTCACTTCTCTGGGCCTCAGTTACCTGATTTGGAAAATGGGGATCAGGACTGTGAGCCCCACGTGGGACAGGGACTGTGCCCAACCCGATTTGCTTGTATCCACCCCAGTACTTAGTACAGTGCTTGGCACAGAGTAAGTGCTAAATAAGTACCATAATAATTATTATTAATTATTATTATTCTCCACTGGATCCTAATGACCACCAAAGAGACCGGGCTTGGGAGTCAGAGGTCATGGGTTCTAATCCCGGCTCTGTCACTTGTCAGCTGTGAGACTGTGGGCAAGTCACTTAACTGCTCTATGCCTCAGTTACCTCATCTGTAAAATGGGAATTAACTGTGAGCCTCACATGCAACACACTGATTACCTTGTATCTACCCCAGCGTTTAGAACAGTGCTCTGCATATAGTAAGCGCTTAACAAATACCAACATTATTATTGAAAGTAGCATGGCTCAGTGGAAAGAGCCGAAAGAGCCCGGGCTTGGGAGTCAACGGTCATGGGTTCAAATCCTGGCTCGGCCACTTGTCAGCTGTGTGACTATGGGCAAGTCACTTAACCTCTCTGTGCCTCAGTTACCTCATCTGTAAAATGGGAATGAAGACTGTGAGCCTCACGTGGGACAACCTGATTACCCTGTAGCTACCCCAGTGCTTAGAACGGTGCTCTGCACATAGTAAGCACTTAACAAATACCAACATTATTATTATATTTTTCTTTCTTTTACCACAGATTTTGAAGCAACCTCCTCAATGCTTCCAAAGTCCCTGAATCCCTCTTGCTGCCACAACTCTTAAAGCCCTACTGAGAGCTCACCTCCTCCAAGAGGCCTTCCCAGACTGAGCTTCCCCTTTTCCCTCTGCTCCCTTGCTCCCTCCCTGCTCCCCCTTCACCTCCCCTCAGCTAAGTCTCCTTTCCCCCTTTCCCTCTGCTCCTCCTCCTCTCCCTTTCCCTCCCCTCAGCACTGTGCTCATCTGTATATATTTTATTATCCTATTTATTTTACTAATGAAGTGTACATCCCCTTGATTCTATTTATCGTGATTAAGTTGTCTTGTTTTTTGCCCATCTGTCTCCCCCGATTAGACTGTAAATCCGTCAATGGGCAGGGATTGTCTCTATCTGTTCCCGAATTGTACATTCCAAGCGCTTAGTACAGTGCTTTGCACATAGTAAGCGCTCAATAAATACTGTACTATTGAATGAATTGAATGAATGAATTCTAGAGCTGACCCAGACATCTCCCCGAAAGCATAGAGGTCATTGAGGACTAGCCTACAACCCCTTCTCTGGGCTGGCTGCGGGAAGCCCAACGACAAACAACTCCCAACCAGGACTCCCTGGGTCACATATCTTCCTGGTACCCAGAGATTTCCCCTTTCCTCCCTCCCTCCTCTGGCCCCTACAGCAGGCAGATATCAAGACCTGGGAACTCCATAATATTTCACATATTCTTAAGTAGATAACCCAAATAAATCCTGATTAAATAACTTTTCCCCTGGACCTAAGTGACATATCCTTGGTCACATAGCAGACAAATGATGAAGCCGCGATTAGAACCCAGGTCCTTCTGATTCCCAGGCCCTTCCTCTATCTACTAGGCCATGCTGCTTTGGTGAGGAGGCTGAAGCAGTAGTCAACCTAGGATATGACATATGCCTGGACCAGCATGGTGGTGGTTTGGATGGAGAGGAAGGGGAGGATTCTGCATATGCTGTGGATGAAAATCTGGCAGAATTTGACTATTCGCTAAAGAGGGGGTTGAAAGACAGGGAGGAGCCAAGGGTAATGTACAGGCCTCAGAAACGAGGAGGAAGTGATGGGAAAGTGCCAGTAGGCTAGCATTCTGATAGTCAAGGATTCTTATGCCTAATCAAACTGTCTCCTACTGCAATTTAAACCAATTCCTCTTGTTCAGGCCTCAGTAAACCTTGAGGAGAACTGGTTAATATCCCCTCTGTAGACTGAAGCTAATAGACAATGCAAATAATGGTAATTTAGATTTTAAAGTTCCATTCTTCAAAAAGCTGTAATTCTTAAGGAACCTTCCTTCGACAAGAGCAAAAACTCAAACTAAGAAAACCCATATGACATTTGTTGTTAAGGTCAAAAGACTTGTTTCAAATGTTGGCTTTAAATAATGGGTAACATTAATAGTGCTACACATTATCTGAATCGTTTTCTACGTTTTCAAGGGACACATTAGTCCAATGAGGCAAGTCCTCAGATTTGATTACTAAATTAGGCCACTGGATGCTTTAAAACATATACAAGGCTTAAAATTATGGATCTGGAAGGGATGTTCCCAGGTAGGCCTGCACATCTAGTCAGAGAGTCTTACAGTCTAGGATTTAAAATCCCCAGATCAGCCCTAGATGGTTTTAATACCATAATTGCACAATCCTTCCTCATCCTGTATCCATGGATTTGGTTTTCCTTCTTAAATGCACTGCTCTTCTGTAGAGCTTATTAAACTTTATCCTATTTATTTTTGCCCATTTTTCTAATTTGTTAAAATCACTTTGGGGTCTAATCCTCTTTGCTAAGGTGCTGATCACCCAATTAAACCTGATGCTAGTGGCAAACCTAATGAGCAAACACTTTAGTACCTTGCCCCAAGTACTGGCAAAAATATTAAATAAGATGGCAAATGACCAAAGCCTGGGATAAAATAATTTAACTCAGTACCCACTGATGGTGTGACTGGTAACTGCTTTGAGTACTGCCCTCTGATGAGTTGTGCAACACATTAACAGTAGCATAAATTAAAGATTTCCTCTTTATTTGCCCCAAATTACACTGCACTCCATAATTTGTGTTCCCATGAAATCTTTTGGTATATTTAACAATGTTCCAGGACGATTACCATTTTCTAGGAGTTTCTTCGAACATATTTCAATTTTACACCCGGTTTTGCCAGAAGGGGTGTTACCACTACATATTTGCATTAGAACACTTTTAGACAATTAGGGACCATTGATCTGATAATACATACTGGTTTGGATTTGGCATAACACAAAGGAACAGTTTGTATGCAAGGGAACACTGTCTGACACACTATGTTGTGACTTTTTCTTAGCACAGAGCTTTTGCAAGCAGGCTGCCCTCATGTTGGTGGGAAACTTGGTATACTATAACTACTTGCTGAATTATTTCCATTATGCATTTTTTATTTCAACTGCTCAAACTGTTTAACATAAATGGTTGCATAATGTGCAGGTCTGGAAAAATATAATTCTAGTGTTATAGCTTTCCCTAATTCATGTGAAGTACACAAATTCCTTGAAAATGATGCAATTAAGCTGAGTTCCAACATGCATAATTTATCAAAAAAACTCCAATCACCCCAAACCTGATAAATTATCATAAATAACATTAAACTGGTCTGAAGTTTTCCTGAAAAATCACACTGTAGTACAATACAGTTAGTTACCTGCAGTTTCAATATTCCCATTTTCATACAAAGTCTAAAGTACCTGAAAAGCATGCCCTGTTACACTAAAATTAGACATACATTTTTTCCTTTATTTCATCAGTATACGACAAAGCAACAGAATATTTACAATGTATTTGCTCTGAAATTTTTATATCTTCTTTCCACTCTATAAACTCATCTCTAGACTGAAAGCTTATTGTGGGAAGGGAACTTATCTACCAACTCTGTTGTACTGTACTCTATCAAGTGCTTAGTGAGGCCGTTGTTGGGCAGGGATTGTCTCTATCTGTTGCCCAATTGTACATTCCAAGTGCTTAGTACAGTGCTCTGCACAGAGTAAGCTCTCAATAAATACCATTCATTGATTGTATAATTAGTTATTTCATGCCATGCACCTTGAACTTCAAAAATGGACTAGCTAGATTTATTTCCAACCATGCTGCTTCAGTAGTAGAAGAACTGAGCTAAAAGAGCCAAAAACACCTGAATCTCCCTCATTTTTTAAATGATGTTCTATGTTTTCTTAAGAAATAAAACTTTTTGCTCATATGCCCTTTTATACAATTCATTTGACCAAACTATAGGTAGAAATGTGATCCTTATTAAAGAGTCTCTTTCACTGAAGTTTTCAATGTTAAAGGTAAAAACTTTCTCTAATTTTGTAACACTCTAAAGGCATATAAAAACATGATTCAGATCTGATCACATCTGAATCAGGTGACCCTACAACAAGATTCTTAATTAGAAGGTGACTGACTTGTAATGAGAGTAACAGTAACGTGTTTACTGCAATGTTGCAAATGGCCCTTCAAAGTAGAACATTAAAATCTACTCAGTGATTTTTTTTTTGAACACTGATTAAAACATTTTGTGCAAGGCAGTCAAGTTATTCAATGCAGGAATGCCATATACTATGCAAGACTTACTTTGGGACTTGGCAGAAAATAAATCATCTAGCTCTAAAATCTGCTGTGGTTGCTGTCTTCATTATAGAGACCTTGCAAGCAGCATACAAAAACATCTATAATGTTTACAACCCTTGGAAGCCTGCGCTATTAAACATCAATACAATCTGTGTTCATATCATCTCCATACTAATCAGATCGATTACTACTGATATAGTGTCTTGTCACACCACTGTAATGCTAATCCAACAAATGGAACTGCAGAGAGAAGAATCAGATATGTGGTTATTTAATAACACGCTGTGAAAAAGGCACTCTGCAGCTGGGTCAGAAGAATGTACTGAGCAAACAGCAAGTCCAGAGGTGCCTTAAATGGTGTTTTGGCAATTTTGTCAGCATGCATTAAAAAAAAATGAATATCATTCAGTTTGGTGTGAAAAGAGTAACTTTAAAGGAAAATGAGGCTTTTGCTATGGCTTCTTAACTTGGAAGAGGTAATTAATTATGCTACCCAGAATCCTAAGCTACTTTAGCTGTGACATAGAATTAGGGTAGTCTTAACTCTTTCTCTTTTTCTTACGCACAAAGTGTCAGTCAAATAAAAAACAACACCCACATCAAGACTTCCAATCCACAAAATAGCAAATGTATTGTTTCATCGGCAATAAAATATTCCACCTCATAGAACAGAATGGCAAAAGACTTCTACTTTTACTACAGTTTACAACCAATTAGGTAAAAGTCACTCAATCAATCGTATTTTTTGAGGACTTACTTGTGCAGAGCATAATACTAAGGCCTTGGGAGAGTACAGTATATCAATGTAACAGACACATTCCCTGCGTACAACGAGTTTACAATCCCAGCTAAACCTTTACATATCTCATCAATTAATCATTGTTATTTGTTGAGCAGTTCCTGTGCTCATAGCCAAGTACTACGCACCTGGGAGAGTCCAAGAGAGGTGGTAGACATGATCCCTGCCCACGAGGAGCTTACAATCTAGTGTAATCAATCAGTTTCTAAATGTTCCTTTATGACATCCAAGCAGCCACCTAGTTGGCCAATAAATGTTCTTGTTTCCAAAGTCTACAATTTGTTTTTAGGGTTTTGATCATTTCTTCAGAGGGGGCAGATACTATATTTAGAAAGCTAGATGAGCAACTGCTAAAGAAATCTTTAAAGCAAAGCCACAAGTGCTCGATCCACTAGAACAGAGAAGGCTAAACCACTTTGAATATAATTTTCCAGGAAACACTGAGATGGAGGTAATGAACTCATTAATTCTGTTATTTGCAAAATATAAGCAGTTTCATACAAAAAAAATCCACAAATTATATTTTGGAAAATGGCATGAAACATCATTTCAAATTTCCATGTAAATAACCAACATAAATAAGAACCTCAGTTTCAGCAGTATTCGGTTTAGAGTCTTCAAACAAATCCATACCCAGAAGGAATAGGACTCAAGAGCCAAAAGAGTTTTAAATTCAAATAAAAATACTACATTCCTTTAGACTAGAGAATTCTACTTAAGACGGAAAAACCCCACCGTGGATTCCAATGCTCTGTTAAAATAATTACTGTGATATAACCCAGATTCATGTCAACTGAACAGCAGAACTTACTCTAAAAGGAAAGAATAAGACCTATTCAGCCTCTTATGCATGGCTAGATGGGAATGAACAATTCCAATTACTATTTAGTTGGATTTTCAACTGAACCGGTAACAATAATAATAACTGTGGTATTTGTTAAGAACTTACTGTGTGCCAGGCACTGTACTAAGCGCTGGGGTGGATACAAGCAAATTTGGTTGGACACAATCCCTGTCCCATGTGGGGCTTACAGCCTCCATCCCCATTTTACAGATGAGGTAACTGAAGCACAAAGATGTGAAGTGATTTGCCCAAGGCCACACAGCAGTCAGGTGGCAGTGTCAAGATTAGAACCCATGACCTTCGACTCTCAGGCCCTCGCTCTATCCACTACGCTATGCTGCTTCTTCGTTACCACCAGGCTTCAGCAACCTCTAGGTAGAGGCATCTAGTCCATACAGTGCTCTGTACCCTGTGGCTGATGAATAATAGTCACCTGAAATTTAATATTAGAATGAGTCAGTCAAGTCCCAGCCTTCGGATTTCCCAGGAGGGCTGTTTTTGTCTTGTCTTGTCTTATGCTGTCAAGTGGTTTCCGACCCCTAGCGACACCATGGACACATCTCTCCCAGAATGCCACGTTCTCCATCTGCAATCATTCTAGTAGTGTATCCGTGGAGTTTTCTTGGTAAAAATATGGAAGTGGTTTACCATCACCTCCTTCCGTGCAGTAAACTTGAGTCTCCGCCCTTGACTCTCTCCCTTGCCCCTGCTGCCCAGCACAGGGGCGTTTTGACTTGTAGCAGATTGCCTTCCAGTACCTAGCCACTGGCCAAGCTAGTAATGGAATGCGTATGTCTCTGCTTGACTCTCCCTCCGGTAGCCAAGACAGGTAGGGCACTGGAAACTCCAGGTGCGACCCTGAGGGGGGGGCTGGTTATAGGAGTTAGCAAAGTAGAGAGTTGCCCAAGGTTGTCAACTGGTAGAAGCAACCTTTTCAGCAACTCCACACCTCAATCGATCAATCAACAGCATTTATTGACCACTCACTGTGTGGTAAGGCACTATACTAGGCACTTGCAATACATTGGAGTCGTTATACATGATCACTGCCCAAATGGAACTCATGCTTTCAAAGGGGAGACAGGCTAAAATCAATTACTGATGGGGGAATAGGAGAGCACAGAAATATGTACCCAAGGGCTGTGGGGCTGGGGGTGGGATCAACAAGCACCAGGGACTGCTGGTCCAGTGGACAACGCATGGGCCTGAAAGTCAGAAGGACCTGGGTTCTAATTCCACCTGTCTGCTGTGTGACGTGGGGGAAGTCACTTCACTGCTTCGTGCCTCAGTTACCTCATCTGTAAAATGGGGATGAAAGATTGTGAGCCGAATATGGGACATGGACTCTGTTCAACCTAATTATCTTGTACCTAGCCCAGCACTTAGAACAATGACTGACACATAGTATGTATTTAATAAATACCATAAAAATTTGAAAAAAGTCCTTGAGGACATAGAGCCGGAGGGGATCTTCCTGTCTTTTATCTCCATTCCAATTGCACTGAGTGCTTGTATCTACTCCAGTGCTTAGAACAGTGTTTGACACATAGTAAGACCTTTACACCCATCTCAGGGTTGCACCTGGAGAGTTTTGAGAACTCTACCAGTCTCAGCTATGGGAGGAAGAGTCAAGCAGAGGCCTACCCATGCCATTTCTAACTTGGACAGTGGCTAGAGAGTGGAAGGCAAACTGCTACATGTCAAAACTACCCTGTGCTGGACAGCAGGGGCATGGGAGAGAGTCAAGGGCAAAGACACAAATTTACTGAGTGGAAGGAGCGTGGCTCAGTGGAAAGAGCCCGGGCTTGGGAGTCAGAGGTCATGGGTTCAAATCCCGGCTCTGTCACTTGGCAGCTGTGTGACCTTGGGCAAGTCACTTTACTTCTCTGTGCCTCTGTTCCCTCATCTGTAAAATGGGGATTAAGACTGTGAGCCTCACGTGGAACAACCTGATTACCCTGTATCTACCCCACCGCTTAGAACAGTGCTCTGCACATAGGAAGCGCTTAATAAATACCAACATTAAAGGAGGCAGTGGTAACCACTTCCATATTTTTGGCAAGAAAATTCTGTGGATACACTAACAGAACAATTGCAGATGGAGGTGGGGCGTTCTGGGAGAGATGGTGTCGCTATGGGTCGGAGACGACTCAACAACATAAGACAAGACAAAGCCATTAGCAAATATATTAACAATAATAATACAAATGAGAAGTCTGGGTTAGTTATTTTAATTGCATTTACAGAAGATGACTAAGTGATTTGATTGCCCACTAAATTGTAAGATCTTTGCAGGCAGTGATTCTGTCTACTTAACTGTACTATACTCTTCCAAGCAGTAAGCATTTAGCTCTGCAAAGACTAAACCCTCAATAAATACTATTGATTGACTGAATTGCATTTTGAAAAGTATGTACTTTCAGGCAAAGACATTCATTCTTAGAATACAAAGCTATTCTTCCAATTTGATCTAAAGCATGTTACAGACCAGCTCAAAATAATATCTTAACCATACTTGAATATGAAGTGCAAGTCTATAGGAAAAAGAATTGAAAAGAAAATGGATTAGCCAAGATGCAGTTCACATACCAAATATTCTTTTTCTTGTAATTCTTAAGTACGAGTTTCCCTGTGCCTTGCAAATAAGAAGTGCAAAACTTGTTTTCAGTGGGGTATGCTCACTTCTGTCAAGATGTATGGAATTGGGTTCAAGTTAATATAAATATCCTAACCCTAAAACAATATGTGCTCTAATCGGTTCATTCTCAATTATCTGTGGCTTATTTTTGCTAACTAAATATAATAAAATATTAATTTAAGATGCCAACAGATGTTCTTTAATAAACACAAACTCTCCGGCACACTTCCACTAAAATAATTGCAGTACTCTGGCTCTACTCCTAGGTACTTATTGCATCAATTAGCCATGGTTTCTATAGGGTTATGCCTTTTTTTTTTTTTGAAGTTGTTGGACCAGATATCCTGCCCATGGGAAAGTCATTTATGCACTGCTTCCATATCCACTGTGTGTTTCAGGGTGCTAGGCAAGGTTTTTACAGTCTTCATTCTATTTCCAAACTTTGGGATGCAGTGTGCAGGGAACTAGCTAAAAGACAGGGTTGTAGAGTAGCTGGCAACAGTAATCTATAAAATAACACTAAGGGATGTAAAAATCTCTCAACTTTCTTTCTGAAGGATACCACCAACAATCTTCTATTTTCTCTCCTAGAACTCAAGCACATTTTAAACAGCAAGAAATAACACTCTGAGGGAAAATACACCTAGAAGGGGGTAATTTTATAAAGAAATCAGAACTTTAGAAGAAAATGACTTGGGAAAAATAAAGATCCATGTCCTTCCTTTAAGTAAGAACTACAAATCTAAATCTAGAAGAATATTTATGATGTACTTAAGAACAAAAAACGAGTATCACATCAGCCCCAGTATTTTCTTTTCTGAACAAGGAGGAGCTAAAATATCACACTTAAACCTATCGCTAAGGTATTTTCTCTATAATGTAAATGTAATAATGTTGGTATTTGTTAAGTGCTTACTATGTGCCGAGCACTGTTCTAAGTGCTGGGGTAGACACAGGGGAATCAGGTTGTCCCACGTGGGGCTCACAGTCTTAATCCCATTTTACAGATGAGGTAACTGAGGCACCGAGAAGTTAAGTGACTTGCCCACAGTCACACAGCTGACAAGTGGCAGAGCTGGGATTCGAACTCATGACCTCTGACTCCAAAGCCCATGCTCTTTCCACTGAGCCAAGCTGCTCCACAACATAATGTTGGTATTTGTTAAGCGCTTACTATGTGCAGAGCACTGTTCTAAGCGCTGGGGTAGACACAGGGGAATCAGGTTGTCCCACGTGGGGCTCACAGTCTTAATCCCATTTTACAGATGAGGTAACTGAGGCACCGAGAAGTTAAGTGACTTGCCCACAGTCACACAGCTGACAAGTGGCAGAGTTGGGATTCGAACCCATGACCTCTGACTCCAAAGCCCATGCTCTTTCCACTGAGCCAAGCTGCTCCACAACATAATGTTGGTATTTGTTAAGCGCTTACTATGTGCAGAGCACTGTTCTAAGCGCTGGGGTAGACACAAGGGAATCAGGTTGTCCCACGTGGGGCTCACAGTCTTAATCCCCATTTTACAGATGAGGGAACTGAGGCACAGAGAAGTTAAGTGACTTGCCCACAGTCACACAGCTGACAAGTGGCAGAGCTGGGATTTGAACTCATGAGCCCTGACTCCAAAGCCCGTGCTCTTTCCACTGCGCCACGCTGCCCACTTTAGAGTCTATAGACTCCCTGGCAGTGGGTTTTTGGTGGAAAACATAATTTAAATTTAATTTGGAAATGGCAAACTAGCATAATTGACTCTAACTCTATCCGAGCTCTGTAAACCAGGATAGGTGCCGTTCAGTAGCAGCTGTTGCAGTAATACTACGATGTGACTACAGAAGCAGGATGGCCTAGTGCAAAGAGCAGGGGCCTGGGAGTCAGAGCACCCGGGTTCTAATCCTGGCTCCACTATTTGTCTGCTGTGTCATCTTGGGTAAGTCACTTTACTTCTCCGAGCCTCAGTTTTCTCATCTGTAAAATGGAAATTAAGAGTCTGTGGGACAGGGGCTGTGCCAACCCCATTAGCTTTTCTATTCCAGTTCTTAATACAGTGGCCGGTACATAGTAAGGGCTTAACAAATACCACAATTAGTAGTAGTCATTCATTCATTAGTATTTACTGAGCGCTTACTATGTGCAGAGCACTGTACTAAGCGCTTGGAACGTACAATTCGGCAACAGATAGAGACAATCCCTGTCCACAGCAGTAGCAGTACTGACTGCCCACTGGGTGAAAAGCATTGTACTAAAAGCTTGGATAGTTCAAAATAATAAAGTCAAAATTCCCTCGCCCATAGGGAGCTTACCCTCTAGTAGGGGAGGAAGACACAAAAATATTTTCAAACAAAATAATCAACAGAAGTAATCAGTTCCACAACTGAAAACCATATATACAAAAGTGCTTCTGATGGGTACACGAAAATGCATAGTGCTGGAGATGACTGATGGTTTTCTACAACGGGATGAGACCATGTGTAAGCTCAATGTGGGCAGGGAATGTGCCCGCCAACTGTTATATTGCACTCCCCCAAGCGCTTAGTACAGAGAAGCAGTATGGTGTGGAGAGCGCACGGGTCTGGGAGTCAGAAGATCATGGGTATTAAGCCCAACTCCGCCACTTGTCTTCTTTGGACCTTGGATAAGTCGCTTAACTTCTCTGTCTTCAGTTACCTCATCTGTAAAAAATGGGGATTAAGAGTGAGTCCCTTGTGGGACAGGGACCGTGTCCAACCTGGTTAACTTGTATCTACCCCAGCATTTAGACTTAAAAAGTATCATAATTATTTATTATTATTAGTGTTCTGCCCACAGTAAGTGCTCAATAAATACTATTGAATAATTGATTAAAGATGGGACGACTTAGTTGAGAATCTTGAACCCAAAAAGATAATGGTCACTGAGTAAATGAACAAGGTGACCAACACACCCCTGAAATTGATTCTTTAAAAGCCAATTATTATAACCTCTAAAGCTTTGCTGGATGTCCAGGGCATTAATAACGTAAAATAACATCATCATTATTGAGAGTCTACTATGTGCAGAGCATATACCGGGAAATTGGCAGGATATATATTGAAGATGAATAACATTGCTTCCCTAGAACAACATACAATCTAAAGGGGGGAGGAAAGGGCCCATATATTAATGAAAATACAATAGTTCAAAATGCATCAGGATACACATAAGTAATAGTCCCACATGGAGAAATAAATCAACAACAAATAAACAGGTGTGCCGAGCTTAACATGCTTAATATAGTGCACGGCACTCAGTAGGTCCTCAAAAAGGTCATTATTTCTCTGAAGTCTGATGGGCTGAAGGGTTGGCAGCACTAGTAAGGTGAGGAAATTAATTTGGGAAATGCCTTCTAGAGGAGGTGGGCTTTTAGAATACCGAAATGGACAGGAGAGAGAGCAACTTGGAGAAGATGAAGGGGAAAGGCAAGACAAATGACATTTAAGAACGAAGGATCATTAGGAGTATTGCTTGGGAAAGGTAAAAAAAAAAATCTCCATTGAGGTAAGAGGAGGGAGAAGTAGGTAAAGAGAGTTTGTTATTGGAAGATTTTTAAATTAACATGCAGACACATTTTATTTCTCTTAGGCCTCTCTGAGAAGACAGTAGTAATTTCTGAGGAAGCAAACGATATGTTCCAACTGTCAAATTTTGAAATTGATATGCCAAACTAGAGCAGTGTTCTGTCCTAACAATTAATCAATAGTATTGATTGAGAACATACTTTGTGCAGAGCACTTTGGGAGAGTACAATGGAGGAAAATGACAAAATCCCTGCCCTAAAGGATCTTACAGTCTCACAGGGAGATTGGCAAAGGAGATGGGGACAGGAAACCTAACATTGAGAGAAAAAGAGAATAAAGAGAAGGGTATGTGAATAAGTACAATCTTAAAAGTTGGGCAGATAAATTGATTTATTCACTGGGGTTACTAAATGCTGGAGTGACATTTATTATGTATTTTGCTTATAGTATTTGTTAGGCACTTACTATGTGCCAAGCACTGTTCTAAGCAATGGGTTAGATAAAAGTTAATCAGGTTGAACAAAGTCCCTGTCCCACACAGGGCTAACAGTGTAAATAGGAGGGAGAAGAAGTTATAAATCCCCATTTTACAGTGGAGGAAACTGAGGCTCAGAGATAGTAAGTGACTTGCCCAAGGTCACACACCATAGGAGAAGAGGAACAGCTTGGCCTAGTAGAAGGAGCACAAGTGTGGAAGTGAAAGGATGTGGGTTCTGAACCTGGCTCTGACACTTGCCTGAGGTGTGACCCTGGGCAAGCTATTCAATTCTGGGAACCAAAAGGTCATGGGTTCTAATGATGGCTCTGCCACTTGTCTGCTGTTTGACCTTAGGCAAGTCACTTCATTTCTCTGGGTCTCAGTTACCTCATCAGTAAAATGGGGATTCAGACTGTGAGTCCCACGGGGGTTAAGGGACTGTGTCCAGCCCGATTTGCTTGTATCCACCCCAGTGATTAGTGCAGTGCCTGGCACATGGTAAGTCCTTAACAAATACAATAATAATAATAATAACCTTTCTTTCAGTTTCGTCAACAGTAAAATGAGGAACTGTTCTCCCTCCCCCTCAGGCTATGAAGCCCATGTGGGACAGGAGATATGTCTGACCTGATTAGCTTCTGTCTACCCCAGAGCTTAGTACAGTGCTTGGCACTTAGTAAGCGCTTAACAAATACCACACATTATTATCATTACTGCTATTATTAATAAAATTAATCAGGGAATGACTCCTGATGGAGGCGTAATTTGAGGAGGGCTTTGACAACGGGGGGGGGGGGGGGGGGGGGGGGGAGATTTGCAGGTGTAGCTAATTTGTGTGATTTTCAGACAGTTAATTAGAGCAGAGAGAGCTGGCAGAGCTTCTGAAGTCAGTGGCCAGATATTTTTTCTTGATGCAGTGGAAAATGTGTAGCTTTTTGAAGAGGGGATTCATGGAACAGAAGAATTGTTTTAGGAAGATGACCCCAACTGCAGAGCGTAGGAGAATCTGAAGAAAGGAGAGGAGAAGTTGATAGGAGTGAGAATAGTGGGGAAGTTGAAACAATGTCTAATAGGGAAGTGATGATGAGTTTGCAGGAATTACAGGGATCGTTGAGAAGCAGCATGGCTTAGTGGAAAGAACAAGGGCTTGGGAGTCGGAAGTGGTGGGTTCTAATCCAACTCCACCACTTGTCAGCTGTGTGACTTCTGGGCAAGTCACTTAACTTCTCTCTGCCTCAATTACCTCATCTGTAAAATGGACTTTGAGCCCCACGTGGGACAACCTGATTATCTTGGATCTACCCTGGCGCTTAGAACAGTGCATGGCACATAGTATGCGCTTAACAAATACCATCATTATTATTGTAGAGAAAGAGTGTGACGTCTACCCTGACACCCACCCTCATGGTCTCTGTTGCAAGACGTGGCTCAGTGGAAAGAGCCTGGGCTTCGGAGTCAGAGGTCATGGGTTCGGCTCCCGGCTCTGCCACTTGGCAGCTGTGTGACTGTGGGCAAGTCACTTAACTTCTCTGTGCCTCAGTCACCTCATCTGTAAAATGGGGATTAACTGTGAGCCTCACGTGGGATGACTGATTACCCTGTATCTCCCCCAGCGCTTAGAACAGTGCTCTGCACATAGTAAGCACTTAACAAATACGAATATTACTATTAAGAATATTCATAACCTTGGTCTCTCATAACCCATCACAGACCTACCAGCCACGTAACATGGAGTCTTTGGGTCATTTGACAACCTTAATTTTCCCCAAAATTACCCGTTATAGATTTTTCATATATAAATTGATCCAAACCCTTCTTTAACCTATTTTCTGCCTACAAACTTATTCTAATAGATTAATAATAATAATAATAATGTTGGTATTTGTTAAGTGCTTACTATGTGCCGAGCACTGTTCTAAGCGCTGGGGTAGACATAGGGGAATCAGGTTGTCCCACGTGGGGCTCACAGTCTTAATCCCCATTTTACAGATGAGGGAACTGAGGCACAGAGAAGTTAAGTGAGTTGCCCACAGTCACACAGCCGACAAGTGGCAGAGCTGGGATACGAACTCATGAGCCCTGACTCCAAAGCCCGTGCTCTTTCCACTGAGCCACGCTGCTTCTCTAAAGATTCCATATGCTAATCTTGGAATGAGGAAAATATTCTGTTTCCTGACCACCATCTTAAAACTCCTGCAATAGGTATCCTCTCATTCTGTGATGGTGGGATTTGGGGACCAAAATTTCTTTCTTTACCATGTACACTTCCATCGTGTAAACTTCAACCACGGCTCCTCCCAGCCTTCATCTCGCCATATTGAACAATCTAACCTCTTTAGTCTTCACTCATACAACAGCTCCATCACCTCAACTCTCTGGGTTGCTATTCCCACTACTATGCCCTTCCCAAATGCAAAGACCAGAAGCCTTTCAGAACCTGGCTCAGATGCCATTAGCCACTCAAATTTCCTTTCCTAACTCATATTCCAGTCCCCTGGAAACCTGCACATTATCTGTGGGGACTCATTTTCTAGGGCTCCTTCTCCCAAATCAAACAGTTAGTCGATTAACAGTATTTATTAAGTGCTTACTGTGTGCTGAGCACTGTATTAAGCACTTTAGAGAGAACAATTCAGATGATGGAGAGGTTCCCTGTCCACAAGGAGCCCACAGCCTAGAGAGGCAGACAGAGATTACCATAAATTAAAGGTAGGGGAAATGGCAGAGTGTGAGGATATAATGGTACTTGTTAAGCACAGAGAAGCAGCGTGGCTCAGTGGAAAGAGCCCGGGCTTGGGAGTCAGAGGAAATGGGTTTGAATCCCAGCTCTGCCACATGTCAGCTATGTGACTGTGGGCAAGTCACTTCACTTCTCTGTGCTTCAGTTACCTCATCTGTAAAATGGGGGTGAAGACTGTGAGCCTCTCGTGGGACAACCTGATGACCCTGTATCTACCCCAGCGCTTAGAACAGTGTTCTGCACATAGTAAGCGTTTAACAATACCAACATCATTATTATTATGTGTCAAACACTGTTCTAGGTTCTGGAATAGAAACAAGTTAATCATCAGGCTGGGAACAGTCTCTCTCTCTCACATTGGGTTCACATTGTTAATCCCCATTTTTTACAGATGAGGTAACTGAGGCACAGAGAAGTTAAGTGACTTCCCCAAGGTCACACAGCAGACAAGCAGCAGAACCAGGATTAGAACCCATGACCTTCTGACTCCCCGGCCTATACTCTATCCAATACCTCATGCTGTTTTCCTATGTGCATAAGTGCAGTGGGCAGGATGAAAAACAAGTGCTGAAGGAGTACAGATACACAAGCAAAGGAGATGCAGAAGGAAGGACAAATTGGAGAAATGAGGGCTTTGGCAGAGAAGGACCCTTGGAGGAATGTGATTTTACTTGGGCTTTGAGGTGGGGGAGAGAGGTGGTCTGTCAGATATGACGGGGGAATGAGTTCAAGGCCAGAGAGAATATCTGGCCAAGGTGTTGGTGACGAGATAGACTAGACTGCAGTACGGGGCAGTTGGTCTAGTAAAGGGGCTATAAAAGCATCATAATGCTGCATGAAAGGGAAAAGGAAATTAAAATTTTCTTAATCATCTCCTGCTAATGCAAATTCTTTCTTAAATACACTGAATAAAGGGACCATCGGCTGCAATTCATCCAACTCAGGTACACAGGTAGAGTTTCAGAGGAGGACCAAATCTGTTCTTTTGAATTATTGTGCAAAAACACCAAGTGTGTTCCTTTCAAGGAATACTCTCCAAACCCTCAAGGACACAACATACCTCAAGGACATAACAAACAAAGGACACACACGAAACAGGTAAATATGACTGATTGATTGAAATAGGGTTCCACACAGTTGTCACCAGGATGGAGTCCCAATAAAACATTCTTCAGAAGCATGTTTACAGCATTGGTTATTTATACCCCTTGAAGCTGTTTCATCAGGCATGGTTACAGGTACTTGTTATTTTTACTCCCTGAAGCTATTTACCTTGGGCACCTTCAGGGCTCCTTTACCCCCATCAGTCACTGGCCAGGATTAGAACCCAAATCCTCCCAGGCCCATATCGACCCACTACGTCACGCTGCTTCTCTGTACTCCTTAATCACTTGATATTCACCCCACTCCAAGCTCTACAGCACTTTAAAACAAATCCTCATACTCTGCCCTCTCCCCCATGTGTAAATTCATTTAAATGTCTGTCTCTGGTCCTAAGAGGTAAACTCCTTGAAGGCAAGGATGATGTCTACCAACTTTATTATACTGTACTTTTTCAAGCCCTTAGTATACTGCATTCTGTACACAGAGAGGGCTCAATTAATATTATTAATTGATTAAACCCCACACCACAGTATGACTAAGAGATTCGGGCCACTAGGCGCTCTACCACTATGGTTTTAATTTAGCTGCCTTACCAAGGGTGATCACAGAAGGCTTTAAGTGCTCCTGTGCAAAGAGCCCTGAAATGGAAACACACCCCCTTCAAAAAGAATCACATATGAGGTGACAGGTTCCCATAATTCAGGGTGGGTTATCACACCCCAGCTAACTCTGAAAGGAAAATCGAGCAAACTGTACCATTTTTAAAAAGCCAGCAAACTTTTAAATGATGACAATTCATTCATTCCTTCATTCATTCATTCAATTGTACTTATTGAGCACTTACTGTGTACAAAGCACTGTACCAAGTGCCTGGGAGAGTACAATATAACAACAAACAGACACATTTTCTGCCCATAATGAGTTTATAGTGTAGAGGGGAAGACAGACGCTAATATAAATAAATTACAGATAGGTACATAGTGCTGTGAAGCTGTGTCAAGCACTGTTCTAAGTGCCGGGGCAGATAGAAGCTAATCAATTTGGACACAGCCTGTCCCACGTTGCGTTCACAATCTTAATCTTCATTTTCCAGATGAGCTAACTGAGGTCCAGAGAAGAGAAGTGACTTGCCCAAGTTCCTACAGTAGATGAGTGGCTGAGCCAGAATTAGAACCCTGGTCTTTCTGACTCCCAGGCCCCTGCTCTATCCACTAAGCCACACTGCTGCACATATCTAAGGGCCATGGGAGACCCCGTGCTTTCGTACATGTGAAAAAACTCTAAAATTGAATCATAGCTTAATATTTTTCCCCCGATGAAATAATATAGGAAAGTGCTAATTTTGTTCACCCTGGCAACTGAAGGACCATCATTTTCTAATGCCACCAGGAATCACTTCCCCACCTCTCCCGTAAATAACGATAAATGAAATGTTCTTCAGGGAGGAAAATTACAGGAGTAAAACATTTCTAACATGCGAGTTTGCATGCTGCTGTGGGTAAAGACAAAATAACTGAGGGCAACTAGAGCACCCAACAATTATAGCCTTCTACTTCGAGAGCAGAACCTTCTCTGGAAAAAATTATTGTCAATCTTAGAAACCGAAATAAGTACTGTATGCTTCATTTCTTTGTGCCGACTATAATTTAAAAAAGCTAAAAAAAGACATTCCTGATAATCACATACATTCTGTCACACTGAACAATAAAAAAGTTGTTTTTGATCCCGATACGATAACACCAGAACTTAAAATGCCCCAGACGTGACTCCTCATAAAGAATAATAATTCAATGTGGGGCCCTCTTACTGCCTTAAAATGGCAATTTTGTCTATAATTTAAATCACTATGTGCTTCAGAGAAGTAGCAAGACCACAAATATGCCATAATCCTGACTACAAAACATGTGCTATTACCATTTCGTTACTTGAGAGGCAAAACTCTCTTCAGCTGCATAATTTTGGTTCAAGTGTCTTTGGACACTGAAGTTCAGGCTTAGAATTTAACTATTGTTTTTTGTCTTCATTCCATACTTTATTCAGTTTCCTCGGGAGCTGGAAATCAGTACTAGATCAACTTAGCCAACTCAATGGAATTGTGAAGAATTTCATTTTTCAAAAACCCAACTGTATTCAGTGACTTCAGATGACTGATGTCACCTATGAAATAGGCAGTGTATTCACTGCTCTGGCTATAATTAGCTTTTTAACATATCAAAGTAATCTTGCAACGATGACTATAAACTTCTATGTTGATAAAAACCACTGGTGACATTAAAGCCGGGTGTGCAATTACAAGTTTTTTTACAGTTCCAATTAATCCGCTAATTGTACCCTTTGTAGTTTAATATCTGACACGAAGAGCCAGTAAATAACAAAGAAAACAGGTTACACTGAAATAATGAACAAGGAGTTTTTTCCATTTACAACCTGTCTATAAACTCCTGCAGGAAATTGAATCTAATTTACTATGTGTTGTTTGAAGCTGTCAGTAGGACCCAAAGACAAGAAATAGTTAAATTGCCAGGGTCAGCCCTCTTCCCTCTGGAATGCTATGTGGATAACAACCTCATGTTGTTTACTTCTACCTCACTGGTAGAATGACCTGAGGAGTTTACTGGGTGGAGTATATATCAGGAAGCTTGGAATTCTTCTGGGTGTAGAGTTAACCTAAAACTTTTACAAATTCAACTCATTTCCTCCCCAGTTTACTGCCATTTACTATTCTTTATTCCTAACCCCTCAATGATTTTGGTTTCCATTTCAGTCTCAGGTACTTCATTCATGTGGCCCTGATTTACTCACTTCATTCACCCTCCCTCAGGTCTCCATAACAAATATGCACATATCTGTAATTGATTTATTTATATTTACATCTGTATCCCCCTCTAGACTGTGAGCTGGTTGTGAGCAGGGAATGTGTGTGTTTGTTGTTACACTCTACTCTTCCAAGTGCTCAGTACAGTCATTCAATAGTATTTATTGAGCGCTTACTATGTGCAGAGCACTGTATTAAGCGCTTGAGAACTCTGCACATAGTAAGCACTCAAGAAATATGACAGAATGAATGAATGAATGTCAAAAGAGTCATCTCTTTCAAAACACCGAGTTCTATGACGATAGCAAAATATTACAGCCTAGCTCCACTGGAATATTAGATTAATTAATACTGGCCTCTGTGTGTGTGTGTGTGTGCGCGCGCGCGCGCACGGGTGAACATGTGTACGCACATGCCAGCAGCTTCTTCGGACCAAGATCCAAAGCTTAATGTTTCCCCCCAAAAATCTTATGCCTTTCTCCTACCTATCAGAGTTCTAGGAGTTTCAAGGGTCAGCTTATCAGTATAACCATCCAATTTTGCAGTGCCAAATCCACAGCCGAGTCCAAATTTCCTATGAGAAGAGGCAATCCTCGTTTCCAAGAAATTACTTATCATCTGATTTGAGATGAGGATTCCAGTGGATTTTGTGAAATGGCTTCATTCCCCATCTTCAGTGGTTCCGATCCTGCTTAGTTGGTACTGAAGGAGGGGCCAGGGCTCCAGCTAGTATGCAAATTTCTCATTTTACATTTCCTAATGATCTCTAATTAAATTTGGGTTCCTAGGGGAAATCACTCAGGTGGACAGGACTGCCTGAAGAAAAGTGTTGCAGCCAAGTCGTGTCACTAGGAAAACAGGAGAGTAAGCAAAGTGTCAAACCTAGATTCCAAAATCAAAATGGAATTTCCTGAACAGTGGTGGCAAGATTATCTTTTTAACTTTATAAATTCATTTTATTTATACTCGAAATAAAACCCTGTATTATAAAATGATATATTAACATGTTAAAGTTCTGCCATAGTACCATATTTGAAAGGGCTCTTTTAAGTTATTCATTCATTCAACCGTATTTATTGAGCATTTACTGTGTGCAGAGCACTGTACTAAGCACTTGGAAAGTACAATTCGATAACAAATAGAGGCAATCCCTACCCAACAATAGCTCACAGTCTAAAAGCGGGGAGACAGACATCAAAACAAGTAAATAGGCATTCACTTATTCATTCAATCGTATTTACTGAGCGCTTATTTTGCGCAGATCAGTATTCTAAGCATTTGGAATGTACAATTCGGCAATAGGTATAAACAATCCCTGCCCAACAACAGGTTCACAGTCTAAAAGGGGCAGACAGACAACAAAACAAAACAAGTAGTCAGGCATCAATACCATCAAGATAAATAGAATCATACATATGTACACATCATTAATAAAATAGAGTAATAAATAATAGATACAAATATGCACAAGTGCTGTGGGGTGGGGAAGGGGGTACAGCAGAGGGAGGCATCAATAGCAACATTTTCAGTATAACTTAATATCCAAAAACCAGACAAACAATAGAACTGCTAGGTACACAACTTTCTCTAGGGGTATAAATTAGACTTTTTTGGAACTGGCCTTTTTCAGGCCTCTAGAACACTACAGCCCTTCTCAGGGTCGCACCTGGAGACTTTCCAGTCCTCTACCAGTCTTGACTATGGGAGGGAGAGTCAAGCAGAAGTCAAACTTGGCTAGTGGCTAGGGAGTGGAAGGCAATCTGCTACATGTCAAAACTCCAATGTGCTGGACAGCAAGGGCAGGGGACAGAGTCAAGGGAGGAGACTCAAGTTTACTGCACGGAAAGAGGTAATGGACAACCACTTCCATATTTTTACCGAGAAAACTCTATGGCTAAACTACCAGAACGATGGCAGATGGGTGGGGCATTGTGAGAGAGATGTGTCCATGGTGTTGCTATGGGTTGGAAATGACTCGACAGCATAAGATAACACAAGCGCACTACATCAATGTAAATACAACATAAATTGTAATTTTCCAAATAGAGCCTATAGGTTCCCAAAGAATTCTGGTATTTCCAAAGAGGAAATGATCTCCTCCTTTATTACTGAAAAGACCAAGCACAATAAATGCGGTCAATGTGATTCAATGTCCCAAGAAATAGTTTTGCACATGACTGAGAACACAAGATTCTTCAGGTATACAGTCTCTGCAGCATAGTAATAATAATAATTAATAATTGGGGTATTTGTTAAGTGTTTGCTTTGTGCTAGGCACTGTTCTAAGGGCTGGTGGGGATACAAGCAAATTGGGTTGGACACAGACCCTGTCTCACATGGGTTCACAGTCTTCATCCCCATTTTACCGATGAGGTAACTGAGGCACAGAGAAATGAAATGACTTGCCCAAGTTCACACAGCAGACAAGTGGTGAAGCCCGGATTAGACCCCAGGTCCTTCTGACCCCCAATCTCAGGCTCTATACACTAGGCCATGCTGCTTCTCTATAAAGAATAATTCATTAATCATTTATTTAATGGTATTTATTGAGCGCTTACTGTGTGCAGAGCACTGTACTAAGCGCTTGGAATGCACAATTCGGCAACAGATAGAGACAATCCCTGCCCAGCAACGGGCTCACAGTCTAAAAGGGGGAAACAGACAAGACAACAAAACAAAACAAGACGTCAGGCAGAATTGATAGAAGAAGAATTGGAAATAGATGAATGGATAAATTCAGTATCTAACTGCCAGTGCCTGTAGAACAAATAATAAGTAGTATATGGACTAGTTTTTACTCCCTTCTATACGGTGAGCCTGTTGTGGGCAGGGACTGTATCTCTTTGTTGCTGAAGTATATTTTCCAAGTGCTAGTACAGTGCTCTGCACACAGTAAGCAGTCAATAAATACGATTGAATGAATGAATGAACAAATTCAAGACAACTGACATGACCGTCCTTTGTTCATCTAAGCATCCTAGCAGTTGCCTTCTCAAAGAGTTAAAATCCATTAAAATTAAGTCATCAGAGCCATCCAGCAAGAATCACATTTACAACAACTATTCCGAATTAAAAACGTTCACTTCCAGGAGCTCTGCTTGCATGCTCGTTTGGGACCGATCCCTCATTAATGTCAAAGAACATTTCGCATTATCTGGATGCAATATTCATTTGTAAAATCACAACAGGGTGTTTAGAATTGGTCCAGAACCAAAAAGCGAATGAACATCAGATATCATTAGATGAACACTTCCCCCTTAATAGGTGGTAAGAGGGGGAAGAGAGAAGGTGGGGTCATAGAAACAAGAAGGGGAAAAAGAAAAGGAGAGAGGGAAGACAGATAAGGGGGGAATAAGGGGAGAGGATGAAAGGAAAAGGGGAAGGGAAAAAAGGAGAGAGGAAAGGGGGAGGGGAAGAGAAGCGGGGAAGAGGGAGGAAGGAGGGGAAAAGACTGAATGGAACATTTGCCAGAGAATAATTTCTTAATATTAATTCACCACTGTCTTTGTTTGAATGTTACCTTTTCATTCCTGTTAGTAACACACTTCATGCTAGAAGATAAAAAATATATTCACAGAATACACTATGCACAGGGATATTGGATTACCATCTGTAAATGACAAAAAAGGCAGAGGAAAAGCTCAATAGTGTATAAAATCTATTTGAAATATTGGACAAATAAACCAAATGAAAATAATCTGCCCGATATCCAAATACATAGCTAAGATAAACGTAGCACTGAAACAATAAAAGAATCTCATCTGAAGATTAATATAATTAACTTAAAGTAAGACTTTTCATGCTCTAATAGATATTTAAGTGGTAAGAAAACAGAGGTCGGCCTGCATAATCAAATAACCTAGAACCTAAGAAACTGGGAAATTGATTACTAGATCATAGTTAAAGGGTAGAGAAAAGGGCAAAAACATTTTAAGTTCAAAAATTGCTGTTTTTGCTAATATTCAGCTATTCAATGATGTTGATTACTAAATAGCATAACCAAGTGCCTAAAAAGAATCCATCAGTCAATCAATCATCTACCTGCACAAACAAACACTTTTTGAGGAAAAGGTTTTAATATGTTTGCAGTTCTATTCATTTTTGCCAAAGGATCTGGATTTGTAAACTACCTTCACTATTGGCTCAGAATTCTGTATCGTCTGATTTTTGAATGTAAAAAAAATAAAACAACAGCATGTCTTCGCTTATTAGAATTCCAGAAGCAAACACATCCTTTCTTTTGAAGGTGCTGCCCAGTAAAAAATGACTCTTAAAACACAGAAGCATCACTCCATTTTAAGGAAGATGTACTCTCAAGAGCTTCTCCCCAAAGTCTCCTCAAGTGAAAAGGTGCAGAAATTTTTTTTAAATAGGTATTTTGCTAGGTACCACAAATGAACTTGAAACAAAGTCACTGGCCTAGTATCCATTTACAAAAGATCTAATAGCTCCATCTAGCTCCATACAAGGGAAATAAATGAAGCTGTGGGGGATGCATGTTCTACACTTACCATTACTTACAAATAATAATATGGTAAAAGCATGCAACTGTGACAAATTTGTGAATATTCATAATTAGAGCATTAATTTATTCACTGATAGTTGTTTCCTTTTTAATTTTAATTGACTTAATTTATATGTTTCCATTTTTTAGTGCTTGATGCATAAAAAGCTACAAGCTTCTTTTGTGCTAGGCAAATGTATAAGGATGAAAATTACGGCTTTGCTTTTTTCTTGAAAAATTCATTTCTGCACTACATTTTTGAAATGCATTGAACTTCACTTCAAACATTTCGACTTATTCTAAAATGTAAATTACTGAACGGATCGTGATGTAACGTAATAATTTTCCACCATTAGCAATTTTTTAAAAAAATAGTATTTCTTAAGCGCTTACTATGTGCCAGGCACTGTTCTAAACCTTAGGGTAGAGTCAAGCTAATCAGGTTAGATGCAGTCCATGTTCCACTTGGGGCTTACAGTCTTACTCCCCATTTTACTGATGTGGTAACTGAGGCATGGAGAGTGCAATGTCTTGCCCAAGTTTACACAGTAGACAAGTGGTGGAGTCAGGATTAGAATCCAGGTCCTCTCGACTCCCAGGCCCATGTTCCTTCCATTAAGAACCATTGATCTACCTGAGGAAACAGTCCAAAAAAAGTTTACAAGTAGTAATGACGGAATAAAAATGACATAGCAGGAAGTGGTATGAATATATCAGATTAAATAGCTGAATACTTGAATGCCTTTGTAATAATACTGACAGCATGTGTCAAGCACTTAATATCTATCAATCATATTTATTGAGTGCTTACTGTGGGCAGAGCACTGTACTGCATTGAGGAGCAGCATGGCTTAATGGATAAAGCACTGGCCTGGGAGTCAGAAGGACATGGGTTCTAATCCAAGCTCTGCCACTTGTCTGCTGTGTCACCTTTGACAAGTCACTTCACTTCCTGTACCTCAGTTATCTCATATGTAAAATGGGGATTGAGAGTGCGAGCCCCATGTGGGATAGGGACTGTGTCCATAATGATTAACTTGTATCTACCCAAGCTCTTAGAATAGTGCTTGGCACATAATAAGTACTTAACAAGTACCCTTATTATTATTATTACTAAGTGCTGGGTAGAGTACAATATAACACCATAAAAGAGTTGGTAGACACGTTTTCTGCCCACAGCAAGCTATGTACCAAGTAAGCTCCTTGAAGGCAGGTCACGTGTCCATCAACTCTGTTAGCTCATTGTAGGCAGGAATTGTCTCTATTTGTTGCTGAACTGTACTTTCCAAGCACTTAGTACAGTTCTCTGCATACACTAAGCGCACAATAAATGATTGAATAAATGAATGAATACTGAACTCTCACAAACGCTTAGTATAGTGCTCTGCATACAGTAAACTCTCAGTCAATATGATTGACTGATAAGCCCTGTACTAAGCACTAGGGTAGATAAAAGATCATCAGGTTAGACACAAAGTCCCTGTCCCACATGGGGTTCACAGTCTAAGTGGGAGGGAAGGTGGGTATTGAATCCTCATTTGGGGGATGAAGAAACTGAGGCACAGAGGGATTAAGTGGCTTGCCCCAGGTCTCACAGCAGGCCAGGCAAGTGATAGAGCCAGGACTAGAACTCAGGTCCTCTGACCCTCAGGCTTGTGGTTCCTCTTCCCACTAAACCACTCTGCTTCCCATTCTCACACCCATCTGCAGAAGCTAGAATCAGGTAGAATGTTTTTCAGGGATACATATCATGGCAACTAGGGCTGGGTGGGTGTGGCGGAGAGGGAAGGGACAGAACTTACTCTATATTGACATTCTGCTGCCTAGTTCATAACATTGGGTGGCAATTCAGGATGCTGTTCTAGGATCCTTTAGTTAAATCTTTAAAAGAAAACAACAGAAATATATTGGTTTGAGTCACAACTTTAAAGAGGATGGCTGATTTTTCATTTCATGCTGCGCTACATGGTGGAATAACAACTCCGTAATTAAATAAATATCAGGTTTGAATGTTACCCTGTCCAGGTGAACTATAATACTTAGTTGAAATGGTAATATATCTGTTTATCATTAACCTGATTTATTCGCAAATCAAGTTACACATTATCAAGATGGCAGAGGGATATAGAGTTTTCATTGGGACATGGGTAACTGAAAAACTTAAAACAGTAAGAATGATGGAAGTATAATCACTTTAAAATAGGATTTTTAAAAATCTTCTGTTATAAACACATTGAGCAACTGAGATGTCTGATCTAATTCGGGTCTAAAGAAAACTTTTTAACAATATACTGATTTAACCTTAACCTTAAATATACTTCCTTTCCCATTTGAATCAACTTAGTTTGACCTTTTTGGGTTATTGGCATTACTTTTATTCAGTGGAAATGTAACACAGTTCTAATTAGATTTTAATGTTTTGGAATATACAAGACTGGTTTGAATAATTCATTGTTCTATCGAATTCTACAGCTTAACTTTTATATCCCTATTATTTTAGAGTGATACTGCACTTAACGTTCTTAGCTCTCAAAGGTACAAAATTTCTTCCCACAAAATTTCATCTACAAGGCAGGATTCCGGATTTCCTGTTCCCATCCCATCAGCCCTGGCAAACAGGAGAGCTTTTGGAGGACACCTAGATAAATTCTTCATGGTAATGAAGCTAATCTAGAGTCCTCAGTAGAGGAGAAGGGGAAAGCCAAAAAGGAGGAGGAGGAAGAGGTAGAGGACAAAGGAAGAGTAGAAGGAGCAGGAAGAAAGCCTTGATTCCATGAAGAAAAATCCTCGCTGACCCAATGGAAGTTCTGCCCATCACTAGCCCCACCCTGTGATATTACATATGCAATTCTAACCAGAGAAACACAGACGTTTTAAGAGCCCATTTTAACTTTCATCCAAACTAATGTCTTGTAACATCTCAATCTGTCACCAAATTGTGTCCATTCTACTTTTACATTGCTAAAATCCATCCTTTCCATTCAAACTGCTACCTCTGTATCCAAGCACTTCTCTTACCTTGACTGTGCTTACTGGCTCAGTCTCTTTGCTAAGCTTTCTGACTCCTATCTCTCCCCATTCCAGTCCATATTTCACTCTGCTGCCTTAATAATTTGTCTAAAAATACATTTAATCCATGTTTCCTCACTCCTCAAGAACTCCCAGTGGTTGCCTATACACCTCTGCACCAAGAAGATACCCCTTAACACTGGCTTTAAAACACTCAATCCCAGATTAAGCCCCCCTTTTCCTCAGCTACCCCTCCCTTGCGCGTCACCTCAACTCGCTCCCTGTGCTCTCCCTACCCTCACCCTCCGCCCCACAGGATTTATATATAAATATATGTAAAACTCTATTTATATTGATGCCTGTTTACATGTTCTGATGTCTGGTTCCGCCCTTCTAGACTGTAAACCTGGGGTGGGCAGGGACTGTCTCTACTGCCGAACTGTTCTTACCAAGCGCTTAGTGCAGTGCTCTTCACAAAGTAAGCACTCGATAAATACAACTGAATGAATGAATGAATTCAATCACCTTGCCCCTTCCTGTTTTACCTTGCTGATTTCCTACTACAACCCAACACACCCATTTCACTCCTCTAACACCAACCTACTCATTGTACCTCAATCGTTATTCAGCAGCATCAATTTGTTCTACGACCCAGATTCTTTCCCTCCCTTCCTCCTCTAATAATTTATCCAACTAAACACAACTAATTGTCTACCTGACTAATGAATGAATTATCTACTACCGTCACCTGCCTGTCAAACAATCAGCACTACATTCAATACTTGTTAAAACAGCACTCTAAACCTTTCCTGGACTCAAGGAGCTTAGCATTTAATGGATGGAGGACAAAGAAAAACTATTTACACATGAGGAAATCAAATGAAAGAACAAGAACACAGCAGGACACAGCACTGGCATATCATGAAGAATCAGTTGAATAACTGAAGGTACAGAAATTCAGATGAACTAGACATATTAATACATATAACTAAAAATAAGCAGTGTGGCCTCCGGGAAGAGCATGGGTCTGGGAGTCAGACGACCTGGGTTCTAATCCTGGCTCTCCCCACTGCTCTGCCAATTGCTAGCTGTGTGACCTTCTGTGCCTCAATGTCCTCAACTGTAAAAAGGGGATTCAATACCTGCTCTTCCTCCCACTTAAGACTGCAAGTCCCCTGTATGACAGCATGCTTAGAGGACAGAGCATGGATCTGGAAGTCAGAAGGACCTGGGTTCTAATCCCAGCTCTACCACATGTCTGCTGTGAGACCTTCGGCAAGTCACTTAACCCCTCTAGACCTCAGTTACCTCATTTGTAAAATGGGGATGAAGGGTGTGAGTCTCGTGGGTCAGGGATTGTGTCCAACCTTATTAGCATATCTACCCTAGGTCTGAGTACAGTGCTTGGCACATAGTAAGTGCTTAACAAGTACCATTATTATTATTATTATTACAACATAATTGACTTGTACCTACCCCTGCAATTAGGACAATGTTTGACACATAGTACGACTATGAGCTCTTTATAGGCAGGGAACATGTCTGCTATTTCTGTTGTATTGTGCTCTCCCAAGTACTTAGTACGGTGCTCTGCACATAGTAAGTGCTAAAAAAAATGATTGATTATAAGCGCTTAACAAATACCATCAAAGAAACAAATACATACATATAAGAACTTTCTAAAGGGACTCTTTTCTTAGAGTAGAATCCTTGGTGCAAAAAGCCATTGTGACATCAACTGGAAGGTTTTTTCCCTCTTCTACTGGTGAAGATCCCCCTCTAGACGATAAGTTCATTCTGGGCAGGAATGTGTCTCTTTATTGTTGTATGGTACTCTGCCAAGCGTTTAGTACAGGGGTCTGCACACAGTTGGTGCTCAATAAATACAACTGAATGCATAAATGAATGAATTCTCCTGTTCTGGGCTTCTCAGCACCTTAAGTCTGCTGGAGAAGAAATAAAATTGAGTTTCCCAGAAAGATGGAACTGCCTTGGTCAAGGAGATGGTAACTAAAATAAGGGACACCTTTCAACTTTCTAACACAGACAGAAGAGTCCCGATTTGAGGTAGGCCTTACTGAGGTTACTCTGTTGCCAACTTGTTCATTCCAAACGCTTAGTACAGTGCTCTGCACATAGTAAGGGCTCAATAAATACTACTGAATGAATGAATGAGGTGGGGTGCAGAGAGAGGCCCAAATACAGTTTTCAGAGATAATCTGGTTCTGTGCTTAGCCTTAGTTTTCTTGGCTTCTGGTGTCCTAGCACTTGATGAATATCTTCCTCAGCTTGTTTTGCATTCTGTAGCATAAACTTCAATAAACATCCCTTTTGTCAAGGTCATGAGGATCTGCAAGGTCACAGTGATGCACCTTACTTTGTCATACATAAGCGATTTCAGTTCAGAGCCATTCACATCAAGGCAGTCAGGTTTTGTCATCTAAAAATGTCTAGAGTCTGAATGGCTGCTCGGTGAACAGTCTTTCAGAGATAGCAATTCATTGGTCATTCTGGTAAAGGCAGATGGGATGTTTTGTGCCTCCCTCCCTCATTAGATTGAAAGGTCCTTCAAAGTATCGAAGTTGCCATAAACATTCTTGTCTGAATCTTCATTTTCCATGAGTTAGACAATTACTCATCTAGAGAGCTTGGCTGCCATTTTGCTATACACTATCTTTTTGTTATGAGATTTTGAAATTATCAGCTAATAGTCAATCAATCAATCTGCACCTTGCATAAGGGTAGCAAATGAACAATTCTCAGATTTCACGGGTCAGATAATGCTAGTCAATAAGGTGTCATTGCTTAGGGGGCATCCAAGATACCGTTCTGTTACTGGAAAGTGACATACCGTGTTAGTGATTATGGCATGATCTTCAGCACGTTCACTGAGAATGAATAGCTCTTGGAGTTAGCCTCTGATGAGTTTTTTTCCTATGTTTCAGCATCGACACATGCACCGCGGTTTCCCACAAGTATCAGCATGTTTTGCTGCTATGTGTCGATTTGGAATCTTATAGAATCTTTCTTTCTCATCCTAGGTGTCAGGCAAATTGATAGAGTGTGTGGTAAGGTTAAATATTCATCTTGTTTACTTATGACTGGACACTCAAAATGTAATTATTTTGTCAAAGATTCAAGGCTTCGATATATTGTAGTTCTCAGTAAATATTACATAATCAATCCATCAACTGATGGTTGTGACAGAATTTTGTTGAATACAGAAGAATTAATAATACCAGGATAAAAGTGAGTATGTCTTCTATTGCCTGTACAGTGAATGGGTAATGCTGCCCTACTAACGCTTCTTCTGGTCACCAAAATTATTGAATCACAATCTATGATTCAAACCCTGCTAAGCAAATCCATTTTTAGTCAGAATACTACATTTAAATCCCTAGTAAAATAACATTAGCCCTTGAGATTTCCCTTGAAAATACAAGAATTCCCTCGATCAGAGGGTATTCTTGCCAGTCTCTTGCTAGAAAACAAGGGAGCAGATACAAAGTGAAAGCCTAATCTCATTTTCTTCAACTCAAAAGGCTACATAGTCTATTGAAGAACCACTAGAGAATCAGTAGCAAAGCACCATGGCCTAGTGGATAGAGCACGGGCTGGGAGTCAGAAGGACCTGGATTCTAATGGAGCTCCATCACTGCTCTGCTGTGTGACTTTGGGCAAGTCACTTCACTTCTCTGTGCCTCTGTGTAAAATGGGGATTAAGACTATGACCTTATGTGGGACTGGGACTATGTCCAACTTGATCAATTTGTATGTACCCCAGTGTTTGGAACGGTGCCTGCCATATAGTAAGAGCTTTACTACTAGAACTTTAATATTCCATATTGCCTTTCCTTTCTTCCAACAGTAAGGATATGCTTGTGAAATGGTATATCAGCTTACTGAAGTCTTTTCTTAAAATGGTAATCACATCCTCAGCAGTCCTGAAATCAGTACATTGCATGGGTGCTACAGCCCATTTTGTTCCTTTTGCAATATGTGGGACCGTGTGAGGTACGGGTTGCTTCTTTGTATCATCTTCCACAGGAAGGTATAAACTCCACATATTAACCTTGCTTTATAGCCACTATTATCTTGCAAAAACAGTGAAAGATAATGAAGTTTCATTTTCTCCCTATCCAAAAACCTTCTTCCAACTCTTCCTTTCAAGGGAAAAAAGAAAATCCCACATTACGCTTCCTACTAAAAAACCCTTCTTCCAACTCTTCCTTTTAGGGGAAAAAAGAAAATCCCACATTTTGCTTCCTACTACAACTTCAGAAAGCAACATTCATGGAAAACATTCTCATGGGGAAACTCTAAGAAAAGGTATCTTTTACTATTCTCAAGAAAGAGTCCCAAAATTACAACAATGAATAGGATCCCAAAAGACAAAATCAATCATATTTATTGAGAATTTACCATGTGCACAGCACTGAACTAAGCGCTTGGGAGAGTATAACAGAGTTGGTAAATATGTTCCCTGCCCACAATGATCTTACAGTTTAGAGATGTAGACTGACATTAATAATAAATGAATTATGGATATGTACATATGTGTCATGGGGCCGAGGGAAGGTTTAGTAAGGGGTACAAATAATTGCCTATAATCTGCTTTTTTTGCACACTACACCTACTGATTGTTCATAGAAAGCTTTGATTGCAAAGTTTTCAAGGGCAGGGACTGGATCCTTTTCTTCCATTTCTTTATATAGATATCTATCTCCACCTCTAGACTGTAAGCCCGCTGTGGGCAGGAAATGTGTCTCATATTGTTATATTGTCCTGTCTCAAGTGCTTAGTACTGTGCTCTGCACACAGTAAGTGCTCAATAAGTATGACTGACTGACTTAGACCACTTGTTCTCAAGCACCTAGCTCTGGTATAATAACTGTGTTAAGTGTTTACTATATGTCCAGCACTGTTTTAAGCACAAGGTCAGACACAGTCCCTGTCCCACACACATGATGATCATGAAGATGGCAGATACTCTAATAAAAAGAAGAATGCATGGATAGAAAAAGCAGAAAATGGAATAAAGATGGCCAACATGACTTTTGTGAGATGATAGCAGGTGGTGATTTCAAGGAAATAAAACCTACAGCCCTAGAGGTGCCCACACATTTGGCTCTGAGACAGGAATCTACCATAAACACCTCATCTAGCTTCTTGAGCAATTTCATCAGGGTCCCTTGGGAGTCACTGGTGATAGCAAAGAGGAGGGTAGCCTAATGAAAAGAGCATGGTGCGGGGAGTCAGAGTATCTGGATTCAAACCATGGTTCTGCCAATTGCCTTCTGTGTGACCTTGGGCAAGTCTCTGTGCCTCAGTTTCCTCATCTGTAAAATGGGGATTCAATGCCTGTTCTCCCCCTTACTTAGATTGTGAGTTCCACCTAGGACAGGGATTGTGTCTGACCTGACTTGTATCTTCCCCAGTGCACAGACCAGCACTTGACCTAAAAGTAGATGCTTAACCAATACCATAATGTTAATAAAAATCACAACCGAAAGGGATAGATACGATCCCGACAATAACGTTCTAGACAGCACTCGGGTTGCCGGCACTGAAACAATGTTTGATTGACTAAACCTCATCGGGCGGCAGACGTGAGGTGAATTGATATCTGCAGGTACCTAAGCCGCTGCTATATGCTAAAGTGACATGGGGCACCACATGCCGGAAGGGCAGAACAAACGTCTTGAAGATACCGAGAAGTACCGTCTCAAAAAATGTGGAATTTTGAGATGCAGCAGAAAGTCCAGGGAGCTGACAATCTGGAGGCAGGTTTCTCTTCCTAAGCAGCGGATTTGAGAACAACCAGTGACCAAAAGAGAGCTGAGAAAAATACAGGCACTAGAGTGTAACCTTGTTGTGGGCAGGGAATGTGTCTGCTTATTGTTATACTGTATTCTCTCAAGTGCTTAGTACAGTGCTTTGCACAGAATAGGTGCTCAATAAATAGCACTGAATGAATGATGAATGAATGAGTGAAATGATGCAAGCATTAACCTAGTAAAACACCATTTTCACCTTAATATGGGAAGGATTTTTGATTGTATTAAGGTCTTTTCAGATTCGCCTGCGAGTATGGACAAGATGTGATGTCAGGAACCACTTTCTATTACGAAGAGCAGTTTTGCATGGAAAGAAACTTTTCACACATCAAGGATTTTTCATTCCATTAGAAATAAGCTTTAAGAAAAATTAATGTCAACCCACGGGACCTGCAGCTCCTGGACACTGAAGATTTACTCCATCATTTCAGTAAATTTCAGTGTATGAGTCTAAGAAGAGGAAAGGAAATGATGATTTTGGTAACCACGAGAAACAATAAAAGTCTCTTCCTGGCAGGGCTTGATAATGGGCTAGGTTTAGTATCTGCCTTTTATTTAGTAAGGAAGATTTGGAAAAACTACATATGTGAGCATACATAAATTCTGTGGTGTCATATGAAAGCAGCATTCACCTCATAGGAAAGTAAAAAGGGAACTGAAAGGGAGCTTTGTGTTAGAGGAGAAGCAGTAGGATTAGAACTAATTCTCTGCTGTGGTTACTAAGTAATTATCATTATCATTACTAATTAGGTGTATACAAAGCTTGGCTTCCTAATAATGAATTTTACATTTAGTTATTTCTTTCTTAAAACTATCTTCTAGCTTAATTTTAAAATTGTACATGTTTTCTACCCTTATCAATGCTGTTGAGTTTTCAATATATTTATTTTCTGCAGGACACTATTTATGGCACTTACGGTATGCTGAATATCAAACAAGACTAAAAGAAATAGGCAGTCTGTATTAGCTCACCCTAGAAACATTACATTTAGGAAGAAGCATAAAGGCAGTGACTTTGTGCCTGAAAGATTCCATTCAAAAAATGTGATAATCCTCCCGAAATCACTCTGGAAACTAAATGGCCATTTGTTACAGGTGGCTTTAGCATCTGCAAGAAATGCCTGTAACGCACATTTTTATGATCAAAAAAAAATTTGATAGCAAAATTATAGGCTCCCTTGATTGGTCATACCATATTCCTTTCTATTGAAAGAGCACATTTAAAGAAGAAACTGAAATTCCAATTCTCCCATCGACCGGCAAAATCCCCCCACAGATAATAAATCTCGTTTCTGTGTTCTGTTTACAGAAAAAAAAATGTCTTCTGTATACAAGCTGGCATCATTGGAGGAGTTGACTTCTTGATTCTCATTCCAACTATCAGCATTTGTAGCCAAAAGCTTCTTTGTTGCTCAAATAGTCCATGCCATCTGCCAACAATCTCTCCAGCTCACAGTGCCATCTGCCAGGCTCTGAGCTGAAGAGTTCTCTCAATCCTGATGCCACTTTGCCTATATCATGAATTTCAAAGTTTTCATTCCCTGGACTAAAGATGACCAAACCAACACCTTTCAAAATGGAACTCTAATTGGTAATAGTCTCAAATACTATCCTGTGAGCATACTGGTCCCTATTTAGAACCAATTGTAATAGCATAACAAGGAGACATTAGATCATTTTGTCTGTATAGTCAGTTGGAAAAAAAATTACATACAAATTGCTAGAGTAGTCACATGCAGTATTCCCAGGGCTGAAGCATTATTTCCAAATATTTTTGGAAAGGATATTCCCATGGCTGAAGCATTATTTCCAAATATTTTTGGAAAGAACACACCTGACTATATTTTAGTGTTAGATTTTTTCGGGCAAAAGAACAAAAAGAAGATGCTAATCCTTACCTCTGTAATTTCATTCCAATGATTTTTAAAGCAAATCTGGTAAGAATTAATAATTTAGTTGGATAGTATTGACAGTATAACATTAACTTTATGCTACTCTTCATTCTAATCTACTTAAAATTCCTGACTTTAAAGCAGAAACAACAAGGGCTGCATAACAGTCTCTTAACGAGGTTAAGCCATTAATATCCTCCCTAAGGCCAGTAGGAAATTCCTTAAAGCAAGAGAATTTTCGACATTGCAGTGGATTATACTCTGGGGTATTTCTTTTTAGGTTGGTAAGTACAGTGAATTCATCTAATGTCTACATCAGTGGTTAGTCTTCTTCTGGGGACCCTTTTTCTCATTTTAGTCCCAGAATAACTGAACCATAGTAAAATCTGGAAGTCAAGTGACCTTCGCTGTCACAGAACCAAATTAAATTAGCATTTTAACTGAATGTCAGGCATCAGGTTCACTCAAAAAAAAAAATGACACTGCTATCCACAGTTCAGCTATGGAGATTTAAAAACTTTAGACCTCAGATTTGCTGTTCTCTTACAGCAGATGACTGGACTCCAGACAGGTGTGCCAAGTCTTTGTAAAGGTCAAAAGGTGCTCTTATATTATTAACCCACAAATGTCCTTCATAATCATTCTGATTATAAAATCACAAACATGGATGTTTAGGCAGATGGCTACTTTCATCAGTCTATTTTCAAAATCCCTCTGACATTTTCCTTTTCCACCATTGAAATTGTTAATAAATGATTAATAGTTCAGTTTTACCGATCCCTGCCATGGATCTGTTGTGAGTCAGAGCATAATTGCTCAAAGTTGCATATTTAAGATGTTTCAGATGTCTTACTTGTTGTGGAATCCCAACAGCTTCCATAATAGCCTCCAGTGAAAACAATGAGAAATAGAATCTCTTCAAATCATCTAATAATGGAACCAGGTCAGAATGAGGAAGTGTTCACATTTCTGACTGTAAAAACACAAGCCATCTGAGCACTTTGTATAATAAATCTTGGAATAACAATTTTTCCTGACGAAGAAAAGCAGATGTTTAAGATGGTCAACTCCTTGAAGAGAAGTGATGTAGCCTAGTGGACAGACTGAGAGCCTGGGAGTCAGGAGGACCTGGTTTCTAATTGCCGCCCAGCCATTTTTCTGCTATGTGACCTTGGGCAAGTCACTTAACTTCTCTGGGCCTAGGCTGCCAAGTGCTTAGTACAGTGCTCTATACACAGTAACTGCTCGATAAATACATTGATTGATTGTCATGTAAAACTATTCATAATCCAGGATTTTCAGTGCAGAAATTCAATTAAACCAGGTCAAGGAATCATTTAGGATAGGTGGAGAAATATAGTTTTAGCAGAACTGGAGGACAGGAATTAGCACTTTCCTGTATTATTTCATCAGGAGGAAAAATATTAAACTCTGATTTAATTTTAGAGTTTTTCACATGCATGGAAGCATGGGTTCCCCCATGGTCCTTAGACAGAGGAAGCAGCATGGCCTAGTGGATAGAGCAGGGGCCTGGGAGTCAGAAGGACCTGGGTTCTAATCCCAGCTCAGCCACTTCCTGCTTGACTTTGAGTCTGATCGGGTAGGGTCGGCTCGTCCCCCGACCCTGGTCATCGCCTGCTTATTAACACTATTGTAGGGTGCCTTACTGTAGCATGTTGCTATATTAGCGATCTCGCTTGTCATTGTTTATTGTCGTCAAACTTTGAATTTGATCAGGTCGCCCCTTAATCGAGTCTACCTCCGACCCTGATCATCACCCCTTTTATTAACACGACTATATTGTATCATAGTGTATCATGTTGCTATATTAGCACTACTGTATTGTATCATACTGTATCATGTTGCTATATTACCGATTTTGTTTATTACTGTTTATTGTTGTCAGTGCTGCCACCCACCTCTCTGGCCTCGCCATCTCCCTCCTGCCCCCCTCCCCCCTCCCGCCCCTTCCTATCCTCCCCTTCCCCTCTCTCGCTCAGCTCTTTCCCGCTCTCTCCTCTGTCTCCTCCCCCCCCCCCGCCCTAGAACCCCACTTTACCAGCGTTACCCCTCTTCCCCCTCCCCCTACTCTTCCCCCCACCAAACCCCCTCTTCACCCCCTCCCCCCTTCTCTCTTCCCCACCTATGCCCCATCCCAGTCCTCCTGTCCCACCGCCACCCCTCATCCCCCTCTCCCCGTCCAGGGCCCAGCCACCTCCTTCCCATCCAAACCCTCCCCTCCCCCCGCCCTTCCCCCCCTCCCCCCCTTGCACCCACAGCTACTTTCAAGTGTGGCCTCTGGAACCCCCGCTCTATTACAGGCAAGCTACCTTTCATCCATGACCTTTTCCTCTCCCGCTCTCTCCTCCTCCTCGCCCTTTCGGAAACGTGGCTCTCTCCCGAATACACGGTCTCCGCCGCCGCTCTCTCCGGCGGAGGCCTCTCCTTCTCCCACTCCCCCAGACTCACCGGTAAGGGAGGAGGCGTCGGCTTCCTCCTCTCGCCCCGTTGCCACTTCCGCACTATCCCTCCTCCCCCCTCCCTCTCCTTCCCCTCCTTCGAAGCCCATATCATTCGCCTCTACCACCCACTCCAGTTACTTGTCGCCGTCATCTACCGCCCTCCCGGTCCCACCTCCGACTTCTTCAACCACCTTGACCCCTTTCTCACCTTCCTTCTCTCCTTCTCTCTGCCCACTCTGATCCTTGGAGACTTCAACATCCATACGGATGTACCCGACGACTCCTCTGCCGCCCGCCTGCTATCCCTCCTCGACTCTGCCGACCTCCTGCTCCACCATACCGCGCCCACTCACCGACTCGGTCACACCCTCGATCTCGTCATCTCCTACCGCTGCACTATCTCCTCCCTCACCGACTCTGAAATCCCTCTCTCTGACCATAACCTTCTCACCTGCCTCATCTCTCACACTCCCTCCCCCTGCAAATCTTCGCTACTGCCCCACAGAGACCTCCGCTCTCTCGATCCCATCTGTCTTTCCAATAGCATCTCTCCTCACCTTGCCGCCCTGTCCTCTCTTCCCACTCTCGACGATCAGATCTCCGCTCTCAACTCCACCCTCTCTACTCATCTCGACTCTCTCGCCCCCCTTTCCCTCCGCCGCTCTCGCTCCACTAACCCACGGCCCTGGATCACCGCCTCCGTCCGCCTCCTACGCTCCTATGCTCTAGCTGCTGAGCGCTGCTGGCGAAAGTCCAAGCACCAAGCCGACCTCACACACTTCAAATTTATCCTTTCCTGCCTTAACTCTGCCCTCTCCTCCGCCAGGCAAAGCTTCTTCTCCTCCCTCATCGACACCCATGCCCGTCACCCCCGCCGATTGTTCCGGACCTTTAACTCTCTCCTTAGGCCCCCTGTTCCTCCCCCTCCCCCATCTCTTACCCCCAATGATCTGGCCACCTATTTCCTCACGAAAATCAACACGATCAGGTCTGAGCTCCCCAAAGTCACCCCTCCGCCTCTCCCCTCCCCCCCACCAACCCCCTCCCCTACTTTCCCATCCTTCCCTGCAGTATCCTCAGAGGAGATCTCCTCCCTCCTCGCAAGTGCCACCCCAATCACCTGCGCCTCGGACCCCATTCCCTCTCACCTTCTTAAAACCATCGCCCCTGCCCTCCTACCTTCATTAGCTTCTATTTTTAACCACTCAATCTCCAAGGGCTCCTTCCCCTCTGCCTTCAAACATGCCCACGTCTCCCCCATCCTAAAAAAACCCGCTCTTGACCCCACTTCCCCCTCCAGTTATCGTCCTATCTCCCTACTACCCTTCCTTTCCAAAATCCTAGAACGAGTCGTCTACAATCGATGCCTAGAATTCCTTAACTCCCATTCTCTCCTAGACCCCCTCCGATCTGGCTTCCGTCCCCTCCACTCTACCGAGACTGCTCTCTCTAAGGTCACCCGTGACCTCCTTCTTGCCAAATCCGATGGCTCCTACTCCATTCTAATCCTCCTTGACCTCTCTGCTGCCTTTGACACTGTCGACCATCCCCTCCTCCTCCATACCTTATCTCACCTTGGCTTCACGGACTCTGTCCTCTCCTGGTTCTCCTCTTACCTCTCTGGCCGGTCATTCTCGGTCTCCTTCGCTGGAGCCTCCTCCCCCTCCCATCCTTTAACTGTTGGAGTTCCTCAAGGGTCAGTTCTTGGCCCTCTTCTGTTCTCCATTTACACTCACTCCCTCGGTGAACTCATCCGCTCTCACGGCTTTGACTACCATCTCTACGCAGATGACACGCAGATCTACATCTCCGCCCCTGTCCTCTCCCCCTCCCTTCAGGCTCGCATCTCCTCCTGCCTCCGGGACGTCTCCACCTGGATGTCGGCCCGCCACCTAAAACTCAACATGAGCAAGACTGAGCTCCTCATCTTCCCTCCCAAACCCGGTCCTCTCCCAGACTTCTCTATCACCGTGGATGGCACGACTATCCTTCCCGTCTCTCGGGCCCGCAATCTCGGTGTCATCCTTGACTCATCCCTCTCGTTCACCCCACACATCCTATCCGTTACCAAGACCTGCCGGTTTCACCTCTACAATATCGCCAAGATCCGCCCTTTCCTCTCCACCCAAACGGCTACCTTACTATTACGGGCTCTCGTTATATCCCGGCTAGACTACTGTGTCGGCCTTCTCTCTGACCTCCCTTCCTCCTCTCTCGCCCCGCTCCGGTCTATTCTTCACTCGCTGCCCGGCTCATCTTCCCGCAGAAACGATCTGGGCATGTCACTCCCCTTCTTAAACAACTCCAGTGGTTGCCTATCGACCTCCGCTCCAAACAAAAACTCCTCACTCTAGGCTTCAAGGCTCTCCATCACCTTGCCCCTTCCTACCTCTCCTCCCTTCTCTCTTTCTACCGCCCACCTCGCACGCTCCGCTCCTCTGCCGCCCACCTCCTCGCCGTCCCTCGGTCTCGCCTATCCCGCCGTCGACCCCTGGGTCACGTCCTCCCGCGGTCCTGGAACGCCCTCCCTCCTCACCTCCGCCAAACTGATTCTCTTTCCCTCTTCAAAACCTTACTTAAAAATCACCTCCTCCAAGAGGCGTTCCCAGACTGAGCTCCTCTTCCCCCTCTACTCCCTCTGCCATCCCCCCTTTACCTCTCCGCAGCTAAAGCCTCATTTTCCCCTTTTCCCTCTGCTCCTCCACCTCTCCCTTCCCATCCCCACAGCACTGTACTCGTCCGCTCAACTGTATATATTTTCATTACCCTATTTATTTTGTTAATGAATTGTACATCGCCTTGATTCTATTTAGTTGCCATTGTTTTAACGAGATGTTCTACCCCTTGACGCTGTTTATTGCCATTGTTCTTGTCTGTCCGTCTCCCCCGATTAGACTGTAAGCCCGTCAAACGGCAGGGACTGTCTCTATCTGTCGCCGACTTGTTCATCCCAAGCGCTTAGTACAGTGCTCTGCACATAGTAAGCGCTCAATAAATACTATTGAATGAATGAACTTGTCTGCAGTATGACCTGGGCAAGTCACTTTACTTCTCTGTACCTCAGTTACCTCATCTGTAAAAGGGGGAGTAAGACTGTGAGCCCCATGCGGGACAGAGGTTATGTCCAAGGCTTGTATCTACCCCAGCATTCTGTAATTTATTCATTTATTTATATTAACATTTTTCTTCCCCTCTAGACTATGAGCTCGTTGTGGGAAAGGAATGTGTCTGTTTATTATTGTAGTGCACTTTCTCAAGGCTTAATACAGTGCTTTGCACATAGTAAGTGCTCAATAAATACAACTGAATGAACGAGTGGGAACTAGTTCTGGGTAGGGGAGTGGAGGGGATGGAACCAAAATCTAGACAGGGGCTTTTCCAAATGATTTTCACATCAATTGTGTCATTTTATCCTCCCCGGACCTGAGAGGTAGGGACAGGTAAGCATTATTATCCCCACTTTGTCAGCTGAGGAAACTGAGGTACAGAAAGGTTAAGAGACTTGACCTGTGTCACACAACTGGCTAGTTGGCAGATGTGGCATTAGAACCCACATTCTCTTACTCCCAGTCTCATGCTTGCCTTTTTTTGGTATCTGTTAAGGGCTCACTTATGTGTCAGGCACTGTGCTAAGCACTGGGGTGGATAAAAGCTAATCAGGTTGGGCACAGTCCATGTCCCACATGGGGCTCACAATCTTAATGCCCATTTTAGATGAAGTAACTGAGACACAGAGAATTTAAGTGATTTAGCCATGCTGCCCCAATACACAAAATACACTTCGAGTACAGCCCAGAATTCCAGCTGATTTCCGTACCTCAGAAACCTAAGCCAACACTTCAAATGGAATAATTAGAAGTGCTTTACAATTAAGAGACAAGACACTCTAGAGAAGAGCATTTCTGTAAAATTGTTACATGCCTCAAGTATATTAAGGCAAAGACTAGAAACCAAAGTGTCTCAGTCTCTTGGGAAATATAATAATCCTTAGAAATCTACTGCTTAAGGCGTTTTATTGCTACTGTACATGATTCCTTTGCACACAAGAATCAAATTTGATGAAACCTGATGTTTTCTGTTTTTAAGTCAATGAAAAAGAAGGATTACTGGTTAATTTTAATATATTTTATTATTTTAATACAAATTACACATTTGCAGAGTAGGAAAATAGAATTTCATATATTCACTCTAAACTTTATTATAAAATGACCTTTTTATATCTGTTGGTGTAGCACATACTTTAAATAGTACCTTACCCTTTACTGAGGACAACTTTCCATTTTGCAAAAATGCAATTATGAAAATTAAACATCACCTAATTGTAAAGGAAGTTTAAAATCACAGCAACTGTAAAAAGCACTCCCGAGAAGTGCAGTCACAAGAATCCCAAGCAAAAGTTTGCAGAAATCCAAAAACATCATTACCACAGAACATGTTATAGGGCAAAGGCTTTCAAGAAATGCTTCCCATTTTATTTTCTAACCTCGCTCTTCATTTTGTATTTCAGGCACTACAGTGATTTCATATTCAGACTGTGCCATCAATATTCCTCAATCAGAACTATCCATGGGGTAGAGAAGATATTTCAAGCTTTATACCCATGTGATCTTTCTATGTCTTCTGAGGGTCACTACTCAGAAACCAGTTATAACTGGTGTGATTGTGATTATGATTGCTTGTCTACTTGACATCAAGCTGAAACTGCCAATCCGCATTTCATATATGGTCTCATAAGGGAATACTGTAATCTTCTCCATTTAAAATACTCTGAACAGTGATAAAATGTTATTCTAGATATGGTAAAGAGCTTCCAATTTTATCATTTGTATCACCATTCAAAATAAATTGATTATTTGGTTTTCAAATCTCCACATTAAGTTTTTTTGCTAATTAAGTATTCCAAAGCACCGGAATGGTTATACTGCCAACTTTCAAACTTCATTATGGCCAGTAGCGCTTCCTTCTCCACCGACATTCTTGCCAGTGCTACTAATAAGAGGCAAAACTGGCAGACTCAACTTTTACCTCCCTTCCTCTACCCACTCATTGGCATGGTTGTTAGGGGACTTTTCTAAAAAGGAAGCAACCAAAGGTCTCCTATAATTCACCAACTGGATAATCAGCTCCTGAATAGTCAAGTGATAATCATTTTCAGTTTCTTTAAAGGATGTAGTGCCAGAAAAATTATATATATTCTTTAAAGAGAGACCTTATTTTCATTCCCATAGTTTGTGTCAGGGCCTTCATTAAGACAGAGTTTAACGAATCCCTTACTCAAATGAAGGGAGTGACCACACATTAAGCATTTAACAAGAATCACAATTATTATCATTCCTAGACTTATCAAATTAGAAGCACATTGCCTAATGGATAGAGCATGGGTCTAGGAGTCAAAAGGAACAGGTGGGCTCATTCATTCATTCATTCAATCGTATTTATTGAGCGCTTACTGTGTGCAAAGCAATGTACTAAGTGCTTGGGTGAGTGCAACAACAAAAAGACACATTCCCTCTCCATACGAGGTAGGTTCTAATCCCGGCTCTGCCACTTGTTTGCTGTGTGACCTTGGGCAAGTCAGTTAACTTCTCTGTGTCTCAGTTCCCTCATCTATAAAATGGGGACTAATACTGTGAGCTCCATATGGGATAATGATAATACTAATAATGATGGTATTTGTTAAGCGCTTACTACGTGCAGAGCACTGTTCTAAGCGCTGGGGTAGATACAGGGCAATCAGGTTGTCCCACGTGAGGCTCACAGTCTTCATCCCCATTTTACAGATGAGGGAACTGAGGCACAGAGAAGTTAAGTGACTTGCCCACAGTCAGCTGACAAGTGGCAGAGCCGGGATTCGAACCCATGACCTCTGACTCCCAAGCCCGGGCTCTTTCCACAGAGCCACGCTGTGGGGGCTGTGACCAACCTAATTAGCTTGTATCTACTCTGGTGCTTAATACAGCGCCTGGCACATAATAAGTGCTTAAGAAATATCATTTAAAAAAATTACAATATTCCATCACTAAAACCAACCTCTATATTACCAGTTTCACACTAGAGCAACTTTTTAACACAAAAAAATGCAAAAAGCAAATTATGATTTGCACGTGAATAGCTTTCTAAATCAAAACAATGAAAAAATTAAGCAAAAAATAAGAAGGAATTGTGCTGTTGTGGTCATGTGCATAATAGGCTTCTGCTGCATTATTATATGTGGTTTCTGATATTGCTTCGACTGCTTTGGAAAGCCAACCCAGTTAACGGGGGTGAAAGACGAATTAGCCAGTAAATGAGTGATTTTGATTTACATTACAGTGCAGCATTTCAGACTCTGGGCCTGAAAGCAATTGTGGTATGCAAATCTTAACTGACATAGTGTTTACAGAGTGCTTGTTTTGTGCAGGACATTGGACTGAATGGTTGGGAGAATACGACATAATTAGCAGATACGCTTCCTGACCTCGAGCAGTTTACAGTCTAGCAGGGAATACAGACCCTAAAACACGCTGATGAGAAGAGGAAGGAGGAAGAGCGTACGTGTACATGAGTTAATTCTTAAATCAGCAAGTATGTGAAATTTATACAGAAGTACTAGGGGTAGTGGTAAGTACATGAGTGTGAAGTTTATCCAGATGTGCTGAAAAGGTAGATAATCATAAATTAACAACTGCAGTATTTATTACATTCTAGCGTGGTTCAGTGGAAAGAGCCTGGGCTTCGGAGTCAGAGATCATCGGTTCGAATCCCGGCTCTGCCACTTGTCAGCTGTGTGACTAAGGGCAAGTCACTTAACTTCTCGGTACCTCAGTTACCTCATCTGTAAAATGGGGACTAACTGTTGACAACCTGATGACGCTGTATCTACCCCAGTGCTTAGAACAGTGCTCTGCACATAGTAAGCGCTTAACAAATACCAACATTATTATTATTATTACTATGTGCCAAGCGCTGAACTAAGCCCTAGGGTAGATACAAGAAAAGCAAGTTGGAACCAATCCCTGCCCCACAAGGGGCTCACACTCTAAGTGGGAGGGAAAACAGCTGTGTTTTTTTTAATGGTTTGTGTTAAGCGCTTCCCATGTGCCAGACACTGTATTTAATCAAAGAGGTATTTAATCCCAATTTTACTGAAGAGGCAATTAAAGCACAGAGAAGTAAAGTGACTTGCCCCAGGTCCCACAGCAGGCAAATGGCAGAGTCTGTATTAAAACCCCAGGCCTCTGACATCCAGGCAAGTGCTCTTTTCACTAGGCTACTTCCCATAACTTGGAGAAAATGGAAATTATTTGGGGAAGGCCTGATGGATATGGAATTTCAAAGGACAACCAAAGGGGGAAAAAAATGTGCAATAATTCCTTCAGCATATTTCCATTCTCTCTTCCTTCTATCTGTAAATTATTTTGTGTCTCTCTCTCCTGTTAGACTGTAAAATTTCTAAACAGAGATTGGGTCTTTTTACCTATATTGTATACTTGCAAGTACATAGTACAATTTTCTGTACACTGTAGGTGCTAATTGATACTTCTGTTTGGTAAAAATAGGTACTGTGGCACTAATAATATTGAGGGGGAGAGGGCGTGGGCCATGACCATTCATTTCCTAATGGAACAACAGCGTGGCCTAGTGGAAAGAGAACAGGCCTGGAAGTCAGAGGATGTGGGTTTTAATCCCAGCTCTGCAACGTGTTTACTGTGTGACCTTGGGCAAGTCATTTAACTTCTCTGTGCCTCAGTTACTTCTTTGGTAAAATGGGGATAATAGTTGGTATTTGTTAAGCGCTTACTATGTGCAGAGCACTGTTCTAAGCGCTGGGGTAGACACAGGGGAATCAGGTTGGCCCACGTGAGGCTCACAGTCCTAATCCCCATTTTACAGATGAGGTAACTGAGGCACAGAGAAGTTAAGTGACTTGCCCACAGTCACACAGCTGACAAGTGGCAGAGCCGGGATTCGAACCCATGACCTCTGACTCCAAAGCCCGTGCTCTTTCCACTGAACCACGCTGCTTTGAGGCTGTGAGTCCCATGAGAGACAGGGACAGTGTCCAACTGGATTACCTTGTATCTACCCCAGCACTTGGCTTAGAACAAGTGCTTGGCATATAGTAATCCCTTAAATACCACAATTATTATTATTGTTATTATTATTAACAACAGTAGTCAAGTACCAGTTTCACTTTAAATGGGCCATCTTGAGAACATATTCAGTGACAATGGAGAAGGCCTAGTAGAGAATATTCTTGTTCAGCATTTGTTCAATTGTTGAATACCCTTTATTATTAGTTTGCAGCAATGAGGTCTGCCTTGCCTTTCTGAAAAGATAGGGCTTTTTGGCCAGGCCTCTTTCAATCTTGGAAGGCAGGCTGGTAGTAATAATGATGATAATAATAATAATGATGGTATTTCTTAAGCACTTATTATGTGCCAGGCACTGTTCGAAGCACTGGAATAGATAGCAGATAATCGGATTGGACACAGAGGCCATCCTATATAGGGCTCACATCTAACCCCTATTTAACAGATGAGGGAACTGAGGTACAGAGAAGTTATTTGTCCAATGTCACATAGCAGACAAGTGGCGGAACCGGGATTAGAAGCCATAACTTTCTAACTTCAAGGCCCGTGTTCTATCTATAAGGCCATGCTAGCATTAGGTCAGGAGCTCAGTAGTACTAATACTCTTGGACAACAGCAGATGATTTCTGATATGCCTGAAAAAGCCCTCCTCTCCTCTCACTCCCTTTCGAGTCACTCTTACTTGCTCCTTCATTCATCCTCCCTCCCATCTCCACAGCACATATATATTTGTACATATCTGTAATTTATCTATTTATTTATATTAATGTCTGCCTCCCCCCGTAGACTGTGAGGTTGTTGTGGGAATGTGTCTGTTGTTTTACTGTACTCTCCCAAGTACTTAGTACAGTGCTTTGCAGACATTAAGAGAAGCAGCGTGGCTCAGTGGAAAGAGCACGGGCTTGGGAGTCAGAGGTCATGGGTTCAAATCCTGCCATTGTCACTTGTCAGCTGTGTGACTGTGGGCAAGTCACTTAACTTCTTTATGCCTCAGTTAGCTCATCTGTAAAATGGGATAAAGACTGTGAGCCTCACGTGGGACAACGTGATTACCCTATAAATCTACCCTAGCGCTTAGAACAGTGCTCTGCACATAGTAAGCACTTAACAAATACCAACATTATTATTATTATTATTATTATTATCATTAAGGGCTCAATAAATAAGACCGATGAATGAAGAGACTCCTGAGCCAATCAGGAGGCCAGTTTGAGAATGGAACATCTCTCTCAGCAAAGCACAAACTATTGCTTTTCAGCCTCCTCATGGTGAATTTTGACAACTCGTTCAATCTTTAACTTGCTAATAGACCGTTGTTATTAGCGCTGTTAAAACTCAGGCAGAATTTGTGAAATTCTTTCAACCTGCCAAGGGTTTCTCAATATACACATAAGCAATAAACCTGCCTGAGTGACTAAGACAAGTTCTAAAGATAAATACAGATGGAAGGGGAATGAATGTGCTGGTGAAAACTAGCAATTTGCAAATTAGCTTTCTTTGTCAAAAGAAGCTGACCACAGATTCCTGAGAGGAAGGCAAAAATCAACATTCTCATAAACATTTTCTTTCTGTTAACTTTGAAGAGCAGAGCTGTTATTTCAATTGCTCTTTCCTATTGACATGAAAAATTCAATAATAAACTTGGTCCTCTCCTAGAGAAGCAGGATGGTGTAGTGGATAGAACACGGGACCGGGAGTCAGAAGGTCATGAGTTCTAATCCCAGCTCTGCCATGTGTCTGCTGTGTGATCTTGGGCAAGTCACTTCACTTCTCTGTGCCTCAGTTGCCTCACCTGTAAAATGGGGATTTGAGAATGGGAGTCCCAAAGGGGAACGAGGACTATGTCCAATCAAATTCACTTGTTTCCACCCCAGCACTTAATACAGTGCCTGGAACATAGTAAGTACTTAACAAATACCATAATTATTATTATTATTAGTTCTAACAATTATGTTCTAAGGAGGATGGCTGAAAACACAAACCCATAGAGTAACTTACACATAGAATGCAAGAATTGAGTAATTTCACCAAATATGATATAAAGTTATTATCAATAAAAATGATAATAAGAATAAAAATTACGATATTTGTTAAGAACTATGTGCCATCCACTGTATTAAATTCTAGGGTACATACAAAATAATCTGGTCAGGATCCAGTGGTTCACAATACAGAGAAGCAGTGTGGCTTAGTGGAAAGAGTATGGGCCTGGGAGTCAGAAGGAACCGGTTTCTAATGCCGGCTCTGCCACTTGTCCATTGTGTGACCTTGGGCAAGTCACTTCACTTCTCTTTGTCTCAGTTCCTTCATTTGGAAAATGGGGATTTAGATTGTGAGTCCCACGTGGGACAGGGACTATTTCCAACCCACTGACCTTGTATCTCCCCCAGCTCTTAGTACAGTGCCTGGCACATACTGCAATTAATGCTGGTATTTGTTAAGCGCATACTATGTGCAGAGCACTGTTCTAAGCGCTGAGGTAATTACAGGGTAATCAAGTTGCCCCACGTGAGGCTCACAGTTAATCCCCATTTTACAGATGAGGGAACTTAGGCCCAGAGAAGTTAAGTGACTTGCCCACAGTCAAACAGCTGACAAGTGGCGGGGCTAGGAGGGTGATCAGGACACGGGGCTCACGGCGAGAACACGTATCAAGTACCCATTTTACAGTTGAGGAAGCTGAGACACGGAGAAGTAACTTGCAAAACATCACCCAGCAGGTGAGGGACCCAACTGGGATATGAAATGCCACACTCCTTGCCCTCGAGAAGCTTAGGAAGTCCTGGGGTGCCTCATCACTCATCTCATCACCCACCACTATCTTGGTCTTTCCCACTGACTGGTCAGGTGGGTATTTATCTCCAGAGGTGGGGGCTGACCCAGGTACCCTGATGTTGGGGGAGCTCCGAGGAGCCATCCTGAAGACAGAATTTTGGAAGGCCAACTTACTGAGAGCAGCCCGGAGCCCTGACGGTGGTATTCACAAGCAGTAGGTGGAGGTGAGGTAAACTGGGAGGAGAGAATCTGAGGGCAGGCAGTAGCTGGCTGAGGTGCGGTAGATGATTCAGAAGGAAAAGGGCTTCACCTAGAGGGCTACAGTTGAAAGCACGGTAAGTGCTTAGGATTGATTGATTCATTAAAAAATTAAAGGTATTTAAGTGCTTTCCAACGAGCCCACCACTGCACTAAGCATTGGGGTAGACACAAAACAACCGACTGTAGATAAAGGAGTCCACAGTCTAAGAGGGAGGGAGAACACAAATCCAAACGCTTTGTAAGAAAATTTCAAAAGTTTCGTGTTTATTGAGCATTTACTGTGTTCAGAGCCCTGTACTAAGGACTTGGGAGAATACCACGCAACAATATAACCATCACATTCCCTGCCCACAACGAGCTTATAGTTTAGATGGGACAAGCACCGTATGATTAGTTAGAAAAAATTGAAAAGCACTTGCTGTAACTTGAATCTGACTCCTGAATATAGTCAAACAAAAATACTGAGAACGGTAACTATTAAACTTCAAGTAGCTATTCTAAATGCATATAATAATCATGTTTCCAAATCAACTCCTCAAATCTGTCCTATTCCAAGCAGAAAGAGACATCTGACTGCAAGATTGAACATACACTTGTTTAGTCTGGCAGCCAGATTGTTTAAATCTCTCAAGAGATAATCCTCCCTCATCCCTATCTGTTGCTATCTCTCTCTCTCAAAATTTTATTCACAAATAGCAATAATGCACCTCTCTCTGTACGCAACAGAAGTACCACTTAGCTTCTAATGGATCACTAGACCAGGAGAAAACAGATGAGGCAAACCGCTGGTTAAATTAAGAACAGTTCATACAACTCTAACTGATACTTGATTCCTCTCAAGTTCTAGTACAAAGCAGCTCGGCCACCCACAACCTCCAGTAGAGATTACAAGAAGCAACTTAAGCCTAAAATAATGGGGGAGAGTTCGAGTTTAACTTCAAACTTTCCTGATAGTACTAAACTTGGAATAAGAGACGTTCGGTGACTTGTCCAGGGTCACACAGCAGGCAAGTGGCAAAACTGCAATTAGAACTCAGGTCTCCCGACCCCCAGTCGCGTGGTTTTTCCACTAGGCCATGTAACAGTGTTCTCCTTCCGTTGGGATCAAGGTAACTGCTAATGTCCAATAAAGAGATTGAGACAGGAGTCAGTAAGATCCAGAGTCAGGCAGTCAGTTAATCGTATTTATTGAGTGATCACTGTGTGCACAGCACAGTACTAAGCACTTGGCAGAATATAACAGACACATTAACTGTCCACAACCTGTTTTCAGTCTAGAGGGGCAGGAAGGGACTTAGAGCGGTCACCTTTTCCATTCTATCTTGTCCAAACCAGTCCAGACACGGAGGAACTAGGCACTTTTGTGAGATGCTCCAAATCTTCTAGGCCACTGAAGGATCATTTTAGGCCTTGCTACAGAGCATGTATGCAATGAAAGCATAAAATGGTCCTGAGACGTGGGAGAGAATTGGTGCTTCACCCAATTTATTTCTAAAGCGCCACTTTCAGCCCTGAAAGAATTTAGACACATAACGTAGACTTTTTGTGTAATATCCCAGTTTTTGCAGAAATGGAATTTTGAAATAGTGCGGCTTAGTGGCAAGAGCTTGGGCTTGGGATTCAGATGACATGGGTTCTAATCCTGGCTCTGCCACCTGTCTGCTGTGTGTCCTTGGGCAAGTCATTTAACTTCTCTGTGCCTCAGTACTCATCTTAATCCTTGTGGATTAAGGCTGTGAGCTCCTCGTGGGACAACAGAGGATGTGGGTTCTAATCCTGGCTCCGCCACCTGTCTGCTGTGTGTCCTTGGGCAAACCACTGCTCTGTATCTCAGTTCCCTCGTCTTAATCCTTGGGGATTAAGGATGTGAGCTCCATGGGGGACAATCTGATTACACTGTATCTACCCCAGTGCTTAGAACAGTGCTTGGCACATAGTAAGTGCTTAACAAATACCATTCTTCTTATTATTATTATTGATAATAATAGGCTACCTGCAATTGTCTCCTTACAAATGTCTATAATGGCCAAATTCCTTGAAATTGGCTCCTCAGAATTCCTAATCATGGGCATTTTGGTTGCAGTAATGGTCCAAACATTTAAAATCAATGAGGTATAGGCAGAAATTATAAACTTGAATCATACTATAAGGATAATGCCACACACAATTATTTCCACTTCAGTTAGAATTCGGCAACAGGAACCCAGCCCAATCATAACTGAAGCACCAGGGTTGAAGGGCTAAGTTTAAAGTTTTAATTAGAAACATATTTGCCAAAAGGACTTCCATTTGTGAGAAATGTATACAGTAATTTCTTAATTAGAAACCAACCTTAAACCTCAGGAGACAGAGAATGTACTGTATGCCCTATTAAGCATCATTTTTCTAGATTCTACAAAATGACAGCATTTTAATTACTGCCAAGGTTAATAAGCCCAAATTTAATTATCTTGTACATATTTTTTGCAAAATCCATGAAATTTTGCATTTATAACTTTTCTCTAAAACTAAAATGTCCCAATACTTTTCCCTCTGCTGCCCCTACAAGTGAAAGCCACCTGAGAATGCAATTTACTGACTTTTCTTTCTATTCTAACTCATCCACCTATCACCATCACCACCATCATCCCATTGGCACCAGTTTTTCTTGAGCCCTTTTTGTAGAGGGTGCAGTATTAAGTGGTGGGAAAATCTGCAAAGGTCCCAAAGGCATTACAATCTAACAGGTGAGGGAGGGAGATGGGGAAGGACGGAAGGACAGGAAAAATGCAGGCACACAGAGGAAAAATACAACAGTTCCCAAATGCATCTGCTCTCAGGAATTAACACTAACTAGGAAAAAAAAGTGTAAAGAAAAATATATAAAGGATTCACTCTTGTTTTTCTAGGCATAAATATTTAATTCCAAAGCTGAAATAAACTGCAAATATGATATTGGAGAAAAAGTTTAATCATTTCTTGCTTCATTTATATTTCAAAACAGTAATATATTATTTTCAAGAGTAGTTAAATCAATGCTCCCAAATCCTGACAAGGTTCCATAGTCTTCATAGTCTACCACTAATAATGGATTGCTCCAAAACCAAGGTGGTGTAGGATTTTAAATAACACCTCCATTTTTTCATTTCAAACACTACCAAGTATAGAAAAAATATTTAATGCAGGTCTGATTTTGAGCGTTAGTTTCACTTGTGATACTACTTAATGATGATTCTTAAAAAATCACCTTAGTCGAGAGGACACTCACACTTTCCCCGACCTATTCCAAACTAAAAATTAACTTGCAATATGACACCTGGAAAAGTGCTCTTTTCTGATTGAACTTAGGGCCAACACACTTCAGTCAATCTATCACTGGTATTAATTGAGTGCTTACTGGGTACAGAGCACTGCTTTAACCACTTAGGAAAGTACAATATAATAGAGGGGTAGACAGATATCAAAATAAATTAAGGATATGTACTTAAGTGCTGTGACTAGCAGAATATTGGAAACTCTCCAGGTGCCATCGTGAGAGGGGACACTCAATAAATACGACTGATTAATTGACTTGGGGAGAACCTGGTTCTGCCCCTGGTTCCCCACTGGGCTGCAGAACCCATCAGATCAACTCAGGGAGTCCTGAACTATATTGGGGTTATTCTGGTTCCTGTCCCTGTAATCAAATCCCAGCAGTCCCAGAAGCCCTGGCAGACTCTCTGGGGTGCAAGTGTGAAGGAGAGCTTCCCGGCTGTCTTAAGATGCATAAAAAAACAAGATACCAAAACAACTCATTCATTCATTCATGCAATAGTATTTATTGAGCGCTTACTATGTGCAGAGCACTGTACTAAGAGCTTGGAATGTACAAATCGGTAACAGATAGAGACAGTCCTTGCCCTTTGACAGGCTTACAGTCTAATCAGGGGAGAGAGACAGACAATAACAATAGCAATAAATGGAATCAAGGGGATGAACATCTCATTAAAACAATAGCAAATAAATAGAATCACGGTGATGTACATCTCATTAACAAAATAATAGAATCTAGGTGATGTACATCTCATTAACAAAATAAAATAGGGTAATGAAAATATATACAGTTGAGCGGACGAGTACAGTGCTGAGAGGAAGGGAGAGGAGCAGAGGGAAAGGGGGGGAAAGAGGGCTCAGTTGAGGGGAGGTGAAAGGGGGAGTAGGGAGGGCGGAGAGGGAGCAGAGGGAAAAGGGAGAGCTGAGTCTGGGAAGGCTTCTTGGAGGAGGGTTATTGCCATTGTTCTTGTCTGTCCATCTCTCCCGATTAGACTGTAAGCCCGACAAAAGGCAGGGACTGTCTCTGTTTCCGACTTGTTCATTCCAAGCGCTTAGTACAGTGCTCTGCACATAGTAAGTGCTCAATAAATACTATTGAATGAATTGAATGAATGAGGCGAGCTCTAAGTAGGGTTTTGAAGAAGGGAAGAGAATTAGTTTGGTGAGGCTGAGGAGGGAGGGCGTTCCAGGAATGCGGGAGGACGTGGCCCAGGGGTCAACGGCGGGATAGGCGAGACCGAGGGACGGTGAGGAGGTGGGCGGCGGAGGAGCGGAGCGTGCGGGGTGGGCGGTAGAAAGAGAGAAGGGAGGAGAGGTAGGAAGGGGCAAGGTGATACAGAATCCCTACCCTGTTCCAGGGGCCTGGTGGAAGCTCACATGGTCTAACTACAGTCTATGGTGAGAGAAGCAGCTTGGCTTAGTGGAAAGCGCAATGGCCTAGGAGTCAGAGGACCCGGATTCAAAACCTGACTCCTCCACTTCTTTGCTGTGTGATCTTGGGTAAGTCACTTTCCTTCTCTGTGCTTCAGTTATCTCACTTAACTCTGCGGCATAAGACAAGAAAAGTGCTGTGGGATGAAAAGTGAGTACTCAAAGGGTACATATCCAAGTGCAAGGGTGACACAGAAGGTAGAGGGAGTATGGAAAATGAGGGCTTAGTCATCGAAGGCCTTGTAGAGGAGAAGTGCTTTTAGTAAGGCTTTGAAGGTGGGGAGAGTCTTAGTCTGTCGGATATAAAGTGGGAGGGAACTTAACACTTGAACTTAATTCATTAGAGGATAATCCAAGAAAAACTATGACCTTGCTGTGTGGGCAGCCTGGGGAAGAGAATTTCCTAAGGCAGAGAGAAAGGTTTATCTACCAGGCTTGCTTGTTTTCCAACTGGAGACCTAATCCAGGGAATCCTCATACTACCTCTAATCCTGGCTCCGCCACTTGTCTGCTGTGTGGCCTTGGACAAGTCATTTCATTCTCCGTGCCTCAGTTACCTCATCTGCAAAACGGAGATTAAGACTGTGAGCCCTATGCGGGACAAAGACTGTGTCCAAACCAATTTGCATGTATCCACCCAACCACTTAGTAGAGTTCCTGGCGCATACTGAGAACTTAATAATAATAATTGTGGTATTTTTTATTATTTGTGCCCTGAGCCCTGACCCTACGCAAACTCTTCTTAACCTTTGGAGCCAAGGCATTTGAAGCCTCAGCAATGAGAGAAAGAAAAATCTGGCAAAAGCATTCTACAACCAGAAGTTCAGTAAGCTATGTACAATACAAATGTTAGATTCTGTATGGAGAGGGTGTTAAGGGAAACTCATAGCCTAGTACGCATGGCTTCAATGGCACTGAATGAGTGCATGCACACAACTCTGCCTTCCAACATCACATCGTGTTCTAACTAGACAGACACACATTGTTGGGAGAACTGTAAGCTTGTTGTTGACTGCTCTGTTACACTGTACTCTCCCAAAAGCTTAGTTACAGCGCTCTGCACACAGCCAGCGCTCTATAAATACGAGCGATTGACTGAAAACACGCAGTATAGGAGAACTGTGTACTTGACAATGGTATTTTGATCAGGTGCCCAGGAGGAGATCAATCAGTGCTATTTCTTCAGTGCTTACTATGTGCAGAGCTCTGTACTAAGCACTTGGGAGAGGACAATACAACATGATCCCTGCCCATCGTGAGCATACTGTCTAGAGAATATGGAGTATAATACTGGCATCGGAGGGTACTGAAAGATTGAACTACCAAAGACAAAGGGTTACAAAGGGTGAAGACAAGGATTTTTTATTTTTGGTCTTATATCCCATGCAGAGAATCAGCTTCTATTCAGATATAATAATAACGATATTTGTTAAGTGCTTACTCTTTGCCAAGCACTGTTCTAGCACTGAGGTAATAAATAATAATAATGATGATGACAGCATTTGTTAAGCACTTACTATGTGCCAAGCACTGTTCTAAGTGCTGGGAGGGACACAAGGTAAACAGGTTGACCCAAATGGTGTTCACAGTCTTAATCCCCATTTTCCAGAAGAGGTAACTGAGGCACAGAGAAATTAAGTGGCTTGCCCAAGGTCACGCAGCAGATAAGTGGCAGAGCTGGAATTAGAAACCACGTCCTCTGAGTTCCAAGCCCGTGCTCCTTCTTCTAAGCCACGCTGCTTCAGGTTCAAAACTACAATATGGTACCTCTGCAGACACTCTCTAAATTGTGGAATATGTTATAATTGATTGTTTATAGCGAGCTAAAGTTCTTGGTTGACTCTGCAACTCTTCAGTCACATCATCCTTGCAAGCAATCCTTAAAAAGATACATTATGAGCTTTATAGTAAACAGAGATTTTGTTCCTGAAGTTTGCTTTTGAACATTTGCCCACAAATCCCTGCTACCCACAACTGAAACTATTCAATCTTGACTAGAAAGGTAGATGGCAACTTTAAAGTCGGATGTTTCTGCTTTTCCAAAGCACTTGGTATAACACTGCAATTAGATTTCTCTTTGGCCAATTCTTAAAAATGAAAAAGATTCATTTCTCTCTTGGCATTGATCCACCTCATCATTTACAATAACTCTTCATACCAGATGTTGTCAATAACTGTTCTCTTTCCTCTAAGCCTTTTACTCAATTCCCTTGATTTGAAAAAAGATCACTCGAAGCAATGAAAACAGCTAAAGCAACTTTTATTCCACAGTGTATAAATCCAATATGATCATTTGTCTTCCACCTTCTACTACCAGTTGTCTACCCCACCCTAGGTGTCAACACATTTAATATTTAAAAGTCACCTGGGAGTTTTATATCACTTCACTGTAGACGCTAGAATCACAGAGATAAGCTTGAAAGAAACACTTTGGGGGAAAATAAATGAAAGGGCTCTGAGAAATTGTGACAATGCAAATAATTCCTGTGATAAAATACAACTTTTTTAAAAATCAAAAAATCAAATCACTTTAACTGTGAATTATTCACAGATTTAATTTTCCATGAGGTGACTGTAGCCTCTGGAAAAGTACCAACTTAAATTTTATTACCTCATTTAAACTGATCTAAATTCAGATGCTTCCGCTATGATTCATGCATTATTTCTAACTTTTTCAAGACCTTAAGTTCCTACCCTGTGTTGCTTTATATTTGATTAAAGTAAGAGTAATCTGTTGCACATAAGATCATTCATTATATATACATATTTTAGAAATCTCATAAATATATATATATATATATCCTGTGGAAATATATACACACACATATACTATGTGGATATAGACATATATGTGAGTGGTTCCCTTTTGCTTGAGTACCCTGCGTTCAACCATTCTCCAATGTGCCACCCATTGCTTCAGTGCTGTTAAACATCACAACTGCCTTGTGTCTTTTAAGTGTGGTGTTTAATCTTTCATTATCAAGTTCCTCTTTTGCAGTCTGCTGAAGACCGATCTTTTTCTTCCACTTTGTCTAGTCTGTGTTGCCTCGGCAAAATTTGGTGATTAGCGTTAAGTTCTGAGATGTCAAATGAAGCCCTTGATGGGATGCAGGTTTTCCTGAGTGCAGGTTTGTATAGAAGTTCGGCGTTTTTCATCCTTATTGTCAATCCACAGTGCAAATAATTTTCTGTGGTATTTGTGAAGGGCTTACTAAGTGTCAGACACTGTAGAAAGCACTGGAGTAGATACAAGCCAATCAGGTTGGACACAGTCCATGTCCCACATGGCGCTCACAGTCTCAATGCCCATTTTACAGGAGAGGTTACTGAGGCTCAGAGAAGTGAGCTGCCCAAGGTCACACAGCAGACACGTGGCAGAGCCGGGATTGGAACCCCGGTCTTTCTGACTCCTATGCCCACACATTCACCACTAGATACATAATCATTTACCTGACTTCTCATGGATGTTCCTCAAGAGCATAGGCACCATCACATGGTAGCTACTGAACCACCACATTTGATGATGCGCAAGGCCCCTAACTGAAAGAGCTTCTCAGGGCGCTGTGTTCAGACTCCAAGAACCAGCAATAATAGCGACCACTTACTGTGTGCAGAATGTTATACACAACTTTTAATAATAATAATAATAATAATACTTGTGGGATTTGTTAAGTGCTTACTACATGGGAAGCACTGTTCTAAGCGCTGGGGTGGCTACAAGGTAATCAGGTGGTTCCACAACTGAGGCACAGAGAAGTTAAGTGGCTTGCCTAAAGTCACACATCAAAGAAGAGGCAGAGGCGGGATTAGAACCCTTTCCTCTGATTCCCAAGCCCTGCTTCTCTTGGGATTTTTCTTGAAAAGAGTTCACCAGAAGTTGGCCCAATCCTTGCCCAGCAGGAACTTACCAACTGCCCACCCTCAAGGTTGGCACTACAGAATGGGCTAAAGAGGACTAGACTTACCGCTCATCCCTGTTTCATCCTGGCAGGGACAGAGAAAGGCTCCTTCAACTCACATCCGATGAACCACACTGTGGTGGAAAGGCCTCAGAGTCTTGATGAAGTGCTCAGGGCAGCCAAATGTGCTTAGCAATTTCCAGAGCCTGATCTACTGATGCTATCATATGCTTTTGTACAGTTAATAAACACAGTACGGATGTGTTGCTTTCTGCACTTTGCCTGATTCTGCCACATTGCAAAGATCATATCTGTGCACTGTTATTTTGGTATGAAGCCACAATGCAATTCAGAGAGTGCACAATTAACTGAGTTCCTCAAATAGTCTGTTCAGTAGGAGGATTCTGCCTAGAATTTAGCCAGTAGGGGAAAGCAGTACAATTCTCAAGCTGTTTCTATACACAAAGCACACAAAGGAAATGCTACAAGACATCCCTCTTACATGCCACCATAACTGTCTTCTTCAACAAGGGGAGACAGCTGACTCCTATTCATTCATTCATTCATTCATTCAATCGTATTTATTTATTTATTGCCATTTATTACACAACACTGTACTAAGCGCTTGGAATGGACAAATTGGCACAGATGGAGACAATCCCTGCCCAACAACGGGCTCACAGTCTAAACAGGGGAGACAGACAACAAAACAAAACAAGTAGTCAGGAATCAATACCATCAGGATAAATAGAATCATAGATATATACACATCATTAACAAAATAAATAGAGTAATAAATAATATATACAAGTATGCACAAGTGCTGTGGGGAGGGGAAGGGGGAAGAGCAGAGGGAGGGAGGAGGGGGAATAGGGAGGGGAGGAGGGGCAGAGGGAAAGGGAGGGCTCAGTCTAGGCAGGTCTCTTGGAGGAGGTGAGGTCTCAGTAGGGCTTTGAAGAGGGGAAGAGAGTTAGTTTGGAGGATGTGAGGAGGGAGGGCATTACAGGTCAGTGGTAGGATTTAGGCCAGGGGTCGATGGCGGGACGGGGAGAACGAGGCCCAGTGAGGAGGTTAGCGGCGGCAGAGGAGCGGAGTGTACGGGGTGGGCTGGAGAAGGAGAGAAGGAAGGTGAGGTAGGAGGGGGCCAGGTGACAGAGAGCTTTGAAGCAAAGAGTGAGGAGTTTTTGTTTCATGCGAAGGTTGTTAGGCAACCACTGGAGGTTTTTGAGGAGGGGAGTGACACGCCCAGAGCGTTTCTGTAGAAAGATAATCCAGACAGCGGAATGAAGTATAGACTGGAGCTGGGAGAAACAGGAGGAGGAGAGATCAGAGAGGAGGCTGATGCAATAATCCAGTCAGGACATTATGAGACCTTGTACCAGCAAGGTAGCAGTTTGGATGGAGAGGAAAGGCTGGCTATTCAGGGAGAGAAAGAGCGGGGCCTACTGAAGGGAGCAGGCGCCTGGGAGTCAGAAGGTCATGGGCTCTAATCCTAGCTCCACCAACTGTCTGCTGTGTGACCTTGGGCAAATCACTTCACTTCTCTGTGCCTCAGTGACCTCATCTGTAAAATGAGGATCAAGACTGTGAGCCCCACATGGGACAGGGACTGTGTCCAACCTGATTTGCTTGTATCCATCCCAGTGCTTAGTACAGTGGCTGGCGTGTAGTAAGCGTTTAACAAATACCATAATCATTATTATTCTCTGCAGAAATCAGTTCTCTCTTCCACTTTGATTATAGTCCAGCTCACACTCTGCATACCCCTGTAGTTAACCTAAGCCCTGCGCCTCGTTCTCACCTCTCCTGCCGCCAATCCCCTACTCATGTACTCCACCATTTTCTGGAAAATTATTATTTTCACTCACCGCTACCTACCTCTATTGCTAGTTTACCTTTATTACCACAAAATGCACTTTTGAAATGGCCCCAAATCCGGAGCTTTTGGCCACTTTTATCAAATCTACAAAAGAACCTAGAAAGACCTAGCTAAGGGATTGCTAATGCAGTAATATTTCAACATCTGTGAGTATGGATCATTGCTTTATTCAAATTTCTATACAAAGTACGACCAAATTTCATTTTTTAGCTTGTGCTTATTTCCTAAGGAAAAATAAACACTTAAAAGCCTATCACTGGGAAAATTAGTGAGTTGCACAAATTCAATGAAAAAAAATCTGAAAGGTATGTGAATTGAAATTTTAAGGAAACCATATAGAAACAAAATCTATAGCCTTTCAGGGAAAAATAATTGCCATTTTACAGGCCATTTATGGCAAGGGAAAGCCTTTCTCTTGCTTTTGAAACTATCACCAAATAAGAGATAACAGCGCCTCATAAATGCGTCTCTTGATATGTTTTATGTTAGCCTTACAAGGGTACAGAGAGTTTTCAAATGCTATGCCCTGAATAACAAGTTGGTATATTCATTTATAATAATTGGTGATTTGGGCAAATATAGACTCCAATGAGCTCTTTAATAAACACCAGTCGGTATCAAGAAAGCATGAATTTTCCCCTTCAGCTACTGAACCATGCAAACATCAATGAAGTCACAGGAGTTCCTTCAGAGATCCAAAATCTACAGCATTAGGTCCTAACTTGCCACAGTGACACCTGAAGGTCTGTTTCCGTGAGATATGAAGCTGGGGAGGAAAATGATCACAACTGAGGTGAAAAGGCTAAACTGTGAGTCATCTGCTCAAAAATAGGATTTTTGAAAATATTCATGATGATTGGTTAAGTGCTTAGTATGTGCCGAGCACTGTTTTAAGTGCTGGGGTAGATATGAGGTCATCAGGTTTCCCATGTGGGGCTTACAGTCTTAATCCCCATTTTACAGATGAGGTAACTGAGGTACAGAGAAGTTAAGTGGCTTGCCCAAGGTCACATTATTGATAAGTGGCAGAGCCGGGATTGGAACCCACGACCTCTGACTTCCAAGCCCATGCTATTTCCACTGAGCCACGCTCCTTCTTATAATAATGTTGGTATTTGTTAAGCGCTTACTATGTGCAGAGCACTGTTCTAAGCGCTGGGGTAGACACAGGGGAATCAGGTTGTCCCACGTGGGGCTCACAGTCTTCATCCCCATTTTACAGATGAGGGAACTGAGGCACAGAGAAGTTAAGTGACTTGCCCACAGTCACACAGCCGACAAGTGGCAGAGCTGGGATTCGAACTCATGAGCCCTGACTCCAAAGCCCGTGCTCTTTCCACTGCGCCACGCTGCTTCTTATAATAATAGTAGTATTTGTTAAGTGCTTACTATGCACCAGGCAATGAAATAAGCTCTGGGGTGGATACAAGCAAATTGGGTTGGACACAGTCCCTGTCCCATGTGAGGCTCACAGTCTCCATCCCCATTTTACAGATGAGGTAACTAAGGTATTTAATCAATCAGTGGCATTTATGAGGGCTAAATGTGTGCAGAGTACTATGCTAAGCACTCAAGAGAGTACAATACAATAGAGTTGGTAGACACGTTCCTTGCCCTCATGGAGCTTAAAGCCCGGAGGGGGAGACAGACAAATAAATTAGGGATAGGTACATAAGCACTGCTCTCTCAGAGTCCTACTTGGAGAGTTGCCGGTACTCTACCAGTCTCGAGGATGGGAGGGAGAGTCAAGCAGAGGCCTACTCATTCCATTCCTAGCTTGGCCAGTGGCTAGGAAGGCAATCTGCTACAAGTCAAAACTCACCTGTGCCGGGCAGCAGCGGCACGGGAGAGAATCGAGGGCAGAGACTCAAGTTGACTGCGTGGAATGAGGCAATGGTAACCACTTCCGCATTTTGATGACGAAAACTCTATGGATCCACTACCAGAACGACTGCAGATGGAGGTGGGGCCTTCTGGGAGAGATGTGTCCATGACATCGCTGTGGTTCGGATGCAACTCGACAGCATAAGAAAACAACAACAACAACCTAAGTGCCGAGCGTGGGGTGAATATCGAGTGCTTAAAGGATAGAGATTCAAGTGGATAGGCAATGCAGAAGGGAGAGGCTATAGGGAGAAAGAGAGCTTAATCGAGGAAGGCGCCTTGGAGGAGAATTGGCGCTTAGCCAGCTCTACTATTACAAATTGCACTTTCTCTTCTTACTGAGAAAAAGAAAAAGTGTTATGAAGGGTTAAAAAAAGGTACTTGGGAAGCAGCATAGCCTAATGGAAAGAAGGCAGGCATTGGAGTAAGCAGACTGATTCTAATCCTAAATTTGTCACTTTTCCTGCTGTGTGAATTTGGGCAAGTCACTTATCTGCCTTCTTCCTCATCTGTAAAATGGGTATTCACTATTCATTCATTCATTCATTCATTCATTCAATCATATTTATTCATTCATTAATTCAATAGTATTTATTGAGCACTTACTATGTGCAGAGCACTGTACTAAGCGCTTAGAATGTACAAATCAGTAACAGAGACAGTCCCTGCCCTTTGATGGGCTTACAGTCTAATTGAGGGAGACAGACAGACAAGAACAATTGCAAGAAATAGAATCAAGGGGATGAACATCTCATTAAAACAATAGCAAATAAATAGAATCAAGGTGATGTACATCTCATTAGCAAAATAGATAGGGTAAAGAAAATATATACAGTTGAGCGGGCGAGTACAGTGCTGAGGGGAAGGGAAGGGAGAGAGGGAGGAGCAGAGGGAAAGGGGAGAAAAGAGGGCTTAGCTGAGGAGAGGTGAAGGGGGGGGGCGTTTATTGAGCGCTTACTGTGTGCAGAGCACCCTACTAAGTGCTTGGAAAGTACAATTCAGCAACAAATAGAGACAATCCCTGCCCAGGACTGGCTCACAGTCTAGGAATGGGGAGACAGGCATCAAAACAAGTAAACAGGCACTGTTTACTACCTAATCTCACTCCTACTTAGATGCGAGCTCCATGTCAGATAAGGACTATGTCCAACCTGATCGTCTTGTATTTACCCTAGGGTTTAATTCAGTGCTTGGCACACAGTAAATGCTTAGCAAATACCAAAATTATCATCATTCATTATTATTAATGTCATAAAATGTCTTAAATTTGCTTGGGGCTCATTGAGATGCCCTCAGTCCAGCCAATTTCTCAAATCAGGCCTCTACTCACGAGCTTTAATTGGAGGAGGAAATAATTGGAGGAAATGTACGACCGTATCTCTTCCCAATATGGCTGCTGTCTATTAGGTCTGAGATATAACAAGTAGGGGTACTGAGCTGTGACTGAAATATGCAACCTTCATTTGATATTTTTCTTGAGGGAAAGAAGTAATTGGATTTCACACCTATTATTTCCATTTCTTTCTGCTAATTATTCTTCAATAATATTAACTATGTTTCTTTTCACCACTGCATTTAGAACAGTACTAATGTATGCACTGGTACAGTTATTTTAAAGAATATGGATAATATGACACTGCAGTCATTGTACTACCATCCCATTGGAATCAGGAGCTCAGAACAAATACATCTTAGGAAACAATTATTTACATTTGTAAAGACAGGCACTAGAGCACTCCAGTTGAACAACGGAATCATTTGATGATTCCGGCTTGTGCAGCACACAACGACTGAAAAAAACATACAGAAGTATGTGATGCCACCCAGCTCTTAAAGAACTTAAGAGTGAATTAGGAAAGACTAACATAATCATACACCAAGAGGATGTGAGCATACATACAGATATACACACACTCTCACACACACTCGCACGCATACACACTCACACGCACACACACTCACACAGGCCCATACACACCAAAATGCACCACCTACCCATTCCACACCCAAGCAGGGGCATACAGCAGGGCTTGTGCACATACACATAGGCGCATTGTTATACAAAGGTATACATGCAGATGTACAAAGCCATACACACAGACACACATATATATACACACACACACACATGCACAGACCCACACAGACTCAAATACACCACCTCACCCATTCCACACGCAAGCAGGGGCATACACCAGGGCTTGTGTGCATACACACAGGCACATTCATATACAAAGCTATACATGCAGATGTACAAAGGCGTACACACACGTACATATATATATTTATATATATACATATATACACACACACACACACACACACACACATAGAAATACTTTCATACACCCACGCATGCACTGTCATACACACAAGCATACAGATAAGAGAGGCTCTCACACAGATACGTGGGGACACACAAACACACACACTCAGACAAGCACACACATAACTCAAGTAGACATCTGCACACACTGAGGCACAAGCACATACACACACACACGCTCTCCTGAGACACATCATCACTGGGCACAAACTGTTGCCGAGCACTGCATCAGTCAGTTGGCAGCATACAAAATAAGTAAGCAACAAGATCCCTGCCCTTGTGGAGATCACAATCCAGTGTAGGAGAAAACCTGTTGCAAAGGGTCAACCCTCCAATAGGTAAGATAATAAGCACAAAAATATACTCAATAAAAGCAAGAGATGGCATTTAAATAGATCACAAGCTCCTCGTGGGCAGGAAATTTGTTTACTGACTCCTTTGCATTGTATTCTCTCAAGTCCTTAATACAGTGTACTGCATCCAGTAAGTGCTCAATGAATACCTTTGATTTATTGTTTGATTACAAATAAACTGATACTCCTATACATACTAAAATGGTCATTTGACTATGTGACTTTGGGCAAGTCACTTCAGTTCTCTCTGCTTAAGTTACCTCATTTGTAAAATGAGGATTAAGACCAGGGGTCTCCATGTGCGACAGGAGCTGTGTTCAACCTGATGTGCTTGTATCGATCCCAAAGTTTGTACAGTAATAACAATAATAATAATTGTGGCATTTGTTAAGTGATTACTATGTGCCAGGCACCTAAGCACTTGGGTGGCTGCAAGCAAATCGGGTTAGGCAGAGTCCCTGTTCCACATGGGGTTCACAGTCTTAATCCCCATTTGATGAGGATGAGGTAACTGAGGCACAGAGAAGTGAAGTGACTTGCCAAAGGCCACAGAGCCGACAAGTGGGGGAGCTGGGATGAGAATCCATGACCTTCTGACTCCCGGGCCTGTGCTCTATCCACTACGCCATGCTGCTCCCCAGACCTGGCACACAGTAAACGCTTAATAATAATGGTGGTATTTATTAAGCGCTTACTATGTGCAAAGCACTGCTCTAAGCGCTGCGGGGGGGATACAAGGTGATCAGGTTGCCCCACGTGGGGCTCACAGAGAAGCAGTGTGGCTCAGTGGAAAGAGCCCGGGCTTGAGAGTCAGAGTTCATGGGTTCGAATCCCCGCTCTGCCACTTGTCAGCTGTGTGACTGTGGGCAAGTCACTTAACTTCTCTATGCCTCAGTCACCTCATCTGTAAAATGGGGATTAAGACTGTGACCCTCATGTGGGACAACCTGATGACCCTGTATCTACCCCAGCGCTTAGAACAGTGCTCTGCACACAGTAAGCGCTTAATGAACACCAACATTGTTATTATTATTATTCCCCATTTTACAGATGAGGAAACTGAGGCCCAGAGAAGTGAGGTGACTTGCCCAAGGTCACACAACTGGTAGATGGCGGAGTCGGGATTCGAACCCACGACCTGTGACTCCCCAGCCCGGGCTCTTTCCACTGAGCCACACTGTTGGCTTAACAAATATCCTTATTATTATTATAACTTTTATCATTATTATGACTGATCTGGTGAAATGACCAGGAAGGTGAGTGATTAGTCTTGGAGGAGGGAACTTTTAGAAGGAATTGGAAGAGGGGTGTGGCTTGGAGGGTTTGAGTGTAGAGGGCATTGAGGAGCAAGAAAACGAGGAGGAAGAGAAGAACACGGATGAAAAGGAGGAGGAGGGAGGGAGAGCAGGACAAAAAGGAAAGGGTGGGGAGAAAGCTGAGAAAGAAGAGGGCAGGAACAGTAGAGAAAAGAAGGACTGGCTCTCCTGGATATAATTGTGGACAGTGACCTGATCCTCTTTATAGAGGCTGTGGCAAGTGGGAGGGAAAGGTCCCTAACCCAAACCAGTCACTATTTTACTTCCTGAGAGCCAATCTGGACTTTCTGATGTGACCCAGATTGTGACCTTCTCCTAGCTTTGTGACCCTCTCCTCTCTCTCCCTTTTACATACATACAGAAAAATCACTGCACACACACAGCTAACATGAAAACTTGTCCAAAAAGGAGAAGGCAATGAAAGATGACCTTAATTCTGGAATGGGTTATGAGGTGAGACACGGAAGGGCAGTCGGTTCAAAGCAGAGAGAAAAAGCCTGGGTCACCATGGGGAAGGAAAAAGGGAAGCTGGATCAGAAATGGAAATGAAGAGGATGGAAAAGAAAATGAGAAAAAGAAACGGGTCCTGTTACCCTGTAGATTGGAGATGAGGATAGAGTTCTTAAATTGTTCCAAAACTAGACCAAGGAAAACCAGGTAGTTCAATCAAGGGAAGGCGGGGCAAGTAATCTTATCAATAGTACCACATCTCCAAGAGGCCTTCTCCGATTAAGTCCTCATTTTTTCTCCTCCCTCCTTCTTCTGGGTCCCCCTTGCATTTGTATTTGTACCCCTCTCAGCCCCCAAGCCCTTGTGTCCATGTCCACAATTGATTTTGGGAAGCAGCATGGTGTAGTGGATAGAGCACGGGCCCGGGAGTCAGAAGGTCATGGGTTTTAATCCCGGCTCCGCCACTCATCTGCTCTGTGGCCTCGGTCAAGTCACTTCATTTCTCTGTGCCTCATTTTCCTCATCTGTAAAATGGGGATTAAGACTGTGAGCCCCACAAGAGACAGGGACTGTGTCCAACCTGATTTGCTTTACCTACCTCCACGCTTAGTAATAATGTTGGTATTTGTTAAGCGCTTACTATGTGCACAGCACTGTTCTAAGCGCTGGGGTAGATACAGAGTAATCAGGTTGTCCCACGTGAGGCTCACAGTTAATCCCCATTTTACAGATGAGGTAACTGAGGCACAGAGAAGTGAAGTGACTTGCCCACAGTCACACAGCTGACAAGGGGCAGAGCCGGGAGTCGAACCCATGACCTCTGACTCTGAAGCCCAGGCTCTTTCCACTGAGCCACGCTGCTTCCCAATGTACAATGTCTGGCACATAGAAAGCGCTTAACAAATACCACAGTTATTAATCTTATCCAGCGCTTAGAACAGCGCCTGGCACATAGTAAGCGCTTAACATTTATCATAATTATTATTATTATTTGAATGTCTGTCTCCTCCTCTAGATTGTAAGGCCCTTGTGGGCACAAGCTTACTCTGCTATATTGAACTCACTCAAGTACTTAGTACAGTGCTTTACAGTAAGTGATCAATCAAAGACTAATTGATTGACCAATGAGACTACATCAGAGGGGAGACTGACCAAACTGAGGCAAGAAATCCCACTATTGTTAAAAGGTAAAGTACCAAAACTTTATTCAAGTACAAATTAAGAAGGGTTTTGCTCAAAACACTTGGCATTTAGAAATAAAATAGAACCTGTAGGTAGTGAAAGAGAAATGAAAGAGAGCCTGGGTATGAATGGATTGCCACAGACTTCTTTCTTCCTAAATGACAGGTCTGGTGGTACAGAGGTACAAGAGTTCAGAGTTCTTTCAAGAAGTAATGAGCTCAAAGTGGTGGCAAGACATGAAAAAGATGTCGGGGGACAGGCAGAGATACGAGTCAATATACTGAGGAAAGACAAATCGAGCAGATTGAGATTGAGATGGTCAGCACTAAGGTGAGAGCTGATTCCAGGAGTTGAAATGGGATCCCAAGGGGGAGGGAAGGAAGTGGAGGGGAAAAAACTTAATGGAAGAACATAAATAATTCTCAGGAATGGCTAACCTGGAAAAAAAGAAATGGAAAGGTTTGCATCTGTAGTAATCCTCGCAAAAGAAAATATGAATAAGTCAAAAGACCTGATCTTGTCTCAGGTAGCTAAGTCTGTCCTTCCTCCATTTTTCTCTTTCTCTCTCTTTCTTTCTTTCTCTCTCTCTCTCTCTCTCACTCACAGACACACACACACACACACACACAATAGTATAATCAAAATTGTCAAAATACAAGATTTGGAAATAAGAAGGCTAAATCAATTTGTGTTGCCTTTTTGCATTGGGTGTTTCTATTACACTGTGCAATGCCAGACAGCACATTCTCTCACACCACCATCAAGCAAGACAGAAATCACCGAATGGATTCTGAGCAATGTGCTTTCTCTCAAAGCAGCGGTGGGAGAGTCAGGTAGAATGCTCATCACGACATAGCTTCCCAGGGCACCCGGCGCAGGAGACTGTCACACAAGCAGACTGTTTTCTTGCAATACCTAATTGTCCTGTATTTGAGTAATGGCTGCATTGTGTATGAAAGACCAGATTACTCTATAGCCTTGCAATACAAACAAAAATTTGCCTGTTGCTTTATATCACTTATCTTGAAGCCTTACCCTTTAAAATTATTTTTTGCTGTGCTATTGAATCAACTGAAGAAACAAATACCCTCAAGTCCGACATAACACCCACTTTCTGCAAGTATTTCCACTGGGTCATGATTTGGGAATTAGGGAAGGTTCTTGCAACAACATGAACCCGCTTGGACTCGGAGTGCTGTGTTGTTGGAGAAACTGCTTGGGCACGGTATTGGAAATGGTGAGAACAACAGTAACAATTTTCTTACTGTGGGGTTTTGCAAGAGGGTTTAGGAGAAGGGTGAATTGTTAAAAATCAATCTATCTCCCATTCGACACTTGAAAATGGATAGTGTTCTCAAAGGCACGTTCAGCTAATAAAAATGGAAACTTCATTCATTTATTCATTCAGTAGTATTTATTGAGCACTTACACTGTACTAAGCACTTGGAATGGACAAATCGGCAACAGATAGAGACGGTCCCTGCCCTTTGACGGGTTTACAGTCTAATCGGGGGAGACGGGCAGACAAGAACAATGGGAATAAATAGAGTCAAGGGGAAGAACATCTCATAAAAACAATGGCAAATAAATAGAATCAGGGTGATGTACATCTCATTAAACAAAATAAATAGGGTGATAAAGATATATATAGTTGAGCGGATGAGTACAGTGCTGAGGGGGCAGGACGGGAGAGGGGGAGGAGGAGAGGGAAAGGGGGGAGAAGAGGGTTTAGCTGCGGAGAGATGGGGGGGGGGGGAGCAGAGGGAAAAAGCGGGGAGCTCAGTCTGGGAAGGCCTCTTGCAGGAGGTGAGCTTTAAGTAGGGATTTGAAGAGGGGAAGAGAATTAGATTGTCGGAGGTGAGGAGGGAGGACATTCCAGGACTGCGGAAGGACATGGCCCAGGGGTCGACGGCGGGATGGGCGAGACCGAGGGACAGTGAGGAGGTGGGCGGCAGAGGAGTGGAGCGTGCGGGGTGGGCAGTAGAAAGAGAGAAGGGAGGAGAGGTGGGAAGGGGCAAAAAGATGGAGAGCCTTGAAGCCTAGAATGAGGAGTTTTGAAAGGGGGGTATCTAGATATGATTGAGATGGTGGAATATACTTAGGCAGGAGGAATAAGTAAAAACTGTCTGCCACACTACATGGCATATTAGCATATTTTTAAAGTATTGTTGGAAGAATATTTTTTACTCTCCGAATGTGGAGGTGTCTCCTACGAGAATCACATTCATTCAGAAAAGACCTTTTACCTCTTTAAATCATCTAAAGAATTTATTAAATAGTACACAAGGCCCTCATATCTCAGGGGGACAATGGCACTCTTCCAGGAAAGCTCTTCTGATATGAACAATCCCTGGAAAGGCAATAGACTTCACTAAAATAGGAGTAATAGGGAAATTTTAAAAAGCATCAGGTGCTGATATGAAATAAGAACATTTAATAGCTAAGGTAAAGTCCGGTAGTTAATGATGACAAAGACACAAGAAATAAGCGATAGATCTTTGATCAAAGATCGGATCTATTTAAAATAGACATTTTTCATATTTCCATATCTTAGTTGAACTGGTTAGTACTATTTCAGTGTAATTTTATATTACTTAGTGATATTCATTTCCAACAAAACTCAGTGTTTCTTTAATACCTTAACTGGCATAGGGCAATATTGTAAAACACAGTAATACCAAAAAAAAAAAAAACCCAACCAAAAAAACACCCACAAAACATATATTTAGGCATTAGTATGACTCAAAAAGCTTTTAAAATGATTGACTTTCCTCTAAGGTAATAAATATGTACTACAGCAGAATGTAAAAATTCATTCCTACAGTCTATCCAAATACCAGAACAGACTGTTATACATACCTGGTGCTTCACTCGTCTTTTGACTTATAATTGAAAAGCCCATTCCCTCCAATTTTCTCTGATTTCCAGGTATATTCCTAAATTATTAATAAGCAAACAAAGCTAGCTTGTTTTCACAGAAAGATGGCTCATAGTTCTGTACTGTAAAACACTTGTTTTGAATCTAATGGACATTTGGAGATGGGGCAAGAAGGAAAAGAAGAGGATTTAACACTATCACATTGATGGCCAAGTGCATTATATGTCAACATTAAACCAGTGAGGCAATGGATGTGGCTTTTAGGCCTACTGACATGATTTCCATGGGACACGACTCATGTTTTATGCTGGAAAGGGAGTGATTATAGGAGGAGCATTAGTTAAGCGGCCTGCTCAATAATCACCTGGGTTAGACAGACGGGGCCCAGCCTAATCAAACTTAGCACATACCCAACCAGCCCAACTTTTCTAAGCAATCATTTTATTTTAATAGTATTTGCTAAGTACTTACTATGTGCCAGGCAATGTACTAAGCACTGGGGTAGATACAAATTAATTATGTCCTGGGCCTGGGAGTCAGAGGACTGGGGTTCTAATTACGGCTTTGCCACTCGTCTGCTATGTCACTTTGGGAGATTACTTAAATTCTCTGTGCCACAGTTACTTCATCTGTAAAATGGGGATTGAGGCTGAGAACCCTATGAGGGACAGATACTGTGTCCAACCTAATTATTCCGTATCTACCCCAGCACTTAATATAATGGTTTGTACGTAAGTAAGTGCTTAAATACTACTTTTTTTTTGAAAGAGTAGATGTTATAGAATAAGTAAGAAAACCAATGAGGCAAGATTATGCGTCCTGGAGCACTCTCTGGATGTGAGTTTAAATCAATGGAATTTATTGAGCCCTTCCAGTGTGCAGAGCACTGTAATAATAATAATAATAATAATGTTGGTATTTGTTAAGCGCTTATTATGTGCAGAGCACTATTCCAAGCGCTGGGGTAGACACAGGGGAATCAGGTTGTCCCATGTGGGGCTCACAGTCTTAATCCCCATTTTGCAGATGAGGTAACTGAGGCACAGAGAAGTGAAGTGACTCACCCGCAGTCACCCAGCTGACAAGTGGCAGAGCCGGGATTCGAACCCATGACCTCTGACTCCAAAGCCCGTGCTCTTTCCACTGTACTAAGCACTTGGTTGAGTACAATACAACAGAGTTGGTAGACACGTTCCCTGACCACCAGGATTTTGCAGACTCGATGATTCGTTTGCCTCACAGTCCATCCCCCTGAAATAGTGAGGTGAAGTTTGTTTGTTGTTGTTGGGTTCTTTTGGGGGGGGGGGGGAAGGGGTCAGTGTCTCTCCTAGCCTGGTTGGATTCAGCTACGTTTTACACCAGTACAGTCCACGCAAAGAGAAATGCATCCTGGGGACCAGTGGACTTTCCCAGCCACACCTACTTCATGAGAAGCAGTGTGGCCTAGTGGAAAGAGCACAGGACTGGGAGTCAGAGGACCTGGCTTCTCATCTCAACTGCGCCAAATGTTTGCTGTGTGACCCTGGTCAAGTCACTTAACTTTTCTGTGCCTCAGTTCTCCTGTTCCACATCCTACTTATACTGTGAGCCCCATGCGGGATGGGGACTCTGTCCAACCTAATTAACCTATATCTACCCCAGCACTTAGACCAGTGTTTGACACATTGTAGGAGTTTAACAAATACCATAAAAAGGTACCATGGGGAGGAAGAGAGTTGTTCATTTCAAAGGCAGTGCTGCTGCTGTTAAGCACCAAATATTCTAAGAGAAAGTGGGAATGGACAGGGAAAGAGTTATTATTCTCTCAGTTATTGGATGGTACAGTGGATAGAATGAAGGTTGTGATGTCTAGGCTCACCGGGAATTTCGGGAATAAAATAATACACACTGCAGTAAATATCTTTTCTTAAATTCCTTCACTATAATAATTTTGCAATTGGAATGCAAATATTACCATGAAATATTACACCTTTTTTACTAATGCCGATGAATGACACCACTCTGAGTGTAATTAGCATGCCCCAGCTATTTTCAGAAACCAGAATATTAGGCCCACAAGCTGTATATAGGGTGGCCCACTTAAAACTGACCTCATTTTATACCATAATGTGTTACTTGAGGCCTAATTAACTGGACTAATGTGCATTCTTTGCAGATATTAATGTACCAGAAATACTAAAAAGTACTAAAATTAAGAAATTTTGTTTCCTCTAGATTTTTTCCAAGAGTCTGACTACCTTAATCACATAATAAATACGACTGAATGAATATTAAATCACGTTTTGGAGAACTTAAAAACAAGTTTTCAAAAAAATGTAATTAATTTATTATCCTACCCTTTGTTTAAGCCATTACCCCTGCTTGAAATTCACTCCTGCTTCAAGTACACCAGCCAGGCCACAACCCTCCCCCATTATTGAGCACTTACTATGCGCAGAGCACTATACTAATAATAATAATTATAATGTTGGTATTTGTTAAGCACTTACTATGTGCAGAGCACTGTTTTACATGCTTAAGAGAGTAGAGTTACACAGGATCCATGTTTGGACTGTTAGTTACATCCCTGCTTAGTAGTTAGGATCCCTGACAGGATGTCAAGCTTACAATCCATTTCCCTTAAGAACTTGATAGTCACCCCACACTCATCCTCACAGCACTTATGTACCTATCCATAATTTATTTATTTATATTGATATCAGTTGCCTCCTCTAGACTGTAAGCTTCTTGAGGGCAAGGAACATGTCTACCAACTCTGTTCTACTGTAATTTAATTTTAATGTTGGTATTTGTTAAGCGCTTACTATGTGCAGAGCACTGTTCTAAGCGCTGGGATAGACACAGGGGAATCAGGTTGTCCCACGTGGGGCTCACAGTCTTAATCCCCATTTTACAGATGAGGGAACTGAGGCACAGAGAAGTTAAGTGACTTGCCCACAGTCACACAGCTGACAAGTGGCAGAGCTGGGATTCGAACTCATGAGCCCTGACTCCAAAGCCCGTGCTCTTTCCACTGCGCCACGCTGCTTCTCACTGTACTCAACCAAGCATTCTGTTCAGTGCTCTGCTCACAGTGAGCACTCAATAAATACTATCAATTCACTGATCTTCAAAGTACTATTAAAATCACATCTCCTCCAAGAAAAAAAATCTTCCTAAATTAATGTGCAACATCTTGTTGGTATCATTATGTGTTAGTATAGTAACACGTCGCTAGTACGGTGGTCAGTATCCCTGCCTGTCACACAGGGGACCCGCGTTCTATTCCCCCTCAGGGAGACAGAAATTTCTTGAGGAGCAGTGTGCCACAGTGGATAGATCCTGGGCCTGGGAGTCAGAAGGACTTGGGCTCTAATCCCAGTTCTGCCCCATGTCTGCTGTGTGACCTTGGACAAGCCCCTTAACTTCTCTGGACCTCAGTTACCTCATCTGTAAAATGGGGATAAAAGTGTGAGTCCCATGTGGGACAGGGAGTGTGTCCTACCTGACTAACTTGCATCATCTCCAGGGCTTGGAACAGTGCTTGACATGTAGTAAATGCTTAACAAGTACAATCATAATTATTATTATTGTTTTTATTATCAAATCTCATCAACCCCCAATCAGCCACCTTTAGTACTAATGTCTCTATATAATAATAATGTTGGTATTTGTTAAGCACTTACTATGTGCAGAGCACTGTTCTAAGCGCTGGGGTAGATACAGAGTAATCAGGTTGTCCCATGTGAGGCTCACAGTTAATCCCCATTTTACAGATGAGGTAACTGAGGCACAGAGAAGTGAAGTGACTGGCCCACAGTCACACAGCTGACAACTGGCAGATCAGGGATTCTAACCCATGACCTCTGACTCCCAAACCCGGGTTCTTTCCACTGAGCCGCGCTGCTTCTCAAAATAGCAATGGTGGTATTTAAGCACTTACTATTTGCCAAGCACTGTTCTAAGCGCTTGGATAGATACAAGGTAATCAAGGTGTCCCACGTGGGGCTCACATTCATAATCTCCATTTTACAGACGAGGCACAGAGAAGTTGGGTGACTTGCCCAAAGCCACACAGCTGAGTGGCGGATGCGGGATTAGAACACACGACCTCTGACTCCTAAGCCCGGGCTCTTTCTACCGAGCCACGCTGCTTTCTCGTGGCTTTATCCAGCCTCAGCACACACGCACACACACAAACACAAATATACACACGTGATGCATGTATTCGATTGTTTATTAACATATTTCATCCTGCTACAGTCACACCTCTGCCTATTACTTCCTCTTCTTCCTCCTGCTTCTGCTTATTATGGGAGAGCGAGAGAGACACATTTGTTGGGAGCATACCATATCCCCCGCAAAATCTTTTAGCTTTATAATTCTACAGTTCTTTTGTATTAATATTGCAATTAAGCAAACTATATATTAGTATTGTCTCCCTGCTATAGAGTAAGTTCCTTGTGGGTGTGGAATGTCACCTCATTATTCTGTGTTTCCCAAATGCCTTGGTTCAGTGTCCTGGACCAAGTGGACACTAAATAAGTGCTGCTGCCACTGCTGGGATTCTTAGTGTTTTAGGAAAAAGGAAGCTTTTTAATCAGAAGGAAATTTCGAGAAGATAATTCTTTGGCCTACCTCAAGAAAAAAAGGATGAAAAAGAATGGGGTTGACTGATGGCTGAGAAATTATTTTGTCATTTCAAGAAAAAGAGCCTTTTGTATGAAGCTAGAGGACAGTTTCATTACAGGGAAAAAAAAATTAGTACAGGTTGGCTCAGTTCCCACAGAGAGAGTCTCAAGTAACCTACAGGTAAAAGTCACTGTCAGAGACCGTCTGTAGTGCTACTGCAAACTCTTTTTGATCTCCTGGGATTAAACAAAAATTGGTCTTCCTTTCTTTTACATGCTCATGACAACCAGAAAAAAAAACACAGAATGTCAGCAGTGCAGTTTGGCAGTAGCTGTTTGAGAAGCACTAAAGCCTCTGGTGGATGGTGCTAAAAAAGTACAAAGCCTTGTTATTTCGCTTAGTAACCTAGATTAAAAGAAATATAAGAAGTAATCAAGCAATTTGTTTAGAAGACATGAAAATGTATTCAAATGACCTGTATCACATAGAGCTGTAAACCACCTGCATTTGAAAAATTAGGACTTGGGGCACCTCACCCAAAAATTAAATTCAATCCATAGTCCTTTGTGTAAGGAAGAAATAAATCAGACATTTTAGGTGTCTGGAAAGGATAAGTAGCTTTTGGTCAATAACAAAAGTACTTAGTACAGTGCTTTGCACACATTAAGTGCTCAATAAATACCATCGTTTGGTTTATTGATTAAGGATTAGAAACAGATCAGCCTCGGTAGTTCTGAATGTTACTTTTTAAAGTCTAATTTAGGTAAAATACTTTCTCTTTTCTCTTCAAGCTTTCCGCTCCATAAAATTAGAGGAGTATCTAAGATATTGATATCATATCAAGAAGATAAGAAAGATATTGTTAGAAGTGATGAATGAATACTCAGTCAAACGTATTTCTTGAGCTATGTGTCCCGAGCACTCTACTAAGCACTTGGGAGAGAATAAAACAGTTACATTCTCTGCCCACAAAGAGCTTACAGACTAATTTATATAACAGATATGTACATAAATTACAATAAACGCTCAATAAACGCTCAATAAATACAACTGATTGATTGATAAACTACGGGCTTGACTCTGCCAATAAGGAGAGTCATAACCTGGATGTGCCTTGTTCTTTCAGTTACAAATAAGCACAGTAACGTTTCTTGTAGGACACCACTATCATTATTAGAATCAGTTCCACTGTTTCACGGTGTTCTTGTGAAGCGCAGCATTAGAGTATGTCTCCTTCTGGCTACTTAAGTCCAGATATAGAGACAAAGCCCAAGTCCCTGACCAAAAGCAACGAAGCACCTATTCTTAAAACAACAGGAAAATGACATAATGCCAAAGGACGCTACAAATGTAAAAGCGGTGAGTGTGAAAAATAAATGGAGATTTTCTAGAGACCTGTAGGGATAATGTATAAAAATGATGTCCGCTATAATCAATGATAATTAATGATAATGGTATTTATTATGTCCTTACTAAGGACTAAACACTATGCTGAGTTCTGGGGCAGATACAAGATAAATAGACGAGGTTCAGTCTTTGTCCCATCCGGAACTGACAGTCTTAAAGAGAACAAATGACCTCTTCCAGGAATGTAGCAATAATTTCCATAGGGAAGCACCAAGCATCTTCCAGGGAATATAGGAAGAGGGCCACTGACAGCCTGTTACGTGGAATTCCAAAGTGCCTAAGACAAAAGAGAAGGAGAGAGAAAGAGAGAGAAAGTTAGAGACAGGAAGAGACACAGAGAGGACAGATTCACCCCTTCATTTTGTTTTTGTTTTATGGTATTTGTTAAGTGGTTACTATGTGTCAGGCAAGAGCTGGGGTAGATACAAGATAAAGGGATTGGATACAGTCCATGAGGCTCACATTTGTAATCCCCATTTTACAGATGAGGTAACGGAGGCCCAGAAAAGCTAAGTGACTTGCCCAAGGTCACACAGCAGACAGGTGGCGGAGATGGGATTAGAAACCCTGGGTTTAAAACAGCTGGGAAGGTCTGGTCAGTAGTCCAGTGTATTTCTATTGTGGTGAAAATGTATGTTTAGAATATGCATAACTTCTTATTGTAGCAACTGTATATGCTGTTTTATTGTTACCTGTAGGGCTTTTCCTACTAGCATTTGTTCAGTGTATGTAATTTCTTGTCACGATAACATTTCTGATTATTTTTATTACGGTTACCAATAAGGAATTATTGACTATTACCATAACACTAAAGATTGTTTAATCCTTTTAAATTTTATGAATAATGAATATTGTACTTGTCTCCTGGATTTGAGAACATTATGCTGCCGCTCCCGGAAGCAAAGCACTATGAACACTTTAGGAGAAAGGCGTAAGGAAAAGACACTATAATGACAAATTTATTCATCATTTAAAAGATTTCTGTCCATTACACAGACTGTATTTCCCATTCAATATAGGCATGGGTTAAGAGCTAGGTGGACGGCAGTGGAGACAGGCAGAGAAACTGAGTGGAGAGTGGGAGAAGGGAATCACACTATGAGGGGAAAGACATAAAGGGAGGAAATGGAGATCAAGACATCAAATTCCATGAATATTTCATTGGAAACAACTAACATATCAATAATATCTGGAGACCATTCACCAGCCAAAAAATATTTTCTCCTTAAGAAAATTAATTCTGAATTCCAGTAAAAACTGCGAGCATTTCCATCTGAAACAGGGGAAAAGTGGAGAGGCTATTTGCTTGGGAGCAATAGCAAAACTCTTTACACAGCAGCTACCGCTAACAGGTGGCTACCACTAACAGGTGGCTACCACTAAAAAGTGGCTGAAATCAATCAGTGGTATTTAATGACCACTTACTATAAGCCAAGCACTGCATTAAGCACTTAACACTGTACTAAAAGGAGCTCTCAGAGTCACCTACACTTTTTAGAGAGTTTTGGTTTTGTTCTCTTCTCAAACTGTGAATTTAAACATTCACAATTTGACTAGCATGGAGAAGGCTAGCATAGTCTTCTCCATTTATTTCATCAACAAAATGAGCACACAGATACTCTACGCAAACTTTAAAAAATTATTCATCAGACCTGAATATCCTAATCGCCTGGAGAACCTAGACTTTCTCAAATTAACTGGATGTGTGAAAATAAATGCTTGCTACTGGTAACAGTAATAATAATTATGGTATTTGCTTAGCAGTTACTATGTGTCAGGCACTCTACTAAGCGCTGGGGTGGTTACAAGCAAATCAGCTTGGATACAACCCCTGTCCCCCATGGGGCTCACAGTCTCTATCCCCATTTTACAGATGAGGTAACTGAGGCACTGAGAAGGGAAGTGACTTGCCTGAGGTCACAGAGTAGACAAGTGGCAGAGCCAGGATTAGAACCCATGACCTTCTGACACCCAGGCCCATGCTCTATCCACTACGCCATGCTACTTCAAATAGAGCACTTGGAAAGCTTATAGGATGCGCCGGGGTAGATACGAGGTTATGAAATGGGGCACAGTCCTGGCCCCGAAGATGCTCACAATCTGTATTATCCCCATTTAACCAATAAGGAAACAGGCCCAGAGAGGTGAAGTGACTTGTCCAAGGTGACGCTAATGACCAGCGGCAGAACTGGAACTCAAACCCAGGTTTCCTGACTCCCAGCCCTGTGCTCTTTCTATGAGGCCACTCGGTTTCCCTTAATCAATTAATCAAAGGTATTTATTGGATGCTTACTCTGTGCAGAGCACTGCAGTAAATGTTTGGGCGACTACAACACAACACAGTTGTCAGACACATTCCTTGCCCACAGTGAGCTTACCAGATGTACAGTTCCTCATCTGGGTTTAATCAATGAGAAAGTTGTAGCCCAGTGTTCAAATACCTTTAAACGTAGTACATTAACGTCAAACTTACCCACTAAGTTCAGGAACACCAACTTTTCATTGTGAGCCTGGGGGACCTTAAGGCAGGGTATTGAGAGAGTGGGGCTTTGAGGGGATGAGGGAAGAAAGGAGAGAGAGAGAGAGAGAGAGAGAGAAGAGTAGGAAAAAAAGGAAGGGGAAAAGAAAACAGGGGAAAAGGAAGGGATAAGAGGAGGCAAGAAAGGAAAAGTTAGAGAGGGTGGAGGTTCGGGAAGGTCACAGAGAGGGGAGGTAAGGGGAGAGCCACCACTAAAGTAAAGAATGGAATAACTTAGCTCAGGGCCCAGAACTATACCTCTCCTCAGTAATCAATTAGAGATATTTATTGAATGCTTTTCACATGCTTGGAAGAGTATACTATAACAGAGTTGGTAAACATCATCATGGCCCTCAAGGAGCTTACAGTCTGGAGGGAGAGACAGATATTAAAATAAATTACAGATAGCGGAAATGGGAGAGGAATAGTGGCTCAGTGGAAAGAGCCTGGGCTTCGGAGTCAGAGGTCATGGGTTCGACTCCCGGCTCTGCCACTTGTCAGCTGTGTGACTGTGGGCAAGTCACTTCACTTCTCTGTGCCTCAGTTCCCTCATCTGTAAAATGGAGATTATCTGTGAGCCTCACGTGGGACAACCTGATTACCCTGTATCTCCCCCCAGCACTCAGAACAGTGCTCTGCACATAGTAAGCGCTTAACAAATACCAACATTATTATTATAAGTGTTGTGTGTCCTATATCTACGAGAAATGATTCAATTACCAGTGGCAAGTTGTCAGCTGGATGTTTTCTGACCAAAACAGCTCATTACAATCTCTTTCAAATCTCTACAGTGTAACTAAAAAGCCACATTTGGTATTTCTTCCACTATCTTTCCTAAAAAGTTATTCAGGGTTCATCTCTCTCACATGACTCACACGTTCCTCACTTTTTCAACAGGCTTGCAAACGTATCTTTCCCATTCTTTTGGCATTTTCTGATACTCATCTATTCTCCACAGTTGTCATAATACTAAGAATATCTTCAGTACTTTACATCCTGAGGGATCATAAGCTCTCTATTCATTTGGATAACAACAAACGTATTCACACAATAAAAATCACTTCACCCACCATAAAAACGTAGCCACTTCTGGAATAGAATGTGACAGCTGTTTAACAGAGTTGAGGAATACTGACATAAGTGAATTCTACATCGGATTTACCTGAAGTTTGCAAAATATGTAATTCAATTACAGGGAAGATTATAGGAGTGGAGAAAAATGACTTAAATCAATAATTGTTACTGCCTCAAAACATGATACAATCCATTCTGATGACAAAAGTAACAAGTAAATACACTGAGAAAACAAAACTATGTTCTCTCGCGTAGGGATATGAATCTTTACTTCTGGAAAATCTATCAGAGGATATCATCATCAACATTTATTGATGGCCTATTGTGGGCAGAGCACTGGGCACTTGGGAACATTCAAAAGAAGTATATTCATGATTATATTTATTAAGCATTTAAAACACTGGGCTAGATGCAAGATAATCAGGATGGATACAGTAACTGACACGTTCGGCGTGGTCACCACTGGCTTTAATGCACTTAACCACCTTGCCTCCTCCGACCTCATCTCGCTGCTCCCCTACTAAAACCCAGCCCGCACACTTCATTCCTCTGCTGCTAACCTTCTCACTGTACCTCCATCTCATCTATCTCGCTGCCAACGTCTCGCCCACATCCTACCTTGGCCTGGAATGTCCTTCCTCCTATCAGACACATAATTGCTCTCCCCCACTTCAAAGCCTTACTGAAGGCACAGCTCCTCCAGGAAGCCTTCCCTGACTGAGCCATCCTCTCCTCTTCTCCCACTCCCTTCTGTGCCACTCATACTCACTCCTTCATTCATCCTCCCTCCCGGCCCTTGAGCAGATACGTATATATCGGTAATTCATTTACTTATCTACTTATTTATTTATATTGATGTCTGCCTCCCCCTCTAGACTGTGAGCTCGATGTGGACAGGGAATGCGCTTGATATATTGTACTCTCTCAAGGGCTTAGTACAATGCTTTGCACAGAGTAAGCTCTCAATAAGTACAATTGATAATAATAATGATAAGGATAGGGGATAAAGTATAGACCCGAGAGTCAGAAGAACCTGGGTTCTGCAGCGTGGCCTTGGGCAAGTCACTTCACTTCTCTATGCTTCTGTTATCCCATATATAAAATGGAGATCAAGACTGTAGGCCCCAAGTGGGACAGGGACTCTGTCCAACTTGATTAGCCTGTATCTACCCCATTGAGAAGCAGGATGGCTTAGTGGAAAGAACATGGGCTTTAAAGTCAGAGGTCGTGGGCTCTAATCCCCACTCTGCTGCTTGTCAGCCATGTGACTTTGGGCAAGTCACTTAACTTCTCTGTGCCTCAGTTACTTCATCTGTAAAATGGGGATTAAGACTGTAAGCCCCACGTGGGCCAAGCTAATTACCTTGCATCTTCCCCAGTGCTTAGAACAGTGTTTGGCACATAGTAAGTGCTTAACAAATACCAGCACTATTATTATGATTATTACAGTGTCTGGCGCATAGCAAGCACTTAACAATGCCACAATTATTATTATTAGGGAATGTTCCTCTTACGATGTGTGACTCTCTGGATACAGGCCAACATGGCATTGGAAGAAACAGGTATGGGCATGCATGAGAGAGGCATTGGAGGGAGGGTGATTTCTACAGTGCAAGTCTTCTTCAACATAGTTTTCTGGAAGAATGTTATCCCCATGCGCCAGGAAAATTGGCTGCATCAATTATCCACCTAATCGTTCCATTGTTTTCTAACGTGTTTGCAGGACCATCAACATAGTATCCTATGTGAAAAAATTGGACTCCCAAACTGCTGCATGGTGCTTTCCACACCTTGCATATTCTTTTATGAAATGGTGCAATATGACATGTTGTAACAGAAGCATAAATAGTATTTGCCAGGAGCCAGACTGCTCAAAAGCAAACAGCATCTTATGTCACAATGTGATTAAGCAGTTCTAAGTCAAAACTCTTTGAGCAATACCAGCAAATTTTTTTAAAATTTTTATTGAGATGTTGTTGTTTATTACATTTTGAGCAAGAGAACTGCCTGCAACTTCAGAGAATTCGGTGCTTACAGTATCTGTATTACACGAATACTATTTCTTTGTCACATTAGCTGAACTGCCATGACCCATCACTGAAGTAGCTTGCTTTTGAAACCCTATTTTGTTATTTGTTCTTCCAAAGAAAGTCGATAATGGCAATTAAGAAAAAAATGCAGCTCTCCTTATGGAGTCCACAACATCCCACGATACCAAAAGAAATACAAGGGGAAATAAATGGGAGAAAATTTTATTAGCTAGACTAAATTCCAAAGACTCTTTTAAATCCCCTAAAAAGCTGTAATTTTCCAAATGTTTAGCTTATCAACCAAGAGCACAGCAGTAAGTCTAAAGTATGAGTCTAAGGATCATGAAGGTCACCTCAGGCTTCAGGGTTGGTTCTCAAAGACTACCAAGATAAAAATTCTGCCAACATAGGGTATCTTGAAACAATTCCGCCCAAGGTTGCTAGGAATGCGGACTTTCATGACAGAACAGTTAATGGAAGGTGAGGCTTTCCTACAGGCTGAGGAGAAAGAAAAGCATTCTGTCATCTATGGCTTCCTCTGTAGGTAGAAGGGAATGTTTAATACGGAAAATTGGGACCTGAAGCAAGTCTGCATTAGCGGGAGAAGCCTACAGAGGAATCGACTTCTCCCTGTCTTTGAAGAAATAAATAAAATATTCTGACCCACCTTTCTACACCCACTTATGATTCCTCCTCGATGTCTATAACCAGGGCAAATGGAGCTGGGGAGAAAATGAGATGCTCTTCGAATATATTATATGGGTGGCAAACAAGGCCCAGGCTTAGTGCCAGTTCTCATTCCTTTCCCCACCCAACAAAGCATGTCCATTGCTCATGTCATAGCGGGTCTGCAAGAGGGAGAAGCACGTACATATATAAGTACAAAAACAAATTATTTCCTGAGAAGAGACTAGGCAAATTTTCACTAAGCCAGGGCATTGGGAAGGACTTGTCCCGATCTGTCCCGAGGCATGGAATCAAAATAGTTTCTTCCCACCTCCACGCTTTCCCGCTCACCCCGTCTCCCAACAGACTCTCGCTGACCCCGCCCTTTCATCACTACCTCATCACACTCTATCACATCTATCCCATTATTATTGATAAAAAATAATAATAGTGGTATTTATTGAGATTTTACTGTGTGCAGAGCACTGTACTAAGTGCTTGGGAAAGTACAATATGGCAATAGAGTGACAATCCCTGCCCATTACGAGCTCACAGTCTGGCGAGGGGAGACAGACATCAATAAAAATAAACAGACATTAATATAAATACATTTACAGATAAATATATATACACGTATATATATAAAGTTGTGCCAAACACCGGGGAACAGCAAGGTAGATACAAGTTAGTCAAGTTGGACACAGTCTTTGTCCGAAGTGGGGTACACAATCTCGGGAGAGGGAGCACAGGTACTGAATTCCCATTTTATAGCTGTGGAAACCGAGGCATAGACAAATTAAAGTTACTTGCCCAAGATCAAAAAGCAGGGAATCTTAATCCTGCTGGTTCAACCTTCACAACATCACTGACTGATATATATATAAATATAAATGTATTTATTTATATTGATGTCCGTTTATTTGTATTGATGTCAGTCTTCCCTTAGACTGTAGTTTGCTTTAATGTTTAGACTGTGCTCATTGTGGGCAGGGAATGTCACTCTTTATTGCTGTATTGTATTTTCCCAAGCACTTAGTACAGTGTTCTGCACATAGTAAACACTCAATAAATACGACTGAATGAAGGAATGAAATCAGACCCTTCCTAACCGCTACCACATAATCCGAGCAATTAACCTATCCCATCCATGATTACTACATCAGCCTCCTTTCTGACTTCCCTGCCTCCTTTCTCTCCCCACTTCAGTCCACATTTCACTTTGCTGCCCAAATCATCTTTCTTACAAAAGTTCAGTGAATGCTCTCCAATCCTTAAGGACCTCCAGCGATTGCCCTATCCACTTCTGCATTAAACAGAAACTCCTTATAATGGGCATTAAAACACTCAATCAGAAGACCACCTTCTACCTTACATCACTGATCTCAACTATCTCACTGCCGATCCCTTGTCCATGCCCTTCCTCTGGACTGGAACTCCCTCCCCTTCTTAACCGACAGATAACCACTCTCCCCATTCTCAAACCTGATCAGCCCTCCTTTCCCCTACTCCCTCTCCCTTCTGCATCGCCTACATCCTTGGATTTGTACCCTTTAAGGACTTGATATTCACCCCACCCTCAGCCCCATACCCCTTATCTATCTAGCCATAATTCATTTATTCAATCATAAATATTGAGCACCGACTATGTGCAGAGCACTGTACTCAGCACGTGGGAAAGTAAAACAATAAGCAGACACATTCCCTGCCCACAGTGAGGTCACAGTCTAGATCGGGGGAGGTAGACATCATACAAATAAATAGATTACAGATATGGACATAAGTGCAGTAGGGCTGGGAAGGAGTAAGAACAAGGAGAACAAGACAGGGTGATGCAAAAGGGAGTGGGAGAAGAGGCAAGGGGGGGCATGGTCTGGGAAGGCCTCTTGGAGGAGATGGGCCTTCAATAAGGCTTTGAATGGAGGGAGAGTGATTGTCGGTTTTGAGGAAGGAGGGCGTTCCAGGCCAGTGGGAGGATATGGACCCGTGGCTGAAGTACAGACAGGTGAGACTGAGGCACAGTAAAAAGGTTAGCACTATTATCTCAATGCCTGCCTCCCCGTCTAGACTGCAAACTCCTTGAGGCCAGAACCTTCTACTGACTCTGCTATATGATATTCTCCTAAACTCTTCGTACAATGTTCTGCACATAGTAAACACTCAAGACATACCAATGACTGATTTCCCTGAGCCTCATTTTCTTGGCTTATATTTTCTCTTCTGCTTTTTCCACTGTGGCTCAGTGGCAAGAGACCGGGCTTGGGAGTCAGAGGTCATGGGTTCTAATCCCCACTCCGCCCTTGTCAGTTGTGTGACTTTGGGCAAGTCACTTAACTTCTCTGTGCCTCAGTTACCTCATCTGTAAAATGGGGATTAAAACTGTGAGCCCCACAAGGGATAATCTGATCACCTTGTATCCCCCCAGTGCTAAGAACTGTGCTTTGCACATAGTAAGCGCTTAACAAATACCACCATTATTATTATTTACCTCTGTTCTGTTTCTTTTCCCTTTTTCATCTTCTGTGTTTTACTCATTCCTACCTTGACTTTTTTCTTCCTATACCTTTGTTACTCTGTTCTTAATTTTCTTTCCCATCAGTGTGAGTGTCAGTCACTTCTTCACCATCCTAGACATTGTCCGCCATGACCCTACAAAGCCCCTCACCATTCAAGCTAGGAAGTTAGTCCTAACCTAGAATTTCCCAACTCCAGAGTTTCCAAGCATTCACTGCAAAGGAAATCTAAGGCTGTTTTTTTTCTTTCCCTTCACTCCTCTTAAGAGGTCAGTCCCTGCTCCTCTCGCAGGATTTAGACTGGGGAAAGAAACTTGCTGGCCATTTTCTTAACACAGAGCTCACCCTGATTCTGAACCCCTGGAGGAGAACAGAACACCTCACGTGTCCAGGAAGGAGATGGAAGTTGGCAGGATCGTCCAGGCTCCAACCCCACTGGGGTGCAGGGTTTTCTCACTTCTACCTTTCCACTCGGAAGCCCAGAAGGACAGAAGCAGGCAAGAGAAGAGGTGAACGCAAAGTTGGAGAGCACAGCTAAGAGGATCATAGTGAGTCATTTTCTCTTTTACTGTCACGGTCTGCCCGAGATCTGTCAGAACACTAAGTAGGACTGTCTGACACTGCATCAATAGTCCTTGAACCTTTTAGTAGTAGGAGGAGGAGCAGCACGAGTAAGTTAGGATGGCAGAACAATTTCTCCTTCCAGTCAAAAGATTACCTGACAGGAGAAAAAGGTCAGAAATCTCTCTGACGCAAATCAAGGACATTCAGCAACAGAGACTCTGTCATAATGAAGTCTAAAGTTTCATTTTCTTCACAAAAGAAAAATTGAAAGCTACCAAGCTTTTTGAACATAATCTAAGAAAATCTAGAATCATAGGGCAGATTAAGTGTACCACAATGTCTAAAAACAATAGGCATCCTTATTTCTCATTGAATTATTTGGTTATTTATTTGATGACAATGCAACTTGAAATATATACCTACACTTCCAGACATGCATATAAGTGCTGGGTAGGCAAAGGACCAAATAGCAGGTAGTTAGTCCATCAACAGTAATTATCAAGAGCCACCTATGTGCAGAGCACCATACTAAGTGCTTGGGAGAGTGCGATAGGATGGTTCCTGCTCTTGAAATTTCATGCTGAGATTGAAGGAGACGAGATATGGTCTGGTGAAGTAAAATCAAGAGGGTACTTCAAGTTAGGAAGGGAAGGTGGTAGTTCGTGATAAGTAACAAGGAAAATATGGGGGCAGAAGTTAGTGAAGAGGTTAGTTTGAGCAGAGTGGAAGTAGCATGGACTAGAGGATAGAGCATGGGCCTGGGAGTCGGAAGGACCTGGCTTCTAATCCCGGCTCCACCACTTGTCTCCAGTGAGACCTTCATTTCTCTGTGCCTCAGTTACCTCATCTGTAAAATAGGGATGAAGACTGTGAGCCCCACTTGGGCCAGGAACTCTGTCCAACCTGATCTGCTTGTATCTACTCCAGTGCTTAGAACAGTGCGTGACACAGAGTAAGCGTATAACAAATACCATCATTATTATTATTAACTAGGAATTAGTCAAAGAGGAAGCCAGCTGGGAGTGAGGAAATCCAATCAAAAGAGAGCAGAAAAGGAAAAGTGGAGGCAGAAAATGTATGTTCAAGAAGAGTTTGCAGCGTGGCTCAGTAGAAAGAGCCTAGGCTTGGGAGTCAGAGGTCATGGGTTCAAATCCCTGCTCTGCCACTTGGCAGCTGTGTGACTGCTGGCAAGTCACTTAACTTCTCCGTGCCTCAGTTCCTTCATCTGTAAAATGGGGATGAAGACTGTGAGCCCCACGTGGGACAACCTGATTACCCTGAATCTCCCTCAGAGCTTAGAACGGTGTTCTGCACATGGTAAGCGCTTAACAAATACCAACATTTTTATGGGAAGCAGCGTGGCTCATTAGAAAGAGCCTGGGCTTCGGAGTCAGAGGTCATGAGTTCGACTCCCGGCTCTGCCACTTGTCAGCTGTGTGACTGTGGGCAAGTCACTTCACTTCTCTGTGCCTCAGTTACCTCATCTGTAAAATGGGGATTAACTGTGAGCCTCATGTGGGATAACCTTGTTAACCTGTATCTTCCCCAGCGCTTAACAAATACCAACATTATTATAACAGGCTAGGAGAATACAAAAGATTAATAAAAGAGCAGTTAAGAAGTTTATGAGGCAAGCCATTACTGGGTCTGATGATTCATCCTAATAGGTTTGGACAGACAGTGGAATTATCATCCTTCTTGACATTGGTTTATATGGACTTTCTTGCAATAAGCCCATCGGTATGATTTACGGAGTATCAACTCTATGCAAAATACTGTTCTAAGCATTTGGATGAGTATAATAGAGATTAAGGAAAAAAAAGCACCTCACACAATTCAGACTCTCATGGTGCACACCATCTTAAAGGTAAAAGCTGATGTTACATGTAATACTCTAAATCACAAGGACACAGGCAAAGAGAATAAACATCACAATGCTCTTCCAAGCTTTCTTTGATTAGTTCTTCACTACATTAAGGCAAGTGAATCATAAAGATTAGATGTAAACTAGATGACAGAGACTATCTAGAACTAGAATTACCCAAGGAGTCTTGGGCAAATTGTTTATCCTCTCGCCTCATTTTGCTGTGTGTGACAATTGAGAATATCATCCCTAAAAAAATGCAAAAAGGTAAAAAGGTAATGTTCAGATCACAAGGCTGGGAGTCAGGAGACAAGGGTTCTAATCCTGAATCTACCACTTGCCTGTTGTGTGATCTTGGACAAGTCATCTAATTTTGTTGTGCTCCAGTTTCCTCATCTGTGAAATAGGGATTAGATACTTGTTTTCTTCCCCCTTTGACTGTGGGCTTGTGTTTGATCTGACTGTCTGTACCTCCCACGGCAGTTAGCAAGTACTTGACACATAGCAAGTTTTAACAAATACCCAATTACTGCTGATATAACAAGAACATTGGGTAAGATTACCCTTAATGATAGTGGATTCAAAAGATATTATTAATAAGATTATAAACAAAACCACCAGTAGCTTGCACACCTTCCCTATGAAGCAAAAATGTTATGCAAATGGTTGAAAAGCAACCAATGATGCAAATGTTTGCTTCTTTCTGCAGTTTGTTAGGTTTGAAGAATCCAAATGTATTCGGTTTGGAGACTTGTTGGGATGGGTACTAGCTGCGTCATGGTGCAAACTTTACAAGGGTAGCAAAATAGCCTATAAATGCACAATTCTTTATCCAAGGAGATAAACAACCTGGAGTGTCTTAATATATATTTAGCAAACACTATCATTTCAACAAGAAAAACTCATAAGTGATTTACTAATATGATAAAATGTTCTCTCATACATATGCAGTGTGAAGACAGTTGGTTTTGGAGACAAAGAAAGTCACAGCTGTAGCATGCCAAAAGACCAGAGATTGTTAGATAATTAGACTGATCAACATTCTGGCATAACAAAACTAGTGACATTAAACCCTTCATCTCCAATTCTAACACAAACTGTGATGCTTGTAACATTTGTAACTTCAGCTATTTATATACTGATTAGTAGTATAATTTCCTTTGGGTCTTAAATGTAGCTTCCAAAAATACTATGTGCCTTAAAATGTGTAACAGTTAATGGACAAAAGGAACTGACATACTTCTAGAATTTAAGGGGGAAATCTTTGTAACACATAAAAATATTAAAATAGCACATTACAATTTAACATGGTGACAAAAAAAACCCCACTAAAAATCAATAGGTTTATTCAACAGAGCTAAACTGTGGAAAGAAAGCTACCATTCTGACTGACCAATAGGCCTTCCCAGACTAAACTCCCTTTCCTCAGTTCCCCCTCCCTTCCGTGTCACCTCCTCTCACTCCCTTTGCTCTTCCTCTCCTCTCCCCGTCCCACAGCTCTTATGTATATCTGTATATGTATATATTTCCATAATTCTATTTAATCATATTGATGCGTGTGGAGAAGTAGCGTGGCTCAGTGGAAAGAGCACGGACTTTGGAGTCAGGGCTCATGAGTTCGAATCCCAGCTCTGCCACTTGTCGGCTGTGTGACTGTGGGCAAGTCACTTAACTTCTCTGTGCCTCAGTTCCCTCATCTGTAAAATGGGGATTAAGACTGTGAGCCCCACGTGGGACAACCTGATTCCCCTATGTCTACCCCAGCGCTTAGAACAGTGCTCAGCACATAGTAAGCGCTTAACAAATACCAACATTATTATTATTATTATTACTTGTTTTGATGTCTGCCTCCCCCCCCCCAGATTGTAAACCCGTTGTAGGCAAGGATTGTCTCTATTGCTGTACTGTACTTTGCAAGTGCTTAGTACAGTGCTCTGCACACAGCAAGTACTCGAAAAATATGACTAAATGAATGAAAGAATGACCACAGCTGAGTGTGACACACTCCCTGAAGTAGACTGCTCTGCCACTGTGGCTGGGGAACCCTGTTTGCCCTTGGCCCACTCTGTGCAAGCTAGGCTGGGGATAATAGCCACTGCTTTGCCTTCTTGTCTCTTCACCTCCAGGACCGGGGCGTTTGCAGCCTCACCCCCACCCCCCACCTACCTTCAGCACCCCATCAGCAGAGCCGATTAACTCCCTCCTCTCCCCACAGTCCATGTCTGACACCAGCTCCACTCTGCACCATCGAGGAGACCCCCTCCCCTGCCTGCTTCTCACCACCTCGGCAGGGTAACAGCAGCTCCTGCAGCATGAGGCCTCAAAGATTCTCGGGAAAGCTAGAGGCTGAGGTGGCATAATAATTATGGTATTTGTTGAGTGCTTACTATGTGCCAGGCCTTGTAGCATTGGGCACTGTACTAAATGCTGGGCATCGCGGTGGACTGTAATCATGAGGAAACATTTTGCTCCTGTAGACACTTCTTACTGACTTTAGTTTTTATTTTGATTACTGCAAATAATAATTGTGGAATTTGTACTAGTATATTTGTACTATAAGTAAAACACTGTACTAAGTGGTGGAATAGATACCAGATAATCAGGAACCACATGGGGTTCAGTCTGAGTAGGAGGGCTAACATTATTGAATACCCATTTTGCAGATGAGGGAACTGAGGCCAAGAGAAGTGAAGTGACTTACCCGAGGTCATACGGCAGGTATGTGGCAGAACGGGGATTATGACCCAGGTCTGCTGACTCCCTGGCCCATGCTCTTTACACTAGATCATGCTACACTTGCTACACGCTTATGTGTCAAACACTGTTCTAGGTGCTGGAATAACTGCAAGCTACTCAGGTTAAACACAGTCCCTGTCCCACATGGGGCTCAAGGTTTTGAACCCCATTTTACAGACGAGGGAACTGAGGCACAGAGAGGTGAAGTGACTTGTCCAGAGTCACAGAGCAGACAAGAGGTGGACCCAGCATTAAAACCCAGGTCCTTCTGACTCCCAGGCCTGTGCTCTACCCACTAGGCCACGTTGCTTCTCAGTATTCTTACTAAAAACACATCTAATAATAATAATAATGTTGGTATTTGTTAAGCGCTTACTATGTGCAGAGCACTGTTCTAAGCGCTGGAGTAGACACAGGGGAATCAGGTTGTCCCACGTGAGGCTCACAGTCTTCATCCCCATTTTACAGATGAAGTAACTGAGGCACAGAGAAGTTAAGTGACTTGGCCACAGTCACACAGCTGACAAGTGGCAGAGCGGGGATTCGAACCCATGACCTCTGACTCCCAAGCCCATGTTCTTTCCTCTCAGCCACGCTATCTCCCCCATGAGGTCTTCCCTGACTAAGCCCTCATCTTCTCTTCTCCCACTCCTGTCTGTGTCACCTTTACACTTGGATTTGCACACTTTAGTCATTCCACCCTCAGCCCAGAGCACTTACATACATATCTGTAATTCTTCTATTTATATTAACATCTGTTTCTCCCTCTAGACCTTAAGCTCCTTGTGTCTAGGGTACGTTTCTACCAACTCTACTACATGGTATTCTCCCAGTACAGTGCTCTGCATACAGTACGAGCTGAAGAAATACAATTGATTAATTATGGTTGGAGATCCCTAAATCCAAAGGTTAAGGGTTTTTGTTTATTCTGGTTAAGAACTGAGTAGCCATTGGAAATTGCTGAAGAGGGGTGATGGCTATTTATCTTTCCACTACCACTCATTAGGCAACTATGTATATGTTATATACCATAAAATTTTACATTCTATCTGAATACAGACTCAAAATAGCAACATAAAATGGGAGAAATACTAAGTCAAACTCTGTTTTAGCAGCTGGTTTTTATAATTTTCTTGGATTTATTCGGCACCTTCGAAGAAACCCAAATCAGTTCTTCTAGAGCACATTGTTTATTCTCACCTATCAAAGAAATGTAAATCCTTTCAAAATGTAGATATTCCCAATGTGCTATATTTTTATGTTAAAGTCATGAATTTGGTCTTTACGCATCTTTGTTTAAAGCACGATATATCTATAATTTAGTAGGAGAAATTAAGTTTCTGTAATTTTTAATTATTTACTGCAGAATTCCATTTCCTTCTCTGCTTTCTTAGAAATGTGCTTAGTTGTCATAACAATTCCATTTGTATATGTGAATCTTCTGTTGTATTTCCTCTCTTCTTTGTCACATTTTGATGGCTTCCGAAGAATCTGAAGTCAACATCTACTACACCATATTCACGTTAAAAGCCTGTTACTTTGAAGGTCACAAATAGTTAATTATAGTATACTACTTAACCCACTGAGATAAAAATGCAAACTGGACTTTCTAAGTACGATGCTTTGTCTGAGCAATTGATTTTGCTTTTCTGCTAGGGCTAAGCGAAAAACAGTTAAACTGGTTACTGTGGTTACAATGTTCGCTGTACAGGCTCTGTGAAAACCCACCTTAACTCTTTCAGTACAGACTTAAAATGTCAAGGTATAAATATCAAGTCTTTATCCCACAACTAACAAAACAGCTAATTACCTTCTTCTTTAGGAAAGGAACAAACAAAAATAGCAAATGATTAATACCAAAAATAGAGCCTGGGGTTTATCAATCAAAATTCTACCTAAGGCTCCATTTCTGCATACACTTTCAAAGGGTTTGTTTGATAATGCCATACTTTGTAAATGTTTTTCTCAGACAGAACTCTTAGTAATCATCACTTTCAATGACACAGATTCTTAAAGCACTTTTACAACTTACAGTTTAATATTGATTAATAAAGGAAAAATAAACACTAGGGTACCTTCTAACACAATTACATTAAAATGCTATTACACAAAGAGCCTGCATTATGCTGTCAGTAGATTTAAAAATGATCCAGCTATAAAATCATGCCCATAAAATATTGCTGTACTTTTGAGCCCACTGACTATGAAAATGCAGCAAAGAAAAAGAATAAAATCCATAACTGTGAATGAAGGTGTTGATGAAATTCAGGAATTGTGTCTCTTTAAATCAAACACAGCGATTTTAAATGATGCCAAGGCAAACTGTAATTAGCCATTAAGCTACTGAATTGTACAGTACGATTCTCTTATAATTTTCAAAGGGGCTGGCATCGGGCAGAAAACTGGCAAAAATCATCTTTCCCCAATACACACCTTTTCTCTGTATGTGCCACACCTAATCACTATTGCTACAGTAGAGATGATTTAAAGAGAACCCACTGTAGGCAAAACCTCATACGCATATACATACAGTGGCAGGCATAGAAACCAAGACAAAAGATGAGAAAATGGAACTCATTTTGAAATCGTAAAAAAAAAAAATCTATAAATTACTGTAATTATTTTAATAGCCATTCAGAAAGGACACTAACAAAGGCTTGGTTTTCTCATGCGTGCACGTAAGTCTGTTCTGAGCCTTAAGAGCCCTGAGACTATTCTTATCTACAATTCGTACCTAACTCGAGCAATTTGCTGAACAATGAGGCTAATTTATATCATTTCAATTCTTTTCTGATTACACTTTTTCCTTTCCCCAACAAAAACATTATAATCTGCAATGTATTTGTTACCAAATGCGGGGCTCGTGCTGTTTTTGCCCAGACTGCACATTAAAGTGGTTTTTCAAAAAGATCTGGGTCCAAAGAGTGGCCAAACCATTATGGAGGTTTTTAGACAGCATAAGTACATTAACAACACAAAATAACTCCTGGGTACTGGGACATCAATTAAAGTTTAAAGAGTGGGAAAAGGAAACAACTATAAACTCTATAATTTTAACATTTCTCAAGGGGCTTCCTCTAAACACATTCATTAACTGGAAACTTTGCAGTTGTGATGGTTTTTTAAAAGACTAAATTCAGAACAGCAGCGTGGCTCAGCGGAAAGAGCACGGGCTTTGGAGTCAGAGGTCATGGGTTCGAATCCCCGCTCTGCCACTTGTCAGCTGTGTGACTTTGGGCAAGTCACTTAACTTCTCGGTGCCTCAGTTACCTCATCTGTAAAATGGGGATGAAGACTGTGAGCCCCACGTGGGACAACCTGATTCCCCTATGTCTACCCCAGCGCTTAGAACAGTGCTCAGCACATAGTAAGCGCTTAACAAATACCAACATTATTATTATTATTCGAACTAGAACATAGGTGCCTAGACACGTACGATGACATGATCAAGTTTCCTAAAAATCACCAACAGGACCAAACAGAAAGCTGTAGCCATCACATCACTCCCTGGTCCACTGCTGCCAGGGCCCGCTCCTTCTAGACTCCACTGTCTTTTAAGCAGTTGCTCTAAGCCTTCCCAATTAATTCCCTCCTACATGCCAAGAGCATAAACCCATCAGCCACCTCTAGCACTTTAATGCTTATTTATACCAATCCTCAGTGCTTTTCTATAAATGTTTATTCAATTGTACATTCATTTTTTTTAAAAATTGGATGAATATATTTGTAAATATGCTTATGGTTATCTGCCTTTTGGGGGAGCCAGGTCCTTGTGGGCAGAGAGTACATCACTTCTTTATTTTGTATTTCACAAGTGCTTCGTAGATAGGGTGCTTAATAAATGTTTCTAATGTTATATTGTACTCTTCCAACCATGTAGGACAGTGCTCTGCACACAGTGAGCACTCAATAAATACAAGTGAATGACTACTACTACTAATATTAATAACTGTGGGATTTGCTAAGCACTTACTATGTGCCAGGCACTGTTCTAAACACTGAGGTAGATACAAGATAATTGGGTGGACACAGTCCCTGTCCCATATAGGGCTCACAGTCTTAATCCCCATTTTACAGATGAGGGAAGTGAAGCACAAGGAAGTAAAGTGACTTGCCCAAGGTCACACAGCAAACAAGTGGCTGAGTTGGAATTAGAACCAAGGTTCTTCTGATTCCCAAACTCATATTCCATCCACCTAGGCCACACGGCTTCTCATATTACTACTGTCATCATCACCACCACCACCTGCAACACAGAACTGACAATCAACGAAAATTAAATGAAATTATTTTTCCACATCTACATTTTTCCTTTCATCATCTTTGTTCAGAACTTCCTGTTCGGGTTTCAGTGAAACTCTTGCTTTGTGGCTTACCATTCATTCTTTTTTGCATTCACTGTGATTTTTTTTTTAAGTCAAAGGGAACAAGAGAGTACAAGTAACATAAACCCTCACAGCAACTGATACTGCACTTACAAGAAAATAAAATTGGAAATTTACTGTTAGCAAAGTCAACAGCATAACTCGGGTGCCAATGGGGTTTTTAGGACACTGAAATTTAGAAAGTTTTTGTTTAATTGTTCTGGATAAGACAGATGACATTGTAGTGATAAGATTTCCCTGGTTTTTGAATAATGTTTCTAGATATTAAGAGTTCTTAGCACGGGTACCTTAGTGCCACTAGTAAAGAAGCTGCCAATGTATATCCTACTCTAAAATAATATTGATAAGACTGAAAATACAATTTTAAAATATTTAGACAAAATGGAAATTCAGACAAAGCAAGAGAGAGACTGTAAGCCCGGTATTGATAGGGATTGTCTCTCTTTACTGATGAATTGTACTTTCTAAGAGCTTAGTAGAGTGCTCTGCACAGTAAGCGCTCAAAAAATATGAATGAATGAATTAATGTTGGTATCTGTTAAGCGATTATTATGTGCAGAGCACTGTTCTAAGCACTGGGGTAGATACAGGGTAATCGGGTTGTCCCATGTGAGGCTCACAGTTAATCTCCATTTTACAGATAAGGGAATTGAGGCACAGAAAAGTGAAGTGACTTGCCCACAGTCACACAGCTGATAAGTGGCAGAGCCGATATTCGAACCCATGACTTCTGACTCCCAAGCCCGGGGTGTTTCCACTAAGCCACATTGCTGATGACCATCAGTAGTATCAATGGCATTTATCAAGCACCTTTGTGCAGAACACTGTACCAATTGCTTGAGAATGTATGCTAGAAATGAAAAATCCCACCTCTTTGGGGGCTTATAATCTAAAAGATTAAAGAAAGAAGAAAAATCAAAGCTCATCGGTTTCATGGAATTCCCAAGTCTCTCAACTGAAGATACTAAACCCCTTAACATTGGCTTAAGGGCACACAATCAACTCTCCCCAGCCTTCCTTACCAAGCAGATTTCCTTCTATAACCCAGCCAGCACACTTTGCTCCTCTAAATCTAATACAATCACTGTACCTACCACCAAAACAATTGCAGATGGAGGTGGGGAGGTCTGGGAGAGATGTGTCCGTGGAATCGCTAGGGGTCGGAAATGACTGGACAGCACAGACAAGGCAAGACTTCAATCTCATCTATCTCACCGCCAAACCCCTTGACCGCCTCCTTCCTCTGGCCTCGACCTCCCTCTCCCTCTATATTCAACAGACCAACTTCAAAGAATAAAGAATAAATATTCTTCAAAGAATAAATATTCTCCTCAACTTCATAGCCCTACTAAAATCATGAGCCTGGGAGTCAGTGGACCAGGGCTCTAATCCTGGCTCTGCCACTTGTCAGCTCTGTGATGTTGGATGAGCCACTTATCTGTGCCTTGGTTAACCTCATCTGTAAAATATGGATTAAATCCTATACCCTGCTACTTAGAATGATGTGGAGATACAAAGTTGGCATATACTGAGTGCTCACTGTGCACAGAACACTGTACTAGACTTTGGGGAGAGTACAGAATAATAGAATTGGTAAACACCTTCCCTACCCACAAGGAGCTTACAATCTAGAGGGGGAGATAGACACTGAAATAAACTGAGGAGTATGTACATTCATTCATTCAATTGTATTACTCTGTGCAAAGCACTGTACTAAGCACCCAAGTGCAATGCAAAACCTTCATAAAGGATGTCGTGTGCATGAGCCCAAGAGATTTCTTCCATCAAGGTACGCTAGCCCCCCCCCCCAAAATTCATGTTGTTAGAAAAACATTTCCTCACTCCCTACTAGCATTCTAGCCAATAGGCATATTGAAAAGGCACGTTACAGCATAAGTCTATAAGCTCATTGTGGGCAGGAATGTATCTGTTTGTTGTTATATTGTACTCTCCCAAGCACTTAGTAAAGTGCTTTGCACAGAGTAAGCACTGAGTAAATTTGAATGAATAACTCACTGTACTGTAGTGATGCCTAAAATTAGGGAAGCCTGAAATTCCAAATCTTTTTTTAAAAAAATTTATTTGCTATAAAATGCTTGTTCAACTAAGGTACCTTCCCTTATACTTTATTCTTCCCATCTACCCAAATAGCTAAACATAAATTCCAGCCCCTAACAGTAAAAATGAAATCCTGACATTATTTTACTGTACTTTAAAACAAGACTGAGAGTTCAGGAAACAATTAATTCTAAATCCTCCCTTCATAATCACTTGTTGCCAATACAAACCACTAACAATTCAATTTCGATAAGCTCCAAACCACTTAAATTACACCTGGTTTCATAAATCTAGCACAACAGGTAACACTAAAGATTCTAATGGCCTCTGCAGAGTGTATTCAAAATAAGTGTCTTTTTTCAAGTCCAGGTGTTAGGTATATTTAGCTATTTTTTTTCCATTAGTACTCATTCAATCATATTTATTGAGCGCTTACCATGTGCAGGGCACACAGTAGTTTGCTCGCTGAAGATACAGACAACAGTGTTCCTTCCACCCTCCACTGTCTCACCTAAACTCTTCACAGTGATGCTGTAGGACTATTCCTGTGATTTTCAACAGCAAGAAGAGGCAAAATTATGAGTGACTTTGAAGAAATAGCATCATTGTCATAATTGAGAAAATACATGCATTTTGAAGCCTATTATTCTTAGAATGGCATCTTTCTGTGCTTCCTCCAACAATCGCCCATTAATACTCTAAAATAAATGCAATGCAACCCATTATGCTGACCCACTCTATTTCCCAACTATTTGTGAGCAAAGAAGAGATTAGGTCAATCAATCCATCAATGGTATTTACTGAGTGCTTACTATTCAAAGAGCACTGAACTTGGGAAAGTGCAACAGAATAGAATAGAATAGAATAGAATAGAATAGAATAGAATAGAATAGAATAGAATAGAATAAAATTAGCAGACACAGTCCATGCTCATAATGAGCTTAAAATCTAGAGATGAGTTTACAGTCTAGAGATTATAGACACATTCCCTGCCCAGAAGAAACTTACAGTCTAGAAAGGGGACAGATATACTTTAGGAAAACTAATCTACTGAAAGCAATTTTCTTAGACTCTCACATCTCACTGATGAAATTAGTCAAATATGACATGGTAACTGTTTATCACTAAAGGAAAACTTGGGATGTTCTTGTTTACTTGATCGTATATTTCTCAAGAAACAAGGGAACATGCAAAAGACTTTGCAAGTAGTTTAACTTTATTATCAGACACTGCAACGCCTGCCCAAACATATTTTGTGCTTCTGCTGTACTTTCCCAAGCACTTAGAAGAGTGCTCTGCACAGAGTAAGCACCCCAGCAAAATCCCATTAATTGACTGATGGAATGACTCTGTTTAGTTGACTTAGCAAAATACAATTATTTTGCACTACTATAGGCTTTGTATCCTGTGGAACAATTGAGTAGAGCTGGAGTAGGGAAGAATGGGCAAGGACAACAAGAAAGATTAGTAAGAAAAAGTCCTCCTTTTCTCTTCTCCCACTCCCTTCTGCGTCACCCTGACGTGCTCCCTTTATTCATCCCCTCTCGCAGCCCCACAGTTCTCAGGTGTATATCTGTAATTCATTTATTTATATTAATGTCTGTCTCCCCCTCTAGACTGGAAGCTCACTGTGGGCAGAGATTGTTATAATGTACTCCCCCAAGAGCTTAGTAGAGTGTTCTGCCCACATTAAGTGCACAATAAATACGATTGACTGACTGCCTGACATTATACACTGGGAAGCAGTGTGGCTCAGTGGAAAGAGCCTGGGCTTCGGAGTCAGAGGTCATCAGTTCGACTCCCAGCTCTGCCACTTGTCAGCTGTGTGACTGTGGGCAAGTCACTTCACTTCTCTGTGCCGTAAAATGGGGATTAACTGTGAGCCTCACATGGGACAACCTGATTAATCTGGATCTAACCCAGCGCTTAGAACAGTGCTCTGCACATAGTAAGCGCTTAACAAATACCAACATTATCATTATTATTATTAGTAGTAGTTGGAATGAAAATAAGACCCCAGCAGCAAGAGGCACCATCTTTTAGATCAATAACATAGACAGTGGCTATTGTTTCTGGAGTCCACTTTCATTTCCTTGGAAATAGTGTGGTCTAGTGGAAAGAGCATGGGCCTGGGAATCAGAGGACCTCAATTTTAATCCCAGTTTTGCCATTTGCTTGTTGCATGACCTTGGGCAAGTCAGGTAATTTCTTCATGCCTCAGTTTTCTCACCTGAAAAATGGAAATTAAATTCCTGTTCTCCATCTTAGATTGCAAGATCCATGTAAGACAGGAACTGTGTCTGATTTGATTATCCTCTGTCTACCCCAACATTTACTGCTGGGCTTTGCTCATAAAAAAAAACCCAAATAAATACAATTTTCCTACTAAAATGTTACATAGGAGGCTTTGACTATAACTGCTGTTGGCAAGATATGGGCTTTTTGAGGCATGATGTAATTTCATTATGCTGTTTTTACTGCTTGACTTCCTTTAATACGTACTGCATGCTCAGCACTGATGTGTCTCTCTACTTAGTTAATAAAACAATTTTTAACAACACTTAAATATTTATCATCTTTTCAAACTATAAGAGAACAAAATCTGCACTGATATTTTCATCCACAAATTTACAGGATATTCATTCTTAAAATGTGCTTATTGGTGATTTTCTTTTACATGACATAAGAAAACTAAAAAATGTTACTTGTAATCATCAAGTAATTCCAATAGGAGACATGCAGTTTGAACTCACCACTATCTGTACTTGGCTTGATCACAGGAGTACTATATTTAACTTTAGATACCGTTAACTTCTGTTCCCCCTTTTTCTTCCATTAAACACTCCTTGAAGGCAGGGAATGCATCCTTTAGCTCCATTTAACTTCGCCGAGTGTTTACTACAGTGAGCCAAGCACTTATCCTATCCTGCCTCGATTACTTTATCAGCCTCCTTGCTGACCTCGCACCTCCTGTCTCTCCCAACTCCAGTCCATACTTCTCTCTGCTACCCAGACCACTTTTCTACAAAACATTCATGTTTCCCCACTCTTCACGTACCTCTAATGGTTGCCCATCCACCTCTGCATTAAACAAAAACTCCTCACCATAGGCTTTAAAGCACTCAATCACCTTGCCCCCTCTTACCTCACTGTTCTCCTACTACAAACCTGCCCATACACTTTGTTCCTCTAATGCCAACATTCTCACTCTATGTCAACTTCACCTATCTCCCCACGTACTTTTCATCCACACCATGTCTCTGGCCTGGAACACCCTCCCTTTCCATATCCAGATGACAATTACTCTTCCTACTTTCAAAGCCTTATTGAAGGTACAACTCTTCCAAAAGACCTTCCCTGAATAAGCCCTCATTTTCTCTTTTCTCACTCCCTTCTGAGCCACCTGACTTGCTCCCTTTATTCAACCAGGGCCCAGCCCCACAGCACTTATGTACATATCTGTCATTTATTTACTTATTTTAATGTCTACCTCCCCCTCTAGCCTGTAGGCTCATTGTGGGCAGGGAATGTGTCTGCTATATTTTTATGTTTTACTCTCTCGAGCACTTAGTTCAGCGCCCTCCTTACAGTAAGCGTTCAATAAATGTGACTGATTGCTCCGGGTACAGAAGGTGCATTATTGTACTTCAACCATTTTAGCAGGCCTCTCTGATAAATGGGCCTGCATTCAGGCAAACTCACATGCTCCAATCTTGATGACTGCTTGGACTCCTCTTCATCCAGTTAAGGAAATGCCAACAGGTGAGAAGCAGAAATAGCAGGTTGAAAAGTAACTGTATTTTGTCAGCCTGATCGTTCAATAGGCTACGTAGATAAAGCGATTTCTATGGTAGAATGGCTTGCGACATAAATATGGCATCCCCGACAATGCCAGATCCCCAGAATGAGGGAGTAACTATACATACCAATCTGTGGGACTTGGGCTTTTTGCCATACATGTAGTTTCCTCCTTTTGTTTAACACATCCACTTAACGGGTTTGATGTAGATTTCATTTCAATCATTTGGCCTTGATGAAAAGAGATTTTTTACAGACTATCTGGACCATCCTTTTACTGACAGCTGGATGCTAGCAAATCATGTCAGGCACCGTAGTTTCCCAGCTGTCTACATCAATGTCGCATTGCTTCGGGCTTGCTTTTAGCTTCTTTGACTTCCATGAGCACATTCACCTCCAGTCGGTTCCCCGCAAAGAAGTTGGAGGAGAATACAAATACTGTCTCTTCTCCTTAACGTTACCTAGGGCCTTGACTTTCAAGAATTAGCTCTTTCCCTAAATCCCGTTACTAGCTGTCTAATTTTGCCTTTTGATTTTGAATAAGAAACGTGCTAGTCTAACTGCTAAATATGTGGACGACAGATCACGGACTCACAACCTAAAAGATCGATGCAGCGTAGTTTGAGGGCTTTGATTTCCATGAGTAATCTTACAGCATGTTGCAGCTAAACCGGCCAATTAGTCATCCAAATGATGTACTTATTCCTTAATGCGAGCTCTAATTATCCATCTCTCACTGGAAAGTGTGTTACTGAATTAGCAAAATTCAGTTAAACATTCGGCTATGGTTTTTAGCAGTGGTTACACCTTTAGATTGACAGGAAGATTTCTTCCTGTGTAGATGAGTGTCTGTGAGCAAAAAAAAAGTGCTCCTTTTTTTCAGTGGTTTCTACAGAGGGAAATTGGTCTTCTGACCTAAATTCTCATAGGGCAAATTTCACCATTTGGCATCAAGCTAATGTTAGCAAGGCTCACGCTGCGCAAACAGGACTAACGTGTTTGGAGCTTCAAACCGTTAGTTCCGCCCCCGAGCCTGCCCCAGGAACCCTGATATGAACACACTGCTGAATGACAGATAACATTTCAGGCTTATCCACTCCCTTGACCCCTCCATCTGGACCGGCCAACGCCATCCAAATGTACTGGGTGAAAATTTCATTTCCATCATTTGGCCTTGATGAAGAGAGTTTTTCTCACAGCTTATCTGGACTATTCCTTCACTGACAGCTGGATATTAGCAAATCTCGTCAGCTGCCAACTGACTGGGGACAATCTCCGATCAGTTAAGAGTCCTCTCCAGACTCCACGAATAGCAAGGCAACCTGATTAGATAGACAGTGGTCCGGGACTATGTCCACCCACTGAGTTGCCCTATTTATTAGAGCCCGTTCTCAGAGAAGATTCACCTCTATCCGGTTGTAAACTGGCAGCGGGAAGGAGAGGTAGCACAGAGCGTCAAACAGCCCAGAAAGCAGCAGAGTCCAAAAGGTGGAACGTCAGGACAATGAAAAGGCCCTCGTGAGGCTGGTCAAAATTTAAAATAATAATGTTTGTATTTGTTAAGCGCTTACTATGTGCAGAGGACTGTTCTAAGCATTGGGGTAGACACAGGGGAATCAGGTTGTCCCACGTGGGGCTCACAGTCTTAATCCCCATTTTACAGATGAGGTAACTGAGGCACAGAGTAGTTAAGTGACTTGCCCACAGTCACTTAGCTGACAAGGGGCAAAGCTGGGATTCGAACCCATGACCTCTGACTCCAAAGCCCGTGCTCTTTCCACTGAGCCACGCTGCTTCTCAAAAGTCTGCCCAGCTCTACCTAACGTCTTTGAATCAGATCATGCTAAACTACAATAAAAAGAATGTGAACAAAATCTCCCTGGCATTATGGGCTAGCAATCGGGTTACTGTTGGGGCTTATTCAGAAAAATGTGAATTCTATAAAGGTTTTTCATCCTCCCTTTAAGTTTCCCCCTTAACTATCCTCTAACACAACTGGTAAATTCATCAGTTTACCAATCAATCAATCACTTATTGAGCACTTCCTGTGTGCAGTGCATAGTGTGGCACTGCGAGGCTGTTTGGAGGTGGCAAAGGAAGGAGAAGACAGGCATCTGTAACCAATCTGTCATAATCAACTGTGGAGCCATTCAGTCATGGGCATTTAACAGCTCTTGAAGACCTGAGTTGAGCAGCTCCAGTGGTTTGAATAAAACTGTTTTAAAGCTCCTAGTATGCAATCCTACTCAACTCTAACAGTGATGAGAAATCTAGCCAACAACTGAATTACATGACAGCTTTCAGTTCCACACTGCCAATGAAAATGTTTGGCAGAATGTAGGGGTTTTCCTGAAGCAACGTGGTAGAGAACCTTGTTTTTCTTTAGGCATACTGTCAATTCACACAGCTTCACTGACCTTGAAAGCATACATTTTGCTACCAAACTCTGCCCTCCACCTACTTTTCTCATTACAACAGATAGCATCTCCAACCTCCCTATACATTCATTTATTCAGTTACATTTATTAAGCTCTTACTTAATAAAGCACCGAATTAAACACTTGGGAGAGTACAGTACAACAATAAATGGATACATGCCCTGCTCACAAAGAGCTTACAGTCTGGGAGGTGGGGAACAGAAATTAATATAAATTACAGATATGAACATAAGTGATATGGGGCTGGGACGGCTATCTTTGCAGCCCACAACCTTGACAACATCTGGATTGCTCCCACTTTCAAATCCCAAATGTTGTCAGGTTCTTTGTGTCCTTTCTCCACACCACTGCCATGTTCCACCCTTTCCTCTCCACATTGCAATTCCACTGGTGTAGACACTTGCCACACCCTGGCTTGTGTGGCAAGCCTCTTCCTTACCCATCTCCCTCTCTCCAGTCACACCAAATCTCAAGTTCATACTTTACTCCGCTGCCAGGATTGTACTTTTAAAACGTGCTTCGGCACAACTCTCTCCCTTCTACTTAAGCATTTTTTTCTACCCTATCCCCCAAATCAACTTTGCTACCGAATTGTAGTTTCCAATTCACAGTAATCTGTACAGTGATACAGTGATCTGCACATGGTAAGTGTTCAATAAATACAACTGAATGAATGAACTTCATTGTTCCCCTCAAACTAAACTACTAGCTGTAGCTCATTCTCATCTTTCTCACCACCAGCCTCTCACTGAAGCCTTTCTCCCTGCCTTGAACTTTCTCCCATTTTAAATCTGACTGACCACAGCACTCCCCATTGTCAGGGCACTTTGGAAATCACACCTCTTCCAAGTGGCCCTCCCTACTTAAGCTCCCAGAGTATACCCCTCCCAATAGCCATTATTCATTCATTTATTCAATCATATATATTGAGCGCTTACTGTGTGCAGAGCACTATTCTAAGCGCTTGGGAAGTACAATTCAGCAACAAATAGAGAGAATCCCTGCCCACAACAGGCTCACAGTCTAGAAGCGGGGGAACAGTCTAGAATGGGAGGAGCGTACTCACCTGTATCACTTCTAGATATGTATCTTACCTACCCCAATACTTCAACACTAATTCATATCCCATTTTTCTTCTTCCTTCTAACTAAATTATTTTAATGTCTGCTTCACTCTAGATTCTTTTATTATAGAGTTTTTAAGTTAATGAATTGTACATCGCCTTGATTCTATTTAGTTGCCATTGTTTTTACGAGATGTTCTTCCCCTTGACGCTGTTTAGTGCCATTGTTCTTGTCTGTCCGTCTCCCCCGATTAGACTGTAAGCCCGTCAAACGGCAGGGACTGTCTCTATCTGTTGCCGACTTGTTCATCCCAAGTGCTTAGTACAGTGCTCTGCACATAGTAAGCGCTCAATAAATACTATTGAATGAATGAATGAAAGTGCCAGGTACTGTACTAGACGCTAAACACTTTGAAGGTGGGGACATGGTCCATTTGTTCCAGCGTAAAGAGTTTGTCTCCGAAGACCTTAGGGTACAGTGCTCTCCGCTCAATCAGCAGTATTCACGAACTGATTGTTTAGTGGAGCTTTACTTTTAAACTTCAGGGCAGTAGATGTTTGAGCGTGAGGATTGCTAAGTACCCTCATCAGGCTTTAAATTCCAACTGAGGTATACGTATTATGCTCTTGACCTCGGCATGGACGCTGCAATAGTATTTCATGCTACTTGAATTTTTTTCAAGTACAGTGCTCAAAGGTGTTGGTTATCCCTTTAAAATAGCTAGCAGTTGACTAATGATTTCACTGTAATTTTTCAGCAGCTCACTTTTAATGGCTTCACCTCTAAACTGTCTTATATTTTGTCACCCTCAAACTAGAAGCTGTTAGTAGGGATACTTCATATTCTGGGAAGCATTAGGTCAGAGACCACTAAGGTATTGCTGTTCACAAAAGTGAACAATTGTTTGGGGTGAACCGCAACTTCCTGATCTTCAGCTGAACTACAGTTCCGATCGGATATGATGCTATAAACCTAAGCCAGCCAAAGCCACCATTAAATCCAAATGAATGCCTTAATTGTTTTTATGATAAATATAATAAAATGATCAAGCAGATGCGATGGTAGAACACGTTTCTCATCTTATGATGACTTGAAATGCATCTGTGTGCTTTTAAACAATTATGGAAACCCTGTTTTTATTTCTAATCCCAAAGGTAAGCAAAGTTTGTATTGATCAGATAAGCTGATGATCATTCTGAAGAAAACCAAGATAATATAACAATCTGTACCTGGAAAATCCAGCCCCCTCTAGACTGTAAGCTCATTATGGGTAGGGAATAAGTTTGCTAATTCTGTGGTACCATACTCTCCCAAGAGCTCAGGACAATGCTATACACATAATAAGCACCCAATAAATACCACTGATTGATTGAACGAAAGACCTTCATTAGGAAGATAAAACTGAAACCCATCGTGAATTCTATCACTTGGACAGCATACTGGCCAATAAAACAATAACAGACTAGGAAGCAGAAAGGAAAATCAAGATAGTCAGCATATCTTTTGTCTCAGTTCTCTATCAGATAACGTGGCCACACAGTGTCTACAGAGTTTAATTGCTGCCCCAAATCTATTCGGTTATGAGATCTAAACTCAACTCACATGCCCCATCTGATGCCTTAAGCGATTTCATCAGCAGTGGCAAACAACATTATGTGACAAGAAAGCATCATGGATTGACTGAATCACGGAACAAAGTTGGAGCATAGCTTCACTGCTTTTTACTCAACTTTGTTCTGTGATTCAATCAATCCACGATGCTGGGTCACATAATGTTGTGTGTTGGCATTTATGTACATATTTGTTCATTTATATTAATGTCTATCTCCCCCTCTAGACTGTAAGCTTGTTGTGAGCAGAGAATGTGTCCGGTATACTGTTGTACTGTACTCTCCCAAGTACGTAATACAGTACTCTGCACACAGTAAGAGCTCAATAAATACAACTGACTGACTTCAAATATAAACTATCAGTCATTAAGGCCCCCAGTACTATTTTGTTACTCGGCGGCTATTTCCTATTTCCTTTCTAGACAAGAGGCAGGGCAGCTAAAAACTGAAACTGGGCAAAGTGCTACTCTAATAATACCTGAAGCTCAGAGATGGACCAACTTGGTGTGTAGCTATCAAGAAAGGAGTGGCTCCTGAGATCAAGAGGTATTCATAAAAACAAATCTGAACTCTTTAGGTACTGTAAACAGTAAATACATTAGCCAAACAAAGATTGTCTTTGCAGGGCAGGTGCCAGGTAGTCCAGGCAGTCAGGACTGTCAACCCAAGATTGACCTCTAAGTCACGCTCACTCACGTGGATACATTTCCAGCACTTAGAACAGTGTTTGGCACATAGTAAGTGCCATCAGCAGCATCATCTTCGAATATAACAATGAATAAGGAGAGCAGGAAACCCAAGAAGGTGCCAAACTGGCTGAAGTTAAAAATTTCCTATCAATCAATCGATGGTATTTTCTGAGCAATTATTAGGTGCAGAGGAATTTACAAAGTGCTTGGGAGAGTACAGTATTAGAGAGTTGGTAGACACGTTTATTGCCCATATCGAGCTTAGAGTCTAGCTTAAAGAGATCAAAGGGTAAATGGAAAAGACACAAAAAGGGGAAATTAGGCCAAATCATTAGAGTAGTAGAAGGAATTATCTTTTGTAGAGGCGATATTAGAAAAGTTCAAGTCAGGAATGACACAACTAACTTGAAACAAAGGGTAAAAAATAAATTGCATCAGGTTAGTCAAAAGAAGGTGGCAAACGAAAATATCGCCCTCTCCTCGGACAGAGAACAACATCTGAAAATCAATTACTGACAAGGCAGAGGTTATAAATGATTTTTTTTCTTTTGTCTTTACAAAAGAGATCAGATGTGAACAGCTGACCTGAGCAAGTCCCATATGTGATGGAAGGTTGGAAGTCAATTAAGAATGGGAAAGGAAGTGAAGCACATCTAAAAATGCTGGATGGATTTAAAATCAGCAGGACCTTCTAGCAGAAATCTTTCAGAAAGAAAACAAGTGTCTTCGCTTTGGAAATGGTAAAAGGGTGCATTAAAAAAGGGAGAAGTGTTGACCCTAGTGATTACAGACAGGTTAGCTGGAAAGCCACATTGTCTTGTAGAAAGAGTACAGAAGGACCTGAGTCCTAATCCCAGCTCCACCGCTTATCTGCTCTGTGGACTTGGGCAAGTCACTTCACTTCTCTGTGCCTCAATTATTTCAACTGTAAAATGGGGATTAAGACTGTGTGCCACTTGTGGAACATGGACTGTGTCCAACCAGTGTCTACCAGTCTAAGCACCCTGATCTTTTCCTCAGCTCCCCCTCCCTTCTGTGTCACCTCGACTTGCTCCATTTGCTCTCACCCCACCCCGCCCCACAGCACTTATGTATATATGTATATATCTATAACTCTATTTATTTATATTGATGCCTTTTTACTTGTTTTGATGTCTGCCTCCCCCCTTCTAGATGGTAAGCCTGGTGTGGGCAGCAATTGTCCCTCTTTATTGCTGAATTATACGTTCCAATCACTAAGTACAGTGCTCTTCACACAGTGTGCGCTCAAAAAATATGATTGAAGGAATGAATGAATGATTAGCTTGTATCTACCCCAGGACTTAGTGCATGGTATATAGTAAGCCCTTAAATACCACCATTATCTACCCCAATATTCAGTACAAAGCCTATGCACAAAGTAAATGCTTAACAAATACCTTAAAAAAAATATCAGCATGGCCTAATGGATAAAGCACAGGCCTGGGAATCAGAGGACCTGGGTTCTAATTCCGGCTCCACTGCTTGCCTGGTGTGTGACCTTGGGCAAGTCACTTCACTGCCTCAGTTCCCTCATCTTTAAAATAGCAATTCAAAAACTGCTGTCCCTCTTACTTAGACTGTGAGCCCTCTGTGGGACCTGATTATCTTGCATCTATCCCAGCCCTTAGTCCACTATTTGGAATATAGTAAGCACTTAACAAATAGCACTATTATTATTATTATCATCATTATCCCCCTCTAGATTGTAAGCTTATTGTGGGCAAGGAACCTGTCTACCAACTCTCTTATACTGTACTCTCTCAAGGACCTAGGACAGTGCTCTGCCACAGAAAGTGCTCTAGTGCTCAATTTGATTAATTCACTGATTACTATCGTTATTAATATTTTGTGAAGATGCTAGAAGAAATCATCAAACTGTTCTTTTGAGGCCACCTGGGAGAAAAAAACACAATAATAAGCAACCACATGGTTACTTTCAAATATGGAAAGTTTTTTTGGGGGGGAAACATTGGCAAATTATTCTTCAAACCCCGCAGAAGGCTATGCATAAAGAGATGTATATAAATTGAGGCAGGAGTGATTTGGGTTTGTAGAAAGGAATGACATCATATAAACTATGAGGGAATGCAGTGGAGACCCTGCCCCTGATGATCCTTGTGGAACACAAAAGACACGTGGGACAGAGAATATGCCCAACATGATTACCTTGTATTCACCCCAGGGCATAGTACAAGGCTCGGCACACGGTAAGTGCTTAATAAATACAATCATTATTATTAGAAACCATCCTCTCAAAGGTCCTTTCAGCTCTAAGATTTTATAGTTCTACTACTGTAATGGAGGCAGCATCCTTCAAAACATATCCACAAATTTAGCCCTCTCTTGTGTAGCATGCAGGATAATATTTAAGTAACAACATGGGAATTATTCAATAAGAAACAGTGGGGGGTTTATTGTGTAAAAGAGAATATACACTGAAATAAAAGCTTTGACTATGTATTTTCAATTAATCTGTGACACAATTTTAAAAGACTCTCGCAAATCAGCAACACTCTTCTCGATAAATATAGAGGAGTAATCACTGGCTTTCCAGCTTTAAATACAACGCAGGAAATTGAATAATTGAATAAACATAACTAAGGATTCTGTAAGAAACTGTGCAAGATCTCCAAGACAATAGGCAAGGGCAGTGATGATGATGATGATGATGACGATGGTATTTGTTAAGCGCTTACTCTGTGCCAGACGCCGTACTAAGCGCTGGGGTGGATACATCCTTCCTGTCTCTCAGGCCCGCAATCTCGGTGTCATCCTTGACTCGTCTCTCTCGCTCACCCCACACATCCTATCCGTTACCGAGACCTGCCGGTTTCACCTTTACGATATCGCCGAGATCCGCCCTCTCCTCTCCACCCAGACAGCTACCTTACTGCTACGGGCTCTCGTTATATCCCGGCTAGACTACTGTGTCAGCCTTCTCTCTGATCTCCCTTCCTCCTCTCTCGCCCCGCTCCAGTCTATTCTTCACTACGCTGCCCGGCTCATCTTCCCGCAGAAACGATCTGGGCCTGTCACTCCCCTTCTTAAACAACTCCAGTGGTTGCCCATCGACCTCTGCTCCAAACAAAAACTCCTCACTCTAGGCTTCGAGGCTCTACATCACCTTGCCCCTTCCTACCTCTCCTCCCTTCTCTCTTTCTACCGCCCACCCCGCACGCTCCACTCCTCTGCCGCCCACCTCCTCACCGTCCCTCGGTCTCGCCTATCCCACTGTCGACCCCTGGGTCACATCCTCCCGCGGTCCCGGAATGCCCTCCCTCCTCACCTCCGCCAAACTGATTCTCTTCCCCTCTTCAAAACCCTACTTAAAACTCACCTCCTCCAAGAGGCCTTCCCAGACTGAGCTCCCCTGCTCCCTCTATTCCCTCTACCGCCCGCCTTCACCTCTCCGCAGCTTAACCCTCTTTTCCCCCCATTTCCCTCTGCTCCTCCCCCTCTCCCTTCCCGTCCCCTCAGCACTGTACTCGTCCGCTCAACTGTATATATTTTCATTACCCTATTTATTTTGTTAATGAAATGTACATCGCCTCGATTCTATTTAGTTGCCATCGTTTTTACGAGATGTTCTTCCCCTTGACTCTATCGCCATTGTTCTCGCCTGTCCGTCTCCCCCGATTAGACCGTAAACCCATCAAACGGCAGGGACTGTCTCTATCTGTTGCCGACTTGTTCATTCCAAGCGCTTAGTCCAGTGCTCTGTACATAGTAAGCGCTCAATAAGTACTATTGAATGAATGAATGAATGAATGACTACAAGCAAATTAAAGTGGACACAGTCCCTGTCCGATGTGGGGTTCATAGTCTCAATCCCCATTTTACAGATAAGATAACTGAAGTCCAGAGAAGTTAAGTGGCTTGATCAAGGTCACACAGCAAATAAGTGGCAGAGCCAGGACTAGAACCCAGTCCAACTCTACGACTGGTCTATTCTATCACAGGTGAGTCAAAATTTGAAACTTAGCTACTTAAAATCATCTAAAGGATTTTATTAAATACACACTTGGTTGATGTCTAATTACCTTTTTTTGTATTTTCCATCAAAATTCCTGAATAATTATTTTCAAATGGATAATCTTTCCACAATTTTAATTTCTTGATAATAATAATGATAATGATATTTGTGAAGTTCTTACTCCTAAGCTCTTGCTGAGAAGCAGCATGAACTGGTATAAAAAGCACAAGCCTAGATGTCAGAGGATGGGGCTTCTAATCCCACCTCTGCCACGTGGCTACTGTGTGACTCTGGGCAAGTCACTTAATTTCTCTGTGCCTCAGTTCCCTAATCTGTGAAATGGGGAGTAAGCCCACTTACACTAGGAACCCCATATGGGACAAGGATTGTGTCCAACCTGATTAACTTGTATCTACCCTAGTGCTTAGAACAGTTGTTGGCACATAGTAAGCGCTGAACAAGTACCATTATCATTATTATTATTATTATTATATGCAAAGCACTATACTAAATGCTAGGGAGGATAACGAAATAATCATATTGGGCTGTGTCCCTGTGCCACAAAGGGATCAGGATCTGAGCTATTTTGCTCTTCTTCTGCAACTTGTTTCAGACATAATTCCTCCTCCAATCTGAAAGTTTGTGGTGATTTTTGATAAAATTATTCAGATGGTAATAAGAACAGGATCATATTTCCACAAACATGTACTTGAAACTTTAAGCAGTGATAAAAATAATTGACATTTAAAGTAGGGATGAGTTTTATGAAACTGTTCTTTAAAACTACAAGTTACCTATTTGTTCATTCATTTAATAATATTTTGTAATAAAGCCAAGGGGGAAACTGATGTAGTTATAGGTTTTCAAACTCACTAATACTGAGAGGAATATGATTTTGAGATCTAAAGTGTAGCCCAAGTAAATGATAAAAATGTACTTGAAAATGTTAGATAAAATTTGAAATACTGCCTTATATTTAAATTTTGAAATGTAAATTTTCCCCTTTAAAAACTTATACAGTGACTCAATCTCCAATAAGACACGAACAGCTACAGGAATCTGAAAACCACATATTTTATTTTTTTTGCAAATCTTAGGCAAAAGTAACTAAAGGCAGTATCAACAAAGTTTTTTTTTTTAAAGCCACATTCAATGCATCTTATCCAGGAATCCTAGCTGAAGTATCCTTTGAAAAATATTTCCTTATCAAGCTTATTCCCTTTCACACTTTCCAACCCAATTAGAGGCAAAAAGACTGGTGTGAACAAGATAGTTCATTTTCAGAAAATTTATGCATAAATGCCAAATGTGTTTAATTATTTTAATATTTCCCACATGTAGAGTTTCATTTTTAACTAGATTGTAAAACATTGTTTTTAAAAAATGAAATAAGAGCCAGCAGCTGCATGGTGTGATCAACTGGATGTCAATTAACATTTAACTTCCAAAGCTTTTTATTCCAAATGTTAGTTATTTGTAAGGAAACCATACCAGTCACAACTACAATTCTTCTTTTATGGTATTTGTTAAGTGTTTACTATGTGCCAGGCACTTTGTTTTGTTTATTTGCTTTTTAAGGTACTTGCTTAGTGCTTCCTATGTGCCAGACACTGTTCTAAGCACTGATACAAGATAATGAGGTTGGACACAGTCCCTGTTCCACATGAAGCTCACAATCTTAATCCCCATTTTACAGATGAGGTAACTGAGGTACAGAGAACAATAATAATAATTATGATGCTTGTTAAGCTCTTATTATGTGCCAAGCACCATTCTAAGCACTGGGTAGATACAAGTTTGTCAGGTTGGATACAGTCCCTGTCCCAAATGGGGCTCACAGTCTCATTCCCCATTTTACAGAGGAGGTAACTGAGGCACAGAGAAACTAAGTGACTTGCCCAAATCTGGTTTGGACCTAAAAACACCAAATGGACTAAAAGGGCCTAGGAACCCTTCCTCAACGTATTATCCCAAACTCTTCCCAAAACAAAACAAGAATCAAGTCGTTAATTAAACCATCATGGAAATACACCTTGAATATCCTTTTCCCTGTTCTTCATCTTCTATATGTGGAAAAAATATTTTGTATTAGCCACAGTTGGTTTGTACTTATTAAAACCTAAGATAAGATGTGCACTAAATTTTATATCCAAAGCAAGTTATGGTTACATGTATTAAGAATGGGGCCCAAATGAGAAGTTTGAATTCTATATATAGTCTTCATCATTAATTCACGGAATGATCGTACAAAAGTCATTCAAAATTTATAAAGAATGGGATTTAAGTATCTTAGCCTTACCTCCATTTTAGGGATGCTAAGTGGTACCTTACTCCATATATGCCAGACTGCCCTCTCTCCACTTTCCAAGTATTATTACGGTCATATTTCCTCCAAGAGGGCTTCCCCAGTTAAGCCCTTTCTTTCCTCTGGCTGGCTCTCCCTTCTGGGTCATCTACGCACTTGGATCGGTGACTTTTGATCATCTGATATTCACCCTATACCCAACCCCACAGCACTTATGCCCAGATCCTTAAATGATATAAATTACTTACATGTTCATATTAATGTCTGTCTTCCCCTCTAGACAGTAAGGTCATTATGAGCAGGGATTGTGTCTGCTAATTCTGTTGTGTTGTATGCTCCCAAGCACTTTATACAGTGCTCTGCACATAAGTGCTCTACTAATAGCACAGCCTAGTGGATAGAGCATGAGCCTGGGCATCAGAGGACCGGGGTTCTAATCCCAGGTCTGCCAATTGCTTGTTCTGTGACCTTGGGCAAGCTGATTCATTTCTCTGTGCCTCAGTTTCCTCACCTGCAAAATGGGGATTAAATACTTATTCTCCCTCCTCCTAGGACCGTGAACCCCATTCAGGACAGGGACCGTGACAGACCTAATTAACCTTTACTTATGCCAGTGCTTAAAAGCGTGTTTGACACATAGTAAAGGCTTAAAAGAATATGATAAAAAATAAATACCACTGACGGACTGAAACAAATTAATCAATAAGGCCCTACTCAAAGAATGGCACTACATGCCCCAGTGGTAGGATCATCACATACCCAATGTATTTTCCCAAAACTCAATTTGTTATTGAACGGATCTTTGAAATGTTTTTTGTTGTTGTTGTTGGTTTGTTTCTTCTTATGGTATTTGTTAAACACTTACTACATGTCTGGCACTGTACTGGGGTAGATTTAGACTGTGAGCACCCTGTTGGACAACCAGAGTCCCTGTCCAACTTGATTATCTTGTATCTCCCCAAGTGCTTAATAAAGTTCCACACCACAAAGTTGGTGCTTAACAAATACCACAATTATTATACAAGATAATCAGGTGGGACACATTCCACATTCCATATGGGGTTCCTAGTGGAAATAGGAGGGAGAACAGGTATTCCATCCCCATTTTACAGTAGAGGAAACTGAAGCATAGAGAAGTTAAGTGACTTGCCTAAGGCTGCACATCAGACTAGTGGAGCAACTGGGATTACAACCCAGGTTCTTTTGATTCTCAGGCCCATGCTCTATCCTCTAGGCAACACTGCTTCCCTATTAAGCCCTACTAATCAGTTGTATGTACTGAACCCCTACTGGGTGCAGAGCACCAAACTGAGGCCTCCCCGCCACACCCCCACCTTATCTGGGGATCCAGGTTGAGCAGCTCTGGTTGTGAGCTGTGGACACGGTCCACCCCATACTGCCCAGCTGGCCCCCCACCTGTCCCCTCCACTCCCTGCCAGGACCCATTTCTCTGGTTTCCTCTTTCAGCTCCAAAGCCTCTAGACTGTGAGCTGGTTATGAGCAGGGATTGTGTCTGTTGGTTGTTGTATTGTATTCTCCCAAGCTCTTAGTAGAGTGTTTTGCACCCATTAAGCACTCAATAAAAATGATTGAATGAATAAATGAACTAAGTACGCAGGAACGTACAAAAGGATTAGTAGACATTATCCCTGTCCTCAAGGAGCTAATGTCCTCTAGCAGGGGATACAAATGCTACACTACTTTATGCAATGTCCTCAGAGTGGACTGAAGTTATCATAAATAACCTAGAGATTATTCATTTTAATTTGACAGAGTAATCATATAGCTATTCCCATTACAGCCACTTTCTGGCTACTCTTTTACACTTTATATCCACCTACTAAAGAAAAGCGCTCTATTTTCCAAACCAGTATTCTCCTTTCTTTCTATTCTATTTTGATAAACACTTAAATATCACGATACATTTTCTCTAACTGGATGTTAGGTCCTTCACCTTTGATCACAGATCAACTATTAGAAATGTCTACAGATAAAACTGATTTTTAAAAAGATTTACTGGATAATTAAGAATCAAAACAAAATAACTATTTGAGACCAGGAAAATCTGTGATTCCAATGAATGTTAGCATGGCAACAACTTGTCAGTGATATATATTAAAGAATAAGTGTCGATTCTTGTAAAGTCATTTTTGACCAAAAAGAGTTGTGCTGATTCTAAAAATAACTCTTCTAATTTAACAGGCATTAAGTATTAAACTTCTCGAGGCAGTCATCCAGGAATTGTTGTTCGCTGTGAATATGCTGACTGCTGAGAGATATCCCAGAAATGGGAAAGTCCCAGCATTCTTCCAGGAATTGTTATATGCTGGTGAGTGTGCGGAATGTCGAGATGTCCTTGAATTGGGATAGTCCCTACTAATCAATCAATCACACTAATTGAGCGCTTATTGTATGCAGGGGACTTATACTAGTACGCTACACACAAATGGTATATGTGTTCCCTGCCTACAGGAGCTTACAGCCTAAGAGGTGAAGTCAGACATAAAAATACATTATGAAAATGTACATAAGTGCTGTGGGGCTGAAGATGGAATGAATAAAGGGTATAAATCCAATGGCAACGGTGATGCAGAAGGGAGAGGGAGTAGGGGAATTGAGGTCTTAGTTGGGAAAGGCCCACTGGAGGAGATGTGATTTTAATAAGGCTCTGGGAGAGTGATAGTCTATAGGATATGAAAGGGAAGGGAGTTCCTGGCTAGACTGAGGGGTTGGTGGAGAGGTACTTAATCATGTTGGTATTTGTTAAGCGCTTACTATGTGCCGAGCACTGATCTAAGCACTATGATAGATACAGGGTAATCTGATTGTCCCACTTGAAGCTCACAATCTTAATCCCCATTTTACAGATGAGGTAACTGAGGCACCAAGAAGTCAAGTGACTTGCCCAAAGTCACACAGCTCACAGATGGTGGAGCCAGAATTAGAACCCATGACCTCTGACTCCTAAGTCTGTGCTCTTTTCACTGAGCCACACTGCTTCTCTGAAATCGAGGTAGCGAGTAGGTTGGCTCTAGAGGAGTGAAGTGAGCCTGCTGGATTGTAGGAAGAAGCATGGACTGAATGCTTTCTAAGAAAAATGATCCAGGCAGCCGATTGAAGGGAGAACTGGAGTCAGGAAAGACTGGAGGGAGGAAGGACAGCAAGGAGGCAGATACAGTGGTCACGGTGGGATAGGATAAGTGCTCGTATCAAATTAGTAGCAATTTGGATGGAATGGAAAGGGCAGATTTGGGCGATATTGTGAAGGTAGAACTGATGGGATTTGGAGACAGATTGAATACGTGGGTTGAAAGAGAGAGATGGGTAAAGGAAAATGCCAAACTTAAGAACTTGGGAGACAAGGAAGATGATGGTGCTGTCTATTGGTGATGGGACACTCAGGGGGAAGATACGGTTTGGGTAGGAAGATGAGGAGTTCTGACTGTCAAACTATCACTCCCTTCAATCAATACTATTTACTGAGTACTTAGTACAGAGCACTGTACTAAATGCTTGGTAAGTAAAATAGAGCTGCTGCTTATGATCACAGCCCTCCAGAAATTCATAATCTAATGGGGAAAACAGACATTAAAACAAATTACAGATAAGGGAAGCAATGGGACACAAGGACAGGTACAGAAGTGCTGTGGGGGTGATGGCAGTTAGGTATTTTCACATATGGGGGGTACAGACTTTTAGTGCATATGTGATGCAGAAGGGAAGCATGATAGGGTAGGGAAATGAGATGATAGCCAGAGAAGGCTTCCCGGAGGAATGAATCCAGAATGGCGTTGACAATGGGGAAAGAGGGTGATCTGTTGGATATGTAAGCTCATTATGGGCAGGGAATGTGTCTGTTTACTCTCTTGTACTCTCCCAAGTGTTTGGAATAGTGTTCTGCATATAGTAAGTGCTCAAAAAATGGTCACTGACTGATTAGAACGGGGGGGGGGGGGGGGGGGGAGTTCTAATCAATCAATCAATGGTATTGGCTGAGCACTTACTGTGTACAGAGCATTGTACTAAATGCTTGGGAGAGTGCAATACAACAGAGTTGATAGACGCTCTGTGCCCGTAACAAGCTTAGTCTTGAGAGACATTACCTGAATAATTTATAATGTACAACTTATAGATATGTGCATAGTTCCAAGCAGGAGGGAAGACTGTAAGCAAGGCATTGAGGGCAAGAGAGACAGAGGCACATATTTAGGTTGTGTTGCAGGAGCAAATTTGTGGGCTGATTAGGAGTGGTAGAAGAACATGGATGTGTAGGAAGGAGCAGATTGAATGCCTTAAAGCTGATGGTAATGAATTTCTGTTTAATGTTCTACCACACACTGATACACTCAAGTGCTTTTGCTTACTGTAAATAATCGGACACCTTCCTCCTCTGCCACTCATCTCCTCACGGTCCCCGGTTCACGCCTGTCCCACCGCCAACTCCTGGCCCACGTCCTACCGCTGTCCTGGAATGCCCCCCTTCTCACATCAGCCAAACTAACAATCTTCCCCTCTGCAAAGCCCTAATGAGAGCTCAACTCCTCCAGTAGGCCTTCCCAGACTGAGCCCCCCCTTTCCCTCTGCTCCCCCTCCCACCCTCTGTTCTTCCCCCTTCCCCCCCTCTGGTCTTCCCCCTTCCTCTCCTCTCAGCTCATTTGTATATATTACTTATTACCCTATTTATTTTGTTAATGAGGTATATATCTCCTTGATTCTATTTACCTTGATGATGTTGTCTCGTTTTGTTTTGTTCTGTTTTGCTTTACTGTCTGTCTCCCCTGTTTAGACTGTAAGCCCATCATTGGGCAGGGATTGTCTCTATCTGTTGCCAAATTGTACATTCCAAGTGCTTAGTACAGTGCTCTGCACATAGTAAGCATTCAATAAGTACTACTGAATGAATGAATACGGGCAAGAAATTGCTCGACAAATGCTCATTTTGGGGCAGTCATTAATCTGGGACCAGTACCTTAGACAACAAAGAATGCTCACTTGTCTTAATAATAATAATACTGATAAGAATAATTATAGTACTGGCTAAGTGCTTACTCTGTGCCAAGCACAGCTGTTCTGGGGGAGTGCTGGGGGAGATACAAGGTAATCAGGTTGGACACAGTCCCTGTCTCACAGGGGGCTCGCAGTCTTAATCCCCATTTTACAGATGAGGTAACTGAGAATAATAATAATAATAATGTTGGTATTTCTTAAGCGCTTACTATGTGCAGAGCACTGTTCTAAGCAATGGGGTAGACACAGGGGAATCAGGTTGTCCCACTTGGGGCTCACAGTCTTAATCCCCATTTTACAGATGAGGTAACTTAGGTACAGAGAAGTTAAGTGACTTGCCCAGTCACACAGCTGACAAGTGGTGGAGCCGGGTTTCGAACACATGACCTCTGACTCCAAAGCCCGTGCTCTTTCCACTGAGCCATGCTGCTTCTCTATTGAGCCACGCTGCTTCTCTAAGTTAAGTGACTTGCCCAAGGTCACACAGCAGACATGTGGCAGAACTGGGATTAGAACCCAGGACATCTAACTCCCAGATCCTTGCTCCTTCCACTAAGCCATGCTGCTTCTTCTTTCCCACACACCCATTCCCCACAAAACTGTCCTGCTCTCCCACAGAGATCTCTGATCTCTGATCTCTGTCACCTCATATTTTCCTAAGTCACCATGCCCCCTTTGTTCTCCATATTCAACCAACTTTCTCTTTATGAACAAATCCACGCTCTCAACTCCACGCTCTCTACTAAATTCAACACCCTACGTCAGGGAAGGCTTCCTGAAGGAGATACGATTTTAGTAGGACTTTGAAGATGGGGAGAGTGCTGGTCTGTCAGAAACTTAGGGGGAAGCAGTTCCAGGCAGAAGGCAGGGTGAGACCTGAGAATCCTTTAGAAAAGCCATAGGTGGCTCATACTTCTTGGATTCATATTTAGCTCGGAGACGGTTCCTTTGGGAATTAACTAACCTTATAGGACAATGATGCATTGCCTAGCCAACTTTTCTGAGTTCCCTAACTTGGAGACATAGCAGACACCAGTATCCCCAGGATTCCATCTTAAAAAATTATATTAATTGCTTTTCTAGAGGGAAGGGAAAGAAGAAACCTAGGTTAATGAAATAGAAATTTGATTTTATGACCACTGATTTTGGGTTTTTTACAGATTCACTTTTTCAAATCCTTCACCTCAAAAACACTCCTATTATTTGAAACAGCTGTTAGCTTTTCTCTGAAATTCTGAGTTAATTACTAATGAGGAACAGAAAACATGCAAAACCTGCCATGTTTAATTATGCTGTAATTTTCTTAAAAGTTGAAAAAAACTATGCATTATTCAAATGATGTCAATTATTTTGAAATGTAGGAAAATGTTACTTCAATTTATATTATTTTCAAGTTCCAGTTTCTCTTTCTTTACCACAAACAGGATTTTAGATCCACTGTGGATTTCTCTGCAGATACAGAAGTGTTCAATAAAATACTCGTGACACTTTAGTTAAGTGCAGGAAAGATAACTTTTGAAGGGTGAACAAAACATTTCGGACTAAATTCTAATCGAATTTTACAACATATATTTGGGTTATTTTAAGGATGGCTTCATCTCGGCACAAAAATAAGAGAAATTTGAAGAAGGCAGGCACATTTGAGATCCACTGTGGAAGAGGATGTAGAAAGAAGGAAAATTCTGCATGAGTGTGTCAAGGCCAGAATAAAAATCACAGCATTCACTCTCCAACACTGAGCGCGGGGTCACTGTCCCAATGACTGCCGCCCCCCACTCTGTGCCACTGAGGGCTCATGTTCCCAGTATGTTCTATGGGGGCCGGACCACAGGGATGGAACTGCAGTCGTGTATCCTTGGCATCTCCCCAGGCTGGGCAGTCACCCATGCTACCTCCCTGGGAACAAAAACCACTTCCCTTCTGTCCCATAGAGGAGACTCCATTCCACCTTACCTTCCTCTACCCTGAGGGCAGGGTGTGGAGGGAAGAGGAGAGCACCCCCAGCTAGAGGCTTCCAAAAAAAAAAAATCTCATGAAGAGGTTGGCTGCTGTGGTGATGAGTCTGCCATGAACTCTAAGCTGCTAGAAGCCTGAAATTATTCTCCTTTAGCTACAGCCCCATACTTATTTTTTATTCTATTTTGTGTGTTTGTCTTTATCTTTTACAATTGCTTTGTAGTTTATTGTTTCTTCACTATTTATGTGCCCGTCTCTAGTCCTCTATCCCCACTTATACTTATAGTCTGTGAGTCCCTTGAGGATCAGGACCCATATTTAAAAGCACCTGTGTATTCTTAGTACAGTGCATAGTATAATGCTCTGAACTAATATGGCCTGAATATCTATCAATCAATCGTATTTATTGAGCACCACCTCTGTGCAGGGCACTGTATTCATTCATTCAATAGTATTTATTGAGCGCTTACTATATGCCGAGCACTGTACTAAGGACTTGGAATGTACAAATCAGTTACAGGTAGAGATAGTCCGTGCCCTTTGACGGGCTTACAGTCTAATCGGGGGAGACGGACAGACAAGAACAATAGCAATAAATACATTCAAGGGGATGAACATCTCATTAAAACAATAGCAAATAAATAGAATCAAGGTGATGTACATTAACAAAATAAATACGGTAATGAAAATATATACAGTTGAGCAGACGAGTACAGTGCTGAGGGGAGGGGAAGGGAAGGGGGAGGAGCAGAGGGAAAGGGGGGAAAAGAGGGCTTAGCTGAGGAGAGGTGAAGAGGGTAGAGGGGGAGCAGAGGGAGCAGAGGGAAAAGGGGGAGCTCAGTCTGGGAAGGCCTCTTGGAGGAGGTGAGCTTTAAGTAGGGTTTTGAAGAGGGGAAGAGAATTAGTTTGGTGGAGGTGAGGAGGGAGGGCATTCCAGGACCGCGGAAGGACGTGGCCCAGGGGTCAACGGCAGGATAGGCGAGAACAAGGGATGGCGAGGAGGTGTACTAAGCACTTGGAAGAGTATGATACTACAGAATTAGGAGACAAGTTCCCTGTCCATGATGAGCATATATCCTGGAGGGGGAAACACACATCAATATGAATACTAAATAAATTAATAAATATTATTACTACTACAATCATGTTCTACATGCATTCCCATAAAGAGAAAGATTGACATTTTACATGATAGTTGGATTTATATTTTAATAACCAACAATACATGGTATGCTTCAATGACATTTAAACGATAACAGTAATATTACGCTGCTACAGGAGGTAATAATCCCTTTCCTATGAGAATAAAATGCAAGCATGATAGCTGAATACTTTATCCTTAGGGAGAAAAAGCATTAGCAAATTGCTATTATCCCTAAAACATCAGAATTGGGGTAAGGACTTGAATTAATCATAGGCAGGAAAAATAAATTTTACAGCATCCCTCACAAATTCATGGTTTCAAATGGTATCACAACCGTCAAAAAATCATCAGCAGACCTGCTGTTCATTTGATGCCTTAAGAGACTAATCTATTCAGCATTTAATTCTTCAAATTTTTCTCTTTATCCAATCAATCCATATGCACAATCTGGAAAACTGAGTGATGAAGAAAAAGGGGCATACAAGTTTCGAATCCTAATGAAATTGAAAAATTTTTGGTATGACCTCTTAGGTACAATCGATTAATAGCATTTACTGAGAGCTTACTGTGTGCAGAGAACTATACTAAGTACCTGGGAAAGCAAAATAGGATAGCGTTGGCAGACATGTTTCTAGTTGCCTATCAACCTTCGCATGAAACAAAAACTTCTCACTCTTGGCTTCAAAGCTCTCCATTACCTTGCCCCCTCCTACCTCACCTCCCTTGTCTCCTTCTACAGCCCACCCCGTACACTCGGCTCCTCGGCCGCTAACCTCCTCACGATGCCTCGTTCTCACCTGTCCCGCCATCGACCCCTGGCCTACGTCCCACCACTGACCTGGAATGCCCTCCCTTCTCACATCCGTCAAACTCTTTTCCCCTCTTCAAAGCCCTACTGAGACCTCACTTCCTCCAGGAGGCCTTCCCAGACTGAGCCCTTCCTTTCCCTCTGCCCCTTCTCCCCTCCCCCATTCCTCGTTCTCCCTCCCTTTGCTCTTCCCCTTTCCCCTCCCCACAGCACCTGTGCATATTTGTATATATTATCTATTACTCTATTTTATTAATGATGTGTATATATCTATAATTCTATTTATCTTGAAGGTATTGATGCCTGACTACTTGTTCTGTTGTGTTATCTGTTTCCCCCTTTTAGACTGTGAGCCCGTTGTTGGGCAGGGATTGTCTATGTTGCAGCATTGTACATTCCGAGCGCTTAGTACAGTGCTCTTCACACAGTAAGCGCTCAATAAATACGATTGAATGAATGGCCTAATTCATTCATTCATTCGATCGCATTTATTACGCATTTACTGTGTGCAGAGCACTGTAATAAGCGCTTGGGAAAGTACAATACAACAATAAACAGGGATAATCCCCGCATCCCTGGATTCTTACCCTGACTTGGCTCTTGTCTATTATGTGACCTTGGGTAAGTAATCTCAGTGCTTCAGTTAACTCACCTGTAAAATGGGGATTAAAATTGGGAGGCCCATATGGGACATGGACTTTGTCCAACTTGATTAGCTTGAGTCTCTTCCAGCACTTAGTAAAGTACCTGGTACATCATAAGTGCTTAACCAACATCCTAAAAAATACAAAAAAGACCCCCAAACCATGGCAGATTCCAAACAACAGTATTATCTTTGCATTCTTCACATCAGCCTGGTGATATTCGATTGATCAACTGAATCTCTGAAGGGGTAAGATGAATGGTGATAAACCACTACGAGCAAATGGGAACCCATTGCTGGGTAAGGATTACCTCTACTTGTTCCCCAATTGTACTTTACAAGTGCTTAGTAAACGATCTGGGCATGTCTCTCCCCTTCTTAAACAACTCCAGTGGTTGCCTATCGACCTCCGCTCCAAACAAAAACTCCTCACTCTAGGCTTCAAGGCTCTCCATCACCTTGCCCCTTCCTACCTCTCCTCCCTTCTCTCTTTCTACCGCCCACCCCGCACGCTCCGCTCCTCCGCCGCCCACCTCCTCGCCGTCCCTCGGTCTCGCCTATCCCGCCGTCGACCCCCGGGTCACGTCCTCCCGCGGTCCTGGAACGCCCTCCCTCCTCACCTCCGCCAAACTGATTCTCTTTCCCTCTTCAAAACCTTGCTTAAAAATCATCTCCTCCTAGAGGCGTTCCCAGACTGAGCTCCTCTTCCCCCTCTACTCCCTCTGCCATCCCCCCTTTACCTCTCCGCAGCTAAAGCCTCATTTTCCCCTTTTCCCTCTGCTCCTCCACCTCTCCCTTCCCATCCCCACAGCACTGTACTCGTCCGCTCAACTGTATATATTTTCGTTACCCTATTTATTTTGTTAATGAATTGTACATCGCCTCGATTCTATTTAGTTGCCATTGTTTTTACGAGATGTTCTTCCCCTTGACGCTGTTTAGTGCCATTGTTCTCGTCTGTCCGTCTCCCCCGATTAGACTGTAAGCCCGTCAAACGGCAGGGACTGTCTCTATCTGTTGCCGACTTGTTCATCCCAAGCGCTTAGTACAGTGCTCTGCACATAGTAAGCGCTCAATAAATACTATTGAATGAATGAATAGTACAGGGCTCTGCACATGGTAAGCACTCAATAAATACGACTGAGTGAATGAATGAATTCAAAATGAACCGCAAACCTTAAGACATTTTCAAATCGTTGTGTAAGTTCCTCTCCCTGAGTTAAAGCTCCTTGAGGGCAGGAATGGTGTTAACCAAATCTAATGTATTGTTCTCCCAAGCACTTAATACAGTGCTCTGCCATGGTAAGTGGTCAATAAATACAACTCATTCATTCATTCATTTGACCCCTAGATAATCAGTTCCTTGAAGGCGTGACTATCACCTGCTAATTCTATTGTATCTTCCCAAGTGTCTAATACAGTGCTGTGTTCACAGGAAACATTTAATAAATGCCACTTATTGACTGATGATGATGATGATGATGATGATGATGATGATGATGACGAATGGTTCCTAGTTAGGTAATGGGGTCTCCAATAAACTCTCAGTGAACTATCATTACAGGTTTTTCTTCGATGAATTTATATCCTTCAGCAGCCGTCTTCATCCCTCTTTCTCCTACACAGCTTCCAAAGGTTCTGGTTTGCAGTCAATTCCACCAAAGGATAGTTTCTTTCTCTCGCCAAAGCATTTTTGTGGTCTTCAAAGCTCTCAAATTAAATTAATTTTTGGCTACTTGTTCCTGGTGTTTTACTCTTGGTTTTCTTTGGAATGTATATTCTTAGTTTAATCAGAGAAACTATTTCTTTCTCCCTCTGTCCAAGTTTCTGTATATATTAAATACTACCTAAAACGTTGTGAAATTCTCAGGCAATAACTTATTGTGCATATTGGGAGTAATGACCTTGCTGATTTTATTGATATGTATAGCAAAAATAAATATTAGAACAATCCTAAAAAAAGACACATTCTAACGTAGTTCTCAGAGCTAAAAATCACACATCTTTATCTATTAAGCTCAAAGCTATTTCGCATTTTGTTTCACAATACCACTGACCATTTCTTCAACCGCAAGGCAAAGAAAGCCTGTCGTCTTTTTTTTTTTAATCTCCATAGTATTCCTATTTTGCTACTTTCAAATCGATGAAGTTAAAACAGATAGTGCTATGCCAATGCATTTTTTTAACTTTGATTTTATCGTCAATTTGAACCTCAAAAACCACAGATTCTATACGCATACTTTCATTTCAATAAATAGCCTTACAGAAATGTAATAGGTGATCATGCTTCAAAAGCAGAATTAGGCCAAACAAAAATAACAAATCCACACAAGCTCTCCCAGCTACTGTTCAATTTCACAAAAAGAGAGTAACTACTAGAACACCATCTGGAAATAAAAAGAAAAGAATGGGTCAGGATTTATATAAAATGAAAGGGAGAAATCAATGATCACAGGTGTCAGGACAATATACACTCCAATTTGGTCTATTTGTACATTCATTCAAATTGAATGGGAAATTAGAAATATATTGAGACACCATAAATGCAATTGCTTGTTGCAAACTCCAAATTGGTCATAAAATAAACTTTTCAAGCCAATTCCTGTTTTTGAAATATCAAAACTACTACTAAAGTTAAAAACTAATCACCGAATAGGATTTGAAATCATCTGAAGAGGACAATATAAGGGAATGAACTCTCTATTTAAATAGGCTGTAGGCTCATCATGGACAGTGAACGTATCGGCAATTCAGTTGCATCGTTCTCTCCCACGCACTTAGTACAGTGCTCTGCACATAGTAAGCACTCAAATACCACTGACTGATCGACTGATTGACTAGTGTAACACTAACGTTATATTTTCATGAGGCACGACATTTCTGCAAACTTTAGGCTGTTTATAAATCGGTATATAGAGCTGCCCTCCAGAGTAAAATGGTCATACTGTCAGTGACAATATATCAGTGTAAGAGTATTGCCAAAAGACCAATGTGTGGCTAACAATCCTTGCCACGCAATGTGTGAATTTTACATTTTCCCTTGTTCCAATGTTACATTTTTTACCATTAGTAGAGATCAGAAATCAGCCACCTTTTCTGCTATCATATTACTAATGGTTATGAATTAAAATGTCATGCAAATTTTTCAAATGTTTAACATGAATACCTACATCAGAAATCAGAAATACAATTTGATTATTTTTAACTAACAGTCTTTAAAACTTCTTTCAATAGAATCTTGATTGTTATTTGCCATTGGAAAAAAACCTTAACGATGGTGAAGTTCAGTTTTAAATGCAGCTCAGTTTTAAATTTATTTTTTAAAATAATGAAGTTAACAGAAAGTAGCAGTAAATTCAACTTTAGTGAAAGTTGGCAAATTTTTCAAAATAAGATGCAAAATACATTAGCTGCATAGTGGAAAGCACGGTAATTTTAAGCCTAGTTAACTACATGGCAATAATAATTACACTGCAAATTTAAATGAGTAAGTTAAATGCAAGTTTAAAATACAGCTTTTATATTTGTTCTAATAAATGCATGAATGCCATTCTCAAATTTCAGTGTTCTCTGAATTTTCTCCCTTTCCAGAGAGAGACTCTCCAAGCAGAACACTGGTTAATAGAGGTCACATTTAAAAAGGATAGTAGCACATTTGGGAATCCACATTTTTTGGGGGGAAGAGGGGTTTCTAGGACACAATCGGGGCAAAATGTAGCTCTTGCAATGATCAATTCAAGGACTTTTGTTGATGTCCTACATAGGAAGGTTTTCACACAGCCATGGAATCCCATTTTAACCCATTTCCAGAGTCCATGTTTTATATGGGTAAGGCTGAATAGACTGAACGAGATGACAATACCCTATCCTGCTTCCCTCCGTTGCTGATGGCGAAAGGATGAGCACTCACTGTTTGTGGAGCACTGTACTAAGTGCTTCGGGGAGTACAACATAACAATATAACAGACACATTCCATGACTGCAAGACTACAGTTTCATCCTCTGGTGAGCCAGGTTTGAATTATTTTGTGCCCTGCAGCAAACAAATAAAGATTCCTTTAGTGTCTGAAAACTTCAGTGCTTCATCTACCTTGGACTGTATTTAAATTCCGTTTATAAATTTGGGTTTTAATTTATCTTTACATTTGAATGATTCTTTCATTTGTCAATTAATCAGTGGTACTTCTTGATGTCTTACTGTGGGCAGAGGTGTTGGGAGAGTATAATAGAGTTGGTAGACATGATCTCTGCACAAGAGAAGCAGTGTTGTCTAGTGGATAGAGCATGAGTCTTGAAGTCAGAAGAATCTGGGTTCTAATCCCAGCTCCGCCACTTGATTCATTCAGTGGTATTTATTGAGCGCTTACTGTGGGCAGAGCACTGTACTAAGCGCTTGTCTGCTGTGTGACCTTGAGCAAGTCACTTTACTCTGGGGATCAGTTACCTCATCTGTAAAATGGGAATTACAACTGGGCATCAGTTACCTCACCTGTAAAATGGAGATTATGATGAGGAGCCCCATGTGGGACACAGACAGTGTTCAACCTGATTACCTTGTATCTACCCCAGGGCTTAGAAGAGTGTCTGGCACATCATCATCATAATAATAATAATAATTATGGTACTTGTTAAGTGCTTACTGTGTGTCAGGCACTGTACTAAATGTTGGGGTGGATACAAGGAAATCTGGTTGGACACAGTCCTTGTCCTTCACTGGGCTCAACATCTTATTCCCCATTTTACAGATGAGGTAACTGAGGCACAGAGAAAGCACTTAACAAATACTATTTTAAAAAAATGGGGCACACAATCTAGTGAGGCAGATAAACATTAAAATAAATTACAGATATGGGGAAGGAGGGAATATGTGTTTAATTTTCACGACTGCGTTTATGTGTGTTTCATCTCCAATAATCCATATAAATTCCTTGAGGGCAGGGACTGACTTCTGTTCTTCCTCCGTACCACTCCAAAGAGCCTACAACAATACTGAGCAACAGGTGGGGAATCAAATATTTCTAGATGAATGATTAGTCAAGAAGGATGTGAGGGAAATTTGTCAGTGTCTAGGAAATCAGAATTCTGGGTAAAAATCAATGATTTTTATGAAGAACAAGTCCGGTAACTCTAACATAATTTCCTATGAGAGAGCCTGGCAAATTGGAAGAAGGCAGACAGGTGTAAAGTATCTTGACTTTTTGTAAGGCTTTCAATTCAGTTCCATATGACATGCTTACTGATTAAATGGAAAAAATCCCGTTGACACTGTTCTACTGTCAGGCGCATACTCAAAGAGAAATGATCAAAAGCTCAATGTCAGATGGGAAGAGCATATCAAGTAGAATTCTGCAAGAGTCGATTAGAGGACCAGTTAAGTTGGAGATGAGCAATACAGCTTAATGGGCTTTCAAGAGGACAGCTTACCTAGGAGAGAAAAACAAACTATGCTCTGTCTAAAGGGAAACCCTGATTTTGCATAAGTAGGACAAATTTTGGTGGGGAAGGGAAAGCCAAAATGGACCATGCACTAAGTATGCATCAGTAATGAAGTGCTATTAAAAAGAAAATCATCAGACCTCTCGGGAACCTAAGCTAAAGAAACCCTGGAGGAAAAAACCAACAGAAATAACTAAAGGGCTAGGAAAGAGCTCCCATTGATAAAAGGCTGAAGAAACTGCAATCGTTTAAGCCTTGAAAAGAATAATTTCAAGGGGGGCCTTCATTTCACTAAAGAAACAGTGGATGGAATCAACCTGCTTCTCTGAACGACTTTGAGAACTGGCTAGCTGACTCTCCCACTGGGAAGACTCAGTAGTAATAGTATTTGTAATAATACTTAGATGACACACCTGCAAATGGGAAAGGTAAAGTCTATGTCTCAAGGTCTAGTTTGTGAATTGATCCTACTTTCAAATCAGCATTTTCTACTGGGCACATTAAGAGTTACAACATTAACTTATAGGGGGTTCTGTTAAAATATTTAATGATGGCATATAGTCAAATTTACATAGACACACGTACAACTATATTCCTCCTTAATCTTGTAATCAATCGTATTTATTGACAGCTTACTGTGTGCAGAGCATCATTCTAAGCGTTTGGGAGAATACAACATAACAGAGTTGGCAGATACATTCTCTGCCCACAATGAGCTTACAGTCTACAGAGTAGAAGCAAGATGCTTCTGTTGATTCAGCAGACCTGTATTAGGTAAGTGTGATTTGGAAGAGGCCCCTGGGTGACCTACCGGCCTTCTTTCAATCAGTGGCATTTATGGAGCACCTCTTGTGTGGAGAGCTCTGTACTAAGTGCTTGGGAAAGTACAATACCATAGAATTTGTAGAGATGATATCCCTGCCTTTACCATAATGAGGCTGACTTTTTGTTAGTGATGAATAGCCACTCTCTAGCCTCTCCGTTAACTGGACATATTTGTTCCAACTAATCAGTCCTTTTATTTTCCGTTTCATTTACTATTAATAATGATGGTATTTGTTAGGCCCTTAATATGTGCCAAGCCCTGTTCTAAGCACTGGGGAGACACAAGCTCATCGGGTTGTCCCACGAGGGGCTCACCTCTTAATCCCCATTTTACAGATGAGGAAACTGAGTCACAGAGAAGTGAAATGACTTGCCCGAAGTCACACAGCTGACAACTCGCAGAGCCGGAATTAGAACCCACGATCTCTGACTCCCAAGTCTGGGCTCTTTCCACTAAGCCATGCTGCTTCTCTACTATTACCACTCCCCAAATGTCATATGCCTTCAAATCATACTTCAATCTAGCTTCACGGTTGCTTTTCTGTTCCTTTGTCATATACATCCTTAACATTGAGCTGTATGCAATGTGGAACTTAGCAAGGAACCAATCCTTTCCTAATAGGTGTACTGGGTATAGCTGAAGGAAAGATCTCCCATGACACAAAGTCCATTAATACATACCATATATCTGGTAAGTGGGCCAAGGAATGTGGAAAAGTTCTCATCCAGATGAACGGGTTACAGGGAGCAAGGTTTAACAGGGAAATTATCTGTGTGCTTCTTTTGCTGCCAGGCTTACAAATGAAGACAATACTAGGAAACCAAACGTCATAGTCACCTCAAATGGGATCCAAAAGAGGTGGTTACACTGATGTACTTGATAAAATTATTAGGCTAAAAAATACCTGAAGCATAACATTGTGTACATAAGTCTCTCTATGTTTCAATATGAGGTCAAAAGGATGAAATTCATTGACAATTTCAAAAGAAACCCTGGCTTTCATGCTGTTAAAATACAAGAGTCAAAAATATTAGTTGGAACTCTTCACAGCTTATTTTCCAAGCTGAGATTAGTTTCACGAATGGTACGTCTTCACCTCAAAACTGTGAAACTGAAGTTTCTGGCCCATTGCATTAAAATAAAAAATGTAAATTAAGTCTTGCTTTAAATCAAACACATCTCAATGAAAAAATATTTTTCAGGCAACAGACATATTTAGTATGCTGTTAAATTTTTAAAGTCTGGAGGCAACCTAAAACAACTCTGAATACATTTATTTTCCAAATTTAAAGAGAAAGTATGCTCTTAACACAATATAAAATCAATACTATCTTCAGGGAGGGATGGGGAGGAAGGAGGTGGAATTTAGCAAGAAGGCATGTGGAAGGAAGGAAATACTGCACACAATTTGAAGCCTTTTGGGATTCAAAGATGATACTACAGCTATTCCTTGTATGCAAGGGATGCAGTATGGCCTAGTGGATAGAGCATGGGCCTGGGAGTCAGAAGGATCTGGGTTCTAATCCTATCTATGACACTTGTCATTCATTCAATCACATTTATTGAGTGCTTACTGTGTGCGGAGCACTGTACTAAGCACTTGGGAGTCTACAATACAATAATAGACACATTTCCTGTCCACAACAAGGTTACAATCTAGAGGGAGGGGAGACACCACTAATTTAAATAAATGAGTTACAGTTATGTTTATAAGTGCTGTGGGGCTGGAAGGGGGAAAGAACAAAAAGAGCAAGTCAGGGTGACGCAGAAGGCAGTGGGAGAAGAGGAAAAGGGGTCTTAGTCAGGGAAGTCCTCTTGGAGGAGATGTGCTTTCAATAAGGCTTTGAACAGGGGGAGAGTTATTGTCTGTCAGATTTGAGGAGGGAGGGCGTTTCAGGCCAGAAGCAGGATGTGGGCGAGGGGTCGGCGGCAAGGTGGACGAGATCGAGGCACAGTGGGAAGGTCAGCATTAGAGGAGCAAAGTGTGTGGGCTGGGTTGCAGAAGGAGAGTAATGAGGTGAGGTAGGAGGGGGCGAGGTGACTGAGTGCTCTGAAGCCAATGGTGTGGAGTTTTTGTTTGATGTGGATGTCGATTGGCAACCACTGGGGTGTTTTGAGAAGTGGGGAAACATGTCCTGAATGTTTTTATAGAAAAATGATCCGGGAAGCAGAGTGAAGTGTGCACTGGAATGGAGAGAGACAGGAGGTTGGGAGGTCAGCAAGAAGGCTGATGCAGTAATCCAGGCAGGATAGGATGAGTGACTGTATTAACATGGTAGCAGTTTTGTCTAGGCAAGTCACCTAACTTCTTGTGCCTGTTACCTCATCTATAAAATGGATATTTAGAGTGTGAGCCCCATATGGGACACGGATTATGTCAACTCTGATGAACTTGTATCTACTCCGGTGCTTAGAACAGTACTTGGTACATAGTAAGTGCTTAACAAGTACCATAATTATTATTATTATGGTTAATAAAACCAGTGAGTGAATGGGAATTTCTTCCACATTATGTAAATGTAAGTACTGCACCCTGCTGCACTACCACATTTGCTGCATATAATTTCCTCTCTACCTCCAAACATTCCCACAACTCCCTAGCTTTTAAATTTTTCTCTGGCTCCTAAAGCCACCAGCCCACTACCATCTCATCTCCCTCCTCCAATTTTTAGCCAAATTCCTTGAAAGCAATGTTACACCTGCTGTCTCCACTTCATGTCCTCCAAAATTCTTACCAATCCTTGGCACTCTGTTGCAAGCTTCTTGCTGGCAGGGATCACGTCTATCAACTCTAACGTATAGTACTCTCCCACGCACTCAGTACAGTGTTCCGCACAGTGAGTGCTCAATAACAACACGGATGGAGTGACTGACCCCCTATCGTCAGATTTTTGCTCCTTTCACTCTTCTAAGACCATTCCAGCAGATCATCCCTGTGAAAATGTTCTGAAGGCAAGAGGAAATGTGATATTACAGGGGAATTAAGAGGTCAGAGCTTTTGAAATGGATTTGGGAGTTATGTCTAGCCTAGCAAAATGATCACTGAAGAGATGAATGAGCTTCCCTTCTTGAGGCCTCTGTTCTAAGAATCATTCCTCAAAATTGATTTAAAGGTTCTCTGCCAACTCTCCCGATTTTATATAACTGCTCACCCCCCGACCTAATTTGACAGACCTCAGCTTTCCCCGTGATCAAAACCCTCCTGAAATCTCCCCTCCTCCAAGGCTTCACTGATTAATTCCCAGCAACCTGAATCATATCAACTCAGCAGCCACCTCCTGCAGAAGCAGGGTGGCTCAGTGGAAAGAGCATGGGCTAGGGAGTCAGAGGTCATGGGTTCTAATCCTGGCTCCGTCACGCCAGCTGTGTGATGTCGAGCAAGTCACTTAACGTCTCTGTGCTTCAGTTACCTCATTTGTAAAATGGGGATTAAGATAGTGAGCTCCATATGGCACAACCTGATTACCTTGTACCCCGCCCCAGTGCTTAGAACAGTGCTTGGCACATAGTCAGCACTTAACAAATGCCATCATTATTAGAGAAGCAGCATGGCTTAGTGGAAAAAATCCAGGCTTGGGAGTCAGAGGGCACTGGTTCTAATCCTGGCTCTGCCACTTGTCAGATGTATGACCTTGGGCAAGTCACTTGACTTCTGTGTGCCTCAGTTACCTCATCTGTAAAATGAGGATGAAGACTGTGAGCCCCACATGGAACAACCTGATTACCTTGTATCTTCTCCTGTGCCTAGAACAGTGCTTGGCACATATTAAGTTCTTAACAAATACCAGCATTATTATTATTACTATTATCATAAATGCATTTATACCTATCCTACGTACATAATAATAATTGTGATATTTGTTAAGCATTTACTGCGTGCCAGGCACTGTACTAAGCACTGGGGTGTTTACAAAGCAATTCGGATGGGACACTCCCTGTCCCACATGGAGTTCACAGTCTTAATCTCCATTTTACAGATGAAGTAACTGAGGCACAGAGAAGTAAAGTGACTTAACCAAGGTCACCCAGCAGACAAGTGGCAGAGCCGGAATTAGAACACAGGTCCTTCTGACTCCCAGGCCCATGCTCTATCCACTACACCATGGTAAGTTAATACTAAATTGTACACTTCTGCATTCAGATTAGTCTATTGGGAAATATTTTTAAATCCTTCTCCCCTCATCAATGGTAAGTGGAGACTCCTTGTAGGCAGGGAATAACCCTCTTGCTTTTATTATCTTTTTCCAAGAGTCAAAAATGGTGCACCGCGCCAGAGGGCAATCAATAAATACCAGTACTACTATGAAGGCTGGCTTCATTTCTAATGGTTGAATGTCAGAGTAGCCTATTTTCTGCCGTTATCTCCCAGCTGTCTTAAGCTATATAGATCATTTGGGGTTTTGCTCCATCATGCCTCCAAGGTCTTGGATTCAGTCCTAATTGCTTATTGTTTCCCCACTTCAAAAAATCAAACAGCAGCTGGAGACATATTCTGGGTTATGGCTACCTCACGGTAAATCCAATTTAGGGATGTGAGCTTCACTATTTGCTGACTTACCCCGGCACATATAAACCCAGCCCTTGACATTACAGCCAGGCCCTGTAGTTAAGTCAGTCAGTCAATCGCACGTATTGAGTGCTTACTGTTTGCAGAGCACTGAACTAAACGCTTGGGAGAGTACAATACAAGACACAGACACATTCCCTGCCCACAGTGATCTTACAGTCTAGAGGGGGAGAAAGACATTAATATAAGTTATGTCAATTCCTTCCCTGTGTCCTCCTTCTCCCCTCTCCATTTCTGCATTCCCCTGGAGTTTTTCTACCCCTTCTTGTATTCTGAACTTTCCCTTTATTTCCCCCAAAATATCTTTATTTTCATCTTTAAACTAACCTTTGTGATGCCAGAAGCCTCTTGTGGAGAAGAGATTAATATAAAGCTCTACACACAGTACTCAATAAATAAACTGAATAAAGTTGTTCCTGACACCCATTTCCTGTTATTACTACTTTAAATGTTTTCCAAATAGATCTACCTGCAGCTTCTCCCATTAAGAACTCACAGTGCAATCAAACTGTTAGGTTACTTAACACCAAATACTCTTGTTCGTAGCTACATCCTGCTCAAATGAGCGCAAGATAAATCTCACAAACAATTTGTGAATTCTTTCAATAATCTCTCCAAGAAAAGCACACTCTGTATTGCAACAAATAAGGAGAAAGCTCTCTCAATCTCACAATTACACCAAATATTTAAGGAGATACAAGATCTACATTGTACTAATGGAATGAATGTCAACGTATTTGGCTAAATTGCAGTAGGATAATTAAAGGCAAACAATGGAAATGGTCTCATGCCATTAGAGATCATATCAAAAAGCCAGATGAAAAATTTCTACTCTGAATTTCCACTTTCTGAAATGAATGTGATAACAGCTGCATTGTGCCAGCAAAACCATTTTAAAGCAATACATATTAATGAAAGCCTCCTGTTTCCATCATCATCAAACCTTGGTAAATATGCCTATTCCAATTTAAAATCCAATCAAGTAATACATTAGGAACATTTTGCTACCTAAGCACTTAAACATCCGAAGGCAACATTTGGAGCCTATAATTAAAGAACCAGGGGTCAAAGATTAGATTGGAAGTTAACTGAGGGAAAATAAGCTGGTCTTCAGCCTATTTTATAAGCTCTCTACAGATGAATAAATCTAAAAATTAATGAATCTCAATATCTCATCAAAGTCAGCCCATTTCCATCTAAACCTGAAGAAAACCAAGGCTGTGCCCCATTCCAGAATCAGGAAACCATGAGCGCAAGCAAAGATTTCAGAGGCTATAAATTCATCCATTCAATTGTATTTATTAAGCACTTACTGTGTGCCAAGCACTGTATTAAGCACTTGCAAGCTACAAGCTTGTAAGCTTCTCGTGTGCAAGGATAGTTTCTACCAACTCTGTGGTACTGAACTTTTTCAAGACCTTAATAAAGAGCTCTGAAAATAGTAAGTGCTCAGTAAATACCATTTATGGATAGGTAACACAGTTTTAGATGCCACCTAGGCAGTCCTGTCTCCAGTTAAACCTGACTACATAAAGATATGAGGCCAGGATGGTTTTAGATTGCCAGTTTTCCAGGGGCCTGGAAGTCAGAAGGAGCTGGGTTCTAATGCCCACTCCACTACTTTCTGCTGGGGAAACTTGGGCAAGTCACTTCAAGCAGCATGGCTAAGTGGAAAGAGCACAGGCTTGGAAGGCAGAGGTCGTGGGTTCTAATCCCGGCTCCACCATTTGTCAGCTGTGTGACTCTGAGCAAGTCACTTCACTTGTACAGTGCTAATGACACAATGAATGCTCAATAAATAACATCGCCTGATTGGCTCATCCATCTTTACTGTCACAAAACCATAAGAACGAGTTTTGAGAGGTCTAGGAGAATGATAGTTACCCCAGAAAACTGCAGTTATCATTCATGTGTTATTCAGGATTAATTGGTTTAACATGCTTCCAGGGAGAGGGACTTTAGAGGAAGATTGTGGTATCACTAGACACTACGAGAGATTCAAAACAGAGACAGAATAAACAATTTAATAGACCTGAAGAGAAAGGGGGGATCCAAATTACAACAGAATGGGAAGCAACATGGTCTAATAGAAAGAACATGGTCCTGGGAGTCAAAGGACCTGGATTCTAGTCCTGCCTATGCCACGTACCTGTTGTGTGACCTTGGGTAAGTCACTTAACATAACTGTAACTCAGTTCTTACATCTGTAATATGGGGACTACACCCTCCAACCTCCTAATTAGACTAAGAACCCTTTGGGAGAAAGGGACTGTGTCCAACTTGATTACCTTATATCTAACCCCAACACAGTGCAGTGCCTAGCACATAATAAGTGCCTAAAAAGTACCATTGAAAACAAGATCAGAAAAAAAAAAACCACCATAGTCTTGGACTACAGTCCAGAAAGGAGTTCTTTTCAAACAGAAGCTTCATAAGGATTGAGAGAAGGGTACAAGTGTACATCCTGTTGCCGACTTGTACATTCCAAGCGCTTAGTACAGTGCTCTGCACATAGTAAGCACTCAATAAATACTATTGAATGAATGAATCCCCAAAACACTTATGAACATAATCATAATTTATTCACATTCTGTGGCATATATTCAATATATATTTTCAATATATTCATGTCTGTCTCCCTCTCTTAACTCTGCGCTTGCTGTGGACAGGAAACATGTCTACCAATTTTGTTGTACTGTAAGGGTTAACAAATACCAACATTATTATTGCTCTCTCAAGTACTTAGTAATAATAATACTAATAATGTTGGTAGCTGTTAAGCGCTTACTATGTGCAGAGCGCTGTTCTAAGCGCTGGGGTATGGGGCTCTGTACACAGTAAGCACTCAATAAATACAAGTGATTGACTGATGGATTACAAATGTGAGAGCAGCAGCCGGATACTGCAACTTACTTTGACAGCACAACCAAGGACACTCCTGGTTGTGTAGTCAGGACAGGGGGACCCACATTGGCCTATTCAGAAAATACCAGCGAAGGGCAACTAGAGATAGAAACAATGCCTTGACTGGGCTATCAAAAGCAGGATCTGTCTCACAAACTTGTTGTATTTCAGGCTAAACTAGCCATCTCTCTAAACTTTCTCTGAGACACCTTATTTGAGAACCTGAGAAAGGCCTGGTGTTGTATTGCATAATTAGCTGAAATTTTAGCTCTCCAACAAAAAAGCTTGAGCAGATATTCAACTCTTTTAATGAAATGGAACTGTCAATATCAGATATACTTAACCTTTTATTCAACAGCAGCAGCAGTGAAAAAAGAAAACAGCATCTGCTTTGTAAAAATTCAAATAAATTGAAATGACATAAAAAGCAGATTTTAAAATGACAGTCACACTTATCGGGTGATATTAAGAAAACAAAACCACCCACCAGAAACCTAAATGAAGTTCATAAACAAGCTCAAGAAATATTTTTTTTTTACTTCGATATCTGACAAAGAATCCAGGAATTAATGGTAAAATTTCAAGCTAACAGTTTATGGGAAATTGAGTGACACCTATTAATCTACAACAATTATTCCATTATTCCTCATACATGCGTTCACCATGGATTATGCTACTCTGTGGTCCCCTTTGACCCCAAGGAAGCAAGATCTAAATTTACCCAGCGTTAGGCAGAGATTTGCCCAGTAGACTCTGAATTTGTGTTTTGCAAAAGCTTTCTTTAATATCCCATTACAGGCAGCTTCTTTGTGGGTGTCCTAATGTTGTTTTTCAAAGATAATTTGCTACCACTTATTGCTGAGGATACCTCTAATTGTAACATGCAATCCATTCAGCCATTAAATGCAATATCATTTCTGTTGTATCTCTTAAAATGAAAATTATACCACATCACTAACAGATTGTCAAACTGATCTGTGAATATTGAGTCCAAGAGTGCAAGTGATTACAGTTGGAGGATTTGATGACTTAACATGGAACTCTAACCACTGCAAAATAAATTATTTTCAAGGGGGACAGGAAATAATATTTTAATGTACTGTAGTTAGCAGAATTCTTATTGAATATATTTTAAAGGTTTGAGGAGAGAAAGGGAAGAATGTTTGAGGTATTTTATCCTAAGTATCCTTTTTTTAAAAAATGGTATTTGTTAAATGCTTATTATGTGCTAGGCACTGTACTGAGCACTTGGGTATATACAAGTTAATCAGGTTGTATACAGTCCATGCCCCATATGGGCTCATAGTCTTAATCCCCTTTCTATAGATTTGGGAGCTGAGGCACAGAGAAGTTAAGTGATTTGCCCAAGGTCACACAGCAGACAAGTGGCACACCCAGGATGAGAACCCAGGTCCTTCTGACTTCCAGGCCTGTGGTCTACCCACTGAGCCATGCTGCTTCTCTGATATTGTATTTATCTTTAAAAATGTGAGCTGTATAAATAGGGTTTATTTATTTGTACCTATCATCTTAACTTTCTCCCTTCCTAAACAAAAGGAGCGCTGTTGGCCCCAACAAAAACTCCTCACCATTGGCTTCAAAGCACTCAATTCCTTTGCCTGAGCTTGCTAACTCTCCTACCTTAACCCAGGCTGCACACTTTCCTACTCTAATGCTGACCTTCTCACTGTACCTACATGTCATCTATCTTGCTGCCAATCCCTCGCTCAAGTCCTGCCTCTGGCCTGGGAGGCCCTCCCTCCTCAAATCTGATAGACAATTACTCTTCCTCCGCTCTTCAAAGCCTTATTGAAGGCACAACTCCTCCAAGAGGCCTTCCCTGACTAAGCCCTCCTCCTTTTCTCCCACTCTTTTCTGGGTCATCCTGAATTGCTCCCTTAATTCATTCCCCCTTCTAGTCCCACAGCACTCATGTACATGTATGTCTCCCTTTCTACACTGTAAGCTCACTGTGGGCAGGGAATGTGTCTGCTTACTGTTGTATTGCACTCTCCCAAGTGCTTAGTACCCTGCTCTGCACACAGTGAGCACTCCAAAAATCCGATTGAATGAATGAGTGAATTTGGCTCATCAGATCTTGTTCAGTCCCTGTCCCACATGGGGCTCACAGTCTTAATCCCCATTTTACAGGAGGGGTAACTGAAGGACAGACAAGTTAAGTGATTTGTCTATGGTCACCAAGCAGACAAGTGGCAGATCCGAGAATCGAACCCATGTCCTTTCGACTCCCAGGTAGGTGCTCTTTCCACTAGGCCACAATAGTTGATAGTTATTCTCTAACATCTCCAGGGGAAGCAGCTTGGTGCAGTGGAAGAGTGGCTAGTCAAGAAGCTGGATCAGCTGGGTATGGTTCTGAACTCTCCAATAGCCTGCTGTGTACTGTGGACCAGTAACTCAAATTCTCTGAACCCCAGTTTTCTCATCTGCAAAATGGGGATAATAATACCTACCTTTCTAGCTATCTCACAGGGTTCTATAAGGGCAAGCTTGAGGTAATTAATGTGAGGGGGCTTTGAGAACAAAAGTGCTACACCAAACTAACATATTACTATTTCTTAACTGCCTCCTCCTAACTTCTCCCCCAATAACTCATCATTTAAAATTTATCTAAATCTTTCTCGAACCTATTGTGTTAATAATAATAATAATAATGTTGGTATTTGTTAAGCGCTTACTATGTGCCGAGCACTGTTCTAAGCGCTGGGGTAGACATAGGGGAATCAGGTTGTCCCACGTGGGGCTCACAGTCTTAATCCCCATTTTACAGATGAGGGAACTGAGGCACAGAGAAGTTAAGTGACTTGCCCACAGTCACACAGCCGACAAGTGGCAGAGCTGGGATTCGAACTCATGAGCCCTGACTCCAAAGCCCGTGCTCTTTCCACTGAGCCACGCTGTTTCTCCTTGTGTTCTGTCTGCATAATGTTTTGGGGTAATCAATGCCACATGCTTACCATTTACTCTGTGAACAGGCATTTCCTATTCCTCAAACCTGTCATTTTCAAGAGCGCTAATGTGATCTCGCTTTAGCTTCATATTGAAACTTCTCCATCCACTTGATCAATTGAGTCACCTTGCTTTGTACCCCTCTTCCCTGGGTGAAGTCCTTTCTAAGATGCCATGACTAAGACAACACATCACATTCCAAGTGCAGGTGCATTTGGATTTTATTGTGGCATAGCCGCACCTTCTGTTCTTTGTTCTTTCCAAATCTCTCCAGATGTTGCCCAGAATTAGGGCCATTTTGTTGCCATTGCATTTGGGACAATAATTTGAGGAAACAGATGACAATGATTCCAGGATCTATTTTCTGAGTCATGATTGATAATTCAGTGCCCGTCATCATGTAATCATAGTCTAGAGTCCTTTTCCCTAGACGCATTACCTTGAACATGTTCAGCACTTACCACAAACTAGGTGATTTCTTTAGAAACATCATATTATCCTAAGTAAGGAACACAAGAGGGCTGAGGTAGCCTCTTTTAAAGACATTAGGAATTCTCATTAAAGTAAAATTTCAAATACTTTAAAAAAATGTTTTAACTTTCTTATGTTAAAAGATTTTGATCTTTGCAAATGATGGGGAATTCAGAATTATGTTGTTTGGAGTGGAGAGTGAGAAAGAGATTTGCTTCAAATGCCCTCTGATAAGGAAAGCTGAGGGGCCTTGTTAACAGGAAAAATCTAGAGGAGAAAAGTATGGCCTATTAGATAGATCACAGGCCTGGAAGTCAGAAGGATTCCTCTGCTTATCTGCTCTGTAAGCTTAAGCAAGTTGCTTTACTTCTCTATGTCTCAATTACCTTACCTGTAAAATGGGGATTAAGACTGTGAAGCCCATGTGGGACATGAACTGTATCCAACCTGATCTACCTCAGCGCTTAGTACAGTGCCTGGCACATAATAAGCACTTAACAAATCCCATTAAAAAAATCAATCTAGACTTCAGGAAGGCCTCATGTTGAGCCTTAGCTCTCTCATTATCCCAAGGAGGGCAGCACCCAAGCCTAGCTCTGCTCCCCAATTCAGCCCCGTAGCCTCTGATTTGTTCTGGCTTTCACAGATATTCACCTTTGCCTGCAATCAAGCCTGCAATCAAATCTTTGCCCTGACTATGTAATATCATTTCATTTTAATAACACTTAGACCATTAAAGGATTACTTAAACCATTAACCCTCAATAAAGACAATTTACAAGACTTTTAATTCTTTCGCTGGATTTTTTCACACAGTTTTGGTTTGAATAGAGTATAATGAATGAAAAAACACTTATTTGTGGGGAAAAATTAGTCTTTATTAAAATGAACAATAGTGGCCATATTCCTATTATTTACAAACAAATACAAGGGTACAGGATTTAATCTCTTTCTTTTGGATATGAAATTCTGGACTCACAGAGAGGAGTGTAGCAGAGTGGTCAGCACTCATGAAACAGGTCAGCTTCTGCTTTGAAAACACAGATCTGTGCAGCTCAGGACAGTACTCATAATAATAATAATAATTATGGTATTTGTTAAGCGCTTCCTTTGTGCCAGGCACTGTACTAAGCACTGGGGTGGATGCGAGCAAATCGGGTTGGACACAGCCCATGTCTCATATGCGGCTCACGGTCTCAATCTCCATTTCACAGATGAGGGAACTGAGGCCCAGAGAAGTGAAGTGACTTGGCCAAGTTCCCACAGCAGACAAGTGGCAGAGCCGGAATTAGAACCCATGACGTTCTGACTCCCAGGCCTGTGCTTTATCCACTCTGGCATTGTGCTTCACAACCTCTGCACCTCTAGCCACAGTACCCTACCGCTTTGTTTTGGGTTCATTTTTTCTGTTTGCTTTTACTTTGTGTGTATTTACCTTGTCTTAAACTTTTAACAATTTTTATTGGTTCCCCTTTGCAAACAGTAAGTGCTTAATAAAAACTGTTGCTACCTTTTTTTTTAATGGCATTTAAGTGTTTACAATGTGCCAGGCACTGTAAGTAAGCGCTGGGGTAGATAAAACTAAACGGGTTGGATCCAGACCTTCTCCTGCATGGGGGTTACAGTCTTAATCCTCATTTTATAGATGAGGGTCACAGAGAAGTTAAGTGCTTTGACCAAGATCATAAGGCAAACGAGATGGAGACTGGATTAGAACCCAGGTGCTTCTGACTCCCAAGCCCATGCTCTATCCACTAGGCCATGCTATTAGTCTGCATATCTCTATGCTTTCTGGAAACCCAGCCAAGGCACAACAGTCTCCTAGAGAAAACAGTTTTCCAGCCTGAGTCCCCAGGCCCAGAGCCCTGGGTGTGGTTGCTAGTGGCTTCACAGAAGCCCCAGGAAGCCTCCGGGAATCTCCCCTCACCAGTAGGTATCTCTGGGGGTCTGGGAGGCGAGGGAGCAGAAATTTGGCTTGAGGTGTTTCAAGAGAATTTGAGGAGGGCCAAGTCTGAGATGTTTCCCAGGAACCTCACCAAGCAATCATATTTATTGATCGTGTAGCATGTGCTCCATATTAACCACTTGGGAGAGTAAAACACAACAGAGTTGGTAGACCACAACAATCTTTGTCTCAAACAACAGTTCTGGCAGCTCAGCCCAGAGTTCTGATCAACAAAGCCCCGGTTTCCTGAAGCAGTATTAGGGGACACCCCAAGTTACCCTGAAGTTAAGAGTTTCGGCCCCAGTAAAAGGGTGGAGAAGCAGTGTGGTCTAGTGAAAAGAGTATGGGCCTGTGAGTCAAAGGACTTGGGTTCTAAGCCTGGCTTCACCACTGGTCTGCTGTGTGATCTTGGGCAAGTCACTTTACTTCTTTGTGCCTCAGTTTCCTCATCTGAAAATGGAGATTTAGACTGTGAGCCCCATGTGGGACAGGGACCTGATTATCTTGTATCTACCCCAGCACTTAGTACAGTGCCTGACACACAGTAAAGTGCTTAACAAACACCACAATTATTATTAGTAGTAGTACTTTCTGCCATTGCCATCAGCAGTCGCTCATTGTAGGCAGGGAATGTGTCTGTTTATTGTTACACTGGACTCTCCCAAGTGCTTAGTACATTGCTCTGCACACAGTAAGCTCTCACTAAATAGGACTGAATGAATGAATTCTAGTTCCTAACCCATTTTCACTCTGAAGAGGTTATATCCATGCGCAGAAGCTGCAGAGTACTTTGACACAAAGGGCAGAGAAATCCCAATTCTCCCACACATGAACCTGTAGAATGACGTCTTCCCAAGGTTACATTGCCCTTGGTCCCATCAACACTGATGGGAGAACAGAGCTCAGTGTTTGTGGTAAAATCTGAATTCATTAAGAAATATGCAGACCCAAATGAACGCTTCAGAATCACCACCCAAAATAGTACTATGACTGTCTACCCTATGTGCTCTGCACGTAGTAAGTGCTCAATAAATACAACTGAATGAATACATTAAAAATTGAATAACTAGACCCTGTCTTCAAGGAGTTTACAATCTAATAATCATGAAATCACTCATTTCATTTTCCATAGAAAACTAGCCTCTCTAATTTCCTTAGTTGGTGAGACTTTCATGACAGACTAATGATTTTGAGGGAAATGTCATTATTCTTAGAGAAGCAGGGTGGCTTAGTGGAAGGAGCCTGGGCTTGGGAATCAGAGGTTGTGGGTTCTAATTCTGGCTCTGTCACTTATCAGCTGTATGACTTTGGGCAAGTCACTTAACTTCTCTGTGCCTCAGTTACCTCATCTGTAGAATGTGAGCTCCATGTGGGACAACCTGATTACCCTGTATCTCCCCCAGCGGTTAGAACAGTGCTTTGCACATAGTATGCACTTAACATATACCATAATTATTAATTATCATTATTATTATTACACTCCAAATAGGATTTTTTTCATCAAAGTTCTGATTTCATCACAGGTCACTAACACCAATAGACTTGCGAAACTATACTCCAAAATAAATGAAAGTCAAATATCTTTCAGAGAATATTGGGAAATTAACTCAGGCACACACCAGATTACAAAGTCCAGGGATAGAACCTTTAGTATACAGTGCCTTAAACTAACAGCTCCATTATGCCAGTTGAGTGTTGTAGGTAAATAAATCCCTTCCTGACTCCTTCCCACTTAGGCTGAGCTCAAGTAATCGACAATGAGTGGGTGAAACTGCCAGCTACAAAAACAGGCAGAGAAACAATGTGCTGCCTAGATATTTTTCCTCATCCTAAAAAGCTGGGATCAAAACTCATCTTTTCAACTATCTTTCAAAATGCAAGAAATCAGGTAAATTCTGTCTTTCACTAGGCCAACCCACTGTTTTTTGGAAAGCATCAACGTGAAAGTTTTCACTCTTGCAGACTGGCCCATGGAAGGATATAAATTCAAATCTAATTCTACAAACACATTCCACCATTTAGAAGTTTTGCTATCATCCAACTACAGTTGGAGAAAAGCAAACCTGAGTAATTTTATAGTAGCAGTATTTTTTTTTTAATTTCAATGCAAATGATGAAGAAAGGGGTTGAGAAAACTCTGGAATTACAGAGTTGGAAACTTTATAAATTGATCCTATTTTTTCATTCTTGGAAGGGAATTATTTCAGGACAGTGGTAGAAAATCTAATTTGTATTAAAAATAGGTCTTCAGCCTCATTTAGAACATAATTTTGTGCTAAATGTTAGTCTGAGATTTCCATAATTCACTTCAGCATTTTTATTCCTCCTAAGAAATGTCCATAGGAAGTATCTTAAACAAAATAAGAGTTTTTCAAAATAACTGTCTTTGTTTTTCATTATTATACCTTTTAAACTTTGAACAGGTATAACTGTAACTTAAAGAAGTTTTTGCAAATTTAAAAACAAGTATAACCAACTAGTTTCTGCATTTACTGAATAAGTATTTTCCTCTTCTGCTAGAAGCAAAATTATACCATAAACCATGTCTTCCAGAGGTGCAAATACATTTGTAATTTAAAAAGTAGTCAGTGTATCACTTAAAATAAATTAAAAATGAATATAGGCTTTGTTAATAATTCCAAACCAGAGGCTGACAGGGCCCTTTGCAGTTGAGTCTCAGGCCACATTCAGTTGTGTCTAATTTGGAGGGTAGTATGTTCCAGCTGAACTTCATTGGTTTTTTTTGCTCAGACAGGGAAGTCAAGGGAAATTGGATCCCAACCTTTATTATGGGAATTTATTCATTAAAATCAACTTGAAAAGTATTCAGAAACAAATTGATAATTTCTGAAAGAAGAGCAATAAGAGGCTATAAACAGATAATGCACAACATTTTACAGTGGGGCCCAATGGAAAGAGCTATGCCTGGATGCCACAGGGCCTGGGTTTTAATCTCATCTATGTCACTTGCCCACTGTGTGAGCTATTTCACTTGACTTCTCTATGCCTCATATTCTTCAGCTGTAAAATGGAGATGCAATACCTGTCTTCCCTCCTACTTAGACTATGTGCCCCCTGTGGGACAGGGACTGTGTCCAACCTGATTAGCCTATATCTATCCCAGCATTTGGAACAGCGCTTGACATATAGTAAGTGCTTAACCAATATAAAGCTCCCCTCTCAGGGTCATACCTGGAGACTTTCCAGTACTCTACCAGTCTCGACTACAAGAGGGAGATTTGAAAAGAGGCATACCCATTCCATTCCTAGCTTGGGCAGGGGCTAGTGAGTGGAGGGGCAATCTGCTTTGAGCCAAAACTCACCTGTGCCGGGCAACAGTGGCACGAGAGAGAGTTGAGGGCGGAGACTTGAGTTTACTGCACGGAAGGAGGCAATAAGAAGCCACTTCCATATTTTTCCCAAGAAAACTCTATGGATACACTACCAGAACAATTGCAGATGGAGTTGGAAAGTTCTGGGAGAAATGTGTCCTTGGCGTCGCTATGGGTCGGAGATAATAATGTTGGTATTTGTTAAGGGCTTACTATGTGCAGAGCACTGTTCTAAGCGCTGGGGGAGATACAGGGTAATCAGGTTGTCCCATGTGAGGCTCACAGTCTTCATCCCCATTTTATAGATGAGGGAACTGAGGCACCGAGAAGTGAAGTGACTTGCCCACAGTCACACAGCTGTCAAGTGGCAGGGCTGGTATTTGAACCCATGACCTCTGACTTCCAAGCCTGGGCTCTTTCCACTGAGCCATGCTGCGACTCCATGGCGTAAGACAAGCTTGACGCTATGCACACGCCAACACAACTGTTCTGAGTGGGACACAAGAGCAGAAAGAATGACAACAGGGTAGCCAAACTACTACTGTATGGGGAGCTGAAACCGAGAAACCAAAGGCAAGGACAGAGGAAACATTTGAGGGCCACAGTACAACAGAGCCTCAGACAACACGACATCCAGCTGAAACCTGGGAGTCAATTGTCAAAGACAGACCAGCGTGGCATATGCCATCAAGATAGGAGCAACTATTATTGAGCAAAAAGTCTGTAAATCAAGCAATGGCATGAGTGCTTTATTGTTGTGCTGTACTCTCCCAACTTCTGAGTATAGTGCCCTGCACATAGTAAGCACTAAAAAAAACCACAAGTAAGCACTCCCAGCCTCCTGTCTCTCCCCACTCCAGTCCATACTTCACTCTCCTGCCCAGGTCATTTTTTTTACAAAAAACTTTCAGGACATGTCACCCAGCTCCCCAAAATACTCCAGTGGTTCCTCATCCATCTCCACATCTAACAAAAATTCCTCACCATTGGATTTAAAGCACTCCACCACCCCTCCTGCCTCACCTTGCTATTTTCCTTCTACAACTCTGCTCACACACTTCACTCCTCTAGTGCTAACCTTTTCACTGTGCCACAATGTCCCCCATCCCGCCGCCAACCCCTAGCCCATGTCCTGCCTCTGGCCTGGAATGCCCTCCCTCCTCAAATCCAAGAGACAATTACCCTTCCCCGTTTCAAAGCCTTATTGAAAGCACATCTCCTCCAAGAGGCCTTCCCAGACTAAGCCTGCCCCTTTCCTCTTCCCCCACTCCCTTCAGGGGCACCATGACTTGCTTCCTTTGCTTTTCCCCCCTCCCAGCCCCACAGCACTTATGTTCATAGCTGTCATTTATTCATCTGTACTGGTCTCTCTGCCTCAGTTACCTCATCTGTAAAATGGGGATTAACTGTGAGCCTCACGTGGGACAACCTGATTACCCTGTATCTACCCTAGTGTTTAGAACAGTGCTCTGCACATAGTAAGCACTTAAAAAATACCAACATTATTATTATTAGAATATAAACTCATTGTGGGCAGGGAATGCATCTGTTAATTGTTGTATTGTACTCTCCCAACCGCTTAGTGCAGTGCTCTGCACACAGTGAGCACTCAATAAATATGATTGAATGAAAGAATGACTGATTGATTACCGTGTGTAGAGCAATATACTACTCAGTCCTTAAATACCACGTAAATAACATAAGCCATGATAGCAAAGGAGAAAACAGTGCCTATCAATCAGTGGTATTTATTGAGCGCTTACTGTGTGCAGAACACGGTACTAAGGACTCGAGAGAATCCAATATTAAAATATACTAAACACAATCCCTGCCCACAATGAGCTCTGCACTGCCAAGCACTGTAATCGTCAAAAAGGACAAAACTCCAGGGAGCCCTTTTTTTGTGTTCACAGCACAGCCAGGACTCTGGGTCCTGAACTGGCCTTTTCCATTACATATGTATTCATCGGTGCATGTCACCATCAAGAGGAACGTCTTCAAATATGAAGGACAGCTATATAGAGCGAGAAATAGAGAGAAATTGAAGAGGAATATATGTGATAATGCAATTTGGAGGTCAACAACAGAAATAAAATAATTTCCCTATGACCAACTCAAGTTCTAATTTAAATGACAGATTCAGGGATATCATTTTAAGAGTAATGTTTTCCATTGGGCTATCTTATTCATTTTCACCCACACCGTCTGAGATATCAGAATATAGTGCATGCACTTAGTATTAAATTGTTACATAGGATAGCTTTAAATTCTTTTAATCTTAAGCCAAATTTAAGTCAAGGGCTTTACGAGTGTCTCCCCACAATTACAAGTTTAAGATCTCGAAAAGTATCGGCACAATTTTCAATTCAATCCACCCTCTTTTCCAAAAGATTTAATACTGCGTTTTATCTTTTGATGCAGAAACAGCTTAACCTTTTATTTAAGTGACTTTGGTCCAAAAACATTAAAATTAAATACTAGTGCATAATGATTCACTCCAGTTCTCTGTGGTAATTAGTACTCTAGTGATGAAATGTAACTCTGGCTTGGGGATTTTACTGTTTTGACAGTTGGAATTTTACCAAGCATGAAATGAACCAATAAAAAACCCTCTTTTGTTATTCTCCAAGGATTTTTTTTTTTAGTTCTCTACATATAAAAACCATCTCTCCAAGAAAAAATATTGACCTCGGGCTCAAATAGTAGGTTTTATGTAGCATTCACTGGGGGAAGATGCTGAATGTAAAATTTCTTATAAAAGGGGAAACCTTTATGCTTCGATGTAATGGTCAACTGAATCACAATTACCTGATGAGCCAGACAGGATAATGAGCGTTAAAATCTTCATGCCAGTCAAAATCCCCATCCAAGCACTTGTTTCCCTCGATAACCACTATGGTTAGGCTCCTCAGAGTCCCAGGGGTTGGTAAACTTTAACACTTCAGAGGAATTAATGGTGGTATGGGCTCCATAATTTTGGTGATGGAAAAGTTTAGGAAGGTTTGTGTCTGTCAGAATGAAGCTGCCTAAGCTTACCCTGCATATGAGAAATATGAATAGTAAAGGAGCATCTAGAGCATAAGTCATTTTTAGTGACCACTGATACCATTCACTTGTTATAAGTACAAATGACGTTAAAATACAATAACTTCAATGTTAAGTTAGCAACTCTTAGCCTCTTCAAAGTTGCTGACTTAATTTTTACTCAGAGACCAAAGCCCACATTGAAATTGGAAGAAAAATGTGGATCTTCAGTCGGTCATCCAATCGTATTGAGTGCTTCCTGTATGTGGAGCACTGTACTAAGCACTTGGAGGTGTACAATGGAACAATAACAACGAGACGCAGCAAGGTGTAATGGCCAGAGAATGGGCCTGGGAGTCATGAGGTTATAGGTTCTAATCCCAGCTTTGCCACTTGACTGCAATGTGACCTTGGGCAAGTCACTTGGCATTTCTGTGCCTCAGTTGTCTCATCTGTAAAATGGGGATTGAGACTGCCAGCCCCATGTGGGACAAGAATCCAATTTGCTTGTATCCACTCCAGTGCTTAGTACAGTCCCTGCCACATAGAAAGCGCTTTATAAATACCATAATAATTATCATTAGAACAGATACATTCCCTGCCCACAACGAACTTTCAGTCTAGAGGACTGTAATGCACTACGCAATGTTGATCATGAGTCACGTAGAACCATTCATCCAAATTGATAATCGTAGCACCTTGCATGCCAAGCAAGAGTGAAGGCTTTTTCAAGCAGCCCATTGCTACCCCCTCACTGAAAATAATGGCTACTCACAGATCTTCCCTCTGGCTGGCAAATCTGGTAGCCAAAATGCTCATCAGGAACATTTCCAACCATGGTTGGAAAAAGAGCACTTGGTAAGGGAAAGCCCAACATATAATTTGAGGGTGGCTAAATCCCTGGGTCTGCCTCTATAAATAACTGCACATGAAAAATGAGGCTCTCGCCTCCAGTTTCCCTAGCCTTCCTTCAACACGAGGGTCAAGAGTTCAGTGACAGATGGAATTAGATAGTTGAGGATAATTTGTTTGGCATTTAAAACAGAGGTGATCATTTGAAAATGCAGCCCTGAACATTTTGAGAAAGGTTACTATCCATTAAAGGAGTCACATTAGCAACCATATAAATGCATCCGGTTTTACAAACTGATTCTAAAGATAAGGTTTGGGAATATTCATTATGAATAATAAAATCTATTCCTTCAAGATGGCTATTCTAAATAAAGTGAAACTACTGAATGAGTCGACCACTATTTCTTCTGATTCGCTTACTCTCCCCAAATCATCCCCAATGCATTTCCAAAAGGTACTTTATTCAGTAAACATCAAGAACAGTGTGGAACATTTATGGCATATGTGTCAATGATCCATGAACTTAACTGAAATGCTAAAAGGATGACAAAGAGGTTAACCAAATTACTAGAAATATGCCTTCAAGTGTGACCCCAAATTAATGAATATAAAATGCTAATTTTTCTTTAATTCACTATGCAACAGTATATGACAGGAGATGTGGTTATGCTGTCATGAATACTTCTTTCAGTTCATTCCATGACATGAGGTTGAAGACAAGAGTGCCTACAGGACTCAAGAAATATCTGATACTGTAATTGCACCCTGAAATGTAATACCAGGCTTATAAGATGGTTATTTTTAATGATTAGGCTAACAAGTTCTGAACTCCTAACCTATATGGGTCCAATTTCATAATTACACAGCTTGAAATCCTCATCAGTAAATTTGACTGCATCCTAATTCCAAATCATTTTATAACCTTGAATAATGCATTGGATCTCTTAATAAATTAAAACGTTTCATAAAATGCAGTAATTCATAATCTACATTCTAAAAGGAACATAATCACAATAAAAGAAATAACATTTGGTGAGTTCTTTTCTTCAAACTCTATCCCAAGACACCTTTGTCTCGAGCATTAATGATTTTTGCCCAGATTCAGGATTCATTGTGCTTAAGAGAGTTGAACCTTTCCGGTTTGTAGAATGAAAGCAAAAACATGCATAATATAGTACAGAGTGGGACAAATGATGAGAGATCCACAATTCTAGAGGAAGAATGATCTTGATTTCCCAATCAGGGACTTGACGAGGTCTGAAGCAAGGGCACTTGTGACCAAGGAAAGACTCACATCATCCTATTTGAGAGGAAACCCAAGTGACTTCATTCATGGTTGATGGAATATGGCTTTAAGTGATCTGCTCTCATTACTATGCAAGTTAAGTCTATGGAGAGGGGAAAGAAGTGGAATAGCATTTTTTAATGAAAAAGTTGTAATCTGTGCATTTTCATATTTCAGTGTTGAAATGCTCACTTTGGGGGGAAAACTGACAGTAGCTACTCTTCATCACCATTCTTTTAGGAACACAGACTGAAGTCTGGAACTAGTAAGGCAGAGAGGTCAAAGCAAACATGCCTGAGCAACTGGTCCATTACAAGGGATTTTCAACAGTGATGTTTTTGGCATTAGACCGCAGTCTTCCTCACAGACATTACATACTTAAAGCAAAATGGAAGATAATACTATTTTAAATTAACCCTTTTTCACCAGTCATTCAATCATATTTACTGACAGCTTACTGTGTACAGGGCACTACAAGTCAAGACCGGCCAAGACACAAGAAGGACTTGTTAGAACTGACACTGCGCTGAGCTCTGGCGAAGGTGCAGGCTACTCCAGGGCTCGCAGTCTGCTTGGCCACAGTGGTGCATAGCAGGTCGGGGTCTGCTTCCCACACCGTGGCTGGCTTTCCTTCCTCTCCCCGGCCTAGTGGATAGAGCCTAGGCCTAGGAGTCAGAGGATCTGGGTTCTAATCCCATCTCTGACACTTGTCTGCTGTTTGACTTGGGGAAGTCACTTCACTTCTCTGTGCCTTCCCTTACCTGTAAAATGGAGATTAGGACTGTGAACGCTCTGTGGGGCAGGGACTGTGCCCAACACAATAACCCCAGCACTTAGAACAATGCCTGACACATAGTAAGCACTTAACAAATACCACAATAATTATTATGTCCTATTCTCCCAACAGTATCCTCAGCCCTTAGAATTCCCCGTCTCTCCCCACTTCAGTCCATATTTCACTCTGCTGCCCGGATTATCTTTCTACAGAAACGCTCTGGGCATGTCACCCCCCCTCTTCAAAAATCTCCAGTGGTTGCCTATCAACCTCCGTATAAAGCAAAATCTCCTCACTATGGGCTTTGAAGCTTTCCAACACCTTGCCCCCTCCTATCTCACCTCCCTTCTCTCCTTCTACATCCCAGCCCGCACGAGCCTCTCCTCTGGTGCTAACCTTCTCATTGTGCCTCATTCTCACCTGTCCCGCTGTCAACCACTGGCCCCCATCCTACCTCTGGCCTGGAATGGCCTCCCTTCGCAAATCCGCCAATCACATTTCCCCCCTTCAAAGCCCTACTGAAGGTTCACCTCCTCCAAGAGGTCTTCCCAGACTAAGCCCCCCTTATCCTCAGTTCCTCTTCCCCTCTGCGTCACCCCCAACTCACTCTTTTTGCTCTCCCCCACAGCACTTGTGTATACATGTACATATCTATAATTCTCTTTACATTAATGCCTGTTTACTTGTTTTGACATGCATATATCTATAATTCTATTTATTTATATTGATGCCTGTTTACTTGTTTTGATGTGTATATATCTATAATTCTATTTACTTATACTGATGCCTGTTTACTTGTTTTGATGTCTGTCTCCCTGCTTCTAGACTGTAAGCCTGGTGTGGGCAGGGACTGCCTCTCTTGCTGAAGTGTACTTTCCAAGAGTTTAACACAGTGCTTAGCACACAGTAAGCTCTCAATAAATATGATGGAATGAATGAACTCACAACCCTCCCAATTTAAGCACTTATTTATTCATTTATTTGTCTTTCTACTCACATTTTCCTCTTCTAGGTAATTGTCTCCTCCCTAATATTTTATTCTTTGAGAAGTCTACTGCTGTACGTATTGGTTGCCTGGAGTCACTGATGGAAGAGGATTTATTAAGTTTTCTGCTTAGCCTTGTTAAACACCTCCAGTGGTTGCTTAACAACCTCCGCTCAAAACAAAAACTCCTCCCTCTAGGCTTCAAGGCTCTCCATCACCTTGTCCCTTCCTACCTCTCCTCCCTTCTCTCTTTCTATTGCCCACCCCGCACGCTCCACTCCTCTGCCGCCCACCTCCTCACCGTCCCTCGGTCTCGCCTATCCCGCTGTCGACCCCTGGACCACGTCCTCCCACGGTCCTGGAATGCCCTCCCTCCTCACCCCCGACAATCTAATTCTCTTCCCCTCTTCAAATCCCTACTTAAAACTCACCTCCTCCAAGAGGCCTTCCCAGACTGAGCTTCGCCCTTTTTCCCTCTGCTCCCTCTACCCTCCCCTTCACCTCTCCGCAGCTAAACCCTCTTCTCCCCCCTTTCCCTCTCCTCCTCCCCCTCTCCCGTCCCACCCCCTTAGCACTGTACTCGTCCGCTCAACTGTATATATCTTCATGACTCTATTTATTTTGTTTATTTTGTTTAATGAGATGTGCATCGCCTCGATTCTATTTAGTTGCCATTGTTTTTACGAGATGTTCTTCCCCTCGAATCTATTTATGGCCATTGTTCTTGTATGTCTGTCTCCCCCGATGAGACCGTAAGCCCGTCAAAGGGCAGGGACCATCTCTATCTGTTGCCGACTTGTTCATTCCAAGCGCTCAGTATAGTGCTCTGCACATAGTAAGCGCTCAATAAATACTATTGAATGAATGAATGAATAAGCTGACATTTCCCCCTATTCTAATATATGTGACCAAGGGGGGAGTCCTCATCCCTGGTTAAGTGGCTGATTAAAACAAGAATTAGAGAAAAGATTTCCTTTTTCCAGTTCCAGGCTTCAATAGCTTAAAGATTTATTCATCTTGGTCAAGGCAGCAAGTGGCCAAATAGGCTATAGAGATGATGATATCAAGGTATATTTGAAGGTCAACACAATTCTTACCACTTTCTTCTTCCAACTCTTCCTCTCCCTTTCTGTCACTCTCCAGATTAATGGCATTAAATGGAGGCAACAATGCCTACTTTCTGGTGTGTAGAAAAAATGGTACTACCTGTAAAGAGTCCATTGGATCTAGCAGAGAAGCAGCATCATCTAATGGAGAGATCACAGGTCTGGGAGTCAGAGGATTTAGGTTCTAATCCCAGTTCCACCACTTGAATGCTCTGTGACCTTGTGCAAGTCGGTTCACTTCTCTGCCTCAGTAACCTCATCTGTAAAATGGGGAATAAGACTGTGAGCCCCATAAGGGGACATGGACTGATTATCTTATATTTATCTCAGTGTGTGCTTCATAGTAAGCGCTAACAAATACCTTTATAAACAGGCAGCATTCAAAATTTCAACTTAAAACTTTTAGTATTCAAAGCAATCCACACCCTTAATTTAAAGACCTTATTTTCTCCCTCCCATCGAACAATACAAATTCTCAAAAATGGAGATGATGATTGGATCAGTAGTTCATAGCCAGGGAAGGCTGCATCCAAGATGGCCTTTAATAAATTCCCCTAAAGTTGCTTAGTTCTTGACTCCCCGAGAGCTATTCACCGTTACCTTACTTTTATATTAGCAATTCTGGCACCAATGTCGACACCACTTAGGAGCTACAAGATTAAAAACTGGAATTTTTCAGGCAAGGGAATTCTAGACAGTGAGCTCATTGTGGGCAGGGAATGTCACTGTTTGTTGTTGTATTGTACTTTTCCAAGGACTCAGTACAGTGCTCTGCACACAGTGAGTGCTTACTAAATACGAGTGAATATTAGGGGAAGCAGCGTGGCTCAGTGGAAAGAGCCTGGGCTTCGGAGTCAGAAGTCATGGGTTCGACTCCCGGCTCTGCCACTTGTCAGCTGTGTGACTGTGGGCAAGTCACTTGACTTCTCTGTGCCTCAGTTACCTCATCTGTAAAATGGGGATTAACTGTGAGCCTCACGTGGGACAACCTGATGACTCTGTATCTCCCCCAGCAGCTTAGAACAGTGCTCTACACATAGTAAGCGCTTAACAAATACCAACATTATTATTAAGGCTTCCACAAAGTCAATGGCAGTTGCCCAAAGTATAAGGTGAACAGTACAAAGCACAAGCTAGTTTTTATGCCTGCATGGATCCACAGATTTAATAAATGGTGAAAAAAGATATGTTAAAACAGTGATTTAGCCATGGTATTAATCAACTGGACTGGATGTCATAATAACAGATTGCATGTCAAAATTTCAATCCAGAATAGCATTTCTTTTCTTTCAAGAAAGAACCATCACTTAAAGGAAGGGGGGGGAGGGGAGGGGGAGAGACATGTTACTTGTTTGATATAAGCTTCAGTAAGAATAAAGCACATTTTATGGTGTAATGGTAGTTTTCCAGGTATTTCAAGCACAAATATTTTTATTGTACAAAAGTTATATTTTGCATTCAAACCACTCAAGTGGAATAAAATTTTATGCATTGCAAATGAGTTTACTTATTTTTCTGCATTCCTCAGTGAGTGCTCCAATAAGGAAAGCAATGAAGCAGAAAAGCAGCATGGCTCAATGGAAAGAGCACGGGCTTAGGAGTCAAAGGTCATGGGTTCTAATCCCGGCTCCACCACTTGTCAGCTGTGTGACTTTGGCCAAGTCATTTAACTTCTCTGTGCCTCAGTTACCTCATCTGTAAAATGGGGATTAAGACTGTGGGACAACCTGACTACCTTGGATCTCCCCTGTACTTAGAACAGTGCTTGGCACACAGTAAGCATTTAACAAATACCATTATCACTATTATTATTATTAAGGAAAAATCTAAAGAAAAATATTATGCATTCTAAGAAAAATATAAATGTATTAATCGATATCTGACCAATATTATTAAGTCAATATTTACCAACTCAGAAATGCATTTTAATTCATCAGATGATTTTACACTTTCATTCTTCCTAAATGACTAAAGATATAGTCTCATTTTGAAATTTTTAAACATCTTTTTCTGCTTCCCCTGAGTCTAGTACAGTACTCTGTACAACAAAGGATCCCAACAAATCCAGTCCATAATGATGATAGATGATAAATTTAAAGTCTTTCTTTCAAGACAATCATAAAATTTATACACATATATGTAGTTGTCCTTTATATTCAAAGATGATACTGCACGTCTATGGATCAACAAATTTTAAAATGAGTTTAACTATGCATAAATTTTAGGCTTCACTCTGGTGCATTACAAGCATAAAGCAAAAGTTTCTGTCGAACACGAAACACTAAATCCACTAAACTCTGTCACTGAAGTTTAAATACTTAAATGAGAATTTGCTCTATAGAAAGAGACAGTAAACAATATAAGTGGTTTTGCTTCTGACATTTGGGTTTCTTCACGATTTCCACTAAAATGTTAACTTCATCTTCTTCTATAATTCATTTCACTCTTCACATTTGATCGTATTTTGACATCTGGGACAGTGCATTTTTTGCAGGGCTTCAACTCTGAATCTGTAAATTATCAATTTTCCTAACCAATCATTTATAGAATGCCTACGACATGCAGAGCACTACACTAAACACTTGGGAACCCTTTGTTCATTCTATTGTACTTATTGAGCGCTTATTATGTGCAAAGCACTGTACTAAGTGCTTTGCAGTAGCTAGGAGGTGTTCAATGAATAATACTGATAAATTACAATAGAGTTGGGAGTCATAATCTCTTACCTCAAGGACTTTACAGACCACTGGAAAATACATAATAATAATAATGGTATTTGATAAGTGCTTACTATGTGCAAAACACTGTTCTAAGTGCTGGGGAGGATACAAGGTAATCACATTGTCCCACATGGGGCTCACAGCCTTAATGCCCATTTTACAGATGAGGGAACTGAGGCACCAAGAAGTCAAGTGACTTGACCAAAGTCACACAGCCGACAAGCGGCAGAGCCAGGATTTCAACTCATGATCATACATGTATAAACTAATTTACTGATAGGAGAAAGAAAAGAGAAATAGGTATTTAAATGAGTTTGTCTGTCCGTCTCCCCCGATTAGACTGTAAGCCCGTCAAACGGCAGGGACTGTCTCTATCTGTTGCCGACTTGTTCATCCCAAGCGCTTAGTACAGTGCTGTGCACATAGTAAGCGCTCAATAAATACTATTGAATGAATGAATGAATATGCATATTAATGTGTACCAAAATGAGTATGTCAATTGAACTGGACATACCAATTAAATTTGATCAAACTGAACTTATCAGCCCTCTCTCTCTCCTCCCTTTTATAATAATAATCATAATAATAATCATTATGGTACTTGTTATACACTTAACTATGTGCCAAGCATTGTTCTAAGCACTGGGGCAGATACGTATTAATCGGTTAGACACAGTCCCTGTCCCACATGGGATTTTAAGCCCCATTTTTAAAATGAGGTAACTAAGGCCAGAGAAGTTAAGCGACTTGCCCAAGGTTACCCAGCAGACATATGGAGGAGCCGGAATTAGAACCCAGATCCCTCACACTCCCAGGCCTGTGCTCTATCTATATAGACACTGGCATGTACTAACTGCTTAACAAACACCATTTTAAAAAAAAGCCCTAAACAGTGCTCAATAAATATCAGTGATTGACTGATTAATGTGTCATCCAATAACTGCATGTCAACCTGTGCGAGGATGAATCAATCAGTGGTATTTTTTGAGTACTTAATATATGCAAAGCGCTGAACTAAATGCTTGGGAGCGTACAATACAACAGAATGAGCAGACATGTTCCCTGCCCATCAATGAGCTTACAGTCTAGAGGATGATAGGCAAATTCTTGAAGTGTTCCATATTTTTAGCATTACTGAAGGCACATCTCTTACAAGAGCCTACCCTGACTAAACTCTTATTCCTCTTCTCCCACTCCCGTGTTCTTTCCACTAGGCCACTATGCTGCTCTGTCATATTTAACCCAGAGGGCAGAAAGACAATAGAATGGAACAGAATGACAGTTGGCTATCTAGGAACTATTTAAAAGGGAATTAGAGAGTAGGCCAAAAATACTGCAGGACACCTTGCCATCTTGAATTTTATATGACATAACTTGAACCTTTTTGATTCCCAAATTGCTAACTCTGCAATATGCAGTTTGGAGCCTTACAATTTCAGCCAACCTCCCACTGTGACTCAAACTTAAATTCACAATTTGCGTTAATATCAAGTCTTATAATATAATTTTTTCACTCTGTTACAAGCATAAGAAAAACAACCATCTAAAACTGGAATCCTGCCTAGAATTAAAGAATGGACCAGAATGGCCACTGAGGTGGATTTTTTCCTGTTACCATTTATAGATATTTCAAGCAACAAACATTAAAAAGCTGCATAATATTTAAAAAACACCAAAATGTCTACAAACATCATTTTGTCATTACGTAAAAGACATCACATAGAGGAGATGATTTAGAGATGGGTATACGACATGACTGGGCAACCAAACAAATGATTACGACTTTGCATTCTGGATAGACAAAGGTTGAGAGGAGACCTGACTGAAGTAAAAAAATTAATTAATTAATTAAAAAAATACAAATATCACAGAGTACTCATTGAGTCCCTACTAGGAACAAGTCACTGCATAAACTTCTTGTGAAAGTACAGCACAAGTCCAAGAGAAATTCCCTCCCCATAGTCTGCCCAAGTAAGGACAGAATCCTCTCCCAAGTGCTGAGTACTGTAACCTTACACAGTAATAATTCAATAAATTCAAAACTGATTAATTGATTGACTGACAATGAGAGGCAGCACGGCCTAGTGGATAGAGCATGGGCCTGGGAGCCAGAGGGCCTGGATATTCTATTCCTGGCTCCACTACCTGTCTGACGTGTAACCTTGTACATTTGCCATTGTCTTAATGAGATGTTCATCCCCTTGAGTCTATTTATTGCTATTGTTCTTGTCTGTCTCCCCCGATTAGACTGTAAGCCCGTCACAGGGCAGGGACCGTCTCTATCTGTTCCCGATTTGTTCATTCCAAGCGCTTAGTACAGTGCTCTGCACATAGTAAGCGCTCAAGAAATACTACTGAGTGAAAGTCACTTAACTTCTCTGTGCCTCTGTCATCTCATCTGTAAAAAGGGGATTACGACTGTGAGCCTCCTGTGGGACAGGGACCCTGTCAATCAAGTAACCAGTGGAAATTACTGAGCGCTTATTAATGTGCAGAGCCAAGTTTTAAGCACTTAGAGTACAAGAGAATTTGCAGACACATTCCCTACCAATAATGAGCTGATTATTTTCATTCATTCAATCACACTTACTGAGCGCTTACTATATGCAGAGCACTGTATCAGGTACTTGGAAAGTACAATTTGGCAACAGATAGAGACCATCCCCACCCATTTTGTATCTACCCCAGTGCTTAGTACAGTGCCCTGCACATAGTAAGCACTTCAATATCATTGTAAAAAAATGTGTAAAAGCATGTTTCCCTTAAAACTCAGTTTGGAAGTTAAGTGAATTTAAAAAATATTTCATCTTTAACTATATTTGGGAGTTGAGAGTTTAATAGATGTACGGTACCTGTTTAGCTTTCGGCGCTTTTTAAAATCTCCAATTCTGATTAAAACCCGATACATAAATGTGTCTCCTGCAAAGTTAGGTCAGTGCGACCTATCTGCTTACCAATTCATTCAAAAACCTCATGATAATGGAAGATAAGCTCCACTTCAGTGAAGCCAAAAACGAGTAATAATTATAAAAACAGCGGTCACGAAGGTTCAAGGACACAGCCGTAAGCCTTCCTTTCTGGCTGCTATCAATCGATGACTAGATGAAGGGGAAACGGCTATCGACACCCACAAAAACCCACGTGCTGCCTATCAATCCTATTTGGTGAGCGCTTCCTACGTGTGGAGCACTGTACGAAGCGCTTGGGAGAGCACATCACTGAATTGAAGCTCATATCTCATATATCAGATATCAGATATCATATATCAGAGAAGCAGTGTGGTTCAGTGGAAAGGGCACGGGCTTGGGAGTCAGTGGTCTTGGGTTCGAATCCCGGTTCCGCCACTTGGCTGTGTGACTTTGGGCAAGTCACTTCACTTCTCAGCCTCAGTTACCTCATCTGTAAAATGGGGATGAAGACTGTGAGCCCCAGGTGGGACAACCTGATCCCCTTGTATCCCCCCAGCGCTTAGAACAGTGCTTTGCACATAGTAAGTGCTTCACAAATGTCATCATTGTTATTATTATTATTATCTCATTCTCAGTTTGCAAACAAAAGAGCAAAGGGCTTCTTTTAGCCCAAACTCAAATTAATACGGCCTCTGACCAGAAGATTTCTCCAGCAAAACCAAACAGTGCAGTTTTCTGCAAGCCAGAAAAGGATGATCTATTTCATGGAGGGATTTGTACGGGCTTGTGGTCCCACTAGAGGGCAACACAGCGCTCACCATCTACTAAGTCTTCAGTGTCAAAGCTTTTCCCTTCTGACAACTACAATTCTTTCTAACAGGCTTCCATTTATTTAATAATTCCTATTTTGGTAGCCTCTATCTGGTGCCCCAAGTCTCTCACCCTCAATCAACAGCAGTCTTGGCCCTTCTTTCTGGTAAAATGATAGTCACACTGGTATTTCCTATAAGACATCGACCTGAAGGTTCACTTTCAAGGATTTTCATTCAATTCCATCCATCGATGATATTTACTGAGCATTTACCACGTGCAAAGCACCGTACTAAACGCTTGGGAGACTACGATACGGGAAAATTAGAAGAATTAGTATGAGAAGCAGCGTGGCTCAGTGGAAAGAGCCCAGGCTTTGGAGTCAGAGGTCATGGGTTCGAATCCCCGCTCTGCCACTTGGCAGCTGTGTGACTGTGGGCGAGTCACTTCACTTCTCCGTTCCTCAGTTACCTCATCTGTAAAATGGGGATGAAGACCATGAGCCCCACGTGGGACAACCTGATTCCCCTGTGTCTACCCCAGCGCTTAGAACAGTGCTCTGCACATAGTAACCGCTTAACAAATACCAACATTATTATTATTATGGTTCACTTTCAGTGACCGATAGTAAACCACTTTTTTCATTTTCTTCCTATCCCTCATATTAGAATACAGACTCATACAATTTTACCCAATTGAACAGAGCTTCAATTCTAATTTTATTAAAATGAAGGTTAAACTAAAAAAACCAGAAAATTTAAATTTTCAAAAATTTAAGTTCTCCTTATTACTTTAACTGCCAAGGTGGACTTAAATTGATTTGAAAATCCAGTCGAATTCCTCCTCTGTTGACTGAAGATGATTTAGAGCATCTGTGTGATACATTAGTAAGTACTTTCAGATGAGAGATCGGGATTTCTTGGTAACTTTTAAATGCCACTCATTTTGTAAGGGAGGTAGATTTTACCTTATCCCCACGGTGTAGTTTAGTATTACCTTGGGTAAAAGGCATCCTTGATCTGTTTTGCTTATCTCTTGTGTAACTGTCATCCTTCTTCTCACAACTATGTAGAGCCTTCAACATCAAAACCTAGATATGGCTATTGCTAATTGCTAGTGCTAAAAGAGAAGCAGCATGGCTCAGTGGAAAGAGCCCGGGCTTGGGAGTCAGAGGTCATGAGTTCATATCCCAGCTCTGCCACTTGGCAGCTGGGTGACTGTGGGCAAGTCATTTCACTTCTCTGGGCCTCAGTTCCCTCATCTGTAAAATGGGGATTAAGACTGTGAGCCCCATGGGACAACCTGATTACCCTGTATCTACCCCAGCGCTTAGAACAGTGCTGGGCACATAGTAAGCACTTAACAAATCCCAACATTAAGTCATTTAACTTCTCTGTGCCTCAGTTACCTCATCTGTAAAATGGGGATTAAGAATGTGAGCCCCACGTGGGACAACCTGATCACCTTGTATTCCCCCCCAGAGCTTAGAGCAGTGGTTTGCATATAGTAAGTGCTTAAATACCAATATTTTTATTGCTTTGGACTGACTGGATGTCCAATACTTTAAATTCCACAATGTTTTATTAACACTGCTCTGCTTGTGAGCAGGTAGCTTGTGTGTCAAGCTAGCCTAACCCATTGGGATCATTTGGGTTTGTGAGGAAATAAAGAAAAGAACTGAAGAAACCCATGCCATGCTTGTGTGTTGTTTATGTGAATCTGCGGGGGGGGGGGGGGGCGGAAATACACAAATGTCTGGTATTTAAAATAAAAATTACCATCAAAATGTTATTTGAAAACCTGAAAAATCCACATTATGACTACAAACCAAAAATTACCTAATAATACTTCGGAAATGAGTTCCTATAATCCCCACAAAAGTTAAGTAGAAACACAAGGCAACGACCATACTATGTCAGGTTTTAGAGAATGAATCCAGTAACTGACCTTGCTTTGATCGTGTCTGTGTAAACTGTACCATAGCCAACCCTCCCTGTTGGGGCTCACGTGATCTTAGAGGCAGATGCTCTCTCATTGGAGCCAAATGGAGATCTTTCTAATGTGAGCCAGTAGAAAACACTCATAGTTGTTCCAACAATAATTTTTCTGTCAGACATGTGCCAAGATTTTCCAGTTAATAAGTTCAAATGGAGAACCTTTCATTTTCCCACTTAAAAAAAAAGCTGAGCAAAACTTACTGATATAGGACAGCTACAGTACGTCTTACCCAATGAGGCAGCTTTTCGAGATAACGCGGCACGTTCCCATCACACATACGACCCTTTGATATTTGTGCCAAGTAACGAATGAAAACAATGAGTTCTGTGACTTTTGAATAAGTTCTTCTAATATTTTCAGGGGGTCCATAGGTAAATTCTGACAGTCAGATTTCAACCACATATGCAAACACAGCACAAACCTGATGTGTGACTCTCACACACTGTAAGTAAATATTCAGTATGATAGCAGACAGAAGCAGCACAACCTAGTGGAAAGAGTATGGGCCTGAGAGGCAGAGGACCACGGTTCTAATCCCAGTCTGCCAATTGCTTGCTGTGTGACCTTGGGGAAGTCACTTATTTTCTCTGTGCCTCAGTTCCTTCCACTGTAAAGTAGGGACTGAATACCTGTTCTCCCTCCTACTTAGATTGTGAGCCCCACGCAGGATAGGGACTATGTCCAACCTGATTGGCTTGGACCAATCCCAGCACTTAACAGTGTTTGACACATAGTAAGTACTTTACAAATATCATCTTAAAAAACGGTTAGAAACTTCAGGCATTATAGCCAATTCAAAAGAAAAAATGGCTCAAGTATAAAACAAAATCTTTAAAAAGGGAACCAGAGCATCTCTTCTCAAGATAAGCAGCGTGGCCTAGCGGACAGAGCAAGCGCCTGGAAGTCAAAAGAATTTGGGTTCTAATCTCAGCTCTGCCACTTGTCTGCTGTCTGACCTTGGGCAAGTCACTTAACTTCTTTGTGCCCCAGTTTTGTTATCTGTAAAATGGAAATTATGACTGTGAGACTCACGTGGGACATAGACTGTGTCCAACATAACTGCATCAACCTCAGGACTTAGTAGAGTGCCTGTTACGGATTAAGCACGTAGGCAAACAAATATCATTAACAACAACAAAATTTGTGTGACCAAATACAAAACTAAAATAAAAATATCTATAGATGCCAAATATAGGGGGCAGGCTCTTACTTATATCAGTGCCAAGCACTGGCCAGAAAACATAAGAGACACTGACAATTTAATGATGATTTGCTATACAACAAGATTTTGAAATGTAAGCTTAGTCTTAGTTTTATTTTAAAGTTAGAGAAAATGGGACCATGGAAGAGTAATTGATGCATAGGCAAATGATTTTAAATCTGAATTTTCTACTCAAAAACTGTTGGAACCGTTTCCAGTGAAAATAAATGCCTAGAACACCAAACCTCTGAAAATATCCAAATCTAAACTTGGAACCTTCTCATCTTAAATATACAAAGCATAGCAAAAAAACTGACATAATTCCTCCTCAAACCCTTTCCTACATAGCCTGTTAATTTCTGTTGAACTGATCTTATAGATTACATTTATTTCTACAATAATCTATCGAGATGTAATACAAATCAGTAACTTGAACAACAGAGAAGATGTGAAATCATTAACGGGAAGATATCTGTGCTGCTTAAGTGTCAGGCAAAATTGATTGGAAAAAAAAACTTAAAACCAGAGAAAACTGGAATCAAAGCAACAGAGAGACAGTCCACAGACACAAACCTATGTGAAGAATAAGAAGTAGTAGTGTGTGTCTATACCCAACTCAATACACGCAAGCTGCTGGGCACGGGAGTTCTAGGTGAGAAGAGTGTAGCTGGCTCATCACACTATTCATTCAAACATATTTATTGAGCGCTTACTGTGTGCAAAGCACTGAACTAAGCATTTATTGAAAAGACAACTCAAATGCACACACACAGTAAGACACACCTTTCCTCTCAACCACTGCTGCCTGAGGAAAACAAACCCAAATGGCTGGGGATCAGAAAAGATTTATTCCTGGACTGGTGCTGTAGAGTGCCCTGCAGGCATTAAGCAGTGTTGCCTAGTGGAAAGAGTACAGGCCTGGAAGTCAGAGGACCTGGGTTCTAATGTCGGCACCGTCACTTACCTGCTGTTGTGACCCTGGGTCAGTCATTTCACTTCTCTGTGCCTCAGTACCCTCATCTGCAAAAAAAATGGTTCAATGCCCATTCTCCCTCCCACTTAGACTGTAAACCCCAAATGGGACCTGATTATCTTAGCTGAGCGCTTAATACCCAGCAAACACTTACATACTACAATTACTATCATCATGCTTACAACAGTGCTTGGCACATAGTAAGCGCTTAACAAATACCATCACCACCATTATTATTAGTACTAATAGTGATAGTAAGTACTCAAATACCATTGATGGATTCACGGACAAAGTGGGCAAAAGATTCTCAAATAAATGGAGGCAGTCTCATTATCAGTGCCAACTTTGAAGCAAAGGGAAATGCTAACACATCAATGGTATTTGAGTGCTTACTATGTGTACAGCACTATACTAAGCTTTTGAAAACTATAATACAGTAGGTATATACAATCCCAGCGCACAAGGAACTTACGGTCTATAGGGGGAGACCGATATTAAAATATATTACAGGTACAGTAAATGGTAGTGTATAAGAATATTTACATAAGTGCTGTGGGGCTGAAGTATCAAAACACACAGATATATATATTTGAAAATGATGTTCAGCTACATATATATAAAGTATATATATATCTGCATATATGTATACACATATTATCAGCAATGGTATTCACTGAGTGCTTAACTGTGTGCAGGGCACAGTACTAACCGTTTGGGAGAGTACAATACAATAGAGTTGGTAGACATGTTCCCTGCCCATAAAGAACTTACAGACTATAGGGGGACAGACATTAATTAAAATTAAAAAATGCAAATAATTTATAGATATGCAACATCTGAAACACATACAACTTTTTTATATTTTATATATATTTGAGGAGCCCACTCCTCAAAAAACTCCTGTGGTTGCCCATCCACCTCCACATCAAACAAAAACTCTTTTCCATTGACTTTAAAGCACTCCAACATCTTGCCCCCTCCTACCTCACCTTTCTGTGCTACTCTCCTTCTACAACCCAGCCTGCACATTTCGCTCCTCTACCACGAAATTTCCCACTGTGCCTCAATCTCACCTTTCTCAGCGCCAACCCTTAGCCTATGTCCTACCTCTGGCCTAGAAGGCCCTCCCTTCTCAAATGCGATAATTACTCTCCCCCAGCTTCAAAGCCTTATTGAAGGTGCATCTCCTCCTTACTCTTCCCAGACTAAGCCCCCATTTCCTCTTCTCCCACTCCCTTCTGCATCATCCTGACTCGCTCCCTTTGTTCTTCCCCTCTCCCAGCCCCACAGCACTTCGGTACATATCTGTAATTTATTTATTTGTATTGATGTCTGTCTCCCTGCCCCCTACACTGTAAACTCATTGTGGTCACGAAATGTGTCTGTTTATTGTTGCAGTGTACTGTCCCAAGCACTACAGTCCTCGGCACAAAGTGCTCAATAAATACGGTTGAATAAATAATGAAAGAATGAATTGAAATAGGACCTTATCTTAGCAGCAAAGAGTGAAATGAGGGGCTGGCACCAAATCGCAAACTTGGAAAACACAAACTAACAAACTAGTTTACTTAGGTCTTAGAGAGGGTATGCTATTTGGTCCTAAATTTTTGATTTTTTCACACAGAGGGTGGTAAGCTTATGGAATTCATTACCACAAGAAGTTGGCCAAGCCAAAATATCTATAGGTTTGAAAAGAGTTTGGAGAGAGAGTCGGCGTTGTAGATGCAAAAGTTAGGGATATGAGAAGTAATGGAAACAGTGTGGCCTAGTGTAAAGTACACAGCCCTGGGAATCAGAAGGTCATGGGGTCTAATCCTGGCTCTGCCACTTGCCAGCTCTGTGTGACAATGGGCAAGTCACTTCACTTCTCTGTTTCCTCAATTGTAAACTTACAACTGAATACCTGTTCGCCCTCCCACAGATTGTGAGGGCCTTGTGGGACAGGGACTTGCATCTGCCCCAGCCACTTAGAACACTGCTTGACACATGGTAAGCACTTAAATACCACAGTTATCACCATCATCATCAATGTTGCTGAACATTAAGATGAATATCAAGGATGATCCTGATCAAACTCTTGCACCATGAGTCCCATTGTCATTCTACGAGGAAAAATACTGGGCAAATGCAACCAATGATTAAACCCATTAATGGCATTTGTCTTTTGGTGTCTACATTTCGTAGATTTAGTGAAGAAATTTGAAGCTCTCCACTCCATTTTGGCCTATGTAGTATACAGTCCTAATTAGCACCCAATAGAGAGGGAATTCATATCTATTAAGATTTCACATTCATTATTAGAAAGATTTACAAACTCTATACAATTTTTTAAATTTGCATATTAAATGTTTAATAAATACCCAAATCTAACAAAGTGTCTCCAACTCGCCTATACTGGCTTAAGCAAGCTACTCAGTTTCAGAATTCCAACAGCCTGAAAATTACATTCCACAGAAATAGTTATGTTGAACCTAAAAACACTAATCCTGGAATCCTGGGGAGGTACCTTTAGTGATTCCCTAGACTGTAAATTTCTTGAGGACAGGAATTGTGTCTACTTATTCTACTTCACTCTCCCAAGTGCTGAGTACAGAACTCTGCACAATTATTACATACCACTGATTCACTGACAGACATTACTAAATGAGAACAACATATAAAATATCCTTAAGATCTAAGTGACAAAATCTTTGAAATTATAGCCTTGAGCTCTTTTTTCTTCTTTTTTTAGCCCCTAACTCAAGTTAACAGTAAATGGGATTACCACAATCAGGAATGTCTACTTAGCATATAAAAGCAAAAGCCCTCTCCAGGTCAACCTCTCCTAAATTATGTCCTGAGCACACAGAGTTTGGGAGTCAGAGCACGAGTATGGGGTTCTAATCCTGGCTCTGCCACTTGTCTCCTGTGTGACCTTGGGCAAGGCACTTAACTTCTCTGTATCTCAGTTACCTTATCTGTAAAATGGAGATTAAGACTGTGAACCCCACGTGGGACAACCTGATTATCTTGTATCTACGCCTGCACTTAGAACAGTGCTTGGCACATAGTAGGTGCTTAACAAATACCATCATCATCACATACCCAAAATTACATTTTCCAACTCAGACATTCAATGGTCACCACAAACATCTCTCTGGGCCTGGACAAAGTCACCACTATTAAGGGTGTCTACCAAATTTTCTGTCTTTAATATACCCAAATGACCCAAGTACTCCAGACACATAGAAACACAGAGGACGCATCTGCACCTAAACTGCTCAGCTTGGACGAGATCATATTCCTGAACAGTGGATAACAATCAGTCCTGATTAATCCTGAACAGGCTGCAAGTGTAATAAATAGTCATTTCCAATCCCTGGCAAATGTTCAATTTTCAGAAGAAAGAAAGAGTTACTTTGTCATGAGAATCATCTACCTTATCTTTGTCTTCAGCAACATCTGCTAAGACATCATCTGGGTCCAAAATTCCCCCATCTGTGTATTCCAGGTGATGAATCTTCACCCAGTAATCGGGATCCTGCAGATAAAAAACCACAGGGGAAGAAATCTTTGGTTACCACCTGTGCCTTCTGAAATGGGGGTAATAGACAAAAGAAGGGCAGGTGATGTGTTCTAAACAACTGATATCCATAGTCCATATCCTTTGATGTTTTAATTGTTTATAGCAATAAAGAGGTTATAGAATTAATTGAAATAATTTGAAAACAAATTACACCACAAACTAGTTTCCCCCAGGTTCTAGAAATAAAGTTTTCAATCTCTCATCACTTGTTGAGTACACCCAAGAAGAACAAAACACTTAGGGGAAATCATGACTGTGGCACCTGTGACTTATTTTGAAACACTGGATAGTCACACTAATTCATCCCTTCACTTCCACCAGTGAATGCATTGCTCCAAACCAAAAAGGATAAATTCCTCCTTTGGTTGATTTTCCACTTCATTTGTGCAAGGCTAGGGTAACAAATTCTCCCTGAACTCAGATGTTACTCAGCCACCGGTAAGGCGGGTTGACTAGAAAGCCTGAATCCCCTTGCCAGAAATCTACTGGAAGCTCAATTGTAGCATATACCAGGCTGGAGATAAGGTTGAAGTTCTGGCATGGGACCAATACGTGGCAACCCTGCTCTGGGAGGGAGAGGCCACAACTTCAACTGTTTAATTACATCCTGTAATGGCTGGGGATTTTGAGGAAAATCAATCAACCGATCGCATTTATTGAGGGCTCACTGTGAACAGATTACTGTACAAAGTGCTTGGGACAGAACAAAATAAGATCATTTAAAATGCTTATGAATTCTGGAATTTGTTTGGAATTTGTGGTCATTAATTTGATGTAATATAGAGGAATCAAATTATTATGGTAGATTAATATCTATCAAACTGATAAAAATAAAATATTTTCAAGTACAAGTTCCTAGAACACCAGCTATTATTCACTGTTCTTAGTTATTATAACTGCACATATTCCCTTGATAGTTATTATAAATCAACACTGACCACAACAAAAAAAAAGCTAACTAAAATAATGCACAGGCAGAGTTCTAAATAATTACTTTAGGTCAATTTTTATGTACGATTTTCTCATATTCTACATTATGAATCATATATGGCACACCCAGGGCAATCTGAAGTTCCCAAGTGCTTAATACAGTGCTCTGCATACAGTAAGCACTCAATAAACACCATTTGTTGATTGATGGATTGAAATAAGTGAAACAGAAACACCAAATTATGTGCCTCTGGGGATTAAATAAAATTTGGCAAAAAGACACAGCATACTTTAACCCTTCGAATAGTTTATAGATTTATATGGCAATTATCATTAATAGCTAGTTTCTCATGTCTTACCCTACATATATGGGCTTCTTTATATTAACTCAATGCAATCAATTTTATTATGACTCTCTTAACACTAATAGTTTCAAATGCACATGGTTAGAGTTATGAAGACATCCAATTCTCTGTCCTATTTCCCTAAGTTTCTACAATAATATCCCTTTTTTTTTTTTTGAAGACAAGGTCTCAAAATTTATAGAACTAAAACAACATTTGACTTACCACTACACAATTTTATTAATGTTAACAATTTGATGTATCAAATTATAATAGAGCTTTCAAATTAATTTCTCATCCTAAGATAACAATTAGAAGAATTGTCAAACAAAACTTTATCAGACCGATTCTGTATGATAATACCAAGGGTTTTTGCAGTTCTTAATACTTGGATCACATTGTTAAGAGACAGAAGCATTAATGTAACAAAAGAAATCTGATCTTAAAGCATAATGTTCTCCCGAATATTGTGAAATATAAATGCACAATAAACTTTTAATATATAAAATTTAGTTTACAATCTAAAGACATTATTGTCACCAAAATGTCTGAAATTAGTGCAAAAATGGCTTATCAGGGTCTTGATTAAGTATTACTGTAATATTTCAGCCACAGATTTATGGAAGTTTATATTAAATAATTTTAAAATACATTTAGAGACACCGATATAGACAACTGCTGATGAAAAATCCTGTTTTCCATTATTTCTGAAATTTTATAACCCATACAGGCTTGAATCTTAAGGTCTTAATTCTTAGAATCTTGGGTGGTCCAGAGGAATGTAAAGTACTGCCAAAGGATGGAATCACACTCTCCAAAGAGAAGAGTATGTTATGGAAGAGTAAAAATAATTTAACCATTAGAGTTTTAAAGGCTAGAGTCCTTAAAGAATTCTAGCTCTAAGAAGAATTCAACTACACATTGCATGAGTGGGCATAAATGGAAGAAAACAATTTCACATAGAGTACAATTTATTGGCTATCAAGTGGAGCTAAACACATTTATTATGAATTGGGCTTCTCACATTTATCCAGAAAAGGTTTACTATTTTTCAAAAAAAATTTGCTATAGATGCATTATTTTTACTATTTACATGTGATAGAAAATCCTTACTAACTTGAACCAAGAATACCAGGATGAAGTAATAAAATGTCTAATTCACACAAAAGTATTTTCTAAACTCAGGTTTTATGGAATACCTATTTCTCTTAATTCTTCTGTCTTCTCCCAGGTGTTGAGTACAGTTCTCATGACACAGTAGGCATCCAGTAAATACTACAGGCTGACCGTGTATCACCCCATGTGTATGAGCAAGTGGATGTGTCGGGGGGGGGGGGGGGGGGGGGGGGGGGGGGGGGGGGGGGCCTTTGAGAATGCCTCGATTCAAATTCTGGCATCTGAACTAGTCTTCTCTGACCAACCATTACAATCTGCCTGGGGTCACAAGAGATTCAAGTATCCTCATCTCTCATTCCCTTCCATGTCACCCTGACTAGCTCCCTTTACTCTCTCCCTCTCCTGCCCTGCCCCACAACGCCAAATTGTACATTCCAAGCACCTAGTACAGTGCTCTGCACATAGTAAGCGCTCAATAAATACTATAAATACTATTGAATGTATATAGCTATAATTTTATTTATACTGATGTCTGTTTACTTGTATTGACGTCTGTCTCCCCCTTCTAGACTGTGACCTCAATGTGGGCAGGGATTGGCTCTCTTTATTGCTGGATTGTACTTTCTAATCGCTTAGTACAGTGCTCTGCACACAGCAAGCACTCAATATGATTGAATGAATGTAAAATAAGTGCAGTCAGTGATACTGTGAGGGTTGAACTGACAGGATTAAGATTCCTCACTTATAGATCTTGGGCGAGTAACTTAATTTGTCTGTCACCTTGATTAGATTTGAAGCTCCCAGTTCGTTGTGGACAGGGACAACTCTGTTGTACTGCACTCTCTCAAGCACTTAGTACAGTGTTATGCACATAGTAAATGCTCAATAAATACCACTGATGATAATGATGATGGCAGGGACTGTGTCTTTGACCCCTATTGGATGGTCCTAAAGGACTTCATGCACTACTCAGCACATAGCAGATCCTCCACCAATTCTGCCACAGCTGGTGATGATTAACACCCCCAGAAAATTCTTAACATTCCTAAATCGGCTGACTGTTTTCCCCTGCATTCTTCTCCAGAAAAGCCAGGATTCTAACAGAACAGAACAGATACTTAACCATTGCTAAGTATCCAACACTTACCGATGCTAATCACACAGAGTTCCTATTATGCAAGCCTTTTAAAATAAGTCCAAAGAACAAAGCAACGGATGAAATACGGAAAGAGATAAATTTAAGATACCGTCGCCTTCCAGGCTGCCTTCTTCTACCTCCTCCCATATTCTTTCGCTAATGAAAATAGGAATCTAATTCTGTCTACTTTTGTTCACTGTGCCATTCCTGTATCTAACCCGAAAGCATTATCAGAAAATATTGCTGAAGAAATGAGCCCTACTAATGAGCTCTAATTCTTGAAAGCCATTTGCCCATAAGCCATGTAAAATGAACCGCACCATAGCTAACTACGACTATATGGAATCTTCTTTAAAACTAGAATCAATTTTCCAATGTGGAACTAAAAATATCCATTAGGAGTGCTTTATACATGGCATTTCCATTTACCATCATGCCAAACCGAAGGATCAATACATTCTTCATACCTTAAAACACAGAATAAAGGCTTGCCTCCTACCAGAAGAACATTCAGTAAGAGTGGCCACCACTTAACTATATCTATGGGTTTGTTTGCAAGTTTTATTAATTTCTACAGGAATCCATCAAGGGTGATTCCTACCACAAATAATGAAAAGTGGAAAAAAACCTATGAATGCATTTTTATGAGTCAAAAGACAGATTATCTTCATCCTTTAACAAAATTCAACATGGAGTATCAACCGACAAAAACTCATACACAGATCCACTGCCAGCAGTGGAACTTCTCTATGCCTCAGTTTCCTCAATTACCTCATCTGTAAAATGGGGATTATTATTATTATCAATAATAACAATAATAGTTATTATGGTACCTTTTAAATGCTTACTATGTGCAAAGCACTGTTCTAAGCACTAGAGTAGATACAAGTTAATCTGGTTGGACAGTCTCTGTCCCCCATGGGGTTCAGTTGTAATCCACATTTTGCAGATGAAGTAACTGAAGCACAGAGAAGTTAAGTGACTTGCCCAAGGTCACACAACAGACATGTGGCAGTGGCAGGATTAGAACCCAGGTCCTATCCATTAAGCCAGCCTTTAAATCTTGCTGCTTTGCTAAGATTAAGACTGGGAGCCTTACGCAGGACAGGGACTGTGTCCAACCTGATTAACTTTTATCTAACCCAGCACTTAATACCATGCCTGGCACAGAGTAAGTGCTTAACCAATACCATAAAAAAAACAGTATTAGATTACCAGTCTCCAAAGGACAACTTAGAACCACTGATCAAAATTTATTAATTTAACAAATATATCTTTAGCTATCAACCTATACCACGCACTTAGCACAGTGCATTGAGTATTACTATATGAGGGTGTGTGCAGATGCATAAAAGGCAAAAGGGTTGATAATTGGCAGCATCGCCCAGAACAGGTCAGGGCTAAGAGGAGACTCTTAGGGCAACTAGCTACTGGCCTCTAGGCTGTTCAGTAAGAATCCCTCACAGACCCCCTATCACAGTCAGATAAGCTACAATATCCAAAGAAGTCTCAGCAGGAAGGGTGGAGGAGGGGAAGGGAAGAACCTGGTTGGGAAGTTGGGATAGATGGTCAGAGATAATGGACCAGTAGGAGAAAACCAGTGGAGGGAAAAAGGGGGGAGTTCAAGGGGAAGATGGGGAACATGAAGGGGGCCAGGAGGAAGTTAGGTCCAAGAGGATGGTAGATTGGGGATATGGGCAATTACAGGGGAGAACAAAGAAAGAAGAAGAAAGGTCCCATATCATGGAATGGAGGGGAGAAATCATAATCCAGATTCCTGGGTGGTACCAGTGGAGGCTAAACACCCAGAATCAAATGGCCAATCCTATATCCAGCCACCACTGGGGCAGTTGCCATCTGTTGGGAGAAAGCGGTAGCCCAAATAGCCTTGCTGGCCTAATCCCGAATGGGCCAGGTGAGACTGGGCCACCGACAGCAAGACCAAACATTAAATGAACGAAAATTGACACTTCCTAGATTTCTACCCCATGTTTCACGATCTGATACCAGGAAATAAATGCTCTGATGGCAGAATTTAGTAATAAAATTTTAAAGCAAGGATAGGGTGGCCCTAGATCAGTTTACACAACAACTAGTCATTATAACGCTCTTCTTTTAGCACTGTTCCATGGGAGCACTATTTATGACTGCATTCTCTCACTTTGCAATACTGCTTTGGTTTTCGCTTGGAATGCAGGCACGTTCTAAGCAAAGTATGCCTATTTTGTGTGTTGAACCCAATCTGCAGTTGTCACGCACCAACAGGTAAAGCAGCTCATTTGCAATGAAGTCATCACTCAAATAGAGTGAGTACATCATAATCTCAGAGCAGATTACGAAAGCCCATACAGAGTAAAATCCATAGGAGTTTAAGTCTCATAGCTAAATCAGATATACTTTGAGCTGTCTGGACTTAAGTGAGCATCAAGTTGACATAAGAAAGGCTTGTCATTTCATGAAATCAACAGTAAGGACAAATTGTTCCCAGTCATATGTTAACATTAAATGGTTCACATTCATAATCTTTTATTATTTGTACATGTTTTCATAGTTATCGGATCAATAAATTAATAGTTTTAAATATATTCATTTCTAACCCTTAAATATATCTACAATGTTTTGATCAATTTTATGGATCGTTTGACTGCATTAATGCACTTTACATTATTTCCTACAGGAAATTGCACTCTATAATGTAGCTCTCTTTTGCCTAACTTTCTATGTTCATGAAACCAATTAAGAGCACTAACTATAGTTTTTCAGTACCATAGACTGCAGTTACCTCTGTTACAGCACCATAATTGTGCCTTTGAAGAACCTCTTGCTATGAGAAAAACAAGTGAAAGGAACCAGGAATTTATTCAATGGGAATAAATGGGTTAGGGTTAGATAGCTCAAAACATATTGCTTATTTATCTTCATGCCCGCACTAGCAGAATGACATTACACCTTCCCACTCATTTTTCTGTCACATACTAGAAACTTGCATACACACAGAAGATACAAAAAATACTATATGAAAGAGAACACAGAGAAGGGTTGAGGCGGTCGATGGGAGGAGGATAGTATCACAGCTTGGCTGATTCCTCGTGTATGCACACAACCATTTCTTCCTATACTGAATCTGCTTGTTTTATTCCTGCTACATTGTAAACTCTTGGAGGGCAGGAATGAGTGCACATGCTCTACTATACGCTCTCCTACGTGTTTAGCACGTAGTAAGTACTCAGTAAATCGACTGATTGATGGGCATCCAAATTATATGATGAAATCTCACATTATAGAGTAAGTTATTATAATTTGAAGCGCTCAATAATGAAAACAAAACTCTCTAAATAAAACAATCTTTCAGCATGAATATGCAGGAAGGTAATAACGTTGTCAATGTGCCCAATTCACAAATTGGCTAGAGTGAATTATGAATCATAGATGAAAAATTTAAGAAGGATTTATCCAACATCAAATATTTTGCCTCAAGACACAATGCAGCGTAGAGGATGACAATTTAGCAGTAGAAGACAGATCAGTCTGCCATTCAGTAAAAGTAATGGTGTGCCTTGGACTGAGGCTTTCATATGTGTTCCCATAAGGATTCTTAATGTATTAATCAATGATATTTATTGAATGCTTAGTGTGTGCAGAGCACTGTATTATTCATTCAATTCATTCATTGAGTGCTCATAGTGTGCAGAGCACCGTACTAAGCTCTTGGAAAGTACAATATAGCAATAAAGAGAGACAATCCCTGCCCACAACTGGTTTACAGTCTGTGGGGGGAGACAGACATCAAAACAAGTAAACAGCAATCAATATAAATAAAAATAATTAGAGATATACACTTATATTCATAAGTGCTGCGGGATGGGCAGAAGGGGGAAGCACAAAGGGATCGAGTCAAGATGATGCGGAAGGGAGAGGGAGCTTATGTGAGAACAGATTGGGCATTCTTTTAGTTATTTAAACTATAAATATTCGTTTATTCAATTCATTCAACTGTATTTACTGAGGGTTTACTGAATGCAGAGCACTGTACTAAGCACTTGGCAGAGTACAACAATAAACAGACACATTCCCTGCCCACAACGAGCTTACAGCTGAAGGAAAAATATTTAACAGAGCAGAGGTGTAAATCATTTCATCTCCAATTAAGCTTTTCAGGTGAAAAATCTCACTTCCTCTACTTTATTTTAACTGTCTTTAAATTGTACTTTGAATTGTACAATTGTACTGAATTGTACTTTCTAAGTGTTTAGTACAGGGCTCTGCACACAGTAAGTGCCCAGTAAATACAATTGAATGAACTGGATGAACATATAGGGGCCAAGAAGATCATTCCATTCCCTCGCCCCATCTTCAGAGTTTACTTTCTTCAAAACCATTCTCATTTATAAATCCGGTTCACTGCTCAAGTATTAATAATCTGATTACTATTTTTTCCTATTCTTTAATCAATCTCCCCTTTCTAGATTGTGAGCCCGTTGCTGGGTAGAGATTGTCTCTATCTGTTGCCAAATTGTATTTTCCAAGTGCTTAGTACAGTACTCTGCACACAGTAAGTGCTCGGTTAATACTACTGAATGAATGAATGAAAATAGGATTTGAAGACACAAAAGCCATGAAAAATAAGGAATGTCAAGTTATGGTATGCTTGAACATCAATCATTCATAGGCTCAGATAGTTGGAAAAGCAAACTGCTCTTTGGGGTACCAATACATACACATTGTTGAAAAGTTTACTTCAGAGTTGCCAACATAACTAGGATGTGTAGGAAGGTGTTTTCACTAGATTTACAAAATAATTAGTTAAAAAAAAACTAGACTATACAGAGCTCTTAAAATGCACTAGAGTGAACAAGCTCGCATTGACAGGCAAATGCCTTTCTTTCCTCTCCTGGAATCAGCCACAAACTCATGGACTGAATTCTACAAAGCCTTCACACAAATACTTCTCAGTTGAGTGAATGTTGTGAGCTGTGCTGAATTAATGATCTGAGCTTTAATATTCAGCTTAGGTTTTATCTGAGGCTTCAACGCTGTAATCTATTACAATGGACTTCGATACCCCCAATTTAACCCAGGCACCCCTAATTCCCTCATCCACTACCACTCAAGTAAGCTTCCAAAAATAAGATTTAAAGCCAGAATGATGTAGGACTTAAGGGATGGGAAACGAAGGAGGGAAACACAGGGGAAATGAAAGGGGTTCATTGTAATAACTCCTCTTAACACCTCTCTACTCTCCACATTCCCAACCAACGGGGGGAGTTGAAAGGGGTTTGGACAGAGATTAAGAAAAGGGGCCCTAGAGAATCATAGCAGAATTTAAGCCATATGTGTGATGAAGCCATGTTGTTCGCTGATCCCAGGGGACAGTGGTAGTATTTCTGAACTTTCCCTTCGCTCTAACTTGCCTAAGATGTTACTGCCCCTGCCCTGGCCAAAGCCACTACTGGACCAACCACGAATCTTGCTGCCAAAAATGCAAACAAAACTCATGGATAAGTGCCACTCTGCTGTGAAAGGGGAAGGAACACAGATCAGTAGTACCTTCCTAAAAAAGAGTTGCTGAATGAGGAAGGCATTCCCCGAATCTGGCAGTTTTGCCCCAACTAGACTCACTCAAAGACTGAAAACACACTCAAAGCTCCTCTACTCTTGAGGGAAGGGAATGTGTCTGTTATATTGTTCTATCCCAAGTGCTTAATACAGTTCTCTGCACATAGTAAGCCCTCAATAAATATCACTGATTGACTGACTGAACAGAGCGGTCTTCACATTGAGGTGCTAAAACAAAGACCAACTGAAAATCAACAAGCCCAAAAAACTAATAAGTGAACTGTGGAATCAATTATAAGCTTGTTTTGGGCAGGGAATGTGTCCCCTAATTCTGTTCTATTATAATAATAATAATAATAATCAGAGAACATGTTAAGTGCTTACTACGTGCTAAACACAGTTCTAAACATTGGGACAGACACAGATTAATCAGGTTGGACGTAATCCCTGCCCCAAGTGTGGCTCACAGTCCAAGTAGGAGGGAGAAGGATTTAATCCTCACTTTAAAGACAAGGTAACTGAGGCACAGAGAAGTGAAGTGACTTACTCAAAGTCACACATCAGACTCATGGCAGAGCCGGAATTAAAACCCAGGTCCTCTTACTCCCAGGCCTGGGCTCTTACCATTAGGCCACACCATACTGTACTCTCCTAAGCATTTAGTACAGTGCCCTGCAAATAGTAAGCACTTCAGCAAATACCATTTAATGATTCAGAGATTATGAGACCATCAATCGCTGAAAAAGGAAAATTGTACTACTAACTGTAGGTGAGGTAGCCAAATATGGAATCAACATCATAGGACTGAGTAGAACAAGACTGACAAAGTGAAGAGCCAATTAATCAGTGATGCTTCATGAGAGCCTACTAAGTGCTAAATATTGTACCAAGAGCTTGAGAGAGAAGACTAGCAGCAAAAAACACACCCCTTGCTCCCCAAGGAGCTCACAATCTAACAGGGGAGACAAAAGGAATGTGTCTACCAACTCTCTTATATTGTACTCTCCCAAGCACTTAGTAGAGTGCTCTGCACAGTAAGTACTCAAGAAAAACCAGCTAACTGACTGATTGATCATTTACCCAGAGTGAATGCGGAAGGAGGAATGGGATATAACAAGAAGTGGGACCAGTGTCAAGAGAAACAGCTGAATAGCTGAGGGTATAAATGTAGTTCACAGTTCACAAGAAAATATTAGAATATAACGGTTCATGGAAAAAAACTTGCCACAAGGAAAGTTCACAGGCATCGACTTTTTGATGATATTGGTAAAGCGCTTACAATGTACCAGGCACTGTATTAAGCAGTGGGGTAGATAAAAGCTAATCAGGATGGATACAGTCCATGTCCCACACAGGGCTCAAAGTCTTAATGCCCATTTTACAGATGAGACAACTGAGGCACAGAGAAGTGAAATGACGCCTCCAAGAGAAGCAGTGTGGCTTAGTGGAAAGAGCATGGGCTTGGGAGTCAGAGGACATGGATTCTAATCACCGTTCCACCACTTGCCTGCTGTGTGACCTTGGGCAAGTAACTTCTCTGTGCCTTAGTTACCTCATCTGTAAAATGTGGATTAAGACTGTGAGCCCCATTTGGGACAACTTGATTACCTTGTATCTATCCCAGCACTTAGAAAAGTGCTTGGCACATAGTAAGCACTTAACAAATACCCTAATTATTATTATTAAGGTCATACAACAGACAAGTAAGTGGTGGAGTTAAGATTAGAACCCAGGTCCTGCTAACTCCCATGTCCATGCATCATTTACCAGGCCATAATACTTCTCTAATTGACTTCACGGACAGTTATGATGGCTTGGTTAAAACTTCGAGAGATGCCTTAGTGAAATGAGTGAACATTTACGGACATATCACCTCCTATAAACACTGAGTTACATGCCCTGACCATGACTAACAACAAAGGGAAGAATAAAGGATTAGATCTTGATAGATTCATCAGACCACTGTGTATATCTGTGAGTTAACAGTAATGGGCCTGTAAAGAGTGAGTGTGAAACTGGAGCAAAAAAAAAATAATCGCTGTGTTCAATGAGATCACCTTGTTGCCACATTTTTGCTACTCACTACAAACCTCCCAAATGTAAACAGGTCTAAAACCAAACTGAAGGTGAATACAGCAACGGAGGCTGCCCCGCCTTTAACTTGGCTCATTTGTTAAAATAGCTTTTGTTAAGCACTTACCCTGTACCAGGCACTGTACCAAGCACTGGGGTGGATTCAGGCTAATCAGGTTGGACACAGTCCATGCCCCACATGGGGCTCACAGTCTTAATCCTTATTTTAAAGATGAGGTCACCGAGGCCCAGAGAAGTAATGTGATTTGCCCAAAGTCACACAGCAGACAAGTGGTGGGGTAAGGATTAGAATCCAGGTCCTCTGACACCCAGGTCTCTGCTCTTTCCACTAGGCCAACTGACCTGAGACATGGTCTTCCCCCAGATGCTACATTAATTTATCGCAAGCAGTCTCATCTATATTATGTGCCAAGAGACTGCAAGAGCCAATTTGATCACACCCAATTAGGCAATCAGTACAAAACTATAAAAGCAATGTTAATCTTACCATCCCTCTACTGGATGGAAAACATAAGGAGAATGGATCTTGGGCAGTGATCCAAAAAGCCCAAGAAGGAAGCTGAAATGGGAAAGTTGAAAAGGGAACAACTGACAGAAGTGGAATTTTAGAGGCACAGAGAAACAAAGTCTCAAACAATGGGGTAGAGGAGGGCACATGTGGGAGACGGAAGCACAACCAGAACCGAGCAGAGAGCTGTTAGGTCAAATTATGTTTACAGAAAGAAAATGAAAATGCTCCAGGCTTTATGGGTAATAAATATAGTGGTAGAGGAAAGAACAATCTTTACATGGACACAATGTGGACGTCAATTAGCTGCACAGTGATCTCATCAGTATCACACACGAAGAGAAAAATCTCGCTGCCAGTAGCACCATCTTCAAACATGAAAAACTGCTATACAGTCTAATCAAATAGCTCCTCTTTCTAGGACATTTCTGTCATATTGATAACATGACTGGAAGAAGCCCACAGGGCTTTGTTCAAACCTTACATCGAATCCTTATCTGTGTTCTATCAATTATCCAAAGATTTTTAAAATTTGAAAGTAATCAAGTTTATTCCAACTCAGTGCTTCTCCAAATAAGCTCTGCACAGTAATATATCTCCCCTCTGTGCTTAAAGGCTGTAAATCACATTTGTATTTCTAGTTACAACACCTAAAGGCTGTATCATTCCTTCCATGTGTGGGAGAGCACTTTAAAAATTACTACACAAATATTTACCAAATGACAAATTAAAGCTCATTTGCATAGAAGTTGATTATAACTGCTGGTGAAAAGCACAGGTCTCGTACAATTTTTTTTTTAATGTTAGAAATCAAAAGGAAAGTATGTCAACTCATGCATCTAAGGCTGAATGCCAGCACTGTACTTTAAATTCTTTGACCTGGTAGGAACAGCAAAATCCACTGCAATAAATCCCTGCAGCCAGGCTTGTAACACACACCTTTCCAAAGAGACTATGTGAATTGTGGTAAATAAGAATGTTCTATTTCTTTATCATGCTTTCTTTTTGTTTTATCTAAAACTTAAGTCACCTTTCTCTCACAGTAAGCAGCAATCAGTTTGGTTTCCAGGTGAATGACTGGGAATACTCCATGCCCCTTTTTAAAATTTTTTTAATGGAAAGAAATTACACTAGTTCCATATATCTGCCAGATTGCCCCAGGTCATAAAAGACAAAACTGCTTTTGCGGGGAAATAAAAATGGGCTCCTAACTTTAATGCTAAATCTTCCTCAACATGCATTTATGCAATTTCTTCCTCTGACTGGAAGCATATTTTGCAAATAAAAGGTCAGCAAAGGCTACTTTTCTATCAATTTATTTATTGATTTATTGAGCACTCACTATGTGCTTAGGACAGTACAAAGTACAAGTTTTGCCAAAACTTCTTTCTAGCAGAATGGTAGGGATTCTTCGGCAAGTCGCTGATTTTAATTTAGTGACTGTGACAGTTTATATTGGTTTGGAGGTGAGCATTAGAATAGGATTTGAAAATTGAAGGCCCGTAAAGCAAACAATGTATCTAATAAGAGTAGAAAGTCTATATTTATTTGACATTTCACCGAGAGCCTTTGTTATGAACTATATTAAAGCCTAGTAGATAAAGCAAAAGCACTAGGAACAGATAAAACTTTAATTCTCTCCTATTGCCTCATCTTTCACTCATCTGGGCTGTGATCGTGAGAAGTCAACCAATGATCTTGTTACTCAATTTTCCAGTGAGTAAAATGGGGATTGATATTTGCTGTCTGGGCATTTGGCAGATATTCTGAGATTAACAATTATATATACTATAGTTATATATGTATAACTAAATATGAAAAAATATAGAGAAAATATACGAGAAGCAGTGTGGCCTAGGTGTAGAGTACAGGCCTGGGAGTCAGAAGGTCCTGGGTTCTAATCCTGGCTCTGCCATTGCCTGCTGTGTGACTTTAGGCAAGTCACTTAACTTTTCTGGGCCTCAGTGACCTCATCTGTAAAAATGGGGATTAAGACTGTGAGCCCCATGTGGGACAGGGACTGTGTCTAACCCAATTTGCTTGTATTCACTCCAGTGCTTAGTACAGTGCCTAGTAGCCGAGAAGCAGCGTGGTTTAGTGGAAAGAGCAAGGGCTTGGGAGTCAGGAGATATGGATTCTATTCCCGGCTCTGCCACTTGTCTACTGTGACCTTGGGCAGGTCACTTCACTTCTCTGTGCCTCAGTTACCTCATCTATAAAATGGGGATTAAAAGTGTGAGCCCCACGTGGGACAATCTGATTACCCTGTATCCACACCAGCGCTTAGAACAGTGCTTGGCTTTAGTAAGTGCTTAACAAATATCATAATTATTAGTAGTAGTATACATAGTAAGTGCTTAACAAATACCACAGTTATTATTATTAGGTCTATACATTTATATTAAAGCACTTTGAATTTGTATCTCCATTAGCAAGATGCAATTGAGCTCAAGACACATTCTTCAAAGATACTGCAAATCACCAGACGTGGATAGAAATGACTTTATTCTCTGGGGCTTTGGTATAAGACTGCAATGCATTTCATATGACTAATGCAAAAACAAAAAAAGGACAGAGATTCCTTAAATACCTTTTCTTCTGCCTTATATATCAATAATAAATGCTCATGGCACGAATGAGAGACTTTTCAGGGCAATGCATGAAGAAGCTGAAATCACCAGTTAGGATCAATATTAGATTTTATAGGATGACTAGAAATCTGCCTTTTAGAAGGGGAGAAGGGTCCGGCTAAAAGAGGGCAAGCCAGAAAATGGTGGTGGGATGAAGGGATAGGAAGGAAAAGGAGGAGGAAGGGAAAAGAATAAGGAGAAGAGGGTAAAGTAATAATAAGAATTGTGGTATCTCTTAACCATTTATCAAGTGCCAAGTACTGCAGTACCTGGCACTAAGCACTGGGGTAGATATAAGATAATCAGGCCAGATTCAGTCCCATCCCGCATGGGGCTCACACTCTAAGTAGGCAGGAGAACAGGTAGGGAATCCCCATTGTAGAGATAGGAAGACTACCAACTCCATTATTTTGCACTCTCCCAAGCACTCAAGTACAGTGTTCTGCATACACTAAGTACTCCATAAATATGATGGATTGGTTTAGTGACTTTCCAGGTACCGCAGCAAACAAGCGGTGGAGTCAGGATGAGAACTCAGGAGCTCCCACGCTGCTTCTCCAAAGGGAAGGAGACCACCTGGCCAGCTTGGGACACTCTGGCCATCCAACTAGCAAGGATCCACGGACTACCAGCCAGAGTTACAGCCCTAGCCCAGAGGCTCCCCTGCACACTCAGGGCCCAGAGAGCAGCAATAACCACCAGATTCCTCAACTTAGGCCCAGATCTTGCCGCCTTGAACCCGGACAATTCCAGAACTTGCAGGGGAGCCGCCTCCAGCATTCCCTGCCTTCCTCCTCCATTTTCTCCCTCCCCTCCTTAGGGGATTGCAAACTTTTCCAGGGCAGGGACTCTGTCCCAAGTACTTACTAAGGTACTAAGAGAAGTAGCGTGGCTTACTGGATCGAGCACGGGCCTGGGACTCAGAAGGACTGGGGTCTAATCCCGGCTCTGCCACTCATCTGCTGTGTGATCTCAGGCAAGTCACTTCACTTCTCTGTTCCTCAGCTACCTCGTCTGTCAAAAGGGGTTTAGACTGTGAGCCTCATGTAGGGCAGGGACTGTGTCCAACTTAACTAGTTTGTATCTATACCAGCGCTTAATATGCTGCCTGGAACATAGTAAACTCTGAACAAATACCATAATAACTATTGTTATTAAGGTGCTCTGCATACAGTACAAGTTCAGTAAATACTGTTGATTGATTGTTAATTGACTTCTACATCAGCTGAAATTTTAGGTTTGTAACCACAGAAATGAGACTGCATGGACCCTTTTAAAATAAAACGAAAGAATTTTCAAAGGAGAAAACATCTGAAAGAAAAACAAGAAATTCTTCAAATGTAATCTCCTGCCTTACTAAAAAAGGCCAGCAGTGGTATGTTTGATAAAAGAGATGACGTGAACTGTGACTTCGGAATGAGAAACAAAAAATCAGGTACTGTGATTGTGCTGTCAGAGTTCAAAATGTATACAAAGGCAGAGCAATTTCGGGACTCTAGAATATGGGCTTACCTAGCACAGTACTTGGCTCACATGGAGTTAAACGTGGCAAAGCAAATTAAACTGGTTGTGGGAGCCTTGGCCACTTCTATAGGCTTCCTACATGTATACACTGCAGATGCAAAATTCAATTACTGATTAGATTAAAGACATTTGGAAAGCATCTATGCATAGTCACAGTTCCTGAATATTATCTGATGTGAGTGAAGCAAATTAGATTCTTGGTCATCACAGCGGAACGACACAATTGGACACTAGTTTATGACTCTTTGGGCATTGAGCTTCATCACCAATGGAAAGGAGTATCAAAAACAGAGAATATTAGCAGTCATAAAATAAGGTTGAGGTCAATATGAACATTTAGGACCTGCTATTTGGATCACTTCATTGGTTTTCAAATTAAATTTCCCTTTGGAGTTCAATTATTTTGACTGGCCCATTCGGGTGCGTTCTTTTTCGATCCTCTTTAACACTGTATGGGCCAAAAACCTCCGAGAGTGATGTGAGGAGGGGGGTAGAACCACAGCAGTGGCTGAGGGAGCAATAAAAATGGAAGAAAAGGATTGTGCCTGGGTCAGGAGAAAATGCAGACAGAGAGCCAGTCCGGGGTGGTGAAGGGGTTGGGAGTAGCAGAACGAGGAGATGGAAGAGAAGGGAAAGAGGGCCACTGGGCTGGGAATTGATTTAGTCCAGGTAGCTATGGGAGAAACTCATTCATTCATTCAATTGTGTTGGTTGAGCACTTGCTGTGTGCAAAGGGTGGTACTAAGTGCTTGGGAGAGTACAATATAACAATAACAGACACATTCCCTGCCCACAATAAGCTTACAGTCTAGAGCTGATTCTTGGTTCCCTCAAGTTCAGCAACAGTGATGGGGGAAAAGCTAAGTCTCTAGCCATGCCATTCCCCTCCAGAACCAGCTAGACTGGTTCTCTCTCCAATGCCAACTGTCATTCATCTTTTTTTTATGGCATTTGTTAAGTGCTTACGATGTGCTAGGCACTGTACTAAGTCACTGGGGCAGAAATAAGCTAATTAGGTAGGACACAGTCCCTGTCCCACATAGGGCTCACAATCTTAATCCCCATTTTACAAAGGAGGTTAGGCGGAGATAAATTAAGTGATTTGTGTGAGGTCACAAGCAGGCAAGTGATGGAGCCGGGATTAGCACCCAGGTCCTTTAACTCCCAAGCCCATGGGAGTTCCACTAGGCCATCCTGCTTCTCAATTCCTCAGCAACTATTGTGGGCCAACTCTGCTTCTGCCTTTTAGGCAATATGAATATTATTTTGTCAGAAAACTCTAAAAAAAGTCACTAATCGGTCAACATTTACACAGGGATAGGATATCAAATCAATCCTAATGCTGTGATGATGACAACAATGATAATAAAAAAATCCCTTTAAAAAGCAGCAAGATAGGGGATGGATTTCAGTGTTTTCCATTTACTAACTTCACTGTTAACGCTGGGTGCTAAATCACTTCATCCCTGAGGGTCAGTTATCTAATTTCATCGACTGATGAAAATCCCTGCTGTTGATTTCAACTCTTACCGGAACTTGGATCTCTTATAGACTTCACCATATCACCCAGAAGCTCTCTTAATACTTCTTACAAGAAGTGGCAAGACAGGTATTGATAATAAATTTCTGATATATAAACTAAAGTTTTTGATAATCAACCAAAGTCTTTGTTGCTCTACTGAAGTCGGAACATTATTAAACCTTGCTCCCATATTTTAGGATGGCTTCAGATCACAGTGGGGTACAGCCCATGTCTCTGACACAAGTTGGATACAGGAGAAATGTAGGTATAAAATAATCCCTCTATATCGTATTCACAGATGTCACAGAAAACTTTGGTACCACCACTAAACCTGGCCTCAGGCCTCAAAAGTTTGTTTTACCTTTGATGTTTACTAAAATTTTTAAATGACTACACAACAAATAATATGACAATTATGAATGTCCCTTTCACTTCCACCCCAGGAACCACTTGGACTTTGGCCATCACTGTCATGGATACGGACTCCCAGGTCCCACCATGCTGATATCTTTCGACACTTCTCATTTCCACCCAAATCCATCCTGTCATGAAAATCCTGAATAACATTTCCTTTCTTGTCATTCCCACAGCTATCTTCTAAATTCAAGTTAGAACCACCTAATTTGCTCCTGGATTCCATCTGTCTACTAGATTACCCCACTTTCCATCATTTCCCACTCCCTTTTGCATCACCCTGAATTACTCCCCTTGTTCTCCCCTCTCCACAGCCCTTAAGCATATAACTGTAATTTTATTTATTTCTATGGATATCTATTTGTATCGATGTCTGTCTCCCCCCCACCCAAGACTGTGAGCTCATTGTGGGCAGGAACTGTCACTGTTTATTGTAGTATTGTTCTTTCCCAAGCACTTCCTACAGTGCTCTGCACACAGTAAATGCTTAATAAATATGACTGAAGGAATGAATGAATTGTAAATTCCTTGAGGGCAGGCACTGTCAACTAACAATACTGTACTCTCCCCAATGCGTACAATAGACTTCTTCATAGCATAAATATCAGTGACTGATGTGCTAAATTCTTTGTCCAGGCCTCTAAACTCTCTACACTCTCTAATCTAAACCTACGCACAGCAGCAAAAATCATCTTCGCTTTTGTTTCTGTTCTTAAATTCTGCTACTTGAATTTTATATTTCAATTTTTTTTTCCTCTTTGTTAATCCTGTCTGTCTTCAAAGGCAGGAACCAAAGCAAATTGCTTTCTGCAACACTGGGCACAAACATTCTTGAATGAAAAATTCCCTGGCACTTGAATTTTTTCCAGAGAAAATCTGAATTAAATAAAAAAGACACATTAAAATAGTATTCTTCTGGAAGTTATAACTTCCAAAAACAACTGTACTTTTTAGCTCCCTCTTGAGTGCCCATACATTTACAGTGCTTCTCCCCAAGAGGAAGTAGATCTATTTTGGAAATGCATCAATTCTTCCTGATCACTAGGGTTCCATTCAAAATAGCAAAGCACCATGGCCTAGTGGATAGAGCCCCTGTCTGGGAGTCACAAGGACCTGGATTCTAATCCTGGCTCTGCCACTTAATAATAATAATAATAATAATGTTGGCATTTAAGCGCATACTATGTGCAGAGCACTTTTCTAAGCGCTGGGGGAGATACAGGGTAGTCAGGTTGTCCCACGTGAGGCTCACAGTCTCAATACCGGTTTTACAGATGAGGTCACTGAGGCACAGAGAAGTTAAGTGACTTGCCCACAGTCACACAGCTGACAAGCGGCAGAGCCGGGATTCGAACCCATGACCTCTGACTCCCAAGCCCATGCTCTTTCCACTGCACCACGCTGCTTCTCTTCACTTGTCTGCTGCATTACATTGGGCAAGTCATCTCACTTGTCTGTGCCTCAAGTCCCTCATCTGTAAAATGGAGATTAAGACTATGAGCCTCATGTGGGTCATGAACTATGTCCGACCTGATTAGTTTGCATCTACCCAACTGTTTGGAAACAGTGTTTGGTGCAAAGTAGACACTTAACAAAAACCATTAAAAGAAAAACAATCCTCATGTCATGGAGCACACTTCAGTCACTTTTTGGGGATCTTCTCCTGGCTCCCCAAGCATATCTGTTGGTTCCCCCCACTCCAGAAACTTTCTATTTAAGCCCAGCAACTTCCAGCCCAAATTCACACCTGTCACATGGCAATCCCAAAGTAGGGTAGAGTATTTCTTTGCTGCAGTCCTTATTAGAGTCATCCTAGGTCTCCAGAACTAGTAAATGGTCTACTGTTGAATAGAAGCCAAGAACATTCCCGGAAAGTGGGGAAGAAATTCTGGGAACTTAAGCACAGAGATTTTAGGATAGAGAGAAAGAGCAGCAGCATTTATTGAGTGTTCACTGGGTGTGGTGCGCTTGGAAGAAAACAACAGCACAGGGAAAACAACACAAGCACAGCCCATTCCTTGCCCCAAAGGTGATTACAATCTAACAAGGGGGACAGAGATGTAACAGTATTTACAAATAGAATGGTAAAGTACAAAAAGAACATCTAAGACACTGATCTGCTTTAACCAAATTAGAACTGAGAAGAGGACACACAGACCATTTGCTCCATATAGTTTTATTTAGGGCAGGGTCTTTTCTTCTCTCAACATCACATGGAGCTCCTAGTCTAAGTAGGACCTAAGCATGTCATCAGAGTTATACGTAGGAAGTCGAAATATGTCATCTGAGGTACAAGCAGCAAGTCTAAATATGTCACCCGAGGTAGAAGCTCTCAGAATATGGTCATCTGGCTCTAGGACCACCTATTAGTTTGGAAACTTTGGAGGCCAACCGCAAGCTTCCAAGTTGGAAAAATTTTCCAAGAGATGAGAATCATATTCTGACCCCAATTTCTAACTTCCTCTTTAATCGAACACTGACCAATTACAGCTTCACACATGGCTAAGTATAATAGATGGAACAGGACAGGACATAATTCTACTTTAGCCCAGTGATGGGGAAAGGATCAGGCAAGATCCTTCCGATTAAGAAATATCCACGTCATGAAGGGCTAATCTTAGGACGTTGATAAACTTCTTAGGGCAGTCGATCATTTTTCATTAGTTTCCAGATATCAACTTGACCTCCCCATGGCCGCCATTCTAGTTGGTTGTATCTCTCATTCACCCATACACCTAATGCTGCCCAATCAAATCAGGTCAGACTCTGACCATTTCTGAAATGAAAAGGAAAAGATGGACAAACTGTTTCACCTACTTTTCATCTACGTCCATGGCTGTCTGCCCCTGTAGACCATAAGCTCCTTGTTGTACTGTACTTTCCCCAAGGGCTTGATATAGTGCTCTGTAAGCACTCAATAAATTCCACTGATTGACTGACACCAAACTAGCATATGGTTATCTCCAATGAGAGGATGATGGAGTCTTGAATAGTTCATGACACCCTTCTGGGAGAGGTGAGGGGGCAAGAGAGGGAGGACTCACAGAAGCAGCGGTGGGAATGTTTGAACAGCTCTGGGATAAAGGCTTTCCTTGCTGAGTCAAAATCTTTGCAATTTATCAAACTGCAGCCTAAATGACTGGAAAACGCAACTTTTCCTCAGGAAAATAGAGGGATCCCCTGGGGCTCCCATTCCAGAAATGAGAAGAAAGCTTGATAAGAGGCCCATTTCCATCTCAAAGCAGTTGCATTCACACATTGTATATTTAAAATCTTAAAGAAGTTTCAAAAAATGGACCTTGGACTCTCATTCAAAGCACAGTATTTATAAAACGTTGTGTGATTCCCAAAGCAGAAGGAGAGTTGGGGGGAGGTTACGCAAGAGAAAGAACTCAATAGATGACTATGTAAATTCAAATTATTATTATATCCTTCGCTATTTTCATTTTTTTCTTGGAATGGCGGCTGTATTATGTCTTTAAATGCAAGGTTTAAATCACACCCAATTTTTACGGTAGATGAATACATGTGAGAATGCCTTCTAATTTCTCTAAACTGTGAAATTTCAACAATGCACCGTCCCTCTACATCTGTGTTACAGTCTTTTGATGGTGACATTTGCAGATATTTGATCCATTATCTCTTAAGAGATAATAAGCAGCTAATGCAGTTTTATTAACATCCTTAGGCGGCATTATCCATCCATCAGTATTCAGAGACCACACAACATTTTAAATATTAGACAAACCAGAAATCATAAGACTAAATCATTCTCAAGGATCAAATATTCTTGAACATTAGCTGAAATCTTAATGCATACACCTCTAAACCAAGAATATATTTAACGCAATAAAGGTTGAAGATTGAGAGTGAATGAAAGGTACAAAGCTAAATAATAGAGTTTCCACAGCAAATTTAATCGTGACCCATTTGTGTCTGCTCATTAAGTCTCATTCATTACATGATCACTCAGAATAGCAAGATATAATGCAATTACAAAATATATGCCTTTAAAATTGAGAGAAATGGTACAGCCCTTACAGTGACGTCTAGGAGAGCAATCAATTAGTCGATCGATGGTATTTACTGTTTGCAGATGACTCTATTGAGTGCTTGGAAGGGTAAGGCTCCCCCTCCTCCCTACCATCTCCGAAGGCCAGTGCCCATGTCTAATTCCCACCTTTTGATTATTATTATTATTATTATTGTATCTATTAAGTGCTTACAGTGAGCCAGGCACTGTACTAAGCGCTGGGGTGGAAACAAGCAAATCGGGTTGGAAACGATCCCTGCCCTACATGGGGCTCACAGTCTCAAGCCCCATTTTACAGATGAGGTAACTGAGGCCAAAGAAGCGAACAGACTTGCTCAAGGTCATGCAGCATATAAGTGGCGTAGTGGGGATTAGAACCCATGACCTCCTGACTCCCAGGCCTGTGAGCTATCCACTATACCATGCTGCTTCTCTATCCCAGCACTTAGTTCAGCATTTTGCACTGAGTAAGCAGTTAATAAATCCTATTATTACATTACAATAGATGTGGAGGGCCCAATTCCTGCCCTTGAGGAGTTGACTCTCTAGAGGAGGCACGCATCCAAACAGTCCACCAATCAGTTTCATCCCGAGATGGTGAAGAAGAGACACAAGAAGGAATATGGCTCAGGATCCTGTGGAAGATCAGTAAGTGGGCTGACACATCGTCTCCATTATCTCGGCCAGGCAGCGGAGTCACACTGAATGACTCTACGAATGAAGATATACCTCCTCCTCCTCTCATCCTCTGCCCTGCTCCACCCTATTCCCCCACCAACCTTCTCACTCCTCTTTACACCATCTATCCTTTCCAGAGAGGCTGCACCATTTGCAAGACCCTAACCTGAAGACTAGTGGGAAAAATATGGAAGAACTGAACATTTTCTATTTGCCAATATGTCACACTGCCCACTGATAATCAATCATACTTATTGAGTGTTTACTGTATTCAGAGCACCGTACCAAGTGCTTGGGAGAGTACGACAATATAGCACACATTCTCTGCCCAGAACTATGGCACTATATCGGTAATGCATGTAAAAGGATAATAATTGAGAACAGCCTTAACTTTTAATTTCCTGAAAGTTTTCAGGTGAGGATGTTTAAAATAATTTGTCTAGTTTAAGCTTTATTTTGTAACCTTTCAAACATAAATTTGAAATTGAAATCTATGCATAGCCAGTCTGTTGGCACTAGTCTTCAGGAATTGACCGTAAGCACGTCGTGGGCAGGGAATGTATCTGTTTACTGTTGTATCATACTCTCCCAAGCAGTTAGTACAGTGCTCTGCAGACACTAAGCACTCAATAAATATGATTGAATGAATGAGTGAATTGAAAATAATACAGCTCTGCATCAGTAGCAAATTCAGGCTCTGGGGGAGGTGGGATGAGAGATTGTGAATAAACTCTACTTCCTCTCTCCATTCTCCCCTAAGTCAGTTAGTCAATTGTATTCATTAAGCACTTACTGTGTGCACAGCATGGTACTAAGCGCTTGGGAACATACAGTATAACAATAAAACAGACATTTCCTGCACACAATGAGCTTACAGTCTAGAGGAGAAGACAGACATTAATATAAATAGCAGACATGTACATAAGTGCTGTGGGGCTGGGAGAGGGGATGAATAAAGGGAGCAAGTAAGGGTGATGCAGAAGGGAGTGGTAGAAGAAGAAAGGAAGGCTTAATGAGGGAAGGCCTGTTGGAGGAGATGTGTCTTAAAATAAGGCTTCGAAGGCGGGAAGAGTAATTGTCTGGCAGATAGGAGGAGGGAGGGCGTTCCAGGCCAGAGGCAGGATGTGGGTGAGAGGTGGGCGGAGAGATAGACCAGAATACAGTGAGAAGGTTACCATTAGAGGAGCAAAGTGTAAGAGATAGACCAGAATACAGTGAGAAGGTTACCATTAGAGGAGCAAAGTGTGAAGACATGGCTTTCTGGTACAGGACAACTGGGATGCCCCGGTTCAGGCTACACTACGTGTAAAATCATTCCTCCTCTTATCCTAGGTCAGCACTTAGTACATGGTGTGATCCCAAATGGGCACTAACTTAACAGTTCTGATATGACGATGATGAGAGGTGGACACTAATGGATAGTGTTCTTGCTCACAATGGGAACAGGCCAATTGCTCAATCACAATCTTCAAAGAGTTGAATGTTCTAGTGTCCAGGAATTACACAGGATTCATGAACATTCCAAAAGTAGCATAATTTGCCTTGAAAGTAGGTGTGGCCAGGCCTCAAGATAGCCTTCCCCCTGAAAGACTCAGAATGGTCTCGTATACTGTACTTTCCCAAGTGCTTAGTAGAGTGTTCTGCACTCAGTAAGCGCTCAATCAATACGACTGACTGATTGAATGACCTGACTTCCTGGCCCGAGAACAATCTGGTTTAGACTCAGCGAGAGCATTTGTTGAGCACCTACTGTTTGAAAAAGCCTCTCTCTAAGCCCTTGGGAGAGTGCAAGAGAAGCAAATCCACATTTACTGTTCTCAAGGAGATTGCAAATTAATAGAAGACATTAGCCTTTCAAGGTCTCCTAAGAACACGGGTAGGGTGACCCTGGGTTAGAACAATCCAGTCCTGCATTCTGTTTCGGATAGTGATGATAGGATATGTGGTGGAACAGATTAGGAAAGTATATCTACCCTCCTTTTAACTTCTCCCTCTTTCATCCATGAATTTATCTTCAAATCTACAATGGCAAAATAAACCTACTTCCCATTTACTCTTCAATATATGTTGTGGCTAACAGAGTAATGAAGAGTTGCAATACCTAGCATGTTCCTTTTGGGAGACATAACGCTTTCTGTGAATGACTACTTGATTTGTCGAGGCAGTTATGTTTGGACACACCAGTGTTGTATTCAAAAATCTTAATTTAACAAAGCTGCCATGTAATTATCACTGCTGGGTAAATACACCAGATTATATAAACTCTGTTCTTTGGGAAATATTCCAGTATTTGAAATACCAAAAATGTGCAGATAGTATCACTTGTCATAGTGATTTTTTTTTTTAAGTCTTGGGTTTCAGCTGCTTTGTACACAATGATCTAATAAAATTCTCTTTCAAGAATTTTGAAGAAGACAACATTAATGCCATACCAAAAAAAAAAAGACTTATTCAGTACTGTTCTTCACACAGCAGTAGAAAGCATACGAATTTTTTTTTTCCTTCTAGAAAGTCATTCCAGGAACAATCAGTGGTATTTATGGTGCTCTTAGTGCCTGCAAAGGACTGTACCAAGTGCTATCTGGACTTTAAGGTGTTGACATTATCCTTTGGGACGAGAGGGAGGGAGGAACTAATCTATTATCAATTCAAACTACCTACAGAAATTGTAGTGTCTAATGCCCAATGTGGATATGAGAACTAAACCTATCATAAATGCCAATTCAACTTTTAGGGCAATTCTACCAACAATTGCTTCCTGTAGTATTTAACATAGAGAGTCCAGATAAGATCGACAGCATGGTTTAGTGGATAGGGCCCGGGAGGCAGAAGGACCTAGGTTCTAATCCCGGCTCCGCCACTCATCCGCTGTGTGACCATGGACAAGTCACTTCACTTCTTTGTGCCTCAGTTACCTTATATGTCAAATGGGGATTAAGACTGTGAGTCCCAAGTAGACAGGGACTGTGTCCACCCCGATTCATGTGTATGCATCTCAGTGCTTAGTGCAGTGCCTGGCACATAGTAAGCGCTTAAAAACCACCATCATTAAGTAGTTGAATGAGACCCTGAAACACAGTCAGATCAATAACATTAATGCACCGTTCATCACAGCACCCCTTCACTCCGTGGGATGTATGAGGACAATGGATGACAAGAGGATACCCAAAGAGATTTAGAGTAGAAAATCGGGAGGAAGCATCTGAAGGCAGGTCAAGCTAGCCTTGCGACAATCAGTATGATCATGTCAGAATGTTTGCCTTGGAACAGGATCCAGACAACCAGTGGGAGAAATGAAAAGAGCATCAGGCACTGTAACAAATGCAACAGTGAAGCAAGACGCATATGCACTTTACATGCACATGATACAAAAGGGATTATCAGTCTTGCATGAATTTATCAGTCATGCAATCAAAAATTTCATCATTTGTAATGTCATCTGATATAGCCGTCCTTCAAGTTCAAAGATGACACAATTGGCAGTAAGATTCCCTCTAATTACAAAGACCCACTGAACAGATGATGTTCTTTATTTGAACTTGACAGCAAAAATCCAGAGTGCCTGCTAGATATCTTTAATCTTTTCATGCAGGTTAATTATCTCGGACTCATTAAGAGGATTCCAGGCTTCTTTACGTTTTTGACCACATTAACCTCTTCGACTAATCCTTATTAAAAATATTAAAGGGAGTTCATTGCTTTTGCAAATTGAATTCAAAATGATGAAACAATTATCAAATAAATGAAGTGGAAAACGAGGTTATCTGCATGAGCACAAATTCAGTACATCAAATATTTTGATTCCATTGTTGAAGAATACAGGTCTTGCAGTCCGTACACCAGGTACCACTGCTTAAAGATCAACCCCTTAATAAATCATTACACCACAGTCATGTCCATTTTGGTCCCACACAGAAATCTAACATTCATCAATAAAAATATTACTCTCAATACCATCATCTGGGACTGAGCAAACATTCTGACATTAAACATTTAGCTAATCAATCATGCACTAAAGGTCATTTAAATTTAAAGAATGATTTCTACATTCAAATCATAGTCTATAATTCCCAAACATATTACCTGGGTCATTTATAAACACTTATGTATAATCAATTGTACATTCCATTATTTATGAAGCTTTTTTATTCTGACAAGCTCATGCAACTACCCGCTGTATCACTCCTGCTTTCACTATTTGTGTTTTTCCGGTCTCCCCCATTAGATTTTAAGTTCCTTGGTGGAGGAAACAGGTCTTTGGCTTTGGTTGTAGTCTCTCAGATAGTAGACAACCAGTAGGTGCTCAATACATTCCAGGGATTGATGGATTGTTTAAGGGGAAGTGGGGGAGGGGAGAGAATAAAGGAAAATAGCAGGAGAGAGTACTGTATTATTATTACCGTTATAATTACTAATAATAATGTACTCTCAATTTTTTATTCCCACCTTTGTAGCTTCTCCCAATACTTACTACAGTGCCCCGCACACAGTAAACACTTAATAAATACACTTAAAACTACTACTAAAATTAAATGGCGACTACCAACTTCTCCTGAATGCCTTGAGTGACAGACGCTACCTGGTCCCTCACTCATCAGCAGGGTTAGGGGGCTCTAAAATAATGATGATGGCACTTGTTAAGCGCTTACTTTGTGCCAAGCACTGTTCTATGCACTGGGGTAGATAGAAACTAATCAGCTTGGATGTAGTCCCTGTCCCATGTGGGGATTAAGAGTGTGAGCCCCAAATGCACACTCTTAGTCCCCATTTTACAGATGAAGTAACTGAGGCACAGAGAAGTGATATGACTTGCCCAAAGTCAAACAGCAGACAAGAGGAGGAGTTGGGATTAGGACCCAATCCTTCTGACTCCCAGGCCTGTGCTCTACCCACTAGGCCACTCTGCTAAAAGGCACTGGACCCACAATAACGTTCCAAATAGTTCCACCCTATGGTGAACCCTAACCCCAGGCACATTGAGTTCTGACAATACAAAAACTTCAAAAGCCCCAAACCATAAAAATGTTGAGTACCGATACACATGGACACACTCTTTTTAAGTTACACAATTCCCAAAAACAACTTTAGGTTTATAGCTCTCTTCAGTGACCTGGAAACACATGGCTTTCATTTTGCATTATTCTTGGAGTTTAGACGGTCTATCACCTCTCCAAATAATTGTACTGCTGAAAGGAGCGATTCTTGATTAATGCCCCACCTTCCCAGACATGCCTTGCTCGTAAGATATTCCCATAACTCATGTATTTACATTTTTAGCTATTTTTATACATTCTCCAACACAACTCTAGTACAAGTCCCTTGAAAGTATCCACAGTTGGCAAAGCAGGGGTTGGTAAAACCAAAGGCTTACAGGATAAAAAAGGCTAGGGACTCTCCAGTTTCTATTTCGTTGGGTGAATTTCAAGAATATTTGGGAGGAAGATGAGTGTTTAGGGAGGAAGTAGCATGAAAAGTTGGTATTTGTTAAGCGCTTACTATGTGCCGAGCACTGTTCTAAGCGCTGGGGTAGACACAGGGGGATCAGGTTGTCCCACGTGGGGCTCACAGTCTTAATCCCCATTTTACAGATGAGGGAACTGAGGCACAGAGAAGTGAAGTGACTCGCCCACAGTCACACAGCTGACAAGTGGCAGAGCTGGGATTCGAACTCATGAGCCCTGACTCCAAAGCCCGTGCTCTTTCCACTGGTAAAAAGAGCATGGGTCTGGGAATTCACGTTAACATGTACCTCATGCATCTCTAGAAACCGCCCTCTCCTCTCCATCCAAATTGTTACATTACCAATCCAAGAACTGTCAACTCACCTTGATTGCTGAGCCTCCTCGCTCTCCCCTTTCAAGTCCTTACTTTATAAAGCTTCCCAGATCATCTTTCTAACAAACCCTTAAGTCCACATTTCCCCACTCCTCAAAAACCTCCGATGGTTGCCCATCCACCTCCACATCAAGCTCCTAACCTTGAGTTTCAAGACACCAGATCAACTCTCCCCATCCTATTTACCTCACTGACTTCCTAATACAACCCAAACCACACACTCTACTCCTTTAACACCAACCAACTCACTGAACTTCAATCTTATCTATCTCACCACAGACCCTTTACCCACATCCTCCCTCTGGCCTGGCACTCCCGCCCACTTCATATTCATTCATTCAATCGTATTTATTGAGCACTTACTGTGTGCAGAGGACTGTATTAAGCGCTTGGAAAGTACAATTCAGCAATAAAGAGGGACAATCCCTGCCCACCCAGGGCTTACAGTCTAGAAGGGGGAAGATAGACATCAAAACAAGTAAACAGGCATCACTACAAATACAAAGAATTATACATATATACATAACAAAACAAGTAAACATCTGACAGACCACCAGTCTTCCCACCTTCAAGTCCTCCTAAAATACATTTCTTCCAAGAGGCCTTCCCTGACTAAGCCTTCATTTCTCCCACGCAGCAACCCCTTTATGTCACCTATGTACTCAGTTCTGTACCCCTTACCCTAAGCCCTTGATATTCACCCCACCCTCAGCCCTTCAAAATTTACACACTTAGCCCTGCACTTTATTTCCCCTATCTGAAATTCAGTGTCTGACTTCCCCTCCAGACTGTAAGCTCCTTATAGGCAAGGATCTTGTCTGCCTACTCTTATTTTTCTTATTTTTCCCAAGCACTTAGTACACTGCTCTGCACACAGTAAGAGCTCAGTAAAAGCCACTGATTGATCGTAACTGCCTCCATCATATAATTGGTCCACCCCAATTCTGGAGGAGGAAATAAAAGATTATTTTTTCTACCACATAATTACCTGTAATTGTACCTAGGGAGCACTGATCTCTGGAGCTTTGAAAATTCTGTAATTTAATTTATTTTTCCAAAGTAGAGTTGTTGTGCTCATTCCCAGATCCGGCTCTGTGCCACGGCCTACTCACCAGCCACTGTCATCAGTAAGCAGAGGCAAGAGAGGTTTGCCAGCTGAGCCAGGTGCCGTAACTCAGACTTCACTCATTGGAAGCTGCACCGAAAGAGAAAATGGGTCCAGAGGGCTCATCAACACTGGGAAAGGGGCAAGAGGAGCCCCTGGCCTGACCCGGCCTGCCAGTCAGTCAATCATAATTATTGAGCACTTACACCGTGCAGAACCCTGTACTAAGCACTTGGGAGAGTACAAAGTAACAATGGAACAGACACGTTCCCTGCCCAAAATGAGCTTACAATCTAGGGGTGAGGAAACAGATTTTAATAAAATAAATTACAGGTATATACACAAGTACTGTGGATCTGGAGGGGGGATGAATAACAGAAGCAAGTCAGGGTGATGCAGAAGGAAGTGGAAGAAAAGGAAAAGAGGGCTTAGTCAGGGAAGGCCTCTTAAAAGAGATGTGCCCTCAATAACGCTTTGAAGGCAGGGGAGTGTCACTGTCTGTCAGATATGAAGAAGGAGGGCATTCCTGGGCAAAGGCGGGACGTGGGTGAGAGGGTGGCGGGGTGAGAGGGTGGCAGCGAGATTGGAGTGACTGAGGTAAAGTGAGTAGGTTAACATTAAAGGAGTGAAGTGTGTGGGCTGGGTTGTAGTAGGAAAGTAGAGAGGTGCGGTAGGAGGGGGCAAGGTGATGGACAGCTCAAAAGCCGATGTAAGGAGGCCCTGGACTGACCCGGTCTCGCAGGAGCCCCTGGCCTGGACTTCCATCCTGGTGAGGCTCGCCTAAGCATTCTTTGCTGGAGTGTGGTAGAGAAGGAGGGTGAAAAGGAGATAATCAGCAGGGAAGATAATTCAATAAGTGTCTACAGTATGCAGCAGTATTAATGAGCCCAGTCTCAAATTAGCTGTTATTCTCCTCTTCCTTCTTCTTTCCTCCCTCCCTCCCTTATTACTAGATTTCATTCTTATGACCTGCATAATTGCCCCCACTAATGTTTTAATGTAACAAAATTGTGCAAGGAAATCTGGACAATTATGTTAGTAAATATAGCATTATTTGGAGAACCAATTTTTAACCATTTGAACGACTTTAATTATTTTAACTACTTCCCCAATTAAGCCTTCTTTTCCCTGGTTCACTCTCCCTTCGGCATCATCTATGCACTTTAATCTGTGACCTTTGGAAATTTGATATTCACCCCACCCTCAACCCCACATCACTTGTGTACGTATCTTTAAATGATTTGTTATAAATCATTTATTCATATTAGTATCTGTCTCCCTCTCAAGACTGTAAGCTCATTATGGGCTGAGAACGTGTCTGCAAGTTCTGTTGTACTGTACTCTCCCAAGTGTTTAGTACAGTGCTCTGCATATACTAAAAACTAAATAAATACGATTGATTGAGAGTAAATGAAAGGAAACAGTAAATTTTAAACAGATACAATTAGATCCATGAGTTGCACTGTCAGAATAGACAGATAATACTTTCCTCGGCCAAGGAAAAATTTGGTTAATCAAAACTAAACATTAGAGTAGCCAAAATGGATTACAAAAAATTGAGTGTGGATAGTCAAAATGCCAGTTGAGAAAACCGTGGTTGGCAAGAGAACCATGAATATTCAGTTAAATGCCTTCTGTCCGCTCCACTGAATTAAAAATTTTTTGAGGAGAGGAATTTTTACTCTCTTTGTATGATCTCCTAGCGTTTATTACAGTTCTGTGCACAGTCGGCACTAGATGGTGATGATGACAATGAGCTAGCAGAAAAACAAATATAGATACATTATGAGAGAGGCCTAGTCCACCTAACCTTCCTTCAAATTGACCTATTCTTAAACTTTTCCAAAGATTCTATTGATTAATACCTTCCATAACAAGGCTTGTGGGGTTTGTTCCACACTATGAGCCAAGCACTGTACTAAGGATTGAGTTAGATATATGTCGGACTCAATCCCTGTCACAGATAAGGTTCACCTCCTGAGCTCCCATGTATACTATAAGCTCCTTGTATGCAGGCAACATGTCTACCAATTTTATTGTATTGTACTTACCCAAGCACTAGTTTTCACACACAGTAAGAACACAAATAACATTAATTGAGTGATATGGAGAATAGGTACTGAATCCGCATTTTATAGATGAGGCAACTGATACAGAAAAATTAAGTGACTTTTCCATGGTCACACAAAAACTAAGAGGCAGAGCTGGGATTAAAACTCAGACGACTACCAGGCCCGTGCTTTTTTCACTTACGTACTTCCTTATTTATCTTTACTTTCTCAACCTTGAATCTATTTCCACTTGTCCTGACCCTAGGAAAAAGAAACAAAGCAACTAATCAACACGTTCTAGAAGAGATTTTCATCTACTTGAAGATCACTATTAAATCAACTCTCAACCTTGAAACACACAGTAAATGAACTACAAATTCTGATGATAAACCATGTGTTCCCATTAGTTTTGTTACAGATGAAACAGCATCCCGTCTCCAAACAAAAATGCCTGCTCAATATTGACCCCTGGCCTCTGACTTTTTTATTAATCAATTCTCTCAGCATTCTTCCCAAGGCCACATTCCATCTCTGGGGAGGCCAAACTTAACTCTCACAGCCAGCAGCGCTGTAACTTATGACCTAGATCAAATCCAAGTATTTAGACAGAGCAAACAAGTTCGGTCCTCCGATGCCAAAGCACTGGAAAGAGCGGTCTCCAAGAAACACTGTTGAAGTGATTGCTAACAAACAGATATGGTCCATAAGCAAGCAAGTTTAGTCTAACTCTCAGTAGTCATTCAACTTTAGCGGGGAGGTTAAAAGCCATCCCTGTCAATTAAAAAAAAACAAGTGTGCCTGTGTGAAGAGAGGACCACACTAAGAGCTTGGGAGAATACAAATGAGGAAAAAGACAAGATCCCTGCCCATAAGGAGCTTCCAATCATCAAAGCTAATAAGGTGCCAATTAATTTGTGACATTTCCACCAGGTCCAAAGACCACAACTGCTCATCCTTTCCCCCCTGGAACCGGCTCTGCCACACACAGTTCTGTGTGAGCTCTTCTCGACCCACATTTATCACTGAATGCTTTCTCAGACACCTGTTCTAGGTTACTCCCTTTTTCATTCTGTAAGCATATTTTGCTGCAATGAAGGCAGGTCATTTACAATGAACCGTTTTCAGTGGTTGAGGTATGGAAGCAGCAGGACTATGAGGGCTGGTTTACAGGCTATACATCACCTTGCCCCTTCCTACCTCTCCTCCCTTCTCTCTTTCTACCACCCACCCCGCACGCTCCGCTCCTCTGCCGCCCACCTCCTCGCCGTCCCTCGGTCTCGCCTATCCCGCCGTCGACCCCTGGGCCACGTCCTCCCGCGGTCCTGGAATGCCCTCCCTCCTCACCTCCACCAAACTGATTCTCTTCCCCTCTTCAAAACCCTACTTAAAACTCACCTCCTCCAAGAGGCCTTCCCAGACTGAGCTCTTCTTCTCCCTCTACTCCCTCTACCACCCCCCCTTACCTCTCCGCAGCTAAAAACCCTCTTTTTCCCCTTTTCCCTCTGCTCCTCCACCTCTCCCTTCCCATCCCCACAGCACTGTACTCGTCCACTCAACTGTATATATTTCCATTACCCTATCTATTTTGTTAACGAATTGTACATCGCCTTGATTCTATTTAGTTGCCATTGTTTTTACGAGATGTTCTTCCCCTTGACTCTATTTATTGCCATTGTTTTTGTCTGACCGTCTCCCCCGATTAGACCGTAAGCCCGTCAAACGGCAGGGACTGTCTCTATCTGTTGCCGACTTGTTCATCCCAAGCGCTTAGTCCAGTGCTCTGCACATAGTAAGCGCTCAATAAATACTATTGAATGAATGAATGAAAGGAATGAATGGTTTTCTGGAAGACAATGTGTTTAATTTCAAGTATTTACCAGGCCAAAGACAGTACTTTTGAATTGAGCAGGTTAATTTTCCATATCTCACTGCATCTGAAGTCACTTCATTTCTCCCTAAACAAGGATGTACTTGAAACCTCTGTGTCCAACCCGATTATCCTGTAGCTACCCCAGTGCTTAGTAGAGTGCCTGGCACACAGTGCCTGGGCTTGGGAGTCAGAGGTCATGGGTTCGAATCCCAGCTCTGCCACTTGTCAGCTGTGTAACCGTGGGCAAGTCATTTCACTTCTCTGGGCCTCAGTTCCCTCATCTGTAAAATGGGGATTAACTGTGAGCCTCACGTGAGACAACCTGATTACCCTGTATCTACCCCAGTGCTTAACAGTGCTCTGCACATAGTAAGCGCTTAACAAATACCAACATTATTATTATTAAAAACTACACACACACACAAAATTATCTTTCTAGCTGGTGTATACAAACAGAGAAATCAGAATATTTACAGCTGTATCATCTGATTTTTCTTCTTATTCAACTTGATTTACAAAATACTAAATCATTTCAGAAGCTCTTTTAACTTCCAGCAGCCAACACATAATCAATCCACCAAAAACATCCTCAGTAGAGGAGTCGATAATGGAGCAACACAAGGCCCACCTTCAAGATCATCTTTAAAGCAAGAGGTTTTCCCTTGCAAGACCCAGCTAGTCAGGTCACAGTTTAATATATTGTCTGCTGATTCTGCTCACTTTCTTGCCACTGAAGCTGCAATGGGCTGATGCCCTTTCCTACCGTCACTTCCACCACCACTGCCAAGCTTATCAACTTGCATCTACCCCGGCACTTAGGATAGTGTTTGACACATAGTAAGTGCTTAATGAATACCATAAAAATCAAATCACCATATAAAATGGAACCTTAACTTGAGAACTTTTGGAGGCCACAATGAGCCAGGACCTGGGACTTGCTCAGGCCTTCGTCCACCCGACCTTTGGTTGTGGCCACAACCTTGATGGCTTCAGCCCTGGACTCTGAGCCGTGAGGAACCGGAAACTCTGCTCCTATAGCCACAGTCTCTTACTCCTGTTATTGAACTAATACCCACTTTTATGTGGAATGCAAAGAAGCAGCGAGGTCTGGTAAAAAAACCACAAGCCTGGGAGTCAGAGGACCTGAGTCCTAATTCCCAGCTTTGCCACTCTCCTACTTGGTGACCTTGGGCAGGTTACTGAACTTATATGCCTCAGTTTCCTCAACAGTAAAATGGCAATGTAATACTTGCTCTTTTTTATTCCTACTTAGATTGTGAGGCCCATCTGAGACAGGGACTGTGTTCAATCTGATTAACTGGTATCTACTCCAGAATTTAGGAAAGTGTTTGGACACACAGTAAAGCACTTAACTACCATAATGATGATGATAATAAAAACAACAGGTATTTCATTCCCATTTTACAGAGGAGGAAACTGAGGCACAGAGGAAGTGACTTGCCCAAGGCTATAGAGCAGACAAGTGGCAGAGCTGGGATTAGAACCCAGGTTTTCTGATTCCCAGGCCTGTGCTCGTGTCATGCTGAGCAAAGTAGAAGCTAATCAATTCTGTTATTCATTCATTCATTCATTCAACAGTATTTATTGAGCACTTACTATGTGCAGAACACTGTACTAAGCACTTGGAATGAACAAGTCGGCAACAGATAGAGACAGTCCCTGCCATTTGACGGGCTTACAGTCTAATCGGGGGAGACAGGCAGACAAGAACAATGGCAATAAATAGAGTCAAGGGGAAGAACATCTCATAAAAACAATGGCAACTAAACAGAATCAGGGTGATGTACATCTCATTAAACAAAATATGTTACCACTACTGAGCGGTTAAAACACTTGAATAGTTTATTATTTTAAACAAAAAAATTAAGGAATAATAAAAAGTATTCACCTTTGTTCAATTATAATGTATATCAAACATGATTTTTGAAACCCAGGAACACCAACAGAAAAAAAATATTGTGAATGATAAGAAAAGGAAGAGAAGAGAGTTAAGTAGTAGAACTGGCTTCCAAGAAAGGCCGCATCACTTGCTGCACTGAAGCTCTTCAGAAGTCAGGTACAGAGGCATGGTTTGGGAAAAGTCTGACCTGGAAGCAGAGGAGGGAATTAGATCATCCAAAATTAGGTAATGATTTTACAAACTGTCCTTCACTTTTGCATGGCATGCCACATTATGAAGGAGAGTATAGAGAGAACCAACTCGTACTAGAAAAAGGGCTGGATTCCATACAAACAAAATAATACACATGACAACCAATGTAAAAATAACCCACGTTAGTGGGAAATTACTGCAAGCGCACCCTTAGTCATAAACTTTTTTGTTGGTAGGGATAAAGTCAATTAGGGCTGGCCCTATAACATGAGATCATTTAGCATATCTTCTTAAAATAATTTCACATAGCTACATTTTGACATCAACAAAAACAACAGGGAGAATCCACAACTCTAGTCGCAGGATTAATTCATTCAATTGTATTTACTCAGCTCTTACAGCATGCAGGACACTGTACTAAGAGCTTGGGGGGGTACAATACCACAATAAACAGACACATTCCCTGCCTACAACGAGCTTACAGTCTTGGATGGGGGGAGGGGAGAGACAGACATCAATACAAATAATGAATTACAGATATGTATATGTATATAAGTGCTGTGGGGCTGGGGGGAGGCGATGAACGAAGGGATCGAGTCAGGACGTTGCAGAAGGGAGTGGGAGAAGAGGAACGGAGAGGCCTAGTCTGGGAAGGCCCCTTGAAGGAGATGTGCCATAATAATAATAATAATGGTAGTCACTTCACTTCTCCGTGCCTCAGTTCCCTCATCTGTAAAATGGGGATTAAGACTGTGAGCCCCACGTGGGACAACCTGATTCCCCTGTGTCTACCCCAGCATTTAGAACAGTGCTCTGCACATAGTAAGCGCTTAACAAATACCAACATTATTATATTATTAAGTACTTAGTACGTGCTAGGCGTGAGAAGCGGTGTGGCTCAGTGGAAAGAGCCCAGGCTTGGGAGCCAGAGGTCATGGGTTCAAATCCCGGCTCTGCCACTTGTCAGCTGTGTGACTGTGGGCAAATCGCTTCACTTCTCTGTGCCTCAGTTCCCTCATCTGGAAAATGGGGATGAAGACTGTAAGCCCCACGCGGGACAACCTGAATACCCTGTATCTACTCCAGCGCTTAGAACAGTGCTCTGCACACAGTAAGCGCTTAACAAATACCAACATTAGGCACTGTTCTAAGCATTGGGATAGATACAGGGTAATCAGGTTGTCCCGCGTGGGGCTCACAGTCTTAATCCCCATTTTACAGATGAGGGAACTGAGTCACAGAGAAGTTAAGTGACTTGCCCAAAGTCACACAGCTGACAAGTGGCAGAGTCGGGATTAGGACCCACGACCTCTGACTCCCAAGCCCGTTCTCTTTGCACTAAGCCATGCTGCTTCAATAAGGCTTTGAAGAGGGAAAAATAATTGTCTGTCAAATATTGTGTGGGAACCCAAACTTTAACTGAAATAGAGAAAACTTTCAACTGGATAACATTCCAAGGAGGATTAAAATTATGTAACTTGTTTTCAGAAAAACTTCCCTGTGTTCCTTCTCCTGAGCTCCCAATTGCAACCACCCAAACGAAGTCAGCTGCAGGCCCTACTCTCCATTCCACACTCACTGGTGCTCCAACTCAATTCTTTTCATAAGAGCCACATCTAAAGTCAAGAGAAATTATAACTAGGAGGATTGATAGTCTGCCCCAGGGACAGAGGCACTTACCTCCAGTTGCCAGGGACAGTCTCAAAATCTGGCTATTATTTGAGAACATGGAGCTATTGGCAGCTCACTAAAGATTCGTTCTGCTCCGCCCATTGAGAGATTCTCATTTTGCGTGCAAGGTTTGTCTAGCAGTTTAAGTTCCCTAGAGGTCGAGAGCCAAATCATCTGACGTTCAAGCTCCAATGCGTTTTCATTATGATTCTTCCTTCCAGTCTAACTCTGACTGCTTCTTTTCAGTTCGCCATACAGTAGTTGCTGGGCCCCATATTTTGTACCCCTTAAAGAATCCAGGCAGTTGAGTTACTACTGTGGACACTGATTCACTCCCGGTTGATGTTCTGAGTTCCTAAATCCATCGAGGCTTGCCCAGAGGATCAATCAATCCATTCATGTTATTTATTGAGCACATACTGTGTGCGGACCACTGTACTGAGCGCTTGAGAGAGTAAAGTTGGAAGTCATGAACCTGCCCTCAGACAGCATACAATCTAGTGGGGGAGGCAGACATTAAAATATATTACAAATAGGGGAAGCAGTAGAGCAAAGGAATATGTACACAAATGTAGTGCTGATGTGGGATGAGTATCAAAGTGCTCAACTTGTGCAGATTTACGCGCATAGGGGACACAGAAGGGAGAGCGGAAAATGGAAAGGAGAGGTTAGTCAGGGAAGGCCTCTCAGAGGAGATGTGATTTTAGTAAGGTTTTGAAGAGGGAGAGAGTGATGGTCTATCAGATATGAACGGGGAGGGAGTTCCAGGCCAAAGGAAGGATGCAGCAACAGGTCGGCAGAGAAAGGCACAAGAACGAGGTACAGTGATTAGGTTGGTTTTAGAGGAGGAAGTGTGTGGGCTTTATTCTAGTGAGAGATTCGTGGGCGAAAACTGATTGACTGAGAGACAGAAGCATTATCTTTCCTCCAGCATCACAAATTCAGATTGGCATGTCACTGAGTTTCCTTTTTAGCATTTTTGCAATTCAAGCTTAAAATCCTTCAACCTAGCACAGTAGCCAAATGAAAACATGGCCAAAGAATCAGGTCACGGCAGGGAAGGGGAATTCTCTAGGGCACTCTTTCTGTCCTCTCTGCATTTAGCCAGTGGCCTTCAGAGAGCGTTCCAGGAGGCAGAGCTACCAAACTTGCATTTTAATCATGGAGGGACAGAGCTAAAAAGAGCAGGAAAGAGGGGACTATTTCGAGATGAATTCAGACCCAGAGGTTACACCTCAAAAGCTGCATAACCAGAAAGTCCCGGATCCAGACAAGGAAGCTCAGAGACATGCAGAAACACAGACCTAAAGTCCGCTACTGGGTGTGTGGCCCTTAGTAAAACGGGTGCAGGTTTTGCCAAGGACCAGGTAGGGCAGAGAAGCAACTCAGCCTAGTGGAAAGAGCAGGGGTCTGGGAGTCAGAAGGACCTGGGTTCCAATCTCAGCTCTTCCACATATTGGCTATGTGACCTTAGGGCAAATCACTTCACTTCTCTGAGTCTCAGTTCCCTCATCTGTAAAATGGAGATTAAGACGGTAAACTCATTATAAGACATGGACCGTGTCCAATTTGATCATCTTGTACCCACCTCAGCCTGGCACCTAGCATGTACTTAACAAATACCACACACACCCCCCACCAAAAAAAGGGCCACCATGGCCATAACCCAAGAAAGGGCCCAGGCAAGACAGCCAAACTGTAAACTCTAACTTTCTGCCTCTCACCCAACTAGCGCCAAGGAATAGGGCAAATGTGAGAAAAACCTGCCCACCCCACTTACAGAAGTTGTAGAGATGAAGACAGTAATGTTACCCAAACAGTTCCGATCTTAATGGGGGGTAGAGGGGACAAAGAAGGAGAGGGCAAAAGAGGAGACGATGACCTTCATGGGAGTCAAGAACCTGCCTCCCTCTAAATAGGCTTCAGTTAAGCTACCATTGTCCCGCCTTGAGATATTCACCTGTGGGAGGAGTTTTCATTCCCCCTTCCCTCCTAGCCTCCTTCCTGATCATCAGAGCTCCACAGGCGGTTTCTGATGGTACTTGAAGAGCAAAGCTGCTGGGATACACTCCCACCCCAGAGGGCTGTTGTGAAGGCAAAAATGAGATGTCATCCAAGAGTGCTTAGGGGATAGAAATGCTATACAAAAACCGAGGTAGTACTCCAAAAATGAAGAGCAGGAAGAGAAAGCTAGAAACTGGAGTTCAACACGGTCAACCGCTTCTCTCCCAGACAGGAGACACTCAGTCATTCCAGGCTGGTTCCGGGTTCCTTGCTAGTGAACAGCATGGCTTAAGGGCTGGGAGACACAAACATCAGACCTGAGCAGACTGACCCAGTGATGACCCTCAAAGGTGACCCCAACTCCCTTCCCCCCCCCCCGGCTTCCCCAACCACAATCCTGTTTCTCCTGACCTACGTGAAACAGGACAGAAACCAGAGACTCTAAATCAAACACAATACTTCCAACCAGATTCATTCCTGCAACATTCCCAGGTTTGCTCATGAACCCTGATGCTCGCGCTCAAAATATATTTTTTTTAATGTTGCCACTGAGTTGGAAGCTATTGTTCCAGCTTCTCCATTGATGAGCCAAACATTTAATCTGTTTTAACACAATGCATGAAAGGTTTCATTTCAGTCCAGAGAAGAAGAAAAAAAAAAAGGGGCACTTACAATCACCATAGCATTCATATTTGAATGACAGCTCAACATAAAGGAGCATCAGGCATTCAGCCATCTGGAAACAAGCTGGTATTCTTCCAAATTATCTATTCTCAAACCTTTAAGACAAAGGGTCAGAGGTTGGTCCTCAACTCCCAGTTAGTAAGATGCTCATTTCAAACTCATAGCCATTAAGAAACATTCTGTCAACCCTGCAATAACAATAACTTATCTCCTTCCATTTTCTGAATCCTAAAAGATGGCTTTATAATGAAGATACAAGTGCAATTGCCCATGCTTTGCCATGAGTTAGGAAGAGAGACAGAGACGAAACCAGAAAGAGACCCGGGAGAGAGAATCACAGAGCCAGAGCTTGCTTACTTCAAACTGTAAGTCAGAAAAACAATTGCCTTCTGGGAGGGTTTTGCAACCTCTTGAGCAATTAGGGGAGGGAAGTTATAATAATAATTACAATATTCATTAAGTGCTTACTATGTGCGAGACACTATACTAAACTCTGGGGAGGATACAAGTAAATCGGGTGAGACAGTCTCTGACCCACGTGGAGCTCACAATTCCAATCCCCATTTTACAGATGAGGTAACTGGGGCACAGAGAATAAAAATAATAATAATAATAATGTTGGTGTTTGTTAAGTGCTTACTATGTGCCGAGCACTGTTCTAAGCACTGGGGTAGATACAGGGTAATCAGGTTGTCCTACGTGAGGCTCACAATCTTAATCCCCGTTTTCCAGTTGAGGTAACTGAGGCCCAGAGAAGTTAAGTGACTTGCCCACAGTCACACAGCAGACAAGTGGCAGAGCTGGGACTTGAACCCATGACCTCTGCCAAGCCCGTGCTCTTTCCACTGAGCCATGCTATTAGGCTCAAGGATCTCAAGGAAGGGCGGTGTCCGGACCCTAAAAGCGGGCTTACTTACAGTTTTCCTTTGAGCGTGCTTAGGTACCTGGTTCCCAGAGATTCTCGACCTGGTCTGTCCAATCCTGAGCACAAGGTCCCTTCGTGGTTGCCAAAACTGTTACGGATTTTTCTCAGAGAAAAGACTCTGATCTGGCAATCGCATGAGAGGGTTTCGTGACCTTGGTGTAGAAATGAACAGACTCAAGAGAGCGAGCCGAGAGAGCAGGAAAGGGAGGAAAGTGGCTGCCGCCCGTTCACCCCAGTGGGGTACAAGAGAAGTAAAGTGACTTGCCCAAGATCACACAGCAGAAAAGTGGTGGAGCCGGGATTAGAACTCAAGACTTCTGACTCCCGAGCCCATGCTCTTTCCACTAAGCCACTCGGCAGGGTTCCCTCAGAGACCCTAGGTTCAGAGGTTCCAACAGTCTTCTATATGCTTTACACAACTCTGCATGCACATGGAGTGGGATATAAACGGCAATATACACCACAAATGAGAGCAGTGCAAATTTTTCCTACCTCAAAGCAACCCATTCTCTGAAGATGGCCCTGCACACTACATATTCTGGGGACTCTTTTTTCTTTTTCACTCTCTCTCTCTCTCTCGTACTCTCGCTCTCTCTTTCTCTATTTCTTTCTTTCTCTCTCTCATCAAAGGATAAGTCCTTGGCATGGAGAGCAGCAGCAGAAGCAGGGCAGTTGCAGACACATTCCAAGTCTACTGCAGTAATAGTAACAAACCATTCGTTCACTCAGTCGTACTTATTAAGTGCTCAGTGTGGGCAGAGCGCTGCACTAAGCACTTGGAAAAGTATAATACAACAATAAAGAGTGATAATTCCTACCCACAATGGGCAGCAAGCCATAGTCTTAGCCTCACCGCTGGGTTTCTGCCATGGCAAGGAAGGCGGCGCAGGGTCCACAGGAAAACCGTGTATTCTCACCTGCTTCTTCACCCACTTTTTGGTTGGCCCCCAATAGAGGCGTCAACTCTGGATTTCCAGTGGCTTTGGTGAAGGCAGCAGTTTTTAACCTTCCTTTCCCTGCTAGACACTTAGCTCCCTGATGGAAGAAATCACTATTGCATTCTCCCAGGTGCTTGGTACAGAGCTCTGCACAGAATAGCCGCTCAACCAAAAACTAGTAGCCCAAGAAGCCCCCCAAAAAAGCAGAGCGGCAAATGCAGGAGTAGATCCAAAAACCTCCCTGAAGCCATGGAATCAGAGGAACTGGGTTCTAATGCCAGCTCTGCCAAATGATTGCCGGGTGACTTTGGGCAAGTCGCTTTAACTTTTCTGCGCCCTAGTTCCCTCAACTGAAAAAATCGTGTTTTCCCTCCTGCTTAGTCTGTGAGCCCCATATAGTGCGGGGACTTTGTCCACCCTCATTAACTTGTACCTCCCCTAGTGATTAAAACAGTGTTTGATACAGAATAAGTGCTTAAATGCCATTAAAAAAAACGCTTCGGCTGCTGCAGCCTCCATCACTGCCACCTCAACTGGGGAATGGAAGGGAATGTTCTGCTTCTGTCTAAAATACGCCTAGAAATGAGGTGCCAAAATAAATTCCCTTTGGTGTTTACAGTTCTTGTCACCTAAGCTTGGACAGCACCTTCCTGTTTAGCTCAAAAGAGGGTCAATCATGCTCACAGTGTTCCAGAAGCTGTGTGGCCTAGTGGATCAAGGCCAGGCCTGGGAGTCAGAAGGATCTAGGTTCTAACCCCGGCTCCACCACGTGTCTGCTGTGCGACTCTGGCCAAGTCGCTTAACTCTCTGGGCCTCAGCTATCTCATACGTAAAATGAGGAATAAGACTGTGAGTATCAACAGGGACAGGCTCTGTGTCCAATCTGATTACCTTGTATCTACCGCAGCGCTTAGAACAATGCCTAGCACAAAGTAAGTGCTTAACAAATACAACAATTACTATTATTATCAGAAAATAAGCCATTTTTCTAAAGTACTGGTGGACCAGCAGAGATGCTTTATAAGTACTAAGCAGAACAGCGGAATCCAGATGGGACGTCGCTTTCTGAAAACAGTATTGATCCAAGGTACAACACCACTAACTAAAAGTCCATTGATTAAAAGGGATCTGGTACACATTCATTATTGAATTAGCTCAGTTACCAATAGAACTAAAATGTGCTACCGCATTTATTTTAATAAAGCTGCCTGTATGACATCCCAGACATTAGTAAAACCTAGAGAATTCTGGGCTTCGTGGGAGAGCTTCTGGTGCACAGCAGGTTTGCATGGCTTGGCTCAGTATGATGCAAAGCATTTGGTTTGCCAAGCAGAACAAGCAAAATACAATTCGCTCTAATTTCATTTTTTCAAAAGCTCATTTAGCCTACATCCATAATAGAAAGCCTAATGTTTTCTGTTGCACATAGGTACCATCAGGTTTCACGTGACACCGACCCGACAAAAGTTTTTCCTGGTTGAAATACAGTCACACGATTTATTTCTGGTAAAATAAAGCAGAGATCTTTCCACCGTTCCCCCCACCTTCTAAAAGTATGAAAAGGAAAAAGTCTGAAAATTATCACACTAGGCATAAAAACCAAGTGGAAAACACAGGCATCTGAACATTCCAAGAAAAATATTTTAATTGTAAATTCAATATATAACACCAGCCCAACTGTTACAATGTGAAATGCAGTATGTAAGCATTTCAGGCACAAAGTATTAGCAGGGCTATAATATGTCTCTTGGAAATGCCAATATGTTCAGAAAATGTTGTTCTTTCCTTTAATTTAATTTTAAAAACCTAGACATAAAATGTGTTCCTGTGAATCGAGTTTGAACTTTGCAGACAGGAGTATGGCTAAGTCTAGTTTAGAAAGTTTATTGCAAGGATATAACACTGATCGGTAACCATTTACATATATTTGCCTCTGAAATGGCTCAAAAGGTTAACTCAGAAATCTTATTTTAAACTATAGTGAGTGCCTATGTGCATAACATTGTTCTAGGCATACTTAGCTGCCTTTTGTGGAAGTGATGGCTAAGTATATTCAAAAGAGGGGTAAGAAAATTATCAGATTTTCTCCAATATAAAATGGCCTTCACAAAATCAAAATTGTCTTGCTATTAAAAAGACAGGTTTTGAAAGAAAACTATGTGTAGTCCGTGAAAATGAGATAAATATCACATCTTCATGAATCCATTTTTTAAAATGATATTCCTCCCAACACTCATTCATTCAATCTTATTTATTGAGCACTTACTGTGTGCACAGCACTGTACTAAGCGCTTGGAAAGTACAATTCAGCAACAGATAGAGTCAATCCCTGCCCAACAATGGGCTCACAGTCTCACACTCATCGTTTTGGTTTTACTACCAAAATAATGGTTTGATAACAATTTATTGTCAAAATATGAGTAACGCAAGTTTTGACAATTGAGGAGTCAAGAAGTACATATGAGGGGAAAAGAAGGGTGTTTGTCTATCAGTGACAATACATTTCACTCTTAATAACCTTTCCAGGAGTTCTCAAATACAACTACGATGGAAAGCCGATTCAACATCTGTTATTGAAGCATCACCTCCGAAATACGTTCATTTTCCAGCAATAGTTAATAACTTGTTTTCTTCTTCTCTAAACTACCAAGAGGAATAGGCTGCATCTGATGGCATCCTGCCAGAAATCTACACACAGCAAACATTCACCACTGCATTTTCTTTGTTCTGCTTCTCCTCTGTTTGTTCTAATTTTAAATTGTTGGGTGGCTAGTGTGAGGACTCCTTCCTCCAAGTACAGTGTTTAACTACTTTGTTTTACATTGCTCTTGCACTGTTGATGTTGTAATTTAATATTATTTTGTATCTCGCTGCTATTGTTCTATGGCTGTTTTCCACCTTTTAGATTGTCCCAGTGGGCAAGGCCTAATTTAATCTAATTAGCCAATCAATCCATAGTCACTCATTGTGGGCAGGGAATATGTCTGTTCTATTGTTGTGTTGCAAGCTCCCAAGCAGTTAGTACCATGCTCTGCACCCAGTAAGAGCTCAATATATACAACTGATTGATATTTAGTGAGCACCTGTGTGCCCAGCAATGTACTAGGCACTTGAGATTCTAAACTACAAACAGCAGACATGTTCCCTAGCCTCAACGAGTTTGCTGTCTTGACAGACACTCAAGTCGGTGACAGCAAGGAAGTAACAGAGTATATAAGGTATTTACCTAAGTGTGCCAGGGCTTGTGAGTATCCCCAGTACTTCTTGGCTGGCATGGAAGTACTAACCTGGAAACTGCACGATATTAAATGGGGGAAATTAAATATTGATCTGGTAAAACTTCTGGGTGTAAGAAATCCCATTCCTACGACTAGGTGAAGTACTAAGCCTATCAAGGGATCCCTACACACAGATCTTTTCATAAGAAACGCAAAATTTAATGCCATTGATTGACTGAACGATCAGTAAATTCTGCCTGCTTACACGGGCAGTAAGCTGGCAGCCAATGCACAGATATGAAAAGGATCTAAAAAGCCACAAATCAAGAAGGCCAGTATGTCCTGGAGGAAACTAGCTGCTTCAGTGTTGATGGAACTTGAAAGTCCCTTTCCACATAAAGGTCCAGAAAGCTGTTTGTAGCCAATTGTAGATCTGGAACTAACCCAGATGGGACCTGCTACTACTCAAGTACAATAGTTTGGTGAGCATCACCACAACCTACAGTAATAACACTAATAATTACAGTATTTGTTAAGCACTTAGTATGTGCCAGACACTGTACAAGCCCTGAGGAAGATGCAGACCAACAGGGTTGGACAAAGTCCCTGTCCCACATGGGGTTCATATTCTCAATCCCCATTTTCTAGATGAGCTAACTGAGGCCCAGAGAAGTGAAGTGACTTGCCCAAGGTCCACACAGCAGACAAAGTGGCCAAGCCGGGATTAGAACCCATGACCTTCTGACACCCTTAGGCCCATGCTCCATTCACTATGCCATGCTGCTTACTGTGAGCTCAACAGTTTTGAGGCAACGTTTGTCAGATTTCCTAGGTGGGAAAGGGGAAGGTCAGAGAACAGCAGTTGCTAAATGGAGAACTAGAGTCCAAAGACAATGAAGAATAGTTTCAAATCGATGGACTGGAGAAGCAGCATGGCCTAGTGGTGAAGTATGAGTCTCTGGAGTCAGAAGGACCTGGGTTCTGATGCCGGCTCTGCCACTTGTCTGCTGTGCGGCCTTGGGAAAGTCATTTCTCTTCTCTGTGCCTCAGTTACATCATCTGTAAAATGGGGATTTAAGACTGTGAGCCCTATGTGAGACATGGATTGTGTCCAACCTGATTAGCTTGCATCTATCCCAGCACTTAGAACAGTGCCTGGCACATAGTAAGCGCTTAAAAAATACCATGTAATACCATGGTATTTTTAAAAATAAATACCATGTAATTTTTTTTTAAAAAAAGGATAGTTTTCCCTCCATTCTAGCTATACTATTGAGGGCTTACTATGCGAAGAGCACTAAACTGAGCACTCGAGAACAACAATACCACAGAGTTGGTAGACATGTTCCCTGCCCACAAGGAACTTACAGTCTAGAAGGGGAGACAGACATTAATAGAAATAAATGATGGATATGTACATAAGGATTGAGGGTGGGATGAATAAAAGGTACAAACTCAAGTGCAACTATCTTAAAACTATCCTATTAAAGGACACTTTCTCCCTGACTAGCCTGCGTGCTCCTCAGAGATAGAGTACATCTCTACCCACTCTGTTTTATTGTACGCTCCTAATCTCTTAGTACAGTGCTCTCCACACAATAAGCACTCAATAAATATGTTTGATTCAGATGATGCAAAAAGGCAGCAGACTGAAACACAGACAACTGCAACGAATAGACCAGCCTGGAACGCAACCATCTTAGGTGAGTTGTTTACCTTGGGAAACCTTAGAGCAGGCTCTATGGGTGCGAAATGCAACCCAAAGCTAGCCCGTTACTGGGCAGGGATTGTCTCTATCTGTTGCCAAATTGTACATTCCAAGCACTTAGTACTGTGCTCTGCACATAGTAAGTGCTCAATAAATTCAATTGAATGAATGAATGTAGTAGCTCACCAACAAAAGTGACATCTTCAAAAACAAAGGGCGATTTATTTTGCAAAATGATATCACTCAGGACCTGAAATGTCACTCACCAAACCACCACCCCGCTCACCACATCCCTGTGCTTGCCGGCTAAATCTGCCCTCTCTTCGACTCACCAACTATCTATGAGTCAATCAATGGTATTTGCCGAGTGCTTACTGTGTACTTGGAAGAGTACAATACAACACAGTTGGCAGACATGTTCCCTGCCCACGGGGGGCTAACAGTCTAGAGGGAAGGAGATTATTACACTTCCCTCAATCATTCATTCATTTATATTTGAACGCTGTGTGCAGATCACTGTACTAAGTGCCTGGGAGAAGCACTGACAGAATTTGTGAACAGACTGAATATGAAAAAGCAGTGTGGCCTAGTTCATATAACATGGGTCTGGGACTCAGAAGGACCTGGGTTCTAATCTCATCTCTGCCACTTCTCTGTGTGACCTTGGGCAAATCACTTAACTTCTCTTGTTATGTATAATGGCACATAATAAGTCATATATATAATGCAAATGTATACACAAGTATATGTATAATGTATGTATATGTATAATGTGTATATTATTAATATTGTATGTATACATACATACAGGTCCTTCTGAGTCCCAGACTCATGCTCTATGAACTAGGCCACACTGCTTTTTCATATTCAGTCTGTCGACAAATTCTGTCAGTGCTTCTTCTACAACATTTTAATAATCTGCCCCTTCCTCTGCCTATCTGCAATTCATTTTACTGTCCGTACACCTCACTGGAATGGAAACTCCTTGAGGGCAAGAATCTAATTCTAATGAACCCTCCCAAGCACTTCAGTACAGTACTCTGTATAAAGAAAGCACACAAGAAATAATATTGACTGGAACAGCAAGGCCTAGTCGGAAAGAACTCTGGCATAGGATCTAATTCTGGTCTTACCATCTGCCTGTTGTGTGACCTTGGGCAAGACACAATTTCACTGTGCTTCTGTTCCCTCCTCTGTAAGATGGGGATTCAATATCTGTGTTCCTTCCTACTTAGACTGAGTGTCCCAAGTGAGACAGGGACTGTGTTTGACCTGATTAGCTTGTATCTACCCCAGCAGAGTGACACACAGTTCTAAATAAATACCATAATAATGATCAAAATGTTAAGCCAAGGTGTACTGGCACTTTTTATGTTTGGGGATTTTTTTCAAAAGATCACATCATCTAAAATTCCAATTGCTCTTGTCGAAGGAAAACTCCATTCATAAATATATCCTCCGTTTCAATTTATGAAGATTATCAAGAAAGTGGTTTTCCACTCTACCACATTCTTTTCCCCTCACTTAAAGAATTCATTCTGAAAATAGGTATCATTTTCTGAATTAATCTTATTTCAAAATCTGTACCACATTTATATTACTGTGATCTTGTCAAGTCTCATAAATTAAACAGGTTCAGGCTTGACTCGGTACTTACACGGGACACCTTCAAGAAACCAGGTGGTGCCAGAAGAAGAATTGGTAAGTAAAAACGGCACAAGTTTCCTCCACCTTCAAAATTAAAAGAAGCTTCAGAAACTCATGGAGGTTAAGAAAAAAATTTCAGAAGGCTTCATCCTAAACACCAATTCTATTGCAAATGCTCTGAAATGACATGAACAGGACAGGACAACTGGATTCATGTAGGAAGCAGCCTGGCCTACTGGAAAGAGCCCTGGTCTGGGAGTCAGAGCACCTGGGTTCTAATCCGAGCTCCGCCACCTGTCTGCTCTGTGACTTGGGCAAGTCAATTCACTTCTCTCTGACTCAATTACCTCATCTGTACCATGAGGATTAAGACTGTGAAGCCCTACGTAGGCCAGGGACTGTGTCCAACCTGATTAGCTTGTATCCATCCTAGAGATGCCTGACACATAGTAAGCACTTAAATACCACTTGAATTTATTATAGTTCCTATAATGTGCATTTCTTCAGTTTGAAGATAACTCTATACAAATCTCCAGCTAAAATACTAAGATGGTATAATAAAGCTATGTTCACAAACCATAGAATTGCACACATAACAAGTTTGCCCGTCCTCTTGGTAAATAACCTAAAAACAACTTAAGCTACACATGCCTTACTAAAATGGAGCACCTGAGCTACACACATCCAAACCCTCTTTCCAAATGAAAACCCTTTGTCTAATCATCAGGTAATTCAAAGTGTCTTTTTCATTAAGTGTATAATGGCATTTATTAAGTGCTTGCTACGTGCTGAGCACTGAGGAAGACATAAGGTTATGAGATCTGACAGTCCCTATTTGAGGGAAATTGAGGTGGTGGGTGAGCAAAGGAAAAGAATGAGGCATGTAAAGTGCTTTCATGCACTGGCTAATATCACGGTGAAAGGCTGAAAGATCAAATGGCAAAACCCACCAATGAAGTTTGGAATAGTAAAATACATAGCCTACAAACCGATCTTAAAAAGACATCATTAGGATTTCCACTGCTATGCTACATATAATAGCTCTTCAGGGCTTAGGGCAGGGCCCTTCACATTCAAGCAAAAGGGTAAGAAGAAAAGAGACAGAGATCAGAAAAACTGGAAATGCTGGCATCACACGTCAGGCAGGCATCAGGATTTCTGGGGCAAGCCTAGTGGTTCATTGCTCCAGAAATATCTTGATCTTCACTGGTTTGCCACTGAGGGACAGATTTGTTTCAGAGAGGTCATAAGAGAGGTCAGCAAAGAAATGTGCCTTGCCCTACTGCAGACATGGCCACTGAGAAACTAAAAATTTCCCTATTTTCACTTTCTCAAGAATACATTTACTATTTGTAGACACCGTGGTAGGAGCCAATATTTCACTTAAAAGTCCTTTTAACCACACTGTAGACTACAAAGGGAGCACAGTATAAAGAGATGATTTATTCCTCCAGACAGCAAAAGAACCCTTCTTGGGAAGCAGTGGGGTATAGTGGAAAGAACACAGGCCTGGGAGTCAAAGGACCTGGCTTCTAATCCCAGCTCTGCCACTTACCTGCTGTGTGACCTTGGGCAAATCACTTAACTACTCTGGGCCTCACTTTCCTCTTCTGTAAAATGGGGATTAAATACTTGTTCTCCTTCTCTCTTAGACTATGAGCCCCCTAGGGGACAGCAACTATGTCCAACGGGATTATTTTGCACTTACCCAAGCGCTAGGTACAGTGCTTGGCATTAGAGAATCACTTGACAAATACCACAGTTCATCATTACTATGGTTTCTCTTCTGTTTAAACAGACTTATATTAACCAAGTAGACTGACCAACAATATTAACAACTGATAGATTTTACTGAGTGCTTACCCTATATAGAGAACTGTTAAGTGCCTGAGTGAATACAAGAGAGTTAGTAAACTTGATCTCTGACTGGAAGAGTTTATAATCTAGCAGGAGGAGTTAGGCATTATAATAAATTACAGAATAGAAGCCTCGACAAAGATTATAGATAAAGAGAAACCCCTATCTATTCACCTACAAGCCAACACAATGCACAGTCACTGCCACTCTCTTCAATGTAAAAATTTCAGAGTTGGTTGTCTGCTTCTCCTCTACTGAACTACAATTTTTCTGAGATCTTAGACCATATCATTCACTAGCCCATTCTTTGACTACTGGGGAGATTTAAAATGTGTGCCGATGGGGGTCAGGGAGAGGATCAGAGGAAAATGAATCAATCAATAGTATTTATTGAGCACTCATTGTGTGCAGAACACTGTACTACGTTCTTGAGAGAGTACCATATAACAGAGACAAGCTCTCTGCCCACAAGAAGTTTACAGTCTAGAAGCAACAGAAGGTTTCATCTCAGGATACGGTTTGGACTATCATCGATGCATTTCAAATTTTGCTAGTTGAAGCGATCTACAGGACTCATGCTGGAGGATCCAGAAACAACATGTCTGAAGGATCAGTCAAAATAGGAGTTGCAGGGGAGAAATGGACAGGGTGGACAGATCTTAGGGATGAGTTGCGGAGCTCCATGATACCCTTGGATTAGAGCTGGCTTCTACAGAATTACCTACTGTAATTTCTCTAGACGTTCCCTACCTAGGGAGAAAAAGTTAATTTTCAATCAGGAATTCACATTAACTAAGAGATTACAAATGCTAAGTAGGGGCCTGCTCAGGAACGGCCTCTGCCCCATCACAGCCATGGGATTCCTCCCCACAAGCTTCTTGCTCTCTTGACTGGGAGCCCTACAAGAAACCGGTCCTCTGTGCCACCTGCTTATCTTGTCTCTACTCCAGCATTTAGTTCAATGCTTGGCACACAGTTGGTGCTTCGTTCATCAAACAGAAACCACTAACCATTGGCTTTAAAGTACTCCAACCCAACCTGTTCCTCTAATGCCAATCTTCTCACTGTACATCTCTCTCCTATCTCACCACGAACCCCTCGTCCACATCTTGCCTCTGGTCTCGAACGCCCTCCCGCCTCATATCTGACAGACAATTACTATGCCCACACCCTTCAAAGCCTTATTGAAGGCACATCTCCTCCAAGAGGCCTTCCCTGACTGAGCCCTCTTGTTCTTTTCTTCAGCTCCCTTCCGTGCCACCCTGACTTGCTCCCTTAATTCAACTCCCTTCCCAGCCCCACAGCACTTATGTACCTATCTGTAATTCATTTATTTATATTAATGTCTGCCTCCCCCTCTAGACTGTAAGCTCATTCTGGGCAGCAAATGTGTCTGTTATATTGTTATACTGTACTCTCCCCGGTGCTTAGTACAGTCCTCTGCACACGGTAAGCACTCAATAAATGTGACTGACTGCTCATTGATACCACAATTACTATCATTGTTATTAATATTATTAACTGAGGAAGAAGGAGGTTTGATCGCTGTCTTTCCCTGGATTGGGGGAATCAATCAATAAGTGGTATTTACTGAGTACTTACTATGCGCAGAGCACTGTACTAAACGCCTGGAAGGGTAGCCTGCCTTCTAAACTATAAACCCGGTGTGGGAGCAGGGATTGTCTCTTTTTATTGCTTTATTGTACTTTCCAAGCACTTAGTACAGAACCAGTGTGACTTAGTGGAAAGATCACGGGCTTGGGAGTGAGAGGTCATGGGTTCTAATCCCGACTCCGCCGCATGTCTATGTGACCTTGGACATGTTAATAACAATAATAATAATAATAATATTGGTATTTGTTAAGTGCTTACCATGTGCAGAGCACTGTTTTAAGCGCTGGGGTAGACACGGGGGAATCAGGTTGTCCCACATGGGGCTCACAGTCTTAATCCCCATTTTACAGATGAGGTAACTGAGGCCCAGAGAAGTGAAGTGAAGTGACTTGCCCACAGTCACATAGCTGACAAGTGGTGGAGCCGGGATTAGAACCCAGGATTAGTAAACACTTAAACACCATCATTATTATTACAGTGCTCTGCATACAGTAAACGCTCAATAAATACAAGTGAATGAATGAAAGAATATTCTTCAACAGCGTTGGCAGACATGTTCCCAGCCCATAACGAGCTTAGCACTGGGGACAAAGTGTGGGAAGAGTCCAGCTGTTAAGGAAGCAGAAGTGGTAGGGACGTGTCAGAAGCAGAAGCAATGACCGGGAGAGGAGCAGGAACAGGGGTGAAGACAGGGGTCTGAGGACCCAAGTTCAGGATAAAGGTATCAGACATCTACACCAGTAAGTCATAATGAAGGTTCCCTAAACTTTTGAAATCTTGGGATCTTTATCTCCCGCCTAAATTCTCACCCTCTCCTGGTCTTATCTTTGGCTGGCTTTCAAATTGTTCTCTACATTCTTCAAATACCAAAGTTTTTTGGCTCTTCTCTTAAGGTTCTCCTGTGCTGCTCATGTCCAAAACAACTAAGCTTTATTCAGCATCCTACTGATTATGAAACCTTAAAATTCTACCTTCAGTCTTTCTATAACCTGATTATGAAATTCCAGAATGATCTAAGGCCCCATCGTTTACTAATTCTTCCTCTTATCAATCAATCATATTCTTTGAGTGCTTACCATGTGCAGAGCATTGCTTTAAGCACTTGGGAGAATATAACGTAACAGAATTGATGGACACATACCCTGCCCACAGGGAGCTCCTACTTCCAGTTACTTCTCATGGCCTACAATGTTCTGGACATGACAAACTATAGAAAAATATCTAAACTGGAAACCAGATGTAAAGCCTGCTTATTCCATAGACCTTTACAAAATAAGTTAAAAAATTTATTCCCACGTCAATGAAAAATAGCTAATATACTGAATTGTGTTCAAAATAAGAGGCGCTTTTATAAATAACAAGCTATGAAAATAGAAACTTAAGGGATACAATCTGAATTAAGGTATTTACAAAATGAGACATTAATCCTCTACATTTGAGTAGAAAAACAGCACAACTTGCACATTAGCCAACACTGGATTTTCTGCAAAAATCAAAAACACTGGATGACCTAATGAAATAGATTGCGATTCTTTTTATACATTTTAGCACTAAATAAATTCTGCTTTAACAGAAAAGTTTACTCCTTAAAGTCTAATTCCTTTAAAGGAAACTATTTCCATAAATTTCGCTTAGTTGAACCGAAATCAGAATTTATCTTTTTTTTTAATTTATCTACCCTATCCATTTCCCTGAATCTCCAAAGCACAAAACAATTAAAAGTCGATGACACTTATTGAGCATTTACTGTGTGCAGAACATTGCTCTAAGTGCTTGGGAGAGTAATTCAACAGAGCTGGAAGACACGTTCCCTCCTGACAAGGAGCTACCGTTTAGAGGCCTGGACAACAAAAACACAGTACTTCTTAAAGAATTCTTTCAATTTTCTGGTGCAGGCAAATCCTGGATTCTGCAGGACTGCAATCCATGATATAATAATAATAATGCTGGTATTTGTTAAGCGATTACTATGCGTCAAGTACTGTTCTAAGTTCTGGGGTAGATACAAGGGAATCAGGCTGTCCCATGTGGGGCTCTCAGTCTTAATTCCTGTTTTACAGATGAGGTAGCTGAGGTACAGAGAAGTGAAGTTGACCTGCCCAAAGTCACACAGCTGGCAAGTGGTGAAGCCAGGATTAGAACCTGTGACCTCTGACTCCCAAGCCCAGGCTTTTTTCACTAAGCCACAAAGATACATCATGCACTAATTGCTGATGTAGCCTAGGATCCAAAAGCCCCAAACACACACTTGTACTACATCCAATCACTGCCAAAAAATCAATTCCCTTCCCACCCCTTCCTTGTATGGACAGAACCACTTAGTTCAATCAATCATATTTACTGAGGGCTTACTGGGTACAAGAGTACTGTAGTAAACACATGGGAGAGTATGCTACAGAGTTGGTAGACATGTTCCCTGCTCACAAGGAACCCCCCCACTATAGATATTCTCCTCTCCATCCTCACACCCTGAACTCAGAATCTCCACAACTGCCTCACTCCAATCACTTACTTTTTGGAAAAAAAATCTAAAAAGACGTGCTTTACTGACAATGCACTGTTGTCACTCGCAGCCGGTGGGTCTGTAGCTGGCACGTGTGGTGGCTCCAGTTAATCCCTGACACCTCAGGTGGGGAGGAAGAGGAGATAAATGAGGGATGAGGAGATGTTGGGGACTGCTCTAAAAGACTGGAGTTTGAAACAGGAAGTCACTGGAACCCAGATCACTGGGGGATAGAGGTCGGAACCAAGAGAGAGCAGCAAAGCAGTCACTCCCAAAACAGCTCGAGGTGTGGGACTCAGGTGTCCGACCCTTCGGATGGGGACCCTGGGAGCAAAGAGAGAGGAGCTGGGGAGAGAGGGATGCAATAACAATAATAATAATAACTGTGATATTTGTTAAGTGCTTACTACGTGCCAGGCACTATACTAAATGCTGGGGTGATACAAGTAAACTGGGTTGACACAGTCCCTATCCCACATGGGGCTCACGGTCTCAATCTCCATTTTACAGATGAGGCCCAAAGAAGTGAAGTGATTTGACCAAGGACACAGAGCAGACAAGTGGTGGGGCTGGGATTAGAAGCCACAACCTTCCGACTCCCAGGCCGGTCTTCTATCCACTACTCCGTGTTCCATGTCATAAGGGGGATGGGGTCAGAAAAGTCCTCAGCAATAATGACCACAGAAAAGAAGGGTGATGGGAGAACCTCTACTGCTCTTTTTAATTAACCTGTAGGACTCAGTCATCGTGTCAGCAAAGGGAAAACTAACCAATTATATCAGCCTATGGGAAAACACATCCCACAGTGCTACAGTTCACACAGCTCACAGCACACCGACATTACTGAGGAATAGATTACAGAAGAATACAGGGGTATGCCTGTGCCTATTAAATAAAGGGCCTGTATTTACAAAAAGTCCGTTCACAAGAAAATTAAAATAAATAGATTTATGAAAGAAAATCAATGTCAAAGCTGAGATTTAAGAGTCTGAAAAACAGGATTTTATGACCTCCAGGTGACCTTTAAATGTCAAACCTCAGTAGTTGGTAAAGCACAAAAAGTTAATGACATGCAACTATTATAGAACTAATCAATGAATTTACCTTGTTTTGTGCTGATATGGTAAATTATAGCCATTTTCCAATACATCTACAACACCTTTAATACCAGTAACCTAGTTAATTTTTTTTTATGACTTATTACCTTAGATAAATCATCTGCCCGATTTCCTGCCTATTCCTATTCGCTAAACCTTGACGCTCCATGGCCCAACTTCCTTACAATCTTTTAAATATGCAAAGGTTTCAGAGCTTAACTTGTATATTATGCACCTTACATTTGAAAATGAATTCAACATCTAACCAAAATATTCAATACCATTTGCTTTATCTATCAGTAATCTATCTTCCAAAGTTTTCTGAGTTCAAATCCCACTACTGTAACAGAGTAGAATACAACACTCCATTTACTTCTACCGTACCTGTATTTAGCTGCTCCATACAATCAACTAACTACCATTGATGGTGTATTTCAAACCTTACGGCCACATAATACATTCAGAAATCGTTTAAGTGGGATTGTATCTATGCTGTATGAAGAAATAAAAATATAAAAGCACTCACACATGCTTTTGTTTTTCCTAATAGGAATTTTCTAAGGGCCCTGAATTACAGACTTCTGGACTTTCAGGTGCAAATTTGGCTGAGAGATGGAGGGTCAATATAACAAAATTCCTCTCTAATGTTTATTTCAAAATAAGATAGAAAATAATCTGGGAGGGAAGTTCTTAAAACAAAAAACACCCTGAAATATAATTTGATTTCTCTGTTGACATTTATTGATCATCTATATGCCTGCACCTCCCCCATTTATAAACCAATAATCTCTTTCGGAAAAGAGATCTGAATATCCTCAGCTCTGCCATAATATACATTTTCACGTGGTTAGCACAATATCGCAGAAGTAGATCATTTGAGTCCAAAAATCAAATCCTATTTGGATTTAGGGAGCCACTGTGTCAGTAAAATACTGTGAACAGCAACAGAACAGGTGGGCATTAAAGAAAGTTTTCCTTAGCAAGTTTTGCAAGAACGCAACCTCCAAAAAAAATACAGCTAGCGATTCACTCTCTCACATAACACATTTTTCACCCTGCGCTTTGGATAGAACATGGTTAGGAAATTAGTCAGTGTTAACAATAAGAAGAATAGAATATATTAAATGCTTACTATGTGCCACAGTACTGTATGAAGTGCTTGCATAGAAACAAGATCAACATGTCAGGTACATTCCCTGCCCCAAAAGGGGCTCACAGTCTGAGGGAGAACAGGCAGACATTATCACTGTTTTAGAGATGAGGAAACTGAGGCACAGAAAAGTTAACTGATATCCATGGTCATACAGCAAGTGCTCACTATGGGCAGGGAGCATGTCTACCCACTCTGTTACACTGTGATAACAATAATAACCACAATAATAATAATTGTGGCATTTGTTAAGCACTCACTATGTGCCAGACACTGTATTACGCGCTAGGGTAGATAAGTGCTATTAAGTCTGTATTAAGCACTTGGGTAGGGTAGATAGGGTAGGGTAGAGAAGCAGCGTGGCTCAGTGGAAAGAGCCTGGGCTTGGGAGTCAGAGATCATGGGTTCGAAACCTGGCTCTGCCACTTGTCAGCTGTGTGACTGTGGGCAAGTCACTTCACTTCTCTGGGCCTCAGTTCCCTCATTTGTAAAATGGGGATTAACTGCGAGCCTCACGTGGGACAACCTGATTACCCTGTATCTACCCCAGCGCTTAGAACAGTGCTTTGCACATAGTAAGCGCTTAACAAATACCAACATTATTATTATACAGCCTAATCAGGTTGGACACAGTCCCTGTCCCACATGGGGCTCACAGTCTTAATCCCCATTATCCAGATGAGGTAACTGAGACATAGAGAAGTTAAATGACTTGCCCATGGACACAAAGCAGATAAGTGGCAGAGTCAGGATAAGAACCCAGGGTCTGGTGACTCCCGGGGCTTGTGCTCTATCCACTAGGCAATGCTGCTGATCTCCCAAACCCTTAGTATAGTTGTCTGGACACAGTAAGTGCTCCATAATGCCTGGCATATAGTAAGCGCTCAAATATTATCATGCTCAGCACTTAGAACAGTGCTTGGCACATAGTAAGTGCTTAACAAATACCATTATCATTATTATTATTAATAAATACAATTAATTGAAGTGGCAAAGCCAGGATTAGAAACTAGATCCTCTGACTCGCAGGCCCATGCTCTTTCTTCTAGGCCATGTTTCTTCAACCTGAATATGCCTATCTGGATAGAACGGGATGAGACATAAAGTATACCCATACTATTGGTTAATCAACAGTATGTATTAAGCATTTACTATATGCAGGACACTCTACTGAGAGCTTGGGAGAGAAAAATATGAGTTGGTAGACATGATAGCTGACCACAAAAAGCTTACAATCTAAAGGGAGGGATACACATTAAAATTAATTACAAAAGAGGGACAATGGCTGCATATAAGGATTTGAACCTAAGTGCCCTGAGGCGGGTAGTGAAGTGCTAAAGGGGTACAGATCTGAGTAGGCAGGCAAGTCAGAGGGGCAGGTCAAGTCAGGGAAGGCCTCATGAAAGGAAGATGATTTTAGTACGGCTTTGAAAATGGAAGAGGAGCGCTCTGTTGGATGTGAAGCGGCAGAGAGTTCCAAGCCAGAGGGAGGACGTGGGCAAAGGGTTGGTGGCGAGATCGAGGTCCAGTGAGTAGGCTGGTGCTAAAGCAACCAAGAGTGGGGGCTGGGTTGTAGTAAGAGATTAGTGAGGTAAAGGGAGGAGGGTTAAGGCAAGCATACCCTTCTGCAAGTTTTCCTGAAGGTGAGAGTCATCAAGAAAGTAACCTCTGGGTTTCAGAACAACTAAGCACAATGGCCATGTATGTTAGGATTCAAAAATACAGTATTTTGAAAAAACTCTGGTTGGAGGCTCTCAATTCATTCCATGCAATTAGAGTATTAAGGAAATCAAGTGCACTAATGTGTTTCAAGATCCAAAACCTTGAACAAAGTGATAAAGACGTATTTTGAAAATGATAAAACATAAACACTAACTTAGATGATCAAATAGTAATGGCAATATATGCCCAAAAGAAACATATTAACATAGGCACACATTCAAAAAAACCCAAAACGTAAATGCTTAGAGCTTTGCGTTCAGTGATTTGGCAGTCGCCTGAGTTAATTCAGCACACCTAATTTGACTGCCAAGCTTAAACTCTAGTGAGTGAATATTGCACCTGAACTTAGTGAACCCCACTGCCTTACTAAGTTTTTTCTCTAAACTAACAACAGTAGCTTTGGAAACATGTTATAAGATCATAGAACACCGTAGTTATTTGTGAAGTAACTTCAGTCCTAACCACAGTGACTGTGTACACAGGGGCAGGGCAAGGTGTGCAGTGGCCGTCTACACCCAGCAGCCCCAAAGTAGACACCACAAAACCAGAGCACTGTCACAAAGTGAGAGCATTATAAGAAATGAAGCCCAGTGTGGGCAGGGATTGTCTCCATTGCTGAACTGTACTTTCCAAGCGCTTAGTATAGTGCTCTGCACCCAGTAAGCGCTCAATAAATACTACTGAATGAATGAAATGCCAGCTTTTTTTTCTATTTTATCCCTCAGCTTGCTGGCTCTGCCACCCATTAGCCTCCTTGGCATTCGTCTGTACACCTGCCACTTATTTGTGACTAAATAATTTAATTGCTGAGTTTATCAGTTCTGCCTGTTCTCTACACACATACACACACACTTGAATATCTTCATCTGCTTATCTCTGTCATTAATTTGGATGTTCCTTGAGGGCAGGAATAGGGAGATCAGTGTTCAATCTGACATCAGACAGCCTGGTTTTCAGCTGAATATCTTCTGGTCTTGAATTTTTGTTTAAAAGTACTCATCTTCCTTGTGCCACAATTCCTGCCAAGTTGTGCAGCACACAGGCATGACACCTGTGTTAATAGGGATCTAAGAAGGGAAAGGTCCAAGCTGGGGCTTGGGGTGAGGGAGGAAAGAGAAAGAAGGGGATCAGGGGTTCCCCACCAAAGACACACTAAGTGTGGGCAGAATCGGAATCGTGTGACGTTACACTGTGTGTCCAGTGTGAAACATCCCATGTATCTTATCAATCAGTGGTATTTACTGTGCATTCAGTGCTTGGGAAAGTACAATCCAACAGAGTTGGTAGATGTGATCTCTGCCCACATCTGCAAGAATCTTCAGTGGCCACCCTAGACAGGAATCATGTCATTCACTTCTACAGTATGACTCCAAGCCACTAGTAGAGTTCTCCATACAACAGCCTACCATGTGCATAACACATGATGGATACATAAAAATCATCATTATTAATAACACTGTTGGTAAGTTTCTTACATATTCTTAGTAGTCTGAAGGAATTTGAAGAATTAGTAATTTTCTGGGCAAGCCCCCTCAACACACGAGCACACACACACACATGCATGGAAGGTGATAAGCACTAGTGCTTCAGAATATATGCTCTGCAGTGTTTGATAAGATCATCAGGAAAAACTCACTACTGACTTCAAAACTGTCCATCCCCTTGGTCCCTCCTACTTCAACTCCCTTCTCTCCTTCTACATCCCAGCCCACACATTCTGCTCCTCTGCTGCTAACCTTCTCATTGTGCCTTGTTCTCACCTGTCCTGCCGTCAACCCCTGGCCCACATCCCACCTCTGGCCTGGAATGCCCTCCCTCCTCACATCTGCCAAATTAGCACACTTCCCCCCTTCAAAGCCCTACTGAGAGCTCACCTCCTCCAGGACTTCCCAAACTAAGCCCCTCTTTTCATCTGCTCCCCCTCCCCATCGCCCCCACTTGCTCCCTTTGCTCTACCCTGCTCTGCCACTTGTCAGCTGTGTGTCTTTGGGCAAGTCACTTAACTTCTCTGAGCCTCAGTTACCTCATCTGGAAAATGGGGATTAAGACTGTGAGCCCCACATGGGACAAACTGATCACCTTGTATCCCCCCCCCAGTGCTTAGAACAGTGCTTGGCACATAGTAAGCACTTAACAAATGCCATCATTATTATGATTATTACCCCCTTCCCACCCCAAGGCACTTGTGTGCATATATGTGCACACAGTAAGTGCTCAATTAATGCAACTGAATGAACTGGTGTGCATTTATAATTCTATTAATGGTGCGTATATATCTATAAGTCTATTTATTTATATTGATGCCATTGATGTCTGATTACTTGTTTCGATGTTTGTCTCCCCCTTCTAGACTGTGAGGCTGTTGTGGGCAGGGATTGTCTCTCTTTGTTGATGAATTGTACTTTCCAAGTGCTTAGAACAGTGCTCTACACACAGTAAGTGCCCAGTAAATATGACCAAATGAGCAAATGAGAACTTGAACCTTCATTTAAGCCTCATTTGATTTGATTGCATTTATTGAGTGCTTACTGTGTGCAGAGCACTGTGCTAAGCACTTGGGAAAGTACACTATAACAGACACATTCCCGACCCACAATGAGATTACAGTTTAGAGGGGAAGACAGACATTAATATAAATTATGGATATGTATATAAGTGCTGTGGGGCTGGGAAGGGAGTGGAAGAAAAGGAAAAGAGGAATTAATCAGAGAAGGTCTCTTGGAGGAGATGTGCCTTCAATAAGTCTTTGAGGGGTCGGTGCGGGGTGGAGGGAGATAAATTGTCTGTCAGATATGAAGAGGAAGGGCGTTCCAGGACAGTGGTAAGACCTGGGAGAAAGTTTGGCAGCGAGATAGATGAGATCGAGGTACAGGGAGGAGGTTGGTATTACAGGAGCGTAGTTTATGGGCTGGGCTGCAGTAGGAGAGTTAGCAAGGTGAGGTAGGAGGGGACAAGAGGATTGAGTACTTTAAAGCCAAAATGTACGGAGTTTGATGCAGAGGTGGATGAGCAACCAGTGGAGGTCCTTGAGAAGTGGAGAAACATGGACCAAACATTTTTACAGAAAAGTGATCCGGGCAGCAGAGTAAAGAATGGACTGGAGTGCAGAGAGACAAGAGGCAGGAAAGTCAGCAAGGAGGCTGATGCACTACTCAAGGCGGGACAGGATAAGTGCTTGGATTAACAGGGTAGCTGTTTGGATGGAGAGGAAAGGGAGGATTTTAGCGATGCTGTGAAGGTGGAACAGACAGGATTTAGTGATGGAATGAATATGAGGGATGAATGAGACAGAGAGGAATCAAGAATAATGCCAAGGTTAAGGGCTTGTGGGATAGGAAGGATAGTGGTGGTCGTCTCCAGTGATGAGAAACTCAGGATTTGGGTGAGAAGATATGATGCTCTGTTTTGGATACATTAGGTTTGAGGTGACGACAGGACATCCAAGTAGAAACGTCTTGAAGGCAGAAGGCAATGCAAGACTGAAGAAAAGGAGAGAGATCAGGGTTGGAGATGTAGGTTTAAGAATCACCTGCAAAGATGAGGCAGTTGAAACCATGTGAGTGCATGAGTTCTCCCAGAGAGTGGGTGTAGAAGTAGAATAGCAGGGAATCCAGAACTGAACCTTGAGGGACCACCCTACCCCACCCCAGTTAGGGGATAGGAGGCAGAAGAGGAGCCCACGGAAGAGACAGAATGAGCAGTCTGAGAAGAATGAGCAGAATGAGAGATAGGAGGAGAACCGGGGGGAAAGTGTCAGTGAAGCCAAGGGTGGATAATATTTCAAGGAAAAGGGGGTGGTCTACAGTGTCAAAGGCAGCTGAGAGGTAGAGAAGGATTAGGATGGAGTAGAGGCCATTGGATGTGGCAAGAAGGAGATCACTGGTGACCTTTGAGAGGGCAGTCTGTGGAGTAAAGGGAATGGAAGCCAGATTGGAGAGGGTCGAGGTGAGAATTGGAGAAGAACTTGAGGCAGTGGTGTAGATAACTCGCTCAAGGAGTCTGGAGAGAAATGGTAGGAGGGAAAAAGGGTGATAACTGGAGGGAGCTGTGGGTCAAGGGAGGTTTTCTTAGGGGGTGTTTGAAAGCAGTGGGGAAGAAGCCACTGGAGAGCCAACAGTTGGAGGTGGTGGTTAGGGAGGGAAGAAGGGAGGGGCAAGTGTTTTAATAAGGTACGAAGGGATGGGATGTGCAGGTGTAGTCAGAAAAAGGGAAGTTTAATTCATAAGAACTCTTTAAGCAAGGCCTTTAAGCAATTCTAATGAACGTAGGCCAAGGGTGGCCTAACTGGGACTCTTTAGCCACCAGCAGCTCTTCAATCGCTTTGTGGTTTGCACACATAGACTTTATTAGTTCATTTCACTTCACAGTAATGGTGGCCCAGTGTAGAGTGCCAGGGACTCAGGCCTTCTGGCGGCATAGCACCCCTCCCACATCTGGGATGGGGTTGGGGGAGAAAAAGGGGACGGGGCAGGGGACAAGAGAAGAGAAAAGAGCAAGCACCCAGCCCCAGCCCTTGTTCACTATCACAGCTCACCCTGTTCCCCACCCCCCACAGATCAGGAGGGACTGCTTGCTCTTCCAGCTGAAGGAAATGTTTCCAATCTGTGACTCCTGGCCACACTGTGTTTTTGATTTGAGGCTTTTCAATCCTGGGACTAGGCCACCCCTGGCAGGCCAACACTTAGATTCTGCAATTTAGCTTTAGTCCTTGTTAAAAAAAAAACAAAACTTTGATTTTTCTGGAATTTGTTAAGCACTTACCATGTGTCAAATACTGTTCTAAGAGCTGGGGTGGATATAATAATAATAATGATGGTATTTGTCAAGCGCTTACTATGTGTCGAGCACTCTTCTAAGTACTGAGCACTGTTCTGATATAAGTTGATCAGCTTGTACACAGTAATTGGAACGCAGTCTAAGTAGATGACTATTCTAACTACTTGAAACTAGTTTGGCGTGTTACCTTAAAGAAGAAATTCCCCACGTGATGTCTTCATTAGTTTGAGCATTTTCTCTCACATCACAGCAGGAGGGCAGTTAACCAACCACACACTCTGCCAGGTGCTGACAGCCAGCTGAGGAAGGGGCTGGTTATCTAGTTTGGAGAAGCAGCACGACATACCGGATAGAGCCAGGAGCCTACACATCAGTAGGTCATGGGTTCTAATCTCACCTCCACGGCTTGTCTACTGAAAAGTGAAACGACTCTGGGCCTCAGTAACCTCATCTGTGAAACGGGGATTGAGACTTGAGCCCCACATTGGACGGGACTGCATCCAACCACTTTGCTTGTATCCACCCCAGTGCTTAGTACAGTGCCTGGCACATAGTAAGGACTTAAATATCAGTTGGTTGGAAAATGGTTCCAGCAGTCTGACCTCTTCCCAGCTCCAAGAAGCCCGGGGTGGGGGGGAGGGAGGGTGAAGAGGATGATGGCAAACATCAATTCTTCTCAAGTTGATCTATTTTTTTAATGCTATCTGTTAAGTGCTTTAGCCAGGCACTGTACTAAGCACTGGGGTGGATAGAAGCTAATCAGGTTGGTCATATCCCGCAGAGGGCTCAGAGTCTTAATCCTTATTGTACAGATGTGGTAACTGAGGCATGGAGAAGTGAAAGCACCTGCCCAAGGTCATACAGCAGATAAGTGGGAGGGCTGGTATTGGAACCCGGATCCTTCTGGCTCCCACAACTGTGCACTATCTGTGAGAAGCAGCGTGGCTTAGTGGAAAGAGCCCGGGTTTGGGAGTCAAAGGTCATGGGTTCTAATCCCAGCTCTGCCCCTTATCAGATCTGTGACTTTGGACAAGTCACAGAGGAGCAGCGTAGCTCAGTGGAAAGAGCCCGGGCTTTGGAGTCAGAGGTCATGGGTTCGAATCCTGGCTCGGCCACTTGTCAGCTGTGTGACTTTGGGCAAGTCACTTAACTTCTCGGTGCCTCAGTTCCCTCATCTGTAAAATGGGGATTAAGACTGTGAGCCCCACGTGGGACAACCTGATTCCCCTCTGTCTACCCTAGCGCTTAGAACAGTGCTCGGCACATAGTAAGCGCTTAACAAATACCAACATTATTATTATTATTACTTAACTTCTCTATGCTTCAGTTACCGCATCTGTAAAATGGGGATTAAGACTGTGGGCCTCAAGTGGGACAACCTGATTACCTTGTACCTACCCCAGTGCTTAGAAGCATGCTTAGCACATAGTAAGCGCTTAACAAATGCCATCATTATTACTATCATCATCCAGTGGGCCACACTGCTTCTCTGTGTACCTACCACCCTGCACATGGAGAAGCAGCATGGCATACTGGGGTCAGAAGGTCAAGGGTTCTAATCCCAATTCCGCCACTTGTCTGCCGTGTGACCTTGGGCAAGTCATTTCACTTCTCTGGGCCTCAGTGACCTCATCTGTCAAATGAGTGTGAGTCCCATGGGGACAGGGACTGTGTCCAACCTCATTTCCTTGTATCCATCCCAACACTTACTAGAGTGGCTGGCACACGGTAAGTAGGTGTTTCACCTATATCAGCGTGGCTTAGTGGAAAGAGCCCAGGCTTGGGAGTCAGAGGTCATGGGTTCTAATCCCTACTCCACCAATTGTTGGCTGTGTGACTTTGGGCCAGATACTTCACTTCTCTGGGCCTCAGTTCCCCCACCTGTAAAATGGGGATGAAGACTGTGACCCCACACGGGACAACCTGATCAACTTGCATCTCCTCCAACGCTTAGAAGACTGCTTGGCACACCTAACAAATATCATCATCGTTATTATTACGCTAATTATCACTATTATCAGAGACCCCATTTTAGGCCACGTGGATGGGAGCGTTAGGCCATCCGGATGCGCCGCAAAAGCGCCGTATCCAAGCTGTTCGGACGAGGCCGGGCACCGGGCAAGTTGTCAGGGGCTTGGAGGGCAGGAAGGAAAACATGAGAAGCAGCTTGGCTCAGTGGAAAGAGCCCGGGTTTGAGAGTCAAAGGTCACTGGTTCTAATACCGGACCCAACGCTTGTCACCTGCGTGACTTTGGGCAAGTCACTTAACTTCTCCGGACCTCGACTGACTTCATCTGGAAAATGGGGATCAAGACTGTGAGCCCCACGTGGGGCAACCTGATCACCTCGTATCCCCCCCAGCGCACAGAACTGTGTTTTGCACATAGTAAGAGTTTAACAAATACTATCGAAAATAAAAAAGCGTGGTGGCCCCTGGACCGGGCTGGATAGGACCCAGGAATCCGAGCCCTCCAGGGCGGCCGGGCGGCACCCCCCGGGGCCCGGAGGCGTCCTCTGCCCCCGGGCAGGATCCCTGGCCTGCCCTGGGGTGCAGGAGAGGGCAGGGAGGTGCAGACGGGTGCAGAGAAGTGCAGGGAGGTGCAGGGAGGTGAAGAGGAGTGCAGGGGGGGTGCAGGGGGGTGTAGGCGGGTGCAGAGAAGTGTAGGTTGGTGCTGGGAGGTGCAGAGGAGTGTAGGGGGGTGCAGAGGAGTGTAGGGGGGTGGAGAGGGGTGCAGGGGAGTGCAGGGAGGTGCAGAGGAGTGTAGGGGGGTGCAGAGGGTTACAAGGGGGTTCAGGGGGTGCAGAGGAGTGTAGGGAGGTACGGGACAGTACAGAGGAGTGTAGGGAGATGTAGAGGAGTGCAGAGGGGTGCAGAGCGGTGCTCACCGTGTCCCTGGTGCGAAGGTAGCGCTGGAGAGCCTGCTGGGTGAGCTCCCGGACGCGGAGGCGGCCCTCCTTGCAGGGCACCACGATGCCCGTCCTCCCGAAGCAGACGGTGACTTTCATGGTGGGCGGTGTGGGCGCGGAGCAGGTGTCCGGGCCCGGCGGGCAGCCTCCCCCCGGCCGGCCGGACCCCTGGTTCGCTCCGCTCTCCTCGGTGGCCCCCGCCGGCCGGCCTGCCGGCCTCCCCCCCCCGCGGCTCCGCAGTGGACGCGCCCGTTGCCCGGGGAGCGGCGGGGGGGGGGGGGGGGGGGGGCCCGGGGGCGGCTCCCTCCAGCGCCCCCTCTGGCCAGGGGGGCTCGGTGCAGCGCGGGGCCCCCGCCCAGCGGCCGCCGGTCCTTTGCCCCCCCGATCGATAGCGATCGATCGAGCGATCGATCCGCCCAGCGGGCCGGGACTTGGGAGGGAAAGTTTTGCGGCGGCCCCGGCTGACTCCCTTCCCTCCCGGTGCGGTGCTGGGCGGCCCCCCCGCCCCCCCCTCCTTAAAGGGGCCGCGGAGCCTCCTTGGCAGCATCATACTAATGTTGGTATCTGTTCCGCACTTACTATGTGCAGAGCACTGTTCTGAGCGCTGGGGGAGATGCAGAGTAATAATAATAATAATAATGTTGGTATTTGTTCAGCGCTTACTATGTGCAGAGCACTGTTCTAAGCGCTGGGGGAGATGCAGGGTAACAATAATAATAATGTTGGTATTTGTTCAGCGCTTACTATGTTGGGAGCACTGTTCTAAGCGCTGGGGGAGATACAGGGTAATAATAATAATAATGTTGGTATTTGTTCAGCGCTTACTATGTGCAGAGCACTGTTCTAAGCGCTGGGGGAGATGCAGGGTAACAATAATAATAATGTTGGTATTTGTTAAGCACTTACTATGTGCAGAGCAGTGTTCTAAGCACTGGGGGAGATACCGGGTCATCAGGTTGTCCCACGTGCAGCTCACAGTTAATCCCCATTTTACAGATGAGGTCACTGAGGCCCAGAGAAGTGAAGTGACTTGCCCACAGTCACACAGTGACAAGTGGCAGAGCCGGGATTCGAACCCATGACCTCTGACGCCCAACCCCGGGCTCTTTCCACTGGGCCATAATAATAATAATGTTGGTATTTGTTAAACGCTTAGTATGTGCAGAGCACTGTTCTAAGCGCTGGGGTAAATGCAGGGTAATCAGGTTGTCCCACTTGGGGCTCACAGTCTTCATCCCCATTTTACACAGAAGTGAAGTGACTTGCCCACAGTCACACGGCTGACGAGTGGCAGAGTCAGGATTCGCACCCATGACCTCTAACTCCCAAGCCCGGGTTCTTTCCACTGAGCTATGCTGCTTCTCTAGCGATGCTGCTTCTCTCATCATCAAGATATTCTTCGGCGCATACTAGGTGCCAGACACTGTACTAAGCGCTGTGGGGGAAACAAGGTAAGTAATCGAGTTGGACCCGATCCCTGTCCCACCTGGGGCTCACAGTCCCAATCCCCATTTGACGGATGAGGAAACCGAAGCACAGGGAAGTAATAATAATAATAATGGTACTTGTTAAATGCTTACTATGTGCCAAGCACTGTTCTAAGCGCTGCTTTGGAACAAGCTAATCGAGTTGGACCCAGTCCCTGTCCCACCTGGGGCTCACAGTCCCAATCCCCATTTGGCACGGGGAAGTAATAATAATAATAATAATCCTGGTATTTGTTAAGCGCTTACTAGGTGCCAAGCACTGTTCTAAGCACTGGGGGAGATACAAGGTAATCGGGTTGTCCCACGTGGGGCTCACAGTCCCAATCCCCGTTTGACAGATGAGGAAACCGAGGCATGGAGAAGTAGAGTGACTCAGCCCAGGACACACGGCAGACAAGTGGCAGCGTCAGGATTAGAACCCATGACCTTCTGACTGCCAGGCACCAGGTGGGCAGCTGGACCTCTGATGCCTGCAGTCCCCTACAATCAATCCCTGCTATTTCTTGTGCACCTACCAGACACGGAGCGTGGCGCTCAGCACTGGGAGGGGAGCGCAGCACCGAACATCGCCTGGCCTAGTGGCTGGAGCAGCAGCCTGGGAGTCAGAAGGTCATGGGTTCTAATCCCGGTCCCTCCACTTACCTGCTGGGTGACCTTGGGCAAGTCACTTTACTTGTCTGGGCCTTAGTGACCTCATCTGTCAAATGGGGATTGAGACTGTGCGCCTCATGAGGGGCAGGGACTGCAGTCCAACCCAATTTGCTTGTATCTACCCCAGCGTCTCATACAGTGCCTGGCCTGGCACATAGTAAGCACTGAACAAAAGCCAAAATTATCGTTATTATTATCATTAATAATAAACCAGAGGATAGCAGAGCTGGAGGGCACGCAGGTTCGCCCCATGCTCAAACCAAAGGGCCCCTGCTAATGGTTTGTACAACATTCATTCATTCATTCATTCAATAGTATTTATTGAGCACTTGCTATGTGCAGAGCACTGTACTAAGCGCTTGCAATGAACAAATCGGTAACAGATAGGGACAGTCCCTGCCCTTCGACGGACTTACGGTCTAATCGGGGGAGACGGGCAGACGAGAACAATGGCAATAAATAGAATCGAGGGGAAGAACATCTCATTAAAACAATAGTAAATAAATAGAATCAAGGTGATGTACATCGCATTAACAAAATAAATAGGGTAATGAAGATAATATACAGTTGAGCGGATGAGTACAGTGCGGATGGGATGGGAGAGGGGGAGGAGCAGAGGGAAAGGGTGGAGAAGAGGGTTTAGCTGCGGAGAGGTGAAGGGGGGGTAGCGGGAGCAGAGGGAAAAGGGGAGCTCAGTCTGGGAAGGCCTCTTGGAGGAGGTGAGCTTTAAGTAGGGTTTTGAAGAAGGGAAGAGAATTAGTTTGGCGGAGGCGAGGAGGGAGGGCATTCCAGGACCGCGGGAGGACATGGCCCAGGGATCAACGGCACTAGAGAAGGATCGGGTGTTAAATAAATAACCCAAAGGAATAGCCGTTCCCCGGCGTGACAGGTTATCCATCAGTGGTGTTTATTGAGCACTTACTATGTACAGAGCACTGCCAAAAGAGCTTGGGCGAGGATAATACAACACAATTAACCCACAGGTTCCTTGCCCAGAATGAACTTGCAGTTTAGAGGGAAGCTTACAGTTTTGAAAGCTCCTGATCAATAGCACCAAACAACCCGGCAGAGTCGCAGTAGAGGGAAGAGCAAACTTTAACAGAACGTTACAAGCACTTTTTTTTTTGTACTTGTTAAGCACTCACTATGTGTTAAACACTATTCTAAGCGCTGGGGTAGGTGTACGTTAATGAACTCAGACACAGTCCTTGTCCCACATGAGGTTCTCAGTCAGAGTAGAAGGGAGAACAAGTCTCCCCATTTTATAATTGAGGAAACTAAGGCACAGAGAAGTTATGTGACTTGCAAAAGGCCACACAGTAAGCGATTGGCAGAGCTTGGATTAGAACCCAGGTTCTTCTGACTCCCAGGCCTGTTCTCTGACCACTAGACCACGCTGCTTCTCAAACATAAACAACGATTCTGCTCCTAGGACTGTCCAACCATGACCCGATCCCTTTAAAGATCTTTGAGGGTCAATAGATCGATGGCATATATTGAGTGCCTACTGTGTTGAGAGCATTGCTTGGGAGGCTACAATAAAACAGAGTTTTTAGACATGTTCTCTGCCCACAAGGAGCTTACAGACTAGAGGAGAATCATGTCTTCTACCTCCATTATACTCTCAAGTGCTCAGTACAGTGCTCTGCCCCAGTAGGTGCTCAGTAAATACTGTGACTTAATTTGAAATACTTTCATATGCCTCTCACCCAGTTTAACCTGAGGTCTTTATTTCCAAAAGACGAATGGCTACTGAAATTCTGGACGCAGTTGACAAAACCTCTGGCAAAAATCCTAAGGACAAGGAACTCATTTTTCTAAACAGAAGACGAAATGAACTCTTTGGCCGTGGGCAATTATGGGGTGCTTTTGGGTGACTAAAATTTGCTCAACAGTCTGTGAGGCCTCGGGACAAAATCATTCTTTACCTCTAAGCATCTCTGGCCCCTGTGAAGTCAGCCCAACAATAATATTTAATGAACACCGACTGTGTGCGGAGCACTGAGCTATGTGCTTGGAAAAGTACAGTAGAGATAAAAGACATGCTTCCTGCCCACCAGGAAGTTACAATCCAAAAGATTTTTTTTCCCACTGCCTTTCTCAAATAACTACTGACCGCTACTTCTTTCTCTTCAGTAAATCAACTCCAGTTTCAATTAACCTATTCCCTCCATGGCAACCAGAATTCCCTCAACACCTTATGACTCTGAGGAGTTCCACTTGAGCCACTAAGAGTTAGACTCCGGGGAACGGTGTATTTAATTCCAAAGAGAGGTAGCAGGGGTTACACCACTGTGATATTAAGGAACAAATCAAGCGAGACATTAGTGTAAATAATTCATGGACCAATCCAACAAGTCACTGAGAGTGAGACTATGTGACCCCAAATTAGCAATTCTGAAGAGATTTCAGTGTTTACATTGCATGTTAATTAAAAAACGGATGCATATAATTTGTTATCAGGCTTCACCCTAACATTCATAGAAAGAATCTTATATTAAGAAGCAATATAAGAAATGGTTTCGGCACACGGTCGTTTTTGCTGAGCGCATTCCAACATTGATCTTTCTTGTCCTTTGGGATTTCCTGAGAGGAAACAATAACTAACTTGCCCTAATTGAATAACCCAAAAGGACTATATCCCGCAGATCCATTTTTGTTCAGCCTAAGGGGTAGGTGAATATTGTCCCCAAATGGCTATTTTTCCTTTTGGCTCCCCTCCCCCCCTCCCATACCCACAATAGCTATATTTTATGGAATCAGAAAAGAGATTTTTGGGAGGGGAGGCAAGAGTAAGGTTATCAATTTATTATGCTGTCCAGTTTGAACTAAGGTTACAAAATGGTTCAGCTCCCTTTACAGATTCATTGGAGTAGAGAAAGCTGCCTCTTATCATTATTATTATTATTGTTGTTGTTATTAGTATTGATAATCATAACAACTATTAATAACGATGGTATTTGTTAAGCACTTATCATGTGCCAGGCACTATACTAAACACAGGGGTGGATACAAGAAAATCGGGTTGGAAACAGTCCCTGTCCCACATGAGGTTCAGCATTAATTCACATTTTACCAATGGGGTAACTGAGATAACAGGGAAGTGAAGTGACTTGCCCAAGGTCACACCACAGACAAGTGGCAGATCAGGAATTAGAACCCAGGTCCTCAAGACTCCCAGGCCATACTCTATCCAGTAGTCCACAGTATTTCTCCAAAAGTAAACTTTAAAAGTAGATTAATCAGCCTTTATTTCTGACATTCCAACAATAATGTATGGAATTAAAGAAATTCTAGAACATGTAAAATATTCCTTATGATTAGTATTGTTTATTATGAGAGTATTAATTGCATTACAGATTATTTCCTCCCTAAAAACTAGGAAACAATCAATATAATAGAGCTAAACTGTGATAGTATTCTAATCTTGATAAAAATAGAATTTGGGAGCAGGTTACTGTCTCGGGATACCCCAAACTGACTGGCAGATGAGTGTGGTTCTGCATTATTCCACTTTCCACTTGGCAAAGGAAAAGGCTAAAGCTGCTATCTGATCTGGTATCAATGGGATTCTCATAAGATGCAGACTAACCTGAAGGCATAACGAGGGAACTAAGGCCTGAACTCTCAAGAGGCAGTGCCGTCTAATGGTCTGCTTACAAGAATAAAAGTCAAAAACATCGAGTTCCTATCCTAGCTCTGTTACTTTCTTGCTGTGCCTTGGGGCAAATGATTTTACATCATTTCTCCTATTAAATGAGCATGGAATTAAGCCTATGCAGTAAAATCTCATTAGTACGTTCTTCAGTGGCCCAGTTTCCTGCATGTCAAGAATTTGCTGATCATTTTTATCATGCAAATGCCTTGAATCATTAACCTGTGTCTGCTGAAAAATCATATACAGGATGATAGTGTTTCAGTTCAGGTGCTCAAAAATCCTGGAAGGGGTTATGAGAAATGTAAGATGGGGGTCTTTAAGATAGGGTGGATGGTCACCCATTTGGTAGGGTTTAAGTCTGGTCTTCCTTGAATGGGAAGAGTTGGATCAATCAATCAATAGTATTTACTGAGCACTTACTGTGTGCAGAGCACTATGGGAAGCACTTTGGAGGGTATACTACAACAGAGTAAGTATACATATTCCCAGAATTTACAGTCTGGAGGGAGAGACTAACATTGAAATAAATATTCCTGGCCCACAAGGAGGGTTAGAGTCTGGAGGGGGAGACTAGCAGTTAAAAAAACTCCTTCACCTCCACATAGAATCAACTACCATCTTTAGACAGAAGATTCCAAAATCTACATCTCCAGCCCTGATCTCTCTCTCTCTCTTTCTCTGCAGTCTCCCGTTTCCTCCTGCCTTCGGGACATCTCCACTTAGATGCCCCACTGACACTTCAGATTTAACATATCCAAAAAGAGAAGCCCTTATCTTCCCACCCAAACCCTCTCCTCCCCCGACTTTCCCGTAACTGTAGACAGCACAACCATCCATCCACCCTTTCTCATAAGTCCGAAACCTTAGTGTCATCTTGGACTCATCTCTCATTCAACCCGCATATTCAATTGATCACTAAATCCTGTGCGCTCGACCTTTTCGACTCCACTAAAATCCACCTTTCCCTCTCCATCCAAACGGCTACCCATTAGTCCAAGCGCTTATCCCATCCCGCCTTGATTACTGCATCAGCCTCCTTGCTGACTTCCCTGCCTCCTGTGCCTCCCCACTCCATTCTACCCTTCTCTCTGCTGTCGGATCATTTTTCTCCAAAAACATCAGTCCATTTTTCCCCAGTCCTCAGGAACCTCCAGTGGTTGCCCATCCACCTCGGCATCACACAGAAACTCCTCACCATCAACTTTAAAAGCAGTCAATCACCTCACCCCCTCCTATTTCACCTAGCTCCTCTCCTAGTCCAACCCAGCCTGTGCATTTCACTGGCTGTTCCTCCATCTCATCTACCTTACTGCCCTCCTCTTATCCACCTCCTGGAACTCCCACCCTCCTCAAATCCCACAGACTATTATTCTCCACGCCCCCACCAAAGTCTTATTGAAAGCACATCCTTCCACATCCTGTTCTTCCACCCCCTTCTGCATCATCTTGACTTGCTCCCTTTATTCATCCCCTCTCCCAGCCCCACAGCACTTATCTACATATCTGTCATTTATTTATCTCTACTGTCTTCCCCTCTAGACTGTACGCTCGTGTGGCGGGTGTCTGCTATACTCTCCCAAGTGCTTAGTACAGTGCCCTGCGTGCAGTAAGCACTCAATAAATATTATTGATTGATTGATATCCACAATGTTTTTATTTATATCAAGGACTTTCCCCCCTTCTAAACTGTAAGCTCTTTGTGGGCAGGGAATGTGTCTACCAACTCTGTTCTATTGTACTCTCCCAAGTGCTTAGTATGTGCTCTGTACATAATAAGCGCTCAATAAATATGATCGATGGATTGATAACTTAAGGATATAGTGCTGAGAATGGGGTGAACATCAAGTACTTAAAGGGCACAGATTCAAGTGTTTAATAACAATGATAATAATTATGGCATTTAAGTGCTAGTAGGCACTGTACTAAATGCTGGGGTAGATACAAGGTGATTGGGTTGGACACAGTCCCTGTCCCACATGGGACCCACAGTCTTAATCTCCATTTTACAGATGAAGTAACTGAGGCACTGAGAAGCAAAGTGATTTGCCCAAGGTCTCACAGCAGTTAAGTGGAAGAGCCGGGATTTAGAACCCACGTCCTTCTCAATGGTAGGCCCGGGCTCTATCCACCGAGCCACATGCTCCCACTCCAGTAGAGAGAGGGAGTCGGGAAAATCAGGACTTAGCTGGGGAAGGACTCTTGGAGTTGTGATGTCAGTAATTTATCTTAATGTCTGTCTTCCCTTTTAGACTGTACGCTCCGTGGGGGCAGGGAATGTGTTCACCAACTCTGTTGCACCGTACTCCCCCAAGCATTTAGGTCAGTACTTTGCATACAGTAAGCACTCAAAAAATATCGTTTATCGATTAACTGATTAGAGTGGGAGCCTCTCGAGGGCCACCTCTCTGTACTTTCCCAGAACTTTCCCAGAATATGGGTAGTATTCTGGGCACAGTAAACAATAAATACTATGACTAAGATTGTAGAATTTTATCCTTCCCCCAATACTGACAATTCCCATAAGAATGAGGAAAGTCTTCCCACATGTAATGGTCCCAAAATAGTGGGAAGAGGGAAGAGTCAAAGTCATCCAAAAAAGATAAATCTGTCATGGAAAGAGCATGAAATATGAATAAAAATGAGAGACTCTAAACATGTTTCCCCCGTTTAACCTTCCTCTCCCAATATATTCCTTTTTTCAGCTTTCGGCTGGAAGCTTCCTGAAAATAAGCCAATCAATAACTTTTAGGTTTGTGAGCCCCACGAGGGACAGGGATCATGTTTAATTCCCGCCTGTGTATCTCTTTCTGGGCTTAGTAGACTGTTGTACACACTCTAAACACTTAATAAATATTATTGCTACTTCTGAAAACTTCTATTGCTACAATCGACACATATTTCCTGGATGCTCCTTATGTATACAGAGGGTTTTTTTTATGGTTTGGTAGTTCAAAAGTGTGGGAAAGTCATAGTTCATGCCCTTAAAATGCTCAACAAAGCTACCTGAAAGGAACTTGTGCAAGAGAAGGCAAGATGGAGAGGGGAAAAAAAAGCATCTCATTGCAATTACGTGTATACCAGCTTAACTCTGTTTAATGCTGGTTTGCTTAATTGATTGTGAGTACAGTATGCCATTCACAATATTCACTCATGCTTGAGAATATGCCCAGGAGTAGACCAAACCTATTTACATTGAATGTCTATGGGAAAAAAAACACCCCAAAAACTTGTGCTTAAACTTCTACACAAAGCCCTGAAACTAATCTTGCAAGTGCTTAAATTTAAGTTAGATTTAAAGGTAAGTTCTGTAGTTTTGTTGAGTGAATGTCTTTACTAACTTTTCCCGTTTTATTTCAGTAATTTGTTTGTTTAGTTGATTGGGAATATTGTGCCATTCACAACACTCATTAATCTCTAAGTGTGTGCCCCTGAAATGGACAAAACCTATTTACATTAATTACTTTGGGAAAATTCAACTTGCTTTTAATGCTGTTTTTCTTTTTTTTTCCCCAGAACCAATTAAGGGTGTTAAATGAGGATTACTTGTAAAGGAATAAGTGCATTTTCACAGACAATAAGCAAGTGTTCTCTCCTCTGAGACCCTATCTCAAATGCAAGAACATTTGCAACAGAGAGGTGGAGAGTAGGAAGGTTAACTGAGTATGTACGGTCTCAAAGCAAAGCAAAACAAGTAGAAGTAAGAAAGAGGGGATTTTCAACTCCCAGGTAAAGGGGAAGGCGTATAATAATTGGGGTATTAGGGTGTGCCAGGCACTGTATTAAGCACTGGGGTGGATACAAGCAAATCAGGTTGGATGCAGTCCCTGTCCCATATGGGGCTCACAGTCTCATTCCCCCTTTTACAGATGAGGGAACCGAGGCCCAGAGAAGTGAAGTGACTTGCCCAAGGTCACCCAGCAGACAAGTGGCAAGGCTGGGGTTAGAACCCAATGACCTTCTGACTCCCAGGCCCGCGATCTGACCACTACACCATGGTGCTTCTGAGGTATAAGAAGTATAAGAAGTTCTGAGGTATAAGGGTGTAAGAGGCTTCAGAGGACATCGAGAGCAGTTCCTGCTGAAATATCTTTGAAAATCATTGAAATCTTTGAAAACCTTTGAAAATCAAATCGGTAGTAAATTTTCAATTTTGAAAAATAGTGAATTTTGAAAATCTTTGAAATCAAATCCATAGTGAATTTTGGCTCAAAAGAGTGGTAATATGAGGTTTGGGCTACATCCCATCTCCCCAACCTTCTACTTGGAGATCAGTCAAGCAATCAATCAATCAATAGTGGTATTTTTCTGAGCGCTTACTGTGTGCAAAGCACTGTACTAAATGCGTGGGAGAGTACAGTACAATCGAGTCAGGAGACAGGATTACTGTCCATGAGGAGCTTATGGTCTAAGTGCTTAATACAGTGCTCTGCACACAGTGAGCGCTAAATAAATTCGATTCAATTGAATGAATGAATGAATGAATGATTGATTGAATGAATGAATAAAGAGGACTGTGGGAGCTTCCACCAGGGAAGGTCTCAGTTTGTGGGGCCAGACATACCATCCAAGACTACAAGGCAAGAGAGATTAGCCTGACTTGACCAACCCTATCAGCGTTCTCCCTGCTATTCCTGAAATAGTTAAAGGATATGCCAGGTGGCACCCAGCATGGGAATGTAACCCAAGGGTGGTAAAAGCACAGTGGTATGTATGCATCCAGCTGGGAGCCCCTCAGTAAGGTCCTGCTGAATTCAGCCTCAAAATCTGCATGCAGGTACAGGTGACTCCCATCCTGGGAAGCAGCGTGGCTCAGTGGAAAGAGCCTGGGCTTCGGAGTCAGAGGTCATGGGTTCGACTCCCGGCTCTGCCACTTGTCTGCTGTGTGACTGTGGGCAAGTCACTTAACTTCTCTGTGCCTCAGTTACCTCATCTGTAAAATGGGGATTAACTGTGAGCCTCACGTGGGACAACCTGATTACCCTGTACCTACCCCAGCGCTTAGAACAGTGCTCTGCACATAGTAAGCGCTTAACAAATACCAACATTATTATTATTATCCTAGTACTCCTTGTTGGCAAACGAGAACACTTGCAGAGTGTTCACCCTATTCAGTGACTCAGTTGGGGAGGAAAGTGTAAAAAGTCTTCAAGGCTGTTGTGGTGGCCAACCTTCAAGACCCAGCTCAAAGACCCGGGCCCTTCTATAGACAACACACTCAGGTTCCTGAGCAATTATACCAGTGTCATCTGGGAGTCAGAAGAACCTGGGTCCTAATCTCCGCTCCATCACACATCTGCTGTGTGACCTTGGGCAATCTAGTTGACTTCTCTGTGACTCATCTGTATAGTGAGGATTAATGCTGTGAGCCCCATGTAGGATGTGAACTATGTCAAATCTGATTACCTTGTTTCTACCCCAGGGCTTAGTGCAGTGCCTGACGCATCGTAAGTGCTTAACAAATGCCATAAAAAAAGAAACATATAAGACATCAAATTCCACAAAAAGATCACATACAGGAGGTCCTGGGAACACTAGTACTGAAGCATTGCTGAGAGCAATTGCAACTCTGAGAAACAGTATGCTGTAGTGGACGGAGCACGGGCCTGGAAGTCAGAAGGTCATGGGTTCTAATCGCAGATCCGCCACCTGTCTGCTGTGTGGCCTTGAGCAAGTCACTTCACTTCTCTGGGCCTCAGTTACCTCAAAATGGGGATTAAGACTGTGAGCCCCACATAGAACAGGGACTATGTCCAACCTGATTTTCATGTACCCACCCCAGCACTTAGTAGAGTGCCTGGCACTTAGTAAGCACTTAACAAATACCATAATTATTAATAATGCTCCACTGGGAAAGACATGTCAGAAGAATGGATGGCAACAAGATACCAAAGGAGCTACTGTATGATGAACTGGAGAATCAGCCACAAAAACTATTTATAAGCATAGTGAAGCACAGTTTCAAGCAGTGCACTTTGGTAGTGGTTATCCTTCCTTGGTTCCTGGTATAACTTTGAAGCTAGGAAATGGAAAGAAAGAGAATTGAAACAAAGCCATCGACAGTAAGTTCCTCTTCTCCCACACTCTTAAACTGTGAACCCCATGTGGACTGTTACCATTCAGATTGTGATATATCTATTCCCAGCCCTGAAGTTCAGTGCTTGGCATATAGTAAGACCTTAACAAATGCCACAGTCATTTTCCTTACCTAAAGATCAATGATTATGTCTTCATGTGAATGTTTATAATGCTTATATTTTAGGAGAAATAACTAAAGAGAAGTACTATGAAAAATATTAATAGTAATATCAAACATACTTGATGCAAAAAATTCTTAGCATGACTTTAAGCCTCACAAGTTAGTTCAATTTGGATAGTGAACCATTTGCATCTAAATTTATTATAGATCATTCTACCTTTTTTTTTCATTTTGGGTTTCTTGCCACCTTGAAAATAGATTTCTACTCTGCATATTTTCTTGTGCTAGTCTTTTCTCCAGATGGTTTCTTCATCTTGTAGATGTATTTGCAATATTCCAACCTTAATTTCTTAGTCTCTCAAAATAAACATTCCTTTCTATTGAGCCAAAATGTTCATTTGTGGGTCTCATTTTGGCAATTCCCTCTAAATAGATCAGTGTGTGTTTATGTATGCGTATATAGGAAGTATGTAGAGGCTTCATATTTTTGGTGTGTTTTGTGTGGGGGTTGCTCCTTGTTGGGCTTCTCTGACTGAATCTATTCCTGATTGCTGCACACCAATCTGTCTGCCTCTTTGGTCTTCCAGAAATCCACAGCCACGCTGTATAGTTTAAGTTGGTACTTGCCGGAGTCTTGAAAACATTTCTTTCGCTCCGTTGGCTTACAGGACTTCCCTTTAACCATACGGGAGCCACTGGCAGGTCTTGCTCTAATCCATTCTCCTCAACCATCCTCCAAAAAGGCCATTTGGCTTCAAACCTCACTTTGATGCTGTTAGGCTGAGTGCGTTCCAGAGTCCTGCTGTTTGTAATCCTGCCGTGCCATTTGATGTTAAGTATGGCATCCAGAGGTTACCGATAAGCGGACAAATCCAGATCTCACAGCCAGGTGGTAGAAGGAATTATCCTGTGGATGTGCATGCTGGAATGAGGAGGCATTCCCAACTGGGTAATCAATGAATGTCATTACTATAAACTGTCTTAGCACTCAATTATATATCTACTTTGTTTTTTATTCAACTCCTTACTGTGTTTTTATCATTTGTATCTATTTTCTTACTCTTTTCACCCATTTTACATTCGGGAATTTGTAACTGCTTGATATAATTAGCATCTCTGAGATTTGGCGAAGGAAAAAAAATGATGGATTTCAGTAATAACACCTTGAAGTGCTACAGTGCTTTTTTTCTATTTTTTCAAAAAAATTTCAAGTTCATTTTACCATTTTGTTCTCACAGCATCCTGCGAGGAAAGGAATTCTGCCAAAGCTTTGTGAATTCCTTAGGAAAAATAATATGGACAGAGAGGAGGAGGACATGGGCATGTGGCCCTGAATGTGAGGGGCAATACTGACAAATCTTTCTAGACAGGAGAAATACAGTGAGTGGAAGGCTGTTTGGAGAGAAATCCCAAACTTCACCAACCAATTTCTTGTCATAGTCTTCTTCCTTAGAGAGAAACAGTGAATAGAGCATGGACCTGGGAGTCAGAAGGACCTGGGTTCTAATCCCGGCTCTGCCAATTGTCTGCCTTGTGACTTGGGCAAGTCTATTCACTTCTTTGTGCCTCAGTTACCTCATCTGTAAAATAGGGATTAAGACTGTGAGCCTCATTTGGGACCGGGACTGTGTCCCACCTGATTAGCTTGTATCTACCCCAGTGCTTAGAACAGTGTTTGATGCATAATAAGCACTTAACAAATGTCATTATTATTATTAATCTATAGAACCCCCGGCAATTCCATGACAACATGGTGAGTTTCACATCCTGATCAAACAAGTTGAACATGCCTCCCTACCCTAATGTACACACCTCAACCCAGTTGTCAAACGTGTAAATTTGGATTGGCCTGGGTGGCAATGGAGGCGTAAGAGGGGTTCCTTCCTGCCCCGTCCCGTGTCCCTAGAATTGTATCTGCTAGAAGGCACAGGCTGCAATGTTGGGAAGGTGTCGGGGATGTTGACATGACAAGGTTTAATTTTTAAAAAAAGACTACCCAGAGTGAGGCAGTTATAGGCATAGGACCAGCCCAGTAGAATTGGAGTTGAGGGAAAACTCTGGGAACAGGGAGAGGAGAGTGCTTGAACACATGGGGAGCAAAGAAGAGTTTCAAGGGAAGAAAGCATCAAAGAAACATGAGGACAGAGAAACTAGAGCTGGAGGGAATGAAGAAAGGGAAGACGCACGTATTTGACAAGCGAGGGGAGCCTGTATCTCAAGATAGGATACCTGCCCAACTTGCTTCATTCGGAAGTGAAATTTGCCACGCTGTTGCACCCACAAACAAAATAGTGAAAGTGAGCAGGAAATATGAGATGTCATTTGAGAAGCTGAAAATCTACGGGAAATGAAGCCCCTTTGAAGTTCTTTGAAGGGAGTGAACAAGCCTGTGAATAGAGAGGAACCAGCGAATTTAGTACATTTAGATTTTCAAAGGGCTATGGACAAGCTTCCACCCCAAAGACTTGAAAAGATACCAAATAATTACAGGATGTTCTGTCATGTTGTAGAAGACTGGCAGAAATCTTGGCATTAGAGGATGGGGTTGAATGGCTACTTTTCAGTATGGAAAAGTGTTGCTAGAAATCAGATGAAAAATCAACATTAGGCTCAGTTTGTTTTTGTATTCATAAACTATCTGGAAGTTGGAATAAACAGTGAAATCTCCAAGTTCCTATGGGATACTGTGCTCTTCTGGATAGTGAAATGCCAAATAGGGATAAAATGTAGGGTGCCCTCATAAAACAACTGAGTGGGCCAAAAGGTGCAAGTTTCAAAGTGAGCATGTGCGAAGTAATGCATTTGGGATAAAATCATTCAGTCAGTCAATCAGTGGTATTTATTGAGTGCATACTATAATAATAATAATAATGTTGGTATTTGTTAAGCGCTTACTATGTGCAGAGCACTGTTCTAAGTGCTGGGGTAGATACAGGGTAATCAGGTTGTCCCACGTGAGGCTCACAGTTAATCCCCATTTTACAGATGAGGTAACTGAGGCACAGAGAAGTTAAGTGACTTGCCCACAGTCACACAGCTGACAAGTGGCAGAGCCTGGAGTCGAACCCATGACCCCTGACTCTGAAGCCCAGTGTCTTTCCACTGAGCCATTCTCAGGGTCACACCTGGAGAGCTTCCAGTACTTTACCAGTCTCGACTATGGGAGGGAGAGTCAAGGGGAGACATATCCGTCTCATTCCTAGCTTGGGCAGTGGCTAGCGAGTGGAAGACAATCTGCTACAAGTCAAGACTCCCCTTTTCTGGGCAGCAGCAGCATGGGAGAGAGTCGAGGGTGGAGACTCGAGTTTACTGCACAGAAGAAGGCGATGGTAAACCACTTGCAGATTTTTACCAAAAAAACTCTGTGGATACACTACCAGAATGATTGCAGATGGAGGTGGGGTGTTCTGGGAGAGATGTGTGATGTGTCGCTATGGGTCGGAGATGACTCGACAGCATAAGGCAAGACAAGACTATGTGCCAAGCACTGTACTAGGCACTTGGAAGAGTGCAGGATAGTAGAATTGGTAGAAACATTCCCTGCCCACAAGGAGTTTACGGTTTCCATGATAATGGAAGCTGCACCATCAGGGGTCGGGGGTGGCATGTCCAGGACGTTTCTGTAGAAAGATAATCCGAGCAGCAGAGTGAAGTGTGGACAGAGATGGGGAGAGAGAGGAGGTTGGGAGTTCAGAAAGGAGGCTGATGCAGTAATCCAGTTAGGATAGGATGAGCAATTGTACTAATGTGGAAACAGTTGGATAGTACTTTGTACAGAACCATTCACACTTTCTCTTCCCTCTCAGTCATCCTCCCACTTGAGCCCAGTCAATCAATCATATTTACTGAGTGCTTACTATGTACAGACCACTGTACTAAGCACTTGCAGAATACAACAGAATTATCAGACAGGTTCGCCGCCCATGAAGAGCTTACTATGTGCAGGCTGTTGAAAAATGTGCACACAGAGTTTTCAGGATTCAGGGTCCATTTACTGCTGGACTTATTGCAGCATACAGTGCTAATGCTGTATCCAAGAAGCATAACCTTGGGGATCATTGCCTTGGTAGCTGCTGCAGTTTCTGCTGCCCATTTTAACAATTTTTTTAGGGTATTTGTTAAGCACTGACTTTGTGCCAGGCACTGTTCCCAAGCACTGAGAAAGATTCAAAGTCATCAGCTTGGATACGGTCCGTGTCCCACATGGGCTCACAGTCTTAAACCCCATTTTACAGAAGAGGTAACTAAAGCACAGAAAAATGAAGCGAATTGCCCAAGGTCCCACAGAAAAACAAGCAGTAGAGTGAGGATAAGAAGCCAGGTCCTTCGGACTCCCAGTCCAGTGTTCTATCTACTAGACCACGCTGCTTCTCTTTTCAAGTTTCCTGCTGGATTTGCCCATCTCACAGAGCACGTTTGGTGGTTATTTGGTCAGAAACCTTCACCACTAGTGGCAAAGGCCCTGCAAGGATTTTCCAGCTTGTAGAACTGGGACTGGAACCCGGCTCTCCTGATTCCTGAACTGTGTTCTTTCCACTGGACCGACAGCATGCCTAAGCCTTCTCTATAAGGACAGTCTTGGACAATTAAGGCTCTTACTCTAGTAAAAGGCTGGAATTAGACATAAGCAAAGCTTATGGAAGCCTGAAGGAGATAGAAAGGAAAAAATTAAATTGTCATTACCCAAATTCCACAACTCTAGGGCAAAGGGTGACTCATTGAAATATAACTGAAGAAAAATTCTTCTTTACAGTGCTCTGCATACAAGAGTCATTCAATGAATACTATTGATTAACTGAGAGATTGTAAACTCCTTGAGGGCAGGTATCAGCTGTACTAAGTCAGTCAATCATATTTATTGAGCATATACTGGGTGTAGAGCACTGTACTAAGCACTTGGTAGAGTACAATACAACAATGAACAGACACATTCCCCGCCCACGACGAGCTTACAGTATAGAACCTGGGTTCTTGGTCCCATCCTGGGATTCACCAATCTATCGTATTCTCCCAAGAGCTAAGTTTAGTGCACTGAATACAGGAGGCTCTCAATAAATCCTATTGATTAATTGATTAACCTGTAGAATTCAAAACCACAGGAAGCTGTGCAGACCAAAAATATCTAAACATTTGTTACTAGGTCACAAGAGGGGCAGTCCGCCCCCAGGATCATTTGAAATATTCTGATAGAGGCTTGCCTCTCTATACCAGTGCTTAGTACAATGCTCTGCATGCAGTAAATGCTCAAACACTACTATTGATTGATAGATTGATACCAGTAGCAGGCAAACTTCAGTGTCTCCTAGGGACAGGAGGACAGAAGCAAGCCAGGCAAAGGGAAATGAGGTCATTGGAAGCTGGGTATAAAATGCTATGTGCTGTCCCTCCTGTCCTTGAGATCAGCTGGAAAAGATCTCCTTTCATGGGGTCATTCATTCCCTCCTCCCAAGGTTTGAGGTAAAAATGAGACTAGAGACGGAGAAGCTGTGTGGCATAGTGGATAGAGCCCGGACCTGGGAATCAGAAGGTCATGAGTTTCATGGCTCAGTGGAAAGAGCACGAGCTTAGGAGTCAGAGGTCATGGGTTCTAATCCCAGCCCTGCCACCTGTCACCTCTGTGACTTTGGGGAAGTCACTTCACTTCTCGGTGCCTCAATTACTTCATCTTTAAAATGGGGATTAAGACTCTGAGCCTCACGTGGGACAACCTGATTATCCTGTATCTACCCCAGCGCTTAGAACAGTGCTCTGCACATAGAAAGCACTTAACAAATACTGACATTATTATTAATCCTGGCTCCTCCACTTGTCTGTTGTGTGACCTGGGGTAAGTCATTTCACTTCTCTGGGCCTCAGGTACCTTATCTGTAAAATGAGGATTGAGACTCTGAGCCCTACATGGGACAGGGACCATATCCAATCCGATATGCTTGCATCCACCCCAGCACTTAGTACGGTGCCTGGCACATAGGAAGTGTTTAACAAATACCACAATTATTATTGCTTAATTTGGTAAGTACCTTAATTTGAGAAACTTTAATATTCATACTCTATTTCCTAGCTTCTCCCCAAGTAAAACGCTCTGGCAGCATATGGCCTAACTGCATGGCTTGTGAATCAGATCTTCAGCTTGGCCTGACAGTCTTAAACCCCAGTGGCTATAAGTACTACCTTGAAAACCTCGTCTTACACACTGCCTGTTGCCACCTTTCCCATCTGCGTTACTAACTAAATCCTGGTTTTGAGCATGTCCGTTTCAAGAGTCGACTTCATTCGTGGTCACCGGAATCTACACAAAACTATACATCAGGTCCTGGTGAGAGGTTTTAATCCCAGACCTGCCTTGGACGATGTTGTATTTAGCGTGGTAATCCATCGATCAATCAGTGGTATTTATTGAGAGATTACTGTGTGCAGAGCACTGTACTAAGTCATTGGAAGATTTCAATGCAGAAGAGTTGGTAGACACGTTCCCTGCCCGTAGTGAACTTACAGTCTAGAGGGGGGAACAGTCATTAAAATAAATTACAGGCATACATTGTTGCCGAACTGTACTTTCCAAGTGCTTAGTACAATGCTCTGCACACAGTAAGTGCTCCATCAATACGATTGAATGAATGAATGAATGAATGAGTACTATGGGGCTGAGAGTGGGCTGAATATCAAGTGTTTAAAGGATACAGATCTGAGTACATAGGCAACACACAAGGGAGAGGGAGTAGGGGAAATGAAGACTTAGTTGGGCAAGATCTCTAGAAGGAGATATGATCCTAGTAAGCTTTGAAGGTGGAGAGAATGGTGGTCTGTCAAGTCTGTCTGATCTGGTCTGGTCTGGTCTGTGGTGGTAATTTTAGCCCTAGTTACCTAGTGTATGAAAAAGCGGTCCCAAATTCACAGGGAAAGATCCACAGGGAAAGATCCACAATGGAGATGAATAAGGTTCCAGATGAACCCCTGGATGAGAGGTCCATATTGTGTTTCTAGAGGGAGAGTTATGGAAATAGAGGGAAAATTTAGGGATGTTGGATTATATATGCCAACTCATTAAATTGTATGCCAAGGAGCTCAACCGGCACATTGTTGCTGCAGATTCATTTCCCTCAAACATGCTGTATTTTGGGGTGCTCATATCATACCCTCGCTTTAAAAATAAGCAGCAAGCAGAAATGTTATCACATTAGTGAGTTACCACAATCCAGTTAACCCAAACCGTACTGTCAAATAGAGAGAAAAAGAGAGCCTGAGTGAGGCTGAAGAGAGCTAGAGTCTTTTGGCAACATTGTAAAGACCATTTTTAGAGCATGAGCTCAAAGCTCCCGTTAATCAGAATCCAGTTCCTCCTAGAAGACCCCAGGCTTGTGGTTTTGTGGTCCCTAGATAAGGACTTGCCTATGGACAGGAAGAGGTTACTGGAATAAACATCTTCCCTCCTAGTCCATTTTTTTGATCAAGAAAACAGCACACATTTATGACTGCATTGCAGTGTCCAGTCTAACCTTTCCTGCTCTTTTATCCCAGGCTTCCTTGGGGATCAGCGTGGCAATTATTTTTTTGTGTCTGAAGCCTTGTTTAGTAACTTGCTCAGCTCTTCGAATCTGATTTCAGTGGGAAGGAAATAAATACCCAATTGCACCAGCAGATAAAGGATTCCAAGTACTTTTCTCTTTCCAATCTTTTTTCTTGGCTTCAATTTCAGAAGTTAGGCCTGGAGGTTATTATTCAGATACCAAAAATTTCTTCTCCCATATTGAAAGAGTCGGACTTCAGACTTCTATTTTAATAAGCGGTCACCCCGTAGTCCTTCTAACATTTTTAAATCTCAGCCACTTCTTCTGGAATTTTCCCATTACTTGGCTTGATAATATCCACTCAACACCTTGAAATCTTTTTGGACAACTGTTAACAAACGGCAAGAGGTTTTCCATCCATGCTGTCAGTTAGGCTCTTCACACTTCTTATTAACATATGTCTCTCGGTCATGCTTAAGTAACCTTTGTATAACATGCGCCTGTTAAGTTTATTTTACCATCTCTCAACTGAAATCAAGAGGCGTCCTTCTATTTGATTAATCTAAGTTATTTTAGAAAACAGTAGCCTCATCTCAAACCATACTTCCCTTAATAACAATTAATAATAATTATTACTGTGGGGTATTTCTTAAGCGTTTACTGCGTGTCAAGACTGTTTTAAGGGCTAGAGTAGCTAGAAGTATATCAAGGTAGACAGACTGCCTCTCCCATATGGGACTCACAGTCTAAGTAGGAGGGAGAACAGGTATCAAATCCCCCTATTACAGCTGAAGAAACTGAGGCACAGAGAAATCAAATGCAGAGCCGGGATTAGAACCTAGGTTCTCTGATTTCCAACCCCATGCGTTTTCCACTAAGCCATGCTGCTTCCCTTGTTTTCATTTACTCATTTTAATAAAATAATTCATCAAGGACAGTGAAGTTCTAGAAGTCTCCACAAACTCCAAATGCAAAGATAATTCTTTGCCTTTCCTCTACGTTATTAAACTTATGATTTCTCTAATTTTCCAATTTCATTTTCAGTGTTGGACTAACTTCTTAAATTTCCTCTTTGATTTTGCCATGTATTCAGTGCCTTTTATGTGCTAAATGTAGGGCTAAGTGATAATCAGATCTTATAATAGCCTTTGTCCTGCATAGGGATCATAATCTGAGGTAATAATAATTAATAACCATAATAATAATAATTGTGGTATTCATTAAGCACTTACTATGTGCAGAGCACTTCACTGAGTGTTGGGATAGATGCGAGATCATCAGGTCCCACATGGGGCTCACAGTCTAAGTAGGAGGGAGAACAAGTATTGAGTCTCCATTTCACAGATGAGGGAACAGAGGCCCAGAAAAGCTAAATGACTTGCATAAGGTCACACAGCAGGTGAGTGGCAGAGTCGGGATTAGAACCCAGGTCCTCTGACTCCTAGGCCCATACTCTGTCCATTAGGCCATGCTGCTTCTCTGGTAGAGAGAGCTGCTTCTCTGGTAGAGAGAGCAGAGATGAGAAGCAGCCTGGCTCATGAGAAGCAGTGTGGCTCAGTGGAAAGAGCACGGGCTTGGGAGTCAGAGGTCATGGGTTCGAATCCCGGATCCGCCGCTTGTCAGCTGTGTGACTGTGGGCAAGTCACTTAACGTCTCTGTGCCACAGTTACCTCGTCTGTAAAATGGGGATTAAGACTGTGAGCCTCATGTGGGACAACCTAATGACCCTGTATCTGCCCCAGCGCTTAGAACAGTGCTCTGCACATAGTAAGCGCTTAACAAATACCAACATTATTATTATTATTATTATTATTCCCATTTTATAGATAAGGAAACTGAGGTACAGGACAGGCAAATGATTTACTCAAAATTATTCAACAGTGCAGAGGCTGAGCTGAGAGTAGAACTCAGGTCTTCTTCTTGTGGTCTTTCTACTAGGGCTATGCTACCTGTTTGTGCTGAAATTTGGTTTTTGGAGTGTGGATGAAGGTCGGGATCTAGTTGTGTGGATCATTTGGTTTGGGGTGTCATTAATGCATGTGATCTTTCAACCACACCCTGCACAAGACAGTTCTAGGAATGCCCCGCCACAGTTTCAGTAGGTCCAACCTCATCTTGGGTCACCCTTGTCCCTGAAGACCATTGGGATCCAGACCAACTGTATGTGCTCCACCCTGGGTTTAGGGGCCTTTGAAAGCAAGTCTGGAGTTGGCTTATAGGGTCGAAGGAATTCTGACATTCCAGACTTCTCTAGAGTAAACTGAACCCTTGGGAATAAAACCCAGTCTCCCAAGAAAGAATAATTAAACCTTTAATGATCTCATCATTTTTTCATTCTTTCTGTTAAACCAGGACATAATTCTTAAATACAGGATTGACATTATTGTATATTATTATATATTACTGTCATATTATTTTCGTATATACATATATCCATATCTATAATCTACCTATATGTTATATATACATAGAAACATGGTTATTATTCTTATTATAATATTGGATAAGTGCTTACTTTGTGTCAAGCACTGTACTAAGCTCTGGGGTGAATAAAAGTTAATCAGGTTGGAAACAGTCCCTGTCCTACATGGGGCTCACAGTCTAAATAGAAATCGATCAATCAGTTGTATTTATTGAGCACTTCCTGGGTGCAGAGCATTGTACTAACTGCTTGGGAAAGTACAATACAACACAACTGGTGGACAAGCTCCCTGCCCATAAGGAGCTTACAGTCTAGAGGGGGAGACAGATAATAACCTAAATTATGAGTATGTAAATAAGTGCTTTGGGGGCCGAGGGAGGGGTGAACAAAGAGTGCAAATCAAGTGCAAGGGCAATGTAGAAGGGAGTGGGAAAAGAGGAATTGAGGGCTTAGACAGGGAAGATCTCTTGAAGGAGATGTGTTTTTAAAAAGTTGGGGAGAGTAATCTTCTGTTGGATATGAAGAGGGAGGGTGTTCCAGGCCAGAGGACGAGAGGTCATTGGAGAGATTGACGAAATCTAGGTACAGTGAGTAGGTTGGCATTTAGAGAAGTGAAGTGTGTGGACTGCATTGTAGTAGGGCAGCCATGAGATAAGGTAAGAGGGGGCAAGATGATGGAGTGCTTTAAAGCTGATGGTAAAAAGTTTCTGTTGGATATGATGGTGGTTGGGCAACCACTGGAGGTTCTTGAGGAGTGGGAAAACATGGACTGAACATTTTTGTAAAAAAATGATCTGGACAGCAGAATGAAGAATGGACTGTCGCGGATTGAGAATGCAGGGAGGTCAGCAAGGAGCCCGATGCAGTAATTATTCATGCATTCATTCAATCGTTTTTATTGAGCGCTTACTGTGTGCAGAGCACTATACTAAGCGCTTGGAATGTACAATTCAGCAACAGAGACAATCCCTGCCCAACAGGATAAGTAAACACTAAACATGGTAGCAATTTGGATGGAAAGGAAAAGGAGGATTTTAGAGACGTGAAAGTTGAACCGGCGGGATTTAGTGAAAAGAGGGCATAGTGGATAAGCACAGACCTGGGAGTCTGAAGGACCTGGGGTCTACTTCCAACTCTGACACTTGGGGAATAAGAGTGTGAGCCCCACGTGGGACAGTGACTGTGTCCAACCTGATTGCCTTGTATCTACCCCAGTACTTAGAACAGTACCTGGCACATAGTAAGTGCTTAACAGATACCATAAAAAAATATAGGTCGAATAAGAGAGACGAGTTGAGTTAAATGCCAAGGTTACCGACTTGTGAGACAGGAAGGATGGCGTTGCTTGTCCACAGTGATGGGAAAGTCATGGGGAGGACAGGATTTGTTTGGGGAGATAAGGAGTTCTGTTTTGGACTGGAGAGCAAGTATTGGCATTGAATCTCCACTTTAAAGATGAGGAAACTGAGATGCAGAGAAGTTAAGCAACTCAGCCAAGGTCATATGTAGCAGGCAAGTGCAGAGCCTAGATTGGAACTTCTAATTCCCAGAACCATGCTCTTTCCTCTAGATCATGCTGCTTCTAGAGATATAAACTAGCAATGAATATAGAATAGCAGAGAATACAGAATAGAGAATACAGAAACTAGCAAAGAATCATGTATATATGTATATGGGGATTAAGACAACCTGATTACCTTGTATCTACCCCAGGGTTTAGGATTGTGTTTGGCACATAATAAGTGCTTAATAAATACCATCATGATTATTACTACTGTGGGTAAGGGGTGGGGACCTTATATACATGATTCTTTGCTAGTTTCTTATCTACAAGAACCTTACTTCTTCATAGTATTCCCTGTAATGTCTCCATGCATGGTATAGTTTAAAAATACTTAAATCTGGAATATAGGTCTATCTCCAAAGCCTGAAACACACAATACTTGAAATAACAATAATAATATCAGTATTTGTTAAGTGCTTACTAGGTGCCAGGCACTGTTCTAGGCACTGAGGTGGATACAAGAAAACCGGGTCGGACACAGTCCCTGTCCAATATCAGGCTCACAGTCTTAATCACATTTTACAGATGAGGTAACTGAGGCACAGGCCCAAGATCACACTGCAGACAAGTGGTGGGGCTGGGATTAGAACCCAGGTTCTGCTGACTTCCAGGCCCATGCTTTATCCACTAGGCCTTGTTCCCAATCAACCTCCTTTGCACTGTTTTTCTGATTTTAAAAGACAGATGACTTAGCCTGTCCAAATGAACTTTTTGTTTTATATATTCCCTTCTAACCAATTCTGACCGATAATAATTTTAAAGCTGAAAGAACTTTGTTGTTGTTTTATTATTGTTGTCAATTAATCTGACGTGCTATGAAATTTGCTATTCTGGCCATTACTAAATCAGGAAAATGTCCAGGACTACATCTGTCTTTCTCCTTGATTTACACAGCACATATCTTCTAATACAAGATTAACAATTAGTTTTTCATCTGTCTATGCACAAATCATCATAGCCGTCTGGTATGCTGAAAATATAATTCAAAGAATAAATTTATTTCACAGACACTAAGAATGCATTTTCTTGTATTTTTTGCAGGGAATTTTAAAGTTCATTTAGTCATAAATTCAAGTGAAAGTATATGAAAAATTGGTAAGAGCTTTCCAGAGACACTGTATCTTTTCAAAAATTATCCTTTGCATGTGTATAAGTTCTTTCATCCCTAGTACTTTACACACTTTAACCACACAGAAAGCTCACTTATTTCCAACTGAAATGGATTAAATAAGACCCCAAATGTTAAAATGTGGTCTAGAATCTGACAAATTTCATTCTCAAAGAAACTAGTAAGGGGATTCTTGTTAGGCAAAACACATGACATTTCTTAATTATAAGAAGAGGTCCGTTCGAGGCTAAACTGCATATTATTTTACTTCCACATTTAAGTTGATGGGTCATTATGCAACTTGGAAAAACTATCTCTTTAGTCCAATTCTCCCTTATGAGTTGTTAGCAGAGAGATGTAAATCAGTGCTGGAAGAGCAATCACCCATTAATGCTGAAGAGAAATGTCTCCTCTCCTGTATGGGCTCAAGACCAAAGGAGGGGGAGAGACAGAGTCGCAGTGCACCGCTCCTACCCATTATTCTCCTGGTATCCTCTGTTTCCATTAGCCTATTCCCGAGAAGGCACAGAAGGGCATTAGGAAGGTCCCCACCCCTTACCCACAGTAGTAATAATCATGATGGTATTTATAAAGAACTTATTATGTGCCAAGCACATTGCTAAGCGCTGGGGTAGATACAAGGTAATCAGGTTGTCCTACGTGCGGCTCTCAGTCTTAATCCCCATTTTACAGATGAGGTAACTGAGGCATTGAGAAGTTAAGTGACTTGCCCAAAGTCAGAAGATCACTCTCCCCACCTTCGAAGCCTTACTGAAGCTATTTGAAGAGGCCTTCCTTGACGAAGCCTCATTTCCTCTTCTCCCACACCCTTCTGTTGCCCTTGCCCTTGGATTTGCTCCCTTCATTCACCCGTCTTTCATCCCTACAGTACTTATGTACATAATCATACTCCATTTTCCAGTGCTTAGAACAGTGCTCAGCACATAGTAAGTGCCTAACAAATACCATCATCCTTTATACTGATGTCTGTCTCCCCTTCTAGACTATAAACTTAATCTGAGCCCTCTAGACTGTAAATTTATTCTGATCAGGGCGCATGTCTACCAATTGTTATTTCGTACTCTCCCAAACACCTAGTACAGTGTCCTAAACACGGTAAGGGCTCAATAAATATGATTGACTGATTGACATAATAAGCTTGAAATAATTCAAAGAGAAATGTCTTTTCTCCATCTCCACGAACTGTCCCCACAAAATTCTCCATCTCGTTTCAGCTCTTCTAATGGAATAAATTGTAGAAAAGTTTGTTTTGCACCAAAGACCCCTAGGTGTTATATTAAGAAGTTTCTTATGCAGGGATCACAGTTGGGAGTATACTTCAAGGCTGATGACATTATTTAATTATGCTGATGTTTCTCTGTGTTCCCTGTGTAACCTGAATAAAGTATTAATACCCTGTAGAGGTTGTTTATGCATGATATGTCTCACTGCACAGAAATGGATGGTCGATTATAAACAGTCGTACTGTATTTAGCAAAATCATTGAGAAGAGAGGGTTGATGAGCAGTGATTAACCACCCCAAAAGGCAAAGCTGGTGATTAAAGAAAAGGAATAAAATATTTTCTAAAATCTAGCAAAAGTGCTACATCTTTCAGATATAGAAAGTGTTTGAGGTGAAAATTTCAGAGCTGTATTTTTTTAGATTTAGGATTTAGGTGTCAGCAAATGAACTATTTTAAACAACATAAAACACTTTTTGAGGATAAAGGAAGAAAATATATAGATTTTGCAATTTGGCAAAAAAATGATCCCAATGGGGTTGTAATTTTATTTGTTGTTTATATTTCAGTCTTCCTGTCCACAGTTGGTAAATTATGACATATGTATCATGTGTTGGAATTTACAGGGCCAATCTCAATATTCTCACTATTTCACAATTCCTGTTTTTACAACTGAGCTATTTTGGTTTTACTTACTAATCCTGTTGCTCTCCTTTTTCAGCTAGATATGTGCCTATTTAAAATTCTTTCTTTTCTATGTATGTATCTATATATATACATATATAGATACATATATATATATATATGTACCTTATCTTCATTTGGAACAAGATTTGATTTATATAGTACCATTTTCATATAAATATAATATCCCTGTGTATTTAATTTACATTTTAATATCATAGTTGATTGATTTCTCTTCTATAATATCTTTAGTTCATCCATCAATCCAGACTTTCATTTCATATTTTTCTGTCACAATCCACTTTCTGAATGTTTTACATATATTAATCCAGATATGTAGCCGTCCTTCGGGTTTGAAAGACATTGCTATTGGCAGCGAGAGTTTGAAAAAATTTGTGCTGGTGTGACTTTATGCAGGATTGAAAATTCTGTCATCGCTACCCTTCTATATTTGTTACAAACAGTTACTGATGCCGTTGACTTCTCCCTCTTGAGGTCATGATCTTACTGAAATAATAATAATAATAATAATAATGGTATTTGTTAAGCACTTACTAAGTGCAAAGCACTGTTCTGATCTAAGACAATCACCCCATTTCTAAGTGCTGCACACCATGCCCACCTGTCTTCTGCTGTCTCCAAAATGTCTGCTACTAGACCAAGTTAGACCAAACTAGACCGAGGTTTGATGCAATGTCCATAAAGTGTTTTCTTCTGTACACGTGGTATATGGTTACCCCATTTCAGCTGACTACTACAATCCAGACCTCACACTTTGCTCCTCTAATGCTGACCTTCTCACTATCCCTCGATCTCGTCTATCTTACCACCGATCTTTCGCCCACCTCCTGCCCCCGACCTGGAACTTTCCCTCCTCATATCCCACAGACAATTACTCTCCTCTCCTTCAAAGCTTTACTGAAGGCACATCTCCTCCAAGAGGCTTTCCCTGACTAAATTATCCTTTCCTCTTCTCCCACTCCCTTCTACATCATTCTGACTTGCTCCTTTTATTCATCCCCCTTCCAAGCCCCACAGTACTTAGAGTACAGTGCTCCGCACGAAGTAAGCACTCAATAAATACCATTGATTTATTGATTGATTGGATAATTGACTTCCTCAGTGCTCAGTTGGCTAAGGAAGAGCTTGGGGAGGGAGAGGGTGAGCTCCTCAAAGGCAGGGATTGTGTCTACCAACTCCATTTTACTCTCCCAAATACTTAATACACTGCTCTAGCCACAGTAAGTACTTAATAAATAGCATTGATCGATCGATTGATTAAGCAGCATATTCCTTTTCTGCTTGTAAATCTCAGCCATTACCATCAAACCTGGTAGCTTTGTTCTTCCTCATGGCCCTGATTGCATAGAAATAAAATAAAGGAATATGTATATTATTTCTATGCATTACACGTCTCTGGAGTACAGTTTTTGTTTTTGATGCAGGTGGAATCTGAAGACAGTGAAGGAAAAAGATTAGAGCGATCAATAACTTCCTCGTGACTCAGAACTAAACACTTCATGTAATTTTCACAGATCATTGAAGGGAGTATTATTTCTCTCTTTGTAGTTCAAATTGTTTTAACTCCTGCAACATTTACATCACGAGTTTTCATTTCAATTCTCTCCCCTATGAGTCATGCTGGGAAATTCTCACTTTTCTGTATCGTCCATTTGACAGATTCTACCAAGTTTCATTCTGTTTTTGTGATTGTCTAGCAAACATTTATATTTTGTTCCATCATCATTTCTTTTTCAGAAGTACAACGTAGACCTGTGATTGCTTTCAAGTTTGGTATTTTGCAGGTTGCTTCTTTTCTGACCTGACTCAGTTCTCTTCCTTTGGGAAATGAAACCGCACCCGCTAACACTTCATCATTTCTGAGCCACCCCTGTCACAGCACCTGACTATACATATTACTTTTATACCTTTTATCTTGAAATGCTTTTGTCTCATTCTCTTGCTAATGACCGTCTCGTGTGATCAAAGCTGTGTTTCATTTGCTAGCCGTGCTCCTGAATGTGAAAAATTTATAGTTGTATTGTCTTGGTACAGTTGATGGTGATGGGAAAGGATAGATGAGCCTCAGTCACATTATCAGGACTGAAAACCTGCAAGAGGAAGTTGATTACAGTGCAAGAGTTTGGGAAGAAAGGAATAGTTGAGAGTTGAGGGATGACTTAGCGAGGTTCATCGCAACTACATGGCCTTAAGCGGCCTCCTGCAATCACAACCCCATTCAGCACGAAGCACTCACCCGAAGTCTGTGGACATGAAATGTATTTCTACTGCTAGTTTATTTCTGGGTTGCACAGTTCTGTATCTATAATCAATCAATTAATAATGTTTATTGGGCATCTACATTGTGCAGAGCATTGTAATAATAATGATGATGGTATTTTTTCAGCGCTTACTATGTGCCAAACACTGTTCTAAGCACTGAATTAGATACAAGGTAATCAGGTTGTCCTACTTGGGGCTCAGAGTCTTAATCCCCATTTTCCAGATGAGGTAACTGAAGCACAGAGAAGTGAAGTGACTTGCCCAAAGTCACATAGCTGACAGGTGGTGGAGCTGGGATCAGAAGGATTAGAACCCACAACCTCTGACTCCCAAGACTGTGCTCTTTTGGGACAATAGAATTCTTAGATGTGATCCCACCTCTCAGGGAGATTACCGTCTAAATGGAAAGATGGGCACTAAAATAAATAGCTGCTCTTCCTCCTACCTAAACTGTAAACCACAGTGGGGGTCAGGGATTGTGTCCCACCTGATTATCTTTTACCTTCCCCAGAACTTAGTAGAGTGTGTGCCACATAGTAAGCGCTTAATAAATAGCACAATGGTGTTAAATTACAAGTAGGAGCAACAAGTGGGTAGGTATAGAGCACATTCATTCCTTTTTAATGAGCGCTTACTGTGTGCTGAGCACTGTACTCAGCACTTATGAAAGTATCCCAGCTCTGCCACTTATCTGCTGTGTGACCTTGGGCAAGTCACTTTGCTTCTCTGGGCCTCAGTTCCCTCATCTGTAAAATGGGGATTGAGACTGTGAGCCCCACATGGGACAGAGACTGTGTCCAACTGTCCAACTGTGTGATTCGCTGGTATCCACCCCAGAGCTCAGTACAGTGCTTGGCACATGGTAAGCACTTAACAAATACCATCATCATTATTATTATACTACAGCAATCCCTGCCCATAACGAGCTCACGATACCCTGACTTGCTCCCTTTATTCATCCCCCATCCCAGTCCCACAACACTTATGCATATATCTGTAATTTATTGATTTATATTAATATTGGTCTCCCTACTAAACTATAAGCTCGATGTGGGCAGGGAATGTGCCTGTTATATTATGTTGTACTCTCACAAGCACCCAGTACAGTGCTCTGCACACAGAAAAGCACTCAATAAATACAGTTGACCGACTTACCGGTTCGGTATTCACCCTACCTTCAGCCCCACAGCACTTATTTACATATCTGTGTATCATTTAGTTGTATTAATCTCCGTCTTCCCCTGTAGACTGTAAGCTCACTGTGGGCAGCGATCTTGTCTAACTCTGTTGCACTGTAGTCTCCCAAGCACTTAGTAGAGTGCTCTGCACATGGTAAGTGCTCAATAAATGCGATTGATTGATCGACTGATTGATTGGACTTCTGAGGTCACAGTAGAGTTAGAGTACTAGGGTACTGTATTGTTGTGGTACAGTAATAATAATAATGGTATTTGTTAAGCAATTACAATGTGCCAGGCACTGTTCTAAGTGCTGTGGTAGATACAAGGTATTCAGGTTGGACACAGTCCCTGTCCCACATGGGGCCTCACAGTCTTAATCCCCATTTTAGAGGAGAGGTAACTGAGGCCCAGAGAAGTCAGTTGACTTGCCTAAGGTCACATAGCAGACAAGTGGCAGAGGTAGAATTAGAACCCATGACCTTCTGACTCTCAGGCCCGTGTTCTATCCTCTACCCATGCTGCTTCAAGAGTCCCCTATAATTCCTAGACTTGAACAGTGGGTTGTTAGATCTTCTTGTGATCCATTATCATGTAAAGTGGATTAGCTTAGATAGTTGCTTTTACCTCACTCTTCCCTTCTGTATTTCCGCCTGGCTTTATGAGTGTATTCTTCCCACATTACCTTCTCTTTTCAAGCCCATTATAAGGGATAGGAAAAAACTGCTCCCTGGTCATAAAAATATGTAGTTGTTCAACATCTCCATGTTCAAATAATGACTATTTCAGAGCTTGTCACCCAAGAAATGACCCTCTGGTGATATTCTTCAGATCCACCCCCAGCCTACCATTTAATCTTAATTTTTAAAAATTGTCCTGTGATTATAGATCATTTCTCTTAGCTCTTATGACAATTTTATGCTTCATTAGCTTTTCAGTAGGCTTTCAAAAATCTTCTACAGGACCCCACTAAAGGCCTCCACATACGGGGAGAAGTATTCAGGCATCCGAAGATCTCTGCAAGACATTTGGAAATATGAATAAAAATAAAAATGAACAAATTGGAATGGATTTTGGCAACAGAATTAAGTAGGTTAGTGCCTTGAAATGGAGACTAGTTGAGATGTTACTAGGGAGAAGGATACAGATTTAAGACAAAAGTTTGTGGTGGGCTGGGAACATTTCTGATAACTCTGTTGTATTAGCCTGTGTGCTTAGAACAGTGCTTTGCACATAGTAAGCCCTCAATAATTACCATTATGTGAAAAAGAAAAGTCTACCTACTCAATACCAGGTTTCATTTTTTTATGGTATTTCTTAAGCACTTATGTTCCAGGCACTGTTCTAAGCACTGAGATAGATACGAAGTAATCAGGTTGGAGATAATCCATGTCCCACATGGGGCTCCACATGGGGCTCACAGTCTTAATCCCCATTTTATTCATTCAATTCAATAGTATTTATTGAGCGCTTACTATGTGCAGAACACTGTACTAAGCGCTTGGGATGAACAAGTCGGCAACAGATAGAGACAGTCCCTGCCATTTGACGGGCTTACGGTCTAATCGGGGGAGACGGACAGACGAGAACGATGGCAATAAACAGCGTCAAGGGGAAGAACATCTCGTAAAAACAATGGCAACTAAATAGAATCAAGACTAATTTTACACATGAGGCAACTGAGGCACAGAGAAGTGAAGTGATTTGCCCAAGGTTACACAGTAGACAAGTGACAGAGCCCGGATTAGAACCCAGGTCTTCTTGACTCCCAAGCCCATGCTCTATCCATTAGCCCATCCTGCCTGATCTAAGTCAGTTTGAAAGAGAGGGGCTTTCAGGAACTCGGTGACTGAACGTTGAGAAAATTTTCCAGGCCTGACAATTTTGTGCTGTTAATCTTCTTCCACATTTATTCTATGTCCATTTATATCTGGTTGCCTTTATTTCTTGTTATATATCTAGTAAAGTTAAAGCTTTTAATACCGCCTGGGTGAATATGAAGTTGATATATTCGTCTGTTTCTAATGGGGTCTCCTGCTGATCCTCTAATGGGTGCCTTGAAATATAATCTGCTGGGTTATTTTCTTTCCCCAGCCCTTGCACAATTTTATAATCATAGCCATGTAGATATTGTAAACCCCATCACTCAGTGCACACTGTCATCTTGAACTCTGAGCTGCCAGATATTGTCATGAGTGCCTGATGATCTGTTACCCTAGCAAATGGAGACCCAAAATGAATAAGTGAGAGTGTCTGAACACTGAAATGATTGCCCGGGCCTGGAAGACTTGTTTGGTTTCTGTTAAAATTGTTCTTGCATACAAGAAATCATGTGCACTTTCACCTGAGGTTTGATTCGACGGTACACATTTCCACTGACTTATGAAAGCTTTCACAGCTGGTGTCAATCTAATCAAAGGGCTTTCTTGGGCTGTTCAGTCTCATCCGACAAAACGAGACACAGTCTACCGGCATAAGACCTGTCGTTTCTCGCCGATTTCCCGTACCACCCAACCTGAGCACTTCACTCTGACGCCAGTTTGCTCCCTGTACCTCAGTCTCGTCTATCTCACTCCCCACCCCTTGACCACATCGTGGGTCTTCCTCCTACTCCTTGTAGGAGACATGAACACTCTCCCCAACTTCAAAGCTCTCCAGCAGGTCTCCAGGAGATCTTCCCCCATTAAGCCCTTGTTTCCCCTACACCCTTCCCCTACCTGCCTCAACTATACACTTGGATTCATTCATTCAGTAGTATTTATTGAGCGCTTACTATGTGCAGAGCACTGTACCAAGAGCTTGGAACGTACAATTCGGCAACAGATAGAGACAATCCCTGCCCATTGACGGGCTCACAGTCTAATTTTGTTAATCAATCAATCGATGGTATTTATTGAGCATTTACTGTGTGCAGAATAATAATAATAATAATGTTGGTATTTGTTAAGCGCTTACTATGTGCAGAGACTGTTCTAAGCGCGGGGCTAGATACAGGGTCATCAGGTTGTCCCACGTGAGGCTCACGGTTAATCCCCATTTTACAGGTGAGGTAACTGAGACACAGAAAAGTTAAGTGACTTGCCCACAGTCACACAGCTGACAAGTGGCAGAGCCGGGATTCGAACCCATGACCTCTGACTCCCAAGCCCGGGCTCTTTCCACTGAACCATGCTGCTTCTCTATGTACTAAGTGCTTGGGAGTGTAAAATACAACACAAATATCTTACCCTATAGAGGGGAAGACAGATACCAATATAAATAAATAAGTTACGAATAGTGTTCCCTACAACCGTCTCCCATCAAAGTGCTGTGGGACTGAGGGTGGGGTGAATATAACGTGCCTAAAGGGGAACAGATCCAAGTGCATAAGAGAAGCAGCGTGGCTCAGTGGAAAGACCCCGGGCTTGGGAGTCAGAGGTCATAGGTCATGGGAAGCAGCGTGGCTCAGTGGAAAGAGCCTGGGCTTCGGAGTCAGAGGTCATGAGTTCGACTCCCGGCTCTGCCACTTGTCAGTTGTGTGACTGTGGGCAAGTAACTTAACTTCTCTGTGCCTCAGTTACCTCATATGTAAAATGAGGATTAACTGTGAGCCTCACGTGGGACGACCTGATTACCCTGTATCTCTCCCAGTGCTTAGAACAGTGCTCTGTACATAGTAAGCGCTTAATAAATACCAACTTTTTTTTAATCCCGGCTCCTGCACTCGTCTGCTGTGTGACCTTGGGCAAATCACTTACCTTCTCTGTGCCTCAGTTACCTCATCTGTAAAAATGGGGATTAAAAAAAGTGAGCCCCACGTGGGACAATCTGATTACCCTGTACCCCAGCGCTTAGAACAGTGCTCTGCACATAGTAAGCACTTAACAAATACCAACATTATTATTATTCTCTGTGCCTCAGTTACCTCATCTGGAAAATGGGGATTAAGACTGTGAGCCGCACATGGGTCAACCTGATTACCTTGTATCTACTCCAGAACAGTGCCATCATCATTATCATTATTATTATCATCATCATTACAGATGACACCGAAGGGAGAAGGAGTTGGGGGAAAGAGGGTTTAAGTGGGGAAGGCCTCTTGGAGGAGATGCGGCCTTAATAAGGCTTTGAAGGCGGGGAGAGCGGTGGTCTGGTGTATGTGGCTAGGGAGGGAGTAGGCCAGGCCAGAGGGAGGATGTGGGAAAGGGGTTGGCGGAGAGATAGATGAATCAGGTGCAGTGAGAAAGCTGGCACCGGAGAAGCCGAGTGTGCGGGACCGGCTGTAGTCAGTGAAGCGAGGTAAGAAGGAGCAAGCCGAATGAGTGCTTTAAGGTGTTTATAGCATTTGAGATTCACCCCACCCTTAGCCCCACAGCACTTAACGTACCTATCCGTAATTTATCTATATTAATGTCTGTCTCTCCCTCTAGAATGTAAGTTCTATTTATTGCTATTGTTTTTGTCTGACTCCCCCGATTAGACTGTAAACCCGTCAGAGGGCAGGGACCGTCTCTGTAACATTCCAAGCTCTTAGTACGGTGCTCTGCACATAGTAAGCGCTCAATAAATACTATTGAATGAATGAATGAAAGTTCCTTCTGGGCAGGGAACATGTCTACCCACTATGTTATATTGTACTGAGAAGCAGCGTGGCTCAGTGAAAGAGCCCGGGTTTGGGAGTCAGCGGTCGTGGGTTCTAATCCCGGCTCCGCCACTTGTCAGCTATGTGACCTTGGGCAAGTCACTTAACTTCTCTGTGCCTCAGTTACCTCATCTGTAAAATGGGGATAAGACTGTGAGCCCCACGTGGGACAACCTGATTACATTGTATCTACCCAGCGCTTAGAACAGTGCTTGGCACATAGTAAGCGCTTAACAAATGCCTACATCATTATTATTATTATTACTCTCCCGGGTGCCTAATCCAGTGTTCTGCACACAGTAAGCCCTTAATCCTTATGAATGATTGATTAATTGATTTTCCCCAAACAGGAATTGTCCCTCTTTTCGAGCTTGCCCCTTGATCTTCACAAGCCTTTGTTCAAGGAGAACAATCATTCTCTCGACTGCTTTCATTTTTCTGAAAACCACTTCGGTCCATATCTCCCCACTCCTTATGAACCTCCAGTGGTTGCTCATCCACATCTGCAACAAACAGAAACTCCGTGCTATTGACTTTAAGTCACTCAATCAGCACTCTCCCTCCTCCCTTATCTCGCTGATCTCTTTTGGCAACCCAGTCTGCTCGCTTCACTCATCTAACGCCAGCCTGCTCTAAGTAACTTGATCTCTTCTTCTCCTCAATTGATCCCTTGCTTGGTGCTCCCTCTGGGCTGGAACTCTCTTCCCCTTCTTTTCAACAATTCACCCCTTTCCCCACTTTCAAAGTCTTCCAAAAATCATGTCTCCTCCAACAGACCTTCCCTGACTAAATTCTCATTTCATTCATTCAATCGTATTTATTGAACGTTTACTGTGTGCAGAGCACTATATTAAGCACTTGCAAAGTTCAGTTCTGCAATAAAGAGAGACAATCCCTGCCCACACCTTCCCCTCCCTCCCCTCCCCTCTGAGTTACCTTTTTACTTGGCTGGGTATCTTTTAGGCACTTTTGACACCCAACCTCACAGCAGTTATTTACATATCCAGTGCTGGGCACATAGTTAGCGCTTAACAAATACCATAGAAGTTATTATATCCTTATGCCCTACTGTTTCCCCTATCTATAATTTCCTTTAATATCTGTCTCCTGCATAGTCTGTTAGCACTTTATGGAGAGGGGATTATGTCTACCTACTCTATTGTACTTACCCAAGCACTTAATAATAATAATAATAATAATGATGGTATTTGTAAAGTGCTTATTCTGTGCCAAGCACTGTTCTAAACTGGGGTAGGTACAAGGTAATCAGGTTGTCCCATGTGGGGCTCACAGTCTTAATCCCCATTTTACAGATAACTGAGGCACAGAGAAGTGAAGTGGCTTGCCCAAGGTCACACGGCAGATAAGTGGCAGAGCCGGGACTAGAACCCATGTCCTCTGACACCCAAGCCCGGACTCTTTCCACTAAGCCACGCTGCTTCTTTTAGCACAATCGGTCGTATTTTCAATCACATTTATTTAACGTCTACTGTGTGCCGAGCACGGTACGAAGTGCTTTGGAAAGTACCGTGCTCTGCACTCTGTACCGCTGATTGAATGATTGACCGATTGATTGATGTCCAACAGACTGGTCTTACTGCTCCAGGAGTCTTCCTGTGGTTGATTGCTATGTTGCATCGTTGTAACTGAACTTCACTATATTTTTTAAATGTTTATACTGCCCTCCCCGTTTTTGTGGGACCTCTTTCAGTTCACCCTACAGCAACTGCTTGGGTATCCTGCTCTCATTTATTAACTTTGACAGGACCTAGCAGAAAAGCTCTGGGTGAGTTGCACTGCTTCAGTGCTGGTGGACTGACGATGGTAATCCGGGCCTGCCATTCGATGTTGAGAATGCCTTGTTTGTGTGTGGAGTTCATTCATTCAGTCGTATTTATTGAGCACGTACTGTGTGCAGAGCACTGTACTGAGCACTTGAAACTGCTCAAGAAGCCACATGCATCTCACAGCCGTGATGAAGGTTGAACTCTACATCCTTTCCAACGTTGCGGGCTATGTTTCTGTGCTGTGAAGATCAATTTATGTCCAGTAGGAATATGGACGATTGCAAAATTCGACCAACAGTTAGGCATAAATGAATCAAGTTTCATTGCCTTTTAATAGGCAACTATCTTAAATTCTACAGCAGGTTAGCACTAATAATAATAATATTTGTTAAGCACTTACTACGTGTCAAGCCCTGTTCTAAGCTCTAGGGTAGGTATTCATTCATTCATTCATTCATTCATTCATTCGTATTTAATGAGCGCTTACTATGTGCTGAGCACTGTACTAAGCGCTTGGAATGTACAAATCGGTAACAGATAGAGACAGTCCCTGCCCTTTGACGGGCCTACAATCTAATCGGGGGAGACAGACAGACAAGAACAATGGCAATAAATAGAATCGAGGTGAAGAACATCACATTAAAACAATAGCAAATAAGCAGAATCAAGGTGATGTACATCTCATTAACAAAATAAATAGGGTAATGAAGATATATAGAGTTGAGCGGATGAGTACAGTGCTTATACAGGTACAAGCTAATCAGGTAGGAAACAGTTCTTGTCCCATTTGGGGCTCTTAAGTCTTCATCACCATTTTACAGATGAGGTAGCTGAGGCATGGAGAAGTGAAGTGACTTGCTCAAGGTCACAGAGCAGGCAAGTAGTGGAGCCGGGATTAGAACCCATGTCCTTCTGACTCCTTGGCCCATGCTTTATCCCCTAGGCAATAGTGTTGTGTGTTGCTCAATAACCAGAATATTTCTGCATAAAAATGTAGTGACATAATACAGCCTTAGGCCTTAGTGCCCTTTTTAATTGACGATGCCTTTCTTACCAGTGATCTTTTTAGTTTCGCCCATCTGTATTCTTCTTTATGAACAAATCATAACAACTGTACCATTCAAGCGATGCTTTACTGAATTCACCCTGGGCTCTTCTCAACCTAAATGTTTTAGCTGCGAGACACTCATCTGCTACGCTGAGTGACTGAAGTAGTTTTTTTCTTGTTCCAGCTTCTGCGAAAAGATTAGGATTTCATCGTCAGATTTAAAAGCATTGGGAACATATTGAATTACTTTATGATTCTATCTATAACATTTTTCAATAGTTGAGTTTATTTTCGTTATTCATCTTCTGGGTTGTCTAAAGATGACATAGCAATACACATCCCATTTCCCCTGATGTGGGTTTTAGAAGAGCGGCCTGGCCCACTGCCAATTCTTTTCATTCATTCATTTATTCCATTGTATTTATTGAGTGCTTACTTTGGGCAAAGCACTGTACTGACTGCTGGGGAGTGTACAATGCAACAATAAACAAAGACACATTCCCTGCCCATAATGAACTTACAGTCTAGAGGGGGAGAGAGACATTAATAGAAATGAATGAATGAATTACAGAGATAATAAATAAATTACAGAAATGTAATCCCCCCTCAGTAAGGCATCATTGGCATACAGACTGTAGACTGGAAGCTCACTGTGGGCACGGAGTGCATCTGTTTATTGTATACTGTACTCTCCCAAGCGCTTAGTACAGTGCTTTGCAAACAGTAAGCACTGTATGATTGAATGAATGGATGGAGTAATAATAATGTTGGTATCTGTTAAGCGCTTACTATGTGCAGAGCACTGTCCTAAGCGCTGGGATAAATACAGGGTAATTAGGTTGTCCCACTTGGGGCTCACAGTCTTAATCCCCATTTTACAGATGAGGTAACTGAGGCACAGAGAAGTTAAGTGACTTGCCCACAGTCACACAGCTGACAAGTGGCAGAGCTGGGATTCGAACCCATGACCTCTGACTCCCAAGTCCAGGCTCTTTCCACTGAGCCATGCAGCCCAAGAATGACAGCCTGGATTACCCATCTTACCCTTTGCACCATCCTTGGCTCCACAGGGATTGCCTCTATCTGTTGCCGAGTTGTACATTCCAAGCGCTCAGTACAGTGCTCTGCACCTAGTAAGCGCTCAATAAATACTTTTGAATGAATGAATCTGGGTCTGCGGCCTGCTGAGTCAGCCCCCTGCTATCCCTGCCCAGCCCCCTACCCCCGGCTCACTTTGTTCCACTTCCTAGTTCATAATGACCCAGATGTTTATGAGAAGCAGCGGAGCTTAGAGGATAGAGCCCGGACCTGGGAGTCAGAGTTCATGGGTTCTAATCCCAGCTCCACCACTTGTCTGCTGGGTGACCTTTGTCAATCGCTTCACTTCTCTGTGCCTTCGTTACCTTATCCACAAAATGAGGATGGAGACTGGGAGAGGTTTGAGACTGCGAGCCCCAAATGGGGCAGGGGCTGTGTCCAACCCAATTTCCTTGTAACCACCCCAGCGTTTAGTACGGTGCTTGGCACATAGTAAGTGTTTAACAGATACTACGATTATTATTATTATGTTTCAGCCCACGTGAAACCGGACACATAAAGCTCCCCATCTCGGCCTTCAGAGCTCTGCCCGTATCAGGGACAGGCCATCTCAGGGCCCCTTCTGACCTCTTCTTTGGGGCCGGAGGAAAGACATCCCTGGTTGTCAGCCTGGAACCATTCTTGGGACTCCTGTAGCCTCCTAGACTGACCTCTGGGTCTTCGAAGAAGTAGATTTGAGAGGGTGGGGCGGCGGTCCCAGGTTCAGATCCCCTGAAGGCCCATCCTGGCCTTGGTTTAGGGAGGAAAATTGGCTCCTAGACCTGCTGCAGCTATTTGAAGGGGCTTGCCCCCATGAAATATCAAGTCACCACCTGCCTTCAGAGGACCACTGGGAAGAGGATAATAGTGATGGTATTTGTTAAACACTTACTATGTGCCAAGCACTGTTCTAAGCACTGGGGTAGATACAAGGTAATCAGGTTGTCCCATGTGGCGCTCACAGTCTTAGTCCCCATTTTACAGATGAGGCAACTGAAGCACAGAGAAGTGAAATGTCTTGCCCAAGGTTACAGAGCAACAGAGCTGGGATTAGAACCCACGTCCTCTGACTTCCAAGCCACACTGCTTCTCCAGCTGATGTGGCAACCGGGAGGGTCTCTGGGGTACCTGTTATTTTGGGGTTACACCTGGCCACCTGCACTGATGGATTTAATCATTAATAATGCTGGTGTTCATTAAGCGCTTACTATGTGCCAAGCACTGTTCTAAGCACTGGAGTAGATACAGGGTAATAGACTTTCCCACATGGGGATCACAGTCTTCATCCCCATTTTACAGATGAGGGAACTGACTTGCCCAGAGTCACACAGCTAACAAGTGGCGGAGCAGGGATTAGAACCCACAACCTCTGACTCCCAAGCCCGGGCTCTTTCCACTAAGCCACGCTGAGTTCTTTACTACTGGGGAGTCGAGGAATAGAGTTATGATCCCTGAATGAGGATTCATGTTGAGGCGGGAGAGAGCGGAAATCTATAAAATCCGGCCCTCTCTTGCATAGAATTACATGGCGTAGTGGCTAGAGCACAGGCCTGGGAGTCAGAAACTCTTGGGTTCTAATCCCAGCTCTACCACTTGTCTGCTATGTGATCTTGGGCAAGTCACTTCACTTCTCTGGGCCTCGGTTGCCTCATCCATAAAATGGGGATTGAGACCATGAGCCCCACATAATAATAATAATAATGTTGTTATTTGTTAAATGCTATGTGCAGAGCCCTGTTCTAAGCGCTGGGGTAGATACAGGGTAATCAGGTTGTCCCACATGAGGCTCACAGTTAATCCCCATTTTACAGATGAGGTAACTGAGGCACAGAGAAGGTAAGCGACTTGCCCACAGTCACCCAGCTGACAAGTGGCAGAGCGGGGATTCGAACCCATGACCTCTGACTCCCAAGCCCGGGCTCTTTCCACTGAGCCACGCTGCTTCTCATATGGGCAGGGACTCTGTCCGACCCAATTTGCTTGTATCCACCCCGGCGCGTAACCATGTGTGGGGCACATGGTTAGCACTTACTATCATAATTATTGTTTTTCAGTTACCATCTTGTCACTTGGTTTGGGGTTGATGGATGGTGGAGAGAGCAAGGTAGGGGGGAAAGAAAGGTAAGTGATAGTTGAGTATCATATTCTCCCAGGTGCTTTAGTGCAGTCATCTGTATCCAGTAAGTGCTCCAGAAATACAATTGATTGATTCACTGATTGACTTAAGAGGATCGTCGTGACTAAGTATCCATAAGTAGCTTCCATATCACACTCCTCTTCAGCACTAAGATGGAGAGGCCTTAATGTCCATCTCCCCCTCTAGACTGTAAGCTCATTGTGGGCAGGGAATGTACTGTTTATTGTTACATTATACTCACCGAAGGACTTAGTACAGTGCTCTGCAAACAGTAAGTGATCAATAAATATGATTGACTAAGCACACACACCCCAACTCTATGTGTATTTCAATAGTTTCTAGTATGTTCCTGGGGTGTGTAATGCTAATGTATGAGATCAATTAATCAATACTATTTACAGAGCATCTATTAGGTATAGAGCACTGAGCTGAGTAATAATAGTAATAATGATAATAATTGTGGTATTTGTTAAGTGCTTACTATTTGCCAAGCACTGTACTAAGCACTGGGGGAGATACACGCTAACCAGGTTGGACACAGTCTCTGTCTCACATGGGGCTCATAGTCTTAATCCTCATTTTACAGATGAGGTAACTGAGGCACAGAGAAGTTAAGTGACTTGCTCAGGGTCACACAGCAGACAAGTGGTGGAGGGGGGTTTAGAACCCAGGTCCTCTGACTCCCAGGCCCAAGTTCAGTCCACTAGGCCATGGCAAGTACAGCAGAATTGGTAGGCATGATCCCTGACCTCTAAGAGTTTACAATTTATTGGAGGAGACAGACACTGAAGTATATTACAGAAAGAAGGAAATAATAGACTATACAAATGATCTACATAAATGATATGGGAGGCGTGGGTTGTGAGTACTCGAGTGCTTAAGTCTATAAACTTATAGCATTGTTAAACAGTTTAATACATTAAACAGCATTCCCACAGCACCATTTTTTAAGCTCCCCAGAGAACTGATCCAAATATGTTTTTCAAATAATATGGCTTTGCTGTGGATTCTGAAGATCACCTTTGATTAAATCTTGTTGAGGAAAAAACAGCAAAATATCCATTACATCTGATCAAATAATCAATCAATGGTATTCTTTGGGCAGTACTGTGTGCAGAGCACTCTACTAAACATTTAGGAGACATGGTCCCTGCCCATAAGAGGCTTACAGTCTAAAGGGGGAGGTAGATATTAATATAAATAAATTGCAGTTATTGATGTAAGTGCTGTGGGGCTGATGGTGTAAGTCCAAGTTCAGAGGTGACACAGCAGGAAGATATTAAGGGAAAAGAGTGCCTAATTGGAGAAGGCCTTCTGGAGGACATGTGACTTTAATAAGATTTTGAAGGTGGGTAGAGTGGCGGTCTGGGATACATGCACCGGAAGGCCGATCCTTATCCGAGAGAGGATATGAGTGAGTATTCAGGAGCCAGATAGATGAAACTGAGGTACAGTAAGTCGATTGGTGTTAAAGGAGTGAAGTGAGTGGGTTGGGCTGCCGTAGAAAATCCACAAGGTAAGATAGGAGGAGGTGAGCTGATTGAGTGCTTTAAAGCCAATGTTGAGGACTTTGTGATTGACGTGGCGGTGGATGGGCAACCACTGGAGGCTTTTAAGGAGAAGGTAGATGTGGACTGAACTTTTTTTAGAACAATGATCCAGGTTGCAGAGTGAAATATGGGCTGAAGTAAAGGGAGAGACAGGAAACAAGGAGGTCAGCCAGGAAGCTGATGTAGTGATCATGCTGAGGAATGATAAATGGCTGGATTAAACATAGCAGTTTAGATGGAGAGGAGAGGGTTGATTTTAGCGATTTTGTGTCACAAGCACCCACAAGTTTGTACCAACCAGGATCTTCCTGGAGTGTGGGACCCTTGGTGACATGTAGTAGAAGTCAAACACCTCTGATCACCAAGGTTACTGTGAAAAGTTTTTTACTTAGTTTTACCAGCATGCAAGGGAGTGATCCGTACAACCACTCACTCTACCAAGGCTCCAATACTAGACTGTGAGCCCGTTGATGAGTAGGGATTGTCTCCATTTGTTGCCAAATTGTACTTTCCAAGCAGGTAATACAGTGCTCTGCACACAGTAAGCACTCAATAAATACAAATGAATGAATAAAATACCAGTCCGTGGTCAAAAAAGCCCATTCTACCCTTACTTCTTTTTTCTGCTTCTGCTTCTCCAATGCTTGCTTCTCTTTGCATCTCAAAGTGCTTCCTTAATGCTTCTGTGCATGCTTCGGCTCCTGGTGCTTCCCTCTTGTGATTCAAAACGAGCACCTTTCATCTGCCTTAGGCATTGTAGCTGTGGCTCTTTGTGGCAGTCATTGATTGTTACTGGGTAGAGCAGGAAGAAAAAGCCCCGCTTCCCTCCATGTTCCACCCCCACAGGCCCACAATCACCTGCCTCAAATAGAGCGCATCAGTGCCTCCGCTAGTCTGTTCCTTTATGTTGCTATCTGTGGGATTCATTCAATTGTATTTATTGAATGCTTACTGTGTGCAGAACACTGTACTAAGCACCCAGAAAGTACAGTTCAGCAATAAAGAGAGACATTCCATCAGAAACAGTCACTAGTGAGGGAGCTTACTGTGGGCTCACCACAGTTGTGAAGGTAGAAGTGAGAGGATTTGGTGATAGATTGAACATGTGGATTGAATGAGAAATTACAGATTACAGGCCTGTGAGAACTGTACTTTCCAAGCACTTAGTACAGTGCTCTGCACACAGTAAGTGTTCAATAAATGTGATTGAAGGAATGAATGAAATGGGTATGGGACTCAATAAAGATGGAAAAGTATTGGATGTCAGGTGAAGGAGAGGGCAAAATTAAACCAGACTAAAATGAAGTTGAGATGGATGAGGTCAGCCAGGTGCCTGGATTTCCCCCAGCAGTGAGTGATATGCAGCTGTAGCATACGAGTAGAGGAAGCATACTATGGAGGTGATACAAGATTTCAAGTTAGTGATCAGTGGAGGGACAGGGGAGAGAGGGAGTTGAATTCAGTGGAGTAGGTGGTTTTGAGGGTTTCAATTTGTGTGTTAAGTGAAGGTAGTTTGTGTAAGGAAACCCATGGGGCATGATCATGATGACATTTGGAAATTAGAGGGGGTAAAAGATCAGAGGTCCCTGTGTGGGTGTGTGAGGGAGCAGGCAAGTGAGGAGGTTGTGATCATATAGAAAAATTTCAGAGGTGAACCAAGTTTCAGTAATGATGAGGGAGACCAGTGACTGGGTCAGGAACAGAACAAGAATGAAGAAAAGCTTTCCCAAGTTAGAGTGGAGGTTCCAGGCCACACTCGGCTGAGGCTGTAGGTAGTCGGCATGAGAGGTATTTTGTTCATTACCCTATTTATTTTGTTCATTACCCTATTTATTTTGTTAATGAAATGTACATCGCCTTGATTCTATTTAGTTGCCATTGTTTTTACGAGATGTTCTTCCCCTCGACTCTATTTATCGCCATCGTTCTCGTCTGTCCGTCTCCCCCGATTAGACCGTAAGCCCGTCAAATGGCAGGGACTGTCTCTATCTGTTGCCGACTTGTTCATTCCAAGCGCTTAGTACAGTGGTCTGCACATAGTAAGCGCTCAATAAATACTACTGAATGAATGAATGAATGAATGAAAGGTAGGGAGGGTTTGGTTGGAAGTGAGCTGTTTGGTGTAGGTGTTGGGGGAGAGTGACGAGGGGTGGTACTGGGAAAGGATAACAGGAGGCGGGGGAAGGCAGGAATGGTAGGAGGGGTGGGGACATATGATGGGAGTTAGCCGAAGGAGGCTGGTACGTGCAGTGGGGGATGAGGGAGGGTGCTGGGCAAGAGGGGCAGGGGTGGAGCAACCAGAGGGAGGTCTCTGAGAGAACATGGAAAGGCTGAAGTGTTCAAGAAAGAAAGTCTGGAACTGCAGCAGCCTGTCTGGTCCAGCTACGGCTCCCCAGAATGAACTGCTTGCACTGAGGGGTTGGCATCCCTTCCATTTAGCCTGGTCCTAAGCCCCACTTTTCCTCATCTCCCATTCCCTTCTGCATCGCCCTGACGTGCTCCCTTGCTCTTCCTCCCGTCCCTGCCCCGCAGCACTTATGAATAAGTCTGTCATTTGTTTATATTGTTGTCTGTTTACTTGTACTGATGTCTGTCTCCCCCCTGCCGGACTGGGAGCTCGTCTTGGGCAGAGATCGGCTCTCTTTATTGCTGAATTGTACTTTTCCAAGTGCTTAGTACAGTAGTCTGCACACAGTAATCGCTTAATATATACCGTTGAATGAATGAACGAATGAACGACTGGTCCCAGATCCCCACCTTGTAAGGGGAAAAGCTGGAAGGGTCAGCATTTTTTCCCCTCCAACACGGTTCACGGTCAAGCTTGGCTCTGTTTTAGGCCCCAAGTTTGCAGAAGGTGGGGCGGGGGAGGGTTGGGTCAGTGTCCCTTCCCGCTGACACGGTCATCTACCTGTGTCTCCTCATATCTCCTAATCTAAGTCATCTGAGCCGATGCAAATTCCAACTTTTCTATACTATCTGGTTTAAGGAGAGATAGTAAGAAAGAAATATTAGCTCATGGTGCCAGATCACTATCCTGATTTTATCTGGGTTCTATTCTTTCAAGATGCATTCTTCACTTCTTTGAGTGTCAGAGTGTTTTTCTGCTTCAACACCCAGCATCAGTGACTCTGAACAGAGCTGCTGCACATATCAACCAAACTGAAAACAAAGAGAAAGTATAGTATATATTAAATTTCAGACTGTATACCATAATATCCCCAAGGCAGAAGCATAGGTAAATATATGTGATACGTTGTTAAATTACAGTGAGTGTGCAACTTTCCCCAAACCTGGAACCATACTGAATTTTTTTCTAACATAGGAAAAAGACCTAGAAATTGCCAGTTTTAATATTTTTTATGGTATTTGTTAAGCACTTACCTATGTGCCAGACACTGTTCTACACGCTGGGGTAGATACGAGATAATCAGGTTGTACACAGTCCCTGTCCCACAGAGGGCTCACAGTCTTAATCCTCATTTTACAGATGAGGGAACTGAGGCACAGAGATGTTAAGTGACTTGCCCAAGGTCACAAAGCAGACAAATTGGCAGAGCCGGAATTAGTACTTATGACTCTCTGTCTCCCAGGCCCATGCTCTATCCACTAGGCCATGCTGCTTCTCAAAGGAGACCGGTCATTCTCGGTCTCCTTCGCTGGAGTCTCCCCCCCCCATCCTTTAACTTTTGGAGTTCCTCAAGGGTCAGTTCTTGGCCCTCTTCTGTTCTCCATTTACACTCACTCCCTCGGTGAACTCATTCGCTCTCCCGGCTTTGACTACCATCTCTACGCAGATGACACGCAGGTCTACATCTCTGCCCCTGTCCTCTCCCCCTCCCTTCAGGCTCGCATCTCCTCTTGCCTCCGGGACGTCTCCACCTGGATGTCGGCCCGCCACCTAAAACTCAACATGAGCAAGACTGAGCTCCTCATCTTCCCTCCCAAACCCGGTCCTCTCCCAGACTTCTCTATCACCGTCGATGGCACGACCATCCTTCCCGTCTCTCGGGCCCGCGATCTCGGTGTCATCCTTGACTCGTCTCTCTCGTTCACCCCACGCATCCTATCCGTTACCGAGACCCGCCGGGTTCACCTCTACAATATCGCCGAGATCCGCCCTTTCCTCTCCACACAAACGGCTACCTTACTGTTACAGGCTCTCGTTATATCCCGGCTAGACTATCGTGTCGGCCTTCTCTCTGACCTCCCTTCCTCCTCTCTCGCCCCGCTCCGGTCTATTCTTCACTCCGCTGCCCGGCTCATCTTACCGCAGAAACGATCTGGGCATGTCACTCCCCTTCTTAAACAACTCCAGGGGTTGCCTATCGACCTCCGCTCCAAACAAAAACTCCTCACTCTAGGCTTCGAGGCTCTCCATCACCTTGCCCCTTCCTACCTCTCCTCCCTTCTCTCTTTCTACCGCCCACCCCGCACGCTCCGCTCCTCCGCCGCCCACCTCCTCGCCGTCCCTCGGTCTCGCCTATCCCGCCGTCGACCCCCGGGTCACGTCCTCCCGCGGTCCCGGAACGCCCTCCCTCCTCACCTCCGCCAAACTGATTCTCTTTCCCTCTTCAAAACCCTACTTAAAACTCACCTCCTCCAAGAGGCCTTCCCAGACTGAGCTCCTCTTCTCCCTCTACTCCCTCTGCCATCCCCCCTTCACCTCTCTGCAGCTAAACCCTCTTTTTCCCCCTTTCCCTCTGCTCCTCCACCTCTCCCTTCCCATCCCCACAGCACTGTACTCGTCCGCTCAACTGTATATATTTTCGTTACCCTGTTTATTTTGTTAATGAATTGTACATCGCCTCGATTCTATTTAGTTGCCATTGTTTTTACGAGATGTTCTTCCCCTCGACGCTGTTTATTGCCATTGTTCTTGTCTGTCCGTCTCCCCCGATTAGACTGTAAGCCCGTCAAACGGCAGGGACTGTCTCTATCTGTTGCTGACTTGTTCATCCCAAGTGCTTAGTACAGTGCTCTGCACATAGTAAGCGCTCAATAAATACTATTGAATGAATGAATGAAATTGCCATTATAGCCTATATATCGTGACCCATCTCCCTAGGTTTGCGTGAACCTACCCTTACCACATCCCTCTCTAAAATACTCTCAGAGCCACTCAACAATAAAGTAGCTGTTGATACTTAGTAGGGAAAGCTCATCGTGGGCAGGAAATGTGTCTGTTTATTGTACTATATTCTCCCAAGCACTTAGTACAATGCTCTGCACACAGTAAGTGGCTCAATAAATATGATTGACTGAATGGATGAACGATTTTGTTTAGCAGTTTTGCTAAAAACTGCAGTTTTGCTTGAAAGTTTTAAGGCCCCCTTCTACTTACTGACACTCCTTTCTTGAATTCTTTATGTTAGCAAAGATCAGGGAGACTAAGAAAAGAGTTGCGGCGTTTTGGATGCCCGTTCCTCGCTCATTAAAAAGTATAGCGTAAATAAGAGTGACATATGGCATTTTAAAAATAAGCTCTTCAATTATGGCCTAAAATAAGGCTTTTAATTTCATTTCGCCACGGTATGATTTCGTTGAGCAAAGGTTCAGGAAAAGCGCTCTCTTTGGGATAGAGCAGGAATATTTTTTCTTCTCATGCATAACATTTGCCAAAGGCCTATCTCACAGGTGGAGATCAATCAAACACACTTGCAAAATACTCTGGGGAAAAAACAGCTTTATAAATATGAAATAGCATTTTTCCAGACTCTGCCCCCAGCTAAGAGGAGAGGGGGCTGCTGTTTGAAATCAATGGGCTTATGTGCAGGGAGCGAGAGAGGAGTACAATGTGTCTACCCTGTTGTGTCCAGCGTAAGGATGGCATCCTTGCGCGAGCCACCATCTCCTTTCTCCCCGATGAGTTTGGACATCTGAGGGAGGGAGATTGGGCTAGGGCCCAAATGACTGAAATGTGATGGAGGAGATTCCGCCACTAAAACAAAATTTGCCTTTCTTCTGACACGTGAATAATGCAACTCCAATAGTTCATTCATTCAATAGTATTTATTGAGTGCTTACTAAGTGCAGAGCACTCTACTAAGCACTTGGAATAGTTGCATCCTTAGGGAATGTAGCAGTTGAAGATGCAGGATGCTTTGACCTTTGGATCCCTTTAGATTTCCAAAGAGGGAGACCTGTCATTTTTCCCACCTCCCAAGGCAGGGAATAAGACTTCAGCACAAGTGTTTTGTGCCTGAGGATTTTTCTGGACTCATAACCTGGAGGGAGGCAAATACCATTATAATAATAATGGTATTTGATAAGCGCTTACTATGTGCCAAGTATTGGGGTGGATATCCTGGTTCTGCCACATGTCTGCTGTGTGACCTTCGGCAAGTCACTTCACTTCTCTGGGGCTCAGTTACCTCATCTGTAAAATGGGGATTGAGACTGTGAGCCCCATGTGGAACAGGGACTGTGTCCAACCCGATTTGCTTGTCTCCAACCCAGTGCTTAATACAGTACTTGGCACATAGTAAGCACTTAACAAATGCCACAGTTATTATTATTATTATTACAAGCAGATACACAGGGGCCTGGGCCGGCATTTCCTTCCCTTCATCTTAGTGATAAGCATGCTTCACTTGTAATAGAAAACTCAGAGTGGGTGCCCTTTTCCTTTTTTACCCCAGTAGACAATGGGCTCTCATTTAAAAAATTCAGTCTGGTTTGTAGTAGCTTTTCAAGTTCTTGCCACCACTACTTGTGGCTTTTTTGAATACGATCAGAATCTCTATTTTAATTATAATTGATCATAATCTCGCTTTATTTTCACTGCTCTTAAAATTATGTTTTATGTTTGTACCACACTTAGTGCGCATTTAGCTCTCCTCAGTGAGCTGGGTGGGGATTCATTTGACTGCCGTGTAATTTACATCTTGCATATTCAATATTTAGTACGGAATTAAAACATTCAGATTTGTGTGTTTCACAGCAGTTCTGCATGCTTCGTGGTTTCGGGAAATATCTCCCAATTATCATGCACCTCGACATATGTCTACATAATAGAGTGACAATACTTTTTTTCTCCTTTCATATCTATATGCTCCCTGCAATCAGGAAGCTTTCAAATCCATCTAACCATTTTCCCTGGTAACTCTATAGGCAGGGTTATTGGTAGAGGATGTTTTTGACATAAGGAAAAGTCTCTATCTTTTCCAAGTATGGCGTGCTTGCACTGCACTTAATTGTAAAATTACCAAGGTTGTCATTTAACGTTCAATATTCTCTGAGTCTCTGACAATGAGTCTTACAGTGAAAATGCTGTCTTTCTTGTTTGCTCCGGTTCACGTATCTGACAATTTTCACTTTTCAAATTGCTATAGCATAGTGTTCTGTGCGCAGAAGGTTGCTCAGTAAATACTATGATGTTGATGAGGAAAATGCATGGAATTTTATCTAGACACAGCTTGAATGTCCCAGATATTCAATTTCTTTCTTGTTTTAATCTCTCTTCACTTTTACTTCCTGCTAGTTTGATTCTGGCCCCTTGGGCACTTTCTCAGAGTGGGAACTATAATAATATAATAATAATAATAATAATGGTATTTAAGTGCTTACTGAGTGCCAAGCACATTTCTAAATGCTGGGGGGATACAAGTGGTGTGGGGCTCACAGTCTTAATTCCCATTTTACAGATGAGGTAACTGAGTCACAGAAAAGTGAAATGACTTCCCCAAAATCACACAGCTGACAAGTGGTGGGGCCTGGATTAGAACCCATAACCTCTGACTCCCAAGCCTGTACTCTTTCCACTGAGCCACGCTGTTTATATATGTTAGATTCAGGAGGGTTCTTGGACTCAGGGCCCATCAGGACACATTTCCAAAATGTCCACCAGCTCAGAATAGGTACTAGAAGAGATACATTATAGATTTTCTGGCACAGAATGAAACTTCATTAAATGTCACAAGGCACAAAAAGGGAAAGGCTGAGGACAGATCTGAGTGCCTGGCTTTGGAAAGGGTCAGGGAATAACAGGACAGTGGGGGTAGGTGCTTTGGGTGCAGGGAATTCATTCATTCATTTATTGAGTGCTTACTCTTTGCAGAGCACTGTACTGAGTGCTTGGAAAGTACAATGCAGCAATAAAAGTGAGACAATCCCTGTCGACAACAGGCTTACAGTCGAGAGGGAAGACGATGGGACCTCTTCAGTCATTTAATCATGTTTATTGAACGCTGTGTGCAGAGCACTGTAATAAGCACTTGGGAAAGTAAAATAGAGCAGGCACAATCCCTGCCTACGGTGAGTTTAAATTGAACGATCTTTCATTCATTCATTCAATAGTATTTATTGAGCGCTTACTATGTGCAGAGCACTGTACTAAGCGCTTGGGATGAACAAGTCGGCAACAGATAGAGACAGTCCCTGCCGTTTGACGGGCTTACAGTCTAATCGGGGGAGACGGACAGACAAGAACAATGGCACTAAACAGCGTCAAGGGGAAGAACATCTCGTAAAAACAATGGCAACTAAATAGAATCAAGGCGATGTACAATTCATTAACAAAATAAATAGGGTAACGAAAATATATACAGTTGAGCGGACGGGTACAGTGCTGTGGGGATGGGAAGGGAGAGGTGGAGGAGCAGAGGGAAAAGGGGAAAATGAGGCTTTAGCTGCGGAGAGGTAAAGGGGGGATGGCAGAGGGAGTAGAGGGGGAAGAGGAGCTCAGTCTGGGAAGGCCTCTTGGAGGAGGTGATTTTTAAGTAAGGTTTTGAAGAGGGAAAGAGAATCAGTTTGGCGGAGGTGAGGAGGGAGGGCGTTCCAGGACCGCGGGAGGACGTGACCCAGGGGTCGACGGCGGGATAGGCGAGACCGAGGGACGGCGAGGAGGTGGGCGGCGGAGGAGCGGAGCGTGCGGGGTGGGCGGTAGAAAGAGAGAAGGGAGGAGAGGTAGGAAGGGGCAAGGTGATGGAGAGCCTTGAAGCCTAGAGTGAGGAGTTTTTGTTTGGAGCGGAGGTCGATAGGCAACCACTGGAGTTGTTTAAGAAGGGGAGTGACATGCCCAGATCGTTTCTGCAGGAAGATGAGCCGGGCAGCGGAGTGAAGAATAGACCGGAGCGGGGCGAGAGAGGAGGAAGGGAGGTCAGAGAGAAGGCTGACACAGTAGTCTAGCCGGGATATAACGAGAGCCCGTAATAGTAAGGTAGCCGTTTGGGTGGAGAGGAAAGGGCGGATCTTGGCGATATTGTAGAGGTGAAACCGGCAGGTCTTGGTAACGGATAGGATGTGTGGGGTGAACGAGAGGGACGAGTCAAGGATGACACCGATCTTGTGCAGAGACTGTACAAGGCACTTGAAAACATACAAAAGACGTAAAAGACCCAGTCCCTGCCCTCGAGGAGCTCCCAGCCCACCTCACCCATGCTCCCTCCCTTTCCCAATCTGTTCACAAACTGTAAAGTGGCCTTCTGCTCTGGTATTTTGAAGCATGGCAATCTTGGGGCGGACACCTCCCGTTTTATAAAGGCTTGGAGACTCAGCGAGTTGAATATTCAGGTAATGGGGTCAAAGGCAGCGCTAATTTGTAGAAGGAAAGGTGTTGAGGAGCTGCAAATTGAAGCTGCTCCCAGTTCTCCCAGTTTCTGGGAGACGGGTCTTTCCCTCGGGAGGGAGGAGTGAAGCCTAGAGGGCAAGATCTGAACCCCAGATTGTAAACTTTTTCAGTGCAGGAATCAATCGATCGATTAATCAATGCTGTTTATGGAGCACTTACTTTGTGCAGAGCTCTGCACTAAGTGCTTGGGAGAGGACAGTATAAGAGAGTTGGTAGACATGTTAATTAGACACGTCAGACACGTTCCGTGCCCACAAGGACCTTACAGTCTAAAGAGAGAGTTTATTTTCTACAAACTCTACTGTATTGTACTCTCCCAAGTGGCAAGTATAATCATCTGCACACAGTAGGGGCTCAATAAATAGCATTGATTGACTTTTTTTGTCCACAGTGGCATCGTGCTGGGTTCCGCTTATGCCCATTTCACCGCTGACTTGGCCAGTGGCTCATCGAGAGAGGCATCAGGGCTTTCCCTATTTGATGTTAGCATGTCAGACCCTAACATAGACCCTGAGCCTCTACCAACAGATCTGGAAAAATTCCAAGGATGAATTAATAATACTAATAATGTTGGTATTTGTTAAGCCCTTACTATGTGCAGAGCACTATTCTAAGCACTGGGGTATATACAGGGTAATCAGGTTGTCCCATGTGAGGCTCACGGTCTTAATCCCCATTTTATAGATGAGGTAACTGAGGCCCAGAGAAGTGACTTGCCCACAGTCACAGTGGCAGAGCCAGGATTTGAACCCATGACCTCTGACTCCCCAGCCCGGGCTCTTTCCACTGAGCCACGCTGCTTCATTCATTTGTATTTACAGAGTGCTACCTGTGTGCAGAGCACTGTGCTAAGCCCTCAGGAGAGTATAATTCACCATAAACAGACACATTCTCTGCCCACAACGAGCAGTATCGGCATATCTTGGAACAAATTGCGCACTAGTCAGAGGGTGACCGCAGAGGCTGGGTATGTTCAATTCATCAATCGATCTGTGGTATTTTTTGAATACTTACTGTATTCAGAGCACTGTATTCACCCCAGCGCTTAGTACAGTGCCTAGTACCTAACAATTGCTGCCCCTGGTACCCATATCTCACTTGGGCAGTGGCTGCGCAGGCATTGGACGGAGGCCACACTGGGGAACCATCTGGCCAGGAATTTTCTTAGGAAACCTGTTGAGTTACCTCTGCGTGGTTTAGTGGATAGTGGGAGTCAGAAGGTCATGAGTTAATAATAAATAATAATGTTGGTATTTGTTAAGCGCTTACTATGTGCCGAGCACTGTTCTAAGCGCTGGGGTAGATACAGGGTAATCAGGTTGTCCCACGTGAGGCTCACAGTTAATCCCCATTTTACAGATGAGGTAACTGAGGCACAGTGAAGTGACTTGCCCACAGTCACACAGCCGACAAGTGGCGGAGCCAGGATTTGAACCCATGAGCTTCGACTCCAAAGCCCGTGCTCTTTCCACTGAGCCACGCTGCTTCCTCCTCCTCCACTTCTCTGCTGTGTGACCTAGGGCGAGTCACTTTACTTCTCTGTGCCTCAGTTACCTCATCTGTAAAATGGGTTGGAGACTGTGAGCCCCATGTGGGACAAGAAACTGTGTCCAATTAGAGAAGCAGCGTGGCTCAGTGGAAAGAGCCTGGGCTTTGGGGTCAGAGGTCATGGGTTCGACTCCCTGCTCTGCCACTTGGCAGCTGGGTGACTGTGGGCAAGACACTTCACTTCTCTGTGCCTCAGTGACCTCATCTGTAAAATGGGGATTAAGACTGTGTGCCTCACGTGGGACAAACTGATTACCCTGTATCTACCCCAGCGCTTAGAACAGTGCTCTGCACATAGTAAGCGCTTAACAAATACCAACATTATTATTATTTGCTTGTATCCACCCTAGCGCTCAGTACAGTATCTGACAAGTAGTAAGCACTTAAATGCCGTAATTATTATTATTCCTAGTGTACAGCAAATGTGTGCCCTCATAAAGCCCTGTTAGGCAGTCAGTTGGATTTGGGTGTGCAGAGCACTGTACTCAGAGCTGGGGAGAATACACCTCAGCAATAAACAGACACATTCCCTGTCCACAACGAGCTCATTGTAGCGCTAGAAGGTTGCTCCCGAGGGTGGGTACGACATTCTCCCTTGGCCTGCACATAAAGCTACGGGCCGAGGAGAGAGTTTGAATGGTGGAAGGAAGAAGCCAGCTCCCGTCCCCTCCCACCCAGGGAATTGGGCCCATTGTTTAATTCTAGCACAATTTAGCAATTAATATAGCCCCATGAGATCAATCTGTTGTGCATCTTGTGTGATTACAAGACAGATTTGCCCTTTTCTCTCCCCCCTCACAGAGGAGGGACTGAAAATGGACTAAAGCGCACTGGCATCCTCCTCGCATTTACACCGGGGAGTTGGGGGACGGTGTTTTTCTCCCCATCGGGCTGGAGGGCAAAGGCCACCACACGGCAGCTTTCCGCCCCAGTGGAAAGGCTGGCTTAGAGCAGTGTGGGTGAAGCCAGGGGTGGGGCTTGAGACTCTGTGTTCTTGGCAGTGCGGCTCGGAGTCGAGCCGCTCACATACGTGCCTGCTTCAGACACGTATTGAGCTGCTTTGCCAGCAGCCACACAGGCTCCTGGCTCCCAGAGACAATATGAAGGGAACCGAGCCAATCGAACAATTAGCAACAGCATTTATTGAAACCCCACCGTGCGGAGAGCATGGTACGAAGCAGGGCTGGGGGTGTGGCGGATGGAGGGGTTAGCTACAGAAGAGGAGACAAGACCCTGAAGAACTGACAAGCCAATAAAGGGAATTTCGCAATATCAAGGCACAGACATAAAAGCAAGGAAAGGTCAGAGAAGAGCCCCCACGACAGAAAGATGAACGTTTGGGACAGAAATACGCAAGGGAAAGTTTTGTTCCTTTCCGTCGTTCTAGGGCTCTGCCTTCCTTGGAATCGGAGGGGGAGAGTCGGAAGGATTTACAGACTTAGTCGCTGCGTACAAAGTCAAACGTTCAGTCAGTCCGGAGTCAGCGCTCTCTCATAGTTACTCCCATTCTGTGCCAAATCGTTACATAATAATCATGATGGTATTTGTTAAGTGCTTACTAAGTGCCAAGCACTGTTCTAAGCGCCGGGGTGGATACGAGGTAATCAGGTTGTCTCACGTGCGGCTCACAGTCGTAATCCCCATTTTACAGAGGAGGTAACTGAGGCAGAGAGAAGTTAAGTGACTCGCTCAGAGTTATACAGCTGACAAGTGGCGGAGCCGGGATTAGAACCCACGACCTCTGACTCCCGAGCCCGTGCTCTTACCACCAAGCCACACTGCCTCCGATAACAGGCGATACGCACAGCGTCGTCCCTAGAGGCAGGGAACAGGGGATGGGGACCATAGCTGTCATCGTTTTTCCCCCCATATTGAAAGTTTAGGGGTTTTTTTGATCGTTTTGGCTAGGCCACTTCCTGTTGACCTTTCCGTATCCACCTTAAATCCTGCTGCCTAACTTCAGCATGGCCGACCATCATTTTTATAATAATCATAATAACTGTGGTATTTGTGAAGCATTACTATGTGCCAGGCACTGTACTAAGCGCTCAGGAGGACACAAGCCAATCGGGTTGGACACAGTCCCTCTCCCAAATGGGGCTCACGGTCTCAATCCCCATTTTACAGACGAAGTAACTGAGGCCCAGAGAAGTGAAGTGACTTGTCCAAGGTCACCCAGCAGACAAGCAGCAGAGCCAGGATTAGAACCCATCAGTGGAAAGAGCACGGCTTTGAGGTCAGAGGTCATGGGTTCGAATTCCGGCTCTGCCACTTGTCAGCTGTGTGACTGTGGGCAAGTCACTTCGCTTCTCGGTGCCTCAGTTACCTCATCTATAAAATGGGAATTAAGACTGTGAGCCCCACGTGCGACAACCTGACTCCCCTGTGTCTACCCCAGCGCTTAGAACAGTGCTCTGCACATAGTAAGCGCTTAACAAATACCAACATTATTATTATTATTATTCCAGGCCCGTAGTCTCTCCACTACACCATGCTGCTCCTCTACTGGGCCATGCTGGATACCTACTGAGTTCAGAACTCTGTACTATAGGTGGAAAAGACACAAACTCTGCCCTGAAGGTGTTTATAGTGAACACAAGCAGAATGGATTAATTGGGCACTGAGTCCCGGATCATGAGACCAGGAGGATTATGGGGAGAGAGGAGCATCCAGAGGTCTGACAGGACAGTGATTGGGCAGGGAAGATCACCTCCTCAAAAGTTCTTATTGCAGCGTGGTGTAGTGGATAGAGCACGGGCCTGGGAGTTAGAAGGTCGTGGTTCTAATCCCGGCTCCGCCACTTGTCTGCTGTGTGACCATGGGCAAGTCGCTTTACTTCTCTGTGCCTCAGTAACCTCGCCTGTAAAATCGGGATTGAGACTGTGAGCCCCACATGGGAAGGGACTGCGTCCAACCCGATTTGCTGGTTTCCACCCCAGCATTTAGTACAGTGCCTGGCACATAATAAGCGTTTAACAAATACCATAATTATTAATCACTATTATTGTAATTGTTAGAGATTTGTTAAGCACCTATTGTGTGCCAAACCCTGTTCTAAAACACTGGGGTGGATACAAATTAATCAGGTCAGACTCGGACTCTGCCCGATACGGGGCCCCCATTCTAAGATGCTCTGCAAATTCCCTCGCTTGTTCACTGCTTCCAAGGAGGTATGAGAGATGATTGGTCACAAAGCGGATCTCACCGTCACATTTGCTCCAGATGGATTTCAAAGTAATATAGGAAGAAAAGATCAGTGAAAGTATCAGTTTCTAACCACTGGTGAGCTTCCTTACCCGAATCACTAAAGAATAATAATAATAATTACGGTATTTGTTAAGCGCTTACTATGTGCCAGGCACTGTTCTAAGTGCTGGGGTAAATACAAGGCAAGCAGGTGGTCCCACGTGGGGCTCACAGTCTTCACCCCCATTTTACAGATGGGGGAACTGCGGCACAGAGAAGTTAAGTTGCTTGCCCGAGGTCACGCAGCAGACGAGTGGTGGAACCGGGATTAGAATCCACATCCTCTGACTCCCAGGCCCGTGTTCTTTCCACTAAGCCATGTCGCTTCTCCAAAGAACTCTACAGTGTAGTGCAGCCTGCAACCTGGTCATATAGCCACTCAGGAATTGGTAATATTCCCAGCCGAACAGGGCTAAACAACTTTTTCAGCCACATTTCCCTACAGAGCACGCTTGATTCATGCCCCAAGTGACTGGGCTGGGAGATGTAGTAATACATTGCGGAGACAAGCATCGTCTTGCCTCCAGTTCAGGCCCCAAAACTCTGACCTCACCCCATCATAGACGATCTCCATCACCCCAATTACGATTATACAAAATTTTGGCATATTGTATCCCAATCGCTATTCCTCACTTTGCTAGCTCCCCGAATAGGTCCCTTCAATCCAAGAGGTCTATGATGGGATGTATGTAACACGAATAACAGTGGTAATTGTAAAGTCCTTACTGCGTTCCGAGCGCTCTAAGATGTAGGGTAGATGTAACACAATTCAGACACAGCCCTTGGGGCTCATAATAAAAGGGAGAGGGAGAGGGAGAGCTGAAGAAAAGCAAAACTCATTTCATATGCTGCCTTTTCTGTTGATAAACCCGATGGTTTATTCAACCCCCATTTAAAAGATAAGGAAACTGAGGCACAGAGACGTCATGGGACTCATCCAAAGTCACACGGCATTTAAGTGGTGAGCTGAAATTAGAACCCAGCTCTACCGATACCCAGTCCGGACGCTTTGTACTAGGTCAAGGCAGAATAGTAAGGTCAGCACTGTGCTTATTTGCTCATTTGTATATATTTTTATTATCCTATTTATTTTGTTAATGAGGTGTACATCTCCTTGATTCTATTTATTGCTACTCTTTTTGTGTCTGTCTCCCCCGATTAGACTGTAAACCCGTCAGTGGGCAGTGATTGTCTCTATCTGCCGAATTGTACATTCCAAGCGCTTAGTACAGTGCTCTGCACATAGTAAGAGCTCAATAAATACTATTGAATGAATGAACGATTAGTAAGGACCCTCGGACATCAATTGTCAATCGGGAAGCCGTACCCTCGGGTCAGTCGGTAGGCGCCCCACACAGACCCGCTGCCTTGCTTCCACAAACCTCACCTGCTGTTTCCAGGTAGATGAAGCTAAATCATAAGGCCGGGACTTCCTCTTCTGATTCTTGGGGATTTTTTTCAAACTCCCACACAGTTGGCCTATTATTGATCTCACCTTTGGCTGATGAGCAGTGAAAAGAAGCAGATCAGCCGGCCACACAGCAAGCACAAGTGGGCTAGTTCATCTTGAGAGAAGACCTCGGGAAGCCTGAAAGATGAATTGCTCACTGTCAGATTTTACAACCAAATGGAATTTTTCTGCATAGCTCAATGTGGTCCGGCACAGAACTCCACTAAGAGACCATTCTAAATCAAACAGTAAGGATAAGATGCAGGTGATACTAAAAAAATATAAAATGCATTTGGGGAGGAGAAATAGTCTGACTGCAGATCACATTTGGCTAAACTAAAGAGGTAAGAAATCACCCTATCCTTTGGCCATCGGGTTTATCAATAGAAAAGGCAGCATATGAAATGAGTTTTGCTTTACCTCAGTTGATGTTCCTTCCGTATTTTTCCAGACTCACTTTTTTCCCCTCTGTCATCCAAGTAGGATGGAGTTTCTGTCAAGGACAACAGAGATATAATAATAATAATAATGTTGGTATTTGTTAAGCGCTTACTATGTGTAGAGCACTGTTCTAAGCGCTGGGGTAGACAGGTTGTCCCACGTGGGGCTCACAATCTTAATCCCCATTTTACAGATGAGGTAACTGAGGCACAGAGAAGTGAAGTGACTTGCCCACAGTCACACAGCGGACAAATGGCAGAGCGGGGATTTGAACCCATGACCTCTGACTCCAAAGCCTGTGCTCTTTCCACTGAGCCATGCTATAGCATGGCTTTGTGGGGCATTCTGGGAGAAATGTGCCCATGGCATCGCTATGCGTCGAAGATGACTGGATGGCATAAGACAAGACCAGACAAGACAATAATAATGTTGGTATTTGTTAAGCATTTCCTGTGTGCAGAACACTGTTCTAAGCTGTGGGGTAGATACAGTGTAATCAGGTTGTCCCAAGTGGGGCTCACAGTCGTCATCCCCATTTTACAGATGAGGTAACTGAGGCACAGAGAAGTGAAGTGACTTGCCCACAGTCACACAGCTGACAAGTGGCAGAGCTGGGATTCGAACCCATAACCTCTGACTCCCAAGTCCGGGCTCTTTCCACTGAGCCACGCTGCTTTCCCAAGACAAGTGGATAGAGTACAGGCCTGGGAGTCAGAAAGACTTGGGTTCTAATTCCGGCACTCTCACTTGTCTGCTGTGAGACCTTGGGCAAGTCACCGAACTTCCTGGTTACCTCATCTGTAAAACGGGGACTGTGAGCCCCACGGGAGACGTAGGCTGTGTCCAAACTGGTTAGCGTGTATCTACCCCAGCGCTTAGTACAGCACCCGGCACAAAATGAGCGATTAACAGATACCATTAAAAAAAGAACAGTGAACCGACAACTTCTATAAAGGGATCGATTCTAGTGATGGTGCTGTCGCTCACACTCGCCTCTGCCAGTCATGTTCTCAGTGGGTACAGAGTACAGTAAGCAAACAGGCAAGCAGGGTCGAGTTCCTAGTGAAGTGCCTGCAGAAGTTACCCACACGCAGGACCCGTTTTGGGCCAAAGTGATTTTAGTACAGCTGTTGTGCCGCTAACCCATAACCCAACAGGAAGTTGCCTTGGAAACTGCTACGGTCTTTGCGACCCACATTAGCCGGCTTTTTTTCAGGGTGTGTTCACCTTGGGGAGTACCTCAGTCAGTTAATCGCTCAGTCCATCGTATTTATTGAGCACTTTCTGGGTGTCGAGCACTGTGCTAAGTGCTTGAGAGTACAATACAGCCATAAGCAGACATATTCTCTGCCCACAACAAGCTTACAGTCTAGAGGGGGTGGCAGGTATTAATGTAAATAAATAAAATTACCGATCTGTACCTAAGTGCTGTGGGGCTGGGAGGGAGAAGCAGCGTGGCTCAGTGGAAAGAGCATGGGCTTGGGAGCCAGAGGTCATGGGTTCGAATCCCGGCTCTTCCACTTGTCAGCTATGTGACTGTGGGCGAGTCACTTCACTTCTCTGTGCCTCAGTTACCTCATCTGTAAAATGGGGATGAAGACTGTGAGCCTCACGTGGGACAACCTGATTACCCTGTATCCACCCCAGCGCTTAGAACAGTGCTCGGAACATAGCGCTTAACAAATACCAACATTATTTTTATTAAAGGGAGCAAGTGAGGGTGTCACAGAAGGGAGTGGAAGAAAAAGGAAAGAGGGCTTAGTCGGGGAAGGCCCCCCACTGAAGGGAGTCCTCTGCTCCCAACCCTTCACCACTTAGACCGTGGACACAGCAGACAGAGCCAGGACTCGAACCCAGGCCTCCTGATTCCTAGACCTCTGCTTTTTCCACTTGGACCGGTAGCGGGACTGAGCCGGCAGACAGATATAAAGATTTTTGATTCAGTTTGAATGGTACTTATTTTTGCATGTTTCATTGTAGTCTCCCAAGTGCTTAGTACTGTTCTCTGAAAACAGTTAAGTGCTCAATAAACAGTATTAATAATAACAATGATGGTATTTGTTAAGCATTTACTATGTGCCAAGCACTGGTCTAAGCGCTGGGGTAGGTGCAGGGTAATCAGGTTGTCCCATGTGGGGCTCACAGTCTTAATCTCCATTTTATAGATGAGGTAACTGAGGCACAGAGAAGTTAAGTGACTGCCAAAATCATACAGCTGACAAGTGGCAGAGCGGGATTAGAACCCACGACCTCTGACTCCCAAGCCTATGTTCTTTCCACCAAGCCACACCAAATGGATTGATTTCATAAACCTTATTTTTTAAATTAGTGCTTATGTTAAGTGTTAAGTGCTTACTATGTGCCAGGAACTGTAATAATAATAATAATGTTGGTATTAAGCGCTTACTATGTGCAGAGCACTGTTCTAAGCGCTGGGGTAGACACAGGGGAATCAGGTTGTCCCACATGGGGCTCATAGTCAATCTCCATTTTACAGATGAGGTAACTGAGGCACAGAGAAGTTAAGTGACTTGCCCACAGTCACACAGCTGACAAGTGGCATAGCCGGGATTCGAACTGTACTAAGTGCCGGAATAGATACAAGCCAATCAGGTTGGACACGGTCCACATCCTACATGGGGCAGACAGTCTTAATCCCTATTTTACAGCTAAGATAACTGAGGCACAGAAAAGTCAAGTGATTTGCCCAAGGTCATACAGCACATAAAGAGCAAGGCCAGTATTATAACCCAGGTCCTTCTGACTCCCAAGTCAGTATTCCAACCGGTCGGCCACGCTGCTTCTCTAACTTACTTGTATAACTTGCAAAACTCACTGTGGACAGGGAACATATCTACCAACTCTGTTATATTTTACTCTCCCAAGTGCTTAGTACAGTGCTCTCCACATAGAAAGTTCTCCACAAATGCGATGATTGATTAAATTTATAAATAGTCTCCATTTTTTCCCCAAATTTATCACTCAGTGAAACACTTGCATATGCTCATGTTTGCTTCCACTGATAGAATATTAAAAATAGAGCTCTTAAGGAAAGCTCAAATACCGTACTGTCCTATGCACGCTTTCTAGGATTAGAACCACCTCACTTCACAAACATGCTCCGTTTGGCCATCGACAATCTTCCCAAGGTAATAATAATAATTGTGGTATTTGTTCAGGACTTACTATGTTCCAAGCAGCATGGTCTAGTGGAAAGAGCAGAATAATAACGATGGCATTTGTTAAGCACTTACTATGTGCCAAGAACTGTTCTAAGCGCTGGGATAGCTACAAGGTAATCAGGTTATCCCACGTGGGGCTCACAGTCTTCATCCCCATTTTACATATGAACGAACTGAGGCTCTGGGAAGTGAAGTGGCTCCCCCAAGGTCACGCAGCAGACGTGGCAGAGCATGGACCTGGGAGTCAGAAGACCTGGCTTCTAATCTTTGCCTGCTGTATGGCTTAGGCAAATCGCTAACCTCTCTCTACCTCAGTTTCCTCAGCTGTAAAATGATCATAAAATATCTGTCCTACCTTCTCCTTATTCATTCATTCAGTGGTATTTATTGAACCCTTACTGTGTGCAGAGCATTGTACTAAGCACGGAAAGTACAATTCAGCAATTAAGAGAGACAATCCTGCCCACAGATTGGGAGCCCTACAATTCCTGGGACAGGAACCTGCTTATCTTTTATCTAGTACAGTGCTTGACGCCTAGTAAGCCCATAACAAAGACCACAATTGTAACTGTTGATATAACAACGGGATAACCCAAACTCACATAACCCCTGTCCAACCCCAGGACAAGTCTAAAGAAGAAGGAGAACAGGCATTGAATCCCTGTTTCACAGATGAGGAAACCCAAGACATTAGGAAGTTTAGTAACATGCCCGAGATCCTACTGCAGGCAAGGGGCAGAGCTGGGATTCGAACTCGGATCTGCTGTCTCCCAGTCCTTTGCCTTTTCCACTAGGCCTCAGTTTTTCCTCACGAGGTCACAGTTTGATGCTCCTTGTCCTTTTAGTCTTCCAATCTTTTGTTTTGCCTTAATTCTGAAAATCTGTAGAAGGACCCAATCTCCCACATGCCAACCACCAAGAGATTTACACTTAAAAAAAAATAATAAAAGGGAGATTTCCATCCTGATTTAGGATCTATTAAAATGTTATATGGACCAAAGGCTTAAGGCTATAAAAGGGAGATTTAAAACTTTAAGGGTTGGATATGTACTACACCTCTAAGGGATGTGTTTGATGGTAACAATGTAACTCCCAAATCCTAGGAAGTATAAAGCAATCTCTATTCCTGAAAGCAAAATGCAGTCAATCTAACAGGCCGATTAGTCACCTTTCCCCCTAAGGCATTCCTTCTCTATTTTAATGACCACATAAAAGGGAATGATTATAGGGTCATAAACCGAAAGACTGAAATCTCACACTACATACAAAATAGCAGGGGATGTCTAAGGGAGATAATTATTCAAGTGAATAGTGAATTTCATGCTTTCTCTCTCTCATATATGGGTGTGTGTATGTCATTATTTTTCCAAGTTGCTGCAGCTAATGGCGTTGCTTTCTATTTGAAAGTGACTGCAGAGACAGATGTGTGACCCTTAGTTCTTTCCATGTCTGCTGATTAACCAGTCTCTGAAAGACCGTGAGCAAGCAGGACAGGACTCGATTTGTGCCAGAGCTGAGCACTGGTACCTCTGAAATTATTTGTATAAATATTATTATTAAGGATAATAATGATAGTTATGGTATTTGTTCAGCACTAACTGTGTTCCGACCACTATTCTAAGTGCTGGGGGAGATACAAGGTAATCAGGTTGTCCCAAGTAGGGCTCACAGTCTTCATCCCCATTTTACAGATGAGATAACTGAGGCATAAAGAAATTACGTGGCTTGCCCAAGGTCACACAGCAGACACGTGGCAGAGCCGGAATTAGAACCCACATCCTCTGACTCCCAAGCCTGTGCTCTTTCCGCTAAACTGGACTGCTTCTCTGAACCACGCTGCTGTCTTCCCCCCTTAGACTGTAAACTCACTGTGGGCAGGGAATGTGTCTGTTTATTGTTCTATTGTACTCTCTCAAGCTCTTAGTACAGTGCTCTGCACACAGTAAGCACTCAGTAAATCCGATTGAATGAATGGTGCTGCACAGCCCTGGCACCTCTGAGCCTCACAGTTCATTTATGAAAGTAAAAATATAATCCGTGTTGTAGATTTGCAAACTGTAGATGTTCTAAACATCTATTCCTCATGACAGAGATGCTGCTGCTGCCTCAAAGTCAATACATCTCGAAAACCTAAAATTAAATGCTTTATTCTTGGCACCGCTTTTGTTACCAATTAGACCCTGATCAACCACTCTAAGTTTTTTGGGGTCCAGAGGGCATTCATTCAGTCAGTCAGTCAATCAGTCAATCAGTCAATCATATTTATTGAGGGCTTACTGTGTGCAGAGCACTGTAATAATAGTAATAATAATTGTGGTATTTGTTAGACACTTACTATATGCCAAGAACTGTGCTAAACCCTGGAGCTAATACAAGCAAATTGGGTTGGACACAGACCCTGTCTCACACTGGGGGGTCCCTGTCTCAATCCCCATTTTACAGATAATAATAATAATGTTACTATGTGCAGAGCACTGTTCTAAGCGCTGGGGTAGATACAGGGAAATCAGGTTGGCCCACGTGAGGCTCACAGTTAATCCCCATTTTACAGATGAGGTCACTCAGGCACAGAGAAGTTAAGTGACTTGCCCACAGTCACACAGCTGACAAGTGGCAGAGCTGACTCCGAAGCCCAGGCTCTTTCCACTGAGCCACGCTGCTTCCCCTAAGTTACAGATGAGGTAACTGAGGCACAGAAGTGTGAAGTGACTTGCCTACACAGCAAACAAGTGGCAGAATGAGGATTAGAACCCATAACCTTCTGACTCCCAGGCCTGTATTGGATCCACTACACCATTCTGAAGGAGACACATTCTCTGCCCACAACTAGCTTACACCCAGGATACAGACCATCTCCCCCACCACCCCAAGCAAGTTCCTGGTCTCTTCCAGCTTGACCTGGCTCACTTCTGGGTGAGAGAGATGCACTGGGAGTGCTGACATATTCCTGCAGGCGGGAAAGGGGGCTGTGGGAGACGGGATAATAATGTTGGTATTTGTTAAGCGCTTACTATGTGCGGAGCACTGTTCTAAGTGCTGGGGTAGATACAGGGTAATCAGGTTGTCCCACGTGAGGCTCACAGCTAATCCCCATTTTACAGATGAGGTAACTGAAGCACAGAGAAGTTAAGTGACTTGCCCATAGTCACACAGCTGACAAGTGGCGGAGCTGGGATTTGAACCCATGACCTCTGACTCCCAAGCCAGGGCTCTTTCCACTGAGCCACGCTGCTTCTCCTAAGTCAAAACTGAAAGTAGGGAAGCAGGGCCAGGTGGGGTGAATTTGAACCTGCTTTGGTACAGTCTGGTACATGACCTTGGCACTGTCAGGCTGATTGTGAATATGCAGAACGGATACTATTTTTTGACTGAACATCTTCTTTTAGGACCCAAAGAACATAATACCAAAGTATCTTAAATAGCAGCAAGAAGGACTCCAAGTACAGATAGAGAAGAACTTTCAGCTGCAGCTAACAGATAAGGAGTGTGACCTAGCAGGAAGAGCATGGGCCTGGGAATCATGAAGTCATGAGTTCTAATCCCTGCTCCACCACTTGTCTGCTGTCAAATCACTTAACTTCTCTGTGCCTCAGTTATCTCATCTGTAAAATGAGGATTAAGACTGTGAGCCCGATGTGGGACAGGGAACTGTGTCCAACCAGATTAGCTTGTATCTGCCCCAGACTTTATTACAGTGCCTGGCACATAGTAAGCACTTAAATACCATTTTAAAAAGGTTTCTAACAGTGGCATGCGTAACTGAGTAAAGTTGTGTGATCCCAGCCCTCAGAGAGTTTTAGGGACAGGCTTATTCAGAGTTAAGAAACCATCTTGTAAGAAGAGCTCAGGCATATCAGCACAGGGATCAGTAGAGGAGCAGCAGTGCATAATATTAATAATTATTATAGCATTTGTTAAGTGCTTACTATATATCAGGCACTGTACTAAGTGCTGGGGAGGATACAAGCAAATCGGGTTGGACACAACCCCTGTCCCATGTGGGGCTCACAGCCTCAATCCCCATTTTACAGATAAGGGAACGGAGGCTCAGAGAAGTGAAGTGACTTTCCTAAGGTCACACAGCAGACAAGTGGCAGAGCTGGGATTAAAACTCATGACCTTATATTCACTAGAACACGTGCCGGGGATTCAGAAGGTCATGAGTTCTAATCCCCGCTCCCCTACTTGTCTATGTGGCCTTGGGCAAGTCACTTTACTTCTCTGGGCCTCAATTCCCTCATGGGTAAAATGGGGATGATTTGCTTGCATCCACCTCAGCGCTTACTTCAGTGCCTGGCACATAGTAAGTGCTTAACAAATACCACAATTACTATTATGAAGGAAAACTAGGCAGCTAAGAGAACTATTTTGTCACAGGGGCATATGTCCCCCATTGGATTGGGGCCACTAGAGACTAAGGCGAAGAAGGAGGAGAAAGAAACCTCTTTTATTTGAATAGATGCTCACGAGGGCCACAATCTTAATCCAATCCTAGTTCCACTAGAGTGGTCCTAGGAATCAGTTGGGGATCACACAGTGCCACAGGGGAGCATCCTCTGTCAATTTCTTTAGTGCTCTCCTCATCAATCTATGCTGGCAGAATCCCCTTTCCCATCTTTTATTAATCAATTATATTTATTGGATGCTTATTATGTGCAGAGCACTGACTAAGAAATTGAAAGCGTACAACAGAATTAGCAGACAAATTCCCAGCCCATAATGACCTTACACTCAATCAATTCTTTAAAACATAATTTTGAAGAAATATAAACCCACTAATTTTAGGTTTCTGCATTGGAAGGTGAATGCCTGTTTCTAGGACTGGTCTGGAACACATTTACTTAGCTCACTATTAAGCATGCAAGGGGCAGTGGACTCCAGCAACCTTAGCCAAGTTCAGATGGGGGAAGTATGTCTTTATAGAGCCTTGTGGCTCCTTTCTTTAGTGATTTCTTTCTCTCCTAATGGTTTCCACTTGGCAGTCACCTGTTCACCAGGTGAAAAGCCTTCTATAGATCAAAGTTAAATCACCTTCTGTAGAATTTGGAATTGCTGAGGAGATTAGGGAGATAGCAGCACATTCCTGGATCCCAGTTCATTTGTTACGTGATTTCTCTGCAGATAAAAGACCATCGTGCACTTCAAAACACTTCAGAAACACCAAACCAGTTACAGAACAGGACTGGTGCCCTGCCAGAAGCTGGGATAGAACTAGAAAAAGTCAAATTAAGCGTTCGGGAAAAAATTATATTGATCTCATGCAGCTGTCTGAATTTGTGGAATAGTTTTGGCCTCATGGTTTTAAGGATATTCTGAAAGCTGGAGGGCTTTTGTATCAATAGTGTAAGCCCCAGGAGCATTAAAAAAGAGAAGAAAAAGTTTATAAAAAGTTTATATGTAATATCATCTTCCCTGCTTCCAGCCCTAGTTAAACATTCAGACCTTTGCACCTGGAGCAAAATCATGTTCTTTAATAAACATGGAAAAGCTCATTTCTAATCCAGGAATTCAACCAATCGGGAAGCCGTAGCTTGACTCATGCCTGGATTTAAGGGTTATAAGGACATTTCCTAGCAACCCATTAGTAATATTTTGTGTGCTGCCAAATTTTAGCTTCAGGAACAAGAGATTGCATTCCATTCACATAGATAGTGAGGCCTGACACAACCTAAACATAACAAACCTCAGCCTAAGGCACTGAACACCATAATTATATGCCTGTCCACCTAAAACAACCTGATATGAAGTACAATTAGAACCTCTCCACTGCAGGAGATTGATGGGTGTTTCCCCATGAAGCACAGAAATAGGCAGAAAGACCTTTGCTGTGTTCAAGAGATTATTAGTATCAGTGAGGTGGGTGGGGAAATGAGGATTGTATTTTTCCTAGGCTCTCTACCACTTCTCATCCTTCTTCATCCCACCCCTGACCTCACCCTGATTCTGAAAAAAAAAAATATGAAGGGATCAATCAATCGTGTTTATTGAGCACTTACTGTGTGCAGAGAACCGTACTAAGTGCTTGGGAAAGTACAGTGTGAGAGGCTGTGGTCACCTTACCTGCCCACAAGGAGCTCACAGTCTAGAGGGGAAACAGTAATTAATATAAATAAATAAATTACAGCTTTGTACTTAAGTGTGATGGTTCTGTGGGTGGGGTGAATAAAAGGTGCAAATCCAAGATCAACGGTGACACAGAAGGGAGTAGGAGAAGAGGAAAAAAGGGCTTAGTCGGGGAAGACCTCTTGGAAGAGATGTTTTAATAAGGCTTTTAAAGTGAGGACAGTGATTCCCCTGTTGGTTACGAGGGAGAGGGAGTTCTCGACCATTGGCAATATGTGGGCGAGAGATAAACAGCAAGATAGGTGAGATGGAGGACAGAATGTAGTTTGGCATTAGAGGAGCGAAGTGTACAAGCTGGGTTGTAGTAGGAAATCAGAGAGGTAAGTCATTAAATGTGCTGATGTAACAATTGCCACAAAAATACAATTGTCAATTCTATGCTGTTTCCAGTGACAGTGTATGGACCCGAAATCTGGACAGTGAAAAAACAGGACAGAAAGAACATCGATTCCTTTGAAATGTGGTGTTGGAGAAGGCTTTTGCGAATAGCATGGACTGTCTGAAAAACAAACAAATGGGTTTTAGAGCAAATTAAAACTGAAGTGGTCTTTGGAAGGCCAAATAACTCGACTTAGCTTACCATATTTTGTACACATAATCAGGAAGACTATCTGGAGAAGACACCAATCCTAGGAAAAGTCCAAGGAGAATGTGGAAGAGGCAGACCAACAGATAGATGGATAGAGACCATAACAACAGTAAGGGAATAACCATTAGAAAGGTTGCAGATTATGGCAAAGGACAGGACATTCTGGAGAAAGCATATACCCGGAGTCGCTATGACTCAGAAATGACTCGATGACACAATAATAATAATAAACATAGGAGGGGCAACTCGATTGAATGCTTCAAATGGTAAGGAGTTTCTCCCTGATTTTGATAAAAAAAGAATGAACAAATCAATCAATCATATTTATTGAGCACTTACTTTGTGCAGAGAACCATACTGAGCACCTGGGAGAGTACAGTATAAGAGGTTGTGGGCACCTTCCCTGCCCACAAGGAGCTCACAGTCTAGAAGGGAAACAGAGATTAAAATACATAAATTACAGTTATGTACATAAGTGTGATAGTGCTGAGGGAGGGGTGAATGAAAGGTGCAGATCCAATGCAGAGGTGGCTGGGTAACCAGTGGAGGTTCTTGAGAGTTGGGAAATGTGGACTGACAGTTGTGGAGAAAAATGATTTGGGCAGCAGAGTGTTGTATGGACTGAAGTGGGGAAAGGTAGAGAGGTTAGGAAGTCAGCAAGGAGAGTGATGCAGTAATCAAAGCAGGATAGGATAACTGTGTGGATCAATGTGCTAGCATTTTCATAGAGAGGAAAGGGTGGATTTTATAATTTTTGTGGAGGTTGAACCAACAGGATTTGGTGACTGACTGAATATGTGGGTTGAATGAGAGAATTGACTTGAGGATAATGCTATACGCGGTTATGGCCTCGTGAGACAGGGAGGATGGTGGTGCTGTTTACAGAGTTGTGAAAGTCATGGGGAAGATGAGGAATTCTGTTTTAGACATATTAAGTTTGAGGTGTTGGTGAGATATCCAAGTAAAGATGTCCTGAAGGCAGGAGGAAATACGAGACTGCATGGAAGTAGAAAGATAAGAGCTGGAGATGTAAATTTGCGAATCATCCCCATAGAATGGCAGTTGAAGTCATGGGAGTCAATGAGGTCTCCATGGAGTGGGCATAGAAAGAGAATAGATACGGATCCAGAACTGAGCCTTGAGGAACTCCACAGTTAGTGGCTAGGAAGCAGAGGAGGAGCCCATGAAGGAGACTGAAAATGAGCAGCCAGAAAGACAGGAGGAGAATCAGGAGAGGACATCGTCGGTAAACCCAAGGTTGGAAAATGTTTCCGGGAAAAGGGAGCGTTAAAGATCGAGCGGAATCAAGGACTGGAGGCCATTTAATTTGGCAAGAAGGAGATCACTGGTGACTTTTGAAAGCGCAGTTTCAGTGGATTGAAGGGGGGAGAAACTAGATTGGAGGGGCCTCAGAGATGATTGCGGGAGCAGAAGTGGAGGCAGCAGGTATAGACGACTCAAGGAGTTTCACGAGGAATGGTAGGAGAGAGGTGGGGCCATAACTGGAGGGAGTTAAGGGGTCAAGGGAGGGTTTTTTAAGGATAGGGGACACACGAGCATGTTTGAAAGCAATGGGGAAGAATGCATCAGAGAGTGAACAGTTTAAGTTAAGAACCTTAGAGAAAGTGAGGGATCAAGTTGTAGTAAGAGTAATAGCCCCACAGCACTTGTGTATATACGTACATATCTATAATTCCATGTGTTTATAGTTAATGGATGTTTACTTGTTTGGATGTGTATTTATAAGTCTATTATATTGATGCTATTGATGCCTGTTTACTTGTTTTGATGTCTGCCTCCCCTTCTTCTAGACTGTGAGCCCATTGTGGGCAGGGATTGTCTCTTGGTTGCTGTATTTTACTTTCCAAATGCTTAGTACACAGTAAGCACTCAATAAATAAGACTGACTGAATGAATGAATAAATAATAGGACTTACTGAGCAGTCACTGGGTACAATGCTCTGTTCTAAGTGCTTGGGAAGTACCGAACAAAGAGGAGACACCTTCCCTGCCCACCTAATGAGGAAGTCAGTGGAAGACACCCAGTCTCCCATCTATGACAGGAAGAACTTAATAGGCAGCTGTAAAAACTCTGAAATTACTATTGTTTCATTACCGGTATTATCCAGATTCATGGACCACAAGAAATGGACTACTTTTTTGCCAGTTGGGTCTGGCCTAATGGCTACCAGTAGTTGTAGTAATAATTATAATAATAAAAATATTATGATTATTACTGTGGTATTTAGGCACTGAAGTGACAAGTGCTGTATTAAATTCATTCATGTAGTCATATTTATTGAGCTCTTACTGTGTGCAGAGCGCAGTACTAAGCTCTTGGAAAGTACAATTCAGCAATAAAGAGAGACAATCCCTGCCCACACCAGGCTTACAGTCTAGAAGCGGGGAGATAGACATCAAAACAAGTAAACAGGCAACAATATAAATGCTGAATAGATTCAGTATATTGGGAACAGTCCCAATATTTTATCTTCACTTTTACAGATAAGAAAACTGAAGGAGACAGAAGTTATGGTACTTGCCCAAGACCATACCGAAGGCAATTGACAAAGCCAGGATTAGAACCTCTGAACTCTTCTATCTCACCACTGAGACCTTGCCCACATCCTCCCTCTAGCCTGAGATTCCCACCCCTTCATATCTGACAGACCACCATTCTCCGCACGTTCAAAACTAGTCTAAAATCACATCTTCTTGGAGAGGTCTTCACATACTTCATGCTCATATCCCCTATCCACACACCCTTCTGCAACCTCTGTGCACTTGGATCTGCACTCTTTAAGCATGTGTTAGTATTCACCCAACCCTTAGCCCCACAGCACTTACGTACATCTTCTCAAACCTTGACATTTCCCCCTACGTGTAATGTATTTTAATGTCTGTCTCCCTCTCTAGATTATAGACTCCTTGTGGGCAGAAATTGTGTCTACTAATCCTATTGTACTGTACTTTCCCTAGGTCACTGTAGAATGCTCTGTACCCAGTAAGCATTCAATAAATACAATTGATTGATGGATTGAGGTCTCCTATACTCTTTCCACTAAACCATGTTTGATGGAAAAAGGAAGCTACTTAGAAAAATACCCCTTAATGATTAACACAACAATTGCTGATTTATCTCAGTTAAAGGTAAAATACTACTCTCTTACATTTTGGCTGTGGGTATGCACGTGTGTGTGTGTGTGTGTGTTTGTGTGTGTGTGTGTCTTGAGCAGGGGTGCTGCCTTTAGCCTGTCTGTTTGCTTTAGTTTGTTTGATGTCATATCCCAATATCCTCTGCTTCTTCTGTTGTGCTTGCCAATTAGATTTAGAATTACCTGCTGTCAACGTTGATTTTTCACCAGTCGTAAGAGTAGAGGAGCGTTCGTTGAGCTCTGCCCTGGCACTGCACAATTGGCAGCTGTTTATTATTCATTTCTTTTTCTGTACATGCATAATTACTGATTAAACAATTCAAGAATCCCTTTGAGGTGAACATAATTTTCATTGGGAGAGCATACTGGATTACATTCTGATTCCAGTTTGGAGTTTCCAATACAGCCCTTTAAATTCTGGTTGCAGATGCAAATAATTCATGAGGTTCAGATAAAAGTCAACGAGAATGTGAGTGTGTGTGTGTGCCTTTGCGTGCGTGGGTTTATGTCCATACATCTATCAATCCTTCGTTATTTAAAGATGATGTTACTGACAGTGAGGCACTTAACCATGCATGCTCTGTGGCTGAAAGGAACGATGGGGGAGCTACAATCCATTCCAAATTTAGTACTTATCTAAGACTCTCTTGTTGTGCTGATGTCTTTCCACTCGCAGCACTCATTGTTGCTTTATAATCTTCCCTCCTGCCCTCGGGAGCCTCTGCTCAAACCCAGCAACCTCTCTCCTGATTCTGACAGTTCAGGTTGATCTGCCCTTGTTTTCTAGCAAATGTGGGTAAAATTTGGGGGCTCTCCTTCACTGTGTCTTCAGAACATTTGTTCTGCCCTTCTCGTTTATGAATACCCTACTGAAGCTCACTCTAAGGCAGTTGCATGTGTATCCTGCTGTCATACAATCTGCCCCTATGTTCCACCAAATGAAACTTGGTTACGACGAACATTACCTCAGTATTAGCTAACTGATTACAGTCGTTGATTATCCTCTTTGCCGTTCATTATTAGGGATGATTCAGAAATGATGCTGATTCTTCCTCCTTTTAAATTTTTTTTTTTAATTTTATGGTATTTCATTCATTCATTCAATAGTATTTATTGAGCGCTTACTATGTGCAGAGCACTATACTAAGCATTTGGAATCGGTAACAGATAGAGACAGTCCCTGCCCTTTGACGGGCTTACAGTCTAATCGGGGGAGACAGACAAGAACAATAGCAATAAATAGAATCAAGGGGAAGAACATCTCATTGAAGCAATAGCAAATAAATAGAATCAAGGTTGTTAAGGACTTGCTATGTGCCAGGCACATAAGGGCTGGGTAGTTAACAAGCTAAATGATTGAACAAAGTCCATGTCCCCCATGGGACTCACAGTCTAAATCCCCATTTTATACGTGAGGTAACTGAGTCGTAGAGAAATTAAGTGACTTGCCCAAGATCACACAGGAGACAAGCGGGAGACCCAGGATTAGAAATCAGAGAAGGACACCTATTTAGAATGTGAGCCCCCTATGGGACAGGATTGTGTCAAACCTGATTCTCTTGTATCTACACCAGAATTTATTACAGTTCTTGGCCCATACCAGTGGTTTTAACAAGTAGTATTATTATTACTCTGATGGAAGCCCGATTAGAAGCTTGATGTGCCTCTTATAGTCTATCCAAATTACAGACTGATTTATTTGGACAGTAATTAAACTTAAACTTTATAAAGTACTTAAAGTTTAGGTTTGATGCACTCTGTCAATCTCCTAATTTTTTATTTGGTATTTGGTAAGTACTTCCTATGTGCCAGGCTCTGTTCTAAGCACTGGGGTAGATACAAGGTTATCAGGTTGGACACAGTTGAGGTAACAGACACAGAGAAGTGAAGTGACTCACGCAAGGTCACACAGCAGACGAGTGGCAAAGCCAGGACTAGAACCAAGGTCTTTTTGACTCCCAGACCCGTGCTCTATCCACTAGGCCACTCTGCTTCCCACTAAATGGTAAGAGTGCCTTCCTGATTCAGTTTTTTATTACTTTGTCTATTTGTCACAATGAGCAGTATGGGTAGCAGCAGAGAAGAGAAACAGCGTGGCTTAGTGGATAGCGCACAGGTCGGAGTCAGAAGGACTTGCGTTCTAATTCTGCCTCCACCACATGACCACTGTGTGACCTTGGGTAAGTAACTAACCTTCTCTGGGCCTCATTTACCTAAACTGTAAAATGGGGACTCATTCATTCATTCACTCAATCGTATTTATTGAGTGCTTACTGTTTGCAGAGCACTGTACTAAGTGCTTGGAAAGTACAAGAATGTGAACCCCATGTGGGACAGGGACTGTGTCCAACCTGATTAACTAGTATCTACCCCAGTGCTTAGAATAGTGCTTGGCATGTAGTAAGCTCTTAACAAGTACCATAATTGTGATAATGTGTCTACCTAAGATCTTCAAAACCTGAATGAGAAAATATATGAACTGGAAAAGGAGAAATTTTCTTCTTACAGAAATGTCTCCTGAAAAGAACTGTACCTGCAGCCTTCAAGGCCTTTAAATTGAGAATGAATGAATAAGGAATTTATTTATATTAATGCTGTTGATGCCTGTTTACTTGTTTTGTCTTTTTGTCTGTCTTCCCCTTTCTAGACAGCAAGCCTGTTGTTGGGTAGGGATTGTCTCTATTTGTTGCCGAATTGTACTTTCCAAGAGCTTAGTACAGTGCTCTGCACACAGTAAGCGCTCAGTAAATACAATTGAATGAATTGAATGAATATTATTCTTAGCAGAATCAATGCTAGCATTACAGGTCTTTGTTGCTGATTAAACCTTTGTGTGTATGTAAAAAGTCTCTGAGGTAAACTGGTTATTAATCTCAGGCTTATTGTCGATCCATAATGCTATGCAGGATCTGTGAATTAGTTTTTCAGTCATATTCGGGTCTTCTTTGAATGTGCTCTCACGGTGTAGTCACCAGCTCTTGAATGACTGTCTTATAATTTTTGAGCTGGAAGAGTTTTTGGTGGATTAGAAATATATTCTGAAGACCCATGGAATAGTTGAACAGGACTGGACCCAGTCCTGGTTCATTAAGATGGTGATGGGAATAAGGCAATAGGGAAGCAGCAGGGCCTAGTGGAAAAAGTATGGACCTGGGAGTTGGAGGACTTGGGTTCTAATCCTGATCCCCACACTTGTCTGCTGTGTGACCTTGGGGAAGTCAACTTCTCTGTGCTTCAGTTGCCTCATCTGTAAAATGGGGATTATTACTGTGAACCCCTTGTGGGATATGGACTGTGTTCAACCTATCTTGTATGTACTGCAACACTTACTACAGTGCCTGGCACATAGTAAGTGCTTAATAAATAGCTTTTTAAAAAAGAAGGCATCTTTACTTTTGACTGAATCATTCATTCATTCAATCATATTTATTAAATGCTTACTGTGTGCAGAGCACTGTACTAAGAGCTTGGGAAAATACCACAATAAAGAGTGACAATCCTTGCCCACACCGAGCTCACGGTCTAGAGTAGGAGACAGACAGCAATACAAATAAGCAGATATCAATACAAATAAATAAAATTGTATATATATACATAAGTGCTGCAGGGCTGGGAGGCGGGGAGAACAAATGGAGCAAGTGAGGGCAACGCAGAAGTGGGTGAGAGATGAGGAAAAGTGGGGCCTAGTCTGGGAAGGCCTCTTGGAGGAGATGTGCCTTCAGTAAGGCTTGCAGTGGGGGAAAGTAATTGTATGGCAGATTTGAGGAGGGAGGGCGTGCGTTCCAGGCCATTGGCAGGATATGGGCCAGGGGTTGGTGGCGAGACAGGCGAGGTCAAGGCACAGAGAGAAGGTTAGCACCAGAGGAGTGAAGTGTGGGGGCTGGGTTGTAGAAGGAGAGAAGCGAGGTGAGGTAGGAGGGGGTAAGGTGATGGACTTTAGGTGGTTCCTCATTAAACATGTGGTTGTCAGAAAACACCTTAGAACACCCAGATTCTCCAAATACCCAGTTGCCCCTATCAGAGACTGCAGGGTCACTGGTCTGACCCCAAAATGGTATTTCTCCTGTGCTTTGGAGAGAGTATCTTGCAGAAGTGCCCATTTCCCTTTCACACTGGTACCTCGAACTGGTCCCTTGCTCATAGAGGGAGGCTAAAGTATTGCAAATGCTTCAAATCCAGTAGTCTGAAATCTGAAGTCTGAACCTCTCTTGAGAATTACTAATGTTCTGCCTGTACTTTTAAAAATTATCATTATTAATTAGTGTTATCACCATTATCACTAGAGAAGCAGCGTGGCTCAGTGAAAAGAGCCCGGGCTTTGGAGTCAGAGGTCATGGGTTCGAATCCCGGCTCTGCCACTTGTCAGCTGTGTGACTGTGGGCAAGTCACTTCACTTCTCTGTGCCTCAGTTACCTCATCTGTAAAATGGGGATTAAGACTGTGAGCCCCACGTGGGACAACCTGATTCCCCTGTGTCTACCCCAGCGCTTAGAACAGTGCTGTGCACATAGTAAGCGCTTAACAAATACCAACATTATTATTATTATTATCATGATAATAATAATATCGGCTGAACCCTTACTATGTGCTTAGCACTGTCTTAAGTGCTTGTGTAGATACTACATAAATGGGTTGGATACAGTTCCTGTCCCATGTGGGGGCTCACAGTCTAAGGGGGAACAGCATTTTAATCACCATTTTACAGATGAGGATACCGAGGCTCAGAGAAGTGACTTATCCAAGGGCACCGAACAATCAAGTAGAGAAGCCAGGATTAGAACACAGGTCCTCTGACTCTTATGCCTGTGCTCTTTCTTCTAGACCACCCTGCATTGTTTGTATTTACAAGCTTGAGCAAGCAGGTTCGCAGATGAAGGTCAGTAAAGAGCTCAGCACCTCTGTGGCTTCAGTGATTGATGGACTCTCATATAATCGATGCGGTACTACTAAATAGACTTGAATTCATCCATGATGTCTCATGCCTTTTTTGGAGGCAGTAGGTGTGGGTAATTGCTAGCTGATGTTTGGCCTGCTGCCTGACCACTGCTACAGTATTTAATCTCTACAACAAGCCTACAGCAGAAAAATTGGGAAGGTAACAGAGAAAATGACACCGTTTTAACGGAAAATTTTAGGTTTAGGGTTCATGGCAGAATCAATCTATGGCATTTATTGAGCTCTTAGTATGTGCAGAGCACTGTACCGAGCACTTGAGAGTACAATACAACAGAATTAGCAGATGCATTCCATGCCTATAATGAGCTTGCAGTCCAGGGGGGAAGGCAGACATTAATATAAATGAATAAGTGATTTATAATATATAATTTAAAGACATGTATTTAAGTGCTGTGGGGTTGAGAGTGGGGCGAATATCAAAACCCCAGACGGAGGTCACAGATCCAAGTGCAAAGATGATCCATATTGTAGAACTAATATGTCAGAGCTGTTGAATATTTAAGAAAAATTAAATACTCGATTCCCAGTGAATTCTAAGTAGCTTGACTTCTAACTTCAGCAAATTAGAAAATATCAAAGAAGTTTTAGGACCTCTGAGGATTTTGCGGCTTTTTCAAAATGAGACATGTGTTTGATTATGAATCATCACTAAAATGACAGTATGAACAGGCAGAAAATCAACTCTTAAGGAAAGGTAAATAACAGACATTTTTTTTTTAGAATTCTGAAAAAACCCTTTTAATAATATATGGCACAACTCCTACCCCAAAACAAAGCAATAATTTAAAGCTAAAATTACAATGCAATTAGCCTTGCACACATTTGAAAACTCCAATGTAGCCATATATTAATAATCCCAGGTCTGTTGCAAAACCTGTGCCACCCACGAGAACTTCCTAATTAAACTCAGAGAACATTCATACTGTCAGACAGTGACGAAGAGCAGGTGGCTTCTAACTAAAAGAAAATGGAAAGATGGATCTAAATGTATCAACTGATGCTATTTAATGAATGCCTACTGTGTCAAGAACACTCTACTGAGTGCTTGGGACAGTACAGTATAAGAGAGTTTGTAGATACTTTCCCTGTCCACAAACTGCTTACAGTCTAGAAGGGGAGACAGACATTAAAATAAAAATAATAATAATAATGTTGGTATTTGTTAAGCACTTACTATGTGCAGGGCACTGTTCTAAGCGCTGGGGTAGATACAGGGTCATCAGGTTGCCCCACGTGAGGCTCACAGTCTTAATCCCCATTTTACAGATGAGGTAACTGAAGCCCAGAGAAGTTAAGTGATTTGGCCACAGTCACACAGCCGACAAGTGGCAGAGCCGGGATTCGAACCCATTACCTCTGACTCCCAAGCCCGTGCTCTTTCCACTGAGCCACACAGCTTCCCATAAATTACGGATGTCTACATAAGTGCTGTGGGGCTGATGGTGGGGTGAATCAATTTAGGCCAAAGGCAATTTAATATAATAATAATAATAATGTTGGTATTTGTTAAGTGCTTAGTATGTGCACAGCACTGTTCTAAGCGCTGGGGGAGATACAGGGTAATCAGGTTGTCCCACGTAAGGCTCACAGTTAAACCCCATTTTACAGATGAGGTAACTGAGGCACAGAGAAGTGAAGTGACTTGCCCACAGTCACACAGCTGACAAGTGGCAGAGCTGGGAGTCGAACCCATGACCTCTGACTCCGAAGCCCAGGCTCTTTCCACTGAGCCACGCTGCTTCCCCAGCATGGGGACAGGGACAGGGACAGAAGGGGACAGAAGGGGACAGGGAGTAGGGGAAAAGAGGGTTTCCCTGAGGAAGAGTGAGATTACCTTCATAAGGGTGAGAGGTCTTCATTGTCCTCTTCCTCCCAGCAGCTTTTATTTCAGACACCGGACTTCCAGCATACAAACTTAAACCAGTTCTCCTGAAAATGCTTCCCAGTTCTCCTGGGAAGCAGCGTGGCTCAGTGGAAAGAGCCCAGGCTTGGGAGTCAGAGGTCATGGGTTTGAATCCTGCCTCTGCCACTTGTCAGCTGTGTGACTGTGGGCAAGTCACTTCACTTCTCTGGGCCTCAGTTCCCTCATCTGTAAAATGGGGATGAAGACTGTGAGCCTCGCGTGGGACAACCTGATTACCCTGTATCTACCCCAGTGCTTAGAACAGTGCTCCGCACATAGTAAGCACTTAACAAACACCGACATTATTAAAATCAAATATGTTTTGTTGAGAAGCAGCGTGGCTTAGTGGAAAGAGTCCTGGCTTGGGAGTCAGAGGATGTGGATTCTAATCCCGCCCCCGCCACTTGTTTGCTGGGTGACTTTAGGCAAGTCACTTAAATTATCTGTGCCTCAGTTACCTCATCTGTGAAATGGGGATTAAAAGTGTGAGCCCGACATGGAACAACCTGATTACCCTGTATCTACCCCAGCGCTTAGAACAGTGCTTGGCACACAGTAAGTGCTTAACAAATACCATAATTATTATTATTGTTAATATCATTATTAGCAATCATAGTCAATCAATGGTATTTATTGAATACATACTATGTGCAGAACACTGTACTAAACATTTGGGAGAGTACAATGCAACAGAATTAGCAGACATATTGCCTGCCCCTAATGAGTTTACAGTCTAGAGATAATAGCATTTATTAAGCTTTTACTATGTAGCAAACCCTGGGGTCAGGACAAGGTAATCACTTAGGACATAGTCCCTATCCCACAGGGCTCCCAACCTGTGTGAAAGGGGAAGCGGATATTGTGTCTTCATTTGTATTAATAATAATTATTAATATCAAATATCAATCACTTAAATATTTATAAACTAATCTTCATTATTATTTATTGTTATTATTTTACAGTGGAGGAAACTGAGCCTAAAGAGGTCACACAAAGAGCCAAGAGGAGGGGAAGGGACGGTAACTTCATCCTTTTAACTGAAGTAAACTTATTTGCACAATGAAACCTTGGTGCCTGTGAGACTCTTTATAGTTGAAACAGGAAGAGCTTATCTCCCTGATTTAATAGCCACTTAAAGAGAAAAACTATAATTTTGTTACAATCAGTGGAATGAGCAATATTTACTGGTGGGCTGGCCTATAGTTTTCAGAGGAGGGAGGGATATTTTCTGGTGTGACTTCTGACAGCTAAGATAGCTGTAAGCAGCATTCTGAAATAAATAACTTTTTTTTTAATCCAAGAAAGCTGGATACTTCAAACACTACAGGCACATACTTGTTGACTCTTCCACCAGCTGAGCGGCCTTTTAAATTCTTCTTTTGTGGAACTGTGGTTTTACTGATTATCCCTTGCTTCCTCACACCTGCTGGATCCCCTTTCATTTTTCAGGAGGACAGGCAGTGTGGCCTTGGGCATAGAAAAAAATCTCATCAGCACTTACATTTTTCACTGGCTCAACTGCCTGCTTTTGCTTGCACTTTAAGTATTTCTCAGGAAGTGAAGTTTGATCTAATGTATTATGTAAAAGCTATGTTTACAGGCTGGGGGTTGGGCAGAAACATGGGGAACCACGAGGCCCAGAGATTCTGTAAAATTGAGAGCCCCAGGGCCAGGGGAGACCTCCCACGTTGGACCCTGCCAACCGTCTCTCACCTTAGACCACCCGACAGAAGCCCCGTTCCCTGCAGGAAGCGAGGGATGAGTAGAAACTGCAAAACTGCATGGAGCCACTTGGCCCGGAGCGGGTGGGCTCCCCTCTGTCACCACAGACTTTGGACAGAAACTTTTAGATTTCCTAGAATCTGAGAGGCTGTGGAGGTCGGCACCGAGAGCTTACCTCATCTGTAAAATGAGGATTGAGAATGTGAGTCCCACCTGGGACAGAGACTGTGTCCATCCCAATTTCCTTGTATCCACCCTGGTGCTTAGTATAGCGCCTGGCACATAGTAAGTACTTAACAAATACCACCATTATTATTATCAGAACCCCCCCACATCCACCTTCTCCTGTCAGTGCTGTTTTTTCACCTCTTGTAGCAATTGTGATCTTGGTTTGAATCTTATTGTCCCTCTTAATTCGACTCTCATTATTCTCTCAATCTGTTTTCCATTCTTAGATTGTGAATTTTTGTGTGGGAAAGAGACCAAATATATCCGGTATTGACTTCAGAGCTTGTCACAGTGCTTAGCATATAGTAAGAACTCGGTAAATACTATTGCTACTAATTTGCTGGTGCAATGATCCACCCCGTGAAATGCATCCAATTAACAGCAGAGAACAGTCTTTCTTCTGGCTGTCGTAGGTAGCTTGAGGTAGAGGAGGAATTCTGTGAAAGTTGCAAAGTTTCCCTGTCTTATAACTGAGGAAAGTGTGGCTGAATCATACAGGAAGACAGAGAGAAAGGACAGGTTACTTTAGCCTGTGGATGAAGAACTTTCACATTTGGACAATTTATTGTTGCTTCCTTCAGTTCATCATTCTTCCTAGTGGGGTCAAGTGCTTGGTACAGTGTTTGGTTGATTGATTGACTGAGATGCATGAACAAGTCATTTGAAACTGCTTGTAGTCGTCATGGGAAAAAGTGGAAGTAAAGATCGTATCTTCTGAATTTTCCCAAACATCTTTCCCAGTGCTCTGCCTATAGGAGACATTCAATAAATGCTGGAGATGAGAAGAGATGATTGGCATCTGTCAATTGGATTATTAATGTCACTAATGTTGGGGTAGTCACCAAGGATATATTTGCTTGCCCAGTCTATGTCTATTCAAAATTTCCTTTCAAACAATATGATTTCCTGTGGACTCTAGACAATTACTCAGGAAGGCAGACTGTCTGCTTAGAATACAGGTTAAGCCCATTGAGGGCAGGGATTGTTTCTCTTTATCGGTGTACTCTACTTTCCAAGCACTTAATGCCGTGCTCTGCACACAGTAAGCGCTCAGTAAATATGATTGAATGAATGCCGATCTTACATTCTGAGGAAGATGGTAGGGGCTCATAATAGGCACTTAATAGGATGTTGGGAAGATGTGATGCTATATATGATAGGCTAGGCTTCCAGCATTATGTGATGACATCATATGGGATGTTTTGTGGGAATCCATCACGATATCTAAGAAATATCTTAGGACCCGATCACCTGGGAAGAGTCCTCTGTTCTATCCGGTCCTGATCCATCCTGTGAGTTGTGCTGGCTAAGCTTGCAGATAATAATAATAATAACGTTGGCATTTATTAAGCACTTACTATGTGCAGAGCACTGTTCTAAGCACTGGGGTAGATACAGGGTAATCAGGTTGTCCCACGTGAGGCTCACAGTCTTAATCCCCATTTTACAGATGAGGTAACTGAGGCACAGAGAAGTTAAGTGACTTGCCCACAGTCACACAGCTGACAAGTGGCAGAGCCAAAATTCGAACGCATGATCTCTGACTCTCAAGCCCGTGCTCTTGCCACTGAACCACTCTGCATCTCGATCACATATCACATATGAGCAGGCCCCATCTACTCTCTCAAAGGCTTCTTCCGGTTCCTTGATGGTGAAGTATGGCAGCTCTGCCTTCTTTTTCTCAGCTGAGCCTACTCCAACTCATTGTCTTCCTGGTACTCCTCCTTCCTCTCTCTCCTCTCTCTCTCTCATTCATTCATTCATTCATTCAATAGTATTTATTGAGCGCTTACTATGTGCAGAGCACTGTACTAAGCGCTTGGAATGAACAAGTCGGCAACAGATAGAGACAGTCCCTGCCGTTTGACGGGCTTACGGTCTAATTGGGGGAGACGGACAGACGAGAACGATGGCGATAAATAGAGTCGAGGGGAAGAACATCTCGTAAAAACGATGGCAACTAAATAGAATCGAGGCGATGTACATTTCATTAACAAAATAAATAGGGTAATGAAAATATATACAGTTGAGCAGACGAGTACAGTGCTGAGGGGATGGGAAGGGAGAGGGGGAGGAGCAGAGGGAAATGGGGGGAAAAGAGGGTTAAGCTGCGGAGAGGTGAAGGGGGGGTGGTAGAGGGAGTAGAGGAAGAAGGGGAGCTCAGTCTGGGAAGGCCTCTTGGAGGAGGTGAGTTTTAAGTAGGGTTTTGAAGAGGGGAAGAGAATTAGCCTGGCAGAGGTGAGGAGGGAGGGCATTCCAGAACCGCGGGAGGACGTGGCCCAGGGGTCGACGGCGGGATGGGCGAGACCGGGGGACAGTGAGGAGGTGGGCGGCGGAGGAGCGGAGCGTGCGGGGTGGGCGGTAGAAAGAGAGAAGGGAGGAGAGGTAGGAATGGGCAAGGTCCTTTTTTCCCTCTCCCTTTCTCCTTTCTCTTCCCCTCCTCCTCTCCTCCTCCTCTTCATCCCCATTTCATTTCCCTCCCCCCCCCCACTCCCGCCTCCAATCCCTTTCCCTTGATCCGCAGATTGTCAGACAGCTGCACAATTGAGCGCCCCTCAGTCTTGAGATAGGTACTGGGAATCTCTTCCATGTAGATAGATCCTTGGGGTCATTTTGGAGTTAATTCTCCCACCCCAAATTAAAATTCCAAATTTGCAATAGTCTCTTGCTTGGTCCATATGTATCCCCTACTATTAGAGACATCCACACTGAAACTCATTAGCGAGCTTCTTTTAACTGAGAGGGTCTAGGTAGTTTGGGGAAATTGGTTCCTCCAAGATGGAGAAGAGAAGCTGAGCTGGCCGCTGCTGTGGGTCAGAGGACTTTCAGAGGGGAGTCTTCACTCCTGGCCTGAGAGGTTCAGCTGTCTGAGCCCGCCTCTGTATTGGTAGAGGCTGAGTCTTAGCCAGAACCACACTTAATGGCGACAAGTAACCCACAGACATGTTCCCCCTGGCCTCCCACTCTAGTTCTAAAGAAAAGGTGCTGGTGAACCAGGCCTGGGAAAAGCTAGAGTGGGCTCCCAAAGGACAAGGACATCATGGCTGTGGCCTAGGCGGAGTCTTTCCCTTTCCCTTCCTGATTAGATTGAGATGACAGTCCTGGTCCTGCTGGGAGTTGTCAGAGAAGCTGAAGGTAGGGAAATCTGTTAGCAACTGGGAGAAACTGCCAGGTGTTGGGAGGGAAGGGGAATCAACTGCTGGTGCTGCTGAAACAGCAACTGGAACATTCAATCATTTAATGATATTTATTAAGTGTATGCTGTGTGCAGAGCACTGTACTACTGTAAGCCCGTCAAACAGCAGGGACTGTCTCTATCTGTTGCCGACTTGTTCATTCCAAGCGCTTAGTACAGTGCTCTGCACATAGTAAGCGCTCGATAAATACTATTGAATGAATGAATGAATACTAAATGCTTGGGAAAGTACGATGCAATAGAATTGGTAGATCCAATCCCTCCCATCAACGAGCTAACAGTCTAGGGGGGTTGACAGACATTTTAAAAAGTTACAAGTAAGAGAAATGGAAGACTGTAAAGATATGCACATAAGCACTGTAGGGCTGAGGGTGGGGTGACTGCCAGGTGCTTTGGGGGTAGAGATCCAGATGCATAGATGACACAGAAGGAAAGGGAAATGAGAGTTTCGCCAGAGTTTAGAGGAGATGTGATTTCAATAGTGCTTTGAAGGTGGGGAGAGTGGAGAATCTATCGATTTGAATGGGGGAGAGTTCTAGGCCAGGGGGAGGATGTGGGGAATGGGTTGGCGGTGAGATAAATGAGAACGAGATACAATGAGTAAGTTGGCGTTAGGGGAGCGAAGTTTGTGGACTGAGTTGTAGTAGAAAACCAGAAGATATGTATGTTGGGAGGATCAAGAGGGGTCTGGACTTCTGCCCTGAAATCTCTCCTCCTTAGCATCTCCTCTCCAGAAATCCAGTGTAAAGTTTGCCGTGATAATCTTAAACAGGGTAGGGCAAATTGGAGTAGGCCATGAGAGCTAATTCTGCCCTACCTCTCCCATGGCCAGAAACGTTGCTCTGTGGAGATCATATGGTATCTGTTTCCAGGAAAAATATCTCGGAAGCAAGGACAGGGTGACACGAGCCCCATTAGTCTGCTTCCTGAAGCTCTTTATAGCTGTCATTGTTTGGACTCTTTTCATGTACCAATCTTGTCACTTTCTTAGAGAGATTGAACAGTGTTGTTAAATACATTCTTCTCTGTCAAATGTTTTGCTTCTTACTGAGTGTGTACCCAGGCAAACATTTGTCTCTCGTGGCATCATCATTGCAGTGATAGTTCCTTGTGGTGTGGCGGGTCTCAGGGCGCTTCACGGAATTCCAGTTTGAAGAAGAGGGATGGGGGCTTGGTGAATGAGGGTAATTAGCTTGAAGAGGTGGGACCAGGATGTCAGCATTCTAAATTGCCAGTAGAATTTATGGACTTCCACACCTGGAGCTGTTGAAAGCCGAGCCTGAGGCAAGCTAAATATGCATTTCCTAGCAGCACCTCTGTGTGACCTTCATTCATCAACCAATCGTATTTATTGAGCACTTACAGTGTGCAGAACACTGTAGTAAGCCTTTGGGAAAGTACAGTATCACAATAAACAGACATATTCCCTGCCCATAATTAGCTTACAGTCTAGAGGGGACCTGAACACCACAGTTGACTGTGTTTATAGAGAAGTCATTCCAAGGGGAGACTCTATCTTTAAGCATTAATATCTGATTTAAAGGTGATATTAAAGAGGTTTGATTAACATCCCTCCTACCCCCCACGGTTCATGTGTGGTTTAGAAGGTGGTTGGCACCTTCACACCCGGCTTTTTTACCTTTTCTGCATGTTGTAGTCGGAGACAGTTACTGCACCAAATAAAATCAGGGCTTATTGGAATTACCGTGGAACCAGTATGATCCAGGAAGAGCATAATGAATTCTCAGTGGCATTGTTAGTTACCAGCAAAATACTACAGGCAAATATTTATAGTGATGCAAGAGGCAGAAATCATGTAATTCCTCTTTCTGATGTAAGAGTCAGAAAGAATGTAACTTTGATGAATGATCTTGGTTTGCTTTTGCAATTAGGAAAACCACTGTCTAACTTGTAAGATGAGCAAGACTAATATAGAGGCTGATGAAAAAAAAAATCTCAGCCTTCAGTATCCCTTGGCCTTAGGATCTTTCTTTTAAGGCGCAATAAAGCACTAGGAACATGACTGTTTCCTCTGTGTTTACTTAAAGCTAGAAACTCATTTTCTTCTCAGTCTCCTACTTTCACACCTTATGAATTCATAACATTTCCTGTTTAAAAATATTATTCCCTCTCAAACAAAAATAAAATCTGTCTGTAGGTGGAACATTTCCAAAGCAACAGTGTGATAAAGCAGATTTGGAAATTTAAAGGTGAAAGTAGGCCTTTGCCCCTGATTTAATTTCCGGTAACAAGAAGGATTCTTCCCAAGACCTCACAGCTCCCCAACCTGATCCTCAAGAATAGTTCCTTCGAATGATAGCGGGAAGATGTGGAAGGAAGTGGAGAGGACAGGCAGAGAGACTGGAGTAGACAGAGTTCCCCAAAGGGTTGGCACATTTTACTCTAAGAACGTTTTTCAGGAAGAACCCTTCAAGATGATATAACAAACCCATGTGTTTTAATAGCAACTGATGGATGGTTCATAGTTGAAATTGCTAGGTCATTCAATCTTCTGAGCAGGGGGTGGAGTCAGGGAAGAAGGAGGTGGGATGTTCTGTGAAGCCTGGGTTGGGGAGGAACCCAGACTGACCACAGGTGCAGACGGTCCAGTGGAGATATGGGTGCCTCTGAAACCAAAACATGTTTGTTTTAACGGTATTCGTTAAGCTTTTACTCTGTGGCAGGCTTTTACTGTGGGGTAGATATAAGCTAATTGTTGTGGGCAGGGAATGTGTCTGCTATATTGTTATATTGTACTCTCCAAGCACTTAGTATAATGGTTTGCATACAGTAAGTGCTCAATAAATATTACTGACTAACTCACTGACTTAATGAAATTGGATACAGTCCTTGTTCCACTTGGGGTCACGGTCTCAATTCCCATTTTACAGATGAGGGAACTGAGGCTCAGAGAAATGAAGTAACTTGCTCAAGGTCACCCAGCAGATCAGTGACAGATCTGGGATTAGTGACCAGTTCCATCTGATTCCCAGATCTGAGCTCTATTCACTAGGCCATGCTGTGGGTGACCCTGGAGCTGATTCCCATGGCAAGGGCAGAGGAGACCTAAGTCTAGTCCACCACAGCCGTGGCTCTTCTAGCTCCTCAAACTATCAATTAAATTTATTGAACATTTCCTGTGTGCAGAATACTGTACTAAGCACATGGGAGAGTACAGTATGACAATATAACAGACACATTCCCTGCCCACAATGAGCTTACAGCCTAGAGGGGGAGACAGACATAAATATAAATCAACTACAGATATGTAAATAAGCACCGTGGAGCTGGGGTGGTGCATAAAGGGAGCAAATCAGGACACTCCTTGGGAGGGTTTGTGGTGCCTAAGTCTAGCTGGGTGAACCCTTAGCTGACTGTTGTGACAGGGTGTGGGCCGAGCACCAGACCAAAGTCAGATTGCATTATGTAACTGGCAGCAGGAGGTGGTGCCATGTTGCATCGTAGTTCATGCTTTTCTCCATGGGAGAGGTGGAATTGATAGGATACCCAGATAGATTCATAAACTAACCAAAAGCCTCTTATGCAAAGTGCCCCCTCGTTGGGGATCCACGGACAAGTGGTGGAAGGATTAAGGTGTGGGATGGGGGAGATTTGGATGATGGGGTGGAGGGGCTATGGTAGCCAGGTAAGGCAGCCTGGAAAGTTCAAGGCGGGTGGAAAGAGGCAGAGGACCTGTGGTTGGTGGAGGGGTTGGTGATGATGGTCCAAGGATATGGCGGATGGGTGGAGAGGTGGACCAAAAGGGTGGGTGGTGTTGAAGGAGCTAATTCATGTGGCCAGAGAGAGTTGATGGAGGAACCACTTCTCTTCTTACCCTGGCAGATTTTCTCTATTAGACTCTAAGTTCCTTGAAGTCAGGGACCATGTCATGTAGTCTCCCGAGTGCTCCCGAGTGCTCCCGAGTACTGTGGCTCTGCACAGAGTAGGTATTCAATAAATGCTATTTTTTGAGGACTTAGAAGAATTCACCAGCCCTGTCCATCACCACCAGTTTCCTTGGGCTAAACTTCTTCTTGGCTATTTGGAAAGCCATAGGTGCTACTTTTCGGAAACTCTCAAGCATCTACAAGAGTCCTTAATCATCAATCATCAGTCCTGTGCATTTATACCATAAAAACAATAATAATAAAAATACCCTTGAGTTACATAGAACTTATTTCCAAAGCATTTTTATGTTATTTGTCTTTTATTTTCACCTATCTTATTTATTATTACTTATCTTGCCAGGGGGTGGGTGGCAGTTTATAAAGGAGAACTACTGCCGGAGAGGTAGATCCTCTCTTTGAGGGCCATCTGCCTTTCTACCTCTCCTCACTCTGGATTGTAACAGTTTGACTGGATCTCTAATCAATAGGCACGGGCTCCACCAGCCTTCCTGCAACCTTCTTAACAAGGAGCCGGGACCCGCTGTCCTAAGAGACACCAGAATGATCACTCAAATGGGAATTGGACCTGTAACCATGAGGCTATTCAAGCACCAGTTCACAGCTCCACTCAGGGATCACCATTTATCAGAAATCAAGTAGTTCAGGGAGTCCTAATCACCCTCTTATTCCCCAGGATTACACTGTACTCCAAACAAGTAGGATTAAACTGATTTCCACATTAAAGAAAAATTACAGCTTCAAGAGATGTACCCTACAGTGTTGAGTGGAGTTGAGCAAATGCTACAGCATCTTAGTCTTTGAGAGTTTAATCCCCAAGGGTTGTATGACTCCCAAAGTGATGTTCTAGGCTAGAGTGGGAGAATCTGACTTGGTTGCTTTTGTACTCTGCTGGGTTTACAAAATTGGGAGCACATGGCTCAATTAAGAACCAATTAACATGACATTCCAGCATGAAATAAATACTCAGGAGAAAGAACCTGCTGCAGCCTAATCAGTTTAAAGTTTCATTGAGGAGCTCACTGCTGTTTCTTAAAGGTCTAAATGTTTTTCAGGCAAATCACCTTGGGCATTTGAATGCGATCAAATCATTCAGGTTACATAGGGTAAGTCTGAGGCAGGACGGAACAAGTTGTTGAGAACATCCTTGGTGGTGGGTACTAATGAATAGGTGGAGCGAGTCTTTCTCCTGGGTTAAAATTGCTGAAGATGAATGGTCTAATTTAGAAGTAAGGCATGGATTAGTAAAGTTTCTTTTGATCAGGGCCTTCAAGAATAAATTCTATCAGTATGCACTTGATTCGGTAACCTCTGGGTGTTTGATATTCCACCCACTCTCAACCCCACAGCACTTCTTTTATGGTATTTTTAAGGATTTACTGTGTGCCGGGCACTGTACTAAATTCTGGAGTAGGTACAAGCTAATCATGTTAGACCCAGTCCATGTCGCAATGGAGCTCACAGTCTTCACCCTCATTTTACAGATGAGGTAACTGGGGTATGGAGAAGTTAAGTGACTTGCCCAAGATCATACAGCAGACAAGTGGTGAAGCCGGGATTAGAACCCAGGTCTTTCTGATTCCCTGGCCCATGCTCTATCCACTTGGCCGTTCTGCTTTTCCTGTACATATGCACATATCTTTGAATTATATATTATGAATGACATTTAAATCAACGTCTGTCTCCCCCTCTAGACTGTAAGGTCATGTGGGCAGGGACTGTATCTAACTCTGTTGTACTGTATGCTCCCAAGTGCTTAGTACAGTGCTCTGCACATAGTACGTGCTCAGTAAATGGAGCCCCATTGGGACAAGGACTGCGTCCAACCTGATTTGCCTGTATACACCCCAGCAAACAGTAAGTGCTTAACAAATACCACAGTTATTATTATTAATACTATTGATTGATTGATTGATCAGTAGACTTGTCATTTGATTAGAAGAAGATGCTTCCAAAGCTGAGATTGCAACCATGACTGAGTTTCACTAAGAGAAAATCTCTTGCACACTTGGACAATTTATCTATGCAAACACAGTAGACTGTAAGCTCCTTGTGGGTAGGGATCATGTCTATGAACTCTACAGTATTATTCTTTCCCAAGGACTTAGCACAGTGCTTTGCCATCAGTCAAAACATGGAATGCATTCATTCAATCATATTTATTAATAATGTTGGTATTTGTTAAGCGCTTACTATGTGCAGAGCACTGTTCTAAGCGCTGGGGAAGATACAGGGTGATCAGATTGTCCCACGTGAGGCTCACAGTTAATCCCCATTTTACAGATGAGGTAACTGAGGCACAGAGAAGTGAAGTGACTTGCCCACAGTCACACAGCTGATAAGTGGCAGAGCAGGGAGTCGAACCCATGATCTCTGACTCTGAAGCCCAGGCTCTTTCCACTGAGCCACGCTGCTTCCCCACTTACTTACTTAGCCCTTACTATAAGCCACTTAAGCACTTACTTAAGCACTTACTATATGCCAAGCACTGTATTAAGCACTTAATGCACTGAGAGCTTACTGTTTGCAGAGCACTGAACTGTTTGGGAAAGTGTAATACAATAAAGTTAGTAGACACAACCCCTGCCTACAGGCAGCATACAGTCTAGAGGGACTTTCTTACCGCACACAGTAAGTGCTCAATATATATCGTCGATTCAAAATATAATAGTACACCTTTTCTGGGCTCCTACTGTTCAGGAAAAGATTGCTAAAACACAAGTGATGGGAAAGAGAAAGTTATATATCCTTTTCCATAAGGACATGAGTTTTTTTCAGTAGTAGTGAGGGTTTGCATTGAAACATTCACAATCTCTTGCCAGTCTCTCATTGCCCAAGATGGCTGGGAGGGAGAACAGGTACAATTTGAAGTCACGAATTCAGATTTCCACAACAGCTGACTATGACAACAATTAGCAACAGATGAAAAACTCAGGGGGGCACGAATTCCAGTCACAGCTTTCTGTTCCCTCTTGTAAATTCCTTGTATAGATGACCTATAAGGCATCTTCATCAGCAAAAATAAGATAAATTTGTACTTAAAGGGGCTGATATTGAGATTAAGTATGTTCTTAATCATATATATATATACACATATATATCAGCCTATGGGGTTCAAAGATGGCAGCACTGAGAGTGAAATCTTATTGGTAGGTGACTAGATAAATCCACAATCCTTTCTACAGCAGGAGGATTTAAAAATCACCCCTTCGCTCTTCTATTGTAATTGCTACCCACAGGGCCTGGAGCTGTTTCAGTATCTTCCTATTTGTATCTCCATTTTCTCAAAGCATTCTGTTCCTAAAATAGTCACCTCATGCCTAATTGCAGTTGTCAGGTTGTTGTTTTTTTTCTGCAGCTGTGCCACATATCTTGTGATTTTGCTTCATTTTGTCCTTAAAGTATGTTTTCTGTCCACTCTGTTTATGGTTAAACCGTTTCAGCTCACCACAGAGCAACTGGTTGGGTATCCTGCTGTCATCCATTCTCATATGGTCTATTTCCAGTCATATAAGCTAACATTTTCCAAGCCCTAAAAATGAAGCAGGCAGTTGTCCCTCAAAAACTAGATCACAATGCATTTTTTTTTAAAAATGTTATTTTTTGTCACTCTTCCTCTAGACTGTAAGCTCTAAGTGGGCAGGGAACTTGTCTATAAACTCTGTTGTTTTGTACTCTCTCAAGAGCTTAGTACAGTGCTCTGCACACAGTAAGTGCTCAATAAATACCATTATTATTATTATTACCAATAATAATAAATACCACTGATGGTAATAAGTGCCTACTATGCACCCCATCGTTAATCTAATGGAAAGAGTACATTCACTCATTCAATTGAATATATTGAGTGCTTACTATGGGCAGAGAACTGTACTAAGTGCTTGGAGAACACAATACAGCAAATATATAACAGACACATTCCCTACTCAGAGCAGTGGTTAAGCAATGAAGTGGAAAAAAAAAAAGAAAAAGTTTGGAGGAGATGTGGTATGGGGGGAAAACCAATGAGACTCAAATAAATTTGGATAAAAAACTATGAGGGGGGGTGGTTTTACATACCTCACTGGAAAGAAGTTGTTTCTTTTGCCACCTCAGGGAATCAGGACACCTGTGTTCTAGGATTGGCTCTGCAAGTACCTTGATTACCTTGTATCTGTCCCAACCCTTAGAACTCCACCAAGGCAATGACCAACTTTCTACTTTTATAATGCTACCAAGAGCCTAGGATAGAGGATTGCTCACAATGAGTGCTCAATAAAAATCAATTGTGCTGCTGATTACTTCCTGCACAGAATAGTTTGACAAGGCTGGATCACACGCAGATCACTACTTTCTTCCACTGATGATGGGGAAACAAATTAAGTTCAATATTTTGTGTGCAAACGTATGTTGTACGCACCTGGAGCTTCACAAGCATGAAGGTGGAACTCTGTCAGTCAGTCAAATTTACTGAGTGCTTACTGGGTGCAGAACACTGTACTAAGTGCTTGGGAAAATACAATACAACAATATAACAGACACATTCCCTGCCCACAGCCAGATCCAAATAGTGACCACTGTCATATTACTAATATTCTGGATTTGATCATTATCTCTACGAAAGAGGCAGTGATGATACCGGGATTAGGAAAACAAGGACAGCATTTTCAATGCCCTTTGAGTCTCCCGAGCAACATCCACTAGAAGCAGCGTGGCCTGTTGGGAAGAGCATGAGCCTGGGAATCAGAGGACCTGAGTTCTAATGCGGCCTCTGCCACTTGTCTCTTGTGTGACCTTAAAAAAATCACTTCACTTCTCTGGGCCTCAGTCTCCTCATGTGTAAAAGAATGAGTCTCCTCATGTGAGAAGCAGCATGGCTCAGTGGAAAGAGCATGGGCTTGGGAGTCAGAGGTCATGAGTTCGAATCCTACTCTGCCACTTGGCAGCTGAGTGACTGTTGGCAAGTCACTTAACTTCTCTGCACCTCAGTTACCTCATCTGTAAAATGGGGATTAACTGTGATCCTCACGTGGGACAACCTGATTACCCTGTATCTACCCCAGTGCTTAGAACAGTGCTCGGCACATAGTAAGCGCTTAACAAATACCAACATTATTAAAATGGAGACTCGATACCTTTTCTCCCTTGTACTTAGGTTGCAAGCCCTATGTGGAATAGGAACTGTGTACCCCAGTGCTTAGTAGGGGGCTTGGCACAGAGAAAGCACCTCACATATACCACAACAGAAGGGATGAGAGGAGCCATATTCCATCAGTCTTCTCTCCTGAAGCAGATGGCAGCAAAGCTACCAAGGGTGAGCAGGTGGGCGAGAGACTTTCCTTCTGCTAGACCTCTGACTAAGGTAATAGAATGATGATGTTCAATTTCCTTGACCACTTATCCTAAAGTGGTCTCTGGCACGTCCTTCCAGAGACGAGGGATGTGCCCCCGGCTTCTCGAGTAAATGCAAGCCTGGCTAATTAGATTCTACCAGCTTAAATTTCTCATGCAGCTTCAGTTAGTTGGGACATTCTCCCCTCGTTTCCATTTGTGCTGTTGTGCAGTGCTTTTTGCAAAACTAACAGCTGTCTTATTCCACCCCAGAGATGGCTCTGTTTCAGTCATTTCGGGTTCCTCGTTTGCAAGGCACTCAACCTCCTGAGGGGTTAAAGGCACGCTTAGAAATGTAAGATGATATTTGTTAGTGGTAAATGGAATCCTGGGGAAGGCAGACTGCGATTGCATTCTTGTTAACAAGCCAGTTAACAATCCTGGTTGAATTCATGGGGGTCTGACTTGTCTCTGCGACAGAGGCTTGGAAAGGCACAAGTTTATTCATGGAGACATTTCAGATATTCACTGAGCACACTGAACATAGACATCAAGCAGTATGGTGTAGGGGATAGAGCATGGGCCTGGGAGTCAGAAGGTCATGGGTTCTAATTCCCCTCCACCACTTGGCTCTGTGACTTTGGGCAAGTCACTTCACTTCTCTGTGCCTCAGTTACCTTTACTAAAAAATGGGGATTAAGACTGTAGACCCCATACGGTACAGGGACAATGTCCAACCCATTTGTTTGTATCCACCCCAGCGTTAGTACAGTGCCTGGCTGGTAGTAAGTGGTTAACAAATACCACATATTATTATTATCATTCCTTTACCATTTAATTAAGAAACTGCAGCTTCCATTCCATGAGGTAAGCTTGTACATTTTCTTCATTTGGTGACCTAAACGAAGTTTTTAGAAATTGGCAAAGCAACAAAACTTCTTTTAGAGCCATCTGGTTTACATCAACTCCACACCCACTTATTCCAGCCCCATCCTCTGTTCCTCCAATCACCCTGCCTGCCCCACTCCTTCACCTCACTAGACTATTTGCCTCTTGTAAACACACTATTACACCATGAGCACAGAATCCTGGGAGACAGGTGGATTATGTAGTTTTTTGCCCTGCTGCCTCATTTTATTACCCTCTGGCTGATTTATTTTAGGCTCTGAGCATAACTGTGGTATTTGTGAAGCTGCATGGCCTAGTGGATAGAGCACGGGCCAGGAAATCAGAAGGACCTGGCTTCTAATTCCAGATCCATCACTTGTCTGCTGTGTGACCTTCGGCGAGTCACTTCACTTCTCTGTGCCTCAGTTACTTCATCTGTAAAATTGGGATTAAGACCAAACCCCATGTGTGATAGGGACTGTGTCCAGCCAGATTGCCTTGTATCAACTACAGTGCTTAGAAAAGTGTTTGGCACATAGTAAGTGCTTAACAAATGCCATGATTATTATGTTCCAAGCACTATACTAAACGCTGGGGTATATACAAGATAATCAGGTAGATACAAGATAATAATATGAGACTCATAGTCTAAGCAGGAGAGAAAACACATATTGAATCCCTATTCTGCAAACGAGTGAACTGAGACACAGAGAAGTTAAGTGACTTGCTCAAGGTCACAGAGCAGGTAAGTGCTGGAGCTAGGGTTGGAACCCAGCTCTTCTAACGTCCAGGCTGGTGATCTTTCCACTAGGTCATGTGGCTTCCTTGGTATGTGGGCATTTGCTTATCTTTTTGACTACTTATAAGGCATCAAGCTTCTTACTAAATCAAAGGCCTTCAGTAGTGACTACTGCCCAAACTTCTCTGTAACTGTGAGGTCTGGACCTACCGCAGAGGTTCTTGAGTCATTCCACACGGGAATGCCTTCAAGGAGATTTTAGTCTAACAAGAAATGAATGTACTCTTCTCCTTGGGCTTGCTGCTAGTTCAAAGGAGTGCATACTGTCTTTGACTCTCTGCTCTTCCCATCTAAGAATAGCAATAATTCGGAGAGAATGTCAAACAGTTTGAAGAGTAAAGTCAAACAATATAAAACAATGGAATTGATGAGCACAAATGGAAATTTCACACTTGCTCTTTTTAACTAGTTATTTTTCTAGATAATATTTTTACGGGGTATTATAATGGAATGACACCAGCACCACCTTGTTCTTTGCCATCTAGGCTGGAAATTATGCAAAAATTCACAGTGATCCTGATGGGATTCCATTATTTACAAATGGCAGAAAGGGTTTAACGAGAGGAACCACCTTTAAGAAGTCATTGGTTTGCTCCTATTATAGTAGAAAGGCTATTAGATTGTAATTTGAAAACTATAATTTAAAAACTATAACAATACTTGAAGCTTGAGCTCTTCCATTCTCATTATAATGTTTGTCACAGAGATGAATTAATGTTGTGCCATTTTCCCTTCTCATTACAATCTTTGTCACGAAATGAAATATTGGACTTTTAATGTCTCTGTGAATTATAGCAACCTGCTATACTATGTTGACCTTTTCAATATTCTGGTTTTTGACTGGCTGGCATTTCCACTCCTCCCCCTACTGCAAAAATTCCCACTAAACTGGAAGGAAGAGTGGGGATGGGCAGCCAATCAGAATGCAAAATATTGAAAAGGTCACTAGAGTAGTCACGCCTGTATTTCACATAATGTATAACGACATTAAAATGCTAATAACTCATTTTTTATGAGGAAAAGGGTGTGATGCCAGTGAGGAAGAAGCACTGACTAAGGTCCTTCCAGTCCTTGTGTGGAGGAGGCAATGGGATTGTTTGAATATCAAAGATTCCATCAGATATTTAAGATAAAATGGACTCAGGAAATGAGCCAAATCCTATGAGGAATCAATGGGGATTTGAAAATAATTTGCTTCCCTCATGGCAAAGTATCTTAGCAGAGTCTATTTCAGTGGTGCCATCAAAAGCATTCAAAGTACCATATTCTGCTAATTCTGTTGTATTGCTCTCTCCCAAACGCTAGTACAGTGTTCTGCATGTAGTAAGTGCTCAATAAATACACTTGGTCGATTGAGCTTTGCCTGATTGCTGTTGTTGCAGCTTTACCATACCAAAATCAGAATTTGGAATTTAGGAATGAAGTTACTAGATAAGGTAACTAACTATATTTCAGTGCAGTTCTTCACATTCAGGATATATTTGTTACTTAATTTGTCCTTGCAAATACATGAGGCCTGGATTGATAATCAAGGTGATAGAGATTGGGTTTGCTAGAGAAGGATTATTTATTGATAGTTCAAGTTATACTTAGTGGTTAACATGTCCAAAACAGAACTCCTTAACTTTCCATCCAAGACCTGTTTTGTCTCCGATTTTCCCTTCACTATAGACAGCACCAGCATCCTTCCTGTCTCACAAGCCCATCACCTTGGCATTATCCTTGACTGCTCTATCTCATTCAACCCACATATGCAGTAGATCACTAAATCCTTTTAGTTCAATCTTTGCAGCATCACTGACAGTTATTCTCCCTCCCTTCAAAGGCATCTCCTCCAAGAGCCCTTCTCTGAATAAGCCCCACCTTTCCTCTTCTACCTCTCCCTTCTGCCTCACCCTGACTTGCTCTCTTTGTTCTTCCCCCCTCCCAGCCCCACAGCACTTATGGACATATCTATAATTTATTTATTTATATTATTGCCTGTCTCCCTTGTTCTAAACTGTAAACTCATTGTGGGAAGGGAATGTGTCTATTGATTGTCGTATTGTACTCTCCCAAGCACTTAGTACAGTGCTCTACACACAGTAAGTGCTCAATAAATATGACTCACTGAAGGAATGAATAAAATCTGTCCTTTCTTCTCCATCCAATGCTACCACCTTAATCCAAGCACTTATTCTATCCTCTCTTGATTACTGTATCAGTGTCCTTGCTGACCTCCCTGCCTCCTGTCTCTCCCCACTCCAGTCCATGCTTCACTCTGCTGCCCGGATCATTTTTCTACAAAAACATTCAGTCCATGTTTCCTCAATTCTCAAAAACCTCCAGTGGTTGCTCATCCACCTCCACATCAAATAATAATAATAATGTTGGTATCTGTTAAGCGCTTACTATGTTCAGAGCACTGTTCTAAGCGCTGGGGTAGATACAGGGTAATCAGGTTGTCCCACGTGAGACTCACAGTTAATCCCCATTTTACCGATGAGGACACTGAGGCACAGAGAAGTGAAGTGACTTGCACAAGTTACACAGCTAAGTGGCAGAGCCGGGAGTCGAACCCATGACCTCTGACTCTGAAGTCCAGGCTCTTTCCACTGAGCCACGCTGCTTCCCGAATAGAAACTCCTTATAATCATCTTTATAGCACTCAATCACCTTGCCCTCTCTTACCTCACTCACTGCTCTCCTACTGCAATCCAGCCAGCACTCTTCACTCCTCTAATGCCAACCCACTCAATGTACCTCAATTTCGTCTATCTCGTCACTGACCTCTAGCCCATGTCCTGCTCTGGCTTAGAACATCCACCCTCTTTATATCTACTGTGATGCTATGAAGTTGGAGGCTCCTGTCGAGAATGATAAATGGGCCTCGGTCAGAAGACTTCAAGCCTGAGAACTTGCTTGAAGCCATTGATTATCGTGCTAGTGGTTTGTGCAGCAGCACTCACATTCTCTCAACCTTGAAGGTCGTGTTCTTTCTGGGGCACAGAGAGTGACAAGGGAATAGGTGAGCAGGAGTGCAGCACAACTCTGCAAAGCCCCCTAGGGTAAACCATTGCTTCTGTGAACCACTTCACCAGCAAGTAGGAGCCCTCCTATCACAACATTTAAAAGCCCCTCTCTATAAATCTTGCTTTCATATTTCAACACAGTTGCTCCCCGTGATGATGGTGAGAATGATGATTATTATTATATTTGTTAAGCTCTTATTATGTACCAATCATTCATTCATTCAATAGTATTTATTGAGCGCTTCCTATGTGCAGAGCACTGTACTAAGCATTTAGAATATACAATTCGGCAACAGATAGAGAATCCCTGCCAATTGACGGACTTACAGTCTAATCGGGGGAGACAGACGGACAAAAGCAAGACAACTTAATCACGATAAATAGAATCAAGGGGATGTGCACCTCATTAACAAAATTAATAGGGTAATAAAAATATATGCAAATGAGCACAATGCTGAGGGGAGGGGAAGGGAGAGGATAGGAGCAGAGGGAAAGGGGAAAAGGGGGCTTAGCTGAGGGGAGGTGAATGGGGGCAGAGAGGGAGCAGAGGGAGCAGAGGGAAAAGGGGAAGCTCAGTCTGGGAAGGCCTCTTGGAGGAGGTGAGCTCTCAGTAGGGCTTTGAAGAGGGGAAGAGAGTTAGTTTGGTGGAGGTGAGGAGGGAGCGTTAGGACGTGGGCCAGAGGTCGACGGCGGGATAGGCGTGAACGGGGGACGGTGAGGAGTTGAGCAGCAGAGGAGCAGAGCGTGCGGGGCGGGCAGTAGAAAGAGAGATGGGAGGAGAGGTAGGAGAGAGCAAGGTGATGGAGAGCCTTGAAGCCCAGAGTGAGAAGTTTTTGTTTCGTGCGGAGGTTGATAGGCAATCTCTGGAGAATTTTAAGGAGGGGAGTGACATGCCCAGAGCGTTTCTGCAGGAAGATGATCCGGGCAGCGGAATGAAAAATAGACTGAAGCGGGGAGAGACAGGAGGAAGGGAGATCAGAGAGAAGGCTGACACAGTAATCCAGTCGGGATATTATGAGAGCTTGTACCAGCACGATAGCCATTTGGATGAAGAGGAAAGGGCGGATCTTGGCAATACGGTGAAGGTGAGACCGGCAGGCATTGGTGACGGATCGGATGTGTGGGATGAATGAGAGAGCTGAGTCAAGGATGACACCAAGGCTGTGGGCCTGTGAGATGGGAAGGATGGTAGTGCCGTCCACAGTGACAGGGAAGTCAGGAAGAGGACAGGGCTTGCGAAGGAAGATGAGGAGCTCAGTTTTGGACACGTTAGTTTGAGGTGGCAGGCAGACATCCAGGTGGAGACGTCCTGGAGGCAGGAGGAGATACGAGCCTGAAGAGAGGGGGAGAGGACAGGGGATGAGGTGTAGATTTGTGTGGCATCTGCATAGAGATGATAGTTGAAGCCGTTGGAGTGAATGAGTTCACCAAGGGAGTGAGTGTAGATGGAGAACAGAAGAGGGCCAAGAACTGAACCTTGAAGAACCCCTACAGTTAGAGGATGGTAAGGGGAGGAGGAGCCTGTGAAGGAAACAGAGAATGAACGGCCAGAAAGATAAGAGGAGAACCAGGAGAGGACAGAGTCCATGAAGCCAAGGTGAGATAAGGTTTGGAGGAGAAGGGGATGGTCGACAGTGTCAAAGGTAATCACCGTACTGAGCACTAGGGTAGATACAAGATAACCAGGTTGGACTTGGTCCCTGTCCTACATAGGACTTACAGGCCAATTAGCATGGAAGAGGATTTATTCCCCATTTTGTAGTTAAAGAAACTGAGGTCTGGAGAAGTAAAGTAATAATAATAATAATAATGTTGGTATTTGTTAAGCGCTTACTATGTGCCGAGCACTGTTCTAAGCGCTGGGGTAGACACAGGAGAATCAGGATGTCCCACGTGGGGCTCACAGTCTTAATCCCCATTTTACAGATGAGGGAACTGAGGCACGGAGAAGTTAAGTGACTTGCCCACAGTCACACAGCTGACAAGTGGCAGACCTGGGATTCGAACTCATGAGCCCTGACTCCAAAGCCCGTGCTCTTTCCACTGCGCCACGCTGCTTCTCCAAAGTGACTTGCTCAAGGTCACTCAGCAGACAAGTGACAGAGCTGGCATTAAAACTCAGGTCCTCTGAGTCCCAGGCCTGTGGTCTTTCTACTAGGGCAAGCTGCTGCTTTTCCCCAAGGAAGAACAATTGAAAACTGAAAGTCAGATTGTTCCCAGTGCTTCCAAGCAGCATTTGAGACATGAATCAGTAATTGATAATATTATTTGTTAAAAGCCATCTCCCTCACATCAGCAGTACTAATTATGATCTTCAGTTTGTTTTTCAAGGGGAATGGCGAGAAAAATGCAAAGCAAGAGACCAGTTGAAAAAGTGAATATGAGACAACCAAAGCAGAAAAGGGAAAACAATGAGAAAAATGGCTAAAAGAACTTGGTTGTGTTGCTTTTACTCTGGTTAAGAGTTTTGAACTCTTAAAGTGAAGAAGTCACTTTAGGTCTTCTTTGGGCTATTTCTGTTATTTAATGTGTTCATTGTAAGAGAACATGGAATCGATAAGGCCCATGCATCCACTAAACAATGGAGTCCCCCAACTGGGCTAAGAGCCTGCATGGAGGAATTAATCCTCAGGCTATTGGCTTGGGCCGCTTCACTTATTTTTCTAAGAAGAAAACCATTCAGTCCATGTCTGTTCATTCCTCAAAAACCTCCAGTGTTTACCCATCCAACTTGCCTCAAACAGAAACTTCTTATCATCAACTTTAAAGCACTCAATTATGATGATCTTTCATCCCCTTCAGTCATAATCCTGCTAAGGCAACTAGAAATTAGTCAGATAGGGGTGCAGCATAGAGCAGTATGGCCTAGTGGGTAGAGTATAGGCCTGGGAGTCAGAATAATAATAATAATAATGATGGTGGTATTTATTAAGCGCTTACTATGTGCAAAGCACTGTTCTAAGCACTGGGGGTATACAGGGTGATCAGATTGTCCGATGTGGGTCTCACAGTTTTAATCCCCATTTTACAGATGAGGTAACTGAGGCCCAGAGAAGTTAAGTGACTTGCCCTCCGTCACACAGCTGACAGGTGGCAGAGCTGGGAGTCGAACCCATGACCTCTGACTCCGAAACCCAGGACCTGAGTTCTAATCCTGTCTCCACCTCTTGTCTCCTGAGTGACCTTATGCAGTTCACTTCACTTCTCTGTGCCTAATTTATCTCATCTGCAAAATGGGGTTTAAGATTGTAAACCCTATGTGGGTGGGACATGGACTGTGTCCAACCCGATTAGCTCAGATCTACCCCAGCACTTAGAGCTGTGCTTGACACATAGTAAGCGCTTAACAAATATCATCATCATTATTATTATTATTGTTGCAGAGTTCACCTGCAATCTTCTCCCATTTTAAACAGCTACAATCAATCAGTTAATCAACTGCACTTATTTAATCACTTCCCGTATGCAGAGTGCTTGGAAGAGACAAACTTTGCCCCAGAGGTGTGTCACACTTCTTATCAAAAAGGTCAGCATTCCAACTTCAGTCACCAGATTCTCCTCATGTCCCAGGCGGGGCACCGCAAGCCCTAGGAGAAGCCAGCAGGAACACAGCAGGCGGAGATGAGAGAATGCAAAAAATGCTTAACGCTTTAACATTTTAGCCCAGCCCCTTCCCTCATCTAATGCCAAACTACTCAATGTACCTCATTATCATCTATCTTGCTGCTGACCTCTAGCCCACATCCTGCCTCTGGTTTATAACGCCCTCCCTCTTCATATCTGACACAGAATTATTACCCCCTCCTTCAAAGCCTTATTGAAGGCAAATCTCCTCCAAGAGGCCTTCCCCGACTAAACCCTCATTTCTTCTTCTCATTCATTCAGTCGCATTTACTGAGCACTTATTGTTTACAGAGCACTGTACTAAATGCTTGGGAAAGTACAATACAACAGTAAACAGTGACATTCCCTGCCCACAGCAAGCTTACAGTCTAGAGGGCAGCAGACAGACATCAATACAAATAAAGTGACAGATATGTACATAAGTGCTGTGGGGCTGGGAGCAGGGAAGAGCAAAGGGAGCAAGTCAGGACGAGGCAGAAGGGAGTGAGAGTTGAGGAAAAGTGGGGCTTATCTGGGAAGGCCTCTTGGAGGAGATGTGCCTTCAATAAGACTTTGAAATGGGAGAGAGTAATTATCTGTTGGATTTGAGGAGGGAGGGCTTTCCAGGTCAGAGGCAGGAAGTGGGTCAGGAGTCGGCAGTGAGACAGGTTAGATCGAGGCATACTGAGAGGGTTAGCACTAGAGGAGCAAAGTCTGCAGCTTGGGTTGGAGAAGGAGAGAAGTGAGGTGAGGTAGGAGGGGGCAAGGTGATGGGGTCCTTTAAAGCCAATGTGAAGAGTTTTTGTTCGACACAGAGGTGAATGGGCAACCACTGGAGTTTTTTGAGGAGCGGTATGTCCTGAACATTTCTGTAGAAAAATGATCCGGGCAGCAGAGTGAAGTATGGCCTGGAGTGGGGAGAGACAGGCGGCTGGGAGGTCAGCAAGGAGGCTGATGCAGTAATCCAGGCAGGATAAGTTAAATGATGGTATTAATGTGGTAGAGGTTTGAATGTTGACGAAAAGGCAGATTATAGCATTCCCTTCTGCATCACCCCAGTTTACTCCCTTTATTCACCCTCCCTCAGCCGCACAGCACTTATGTACGTATCTGTAATTCATTTATTTATATTAATGTCTGTCTCCTCCTCTAGACTGAAAGTTCATTTTGGGCAGTGAATGTGTCTACCAACTCTGTTATACCATCATACTTTACTCTTCCAAACACTCAGTATAGTGCTCTACACATAGTAAGTGCTCAAAAAATATGAATGATTGCTTTCTTAATATGTATCATCATTATGCTACAGGATGGTATAGATAAAAGATAATCAGTTTGGACACAATCCCTATTCCCTCCTGGAATCCCAGTCTAAGAGCACTCTTGTCCTTATGAGTTTATTTATATTCTCCTTAGGCCTCATGTATATATTTGTTCTCAGTTATATATTTTGACCGCTCTGATTGTAAACGTTTTCCCCTCACCCCTGTTATATTGTAAGTTTCTTGTTGGCAGGGAATATATCTCTTCTTCAATCTGTACTTCCTAAGGGTCTGTACCAAGAGGGAGCTCAATAAATGCTACTACTATTAAGAAGGAGGGAGAATAGGTATTAATCTCTATTTTACAGGTGGGAAAACTGAGGCAGAGAAGCCAAGTGACTTGTCCAAGATCACTTATCGACAAGTAGCAGAGCCAGAACTAGAACCTGTCTCATAGCCCTTTTTTTAAATGGTATTTGTTAAGTGCTGTCAAACCTGTACCAAACATTGTTCTAAGTGCTGGGCTTGACACAAATCCATTATGTTGGACCCAATCCTTATCCCACAAGGGTCTCACACTCTATAAAGGAGGGTGAGCCCTCTGATCTTTCCAGTGCTAGTGGAAGAATAGCAGAACCTTCAGACACCAGCAGTCTTTCTAAGATATGCAGAACTCACCTCTCTAAGGCAAAGGGCTTGAAAAAACACGAGCCATATTGTTGTCATATCTGGTGCAGGGGAAGCCTAGGTTGTAAGAGGTTTCGGGGCCAGCAGATGCTGTAGGAAAAGGAAAAGGGTGAAAGGAAAGGAGTCTCTCTTCTTCAACTGGGTGAAGTTGTGCTCTCCAACCTTCCTCCCCCCTATTCCCACCCACCACCAAAATGATCCTTATGGCACACAAATGCAATTCTGGGTCGGGTTGAACAGTGAAAGTTCTGGGGGGTCATATTAGTCTACAGGGAAAACATGATTCAGAATATTATTATCAGCTGAGGTGGTAGTTGGGAGGCTATGACCTGGGGAGTAGAAAAAAATAATTGTGGAAAGCATTGTAGGGGAGATAGGAAATAATCCTACCATTCACTACAATATTAGTCAGGTCTTTATTGGAATGACCTGTTCCAGTGGGAGATTAATATTTCAAATGTGGAGGAAATGCTGAAGAGAGGAGAGAACCAAAATATTTTGACTGGGAATGAGAGAGAGAATAAGAAAAGTTAAAGATGTAGTGTCTACTTAAGAGAAGAGTGAGGAAGGACTTAAAACTAGTCTGTATGTTAAAGCTGTTCTTAACAGGAGAGGGAATCCAGTGCAGGAGGGTAGGTGATAAAGATGTGTAGGGATTTATATGCCTGGGGATTTCTAATCTGAAACTTCTGTAGGATTCACCTTGGGTTGCGCTATCAGCAGCCGTGTCCGTATGTAATATACCCATTTCGGGCAGGAACTGTGCTTGAATTTATTGTCTAGAATCTAACCCAGCATTTAGTATAATGCTTGGCACATAGTCAATCCTTAACAAATACCACAATAATTATTACCATTGTATACATATCTACATTCTGCTCTGGGAACACTGCTGTAGAACCATAGGCTACATACGAATCAAGAGAAACATCAGGGGTAGAAAGGCCATCGGGGATGTCCTTTTCCTTTCCCTTTCCTTTTCCTTTTTCCCTTTCCCATTTCTGTTTCTTTTCCCATTTAGTTTTTCTTTCCTTCTAGTGGAAGCATGAGTCACATTTCCTTCCACTAAGTATGTCTGTAATAACTTCGAGTGCTATCAGCAAAATTTTCTGCTCTAGTTCTACTTTAAAACCAGTCCTAATTATTGCTATGTCTACTTGTTGACTTCTATTGTGTGCTATGTATGCTGCGTAACCTAATTAGGCAACACCTCTACTCTCACGGACCTTCAATTCAATATTGCACATTGGTAAACACCCTCCACTTTAAGAGAAAAAGGGGGTTTCATTTAGCCTGCTCTGTGGAATAAAGGAAGATCCTCCCCTCATATACTGCTTTCTGTTCCAGTTGGGTGAAGATTGCAAGCTCCTCTCTGTACTGTAAGCTCCTTATTGCCAGGGACTGTGCCTACCAACTCTATTATATTGTACTCTCTCAAGTGCTTATTACAGTGCTCTGCACACAGTAAGTGTTCAATATATACCATTTATTGACTGATTGAAGTGGAGTTGGGCCCAGGGAAGGAGCAAAAGGAGAGAGTGAAAAGCTGTATAGGCTCCCATAGAACATCTCTGCTGCCTCTGCTCAGTATCACCTTGACCCTCGGTGATCTGTCAATTTTTCAGCATTTTCCAGCGGAGCTGGACCACGCTCCTATTAGGGTTTCATTTCCGTTCTAATTGTTCAAATTTCATTTTCAAAACTTTGTTTTGGCAAGGCCAAATTAAACAAAAAATGAGTTCAGTATCTTCATCCTTGCAGGTCATCATTAATTTCCTGGTATGTATGCATTTATTAGTGGAAAGGCTTTCTTCCTAAGCTCTTCCCTGCCCACAGGTTTCAGTGGAAAGTCCTTCGCGTTAACCCTTTGGTCAGCATCCTCTCACTCCTCATCTTTGTCACCGCCACCAGCATTCTTGCAGATTACTCCATGAGTCACAACACATTCCCATGCAGGGAAGGAGATCCCTCTAGAGACTAAAGGGCCTTTGAAGGGAAGAAACTCCCCAGAACTCCACTTTCCAGTGACCTGCGATGTTCAGGAAAGGTGACCATTCATCCAGTTTTACACAAGATTGTTCTATTTTCAGCTGATAAAAAAATAAAAATAAATTGTGGTATTTGTTAAGTGCTTACTATGTGCAAAGCACTGTTCTAAGCACTGGGGGATGCAAGGTGATCAGGTTGTAATAATAATAATAATAATGTTGGTATTTGTTAAGCGCTTACTATGTGCCGAGCACTGTTCTGAGCGCTGGGGTAGATTCAGGGTAATCAGGTTGCCCCACGTGAGGCTCACAGTCTTCATCCCCATTTTACAGATGAGGTAACTGAGGCACAGAGAAGTTAAGTGACTTGCCCACAGTCACACAGCTGACAAGTGGCAGAGTGGGGATTCGAACTCATGACCTCCGACTCCCAAGCCCGTGCTCTTTCCACTGAGCCACGCTGCTTCTCGGGCTCATAGTTTTAATCCCCATTTGACAGATGAGGTAACTGAGGCACAGAGGAAGTGAAGTGACTTGCCCAAGGTCACACAACTGATTAGCGGCAGAGCTGGGATTAGAACCCGTGACCACTGACTCCCAAGCCCGCGCTCTTTCCACTGAGCCACGCTAAGTGGACTGATTTTCAGGTGATCTCTCCCCCTATCTGGTATGGACACAAGATCAAATGCCTTTAAGAGCAATTATTTCTATTTTAAATGGCCAGCCTCCCTCTGCCTTTCCTCCTACCACCAAGTCCCATTGCATGGAAGCAGTGCCTGTCTTCACAGGGACCTGGGAAGGGAACCCAGGAGTTCAGGAAGAAGTGGAGGGTCAGTGATCCCCTCTGGCACTCCCCTGAGTAATGCTGGAAGTTCTGTGAATTTCCATGAAAAATCTTTTCAAGTGGTCTTGGTTGGTTTTTTTAAAGTGGTATTTGTAAAGTGCTTACTATGTGCCAGACACTATACTAAGTGCTGGAGTAGATACAAGTTAATCAGGTTGGACACAGTCCCTGTTCCATATGGGTCTCATAGTCTTAATCCCCACTTTACCAGTGAGGAAACTGAGGCACAGAGAAGTGAAGGGACTTGCCCAAGGTCACAAAGCAGTCAAGTGGTGAAGCTGGGATTAGAACCCAGGTCCTTCTGCCTCCCTGGCGCATGCTCTATCCACTAGGCACACTACTTCTCACTGCTTACTACTACTACTACTAATAATAATAATGATGAGGATGATAACTGTGAAATTTTGTGAAAGCTTATTGTGTGCCAAGTACAGTACTAAGCACTGTAGTAGATACAAAATAACCCAGATGGAAACCGTCTCTGTCCCAAATGGGGCTCACTCTCTAAGTATCAGGGAGAACAGGTATCAAATCCCTGTTTTATAAATGAGGTCTACAGAAGTGAAGTGACTTTCTCAAGGTCACACAACAGGCAAGTGGCAGAGCTGGGGTTAGACTGAAGGTCCTCTGACTCCCATTATTTCGTTCAGATTACTCTATTTGTAAATATTTTTGTGCCTGTTTGCCTTTGTTAGAATGTAAGCATTCAGCTGTATGTTCCCAAGCACATAGTACGAGTCACTGCACCCAGTGCTTAAGAAATGCCATTATTACCGTACCGTGCGACTGTTACTTTAGGGTGGTAGGGAGATGTCAAGATTTTGCAAATTCTGTCAGCAGCTTCCAGTTGTTCAGCCCTGAAAAAAGAATAATTCTAACCTCTCAGTTTCCTCAGAGTTTCTATGCATAAATGGCTCTGAGCAGTTGATTCCTTATGTGGTGTATGAGCCCAGGTTTACACTTGACTGCTCTTTGAAAGACTCAAAACCTGGTGGAAAGAACATGAAACTGGGAGTCAGGATGAGGGTTCTAGTCTCAACCCTGCCACTGGCCTGCTGTTACTGGGCAAAATAATTAACCTCTCTGGGTCTCAGTTTCCTCATTTGCAAAATGAGGATAAGCTAGATAGTGAGCTCTGGGTGGAATGGGAAACAATGCCTGATCTGATAACCTAGAATCTATTTACTCCAGAGGTTACTACATAGGAAATTCTTAATAAACCTAAAATGTCATTCATTTCTGGAGGAATTTTTCTTTGGCTCTGCCCTAGAACCAAGTTTACTCTAGAAACTTGAGCTGAATTTTCTCACTGCTGATGCTGATATTTTCAAAATAAGCAGCTTTTCTGTTATTTTTCAAAGCTGACAAAGCACCCTACATGACCTAATTCCCTGGAATCTCATCAAATCATGTGTCACTGTAGAAGACTTAACTGCCTGGCTAGCAAACACTTTTCTTCACCCTTAATTTAAAATCTTTTTGGCTATTTCAGAGGGCGTGGGCCTGGGATATGCTTTTACAGGCCTCACAAGGCGCTAGTTCTGTGGCCTTTCTGGGGACGGAACTGATCGTTAACTTTTCTGATTGGCGCAAGAACAACAGGCCTACACAGCTAGTGATGTAAGTACTTTGTACACTTGGGGGCATAATGTTCTAAAGGGCGGACTCTGCTGCCATCGTGGAAGCTGTTTGTGTGTGAAAACAGCTCAGATAGCAGAAGGAGTCCACATTTGGAGATTTGGAGATAGAAAAAATCAATTCTCAGGACCTCAAAGATTAGATGACCTCCCAGTCTAGCTTTGTTTCCTGAATGTTTTTCCTCTAGAGTCGTCAATCCCCGCAAAGCTCCCAAAGGGCCTGCTCAGTAACCAACCACTCACTTGCCAGGATAGCTTGCTACAGCTTCTCTTAGAATGCATCAACGTCACGTGGAACGGCTGCTTATGAGTGAGGCAAAAGAATCCTGCGTACGAAAGGGCTAGAGATCTGAGGCTCAAACTCAGGATCTCTTGCATTTTTAAACAGTTTGTAGTCACAAGGTCATTTACCAGTGCCAACATTAAGTGTTTTACAATGGCACATGGTAAGTGCTTAAATAAGCTGCATCTGGAAATAACCTTGGAGAGTCAGGTTTTAGATCAGTCAATACTATTGATTGATTTATTGATTTAGACACTAATAGCAATTTACTCCTCTCTCCTCTCACAAGGAATAAGAAATTTGTGGAAACTCTGAAAGGAATTAATTGGTTTTTAGTACTAATTCCCAGCTCTGCCACTTGTCTGTTATGTGACCTTGGGCAAGTCACTTAACCTCTCTGTGCCTCTGTTATCTCATCTGTAGACCAAGCCCCATATGAGACATTGACTGTGTCCAACCTGATTAGTTTGTATCTACTCCAGCACTTAGTAGAGTTTTTGACACATAGTAAGCACTTAACAAATACCATTTAAAAAAATAGGTATAGATCCAATCATGGGTTAGAACAGTGCTCAGCACATAGTAAGCGCTTAACAAATACCAACATCATCATCATGGGTTCTCGCTGCTTTATAAGGCACTTTCCTCTGTGATAACACATTCCCATAGCTCTTTCGTGGGTGTTTCTCAGTCAGTTTGTCACAAACATAAACATTTAAGCTCCTTGTGGGCAGGGAATGTGTCTACCAACTCTGTTTCATTGTACTCTCCAAATGTTTACATAGTAAGCACTCCAGAAATACCACTGATTGATTGATTTCGCTACGTTGGTTTTTCACTAAGCAGGTGAGAGGTGAGTGTAAATTAGAACTAAATTGAAGAAAACCTGTCCTTGTAGCTGTGGAAAGAAGATCTGAAAGATTCCCTGCCCCTGTAGCAGTATATATGGGGTGGGAGGTGTCTCAGAGAAGCTGGAATGCGGCATGATGCTCTGATGATGGAGTCTACTGTCAAGAATGATAAATGAACCTCAGCCAGAAGAATTCAAGACTGAGAACTTGCTTGAAGCCATTGATTATCGTGCTAGTGGTTTGTGCAGCAGCATTCACATTCTCTCGACTGTGAAGATCATGTTCTTGCTGGGGCACAGAGAACGACAAGTGAATAGGTGAGCAGGAGTGCAGCAAAACTCTGCAAAGCCCCCTAGGGCAAACCACTGCTTCTGTGAACCACTTTACGGGCAAGTAGGAGCCCTCCTCTCACAGCATTTAAAAGCCCCTCTCTATAATCTTGCTTTCATAATTCAACACAGTTGCTTCCTGTGATGATGATGATGATTATATTTGTTAAGCTCTTACAAGATACAAGATAGCCAGGTTGGATTTTGTCCCTGTCCTATGAAGGATTTACAGTCTAATTAGCACCAAGGAGGATTTAATCTCCATTGTGCAGGTGAGGAAACTGAAGCCCAGAGAAGTGAAATGACTTGCTCAAGGTCACAGATGGTGGCATTGGCATTAGGACCCAGGTCCTCTGATTCCCAAGCCTGTGCTCTTTCCATTAGGCCATGCTACTGCTCTATAGAAGTGATATATGTTAGCAATATTTTCCCCCATTCTGCAAAATCACTCCCTAAAGGAATAAGTTGTCTGGCTTTGCACTCCTGGAGTGACCCGATCTCTGACCAAGGCTTGCTTTGCTCCTAGGAAGAACGGTTGAAAACCTGAAACTCAAATTGTTCCTCAGTGCTCCCAAGCAATATTTGAGGCATGAATTAGCAATTGATAGTATTATTTGTTAAAATACTAATAGCAATACTAATTATGATGTTCAGTTTGTTTTCCAAGGGGAATGGTGAGAAAAATGCCTAACAAGAGACCAGTTGAAAAAAGTGAAGAAATATGAGACAACCAAAACAGAAAAGGGAAAACAATGAGAAAACTGGCTAAAAGAACTTGGTTGTCTTGCTTGTACTTTGGTTAAGAGATTTGAACTAAGTGAAGAAGTCATTTTATGTTCTGTTTGGGGTATTTCTATTATTTAATGTGTTCATTGTAAGAGAAAATGGAATAGATGAGGCCCATGCATCCATTAAACAATGGAGTTCCCCAGTAGGCCTAAGAGTCTGCATGGAAGAATTGATCCTCGGGCTTTGGCTTGGACTGCTTCACTCATTTTTCTGTTAAAAAAAACCATCAGTCTATGTCTGTTCCTCAAGAACCTCCAGTGGTTACCCATCCATCTCACATCAAACAGAAACTTCTTATTATCGACTTAAAAGCACTCAATCAGCTCGCCCCCTCTTACTGTAACCTCACTGATTTCCCACTACAATGTAGTCTACACACTTTGCTCCTTTAATACCAATTTACTCACTGAAACTCATTCTTGTCTATCTCTCCACTGACCCGTTGTCCATGTTCTCTGTCTAGGCTGGAACTTCCTCCTCCTTCCTATACGACAGACCGCCACTCTCCCCACCTCCGAAGCCTTAGTAAAATCCCGTCTTCTCCAAGGGGCCTTCCCCAGTTAAGCCCTCATGTCCTCTACTGCTTCTCTCTTCTGGGTCACCTATGTACTTGGATATGTAAGTTTTCAGCATTTGATATTAACCCCACCCTTATCCCCACAACACTTTTTTATTTTTATGGTATTGTTAAGTGCTTACTATGTGCGAAGCACTGTTCTGAGCACTGGGGTAGATACAAGGTTATCAGGTTGTCCCACGTGGGGCTCACAGTCTTAATGCCCATTTTACAGATGAGGGAACTGAGGCATAGAGAATTTAAGCGGCTTGCCCAAGGTCACGCAGCAGACTAGTGGCGGATCTGGGATTAGAACCCACGTTCTATGACTCCCAAGCCCGTGCTCTTTCCACTGAGCCACACTTATGTTCCTATCCATAATTTATTTGTTTTAATGTACATCTCCCGCCTCTAGACTGTAAGCTCTTTTTGGACAGGTTATATGTCTACTAACTCTGCTATATCATATTCTCCCAAGGGCTTACTATAGTATTCTGACATAAATTCCATTGATTGATTGATCTTTCATCTCTGTCAGTCATGTTCCTCCTAAGGCAACTAGCGATTCGTTAGTGGTGCAGCATGGAGGAGTGTGGTCTAGTGGATAGAGCATGGGCCTTGAAGTCAGAAGGACCTGGTTTCTGATCCCCCATTTTAAACAACTACATTCTATCAGGTAATCAGTTTTATTTATTTAAGCATTTTCTGTGTGCAGAGTGCTTCGAAGAGACAAGCTTTGCCCCATAGGTGTGTCACGGTTCTTATCAAAGGGGCCCATTCTTATCAAACGGGCCAGCCCTCCAACTTCAGTGGCCAGATTCTACCCAAATCCCAGGTAGGGCACGGCAAGCCCTAGGAAAGGCCAGCAGGAACATGGCAGGCAGAGATGAGAGAACGTGCAAACCACTAGCATTTTAGCAGTTCTTTCTTGCAGGTTCTCAGTGCTAAAGCCTTTGTGATTTGACTGTGACTCACCTGCCATTTACAGAAGGGAGACTCCTTCCCCTACCAAGCTTTAATTTTGTCTCCTCCCTCTCCCTTCTGTGTCACCCTTGCACTTGAATTTGCACACTAATAATCACCCTACCCTCAGCCCCACAGCACTTATCTGTAATTTATTTATATTAATGCCTGCCTCTCCCTCTAGACTTTAAGTTCCTTGTGAGCAGGGAATGTGTCTACCAACTCTTTTATATCGTACTCTCCCAAGGGCTTAATAGAATGCTTTGCACACAGTAATCACTCAATCAGTATGATTGATCGATTGATTCATTGATTCATTCATTTGCACCATCAGAACATGACTGAAGAGGTGATAGGGAAAGGGAATGGTGGTTATTTCATTTATGTATTTTTGATATATGAGAAACAGCAAGGCCTAGGGGAAAGTGCACTGGCCTGGGAATCAGAGGACCTGGGTTCTTATCTTGGCAGTGCCAAATGCCTACTGTGTGACCTTGGTCAAGGCACTTCATTTTTCTGGGTCTCAGTTTCCCCTCAGAAAGGGGAGTCAATTCCTGTTCTTTCGCCTACTAAGACCGTGAGCCCTATGTGGGACAGGGACCGTAGCCAATTAGGTTAATTTTGATCTACCCTGGTACTTAGTACAAGGCTTGACACCTAGTAAGTCCTCGTGAATATCACAATCATTTTGATTTTTGCAATAGAGAGATGTACTAAACAATAATTCGACAAAGAGAAAATACATTCTGTGTTCACACACGCCTTTGTGTTCCTTCTCTTTGTGGCCTTGGCTGTTTTTATTAATAAGGTGAGTATTCGTTTTCAAAATGTGCTGCCTAGTATAACTGTTGCAAAGCACAACTTCATATACACTGGAAGTTGACAAATGCTCCGAGGTGCTGTGTAGCAGCTTAAAGTCCAAACTCTATCATTGAGTTATAGTGATTTTATGGTATTGCTGTTACCGTGCATTAAGATGCCATTAAAACTGATAGATTAAAGCACCATATATAGAGAAAACTGGGAAAAAACTGGAGCCGTAGGTCTTCAGTCATTCAATTGTATTTATTGAGCACTTACTGTGTGCAAAGCACTGTACTAAGCATTTAGTAAGGTCTTCTAGGTTACACCACGGAATGCCCCAGTCAGCCAATGCCAGGCTCTACTGACTTTCAGTTTCCAGAAAAAAACATAGAATCATGATGGCAGTTCTGTTCTCAGAAGCCCTATTATGAACTAATTTGCATACATGAATTGCAGATTTAAAGCATTAAAGTGATGTACAAATCATTAATTTTTTGTCAAATCTATGTCATCCTTGTGTATGCCTTCCTATTTTAATGTTGCATGACAGTGAAAAGAAGTCTAATCCTCTGTATATAAAGGGGAGAGATATGGTGTAGCTCATATAATGAGGTCTATTTAAACACTGTGTATTTTGCAGCTTTGAGTAAATCTGCTTGGAAAAATACTACACTTGTCCCATTAGGGTTAATTGTGAAAGGATGTTAATGAATTCAGAACCCCAGGGGTAGACTTTACATGTTGTGTATATGAAATAGGAGATGTAAAACTGACTTTTAAAATGCCGTTTTAGCAATTATCCTTTTTCAAGTTTAATATAGAGGACCATATAAATGTATCTGTCCACTGGGTTCCAAAGGTACAGCTAGATAGCATGATAAAGATGAATGCAGGTGTGAGTCGATTCTATTACGGGATCTCTTACATTTAACCAAAGATAAATTTAACACATCAGGATTTATTAGATACAAAGTCAGGAAACAAAACAAACTGCTTCAAAATAAGACTTTCTCACTGAAAGAAGGATTCAAATGCCATTTTATTTTTTTCTCATTTTATCTTGCAGTGAAGTTTTTTCTTAATTTGTGAATAATAATTCCCATGACAACCAACTGGGAAGCTATAAATATAGGATTATGATTTCACCATAAGTCCGTGCCTTAGGAGATTTAGTTGTGAAAGGAGAGCCCTCATTAGAACTGAAGTATCTTTTGTGGGAGTAGAGGAAACACAGTAAATGTGTTCTAAATTTGTTTCACTTTGAAGTAAAGTTTTCTTTTTCTGAGTTGTCCTCTCACCATCATCAAAGAACGCTGGGGAAAGAAATCCTTTTAAGCTTAAAAGCGCTGTCTGTGCTGATGAGGTTTACATGTCAGGAGTGTGTAAGCAGGAGGTAATTAAAGAAAGAGAATGAGAAATATTTCAGAGTGTGGAAGGTTTGATTTACAGGGCATGTTATGTCATCCCCTTCAGCCTCGTCGGTATTCTTTGAGTGTTTGCTATGCGCAGAGTACTGGATGAGAAGCAGTGTGGTCTAATGGAAAGATTATGGGCCTGAGAGTCAGATGACCTACGATTTAATCCTGACTCTGTCACTTATCTGCTGTGTGCCCTTAGGCAAGTCATTTAATAATAATAATGATAATAATGATGGCATTTGTTAAGCGCTTACTATATGCAAAGCTCTGTTCTAAGCACTGGGGGGATACAAGGTCATCAAGTTGTCCCACGTGGGGCTCACAGTCTTCATCCTCATTTTACAGATGAGGTAACTGAGACACAGAGAAGTTAAGTGACTTGCCCAAAGTCACACAGCTGTCAAGCGGCAGAGCCGGGATTTGAACCCATGACCTCTGACTCCTCAGCCTGTGCTCTTTCCATTGAGCCACGCTGCATTTAGACTGTGAGCTCCTGTTAGGCTGTGAGCCCTAAGCGAGCCGGGGACTGTGGCCTACCCAATTAACCGGTATCTACTCCAACTCTTAGAACAGTGCTTGATGCATAATAATTATCATTAAAAAAATGAAAAGCTTCTCCATGTCTCTTTCAATTTCCTAATCTGTAAAATGGAGCTTCAGTACCTGATCTCCCTCCCCACTAGACTGGGTCTAACCTGATTATCTTGTATCTACCCTAGTGCTTAGTTCAGTGCTTGACACATAGAAAGTGCTTAACAAATATTATTATTATTGTCACTATTTTTCTATCATTATTGTTATTAAAGATTTAGGAGCTTTTCTGCCCATGAAGAGCTAAGATACCAATGGAGGAACTAACCAAATAAAATATCCAAATATTACAATTATATATTATAAATTATTTATTATTATTATATTTGTTAAGCACTTACTATGTGCCAAGCACTGTTCTAAGCACTGGGGTAGATACACGGAAATCAGATTGACCCACTTGGGGCTCACAGTCTTCATCCCCATTTTACAGATGAGGGAACTGAGGCATGAGGCATAGAGAAGTTAAGTGGCTTACCCAAGGTCCCAGAGCAGACAAGTTGTGGAGCCGGGATTAGAACGCAGGTCTTCTTACTCCCAAGCCTGGGATCTTGCAACTAAACCATGCTTCATCCCTATAAGTAACTATATTTATTTATATTCATGTCTGTATCTCCTCTAGACTTTCAGCTCCTTGTAGGCAGGGAACATGTCTGCTAACTCAATGTACTGTATTCTCTCCAGTGCTTAAAACAGTGCTCTGCACATGGTAAGTGCTCAAAAATTACTATTGATTCATTGAATAATATTATTGCTGTTTGTTCTTTGTACCTGAATTCAATAAGCTCTCCAAAGAAGGTTGCTCAAAGATCCCATTCAAAGAAGAGTCATGTAGAGAAGCAGCGTGGCTCAGTGGAAAGAGCCCGGGCTTGGGAGTCAGAGGTCATGAGTTCGAACCCCGCCTCTGCCACTTAATAATAATAATAATGTTGGTATTTGTTAAGTGCTTACTATGTGCAGAGCACTGTTCTAAGCGCTGGGGTAGACACAGGAGAATCAGGTTGTCCCACGTGGGGCTCACAGTCTTAATCCCCATTTTACAGATGAGGTAACTGAGGCGCAGAAAAGTTAAGTGACTTGCCCACAGTCACCCAGCTGACAAGTGGCAGAGCCGGGATCCGAACCCATGACCTCTGGCTCCAAAGCCGGTGCTCTTTCCACTCAGCCTTTGGGCAAGTCACTTAACTCCTCTGTGCCTCAGTTCCCTCATCTGTAAAATGGGGATTAACTGTGAGCCTCACGTGGGACAACCTGATTACCCTGTATCTACCCCAGTGCTTAGAACAGTGCTCTGCACATAGTAAGCGCTTGACAAATGCCAACGTTATTGTTAGTCTAAAATCTAGCACAGTAACAAACTGGAGAGAAGGAAAATGACTTTCTGTGCTGTTGTCAAAAATTAGACTTCTGATGGTATTTTTTAACTATTTATGTTTTAAGCACTGGGGCAGATATAATTAGTTAAGAAACTGTCCCCATCCCACACAGGGCTCACAGTCGAAGAGGGATGGAAAACAAACAGATATTTTAAAGCTGATTCACCCAGGGTTATAAAGTAGCCAAGCAAGCACTAGAACCCAGGTGTCCAGACTATTTTCGTTCTCTTTCCATGATACCATATTGCCTTCCTCATTAAAGGAGATAATCATCCTGTAGCTTCTTGAAGCAGCATGGCTTAGTGGATAGAGCACAGGCCTGGGAGTCAGAAGGTCATGGGTTCTAATCCTGGCTCCGCCGCTTGTCTGCTGTGAGATCTTGGGCAAGTCATTTCACTTCTCTGGGCCTCAATTCCCACATCTGTAAAATGGGGATTGGGACAGGGACCGTCTCCAATCTGATTTGCTTGTATTCACCACAGCACTTATTGCGGTGCTTGGAACATAGTAAGCACTTAACAAATGCCATTATTATTATCCTTCCCAAGAGGAAACTACCATGTGGGGCATCTCTCTGAGAATTAATTTAAATTTTAGGAAAACTATAGGTAGCTATGGACCACTTTCTTCTGATTTGCAGTCTGCTGCTTGACCTAGTGAGAAGTGTCATGGCCTAGTGGAAACAGCATGAGTTTGGGAGTCAGAAGATCTGAGTTATAATCCCACTGATGTGCCACTTGCCTGCTGCCGTTAGAGAAGCAGTATGGCTCAGTAGAACGAACCTGGGCTTGGGAGTCAGAGGTCGTGATTTCTAATCCTGGCCCCACCACATGTCAGCTGTGTGACCTTGGGCAGATCTCTTAACTTCTCTGTGCCTCAGTTCGCTTGTCTGTACAGGGACTGTCTCTATCTGTTACCGATTTTTACATTCCAAGTGCTTAGAACAGTGCTCTGCACAGTGCAAGCGCTCAATAAATACTATTGAATGAATGAATGAATAAAATGGGGATGAAGGCTGTGAGCCCTACATGGGACAACCTGATGACCATGTATCTACCCCAGTGCTTGGAACAGTGCTTGGCACGTAGTAGACGCTTAACAAATACCAACATTATTATTATTATTTAACTTCTTGGTAAGTCACTTCCAGAGATGTTGTAAAAGTTGAACAGGATTTAGTGATAGATTACAAATGTGGGTTGAATTAGAGAGAGGAGTCAAGGATAATTCCAAGGTTAGAGAGGCAGGAAGGATGGTGGTGCTGTCTACACATAATAATAATGTTGGTATTTGTTAAGCACTTACTATGTGCAGAGCACTGTTCTAAGCGCTGGGGTAGATACAGGGTAATGAGGTTGTCCCACATGAGGCTCACAGTTAATCCCCATTTTACAGATGAGGTAACTGAGGCACAGAGAAGTGAAGTGACTTGCCCACAGTCACACAGCTGAGAAGTGGCAGAGCAGGGAGTCGAACCCATGACCTCTGACTCTGAAGCCCAGGCTCTTTCCACTGAGCCACGCTGCTGTCCCAATAATAATTTTGGTATTTGTTAAGTGCTTACTATGTACCAAGCACTGTTCTAAGTGCCAGATAGATACAAGGTAATGAGGTTGTCCCACGTGGGGCTCATAGTCTTTATCTCCATTTTCCAGATGAGGTAACTGAGGCACAGAGAAGTGAAGAGACTTGCCCAAGGTCACACAGCTGACAAGTGGCAGAGCCGGGATTAGAACCCATGACCTCTGACTCCCAAGCCCATGCTCCTTCCACTGAGCCACGCTGCTTCTCTGCTTCACTGATGGGAAAGTCATGGTGGGGACAGAGTTTGGGTGGGAAGATAAGGAGCTCTGTTTTGGGCATGCTAAATATGAAGGGATTGCCCCACTTCTACTGCAACTTTACCACTTACTCTTCACCTTAGCACTTGGGTACTCACTGCCCTCTTCCCGGCACTGATAACACTTAGAGTCATGTCTTTAAGTATGTACTACCATCTTTCTTGTCTCACAAGCTCCTACTTTGGCATCGATGAGACTGTAAGCCCGTCAATGGGCAAGGGACTGTCTCTATCTGTTGCCGATTTGTACATTCCAAGCGCTTAGTACAGTGCTCTGCACATAGTAAGCACTCAATAAATTCTATTGAATGAATTATCCTTGAATCATCTCTCTCATTTAACCCATGTATTCAGTCTGTCACCAAATCCTGTCAGTTCAACCCTCACATCTCTAAAATCTGCCCTTTCCACACCATTCAAACTGCTGCCATGCTACTCAAAGGACTATCCTATTCCACTTTGCTGCATCAGCCTCCTTGCTGACTTTCCCGCCTCCTGTCTCTCCCCATGCCAGTCCATACTTCGCTGTTTTTCATTTTTCTACAAAACTGCTCCATCCATGTTTCTCCACTGCTCAAGAACCTCCAGTGGTTGACCATCCAACTCTGCATCAAACGGAAACTCCTTACCATTGGCTTGAAAGTACTCAATTACCTTGCCCCATCCTACCTCACCTCCCTAATCTACAAACTTCACTCCTCTAATGCAACCTTCTCCCTCTACCTCGATCTCTTCTGTCATACTGCCAATTCTTGCCTACATCCTGCCTCTGTCCTGGAATGCCTTCCTTCTTCCTATCTGACAGATGATCACTGTTCCCACCTTCAAAACCTTATTAAAAGTTCATCTCCTCCAGGAGGACTTCCCTGACTAAGCCCCCTCACTTCCTCTTTTCACACTCCCTTCTGCATCGGCCTGACTTGCTCCCTTTATGCATCCCCGGTCCCCCAGCCCCACATCACTTATGTACATATCCATAATTTATATTAATGTCTGTCCCCACCTCTAGACTGTAAACTCACTTTGGGAAGGGGACAGGTCTGTTATATTGTTATTTTGTACTCCCCCAAGTGCTTAGTACAGTGTTCTGCACACAGTAAGTGCTCAATAAATACAATTAATTGATAGGTTGACTGATTAATTCTATTCCTGTTGCTTCTCCCTAGTTGTAATTTATTTTAGTGTCTGACTCCCTCACTAGATTGTAAGCTCCTTGAGAACAGAGATCATATCTAATAACCAAAGTATACTTTCCCAAGCACATGGAACAATCTGTGGGACAAAGTAAGTACTTATTAAATACTATTGACTAATTGATTGCTAAACACTGAGGTAGGTACAAGAGAATCAGACCTGACACAGTCTATGACCCACATGCAAGTAGGGAGAGGATATGTCTTATCTCTGTTTTACAGATGAGGGAACTGAGGCACAGAAAAGATGAGACTTGCCCAGTGTTAAAGCTGGGATTAAAATAGGCTTCTCCTGTTTCCCTCTCCTATGCTCTTTGTATTTGGCCAACTGCCTATGTCTGGTATTTACTGTCAGTACCTAGTATTTCCCCCTCTCAGGATCTCACCTGAAGAATTTCCAGTACTCTACCAGTCTCGGCTATGGGAGGAAAAATCAAGCAGAGGCCTACCCATTCCATTCCCATCTTGGTCAGTGGCTAGTGAGTGGAAGGCAACCTGCTACAAGTCAAAATTCCCTTGTGTTGAGAAGCAGCAGCATGGGAGGGAGTTGAGGGAGGAGATTCAAGTTTACTGCGTGGAAGAAGGCATGTTAAATATGAAAGGATTGCCCCACTTCTACTGCAACTTTACCACTTACTCTTTACTCTTCAACGATAAATCACTTTCATATTTTTATCAAGAACCCTCTATGGATACACTACCAGAACGATTGAAGATGGAGATGGGGTGTTCTAGGAGAGATGTGTCCATGTAGTCACTATGTGTCGGAAACAACATAAGACAAGACAAGACCCAATATTCCCCTGTCTTAGCTCCTGATGAAAAGTTCCATAACTCCAAAGAGGCACCCATTTAAGAGGAAAGTGGTAGGGAACATACAAAGGGGGCTTACGAGTCAGCTCAGAGAAACACCTTAGGTTCAAGCGAACTCAGGCAGACTTTTGCAAAACGTTGTTCGGCGTGTCCAACATTACAAGCTCAGTTTGACATGTAATGATAGTAATAATTATGTTACTCATTAAGCACTTACCAAGAGCTATTCTAAACACTGGAATAGATATAAGTCAATCAGGCTGAACATACTCTGTGTCCGAAATGGGGTTCCCACTCTTAATCCGCATTGTATAGATGAGGTAACTGAGGCCCAGAGAAGTGAAGTGACTTGTCTAAGTTCACACAGCAGACAAGTGGCAGATCTGGGATTAGAACCCAGGTCCTTCTGTATCAGAATCTGGTATCTGTGAGGGCCATTAGTAGCCACCCTTTCTCCATTCCACAGCAGAAACCTATTCCTGTCCCGAAAAGGTGTTTCCTGCCCATATGGGTTGATCTGAGCTTAAATGGGTGGACAGAGAGATAAAAGTTCTTTACACATGGAGGGAGCAGAAGGAAGAACAAGGACATGGCAGGAATTGGTTCCCTTCCAATAGGTTTACAATGGCTTGCTCAGCCCTTGTCTCTCGACTAAATTAGCTTACTGAGAAGCAGTATAGCCTAGTGGAAAGAGCATAAGCCTGGGAGTCAGAGGACCTGGGTTCTAATTCCAGCTCTGCCGTTTCTCTCCTGAGTGACCTTGGGCAACTTACTTAACTTCCTTGTACCTCAGTTTCCTCATCTCTAAAATGGAGTTCAGTAACTGCTCTCCCTTTTACTTAAACTGTGAGCCCCCTGTGGACCGGGTTGACCTGATTATCTTGTGTCTCCCCCAGCGCTTCATTCAGTGCTTGGCACACAGTAAATACGTAACAAGTACGTGGTAACAAATACCACAATTAATTTCTATTATTAGCACAGAGAGTTGAGAATCATACTTGCTCTACCTTTACAACATTCCCTCTTAGATCAACTGCGTAATTAAGCTTCCTTAAAAGAAATGGAGCCTGAAATAGATAGAGTTAACGTTCACTCAGTTGCAATGTGTAAAACTGCTTTCTAGAATGGTGATCCCTCCAGATATTGGTTCTGTCTTTATTAAAGTTAATAATAAAGGATGCAGTCAGTGATAAGAAATTTGAAAATACCTGATGGAATTTAAAATGCCTCTGAAAACCAAACTTATTCAAACAATAAAATTATCGTGAATTCATTGAAGAATGAATAGCAAAATATTTAAAGCCCCATCAAGGATTATGCCAGTTTTCTTCCGAGAACAGTTTTGAAAAGTGGTAAAACCAATCATTTTAAGCATTAAAGCTGGATTGAGACTGATTCGTGTTTGAAATATCTCCCCCTTCCCTCACCCTCCCCAACCACAAATAGGCACATTTTGGGCAGCATTCAAATTTGGTTGGTGAATTAACAAAGCTCATCAATTGCACCTGACAACTAGAGATCCAAATCACTTAAAATCCCCTGAAAAGTGCTTTTGGTCTTATTGTGGATGCTGGGATCTCTCTAATCAAACCCATCAGAGGGGATGAAAGGCATCGTTTCTGTGGGGTCCCAAAAGGTACTGTGACAGGCTGAGGAGAGATAACTGTTCATCTTGGGGGTGACATGAATCATTCTCCCAGCCATTACCACATTTCAAACCAGGCCACAGTCTGTTGGAACTCCGCATTATGAAAGATGGCTCAGCGGCCCTGGGCTTTCCACAGCTGAGCGCTCTGTGTTTCAGGGAAAGTGGAATCAACTCCTGACACCTCAAGGCTGGTTAAGACTTGAATAAGGGCAGAGACTACAAACCTTTAAAGTTCCCAAATTAAGATGATCTGTCTAACCCATAAAGGGTATCCCCGCTTTGCCTTAAAAGCGTCAGAGAGACCGAAACGTGTTGTCTGTTGATGAAGACCCTAGCGCCACCAGCTTACTCATTGCGGTGAAGTGAACATACATCTTAATTGATCCTTTAAGTGCGTCATGTAAAGAATTCTAGCTTGTCCAGTGAGTTCGTGAGAAATTATGTTTCAGTCCACTGAAGAAATTAGGCTGGTGTAACTGACTTGAGGTGGGGTCCTTGAGGACCCTTACCTTTCCACTAGGCTAACTATGTGGTCACCAGATTCATGGCTCCCTTTTTTTTCTGCCTTCAGAATCTGTTATAAGTCTGAAGCAGGATCAGAAGAAGAGCTTACTAATTAATCAGCCATATCTAAGGCTGCCAGCTGGCCAGGAGAACCTGCTTAATTTCATTAATTCGATAGCTGCTGCATCATCTCCTGCAGTAATTGGTGTGTTGAGCCTATCTCTACCCTCTTATAGGGGAGGTGATAGCATGATTTGCTCCAATTTTAAGTCAGTTTTATCCCATGGTTTATCCATTTTAGCTCCACATTGCTCTTTGTTAGTAATCTCGAAAAAGCATGATTTAAAATGCTCTGGAAGACTGTTCTCCCTATAACCCTTATCCATTGAAAGGTCTCTAACTAAACTTGCTGTGTATGTACCTCGAAAACCTGTAAGATAGCTATTTGATCCCAAAACTTTGCTTGCCTTTTTGTTGTACATATTGAGCATGAAAGGTGATGCAAATCAAGGCATATCTTTAAACTTGGTGGCTTCCCCTACCTGTAATTTTAATAATAATAATAATAATTGTGGTATTTGTTAAGTGTTTACTATATGCCAGGCAGTATACTAAGTGCTGGGGTGGATACAAGCAAATCGGGTTGGACACAATCCCTGTCCTGCATGGGGTTCACAGTCTTAATTTTATTTCACTGTCTCTCTCTTCCTGCCAGATTGGGTTAGCTCTTTGATGGGCAGGGATGATATCTACTACCTCTATTATACTCTCCCAAGCACTGCACACAATAAGTGTTCAATAAGATCACTGATTTATTGATTGAAATGTCTGATCAACATATTCCGTGCTATTCTTTAGACCCACTGCAGCCTGGTTCCTTTTGAGTTTATGCTAATTTACCTGATGAGAAACAGAGTGGCCTAATGAATAGATTGCGGGCCTGGGAGTCAGAAGGACCTGGGTTCTAATTATGGTTCTTGTCTGCTGTGACCTTGGGCAAGGAATTTCACTTTTCTGTTTCTCGGTTACTTCATCTGTAAAATGGGATTAAGAATGTGAATCCTATGTGGGACAGGGACTGTGTTCAACCTGATTAACTTGTATCTGCCCCAGCCCTTAGAACAGTGTCTGGCACAAATAGGAGTTGAACAAATACCATTATTATTGTTATTATTCACGAATCTTCTAGGTATCTATTGCCTTGTATTGGAAATCTAGCTCATTTCCGTTTTTTAGCTTATATTTGCATTTTTCATTCTGTAGGGTGTTTCTATTATAGCTACGTCAACAGAAAAGGTTACGGTACGTGCATCATCTAAATATTTTGAAGATTCCTTCTACGGCTAACAAGCCATTGTCATCCCATAAAATTCTTAGAAGCAGACGTATGAGGGAAATAACATTTTGAAAGAGGGAAAACAAAATCTTCATCCTACAACTATTTCCATTAGCAACTGAAGATGTGCAAAATTTAGACAAACCCTGCTTGCTCGTAATCACCCCAGTGCCTGGCACATAGTAAGCACTTAGCAAATACCACAGCTATTAATCATTGACAGGGCAAAGGACAGATACACAAAAGACTAATGAGAATATAGTCATTTGAATATCGGATTTCTTCATAGTTGTTGAATTTCCCCTTTACCTCACTAGCTGTCTGGCCCAGAGTGAGCGAAAGTGAAAGATTGAGAGGTTACCAAGCTGTGATTGTATTTTCCTGGGTTGGTTCTGAAGGAGTAGTGGAGCTAATGTGCTGGGTATTCAAATGAGACTTTTTAAAAACAGAGTTGAGCAGAACAGAAATGCAAATCACAGAGGTAGCGGCACTTTCTGGTGCCCTTTGACCTCTCTGTCTGTGTCCTTAAGCATGTAGTCAAGGACTCCCAGTGGAGAGATTTAGCCCTGTGAGAAAGTAAACAATCTTGGCCTTGTCCCCTGCCCCAGACATTTTATTATGCACCGTGTCTGCATCAGAATTGGTTTTGAGAGGAGTCCACACCCAGGGTGAGGGAGATGGGAGCAATTTCAAAGGAAGGGGATGAATAAAAAACCCCAGAGGGGAGAGGAAGAACCTATCAGAGAATCAGAGATGAGAAAGGAAAGAAAAAAAATTGAACTAAAAAAGAGATGGGGATGACTAGATGTATTGGGTGCTGCAAGGAAGAAGAGGAAATTAGCACAGTGCTTGGCACATGGTAAACATGTAACAAATACAATAATTCCACTGGGCCACGGAGAGGCTGCGTGGCTTAGTCGAAAGAGCATGGCCTTGGGAGTCAGAGGACCGGGGTTCTGATCCTAGCTCTGCCGTGTCCCATCTGTGTGACACTGGGCAAGTCACTTAACTTCTCTGTGCCTCAGTTCCCTCACTTGCAATATAGGGATTCAGTACCCGTTCTCCCTCCTACTTAGACTGTGAACCCCACGTGGGACCTGATGATCTTATATCTACTCCAGTGCTTGGTATAGCATTTGACACATAGTAAGTGCTTAACAAACTCCACAATTTATGATTATGTTATTATAATAATAATATTGAAAAGTAAGATGACCAGGCATCCCTCATTAGAGGGGATGATCATGTTATTGAGAGCATTGCCCTGCCACCTAAAAGACCCAAGACAGGATCCATTTGGTCTCCATTTTGGGCCATGTTGGTGGTAGCTGCTGTTAGGAGGGAAAAATCATCAATGGTATTTATTGAGCATTTACTACGTGCAGACCCCTGTACTGACTGCTTGAGCGAATACAAGACGAAAGAGTTGGCAGACATTGTCCCCGTCCCCAATGAGCTTACAATATAGAGGGGGAGACAGACATGGAATAAATGAATAATTTATAATATATAAAGATAGGTACATAAGGGCTCTTGGGTTGAGGGTGGGGCAAATATCATTCATTCAATAGTATTTACTGAGCGCTTATTATGTGCAGAGCACTGTACTAAGCACTTGGAATATACAGTTCTACAACAGATAGAGACAATCCCTGCCCAATGATGGGTTTACAGTCTAAGCGAATAGTCCAAGGTTACAGATCCAAGCGTATAGATGACTCAGAAGGGAGAGCAAGCCCAGGAAAAGAAGACTTAATTGGGGAAGACATCCTAGAGGAAATGTGACCTTAAAAATCCTTTAAAGGTGAAGGGAGTGGTGGTCTGGCATATATGGATGGGGAAGGAGTTCCAGCTGAGGGGAGATGAGTTTGAGGCCAAATCAATCAGTCAATCGATCGATCATATTTATTGAGCTCTTACTGTGTGCAGAGCACTGTACCAGTTGCTTGGGAGAGTACAATGTAACAATATAAAGGAGCTGGTAGACCCATTCCCTGCCCACAACAAGCTTGCAGTCTAGAGGGGGAGGCAGACATGAATATAAATGCATTAATTTTGGATATAGACATAAGTGGGGCTGAGAGAGCACAGTGAGGAAGCTGGTGCTAGAGGAGTGAAGGTGAGGTCTGGGCTATTGTAGGAGACCAGTGAGATAACGTAGGAGGGGGCAAGCTGATTGAGTGTTTTAAAGCTGATTGTAAGGAGTTTCTCTTTGATGTGGAGGTGGCTGGGCAGCCATTGGAGGTTCTTGAGGAGCGGACTGCGTGTTTTCATTCCCAGAATGAAGATGGCAGACTCACAGTATTGTCTGTTTATTGTCAGGCTGAGGAAATCCGGGTCATCCACCTGCCTAGCTAGAAGTGAGTAATACTTGTCAGGAGAGAGTGAGTGCCAAACATGAATAAATAAATGAATAATCTATGGGCTAAATGAATCAACGTGTACATGAGGACAAAGGATGACTGAGGGATGATTTGATGATGGAGATGGGGATCAGTCAGGGAATGCCTCCTGGAGGAGGTGGTCTAGACTATAAGCTCATTGTGGACAGCGAATGTGTCTGTTATATTGTTATTGTTTACTCTCCCGAGTGCTTAATGCAGTGCTCTGCACACAATAAGTGCTCAGTATGACTATTATTATTATTATTGTTATAATTATCATTATCATTATGAGGCTTTGACGGACCGAGGGATGTACTTGGATAGATTTGAATGAGGAGGATGTTCCATACAAGGGAAAAGCTTGTGCAATTGGTCAGAGATAGGAGTGTCATGGATGAGGGACAGTAGGCATTTTGGTCTCAACTGGTGCTGTGGCTGGTGACCTCTCCGAATTCCAACTTAGCGATAGAACAAATTCAATTACATCCATTAGAGACTAACACTTTATGGGCAGGAAAGGTATCACTTCTTCATTTTTCACTTCCTGAGCACTTGTTCAGAGCATTGCACCCAATGGGTGCTCAATAAATGCTATTACTTACCCCTTTTGCTACTGATTCTGCCTTCAACAAGGTTCCCTACTAAGGCTGAGACCTGGATTGGAACTTTATGGAGTTTTGCTCATGGAAGGGATTCAGCAGACTCAGGAAGTTGAGTGTGAAGTCCTTCGGAATGTTTCATCTGTCCCAAGAAAATGAGGTTTCCCCTATGTTTCCCAATTAATCATGGAGTCCAAATATTTACTGAGTGAATGAAGTATGTGGCTGGATGTTTTGGTTGAGCTGCCAAGGGGTCAGAGGTCGGTCCTAAAAATGATGTCGAGGCAATAATTAATTAGCCCACATTCTTTGGAAACTCTGGTGGATCGAGTTGAAAACACAAACTTAAAAAGAGCAATGTGGAAAGGGAAAAGAAAGAGCAGTGGCGGAAGTAGAGTGGGGAGTTCCCAAAAGGCAAGATGTTTCATTTCCACTTGGAAAACCACCTGAAAGAGGATTCCTTGATTGTCACAACACCCACGTTGCCTGAAAGCAACAGGAACCCCTAGAAGGGAAATATGCATACCCATCGTCAAAGCTTATGTACATATGAATGGCAGTTTCACATCCAATTATATTTTCAGCTGTTTCTTCTTGACATACTTGCACTTCTATCTTTTATAACCTTGTTCTTCCTCCTGCTCCCACTATTTCAAAATCATTTTTTTATTTCTCAGGCAGTCCTAATAGATCATAAACTCCCTGGAAGCAATGTGGCCTACTGGAAAGAGCAACGGCCTGGAAGTCCAAAGGTCTGGTTCTAATCACGGCTCTACCATTTGCCTGTTGTGTGACTTTGGGTAAGTTACCTTCTCTGTGCCTCCGGTTCCTCATCTGTAAAATGAGGAATTCAATACCTGTTCTCCCTTAGACTGTGGAACCCCCGTGAAACAGGGGCCGTAGCCAACCTAATTAACTTAGAACAGTGCTTAGAACAGTGCTTGACGAATAGTAAGAGCTTAACAAGTGCTATTATTATTATTATTGTTAGCCAGAGAACACGTGTCTTGCTACTGTTGTATCCTAGTTTACTTGCTACGGTGCTTTGCACTCAGTAGGTGTGAAATAATTACTATTGCTTGATTGTCTCCCTCAAACTGTCAGCTGCCACCAAGCTTTTCCTTTTTCAGTGAATCAGCTGCAAAATATCCCTTCAGGAATAAATTGTATTTACTGCGTACACAATTAACCATAGTGCTTGTATATAGCCACACTTATGTATATCTCAATTTATGAACTCCATTTTTTTATTCATTTATTCATTCTTCCATGCTCCTGGCATTCCCGGATGTGTCCATATTTTTTTCCTACTTCCACTATTTCTAAGTAATTTATGTCCGCCTATCTCCCTCATTAGAGGGTAAGCCCTTCGAGGGAGAAGGCCATGTGTTTTCCTTCTGGTGAGCTCTCTCAAGTGCTTAATACAGTGCTCTGATTACAGTGCTCTACGCACAGTAGGTGCTCCACAAATACCAGTGATATATTCCTTACAGTTTCAGAGAGTACCCAAATTACCATTTCGGCATTATAACATATTCTGCCCCTGAGGTGCATGGGAGTTTCTCTAAAGTCTCTAATTACAACATATCCATCTAAATGTAACTTTTATACAATGAATCCTTGATATGCAAATTGGATTTCAGGCATTAATAGCTGATGACCCCTACGTGCAAAAGGACCTTCTCTCCTCCCTTTATTGAACTTAATGAATTCAGATATCGGAAGGTATAATGAAGCAAAGGAAAGGCATAAAATTTCCTTTCTATTGCTAAAGCAGCTCTACAGTGAATGTGTGTTTGGACATATTTGTGTAGGGGAGATTGTGTTTAAGGGTGTTTTGAATATATGCAGTATTGAGCATGTGTGTGAACATATGTATGTGAACAAGTTTGCAGTGGGTGGGTCTGTGTGTGTGTGTGTGTTTAAGCATGCCCATGCATAGGTGAAAATGTCTGTGTTTATATGATGATGCCTGGGGTGGGAGGGGTGCAGAAAATGAAGGGAAAACATTTTCTTTTGGGCAGATCGGTCTGTAGTGGTGCAAGCAGAGAGTACAATTGTGAGATGTTTCAATAGTGATCTGTGAAACGAGGCTACGGTTTATTTATTCATTTATTATTTATTTATTTTTGATTGATTGATAGGTGTTTATGTGACTCTGGAATCTTGGGAGAGGTTGGAATTAAGGGAGACACTGAGCTTGGTTTGAAATAAGGTACTTGGAATTAAGGGAGACACTGAGCTTGGTTTGAAATAAGGTACTTTCCTACCTGGCCTCTGGCTAGAGGGATTGATTACCGAGGAGTCATTTCTCAGAACCCTGGGCCTCTTCATGTAGAGCAGCATGCTTCTCTCAGTGTTCATTCAGGAGAATCTCGGCTGGTTGAGAGACTCATGCTGTATCCACACCATGGAACTCCCTCCCTTCGCAGATCCAGCAGCTCACAGCTCTCCTCACATTCAATACCTCCTTAAAATCTTTCCTCCTCCAACAAGCTTTCCCTCGTGATTTCCTAGCATCCTGAGTCATAATAATAATAATAATGTTGGTATTTGTTAAGCGCTTACTATGTGCCGAGCACTGTTCTAAGTGCTGGGGTAGATACAAGGTAATCAGGTTGTCCCACACGAGGTTCACAGTCTTAATCCCCATTTTACAGGTAAGGGAACTGAGGCACAGAGAAGTTAAGTGGCTTGCCCAAGGTCACATAGCTGACAAGCAGTGGGGCGGGGATTAGAACCCATGACCTCTGATTCCCAAGCCCGGGCTCTTCCCACTGAGCCACGCTGCTTCTCATACCATCCCACCACTATTTTTCTACATTTAAGCACTTGTTTACACTTATGCACTTATTTATACCACTAGACTGTAAGCTCACTGTGGGCAGGGAGCTTGTCTGTTTATTGTTATATTGTACTCTCCTAATGCTTAGTACAGTGCTCTGCACACAGTAAGTGCTCAGTAAATACGATTGACTGACTGACTGTTCTGAACTCTTATGCATGTATCTACTTCAATCATACATTCAATTACTCACTTTGCTTACTCTATTTGTAATTTCTATTTTATGCCTTTCTCCTCCATTAGCGTGAAAGCCATTTGTGCATAGCGAGCATAACCTTTATTTTCTTTCTTCTTCCTAGGTGCTTAGCACAGTGTTTAGTACCTAGAGGGCATGCAATAAATGTTATTACTGGCAGGGGTTCCTGGCCCCCACAATATAAAGCATCAGCCATGACAGTTGATGACTCTGACATATTAAATATTCATCAGAATAGGAACTCAAATGATTAACAGACCAAAAATGAAATTTTCTAATTCAGTCGTATTTTCTGAGCACTTGCAGTGTGCAGAGCACTGTACTAAGTGTTGGGAAAGTACAAATCAACAGTAAAGAGAGGCAATCCCTGCCCACAACGGGTTTACAGTCAAGGAATCCTGTTAAGGGCTCGGAGATCAGATAAACTGGACCAGTTCCCTTTACCAGTGGAATCTGGGGCTGTTAGAACCTGTCAGGGATACATTTCCAGTTTGTCTTCCTTCTAGTGCTTTGAAATTCCAACATTTAACCAATCCCTGTTGAAGGTATAATGATAGGAACTTGTGATGCATCTGTCACTGCCGGTATGTTTTGGTTTTATGTATTTATTCTTTCCTCTTGTCTACTGCCAGTCTCCTAGCCCCAACTTTGAGACTGTTAACCTTGGAAAGTCAGGGACTAAAATCTTATTCATCCTGCATTGTGTGCATCTCGAGTAGCTTGTACCATGCGGTGTACATAATAGGCACTCAATAAATTTCATTGAATGAAAACAAAAAGAGGAAATTTTTTAAAATGACAAGTTTCAATTCTCTTCCACCTGGGGATCATGTCCCCTATTGTTTCCACTAAATTTTTTGAACCCTCCCTCTTGCAGACTTCACCAGTCTCCAAGTAGAAATTAAAGCACTGAACCAAACGAGGACATTGACGTTTACGCCGAGGGTGCCATTTTGCCTGAACAGATGCTACACCTCTTCCCTGGAGTTTCCCCTTGAACACTCAGTTTGGGTCAAGAGGGAGGGGCCCAATCACCAGGGATATCTCACATCTACATGGCTGGTTTGCTTAAGTGGGATTCCTTTGCGTTAAACAGGGGATTTCTTCTCGAGGATGTGATTATCCATAGCTTCATCTCCTGTTGGGAGGCGATCAGGCTTGGCATTGTGCTTGCACGGTCGGGGGATTAGTCTTCCCTTATTGGGTAAAATGACGGAGGCACGCCATGTTACTTATTAGCGTGGGGTATTGGAGATCATTTTACAAAGCCAACAGCTGCAGCCAGTTCTCCGGTAGTTATGTCATAATTTGGTATGTTAGACACTTCTACACAGATCATACAATAAAATGATTTAATCATCTCATCTGTCAATATATTCACGTCTCTCATCTCTATTTTTTTCTTCTTTTCACACAATTGGCTTCTCCAGAGAAACACCAGGAAGACAGCTGCTTCCTTACATTGCATGTACACAATCATAATATTGTTAGTTGAAAGGATTCGGACTCTCAGATACTGTTTCTTTCATTTTCAAGATTTGATATTTATCCAGAAACTATAAATGCAGTGGGAGCCAGCGAGGCCTAGTGGAAAGAGCATGGGCCTGGAAGTCAGGGGACCTGAGTTCTAATGCGGACTCCTCCACTTGCCTGCCGTGTCACCTTGGACGAGTCCCCTACCTTCTCTGTGCCTCTTTTTCCTCATCTGTAAGGGGCAGGGGGGGATCAAAAACTGGTCCTCCCTTCCTTTTAGACTGTGAGCTCTGGGACTTCCAGGACCTGTAAGCAAACAGATTGTCTTGCACCTATGCAGAGTAAGAGCTTAATAAATATCACTATTATTAGTGAGGCCTATGAATGCGACAGACAGGGTGCCTGAAGCAAAATAGGACCTGGACCTGTTCCATCCTGGACCAGCTGAAATAATGCTTCTGAGCTCCTCCCCTCACATTCCTTTAAAAATGGCACCAAAACCAGTGTGCACCAAAGTGGCTGCCTTTCTTGCTCCCATCTGAAGTTAGTCCTGAATGTGGAGGATGCCTACCTACTTAGAAGCAAAGTTTATAAGAAATCAATACGTTTCTTATGGCATGGGAAGCAGTGGGACCTAGTGGAAAGAGCGTGGGCCTGGGAGTCAGAGGACCTGGGTTCTAGTCCCAGCTTCTCCACTTATCTGCTGTGTGATCTTGGGCAAGTGGCTTAACTTCTCTGGGCCTCAGTTACTTTATCTGTAAAATGGGGATTAAGAGTGTGAGCCCCATGGGGACAGGGACTGAGTCCCAACTGAGTAACATGTATTAAACCCAGTGCTTAGAACAATGAATGGTGCATAGTAAGCGCTTAACAATTATGATAATAATGATAGTAATCATTATAAAATATATTACATTTACTCATTTGTATCATTATATACATTTATATACAATAATTATTATTATTAGCATTAGTCTCTCCTACTTAAACTGCGAACCCCATGTAGGACAGGGATTGTGTCCAACATGATTGTCTTGTTGCTACCCCAGTGCTTAGTACAGTGCTTGGCACATAATAAGCACTTAAAAATTACCATAATAAATAAAAAAATGAAACATAATAGGCTAAACCATTTGGATTAACAACTGCTCCTATTTACTCATAAGGAATCCAAATAAGAAAAACATTGGCTATCTGTTACCCTCGTCCACATCAGAGATGTAGAAAATGGGGGCGTGGTGGGAAAGGGAGGGTATAGGGGAGATGGGGAGTAAGAAAGCTATTTCTTCACCAACTCTAATTCCTGAATACATTTGAGGGAGCAGGGTGGATCTGTCTGTTCTTGAAAGAGAACAACGCTGGGGGAAGAAGATTGGGCAGCCTTGTTTATTTTATTGTTTTGCTGCTGTAAATGGTCTTTCCCATCAGGTCCTGACAGATAACAACATTTTCGGCAACAAAGGAGCAGTTTGGGAAAGAGTGGGGGAGTTTGATGGAGGAGATCTAACAGAAAACACAGTAGGACTCTGAGCAGGCTGGCAGGTGAGAGAGCAGCTTCATCTCCTTTTGTTGTGTTTATGTCTTGTTGGAGGAGGACGAAGAGGGTTCCAGATTGTTAACCAGCAGCAGCTGGCAGCTTTATTGTTTTTTAATTAAATAACCCCCAGCCACATGAGCACACACGAATCCCCCACCTTCTCCTCCCTCTCCTCCTCCTCCCAAAACCTCATTAAGCAAGAGGAATATAATTAAACTAGGAATCCAGAGTCGCCACTCCTACTCCCAGTCTGTTGCCTCTGCTCCCGGATTTGGGCAAAAGTCCTTTTGGCTCATTACGGACCATCGTAATTTGTCACTCAGTGGACTAGGTCTTTTTGTTTGTTTTTTGTTTTGGTTTGGTTTCATGATAATTGTTAAGCTCTTCCTATGTACCTGGCATTGTAGTAAGTGTTGGGGTAAATACAAGGTAGTCAGGTTGGATACAGTCCAGGTCCAATAAGGGGCTTCCAGCTTTAATCCTCATTTTAGAGAGGAGGTAACCGAGGCACAGAAAAGTTAAGTGATTTGCCCAAAGTCACACAAAAGACAAGTGGCAGAGCTGGGATTAGAACCCAGCTTCTTTGACTACCAGGCCCATGCTCTATCCCCTGGGCCACCTGTTTCTCTACATAGTTCTCTGTCTGGGTCAGCTAGATGCGCCTTCCATCTCTTCACCATGGGTTGCCGCCTGTCAGACACCCTAAGGCAGGGACCTGGAGGGACAATTTCACTGGCTCTGAGGATCTTTAATTTCCTGAGCAAGACATTGTGTTCACCTTCCCCATTGTGCATTTTGGCAAAATCTTTTCCCCAGACTCCATATTATCAGCTATCAGCAGTTTTTTCTTATTTAAAGAAAATAGAGATTAGCAGTTTATGCCCCAAAATAAGAGTTGTTTTTCTTATCATTTCCTCTTTCCTATATACCACTCTGCTCCTTCCTAGTCTCATTCTCTCTCTTTGTTCCCTCTTCCTTCTGCCACTCCTCCTCCTCCTCCTTGATTCAATCAGTGAATCAGTCAGTGGTATTTATTGATCATTTTCTGTGTGCAGAACACTCCACTAAGTACTTAGGAAAGTAGAATAAAGTAGACATTTTTATTACATAATCTGGTATCCGATAGATCCAAAGCTAGCAATAGATTATCCTGATCCAAACTGCAAACAGGACCCTATTTGGTCCTGTTAGAATGCAATTTCCTTGTGGACAGGAAATGTGTCTTGGGCATCCGTCAGACTTTTCCAAGGTCTTGGTTCAATGCCTTCCACTCAGTAAATGCTCAATAGCACAATTGTTAATTTTCCTTTAAATATTTTTAAACAAATGTCCTCCGCGTCACATTATACCATCCAAGAAACCCAGTGAAAATTAACTTATAATTTACATCATTTCTCTTTGAAATCCTGATGATTCAAAATCCCCCTGCCTCCACTTTCTCCACATTGACAAATAATCACATTTTAATTTCAGGGACTGACAAACATCATGAATCCAAGATGCAAAAGAAGATTCATTGGCTTTTGATTTCTTGAGTGAATTCTTTGAAAAATGGGAGTTCATGTTACCTTTTGGGACCTTAATTCCTGACATGCCACTTATCATAGTTTGATTGTTTCCCACAAAATAACACCATATTTTAACTCTTTGGGAATGAGCGGACTGATTAAGAACAGTGCATCTGGTTGTTATGGTAACTAAAGTCCTAAAAATAATGTGAAGAAAAGACCACCTTTAATTGAAATCACAAGAAGTTGTTATGGTAACTAGAATTTTAAAAGTAACTAGGTTAAACTACATTTCGTTTATCGAGAGCTTTGCATAAACAAATTCTGATTAAAATATCAGGTTTAATTTAATCAGTTAATTAATGTCACTAAATGTCATTTATCTCACAACTCTCATTTGCATGTATTGCTGAATTACCTAACTTGCTGATTTCTACCTAGAATAGCTTCATTTTAGTGTTTTGGAATCCATCGAACATCCATATTATCTTTCCCATAGACTATTAGGGCCAATAAATGTTATTCATTAAGAACCTACATGAGCCCAGGTCTGCTCTGGTGCCGTACAAGAAGAGTCTAGGATGTTCTAACATAAAACATAAATCACTGACTTGTGGTGGGCAGGGAATGTGTCTATCGACTTTTTTATAATGTATTCTCATAAGTGCTTAGTATAATGCTCTGCACATGGTAAACGCTCAATAAATGCGATTGATTGATGGATGGTTGGATGGGCAACAGAAAACTTGCATAGAGTGCACCAGGTTTTAGATAACCCCAGTATTAATGAAAAGAATTCCAAGGGAAAGTTTGTGTAGCAGTTTAGATGGAGAAGATAGGGTTGGGGGTGAGGTGTCAAAGTCCAAGGTGGCCAAAATATTGGTCAGTGTGGTTTTCAGCTGGCTCCTCCCCAGTTCAGTTCCCTTATGACACCAGATGTTTGCTGTCTACTTTTTATTATCTATAAAAATATCTTTGCCTTGTCACCTGTAGCTGAGTTCCTCTGCTCAGGCAATTTATCAGTTTTATTTAGTGAGTGTTTACTGCATGCGGGTAACTGTACTAGACACTTGGGAGAGCTCAATATAACAATAGAACAGAGTTGGGAGACCTGTTCCCTACCCACAACAAGCATAGAGTCTAGAGAGGGAGACATACATTAATATAAATGAATGAATTATGGATATGTACAAGGGTACTGCAGAAGGTAGTGGGAGAAGAGGAAATGGGGTTTTAGTTAGGGAAAGCTTCTTGGAGGCGATGCACTTTTAATAAGGTTTTGAAGGTGGGAAGAGTGATCATCTGTCAGATAGAAAGAGGGAGGCCACACCCAGGTCTGAGACAGGGTGTGGGTGAAAAGCGGTGGTGAGATAGATGAGATCGAAGTACAGTGAGACTTCACACTTACCTAAGAGAGGACCACAAAGGCTCTGAAGCAAGTTGGAGGGGTTCAGAGGACCCTCTAGAGAAATGCACTAGGTTCTTTGGAAATCTAGAAGCCCAAGAAAATTGTGAATGTAGAGCCATCGTATTATTCTGTGAATCCAGGAGAATGCATATGTCAACCCGTGCATCTTCTAGACTGCTGTGTAAGAACGCCTGCTATTTTGTCCCATCTGTGACACTTCTACTGTGTTGAGAAAAGCTTCATGGTAAAAGGGAGTTTTCAGGGGGTTTTAAAGGAAAGTGAAGAGAGGAAGCCTCGTTTAGGGGGTGACTCCAGTCACCTACTTGTCCCTAGTGTGGCCTATAGAAAGAGCATGGGCCTGGAAGTCGGAGGACCTGCTTTCTAAACCAGTTTCTGCCGATTGCTTGCTGTGTGGCCTTGGGCAAGTCACGACTTCTCTAGGCCTGAGTTTTCTCACTTATAAAATGGGGATTAAAAACCTGTTCTCCCTGCTGTTTAGACTGGGAAGCCCAAGTGGGACAGGGACTGCTTCTGACCTAATGAACTCATAGCTATCCCATCCCTTAGAACAGTGTTTGACACAGTCAGCACGTAACAAGTGCCATTAAAAAAAAGTCACTTTCATAAGAGCATTGTAAAAAAGCTAAGCAGTTTTTTGGTTTCTTTTTATCATGAACATCTCAAGAGAAGAATTCAGTTGTTACTTTGGCGTGAGACTTTCGAAATAAATGAGTTGGAAAAAGAGGAAGTTTTCTTAAAAGTCTGAGTCAAGTCCTCTGCCTCAGATTCCTCCACTAGATTGTAATATCCTTGCGGACAGGGACTGTGTCTACCCTCTCTACTCTACTCTCCCGATAACTGACGACAGTAGTCTGCCCACAGTAAGTGCTCAGTGAATACGATTGATTAATTGATTGATGGATAAGCAGTGTGGTCTAGTGGATAGAGCTCCGCCAAAGGATTTGGGCAAATCACTTCCCTTCTCTGTGCCTCCATTACATCATCTGTAAAATGGGGATTAAGACTGCGAGCCCCATGTGGGACAGGGACTGTGCCCAACCTGATTATCTTATATGCTCCCCCGCCAGTGCCTGGCATTTATTAAGCACTTGACAAATGCCCCTATTATTATTATTCTTATTGTAGGTTGATTCACATTCAATCATTAAATCATCTTCTACCTTTAGGCATTGATATGATGATTTTTCTTTAATTTTATACAAATAAATTTTGCATAAATTTTCCCTTTTACTATAATGAAAATTAACTTTTCCATTTTTCCTCTCACTACCTGATTTTTTTTTATGACTTTCTGCAAGAGTTGAAGTCTCTAGCTGAGCTGCAAATTTCCTAGTGAGATATCATTTGCCCCGGAGTTTATATACTCTCTCCGTCCCCTGTATTATTCTTAAATTGATTCATTTTTAAAAATCTAGGTAGAGGTAGTTAATTTTTATTATGCTTGCTGTTACCTTTGGTCATAAAACAGTCTAAATTATTGATATGTTCAACTCTTCCTGCCACATTAAAGCTATCTTCTTTAGCGGTTTACTGGATTGGCAATGACACTTACTTTCTGGGTTTCTGAGTTGAGTGTGTGTCTGCCTGTCTGATTATGTGTGTGTTTGTGTGTATGTGTTTGAGTGAGATAGAATGATAATCTAGGTGGAGAGTGTGACTGTTTCGGGGGTGGTGGGGAAGTGTTCCTTTTCCTGTTGAGCTTGTGGCAGCAGCTATGTCTAGCCGGAACTGATCTGTGAGGGTGGAAGTGGGAGAGTTGAGAAATGTGAGGGATCAGATGGAAGGTGTTGGAGGAAGAGGGAAAGAGGATAATAATAGTAATAACTGTGGCATTTGTTAAGTGCTTACTATGTGCCAGGCACTGTACTAAGCCCTGAGGGGGAATACAAGCAAATCGCACTGGACTCAGTCCCTGTCCCACACTGGGTTCACTGTCTCAATCCTCATTTTACAGATGAGGTAACTGAGGCCCAGAGGAGTGAAGTGACTTGCCCAAGGTCATGCAGCGGACAAGCGATGACCTATGCTGATTCTGACGGACCAGCTGGACTATAACAATTATTGTATTTGTTAAGCGCTTGCTATGCCAAGCCCCATACTGATATACAATAGGGACCGAGTCCTTGTCCCACGATGCAGATGGAAAGAGGAAGTGGGATGCTCCTCTTGGGTTTCCTCCTCTGGCTGAAGGGTCCAGTGCCATCACTCCATTGGCAACCAGGGCCCCGAGAACCAATCAACCCATCCACTTTTCATCAGATGGAATTCTGCCCTTGAGTTAATTTGAGGTGGTGCTACCTGCTAGAAACCATTCAGTGAAAGAAACATCCTCTCAGCCAGGACCTGTTTTCCGCTATAAAACGGAAGGAAACATCCCTCATTCATCTCAGTCAGGCACCGCTGACCCCACCGAAAGCTACTCAACTCAAAGGACAGGGGAAAGGAGGTCAAAGTGGATTTCCACTGAGGTGGTTTTGCTGGGGATCTGATGAATTCTCCTCCTGTAGGGTTGAAGTGAAGAGCTCGTTCAGAGGCAGGAACATGGAACATGCCAGGGCTAGTGAATTCCCTGCGCTGTTTGCCTGCTGCAGGTCTGCCAGCCAGGGCAGTGAGGAATCAGCTTTTAATGCCCAGGAGAGAGTGGTCAGCTCATGGTCAGTCAGTCAATTGTATTGAACAGTTACTGTATGCAGAGCACTGTAGTACGTGCTTGGAAGAGTATAATATAATGATAAACATGTGGAGATAGGTGATGGATATGGGTGCTGACGATGCATATGCGTGATTGTGGTGGATACGGGCGAAATATTTAATGTCAGTGTGAGGATGATGATGTGTTTGAAACAAACTATGTTTATTTTTTGAATTTTGAACATTCTTTTAAAGATCATTCTAGACCACCAATATCTAGGAGGGTCCCAAATTACAATCCATCGAGACAGAGTTCTCTGAAAACAAAGACACAAAGGCACTTAGGATTCTTGGCCTGACTTAGTGTTTGCCGTTCACCCAGTTCCACATTATGGCCAGATCTCTAATTGTAAAGCCAAACGAAGCATAAAATTTGGGGATCAAACTCACTTTAATCAAATTTATGTGAAGTTTTTGCATGAACGATCCAGGTAATAGCTTCAGGTCTGTTTCCCTTTGCTTGTGGAAACCTAGTCAAGATCGGCAAAATGAAGGTTGTTTTTATGATTTTAGCAATTTTCCCAACCATCCTGTATGGGTCATCGCTCTCCTGGAGCTCCCCTATTAATTAGGATATTTGTTAAACGCTTACTATGTGCGCAGCACTATTCTAAGCTCTTGGGCAGATACAAGCTAATCAGCTTGTCCCACATGGGACTCACAGTCTTAAATTCCCATTTTACAGATGAGGTAATTGAGGCACAGAGAAGTTAAGTGGCCTGCTCAAAGTCACTCAGCAGACAAGTGGCGGAGCCAGGACTAGAAGCCTTGTCTTCTGATTCCCAAGACTCTATTATTGGAGTGAGAGAACTAATCCAGACTAGACAAGCAACTTGTTTAGGAACTTTACTAAAGGGAGCTGGGACTGGCACCTCTTTGGCCTGAGTGTGTCAGTTTCTTAAACTCAGTTGCTTCCCTTACCAGTAATTAATTTTAATTTCATTTTATTTTAATGTCTCTCTTCCTGGTTAGACTGCAAACTCCTTGGGGGCAGGGACCGTGTCTGTTAACTGTACACTCCCAGGCATTTAGTATAATGCGCTGCACAAATCAATGTGATTGATTTCCTTGAATGGAAGGGGCCCCTCTGGGATGGACTGTGATTTTTCAATGCCCCCTTAAGTCTCCAACCTGCTCTCCTTTTTCTTTGGGTGTAGCAAGATTCCACTTAGGAGCCAGTGGAGAAGTTTAATAAGCTGGACCTATAATTTGGAATAAAAGTGGCACCAGACTCAAACCATTACAGACTTTCACATTTTAAATTTGTAATGACTTAAATATCTGGCACTGCTCTTGTCATTACTACCAATGACAGTACTGCTACATAGTCAATCTTACTTCTAATGGAAAAAACAGCTTACTAGCATAGTACTGTATTGTTAAATATTTAAAAATCTCAAATAATTGTGAAACTGTTAATACAACTACATCATGTAGTTGTCATTTATGGTCAAAAATAAAACTACTGATGAGAAGCAGCATGGCTTAGTGAATAGAGCCCAGGTCTGAGAGTCAGAAGGTCGTGGGTTCTAATCCTGATCCTGCCACTTGTCTGCTGTGTGATCTTAGACAAGTCGCTTCACTTCTCTGTGCCTCAGTTCCCTCATCTGTAAAATGGGGATTGAGACTGTGAGCCCCTGTGGGACAGGGACTGTGTCCGACCTGATTTGCTTGTAACCACCCCAGTGCTTAGTACAGTACCTGGCACATAGTAAGAGCTTAAAAAACACCATCATCATTAAGAATTTAAAGTATTAGCTCTTCGGGGGCAGGGATTATATCTTTTGCTTCTGTTGATCTTTCCCAACCTCTTAGTACCATCATTACAACCAGTGGCAGTTGAGTAAAAACCATTACTATTACTAGAGAAGCTTACCTATGGAAAGTTTACTAGTGGGTAAGAAGCATATGGTTTTTAAACACACAGAATTAACATGACAACGCCGTGTGGCCTCAGCTGTGGATGTCAACCAACCCTTAATCAAAGGAAATAGCGTTCAAAAAATTCAAGAACTATTCATTGGTCATTCCCATCCATGCCAGTGCCACAGAGACAATACATCTGCTCTCACTGGGCAGTAGACCAGGGAAATATATTCAATCAACTGTTTATTGACTGTAATAGCCCTAGGATAATCTGAAAGGTCCACTTTAGCCACTAGTTTACCTCCCCCATTCTCCTCAACCTTTCTCTGAAGTCGCAATTTCAATGGGGAGTCTCAGAATGAGGAGAGAGCAAGGAGGAGACTGAGGACCAAGTTGTGTGATAAGTTTCTGAAAGAAGTCGGTCAGTCAGTCTTGTTTCTTGAGCACTTACTGTGTGCAGAGCATGGTACTAAACACTTGAGAGAGTACAGTATAACGATAAAGAGACACATGCCCTGCCCATAATGAGCTTACAGTCTAGAGAAAGGAAGTGTGGGTTGGTTAACGAAGACAGAGAAGAGTCTGAAGGAAGGAGGTATGGGTTGGTGGATGAAGATAGAGGAAAGTGAATCAAGAGTTTGGTAGGATGGAGAGGGAAGTGAATAAGAAGTGAGCAAGTGGAGTGGGTGAGAAGGAGTAATGATGAAGGAAAGGGTAATTCTGAGGATTGGAGATACACACTCTGGATTAGAGGGTGTGTCTGAGAAGCAGGAAGTAAAAAGATTAGGAGGAGCGATGGGAGGAGTTGAAGGATCTTTTCTCACTCTTTCTCCCCCTCTTTTTCTTTCTTTTTTTCCCACAGGCTTGTACCTGGACCAATGGGTAGGGCTGTCTCTAGAAGCCAGATAAGGAGCCCAGTTGAGAAGATAGAAGAGTCTGGGAAGTCCACTGGGCTGCACCCTCAGGAGGGAAGAAATCTCCTTAAGAGTGGAGGGATAACCTGAGTAGCAGCGTGGCTCAGTGGAAAGAGCACGGGCTTTGGAGTCAGAGGTCATGGGTTCGAATCCTGGCTTGGCCACTTGACAGCTGTGTGACTTTGGTCAAGTCACTTAACTTCTCAGTGCCTCAGTTACCTCATCTGTAAAATGGGGATTAAGACTGTGAGCCCCACGTGGGACAACCTGATTCCCGCGTCTACCCCAGCGCTTAGAACAGTGCTCGGCACATAGTAAGCGCTTAACAAATACCAACATTATTATTATTATTACCTCTTTCTCTTCATAGACTTTAAACTCTTTGAGAGCAGAGATCAGGTTTCCCCACTCTATTGTACTCTCCCCAACACACAGTGCAGGGCTCTGCACACAGTGAGTTCTCAGTAAGCAGTCAATCAATCAGTGGTATTTATTGAGCGCTTACTGTGTGAAGAGCCCTGTACTAATCGCTTGAGAAAGTACAGTCTTACCAAGTTGGCAAACATGGTCCCTCCCCCCAACAAGCAGTAAATTCTATTGATAGATTCTGCTGAAGGAGAAACTGTCCCAGAGAAGATGAATTGGGGGATCTTTTGGTCTCAGCAAGGCAATTCTTAGACTGCAACAGTTTGTGGAGCACCACTCTAGAGAAGTAAAGCTTATATGAGATTCCCTTCCCCTTAAGTCATTTAATGTTCATTGCTAATGGGTCCCAAGATGGCCAAGGGGCAGGAAACAAAAAGAAAATGGAGAGAAGCAACTCTGTTCACAGTTCCCTAGCGTCGCCCCTGACTTGGGATTGGGCCTTACTACAGCCTGTTTCTGGTCTGCATGATAATAATGAAGGTACTTGTTAAGCGCTTATTATGTGCCAAGCATTGTTCTAAGCATCGGGGTAGATAGATGTTATTCAGGATGGACTGTGTCCCTATTCCAAATGGGGCTCACACTCTTATCCCTTTGAGATGCGGTAACTGAGGCCCAGAGAGGTGAAGTGACTTAGCCAAGGTCACACAGCAGGCATGTGGTAGAGCCAGGATTAGAACCCAGGTCCTTCTCATTCATTTAATAGTATTTATTTAGCGCTTACTATGTGTAGAGCACTTTCATTCATTCAATAGTATTTATTGAGCGCTTACTGTGTGCAGAGCACTGTACTAAGCGCTTGGGATGAACAAGTCGGCAACAGATAGAGACAGTCCCTGCCGTTTGACGGGCTTACGGTCTAATCGGGGGAGACGGACAGACAAGAACAATGGCACTAAACAGCGTCAAGGGGAAGAACATCTCGTAAAAACAATGGCAACTAAATAGAATCAAGGCGATGTACAATTCATTAACAAAATAAATAGGGTAACGAAAATATATACAGTTGAGCGGACGAGTACGGTGCTGTGGGGATGGGAAGGGAGAGGTGGAGGAGCAGAGGGAAAAGGGGAAAATGAGGCTTTAGCTGCGGAGAGGTAAAGGGGGGATGGCAGAGGGAGTAGAGGGGGAAGAGGAGCTCAGTCTGGGAACGCCTCTTGGAGGAGGTGATTTTTTTAAGTAGGGTTTTGAGTAGGGTAGAGCACTGTACTAAGCGCTTGGAATGTACAGTTCGACAACAGATAAAGACAATCCCTGCCCAATGACGGGCTCTCAGTCTATGACTCCCAGGCCTGGGCTCTATTCACTAAGCCTTGCTGTTTCCCCTATTGCACGTTCAGCCCTTAGCCTTTTCCCAATTTACTTTCCGAGTGCGCTCCGGACGACTGGTATTAACTAGTTAATCATGTGGTGATGGACACATAATTAGAAACTAGCACTCCTCATCCATGTGGTTGAAAGGGCGAATTCCTGGACTAGCCAGAGATTACATCAGGCAAGGGCTTAGAAGTATTGATTTGATTTGACTAAATAGCAGTTCAGCGGAGCCAGCATACAGCTGCCAGAGTCACAGAGGGACCAACGGCTGGAGAAAGGCAAAGGAAACTAGACGTTATTCAGCTGCAGCCCCTCCAAATCCCGTTTGACACGCGATTTATCTTCTTCTCCTGAAATTCTTTCTTCCCAAATGGATGAGATTGGCTGAGAGCTCCAACTGGGGGGTGGTGGGAGGTGGAGGAGGCTGTTACTTTCTCGTGAACAAACAACTCTGAATTAAGAATTGGAGCCTGCAAAATGTAACAGGATGAACACATAAACCCCAGCTTTAGTTAGAAAAGGGGAAAATCAGTTAGGTTATTCCTGGGAAGGATCCACTGGCTCAAGGAACAGGGGACACTTAATTGCAGGTTGGTGAACACCATGTACCCCTTCCATCAGCCTCACCGCACCCAGGATGTTTCTTCTCCGTAGTAATGACAACAAAATGGAGTCTTTGGTGGATGTTTTGATTTTTCCAGTGAGTCAAATAAAACACAGTAAGCAGGAAGGGTCTTGTGATTTCGCCTCTGATGACCTAGTATCTGCACATTTTGTTGGGCCTTGTGATTAAGGGAATTACTTAGTTCAACCCAATTAACGCTATCATAGTTTTTGGATACTTCTCTCTATATCACGAGGGCATGTCAGAAGTATAATACAGAGATTTTGTGAAGAGTATTGTTAGACACAGAATGCCAGCTGCTTGTGGGCAAGGCAGTAAAATCTGTTGCATTGCACTGTCCTAAGCCTTTAGTTCAGTGCTCTACACACAGTAGGTGCTCAGTAAATACTATTGATTGATTGATTGATTGAGAAAGGAGGATACTTTAATCCACCAACGGCTGTCTTTTCTGAAGAACTTTCTAGGGAACTTGCAAATCAAGAAAAGGGATGCCAAAGCTGAAGAGAACCAAGACCCTTCAGAGTAAAAGTAAAAGAAGGACTTTTGGGCATCACGCATACTGCTGCAGCGCCGCTGAAGAACATAGGCGATGCAGTCAAGCAAGGAATTTTAAAGAGATGGGCACACTTCAGTGGTGGACATAACTCACCTTCCATCACTGAGGAAGATGAGCTCTTAGGAAGCAGAGGAAGTAGAATGGTGTAGTGAATAGAGCACTGGCCTGGAGGTCAGAAGATAAGTTCAAATCCCGACTCCAGCACTTGCCTGCTGTGTGGCTTTGGGCAAGTCACTTCACTTCTCTGGGCCTCAGTTCTCTCATCCGTGAGTCCCACAGGGGAAAGGGATCGTGTCCAACTTGATTTGCTTGTATCCACCCCACGCTTAGCACAGTGCCTGGCAAATAGCACTTAACAAATATCACACATTATTTTTACGTGCCGACATGTGAACACACGGCCTTTGAAGTCACCAATGGTGTTAAAACCAAGAGGGATGGTGAAACCCAGGATTTGGTGATGTACCTGCTGAGATCCCTGCTGAGGCAGGGAAGGACATTAAACTCTCTGGAGATTATTTTCAACCATTTTTATAGCTGTAAGATCTATTCTTAAGATAAATATCACGCTCACCTAGAGATTGTAAACTCCAAGAGGGCAGGGATTGAGTTTACCAATTCTGTTGTACTGTACAGTTCTGAGTGCTCAGTAGAGTGCTTCACCCACAGCAAGTGTTCAGTTAATAATAGTGATTGATTGATTGATTGATCAGTCAGCTATGACCTCATCATCTAACAAATAGATGACAGCGAGCTACCCGAACAGCAGTTTTGTGTGGAATTGAAGTGAAGGAAAGGAAAAGGATGGTGTTTAAGTGCTTACTCTGTATGAAGCATTAAACTAAGCGCTGGTAGGTTCAAGTTAATTAGGTCGGATACAGTCCCTGCCCCACATGGGACTCACAGTCTTAGGGCAAACAAATGTTATAAAGACCTAATGATGCAGAACCTTAAACCAATTAGCATAACTACCGAGATGTGGGAGACGAGAGTGTGTAGCAATTAGAAATGGGGTGGCTCTCTTCCTATTAGAAGCTTGAGGAAATTTTTGACACAAAGAGGCAAGAAGTAAAACAGCATCAGGCACTCAAGGTAGCAAAATGACAGCAGTGTAAAGGGACAGTCACTATGTACACACCATATGGAAGGATTTATAGGTCATTCACACGCATCATCAACTGCACAGACGCCCATGGGGAAAATCTCATCATTAGCATTTTCCGTACAAAATCCAAAAAGCTCTATATTCTTTCGCAGTATAGTACAACTTAATACGATTAACTTCAATCGATCGATCGTATTGATTGAGCGCTTACTACGTGCAGAGGACTGTTCTAAGCACTTGAAAGTACAGTACACCAGGATTAACAGATACGTTCCCAGCCCCTGACAAGCTTATAGTAAAATTCCCCAAATGCAGGCTACCCCTATAATAATAACATTAATAATTGTATTTCTAAAGTACCTTCCTTGTGCTAAGCACTGGGATAGGTAAAAGATAATCAGATCAGGTGCAGTCCCTGTTCCATATAGGGCTCGAAGTTCAAGTCATATCTTACCTTAGTCAAACGGTGCTATAGAAAAATTCTGTAATCAGCAAGGAGTCATCAGTCAGCAAGTGTTTCAGTCTTTAGGGTGGCCGTCAAAGACCCAACAACTTTTTGCTAATATCTGTGTGCAGCATTTCAAACATTCTGTCCTGCCACCATCCTGGCTGATAATAATGATAATAACAGTAGTATTCATTAAGCATTTATTAGATAGATACAAGTTAATCAGGTCCCACGTGGGACTCACAGTCTAAGAAGGAGGAAGAGGCAATGAATCTGCATTTTGCAGATGGGATAATGAGGCACAGAGAAGTGAAGTGACTTGCCCAAGGTCACACGGCAGCTAAGTAGCGGAGCCAGAATTAGAACCCAGATCCTCTGACTTCCAGGCCTATGCTCTTTCTATGAGGCCACCTAGCTTCTGGATACAATGTGGATGTGAAGGTACTGATCCAGATTGATCCTGCATTCGCTGCAATTCCAAAATCTAAGGAGCAGGGTGAGGGCTAACGTTAGCACCCTGACAGTATCCACGATCGCCATTTGAGCATGGCAACGTCAAAGCCTTAGCCTGGCAGGCCCAACACTTCATAGATGCCGATGGTCCTGAAACGCGTAGCTCAGCTGTTGTCGTGATGCCTTAGAATCTGCCCATGGACAGCCCTAGCCTTTAAATTTGGGGCCTGGAGCTATTATAATGTGTTGGGATTCCTTGATGACAGGGTTACGTGGCCTGAGGTGCAAATCCTGTAATTAACTTGCCAGAGATTCCAGCCTAGTTATTAAATATGCACACAGTGAATACATGGCAATTCTATTACTGCAAGCCCCAGGTAGGGCAGGGATTGGGTCCAAACTGTGTGACTTTTATCTACTCCGTTGCTTAGAACAGTGCTTGTCACATAGTGCTTTTAACAAATACCATGATAACCATAATAATCATAAAGTAACAGGAGGTTCTGTTCCCAGAAGTACTGATCTCAGCTCTGCCACTTGATGATGATGACGATGGTATTTGTTAAGCTCTTACTATGTGTCAAGCACTGTTCTAAGCGCTGGGGTAGATACAGGGTAATCAGGTTGTCTCATAAGAGGCTCACAGTCTTAATCCCCACTTTACAGATGAGGTAACTGAGGGACAGAGAAGTGACTTGCTCAAAGTCACACAGCTGATAAGTGGCAGAGCTGGAATTAGAACCCGTGACCTGTGACTTCCAAACCCGTGCTCTTTCCACTAAGCCATGCTGCTTCCACCTGTCTGCTGTGTGACCTTGGGCAAGTCACTTCACTTCTCTGGGTCTCAGTTACCTCATTGGTAAAATGGGAACTGAGAGTGGGAGCCTCACATGGGACAGGGACTGTGTCCAACCTGATTTGCCTATATCCACCCCAGCACTTAGTACAATGCCTGTACATAGTAAGCGTTTAACAAATACCATAGTTATTATTGTTATTAGGATTTGCTGTCTTCACTGACCAAACAGGGTCAACATTCATTTGCTCCAGAAAACCCCTAATTTGCATACCACCCTTCACTAGGGCCTCTGGGTAGAAAGTCTTTATTACCTGATTATTTTGGGATGACCCATTGGGCCAAGATTATCTCAATGAATCAATCAATCAATGGTATTTCTTGAGTGCTGAATGTATATAGAGGACTGTACTAAACAGATGGTGTCGTCCAGTGAACTAGAGGTGGCCAGATAGGATCCTCAGTAAGCCAGAGAGGCTGAGGCTGGAATCATGCAAATCCCCTGGCAGAAGGACAGGATTGGATCAAGAAAACCAAAAGATTGGTGACAAGGGAGATGATTTGGAGACCTAATCAAGAAAACCAAAAGACTGGTGACAAGGGAGATGATTTGGAGACCTATAACCAACCTCCACCTGTAAGAGAGGGATTCTGCTGCAGAGAGGAACGGTATCCTCTATGCCATTGCAACCAACACTTTGCGTGGTATGAAATGATTGCACTTCGTCTTATTTTGCACTATCATTCCAAGGAAAATGAAAATTACATTTATTAATTTTCTCTTCCAGTAAGGGAACTGGTCCCCACTCAGGTGGGCACCTGGAGAGTTTCTAATACTCTACCAAATTGACTACAGGAGGCAGAGTCAAGCAGAGGCATACCCATTCCAGTCCTAGCTTGGGCAGTGGCTAGCGAATGGAAAGCTACAGGTCAAAACTCACCTGTGCTGGGCAGCAGCAGCACGGGAGAGAGTCGAGGGCAGAGATTCAAGTTTACTGCTCGGAAGCAGGCAGTGGTAAGCCACTTCTGTATTTTTACCAAGAAAACCCTGTGGATCCACTACCAGAACAATTGCAGATGGAGGTGGGGCATTCTGGGAGAGATGTGTCCACGGCGTCGCTATGGGTCGGAGACGACTCGATGGTATAAGACAAGACAAAAAGGGAATTGGTACCTAGTGGTGGCTTGGCGAGGTAATGCATTGTTAAAAAAGAAATAATTCCAGCTCATTCACAATTACCCAAAGATGGCTTAGCCACAGCAATTTTTATTTTAATAAGCTTTCCTTGGTTTCGAACCTGCCTTGTCTCCTCCCACCCCGCAAATCTTCTCCCATCCAATAGCCCTGTCAGTTATCACACTGACTCTTTCTGGATTCCATTGAACCACCATTGATTCTTCCTCCTCATCACCCAGATAGGTCCCAAGACACTGCCTAGCTGAGCCCCAATTAGCCTTTCACATTTTATATTAGCTGTTGATTTGGAGTGTCTGCATCACAATCTCTTTCCATTGGAGTGGATAATCAAGAGGGGACTATTTTTCTTTCTCCTTGGTAGAATTAAGAAATTAAGTGGCCTAGTAGAAAGAATGTGGGAGTCAGAGGACCTGGGTTCTAAACCCAGCTCTGCAACTTGTCAACTGTTTGACCTAGGGCAAGTCATTTAACTTCTCTGTGCCTCAGTTTCCTCACATCTATATAATGGGGATTAAATCTTCCTCTCTCGAGCAGACTGTGAGCCCTATGTTGGACAGGGACTGTGTCCAACATCTTGTATCTGCCCCATCATTTAGTACAGAGCCCAGCACATAATATGTGCTTAATGAGTACCATAGCAAGGCGTCTTGGCTAAGATCAAGTGAGGTATATGTTCTTATCAGTTCAATATTGAATTGCTCTCCTATTTGAGGGTAACACATTTAAAGGAAAAATAATCTCCACTCCCTCCATGTTTAATCTGGTTTTCCAGAACTTTCAGAAATGGCCACCTCCCCTGGGGATGACATCTTTTTATTCTTCTCTACCTCCCAAGGATTTTTTAATTCAAGAAGAGATAAGTAATGGAAAAAAGCTTTGGGGAAATGAAAGTGAGTTACCAATTAAAGGTACATCCAAGATTGCTTGATATCTTACTCCAGTTTACATCCACCCCACCCTATAACTTTTCCAGGGCTATAACTTATTTTGTTTGATGCCTTACCCTGCACAAAAACTCAATTGCCCAGATGTTTTGGCCAAGCACTACAGATAAGTAAATCCTTCCTCATTTCCTGCACTTTTGGGCTGTGATTAAGCAGTCAACAGTGGATTGATCTTGGGGGAAGCTTGGTCCAGACAGTTTGTGTAGATTTTTAAGGTGCAGATAACCAAAGAATCAATCAGTCAGTTGTATTTATTGAGTGCTTACTGTGTGTCGAGCACTAAGTGCTTGGGAGAGTACAATATAATAGAATTGGTAAATACATTCCCTGCCCACAGTGAGCTTACAGTCTAAAGGGGGGGTAGACATTAATATAAATAAATAAGTTAATTATGGATATGTACGTAAGTGCTGTGGGGTTGAGGGAAGGGTGAATAAAGGGGGCAAATCTGAGAGCAAGAGTGATGCAGAAGGGAGAGGGAGAAAAGGAAATGAGGGCTTAACTGGGGAAGACCTCTTGGAGGAGATGTGCTGGGGAGGAGACTTCCTTTAACAATTGAAAATGTAGCTCTCAATGAGTTAACTGGATCTCATTTAGAGGAATCATTGTTCAACGAGAACCTCATCGAACTTCAACTATCCAAGGCATCGTTACAATTTCCCAAAGTATTTGAAAAAGTTATGTTCCCTCCTTCTCTAGTTAAGCTGTTAGGATCAAGAAATTTGACATCAATTTTAAAGAAAGTATTAATGTCTATCTCCCCCTCTAAACTGCAAGCTCACTGTGGGTAGGAAATGTGTCTGTTCTATTGTCGTATTGTACTCTCCCAAGTGCTCAGTGCAGTGCTCTGCACACAGTAAGCCCTCAATAAGTATGATTGACTAACAGACTAAAATGTTGAAGACTCTGACGGTTAGAGGTGTTCAAAGGTAAGGAGGCAGTTCAGAAGGAGTTCGCTACCACAAGCTTCTTTATGAAGACAATAAGAAGGCTGTGAAGGTAACCTAAGTTGCACTAATTCCTCACAGAAGTTGAAAAACAACCACAGTCAGCAGAACAGCCTACTACTTCGCTGGCAAAGACTTATAATCATTACAACTCATTAGTTAATGTTGAGATGTAATGCTCTGAACTACTCTAAGAAAGTTTTAAAAATAGTTTTGTGATGTTTAATGTAATAGAATATAGCACCTAAAGAAGATGCATATTATCTTTCCCTCTATGATTCCTTCTCCTGAATTTAAAAGGTTCCACCTGGATTGCTGATTGACTCTCGTTCCCAAATGATTCTAGGAAATCTAGGTCTGTGCCTTCTGGGAAATGCAACAGATGCTGCAGGAATATATTTCTTACTTCCTTTCAGTTCTCTGACCTCTATTCCATCTTCAATAGAAGCCTGAGCATTCTTAGAATCAGGGTCTACCAGTCCTATCTCCCAAGGTCCAAATCCTTATGACATTTTTCTGTTGCTCTGGACAGGATTATGTCTGTCAATAGACTGTATCTAACCTGATTGTCTTTTACCTACTTCAGTGCTTAGTGCAGGGTATGGCACCCTGTAAGTACTTAACAAATACCGCAGTTATTATTAGTGCTATTTTTAATCCCTTTCTAAAGATACAACATGGGTATTGGTACTTAGCAATTCTGATCTTCAAACTCTGAATGAAGCAGATTTATCATTTTAGCCCTAGCTAATTGTTTCACTCTGTTTATAGGACCAGACAGAGACAGTGTGGGGAAATCATACCTACTCTGATACTATATCTTTAGATTTATATCCCAGGACTGTACACTCAACATCTTTTAATTCTGCTCTTTTTTTGGTGGCATTTATTCTTCCCCTCTAAAGTGTAAGCACATTATGGGCAGGGAATGTGCCTGCTAATTTTGTTGTATTGTACTCTCCAAAGTGCTTTGTACAGTGCTCTGCACATAGTAAGCACTCAACAAATATCACTGACTGATTAATTGATGTTATGCGTTTACTACAAGCCAAGAACTACATCTGTCTCACACAAGGCTCGCAGTCTAAGAGGAAGGGAGAACAGGTATTTTAGCCCTTATTTTACAGATGAGGAAACTTGAAGCACAGGGAACCTAGGTGACTTGGGCAGGGTCACTCAGCAAGCAAGCAATTGTCAAAGCTGTGACTAGAACACAGATCTCCTGAATGTCAGTCCTGGTTTTTTTTTTCCTCTAGGCCATTTAGTCCCAAGGGTAATAGCTTTTTGCCGGCCTGTTTTACGTGTTGCCCTTTGCTTATGTCTTGTCATCTAGTTTAGATTGTAATTCCTTAGGTGTCTGGGCCCATGTCTGTTTCATTTAACTGCATATATTTTCGTTACCCTATTTATTTTGTTAATGAGTTGTACATCACCTTGATTCTATTTAGTTGCCATTGTTTTTACGAGATATTCTTCCCCTTGACTCTATTTATTGCCATCGTTCTTGTCTGTCCGTCTCCACCGATCAGACCGTAAGCCCGTCAAACGGCAGGGACTGTCTCTATCTGTTGCTGACTTGTTCATCCCAAGCGCTTAGTACAGTGCTCTGCACATAGTAAGCGCTCAATAAATACTATTGAATGAATGAATGAATGAATTTACCCAGCAGTCTGTGCTTCAGAAGAGCTTCAGAGCTTCAAAGCCCTGTGAGGAGGAAGATTCAAAGGAGGGAAAATCCATTTCCACACACCCTGAAGTTCTCATCGAGGAGGAAGCAGGCAGAACACAGGTCACAGGCCACGGTCTGGTGGCCAGAAAACCATGGTGAGAAGTCTCCCCATTCAGCACGGGTAGGGAATCAACTACACATTTCCAGTTAGTCAGAGTTGAGCCCAACTCATTTGTGACATTTCTCCCCCCAGCTCCTCCACCCAATTGTCCCTGCTAATGGTGCGATGAGTCACCGAGGGTCATGTGATGCTGTCCCAGAAGCAGAATTTTGGGAATGAATCCCAAAGCCCCAGAGTTCCCGACTTTCCTGGAGCCTAAATGTGGCGCTCCCTCTGTTCCTAATCCCTTACCAAGACGTTATTTCCCTTTCATTCAGCTGCCGGCCACGGAATGGGGGATTGGAGTGGATTCCTTCTGCCTCATCTGGTTGGGGAGTGGATAGCCTTAGTATATTTCTAGTTAGCAAGCAATAAATCTCAAGTCAGGTAATGAATTCCATTCTGAGTAATTTCATTACAGACATCTATCCAGTCTGCGTCGAATAGGTGGTGTGACTGGAAAGCCTCGTCTAATAGGCTGGCGTTTTTCCCTCTGCCAAATTAACAGTGAAGACCTTTTAAAGGATGGTTCATTTAGGCACTCTTATTATCAGAAATATTATACAAGCTGGAAGCAGGGCCTGAGTGCAGTTGTACTGCTGAGATAACTCCCACTGCTGGATCAATGTCTGGCAGGAATCCACCATCAAAGAAGCTGACAGTAGCACTGTAGCCTTCTGCTATAAAGCTGTCCTCCATTCCTCTGAGCCCAAGCCCTGCAGAAGAGAAGAGGAAGCAGAGACAGGCATGGGGGTGGGGTCGCTGTAAATGGCAGGATGAAATTTTTCTGGAATCTCTTTTTCTTACGAATCTGATGAGTCAAGGTTTACCATAAACTACCAACCGAGACGCCATGAAAGTGCTTGAAAATGCAGGGACGGTAAAGAGAACAGGGAGCCGATACAAAGCCTAACTGATCTGGGGGATGAATGACCACTGTGATTATGATCCTTCGATTACTGACCATATATTGTTCATAAAATATTCTTTGTCAGATTTCCCTGGATCATATTTATTTCACTTTTACTTACAGCGACTTTGTATGCGGTGACGCATTTCTCTGCCTTAAAAGCCGGTTGAAGCTGCAATTATTATGAATATATGTATTTTTGAAATATAGGCAGTCACTGCCCCCTAGAGGGATATGCGGGCACCGAAATGGACAAATAGGCAAACAAACAAACAAAAATTGGATTCCACTTTGTTGATACCAAAGACTCATGGGAAAGGATAGGATCTGACTCAGACATCTGGCCTGCACTGAGCACACTGTTGCCTTTCATTCATTCAATCGTATTTACTGAGCGCTTACTGTGTGCAGAGCACAGTACTAAGCGCTTAATAATGATGGTATTTGTTAATTGCTTACTACGTGCCAATCCGTGTTCTAAGCGCTGCGGTAGATACAAGGTAATCAGGTCGTCCCACATGGGGCTCACAGCGTTAATCCCCATTTTCCAGATGAGGTAAATGAGGCACAGAGAAGTCAAGTGACTTGCCCAAAATCAAACAGCTTTTCAATGGCAGAGGTGGGATTAATAATAATAATGATAATGTTGGTATTTGTTAAGCGCTCACTATGTGCCGAGCACTGTTCTAAGCGCTAGGGTAGATACAGGGTAATCAGGTTGTCCCACGTGAGGCTCACGGTTAATCCCCATTTTACAGATGAGGTAACTGAGGCACAGAGAAGTGAAGTGACTTGCCCACAGTCACACAGCTGACAAGTGGCAGAGCCGGGATTCGAACTCATGACCTCTGACTCCCAAGCCCGGGCTCTTTCCACTGAGCCACGCTGCTTCTCGTGTTCTGTGACAATAATTTTGACCGGCAGAGTTACTTTCTAAAGTTGCTGAAGCAGAAACGGATGTATCAGGACTGAGTTTTAATTTTGGAAAATGCAAACGGAAGAATTACAGTTTGAAGTCCAGTTAGTTTCCAGATGCTATTCCCCACTTAAATTGTAATTTCAAATAGCTTGGGCTAACTGGTATGGAAACGGCTCCTTGTCCCATTTCCTTTTTCATCCACGTTCAAAACCTGGACAGAAAACATTAGGCTAATTGGATTAGATCATCGGTTACTACAGTCACACCCTTCTGAAGCTTGCTGCTGCTTTTTAAAAAAAATTCAGGGAGGGTTTTCTCTCAGCAAAGGGAAATCCATGAACATCTTCTGGAATGTAAGGACCATGATATCCCAGCCTAGCAAAAGCATCTTACGTGTGAACCTCATCTGTCAAAGTTGCCCTCCCTCAGGTCCCTTCTCTTTTGACTTCCAGTGTTCCTTCTCCTTTCAAACTTCTCTAGCTGAGCCCGGGAAGACAGAGAGATCAACTGTTTTGAACCCTAATCCCTCCCTGGCCACCCTCCTGCCCGTCTGACAGTGGTGTTCCTAGATTAGACTTCCCATTTTCTCTTCCAAAGAATGGATGTGAACTAAATGAGAAATGAACACTAAGCAACACAGACATGGCAAGGTTGTCATGTAAAGGCACTGGGAAAAGAGACATTTAATTTGCAGAGAAAGGTGCCGAGTCCACAAAGAAACTCATAGACTGAACTGCCAAGAAAGGTTTACAGGCAACTGGGCAGCATTCAATGAACTGCCCAGGAATTCTGCGCCTGGAAACATGCTCCCGTAAGAAAGGTTGGCACCCTGATACCTGCTCCAGGCCTCATTTTGTGAGACAGAAGGCATGTGTTCTGGACAAGAGGCTGCCTGACATTACTGTGCAGCCGTGACTCATGCTGTCAGCTCTAGGGTAGTGTGAATTAACTTGGATTCACTTTTTTAAACAGTATTTAAGCACTCGCTCCGTGCCAAGAACCTAGTAAGCGTGTAAATGTGGAAATAATGCTAACGCTCACCATCGTAATAATGATAATAATGTTGTTACTTGTTAAGCGTTTACTATGTGCCAGGCACCGTTCTAAGCGCTGGGGGAGATACAAGGTCATCAGGTTGTCCCACATGGGGCTGACAGTTTTAATCCCCATTTTACAGATGAGGTAACTGAGGCCCAGAGAAGTTGTGACTTGCCCAAAGTCACGTAGCAGACAAGTGGCGGAGCAAAGATTAGAACCCACAACCTCGGAGTCCCAAGCCTGTGCTCTTTCCACTAAGCCATGCTGCTTCACTAATAATAATAATGATTATTAAGGAACGCGGTGAACACTGGGGTAGAGTAAGATAATCAGATCAGATGCAGTTACTGTCCCCCTTGGGGCTCACAGTCTCATCCCCATTTTACAGATGCAGAAAATGAGCCTCCAAGAGTTAAGTGACTTGCCCAAGTTGCCACGATAGGCCACTTGCGGCTTTGGGACTAGAATCCAATTCTCCTGACTCTTTGTCTCGTGGCCTTTCCACTAGACCACACTGAACTTCCAAACAGTTTTCACGGGATTCAGCTCCTGATAGCTTTAGGCAAACTCTTCCAAAGGTTCAAGTTGTGCTTTTCCTCAATTTTTAGATTTTCATTATTCTCTTTCCGTATACTTCCACCTCCTTCCCATCCTCCTTCCCTCTTCTTCCTCTCTTCCTTTATTTGCTCTTCAGCTCCTTGTAGTGAGGAAAAATGCACTTCAATTCCCTCCTGGATATCAACCTTGTCTTCTGGGGTAATAGCCTGACCCCGTCTCCGCTCTTAGGTTTTCCATGGGCTGAACAGATGTCTCATTATCTCCAAATTTCTTGGCAGCCAGAAGCGAGAAAAGTAGCAGCCCTGTGCCCAAATAACCACATCCCTGATTGGTAGAGGCAAGCCGTGAGGCAGCAGGCTGGACACTCAACTTCATCGTACTCTCCCAAGTGCACAGTGTGTGCTCTGCACAGAGTAAACACTCAATAAATAGCATTGGTTGATTGCTCTTTTCTTTTGTGGACCTTGCAGGTGTGAAGCCATGACAGTAGGTACCACTCAACAGCCTGCATCCCCTGGAGAGTCTTCCGGGATCGCTCACTCTGGGATCAGGAGGGAAAGACAGCCTGCTCTCTCACTGTGGTTCTGGACTGTGAGAGTGATGGTGGGGATTTCTGTGTCCCTGTGGTTTTAGGATGCGGGTTAAGCAATCAATGGTATTACTGCAGTGCTTACTGAACGTAGAGCACTGCGCTTGGGAGACTACATTAGAGTAAGTAGACATGATCCCTGTCCTCAAGGAATTTGCAATCTAGATGGAAAGACTGCCATTAAGATAAATTACTGGTTTGAGATCCAATCTAGTATAAGGATATGTACAAAAGTGCTGTTTTGGGGGTAAGTACATAAGTATTAGTGGGTATGGAATAGACTGTGAACCCCATATGGGACAGGAACTGTGTCTTATTTGATTTTCTTTATCTACCCCAGTGGTTAGTACAGTGTTTAGCATATAATAAGTGCTTAGCAAATACTACAGTCATTATTATTATTATTATTGTTATTATGTACATAGGTGTCACAAGAGGGAAGAATAGGTGGAGGAGATTAGGGGTCCCTCTCTGGAGAAGGCTTCCTGGAGGAGATGTGATTTTTAGGATGGCTCAGTGGAAAAGAGCCTGGGCTTTGGAGTCAGAGGTCATGGGTTTGACTCCCGCCTCTGCCACTTGTCAGCTGTGTGACTATGGGCGAGTCACTTCACTTCTCTGGGCCTCAGTTGGGGATTAACTGTGAGCCTCACGTGGGACAACCTGATTATCCTGTATCTACCCCAGCGCTTAGAACAGTGCTCGGCACGTAGTAAGCGCTTAACAAATACCAACATTATTATTACTATTATTATTAGAAAGGCTTTGAAGTTGGAGAGAGTGGTGGTCTGTTGGATATGAACGAGTAGAGAGTTCCAAGAAAGAGAGAGGATGTAAGGGGTTGGCGTTGAGAGAGACAAAAGCTAGACCCAACGACTAGGTTGGTATTAGAGAAGCAAAGTGTATGGTCTGGGTTGTACTGGGAGGGAAGGGTGGATAGGTGGTGGGGAGAGAGCTGATTGAGGATGAAGAGTTTCTGCTTGATAAAGAAATGGATGGGTAACCATTTGAGGTTTTGAGGAATGGGGAGATATGTGCAGAATGATGTTCTGCAAAGGTAATATAGACAAAAAAATGAACTCTGGATTAGAGCAGGGAGAGGATGGAAGAAGGGAGATCAACTAGGAGGTTGATGTAGTAGTTGAGATGGCACATGAAAAGTGCTTAGACCGGCATGGTAGTAGGTTGAAGATAGAACCATCAGGATTTGGAGGATGACTGAATCTGGGGGTTGAAGGAGAAAGATAAGTCAGAGGTAATACTGAGGTTGTGGGCTTGGGAGACAGGGAGAATGGTGATGTTGCCAACAATAGTGGAAAAGTTGGTGGGAGAAAAGGGATTGGGAGGGAAGATGGGGATTTAGATTGTGAGCCCCGTGTTCATCCTGAGTATCTTATATCTAACCTAACTTAGAACAGTGCCTGGCAGAAAGTGAGCGCTAAACACATACCATTAAAAACAAGAGTGGGGGAGGTCAGTTTTGGACATGTTGAATTTTTTTTTTGGTATTTGTTTAGCACTTACTATGTGCCAGACGGTACTAAGCACTGGGGTAGATACAAGCTAATGAGGTTGGACACCGTCCATGTCCCACATAGAGCTCACGGTATTAATCCCCATTTTAACAGATGAGGAACTGAGGCATGGAGAAATGAAGTGACTTGCCCAAAGTCACACAGCAGACAAGGGGCAGAGCTGGGATTGGAACCCAGGTCCTTCTGATTCTCAAGCCAGTGCTCTCTCCTCTAGGCCACGTTGCTTCTCTAATTTGAGGTGTCAACCAGGTATGTGGGAGCGTGGAACTTAAAAGCTGGTGTTTGTAGCTCTCCTGACTATATATTAGTCAATCTATTCATCAGTAGTGTTTATTGGGCACCCACTGTGTACAAAGCACTGTATTAAGCTCTTGGGGAAGAACAATAGAATTAATTGAGATACACTTCCTAACTTCAAGGAGCTTATAATTTCCTTTCTCCTTCAACCAAAAGGGAGCCCTTATTGTGCAGCTGGCTTCATTCACTTCTTCCAGAATGCATTCTTTCAGTTCGTGTTTTGGATTAGACACTGTTGGGGAATTAAGGGATGCTCTTCTGACTACGTGTGATTATGTGGATAAAACGGGGTTGAGGATCAGAAGAAACAGTAAGTCAATCATATTTTTGGAGAGCTTGCTGTGTGCAGAGCACTGTACTAAGCACTTGGGAGAGTACAATACAACGATAATAATAATAATGACGTTGGTATTTATTAAGCGCTTACTATGTACAGAGCACTATTCTAAGCGCTGGGGTATACAGGGTAATTAGGTTGTCCCACATGGGGCTCACACTTTTAATCCCCATTTTACAGATGAGGTCACTGAGGCACAGAGAAGTGAAGTGACTTGCCCACAGTACACATTCCCTGCCATACAGTCATGTGCATGTGCATTGCGTCGGTCAAGGCATACGGGTAATAGCCTGAGTTTTCCTGAATGCGCGGTTCTCAAAGAATGTAATCTTCATGTTTGAGGAGCATGGGCTCTATTCGGGTACCCAACCTCTGGGATCACAGTGAATCGCAGCGAATCTCTGAATCAGACCGGAGGATCGGGGACAACTCAGTGCTAAAGCCACGCACCGGGGAGAGAGGATCCTTCAACAACTTTGGAATAAATGATCTCATTCGGCCAATCCCTCCAGGATGGGTGCTCTTTCTCAAATCTGAGGAAGCTGAAGGTCGTGGCTCCGGCATTTCTTCCTCCAACTGGGAATTGACACTCTACACTGGTAACTGGTCGTAAGGAAGTCAGCCAGACAGGAAATAAAATGACCCTTCGTCGGTGTGTGAGAGAGGAAGAATAATCGAGGGCCCTTATCCCTTGGAGGGGGTTGTCCGGTGGAGCGGCGGTTCTTTAACCCTTTTTCACTGGAGAAATCCGAGGGCTCCATTTTGAAATATATCCCAAGAAGGGGATGGGTGAGGATTGTCCTTGATGACAGTTTAGATAGGGGTCACGGGTGACACGTGAATTGCCACCTAATTTTACTCAGGATTTCCTGAGGCCCGGGATATAGCGGGCAAGGTCTTGCAGGTCAGATATCCCAGTATTTTTAGTGAAAGTCTTATAGCTCCCCACATCTTTTGGGCTTCCTTAGATTAGTCATTTCCTCTCTTCCTGTGAACTGCTCTAATGATGGTTCCATATGGTTCCGTAATGATGGTTTCTATTACGGCTCCTGACGTGGGTAAACAGTGCTGGGATAGTGACAACAGGCATTCTTCCCAGAATCCTGGCCATCTGAGGGGGCAGGCGGCTTCCTGTTTTCTGTCCCGTCAGACTCCGAAGGCCTCGTCTGCTGGACAATGCACTAGGCTCCCTGACTTAGGCCCCTGGGACACAGGCAGCAGAAGGAAGTTGACTTGGAGAAGGAGTTCCATCAGTTTCTGCTACTTGAAGTGCTGAGTCAACTTGACCCCCCCACCTCATCTCTTGTCAGTGGCCCAGTAACCATTAATCCCGACTCCGCCGCTTGTCAGCTATGTGACTTTGGGCAAGTCACTTCACTCCTCTGTGCCTCAGTTACCTCATCTGTAAGATGGGGATTAAGACTGTGAGCCCCACATGGGACAACTTGATTACCTTGTATCTACTTTTGTGCTTAGAACAGTGCTTGGCACATAGTAAGCACTTAAAAATACCATTATTATTATTATTATTACAAACACTGCTTTCTGGACCAGATTCCCGGCGCATTTTTACGAGTGAAAGTACTTCCGTTTATCGGAGGCACAGCTCCTCTTAGAGGCCTTCCTGACTAAGCCCTTATTTCCTCTTCTCCCATTCCCTTCTGCATCACCCTCGCACTTGGTTTTGCTACCTTTCTCATCCCTCTCTCATCCCCACACCACTTACGTACATATCCGTAATTTATTGATTTATTTATATGAATGTCTTTCTCCCCCTCTAGACCGTAAAGCTCTTTGTGGACAGGGAACATGTCCACTAACTCTCTTATATTGTACTCTCCCACTGGCTTAGTACAGTGCTCTGCGCACAGTAAGCACTCAATGAATACAATCGATTAAAATTAAGATTTATTTCCATCCACTACTTTGTTAAAATGACAGCAGCATGGCTTAGTGAGAAGAGCACGGGACTGGGAATCTGGAGACCTGAGTTCTAAACCCAGCTCAACCACGTGTCTGCTGTGTGATCTTAGGCAAGATACTACGCTTCTCTGTGCCTCCATTTCCCCTTTTGTAAAATGGGAAGGTACTGTGCGGAAGGCGGCAGCGGTAAACCACTTCTGTATTTTTACCAAGAAAACTGTGGATACACTACCAGAATGATTGCAGATGGAGAGTGGGGAGTTCTGGGAGAGATGTGTCCGTGGTGTCGCTATGGGTCGGAAGCGACTCGGTGGCGTAAGACACAAAATGGGAAGAAGATGCCTGTTCTCCCTCCCCCTTAGACTGTGATTTCCCACTGTGTGGGACAGAGATTGTGTTGCATCTGACACAGTGTTTAGTACAGTCCTTGGCACATAGTAAGTGCCTAACAAATACCACAATCATTAGTATTAGCAGGGCTGCTTTCAGACAGTCAACAAGGGAGCAAGTGCTCCAATCAGCTGCGGTCTACTTGTACCTGGTTCGAAAGCGGAACTTGTGTAAAGCACCATCTGGGATGAGAACTTGGTAGTACTAGAGCAAGAAAAGGATGTCACTGGGCCCTGGGAAGAAATGTTCCGGGTTCAGGGTTTGGGCTGACTTCCAAATTATGTCATTGCTCTCCCCACCTAATCAGCATTCTCCCCGTCTTCAAAACTGAGTTTCTTCCTTTACCAATGATTTCTTTTATTGTCTGTCTCCCCCATTTTAGTGTAAGCTTCTAGAGGGCAGGGATTGTGTCAGACACTGTACTAAGCACTGGGGTAGATACAAGCTAATCGGATTAGACACAATCCATGTCTCACTTGGACCTCACAGTCTTCATCCCTAATTTACTGTATAATAATGGGCCCTCCCAAGCACTTAGTACTGTGGTCTGCGCAAAGTAAGCGCTCAATTGATACCACTGATAGGGAAGAAGCATGACCTAATGGATAGAGCACGGGTCTGGGAGTCAGGAATACCTGGGTTCTAATCCTGGGTTCTAAACCACTGCTTGTCTGGTCTGTGACCTTTGCCAAGTCATTTCATTTCTCTGTGCCTCAGTTACCACATCTGTAAAATGGGGGTTAAGACTGTAAGCCTCAAGTGGGATAGGGACTATGTCCAACCTGATTAGCTTGTATCTACCCCAGCATTTAGAGCGGTGCTTGACACATGGTAAGCGCTTAAAAAAAATCACCTTCATCATCGTTATGTGGAAACCCTCATGTACCTACAGCGAAACATGATGACATCATATGGATCTGGGTGGGGAGGTGAATTTTTTCTCCAAATGACTGAAACCATTCCTGGCTCTTAGGGAGTCCTGATGTGGGGTCCCTAAGAATGTGTAACCCAGCATTTTGCAGACCAGTGATTGGATGCAGCCGTGTTCTTTCTGCTCTTTCCATGCTGCAGTGGGAAGTGTAACCCCTACTTTATTCTATAAATGTTTTTTACGGTATTTGTTTAAAACCTTCTATTTGCCAGGCACCGCATTAAGGTCTGTGGTAGATACAAGTTAATCAGGTTGGACAGAGTCCCTGTCCCACATAGGGTTTACAGTCTCAATCCCCATTTGACAGATGAAGTAACTGAGGCACAGAGAAGTAAAGTGACTTGCCTAAGGTCACACATCAGACAAGTGGGGGAGCTGGGATTAGAACCCAGGTCCTTCTGACTCCCAGGCCCAGGCTCTATCCATTAGGCCATGCTGCTCCTCTCTAATTCTATTTTTGTGTTTGCAAGTCTTCACAACTGGGAACAGGAACCCTCCCATCCATCTCCACCCACTGATGAACAGTAACTTGCTTGCTGGTTTGGGAGAGCAAAATATTGAGCCTACCCTTTTGTGCTTTTCCCGAAAGCAGCCAACGTGTTGCCTGCTCTCTTTCTGGGCAGGAGTGCCAGGCGGGAAAGCATGCCAAAGGGGGGCAACGGAGCAGGTTCCCTGCCTTATCAGCCCCCTAATCTCCTGTGCCAGAATTAATCTTTCTTTTGTGAGGTTCATTTAGCTGAGAAAGAGTTAACACTTGCACCACTCGGTGAGCAAATGGCCTCATTCAGAAAGAAAAAGGTTCTCCCAGAAAATTGGATGTCACTGGATTAGCCTCCATCAGATCTGTGGATTAGTGTGCTTGGGGTGGGCATCGGAGTGGAAAAAAATATAATATCGCTGTATGTGAGGGCAGAACCTGCCCTTTCACACCAGCCTCAATTACAGGCCCCTCTTATCCCCGGCATGGCCTGATGCCTGGCCCTCTGGCTCTTTCACTTAAGCCTATTACTGTATTTTTTTTTATTAAATATTTGAAAGCCCTTAAGTATTGTCATGTTTCTGGCCTTGGATGGAGTGTTGGCTAAATCAGTTTGTCTCCTTAATTTTTTCTTCTACAGTGATACTTGCAATTCCCGAGCTACTTGAGATAGGACTTTAAAATATTGTCTCTTCCCTTACAGACTTACTGTAAAAATAAATCCTGTGCCGTAGGAATGTGTGGCTCTCTCTCCTTTTCAAAGCATCACTCAGAGTGCCGATTCAGAAAGATAAATATTAGGCTTAACAAGCCAAGTGAGGTTCCTGGATGGATGGATAGATAGATAGATAGATAGATAGATAGATAGATAGATAGATAGATAGATAGATAGATAGATGATAGAAAAAAAACTATATGAGACGTGAGGGCTCATTTTCTTTGATCATTTGAATAACTATGGATGCCTTGTAGAAGAACTTTAAACATGCTGCTCATGACTAATGACATTTTCATGAAAGCAGGATTTTTAATAGTTCGTCTTTCTCTGCTCAATATTCTCTACCTCAGTCATCAAATGCCCATGACAAGTTCAAGTTTTTTTAAAGTGACTAATACATTAATAATCATGATGAATACAAGGAAGGAGGTCCTTGAATTTTCTCCTTAGGTCTTCCATCCCCAGGGACCAGAAACTTTAGCCCGAGAAGTTTTCAGCTCAGTTTTCAGTCCTTCCCCATATGTTAAATAATCATTGATGGATCTGCTGTCCTTTCCCAGTGCTTCAACAAGAGAAGCAGCGTGGCTCAGTGGAAAGACCCCGGGCTTGGAAGTCAGAGGTCATGGGTTTGAATCCCGGCTCTGCCCCGTTTGTCAACTGTGTGACTGTGGGAAAGTCACTTCACTTCTCTGTGCCTCAGTGACCTCATCTGTAAAATGGGGATGAAGACTGTGAGCCTCATGTGGGACAACCTGATTACCCTGTATCTACCCCAGTACTTAGAACAGTGCTCTGCACATAGTAAGCGCTTAACAAATACCAACATTATTATTAAAGGGTTACTATGCAGCAAGCACTGTATACTAAAGACTGCGGTAAATACAAGAAAATCAGGTTGGACACCGTCCCTGTCCTCCACTGGGTTCACAGTCCAAGTAGGATGGAAAGCAAGTATTGAATCCTCATTCAGCGTGGCTCAGTGGAAATAGCCTGGGCTTGGGAGTCAGAGGTCATGGGTTCGAATACCGACCCTGCCATTTGGCATTATATGACTGTGGGCAAGTCACTTCACTTCTCTGTGCCTCAGTTACTTCATCTGTAAAATGGGGATTAGCTGTGAGCCTCACGTGGGACAACCTGATTACCCTGTATCTACCCCAGCGCTTCGAACAGTGCTGTGCACATAGTAAGCGCTTAACAAACGCCAACATTATTTTTATTATTATTTTTCAGAGTCACTCTCAGGCCCAAGGTCACACCTCAGGTAAATGGCAGAGCTGGGATGATAACCCTGGTCCTCTGACTCCGAGGCCCGGGCTCTTTCCACCCTCAGGGTTTGCTACTGGCACAAGTGCTGTTCGGTAGCCAGAGCCCACACCCGTACCCTCTCGACACTCGCAGTGTACGCTATTAGCTACGAAGGGGCTAGGCCAGAGAGCTAAGATGACTTTCATCACCACCAATGATAAACACCTCAAGGACCAGTCCTACTAAAGGTGGTATACCTCATTCCATTAGAAAAAAAACAGTGTGGAATGTGAAATGTTGGAAAGAATCAGTATCACAGTCTAGCTCTAGTGATGTCTCACTTTCTTGCCATGAGAATTGCCTGGAAGACAAAGCTGAAAATTGGGTTTTTATAAGGGGTCAGATGAATGGAGATTGAGATTTTAACTAATCTTCTAAAAAAACACCCAGTTCCAGAAAAGAAACGAAGACGAGGTGCAATCTGTTTTCTCAGGGAAAGGTTACTCCAACACACTGTTTAATGTGCCAGCTGTTCTGATGCAAAAATGAGAGGTTTCTCAGGTGCAGTGCAAATCCCGGAAGCTCTCTGCCACGATGCCACATCGGCCAGCCATTAGGATAACCGGCCGTGGAGCCTCCTGCCAACCCTAAACTAGCTGTCACCCTGATTTTTTTTTGGAGGCGCACTGCCCTGTAGGAGAATGGCATATTACCAGCCCTGGCATCTGAGCCGGAGCGGGGATAAATCCTACTACCGAGCAGAGATGAAAGTGAAAATAAAGTGTGAAGAATTGAAAGGAAGTTGTAGAATGCATGGCAGATGTTGTTACATTTGTCTAGCGATGCCATGTGCCAAACACATGATTGATGACTTTACCAAGGGGAAACAGGGGTGTCCATGGCTCTGGACATTCCAAATCGGAATTCTTAGAAGGGAGCAGAAATTCAGTGTTCCATCCAGCATCGGGCTAGCAGAGTGAGGCAAGATGAAGGAGGAGGGATTTCTGAATAAATGGCACAGCAGCTGACCCCGTAATGCACTGACCGCTGCGAGAGGGAGAGAAGGTTCAAATGTTACTGATGGGGTTGAGTCCGAGGTTGGGAGGTTGGGCTGGGGGCGCCTTCCACAAAGTGGAGGCGGAAGTGAGGCGAGAACGACACTCAGGTTTGCCATGAGTTTTGCAGGAGGTAGAACCCTGCACGGCTTTAAATCTTAAATTTTTAGGGCTTAATTTATACTCTAGCCTAGACCCATTTCTTGCCCGCTGACGATGATTTATGTGGTTTTCATACAGTTGTTGGACTTTAATTATTCACGTGATTATCAATAAAAAATAAGGGCAGAGTGGAATTGAATGTTAACGGGTTGGCAGGGGCACACAGCTGATTGCATCGAAGAAACTGGACCGCGCGAAAGGGACTCTGCCTTTCTCTAGGCATCAGGTAGGAGGAAAATGCAGAAGCCAAATGTGCACTTTTTTGGGTTTTTTTCTCCTTGCAAACATAAGAACTGCCAACCTGTTAATCAATTCCCTGGTGGCAGAGAAGCATGGACTGAGTATCAATTGGTATTGGCTGAAACTCAATCGGATGAAATGAATTGATGCTGGTCTTTCATTTGGTGCACTGCAATGGCTGATCAATAGCAAGTAATTGGACATCACTTTGTGGAGAACAGAAGCCTGAAACTGTTATATCACGGTGAGTTATGACTCATATTAATCACTGTCTAACAGTTTCATCAATGTAATTTCCTTCCTTCAACCTACTCAGGCATCTAAAGTATGAATAAAAAACCTTCCGGGTTCCTCTTCAGGTATTAACTTGAAATTTAAAACTGCGTGACTCGAGAAATTACAGTTTGGATGCTTCCTTTCTCTAGCCTTCTCTCCCCCCGCTTTTCCCCCTCCATGAGAGTCAGAGATAGTGTCATCACTTCAAGTTATAACAATGCAGAGCATGTACAGGAAAAGCCACACACCTTTGAGAAAAAAGGAGGCAAACAGCATCAGGAACTAATCTGTAATATGAACTTTCACCTGAAGAAATATTCATTTAACTCTCTCTTTTTCTTTCCCTCCTCTATTCTGCTTTTCCTTTCAGTTTCTATTTTCTTTCTCTTTCTGTCTCTCCCCTCTCCTCCTCTTTTTTTTTAATGATATTGGTTAAGCACTTACTATGTGCCAGGCTCTGTACTAAAAGTGTTGGTGGGATAGATACAAGCTAATCAGGTTGGACACAGTCCATGTCCCTCCCACTTGATGCTCACAGTCTTAATCCCCATTTCATCAACGAGATAACTGAAGCTCAGAGAAGTGAAGTGACTTGCCCAAGGCCACACAGCAGACAAGTGGCAGAGCTATGATTAGAACTCAGGTCCTTCTGACTCCCAGGCCTGTGCTCTATCCACTGGGCCTCCTGCTTCCCTGATTGATTCCTCTCTATTTTCTGTCTCTCTAAGTCACCCTCTCTCTTTTCTGTTTCTCCTCTCTTTCTCTCCTTTTCTTCTTCTCTTTCTCTCTTTCTAAGCTCCCTCTTTATCTGTCTCCTCCTTTTCCTATCCTCCCTCTCTCTTCCTCTCAATTTTTCTCTGTCTCTCTTTCCCCTGTCTTCTTTTCCTTCCTCTCTCCCTTCCTTTCTCCTTTCATTTCTCCTCCTCTCTCTCCCTCCCCTGCCCCCTTTCTCCATATATATATATGAGAAATATATATATATTTCTCTCCTTCCCTTCCTCCCTCTCCCCCTTCTCCTTCCTCCCCCAACCCCCCCCACCCCACCCAGCTAATGCCTGGACCAATGGTCCTGCCTCATGGAAGCCTCACCATCTGTGCCACTCTGGGCTTGAAAAAATATGTTTGTTTTACTCTCCAGAAACAATTTAAGAGAAACTATGAAACTCCCTCCCTCACTCTCTTTCTTCTCCCTCCCCAAATCCTCTTTCATTACCTCAGAAATTGCCAAGAGAGCAGAGAGAGAGACATTTTCATGAATGAGGTCCTAGTGAGTGCAGATACATTTAATAATGTTGGTATTTGTTAAGCGCTTACTATGTGCCGAGCACTGTTCTAAGCGCTGGGGTAGACACAGGGGAATAAGGTTGTCCCACGTGGGGTTCACAGTCTTAATCCCCATTTTACAGATGAGGGAACTGAGGCACAGAGAAGTTAAGTGACTTGCCCACAGTCACACAGCCGACAAGTGGCAGAGCTGGGATTCGAACTCATGAGTCCTGACTCCAAAGCCCGTGCTCTTTCCACTGAGCCACGCTACATTTCAAGGGTAGAAATGAAGCATTCTTCAGGGGTTTTTTTTGTTGAGATTCAATTCTTTACTTAAAATGCCCACCCCTACTGCAGTTCAGTCAAATGAACTGTATGTTTCTAGCCACTTCAAGATGTGTTTTAAAAAAATCCCCTTTCCACTTGAATGTGTTACATGTGTCTTGGTGGGTTATGCAACCAAGTGGGTGATGAATAAAGGCTTTCTCCTATTTGTGCATGTATCAGTAAGATGTTATTTTCCTTAAGCTTGTAAGTTTTGATGGTACTCCCACTTTAATGCTCTGGCTATTAGTCATCTCCCTTCCTCAAATCAGATGTTTTTCTCTCTCTTTGACAGGATCTTTGGAAGAAAATATAGTTGCTTGATACAGGGAAAAAAAAGCCCAGAGAACAACAATAAACCTTCCTGCAGTATGATGCAAAGGAAGTTCCTCTATTAAAACACTGTGATACCATGAAATCTAACTCCAATGCCAGGAAATCATCTCCCTAAGCCAAGGTTGAGGGTTGGGAGAGGAAAGAGTGAGGGGGAGGATCCTGTCAGAGAAAAAGCCAGGAGAGAGGAAAGGGTGAGGGGAATGCAAAATAGCATACAAGAGTGTGAAATATTGATTTACACACAAGCAGAAGAACTAAGATGGCCATTTATCTGCTTTTATATTGGCAAATCCAGGTTTTAGTTGGTCTGTCTCCAGTCAGGTTTGGATAAGGCACTAGTCACCCATGTTCAGTATTTTAATTTTAAGTTCTCAGCCTCCCTTCACTGACTTCCGCTGCTGAATTCTGTGAGTTCTGAGTTCTCTCCCCACTCCAGTCCATACTTCACTCAGCTACCCAGATCATTTATCTACAAAATTCAGGCCATGTTTCCCCACTCCTCAAGGACCTCCAGGGGTTGCCTACCGACCCCCAAATCAATCAGAAACTCCTCACCACTGTCTCTAAAGCACTCAATCACCTTGCCCCTTCCTACCTCACCTCGCTACTTTCTTACTAAACCCAGCCCTCACTCTTCACTCTTCTAATGCTAATCTTCTCGCTGCGCCTCAATCTCATCTTTCTCGCCGCTGACCTCTCGGCCACATCCTGCCTCTGGCCTGGAAAGCCCTCCCTCCTCAAATCCGACAGATAATTACTCTCTCCCTTTCCAAAGCCGTATTAAATTCATTCAATAGTATTTATTCAATAGTATTTATTGAGCGCTTACTATGTGCAGAGCACTGTACTAAGCGCTTGGGATGAACAAGTCGGCAACAGATAGAGACAGTCCCTGCCGTTTGACGGGCTTACAGTCTAATCGGGGGAGACGGACAGACAAGAACAATGGCAATAAACAGCGTCGAGGGGAAGAACATCTCGTAAAAACAATGGCGACTAAATAGAATCAAGGCGATGTACAATTCATTAACAAAATAAACAGGGTAACGAAAATATATACAGTTGAGCGGACGAGTACAGTGCTGTGGGGATGGGAAGGGAGAGGTGGAGGAGCAGAGGGAAAAGGGGAAAATGAGGCTTTAGCTGCGGAGAGGTAAAGGGGGGATGGCAGAGGGAGTAGAGGGGGAAGAGGAGCTCAGTCTGGGAACGCCTCTTGGAGGAGGTGATTTTTAAGTAGGGTTTTGAAGAGGGAAAGAGAATCAGTTTGGCGGAGGTGAGGAGGGAGGGCATTCCGGGACCGCGGGAGGACGTGACCCGGGGGTCGACGGCGGGATAGGCGAGACCGAGGGACGGTGAGGAGGTGGGCGGCGGAGGAGCGGAGCGTGCGGGGTGGGCGGTAGAAAGAGAGAAGGGAGGAGAGGTAGGAAGGGGCAAGGTGATGGAGAGCCTTGAAGCCTAGAGTGAGGAGTTTTTGTTTGGAGCGGAGGTCGATAGGCAACCACTGGTCTCCTCCTGGAGGCCTTCCCTGACTAAGCCATCTTTTCTTCTACTCTCTTCTGCATTGCCCTACCTTGCTCCCTTTATTCATTCTCCCCTCCAAGCCCCCCAGTACTTACGTACATATAGGTAATTTATTTATTTATATTAATGTCTGTCTCTCCCTCTAGACTGTAGGCTCACTGTGGACAGGGAATGTGTCAGTTACATTGTTATATTGTACTCTCCCAAGAGTTTAGTACAGTGCTCTGCACACAGTAAGTGCTCAATAAATACGACTGACTGGCTAACTGACTGACTGGCTCAGAGGCTGTGCCCATGTTCACCCAGACCTCAAAAGGGAGTGCTGTGGCTCTAGGACAAAAGGTGAGGGTTGAGATGCGCCTGAAGAAACATTTTAAATTCAGGAAGAACCAAATGGTTTTCTGCAAAATGTTTCGAGTGACATCACTATTTTAGGCCTCGTCTCAGGGACGGCATGCAAACCACTATTTATGTCTTGCTGTCCAGCATTTTTGATGCCGTCACTGGCCACCCTAGGAAGGACAGGGAAGAGTTTTTCACTCTGTAATACAAACTCCCCTTCTTAGTCAGCTAGTCACTGTGTTCTAAAGACATCCCCCTCCTCTCTAAACTATAAGCTTTTTGTGGGCAGGGAATATGTCTACCAACCTGTCGAGGCTTAGTGGAAAGAGCACAGACTTGGGAGTCAGAGGTTGTGGGTTCTAATCCTGGTTCTGCCACTTTTCAGCTGTGTGACTTTGGACAAGTCACTTAACTTCACTGTGCCTCAGTTATCTCATATGTAAAATGGGGAATAAGACTGTGAGCCCCACGTGGGACAATCTGATTTCTTGTATCTACCCCAGCGCTTAGAATAGTGCTTAGCAGATAGTAAGCGCTTAACAAATACCATCATAATTATTATTTTATTGTACTATGTGAGCTCTGCGTACAGTAAATCCTCAATAAATCCAATGAGTGATTGATTGATTCATTAATTCATTCATTCAATAGTATTTATTGAGCGCTTATTATGTGCGGAGCACTGTACTAAGCGTTGGAATGTACAAATCGGTAACAGATAGAGACAGTCCCTGCCCTTTGATGGGCTTAGAGTCTAAGCAGGGGAGACAGAGAGACAAGAACAGTGGCAATAAATAGAATCAAGGGGATGAACATCTCATTAAAACAATAGCAAATAAATAGAATCAAGGTGATGTGCATCTCATTAACAAAATAAATAGGGTAATGGAAATAATTGACAGGTAGATTCCCCCAAGATTTTTCCCACTTTATCCTTGGCCGGCCTGCTCATTTTGTTATAGCAGGATGGGTCTCAGAAGAGGCCGTGGGACGGTTTCAGTAATTGATAATAATTCATAATTGTGGTATTTGTTAAGCCAGGCACTATCCTAAGCGCTGAGGTGAATACAATCAAATCACATTGGACACAGTCCCTGTCCATCGTGGGGCTCACAGTCTTAATCCCCATTTTACCAGTGGAGGTAACCGAGGCACAGAGAAGTTAAGTGACTTGCCCCAGGTCACACAGCAATCAAGCGGCAGAGCTGCAGTTAGAAGACAGGTCCTTCTGACTCCCAGGTCCGTGGTCTATCCACTAGGCAATGCTGCTTCTCTGTTTTTGTCAGACTGCTGGCCTTCTTTAGACAGACTGCTGCTAAACCTTTTGATCTGTGCCTCCGCTTTCGTGGGGAGGGAATGCTGGAGCAGTGGGAAGCCGGTGGAGGTCTGTCTAACCTGGATCTAAAGCCAACGACAGTTAAGGTCCAAATGGCTCAGTTCTCAGATCCAAGTTGGGAAAGCTAGGGCTGCATGTCCGGAGTTTGGCATCAGCCAAGTGATGAGGAAGTATTGCGAGGAGAGGCTACCAAGCAAGCACCACTCCATGCCCTCGCTGAATACAAAAAAGCTAGAGATGCTGCACTGAGAATTCAGCATTTCCTCTTTGTATTCTGACTTGGTTCTCACAAAGCCCAAAAGGAAAATGACGAAAATGGAGGCAGAGGTTGTAGCAGCCGGGGGGTTGGGGCTTGGGAGGGAACACTGGTCTCTCTTCCAAGTTTATAGGAAGTTTTGGGTCAGTTCTCTGGTGGAATATTAGTGGGGTGTGCTTGGAGTCATTTCCTCTTATTACATTTTGCCTTGACACAGAAAATCATTTCTAAAATTAACTTAAATGAATAAATTAGGTGACTACTAAGAGTGGCTTCTGAAACAAAAGCCTAGGAACAAAGGTGCCTTGTACTAAATTCAGAGTTTGGATTTATGAAGATGAGAGACTCATTGGCAGTTTGTCCCTCGCTTTCTGGGTGCTTTGGGAAAATTATGGTGCTTTCTCTGCCTCAGTTCCCTAGCCTTTCTCATGGGGATGGTGTGGGTTAGGAGTAAGGGTTAAGAGGTAAGTCATCGGTTGTGAAGACACAATCAATCAGTGATATTAATTGAGCACTTACTGTGTGCAGGGCACTGTATGCAATACTTGGGAGTGTAAAATTCAGTAAAGTAAGTAAACATAATCCCTGACTTTAAAGAGCTTTCAATCTAGTGGAAGAATTTACTGGAATGGTCAAATGTTAAACCTTCATTAAAGAGAGGAAAAGCAGAATCTACCATGAGGTTTTCTGACTTTCTGATACAACTTAAACAGGATTAATAACTAGTTTTTATTAAGTGCTTATTATGCTCTAAACACCACACTGAGAACTAGGTTAAGAACAAGATAATCAGGTCAGGACACAGTCCTTGTCCAATAATGGGGCTCACAGTCTAGGCTTTAAGTAATAAGCTAATTGACACGATGGTCACGGATTTTTGGATCTATTCTATCGCCTCAGAAGTCACCTGATTCTTCCACCACCCTGTTGCCAACCTGCTTCTCTTATTGTATTCTCTCAACTGCTTAGCACAGTGTTCTTGGTCAGAGAATAATAAATACTCTTTGTTAGTTGATTGATTCTTGGCAGTTTCCTTTAAGTTCTCAGTGTTTTTGCAACACTGTGGTTCTGCAGCAGAAACCTCTAGGATACCACTTATGGCAGGGATGAAGACCACCCCACTACAGCCTGGGTGATGTCTATGGGAGGGAATTTTACAGATACAGGGGTGGCAACTGAAGAGGTATGGATGGTAGTATTGTGTGTGTGTGTGTGTGTGTGTGCGTGTGTGTAAATGCATACAGTAAATGTCTATACATTGGTGTTTCATACTGTTTTGACTAAGAAGATGAACGAATGGGTATGTGTGTTTACCCCACCATTCTCCTTTCTTTGCCACCCCTTCCTTCTTTCTCTGTCTCTTATTATTCACACTGTCCACCATTTTTTCCTCTTTTCCCTTGGTTTCCCTCTCTTTGCTCCACCTTTTCCAGTTCCTTCATTCTTTCCCACTTTCTCTTGGTGCTTTTTTTCATTTTCGTCTTTGAATCTTCCTCATATGTCTCTTACATCCTCTCTTGTTCACTGTCTCTGTCTCTGTCCTCCTGTCTCCCCAACTTTGTATGTTGCGTAACTTTTAAGCATCATCTCCCTTTGAGCTCCTCAAAATATCATCATTTACATGAAAGCCAGGGGTAGACATGGAATTGGATCAATCTTCCCATGGCATCTGTAGATAACAGGGATTTTGCCAGTGGCAGGCTCAGTCCCTCTCAGCCTGAAGGCCAGTCACATACACTGCTCTGCACACAGCAAGTACTCAATAAATATGACTGATTGATTAATTGATTTTTCCCTCCTATTTGGTTGTGAGCCCCATGGGGGACAGGGACTGGATCCAGACTGATTAACTTATATCTATTTAGAACAGTGCTTAACACGAAGTTAAGCACTTCTCCCTTCTAGACTGCGAGTCCGTTGTTGGGTAGGGATTGTCTGTATCTGTTGCCAAACTGTACTTTTCAAGGGCTTAATACAGTGCTCTGCACAGAGTAAGTGCTCAATAAATACGATTGAATGAATAAATAAAGGTAGGAAGCATTTAACAAGCATCATTAAAAAATTGGTGCGGAGGGAAGGGGGGAAATATATTCATTTTATGGTTACTGTCTTCCACCACATCGTGCTCAGATCGAGCTTGTTCTAGGAGTCTTCTCTCCCCTTCCTGCTGTTTGTGACTCCTGGGCCGTTCAGTTCGGTCACACAGACAAGTGGAAGTAGGCCTCTCTGTGTGTTTGATGCTTCAAGTTCAAGGGGAAACCTGGGGCAAATCAGTATTTCTTGTCAGTTTCAACCAGATCGATCATTCAATCAATCATTCATATTTATTGATTGCTTACTGTGTGCAGAGCACTGTCTCAAGCACTTAGGAGAGTGCAATATAACAGAGTTGGTAGACCTGTTCCCTGCCCACAATCAGCTTACAGTCTAGAAGGGGAGCTAGGTCCACCAGCTCTGCGCCTCAGTTACTTCATCTGTAAAATGGAGATCGAGACTGAGTCTCACCTGGAAAAGCAACTGTGTCCAACCCGATTTGCTAGAATCCATCCCAGAGCCTCGTATAGTGCCTGGCATATAGTAAGCTCTTAACAAATTACAAACATTAAACCTGGACAGACAATACTAATAAATAAATGAGTAAATTACAGATATGAATATAAGTGCTGTAGGGCTGAGTGGAGGCGAATAAAGGAAGCAAATCAAGTGTAAAGGCAATGCAAAAGGGAGTGGGAGAAAAGGAAAGGCGGGCTTAGTTAGGGAAGGTCTTTTGGAGGAGCTTTGCCTTCAGTAAGGCTTTGAAGGTGGGAAGAGTGATCAATTCGGATATGAAGAGGCAGGGCATTCCAAGCTAGAGGCAGGACATGAACAAGAGGTCTGTGGTTCTTGAGTGTAAATTAAAAATGGCTCCACTCAAAAAATATTCTCCCCACCACTAATTAAAATTAAGGGAGTGGAATTCACGTTAAGGGTTCTTTCCATTTTTCTTGTTAGAGGAATTTCAAGACAATAGATTTTTCAGGGTAGCCACTTGAGCGGCAAACTTTACAAAAGCTTAAAAATTCTTGAGAATCAGAATCTTCATGGAGACCCAGATTTCACAACTCCCTGTCAATTTCCCCTTCTACCTCTACAGAATGGCAGTTCTACTGAATGCAAGCCATTTTCTCAGAAGATGAACAGGGCCAACATACTAGCCCTGAAATTGAAAGAGTTGTTTGAGTAAATGGCAATTTTTGTGGATGGGTATTCCTGTTTTCCCCACAACTTACTGCCCACCTTATTTCCTGCAGAGAACATTCAAACTTTCTCTCTTTCTTTTCAAACCTTTCTTCCAGTCATGATAACTACAGCCGTTCTTATTCTAATCCACTTATTACTCTTTCTCTGTGCCAAGCATTGTGCTAAGCAAGTTAGTCAGAGCAGGCATCATCACTGTCCCAGTTTGTACTTATAAGAAATATAAGAACTCTTTTCCCGATAGCAGGTTGGCCTAGTGGATAGAGCCCGGGCCTGGGAATCAGAAGGACCTGAGTTCTAATTCTGACTCCACCACTTGTCTATTGTGTGACCTTGGGCAAGTCACTTAACTTCTCTGTGCTTCCGTTACTTCATCTATAAAGTGGGAATTAAGATTGTGAGTTCCATGAGGAACAGGGATGTGTCCAACCTGACAATCTTGAATCTACCCCAGCGCTCAGTTCAGTGCCTGGTACATAGTAAGTGCTTAACAAATGCTATTAAATTAAAAAAAGAAGAAGAAAAAGAAACTGAGGCCAAGAGAGATTGAGTCACTTGTCTAAGGCTACTCAGTGGGCAAATGGCAAGACCAAGAGTAACCCTTGGGGGTTCTGCCTCCCAATTCTATGCTCCGCATTGGCAGTGTGCTTGGCTGTGTACCCCTTGAGCTCTTTGACATTTACCCCAGAACTTGTCTATTTATGCACTTATGTACTTATGTACACTTCTGTATTCTTAGAGAAGCATAATGGCCTAGTGGAAAGAGCCCAGGCCTGGGAGGTAGAGATCATGGATTCTAATCCCAGCCTGCCACATGACTGCTATGTGGCCTTGGACAAGTCACTTAATAATAATGCTGGTATTTGTTAAGCGCTTACTATGTGCCGAGCACTGTTCTAAGCCCTGGGGTAGACACGAGGGAATGAGGTTGTCCCACGTGGGGCTCACAGTCTTCATCCCCATTTTACAGATGAGGTAACTGGGGCCCAGAGAAGTGAAGTCACACAGCTGCCAAGTGGTGGAGCTGGGATTAGAACCCGTGACCTCTGACTCCCAATCCCGGACTCTTTCCACTGAGCCATGCTGCTTCTCTCAATGTCTCTCTGCCTCAGTTACCTCATCTGTAAAATGGGATCGAGTTTGTGAGCTCCATGAGGCACAAGGACTGTGTCCAACCTGATTACCTTGTAACTACACCAGCACTTAGAACAGTGGTTGGCACGTAGTAAGCACTTAACAAATTCCGCAATTATTATTATTATTACTCTATTATTTTCCCTATCTGTAATATATTTCAATGTCCATCTCCCCTTGTAAGATTGTAAGCACCTCGAGGGAAGGAATTGTGTCTACCAACTCTGTTGTATTGTACTTTCCCAAGTGCTTAGTAGAGTGCTCTGTGCATTGAAGTGCTCAATAAATACCACTGCTTGCTTGATTGATTGATGATTGATTGCTCTTCCCATTATTCCCAATCACTGCTACGGTTGGATGGGTATGTGGGATGCGTGGTAAAATCAATCGTGTATCTGAAAGTTTTCCACGCAACCAAGCTGCCATCCTTAGAGCACATCCCTGGCCAACAGGAGCACTGTGGGCAGAGAGTTGACGGTTGCTCCGAGACCGTACTCCCTTGGGAACGATAACAGCCGGGTCTGCTGTATATCTCGTTGGGGCTGGGAGCCATCTATCATCTGCTGCGCTCGCCTACCCTTGGACATAATAATATGTTGATAAAATACCTTGTCAAGCTCCTCAGCGGTTCCCTGCCACACAGTCTCATTACACTCCTGCTTCATAATTAAAATTGAAAGAACACAAGCCCGCCGGACCTGTCGTTAGCGAGCCGCGCGGCTGCCGGGTAAGGAAAATCACGGTTGATTTCCGGGCCTGGCCCGATGCTGGCAGGGGCCCGAGGCGTTTGCGTTGCGTGGGCTAGAGCCAGCTCTGGGTCTGCGCGACCGAGCGGTATTACCAGGCTCTTCCTGGCTCCGGGTCGGAAGTCCGGGAGGGTGGGGAGAGCGGGCAGGCGGGGAGAGGCTGGCCACGAGCCTCGAAAAGAGAGGGAAGAGGCCTATAATGGAGGATCGTATCCTAGTCAGACTGTGGTAGGATTAAACCGGCCTTTGTACCCAGGCCCGAAAAGACTTGGTTCCCTAAAGAGAGGCTCCCAGAACCTCAGACAGAAATCTGGAATCTTCATTTCTAGTCCAGCAATGGGATCGGAGAACAAGGATCCCAGCCCAGTAGCTGAGGGCCCCCAAAACCAGAAGCGGTCTGGGACTTGTTCCCCGGAGCTGTGGCCCCACGGGTTTTCCCTTGGGATTGTTGTCACCTGCAAAAAATGGGGTGAACATGTTGCTGTGGTCCCCACAAATTGGTTCTGAGCCTCTGCTGGTCAGGCAGCTCCCCAGCTGCTGGGTCTCGGGCTGGGCCCTGGGAAGGAGAGGCAGAGGCTGGGCTGGGCTGGGATCTGTCAGAACCTGACAGGTGGTTATTCCTTGCAGTTCTCAGTGTCAGTAACTGTGATATATGTAAAACATTTACTATATCATAATCAATCAAACAATTAATCAACTGTGTTTATTGAGCACTTACTGTGGGCAGGGCACCATACAAAGCACGTGGGAAAGTACAACACAACAGTATTGTAATAATAATAATAATAATGTTGGTATTTGTTAAGCGCTTACTATGTGCAGAGCATTGTTCTAAGCGCTGGGGTAGACACAGGGGAATGAGATTGTCCCACGTGAGGCTCACTGTCTTCATACCCATTTGACAGATGAGGTAACTAAGGCCCAGAAAAGTGAAGTGACTTGCCCACAGTCACACAGCTGACAAGTGGCAGAGCCGGGATTCGAACCTATGACCTCTGACTCCCAAGCCCGGGCTCCTTCCACTGAGCCACGCTGCTTCTCTTATTGTACTAATTACAGTCTCTGCCCACAGTGAGCTTCACAAGCACTCTACTAAACACTGGGCTAGGTGCAAGATAATCAGGTTGGAATCAGTATCTGTCCCAATATGAGGTTCACAGCCTAAGTAGAAGAAAGATATTGACTCTCCTTTTTGCAGATAAGGAAACTGAGGTACAGAAAAGTTAAGTGACTTGACCAAGATCAAAAAACAGGCAAGTAGTAGAGCCAGAAGTAAAACCCAGAACTTCTGACTCCCAAGCCTGTGCTCTTTTCACTAGACCACTCTGCTTCTCCATTCTCATTTTTTGATGTTAGCTAATTTCACAGGTGCTTTAGGAGTTTGGGTTTTTCAGGATATATAGGTCTGAATAGATACTAGTCATGCCATTTGTTAAACATTTTCTTGGTGCCAAGAACTATGCTAAGTTCTGGGGAAATGTGCAGGAGGCTATTTTTCAGTCTCCCCATCTAAACTGTAAGTTCTTTGAGGGTAGGGATCTTGTCAACCAATTCTATTGTACTGTACTCTCCCAAATGTTTACTACAGTGCTCTGCACACCATAAGCACTCAATAAATAATAATAATAATAATAATGTTGGTATTTGTTAAGCGCTTACTATGTGCCGAGCACTGTTCTAAGCGCTGGGGTAGACATAGGGGAATCAGGTTGTCCCACATGGGGCTCACAGTCTTAATCCCCATTTTACAGAATGGGGAAAAAGAATAAATACAATTGATTGATGGATAGTTCAGTCCAAGAGGAAGCTCACAATCTTAAAAGGGACAGGTATTGACTGAGGGAACATAGGGAAAGAAATTATAATAATAATGATATTTATAAGGCAAATTCAGAGCAATTAGGCAGGAAATAGTCCCTGTCCCACATGGGGCTCACAATCTACATTGGACAGAGGGGGATTTAATCTCTATTTTATAGACAAAGTGACTGAGGCACAGAAAACTTAAGGGACTAGCCCAGGAAGCAGCATGGCCTCGTGGAGAGAGCACGGGTCTGAGAACCAAAAGGACCTGGGTCCTAATCCCGGCTCTGCCACTTAACTGAAGTGTGGCATAGTTTCATGGAAAGAGCATGGGCTTGGGAGTCAGAGGACGTGGGTTCTAACCCCGTCTCCACCACTTGTCTGCTGTGTGACCTTGAGAAAGTCCCTTCACTTTTCTGTGCCTCGGCTACCTCGTCTATAAAATGGGGATTAAGACTGTGAGCCTCATATGGGACAGGGACTGTGTCCAGCCTGATTAGCTTGTAATAATAATAATGTTGGTATTTGTTAAGCACTTACTATGTGCAGAGCACTGTTCTAAGAGCTGGGGTAGATACAGGGTAATCAGGTTGTCCCACGTGAGGCTCACAGTTAATCCCCATTTTACCACAGAGAAGTTAAGTGACTTGCCCACAGTCACACAGCTGACAAGTGGCAGAGCCGGGAGTCAAACCCATGACCTCTGACTCTGAAGCCCAGGCTCTTTCCACTGAGCCATGCTGCTTCCTTTCTATCTACCTTAGAGCTGAGAACAGTGCCTGGCACACAGTAGGTGCTTAACAAATACCATTTAAAAAAAGCACAAAATGAAAAAACTGCAAGTCAAAAGCTGCAGTACACCATTCCCAAAAAGAATGCCTTTCAGTCCCTTCACTGCTCTGCCGGGGCCTTCTTAAGGGTTCAGTCACAACCGTTCCAACATTTCAAACCATCCCAGTGGCTTCAGTCCTCTGAGCTTCAGAAAGACCCATCTTCACCCCACGATCGTGCGATAAAAATTAATGACTTGAGTCACTTCTGCCAAAGGATTATTTCCAATGATAAATCTTCCTAACATAGGAATATTTGTTAATCAATCAAAGATATTTATCGAATGCTTACCGCAGTCGGAGTTCTCTACAAAGAGCTTGGGAGAGTGCAATATAAAAGAGTTGGTAGACATTCCCTGTCCACAGTGAGTTTACAGTCTAGAGGGGGAGACAGACATTAATATAAATAAATAAATTACATTTCTGTACATAAGTGCTGTGGGACTGAGAGAGGCGTGTATAAAGGGAGCAGATCCAAGCATTAAGCACTTACTTTGGGCCAAGTGCTGTTCAAAGCACTCACCATATCCTCAGGTCGGACACAGTCCCTATCCCTGTTAGGGCTAAGGAAGAGGGAGAACAGATATTGAATCCCCAGTGTACAGATGAGGAAACTGAGACACAGAGAAGCTAAATGACTTGCCCAAGTTCACACAGCAGGGAAATGACAGAGCTGGGATTAGAATCCAGATTTCCTGACTCCCAGGCTGCTGCTCTTTTCACTAAACCATACTGTTTCTCCCATCACCTCTACTCCTTTTAATATAAATAGTAGTAATAATAATAATGATAATGGCATTTGTTAAGTGCTGAATATATTCAAAGCATGTACTAAGCACTGAGATGGATACAATATAAACCGATCAGATACCATCCCTGGCCCACATGGGGCTCGCGGTTAAAGAATGAGGGAGAGCAGGTGTTTTTTCCCCATTTTGCATACAAGGTAACTGCAGCACTGAGAAGTTAAGTGATTTAATCAAGGTCACCCAGCAGGTAAGTGGCAGAACTGGAATTAGAACCCAGGTCTTGTGATTGATTCTATACTCTTTCCACTTGGTCATGCTGCATCTAGTTCAGTTCCATATCCCCAGATTAACCTCAAATCCTCATCTTCATTTTCTTTTCCCAATTTGAATGAGATTAAAAACTCCAAAATTGCTTCTATTAGCCAGCAAAGAGCACCAGGGAGGGAGATGTTCTGTGCTGTCAGATCAATATGGGCAGGGAACATGTCTACCAACTCTGATGCACTGTACTCTCCCAAGTACTCAGTATTGTGGTCTGTAAGCCCTCAAAAAATACCATTGCTTGAATGATTCTGCAGAACTTTTACCGCTGACCAGCGAGATGGGATTGAGACAACCCTGTTAAACACGTCCATACCAAGTACCGCCTGCTGCTTCATGCCTGGTCATACTGTTCATACTGCACAGATGCTATTCAGAATAAAGTACAAAGAATTTTAAAATCTGAGCTATTTTCATCAAATCAGTCTACATGGTACCTCTCCACAGTATCCACAGTCTTGATAATAATAATGATAATGATGTTGGTATTTGTTAAGCGCTTACTATGTGCCAAGCACTGTTCTAAGCTCTGGGGTAGAAACAAGGTAATCAGGTTGTCCCATGTAGGGTTCACAGTCTTCATCCCCATTTTACAGATGAGGTAACTGAGGCACAGAGAAGTTAAGCGACTTGCCCAAGGTCACATGGCTGACAAGTGGTGGAGTTGGGATTAGAACCCATGACCTCTGACTCCCAAGCCTGTGCTCTATCCACTAAGCCATGCTGCTTCTGGGCCCTGGGGAGGAAATATCACACTGAGAAGCAGTGTGGCTTTGTGGAATGAACATGAGGATCTGGGTTCTAATCCCCACTCCTCCACTTGCCCGTTATGTCAGCTGTAGTAAGTCACTTGACTTCTTGGAACCTCAGTTACCTCATATATAAAATGGGGTTAAAATATCTCTTCTCCTTCCCTTTAATCTGTGAGGCCCATATGGGACAGAGACTGTCTGATCTGATTGTACTGTACCTCACCTAAGATTTAGAACAGTGTTTGGTACACAGTAACCATACAGTGCATAGTACAATTATTATTATTAGGCCTAGAGAAATGGATACCAGCCTTTTTAGCCAAACCCTTCCTCAGAGAAGGTGGTTGAGTCTGACCTGGATGGGGACAGGAAAAAGCTGAGCAATAGCCATTCTCAGCAATCTTTAGAACATGGGGAAGTTTGTAACTGTAAAACTTGGGGCAGCCCTAAGGGAATAGTGAGGAAACAGAATGCTGCTCCTTGAGCAGAAATGAGTTGCAGCTCATATTATGTTTATCATGACACTGCTTGACTAATTCATTGGTTTGGCTGCCTCATTATGTTACTCTTTCCTTGTTTATCTGTCATCAGTTTCCCCACACTCTCCCCTTTTAAAAGTCCCCCTATGGTCTAAGGAATGGATTAGAATTAAGAATTTCAAACTTTCCCAACCTTTCTACTGAGCTGTGCACAAAGTGAGTGCTCAACATATGCCAATAAGTGCTACTGATAATTGCCTGTTATTAAGCCTTTCTCTAGAATCTTTCTCAGGTGATTCTGGGCAGTTATCCTCCCTGGTGTCTGCAGTTCTCTTTCAGTTTCCAAAACCTCCCACCAGCCTAGAGTAATTGGCCAGGCCCGGTGACCAAGAGTACTGAAGAATACAAATTATCTCTGGGGCATTTTAACCTCAGGACACGGAGCTGTGAAAATCTTGTCTCAATTAGAGGGCTGTCTCAGGCCCGACATTTCCTCCAAAACTCATGATATACAGAGCTCCATAAATTGATGTAGTACTTCTAAGAGTTAAAGTTAATTGATTCTGAATTTAAAGTAATGAATTTCCAGCATGTTACCATTTTGTTTGAAAATTAGTCTCTGGCATTACATCTTCCTTTCACTTGCAGTGCTAACTCACATAGCTTAAGGCAACAAAGTGAGTGGGAATGGGTGATCTGTCCACTGAGAAGAAGGCACCTGGGATAATACAAGCAAAGTGAAAAAATTCCCAAGATGGAGTAAAGAAGTAAATAGAAAACCGAAAATAAAAGCTAGTTTGAAGTAAAATCAACAACAACTTGGATTGAGATAGACACAATTCTACATGGATAACATCCCATGGCATTTTGTGATGAACCAAGGTAAGAAGGTTGCTTAAAGCGTGAAATGAAAGAAAAGAGAATTAACCTTTTGAATCTGTTCTCATCCTTTAATAGGGGCAGTTCTTTTTCTGGATCTCTGGTACTGAGGTGCTATTGTTTTCCATAATTTACTCTGGACAGAAGCCATAATGAAATGAAAACTCAAAGATGCTTGTAATTAAAATGCTTGGTGTTGAGGTTTCAGTGTATTTGTGAGTAATGTTGAGGCACTGATCTGCCTGTCTGAAAAATCAAGGTATTTGAGTGACCAGAACCATCCTCATGGCAGTGGGGTCATCCTGGAAATGCCAAAAGGACTGAGGCCATTTGAATCTCTCACCCAGTGACAAAAGTGGCAGACTCCAGATGGAGCATATCCCACAAGCTTCAAATCACTCTCTGCCCACGTGTCTCCAGTTACTTTTATTAATGAAACCCAAAAAGGATTGGAAAAAAGCTTATCTTGAACTAGTACTTCAGCACCAGCTGTAAGTCATTGTATATTTCCTTGCAACTATGGTGATGAGATTTGGTATCAGTTGGGACTTCCCAGCCCAGGAGTCAGCCATGTTGATGGTGGTTGCCTCAGAGGCAACCACTGATCCCCTGACCCTATCTAGCAGTCTTCATGGACTCTGGGCGTTTCTGGGAGATTCTCCAGGAAAGTTGAACGGTGGGAAAACAGGTATTTGATCTAGAAAGCCTGAGGATTTTTCTGTGAAGAATACAGGTTGGGCAGGTTTCCGGATTACTGAGGTGGGATTGGCAGAATGTGGCCTGCAAACATTGCCTCTCTAAACAGAATCCTCCCATATAAACACTTGTCTGACATTGATGTTTAGATGGTCCCAAGCTGATCCTGGTTGGGAAATGGAAAGTACCCATTTGTCAATCAGTCATTCAGTCATATTTATTGAGTATTCTGTACAAAGCATTGTACTAAGTACTTGGGAGAGTACAATAGAACAATAGAACAGACATATTCCCAGCCCACAGTGATCTTACAGTCTAGAAGGGGAGAGAGAGAGATCAGTAGATAAATTAAAACATTAAGTGCATCCATTTCAAAAATATGCATTGGTCAGCACAGACTTAGCCCAACCAATTTCTCATCAAACTTAAAATGGGCACTACGAATTACCTTTTGGTACATTTCTTGCCTTGGGGTTGTTGACTGCTCCTAGATGATTGGATTTATTGTGTTCTTTGAAAATCTATATATGCCAAATGGTGGTCTTTCTATGAGAACTCAGTGTCATTCATGCACTGGTCCTGCCTACGTCCTAAAGTTGCTATGTTTTAAATTTTGAGACTGACACGATTGTTATATGTTTGTTCTTTAGTCTAGGTTGGTGATAAGTGGAATATTAGAGGTGAGAAGTCCATATATGGGGTCAGGTGTAGCTATTCAACCAGTGAGTAAGATACAGTATATCATGCTGCTTGGAAAGAGTTTGTACACTTTGGTAAGAATATGAAAAATGAGATCACTAGGGCGGCATTTAGTTAACTTCTGCTGAGGCTTGCTAATTGTCCAGTTCACAACCAGGGAATAGTCCCCAGCAATGAGAGAATCTGACTGACCATATGGCATCTTAAATTTGCAAAGCATGTGAAATGGACAGAACAGTAGATCTAAAATAAACAAATAATGAGATCTTCCTGTTGAAGTAGAGTGCCTTCATTAACCCTATTTAATGCGTAGTGAGGCCGAAGAGATTATGTGTCCAGAGCAGTACTTCAAGTTGCTGGCAGTGCTGGAAGGGAAATGTAGAAGTCTATGATTCCAATCCAGCAATAATAGTGGCATTTGTTAAGAATTTACTATGTCGTTTACCTTAAATGCTGGGGTATATACAAAATGATTAGTCCCTGCCCTACAAAGGGCTCACATTCTAAGAGGGAGGGAGAACAGGTATTTTATCCCCATTTTAAAGAAGAAGAAACTGAGGCCCATAGTAGTGACCTGTCTAAGGCCATACAGAAGGCAACTGGGGGCATCAGGGTTAGAATCCATATCTCTTGCCTCCCAGTTCTGTGCACTTTCCACCAGTCCACACTCTTCTATAATTTAAGCCAATCTGGTTGGGCTAAACTCCCACTTGTGTTTATGGCTCTCAAGGGGAGGGGTTGGGCTATGGCCATCACTCCTGTCAGCTGTTCCGGACATTTAACTCCCTCCTCAGTTCTCATGTTCCTCCCCCTCCCCCATGCCTCACCCCCAACGATTTGGCCACCTATTTCATTAGGAAAATTAACACCATCAGGTCTGAGGTCCCCAAGGTCATCCCTGCCCCTTTTCCATCCCCCCCTGCTCTCGACCCCCTCTTCTACTTTCCCATTCTTCCCGGCAGCATCTTCAGAGGCAATCTCCTCCCTTCTCTCAAATACCACCCCCTCCACCTGTGCTTCTGACCCCATTCCCTCTCACCTTATAAAAACTCTCACCCCTTCTCGCCTCCCCTCCTTAATTTCCATCTTCAACAGCTCACTCTCCAAAGGCTTCTTCCCCTCTGCCTTCAAACATGCCCACGTCTCCCCCATCCTAAAAAAACCCTCCCTTGACCCCACTGCCCCCTCCAGTTATCACCTCATCTCCCTTCTACTCTTCCTTTCCAAAGTCCAAGAGCGAGTCTCCTACACTTGCTGCCTCAAATTCCTCTCCTCCAACTCTCTCCTGGACGCCCTCCAATCTGGCTTCCGTCCCCTCCACTCCACCGAAACTGCCCTCTCAATGGTCACCAGTGACCTCCTTCTTGCCAAATCCAATGGTTCCTACTTTACCATAATCCTCCTCAACCTCACAGCTGTCTTTGACACTGTCGACCATCCCCTTCTCCTCAACACATTATCCAACCTTGGCTTCACGAATTCTGTCCTCTCCTGGTTCTCCACTTATCTCTCTGGTCATTCATTCTCGGTCTCCTTCGTGGGCTCCTCCTCCCTCTTCCATCCCCTAACTGAAGGGATTCCTCAAGGGTCAGTGCTTGGTCTCCTTCTGTTCTCCATCTATACTCACTCCCTTGGTGAACTCATTCGCTCCCACAGCTTCAACTATCATCTCTATGTGGATGACACCCAAATCTACATCTCCTCCCCTGTTCTCTCTCCCTCCCTCCAGGCTGGTATCTCCTCCTGCCTTCAGGACATCACCTGGATGTCTGGCCACCACCTAAAAGTCAACATATCCAAGACCAAGCTCCTTATCTTCCCTCCCAAACCCTGTCCTCTCCCTGACTTTCCCGTCACTGTGGATGGCACTACCATTCTTCCTGTCTCACAAGCCCGCAACCTTGGTGTCATCCTTGACTCCGCTCTCTCATTCACCCCACATATCCAATCTGTCACCAAAACCTGCCGGTCTCACCTTCATAACATTGCCAAGATCCACCTTTCCATTCCATCCAAACAGCTATTTTATTAGTACAATCTATCGTCATATCCCGACTGGATTACTGCATCAGTCTCCTTTCTGATCTCCCAACCTCCCGTCTCTCCCCACTTCAGTCTATACTTCACTCTGCTGACCAGATTATCTTTCTATAGAAATGCTCTGGGCATGTCACCCCCTTCCTGAAAAATCTCCAGTGGTTGCCTATCAACCTTTGAATCAAGCAAAATCTCCTCACTATTGGCTTCAAAGCTCTCCCTCACCCGGTCCCCTCCTACCTCACATCCCATCTCTCCTTCTACCGCTCACCTTGTACACTCTGCTCCTCTGCCACTAACCTCTGTACTGTGCCTCGTTCTCACCTGTCCCACTATCTACCCCTGGCCCGTGTCCTACCTCTGTCCTGAAATGCCCTCTATCCTCACATCTGCCAAGCTAGCACACTTCCCCCCTTCAGGCCCTACTGAAAGTTTACCTCCTCCAGGAGGCCTGCCCAGACTGAGCCCTCCTGTTCCTTTGCCCCTTCTTCCCTCCCCATCGTCCCTACTCCCTCCATCTGCTCTACCCCTTTCCCCTCCCCACAGCACTTGTGTATATATGCACATATTTATTATTATATTTATTTTATTAATGGCATCTATATATCTTTAATTCTATTTATTTACATTGATGCAATGATGCTTGTCCTCTTGCTTTGTTTTGTTTCGTTTTCTGTCTCTCTGCTTCTAGACGGTGTGCCCGTCGGGTAGGGATTGACTCTATTTGTTGCCAAATTGTACTTTCCAAGCGCTTAGTACAGTGCTCTGCACAAAGGAAGTGCTCAATAAAAACAATTGAATGAATGAATAGACTTAAGAGACACGTTCCTGCCCATAAAGAGCTTGCCAAGTTTGTAGGTGGATATGGTCCTGGCTCTGCATCCATCAAGTTAGTGAGATCAATAACCAATCTCAACACTGGAAAGACACTTGAGAGCTTTCACAGAGAGAAGGACACCCTTACCACACTTAGACCATGAGAACATAAGCAGGAAAGTACATCCTTCCTCCTCCTGCTTTTCTTTCTCCTCTTTTCAATTACTTGATGTCCTTTTCCTCTCCAATATTTATTTTAAATATTTCCCAACTTAACCTGGACCTGTTGCCCTCGGTGTTTTCCATCTGTTTTCCCTCAAGTGCCACTAGCTATAGCAGCAGTAGACGAAAACCTGAAAAACAGAATGCAGTTGGTTGAACATCAATTCCCTACAAGTGATTACAATATGAAGTGCAACTCTATCAGGCCCCTATAGTAGCTTACTTAAGGAGATAAATTTCCGAAGCCCAGGTTTGCCTATTTAGGGGGAAGAGGACGTTCACAATGGAATGTTTATCAGACAGCAGTTTATTTAATTATTTCTCCTTTGGGGCTGATAATATTCAACTGGAATTCATTAAAATTGGGATTGTTCTCCTTTCTCCTTCCCCGCCGCCCCACCATTTTTGCACATAATGAAATGTTATCCCAAATCTGCCATTACAATCCTTGGCCTCGGTTTCTAAAGGACCGAATCATAAAATAAAATTTCAAAAGGGAAAGAGCTTCATTCTTCCAACAGGATGGGCTAAATTAGGGACCAAGCTGACCTCTGTGAGAAAATGACAGCTACAGTTACCGGGCAGGATCATACCTTTTGGCAATCAACGGAAACAAACTTCAGTGTGTTCATCTACCTTCCTGATAAATATTGTAAAGAGGAGAGAAAATGGGTGATAGAAATCTACCCCTCTGTTAGAGAGGAATAATGAAGTTGTACTCATTCTGGAAAGCTTCCCAGAACTACAATATCACTGTTGCTTTTGGTGAGCTTTTTAATAGTTTCCTTTATGGTCTTTATTAAGCACTTCCTATGTGTCAGGTACTGTTCTAAGCACTGGGGTAGATACAAGGTAATCAGGTTGGACATAGTCCATGTCCCACATGGGACTCACAGTCTTAATTCCCATTCTACAGATGAGGTAACTGAGGTCCAGAGAAGTGAAGTGACTTGCCCAAGATCATACAGCAGACAAGCGACAGAGTTGAAATTAAAACCCAAGTCCTTCTGACTTGTAGGTCTGTGCTCTATCCATTAGGCCACACTGCTTCTCTGTGTTTTATGTGGAACAAGATGGTGATGTGATTTTAAGTTCATTTTTAATTGCTTTTCTGTCATATTTCCCTTCTCTTTAGACTATGTACCCCCCATCAGGACAGCGACTTAACAAATGCTATTATTATAGTAAATAAATAACTCTCAGTGAGTTGAATTTTGTAGAGGGATTTGAATGGCAATATAAATCTGAACATGTAAAAATACTGAAAAGTGCAAGTTTTGAAGTAACTGAGGCACAGAGAAGTTAAGCGACTTGCCCAAGGTCACACAGCAGACAAGTGGCAGAGTTGGGTTTAGAACCCACATCCTTTGACTCCCAAGCTCCCAGCCCCGGGCTCTTTCCCCTAGGCCATACTGCTTCTCTGATGAATCGATGAATAGTCAATTGAACATTCAATTTTATTTTCATTTGCACTTGTGAATATTTCCCTCTTTAGAGTGAAAAAAGAACCTGTTTTGAGGGTTGTTGCTTTTTAATGGTATTTGTTAAGCACTTACTATGTGCTAGTCGCTGTGGGGTAGATAAAAGCTAATCAGGTTGTAAACAGTCCATCTCCCAAATGGAGCTCATAGTATTAATGTGCATTTCACAGATGAGGAAACTGAAGCATGGTGAAATTAAGTGACTTGTCCAAGGCCACACAGCAGACAAGTGGCAGAGCCGGGTTTAGACCCAGTTCCTCTTAATCCCAGGTCCATGCTCAATCCACTAGGCTATGCTGCTCCCCAGGCTGTGCTTCTCCCGTACTTCCCAAGCCCTTATTTTGGGCAAAGCATTCAGTAGGTGCTCAGTAACTATCAATACTATTATGAATACTACTGCAAGAAAGCAGAACTGAGTAAAATACATTCCCTATATCACATTACTATAGCTTTGGTATCAGTGTCCTCGAGCAGAGCTGCTAAGGTGAAGGGAAGAAGGGAATTTGAATAAACATTGACCAAAGTTAGATCTTGTAGAGTAATGACTAACGGACATGTTCTCTGCATTTGCATGAACGGTGTTTTCTGAAGACTTATTGTCAGGAAAACATTATAAATTGTTTGGAAGAACAACTTAGCTTGCTGGGCTCCCTTTCTCAGTGATGACCGGGGTCTGGATAAGCCATTTGAGCTCCATTAATGCATCAGGATTTGCTGAGTGTTATAGATCAATTATATGTATTGAGCACTTACTGTGTATAGAGCACTGTACTGAGCACTTGGGAGAGTACGATATTAAAAAATTGGTAGGCATATTCTCTGCCCACATGGAATGTGGCAAATTGGGTAATTTAAGATGAGTTTTAGAGTTATCTTCCCCAAGACCCAAGACTACGGAGTATAAACTCCCAGTCTTAATCCCCATTTTACAGATGAGGTAACTGAGGCACAGAGAAATGAAATAACTTGCCCAAAGTCCCACAGTTGTCAAGTGGCAGAGCCAGGATTAGAACCCATGACCTCTGACTCCGAAGCCACGGGCTCTTTCAAAGGGGTGAAGTATACCCACTTCAGATGGTTCAATGAACATGTCGGCAGAGGGAGCCAGGGGACATACCGCCATTTTCTAAAATCCACTGACAAGATACTACCCCAATGGAATTGTTCAGGCAGAGTTGGAAAATTTCCTTAAAGGGGGATGAAATCACCCTTGTGTGGGATGGATAAAGGTTAATAGTGGACTCTTCCAGGGCTTGTGATGATAACCAGCTGTTTTAATGTTTTTTTAAATGATCAGGAATAGGGAATACAAGCTGAAGAATGGAGGAGAGTTCTAACCTGGGGGGTGAGGGGACGGCACTATCCTGGAAGCTGAAGCTTTTACCTTGCCTGCATATGTCTGGGTATGTGGGGAATGAAGGTGTCCAGAGTCTGCCCAGCCCCAGGGCTGCCCTACTTCCTGGCGTGGACCAGACCTTAGCCTGGGTTGGAGTGGATCTCCAAAACTGGCAATTACCTGCACCAGAAAAGGCCACTTCCACCATGCAATCTCTGGTGCCAGTACAGGCATTCAGCCCCCTTAAATCACCTCCTCTAGTAAGACTTTCTTTCAATCATTTTAACCTATCTGTGCTTCAATCTCACCTATCTCACCACCGATCCCTTGCCCGTGTCCTGCCTCTGGCCTGGAATGCCCTCCTTCCTCAAATCCGACAGACAGATACCCTCCCCGCCTTCAAAGCCCTACTGAAGGCATATCTCCTCCAGGAAGCCTTCCTTGACTAAGCACCCTCTCGCCCCCCCGTCCTATTCTCCCACTCCCTTCCGCATCATCCTGACTTGCTCCCTTTGTTCTCCCCTCCCAGCCCCACAGCACTATGTACGTATCTGTCATTTATTTATCTATATTAATGTCTGTCTCCCACTCTAGTCTGTAAGCTCGTTGTAGGTAGGGAATGGATCTGTTTATTGTTGTACTGTTCTGTCCCAATTGCTTAGTACAGTGCTCTGCATACAAATAAGTGCTCAGTAAATACGACTGAATGAATGAATGAGTGAATGATGGAAGTTGGGAAGCAGCATGGCTCAGTGGAAAGAGCCTGGGCTTTAGAGTCAGAGGTCATGGGTTCGAATCCTGGCTCCACCACTTGTCAGCTGTGTGACTGTGGGCAAGTCACTTAACTTCTCTGGGCCTCAGTTCCCTCATCTGTAAAATGGACAGGAAGACTGTGAGCCTCACGTGGGACAACCTGATTACCCTGTATCTACCCCAGCGCTTAGAACAGTGCTCTGCACATAGTAAGTGCGTAACAAATACCAACATTATTATTATCGTTATTATTATTAGAAGCCTCCTTACAGCTTCCTGCCTCCGGTCTCTCCCCTCTCCAGTCCACCCTGATGCCTACCTTATTTTACTAAAACAACATTCTTCACAAGTCTTCCCACCACTCAAAAACTTCCAATAGTCACACAGTCCTCTCCATATCAGGGAGAAACTCCTGACCAATAGCTTTAAGGTGCTCAATTTTCTATTCCCCCCTCTTTTTCCACTCTCTTCTCTCACTCTACCCCAATTTGCATTGTATTTATGTAATAGCTTATACTCTATTGTTTCCTGTAATTTTAGTGTCTATCTTTCCCAGTAGATTATAAACTCCTCAAGGAAAGGGATCATGTCTAGCAACTCTATTATAATGGTATTTTTTAAGCATTTCCTATGGGTCAAGCACTGCTGAAGCACTGGGGTAGGTACAAGATAATCAGGTTGGATAGAGTCCCTGTCCCACGGGGGGTCATAATCTTAATTCCCATTTTACAAATGAGGTAACGGAAGCACAGAGAAGCTAAGCGATTCTCCAAGGTTACGCAACTTCCGGGCCCCTGATCTTTCCTCTAGGACATATTGCTTCTCCCAGGTGCTTTTTGGAGTGATCGGCACTCAATAAGTACTACAGACAGATTTATTGATTGAATGGGAAACACACCAGCATGGTCTACTGGATAGAGCACAGGCCTGGGAGTCAAAAAGGACCTGGGTTCTACTGCCAGCTCCATCACTTGCCTGCTGGGTGCCCATGGGCAAGTCACTTAACTTCTCTGCCCCTCAATTACCTCATCTGTTAAATGGGGATTAGAACTGTGAGCAATATGTGGGACAGGGACTGTGCCCAACCCCGTTCCAACCCAATTATCTTGTATCTTCCCCAGCATGTAGAACACTGCCTGGCACATAGTAAGCACTTAAAAAATACTATAATTGTTAGTACTATTTTGGAGGGGCTTCCTGCAGCCCTAGACCTCAAGGAGAAGGAGAACTCCAAACAGATATGCCAGATTGGTGCACTAGCATAACATATCCTAGCCCACAGTGAGCCGTGGTACCTAACTGTGTGAGCATAACCTCCCACTCTTCACCTTTTCTGGGGCAAGAATGATTTTCAAATGTCCCGCTGCTATCTGGCTAATGAGACATTAGCCAGCCGGCATCATTAAGACACATAAGGATTCAGTGTCTCATTTCACCTGCCATTAGGTCAACCCCGTGCAGAAATGGCCAAAGACTAGCAAATAAAAAGTCCTGGATAATGTTTGTGGGTTCACAGTAATAAGATAATATAGATTAAAAACCATCTGAGAATAGCTCAGCGAGATACAACTGTCAATTGATTAAACTCTCCAAAGCCCTGCAACGTACATATGGGATAGGAGATTATAGGAGCATCATTTAATCAGTTCTAAATTATCTATGTTTGTTGATTTGCATAGTTCCTACTACCATAATACGCGGCTGTTTGATGGGCATTCTCTCCCATCACAACAATAATAAATATATTCATAGCACCTGCCTTTTGAAATACTCAAAGCCCTTTATGAATAGAACCTCATTAATCTTTCCATCATCTCTCTGAGGTGTGATACATTACCTAGAATGCCCTCTGGGATGAAAAGCAATAGCTGTAAGAAGTCCACAACCTGTACTTTAGTGGGTGAGACTGGATGGTGCTATTATTATTGCGATATTATTATGTATTTGTTCAGCACATACTATGTGTCAAGCACTCTTCTTAGCCCTGGAGTATATATAAATTAATCAGGCCAGGGACAGTTCCTATCCCACATGAGCGTCACAGTCTTTGTTGTTTTTTCCATTGTATTTTTAAGCACTTACCCTGTGCCAGGCACTGTACTAAGCACTGCCGTACCTATGAGCCAATCAGACTGGACACAGTCCATGTCCTGCATGGGCATCACAGTATTAAACCCCATTTTTCAGATGAGGAAAGTGAGGCATAGCCAAGTTAAGTGACTTGTCCAAGGCCGCACAGCAGACGTGTCTCCGGAATGTGAGCTCGTCTCTAGGCTGTGAGCTCGTTATGGGCAGGGAATGTGTCTGTTTGTGGTTGTATTGCACTTTGCCAAGTGCTTAGTCCGGTGCTTTGCACACAGTAAGTGCTCAATAAATATGATTGAAGTGGTGAACTCAGGATTAGAACCCAGGTCCTCTGACTCCCAGCTCTGTGCTCCCTCCAGGATGGCATGATTTCAAAATTAATTTGTGAGCTGGTATCATTGAATGAATAGTCAATCTTTACTCCCCACCTTACCCCCTCCTCTTCTCCCATCAGTGCTTACCCAGGCCAAGAGAATCACAGTGAAGAGGAGATTATGATGATGATAAGCACTGAGGTAGATACATGATCACAAGGGTGGCTATAGCTACAGTCTACAGGGGAACCATGAGTTCGAATCCCAGCTCTGCCACTTGTCAGCTGTGTGACTGTGGGCAAGTCACAACTTCTCTGTGCCTCAGTTACCTCATCTGGAAAATGGGGATTAAGACTGTGAGCCTCACGTGGGACAACCTCATCACCCTGTATCTACCCCAGCACTTAGAACAGTGCTCTGCACATAGTAAGCACTTAACAAATACAAACATTATTGTTATTATTATTATTACAGTCCTGATCCCTCATGGAGTTCAGTCTAGTGGAGAGGGTGACCAGGGAGTGGATCTCCATTTTGCAGATGAGGAAACAGAGGCCCAGAGAAGTTAAATGATTTTCCCAAGGGCACACAGCAGGCTACTGACAGAACCAGAATTAGAACCCAGGTCTCTGATTCCCAGGCCCATGTTCTTCCCCCTAGGCTATGCTGCTATGATCTGATGACCTCATCCCGATGGTGACATTATCTCACTTCAACATCCTAGCAGTTGCAGTGCTATTCTATCCCGATGTGGGAAGTTTCAGCAGCAACTCCGTAACAGTCTGTAAGAGCCAGCTTTTCCATTCATTCCCAAGCTTAGGTATCCCAATCAACTAAGCCCAGACACTTGCCCATTCTCTGTCAACAAGCTGGCTAGATATCCAGTGGAGCCTGCATCTGTCCCAAAAGAAGCGATATCCACATGAAGAAAGAGAAAATTATGCAGCGTCTTCTCAATCCATGATCAGTAGCTGACGGCAAGGAAAGGATTTCTACATTCGTCATCGAAAGGTGGATATTTCACTCTCTTAAACCTATTACCTGGCATTAGAAAGGATTTTGTGACTGAATATTCTTTAAAGTCCTTTCCTCTTTGCTTTCTGTTCTGATCTGCTTTGGGTCACTTTCATTCATCTAAGCACGGCTGACTGCCTGGATTAATTTTCTGGACTGAATACATTTTCTTGCATTACCAACATATGTGACAAGTAACTAATCTGACTCATCAAAATGCATTAGAATTCAATGTTCCAGTTGCTGAAGGACATTTGAAATTCAGCAAGTTCCTTTCTTACTGCTTGTTCAAAAGAGGGTAAAAAAAATCTTAAAGGAGTGTAGTTGCTGTGGAGCACAGCAATTTGTGACTAGGATTTAGAGCAAAATTTTAATTCCAAGGCTTTACAAGTGCAAATTACCTCAGTAACCCAATAAAATCTCGAGATTTCCTCTCTAGGATTTAAAAGCATTTTCCTAATGGCAATTTTTTAGAATAGTAATCCAAATGATTTCTGACACACCAAACCACAATCTCAATTGATATGGGTAAAGATCTCCCCGAAATGGATGAAGTAAGCATATTAAATCAGCTTAAAAATGCTTAAATGCTCTGAGACTATGTTTCTGTTTCTAGGACAACATATTTACCCTCCAGCTAGAGTTGCACTAGTCATGGTTTTCTGGAACTCGCATAAGAGAGAGGGGTCGTTTGTAAGTTTACTCCATTTGAAGTTTACTCTGTCCTATTGTTTAAGAAAGAGCTAAGTTTAGGATGATTAGAAAATAGACTTTTTCACTATCGATCACTCTTCCAAGGTCACTGTCCCTAAATTTGGGAGATGGGGGGTGGTCCTAGCTTGTTCCCCAATAACAAGTCGAGGTTCAAGCTTAAAAGAGAAGTGAATTTGCTCTCCAGTAAGACCTTTATTGATTCAAAGCTGTGGGTATTCATTCCAACATATTTATTAAGTACATACTGTGTGCAGAACAACTCATAATGAAATAGAAAAGCATAAAGGGCTTTATCATATTTTATTGGGTATCATTCATTCGTTCAATCGGATTTATTGAGCGCTTACTCTGTGCAGAGCACTATACTAAATGCTTGGAAAGTACAATTCAGCAATAACGAGAGACAATCCCTGCCCACAACGGGCTTACAATCTAGAAGGGGGGAGACAGACATCCAAAAACATCACCTAGCAGTTCTTTGAGCATCACTGATTTTTCAGTGGACAAGAACTTGATATGGTTTCACCAAGAGATCCTTTAAACCCAAATTCTTTGTAATCCTCTCCTCCTTCCTCACCACAACCATCCAGCTGCCATGGAGAGAGAGGAGGATGTCAGTAGAGGGGAAGAGAAGTTCTCTACCATCTACGTGGGTGTAGCTTAATGTGATCATTTGACCTCCCTGAGATGGATCAGGCATGATTTTACTGGTCCATCTGCCCCTCACTAAAACTTTTGACATGGTATATTAGAATCTCTCAGGGAAATGGAGGCATTCCCTATGTACGAAATAGTACGAGAAGCCGAATTTTTGATTTTTCTATCAGTAAAACTTCCTGAATTATTTTTCTGTTGAAGCTATTCGATATTTGAGATAACAGCGGGAAATTTCCTAACGTACGATATGTTTCACCTGGGAGATCGTTCCATCACTCTTTCAAGCTTGATCCTGCTCTTTTCTGGTGGATGCCACTGAGCAAAACCCTGATCTTCCCTTTTCATTCAAGCACTTATTGAGCGCTTACTGTGTGCAGAGCACTGTACTAAGTGCTTGCATTTTACGGAACTCAGTGCATTCTGCCAGTCAAGAAATAGTAGAGTGGCCAATAATTTCTATGTAAAAAAAAAAACCAAAAAAATTTTTTAAAGACTAGGCCCTATAAGGAAACCTAGGAATCCATCAATCGATGGTAATGTCTTAGGGTGTTTGTTAAGCGCTTACTACGTGCCAGGCACTGTACTAAACTCTGGGGTCGACAAAAGAAAATCAGGCTGAACACAGTCCATGTGTCACAATACTAATTCCTATTTTACAGATGAGGGAACTGAGGCACAGGGAAGTGAAGTGAATTGCCCAATATCACACAGCAGGTAAGTGGTAGAGCCAGGATTAGGACCCAGGTCCTTCTGACTCCTAGGCCCGTGCTCTATCCACTAGGCCACGCTGCTTCCCATTGAGCACTTAGTGTGTTTAGAGAACTGTACTAAGAACTTGGAAGAATACAATACAACAGAGCTGGTAGACACCTTCCCTGCCTGCAAGGTGATAATTTCACATCTCTTCATCCTATTTTCCTTCCCTACTGGTCACCTATGCATTACCATCAGTACTCCCTAATCCCTTAGATATTCACCATATCCTGTGGCACCAGAGCAGTCATGTACATATTTCTATATTCCCAGTAATTCATTTTAACATCTGTCTCACCCCACTTGATTGTACCTTCTTGAGTGCAACAATCATGTCTACTTATTTTTCTGTACTCTCCCAAGGACTTAGAACAGTAATCTGCCCACAATAAGCATTCAATTAATATCATCGCTTGATTGATTGACCCGGTGGAACCCATTGGACCTAATGGAAAGAACACAGGATTGGGAGTTAGCAGAAGACCTGGGTTCGAGTTCAGGCTACACCACTTGCCTGGATCACTTTGGGCAAGTCATTTATCCTCTCTGTGCCTCAGTTACTGCAACTATAAAGAGGTTTAAAAATACCTGTTTTCTTCCTTTTAGACTGGGAGCTCCATGTTGTCAATCTTATTATTTTCCCTTTATCCCATTGTTTAGCGCAATGGTTGGAACATAGTGAGCACCTAATACCTCATCCCTGCTCCGCTGTGTGACTGTGGGCAAGTCACTTAACTTCTCTGTGCCTCAGTTACCTCATCTGGAAAATGGGGAATAAGACTGAGCCTCATGTGTACAACCTGATTACCCTGTATCTACCCCAGCGCTTAGAACAGTGCTCTGCACATAGTAAGCGATTGACAAATACCAACATTATTATTATTATGAATAAATACTGTTGTTATTATCATTATGATTACAATCACAGGGCACTCACCTGGAGTATAAGAAAATGGGGAAAACACTGTTAATCAATCAGTTAATCAATTGTATTTACTGAGCCCTTACTATGTGCAGAGTATTATGCTAAGCACTGGATAACTACTTAATACTTACTTTTTCCCCTTCACTTGGGAATCTACTTTTAAACATGTTATCCATATTTTACTTTTAAAGAGTGGGGAGCGGGAGAGACTGAGTCACGGAGATGAAGTACCTGAAGAGGAATAAGATGATAGGGGTATCAAGTAAGTCTTACTACATGCCGAACAACGTGTTGATTGTTAGGGTAGATATAGGAAAACCAGATCTGACATAAACCCTGTCCCACTCTCATACATTCATTCATTCAATTGTATTTATTGAGCACTTACTGTGTGCAAAGCACTATAATAAGCGCTTGAGAGAGTGAAGTATAACAATAGCCACATTCTCTGCCCACAATGAGCTTACAGTCTAGAAGGGGAGACAGTCATTAATGTAAATAAATAAATTACTCACAGAGCTCACAGTCTACGAGGGAGGGAAAACAGGCATCTAAACCCCATTTTTCAGATGAGAAAACTGAGGTACAGAGAAGTTAAATGACTTAGCCAATGTGACACAGGAAATAAATGGCAGAGCCATGTTTAGGAACCCAAGTCTTGTGATATCTAGTCTTGTGCTCTTTCCATAAGGCCACACTGCCCCTCGCCTCTTATTTAAGTTCTTTAACTATCCCTTACATACTCTCCCTTACTGATCCATACAGGAAATGTCTTGTCTTATGCCGTCGATTCGTCTCCGACCCATAGCGATGCCATGGACATGTCTCTCCCAGAATGCTCCATCTCCTCTGTGATCATTCTGGTAGTATATCCATAGAGTTTTCTTCATAAAAATACAGAAGTAGTTTACCATTTCCTCCTTCTGCACAGTAAACTTGATTCTCCACCCTCGACTCTCTCGGATGCCGCTGCTGTCCAGCACAGATGAGTTTTGACTTGTAGCAGATTGCCTTCCACTCGCTAGCCACTACCCAAGCTAGAAATAGAAATGCCTCTGCTTGGCTCTCCCTCCCATAGTCGAGACTGGTAGAGAACTGGAAACTCTCCAGGTGTGACCCTGAGAGGGGAATAGAGGAAATACCTTGCAAAAAAAAAAAGGACACTACTGGAAAGCAAACAAATTCTGCTGAAAATTGTGTGAGTGTGACTGAGAAACTATCTGTTTATAATGCTTCGACATACAGACGCCTCTCTATATAAGAGACCTTGCTTTAGGATACACATCAGCTTCAGGTGAATCTTATTGTATTTCCTTTTAATCAGAATTCGTCTTGACTGAGCCACAGATAGTGCTTCTATTTCCATGAATCCCAGGAGGGGGTGTAGTCAAATTAAGCTTAACTTTAAACTCTAACATCTAGGTGTGTAATTTGTTATAGATATTGATTGTAGCCAAGATCCTGGTACGTGTAGAGAGTCTGAGTCTAAAGCATGAAACTCTGTGATGCCTCTCCCTGAACAGCAAGGTGACGGCTAATAGGAGTTTTTTTATAACGATGGTTTGGTTTTGTCTGCAGTTTGCCCCCACTGGCTGTGCAAAACTCTGCCATTGGCCTGCTGTGTGACCTTGGAGAAGTCATTTATTTCCTCTGTACCTCGATTTCTTCATCTGTACAATGGGGACGAAATACCTGTTCTCTCTCCCTCATAGAACGTGAGCTCCAAGTGGGGCAAGAACGGAGTCACATCTGGTTTCCTTAATCTACCCCAACACTTAGCACATCATTTCACACAGGGTAAGTACTTAATAAATGCCATTATTGTTAATTAGATTCATATGTGACAATCAAGCTCTCAATCAATGGATTTATTGAGCATTTACAGTGTGCAGAGACCTGCACTAAATACTTGGGAAAGTACAACATAATAGAATTGGTGGACATGAACCCTGACCACAAGGAGTTTACTGCCTATAGGGGAAGATGGACATTGAGATAAATTACAGGTAGGGGAAATAGTATATTTGCGTAAGTGCCTTGGGGCTGGACTGGCAGAGTGCTTTATCCATTAAGTTGGGTGAAGACTGAGAATTAAATTGAGAAAATGGGTTGTAGGGAGGGAGCTTTAACCAATCCAGGAAATTTCATCTCCTCAGAAGCAGCAACAGAAGTTCCTCAGTGTGGCACTATTTCACCGGGTGACCAGTAAGGGTGTGTATGGCAGGGTGGTGGGTGGAGGAAGGGCGGGAAGAGTAGTCTTGGTAATTTGTCTGCAATATTCAAACAGTGTAACACTAATAAGAGGGAATGGCACTGGGATACGGGGACAAAAGCAAGGGGGTTTAGGGGGACTTGGCTATTTGTAAGAGATTTTTCTTTATGTGATCGATCCCAATCAGGGAAAGAGAAGTTCCACTGGATTGGAGACTCCTTCATTGGACTGTTCAGGCTTCTCCACTGGACTGTAAGCTCCCCTACTAGACTGAAAACTCCACCTTTAGTTGATAAAGTCCCTACTAGATTGTAAACTCTTTCATTAATTCAATTGTATTTATTGAGCACTTACTAAGCCCTTGGAAAGTACAATTCAGCAACAAAGAGAGACAATCTCGGCCCACAGTGGACTCACAAGTCATTCGACTTCTAATCCCAGCCCTGCCACCTATCAGCTGTGTGACTTTGGGCAAGTCACTTCATTTCTCTGTGCCTCAATTACCTCATCTGTAAAATGGGGATTAAGACTGTGAGCCCCACGTGGGACAACCTTGTACCTTGTATCTACCCCAGTGCTTAGAGCAGTACTTGGCACATAGTAAGCACTTAACAAATACCATCATCATCATCATCATCATTATTATTATTAGACTGTAAGCTCCCTACTGGATGGTAAACTCCTTGAGGGTAGGGATCATGCCTATTAACTCTATTGTACTGTTCTCTCCCTAGCAATTAGTACAGTGCTCTGCACACTGCAAGTGCTCAATAAGGTCAGTGAGCTCAAAAAAGCTCCCAGTAAGCATTCACTAAATACAATTGATTGATTGATTGATTGATTGATTGATTGATAGGAGATGAGTCTCTTTCATGAGAGGAGGCATGACATAGTGGATAGAGCATGGGCCTGAGAGTCAGAAGGTCATGGGTTCTAATCCCGATTCTGACACTTGTCTGCTGTGTGACTTTGGGCAAGTCACTTCACTTCTCCGTGCCTCTGTTACCTTATCTTTAAAATGGGGATTGAGACTGTGAGCCCTATGTGGAACAGGGACTATTTTTCACCTGATGTGCTTGCACCCACCCTAGAGTGTAGTACAGTGCCTGGAAAATAATGAGTACTTAACAAACACCACAATTATTATTATTATTGCAGGGAGGTGAAACCTCGTGGGTCCATAGCTACAGTGTGTTATATTCCTTGGAGTGTCTGAGACAGACATCTATGACATATCCATTCATTCACTCATTCAATCATATTTATTGAGCACTTACTGTGTGCAGAACACTGTACTACTAAGCACTTGGAAAGTACAGTTGTCAGCTGGGGATGGATGGGGCAAAGGAAGACATAGCCAAAACTAAATTGAAAATATAGGTTAATGCATTAAGAAATAGGGTCAGTTCTCAGAAAGCACAGAGTTCCAAGATGAACCCTTCATTTCAGAAAACTCATGTTATAGTTTATATACCGTGATGGTTTCCAGGCACATGCACTTAAATGTTCCTATTAACTCTATTTTATTGACTCTTCCAAGTGCTTAGAACAGCATTCTGCACACAGAAGTGCTCAGTAAATACCACTGTTTGATTCTTCCTACATTGCACTTTGGTCTCTCCTTACAGGCAAACATTATCCAAAGAATGTTCCTTAATTAATAATGTTGGTATTTGTTAAGCACTTACTATGTGCAGAGCACTGTTCTAAGCGCTGGGGTAGATACAGGGTAATCAGGTTGTCCCATGTGAGGCTCACAGTTAATCCCCATTTTACAGATGAGGGAACTGAGGCCCAGAGAAGTGAAGTGACTTGTCCACAGTCACACGGCTGACCAGTGGCGGAGCTGGGATTAGAACCCATGACCTCTGACTCTTAAACCCGGGCTCTTTCCACTGAGCCACGCTGCTTCTCTAATTCCTCATTGAAAAAGCAGTGTGGCTAGCTGAAGGACCTTGGGCAAGTCACATAACTTCAGTGTGCCTCAGTTTCCTCATCTGTAAAAATAGGGATGATACCTCTCAGCCTGTGAGACTCATGTGGGACAGGGACTGTGTCCAAGCTGATCATCTTGTATTCAATCAGTCGATCAATCAATTCATTTAACCAATCATATATATTGAGCACTTACTGTGTACAGAGCACTGTACTAAACACTTGGGAGACTACAATTTAACAGGTGGTAGACACATACCCTGCCCACAACGAGCTTATTCATTCATTCATTCAATAGTATTTATTGAGCGCTTACTATGTGCAGAGCACTGTACTAAGCGCTTGGGATGAACAAGTCAGCAACAGATAGAGACAGTCCCTGCCGTTTGACGGGCTTACGGTCTAATCGGGGGAGACGGACAGACGAGAACAATGGCACTAAACAGCGTCAAGGGGAAGAACATCTCGTAAAAACAATGGCAACTAAATAGAATCAAGGCGATGCTTACAGTCTAGAGGGAATCCCAGCCCTTAGGAGAGTTCTTGGCACATAGTAGGTGCTTGAATACCATTACTGTTATCAGTGTTCTATCCAAAATACATTGTGAAAAACACACATTACAGAAGAACTGACTGACTATGGTATCACCTTTTATTGTTAGTGAGCTTCTTTGGAGTAAAGGCAGAAAGCAGCACAGAGTATCGACTTGGAACAACTTCAGAATTTCAGACTTCAGTGGAAGGTACTGAGTAACATCTCACTGAAATTAGAAACAATTTACCATTTCAAGACTTCTGATTTTTTAATCTGGTTAATTCCAAGGAAACAAAATCTTTAAATTTCTATTTGAACAAATTATCCTATCTGGAGACACTGTTTCACATCGAGGTGTCTCTGAAGCAGAATGTCTCCTAGGCACTGTGCCCAATTACAGAGTGGCTTTGCCTAGTGATGATATTTTTGCTGGTGATGTTCCTGGAAAGATCTGCATTTCCCTCCCGGGTATAATCCCCTCCAACTCCACAGATCTCATAGTTATCATTTAATCGATCCCTTAGCAATGGAATCACATGGCCCCTGTACATCTATTCTTTATTTCCTTCGACACTTAGGTTGACTCTATTCGGCCAGGACGGACCTGAAAATCTGTAATTTCCAGGTGTCCAGCCCTAATTTTCTCCATCCCCATCTAGATTTCCACTCACCATGCTCAGAAGGAGATATAATAATAATAATAATGTTGGTATTTGTTAAGCGCTTACTATGTGCCGAGCACTGTTCTAAGCGCTGGGGTAGACATAGGGGAATCAGGTTGTCCCACGTGGGGCTCACAGTCTTAATCCCCATTTTACAGATGAGGGAACTGAGGCACCGAGAAGTTAAGTGACTTGCCCAAAGTCACACAGCTGGCAAGTGGCAGAGCCGGAGTTCGAACCCATGACCTCTGACTCCAAAGCCCGTGCTCTTTCCAGTGAGCCACGCTGCTTCTCGATATCTGATGGTCACCTTGGATCCTTCTGGCTGTGTCCTGCTGAGTAAAGAGCTGCTCCGTTCTCCTTTGCTGAAATCTAGTTTGAACCCTGTCTTGGGTTATCAGGTACCTGATTGATGTTCCATTATTGCATCGCCGCTGAGGACTTTATCTTTCCTGGACATTAAATCTACTACCATTTCTTCTCTTGCAACTACTGAGCCAAATGGTATTTAAGAAGAAAAAAGGTTCCAGTGCCTCAATCCCCTCTGTATGGATCCCCCTGAACTCCTTTCTAGATACTTATGTAGTGTATGTTAGGACTATGCTTTCAACTGCTTGGATCTTTTCCTCGATGTCACACGTGCCAGGACTTGCATAGAGGTGGTTCTGGTGACAAGATTACCTCACCTGGCATGTGCCTCCTTCTCAGCATCACTGAACTGTTTTATCTTGCCAGTACCAACATCCACTGCTGTTGTTGTCCCGCGATGCCAAAAGGAGAGGCTGACCTTTCAGACTAATAATCAAAAAGCGGCATGGTTCAGTGGAAAGAGCATGGGCTTGGGAGTCAGAGGTCGTGGGTTCTACTCCCGGCTCTGCCACTTGTCAGAAGGAGATATCTGATGGTCACCTTGGATCCTTCTGGCTGCATCCTGCTGAGTAAAGACCTGCTCCATTCTCCTTTGCTGAAATCTAGTTTGAACCCTAGTGGTTCCGCCACTTGTCAGCTGTGTGACTTTGGACAAGTCACTTCACTTCTCTGTGCCTCAGTTACCTCATCGGCAAAATGGGGATTAAGACCGTGAGTCCCACGTGGGAAAACCCAATTACCTTGTACCTACCCCAGCATTTAGAACAATGTTTGGCACATAGTAAACATCTAACAAATGCCATCATTATTATTATTATTATTGAGCACTTACTGTGTGCAGAGCACTGTACTAAACATTTAGGAGAATACAATTTAATAGAGTTGAAAGACATGTCACCTGCCCACAATGAGCTACAGTCTACGCTGGGTAGCCGGTAATATTATAAACAGTTTACAGATATTATACATAAGTGTTGTGGTGCTGAGGGTGAAGCAGCATGGCCAAGTGGGAAGAGCCCTCGCTAGCACTTAGTACAGTGGTCTGCAAAGAGAAAGCGCTCAATAAATACAACTGAATGAATGAGTGAATGAGTTAGTGGCAAGAGCATGGACTTGTGGGTTAGAAGTTGTGAGTTCTAATCCAGCCTCCACCCTTATCAGCTGTGTGACTTTGGGAAAATCACTTAACTTCTCTGTGCCTCAGTTACATCTTCTATAAAATGGGGGATTAAGACTGTGAGCTCCACGTGGGACAACCTGATAACCTTGTATCTACCCCAGCACTTAGAACAGTGCTTGGCACATAGTAAGCGTTTAACAAATGCTATCATCACCATCATCCCAGCTCCACCAGGTGCCTGCTGTGTGACCTTGGGCAAATCACTTCATTTCATCCATGCAATCGTATTTATGAGCACTTACTGTGTTCAGACCACTGTATTAAACACTTGGAAAGTACAATACAACAATAAAGCCAGGAGTAGAACCCACGACCTCTGACTCCCAAGCCCATGCTCTTTCCACTGAGCCATGTGTTTCTTGATTATTAGTCTGAAAGATCAGCCTCTCCTTTTGACATCGCAGGACAACAACAGCAATGGATGTTGGTATTAACAAGATAAAACAGTTAAGTGATGCTGAGAAGGAGGCGCATGCCAGGTGAGGTAATCTTGTCTACTCCGGTGCTTAGTACAATGCTTGGCACATAGTAAGTGCTTAACAAATACCACAAAAAGGCCGGGGGAGGATAGGATTGGGTAAGAAGATGAGAAGGTTCTTTTGGACATGTTAGATTTTAGGTGGTGGTGGGACATCCAAGTAGAGATGTGCTGAAGGCAGGAGGAAATGCCAGCCTGCAGAAGAGAAAGATTAGGGCTGAAGGTGTAGATTTGGGAACTGTTCACATAGAGATGGTAGTTGAAGCCATGAGAGTGAATGAATTCTCCAACCGAATGGGTGTAAATAGAGAAGAGAAGGAGACGCAGAAATGAGACTTGAGGGACACCCACATTTAGGCAATGGCCAGAGAGATAGAAAGAGAACCAGGAGAGGACAGTGTCAGTGGAGCTAAGGTTAGATAAAGTTTCCAACATAAGGACGTGATCCATAGTGTTGAAGGCAGCTGAGAGATTGAGGGTTAGGTTGGAGTAAAGGGCTCTGGATTTGGCAAGAAGGAAATCATTGATGACCTTCGGGAGGGTAGTTTTGGTGGAGTGAATGGGGTGAAAGCCAGATTGGAGGGGGGCAGGGAGAGAAGTGGAGGAGAGAAAGTGGGGCCAGTGGGTGTAGACAACTCATTCAAAAAGTTTGGAGAGGAATAGTAGGAAAGAGATGGTGTGATAAATGGAGGGAGTGGTGGGGGGGGTCAATGAAGGGTTGCTTTAGGATAGGGGATAGCTAAGCATTTTGAAAGCAGTGGGAAAGAAACCACTGGAAGGTGAAGAGTTGAAAATGGTGGTCATGGAGAGAAGAAGGGAGGGGACAAGTGCTTCAATAAGGTGCAGAGGGCTGGGGTCAGAGGCACAGGAGGAGGAGGGGGGGTGGTTTGAGAGGAGGATGGAGAGCTTCTCTTGAGATATTGCTGGGAAAATGGGAGGGTTGAAAAAGGGGCAGGAAGAGGGAGGGCCTGGGAAGGAGCAAGGATATTTTAGGAAGATCACCCCTGATGTTTCAATTTTCTCCATAGAGTACATGGCCAGGTAATTGGGGCAAGAGATAGGAGAGGTAAAGGTGGGTAGGGGATTTGAGGAGAGAGTTAAATGTCTGAAACAAGTGGCAAGAACATTGGGCATGGGAATCAATAAAGATGGAGAAATAATATTGCCAGGTGAAGGTGAGGGCAGAGTTAAAGTAGGCCAGGATGAATTTCAGATGGATAAAGTTGGCCTGATATCTGGATTTCTGCCAGCATCATTCTGCAGCTCATGCACAGGAGCAAAGGAAGTGTACTGTGAGGTGATGCAGGACTGTGGGGGAGTGATACTAGATCGGCATTTTCCTGTCCCTGGGAAGGACACAGTATGGTTTTCTCTCTGTCTTGTTGCTCTTGTCTGACATTTACATTATACCTGGTTTTCCTTTTCCCATCACACGCTACCCACTCTACTGAATTGCACTCTCCCAAGCACGTGGTGCAATGCTCTCCTCACAGTAACAATAAATACTGTTGATTCACTGTGGTTTCCCTTTCTGCCTCCAAAATCATATATCTCCTCTTCTCTTATCCCCAACTAAACTTGGCCATATCTCAAAATGACCCATAGATTTTTGAAGGCTCATGCTCTCCAGCTGTAGCTTAGTGCCCATTCACACTGTATATTTGAGTTCTCACAAGGCCAAGGGGTTCACATGATTAATCTCATTTTTTTTCTGTATTACACTTTCTGCTATCAACCAAGACTCCATGTCTCTTTCCTATCATCCCCTTTGGCTCTAAGGCGTTCCTTAATGGATTTTCTGAAGGTATGGGAAGGAAAAGAAGTGGTATCATTACTCAAGGATCTCACAGTCAAGTGATAAATAAGAGCCTGAATGGTTAGGAAGAGCTTACTGATCTGGCAAGGCTGGAAAAAAAATATTCTCCTGATGCCTACAGGGTTGACTAGACCTCTGTTAAAAATAAGAAGTGTGTTATTAGCCAATTGGATCAGATGGAGTCTCTGTCCTAAAAAGGGCTCACAGTCTAAGAGAGAGGGAGTATGGGTATTTTCATTTTACAAATGAGGAAACTGAGACACAGAGAAGTTAAGGGACTTGCCCAAGGCCACACAATAGGTAAGTGGCAGAGCCAGGATTAGAATTCAGGTTCTCTGCCTCTGGGGCCCGTGCTCGCTCCACTAGACCACACTATTTACTCCCGATTGAATGGATTCAGAGACTCCACTGGTCCTAGTGAACCCATCATTCCGGACGTGAAACTCGTGGGAAGAGCATACTGGCGCAGAGAGGAGAGTCTCCTACCAGCGTGGCGTGGATCCTTCTAGTCCTAAACCACTTGCTGCACCCAAACGACCGCTACACGACTTATTCTAATGGGATAAGCCCTTTAGAAGTCAGGAATCGGTGCCTTTGATATACTGGAAATAAGACTAAGCATCGTAAATGACATGAAAATAACAACCTTTCTGGCCTCCTATCTAGGGCAGACGATCTAGCCAGCTCACAGTTTCAACTTTGCTTCCTGCAGGATGTTTAGGTTCTTGACATTGCTGACTGTTCACTAAGACTCTCCATTCTCCATGGGGACCCCCGCCGCGGTTTATGGCACGCCAGGTCAGGATGGAGGGCATATTTTCCATTCTGCGTGATTGAATAGCAAATTAAAGCAGCTGCCATCTCCGCTCATCTTTCCGTTTGGAGGAACAGATTGGACGAGGGGGTGATGGGGGACGAGGTTAAATTTGAGCCACGGTCGGAGTCCTAAATTGTTCCTGAGAATCCAATTGTGCGCAAGACGGTCTGTGCGAGGGATCTGGAGCAGCAGAAGGCCGATCTGGAAGGAGGGGGAGCAGGTGTCTGGCGCCTCTCAGACTTGGAGCTAGTTTCCTCCACATCTGACATTTAGACGGCATCATGGCACAGCGTGTTTCTGCCAAGGATAGTGGGAATGAGATTTATATAGCCAGGACACACCTACTTGCTCCATGTGGAGATTTGCTTTCCCGCCCCCTCATTAAAAAAATCAAATGTTGATCATCAGAGGGCGGGATTGTTATTTTGTGGGGGCTGTTCTGCATCGGACTTCTGGGACACCACCTGTGGAGCAACCAGCCTGGAAAAACCAGTCTTGGCTGCACCGTCCTCGCTCCCGGGCTTCCTGGCTAGGTAACGCTGCCAGCACCACCTGCAGAGAAGCAAAGGACAGGCAAATTTCATCAACAGCATTATTTGAGTGCCAACCGTCTACGGAGGGCTCTATTAAATAATAATTATTACAATAATTATGGTATTTATTAAGCGCTTACAATGTGCCCGACACTATACTAAGCGCTGGGGTGGAGGCAAGCAAATCGGGTTGGACACAGACCCTGTCCCACATCGGGCTCACAGTCTCAATCCCCATTTTACAGATGAGGGAACTGAGGCACAGAGAAGTAAAGTGATTTGTCCAAAGTCACACAGCAGACAGGTGGAGGAGCCGGGATGAGAACCCATGAACTTTTGACTCCAGGCCTGTGCTCTATCCACTACGCCACCCTGCTTCTACAGTTGAGTTGGAAGACATGCCACCAAGGAGCTTACAATCTAGAAGATGATCTTATATTCTGGCAACATCCCAAGAATAACCAACAGATGCCCTCCGACATGGGATGCTCGGGATCCAACGAGGAAGAAGATCACGGTAAAATAATTAATAATCATGGTATTTTTTAAGCGCTTATTACGTGCCAGGCACTGTACTAAGCACTGGGGTGGATACAAGCTAATCGGGGTGGACACAGTCCCTGTCCTGCATAGGGCTCACAATCTCAATCCCCATTTTACAGATGAGGTAACTGAGTCGCAGAAAAGTGCAGTAACTTGCCCAAGGTCATATAGCAGATTAAGTGGCCAAGTCGGGATTAGAACCCATGACCTTCTGACTCCCAGGCCCATGCTCTAGCCATTACGCCATTCTGCTTCTCCAGTATGGCTTGTCCCTGTAGAGAACTCCAGGTAGTATGTGAGCCACGATCTCCCCCTCCTTTGTACAAACCCACACAAAGTGTTTTCCAAGAATCTCAAATCTTTCTTTTTGACTGATATTCTTTAAGCCCTTACTATGTGCCAGGCACTGTACCAAATGCTGGGATAGATACAAGTTAATCAGGTTGGGCCCAATCCATGTCCCATATAGGGCTCAAAGTCTTAATCCCCATTTTAGAGAAAAGTTAAGTGACTTACCCAAGGTCACACAGCAATCAAGTAGGGGAGCTGGGATTAGAATCTAGGTACTCTGGCTCCCAGGTCCATATTCTTTCAGCTAGGCCGTGCTGCTTCTCAACTTTCCTCTTGAAAGTACTGTACTCTGTGCCCACATTCTTTGACGGATTGGCAGTTCTATTCCTAAGGTGCCCAAAGAGTTTTTGGTGAAAAGTAGGTCATCAGGAACCCTCCAAGTCCTCAACTGGCAGGGTCACAGAGAGTACAGTGTAACAACAAAAGAGACACATTCCCTGCCCACAATGAGCTTACAGTCTAGAGTGGGATTTTTAGAGGGGAATTACAGTCTGGTTATGATTTCAGAAGGATATCGAGGGTGGGGAGAGAGGTGGTCTGCCATCTGTGATGGGTGAGGGATTTCTAGGCAGGAGGGAGTCATGGGCTGGGTGTTGCAGGGATAGAGCAACAGGAACCAAGGCTCTTACTGGTGCCTGAAGCTGGGGTCTCTGGCCCCGCCTCCCGTGATCCGGTCTCTCGTCTACTACCAGGACCCTTTCAGCGGCTCAGATCAGGGAAATACCGTGCTGCTCAAATCTACTTCCCCGCCAGAAATAGCGGAATAGCTGCCCATGCAGAAACTCATCCTGCCGGAACACGGCTCCCAAGTGTCTTTGCCCTGAACCCTCACATCAAGGGCCGGGGATGATGATAATAATTGTGGTATTTGTTAAGTGCTTACTATGTGCCAGGCACCGTTCTAAACTCTGGGGTGGGTACTTATTGGACTCAGGTATCATCGGTGCCCCCCATTTCAGAAGGCGGATGAGCAGCTCGTTGCCAGCCCTCCTGACCCACTGACATAATTCAATTGAATTCATTTGAAGCAGAGTGGCTCAGTGGAAAGAGTACGGGCTAGGGAGTCGGAGGACATGGGTTCTAATCCCTCCTCTGCCACTTGTCAGCTGTGTGACCTTGGGTAAGCCACTTAACTTCTCTGTGCCTCAGTTCCCTCATCTGTAAAATGGGGATGAAAGCCATGAGCCCCAAGTGGGACAACCTGATTACCTTGTATCTACAGTGCTTAGAACAGTGCTTGGCACATAGTAAGCACTTAACAAATATCATCATTATTATTAATTAGGACAAAGACAGGCAACCCTCATCCATGAAAGTGCTTTCTTGGCACCAAGTGAAGACCCAGTGGTTATCGGGATGAGGACCATACTGTATCATCTCCCAAAGTTTCCATAGAGGAGCTGCAGTAGCAAGGGAAAAGGTTTCGTAACTGGTAAAATCTACAATTTTTTATATATTTTTATGGTATTTGTTAAGCGCTTATTACATGGAAGGCCCTGTTCTAAGCACTGGGATAGATACAAAGTAATCAGTTTGGACACAGACTTAATGGGGGTCACAGACTTAATGGGGCTCACAGACTTAATGTCCATTTTACAGATAAGGTAACTGAGGCACAGAGAGGTGAAATGACTCACCCAGGTCACACTGCAGACAAGTAGGAGGAGCCAGGATTAGAACCCTGGTCCTTCAGGCTCCTAAACTCATGCTCTATCCACTAGGCCGAGGTCTCGTTCATTTGGTCTTGAGAGGAGTCCCTAAAATTGTGGGACCTGGCTCAAGGTTCTTTTTTTAATACTTTTAACTACAAAAGGAACTGGATAACCCTGATAATCTCTTACCACTCTCAGGCTCCCCACCAGGGGCAAGCTAGATGTTGTGTGGGATAAACTGCATTAACTCTTTCAGACCATGCAGGGAATGGAAAATTCTACATCAGAGATTCATAAACTGCACTTATGCATCAGGGATGTTGATTGGAGATTAGAAATTTGAGAACTCTCAAACAATCCATCGATTGAATTTACCGAGCACGCACTTTGTGCAGAGAAGTGTACTAAACACTTGGGAGAGTACAATATCTTATCCCTTTTTCTGGAGAGAAATGTTAAATAATAGAAATAATGAAGAGAGGCAGTGTGGTCTAATGGAAAGAGTTGGGATTGGGACTCACGGGACCTGATTTTAATCCCAGATATGCCACTTGTCTGATGTGTGCCCTGGATTTTAAACCCAGCTCTGCCACTTCTCTGTGAAATGAGCATTAAATACCTGTTCTTCAAGGGCTCCTTCCCCTCTGCCTTCAAACACGCCCACGTCTCCCCCATCCTAAAAAAACCCGCTCTTGACCCCACTTCCCCCTCCAGTTATCGTCCTATCTCCCTACTACCCTTCCTTTCCAAAATCTTAGAACGAGTCGTCTACAATCGATGCCTAGAATTCCTTAACTCCCATTCTCTCCTAGACCCCCTCCAATCTGGCTTCTGTCCCCTCCACTCTACCGAGACTGCGCTCTCTAAGGTCACCCATGACCTCCTTCTTGCCAAATCCAATGGCTCCTACTCCATTCTGATCCTCCTTGACCTCTCTGCTGTCTTTGACACTGTCGACCATCCCCTCCTCCTCCATACCTTATCTCACCTTGGCTTCACGGACTCTGTCCTCTCCTGGTTCTCCTCTTACCTCTCTGGCCGATCATTCTCGGTCTCCTACGCTGGAGCCTCCTCCCCCTCCCATCCTTTAACTGTTGGAGTTCCTCAAGGGTCAGTTCTTGGCCCTCTTCTGTTCTCCATTTACACTCACTCCCTCGGTGAACTCATCCGCTCTCACGGCTTTGACTACCATCTCTACGCAGATGACACGCAGATCTACATCTCCGCCCCTGTCCTCTCCCCCTCCCTTCAGGCTCGCATCTCCTCCTGCCTCCGGGACGTCTCCACCTGGATGTCGGCCCGCCACCTAAAACTCAACATGAGCAAGACTGAGCTCCTCATCTTCCCTCCCAAGCCCGGTCCGCTCCCAGACTTCTCCATCACCGTGGATGGCACGACCATCCTTCCCGTCCCGCAGGCCCGCGATCTCGGTGTCATCCTTGACTCGTCCCTCTCGTTCACCCCACACATCCTATCCGTTACCGAGACCTGCCGGTTTCACCTCTACAATATCGCCAAGATCCGCCCTTTCCTCTCCACCCAAACGGCTACCTTACTATTACGGGCTCTCGTTATATCCCGGCTAGACTACTGTGTCGGCCTTCTCTCTGACCTCCCTTCCTCCTCTCTCGCCCCGCTCCGATCTATTCTTCACTCCGCTGCCCGGCTCATCTTCCCGCAGAAACAATCTGGGCATGTCACTCCCCTTCTTAAACAACTCCAGTGGTTGCCTATCGACCTCCGCTCCAAACAAAAACTCCTCACTCTAGGCTTCGAGGCTCTCCATCACCTTGCCCCTTCCTACCTCTCCTCCCTTCTCTCTTTCTACCGCCCACCCCGCACGCTCCGCTCCTCCGCCGCCCACCTCCTCGCCGTCCCTCGGTCTCGCCTATCCCGCCGTCGACCCCCGGGTCACGTCCTCCCGCGGTCCCGGAACGCCCTCCCTCCTCACCTCCGCCAAACTGATTCTCTTTCCCTCTTCAAAACCTTACTTAAAAATCACCTCCTCCAAGAGGCCTTCCCAGACTGAGCTCCTCTTCCCCCTCTACTCCCTCTGCCATCCCCCCTTTACCTCTCCGCAGCTAAAGCCTCATTTTCCCCTTTTCCCTCTGCTCCTCCACCTCTCCCTTCCCATCCCCACAGCACTGTACCCGTCCGCTCAACTGTATATATTTTCGTTACCCTATTTATTTTGTTAATGAATTGTACATCGCCTTGATTCTATTTAGTTGCCATTGTTTTTACGAGATGTTCTTCCCCTCGACGCTGTTTAGTGCCATTGTTCTTGTCTGTCCGTCTCCCCCGATTAGACTGTAAGCCCGTCAAACGGCAGGGACTGTCCCTATCTGTTGCCGACTTGTTCATCCCAAGCGCTTAGTACAGTGCTCTGCACATAGTAAGCGCTCAATAAATACTATTGAATGAATGAATGAATGAATGTTCTTCATCCCTCCTTATATCCAATCTGATTCTCTGGTACCTAATTAAGCCCTTATCAGTGTCTGACACACAGTAGATACTTATAAATACTATCATCGCTATTATTATTACCAAGAGTTTGGGAAATACAATATAGAGAAGCAGCGTGGCTCAGTGGAAAAAGCACGGGCTTGGAAGTCAGAGGACATGAGTTCGAATCCCAGCTCTGCCACTTGTCAGCTGGGTGACTGTGGGCAAGTCACTTAACTTCTCTGTGCCTCAGTTACCTCATCTGTAAAATAGGGATTAACTGTGAACCTCACGTGGGACAACCTGATGACCCTGTATCTACCCCAGCGCTTAGAACAGTGCTCTGCACAAAGTAAGTGCTTAACAAATACTAACATTATTATTATTATAATGAAGGGACATGTTCCCTGCCCACAAAGAGATTACACTCTAGTGAGGGAAATGGGCATAAAAATGGCAGAGTAAAACTTGTGGTAGAGAAGCAACATGGCAAAGAACTTGGGCCCAGGAGTCAGAGGAACTCGGTTCTACCCCCGGCTACACCCTTGTCTGCTGAGCGACTTTGGGCAAATCACTTAACTTCTCTGTGCCTCAGTTACCTCATCTGTAAAATAGGGATCAAGACTGTGAGATGTGGATTGTGTCCAACCTGATTATCTTGAATTCATGCCGGTGTTTAGTACAGTGCCTGGTATTGATACCTGACTACTTGTTTGGTTTTGCCGTCTGCCTCCCCCTTTGAGACTGTAAGCCCGTTGTCGGTCGGTGATAGTCTCTATCTGTTGCCAAATTGTACATTCCAAGCACTTAGTACAATGCTCTGCACACAGTAAGTGCTCAATAAATACTACTGAATGAATGAATACATAGTAAGTACTTAACTGAGTATTTTTTTCCTCTCAGTCCCTAGAAATAAAGGAGTAAAAAGAACCTGCCGAAGATTCCAAGGCAGCCAGGGCAGAGAGGCTGAGCACTGAGTTGGATTGACAAGAAACGGAGAGATAGGCTCAAAGGAAGGCCATTCTGAGGAAGCAAGTTAGGGGAGATTGACTGGCAGAGAATGCTTCCAAGATTCTCTGTGCCAAACAAGCTCGTTCCCCGGGATCAGCCCTGGTACTGACGGTCCCTCCGGGATCAGAAGGAATTATCATAGAGTGGGTAAGGTACGTCTGCCCAGCTGTGAGAATCTGGGCCTGCCACGCTTTCCTCTCCGGTTTCTTTGTACTGGATTTTCAATTAAACCTGGGCAGATTTGGGAAACTGAAGCAAACCAACACGCCCCACTCCCCATGTGCCCTTTGCAAAGCAGTGCCATCTGTGAGGGATTCTTCTACTGTCCAGCCACCTCCTCGGAAGAACCATAAAAGACACATATGCCACCGGTTTCCCGACAAGTGCTTTGAAGAAGGTTCTTAACGGCCCTGGCTGCTCTCTGCCTCCACAGCAGCATGTGAATAGTGGCTCTTGTTAGGACCGTTGCCATAGCAAGCTCTTATTTTTAATTGAATGGTACAGTAAATAATACTCTATTCACTGGGAAAAAAAAATGGCTGCAGCAAGTTTGAAGTGCCCAAAGCCACTTAAAATTGCCTCCTGCGTTTTGTCCTAATGGACGTTTTGCACTTTGAAGTGTGGCGTTAAGCACCTGTTTCTCTTTTAACAACTTCTTTTACATGTTGAATCCTTTCCTTTTTTCCTTTGGTTCGGCGGCGTGTTCCTCAAGGTATGATGGAGTCAGAATTATTTGGTTCAATGTGGAAAATAGGATGTTAAGAAATCCCCAACCCAATCCAAATTAATAATAATAATAATACTGTCATCTCGCTTCTTTAGAATCCTGCTTCCCAGTTTGAAGGGGAAATGCCATTTCTGCCTGGGAATCACGATGGAAAATTTAGACAGTCCATAAAATTCCCCTTAAGACCCTCATGTGCATGGGGTCTGGGGTAATCATGGGCCAGAGAAGCAGAGAAGGAAAGGGGGAGGGAGAGGAAAAAAGGGAGTTCACCGAAAGAATACTTTCCAAGGTAAACAGCTGAGAGCTACGTGGGTTTGACAGAGACAGACACAAGAGATTGATAAGGAGGCAGAGAGCTGCAGAGATGGAAAAGGGAGAAAGAGAGAGGGGGACAAAAAGAAAGATGGATAGAGAGGGGAAGACATGAGTTTTAATCCCATCTCCACCACTTGTCCGTTGTGAGATCTGTAAATCAACCAGTGGTATTCTGTGACCACTTGCTGTGTGCAGACCCCTCTACTGAGCCCCTGCGAGAGTACAAAATAAAGTTGGTGGACACATTCCCTGTCCACAATGAGTTTACAGTCCAGAGAGGGAGACAGACATCGGAAGAAATTATGGATATGGACATAAGTGCTGTGGGGTTGAGGATAGGGTGAGTATCAAGTGCTTAAAGGGTACAGATCCAATTGCATAGGTGATGCAGAAGGGAGAGGGAGTAGGAGAAATGAGGATTTAATCTGGGAAGTCAGAGATGTTAGGCAGAGATGAAGGCTTTGAAGGTGGGAGAGTGGTGATCCGTTGTATGCGAAGGGGGAGGGAGTTCCAAGCTAAAAGGAGGACTTGGGCAAAGAGTCCACAATGAATTTACTTGATCTAGACGCAATGGGTAGGATGGCTCTAAAGGAAGGACGTTTGCGGGCTGCACTGTAGGAGGAAATCAGCAAGGTTAAGATAGGAGGGGGTGAGTCGATTGAGTGCTTTAAAGTAGATCTAGGACAAGACTCTTAATTTCTCTGCCCTCAGTTTCCTCATCTGTAACATGAGGATTAAATACCTGCTCTTCCTCATGCTTACACATTGAGCCCTATGTGGGACAAGGACCGGGTCTGACGCGACTCTGACGCGACTGTCTTTTATATACCCCAGCACTTAGTTCAGTGCTAAGTATAGGCAATGAAGGTGTCTGATCTGATTAGTACAGTATCTATCCCAGCACTTACTAAGGTATTTAGCATATAGTATGCAATTAAACATCACAATTATTCTTATTAGGGAGGAAGGGAAAGGCAAAAAAGGGAAGGGGAATGAGGAGATAAACCCTGTCGGTCCCACTTTTGCAACATCTCCATCCAAAGGCTACCACGTTCATTCATTCATTCATTAGTATTTATTGAGCGCTTACTATGTGCAGAGCGCTGTACTAAGCCCTTGGAATGTACAAATCGGTAACAGGTAGAAACAGTCCCTGCCCTTTGATGGGTTTACAGTCTAATCGGGGGAGATGGACAGACAAGAACAATAACAATAAATAGAATCAAGGGGTCATTCACCCTATCCCCCCTGAATCAGCTTCCTTGCTGACCTCCCAGCCCCCTGTCTCTCCCAACTCCAGTCCGTACCACACTCCGCTGCCCGGATCATTTTTCTATGAAAGCGTTCAGGATGTCACCCCATTCCTCAAAAGACTCCAGTGATTGCCTAGCCCCCTCCATATCAAACAAAAACTCTTCACCACTGGCTTTAAAGCAGTCAATCACCTCAGGCCCTCCTACCTCACCTCAATACTCTCCTACTACAACCCAGCCCTCACACTTCGCTCCTCTACTGCTAACCTTCTCACTGTGTCTCGATCTCGCCTATCTCACTTCTGACTCCCCACCACGTTTCTGCCTCTGGCCTGGAACATCCTCCTTCTGGAAATCCAACAGCCAATTGCTCTTCCCCCGTTCAAAGCCTTATTGAAGGCACATCTCCTCTAAGAGGCCTTCTCTCACTAAGCCCCCTTTCCTCTTCTCCCACTCCTTTCTGTGTCACCGCGATTTACGTTCTTTGTTCTTCTCCCCTCCCAGCCCCACAGTACTTATGTACCTATCTGTAATTTATTTATATTAATGTCTGTCTCTGTTCCTCTAGACTGTAAACTCATTGTGGTCAGGAAAAGTGTCTGATTATTGTTGTATTGTACTCTCCCAGGCACTTAGTAGAGTGTTTTTCAACCAGTACGTGCTCAATAAATACAATCGAATGAACAAAATGAGAGAAATAGGGGGAGGAGGGGAATAGAAGGAGAGGAGGAGAAAAAGAATGGGAAATGGAGGGGGTGGGGCAGAGGCTAACACTGGCGGTGAGGAATTGGGCAGTGCAGGAATGATATCTCCCTGGTAAGGAGAATAATAATGTTGGTATTTGTTAAGCGCTTACTATGTGCAGAGCACTGTTCTAAGTGCTGGGGGAGATACAGGGTCATCAGGTTGTCCCACGTGAGGCTCACAGTTAATCCCCATTTTACAGATGAGGTAACTGAGGCACAGAGAAGTTAAGTGACTTGCCCACAGTCACACAGCTGACAAGTGGCAGAGCTGGGAGTCAAACCCATGACCTCTGACTCTGAAGCCCAGGCTCTTTCCACTGAGCCACGCTGCTTCCCGGAACCAGTGAGAGGGATCTGGAAAAACCCACCTCTCAGCAGACCCAGGGAAGGGGTGGAGGGAGCAGGAGGTTGGGTATGGGATCCTAATTTGGACAGGGTGGATAGTTGGGAGAGAGGATGGGAACAGAGCCCGTTTTCCAAGCTTTAAGCGATCCACAGGGAGACCAGGATTGGCCGGCGACTGGATAGCTGCGATGTGTGCCTTTAGCACGTTGAATCCTCATTAGAGGACAACATCTGTTTCTTACTATAATTAGCTCACAGTTCAGTGGTGGCTTCAGTCGCTTACACCTGAACTACCATCAGCAGGGCAATCACAGAAGCACATGCACCTTGCCTTTTTTTCTCCTCTCCAACTAGCTATTTTTCCGCTGGCCGGGAAAGCCCCCAGCAGAGGAGGATGACCTCACCCCCTTTCTTCGGGGGGCCCTTCTTAAGAAGGGGGGCGGGGCCGGCTCTGATTTCCCCAGGCTTCGGGACGCCTTTCTTAAGGTCACCTTGAGGCCCCGTGACTTCTCTGAAGCGAAGAAGGCCAACATGGCCCCACGCTGGCCACGAGGTCCTCATCTTCCACCGCCTGCCCGGGCTGGGGAGGGAGCGCCGAGGGAGCTGGGGGGGGGGGGGGTCAGGGGGAGAAGCAGGGCACCAGCTGGCCGCCGGAGACACTTTTTAACTGAATTCATCGGGGCGGCAGGGTGCGAGATCCCAGGTCGCTTCCTGCCGGGCCTGTTCTGAAGGGGAGGAGAGTCCATAATTACACTGTCTCGCGGTCCCATTAGTGTCAGGGCTCATTAGGGGCCGGATCCACTCAGCAGCAGTGACACACAAAAGCGAGACCTGCGGGGGCATCCGGCGGGGGCCAGGGCGCGGGGGCAGGTCCGTGGGGTTCCCGGCTGGGCCATTAGAGCCGGCGGGGGCGTCCGATGGGCCGCGGACGGGCTTTCACGGGGTTCTGCGCCGGTGGCACGGGATCGGCAGGTGCCGCTTTCTTCTCGAGGCAAAGGCGGGTGGCGGGCCGGGCTCTGGGAGCACGATGAAGAATGACCTCGAGCTGCCAGGGCGAGCCGGAGAGGCCGCCTCTCTACCCCTCAGCTCCATCTCAGAGCCGTCGTGAGTGGAGACAACCTCTGACCTGGGGTGTGTGCGGAGGCCCATACTGAGGAATTCACAGCCCGGGCAACTGAAAGAAAGCTTGAGCAAGGACTTTATCTAAACAGTGTGGGCCTTTTTTTTACTTTGTTTTTTAATTTATAATGTGAGGCATTACTTGTACCAGGCACTGTTCTTAAAGCTGGGATAGACTGTAGACTGTATTCATTGTGGGCAGGGACTGTGTCTGTTTATTGTACTCTCCCAAGCACTTAGTACAGTGCTCTGCAAACAGTAAGTGCTCAATAAATGCATTTGATTGATTGACTGACTGGGTATGAACAAGCTAATCAGTTTGGACTCAGTCCCTGTGCCACATGGAGCTCAAAGTCTTAATCCTCCTTATATTGTTCTCTCCTAAACGCTTAGTACAGTGCTTTGTATACAGTAAGTGCTCCATAAATGCGATTGAATTTTACAGATGAGGTAACTGAGGCACAGTGAAGTTCAGTGATTTGCCCAAAATTACACGGTAGACGAATGGCATAGCAGGAAATGGAACCCAGGTCTTCAGACTCCCAGGTCTGTGTTCTTTCCACCAGGCAGCCCTGTTCCTTGCTGGGGTTCAATGGGGTGATTAAGAAAAGAAATTGGACAAATGGAAAGCATCCCGTGGGCTATAAGTGATAATTGGGGTACTTTTGTTAAGCCCTTACTATGTGCTGACCAGTGGGGTAGATTAGGGAAGCAGCGTGGCTCAGTGGAAAGAGCCTGGGCTTCAGAGTCAGAGGTCGTAATAATGTTGGTATTTGTTAAATGCTTACTAGGTGCAGAGCACTGTTCTAAGAGCTGGGGTAGATACAGGGTAATCAGGTTGTCCCACGCGAGGCTCACAGTTAATCCCCATTTTACAGATGAGGTAACTGAGGCACAGATAAGTGAAGTGACTTGCCCACAGTCACACAGCTGACAAGTGGCAGAGCCGGCAGTGGAACTCATGACCTCTGACTCCGAAGCCCAGGCTCTTTTCCACTGAGCCACGCGGTTCGACTCCTGGCTCGGCCACTTGTCAGCTGTGTGACTGTGGGCAAGTCACTTAACTTCTCTGTGCCTCAGTTACCTCATCTGTAAAATGGCGATTAACTGTCAGCCTCACGTGGGACGACCTGATTACCCTGTATCTCCCCCAGTGCTTAGAACAGTGCTCTGCACATAGTAAGCGCTTAACAAATACCAATATTATTATACAAGATAATCAGGCTAGACACAATCCCTGTCCACACAGTACTCGCAGACTAAGAGGGAAGAAGAACAGGTAATAATAATGTTGGTATTTGTTAAGCGCATTCTACGTGCAGAGCACTGTTCTAAGCGCCGGGGTAGATATAGGGTCATCAGGTTGTCCCATGTGAGGCTCACAATCTAAATGCCCGTTTTACAGATGAGGTAACTGAGGCCCAGAGAAGTGACTTGCCCACAGTCCCACAGCTGACAAGTGGCAGGTATTTCATCCCCATTTTACAGATGAGCAACCTGAAGCACAGAGAAGTTAAATGACTTGCCTGAGGTCACACAGCAGGCAGTGGCAGAACTGTACTTACAACCCAGGTCCCCTGACTGCCAGGCCGCTGCTCTTTCCTCGAGGTCACACTCCTCTGCACTACAGTTTGGTTCAGGCAGTTCCGGGCAAGAGAAACAGTAGGACAAGTAGAAATTGCCATGGGATGTCTGCACCCCTCAGCTGGCTGTTGCCAGCCGTCTTGCCACTAAGTAAAAACATTAACCAGCCTGCCTTCCCGCAAAAGGAAGAGAAGCAGCATGGCTAGAGCCCGGGCCTCGGAGTTAAGTCATGGGTTCTAATCCCGGCTCAGCCACTTGTCTGCTGTGTGACCTTGGGCAAATCACTTTCTTCTCTTTGCCTCAGTCCCCTTATCTGTAAAGTGAGGATTAAGACTGTGAGCCCCGTGAGGAACAGGGACTGGGTCCAACCTGACTTGCTTGTATTCACCCTAGCGCTTAGTACAGTGCCTGGCACATAGTAAGCACTTAAATACCATAATCATTAATTATTATTATTATGTTTTAGGGCACCCAGGGGATGCTCAGTAATTTATATAAAATTCATTTCAATTGTATTTATTGAGCGCTTACTGTGTGCAGAGCACTGTACTAAACGCTTGGGAAAATACAGTACAGCAATAGAGACAACCCCTGCCCACAGCGAGCTCACAGTGTAGGGGGTGTTGACAGACATCCATACGGGATAAAGAGACATCAATATAAATAAATATAATTACAGATATATACGTAAGGGCTGTGGGGAGGGGGGAAGGGGAGAAGAGCAAAGAGAACGAGTCAGGGTGATGTGGGAGGGAGTGGGAGGGAGGAAAAAGGAGGCTTAAACTGGGAAGGCCTCTTGGAAATGGGCATTAAGACCATGAGTTCCATGTGGAAAGTGGAGTATGTCCAACCTGATTAGCTTATACCTATCCCAAAGCTTAGTACAGTGTCTGGAAAATAATAAGCACTTAGAAAGTGCTATAAAAGAAATGACAGCTGAATGGAATAAAGCAAGACACATTCTATTGAACAAAACAAAAGACGGGCCAAGCTGAAACATTTTTCTATAATGGCCAGGTGGTGTGCAGTTTTTTGGAAAAGAGCACGCAAAGGGGAGGTGGAGGGAATAATAATATTAATAATTATGGTATCTGCTCAGCACTTACTTCGTGGCAAGCACTGGGGTAGATACAAGAACATCAGGTCCCACAGGGGAGTCACATTGTACGCAGACTATCCGTTGCCGAATTATACTTGAGAAGCAGCATGGCTCAGTGGAAAGAGCCAGAGGTCATGGATTCTAATCCCGGCTTCGCCGCTTGTCAGCTGTGTGGCTTTGGGCAAGTCACTTCACTTCTCTGTGCCTCAGTTACCTCATCTGTAAAATGGGGATTAACTGTGAGCCCCACGTGGGACAACCTGATTACCCTGTATCTACCCCAGCACTTAGAACAGTGCTCTGCCCATAGTGCTTAACAGATACCAACATTATTATTATTATTATCAAACACTTAGTACAGTGCTCTGCACACAGTAAGCACTCAATAAATACGATTGAATGAATGAAAGGGAGGAGAGCTATTGAATCCCCGTTTTACAAATGAGGGAACTGAGGTCCAGGGAAGTTAAATGATTTGTCCAAGGTTATACAGCAGATGAGTGGCTGATGCAGAATCAAAACTCAGGTCCTCTGACTCCCAGGCCTGCTGTCTTTCCCTTAGGCCGTTCTGCTTCTCTGTTACAGGGGAACTGTTACACAGTTTGGTAGTGGGGCAGGGAGTGAGAGGCTCTGGGACCGGATGGGATAACAGCTGCCACGGCAGCAAAAGTAGGCAAAAAAAGTAAAAGAAGGAAGCACACAGGGTGCAAGGGAGAGGCCTATCATAGAAGGGACGAGCATATTAGTGTGGGGGACAGGTAGAAACAATAGCCTTCCACATTCTGGTTCAACAGCCCTGATTTCCACATGAAATTAACTTGGAATCAGAGTTAAAAACAAGGCTTCACAAACAGCGCCGCTTTCTCAAACTTCAAGATGGGCAAAAAAATATATCAAACCCTGTTCTTTAATGCTTCCCACAACGTAGGCAAGGTGAAAGACTCTGAAAGCCAACCGAGCCCGCATGTTAGTTGATGAGGCGTGAAGTAGAATGGAAGGCCGGCCGGGCATTCTTCCCCAGCTGCCAGTGTGATTTCTCAGTTGGCTGATGGTAAAAACTTGCTTTTTGTTGCTTAGCAAAGATGATTTTTTACGGCCAGAGGGAGCAGATAAGTGCAGTAACCAGGCGGCATTTTAGCCACCACATTTTTGAGCGGAGCCTCGCTTTTTTAAGGAAAGGTCATCCGAATCAAAGCCATGACGACTGTGAATCTGGCACTTTCGCTCCCTCTCCCATCCCTCTGCCTCCATCCCTTCTGGCCTTTCTGGAGGCCTACTGAGGGATGGGTAGGGCATAAATCCTAAATGCAGTTCTGAAAAGAGACCTTCGTCTTCGGCTTGGTCCTGACGAAGTTGAGGTTCAAGGCTGCAGAGAATCCCGAAAGTTTGACAGATCTCTGGGACCACGCTCAGCTGAATACGTGGAGCCTGGAAGTAAGGAAATTTCTACAAATGCATACAGATGGTGACTTCTTTGTTTAACCTCCCTCTGTGTATAATGAAGGTTAATATCCTGGTAAGAGGGTGCTGCCCTGGAGGACGGCTGAGTTTTACCCTATTTTAAAGGAGGACAAACAAAGGCAATGCACGTCTGAGGTAAGCTCATGATGAGCGGGGAATCTACTTATTGAGCACTTTCTGTGTGCAAAGGGATCGTGTCTGCTAATTCTGTTGTATTGTACTCTTCCAAGTGTTGAATAAAGTGCCCTGCATGCAGCAAGCACTCAATAAATACCACTGATTGATTGATTGATGGATCCACCTCGGCACTCCTACTTGCTCATCCCATTTCCATGGTCACTAGGAGGTAGGCAGTGGTTTGGGGCCTCCCTCCGCTTGTGCCCTAGTGGATCCCTAGTTAAGATTGCTATAAATCTGCTTTGGGATCTGAGCATTATCTGGATTAGCTCCTTTGCAGAACCCCTGAAATGAGAAATCTAGTGAGAGTAGGCAGCCCTGGTGTGAGAAGGCTGCAGACATTTTGCATGAGTCGCCATGACCCTGATGAGGAAGAGGTGCCTGGACTGGGATGCTGCCCTCGGGTGAGAAGAACCAGAGCGCCTAGCAGAAGCAGCAGCATGGCGTAGTGGCTAGAGTGGATGGTGGCCTGGGAGTCAGAAGGACCTGAGTTCTAATCCTGACTCTGCCGTTTGCTATGTGACTTTGGGCAAGTCACTTTGCTTCTCTGGGCCTCAGTTACCTCATCTGTAAAGTGGCAATTACAACTGTGAGCCCCATGTGGGATGTGGGACGGTGTCCCACCCCATTACCTTGTGTCTACCCCAGTGCTTAATACAGTGGCTGGCACATAGTAAGTGCTTAAATACCATACTTATTATTATTATTATCATGAGGTGCGGAAGACACAACAGGCCAAGGGACAGTCCAGTGCCCTCCTTAACAGATTGTCTGGTTATAGTGAGCGCTGGCCCAGAAAGTGAAAAGGTAATGAATTTTGGGCGGGATCGCCTGGGGAAAGGGCCAACGTGCGTAGTGAGGGAGTTTTTCTGCAACTCTGGTGTCATCATGTGTCTTGGTAGTGAAAGGCAGGGGTGAGCGAATTGGCCTAATGGGCAATTTGTTGGGATCTACTGTTCCATGTCCAGCCCTGACGGTCTAAATAAAACCCCACTGATGCCTTCTCCCCCCTCCTGTTAAAATAATTTTCCTCTTTCCCTTCTGCCTTTTCGTTGTTCTAAAGCCAAGCAAAACACGCTGGATCCCATTTGCTCAGACTCGTTCTGTCAGTGGAATCAGAGCACGCAGGAATCCAATAGGGCAGGATTTATGATGTCCAGATGTGGCTACGGGGCAACGCACAATAGATGAGACTTTGTTCGCCTCTTCTCTTTCCCACCTCCCTCTCTCGAAGAGGAAAACAAAAGTTTCCATGGCACTTCTCTGCCAGGAAGGAGAAAATTGGGTTGTTGAGAGAAGAGAGAGACTGTGATGGAGTCTCCTGGGACGCCATCATCTTAAGCTCTGTGTTGGCCTGCCACCTCCTGGGCATGGGTGGCATTGCATGGCGAGCAGGCCTCGATTCAGTCGCAGAAGGATAATAATAATAATAATGTTGGTATTTGTTAAGCGCTTACTAGGTGCAGAGCACTGTTCTAAGCGCTGGGGGAGATACAGGGTAATCAGGTTGTCCCACGTGAGGCTCACAGTCTTCATCCCCATTTTCCAGATGAGGGAACTGAGGCACAGACAAGTGAAGTGACTTGCCCACAGTCCCACAGCTGACAAGTGGCAGAGCTGGGATTCGAACCCGTGACCTCTGACTCCCAAGCCCGGGCTCGTTCCACTGAGCCACGCTGCTTCTCAAAATGGTATTTTTTAAGCGCTCAAGATGCGCAAAGCACTGGGGGATACAAAGTGATCAGGTCGTCCCACGTGGGGTTCACAGTTTTAATCCCCATTTTACAGATGAGGTGACTGAGGCACAGAGAATAATAATGTTGGTATTTGTGAAGCGTTTACTATGTGCAGAGCACTGTTCTAAGCGCTGGGGGAGATACGGGGTCATCAGGTTGTCCCACGTGAGGCTCACAGTTAATCCGCATTTTACAGATGAGGTAACTGAGGCACCGAGAAGTGAAGCGACTTGCCCACAGTCACACAGCTGACAAGTGGCAGAGCCGGGAGTCGAACCCATGACCTCTGACTCTGAAGCCCAGGCTCTTTCCACTGAGCCACGCTGAAGTGACTTGCCCAAAGTCACATAGCTGGCAAGCGGCGGAGCCGGGATTAGAACCCACGACCTCTGACTCCCAAGCCTGGGCTCTTTCCACTGAGACACACTGTTTTGCTGCATACGTTCGTTTGGTTTCCCCAGTAGAGAAGAAGCCTTCGGACTCACTCCGAGGTGAACGTGGTCTTGGAAACGAGACCAGGAACCTAGGAAACCAAACGTTGTGTATGGTCAGGATGCTGTTACTGTGAACATTTTTCCCGTTCGGTCAGACCTAAGCACTTAGTGCGGGGCTCGGCAGGGGGTAAGGGTTTAATAAATTCCATTAGTTGATCTAGAATTAAAGATAAGGATGTAGCTGCTGGGAGCTTAATATTAGCTCAAGAGTAGTCGATCGTTCTGGCTGGAAGCGAAAGAGGACTGAGTCTAGAATATCTGAGGAGAAAGGCTGAGGAAAAGCCAACAGATTCCTCCCCGCTCTTTTTGAATGTTTCTGAGTAGTGACGACCCACCCCACAAATGCCGCTTGAGATTCTGCTCTGTTAGAATGAGGGGGTTGAGGTGGCAGACAAATCTGAGAGTATGCCGGGATAAATATCGTCTGAGGCTGAGGATCGGATCTCTGGGGATGGGTAAACATTTTTAGATGAAAAAAAATCTAGTAAAAAAACAAAAAAACACGCTTCTGAGACTCTTTTAACCCTTCTTTCCTGACAACAGAAAGAATAGTTGGAAAGCATTTCTGGAACTCACGAATTTCTGAAAACGTCTTGGATGCAGTGGGTGAAAGTGTTGGCTTATATAAACCATGTCTAGATTTATGGGCTTGTGGATTTCAGGCATTCCAGGGAGAAGTAAGGACTCCGGCAAACATTGGGTGAGAGCAGAGGAATGTTGTGTGGTTCAAATGAGCACTTTTATACACGTGATCCATCAGAGACAAGCTTTGGCAGAAATCTTCCCCTTGTCTCAAGAATACAGTTACCCAAGGGGAATGCGGAGCTTTTGTTCTTTGAACAAAGTCCACTGAGGATGATCTCTCTCTCTCTCTCTTTTCTTCTTGCGCTTAATGCAACTTCACCGCTTTTAAAATGGAGCCCGTACGCCCATTATTTCAGTGGATAGTTAAAACCTACAGGCCCATTAAAAGTAGGGTCGAAGAGGCAAGCTTTTTGAAGTAAATATTCTGGGTAGCTTCAAAGAGACCATTCACTGACCAATAGTAAGGAGGTCGCCAGGGCGATCTTCACTGAGCCTAGGTGTTGCGGTGGTCAGTGGGGAAATAAAGGAGTAGGCTTCATGCCGTTTACGGGACATTCGGTTGGTCACACAAATCTTGCATCTTCAGTCAATCAGTGGTATTTATTGAGTGCTTACTGTGTGCAGAACACTACGCTAAGCACTTAGGGGAGTACAATGCAACAGAGTTCAAATGTTCCATGCTCCACCGGCACTTTAGGGGGAGAGCCAAGGATCAGATTTCTTAATGGTTTGGAGCAGTTGGTGCTGCCTCAAGCAAAGGGGTTGGTGGCGGGAAGGAAGGAAAAACACGATCAGATGGTCATGGTTAAAATGGGACGCCGAATGAAGGGGAACAATCAAACAAAATAGCGGAATAAAACATCCCTATGGAGTTTGCCTATTTGAAACAAAAGACTAATTCTCCAAAGAAGCACTTCATCCCTATCGATACCTCCTGCATCTCTTAAGTGCTCTGCTATGGAAGTCTTGTTTTAAATAAAGGGGAAAAACTCGGGATGATTTGCATTTCGTTTGACAATTTTCGAGGAAAATAGATTTTGGTCAACTAGCGGCTCTCCTGAAGAATAGCTAGAACCGGCAGCAGGGGAAACAAAATGTTTTCTCTGAAAAAAGATACCGTGAAGTGAATATAAATGTATTTCAGAGAAGCTTCCCCACTTCATTTCCAGTGACCTGGGCAAAGGCAGAATTGTTCTGTATAGGCTGAACTTTGAGATTGAACCATGAGCGTGAGGCTGCAGCTGTATCGCCGCAGAAATGAAGCAGTGGGCCAGGAGGTCTTGTTGGGAAAGGTGAGCCAGTGAATGATTTTTATAGCCTGGAAATGACATATCTCATTCATTCAATGAGTTATTTATCCTCTGGTTCGAGTTCATGGACATATGAGTAATGCCAGGAGTCTGTTTCTTTGTCTTTTTGGGTGGTGGGAGGGGGGAAGAGGAGGGGTCACAGATAAATATTTCAAAGCTTCCTTTAATAGGTCTGGGTCACAGCAGGACAGTGAGCTCCTTGGCCCAGGCTCTCCTTCAGGTCTTTTCTCCCCTTTGTGTGGAAACAAGACCATTTCTGCTCCATCCCAAGGGGGAAAACCTGCCACTAAATCGCTGATCATCTGGACCCAGAGGAACAGGGTTTATATCTGTCCCAAAAGGGTGGGAGATTTTGGATTCTCTACTTCCATTACTTCTTCTTTTCTGGGAGGTGTTTTAACTCTAAATAGAAGAAAGAATGGGGAAAAAAAGGAAGGAGCCTTCTGATGGAAATTCAGTTTGTACTTTTATCAAAATCATCATCCACAACAGCATTTATTGAACACTTTCTCTGTTTGGAGCAAAATTCTGAGCACACACTGGTACAGAGCACTGAACTGAGTACAGACTAGATGCCAAGTACTAACTAGAAGCTTGGGAACATAGGATAAATTCACACCAAAACTGTTTTTTGTCATTTTCTGTTACGGAGTGGTGGTGTCTGTCTCCACTAGCAGTTATCTCCTGGCACTCTTCATTTGGTCTGTAAATAGTCAAGCTTTGCTTTTAATGAAGAATACTGTCTACCAAGAGGAAAGGTAACGGTTTATATGCAAATGGTACACCGTGCTGTTTTAGTATCTTAGTAAAAATCAAGCTCCAGCCTTCACTTCTATTTAAATAAAAACACCACTTGCCTCCAGAGCTCCAGAAAGAGGAATACATTTTCCTAGCTGATTGATGCTTTTCCATTTATTTTTAAATGTAATTTTTCCCCAGTAAGGAATTGCTTGCCTGAATGTCAAGGAGGAAATATTTCCCAAATCATGAGCTCTGATTGGCTGGTTTGGGCTTAATCAGCTGTGTTGAGGGGACCAGAGGAGGGGGGAGGAGGGAGTGATTTGTCACCCTGTTTTTTCAGCCATTGCTAAAGAGCAGCTTTGTAATGCCACACTGCCAAATCTCTTGGCCACAATCAAATTATCTCCCCTCTCCCTGCCGTCCCTACACACAGGCACATACGCATGAACACACACACACCCCTACCTTTTTATGTCTAGCAATGACAGAATAGTTATTAAACAAAAACCCAGCCCAGAGAATTAATAATCGCAAAGATTCAGTTCTTTATCAAATGTTGTGGCCTGAAGGAAGAGCTCTGTATGCTCGCGGAAAGACTGTGGCCCATTAATCACTGGGGGAGAGGGCGTGGGCTTGGCATTCCTAATTCTTGTCAGATGAGGAGGGCTAGATAGGGAGGGAGATCTAAGGGCTGTTTGCTCTTTGAAGGCAGCAGACTCTGCTTCTTGCAGGGTTCCGACCCCACCCCACTTTCTCTGCTCCAGGGTTTTGGGGGGATTGTTTTGGCAAGAGGCAGTTGAATGGGGAAGCGTGCGGGGGCTTCTGCAGGGGCTTTGAAAATCGCTGAATCAGGATGGTTCTGTCACCTTTTTGTGCCAGGGGAAAGAGGGGGAGATGGGAACCTTGGGGAGGGGTCCTGTAAGGCGATGGTGGCATGAGAAGGTGGCACGTTCTGAAAACTGAGCATGACCTTGGGCAAGTCACTTCATTTCTATGTGCCTCAGCTTACTTCATCTGTAAAATGGGCATTAAGATCGTGAGCCCCATGTGGGACGTGGACTGTGTCCAATCTGATTAGCTTGTATCTGCCCCAGCGTTTGGTACAGTGCCCGGAATACAGTAAGCACTTAAAAAGTACCATAATTATTAAAAACTAACATTAAACAATAATGTCAAAAACGGAGTTCCTGGTTCAGATTGGTTTTGGCTGCCTCTGTCATCCAGTCCGGGGAACTGTGCTCACAGGAAACAAAGCCTATTCAGGAAACGGTTCTTTGTTCCCTCCTGACCTCATCCTCTGGGCCCCTTGGGATGACAAACTACCAGAGGAAGAACTCCTGATGTCACCCACCTGGCTGAGGAATGCCGGCTGATCTGCCCTAGGCCTATTCATTCCGTTGTATTTATTAAGCGCTTACTTCATGCAGAGTACTGTACTAAGCGCCTGGGAAAGTAAAATGCAACACTATACGGTGATATCCCCTGCCCAGAACGAGCTCAAAGTCTCGGGCGCTCTTTGGCAATGGAAAGCCCCGATCGTCGTCTCGGCAGACATAAAAATGGTGGTATTTGTTAAGTGCTTATTATGTGCCAGACACTGTATGAAGTGTTAGGGTAGATACAAGCAAAAGAGACTGGACACTGTCCCTGTCCCTTGTGGGGCTCACAGTCTCAAACCCCATTTTACAAATGAAGGAACGGAGGCCCAGAGAAGTGAAGCGACTTGCCCAAGGTCACACAGCAGAGACGTGGCAGAGCCGGGATTTAAATCCAAGACCATCTGACCGCCGGGCCTATTCTCTCTCCACTACTCCATGCCGCTGAGTCTCCCCACCCCATTCTGCATTTTTCATTCTCCGATGATCACGTGAGATGAGCTGGCCTGGCGGCCTGCGGGCTGGTGGAGGAATTGAAATTACAAATGGGAACCACTTGTTCCCTGTTTCCCCGATTGCTATCGTGCACCACTCCTGGGCCTGAAACTCATGGTGCTCTCTGAAGGAGGCATGAGTGAGGACTCAGTGCTTATGAGCTTTGAATAGAAAAAAAAGGGAACTCGGTTTCCAGGTTAGTTCTTCCAGACTTCCTAAATCAAGGAGAGTAAAGGCCAGGGAGGCTCCTCGCCGTCATCTCTGGGGCTTTTGGGGCAACTGCTTCCGCAGGCTGTCTCAATCCCAGGCAGCTGAGGCAAGTGAAACTGTCCAGCTTGCCATGGAGAGGGGTAAAAATAATAATACTGAAGGTATTGGTTAAGCACTTACTATGTGTCAAGCACTGTTCTAAGTGCTGAGGTAGGTACAGGTTAATCAAGTGGGACTGTGTCCCACGTCCCACATGGGGCTCACAGCCTTAATCCCCATACTACTGGCATTCGTTCATTCAATCATATTTATTGAGTGCTTACTCTGTGCAGAGGACTGTACTAAGCGCTTGGAAAGTATAATTCAACAATAGAGACAGTTCCTGTCCACAGCAGGCTTACAGTCTGGAATGCGTGGGTTTCCTGCTGGCCTCAACAGCACAGCGGGGTGAGTTGAGGAGCTGAGTAAGCTGTGCAAGTTGGGGGAATGGGAGCTGTGGGGTCTGGTGGGGCTGGTCAGCAGGGGTAGCACTTTATGGTGCCACACGGGAGGGCAAAAAGACGAAGGGGAAATGTGGAAAGAGACCACCCTATCCCTAGCACTAGATTTTCTCTCTAGAAGTAGTAGGCATAGTGGTATTTAATCAGTTCCGCTAAGTACTAGGCACTGAGAAAAAACATCCAGGTGAAAATCAGACATGGTCCCTGACACTCAAAGGACTCACTACTTCAAACCACACCACACACTCCGCTCCTCTAATGCCAATTTACTCAATGAACTTCAATCTCATCTATCTCACCGCGGACCCCTTACCCCCATCCTCCTTCTGGCCCAGAACTCCTGCCCACTTCAGATTAATTAATTCATTCATTCTATCGCATTTATTGAGAGCTTACTGTGTGCAGAGGACTGTACTAAGCACTTGGAAAGAACAATTCAGCAATAGAGCAATCCCTGCCCGTGCTGGACTTACAGTCTAGAAGGAGTGTGAGCCCCATATAGGACAGGGACCATGTCCAACCTGATTAACTTGTATCTACCCCAGTGCTTAAAACAGTGCTTAGCACATAGTAAGTGCTTAAAAAGTATCATAATAATTATTATTGTTACTATTATAATTGAACGGCCTAAGACCTCCCTCACAGCCCACATCCCAGGAGGCTTAGTGGAAAGAGCCCAGGCTTGAGAGTCAGAGGTTGTGGGTTCTAATTCCAGTTCTGCCACTTGTCAGCTGTGTGACTTTGGGCAAGTCACTTCACTTGTTTGTGCCTCACTTACCTCATCTATAAAATGGGGATTAAGTCTGTGAGTCCCACGTGGAACAACCTGATTACTTTGTATTTACCCCAGTGCTTAAAACAGTTCTTGGCACACAGTAGCGCTTAACAAATGCCATTGTTATTATTATTTATCATTTCCTTCCCATGCAATGTTCTCAATTTCTGCATTCTGCAGTGACTCCCTCTGTTTACACCTCTTCCTTTTTTAGGTGATTGATCTCCCCTACTTGGATTATGAACTCCATGTGTGACTGGGCTCTGACTGAACTATTTGTTTGCATTTTCCCTGAGAGCACAGTACTCAGTGCAAAGTAAGCACTTTATCATCATCATCCTCATCATCCTCATCACCTTAAGCCTAACCAAAGGCTGAATCCCAGAACCCTGTTGGATAAGTTTGATGAGAGCAGCGGAAAGAGAAGCGAGCACTCCTTTTTACTAAAAGCAAAAAGTGTGCCATTTGTCCACGCTAAAGGTGGCACCAAGGTTCTATACCATTTTGGTTCAATTTGTGGCTCAAGCCCTGGCCAGGGCTAGCGTGGGATGGGGCGGGGATGACAATGGGGGAGCGGGTCTCATCACCTAAAGGCCAAATGGACAAATCCATTTACCAGTCTGGTCTATTCGTCCTGGATTATCTCTGCCCCTCTGGGGAAAGTCTCCCTTGGCACGGCTCCATCCGTGGCGAGAAGCAGATGCCGACCCAGCGTGCTTCAGGGCCCAGCACCCCCCAGCTTAATCCACCCCTGCCTGCCACCGTCTGCATCGGCAGGTTTGTCGGCTTCTTGTGGGAATACATTAGAGGCAGGGCCTGGGGGACGCTGGGAATCGACGGGGTTTTTGTTAAGGCTGTACAGTAAGAGCCCAATGATTAAAGTCGACTCTTAGCCAGGAGTATGGTGAGCTGGCTTTGTTCTGTGAAAGCTGCTCTTTCACCTTTCAGTGAGGAGCAGTAGCTCTTTCTACAGATGGGAGGAATGAGTGGGGAACCACAATCCGCTTATTAACAGTTCAAAGGTGGAATGGAGAACGGAAAGCTTTTGAGCTGAGGCACTCATTTGCTTTCCTTTTAATTAACTTCTCTTGGGCCTTACCCGCTTCCTGTCTGGGAGGTGTAGTAGCAGGTCCTGCTGTGACCCGGGAGGGGGACGGGAAGGGGAGGAGGGGGCCCACCCAGGCTGACTGCCTGGAGACAGGCAACATTTTGGTGAGACATTTTCGAGGGGAAAACAAACCCTTTTGGGATGTGAATCGAGAATCGGCGTGGCCTAGTAGAGAGATCATGGACCTGGGAGTCAGAATGACCTGGGTTCTAATTCCTGCTCCTCCACTTGTCTGCTGTAGGGCCTCGGGCAAGTCAACTCACTTCTCTGGACCTTAGTCCCCTCATCTGTAAAAGGGGGGTGAAGACGGTGAGCCCCATGTAGGACATGGACTATGTTCAACCTGATTAGCTTGTATCTTTCTCAGTGTTTAGAGCAGGGCTTGGCACATAGTAAGCACTTTATCATTATTTTTAATCAATCAGTCAGTCAGTCAGTGGCAGGGCCTTGAGCCTCTCCCTCAGACTGGACCTCCTCAGGTCCTAAGAGCATAGGAGATATGCTTGGGGGGCTGTGGAAGAGAGGCATGTGGTAGCCTTTCCCTGGGCCGTGGGCCCCACTCAACTAGTAATAATACTTATGAAATGCTTACTGTAGTGCTGAGCACTGTTCTAAGCACTGGGGAAGAGTACTCAGGTAGGAATTAGACACCATCTCTGCCCATCAGGGGGCTCTCAATCTTCATCTCGTGCCCTCATCTTCAATCCCTTCTACGATGCCCTGACTTGCTCCCTTTATTCATTCCCCGTCCCAGCCCCACAGCACTTATGTTCACATCTGTAATTTACTTATGTCTATTAATGTCTGTCTCCCTGTCTAGACAGTAAGATCATTGTGGACAGGGATTGTGTCTGTTATATTCCTAGCTCTGCCACTTGTCTGCTCTGAGATCTTGGGCAAATCACTTCACTTCTCTGTGCCTCAGTTACCTCATCTGTAAAATGGGGACTGAGATTGGGTGCCCAAAGTGCGACAGGGACTGTGTCCAACCCGATTGGCTCGTATCTACCCCAGCATGTAGAACAGTGCCTGGCATACAGTAAGTGCTTAACAAATACCACAATCATTATTATTATTATTAGAAAGAGATGAGAGATTAAGAGAGATAGGACGGGAAGATAGAGAGAGGTAAATCCGGCAGGCATAGAGGTGAGACTGAGAAACATAAATGAGAGATAGAGAGATGCTTGGGACAGAGGGTCAGAGGGGAGAAAGAGAAACAGCGAATGATGAGACAGAGTTAAGCAGAGAGATATGTCAGGGTAAAAAGAAGACGAGACAATAAAGAGACAGAGAGACAAATCAGGGAGACAAAGACTGAGAAATGGAGAAATGAGACAAGACTCATTTCCCCCGATTAGACTGTAAGCCCGTCATTGGGCAGGGATTGTCTCTATCTGTTGCCGAATTTATATTCCAAGCGCTTAGTACAGTGCTCTGCACATAGTAAGCGCTCAATAAATACTATTGAATGAATGAATATTGTTATACTGTATTCTCCCAAGCACTCAGTACAGTGCTTGGCACACAGCAAACACGCAATACAGTTGACTGATGGTGTGGTGGGATGGGAGCAGAACGGTCAAGTTCTTTTTTTTTTTTATGTCCTTATATCTGTGGGGTTGGATTTTTTTCTCTGATTTTCAGTCTAAGTTTGGCTCCGTTCTGCTCTGTTCTGCTGATCTACTCCTCGGCCTCAAATACAGGTGTTTCTCCAGGGCAGCTACTCAGGCGTTTTCCCTCCGGTAAAGCATATCCTGCCCTGTGCTTGGGTGAGGGGTTGTTAGCATCCCTGCCTGCTGAGGAGCTGGGAACCTGAAGCAACAAGTTCACAGGCACATGGCTGGGCTCTGCTGGCCCTCAACTGTCAACTCCCCTGCCAGCCTCTGCCATCCCCACTTCCACCCCTGCTTTTGAGAGAAATCTTTTCATCAGCCTCCATTTTATCAGCAAACTACATGTCTCTTGAACGGTCTAGGGAACATCTTTACTGTAAAACAATGAAACAAGCTAATCTGTGAAAAAAGAATTTTTCCAGCCAAATTTGTCTATCTCGTGCCTTTTTATTTTGCAATTGGATGGAACACTATTGAAGAATTAGAACATGGTGGAACATAATCCCCGTTGGTGGTATAAGTCGATTAGATATAGGAATCAGTGTGGATTAGTGGAAAGATCATGGGCCTGGGAGTCTGGGGAGCTGGGTTCTAATCCCAGTCCTGCCACTTGCCCACTATGTGATCTTGGGAAAGTCACTTAATTTCTCTGTGATTCAGTTTCCTCTGCTATAAAATGGGGATTCAATCCCTGTTTTCCCTCCCTTTTAGTCTGTGAGCCCCATGTAGGATCTGATTATTTTGTCTCTACCCTAGCAAATAGTACAATTCTTGGCACATAGTAAGTGCTTAACAAATACCCCAATTATTATTATTATTATTACAAAACTGGGGAAACTTCCTTTCTTGACATCCTTCAGAAAGGCCATGAGTCTTATTAAGATAACTTTCCTCTCTTCAGGCCTCCTCGTAATCTCCACCCTCCTCACCGAGCCCTCCATCCCTCCCGACCAGTGACCAAGCTAGAACCATGTCTCTGTCAGGTCCTTCCCCAGTGCAATTAGTCATTCAAATAGGAACAGTTTCAAATGTCCTGCTCCGCATACTAAGCTTCTCCTCTTTCTTCTTTCCTAAGAGTTCATTGTAAGGTCTAGTGGATAGAGCCTGGGCCTGAGTGTCAGAAAGACCGGATACCAATCCCAACTCCACCACTTTTCTGCTGTGTGACCTTGGGCAAGTCACTTAATTTTTCTGTGCCTTACCTCAATTGTAACATGGAGATTAAAACTGTCAGCCCCATGTGGGACAGGGACTCTGTCCCACCTGATTATCTTGTATCTACCTCCGCACTTAGAACCGTGCTTGACATATAGTAAGTGCTTAGCGAATACTATTATCACTTTTTGTCTGATTTCCCAGATCTCTGAGTGTCAGATCGACTGCTACTGGTATTGGGCAGAGTCCTGACACCTCCCTGAGCAGAGCTCCGGGGCGACAGTGGGCGGCAGGAAATAACCTCAACTGGCTTGCGGGGGGTTAAACTTCTCAACAGGTTCGCAGCCAGTCATGAGCCATCTACCACAAATTTTTGCTGAGAAGCGGTGAAGCTAATAGGAAGAGCACAGACCTGGTAGCCAGAGGACCTGGGTTCTAATCCCAGCTCTGCCACTCATCTGCTGTGTGAGCTTGGGCATGTCACTTAACTTCTCTGAGGCTCAGTTTCCTCATCTGTAAAATGGGAATTAAATTCTACTCCCTCCTTCTTAGATGGAGTGATCCATGGGGGATGGTCCCTGATTATCTTGCCACTACCCCAGCACTGAGTATACTGCTTGGCACGTAGTAAGCACTTAACAAGAGCCGTCGCTATTAATATGATTATCAATTAATAGTATTTATTGAGGACTTATTATGTGCAGAGCAATGGACTAAGCACTTGGGAGAGTACAATATAATAAAGTAGGTAGACATCATCCCTGCCCACAAGAAGTTTACAGTTTAATGGAGCAGACAGACTGTTTTCTCTTCTTCCAATCCCCTACTCCCCAATGAGACAGCTGGGATTGACTAGCAGAGAGGGTGACAACCCAACCCCAGTTTGGGGCTAACATTGTTTTGGCTTCAAACTTGGGACTCCCCAAATGCCATTTATTAGTAGCAACTAATGAGCCAAACTTGGCACATGCCTGTTCTTCAGAGCAGTCAGTCATATTTATTGAGGGCTTACTGTGCGCTCTGCGCTGTACTAAGCAGTTGGGAAAGTACAACATAAGAAACAATGGGGAGTGACTCTTCACCTCCCAGACCCCTTCCTCTCACCTCCTCCCCGTCGCCACCCCAGCAGGAAAGAGTGGAAGGAACTCCAGAAGGATTTCACAGGTGGGAAAGTTGGAAAACCTGTGGCACTTGCAATCCAGAATTAATTAAGGAAAGGAGGAGCCAGTGGAAGAAACCATTTAAACGGTTCTCATTCTCTGATGGGGTCTGAGTGATATCATCTCTCAGGGCAAAGGTCAAGCCAGCTTCAATCAACTCTGCTAAGACTGCCTTCCCTGGGGAGAGGCGGCCTAAAGCAGTCAACAATAAGCAGATAAAATGCTGGGTTGTGTTAACAGGGAGTGTAGACTAAGGAGGAATGCATTTACTTGTTTAATCATTCACCTTTGGTGGTTTACTAGATAGTGGGTTTGGGTATATGAGATCAGGCAGCTGGTGGTGAAATGGTCAGACTGTAAGATCATAGTGGGCAGGGAATGTGCCTGTTTATTGTTGTATTGTACTCTCCCAAGCACTTAGTAATAATAATAATAACAATGTTGGTATTTGTTAAGCGCTTACTATGTGCCAAGCACTGTTCTAAGCGCTGGGGGAGATACAGGGTAATCGGGTTGTCCCACGAGAAGCCCACAGTCTTCATCCCCATTTTACAGATAAGGTAACTGAGGTACAGAGAAGTAAAGTGACTTGCCCACAGTCACACAGCTGACAAGTGGCAGAGCGGGGATTCGAACCCACGATCTCTGAATCCCAAGTCCGTGCTCTTTCCACTGAGCCACGCTGCTTCCCATAGTACAGTGCGTTGCACACATTAAACATGCTGCTCAATAAATATGTTTGAATGAATGTGGGTTCTGCCCAGCTACGCATACCCAGCTACTCGTAAATCACTGCAGGACAATTTACCTCAAAGTCAAGCTGATGTCGTAGTATTTGTTAAGCGCGTACTATGTGCAGGCCTGTACTAAGTGCTGGAGTTGGATACAAGCAAAAGAGGATAGACACAGTCCCTGTCCTACGTGGGGCTCACAGTCTCGATCCCCATTTTACAGATGAGGTAACTGAGGCAGAGAGAAGTGAAGTGGTATTTGTTAAGCCCTTACCATGTGCAAAGCACTGTTCTAAGCACCGGGGGATACGAGGTGATCGGGTTGTCCCACGTGGGGCTCACAGTTTTAATCCCCATTTGACAGATGAGGTAACTGAGGCACAGAGAAGTTAAGTGACTTGCCCAAGGTCACACAGCTGACTAGCGGCGGAGCCGGGATTTGCCTAAGGTCACACAGCAGATAAGTGGCAGAGCTGGGTTTAGAACCCATGACCTTTTGACTCCCAAGCTCATACTCTATCCATTAGGCCCTACAGCTTCTCACCCTCCACAGTTAATGGTCTGGCTTGCCTTTCATTGTGTTGCTTTGGAATCCTGCTCTGGGAAGTGTCTTCCTGAAAACTTCTGTCTTCTGCAAACTTTTAATATGCCAAAGTTTATTCCAGCGTGGGATCTGCCAAATGCAACATAGGCTGATCTCTCAAGGACTGTGTTACCCTGGGTGTGTCAGAAAGTTCTGAAATAGGCTTAAATAAAACACATCTATGGCAACAGATGTTAAAGTGAAGTAGAAACCAGACTGGAAAAAAGCAAAGTCATAAAAGTAACTTGCTTCTCAGGGTTTGGTAGAGTTGTTTTGATCGGGCTGGGATGATTAGGACCCTCTAGATGGAAAGCTCATTGTGGGTAGGGAACATATCTACCAACTCTGTTGTAGAGTGCTTAGTACAGTGCTCTGCACAAGGTAAACACTCAGGAAACACCCTTGATTCTGAACTCTGTTGCATTTTACTCTCCCAAGTGCTTAGTTCAGGGTTCTACACGAAACAAGTGCTCAGTAAATACCACTGATGCGGAACTCTGTTGTATCGTACTCTAACCAAGTGCTCACTATAGTGCTTCCCATACAGTAATTGCTCATTAAATATCATTGATGACAGTATTGGCTGGCAGTCAGTCAATAAATATGATTGACTGGCTGAATGACTGACTGACTGATACAGAGAGACACAGTCAGACTGACCCCTTCACTGAGAAGCCTTAATTAGACCAGCATAAGTATTCTTTCCTACTCAGCATTTTTGGGAAAGTGAGTAGGAATTTACTTTCCGTGTGCCAGGCTGGCTGTATTAGTCCAATACAAGGCACCTGGAACATTCTGCCAGCAACACTTTTTACATTTCTGGAGTCAGAGCCATCCAACTGAAAGAGCTAGGCATGCTGGAGTGAGCGCCAGCTAAATTTAACCGATTAATCTATCGTATTTATTGAACACTTACTCTGTTAAGGCTACTGTATTAATTGCTTGGGAGAGTACAATAGAACAGAGTTGTTAGACATAGAATGTCTACTATGAAGCAGCGTGAAGCACTTAAGTACTATGAAGCACTTAACTTCTCTGTGCCTCAGTTACCTCATCTGTAAAATGGGGATGAAGACTGTGACCCTCACGTGGGACAACCTGATTACCCTGTATCTCCTCCAGCGCTTAGAACAGTGCTCTGCACGTAGTGAGCACTTAACTAATACCAACATTATTATTATTATTACTATGGACATGCTTCCTTCCCACAAAGAGTTTACAGTGTAGAGGAGGAATCAGACATTAATATAAATAAATAAATATGGATAATAATGTTGGTATTTGTTAAGCGCTTACTATGTGCAGAGCACTGTTCTAAGCACTGGGGTAGATACAGGGTAATCAGGTTGTCCCACGTGAGGCTCACAGTTATTCCCCATTTTACAGATGAGGGAACTGAGGCATAGAGAAGTGAAGTGACTTGCCCACAGTCCCACAGCTGACAAGTGGCAGAGCAGGGATTCGAACCCAGGACCTCTGACTCCCAAGCCCGGGCTCTTTCCACTGAGCCACACACTTAAGTGCTGTAGGGCCGAGGACGGGGTGAATAAAGGGTACAAATCCAAGTTCAAGAGTGATGCGGAAGGGAGTGGGAGAAGAAGAAATTAGGGCTTAGTCGGGGAAGGGGTGTCCTCTTAGGTGTGGGCAGATATTAATGAATAATTATTGATTATCCAGGCGGTGGTGTGGTCTAGTGGAAAGAACATGGGGTCTGGGAGATACAGGTTCTAGTTCAGGCTCTAGTCTTGGGTTGCTCTGTGACCTTAAGCAAGTCACTTGACCTTTCTGTGCCTAAGCTCTTTGAGGGCAAGGGTCATATCTACTATTTCTCTTGTACTCTCCCTCTGCTCCTCCTCCCCTTCCCATCGCCCCGACTCCCTCCCTCTGCTCTACCCCCCTCTTCGCCCCACAGCACTTGTGTATATATGTACATATTTATTATTCTATATATTTTATTAATGATGTTTATATATCTATAATTGTATTTATTTATATTGATGCTATTGATTCCCGTCTACTTGTTTCGTTTTGTTGTCCGTCTCCCTCCTTCTGGACAGTGAGCCCGTTGTTGGGTAGGGATTGTCTCTGTTGCCGAATTGTACTGTCCAAGCGCTTAGTATGATGTTCTGCACACAGTAAGCGCTCAGTAAATACAAATAAAAGAATGAATGAAAGTGCCTAGTAAGGTGATCCACCCAAAGGCAACACTCACTAAATCTTATCAACTGTTGGACTGTGCTTCAGTTTCCTCATTTGTAAAAGGAGGATAAGGTACGTGATCTCCCTACCCCCTAGATTAGGAACCCTGTATAGGGCAGGAACAGTATTTGGTCTGCTAATTTTGCATAAAATAAAGCTTCAGACATTGCGGCACCTCTGCAGGGTGTTATTTGCTGAGGACCTACCTGCATAATGCACCGCAGTTAGAGAGGAAGTGGATTTTTTAGCAGCATGGCCTAGTGGACTGAGCACAGACCGGAGAGATGGAAGGTCATGGGTTCTAATCCCAGCTCAGCCACTTGTCTACTGTGGTAACTTTCATTTCTCTGTGCCTCAGTTATCTCATCTGTAAAATGGGGATTGAGGCAGTAATCCCCACCTAGGACAGGGACTGTGTTCAACCTGATTTTATTGTATCCACCTCAGTGCTTAGCACGTTGCCTGGCACGTAGTAAGCCCTTAACAAATGCCATTATTATTATTATTAGCAAAATCTTGGAATGGAAAGAAAGACAAGGAGACAAAAGAGAAGACAGAACCAGGCACTACAAACATTAAGCACAACACAAAAATGGATAACCTTTTTGTGTGTACTATATGGCCAGGAATAATAATGATGGCGTTTGTTAAGCGCTTACTGGGTGCCGAGCACTGTTTTGTGACTCCTGCGTTGGCCTTTGGAGTCATATACATACTCACAGATGAACTTCACCAAGTTTGAATATAAGGATATATAAGAATATAATATAATAATAATATTATATAATATAATCTATAATAAGAATATAAGGAATATAAGAATATAACATGCAGTTCTTGGAACACAGTGATGATGGAGTCTTAAAAATACCGTCATCATTATTATTGTTAAAATCTTACTAAGTCACAAGCACTGTTCTAATCTCTGGGACAGATACAAGTTGATCAGGTTGGACACAGTCCCTGTCCCACATGGGGCTCATAGTTCAAACAAGATGGAAACTAACATGATCACGAACATGGAGAACAAAAGAAGAACCTTCAAAAGTGTAGAGAAAGAGTAGAGAGAATCCAGCAGACACATTAGGCAGAGGCTGCCTTTGAGGTCGCGTGGACTAGTAGAGAGAACGTGAGCCTGGGAGTCAGGAGATGGGGTAAGGTGTGGGTTCTAATCCCACCTCTGCCACTTGTCTGCTGTGTGACTTTGGGCAAGTCACTTAACTTCTCTGTGCCTCAGTTACTTCATCTGTAAAAATGGGGATTAAAAAATGTGAGCCCCACAAGGGACAATCTGATTGCCCTGTATCTACCCCAGTGCTTAGAACAGTGCTCAGCACATAGTCAGCGCTTAACAAATATCGTAATTATTAAAACCTGCTCTGCCACTTGCCTGCTGTGTTGACCTTGGACAAGTCACGTGACTCTCTGCATTTGGATTCACTCATCTGTAAAATGAGGAAAAAAAACCTGTTCTCCCTCCCTATTAGACTGTGGGACAGGTTCTGGGTTTGATCTGATTATCTTGTATCTTTCCCAGTACTTAGCACAACCCTTGATACATTATTAGCATTCAATAAATATTTTTGTCATTATTATTTTGAATGGTCTTATATCCATCCCAAAGAAAATCCATGAAAGAACAGGATTGGGTTCAGATACCCACCATGAAGAGAAGGAGAGAAGTGTTGCTTGAATAATTCTAGGTCCAAAATGGTTTTTGTGTCTTCTACTCAGTCAGAATCTGTCTTATGAATCGATGCCTTATCGTGGCAGAAGAGTTTTCGTATGGTGATGAAGATTATAGGGCTTCCAGTGATGGAAAGTTCTAAGTTGAAGCGGCAGACAAAGTCTACTCACCTGTGCTGGGCAGCAGCGGCCCAGGAAAGAATCAAAGGCAGATGATCAAGTGAACAAAACGTTGATCAAAGACAAGAGGAGAGACTCAGGTTTTTACTGGGTGGAAGAAGGCAGTGGTAAACCACTTCCTTATCTTTACCAAGAAAACTCTGTGGATATACATACCACAAAGACTTTATGACAGAAGATGGGACGTTCTGAAGAGGGTGTGTCCAAGGAGTCGCTATAGACTGAAAGCCTCTCAACAGCATTTGAAGATGAAGTCAGACAGAATATCCAGAGTGAAAGCTAGGAAATCATATTCATTTAAGAAAAATAGTTGTAGGCAGGGAATGTGTCTGTCATATTGTTATAATTTACTCTCTGCTCTGCAAAGTAAGTGCTCAATAAATACAATTGACTGATTTTTTTTTTTAAATGGTATTTGTTAAACACTCAGTTTGTGTTAAGCACTGTTCTAAGCATGGGGCAGATAGAGATCCATCAGGTGGGACACAGTTTGTGCTACACATGGGGCTCACAGTCCAAGTATGAGAGAGAACGGGAATTCAATCCCCACTGAATAGATGAGCCAATTGAGGCGCAGAGAAGTTACATGACTTTCCCAATGTCACACCGGAGGCAACTGAAGGAGCTGGGATTAGAAACCAGATCCTCTGATTCCCAGCCCCGTGCTCTTTCCACTAGATAATAATAATAATGTTGGTATTTGTTAATCGATTACTACGTGCAGAGCACTGTTTTAAGCGCTGGGGTAGATACAGGGGAATGAAGTTGTCCTACGTGAGGCTCACAGTCTTCATCCCCATTTTACAGATGAGGTAACTGAGGCACAGAGAAATGAAGTGACTTGCCCACAGTCACACAGCTGACAAGGGACAGAGTCGGGATTCGATCACGGTGGAAACTGATGTTCCAACTTTTCCTACAAAAAGAACCTCCTTATCTGATATCTTATATCTATCCTAGTGCTTAACACAATGCTTAATGCATGGGAAGTGCTCAAAAAATATCATAATAATAATAAAAGCTTTGAACCATTTGGATTAAACTCTCCTCCCCATCTGGAGAGGGTTGGGGGTTTAATCCTTTCAAAGGTGCTTCTTTGTAGAAAAGAATATTCCAAACTAAGTACTCTAATTAAATAATGAGTCCAGCTCTTCCCCAACATGAATAATGATAATAATAACAATTATGGCATTTATGAAAGAACAATTCAAACCACTGGGCAATCAATCATATTTATAGAGTGCTTACTGTGTGCAAAGCACTGTGCTCAATGCTTGGGAGAGGACAACATAACAGAGCTAGTAGAATCGATCCCTACCCATGAGTAATGAAACCTCCCAGCAGAGTCAGGGAAGAAGAGCAAGCAGCTGTGGATAGAAAGGTGACTGCTTTTTACTTCCTTTTTACAAGTATTTTCCTTGCAATTACTGTCATTTTTTCTTTTTCAAAACTTGTGCTATGTGCCTCGTGATTATAGTGATGGGAAATAATGTTTCCTTTTTGCCTTCCACTTTGGAGCGGAGACTTCTCCTGGCCCCTTTCTTCTTCTCTCCCCGTCACACACACACTCCCCCGGCTCCTCAACAACACACACGAAGACTCACACGCACACACACACACACACACACAGCTGCTGATTCTGTTAACTATCAGCAAAGTACCAAATAAGCTTTTTCAGAACAACCATTTTAAACAAACAGATGAAGTGCACATAATATTTTTACTACTCAAAATCTGGACTCCTTACCATGAGCATTTATTCATTGAAACGGCTCCAAATGAAGCATTATGCTGAAATGAATTATGCCTGTGCTAAAGGTTTTCTCTTTCTATGGCTTTATAAGAATTATGTATAAAGTAAATTTAAAAAATTCTACGCTGGTCAAAGACGCCTGGATTTGGTGGGAATAGAAGTCTTCTCTAATATGCTGGGTCCAAATTAATGGCCCATTTTTGATTATCTACAAGTGGATTGATGAGCCACTCAGTGGAATTATCCATGGCGCAATTCCAAGCTCCCTCACCAGCTAAGAGGATGCTTTTTCTCCATCCTCCTCCCACAGTATTTCAGTGTCTATCTCTCAACCCATCTAGCTGCTGTCCCCAAATTGAGCACCTTGTGGACAGGGAAAGTGTCTACCCAAGTGCGTTATATGGTATTCTCCCAAGTACTTAGTAATGTGCTTTGCACATGGTTAGCACTTAATAAGTGTGATGGATTTATTGAATGATTGTGTCCCCAAACCAACTCTTCCTGGGGTCCTGTCAGTTACAAGATGCTTCTTCCATATTGTATTAGTCATTCATTCACTCAATCATATTTATTGAGCACTTCCTGTGTGCAGAACCCTGCACTAAGTGCTTGTGAGAGTACAATCCAACAATAACAAACACATTCCCTACCCACAACGAGCTTACGTTCTAGAAGTGGAGGAGACAGATATTAATATAAATAAATGAATGACAGATTTGTCCGTAAGTGCTGTGGGGCTGGGAGGGGAAAAGAACAAAGGGAGCAAGTCAGGGGAACCCAGAGGGAATGGAAGAAGATGAAAGGGGGCGCTTAGTCAGGGGAGCCCTCTTGAAAGAGATGAGCCTTCAATAAGACTTTGAATCGAGGGAGAGTAATTTTCTGTCAGATTTGAGGAGTGAGGGAGTTCCAGGCCAAGTCACGATGTGGGTGAGAGGTCAGCGCCAAGATAGATGAGATCGAGACACAGTGAGAAGGTTAGCATTAGAGGAGCAAAGTGTTCAGATTGGGTTGTAGCAGGAGAGTAGTGAGGTAAGACAGGAGAGGACAAGGTGATTGAGTGCTTTAAAGCCAATGGTGAGGAGTTTTTGTTTGATATGGAGATGGATGGGCAACCAATGGAGGTTCTTGAGGAGTGGGGGAACACATCCTGAACATTTTTGTAGAAAAATGACTGGACAGTGGAGTGTAGTATGGTCTGGAGTGGGGAGAGACAGGAAACTGGGAGGTCAGCAAGGAGCTGGCACATCTCCTTCAAGAGGCCTTCCCTAACTAACCCCCTCCTTTCCTCTTCTCCCACTCCCTTCTGCATCACCCTGACCTGCTCTCTTTGTTTCAGCCCCACAGCATTTATGTACATATCTGCAATGTATTTATAATAATATCTGTCTCCCCGCCTCTAGACTGTAAGCTCATTGTGGTCAGGGAATGTGCCCGTTTATTTATTGGACTGTACTTTCCCAAGCACTTAATACATTGCTCTGCACAAAATGAGTGTACAATAAATACAAGTGAATGAATGAATGAGGCTGATGCAGTAACCCAGACAGGATAGGATGAGCGATTGTATTGACACGGTAGTAGTTTGGATGGAGAGGAAGTGGTGGATTTTAGCAATGTTGTGAAGGTGGGACCAACAGGATTTAGCGATGGATTGAGTATGTGGGTTGAATGAGAGAGATAAGTCAAGGATAATGCTAAGATTACGAGCTCGTGAGACAGGAAGGATGGTGGTGTCGTCTACAGTGATGGGAATAGCACGGAAAGAACAGGGTTGGGCAGAAAGATAAGGAGCTCTGTTTTGGATATGTTAAGTGTGAGCTGACAGCAGGACATCCAAGTAGAGATGTCTTGAAGGCAGGAGGAAATGTGAGGCTGCAGAGAGGAAGAGAGATTAGGGCTGGAGATGTAGATTTGGGCATTATCGCGTTATGATAAGCAATGTGGCCTAGTGAAAAGAGCATGGCCCTAGGAGTCAGAGGACCTGGGTTCTAATCCCGGATCCTCCACTTGTCTGTGGTGGGACCTTGGGGAAGTCACTTAGCTTCTCCCGGCCTCCATTTCCTCGTCTGCAAAATGGAGATTAAATAATAATGTTGGTATTTGTTAAGCGCTTACTATGTGCAGAGCACTGTTCTAAGCGCTGGGTAGATACAGGGTAATCAGGTCATCCCACGTGAGGCTCACAGTGAATCCCCATTTTACAGATGAGGGAACTGAGGCACAGAGAAGTGAAGTGACTTGCCCACAGTCACACAGCTGACAAGTGGCAGAGCCAAGATTCGAACCCATGAACTCTGACTCCCAAGCCCAGGCTCTTTCCACTGAGTCATGCTGCTCCTCATTAAATACCTGTTTTCCCTCCTACTTTGACTGTAAGCCCTATGGGGGACAGGGACTGTCTCTGACCTGAGTATCTTGTATCTAGCCCAGAGTTTAATACAGTGCTCGGGACATAGTAAGCACTCCACAAACACAACAGTTATCATCATCCATGCCGCTTCTTTCTTCCACTTAGTTTATTTAATTCAGGATTCATAGTAGTGTTGTTGTGGAATCAATAATACTCCGGCCCTGAATGAGATTCCGTTTATTATGCTGCAGTAACCGTAGGGAAGATCTGTTTCTGTAAGAGTGACGGGGATCTTTTTAGTCCCAACTCAGATTTGAATTTTTGGTCCTTCCTTGCAGAAATCTCTATGTATGTATTAGAGGAATGAGTTTTACTATATGTGTACAGTGTATTTTATTTCACAGTAACCTACTGCCAAATACTAAGGTGTAATGGAGTCTTTGAACTGAGATTAATTTTCTTAGTTTTCTTTCTTCCAAGTTTCAAGAAGCCCTGTGGTTTGGCTCTTAAAAAGACAAGACTTTGTTGACTAGAAACCTGTACTATGGAATGAAGACTGGAATAACTGTGGAAGAAAAAGAATTGAAACTATATTCTGTTTTATTCTTAAATGTTCTTTGTCCCAGTTGGATTTGGGTTGGGAATGTTTCTGCCTCTAAGCAGGTTTATTATTGACTAGATCCCATTAAAGCACCCAGAATCCCATTGCTTTAGTGGCAAAATTTATTGCAATTTGAGAGTCACTCTCATGCAGTTTTATGTATCATTTGAGTTGCCAGAGGTATTAGAAAGACCTGCTTTTATGAAACCAAACTTGACCCATAATTTGTGGTATGAAGACTTCATAAATACCAGTTTAAGCGACAGGATATAAGGAATCTTAATTACGCTTCAATGCAATGAATGAGGTTACTTAAATGAGAGCTCTGAGGGAGGAGAGCAGCATGAATTCCAGCGTGACCTAGTGGATGAAGCATGGACCTGAGAGTCAGAAGGATCTGGGTTCAAATCCCAGCTTTGACACTTGTCTGCTATGTCTTCTTAGGAGAATCACTTAACTTTGCTGAGCCTCAGTTACCTCAACTGTAAAATGGGGATTAATACTGTGACGTGGACTATGTCCAACTGATTAGCGTCTATCTAATCCAGTACTTGGAACAGGACGTGGCACATGGTAAGCGCTTAGCAAATACGATAGAGAGAGAGGGCAAGGAAGGGACAAGCCCTTAGTAAAGAAGTTGTACTGGGGAATGCAAATAGATTGTGAAATACCTAGCAAATTCATAAACTCCCTGAGATCAGCGATTGTGTCTTCTCACTCTACCGAATCAATCAGTGATATTTTTTGAGAGCTTATTCAGTGCAGAGCACTGTGCTAAACATTTGGGAGAGGAAAATAGAATAAGGAAACATGATCCCAGCCCTCAAGGAGTTTTCAGTCAAACTCTCCCAAGCACTTAATACAGCACTCTGCATACAGGAGGTACTAAGTAAATGCTTTTACTGATCTAATGAAAACAAGAAGGGCTAATTTTGAAGGCAATGAACTCTAAGAGGTAAGTCTTCTTGCTTCCGCTCTCTCAGAGTTCAGACAGGTGGATTGGTGTTGCAGGCGGGTGGGGGAGACATAAAATCATGGATGTCCTTTCCAGACCCTTCACAGATGGCAGGAAACATGTGCTGATGACCCCGATGGGACCTTCTTTGGTACAATCCTAATAGGCAGCTGTCATGTCTTGTGTCAAAGGTGGTTGCATTTGAGAAAAATATGCGGTGCCTTTGCACAAGCAGATGGATACGGTTTGCAGATTGGTGACTTCTGGAAAATGTAATGCAGTGACTCACACAATGAAATCTGGGGAACTTTGAAACTGAAAGGTGCTTTGATTTATGCCAAATTTTAAGTTAGTTGCTTTTCCTTTGGTTTCTGGGCTACTTTTGTGGAAGTAACGTGATGCAGTGGGAGAGAAGGCTAGCAAACGTAGCCTCGAAGCTTGTTATGTCTGTTAATTCTGTTGTATTGTACTTTCCCAAGCACTTAGTACAGTGATCTGCACATAGTAAGCACTCAGTTAACACGACTGATTGGTATATTTAAGATACTGAATGTTTTATTGCCACACATTGTGGAGCCTCTTTTCAAACAATCCATTCTCTAGTGTCATTCCACTGCATCGTGATATTTGCATGGGAGCTAATAGTAATGGTGACAGTAATAATATTTCTTAAGGGCTTACCATGTGCCAAACGCTGTACTAATCACTGAGGTAGATAGAATGAAATTAGGACATACAAGGGTCTCACAGTCAAAATAGAATGGAAAACATATATAGAATCCCCATTTGGCAGATGAGGGAACTGGCATCGAGAAGTTAAGTGACTTGCCCAAAGTCACAATGCAGAAAACTGGCAGAGCTGGGTTGAAAACTCAGGTCCTCTGACTCCCAAACCTGTGATTTTTCCACCAGGAAGCTCCTGTAGAATTAGACTATTACTCTATCTCTGGTTATGTATTTGGCAAGTGGGTTTTATAATAATAATAATGATAATAATGATGGTATTTGTTAAGCACTCACTATGTGCCAAACACTGTTCTAAGTGCTGGGAAAGATACAAGGTTAATACGTTATCCCACTTGGAGCTCCCAGTCTTAATCCTCATTTTACAGATGAGGTAACTGAGGCACAGAGAAGTTAAGTGACTCGCCCAAAGTCACACAGTGGACAAGTGGTGGAGTCGGGATTAGAACCCATGACTTCTGACTCCTAAGCCTGTTCTCTGGATTGGGTTTGGAATGTCTACCAGCAGTGGGACATGTTACATTGATGTCTCCAGTTTTACGGACCACTTCCTGAATTCTGTTCCCCAAACTCATTCAAAATACCTTTCTCCTTCAGTACGTAGTCAAATGATATTCCTCTGGTGATGCTGCAAGAAATATCCACATCTTGGAGAATTGAAAGTATTATGGATTTGTTTCCATGAAGAAAACTATCTTGCATTTTCCCCTGATGAGCTAGTCTTAGTTTTGGCCGGGTAGTAATAATTTTGTCTGGATACACTTCACAGTCTTCCACATCAATATGTGTAAGAGGACCTCACATATTAGAGCCTTTTGCAAACAATATATAAACCAGATTTTAAAACAATATCAAATTACCTCCTTTATGCCGGATAATCCTCAAGTATGTATAAATATTTCATATCCCATATGCTTGGTGCTAAGATTCCTCAAACAGAAGTTTGGGAATACTAATTACTGGAAACTCAGTACTAATGCTGTCTTCATATATACATATTGGGAACTCTTATTAAGGCCCCTACTGTTTTTATGCCGCCCTTCCTCATCTGTCTAACAGGAATTATACTACTGACCACCTTTCAGGGTGGCTTGGGGAAGGATGGGGAAGGATGTGAATCTGATTCATTTCACATTATCCTCCTATTTTATGAATGCATTCTGAAATTACTTCACCTGCAGCTTTTAAATGGAAATTAATCATTATTTCATTCATTCAATAGTATTTATTGAGCGCTTACTATGTGCGGAGCACTGTACTAAGCGCTTGGAATGTACAAATCGGTAACAGATAGAGACAGTCCCTGCCCTATAATAATACACAGGGAAACAAAAATTATATCTACTGAATGTCATATGCCCAAAAGGCAGAGAAAGACATGCCATGCTGCTGGACAACAGAGCATAATGATAATGATATTGATATTTGCTAAGGGCTTACTATATGCCAAGCATATAGCAAACTGGGGAAAATTCAATATAATCCGTTTGGCCACATCCCTGTCTCACATGACTGGGATGACATGACTTCTAGACTGTGAGTCCATTGTTGGGTAGGGATCGTCTCTATTTGTTGCTGAATTGTACTTTCCAAGCACTTAGTACAGTGCTCTGCACACAGTAAGCGCTCAATAAATACAATGGAATGAATAAATATGGGGCTCACAGTTTGGAGAGGAAAGAGAATGGGGATGGAATGAGGAAACTGAGGTATAGAGCAGTTAGGTGACTCATCCAAGGTCACACAGCAGGTAAACAGAGGAGCTGGAATTAGAATACAGGTCCTCTGACTACCAAATTTGTGCTCTTTGTCAGTCAGTCATATTTATTGAGCGTTTACTATGTACAGAGATCTGTACTAAGTACTAGGGAGAGGACAATATAACTATAAATAGACACATCCCCTGCCCAAGACAAGCTTAAAGTCTAGAGACCAAGCTAGAGGCCATTATTCATTCCATTATTCAACTGTATCTATTGAGCACTTACTGTATGCAGAGCACTGTACTGAGCACTTGGGAAGTACAATCCAGCACAAATAGATAATCTCTGCTCACAATGGGCTCACACACTAGGCTATTCAAATGTTTATTTTATACGATACCTTATCCATCTGGGTTTATTATTTATATCTTGTCTCAGGCTCTTTGAACTATTTTTTCTCCATCTAAGCCTCCTTGTCAAACTGTTTGAGGCAGAAAGAAAGTCTTACATTCTTTCTGCATAACCCCTGATCACCTAGTCCAGGGTTCTACAAAATAATGATGGGAAGCAGTATGGCAAAGTGGATGGAGCACGGGCCTGAGGATCAGAAGTTCATGGTTCTAATCCCGGCTCAGCCACTTGTCTGCTGTGACTTTGGGCAAATCACTTCACTTCTCTGTGCCTCATTACCTCATCTGTAAAATGGGGATTGAGTCTGTGAGCCGCTTGTGGGACAGGGACTGTGTCCAACCCGATTTGCTTGTATCCACCCCAGTGCTTAGTACAGTGCCTGACACATAGTAAGTGCTTAACAGATACCATTATTATTATTATTACAGTATTTATAAAGCACTATCAGTGTGCCAAGCATTGTGCTAAATGCTGGGGTAGATACAATAATAATAATTATAATAATTATAGCACTTGTTAAGTGCCTACTATGTGCAAAGCACCATACTAAATAATGAGGTAGATACCAGTTAATCAGGCTACACAATCCCTGTCCCATATGGGGCTCACACTCTCAATCCCCCTTTTACAGATGAGATAACTGAGGCCAAGAGAAGTTAAGTGACTTGCCCCAGGTCACCCGGCAGAGGCAGGATTAGAACACAGCTCCTCCGACTCCCAGGCCTGTGCTCTATCTACTACACCCCACAGCATCTCTGATAACATCTGTGGTATTTGTTAAGAGCTTACTGTAGGCCACTGATGATGATGATGATGATGGTGATGATGATGATTATGTCATTTGTTAAGCACTGATGATGACAAGCACCTTACTAAGCGCTGAGGTATAAGATAATCATGGCCCACATGGAGTTCACAGGCTAAGTGGGAGGGAGAATGGGTATTGAATCCCTATTTTGCAACTGAGGGAACTGAGGCACAGAGAAGTTAATTAAGTAACTTGCCTAAGGTCTCACAGCAGATAAGTGGTGGAGTCAGGATTAGAACCCAGGCCCTCTGACTCCCAGGCCCATGATCTTTCCACTAGCCCACATGGTTTCACTACCTCACAGAGCTGTCCTTGCCCCCCTCAAGGCTTCCAGTCTAAGAGGGAGGCAGAAAAGATATTTTATCTCAATTTAAGAGATGAGGAGTTGAGGCAGAGAATTTAAGTGATTTGCCCAAGGTCATAGAGCAGGCAAGTGGCAAAGTTGGGACTAGAACCTGAGTTTTCTGATCCCGAGTCCCAGAAAAGCTTTCCACTAAGCCTCTTACCTGAGGATGATGTTATGAGGATGATGATACTGTTTATTTAGTCCCCTCTGGTTAGAAGATGATGAACAAATCATATGAATGATGCAGGCTCTAGCAATATTTATTTAGGACTCGGGTCTGTGGAATTAAATTAGGTAAGTACTGTTGCACAATAATGCAGAATCAGTAAATGCATTATAGACACCACTTCTTCAGAATAATAATAAGAATAAAAAGGTCTGAATTGGAAATATTTACCCCAGGAAAGAGGAAATATTGTTCTTCACGGCAAGTGAATCATTCCTGTTAAAAGACAGCTTTTTTTCTTGGTTTGCCTTAGGAAGGGATTGGCATGACTATCAACCACTATTTTTCAAAATGAGCATTTAATAATAATAATAATAATGATGATGGCATTTGTTAAGTGCTTACTATGTGCCAAGCACTGTTCTAAGCACTGGGGTAGATACAAGGTAATCAGGTTGTTCGACATGGGGCTCACAGTCTTGATCCCCATTTTCCAGATGAGGTAACTGAGGCCCAGAGAAGTTAAGTGACTTGCCCAAAGTCACACAGCTGATGTGGTGGAGTTGAAATTAGAACCCATGACCTCTGACTCCCAATCCCATGCTCTTTCCACTAAGCCACACTACTTCTCAAAGCCTATAGCACCTGGTATTCACAGGCTACACTTTCCTTGATGGAGGCATTTCAGCGTTACTTTTAATATTATTATTAATTATTGGGATACCTAAGAAAAGGTCCAGTTGGCTTCTCTATGTTGATTCAAAATGTTGTCACAAAATCTCCATGTACATTCATTTGTGTGCCCACATTTTCTTTTTTTTTATGGAATTTGCTAAATTCTCACCGATGCACCAGGCACTGTTCTAAGCACTGGGGTAGATATGAGTTAATCAGGTTGGACACAGTCCATGTCTCACAAGGGGCTCACAGTCTAATCCCTACTTACAGATAGAGGGGAACTGAGGCACAGAGAAGTTAAGTGACTTGTCCAAGGTCACCCAACAGACTTGTTGTAGAGCCCGGATTAGAACCCAGGTCCTTCTGACTCCCAGGCCCTTGACTAGGGTATACTGCTTCTTAAAGTTGATCAGTAAACCCTGGAGTTGAACTTCAGTTGACCTCTTCATGAAGTGGGAACTGACCCTTCCTCTGAACGGTGACTTGAAAATGAATTATTGTCCCCCAGTGAAATCAGTCCCTAGAGGAGCAGCGTGGCTCAGTGGAAAGAGCCCGGGCTTGGGAGTCAGAAGTAATGGGTTCGAATCCCGACTCTGCCACTTGTTAGCTGTGTGACTGTGGGCAAGTCACTTCACTTCTCTGGGCCTCAGTTCCCTCATCTGTAAAATGGGGATGATGACTGTGAGCCTCACGTGGAACAACCTGATTACCCTGTATCTACCCCAGCGTTTAGAACAGTGTTCGGCACATAGTAAGCGCTTAACAAACACCAACATTATTATTATTATTTTTGTCAGGACTTGCTTAGAGCTGGCTTCCCCGGAGGTGTGCAACAGGAATCAATCAAGTACTATGGAATAATAACACTTCTAGTACTTACTATGTGTCAAGCACTGTTCTAAGTAGTGGGGTAGATGCAAATTAATCATTTGGACATAGTCCCTGTCCCACATGGGTCTCACACTTTTATTCCCTATTTTATGGATGAGGCCCAGGGAAGTGAAGTGACTTGCCCAACATAGCCCAGCAGACATGTGGCGGGGCTGGGATTAGAACTCAGGTCCTTCTGACTCCCAGGCTCCTGCTCTATCCACTAAACCTCGCTCTTTCTCTGCGAAGCCCCTGACAGGATTTCTCATCTCTGAGCCAAGGCCTGATCATTTCTCTTGATTTTTGAATAATCAGGCTCCTCACAATATCTAACTTCTTTTTGCACCATCCCATCTCTTCCTTCCCCCGGGACTTTCCCAGATCTGTGTATCAATGGCAATCCCCTAATCCCACCTAATTGTATTAGTCTCAATAGCAGATTAGCTCTAAGTGCCCTAAAGAAAGGGAGCTGTCAACTTTGCGATTGTCTTCCACTTAATGTGATTCCAGGCAGCAAAGAAGAAAAGCAGGCTGAGAGCCCTCTGTCTCACATTACAGCCCACAGCTTCTAAACCAATTAAGGAAAAAGGGATTTATAGTCAACTAGGTTAGGGACGCTGTTTATATTATCCTATATTTCTGTATAGAATAATAGCCTTCCAACTCTCCTGAAAATCAACTCATCTTTTCTGTCCCTGGGGAAGGCTTCTCTCCCACACCCATGTCCCTACCGGCCAGGACGTTTTTCAGTGTTTGGTTCCAGCTATCGACTCGGTTAAATTTAGTTGGGGCTTTTATTTATGCCTTTAATTCCCACAGGATTTTTTTTTTCTTGGATGCAATTTTACATATCGCACAGTTGAGCATATTAGAGGGAGCCATTTTCAAGCAGACCTCCTCAGTATGTTTGCATTTCTAGCAAGTGATCACTCTAATTATGAGAACGAAAACATCCTTCAGGATGTTTTTCAGAGGAGAAAGAGAGAGGTGCTCAGAAGGTGAAATGCTACTTCATCATTGCTGAGCAGGAGAAGGGGCCCAAACCAATTTAGGAACATTCCCAATTTCACGAAGCACGTGAATTGAGAACGGAGGCTCCATTGAATCTACGGGGCAGTTGATAAAGGTTTTCCCTGTAATAGAATATCATCACCAGACCTCTTTAGACACTGTGCCAGCCAGACAGCTGTTGGGACTATGTGCTTCTCGGGTTTCATTTTTTTTTTTAAAGAAGGAAAAATTTGTCCCCTAAGAAGTTCAATTGATTTTCTAACTCTACAGATGTACATATAATTTTCCCCCTGCTGGTGCTTCAACGGTGAAAATCCTTCTTGACGGTTTTGCTATTAGGGCAAAATTGGTTTGGAGAACACTTTCACTCTTAATGGAGCTTTTCGATTGAATTCCCATTTTTTCAAAATTTCTTTTTGAGATTCAGCTGAATATTTAAACAGGTTTAAATTTTAAATATCTCTGCAGAACAAGCCCACACATATATTTTTTAAATTGCCGTAATACTTTACGGGTTTCATTTGTAACCCGGTACAATATGCATAATCCATTATGTTTGCATTAGTTAAGATGAGCTGGCTGATACGGTACATCCACACACTGTGGAACCAGGGAAAGTCTGTGAGGATTGAGGGCAAGGAGTCTGTCCTGGGGAATCACATTTTGGGAATGGTTACACTATGGGACCCTTCAAAGCACACACAGATTCCCCTAAAATTCAATCAGGATTTCACTATTATTGGTATTCTTATATTGAACCCTCAACTTTGACTTATTTAATTATTATAATTATAATAAAACAAAGTTGAGGGATCAGACTAAGTATAAGTATTATTATTAACAATAATAATAATGATAACTGTGTCATTTGTTAAGCACCTACTATGTGCCAGGCACTGTACTAAGCACTGGGGTAGATACAAACAAAGCGGGTTGGATACAGTCCCTGTCCCACATAGGGCTCACAGTCTTAATCCCCATTTTACATTTGAGGGAACTGAGGTCCATAGAAGTGAAGTGACTTGCCCAAGGTCACACAGAAGACAAGAGGCAGAATAAGGATGAGAACCCAGGTCCTTTTGACTTCCAGGCCTGGGCTCTCTCCACCAGACCTTGAATTAAGGCATCCAATATTTTGCAGTTTTTCGAACGGCCGATGGAAGGAAAATGCACTGCCTGATCCTAGGTTCAGTTCCTACAGCCGCTGAGTTAAACTCTTTACACAACTTTCAGCCCTCTTTTCTTCTCTCTTCTTCTTGTTTCTCACCTCCCTCTTAGCTAGAAGCCCACAGCTGAGAAGGTGAGACTGACTGGACTGATTATCTTGTATCTTCATGTTTAACACAATGCTCGGCACATAAACATTTAATAAATACGGCAATCGTGATTACCCTCTTTGTAAATATTTTTTTGTCCAACTCCCTCTTTAGAAATTTAGACTCCTTATAAGCAGGGAATGCGTCTCTTCTTTTTGTTGTACTTTCCCAAGCATACAATACAGTGCATTGTATCCAGGTGAGTGCTCATAAATTCCCATTTACTACCACTTCTACTTCTACTATAGTATATCATAGTAATAATACTCATTTTCATTATTAGGGACAGACTGACAGGACCTGACACTTGTTCAAGTTTTGCTTATCATTTTGATTATTATTACTGTATTTGTTAAATGCTTACTATGTGTCAAGCTCTGTTCTAAGCACTTGGGTAGATGCAACTTATTCAGGTTGGACATAATCCTTAATAATAATAATAACAATAATAATAATAATAATAATGTTGGTATTTGTTAAGCGCTTACTATGTGCCGAGCACTGTTCTAAGCACTGGGGTAGACACAGGGGAATCAGGTTGTCCCACGTGGGGCTCACAGTCTTAATCCCCATTTTACAGATGAGGGAACTGAGGCACCGAGAAGTTAAGTGACTTGCCCAAAGTCACACAGCTGGCAAGTGGCAGAGCCGGGGTTCGAACCCATGACCTCTGACTCCAAAGCCCGTGCTCTTTCCAGTGAGCCACGCTGCTTCTCGATGCACTGATTCTCGATAATACTGATGATGATGTTTGTTAAGCGCTTACTATGTGCCAAGCACTGTTTTAAGTGCTGGGTTAGATACAAGGTGATCAGGTTGTCCCACATGGTGGGGGTCACAGTTTTAATCCCCATTTTACAGATAAGGGGAACTGTGCAGAGAGAAGGGAAGCGACTTGCCCAAAGAAGAAGATGGGGGATCAGGTAGCTCATGTGGGCTCATTCATCATTCACTGAATGGTATTTATTGAGAGCTTACTGTGTGGCAGAACACTGTACTAAGCGCTGGGAGAATACGGATATACAGCAATTGGCCACCGATTGCTCTCACTTCAATCAGGAGCCAGCGCCGACGACGTAATCTCATGGCAAACCAGTTGTGGATAGGGAACGTGTTTATTAACTCTTTTGCATTGTACTCTCCCAAAAGCTTAGTAGAGTGTCCCCACACAGTAAATGCTCAATAATACAAGTGATTGATGGATTGAGTGCAAGAATGCCCTGTCTGCAGAAGCTCAACCTATTGCTTTGCAGACTTCTACCCTTCATTCTGACCAATTTCCCTTTCAGTAGCAGGCTGGGGTCCAATATCGATAACTCCACGGAGACCAGAGAACTGAGAAAATTTGTCAGCCTATTGGATTGTCTAAGGCCGGTGCAGAAATGGGTCGGGGAGGTAAAAGATTGAGGCTATGCAGGCAAGAAGAAATGATGACCGTCCACTAAAACAGGATTCAGGAAAGAAGTGCACGAGTGAGCCTTTTATCCATCAGGTAGTCGTCCTGTCATCAGGAGGAGGAACAGATGGAAATCTTGTCAACCTATCAGTGGTATATACTGGACTCTGGCTGGGTGCGGATGGGCAGACTATAGTAATAATAATAAATGATAATTATGGCATTTGTTAAGTGCTTAACGATGTGCCAGGCACTGTACTAGCGCTGGAGTGGATACAAGCAAATCGTGTTGGACACAGCCCCTGTCCCACGTGGGGCTCACAGTCTCAATCCCCATTTAACAGATGAGGTCATTGAGGCCCAGAGAAGTTAAGTGACTGGCCCAAAGTCACAACAGCTTTCAAGGGGCGGAGTGGGGATTAGAATCCTTGACCTCTGACTCCCAAGCCTGGGCTCTTTCCACTGAGTCACACTGCTTCTTGCAGACTATTGTACTTGCTGGAGGGGTAGGTGCAATTCAATACAATTGCTAGTCCTGATCCCTGCCCACAAGAAGCTTACAGTACAGTTTGCAAGGGAAGATATATGAAAATAAACAACACCTAGGGGAAAATAGCAGAGTAAACAAGGAAGCAAACTGAAGGCAGACAATAGCTCAAAAAAGTAATCTCAACAGCAAAGCAGAAAAAAAAAGCAGAGGTCTTTAACCCTTAGTGGTATACCAATTAAGATTTTTTATCAAGTGTGTGAATGCAAATATAGATATTCAGAATACATTGCTGGTTTGATTTAGATAAGACAAAAACTTATGCTTGGCCTGACCACCGTGGGTACTCACAGTCGTCAGTAGACAAGAGAAGGCATTTAATCCCCATTTTACAGATGAGGAAACTGAAGCACAGAGAAATAAGGACTTGCCCAAGGTCACCAGCAGGCAAGTGGCAGGCCCGGGGATTAGACCCAGATCCTCTGACACCTAGGGTCCAAGCTCTTTCCACTGGGGCCATGCTGCCATTTGCGGCATCTTCAGGGGACTATCGTCCTGGCATTTAGAACAGGGAGGGAGTTGCCTATGTGAGTTAGGAGAATTGGAAATCTGGGTCAGTTATTGGACAAATGTATTATGTTCATCTGCTAATAGAAGACAAACAAAACAATGGCTTCTTTGCAATCAGTATTTGAACTAGAGGACTTAGAATACATTAACAGAGCTCTAGAGAAAGAAGTCCTGATCTAAGCACTCAGCACAAAACCTACACTCTCAATTCATTGGCTAAGCTTATAAGGTTTTCAGGCTATAGCAAATTGGAGAAATTGATGTTTACCCTGAAAGCTTGTACCAAGCACAATTTGTAGTTTCTGTGGCCTTGGTGCATTTCCACCAGCCTGCTTCTGCTTAAATCCCTCTGGGATAACCTTTGACAGTGGAGATTTTCCACTCCTTGCTAGTGGGGGTGAAGGGGTTGGGGGGAGAGTGAAATCAATCCCATTTAGAAATAAACAGAAGGGTCCAAGAGAGAGGGAGAAAGAAATAGATGCTAGTAAAGATGACTTTGGGGACATCCACTGAATTCATAAACCTTACAATATTCTAGGCATAGGTAGAAGGCTCCTGAGATATTAAACAGCCACTATCTCCGAGCCATTTCTGTGCTTATTTCTAAGGGTTTCTGGTCAATGGAAAAAGATTACTATTTCTGGGAAATGAGGCGGATCATCTCGGGTGGAGAAAAAGAAAGAGTTTAAGTGAATTTCTGACAAATGCAAAGCAATTCCTTTCTGTACACACCAAGTATACAAGATTCTGGTATGCGGATATGCCACACTGCCCATGCCCCCACTCTGCCCTTCCCTGAGATAATTTCTTGATTGATGCTCACAGAAGCGGGGGATTTTCGTTTTTCCTGGTCCCTTGCTCCTCAGGCTTTAACTGACTGTTAAAAGTTCCCTGGTACACGGCAAGAGTCACTTGGGTGTAAAGTAAATGATGTTCGTTTTTTGGCTCTAATCATTATTACAAAATTTTAGAGAGGATGGAAACAGAGGTAGCCTTGATCAGGAGGAAGTTATGGTTTCTTCTGGGATTAATCTTTTAACTTCCAAAGGTTCATTTGCCTTATGCGGAGTCTTTGCCTTGAAACTGGTGGATAATATTAATAATAATAATAATAATGTTGGTATTGTCAAGCACTTACTATGTGCAGAGCACTGTTCTAAGCGCTGTGGGTAGATACAGGGTAATCAGGTTGTCCCACGTGAGGTTCACAGTTAATCCCCATTTTACAGATGAGGGAACTGAGGCACATAGAAGTGAAGTGACTTGCCCCAGTCAACAGCTGACAAGTGGCAGAGCCGGGAGTCGGAACTCATGATCTCTGACTCCCGAAGCCCAGGCTCTTTTCCCCCGAGCCACGCTGCTTCCCATACATACATAGCTACCAGATAATACATAGCTACCAGAACCACTGGGGAATAAGGACTCACAGGGAAGAGCAAATACTGCCAACCTGTTTTAGGACCAGAGTTGAAAAGGTAGTAAGTCATGGAAAATGGAAGATTCATTCATTCATATTTTTAAGCGCTTACTGTGTGCAGAGCACCATACCAAATGCTTGGGAAGTTCCAATTCAGCAATAAAGAGAGATAGTCCCTTCCTGCAGCGGGCTTACAGTCTAGAAGGGGGAAGATAGACATCAAAACAGTAAACAGGCATTGATATAAATAAACAGAATTAAAGATATATACCTATAGGGAGCAGCATGGCCTAGTGGCAAGAGCCCGGGCTTGGGAGTCAGGGTCGTAGCTTCTAATCCCTGCTCAGCCACTTTGTGACCTTGGGCAAATCACTTAACTTCTCTGTGCCTCAGTTACTCATCTGTAAAATGGGAATTGAGACCGTGAGCCCCACTTGGGACAACCTGATTACCTTGTATTTATCCCAGCGCTTAGAACATTGCTTGGCACATAGTAAGCGCTTAACAAATACCGACATTATTATGTGGGACAGGGACTGTGTCCATCCTGATTTGCTTGCATCCACCCAGGGCTTAGTACAATGCCTGGTATATAGTAAGGACTTAACAAGTACCACAATTATTGTTACTATCAACCATTGCCTTCCCTTCCACCATCAAGAGCCTCTGCTCCAATCATTCATTCATTCATTCATTCATTCAATCATATTTATTGAGTGCTTACTGTGAGTAGAGTATTAAGCGTTTGGAAGGTACAATACAGCAATAAAGAGAAATAATCCCTGACCACAATGAGCTCACAGTCTAGAGGCAGGGAGACAGGCATCAATACGAGTAAACAGGCATCATATAAATAAGTACAATTATAGATATATACATATATACATAAATACGGGGGGGAAGGGCAAGAGGGTGAGTCCTGGTGATGCAGAAGGGAGGGGAGCTGAGGAAAGTGGGGGCTTGTCTGGGAAGCCTCTTGGAGGGATTGCACCTTCAGTAGGGCTTTGAGGGGGAGAGAGTGACTGTCTGGAGGATTTGAGGAGCGAGGGCATTCCAGGCTAGAGGTAGGACAAGGGCCAGGGGTCGGCGGTGAGACGGCCGAGATGGAGGCACAGTGAGAAAGATTAGTACCAGAGAGTGGGAGTGTGCAGGTTGGGATGTAGAAGGAGAGAAGCGAGGTGAGGTAGGAAGGGGCAAGGGTGATGGAGAGCTTAAAGCCAATAATGAGGTGTTTTTGTTTGATGAGGAGGTTGATTAGGCGACCTCTGGAGATTTAAGCCAATGGTGAAGTGTTTTTGTTTGATAAGGAGGTTGATAGACAACTTGCTGGAGATTTTTTTTGGGGGGGGGGGGGACGGTGACAATGCCCTGAAGGGCATGCTTCAGGTGTGGCAAGTCCAGAGATGAAAACTGCTCCCGTGTGTTCTCCAATTCCTCCATCCCCCTGACACTTTGAGCTTATTTTGTGCATATGTTTGTGTTGTGTTTTAAAGTTTCATCACTCCTGATGTGTCTGTCTCTAAATTTCCTTCTCCCCACTTAACCTCGTAGATTGTGAGCTCCCTGAGGACAGGAACTGTGTCTAATTCCCACCTATGTATTCTCTCCCAGTGTTTAGTACAGGACTCTGCACAGAATAAGCACTTAATAAATACTTTAATTATTAGGGGGGTCATGGTGGAGTAAAGAAGAAATTGAGAAGCTTGGCTGTCCTGGATCTGGATACATAAAAATAATTAACTCCCAGATCTCGATGCATGCAAGGAGGGTTGTCTTTGCCATCTCTATTGGATTTCCCTGAGATTTATAGTAGCAAGGATAAATCCCTTTTAATTACGATCACAGATCTTGGCCGATATAGACGGAAAGATGAATAGCTCCTACTGGGGGCTGAAATGATATAGAAGACTATAAACACACGGAGCAGAATGCTTGGTCATGGTCATTGTGATGGGTAAATCAGTAATTTGGGAAGACATCTTGGAATTCAGAAAGGAGAGGACAACGTGGAACATTAAGAGTTTAGGGAATCTGAATGGAGAGAAGACTTTTCTTCATTAGAGTGCTTGCCTCTCCTGACTGTGGTTCTCTTGGGGCAGAGGTGCAAGGTTTTGCAAAGTACACACAGATGGTTTTTTGTGGTGACTGCAGCCCATTGTTTCCTAGACTGTGAGGCCCGTTGTTGGGTAGGGATTGTCTCTATTTGTTGCTAAATCGGTACCCTCCAAGCGCCTCGTACAGTGCTGTGCACGCAGTAAGCGCTCAATAGATACAATTGAATGAATGGAGCCAGCATGCTGCACCATTGTGACCTGGAGGGTCATCGCCTTTGAGATCTGTCGCGATCTTTGCCACTCTTCTTGGGCCGCTATCTTTCAGAATTCCTGTTGGGCCTAACCATCCAGAAACAGTGTGGCCTAGTAGATAGAGCACAGGTCTGAGAGTCAGAAAGACCTGGGTTCTAATCCTGATTCTGCCACATATCTGCTGTGTGACCTTGGGCAAGTCACTTAACATCTCTGGGCCTCAGTTACCTCAACTGTAAAACAGGGATTAAGGGTCTGAGCCCCCTAGGGGACAGGGACTGTGTCCAACCTGAGTGATCTGAATCTATCTCAGAGCGTAGAACAGTGTTGGTATATAATGAGCACTAAACAAGTATCATAATTATTATTATTAGAAGGACTTGGATTCTAATCCCAGATTTGCCATTCACCTTCTGTGTTACCTTTGTCAAGTCACTTAACTTCTATGTGTCTCAGTTAGCTAATTTGTAAAATGGGGATGAAGATGGTGAGCCCTCTGTGGGACAGATACTCTACCAAGCCTGCTTAGCTTTTATCTACCCCAGGGCTTAGTACAGTTATGATCAGGGAACATGTCTGCTAATTCTGAAGTATTGCACTCTTACAAGCTTTTAGTACAGTGTTCTGCACATAGTAAGCACTCCATAAGTACCATTGGTTGATTGATTGCCTGGCATATAGTGAGCGCTTAATAAATACCATAAAAAAACAACAAAACTACCTTGGGTGATTCTTTGGTCAGAACCCTCCTGAGACACAGCCTCAGCAGTCAGTAATGGGTACTAGAACCCTCTAGATTCTAAGATCGCTGCGGACAGGGAATGTGACCGTTTAATAATAATGTTGGTATTTGTTAAGCGCTTACTATGTGCAGAGCACTGTTCTAAGCGCTGGGGGAGATACAGGGTCATCAGGTTGTCCTACGTGAGGCTCACAGTTAATCCCCGTTTTACAGATGAGGTAACCGAGGCACAGAGATGTTAAGTGACTTGCCCACAGTCACACAGCTGACAAGTGGCAGAGCCGGGAACCGAACCCATGACCTCTGACTCCAAAGCCCAGGCTCTTTCCATGTTTATTGTTGCAGTGTACTCTCCCAGGTGCTTAGTACGGTGGGTCTGCACACAGCAAGCAAGTGCCCAATAAATTCACTTAAATGAACGAATGAACGCTCTATCCATTGGGCAGAGGGCTTATAAGGGAGAGAGGAAGCTTGTTGACTCCTGGAGACTCGACTGAAACGTCCTTGGAGTCTACCTGACTGTCAAACCCACCCCCTGATTTGCATACCAGCATCTTGCCCAACACTTGGGGCTAAAGAGTCAGGGCCAGTGGACATCTTTGAAAAGGCCAAATAAATTACAGGGGGACCCTTCAGGAAGGGCAGATGGCTCAGCACTAGGGATTGCAGCTGGAGAAGAAATCACCCTAAGTGAGAATCCCACTGAAAGACAGCACCTTCATTGTGGTGGGATATTATCCGGTGGCTCCCCTTTACCCAGCTTTGTTGCTAGTGCTATGGTTTTGTGTTGTATGGAAGAATTATTGTAGATTATGTTGTCCATCTGTTACATAAGGTTATCAGGTGAGGTGTGTATTCCTACAACTGGAGCCAGAATCAACACTTCCTGTGGAGAATTGTAACTGCTTTCAGGTCAGTGATAGTGGCCAGAGAGATGGGATGTGTGAATGTTTCAAGATGTCGAGGGGTTAGTGCCCCAGGATTTTGGGTGAGAGTACCAATCACGCATTGGTTTAGAGTGGCCTCAACTCTTCCTGCAAGAGGCTCATTGTTAGGCTATAACAGATTATAAACCCATTGCAGGAAGAAATGTGTCTATCTACTCTCCCAAGCACTAGTAAAGTGGTCTGCACACAGTAAGTACTCACTAGATACCACTGATTGCCTATGTAGATTAGCAAAGTGTGAAAACTACCAAATCTAAGAAGTAGAAAGATCCTTTCCAATTCAAGCCAAGTATCCTGTGGCCCTTTCTGGTGAGCGTATCTTGAATCTGTTGCAGTTGGCATGGATTGTCTCTCTTTAGTGCTGTAATGCCTTCCCAAGTGCTTAGTACAGTGCTCTTCACAGAGTAAGTGCTTGATAAATATGATTGAATGAACACCCAATCCTCTCTGTTTCCCACACTGCCCAAGGTCAGAGGAACTTTTCACTTTTGCCAAAACACACCGAATATTCTCTGCTCTTTCCCCATTCTAAATATTCCCAAAGACAAATGCCAGTATGCTTGTTTGCTTTTTTTTTGCTACCCACTTCTTAATCATTTGTATTTATTGAACTATTACTGTGTGCAGGGCACTTTACTAAGCGCTCAGGAGAGTATAATGATAGAGTTGGTAGACACATTCCCCCCCTGACAAAACGCACAGGTACACAATTGACATGGCATAGATGTAGCCAGGAAATGGGGTTGCAACCCAAACTGTGGGTTTTCTTCTGCAGGTTATTTAAATGTAGAAGGTAAAATTCCTCTTGATGGGGCTGGTGAGTTTGTTCTTCCCATTTGTTGTTGAGGAAGATATGCAGAAATCTCCACAATCTTGGAGAGGGAAGGACTCTATTTTAGCTGCCTGTGTTCTTGAAGAGACTTCTGGAGTTTCTATTGGGGTGCACTGTGGGATATGGGGCCGTGGGGAGGGTCACCTTACTGTGTTGCAAGGAAAAAGATTCAGGTTTGGGTTAAATATCACTTAAGAACTTCAAAGTCACTCCTTTTTAAAGAGATCACATATGGAAGGGGTTTGCCAGAGAATGGCCTTTTCCAGCTGCTGCCTGTCTTGAATTACTGCCGCAGTAGTCAACATAGCAACCTGCTCATACTGAAGTGAGGACTTGGTTTTGTGTCCTTTGATTTTTTTTTGCTGTGTGTGTGGGGGGGGGGGGGGAATGAGGGGGAATGGGGGAGGGGGATAGGGGACAGGAGGCGAAGGCACTGCATATTTCAGACTACTGAGCCCTTTGCTGCAATCCTATGAGGATAGATGGGAGTCTTTCCATCTTGTTAAAGCAGATTCTTAAACATTTGTGGGCTTATTTTGGCAGTTTCTGAAAAGACTTGGGAGGAGTGAAATTGCAGCCCCTCAGTGAAGAAAGCAGCTGGTGTCTGAGCTCCGGTGCCCTTTCTCTTCCATTGCCATGGCTTCCCAAATCAGTTTCTCCCAGAAGAATGGGAGCTCTCTGCTGTGGAGTTTTGCAATTTTGCAGTCTGTCTGGTCTCAGCAAAGACTCGTGTGTGGATGTGTCGGTGAGGAATTAATGAACTGGCTGACAGTTTGGGGACAAACCGGATGTTGTCAAACATTTTCTTAATGAGAGACAATCGGGAGCCGGGGAGGGGAAGAAAAAATGACTCCTGAGTATCTAGCAATCTGACAAGGACTTTTCCTTCCCTGCACCTGTGCCTGTTTAATAAGACAGAGCTGTTCACCTGCCCTAGAGATCTGGGCCTGCTGAGACCTCCTCTTTTCTCTGAAACTCAACACTGGAAAGGATATTGGGGTGGCAAGAGGAAGAACACTGGCACTCCAACATGTGTTCAGTGGGGTCTCATGTTGAGGAATACCAAATCCTTGAGAGTAAAGGGAAGAAATTTGGGATGAAGGTGGGGGGGTGGGCAGGGAGAGATGGAAATTGTGGGGAGAAAGAATGAGAATGAAGGGGAATGAGTTAGGGGAAGGCTCCACCTCTGAACAATTTTAACCATCTTCAGCCACTTCAGTGAGGAGGTTCCCACTCCAATGGCCTCTTTCCCGTGGTTTTCAAACACACTCGTGTCTCTTTTTATCCTAAAAAAAAAGATCCTCCCTCGACCCAGTGGCTCCCTCCAGTTATCGTACCATCTCCCTGCTACTATTCCTCCAAACTTCTTGAGCGAGCTGTGTACACTGACTGCTTCTGTTTTCTCTCTACCATTTCTCTCCTTGACGCCCTCCAATCTAGCTTCCACCCCCTTCACTCCATCGAAACTATCCTCTTAAAGATCACTAATGACCTCCTTCTTGCCAAATCCAATACCCTCTACTCCACCCTAATCCCCTTCAACCTCTCAGCTGCCTTAACATCGTCAACCAGCCCCTTCTCCCGGCAACATTAACTTTGACTTCACTGACACTGTCCTCTCCTGGTTCTCCTCCTACCTTTCCAAGACTCTGTCTCAGTCTTTTTTTGTGGGCTTTTCTGCAGTCCACCCTCTAATTGTGAGAGTCTCTCAAAGCTCCCTTGGAGAACTCCTTGACTCATGTGGCTTCAACTACCATCTTTATGTGGATGGCTACCAGATAGTCATCTCCAGCCCTATTTCCTCTCCCTCTCTTCAGTCTTGTATTTCTTCTTAACTTCAGGACATCTCTTCTTGGATATCCTGCTGACATCCCAAGCCTAACATGTCCAAAGCGAACCCTTCATCTTCCCACCCAAACCCTATCCTTTCCATGACTTTCCCATCACTACAGACAACACCACCATCCTCCCTATCACAAGGCTATAACCTAGACATTATCCTCAACTCATCTCTCTCATTCAACCCACATATTCAATCTGTCACCAAATCTTGTTGGTTCTATCTTCACAACATTGTCAAAATCCACCCTTTCCTCTCCATCCAAATTGCTACTACATTAATCCAAGCACTCATCCTAACGTGCCTTATAACATCAGCCTCCTTGTTTACCTCTGTGCCTTCTGTCTCTCCCTCCTTCAGTTTATTCTTGACTCTGCTGCCTAATCATTTTTTTTACAAAACCATACAGTCCATATTTCCCCCCTCCTTAAGAACCACTAGTGGTTGCCTCATCAAGCAGAAACACCGTAGCTTTGGCTTTAAAACACCTTGCCCCCTCGCCACTCCCTCTCATACCCCCCCCTTCCTTACACCATGATTTCCTAATACAACCTAGCTGGCACATTTAGCTCCTCTAATGCCATCCTACTCACTATATCTTGGTCTCACTTATCTAGCTGCCAACCTCTTGTCCACATCTTGCCTCTGGGCTGAAACTCCCTCTCTCTTCTCATCTGATAGATGATCACTCTCTCCACGTTCAAAGCCATATTAAAAGCACAAAACTCCTCTTAGAAGCCTTCCTAAGACTCATTCTCTTCCCCTTCCCTTTTTGGTCACCTTTGCACTGTGTTTGTACCTTTATTTATCCTCCCTCATCTAATAGCACTTATGTACATAGTACAGTGCTCTGCAAACTTAAGCACTCCATAAATATGTATTGAATAAATGAATATTCTTAATTCACTTTTTCTATTATATAATAAAAATTATGGTATTTGTTAAGCGCTTACATTATATGCCAGGCACATGGACTAAGCTCTGGGGTAGATTCATCAAATTGGGTAGGACGAAGTCCCCTGTTCCCATGGGGTTCATGGTTTCAATTCCCATTTTATAGATGAGATAACGGAGGCAGGGAGACTTGCCCCAAGGTCACCATAGCAGACAAGTGGCGGAGCTGGGATTGGAGTCCAATGACTTCGACTCCCAGGTTCATGCTCTTTCCACTCACCAGGCTGCTTCACTTCTCTCTCCAATCTGGACCGTAAGCCTCATGGTGGGCAGGGAATGTGTCTCCAACTCAGTTATACTGTATCGCTCCCAAGCACTTAATATGTGGCCTAATAGAGTCCAGGCCTGGGAGTCAGGCACGCTGAATTATAATCAAGCTCTGCCACTTGCTCTGCTCTGTGACTTTGGGCAGGTCGCTTAACTTCTCCATTCTCAGGTAATTTATGCTGTAAGTGGAGATAAAGACTGTGAACCCAATGTGGGACATGGCTTGTGTCAACCTGATTAGCTTGTATCTATCCCAGAGTTCAGCATATGAATAATAATAATGATTATTGTAGCATTTTGTTAAGTGCTTACTATTTGTCAAGTGCTGTTCTAGGTTCTAGGGAAGATACAGACAGGATGATCATGGCAGACACGGTCCCTGTCTCAATAGAACTTCACGATCTAGGTAGGAGGGAGAACAAGTATTGAATCCCATTTTCCAGATGGGGTAAATGAGGTACAGAGAAGTCAAGCACCTTGTCCAAGGTCACATAACAGGTATGTGATAGAGCTGGGATTAGAACCAGCTTCTCTGGCTCCTAGCCTGTGTCCTTTCCAGATGCCACCCTGCTTCTCTGCCTCTCTACTTAATAAACACTATAAAAAAGGATGCTTTCATAAATACCATTGATGGATTGTGGGTATATCTGTGCTAGAAAAGACCTGGTTTCTCTCTCAAATGCTGAAAGCTTAGTGAAAGAATAAAATTCAGATATGGTGGTGGGGATGGGGGAAGAAATACTGAAACAAAGCTTCTCCCTTCTCTCTTCTCGTTCCTCCTCCTCCTTCTCCTGCCAAGCCAACCTTTTGTTGGATTATCAGTAAAACACCTTTTGAAAGGAATCAAAAGGAGGGATTTTAAAGGGCATTGCCTACCCACAAAACTCATTATGATAATGAGCCTCGCATTTAGTTGGAAACCCTCCATCTCCCTCCCTTTGATCTGCAGCAGTCTGTCTGTTCCAGCAGTTCATCTATACTTGAGAGTCAGAGCTTTTCAGTAGCTCCGCCTCAGGACCAGGGAGCTGCCGGCAACCTGATGCCCCAGCTCTCTAAATTCAGCTTTCAAGGCTCTTTTCTTTCTTGTTTCTTTTTTTTTTTGTCAGTAAATTTGATAGTAATGCTCCCCCTCCCCCTCCCATGATCTAACCCCCTTTTGCTCTCACCCTGCAATGCGGTTACTAAGGAGGAATATTTATGATTTAATGATTTCTATACGTGTCTGTGTCCAGAAATCCTCAGCTTAACTGCTCAGAATCCCGAGCTGCTAGTGAGTGGACTGAGGTTCACTTGGGGGATGTGCTGGTTTTAGGTGCAAGTAAAAGCAGGGGGTCTGGTACCTAGAACAGTCGCTGGGTATTAGGAGAAGCCTACCAGCTCTGAGGTGCGGCGCTTAACATGGCGGGGATCCACACTGTTTTCAGGGGTCATGGGTGAAAGCGTGGAGCCGTCTGCTATGTCTGCCCCCAGCTTCTTGGTTGCGGTTTAAGGCAATTTAGTTGTATCAAACCCCAAGGGAAGTTGGAGCATAGCTCTTGCCATCTGTTGGGGGCTTTATGTCCTTGATAGGAGCGGAGACCCCTGTGCTGGGAACTGCCCTACCATCACAAATGCGTCCAGCCCTTTTCGCCTTCCTAACTCTGCCAGAGGACCCCTTCTTATGTCCTCCCGGCCCCAGCTTCCTCCCCCTTGTGTGAAGATTGGAGCTCTTGCAACATACTAGGGCTGAGAGAATGCTGGAAAGGCCCAGTGGACGTAGTAATAGTATTTACTAGGCACTACACTATGTGCAGAGCACTCTCCTAAGTGGGGAGAGAATTCACACATGGGAATTTAGACAAGGTCCCTGACCTAGAGGGGCTCACAGGTGGGGTGGAGCAACATCGTCCCTGACTCAACAAGCCCGTAACCTTGGCGTTATCCCTGGACTCATCTCTCTCATTCTACCCACATGTACAGTCGGCCTCCAACTTCTCTCAATTCAAATCTTCACGGCACGTTGGAAATCTGCTGTTTCCTCTCCATCCGGACTGCTACTACATTAATCCAAGCACTTTATCCTAACCGACCTTGATTTTCCGCATCAGCCTCCTTGCTGACCTCCCTCCCTCCAGCCTCTCCCCACTTCAATCCATAGTTTCACTCTGCTGCCCAGATCATTTTTCTAACGAAAACTGTTCAAGTCCATGTTTTGTCACTCCTCAATTATCTCCAGTGGTTGCCTTAAAGCAGTCAATCATCTAGCCCCCTCCTACCTTAACTCCCTGATTTCCTCCTACAACCCAATCCACACACTTGGCTCCTCTAATGCCAACCTACTCACTATATCTCGATCTCATCTATCTTGCTCTTGCTTACATTCTGCCTCTGACTGACTCTCCACCTTCAAAACCTTATTAAAAGCATATCTTCTTTGAGTGGCCTTCCCTGACTAAGCCTTCATCTCCTCTTCACCCTCTCTCTTATCACCCTTGCATTTTGATTTGCACTCTTTATTCATCCCTCCCTCAGCACACCCAGCACTTGTGTACATATCCATAAATTTTATTTTTTCACACTGATGTCCGTCTCCCCCTCTAGACTGCAAGCTTGATGTGGGCAAGGGAACATATCTACCAACTTGGTTATATCATACTGTCCCAAGTGCCTAGTTCAGTGCTCTGACCACAGTAAGTGCTCAATAAATGCTCATAAGACTCATCATGGGTGATGAACAGTGAAGGACTAAAAAGACTTAAAGCCCAAGGACAGATAAACAAAACACCAGCCAAATAATCGGGGTGCTGTGGGTAGGGGAGAATTATTTCCAGCTCCTTGTGGCTCAGAGTCCTAGACATTCCAACATCACAGCGACTACTGCAGCAACAACCAATCTTCTTGAGGGTGTTGTGGAGTCTCATACCGCTGATGCTCTCTCTGTCCAGCAAGGTGGAAGGCGGGATGGGATGAAGTCTCCTCGGTGGTACGGAGGAGAGTCGGTGTCGGTTTGGAGGGAGGTAGTGTGGCGGTTGTAGGTTATTTTGGGAGCAGGGACCTTCAGGAGAGGAAGGAAGGTTCAAGCACTGTGAGCTGGAGAAGTGAGGTTCCTGAGGGTTTCCTGTCCAAGAAATGTTTTTCCATGTAATATTCTTAGTTTATGCATTGTTACAACCTAAAAATTTTAATACAGGTATATCCTCTTCCACATAGCTTGTTATTCATTCATCAGTCCCGTATTTATTGAGAACCTACTGTGTACAGAGCACTGTACTAAGCACTTTAGGGATGTTTATTTGTCTCCCCAGCACTTAGCACAATGCTCAGCATTTAGTAGGTGCTTAATAAATACCATAATCAGTGAACCAAGAAATAGGACCCTTTTCCTCCTGTGCCCTCTTTTCTCTGTCTCAGCCACAATGCCAGTTTCTGAGACTGAGAATATGGTGGTCTTAGAGACAATTCCATAAAGGGCTCCAACCTCCCCAGGGGTTAGACCTCTGACCTTATAGGTCCCTTTCAGTTTTATGAATCTAGCATCACTTCTTCCACGATCCTTCCCTGATCAAGCTGTCTTTGCCCCAGCTCACTCTCCTTTCTGCTTCATCTCTGCACTTCAATCTGTGACCTTTGGACATTTGATATTCACTCAACCCCACGGAACTGATGTAAATATATTAAAATTACTAATTATAAATTACTTATTTGTTCATGTCAATGTCTGTCTCCCCCTCTAGAGTGTAAGCTCCTTATGGGCAGGGAATGGGTTTGCTAATTCTGTTGTAGTGTACTCCCACAAATGATTTGTTCAGTGCTCTGCATATAGTAAGGCTCAATAAATATGATTGATAGATTGAACGTTCCACTGGGCAGGCAAATGTCAGCCTATTTGCAAGAGAGCAAGGCTGAAGGAGGTTTGGAATGGGAGGGAAAAGACTCCATGGTTATTTGATTCATGGGGCATTGAGGAGATCCACAGGTGACATGGCATGGGGCCAATTACTCTGAATACTTGTTCCCATATATCTCTAGGACTTTGCAGATATTCCGCCAAATTCCTAGATTGTAAGCTCCTTGAATGCAAATACCTGGTCTACTATTGAACTCTTGCCTGAACTCAGGTCAGCACAATGTGCACAAGAACAGTGTGGCCAATGAAAAGAGCACAGGCCTGGGAGTCAAAGGACCTGCTTCTAACCCCAGTTCTGCCACTTGCCTGTTGGGTGACCTTGGACGATTCATTTAACTTCACTGTGCCTTGGTTTCCTCAACTGTAAAATGGGAATGAAATACCAGTTCCCTTTCCTATTGAGACTGTGAACCCTGTATGAGGCAGGGATTATGTCCGTCTTGATTAACTTGGATCTACTCCAGTGCTTGACACAGAGTAAGAGCTAAACAATATCATAAAAAAATTTAAAAAAGAGATATTATTGATGGACTGAATATGGTAATAGAGCAGATGACAATAAATCTGCTGCCTGTTAAGAGACCATGCTCCTGGCAATATCTCAATTGCATAGCAGAGGAGCCGCTTACTATCAACTGAACCCCATTCTCCCCTGATTATGGCACTTACTGTTACATTTCACTGTAAGGGTAAACAGCAGAAACTGTCCGTTCACCTCTCTCTGTCTGAGCCATTCTTAGGCAGAGAGGTGCTGGCCATTTACCTCCCTGGCAGTTCGCTGACTGCAGCTCTGTTGCAGTGCTGCATAATTTAGAGCCCGAGACTTACTAGGGAGGGGGGTTGGAGAGGAGGGAAGTGAAATTAGCAGTTTCAGCATGCACACCGTTGTGTCTGGAGCTACGGTGCTGACCCTTTTTATTGTTACCAGTAAAATTAAACGAATGCGACAGTCATGTGTGGCAAGCTTTCCAGGTCTCTGATATGCCGGGACGTTGCCCTTTCTTGAGGGAGGAGGAGTCCTGAATCTCTGCCAAAAGGAAGGGAAGGAGAGGATCCATTCGGACTAGTAACGTTGAAGCAAGAAAGTTTGCTTTAATTATGGCACTGGATTTAAAGAAGGAAAATCCAAAGGATCGTGGAAGTGTAAATCCATATCTCTTAGACAGTACAATGTCAATGGGTTCCTTCTTTCCTTCAATCTTAATAATAATAGTGGTATTTGTTAAGTGCTTACTATAGTGCCAAGTCTGTACTAAGTACTGAGAGAGATATAATAATGTTGGTATTTGTTAAGCGCTTACTATGTGCAGAGCACTGTTCTAAGCGCTGGGGTAGATACAGGGTAATCAGGTTGTCCCCCATGGGGCTCACAGTCTTAGTCCCCATCTTACAGATGAGGTAACTGAGGCACAGAGAAGTTAAGTGACTTGTCCACAGTCACACGCTGACAAGTGGCAGAGCCGGGATATAAGATTATCCGGTTTGACAGACTCGGTCCCACATGGGATCTACTAGCTGGAAGCTTCCTTTGGGTGAAGTGGATGAAGCATGGGTCTGGGAGCCGGAAAACTTGTCTTCCAATTCTGTCTCCACTACTTGCCTGCTGTGTGACTTTGGGCAAGTCACTTAATCTCTTGGAACCTCAGCTTCCTCAACTGCAAAAATGGGGATTCAATACCTTTTCTCTCTCTCACATAAACTGTGAGCCCATGTAGGATAGAGACCATATTTAATTTGTATCTACCACAGCACTTAGAACAGTGCTATACATAAGCTCGTTGTGGGCAGGGAATGTGTCTGTTTATTGTCGTATTGTGCTTTGCCAAGCGCTTAATATAGTGTTGTGCACTTAGTAAGAGCTCAATAAATGCAACTGAACAAATGAATATAGAAGATGCTTAACAAATGCAATAATAAAAAAGGAATATTTTTCCTACAAGACCCCAGGATATAGGGGATTGTCATTGCAAGATTTGTTATCCTTTAATGTGGTTTGGATGGGGGAACAGACTGCTTGGGACTGATGGGGACAGCGACTCTTACAAAATAAGGATAATGGGGCAAAGTTATTATTTTTCTTCCTAAAATCTCCCCTGTCCCTCATTCCTCCTGCCCCTTCTTCAAATCTCCCATCTTTCCCAGCAGTATCTCCTGAGGACATCATCTGCCTTCTCTCAAAACCCAAACCCTCCACTTGCACATCCAACCCCATCCCTTTGCACCATATCAAAACACTTGCCCGCCCCGCCCCCTTCTTCCCTTCCTAACCTCCATCTTCAACTGTTTGCTCTCCAGTGGCTTCTTCCCCTCTGCTTCCAAACATGCCCACGTCTTCCCAATCCCCCCAAACCCCTCCCTTCACCCCAAAGCTCTCTCCATTTATCTCCCCACTGTCCTCCTGCCAATTCTCTCCAAACTCCTCGAGCAAGTTGTCTACACCCGCTGTCTCCAGTTCCTCTCTTCCAATTCTCTCCTGATCCCCTCCAATCTGGCTTCCATCCCCTTCACTCCACAGAAACTTCCCTTTCAAAGGTCACCGATGATCTTCTTGCCCAATCTAATGGCCTCTACTCTCTCCTAAACCTCTCTGATCACTCAGCTACCTTCGATTCTGTTGACCACCCCCTTCTCCAGGAAAGATTATCCGACCTTGGCTTCACTGATCCTCTTGTCTCCTGATTCTCCTCCTATTTTTCTGGCCCCTCATTCTCAGTCTCTTTCACGGGCTCCTCCTCTGCCTCCCACCACCTAAGTGTGGTTGTCACTCAAGGTTCATTCTGGGTCCCCTTCTATTTTCCATCTCCGCCAACTCCCTTGGAGAACTCATTCGCTCCCCATGGCTTCAACTACCACCTCTGTGCAGATAATCCCCATATCTACATCTCCAGCCCTGGATCTCTCTCGCTTTCTGTATACTCACATCTCCTCCTCCCTTCAAGACATCTCTACTTGGATGTCCTGCCATTACTTTCAAACTTAACGATGTCAAAAACAGAATTACTTATAATAATGGTGGTATTTGTTAAGCACTTACTATGTGCAAAGCACTGTTCTAAGCGCTGGGAGATACAAGGTGATCAGGTTGTGCCACGTGGGGCTCACAGTTTTAATCCCCCTTTTACAGATGAGGTAACTGAGGCACAGGGAAGTTAAGTGACTTGCCCAAAGTCACACAGCTGACAAAGAGGGTGGAGCCGGGATTCAAACCCATGACCTCTGACTCCAAGCCCAGGCTCTTTCCAACTGAGCCAAGCTGCTTCCCTACTTATCTTGGCCACTATGTCCTTCCCCTGTCTTTCCTATCATGTAGATGGCAACACCATCCTTCCTGTCTCACGAGCTTGTAATCTTGGTATTATCCTTGACTCTTCTCTCTCATTCAATCCACATATGCAATCTATGAGTAACTCATGCTAGTTCAAACTTCGCAACATCACTAAAATCTGCCCTTTTTTCTCCATCCAAACTGCTACCTTGTTAATCCAAGCACTTATTCTATCTGGCCTTGATTACTGTATCAGCCTCCTTGCTGATCTCCCCACCTTTTGTCTCTCCCTAATCCAGTCCATACTTCCCTCTGCTGCCTGGATCATTTTTCTACAGAAACGTTCGGTCCACGTTTCCCCATTCTTCAAGAACCTCCAGTGATTGCCCATCCACCTCTGCATCAAACAGAAACTCCTTACCATTGGCTTTAAAGTACTCGGTCAGCTTACCCCCTCCTACCTGTCCTGGATATTCTCCCTCTAATACAACCCAAACCAAACGTTTCGCTCCTCTAATGCCAACCTACTCACTGTACCTCGATCTCTTCTTTCTCGCTTCCGACCTCTCTCCCACATCCTGCTTCTTGCCCTGAACAGCCTCTCTCTTCATATCCAACACTCTCCCCCAACTTCAAAGCCTTATTGAAGGCACAACTCCCTCCAGAGGCCTTCCCTGACTAAGCCCTCTTCCTTTTTCTACTCCATTCTGAGTTGCCCTGACTTCTTCCCTTTATTCATCCCCTCCCTCCCAGCCCCATAGCCCTTATGTTCATATCTGAAACTTATTTACATTAATGTCTGTCTTCCTCTCTAGACTTTAAGGTCACTGTTGGCAGGGAATGTGTCTGTACTCCCCCAAGAGCTTAGTACAGTGTTCTGCACACAGTAAGAACTCGATAAATACGATTGATTGAGTGATTGAGCCCCTCCTCCTTGAGGACTTCTTCTAAAGCTCCTGTTTAGAGATAATCTCCTCTCTCTTCCCCACTTGCCACTTCTGTTGTTGATCTGGATTGCTGGTTGCTCTCTAGTTTATCCCTGATTGATCACTCCAGACACATTGAACTTGCGCAGTAGGAAACCTTACTGCTGGTTTGGAAATGCTTCCATGCAAAGTTTGACTAAGGGAATCTTAAGGGTGCCAAATTCATCACTATCTCCATAACACTTCCAATTGGAAATCAGAAATGGACCCTGGAAAGCACATGTTTTCATAGTGGAGTAAATGATCTATGATCATAGTGGAATAAAATTTCCTGTGGTGTTTTCATTAGTATCTCAAACTCTCTGAGAGAACTCAGAAGCATAGCCTTTGGATTTTATCCCATTTTGGGATTTGGATGGGGGAGTATTCTAGGCTGGTCACATTTTCCTAGTCACCAGATACTTCTTTTTTTTAATGGTATTTTTTAAGCACTTACTAGATGTCAAGCACTATTCTAAGAGCTGTCCTTCTTGTCCTACTACACTACTTGTCCTCAGTCAGCAGTTTCCCAGGTGGGTCTGTCCTCAGAGCAGCCACCAAGCCTTTGGGATCTAAGAATGCTTCATCTGCAGGGGGACCTCCTTCCTACCTGAAGGCTGGAGGGATATGGGTTGCATTTCTTCTCTACCCTCCATCCCACATAGTATCCTATGTCAGAGTTCAGTTCTTTCCTCTAATCTCCTGCCCTAAATAGCTACCCAGCTTGCACAGTGTAGTTTCCAAGCCAAACAGTCAGATTGGGTGTTTCAGAGTTTCTAATCATACTTGGCATTTCCATTTCAATTCAAGCCTTCTACTGTTGGAAACTCTTTCATCGTTAAGGGATCATCCAAGGCCAGGACTTGAAGGGAAAAGGCAGCTGATGGAGAACAGGTTTTCATGGGTCTGAAGTTTAAATCTCTGCTTCCTGAGGGCGACGTGAACTAGATTGATGATTTTGATGCGTTTAGACATTGTGGGCAATGGCAACTGAGGAGAGGAAACCTCTGAAGCCAGTGGTCAGGGTGGGACTACTGAATATGGGTTTTTAATCCAGGATTGATTTTGGATACATTGTCCATGAGACATGAGACTTGCTAAGCAGAATTTTGGGGTGTTCCATGTGGACCCTCAAATTTAGCAGGTCTCCCTGTGGATGTGTTCGAGTTCTTTGGAATATGCTCACTTCTTTGCTGGATACTTTTTGTGTCTGTGCCTCAAGAAAAAATGCCTTCTTGGAACTGGGAGTCAGGAGGCTCCATGGATTGATTTTTAATCTCCTCTCTTTATAGCTCCTAATTCCAATTTCATGCCCCTTAAGTACTCACAACACCCTTTAGCACTTATGTACCATATACCCTATTACTTCTATGTGTAATTTACTTTGGTGTCTGACTCCTTGGCTAGAGTGTAAACTCCTAGAGGGTAGGAATCAAGTCTGCTAATTCTGTGGTACCCTCTCAAGCATAGTATACTGCTCTGAACACAGTAGGAACTGAATAAATAATGCTGATAGGTTGATCCACCTACCTAGACTGAGTCTACAAATCAGTTTGGGTGGGAAAATGGAAGGTCAAATTAGTTTAGGGGAAGAAATCATTAAAAGGATTTTAAAGAGCCATTATATTTAATTCTGCAGGACCTGATATAAATACCTTGAATTGGATGGCTCTTTCGTTTCCTAATACCTAATCAGTCTTCCTATTTTATTCTCAAAATCCTTATATGGTAGGGAGCGGTAAGTCGTAGTATTCCCACTTTACAGATGACGATGCTGGGGCACAGAGAGGTTGTGACTTGCCCAAAGTCACTTGCAGACTGATGACAGAGCCACGACTAGAACTCAGCTATCCTAATTCCCGGATTCATATGCTTTCCATCGGATTGCACAGCCTCAATTTTTACGGTAACACTTTTAAGTAGAGATTTCGGAAAGGCTTTTGAGTCCACCCAGATGATCTCCTCATTGACAAGCAAGCCAAGTATGGTCTGAAGTGCACAGCTGGGTCCACAGCTAGTTCCTGGATCGTGCCCAGAAGGCAGCCATCAATGGCTCAGTGTTAACCTGTGCTGGTCTACGGAACGGTGTCCCTTAGGTATCGTTCATGGGATCGGGTCTATTCCGGGATCTTTAGCGTGGGCCTGAATGAAGGCACTGAGGGTATGCTCAGCAAATGTGCAAGGCTTGCTAAATTGAAATTGCAACATTTTGGAAAGCAGGAACTGAACTCGGTGACTAACACATTCAAAAAATGGACCAATTTAATGGCAGCAAGCCCAAGGCACTTAGGAGAGGGAAAGCCAAAAAAAAACCCCAACCCTTACAGAATAGGAGAAAATGCAGAATAAGCTCAAATACAGCAGGAAAAGATTTGGGGTTAGTTCTTGACCAGAATTACGATTGATAGCACTCTAAAGTGGTTATTCAAAAAGTTAACATAGTTCTGGGATGACTCATCAGTGGTGGGACACACAAGAGATGCCAAGTAACTCTTTACTGCATTCTGACAGCTCAGACCCTTATTAGAGTCCAGCCAGTTTTCCAATAACACAGGGATTGCATTTTTGCAGAAATCTGCCCAAAGGAAAATTCACACTGTAATTAGTTTGCAAAGGTATTTATTTAACATCCTCTGGGTTTAATACGCTTGACGGGTTGGATACAGCTGCACGGGCACATCCATTTCTCCCGACATGGCTTCGCACCAAATTCAGACAGATGCAAGTGGTTGGACAAGTATTCTATGTCTCTGCTGCAACACTGAAACTTCAGTGTGAAATGAAAAAGTGTAGAGTGCACTGTGTTCAGGATTGGTCAACACATTTTTCAAATTTTTTTTTAATTTGAGGAAAATTTCAAGGAATTGGGTTTCTGCCTAGAAAAGAGGAATGGTAGTAATAGGAGTATTTGTTGAGCACCCACTCACACAGTAGAATAATAATAATAACTATGGTATTTGTTAAGCGCCTACTATGTGTCAAGCACTGTTCTAAGCTCTGGGGTGGATACAAGGTAGACAGCTTGACCCTCGTGGCGTTCACAGTCTTAATCCCCATTTTACCGATGAGGTAACTGAGGCACAGAGAAGTGAAGTGACTTGCCAAAGGTCACACAGAAGACAAGTGGTGGAGCCGGGTGGCTCAGTGGAAAGAGCACGGACTTGGGAGTTGGAGGTCATGGGTTCGAATCCCAGATCTGCCACTTGTCAGTTATGGTATTGTTGGCAAGTCACTAAACTTCTCTTTGCCTCAGTTACCTCATCTGTGAAATGGGGATTAAGATTGTGAGCCTCATGTGGGACAACCTGATTACCTGTATCTACCCCAGTGCTTTGAACAGTGCTCTGCACATAGCAAGTGCTTAACAAATACCAACATTATTATTATTATTATTGTTAGAACCCATGTCCTCTGACTCCCAAGCCCATGCTCTTGCCACTAGGCCGGGCTGCTTCTCATGTGTACAGTGAGAGTGTACTGTGTACATTGTACTGTTCTAGGTACTTGGGAAGTTCAAAATAAACAAGTAACATGTTCCCTGCCCACGAGGAGCTTATACTCTAATGATGAGGACATATATGAAAAGAGAGGAGAAGGTTAAGGACTTGCAGAGTAACTATCTTGTGTGGCTCGGTGGAAAGAGCCCGGGCTTGGGAGTCAGAGGTCGTGGGTTCTAATCCCAGCTCTGCTACTTGTCAGCTGTGTGACTGTGGGCAAGTCACTTCACTTCTCTGTGCCTCAGCTCCCTCATCTGTCAAATGGGGATGAAGATTGTTAGCCTCACGTGGGACAACCTGATTACCCTGTGTTTACCCCAGCACTTAGAACAGTGCTCTGCACATAGTAAGCGCTTAACAAATACCAACATTATTATTATCTTTCAGTTTTTGAAGGGTTTCCATGGGGAAGGTGCTGATGAGCTATTCTTCGTCACTAATAGATTGATTGAGAGGAGATGGGCTGAAATTTAAGCATGGGAAAGTTCAGGTGAATATGGGGAAGAGCATCTTCTCTCTCACTGTGATCCAACATCAGAATGGGCTGAGTAGAGGGTAGGAGTTTCTGACCTGAGGATCTTTAAGATCAGAATAGACATCCATGTGCAGCCAGTGCTTAGAACAGTGCTTGGCACATAAAGCGCTTAAAAATACTATAATTATTATTATGATTATTATTATTACCTGCCTGCCAGCAGGAAACTAGCTCAGATGGAGAGCTGGCTTCAGATAGAAAGCAAGTGAGATGGACACTTCAGGGTGTATTGGCTGAGGGGGCGGTGAGACAGCAGGGAGGCCTCACAGCTCTGTGAGGATTTTTAGTTCAGAATTATTGAGGCATGCTTATTTTGCAATCTGCTAATTGTAAAGTTAAAATGTGGAATAGGTGGCACTTAGGTTTGTTTTTACTCATTATGTTTTCAACACACACAAGTGTGGGCAGACTTCTGGAAAATGTTCTGAAGGGCCTCATTATACTACAATCTATGTTCAACCTAGCACATGTGGTGTCATTTGTGTGAGGGTGACCACCCGATACTTTTCCTTGCTCTGGGGTGACCAAGTGTCTGAAGTTGGTCTGACTAAATGAACATTCTAGAGTCCCTTTGGATCTAAGAATGGACTTTGGCCTCAATTCCAATCCATTCATTCATTCATTCAATAGTATTTATTGAGCGCTTACTATGTGCAGAGCACTGTACTAAGCACTTGGAATGTACAAATTGGTAACAGATAGAGAAAGTCCCTGCCCTTTGACAGGCTTACTGTCTAAATCGGGGGAGACGGACAGACAAGAACAATAGCAATAAATAGAATCCACAAGGAGCTTCTCTCTGATCTCAGATTTCCAGTGGAATTGGTGCCTTTTCAGAGCATTTGCACTTTATCAATCAATCAGTCAATTGTATTTGAGTGTTTACTCTGTGCAGAGCACTGTACTAAGCACTTGGGAGAGTACAGTGTTACAGACACAATCCCTGCCCACAGCAAGCTTACGGTCTAGAGGGAAAGACAGACATTAGTATAAATACATTACAGATATTGATATATATATAGCTGTGTGGCTGGGAGCGGGGATGAATAAAGGGAGCAAGTCAGGATGATGCAGAAGGGAGAGGGAGAAGACGAAAGCTGGGCTTAGTCAGGGAAGGCCTTTTGGAGGAGATGTGCCTTCAATAAGATGTTGAAACAACGGAAGAAATTAATTCTGTCATATATGAGGAGGGTGAGCATTCCAGACCAGAGCCAGGTGGGCAGTGAGATGATAATAACGGTAGAGAAGCAGCGTGGCTCAGTGGAAAGAGCATGGGCTTTGGAGTCAGAGGTCATGGGTTCGAATCCCGGCTCAGCCACTTAGCTGTGTGACTTCGGGCAAGTCACTTAACTTCTCGGTGCCTCAGTTACCTCATCTGTAAAATGGGGATGAAGACTGTGAGCGTCACGTGGGACAACCTGATTCCCCTGTGTCTACCCCAGCGCTTAGAACAGTGCTCGGCACATAGTAAGCGCTTAACAAATACCAACATTATTGGTTAAAAGCTTACTTTGTACTAGGGAAGTACTGGGGTGATGCAAACAAATTGAGTTGGACACAGTCCCTGTCCCACGTGAGGCTCACAGTCTCAATCCCTATTTTACAGATGAGGTAACTGAGGCCCAGAGAAGTGAAGCGAATGGCCCAAGGTTCCACAGCAGACAACTGGTTAGAGCTCCTGACTCCCAGGCCCATGCTCTATCCACTATGCCATTGAGGTACAGTGAGAAGCTTAGCATTAGAGGAACAAAGTGGGTGGGCTGAGTTGTAGTAGGAGAGGAGCGAGGTGGCCAATAGCATCAGGCAATCAGGTGGAAAATGCAGCAGGTAGATAGGGGTGGTGGGGAGGGAAAATGGGGGGGGGGGGGCGTGGATTTCTCTGAACCTTCAGGCCTTCTGAAGGAATGGAAAAGGAACAGCAATGACCCTTAAGATTTCAAATGCATTTTAACGGCAAGGAAGTAGGAATCTGGACTCGTGGGCTTGTGGTTTTGGCTCCGCTGCTGCCTCCCTGTTTGAAATTTGAGCTAATAGTTTAAAATCTCTGGGACAGTTTAGGCAAACCTCTAAATATCTTTGTCCCTAGGCCTTCCCAGCTCCAAATGAGGATTAATTACACATGCCAACCTCACCGGGGGACTTGTGAGATGCAGGGTTTGTAAAGTCCTTTGAGATGTAGGGCCAAAGGAACTTCATGAGTATGAATTCTTCTTGTAAGTGTAAAATGAGCTTTTGTATCCTCAAATTTCAGGATTTTGAATGAAAAGCATTTGTCTTTAAAACATAGCCTGAGTCTGCTTTTCTCTCCATGCAGCAAACATTTTTTTCTCAATTCATTTCCACCAGAACCGTTAAGTTTTCCATCTAACCTGCCAGAGACAGTCAGTGTCTCACAATCTGCAGAAATTATCTTGACAAGGTCAATTAGTTAAAAAAAAATGATACAGTAACTTGGCTTCTGGTTTTCCTTTTGCTGCTGTTTCTCTGCAGAGTGCTCTTGGCTCCAATTGATATGGAAACTGCATTGCACCAGAGGGGAAAATTCTCTATGTAGATGCCAAAGGATGGTATCCTTCAGCCAGACAATGTGAGAAAAGGAAAGAAAGAGCGATCTTGCCCATGGTTACACAGCTCTTACCTGCAAACAGATGACAATTCATGATATCAAGGTTGTCAGTCAATCAAGAGGATATATTGAGTGCCTGATGTATGCAGAAGAACTGTACTAAGCCCTTAAGAGACTAGATTGGTCTCCTTGTTTTATGAGTGTCTGAGAGTATTGCTGGGATGTCAGGGGAGTTGAGAAAATACTGAACAAAATTCTTGGAAGATCATAATTGAGGTCCTCCCAAAACTCTTGCTTTCCCTTTTCTAGTAGACAGATGGGGAAGCAGCATGGCTTAGTGGCAAGAGCGCAGGCTTGAGAGTCAAAGGACATGGGTTCTAATCCTGACACTGCCACTTGTCTGCTATGTGACCTTGGGCAAGCCACTTAACTCCTCTGTGCCTCAGTTACCTCATCTGTAAAATGGGGATCAAGATGGTGAGCCCCATGTGGGACAACCTGATTACCTTGTATCTACCCCAGCACTTAGAACAGTGCTTGACACATAGTAAGTGCTTAACAAATACCATAATTATTATGGGGAAGAAAATGCAATAAACAAAAGCAACACTTAGCAAGGACTGGAGCTTTCAATCACTCAATGGGAATTATCAAGCTCATATAATAATAATAATGATAAAAATAATAATTATGGTATTTAAGTGCTTACTGTGTCAAACACTGTCCTAAGCACTGGGGTAGGTACGAGATAAACAGGTTGGACATAGGTCCTGTCCCACATGGGACTCACAGTCTTAGGAGGAAGCACAAGTATCGAACACCAATTTTGCTGATAAGGAAATGAGTTACAGAGAAGTTAAGTGACTTGCCCAAGGTCCACTGCAAGTAAGTGGCAGACCAGGGGTTAAACATCCAGCCCATGCTCTTTCCACTAGGCCACACTGCTTCACTAGTATGTGCAAAACACTGTACTAAAGTGTTCAAGAGACTACAATCGAGGTAAAACACCTGATTCCTGCCCTCAAAATATTCACAGTCTAAAAGGGGAAACAAAATTAATTTGTAGAATCAAGGAAAGAAAAGCCAAGCATTGATTCCTCCCATCAAAACTTTCCAAGATGGCCAAGTCCATTCTGAGTCTTACTTTGGGCCCCTTGCTTCAAGTTTCCAGTGCAATAGCTACTTAGTTCTTGGAAGAGAATATTATACATTACTTGTAATTTTTCCTTCTACAAACTTCAGAATAATAATAATTGTGGTATATTGTACTCTCCTAAGTGCTTAATACAGTGCTTTGCACACAATAAGAGCTCAGTAAATACAACAATGAATGAATGATATTTGTTAAGCATTTACCATGGGGCAATCATTGTACTAAGTGCCAGGGTGGATACTAGATAGTCAAGTTGGACACAGTCCCTGTCTCTTGGGTTCACAGTCTAGGTAGGATGGAGTAGAGGTATTGATTCCCCATTTTACAGATGAGGAAACTGAGGGCCAAAAAAGTTAGTAATTTTGTCCTTGCTACTTGCCTGCTGTGTGACTAGAATTCAGGTCTTTTGACTCCCAGGTCTGCTCACTCTTCTTCTGCTAGGTCATGCTCCTTCTCACACTAATGCAAGAATAGTTTCAAAGAATGGTAGCAACTAGAATTGTTTAACATTTCTTCTCCAACTTGTGAACAAAACATAAGGAAGAAATTGGGTCTCCCAAGGGCCTTTCAAGACAGACTGACTTATCAAAGAATCTCTTGAAATCTCATTTTCTGCACAACTCTGCTCAAAAGCTCTAGGAAAATTTGCAATTCAAACTTGGAATGAATGGCTTGTCGATTCCTTCAGATTTATTCCGTCCACATGTGAAACCGAGTAATTAAAACAGCTCATCTGCTTTCACAGCTAAAACAGGAAAAAATAATCAAGAACTACTCACTTCATTCACATTTCCCCCACCCTTCCACCCACTCTAACTATCCAGTAGTGTAATAGGTTGATTTAATATTTGCAAAAATAAAGTATTTTTGCAAATTAATCTAGGTTTCCTTCAAATTTGATTCCAATCACCAGAATGCCACTCCTGCTAAACTGTCACACCTTCTTCATGTCTGTGAGCCCTGTACCTATTGTAAAAAGCACATTCATCTTAAACACCTTCATTATCACTAACCATGACCGTTCTGCACATCAAATTCAGCCAGTCTGTCAATTGTCTTCGAGTGTTTACTGTGTGCAGAGCACTGTACTGAGCACTTGGGAGAGTACAATACAACAATGTAACAGACACATCCCCTGTCCACAATGAGCTTGCAGTCTAGCGGGGGAGACAGACATTAATATAAATAAGTAAATTATAAATATGTACCTAAGTACTCTGGGGCTGGGAGGGGGGATGAATAATGGTAAGACCGTGTTCACAACAATCAGATCTTGGAGTGCAGCCAACACACTAGTACGCCAGAACATAGCAGTACAGCTTCCTCGAGCACTGCGGGGGAATGGATGATAACAGGGTACCCAACTAGCTGCTCTGCAGTTAGCTGAAATGGGATATGTGCAACAGGGAGGAATTCTAGTAATGGTTTTGGACAGCAACTGGCATGGGCAATACATGTGGTATAGAAGGAGATTGCTGGAAGACAACTACAGCAGACAAACCAATCTGGTGGGGTGGCAAGCAAGAACAATATAAACTTCAGGAAGATAGACAGACCAAGCGATAGTTTAGAAAATACAGCAGGTACCCTGAATAGCAAATGTACATTAGCCGCAAAGGGCAATCAATTCTCCTCAGTGAGGAATGGAGTGTGAGTTGGACATTAGCATTTCCAAATGCATGTTTGTGAGCCTGAATCAGTCAGTTGTATTTACTGAGCACTTACTTTATGCAGAACACTGTACAAAGTGCTTAGGAGAGTACAATATAACCAAGTTGGTAGACACATTTCAAGCCCACAAGGATCTTACAGTCTAGAGGGGGAACTGGACATTAGAATAAAATAATGGATCTGTAAGTAATTGCTGTGGGGTTGAGGGTGGGGTGAATAAAGGGCACAAATCCAAGTAGAAGAGAGAGGGAGGAGACAAAATGAGGACTTAGACTGGAAAGGACTCTTGGAGAAGATATGATTTTAATAAGTCTGTGAAGGGGAAGGAAGTTCCATGCCAGAGACAGGATGTGTGCGAGGAGTCAGCCGTGAGATAGATGAGACCAAAGTACAGTGAGTAGGTTGGCATTAGAGTAGCAACATGGGTTTGCTGAGTGATAGTAAGAAATTAGCTGGGTAAGATAGGAAGGGGCAAGGAGATTGAGTGCTTTAAAGCTCACGGTAAAGAGTTTCTGTTTGATGCAGAGGCGGATAGACAATCCCTAGGGAGTGGGGCCCCTCTCAGTCACACCTGGAGAGTTTCCAATAATCTGCCAGTCTCGACCATGGGAGGAAGAGTCAAGCAGAGGCATATCCATTCCATTCCTAGCTTAAGCGGTGGCTAGTGAGTGAAAGATAATCTGCTACAAGTCGAAACTCACCTGTGCTGGGTAGCAGAGTCATGGGAAAGAGTTGAAGGTGGAGACTCAAGTTCATTTCGTGGAAGGAGGCAGTGATAAGCCATTTCCATATTTTTACCAAGAACACCCTATGGATACCACACCAGAACAGTCGGGGTGTTCTGGGAGAGATGTGGCCTTGGTGCCTCTATGGTTCGGAGACGACTCGACAGCATAAAACAAGGCAAGAGGGAGTAGGGACACATGGACTGACTGTTTTTGTAGAGAAATCATCCGGGCAGCAGAGTGAACTATGGGTTGGAGTAGGGAGAGAGAGGAGGCAGGGAGGTCAGCGAGGAGGCTGATACAGTAATCCAGGTGGAATAGGAGAGGTGCTTGGATTAACATGGTAGGAGTTGGTTGGAGAAAAAAGAGTGGGCTTTAGCAAGGCTGTGAAGGTTGACCTGACAGGATTTGGTGACATATTAGATGAAGACTGTAACCTTGGCATTATCCTCGACTCGTTTCTCTCATTCAACCCTTATATAGTCAATCTATCACTAAATCCTGTTGGTTCAACCTTGGAATGCTGTTGACAGTGATGGGAAGTAGAAAAGGTATATTTTTAATAATAATAATTTTAATGAGTGGTATTTGTGAAATGATTAGCGTGGCCCAGGCACTATACTAAACTCTGGAGTAGATACAAGATAATCAGGTCAGACTGTCCTCGTCACACATCGGGATAACAGTCTAAGTAAGAGGGAGATGTGGTCCTGAATCCCCATTTTACAGCTGAGGAAACTGAGGCACAGAGAAGTTAAGTGACTTGTCCAAGGTCACAGAGCAGGCAAATGGTGGAGTCAAGATTGGAACCCAGGTCCTTTGACTCCCAGACCCATGCCTTTTTTCACACTGCTGCTTTTTATTGCTCATCTTTTTGGACTGCGTGTGCCAGTATGAACTATTCTTGGTACATACAATGAAGTATTGTTCTGAGTAAGCAGCTTAATCTAAATCTCTAGGAACTAACTGGACTATTTGGTTTAGGCCCTCTTGCCTCTGGACTGTCCTAGTTATCTTGTTTGAAAAAGAGGAGTCTGTGTTTATTGTTGGGTGGGAGAAGACTAAGACCTCGAGAAACCAGTAAATCTATGAAATGTTCATTTTATATTTACCAAAACCAAAACAAATTTAGGATCAAAAATCCCTTAAACAGTTACAACTATCACTAGAAACCTCTATGCCTCCTAAGAAGAACACATTCAATTTTAGAAATCTTTGCTTAAGTATGCAACCAAGGAGACAAACTTGCTCATGCCCAACTCTGAAATCCCTTGCTTAAATTTATTCTGCCAAGAACTAAATTTGGGGACTTTTCTCTTGATATGTAATAATAATAATAATGTTGGTATTTGTTAAGTGCTTACTATGTGCAGAGCACTGTTCTAAGCGCTGGGGTAGACACAGGGGAATCAGGTTGTCCCACGTGGGGCTCACAGTCTTCATCCCCATTTTACAGATGAGGGAACTGAGGCCCAGAGAAGTTAAGTGACTTGCCCACAGTCACACAGCCGACAAGTGGCAGAGCTGGGATTTGAACTCATGACCTCTGACTCCCAAGCCCGTGCTCTTTCCACTGAGCCACGCTGCTTCTATTCCTTCTGCACAGCTCAGTTTCAAACAATCCATCAATCAACCAATCAATGATATTTATTGTGGATTTACATTGTGCAGAACACTGTTACTAAACGGTGGGGGGAATACAATGCAGTCAATCAGTAATATTTATTTTTGAGGACTTACTGTGTTCAGACCACTGAACTAAGAGCTTAGGAGAGTACAAAATAGCTGAGTTGGTAGATACATTCCCTGCCCCCAACGAGCTTACAGCCTTGAGTGGAAATACATCAGAGATGGTAGTCACAGTTCATGCCCCCAGCAAATTTGCAGTCTTCAAAAAAAAAATTATGGTACTTGTTAAGCGCTTGCTATGTTCCATACTCTATTCTAAACATAGAGAGAATGCATATTCTAAGCATAGTGAGAAGCAGCGTGGCTCAGTGGAAAAAGCCCGGGCTTGGGAGTCAGAGGTCATGGGTTCGTATCCCAACTCTGCCACCTGGCATCTGTGTGACTGTGGGCAAGTCACTTCACTTCTCGGTGCCTCAGTTACCTCATCTGTAAAATGGGGATGAAGACTGTGAGCCTCACGTGGGACAACCTGATTACCCTGTATTTACCCCAGCGCTTAGAACAGTGCTCTGCACGTAGTAAGTGCTTAACAAATACCAACATTATAGAGGTAGATAATAATAATTGTGGTACTTGATAAGCACTTACTATGTGCCAGGCACTGTACTAAGCGCTGGGGTGGATACAAGCAACTACAAGTTTATCAGGTTGGACACAGTCCTAGTTCCACACGAGGCTCACACTCTTAATCCTCATTTTACAGATGAGGGAACTGAGGCACAGAGATGTGGAGTGACTTGCCCAAGGTCACACAGCAGGCAAGGTGCAGCTGTGATTAGAACCCAGGTCCTTCTGACTCCCAGACCCGTGCTTTATTCACAAAGCCACGCTGAGAATATGAATGCTTGAGTTAGTTCCTGCCCTGAGGTAGAAAGGTGATCTTTTTAGGCTATCAGGATTCTAACCACCCTGAGCTTTAGAAACCTAGTCAACTCTTCGATTCTGGGGTTAAAATGATAAGGCTCCTATCCTCCTTCCACCCAAGTAGGAAGTAGCACTTGTGTGAACGGGGACCTGAGAGGAAAATGCCATGATCTGAGCAAGAAGTGGGAGAAGGCTAGGGATTTCACCCTCCCTCCTGAGAAATGTTCTAAATTCAGGTGGACTTCCAAGTGATGTCATTATGTTCTGTTGTGTGTCCGGCATAGCTCACTCAGGGTAACAAAATCCCTTCTTTCACATCGAGAGGCGGCGGTGGATTCTTTCACTATATCAGGGTGGCCAGATGTCTGAAGTCGGTCTTGGGCATATGTTGGATCATCATGCAGTACGAAAGGAAAGTGCTGCTAGCTGAAATGAAAAATAACCTTACCCAGCCTCTCTTTTGACAAGAAAGAAGAGCACCTGGTCTAATAGCAGAATAAAAACATCATTTTGCTTAAGCCCAGACATCGTGACCTTTATGAAATGCATTATTGACAATCGGATTAACATACCAATTTAATTTCCCAGATCCAGACATGAGAGATGCAGGTATGTTCATATCAATCGTAAAATCTTCCAGTTTAATATATCACTGGCTGAGTTGGGCATAGCCTTTGGATCATACAAAATGAATGGGGCTGATAATTAACACCCTAGGAAGCGATGGGATTTGATTGGTTAGAAAGATAGAAGTGACCTATAAACAGCCAGAACGGTCCCCCTCCACCCCCTCCCCACTGTTAAAGCAGGCTAATAAGGAAATAAAGTATTGCGATTTATCAGTAACTTCTATCAATTCAGATGTGGCAAATGGCTGATTTATGACTGCCAAACTCTCCTTAAAGGGAGAGAAGATACTTTGTGCCATTCTGCTTTCCTTTCGTTGGTGTGTCTCTGATCTGGGGAGGGAATTGCTTATCTGCACTGTCTCCGATGCGGTGCATTCGTTGGAGATACGAGCCCAGGACAGGTGGAAGGAATAGAATGCCCAAACGGAAAGAGTTTAAACCTGAGAGTCAGAGGGCCTGGGTTCTAACCTCAGCTCAGACATTTCCCTGTGATGTGACATTGGGCAAGTCACTTCACTTCTCCGTTCCTCAGTTTCTTCATCTATAAAATGGGGAATCAATACCCACACTTCCGCTTAGACTGTGAACGCAATGTGGGACAGGTACTGTGTCCGACACGATGACCTTGTATCTATCCCAGAGCTTAGTAGAGTACAGGAAATGGATGAAGTATTTAATGAATAATACTATTACTATTTTATTACTAAGATTTGGGTTCTGTCTCTGTTGCTCCAGCTGGCATATTACACTCCCCCTGTGCCATTGTACTTTTTGGCCATGGTTCATTTGTTTATCCACCTCTGATGTCTGTGTTGCTATTTGGGTTTTCTAGCAACAGTCTCTGCCTTGCTCGGAGATTTTCTACTTGCATTAGAACTCATTTTAGCATCTGAATATACTCCTCTAGCGTTCCCTTCCCCGACTTACTAATAATGTTGGTATTTGTAAAGCGCTTACTATGTGCAGAGCACTGTTCTAAGCGCTGGGGGAGATACAGGGTCATCAGGTTGTCCCACATGAGGCTCGTAGTCTTCATCCCCATTTTACAGATGAGGGAACTGAGGCACAGAGAAGTGAAGTGACTCGCCCACAGTCACACAGCTGACAGGTGGCAGAGCCGGGATTCGAACCCATGGCCTCCGGCTCCCAAGCCCGGGCTCTTTCCACTGAGCCACGCTGCTACTTCTCCTCGGGCTTTCTGTTCATTGTCTCCACAGAGGCTCTCGTCCCCAAAGAGCCTGATAAGGCTCTGTTGAAACGTGAAAGCAGAGGCAATCTCCTTGGGATTCAGTTGAGCTGGACCTTCTGCAAGAAGCTCCTGTGTTTTCTCCAGCCCAACCTGTTCCTTTCCTGGAGCTCTCGGAAGCTCTGGCTCCAGCTGCCATGGTGGTTCTCCTCTGTTTAGCCTTCATCTTACCAAGCTTCCCTTCATTCCACTCTTCTTATCAATCTTCAGTGATCCGTCCCCTTTCCCTGAGTGGGGGAATAGCTGCCATGCAAACTACTTGGGTGGCTCGTTCATTCAGTCATATTTATTGGAACGCTTGCGATGCGTAGACCACTGTACTAAGCTCTTGAGAGGGTACAATACAATAAAAAATGGGCACATTCCCCACCCACAGCGAACTAGAGATGAGACACATCAGTCTAGAGATGAGCTTACAGTCTCTCCTCTGCCTGCCCCTCACTTCACTCTCTGCCAGAGAGTCTCATTGTGCTTGTTAATATTGATTGTTGGGTTCTTTTTGACCTACAAAATGCAAATAAGCCAAATAATGTTTGATATAAATAATGATGGCATTTGTTAAGCGCTTACTACGTGCCAAGCACTGTTCTAAGCACTGGGGAGGATACAAGGTTATCAGGTTGTCCCACGTGGGGCTCACAGTCTTCATCCCCATTTTACAGTTGAGGGAACTGGGGCCCAGAGAAGTCAAGTGACTTGCCCAGAGTCATACCGCCGACAAGCGGCGGAGCTGGGATTTGAACCCACGACCTCTGAGTCCCCAGCCCGTGCTCTTTCCACTGAGCCACGCTGCTTCTCGTAGCCACGTTGCTTCTCCTAACAGTATATGTAACAGATATGTAACGGTTTGCCTGCTAGATAAATCAGGAGATCAATTAATCAGTCTATGGTATTTATAGAGCTCTTTTTATATGCAGAGCACGGTAATGCTAATAATAATGTTGGTATTTGTTAAGGGCTTTCTATGTGCCAAGCCCTGTTCTAAGCACTGCGGTAGTTATAAGGTTGGACAGTCCCTCTTCCACATGGGACTCACAATCTAAATTCCCATTTTACAGATGAGGTAACTGAGACACAACTGAGTGACTTGCCCAAAGCAGCGTGGCTCAGTGGAAAGAGCCCAAGCTTGGGAGTCAGCGGTCATGGGTTCGAATCCCGACTCTGCCACTTGTCAGCTGTGTGACTGTGGGCAAGCCACTTAACTTCTATGTGCCTCAGTTACCTCATCTGTAAAATGGGGATTAACTGTGAGCCTCATGTGGGACAATCTGATTACCCTGTATCTACCCAGCACTTAGAACAGTGCTCTGCACATGGTAAGCGCTTAACAAATGCCAACACTATTGTTATTATTATTAAAGTCACATAGCTGATAAGTGGCAAAGACAGGATTAGGAACCCCGACCTCTGACTCCCAAGCCGGTGCTCTTTCCACTCAGCCACGCTCCTTCTCTGCAGCTAAGTGCTTGGGAGAGTAATAATAATAATAATAATGTTGGTATTTGTTAAGCGCTTACTATGTGCCGAGCACTGTTCTAAGTGCTGGGGTAGACAGAGGGGAATCAGGTTGTCCCACATGGGGCTCACAGTCTTAATCCCCATTTTACAGATGAGGGAACTGAGGCACAGAGAAGTTAAGTGACTTGCCCACAGTCACACAGCCGACAAGTGGCAGAGCTGGGATTCGAACTCATGAGCCCTGACTCCAAAGCCCATGCTCTTTCCACTGAGCCACGCGTCATTCATTCATTCATTCATTCATTCATTCATTCAATAGTATTTATTGAGCACTTACTATGTGCAGAGCACTGTACTAAGTGCTTGGAATGTACAAATCGGTAACAGATAGAGACAATCCCTGCCCTTTGACGGGCTCACAGTCTAATCGGGGGAGATGGACAGACAAAAACAATAGCAATAAATAGAATCAAGGGGATGAACATCTCATTAAAACAATAGGAATAAATAGAATCAAGGTGATGTACATCTCATTAACAAAATACATAAGGTAATGAAATATAAACAGTTGAGGGGACAAGCACAGTGCTGAGGGGAAGGGAGAGGGGGAGGAGGGAAAGGGGCGAAAAGAGGGCTTAGCTGAGGAGAGGTGAAGGGGGGGTAGAGGGGGAGCAGAGGGAGCAGAGGGTAAAGGGGAAGCTCAGTCTGGGAAGGCCTCTTGGAGGAGGTGAGCTCTAAGTAGGGTTTTGAAGAGGGGAAGAGAATTAGTTTGGCGGAGGTGAGGAGGGAGGGCGTTCCGGGACCGTGAGAGGACGTGGCCCGGGGGTCGACGGCGGGATAGGCGACAACGGGGGACGGTGAGGAGGTGGGCGGCAGAGGAGTGGAGCGGGCAGGAGAAAGAGAGAAGGGAGGAGAGGTAGGAGGGGGCAGGGTGATGGAGAGCCTTGAAGCCTAGAGTGAGAAGTTTAATCAGTGGTATCAATAGAAATATCAATCAATCAATGGTATTTACTGAGTGCTTACTGTGTGACGAGCTCTGTACTAAGCATTTGGCAGAATACAATAGCATTGGTAGACTTTATCCCTGCCCTAACAGGAGCTTATGGTTTAGACATCATTTTGTGATGGTACATCAGAATAACCATCCCCCTCTGCCCCCAGCAACGATGCTACAGACCCCGGGCCTCTTGTCACTGAGTGAGCCAGCCTGCCTGAGAGAGAATGGAAATCTTGAGGTCGGAGATCCTGCCTATCGGTCAATCAAAAGTAAGCTCTTCTCTAGACCGTAAGCTCGTTGTGGGCCGGGAACGGGTCTGTTAGTACTCTCCCAAACGCTTAGGAGGAGTTCTCTGCACAAAGTAAGCGCTCAATAAATACGACTGAGTACTTACTGTGTACAGAGAAGTGAACTGTGTGATTGAGAAAGTACAATGCAACAGATTTGGTAGACGGTTCCCCTGCCCACAGTGAGTTCAGAGTCTATAGGGGGGAATGTACACTACATATAATTTATAGATATGTACCTAATTAACTGTATTGTACTGTACTCTCCAAAGAGCACTCAATGAATATATTGGTGACTGGCTGGCTGACAGGGATCGTTCTTATTATCAAGGAATCGGAAACCCTGGTAGCCGCAAAAGCATCTTAACTGAATGAATTCTTATATTAATGGGATGCTATATTCTGATCTTCAAAGCACACTGTCTCTCTTGTCCCTCTTTGGGAATATGATGCTTTTTGGTAGGAAAAGGCCTCTCAGAGAATCAAGTGACTTCAGCTGCCATATCTGATTTCAAACTCTAACTACCTCTTTTGCCATCCGGTTTCACACCTGGAAGTCTTGGAAGTCAGCACTGGCCCCTGAATACGGTGCCTGTGTTTCCAATTATTTTCCCCAGGTGCTCTTTTTATTGATCCATGTTGAACCCTGTTTTGTTACCTCAAGGCCCCTATTTCCATCTAATCCACAATATTTCCTCTGTACTATGTTGTGACCTTTCTGATGAAGTAAAGTTCATTTGGAGACGTCACTGATGGCTAGAGGCTCATTTTTTCCTCCTAGGCTTGGTAAGCACTGTGGGCTAATGGGAAGAGCTAGGTCCCGGATGTCAGGGAACCTGGTTTAGAAAGCCGGCTCTGGCTGCAATGACTACATACTTGGATGGGTATCCTTCAAACAATTTGATACTCATCCCAACCCCAGGGCACCTACATAAATCTATAGATGATATTTATTGAGCGCAGAGCATTGTACTAAAAGTTTAGCACTGAACTAAGTAATCTTTTGGATATTTCCCCTATCCATAATTTTTTTTAATGTCTGTCTTCCTCTGTAGACTGCAAACTCCTTGGGGGCATGGATTGTGTACTGACTCCGTTGTATTATACTCTCCCAAGTCTTAGTATAGTGCTCAGCACACCGTAAGCATTTAGTAATCATTTGCCTGCTGTGTGACCTTGGGCAAGTCACTTAACTTCTCTGTGCCTTCGTTTCCACATCTGTAAAATGGAGATTAAATTCCTTTTTTGCTCCCTCCCCTTAGCCTGTGAGCCCCACATAATAATAATAATGATAGTATTTAAGTGTTTACTGTGTACCAACCACTGTTTTAAGCGCTGGGGTAGATTCAAGGTAGTCAGGTTGTCCCACATGGGGCTCACAGTCTTAATCCCTATTTTAATAATAATAATGTTGGTATTTGTTAAGTGCTTACTATGTGCAGAGCACTGTTCTAAGCACTGGGGTAGATACAGGGTAATCAGGTTGTCCCACGTGAGGCTCACAGTCTTTATCCCCATTTTACAGATGAGGTAACTGAGACACAGAGAAGTTAAGTGACTTGCCCACGGTCACACAGCTGACAAGTGGCAGATGAGGGAACTGAGGCCCAGAGAAGTGAAGTGACTTGCCCAGGTCACACAGCAGACAAGTGAGGGAGCCCGAATTAGAACCCATGACCTTCTGACTCCCAAGCCCATGCTTTATCTACTACACCCCAGTGCTCTGCACATAGTAGGCACTTAAGAAATGGAATAGTCGTTATTTATTATTCTTTGACAAACTTCTCTTGGGAAGAGCAAATGCTAGCTGGGTGGTTGGCACCTCACCGACCCCACTTGTTGAAGAAGACATCATTTGTGAGATGACAATTGAGCAGCATGGCCTAGTGGATAGAGATGGGCCTGGGAATCAGAAGGATCCTGGTTCTAATCCCGGTATGGCCGCGTTTCTGCTGTGTGAATTTGGGCCTCAGTTACCTCATCTATAAAATGAGGATTAAGATTTTGAGCCCCATGTGGAACAGACTGTCCAACGCGATTTGCTTGTATCCATTCCTGCACTTAGAACAGTGCCTGGTACATATTAAGCATTTAACAAATATCACTATTATTATTATAATATCATTATTATTAATGGTGGTATTTGTTAAGCGCTTGCTATGTGCAAAGCACTGTTCTAAGCGCTGGGGGGACACAGGGTGATCAGATTGTCCCATGTGGGGCTCACAGTTTAAATCCTCATTTTACAGATGAGGCAACTGAGGCATAGAGAAGTGAAGTGACTTGCTAAAGTCACACAGCTGGCAAGTGGCAAAGCCGGGATCAGAATCCATGACCTCTGACTCCCAAGCCCAGGCTCTTTCCACTGAGCCACGCTGCTTCTTATCATCCTGACTTTGGGTGAGGAGAGAACTTGGTGAGGCAGAGGATGGTTTGGTTCCGGGGTGAAGTTAGGGAGGCATCAGTGAGGCCATAAATAGATCAAGGAGACAGAGGAACTTTATTTTGACTGCCAGCTCTTTGTTATTTCCTGATGGTTCAATTCCTCCATTTCTTTGCCTAAAACTGAATTTAAGGAGTGAGCGTGGTATCCCACAGTTCACTCATCCTCCTCCTCTTTTACTAGAAGACTTTTCTCTTATGGGTCTTTTTCTTTCTCCCTGTCATCCCTCTTCCATTAGCTAAACCCCTTTTAATTCTTCTAATCCCTTTTGCTCTTGCGCTTTGGGTCATCCATTACATCTTCCTTGGATGCTTTAATCAATGAAGCACATTCTTGTTCAGCTCAATTTCCATAAGGTTTTCTTTCTTACCCATAAAGTTTTATTGGATCTTTGTGAAGCCCCATTGTAGGGAGCAGGGAACAGACATTACAGTTCCTCTGAGAAAGAATCAGTGTGTCTTTATTGGGTAGAGGGGTGGATTTTGGTACCACTTATAGGGTTCATTTATGCCCAGAACCTCGTATACAAGCCATAAAAACTTCAAGTCCAGCACAGATTGCCGTTCTTCCCATCAATTCAACAATCTAGTCACATAGTTGCATTGGAGATGAATCTCTGGCATCTCCTGCTTCTCTTTATGGTGGGAGGTGATCGATAGATGGATTAATCTCACTAAGAAAGAGAGGAGAAGTTTGGAGAAAGATGCCATTGGTGTGAGAAAGCATAAAGTTTTGTGAATGGAGTGCTTGGGGTGAAGCTAAAGGGGCATACAGGCAAAGTAGAGAGCAAAGGGCTCCTCCCACCTCATTCATTCATTCAGTCGTATTTATTAAGTGCTTGCCTGTGCAGAGCACTGTACTAAGTACTTGGGAGAGTGTAGTACAATAGCGTCGGTAGAAATCTGTGGGACAAACCTTCTCTGAAATATCAGTGGATGTTGTTTAGATAGCTAAAACATCATTCTCCCCTATCTGGTGATCTGTTGAACAGATAGCAGGCACATCCGGCTTTTCCCGCGCCACCCCTGAATATAGTTCTGCCCACATGCTACTAACACCACTTACCCAAGTCCAGGCAGAAGAGCGGCAGGTTAGAGCTGGAAGAACAGGCACGAATGCCCCCTGAAGAACAGCTGGCAACGATGTCTTCTTTGGGACTGATGATCAGGCCCATAAGAGGAAGTGACTTGCCAGTCGAAATGTCCCAAGGCCCAGGTGAAGATTCAATTTTCAGGTGGACCGTGCTGAACCTTAACCAGTAGGACTAGTGACTACGAATGTCAATGCCCAGGGCATTAGGCTATAAGCTCAATGTGGGCAGGGAATGTGTCTGTTTATTGTCATTTTGCACTCGAGTGCTTAGCACAGTGCTCTGCACACAGTAAGTGCTCAATAAATATGTTTGAAAGAATGAATAATGGAAGCCCTAGGTAACCCACGACCATGGGGAAATAGCGTCCCTTTTTGCCCCACCCCAGTGATCTTAGCCCAGAAGGTATTTGTTAAGTACTTACTGTATTTCCAGGAACTGTATTTAGTGCCGGGGTAGATAAACTAATCAGGTTAGACACAGTCCATGGCCCACATGGGGCTCACAGTCTTGATTCCTGTTTTTCAGATGACCTTCCCCTCTAGAGGTGGAAACTGAGGAAAGAGCAAGCCTGAGATCCACTTTCTGAATTCTGTGGCATGGCTTTGGGAGACAGTGTGACCTGAAAATAGCACAGATTAGTAGTCCAATGACATAGCATATAGTTATCCCTCTAACTCTGGCCTGTCTCTCAACTTCGCTGTGCCCCAGGTTCCTCATCCCTAAAATGGGGATAAAACTCTATTTTACCTCCCTCTTTAGACTATGAGGGCCGGGTAGAACAGGGACTGTGTCAACTTGATTATCTTGTTTGTATCCACCTCAGTGCTTAACCCATTGCTTGGCAAATAATCTAAGTCTGATAAATAAATATTTGTAGTGTTATGGCTTTGCATGGGTTCTGAGAAGGTAGAAATCAGCCTTTCTGCAAGGGGCCTTCTCCTCACATCTTTTGTTGCTGCCCTTTTCTTCTTTCTCTATGCCTGACTCTTTCCTGCTGACTCTCCCACCCTCTATCCTCTGCTCCTCCTGTCCTCAAAAAGGAAGCTGGGACCATCCCATGATTCTAGCTAATGAGTCAGATGTCATCAAAGCCGTCAAGATCTGCTGGAATCAGGCCCGTTTTTCAACCTCCGTTGCTCACTGCCCACACTGCAAAAATATTTTTCCACCTCTGAAATTTGGGAGATTCTACAGGGAAGGCTGGGAATGACCAGGCCAGACACAAAACATCTGGACAGTAACTGGGACAGTAATACAGATCTGGAAGAAGATTTAACAGGATGTCAGATGGGGCCTATCCTTAGAGGCTACTACTGGGCGGTTCTGAGAGGCAGAGTTCTTTAAAATCATGTAGCAGAGGCCTTGAGGTTGTCGGGCACAGATCATAGACGGGGGTCAGAGTATTCCAAAGCCCAGAGGTTTTAGAGAATAGGCTTTAGAGAGCACTTTTTAGTTCACAAATAATTTTAGGTGTTGAGAGAGTGGAAGAAGAAGCTTTGTCTCAGGTTTGCACTTTCCAGTTGAACGCGAGTGACTTTTCTCTTGTCGAATGAGCATGGAATGCATCCCTCCCAGTCCTCAGAAATCACCAAAGCCCAAGAAAATTGCAGGAGTCCTGACCCTCCCCTCATTTTTACCAACCTTCACCGCCGGTTTGACTCCGTACCTAGCCAGAACAATCGATCACTAGTGACCAAATGATTCGACTGATGTGTGATGAAGGGGTGCTGGCCTTTCTGGAATTCTCCTAAGGGCTGAGCAAACACCAATTGTTCCTAGACTGTAAGCTCTTTGAGGGCAGGGACCATGTCTACCACCCCTATTTTAGAGTACTCTCCCAAGTGCTTAGTACGATGTTCAGTCCACAGCACGTGCTCAACAAATATCACCGAATGATACTTCCAGCTCCCCCTTTTCTAGGCTCTTTCTACAGTGAGTGAGCACCAAGCACAATGATGTTAATCATGCACTCACCAGCTACCACACTTAAGCATGGCCATGTGGCAAGAGTGTGGGCTCGGAGTCACGGGACGTGGATGCTAATCCCGGCTCCGCACTTGTCTGCTGTGTGAACTTGGGCAAGTCACTTAACTTCTCTGTGCCTCAGTTACCTCATTTATAAAATGGGGGACTAAAGACTGTGAGCACCATGTGGGACAACTTGATGATCCTGTATTACCCCAGTGCTTAGAATAGTGCTTGGCACATAGCACTTAACAAAATACCGTAATTATTAATATTATTATTAAGCCTGGCAAAGCCCCACAGCCCAGTAGTACAGCTATTATTTTTTATGCTGTGGGGTTCTTTGCTGAATGATACTGTTTCACATTCAGCAGCTTCATTCATTCTCCCACCGTCTCTACCAGGGTGAGGTCAAAAGAAAAGGACACCCTGGTTTTGGAGAGCACTTAAAGACCAATCAATCAGTTGTATTTATTGAGTGCTTACTGTGTGTACGGCACCCTACTAAGCGCTTCGGAGAGTACAATGTGACAGAGTTGGTAAACCCATTCCCTTCCCGCAATGAGCTTACAGTCTAGAGGGAAGCTACACCTCCTGCTTCCTTTCTAGTTCAAGCTCCCCCTGGCTGAAGCCCACCGAGCCGGTGGGCCGTGGCTGTGTGCTGCCAAACTGGGCCGCAGGTGTTCTCTGGGACGGCGACACGTTTGAACCCCGGGCCCTGTGAAATCCGAAGGAGGGTCCGTCCCCTGCTTTGTCAGCACGACTCTCTCCAGCCGGGAAAGTTTTCAAAAGCGGGAGGGAAATGACTCACCTGACAATGTGAGACTTATCCTGTTTGCCTGCTCTGTTTTATCCTGTCACTGAGACCCGATGGGGGAAAAAAAAAATCCTCTCTTCCCTCTCGCCCCTACACAGTCACAAAAGACTAAAAGGTCTCCGCCATAACTGACAGGAGCCAACTGTTTGATGCCTCTCAATCCTGTTAGGAAAGGCTCCTGACCCTCTGCTAGACCTCTGTTTATCATTAGTCAAATCCATTTTGTAAACTTTCCAAAAACGTGTGTTTGCTTAATGGCCTTTCTGCTCCTTTTACCTTCCTACCCCCTTATCTCCCCTTTGGAATTTATTCCTTCTAAAAATTCTTGGCTTGGAATAGAGAAGACTGGTTGTTTTTCAAAGCTCAAGGAGCCCGTGGTGTCTGAAGAGTTGTAAGGGACAGAATCTGGGGTGTGTGCTTAACATCTGAACCCAGGACTGACAGCCAGCTACATCCCAAAATAATTGGGTCACAAGGAGGAGGTCGTAGAATCTTCTCAATCACCAGTTAAAGCTTGTGGGTTGAGATAGCTGTGAATTTAGGTCCCTCTGTCACCTAGAGACCTGGAATGAAAAATTATTTTCAATTTCAGCCAGCCAGCCAATGGCCTTTAGAAGTAGAGGTCTGAAAGAGACTTGAGTACCTTAGGACACACCCGTTGGTGAAATTCTCCGTATATGTTGCCTGAACAGATCGGGATAATTCTATTTACACTGATGCCTGTTTACTTGTTTCGATGTGCATATATCTATAATTCTATTTATTTACATTGATGCCTCTTTACTTGTTTTGATGCCTCCTTCGTTCTATTCTATAAGCCTGGAGTGGGCAGGGATTGTCTCTATTGCTAAATTGTACTTTTCAAGCACTTAGTACAGTGCTCTGAACAGAGTACGCGGTCAATAAATATTGAATGAATGATGGGTGTTTTGGGTTTTTTTTTTTCATTTTGTTTTTCTATCAGGGTTTTAGGGCAGCAAGTAGCAACAGGGAGGGGGAGAAAGAAATGAAGACTCACAAAAACATGTCCTTCTGCTGGGCACAGTCCACTAAAAAAGCCAAAGGAGAGTCCCTTTTAAAAAGCAGCAGAGGAAATCCAATCCCCAAATCAATATATCACAAGGGAATTGGGGGGAAAAATTACTTTCTTTTCACATTTTAAAGACTGAGCAAAATAAAGTAATCCCCTGGAAGTTGAAGATGTTGTTATCACTGCAGCTAGCCCCAAAATATCTTCTGGCATTTTTATTGTTTGGCTCGTTCAGACTATTGAAATTTGTGTGGGTGTTAAAGGGGACACTTGGAGAAATGCACAGACTATAGAAACAAGCTTCATATCCTCTATTAACAGGCTGGGATTGTAGAATTCTATTGCTAGATTCCAAAATAAGCGATGAAATATAAAGTGTGCTGCAGTAAGTCTCTCTACAGGACTTTCAGACTCTCGGGGCTCTGGTAATAGGACAAGGAGCTTATTTGCCTGTTGATGAGGATATTTTCAGAGCCTGTTATTGTTAGAAAAAAAATGTAATTGTAAAGTCTCTCAGAGGAGAGCCGGGAGATAAGGGGAAGAATGAAAAGGAGATTATTAAAAAGAAATCACTTTCAAGTTCTGCAAGAGTTATCTCTTGGATGGTAAAATCCAGGGCAAAAATAAAACTGTACAGTTAATAAACAGCAAGTGTCTTGTGGTGGAGTTGGACACTAACGGTCCCTGGGGCCGCTTGCTGGGACAGCCATGCAACTTACTCCTGTAAGTGAGGAAGGTGGGTATAACATATTCTGCTCCCAAAAGGAGAAATTGGCAAGTTTTTAGGGTGGCTATCTGCCTAGTTTCCCACTGGTCTGTTCCCTGTCTGCCAAGCCAGGGTGCTACTTCATGCAGAATTCTTATTGTAATTGCCCATCGACCAACTCGTGAGGCTAAGCACTTAGTACAGTGCTCTGCATACAGTAAGCGCTTAATAAATACAATTGAATGAATTAATGAATGAATGCGGCTCAGAAGTGGCACCAGGGAAAGCAAGGCACCAAAACTGGAATCTCCATTGGGAGAAATGCTCTCGGTTCGGGTCAGATGGGCTTCTGCAAAACGATGCACCTGATGTCATTATGTTGCTCTGTGTGCCCAGTGTAACCCATATGATGTTGCATGTATATTTTATGGTACTTTTTAAGATCTTACTGTGTGCCAGGGACTGTTCTGGGTTGGTATAGATATAAGATAATTGGGTTGGATAATTGCGTGGGTCCCTGTCCCACATTCAACTTTGTTTCAATTCCCATTTTTCAGGTGAGGTAACTGAGTCACAGAGAAGTGAAATGACTTGCACAAGGCCTCACAGAAAATGAGTGGTGGAGCTGGGATTAGAATGCAGGTCCTCTGAGTCTCAGGCTAATGCTCTTTCCACTAGGCCGTGCTGCTTAAAACATCCAGTTTCAAACTGGGGACCTTCCGATCATGGGAAGAAAGCAATAACTTCTACACTATGGAAACTGCTCAGGTCCAGCATCTTCCAGGGTTATTGGTGGCCACCCGGTCAATCAATCAATAGTATTTATTGAGTACTTACTGCATGTGGAGTGTTATTTCTAAGCTCTGGGTAAAGTATACTACCATAGAGTTGGTAGTCACAATCTCTTCCCACAGTCTAGAGGGGAAGACTGACATTAAAATAAATAACGGCTGTGTACGTAAGTGTTGTAGGATGAGAGGAATAGCAAGTGCTTTAAGGGGACCAGTGCATAGGTGACCGAAGGGAGAGGGAGTAGGGGGAATGAGGGCTTAATCGAGTCAGGGTTGGCCTCTTGCAGGAGATGTGAATTTAATAAGACATTGAAGATGGGGAGAGTTGTGGCCTGCCAAGGATGAGATGGGAGGGAGTTCCAGGTAAGAGGGAAGACATGGGCAAGGGTTTGGCAGTGAGGTAGGTGAGATCTAAGTACACTGAGTAGGTTGGTGTTGAAGGAGTGAAGTGAAGCAGCGTGGCTCAGTGGAAAGAGCCTGGACTTCGGAGTCAGAGGTCATGGGTTCGATTCCCGACTCTGCCACTTGTCAGCTGTGTGACTGTGGGCAAGTCACTTAACATCTCTGTGCCTCAGTTACCTCATCTGTAAAATGGGGATTAACCGTGAGCCTCACGTGGGACAACCCGATTACCCTGTATCTCCCCCAGCACTTAGAACAGTGCTCTGCACATAGGAAGCGCTTAACAAATACCAACATTATTCTACGATAGAGTTGGTAGTCACAATCTTTTCCCACAGTCTAGAGGGGAAGACTGACATTAAAATATATAACGGCTATGTACGTAAGTGTTGTAGGGTGAAGAGAATGTCAAGTGCTTTAAGGGGACCAAGTGCATAGGTGACAGAAGGGAGAAGGAGTAGGGGAAATGAGGGCTTAATCGAGTCGGGTTTGGCCTCTTGCAGGAGATGTGAGTTTAATAAGACATTGAAGGTGGGGAGAGTTGTGGCCTGCCAAGGATGAGATGGGAGGGAATTCCAGGTAAGAGGGAAGACATGGGCAAGGGTTTGGCAGTGAGGTAGGTGAGATCTAAGTACACTGAGTAGGTTGGTGTTGAAGGAGTGAAGCGTGTGGGGCCCCTTTCCTCTTTTCCCACTCCCTTCTGCATCTCCCTCACTTGCTCCCTTTGTTCTTCCCCCCTCCCAGCCCCACAGCACTTATGGACATATCTGAAATTTATTTATATTAATGTCTGTCTCTCCCACTTAGACTGTAAGCTCATTGTGGGCCGGGAATGTGTCTATTTTTGTACTGTACTCTCCCCAGCACTTAGAACAGTGCTCGGCAAACAGTAAGCACTCACTAAAAGATAGCTGAATGAATGAATGAATAATAGGAGATCATTGAGATAAGGTAATAATAATGTTGGTATCTGTTAGGCGCTTACTATGTGCAGGGCACTGTTCTAAGCGCTGGGGTAATCAGGTTGTCCCACGTCAGGTTCACAGTTCATCCCCATTTTACAGATGAGGGAACTGAGGCACAGAGAAGTGAAGTGACTTGCCCACAGCCACACAGCTGACAAGTGGCAGAGCCGGGAGTCGAACCCATGACCTCTGACTCCGAAGCCCAGACTCTTTCCACTGAGCCACGCTGCTTCCCGAGGTAGAAGGGGGAGTGCTGAATGAATGCCTTAAAGCCATTATTCAGGCATTTCCGTTTGATAGGATGGATGACCACTGGAGGTTTTTGAGGAGTGAGCAGATATGGACTGATATTTTTTTTAGAAAATTGCTCTGGAGTCAAGGAAGAGAGGAGGCAGGGAGGTCAGCAAGGAGGCCGATGACTAAGTCAAGGAGGGATACGATATGCTTGCTCTGCCTGTTCAAGATTTTGGCCCCTTTGTTTACCTCAGTCTCATCCCTCTCGTTGTCAGTCCCTTAAGCAAGTCCTCCCTCTGGCCTGGAACTCCCTCTCTTTTCATATCCAAACGACTATCACTTTCCTCTTCATCAAATCCCTTCTAAAAATCACATCTCCCCCAAGAAGCCTTCCCTGACTAACCTCTCTTTTCCCCATCCTGTTGTCCCTTCCTTCTGCATTGCTCATGCACTTAGGTCTCTGCAGAGAAGCAGCGTGGCTCAGTGGAAAGAGCCCGGGCTTGGGAGCCAGAGGTCATGGGTTTGAATCCCAGCTCTGCCACTTGTCAGCTGTGTGACTGTGGACAAGTCACTTAACTTCTCTGTGCCTCAGTTACCTCATCTGTAAAATGGGGATTAAAACTGTGAGCCTCATGTGGGACAACCTGATTACCCTGTATCTACCCCAGCGCTTAGAACAGTGCTCTGCACATAGTAACAACTCCCTAAACACTTTGATAGCCACCCCACCACAATCCCACAGCACTTACATATCTTTATGCTCTGCAATTTTCCTTATCTTTAATTTTAATGTCTATCTATCTCTCTAGACTGAAAGATTGTCACGGGCAGGGTTCATGTCTCCAAACTCCATTGTTTTGTACTCTCCAAAGGGGTTAGTACAGTGCTCTGCAAACAAGTGCCCAAGAGCTACCACTGATTGATAACTTTATCTAAGTGACTGCACGCAGTAACCAGTGCCTCCTCATTAGCAGAAGCTTCTAAAAAAAACCCCAGATAATCCAGTTGAAGGAGATTATTGGAATTCTATTGCAACTTTTGGCCTTAGACCAATGAGACTTCCAAAGAGGGGTGCTCCCTGAGCTGGGGGAAGGGGTGTGGGTAGGGTGAGAGAAATTTGAGAAGGAGAGGAAAAAAAGCAAGGAAGAGAGGCGGAGGGAGACTAAGTAGGCAAGGCAAACCCAGAGAAATAAGACAGAAACATTGACAAAGAGGGAGTGATGATCCAACCTGCTTCCCTGTTCCCTCCATTCATATTCAAGGCAACAATAATAATAATAATAGTATTAGTTAAGTATTTACTGTATGTCAAACACTGTTCTAAATGCTGGGGTAGAAACAAGTTGATAGGTCAGGTACAGTCCCTATTCCCCATGGAGCTCACAGTCTACGTAGGAAGGAGAACAGGTATTCTTCACTCTTCCTCTGGACCCTCTCCCCATATTCCCCGCCTTCACTTCTCCCTCTGGTAGTTCTGCAATTTAGTAGCCTCTTGCTCTCTAGCAGCTCATCCTTTGCATGTCCTTGCTAGTGGCCCCAGCTGGGTACAGACATGGTCCGTTTTCTCTCTTCAGCCCCTTCAACTCGTCCAATGGCAAGTACTGTTTGCTCCCCAGACCGGGAGCCAGTGGCAAACAGTAACCTGCCTGAGGATCCCATTGAGAAGAGTGGCTGGGGAAGTGTTGGGAGTGGACGAATCCAGCTGTATATTTTTACGTGGTGAAGCCAAGTGACTTGCCTGAGGTCACACAGCAGGGAAATGGCGGAGCTGGGATTAGAACCCAGATCCTCTGGATCCCAGGCCCGTGATTCATTCACTAGGTCACACTACTTTCCTATGTCTTCTGCACTCAGTCTTGGCCCTTCTGGGAACTCTCTTTCATTCTCCTTTGGTTTTTGCCTCACCAAACCCATTACAGAGCCACCTGGGAGTGTCAGTTGATCAGGGAGAAGCAGTATCTAGTGGCCACCCAGGATTTGGACCAGAAATTAGGATTCTTGGACTCTCCATCTAACTCTGTCTCTAACCAACTGCCTTGCCTTTGGCTAAGCCACTTAAAAAAAATCTTTGGCTCCTTATACAGCAAGAACCAAAATGCCAACTCTCCTACCAGGGGGGATGTTTCATCTGAGTCTAAATTAATTAGTACTTGTAAAATGCTTTGTTGGCTTTGTCCTTGGTATCTGATAAAAATAGAGAAATAAATGCAAAGTGTTAATATCAATTAGAATCAAAGAATCCACACAGTTTTTTTTTTCTTTTTTTACCATTAAGAGGGAGGAACAAAGGGATCCAGACAAGCAGCTCTTCAGCGGAGCTTAGATTGCTTCAGCTTTTGCTCACAGGGCAAACAGACTGATAGCAGCATTGAATGTAATTCCTGAAAAAAACACGAAAACCTATTGTATCTACTGATTTGCATCATGTAAATTTTACCCTCCAGAGCTATCAAACTTGCTGTTTTGTGGGGATTTTCAATGTGCAAGACATAAGAATAGGGAGAAGAACTTTGAAAAACTTAATCAGGCAGGTTCGGAAGTGTTTGTTTCCTAATAGAGGAGCTCTGGGGAAGAATATGCAAAGAAAGCACTGAATTTGTCTCTGGTTGCAGCTTCTAATGGTTAGATATCAGTTATTTTCTTGGAGACACAGGGGCTGACAGGGAGCATGAAAAATATAGACAGGTATCTTTGATAAGACCCGAAAGTGTGGTCATAAAGGGGTTCACTCTAATGTGATCTAGGGCTGCTCACTTTGTAATCAGCAAATTTGATTTCAAACAATCAGTGATGCTCAAAAAGTGTCCACTGAGTGCAGAGCACTGTATTAAATGCTCTGGAGAGTAGAGGAAATAGACACTACACTTGCCTTCTTGGAGCTTACAATCTATTCATTCATTCAATAGTATTTATTGAGCGCTTACTATGTGCAGAGCACTGTACTAAGCACTTGGAATGAACAAGTCGGCAACAGATAGAGACAGTCCCTGCCGTTTGACGGGCTTACGGTCTAATCGGGGGAGATTAGACAATCTAACAGGGGAGACGTGAAATAAATTATCTTAAAGGTAATTATTGGAGAAGCAGCGTGGCTCAGTGAAAAGAGCGTGGGCTTCGGAATCAGAGGTCATGGGTTCGACTCCCGGCTCTGCCACTTGTCAGCTGTGTGACTGTCTGCAAGTCACTTCACTTCTCTGTGCCTCAGTTACCCCCTCTGTAAAATGGGGATTATCTGTGAGCCTCACGTGGGACAAACTGATTACCCTGTATCTGCCCCAGCACTTAGAACAGTGCTCTGCACATAGTAAGCGCTTAACAAATACCATCATTATTAAAGGTAGCGACTATGTCTGTTAACTCTATTGTAGTGTCTAATACAGCCCTCTGACTACAGGAGGCCCTCAATAAATACTACTGATAATCCTTTCATTCCTGTTTATTATACTTTAAATGTTGCTGCTGTTGCTTGACATGAAGTCACCTCTGGTGAGGACTTGGTATTTGAGGGTTATTTCATGTGGCTGCCCAGGGTTCTGGGCCTAAGTAAGCCCAAACCTGGCCCTAGAATGACTGACGTCTCCAGGCTTTTGGTAATTTTGGTAAAGAATTACTTCTAGGAGGCGGTTCCCACTCCATTCCCAGCCAAAACCCTGCCATAAATTGGAAGTGGACTGGGAGAACAGTCAACCCGATCGATAAATCAATGTTATTTATTGTTTACTGTGTGCAGGGCATTGGTCTAACTGCTTGGGAAAATAGAACACAATAATACGACAGACACATTCCCTGCCCATAATGAGCTTGCATTCTAGACCCTCTTAGAATTGGATGTTAATCTCTCCAATCTTTGGGGAGTAGTAACTCTTTGAAGGTGAGCAGGATGGAATTTTTCTGAGGGATCATTATATGGGTTGGTTCTGTGGAGCAACTGCCCTCAAGACTCCAGATCAAGCAGCGTGTATCCGGGTCAGGTTCTGAATGGCCCTTTCCTCGCTCAGAGAATGGCAGGCGGAAATAGAGGAGCTAGCTGCTCCTTGGACCTAGCCTGCTTCACCCCAATTCTAAACCCTAAGCGCTTAATACAGTGCTTTGCATATAGTAAGCGATTAATAAATATGATTGAATGAATAAATGTTCCTGCTGGGATTTTTGCAATTTCCCAATAGTGAATTTGGAGCCGGCATAACACTGTACATTGTGAAGTGTGCTGACACACTTACCCAAAGTCACCCAGCTGACAAATGGCGGAGCAGGGATTAGAACCCGTGACCTCTGACTCCTAAACCCGTGCTCTTTCCAGTGAGCCTCGCTGCTTCTCTAATGGTATTTGTTAAGCGCTTACTATGTGCTAACCAGTGTTCTAAGCACTGGGGTAGATACAGGGTATTCAGATTGTCCCATCTGGGGCTCGCACTTTTAATCCCCATTTAACAGATGAGGTGACTGACATACAAAGAAATTAAGGGGCTTGCTCAAGGCCACACAGCAGACAAATGGTGGAGCCGGAATTGGAACCCATGTCCTCTGAATCCCAAGCCTGTGCTCTTTCCACTAAGTCACGCTGCTTCTCTTAGTGTTCCAACCAGCGCTTTAGTTTGTATGATGATCATTGCTCAGGGAAGGAGGAGTCCTGCTCTCGTCTTGGTTCTTCCAGTAGTTGGATGGTGTGGATGACATGCATTCTCTAATAATGATCACTGTGGCGTTTGTTAAGTGCTTATTATGTGCCAAGCATGGTTTGTTAGATGGAAAGTTCCCCAGAGGAGGTGACCCTGTCTTCTACTTCTGTTGCTGCTTCCCAACATGTGCTGAATAATTCTGTAGATGTTGGGAGTTTTGATCCTTTTCCATCTCCACCAGAAAATGTTATTCAAGTCTTTTCACCTATCTCTCTGTCTGTGTCCTCATTCGAAAAAGACTGCCCCAAAGTGAAACCCAGGGGCACAGTAAGGAACCTGAAGGGCATTTAGGAAATGCCTATGTGTATGTGTGTTTTCACAGCGTTTCACATGGCATCTCACAACCATCTCACTAGAAAATAGCATCTCTGAGGGCCACCCCATTAGCAATTTTTGTCCACCGATCCCTTGTGGAGAAGGAATTTGCAGTGCTTAGCTCTCCCCAGCTGTCTGCCACTCTCCTGGGGAGTTTGCCTAAACTCTCTGCTAATCTAATTAGCAAGCAGCTTCAGCTCCCCCTCAATCAGTGAATTTCCTCCCCTGGCTGTGGTCTGTTGCTTTGGCTTCAAGATATATGGGCTTCTGTTTGCCTCCTGCTAATGTGATTAGCAAAAAGTACTTCCCCTTAACAGCTTCTAGTTGTCCTAATATAGTCAGTAACTGACCCTCTTTTCTCAAAGGGGTTTTCCTGAACTTTGTGAGTTCAACACTTATGTACATATCTGTAATGCATTTATATTAATGTCTGTCTACTCCTCTAGACCGTAAGCTCTCTGTTGGCAGAGAATGTGCCTGTTTACTGTTATTTTGCCCCCTCCCAAGCACTAAGTATGGTTCTCTGCACACAGTGAGCACTCAATAAATACAATTGAACGAATGAATTATACTGTGCCCCTCTTGGACAGCTCTGACTCTCGGCTATCCAGGGTAGTTGACTAACCATCCCTCTCCCATTCCCCAAAGGAGCTGGATAATCAAGTTATTGGATTTATTTTTTTTTTAAATCATGATTCCAAAGTAGCCAGCACATCCACCTCCTCCACACTTCGTGCCTTTACAGACTGGTCCTTATTACTGCATTTCTAGACTGTGAGCCTGTTGTTGGGTAGGGATTGTTTCCATCTGTTACCGAATTGTACTTTCCAAGCGCTTAGTACAGTACTCTGCACCCAGTAAGTGCTCAATAAATGCGAATGAATGCATGAATGAATCATCTGTTACTCATGGGACCATCCACCATTTTCATTTCTCTCCTTTGACAGTCAGTCGTATTTATTGAGCACTTAGCACATACAGAGCACTGTACTAAGCACTTGGGAGAGTAAAATAAACATGTACATTCCCTGCCCACATGAGCTTATGGTTTAGAGTAGGAGACAGATATTAATATATATTAATAAATTACACATATTTACATAAGGGCTGTGGGGCTGGGAGGGAGGGAAGAAATCTCACTGTGCCTCGTTCTCACCTGTCCCGCTGTCAATCCCTGGCCCACATCCTACCTCTGGCCTGGAATGCCCTCCCTCTTCAAATCCGCCAAACTAGCGCACTTCCCATCTTCAAAGCCCTACTGAAAGCTCACTTCCTTCGTGAGGCCTTCCCAGATCGCCCTGACTCACTATCTTTGCTCTACCCGCCTCTCTGCCCCACAACACTTGTGTATATATGTACATATAATTATAATTCTATTTATTTTATTCATGATGTGTATATATCTATAATTCTATTTGTTTATCATGATGCTACTGATGCCTGTTTACTTGTTTTGATGTCTGTCTTCCCCCTTCTACACTGTGAGCCCGTTGTAGGCAGGGATTGTCTCCGTTGCTGAATTGTACCTCCTAAGCGCTTAGTACAGTGCTCTGCACACAGTAAGCTCTCAATTAATATGACTGAATGAATAAAAGGAGCAGGTCAGTGCGAGGCAGAAAGGAGTGGAAGAAGAGAAAAGGTGGGCTTAGTCAGGGAAGGCCTCTTGGAGGAGATGTGCCTTGAAGATGTGAAGCAGGAAAGAGTAATTGTTACATAGCTCTTGATGCCATGATTTTCCCGAAGTCTCAGGTCTAATTGTTGATTGCTAGTTGGCTGTATCTTTTATGCTGGTCTCCCCGCTGTCCACTACAATGAGAGTTTTTGAAGTTTGGTTTCATTATGTCTTTAAACACTTGTTTTGTCCGACTTGTTATGGTTTCCCTATTTCAGTTCATCATAGAGCAGCTATTTGGGTATCCCGCTGCTATGAATTCTTTTTGCACATCCTGTCCAGCAGGGATATGATGTGACAAACCTTCTCTTGGTCCTGTGGACTGTGTTTTAGGATGTTGATGTCTGTGATCCTAAAGTAAACAGTAAAATGCAGCATGGTGATGTGTCATCTTCTATTGGGTCTGTCTTCCCGGAAATAGAAATTATATCTGTAATACTTTTGATTTGACCTCAGTGTATTTATCTCTTATTGAGAAGCAGTGTGGCTCAGTGGCAAGAGCCCGGGCTTGGGAGTCAGAGATCATGAGCTCGAATCCCAGCTCTTCCACTTGTCAGCTATGTGACTGTGGGCAAGTCACTTCACTTCTCTGTGCCTCAGTTACCTCATCTGTAAAATGGGAATGAAGACTGTGAGCCTCACATGGGACAACCTGATTACCCTGTATCTACCCCAGCGCTTAGAACAGTGCTCGGCACATAGTAAGCGCTTAAAAAATACCAACATTATTATTATTTAAATATCTATTGTGTGCAGAGCACTGTGTTACAGACTTTGAAAAATATAATTGAGTTATCAGACACAATCCTTGCCCTCAGGGAGCTTTTCTGAAGAAACACTTCCTAGTATTTTGATTAGACTTCTCTTTTGTACATTTTGCAATGAACCTAAAATTCACTGGACCCTTTTTTGTACCAAATCAACTAAGGTGGATTTCTTCCTCCAATGAGAAAAGTGAAAGAATTCAAAAAGGATTTCTGATTGGGGTTTTTTTTTAATAAACCAGCAGCCATAGGCTTCTTTTAAGGTTTCTTTTATTTAATAAAGCCATATCATCCTTCTTGACAAATTCCATTTGTTTCCTGTTCCTTCTGTACAATCTCTTCTTGTCTGCTAGCTCCCAGAACAAACTGAGGCATTTTGTTTGTGCATTCAGAAAGCACCTTCTCCCAGAGCCCTCGGAGGGTTTATGAATTTAGATGACTGTGAATACCCCCAATTTTAAACATTTAATTATCAAACAGAGTATTAGTCAACTGCAATGCATTTCTTGAACAGTTACTATTCATAAGTTACTAGGCAGGCAGGAAGTAATTTGAAGTCTCTTAAGCACAGTATTGTGGAAATAAAAAGCTTTGTGGTAACACCAGTACAATTAACAATTTAAGAGGTTGGCTAGAGGTGTGGGAGCAGCAGCGGCTGTTCATCTGTGCCCTCCTTCTCTCCTCCTCCTCCTCCTCATTCCCCATTTTCTTCCTGTTATTATGGATCTCTGTGTCAGTTTGCATATATTTGTCTCCACCCCCTTGGCCTAGGATTGCGAGGAGATTACTGAGCTCTTAAAAGAAAACTCCACTCTACTAATTATATATCTTGAAAATGAGACAACCCTTGCAGGTGGTGCTGTTCACAGCTATCCTTATTATTATTATTATGATTTCACTTTGTGTTGAGTCTTTCGTTATCTCTTTCCATGATCTTTAAGACCTTTGTTAAGGGTTTCTATGGAAGGGCATGACTTTCCCTCTTTGCCATCATTAGAAAAGCACCGGGGCCTGGTGGAGAGAGCACAGGCCTGGGAGTCAGAGGACTTGGGTTCTAATCCTGGCTCTGTCCCTGGCTTGCTTGTGACCTTGGGCAAATCATTTCACTTCTTTGTGCCTCAGTTTCTTAATCTGTAAAAAGAGGATTTAAAAGCTGTTCTCCCTCTTCCTTGGACTGTGAGTCCAATTTGAGACAGGGACTGTATCTGACCTGATTTTCTTGTACCTACCCACGTGCTTAGTGCAGTGCTTGGCACAGAAAAAGCCCTTAACAATTACCACAGTCATCCTCCTCCTCCTCCTCATTCACCTGAGAACACTGAGTGAAAGTTGTCTGGAATGTTACTTAACCCAAGTAAAGGGAATACTTCTTCCTCACCAGGATGAGATGGCTTAAGATCTTTGTGGGCAGGGAACACGTCTACCAACTCTGTTATGTTGTACACTTCCAAATGCTCAGTACAGTGCTCTGCACACAGTAGGTGCCCAATGAATAGGATTGATTAGCAGCAAGATCTAGCCTTAAAGGTACTGGACGCATTCACAACATATGCCCTTCTTGCAGCCAATCACTCTGTGACTTAAGCTAACCTACTCAATGTCCCTTGGTCTCTCATGCCCCCAAATCCCAACTTATGGACTTCTCCATCCTGGGTCTTCCTCCCACTTCAAATCCACCAGACCATGGTTTTTCCTCTCTCCAAAGCCCTTTTGAATTCCTGCCTTCTCTGGAAGGCTTTCCCTGATTAATTTTCTTCTCTCCCCCATCATGTCTGTCCAACTACCTGATGTGTGCATTATTATCTGTAACTTTCTGTACCTATCAACTTAGTTACTCCACAATTTGAGCACTTACTCATCATCCACATGTCGATCTTTCCATTCTCTTCTTCCTCTTATTTGCCGTTGTATTTTGTATTTGTGTCTGTCTTCCCTGCTAAATGGTCAACCCTTTGAGAGCAAGGATTGTAACTTTAACTCCATCATACTCTCTCCAGACACTGAGAATGGTATTCTGCACTCAGGTCCTCAATATTGGAAGCAGCGTGGAGCAGTGGAAAGAGCCTGGGCTTCGGAGTCAGAGATCATGGGTTCGACTCCCGGCTCTGCCACTTGTCAGCTGTGTGACTGTGGACAAGTCACTTAACTTCTCTGTGCCTCAGTTACCTAGTCTGTAAAATGGGGATTAACTGTGAGCCTCAGATGGGACAACCTGATTACCCTATATCTACCCCAGCGCTTAGAACAGTGCTCGGCACATAGTAAGCGCTTAACAAATACCAACATTATTATTATTATTATATTGATAGGTTGGATAAGGTCTGTGAACTCGAGTAAATATAAGAGTGTACGTATAAAGGAGTGGGGAGGATTTTGTTCTACCTAATTTTCAAAAATTTGGGTATTGCTGGGTCACACAACTGATCATGAAATAAATATCTATGAAAAACAGATGGGGAGAATTCTTGTGTTGAGGACTTGTTCCCCTCATGGCTGTGTTAAAGTAAGCTCCAGCGCTGGACCATCGTCAAAGGAAACCTTTTTAAAAAAGGTAATTTGTTAAACACTTACTCTGTGCTAAACACTGTACTAAATGCTGAGGTAGGTACAAGGTAGTCAAGACAGTCTCTATCCCATACGAGGCTCATATTCTTAAATTGGAGGGAGGAGGATTTAGTCCCCATTTTATAGATGAGGCAACCAACGTACAGGGAAGTTAAATGACTTGACCAAGATCACACAGTAGACAAGCGACAGAGCTAGGATTAGAACATCGATCTCCCGAGTCCCAGGTCCATGCTCTTTCCTCTAGGCGATGCTGCTTCCCAGTTGCCTAGTGAAATATAAGTGTGTAATCACATATATGGAGAAGCAGCGTGGCTCAGTGGAAAGAGCACGGGCTTTGGAGTCAGGGCTCATGAGTTCGAATCCCAGCTCTGCCACTTGTCGGCTGTGTGACTGTGGGCAAGTCACTTAACTTCTCTGTGCCTCAGTTCCCTCATCTGTAAAATGGGGATTAAGATTGTGAGCCCCACGTGGGACAACCCGATTCCCCTATGTCTACCCCAGCGCTTAGAACAGTGCTCGGCACATAGTAAGCGCTTAACAAATACCAACATTAATTAATTAATTAATATATTCAGTGAAAGCTGCCATTCAGATTTATGATCATGCTATTAGTGAGATTTCAACTATGTGAGCAGAACATGCGCAAAGACTAATATATAATTGACAGTTACCTTTTGCCTTTAACACTCATAAAGATCATCCTTTATGAAAAGAGCCCGGGTTTGGGAGTTAGAGGTCGTGGGTTCTAATCCCATCTCCGCCACTTGTCTGCTGTGTGACCTTGGGCAAGTCACCTCACTTCTCCTTGCCTCAGTTACCTCATCTGTAAATGGGGATTAAGACTGTGAGTCCCACATGGGACAACCTGATAACCTTGTATCTACCCCAGTGCTTAGAACAGTGCTCAGCACATAGTAAGCGCTTAACAAATACCATAATTATTATTATTATAGTATTTCCTAAGCACATACTATGTGCCAAGAACTGTACTAAGCACTGAGGTGGATACAAGCAAATCGGGTCGGAGTCAGTCCCTAACCACTGTGGGGCTCACGCTCTTAATCCTCATTTTACAGATGAGACAACTGAGGCAAAGAGAAGTGAAGTAATAATGATGGGATTTGTTAAGCATTTACTATGTGCCAAACCCGGTTCTAAGCACTGGGTAAATACAAGGTAATCAGGTTGTCCCATGTGGGGCTCACAGTCTTAATCCCCATTTTCCAGATGAGGTAGCTGAGGCGCAGAGAAGTGAAGTGACTTTCCTAAAGTCACACAGCTGACAAGTGGCAGAGCCAGGATTAGAACCCATGACCTCTGACTCCCAAGCCCATGCTCTTTCTGCTATACCACGCTGCTTCTGACTGCCCGAGGTCACACAGCAGACAAATGGAGGAGCTGGGATTAGAACCCAAGATCTTCTGACTCTCTGGCCCGTGCTCTCTCCACTACGCCATTATGCCACCTGAGCGGGCCTGGCATTTTTGCCTGGGCATTCTCTTACCTTTCTCTAAAGTAGGCATCCCACCCTGGATGCCAGGCTCACGTGTCTGCTGCCACTGGTTTCCACGTTGGTTCCAACAAATCCCATTTTTATGTAGGGTTCTGCACTCAGACATTCGGGAAATGTGATTGACGCCGATGCCAATGATGATCGTGCCTAATTCCATCTTTAAAACATTTAGCTACTTGAGAGAACCTGTGAATATACCATCTGCCAGGTGTGCTCGGGAATCTGTCTGTTGATTAGAAGAGCAATTGTCTTAAGGATAGATTGGTTAATAGGGAGTCTCCTGATGACCCCAAGGCTCAACATGAGAAGCAGCATAGCCTGGAGGAAAGAGAATTTGCCTGAGTCCTAATCTTGGCTCCTTCATATGCCTGCTGCTTACTCAGTACAGTGCTTTGCACACTGTAAGTGCTCAATAAAAAAATTGAATAAATGAATGCTCACAAATGAAAAGGTTTCCACGTGGCCATTACTTTAGGTAAAGCCTGAGAGAATGAAAAGAACTTTTTCTCAGCCGTAACGTTTGGATTTTCTCTGTCAAGGGTTTCTACTAGGAACTAAAGGATTCCTTGCAGATTCTAAAGCAAAATCACTGTGGAGGCGGATTTCATTGATCGTGACAGGGTGTGGAGAAGCGGTGGTCTCTGAAGTGAATCAAGTGGGTTTATAGGTCAGCGTTGTTTCAGGGTATGAAGGCCAGGCACAAGAGCCAGCCTGTGTAATTTTCCAAATATAGCTATAACAATCTCCATGTGTCTGCTCTGTGACTCTGGGCGAGTCACTTCACTTCTCTGGGCCTCAGTCACCTCATCGGTAAAATGCGGATTAAGGAGGTCCATGTGGAACATGAGCTGTGTCCAACCTTACTATCTTGTATCTACCACAGCGTTTAGTATAATGCCTGGCACATAGTACATGGCTGATGAATACCATTTTAACCTCCCCCCCAAAATCCTACCTCAGAATCTGGCCTAGGGTGTTTTCACCCTTTTCATCAATTGCATTAATTGAGCACTTAATATGTGCAGAGCACTGTACTAAGCACTTGGGAGAGTATAATACAACAGAATTAGCAGGCCATAATGAGTTTACAGCCTAGAGACTAGAGCTTTTGGAAGTCTTGAGTTCTTTCCCAGTGTCTCTCCTTCTCCTTCATTTGCCATAACATTACTCCAATGCTGGGTTGTGTAGTACGATTCCCTGCCTTTCCTTGTTTTCTACAAATTCCAAGATGCCGGTTTTTTGGATGGGCCCCATTGACTCTGACTTTCTGGTCTTCAGTTCTCCTCGTCTAGTGAGTTTTTAGTTCTTATTTCTTTGTATTGTGGTCTAGAACTGGCAGTGTTGTGGTTGTCCTCTTGTTCCAGGACTTTCTTTTCTGGAATCCTGCCTTGCCACTTGATGTCGAGCATAGGCAGCATTTAGGGGACAAGAATGGATCAGCTGATGGAATCACTTGTGGGAGGTAAAGGTTTCACAACCAAATAGAGACTTGCAGTTCTATAGATCTTACCTTCAGTCTGAAAATGATGTCACGTTGCCACATTCCAGAATTGTGGCCTAGTGGATAGAACATTCATTCATTCAGTTGTATTTGAACACTTACTGTGTGCAGAACATTGTTCTAAGTGCCTGGGAGAGTACAATACAACAATAAACAGACATATTCCCTGGCCACAGTGAGCTTACATTCTAGAGGGGGAATCAGACACTAAGAATCAAAGGACCTGTGTTCTAATCTCAGCTCCATAATTTGCCTGTTGTGTGACCTGGGGCTTAATTTCTCTGTGCCTTAGTTTCCTCATCTGTAAAATGAGGAATCAATACCTGTTCTAACTCCTGTTTAGACTATGAGCCTCATGTGGGATTGGGACTGGGTCATCCTCTGTCTCTCCCAATGCTTAGTACAGAGTGCACAGTAAGTGCTTAACAAATCCCACCACTATTAATATTGGTATTAATCTACTTCCTTTTCTGTCACTGCCTTCTTGGACAGAATGCTGCCTAGATAACAGAATTCGGCAACTGTACTCAATGATGCCATTGAAGGTCTCTGCTGCAGTTCAGTTTCCCTGGTGTAGCCTCATACTGTACTCAATCAGTCAATCAATTGTAATTATTGAGCAGTTACTCCGTGCAGAGCACTGCATTCATTCATTCAATAGTATTTATTGAGCGCTTACTATGCGCAGAGCACCGTACTAAGAGCTGGGAATGTACAATTCGGCAACAGAGACAATCCCTGCCCATTGGCGGGTTTATAGTCTAACTGGGGGAGACAGAAGGACAAAAACAAGACAACTTTATCACGATAAATAGAATCAAAGGGATGTACACCTTGGGAGAGCACAATATAACAGAGTTGGTGGACACATTCCCTGCCCACAGGGAGCTCCGCCCGTCTTCAGTGTAGGCAGCCGAACTGACTGCGAGCAGCTCACAGTCTTTAATGCAGATGTACCAGGGAATAGATCTCAAATACTGCTTTACTATGAATTTCTAACCAAGAGCAACTCTTTGTTTCAGCTGGTGTATAAATCACCACTAAGACAAATGTATCTGGTCCACCTACTCACTGAGCTCTAAAAAAGAGGGGTGGGTGCAAAGCATGTTAAATACTGTTATAAAGTATTTTATTAAGTTTAAAGGAGGGGGGAAATTTTTCAGAAGGCTCTGTTTAGAGGAGCTGCAGTCATCCCTCTCTGCTGCCTGGACTTCAGGGTCTGGTGCATGGTGTGATCACATTAAGATGCAAAATTCTTATCTGCTGATATCAGCAGTAAGAGATTAGGAGGGGGAAAAAAATCATCTTTTAGTTTAAACTGTTGTAAATCAGCCCTCCAAACCAGGCTATAGATTATGCTTTTGTTACACTGAGAGTTAAATTACAAGGAAATGAACTGTGCATAATAATTCCCCATGTCACCGACTTCCCTGTTCCTCTGCAGATTGTGTGCTCATGCGAGCAGGTTTACAGCCCTGAATTGATCACTGTGGAGAAGGCGCTATCTAGTGGTCCTTATCTGCACAGAGGATGAAGGAAAAACTTGAGCGAGGGTTAGAGACTTGAATGAACAAAGCAGGGGTTTCTTCTGTTAAGCCCTTTGGGGATCATTTGGGGTGTGAAGGACGAAAGCAACCAGGTGCCAGGAAAGCTGTCACTTTATAAAGCACTTTCAAATTGTCATTCTGTTTCCTCGCTATGGACAGGAGGGTCAGGGATACAATAACTAGATGCTCCATTTACATGGGGAAATTTAGACATTTCAGTTTCCATTTTCATGAAACACTTCATGAACACCTGATAACAGCAAAAGCTCTTTCCCCATCTTCAGCTCCTCTCACCCCTTGTGTGGTTATTCCCAGGGAATGTTTGATTCCAAGAGGGGGAGATGTTTAGAGAAGAATTTCTATCTACAGAGGGAATTGTCTGTCTTCAAAGAAGGATTTAAAACTGTCACATTCCCAGGCTGTGGCTGTAACAAGGGATAAGAAAGAAAAAGTTTTCTGTCATGTTGGTTTTGGAGATGAGAGCTGGAGGACTTCGAACATATATATTTGGAATTGGTGGGGACATGAGGCTTCTTCAGAAAATCTCTTCCCTCCCCTTGTCTTTGCCTTACCTAAGTGAAGAGCTGGCTTCAAGCAGCCAACTCAGAGCTCACTGTCAGGAGGACTAGAGGGTGATGGTAGTTAAACCTCCTTTCTCTTGTCCATTCTTCATTCTGCTGGTCGGGTCACTTCTTTCAAACATGGTTTTGTACACGTCTTCCCACGGAAAGTCGGGAGAGACATTGGTGGGGAGAGAAGAGATTAATCAGGGAAGTTCACCTGAGGATATAATTCAGAAGGGTCTTGAAGATAGAGTGGGCAGTGGTCTGCCACATGTAAAGAGGGAGGGAGTTTCAGGCATGAGGGAATGAGACACAGTGAGTAGATTGGCATGAGAAACGAAGCATGTGAACTGAGATGTAGTGAGAGAAGAAATAGGATAAGTAGTGAGGAGAGAGCTGATTGAATGCCTTGAAGCCAACTGTCAAAAATTTCCTCTTGATGTGGAATGGGTAACCACTGGAGGTTATTGAAAAAATACATGCAGCAAGATGTTTTGGAAAAATGATCTGGGCAGCAAGGGAAATATGGACCACGGAGGGGAGATCCTGGAAGCAGGGAGGTCTATAAAGATGCTGATGCAGGAGTTGTCCGGTTATGACAAGTACTTGGACCGGCTCAGTGGCAACAGAGGAAGGGCGTGGATTCTAGGGATGTTGTGAAGGAAAAACTGACGTGATTCGGTGACGGGCTGAATGAGAGCTTGAAAGACAGAGACAGAAAAGTCAAGGTTAATGCCAAGGTTGCAGCTTGAGAAACAGGGAGGGTGGTGATATGGTCAACAGATATGTAAAGTTACGTTGAGAAGATTTAGGAGGGAAGGTGAGGGGGCTCAGTTTCGGATACGTTGAGCTTAGGGTCCTGTCGAGACAACCATACATGGCCTAGTGGCAAGAGCACAGGCCTGGGAGTCAGAGGTCATGGGTTCTAATCCCAGCACTGCCACTTGTCTGCTGTGTGACCTTGCGCAAGTCATTTCACTTCTCTGGGCCTCACTTCCCTCATCTGTGACATGGGAATGGAGACTGTAAGCCCCACGTGGGACAGGGACTGTGTCCTACCTGATTACCCCAGCGCTTAGAACAGTGCCTGACACATAGCAAGCGCTTAACGAATACGATAATTATTATTATTATTGTTGTTATTATTATATGTCTTGGAGGCAGGAGGAGATGCAAGATTACAGAGGAGAGAGGTCAGGGCAGCCGAGATAGATTTGGAAGTCATCTGCATAGAGATGGTAGTTAAGGTCATGGGAACGGATGAGTTCCCTAAGGGAGTAAGTGTAAGGAGAGAGAGGCTAACTGCAGCCTATACTATGGAATACACACTAAACTAAGTAGCATGTGCAAACCCCTACACTGTAATCTCCTCCTCCAGTCTGTAAACTCTTTGTGGGCAGGGAAAATGTCTACCAATTCTGTTTTAATGTACTCTTCTAAGCACTTAGTACACCACTGTGTACACAGTAATGGCTCAGTAAATAGGATTGGTGGAATACCAAGACCCTACGCTACGCAGTTTGAAATCAAACCCAGAATTTTTCTGAAGAATGAGCTCACTGTGGGCAGGGAACATGCTTACCGACTATTCTGCATTGTACTCTCCCAAGGGTTTAGTACAGTGTTCTGCACAGACAGTAAACGCTCAGTGAATACGATAAAGTCAATTATGGATCCACTCACAAGGCAACAGTGCCACTGAAGAGGGGAGAAGGCTCCATTCTCAACAAGGTGACAAGGGAATCAAAATAAATGGGCCAAGATGTTGCAAAAGGCTTTACCTTCTAGCATAGAGGTTGAAATTCCATAGCTGGCCCATCAATCAATAGTATGTATTGAGTGATTACTCTGTGCAGAGGATTGAACTAAGTGCTTGAAGTCATGATGCTTACCATCGAGGAGCTTACATTTCAAGGGGCTTACCTTTAGTCATACCCGTAATTGAGCAGCAACTAGGCGCAGTTCTCTGGACTTAACACTTAATGAAGACCCCAGAACAGACCCATGGTGGGCAGAGCTGTTAGACATGTTCGTTGCCCACAGTGAGTTTACAGTCTAAAGGGGGAGGCAGATATTAACATAAACATATCATTTATAATATATAATTAAGAGATACATACATAAGTGCTGAGAGATTGAGGGTGGTGTGAATACCCAAAACCCAAAGGTCACTGATCCAAGTGCATAAATTTTAATTTTATGTTGGCACCATGCTCTGTCAATGATGGTCTTTAGAGAAATTATAGGGCATCAAGTGACAATTTTATGTATACCCAACCACATGAACACACATAGAGCCCAGGACTGGGAGTAAGAAGGATCTGAGTTCTAATCCTGGTCCTCCACTTGTCTGCTGGAAGTCACTGAATTTATCTGTGCTTCAGTTACCTCATTTGTAAAATGGGGATTAAGACTGGACAAGGAAGGCATCCAACATGATTAGCTTGTATCTACCCTGGTGCTTAGAACAGTGTTTGAAACATAGCGCTTAACAAATACCATTTTCATCATCATCACTTATGAATCGCATCTGTCTCTTTTGCACATCTTGACAAAAATCTCACCTTAAGAAACATCCTCTTCAAATCCAAAGGGTGGTGTATATGAAAATATAAAGCTTTATGCTCAGTTTATCCATAACACATGTTTTCAGTGTCCATTTGGATAGGACACTGTTAGGGTAACAGGGATGTGCATGTATCAAGATAGACTTTGACAAGGTGTAGGATGAAAGTGTCCACGTGTGTGACATTGGCCTGTGAACCGTAATGCAAGTTTTCCTTAATTCAGGGATCATCAAGACTGTAACTCTTGCCTTTAGGAGAACAGAGTATACAACAGGGTAATATAGGAGTCATATCCAGATATCCCGAAGCTCAGAAGCAAGCAAACACTGAAGTTGTATTTAAGCTTTACATATGGACTTGTCTACTGGCAGACTGGAAGGAGAATTTATGGGGAGCCTTATTCAATGTAACAACAATAGACTCCATTTTAATGAATCCCCATGGTAGTATAATAATCACCCAGACAGCAGCAACTGCCTTACAGAACCATGCACACTCTTACCGACCTTTGCACTTTCCCGTTGAAACTGAATCCTTCCCATTTTTTTCAATTTGCCAAAAAAAAATCATTTCTAAAACAAATCAATATGTGTTTGAGAGAGAAAGAAGGCAGGAAAGAGGTTAGTTCAGCATGAACTAACTGTCTGCGACCTCAAACTGAGGAAAATATGCTTACTTGGAGACCTTTTTTTCTTCAGTAATCTCTAAGAAATAACAAACTACTTTTGTATGCTTCCCAAGTGCCTAGTTTAGTGCTCTCCACTCAGTAGATGTACACCCTATGCTATTGGTTCTGGTGCTATAACTGATTTTGCATTACAAATTAATGTGTATTTTTTTAAAACAGGATGCTTTGTTTTTCGGAGGTGGCATATGTACCACATGCTGCAGTTGCCATGGTAATTACTAGACTCTTGCAGAATCGTGATGTGAGGGGTTATACAGAAATGATCCAACTAGTGAAAGTAGTAGAATGAATAAACCCACTTATTTGTAAAAGGTTTCTGGGGACATTTTGGCCAGAAAATAAGTAGGTGAGAGGAAAATGGTATTGTTAAAAAAAAAAAACTGATATGCAATGGTAGGGACTTTTTTTTTATTTGGGAGCAAGAGAGATAAAAAAAAAATTAGTCCAGTTTAAGTGTTGAATTACTATGGATGTGCAAACCCTAGAAACAATTATAAATCATTATGCACAATCAGGATGGCGCTGAAGTCTGACAATAATATTGAAGAAGATTGGAGTCATGTACCAAACTGTACAAGGAAACACTGCATTCAAACAAATATTCTTATTGGTAAACCTGGATTGAAAGCAGTTAACAAATGTTACCATAGCAGAGCTTCATTCAGTAATGCACTGTTAGACAAGAAAGCAGGAAAATGATTCAGGCAAGCCAAATTGCCTTTTCAGGAGGCTAAAAGTATGATGGTAAGTGGATATTTAGGAACCTGGTGAAGTTTGTCTGTTTTTTTCTTTGTATTTAAGTGCTTGCTATGTGCCAAGCCCTGTACTAAGCTCTGGGGTAAGTACAAGCTAATCAAATTGGATATAGTCCCTATCCACATAGGGTTCACAGTCTAAGTAGGATGGAATGGAATTTAGTCTGTCAAACAGTGTTTTTTACTGGGCATTTACTATGTGCAGAGAACTGTACTAGATGCTTGTGAGAGTACGATAGAGTGGTATTAGCAAGGGAATGGTGGCGGCATGGGAAAGGGGATGGCAGCGAGATAAATGAGATGGGGCACAATAAATAAGCTGGTGCTAGAGGAATGGAGTTTGTGGATTGGGGCTGTAGTAGATGATCAGTGAGGTGAGGTAGGATGGGGCAAGCTGATTGAGTGCTTTAAAGCCAGTGGTAAGGAGTTTCTTTTTGATGCAGATGTGGATGGGCAGCCATTGGAAAAGCTTGAGGAGTGGGGAGACATGGAATGAATGTTTTTGTTGATAAATGATCCATATAGCAGATTGAAATATGGACTGGAGTGGGGAGAGACAGGAGGCCGGGAGGTCAGCGAGTAGACAGGATAGGACAAGTGCTTGGGTGCCCTGTACACAGTAAGCGCTCAATAAATACGATTGAATGAAATGAATGAATGAATCAGCAATAGTAGCAGTCTGGATGGAGAGGAAAGGGCACATTTTAGCAGTGTTGCGACGGAAGAACCGGCTGGATTTGGCGACAGATTGAATATGTGGGTGGAGTGAGAAAGATGAGTCGAGTACCACCCAAGATTACGAGCTTGTGAGATAAGGATTACATTGGTGTTGTTTACAGTAATGGGAAAGATGGGGAAAGACAGGTTTTGGGAGGGAAGGTAAGGAGTTCAATTTGGACACGTTCAATTTGAGGCACTGGGAGGACATGCCCTCTCCACCCAAACGGCTACCTTACTATTACGGGCTCTCGTTATATCCCGGCTAGAGTACTGTGTCAGCCTTCTCTCTGACCTCCCTTCCTCCTCTCTCGCCCCGCTCCGGTCTATTCTTCACTCCGCTGCCCGGCTCATCTTCCTGCAGAAACGATCTGGGCATGTCACTCCCCTTCTTAAACAACTCCAGTGGTTGCCTATCGACCTCCGCTCCAAACAAAAACTCCTCACTCTAGGCTTTGAGGCTCTCCATCACCTTGCCCCTTCCTACCTCTCCTCCCTTCTCTCTTTCTACCGCCCACCCCGCACGCTCCGCTCCTCCGCCGCCCACCTCCTCGCCGTCCCTCGGTCTCGCCTATCCCACCGTCGACCCCCGGGTCACGTCTTCCCGCGGTCCTGGAACGCCCTCTCTCCTCACCTCCGCCAAACTGATTCTCTTTCCCTCTTCAAAACCCTACTTAAAAATCACCTCCTCCAAGAGGCCTTCCCAGACTGAGCTCCTCTTCCCCCTCTACTCCCTCTGCCATCCCCCCTTTACCTCTCCGCAGCTAAAGCCTCATTTTCCCCTTTTCCCTCTGCTCCTCCACCTCTCCCTTCCCATCCCCACAGCACCGTACTCGTCCGCTCAACTGTATATATTTTCGTTACCCTATTTATTTTGTTAATGAATTGTACATCGCCTCGATTCTATTTAGTCGCCATTGTTTTTACGAGATGTTCTTCCCCTCGACGCTGTTTAGTGCCATTGTTCTTGTCTGTCCGTCTCCCCCGATTAGACTGTAAGCCCGTCAAACGGCAGGGACCGTCTCTATCTGTTGCCGACTTGTTCATCCCAAGCGCTTAGTACAGTGCTCTGCACATAGTAAGCGCTCAATAAATACTATTGAATGAATGAATGAACATGCAGGTAGATATGTCTTGATATGTAGGTTTTACAGATGAGGAAACTGAGGCAAAGAGAATTTAAGTGATTTGCCGAAGGTCACACAGCAGACGAGTGGCAGACCCAGGATTAGAATCCCGGTCCTCTGTCTCTCAGGGCCGAACTCTTTCCACTAGGCTACTCTGTTTCTCTGTTTTTCTTATGTCTATTCTGTGATCCCAACTTTCGCTTCAGTGTATCTGTACCTTGCATACTTGCCCTTCTCCCCATTCCTCTTAGGTATATATCTTTATATTCGCCACTTACCTGCTGTGTGACCACAGGTAAGGCACTTAACTCCTCTGTACCTCAGTTTCCCCATTGGTAAAATGGAGATTTAAAAACCTGTTCGCCTCCCCCTTAGACTGTGAGCTCATGTGGACCAGGGACTCGGACTGATCTGATTGAATTGAATCAACCCCAACACTCAGTTCAGCACTTGTCAAATAGTATGTGCTTAACAACCAAGAAAAGCAGCATGGCCTAGTGGATAGAACATGGGCCTGGGGATCAGAAGCACCTGGATTCTAATCCCGGCTCCCCCTCTTGTCGGATGTGTGACCTTGGGCAAGTCACTTAACTTCTCTGCCTCAGTGACCTCATCCATAAAATGGGGATTAAGACCGTGAGTCCCACGTGGGACAGGGGCCGTGTCCAAGGTGATTAACTTGTATCTATCCCAGTGCCTGGCACTTACTAACCATGTAAAATACCGTTTTTAAAAAAAAGCACTGCAATCAATACTGGTAGTAGAAATGAGTCTTTGTCTTGTTTTAGTGATCACCCTTTGTATCCGCCTGCATAGAACCAGGGTACTGACAGCTGAAATCAGTGCCTTCTCTTGTGTGGCAAACACTAGCCCTTCTGCAGTGCCCCTTCTGCACCAGCCTGGGCTAATTATGTCAGTCGCCTTTCACCCCACTTCCAGGAGCTTCTTGTTCTCTGCCCACATCTGTGACTACCAATTAATGCAGCAATGAGCTGCTCCTGCACCATCAGGCCGACCAGCCTCGCTTTAATGGCTTTCAAATTCTGTTTTGACCTGATTGAATCCCCTTTTGTTTGACAATTACAGCCTCCACAGGCTATAATTACAATTGTCGGCGACTGCCTCAGATATCACTGAGCCCCGACGTATTGAGAACAAATACGGTCCTCTTAGAAGACCACCAATATGCCCAAATACACTTATTCAGATCATTTAAAAATGTTTAGTAAATCATTAGAGCAAAAACCGAATACGGGAGGTGTGATTGTACGTTCAGTGCTAACTGGGCAGAGTCTCCCTTTGGCGACAGCGTCCGAGAAATTCTATCATCGCAGAGGGTGACATAATCGAGACTGTGGGGCCCCAGGATAGAAACAACACCTCGTTGTGTCTTCTTTGCAATCGCTAGTGCATCGTTGGCCCTCGGTTAATGATTAATGTTTATAATTTTTCACTGGAGGATCTTGGAGAGGGAGCAGTATCTCGAGGGAGCCTATCTCGATTTAAGGCTTTGTGAAAGAAGAGACTTCTGTTCAAAACTGTAAATATTTTAGTACTGAAAAGAGGTTGCCCATAACTTTTCAGCAATAGCGGGGACATCACGTGCAATGTCAGTCTGTCTGGATGACTGAGTACAATGTGAAGTCATTCAGCCACTAATGTTGCCATTGCCTCATCCGTCTGGAGGCCCTGAAACCACAAGAATGAACTTTTAATCATTCCCCAAGCTAATTCAGTTGTTTTCTACTGCTCTCTTTGCCCAAAAGGACATTTCACACGAGTGCTTTCTCTTCTGTTGCATTTGTCACGGAGCAGCGAGAAAACCCTATAATTGCGGTGTGATCAGGAAATGGGTAATGATGGCCTAATATGGACATTTCTCCTGCAACGACACCATTACAATCTTGAAGGTCCTCAGGTTAAGGAGAGATTGTGTTACAATATGGGGACCTTGATGGGTGTCATTGGCCTGTTCACAGCCATTTCTTCTGATGCCAGTAATGATGATTGCAGTATTCGTTACGCGCTCGGTGCCAACCACTGTACTAAACACTGGGGAAGATAGAATACAATCAGATCAGGTATGCAGTGTGGCTCAGTGGCAAGAGCACGGGCTTGGGAGTCAGAGGTCATGAGTTCGAATTCCGGCTCTGCCCCTTGTCAGCTGTGTGAATGTGGGCAAGTCATTTAACTTCTCTGTGCCTCAGTTACCTCATCTGTAAAATGGGGATTAACCGTGAGCCTCACGTGGGATGACCTGATAGCCCTGTCTCTACCTCAGCGCTTAGAACAGTGCTCGGCACACAGTAAGGGCTTGACAAATACCAACATTATTATTATTATATGGTCTCCGTTCCACGTGGGACTCAGTCTTAATCCCCATTTGACAGACAAGGGAACTGAATCACAGAGAAGTGAAGTGACTTGCCCAAGGTCATGCGGCAGACAAGTGGCGGAGCCGAGACAAGTTGTGGAACTGAGACAAGTGCGTCGTTGAAAAAACATTCCCTAATTTTTCAATGGTGTTGAAATTGGCTCAGTGGAAAGAGCCCAGGCTTGGGAGTCAGAGGTCATGGGTTCGAATCCCGCTCTGCCCCTTGTCAGCTGTGTGACGGTGGCCAAGTCACTTAACTTCTCTGTGCCTCAGTTACCTCATCTGTAAAATGGGGATTAACCGTGAGCCTCGCGTGGGACGACCTGATTGCCCTGTCTCTACCCCAGCGCTTAGAACAGTGCTCGGCACGTAGTAAGCGCTTAACAACTACCAACATTATTATTATTGTTATAGTGTCTAACCAACACACAGGGTGAAAACAAGTCTGCTAGTAGAACTGCCTGTGTTCAGTATCTGCAGGAATATCCGTCCACACCTTTGATTTTCCCTTCCGTCACCCCCCGCCGGAATCCCAAGCGCAATTCCACTTTGATGACCCCAGCATTGGCCCTCTTCTGGTCTGCCCTGGTTAGAGGTGGCAGCCAGGTAAAGGGGTCAGAAGCTGGACGGAGGATGACCTGATTGGTTTCTAACCCTTTAGGGACCATTTGAATTCAAGGTTCACTGATTATATATTAGGGAGCAGAAAATGGTTGGGAGAGATGGCGGGGATCACGGGGGCATAGGACCAATGGCCTGAGATGACAGCAAATAGAAAGTGGTAGTCATAGTAATAATAATTATTGTGATATTTGTTAAGCGCTTACTGTGGGCCAAGCACTGTACTAAGCGCTGGGGTGGATACAAGCAAATTGGGTTGGACGCAGTCCCTGTCCCACATGGGGCTCACAGTCCCAATCTCCATTCTACACGAGGACACTGAGCCACAGAGAAGTAAAGTGACTTATCCAAGGTCACATAGCGGATACGTGGCAGAATTGAAATTAGAACTCATGCCCTTCTAACTCTCAGACTTGTGCTCTATGCACTAAGCCATGCTGCTTCACTACTAGTAGTAGTCCTATTTTACTGAGCACTTCGTGTAGATCATTGTACTAACTTCTGGGAAAGAAAAGAATTAGAGGACGACGAGAAAGGGCGAGGATCTCAGAGATCCAGAGAAAGACGTGGGTACACATCCCAACAGTGAGGAGTTGGGCCCAGAGACGCAGAGACAAGAAACCATAATAATGATGGTATTTGTTAAGCACTTACTATGTGCAGAGCACTGTTCTAAACCATAGTGGGGAGGCCGATGGAACCATCCAGGATTTCTCTTAAATCCAAACTCCTTCTGGTGTCATGGCAACACAACAGGTGAGAAACAGTCGAACACTGGCATCTTCATTTTCTTTGCGCAACACACTGTACTAAGCTCTTGGGAGAGTACATTACAGTAGAATAGGTAGATATGCTCCCTGCCCACGAGGAGTTTATAGCCTAGAGATTGCTCTGAAGCATTATTCCTTTCATTTTCCTTTGACCGGGGATTTTCTGATTATAGCAAAAATACTGATTTTGCAGTTTTTAGTCCAACATGTTCAGTGTCAGGACCTTGGCTATAAGAACGTGGGCATATATATCTGGATGAGAAGTGTCAGCTCTCTAGCGGGAGATTATAAATATCATAGAGGTTACTCTCCATTTCATTTACTATGACTGCCTTTTAATGCTGTACATTTCAATTCCGTTTGTACCATAATTATACTTCTCTTGTTTTTTTAAAGAATATGCAAACGAACCATAGTGAAGATAGAGTTGAAAGCATGAATTGGTTTGTTTGCTTGTTCTCACTCCTGGGCAGAAGCATCCCAAGTAATTGTTATTCTGAGGCCCTTGATGTTTATAACAAATAACTGGCTTCTAACGGAGCAGGTTTAAGGAATGTTTGTGTCAAAGTGTAAATCCGTGATGTGCACTCTCCCTCAGTTCCCTTTTCTTGAACACTATGTCAACCGTTCCAGCCAGGTATTCTCCTCTGGAAGCAAAGTTCCCACTTGTCATTTATAAGCCAGAGAGCCCCTAAGCATGTGGGAAGATCTGAGCAGCAAAGTGAAGTGTAGACTAGAGAGGGGAGGGACAGGAGGTGGAGAGGTCAGCGAGGAGGCTGATGCAGTAGTCAAGATGGGATATGATAAGTGTTTGGAACAGCGTGTTAGCAGGTATGGATGGAGAGGACAGGGTGAATTCTGGAGATATTTTGAAGGTAGAAACAATGGGATTTGGTGACAGCCTGGATATGCGGGTGGAATGAGAGAAATGAGTCGAGGATAATGCCAAGATTGCAGGCTTCTGAGACGTGCTAATGGTGTTGTCTACTGTGAAGTAGGCAGGGGAAGGAGAAGAATTGAGTGGGAAGATGAGAAGTTGTTTGGGAAGTGTTCAGTTTGACATGTTGGCAGGACATCTAAGTAATGCCGGGAGCTCCATGTGGCACAGCAAACATGTCCAAAGTAACTATCTTGTCTCGATCCAGTACCTTACTATAGGGCTCAATATATTAAGTGCTTAATAAATAGTACACTTATTATCATTATTGAGAGCCAACTGAGCACACTTTGCTGTTTACTGCATTCTCTCAAAATTCGATGTTAAGGAAAACTCAGGCTGGAGTGCTCTTTTTTATGGTGTTTATTAAGCACTATGGGTCAAGCATTCTTCTAAGCACTGGGATAGACCCAGGTTAATCAGATCGGACACAGTCCCTGTCCCATATGGGGCTCACCGTCTAAAAGGGAGAAAAGGTATTGAATCCCATCTTACAGTTGAGGAAACTGAGGCACAGAGCAGTTAATTGACTTATGCAAGGTCACACAGCAAGCAAGTGGTAGAACAGGGATTAGGGCTGACTCCCAGGCCCGTGCTCTTTCCACGGGGCCACGCTGTTTGCCTCCTCTTAACTGTTTCTTCCGACCCCAAAGTATCTAGTGGGACTTGAGTTGCCAGGCCAACAGTTACCAATTCCCAACAATGTCCCGGCCATACACATAAGCAAAATGCCTTCTGTGGCAAAACTGAAAGTACTTGCCCAGATCGCTTTAGCCCAAGTGGCGATTCTCCGTGGAAACAGGGAGGGGTGCACTCTCTTGTTGCTCTCTGGGGTTACGGTGTTACTGTTTATTGTTGTATTGTACCCTCCCAAGCGCTTAGTACAGTAAATGCTCAATAAATATGAGTGGATGAATGAATGAACCTCCAGGAGGTTCACAGCTGAAGAATCTAGCTCATTATTCATTCTAAGATTAGAAGGCCTAATGAATTTTTTTCAAATGTCTTCATTTTCCTCTGTCACTCTATTTGTAACGACACCCTCCTGACTGTCAACAAAACTATTCTAAATGAATTGCCAGAAGATGCTGTGGAGTATTATCAGAATGCTGATTTTAGCAGCTCTCTCCCCATGTCACGGGTAGCACCCCCAGATGCCTTCTCTTTGGATTGAAAACCCTTAAAGCCAGGCCTTGGGTAGACTCAGCTGTTAAAATAGGGCTCATCCGGTCTGCAGAAGCGGTAATCCCATTAACCGGTGCAAGAATACGGTTAAATTCTAGACGCGAGAATGGAAAAATCACCTGGATGAGATACGTCCACATCATGGCCTCCAGTCCATATCCCGTGCCTGATATTTGGGTTGTTTGGAGCTGAGCCAGGACAGCCAGCCAGGAGAGCGGGAGAACAGAGACAATGCTGAGATCTCTGCCAGCAGCCCAGTTCTGGCTCTAGATTGGAACTGCTGCTGCTGCTAGTGTGTAAGGTGCTCTCTGAGGATTCCAGAAGGTTCATTTTCTCCACCCATCGACCTCCAAGGGGCAGCCTCTGGCAATGGCCAACGCACATCTTAGTCAGGAGCAGGCTCTGGACGGATGACATAGCTCCCTCCCATCCTTCTGTCTCCTCCTTCTGTCCCCAGCTTTCTCCCAGTTCCCCCTACCCCTCGCCCCTCCATCTGCCTGACCCCTCTCTCGCCATCTGTCTGACCTCCCGTCACCCCCAATCTCTTCTCAACTCGGAATTATGAAAACCCTGGCTCCACGTTTGTGGATGTAACGTTGAAAAATCCCTATTACATGCAAATCCAGACATGGGTAATCACGCTCCATTGATCAGTCAGTGTAAATGTCTTAGGAAGATCAACCTAAACTATTTTCACCATATAAAATATATATTCATCATCTTACAAGCCGGTCCCTTAATTCATACTGGCACTAAATAATGAATATGAATTTCCTTCCATTCTCGAAAATTAAATAGCAATAAGGAACCGGGAAAGTCCAATGAGATAAAATACCTGGGCCGCCTACATGGGTTTGATTTTACAGGCAAATATATTATTTCCTTCTGAGTCTTCCATACTGCTGTCTAAGAACTTAGGCTGTTCTAGCCGGCAGGATATGATTAAAGGTAGCCTAACAGTCAGGGCTTTAATGGTTAAAAACTAAAGTGCCAGTTTTCCAACTCCCTAAAACCTAAGCGTGTAGCTCAGTACCGGACAGTAATATTAGCGGTAAGAGCCGACGAGCTCTCTTTGATCGGAACATTTGACGGCTACCCACGACTCGAATTTGTAGTCACTAACACTTCACATATTCACCCTAATGCAGAAGGACACGTTCAGGGGAAATTTTGGAGTGTCAACAATTATAGGATTGGGCATCCCAGCAGTTCATTGATGAGTCTCAATTGCCAATTATACAGCTGCTTGTAAAGCCCAGTAGCCAAAAGACTGTAGCATTCCTTGATGAATAAGCACTTACGGCTAATTGGAAAATGTATTTATAGAGCGCCATGTTGCCGCTCTACATCGCTCCTCTCTGACTGCTTCTTGGCGATCGGCCCACGGAATGGACCCAAACTCTTTGGAACGAGCCTTAATGCAATAAGCAGAATCTAGCCTCCCCCATAGCCTCTGCCTAGATTTCAGCAGCACGGCTGAATATCTATTCAGTCTCTCTAGCCAGAGTTGCCTTCTGCCCTCGTTTCCTTTAACTATGCAGTTTTAACTTCTGCCTGTCAAAAGCTCTGAAATTACTTGTTCTGTGAAGATAATCCTTCAAAGCACTTTTGCATCCTGTTCATGAAAATTCTTCTTTTATCAAAGCTGTGATGTGAAAAGATGGTTGCCCAGTTTCTCCAGTTCTCCTCAAAGGGTTATTAATTTTTTAGAATAAAACCACGTCCTGTTGTAATCACACAGGACCTTTTAGGAAAGACTATTGTAAGAGAAATGGAATGCAGAAACCTACCAGAAATCTTGTGCAGGCCTCTTGTTCCAGGAAAACAACAAATTGTTGTTGTTTTTTTAAATTAGCATTTGTTAAATGCTTACTATGTTCCAGGCACTGTACTAAGGGCTGGGGAAGTAGATATGAGCTGATTAGGTTGGACATAGCCAATGTCTCATGTGGGGCTCGCAGTCTTAATCCCCATTTTACAGATGAAGTAACTGAGTTTAGAAAAACCAAGTGACTTAGCTTAAATCTCACAGCAGACAAGTGGTGAAGCCAAGGTTAGAACACAGTAAGCGCTCAATAAATATGATTAATTACGATTGAATGAAGATCCTTCCACTCCCAGGCCCGTGCTCCTTCCACTAGGCCATGCTACTTCTCAGATATGACCAAAGCGACTTGAGGGACTTGCATTACTGTTTTATTGTCAACATTTGAGATTCCAAGTTTTGACAGAATTTCATTATTGTGGGGATTATTTCCAACCAGTTTGGAAGTTGAACACGGAATGGGAAAAGTGCCACAAAAGCAGGATTCATTTATCCACATCTAATGCCTTTTGGAAGGGGAGAGGAGAAAGGCAAGAAGATAATAGAAAATTCTTAAAATTCAAAATGGTGAAACACGTGGCTGGTTGTTGTGAAATTTCTCGCAAATGAAATAGTCCAGACCCAAAGACACAAACACAAAAGAACAGACCATTATAACCATTGTAAACCTTAGTATTCATTGTTAAAAAAACCTGAAACTCTTTGTTATTCTCCAGTGAGCTTTAAAATTGAAGAGAAACATATTTATGAGAGAATGTTGGCCAGGGAGAGTCAAGGAGAAGCGCAGAGCAACCTTTGTGAAATTCTCTTTGGCTCCAGGGTCCTCAGGGGTTGGGAGGGAGCTCCCCTCTTTTCCTGTCTCCCCATTAGTGGGGACAGGTCTTGGCCTTCCCTGGAATAGAAAGGGAAAAGTGAGAGGAACCCGAGGACTCATCCTTTCTAGACTGTGAGCCTGTTGTGTTCATTCAATAGTATTTATTGAGCACTTACTATGTGTAGAGCACTGTTCTAAGCACTTGGAATGTACAAATTGGTAACAGATAGAGACAGTCCCGGCCCTTTGACGGGCTTACAGTCTAATCGGGGGAGACAGACAAGAACAATAGCAATAAATAGAATCAAGGGGATGAATATCTCATTAAGACAATAGCAAATAAATAGAATCAAGGCGATGTACATCTCATTAACAAAATAAATAGGGTAATGAAAATATATACAGTTGAGCAGATGAGTACAGTGCTGAGGGGATGGGATGCGAGAGGGGGAGGAGCAGAGGGAAAGGGGGGAAAAGAGGGCTTAGCTGAGGAGAGGTGAAGGGAGGGTAGAGGGAGTAGAGGGAAAAGGGGAGCTCAGTCTGGGAAGGCCTCTTGGAGGAGGTGAGTTTTAAGTAGGGTTTTGAAGAGGGGAAGAGAATTAGTTTGGCGGAGGTGAGGAGGGAGGGAGTTCCAGGACCGCGGGAGGACGTGGCCCGGGGGTCGACGGCAGGATAGGCAAGAACGGGGGATGGTGAGGAGGTGGGAGGCAGAGGAGTGGAGCGTATGGGGTGGGCAGTGGAAAGAGATAAGGGAGGAGAGGTAGGAGTGGCAAGGTGATGGAGAGCCTTGAAGCCTAGAGTGAGAAGTTTTTGTTTTGTGCGGAGCTCGATAGGCAAACACTGGAGGTTTTTAAGAAGGGGAGTGACAGGTCCAGAGCGTTTCTGTGGGAAGATGAGCTGGACGGCGGAGTGAAGGATAGACTGGAGCGGGGAGAGAGAGGAGGAAGGGAGATCAGAGAGCAGGCTGACACAGTAATCTAGCCGGGATATTACGAGAGCCCATAACAGTAAGATAGCCATTTGGGTGGAGAGGAAAGGGCGGATCTTGGCCATATTATAAAAGTGAGACCGGCAGGTTTTGGTGACGGATCGGATGTGTGGGGTGAAGGAGAGAGCCGAGTCAAAGATGACGCCGAGGTTGCGGGCCTGAGAGACGGGAAGGATGGTCATACCGTCCACGGTGATAGGGTAGTCGGGGAGAGGACAGGGCTTGGGAGGGAAGATGAGGAGCTCAGTTTGGTCATGTTGAGTTTTAGGTGGCGGGCAGACATCCAGGTGGAGACGTCCTGGAGGCAGGAGGCGATACGAGTCTGAAGGGAGGTGGAGAGGACAGGGGCAGAGATGTAGATCTGTGTGTCATCTGCATAGAGATGATAGTTGAAGCCGTGAGAGAGAGTGAGTTCACCCAGGGAGTGAGTGTAGATGGAGAACAGAAGAGGGCCAAGAACTGACCTGTGGGGAACCCCAACAGTTAGAGGATGGGAGGGGGAGGAGGAGCTTGCGAAGGAGACCGAGAATGACCGGCCAAGGATTGTCTCTATTTGTTGCTGAATTGTACTTTACAAGCACTTAGTTCAGTGCTCTGCACACAGTAAGTGTTCAATAAATAATAATTATTATGGCATTTGTTAAGCTCTTAACTATATGCCAGGCACTGTACTAAGCGCTGGGGTGGACACAAGCCGATCGGGTTGGACACAGTCCCTGTCCCATGTGGGGCTCACAGTCTCAATCCCCATTTTACAGGTGAGGTAACCGAGGCCCAGAGAAGTTAAATGACTTGCCCAAAGTCACACAGCTGACAAGTGGCAGAGTCAGGATTAGAACCCATGACCTCTTACTCCCAAGCCTGGGCTCTTTCCACTGAGCCACACTGCTTCTCATTGGAACTCTTGCCAGATATGATAGGTATTAGCTAGAAACTGTACTGAAATCATTGACTCCCTATGAGCTGACATTGCAAATGTTCTTGATTACTTTCATCAAGCTCCCTCAGAAATTCTGAGGAGGGGTACATGTTTAATAATAATGTTGGTATTTGTTAAGCACTTACTATGTGTCAAGCACTGTTCTAAGCGCTGGGGTAGCCTTTCCTAGTACAGACTCTAAGTAATGACCTATAGTCTCACTTGATAATCCTTCACTGACCCTTTCAACTATTGCAGTCCTTACTACTACTAATAATAATAATAATGGTATTTGTTAAGCACTTACTATGTGCCAAGCACTGTTCTAAGCTTTAGGGTGGATACAAGGTAATCAGGTTGTCCCACGTGGGGTTCCTAGTCTTAATCTCCATTTTCCAGATGAGATAATCAAGGCCCAGAGAAGTGAAGTGACTTCCCCAAGGTCACACCACAGACAAGTGGCAGAGGGGATTAGAACCCATGACCACCTGATTTCCAGGTCTGTGCTGTATTCACTACGCCATAAGTTTTGTCATCCTCATTAGCCCCTCTACACCTGAAACCAGATTTGAATCTATTTTTTTATGCAATTAGGACATTGGTTGGTCACGAGAAACATCTGTTTCTTTGGGAGAAGCAGCGTGGCTCAGTGGAAAGAGCACGGGCTTTGGAGTCAGGGCTCATGAGTTCGAATCCCAGCTCTGCCACTTGTCAGCTGTGTGACTGTGGGCAAGTCACTTAACTTCTCTGTGCCTCAGTTCCCTCATCTGTAAAATGGGGATTAAGACTGTGAGCCCCACGTGGGACGACCTGATTCCCCTATGTCTACCCCAGCGCTTAGAACAGTGCTCGGCATATAGTAAGTGCTTAACAAATACCAACATTATTATCTGTTCTTGAATCTTGTCTCCTTAAAAATGTCAGTAAGCATCCTCCATCAGTTAGGCAGAAAATGGAAAAAATCGTAGGCAGTCATTATCGGTTTTAACTCTCATCATTAAATGGATGGGGAGCATTACGGGGGAGTTGATTTTGGGGAACTTCAGGAAGGAGGGCCAGTAGGGCTGGGGGGAAATCAGGTCATGGAAAGCCGAAAGGAAATAGCTTTCTACCAGGCTCGGTGAGACAAAACCCAGTCTATCACAGAGCTACCTTAGTCACCCTTCCTTGCACCTGCTATTGTTCTCATTGCCAAAACTCCTCTTTCCACTGTCACCAACCCCTGTCATTTAATGGGGGTGATTAGATGCTCACACATGATGAGCAATTTGGGCCCCAAATCTAGCATAACTCCATTCCTTTAAAGTCCTTAGGCGTTTTATTTGGGGAAAAATGGGAGAACTGATGAGTTGGGGGAAACAATCGATCCATTGCATTCTGTGTGTGGAGCACTGTACCAAGCATTTGGAGGAGTACAATACAGTAGAGTTGGTACACGGGATCCCTGGCACTCAAGGAGCTTATAGTCTAGTGGGAGAGACAGATATTAAAATAATTCACAGAGAGAGCAGAAGGCAGGGTATAAAGATAGCTTTGTAAGTCTTGTGGGACTGGACATGGGGTATTAAAGTGTTTAAGGGGTGCAGATCCAATTGCATAGGTGATGCATCAGAGAGGGCAAATGAGGAGATGTAAGAGGTTGGTCTGGGAAGGCTTCTTGAAGGAGATATAATTTTAGTAGGGCTTTGAAAATGGGGAGGGTGGTGGTTTGTCGAATATGAATGACGAGGGAGTTTTAGGCCGGAGCGAAGAAAATAATAATAATAATGACGGTATTTGTTCAGGTTGGTTGTTTATTTGTTTGATCAGGTTGTCCCACGTGGGGCTCATAGTTTTAATCCCCATTTTACAGATGAGGTAACTGAGGCACAGAGAACATAAGTGACTTGCCCAAAGTCACACAGCTGGCAAGCGGCAGAGACGGGATTAGAACCCATGACCTCTGACTCCCAAGCCCGAGCTCTTTCCACACTACACCATGCTGCTTCATGACCAAGGGTTAGACAGCAAAAGAGATGAGATTAAAGTCCAGACAGTAGATTGGCATAAGAGAAGTAAGGTGTTTGAGATGGGTTTTACAGGGAGAGGAAGCAGGTTAGGGGGAATGAAGGAGGTGAAGAGTGATGGGGAGATAATAATAATAGTAATAATAACAACTATGGTATTTGTTCTGTGCTTATTAAGAGCTGTACTAAGCACTGGGGTCGATACAAGGTAATTGGGTTGGACGCAGTCCCTGTCTCACATAAGGCTCAAAATCTTAATCACTATTTTACAGATGAGGAAACTGAGGCACAGAGAAGTAAAGCAATTTACTCAAGGTCACATAGCAGACAATTAATGAACCTGGGATTAGAACCCAGGTTCTCCTGATTCCCACACCCATGCTCTATCCACTAGGCCCCACTGTTAGACCTCTAGTTGTGTAACTGCTCCCTCTACCACCCCCCCTTCACCTCTCCGCAGCTTAACCCTCTTGTCCCCCCATTTCCCTCTGCTCCTCCCCCCGCTTCCCATCCCCTCAGCACTGTACTCGTCTGCTCAACTGTATATATTTTCATTACCCTATTTATTTTGTTAATGAAATGTACATCGCCTTGATTCTATTTAGTTGCCATTGTTTTTACGAGATGTTCTTCCCCTCGACTCTATTTATTGCCATTGTTCTCGTCTGTCCGTCTCCCCCGATCAGACCGTGAGCCCGTCAAACGGCAGGGACCGTCTCTATCTGTTGCCGACTTGTTCATTCCAAGCGCTTAGTACAGTGCTCTGCACATAGTAAGCGCTCAATAAATACTATTGAATGAATGAATGAATAACTGCTTGACTATTTGGAATGCTTATACTGCTTTTGAGGAAATTCAGTGAGTCCTAGAGAGGTGTTTCAACACATTTAGCCTCCATTTTCTAGGGCCAAAGTGGGGGTTAAAACCTTAGTCAAATGAAGAAAATAAATAAAAATGATTCAATCCTCTCTAATATCAAATACCTCAAGCATGCCAGTATATGTGAATGCTTTGGCTCCTCGCCGTCAGTTTTTCACATTTTTCAAGGATTCATTTAGTAATATTAAGTTGGAAATCTATTTAGCTCTGAGTCGGCGTACCACATAGCTACAATTACATATATCAGTTTTCATTATTGTCTTTGCAGCCGTTAAGTGGCATTGCTTCATCCCATCTTCATGAGGCCTCGACGAACATCGTCGATAAATTGGGAAAGATATTCCGAAGAACTTGCTGCAGATTTCTGTAGGAGTCTGAGCTACCCAGCTAAACAACTCTCATTTGGTCCATGGGCTCGCTGATGATCTATTTGACAGTTTGTGTGTAATGAAATGCACTTGCAGCCGAGGTCCATTTGCTAAACTCTGATTCTTCTATCCCTATCACATAGAGAGGAAACAATGTTTCATTCCTACTGATGAGCATCAGCAAAAACGATCTAATGGTGTGGTTTGTCTTCTCTGCCTTCCTCTACCATCCCCTCCTTGTCTTGTCCTATGCCTTTGAGTCTTTTCCGACCCACAGTGACACCATGGACACATCTTTCTCAGAACGCCCCGCTCTCCATTTGCAATCCTCCTCGTAGTTTATCCATAGAGTTTTCTTGGTAAAAATGGGGAAGTGGTTTACCTCTGCTGCCTTCTGCGCAGGAAAGTCGAGTCTCCTCCCTCGACCCTCTCCCATGCCGCTGCTGCCCAGGATGGGTGAGTTTTGACTTGTATCAGATTGCCTTCCATTCCCTAGCCACTGCCCAAGCTAGGAATGGAATAGCCGAGCCTGGTGAAATACTGGAAACTCTCTAGGTGTGACCCAGAGAGAGACCATCCCCCTCAGTCCCATCCTTTTTACCCACCCCCCTCTGACTCCGAAGCCCGTGCTCTTTCCACCGAGCGAGGTGAGGTAGGAGGGGACGAGGCGGTTGAGATCTTTAAAGCCAACGCAACCGCTGCTGCCCAGGATGGGTGAGTTTTGACTTGTATCAGATTGCCTTCCATTCCCTAGCCACTGCCCAAGCTAGGAATGGAATAGCCGAGCCTGGTGAAATACTGGAAACTCTCTAGGTGTGACCCAGAGAGAGACCATCCCCCTCAGTCCCATCCTTTTTACCCACCCCCCTCCACCACTTGTCTTCTGTGTGACCTTGGGCAAATCACTTCACTTCTCTATGTCTCAGTTACTTCATCTGTAAAATAGGGATTGAGACTGTGAGACATGTGGGACAATGGCTGTGTCCAGCCCGATTACCCCAGTCCTTAATACAGTGTCTGGTGCAGAATAAGCACTTAACAAATACCAAAATTATTATTATTATTTTATAGAATTGGGAAATTGCTGAAAATCTGTGGACTTCATGCCTGCCCTCACTTTTGCATTTTATCTGACCATAGAGGTCACTCATCACTTAATGATAATAATAGTAATAATGGCATTTGTTAAGCACTTATTATATACCAAGTACTGTACTAAGCACCGGGAAAGATGCAAGGCAATCAGGTTGGACACAGTTCCTGTCCCATGTGGTGCTCATAGTCTTAATCCCCATTTTACAAATAAGGTACCTAAGGCCCAGAGAAATTAAGTGATTTGCCCAAGGTCACAAAGGAGACAAGCGGTGGAACTGGATTAGAACCCTCCTTGTCTCACTCCCAAGCCCGTGCTCTTGCCACTAGGCCATTCTGCTTCCCATTTCAGGGAAAGCCAGACAGTGGTGCTGTAGCTGAGTGGTTGGAATGGTCTGAGTCTGGGAAGAGGCCATTCTTGCTACATAGATTTTCTTAGCAAACTCTGACCTCAATAAGTGCCGTTACTGATGATGTCTCTGAGCCCCATAGGAGACTGGGACTGGGTCCAACCTGATTTTCTCTTATGTACCCCAGCACTTAATACAGCATTTGGTACGTAGTAAGTGCTTAACAAATGCCACCATTGCTCTCTTTATTATCTGTGATCTTTTCTTGCCATCTGATATTGAGTACGGCCCATAAATTATGCTGATGGAACCATTCAAGGAGCCAGATGTGGCAGCTGAGGGAATCCAGATCTCTTAACCACAGAGCGGTTTGGATGGCATTTCAGCTCTTTAGACCTTTACTTTGGTCTGGAGCCTGATTCTCTGCTGTCACCAAACTCTGCTTGATTGTTTCCCAGAGGATCTGCTGGCCTTCTCAAGACTTGTCTATCACTGTGTTTTTTGGTCAGTGTGCTGCTAAGGCGACGGACTTCTGACAGAGAGTTTAGCTCTGCCTTGTCGATGTGTATTTCTAGTTGTGCATATGACTTCCCTAGTATAGGCTAATCCATCGCCTCAGTTTTCATTAAACTTGTTCCCAGATTATAATGTCGGGCTTGATTCAGTGAATTGGTTTACAATCACTGGGGTGGACTCTTGAGTTCTGCCTTTAGGGAGCCGTCACAGCATGCAGCGATTCTGAATGACTGTTTGGGGGACTTTGGTTAACGCTTCAAGTCTGTTGAGTTGGAAGAGTTTCCCATTGTAAATGGAGCATTCGCAAAGGGGGAACCATTTTTTGATTTCACTAAGGGGGATTGCCAATGTTACTGTTCTGTGTCTGCTTAACCCCATTAGATTGGGAGCCCTGTTTAGAACTGGGCTTTGTGCATAAAAGTGCTTAATACTACAGTATGCTACTACATAGATAACAGATCTCTGGTATATTAGCACGAGGTACCCTTGTAGTGAATACAATGTGAAAGATGACACTTTGAAAATTAAGAAGTTGAAATTGATTTTTGATACACATTCGCATTGCTATTTGACCAGGTAACTATATTATGTTTACCATTTTAAAATATACGTATATTGTCTTGGCTCAGTTTGAGGAACACAGTGATACATGTCATTTCCTATGGAAACCCCTTGTTTTACGCTGTCGAGTCGCTCCGATCCATAGCGACGCCATGACACAACTCTCCCAGAAGCCCCTCCTTCATCTGCAATAGTTCTGGTAGTGAATCCATTGAGTTTTCTTGGTAAAAATATAGACTAGGTTTACCATTGCCTCCTTCCACTGAGTAAACTTGAGTCACCAACCTCGATTCTCTCCCATGCCACTGATGCCCAGCACAGGTGAGTTCTGACTTGTAGCAGATTGCTTTTCACTTGCTAGCCACTGCCCAAGCTAGGAATGGAATGGGTAGGCCTCTGTTTGACTCTCCCTCCCACAGTTGAGATGAGTAGAGTACTGGAAACTCACCAGGTGTGACCCTGAGAGGGGATAGAAACTCCTACTGAGGTAAGAGCGTGGCTCAGTGGAAAGAGCCCGGGCTTTGGAGTCAGAGGTCATGGGTTCGAATCCCGGCTCTGCCACTTGTCAGCTGTGTGACTGTGGGCAAGTCACTTCACTTCTCCGTGCCTCAGTTCCCTCATCTGTAAAATGGGGATTAATAATAATAATAATAATAATAATAATAATAATGGTATTTGTTAAGCGCTTACTATGTGCCAAGCACTGTTCTAAGCACTGGGGTAGACATAGGGGAATCAGGTTGTCCCACCTGGGGCTCACAGTCTTAATCCCCATTTTACAGATGAGGGAACTGAGGCACAGAGAAGTGAAGTGACTTGCCCACAGTCACACAGCCGACAAGTGGCAGAGCTGGGATTCGAACTCATGAGCCCTGACTCCAAAGCCCATTCTCTTTCCACTGAGCCGAGCCCCACGTGGGACAATCTGATTCCCCTATGTCTACCCCAGTGCTTAGAACAGTGCTCTGCACATAGTAAGCGCTTAACAAATACCAACATTATTATTATTATTAAATAAGGTATAGTAGTACACTGCTCTCTAGAGAGTAGGTGCTCAATAACTCCTACTGATTGATTCCATTGATTCCAGTATGTTCACTTAAGAAAGTAAGTCTCTAGAAGTGCTTAGTACACAGTAAATACTCAAATACAATAGATTGGTAGTCTCCAGAAAATGGTAACCATTTTATATTCCTCAGATAGTTCTGTTTTCTGGTCAGAAATCCTTGGTTTGAGTAAATTGCTAAATAAATATTAAGTACATTAATACTAAACAATCATATAATCATGTTTTCAATTATTTTCTATTTGCTATTAATAGTTTATGGAATTGATATTAAGTAAATGTTTTTGGTGATTGCCTGAAATGCAAAAAGCAGTACTAAAATATATATTTAAGAGAGTGATTGGCTCTAGTAGGAATCTTTTTGTGGATATCAATGAATCATATTTATTGAGCACTTTCCGTGTGCCCCACACTGTAGTAAGTTCTTGGGAGAGTTGGTAGGTATGAATATAAGTGTTCAGGGGACATGTGTGGTTGAGGGGGGAATTGTATGGGAGAGAGGCATAGATGTAAGGTGTGTGATGTGTTAAGAGAAGGTATCTAATAGGAGACCACAATTTCAAAAACATTGCAAGTAATTCCAAGTGTATTTGAAATCTCATCTTTGCTAAGAATATTGTTCTGACCCTGTGATTCAATAATAATAATAATAATGTTGGTATTTGTTAAGCACTTGCTATGTGCCAAGCACTGTTCTAAGCACTGGAGGTATGGTTAGTTTTTTCTGTGCTAACCATAAGACTCTTTACTCCGTGAAGTAATCATTATTTTTATTATCACTTTTATGTCTATTGAGCACTTCCTATGTGCTGTGCATTGTGCTAAGCTCTAGGGTACATACAAAACAATTAGATGAGTTGCAATCTCTGTAAAGCAGTCTAAGAGGGAGGAAGATTTGGTGTTTGCTAAGCTCTAGGGTAGATAAAAGACAATTAGATGAGCCAGTCCTTGTAACACAGTCTAAAAGGGAAGATCTGGTAATTGATCCCCATTTTACAGATGGGGATTTCAGGCCCAGAGAAGTTAAGAAACTTGCCCAAGGTCACACAGCAGGTCTAGTACTACAACCCAGATTTCCTGACTCCCAGTCCCGCACTCTTTCCATTAGACCACACTTCCTCCTAGGGTGAAGAGAGCTTTGTAGACCAGTAATAATAGTAATTTTAGTATTTGCTAAGTGCTTATAATGTGCCAAACACTGTATTGGGTTGGGTACAGATTAATCAGGCCAGATCAATGTCTGTTCCACATGGGACTCACAGTCTAAAATGCTTAATAGATATTTAATCCCCATTTTACAGTTGAGGAAACTAAGCACAGAGAAACTGTGTGTTGTCCAAGGTCACACAGAAGCCGTGTCAGGGCTGGGAGTAGAACTTCTTTAAGTTTGTTAGGGGTCTCCTTTAAAGTCTAACTAAAAATGTTTGATCAATCTTGGGTTTCTATTTGAACGTCCATAAGACTGGACTCCCCAGTCTTATCCATCTAGGTGATATCGGAGATCAGTATAATAAGTGGGCCACCATTACAAGCACGTGATATTCATCAGAGAACCAGAGAAACAGCATGGTTTAGTGGGTAGAGCATGGGCCTGGAAGTCAGAAGGTCATGGGTTCTAATTCCGGCTCCACCACTTTTCCACTGTGGCCTTGAGCAAGTCATTTCATTTGTCTGGACCTCAGTTACTACATCTGTAAAATGGGGATTGAGACTGATAGCTCCATGTGGGACAGGGAGTGTGCCCAACCCTATTGGTTTGTATCCACTCCAGCACTTAGTACAGTGCCTGGCACATAGTAAGTGCGTAACAAATACCACAGTCATTAATAGTAGTAGTATACGATTATGAAAATGCTTGCCCATTTTAAAGTTATTTCCAAATTTCTTATCTCAAATGTGAGTACTATTTGACCACTCCTTAATTTGACCACTCCTTAATGCTTGCAACTGTGCAAGATGGGATCACATGACATTAAATTCGACAATAGGGCTTTGGCATTTCAATCTATCAATTAATCAGTGGTATTTATTAACCGCTTAACTGTTCAGAACAGTTTCCTCTGCACTTGGGAAAGTACTGTCCACAGAACGGGTAGATGGTGCCATCTTTGATTCCGCTCTCTCATTCTCCCCAAATATCCAATCCGTCACCAAAGCCTGTTGGACTCACCTTCACAACGTCGCCAAGATCCGCCCTTTCCTCTCCATCCAAACTGCTCCCGTGCTAGTACAGTCACTCATCCTATCCCGACTGGATTACTGCATCAACCTCCTTTCTGACCTCCCAACCTCCTGTCTCTCTCCACTCCAGTCCACACTTCACTCTGCTGCCCAGATTATCTTGCTACTGAAACGTTCTGGGCATGTCACCCCCCTCATCAAAAGTTTCCAGTGGTTCATTTTATTAAATTGTATTTATTGAGCTCTTACTGTGTGCAAAGCACTGTACTAAGCGCTCGGAAAGTACAGTTGGCAACAAATAGAGACAATCTCTACCTAGCAATGGGCTCACAGTCTAGAAGGGGGTAGACAAGAAAACAAAGCAAAACAGGTAGGCATCAATAGCATCAATGTAAATAGAATTATAGATGCATGTACATCATTAATGAATAGAATAATCAATATGTCCATATACACAAGTGCTGTGGGGCAGGGAGTGGGTAGAGCAAAGGGGGGGGGTCGGGGTGATGGGGAGGGAAGGAAAAGGGGAAAGAGGAAAAGGGGAGCTCAGTCTGGAAAGTCCTCCTAGAGGAGGTGAGCTTTCAGGAGGGCTTTGAAAGGGGGAAGTATGCTAGTTTGGTGGATATGAGGAGGGAGGGCATTCCAGGCCAGAGGTAGGGCATGGGCCAGGGGTTGATGGTGGGACAGGCAAGAACGAGACACAGTGAGGAGAGTAGCCCAGAGGAGCGGAGTGTGTGGGCTGGGCTGTAGAAGGAGAGAAGGGAGGTGAGGTAGGAGGGGGCAGGGTGATGGAAAGCTTTGAAGTTCAGTAGTTGTGTATCAACCTCCGTATCAAGCAAAAGCTCCTCACTATTGGCTACAAAGCTCTCCATCAAATTATCCCCTCTTCCCTCCTCTCCTTCTACGTCCCAGCCCGTCCACACTGCTCCTCTAGTGCTAACTTTCTCATAGTGCTTCGTTCTCACCTGTCCCATTGTCGATTCCTGGCCCATGTCCTACCACTGGCCCAGAACACCCTCCCTCCTCAAATCTGCCAATCACACTTCCCCTCTTCAAAGCCCTACTGAAGGCTCACCTCCTTCAAGAGGCCTTCCCAGACTAAGCCTCACTTTTCCCTCAGCTCCCCCTCCCCTCCACATCGCCTCAGCTCACTCCCTTGGCTCTATCCCCCCTCTCCCCATCCCACAGCATTTGCATATATATGTACATATCTATAATTCTATTTATTTAGATTGATGCCTGTTTACTTGTTTTGATGTCTGCCTCACCCCTTTAGACTGTAAGCCCAGTGTGGGCGGGGATTGTCTCTCTCTGTTTCTGAACTGTACTTTCCAAGCACTTGGTAGAGTGCTCTGCACACAGTAAGCACTCAAAAATATGAATGAATGAATGATCCCTGTCCTCAAGGAGCTGACGATCTACAGAGGGGAGACACACAGGAAAATACACTAAGAACAGGGAAAATTTCGGAAAGGAAAATCTTCCTCTTGCTTTTGTTTTTGTCCAAGGAACAATATAATTGAATTCCAACACTCATGCTTCTTTTCCTACCTGTCTCAACTCCTAAAAAATGCTAGCTTTTGAACTCAGCAGGCTAGTTCTTTCATGTACTAAAGAGACTGTCATTTCTTTTGGTCAGACACACACAGAATCGAAGAGGATTTGCTGGCCCTATGTAGTCTAGAAGATAGAGCACTGCACTGAATGCTGAGACCTGGGTTTTAGTCTTAGCCTACCCCTGACCCTGAGTAAGTAAAGTGGCTCACCCTCTAGTCACCTCCGTGGGTAGTATTGTCTCCCTTTTGCAGATTATAAAACTGCTTTGTTCACAAAAGGGACAGTGGTTGTGATGAAGAAGTATTTTGGGATGCCTGAGGAGAAAGGCTTAAGAAAAAAATCAAGCATTCATTAGTGGTAATAATACGTGCAAATTCGGAAGTTATTCTCTTCCAGAAGCAGAGCACGTGTAATAGATTAGCCCTTCATAATATGTGTCATGTATGTGTCACATCTCTAAGAAAAATGAAACGGGGTGTTTTGCTTAAGGGACGGTGGCATTAATTTAAGTCAGAGGTTGTCATTAGGGGTGCATGAGTCTCTGGGAGTACTTTAAAGCCCTGCAAGGGATACAGCCATCATGATAGACAATAGGAATTCCAGGGAGGCTGCCTAGCACCAGAAATAAGTTGTAAGTAATGCCTTTCTTAGTGCCCCAAGCTGAAACATTCAGGGACTCCTCTCTTACCACCTGCTCTAAATGCTGCTGCTCCACGCTCCACCAGAAGAACTATTTAGCAGTGGTGAGGATTTTTGTGTAGAAGTCTTGGGGAGATGTGTGAGAAGGCATGAAGGGGGTGAGAGTCGGGGGGGAGAGGGACAGGGACGTGAGGGAGAGATGTGTGAGGACAAAACAAGTAATGCACCACAGTTTCAAAATCATTTGCAAATAATTCCAAGTAAATTTGAAATCTCTTTACATAAACAGTTTCTACCTTTTTCAAGAAAATTGGACCAACTTGGCTGTTTAGGCAGCGGGGCAAACTACCACTGTTACTCCCTGCAAAACATCACTCCGTCTTGTTCTATGGGGGAGCTTAAACATGTGACCTATTTGACCTCTGACCCAGGGTTTATTTGCTCAAACCCTTTTCTGTCTTCACTGTGAATTTTACTCCCAGCTCAGAGCGAAGTAAATTAGAATTTCTCTACCCCACAATTTGAATTGCTTTAATACAATCCAGCTCTGAAATTCAGAACTTTTTCACATTGGTTAATGAATAACTTCTGTTTTTCAGGGAGACCAAAGAGTCAAATAAGAGACCCAGTAGGGAATTGGTGATTTAGTGGAGTCTTGATTTATCCGTTCAGGGGCTTGGCCTCCCCTCCGTACGGTTGGAGAAAACCTTGGGCCTGAAACTGGTGCCCAGCATCATTTACGGGTGAACTGAGGCAAGAAGTTTGGCAGGTCGAGGTCAAGAGCTGTTGGAGACGGGAGCCATACTGAACCCAGTAACAGAGGGGCTCCTCAAACGCCCACCTCCTCTCCCCACTCTTTTGCATCCCTTCCGAGATGAGTCTCGCATGCCGTGGGAGAGGTGCGGACAGCTCACCACCGGTCCTGGGAGAGAGTAAGATCCCAGTTAGCAAGAGGTCATTTTCCCTTCCTTTCCTCCACCTGGTTTCCGTTGGACTTCTGGAAGTTAAGAACTTAACTAGAAAGACGAGTCAATGTCTGAATCTTTGTAGCAGTTAACCTTCTCGCCAGCCACCCTCGAGTCTGCATCTGGTTCTCCTTTTGGAACTCAGGAGCTTTAAACTCTAGGCGTACTAAAACCAAGAGGAGCTCCACTTCAGAGCATGCTGACCTTTACAAGGAAGCTCAGTCTCATCAAAGCGAAGCCGTAAAGGCAATGAGCAGAAACAGCCAGATATAAGAGGAGGAACCTGGCTTTCCCCAGATCCTATCGGTAATAACGTCTGTGATGCATAGTGCTTCTGAGGGGCGTCTAGAGGATTTATGGGAAGGGTTAATAATGGCCTCATTTCATTCCACTTTTTAACAGTATGTCATTGTTGCACACACGATGGGGTTTGCCTTTGGTCGGAGTGTATCGATATGGCCCAGTGATGAATTACACCTAGACCTGACTGACCTAAGCAATTGGTATGCAATCCCCACATCATTTAAGCCAAAGGTTCATGTTGATTCATTTCTAGTGTGTGCGTTGGGCGGGGGGGTGGGGGAGAACGTGTGTGTGTCCATGGCACTGAATTGTTAAACCGCCATGTGAATGGCAGTGTGAATTGAAGCTCAGCAGAAAAGTGACCTGTGCTTCTTCCCGGTGAATCCAAAGGGAGTAACCCGAGGGAGGGAAAGCCCACGTGGCTGGGTCTTTCCTGCAGAACGCCGGCTGGCCACTATCTGGGATTTCTCACTTCTCCAGGCATTCTTCCCCTTGACCCTTGAGCGCTATCCAGTTCCCTCTGGGTCAGATTCTTCTGAAAGTTGCGATTTCCTCTCCTGACAGGCAACAGGAAGAGGAGAAGCCTGTGGGTCAACCTTTGCTCCAAGATCACTAGAGGGCGGGGAACAAAAGGTGCACATGACGGGGGGCGTTCAGGAAATATAGATGAATGGAGACAGGCAGAGAGAAGTGAATATTCACTTAGAGTTGAGGGCATGGGAGGAGACTCATGTTGCTAGCCTGGATTGCCTCTGGACAATCAGGCTTATTCTCTACTACGATCACCGCCTTGCCATCGACCGTAAACCCTAAAAGAGTTTGTCCTCTCAAATGCAGTGTGCTCTTCAAGTACGTTCAGAGCCCAAATGGACCATTTTCCCCAGATATTAATGATGATCCATGTGAGAAGGCCACTTACCTATAACCCCATTCTCTTGCTTTTCAACCCCCTGGTTTCAATTGCTCTCCAGCTGACACCCTCCACTCTTCTCTGACTGTCCCTGGTTGGTTTGAGCACTTGTCCACCAATACTTGCCACGAGTGGTTGTGATGTCTGACCATCACCTGTCTCTGGTTGGAATACTCTTAGTTGTCTCTAATAAGGCCCTGGATGGTAGGGGGACCATATTTGGTCAAATAACTATATTGTTCAAATAACCAGACCTAGAGCCCTGAGCAGGGGGTCGGAAGCAGAAGTGTCAAGAATCAGGCATGGTGAGAAGGTGAGCTGGAGTGGAATGGAGAATGCAAGCTAGGGTGAGGTGGGCGAAGAGGAAGAGGAAGAGGAAGAGAGCTGATTGAATGCCTTTAAGTTAGTGGATGCAATTTCTTCTCAATGTGGATCATCATCATCAGTGGTATTTATGCACTTTTCATTCATTCATTCATTCAATAGTATTTATTGAGCGCTTACTATGTGCAGAGCACTGTACTAAGCGCTTGGGATGAACAAGTCGGCAACAGATAGAGACAGTCCCTGCCGTGTGACGGGCTTACAGTCTAATCGGGGGAGACAGACAGACGAGAACGATGGCAATAAACAGCGTCAAGGGGAAGAACATCTCGTAAAAACAGTGGCAACTAAATAGAATCAAGGCGATGTACAATTCATTAACAAAATAAATAGGGTAACGAAAATATATACAGTTGAGCGGACGGGTACAGTGCTGTGGGGATGGGAAGGGAGAGGTGGAGGAGCAGAGGGAAAAGGGGAAAATGAGGCTTTAGCTGCGGAGAGGTAAAGGGGGGATGGCAGAGGGAGTAGAGGGGGAAGAGGAGCTCAGTCTGGGAAGGCCTCATGCACTTACACTTACTATGCACTTACTATGCACTTACTTACTATGCACTTACTATGTGCCAGGAACTCTACTAAGAGCTGGGGTAGATAAGAGCTAATCAGGTTGGACACGGTCCATGTCCCATATGGGGCTCACAATATTAATCCCCATTTTACAGGTGAGGTAACTCAGACATAGAGAAGTTAAGCAACTTGCCTAAGGTCACACAGCAGACAAATGGCAGAGCCAGCATTAGAACTCAGGCCCTTCTGACTCTCATTCCCATGTTCTAGCCACTAAACCATGCTGCTTCTCACAATTAATTGAGCACTTACTATGTGCAGAGCACTATACTAAGTGTTTGGGCAAATGTAATACAACAGAGTTGGTAGGATTCTAATAGCCTCCTACTTAAACTGTGAATTCCAGGTGGGGGATGGACTTCATCCGACCTGATTAACGTACTATCCCAGCATTTAGAACAGTGCTTGACACATAGTAAGTGCTTAACAAATATAATTATCTTGATCTTCAGCATGTGGGGAGAAATGAGTGGCTATTAGACATCTTTGATGAGTGGGGAAATGTGTGCAGAATATATTAGGAAAATGACCCAAGCAGCAGAGTGAAGTATTGACCCCTCCATGCACGTATAAAGACATCCTTCAAAGTGCTGTCATATTTGCTGTTCATCACCTGGCACTCTATTTCCTTTTGCTCCCTTTCTCTCAATCCTCCTGAAGCTTCTGATCCGAAAGTGCTCACTTGATTGCAGTCCTCCATGCTGGCTGACCTGTAGCAATTGACTTCCGGTTTTAGACTGAGATGGACCACTGTCTGATACTTAATTTTACTGTAGCCTTCCATCATTTTCTCTACTCTTCTTGCTTACCAAAGAGCAGTTATTTGGGTTTTCAACTCTTCATTCTCCTCACCAAAAGCAGCAGAAGCATTGGAAAGGCCATAACTTCCATGTGTGATAGTGCCTTCAAAAACCATTTCCTGACAAAAGCTAATGTCCTAATTTCTCTTTCCCCACACCTCCCCCAAAGCAATAATCCTCCCATGAGGCCCTCCAACCCCCCCAAGTTTCCTTACATATAGCACGATGGGGAAATCTTCAGAAAATATGGTGTTTGAATCAGATCTTTTACATTCCTGTGCTATCTGTTGTTTAACCCGACTTGTCAGGCTGTCAGATAAAGGCACACAGAGTGTTCTATAAGAAATTATTAATGAAGTTTCGACTGGTTTTTCTGTTGGAAATGGATCACTTCACTTTTCATCTCACTGAGTTTTTACATTAACGAACTAAAAATAGCCGTGGGTATTCAAGGGAAGGGCCCGTCGATAGTTGGCGGATTCTTCTGGCTTTCCTGTAGCCTTGTTCAGTTCCTGTCCTCTGGGATGTATATAAATGCACAGGCCCTCCACTGAACGGTGTATGGAGAAAGACAGTAACCAGGCTTCTTGAATGAGGACTTGAGGACTCAGATTGGGAAGCTAAGGCCTAATACAAATGGCCCCTAGTTTCCTCACTCTCAAGACATTACTTATCTGAAGGGGCTCAGAAGGATGTTTAAAAATCAATGGTTGGTGACAATAATTCCCTCCGCAAAACTGCCACTGTAGGCCAATGTACTAGTGAGAAGAGTGAAGGTTTCTTGTGGTCAAACAATAGAATGTCTCTTGTTTCTGCGGTAGTTCCCAAGTTCTTAGAAGATATACCAGGCACTTGATAAATGTTGTTACAATGACTAAAGAATGTGGTCCTGGGACCTGGAGCCATTACTCTTTGGTAATCTGTGCCTCACAGTTAGCCTGGTGGTTTCTAAGAGTGTGCAAGCTTCTTCACCCAAATGGGCTAATTCTGCTGTTCTGGAGAGCCCACGGGTGGTAGGTTGTGCCATTTGCCTTTAAGAGATTTGCTGCAAACGCCTTGTGGACAAGGATTGAATCTACCAACTCTTGTTCTGTACTCTCCCAAGCACCTCGTTCAAGGCTCTGCACACAGTTAGTGCTCAAATTCCTTTAATTGATTGATTGATTGCTTGATAATGCTATCTTGGATGAGAATTCATTTGTTTGATCATATTTAATGAGTGCTTGTTATAAGCAAAGCGCTGTTCTAAGCACTGGGGAGAGTACAATATACCAGCAAACTGATACATTCCCTGCCCACAATGAGGTCACAGTCTATACTGGGAGACAGAATCAAAAATCCCAGTCTTCTGAGGCAGATCCAAACAATCAGAAGCATAGCAGATCTCTGAGAGGCATGGCAAATGACTCTTGGGATACATTGAGAATCACAGGAATAAGCCTTAGAAAGGACTGAATAGCCTTCAGAGGGCAGAAAATGATTTGGAAAAAAAAAGGAAAATCTATAAAGGGCCAAGTCATCGCTCACTTTGAGTTAAAATTCTTCCGCAAAAATTGTACGAGGTGATAAATGAATTTCTAACAAATCTGGAATGTAAGCTCCTTGTGGGTAAGGAACTTGTCTACCAACTCTGTTATATCATACTCTACCAAGTGTTGCATACAGTAAGCACTCAATAAATATGATTGGTTGATTGGATACTTTTCCCTGGAGATGAATGAATGGCTTCCAGAAGAAAATATTGCACCACCATCCCAGACATAAAGCGTCAGAGGAGAAAGAAAGCCAATAATTCATAGCACCTGCCTCTGAAAGATCCCTCCTCAGGGTACCCATACAAGCAGTCAATATAGAGAAATGGCTTCTGGGAATTATACTCTCTGGAAAAGACTTTTTTCATTTCCAATTCCTGTAGAGGAAAAGGGAATGCTTTTTGCCCTCTGGGAAATATAGTTTCTTTAGGGAGAATTCTGCATTCCTCTTCTTCCTCAGTCCTTTCACTCTGCTACCAAGAGATTTACTGGTTTGCACAACAATCCAGACCCAATTCCAAAGTTTCCCACTTACCGGTCATTCCTGTGATTGGCCTTGGCGGTTCCTTGTTTTGTTCATCATTTTCGAGGGGATAACCCTACATTCCTAGGATTCTCTTTCAAAGAGACTGTAAGCTCGCTGTGGGCGGGGAACGTGTCCATCAACTGTAATATTCTTCTCTCCCTACCACTTAGTACCATGCTTTGCACACAGTAGGCACTCAATAAATAGGAATGATTGATTGAGAAGTTTCTATCGTATGGACTATCACATGAATAAGACTGTGGACTTTTTAGTTACCTATCTAGCCATTTGTGTCTATCTGCAAAACTACCTATCTGGGAAGGTGAGCAACTATTCAAAACTAATTGGAGATCAAAAATGTGTCTGGTGTGATCTAAATGGAATTTACCATCAGCTCTCCAGTGCTGAAAGGAGACGCGTGGAAAGGAACGAGGGGCCTGCTACAGTTTAATACTTAAGGCTGCGCCTTTTTTTATAGGGAAAAAAGAATCAAAAGGCTGGGCTGCTTTGGCCCCCTTAGCCCCCTGAAGTTTTAGGGTTTCAGATGCTAGGAGATGCAATCTGTGCAATTTCTCAGCATCTGTTTTTTCTATACAGTATATTACCACTATAAAGAGGCAGAACAGTGGGGTCCCTCTTAATGGGACCCACTTCAAAGGCGCTGTTTGAAGTGCCCTAATGCGAGTAGTGGGTGAAAAGGTTTATTGTTTTTGTTTAGCTTGTTCATTATAGTCCTTAAAACTTAAGAAAACTAATTTGTTTTTCCCCAATTTTTCACCCTTCCTTCCTTTCCTTCTTCTTGAGTTTGCCACCTAACCTGATTTCCTTCATGAACTAGATATTTTCCTGAACCACACAGTAATAGGTTAAATTTGGAGGGAGCCTTTAACCTTCAGGGGGCTCTGGTATTTTAGCAGTCAGTCAGTCAGTCACTGAATTTATTGAGCGCTTACTGTGTGCAGAGCACTGTCCTAAGCACTTGGGAGAGTACACTACAACAATATAACAGTCACATTCCCTGCCCACAAGCTTACAGTCTAGAAGGGGAGACAGACATTAATATAAATAAATAAATTACAGAGGTGTAGATAAGTGCTGGGAGAGGGGGGTGAATAAAGGGAGCAAATCGGGGCAATGCAAAAGAGAATTCAAGAAAAGGAAAAGAGGACTTAGCAAGGGAAGGCCTCTTGGAGAAGATGTGACTTTGATAAGGCCTTGAAGCAGGGGAGAGTAATATCAGATATGAGGAGGGAGGGTGTTCCAGACCAGAGGCAGGTCGTGGGCAGCGAGAGGTCGGTGGCGAGATAGACAAGATCAAGGTACAGTGGGAAGGTTATCATTAGAGGAGTGAAGTGTGCAGGCTGAGTTCTATTAAGAAAGTAGTGAGCTGAGGTAGGAGGGGGCAAGGTGATTAATTATAGATTAATCTATTGTTGTTTTGATGCACACTGAACTGGGGAGGAGTTACAGGAGTGGTCAAGATTGAAAATATCTGCCCCACCCTTACCCAATGAATCTCCGCTAAGAACAGAACCCAAGCATCCCAATTCCCAGGCCGTTGCTCTAAGCGGCTATGATGATGCCTAGAAGATTAGCCGCTCAGGCCTGTAACAAGTCTCAAGAGGTGGGCCACCCTTCACCAACAGAAAGTTGGGCCCGATCTTACATTCCTAATTCCTGAGTGATGGACACAAATTTCTCCGTTAAGTGTTCTGTAAAACTCAACTGAGTCAACAGATCGCTCTGTGGTGTGAAGCAAAACAAAACTCCCCAGAGTTCATGTGTTGTCACCAGACAAAAATTTGCTAAGAACAAGCATGAATGAGGAGTTAATAGGTCCCATATGTGACTGCTAACCTGGCTTTATGAGATTTTCCAAGAGATTTCTGAAAAGATTCCTGCAGCAGAAAATAAGATCAAAAACCCATTTTCCCTGTTGAACAGGACTCTATTGCTCAATCCACAGTACCCCTACATTTTCTTCTGAAAACAATCAAGGAAAACTGGGTTGTGATATGCTTTTTGCAAGGATCTTGTGTGCTTGTGCAATGGAAAAATTCAAAGATTTAAAATGTTCCCTTTTAGAAAGTTTGAGAGCCCACTGCTTAGTCATACAACTCGAGGAGAGACATTGACATGGAGCAGCATTTAAGTATGTTCTTTCAGTAAATAATTATACTTACCACCACAGTTATTATTATTATTACTATTACATTGCTTAAGTGATTACTATGTGCCAAGCTTTGTACTAAGTGCTGGAGTAGATAAAAGATAATAATAATTATTATGGTATTTGTTAAGCGCGTACTATGTGCCAAGCACTGTGCTGGGGTAGATACAAGATAATCAGGTTGTCCCACGTGGGGCTTACAGTCTTAAGCCCCATTTTACAGATGAGGGAACTGAGGCACAGAGAAGTTAAGTGGCTCGTCCAAGGTCACCCAGCAGACGAGTGGCAGAGCCGGGATTAGAACCCATGTCCTCTGACTCCCAAGCCCGGGCTTTTTCCACTAAGCCATGCTGCTTCTCAGGTCAGGCACCTGCCCCACAAAGGGCTCGAAGTCTAAGTAGGAGTAAGAACAGGTACTGAATCCCCACCTTACCGGTAAGGAAACCTAAACCTAGGCACAAAATATTACTGGCATACAGAAGGGCTTCTCTACATTCTGACACTACAGCTCTCTCCTGTACCATGGGTGTAGTATTCTCTGGGCATTTCAAGTACCGTTACTGGGTGGCCAGAAATCCTGGCACTTCTTGGCATCATTACATGGTCGAGATTATTCCTATTTATTGCTATTGTTTTTGTCTGTCTCCCCCGATTAGACTGTAAGCCCGTCAATGGGCAGGGACTGTCTCTATCTGTTGCCGATTTGTCCATTCCAAGTGCTTAGTACAGTGCTCTGTACATAGTAAGCGCTCGATAAATACTATTGAATGAATGAATGCTATTGAATGAATGAATGAATGAATTCTGAATGAGTGGAGGGTCTTTTACCGTGACTTGCTGTTTTAGCTTTCCTCTCCAATTCTGACCTGAAAAACCATACCCATTTGGGCGACCTTGGGTAAAGAGTATGGTACTCGCATTCAGAAGCCTAGGGTCCCAGCTCTGCCCTTGACTTGGGTAAAATCCCTCAGACTGGCCTGGTGGATAGAGCCCGGGCCTAGGAATCAGAGGACCTGGGCTTCTAATCCCAGCTCCGCCACTTGTCTGCTGTGTGATCGTGGGCAAGTCACTTCCCTTCACTGTCTCGGTTACCTCATCTGTAAAATGGGGATTAAGACTGTGAGCTCTAAGTGGGATGTGGACTCTGTTCAACCTCTAACTTGTATCTAGCCCAGCACTTAGTCTAAGTTTAGTATAGTACTTGGCTCACAATAAGTGCTAAACAAATACCACAAAATAAAGCAAACAAACAGAACACTTTTTTGGGTTTCAGTTTCCTCACTAGTATCATGGGGATAAGATACCTTCTCTCCCTACTTCTTGAACTGTGGGGCTCGAATAGGAGAGAGGAGCAGCTTGGCTTAGTGGAAAGAGTGAGACCTGGGAGTCAGAGGACCAGGGTTTTAAATTATAGTTCCATCCACCACTTGTCTGGCCTGGAAACTTGAGCAAGTCATGTAACTTCTCTGTGCCTTAATTTTCTCATCTGCAAAATGGGAATTCAATGTCTGTTTGCCTTCCTACGTATGAGCGCTGTGTGGGACAGGGACTAGGTACAACCTGATTAACACTTTTCATTTTTTAATAGTATTCGTTAAGCACTTACTACTGCCAGCTACTGTACTAAGCCCTGGGATAGATACAAGATAATCAGGTTGGACATAGTTCATGTGCTACATGGGGCTCACAATCAATCCCCATTTTCCAGATGAGGTAACTGAGGTACAGAGGAGTTAAGTGACTTGTCCAAGGACACACAGCAGACAAGTGGCAGAAATGGGTTAGAATCCAGGTTATCTGTCTCCTAGCCCTGTGCTCTTTACACTAGGCCACGCGGTTTATCTTGAACCTACCCCAACCAGTCAGTCAACCAATCAGTGGTATTTACCGAGCGTTTACTATGTGCAGAGCATTCTACTAACCACTTGGGAGAGTACAATACAACATTCCCTGCCCATCAGGAGCTTACAGTCTAGAAGAGAAGACAGACTTGGAAAAAAATTATGGATATGTACGTAAGTGCTATGTGGCTGAGGGTGGGTTGAATATCAAGTACTTAGAGGGAATAGATCCTAGTTCAGAGGCAATGCAGAAAGGATAGTTCAGAGGCAATGCAGAAAGGAGAGGGAGTAAGGGAAATTGAGGACTTAGTTTGGAAAGATTTCTTGGAAGAGATGTGATTTTAATAAGGCTCTGAAGGCAGGGAGAGTGATCATCTGCCGTACATGAAGCGGGAGGGATTTCCAGGCCAGAGGGAGGATGTGGAAAAGGGGTTGGTGGCAAAGTAGATGAGACCGAAGTTAAGTGAGGTTGGTATTGGAGAAGTAAAGTTTGTGGGCAGAAAGAAGTGAGGTAAGATAAGATGGGGTGAGCTGATTGAGTGCTTTAAAGCTGCAGGTAAGGAGTTTTTGTTTGATGCCTAGGTGGATGGGCAACAATTGGAGATTTTTGAGGAATGGGGAGATATGAACTGAATTTTTTTTTAGAAAAATGATCCTGGGCCAGAGTGAAGTAGGGACTGGAGTGGGGAGAGACAGGAGTCAAGGAGGTCAGCGAGGAGGCTGATGCAGTAAAAAAGGTGGGATAGGATAAGTGCTTGGATCAGCAAAGTAGCAGTTGGTTTGGAAGGAAAAGTGTGTCGAGAAGAACTGACAGGATTTTGTGACAGAATGAATATGTGGGTTGAATGAGAGAGATGAGTCGAGGATAATGCCAGGGTTACGGGCTTGTGAGATGGGAAGGATTATAGTGGTGCTGTCTGTGCTGAAGAAGAGGATAGGGTTTGGTGGGGATGATGAGTTCAGTTTTGGACTAACCCCCTACCCCTCCCAGTGCTTAGTATAGTGCTTGGCAAATAATAAGCACTTAATAAACCAGGATGATGTTGATTAGAGGGGTGCAATGTGATTGTATTTAACTTGGGACTTATTAAACATTCAATAAATGGTTTTAGTGAAGAAACCAGGTCACTTGACTACCCAGCACATTGCTCAGAAATCCCCCTCGGCAGTGGAGATTTGCCTCTAGTGGAATTTTCTGGCTCTGGGAATGGGCCCCTTCCCTCTCCAACAATCCCTTTACTACTAAAAAACACCCCTTCCAACCTCCAAGCCTACAGGAGAAAATGGAGGGCAGTAGGAGAGCTCTGCTGAGGGAGAAGGACTTGTATGGATCAACTGTAGCAATAAAATCATGAAGGTAGTAGGAAGCACATAATACAGTGCTCTGCACAGAGTAAGTGCTTAAGAAACACGATTGATTGATTTTTTTCATCCACTGCAGCAAGGCTCACTTCCTGTGCTTCAGGGCACGGTCCTGACAGTCTGCCGAAAGCAAAATGCTAGGCATCCTTGAACTGGAGAGTTAACAAGGAGATACGGTATCCGTTCCGGAGAAGTTCAGCTTCCGGAGCCGCCCGAGACCATTCAGAGAGGAGGTGGAAAGATACAACGCGTAAAGAGTCAGCACGATCTGCAGAGATAATAGAGAGTTCTACTTGACATCAAAAACGGTCTATCCAGGAAAAGGCGGGATTCTTGCTGGGAGCAGAGACAGTAATTGTTTTTAGCATGACAGATAAGAGATTTGGCCTCCCTTTGGTGATCCACAACACAGGAAACTACCATTTCCAGTGAAAATGCTAAATATTGAAAGGAAAGAAGTCACCGTTTAAACCTCCTCCTCTCCCCAGCTCATCATGTATGCATCTGAACTTCCTTTCAACTTTATTTCCACTTTCAGATACAGACAATCCGATCACGTTTGGCTGCATAGTGTGCTGTACACTGGTGAAGAAATAAATTTCAGGAGAGGTTTCAGAGAGATTGTAGCTAACTCTTTTTTCTAAGGTTTCTGAGCCATGGAGGTGAGCAGGAAGAGAAGTCGATTAGTGGTTTACAGAGACTCACGTCTGGGTGCTTCCTCCAACAACTCTACAACTCTTCCCCGCCAAGGGTTAAGAGGAGAAAGGAAACAGAAGCCAGTGCAGAGGGGTTCCTGGTCCCTCCTTTCTCGGAATACATTTTTCGCAATAGGTTTGTTTTTCCCACAGGGTTTTTACAGATTGGGTCCGAGTGACCCTGGTTCTTCCACTTAGAGTTCCATTTGAGACGATATTGCTATTGCGTCGAAAGAAATGTAGTTTTCAAAGGCAGTGTTCCTACGATTTACATATAGTCCTCCCTCGCTCCCCTGAACGCTCCTCCCGGCCTTATTTTGAAGAACGGATAACCCACGCAGACCTACAAGCTGGGTCACAGTCGAATCCACTCCTCGCTATCCACCTTTTCCCTTTCCCGACGTTGGCTAAATATAAATGAGACAGTGTTACATTTTCTTCCCAAAGGTGTTCACTTTCACCCTCCACCCCACATACTCAGTTGGTGTTACTGCCCGGGCAGTCACCACCCCCCAACCCCAACCCCGTGATCCATGGCAGTTCTAACCCACTCTGGAAAAACAGTAGTAACTAACATTTGTGCCTTTGGCAATAAAACCACAGGCCTCGCAAACCCCAAATGGCAAAAAGACATTTCCATTCCAATCCCAGTTTTAAATTAAACTGTAATGAAAAGTCAGCAGTGGCAGCTGGGACCAGAGACAGTGATTGTCTCTAGCAACAACAACAGAAAAAAAACCGGGTGGGGGAAGGAGAGAAAGGAGAGCGACTGAAAGGAAGGCTCGGTTTGGTAATAAAGCAGCTGGTAGACCTTCAAGTAAAAGAAATTAGAAAAACAAATCTACTAGAGAGACAAGCAAAAATGCCTGTTCTCCTCCACAATCACACTGAGGCAGGTCCACAAATCAGCCTCCACTTTATGAATGGACATGGTGGGGTGGGGGGGGAGGGGCAGGTGGAGTGTGGGGCTGTGCTGACACCTGGAGGACGAAGGTGGGATTGTCTGATGTTTGCCTTTTTATTATTATTAATAATAATAATAATAATAATGGTATGTGTTAAGCGCTTACTACAAGCAGAGCACTGTTCTAAGCACTGGGGAAGATACAGAGTAATGAGGTTGTCCCACTTGAGGCTCACAGTTAATCCCCATTTTCCAGACGAGGTCACTGAGGCCCGGAGAAGTGAAGTGACTTAATGTTGGTATTTGTTAAGCGCTTGCTATGTGTGCAGAGCGCTGTTCTAAGCGCTGGGGTAGACACAAGGGAAGCAGGTTGTCCCACGTGGGGCTCACAGTCTTAATCCCCGTTTTGCAGATGAGATAACTGAGGCTCAGAGAAGTGAAGTGACTTGCCCACAGTCACACAGCTGACAAGTGGCAGAGCTGGGATTCGAACCCAGGACCTCTGACTCCAAAGCCCGTGCCCTTTCCACTGAGCCACGCTGCCACAGTCCCACAGCTGATGAGTGGCAGATCCGGGATTGGAACCCATGACCTCTGACTCCCACGCCCGGGCTCTTTCCACCGAGCCACGCTGCAACACTTCTGGGGTTAGGGACTCTTGACCCCTCGAAGATCCAAAGCAGGAATGGCTTTCCTAGAAAACCGGCAGGGAAAATGGGTCCCTGATGTCTCAGAACCACAGACAGAAGGCTGGGTCGGTAGGCTGCCCTGCTCCCTGCTGGGAGGGCTTGTTTCCAGCAAGATTTGTCTTGTTTCGGGTGACGTGCTCTCTGCCGAATTGAGCTGTCTTGATGTTTTCCTTGGACAAATTTAGAGCCCAGATGTTTCCATTAAAGCTGGGACACTAGCCATGGGTTTGGACACTCGATTCAGACGGCCGCCTAGGGTCCTCTTGGTGATTGACGCCCACCTCTTCCGAGCACTGCGGCCGTGGACCCCTGACCTCGGGCGTGCAACGTTTACCGGGCTCCCGGGGGCACGGCGGGAGTACGCTAAGGGTCCTCGAGGCCTGACAAGGCCGCCTGTGCTGCAGAGGTTAAAGATCAGAGATCGAAATAGAGTTGGAGCGGGACGGGGGAGAGCAGAGGGAATATTCTGCGAGAAAGGGAAAGGGAGGCAGACGCGGGAGATGAAGAGAGGAACCTGGAGACATGGTGAAGGTTAAGGAATGTTAGCTACGGGACATGAGCGGAGACTTAGGCCCTAAGAGTGGGGGTGGTCTCTGAGCTACTGGGGCCTGGAGTCTGAACGGTGCTAATGTCTGGATACAAAATCATGGATTCCCTCCGAGGGGACAGAAGGGAGCTCATCCTGCCCCCAAAACAGAGGGAAATATCAAGATGTTTTTCTGGGAGTGGGGATGTAGGGGGGGAGGAGAAACAGGAGAATCGCTAGAATCTGTTGAGTACAAAGCTGAAATGAATGTTTGAAAAAGCCAGAGGTGGTGGGGCGGGAGGGGAATGCAAGGTGATCAGGTTGTCCCACGTGGAGCTCACATTTTTAGTCTCCATTTTCCAGATGAGGGAACTGAGACACATAGAAGTTAAGTGACTTGCCCAAAATCACCCATCTGACAAGTGGCAGAGCTGGGATTAGAATCCATGACCTCTGACTCGCAAGCCCGGACTCTTTCCACTGAGCCAGTTTACTCAGCCACTGGCAAAATGGGCGATCATTAATCTCCTGTGACATCAAGTTTCTCATATGTTAAAGGGGGACATCTGTTCTCCCTCCCTCTTAGATTCTGAGCCTAATGTGGGACAGGAACCGTGCCGGTGTGATTATATTGTATCTTTTTTTAAATGTTATTTGTTAAGTGCTTACTCTGTATCAGGCACTGTACTAAGCACTGGGATAGATGATACAACTAATGAGGTTGGACTCAGTCCATGTCCCACATGGGACCCACAAGCTCAGTCTTCATTTTACATATGAGGTAACTGAGGCGCAGAAAGTGTAAGTGACTTGCCCAGTCACACAGAAGACAAGTGGCGGAGTGGGGATTAGAACCCAGTTCCTCTGACTCCAAGCCCATGATTTTTCCACTAGGCCACTCTGCTTCTCATATCTACCTTAGCCTAGTACTTGACACATATTATTATAGTCTAAATATTATTATAATTATGATTACTATTATGCAAGTTATTCTGCATTCATGGTTACAATGCTCTGCACATAGTAAGTGCTTAAAAATACCACTGAATGACTGACTGAATGAAAGTAAATAGGATAAAAAAACCTTGAATAATTATCCCTTGATTATTTCATGTCCACATTTTTAAATTTTGTTGATTCCTTCTACCTGTAATTTATTTTTAGTGTTGGTCTCCTTACCTAGATTGTAATCTTTTTGAGGTCAGGGATTGTATCTACTAATTCTATTGTACTCTCTGAAGTGCTTAGTACAGGGTTCTGTGAAGAATAAGCACTCAATAAATACTATTGATTGGTGGCCTGAATGAGTTCATCGACTTCACAGTTTGTCCCATTTACACCCAAAGTAATTTACTCATCCAACAGCAGCTGCCCATTATTCCAATGTCTCCTCCTTGCTAGCTGTTAACATGATAGGGTGAGACAGGGTAAGTCAGTTACGATGCACAGACACACACCTACTTCTCTGGAATAATAATTTTGGAATTTGTTAAGTGCTGTTAAGCGAATTAAGTACTGTGACAGATACAAGATAATGAGGTTGGAGACAGGTCTTTTCCCACATGGGGCTCACAGTCTAAATAGGAGGATGAAAAGGAATTTAATTCACTTTACAGATGAGGAAACCGAGGCACAGAGAAGTGACTACCCCTAAGGTTACAGAGCAAGCGAGTGGTGGAGCTGGAATTAGAACCCAGATCCTCTGACTCCCAGCTCTCTGCTCTTTCCACTAGGCCATGCTGCTTCTCTCCTCACCCTCAAAGTCCTCATAAAATCCCTCTCCAACTATTCCTCCAAACCATTCTCAGCATCTCAAATCTTTTTAATGAATTAATCAAAGATATGAGCACTTTATATATACAGAGCACTGTCCTAAACACTTGGGAGAATATAATGGAGTTATACATCGCCTTGATTCTATTTAGTTGCCATTGTTTTTACGAGATGTTCTTCCCCTTGACTCTATTTATCGCCACTGTTCTCGTCTGTCCGTCTCCCCCGATTAGACCGTAAGCCCATCAAACGGCAGGGACTGTCTCTATCTGTTGCCGACTTGTTCATCCCAAGCGCTTAGTCCAGTGCTCTGCACATAGTAAGCGCTCAATAAATACTATTGAATGAATGAAATGAATGAAATCCCTGCTGCCAAGGAATTCATAATTTAATCCTCATCCACCTATTGCATTTATGTATTTAGTTCCATACTCAGCACTTGTACATAAAGAAGAAATGTGGCCTAGTGGGTAGAACATGGACCTGGGAGTCAGAAAGACCTGGATTCATAATCCTGGCTCTGCCACTTGTCTGTTGTGTGACCTTGGGCATGTCACTTAATTTCTCTTTGCCTCAGTTACCTCATCGGTAAAATGGGATTCATTCATTCTTTCAGTCGTATTTACTGAGCGCTTACTATGTGCAGAGCACTGTACTAAATGCTTGGAATGTACAATTTGGCAACATCTGTCTTTATCGACAATCCCTGCCCAACAACTGGCTCACAGTCTAAACGGGGGAGATAGACAACAAAACGAAACAATTAGTCTGGCGTCAAAATCATCAAGATAAATAGGATCATAGATATATACACATCATTAACAAAATAAATAGAGTAATAATTAATATATAGAAATATGCACAAGTGCTGTGGGGAGGGGAAGGGGAAGAGCAGAGGGAGGGAGTAGGGGGAATGGGGAGGGGAGGAAGGGCAGAGGGAAAGGCAGAGGGGCGCTTCTCCATCCGGGAAGGCCTCCTGGAGGAGGTGAGCTCTCAGTAGGGCTTTGAAGAGGGGAAGAGAGTTAGTTTGGCAGAAGGGAGGAGGGAGGACATTCCAAGTCAGTGGTAGGACGTGGGCCGGGGTCGAGGGCAGGACAGGTGAAAACGGGGGACAATGAGGAGGTGAGAGGCAGAAGAGTGGAGTGTACAGGCTGGGCTGTAGAAAGAGAGAAGGGAGGTGAAGTAGGAGGGGGCAAGGGGATGGACAGCTTTGAAGCCAGGAGTGAGGTTGATCGGCAACCACTGGAGGTTTTTGAGGAGGGGAGTGACATGCCCAGAGCGTTTCTGTAGAAAGATGATCCGGGCAGCGGAATGAAGAATAGACTGGAGTGAGGAGAGACAGAAGTATTGGGAGATCAGAGAGGAGGCTGATGCAATAATCCAGTCGGGATATTGAGAGCTTGTACCCTCAACGTAGCAGTTTGGATGGAGAAGAAAGGGCGAGTCCTGGCGAAATTGTGAAGGTGAGACCGGCAGGCTTTGGTGACAGATTGGATGTATGGGATGAATGAGAGCAGAGCTAGGAGCCCCATGTGGGACAGGGAAGGTGCCCAACCTGATTAACCTGTGTCTACCCTGGTGCTTAAAACAGTGCTTGATGCAGAGTAAGCACTTAAATATCATATCATCATCATCATAGACTAGTCAATCTAATTTGTTCTGCTTCCTTGTAAATATTTCTGTCTGCCTACCCCTCATTAGAAAATAAGCTCCTTGTGGGCAGGGAACATGCCCTGAACTTCCCAAGTCCTTAGCATGGTGCATTACACTCACTAGGTGTGCAATAAAAGCCATTTTTTCTACACCAGGACTATGGCCAGGCAGAAACAAGCAGGCCAGAAGCAGCACGGCCTAGAGGATAAAGCACTGGCCTGGGAGTCACAAGGACCTGGGTACTACTCCCGGTTCCACCACTAGTCTGCTGTGTGACCTTGGGCAAGTCACTTAACTTCCTTCTGCCATAGTTATCTCATCTGTAAAATGGGAATTAAGACTGTGAGTCTCATGTGGGTCCTGGACTGCATCCGGCCTGATTATCTTGCATCTACCTCGGTGCTAAGAACGGTGCTTGTTACGCAGTAAGCATTTAATAAATACCATAGATATAGAGGGAGAGGACAGGCCATTTTAAATACCCAACTTTCTCTTCCCAATCTCTGGGGTCAGTAAAACTGTGGCTGGTAACCCAAAGTGTACGGGACAAAGGAGGTTAGAGATTCTGCTCGCATCTCCCTAGGTAAAATTCAAGAAGGGTTGTCACCCGACCCACCAAACTCTTCTCCTAAACTCCTTATCCTGCTTTTCAAGTTACAAGGAAAATCCCATTAACTCCAACTGCTGCGTTTTATAATGGTAACTGCTTAAAGTTCATTGTTAGCCCAAGTTCACCGCTGTGTACCTGGCTCCCATTGTGTTCTGTGCTGTTACTCCATCAGTAGCTCATTAGCATTACACAGGGAACTAATTGTAGCAGGGAACTTATCGTACAGTGAACTTTAAACACTTACAATGCTGATGCTAATGAACTCCTGATACAATAATGGAGAGAAACACAATGCTCTCTGAGCAGAAGGGATAATGAGTTTAAAATGACAAGCCCAAGTTATGTATGGACATAGGAAATCGTATGCCCTCAGAGTGGAGATGGAATATGTAATGCTAAAATGGCTGGCTATTCAAGACCACTGTTGGTTAAACAGAAGAAGGAGCATGGTCTAGTGGAAGGAGCATGGGCCTGGGGAATCAGAGTACCTGGTTTCTAATCCGGGCTCTGCCAACTGCTTGCTGTATAACCTTGATCAAGTCACTTCACTTCTCTGTGCCTCATTTTCCTCAACTGTAAAATGGGGATTTAATAACTGTTTTCCCTCCTACTTGGACTGTGAGCCCCATGTGGGACAGGGATTGCATCCAACACAATTAATTTGTACCTAGGCGTAGAACAGTGCCTGATGCTTAGTAAGTGCTTTACAAGTACCCTAAAAAAAATTGTCATTGACAAGGGAAGCCTGGATGTGGATATTAGCCCAAACCCCTAAGTTTCACTTCAAAGAGTCACAGGCTGGCTTCCTCTAACCCCGTGGCCAGGCTGTAAAGTGGACTTCATTGTGGGTTGGGTATGTGTCGGTTTATTGTTATATTGTACTCTCCCAAGTGCTCAGTACAGTGCTCCGCACACAGTAAGCCCTCAGTAAATACAATTGAATGAATGAACGACTGATTTCAGGAGAGCAAACTGAGAAGAATAAGGTAGAGAGAAGTGAGAGGTTTCTGAGCATTCCTTTTCTCTTCTCTGAAGAAGTTTATTTCTTTTTCTCTCTCCCAGACTAAATGGATCTTTCCCTTATTCCTGATATGAAGCCATGGAGATCACCTCGTCATTCAGATTGGTTTCATGATCATTAACTCTTCCAAAACAGGCATTTGTTGGCAGCACGTTGGGGGTTATTGAAGCATTCATTTCTATTTTGTCATAACTACCTCAATGGCCTTCCAGCAGTCTCTCATACTGGGATTAGTGGACCAACAGTAAGAGGCTAAAAGAACATTGCTCTCCTTTTTTCTCCATTTCATTAGTCTTTTCCCTGACATTTTTCCATTTCGTGGTGGGTTTTGTAGCTGAGATAATTATTTCTGGCTCAAACAGCATGAATAACGAGGAGCCAAGAACACCCTTTGGTTTCCTCAACCATTCCTGAGAGGTGTTAATAACAAAACAATATAAACAAATATAAAATGAGAGCCTCAATAATAATAATAATAACAATAATAATAATTGCGGTATATGTTAAGGGCTTACTATGGGCTGAGCACTGTACTTTTTGAGTACAAAGTTATTGCCGTACCAGCTGTTTCAGATTTTTAACTCCCTTTTCAAATCCTCCCTTTCCCCAACTTTCCTCCTCATCTCTTGCCCCTAAAGTTCTTGCCACAGACTTAGTTGGTAAAATTGCAACCATCAAGTGTGATCTTCCTAAAATCTCTTGTGGTTCTCCCCAGTCCCTCCCTCCTCCTGCCCTTTCCTCAACACTCACTTCTTTCCCAGCAGTATCTCAAGAGGAGAACTCCCGCCACTCAAAATTCATTCATGCATTCATTCATTCAATCGTATTTATTGAGTGCTTACTATGTGCAGAGCACCGTACCTAAGCACTTGAGAGAGTACAGTATAACAATAAACAGACACATTCCATGCCCAAAATGAGTTCACAGTATAGAGGGAGAGACAGACGATAATATAAATAAATAAATTAAAGATTTGTACAAAAGTACCGTGGGGCTGGATAGCGGGATGAATAATAATAATAATGATGGTATTTGTTAAGCGCTTACTATGTACCAAACACTGTTCTAAGCACTGGGGTAGATGCAAGGTAATCAAGTTGTCCTATGTGGGGCTCACAGTCTTAACCCCATTTTACAGATGGGGTAACTGAGGCACAGAGGAGTTCAGCGACTTGGCCCAAAGTCACAGAGCAGACAGGTGGCAGAGTTGGGATTAGAACCCACGACCTCTGACTCCCAAACCTGTGCTCTTTCTACGAAGCAACACTGCTTCTCACAGAATAAAGGGAGCAAGTCAGGGCAACACAAAAGGGAGTGGGAGAGGTGAAAAGGAGGGCTTAATAATAATAATAATGATGATAATGTTGGTATTTGTTAAGCGCTTACTGCGTGCAGAGCACTGTTCTAAGCGCTGGGGTAGATACAGGGGAATGAGGTTGTCCCGCGTGAGGCTCTTTGGAGTCAGGGCTCATGAGTTCGAATCCCAGCTCTGCCACTTGTCAGCTGTGTGACTGTGGGCAAGTCACTTAACTTCTCTGTGCCTCAGTTCCCTCATCTGTAAAATGGGGATTAAGACTGTGAGCCCCACGTGGGACAACCTGATTCCCCTGTGTCTACCCCAGCGCTTAGAACAGTGCTCTGCACATAGTAAGCGCTTAACAAATACCAACATTATTATTATTATTCATCCTCATTTTACAGATGAGGGAACTGAGGCACAGAGAAGTGAAGTGACTTGCCCACAGTCACACAGCTGACAAGTGGCAGAGCCGGGATTCGAACGCATGACCTCTGACTCCCAAGCCCGGGCTCTTTCCACTGAACCACGCTGCTTCTCCTCTTGGAGGAGATGTAAGGCTTTGGAGTGGGGTAGAGTAATTGTCTCTCAGATTAGAGGTGGGAGGGAGTTCCAGGCCAGAGGCAGGACATGGGCGAGAGGTGGGTGGTGAGATAGATGAGACCGAGGCACAGTGGGAAGGCTTGCATTAGTGAGCTCGTTGTGAGCAGTGAATGTGTCATGTTATATTGTACTCTCCCGAGAGCACAGTACAGTGCTTTGCACACAGTAAGTGCTCAATAAATGATTAATTAGAGGAGTGAAGTGTTCAGATTGGGTTGTAGTAGGAGAGTAGTGAGGTGAGGTAGGAGGGGGCAAGGGGATTGAATGCTTTAAAGCCGATGGTGAGGAGTTTTTGTTGGATGCGGAAGTGGATGGGCAACCACTGGAGGTTCTTGAGGAATGGGGAAACATGTCCTGAACAATTTTGTAGAAAAATGATCCAGGCAGCAGTGAAGTATTGATTGGAGTGGGGAGAGACAGGAGGCTGAGTGGTCAGCAAGGAGGCTGATACAGTAGTCAAGGTGGAATAAGATAAGTGATTGAATTAACATGGTAGCAATTAATTGACACTCACTGTTTGTATTTCCGACCCGAACTCTTAACATCTTGTAAAAACGGTAGCTCCCTTTCTTCTCCCCTCTCTGACCAACATTTCACATGTTGGCTTTCCAGTGACTTTCTCCTCAGCGATTTCAAACACGTTCACGTAGCCCCTGTTCAAAAAAAAAACCCACCTTAGCCCCATGAATCCCTCCAGTTACCACTCCATCATCCTCCTAATATTTCTCACCAATCTTCTTGGACAACTTATCTTACACCTGCTTCCTCCACTTCCTCTTCTCCGATTCTCACCTCGACCTCCCGCAATCCGGCTTCCACCCTCTCCATTCCATGGAAACTGCACTCGCTGAGGTCACCAATGTTCTTGTTCTTGCCAAATCCAAAGATCTCAATTCCATCCTAATTCTACTTGACCTCTGAACTGCCTTTGACACTTTGGACCGGCCTGTTCTCCTGTAAACATAAATTGAAGCGGCGTTGCTCCGTGGAAAGAGCCCGGACTTGGGAGTCGGAGGTCATGGATTCGAATCCCGGCTCTGCCACTTGTCAGCTATGTGACTTCACTTCTCGGTGCCTCAGTTCCCTCATCTGTAAAGTGGGGATTAAAACTGTGAGCCTCGTGTGGGACAACCTGATTACCCTGTATCTAACCCGGGGCTTAGAAGAGTGCTCTGCACATAGTAAGTGCTTAACAAATACCAACATTATTATTAACCTTTACTTCCCTGACATTATCCTCTCCTGGTTCTCCTTCTTTATCTCCGGCCATTCAACCTCAGTCTCTTTCGTAGGCTCCTCTTCTAACTGTCGGAGTACCTCAGAGCTCAGTTCTGGGTCCACTTCTCTTCTGTGTCTTCATCCATTTTCTTGTAGAACTGTTCTCCCAAGGGTTCAACTCCCATTTCTATGCGGATGATTCCCATACCTCCCTCTCCATCCCTGTTCTCTCTCGTTCTTTCCAGTGTCTCATTTCCTCTTGCCCTCAGAACATCTCTACTTGGATATCCCACTTATACCACAAATCTAACCTGTCCGTAACAGAACTCCTTAGAACGGTGCTGGGCACATAGTAAGTGCTTAACAAATACCATAATTAAAATTATTATTATTATTATTATTCCCACTCAAACCCAGTTCTCCCTAAGACTGTCCGATCACTGTAAACAATACCACTATCCTCCCTGTCTCACGAGCTTATAAGCTTGGCATTATCCTCAACTCATCTTTCTCATTCAATCGACATAATCATTCTATCACCTATCCTGTCAGTTCTACCTTCACAAGAGCACTAAAAGCTACCCTTTCCTCTTCATCCCAACTGCCACTGTGTTGATTCAAGCACTTATATCCCTCCTTGGCGACTGCATCAGCTTCCTCGTTGAACTCCCTGACTTCTGTTTTTCCCCATTCCAGTGCCTACTTCATTCTGCTGCCACATGGTTTAAAAATAAAAAATAAAAAAAGGTAGGTCCACTTCTCCCCCCGTCCTCAGGAACCTCCAGTGGTTGCCCATCCACCTCCGCATCAAACAGAAACTCCTTACAATTGCCTTTAAAGCACTCAATCACCTGGCCCCCTCCTATCTTACCTCACTGATTTCCTACTACAACCCAGCGAGCTCACTTGGCAGCTCTGCCACTTGTCAGCTGTGTGACCGTGGGCAAGTCACTTAACTTCTCGGGGCCTCAGTTCCCTCATCTGTAAAATGGGGATTAAGACTGTGAGCCTCGCGTGGGACAACCTGATTCCCCTGTATCTACCCCAGCGCTTAGAACAGTGCTCTGCACATAGTAAGCGCTTAACAAATACCAACATTATTATTTTCTAATGCCAGCCTACTCACTGAATCTCACTGTCGCTGCCAACCCCTTGCCCACATTCCATGTCTGGCCTGGAACTCCCTGCTCCTGCCTACAAGGAACAACTCCACTCTCTCCACCTCCAAAGCCTTATTAAAATCACATGTCCTCCAAGGGGCCTCCCCTGACTAAACCCTCTCTCTCCTTTCTGCATCATCTATACACTTGATTCTGTACCCTTTAAACACTTGAAAGCCATCCTATCCTCACTCCCACAGCATTTATTTGCATAGCCATAATTTAATTTGTCTGTCTCCTCTCTAGACTCTCAGCTCCTGGTGTGCAGGGAACGTGTCTACCAACTCTGTTGTACTGTACTCTTCCAACGCTTAGTAAAGCGCTCTCCACACAGTAAGCGCTCAATAAACACCACTGATTGATTTATTAATTGACTGTATTAAGCACTGGGGTAACTACAAGAGAATCGGGATGGACGCGGTCCCTGTCCCATATGGGCCTCGCACTCTAAATAGAAGGGAGAAGAGGTAATGAATCCCCATTTTACAGATGAGGAAACTGAGGCACAGAGAAGTTAAATGACTTGCCAAGGTCACACAGTAGGCATGTAGCAGAGCTGGAATTAGAACCCAGATCCCCTGATCCCCAAGCCCATGTTCTCAGTGGAAAGAGCCTGGGGCTCTTTGGAGTCAGAGGTCATGAGTTTGAATCCCAGCTCTGCCACTTGTCAGCTGGGTGACTGTGGGCAAGTCACTTAACTTCTCTGTGCCTCAGTTGCCTCATCTGTAAAATGGGGATTTAGACTGTGAGCCCCACGTGGGACATCCTGATTCCCCTGTGTCTACCCCAGCGCTTAGAACAGTGCTGGGCACATAGTAAGCGCTTTACAAATACCAACATTATTATTATTATTCCACTAGTCCATGCTTAGTTAAGTAGACAGTGCCCCAAATCCAAGGAGAGATTCAATCAACTAACCAATCAATCAGTCGTTTTTATTGAGTGCTTACTGCGTGTGTGTGGAGCACTCTACTTGGTAGACACGTTCCCTGCCCACATCGAGCTTATAGTCAGGCATCACTGATGAATTCCAATGCGACATCTGAAAGCAGAAACTCTTGCAATATTTGCTAATAATGATTTGGTCCCATTTTCACTGCTGTAATGAAGTGACGAGTGAAAGTAATTTGGGATGATCTTAGACTAATTGCTTCAATTCTTCACTTCCTATTGGGAGCAGAGACCACGCTCATTAGTCTCTAATTCCCAGTCTAGACACCTCTGCAAAGGCATTGCTTTCTACGGGTTTGAGTGGACCAGGGACTGTTTTTCCCTTCTCCCGAGCATCGATAATAGTTGATTGAAGAAAGAGAGCTGGGGTGAATCTAAATATTCGATTGGCACAAAATTTACTTTAAAAACCACTGGTCTTTCCCATCACACCTATACCCATGGAGGAACAGATTGAAGCTCTCAGTATTTTCGAATCTAAAGAAAATAAGGGAGCAGAAATAGAAGGAAGATGAACTTTTTCAAATCTGCCAAAACCTCCTCTATTTTATTTTCCCAGGCAAAGATGATTTCCTGGTTTTGCCCTGCTAATGACCTCAGTCGTATGTTGGAAACTGAACGGGCAAGTTCTCTTTGATTAATCATTCCCTGTGTTAATATCAAACAGCCCTTGAATTCTTCAAACAGATTACTGCTTCTGTCAGATTCTGCCTCAAATATACAAAGCAGATAAATGATGACTATTAAGGCCCAATGGGAACTGAACGGAACCCCTCCACTGCATTGCAATTATAACTAAGCACACATAACAGCTTTTCATATGAACTTGAAATGACTTGTGCAGCCAAAGTTTAAGAGCTGCAAAAGGCAAGAAGATGGAAGTTAGAGTTGCTGTTGTCAAGCATAAACTGGTCAAGAAACCGTGGTGAGATGGCTTTCATTCATTCATTCATTCATTCAATAGTATTTATTGAGCGCTTACTCTGTGCAGAGCACTGTACTAAGTGCAAGTCCTTGTAGAGGTTGAGTAACCCGTGGCTTAGTGGAAAGAGCACGGGCTTGGATATCAGAAGATATGGGTTCTAATCCCGACTCTGCCGCTTGTCTGCTGTGTGACCTTGGGCAAGCCACTTCACTTCTCTGTGCCTCAATTCCCTCATCTGTAAAATGTGGATTAAGACTGTGAGCCCAGTGTCAACAGTGGTGGTGTCTTTGTCCCACATGGGGTTATCAGTCTAAGAAAGAGAACAAACAGCAAACTCTGCTTTTCTTTCCTCCTCTGCTCTTGGCTTGAATTCCTGGCTACCTCCATCCCTCCTCTTCCTAACCAGAGACTAACTAAAGAGCTGGTGTATGGAAGGGTCAAGAATTCACTTATGGCCTCAAGGGAACAGCCTGCCTAAGGGCTCCATTTTCCCTCTCTATTTCTTATATTCTCTTCTGCCCCTCTGAAGCAATATCAACAACTGGGAAGAGTCGGAGGAGCCTGGGTTCTAATTCCAGCTCTGCCACTTGCCTGCTGTTTGCGCACATCACTTCACTTCTCTGTGCCTCGGTTTTCTCACCTTCAAAATGGGGATGAAATACTTTTTCTCCCTCCCCTTTAGACTGTGAATCCCCTGTGAGACAGGGCTCGTGTTCAAACAGATTGTTTTGTTTCTACCCTAGCATTTAGTACAGGGTTTGGTATATATTAAGCAGTTAGTAGATATCAGATTATGGGTAACTGTACTAGGTGTTTGAGGGTAAACATTAGGGAGGAAGATAAGGCAGAGAAATGAGAGATTAGTCATGGAAGTTTCCTGGAGTGGAACAAACAGTGGTTTAACCTTAAGCCAGTTCCTTAGCATTCCAGAACGATTTAGAGCCCTTTCCCCATGGGAAATTTTCGTGACAGAGGGCATGACTAGGGTGGTCTTTCGGGAGAAGAAACTTTCCTTGACAGATGTTTGCACTGACTCAAGTGCCATGTTCTAAGGAGATGTCTGCATCCGGCCAATAGCCCAGGGCCTCGGAATTCACCAGTGAAAGCGTGTAGTTTTGGGAGCAGAGCAATTCCACTTTGAGTTTGTGAATTCATAGAGGATGTGACTGGAGAGACCGCTTAAAAACACCAAATTCAGCTCTCTTCCTAGAACGGGAGAAGCAAGTGAAGTAACACCATCTGCTGCGTTCTTAATCAACTTCTACTATATTTAGAAAACAGGGTCCAGGCTCTGACAGAAACTGCCAGAATAAGTAAAATTACACATAACTCGATTTTACAACATAATCCAGGACCGTGTCATTTCTTTTGTTTTCAGCAGAGTGCAGTGCCTTCCTCTCTGGTGAGGTATTTCCAGGGGACAATTTTGGTAATTGGATCTTTTTGAATAAATGATCCCAGTTCAGAAACAAAGGAATCAAATGAAGGAAATCTGCTTAAGGTTCAAAGCCGATTAAGTCTGAATTTACCTGTGGTTTCTCTTTGCTATAACTCTTGTGATTCATGGAGGCTTTCCCTTTCAAATTACAGTAGATTTTCTTTGAAAATAAAATCAGTGCCGAGAGCTCAACACTGGTGAAAAGTCCCTCAATAACAAATCACTCTTCATATGTACTATCAGGAAAACAACAGTGGTAAAGAATCGGATGTCAGCAGCAAGCTTTCAAAAAGTAATTAAAACAAAAAAAAGCAGTTAACCCCCACACCCGGGAAGGCTTTGATCCTGTCTCTTTTAGATATCGTATTTTATCATGAAAAAGATCCTACTGTAAGCCAACTGTTTAGTGTACCCTTAGATTGTTTTATACGTAAGGTAATTCAGCCCGCGGGCAACTTCCAGCAAATGCCCCCTAGATCCCTTGATCAATTTCAGCGAATGAACTGTGATTCGAGTTTATATGTAGTTATTGAAGCTCAAAGTACAAAAATGATATATTAACAGGTACAACAGGAAAAACACAGTGTGGAGTGGAAGTTCCTGCAAATGGAGACCATATACGTAAGCCAATAATGTCTCAACGTCTATTCAGGGGTGGGTGAGGCTGTGTTTATATTGAGAGGCTCTGGGACTCAAGCAATCACAGTTTGAATTTCTAGTGACTTTATGTGGTGACTTAATGCTTAGTCTCATGGCAGTAGTATCAGGCTACATTGAGTTTATTTGAAAGAGTAAGGTGACTGTTCTAGCACCTTCCTGGTGTTGGATGCTCACAAGGTCTGAGTTGTTTATAAATCTAAGTCTTTCATGACTAAAATGGCAAGCCAGAGGTTCCAGTATTTCTTGAACACTTATTCTGTGCAGAGTGCTGTACTAATCACTTGGGAGAGTTAGAAGACTCACTCTTTGCCCTCAAAGAGCTTACAATTTACTGGGGAGGCAGATCCTAAAATAAACCGCAGGTAAGGGAAAGCAATACAATTTGAAAAGTCGTACATAAGCGCTACTTGTTCGGGGAGGGTGAGAGATGATGCTTAGGTGACGTGGTCGTGGAGGGAATAGAGTAGGGAGAAGAGAGACAGATAAGGGAAGGCCTCTTGGAGGAGATGTGATTTTAGTAGGGCTTTGAAGATGGGAAAAGCAGTAGTTGCCTGGATGTGAAGGGGAAAAGAATTCCAGGCAGGAGGGTGGGTGTGAGCAAGTGGTCTATAGAGAGAGAGAAGTGAAGGAAGCACAGTGAATGACTTGAGAATAGCAAAGCTTGTGAGCTGGCTTCTAGTAGGAGAGGAGAGATGATAAATCACAGATTAAGAGCTCACCGAGAAATGGCCAGGAGTTTCAGCTTGTTTACAGCTCACACATGATTTATTACAAATGCGGTCCAGGTTTCTAGAATTCCATTCCGACCATTCATACTAACAGGTGAAATGTGAATGCTTAGACATCGTTTTTCTTTTCTACTTCCCTCTGGGAGCCTCCCGGGCTTAAGTACAGGATTGTGAACACAGGGTGTGTTTAAGTAACCGGAGTGACCAGCCGAAAGGCCCAAGTTTTTGTGACACTGGCGGAATTCTCCTAACCATCAGTAACCATTTCACACTCAGGATGAGTGTTATATTTCAAGAGAGATTTAGAGTGGATGAAGGATCACAAATTTGCCTCAGAGAGAAGTATTTATCTCTTGTTCCATGGGAATTAATGCTGAGACTTTGAAGCTATCAGGCTTCTGTTCCAATTAGATACAATATACCCTACTTACAATATATGCTCTGTGAGTATATTATGTACTTGAAAATTTATTTAATATGATAATGCCATCAGCTAGCATAGCTGTGAAGAAGCTATCTTTTTTTCCTGTCTGTGCCTTTTAATTTCATTATGATTTCTAAAAATTCCCTGATAGTCTTACAGCTGCTCCGCTGTTAATAGCCTTGAAATAGAAATGTGTTTCTTTGCTTAGCAAGAGACATCTGCATACTGTAGAAAAACAAAATCATTTGAAGTGATTAATACAGGAAGACGGTAGTTCATATCTTAAATGCACGTTATTTCAACTCAAATATGTTTGCCTCCTAGCCATTTTTCTGATCTATGATCTAAATCTAGGAGGCTTTTAGGAACTGCACATGAAAATGAACATTTGCCAGGCAACCAACACCTCCTGCCGCATGTTGGCTCAGCTTGTGTGAATGCCACAAACGGGGCTCTTGATACGCGCGTCCCCACCCCAGCCCTCCCACCCCTCTCCCCGTCCCCGGGGGCTTTTGATCAAGGCTGCGTGGGGAAAATGACTACGAGCTTTTTGGTCCTTCCACCATCTTTGATCATCTCATTTTGAAATCTGTTCTAGCAAAAAACGATGGACAACAGACTCACATTATTAGGTAATGGAGGAACACATAGTATATTTAAGAATGTCAAAGTATCTAAGCTCTGGGAGAGCAGTAGGACAAGTTGAAAAGTTTGGAAAATAGATGGATTATTGCTAGTATATTGCTGGTATAGAAATTACAGTGTGAGAGAAGGAGAGAGTGTGTTCCTGTGGCTACCTCCATTTGTCTTGTAACCCTGCAAATCCAGTGTTAAGCCGTGAATCTTTTTTTCTTTGTTTTTTAAGCATCTCATACTGTAGCACTCTCTGACTGCTCAATTTCTGCTCCAGATTTACCCAAAAGTCCTGGTATTGTCTAGTTCTGAGGCTGGATTTGTATAGCGAGACAGTGGCAGAATCTTATCTAGGAATCCAGGTTCTCCTCAAAACCCTCTGCATCAGGCTTTCGACCTTTCCGTTCTAAAGGACCTACTGCAGTGCAGTTCAAGATTTACTGATTCAGGCCCAAGTCCTCAATGAGTGGTTCTCCAGCAATGCATCCATCAATCAGTATATTTATTGCATGCTTACTATGTGCAGAGCACTGTACTAAGTACTTGGGAAAAAAACAATACGATAGAGTTGGTAATGGTAAACATGATACCTGCTTACAAGGAGCTTACAGTCTACAGGGAGGTAGAATTTAAAATAGATTAGATATAGGGGATTTATTGAGAGTAAACATATTTACATTAAGTATTGTGAGTCTGGAACTGCACCTGTGGAAGCATCAGCTGATGGGACATAGTCTCATTTAAAGGAAGGAGGTTTTGTGTGTGTGGAGGGGTGTCAGACTCTTCCTTCCTTCATCACTTCTCCCTCCCAGATTATAACAATAATAATAGTAATGATGGTATTTTGTAAGCGCTTACAGTGTGCCCCCTTGACTCTATTTATTGCCATTGTTCTTGTCTGCCTGTCTCCCCCGATTAGACTGCAAGCCCGTCAAAGGGCAGGGACTGTCTCTATCTGTTGCCGAGTTGTACATTCCAAGCGCTTAGTACAGTGCTGTGCACATAGTAAGCGCTCAATAAATGCTATTGAATGAATGAATGAATGTGCCAAGCACCGTACTAAGCGCTGGGGTAGATACAAGGTAATCAGGTTGTCCCACATAGGTCTCACAGTCTTAATCCTCATTTTTACAGATGAAGTAACTGAGGAACAGAGAATTGAAGTGACATGCCCAAGGTCACACAGCAGACAAGTAGCGGAGCTGGGATTAGAACCCACAACCTCTGACTCGCAACCCGTGCTCTTGCCACTAAGCTATGCTGCTTCTCTGTTGTTGTGATGTTGAGGAGGGTCTGGGGGCCTCCAGCCTTGATATCATTGTATCAAACTAAACCAATTCTGGAGTGTGGGACTTCTGCAGAGTCCTCAGGGAGGGAGAAAAGGTGGCTTGAAAAGTCCCTCCACCCTGCTAAAGTCAATCTTGTCTTGGGATAGCTGGGGTGAGGTAAAGTGAGGGAAAAGCCTATACTCTCCCTGGCGATAAGCACAGTGCTCTTTGCAAGATAGGCACACGATAAATATCACTGATGGATCGCCGTGAGTTGATCTGCGATAACATTGGGTTTTTATAGAGACCTGTCTCTAGAGACCCAGCACATGAGCATCGGTTGGAGTTCACGCTTGTAGGGCAAGATGAGGGTGTGATGGAAAGAGGAAGCCAGGGTGATAAGAGGAAGGCCGCAAGTGTAAGTGCCAAAACAAAGTAGGTCAGAGGGAAAACGTGAGCAGAGTCAGATCAATTTTCCGGCCCGAACCCGCTCATCAACTGCATAGATAACGCATGTGAATGAAGTAGGGAAATAGAAACCACAGAGTGCCCATTACAGGAAGAGCCACCTTGGAGGAACATGACTTGGTTGTGAGGGTGTCGTGAACCAGTGAAATGCAGAACAGAATGCTGCTGCCCTGGGTAGCTGAGAGCTGGAAAATATGAGTGATAAGTGATAATTATGTGGTTTGGGTGTAGGCAGTGCCCTGCAGTCTGGAAGCCTGGCTGGCAGGCTGTAGATTGATGAAAGCTAATAATATACACAGCTGAGGCCATATCCGCTATCTCCCTGCCCTTATGTCTCTACCCCTGCCAATCACCAATAAATGGTCACCCTGTCACTTGACGGTCCAATTGTGTGTTATCCCAGGGTGCCATTTTGTAAAATTTCCTAATATTTAATGTAACCAATTCATCTTCCAAAGGAAAGACTGGTGGTTGAGTTTTTGTTTTCTACCCATTTCACTTCCTTTGTATTACTGGGCAATGTGCTGCCTAGGTAACAAAACTTTGTGACAGGATTTGACTCTGTGTTGCTGATTTTGGTCCTTGGTTGTGTGTACAATTTGCCAGTTGTCCGCTACATTGTTTCAGTCTCTTACAGACTAATTGTCCAACCATAATCATGACTATGAGGCCCATGTGGGACAGGAACTGTGTCCAACCTGATTACCTGGTAACTGCAGTGTTCAGAACAGTGCCCGGTACATAGTAAGCACTTAAAAAATATCACAATTATGAGAAGCAGCTGGGCGTAGTGGAGGGAGCGCAGGCCTGGGAGTCATAAGGTCATGGGTTCTAACGTGGCTCCATCACTTGTCTGCTGTGTGACTTGGGCAAGTCACCTCACTTCTCTGGGCCTCAGTTATCTCATGTGGAAACTGGGGATCAGGACTATGAGTCCCACATGGGACAGGGACTGTGTCCAACTCTATTAGCTTGTATCCACCCCGGTGCTTAGTACAGTGCTTGGCACATAGTAAGTGCTAAGTACCATTATGAAATTTTGAGAAGGAGCATAGCCTAGTAACAAGAGCATAGGCTTGGGAGTCAGAGGATGTGGGTTCCGATCCCGGCTCCACTAATTGTCTGCTGCGTGACCTTTGGGCAAATCATTTCACTTCTCCTCCCCTCAGTTTCCTTATCTGTAAAATGGGGATTAAGACTAAGAGCCCCACGTGAGACAACTTGGATGCCTTGTATCCACCCCAGGACTTAGAACAGTGCTTGGCACATAGTAAGCGGTTAACAAATACCATAATTATTATTATTAAAGCATTTTCCTTACTCTGAAAATGTGGTTCTCAGTCTTCCTGCTTGTGAGTTATAGAGAAATCAGCAAAAAGGAGCTCCTAAATAACTATTTCAAGCACTTTTGAACATGGCTTTGGCCTACTGAGCTGGAAGAGTTTCTCAGAGTGTCATAATTTTCTTCTGATACAAACTTCCTGTTTGTGTCTTCAAACAGGTCGAGGTTGAGCAAACTTCAACACATTACACAAACTTTATAGAGACATCCTTCGGTTCCACGATGACCCTGTCATTATTGAAACTACATCGGTGAGTGTGAATGTCCTTGAGAAAGAGAATGCCTTGCTTGCTTTCCACAAAACCCTACTTTATCGGTGTTGGGCAGGGGACCAGACAAAGTTCCTTCAATTCTAATCGGTCAACTTTATCAGGAAGTCAACGTAAAACCAATTTTTCAAGGCAGTCACAACTTTTTCAAAATTTCCAGAGTCCTCAGTAGTGGAAGGTGTATTAAAATAATAATAATAATGATAACTGTGATATTTAAGTGTTTACTATGTGCCAGGAACTGTTCTAAGAGCTGGGGTACATAAAAGCACATCGTGTTGGACATGGTCCCTGTCCCACATGGGGCTCACTTACTGTAAGGGGGTCAGTGTTGGTGATTTGTCTGGAGCAGCGTTCCAGGATCCATAAAACTTCATCTGGAATGCACGGAAATCAGTGGATAAGTTCCATTCGGCTAGAATCTGTCTGCAGTGGAGTCTCCTAAAATATCCTAAGTGTTCTTTAACTTATTTAGCATGCCATGATGTACACGTCGGTCAGATTCGGAAGAAGCGGCAAGTACTGAACATGCAAGGTTAGTCTGGTGATGTTTATTAACAGTGCCTGGTAGATAGTAATTTGTAGAGACATCATTTGTGGACATATCAGGAGCAGCATATCATGGTCTCGGGCTCAGATCGGACTGCTGTGGTGTTGTCACAAAATGTTGTGCCCACAATTTCATTTTCCAGGAACTCGACAGGGGCAAACAGCATGGCCTAGCGAAAAGAGCACAGGCCCAGGAGAGAGAGGACCTAGATTGGACCTAGATTGTTATTCTGGCTCTGCTACTTGTCTGATGAGTGATTTGGGGCAATCACTTCACTTCACTGTGCCTCAGTTACCTCATCTGTGAAATGGGGATTGAAACATGCTCCCTCTGAATTGGACTATGAGTCCCATGTGGGACAGGGAATGTACCCAACCTGATTATCATATCCCCCCAGGGATTAGTACAGTGCTTGGCACATAGTAAGAGCTTAACAAATACCATTAAAAATAGAACAAAAACTCGACACGGCAACATGGCTGCTTTGGATGCCATTCATTCATTCATTCATTCAATAGTATTTATTGAGCGCTTACTATGTGCAGAGCACTGTACTAAGCGCTTGGAATGTACAAATTGGTAACAGATAGAGACAGTCCCTGCTCTTTGACGGGCTTACAGTCTAATCGGGGGGAGAAGGACAGACAAGAACAACAGCAATAAACAGAATGAAGGGGATTACGGAAGGTACCTTGGGACAGGCACAGAACCAAACTTTAAAGCACTCAAGTATCTTGTCCCCTCCTATCTCACCTTGCTACTCTCCTAGAACATCTCAGCCTTCACACTTTGCTTCTCAAATGCCCACCTTCTCACAGTGCTTCGATCTCACAGCCACTCTCGATCTATGACTGACCTCGCGGGTTTTGTCATCACAGGATCCTGCTCAGGATTCCCTCATTTTATAATAATAATGCACTTTGCAGTGTGTTGGTTTGGAGTTTGGAACGCATCAGTCAATGATCACTCCACACAGAGGGCTGAGATATGTATATTTTTCAGGTCCTACTGTGGAGCAGTGATACAAATCAAGGGCATTAATTGAGTGCCTAATGGGTACAGAGACTGCACTAAGCACTTGAAGAAATATAACAGAAGCCACGCTCATGTTCCCTGCTCACAGTTTGGGTATCCAAGTGGAACACTGTGTTCATGATTACAAGCTGATGTTCGCACACTTACTGAGCAGGAATAGATTATGGCAATTTAGTTTTCCTGTCTTCTGTGCTCAGTGAATTTTTTTTTTTCTCCACGTTTCAGCATTGCTGCCTGTGAATGCGTTGAAATCTTTCATGACAATCAGCCTGTCAGATATTGGCACTTCTGTGATGAGCCTTTCTAGATCTTTCTAGACACTGTTGTCCTCCAGGTTTGAAGATGATGCCCTTCATGGTGACATTTCTTTTAGCATGTGTGAGGGTGGATGGTGAGACTAACTTGGGACAAGCTAACATATGACAGGAAACATCCTCCTCGAGGGTGATGGTTGAGCAGTCTGCACACGGTTAAGCGCTCAAAAAACACCATTGATCAATTGTGTTTCCCAAGCATTTCTTTTGTCCGTCCTGATTTTGGTGACCCCCTCTATTTCAGTTTGCTGAGCTGCTAGGTAACAGAATTCAGAGACAGTGTAATGTCGTGTGTGGAAGATGGAGACATATTTAGCCTTCTGTGGGGTTTGAGGAGTGCAGGCTGCTATATTAACTCTGTTTCAGGCTAGTTAAAGTTCATGGGGTTTTGCTGATTCTGTGAAGCAGTTCATAATCAGCAGCTTATCTTCTGTGTGTCTGTGTGTGTGTTAGGGGGTGGGAGGTGGGGGCTCACCCCACACATCCAGAACACAGTTATCAGCATGCGGCAGCACCTGTAGAGGGGTTTCAGGGTCTTTCTTGCAGTCATGCTTGCTGCCTGCTGAGCTGAAAGAAGCATTTTTCATATTAGCGAGTGATACAGGTCCCCGGGTCCTTCTTCACAAATCGTACCACGTAGGGATGGCTAGGATGGTCAGGAGTATCCCCTCAGTTTTAAAACAGACAAAAAGAGTGGGGAATAGTTTGTGTTCAACTGACAGATACTAGAAGGAAAGCACTGTGGTCTAGTGGATCAGGATCACGATCAGGTCTGAGCTCCCCAAAGTCACCCCTCCGCCTCTCCCCTCCCCCCCAACAACCCCCTCCCCTACTTTCCCATCCTTCCCTGCAGTATCCTCAGAGGAGATCTCCTCCCTCCTCGCAAGTGCCACCCCCTCCACCTGCGCCTCGGACCCCATTCCCTCTCACCTTCTTAAAACCATCGCCCCTGCCCTCCTCCCTTCCTTAACTTCTATTTTTAACCACTCAATATCCAAGGGCTCCTTCCCCTCTGCCTTCAAACATGCCCACGTCTCCCCCATCCTAAAAAAACCCGCTCTTGACCCCACTTCCCCCTCCAGTTATCGTCCTATCTCCCTACTACCCTTCCTTTCCAAAATCCTAGAACGAGTCGTCTACAGTCGATGCCTAGAATTCCTTAACTCCCATTCTCTCCTAGACCCCCTCCAATCTGGCTTCCGTCCCCTCCACTCTACCGAGACTGCTCTCTCTAAGGTCACCCGGGACCTCCTTCTTGCCAAATCCAATGGCTCCTACTCCATTCTGATCCTCCTTGACCTCTCTGCTGCCTTTGACACTGTCGACCATCCCCTCCTCCTCCATACCTTATCTCACCTTGGCTTCACGGACTCTGTCCTCTCCTGGTTCTCCTCTTACCTCTCTGGCCGATCATTCTCGGTCTCCTACGCCGGAGCCTCCTCCCCCTCCCATCCTTTAACTGTTGGAGTTCCTCAAGGGTCAGTTCTTGGCCCTCTTCTGTTCTCCATTTACACTCACTCCCTCGGTGAACTCATCCGCTCTCACGGCTTTGACTACCATCTCTACGCAGATGACACGCAGATCTACATCTCCGCCCCTGTCCTCTCCCCCTCCCTTCAGGCTCGCATCTCCTCCTGCCTCCGGGACGTCTCCACCTGGATGTCTGCCCGCCACCTAAAACTCAACATGAACAAGACTGAGCTCCTCATCTTCCCTCCCAAACCCGGTCCGCTCCCAGACTTCTCTATCACCGTGGATGGCACGACCATCCTTCCCGTCCCGCAGGCCCGCAATCTCGGTGTCCTCCTTGACTCGTCCCTCTCGTTCACCCCACACATCCTATCCGTTACCAAGACCTGCCGGTTTCACCTCTACAATATCGCCAAGATCCGCCCTTTCCTCTCCACCCAAACGGCTACCTTACTATTACGGGCTCTCGTTATATCCCGGCTAGACTACTGTGTCAACCTTCTCTCTGACCTCCCTTCCTCCTCTCTCGCCCCGCTCCGGTCTATTCTTCACTCCGCTGCCCGGCTCATCTTCCTGCAGAAACGATCTGGGCATGTCACTCCCCTTCTTAAACAACTCCAGTGGTTGCCTATCGACCTCCGCTCCAAACAAAAACTCCTCACTCTAGGCTTCAAGGCTCTCCATCACCTTGCCCCTTCCTACCTCTCCTCCCTTCTCTCTTTCTACCGCCCACCCCGCACGCTCCGCTCTTCTGCCGCCCACCTCCTCGCCGTCCCTCGGTCTCGCCTATCCCGCCGTCGACCCCCGGGTCACGTCCTCCCGCGGTCCCGGAACGCCCTCCCTCCTCACCTCCGCCAAACTGATTCTCTTTCCCTCTTCAAAACCTTACTTAAAAATCACCTCCTCCAAGAGGCGTTCCCAGACTGAGCTCCTCTTCCCCCTCTACTCCCTCTGCCATCCCCCCTTTACCTCTCCGCAGCTAAAGCCTCATTTTCCCCTTTTCCCTCTGCTCCTCCACCTCTCCCTTCCCATCCCCACAGCACCGTACTCGTCCGCTCAACTGTATATATTTTCGTTACCCTATTTATTTTGTTAATGAATTGTACATCGCCTTGATTCTATTTAGTTGCCATCGGTTTTTACGAGATGTTCTTCCCCTCGACCCTGTTTAGTGCCATTGTTCTTGTCTGTCCGTCTCCCCCGATTAGACCGTAAGCCCGTCAAACGGCAGGGACTGTCTCTATCTGTTGCCGACTTGTTCATCCCAAGTGCTTAGTAGAGTTCTCTGCACATAGTAAGCGCTCAATAAATACTATTGAATGAATGAACAGTGGATAGAGCATGGGCCTGGGAGTCAGAAGGATCTGGGATCTAAATCTGACTCCATCACTTGTCTGTTGTGTGACCTTGGGCGAGTCGTCTAACTTCTCTGTGCCTCAGTTACCTCATTTACAAAATGGAGATTAAAACTGTGAACCCCATCTGGAACAGAGACTGTATCCAACCTCATTAGTTTGTACCTACCCCAGAACTTAGGACAGTGCCTGGCACTTAGTAGATGCTTAACAAATGCCGTATTTTAAAAAAAACACACTCATCTCTTAGGAGGTGGATTTACTGAACAAGAAGATGGAAAGATGGAAATATTTTTATTATAGCAGGCTGAGGTACCCTTCTATTCTCTGGACTTGATTCATTCATTCAATCGCATTTATTGAGTACTTACTGTGTACAGAGCACTGTACTAAGCACTTGGAAAATAGAATTCAGCAACAGAGACAATCCCTACCCAACAGTGGGCTCACAGCCTAGAAGCGGGGAGACAGACAACAAAACAAAACAAAGCAACCAAACAGGCATCCAGGAAAATATCTGTTTGCAATTCATGAGTGCTTATTTGACAAACCCTAGTATGTCAAGGGACTGTCCAATACGATCCAGGACCTAAGTGAGATCATTTATGCCTCCAAAGAAAGCCTAAAATAATATCACCGTTAGGAGGTCTTCACCATTTAATTTCTCCCCTCCCCTGATTTTATCACCCCAACCCCTTGCATTCACTTATGTGTCATATTATTCTTGTCTGTCTCCTCCGATTAAACTGTAAGCCCTTCATAGGGCAGGGACTGTCTCTATCTGTTACCGATTTGTTCATTCCAAGCGCTTAGTACAGTGCTCTGCACATAGTAAGCGCTCAATAAATACTATTGAATGAATGAGTGAACTATAGCACTTATTTAAGAGCTCAGTCACCTAAACATGCACTTTCCTCATTTTTCTTATCTGTAAATTTTGTTAGATTCTGTATCCCCTATTTGATTTTAAGCCCCTGGAGGACAGGGAGAATGTCTACTGACTATTGTACTCTTCAAAGTGCTCTGTATGCTTGGAGTTCAGTAGGCGCTCAATCAGTCAATAGTATTTACTGAGTGGTTATTTTGTGCAGAACACTGTACTGAGTGTTTGGGAGGGTACAATCCACTAGAATGGGTAGACATGTTCCCTGCCCTCCAGAAGCTTACAGTCTAGAAGAGGAGACAGACATTGAAATAAATTATGGGTATGTGCATAAATGCTGAGTGAATGTCAAGTGATTAAAAAGTACATATCTATGGCAACATAGAAGAGAGAGAGATTGTGGTAATTGAAGTCTTAGTTGGGGAAATCCCCTTAGAGGAGATGTGATTTTAATAAGGCTTTGAAGATGGGGAGAGTGGTGGTCTGTTGTCTGTGGAGGCTGAGAGAATGCCAGGCCAGAGGGAGGATGTGGGAAAGGGGTCAGCAGCAAGATAGATGAGATTGAGTTATGGTGAGTAGATTGGCACTGGGGAGTGAAGTGTGCCAGCTAGGTTGTAGTAGGAAATCAGTGAGATATGCTAGCAGGAGGCGAGCTGATTAAGTACTTTAAAGCCGACGGTGCAGAGTTTCTGTTTGATGTGGAGGTTTTTGAGAGGTGAGAGACACGGACAGAGTGTTTTTTTAGAAAACTCATGTGGGCAGCAGAGTGAAGTGAGGAAATAAGCAGGGAGAGACAGGAGGCAGGGAGGTCAGCGAGAAGGCTGATGCAATAAACACTATAATAATGTTGATATTTGTTAAGCGCTTACTATGTGCAGAGCACTGTTCTAAGCGCTGGGGTAGATACAGGGGAATCAGGTTGTCCCACGTGAGGCTCACAGTTAATCCCCATTTTACAGAGGAGATAACTGAGGCACAGAGAAGTGAAGTGACTTGCCCACAGTCACACAGCTGACAAGTGGCAGAGCCGGGAGTCCCTGACTCCGAAGCCCAGGCTCTTTCCACTGAGTCACGCTGCTTCCTCAAATGATTTTTTGGAATCCACTGCATCTTTCTGAGTCTCCCTCCTCCTATAACTCAGGCAAAAGAACTCAAACCTTTCATATGCTACCTTCTGGATACATCTGCATCCCCTCTAGATGGTGAGCTCCCTCTCTGCTGTAAGCTCCACAATTCGGTTACATTGTACTTTCCCAAGCACATAGTACAGTGCTCTGCACACAGTAAGAGCTCATTAAATACAATTGATTCATTCATTCAATGATATTTATTAAGTGCTTACTGAATGCAGAGCACTGTACTAAGTGCTTGCTCTGCTGGGTGTTGTGGGCATTCACGTTTTGAAGGTGACCAATCATATAATAAGCGGATGAAAGATGGAAGAAGATTGCAAATGTAGAAAGGATAAGGGAGAACATCTTTTTTATAGAAGGTAAAGCACCACAAGCCATTTTTCAGGCATTTGTCATTATTATTGGTCTGAATGAAAGTTAGCAATTGATAATCAAGTTATCAATCATTGTAAGCGCTTAAAAAATACCATATAAAAAAAATCCGGACATGGTGAACTTTTAACTTCAACTTCCTTGACTAGTGTTTGACAACTGGGTGGAATTCAGAAAAGTCCAGTTTCGCCTTCAGGGTCAGAAGGGAATGATCTATCCTTTATAATAATAATAATAATAATAATGGTGGTATTCATTAAGCACTTACTAAGAGCCAAATACTGTTCTAAGATCTGGGGTAGATACAAGGTAATTGGGTTGGACGCAGTCCCTGTCCCACATAGGGCTCACAGTCTTAATCCCCATTTTACAGGTGAGGGAACCGAGGCACAGAGAAATGAAGTGACTCGCTCAAGGTCACACAGCAGACAAGTGACAGAGTCAGGATTAGAACCCAGGTCCTGACTCCCAGGCCCATGTTCTATCCACTAGGCAACACTACTTCTTTATGTCTGCAGAGGGACTTCTTTACAGACATCTGTAAATAGAGGGCAGGTAGATACCCAGAGTTCTGGCATGGGCACCCTAGACCCAGCCTGTAGAGCCACTTGGAGGCCTGGCTTGGGCGAGCCAGACCCATTGCCCTGTTTCTGAAGTAAACTAAAGGCTAGGGTTGGAAAGGTTTTGCCCGTCCACTTCCTTTGGACCCATTCTTAATTGACTCCCAACTGAAGGTATACCACGTGTGCAGGTGAAAATGTAATTTTTGTTTTTCTTCCAAGGGTGTGATGGCAGTTCAGTGTCCATAATCGCTTCAGGCTGTAGCTGAAGTGTTAGACCCTGCCCTTGTCCGGAGGGTCCGATGATCCAGGTCAGAGAAGTACCTGGCACAAATAAGCGTGATAGACACCCTGTGAGGCCTGACACTGCTCTGACACCGTGATGATTTTAGGCTAACGCTTCTTTGCACTCCAATTGTACCTCACTCCTGAGGATCTCTAAGCATTTTGCAGGCTGTAATTGAGCTTCGCCACACCTTGTGAGGTGTAGAATTATCTTCATTTGATTGCTGAAGAAACTGAGGCACAGTTGCGACTCCTTGAAGGTCACTGCGTCAGTCAGCGGTGGAGCTGGGAACAGCGTTTAATTCCCAGCATTTCCAGCTCTCTGCCTTAATCGGATATTCCTACTCTTCCAATTCAGAGTAATTTATGCTGGATCAATTCAGACTGACTCTGTGAATTCAGTGCACTCTATCAGTTATGAGAAGGGAAGGGAAGCAGAGCCTGACTATTTTACCCCAAATTCAACCCCAGGAAAGACAGGAAATAGATATCATAGATGTGGAAGCATAAACATGTCCCCACAGCGGCCAGACCCTTGTCTTTCTTGTCGAATATGAATAGATCAAAATTCCATTTTCCGTTGCTAACACAAGTGCTTCCCTTACTCCTCCTTAACCAGAGGAATAAGTCTAGAAGCACAGAAGTGAAATTTATGTCGCTTCCTAAGTTGCATCTTTATTTAATGCCCCTTTCCCAAGATGTAAAATCGGGCCAGGGGAAGACCCAAGGAGAATAGTCTTATTTCTCTCTCCCATGAGAAATGTAAAGGAAAATTGCATTTCTTTGCTAGTTCAGCATTTCAAGTGTCAAGCAAACCTCTTCCACTTAACAGGATAAAATGTGTTGCATTCTACTGTTAAATCCATTATCCTAATCACAGTCTAAATGATCCATTAGGAAGCACTGATTGGATATAATATCTCTGTGTACACAGTGTTTCTATGGTGTAGGTGCCTCTCCTCTACCCGCCCCCACCAGCCTTCTGCTCTGTCTGTCTGTGCTGTAGTCTTATTATATGGAATCCTCATTAACTGATCGAAATCACTCACCCCACTACACTATCTTTCCAAACTGTCATCCTCTCCAAAGAAACAAAAAACAATTGGAAAGAGCAGGAATTAAACCCTAAATCACCCGGTGTGCTTGCAAGTTCACGAGCTAACCTTTCACCTCTGGAAGCTGGACTTGAAATGCAGCTTGGATAAAGGGGATTGAAAACTGCTCTCTTGTGCCGTGCTGTGCCCGCCGAAAATTGATGGTGGGTACTTAGAAGGGGCCTTGAGGGCATAGCAGTGGAGCTGAGGTGTAGTGGATGAGAGGGCTCGCATGGAGCCGGATGGGTCGGTTCTCTCCTCCGTCTTTTCAGAGCGACCTTTATGAGCTATGGTTCGTTTTATTTCTTAACAAGTTAGAGCATACTTTGCTCTCTCCCCAGACGGCATTGTTCCTCGCTCTGTTTGGAGGGTTAATAAAGAACCCATGTCAACTTCCTGAATCACCTAGGTGACCCAGCCGCAGTCTCTCTCCACCTTCCCCCAACTAGATTTCTGCACCAGATTCTGCCTAGCGAGTTGTTGATCTTCCTGCCTCCCTGGCTCCCCTATGGCCTCCCATATCCTCAAACCCTTCGGGCACCTCCCATAGCGCTCCTGGCTTCCTCCTGCCTCCCTCTTCCTCCGCACTCTCCCTCGGCCCCCATTCGATCATCGGCTTGTTCAGGCTGTCGGCTTGCCGTGTACCCGACTGACCTGCCCCTGATCACTCGATGTTCTCTACTTCCCTAGATTACATTGTTCTCAGGAGTCCGCGGCCCAAATGAAGGAGTGGCATGCTTTCTCTCTCTCTCTCTCTTTCTTTTTCTTGCTCTCCAATACTTCTAGTATTCAATCACTCTGTAACCACCTGTACCACCATTCACCTTCTTCCCGTCTACCAAATCAAAACCAATTTCTCACTTCCATATGTCAACACGAGCCCTGTGCATTGATTAACTGTCTTTCATTTACAAGCAGGCAGCGCCTGTGTCTGAATCCCTCCCATATGCTCCCTCTCCGAGTCTAATTCTTTTACTCTCTTCCTCTGGAAAGTCATTCTTCATTGTAATAAGTTGCCCAAAGTAAATGGATTCATCATCTTTTTCTCTGACAGCCATGTTTCTCCACTACGGGAAATTAAACACTGCAGCATATGGTCGGAGCAGCACACTTTAGCGCTTGCTTGCTCAATTGTTTTAACACATTGCCGCTTTTACATAACATTCTGTTTGCTGCGAGTGTGTCAGGCTCCTGCCTGCCATATGCATTAGGCATTTTAATGGCGAGGCAGAAACTAAGTGGAGCTGACAATATGACGAAAGAAGGATAAGAGCCCATTAATTACTAAAATTCATTTTGGTACTATGTAGCCGTAAAACGACCCTCATTCTAATTCTTCCAAACATGCCACCGTATTAGCCTGCTGGGCAGCCATATGACTTTTTTTTTTTTAATAATCTTCCATTCAGGATGACAACAATATGTGGATCCATGGAAATGAGTCTGAGTCGATCATCATTACCGCCTTTCTCTCTACATAACTGGGATTCTGTTGTTCCTAGTTTCTCTGGCTTGTCTCTGGAAGTAGAAGAATTGAGGTGGCCCAAGCCTTTTTTGAATAGCTAATACAATATCATTGGTTATTCCTATAGGATTTCTTCCCTCTTTAGGGGCTTTTAGAGAGACTTTCCAGGAAGCATAACCTAAATACCACACATTTAGTAAAATTGCATTTAACAACATGAGTAGCGTGAAATTTGATCTTTGCTTTCTTTCCAGTTTAATTTCTTAGGCATCCTGATGTACCGTGTAACCAAGTGTAGAGAATGTTGAAAGTTTCTTTACGAGTGTCATATTTTTGTTGTGTTTTTGTTTTCTTGGATATTAATCGGTTCCCTTGTTGGTTTTTCAACTTCTTTCATCACTGCCCTCAAGATTTCTGCTGACAAGGTACATTTAGTTCTGGAATAATGTGTGTTTTTACTTTGTATTTTGGCTAAAGCACAATTAGGGAATCAGGGAACATTGGTCTGACAGCGCGAGCCAGTTTGGAGTCAGTGTGCTTTGGTGCTGATATCAATCAATCAAACGATAGAATTTATTGAAGGCTTGTCATGCTCAGAGCATTCTATTGAGTTCTTGGGAGTGTACGATGACGTTGGTACACATAATCCAACTTCTTGTGGTCAGGGATTGTGTCTACCAGCTCCACTCTAGTCTTCTAAGTGTGTAATATAGTGCTCTGCATTCAGAAAATACTCAGTAAATACCACCAATTGAGTGATTGAAGTGTCAGGTGAAAATGGGGTCCAGCATTATGGGGAACCAGTGCAACTCTGAAGAAAAAGGCAATATTCATATGAATATCCTGTGGAATAGATTGTCAGCTGCTCACTGGTCTTATCAGGAGCAGTCTTACACTGTTGGAAATCTCACCATCAGTGTATCATCTTTGAAGTCAAAGGGAAGATATAAATACATACACATAATATCTATATATGTATTAGTAAACATGTGGGTACATGGAGTACAGATGTTCATACATGAAAATGTACATAGGAAATAAATTTATATGGAAGGGCTAATATAGCTTTCAGTTCCCAACCATGTGGGGCTAAGATCCTGAAGTACCTATGGTTGGCAAGATGTAGGTTGGTGAAACCAAAGGCTTATGGGAAAAAAGAGGTTTGGGATCCTTTTGCTTTAGGTCCCTGGGTGAGATTCAAGATTGTGGCAATTTCTAAGCTTGCATTAAAGATAATAAATATGGTAAAGGGACTCGTGTGAAAAATCATTTTTACTTCTCTTAAAATATCTCACTATTAGACATTTTAAGGACAACTGCTGAGAGTTTGCTGTTATAATACGTTCACTGTTACAATACAGTCCCTATGTCAGACCAGTACATTAATGTTACAAAGCTCAGTGTCATGTTGAATAGGGGATGGTGATTTGAGAGCACCTCCCATTTGAAATGATACACGATGCAAGGTATAGCTTGGGACAACTGTCATTACCACTGCACACTGGGGAATTGAGATGGAGGGGAAACCACAAAAATGCACATGAAAAATCCTTTGTGAGGGGAGTTTGACAGTAATCTATTAAGGAATCTCCGCGTCATATCTTTTTCCATCATTAGAGGTAAACTTTCTTCTAAGGTTACAATGAGCTCGTGGTGAATGAAGTGCAAATATAACTGAAGTGCCTGTTCTTAGGACAACAGAATGTGGACACATCAGCTCTTATCCTATTAAGGGAGTAAACCTCTCTCTAGGTGAACAGGAAGCATTGAGACTTTCAGATGAGAAGGGTGCCATTTATCAAATTTCTGCTTGGGTGCTTTAAGTGGTATCTTTGAGGTTAAGATGGGTAATGCCTCTCAGAAAAGCCTGCCTTACGCCCAGAGAGTATGTTTCTGGAGAAGCCAGGACTCTTCTTTAGGATCAGCATGGCCTAGTGGACGGAGCTTGGACCTAAGAGTCAAGAGTACCTGGATTCTAATCCCGGCTCTGCCACTTACCTGCTCTGTGACCATGGGCAAGTCACTTCACTCCTCTGTGCCTCGGTTCCCCCATCTAAAAATGGGGATTCAACCGTTGTTCTCCTTATTCCTTAGTCTGTGGGACCTGATTATCTTGTTTTTACCCCAGTGCTTAGCACAGCTCTTGGTATATAGTAAGCACTTAACAAATGCCATTATTACTAATATCTTTGTTTTCCCTGAAGTAAAGCTCTTAGCTCACAAACATAGAGTTTTCCATGTGGCCATTACTTTAGACAAAGCCTGAGAGAATGAAAAGAAGTTTTTCTCGGCCATAAAGTTTGGATTTTCTGTGTCAAGGGTTGCTACAAGGAACTAAAGGATGGCTTGCACATTCTAAAGTGAAATCACTGTGGAGGCGGATTCCATTGATCGTGGCAGGGTGTGGAGAAATGGCGGTCTTTGAAGTGGATCAAGTGGGCTTATAGATCAGGGTTGCTGCAGGGTATCGAGGCTGGACCCGAGTCAGCCTGTGTAATCTTCCAAATACAGCTATAACAAATTCCACAGGGCCGACCCAATTGGAGAATTATTCAGTCGTATTATTTTATGGTATTTGTTACGTGCTTACTATATGCCAGACACTGTACTAAGTACTGGGGCGGATACAAACTAATCAGATTGGACCCAATCCATGTCCCACATGGGGCTTACAGTGTTAATCCCCATTTTATTAACAATAATAATAATAAGAAGAAGAATGATGGCACTTGTTAAGCACTTAGCACTAAGCGCTGGGATAGATACAAAGTTATCAGGTTGCCCCACGTGGGGCTCGCAGTTTTAATCCCCATTTTACAGATGAGGTAACTGAAGCACAGAGAAGTGAAGTGACTTGCCCGAGGTCACACAGCAGACAAGTGGCACAGCTGGGATTAGAATCCAGGTCCTCTGACTCCCAGACCTGTGCTTTAAACGCTAGGACTTGCCACCTCTGTAAGCCCGGGACTGTAAGCCCGTCAAACGGCGGGGACTGTCTCTATCTGTTGCCGACTTGTTCATTCCAAGCGCTTAGTACAGTGCTCTGCACATAGTAAGCGCTCGATAAATACTATTGAATGAATATGGTATAGAATCAAGAAAAGTCCTCTAGTCTGCAAGTGCCTTGTGTGCAGGGATCATTTCTACCTACTCTAGTGTAGTGTACTCTCCCAAGAATTTAGAGTGTTCTGCAAATAGTAAGCGCTCAGTAAATACCACTGACTGAGAGCCAAGGGGTGGTGGGAGAGGAACATAGATCAGAGTATTGGGAGTCAGGAGATCCAATCATTTCATTTTGATACCACAAACGTCTTTAAGATGTTTGATTGGGAAAGGAGAGAAAGGAATAAAATGCCTATTTTTGCATTTATCCATCTACTTTCCAGTAACAGCGTGGCTCAGTGGAAAGAGCCCAGGGAGTCAGAGGTCACGGGTTTGAATCCCGGCTCTGCCACTTGTCAGCTGTGTGACTGTGGGCAAGTCACTTAACTTCTCTGTGCCTCAGTTACCTCATCTGTAAAATGGGGATTAAAACTGTAAGCCCCATGTGGGACAACCTGAGTACCTTGTATCCCACCAGTGCTTAGAACAGTGCTCTACACATAGTAAGTGCTTAACAAATACCAACTATTATTATCATTTTTATTAACAGTGCTTGGCACATAGTAAGCACTTAATGAAGACCATTATTATTATTATTTTTATTATCTCATAGGGAGTCTTCGGAGGGTCGAGGAGTAGTGAGGTTTGGGCATCAGAAAGCCCAAGATGTCTTCCTGATTCTATAACTAACTCACTCTGTCTCCTGAGGACAGATCACTTAGTCTCCTTCTGCCTTGACCTCTCCCTCTTTATGAAATAGAGACCATCTTACTCCAAGGAGTTAATGTATGTAAATCTCTTTGAGGTCCTTTGATGAAGGAATGATGTACAAACAAAGTACCTTTAGTTTTAATAGTAGCACACAAAGAGGGAATTGATTTTTTTTCCCCCTCTGATTGATTGATTTACCTAACAGTCCTGAAGCCAAGAAAATATATTGAACTTAATATGGAGTAACAAAGTCAGAAGAGGGCTCTTGAGATGGATCAGATGTTCCATCTGGATAATATTTATTGGCAGAGTTTTAAAAATAGCCCTAGCCTAGCTCATTCTGAGAGGGGAGTTTAAAATGTTTATTAAGGAAAAGAGAAAAGATCTGCAGGTCAACAAATCCACGAGACGATACAGATACGATATATATGAGACGATACACACACGATACGTCTCTTTTCCAAGCCCGGTCTTCTTTTGGATCTAACTCTAATACTTGTAGTGGTATTTTTTATGGCATTTGTTAAGTGCTTACTGTATGCCAGGCCCTGTACTAAGCGCTGGGTTGGATACAAGCTAATCAGGTTGGACACGGTCCACGTCCCACCCGGGGCTCAGTCTCAATCCCCATTTTACAGATGAGGTACCTGAGGAAAAGTGAAGTGACTTGCCCAAGGTCACACAACAGGCTTGTGGGTGGCAGAGCAGGGAGTAGAACCCAGGTCCGCTGACTCCCAGGCCCACGTTCTTTCCGCTAGACCAAGCCGCTTCCCAACTTTACCCTGGAACGTGGTGTGGGCTGGGGAGGCAGAAGACTTTCTGCTATGTGACCCCTGGGAAAATCATTTAACTTCTCTGAGCCTCAGCTAAAGTCTTAACATAAATTTTACAGATAAGGTGAGCCCCATGTGAGACTTGGACTGTGTCCAACCTGATTAACTTGTATCCACCCCCACTCTCAGTACACTGTCTGGAACATACTAAGCACTTTAATAATAATAATAATGTTGGTATTTGTTAAGCGCTTACTATGTGCAGAGCACTGTTCTAAGCGCTGGGGTAGATACAGGGTAATCAGGTCGTCCCACGTGAGGCTCACCGTTAATCCCCATTTTACAGATGAGGTAACTGAGGCACAGAGAAGTTAAGTGACTTGCCCATGTCACACAGCTGACAAGTGGCAGAGCCGGGATTAGAACCCACGACCTCTGACTCCCAAGCCCGGGCTCTTTCCACCGAGCCACACTGCTTCTCATATTGGAAAAAAAAAAGTCTTGGGTTCTGTACTTCGTTCTGCCTCAGACTTGCTATGTTACCTTGGGCAAGGTGCTTCACCTCTCTGTGCCTGTTTCCTCATCTTTAAATAATAATAATAATAATGATGTTGGTATTTGTTAAGGACTTACTATGTGCAGAGCACTGTTCTAAGCGCTCAGGTAGATACAGGGTAAGCAGCTTGTCCCACGTGAGGCTCACAGTTAGTCCCCATTTTACAGATGAGGTAACTGAGGCACAGAGAAATTAAGTGACTTGCCCACAGTCACACCGCTGACAAGTGGCAGAGCCGGGATTCGAAATGGGGACAGTAATACCCACACCTCCCTACCTCACAGGGAGTTTGTGAAGATAAATCAAAATGAATGATGTGGAAGTGCTACAGAATAAATAAAATTAAAGGTCAATATAAAAAAAAAACCAAGATGGTATTTTATCAGACATCAGGTTCCTTTGTGCTTGCTTTCTATCCTGCTTAAGATCCTTGCCAGGTTTGGATAAAATAATCTAAAATTGATTTCTCAGGTCCATTTCTATGGTGTTGATTACCTCTAAAGCCTTGCCCATAGCCCAGCTTTCCCAAGCAATACTTATGCTTTGGAGAATTCCCAGATTAACTTCACATGTTCTCCATCAACGCAACCATGCTGGTGCGGTGTCTGGGCCTCATCAGGCACGAGCTGGCTAATAGAAACTGGTGTGATAAAAAACAAACAGCAAATGGCTATTATATTTTTCGGTCCAACTTCAGATCTGTGCTGGAGAGATAAGAGCCACAGGAGGTTTTTCTTCCCATGACATGCATGCATAACTTTCATTAGCACCAATGGGAGGCACATGTGCACAATGAGGGAGGAAGAGCCGTCCCACAGTGTGAAATATGTGAAAATAATTTTGGCAACTTCTAAGAGGAGAGCTTGGGGCTAGGACTAGTTAGATGCTCTCATTGCTTCAAAGGGCTCCCTTGTAAGTTCAGTACACACATACATATACACACGGAGCACACTCGCACACATGGAAAACAAGTAAAAAGAGAAAAAAATACAGTGGGGGATGGAGAGTGGAAATTCTAACCATTTGCAAGTACTCCACTGCTTAAAACAGAGCTTGGCATATAGTAAACCTTTAACAAATACCATAATTATTATTATTAGACTGTGAGCTCGTTGTGGGCAGGGATTGTCTCTCTCTATTACCGCATTGTACTTTCCCAAGGGTTTAGCATAGTAAGCGCTCAATAAATACATTTGAATTGAATTGAATTATTATCAAGTTCCATTTCCATGGCTGAGTTAGGTTATGACCCAAGTTTCCATCCACATTCTTTTTTTCCTGGGCAACAGAAACCACCTCATTCTTAGTCAAATGAAAGAGAGGTTTTCAGCTGCCAATGATTGTCATTGCTCTAATGGATATCCAAGGAAGCCAATTCACTGAGGTTGTGCGAAGATTTTCTCCCAGCAGCGGCCCAAGGCCATGAAGACTACGGTTCAGGCGTCGTCATTACAATAATGAATTTTTAAGCACTTACTATCTGTCAAGCGCTGTGCCGGGCATTGACGTCGATATAAGTTAACCAGACTCGACACTGTTCCCATGCCACACAGTCCTTATGGTCTAAGAGGAAGTGAGAAGGAATATTTTCTCCCCATTTGTCAGAAGAGGGAAGGAAGGCTCAGAGATGTTAACTGATTGGCCCTAGGTCACATAGTGACTAGAACCTGCCTCTTCTGACCGCCAGTCCCATGCTCTGTCCTCGAGGCCTCCATAACTAGAGGTTTAGGGACATTTCCAAAGGACGTTTGCACTGCAGAATGGTAGCAAAACCTCACCCTCATCCCAAATGAAACATAATCCTGCAGGGAAAACACACGACAACAATCCTTCTAAAACACTTTCCATCCATGCATATGATATGTATATAGACATGTGTAGATGACTCCACAGTCATAGATCAGTTGGAATTGGACAGTCACAAGAAAAGAAACTAATTTCAAGGCAAAGAGTTGGGAAAGACAAAAAGAGCAGAGCGGATGAAGCAGGCCTGCAGGATCTTTTTGAATTAGGAAAGTGACCATCGCTTTCCCGTAAGATGATAAATGCTTGACATGGCATCGTTCCTCCAGCTGGTCTGCTTTCTTCCTAGATCCCTTTTTCCTATCTTCATCCTGGGATTTCAGGAGTGGTGATGGAGAAAGGGAGAGAGAGCAAGATGAGGCAATTCTCACCCAACTCTCCCAAGGCTGAAGGCAAAGCACAAGGTAAGCTCCCCCCAGCCTCCCCACCACATTCACACACAGACAGGCCCAAGGTTCAGTGCAGGGAAGGTTGTTGCCTTTATCTTGTTGGTGTTGACTCTAATAATAATCACTGGTACGTGTTAAGTATTTAGTAACTATACTAAGTGCTGGGGTAGATACAAGAAAATCAGGTCAGACACAGTCCTTGTCCAACATGGGGCTCACAGTCTAAGAAGGAGGGAGAACAAGAATTTAAACCATTTTACAGCTGAGGAAACTGAGGCTGAAAGAATAATAATAATAATAATAATTGCATTTTTTAAGCACTTACTATGTGCCAAGCAATGTTCCAAGCACAGTAATCAGGATGTCCCACGTGGGGCTCACAGTCTTCATCCCCATTTTACAGATGAGGTAACTGAGGCACAGAGAAGTTAAGCGACTTGCCCAAAGTCACGCAGCTAAGTGGCGGAGCCAGGATTATGACCCACAATCTCTGACTCCCAAGCCCAGTCTCTTTCCAGTAGGCCATGCTTCTTTTCAGGTCATACAAGCAGGCACATGGCTGAACCAGAATTAGAATCCAGGGTCCCATCTCCCAAGCTCATACATTTTCCACTTAGACCACGCTGCTTCTCTCAAGTGGTTTTATGTTTTGTGGTAACAGGAGTCTTAGTTTAGCCCAGGGTAATCCCCCAGACCTTTCAGTGCCAAAACCTTGTCTGGATTCCTGGCTAGTCTGGTCAGAAATCAGTATTTCCATTGGAAAGTTCAACAGCCAAGGAACGTATATGCCCCTGCAGAGTTAGTCAAAGCATTGGATTCGAGGAAAATTGAAAACACCCCAGAAATGTTCTGCATGTCTCAAGCACCCTGAATTAAACTCTGCAGAGCAGCATTAGTTAGTGGCTCTTGGTTTATTCCATGGAATGGCCAAAAAGACTAGATTGTGTCGTAAGGGATCTACAGAGGCACTCAAGAGATTCAATCGGGTTGGCCATACGGATCGATGTGAAAAAAAGCCTGATGGCTAAATCTATAAGAAAATATGTTTGGCCTCAGAGGAACTGTCTTATATTTAGGCCAGGCCAGTTGTTTTGGAGAAGTGTTTTCATTTGAGCTTTCTCTATGGGATGCTAAGTGATTAGGGTCCTGCTGTTATTTTCAAATTAGAAAACACTTTTTGAACAGCTCTGATCGCTATGCTTTGTCAAAGAAGAGAAAAAAAAGACCCCTATCCCTGAGACCCCCGAGTCCTCTTCAAATTGCCAGACCTTTGCTTTTGGGCACTCCTTATGGGGCATCTTTAAAATTGCTAGAGCCCTCCGGTCATCATCATCAAAGAACCTTTTAAACGTCTACTATGTGGCAAAGCACTGTACTGATTGCTGGGGCAGATAATGCAGTCAGTCACACAGAGTTCCTGTTACACACTGGGCTCCAAATCGAAGTGGTAAGGAAAGCAGATGTTTTTGATCTTCATTTTTCTGGTGAGGAAACTGAGACACAGAAAGTTTACGTGACTTGATCAAGGTCACACAAGGACCAGTGGCTGTGATGGGAACAATGGGTATTTCCAAAAGGTTTGCTGCATTCATTCACTGTGGAAGAGAAAGCACAGCCCTCGAGGATTTTTCTTAAGGCATTTGAGTTTTGAAGTTTTATTTATGGATGTTTCACCCAATCTCATTCCTTCCGCTTTGTCCAGCAATGAAGAAATCCAATTGTCCTGCCCAGGGAAATCAGGTCAGTTTTGGGGGATGGAGAAGAGCCAGACTCCCGAAAGGGCGGATGGGACACTTTATTAATAGTAATAATGATAATGGTATTTGTTAAGTGCTTATTATGTGTCAAACACTGTTCTAAGTACTGGGGTAGATACAAGCTAATCAATCAGGTTGGACATAGTCCCTGTCCCACATAATAATAATGATGGAATTTGTTAAGTGCTTATGTGCCAAGTACTGTTCTAAGGTCCGCGACTCACACTCTTAATCCCCATTTTACCGATGAGGCAACTGAGGCACAGAGAGGTAAAAAGACTTGCCCAAGGTCAAACAGCAGATAAGTGGCAGAGCCAGGGTTAGAACCCAGGTCCTACTGACTCCCTGGCCTATGCTCTATCCACTAGGCCACGCTGCTTCGGAACTTTACCCAGAACTGTTACAATCTCAGAAAACTACTGTGGTTGTTTCTGCCTTTTCTGCATCACTTGATTTGAAATGGACATTTTTCTATATAATCAGTGACTCAACAGGGAAAGATAGACAATAACCCCACAAATGGGGAGAAGCTAAGACTCTAGTGAATTTGTGTTGTGTTGGGTTCTGTCTCTTAGAGAATTGATCCTGTTAGCTCTCCTCACTTCGATTTACTGGACCCCAAACTCCTCTAATTTGGCATAATTTGTTCAATGTTGTATAGTTCGGACTAAAGTCTCAGTCCCATAGAGAGAGATGCTCTGTGATCTTGAGGCCCAAGAGCCAGTATCATGAACTAGGGAAATCAAAGAATGGGATTTAAGCGGGAAACTGCAGAGATTAGCTTCGAGCAAATTGGTCTGGGCCAGTTGGGATTTAGACATTCTGGGCATCCGTGGGACTAGTAGGAGAGGCATAAGGGCCTCTGATTTTTCTTGCTTCTTCACCCCACTTTCTTTCCTTCGCCCCCTTTGCCCTTTCCTTTGTTTTTTTCAGAATACGGATGTCCTCTCAGCCCGGCCTTAAAGGATGCGGTAGATAAGGGAAGGCTTGATCTAGTTAGTGGATCTCAGCCTCTGTCCACTCTGGACTCCCTTCAGTGAGAAACAGGAAGTAGAGGAAAGACACTGGAAGTGAATTTGTGTGTGTGCGTTGTTTGTTTCTTGTATGGTGGTGCTGTTTGGAGAAATGTGTCTGCTGCTGCTGAGGTCTGATAACAACTGCCTACCACCCAAAGCAGCTATCCTTGCAGCATCTTCTAAGCTCAGGATGAATCGAAGGCTAACCAGTTGCCCTCATCTCCTCATGCCGATCCATTTCTCGCTAGAAAGCTCATTAAGAATAAGGCAGGCAACCACTTCTTATTTTTTTGATCCCTTATCTTCAGGATGCAGGTAAAGTAGACGTCTCTCATCAACTAGAGAACTATTTCATGGCATCTTAGCTGACTTTCCAATTTTTCTTAGAGCCCTTCATGTTAATAAACCATTGACTAAGCCCTCATTTCCCCTACTCCCTCTCCTTTCTGCATTGCCTATGTACTTGAATGTGTAATCTTTATTCTCCACCCCCACCCACACAGCATTTATGTGTATATCCAGAGTTTATTTTAATGTCAGTCTCCCCCTCTAGACTATAAGCTCCTTGTGGCCAGAGAACATGTCTAGCAACTCTGTTGTGTTGTCCTTTCCCATTAGAACAGTGCTTTGTGCACAAAAGTGCTCAAAAAATACCATTGATTGATTGAGAAATCCCATAAATTTCTGAAGTCCTCCCCAGGAGGTCAAAGCTTCCATCCTAACCCAGAAAAATATGTAAGCCCCAGGGCAAGGTGGAGTATGCAAAAGTCATTTATTGCATGACCAACAAGAAAATCTAAATTAGGTTAACACCAAACGATAATATATCTCTTTTTATAATGTCCGTTCTTTATACTTGCCTATTTGTACCATAGTGACCCAAGAATGCCAACTTATCTCCTGTTTATGCTGAACAAGCTCAGCATGCCTTTCCAATGCTTCCAAAATTATCTTGTTTTTCCCCTGCTACATCAAAGCCTTAGAAATAGAACTCAAGTCATGCTGTGTTAAAATAGCTTAGTGTTTGTGCAGAACTTGTGTGTAGTTGAGCAGGGGATAGGGCTAATGCCCAGAGTCAGAGGGAGGTTGATACCTTCAGCTGAGTGACTGCTGGGAACTGCTGGGAAGACAGGAGGGAGGGACTTGGGTCAACAGGGAAAATTAGTGTGGACCAAAAGTAGAGGATGTAAAATGTTTTCCGTACTTCCGAGCACTAGATGTTTTGGCTTTTTTTGGGTAGTTGATGAAATGTTGAAGTGATGAGATATTCTTATTGCAGGATGCATTTTAAAGCTCACCACCTATCTCTCTGGATGCTCATTCTCAGTCTCCATTGCAGGCCGCTCCTCTGCCTCCCACCCTCTAACTGTGGGTTTCCCTCAAAGTTCAGTTCTAAGTCCCCTTCTATTCTCCATCTACACCCACTCCCTTGGAGAATTTATTCACTCCCATGGCTTCAACCACCACCACTATGCGGATGATTCCCAAATCTACATCTCCAGCCCTGATCTCACTCCCTCTCTGCAGTCTTGCAATTCCTCCTGCATTGAAGACATCTCTACTTGGATGCCCCACCATCACCTCAAACATATTGTGTCTAAAATGGAACTCCTTATCTTCCAACCCAAACTCTGTCCCTTCCCCTGACTTTCCCATCACTGTAGACAGCACCACCATCCTTCTTGTTTCACAAGCTTGTAACCTCGGCATTATTCTTGATTCCTCTCTCTCATTCAACCCACAGATTCAATCCATCATTAAATCCCGTCGATTCCACCTTCACGATAATTGCTAAAATCTGCCCTTTCCTCCTCATCCAAACTGCTACCTTGTTACTCCAATCACTTATCCTATCCTGCCTTGATTACTGCATCAGCCTCCTTGCTGACCTCCCTGCCTCCTGTCTCTCCCCACTTCATTCCATACTTCACTCTGCTGCCTGGATTATTTTTCTACAGAAATGTTCAAGACGTGTTTCCCCACTCCTCAAGATCCTCCAGTGGTTTCCCCATCTCTTCCGCATCAAACAGAAACTTCTTGCCTTTGGCTTTAAAACACCTAATCACCTTGTTTCCTCCTACCTCACCTCGGTACTCTCCTACTACGACCCAGCTCACACAACTTCACTCCTCTAATGTCAACCTCCTCACTGAACCTCTATCTCGTCTATCTTGCTGCTGACCTCTCATTCACGTGCTGTCTCTGGCTTGGTATGCCCTCCCTCTTCATGTCGGACAGACGATTACTCTCCCCACCTTCAAAACCTTATTGATGGCATATCTCTTCCCAGAAGCCTTCCCTGTCTAAGCCCTCTTTTCCTCTTCCCCCACTCCCTTCTGCACCACCTTGACTTGCTCCCTTTATTCATCTCCCCTCCCAGTCTTACAGCACTTATGTACATATTTGTAATTGTATTTATTCATATTAATGTCTGTCTCCCCTTCTAGACTGTAAGCTCGTTGTGAGCAGGAAATGTATCTGTTCTATTGTCATATTGTACTCTCCCAAGCGTGAGAGAGTCTAGAGAGTCTACTTTCTAGACCATGAACCCGTTGTTGGGTAAGGATTGTCTCTAACTGTTGCCGAATTGTACTTTCCAAGTGATTAGTACAGTGCTCTACACACAGTAAGCACTCAGTAAATATGCTTGAATGAATGAATGAATGCTCTGGCACACAGTAAGTGCTCAATAAATATGATTGAATGACTGGCCACATGGTCCTGGGGTAACCAAGTCATGGTGACAAAGAGAGAGGACTGCATTTTGCAAGAAATCGTACATACTAGAACACATCAGAGAACATAGGACATATAAAATAGAACATGGGTGGAGTGGGCAGGTAGTGTGATCTAGTGGAAAGAGCTTAGGATGGGGGCCAGGACACCTGGATTTTGGTTCCAGCTCCTCTAATTGCCTTCAGGGTGATCCTTGGGAAGTCACTTCTTTGGGTCTTAATTTTCTCATCTGTAAAATGGAGATAAACTACCTATTCTCCTTCCCTCACAGACTGGGGGCTCTATTATTCTTTTTATTATGATGATATTTGTGAAGCACTTCCTGTTGGTCAACCACAGTTCTAAAATGGTGGAGTGAATACAAGTCATTTAGGTGGGATACAGGCCCTGTCCCACATTGCTCTGCCACTTGTCAGCTGTGTGACTGTGGGCAAGTCACTTAACTTCTCTGTGCCTCAGTTATCTCATCTGTAAAATGGGGATTAACTGTGAGCCTCACGTGGGACAACCAGATGACCCTGTATCTCCCCCAGCGCTTAGAACAGTGCTCAGCACATAGTAAGCGCTTAACAGATACCAACATTATTGCATTGGATTTCCAGTCTCACGTGGGCCTGGGATTATCTCCAGTCTGATTATCTTGTCTCTACTCCAGTGTTTATCACAGTGGTTGAAAACCTATGGTATTTCTTAAGTGCTTACTATGTGCCAGGCACTGTATTAAGTACTGGAGTAGTCCCTGTCCCACATAAGGCTCACAGTCTTAATCCCCATTTTACAGATGAGGTAACTGAGACAGACAGAAGTTAAGACTTGCTCAGTGTCACACAGAAGAGAAGTTGTGGAACCGGGATTAGAACCTAGATCCTCTGATTCCCAGGCCCGTGTTCCATCCACTACACCTTGCTGCTTCTCAAGTAAGTGCTTAATGAATACTAGTGTTATTATTATAATCATTATTATTATTACTACTGTTATATTTATGAAAAGAACTTTGAGTTGTACCCACTGCCCAGCATCTCATGAAAACAACAGGGTACATGGCTGCCCATTGTGTTCCATGAGGGCTTGGCGGGACACGGCATTCCTTTCCACCCTGATTTGTTTGTATCCACCTTAATGCTTAAGTACAGTGCCTGGCACATAGTAAGCACTTAAAAAACACCATAATAATTATTATTTCCCCTCTCTTTTAGGCCAGTGATTTTCACAGCATTCCCATGAATTTGATTCAACTTACATCAAGAGGAAATAGTTCTTGTGAAAGAAACTGTATTCCCTTTGGATGTCCTTCAACTAATGATGGGTGGGTTTTTGGAAGGGGTGAGAGAAGCAGGGAGAGGGATTGTTTTTCAGTCTCTCCCATCTAGACAAAGCACCAGTGTTAAGACTGTGAACAGTCAAATTCCTTGCAACGTGCTTCTTTAGCTCTGAATCCATCCTTTTTTATTATGCCATATGCATAGCTTGAGGTTATATTGGAACACATAAATCTCATGTGAGCCACAAAACATTAAGCTGCCGTTGTCCTCATAATTTCATTATCTCCGTTTCTGCCCTAAAACGTTTAAAACTAATTGAACACTCGAGGTTTTCCTGTGAAGTTTATTTTCTGAGCATTATTGAAGCACTGTTGATAAAAGTCAGAATTTATAGAGTCAGCACTCCTTAAAATGCCATGATAGATCTGAGCAGAAATATTTTTATGAATAGGGATGGAATGTCAGATTGTTCTTATCATCTAATGTTTCCAGGCTCTGTTTTTTAAGGATATTTTCCAAGGTTTCAGATTGAACTTTTCTGAACTCCTTCCATTCATCCAACAGACTTTAGTTTGAAGTTCTTGGCCATTCGATTGAGCTAACAATTTAAGGTGCCCCTTGGTGTTTATTCCTGATTGAAAACATTTGACCTTTTTCCTATTGGTATCATCCTCCTAGCCCTGAAACAGACTATCTCTAGACACCCAAGGTTTGGCGTATATCTTAACCTGCTCTTGACACCTCACTTTTTTCCTGATGGAAATACATTTTCCTGACTCAAAGCCATCGACTGCTCTGTAAGGTTTTCAAGAAAGTAACATCTTTGGTTGGTGGAAAGGATCCCTTTGAAGAAAACCCTTACTTGAACCCAACCAAGCCCTTGTTATTCCCCACATTTGAAAAATTAATCGCAATTCAATTAATTCTGTATGCCTCTATTATGAAATCATCTTTTCTTTCAGAAAACCCTTGGCAGTGCTCCAGTGACTCTGTTAATGGTAACACACACATGCATTCAGCAGCAGTAGCATTTACTAAGCACCCACTTGGTGACGCGGACTCTACTAGGCATAAATGCACAGTCCCCTTGTACATCCAGGGAGATGAAGTGAAGACAGTGAGCTGCCCATGACAGAATTTTAGATTCAGAAAATTAAATAAAATCATCAGGGGCCAGTGTCCATTTCTCCTTTAAAAGGAACAAGCTGCTACCGTTGCCATAGTAACTGCCCACAGACTTGCATTTTCCTGTCGCTGGTATAATTGGAAAAGAAAATAATCTGTTTTGAATTAGAAAGCCCAGACCGTGGTTCCTTCTAAATGGATCACTGGACTGGTCAGCCTACCTAAGCCAAGTCAAAACCAAAACATGGCTGGGTACTGATTGAGGACATCGCTATACAAGGAAACACTTTGGATCCTAAGTGGATTAATTAGGGGTGTCAGGGGACTGGAGCTGGGGACTGCAAGGCTGAGCAATATATTCCTAGGAGGGAACCAAAATGAATACCCCCTCCCCATTGTTCCTGACATGTCAGGAGTCTGGGATAGCATCACTCTGAAGAGAGCAGTGCATGTTTAACATTCAGGGAACATAGTGCTTATATCGCTCTCTCTCTCTTTCTCTCTTTTAGTTTCTGCTTCCTATTACCGTTTTACTACCACCATCGTAACGAGGTAATTTATTTTACTCATAAAAAAGACTTCTTTCCCTTTCATTGAACTGGCCCTTCACTCTTTTTTAAAACCCTAAACTGTTTCTTAGATGACTTTTTTACTTAAAAATTAATTACTCTCTCCTCCTTCCACCTTCCCGCCCTCCTCCTTTCACCCTCTTAGCTGTGCGTCTTCCCCTGGCTGATGGAGAGAGCTGTTACAAGGGACACATTCACCTCTGCAGTTTCTTTTACCCCTTGATGCTTCCAGTCATGAGATTCGTCGACTTTGGGTTGACTCCTTTAGACTATTTGAACCTCTGCACCTCTCTGTGGACGTGGAAACATTTGGATTTGAAGAGGCATTAAGAATGTATGAGAGAGAATTAGGAAAACAGCAGTTGCTTTCATCAGAAGGCTAAACCTCACAGCACACTAATTCTGTTTACTCTGGGAGTTGAGGTTTGGATTTTAAGAGTTAGAGGTTTATGGGGCTTTGTCCTGCCCCAGATTAAATTCCTTGAGTGATAGAGAATGTCTACTTCCCTTGGGCTAGTTTTAACGCTAATAACTTTGACTAAAAACAAATTTGGGGGATGAAAAATGTCTTCTCTCTGCTGTATCCTGCGCACTGAGCCCTTTGAATGTTTTTCAGTCCTGGGAGGCGCTATTTTAAATAAGATGGTTCCTTACATTCTTAAAAAAAATCCATCTTTCTTTCTTGCCTTTAGATCGCTCTTTTCTTCTCTTTTTGTTTGGAATTCACTCGAGTATTCCAACAGATGTCAGAGCCTAAACGGTGTATTCTTGACATACTATTGGTTGTAAATTAGGTGACCTGTTATCCAGTTTCATTCTGGACAATCTGGTTGTCACCTGGCCTGTTCCTTGGTTCGGATATGGCCAGGGTGCCTTTAAAAATTGTAGTATTTAAGTGTTTACTAAGTCCTGGAGTTGATACAAGATAATCATGCTAGACGTGGTTCCTGTCCCAAAAGGGGTCTCAGTCTAAGTAGGAGGAAGATCAGGTATTTTTCTCCATTTTACAAATGAAGAAACTGAAGTCCACGAAAGTGAAATGACTTGTCTAAGATCATACAGCAGGTAAGTAGCAGAACTGGTGTTAGAATCCAAGTCCTCTGACTCCTGGGCCCCCTCTCTTTCCAGTAGACCATGCTACTTCAAACCTTTCTGTTCAATATTGTTATCTCAAGTGTCCCACCATCTTGGCATCGGCTGTTGAATTCTATAGCTCTGAAGCTGTGTGTGTATTCACAGGGGCTTGGGAGGGGAACTCACTGTCTTTGGAGAAAGTCAAGGGGTCATGATTTTGCTTCTCCACTATAAGGAAAGACTAATTTTGGGGAGCCTCAGGAATTCTTCTGCAAAATGGCTCATGTGCCATCATCATATTATGCTGCATGCCCAGTGTAACATGTTACAGCAGGTGCGTCTCCTTTCTGTATTTACTGGGGCTGTCAGTGATCAATCTAGTAGTATGAGGCCTGCCCACTCAGGGGTCAGGATGAACACATTACTGGAGTAGTGGCTTCTCATTTCCAGGGGTCTCTCTGGGAGAAACAATGTGGCCTTGTGGCAAGAACACGGGGCCCTGCAGTCAGAGGACCTGGGATCTAATCCCAGCTCCTCCACTTGTCTGCTGTGTGACATTGGGCAACTTACTTAACTACTCTGTTCCTCAGTTACCTAAGTAACTGTGAGTCCCATGTGGGGCACGGACTGTCCAACTGGTTTATTTTATATCTACCCCAGCGCTTAGTACAGTACCTGGCACATAGTAAGCACTTAACAGATACCATATCTATATATCTACATATTCATATTCCGTACATTCTTAAAGAAGTCCACCTTTCTTTCTTGCCTTTAGATTGCTGTTTTCTCTTTTTGTTTGGAATTCACTCCAGTATTCCAACAGATATCAGAGCCCAAACAGTGTATTCTTGACCATATGTAGATAGATATAGATATGGTATATACGAAAAGCAGCCTATGGCAAACGTTATCACCCAATGGACACAAAAGTCTTCTGGGCCTGACCTTTATTCTGCTCTTATCTGCTGGGAAGGGGCCACCCACCCTAGCAGCATCACAACGAAAAGCTACAGGCATTTCCTGGTCTTCAGTCCTCTAGACTATAAGCTCGTTGTGGGCAGGGAGTATGTTTAATAATTGTGGTATCCGTTAAGTGCTTTTTTGTATGCCAGGCACTGTACTAAGCCCTGAGGTGGATACAAGCAGATCAGTTTGGATGCAGTCCCTGTCCCATATAGGGATCACAAGTTTATTATTGTATTGTATTCTCCCAAGCGCTTAGACTGAGACCCCGTTGTTGAGTAGGGATTGTATCTATTTGCCACTGAACTGTACTTTCCAAGCATTTAGTACAGTGCTCTGCACATAGTACGCGCTCAATAAGTACAATTGAATAAATGCATAATATAGTGCTCCACAGAGAATAAGTGCTCAATAAATATGATTGAATGAATAAATGAATTTCTTTGTGCCCCCAAAAGATTTGTCCATTTCAGTTAATCTGGGCAGAGAGGGGTAGATAAGATTCAGAGGTGGTTGCGTATCTCAGTCTTTGTTCTGGGAAGCATCATTTCATTGAGAAAGAAATCCAATTCAAATCTGGCATATATCTGACAGTAATGTAGACCGAGTCCTGTGTTGGCCATCTGGGGTCACTTTTTAGAAACTTTTTTCTGGGACAATGCCATTGAAGAGATTTTTTTTTTAATGACTTAGTCTTTCAGCAGCCAAATTAACTGCTGAATTTGGACCATTTCAAAGGAAAAGTGATTTCAGCTGCAGTTACAGTGCTCACAAGTTCTCTGCAAGCAATGGACGAATGATATTAGCAGCTCTGGTCTGAAGCTTGCCACTGTAAAGTGGTTTGGGACTGGGATATCTCCCTTCTATTCAAAACCCGAATCAAACTGGCTCAATGTCTGCAGGCGAGTGAGCAGGAAACACCACCGTTTTTTCCTGACGAGGTGTCCGGTGCTGGTGCAGACAGGTTCGAGCAGATAGTCAATTATCTCTGAAACTAATTGGCCAGCCAGATTAACAGTCTTGACCAATGATTCCAGAAACCCTGAAGTGTAAGATCCAAAAGAGAGTGTCCTATACAACAGCATGTTCATTTTCACCTTTCCTTTCAAGCCATGATGATTTCATTCGTTAATCAGAATTTTTTACCCCCGTCATTTTCCTCCCAGTGACAGATACTAATTAAAACACTAGCTTACTGGCATTTCTGTCAAAGTTTTTTCAGTGGCCATTCTGTCTCTGGATGATTTAGTATGGCTCTTTGCCCTCAATTAGCAGGCAAGTTAAGCTTTACACTCTCTTAAACTTTTATTACTCATAATTGGGAAATGAAAAAAAATTATATTTTACAACTTCAGAATCTGCAAGTCAATGGAGGCCTCTCCCAGGGCAGGGCTAATTGCCCTACCTGAGCTGAGCCGAACAGATTGGGGGTTCGCAGATTTTCCTTTCCCGAGAGCTGAGTAGACAGGAAACCTCACCGGTTGAGTCCGGTTCTGGGCCAATTTTTAAATTAGACTGGTGTCTGTAAGGCCCACAGTGGGATCCACTTTCGGGTTTCTGATGATCTAAGCAGAAATCAAACTAAAAACCAGTGTATTTTGAAAAATTCTCTAATTACAGTGAAAAGACAAATTCACTAAAACAAATTGCCTAAGGGCCAGCGTGGGATTCCAAGTACCGCCATAGTAAAAAATTAGAAATCTCCCAGTTGACAATTTCCCAAAGTGAAGAACCACAATGAAAGTATGAGTACAGTTTCTGGCACATAAGAAGTGCTTAACAAATGTCGTTATTATTATTATTATCATTAGGGCCAAGGTCCAAGTAAGATGTAAAACTAGAACCGGGACTGGAGTGAGATATTAAGATATCGGATAGAGACTAATGTCAGTGATTTGATTTTGCGCAAAATTGAGTGGACTACAGGTAAACATTAGATAGTCGATTTGCTGATGATTGGCCTTTATGGATTTTTAAGTACCAATGATTCCTTAAACACTATCACTTTCTTTAACTCTATCATACTTTTCCAAGTGCTTTGTACATAGCTTTGCACACACATTTTTGAAAAATCCTATTGATTGATTTCTCTCTGCAAATCTTTTTCTTATTATTATTGCTATTGTCATTACTAGTTATTATTATTGTTATTATAGCAACAATAATAATGGCACTAACCATTTACTTTGTCAAGCACTGTACTAAATGTTGGGATCGATACGAGATAATCAGATTAAAAACAGTTTCTGTTCCACGTGGGCCTTGCAGTTTAAAGTAGGAGGCAGAAAAGGTACTGCACCCCCGTTTCATAGATGAGCCTATTAAGGCACAGAGAATTTAAATGATTTGTCCAAGGTCACAAGGTAAGTCAGAGGCAGAGCCAAGATTAGAAATCAAGTCCTCTGGCTCTGAGGACCAAGCTCTTTCCATTAGACCCAACTGCTTCCCTGTTGTTCATAATGTCAATTTCTTATCAATAATCTGTTACTTATATGTCACAGGTATGTGAAAATAGGTAGAGATTCTTATCTCTTGCATGTTTTACACATGTATTTGTAACATACCTATTTTCACATATATGTACTATACATACATATGTATGTATATATATCACTTTCTATGATTTTCCATTTTTTATATTTCTCCTTACATCTATTTAAACTTTCAGGCAGTTAAGCTTCAGATAGATAATTGGAGTACTGAAGATCTGTCTCAGAAATTAGATGTTTTTTCTTTAAGTTGTTGCCCCCATTTATTCCCACAGGAAGAGAGTTTGAGTATTAAACACTGATTACACCTTTACCACAAAAACAAGGAAGAGGAAATTAGTTGAGAATGAGAAAATTCAATTTGAGGCACGAATACCTTCAGTAATTAGCCTTTGTGACACAGAAGTCTTTTGAAAAACAACATCCTTGTCCAAAAGTGATTTTAATATCTTAGCCAAAGTGCAGTGCATCCAAGAAGCCAGAAATGTCAATTGGAAATTCCGACCGGTTGTGTTTTTGTTCTTAAGTGGAAGAATATGTGTTGTCTTAAGGTCTAGGCTAATCACGTTTGTTCTGAAGAGTACATATTGGAGGAAGAAGTGAATCTTTCCTTGTAATTATTCAGAAGGAAAATTCTTATTAAATATTAAAATAATTTCTATTTCAGTAGAGTAAGGACATTATTAAACATCAGAACAGCCTCCTGACAGAAAGGAATACTCAATTAAAATTTTCTTCCCAACTGCTGGAAGAGCTTAAACCTCACTGGTATACTTTGTCATCCGACAGCAATTTAAAGATGAGGTAACTGAGGCACAGAGAAGTTAAGTGGCTTGCCCAAGGACACACAGCAGGCAAGTGGCGGAGCGGGATTAGAATCCACGTCCTCTGACTCCTGAGCCTACGCTGATTCCACTAAGCCCTACTGCTTCTCTACACTTTTCCTTCCGGCACAGTGCAACAGATGATCCTTCACCCAGGAATATAGCTTATCTTTTTTCACACTGCTATCGCTCTGTTGTGGGTTCGGTGTTGGGAGTTACAAGGGGGCCAGGGGGGGACTCCAACCTCTCTAACAGGAACAAGAGGGTCTCTGTGCTCTTGCTCACCAGAATCAAATTCCATCCAGTACCCCAAAACACGTTCATTAACATTCAGTGAGCTCCCATGGAGTGAAGTTACTATCTCATGGAGTGAAGCAGTTTATGTTCTTTACACATCTGTGGATGCGATTGTTTTCCTGGTTGCTGTCAGTAATCTGTAAAGTGAGTTTAAGAGAGCTGTGGGGATTTTTGATTAGAATGGGAATAACATAGCTCCTAAGCTAAACCTCAAAATCCTTCTTGTTTTCTCAGCCCGGGTTTTCTAAGTAAGGGAAAATCACAGCCCATTTTGAAAACTCCTTTCAAATCTCTTCAAAATCTGCTCTTCTGTTTAAAGCTCTTCTGTCTTTTCTTTTTCTTTCCAATCACCTCTTTTTTCCTTAGACTCTCAGCAACGGTCCAAACCAAGGACACATGACCATTTTGGGATGTGGACAATCTTTAACGCCTGTGACTCCCACCTTAATTATTTGGGAGATGGAGCTTCTAGACAGAAGGAAGCTCTGGATAACATACAGTCCTGAAATGTAACCCATCAGGTTACAAAATGGGGAAGGTTTTGGAAGTAGTCTTCAGAGAACTCAGAAGCCATGCTTTTCTAAACTGTCTGCTAAACTGTCTGCCCATCCTTTCCATATTCCCACATTCACTGGTGGTTCCAGGCTGTCTTTGGAGTTCAGTTACGGATTTTTGTTAACTAGGTAATTTAAATCGACTGGATGGTTTGGTAATGGAAGCAGGGGTGGTAACCTAAGTTTTGAAATGATGAAGGACTGTCTATTATCTTGTTTAATAATATGAATCTAGTTTCTCCATCTCTCTGTCCAATTTGCTCACTATCTTTCCTTCAATTCCTTTTTCCTTTTCTCCTCTCCTCTCTCCCTTTTCCCTCTTCCCTTTCCTCTCCTTCTCTTGCTCTCCTGCCTCTCCGCCCTGAACAAAAACTTCTCAGACTGTGAGCCTCGTGTGGGACAGGGACTGTTTCTGATAACTATTTCTTGTAACTTGCCCAGTGCTTAATTCAGTGCTTGGCACTTTGCAAGAGCTGACCATACACCACATTTTTGTTATCACTGATACATAGGTTAGTGCAGTTGCCCTGGAGTGCAAATCCTTAATCCATGGAATTTTGCAAAACAGTCCCTCCCCTTTCCCCAGAGTCAGTTGGGAAGCAGCATGGCCTACTGGATAGAGTATGGACTGAGGGTCAGAATAACCTGGCTTCTAATCCTAGTTCTGCCATTTGTCTGTGTGACCTTGGGCAACCCATTAACTTCTCTGAGCCCCAGTTACCTCATCTGTGAAATGAGGATTAAGGCTGGTGTAGTGGATAGAACCTGAGCCTGAGAGTCAGAAGGTCGTGGGTTCCACCACTTGTCTGCTGTGTGACCTTGGGCAAATCATTTCACTTCTCTGTGCTTGTGACCTCATCTATAAAATGGGGATGAAGACTGTGAGCCCCATGCGGCACAGGGACTGTGTCCAACCCGATTCTCTGTATCCAACTCAGTGCTTAGTACAGTGCCTGGCACATAGAGAGCGCTTAAAAAAATACCAGAACTGTTATAATTATTATTGTGAGCCCCATGTGGAACATGGACTGTGTCAGCATGGCATAGTGGCTAGAGCATGGGCCTGGGACTCAGAAGGTCATTGGTTCTAATTCCAGTTGGTTCTAATTCCAGCTCCACCACTTATCTGCTGTGTGACCTTGGGCAAGCAGTGTGGCTCAGTGGAAAGAGCCCGGGCTTGGGAGTCAGAGGTCATGGGTTCGAATGCCGACTCTGCCACTTGTCAGCTGTGTGACTATGGGCAAGTCACTTAACTTCTCTATGCCTCACTTACCTCATCTGCAAAATGGGGATTGAGACTGTGAGCCCCACGTGGGACAGGGACTGTGTCCAACCCGATCTGCTTGTATCCACCCCAGCACTTAGTACAGTGCCTGGCATATAGTTAAGTGCTTAACAAATGCCTTAATTATGATTTATTATTATTATTATTATTTCACTTTTCTGTGCTTCAGTTACCTCATCTGTAAAATGGAGATTGACACTGAGCCCCACGTGGGACAGGGACTGTGTCCAACCCGATTTATTTACATCCACCTGAGCATTTAGTAGACTTTTTGGAACATAGTAAGTGCAATCAAATATCAACAGAAAGAGAGAGAAAAGAGTAAGAGAGAAAGAGAAAGAGAGAAAGAAAGAAAAAGAGAGAGAGAGAAAGGGAGAAAGAAAAAGAAAGAGAAAGAAAGAGAGAAAGAGAGGGAGAAAGAAAAGAGAAAGAGAGAAAGAAAGAGAGAAAGAGAAAGAAGGAGAGACAGGTAATCCTACCGAGGGCACTCAGTTGAACTTCTTGAACCTTAACTATGGTTCTCCACTGTCACCACCAGATATATGGGTAGGGAATGTGTTAGCTTATTGTTATATCGTACTCTCCCGAATGCTTAGTACAGTACTCTGCCCACAGTAAGCGCTCAATAAATATGACTTAATGAATGAATGAATAATATTTCCCTTTAATCTTTGCAGGATTTTTTATTTCCTACAGGTCACTTTGTGGTAAATGAAATCTAATAATAATGACAACTGTTACAGTGGATGGGACAGCTCAGTCATAATGGGTCATAATTGTAAGGGAGGGAAAGTATTAGATTCATTCATAAGCAGGGGAATGGATGGGATAAGCTGATTTCATCTTCTAGGGAAGGCACCGTTGGAATGTCTGGAGAGGTCATTTACTAGTTCATGGCTCAAAGAGCCCAGACATAAACTCAACAAAGACAAACAAGCATTGAGAACCCAAACTGATCACATAATCGGGTCCTAGGCCACACTGAACTTTGAGGACCAAGAAAAAAGAGTAATGAATTCTGAGACAGAAAGAGGGCTAAATATCAAAAACACTTGGTTTTCTTTTTTATTCTCTCATTCATTCAATCATATTTATTGAGTGCTTACTTTGATCAGAGCACTGTATTAAGCACTGGGGAGAGTACAATATAACAATAAACTAACACATTCCCTCAATTAAGCTCTTGGAAAGTACAATTCAGCAACAGATAGAGACAATCCCTACCCAAGAGTGGGTATTATCAAACCCAGAGATTCAAATTTTTGAGCATTTTCTTCTTCAGAAGAAGATGGTTCCATCGTGATAAGGAAATTAAGAATTACATAGTCTCCTTAATTTTCTCCTTTGTAGCTGGTTCTGTTGTTGGATATGCCCAGTAATACTTTAAGAATGAGTAGGTAATAACGACATGAGTAGTAATTTTAACTTTGTTGTTCTGTACTTTCCCAAGCACTTAGTACAGTGCTCTGCACCCAGAAAGCACTCAATTTCATTGATTGATTTGCTCAAATTGATTTGATATTTAGGTCAGACACAGTCTGTGATCCATTTGGAGCTTAATTTAAAGGGGGAGAGAGAACAGGTATTAATTCCCATTTTATAGATGAGTAAACTGAGGCAAAGAGAAGTTGAGTGACTTGCCCAAGATCACGAACTAGGCAAGTGAAGCAGTATGGCCTAGTGAATAGAACTCGGGCCTGGGAATCAGAAGGATCTGGGTTCTAATTCCGGCTCCGCTATTTCTCTGCTGCTTGACCTTGGGCCAGTCACTTCACTTCTCTGGGTCTCGGTTACCTCACCTGTAAAATGGGGTTGAAGACTGTGAGCCCCATGTGGGACAGGGACTGTGTCCAACCCGAATGGCTTGTATCCACCCCAGTGCTTAGTTCAATGCCCAGCACATTGTAAGTTCTTAACAAATACCATCATCATCATCAAGTGACAGAGCTGGGATAATAATAATAATTATGGTATTTGTTAAGTGCTTACTCCTGACTCCCAGGTCTAGGACTTGTCCCCTGTGCCATGTTGCCTTTTCCTTGCCTTCCTTCCTCGCTGACTTTCTTCTGAATATCAATTTCCTTTTTTTTTCTTATTCAGTCACTCTTCCTTATACCACAGTGTTCCCCTTCTCTCTCTGTCCTCCACCAGTGCTTAATAAACCATCTTTAGGGAAGCCTTAATTTCTAATAGCACTACTTTAAGATTCACTGCTACTTGAAGGGCATTGGTTTGGGGCTTTTCTCCTCTCCTGGATGTGTGCAAGTCTCCCTGGTGGTCTGTTCTATTGTTCTATTGTTAAAAGCTCTAAAGTCATCGTTCTTAAATCAAAAGACACAATAGAGTGTGACTGAATCACGCTTTGGGTGGTACAGGAGTAAGGGTGGGTTAGAGGGAAGGAAAGAGAGAGAGAAACTGATTTACAGGCCCCCATTGAGCCCTCATCAATTAATTAAACTGACTCAAACCTAACACCATGAAACCAAATAGCGAACAGGGAACCAAACACTCTGATTTTCTAAGTAGAAGCTGAGAATGGGAAAAAAATATTAGATTCTCTATGGTCCCATCTGGAAGGTGCATTTGTATAATTTTCAAGCCTGACCCAAACAAGAGTGTAAAAGGAGCAGAAGAGTAGATTTCCAGATTAGAGTTGATTTTGGAGAAGCATCTAAGAGCAGACCTCTGAATATCTAAGGATTTCCTGTAATCTGTCAAGTAAATAAAAACTCCTGGGAGTTGTCAGCTTTCTGTTGACTACATGACACCCTCCTGCTTAGTTGATGTGCCTGTCTTCCCTTTGATGTCATTATGATCCTACAGAACTCCCGACTTTAATCATCTTTTACAATACACGTGCCCAAATTGGTGTGGAGTCTTGCAGTGAGGAGGTTTCATTTTGCTCCCGCCGCACTTCTGACTTCTCTTCCCTACCGTACTTGGCTTCCATTTTCTGAACATTCCAACCCTCCTCTCTGCAATCACCCTGGATTCTGGTTCCAGAGGGGGACCCTCAGTCCTGTTCGTGACTGTCTTGCTCAATGATCCAGGCTCGTAATTCAGGGGTGTAATTTCATGTCTGTGAGGATTGAGTTGTTTTTCCATGAAAGTGTATTTAGCTCTGCAAACCATGTCCTCTGTACCAGGAAATTGCATCAGGCATTAATTTAACTTACAGGAGCTCCTGCTCCTTAAATGGGAGTTGGGAGGGCCGATGGGGGGGAGGAAGGGGGAAAATTCCCCAAATAGATTTTTGAAATGCACCAGAAATCAAGCTTGAAGTGCCGGGAGAGTGCTCCAACCCCCACATTTCAAAAAATTTTCCATGAATGTAAAGACTGAACCCAGCACACAGTTTATGGCTGGAATTGGAGTTTACCCAGTAGAATAGTTAAAAGGCTGCAGTGGCTTCCCATAACTCAAGTCACTGAAGGCCATCCCACCGCCAGAGTGTCTGGAATGAGAAACTGGTGGCAAGGTGAGAGAATGGGTTTTCTTGAAGGAGAAACATTTCTCAAAGCTTTGACACCCATAGGAAGTGAAGATGGATAGGCAATTGGAGCTGAAAGTAAAACAGGCACCTCCTGGAAGGAAAAGGAAGCAATTTTTAAGGCCCTCCGTCGTCTAAGGGAGGAGGTACAGGAAAAGGCAAATCGAACGTTTTAGTTAAAAGCTCAGATACGGCTTGTGCTCATTTAGTTTAATTCAGTCGAACGGTTATAGCGCTAGCTCTACCTTTCCATCAGAGGCCTTCATGAGACTGAGATTCCTAATCCTCTTTTGGATGAGGACTTTGGTCTTTCCTCTGTTGCAGCGGCTTGCAGTTGGACGTCAGTCGCTTAAAGATGAATGCCTAATCATTTACACATTTGAATAAGGCATTTGTCTTATAGACTTGCCAAGAAATAAGGATGGGCTTGTAGGTGCTACAAAAGTGAGGCATAAAGGTCATTGGAAAATTGAAGAGTCCAATCACTTTTGGAGGAAGCACAGTGACAGCTAAAAGTACTTGAGAACAAAGAAAGAGAAATTGGGAGAGCAGGAAGGGATGCATCAAAGAGAAAGGCCATATAATCAGAGACGGGAAAGGGAATTTGGAGAAAAATAACAGTAGAGAATTGAATAATAAGTATGGTACTTATTAAGGACTTAGTATATATCACAAAATGCAGATTGGACCCCAACCCTGCCTGACATGGGGTTCACGATCTAAGCAGGAGAGAAAGTCGGTGTCTTGATCTTCCTTATACGCCTGAGGAATCAAGCAGCATGCCCTAGTGGAAAAGCACGGGCCTGGGAATCCGAATTTCATGGGTTCTAATCCTGGCTCCAACACTTATCTGCTGTGTGACTTTGGGCAAGTCATTTCACTTCGCTGGGCCTCAGTTCCCTCAACTGTAAAATGGGGATTGAGACTGAGGCCCATGTAGGATAGGGACTGCGTCCAACCCGATTCGCTTGTATCTACCCCAGCGCTTAGTACAGTGCCCGGCACACAGTAAGTGCTTAACAGATTCCACAACTTTATCATTATTGTTTTGAATCAATCGTTGGTATTTATTGGGTGCTTACTGGGAGCAGAGCACCGTACGGAGTGCTTGGGAGGTTACAGTATAACAGAGCTGGTAGACACGTTCCCTGCCCACAAGAAGCTAAACTAGACTGTTAACACCCTGAGGGTGGGGATCAAGTAAATCGACCCTATTGTACTTTACTCTCCCAAGTGCTTAGAGAGTGCTCTGAAAACAGAAAGTGCTCAATGAATACCACTGATCGACTGAAACTGAGGTCTAGAGAAGTTAAGTGACCGGCTCAGTGTCACCCAGCAGGCCTGCGGCAGAGCTGGGCTAGAACGAGAAGCAGCGTGGCTCAGTGGAAAGAGCACGGGCTTTGGAGTCAGAGGTCATGGGTTCGAATCCCGGCTCTGCCACTTGTCAGCTGTGTGACTGTGGGCAAGTCACTTAACTTCTCTGTGCCTCAGTTACCTCATCTGTAAAATGGGAATGAAGACTGTGAGCCCCACGTGGGACAACCTGATTCCCCTGTGTCTACCCCAGCGCTTAGAACAGTGCTCTGCACATAGTAAGCGCTTAACAAATACCAACATTATTAACCCATATCTGCTGATTCCCAGACCCACAGTCTTTCCACTGGGCTTGAAGTTGGCACTCTTTCTCGTTGCCCAGGTGCATTCTGGGGCAACCAAAGGCCAAGAGGAAGGGGAGATGATCTCATTCCCTCTACTGATTTTCCCTCCTGGCTGATTTATGGTGTCTCATTTGCGTTCCCCTCGGAAGAGATTCCTGCTAGCCCGATTGTACTGGAAGAACAGTAGTCAACCATTTTCTCTTTTAAGTTCATTTTGATGCTGATCCAGTCCGAGTACCGATAACGCTATTTTCTGGGGGCCTACTTAGTTCAGTGCACCGTACTAAGTCGAAATGTTGCAAAAGTGGAGACAACAAAAGAAATGAAAAGACAATGACCTACATCAAGATATCCTTCAACGGAGACCTGAAATTTTCCGGGTTATTCCTCATTTCCGACAATGAATTAATTCCTTTGTTACATGTTGGCTGCCTCGGGCAGAATCATAAACATGAGTCTATATTTACCTTCTTTCATACTTACCTACTTCATTTAGGGTCACTGAAATTATCTCTGCCCCAGGCTGCAGCTGTTGCATGTTCCATAGAATTTATTATCTAATTTTAACAGTATCCCTCAAGGATCCTCCTATTTGTAATCTCTTCTTGTCCTTGTCAATTCTTATCTCTGTTATTCTTTATTACCACAGTATTCTGATTAATTCCTATTTATCATTAGTATTGTCTTATTTCAAAATAAATTCAAAGAACAAGATAACAAATTAATAATAACTTGCTTTGGATTGTAAACTAAGCCATGCCATAAAAACAGAGTAGCCTAATGCATCGGCAAATCATGCTTCGAAAACTAAAACCTAATCTACCCTCCACGCTAGGGTTTCTCCCAGCATGTCTGCATCTCCCATCAGTCAGAAATGAAAATAGGACATTCACGGCAACAGCCACTGCCTTGGATGTTGATCTGAGGATGCTAGCTGTTGTTGCTATTTTTGATCTTGGACAATTGAGGCAAACTGTATAAGCAATTGCTAAATTTACAAAACTAGAACGTTTTTACAGGTTTAGCAATTAATGGAAGCAGAGTAGCCTAGTGGAAAAACCATGGGCCTGGGAGTCAGAGGACCTGGGTTCTGATCCCAGCTCTGTGACCTTGGGTGAGTCACTTAGCTGCCCTGGGCCTAGGTTTCCCTGTCAGTAAAACAGAGATTAAATGGCTATTCTTCCTCTCACTTAGACTGTGAGGTCCGTGTGGGACAGAGACTGTTTCTGACCTGATTATCTCGTATCTACCCAAGGGCTTATTACAGTTCATAGCACAGAGTAAGCATTTAACGGATACTATTATTATTAGTAATGATAATATAAATAAATCGTATTTATTGAGTGCTTACTGTGTGCAGAGCACTATACTAAGCGCTTGGGAGAGTACAAATGGTAGACATTCCCTGCCCACAACAAATTTCAGCCCAGAAGGGGAGACAGACATGGATATAAATATTTTGTGAATATGTACATAAATTCTGTGGAGCTGAGGGAGGGGTGAAAGAAGGGTACAATCCAAGTGCAAGGGGGACACAGAAAGAAGGGGAAGAAGAGGAAATGAGGGCTCTGTCAGGAAAGGCCTTTTGGAGGAGATATACTTTTAGTAAGGTTTTGAACGTGTGGAGAGTGATCGTCTATCAGATATGAAGAATGAGGCAGGCCAGAGGCAGGACATTGGTGAGAGATGGGCAGCGAGATGGGCGAGACTGAGATTTAGTGAGTAGGTTGGCATTAGAAGAGCTAAGTGTGTGGGTTGGGTTGTACTAGGAAAGAAGTGCAGTAAGGTTGAAGGGGGCAAGACGATTGAAGCAGCATGGTGTAGTGGAGAGAGCCCGGGCCTGGGAGTCAGGAGGTCATGGGTTCTAATCCCATATCTGCCACTTGTCTGCTGTGTGACCTTGAGAAAGTCACTTCACTTCTCTGTGCCTCAGTTACCTCATCTGTATAATGGGGATTAAGAGTGTGAGCCCTCTGTGGTACAGGGACTGTGTCCAACTTGATTTGCTTGTACCCACCCCAGAGCTTAGTCCAGTGTCTGGCAAATAGTAAGGGCTTAATAAATGGCATAATTATTATTATTGTGTTGAGGATAACGCCAGTGTTAGGAGCTTGTGAGACAGGGAGGATGGTGCTGCTTTCTACCATAATGGGAAAGTCACAGGGAGAACAATATTTGGGTGGGAAGATAAGAAGTTCCGTTTTGGACATGTTAAATTGGAGGTGTTGGTGGGACACCCCGATAGAGATGTCCTGAAGGCAGGGTGAAAGCGAGACTGCAGAGAAGGAGATAAATCAGAGCAGGAGCTGTAGATTTGGGAATCATTGTCCTAGAGATGGTAGTTGAAGCCATGGGAGTGAATGAGTTCTCCAAGCACTCCCTTGGCATGGGTGAAGATGGAGAATAGAAGACTCAGAACTAAGGCTTGAGAGCCTTTCATATTAACAGGATGGGAGACAAGGAGGAGCTCATGAAAGAGACCACAAAGACGAGAGAGAGTAGAAGAACCAGGAGAGGAAAGTGTCAGTGAAACCAAGGTAGGATAATGTTTCTAGGAGAAGTGGGTGGTTGACAGAGTAAAATGCGGCTGAGAGGTTGAAGAGGATTAGGAAGAAGTAGAAGACAATGGATTTGGCAAGAAAGAGATAATTGGTAACCTCCGAGAGAGCAGTTTTTGTGGAGTGAAGCGGCCGGAGACTAGATTGTAGGGGGTCAAGGAGGGAAATGGAGAAGAGGAAATGGAGACAGCAGGTGTAGACAACCCACTCAAGGAATTAGAAGAGGAATGGTAGGAGGGAGATGGGGCAATAACTGAAGGGAGCTGTGGGGTCAAAGAAGGGTATTTTAGGATAAGGGACATATGACCATATTTGAAAGCAGTAGAGAAGAAGCCACTGGAGATTGAATAGTCAAAGATTGGTTCATTGGCCTCTCTGTTTAATAGTTAATGGTATCGATTAGTAGTAAGCACTCAATAAATACTATTGAATGATTAGTACCCATGAAGTGCAGTGCTCCGGCCTAGGTGTTTGGGAAAGGTAAAAGAATTATGAAACATCGTCCCTATACATAAATAACTTCCACTCTCTCAGGGAAGAGAGATGAAAATATATTTATTCATTCATTCAATAGTATTTATTGAGCGCTCACGATGTGCAGAGCACTGTACTAAGCACTTGGAATGTACAATTCGGCAACAGATAGAGACAATCCCTGCCCAATGATGGGCTCACAAACTTATAGGGGGAGACAGACAAAAACAAGACATCACGATAAATAGAATCAAGGGGATGGACACCTCATTAACAAAATAAATAGGGTAATAAAAATATATACAAATGATCACAGTGCTGAGGGAAGGGGAAGGGAGAGGGAGAGGAGCAGAAGGGGGGTTTAGCTGAGGGGAGGTGAAGGGGGGAAGGGGAAGGAGCAGAGGGTGGAGGGGGAGCAGAGAGGGAGCAGAGGGAGCAGGGGGAAAAGGCGAAGCGGGAAAAGGGGAAGCTCAGTCTGTAAAGGCCTCTTGGAGGAGGTGAGCTCTTAGTAGGGCTTTGACGAGGAGAAGAGAGTTAGTTTGGCAGAGGTGAGGAGGGAGGGCATTCCAGAACAGCGGTAGGACGTGGGCCAGAGGTCAACGGTGGGATAGGCATGAACAGGGGCGGTGAGGAGGTGAGTGGCAGAAGAGCAGAGCGTGCGGGGTGAGCAGTAGAAAGAGAGAAGGGAGGTGAGGTAGGAGGGGGCAAGGGGATGGACAGCCTTGAAGCCCAGAGTGAGAAGCTTTTGTTTCGTGTGGAGGTTAATAGGCAACCACTGGAGGTTTTTAAGGAGGGGAGTGACATGCCCAGAGCATTTCTGCAGGAAGATGATCCGGGCAGCAGAATGAAGAATAGACTGGAGCGGGAAAAGACAGAAGGAAGGGAGATCAGAGAGAAGGCTGACAATAATCCAGCCGGTATATTATGAGAGCTTGTACCAGTACGATAGCCCTTTGGATGGAGAGGAAAGGGCGGATCTTGGAGATATTGTAAAGGTGAGACCGGCAGGCGTTGGTGACGGATTGGATGTGTGGGGTGAATGAGAGAGCAAATACAGATAGATTAGTCAGAATTCATGATTAAAATCACATTTGAATACATATAACTGTCATCCCTCGATGTTCCTGGGAAACTGGTTAAGAGAAACACATGAATAAGGTGAAACCATGAATACCTTCTAATAATAATAATCAAGGTATTTGTTAGGCACTGGTGCAGGTACAAGCTAATCGGGTGGGACACAGTCTCTGTCCCACATGAGGCTTGCTGCTTAAGAGAGAGGGAGAATACGTAGTTAATCTCCACTTTATAGCTAAAGTAACTAGGCACAGAAAAGTTAGATGACTGGCCTAAGGTCATACAGTAGGCAGGTGACAAAACCAGGATTAGAACTTGGGTCCTCTGATTTCAGGCTTATGGTTTTCCACTAGGCCATGCTGTTTCCCAGGGTGCTTGATAGAAGAACAGATATCCTACAGGTCACAGGTTTCCAGCAGAGGGGCAACGAGATGGCCAGCCAGCCAATGAAGAGGCGGACTATGGCTACAGGTCAATCAGTGGTATTTATTGATCGTTTACTGTGTGCAGACCACTCTACTACGAGCTTGGAAGAGTAATAATAATAATAATGTTGGTATTTGTTAAGCTCTTACTATGTGCAGAGCACTGTTCTAAGCGCTGGGGGAGATTCAGGGTCATCAGGTTGTCCCACGTGAGGCTCACAGTTAATCCCCATTTTACAGATGAACAGAGTACAATACAATAGAGTGAGTAGTCACATTTCCTGCCCATGAAAGAGCAGGGGATGGGAGAAGGGCTAACGCCAAGGCCAGAACTTTAGGTACAGCCAATGGCAAAAAGGCAAAACTACAAACAAAAAATTCCCTCAGTCAGTCGTATTTATTAAGCACTTACTGTGCGCAGAGCTCTGTACTAATCGCTTGGGACAAGGATAGACACATTCCTTGCCCAAACACCAAGGGAGTTCTGTATCTATAAACGTACTGAGAATACCTATAAATAAATAGCTCGAGTTGGCTTTTGGCTCGATACAACCTACGGACATACCAGGTGGAAGCTAAACGTTACATGTAATATGTGTTTTTGGATTAAGCCTGGTTTTGAGGACCATCCAATTCCCTGCTCATGATACAAATTAAATGTAAAAAATTCTGGGGAATTTTTGGTTTCATTCTTTAAATGGAGGACTAAGGAAAGCCTCGTTCTAGAACTGGACAATAACAAGGAGTCAGGAAACGTTTCTTGCCGGAGATCTTGGGTTCTCATTTTTAACTCTACATGAGAAGCCAAGCTGCTCGTTTTTAAGCTGAGGAGAGGGAGTTTAGCCAAAATCAAATGAAATGATCCTATCAAGGTTATGATTCTATAATAACGTAAGGGCTGACAAGTCTTGATTGTAGGCAGTACATGACTGCAAGCAATTAAGCATGATTGCTTATGATAATTTCCAGAATAACCACCTCCAGGAGATTGAACTCCTGTTAATTACATCATAATAACAGCCAATGAACATTTCCAATGCTCCAGTAGCATTCCCAGAAGCCACATTTTGGGTGATAGAATACAAGCTTCGGGAAGATAAGCACAGCATGGACATCAGGATGTGACACAATTTGTATCTCCACATCTATCCACGAGGGAACCAGGACACCTGCCCATTTGGAAGGAAATATGTTTTCTTATCCTCCTCAACTCTTCTCCAGTTCTGACTAAAATTTCCCAGGAAAGGCCAAGGCATCACATCCAAAAATAACTACCTCAAAACACAATGGAGTCTGAAGTTGGAGTCTGAATTTGTAGTCTCGAGTTTCAAAAAGCAAAAATACTTTTCCGTAAGGAATGCTTTCATTTTTTCAGAAAGAAAAATCAAAAAAAAAAAATTAGCCTTATTTTTGTTGCTTTTCATTCTGTTTGAGAAGACACCTTTTAAAAGAAAATGAATGTCCTTATAGAGAAATGTCGAACAAATTATGTACCTTGTTTGAGTCTTGTTGTGGCAGCATTAGAAACAAAAAAAAAAAATTAATGACAGAGTCTTGAACCAAGGCGGGGGGAATACTATTTTTTCTACCAGTTTCTCACATAAAGAAAATTGAAATAAGCCCTTGAGTGCAGTCTTTGAAGCTCATATTATATTGATAATGGCATTTGTCTGTAAGACAACAGTGTAAGTAATCTGTACTGACATTTTTAATGATGGGGTGGTCCATGAGAGTAAACACAAATGAGAGGAGAAAGAGAAAAAAAGAGCCATCCTTTGTTTTAGAAGATGATTTTATTGAACGTGGGAAACTATCCATGGCGGGGAGTGTAACTGAAAAGACAAAAGTGTGAACGCACTTTCACATTTTGTGCACACAAAAGCTGTTCCTTGCTTCTCTGGTGCATTTTTTTTTTTTTTGATGGTATTTGGTAAGCACTTACTGTGTGCGGAGGGGGGAGGACTGGAGTTGAGTCTAGGCTGAAGGTGCCGAGATTTGCCAGTTCCATTGATGATGATAATAATAATAATAATTCCAGTATTCATTAAGGGCTTAATGTGTGCCAGGCACCTTACTAAGGGCTGGGGTGTTTACAACCAAATCGAGTTGGACACAGTCCCTGTCCCATGTCGGGCACTCATTCTCAAACCCTATTTTACAGATGAAGTTCTGAGGGCCAGAGAAATGAAGTGACTTGCCCAAGGTCACACAGCAGCAAGTGGCGGAGGCAGGATTAGAACCCATGGCCTTCTGACTCCCAGACCTGTGATCTATCCACTACATCATGTGGCTTCTCATGTGCCTGGAACTGTACTAAGCGCTTGGAATGTACAATTCGGCAACAGATAGAGTCAATGCCTGCCCAATGACGGGCTTACAGTTCATATCCCACATGGGCTCGCAGTCTTTATCCCCATTTGACAGGTGAGGCAACTGAGGCACAGGGAAGTGAAGTGAGTTACCCAAGGTCACACAGAAGACAAGTGGTGGAGCTGGAATTAGAACCCAGGTCCTTCTGATTCCCTGGCCCATGCCCTAGCCACTAGGCTATGCTTCCACAAGTTTACCACTTCCGATTTTTGTCCCTGCTTTTGAGGCTGCCTTTCAGTGTTCTAATCTTCCCAATGCTCCTAATTATTATAATTATTAATATCATTAGTAATAATGGTGGTATTTAAGTACATACTATATGCCAAGCACTGGGTAAGTAGTGGAATAGATCCAGGATAATCAGATTGGATTCAATCCCTGTCCCACATAGGAATCACAATTTAAGGAAGAGGGAGAACAACATTTGATCCCCATTTTACAGGTGAGAAAACTGAGGCCCAGAGAAGCTAAGTGACTTGCCCAAGATCACAAAACAGACAAGTGGCAGAACCTGGATTAGAACCCAGATCTCCCGACTCCCAGCCATGTGCTCTATTGACACTGCTTTGCTTTGTGAGCGAACCCCCCTTCTGAAAGCCATCCATCAGATCGGTCATTATGGGTGTCTATGCTGGAGTGACTTTCTGGAATTCCACTGCTAAGCCACCTCTTAGAGCCTGGGATTCACTATGGCTTTCCATATGGCTGCCCTTCCTGCTTGTGTGTGACCCTTTTACTTGATCATTCCGTGGCTGTTGGGGAATCCCATTCCCACCCATTCTCCTTACACATCCCAAGAAAGCGGTTTGGCACTGAGCTTCAATTCAGTGCTGCCACATTGTGATCTGCCCTGAGAATGAAAGCTCCTTGTGGGCAGGGAACGCGTCTTACCAACTGGGCTGGATGTGCTCTCCCAGGCACTTAGTCCAGAGCTTGGAACACAGTAAGCACGTAATGAATATAATTGATTGATGGTGGTCTACGACTCGAGAGTTAGCGATCTCTTCCTGTCATTGTTGATGGTGACTTGTGGGTGGTGTTTGAGACACTGCTGAAGAAGCCTCCCTGATTTTTGACTCCAACCCAGAGTGTAGCCTTTGTTCTTTCAATGCCAAAGTACTCCCTGTATTTCGATCCTGTCTCTCTCGCCACCGACCCCTCACCCACATCCTGCCTCTGGCCTGGAAAGTTCTCCCACCTCACACCCAACAGATGATCACTCTCCCCACCTCCAGAGCCTTATTAAAAGCCCATTTCTTCCAAGAGGTCTTAACTCGACTAAGCCCTCATTTCCCCTTCTCCCAAACACTTCTCTGTCCCCCTTGCTCTTGGATTTGCACCCTTTATTCACCCCTCCGGCAGTCCCACAGCACTTTTGTACATATCCATTCATTCATTCATTCAATCAGAAGCAGGGTGGCTTAGTGGAAAGAGCACAGGCTTGGGAGTCAGAGGATGTGGGTTCTAATTCCGGCTCTGCCATTTGTCTGCGTGTGACCCTGGGCAAGCCACTTAACTTCTCTGTGCCTCAGTTAATTCATCCGTAAAATGCGGATTAAGACTGTGAGCCCCACATGGGGCAATCTAATTACCTTGTATCTACCACAGCGCTTAGAACAGTGCTTGGCACATAGTGCTTAACAAATACCATAATTATTATTATTGAGAGCTTACTGTGTGCAAAACACAGTATTAAGTGCTTGTGAGAGTACAATATAACAACATACACATTCCTTGCCCACGACAAGCTCAAAGTCTAGAGGACAAGCCATAAATTATTTATATTAATGTCCATCTCCCCCGCTAGACTGTAAGTTCGTTGTGGGTGGAGAAAAATCTATCAACTCTTATATTGTAACCATAATAATGATTATGGTACTTGTTAAGCACCTACTATGTGCCAAACACTGTTCTAAGTGCTGGGGTAGATACAAGTTAATCAGGTTGGTCACAGTGCCTGTCCCACATGGAGCTCACAATCTAATTAGGAGGGAGCAGGATTTAATCTCCGTTTTACAGATGGGATAGCTGAGGCACAGAGAAGTTAAGTGACTTGCCCAAGTTCACACAGCAGTTAAGTGGCAGAACCAGGATTAGAACCCGGTACTCTGACTCCCAGACCTGTGCTCTTTCCACGAAACAACACTTCTTCTTTCCCAACAGCTTAGTACAGTGCTCTGCACACAGTAAACACTCAATAAATTCCATTGATTGATCGGTTGGTTCGATACCAGGAGATTGAATCAGTCCTGGGTGAGGTCCAAGACTTTTAAGCTATTCTGTGCTGCCATGTTGGAGATCAGGATGAAGGAGCAACAGGTTGAGGTCAAAATACACTTTCAACCCACCAGGAATCCTTCAAATTTAGCAGGCTGTAGGCAGCATCAAAAGTCTTTGAGGCAATCATCCTAGTCCACGAGGGCTGTGACTGTCTCAACTGCCGCTATTCTGGCCCCTTTCTGCTTAACTTTCTGTCCCGGCTTATTCTCCATCATAGATATGTGGTCTGCCATTAGATTGCAAGCTCCTCAAAGACAGGGCTGTATCTTCTACTTAGGATGTATGTTTTTTGTCTGTTTTTTATCGTGTCTGTTATTTAAGTACTCGCTATGTGCCGAACACTGTATTAAGCACTGGGGTAGATAGGAGGTCACAGTCTTAATCCCTATTTTACCATTGAGGTAACTGAGGCACAGAAAAATGAAGTGACTCACCCAAGGTCACACAGCAGATATAAGTGGCAGAGGTGGGATTCAAATTCAGGTCCTTCTGACACCGGGAACCTACTGTTTTGCTCGGTAACCAGAAGGCCTTCAATCAATGCTGCTGCTGATTATTCCTCCCCAACTCATCTTTGGCTATGATATCAATGGCCTGGGAAATTCTACGCTAGAGAGGAAGAACAGAGAACCCAACATTACACCATAGAGAAAGGAGTAGTGCTTGTGGAATTTGAGGAATCTGGGATGTCTTTTCAAACAAAAATAAGCCATGCAGGTGGTCTGCTATAAAAGTAAAGAAAATCTTTGCTATAGAAAGCTGATTCTTTTACTACAATTTCATTGGAATAGTTGTACCAGTCTTCCTCGTCTCTTCCTAAGAAAAAACAAATCCCCAGGCCCTTTTAATAACCTTGAATAAATACCGCGGAGTTCCAAAAATATATGCAGAAACTGAAGATGTTATGGGGAGTGAAACAATCATGAATTATTCAAAGTTTCTAAATACCAAACTAAAGAACCAGGTGCTTTAGGTAAAAGCGTGGGGTGTTTCTAAACAAACGAGTTTAAATAAAATCTCATTTGCAATGGACCTCAGATCACTGAACTATTTGAAATTGATGACTTGTTGATTCAAAGTCAGATGGGTGGGTTGCAGAGACTCTGGGAGTTTTCCTGTAAAAGTTTTCCGGGTAACGAGGATGTTACTGCACGTACCAAGATTGGCAAACCAGGGACTGTTGTCAGATCATCTATCAAGGGGGATAATTGTGTATGAAATCTTATCTCCATACAGAGTATTTAAACATAGGTTTTTATGTGGAGGAGCAATAACTGTGATAAATATGATTTAGACGCTTGTATCAAGCTGAGGGATAGTGCCTTCTAGCCAACATTTGAGCTATAAATACGTTTTGGAAAGCCAAAACCAGACAAACGTTTTTTGCTTCCAAAACACCCCCCGTCCCACACAAGTTTAGTGGATGAACAGAGCAGGAGAATGAAACTGATTTGCAAGGAAAATAGATTTACCCCTTCTGGGCAGGTCTGAAAATCCTCTGAAGGCTCTTTCCCGATTTGGGGAGGTAATTTGGGTCTGTGCAGGCCCAGACTAGGTGGTGCCTTCTATCCTGAGCTGTGGATCCCAGGGTAGGCCTCTAGGTATGGTGTTTATTAAATGCTTATTTTATGCCAAACAATGGGATGGAGACATGAGAAAATGAGATCAAACTGTCCCTGTTCCACATGAGGTTACAATCTTGAAGAGGTAGAAAGAGAGGGTATCTTTAGTCCATTTTACAGATGAAGTTACTCAGGCACAGGAGTTTAAATGACTTACCCAAGATCAAGCACCAACCCAGCAGTAGAGCTGGGATTAGAATCCGTATCTCCTGACTCCCATCACCTGACTCTCAGATCTAGGCTCTTTCTACTAGACCATATACTGTCTCAATTGCTAGAGTTTTATTCAGTGAACTCATAATGAGCCCCAGGGGACCATTCACATTTCTTTGTTATTTTGAAAACTCTCAATGGTGGACTGCCTGTTTGAATAAATTCTGTTGGGTTATAAAACAAAGGTGTTTAAAATGTCAAGAAAATCCAATGGCAACACTGTAAAATAAAGTCTTGCCTCTCTTTTGGCCTCTTCATCCTCTCCCCACCCTCTTCAGTCTTCCCCCAGCACCTTCTGCTCCAAGTGCCCTTCATCTCTGGGCTTCTCTAAGCCTCAACATCTCCAGGAAGTTTAGAACTCCAGCCTCTCCCCCTGTTTTTCACCCCTGCTTTCCCCCCAGTGTCCCCCAGCCTTGCAAGGGGTTGGGCAGGAACAGCTACTATGCAAACCCAAGACCTAACTGGGGAGAGGAAGTTGGGCCAGCTTTATTTCCGTATCCCAGGGAAGCTGAGAAGCAGCATCGTCTAATGGATAGAGCAGGGGCCTGGGAGTCACAAGGACCTGGGTTCTAATCCTGGCTCTGCCACGTGTCTGACCTCGGGCAAATCACTTCACTTCTCTGGGCCTCAGTTACCTCATCTGTAAAAAGTGAGGATTAAGATTGTGAGCCTCATGTGGGATAGGGACTGTGTCCGACCTGATTAACTTGTATCTACTGCAGTGCTTAAAAGAGTGCTTGGCACATAGTAAGTGCTTAACAAGTACCATTATTTGATCATTATTATTATTATGGAGGGGAGTCTTTAGTTTGGTTGTGGGAGATGCGAGGGGAGTTTCAGATGGCAGAGTGCTCCTAGGGTCATCTTGTTCTTGCTGCCTGCTCCTGAGGAATCGGGAGGGAGAGGTTAGTTCTTTCATTTGAATTGTTTGCCAGTTTGAAACATCTTATTCAATTCTAGGAATTTAAAAATTTGGTCTTTAAAAGTGAAAAATTATCTTGGATTGTCTTCAGTGAAATAAATGAGAGGACTCTATTTTAACCCTTTAAAAAGTAATGTGAGTTCTTTCTGGGGATAGACTCTGGTGTTGCCAAACCATGTTTTCTTGGCTCTTTGAGGCAAAAACAGTCCTAAAATCCTGCTAGCACTTACACTAATACTGGGAAACATTGTGCAATTCTCACGTCATCTATACATTTGACCAGACCTAACATATGGATTTAGTAATGAGAACTAGTAAAATTACAGCGTCCTTTGAAATACATAATAAAAAGCCTTATTGAATGAAGATAATTCCAGAGTGGTGACATGTTTCTCAGTATACGACGTTGCCTGGCAAACAATATTTGTATGTTCTCTACACAAGAGACATAACACTACATTTTATTTTACAAACATCCATATCCCAGCATTAGGAATCACAAAGAATTGTGTTTCTGACTAACATCATGATTCTTTTGAGGGCTACTTTGGTATTTTTTTTTAGTGTACTAAATGGGTAAATTTAATAATAATAATAATGATGGCATTTGTTAAGCGCTTACTATGTGCCAAGCACTGTTCTAAGCGCTGGGGTAGATACAATGTAATTGGGTTGTCCCACGTGGCATTCACAATCTTAATTCCCATTTTACAGATGAAGGAACTGAGGCACAGAGAAGTTAAGCGACTTGCCCAAAGTCACACAGCTGACAAGTAGCAGAGCCGGAATTAGAACCCATGACCTCTGACTCCCAACCCCCTGCTCTTTCCACTAAGCCATGCTGCTTCTCTGCTAGAAAATGGCCGAGAAGCAGCATGGCCTAGTGGACAGAGTACAGGCCTGGGAATCAGAACTTGGATTCTGATCCTGGCTCCGTTACTTGCCTGCCGTATGACCTTGGGCAAGTCATTTAACTTCTCTGTACCTTAGTTACCTCAACTGTAAAATGGGGATGAAGACTTTGATCTCCCGTGGGACATAGACTGTGTCCAACCTGATTAGCTTGTATCTACTCAAGCCACTAGTACAGTGCCTGCTCCCTAATAAGTGCCTCCCAAATACCATTTAAAAAGTGTAATATTTGGCTTTCAGCTAGAAGTTTTGTCTCGCACTTTGAGACTATGCAGCAGTTGTCTTTAAGCTGAATATTCTTCTGCTTCCAAATCAATCAACGATATTTATTGGAAACCTACTCTGCGCAGAACACTATACCCTGAGTTTGCGAGAGTAAGGTATGATAAGAGTCGGTAGACACAATCTCTGCCCACAAGGAACTTGCAATTAAGTGGAGAAGACAAAAATTAAAATCAATTTCAGGTAAGGGAAGCGGCACAGTATAAGGATAGGTATATAAGTGCTGTGGGCCTGGGGGTGATGTGAACATCTTGAAGGATAACGGACTCGAGTGCAAGGGCCCCGCCGACAGGAGCGCGAATAGGGTGGAAAAATGAGGGCTTAGTCAAATGTGCCTGATGATTTTAGAAAAGGGCTAGGTTTTAACAAAGTGTAGCTTGTTTTCGAGGAGAAATGAGACTGAAATAGGAAATGTTGTACCTGTTTTATTGGTCTTTGATGGGGCGCTTTCCTCTGAGCTTCTCCAATGTGAGAGAAGCTCAAGCTTCAATGCGGTGACTAGTGATGGGATGTTGGTGCCCTCTTGTGGAAGAAGGAAAACGATCGGGAAAAACGAATATTCTTCTAAAATGAAAAGTTTTCAGCCTAGAATAATAATAATGTTGCTATTTGTTAAGCGCTTCCTATGTGCAGAGCACTGTTCTAAGCGCAGGGGTATACAGGGTAATCAGGTTGTCCCACATGAGGCTCACAGTCTTAATCCCCATTTTACAGATGAGGTCACTGGGGCACAGAGAAGCGAAGTGACTTGCCCGCCGTCACACAGCTGACAAGTGGCAGAGCAGGGATTCGAACCCATGACCTCTGACTCCCAAGCCCGTGCTCTTTCCACTGAGCCACTAGAAGAAGCCCACCTCTCGACGCTGCAGTTCTGCCCTGCCCTTCACAGACCTGAGTGGCTTTCTTCCTTTGAGTTTTCAATCTGGCAATCAGTCGACGGTATTTATTGAGCACTTGCTGTGTGCGGATCACCGCACTAAGCGCTTAGGAGAATTCACCGGACACGTTCCCCGCCCACAGCGAGTTTAAGATCATCCGTTATCCTTAGGAGTGAGGTGGCTCCGCCCTTCTTGAAGAGGTAGAATTATGGATCTCACGTCAGGATATTACAGATTATTTCCCCTAAATTCCTTTATAGGGAATAGGACAGCCAGTCCAATCCATCTGCATTTGAGGTTTACCTCCCCCACAAGGCTGCATGTACCCATGAATCTCTCCTCTCTCCACTTCTCCACGCTTAGGCTGCAGCTTAATCAAACTACGCATCCAGTTATCTTAATCTTTTTTCATTTTCAGGCCTTCCAATCTCCCAATCATTTTTATTGCATGTCTTTGAACTCAGTCCAGTTGTCTGCGTAATTCAGATTCCAGGAAGTGGGGGCTTGGAGGATATTTTCTCGACAGTGAATGAAATCTATTTTGTGAGCCAAAAAAGTAAGCATTTAAGGGTTTCTGCGGGGGAAATCAATTGACTAATGACTTGTCCCAAAGATCCAAGCAGACTTGCCAGCCTTTCTGCCTTTCAGATAGGTTTGAGGCAGATGGCAGCAATTCCTTTAGGGTCCTCTGCAGAGATGGCATTTGACCTCCAGAGTGAAATGCCCTGTCTGACCAATTCCTGGGCCTGAGTTTGGATCCCTGACTGGAAGCTGATTGGCTGCATCAATTGCCATGTCATTGAGTTCAGCCATTTCTTTCTTTTTTTAATTTTATGATAATTGTTAAGCACTTTACAAGGGGCTCACAATCCTAATCCCTATATCACAGATGAGATAACTGAAGGAAAGAAAAGTGAGTTGTCCAAGATCACAAGGCAGACAGGGGACAGAACCAGTTTTTTAATTTGGATCCTCTGTCTCCCAGACACATGCTTTTTCCACTTCACCACGTTGCTTCCCTCAAATTTCTCCCTGAAAACAAGCTTGTGTTTTGGTTGGTTTCATCACCAGAAAAGATTTAATGCTTAAATCATGATGGAGACAAGTTTCTGCTCATTGAATATTGGACCATGCCTTAAACCAAGATTGCTCTTCAGTGTGGGCTTCCCTCAGAGTATGTTTCTGTTTCATAGTGTTTATGGACATTATACTCATGGAATACATGAAAAAAGGGAAAAGACTCAATCTTTGCCCTCCGGGCACTTGGACTCAATAGTCCAGAGTAATAAATTCTATATGAATAGTAGAAACATGTGAGTAAATAAATGATCAAATAGATAAATTTTGAACTGAGAGATACTGTAGGCCAATGGAAAGAGTCAGACAGAGGAGAAAGTTCTAGAAGCGACCTGGCAGATTGGCCCACAGATCAGCCAACCCACCAGAACAGTCTTCTTTCTAGCTTCATTGGCCCTTCTGGGTTACATTTCCCCCCACTAACTTATTGCGGTTAGGGAATGAGTCTGTTCATTGTTATAATAATAATAATTATGATATTTGTTAAGCACTTACTATGTACCAGGCACTATACTAAGCGCCGGGGTGGATACAAGCAAATCAGGTTGGACACAGTCCCTGTCCCAAATGGGGCTCACAGTCTCAATCCCCATTTTTTATGAGATAACTGAGGCACAGAGAAGTGAAGTGACCAGCCCAAGGTCACCCAGCAGACACTTGTAGCTGGAATTATTCATTCATTCATTCAATTGTATTTATTGAGCCTTTATTGTGTGCAGAGGACTGTACTAAGCGCTTGGAAAGTACAATTCGGCAACAGATAGACACAATCCCTACCCAACAACGGGCTAGAAGGGCGGGGACAGACAACAAAACGAAGCAAGTAAGCAAGCATCAATAGCATCAAAATAGATAAATAGAATTATAGATATATACACATCATTAATAAAATTAATGGAATAATAATTATGTACAAATATACAATCCATGACCTTCTGACTCCCAGGCGCATGCCCTATCCACTACGCCATGCTGCTTCTCAATATTATTATATTGTACTCTTCCAAACAGTACAGAGCTCTGCTCACAGTAAGCGCTCAATAAATATGATTGACCGACTGACTGACTCTGGACAGTTTCTCATGGATGGATATCCTCAATAGGTATTTCCCCCAGGAAGAAACCAGACCCTTGGCTTATCAAATCTCACAGGATGGACTGGCCAAATAAGAAGGAATTGTACTAGTATTTACTATCTTCACTCGGTTCACTGAACTAGATGCTTGAGAAGTGATGAATAAAGAAATGACACATTTCTCCACCCACAAGGATTTTAAACTCTAATACTTCCTTTCTCTATTATTATTATTAGCAACAATAATAATAATAATAGTAATAGTGGTATTTGTTAAGTGCTTACTATGTGCCAGACACTGTACTAAGCACTGGGGTGGATACAAGCAAATCAGGTTGGGCACAGTCCCTGTCACACACGGGGGTCACAGTCTTAATCCTTATTTTACAGATGAGGTAACTGAGAAACAGAAAACAATGATTATTATTATTATTATAATACTTGTTAAGCATTTATTATGTGCCAAACACTGTTCCAAGTACTGGGGTAGATTCAAGTTAATCAGGTTGGACCCTGTCACACATGGGGTTGACACTCTTTATCCCCATTCAACAGATGAAGTAACTGAGGCACAGAGAAGTGAAGTGACTTGCCCAAGGCCACTCAGCAGACAAGTGGTGGAACTGGGATTAGAAATCATGACCTTCTGACTCTAGGTCTATGCACACTTCTGCCAATTCTAAGACTTTAGGTGGCTTTCAAAATGTAACTCCTAATGGAAGTATCAATAAGAGTAAAATCCAAGAAATATTTAGAATCAAACTAAAATATTTGGATATGGTCTGCCATCATAAAATGTAACTCCTATTGGAAGTATTTCTAAGGCCTAAAATCAAAGCAATATTTAGAATCAAACTAAAATATTTGGACATTTTCTCCACATGAGTTCTCATTTTTTTCAGAAACAGAAACTACTCTGGGCTTTTAGAGCACACGTGTCTCTACCCAGTAACGTTTTAATGACCTCATAAAATAAATGGATTAAATTTCTATAAAATTAGCAATGGGAAACTACATTTGGAGTTTACTGAAGCGTGAATGTCTTAAAAGAAAATAACTTGGTGTGTGAAACCATTTTTCCTTCCACTACGTAGCCGTCCTCAGCGACATACAGAGGGGGTTTTATCACAGTAATCACAAGAATGAATCAATCAACCAATTGATAGTATTTATTAAGTACCTACTGAGAGCAGAACTGCACTGTACTAAATCCTTGGGAAAGTTTGATAGGTTTGGATGACACAATCGCTACCAAGAATGTAAGTTCCTTATGGGTCTTGGAGGGGTCACTTCTTTATTCTAGAACAGTGTTCCGCACCAAGTGGGTGCTCAGTAAATGCTCCTCCTCCTCCTCCTAATAATAATAATTATCGTACTTGTCAAGCATTTCCTATGTGCCAAGCACTGTTCTTAGCACTGGGCAGACGCAGTTAATCAGATCGGACACAGTCCCTCTCCCACATGGGACTCACACTCTTAATCACCATTTTACAGGTGAGGGAACTGAGGCCCAGAGAAGTTAAGTGACTTGCCTGAGGTCACACAGCAGCAATAAAGCAGCGCCGGATGTAGGAGAACAAGGAGAGGACAGAGTCCGTGAAGCCAAGGTGAGATAAAGTATGGAGGAGAAGGGGATGGTCAACAGTGTCAAAGGCAGCTGAGAGATCGATGAGGATTAGAATAGAGTAGGAGCCATTGGATTTGGCAAGAAGGAAGTCACGGGTGACCTTTGAGAGGGCAGTCTCGGTGGAGTGGAGGGGACGGAAGCCAGATCGGAGGGGGTCCAGGAGAGAGTTGGAGTTGAGGAATTCAAGGCAGCGAGTGTAGACGACTCGTTCTAGGAGTTTGGAAAGGAAGGGTAGGAGGGAGATAGGATGATAACTAGAAGGGGAAGTGGGGTCGAGAGAGGGTTTTTTTAGGATGGGGGAGACATGGGCAGGTTTGAAGGCAGAGGGGTAGAAGCCATTGGAGAGTGAGTGGTTAAAGATAGAAGTTAAGGAGGGGAGGAGGGAAGGGTTGATAGTTTTTATAAGGTGAGCGGGAGGGGGTCCGAAGCACAGGTGGAGGGGTTGGCACTTGCGAGGAGGGAGGTGATCTCCTCTGAGGATACTGCAGATTTTATTACATATTACAGATTTTACTACATATTTTACATCCATCTCCCCTAGTTGATTAGAGTGAAGGCTCCTAAAGGGCAGGGATAGTCTCTACCAACTGTTATATTGCACTCTTCCAGACATTAAATACAGTGCTCTGCACACAATTAGCTCTTGGAGGAGCAGCATGGCTTAGTGGAAAGAATCTGGATCTGGGAGTCAGAGGACCTGGCTTCTATTGTTTTGTTTTGATGTCTATCTCCCCTCTTCTAGACTCTGAGCCCGTTGTGGGCAGAGATCGTCTCTGTTGCTGAATTTTACTTTCCAAGCACTTTGTACAGTGCTCTGCACCCAGTAAGCGCTCAATAAATACAATTGAATGAATGAACGAATCCCGGCTCTGCCACCTCCCTGCTGTGTGACCTAGGACATGTCACTTGACTTCTCTGTGAGGCAGTTACCTCACCTATCAACTGGGGATTGATGATGATGTTAGTATTTGTTAAACACTTACTATGTGCCAAGCACTTTTCTCAGCTCTGAGTTAGATACAGGGTTATCAGGTTGTCCCACGTGGGGCTGACAGTCTTAATCCCCACTTTACAGATGAGGTAACTGAGGCACAGAGAAGTTAAATGACTTGCCCAAAGTCACACAGCTGAGAAGTAGTGGAGCCGGGAATAAAACCCATGACCTCTGACTCCCAAGCCTGTGTTTTTTCCACTAAGCCACACTGGTTCCCCAGCCACGCTGTTTCCCCAAGCAGTGATTGGAATTGAGACTGTGAACCCCATGTGGGACAGGGACTGTGTCCGAACCGATTAGCTTGTTCATTCAATAGTATTTATTGAGCGCTTACTATGTGCAGAGCACTGTACTAAGTGCCTGGAATGAACAAGTCGGCAACAGATAGAGACAGTCCCTGCCATTTGACGGGCTTACAGTCTAATCGTATCTTACCACACACAGTAAGCGCTCAATAAATATGATTGACTACCACAGTGGTCAGTACAGTGCCTGGCACATAGTAAGCCTTTAAACACCATAAAAATAAATGCTATTGATCGATCGCTTGATTGAGGGGCTGAGTGCAGGGCTGATGGCCGCTGCCTCCATTCCCAGCTTGAAACTCATCAAGGAGGAGGAGCTAAATCCCTCACCTATGCCCTTTCTCCCCTTCTCCCCATTCCCTCTCCCTCTTTCCTCTCCCTTTGCCTCTCTCTACCTTACCTGTCTGGCTTCCCTCTGCCCACAGCCTGATATACACCCCCCAAACTCTGGCCACTTAACCAAGTTTCAGGTTTGAGCCTCCAGTTTCCTCTGAGAGTCTGACCTACCTTCACAATCCCACCCACCCTCCAGATCTATCTGGGGAACCTTGTGCCAAGATCAAACAGGAGACTCTTTGTCTTTAATGATCAGACACTTTTCTCCCACTGAGCTCTGACTCACCTGGTCCCAAATCCTCCCAGTTCTTCTCTATTTTGGCTCCTTTTGCCTCTTGACCCTATTGAAAATGCTTCTTCTCTACTAGATCGCAAGCACAGTCATCCTTGAAATGCACCGGTAGTGCTTTCGCTTGCTTCTCGTCTATAGTGGAGAGCAATTTCAGCTAAGTGATTCATTTAAAAGGCTAGCATCCATCTTCGGGACTCCATTTCAATATCCCTTCTTGCCTCACACCTCCCCGGATCCCGTCACTTTAGTTGATTCGCTCTGTAGCATCATAAAAAAACCTACCTGCCATGGCCACGGTAGTCATCATTAGCAACAACGTCATCATCATCAATAAACATCGATGAGCAACTACTGTGGGTGCAAAGCAGTCTGGCAGGAGTTTGCTGAATTTGGTGAACATGACCTGGTGGTCCCTGCCCTTTAGAATCTCTCAGTCTAAGAACAGACCATCAATCACTGGTATTTATTGATTTCCCTGCCTCCTATCTTTCCCCACTCCAGTCCATACTTCATTCTGCACCAGCATCTCTTTTTCTTTAAAAGCATTTAGTCCACATCTCCCTAGTCCTCAGGAAATTCAATGGCTGCCCATCCGCCTCAGCATCAGAGAAACTCCTTTAACCACCAAAATTACCTTACCTTGCTAATTTCCTACTATAACCTAGTCCACACACTCCTTTCCTCTAACGCTAACTTACTCACTGTACCTCAATCTTGTCCAACTCGCCGTCAACCCGTTTCCCACGTCTTTCCTTTGGTCTGAAACTCCTTTCCCCCTCGTAAATATCAGACCACCACTCTCCCCGCTTTGAAAGCCATATTAGGGCATATTATGGTCATGGGTTCTAATCCTGACTGCACCACATGCCTGCTGTGTTACCTTGGGCAAGTCACTTCACTTCTCTGGGCCTCAGTGACCTCAACTGTAAAATAGGGATTAAGATCGTGAGTCCTATGTGGGACAGGGATTGGGTTCAACCTGCCTGACTAACTTGTATCTACCCCAGTGCTTAGAACAGTGCATGGTACATAGCAAGTACCATCATTATTATTATATTAGGATGAGATTTCCTCCAAGAGGTCTTTCCCTGTTAAGCCCTCTTTTCCCCTACTGTCTCCTCCTACTGCACTGCCTGGGCACATGGATCTGTAGCTTTTGACTGTAAGCGCGTTATGGGCAGGGAATGTACCGCCTAATTCTGTTGTTTTGTACTCTCCCAAGTATTAGGTACAGTGCTCTGCACAGAGTAAGCCCTCAAGAAGCAGCACAGCAAAGTGGATGGAGCACAGGCCTGGGAGTCTGCTATGTGACATTGGGCAAATCACTTCACTTTTCTGTCCTTCAGGTACCTCATCTGTAAAATGGGGTTTGAAACTGCAAGCCCCATGTGGGTCACAGGTTGTGTCCAACCCCATTTGCTCATATCCAACCCAGAGCATAGAACAGTGCCTGGCACAAGCACTCAACAAATACCATAATAATAATAATGATAATGACAATTATAATGAATACAATTGATTGATGTGAGCACTTGATATTCACTCCACCCTCAGTCCCTCAGCACTTATGCCTATACCCACAATTTATTTATTTTACTGCCTGCCTCTCCCTCTAGGCTTTAAAGCGCTCAATCATCTTGCTCCCTCCTACATTACCTCACTGATTTCCTAGTATGACCCACCCCACACATTTCACTATCCTAATGCCAACCTGCTCACTGTAACTCGATCTCATCCATCTTGCCGCTGACCTCATGCCTATATTCTGCTTCTGGCCTGGAACACCCTCCCTCTTCGTATCCAAAAGACAGTCACTCTCCCTACCTTCAAGAGTACAACTCCTCCAAGAGGCCTTCCCTGATTAGGCCTTCATTTCCTCTTCTCCCATTCCCTTCTGTGTCACCCTTGCACTTGGTTTTATACCCTTTCACCCCTCCCTCAGCCCCTCATCACCTATGTGCTTATCCATAATTCATTTATATGTGTGTCTGCCCCTCTAGATTGTAAGCTTGCTGTGGTCAGGGAACATGTCTACTAACCCTGTTTTATTCTAGTCAGTCAGTCAATCATATTTATTGAGAACTTACTGTGTGCAGAGCACTGCATTTAGTGTTTGGGAGAGTACAATACAACAATAAACAGATATATTCCCTTCCCACAAAAAACTTACAGTCAAAAGGGGCGAGATACACATTAATATAATAATAATAGTTATGGTATTTGTTGAGCGCTTACTATGTGCCAAGCACTGTTCTAAGCTCTGGGATAGATACAGGGTAATCAGGTTGTCCCACGTGGGGCTCTCAGACTTAATCCCCATTTTACACATGTGGTAACTGAGGCACAGAGAAGTGAAGTGGCTTGCCCAAGGTCATACAGCAGACAAGTGGCGGAGCTGGGGTTAGAACCCATGTCCTCTGACTCCCAAGCCCAGGCTCTTTCCACTAAGCCACGCTGCTTCTCTAAAATATAAATATAAATAAATAAATTGCAGATATGTACTCTCCCAAGTGCTTAGTACAGTGCTCTGCACCCAGTAAGTACTCAATAAATATGATTGATTAATTGATTGATAGTGAGCTCCCTGTGAGTAGGGAAGGTTTAAGCAGCATGGCTCAGTGGAAAGAGCCTGGGCTTCGGAGTCAGAGGTCATGGGTTCGACTCCCGGCTCTGCCACTTGTCAGCTGTGTGACTGTGGGCAAGTCATTTAACTTCTCTGTGCCTCAGTGACCTCATCTGTAAAATGGGGATTAATTGTGAGCCCCACGTGGGACGACCCAATTACCCTGTATCTCCCCCAGCGCTTAGAACAGTACTCTGCACATAGTAAGCGCTTAACAAATACCAATATTATTATTATTATTATTTTTACCAGGTCTGTTGTACTCTACCAAGATCGTAGTACAGACTCCACACACAGTAAAAACTCAGTAAACACCACTTGTTGATTGTATGTTTGCTGCATGCCAAGAATTGTACTAGATGCTTGCTAGAGAACACTATAGTAGGTTTGGCAGACAAGTTCCCTTCCCACAAGGATCTCAAAGTCTAGAGGAGGAGACATAGATTAAAAGAAATTACTGATAGGGGAATTTGGGTGAAGTGAAAGGATATGTACATAAAAGCTGGGAGTGGGGTGATTCCATAATCAAGTGATTATAGAGTACAGATACGTGTGCTAATACAGTGTAGAAGGGAGGGCAAGTAGGAGAAATGAGGGTCTAGTAGGAAGTCATGGCTAGATAAAGATGTAACATTCAACGCCAATAAAATCCACCTGGGCAGCAGCAGTCTGCATTTTCATTGTCTTAGAGTGGTGAGCTTGACCTGAGCTTGAGGGAAAGAAAGAAGCTTGTTGCTCTAACTCCCCCATTGGAGTGAAAGCTCTTCGAGACTAGGTATTGTGCCAGTTCTTTGCTTGGCAGACAAAAGACAGGCAATAATACCGATAATGTTGATAATGGGGCTTTCTGTGTTTTTTTAGTACCCTAATAGTGTTAGCAATAGTATTCATTGTCTACTGAAATCACTGCACTGTATTAATTGTTTGGGAAGCACAACAGAAGCACACGCCACATTCCCTGCCAGTAAGGATCTTTAAGTTCTCAAGGGGAAGACAGACATCGCACTATCCACAGACAGTAGACTGGACACTGTAAGCTCCTCGTGGTCAGGGAACATGTCCTTCAATTCTACTGTACTTTCCTAAGGGCTTAGTACAGTGCTCTGCACATGTTAAGCACTCAGTAGAAACCACTGATTGATTCAAACACAGGCATTTTAGAAATGTTTTGGGTGTCAATGATCTGAAGGCATCAGGGAGTTTGGGTCAGTTTCAGGACATTCCAGAATTTAGGCTGTGCTCACCATCTGAAATAGATCCAACCCCTCTAGGCATCCCAAGATCTTGTGGGCAGGGAATGGGTCTGTTTATTGTTGTATTGTACTCTCCCAAGCTCTTAGTACAGTGCTGTGCACAGAGTAAGCACTCAATAAATACGAGTGATTGAAGGAAGGAAGGAAGGAAGGAAGGAAGGAAGGAAGGAAGGAAGGAAGGAAGGAAGGAAGGAAGGAAGGAAGGAAGGAAGGAAGGAAGGAAGGAAGGAAGGAAGGAAGGAAGGAAGGAAGGAAGGAAGGAAGGAAGAGTGAATCCACCCAGCCGAGGGCCGCGGGGTCAGCCTAGGATCAAGCTAAACCAGCCTCAACCAGACTCACCTCCCAGGAGGTCACTGGAAACCAACCTGGAGGTTTAGGATAGAGAGAGCAAGGGACAGACCTGGAATGTGCCTAAAAGGCAAACTAGGCTCTTGTCCCTGAGAGTTTATAGTTTGGGATTCACTGGACCACCCCTTGACCATGACCAACATGGAGGCTTAAGCATCCTGACTCCTGAAAACCCTTTAAGGGAAGAAACAGAGGGGGGCATTAATAGCTCCCTAGTGACAGAATTATCTCCGAGGTGGCTAATGAGGGATTGTTTCACTGATGGACCCTGATGTTCTCAAGGAAATGTCCCCGAGGTCTGAGACAAGTTCCTCCTTTGAGGTTGAGCCAATTACACTCTAAGAGTGAGGCTGGTGCCTGGTGAATATCAAGAGAGCTTTGATGTGGTTGCAGGGGATCTGAAGGAAGGCAAACCTACACCTTGGGTCTTCTATTGGTGATGTAGTACAGCCTTCAGTCACCGAGCTTTAGCCTGGGGGCTATGGAAGAATGGATTTCATCTAGAACATGAAACATTCCCTTTTTTTCACATGAGCATCATTCATGGAGATTATTGGTGATGGAGTACAGTTTCAGGCACGGAGATTTTGCCTGTGGGCTATGCAAGAATGGATTTCATCTAGATCGGGAAACATACCCTTTTTTTTTTTTCTCAGGACCATCATTTATGGAGATCTGTAGGGCAGGGCTTAAAGTCCAAGAATAAAAGGCAGGGAGAAGGCAGATGAGAGAGATGAAATAAAGCAGAGCAAAGTGAAAGGCAGAGAAATAAAAAAAAACCCCAGAAAAACAGACCCACAGGTAGGACCCAGAGATTGTGTCCTGATTGTACTATATCTACCCTGGAATTTAGTATACTGTGCAGCACAGAAAAAGCACTTGACAGGATTAGGGGCCATATTTCAGGACCATCTCAAGTGATTCAGTTCATCAGATCACTCAGTCAATCTGTGGTACTAATTAAGCGTGGCTCACTGGAAAGAGCACGGGCTGTGGAGTCAGAGGTCATGGGTTCGAACCCCAGCTCTGCCATTTGCCAGCTGTGTGACTTTGGGCAAGTCACTTAACTTCTCGGTGCCTCAGTTCCCTCATCTGTAAAATGGGGATTAAGACTGTGAGCCCCACGTGGGACAACCTTATTCCCCTGTGTCTACCCCAGCGCTTAGAACAGTGCTCGGCACATAGTAAGCGCTTAACAAATACCAACGTTATTATTATTACTATTAATTAAGAGTCTACTGCATACAGCCCACTATACTAAGCACAGTTCAACAGAAACAAATCCCACACTTCCTTCCCTGAAGGAGCTTATCATCAGTCTCCTGGAGAAGTTGGCAACTTACTGGGATTGATGACTACCTGCAGCAGATTACACTCTCCTGATCCTCCTTGTGGCCCTGGAAGGTTTCTACCGACTCTGTTGTACTATAGTCTCCCAAGTGCTTAGTACAGTGGTCTGCAAGCGCTCAATAAATACGACTTATGAAGCGATGGATCGGTTGGTCAACTTTACAGATGTACCTATGGCATCTTGTAACCTTCTAGCCCCGGCAGGTCTGACTCACCGCCCCCTGAGATCCGGTATGAGGTTGGGATGCTTCCACTCAGAAAAGGGGCCCCAGAGGTGGTGACAGAGAACAGCTTTGCTGTGTGAAGCATGATATTTTCAGCAGGCAAGGCTCAGAGAGCGGCACAGCTGTCTTCGAGAGTCCCGTTCAACCCCCCTCTCTTCCCCCCGCAGAACAATTTCCCATCTGCTTCCTTGTAGTAGAGTACCGGAGCAACAGGGCCTTTCTTTTGCCTTGTTAGGCTCAGGATAAGAAGCATCTTAGACACAGTCCCTTGAGAATTAATAGCACGATTGAATGCAATCGAAAACGGCAGTTAGGCAGAATGGGTGACTGTGAATCAGCTTTTGTTTCAATATCCTGGGTTTTTATTGATCACGCATCAGCCTCTAATATATTTGCTCTGTAATACCAGTGACTCTGCTTTCCTGGGTATCTTTCTGCTTCTTGGGGGATTGCAACCCCCAAATAGCAAGTAACATGGCTGCTACACATAGTGACTAGTTGGAATCAGTTCTGCTATAATGTGCTCCTTTAAAAGCCTCTTTGTGTTGGACCAGGAACTTAAGCTACCCAACCGAAATCACGCTGGGTCATCAACATGGAGAAAAATGAGGGCTAGGGAGGTTTTTTAGATGTTCGGTAGGTTTGCTTTCACTTGGTCCCTTTATTCTGCAACCATCAAAAAATCCTGAATATGAACTGGATGGAAAAATATTTTAATTTTCACATTGTAATGAAAAGAATGCTCTTGGCATTAGTAACTGAACATTTCAGCATGTCTTTTCTCAAAGCTTTGCCCTGGCAGGCTTTGGATTGGCAATCTATAAATACAATTTCTATAAAAATATACTTTATGCCAAACTAATAGCAGAATACATTTTTCATCTTCAAAACAGATGGTATAAGAGAAAATTCATGCATGTATATGATTAATCAAATGTGCTTTTGCTGATAGAATTTTCATTACCGTGAGCAGCATGGGTTTGGTGAAATTTCTGTTTGATAATTTCATCTGGAGAGGAGTTTACATAAGAAATGACTGATATACACAGAAAGGAAAAGGCAGGACTTTAGCATGATTTCTGTGGGAAGCAGAATGGCCTAGTAAAAAGAGCATGGAATTGGGAATCAGGAGAGCAAAATTGTAATCCCAGCTCTGCTACTTGGCCTGCTGTTTGGCCTTGGGCAAATCACTTAACCTTTCTGTTCCCAATTTCCTCATCTGTATAGTGGGGAGAGGACCCGTGTTCTCCCTCCCTCCTGGACCGTGAGCCCTATGTGAGATAGGGGCATATCCATATGTGCCAGACTACCACTCTTTCCACTTCAAACCATTATGAAGGTCATATCTTCTCCAAGAGGCCTTCTCTGATTAATCCTTCTGTTCCCCGGCTCACTCTCCCTTCTGTGCCACCTATGCACTTCAATCTGTAACCTATGCACAATCGATATTAGCCCCACCCCCAGCCCTACAGCATTTATGTACATATCTTTAAATTTTATACACTAAATTATTTATTCATATTAATGCCTGACTCCCCCTCTAGACTCTAAGCTTGTTATGGGCAGGAAACGCATCTGCTAATTCTGCTATGTATTCCCAAGCATGTAGTACAGTGCTCTGCACATGGTAAGTGCTAAATAAATATGATTGATTGGTTGATGTTCAATCTATTTTTTATCCATCTGAGTGTTAATCACATAGAAAGACCCTAACAAATATCATGATTATTATTATGGCTTCACTGATCTCCAGGTTTTTTACAGTGAATAATAATAATAAAGGTATTTATTGAACTTTTACTATGTGACAAACACTGAACTAAGTACTGGAGTAAATACAAGACAATCTGACCTAGCACAAGCCCTGTCTAGTCAAGCAAGTAATGGTATATATCGAGTGCTTACTTGGTGCAGAGCACTGTACTAAACGCTCAGGAGAGTTTGGTATAACTAGAGTCGGTGGGTATAATCCCTACCCTCAGGGAGTTTACAATCTAGAAGGGAAGACAGACATTAAAATAAATCATAGGTAGGGAAAGTAACCTAGTAGAAGGGTAGATACATACAATAATAATAATGATGCTATTTGTTAAGTGCTTACTATGTGCCAAGCACTATTCTAAGCGCTGGGGTAGATACAAGGTAATCAGATTGCCCCACATAGAGCTCACTGTCTTAATCCCCATTTTACAGATGAGGTAACTGAAGCCCAGAGAAGTTAAGTGGCTTGTCGAAGGTCCATAGCAGACAAGTGACAGAGCCGGGATTAGAACTCACATCCTCTGAATCCCAAGCCTGTGCTCTTTCCACTATGCCATGCTGCTTCTCTATATGCACATCAAAACAAGTAAACAGGCGTTAATATAAATAAATAGAATTATAGATAAGTACAAATATAAACAAATGCTGTGGGGTGGGGAGAGGGGGTAGAGCAAAGGGAATGATTTGGGGCAACAGGGAGGGGAGGGGGATCTGAGGAAAAGGGGGGCTTTTTGTTCAGTTTAGCTCAACAGGACTGAAAGACAGTCGATTGGGCTCAGGAAAAGAGGATTTTAACTGTTCATGTGCAGGTTCCTTAATTGACCTGCAAGTTGGCGTGATCGTCAGAGACCGCCGGAGGATGTCCCTGACTCATCCTGCCGCCACATTGCGTAGATTTAGGGTGGCACTCCTTGTTGACTCAGTTCTACCACAGTGTGTGTTCTCACTGTGTGCTTAGGCTAGAACACGGAGTATTAGGAGACTTCTCGTCAGACAAAGCAAGCCGCTTGAGTTACCAAACACTGCGGTAGCGGAAGAAACGATCCGTGTCCTTGTTTGGCGTAGTAGATGGAGCATGGGCCTGGGAGGCAGAAGGTAATGGGTTATAAACCTGGCTCCACCACTTGTCTGCTGTGTGACCTTGGTGTTGGGTAGGGATTGTCTCTATCCGTGACCAAATTGTACTTTCCAAGTGCTTAGTACAGTGCTCTGCACACAGTAAGCGCTCAATAAATACGACTGAATGAATCAACTTCACTTCTCTGGACCTCGGTTCCCTCATCTGTAAAATGGGGATTGAGAGTGCGACCCTCTCGTGGAACAGGGCCCGTGTCCAACCCAACCTGCTTGTACCCACCCCAGCAGTAGAGCCTGCCACATAGTAAGGGCTTAATAATTACCATCATTATTATAATTATTATTATGTCAGAACGAATAAGTGATCTGGAATGAGGTTTCTGCAAGTGATTGCAACCACTTGCGTTATAAGAGACCTGATGGACTAGGTTTCTAAAGCATGGATCATATCTGCATTCTGTGATAAATAACTGGCATTTGTTAAGCACAAACTATGGACCAAGCACTTGTACCGAGTGCTGGGGCAGATACAGGATAAGCAGATTGCACATGGTGCTCACAGTCTAAGTAGGAGGGAGAAAAAGAATCGAATCCCCATTTTGCAGATAGAGGAACTGAGGCACAGAGAAGTTAAGTGACTTGCTCAAGGTCACACAAAAGGTAAGTGGCAGAGTCAGGTTCGGAACCCAGGTGCTCCGAATACCAGAACCATGCTCTTTCCACTAGGCTGTGCAGCTTCTCTGTGGCCATTAACTTTAAATTAGAACTTAAAGCTAAATTGCCTCACGCAGATTTGGGCTTGAAAGCTGATGTCAAGCGCCATTCCTTCCGGTTGCATGGCAATTGAAGAGAAATCTCTGAAACAAGTTGTTGGAGATGTATCACCGAGTGGGTTGGTTATCCAGAATTGCCGTCGGATACATTCGTGCCAAAAAAAGAGAGTTGCTAGGTAGAGTTTACAACTCTCTGCCTGAAAATGTTCCTAGTTGATTCTGTAGGTACAGAAGACTTCCTCGTTGAATATGCTTGCGTCTTTGTCGGTTTGGACTACGGAAGAGTATGGAACTAGGGCTCAGGAGTGCCATGTTCAAATCCCACCTCTGACATTGCCCTGCTGTGTAACCTTGGATAAATTACTAACTTCTATGTATCCAATTCCTCATATGTAAAATGGGAACAATAACATTTATTCTTTCTGTCTCTTAGGTTGTGAGCATTGTTTGAGACAGAGGCTATGTCTGATCTGATTATCTTATATATGCCCCAGTACTTGGCACAGAGAAGGCTCTTAACAAATACCATATCTCAGAATGACTCAATTCTGCCCTTAGTGCAGGAGAGAGCACTCTATAAAAATCCTGGGAGTAAAGAATGTAACAAATTTGGAGCAGAGATCAGAGTAAACCTGAAGGGACTGTGTTGAATAGCATTAGCTTTTTATCTCATTTTAGGCTTTCAAAAAGACCTGTTTAGTGCAAAGTGGGCCAGCTCCCGTTATCTGCTCTAGTTTCTTAAATGATAAAGAATGCCAAGGCCGTTTCTTTAAATAACTGACATCATGCCTTTGCCATTTGTTTCCCAGCTGCATCTCCAGCTGCATCTGCTTTCAGGTTGGGGGTTTAAACTTCTCTCTGCCTCTTCTCTATTAACTTCTCTCTGTGATGTCAATTTTGTCTTGGAAAAGTTAACCAATTCTGTACGTGTGGAGAGAAGAAGGATTAGATGAGCAAGGTGAAGCAACAAAGGAAAAGGTCGAGATGTCCCAGCTTGGAAGTATTTGTGGGCATTTAAAACCAGAGGAAATAGAGAAGCAACATGGCTGACTAGAGAAACAGCATGGCATAGTGGATAGAGCACAGGCCTGGGAGTCAGAAGGTCATGGGTTCAAATCTTAGCTCTGCTACTTGTCTGCTGTGTGACCTTGGGTAAATCACTTCACTTCTCTGTGCCGCAGTTATCTCATCTGTAAAATGGGGATTAAGTTGGTGAGCCCCAGTACAGTGCAAGCACTTAGTACAGTGCTCTGCACACAGTCAGCGCTCAATAAATACGATTGAATGAATGACAGGGACTGTGTCCAATTCAATTTAGCTGTATCCACCCCAGCGCTTACTACAGTGCCTGTCACAGAGAAAGTACTTTACAAATACCATTATTACTATTATCTCTCCAAATGGAATTTGGGAGTGCTTTACTCTATACCACTGAATTAGTGCTCAAATTATCTATCACCCTAAATTCAACCTCACATGAGGCAGATGTGGAACTAAAGATTCCCACCAGCCACCAGTGGTCCCGGTGGCCATGGTTCATTCATTCATTCATTCATTCATTCATTCAATCGTATTTACTGAGTGTTTACTGGGTGTAAAGCACTGTACTAAGCACTTGGGAAAGTACAGTGCAACAATAAATAGTCACCTTCCCTGCTCACAACAAGCTGAACTACATTCCCAAATCAGGCAAGATGACAATCAAGATTAAATGAGTACAACATATAGAAAGATGCAGTACCGAATATTGAAGAAGTTTGGAAGGTGACTATCAAGAGCCCCTGAAGGCTTCTAAGTCTGATTAATGGATCATGCACCTAGAAGTCAGTCTCAGCAGCAGATCACACAATGGACCACACTTTTCTGTTTGGAGGAGCCCTGAGCTATTGGGTTCAGGCTGAAATAATTCACAAATGAGCCTGCTTTAAGCTTCCTGTTTATCCCAGATGCAGTTGGGAGAGAAAGAAAGAATTAAGCTCCTGCAGTTGTTCTGACTGGGTCTTTGAAGACAGGACATGGACCTGGATATGGACATAGGCTCCAGGCCTCCTGCTCCGTATACAGCCAACTCCAAAGAAAGCCACGCTTCCGCTTGGAGTCCACCAGAGTTCAGCTCCACCCACAGAAAGGTGGAGTTTCTGCCCTACTGCCCAAATCCCACTTCCTTCCAGAATATTCCATTTAAACCCAGAAGGATAGTGGGGTTCATATAGAATTGGTTCCGGCCCGAACCAATCTCGAGACCCAGCTAACAGTCGACATCAATGGATTATCCTTAGATGCTTCATCTTTTTTGTGTATGAAGGGTAATAATAATATTTGCTCTTGGAGGGGGAAGAGCCAGTTGTTAGGTAGGGATTGCCTTTATTTTATGCCAAATTGTACTTCCCAAGTGCTTAGTACAGTGCTCTGCACCCAGTAGGCGCTCAATAAATACGATCGAATAAACTGAATGAATAAATAATTGGTGAACATAGGCTCCTCAAGGACAGGGATCAGATCTTCTATTGTAAGTGTTCAGGGGCCTTAGTAGAGTGTTCTGCCCAAGCTAAAGATGCTTGTTAAGAAACAGAGGTGGAAGGTAAGCAAACGTCTGGCCACACATGGCCCGTGTTCCTTGCCGCTGAGAGTCTGGGTTCAACTTGGTAGGGGAATGGAGGAGGGGGACTTTGATGGCCATGGGTGCGAGGAGCTGGCAGAAGCCACAGTCACTCCTTGGACAGTGTTAGTTGGAAAGGGAATGCTGGCTGGCCTTTTTCTGGAGTGGGACCATCCACCATTTATTCTGTAATAATAATGATAATAATAATGATAATCATGGCGTTTGTTAAGCCCTTACTATATGTCAGGCACTGTACTACGCGCTGTGTGGATACAAGCAAATTGGGTTGAAGAGAGACGTGGTCCCACGTGGGGTTCACAGTCTCAATCCCCATTTTACAAATGAGGGAAATGAGGCACAGAGAAATGAAGGGGCTTGCCCAAGGTCACACAGCAGACAAGTGGTGGAGCTGGGATTAGAACCCATGACCTGACATGGATGACCCATAAAACACAGGAACACGTGCCTAGTGGGAGCTGGCTTGCTAGATGTGTGTGGGAGGAGAACGTCTGCTAATTCATTCATTCAGTCAGTCGTATTCATTGAACGCTTTCTGTGTGCAGCACACTGTATTAAAAGCTTGGAAAAGTACAATATAACAATAAATAGGCACATTCCCTGACCACAGTGAACTTCCCGGCTAGAGAGGGAGATAGGCATTAATATAAATAATTACAGATATGTACATAAGTGCCCTAGGTTTGGGAGGGGGGAGAATGAATAAAGAAGGGAGCAAGTCAGGGTGATGCAGAAGGGAGTGGGAAAAGAGGAAAGGAGGGCTTAGTCAGGGAAGGCCTCTTGGAGGAGTTAGGTCTTCAGTAAGGCTTTGATTCGGGGGAGAGTCATCGTCTGTTGGATTTGAGGAGGAAGTTTGTTCCAGGCCAGAGGCAGGACATGGGTCACTGGCAAGATAGATGTGATCGAGGTACAGTGAATAGGATGGCATTGGAGGAGCAAAGTGTACGGGCTGGGTTGTAGGAGTGTAGTGGGGTCAGGTAGGAGGGCGCAAGGTGACTGAGTGCTTTAAATCCAATGGTAAGGAGTTTTTGTTTGATGCGGAAGTGGGCAACCGCTGGAGTTTCTTGAGAAGCGCTAATTCTGTTGTACTCTCCCAAGAACAGTGCTTAGACAGTGCTCTGCACATACTAAGCATACCATATATATCACTGATTATGATGGGGGTATTCTTCTCTCATGTCTGCTAATTCTGTTGTATTGTACTCTCCCAATGCTTAGAATAGTGCTCTGCACATAGTAAGCCCTCAGTAAATGCCATTGATTGATTGATGATCTTTTTATTTATTTATTGGAGAAAAGTCACCCAAATCAGCTCTCCCTCTCCTACCTTACCTCGCTGATCTCCCACTACAAGCCAGCCGGCACACTCTGCTCCTCTAATACCAACTTACGCACTGTACCTTGATCTGGTCTATCTCGCCACCGACCCCGTACCCACATCCTCCCTGTGGCCTGGAACTCCCTCCCCCTTCGTATCCGACAGATAAGCTCTCTCCCCCCTAACTTCTAAGCCTGACTAAAATCACATCTCCTCCAAGAAGCCTTCCCTAACTAAGCTTTCATTTCCCCACCCTATTTACCCTCTGTTCTGAGGCACCTATGCACCCCTTCAGCACTTTGATATTCACCCCAACCCCAGCCCTACAGCCCTTATATCCATGTCCTTATATTCATAGACTTTCTATGATGAGCCTGGAAAAAGTCATGATAAGTGCTGATGTAACAGTTGCCACAAAAATACGAATTGTCAACTCTGTGGTGTTTCCAGTGACAATGTATGGATCAGAAAGCTGGACAGTGAAAAAACAGGATAGGAAGAACGTCGATTCTTTTGAAACGTAGTGTTAGAGAAGGCTTTTGCAAATACCCTGGACTGCCCGAAAAACAAATAAATGGATTTTGGAGCAAATTGAACCCAAGTGGTCTTTGGAAGGTCAAATGACTCGATTTAGATTACCATATTTTGGACACATAATAGGGAAGACTGATGCTCTGGAGAAGACACTAATGATAGGAAAAGTCCAGGGAAAACATGGAAGAGGCAGACCAGCAGCTAGATGGATAGAGACCATAAAAGCGATAACAGAAGAACCATTAGAAAGGTTGTGGACTATGGCAGAGGACAGGACGTTCTGGAGAAAGTATACCCATGGAGTCGCTGTTAATCGGAAATGACTCGACAACACTTAATAATAATGACTAGTCCCCTCTAGACTGTAAACTCCTTGTGGGCAGGATTTCTGTCTACCAATTCTATTATCTTCTCCCAAGGATTGAATACTTTACACACAGTGAATGCTCAGTAAATACCACTGATTGATTGATTGATTAAAGTAATCTTAATACTACAGGATATGCAGCATTATAGTTCTATTGCATCAGTTCCCATTGATCAATTCCCATTATCTACTCCTACAATCTGACTTGAAATCTGTAATTAGACCATCTGTATTTCCTGTGACTAGAAGATCAGGGTAATAATGATAATGATTATGATATTTGATAAGTGCTTATCATGTGATGGGCACTGGGAGGCAGAGGTCATGGGTTCGAATCCCGCCCTGCCACTTGTCAGCTGTGTGACTTTGGGCAAGTCACTTAACTTCTCTGTGCCTCAGTTACCTCATCTGTAAAATGGGGAATAAAACTGTGAGCCCCACGTGGGACAACCCGATCACTCTGTATCTACCCCAGCGCTTAGAACAGTGTAGTTAGCGCATAGTAAGCGCTTAACAAATACCAACATTATTATTATTATTACTAAGCACCGGAGAAGGTACAATATAATCCGTTGGACACAGTCCCTGTCCCACATAGGGGTCCCAATCTCAATTCCCATCGTACAGATGAGGTAACTGAAGCATAGAGAAGTTAAGTGGTTTGCCTAAGGTCAAAGAGCAGACAAGTGGCTGAGCTGGAATTAGAATCCAGATCCTTCTGACTCGCAGGTCCATATTCTATCCACTAGGTCAGTTTAGAAACACAGGTTTAGAAAGATTAACCTAGATGATAGTGCCAATTGGAAAAACAGGACAAAAATATTGATTGTAATCAAAAGGTATTTACTGAGTATCCACCAGGTACAACATGCTTTACTAAGCTCTTGGGAAAGTACAACTAGGAGACCTCTTCTCTGCCTTCACGGATCCTTCATTATGTAATAACACAAGAGTCCAGGATCTGTTTATCATTTCAACTCTAGACTGTAAAATTGCTGTGGGCAGGGAACATGTCAACCAACTCTGTTGTATTGTACTCTCCTAAGTGCTTAGTGCAGTGCTCTGCACACAGGCAGTGCTCATTAAATACCATCGATTGATTTCAAATGCACGCATTTTCGAAATGGAGTGCTGGGGCTCATGCTGGCTGCTTTTTGCTGGTGGCTGACTCATACCACAAGTACAGAGCTAGCGGGGGCATACATAATAATAATAATTGTGGTTTATGTTAAGCATGTACTATGTACCAATCATTTTACTGAGCGCTGGGGTAGTTACAAAATAATCAGGTCCCACATGGGGCCCACAGTCTAAATAAGGAGCACAGGTGTTGAATCTTAATTGGCAGATGAAAGCACTAAGGCACAGAGAAGTTAAATGGCTTCCCCAAGGTAACATATCAAGACTGGGGCAGAAGTGGAATTAGAACCCAGGTCCTCTGACTTTCAGGCTTGTGCTCTTTCCATTAAGCCACATTGTAAGCTTTCTGAGGGCAGGGCTCATGTCTACTAACTTTACTGTACTTTCCTAGTGCTCTGCACAGAGTAAGGGTCGTGGCTCAGTGGAAAGAGCACGGGCTTTGGAGTCAAGGGTCATGAGTTCGAATCCCAGCTCTGCCACTTGTCAGCTGTGTGACTGTGGGCACGGCACTTAATTTCTCTATGCCTCAGTTACCTCCTCTGTAAAATGGGGATTAAGACTGTGAGCCCCACGTGGGACAACCTGATTCCCCTGTGTCTACCCCAGTGCTTAGAACAGTGCTCTGCACATAGTAAGCGCTTAACAAATACCAACATTATTATTATAAGTACTATTGATTGATTGATTGTTAGATGTTAGGGGTGGATTAAGAAGCAGAAAAACAATCTCCCACTCTTAGCTGCCCCAGCCTTAAGGGAGAGAAGATTGTATTCTAATGCACACTGTCTTCTGCATCTAATGGATTATACAAGTTAAATATGATTATATGTATTTATAGATAAATTTATGCATCATATGAATTATATAAATTGGGTTACATAAATCTTAATTTAAATTGGAGAAGAATGTTCCCTCCTACTTAGACTGTGAGCACCAAGTGGGATAGGAACTGTGTCCAATCTGATTAACTAGTATTGACCCCAGCACTTCAGTCATTCAGTTGTATTTATTAAGCACTTACTGTATACAGAGCACTGCACTAAGGCTTGGGAAAGTACAATACAATGATAAACAGTGTTATTCCTTTCCTACAATGAGCTCACCAGGGGAGACAGCTATCAGTATAAATAAATAAAATGACATATACTTAAGTGCTGTGGGGCTGGGGCTGGCAGGAGAGCATAGGGAGCAAGTCAGGGTGATGCAGAAGGGAGTGGGATATGGGGGAAAGTGGGGTTTAGTCTGGGAAGGCCTCTTGGAGGAGATGGGCCTTTAATAAAGCTTTGAAGCGGGGCAGAGTAATCGTCTATGGAATTCGAGGAGGGAGGGTGTTCTGGGACAGAGGCAGGATGTGGACCAGGGGTCAGCGGCGAGACGGGTGAAATCGAGGCGGAGTGAGAAGATTAGCGGCACTAGAGGAGAGAGTGTGAGGGCTGGGTTGTAGAAGGAGAGAGGTGAGGTGATGTAGGAGGGGCGAGTTGATGGACTGCTTTAAAGCCAATGGTGAGGAGTTTTTGTTTGATTGGAGGTGGATGGGCAACCACTGGAGACTTCTGAGGAACGGGGTGACATGTCCTGAATGTTTATGTAGAAAGATGATGCAGGCAGCAGAGTGAAATATGGCTTGAATGGGGAGAGACAGGAGTTTGGGAGGTGAGCAAGGAGGCTGATGCAGTAATCTAAAACGGAGAAGCAGCGTGGCTCAGTGGAAAGAGCACGGGCTTTGGAGTCAGGGCTCATGAGTTCGAATCCCAGCTCTGCCATTTGTTGGCTGTGTGACTGTGGGCAAGTCACTTAACTTCTCTGTGCTTCAGTTCCCTCATCTGTAAAATGGGGATGAAGACTGTGAGCCCCACGTGGGACAACCTGATTCCCCTATGTCTACCCCAGCGCTTAGAACAGTGCTCGGCACATAGTAAGCGCTTAACAAATACCAACATTATTATTATTATTATTAATCTAGGCAGGATAGGATGAGTGATTGAATTAATGTGGTAGCAGTTAGGATGGAGAGGAAATGGCAAATTTTAATAATAATAATAATAATTATGGTATTTGTTAAGCGCTTACTATGTGCCGATCACTGTTCTAAATGCTGGGGAAGATAGAGGGTAATCAGATTGTCCCACGTGGGGCTCACATTTTTTAATCCCCGTTTTTACAGATGAGATAACTGGGGCACAGAGAAGTGAAGTGACTTGCTCACAGTCACACAGCTGCCAAGTGGCAGAGCCGGGATTCGAACCTGTGACTTCTGACTCCCAAGCTCGGGGTCTTTCCACTGAGCCACACTGCTTCTCCGTTTTAGTGATGGTGTGAAGGTGGGACCGACAAGATTTGGTGACAGATCGAATGTGTGGGTTGAATGAGGGAGAGGGGTCTAGGATAACGCCAAAGTTACGGACCTGTGAGACGGGAAGGATGGTGACGCCCTCTACAGTGATGGGAGAGTCAGGGAGAGGACAAGGTTTGGGTGGGAAGATAAGGAGCTCTGTTTCAGACATATTAAGTTTGAGGTGACAGGAGGGCATCCAAATAGAGATGTCTTGAAGGCAGGAGGAGAGGCGCGTCGGGAGAGAGAGAGATCAGGGGAGGAGATGTAGATTTGGGGATCATCTGCGTAGAGATGGTAGTTGAAGCCGTGGGAGCGAATGAGTTCTCCAAGGGAGTGAGTGTAGATGGAGAATAGAACAGTGCTCAGCTCATAGTAAGTCTTTAACAAGCACTATTATTATTACTATTGTTGTTGATGTTATTATGCTCAGCGCGTGACACTGTCACTGAGATTGTTCTAAACAAGATACGTACTAATAACCGCTGTGCTCAACGATTAACATCTTTGCTAAAGACTTCCAAGCTGCAACTTCCAGATTTGATTTTCACATATTTTAAATGCCAGGAATTGTTCAAAATGGGCCCCAAATGCACTTGTTCTACTACTGATTTTTCCATTCTATGCACAGCCATGCTTGCAGCAAAATTGAGTGACTAATTAATAGAATACTATAATTATGGTTTTTATTAGTTCTTTCTTTCAAGCTAAAGCACTTGTGTTAAGCATTGGGCTAGGTTCAAAGTAATCAGATTGAACACAGCTCCAATCTAAGATCGAGAGAGAGCAGGTGTCACCTCCCCAAATGTAGGTGAGGAAACTGAGGCACAGTAAGGATGAGAAACAAGAATTGAGAAGTAGCTTGGCTAGTGGAAAGAGCACAGGTCTAGTGGTCAGGAAATCTGAGTTATAATCCTGGCTTTGCAACTTGCCTGCTGTGTGACCTTGAGCAAATCACTTAACTTCTCTGGGGCTCAGTTTCCTTATCTTTAAAATGGGGATTAAATACCCCCATTAAATACCCCACAGGATTAAATACCTGTTCTCCCTTCCCCTTGGACTGTGAGCCCCATGTGGGACGGGGATTGTGTCTGACCTGATTATCTTGTATCTACCCCAGCACTTCATATAGTCCTTGGCAGAGAATAATGCTTGCCAGATACCACATTTCTTATGATCTGACTTTGCCAGGTTAACTGATATCACAGATCAGTAGCAGAACTGGAATTAATAATGATGATGGTATTTGTTTAGCGCTTACTATGTGCCAGGCACTGTTCTAAGTGTTGGGGTAGATACAAGGTAATCGGGTTGTCCCACATGGGGCTCACAGTCTTAATCCCCATTTTACAAATGAGGTTTCTGAGGCCCAGAGAAGTTAAGTGACTTGCCCTAAGTCATATGGCTGATAATGGCAGAGTGGCGGAGTGGCAGACCGGGGATTAGAACCCCTGACCTCTGACTCCCAAGTGGCTCTATGCACTAAGTTCTCCTGACTCACAGTCCCATTCTCTTTCCATTAGGCCATGATACCTCCTCTAAGATTTCACAGAACCCCATCAAGCTCAGCAGATTTGGACTATGGCACAGGATTGAAGCATTGGAGGGTGGCTGCTGATGAACTTCGACCTTGGGGCTCGTGACGCGGTTGAGTTGTCAGAATCCTATTATTATTGTTGAATTTGCTAAGCGCCGCATCAATCAATCATATTTAATGAGCACTTACTGAGTAGAGAGTACTGTGAAAGCGCTTTGGAGAATACAATATAGCAGAGGTAGTAGACATATTTCCTTCCCACAAGGAATTTACAGCCTACAGAGAGAGACAGATACTGAAATGCATATATGTATAGAAAGTGCTGTGGTAATGAGGGCAGGAGGAACATCAAGTGGTTAAAGGGTACAAATCAAAGTGTAAGGGCAACGCAGAAGGGAGAGGGAGTAGGAGAAATGAAGTTTTAATCAGGGAAGGCCTCTTGGAGGAGGTGTGATTTTAATAAGACTTTAAAGATGGGGAGAACGATTGTCAGGTATGAAGGGGGAGGGAGTTCCGCTTCAGAGGAGGATGAAGGCAAAGGGTCGGCAGCAAGATAGATGTGATGGGACTACGGTGAGTAGGTTAACATTATGGATACGTACTTAAGTGTCGTGGGGCTGAGGGAGGGATGAATAAAGAGTGCAAATCCAAGCTCAAAGGCGACGCAGAAGGGAATGGGAGATGAGAAAATGAGGGCTTAGACGGGGAAGGCCTCTTAGAGGTATGTGTTTTTAATGAGGGTATGAAGGTGGGGACAGTGATCGTCTTTCGGATGCGAAGGGGGAGGGCGCTCCAGGCCAGAAGCAGGATGTGGGCGAGGGGTCGGTGGCGAGGTAGACGAAATCGTGATACAGTGAGTAGGTTGGCATTAGAGGAGCTAACCTAGGGTACGGTGAGTAGTGTGGCCAGGGACGTGACAATATGTAACATTGGGCACGCAACATGATGTAATGATATTATATGGAATGGAGGTATCGGTCTTCATGGTGCCTCCACAACTAGCAGTCTACTTGCATTTTCACCAAAGTGGAAACAGTTTGTTAATTGGAACCCCACTTATCACAATCACGGTTGTTAATAAGAAGCAGAGAACTAAAAAAAAAAATGCAGAGCCAGTAACTGTGAGCCCCCTGTGGGTTTTTCTATATTAGCTAATTCATCTCTCATATGATCTATTTTGTCTTGCCTGAAGTGCTTCAAGAACAAGACAGTTCTAGATCCGATGTCTAGTTCTGATAAAACCTTTCTGGAGCCAATGCGATGACCTCAGTGATCGCCAAAAGATATCCCTGGTCTGATTCTTCTAGGAGTCCACGTTATTCGAAGTTATTTTCTAGGCCATGTCGATACTCAGATAAAGCTTTCTCTTAGCAAAATGGGTTTCCTTAGTCCGTATCCACCTTAGTATTTTACATACCTTTTGACTGCCATGGTTACAGCATTCCTCGACCTGGGCATCAACCTGCCAAAAGCCCTTTGAAACGAGCAGATTTCCAACTCATATTCGCCCCCACACAACACAGATCGATGGCCCTTTCTAGCACCATCTGCTGTGGACGTTGCTGCTGAGAAGCCCTGTAAACCAGTGAAAGAGTACAGGAAGTCAGAGTCAGGAGTCCTGGGTTCTAATTCTGGTCCTGCCACTTGTCTGTTGTCTGTTGGAAAAGCAGCGTGGCTCAGTGGAAAGAGCCCGGGCTTTGGAGTTAGTGGTCATGGGTTTGAATTCCGCCTCCGCCACTCATCAGCTGTGTGACTGTGGGCAAGTCACTTAACTTCTCTGGGCCTCAGTTACCTCATCTGTAAAATGGGGATTAACGGTGAGCCTTACGTGGGACAACCTGATTACCCTGTATCTACCCCAGCGCTCTGAACAGTGCTCTGCACATAGTAAGCGCTTAACAAACATCAACATTATTATTATTATTATTACCTCAGGCAAGTCAATTCACTTTTCTGTCCCTTAATTTCCTCATCTACGAAATGGGGATTCAATAAGAGTTTTCCCACTACTTACACTGTGAGCCGGATGAGGAACAGGGACTGTGTCTGACCTGACTATCCTATACTTGACTCTTTTTATTGCCATTGTTCTCGTCTGTCCGTCTCCCCCGATTAGACCGTAAGCCCGTCAAACGGCAGGGACCGTCTCTATCTGTTGCCGACTTGTTCATCCCAAGCGCTTAGTACAGTGCTCTGCACATAGTAAGCGCTCAATAAATACTATTGAATGAATGAATACTCGTTTCCACATTTAGTACAGTGTTTGGCATGTAATAAGCACTTTACAAAAACGACGATAGCAGTAGTTATTATCAAGCGCTTAATACAGTGCATTGCACACAGTAAGGTCTCAATAAATATGATTGAATGAATTTTTATTGTTATTATAGGTCTGGTAGACATGTGGTATCTACAAGCCTCATGTTCTTTCTACCTCATTTTGTGCTCTCCACTGCCACCAGATTTTATTAACAAGTGAGTAATCTGTGAAGAGGGCAAGGAAATCTGTTTGACTATGAAATTAGTAATTTTTTTCTGGTTTTGACACTATACTACAGAAACTACGTTAAAGGAAAGAAGAATAATAGTAACCATATGGCATCTGGAACTGCCAGCATTCACACAATAATTTATCACAACTTTGCAATGTGATCCACCCAGATAGGCCCATTTATTTATTCATTTCTTTATTTATGATATTTAAGTGCTCACTATGTGTCAAGCGCTGTTCTAAGTACTAAGTACTAAGTAGAGAAGCAGCATGGCTCAGTAGAAAGAGGACGGGCTTGGGAGTCAGAGGTCATGGGTTTGAATCCCGGCTCTGCCACCTGTCAGCTGTGTGATTAGACTGTAAGCCCGTCAAACGGCAGGGACTGTCTCTATCTGTTGCTGACTTGTTCATCCCAAGCGCTTAGTACAGTGCTCTGCACATAGTAAGCGCTCAATAAATACTATTGAATGACTGTGGGCAAATAACTTCTCTGGGCCTCAGTTACCTCATATGTAAAATGGGGATTAACTGTGAGCCTCACGTGGGACAACCTGATTCCCCTGTATCTACCCCAGTGCTTAGAACAGGGCTCTGCACATAGTAAGTGCTTAACAAATACCAACATTATTATTATTACTGGCAAAGATACAAGTTAATTTTGTTGGACCCAGTCCCATGGTGGAAGAAGGTTGAAAGAATGTCCCTTGATTCTCCAATAGGTTCCTATCTGAAATGCAGCATCACACATTTTAGAAAAGCTGAATATTCTAGTATCACAATAAACAGCATTAATGATAAGAAAACATGGTTTTATACAATATTCATATTAAGCAACCACAGGTGGAAGAACATGTCATCTGCTCTTGTTGCATGATCCCAAGTGCCCAGCCCAGTGCCCTGCATGCAGTAGGTACTCAATAAATCAGTCAATTAATCAAAGGTACTAATTAATAATAATGTTGGTATTTGTTAAGCGCTTACTATGTGCAGAGCACTGTTCTAAGTGCTGGGGCAGACATAGGGGAATCAGGTTGTCCCACATGGGGCTCACAGTCTTAATCCCCATTTTACAGATGAGGTAAATGAGGCCCAGAGGAGTTAAGTGACTTGCCCACAGTCACACAGCTGACAAGTGGCAGAGCTGGGATTCAAACTCATGACCTTTGACTCCAAAGCCCGTGCTCTTTCCACTGAGCCACACTGCTTCTCGTGGCTCCATGGAAAGAGCCACGAGAATTGAGTGTTTACTAATTGAGTGATTTACTAATTGAGTGTTTACAGTGTGAAGAACAACAAAACTAGCATTTGGGAGAGTACAATACCAAGTTCGATGCAGGTTTAGAATGAAACTGCTCTCAAATTTTATCCGATGTGACCCTATGAGGTCTCTAATTCAATATGTCCCGTGATCCTTTAGTTATGACAATCAAGGTGTTGCCAACCTCTGGGACTTTTAGGAACTGAATCCCACAGTTGTAAGGAAAATTTGAAATGCAGCAGGAAGAGAATAATAATAATAAAACAGTACTTATTAAGCACTTACTATGTATATAAAGCACTGTGTTAAGTGGTAAGATAGGTACTAGTTAATTGGGTCTAATACAGTCCCTGTCCCACAGGGGGCTCACAGTCTAAGTAGGAGGGAGATCAGGTATTGAATCCCCATTTCACAGATGAGGACACTGAGGCACAGAGAAGTTAATAACTTGCCTGAGGTCACACAGCAGGCAAGTGGCACAGACAGGATTCGAATCCAGGTCTTTTGACTCCCAACTCCATGCTCTTTCCACTAGACCACAGCCACTTCCTTGGGAACAGTTACAAATTGTGAAATCTATTTAATTTTCAGTTTTAAGATTTTTTAAAAAAAATATTGTTGGACCCCAGATAAAAGTCTAACAGAAACAAGTATTCTACATTGTTGCCAATGATAGCACTCTTGCCCTGTAGTGCTTTTAAACTGGATATTTAGAATTGCAGTTATGACCGGTCTTATTTTGAAGAAGGGAGAGGGTATAACCTCTGCCTCCTGTCTCTCTCCACTTCAGTCCGTACTTCACTCTCCTGCCCGGATCATTTTTCTAAAACAAAGTTCAGTCCATGTTTCCCCACTCCTCAAGAGCCTCCAGTGGTTGCTCTTCCACCGCCGCATCATAAAGAAATCACTTGCCACAGACTTTTAAATACTCAATCACTTTGCCCCGTCCTACCGTACACTCACTGGTTTCCAACTACATCCCAGCCCGCACACTTCCCTCCTCTAATGCCAACCTACTCGCTGTCCCTCGATCTCGTCTATCTCGCCGCTGGCCTCCCGCCCACGTCTCGCCTCCCTCCTGAAACTCCCGCTCCCTTCATATCCAACAGACAATCGTTCTCCCTATCTTCAAAGCCTTAATGAAAGTACATCTCCTCCATGAGGCCTTCCCTGCCTAAGTCCTCATTTCCTCTTCTCCCACTCCCTTCTATGTCACCTTTTCACTTGGATTTACATCTTATATTCACCCCTCCCTCAGTTGCACAACCCTTATATCCAAATCCGTAATTAATTTATTTCTCTTAATGTCCGTCTCCTCCTCTAGACTGTAAGCTCGCTGTGGGCAGGGGACACGTCTACCAACTCTGTTACATTGTACACTTCCAAGCCCTTAGCACAGTGCTAAGCACACGGTAATCGTTTAATAAATAGGACTGATTGACTGATTATAACTTGGCCCTTTGAAACTTGGTATGGGTTGATTCTCAATTGTCACTGTAATCTGTCCCCAGTTTATGAGAGGAAAAAGAATAAGCAAATGTAGGATTTTCCATTGTCTCTGTTGCTCATTTCAAAGTTCTTAATGTTTAGTTTCAGTAAAAGAATGCAGGCTGTGGATAGATGATGCTTGTTCTTTGACGTGTTTGCTGTTCTTATGACCCACTAACCCAACGTTTTTTAACTTGTCTTTTTCCACATATGAAATGTTTTGACTCAGATAGCGACACACTTAAAATAAAACTACATCTTGCAAGCGTCTTCAAAGATCAAAAGGCAAGGGGTTTTTTTTAGCGAATCGGTAAAGATTATCATCACCATTTTCGACAGACCTTTTTGAGCACCTCTGGTGTGCAGAGCAATGTCATAGACACTGAGGAAATACCAGAGAAATAAAAGATAAAGTCTCTGCCGTCAGGACCTTACAATTTAATGGAGGAAATGACCCAAATTGTCAAACGCCCATGAGGTAAGGGAGTAAGAGAATAGTTAGAAATAATAAAAATAAAAATAAATGGTTAAAGGAACGTACAATACATCGGGGTTCGTAGACACGATCCCTGCACACAATCAGCGTGTGCCGAGAACTGAACTTTATACTATGAGCTCGTTGTGGTCGGGGAATGTGTCTGTTGTGATAGTGTACTCTCCCAATTGCTTAGCACAGTGCTTTGCACACAGTAAGCACTCAATAAATGCAATAGAATGAACGAATGAATGAAAGTGCTTTGGAGAGTGCAATGCAACAGAGTTGATAGACATGTTCCCTGCCCACAACAAGCACAAGGAGCTCAAAGCCTCAAAGTTCAAAAGAGCCACTAGTCAATTAGTCAGTCAGCCAATCGTATTTATTGTGTATTTACTGTGTGCAGAGCACTGTCCTAAGTGATTGAGGAAGCACAATATTATGAAGTAATAGGCACCTTAATAATGTTGGTATTTGTTAAGCGCTTACTATGTGCAGAGCACTGTTCTAAGCACTGGGGTATACAGGGTAATCGGGTTGTCCCACGTGAGGCTCACAGTCTTCATCCCCATTTTACAGATGAGGTAACTGAGGCACAGAGAAGATAAGTGACTTGCCCACAGTCACACAGCTGACAAGAGGCAGAACCGGGTTTCGAACCCATGACCTCTGACTCCCAAGCCCGTGCTCTTTCCACTGAGCCACGCTGCTTCTCGTGGACCTTCTCTGTCCACGATGTACTACGGCATGCCAAACGGCTCTCCTTGTCTTCACTGTCTTCCACTTTTCAGCTGAGAGGTAGTGTAGTCTGACACTGCATCTTTAAAGGGTGCCCACTGCCCTCTTTGGTCTGGGAACACCAGTTTCAGCTCATCATTCAACAAGTTACTTAAACCTCCTTAATCTTATCCAGGTTCCGCACATTCATTCATTCATTCGATCATATTTATCGAGAGTTTGGAAGTGAGAGGCTTTTAATAATAATAATTCATTCATTCAGTCGCGTTTATTCAGAGCTTATTGTGTGCAGAATACTGTACTAAATGCTTGGAAAGTACAATTCGGCAACAGATAGAGGCAATCCCTACCCAACAACGGGCTCGCAGTCTAGAGGGGGGAAATGCCCATGAGCCACCCAGTTGAGCTGTGTTGAGGTGAAGACAGTTTCATTACTGGGGGACTGAATCCGTTGTTTACGATCCAGTCTTGTCGCTTGGTGTTGAGTTTAGTCCAACTGTGATGCTGATAGAACTGCCCAAGAAGTAGGTCGTGAGTCCCCATCTCAAAGAGAAGGTTGGATGACACTCCGACTTTGTAGACCTTCAGTATGGTTTTGAGCTGAATCCCACATTGTTGCCTCTAGACTGTTAGCTGGTTTTGGGCGGGGAATGTGTCAGATTATTACATTGTACTCTCTCAAGTTTTGCACACAGTAAGAGCTCAATCAATATGAATGACTGACTGCCACACACTGCTTGACAGTTTCCTTCCATCACTGGCCACCCGGATAATAGAATTCCATGACAGTCAGTGACGATCTTTGTTGTCATCTTTTTTTTTTCGGGGGGGTGTTGATTGTTTTAGTTTATGATATTTTATTATTATTATTATTATTATGGTATTTGTAAAGCACTTACTATGTGCCGAGCACTGTTCTAAGCGCTGGGAAGGATAGAAGGTAATCACGTTGTCCCATGCGGGGTTCAAATTCTTAATCCCCATTTTACAGATGAGGTGCTTTCTTTGTACCAGGCACTGCACTAAATGCTGTGGTAGATACAAGATAATTAGTTTGGACACAGTCCATGTCCCACATAGCATTCACAGTCTTAATCCCCATTTTACAGATGAGGTAACTGAGGCACAGAGAAGTTAGGTGACTTGCCCCAAGTTCACACACCCCAAAAGCAGTAGAACCAGGTTTAGAATCTAGGTCCTTCTAATTCCTGGGCCCATGCTCTATCCACTAGGCCCCCCCGATATATTATTTCAGTTTTCTTCAGACTCTTTTTGTCCTCGCTGACTTGGTAAAGTAGTTTAGAATATTTTGCAAGTCTTCTTGAGTGTGACCTACATATCTGTCAATCAATCAATAGTATTTTTTAAGGACTTACTATGAGCAGAATGCTGTACCAAGCACTTGGGCCAGAACAATAAAGCAGAGTTGGTTGACCCAATCCTTCTACAGTGGGAGACACACATTAAAATAGATTAGGGATTTTTTGTTGTCTTTGTCAAGCACTTAATATGCGCCAGGCACTATACTAAGAACTGGGGTAGATACAAGATAATGGGTTGGACATAGTCCCCTTCTCAATATTACTCACACTCATCCCCATTTTATAGATATGGTGCACTGTACTAAGCTCTTGAGAAAGTACAATACAACAATCAGCAGTGACAATCCCTGCCCTCAACGAGCTCAGTCTACAGGGGGAGAGACAGGCATCGATACAAATAAATAAAATGACAGATATGAGCACAAGTGCCGTGGGGCTGGGGGTGGGCAGGGAAGAGCACAGGGAGCAAGTCAGAGTGATGCAGAAGGGAGTGGGAGATGAGGAAAAGTGGTACTCAGTCTGAAAAGTCCTCTTGGAGGAGGTGTGCCTTCAATAAGGATTTGAAGGAGGGAAGAGTAATTGTCTGGTGGATTTGAGGAGGGAGGGCATTCCAGGCCAGAGACAGGACATGGGCCAGGGGCGGTGGTGAGACAGGCAAGATGGAGACACAGTGAGAAGGTTAGCGCCAGAGGAGTGGAGTGTGCGGGCTGGGATATAGAAAGAGAGAAGTAAGGTGAGATAGAAGGGGGCAAGGTGATGGACTGCTTTAAAGCCATTGGTGAGGAGTTTTTGTTTGATACAGAAGTGGATGGGCAACCACTGGAGATTTTGGGGAGGGGCTTGACATCTCCTGAACATTTCTGTATAAAGATGACCTGGGCTGCGGAGTAAAGTATGTACCCGAGAGGGGAGAGGCAGGAGGTTGGGAGGTCAGCAAGGAGGCTGGTACAGCAATCTAGGTGGGATAGGATGGGTGATTGTATTAACATGGTAGCATTTTGCATGGAGAGGAAAGGGGAGATTATAGCAATGTTAAATAATATTATTTGTTAAGTGCTTGCTATGCATCATGCACTGTACTAAATGCTGGAGTGCAGACAAGCAAATCAGGTTGGACACAGTCCCTGACCCACATGGGGCTCACAGTCTTAATCCCCATTTTACAAATGAGATAACTGATGCGCAGGAAAGTTATGTTACTTGCCCAAGTTCACACAGCAGATAAGTGGCAGAGCCAGAATCAGAACCCAGGTCCTTCTGACTCCCAGGCCTGTGCTCTATCCACTAGAGGCCAAACTGCCTCCAGGCAGGAGAGTGAAGTATGGCCTGGAATGGGGAGAGGCAGGAGGCTGGGAGGTGAGGAAGGAGGCTGATGCAGTAATCCAGGCAGGATAGGTTGAGTGATTGTATTAATGTAGTAGCGGTTTGGATGGAGAGGAAGCGGTGGGTTTTAGTGATGCTGTGGATGTGGGACAGGAAGGATCTAGGGATGGTTCTGTATTAAACACTTACAACGTGCAAAGTACCGTACAGAGTGCCTGGATTAGCAAAATATAACCGAATGAACAGGCACATTCCCTGCCCACGATGAATTTACAGTCTAGATGGGGAGACAGATGAGATTTGAGGGGATTATAATACCTTAATCTATATCCTCGACCTAATTGATTGCCCCCACCCCCTTCAAAGGTGGGGAAAATTGGCCTTAGAATCCCAATCCCTGACCTACAAAGGACCAATTCCCAATCAATCATTGGTATATATTTAGTGCTTATTATGTCCAGAGCACTGTACTAAGTGCTTGGGAGAGTACCATACAACAGAATTGGTCGATACATTTCTTGCCTACAGGGAGCTTACAGTCTAGAGGGGAGACAGACATTGATATGAATAATTAAATTAGCAGTGTGTACATAAGTGTTGTGGGCCTGAGGGTAAGGTGAATTTCAAGTGCTAAAAGGGAACAGAGCTAAGCATATAGATGATGCTTAAAAGAGAGGGAGAAGAGAAAAAGAGGGCTTAAATGGGGAAAACCTCCTGGCATTGATGGTGGGGAGAGTGACTTTATGCCAGATATGAAGAGGAAGGGAGTTCCAGGCAAGAGGGAGAATATAGACAAGGGGTCAGCGAGGAGATAGTCAAGATCGAGGTACATTGAGTAGGTTGGGATATGCAGAGTGAAATATGCGGACTGAGTTGTAGAGGAAATCAGTAAAGACAGGAGAGGGTAAGCTTATTGAGTGCTTTTAAGCTGATAGTAAAGGAGTTTCCGTTTGATGCTCTGTTTGATGCGGAGATTGATGGACAACCACTGGAGATTCTTGAGGAGTGAGGAGATGTGGACTGAACTTTTTTTTTTTAGAAAAATGATCTAGGCAGCAGAGTCAAGTAGGAACTGGAGTGGGGAGATATAAGAGGCAGGGAGGTCAGTGAGGAGGCTGATAATAATAATAATAAAGGTATCTGTTAAGTGCTTACTGTATATCAAGCATTGTTCTAAGTGTTGGGATAGATACAAGGTAATCAGGTTGTCCCACGTGGGACTCCCAATCTTAATCCCAGTTTTACAGATGAGGTAACTGAGGCACAGAGAAGTTAAATGACTTGTCCAAGGTCACCCGGCAGACAAGTGAGGAGCCGGAATTAGAACATCCATCCTCTGACTGCCAAGCCCCTGCTCTTGCCACTAGGCCATGCTGTTTCTCATAAGAGTAGCAGTTTGGATGGAGAGGATAGGATGTTGTGAAGGTAGAACTGACTGGATTTGGTGACAGAATGAAATGTGGGTGGAATGAGAGAGATGAGTTGAAGATAATGTTAAGACTTTGGGCTTGTGTGATAGGGTAGCTTGTGGTGCTGGCTATAGAGATGGGAAAGACAGAGAGAGGACAGTGTTTGGTGAGAAGATGAGGTCTGTTTGAGACATGCTTAGTTTGAGGTGTCAGTGGGACATTCAGATAGAGATATCCTGAAGTCAGAAGAAAATGTGAGGCTACAAAAACAGGAGAGATGTGAGGGCTGGAGAGGTAACTTTGGGGATCATCCATATAGATCAAGCACTTAGCTCTGCACGCAGTAAGTGCTCAATAAATACAATTGAATGAATGAATGAATGAATGAGCAAATGAGTTTTCCAAGGAAGTGGGTGTAGTTGGGAAATAGAAGGAGGCACTGAACTTGAAGGACCCTCACACTCAGAGAGTTGGAGGCAGAGGAGGAGCCTGCCAAAGAAACTGATAATGATAATTATTATTGTTGTTATTAAGGAGCAGCCAGAGAAAAAACCAGGAGAGTAACATTCAAGCCAAGGTAGGATAATGTTGCCAGGAGAAGGGGATGGTCAACAGAGTTGTTGAAGGCAGTTGAAAGGTCAAAGAGGATTTGTTTGGATTAAAGCCCATTGTGTTTGTCAAGAAACAGGTTATTTGTGACCTTAGAGCGGTGGTTTCTGTGGACTGAAGGGGCTGCAGTGGGTCGAAAACAAAACTGAGGAGAGTGGGTGGAGAAATTGGTGTAGACAACTTGCTCAAGAACTTTCGAGAGGATTGGATGGAGGGAGAAGGGGTGATAACTGGGGGGATCTATGGGGTCAAGGGAGGCTAGTTTTTAGGATGGGTAGACAGCACTTTTGAAAGCAGTAGGGAAGAAGCGAATGGAAAGTGGACAGTCGAAAGATGACAGTCAAGGAGAGAAGAAGGAAGGGGACAAGTATTTTGATAAGGTGTGAAGGGATGGGGTCAGAAGTACAATTGGAGAGGTTAGATTTTGAGAGGAGGAGGGCAGGCCTCTCTTTAGATATTCTTGGGAAAAATATGAGTCAAAGAAGTGCAGAAGGAAGGAGGACCTGGAGGGGGGCAGGAGAGATTTTAGGGAGATCAATTCTGACTTTTCAGTTTTATCAATAAAGTTTGTGGCCAGGTCATTAAGGGAAAGAGATGTGGTGGGTGGGCAGGGGACAGGGAGCTTCAGGAAGAAATTAAATGTCTGAAACAGCTGGAGCAGGTGACACGTATGAGAGTCAATAAGGATGGAGAAGTATTGTTGTCGGGAGGAGGAAAGGGCAGAATTAAAGCAGATGAGGATAAACTTCCAATGGACAAGGTCCACCAGGTATGTGGATTGCCGTCAGCAATGCTGTCTAGCTTGAGCAGCAGATTGGAGGAACTATGCTGTGACTGTAATCCACGGTTGTTGTGGGTTGGTGATTTGAGACTGTTGGAGGGACAGGGGAGCAAGGGAGTTGAGTTCAGCAAAGAAGGTGGGTTTGAGGGAGTCAGTTCATGTTTTAAGATAAGGTAGTTTTATGGAGACCAAATTTGGCATGATGACTTTAGAGAATTGTGTGTGTGTGTGTGTGTGTGTGTGTGGTGGGGTGGGGGGGAGAAGGGGGAGGAGGTGTCAAAAGATCAGAGGTCTTTGTGAGAGACAGGACAGATTTGTGGGGAATGGGTGTTTGAGAGATAAGGCAGATGAGGTTGTGGTCAGATAGAGAAATATTTGAGTTGGTGAGAGCAGAGATTTAGCATGTATCCAAGTTGATGAGTGAGTGAGATGGAGACAAGCAGGAGGAGTTAGAGGAAGGACAAGGTGGACGGGTCACTGGGGACATCAACACGGATAATGAGGTCCCCCCAAATCAATGAAGGGATGGAGAAAGAGGAATGTGTGAAAGGGATCAAAATTGTTCAGAAGGTTGTAGGAGGGGTCTGGGTGGGGTAGGGGACTAGGGAGTGGGGGTGGGGGCTCCCAACTCAGCTCCCTACTGAAAGCTCACCTCCTCCAGGAGCCTTCCCATATAGAGCCCTCCCTTTCCCTCTGCTCCTCCTCCCCTCCCCATTCCCCCTTCTTCCACCCTCTGCCCTTCCCCCTTCCCCTCCTCATAGCACTGTGCATATTTGTATATTATTTATTACTCCATTTTGTTAATGATGTGTATATATCTATGATTCTATTTATCTTGATGATATATACGCCAGACTACTTATTTTGTTTTGTTCTGTTTTGTTGTCTGTCTCCCCCATTTAGACTGTGAACCTGTTGTTGGGCAGGGATTGTCTCTATCTGTTGCCGAATTGTACATTCCAAGCAGTTAGTATGGTGGTCTGCACATAGTGAGCGCTCAATAAATACGATTGAATGAATGAATGAATGAATGGGGGAATGGTATATAGCACTGACTAGTAATTGGAGTGGGTGTAGAGGAGGATAATATGGGTTTCAAAGGAATGGAAAGAGAGCAATGGGGGAAGTGGAGGAGGTGTCCCAAGTGGCACTCCTCTCCTCCTTTTCCAGTGACTCTTGGAGAGTGGGAGAAGGTGAACCCCCCTCGTCCCCCCGAGAGAGTGGCAGGGGAGACAGTGTCATCTAAGGTAAGCCAGGTTTCAGAAATGATGAGGAGGAGCAGTGACTGGGTCAGGAACAGGTCAAGGATGAAAGGAAGCTTTCCCATTGAAGATCAGAGTTTTCAAAGGCCGCGCTTGGAGGATGTTGTGGCGGAGGGTGCAGGGGAAGGGGATGGATCAAGGGACGGGATGGGGTTGGATCAGATTGAACTGGCAGAGGCCAGCGCTGGGGGAAAGGGATGAGGGGAGGCCCTGGGAATGGATGACAGGAGTGGGGCATAGGAGAGGGGTGAGGTCAGTGTGAAGGTGGGAATGGGTTGGGTAGAAGTGAGCTGAGGGAGTCTGGTGTGTGGAGAGGGGGACGAAGACGGTGCTGGACAAGAGAGGGAAGGCAACTGAAGGGAGGGGAGCTCATTATGGGCTACTTCTGTTGAATCGTACTCTCCCAAGCACTTAGAACAGTGCTCTGCATAAAGTAAGCACTCAATAAATACCATTGATTGAATGAATTAAAAGAAATAGGAAAACTAGGGCATTCAAGAAAGTCCACAGCTGGAGCTCCAAGCGGGCTACACAGTTTCCTTTAGTGTGTGGGGACCTAGCAGCTCCCAGCTTAGGGGATCTCCTGAATGAACAGCTTGAAAGAGGTGGCAGGGAGGGTGGCGGGTGCTGAGGGCCGTCCCTTCTCTCTCATGCATCCCAGGCCCGTCTTTTAGAAGAGGGAGATTGGAGGGGTCAGCATTCCTTTCCTCCGGCACGGTCCCAGAAAGGGTGGAGGGGGACATGGAGTGTTGGCTACCTTCCCCTTGGCTCGGTCCTAGGCTCATGGCTTGCGGATTTTGTGAGGCTGAGGGGAGCCAATCAAAGTTTTTTTAAATGGTATTTGTTAAACGCTTACTATGTGTCAAGGACTGTTCTAAGCGTTGGTGTAGAGACAAGTTAAGCAAGCCAGATACAGGGGCTCAGAGTCAAGTATTCATTCATTCATTCATTCAATTGTATTTATTGAGTGCTTACTGTGTGCAGGGCACTGTACTAAGCAATTGGAAAGTAAAATACAGCAATAAAGAGAAACAACCCCTACCCACACTGGGCTGACAGTCTGGGGGGCGGGGAAGACAGGCATTAATATAAATAGAATTATAGATATATAAATATATACATTTGTACTGTGGGGAAGGGAGGAGGGAAAGAGCAAAGGGAGCGAGTCATGGAGACGCAGAAGGGAGTGGGAACTGAGGAAAAGTGGGACTTAGTCTAGGAAGGCCTCTTGGAGGAGGTGCACCTTCAGTAGGGCTTTGAAGGGGGCGGAGAGTGATTGCTTGATTTGAGGAGGGAGGGCTTTCCAGGCCAGAGGTAAGACATGGGCCAAGAGTTGCCAGAGAGACAGGCTAGACTGAAGCACAGTGAGAAGGCTAGCACCAGAAGAGTGGAGTATGCAGGCTGGGATGTGGAAGGAGAGAAGGGAGGTGAAGTAGGAGGGGGAAAGGTGATGGAGAGCTTTAAAGCCAATGGTGAGGAATTTTTGTTTGATTTGGAGGTGGATAGGCAACGACTGGAGAGTTTTGAGGAGGGAGATGACATGTCCTGAATAATTCCGTAGAAAGATAATCCAGACAGCGGAGTGAAGTATGGACTGAAGTGGGGAGAGGCAGGAGGTTGGGAGGTCAAAAAGAAGGCTGATGCAGAAATCCAGGCAGGATAAGATGAGCAGTATTCTACCGTGATAATGGTTTGGATGGAGAGGAAAGGGCGGATCTTAGCAGTGTTGTGAAGGTGAGACCAAGAGGATTTGGTGACGGATTGGATGTGTGGGTTGAATTAGATGACACCAAGTTTACGGACTAGGACGAACAGGAATTGGATCCCCATTTTGCAGTTGAGGAAACTGAGGCACAGAGAAGTGATGCAACTTGCTCAAGGTCCCACAGCAGGCAAGTGGTGAAGCCAGGACTAGATCCCAGGTCCTAGCAGCACTAGGCCGTGCTGCTTCCTACAAGGCCGCACAGCTTCCCAGCACTTACTGCATACGGAGCATTGAGTTAAGCACTTGGGAGAGTACAATGCAGTAGACTTGGCAGACAAAATCCCTTTATTATAGTTTATAATCTAGTGGGAAAGACAGGCATGAAAATAAATTTCAAGTAGGAGAAGCAGCAGAGTATACAGGTATATACATAAATACCATAGAGATGGGGGCAGTTTAAGTATGAAAGTGTTTTAGCGGTACAGACCCAAACGCATAGATGACAAAGAAGGGAAGGAAAATGTGGAAAGGAAATGAGGGGTTAGTCAGGAAAGGCTTCCGGCAGGAGAAATGACTGATTTCCCATATACTTTTTGTCCCCTTCTATTTGTAATAAGCACACCTAACCCCCAATTATTGTGTGCTGTCTTGTGGGTAGTTTTTTTAAAAAAAATTCAGTCAAATGTCTTTCCTATCTTGCTCTGGCAATCTTGACACCACATTTTCCTGTTGTATAAACATTTTTCAGTGTGGTTTGTTCTCGAAAATGACACCAGTTAAAAAGGAAATGTTCTTTGAAATGTCTGAGATGTGCCTACTTTTTGATGAGCTGAGCAATTCTAAGAGCTCTGCCCTAAATTAAGGTGGCAGGTGGTCTAGGAACTCACTTCTGTAAACATGGACCATCGGACCAAATTCTCATATGGTGAAAATTGGCCAATCTCCATGATATTCCTCTTCTAGTGCCAGTCACTGGGGAATAAACAAGATCCTGTCAGCTTCCCAGGGTGAATCGCTCTGGACTTAGATCCACAGTTGGCAAATCTGGGGTTAAGGGCAAAATTAAATGAATTCTTTGGGATATTTCCTGGGGAATCACCACTCCAAGGAATTCCTTTGGGGATCATCCTTGAGAAGAAGCTTTAGATTTACACCCTCTGTGAGCCACAGGAAGCCCAGCTATAACCACCTCCAACTTTCCTACCACCCTGGGAATCTGCTCCCTGGATGGGAGGTGAATTATCATGGGCTCAGGGAAAGCTCTCAATCAGTCAGATGTTATTTTCTAGGCAGGAGGACTAAAGAGCCACATAGTCAATCGTATTTATTGAGTACTTACTATGTGCAGAGCACAGTGCTATGCGCTTGGGAGAGTATAATACAACAACAGTATAACAGGAATATTCCCTGCCCACAATGAGCTTACAGTACAGAGGGGGAGACAGACATTAATATACATAAATAAATAAAATTACAGATATGTACATAATTACATTGAAGGCACATCTTATGTACATATCTGTAATTTATTTATATTAACGTCTGTCTCCCTCTCTAGACTGTAAACTCATTATAAGCAGGAAATGTATCTGTTTATTGTTATATTGTACTCTCCCAAGTGCTTAGTACAGTGCTTTTCACAAAAAAGTGCTCAATAAATGGGATTGAATGAATAAATGTCATGGGGCTGGGAGGGAGGATGAATAAAGGGAGCAAGTCAGGGTGATGCAGAAGGGACTGGGTGAAGATGAAGTGAGGGCTTAGTCAGGGAAGACCTCTTAGAGGAGATGCCTTCAATAAGATTTTGAAGATGGGGAGAGTAATCGTCAGATATGAAGAGGGAGGGTGTTCCAGTCCAGAGGCAGGATGTTGGTGAGAGGTCGGTGGCAAAACAGATGAGGTCCTTGGAGACATACTGGGTCCCCAAATTAGCCAGTTCACTCCAAATTGTGTGGGCTAAGACCTGCAAATAAAATTTGCCAGAATTGCAATTCACTATGTTACATTTGAATGGAAAGGGTTAGGACTCTTCAATTAAGTCAAGTAGACAATTATCCAAAGTGCTGTTCAGCTAGATATCTCTCTTCGCTTTCCAAAGTTCACTTCTTGCCTCATATTAGTCAGAGTACTTATTAAGCAAAACACTGTACTAAGCACTGGGAAAGAGTACACAATGGGGAATTAAATAAGGATCCTGGCCGTCAAGAGGCTCAAAATCTAAGTCTAATTTTGGGGGGAAGAGTCCGGTGAAAGACCCATAAAGAGAAATAAAACAATATAAATACAAAAACTTTAGAAGACAAGAATGAAAGTATAAAATAAAAAGAAAAGATTAAAACTACAAATGTAGCAAAATAAGTTAAAATGAGGACAAAAACAAAGACAATGAGAACTGAAGTAGAATATGGTTCAAGGAACAGTTCAACAGTACAGAGTCCAATAGTTACAACCTTGCCAGTATTCCAAGCTCACTGTGGACAGGGAATATGTCTGCTTATTGTACTCTTCCAATCCCTTAATACAGTGCTCTGCACCCAGTAAGTGCTCAATAAATATGATTGAATGAATGAAAATCTGGCCAGGGCTACCACTAAGCTTTCTTTCCATCCAACTCCAACAGGAACAGATCCCTGGTTTTAGATGGGACAAGGATCATCTCTCTCATTAGCCTTGGGGCTTAGGTAAAGGAAGATCCACTGCCAAGGAAGGCTTTTACTGTGTCTTTTTCCTTCGCGGCTCCACTGGGTAGCAAAGACCCTCAAGGTACTCTTGAAAGTCCTTGGTACTGTGCTTTGCACACAGTGAGCACTCAATAAATACCAGTGATTGGTTCAGTGGGAAATAGTGCCAGGATCTGTTTTTTGCTCTTAGTGCTCAGACAGAAGAGGAACCAAGAAGATTCTGACAGTGTCCTCCAGTTGGAACTCCTGGAATTGTTGGGTAAAGAGGATAAGGAACTAACTGCCCTTGATCCAATCATGAGGCTGAATGGAATCTTCTGTGAGATCAGAACAATGGCCCATCTTCTAGACTCTAAGCTCGTTGTGGGCAGGTAACATGTCAACAAACTCTGTTGTATTGTACTCTCCCAAGCACTTAGTACGGTGCTCTTCACGGAGTAGATATACAATAAATACATTTGATTAAATGATCCAGCCCAGGATTTGGTCTTAGACAGAGGCAACAGGATATTTGGAAGAACCAGGTGTTGCTCGCTCCTCCTACTTGAAACATGAAAAGAATTTCATGGTTTTTGTGAAGTTCTTTCTATAAGTCAAGTACTGTTCTAAGTGCTGGGGTAGATAAAAGATACAAGATTAGACTGTGATCCCCCTGTGGGACCTGATTACCATTATAATAATAATAATAATGTTGGTATTTGTTAAGCGCTTCCTATGTGCCGAGCACTGTTCTAAGCGCTGGGGTAGACACAGGGGAATCAGGATGTCCCACGTGGGGCTCACAGTCTTAATCCCCATTTTACAGATGAGGGAACTGAGGCACAGAGAAGTTAAGTGACTTGCCCACAGTCACACAGCTGACAAGTGGCAGAGCTGGGATTTGAACTCATGACCTCTGACTCCAAAGCCCGTGCTCTTTCCACTGAGCCACGCTGCTCACTTATCTACTCCAGTGCATAGGACTGTGCTCAGCACAGAGTAAGCACATAACAAATACCACAATTATTGTTATATCATCTTCTAACATACCAAACTTTTCCCTGCGCTACTAGTCATTTTCCCTCTGGTTGCCCATTAAGAATGTCTCACCCATTTAAACCCTTCTGTGATAACATCCTGTGGTAACAGTCAATATGTTTGCCACTGCTCTGTGAAGTTTTTCCTTTTAGTGTATTTTGCATTTACCACCTACAAATTTGAATGGGTAGCTATCGGCTCCTCATCCTGTTATGATGGGGTTCGGTGAACAGCAATTCACCCTTGATCCCTGGCTAGGCTCTTCTCGATTGTGCATATCTCAACTGTGGCCTCTCTGCTTTTTCTTTCCGGATTGCTAGTCTTTTCAAGTTGCCTCCACACTGAAGCTTCCCCGTCCCCAAACCACCAGACCGTATTCTTAGCACCTTGAAAATCTTTTTTCAGGAGATGATTCCCAGTTAATTTCCACCTCCTTTTGTCAATCCCAATGACCACCCTTGGGATTTAGATCGATTTTTATTCTGCATTTAATTAATTTGTTCATATTCTTGCTGCTGCCACATGAATATATACTTGTCCTCCTCCCTCTACAGGTTTATAATTCACATATGAACATCTCCCTGGTTAGGTAGAAGAATGCAGTCTGAGGAGTGGTGAGACGAGAGTGGATTAGTGCACTGGAGAAAGTTGGTAGAGAGCCTTGAAGCCAATGGTAAAATCACAACTCCTCCAAGAAGCCTTCCCAGACTAAGTCCTTTATTTCCCCTATCCAGCCTACCCACTGTGGCAACCATGGATTTGGCTATGGACCCCTTAAGCACTTTGATAATCACCCCAGCTCCACAAAATTTAAGTAAATATTCTTACACTCTACTATAATAATAATAATAATGATGTTGGCTTTTGTTAAGTGCTTACTATGTGCCAAGCACTGTTCTAAGAGGGCTGGAGGTGATACAAGGTAATCAGGTTGTCCCACATGGGACTCACAGTCTTAATCCCCATTTTCCAGACGAGGAAACTGAGGCACAGAGAAATTAAGTGACTTCCCCAAAGTCACACAGCTGACAAATGGCGGAGCCGGGATTAGAACCTCTGACTCCCAGTCCCGAGCTCTTTCCACTGAGCCATGCTGCTTCTCGATTACTATTTCTCCTATCCCTAACTTAATTTAACGTCCGTCTCCTCTGTGGATTATAAAATCCTTGTGGGCAGGGATCACGTCTACCAACTCTGTTGTATGATACTTTCCCAAAGTTTAGTGCTTTGCAGACAATAAGTACTCAATAAGCATTTCTTGATGAATTTTTGTTTGGTGCAGAAGGACAAGGATAATCACTGGTGATTTTTGAAAAGTGGAAAGACATGGGTTGAGTGATGTTTCAGGAAGATGATCAGGGCAGAAGCATAAAGTATGATCAAGAGGCTAGAGGGTGGGAGACTAATGAAGGGGCTGACTGTAGTCTAAACGTGACATGATGAGAATTTGATCCTAGACAGTAAACGCTCAGTAAATACCACTGATTGATGATAGTAGGTGAGTGAAGAACAGCGTCGTAGAAAAACCAGCAGTAGGATTCAGCAGTTGCATTGAATGTGAAAACTAAAAGTTAGCAGGAAATCTAGACACCATGGTTGAGATCTGGGACTGGGAGGTTGGTGATATTATCAACAGAGGTGGAAAAGTTGTCTCTATCTGTTGCCAAATTGTACATTCCAAGCGCTTAGTACAGTGCTCTGCACATAGTAAGCGCTCAATAACTACTATTGAATGAATGAAGGAAAAGTTAGGAGGAGGAAACCTGGTTTAGGAGGGAAGATGAGGACATGTTGGGTTGGAGTTGGAATCCTTGACAACCTACACCGAATCTGTAAGAAATCAGTTGAGAGGGTCCTGGTCCCGAGTGCTCTTCCTTGCATTCTCCGCTTTCGGATGCTAAGGACTTTACCCAGAATTTATTAGTAACTTCCTGCTTTTTATAGAGCGTGGCCCACCTACAAATGCATGACCACATGGATGACCCAAGGCCAGGAAATCGTTTGACATGTCTGCCCTCAAGGCGATATGACTCACTCTAACTCTCAGTTCTAAGAGGCCTAGTTAAGTTCTCAGTGATTCTGTCGAGGGGTTGTGAAAGACTGAGCGGTCCAGAGCCTCTCTTCCTTCCCCACCTGCTTACACAGGACTGGCGCTAGAACTTTAATCAGAGCTGTTTCCAACCTAACGCTGGGTTGTAGGGCATGGAAGTAATACTAATTATAATAACTATGGTATTTCTTAAGCGCTTACTATGTATCAAGCACTGTTCTAAGCGCTGGGGTAGATGCAAGGTAGTCAGGTTGTCCCTCGTGGGGCTCCCAGTCTTAATCCCCATTTTACAGACGATGCAACTGAAGCCCAGAGAAGTTAAATGACTTAGCCAAGGTCACACAGCAGACAAGTGGCAGAGTCGGGATTAGAACCCATGACCTATGCTGCTTCTCTTAAGTAGGAGAATAAGGAAGAGTACTTGCAGGAACAGTACGAGAAGAAGCGTAACTTAGGGAGTACACGGTCCTGGAAGTCAGAAGGACCTGCATTCTAATCTCGGGTTCGCCACATGTCTGCTTTGTGACCTAGGGCAAGTTACTTCACTTTTCTCTGCCTCAGTTACCTCATCAGGAAAATGAGGATTAAGGGTGTGAGTCCCATGTGGGACAGGGACTGTATTCCACCTGAATAACTTGTATCCACCCCAGCACTTAGTACAGTGCTTGACACATAGTAAACACTTAATAAGCACCATTATTAGTATTATTATTAGGAACAATAATCCTGCTCCTTAAAATGCCCCTCTTGGACTGAGCTAGCCCTTATTTCCAAGACCCCGCCACCACTTTCCCCTGATTGGCACTCCCGCATAGTCAACGTTCAAAGCAACTGCTCAGCTCCGGCTCCCTAAATGCTGGCCTTCATTCTTTCTGTCAGCGCTTAGTACGTAGTCTGGCACATAGTAAGTGCTTAACAAATGCCATTATTATTATTATTATTATTACAATATAACAGAATTGGTAGACACATCCCTGCCCACAAGGAGCTTAGAGTCAAGAGGACAAAGTCACTGTGCCAAACGGGTTTCACAATCTGAGAAGTAGGGTTACCGGGAATATTATTCTCATTTTCCAGTTGAGGAAACTGAGTCAGAGGGAGGTTACCTAACTTACCGAAAGTAGCAGAGCAGGTAGCAGAGCAGAGTTCTGGGTTTAGAACCTGTTTGTCTTGACTCTCAGACCTTTGCTACATACGAGGCTACATTGCCTTCTGGTCATGACCTGTGAAAAATCGATGCCACAGGTCTGGATACAGACCTGTGTTTCAAGAATTTCCGTTAGCTATAGAAAGGGAAAAACTCTCAGGGGACACCTCAGAAGAAGTAGAGACCCTCCTTCAGGGGAAGACCTCGGTGAGAGGTTCTCCTAGTTTCCTCCCCAATCTTCCTTGCTAATAAAGGCGGTTGGAGGTGGGCATTTTTGCCCCAAGAGCAATGAAAATTGAACTTTCTGCCATAGAACAGTGAAACTGACTGAGTAAAATCAGAACAGTACCCTTACCCCAGGCATGGGTCGACTCTGGTTGCAGGAGTGAGAATTGTTCCAGGAAACTGGGAAATCTCCCCACTGCCTCACCCATACGAACCCATGCACTGTTTAGCATATTATATCCACAGCATTTCCATTGTAAGACGGGAGCTTTTCGGGTTCTTGCTCATTCAGAAACCATAAGCTAAGGTCGAGATGATCTCAACCGTTGTCTGGTGAGATTTCACTTCTTCAGAAAGACAGGATTTTCTGTGGAAAAAGTGCAGATGAAAGCGTATGCTTTGTTCTCGGGGGGGAGCAGAGGCTTGTTCGACTCCTGGGGGCTAAGCTCCACCGACATCTCAGATGCGAACATTTCTCCCAGTAGCTCATAGTTTCACTGAGCATTTGGGATGAAACGCTGTTGGGGGATTAGGGTGCTTTCTTCCGACAATAATCCGTTTATCTGGTTGGACTGCTGCAAAAAGGACGGCACGCTATGCCCTTCTAACACCAACCTACTCACCCTACCTTTGAATCTCATCTATCCCACTGCCGATCCCTTACGCACACTCTTCCTCTAGCCTGGAACTCCCTCCCCATTCATATCCTACATTCGTATCCTGCAGTCCACCATTCTCCCCAACATCAGAATCCTCCTAAAATCATCTCTTCTCATCCTGGCTCAGTGACTTGTCTGCTGTGTGACCTGGGGCAAGTAACTTCACTTCTCTGTGCCTCAGTTACCTCATGTGCAAAATGGGGATTGAAACTGTGAGCCCCATGAGGGAGAGGGACTGTGTTCAAATCTATTTGCTTGTATCCACCATAGTGCTTAGAACAGTGCCTGGCACACAGTAAGGTACTTAACAAATACCACAATTACTATTATTACAATTGTTATCGTCTCCAACAGGCCTTCCCTGACTAAACCTTTATTTTCCCTATCCATTCTCCCCTCACCTTTGGCTATGCGCTTTACTGTGAAACCCTCAACTGCTTTGATACCCACTCCAGTCCCACAGCACCTATGTAAAATATCCTTATACTCTACTATTTCCCCTATCCTTACTCCATTTTGAAGTCTACCTCTCTCTCTAGACTTTTAGTTCCTTGTGGGTGCAAGGATCATCCCTACCACCTCTGTTGTACAGTAAAAGAGAAACAGTATGGCCTCCTGGAAAGAGCATGAACCTGGAAGTCAGAGGGCCTGGGTTCTAATCCCAACTCCATCACTTGTCTGCTGTGTGTCCTTGGGCAAGTCACTTAAATTCTCTGTGCCTCAGTTTCCTCATGAGTAAAATGGGGATTCAATGCCTGTTCTCCATCCTACTTAAACTGTGAGTACTGTGTGGGATCTGATTATCTTGTAAATAGCTCAGCGCTTAGTACAGTTCTTGCCACATAATAACACTTTACAAATACCACAGTTATTCATTATTATCATTCTTATTATTTTACCAGGCTTTTAGTAGAGTTGTCTGCACACAGTATGTGCTCAATAAATACCACCGAATGATGTCGGAAGAAAATGTTCTTAGCGTGCTTGTGGTATTGGTCAAGGCGTGAGTACTAGAATATGAATTATTCCTTTACACAGCTTTCATCAAGAACATGACCCCTGTATTTAAGGAGAACTGAGTGTCTGTGGCTAGGAACCTGAGCTGCTTGTGGAACTCGCTGTGGCTACGCGTTTGAGCAAGTGCCTCACAAGGAGATGTGCAAACCAAGGGACAAACAGGCCAAATCCAAGTCAGTATTTTAGTATGGATGACTCTTCCATTAATAATGTTGGTATTTGTTAAGCGCTTACTATGTGCAGAGCACTGTTCTAAGAGCTGGGGTAGATACAGGGCTGTCCCACGTGAGGCTCACAGTTAATCCCCATTTTACAGATGAGGTAACTGAGGCACCGAGAAGTTAAGTGACTTGCCCATAGTCACACAGCTGACAAGTCGCGGAGCCGGAAGTCGAACTCATGGCCTCTGACTCCGAAGCCCAGGCTCTTTCCACTGAGCCATGCCGCTTCCATTACAGGTCAGTATTTCAGAACTGGTCGAAATTTCCCATTATCATTAATAATAATAATAATGATAATAACAATGCTAATGATATTTGCTTAGCCCTTACTTTTTGCCAAGGACTGCACTAAGTGATGGAGTAGATACAAGACAATATGGCCAGATACAGTCCCTGTCCCGTAGGTCTAAGTAGGAGAGAATATAATTTAATCTTCATTTTACAGATGAGAAAACTGCATCACAGAGGAGTTAAATGACTTGCTCAGGGTCACACAGCAGGCAAATGATAGAGTCGAGATTAAAACCCAGGTCCTCTGTCTCTCAGGCCCATGCTAGGCCACAGTGTTTCTAGGTTCATGACAGTATGCCAGTATGGGTCGTAATTCCGGTAGGGGTGGCTACCACTCCCTGTGAGGTGTAGTGTAGAGACAGCAGACAGACAGAGATGGCTGCTCATTCCAAAACAGTCGCCTTTAATCCCACTCCCTCTTGGTAGGACTCAGCACATGGCTGCCGATCCAGGTACTGAGTGTTTACATGGGTGGGATTTTAACGCACTTGATAATTTGAGTGACCCCACCCCAAGGTGACTCAATCAGTTCCCTTCGGCCTTTCCAAAGATGTTGCCCCCTCCTTCTTGGGCGAACGATTATTAGTCCCTGTTCTGTCTGTCGGATTCCCTGACTTCTCAGTGATGGTTGAGCAAGGAGTTGAAATCATTCATTCATTCAATCCTATTTATTGAGTGCTTACTGTGTGCAGAGCACTGTACTACGCACTTGGAAAATACAATTCAGCAATAAAGGGAGACAATTCCTGCCCACACAGGGTTTACAGTCTAGAAGGGGGGAGACAGACATCAAAACAAGTAAACAAGCATCAATAGCATCAATATAATACCATCAGTTAATCTGTCTTCATGTTTATGCACATGCATATTACATTTAATGCATAAAAACTAACAGTAGGATTGGTATAAACGCTTCGTGCTAAAGTTCTTTTCCCTGATAAACTTTGATATTCCAATCCACCCAGAATCAAACTTTTCCTATATTTACTCATTGGAACGGAAACCATGTCAAGAATCTGCTTTGATGGTGACAGCATGTAATCCAGCTAACACATACCAACATTCAATTTGTCAATCGATAGTATTTATTGAGGGACTACTGAGTGCAGAGAGCTGTACCCAGCTCTTGGGAGAGTATAATAAAATGAGTAGGCCTGATCTCTGTTCTCAAGGAGTTGGAGACCTTCCAGTCCTAGTATTTTTATGTCCAGTTCAAATCTTTCTGTCCCATTGGTTCCCATTTATAGGTCTTAGCCCCTCCTCCAATAGTAGGGACTATTGAGTTCCCATTGATCCGCCGATTGATCTTACCTCATGGTCCGACATCTTGAAGCCATATGGCCCGGGAGGTGCTGGGGGAACCCCAAAATATCAGGGTCTTGGGAAATCACAGGCCACTAGGATAGTTGGAGTTGGGGTCGGAGATGATCTGAGGCATCAGCAGCTCTAGGAGTCACCTTGGACTGTGTCCCAGAGCAGGGGCTGGAGGATGCACCATGGCATCTTGGTGTCAGGATGCGTGAAGGAAGCGTGTGACAGCCCCGTGCTGCCAGAGCCAGTCGGACGGTGAAACCAGGTCTCAGGAGAAGCAGCATGGCTTAGTGGAAAGAGCATGGGCTTGGGAGTCAGAGAATATGGATTTTAATCCCGGTTCTGCCACTTGTGTGCTGTGGGACCTTAGGCCAGCAGCTTAACTTCTCTGTGCTTCAGTTGCCTCATCTGTAAAATGGGGATTAAAACTGTAAGCCCCATGTGGAACAAACTGATTACCTTGTATCTACCCCAGTGCTTAGAACAGTGCTCGGCACTTAGTAAGTCTTTAACAAATATCATAATTATTATTATTATAGGAGATGGGGGTGGGCTGCCCATGGACCCAGAGGCACCTCCAGACCACGAAGATGACAACACAGTTCACAGAGCTCAACCCAGTTCACATCTGGGAGCAGGGGAAGGAGTTGGGGAAACAAACCTTCCAGGGCAACCTGGGGATGGCCTGCAGCGGCAGAGCTTCCACACATGAGGCTTTAAATGTGGCCATGGCTCAGGGCTCCAAGGGGGAAGCAGCCAGGGCCTCACCTCTCTGCCACAGAGCCTGAGCCTGAGGAATGTAAGAGGAACAAGGGTTGTCTTTTTTGAACCAGTCAAAATTTCAGTAGGAGTCACTACTCCGGTTTGGATCAGCTTTTTCGATAAGATCAGAATTTCTGTACGTGTCAGAATTCCAGAACAGATCAGAATTTCAGAATATGTCAGAGACAAATATGTCAATGCCCACCAGGGCAGCTGGGAAGAGGTTGATGCCGAAAATGGTCAGGGGGATGCCAAAGAGGCGTAGGTGTATCGAGGTTGTGCTTCGGAGGTTTTGATTTTCAAGGGGAATTTGGGGTGGAGTAGGGAGGGTACCGGTAGTCATGAGAGCAGAGTGAAGCAGATAGAGATGTGGGGTTTTGGAGGAGGGGATCCTCTGCAAATCTTTGGGAATTTGTAATTGAAAACCCAAAGGATCCAAGCAGGAGATAATAATGATAATAATAATAATAATAGTCAGTATTATTATGGCATTTGTTAAGCATTTACTATGTGCCAAACACTTTTCCAAGCACTGGGTAGATACAAAGTAATCAGGTTCGACACAGTCCCTGTCCCACATGGGGCTCACAGTCTTAATCCCCATTTTACAGATGAGGTCACTGAGGCACAGAGAAGTGAAGTGACTTGACCAAGGTCACACAGCAGTCGGGCCAGGATTAGAACCCATGACCTCTGACTCCCAGGCCTATGCGCCATCCATTATGCCGTGATAGAATTATGTATTTATTCATCTATTTATTTATTTATATTAATATCTGTCTCTCCCTCTAGACTGTGAATATGAGTGGGCAGGAATGTGTCTGTTTGTTGTTATATTGCACTCTCCCAAGCACTTAGTACAGTTCTTTGCACACAGTAAACGCTGGATACATCGGGTTGAATAAATGAATGAATGAATTGAATGGTAAAGGAAATTCATTCATTCATTCATTCAATAGTATTTATTGAGTGCTTACTATGTGCAGAGCACTGTACTAAGCGCTTGGGATGAACAAGTCGGCAACAGATGGAGACAGTCCCTGCCGTTTGACGGGCTTACAGTCTAATCGGGGGAGACGGACAGACGAGAACAGTGGCAATAAATAGAGTCAAGGGGAAGAACATCTCGTAAAAACAATGGCAACTAAATAGAATCGAGGCGATGTACAATTCATTAACAAAATAAATAGGGTAACGAAAATATATACAGTTGAGCGGACGAGTACGGTGCTGTGGGGATGGGAAGGGAGAGGTGGGGGAGCAGAGGGAAAAGGGGAAAATGAGGCTTTAGCTGCGGAGAGGTAAAGGGGGGATGGCAGAGGGAGTAGAGGGGGAAGAGGAGCTCAGTCTGGGAACGCCTCTTGGAGGAGGTGAGTTTTAAGTAGGGTTTCGAAGAGGGAAAGAGAATCGGTTTGGCGGAGGTGAGGAGGGAGGGCGTTCCGGGACCGCGGGAGGACGTGACCCGGGGGTCGACGGCGGGATGGGCGAGACCGAGGGACGGTGAAGAGGTGGGCGGCGGAGGAGCGGAGCGTGTGGGGTGGGTGGTAGAAAGAGAGAAGGGAGGAGAGGTAGGAAGGGGCAAGGTGATGGAGAGCCTCGAAGCCTAGAGTGAGGAGTTTTTGTTTGGAGCAGAGGTCGATAGGCAACCACTGGAGGTGTTTAAGAAGGGGAGTGACAGGCCCAGATCGTTTCTGTGGTAAGATGAGCCGGGCGGCGGAGAGAAGAATAGACCGGAGCGGGGCGAGAGAGGAGGAAGGGAGGTCAGAGAGAAGGCTGACACGGTAGTCTAGCCGGGATATAACGAGAGCCTGTAACGGTAAGGTAGCCGTTTGGATGGAGAGGAAAGGGCGGATCTTGGCGATATTGTAGAGGTGAAAAAACCCTAGGAAATGGTAGAAATGGAAAGAAGCGTTGTGTTCTAGTGGAAAGAGTGTGGGCCTTGAAGTCAGAGGACTTGGATTCTAGTCCCAGCTCTGCTACTTGCTTTCTATGTGAACTTGGGCAAATCACTTAACTTCTCTGAACCTCAGTTTCCTCAACTACAAAATGGATATTCAATACCTGTTCTCCCTCATATTTAGACTGTGAGCCCAATGTAAGACAGAGACTGTGTCCAACCTGGTTAACCTGTATCTACCCCAGCACTTAGACCTCGGCATGACATGTAGTAATCACTTAACACATACCATGATTATTATTAATAATAATATTATACAATGTAATGATCAATCAGTGGTCTTTATTCCACACTTACTGTGTGCAGAGTCCTGTACTAAGGACAGTATAGCAGAGTTGATAGATATGTTCCCTGACTACAAGGAGCTTACAATCTAGAGCATATAATGTGATTGTAATATTTTAAACTGAATAGTAATAATAAATGCCCCCTTCCATTAAATATTTAGTTCCAGAGGGCCATGAAAGCATGTCTTGCTTCTGTTGTGATCTCCCAAGTACTGAATACTGTGCTTCACGTTCAGTAGGAAAAGCAGCGTGGCCTAGTGGAAAGAGCTTAAGATTGGGACCAGTCGACCCTGATTCTAGTCCTGGTTCCACCGCTTGATTGATGTGTGACCTTGGACAACTCATTTCAATTATTTGTGCCTCAATTTCCTCTTTTATATAATGAAGTGTTCATAATCATCATCATCATCATCATCACCAAGCCCTTACTAAATGCCAAACACTGTCTTAAGCACTGGGGCAAATAGACGGAAAATAATCAAGTCGTACACAGTACCTGTCCCACATAGGCCTTAAAGTTGTTGTTGTTTTTTTAATGGTATTATTTAAGCGCTTACTATGAGGCAGGCACTGATCTACATGCTGGGGTAGATACAAACTAATCAGTTTGGACACAATTGGACACAGTCCATGTCCCACATGGAGCTCACAGTCTTATTCCCCTTTCTGCAAATGAGGTAACTGAGGCACAGAGAAGTTAAGTGACTTGCCCAAGTTCACACAGCAGACGAGTGGCAGAGCTGGGATTAGAACCCTGATCCTCTGACTCCCAGGCCCATGTTCCATCCACTAGGGCCTGCTGCTAAAGTAGGAGAGAGAACAGGTATTTAACCCCCATTTTAAAGATGAGGAAACTGAGGAACACAGAAATTAAGTGAGGTGCTCAAGGTCATGCAGCAGGTGAGCGGCAGAGTCAGGATTAGAACACAGTTCTTCAGACTCCTAAACCTTGGCTCTTTCCCTTAGAACACACTGTTTCTCCCTTTCACTTAGACTGTGAACCCATATGGGACAGGGCCTGTGTTGATCTGATCATTGTGCATCTACCCCAGTGCTTAGCACAGTATTTGGCACGAAATTCTTACCAAATACCACTATTATAATTATTAGGCATTTAGAAGGTATCACTGAGTGATTGAAGCAGAAAACCTAAGGATTTATTCTATCCTTGGGAATGGTTTTGTCACCAATTGTTGTTATCTTATGCTGTCGAGTCATGTCCAACCCATAGCGACGCCCTAGACACATCTCTCCCAGAACCCCCCACTTCCATCTGCATTCATTCTGGAAGTGTATCCATAGAGTTTTCTTGGTAAAAATCCACAAGCGGTTTACCGTCGCCTCCTTCCGCACAGTAAACTGGACTCTCCGCCCTTGACTTTCTCCCGTGCCGCCGCTACCCAGCACAGGTGACTTTTGACTTGTAGCAGATTGCCTTCCATTGCTAGCCACTGGCCAAGCAAGGAATAGAATGGGTATGCCTCTGCTCGACTTTCTCTCCTGTAGTCAGGACTGGTAGAGTACTGGAAACTCTCCAGGTGCGACCCTGAGAAGAGAAGTCACCAATACAGTATCTCAATCTTTATCCAGACGTCAGCTGTAGTCCAACACTCCTTTGCCATGAGAGATTGACACCAACACAATCAAATCAAGTCACCCAAACTTTATTCTTTCCCAATTCATCGGCAAAAGTTCAGTGCCTGCGGAAGGAGAGGTAGATGAATAATACATCTATATGCAGAACAGTTTAACAGCTGAGCGGTACAACAGCTGGCCAACCCCTATATTTATAGTTACTTGAGATGCCTGACCAATCTCTGTGATCAAGCAAGAATATCTACACATGTTAACCAATGAATGTCATAATTTAAATTACGTGTTCAGTATTGTACTGTACATATCAAATATCATGCACACTCCAAACCTACAGTATGCACAATGATAGTTGAAATCTTCATTAAAAAAAGATGAAGAATATCCTACTTAGCAACTTAAAGGAGACGGAACCCCCAAACACCGTTTGCAAGAGTCTTTTCAGCTCAGAATTCCTTGCCCTCTTAGGTGTGGTATTCTAGGTCCCAGTGTTAAGCAATTCTCTGTATGCAGAAGATACAATGATAAAGGCCAACTTGTCCCTGTATAGTTAATTATTTTTCGGACAAGCATCGTACATGTATCAAATATGCAAACATTTTAGAAAGGGTTCGGAGGAGCACGCTCCTTTAATACACCAAACTAATGGAGGGTGTGCATTTTTAAAATTAAGCAAATCTAGGGACGTTTGAGTGGTTAAGCTGAGTTCACTATGACCTCTGGAGAATCCTCTCACTGAGGAGCCTCGAGCTGGGGGAGGGGGAGAGCTCTCAGCCTTTAAGACACCTGAAAATGCTCTTAGGTTCTAGCAAGGAAGTGAAAGATTCCTGATCCCTGAAAAAGACTATTACTCCTATAGTATCTTAGCTGGCGGTGGAGGTGAGAGGAGAGAATAGAGCTGGTGGCTCTAGGAAGTCTTGTGCCCTATCATACCTAGAAACAGCCACCTACTTGGCTGTTCAAATATGAACTGAAAACCAGAGAGCAGTTAACTGCTCAGCACCATGAAAACGGGGTGAAGGGTAACTGTGATGTGGTATTTTTTGGTGGGGAGAGGAGGGAGTGAGCATCTGAGGCAGATAACATCTGTTAATGAAAGCAGTTAGGATCCCAAAGTAAGAGGAGTATGTGGGGGCTGAGAAGAATAAAGCTTAAAAGATTGCCTTCACTCTGAATGGAGGCAATGTATTGAACCAGGGGGGCGTTTATGGGGAATGGAGAAGAACTGGGGTTTGAGAGGAAATTATAAAAGTTCCAGGGCAGAGGAGCAGTTTCATCTTCTCCTCTCAGAAGGGGCTCCACGGGCTAAAATTTAAACCTGGATCAGAGTATTCTCATGTCATATGAGACTAACCTCTAGCTTCTAGCTCCTCTGTCTCTTGATCTCTTACCACAGTCATCCCCCAAGACTCTGTTCTGGGTCAGTTACTCTTCTTGCCTTACTCTCTCAAGAAGCTCATCTACTCATATAACTTCAGCTAACATATCTACTCAGTTGTCTCCCAGTTGTAACATTCTAGGGCTGTCTCGTCTGAGCTGCAATCCCATATTTTCTCTTGTCTCCAAGACATGTCCGTGTGGTTGTCCTGCCAGCCCCTCAAACTCATCTTGTCAAAAAAGAAACTCCTCATCTTTCTTTCTGGATCCATTCTATCCCCTGACTTTAGCAATATCAGTCAACCATATCACCATCCTCCCTCTCCCAGAGAAGAACCTTGCGGTCCCCCTCCACTCTTCATCCTCATTCAAGCTCTCCCATCCTGTCTACTGCCAATCTTATCAGTTTTTCCTGCACACCTTTTACCAGATCCACGCCATCCTTTCCACCCAAACAGCTACCATCCTGATGCAAGCACTGGTCTTGCCACGGCTTGGCTTTTATATAGCCTTCTCGCTGATCTCCCAGCCACCAGTCCTCCATCCGCCAATCTAAACCATAGGCTGCTGCACGGATCATCTTTCTGAAGCATCACTCGCCCCATATCTCTCCTATCCTCCAAACCTTCCAGTGTCTCTTCAAGTTAAACAAAAATATTTCACAATAAGCTTCAAGACTCTCTACCATCTGGGCCCGACCTTATCTATCTGCTCTCTTTTACAGCTATTCCCCACTATCTGTCTTGATAGCTCCCAAATCTAGTTCCTGGCCGTACCTCACTCTCAACTCTTCCACCCGTTACCTTGCTGTCCTCCGGTTTTGGAATCCTCTCCATACATCAGACAGATGCTTAGAACAGTGCTTGGCACGTAGTAAGCGCTTAACAAATATCACTATTATTATTATTACCCACCCAACCACACACACACACACATGCAAATCCTTCTTTAAATCCCACTTCCCCAGTAAGTTTTACCTGATTAATTTTCCTGCACCCCAAGTCGTATCATCCCTTCGGCCAACTCTAGCGTTCATGCGAATATTTACGCCCTCCTTAGAACCCCCCTCACAGACATATCTTTATATATAATATATGTATATGCCTGTTTGATTTATTTTTTACCACTCTAGTTGTAAATATTGTTATGTTTTTCCTTCCATAAAGAGCATAAGCTCTTTGTGGGCAGGGAGTATGTCACTTGAGAAGAATAAAATAATCAAGTCATCCAAAGTGCCTACTATAGTGCATTGCATTGTGGGAGCTTAATTAAATGCTTCTACTACTACTTAAGGTCCTGTAAACCAGAGTTAGCTGAGGATCAAAAGTGGCTGGCTTGTCTGCCTGACACTAAGAGCAAGTGTCTTTTCATTTTCAAAAGCAGTAGGAGTAATAGCATTTATTAAGCACTTACGGTATGCAGAGCTCTGGGAAAGAATTCAAGGGGGGGAATTAGATACGGTCCATGTCGTTCGGGGAACTAATAATCTAAAAACGGGGTGTGGGCACTAAGGAGAGATGAAGTAAAACACTAAGAATAAAGACATAAACAAAAATCAATAGGGTCCGGTGGCTAGGGGAGCAGATTTTAGGCTCCTCTAGCTCCCAAAGATGTTCTAGAAATTTATAGCTTGAGGGCCAGCTAATATTTTTAGAATGATGAAATAGCACGTGGAGTGGAATGGGTTCGACCAATGGCCATTCGGCTAGCACTGGCCGAGGAGACTTAATATGGTAATGGCTTGCTTCTGTTATTTTTGCTAGGCATTGGTATGGATAGACACTCTCACAAGTGTCACGTAGTCTACCTGCCTCAGATGGTTCTTTCTAGGAAGGCTAGTAAAGCATTTCCTTTATGACCGGCAAAAAATGCAAGGTTTGTTAGAAGGGCTCATGGCTGCTTCTAAGAGATTCTTTTCTAGGAAGACTAGCAAAGCACTTAGTATTCTACACCACACTCTATAGGTGCTTAAAAAATATAGTTATGGGTAGCAAAAACTTCCTTTGTCGAAAGGATTCAGTGCTTCTTTAGCTCTGCAAAATTTGGAAATCTTAGTCCCCCTAAATCTAACAGAATAGAGAAGCAGCATGACCTAATGGATAGAGAATGGGCCTAAGAGTCAGAAGGACCTGGGTTCTAATCCTAGTGCTTCCACTTGTCTGCTGTGTGACCTTGGGCAAGTCACTTAACTTCTCTGTGCCTCAGTTACCTCTTCTGTAAAATGGGGATTAAGACTGTGAACCCCATGTGGTACATGTACTGTGTCCATGTCTCTTCCCCAGTGCTTGTCTCTTCCCCAGTGCTTAGTACAGTGCCGGACATATAGTAAGCGCTTAACAACTACCATAAAAAAAATAGATTGAAGAAGAGATCAAAAGTGACCGCGATGAAATGAATTCTAATTCATGGCCTTGAGTGGAGAGGGATTCAGTCCTTCAGGGTGTCTCCTTGCCGTTCAGAACGGGGTTCTTGAGGCTTCGGTGCCTCAGCTTATGAGGATAGAACTGAAACCAGAAGTTAGAATGAGTCACAAAATATCCCCCAAACAAGCTTTCTTACAACTCCTGACCCTATGTATCTATCATTTGTATCTTCCTGTGACAGAACCTTGCAAGTGAATGCACTGTATTTGGACAGGGAATGTGTCTTTCTATTGTCATACTGTACTCTCCCAAGGCTTAGTACAGTGCCCTGCACATGGTAGGTGCTCAATAAATATGATTCAATCTCAGTCATATTTATTGAGTGTTTACTGTGTGCGGAGCCCTGTACCAATCGCTTGGGAGAGGACAATATAACAACAAAGAGATATATTCCTGCCCCAAACAAGCTCAAATGAATGAACAAATGAGCGTGCCTAGGAGTTTTGTAAGCAGTTTGGGAGGTGCCTTATATGGGCAAAATGGTCAAGAATGTCTGTCTCTAAGATACCCATACTCATGGATGCAGTTTAGCAGTTGGCAGTGTCACCTTGACCCAGAGGAGATCTCCTCTGCCATCTTTTTCAAGCCAGTAAAGTTGCTCTGAAAATAAATTTTCTAAATCACATGGTCAGGAGAGGTAGAGAGCTTAATCTGCCCCAACTTTGATGATAAGGGAAATTTTGGTATTTGGGCTGTTGTGGGGTGAAGATGCCATAAATACAAATTTTGTGATGTTTTATGTGCATCATACAATTCCACAGACTAAGGGCCATTCAAGTTCAGTTTATCTCTGGTTGTATCTCCCTTTAGCCTTGGAGAAAAGGTACTCTCATGGCCATGTTTGGCTCAGTGGAAAGAGCCCGGGCTTGGGAGTCAGAGATCATGGGTTCAAATCCCGGCTCAGCCACTTGCCAGCTGTGTGACTTTGGGCAAGTCACTTAACTTCTCTGGGCCTCAGTTACCCCATCTGTAAAATGGGGATTTAGACTGTGAGCCCCATGTGGGACAACCTGATCACCTTGTATCTACCCCAGCGCAGAACAGTGCTTTGCATATAGTAAGCGCTTAACAAATGCCATCATTATTATTATTATTATTATTCAAATCTAGCTTCCCGATGGGTTGTTTTACAACTTGTAACCAATTATACCTAATCCAGAGATCTGATGGTAAATATAAGCTTCTACTTTTCAGAAGACCCCTAAGTAGTGACCGTAAGAATTTGGGCTTCTTAAAAATCCAGTCAAGCAAATATGAGCCTCAAAATGAATCAGAACTGTCCTTGTACCCAATCCTGTTCCCCTTATACCCACCTCAATCCTACCTCCTCAATCCACCTCCCCCAAGAGGTAAATTAGACCATGCTGAGAGACTAGGGGAGTGGGAAGAAGATTGTTCGGCAATATCAATCCTTGAGGAACCTCTATTCGGCTCCTTGGTGATGAAGGGGGCAAGATGATGTTGTAATCTATCCCTCTACTTTCCTTTTTCTAGTTTCAGGGATGAATCACTTGCTGTTGACTGTTCTGTGGGCCTCTTTTGTGTTTATCGCCTCTACCTTACCCCTAGGCACTGGAACTCAATTCTGGTGAGCTCCTAAAGAGAAAGGGAGCCCTGAGTAGGATTATCCTTGCTGAATAATCATGGATAAAGGGTTCCACCTCTAAATCCTGACTTCTTAGCTGCTGTCACTGCTGCCATGGGCATGTATTCACTGTTGGGCTCGTGTAAGCTGGATGGGCATTGGTTGCTCTGTAAAAAAAAAAAAAAGAAGAAATGAACATAAGTTGTAAATTTCTCCCCTTCTGTACTTCATGCTCATTTTCCCCTGCCAGCTATTAAGGAAGGTGTAACCAAGAGTTCCGAATCAATAAATCAATCAACTGATCAGTGGTATTTATTGAGTGCTTCCTGTGTGCGGAGCACTGTAACTAAGCATTTGGGAGAGTACAGTACAACGGAGTCGCTAGACTTTCCTCGTCCACAAAAAGCTTACAGTCTAGAGGGGAAGAGACATTAAAATAGATTATGGATCTGTTCATAAGTGATGGGGGGCTGAGGGTGGGATCAAGTGCTTAAAAGGGTATAAATCCAAGTGCAAGGGTGACACAGAAAGGAGAGGGAGAAGAAGAAATGAGGACTTGGTCGGGGAAGCCCCACCGAAGGAAGAGATGTGATTTTAATAAGGTTTCAAAGGTGGGGAGAGTGGTGAGCTATAGGATATGAAGGGGGAGGGAGTTCCTGGCCAGCGGGAGGATGTGGGCAAGAGGTCAGGGGTGAAATAGATGAGATTGAGATACAGTGAGTAGGTTCGAGTTAGAGGAGCGAAGTGAGCGGGCTAGGTCGTAATAGTAAATCAGTGAGGTAAGATAGGAGGTGAATGAGTGTTTTAAAGCCAATGGTAAGGAGTTTCTGTTTGATGGCAACTATTGGAAGCTCTAGAGGAGTAAGGAAACACAGACTTAACTGTTTTTAGAAAAATGACCCGGGCAGCAGAGTGAAGTACATACTGGAGTCGGAAGAGACAAGTCCCAGCGTGGTAAACAAGGAGGCTGATGCAGTAGTCAAAGCATGATATGATAAATGCTTGGATCAGAGAAGTAGCAGCTTGGTTGGAAAGGAAAGGGCAGCTTTTAGTAATGTAGTGAAGGTAGAACTAACAGGATTTGGTGACAGATCAAATTTGTAGATTGAATGAGAGATATGAGTCAAGGATAATGCCAAGGTTATAGGCTCGTGTGACAGAGGGGATGGTGGCGCTGTCTACAGGGATGGGGAAGTCAGAGGGAGGACAGGGTTGGGATGGGAAGATGAAGAGTTCTCTTTTGAACATGATAAGTTGGAGGAGTCGGTGGGACATCCAAATAGTGATGTTTTGAAGGCAGGAAATAATGACAGACTGCAGAGGTGGAGAAAGATGAGGGCTGGAGATGTAAATCTGGGAATCGTCTGCATGAAAATGGTAGTTGAATTCATGGGAACTAATGAGTTCTCCAAAGTAGGAGATGTAAACAGAGAATAGAAGGGGAACCATAACTGAGCGTCCTTGTTCCTTCCTTTTTTGCCACAGAGAGATATTTTGACTTGAGATTATTCTGTCTACTGTCATAACCTCCTCCCTGAAGCCTCCTGAAAACTGTTGAAGGGTTCTCTGTCTAAGTATCCATTAGATTGCAAGATCCTCGTGGCCCAGGATCATGTTTTCTATCTCTATTATACAATCTCACTTGCTCAGTACAGTCCGCAGTGCACAGCAGGCTTTCAATAAATACCACAAATTCTAGACTGTAAGCTCTTCCTCAACACTGTAAGAACCTTATGGGCATGGAACATGTCTACCAACTCTGTTATATTGTACTCTCCCAATTGCTTATTACAGTGCTCAGCAAGCCCTCAGTAAATACCACTGATTGAGAAGAGGCACTGGCTTATAGAGGCCTTCTCTATGGGCTTCTGGAAGGGTGATAGAGATTGTCCTATAGAACGTTTCCACTTGAATTAGGAGCACACATTTTTGAAATGAGAAACGAAAAAAATACGTGAGCCCTAAAAAGGCAATACCGATTCATTGTTCCTTATTCTCTGGAGCAGCATGGTAAATGGAAAAGAGCGCAGGCCTACAAGTCAAATGACCTGGGGTCCAATCTCAGCTCTGCCACTTGGCTGCTGTGTAACTTGGGGCAAGTCACCTAATTTCTCTTTGCCTCTGTTTCCTCATCTGAGAAATGAGAATGAGATCCACATTCTCCCTCCTACTTAGACAACGAGCCCCATGAGTAACAGGGACTACGTCCAATTTCATGTATCGTTGCCGGCTCTGCCACTTGTCAGCTGTGTGACTGTGGGCAAGTCACTTAACTTCTCTGTGCCTCAGTTGCCTCATCTGTAATATGGGGATTGAGACTGTGAGCCCCACGTGGGACATCCTGATTCCCCTGTGTCTACCCCAGTGCTTAGAACAGTGCTGGGCACATAGTAAGCGCTTAACAAATACCAACATTATTATATCAACCCCAGAGCTTAGTATCGTGATTGGCACACAGTAAGCACTTACACAGTTATTACTATTATCTCTTAATATGATTTAGGTTTAGAGCCAAACAATTCTGATAGGAACAAACCGGCAGGTTTCTCTCTTGAAAATTGTGGATGACTCAAATGAAAACTTCTGCCCTCCATTTACACATTCTTAAATGGCTCCACAATAGTGTCCTAAAGTCATAGAAAAGGAGTGACTCCATTATCGCAACCTTTTCTCGCGATGACAGGAAGTTGGGGCCAAAGCAGTCATCTTGAAGGGGAAGGGTGCTATTACAAACTTTTCTAATGGCTCACCTTGTTTCTCAGCCAAAAGGCTAAGATGCAGCAGATACAGGACAGCATGGAAAACACTGCTAGCCCAACAGGTAGCCAGAATGTGAGTTTGGAACAGAATTTGGATTCTAGGGTAGAAAACAAAAGTAAAAGTCAATGTCTAGGACCCAGCTTTAAAACACCACTCTCTTTTTTTGAAATAGGTTGTATGTTCCTTGTGGGTAGGGATCATGTCTACTAACCCTACTGTACTCTTACAAACACTTAATATGGTGTTCTGCACATAGTAAGAGATCAATAAATACCACTGATTGATTGATTTCAGAAAATAAGCTCCTAAAGACAAGGAATCTATCCCACCATTCTGGTGTACCTTACTAAGTACTTTGTACTTAGTAGTACAATTCGTTTCTAATAATATTGCACTCTCCCAAGTGTTTAGAACAGTGCTCTGCACACAGTAAAAGCACTCAATAAATACAATTAATTGATACTTTTCTTGCTATAGAGAAGCAGCGTGGCTCAGTGGAAAGAGCACATGCTTGGGAGTCAGAGGTCATGGGTTCTAATCCCGGGTCCGCCGCTGGCCAGCTGTGTGACTTTGGGCAAGTCACTTCACTTCTCTGTGCCTCAGTTACTTCATCTGTAAAATGGGGATTAAAACTGTGAGCCCCACGTGGGACAACCTGATCACCTTGTATCCCCCAGCGCTTAGAACAGTGCTTTGCACATAGTAAGCAGTTAACAAATACCATTATTATTATCATTATATGACTGTCCGTTTTTTGAAGTTTCCCCAACATTTTCTAACATATTTCTATTGATGGCGTTCATGAAAAGGAAAGAAGATCCCCAAATTTATGGCATTCATAAATTGGAAATAAACTCCTCAAATACCCAGTTATCCTCCAGCACAAGGGATGCATTCTTGCAAAACCTCTTGCTAAGTTAAACTTATAGCAGAGGAATCACTGGCTCCAAAGCCTCATGCATACATATAAGCAGTGTGGTCTAGTGGGAAAAGCACTGGCTTGGGAGTCAAAAGGCTCTGGGTTCTAGTCCTGACCTTGCCATTTGCTGTCTGACCTTGGGCAAGTCACTTAACTTCTCTGTGCCTCAGTTACCTCATCTATAAAAGGAGGATTAAAGATGTGAGCCCCATCTAAGACATGGACTGTGTTCAACCTGATAAACCTGTATTTTCACCATCACCTGGCACATAGCACTAAACAAATACCATCAAAAAAATAATTAAAAAATAGTTTCTCCAAAAAAACATGGCTCACTGGACCCAAGCAGGTTCATGTTGTTGGGTGAACTTTTCTAATTCCTAACAGTTTTCTGGCCACAATGTACCTTTAAAACATGTGTAATTCACCATCTAAAGGATTTACAGCGTAACCCAAAAGCACTTTCTTTATGACTTTTTCCATTTCCTTTTCTGCGGCTCAGTTTAATGAATGGTGAGAAAGCCCTCCCTATCAGGGAGAGGAGAGGAAATAAAAAGGTGAGACACACATATAGAATGAAGTCTTTTTAATTCACTCCATGTGCCTCCTTTTGCATTAAATACCAAACTAGAGTAAATTTGGTTAACAATTTTGGTAGCTTCTGTATTCAAAGTTGGCTAAGTGGCCACGTTATTGGGATCACTGATTTTTCTCAGTAGTTGTCAGTTGACTCCTAATGCACAAGTACTTCAAAGGTTAAGATGCTGTTCTATTTATGATTCTCAACTATCATTGACTAAAATGTTTTGTGAATGATTTGAGAGTCACCACACTCTTTTATTAAGTACCTCCTATACTTTTTTCAATAGAAAAGAAATTTAATTTGTCTTTGGTCTTAGAGAAGCAGCATGGACTCCTGGATAGAGCACGGGCCTGGGAGTCAGAAGAAGAACCTGGGTTCTAATTCCATCTCCACCACTTGTTGGCTGCTTGACCTTGGAAAAGTTGCTTAACTTTTCTGTGCCTCAGTTACCTCATCCGTATAATGTGGACTAATACTGTGAGCCCCCTGTGGGGCATGGACTGTATCCAACCTAATTGGATCTATCCCAGTTTTTAGTACAGTGCTCGGCACATAGTAAGGACTTAACAAATACCATTTAAAAAAATCAATGAACTCCAACATCAAATGGTGTCGATTTTGTCAAAACAGTCTCATATACTGGATATGACAAGACACATTTTTTAAAAAATGAAATTCTGATCTTCAACATGGCATAAAAATGCACCCCCCTCCTCCTCCCTCCCACCTTCCAGTCACACACACAAACACACACATTCCAAGGACTCTACTTTGGGCCCTGTCAGTACTTTCTGAAAAGTGAAATTGGAATATTCTAGTGAACCTTTCAGAAAAATGTATGTGTCAGTTGTCATCTGTGCCAGACAGCGAAGCTCAAAATAGATCTCCGTCCCCTGACTCTATCCATCCATCTCCATCCAACAAGGGGATCATATGGACCTGTTTAGACAAGGTGTCATCAACCCCTTACCTTAAACTTTATCTAGAGTTCCTTCAGCACCACTTTAACCCCTTGTTTGGGAAGATTTCATGGTAGTTGGTGAACTTGTTATGCCTTTAACTGTGTCAAGTACTGTATTAAGAAGCGCTGAAGTAGATACAAGATTATCAGGCCGGGCACAGTTCTTATTTTACTTGGGGTTCATATTTTAAGTAAGAGGGAGGCCAGGTTTTGAATCTCCATTTTACAGATGAAGAAACTGACTTTCCCAAGGTTACACAGGAGGCAACTGGCAGAGCCAGGTTTAGAACCCAGGTCCCCTGATTCCCATGTCCATGTCCTTTCCACTAGGCTATGCTTATTTTTAACAGCCTGTCTTCAAGGTTACAAAGAGCAGGGTTGGAGTTTCTTAGCTGAGATCAGATGGGAAAAAGAGTCCCTGAATTCTTCTCTGGGATTCAGTAGAAACTTCACACTTCCTCCAGTGAGAAGACCATCAAGAACTACTTGGTAAATCAGAGAAAAGCCACCTATGCAAACACTGTAGGCGGGGATTGTCTCTCTCTGTTGCTGAATTGTACTTTCCAAGCGCTTAGTACAGTGCTCTGCACACAGTAAGCGCTCAGGAAATACGATTGAATGATTGAATGAAATTTTATGTACTGTACAGTTCTTTTTCACCAGTTAGAGAACTGTTGACCTGAAGAGTTAGGTACTCTTGCTCCACGAGAAGCAGCGTGGCTCAGTGGAAAGAGCACGGGCTTGGGAGTCAGCGGTCATGAGTTCGAATCCCAGCTCTGCCACTTGTCAGCTGTGTGACTTTGGGCGAGTCACTTAACTTCTCTGTGCCTCAGTTACCTCATCTATAAAATGGGGATTAACTGTGAGCCTCACGTGGGACAACCTGATTACCTGTATCTACCCCAGCACTTAGAACAGTGCTCGGCACATAGTAAGCGCTTAACAAATACCAACATTATTATTATTATTATTATTATTGTTTATGCACTGTGCCTACTCTATTATGTAATAGGCTCACTGAAAAGCCGTGCCAGGCCCCCAGATATGAAATATGAAACAGCAAGACCAGAGGTGCCGGGGCTCTGAACTGTCAAGCCCAGAAGTTCTATCACTCAGTCACTCAATCACTCAATGGTATTTATAGAGTGCTTACCTAGGTGAACGGCACTGTACTAAATGCTTGAAACAGTACAGTGCAATAGAATTAGTAGACACGATCCCTGCCCTCAGGGAGCTTACGGTCTAGGGGCTAAATTCTGAAGACTAAACCCTTGCAGAAATTCAGCCCAGTGTTACCATGCCTGTAATCCTTCTTCCCCTCGGACTAGAGGACTTATACGCCAAGAAGTGTTTTAAAGAATGAACATATTTTACCATAAACATATAGGTAGGCTTCATCTGGGGTACAGTTCTGGTAAGGAGGAGGAAAAGAGACTTCTAGACTGCAGAAGTAGTAGTCAGCGTGGCGGATGTCTAAATTAGACAAGGTGAAAATCACACTGTCGTTGGAGAGGTCTGGCTGACAATATATCAGCTCCTTCTGGGTGGTTGTGTTAGTAATGTCTTTGTCTCTTATGAGTTCACAGACTTTCTGCCTCATGGTTCCTTTCAGCAACTGCATGGTAAAGTCCCGGGCAGACCTGGGGTAGTGGCAGGTCACTTTTACAACTCCATTGTGAAATGCCATCATCTTCTGATGGGCAGTGGCGTTGCTTTCTTCTGGCGAAAGAAGACAAGTACCATTTTGTGAATGTCGTTACAGAGCAATACTTTATGAGAAAAGATCTGGGGAAAGATTAAGGCTGTGCACACGCATAAATACATGCAGACACACACAGACGCACACACCAACCCACAGACACACAGAAAGAAAATGATAATGTAGTCAGTTCTGCCTTAATGTGTGTTTTCATTACATGTGTTCATTCATTCATTCAACAGTATTTATTGAGCACTTACTATGTGCAGAGCACTGTACTAAGCGCTTGGAATGGACAGTTTGGCAACAGATAGAGACAATCCCTGCCCAGTGATGGGCTCACAGTCTAATCTATTTAGTTGCCATTGTTTTTACGAGATGTTCTTCCCCTTGACTCTATTTATTGCCATCGTTCTCGTCTGTCCGTTTCCCCCGATTAGACTGTGAGCCCGTCAAACGGCAGGGACTGTCTCTATCTGTTGTCGAATTGTTCATTCCAAGCGCTTAGTACAGTGCTCTGCACATAGTAAGCGCTCAATAAATACTATTGAATGAATGAATGAATGATCAGGGGAGACAGACGGCAGAGCAAAACAGAATGAAACAAAAACATTCATTCAATAGTATTTATTGAGCGCTTACTATGTGCACAGCACTGGACTAAGTGCTTGGAATGAACAAGTCGGCAACAGATAGAGACGGTCCCTGCCGTTTGACGGGCTCACAGTGTAATCGGGGGAGACGGACAGACGAGAACGATGGCAATAAATAGAGTCAAGGGGAAGAACATCTCGTAAAACAATGGCAACTAAATAGAATCGAGGCGATGTACATTTCATTAACAAAATAAATAGGGTAATGAAAATATATAGTCGAGCGGACGAGTACAGTGCTGCGGGGATGGGAAGGGAGAGGGGGAGGAGCAGAGGGAGATGGGGGGAAAAGAGGGTTAAGCTGCGGAGAGGTGAAGGGGGGTGGTAGAGGGAGTAGAGGGAGAAGAGGAGCTCAGTCTGGGAAGGCCTCTCGGAGGAGGTGAGTTTTAAGTAGGGTTTCGAAGAGGGGAAGAGAATCAGTTTGGCGGAGGTGAGGAGGGAGGGCGTTCCGGGACCGCGGGAGGATGTGGCTCGGGGGTCGACGGCGGGACGGGCGAGACCGAGGGACGGCGAGGAGGTGGGCGGCGGAGGAGTGGAGCGTGCGGGGTGGGCGGAAGAAAGAGAGAAGGGAGGAGAGGTAGGAAGGGGCAAGGTGACGGAGAGCCTCGAAGCCTAGAGTGAGGAGTTTTTGTTTGGAGCGGAGGTCGATAGGCAACCACTGGAGGTGTTTAAGAAGGGGAGTGACAGGCCCAGAGAGTTTCTGCGGGAAGATGAGCCGGGCGGCGGAGTGAAGAATAGACTGGAGCGGGGTGAGAGAGGAGGAAGGGAGATCGGAGAGAAGGCTGACACAGTAGTCTAGCAAGACAAAAAGACAACAAAACAAGACAACATTATCACAATAAATAGAATCAAGGGAATGTAGAGCTCATTATCAAAATAAATAGGGTAATAAATAATATATACAAATGAGAACAGTGCTGAGGGGAGGAGAAAGGCGGGGGGGGAGGAGCAGAGGGAAAGGGGGCTCAGCTGAGGGGAGGTGAAGGGGGGAGGGGGAGGAGCAGAGGGTGGAGGGAGAGCAGAGGGAAAAGGTAGCTCAGTCTGGGAAGGCCTCTTGGAGGAGGTGAGCTCTCAGTAGGGCTTTGAAGAGGGGAAGAAAGTTAGTTTGGCAGAGGGGAGGAGGGAGGGCATTCCGGGACGGCGGTAGGACGTGGGCCAGGAGTCGATGGTGGGATAGGCATGAACAGGGGACAGTGAGGAGGTGAGAGGCAGAGGAGCGGAGTGTACGGAGAGGGCAGTAGAAAGAGAGAAGGGAAGTGAGGTAGGAGGGTGCAAGGTCACTATTGGGAAACTAGTCAAGAGTCATCCCATCTCTCTGGATATAACCCAGTGCGGTGTTGAAAAAAATAGCATGGCACGCAACATCAGACACAGGGTGAATACTCTAACTCAAGCTTTCTGCAACACGAATTTCTTCGGGAATACATCCTCCGGGTTATTGGAAACTTCGGTGTCCTGGGAAATCAAAATCGAAATGAGAGCGGAATCTGGTCCAACTTCCTTGTGGCTCTTAGCTTGGGAAACCCTCTTTGAAATGGCGGAGAACCATGTGACATAGTCTGCTGAACAGTGTACTACTTTTTATATAATTCTGTGAGGAAACCAAAAAGCCCAACTTCAAGAGAAGTAATGATCAAAATGGCCCTACATCAGCCAGATCCCAGTCTCTTTCCTCTCCATCCCCCAGGATGGCAGAGGTAGGGCAGGCCAGGGGTTAAGTCCAGTTCCCAACGTCAAGCTTCCACCACTTCTCCCAAAAGTCACCCTAACCTGGGCTGGGAAGGTTCTGTCCCTGGGGCGGGGAAGTAGGAACATGAGGTGGAAATCCTGACAGTCAAACGTAAGCTCCTTTTGGGCAGGAAATGTGCTTTGGGCTTCTGTTGCACTTTCCCTCGTGCTTAGTGGTCTTTGTACCCAGAGGGTCAATCAATCCATAGTATTTATTGGACACTTACCGTGTGCAGAGCACAGTACTAAGCACTGAGGGGAGTACAATATTAACAATATAACAGAGTTGGTAGACATGTTCCTTGCCCACAAATAGCTTATTGGTCAATAAATACCATTATTATCACTACGACAAACAGGGGCTGCAACAATCCCTATGGCAAGGCCCCTCGAAGACCACGGAACCGTGAACGACCTGTCCACTGTCAGGCTTTGTGTCCCCTCCCCAAATTACGAATTAACTAGAGTCACGGCAAGCCAGACACCAGGGAAGCCAAAGAAAGGGGTCACAACATTTCCCTGGCCACGGGACCCAAAGCCTGGGGAGCAAAGAAACACGAAGCCTGCCACAGAAACTTTGCTTGTTTGGTTTGGATGTGATTTCCAACCCCAACATAGTTGGAAGTCTGTTCACTAAGCCACGCAACCCCTTCCTGCTAAGGGAGAATCGAAATTTCCATGTCGTTGATTGGATAGGATCTGGAAAAAGAGGGCTCTCAATAGATGGTTCTTACCTATAGTTTGGCCTAGTTTTTCTTCACATGGCTTTGTTTCTGAAAAATAAATGGAATGAAAGAGCATTAGTTATTTATACTGGGCGTATGAGAGGAGGAGGAGAAAGTATTTGTTTTTTATAATGGGCATATGAGAAGAGGAGGACAAGAAGGAGGAAGAGTTGGCCGTGTTTGAGCAAGGTTAAGGATGTCCTTTGGTTCGTGACAAGGTCTGGCTGGGGACTGTTCCCTTGCCTGATTGTGTCTGTGTGTCTGTGTGTATTTTTTTCTGGAGAAAGAAATAGATATGTTGATGCTCAATCCCTTTCAGAAACTTTAATGTAAATGTAAATTCTTCACCGTCAGGGTCTAATCTAGGCAAGAACTTCCCAGAGCCCAGTTCAAGTCAATTACCTCATCTGTAAAATGGGAATTAAAACTGTGAGCTCCACGTGAGGCAACCTGATCACCTCGTACCCCCGCCCCCTCCAGCGCTTAGAACAGTGCTTTGCACATAGTAAGCGCTTAACAAATACCGCCATTATTATTATTATTATTATAAGGCAGTACCCCTAGTACCTCTAGCCTAGGATGAGAAGGGTTAATGTTCGGAGGTATGGTCTTCCGGCTCTTTCACCCAATCTTTTCTCTTCTTACCCGGCTCTCACACCCTCCTCATACCCTGACTTGGTAGAGGGTCTACCAAGCCCAAGACAAAGGTGATGGCATTTGGAGTCCTGGCTCCTTTCCTAAGACTAATTAATCACCAATTATGGCCCTCAAGCTCAAGACAGGCGGACCAGAAAAAGCTTAGCTGTGGAAGTTCAATCACTTACTATGCACATACCTAGCTATGAAGAAACAGATTATCTTTGTGTCTGAAGAAGATATCACCAACCATATGAGCGCAATCTTGCTTAAGTGAGATTGCGTTAACCACAAGATCTGAGTCATGAAACTTGCAGCACCAGGGTTGCTCATTCCTACCTGTCTCAAACAGAAATTCCTGACCATTGGTTTAAGCCTTGCCATAAACTCTCTCATCCATACTTACACACTCTCTTCTCCTACTCCAACCCAGCTCACACTCTCTGTCCCTTTCAAGCTCACCTTCTCACTAATCCTTGTTCTTAAAACTCCCACCTTCAACCCCTTATTCATTCCCTTCTCCTCACCTGAAAATTTCTCCCCTTTCAATTCTGCCAAATCACAGCTCTCACCACCTCCAAAAACCCTTCTGAAAGTCAATCTCCACCAAGAGGCCTTTCCTGATTAATATTTTTTCTCCCCAGGTCGTATCCTGTCAATTACCACTGCAGCGCTTTCCACTTCCTCACCCACCACCTGGAACACTCCCATACGCATTATTTTTCAAGAAAATCGGGTTTGCGGACTGACCCTGCTTTTTCCTCTGCTCCTCCTCCCCTCCCCATCGCCCCAACTCCCTCCCTCTACTCTACCCCTCTCCCCGCCCCACAGTATTTGTGTATATATGTACATATCAATTATTCTATTTATTTTATTAATGACGAGTATATATCTATAATTCCATTTATACTGATTCATTCATTCAATTGTATTTATTGAGCGCTTACTGTGTGCAGAGCACTGTACTAGAGAAGTAGCGTGGCTCACTGGAAAGAGCACGGACTTTGGAGTCAGAGGTCATGGGTTCGAACTCTGGCTCTGCCACTTGTCAGCTGTGTGACTTTGGGCGAGTCACTTCACTTCTCAGTGCCTCAGTTACCTCATCTGTAAAATGGGGATTAAGACTGTGAGCCCCACTTGGGACAACCTGATTCCCCTGTGTCTACCCCAGCACTTAGAATAGTGCTCAGCACATAGTAAGCACTTAACAAATACCAACATTATTACCAGCGCTTGGAAAGTACAATTCGGCAACAGATAGAGACAATCCCTACCCAACAACGGGTTCACAGTCTAGAATGTTATGGATGCCTGTCTACTTGTTTTGTTTGGTTGTCTGCCCCCCAGCTCTTAGACTGTGAGCCCGTTGTTGAGTAGGGATTGTCTCTATTTGTTGCCGATCGTACTTTCCAAGCGCTTAGCACAGTGCTCTACACACAGTAAGTGCTCAGTAAATACGATTGAATGAATGAAAGTTGAATACAGTCCCTGTCCCTCATGGGGCTCACAGTTTCAATTCTCATTTTACAGATGGGGAAACTGAGGCACGGAGAAATGAAATGACCTGCCCAAGTACACATAGCGAAGGGCAGATCCAGAATTGGAACCCAGGTCCTTCTGTCTCCCACTGCTCATGGAGCTCTACCCACTAGACCATGCTGCTTTTCTACTTTTCCTAACTTGTAAAGTGGGGTTCAACTATATTGGGAACCCTTGTAACAACCCCTCCTACTTCTCCTCCTCCAACCCAGTTCACACTCTCTGTCCCTTTCAAGCTCACCTTCTCACTAATCCTTGTTCTTAAAACTCCCACCTTCAACCCCTTATTCATTCCCTTCTCCTCACCTGGAAATTTTTCCCCTTTCATTTCTGTCAAATCACAGCTCTCACCACCTCCAAAACCCTTCTGAAAGTCAATCTCCACCAAGAGGCCTTTCCTGATTAATAATTTTTCTCCCCAGGTCAGGGAATCCCTGCAACCAGTTTAAAAATTTGAATCTACTCCAATACAATGCCCATAGAAAGCACTTCATAAATGCCATTATTATTAAAGAGAAATGACGAGACCCCTGTACATAGTGAGTTTTCTGGTGCTATTTATTTAACTACTAGTCTCCCATTTAGTTTCTGTAAGCAAATAAGAAATAAAGTTTAGTATACCTGAGCCAAGGGATACTTAACATGTCAACTTTTAAGGGCTATAATTTTATTGGTGGTTTTGAGTTTTAGCTCTAGAGCTATCCGGTTACTAAATAATTCTGACATGAAAATAATATCCTTTATCGGCATACAAACTAAAAGCTGCAGAATACTAATGATAGGGGTCGCTAGACTGGCACCGATCTTTTGTCTGTGTTTATAGTAAGTTATAAATGTCACAATTCTTGGACGGTCACAATCCTAAGAATTGAGTAGGGTTCAAAGAAGTCCCCGGAATTTGAAAGAACTGAACTTCAGAACAGGCAAGGCCTGAAAGGAGCCAGGAATGGAGAAAACTGTAAATTGTGTAGGACAAGCCATGAAAGGGGGCAGAGTTGGACTGGAAGGGGAGAAGGTGCTAGAATGAAGAGCAGGAAGAGGAGGAGGCGGAAAGAGGATACTGTAAGGTCCTGCCCAACTTCCCTGATGCTTATCTCTTCAACTAAAGTGAAACTTGTGAATATGTTGTTTGACTGTGGGAGTTCACGTCTCTGAAAAACATTCAGTTTCACCGTGGGCGTCAGAAGAAACATGAAAGGCTCTTTTTCTTCCCATGAAAATGAAGATGGAAAACCCCCCCCACGGGGGGTTGTGAAATGATACACTGAAATGTACAGGCTGAGTCATTTACAGAACAGGGGGGCCAGATTCCGTCCCAGACCCTCGTTGATTTGGGATTGTCCTGTATAGAGATGGCCTCCGGTTTGAAGACAGTGCTGCTGAATTATGTGGTAGTAATATGGGGCCCAGAGTGAGCCCCCATTTTCCTCTGCTCCTCCTCCCCTCCCCATTGCCCCAACCCCTTCCCTCTACTCTACCCCCTTATGTACCTATTTATTATTCTATTTATTTTATCAACGATGTGTATATACCTATACTTCTATTTATCTATTTTGATGCTATCGATGCCTGTCTACTTGCTTTGTTTTGTTGTCATCTCTCCTTTCTAGACTGTGAGCCCGTTGTTGGGTAGGGATTGTCTCGATTTGTTGCCAAATCCTACTTTCTAAGAGCTCAGTACAGTGCTCTGCACACAGTAAGTGCTCAATAAATTCGATTGAATGAATGAATGGATGAATGGTGGTAACCCTATGGTGTGTGATTGTCGATCTCTTGCACTCTGGGCCGAGGAAAATACAGCCATGCGTATATTTTCAGTTCCTTGGCTATTTGGGGTGATCACTGCTCAGATACCAGCAGTTGAGGGGAAAACCCTCTCCTACCTCCAGCAAGACGTGCACTTGAGTTGGCCTAGCCTTAGTCATGAGGGTTTGCACTGAGCATCCACACTCTCCCCTGGTTCCCCTGTCCTAGGGGCTCTTATTGCATAGTGGTTGGTAGGGAGAATGGGTTGGCGATTGCCCTGCAAGAGAGTTGCAAGTGCTACATTTGAAAACTGAAAGCCAAAAGGTCTACCATTAGGGACAACTCTGACTAGCAGTGGTTATCGTAAAGAGAGGCTAGAGAGGAATGTAGATATAGGAAGTAGATGACCCTGGTTTGAAGAACTCACCTATTGTGAGCAGGCTGAATTCTGGGCATGCTCAGTTCAGAGCTTTTAAATAATAATAATGGCATTTGTTAAGCGCTTACTATGTGCAAAACACTGTTCTAAGCGCTGGGGAGGATACAAGATGATCAGGTTGTCCCAGGTAGGGCTCACAGTCTTCATCCCCATTTTACAGAGGAGGTTACTGAGGCACAGAGAAGTTAGGTGACTTGCCCAAAGTCACACAGCCGACAAGTGGCTGAACCAGGGTTTGAACCCGTGACCTCTGACTCCTAAGCCCGGGCTCTTTCCACTGAGCCACGCTGCTTCTTTTAAACCCCTCTCTTGGCCACTAACCTGGTACTGTTGGATCCTATACAGTTTTCCCCAAAGGGCATGGCCAGCGTTGCTGGTCCATTTAAGGATGAGAAAATTTAGAGTTCTCATCCCCGGTCCTGATCTGAAAACTCTAGTGTTTGCCTATTTATTTCCAGTAGTGCAACCAAATGAATCGATATTTATGTTTTTATGGTATTTGCTAAATTTTGACTACGTCGAGCATTGTACTAAGTGCTGGGGTTGATACGAGATAATCCGTTTTGACGTGTGGGCCTCAGAGTCTAAGTAGGAAGGAGTACGATTTAGTCTCCGTTTTACAGACTTGGAAACTGAGTTGCAGAGCAGTTAAGTGACTTGCCCACGGTCACACAACAGACAAATGGAGGAGCTGGGCTTAGAACTCAGGACCTCAGGCTTCCAGGCTGATACTTTTTTCCAGTAGGCACTTGAACTAAGTACTTGGGAGAGTACAACTGAAGCTAAACACCCAATCCTAGTCCTTAGGAGTTTACGGTTTAATCTAATACAACAGAAGCCCCAGTATGCATGAAAATACAGTATTTGAATTCTGCCTCAAGTCATGCAGATTTTACTTTGGATGTTAAGTCTGTTTCCCAGCAAAGGCGAGCCATCCGTTTGAGATTTTCCATTTACCTTCTTCTGCTGTCCATGGTGTGAGATGGTTGAGTATTGGTGTGACGGGTCTGTTTCCATTTGTTTGTCCTTGTGTTGGTGTAGTTTTGTCCTGCCTGGGCCTTTCTCTCTGTTCCCGCAGGGAAGCAGAGTGGCGTAGTGGATAGAGCACGGGCCTGGGAATCAGAAGGTCTTGGGTTCTAATTCCGACTCTGCCACTTGTCTGCTGTGTGATCTTGAGCAAGTCACTTCACTTCTCTGAGCCTCAGTTTTCTCATCCGTAAAATGGGGATTGAGACTATGAGCCCCCAGTGGGACAGAGTCTGTGTCCAACCTGATTTACTTGTATCCACCCCAGCGCCTAGGATACGATTGATTGAATGAATGAATGCAGTGCCTGCCACATAGTAAGTACTTAACAAATACCACAATTATTACTATTATTAGTTCTCTGCCCCTCAGTGGCTGTAAATGTCTGGTGCTGTGTGTATGTCGTTCTCTCAAATGTACTCTTTTTCTGTTTTTCTCTCTGAGGATCTCCCTTTGTTTTGGGATGTGTGCCTGACTTCTTTCAGTCTCTCTCTCCCCCTTCCTCCCTCCCTCCCTCTGGTTTTCTGTCTGTGTTTATCTAGTTCTTTTAGCCTTATCTCTCTTTATCTCTCTTCCTCTCTTTGTGAGTCTCACTGCCTGGCTAAGTGTGTCTCTCTTGATGATGATGATGATATTGGTATTTTTTAAGCACTTATTTTGTGCCAGGCACAGGCACTTGGGTGGTTACAAGCAAATGGGGTAGGGCACAGTTCCTGTCCCACTTGGGGTTCACAGTCTCAATCCCATTTTACAGATGAGAAAACTGAGGCTCAGAGAAGTGAAGTGAGTTGCCCGAGATCACAGAGCAGGCAAGTGGGGGACCTAGAATTATAACCCATGATATCTGACTCCCAGGCCGGTGCTCTATCCACTGTGTCATGCTGCTTCTCCGTTATTGCTTTTCTATTTCTCTCTTTCCACTCCCCCTCTTTTCCTTTCTGTGTCTTTCTGACTCTCTCTGTCTCTGACTATCCCTTCCTGACTGTCTCACTGGTTCTCTGTCTCTTTCTGACTCTCTGTCTCCAAGTAACTCTGTCTCTTTCTGATTATACTTACCTCTTTTTTAAAATTGGAATTTTTAAATGCTTACTATTTGCCAGACTCTCTACTAAGTGCTGGGGTAGGTACCACCTAATCATGTTGGACACAGTCCATGTCCCACCCGAGGCTCACAGTCTTAATCCCTACTTTCCAGATAGGGTCACTGAGGCACAGAGAAATTAAATGGTTTGCTCAAGGTGATGCAGCAGACAAGTGGCAGAGCCAGCATTAGAACTCAGGTCCTTCTGACTCCCAGGCCTGTGCTCTATCCATTAGGCCATACTGCTTCTCTTTCTGACTGACTCTCTTTCTGATACTCATTCATTCATTCATTCATTCAATAGTATTTATCGAGCGCTTACTATGTGCAGAGCACTGTACTAAGCGCTTGGAATGAACAAGTCGGCAACAGATGGAGACAGTCCCTGCCGTTTGACGGGCTCACAGTGTAATCGGGGGAGACGGACAGACGAGAACAATGGCGATAAATAGAGTCGAGGGGAAGAACATCTCGTAAAAACAATGGCAACTAAATAGAATCGAGGCGATGTACATTTCATTAACAAAATGAATAGGGTGATGAAAATATATACAGTTGAGTGGATGAGTACAGTGCTGAGGGGATGGGAAGGTAGAGGGGGAGGAGCAGAGGGAGATGGGGGGAAAAGAGGGTTAAGCTGCGGAGAGGTGAAGGGGGGCGGTAGAGGAAGTAGAGGGAGAAGGGGAGCTCAGTCTGGGAAGGCCTCTTGGAGGAGGTGAGTTTTAAGTAGTCTTTGTGACCGTCTCTTTCCAATCGTCTCTGATATTATCTCATTCTGACTCTGGCTGGATCAGTGTTCTAAAAAAAAGTTCAGTCCACGTCTCCTCAGTCCTCAAAAACGTCCACCCATCTCCAACTTTAAAAAATCGCCTTTACGTCGGCATTAAGGCACTCGATCAGCTCTCTCCCTCCTACTTTACCTCACATTTCTCCTACTACAACCCAGACGTACTCTCTGCTCCTCTAACACCAACCGACTCACTGTACCTCTAGCTCGTCTGTCTTGCCACGGACCCCTTTCCCACGTCCTCCCTCTGGCTTCAAACTCCCTCTTCCTTCATAGATGACAAGCGATCATTCTCCCTTCCTTCAGAGCACATCTCTGACTAAGCTCTCATTTTCCCTATTTGCCCTCCCTTCTGCATCACCTACGCACTTGGACCTGTTCCTTTTAAGCACATGTTCCTTTTCAGCACATAACTAAGTGCTAAAGTGTTACGTACATATCCTTATTCTTTTGGTAAGCTTGTTCTGACAGGGAATGTGTCTGCTAACTCTGTTTTATTCTCACAAGTACTTAGTTCCGTGCTCTGCATATAGTAAGCGCTCAATAAATACTATTGATTGAGTAGCTTCCTATTCTACTGACTGAAATTTATTTTAATATTTGTCTACCCCTCTGGACTGTAAACTCCTTTAGAGCAGGGAATGTGTCTAGAAACTCTATTACGATGTACTCTCCCAAGGGTTTAATAGAGTGCCTGTGTACACAGTAAGCACTCAATAAATACCATTGATTGATTGCCTCTTTCTGGCTGTCTCTGATTCTCTCTGTCTCTTACTAATTTCCTCTATCTCTTACTGATTCTCCTTATCTCTTTCTGATTTACCTCTTTCTGACTTCTTCTCTTTCTCATTCTCTGTCTCTTTCCAGCTATCCCTTTCTGACTTTGTCTCTGACTCTTTATGTGTTTCTCTCTCTGACTGCTTCTTTCAGGTATTCTCTGTCTCTTTCTGATTCTCTTGTTCTAACTCAGTCTCTCTCTCTCTCCCTTCCTCCCTCTCTGTCAATCAGCAATACTGCCAAGCTACCTCTTTCTGGTTTTCCCAGTCACCCTATCTTCCTTTCTTCAGAATCCCCTTTCTACTGAGTCACCATCGTTTATTTACTCGCTGGGGCCCCTAAGTAGGAAATAGGGTTCTGGCCCCTTCAACTTGTTCCATTTGGGGGCTGGGATTAAGAATCGTGAGGAACTGTAACCCTTCCAGATCACGCAATTGTAAACCAGAAACAAGTACATCTGTGTATGTGACTTTGGCAAAAAGATAAATATGGAAATCAACATGATGCAACACTATAAAAATCTCTAATCTCCCCATTTTATATCCCCAGTGATCTGTTCAACTATTCTGTGCCTCTGTAGCACTTAGGTACACAGAACTCCTCATACCACGTATCTATTTATCTTTAGTTTCCATTACTTCTTCCTATCTAATTCATTTTAGCATCTGGCTCCTTGACTAGATGGCAAATTACAAGAGGGCAGGGATGGACTCTTTTAGTCCATTGAAATTCTGCATGTCAAAAATGCTGTGGGGACGGGGAGGGGGTAGAGCAGAGGGAGGGAGTAGGGGCAATGGGAAGGGGAGGAGGCGCAGAGGGAAGGGAGGACTCAGTCTGGGAAGGCCTCCTGGAGGAGGTGAGCTCTCATTAGGGCTTTGAAGAGGGGAAGAGAGTTAGTTTGGTGGAGGTGAGGAGGGCATTCCAGGTCAGAGGTAGGATGTGGGCCAGGGGTTAAGCGCTTACTACGTGCCAGGCCCTGTACTAAGCACTGGGGTAAGTACCAGATAATCAGCTCAGTCCCTGAGCCACATAGGGCTCTCATTCTCAATCATACTTTTGGAGCAAGAAATAGCCCAACCTTGAAAGAACCAAGTTCTCCACTGTTTCAGCTCATTAGCAAAAACACCAGACATTGTCTAACACCGGGAGTTTTTATGGGCATTGTGGCAGACAGTGTGACAGAAGAATTCAGTCGATACTGCAGATTTGAAAGTACCGTGCGTCCATTACATTGGAAATATCTCTCAACCAGCTAAAGTGTGAAAGCAGGTGTACAAATTATTTATGTCATTTGTTGACTAAACATAGGCTATTTTTTTTTTACAGAATGCATTTTGTTATCTTAAACTTGGGGCCTGGAGCACAAGAGGTCTGTGCTTTCATGGGCAAGAATCAGGCAAGGTTAAAACAGGTTAGACCTAAGCTGACAACAAAGTGCCCAAAAGAAAACCACCAGAGTAAAATAGTCTTGAGACAGAAATCCTCGACGACTCCAGAAATCAAAACTTAAAAAAAAAGTCAGTTGCTTAAATGTCATGGAAGATATGATGAAAAGTCATATTGTTTTGTTGGTCAGTATTTTTCAGGAACCGTGGTTGACAAAACTATTTCATTTTGTAACTTTATTTTAGAAGATTTGTGGTGGTTCTGTTGGCCAAAAACGTTGATAAAAGTTACCCATTGCCAATGACTTTCTTAGGGTAAACTAGACCCATCAAAACTTGTAAAATTCATGGTAGGTTAAAAAAGAGCTAGAGAAAACAGACCATTCAGGTTTGCCTAGTTCTGCCACCAAGACAGAAAGAGTAACAGTAGGCTCTTTGAAGGCAGGGATCATGTCTACCCGCACAATTGTACTCTCCAAGCGCTTAGTTCAGTGCTCTGCACACAGTAAGCACTCAGTAAATACTACTGATTGATCTGATATACATTCATATACATTGGATGAAAAATCAGTGAAACCAATACAGAGAGGAGTAGAATGGTGGGTCCCAAGGGCAGAAGAAAAACCCTTATGTCGACGTTATTTTTAAAATGGCTGCATATTGCCAGGATATATTAAGAGCGGTATGATGGATGAAAATTGCCAAGTTATTTTTCCACTGGTAAGACACTGTTAGAGCACTGAGTGCAGTTTTGTTTGTAACAAATAATAATAATAATAATAATGTTAGTATTGGTTAAGTGCTTACTATGTGCAGAGCACTGTTCTAAGCGCTGGGGTAGATACAGGGTAATCAGGTTGTCCCACGTGAGGCTCACAGTTAATCTCCATTTTACAGATGAGGTAACTGAGGCACAGAGAAGTGAAGTGACTTGCCCACGGTCACACAGCTGACAAGTGGCAGAGCCGGGAGTCGAACCCATGACCTCTGACTCCGAAGCCCAGGCTCTTTCCACTGAGCCACGCCGCTTCCCCGGATATCCTAAGATATCCTACCTGCTAGAATCCTGCATCAGTTAAATCTCATTGGCCTAACCAAACCAGCCCCAGTTTCGCTTATGGAGCAGATAGTAAGGAAGACATAATTGCCTCTAGTAGCCCATCTAGCATCTACAAGACAAAAGGAGGCCTCAACTGAGAAGCATTCTCCGCGCCCCCCCCCCACCCCCCGTCCCCAATTCTAGTCATCAAATAACCTCTATCAGTCCACCTTGTCAATCACCTGGCCAAGCCAAGACCCTTGAACCAGACCTGGCTCCTTGCAAGTCTCCCTGTCATGATCTCTGGCTTGAAAATGAATGAGTTAGTGTTGGCATATTCCCAGAGTTCTTAATTTAAATCATACTCTGCAAATATAAATTATTAAAAGGACTAGCAATGACCTTAGTCTTGGTTCACTGGTAACCTAGAGTCAACTGTGTTCCAAGATTCCAGTTCTTACCCACATGTGGTAGATGAAATCTTCCAAGGCTGGTCAGAAAGATAGTGCCAGGGTTAATCCATGCCCACCCCAGTCTCGCTATAGGTGTCCCTCAGAGCATCTTCTATGTAATCTGAATTAGTTTAATATCTTTTCATGGGTATTTCATGGGTACCCTTTCATGAATATGGCATTTCTTTCCAAATGCCAGTGAAAACTTAGAGAAACTCAATATATGATGCTCTTCAGAAACTACTGCAGTGACACTAATGATCCAGAAGTCCATCAAAATGCATTCATAGGGTACCAACATACTATCTTGCTTATTTTTCTCGCCAGGTGAGCAGTTCATTACAAGAGTAGAATTACTGATTCTGAGTTGATAAGGGTAGGCTCAGGCCTATGAACATCAATATGGAGTTGTCTGATAACTTTAAAGAGAAGTTTTACTACCTTTTTATTACATATAATTTTATGTAATTGCTAGATGGCACAATTTATATAACATAACCATATAACCGTAATATAAGTCTACATGCATCTATAACAATATGGAATATGTATATGCGTAGATATAAAACTGAGACAACACTTTGTTTAATATACTTGGGAATTCCTTTAAGATTGTTGCTTTCCTCCTGCTTATTACAAAACTTCCTTCTAAGCCAATTTTTTTTAAAAATCAAAAATGTGAAATAAACCTCCTGGAAAAGTAAGAAAAGTGATGATAAAATGCAACAGTCACTGTGTAAAAGGCAAAGTTTAACTGTAAGTCCCTTCAGAGGGTGTTATGGACTTTGGGAAAGCTAATTCAGTTTACAGGCCATGTGGACACAAATCATACACAAAAATAACCAATCTTTAAAAGTTGTTGTTGTCTCTTTTTTACTTTCCTTAGAATAGTATAAGATATGAGGAAGGGAGAAAGGCGAAGGGGGCTTCAAAATGACCAAAATGTCCATGGGGGGGGGGGGGGGGTACAATTTCAACTCCATTAATTTTCATTGCTTTTTCATTGTATTAGTATTGCTAGACACCAGGTCAACACAGTGCGAATGACAATTATCTGGCTCACTGGGTACTCCCACTATCAGTCTTCTGAAGATTAAAATCTGAGAGTCTCAAAAAAATCACCCTTTTTCCCCCAACAAAAAACATTCTCTTCCCAATAGTAAATGCTTTTTCGGTTCAATAACTCAGCCCCACTGCTTCCCACTCATCCTTACGTCCCTATCTTTGTTAGAGGGACTAGGCCAGGCTCTACTATGTGCATTCGAAAGGAAATTCGAAGCAAAACGGATTTAAAAATTCAATCCGCAAAGCCCAGTAGTTCCCCCTTCCCAAATGACAAATAACATTGAAAATAGCTAGAGGAGAATACAATTCTTCACCAGAAATTCTAGTGCTATGCTCATAGTGAATTCTACTGATAGAACTTGAAAAAGGCTATTCCGTTCTGCCATTTCCACCCATTTTTGACATAACTATCAGGATCTTTTCCTAAATAAATAAAGTCTAAAACAACACTTACCTGATAGTGCTTCAAACTGGAAGAAAATCAAACAAGCTAAGATGCCCGACTTCATATTTGCCCGAAATGGGTGATACCACGCTTAGTCTGTATGTTTCAAAGCTGAAGAAGATTCATATTTTCAGCTGTTTTGTACCTGGAAGAGAGGAAGTGGCTTATGTGGGGGTTGAATGAAGTCATACTCATTAGCAAGCCAAAGGGTAAGGTGATGAGTAAACAAAAGACATACGTTTCGATCAATTATTGATAGTGTTGAATACTTGAAAAAAGTGTTCTTATCACAGTTTAGATGCCACAGGCACCCTCCCTCATGAATCTTCTTTTATTAGACAAACCCTCCTTATTCCCATTTGGAAATAATAAGCATCTCCATTGAAGAGCATTTATTAGTTCTCTTCACTACTGGCTTCAAAGCTCTCCGTCACCTTGCCCCTTCTTACCTCACTCCTCTGTCTCATTCCTCATCCCAGCCCACACACTCCGCTCCTCTGGTGCCGCTAACCTTCTCAATGTATCCCGTTCTCACCCGTCCCCCCCTCGACCCCTGATCCATGTCCTACTTCTGGCCTGGAACGGCCTCCCTCCTCAAATCCACCAAACAATCCCTCTTTCCCCCTGAAGCCCAACTGAAGGGTCACCTCCTCCAAGAGGCCTTCCCAGATGAAACCCCCCTTTTCCTCAGCTTCCTCTCCCTTCCACATCAACTCGACTGGCTCCCTTTGCCCTTCCCCCCGCCCCACTCCACAGCACTTATGTATATATCTCTATCTACAATTCTGTTTATATTGATGCCTTTTTACTTGTTTTGATGTGTATATATCTATAATTCTATTTCATTCATTCATTCAATCGTATTTATTGAGCGCTTATTCTGTGCAGAGCACTGTACTAAGCACTTGGAAAGTACAATTTGGCAACAAATAGAGACAATCCCTACCCAGCAATGGACTCACAGTCTAGAAGGGGGGGAGACAGACAACAAAACAAGTAGGCATCAATAGCATCAATATAGCTATCTATCTATCGTATTTATCTACGGGAAGCAGCGTGGCTCAATGGAAAGAGCCCGGGCTTGGGAGTCAGAGGTCACGAGTTCAAATCCTGGCTCTGCCACTTGTCAGCTGGGTGACTGTGGGCAAGTCACTTAACTTCTCTGGGCCTCAGTTACCTCATCTGTACAATGGGGGTGAAGACTGTGAGCCCCACGTGGGACAACCTGATTACCCTGTATCTACCCAGCGCTTAGAACAGTGCTCTGCACATAGTAAGCACTTAACAAATACCAACATTATTATTATTATAGATAGAATTATAGATATAAAATAATAATGGTATTTGTTAAGTGCTTACTGAGTGCCAAGCACTGTTCTAAAGCACATCATTAATAAAATAGAATAATAAATATGTACATATATTGATACCTGTTTACTTATTTTGATGTCGGTCTCCCCCCTTCTAGATTGTAAACCCGGTGTGGGCAGGGATCATCTCTCTTTATTGCGGAATTGTACTTTTCAAGTGCTTAGTACAGTGCTCTGCACACAGTAAGTGCTCAATAAATATGATTGAACGGCTGAATGAATTAAAAACTCATCCGTACTAAGCTCTGGAGCAGTTACAAGATAATCAATTTGGACACAGCTCCTATCTCACACGGGGTTCACAAAATCTAAAATGTAAGGAAAACCGGTGTCTTATCCCCATTTTCCAAAGGAGGAGATTGAGGTCAGGGAGGTTTTGACTTGCATGGCTTAGTGGATAGGACATAGGCCTGGAAGTCAGAAGGACCCGAGTTCTAATCCTGACTCGGCCACTTGCCGGCTGTATGACCTTGAGCACGTCCCTTAACTTCTCTGTGCCCCAGTTACCTCATCAGCAAAATAGGGATGAACACTGTGAAGCCCATGTGGGATCTGGACTATGGGGTAGGGACTGTGTTCAACCTGGTTAGCTTGTATCTACCTCAGCACTTAGTACAGTGCCTGGCACATAGTGAGTGCTTAACAAATATCATAAAAAGACCAGGAGGCCAGAAGCAATAATAATTGCTTAATTGCTGGAGATGGCCGGTGGGTTTGTCCGACTTGGGATGCTGGGAACTAATCTGGGAAGGCTTCTTGGAAGGGTGGGATTTGGGGAGGGGGTTAAATGTTGGGTGAGCTTTGATCTGTCAGATTTGGAGAGAGAGGGAGCTCCAGGTGGGCCGAAAACTGTGAGGGAAAGAGAAGGAAGTAGAAAGAATGAGGTACAGTTAGATAGTTAACTTGGGAAGAGTAAAGAGCGTGAACTGGACAGCGGCAGGTGAAGCGAGTAGATAGATATGTAAATTGGGGCAAGTCGGTAAAGAACCATGAAGTCAAGTGGAGGAGTGTCTGCTTGATGTGGAGGGACATGAGAAGTCAATGGAAAGAGATGTGCAGAGCGATACTTCAGGAAGATGTTCCATGTAGCAGTAAATGGTATTACTCGAGTGCTGACGTTATGCCGAATGCTGTATTGAGTGCTTGTGAAAGGAAATTACAGTTGTTAGACATGACCCCTGTTCTCAAGGAGCTTACAGTCTAACAGAGAGGCATATAGTTTAGATTGGAGCAGGGATGCTTGGGAACCTATTTCTTGTCGATTTATGTCTGCTTGTCTTCCCCATCTTCTTCTTCCCTGGTCTTCCTGCCTCCAATCTCTCTCCTCTCCAGTCCATATTTCGCTCTGCTGCCCGGATCATTTGTCTAAAGCATCCTTCAGCAGCTGTCTCTCCACCCTTCAAAAACCTCTAATAGTCACCCCTTACTCTCCACCTAATAATAATAACTATTATAATAATGGTATTTACTAAGCACTTACTATGGGCCAAGCGCCGTTCTAAGCACTGGAGGAGATCCAAGGTAATCAGGTTGTCCCACGTGGGGCTCCCAGTCTTAATCCCCACTTTACAGATGAGGTAGCTGCGGCACAGAGAAGTGAATTGACTTGCCCCAAGTCACACAGCTGATGAGCGACAGAGCCAGGATTAGAACCCATGTCCTGACTCCCAAGCCCGTGCTCTTTCCACTGAGCCACACTGCTTCTAAGGTGCTCAATCAGCTCTCTCCCTCCTACCTAACCATTCTCTTCTCCTTTAACACCCCAATTCATCCTCTTCTTTCCTTCAGGCCTAGCTCTAGTTAGAGTCCAGTCACTCTCCCTTTTCCCCTCCCTCTCTCTTTTCCTCTTCTTCTTCTCTCTCCTCCTCTCCCGCTCCCTCCTCTCTGCTCTTTCTTCCTCTCCCCCCTTACTTTTCCTTCTCTCTCTCTCCCTTTTCCTTTCCCCTTTCTCCTACCACCCACCCTCCGGGCAGGCAGCAGTCAGGACAAAGGTCGCCCTTTTTGAGCAAAGGCTCTCAGAGATAAGGATACAAAGAGGAAAAGAGAAAGTTTCAATCTGGGATAGATCCATCAGGACAGTCGGGATCTCTCCTTTTTTTATGCCATTTGTTAAGCTCTTACTATGTGCCAGGCAGTGGTCTAAATGTTGGGTAGATACAAGCTAATAAGGCTAATAAGGTTGGACTCAGTCCAAGTCCCACGTGGCTCACAGCCTTACTCTCCATTTTACAGATGAAGTAATTGAGGTACAGAGACGTTAAGTGACTTACCCAAGGTCACTCAGCGGACAAGTGGCAGAGCCAGGACTCCCAGGGCTGAACTCTATCCACTAGGCCATGCCACTTCTCCTAATGTGGAAACAGTGCAGGAGTAGGTATCAGTCACGGATCGGTCTTTTCGGCCTCAATCACAAGCAAAACTAGGATCTCACCCCTATTGTATCAGCTCTGGAAAATGGAAATCACAATTATACATAGGTATACTGCATATACACATATACACTGGAAGGAGCGTGACCTAGTGGAAAGAGCACAGACCTGGGAGTCAGAGGAGCTGGGTTCTAATCCCAGCTCCGCCAATTGTCTCCTGTGTGACCTTGGGCAAGTCACTTAGTTTCTCTGTGCCTCAGTTACCTCATCTGTACAATGGGGATTGAGCCTGCGAGCCTTATGTGGGACATGGACCCTAAGATGGGCAGGGAATGTGTCTGTTAATTGTGTTGTATTTTATAATAATGTTGGTATTTGTTAAGCGCTCACTACGTGCAGAGCACTGTTCTAAGCGCTGGGGGAGATACAGGGTCATCAGGTTGTCCCACGTGAGGCTCACAGTTAATCCCCATTTTACAGATGAGGTAACTGAGGCACAGAGAAGTTAAGTGACTTGCCCACAGTCACACAGCTGACAAGGGGCAGAGCCGGGGTTCGAACCCATAACCTCTGACTTCCAAGCCTGGGCTCTACTCTCCCTACTGCTGAGTACAGGGTTCGGCACATAGAAAACCCTCAATAAATGCCACTGAATGATTGATTGACTGACTGTGCCTAACCTAATTATCTTGTATCTACCCCAGCGCTCAGTACAGGACCTGGCAGAGAGTAAGTGTTTAATAAACACCATAAAAGTACAAACTAAAAAGAACCTGATCAGCTTGTGTCTACCCCAGCACTTAGTACTGTGTAAGTGATCAACAAATACCAAAAAAAAGGACCATACACGTTATGTACTCACCCAGTAAGAGTCATTTTTCAGAAATTATTTCAAGTTCACTCTTTCTCTTCATACTTTGATAATTTCCTTGGGTACTGTATGAACTCCAAAACTGCTAGGCATGTGGACATGAACAAATAAGCAAATTAGAGTGAGGTTTAAGTGGATTAGTTCCAACCTGAAGAAAAAAGATATAAAGTCATGTCTATTGCAAGTGGATTCAATTCAAGAGGGGAGGAGGAAAAAGGAAGTTTGTTGGCTTTTATTTCATCCAAACCTTATTTTGCCTTTTCTCAGTAATCATCCTTCTCAGCTTGCAGAAGCCTCTGACTGGCTCAGTTTACCCATAGACTAAAATGATCCCAGAGCTGTTTCAAACCCAGCCTAGATTTAGACAAACTTGGCTTTGAACTTCTTGCGCCATCTTCTTAGCCCACAAATCTCAGACCCTCCATTGTTAAACTGCTCGTGGTTTTGAATTTCAGAAATTTGAAATGTACAAATGGAAAATAAACCCAGCATATTTTTTTCCATTTGCTGTACAGGAAGGCCTTTTGGTTTTGTTTTTCTTTCCACGATTTAAGAGTTTTGATTTGTATATGCAGGTGCCTCAAGAGGGTGAGCAGCAGGGAAATTGGCTTCAGTAAGAACTGGGAGTGGAATTTTTATTAGTTCTTGCCTCGAAGGCACGTGAGTTCCATTATACTGTATGCTCCTGTCTTTCACAGGTGAACATATCTGTTTCTTTTTTGTCTGGTGGTTTCCAAGTCGATTATCGGGCATTTTTTTTTATACCATAAAGTTTATCTGCCCCACCTGAAAGCTGAGATAAATAAAATAAATGGAGGTATTTGTTCAGCGCTTACTATGTGCAAAGCACTGTTCTAAGCGCTTGGGGATACAAAGTGATCAGGTTGTCCCACGCTGGGCTCACAGTCTTCATCCCCATTTCACAGATGAGGTAACTGAGGCGCAGAGAAGTGAAGTGACTTGCCCAAAGTCACACAGCTGGCAAGTGTCAGAGCCGGGATTAGAACCCACGACCTCCGACTCCCAAGCCCGGGCTCTTTCCACTGAGCCAAGCTGAGATCTGCTACGGAGAAACATTATGACATTTAGCTCATTAACCCAGAGTTATTGAAGCTTCCTGAACAATCGATCAGTGGTATTTATTGAGAACGTACTGTGTGCAGAGCACTGTACTAAAGCTCTTGGGAGAGAACTATAGAGTTAGTAGACCGGTTCCTTGCCCACAGTGAGCCTAGAATATAGAGGAAGAGATCTGCCAAGGTGGGCCATCCTAAGATAGAAATAACTTGAAACCAGGATCACTAGCAAAGGCTTTTTTTCTTAGTGGAATGTTACCAGATTCAGCCCAGAAGCAATAATATTTACTGAACACTACAGTGGTTTAGAAATAGGAGGCACTTCGCAGGAAGCAAACGCTCAATAAATACCACTGATCGATTGATGAACTAATTGACGAAAATTTAAGATTCAGGCATACTGCACCCTGTAGTAGATACAATCTGGAGTTATAGGCAACTGTGTTTGCAGACCCAATCCAGGATTTGTAAATTAACTTTCAATAAATATTCAGTCCAATCACTACAGGTAAACCAATTCCCTTCCTGCTCCCTCCTCCCATAACTCCCATAACTCCCTCCATAAGCTGGGCTGTGCTCTGTGATAAAATGTTTTTATTCTCTTTTTAGCACTGCCTGCCCGTTAGGACTCTAATATTTCGTTCCTGATCCGCGGCAGCCGAGAAGCGGCCATTTCTTCATCTTCCCCCTTTCCATTCATTCATTCATTCATTTAATAGTATTTATTGAGCGCTTACTATGTGCAGAGCACTGTACTAAGCGCTCGGAATGTACAAATCGGCAACAGAGACAGTCCCTGTCCTTTGACGGGCTTACAGTCTAATCGAGGGAGACGGGCAGACAAGAACAATTGCAATAAATACAGTCAAGGGGAAGAACATCTCATAAAAACAGTGGCAAATAAATAGAATCAGGGTGATGTACATCTCATTAAACAAAATAAACAAAATGCAGTGGGGCCTGATTCCTCAGAGGAGAACACAGATGAGGGTGTGGCTGCCTAACCCCTCAGGTGACACTGACTCATTTCTTTACATTTTTACATATCATCCTTTGCCTGCTTTCACACCAACCCAGCCTCTGTTTTCTCCTAAACACTGGCCTCTTCGCTTTCAAGGACCCAAGGACACAGTTCAACCAACTCCTCAGGGAATCACCAGATTCGATTAAGTAATTATTGTTGTGGATTACCTCACATACAAAATTTAAACTTCCCTGACCCCACCAGACCATGACTTCTAAATCCCCAGCCTCCAGTCGGCCCATCACAGTCCTCTCCTCCCACCTTACCACCCTGCCGCCTCAGCCCAATTTCTCCCCACCCCTTGGGCCACTCCGCTTCCCGACCCCATCCCCGTCATCCTGTCCCGAGCCCCCACTCATTCCCGCCCCCGTCCCGCCCCGGCCCCGGCCCCAGTCAACTCACTTTCATCCAACCCATCCCTACTCCTCATGCTGTCTCCTCCCCCAAAGCCCACCCCCGATAGCCTCAACCAAGTACGGCCTGTGGAACGTCCGCTCCATCATGGGGAAGCTCCCTTCATTATTGACCTGTTCCTGACTCAATCACTCCTCCTCGCCATCATTGAAACCTGGCGCTACCCAGACAAGAGTCACCACTGCTGCTCTCTCCAGAGGGGCCTTAATATTCACCCACTCCCCCAGACTCACTGGGAGGTGTTGGCTTCCTTCTCACACCCCAGTGCCGCTTTCAAACCGGTCCACCTCCCCCATCCCTTTCTTTCCCTAACTTCGAAGCCCATCTCGTTCCACTCTCCCACCCACTCCAGATCCTCGCAATGGTCATCTACTGCCCTCCAGGGCCCACCTCCAGCTTTTTTTAACTATTTTGTTCCCTTTCTCACATTCTCTCTCTCTTTCTCCATACCTACATTGATCCCTGGAGCCTTCAGTATCTACATAGATGTTTCTGACGACCCTTCTGCTGCCCGCTTTCTGTCACTCTTCAACTCCTGCTCCTGATCCATGCCGCCTCACCCACTCACCAACTTGGACACACACTCGATCTCATCATCTCTAGCCACTTAACAATCTCTACTCTCACCATCTCTGAAATTCCCTAATGAAATTCCCTTTTCCCCTAATGACCTGGCCACCTACTTTATTAAGAAAATTGATACTATCTGGTGTGATCTCCCTCTCTGCTCCTTCCCCTTCTTCAACTCTCCCACCTTTCCCAACAGTATCTCTGGAGGAGATCTCCTGCCTTCTCTCAAAATCCAGCCCCTCCACCCGCCCATCTGACACCATTCCTTCGTACCTTATCGAAACACTCCCTCTCCTCTTCCCTCCCTGTCACCTTCATTTGTGTTGTCTCCAATGACTTCTTTCCCACTGTTTTCAAACATGTCCATGTATCCCCTGTGCTAAGAAAACAAAAAAACCTCCCTTGACCTCATGGCTCCTTCCAATTATCTCCCTATTCCTCTCCAAATTCCTTCAGTAAGTTACCTACACCGGCTGTTTCAGGTTTCTCTCTTTCAATTTTTTCCTTGACCCTTAGTAGTCAATCAGTCATGGTATTTACCTAGTGCTAACTCTGTGCAGAGCACTATATTGAGCACATGGGAGAGTACAATATAATAATAGAACGGATACAGCCCTGCCCACAATGAGGTTACAATTTAGAGGGGAGACAGTCATTAACATAAATAATAAAGGATCACACTTGGAGAGTTTCCAGTACTCTACCAGTCTCGACGACGGGAGGGAGAGTACAGGAGCATTCCATTCCTAGGTTGGGCAGTGGCTAGCAAGTGGAAGGCAATCTGCCACAAGTCAAAACTCACCTATGCTGGGCAGCAGTGGCATGGGAGAGAGTCAAGGGTGGAGACTGAAGCTTACTGAATGGAAGGAGGAAACGGTAAACCACTACTGTATTTTTCCAAGAAAACACAATGGATGCACTACCAGAATGATTGCAGATGGAGGACGTTCTGGGAGAGATGTGTCCATGGCGTCGTTATGGGTCAGAGATGACTCGATAGCAAAAGACAAGACAAGACAGATATAAGTTCTGTGGGGCTGGGATGGAGGATGAATAAAGGGAGAAAGTCAGAGCAGTGGCGAAGGGAGTTGAAGAAAAGAAAAAAACGGCTTAGTCAGGGAAGGCCTCTTGGAGGAGATGTGCCTTCAATAAGACTTTGAAGAAGAGGAGAGTAATTGTCTGTCAGATATGAGGAGGGAGGGCGTTCCAGGCCAGAGTCAGGATGCGGGCGAGAGGTCGGCTGCAAGATGGCCCAGACTGAGGTACAGTGAGAAGGTTAGCGTTTGAGGAACGAAATGTATCGACTAGGAAAGTAGCGAGGTGAGGTAGGAGGGGACAAGGTGATTGAGTGCTTTAAAGCCAATGGTGAGGAGTTTCTGTTTAACATGGAGGTGAATGGGCAGCCACTGGACGTTCTTGAGGAGTGGGGAAGCATGCCTCTGCACACAGTAAGCACTCAATAAAAACAATTGTCTGACTGACTAGCCACCACTGCCCCTCTCCCTCTCTTCTCCATCACATCTCATTTTCTCGTTTATACCCCAATTACCCCAGTCCTTGCTGGCGGCCATAGGCATGGAAACAGGGACACGCTGCCAGCCTTCTCTCTAGACCGTGTGCTCCTCAAGGACAGGGATGAGTCTAATTACTCTGGTGTGCTCTCCCAAGCTCTTAGAACAATGCACTACCCACAATAAGTACTCAAGAAATACCACTGATTGATTGACTGATCAAAAAGCTTCCAGTCTACTGGTAGAGACTGATGCACGAACCATTCACAAGTAGTTTGAGGAGAAAAAAAAAACAATCAAATAGGCTAAGTAGATAAATTAAATTCAGTGGTTGTATGCTGAGACTGTACGTAAGTGCTAAAGGCAGTTCTGTCTCTCCCCACCTCCCACATGGCATTGTAAATCCTAGAGGGTGAGAAGCTTGTGTCTTGCCACTTCTATGTTCTCCCAAGCACTTAGTTCAGTGCTTAAAATTGAGTAGGTGCTCAATAAATGCCATAAATTGATAGATTGTAGGTGAATGAATGCAAACGCTGTGTAACTGTTAGATGAACACAACCTGAGAAAATGGAACTTAATAGGGAAGCCTCCTGAGGAAGATGCGATTTATGAAGGCTTTGAGAATGGCCAATGCTGTGGCCTGACAGATTTGAATTGAGAAGGAATTCCAGGCTGAGGGGAGGGTGTGAGCAGGAGACTGAAGAAGGGGGAGTGAAGAACAAGACACAGTGAGAAGGATCAACAGAATGGTTCTGGAACTCCTTTTACAATTACCAAGGCTAAATTTGAACAACCACTCCCCCAGCAAGTTTTAAATTTGTAAAATATTTATAGTTATTACCGTTTCAGATGCTGCTGAATTAGTAATTTTCAGTTACTAATTGCAGGCGAGCCATTTGGAGACGACTACTTGTTTAAGCTTCTCTAAATCTGGGTTAGAGTCTAACCAGGGCTTGCCCCCATCTGTACTTGTGATTAATATTGGAAACTGATAGAAATAACACAACTCATAGGAAGCATTTTTGCTTAACATGCTAGATATGCGTTATGTTTCCTCTGTTATTTTGGAAGTTACTGACACCTACTGGTCTAATCATTAATTTAGCTTCTTTTTCAGAAGCGAAATGTTCAACTCCCGTATTTGCACACCTTTTGTAGAGCGATGTGGATGTTGCTCAGAATGAAAGTAACCAATATAAAGACTGAAAGAGATGAGGTATTTCAACTGTTAAATTGAGAACCCCCCTCAAGGGACAGGAATCATGTCTAAATCCCTCCCGTGTACTCAACTAATCAGTCGTACTTACCGAACGCTTACTGTGCGCAGAGAACTGTAATAATAATAATAATTATGGTATTCGTTACGCGCTTACTGTCAGGCCCTGTACAAAACGCTGGGGCGGATACAAGCAAATCGAGTTGGACATAGTCCCTGTCCTTATGTGGGGATCGCCGTCTCAATCCCCATTTTACAGAGGAAGGAACTGAGGCACAGAGAAAAAGAAGTTGGTATTTGTTAAGCGCTTACTAGGTGCAGAGCACTGTTCTAAGCGCTGGGGTAGATACAGGGTAATCAGGTTGTCCCACGTCACGTTAATCCCCCTTTTACAGATGAGGTAACTGAGGCACAGAGAAGTGAAGTGACTTGCCCACAGTCACACAGCTGACAAGAAGCAGAGCCGGGAGTCGAACCCATGACCTCCGACTCCAAAGCCCAGGCTCTTTCCACTGAGCCACGCTGCTTCCTAGAGAAGTGAAGTGCCTTGCCTGAGGTCACACAGCAGGCAAGTGGTGGAGCCGGGATTAGAACCGCACAAAGTACTTGGGGGAGAGAACACTATAATAAAGTTGGTAGACACGTTCCCTGCCCACAAGGAGCTTACAGTCTATGGTACTTTCTTCCAGACGTCAGGACAAGTGCTCTGCAAACAATAAGTGCTTAATAAATACTATTACTACTATCCCACCAACCCTCTCCCCTACTTTCCCATCCTTCCCTGCAGTATCCTCAGAGGAGCTCTCCTCCCTCCTCGCAAGTGCCACCCCCTCCACCTGCGCCTCGGACTCACCTTATTAAAACCATCGCCCCTGCCCTCCTCCCTTCCTTAACTTCTATTTTTAACCACTCAATCTCCAATGGCTCCTTCCCCTCTGCCTTCAAACATGCCCACGTCTCCCCCATCCTAAAAAAACCCGCTCTCGACCCCACTTCCCCCTCCAGTTATCGCCTTATCTCCCTACTACCCTTCCTTTCCAAAATCCTAGAACGAGTCGTCTACAATCGATGCTTAGAATTCCTTAACTCCCATTCTCTCCTAGACCCTCTCCGATCTGGCTTCCGTCCCCTCCGCTCTACCGAGACTGCTCTCTCTAAGGTCACCCGTGACCTCCTTCTTGCCAAATCCGACGGCTCCTACTCCATTCTGATCCTCCTCGACCTCTCTGCTGCCTTTGACACCGTCGACCATCCCCTCCTCCTCCATACCTTATCTCACCTCGGCTTCACGGACTCCGTCCTCTCCCGGTTCTCCTCTCACCTCTCTGGCCGGTCATTCTCGGTCTCCTTCGCCGGCGCCTCCTCCCCCTCCCATCCTTTAACCGTTGGAGTTCCTCGAGGGTCAGTTCTCGGCCCTCTTCTGTTCTCCATTTACACTCACTCCCTCGGTGAACTCATCCGCTCTCACGGCTTCGACTACCATCTCTACGCAGATGACATGCAGATCTACATCTCCGCCCCCGTCCTCTCCCCCTCCCTTCAGGCTCGCATCTCCTCCCGCCTCCGGGACGTCTCCACCTGGATGTCGGCCCGCCACCTAAAACTCAACACGAGCGAGACTGAGCTCCTCATCTTCCCTCCCAAACCCGGTCCTCTCCCAGACTTCCCTGTCACCGTGGACGGCACGACCATCCTTCCCGTCTCTCGGGCCCGCGATCTCGGTGTCATCCTCGACTCGTCTCTCTCGTTCACCCCACGCATCCTATCCGTTACCGAGACCCGCCGGTCTCACCTTTACGATATCACCGAGATCCGCCCTTTCCTCTCCACCTAGACGGCTACCATACCGCTACGGGCTCTCGTTATATCCCGTCTAGACTACTGTGTCGGCCTTCTCTCTGACCTCCCTTCCTCCTCTCTCGCCCCGCTCCGGTCTATTCTTCACTCCACCGCCCGGCTCATCTTCCCGCAGAAACGATCTGGGCCTGTCACTCCCCTTCTTAAACAACTCCAGTGGTTGCCTGTCGACCTCCGCTCCAAACAAAAACTCCTCACTCTAGGCTTCGAGGCTCTACGTCACCTCGCCCCTTCCTACCTCTCCTCCCTTCTCTCTTTCTACCGCCCACCCCGCACGCTCCGCTCCTCCGCCGCCCACCTCCTCGCCGTCCCTCGGTCTCGCCCGTCCCGCCGTCGACCCCCGGGCCGCGTCCTCCCGCGGTCCTGGAACGCCCTCCCTCCTCACCTCCGCCAAACCGATTCTCTTCCCCTCTTCGAAACCCTACTTAAAACTCACCTCCTCCGAGAGGCCTTCCCAGACTGAGCTCCTCTTCTCCCTCTACTCCCTCTACCACCCCCCTTCACCTCTCCGCAGCTTAACCCTCTTTTCCCCCCATTTCCCTCCGCTCCTCCCCCTCTCCCTTCCCATCCCCTCGGCACCGTACTCGTCCGCTCGACTGTATATATTTTCGTTACCCTATTTATTTTGTCAATGAAATGTACATCGCCTCGATTCTATTTAGTCGCCATTGTTTTTACGAGATGTTCTTCCCCTCGACTCTATTTATCGCCATCGTTCTCATCTGTCCGTCTCCCCCGATTAGACCGTGAGCCCGTCAAACGGCAGGGACCGTCTCTATCTGTTGCCGACTTGTTCATTCCAAGCGCTTAGTTCAGTGCTCTGCACATAGTAAGCGCTCAATAAATACTATTGAATGAATATTCCTATTTTAAAAGTTGGGGTTACCAAGTCCCTTGTGACCCCTCAGGAAGTAGCTTTGGTGGTGGTGATGATGATGATGATAATCATGTTGATGATCATGATGTCTTAGACTATGAGGCCATGTGGAACAGTGAATGTGTCTAACTTGATTAACTTGGATCTCCTCCAGCACTTAAAATAAGCTGCGTGGCTCAGTGGAAAGAGCCCGGGTTTGGGATTAGATGGGTTCTAATCCCGGTTCCGCCACTTGTCAGTTGTGTGACTTTGGGCAAGTCTCTTCACTTCTTTGTGCCTCATTTACCTCATCCGTAAAATGGAGATTAAGACTGTGAGCCCCACGTAGGACAACCTGATGACCTTGTATCCCCCCCAGCGCTTAGAACAGTGCCTGGCACTAGTAAGCGCTTAACAAATGCCACAATAATAATAATGATGATGATGTTCAGGGTGATGGAGTTTCCCATCGGGAACAATTGACAAATCTCAGTCCAAAACTCGGGAGCTGCTGCTGCATTCACCACCCACAAAACGCAACTATTTTTCAGGATTCCCAATGGGTCCGTCTAACTCTCGGGAACACTTTGGGTGCTTCTTGGTTCAGAGAACTTCCATTTGGATAACATAGTCCCAGCAGGAGGAATTGGGATTAGAACCCAAGACTCTTGATGCCTAGAGCTGTGCCCCTTCCACTAAACCAACAGTTTGTCTTATGCTGTCGAGTCTTTTCCGACCCATAACGGCACCGTGGACACATCTCTCCCAGAATGTCCCGCTCTTCATCTGCAATCGTTCTGGTAGTGCAACCATAGAGTTTTCCTTGTAAAAATATGGAAGTGGTTTACCACGACGGTCTTCCGCACAATAAACTTGAGTTTCCACCCTCGCCTCTCTCTCATGCCGCTGCTGCCCGGCAATAGGGAGTTTTGACTTGTAGCCGATTGCCTTCCACTCGCTAGCCACTGGCCAAGCTAGGAATGGAATGGTTTGCATCTGCTCGACTCTCCCTCCCGTAGTTGAGACTGGTAGAGTACTGGAAACTCTCCAGGTATGACCCTGAGACGGGAAACCAACAGCAGGGCCTGCTAAAATCCAAAAGAGAAATCTCCTCCCCAGATTGAATTTGGGGTTGGTAGCTGTATATCATCAGTTGTATTTCTTGAATACTTATTCAATAGTATTTCATTCAATAGTATTTATTGAGCGCTTACTATGTGCAGAGCACTGTACTAAGCGCTTGGAATGTACAAGTCGGCAACAGATAGAGACGGTACTTACTGTGTGTAGAGCACCGTGCTTGGGAGAGTACAGTGTAACAGAGTTGGTAGACGTTTCCTGCCAAAGATGAGCTCACCACCTAGGGCTAAAACTACTGGCCACCCTAATTCAGCATCACGCAAGGCAGAGGTAATAATAATACTAATTAATAATTATGGCACTTACTATGTGCTTAATAAGCATAGAGAAGCAGCTCAGTGGAAAGAGCCTGGGCTTCGGAGTTAGAGGTCATGGGTTCGACTCCCGGCTCTGCCACTTGTCAGCTGTGTGACTGTGGGCAAGTCACTTCACTTCTCTGTGCCTCAGTTACCTCATCTGTAAAATGGGGATTAACTGTGAGTCTCACATGGGACAACCTGATGACCCTGTATCTCCCCCAGCGCTTAGAACAGTGCTCTGCACGTAGTAAGCACTTAACAAATACCAACATTATTATTATGTGCCAGGCACTGTACTAAACACGGGGGTAGATACAAGCAAACTGGGATGCACAATCCCTGTCCCACGTGGGGCTCACAGTCTTAATCCCCATTTTACAGATGAGATAGCTGTGCCACAGAGAAGTGGAATGGCTTGTCCAAAGCCACACAGCCGACAAGTGACAGAAGTGGGATTCGAATTCAGCTCCTTCTGACTCCCAGGCCCGTGCCATGCTGCTTCCCCCAAACAGGCAGCATAAGCAATCGGGATTTAATTAGTAATATGCAAAGAGTCCACAAACCAGAATACTCCAAGAAAGGTTTCCAAGGTAGCTAGTTACAATTCTGAAGGTTTTAACAACTAATTATTCAACCATCCTGTCAGCCAGGCATGACTTGTTCGGCAAAGCTGTGAGATAATAATAGTGATTGTGTTGTTTGTTAAGCACTTATCATATGCCAAGCACTGTATAATATGTCAGATTGGACACACTCCCTGGCCCCCATGGGGTTCAGTTTAAGGGGGAGGCTGTTTTATCACCAATTTGCAGATAAGGAAACTTAGGCACCGAAAAGTTAAATGACTTGCCCAAGATCACACCGCAAGCGGTGGATCCGGGATTAGAACCCAAGTCCTCTGACTCTCAGGCCCCAACTTTTTCTCCTAGGCCATGCTTCTTCTCCAACTGCCCACTAGGCCAAGTTGTTTCTTCTTTTTCTTCTGAGATTCTGAGTTTAGGCTGAAATTATCCATAAATTATGCCCATGCTCAGATTAGTCGATTAACTCACCCTACCCATCAATTTTATCCCAGGTGTATCTGAAAGAGAGAGAAACAATTTCATAATTTACCACATGCAAATTCTTCTGGTTGGGTTCCATTCATTCACTCATTTGTATTTATTGAGCACTTAACTGTGTGCAGAGCACGTGGCTCAGTGGAAAGAGCCCGGGCTTGGGAATCAGAAGTCATGGGTTTGAACCCCGGCTCTGCCTCTTGTCAGCTGTGTGACTGTGGGCAAGTCATTTCACTTCTCTGGGCCTCAGTTCCCTCATCTGGAAAACGGGGATGAAGACTGTGAGCCTCCCTTGGGACAACCTCATTCCCCTGTATCTCCCCCTGCGCTTAGAACAGTGCTCTGCACATAGTAAGCGCTTAACAAATACCAACATTATTATTATTACTGTACTAAGCACTTGGAAAGCACAATACAGCAATAAAGAGAGACAATCCTCGCCCATGATGGGTTCACATTCTAGCGGGGAGGGGACAGACATCAATACAAGTAAACAGGCATCAATATAAATAAATGAAATTACAGATATATACATATAAACATAGTTCTGTGGGGTGGGGAGGGGAAGAGCAAAAGGATTGAGTCAGGGTGACACGGAAGGGAGTGGAGCTGAGAAAAAGTGGGGCTTAGTCTGGGAAGGCCTTTTGGAGGAAGTGAGCCTTCAGTAGGGCTTTGAAGGGCGGGAGAGTGATTATCCGGCAGATTTGAGGAGAGAGGGCGTTCCAGGCCAGAGGTAGGCCGTGGGCCAGGGGTCGGCTGTGAGACAGGCGAGATGGAGGCCCAGTGGGGAGGTTAGCAACGCCAGAGAAGTGGAGTGTGGGGCTGGGCTGTGGTAGGAAAGAATGGAGATGAGGTAGGAGGGGGCAAGGTGATGGAAAGCTTTAAAGCAAATTGTGAGGAGTTATTGTTCGATATGGAGGTGGATAGGTAACCACTTTCTGCCAACCCCAAGAGGGCTCAGCTCCTCCCGGTGCCCACCAATGTTTAGCTTCATCCCAAGAGGTGGGTTTTGGCGGCGGGGGTCGGGCGGGGAGGGAGATTCCCCTCCCATTGGCTAATAGCCAGTCTTTTCCAGAATATTCCCAGGAACCCCAGAATGAAGGTGGGAAGGTCTAGCCCAAACCAAACGAGAAGCAGCGTGGCTCAGTGGAAAGAGCACGGGCTTGGGAGTCAGAGGTCATGGGTTCAAATTCGGACCTCTGCCACATGTCAGCTGCGTGACTGTGGGCAAGTCACTTAACTTCTCGGTGCCTCAGTTACCTCATCTGAAAAATGGGGATTAAGACTGTGAGCCTCACGGAGGACAACCTGATTACCCCAGCGCTTAGAACAGTGCTCTGCACATAGTAAGCGCTGAACAAATACCAAAACGAAACAAAACAAAACCAAAAAACCCCATTCTGATGACCTGGCCAAAACAGCCTCGGTAGCTTTAGCACTAAGCAGTGTGAAACCTGGGTGACCTCACTCTCTCTCAGGCCCTTCTCACTGGGCCCACCAAAGAATAGGAATGACTCTGAGATCAAAGGCCAACAGGCCTAGTTTGAATCCTACCTCCAGGAGTAGAACAGAGGGAAAAAAGCTGAAGTAAAACATTTCTTCCCCTCTCGGGATCGCACCTGGAGGGTTTCCAGTACACTACAATCTCAGCTACGGGAGGGAGAGTCAAGCGGAAGCCTGCCCATTCCATTCCTAGCTTGGGCCGTGGCTAGCGAGTGGAAGGCAATCGGCGACAAGTCAAGACTCACCCATGCTGGGCAGCAGCGGCAGAGGGAGTTGAGGCCGGAGACTCAGGTTGACAGCGTGGAAGAAGGCGACGGTGAACAACTCCGTATATTTACTAAGAAGACTCTACGGATCCACTACCGGGATGATTGGCGACGGAGTTGGGGCGTCCTGGGAGAGACGGGTCCATGGAGTCGCAATGAGTCGGAGATGACTTGGCAGCGTAAGACAAGACGAGAAAAGCTCGAAGAACCAACCCCCCCCCCCACGGAGAAATCTTCGAAAGCGTCTCGTAAAGAGTCGATCGCTCAGCTTGTGGTTAGCTGGTCAGCTGCCTCCTTTCAGTGTAGGGGCTGGGTGTTGGGCTGTGGTCGTGGTTAAGCTTTGTGGTGGGAGTTATCTCAGTGGGGGCGGTTTGAAGGATTTTAGGTGGCTTTTTTGCTATCCCTTCTCTCACCTCCAAGGGCAGTCTGTTACAGTGATAAAGTTGAAAATGAAAAGCAAGCATTTGCTATTTAATGCCTGTCTCTCCCTGAAGACCGCAAGCTCCTTCCTCGTTGTATTTATTGAGCACTTACTGTGTCCAGACCACTGTACTAAGCGCTTGGAAAGTACAGTTCAGCAACAAATAGAGGCAATCTCTGAGAGTACAGTACGGCAGAGTTGGTAGACGCGTTCCCCGCCCACAGTGAATTTACAGTCTAGAGGCTTGTGGGCAGGGATCGCGTTCACCAACTCTGTTGTGCTCTCCAAAGAGCTTACTACGCTGCTCTGCCCATAACAGGTGTTCAATAAATAATGAAGATTGATTGATTAAATGATTGATATATCGATTGATACTGAGTTTTTCAGGAAGGCTGCAAGAATTCGTGAAGTATTGGGTTGAATGAGGAGAGACATTGCTTTCAGAGCTAAAGGCACTTTTGTTTTCTGACCTTTCAATCGTAAAATGGGCCATTTCACTAAAAAGCCTGACTGTCTCCTCCATCTTTAACTCATTCAGAGGATTGCACGCTATTCCCAGTTCAAAGGAGGCAAGCAGGTGTACGTGGGGCTCACAGTCTCAATCCCCATTTTACAGATGAGGTAACGGAGGCGCAGAGAAGTGAAGCGACTTGCCCACGGTCCCACAGCTGACAAGTGGCAGAGTCGGGATTCGAACCCATGACCTCTGACTCCAAAGCCCGGGCTCTTTCCACTGAGCCACGCTGCTTCTCTAACTGTGCTATTTAAGCACTTATATATTCACCTATCCATCTTTCCATTCTCTTTTGTCTTATAGCTATAAATTCTCTTCTGGTTGACTAACCTCCCCTTTTTATAATGGTATTCCTTAAGGGTTTACACTGTGACAAGCACGGTACTAAGCGCTGGAGTAGTTACAAGATAATCAGGTCAGAAACAGTAACTATCCCATATGGGGATTACGGTCTTTAGAGTGTAAGTTCCCTGAAACAAAAATTCTATCTTTTACCTCTACAGAAGTCTTCAGTGGGCTTTTATACGGTGCAACAATTATTATTATTATTGGGGAAGCGGCGTGGCTCAGTGGAAAGAGCCTGGGCTTCGGAGTGGGAGGTCGTGGGTTCGATTCCCAGATCTGCCACTCGTCAGCTGTGTGACTGTGGGCAAGTCACTTCACTTCTCTGTGCCTCAGTTACCTCATCTGTAAAATGGGGATTAACTGTGAGCCTCACGTGGAACAACCTGATGACCCTGTATCTACCCTAGCGCTTAGAAAAGTGCTCTGCACGTAGTAAGCGCTTAACAAATACCAACGTTATTGTTATTATCATTACCAACTGCCGTCGAGTCGTTTCCTGTTCAGAGCGGCTCTGTGGATATATTTTCTCCATAGATGTCCTGTCTTCTGCCATAATCCGTAAACTTTCTAACAGTTCTTCCATTATCGTTATGTTCTCTATTCATCTAGCTACTAGACTGCCTCTTCCGTGTTTTTCCTGGGCTTTTCCTAACATTAGTATTTTCTCTAGAGAATTAGTCCTCCTGATTATGTGTCCAAAATACGCTAATCTAAGTTGAGTCATTTGGAGCTTATTTGGTTCCAAGATCCATTTGTTTGTTTTCCCGGCAGGCCATGGCGTTAGCAAAAGCCTTTTCCAAGACCACGTTTCAGAAGACTCGATGCTCTTTCTAGCCTGTTTTTCCACTGGCCAGCTTTAGGACACATACATTGTCCCTGGAAATACCATAGAATTGACAATTTCTATTTTTGTGGCAATTGTTACTTCGGCACATTACGCGACTTTTTCCAGGCTCTTCATAGGAAGTCTTCCTCACATTAATCTTCAGCGTCTTTCTTGACTACCAGTTCCTTTATCATTCATTACCGATCCCAGGAGAGAAAAATTGTCAACTATTTCAAACTTCTCTCCATCCACTGGTGTATGTAGAGGACGGAGAGTGCTACAGTAGGTACCCGTAAATACTACCGACCGAGTGACCGAATGAAAAAGTGGGTCCAATGTACGAACCCGTGTGATCAAACTTGGTTCTTTGCGTCGTCTTTTCATTGGAGGTTTTTGGGTGTTTGTTTTAATTTTAGAAACACTGCAGATATCTTCTGTTTGTTTGTGTTGGTGTGTTTATAACTCACTGAGTTATTTGTTTTACAATTTAGCAAGTGCTTGGAATGAATAGCGTGTAAAATGATATTGAAATGAGGCTGGGTTTGATTCAATCTGGAGCCAACAATGTCAACCAACACCCACTCCACTAATAACAAAAACTTTCATCCCTGCAATCAGGCCCGGATTCCAAGTTCTGATACAGTTTCTCACTTTCCAGGAGTAAAAGGAGAGCCTGGGGTAGAGATAATCATTCAGGACACGAAAAGGAACATTCCCCCACTCGGGACTAAGGGTAGAAACTCAGAGAAGCAGCGTGGCCTAATGGATAGAACACAGGCCTGGGAGTCAAAAAGCATCTGAGTTCTAATCCCAGCCGTCACTTGACTTCTCTGTGCCTCAGTTACGTCATCTGTACAATGGGGATGAAGACTGTGAGCTCCATATGAGAGAGGGACTATGTCCAACCAATTTGCTTGAATCTACCCCAGCGCTTAGAACAATGCCTGGCACAGAATAAGCGCTTCACAAATACCACAGATAATAATTATTAAGATCATTTATTCATTCATTCATTCAATAGTATTTATTCATTCATTCAATCGTATTTATTGAGCGCTTACTATGTGCAGAGCACTGTACTAAGCGCTTGGAATGTACAAATCGGTAACCGATAGAGACAGTCCCTGCCGTCTGACGGGCTTACGGTCTAATCGGGGGAGACGGACGGACGAGAACAATAGCAATAAATAGAATCAAGCGGATGAACAGAATCAAGGGGATCACAAATTCGTATTTCAAATTTTAAGAACAGTCCAATCCAAGCTATGTAACTCTGAGTTTCCCAGAAGTTATTAAAGGACTCCCCGCCACCAAAAAAAATTCCTCTCGGTTACCACTCTTTTATAGGTTTAGAGAGTGCTTACCATGTGCAGAGCACTGTACTAAGCGCTTGGGAGAGTATTATACAACGATAACAGACACATCCCTTGCCCGCAGTGAGCTTACAGTCTGAGGCGGGGAGACAGACATTAAGATAAATAAAAGAAGTGCTGTGGGGCTGGGAGTCCAGTGCCATTGAAAATATTCAATAACCCAAATCAGGCTGCCTCACTAATGGAACTTAGATGGAAAAGAAGAAGGGAGTTGTACCGGAAGAGTTGGTCATTTTACCTTCTTAGGTATTATGGCAATAATAATAATAATAATGTTGGTATTTATTAAGCGCTTACTATGTGCTAAGCACTGTTGTAAGCGCTGGGGGGATACAAGGTGATCAGGTTGTCCCTCATGGGGCTCCCGGTCTTCATCCCCATTTTACAGAGGAGGTAACTGAGGCCCGGAGAAGTGAAGTGACTTGCCCACAGTCACACAGCTGACAAGCGGCAGAGCCGGGATTAGAACCCACGACCTCTGACTCCCAGGCCCGGGCTCTTTCCACTGAGCCACGCTGTTTCAATGCTAATGGCCATACTATAGAGAATAATAATACTATAGAGAAGCAGCGTAGCTCAGTGGAAAGAGCCCGGGTTTGGGAGTCGGCGGTCATGGGTTCGAATCCCAGCTTGGCCACTCGGCCGCTGTGTGACTGTGGGCAAGTCATTTAACTTCTCTGTGCCTCAGTTCCCTCATCTGTAAAATGGGGATTAACTGTGAGCCTCACGTGGGACAACCTGATGACCCCAGCGCTTAGAACAGTGCTCGGCACATAGTAAGCTCTTAACAAATACCAACAGTATCATTATCATTCTCTGTGCCTCAGTTCCCTCATCTGTAAAAGGGGGACGAAGGCTATGAGCCTCACGTGGGACAACCTGACTACCCTGGGTCTACCTCAGGGCTTAGAACACTGCTCTTTACATCGTAAGCGCTTAACAAATATCAACATTATTATTGTTATGTCATCTCGAGAATTGCCCTGTGACATGCATTTTGCCTCTGCGAGTTGATCAGCCAAAAAATACCTCAGCCAAGTTCTCAGCCTGGGTTTCTCTGCAATTATCAGTTCCATCCCTAGAGGATGCTACAGATTTAGAATTTTTTCTAGCCGGTGGAGCAAAGGGGAAACTGAGCTGACACCACAGGAAACGGGCCCCTGCTTCTGCAGAAAAAAAAAAAAAAAAAAAAATGAAGAACAAAAGTCGCCAGCGACCACAGAGCAGTGTTTGCAAAATAATCAAAGTTCTTAGGTGAGGGCTGTTAGTGGTTATAATGATTCTTGTAAGGATGCAAAAATGTCCTCTTGTGCAAATTCTTACTCAGCGGCACGTTGGAAATCCTGGTCCAGTCCTAAAGCCTCCTTTGTATCGTAAGGAAAAGGAATTTATTGCTAAGAGGAGCAGATTTCCATTGGAGGACAGAAGACGATGGAGGGGAATTGGGCATTTATACCAATTTTGTAAGACCCAAATCACGTAGAAGCAGCATGGTGTCGTGGTTAGAGCACCCACCTGGGAGTCAGAAGATCAAGGGTTCTAATCCCAGCTCTGCCACTTGTCTGCTGTGTGATCTTGGGCAAGTCACTTCACTTCTCTGTGCCTCAGTTACCTCACCTGGAAAATATGGATTGAGACTGCGAGCCCCATGTGGGACGGAGACTGTGTCCAACCCCATTTGCGTATATTTGTCCCAGCATTTAGTGTACTGTGCCTGGCACACTATTATTATTCTTACCATCAATGATAAGAATAATAAAAACGATGAGATAAAATGAAAGTACCTCCAAGGGGAATATTGCCTAGTGAGAGAGAGAGAACGGCAGCTGAGTATTTTTATTCATCGTCTTGGACCGAGTTTTCTCTGATCTTCTGAAAGCATTTGACCCCTTCAGTAATTTTGACTACCCTGAAAAATTAATTGAAGCCCTGAGATTACCTCTGGGTGGCAAGGCTAATGTGTCAGATCTGGAGGAGCCCTGTCTAATCCATTGACTATAATCAATCGAAGGTATTTATTGAGCGCTTACTGTAATCAGAGCGCTGTACGAGAAGCTTGGGAGAGTACAGTAAAACAGAGAGGGTTCGTCTTCCCGGCACCAGGGAAGACATACATATAACCAAAAGCTATATTGATATCTGACATTAATGCACGTAATCAATCCTCTTTCCACTACTTATCCTAGTTCCTCTCACCACACCCCAGCTCACACACCTTTCTCCTCTCCAGTCGAACTACTCACCGAGCCTCATTTTTCCCTCTCTTGCCATGAGAAGCAGTGTGGCTTAGTGGCAAGAGCACGGGCTTGGGATTCAGAGGTCGTGGGTTCGATTCCCCCTCCGCCGCTTAGCTGTGTGACTTTGGGCAAGTCGAGACTGTGAGCCCGTCGGTGGGCAGGGACCGTCTCTATCTGTTGCCGATTTGTCCATTCCAAGCGCTTAGTACGGTGCTCTGCACGTAGTAAGTGCTCAGTAAATACCATTGAATGAAACTTGACTTCTCAGTGCCTCAGTTACCTCATCTGTACAATGGGGATGAAGACTGGGAGCCCCACATGGGACAACCTGATTACCTTGTATCTCCCGATTAGACATTAAGCCCGTCAAAGGGCAGGGACTGTCTCCGGTGCCGACTTGTTCATTCCAAGTGCTTAGTACAGTGCTCTGCACATAGTAAGGGCTCAATAAATACTGTTGAAGGAATGAATACCCCAGCGCTTAGAACAGTGCTTGGCACATAGTAAGCGCTTAACAAATGCCATCATCGGTATTATTAGTATTATTATGATCGAGCTCTTGCTCCTGTCTTCCCTCTCACTTGGAACTCCCTCTCCTTTCATAACCAGAAGACCTTTGCTCTCCCTACTTCCAAGACTTCAAACCTTTCCCTGACTAAACCCTCCTTTCCTCTTCTCCCACTCCCTTCTGCATCTCCCCGACTTGCTCCCATTATCCATCCCCACCCCCAGCCCCACAACACTCAATGTACATACCTGTAATTTGTTTATTTATTAATACATTAATGCCTGTCTCCCCTACTAGACTGTAAGTTCCTTGTGGGCAGGGACTGTGTCAGTTCATTCATTCGATAGTATCTATTGAGCGCTCACTATGTGCGGAGCACTGTACTAAGCGCTTGGAATGTACAAATCGGACATTATCGTCATTGTTATTATTGTTTATCGTTATGTTGTACTCTCCCAAGGGCTTAGTACAGTGCTTTGCAAATAGTTAACGCTCAGGAAATCTGATTGAATAAATGAATGAAATCGCATCTCCTCCAGGAGGTCTTCCCTGCTTACTCTCTAAACCCCCTCATCTGTTTCCCCTCATACTGCTTCTTCAGCACTTGCGCATTTCTTGAGCCCTTGGGTCATCGCACGTTAACCGCTCACTAAATATCACTGATCGGTTGATTAGTCTCCTTCCTTCCCCACAGAGCCCTTACGTGCAGATTTTTCCATACAGATTTTAAACCGGTGCTTCTTCCTACCTGTGATTTCTTTTAATGTGACTCTTCTGCTTGGTTTGAAGATCCTTGAGGGCAGGGATCAGATCCATTAACTCTGTTGTGCTTTCCCAACCACTTAGTAAATGCTGTGGGCAGGGAATTTGTCTGTTTATTGTTTTATTGTACAAGCGCTTAGTACAGTGCTCTGCACACAGCAAGGACTCAATAAATACCGTTGACTACTAGTCTGTGTCCCACTTTCGCAGTGGTGGAAGACTTGCTCAACATCACACGGTGACTTGCCCAAGGTCATGCAGCGGACGGGTGGCGGAGTCAGGATTAGAACCCAGGTCCTCTGACTACCAGGCCTGCACGCTTTCCACTAGTCCAGCACCTGTGTACCTAGCCAAGGTGTATTTTTATTAACGTCTGTCTCCCCCTCTAGATTGGAAGCTCGTTGTGGCCTGGGAACTCATCTACCAAAGCGGCCATATTGTGCTATATTGAAGCAGCGTGGCTCAGTGGAAAGTGCCTGGGCTTCGGAGTCAGAGGTCGTGGGTTCGACTCCCGCCTCTGCCACATGTCCGCTGTGTGACTGTGGGCAAGTCACTTCGCTTCTCTGTGCCTCAGTTCCCTCATCTGTAAAATGGGGATGAAGACTGTGAGCCCCACGTGGGACAACCTGATTCCCTGTATCTACCCCAGCGCTTAGAACAGTGCTCTGCACATAGTCAGCGCTTAACAAATACCAACATTATTATTATTATTATCATTACTTTCCCGTGTGCTTAGTACAGTCCGCTGAACACAGTAAGCGCTCAAAAAATACAATTGATCGATTGCCATGCTGCTCCTGTTATGCTTTCCCACACACTTAGAACTGTGCATTACACCCACTGAGAGGCTAACTAATAATAATGTTGGTATCTGTTAAGCGCTTACTATGTGCAGAGCACCGTTCTAAGCGCTGGGGTAGATACAGGGTCATCGGGTTGTCCCACGTGAGGCTCACAGTTCATCCCCATTTTACAGATGAGGTGACTGAGGCACAGAGAAGTGAAGTGACTTGCCCATAGTCACGCAGCGGACGAGGGGCAGAGCCGGGATTCGAACTCCTGACCTCTGACTCCTAAGCCCGGGCTCTTTCCACTGAGCCACGCTGCATTACTAGCAGCAAAATGCGCATTTGCACGTCTCTTCCAACGGCACGTCCCGTTCTGTCCAATAGATGCACTCTGCCGATCGTATTCCTTAATTTGTTTTCCTGCATTCCTTCCAAAACGTGCAGCGAAAACCCATGTTATGGGAGATCCGAGAGGATCCCGAGAGAGATAATGATCAATGTGAAGACCTCGCGCGGGGCCGAAGTAGCCATCCAAAAAGCCGCGGGACATTCCAACTCCCGTGAAAAGGAATTTGAGCCTAAATTTCTCCAAATAAAAGAATGAATGTCTCCAAATAAAGTGCTGACTGCAGTCCCAGTGCTGAGCAAACAGAAAGGAGCAATTCTATGAGGAAAGTTGTTGAGACATGATACTGGATGCAAATCCGTGGTCATTAAAAGGCCAGGTCAGCAACAGTCTGTCTTAATTTTGATAGGCGGAGCCCGGGGTTGTGGAGGGGTTGTGGAAATAGATTAAGGGGAATAGATTAAGGGCAGCTGACTGGTCTCTGTCCCGGCCACCCCTTTCTCTTCCGGGGGAGAATGAACCAAATCCTTCAGGATGTTACTCATGGGTCTTCTTAGCCATCTGGTCTTGTAAGTCACATCGGGCTCTCATCGTCGACCCCCGGGCCACGTCCTCCCGCGGTCCTGCAACGCCCTCCCTCCTCACCTCCGTCAATCTAATTCTCTTCCCCTCTTCAAATCCCTACTTAAAGCTCACCTCCTCCGAGAGGCCTTCCCACACTGAGCTCCCCCTTTCCCTCTGCTCCCTGTACCCCCCCTTCACCTCTCCGCAGCTAAACCCTCTTCTCCCCCCTTTCCCTCTCCTCCTCCCCCTCTCCCGTCACACCCCCTCGGCACCGTACTCGTCCGCTCGACTGTATATATCTTCATCACCCTATTTATTTTGTTTATTTTGTTTAATGAGATGTACATCACCCTGATTCTATTTATTTGCCATTGTTTTTACGAGACGTTCTTCCCCTCGACTCTATTTATCGCCATCGTTCTCGTCTGTCCGTCTCCCCCGATTAGACCGTGAGCCCGTCAAAGGGCGGGGACCGTCTCTATCTGTTGCCGACCTGTACGTTCCAAGCGCTTAGTCCAGTGCTCTGCACATAGTAAGCGCTCAATAGATACTATTGAATGAATGAATGAATGAATGAATGAATGAATTAGAATTCCTGGCCCTGGGACGTGGGGATTCCTGGACTGCTGGTCCAAGCTGTAGGTGACACCCTCCACCTTCCGAAAATAAATGATGGGGAGATAGAGAAAAGGACAGAGATGATCTCTTCCATGATTTCCATGGCCAAGTGTCAGGTCTGTGTTTCATTACCCTGAAAGCATAACAGTCGCTATTTCAGAAACCAAAGTGATAACGACGATAATAATAATAATAATAATGACGTAATAATAATGAGATGATAATAACAACAATAATAATGATGATGATGGTATTTGTTAAGCGCTTACTATGGGATACAAGGTAATCAGGTTGTCCCACGAGGGACTCACAGACTTAATCCCCATTTTATGGATGAGGTAACTGGGCCCGGGGAAGTTAAGTGAGTTGCCCGAGGTCACACGACAGACAAGTGGCAGAAGCAGAATTAGAACCCACAACCTAAATGGGGATTAACTGTGAGCCTCACGTGGGACAACCTGATTCCCCTGTATCTCCCCCAGTGCTTAGAACAGTGCTCTGTACATGGTAAGCGCTAAACAAATACCAACATTATTATTAACCTCTGCCTCCCAAGCCCGCACTCTTTCCCCTAACAGTAGTGATAAGCAGCGTGACTTAGTGGGAAGAGCACGGGTTTGGGAGTCAGAGGACTTGGGTTCTGATCCCTGTTCCACCACTTGTCTGCTGTGTGACCTGGGGCAAGTCACTTCACTTCTCTGTACCTCCGTTACCTCATCTGTAAAATGGGGATTAAGACTGTGAGCCCCATGTGGGACAATCTGATTCCCTCGTGTCTATCCAAGTGCTTAGAACAGTCCTCGGCACATAGTGGGCATTTAAGAAATACCATAATCATTATTATTGATAGCTCAGTAGGTGATCAATGATACCTGTGATCATCATTATCATTAACTATAATTATCAATATTATTAATAATATCATTAACACCATAGTGATAATAATAACCATCACCGGTATTATTGATCACCTACTGAGCGCTAAACACCGTACCAAGTAAAAGCTTGGAAGAATACGGTAAAAATAAAGGAACATGTTGCCCGCTCTCAAGTATACAATCTAAGGGGAGGAAAAAAAAATGATTTAGAAGGCGCGGGAGCATTTATCTACAAGAAATATTTACAGATTAGGAGGAAGAACAATGATATTTGAAGATACTATGTGTAGCAGGATATAATGTTGTTTATTCTGCTCTCCCTGGCTTTACAATGAGATGATGACATGTGACAAGTCAATGCGGAGAAAAGGCAGTGTTTCCAGAATCCAGAAAAAGACTGAACACTGGTTTCGTGGGCACAACAGTGCTTTTTTGAAGGGTGTCTGTAAAATGCTTACTTTGTGCCAAGCACTATACTAAGCACCTGGGTAGATACAAGATAATCAGTTTCGAAACAGTCCCTGTCCCTCATGGGGCTCACAGTCTAAGCAGGAGGAGGAACAATTGTTGAACCCCGCCCCCCCCCATTTTACAGATGAGTAAACTGAGGCCCAGAGAAGTCAAATGACTTGTCCAAAGTCACCCGGCAGACAAGTGGCAGGGCCAGGACTAGTACCCAGGTTCTCTGACTCTCAGGCCCGTGCTCTTTCCAGAGAAGCAGCATGGCTCAGTGGAAAGAGCCCGGGCTTGAGAGTCAGAGGTCAGGGGTTCGAATCCCAGCTCCTCCGCTTGTCAGCTGTGTGACTGTGGGCAAGTCATTTAACTTCTCTGAACCTCAGTTACCTCATCTGTAAAAGGGGGATTAAGACTGGGAGCCTCACGTGGGACAACCTGATTACCCTGTATCTACCCCAGCGCTTAGAACAGTGCTCTGCACATAGTGAGCGCTTAACAAATACTTTTTTTTTTCTCCAAAGCACCACCTTTCTTCATCTGCAAGTAACGAGTCTTTCAGATTAGAGAAACCTTATTCCTCTGTAAAAGAGAGGCTCTGTTCGCTGAGAGCGTCATTTTATGGGAAAATTACAATAGAAGAACCACCAATTTAATGGGAACTATGATCTAGGGGGTAGGTAGTTCAACAATTCTACTTTGTCGTTATAAATTCCTAGATTATTATTATGTCCCCCACTAGGCAGATGTTTTTCACCTTCTCCATTCCCGACAATTTTACTGTATTAAATAGAAAACGGTATCAAAAAGAGAAACACAGTGTCCCGTAAGGTGCTGGACTTCTACGCAAGGAAGAGTAACAACATCACATCTTAATAATAATAATGTTGGTGTCTGTTAAGCGAGTACTATGTGCAGAGCACTGTTCTAAGCGCTGGGGTAGATAACAGCGTAATCAGGTAGTCCCACGTGAGGCTCACCGACTTAATCCCCATATTACAGATGAGATAACTGAGGCCCAGAGAAGTGAAGTGACTTGCCCACAGTCACACAGCTGACGAGTGGCGGAGCCGGGATTCGAACCCGTGACCTCTGCCTCCCAAGCCCGGGCTCTTTCCACTGAGCCCCGCTGCCTCTCTAGATTGAAGATCTTCTCCAGCGCTTGATTGAGATGTCACATCTGGGCGTGACCGTTTCTTTAGAAACCAACTCTACCTGCGCCTGTTCGTGGATCGTGTTATATCAGAACCACCTGCATTCGGGGAAGGAGGTTCCCCAATTCTTCCACCGCGTTCTATCCAGACTGTGCAGTGCAAACCCGAGTGATAACAGAATAATAGAATGACACGGGAAGCAGCGTGGCCCAAAAGAAGAAGCACAGGCCTGGGAGTCAGAAGGACCTGGGTTCTAATCCCGGCACAGCCGCCGGTCTGCGGCAAGTCATTTAATTTCTCTATGCCTCAATCACCTCATCTTTCAAATGGGGATTAAGACCGTGAGCCCCGGCTTGTCCTCTAGACTGTAAGCTTCTTGTGGGCAGGGAACGTGTCTACCAACTCGGCTATATTGTACTCTCCCAAATGCTCAGTAAAGTGTTCTGCACACAGTATGCCCTCAATAAATACAGTTGATTGATGTGAGACATGCACCGTGTCCAACCTGATTATCCTGTATCTACCCCAGTGCCTAGTAGAGAAGCAGCGTGGCTCAGTGGAAAGAGCCCGGGCTTGGGAGTCAGAGGGCGTGGGTTCGAATCCCGGCTCGGCCACTTGTCAGCTGGGTGACTGTGGGCGAGTCGCTTCGCTTCTCTGTGCCTCAGTTCCCTCATCTGTAAAATGGGGATGAAGACCGTGAGCCCCAGGTGGGACAACCTGATTCCCCTGTGTCTCCCCCAGCGCTTAGAACAGTGCTCTGCACATAGTAAGCGCTTAACAAATACCAACATTATTAGTAGTAGTAGTACAGTGCCTGGCATATAATAAGCACTGAACAAATACAATTTAAAAAAAAATGTGTGTACCCTTTTTTCAGGTGCTTCTTACATGCTTACTATGTGCCATACACTGCACGTAGATAGAAGATAATTCATTCAGTAGTATTTATTGAGCGCTTACTATGTGCAGAGCACTGTACTAAGCGCTTGTAATGCACAATTCGGCAACAGATAGAGACAGTCCCTGCCCACTGACGGGCTCACAGTCTAATCGGGGGAGACGGACAGACAAGAACAATAGCGATAAATAGAATCGAGGGGATGTACATCTCATGAACAAAATAAATAGGGTAATAAAAATATGTACAAATGAGCAGGTGAGATAGAGAAGCAGCGTGGCTCAGTGGAAAGAGCATGGGCTTTGGAGTCAGAGGTCATGAGTTCAAATCCCAGCTCTGCCACTTGTCAGCTGTGTGACCGTGGGCGAGTCGCTTCGCTTCTCTGTGCCTCAGTTCCCTCATCTGAAAAGTGGGGATGAAGACTGTGAGCCCCACGTGGGACAACCTGACTCCCCTGTGTCTACCCCAGCGCTTAGAACAGTGCTCTGCACATAGTAAGCGCTCAACAAATACCAACATTATTATTATATATACAAATGAGCATCCGCTTGAATATTAGTCCCCGTCTTCACCAGGCTCGCGGTCTAAATTGGAGGGAGGAGGATTTAAGCCCCATTTCACAGATGGCAAGTGGCAGAGCTAGGATTAGAACCCAGGTCCTCTGATTTATAAGCCCATGGTCTCTCCACAAGGCCACGCTACCTCTGCTTATTACCCAGCTCCATCCATGAAAATTGCCCCGGGTCTTTCTTTTTTCCTTGTTTGGGGGGGGCTTTGGGGAGAGGGGAGGAAATGATATAATTTTCCTTGGGCCAAGTTGTTTACTCTGCTCTGCGAGAGAATATCTTGAAAATGTTTCCTGGTGTCCGATGAGAGTATTTCTCTGCGCGGCAGTTCAAGCTGCAACTAAATTTAGCCTAACAAACATATGATTTCCTTATTTGAAATACAGAGTTCCAGAAGAGAGGAGAGAGCAATAAAAACAACCACCTCTGAGCCTTGGGCACTGATGAATGGTGAAATGCTTAACTGACCCCAGGGGACTCTTCCCAGATGCCTGGGAAACGGGAATGACTGAAAGACTCGGTTTCCAGAGGAAGCAAAATGACACACCCAAGTTCTTCTAGAAAGCTTAGAAGCAGGACAAGCAGAGGGGTGAGGAGGAAAGAGAGACAGCGAGGTGTTTTTAGCCTGTACGCTCTTTGTGGCATTCTATGGTATTTGTTAAGCGCTTGCTACGTGCCAGGCACTGTACTAAGCACTGGGGTGGATACAAGCAAATCAGATTGGACCCAGTCCAAGCCCCACATGGGGCTCACAGTCTTAATCCCCATTTTACAGATGAGGTAACTGAGGTACAGAGAAGTGAAGTGACTTGCCCAAAGTCACACAGCTGATAGGTGGTGAAACGGGAATTAGAACCCACAACCTCTGACTCCCAAGCCCGTGCTCTTTCCACTAACACATTAATTCCCTCTGAATCGCAAGAAATTTTCTTCCCATAGCATGTCTCTTCATAGTCATCCTTCATCCCTCTAGACTGTGAGCTCGTAGGTATACTGTCCTCTCCCAAGTGCTTAGTCCAGCGCCCTGCACACAATAAGCGCTCAGTAAATACAACTGGAATGAACGAATGCTCCAAGACGACACTTTTGATGATGAAATTCATCTGTGGTTGTTTATGTGGCTGAAAAAGCCAATGTGTGATCCACAGTTCTGACTGTATTGCTTACCACAAAAATCATCCATCAATTATGGTATTTATTAAACATGTATTCAATGCTGGGTCCAATTTGATGATCTTGCATCAACCACAGCACTTAATAATAATAACTGCGATATCTGCCCCAGCGCCTAGTTTAGCATCAAGCATGTAGTAAGCAGTTAAATACCGGTTTTTTAAAAAAAGAGAGCGCAGGGCTGTTGAAGGAAGCTCCTGACAGCAGAGAGACTCTCTCTCGCTCTCTCTTTTTCTCTCTCCCTCCCCCCTCGCCCACCTTTACTTTCTCACTTCACCTTCATGGCCACCGACCAACCCCTTGGGAAGTATATATATTATTACGAAATGGAAATTGGAAGTTTAGTTTTTAGGGATTTTCATTTGAAATAGCTGCTCTGCACATAGTAAGCGCTCAATAAATGCTATCGAATGAATGAATGAATGACTATCGGTCAATAATGCTGGTAGTTGTTAAGCGCTTACTGTGTGCAGAGCACTGTTCTAAGCGCTGGGGGAGATACAGGGGAATCGGGTTGTCCCACGTGAGGCTCACAGTCTTCGTCCCCATTTGACAGATGAGGTAACTGAGGCACAGAGAAGTTAAGTGACTTGCCCACAGTCACACAGCTGACAAGTGGCGGAGTGGGGATTCGCAGCCGTGACCTTCGACTCCCAAGCCCGGGCTCTTTCCACTGAGCCACGCTGCTTCTTGTGCCGGGCACTGTCCTAAGCGCTGGGATGGGTGCAAGCCAATCGGGTGGGACACAGTCCCTGTCCCATGTGGAGCTCACAGTCTCAATCCCCATTTTACAGATGAGGTAACTGAGGCCCAGAGAAGTCAATTGACTTGCCCAAGGTCACACAGCAGACAAGGGGTGGAGCCAGGATTAGAACCCATGACTTTCTGACTCCCAGGCTTATGCTCTGTCCACCATGACGCGCAGCTTCCCTAGAGCGAAACGGCGTGTCTTAGTGAGGAGCAGCACGGCTTAGTGGCAAGAGCAGGGGCTTGGGAGTCAGAGGACGTGGGTTCTAATCCCGGCCCCACCACTTGCCTGTTGTGTGGTCTTGGGCAAGCTACCTAACTTCTCTGGCCTCAGTTACCTCATCCGTAGAATGGGGATAGAGACTGTGATTCCCCCACGTGGCACAACTCAATTACCTTGAATCTACTCCAATGCTTACAACAGTGCTTGGCACAGAGTAAGTGCTTAGCAAGCACCACAGTCATTTTTATCATGACTAGTATCATTCGTGCCGAGCACCTGGTGAACTCTCAATAAAAGCCATCACTTTTAAATGCTGTGAGGGAGATACAAAACTATCAGATCAGGCGCTATCCCTGGCCCGCACTCTTCACCTTCTTAGCCCTGTTTTACAGATGAGGAAACTGAGGCCGGCAGAAGATCTGGGACCGGAACCTAGGTTTCCTGAGACTCAATCCCCTGCGCTTTCCACCAGGCTAAGTTGCACTTGACGTGTTCGTTGTTCACAGCGTCTAACTATTTTTGTGTTTCGGCTCCCTCGACGCGTCTCAGGCTTCTGCTGGAAAAGAGCTGCTCGTAACTGGATTGCAGGGTGACATTCCGCTATGCTAACGGACTTCCAGTTTTCAGCGGCGATGCGGATTATCTGAGGCTTTGTTTCTCTGTATCCTTAAAACATTTTTCTGCCCTCCTTGCTTTCAGTTTCCCAGTTTCAGCCCGTGTCTGAAAAGCTGTTTCCCTGTAGGGTTTGGGCAGCTACATACAGCAACTCTTGAAGGACTGCGTCTAGGACTTCGCGTGACTCCTGAAGTGCAGTGAGCTGAAAGTTTCCCAGAGGAGCAGAAGCGTACTCTATTACCCGTATCCAAGTCTCTCCTTAAATCTCCAGCACAGTTGCATGGGATAAATTTAACAGGTTCTAGCCTACTTCCTCCTTAGTACGAAAGATGAATTCATTCCTTCATTCAGTAGTATTTATTGAGCGCTTACTATGTGCAGAGCACTGGACTAAGCGCTTGGAATGGACAATTCGACAACGGGTAGAGACGATCCCCGCCCAGGGACGGGCTCACGGTCTAATCGGGGGAGACGGTCGGCAGAACAAAAGAAGACAACATTATCGAGATAAATAGAATCAAGGAGATATGCACCTCATTAACAAAATAAATAGGGTAATAAATAATATATACAATCAGACAGGACACCCCAATCTCAACTGTTACTAGTAATAACGTTGGTATTTGTTAAGTGCTTACTATGTGCCAGGGGAATCAGGTTGTCCCACGTGGGGCTCACAGTCTTGATCCCCATTTTACAGAAGAGGAAACTGAGGCACCGAGAAGTTAAGTGACTTGCCCAGAGTCACACAACCGACAAGTGGCCGAGCCGGGTTTCGAACCCGTGACCTCTGCCTCCAAAGCCCGCGCTCTTTCCACTGAGCCACGCTGCTTCTCTAGGACAAAGGAGGATGGAGAAGCAGGAGGGCCTCATGGATAGAGCGTGGGCATGCAAGTCAGAAGGACCGGGGTTCTAATTCCGCCTCTGCTGGGTGACTTTGGGGAAGTCTCTGTGCTTCAGTCGCCTCATCTGTAAAATACGGATTAAGACTGTGAGCCCCAAGTGGGACGGGGACTGCGTCCGAATCTACCCCAGCACTTAGTGCCTGCCATATTCATTCGTTCAATAGTATTAATTGAGCGCTTACTAGGTGCAGAGCACTGTACTGAGCACTTGGAATGGACAGTTCAGCAACAGATAGAGACAAGCCCTGCCCAATAACGGGCTCACAGTCTAAACGACATACAGAGTGAGAGTCTGTCAGTCTGTCAGAGTCAGAGTCTGTCAGATAAACTCCTCACTCTAGGCTTCAAGGCTCTCCATCACCTTGCCCCTTCCTACCTCTCCTCCCTTCTCTCTTTCTACCGCCCACCCCGCACGCTCCGCTCTTCCGCCGCCCACCTCCTCGCCGTCCCTCGGTCTCGCCCATCCCGCCGTCGACCCCCGGGTCACGTCCTCCCGCGGTCCCGGAACGCCCTCCCTCCTCACCTCCGCCAAACTGATTCTCTTTCCCTCTTCAAAACCTTACTTAAAAATCACCTCCTCCAAGAGGCGTTCCCAGACTGAGCTCCTCTTCCCCCTCTACTCCCTCTGCCATCCCCCCTTTACCTCTCCGCAGCTAAAGCCTCATTTTCCCCTTTTCCCTCTGCTCCTCCACCTCTCCCTTCCCATCCCCACAGCACCGTACTCGTCCGCTCAACTGTATATATTTTCGTTACCCTATTTATTTTGTTAATGAATTGTACATCGCCTCGATTCTATTTAGTCGCCATTGTTTTTACGAGATGTTCTTCCTCTTGACGCTGTTTAGTGCCATCGTTCTTGTCTGTCCGTCTCCCCCGATTAGACTGTAAGCCCGTCAAACGGCAGGGACTGTCTCTATCTGTTGCCGACTTGTTCATCCCAAGCGCTTAGTACAGTGCTCTGCACATAGTAAGCGCTCAATAAATACTATTGAATGAATATTAAAAGGGAGGTTGTTCCAGGAGTGAGGAAGGACGTGGGCAAGAGGTCGGCGGTGATCGGGCCGGGATTAGAGGAGCCAAGTGGGCGGGCTGGTTTGGAGAAGGAAATCAGGGAGGGAAGGTAGAAGCCTTTCGAGCAGACGGTAAAGAGTTTCTATCTGAACTGGAAGTGGATGATTAGACTGTAAGCCGGTCAAAGGGCAGGGACCGTCTCTATCTGTTACCGATTTCTCCATTCCAAGCGCTTAGTACGGTGCTCTGCCCATAGTAAGCGCTCAATAGATACTGTTGAATGAATGAATGAACCGATGGAGGTTCTTGAGGAGTGGGCAAACATGAACTGAACGTTTTTATAGAAACATGGTCTGGGCAGCAGTGTGAAGCTGTTGTTTGGACTGGCGTTGGGAGAGACGGGGGCCATGTCTCCATGAGAATAACCATGAGCGATTCTGCAGGGGAGAATCCCTGAGAAACCACTTTTGGTCAGCAAGGAGGCTGGGGCGGTAATCAAGGCAGCATAGGATAACTGCTTGGCTTAAGGGGGTAGCCCTTTAGACGGAGAAGAAACGGTGGATTTTAGTGATGACGTGATGGTTTTGAACTTTTCAGCCAGATTTACTGTTGTCCAGATCTACCAGTGGTGTCAAATCCTTTCCCAGAGTCAACAGAAGCCCCTAAAGGTTTTGGCTCTGATCCCTGCACCATTTCTGCATCTGACTTACTCTTTAAGAGGAGGTCCAGCCTGTCGCGCTGTGATCTCGTAAGTAAGTCAGCGGCTTACTCTGTGCAGAGCTCTGTACTAAGCGCTTGGGCAAGAATAGTACGATAGAGTTGGTAGACTTAATGAGAACGCCGGTGTTTGTTAAGCGCCTACTATGTGCCGAGCACTGTTCTAAGCGCTGGGGGAGATACAGGGTGATCAGGTTGTCCCACGTGGGGCTCCCAGCCTTCATCCCCATTTTCCAGATGAGGGAACTGAGGCGTAGAGAAGTGAAGTGACTTGCCCAGGGTCGCACAGCAGACAAGTGGCGGAGCCGGGATTAGAACTCACGACCTCTGACTCCCAAGCCCGGGTGCTTTCCGCTGAGCCACGCTGCTTCTCAACTTGATCCCTGCCCTCGGGGACCTTACAGTCTAGTGGAGAAGGAGATGGCTAGATAATTTCCGCTACCTCGTCTTGTATCTTTTTTCTTGAAGATGAGGATGACGGTGGCATTCCTGCTACAGAGAGACGACCGGCATCGTAAGATAATGGTAACCAAAATGCAGTCGGTAACAGCGAGAGAAAGAGAAAGGAAGAAACCGGTGGAGTGCTGAAATCACCACACACGTGAATGCTAAGGGTGGTGTTCCTCTCGGGGTCACACCTGGAGAATTCCCAGTACTCTAATGTGGCCAAGTGGAAAGAGCCCGGGCTTGGGGGTCGGAGGCCATGGGCTCGAATCCCGGCTCTGCCACTTGGCAGCTGTGTGACCGTGGCCAAGTCACTTCACTTCTCTGGGCCTCGATTCCCTCATCTGTAAAAGGGGGATTAAGACTGTGAGCCTCACGTGGGACAACCTCATTACCCTGTATCTCCCCCAGCGCTTAGAACAGCGCTCTGTACGTAGTAACCGCTTAACAAATACCGACATTATTCTTCTTATTACTCTACCACTCTCGACCGCAGGAGAGAGAGTCAGGCAGACCCATTCCATTGCTAGCTTGGCCGGTGGGTAGCGGGTGGGAGGCAGTCGGCTACAAGTCGAAACTCCCCTGTACCGGGCAGCAGCAGCTTGAGAGAGAATCAAGGGGGAAGACTCAAATTTACTGCGCGGAAGGCGGCAACGGTAAATGACTTCCATATTTGCACCGAGAAAACTCTACGGATCCAATTCCGGAACGATTGCAGACGGAGGCGGGGCGCTGTGGGAGAGATGTGTCCATGGTGCCGCTATGGGTCAAAGGCGACTTGACGGCATAATGATGATAAGACAAGGGTGGTGTTGGGAATGATAGGAGCAGGGATGGTGGAAATTAATCTGGGAAGGGATCCCGGAGGAGTTCGGGTCCAGAAGGACTGAAAAACAGCTGTGGTAGGGCAGGTTTGAAAGGAAAGGCAGTTTCCGTCCCGAGAAAAACCATGAGCAGTTCTGCAGGGGAGAATCCTTGAGAAAGCACTTCTGATTTACAAAAATTTGGCACATTCTTTTTCCCCACAGTGGGTCTGCCACCACTCAAGAGTGACAGAGGACAAGGATGACCTCAAGGATCGCGAGACTGTAGGCTCACCGTGGGCGGGGAACGTGTCTACCAACTCTGTTGTGTTGGACTCTCCCGAGTGCCTGGAATAGTGCTCCCAACACCGGTAAGCACTCAGTAAATACCACTGATGATGAGGACAAGTCTCCACGCCCTAGGCAGTGAGCTTTCTGGGATTCTGATCCACGTCCAACCTGGCCAATTCCCATCTGCCAGACAAGGATGAGAGCACCGGTTGTAACTCTGAGAGGGACAAATTCATCCACCAGCTCCCGAGTGTCCAGGAGAAGCTCATCAGGCTGTCCACATCCCTTAGGGAAGATGGGAAAAAGTCATAATAATAATAATAATAATAATAATAATGATACCTGTTGAGCACTTATTATGTCCCAAGTATTGTTCTAAGCACTGGGGTAGATAATAATAATGTTGGTATTTGTTAAGCGCTTACTATGTGCAGAGCACTGTGCTAAGCGCTGGGGTAGATACAGGGTCATCAGGTCGTCCCACGTGAGGCTCACAGTCTTCATCCCCATTTTCCAGATGAGGTCACTGAGGCCCAGAGAAGCGAAGTGACTCGCCCACAGTCACACAGCTGACGAGTGGCGGAGCCGGCACTCGAACCCGTGACCTCTGCCTCCCAAGCCCGGGCTCTTTCCACTGAGCCACGCTGCTTGTCTTACAACTTAGATGCGAGTTAATCAGAGTGGACAGAGTCCACTTGGGGCTCACGTTTCTGATCCCCATTGAACAGATGAGGTGACTGAGACACAGGGAAGGGAAGGGCTTGCCCAAGATCTCACAGCAGACATGTGCTTAGAACAGTACTTGGCCCATAGTTAGTGCTTAATAAATGCCATCATTATTATCATTAAGAAGGGAAATAGCGTGGGAGGTGAGAGATTAATCGGAGAGAGTCTCTTAGAGGAGGTATGATTTTAGAAAGCTCTCTGAAGGGTTTTGAATGTGGGGAGGAAACCAGTTAGGGGTCAAAGAGCAACTGGTGGCCCAGATGGGCTTCTCATTTGTGTGGCTCAGTGGAAAGAGCCCGGGCTTTGGAGTCAGGGGTCATGAATTCGAATCCCAGCTCTGCCACTTGTCAGCTGTGTGACTGTGGGCGCGTCACTTCACTTCTCTGGGCCTCAGTTACCTCATCCGTAAAATGGGGATAAAGACCGTGACCCCCCACGTGGGACAACCTGATTCCCCTGTGTCTACCCCAGCGCTTAGAACAGTGCTCTGCACATAGTAGGCGCTTAACAAATACCAACATAATTATTATTATTATTATTATTATTATTTCTGCCTTTTTTATTGCTTCTGCTCCTCTCGGGCCTTCTGCGCGTCCTGGCCAAAGTGGACAAGGCTGGTGGCAATTCATCGGATGTCCAGCAGGAGGCAGTGAGGGCCTGAGTGGTTATTATTATTTCCAGCTACTAATGACACGTTAGGAAGCCGAAGGAATTCCAGGCGAGTGTTCCCAGACCAATTAATTTATGATGAAATAACTCCCCATCATTCATTCAATAGTATTTATTGAGCGCTTACTATGTGCAGAGCACTGGACTAAGCGCTTGGAATGGACAAGTCGGTAACAGAGACAGCCCCTGCCCTCTGATGGGCGCACGGTCTAATCGGGGGAGACGGACAGGCAAGAACCGTGGCAATAAATAGAATCGAGGGGATGAACATCTCATTGAAACAATAGCAAACGAATAGAATCGAGAACAAATAAATAGAATCGAGGGCAAATAAATAGACTCGAGAGCAACGGCACCCCCCGTACTCCCGGTCCCGGGTGTTAAATATGACCGTACTAATATTCCAGGTACACTGCCATTATTATAATGGGCCCTTCTAGGCTGGGGACTTCAGTGATGCAGTGATAATCATTCATTCAGTCGTTCAATAGTATTTATTGAGCGCTTACTTTGTGCAGAGCACTGTACTAAGCGCTTGGAATGGACGATTCGGCCACAGACAGAGACAGTCCCTGCCCACTGACGGGCTCACAGTCTAATCGGGGGAGACGGACGGACGAGAACGAGGCGACTTAATCACAATAAATAGAATCAAGGGGATGTACACCTCATTAACCGAATAAATAATAACGTCGGCATTTGTTAAGCGCTTACTATGTGCCGAGCACTCTTCTAAGCGCCGGGGGAGATACAGGATAATCAGGTTGTCCCACGTGAGGCTCACAGTCTTAAACCCCATTTTTCAGATGAGGTAACTGAGGCACCGAGACTTGCCCAAAGTCACAGAGCTGACAGGTGGTGGAGCCGGGATTAGAACCCTTGACCTCCGACTCCTAAATCCGTGCCCTTTCCACTGAGCCACGCTGCTTCTCCGGTAGGGTCTTCTCAGTAGGGTCTAGTGGATAGAGCACGGGCCTCGGGACCTGGGTTTTATCCCGGCTCGGCCACTTGTCTGCCGGGAGACTTTGGGCAAGCCGCTTAACTTCTCTGTGCCTCAGTCACCTCATCTGCAAAATGGGGATTCAGAACGCGAGCCCCAAGTAGGACAGGGACTGTGTCCATCCTACTCAGCCTGTATGGATCCACTACCGGAACGATTGCAGGTGTAGGCGGGGCGTTCTGGGAGAGATGCGTCCATCGGCGTCGCTCTGGTTCGGAGATGACTCGACAGCATAAGACAAGACCCCGGTGCTTAGAATAGTGTCAGGCATGTGGTAACAGACACCATTTTTTTTCAAAAAAAAGGTGAATTTGCCGTGGGCTGACATGCTTCCCCCAGACCAACCACTTAGTCCCCCACGTCAGTTCTACTGAGAGCAGCAGTCAAGGTGTGGAGGTACTACCGTGAAGGAAAGGGGATTGGAGACATTTATTAATCAAAGAAAATCAGATTAGACACAGTCCCTTGTTAATAATAATAATGTGGGTGTTTGTTAAGCGCTTACTAGGTGCAGAGCACTGTTCTAAGCGCTGGGGTAGCTACAGGGTCATCAGGTTGTCCCACATGAGGCTCACAGGCTCAATCCCCGCAGATGAGGTGACTGAGGCACAGAGAAGTGAAGCGACTCGCCCGCAGTCACACAGCTGACGAGTGGCAGAGGCGGGATTCGAACCCCTGACCCCTGACTCCCACGCCCGGGCTCCTTCCACTGAGCCACGCTGCTTGTTCCACGTGGAGCTCACTGAGGCACGGAGAAGTGAAGTGACTTGCCCAAGGTCACGCAGCAGACTAGTGGCAGAGTCGGGATTAGAACCCATGACTCCCAGGCCCGTGCTCTCTCCATTAGGCCACGCTGAAGACGGTGGACTGCCGTTGGACAACGTTCAGTGTTAAACAATCACTGCTCCTAAAATAACCCACCTTCCCTCCTCGGCACTCCTTCCCTCCGTCTCTCTGCTCCACGCTCACCGCCATGGAGGACTGTAAACACAGAAGCGGTGTGTGGCTCAGTGGAAAGATCCCAGGCTTGGGAGTCAGGGGTGGTGGGTTCTAATCCCGGCTCCGCCACCTATCAGCTGTGCGACTTGGGGCAAGTCACTTCGCTTCTCCGTGCCTCAGGTACCTCATCTGGAAAACGCGGATTAAAACTGTGAGCCCCACGTGGGACAACCCGTTTACCTTGTTTCTACCCAGCGTTTAGAACGGCTCTTGGCACATAGTAAGCGCTTAACAAATACCAACATTATTAGGATTATTCTTATCAAACCTCCCTCCCGCTTTTGCCGGATATTTACCGCACGCGCGCGCTCGATTTGTAAATACTTCTATGTCTATCTCCCCATAGAGGGTAAACTCCGAAGGAGCGGAAAACCTGCCGCTCTGTTGCTTTGTACTTCCAAAGCGCTTTTATGCAATGCGTCTCTTAGTTCAGTGGGCGCTCAGTAAATATTAGGAGAAGCAGCGTGGACTAGTGGCAGAGCACGGGCCTGAGAGGCAGAGGATAATAATGTTGGTATTTGTTAAGCGCTTACTACGTGCAGAGCACTGTTCTAAGCGCTGGGGGAGATGCAGAGGAGTGGGGTTGTCCCGCGTGAGGCTCCCAGTCTTCATCCCCATTTTACAGATGAGGGAACTGAGGCACAGAGAGGTGAAGTGACTTGCCCACGGTCACACAGGGGCAGAGTCGGGATTCGAACCCGTGACCTCGGACTCCCAAGCGCGGGCCCCTTCCGCCGAGCCACGCCGCTTCTCGGCTCCTCGGGATCTGGGTTTTAATCCCGGCTCTGCCACGTTCGGTGCTCTGCACACGGCGAGCGCTCAATAGATACGATCGAACGGATCGACTTCTCTGTTAAATCACCTCACCTGTAAAATGGGAATTAAGACTATGAGCCCCATGTGGGACGGGGACTGTGTCCAACCTGATTAGCTCGTATCTATTATCTGTCGCCGATCTGTACGTTGCGAGCGCTTAGTATAGTGCTCTGCACATAGTAAGCGCTCAATAAGTACGATTGAATGAGTAAATATCCTAAACACTTAGTACGGTTCCTGGCACATACTAAGGGCTTAACACAATTGCCACTAACGCCGGTATCTGTTAAGCGCTTACTATGTGCAGAGCACTGTTCTAAGCGCTGGGGGAGATACGGCATCATGGGGTTGTCCCACGAGAGGCTCCCACTTAATCCCCATTTTACAGAGGAGGTAAATGAGGCACAGAGAAGTGAAGTGACTCGCCCACAGTCACACAGCTGACAAGTGGCCTAGTTGGGATTCGAACTCATGGCCTCGGACTCCCAAGCCCCGGCTCTTTCCCCTGAGCCACGCTGCTTCTCCCGTTACTATTAAGGGAATCGTATATTCTTCGACGTGACTGCCATTTTAGCTTCGGCAGCACAAATCCTAGGACAGAGATATGCTCCTTTGACTTTGTGGGGTAAGTCATATGAGAGAAAAACAATCTATTCTTAAAAGAAACTTTATCTTTACTATTTCCTCTTGTGATTTAATCACTTTCTCGCTCACGTGGGGTGATATGAGCGCTCCCTTTCCGACGCTCAATTAGTGGTATTTATTGAGCTCTCACCGAGAGCTAAGAACCGAACTAGGCAATGGAAAATGTACGACAGAGGTAAGAGAAAAGGGTCTGTGATGGGTGTCCAGTTTGCACAGGAGGCATTTGGGAAGCAGGCGTTAGAGAAGCAGCGTGGCTCAGTGGAAAGAGCCCGGGCTTGGGAGTCAGAGGTCGCGAGTTCGAATCCCAACTCGGCCACTTGTCAGCTGTGTGACTGTGGGCGAGTCAGTTGGCTTCTCTGGGCCTCAGTTCCCTCATCTGGAAAATGGGGATGAAGACTGTCAGCCCCACGTGGGACAACCTGATTCCCCTGTATCTCCCCCAGCGCTTAGAATAGCGCTCTGCACATAGTAAGCGCTTAACAAATACCAACATTATTATCATTTGGTTGGATTACAGATTTTCTGGACATCCTTAAAACCTACCAATCCTTAATAGAAGGGGTTCAACTTCGCTCCAACATGAAACCGCTTCTTCTACATGATATTATCTGATGCCCACCTGGCATCTGCTCTGTGCATTCATCTGTGCGGCAGTAATAATAATGATTAATAATCGTGGTATTTGTTAAGCGCTCGCTATGTGCCAGACACCGTACTAAGTGTTGAGGTGGATACAAGCAAATCAGGCTGGACACCGTCCCCGTCCCAAATGAGGCTCACGGTCTCAATCTCCATTTTACAGATGAGGTAAATAAGACGCAGGGGAGTCAAGTGACTTGCCTGAGGTCACGCAGCAGTCTTGGGGCAGGGCGGGATTAGAACCCATGACCTTCTGCCTCCCAGGCCCGTGGTCTACTATGCCATGCTGATTCTCAGTAGTGAGAGAAGTCAGGCAGTGGTCACAGCGCTCCCCGGTCCAGGCAAAACAAACCCGAGCTTTCTCGCGTCATCTCCTCCGTCTACCCCGGGGCCAAGGCTAGGAAGTCTGGAGTCTAGCTAGGCATCACAGGTGCTTTCTTGCTTTCCCCGCTCTGGCTGCCGCTCCAGAACCCGGGGCTGATGAGTGAGGAGATGGATTTTTTTTTATGATATCTGCTATATGTGTCAAACTCTTTTCTAAGCCCTGGGGAAGGTACAAGCTAATTAGGCTCATTCACTGGGATTTGTCGGGAGCTCACTGCGCGCAGAGGACTGTACTAAGCACTTGGGAGAGTACAACATGACGATAAACAGACACATTCCCTGCCCACCACGAGCTTACAGTCTAGAGGGTTGGGCGCAGTCCCTGTTCCGTATGGGGCTTATAGTTTAGGTTGGAGGGAAACGGGTTTTTAATTCCCATTTTACAATCAGCCAATCGTATCTGAGCCCTTACTGTGTGCAGAGCACTGTACTAAGCAGTTGGGAGAGTGCGGGGCAACGGTAGAACGGGCACATTCCCTGCCCACAGTGAGGGGAGACAAACAATAACAGAAATAAATGAATTACCGATACGTACCTAAGCGACGTGGGGTTGGGAGAGGGGATGAATAAAGGGAGCGGGTCGGGATGTCGCAGAAGGGAGTGGAAGAGAAGGAAAGAAGGGCTTAGTGTGGGAAGGCCTCCTGAAGGAGATGCGCCTTCGGTAAGGCTTTGACGGGAGGAAGGGTATTTTTCTGTCAAATATGAAGGGGGAGGGCATTCCGGGCCAGAGGCGGGGTGAGGGCGAGAGGTCGGCAACAAGATAGATGAGACTGTGGTACAGTCGAGGGAACTGAGGCACGGAGAAGTGAAGTGCCTTGCCCCAGGTTGCTCAGCACGCAGTTGCCAGAGCTGGGATTTGAATCCGGGTCCCCTGAATCCGAGCCACATTCGCCTCACTTTCCTGCTTTGAGAGGAGGGAAAAGGTCTTGCCCCCTCTGGGCGCCCCTCCAGGGCCTAGGCTGACCAGTGAGGAGATGGATCTCAAACCTCTACGCCCTGCTGGAGCTGCCTCCCTCTTCCCCTGGTCCAGCAGTGGACACCCGCTGTTCACATCTCCCTTCACGCGAGCAGCCCTCCCCGCCTCCTCTCTGTCCCTTGGTCCAGTAGTGGAAATCGTGACTACGTGGCTCGTTTCCCGCGGCGGGCCAAGGGTTCAGAGGGAAAACCGGGATAGAGCTACTTCTGCCTCAGAGGAAACTACGCAGCGTGGCTCAGAGGAAAGAGCACTGGCTTAGGAGTCAGAGGCTACGGGTTCTAATCCCGGCTCTGCCACCCGTCAGCTGGAGAAGCAGCGTGGCTCAGTGGAAAGAGCCCGGGCTTGGGAGTCAGAGGTCACGGGTTCGACTCCCGGCTCTGCCACTTGTCAGCTGGGTGACTGTGGGCGAGTCACTTCATTTCTCTGTGCCTCAATGACTTCATCTGTAAAATGGGGATTAAGACTGGGAGCCTCACGTGGGACAACCTGATGACCCCGTGTCTCCCCCAGCGCTTAGAACAGTGCTCTGCCCATAGTAAGCGCTTAACAAATACCAACATTATTATTATTGTTATTATTCTCCGTGCCTCAGTTACCTCAACTGTAAAATGGGGATTAAAACTGTGAGCCCCACGTAGGACAACCTGATTCCCTTGTATCTACCCCGGCGCTTAGAACAGTGCTCGGCACAGAGTAAGTGCTTAGCAAATACCAACATCGTCATCATGATTATTATTATTACACACATGTGTTCTCGGTGGACAGTCTGCTACCCACATACTCCGTGCCTTCCTCCTTTGGAACTTCGTGGAAAGTCCCATCTCCCTCTTCCCCGGTGCCTCAGAAGATCAGGAGACGTAGCAATTTAAATTACGAGACAGTCGAACAGTAGACATTCGAAAACCACTCATCTAGCCTATCGTCTTGAAGGATCGCACCTCAAAAACAACGCGCCAATCTATCGTGGAGACAGAGACGTGATGCCGGCCCTCTAATGGGGAGGCCGACAGGCGAAAGATTTACAACTGATGGGAGCAGGAGAAAGGGTGAGGATGTAGCAGGAGGTTATTGATATGTACCAGGAAAACCATATGTTGTTGACTGCTTTGTGAATCATTTTCTACTTCTAAATGACCCAGATATATATTTTTAAGAGGTTTTTCCTGTTAAATAATCCACCAGGGGCCTAAATCTGCAAAGAGTAAACCTAATGTACAGTGTGATATTAGCGAGGATTTCTCTGCGCAGAGTTGATGAATATTTTGGAGTGATTTATCCTTAATCCCACCTCCAAGCCAGGCCCTCATCTCCCTCCGTCATCAATAACAGTATTGGTCGAGTATTTGCAGGTCCCAGAGCACCTAGTCTCCAGGCTCCTGGGAGCGTACAGCAACAGGAGAAAGAGACGGGCTGCCTGCTCTCGGGGAGATTTCAGTCTTATAAGGGATTGGTGTCGGGCTCTGCACACGGTAAACGCTCAATAGATAGCATCGATCGAGTGACCGACTGATTAGAGAGCTCTTTGATACCCCAGTCCCACAACACATGCGTAAATATGTTTATAATCTACTATTTCTGGCTGTAATTCATCTTAATGCCTGTCTCCCCCTGTGGACTGAAAGCCTCTTGTGGGCAGGGATTGCTCCTACCAACTATATTGTACGCTCCCAAGCACTCAGTACGGCAATCGATTCACGATGACGATATCTGTTAAGCGCTTCCTATGCGTCGAGCACTGTTCTAAGAACTGGGGTAGATACGAGTCTATGAGGTCGGAAGCAGTCCGTGTCCCACGTGGGGCTCCCGGTCTTAATCCCCGTTTTACAGATGAGGTGACTGAGGCAAAGAGAAGTGAAGTGACTTGCCCGAGGTCACACCGGAGACCAGTGGCGGAGCCGGGATTAGAAACTCGGTCCTTCTGACTTCCAGACCCGTGCTCTATCCACCAGGCCGTGCCGCTCCGCACACGGTAAACGCTCAACAAATACCACCGATTGATGATTGACTGATAGAGGAGTTTACAGTTAGAGAAGCAGCGTGACTCAGTGGAAAGAGCCCGGGCTTGGGAGTCAGAGGTCATGGGTTCGAATCCCGCCCCTGCCACTTGTCAGCTGTGAGACTGTAGGCGAGTCATTTCACTTCTCTGTGCCTCAGTGACCTCATCTGGAAAATGGGCATTTAGATTGTGAGCCTCACGTGGGACAACCTGATGAGCCGGTATCTCCCCCCAGCGCTTACAACAGTGCTCTGCACATAGTAAGCGCTTAACAAATGCCAACGTTGTTATTGTTGTTAAAATGGGGATTAACTGGGAGCCTCCCGTGGGACAACCTGATGCCCCTGTATCTCCCCCAGCGCTTAGAAGAGCGCTCTGCACATAGTGAGCGCTTAACAAATACCAACATTATTATTATTACGAGACACGGAGCTTACGACACACGTGACGAACTGACAGGCCGAACCCGAAGACCTTTCATCCCCAGGCTCCCTCCTCTCCCATCATCCTAAAAGACTTGAGAGTGAGCTCAGGTGCCAGGAGGGCTAAAAGCAGGAGGTGGAGCCTAAGAGAGCGGGCACTGTCAATCAGGAAGTTCACGTGCAGTTGCCACCCCACCCAAAAACATCCTGCCTGCCTGACCTCGGCCTTTCTGTTCTTTAAATCCCAAACTACGGCTACCAAAAATCCATCCTTCTGAGCTGACTGCCACATCAGGTCCCATCAGCGCTACTAAGACGCTATTGCTTGATTGATTGATTGATTGATTGATTGATGCTGGGAATTTATTTCCAGCCGCTTCCATCCTTCTCCTAGCAATCACAGTCTACGGTTTGTACTCCCTCCTCGCTGGGCATGTTTCTGATTCAGGTATGTTCAGAGGGGTAGGTGGAAATCACACCATGAATTTTGGACTTTTTGTTGCTGTTCGAGCAGTTCTCTGGATTAGTCAGTCTCATTATGCTCCCGGCAAATTCTTCTACTCATAAGAGAGGCAATAGGGTCTACCGGAAGGAGTACAGGTCTGGGAATCGAGACACTTGAGTTCTAGTCACGCTTCTGTTGCTGACCTGCTCTGTGACACCAGGCAACTTATTAAAACTCTCTGAACCTCACGATGGGGAAGATAATACCTGTCTCTTCCTACCTCTTTTTACGCCCTCCAACCTCGTGTGTCAAAAGCTCGTCGTGGGCAGGGAATGTGTCTGTTTATTGTCGTATGGTACTCTCCCACGTGCTTAGTACAGTGTCCCGCGCACAGTGAGCGCCCAATAAATACGATCGAATGAACGAATCACCCATTTCTACACATACCTATACACAAACACTATATTGCTTCTGATCATTTGGATTTACGTACTCTATTGGTGATTTACAAATCCACTTCTTCTTCCTCTTATCTGTAAATTATTTTAAATTAAATTTATATTTTAAATTATTGTCTGTCTTCCCAGCTAGATTATAAACTCCTTGTGGCAAGGGATTATGTTTATCAACTCAGCTGTATTGTACTCTCCCAAGAGCCCAGTACGGTGCTTTGCACAAAGCGCTCCGTATAGGCTATTGATTGATCGAGTGATTGAAAGTTGACGTGATAGCGCTTTGGAAAAGTAAAAGGGATATTCAGAGGCGTTGAATGATGATGAGGATAGATCGATCAATCGTATTTATTGAGTGCTTCCTTTGTGCAGAGCACTGTACTAAGTGCTTGGGAGAGTGTAATGCCACAGAACCAGCAGTCACATTCACTGCCCATAATGAGCTGACAGGAAATGTGATCGTACAGAAATTAATAAACGATTTATAATCTCTGATTTAACGATATGTACCTAAGTGCTGTGGGGTTAGGGGTGGGGTGAATATCAGATGTCCAAAGGTCACAGATCAAAGCACGTAGGCGATGTTGATGATGCTGATGATGGTATGTTATTGTATTTTCCACTCTGGCGCCGCTGTGTGACCTTGGGCAAGTCACTTGGCTTCTCTGCGTCTCAGTTCCCTCATCTGTAAAATGGGGATAAAGACTATGAGCCCCAGGTAGGACAGGTACTGTGTCCAGATGATTAGCTTGTATCTACCCCAGCGCTCAGTCCGGTGCTTGGCACAGAGTAAGCGCTTAACAAGTAGCATAATTATTATAATTATTACTGATGCCTGACAAAAAATATTTTTGAGCATCCGTTTCCATTTCATACACTAATCACCAAAATTATCACTCTTCCTTACTTCACCAAGGCGCTGTTTAACTTGGCTTTCGGTCTCCCTGGTGGTCATTATATCCCTCGGGGCATTTATTCGGATAACTGTAGCTGGATACTTACCCCCCGAGGGTTTCAACCGATGGCACCGTGGTGGGTGAGAAAAAATATCAAAGAAGAAAAAAACAGAATGAGGAGAAATAACACGGTTTTTTTTTTCATCCAAGGACCCCCTCAGACTTCTCTTCCTTCCCCAAAGCACTTTCACAGTTAACTCTAAGATTTCAAACACCCTTCTGAGTGTTAGAGGGGCAGAAAAATGACTTGATTTACCCAAGACTGCACCATTCCGGAAACAGCTCAGGCATCACGTTCCCCGACTTAAGTGGGGATTACCCTCGGACACGCTTCTTCTTCTTACGGAAGACGGACTGCTTTTGTTACTTGGCTGAGGGCGAAATTAAAGTACCTAAAAATAAATCCTCCCACTCAAAGAGGTATTTAATTTCGAACATGACTGGTGGCATCTCATTCGGCTACACCATTTTCTAGCAAGAGCGGTATGAATGATGCAAAGGCCCGGATGGAAAGTGGTTTGAGAGACCTAGCTCATGAAAGCATTTGTCATAGATGAGATTAACAAACTAATACTGTAATTGTAAAAATATCTATCAGTGTGTGGCAGGCTGGTTTGATAAGGAGAGAGGGGAAAATCTGAGTCATCGGTGGATCTATCAATCATCTGGTAATACGGAGGGCTCGACAGAAAGAACCTGATTGCAAAATGGTTGCCCACAGGGTGCAATATCACCCCAGCTTTTGTGACTGCGTAATCACATTGCTCGGGCTGAGAGGCTGATCTGCTCGACTTTCACACTTGCAGAACCATGGAGTCAGCAAGTTGCGAGGCAATTGGAAGTTTCAGTCGTGTCACTTACAAGAAGGATTTAATAACCAATTCAGAAATGAATGGATCTCCTGATCTTTCTTGATGAACGCAGCATGTTCTCATCTACTGTTGGTTTTCGAACGCTGGGCTGCCGGCAGGGGGGCGGCGAGGGCGGATTTTCTTTAGATTTTCCCTTTTCCCAGAATATTGCGCCTTTTGTAGCAGAAGCGTATTGTTTAATCAAATAATTTACCTCTGACCCATCGGTGACACCGTATGAGCTTTGCTAAAAACAAGCCGCGGGAGCCTGCCGGGTGGATTTGAGGCTGAAAAACAATGTGGCTTTACCTCACTATTCCAGAGAACTCGGTGTCTTTTTCCTTTCCTCAGACAACCCTCCAGCCTAAACCAGAGGTTGCCCTAAGGTCTCACATCCTTTATATCAAATTAAACCCCTCCTTTGGCTGAGTTTGCTTCCTCTCGATTTGCCCTCCGTAGTGCTTTACCTGCGGGTCTCCTGCTTGGTAGTCATCCTGTTCGTTTCTGAATATTGTCAGCGATGTCGGTAATGGATTTAATAACCGATTCAGAGACGAACGGATCTTCTGATCTTCCTTGATGAACGCAGCGTGTTCTCATCTACTGTTGGTTTTCCGACGCCGGGCTGCCGGCAGGGGGGCGGCGAGGGCGGATTTTCTTTAGATTTTAATTTGTTTTCGATTCCAATCTACGCTCCTCCAGGTAAATGAGGTATCAGGAATGCATCAATAGCTACTCTTTGACTCTGGCCCTTCTACCCGCCTGAGTTTAACTACTAGAAAGGTCTTTAGACTACATTTAGAACTAATAGCATCGACTGAAAGTCCCCTTTGGTGAGCGCTCACTGTGTACTGTACTAAGCGCTTGAGAGAGTACAGTACAACAACAAGCAGACACATCCCTGTGCCACGATGAGCTTAGAGGGGGAGACAGATATTAATATCCATAAATGAATACATAATATGACTGCGGGCAAGTCACTTAACTTCTCTGGGCCTCAGTTGCCTCATCTAGAAAATGGGGATTAAGACTGTGAGCGTCACGTGAGACAACCTGATGACCCTGTGTCTACCCCAGCGCTTAGAACAGTGCTAATAATAATAATAATGTTGGTATTTGTTAAGCGCTTACTATGTGCAGAGCACTGTTCTAAGCGCTGGGGGAGATACAGGGTCATCAGGTCGTCCCACCTGAGGCTCACAGTTCATCCCCATTTTACAGATGAGGTAACGGAGGCACAGAGAAGTGAAGTGACTTGCCCACGGTCACACAGCAGCTCTGCACAAAGTAAACGCTAAACAAACACCAACATTATTATTATAATAAATATATACGGAAGTGCTGTGTGGCTGGGAGGTGGGATGAATGAAGAGAGCAAGTCAGGGTGACGCAGAAGGGAGTGAGAAAAGAGGAGAGGAGGGTTTAGTCGGCGAAAGCTAATTGGAGAAGATGTGCCTTCGATAAGGCTTTTAAGTGGGGAGAGCAACTATGTGTCTAATATGAGGAAGGATGTATGGGTGCACTAGTCTAGGTGCTTGGGAATGATAATAATAATGATAATGATAATAATAATATCTGGTATCTGTTAAGTGCTTACTACGTGCCAGGCACTGTTCTACACGCTGGGGTAGATACAAACCTATCAGACTGGACGCAGTCCCTGTCCCACATCGAGCACGTAATCTTAATCCCCGTTCTAGACTGCGAGCCCGTTGTTGGGTCTCTATTTGTTTCTGAATTGTACTTTCCAAGCACTTAGTACAGTGCTCTGCACACAGTAAGCGCTCGGTAAATCCGATCGAATGGATTTTACGGATGAGGTGACTGAGGCCCGGAGAGGTGAAGTGACTTGCCCAAGTCACACAGCAGACAGGTGGCAGAGCCGGGTTTAGAACCAGCTCCTTCTGACTCCCAGACCTGTGCTCTATCCACTAGGCCCTGCAAAGAAATGATCGATCAATCATATTTATTGAGCTCTTACCATGTGCAGAGCACTGTACTAAGCATCTGAGAGAGTACAATGTAGCGGTAAAACAGACTTAGTAGACACAGTCCCTGCCCACGACAAACTTACAGTCTAGAGTGATGTGTTACCTACATTAATGGCATAGTGGATAGAGCACAGGCCTGGGATCAGAAGGTCGTGGGTTCTCCTCCCCTTGTCTGCTGTGTGACCTGGGGCAAGTCGCTTCACTTCTCTGGGCCTCAGTTACCTCATCTGTAAAACGGGGATTGAGACTGGGAGCCCCATGTGGGAAAGGCACTGTGTTCAACCCGATTTTCTTGTATCCATCCCAGTGCTTAGTAGGATACCTGGCACAGTAAGCGCTTAAGAGCAGCAGGGTGGCTCAGTGGAAGGAGCCTGGGCTTGGGAGTCAGAGGTCATGGGTTCGAATCCCGGCTCTGCCGCTTGGCAGCTGGGTGACTGTGGGCAAGTCACTTCACTTCTCTGGGCCTCAGTCATCTCATCTGTAAAATGAGGATTAAGACTGCGAGCCTCACGTGGGACAACCTGATGACCCTGTATCTCCCCCAGCGCTTAGAACAGTGCTCTGCACATAGTAGCGCTTAACAAATACCAACATTATTATTATCATTATTATTAAGAAATGCCACCATTATTATTAATATTATTTTTAGTATAAAGGAGCTGACACTTGTTACAGCCAGGGAACGAGTTTGCTAATTCCACTGTATTGTGTTCTCTCAGTTGCTTAGTGCACCGTTACCTTAATAAGAATAATAGTAAGCACTCAATTTATATGATTGATTCATTAATAATAGGAGAGAATAATGTAAAAGTATTTATAACTCAGAGACCAGAGTAAATTGACCTCTCTTACTGATAAGGGTCAAAACTCTTTTATCATGCTATATTTTGTCTCTTGTTCCTCCCAAACTATCAGTTAAAAAATGAAAATTAGGTTAGTCAGACAGGACTTGATCATAAATGTATATTGCTAAAAACACAGTTTTCGAGCAAAAGGGCAATTTCTATTCAGTTCTCTAGTTGTTTGCAAATTCCCCTTTTCAGTAGTTTTCCAGGTAGAGAAGTGGAGCTAATTAGCTCATGGTTTCCATGTTTCTCATTTGTCACCGAGAGCAGGGAGTGTGTCTATTTATTGCTACGTTGTACTCTCCCAAGTGCTCAGTGTGGTGTTCTGCACACAGTGAGCACTCCAGAAATGATTTAATGAATAAATGAATGAATGAAGTTTTCACTTTTAGGAGAGAATAAGGCCTCTCTTTGGCCTTATTTTAGTAGTTGAGAAGCAGCACGGCTCAGTGGAAAGAGCCCGGGTTTGGGAGTCAGAGGTCATAATAATGTTGGTATTTGTTAAGCGCTTACTATGTGCCGAGCACTGTTCTAAGCGCTGGGGGAGACACAGGGGAATCGGGTTGTCCCACGTGGGGCTGACAGTCTGCATCCCCATTTTACAGATGAGGTAACTGAGGCACCGAGAAGTTAAGTGACTTGCCCAAAGTCACACAGCTGACAAGTGACCGAGCCGGGATTCGAACCCATGACCTCTGACTCCAAAACCCGTGCTCTTTCCACTGAGCCACAGGGTTCTAATCCCAGCTCCGCCACTTGTCGGCCGTGTGACTCTGGGCAAGTCACTTAACTTTTCTGTGCCTCGGTTACCTCATCCGGAAAATGGGGATTGAGACCGTGATCCCCGTGTGGGACCCCCTGCTTACCTTGTACCTACCCCAGCACTTGGAACTGTGGTAGGCACGTAGTAAGTGCTTAATAAATACCATTATCATTCTTCATTCAGTCACATTCATTGAGCGCTTACTGTGTGCCGAGTACTGTACTAAGTGCTTGGAAAATACAATTCAGCAACAAATAGAGACAATCCCTGCCCACAATGGGCTCACAGTCTAGAAGAGGGGAGACAGACATCAAAACAAGTAAATTAGCATCTATATAAATAAATGGAATTATAGATATATACATATCATTAATATAAATAAATAGAACCATAAATATGTACATATGTCCTCTCCCAGACTTCCCTATCACCGTGGATGGCACGACCATCCTTCCCGTCCCTCGGGCCCGCGATCTCGGTGTCGTCCTCGACTCGTCTCTCTCGTTCACCCCACGCGTCCTATCCGTCACCGAGACCCGCCGGTCTCACCTCTACGATATCGCCGAGATCCGCCCTCTCCTCTCCACCCAGACGGCTACCTTACCGCTACGGGCTCTCGTTATATCCCGGCTAGACTACCGTGTCGGCCTTCTCTCCGACCTCCCTTCCTCCTCTCTCGCCCCGCTCCGGTCTATTCTTCACTCCGCCGCCCGGCTCATCTTCCCGCAGAAACGATCTGGGCCTGTCACTCCCCTTCTTAAACACCTCCAGTGGTTGCCTGTCGACCTCCGCTCCGAACAAAAACTCCTCACTCTAGGCTTCGAGGCTCTACGTCACCTCGCCCCTTCCTACCTCTCCTCCCTTCTCTCTTTCTACCGCCCACCCCGCACGCTCCGCTCCTCCGCCGCCCACCTCCTCGCCGTCCCTCGGTCTCGCCCGTCCCGCCGTCGACCCCCGGGCCGCGTCCTCCCGCGGTCCCGGAACGCCCTCCCTCCTCACCTCCGCCAAACCGATTCTCTTCCCCTCTTCGAAACCCTACTTAAAACTCACCTCCCCCGAGAGGCCTTCCCAGACTGAGCTCCTCTTCTCCCTCTACTCCCTCCACCGCCCCCCCTTCACCTCTCCGCAGCTTAACCCTCTTTTCCCCCATTTCCCTCCGCTCCTCCCCCTCTCCCTTCCCATCCCCTCGGCACCGTACTCGTCCGCTCGACTGTATATATTTTCGTTACCCTATTTATTTTGTCAATGAAATGTACATGGCCTCGATTCTATTTAGTCGCCGTTGTTTTTACGAGATGTTCTTCCCTTCGACTCTATTTATCGCCATCGTCCTCGTCTGTCCGTCTCCCCCGATCAGACCGTGAGCCCGTCAGACGGCGGGGACCGTCTCTATCTGTTGCCGACTTGTTCATTCCAAGGGCTTAGTCCAGTGCTCTGCACATAGTAAGCGCTCAATAAATACTATTGAATGAAAAGTGCTGTAGGGGTGGGAGAGGAGGGTGGAACGAGGGGAACGAGTCGGGGCGATGGGGAGTGGAGGGGGAGCAGAGGAAATGGGGGACTTGATCTGGGAAGGCTTCTTGGAGGAGGTGAGCCTTCAGTAGGGCTTTGAAGGGGGGAAGTGTGATTGTTTGGCGGATTTGAGGAGGAGGACGTTCCAGGCCAGAGGTAGGATGCGGGCCAGGGGTTGACGGCGGGACAGGCGAGAATGAGGTACAGAGAGAAGATTAGCACCGGAGGAGCGGAGTGTGGGGGCTGGGATGGAGAAGGAGAGGAGGGAGGTGAGGTAGGAGGGGGCAAGAGGATGGAGACCTTTGAAGCCAACAGGGAGGAGTTTTTGCTTGATACGGAGGTTGAAAGGCAACCATTGGAGATTTTTTTTTTCTTTTTTGGGGGCGTCCACATGCCCGGAACCTTTCTGTAGAAAGATAATCCCGGCAGCAGAGTGAAGTATAGAGTGAAGCAGGGAGAGACAGGAGTTCGGGAGATCACAAAGGAGGCTGATGCGATAATCCAGTCGGGATAGGATGAGTGACTGTACTAATGTTACGGTTTGGATGGAGAGGAAAGGGCGGATCTTGGCGATGTCGTGAAGGTGAGACCGGCAGGACTTGGTGACGGATTGGATGTGTGGGATGAATGAGACGGCGGGGTCAAGGATGACACCGAGGTTGCGGGCTTGTGCGACGGGAAGGATGGTTGTGCCGTCCACGGGGACGGGAAAGTCAGGGAGAGGACAGGGTTTGGGTGGGAAGATAAGGAGCTCGGTCTTGGACATGTTGAGGCTTGGAGGTGGTGGGAGGACATAAGTGGGTAGCGCATAACTGGGTTTAACACATAAGTGTATGTAACCCATGTGTGTATGTAACTCATCAGTGTTTAACGCATAAGTGTATTTAATGCAGAGGTAGATTCCTCCTGGGTGGGGCGAGCACATGGTGGGAGCCAGCCGTCTCACCACGTTGAGAGTAAATCATAAGTGGGCTCGGGTGTCCGCCCACACGCGAGTAACATATTCGTTCATTCAATAATAGTATTTATTGAGCGCTTAGTATGTGCAGAGCACTGTACTAAGCGCTTGGATCAGTGTATTCCTCCCGTTAGGGAAGCTCTAACACCATATTCCTCCCAAAGGGGAAGCTTTAACACCCTATTTCCCCCAAAGGGGAAGGCCGATCGTCGCGTCTAAATAATTAATTCAATTCGCCCCGCGGAATAAATTCTATACAAAACTCAGGTTTCCCATCCCTGGCCTCTCTCTTTCTCTCTCTCGCCGCGCCGATTCCGAAAGAACCTGTCCCCGGCGACGGGTGACAGTACGCTATATGTTTTGTTAATGAGATGTACATCACCCTGATTCTATTTATTTGCTATTGCTTTAATGAGATGTTCTTCCCCTTGATTCTATTTATTGCCATTGTTCTTGTCTGTCCGTCTCCCCCGATTGGACTGTAAGCCCTTCGATGGGCAGGGATTGTCTCTATCTGTTACCGATTTGTCCATTCCAATTGCTTAGTAGAGTGCTCTGCACATAGTAAGCGCTCAATAAATACTATTGAATGAATGGATGAATACCTCATCTTTAAAATGGGGATGAAGACTGTGAGCCCTACATTGGACAACCTGATTACTCTGTATCTACCCCAGCGCTTAGAACAGTGCTTGGAACATAGTAAGCGCTTAACAACTACCAACATTATTATTATTATTATTATCCATGGAGGGAGAGAGAGAGAAAAGGAAAGTAGATATAGATAATAATGTTGGTATTTGTTAAGCGCTTACTATGTACAGAGCACTGTTCTAAGCGCTGGGGGAGATACAGGGTCATCAGGTTGTCCCACGTGAGGCTCACGGTCAATCCCCATTTTACAGATGAGGTAACTGAGGCACAGAGAAGTGAAGTGACTTGCCCACAGTCACACAGCTGACAAGTGGCAGAGCCGGCATTCAAACCCATGACCTCCTACTCCCAAGCCCAAGCTCTTTCCACTGAGCCACGCCGAGTAGAGATGATAGTTGAAGCCGTGGGAGTGAATCGGTTCATAAAGGGAGTGAGTGTAGATGGAGAACAGAAGGGGACCGAGAACTGACCCTCGAGAAGCCCCTACAGTTAGGGGATGGGAGGAGGAGGAAGAGCCCGCAAAGGAGACTGACAATGAACGGCCAGAGAGATTAGAGGAGAACCAGGAGAGGGCAGAGTCCGTGAAGCCAAGGTTGGATAACGTGTTGAGGACTGTGAGCCCGTTGTTGGGAAGGGATTGTCTCTATCCGATGCAGAATTGTACTTTCCAAACATTTAGTATAGTGCTCTGTACACAGTAAGCGCTCGCTAAATACGATTGAACGAATGAATTAGAAGGGGATGGTCCACAGTATCAGAGGCACCTGAGAGGTCGAGGAGGATTAGGATAGAGTAGGAGCCGTTGGATTGTACTTTCCAACACTTAGATCAGTGCTATGCGCACAGTAAGTGCTCAATAAATTCGATTGAACGAATGAATGGATGAATTTGGCAAAAAAGAAGGTCATCGTGACCTTCGAGCAGACGGTTTCAGTGGAGCGGAGGGGACGGATGCCAGATCGGAGGGGTTCAGGAGAGGGACGGAGGAGAGGAATTCGAGGCAGCGAGTCTAGATGACTCACTCCAAGAGTTTGGAAAGGAAGGGTAGGAGAGCGATGGGGCGACAACTGGAGGGGGCTGTGGGGTCAAGGGAGGGTCTTTTTAGGATGGGGGAGATGTGGACATGTTTGAAGGCTGAGGGGGAGAACCCGTTAAAGAGTGAGCGGTTGAAGATGGAAGTTAAGGAGAGGAGGAGGGAAGGGGCGAGAATTTTTATAAGGTGGAAGGGAATGGGGTCTGAAGTGTATGTGGAGGGGGTGGCACTCGAGAGGAGGGAGGAGATCTCCTCTGAAAATACTTAGGCACTTACGGTATGCCGAGTACTCTATTCACGAAGTATTTCAGGAAGTATTCTACTACAACCAAGTTGGTAGACTCTTCCCAATCAATCAACAGTATTTACTGAGCACCTACTATGTGCAGAGAGCACAGAATTAAGTGTCTGGGAGAGTACAGTTGAAATATAAGATACGATCCCACCTGCCCCCACTCCCCAGACTGCGAGCTCGTTGTGGGCAGGGAATGTGTCCGTTTATTGTCGTACTGCATTCTCCCAAACGCATAGTACATGGTAAGCACTCAGGAAATACCGCTGAATAAATGAGTGAATGAACTGAGTGGGGAGAGGCAGGAGGCGGGAGGTCACCGAAGAGGCTGATGAGGTATTCAAGGAGGGAAAAGATGAGGGCTTGGGTCAGCACCTTAGCGGCTTGGTCGGAGGGGAAGGGATGGATTGTAGATATGTCGGAAAGATAGAACCGACGGAATTCTGTGGCAGTTGGGTGTGTGAAGAGACATGACTGTAGGATAATGCTAAGGTTGCAGGAATGTGAGAGATGGTAATAATAATAATAATAATGTTGGTATTTGTTAAGCGCTTACCAGGTGCAGAGCACTGTTCTAAGCGCTGGGGGAGATTCAGGGTCATCAGATTGTCCCACGTGAGACTCACAGTCTTAATCCCCATGTTACAGATGAGGTAACTGAGACACAGAGAAGTGAAGTAATAATGTCGGTATTCGTTAAGCGCTACTATGTGCCGAGCACTGTTCTAAGCGCTGGGGTAGACACAGGGGAATCGGGTTGTCCCGCATGAGGCTCACAGTCTTAAACTCCATTTTACAGATGAGGGAACCGAGGCACAGAGGAAGTGAAGTGACTCGCCCACAGTCACACAGCTGACAAGTGGCAGAGCTGGGATTCGAACTCACGACCTCTGACTCCAAAGCCCACGCTCTTTCCACTGAGCCACGAAGTGACTTGCCCACAGTCACACAGCTGCCAAGCGGCAGAGTCGGGATTCGAATCCCCCTGACCTCTGACTCCCAAGCCCGGGCTCTTTCCACTGAGCCACGCTGCTTCTGGTGGTAGTTGGGGAGAAGAAAATTAATAGGGGAACCTCTCTCTCTCTCTCGCGCTCTCTCCGTGCCTCCCCTTCTGCCTCTCTCTTCCTGAAGCTCATCCTCTAGACCGCAGGCTCGTTGTGGGCAGAGAACGTGCCTGTTTATCGTCATATTGAACTCTGCTTAATCCACTGCTGTACACACAGTAAGTGCTCAATAAATATGATTGAATGAATGAGTAAGAGTAGAGTCCAGTGTTTCGGGCCAGGCCGAAGGAGGTCAGCGGTGGATTTGAGGACCCTTTGCCTCCCTGCTCTTCTGGTCCCCTCCTAAAGAGCAGTAATATGAGGATAGCGCCAGTCACTTTTTCAACATCTTTTGATAAAGTGGAAGTCTCTTACTGGGACGGTAGTTAAATGGCTGCCAACTGGAAGCGGTTGTCCACGTGACCCGGATTGGCGATCATCACCGCGTTTGCCCTAACCAGGATTACGTGCTGCAGTAGCAATCACTTCAGTGGTATTCCAATCTCTGAAACTGGTCTCCTTTTTGCCTGGAATTTTCTAGATGCTATAGAGATGCAAGAAAAGGAAGGATGGTGAAAACACTGGTAGAGAAATGAAAACTGCCCGAGAGATTATCTTCTCTGTCACGATCACCTTTAGCTTCGCATGACGTGGTCACTTTGTTTCCAACCCTTTCTGCCTAGATCACCTAAAAATATTCATAAGGAAAATACAGACGAACTGCAAACAGAGAGAAACCATTCTTCCGACTTTCAGATGCCGATGTTAGCACCTGGCCTTTTTCGCAAATACGTCTCACGTGCCGTCTGATTATATTACCGTGTGTTTCTCAAACGGGTTTCCGTTGTGTTTTCCAAACAGGGAAACTAACCTGTGGCTTGTTTCACACCTGAAAATTTCCATAAATGGTTGCAGAAGAATTTTTAGATAATCAGATTTGTTATTTGCAACATATTTCGAAATCCATGACTTTTTTCAATCCTGTCGCAGCTGTGACGCTTTAAAAATATTTCCATTGACTTTTTTTCTGCTAAAACTCAGTAATTTTCTCGGATTTGCTATTGAACAAAGCTTCCGGTCATACGTTTTACCGAAAAAGGGTCAAAGAGGATCGTTTCAGCCACAGCATAATAAAGACAATCAGAGAAGAGTGAGTTAGAGAAGCTGCGTGGCCAAGTAAAGACCCTGGGCCTGGAAATCAGAGGATCTGGGTTCTAATCCTGGCTGCACCGTTTGCGTATCGTGCGGCCTTGGGAAAGTCACTTCTCTTCTATGTACCTCAGTTTCCTCATATGTAAAATGGGGATTCAGTTGCCATTCTCTCTCCCACTTAGATGTGAGGTCCATACGGAGTAAGGACTGTGTCTGACCTGATCATCTTGCATCTAGTAAAGTGTTTGGTTCAGAGTCACTGCTTAACAAATACTTTGATGATGATGGTGATGAGTCATTCAATCAATCATCTGATCAATAGTATTTACTTGGCATCTAGTGTGTGCAGTACACTGTAGTAAGCAGCATGGAATAGAGGATTGAACAAGGGCCTGGAAGTCAGAAGGTCATGGGTTCTAATCCCGGCTCCTCCACCTGTCTGCTCTGTGACCTTGGGCAAGTCACAACTTCTCAATGCCTCAGTTGCCTCATCTGAAAAAATAGGTTTTAAGATTGTGAACCCAATGTGGGAGAGGGACTGTGTCCAACCTGATTAGCTCGTGTGATGATGATGGTGTTTGTTAAGTGCTTACTATGTGCCAAGCACTGTTACAAGGTAATGATGGTAATAATAATAATGTTGGTATTTGTTAAGCACTTACTATGTGCTAGCACTGTTCTAAGCGCTGGAGTAGATACAGGGTAAACAGGTTGTCCCACATGGGGCTCATAGTCTTAATCCCCATTTTCCAGATGAAGTAACTGAGGCACAGGGCAGTTAAGTGACTTGCCCCAAGTCACAAAGCTGACACGGGGCGGATCCGGGATTAGAACCCACAACCTCTGACTCCCAAGCCCATGCTCTTTCCACTAAGCCACGCTGTATCTACCCTAGTGCTTAGAACAGTGCTTGGCACATAGTAAGCACTAAAGAAGTACATAATAATGATAATAATTATTAAGCATTTGGGAGAGAAGCATAGAATTAATAGACATGATCCTTGCCCTCAAGAAGCTTTCTGTCTGGTGGGCATCTAGGTACTATAGTAATTTGCATATAGGAGAAAGTAATGGAGTTAAAGTTGTGTGCTATATGAGGAATGAAAATCCATGTACTTAGGTGATGTGGAAGTGCTGAAGTGGGAGCCAGCGGGGATAGAAGTTGGGGAGATGAGAGATTATTCAGGGAAGGCCCCATGGAGGAGATGGGGTGTCGGAAGGTCACCTCCTCCAAGAGGCCTTCCCAGACTGAGCTCCCCCCTTTTCCCTCTCCTCCTTCTACCCCCCCACCCTTCACCTCTCCGCAGCTAAACCCTCTTCTCCCCCTCCTCCCCCTCTCCCGTCCCATCCCCTCAGCACTGTACTCATCCGCTCAACTGTCTATATCTTCATCACCCTATTTATTTTGTTTAATGAGATGTACGTCACCCTGATTCTATTTATTTGCTACTGTTTTAATGAGATGTTCTTCCCCTTGGCTCTATTTATTGCCGTTGTTCTTGTCTGTCCGTCTCCCCCGATTAGACTGTAAGCCCGTCAGAGGGCAGGGACTGTCTCTATCTGTTGCTGATTTTTGCACATAGTAAGCGCTCAGTAAATGAATAAATGAATGGAAGGGCTTTAAAGACGGGGAGAAGAGTGGTCTACCAGATATGAAGGGGGAAGAAATGCGTGGCTGAAGGGATGCTGTGAGCAAGAGGTCAGCTGTCCAATAACCCCAGCACATTTTGTCTTCGTGGGTCCGGGCCCCTCCAGATCAAACTCTGGGTGAGGGGGAGACTTGGAAGACTGGGTTTGCAGGGATGCTACTGACGCCTGTTTACTTATTTTGATGCCGGTCTTCCTCCTTCTAGACTGTGAGCCTGTTGTGGGCAGAGTTCGTCTCTCTTTGTTGCCGAACTATATTTTCCAAGCGCTTAGTAGATTGCTCTGCACACAGTAAGTGCTCAGTAAATGGGATTGAATGAATGAATCCCCACAATGTGCCGGCCTCAGGTCTTCCAGATTAGCACGCAGTTGATGGAATAAGCAACTTGCATTGTCTTCTGGGAGGCAAGAACTTAAAGTAATGCAGTTAGCACTGAAACTTTTTAAGATCTCCTAACATTCGTCTTGTGGCGCTCTGCCTGTCCCAGTAGCGAATTTTGCCACACACCCCAAAAGCCCTGGTTACTCTTCGGTGAACTCAGAAAGCCTTGACCCTATGCTACCCACACACTAGGAGACTAGCTTTAATCAAGGCCAACTTTTATTTAAGCGATTATCAACATCCAGTACGTAATGAACAGGGATCATGTTCACTTGTTCTACTGTCTTCTATGAAGCTCAGTACACTGCTCCGCACAGGCTAACTACTCAAGAGATACTATGGACTGATTGATTGATAAGTCACTTTCACTGTTTTCCTCCTGGAGCATTTTTTTTTAATATATATGTTAAGTGCTTACTCTGGGCCGGGTGCTATTCTAAGCACTGGGGTAGATACAAGCTAATCAGGTTGGACACGATCCCTGTCATTCATTCAATTGTATTTGTTGGGTGCTTACTGTGTGCAGAGCACTGTACTAAGCAGTGGGAGAGTATAATACAACAATAAACGGACACACTCCCTGCCCATAACAAGCTTACGGTCTAGAGTGGGAGACAGACGTTAATATAAATAAATAATAACAATAATTATGTTGGTATTTGTTAAGCGCTTACTATGTGCAGAGCGCTGTTCTAAGCACTGGGGTAGATACAGGGTCATCATGTTGTCCCACGTGAGGCTCACAGTCATAATCCCCATTTTACAGATGAGGGAACTGAGGCACAGAGAAGTGAAGTGACTTGTCCACAGTCACACAGCTGGCAAGTGGCAGATCTGGGATTTGAACCCATGACCTCTGACTCCCAAGCCTATGTTCTTTCTACTGAGCCATGCTGCTTCTCTATAATGTTGGTATTTATTAAATGCTTACTATGTGCAGAGCACTGTCCTAAGCGCTGGGGTAGATACAGGGTCATCAAACTGTCCCCCGTGAGGCTCACAGTCTTAATCCCCATTTTCCAGATGAGGTAATTGAGGCCCAGAGAAGTGAAGTGACTTGCCCAAGGTCACACAGCTGACAAGTGGCAGAGGCAGGATTCGAACCCATGACCTCTGACTCCCAAGCCCGGGCTCTTTCCACTGAGCCACGCTGCTTCTAAAGGACAGATTTGTACGTTAAGTGTTGTGGTGGTGGGAGAGGGGATGAATAAAGGGAGCAAGGCAGGACGATGCAGAAGGGAGTGGGAGAAGAGGAAAGGAGGGCGCAGTCAGGGAAGGCCTCTTGGAGGAGATGGGCCTTCAGGAAGGGTTTGAAGGGAGGGAGAGTCATTGTCTGTTGGATTTGAGGAGGGATGGCATTCCAGGCCAGAGGCAGGATGTGGGCGAGGAGTTGGTCAAGAGATAGATGAGATTAAGGCACGGTGAAAGGGTTAACATTAGAGGAGAGAAGTGTGCGGGCTGGATAGTAATAGGAGAGTAATAATGATAATAATAATGATGATGGTATTTATTAAGCACTTACTATGTGCTATGTTCTGTTCTAAACACTGGGTTGCATTTGTTAAGCGCTTACTCTGTGCCGGTCACTGTTCTAAGCGCTGGGGTATTCAGGTGGTCCCCCTTGGGGCTCAGAGTTTTAATTCCCATTTTACAGATGAAGTAACTGAGGTACTGAGAAGTTAAGTGGCTTGCCCAAGGTTTAACGGCAGACAAGTGGCAGAGCCAGGATTAGAGCCCACGTCCTCTGACTGCCAAGCTCGTGCAGTTTCCACTAAGCCACGCTGCTTCTGTAGCGAGGTAAGGTATGAGGGGGCAAGGTGTTCGAGTACTTTGAAGCCAGTAGTGAGAAGTTTTTGTATGACGTGGAGGTAATTGGGCAACCACTGGAGTTTCTTGAAGAATAGAGAAATATGGACTGAACTTTTCTGTAGAAAAATGATCCGGGCAGCAGAGTGAAGTAAGGACTGGAGTGGGGAGAGACAGGAGGCTTGGGAGGTCAGCAAGGAGGCTGATACGGTATCCAAAGTGGGATAGGATAAGTGATTAGATTAACCTGAAAGAAGTTTGGATGGAGAGGAAAAGGCGCATTTTAGCGATGTTGTGAAGATGGAACTGACAGGATTTAGTGATGGATTAAACACGTGGGTTGAATGAGAGATAGGATTCAAGGATAACGCCAAGGTTAAGGGCTTGTGAGACAGAAAGGATGATGGTGCCATCTACAGTGATGGGAAAGTGAGGGGGAGGCGGGTTTTGGGTGGGAATTATTATTACTGTACTAAGCCCTGGGGTGGATACAAGCAAATTAGTTTTGACACAGTCCCCCATAGGGCTCACAATCTTACACAGTGACTTGCCCAAGGCTATACAGCAGATGATTGGAAGAGCCGGGATTAGAACCCATGACCTTCTGGCTCCCGGGCCCGTGCTCTATCCACTACGCCCTATCGCTTCCCCAGTGAGGAGTTCTATTTTGGACACGTTAAGCTTGAGATAATGGGAGGGTATCCAAGTACAGCTGTCTTGAAGTCAGGAGGAAATGCTAGTCTTCAGAGAAGGAAAGAGGTCAGGGCTGGTTATGTAGATTTGGGTATCATCCACATCGATGGATTAGTTGAAGCCTCGGGAGCAAATGAATTCTCCAAGGGAGTGGGTGTAGATGGAGCAAAGAAGGGGACCCAGAACTGAACCTTGAGGGGCACCCACAGTTAGGGGGTGGGAGGCAGAGAAGGAGCCCCCGAAAGAGACTAAGAATGAACAACTGGGGAGGTAAGAGAACCAGGAGAGGACAGTGTAGGTGAAGCCGCGGTTGGATAATGTTTACAAGAGAAGGGGGTCGTCGACGGTGTCAGAGTCAACTGATGGGTCGAGGAGGATTAGGATGGAGTAGAGGCCGTTGGATTTGACAAGAAGGAGATCATTGGTGACCTTTGTGAGGACAGTTTCTGTGGAGTGAAGGGATGGAAGCCAGATTGGAGGGGGTCAAGGAGAGAATTGGAGGAAAGGAATTTGAGACAGCGGGTGTAGACAGCTCGCTCAAGGAGTATGGCAAGGAAAGTAGGAGAAAGATAGGATGATAACTGGGGCACCCAGTCTTAATCCCCCTTTAACTGATGAGGTAAATAAGGCACAGAGAAATGAAGTGACTTGCCCAAGGTCACACGACGGACAAGTGACAGAGCCGGAACTAGGCCCCAGTTTCTTCTGGCTCCCAGTCCCGTGCTCCATCCGTTAGGCCACACTGCTTCCCGACTTGGCCACCCTGCCAGAGATTTTGCTCCCTCTGCTCATCAGAGCAGAAACATTTTCCTCTGAAAGGAAGAAAATGCGATTTCAAAAATCAGAGCCTAACAGATTTTCTATTATTACTCTGTGCTTGGAGATAACTTTGAAATGCCAAACCAGAAAAATATTTTGAACGTGAGACAGCGTGCCTATAACACAACCACAAAGGCACGTGGCCAGCCGATTGGTTTCAGCGAGATTAACAAAATAAACCTAACATTTATGCAGATGGACCTTGGCAGTAAACTTCCGTCAAGGTTATCCAAATGAAAGAAAAGCAGTATTTCTTCCAGGACATGTAGGTCACAGTACTTTGTACACAGTAAGCACTTAATAAATACGGTTGAATGAATGAAGAATAACTCTCGTTGTTTTTCAGAAGCCTAGGTTGCATATGGAAAATGGGATGGTTCATCTCATTCTCCCCAGAAAGAGCTTCCGGATTTTTTTGTTTTCCTGCTTTTATTCACCCCGGCAGTGGACTAAATTCCGTGAAGGTTTGTTTGCTTTAAACTAAATCCTGTAGCTTTCAAATGCAATGTGGGATAGAGTAGCATGGACATTCCATTTCTTTGTGCACACTTTAATCGTTGCTAAAATGATTCCAGGTTCTGTTCAGAAGTGTTTCAATTCCACGCAGGCCAGATTGAGGCATTGAATTGTGCGCTCGTTAATGGCACATCCACCCTACGGCCTAGAGCTCCCCTACCCTTCATGTCTGAAAGACCACCACTCTCTCCATCTCAGTCTTTCCAGACCAAGACTGTTTTCACTTCCTCTAGATACCCTCCCTTCCGCATTCCCTCTGCACTTCGGTCTGTACCCCTTAAGCAGTTCGATATTTACCCCACCCTCAGTCCCAGAGCAGTTACGTACATGTCTTTATACTCTGCCGTTTCTCCTATCAGTAACTTATTTTAACATCCGTCTCCTCCTCCAGACTGTAAGATCCTTGAGGGCAGGGATCGTGTCTATCAGCTCGGTTCATCACTGGTATTTATTGAGCGCTTACTCGTTGCAGAGCACTGTAGTAAGCATTTGGGAGAGTACAGTACAAAAGCTTTGGTAGACACATTCCCTGACCACAATGAGCTTACAGTCTAGAGGAGAAGACAGTCACTGATATAAATATGTTTAATATGTAATTTAAAGATATGTACTTAAGTCCCGAGGTCTTGAAGGTGGGGTGAGTCTCAGATGCCCGAAGGTCACAGATCCAAGTGCACAGATGACCCAGAAGGGAGACGGAGCTGGGGGAAAGAGGACTTAATCGGGGAAGGCCTCTTAGAGGAGATATATCCTTTAATAATGGCTTAAAGGTACAGAGAGCAGTGGTCCGGTGTTTATGGACGGGGAGAGAGTTCCAGGCTAGGGGGAAGATGTGAAAGAGGGGTTGGCAACGTGATAGATGAGATCGGGGTACCGTGAGTAAGCTTGAGCTAGAGGACAAAGTTTTAGGCTGTAGGCTGAAGTAGGAGATGGTGAGGATAGGTAGGAGGGGCAGAGCTGATTGAGAGCTTTAAAGCCAATGATGGTAAGGATTTCTGTTTGATGCAGAGGTGGATGGGCACCCCTGGAGGTTCTTGAGGAGTGGGAAGGCATGGAATGAACTATTTTTAGAAAAATGATCCATGCTGCAGAGTAAAGTCTGGACTGGAGTGGAGAGAGATAGAAGGGAAGGAGGCCAGCGAGGAGACAGATGCAGTCCCAATCCCCTTCCAATCCCAGCTGACTAGCAGCTCCTTCCCCACCCCCTTATGGGTGTGCGTGCACATACACACACAAACACACCCCTCACACCCCTGCTGGGGAGCCGGGAAAGAATCACTGTTGAGCAACTTCGTTTGCAGTACATCCGTAGATACATCTTGACCAAAAAACCATCAGATATATCTGTTCCGCAGTGAGATATCAGGAAGAAAAATAGCCCGATCATTCAACGACCAAGGCCCTGCTTTCTTTCTAAAACGTTCATGCCGCTACTTCGGCTGTCTAAGAACCGACAGGCGGAAAGCAAGTGAACTCGGCAAAATGTTTCCTTGGCATTTTTATTTAATTTAAAAATATTATACACGTTGTTTACATTTTCACGGAAAATAGTAAGTTTAGAACTCCAAGCAGTGTCCAAAGCGCCAGGCCACGGGGCCCCCAGGCCTCCAACTGACTTCCGCTTTGATGCCGCTTGGCTTGGTGAAATGAACTGGGCTGGAACCCCTCACCTCGCCCCACCCCTCAAGAATCACCTGGAGGGAGAACTTCCCCTCTGCTGGGGATCGGCTAAAGAAACCGGCTAAAAAAACTAGGATCTGGGGAGCCCCGTCGCTGTCCTGCAGACACAAATGCAGCCTGACCTTTCTGCAAGGGATTTGAAATACTACTGCAGGAAAAGACGTCAGGTTTCACGTGAAAGGAAAAAGCCACCTCTCCTTCCCCATGCATTAGTGTCCTGAGTCCACCTCCAGCCTAACCTCCCCACAAGACACTCTGTCATAGTGTTTAAATGTCAATAGATCAGCAGATACGCTGAGGTATATGGTCTTAGCACATAATGCTACTCATATATGACTGACATATATGTATATATATACTATTTATATATTGGTACAATACAACCCATAAAATCATTGGCTAAAACATAGCCACATATAAATGTCATATGTAATAAAACACTTGTAAACAAATAGAATGATTTTAAAAAAAAAGGGGAAGAAATCAGCCGTAAGTTAAAATATTTTAAAATTCAGGGTTATGCAAGATTCCTCTCCACCCTTCCACCCCTTCCTTTCTTTATCTTTTTCTCCCCACCCCCCCCACCCCCCACTTCCTGTACAGGTACATCACCCTTCCTCCCCTCAACCACTCTTAGGTCATGATATCTTCATGTAACAGCCAGACCAGGTCCTCACCAAATCTGTCTTTGAAGTGTCAAAAACGCCCCCACCTCTAGCCAGCTGGCTTTCTGCTTAGGATTTCTAGTACAGCTAGTTAGAGTTCTTTATCCAGCTTTGTATCGGAGAGAATTTGTTGGAAAAGGAAGCAAAAACAAAAAGAGATGTCAAAATGGAGACTTCAGATTTTCCTGCCGCGAACCAACGGCCCCTGTCTCCCGCCCTGCCGCTTGAGCTTCAGTTGATGGGGATGAAATAGGGCTGGAATTGTTTCTCGTGTTCCGGTTCCGGCGGTGGCATTTTTACATAGACACCTGTAGTCAGAAGGCTCCTTTTCTTTATCTGAAAAGCCATAAAGCAGAGAAGTGAACCGTCAGTGAAGAATATAAGATCGGATGTTAGAGGGAGAAAGAATGATTAATGCACCAAGAAATCTCAATCGGTCAATCAGGGGTATTTATTGAGTGCATACCATGTGCAGGGCACTGTTTTAAGTGCTTGAGTAGTTCCTACCCCAAGACTTCACTACGATAGGTGAATAAGAGAGCTGGTCCTTAGGGGCTTAAAGATAGAGTCGTGTAAAGGCAAAAACTAACCAATTGTTCGGCCTCTGTGAATCAAGTTCTGCAGTGAGTTCATTGAGTTCTCTGGCTTCCCAAGCAATCTCGTATTTCTGTCTCCTCAAGGATGAGAGATCAGTTCCACTCTGCTTGTGAACCCAACAGAGAAGCTAAATCCAACTACGATTGATCACATCCCTGTCCCAGAGGAAGAGGATGAGAGGCGGTGGGAGATTTGGGAGCAGTATTGAGGCTTTTAGTGTTTAAAATCCCCGTTTGGAGGACTCGCCTAATTAAGAACGTGAAGGTGCCAGGGGGGAGAACAAGTCCATATCCACTCTGACTCAAACTGAAACACTTCAGTAGGACACAAACAATGTAATACAGCATCTGAATATGAATCATCTTTTTCTGAAGTTCTAGTTTCTTCTCTACCACTGCCTTTCCTCTCCCCCTTTTCATCCCTCACCTCAAAAGCAACTGAGTGCACCCCGCTCCAGTACTCACCATTTTACTCAAGGCCACCATGGTGATGAGAAAACTGTAAATAAACAATCCTGAGCTGACTGCAGCTAGGATCCATAGCAGGAAGTCACTGTCTGGGCAGGGCTCTGGTTCTGAAACAGAGGAGATGGAATGAAGACTCTAGAGGAGAACAGGAGCATCTCTGAAACAGAGACCTCGTGTCTGACCAGAGAGAGCAGTAGAGTTGACTCGGAAGAGGTAGGGTGAGGGCGAGAGAGGAATCTGCCTCTTCCTAATTGAGAGAAGTTTAGGAGCAAGAAGAATGGGAAACTCTTTCTCCCACCCATCAGCAGCATGGCAGGGTATATGGGGCCTTTGCCACTGGGGTGGGTGAGAGCCTCCCCCCGAAGCAGAGGGCTCAGGGCAAATGGTAAGGACGGAAGAAATGGAAAATGGAAAAATGGCCAATCTATTCATCACTGGCACCAGGAGAGGTCATTCTGGAGCTTCAAGAACAAGAGTCCTTGAGTTCTCCAAGCTCAGGAAAGAAGCACCCAAGTATTGCTCTAAAGCAAAACACAGGTAAACAGAAGCAGCCTCACATAGTGGATAGAGCACAGGCCCGGTGGTCAGAAGGTCAGGAGTTCTAATCCCGGCTCCGCCACTTGTCTGCCGTGTGACCTTGGGCAAGTAATTTCACTTCTCTGTGCCTCAGTTCCCTCATATGTAAAATGAGGATAGAATAATAATAATAATAATGTTGGCATTTGTTAAGCGCTTACTATGTGCCGAGCACCTTTCTAAGCGCTGGGGTGGACATAGGGGAATCAGGTTGTGCCACGTGGGGCTCACAGTCTTAATCCCCATTTTACAGATGAGGGAACTGAGGCACAGAGAAGTTAAGTGACTTGCCCACAGTCAGATTGTGAGCCCCACGTGGGACAGGGACTGTGTCCTATCCAATTTGCTTGTATCCACACCAGCGCTTAATGCAGTGCCTCGCACATAATAAGCGCTTAACAAATACCATAATAATAATTAAGGATTGATTATGATGATTATTAAACATCAGTGGGAAAATGTGCTGAGAGGTGTAGAGTTAAATGGCTTTGCTCACCGACGACATAGATTTGGGTTCCATTTCCCAAGCCCATATAGTAGGGTGGAGGGTACATGAGTTCCACTCGACAGACGTACAGGCCAGTGTCTGTGGCCTTCAGCCCCATCAAAGTGAGAGTCACATTGTTTTCGCTGGGTTGGACGTGACACTCGATGTCCTCAGTTGAAACGAACGGCTCGTACTCAGTCGTGAAGGACGAGGCGCAGACTTCGTGGAACTCGTTCCCCGTCTGCCGGATCAAGGTCACACGGATCTCCTTGGCTTTGCCAGTGAATTCGTATTCACAAGCCAGGCTGGCAACTCCTTTCATGCTGGCCAAGACCACTCTTGGCTGGGTCACTTGCAAAGCTGGAGGGAAAAGATGGTGCTCGGTTAATAAGCATCTGATAAATAATGCCTTGGTTTATCATGTCAGCCCCACAGCCCTTATGTATATGTCCTTTTACTCTGTTCTTTCTCCTATCTGTAATTTATGGTAATGTCCATCTCCTCCTGTAGATTGCAAGCTGCTGGTGGGTGAGGATCCTTTGTACCTACTCCATTGTACTCTACTTTCTCAATTGCTTAGTACAGTGTTCTAGACACCACTAGCGCTCACTAAGTAACATGGATTGATTGATTGAGCACACTGGTTTAGACTTCCCAGTGGAAAACTACCGGGCAGAGGATGCCAGTTTTTTCTCCAGGCAACCCTCCTGCCAGCCTCTTCCGACTTCTTTGGCCACCTGCCATCTGTGGCCTGATTTCCTCGGCCCTTTACCTTGTCTTTGCTCCCCATGAACTTCTCCATCACTTTCCTAAATCCCTATGCCCCTCTTTCCCTAGAACTTAGAATGTTATGAGAAAACTCAAGAAATGAAGCTGGTTCACCGAAAGACGCCCTTGCACATAGGCACTCGCCCGGCTAGCAAAATAATTGTGAGCTATTACCTGAATTCAGCCTCCAGGAAAGTACTGGAGCTGTGCCAAGCTTTGCAATTAAGCCCCTGGCATAAGAAAGGTCACCGGGTACCACTGGAGATCTGATCTCAAATTACCAAGAATAAAGAACTAGATAATAATCCACCAGGCACTTTGAACATTGTGAAATGAGGTTAGTTCACATACTTATAGGTCCAAACACTCACACTTAATACACGCACATACAATAATGCAAGATGAACTGACTGAGATTTGATGGAAATTCACATTTTTAAAAATCCTTCTTATATAGCAGCTGCCCTAGAGAATATTATGAACCCATACAGGATTAAGTCAGTAGATGAGTAACGATTCAAATTTTTCTTCAGCCACCCCTGCAACTCGTGGCCTAATGGTTTCATGAAATGTAATTTTACATTTCAAATCATTTTAATGATCAAAACGTGTGGTGTTTTCTTTAAGTGATCTAAACGTTACCGGGGTGAGGAGTGGGGAGAAAATTGCACGCCCCCGTCCCGGGAATGAAAAGAGGTTTTCCCGAAGATTCCTTGAAGTGAATAGGTTGCAGTGTTGAATGTTCGTTCCGCCCGAGCCGAGCGTACTTATCGTCACGTAATTTTTAGCTGCCTACGTAGGCCTGGCCCCATATTTTGTTCTGTGGCCCCGTAGAACAAACGTGACGAGAGCATCATCTGAGAATCCCCTCGTCTCTCTAACTGGAATCTTCAAGGGAGAGTTAAGGCACCTGTAACCTTCCCCGACTTCAGCTTCACTCAACCCCTTCCCAACTCTGCCAGTATCCAGCCGGTTGCCAACCCGCCTGTGACAAAACACTTCCCAGCCTCCCTGGGCCCCTGAAGTCTCGGTAAATCACTTTCCTAGATTACCAACGCCGATGAAACGGAGATTATGGAAACGCCTCCTCCACCTCAGTCTTGTTTTTTAACCTCACTCACCTTCAGCGAGACCAGCAGCAGGGCCCCCGAAGCCAGCGACAAACAGGAATGAGACCATCACCGACCAGGACCTGTTCCTGTAATGATGACGTTCTCTTATTTGCCTCTTGGATCCAAGGCGGATCATCACGAACCAGGAGCTGAATTTCGAACTTCAGGAAGCCGAAGCAATACCTTTCAGGATACTGGCGCTTTGAAATGTGTTTGAACCCACACAGAATCAGGGAGTTTATATATATATGTAGCTTTGATCCCTTGTATGGATTACAGGTCCGCAGAGAGCTGTACCACACCCCGTGAAATACTAGCTTTTTGTTTTGGGTTGACGAGAAAGGAAGCCGTGGGTTTGGTTGCTACGTCGGCAGTAACCTCAAAATACTCAAAATAGAACTGAGCAAAACATGCCGATTTCCAGATGGAAAATGTGCACTCAATTAGAAACTGAAGATCCTTGTTTGCTTAAAGGATTTGAAGTCAGATGAAGAGCTAGAGAATTTCCTTGAGTGCGGGATCCCAATTCCTTGGAGGGCCAACTCTGAGTTTGATCCAGTGATGCTTTTCCCTGTGGAAACGTGGGAAAAGGCGAGGCTGAGTCTTGAATATTTGGCAATTTCCGGCTGTTTGCTTTCCCCATTTTCCCCTGACTGAGGCCAAAATGTGAATGGATTCCTTCTGGGCCTGAAGATGTCTGTGAGGAAATATGGGAAAGGGGAAAGTACCGTTATCCTTTGATCCGAAGGGAAAACTGAGGCCTGAAATAAAGGCCAGAGCTGCCTATGGCCTTACGGGGAGTTAATAATAAAGATGACTTTCCAGGAATAGGGGAAGTCCAGGCTTCTTTACTATAGCTCAGGGCATTTTTAATTAATCTACCAAAATAATCTTGATTATCTTACCTTCATCTTTCCACTCTTACCTAGACTGTGAGCCTCATGTGGGACAGAGCCTGTGTCTGATCTGTTGAATTTGTTTCTACCCCAGCATTTAACACAGTGCTTGGTATATAATAAGCACCTAGTAAATTCAATTAACTAACTGTAAGTTTCCTTCCTTAAAAGAATAGAGGTCTATAATAATAATAATAATAATAATAATAATCATATATTGCAATTATAATTATTATTATAAGGGAAATTATTAAGTGATCTCTATTTGCCGAGCACTAGGGTAAATGGAAGATAACCAGTTCAGACACAGTCTCTGTCCCGTGCAAGGCTCGCAACCTGGGAGGTAGAGAGAGAGCAAGTATTTCACCTCCATTAAACAGATGGGAAAACAGGCCCAGAGAGGTTAGGTGACTTGCCCAAGGTCACCAGCAGACCAGTGGCAGAGCTGAGATTAGGACCCAGATCCCCTGGCCTCTGACTCCATACTCCTTCCACTAGACTGCCGTCTAACATTCGCAGTTCACGTGATAACAGGCACAGAGAGGGCAATCAGTGAGTGGCATGTATTGAGCACTTACTCTGTGCACAGCACTGTACTGACCGCTTACCTGAAGCCACGCGGCAAGTCAGTGGGAGAACTGGGCCTAGAAATCCCTGGCCCCCACTAGACCAAGCAGTTCTCTGTTGTTCGAACCTCTAATTTTCCCTTAGTAGGACTGCCTCTTTAGAAGCACCGTGGCAGTTCACCCCAATCTTCCATCTAAGAATAATGTGAGTCTGTTGTCTGAACCTCTAATTTTCCTTAAGTAGGACTGCCTCTTTAGAAGCACCTTGACAGTTCGCCCCAATCTTCCGTCTAAGAAAGAATAATATGAGTCTGTTTGGAAGCCATTGAAACCACCCCGCATTAGCAATTTTCAAGGTTATGCAATTGTCCCGACTTCACAGAACAAGCAGAGGATCTTTAACCAATGGACAAAAGGGTCAGATGACCCTGAACTACTCTTCCCCCCATGACCATGCAAATAGCAAACCCCATCCTCTCAAACTCTTCCTTCTGTCAAGGCAGCAGAAAAAGTGTGGCCTAGGGGAAAGAGCGCGGGATTGGTTCAGTAGATCCAAGGTCTTCTTCTAGCTCTGGCACTTGCCCGTCGGGTGACCTTGGGGAAGTCACTTAGCTTCACTATGCCCAAGTTTCCTCATCTGTAAAATGGGGATCGGGTGCCTGTTCTTCCTCTTAGATGGTGAACCCCATGTAGGACAGGGTCTTTGTCCTATTCATTTATCTTCTATGTATCCCAGTGCTTAGCCAATTGTTTGACACATAGTAAGCACTGAATAAATTCCATAATTATCACTAATGACAATGATTTCCCTGGCTTCCAGTTGGAAAACAGGAAAAAGATTGGAAGGAGAAAATCTTGGAGGGTGTCCATTGGGTTTCCACTGTCTAGATTTCAATCAATCGATCAATCTCATTTATTAAACACTTACTGTGTTCAGAGTAAGTGCAGAGTACTAAATACTTGGGAGAGTACAATACAACTGAGTTGGTAGGCACATTCCCTGCTCGCCACCAGTTTACAGTCTAGAGGTGAGACAGACATTATTATAAATAAAAAGTCACAGTTACGTAATAATAATAATAATAATAATAATGTTGGTATTTGTTAAGCGCTTACTATGTGCAGAGCACTGTTCTAAGCGCTGGGGTAGACACAGGGGAATCAGGTTGTCCCACGTGGGGTTCACAGTCTTAATCCCCATTTTACAGATGAGGGAACTGAGGCACAGAGAAGTGAAGTGACTTGCCCACAGTCACACAGCTGACAAGTGGCAGAGCTGGGATTCGAACTCATGAGCCCTGACTCCAAAGCTAATAAGTTCTGTTATTAGCTAATAAGCTAATAAGTTCTGTGGGGCTAAGAGAGGGGTGAATGCTAAGTGCCCCAAGGGCACAAATCCAATTCACCAAGTCTAATTTTGGAGAGGGTTCATCTAGTGCAAAATTCCCTAGAGATTTGATTCTAGCCAGCAACTTGTAGCCTAATCACAGGTGTCATTCTGTGGGGAGAGAATGCACAAATGTCTTAGGAGTCAGGTACCATCAGTCCGCACTCTGACATCGGTACATTCACCTGGCTGAGAACATCTGGGTTGTTTCTGTCATTCTCCAGGACTATTTTCACTCTTTTCACTCTCCGAGCAGAAAACTGCAGGTCACTCAGATAGACCCCGGGGCCTACCAGGGTCTTGTCTTATGCCGTCGAGTCGTTCCCGACCCATGGCGACACCTCAGACACATCTCTCCCAGAACACCCCCCTCTCCATCTGCAATCATTCTGGTAGCGAAGCCATAGAGTTTTCTTGGTAAAAATAGGGAAGTGGTTTCACTGCCGCCTTCCGCGCAGTAAACTCGAATCTCCACCCTCAACTCTCTCCCATGCTGCTGCTGCCCAGCGTGGGTGAGTTTTGACTTGTAGCAGGTTGCCTTCCACTCCTTAGCCACTGCCCAAGCTAGGAATGGAGTGGGTAAGGCTCTGCTTGACTCTCCCGCCCGTAGCCAAGACTGATAGTGTACTGGAAACTCTCCAGGTGCGCCCCTGAGAGGCTATCAGGACCACACAACCGAAATTCCAAATGGTTTCCACCCCATCCTAGAATATTATGATCCAAATCTATTGTCATTTTGGTTTCAGTGAAAGGAAAGCAAAACACAATTTACATTCCCTGTTACAATGTAAACTCTTTTTGGGCAGGGAACATATTTCGTCTCCGTTTTATTTTCCCAAATGCTTAATAGGGCATTGCACCCAGTGGGTTGCACCCAGTGGGTGCTCAAAAAATGTCATTACCATTATTATCACTACTACTACTGGCAAAGGCTATAATTATTATAAACTGATGAAGGGCAGGATTGATTTGGCTCAGTGGAAAGAGCCTGGGCTTCGGAGTCAGAGGTCGTGGGTTTGACTCCCGGCTCTGCCACTTAATAAAGTTGGTATTTGTTAAGCGCTTACTATGTGCAGAGCACTGTTCTAAGCGCTGGGGTAGACACAAAGGAATCAGGTTGTCCCACGTGGGGCTCACAGTCTTAATCCTCATTTTACCAGATGAGGTAACTGAGGCACAGAGAAGTTAAGTGACTTGCCCACAGTCACACAGCTGACAAGTGGCACAGCTGGGATTTGAACCTATGACCTCTGACTCCAAAGCCCGTTCCCTTTCCACTGAGCCACGCTGCCACTTGTCAGCTGTGTGACTGTGGGCAAGTCACTTCACTTCTCTGTGCCTCAGTTACCTCATCTATAAAACGGGGATTAACTGTGAGCCTCATGTGGGACAACCTGATTGCTCTGTATCTACCCCAGCGTTTAGAACAGTGCTCTGCACATAGTAAGCGCTTAACAAATACCAACATTATTATTAATTATTTGATATGCTTTATAAGACAACCAACTGGATCATTCAGGCCCCAAAATAGTTTTTTGACAAGAATTATCCACTTGTGTTGCTTGTTTGTACAAAATCCACCTAATAATTCCTCTGCACAACTCAAGAACCAGGCTGTTTAACTGATCTGGAGCAAGGGTTGGCCAATGAGTAAGTTAGTTGGCTGGTTATTTTTATGACAATTCCTCAAGGAAGGAAGCAATATATTTTGGTAAGAGATAATCCAACAGGGTATGTGGGCTGCCCAGGGAAGGTGAAGCATTCAGGTTTCTCAGTGATGAGTCTTCAAAGAGTAGAATGCCGATTTATTTCCCCCCCCAAATCCCAAATTCCTATGCTTATTAATGGTGATGTGTGTTCTGCACCCCTTTCACTAACATTATAACCGTTACGATTGGGTTGGAACCACTGGGATTTGGGGTTGGGTGATTTTGATATGTATGAAGCAATTCTCTCAGTCCTGGGGTCTGTACAAGGTGCTTGTATACACAAGGATCCCAATTAAAGAGGGAAAGTGAAGAGGAATTGTATTCCCATTTGACAGATGAAGAAACTGAGGGAAAGAGAGATTAAGTGATTTGCTTAAACTCCCAGAGCAAGTCAGTGGCAGAGATTGGATTAGAATTCAGGTATCCTGACTCCAAGGCTCATGTCCTTTCCATACTGTCTCTGTGTTTTCGGGCGAAGAGACCCAATCATTGGCTAAAACTGAGGTTTTGATCTTTTCTTTGGATTTCATTGAACTGTGTGATTTTTCTTGGATAGATTGATATATGGAGGAGTGTTGGTTATATCTGGTGACTTGATTGGTGGTACTAGGCTTGTCCAATTAACAATTCAAATCAAATAGAAAAAAAATCTACTTTGAGTCCTGAATTATACAGGGGAAGATAAAGAGATGAAACTCAAATCACTCCTTGCTTTGTGTTAACGGCAAATTGGTTTAAATATTCAGGAGTGGAGCAGATTGATGCAGGGGTCTAAAATAATCAGTGGTATTTATTGAGTGCTTACTATGTGCAGAGCACTGTACTAAGTGCTTGAGAGAGTACAATACAACAGAATTAGCAGATACGTTCCCTTTCCGTAAGGTCCGTGAACTATCTGTGGATTGTATTTATTCAGAGTTTCTATCGTGGTATGGTTAGCATGTATACCCAAGAATATTCATGTTGGCTGCTAGCACATTAGAGGGTTTTATCGATAGTTAGTGGAAACCACTCCAATCCATCTGCAACTCTTGAAACACTTCTAGTCTAAGCACCTTGGGGAAAAGGAAAGCTAAGTTTAGAAAACTCTTGGTGGATTTATTTCTAGCTTTTAAAAGTATTTCAATAATTTTCCCGTTTTCTAATAGCTTTTCATATTATCCTTCCAAATGCTATCCCCCTTTTTTTAAAAAGAAAAAAACCCTTTCGTTGAAAGATTTGCACCTGCGCTTCACTTTTGCACGTACTGCAAAACATCCTTTCTAAAGGGTTTCAGATGTAATGGGAAGAATGAAAAGTTTATTATTTGCATAGTGTCTAGTTTCAGGACATCCCATTACGTTGAGCTGTAATTATGCCTAATTAAGGTTACATATTCTATGTTTTTGTGCTAATTAGCTCATCACCAAGCTGTTCCTTTCAACACTTGCTTCAAAGAAAAAAGAATTATCCACAACATTAAGTGATTGCCTGAAGAAATCTATCAATCATCTCATCTCAAAAGAAGAGGTAAAAAGAAGAGGAAATGATATGCAAAGTGCCTGGAAAAATTATAGATTCATAACCATTAAAGGACTAAAAATGAAAGGCCAGTGTGGGACCCTCCCACCCCTGTCTGAATGATTACGTTAGCTTGATCCTGGACCCCGGAGAATTGAAATTCTTATCACAAAACCATATAAAACCAGATGTTTCTGAGCGGCGGACTTTCTGTCAGCCCCCTAATGTGAAAAAGAAATGGGTTCCTGTTGAGTTTGCACTATTCATTGGTTTCGAACACAATTGAATGTGGTTGTCAGTGAAACAGGCAGCTCCGATGGCTGATTTGAGCAGCACACTAACCGTAGACGCTCCGTTTTCTCAGTGTTTATTCCAAAAACGCAGATCTTCAGGCATTGACCGAGCAAGTGGAAGTAACGGTCTAAGCCACCCCCTTATTTCGAATCTAATTAGAAAATTCATTGAAGACCCAAGCCTCTGCCTTCATCCACTCACCGTGGTAAAACTCCTCTTCCTTGTATTGTGGCTGAAGAGTCCAAATTTCTGAATTTTTTCAGGACTCTTAGATCTTCGTGACTCAGAACAAAACGTGAGCTGGAACTTACCATCCTGGGCTTAGTTTAATTGTTTAAGTATATGTGAATGCTTAATTACTGATCCTGGGGTCCACACAGCACACACACACACGCGCACACACACACACTAGGTGTGGACTAGTGGATAGGGCACCGGCCTGGGAGTCAGAAGTACCTGGGCTCTAATCTCGGCTCTGCCGCTTGTGTGTGTGACCTTGGGCAAGTCACTTAACTTCTCTGGGCCTCAGTTATTTCATCTGTAAAATGGGGATTAAGTCTGTGAGCCCCATGTGAGATATGGACTTTGTCCAACCTGATTAGCTTGTATCTACCCCAGCGCTTAGAACAGTGCCTGGCACATAGTAAGGGCTTAACAAATACCATAGTATGGAGATTGGTAGAAAGTGTGTCTTCTGTGAGGAGAAAATGGTGCTTCCTCTACTGAATAGGGAGCTTTTTTGATTCTCATTCTAGAGATCCACTCCCAAGAAAGAGATCATCCTTAAATATTCACTCTCTGAATGTGGAAACAACTTCTACCAACAGTCGTGTAAAAATGATAGTGATGACTATAAAATTAATTTAAATAAAAGAGAACCGACAATTATTTATAAATAACTATGAAGCCGTACTTCAGATGCAAAGATGATGCCACTGAAAGCAAACTTTACCCAAGAGAACCTATGTCGCTTAAAAAAGTCAGTAGGAGACCCACGGTCTTCAATTACACCAGGCACACAGAAACTGTGGTTTGTTTACTGTTGAGTTTGTTGTCTGCAGTGTTTAATACTGTTTTCACTTTTGCCTCTTTGTCTCTCTGTCCTCCGGGAGCCTCCGTCCAAAAAGAGTTGCTTTTTTCTGTGATTACAATGCAATTTCGGATCTGTCTGCCACGGTTGTCTCCTAATTTTCAGCTAAAGCACAGTATTGTCTGAGATTTTTGTTTCCTGCATCCTCTGTCCCTTTACTGACAATTGCCCAGTTTCAGCTCATCGTTCAGCAGCTGCTTGGATATCCTACTGTCATCATCCATTCTCCTCACATGACCCTGAGGTGAGTTCAGCTTCCGGCCTTAGAATACATCTGTCAAGATCCCTCCGGAGGGCCATTTCATAATCTTTTCAGTCCTCTCAGAGGCGTCATTACTAACCGAAATCCGTCTTCAAACTTCTCTTTGTGGAGTACCTTCAACCTCGGCAGAACTCCTCATTTTTGCCTAAAACCCACTCCTCCGCCTAACTTTTCCATCTCAGACACCACCACCATCATCCTTCCAATAATAATAGTAATAATAATAACAATAACAACCACAACTCTGGTATCTGTGACGTGCTTCCTTTGTGTCAAGTACTGGGCTAAACACTCGGTAGCCACAGGAAAATCTAAATGAATATGTTATCTCCATCTCACTTGCCCACTTTGTCCGTAATATACCGTAGTGTACGTCTTATCGTACGCTCCGCTCAGATGCCACTGATTAAGGGGCGAAAGAGCTATTGGAGCGTACTCTTCCAAGCGCTTCTTTTAGTGCTCTCCACCCAGTAAGTGCTCTCAAATGGATACCACGAATTGATCGACTGATCCTAATGCCAGGGGGACTTGAGGTTGTTTTTGCAACAGTTTGCGCTGAGCCGTCCTCTCTCTCTCACTATGCCCAGTGCTGTGCATTGTGAAGCAGCTCGTAGAGAGAATAGTTGCAATCTGTTACCACAGAACGGAATATTTCTGAGATGTCAGCAGTATTCCCCTAGACTGTAAGCTCACTGCGGGCAGGGACCGTCTCTACCAACTCTGTTATGTTATACTTTCCCAAGCACTTAGCAAAATGCTCTGTACCCAGTAAGCGCTCAAAATACCATCGATTGATGGATGGAATAACAGGCAACAGCGTATCTGCCCTTTACCGTTTTGTAAGCCATTTCTGTGTATAGTTTAGTAAAAGTCAAGAGGGTCTTGTCCTCTTTCTTGCCGATTCGAGGGAAAAAGCAAAAGATGAGAAATGAAAATAAAAACATAGGCCCACAACAGCAAAAAAAAATACACAGCTGGCCACCAGGCAACTAAATTAGACCAAGCTCGTTATGGGCAGGGAACACGTCCACTAATGTTAATCATAATGTTGGCATTAAGCGCTTCCTATGTGAAGAGCACTGTTCTAAGCGCTGGGGTAGATACAGGGTAATCAGGTCGTCCCACGTGAGGCTCACAGTCTTAATCCCCATTTTCCAGATGAGGTAACTGAGGCACAGAGAAGTTAAGTGACTTGCCCATAGTCACACAGCTAAGTAGCAGAGCTAGGATTCGGACCCATGACCTCTGACTCCCAAGCCCGGGCTCTTTCCACTGAGCCACGCTGTTGTATTGTACTCTCCTAAGGTACTTAGTACAGGGCTCTGTGCATAAGTGTTAAATAAATATCACTGAATGATTAAAAAAGCCAGAGCTGAAAATACCTAGAACATCAGAGGGAATTCATGACACTGTCATTGCATTCAAGGAGTTTACATTCTGCTTTACTGTTTATTCTTAGGTCAAGTGAACTTCTTCTTTGTGTTTTTTTGTCCATGTTCATTTCTTAATAATGTTGGTATTTGTTAAGCGCTTACTATGTGCCGAGCACTGTTCTAAACGCTGGGGTAGACACAGGGGAATCAGGATGTCCCACGTGGGGCTCACACTCTTAATCCCCATTTTATAGATGAGGTAGCTGAGGCACAGAGAAGTTAAGTGACTTGCCCACAGTCACACAGCCGACAAGTGGCAGAGCTGGGATTCGAACTCATGACCTCTGACTCCAAAGCCCGGGCTCTTTCCACTGAGCCACGCATTTCTTCTTAGATCATGGACTGTCCATTCAAGTATGTTGAACTCATTGGCCTGGACCTAGAATTATTTCCAGTAATAGAAGTAGATGTAATCGTATTGAAGGTATTGAGGGTGGGGGTGGTTCGGGGGTAGGGGGTGGGACAGGTGTTGCCTGGTGGAAAGAGCATGGAGACTGTAATCAGGAGACCTGGATTCTAGTCCCAGCTGTGCCACTAGTCTGCTGTGTGAATTTGAGCAAGGCACTCAGTCTCTCTGTGCCTCAGTTTCCTCATCTATAGTATAGAAATAGCCTAGAAGGTGAGTCCCACATCGGAGTGATGACTGGAAGTCAGAAGGACCTGGGTCCTTCATTTATTTATTCATTCATTCATTCATCCATCCATTCAATTATATTTATTGAGCACTTACTGTGTCGAGAGCACAGTTCTAAGCACTTGGGAGAGTACAATACAACAATAAATGGACACATTCCCTGTCCACAACGAGCTTACAGTCTAGAGGGGAGACAGACATTAATGTAAATAAGTGAAAGATATGTAAGTAAGTGGTGTGGGGCGGGGAGGGGGGAATGAACAAAAGGAGCGAGTCAGGGTGACCCAGAAGGGAGTGGGACATGAGAAACGGCGTGGCTCAGTGGAAAGAGCATGGGCTTTGGAGTCAGAGGTCATGGGTTCAAATCCCAGCTCTGCCACTTGTCAGCTGTGTGACGGTGGGCAACTCACTTCATTTCTCTGTGCCTCAGTTACCTCATCTGGAAAATGGGGATTAAGACTGTGAGCCCCACGTGGGACAACCTGATTCCCCTGCGTCTACCCCAGCGCTTAGAACAGTGCTCTGCACGTAGTAAGCGCTTAACAAATACCAACATTATTATTATTAAAAGAGGAGCTTAGTCAGGGAAGGCCTCTTGAAGGAGATGGGCCTTGAAAAAGGCTTTGAAAGGAAAGAGAGTAACTGTCTGTCCGATTTGAGGAGGGAGGGCGATCCAGGCCGGAGGGTGGATGTGGGCATGGGGTCGGCAGTGAGATAGACGAGATCGAGGTACATTGAAAGGGTTGGTGTGGGAGGAGCGAAGTGTGCGGACTGGATTGTAGTAAGAGAGTAGCGAGGTGAGTTAGTAGGGGGCAGGGTGAGTGCTTTGACTGCTTTGAAGCCAATGGTGAGAAGTTTGTGTTTGATGCGAAGGCGGATGGGCAACCACTGGAGGTTCTTGAGGAGTGGGGAAACATGACCTGAACGCTTTTGTAGAAAAATGATCCGGGCCGCAGAGTGAAGTATAGACCCAAGTGGGGAGAGACAGGAGGCTGGGCGATCAACAAGGAGGCTGATGCAGTAATCAAGGCGGGAGAGGATAAGTGATTGTATTAATAAGGTAGCAGTTTGGATGGAAAGGAAAGGGTGAATTTTGGCGATGTTGTGAAGGTGGAGCTGACAGGATTTATTAAAAATAATAATAATAATGGTATTTGTTAAGCGCTTACTATGTGCCAAGCACCATCCTAAGTACCGAGGTAGATACAAGGTAATCTGTTTGTCCCATGTGGGGATTGAATAAGTGGGTTGAATGAGGGAGAGGAATCAAGGATAACACCAAGGTTACGGGCTTGTGAGACAGGAAGGATGGTGGTGCCGTCTACAGTGATGGGAAAAGTGATGGGAAGGACAAGGTATGGAAGGGAAGATGATGAGGTCTGTTTTGAACACGTTAAGCTTGAGGTACCTGGAGGACACAGCGTGGCTCAGTGGAAAGAGCAAGGGTTTAGGAGTCAGATGTCGTGGGTTCTACTCCTGGCTCCGCCATTTGTCATCTGTGTGACTTTGGGCCTGTCACTTCACTTCTCTGTGCCTCAGTTACCTTATCTATAAAATGGAGATTAAGACTGAGCCCCAAGTGGTTCAGGTAATCACCTGATTACCTTGTAATCTCCCCCAGTACTTAAGACAGTGCTTGGCACGTAGTAAGCGCTTAACAAATACCATCGTTATTATTATTACATCCAAGTAGAGATGTCTTGAAGGCAGCAGGAGATGCAAGACTGTAGCGTTCTAATCCCGGCTCCTCCACTTGTCTTCTGGGTGTCCTTGGGTAAGTCACCTAACTTCTTTGTGCCTCAGTTACTTCATCTGTTAAATGGAGTTTAAGACTGTGAGCCCCATATGAGACAGGGATTGTGTCCAATCTGATTAATTTGTATAGATCCCAGTGCTGAGAATAGCGTTTGGCACGTAATAAGTGCTTAACGAGTACAATAATTATCATTATTATTATTATTATTATATGACCATGTAGTCATTCATTCAATCGTATTTAATGAGCATTCTCTGTGTGCAAAGCACGGTACTAGGTGCTTGGACGAGTACAATATGACAATAAACAGACACATTCCCTGCCCTCAACAAGCTTACAGTCTAGTGGGGAGACAGGCATTAATACCCTGTATCTACTCAGAGCTCAGCTCATAGTAGGTGCTTAGTAGATATACAATAATAATAATTGTTCTTATTATTAAGCACCAATTTTGGAAATATTCCAAGCTCAGGGCTTGGAAAAGTCCAACAGAAGTAAAAGACACACTCTCTACCCACAAAGGGATTACACTTTAATGAGGGAGACAGGCATTTTTGTCTTCACGGAGGTGGAGTCCGGAAATATAGCCTGTGAATGCACATATGCATATATACCTAAGGGCAGAGGATCGTTCTCAGCAAATAAATACACGTGTGGTTAAAGTAGGTATTTTAATGGTATTTATTATGTGCTTACTATACGCCAAGCACTGTAATTATTGTGGTAATTGTGGTATTTGTTAAGTGATTACGTGCCAGTTCTGGGGTTAAATATAGGGTGATTGGATTTGACACAATCCCTGTCCCATATGGGTCTCTCAGTACTAAGTACTTGGGTAGATATAAGACAAGCAAGTGAGATACAGTCCCTTTTCCACGTGGGGCTCAGTATTAGTAAGAGGGAGTAGGGTTTTATCCCCATTTTGCAGATTAGATACTGGAGGCACAGAGAAGTTAATTCATTTGTCTAAGGTCACACAGACCTTAGTCTGTAGAGTAAGCTCGTAGTGGGCAAGGAATGTGTCTGTTTATTGTTGCATTGTACTCTCCCAACCGCTTAATACAGTGCTCTGCACTCAAGAAGCACACAATAAATGCGACTGAATGAAGGAATGAATGAATGAAGTGGCAGAGCTGACTTAGAACCCCGATCCTCTGACTCCCAGATCTACACTCTTTCCACTAGGCCACACTACTTTCCTGGTTGGTAACGTTTCATCGCAGCATTGTACTTTTCAAGTGCTTAGTACAGTCCTCTGCGTACAGTAAGGACTCAATAAATACGACTGAAGGAATGAATGTGTGTTTCCCCCATTAGGCTGTGAAACCCTTGAAGGCAGGAATTGTGCTTCCTGGCTCTATGTGCTCTCCCAAGCGCTTAGTACAAGGCTCTGCACACAGTAAGCGCTCACTAAATACCACTGATGGATTGACTCTCCACCTCCGCAACTCTGAAGAGCCTTATGTAGGGTTCTGTCCCTCGCAAATAGCCTCTCTCATGTACATTGTTGTGATCCCACTGATAATCCAATCTCTCATCAGAGAATCTAACTTCCCAAAAGCAGTGGTATTACTCAGCTTTTTCAGTTCTGTGACATATGGCTCCGGCTTTCATCTGGTTTTTGCACTCATTTGAAGAATTTGTGTCTTTTGAATGTCTCATTCATTTTTAGTGTACAATATTTCTCAATTTTGGTCAATAGTTCCTTGAATTCCATAGTTTTACCGTCAAATTTAACTTTCATGGAAATCTCCAGGGTTTCCTCCCACGCAACTGTCAAGAAAATGGAGGGTTTTGTGTGCTCACTCAACCGTGGGCTGAATTTTCTCCCGCTTTCTGTGAGATTTCCTGGCATCTCAGAGTTGGAGGGCATGGTTGGGCTTAGATGGACTCTGCAGTCAATCGATTAACCCCATTTTTTGAGCACTTACTGGATGCAAAGCACTGTAATGATCGCTTGGGAGAGTAACACTATAACAGTGTAACAGACGCAGTCCCCCTCCACAGTGATCTTACAGCAGGGAGATTTGGGGGATGTTCTGATGCTCCCTGCTTTCGGTTGATAAGAGCTGCAGGGGTTCAACCCTTCCCCCCCCCTTCTCTGGAGGAGATGGCCCGCTGAGATGACCAGAAATCCTGATGTGGATGGGATAGTCCTGATTTCGGTGGAGTCTATTTCGGCGGGATACCGGGGAAGAGGTTCTGAAGAGTAGTGTGGCCTGGTGAAAAAATCCGAGCCTGGGAGTTAGAGGATTTGGGGTCTAATCTCCATTCTGCTACTTGTTGGCTGTGTGAGCTTGGGCGAGTCGCTTAACTTCTCTGTGCCTCATCTTCCTCATCTGTAAAAATAGGGATAAAATACTTCTCCCTTACCCTTAGTCTGTGGGAGAGGGGCTGTGCCCTATCTGCTTCTATTTTCTCAATCTCAGCATTTAGCACAAGAGAAATACAAAACTCACAATTATTATTATTATCGTTATTATTACTAAATCCTAATAGAGCTAAGTCATGTCCCATTAAGGGCCCTACTTTCTTTTGGGGAGGGGAGGGACTCATGGCAGGGTTGGAGAAAATATTGTACTATTCTTCCGTTTCTTATACTAGCACTCTCGGAATTCTTGTGTCCCTCTGGAAACTCTTTCTGTCCTCAACTGTATATATTTTCATTACCCTATTTATTTTGTTAATGAATTGTACATCACCTTGATTCTATTTAGTTGCCATTGTTTTTACTAGATGCTCTTCCCCTCGACTCTGTTTATCTCCATTGTTCTTGTCTGTCCGTCTCCCCCGATTAGACCGTAAGCCCGTCAAACGGCAGGGACTGTCTCTATCTGTTGCCGACTTGTTCATTCCAAGAGCTTAGTACAGTGCTCTGCACATAGTAAGCGCTCAATAAATACTATTGAAGTTAAAGGTATACTATCCCTACATTCAGGGCCCATTTCTCTCTTCGCCATGTCTCTTCCCAGTCCCTCTCAGGGCTGGGGTTTTTTTCTCCTCAAAGTTTCAGTGCTTGGCACATAGAAAGCGCTTAACAAATACAATTATTATTATTCTTTAGCAGTTATTTTATTAAGGTTCTTACTAGCAGTCAAACCATTCCGATTGACCCACGTGTGCTGTGTGACCTCAGACAAGTCACGTCATTTCTCTGTGCCTGAGTTATCTCAATGGTTAAATGAGGATTAAGACTGTGAGGCCCATGTAGAGCACAGACTGTCCAAGCTGATTAGCCTGTATCCATGCCAATGTTCAGTACAATGTCTGACACATAATAAGCACTTAAATAAATACCATAATTTTTTTTTCCAGTGTTTAACTCTAATGCAGTCATACGGGTTCACTTTGGCCTTGCTTTTTTTGTTCATTTTCACACTGTATGGCTTCCCTGTTGGATGGGAGTTTTCCTTCCTCATCAGTCTTAAATAGCCTTGCCCTCCAGAGCCCCCTCTGTCCAGTGCACATTTGAGACCCTCCCTCTCTAGTTCCTCTCAGCCCACAAGAGGGATTTTTAATAATAATAATAACGTTGGTGTTTGTTAAGCGCTTACTGTGTGCAGAGCACTGTTCTAAGCACTGGGTAGACACAGGTTAATCAGGTTGTCCCACGTGAGGCTCACAGTCTTCATCCCCATTTTACAGATGAGGTAACTGAGGCACAGAGAAATTGAGTGACTTGCCCACAGTCACACAGCTGACAAGTGGCAGAGCCAGGATTCAAACCCATGACCTCTGACTTCCAAGCCCATGCTCTTTCCACTGAGCCACGCTGTTTCTCACTTTTCCACACTCAGTGTGAATCTGTCCCCTCTGGGGAGGCAGTGAGGCCTAGGCTCTTCCGGTAGACTGCAAGATCTTTGGGGGAGGGGATCATGTTTACCAACTCTTTTGTACTGTACTTTCCCAAGCACTTAATATAGTGCTCTGCACACAGTAAAAGCTCAATAAATAGCGTCGTTTGAGTGAGTGGTTGACTGATGGTGGAAAGAGCATGGTAGTTGGGAGACCCAGGTTCTAATCCCAGCTCAGCCATTGACTGGCTTTTTTGACTGGGGCCAAGTCACTTAACCTCTCTGGGCCTATTTCCTCATCGGTACTCTTCCAAGTGCTTAGTACAGTGCTCTGTACATAGTAGGTGCTCTATAAATACCACCAATTGATTGATTTATAAAATGGGGATAAGATACCTTCCCTCCCTGCCTCTTAGACCCCAACAATCAACAGTTAATCAATCAGTGGTATTTCCTGAGTTCTCATTATGCATGGATGACTGTACTGAGCGCTTGGGAGAATACAGTCGAAGGGACAGCTTTTTTGAGCGTCCAATATGTCTGGGACTGTGGATCCTGTATTAGCCTCTTCAGCCAGAGACGAACACTCACAGATGTGTTTCACCATCAGTGGATTCTTTCTCGAATGTGTGTGTGTGTGTGTTTGCGTATCCCTCACACCCTTTTATGCACAGTGGCCAGATCCCATCTGATTGTCTCATATTAACCACAGGTCCTGGCATATAGTAAGAGCTTATTAATAATAATAATAATAATAATAATAATGGTGTTTGGCACTCTTCTAAGCACTGGGGTTGATACAGGGTAATGAGGTTGTCCCACGTGGGGCTCACAGTCTTAATCCCCATTTTACAGATGAGGTAACTGAGGCACAGAGAAGTTAAATGACTCATCCAAGGTCACACAGCAGACAAGTGGCCAGAGCAGGATTAGAACCCACGACCTCTGACTCCCAAACCCGTGTTCTTTCCATTAAGCCACGCTGCTTCAATAAATCCTATTATTTATAGAGTTTATAGCCAGAGCTGATGCTGGTTTGGTTCAGAAAAAAGACTGATTTTCATGTGCAAAGTCCACCTCTCTTAGAAATCCTCCAAATCCAAACTCCTCCTCTCAGTGCCACCCTCTCATCCACAGTGAATCAGTCAGTCAAGGTCTGGAAAGGTTCGGCTGACCTCATTTCATTCCCACCGAGGTCTTGGAGAGGAATTTGAAATAGTTCCAGATGGAGGAATGAACTCCGTGATCTTCTACTTTTGTTGAAAAACGACCGACAGGCATTTTTCTGAGGCCACCAGCTTCTACCCGCGTGTGTTTTATCTCCATTTACATGATTTTCTGGCACCCAGGATTGTTGGGGCCTCACCGGCAGCCTCTATCGCTGTGTGTGTGTGTGCAGTACTGCCATATTCTTTCGTGAGATGTGCAGGAAGTGGAGCGATTGTTTGAAGTATGTCTGTGTTCTCCCTTTGTACTGAGGAAAGATAGGCTTTTCACATGTGCATGGACTTAGTCCCTAATGTATTAAAAGGCTCCGGTTGCCCCACTAAAGACCCGGTGCCAGAGACCAGATAGTGGTGCCCCAAAACATCATGATTTAGAAAATGAAGTACAGCCAGAATAACCCTAAGCCTCTTCACTATCTCTAGTAAAATGTATTTTCTTCCACTCATCCTTCCAGTCATCTCAGCCAAATTGCCTCAGATTTAACCCCTTTGAAATCATAAAGTAGACGCTGGCTGCCCTTGTAAAAACTAAGCTCTTTTTGGGGAGGGAATTTCCCCTTAGAAAAATTTGCACGGGGCCAACCTGATGCTAAGCCACAATTTTACATTAGTGGAAACTGGGCTGGGGAAGTAGAAGCCAATTTTTTAAGCACTCTGATTGGGTGAGAGGCCCCTTGCACTCCAGCTGGAAGCCATAATTAGATCCCGACCTGGGACCTGTTTATTTATTTGTTCGTTTGTTTTGAAAAGGGTATCTGTTCAGCTCTTACTATGTTGCAGGCACTGTACTAAGCACTGGGGTATATACGAGTTAGTCCGGTTGGACACAGTCCCTGTCCCACATGGGGCTCACACTCTTAATCCCCATTTTACAGATGAGGGACTGAGGCACAGAGAAGTGAAGTCGCTTGCCCGAGGTCACACAGAAGACAAGTGGCAGGGCCAGGATTAGAACCCAGGTCCTTCTGACTCCCAGGCCCAGGCTCCATCCATTAGGCTACAGGGTGCCTGAGACCACTCTAGCTCTCCTGAAAGTAGAGCCCAAATGTCAGAACAGAGAGTACCTAATGGGGTCAGAACTGGGGTCCCGAGTCAGCCTCTTTAGATTACACACTAACTCATAGCTGAACTTTATCAGCAGCAACATCCTTTTCAAATACAAAGGATAGTTGAAAACATAACTTGGCTCCTGTTGCTTCTAAAGTATTCAGATGTTTCCAGCTCATAATCTTCTTCACACCTCGACCTCCGTCATAAATCTGGATCGGCCGGAGAAGCAGATTAAAAGTATCCGCTGTCGCTATTCCCCAGCCAATTAACCTGCATTACTTTGCCTACATTTCTGTTCAAGGAATCTTTTTTTCAGCAGGTGTCTCATTCACCACAATCTTACTCTCAACAGCACTGTTCTCTGAACAGAAGGACAACTCTCAGTCACTAGTTTCTTTCAGGTCGATTATCTGGCTGATTTCAAGCAACTGGATTTGAGCTCCATTTGACCGATCCCCAAACTCACCCCTTCTAGAGCACATAACAATCAATCAATTGTATTTATTGAGTGCATACAGTTTTCAGGGCACTCTATTAAGAGTTTGGAAGAGTACAATATAACGGAATTGGTAGAAATTCCTCTGCCCTCAACGAGCTTCCAGGCTTACATAGTAAGGACTGAACAAGTACTATCATTATTTTATTATTACTATTATTTAAATATGAATATTTATTTATTAAATGAAAATATGCTCTCCTTAGTGCTCTGGATTCCACTGTGTCAAACTTCACATGTATGAAAACCGTGCCTGTGTGCTCTATTGTTATGAAAATAAACACTGTATGTAAGCGGTTCTTCATTCGGGTTTACAAGTAACCTGAGAAAAATAAATTGGTATTTTTCATCATTAGGGAAAAATGGTGAGAAAAAATCTGATGGATGGAAAAATTAATTTCCCAAATTTCAGTACAGCTTGTCTTGTACTTTTTAGCCACCAAGTTTTAGTTAGTCTGAAAAAGATCTTCAGAATGCCCACGTGGATGTGCTGGATCATTCGCCTCTAGGAAGAATAGCACTTAACAAATACCATAATTATTATTATTATTATCTCGGTATTGGATCTTCCCTAACCCTTAGGACAGTGCTCTTTACACAGTAATCCCTCAATAATTAATTGATCGATTTGAGAATAGTCCCTGACAGGTGTAATCACACTGTTTACTCCCACACACACCTCTCTCTGGCAATCATTAACATTCTGGGTCATCAAAGAGAGAATATAATTTACTCAGTCAATAAAAGGAATGCAATTTTCTGAATCCCAAGAGAACCGGTTGGCTGAAGCAACCCTGCCTGTGAAAGATTTTAAAAGCTGTACCTTATATTCTTGTCATTTCACAACATTCGTGAATCTCAGTTTGATGTTATGAAGCGATAGCCCCATGCAAAATGTGAACTTAGCAATTTTAGCCAACTGGTAATGCTAGCAAAGAAGTGCTGATGGGTTGAACAGAAACAAACCAATATTTCCTGTCCTCATCACAAAAGCAGGTCAAGAGATTTAACTCAATATAAGCAAGACAATAGAGGAAATTATAATTATATGAGGATTGGGACATTGAAAAATGAGTGTTTGTGAAGGCAGCTCTTCATTCGGGTTTACAAATAACCTGAGAAAAATAAATTGGTATTTTTCATCATTAGGGAAAGCACAGTCTCCTCATGAGAAAAAATCTGATGGATGGAAAAATTAATTTTCCCCCAAATTTCAGTATAGCTTGTCTTGTACTTTTCAGCCACCAAGTTTTAGTTAGGCTGAAAAAAAATCTTCAAAATGCCCACATGGATGTGATGGATCATCTGCCTCTAGGAAGAAGAGTTGCTTGACAAAAACTTTCCGATATCTGGAGAGCATGTTGGTTTATTCTGGGCTTTGGTGTCAAAAGTGTGGGAGGAAGAAAAGGAGGAAGAAAGAGAAAGAGACTCCTTATAGAGGATCATTTGCATAGGTTCACCAGAAAAGAATCAGGTCTAATGTAAATGATAGAATTAATAAGAGATGAGAATGACTAGGGTTGGGTGGTGGGTGGGATTTCTAGAGATTCCAGAAATACCTTTTCATTGAATCAGATTTATTGAGCGCTTACCGTGTGCAGAGTACTGTACTAAATGCTTGGGAAAGGACAATACAACAATAAACAGTGACATTCCCTGCCCACAAGAGCTAATAGTCTAGAGGGAGGGGAGACAGACCTCAATACAAATAAATACACCTTGACGGGGTATTGGTAATAACCTCTCTTTCTTGCTATTTATTGAGTACTCATTCAGTGCTTACTGTCTGCGTAGCACTGTACTAAGATGTTGGGAGAGTTCTATAGTGTGGATAGAGATGTTCCCTGCCCACAATAATAATAATGTTGGTATTTGTTAAGCACTTACTATGTGCAGAGCACTGTTCTAAGCACTGGGGAAGATACGGGGTGATCAGATTGTCCCACAAGAGGTCACAGTCTTCATCCCCGTTTTACAGATGAGGTAACTGAGGCACAGAGAAGTGAAGTGACTTGCCCACAGTCACACAGCTGACAAGTGGCAGAGCCGGCATTCAAACCCATGACCTCCTACTCCCAAGCCCGTGCTCTTTCCACTGAGCCACACTGCTTCCCTACGCCTATGGGTGAGTGAGTAGTGTAAGGTAATAAAAGAAATAGTTAAAATTGAGAATGTATGTGAATTCTCCCTTTTCAAACAAGAATTCGAGGAGCAGTGTGGCCTAGTGGGAAGAGCATGGGCTTGGGATTCAGAGGACCTGAGTTCTAATTCTGGCTCTGTCAGTTGCCTGCTGTGTGACTTTGGGCATGTCACTTACATTCTCTGTGCCTCGGTTACCTTATCTGTAAAATGGAGAGCCAATAACTGTTCTCCCTCCTACTCAGAGCCCCATGTGGGACAGTGACTGTCTGATCTGATTAAATTGTATCTACCTTAGGGCTTTGACCAGTGTTTGTCACATAGTAGTCACTTAAATACCGTGATAAGATTTCAAACAGGTCTAAAGTTTTGTTAAATCACATCTGTGTAAAATCCAGTTAAAATCTGTACCCCAAACCCCAATCAGAACTTCTATAACTTCCTTGGAAGTTACAAATGGTGCCATAGCTATAACAATTTTTTTGTTGGTTAGGCCTCAAACGCGGTCATCCCCGAGGTGAGGCCAGACAATAAGAACTTCCAAGTTGAAAATTAAACATGAAAGTCAGGAGCAGTTTGCTATAAAATGGTTCTGACCTGTGAGCAGAAATGAGTAGAAATATTGCAGGGGGATTTTGTCTGTTTCTCTTGTGCCCCTCAGCAAAAATATCAGGCTGAAATAAGAAGTGGGAAAGCTAATATTCTTCCCTTTCTCCTCCTCTGTAATAATCAGGTTATTTCAACCATTGTTATGGCCACAACATAAACTATTGACTGAATTCTAAAAATGGGTTGAACTCTTCATTTGGAAATATCAAGGCTGTGAAATGCTAGGTGATTTCAGCTACTGTTGGTGGATGGTCTCAATAAAGGAACAGGACCGGTCCATTCTTAAGAGGAGCAGTGTGGTCGGTTGGAGTCAGAGTCAGAGGACCTGGGTTCAAATCTCAGCTGTGCCACCTGGGGCAAATCATGTAACTTCTCTGGGCTTCATTTTCCTCATCTGTAAAATGGGGATTCTTAGTATCTGTTCTTCCTCTCTAGCCTGGGCGTGCATTGTGGGACAGGGACTGCATCTAACCTGGTTGACTTGATCTATCCCAGTGCTTAGAACAGTTTATGGCACATAATAAGTGCTTAACAATTACTACAACTAATTATTTGGAGTCTTGGTAGAGTTTCAAACCCAATGTAATGGCTCTTCCTCCTGTGGGTCAATTGAGTCACCAGTTGGTTCAGCAAAATGATGGGGAGAGGAAGATTTATGATTGATTTATCTGTAAACTCCTCAAGGCAGGCACTGTGTCTTCCTTTTGTTAGTCCCGAGCCCTTAGAATAGGACTCTGAAGGTGATGATTTCTGTGGGTCGGGGAAAGGCTCTGATGAATTTTGAGAACTATGAGAGAAAAGTCAAAACTTGAACTGCCTCTATCGGATGAAACAATCTCGATCTCCTCCGATAGACTGCAAGTGCCTTGAGTGCCAGGCACGTGTCTACCAATTCTATTGTACTGGCCCAAGTGCTTCGTACAGTGTTCCGCACACACTAAGCACTCAGTAAGTATCGTTGATTGATTGGTTGATTCATTCATTGTCGATCTTGAGAATCCTATTGTGAGGGCAGCAGTCTATCTTAGAGTCATACCAGAGAGCCTACTTTTCAGATGGTCTATTCCCTGCCCATATTGATATAATTATATATATATATATAATTGATATAATAAATAGTAATTTTTCTGTTTCAAAGAAGACACCTTTGAGGGTAATATTCACGTAGAAGCGTGTGTGACTGACAAGGCTAGAGTGGGACATTAAATCCCGTCCATATAGTGCATTTTAAAAAACGGTCCCTTCTTATGTTGTCATCGTTAATGTTTGCAGTGCCTGAAGGTGTATTTCCTTTTGCCTTCTTGTCCCTCATTCCTTAGGAAGACTTTGGTCCCAGAGAGTCTCATTTTGTTTGATAGCAGTGTGTGAGGCTCGTCTATCCTCAGCATTCAACTGGGATGGAGCACCATATAAGCCTTCGATTTGCTTTTTCCCTGTGTCCTTAAAGTGCTTCCTCTGTCCTCCTTGATTTGGATTTCCCAGTTTCAGTTTTCCATACAGCAGTTGTTTGGGTATCCTGCTGTGGCTCATTCTCTTCAGACGTCCCACCGAGCATAGCTGTGTTAAGGTGAGTATAGCTTCAGTTCTAGGAGACTGACTACATTCAGGAAATGCATCCTTTGTGACATGACTTGCTATTTGATAGTAGGCATGGACCGTAAATAACACCGATAGAACTACTCAAGGAGCCAGATGAGGCTCCTGGATATGGTCCAGGTCTCTCTCACATTCATTCATTCAGTTGTATTTATTGTGCTTACTGTGTTCAAAGCATTGTACTAAGCACTTGGGAGAGTACAGTAGAACAATAAACAGACACGTTCCATGCCCAAAATGAGCTTACAGTCTAGAGGGGGAGGCAGACATTAATGTAAATAAATAAAAAATTACACTTATGCATGTAAGTGCTGTGGGCTGGGAGGGTGGATGATTAAAGGGAGCAAGTCAGGATGACATGGAAGGGAGTGGGAGAAGAGGAAAGGAGGACTTAGTCAGGGAAGGCCTCTCGAAGGAGATGTTCCTTCAATAAGACTTTGAAGAGGGGAAGAGTAATTGTCTGTCAGATATGAGGAGGGAGGACTTTCCAGGCCAGGGGCAGGATGTGGGTAAGGGGTGGACAATGCTACAGCTCTGCAGACCTTTTGTTTGGTCTGGATTTTGATTCCACAGTGCGACCACAGTCTGAAAATCCCCCCAGGATGTTCTGGCCTCCTTTTTTCAGTTTTCCACTTCCTTGTTTATCAGTGCAGCAATTTTTAATGTGTTGCTTAAGTAACCAAATTGTGTTACAACTTTCAATTCTGTGCTGCTAATATTCATTTTTGGTTAATCATTCAGTGATATTTCTTGAGCTCTTACTGGAAGAGGAGCACTGTACTTGGGAGATTAAAATAGAGTCAGTAGATATCATCACTGACATCAAGGAACTTACAACCTAGTGCAGTTGTGTGCTTCCCAGGTGCAGGCTGATACATCACCTCAGTTTTCTTTAAACTTATCCTTAGATTGTATCACCTGACCGATTCAGTGCAGCAGTTTACAGTCATTTACGTCTCCTTGTCTGCGGGTCTCTAGAGTGCAGACATGTTCATACAATAATTCTTAAACAATTGTTACCAGCACTTGGGATGATCATTATTACAGTTATTTATTGAGCACAAACTGGGTGCAGAGCACTGTACTAAGCACTTGGGAGAGTACAATATAGCAAAGGTGATAGACACGTTCCCTGCCCACACCAATTTTACTGTCTAGAGGATGATGCACAAAATCTGTTGAGTTGGAAGAATTTCCCAGGGGCAAAGAAAGATATTATGACATTTGCATCCAGGTTTTCTGTTGCACGCTCCAGGATGGCATCCCTGATTTACTCCATCAGCAATGGAGAATGGGGCATTCAATCATATTTATTGAGCGCTTACTGTGTGCAAAACACCGAAGTCAGTGCTTGGGAGAGTACAATATGACAATAAACAGACACGTTCCCTGCCCACAACGAGTTTACAGTCTAGAAGGAAGGGCCAAAAAGCACACCCTGGTCTCTGACCCAGCCAGACTTCCAAACGTGAAGTAGTCTCTAATCTGTTTAGTTATTTACAGAGCCCAGCTCTCCTGATGATGTCACATACTTTGGTTAGTTTTATAAAAACTGTAGACGTCCTGGTACTGTTCCTTGCACTTCTCCTGCATCTGATCTGCAGCAAGGATCATGACTATAAGTATGATCTAATGGAGAATTTATTACTATTATTATGGTATTTGTTAAGGGCTTACTATGTGCCAAGCACTGTTCTAAGCACTAGGGTGGATATAAGGTAATCAGGTTGTCCCAGGTGGAGCTCACAGACTTAATCCCCATTTTACAGATGAGATAACTGAGTCACAGAGAAGTTAAATGACTTGCCCAAGGTCACACAGCAGACAAGTGGTGGAGCTGGGATCAGAACCCACGACCTCTGACTCCCAACCCCATGCTCTTTCTTTCCACTAAGCGGCTTGCCCTAGTGGTTGAAGCCCAGGCCTGAGAGTCACAGGATTATTAATGATAATAATTAGAATTACTCTCACAAGCACTTAATACAGTGCTTTGCACACAATATGCACTCAATAAATATGATAGAATGAATGAATGATGATGGTATTTGTTACGCACTTATTACCCGTCATTGAGCAGGGATTGTCTCTATCTGTTGCCAAATTGTACATTCCAAGCGCATATAGTACAGTGCTCTGCACATAGTAAGGGCTCAATATATACTACTGAATGAATGAATGAATGAATGTGTCAAGCCCTGGGGTAGATATTAGCTAATAAGATTGGACACAGTCACTGTCCCACATGGGACTCCCAGTCTTAATCCCCAATTTATAGATGAGATAGAGGCCCAGAGAAGTTAAGTGATTTGCCCAAGGTCACATAGCATTCAAGTGGTGGATCCAGAATAAGAACCCAAATCCTTCTGACTCCCAAGCCCGTGCTCCATCCATTAGGCCACGCTTCTTCCCTAATCCCAGGTCTGCCACTTGTCTGCTATGTTGCCTCGATCAAGTCCCTTAGCTTTCTGTACCTCAGTGACCTCACCTGCAAAATGGAGATAAATATCGTGAGCCCATGTGTGACATGGACTGAAACCAACCTGATTATCTTGTATCTACTCCAAAACTCAGTATGGTGCCCAGGACACAATAAATGCTATTCAAATACAAGAAGAACAACAATAACAAAATATGGAGGAGACAGACTGGTATAAACTATAAACATACAGTAGGTGAAGAAGGAATAATATAAATATAGTGGGTAGCAACAAGAATATGGAACAATAAATAAATGAATAATTGGAGAACATAATCCTCTAAACTGTAAACCTGTCCTCTAGATGGTAAGCTCTCTGTGGACAGGAATGTGCCTACCAACTCTCTTGTATTGTGTAGAGTGCTCTGCACACAATAAACATTCAACAAATACCATTACTTGATTGATAAAAATATATATGTAAGTACTAAGGCGGCTATGAAACTAGGGTGGTGAAAATTGATTGGGGAAAGCTCTCTGGAGGAAGTGTGCTTTTAGGAGGATTTTAAAGATGGGGAGGGAAGGGGTCTGACATAATTGAATGGAGGGAGGCAGGGAGACTTCTAGGGAGGAGGAAGGAGTTGAGCAGTGCGTAGGAGATGGGAAAGTCAACGGTGAGGCACAGTGAAAAGATTAGCTGGAGTATAGGAGGTGAACAGAGCTGATATAAGAGATGTTTAAAGTTGGCAGGAAATCAATGATATATAGCTTCTTATTGACATTTATTATTATTATCATTATTATTATAATATCATTATTATCATTATCTGTTAAGGGCTAAGCACTGGGGTAGATGCAAGTAAATCAAGTCGGACACAGCCCCTGCCCCTCATGGGGCTCACAGTCCAAGTAGGAAGGAGAACAGGGATTTATTCCCCATTTTACAGTTGAGAAAACTGAGATAGGGAAGTTAGGTCACTTGCTCGAGGTCACACAACAAGCAATTGGCAGAGCAAGCATTATAATCCAGGTGCTCTGACTCCCAGGCCTATGTTCTTTCCACTAGACCACACTGTTTCTCATTATTAATATTAATGTATCTGTTATGCAGTTAATATGTGTCAAGGACTGTTCTAAGTGCTCGGGGAGATACAAGTTAATCAGGTTGGAGAGAGCCCCTGTCCTATATGGGGCTCACAGTCTAAGCAGGAGGAAGATGAGAGTTTTTCAAAGGTGGAGTGATTATGTTCAAGACAACACTTAAGAAAGATAAACAGGCAGTTCAATCCATTAGAGACTGAAAAGGATAGAGATTGGAGACTCCTCCCTTGCCACAATTTAGAATTGCCTCTTACCCTGCGACTGTCTCTCTGGCTCGCACTCTCCCCTCTCCCCCCTCGAGCTTCATCATCTCTAGGAGGAAGGAGAAGGAAGTAACCTGCTCCTCATTCCCAAATTTCGCCTTCGGTCTCCCTCGCCCTCTCCTTCTCTCTCTTGTTCTCTGCCTCTGAATCTCACATCGTCCATCTTGACCACTCTCTACCACTATCAGTGGCTATTAACAACACTCTCCCAGGCTCACCTCAGCATTTCTAAAAGACGCTGAACTGTTCGAGGAAGAGGCGGAGGCTATAGCCCCGCTCCAGGGTGTTGAAGAATAGCAGCGACTTCTCCCGCTGCGACGTTTAGGAGATAATGGGAGTCTGAACCAGAGAGGAGGCAGATTTGGAAAATATGGAGGACAAACGTCAATATTTAGCTATAGGCTGAATGTGAAAGGTCAAAAATAATAATAATGATGTTGGTATTTGTTAAGCGCTTACTATGTGCAGAGCACTGTTCGAAGCGCTGGGGGAGATACAGGGTAATCAGGTCGTCCCACGTGAGGGTCACAGTTAATCCCCATTTTACAGATGAGGTAACTGAGGCACAGAGAAGTTAAGTGACTTGCCCCCAGTCACACAGCTGACAGGTGGCAGAGCAGGGAGACGAACCCATGACCTCTGACCCCGAAGTCCAGGCTCTTTCCACTGAGACACGCTGCTTCCCAAGCAGAGAGAGCAGAGAGGAGAAAAAGCTGTGGGCTTTTGGGACAGGGAGGACAGGTGGTGCTGTCAAATGTGACAGAAAAATAGGAGGAATGGGAGATTTATTAGGGAAGGTGAGGCATACCGCCTATGTCAAGTTTACAATCTTGGCTAAAATCCATATGGAGAAGTTCTGGAGACAAGAGGAAATGAATCATTATAATGTAGGTGACAGGTCAGGGCTGTGAGGTAGATTTGAGAATCATCTACAAGGAAGTATGAGCAGAACCAATGAGCAACTTCCCGGGGAGAGTGAATATATTGCAAAAAGGGATCCCAAACAGACCCTCGGAAGGCAATTCATTCAATAGTATTTATTGAGCGCTTACTATGTGCAGAGCACTGTACTAAGCGCTTGGAATGAACAAGTCGGCAGCAGATAGAGACGGTCCCCGCCGTCTGACGGGCTCACGGTCAGATCGGGGGAGACGGACAGACGAGAACGATGGCGATAAATGGAGTCGAGGGGAAGAACGTCTCGTAAAAACAATGGCGACTAAATAGAATCGAGGCGATGTACAATTCATTGACAAAATAAATAGGGTAATGAAAATATATACAGTCGAGCGGACGAGTACGGTGCCGAGGGGAGGGGAAGGGAGAGGGGGAGGAGCAGAGGGAAATGGGGGGAAAAGAGGGTTAGGCTGCGGAGAGGTGAAGGGGGGGTGGTAGAGGGAGTAGAGGGAGAAGAAGGCAATCACAGTGAAAGGAAGAATCTGCAGAGGAGACTGACAAGGAGCAATCAGAAAAACGAGAAGAGAACCAGGTAAGGACCATGTTGGTGAAACCAATTTTTCTTATGGTATTTTTAAGCCCTTACTACCTTCCAGGCACCGTTCTAAGCACTGGGGTGGATCCTAATCACTGGTGATTAATGTCACATAGTATTTCAGTGAGGAGGGGGTGATCAACAATATTGAAAGCAGCCAACAGGTCAGGAAGGTCAGGGGTAGAGTACAGTTCATTAGATGTGGCTAAGAGTCGTTGGAGGCCTCGTTGAGCATAGTTTCAGTAGCTTGAAAAGGGCAAAAAACCATAGTGGTCCTCGTAGAGAGTTGTTGGCGAAGAAATGTAGGCAAAAACTCATTAAAGGAGCTTAGGCAGCTATAGCAGCATGGAGATGAGGTGATAGTTGGACACTTCCCCTCTTCAAATCCCTACTTAAAGCTCACCTCCTCCAAGAGGCCTTCCCACACTGAGCTCCCCCCTTTTCCCTCTGCTCCCTCTACCCCCTCTTCACCTCTCTGCAGCTAAACCCTCTTCTCCCCCATTTCCCTCTCCTCCTCCCCCTCTCCCGTCCCACCCCCTCAGCACCGTACTCGTCCGCTCGACTGTCTATATCTTCATCACCCAATTTATTTTGTTTAATGAGATGTACACCACCCTGATTCTATTTATCTGCCATTGTTTTATTGCCATTGTTCTTGTCTGCCCGTCTCCCCCGATTAGACCGTAAGCCCGTCAAAGGGCAGGGACTGTATCTGTTGCCGATTTGTACATTCCAAGCGCTTAGTATAGTGCTCTGCACATAGTAAGCGCTCAATAAATGCTATTGAATGAATGAATGAATGACAGGGCAGGGGCATCCAGAGATGGCTTTTCATCTGGGACAGACTTGAGCATGTTTGAAAGTTGAGAGGAAGGATCCAGTGGAGAGTGTGTGGTTAGCATAGCCTAGTGGATAGAGCACGGGCCTGGCAGTCAGAAGGTCATGAGTTCTAATCCCGTCTCTGCCACTTGTCTGCTGTGTGGCCTTGGCAAGTCACTTCACTTCTCTGTGCCTCAATTACCTCATTTGTAAAATGGGGATTAAGACTCTGAGCTCCATGGGGGACAGGTACTCCTTGTATCCACCCCAGTGCTTAGTACAGTGCCTGGAACATGGTAAGTGCTTAAGAAATACCACAATTATCATTATTAAAGATGGCAGTGAGAGAGGGAATGAGTCATTTAAATAACGATATTTATTGCATACTGGAAAGAACAAGGGATTGGGAGTAAGAGGAGGTGGGTTCTAATCCTCGCTCCGCCACTTATCTGCTGTGTGACCTTGGGCAAGCCACTTCCCTTCTCTGTGCCTCAGTTCCCTCAAATGTAAAATGGGGATTAAGACTGTGAACCCCACCTGGGACAACCTGATGACCTTATATCGTCCCCATAATAATAATGTTGGTATTTGTTAAGCGCTTACTATGTGCAGAGCACTGTTCTAAGCGCTGGGGTAGACACAGGGGAATCAAGTTGTCCCACGTGGGGCTCACAGTCTTAATCCCCATTTTACAGATGAGGTAACTGAGGCACAGAGCAGTTAAGTGACTCGCCCACAGTCACACAGCTGACAAGTGGCAGAGCCGGGATTCGAACCCATGACCTCTGACTCCAAAGCCCGTGCTCTTTCCACTGAGCCACGCTGCTTCTCCCATTCATTCAATAGTATTTATTGAGTGCTTACTATGTGCACAGCACCCGTACTAAGCTCTTAGAACAGTGCTTGATACATAGTAAGCGCTGAACAAATACCATTATTATCATTATTATTAGTACTGCGTGCCAAGCACTGTACTAAGTGCTGGGGAGAGTAGAAAACAAAAGAGTTGGTAGACATGCTCCCTGCTGTCAAGACACTTACAGCCTAGAGAGGGAGACAGACATTAATATAAATAGTGGATATGTACGTAACTGCTGTGGGCTGAAAGTGGGGTGATTATCAAGTACTTAAAGGACGCGAGCCTGTAAATTCCTTGTGAGCAGGGAACGTTTGCCAACTCGGTTATATTGGACTCTCCCAAATCCTTAGTTCAGTGCTCAGCACACTGTTGGATTAAAGGGTACAGACCCAAGTGCAGAGGTGATGCCGAAGGGAGAGGGAGTAGGGGAAAGGAGGGCTTAGTCGGGGAAAGCCTGTTGGAGGAGATGTGATTTTAATCATGCTTTGAAGGTGGGGAGAGTTGTGGAAAAAAGATGGGAGTAAGCATTTTGAGAGGGGAAGGGCCTACTCCACAGACAATTCTACTACTTCTGGTAGTAATAATAATAATGTTAACTGTGGTATTTGTCAAGTGCTTACTATGTGCCAGGCACTGATTTAAGTGCTGGGGTAGGTAGAGAAGCAGCGTGGCTTAGAGAAAAGAGCACGGGATTGGGAGTCAGAGGACGTGGGTTCTAATCCCGACTCCGCCACTTGTCTGCTGTGTGACCTTGGGCAAGTCGCTTCACTGCTCTGTGCCTCAGTTACTTCATCTGTAAAGTGGGGATTAAGACTGTGAGCCCCACGTGGGACAACCTGATCACCTTGTATCCCCCCAGTGCTTAGAACAGTGCTTGGCACCTAGTAAGTGCTTTAAAAAAAGCATAATTATTATGATTATTATTATTACAAGATAATCAGGTCCCACATGGGGCTCACATTCTAGGTAGAAGGAACCACAGGTATTGAAACCCCATTTTGCAGATGAAGGAACTGAAGCACAGAGAAGTTCAGTGACTGTCCAAGATCACACAGCAGACTAGCGGCGGAGTCAGAATTAGAATCCAGGTCCTCTGCCTCCCAGGCTCATGCTCTCTCCGCTAGCCAGGTAGAAAGGCATTGGAGAACTCAGAGACTGCCTCACAAGAGGCAGATGGGAAACAGAACATATGGGTATGGGAGAGAGTTGGAGAGATGAGGGTGGCCCTTGGGAATGTTCATATCTGATGGGTTCCATTTTGCCATACGAGTGGTTAGCAAGATATCAGGGGTTAGAGAGGGAGGAGATGGGAACTCCAGGGTATTCAGGAAGGAGTAACAGGATTGGATGAGTTAATGAAGACTTGGAAAATGGAGGGCAACAAGAAAGGCATAGTACTGTGACTGAGCAGAAGAAAAGGCAGAGTTATAGCAGATGTGGATAAATTCGAAGCAGCTGAAGTCATCCTGCTTTCAGGCTTTCTACCAGCATCACCCTCTCAGGGTCACACCTGGAGAGTTTCCAGTACTCTATCAGTTTGGACTACAAGAGGGAGGGTCAGGGAGAGGCATATAAATTCCACTCCTAGGGTGGCCAGTGGCTAGCAAGTGGAAGACAACCCGCTGCAAGTCAAAACTCACCTGTGCTGGGCAGCAGCAGCAGCAGCAGCAGCATGGGAGACAATGAAGGCTCAAATTTACTGAACGGAAGGAGGTAATGGTAAACCACTTCCATAGTTTTACCAAGAAAACTCTATGGTTATACTACCAGAACGATCGCTGATGGAGGCGGGGCGGTCTGGGAGAGATGCGTTGCCTTGGGTCGAAGATGACTTGGCGGCGTAAAGCGAGACAAGACCAGCAGCATGCAGAGGCACAAGGGAGGGAATTGAGAGAGAGAGGACGGGGAGCTGATGAGAAGAGGGAGAGTGAGAAGGAGCTGAAAAAGGGAGGATGGAGAAGATAATGAAAGTAGCTTCTTTTCTGACAGTCTCTTCCTTTTCAATTAACCAATCATCTTAAGTGAGCCCTTATTGTGTGCAGAGCACTGTACTAAACACATAGGAGAGTACGGTATAACGGAGTCGGTAGACGGTGAGCTTACAGTCTAGAGGGGGAGACAGACGTTAATATAAATGAAAAAATGGCAGATGTGTACCTAACTGCTGTGCGGCTGAAGGAGGAGTGAATAAAGGGTGTAAATCCAAGTGCAAGAGGGGACACAGAAAGCAGTGGGAGAAGAGGAAATGAGACTTGGAGGTGCTAAACTGCAAGCTCATTGTGGGCAGAGAATGTGTCTCGATTGCTATATTCACTCTCCCAAGCGCTTAGTACAGTGCTCTGCACATAGGAATTGCTCAATAAATACAACTGACTGACTGACAGGAGGCATTCATGGTATTCGGTAAGCACTTACTATGGGCCAGTCACGGTACTAAACGCCAGGGTGGATACAAGCAAATCGGGTTGGACACAGTCCCTGCTCCACGCGGGGCTCACAGTCTCTAATCGCCATTTTACAGATAAGGTCACTGCAGCACAGAGAAGTGAAGTGACTTGTCCAAGGTCACCCAGCAGAGAAGTGACAGAGCCGGGATTAGAACGCATGACCTTCCGACTCTCGGGTCCATGCTCTATCCACTAAGCCATACTGCTTCTTTTTTGCTTTTAAAAAGGCTTTGAAGGTCCTTGTCTTTCTGTCCACTTTTCTCACTCTTACTGGCCTTCTTACTCCTGGCCCCAGAGTTTTTTGAAGACCAGTAAGGTAGAGAAGCAGCGTGGCTCTGTGGAAACAGTATGGACATGGGAGTCAGAGATCATGGGTTCTAATCCTGGCTCCACTGCTTGTCAGCTGTGTGACTTTGGGCAAGTCACTTAACTTCTCTGGGCCTGAGTTACTTCATTTGTAAAATGGGGATGAAGATTGTGAGCCCCACATGGGACAACCTGATCACCTTGAAACGCCCCCAGCTCTTAGAACAGTGCTTTGCACACAGTAAGCGCTTAACAAATACTACCATTATTATTATTATTGATGGTGATGGTGTCCTCTACACAGCTGGGGAGATAGAGGTTGGAACCATATCTCACTTTTCCCACTGAGCCCTTTTCAACTCCAAGTCCCTTTCCAGCCCTTACCTCCTTGTTGGCAGGGAACCTGTCTACCAAATCTGTTCTATTGCACTCTCCCAAGCGCTTAGTACAGCACTCTGCACACCGTAAACACCACTCTTTAAATCCCTTTGATTGATTGACCAAAACCAGTTTGTGGGGAGGAAGGCTAATGAGAAGCAGTGTGGTCTGGTAGATAGAGCACAGGCCTGGGAGTCAGAAGGATCTGGGTTCTAATCCGGCTCTGTCACATATCTACTCTGTCCAACCCGATTTGTTTCTGAACCCAGCGTTCAGAACAGTGCCCGGCACACAGTAAGCTCTTAACAAATACCACAATTATTATTGTTATTCTCTCCTTTGGGGCCAATGTCATGGGAACGATGGTTCCCATTACCCCTGTGGAATTGGCCAGAGCCCAGATGAGGGATGCCACGGGGTTAAGTAGGGTACAGAGGCAGAAAAATGAGGTTGGCAGGGGAAGAGGGCGTCGGGAGGATCATCAGCCTGGATGTTGAAGTCCCTTAAGGTCGGCGTAAGAACTGGACGTGCAAGTAGGAAGGAGAGGAAGGAGTCAAATTCACCCAGAAACTTAGGGGTGGTGAGGCCAGGACAGCAGTAATGGGTGACAGAGGCAGATGAGGTGAACTTCAAATGAGGTAAAGAGGAGAGCGGGGCCGAGCCGATCGGAAAGAGGACGTGGGGTAGGAGATGTGGTGCGAAGAGCAGGTCGACTCCTCCGCCCTTCTCAGTGGACGAGGGGGGGGATCGGAGAAGGTGAACCCCTTTAGGGGAGACAGCCGTGGGGCGGGGGGAGGAATGCATTATCATCGGGAGTAACTGCATGAAGGAAGCCCTTGGTTTCCATGCATTAACGTGGCGTTTCTTCAACTAGTCTCTCAGTGTTCCTCAAGATTGGGGTCAGGGGGAGAATAGAAACCAGACCGTGGTTGGGAAGGAGCAGACTTTAGTAGAAATTGAGACCAGCAAAACTCCTCCACTTTCTGGTTTCATTACGCTCTTGAAACTCAGGTCAATTTCATGTAAAATACTGGTGAGTTGGGACCATCTTGAGGTTAGAATTCTTGTACAGCTTAAGAGATTGGTTGAACGTGACTTTGAGTTTTGAGGCTCACTGCCAAACTTCAAAGGGACCCTGAATCATTATATTTGTGCGTGAGTCCCTGGAGGGGAAAAAAGTTTCTGCAGGAAACCCATGTGAACTCACGCTTCTGAGTCAAGAGTGGACACTACCTGGTAGTGAGATATTTTCCTAATTTAACTTATCAGTGACTTTTCTAAGACCCCAGGATTGGAAATGACTTTTCTCGTTAACTTCAGGCTTTCCAAGAACGCCCTTCTCTGGTCTCAGAATAAACCCTGGGAAATTTCAGGCTGAAGGGGAGGTTTTTTGCTAGGGTAAGAATTTTAACGATGAGGCTGCGGAGGTGTCCCTGGCCCGGGCCCTTGCCGGGGAGGGGAAGGCTGCGGGGCCTGGAAGCTGCTTTTCTTCCCTCATTGACCCCCGTACCCATCACCCCCGCCAATTATTCCGGACTTTTAACTCTCTCCTCAAGCCCCCTGTTCCTCCCCTCCCCCATCCCTCACCCCGAAAGATCTGGCCACCTACTTCATTATGAAAATTAACACTATCAGGTCTGAGCTTCCCAAAGTCATCCCTCCCCCTTCTCCATCCCCTCCGCTCCCAACCCTCTCCCCTATTTTCCCATCCTTCCCAACAATATCCTGAGGAGATCTCCTCCCTCCTCGCAAGTGCCACCCCCTCCACCTGTGCTTTGGACCCCATAAAAAGCTTATAAAACCTCACCTTATAAAAGCTATTGCCCCTTCCCTCCTCCCCTCATTAACTTCTATCTTTAACCACTCACTCTCCAACAGCTTCTTCCCCTCTACCTTCAAACATGTCCATGTCTCCCCCATCCTAAAAAAACCCTCTCTAGACCCCACTTTCCCTTCCAGTTATCATTCTATCTTCCTCCTACCCTTCTTTTCCAAACTCTTAGAACGAGTCATCTACACTCACTGCCTTGAATTCCTCAACTCCAACTCTCTGCTGGACCCCCTACAATCTGGCTTCCGTCCCCTCCACTCCAACCGAGACTGCTCTCTCAAAGGTCATCCGTGACCTCCTTCTTGCCAAATCCAATGGCTCCTACTCTATCCTAATCCTCGTCCACCTCTCATCTGCCTTTGACACTGTCGACCATCCCCTTCTCCTCCACACTCTATCTCACCTTGGCTTTGCGGACTCTGTCTCTCCTGATTCTCCTCTTATCTCTCTGGCCGTTCATTCTCGGTCTCCTTCGCGGGCTCCTCCTCCCCCTCCCATCCACTAACTGTAGGGGTTCTTCAAGGGTCAGTTCTTGGCCCTATTCTGTTCTCCATCTATACTCACTCCCTCGGTGAACTCATCCGCTCCCACGGCTTCAGCTATCATCTCTACGCAGATGACACCCAAATCTACATCTCCTCCCCGGTTCTCTCCCCCTCCCTCCAGGCTCGTATCTCCTCCTGCCTCCGGGACGTCTCCACCTGGATGTCCGCCCACCACCTAAAACTTAACATGTCTAAAACTGAGCTCCTTATCTTCCCTCCCAACCCTGACCTCTCCCTGACTTCCCCGTCACTGTGGACGGCACTACCATCTTTCTTGTCTCACAGGCCCGCAACCTTGGTGTCGTCCTTGACTCTGCTCTCTCAATCACCCCACACAACCGTCACCAACACCTGCCGGTCTCACCTTCACAATATCGCCAAGATCCGCCCTTTCCTCTCCATCCAAACTGCTATTGTGCTGGTACAAGCTCTCATGATATCCCGACTGGATTATTGTGTCAGCCTCCTCTCTGATCTCCCTTCCTCCTGTCTTTCCCTGTTTCAGTCTATACTTCACTCCACTGCCCGGATCATCTTTCTATAGCAACACTCTGGGCATGTCACTCCTCTCCTTAAAAACTTCCAGTGGTTGCCTTTCAACCTTCGCATGAAGCCAAAACTCCTCACTCTTAGCTTCAAAGCTCTCCATCACCTTCCCCCCTTCTACCTCACCTCCCTTGTCTCCTTCTACAGCCCACCCCGTACACTCCACTCCTCTCCCGCTAACTTCCTCACGGTCCCTCATTTGCGCCTGTTCCACCATCACCCCCTGGCCCACATCCTACCACTGTCCTGGAACGCCCTCCCTCCTCACATCTGCCAAACTAACTCTCTTCCCCTCATCAAAACCCTACTGAGAGCTCACCTCCTCTAAGAGGCCTTCCCAGACTGAGCTCCCCTTTCCCTCTGCCCCCCCTTTCCCCCCTGCTACCCTCTGCTCTTCCCCTTTCTCCTCCCCTCAGCACTGTGCTCATTTGTATATATTATTTATTACCCTATCCATTTTGTTAATGAGATATATATCTCCTTGATTCTATTTATCTTGATGATGTTGTCTTGTTTTGTTCTGTTTTGTTTTGCTGTTTCCCCCATTTAGACTGTGAGCCCGTCACTGGGCAGGGATTGTCTCTATCTGTTGCCAAATTGTACATTCCAAGCGCTTAGTACAGTGCTCTGCACATAGTAAGCGCTCAATAAATGCTATTGAATGAATGAATGAATGAAACAGATTATTCATCGAATGCCACGGAAATCCATTCGATAATAATATTTATGGTATATGTTAAGTGCTTACTATGAGCCAGGTACTGTTCTAAACTCTAGGGTAGATATAAGGCTGACCGGTTGGACCCAGTCCCTGTCCCCAGTAGTGCTCATAATCTAGGTAGGATTCGATTATCAGACTTTTCCAATTAATAAGTGGGGACATGGGGCAGGATTCCCAGAGTACTATGGCAGTTATCCAAGTCAGTCCTGGGCCCATTGTTGTGGAGGTGGGGAGGAGAAGGACGGGGTGGAGCCGGTCTGTCTGAATGAAAGTCCAACCAAATTAGGAAATGTATCTACGACTCACTGTAGTGTGCTCTCCGGAGTTCTTATTACAATCCCTCTAAACTATAAGCTTGTGAGCAGGGAATGTGGCCATTTATTGTTATACTGTACTCTCCCAATCGCTTGGTACAGTGCTGTGCACACAGTAAGTGCTCAATAAATATGATTACTGTGTGCAGTCAAACGCTCAATAAATACCAATGATTGATGGATGGATTCTCTCAAACCAGAACTGACACCTGGGTGAATTTCCTGCCGCCTGGGGAAACTCTCAGTGATGACTGCTGCCCCTCCCTGCCTCCTAGAGAATATCTATTCATTCATTCAATAGTATTTATTGAGCGCTTACTATGTGCAGAGCACTGTACTAAGCGCTTGGGATGAACAAGTCGGCAACAGATAGAGACAGTCCCTGCCGTTTGACGGGCTTACGGTCTAATCGGGGGAGACGGACAGACAAGAACAATGGCACGGAGCACAGCTTCCCCTCTTCCCACCTCCTGGCAGAGACTGACGGCTTTTCACTGTAACCACAGGAGTGATCGCGTCAACTTTGGACTCACAATGTGGAGATGAGGGAGAGAAAGAGAGGGTGTGTGAGGGAGAGAGACAGAGAGAGAAGGAGAGAAGAACGGCAGCGTGGGGTAAGGGAAGCGGTATCGTAGCGAGAAGCAGCGTAGCTTAGTGGAAAGAGCACGAGCTTGGGAGTCAGAGGTCATGGGTTCAAATCCTGACTCTGCCACTTATCAGCTGTGTGACTTTGGGCAAGTCACTTAGCGTCTCTGTGCCTCAGTAACCTCATCTGTAAAATGGGGATTAAGACTGTGAGTCCCACGTGGGAAAACCTACTTACCTTGCATCTACCCCAGACCTTTAGAACAGTACTTGGCACATAGTAAGCACTTAACAAATACCATAATTATTATTATTATAGAACATGGGTCTGGGAATCAGAAAGTTGTGGATTCTAATCCTAGCTCTGCCACTTGTCTGCTCTGTGATCTTGGGCGAATCACTTCACTTCTCTGTGCCTCAGTTACCTCATCTGTAAAACGGGGACTGAGATTGGGCACCCAAAGTGCGATAGGGACTGTGTCCGACCCGATTGGCTCGTATCTACCCCAGCATGTAGAACAGTGCCTGGCATACAGCAAGTGCTTAACAAATACAATTATTATTATTATTATCATTATTATTATTATTATTATTAGAAAGAGATGAGAGATTGAGACATAGGACAGGAAGATAGAGGTACATCAGGAAGACATAGAGGTGAGACTGAGAAACATAAATGAGAGATAGAGAGATGCTAGGGACAGAGGGACAGAGGTGAGAAAGAGAAACAGTGAATGATGAGACAGAGATAAGCAGAGAGATATGTCAGGGTAAAAAGATGAGACAATGTAGAGACAGAGAGACAAATTAGGGAGACAAAGACTGAGAAATGGAGAAATGAGACAAGACTCATTTCCCCCGATTAGACTGTAAGCCCGTCATTGGCCAGGGATTGTCTCTATCTGTTGCCGAATTGTATATTCCAAGTACTTAGTACAGTGCTCTGCACGTAGTAAGCACTCAATAAATACTATTGAATGAATGAATGACTTTTGGGACAGAGTGACAGAGACAAGGTAAGAAGAAAGAGATAAGGCAGAAACAGAGATGATACTGAGAGACAGGGAGAAATGAAACAAGGAAACTTGAAACAGTGATAGGGAGAGATGATGAGAGAGATGAAACAGATACAGGGAGACTGATGAGACAGAGAGAAACAGAGAGAGATGAGACAGGGAGACAGGGAGCGGCGAGGCAGGGATACAAAGAAGCGAGAAAGAGAAAAATGACATAAATCGATTGAGTGATTAGACAGGAGTTCAGAGATAGGCTAGGAAGATGGAGAGAAGTGAAGCAGAGAGGGAGACAAGGAGGAAGAAATAGATGAGATGGGAAGACAGAGAGATGAGGCAGGGAATTAGTGGGAAACAAGACAGAGAGATAGAGAACAAAGTAAGGGGAGAGAGAGACACTTTCCTTGGGTTCCATCTCTGCTGGGTTCACTGCCAGAGATGGAGGAGACCTGTACCCACTGCTGTCCAGGAGGGGTCGGAAGCCATGGCTGTCAGAGCCCCGGCGGGAGGGCGGGGGGTGTCAAGAGATGGCCATGCCATGACCCCAGTGGAAGGAATGAAAAAAACAAAAGTCCTCGACAGCTTTGGGAGGACCACTAAGTGAGCCTACCATAGCTGTGAGAGACCAAACACAATGGTCAGTCAGTCATATATTTTCTTTTCTTTGTCAGTCAATGCGTTCCCTGAGCGCTCTACTGTATGGGTCACCTCTCCGAGTCGCACCCGGAGAGTTCCCAGTACTCTACCATTCTCGACTGTGGGAGGAAGAATCAAGCAGAGACATGTCCATTCCATTCTGAGCTTGGGCAGTGTCTAGCAAGTGGAAGGCAATCTGCTACAAGTCAAAACTCACCTTTGCTGGGCAGCAGGGGCATGGGAGGGAGTCGGGGTGGAGACTCAGGTTTACTGCTTGGAAGGAAGCAGTGATAAACCGCTTCTGTATTTTTACCAAGAAAAGTGTGTGGATCCACTACCAGAACGATTGCAGATGGAGGTGGGGCGTTCTGGGAGAGATGTGTCCCTGACATCACTATGGGTCAGACACGACTCGACAGCATAAGAAACTGTGTGGGTATAAGTGGGTCCCCTGCTTCCTGGGAGAGACGACAGTTCGATGAACCACTTGTTCCAGAAGAGTGTGATTGGGTTTTCAGTCATTCAGTCGAATTTATTGAGTGCTTACCCTGTGCAGGGCACTGTTCTAAGCGCTTGGGAGAGTACAATATGACAATAAGTAGACAGTTCCCTGCCCACGGCAGGGTTGGTGGGAGTGAGCTGGAAGCCAAGTCAGCGATCCGATTAGCCTTCTGTTCATTCATTCAATAGTATCTATTGAGCGCTTACTATGTGCAGAGCACTGTACTAAGCGCTTGGAATGTACAAGTCGGGAACAGATAGAGACGGTCCCCGCCCTTTGACGGGCTTACGGTCTAATCGGGGGAGACAGGCAGACAAGAACAATGGCAATAAGTAGAGTCAAGGGGAAGAACATCTCATAAAAACAATGGCAAATAAATAGAATCAGGGTGATGTACATCTCATTAAACAAAATAAACAAAATAAATAGGGTTCACGTTCACCTCCATCCAGCAGTGAGGGGTGGTGAAGGACGGACTGACTCTGGGTGCTCAGTACCCTCCCAAGTGCTCTGCACATAGTAAGCTCTCAATAAATACAACTGAATTATCTCCAGAAGAGTGTGGAGAGGAAGCAAATTCCTTCAGCTCCTTTGTCCCGATTCTTGATGCTGCCTATCTGTCTAGCCTTTGCCCCTGGCCCCAGCAACAACTCTAGGTCAGAGAGAGTTGGGAAGAGACAAAGCGGGAGGGAGGGAAAGGAGGAGGGAGAGAGAAATGGAGATAGAGATGGAAGAGTAGATGTGTGCAGACACTCATATTTCTGCCTCTCAGCCTCATTCATTCATTCATTCATTCAATAGTATTTATTGAGCGCTTACTATGTGCCGAGCACTGAACTAAGTGCTTAGAATGTACAAGTCGGTTACAGGTAGAGACAGTCCCTGCCCTCTGACGGGCTTATAGTCTAACTGGGGGAGACAGACGGACAAAAACAATAGCAATAAATAGATTCAAGGGGATGAACGTCTCATTAAAACAATAGCAAATAAATAGAATCAAGGTGATGTACATCTCGTTAAAATAAATAGGGTAATGAAAATATATACAGTTGAGCGGACGAGTACAGTGCTGAGGGGAGGGGAAGGGAGAGGGGGAGGAGCAGAGGGAAAGGGGGGAAAAGAGGGCTTAGCTGAGGAGAGGTGAAGGGGGGCGTAGAGGGGGAGCAGAGGGAGCAGAGGGAAAAGGGGGAGCTCAGTCTGGGAAGGCCTCTCGGAGGAGGTGAGCTTTAAGTAGGGTTTTGAAGAGGGGAAGAGAATGAGTTTGGCGGAGGTAAGGAGGGAGGGCGTTCCAGGACCGCGGGAGGACGTGGCCCAGGGGTCGACGACGGGATAGGCGAGAACGGGGGACGGTGAGGAGGTGGGCGGCGGAGGAGCGGAGCGTGCGGGGTGGGATGTAGAAAGAGAGAAGGGAGGAGAGGTAGGAGGGGGCGAGGTGATGGAGAGCCTTGAAGCCTAGAGTGAGAAGTTTTTGTTTCGTGCGGAGGTTGATAGGCAACCACTGGAGGTTTTTGAGAAAGGGAGTGACATGCCCAGAGCATTTCCGCAGGAAGATGAGCCGGGCAGCGGAGGGAAGAGCGGGGAGAGACAGGAGAAAGGGAGATCAGAGAGAAACCTGACACAATAATCCAGCCGGGATATTACGAGAGCCCGTACCAGTAAGATAGCCGTTTGGGTGGAGAGGAAAGGGCGGATCTTGGCGATATTATAAAGGTGAAACCCGCAGGCCTTGATGACGGATTGGATGTGTGGGGTGAAGGAGAGAGCCGAGTCAAAGATGACACCGAGGTCGTGGGCCTGAGAGACGGGAAGGATGGTCGTACCATCCACGGTGACAGGGAAGTCGGGGAGAGGACAGGGCTTGGGAGGGAAGATGAGGAGCTCAGTTTTGGACATGTTGAGTTTTAGGTGGCGGGCAGACATCCAGGTAGAGACGTCCTGGCGGCAGGAGGAGATACGAGCCTGAAGGGAGGGGGAGAGGACGGGGCAGAGATGTAGATCTATGTGTCATCTGCATAGAGATGATAGTTGAAGCCATGAGAGCGAATGAGTTCACCCAGGGAGTGAGTGTAGATGGAGAACAGAAGAGGGCCAATTACTGACCCTAGAGGAACCCAACAGTTAGAGGATGGGAGGGGGAGGAGGAACTCGCAAAGGAGACCGAGAATGAGCGGCCAGAGAGATAAGAGGAGAAACGGGAGAGGACGGAGTCCGTGAAGCCAAGGTGAGATAAGGTGTGGAGGAGAAGGGGATGGTCGACAGTGTCCAAGGCAGCTGAGAGGTCAAGGAGGAATAGGATAGAGTAGGAGCCATTGGATTTGGCCTCATGCCAAGGTCAATGCCCAGAGGTTTGTGCTGCTGCTCCGAAGGTCACCGTGGTAACTATGGTCATTATACCCTGATTTGCCACAGGACTTTCTCCAGACATGCCAGCCTTCCGGGGATGGTGAGGGGTCAGAGGGCCCGGGGAGTGACAGTCCTGCCCGATGCAGAACAGAATATTTGTGCAGAAAAACAGAAAGAAAGAATGGTTGCGGGAAGAATCTTTCTGGGGAACACTGTCTCATCCTTTCCTACCCAGCTCAGGCCACCATTTCCATGGCTTAGTGGATAGACCACGGGCTTGGGAGTCAGAAAAACCTGGGTTCTAATCCTGCCTCCACCACGTTTGCTGTGTGACCTGGCAAGTCGCTTAACTTTTCTGTGTTTCAGTTACTGCATCTGTCAAACGGGGATTAAATCTTTGAGCCCAGTGTGGGACTTGGACTGGGTCCAACCTGATTAACTAGTACCTACTCCAGCTCTACTCTAGTGCTTAAAATACTGCTTGGCACATAGTAAGCACTCAGCAAGTACCAAAATTATTATTATTATTATTTCCAAGCCCCTCAGTCTCTCCTCAGCATCCAACCCACCCACCACTTCTGTTTTCCTCACATCTTGGCTTTCTTCCATGAATAAAGACAAGGACAAAGCTTTTGATTTCAGATCAGTTTATAGTCTGATCTTTTCTCCCGCTCTCAGAGGTGGGAGAGTGAAAGCGTCACAGGGTGGGTAAAGGACAATTAATTGTACAGCTCCCTTTCTTAACCCCATTTTTCCAGATCACACTGATTGTGTCACAAGACCCAAGGCACCTTTGACCAAGGGGAGGATCCGGTTACTGGCTGAGAAACAGTGAGACTTTACTAGGAAACTCCTGAGCCCTCAAGAGCTTCATTTCCGTCACATACCCTGAGTGCCAGTTATTCATCCATTCAATCAAAGGCATTTATTGAGCTGCAACTTTTCAAATCACCTGAAAAGAATAAAGTAAAGGATGAATAAGACTCAGTCCTTAGCCCTAAGGAGCTTACAAGCTAAAGAAATACCTACAGGCCACAAAATCCTTATTTTTCAACAGGCTGCCCTCCCTCTTGACTAATTATGGGTTATGGATGAAAGAAGCCCTGTAGTCTACAAAGTACTTCAGCTGCTGAATATTTTTCCCTTTCCTAACTTTCCTTCACGGCCCAAAATGCAAACATAATACGCACACACACACAGACACAAATGCCCATGCAAATGTTCCCAGATGTGCTCACAGGTACACATGCACCTCCATGGAAACAACTATATCTTGTGAGCTCATTGTGAGCAAGGAAAGTATCTGTTTTTATTCTTATATCGTACTCTCCCAAGCATGTAGTAATAATAGTAATAATGTTGGTATTTATTAAGTACTCACTATGTGCAAAGCCCTGTTCTAAGCGCTGGGGAGGATACAAGGTGATCACGCTGTCCCATGTGGGGCTCACAGTCTTAATCCCCATTTTACAGAGGAGGGAACTGAGGCCCAGAGAAGTCAAGTGACTTGTCCAAAGTCACATAGCTGGCAAGTGGCTGAGCCGGGATTTGAACCCATGACCTCTGACTCCCCAGCCCGTGCTCTTTCCACTCAACCATGCTGCTTTTGAACAAATCCGCATACATGCTCTTGCGTACCCATGTAAATGTCCATATACAAACATGTTGGCAGATACATGCACACATCCACATAAACACCCATATGCAGACATGCTCAAAGATAACGTGTACACCCACGTGAATACCCATACACAAACATGTTCACGGATACCCACACGCAGCCATATAAACACCATACACAAACATGCTCACTGATGTACATCCTCATGCACGTCTCCCCCCTTCTAGACTGTGAGTCCGTTGTTGGGCAGGGATTGTCTTTATTTGTTGCTGAATTGTACTTTTCAAGTGCTTAGTTCAGTGCTCTGCACACAGTAAGCGCTCACTGAATACTATTGAATGAATGAGTGAATACAAAAACATTTATAAATGCCCTGCCGTAGGTGCAATCAGTCAGTCGATCAAAGTCCGCGGGCTGGGTTATAGTAGGAGATCACTCTGCCACTTAGCTGTGGGACTGTAGAACAGTGCTCTGCACATAGTAAGCGCTTAACAAATACCAACATTATTATTGAAGTAAGGTAGGTGAGGGTCAACCAATTGAGCATCTTAAAGTAAGTAGTAAGTTTCTATTGGTTATGGAGTTGGATGGGCAACCGCTGGAGACATCATTTGGTCAATCAAGGATGCTTACTGAGCGCTTACTATGAGTAGAGGACTTCACTGAGCACTTGGGAGACAACGATACAACGGAATTAGCGGAATGTTCCCCGCCCATAATGAGCTCACAGTCATGAGATGGACTGAACATTTTTTTACGAAAATGATTTGGGCAGCAGGGTGAACTGTGGTATTTGTTAAGCTCTCACTACCTTCCAAACACTGTACTAAGTGCCGGGTTAGATACAAGATAATCATGTCCCACATAGGGCTCCCAGTCTAAGTAGGAGGAGAACAGGGATTGAATCCCCATTTTGCAGATGAGGAGGCTCAGAGAAGTTCAGTGACTTTCCCAAGATCACACAGCAGGCAAATGGCTGAGCCAGCAGAGCGGATAGAACACGGACCTGGAAGTCAGAAGGTCATGGGTTCAAGTCCCGACTCCACCACTCGTCTGCTGTGTGACCTTGGGCAAGTCACTTCACTTCTCGGTGCCTCAGTTACCTCATCTATAAAATGAGGATTGAGACTGTGACCCCCACATGTGACAGGGATCATGTCCAACTAGATTTCCTTGTATCCACCCCAGCATTTAGTATGGTGCCTGGCACATAGTAAGCGCTTACCAAATACCATCATCATTATTACTAATCCAAGTCCTCTGACTCCCAGACCCGTGCTCTTACCAGTAGGCCACACAAGGGTTATTGCACTCCATGTCCCAACCATGTGGGATTGACAGGGACAAGAGACCGGAAGTCTCGAGGCGGAGGTTCGTCCTCCATCTTTCCTGGTGTGCGATTTATGATAGTATTGTGGAATCTTGGGTTTTGCTGATTATCCTATAGCCACCCCAGCTTTTAGCATATTACTTGGAACACATTATTGTCAGAGCAGAAGGTATATCTGTATATCTGCCTTCGGTTCCCAATTCCCTGAGGACCAGGTTCCACCTCTAAATCAATATCCTACCTTTTCCAGCGCTGGCTGCAGCATTTAGTAAGTGCCATAAGCAATCATTCTATTCCTGCCTCTTACCTGTCCGCTCATAACCAATTGTCCAAGGGCACAGAGCACGGACCTGCTTTCTGTAATCCTGGATACAAATCCTGGCTCCGCCACTTGGTCGCTACGTGAGCTGGGGCAAGTCACTTAACTTCTCCGGGCCTCGGTTTCCTGATCTGGAAAATGGGGATTCAATACCCGTGCTCCCTCCTGCTTAGAACACGAGCCCCATGTGGGACCTGATTATTCGGCGTCTACCCCAACACTTAGTAGATTGCTTGGCACGTAATAAGCACTCAACAAATGCCACAGTGATTCTCTGGGGCTCAGTTTCCTCAAGTGTAAAATGGAGCTTCAATACCTGTTCTTCCCTCTTAGATTGTGATCCTCATGTGGGACAAGGGTATGTTCACCCTGGTTCTTTTGTATCTGCCTCAGTGCTTAGGACAGTGCTTAGCATGTCTCCAGTGCTTAAGAAATACCATAACTAGTGACATGACTGCCTTGAGTCCAGCACCTCACATCACCCATGGGTGTGGGCCAACAGGATTCAGACGCTCTCTCGGCCACCGCTTATTACCAGCAGCCCAGAGGAAGAAATGCTAAGGGATGAAAACCTCACAAAAACAATACCGGGTTGAAAATATGATGAGAACATCCTCTACCGAGCAGAGCTATCTGGTTTCAGTTTGTATGGCTTCGGTGAGTTAACCCACCACTGCTTGCTGGCATTCACGCACGCTGGACCGACGGAAAATCTAGGTAAATTGCCCATCCAACAGCCACTGGCTGCAGGAAGGATGATGCGGGGATGACTGAACTTTTTTCACACACAGTGGCTGCAAGGTGTGGCAGGAGGCAGCCCTCAGTGAGCTGGCCCTGAAGTTGCATCTCATGGCCCCTGATTTGCTTTTTGCACTGAAATTGAAACCTAGTGAATCTGGCAACGTTTGGGTTTTCGCCGCACGACGTGAGACCTCAGTTGAATCTCATTCTTTTCCCTTGAGCAGGGCTTGAAGCCAAAGCAGTTTACCCCGGGAGAGCACTCACTCTGTCCACATCAGCAAGTTCACTGTAGTCTTGGCTTCTCTACTGTCCTGTTGCCTGCTCGCAGCAGATCATCCATCAGTGGTATTCAGCGAGTGCTTACTGTGTGCAGAGCAGGTACTGTTTGCCAGAGAGAGCGGTCCTTCATTTTCAAAGTTGCTAGCGTGGGTGAGATTTTATCTGATGGCGCGGATGTGGCTGAAAAGATCGATACGTGACTGACAGTCCATTTCACCTGGGGTGCACAGAAACACGTTCCTCGCCGAGCTGATGGGTTTGTTGTTTGAAGATGCTAGCTGTGTTAGCTGGTGATTCTTTTGCGTCTGTCTTCCCCGCTAGAATGAAAACTCCTCGAGGGCCGGGATCATGTCCTCTAACACTAATTGTACTCGCCGGGGTGTATAGTAATAATAATAATAATGTTGGTATTTGTTAAGCGCTTACTATGTGCAGAGCACTGTTCTGAGCGCTGGGGGAGACACAGGGGAATCAGGTTGTCCCACAGTCTTAATCCCCATTTTACAGATGCGGTAACTGAGGCACAGAGAAGTTAAGTGACTTGCCCACAGTCACACAGCTGACAAGTGGCAGAGCGGGGATTCGAACCCATGACCTCCGACTCCAAAGCCCGTGCTCTTTCCAGTGAGCCACGCTGCTTTGCTTTCCACTCGCACAGTAGGCATTCAATGAATACTATCGATTGGCTGACTGATGGATTATTTTCAAGACTGCCTCCTGCTATCCCGATCTTTACCGAACCTCTGCTCAAAGAGCACGCCCCCTCTTCCGATCGCTTCTTGAGAAGCAGCGTGGCTTAGTAGCTAAAGCACGGGCCCGGAAGTCAGAAGGACCTGGGTTCTAATCCCAGCTCGCCACCAGTTTGCTGTGTGACCTTAGACAAGTCAGTTAACCTCTCTGTGCCTCAGTTACCTCATCTGTAAAATGAGGATAAGAGTGTGAGCCCCCATCTAGGTCAGGGACTGGGTCCAACGTGATTAACTTGTATCTACCCCATTGCTTAGAACAGTGCTTGACACATAGTAAGCGCTTAATGAGTATCATGATTATTATCATTATTACCCATCTGGGGTTGGGTCATCTCTTCCTGTGTTCTTCCAGTGGTCAACGGTCATTTCATATCGTTTGAAGCTGTGCTTCACTGTGTTTTTAAAATGCTTTTTCTCGCTGCTTGTGTGTCCTCTTTTCAGTTGACCATACTCTACAGAGAAGCAGTGTGGCTCAGTGGAAGGAGCCCGGGTTTCGGGGTTAGGGGTCATGGGTTCTAATCCAGGCTGTCAGCTGTGGACTTTGGGCAAGTCATTTGACTTCTCAGTGCCTCAGTTACCTCATCTGTAAAATGGGGATTAAAACTGTGAGCCCCACATGGGGCAACCTGATCACCTTGTATCCCCCAGCGCTTAGAAAAGTGCTATGCACATAGTAAGCGCTTAACAAGTACACCATTATTATTATTATTATTATTATACTCTCCCAAGCACTTAGTGCACACAGTAAGCACTCAATAAATCCCACTGATTGATCAACAATGCAGCAGATGCTCAGGAATCCTGCTAGTGTTCATTCATTGGTTCAATTGCATTTACTGAGCGCTTACTGCGCCAAGAGTATTGTACTAAGGAGTTGGGAGACTACAATGCAACAATTACCGGGCACATTCCCTGCCCACAACGAGCTTACAGGCCAGAAGGAAGCTTATCTCCTGGGTCCCTAGGTCATTGAGGTTGTGCTATGAGGAGCGTCGCCTCAACGATGACTCTATTTCCATTGCTCAGTGGAAAGAGCACGGGCTTGGAAGTCAGAGGTCATGGGTTTGAATCCCGGCTCTGCTACCTGTCAGCTGTGTGACTATGGGCAAGTCACTTCACTTCTCTGTGCCTCAGTTCCCTCATCTGTAAAATAGGGATTAAGACTGTGAGCCTCACATGGGACAACCTGATTACCCTGTATCTACCCCATCGCTTAGGACAGCTCTCTGCACATAGTAAGCGCTTAACAAATACCAACATTATTATTATTGTTGCTGGAGATCTCCTCCTGCCACTGAATGTAAATGAGGCTTGTGGGTGATACCGGTGAATGCTGGAAAAGCCAAGTGCATCCTCTATTCAGGCCCAAGACCTACAGCCATCTCAAAGGTTGGTTGCTAGCAGAGCTTTTAAAACTTTCAAATTAATCTGAATTTTGATGTCCTTGTGGTTTCCAAACTCTGCCTGTCAAATCTCCCCCCAAAACCCTGCCACACTTCTTGACTCACTTTTCAAATTTTTTTGTCATTCAGTGGATCATTTGACTGAGTCCCACCCAGGAAGCAGACTATGTCTCCCAGAACTTCCGTGGTTGTTGGGGATGGAGGGATTTAAACAATAATATCTGTATTGAGATCTTCAGGGAAAAGAAATGCATAAATCTGTCCCACAACCTGCATTTGACAGACCCAAGCCCTGAACCTGGGAAAATGGGATTGGGAGGATTCAAGAGCCATGTTCTGGTTGATAAATACACTTGGATTTGTACCTGCACTTGGATTTTCACCCTTTATCCATCCTTCCCTCAACCCCACAGCATTTAGGTGCACATCCACAATTTATTTATTTATTTATATTAATGTCTACATCCCCCTCTAGACTGTAAACTCATGGGCAGGAAACATGTCTACCAACTCTGTTAGATTGTACTCTCCCAAGCACCCAGTACAGTGCTCTGCAGATACTGAACACTCAGTAAATATGATTGATTGATTCCAAGGGACAAGGAAGAGAATGGAGCTGCCTAAACAGTTTACACTCTAAACCCTAATCCTAATCCTCATCATTATCCTAACCCTAACCCTTAATCATAACCCTATCATCCCAACTGTACATTTAACCCGAGCACTACTCTTAATTCTAATTTTACCACTAACTAATAATGAGAACTGTGGTATTTGTTAAGTGCTTACTTTATGCCAGGCACTCCACTATGTGCTAGGGTAGATTCAAGCCAGTCAGGCTGGAATCACAGCCCATGTCCCACATAGGGCTCGCGGTCTTAATCCCCATTTTACAGATGAGGGAATTGAGGGACAGAGAAGTGAAGTGACTTGCCTAACGTCACCCAGCAGACAAGTGGCCGAGCCGAGATTAGAATCTAGCTCTTTCTGACTCCCGGGACCATGCTCTACCCACTAGACCGCACTGCTTCTCATCTAACTAACTCTATTGCTACTTCTAAGCATAACCCTTACTCTTAACCCAACCCTAACCATAATCCCAACCCCAGCATGATGGCTCAGTCAATAAATTAATGGTATTTATTGAGCACTTATCTCGTGTCAAGCACTGTACTAAGATATTGGGATAGTTCAGTAAGTGTCGGTAGACAAGCTCCCTGCCCATAAACAGCTTGCGGTATAAAGGGGAAGACAGACATTAAAATAAATTACAGATAAGGATATAAATACTGTGGGGCCAACGCTGTTGTGTAGTAATCCCCCAAGCAATAGTACAGTGCTCTGCCCACAAAGTGCTCAATAGACATGATTGATTGATTGATTGATTGACTGGGGCTCAGAGCAGGGTGACTATCAAGTTCTGAAAGAGTACAGATCCAAATGAATAGACAACGCAACAGAGCAAGTAGGGGAAAATGAAGGCTTAATCTGGGAAGGCCTCTTGGGGGAGACGTGATTTTCGGAAGGCTTTGAGGGTGATAGTACGTCTTATATGAAGTGGAAGGAGTTCCGAGACAAAGGCGGGACATGGGCAAAGGGTCGGCGGTGAGATGGATGAATTTGAAGTTCAGTGACTAGGTGGGTTTTAGAGGACCAACGTGAACGTGCTGGTTTGAAGTAGATCGGTGAGGTAAACTAGGAGGGGCCGGGTGATCGAGTGCTTTAAAGCCAATGGTAAAGTTTCTGCTTGATGTGGAGATGGATGGGCAACCACTGGAGGTTCTTGAGGAGGAGTGAATTTCCTTTTAGAACAATAATTCCGGGCAGCAGAGGGAAGTATGGACTGGAGCGGGGAGAGACGGGAAGCAAGGGAGGGGGAGTGAGGAGGCTGATGCAGGAGCTCAAAATCTACCACTACCTCTCCTGTTAATTTGGGCCTTAATCCCGACACCTACTCCAACTCTAACCCCGGCCCCAGTGAAACTGATGGGAAGAACATGGGCCTGGGAGTCAGAGAACCTAAGTTCCAATCCTGTTCCTGCCACCTACCTGTTGCGTGACCATGGGTAAGTCACTGAATTTCTCCATGCTTTGGTTTCCTCATCTGTGAAATGGAGCTTCTCATCTCTTCTCCCTACCTTTAGACTGTGAGCCCGCTGGAACAGGAACTGTATCGTACCTGATTAACTCGTCTCTGCCTCAACGCTTACTTCAGTATTCGACACACAGTGAGCACTTCACAAATACCACAATTATTATCGATATTTACCAGAAGGAGTTTACTGCCATTTGGTGTTGTGTTTAAATGTTAAACGCTTGAGGGTTTAGTATAAAGGTCCCTACCCCAGACCCCTGTAACCTACCCTATAAACTGATCTAAAACAAATCAGGCCTAAATTCGGGCATGATAGCTGGTTACCTTTTCTAAAGAGCAAGGTTTTATCTGTTCTTAAGTGAGAAAAGTTCATTCATGTAACGTTAGTATTCTCCAGCCTTGCAGGTAGGTACAGAGGTTCAAACCGATAAAATTGGTCACGGCCTCTGAAACCGACTTAAGCAGTAGCAGTAAAAGTAGTAGAGAAGTAACGTGATTCAATGGAAAGAGCCCGAGCTTGGGAGTCAGAGGTCTTGGGTTCAAATTCCGGCTCAGCCGCTTGCCAGCTGTGTGACTTTGGGCAAGTCAGTTAACTTTTCTGTCATCTGTAAAATGGGGATTAAGACCTGGAGCCCCATGTGGGACAACCTGATCACCTTGTATCCCCTCCAGTGCTTAGAACAGTGCTTTGCACATAGTAAGGGCTTAACAAATGCCATCATTATTATTAGTATAGTAGAATGCTACTTCTAGTAGTAGAGTACTATGAGGAGGTAGGATGGCCTAGCGGAACGAGCACAGGCCTGGGAGTCAGAGGATCTGGATTCTAATTCTGACTCTGCCACTTGTCTGCTATGGCTCAGTGGAAAGAGCCCGGGCTTTGGAGTCAGAGGTCAGGGGTTCAAATCCCAGCTCTGCCACTTGTCAGCTGTGTGACTGTGGGAAAGTCACTTAACTTCTCTGTGCCTCAGTTACCTCATCTGTAAAATGGGGATTAAAACTGTGAGCCCCATGTGGGACAAGCTGATTCCCCTGTGTCTACCACAGAGCTTAGAGCAGTGCTCTGCACGTAGTAAGCGCTTAACAAATACCGATATTATTATTAACTTGAGCAAGTCCCTTAACCTCTCTGTGCCTCAATTTCCTCCTCTGTAAAATGGAGATTCAATGCCAGTTCTCTCTCCCACCTGAGGGACAGGGACCGTATCCAACCCAATTATTGTGCTTGTCACATTGTAAACTGAGACCATCATTTAAAAAATTATTTTTAGCATTTACTAAGCACTCACTGTGTGCGGAGCACGGTAGTAAGTGCTGAGAGAGAATACACAGGTGGGAATTAGACATTGTCCCTGTCCCTTGGTGGGGCTCACAATTTATGGCTTCTCACAGTCACCTATTCCTACCCTTCCTGAACTGATCCTCACTGATTCCCTCGTCGCTCGACAAAGAGAACTCAAACATCACCATCACCAGTACCCACTAATATCAGCATCTTTACTCTTTCCTACTGAATCCTATTCTCATGGAGACAAGGCAAGTCGATAGTTTTGTCCACTTTAATGTCATCCTCCATATTTCATCTTACAGAGACCGGAGGCCAAGTTGATTCAATTGCATTTGAACGTCCTACTCTTTTTCTTAGTAGCTGTTCATTTGCATATTTTTGTCACCCAATTATTGGATTACAATAAAGCCCAGTGTCCATGTAGTATCCTTTCTCCCACCCTGAACACATTAAAATCGACAGTGGGAAGTTCAATGTGGGCCGGGGAGCGTGTCGGCTAATTCCATTGTATTGGACTCTCCCCACCTCTTAGTACAGGGCTCTGCACATAGTAAGTGCTCAATAAATACTACTGATTGATTTAATTGAAAGACAGTATTACCAGTCTTCATCATGAGCCCGACTGAGAATGCTCAGAAAGTGAGGTGATGCTGCAGTTCATATTTATTTACACCGCGTAAACTCCTTCCTCATTTGTCTTGGTCAGATAAAACTGCCAAGTTGTCATAGGTGGTACTCAGTAGCAATAACTGGTACATCTATAGGTTGTGTCAGATCTTTCAAGCTACATGAACGTTAAGGTGTCCTCACCTTGCCTCTATGGGGAATTGAGAGAGTAACCGAAATATCCATTTCCATCTGGCAATTTGGTTAACCGGAATAGACCTTAAGTTAAAATAATCAGATTTTTCTGGAGATCTAAGTGAAACAGAACACGGGGCTCACAATCATTAGATGGCAAACTCCTGGAGCGGAGGAAGCGGTTGGACTCTATTAAGCTCTAAGTACATCGGCTGCTCAATTGGTAGTTTCTCTGGATTTGTGGATGGGGAAAGGGTTGTGAGAGATCCAAGAATGGAGGAAAAGATGGGGAAGGGGAACCAGGGGTGACAGGCAGACTCAGAGGGAGAGAGAGAGAGAGAGAGATGAGATAGAAAGGGACAGAGAGATGATCCAGAGAGAGGCAGGGAAGATAACCACACATTCACATACATGAACACACAAACAACACATAGAGGAAACTTCCTAGGATCATCTTTCCACTTGTAAAGAGGCAAAAAGAGAAAAGTTTCCATGCCAGCAGTCCCTAGCCCACTGTTATCTCTGCTGTGTCCACAGCTTCAGCTGCCACAGATTATCTCCTGGAGAGGAAAATCAGGGGAACAGACTAAGGAATGATGAGGGAGTTCCCGCTGGCATAGAAGCAATCGAGGGTCATTCAAATCTCCTCCAAGAGGTCTTCCCTGATTTAGCTCTCTTTTCCTTGACTCCCTGTGCCTTCTGCATGGTCCATGCCCTTGGATCTGGACCCTTTGGACACTCAATAGTCACCCCACCCTCAGCCTTAAAGCACTTAGGTATATATCCAGAACTTATTAATTTATCTTAATGTCTGTCTCCCTCTCTAGATTGTCAGCTCCTTGTGAGCTGGGATAGGTCTATCAGCTGTGTTGTAACCTCTCAGGCACTCAGTTCAGTACTCCGCATGCAGTCAACTCTTAATAAATACCACTGATTGATTGACTGATGGGGAAGAGGCATCTCTCTCATTACTGTTATTTCCCCCACCTGCCAGGGCCATGAACCCTCCCAACAACCCTGCCAAAGTGAGACTTTAGCCATCCTTGATGGCGCTCTTCAAGGACCAGGACACAGCCTGAAAATCCAGGACCATCCCTTGGAATGTCATGGGACGTTAAATTAGAAAGAGCTTATTGGCTATGGTAATTATCCGAACAAAGTCAAGCTTAAATCCACCCAATATGGGGACATTTCTCGGTAGGAATGCTCTATCAAGTAGTCCGAGTCAATTCACTCATAGGATCCATCTGAAGCGAGATATTTGTTTGGAGGATGGGAGAATGTGGTCAGCTTTGCCTAAATGTTAAAGGAAGGAGAGAGGAGCAACCGGTTGAGAAGCAAGCCAGCCTCCAGAGCATTTAAACTAGCCTGAAGGCTTTTTGGCACAATCTCCACAAGCCAAGATTTTCTTTAAAGGCAGGGAAACCTTATTAGTAACTCAAAGTAGGCCACCATTTCCCAGTCCTCTGCTCATTCTCTTAAAGAAAGCTCCAGCTGAAAAAGAAAAGCTGAGATCTGAGATCCCCCGAGGTCCCAAATAACAAGGCCTCTGGTACCATCAGAAGCATAAGCTGAGGAAGCAACGGTGACGAGTCTCAGAAAGAAAAGAATGAGGAATCTTATTAATCTGTATCTTGTTTCATTTCAATTTCCCTATGGTGTTCACAAGCCCCTTGCTCAGAGTTGTTAAAATAAATGAAATGGTGCAACCTTCTGCAGTTTCATGCAAACCCAAGATTCAAGATATGACTTGCAGAGACTTCCTAGCAGATTTCAATCGACTAACCACCATTTTGAGTTAGGAGAGAGCATGATGCAGCAACAGTTTGAGTGTCGACGGGGCTTTATGTAGTGAAGCAGGAAATCCTGGGTCTCATTTTTGAGAGAAGAAAGAAATTTCAGGGACCCCAGCCCCGAGGCTCTCTCTCCAGTACTGGACTGCCCACCAGGACGTTGGGAAAATCATCCTCATCAACACTGTCATCATTATCATCATCCTCATCAGTCACATTTTTCTATGGTATTTGTTCAGTGCTTACTCTGTGCCAGGCACTGTACTAAGCACTGGGGTAGCTACAAGTTAATCAGGTGGGACAGTCCCTGTTCCACATAGAATTAACAGTCTTAATCCCCATTTTACAGATCGTAATAATAATTATGGTATTTTTTAAGCACTTACTATTTGCCAGTCACTGTACTAAGCACCGGGATGAATACAAGCAAATAGGGTTAGACACAGTTCCCGTCCCACATGGGGCTCACAGTCTGAATCCCCATCTTACAGATGAGGTAACTGAGGCACAGAGAAGTTAAGTGACTTGCCCAGGGTCACACAACAGATATGGCGGGGCCAGGATTGGAACCAAAGTTCTTGACTCACAGGCCCCTGCTTTAGCCAGTACGTCATGCAGTTTCACCAGTGCAAAAGACTTCCCCCTATTAAGCCATCTTTCCCTGACATCCTCTCCCTTCTGTGTCATCTATGCACTTGGATCTGTACCCTATGGGCACTTTGACTTTTTTAAAAATCATTTTTGTTAAGTGCTTACAATGTTCCAGGCACATTCTAAATGCTGGGATAGGTACAAGTTAATCAGGTTGGACACAGTCCCTGTTCCACATAGAATTAACAGTCTGAATCTCCATTTTACAAATGAGGTAACTGAGGCACAGAGAAGTGAAGTGACTTGCCCAAGATCACCCAACAGACAAGTGGCAGAGCTGGGATTAGATCCCAGGCCCATGCTTTATTCACTAGGCCATGCTAGTTCTGAACCTAGGAGCCGCTTGGAAGTAGGATGAAGAGTAATGTGGCAGAAAGAAAGAAATTTGCTTTTTGTGTCTTTTCTCTATTCTCCCAAGCGTGAAGTACAATGAACTGGACTCATTCATTCATTCATTCATTCATTCATTCATTCAATCACATTTATTGAGCATTTATTGCATTGAGAGCAATGTTCTAAGCACTTGGAAGAGTACAGTATCACAATACACAGACATATTCTTTGCCCACAACAAAATTTCAGCCTAGGCTCTCAATAGGTACTCAATAAATACAAGTGATTGAGTGACTCCACTTGATTCGATGATGATGATGATGATGGTATATGTTAAATGCTTACTCAGTGCCAAGCACTTTACTAAGCACTGGGGTGGATACAGGAGAATCAGGTTGGACACGGTCCCTGCCCCACGTGGAGCTCACAGTCTCAATCCCCATTTTCCAGTTGAGGTAACTGAGAAGTGAAGTGACTTGCCCAGGATCACATAGCAGACAGGTGGCAGAGCCAGGATTAGAATCCATGACCTTCTGACTCCCAGGCCTGTGCTGTATTCACTACATCATGCCTAAGTAACTGATAGATGGACTGGTTCTGCCCTCAAACCTTCCCTCTCGCGAAGTTCTTGCCAGGTACTCCAAGTAAGAATTTTGAAATAATTCCGGCTTGACCCTGGCCCCAGGGCAGACTAACTTCCCTTCCGTTTGCAGTTTTCTAAATTACTAATTTAACCGGAGCTCTAATTAAATTCACATTTCATGTTTCCTTGTGCAATGGGAAGATTTTTTCAACCTTTTACAGAATGGCCTATTTCTTTTTTCATGGAAACTCAATCAATCAAGCCATAATATATACCGTCAGTCAATCTATCAATGGTATTCGCTGAGCGCTGTACTAAGAACTTGGGAAAGTGTAAATTCGGTAGAGTTGGTGGACGTGATCCCTGCAGTCAAGGACTTGGAAGTCCAGTGGCAGTGGCATGTGGGAGACCACAATTGAATGGGTACTTGTCACTCGTCTGCTGTGTGATGACGATGATGATAAGGACTCTGGGATTTGTTAAGCGCTTACTATGCGCCAGGCACCTTTGGCAAGTGACCTCACTTCTCTGTGACTCAGTTACTTCATCTATAAAATGAGGATGAAGACCGTGAGCCCACATGGGATATGGACCGTGTCCAACCCGATTAACCTGTATCTGACCCAGCGTTTACTACAGTCCCCGGCACAGAGTAAGAACTTGACAAGTGGCAAAAAGAAAAAAGAAAAAAAGAGAAGACATGAGCCTTGCCCTCAAGGTGCTTAAAGTGTAATGGCAGAGAAAGGTGATGAAATAAATTACAGGTAGGAGGAAGGAATAGGGTATAAAGATATGTACCAAATGACTATGTATGGTTGGGGTGGAAACACACCCTCAGAACCCCAGCTGTTCTACCAAATTCCTCCTTAGAAGAGAAAGGGGCGATCTCAATATGAACCCTATTTTGAAGAGGCCATTTGAAATATCGATAACCGAAACATCATCCTTGTAGCACTTTTTTAAGGCTTCCTTATAAGGCCACCGAAATTGAGAAAAGAGGTCCCTTTCTGGGAAATGGCAAAAGGCAGCTTCCAGAATCTAAGCTAAGTGACTCAGGGCAGCAGTGTTTACAGAATACTCGCTCCTCCTCACACGTTTGAATGCTTTAAACATTTCTAGGTATGAATATTTTTTTCAGAGCCCGCTTCCTTCCCCGACCTCTTGTATTTTTTTTTTTTTGCCTTTGAATATAATCAAATCGTCTTCAATTTTTGCAACTCTAGAGACCAATCAGGGTAGAGCCCAGTGGTGATCCCTTGCCGGGCCATATTACTAAGGAAACTTGAAATGTAGCTGTAGATACTTGGGCTGGCATGGGAGACCAGGGAGAACAGTAAGGAGGGCTCTAAGTGCTGAGTGATCGTTCCTCAAAATTCAAACCTTTTGCTAACCTCAGCCTCGTGGAAGAGGGAGGGACTCAAGAAGACAGTGGGTCCTTTCCTTCACTTCAAGGAAGAACCAAGACATGCTGAGAGGCAGCTTGGCCTACTGGGAAGCACTCTGGGCATGTCTCTCCCCTCTTGAAAAACCTCCAGTGGTTACCTATCAACCTTTGCACGAAACAAAAACTCCTCACTCTTGGCTTCAAAGCTGTCCATCACCTTGTCCCCTCCTACCTCTCCTCCCTTCTCTCTTTCTACTGCCCACCCTGTACACTCCGCTCCTCTGCCGCTCACCACACTCTCCCTCATTCACACCTATCCCGCCGTCGGCCCCGGTCCGCGTCCTACCGCTGACCTGGAACGTCCTCCCTCCTCATATCTGCCAAACTAACTCTCTTCCCCTCTTCAAAGCCCTACTGAGAGCTCATCTCTTCCAACAAGCCTTCCCAGACTGAGCCCCCCTTTCCCTCTGCTCCCCCTCCCCCTCACCTTCTGCTCTTCCCCCTTCCCCTCCCCTCAGCACTGTGCTCATTTGTTTATATTATTTATTACCCTATTTATTTTCTTAATGAGGTGTACATCCCCTTGATTCTATTTATCTTGATGATGTTGTCTTGTTTTGTTTTGTTCTGTTTTGCTTTGCTTACCTGTCTCCCCCGTTTAGACTGTGAGCCCGTCACTGGGCACGGATCGTCTCTATCTGTTGCCGAATTGTACATTCCCAGTGCTTAGTACAGTGCTCTGCACAGAGTAAGCGCTCAATAAACACTAATGAATGAAAGGACACAGGTCTGAGAGTCAAAGGAACTACTTTCTAATTCCTGCTCCTGCTATGTGGCCTTAATTTCTCTGGGCCTCAGTTTCCTCTCCTGTAAAATGGGATTCATCACCTGTTCTCCCTCCCCCTTGTTTTTTTTTTCCTGATATTTGTTAAGCACCTATCAAGTCTTAATAATGTTCTAAGTGCTGGGGAAGATGTAAGGTAATCAGGTTGGACACGGTCCCCATCCCACATGGGACTCACAGTCTTAATCCCCATTTTCCGACGAGGGAACTGAGGTCCAGAGAAGTGACTTACCCAAGGTCACACAGCAGACAGGTGGCAGAGCCGAGAGCCCCATGAGAAAGGGACTGTATCCGGAATGATTATCGTGGACCTTGCCTAGTGCTCAACACAGTGCTTGGCACGGAGTAAACATGTAAGTACCATGATTATTAAGGAACTCTTTTAAGTGGCTCTTCCCCACCCTTCCACTTCCGCGTCCTGACACTGCTCCACAACTTCTCTGTGCTCATCGCTGGTGTTTAGGAGGGCACCTCTCTTTTCCATCACGGAACTAAGCAACCCCTCCTCTTTAATCTTCAGTGAACAACTTCCCACTCCCCCAGCTCCTTCCTGCAAATTTCAGGTCAAACTCCATAATAATGATAATAATAATTGTGGTATTTGTTAAGCACTCACCATGTGCCAAGCGCTATACTAAGGGCTGGGGTAGATACAAGCAAATCGGGTTGGACACAGTCCCTGTCCCAAAGGGGCTCGCGGTCTCAATCCCCATTTTATAGTTGAGGGACTGAGACCCAGAGAAGTGAAGTGACTGGCCCAATGTCCCAGAGCGGACAAGTGGCAGAGCTGGGATTAGAATCCATGACCTTCTGACTCCCAGGCCCGGGTTCTAACCACTACGCCATTCATCTCGTAGCTGGTGCCTTTTCCAGCTGCACTGGGGAATCTCCTCAGCCACTTATGTCCCCACCTCCATCCCCCCACCCCACTGGAGATACAAATTGAAACTGAGTACATTATAAAATCACCCCAACTCCCTCATACCCTCCCTTTACAAATTCCCGGAATGAGTTGTTTCCACCTACTGCCTCCACTTCCTCTTCTCCAACTCTCTCCTCACCCCCTGCAATCCAGCTTCCGCTCCCTCCACCCTACTGAAACTGCTCTCTCTCTCAGGTCACCAAGTGACCTCCTTCTTACCAAATCCAATAGACTCTACTCCATAATAATAATAATGTTGGTATCAGTTAAGCGCTTACTATGGGCAGAGCACTGTTCTAAGCGCTGGGGTAGATATAGGGTAATCGTGTTGTCCCGCGTGAGGCTCACAGTTAATCCCCATTTTACAGATGAGGTAACTGAGGCACAGAGAAGTTAAAATGACTTGCCCACAGTCACACAGCTGACAAGTGGCAGAGCCGGGAGTCGAACCCATGACCTCTGACTCCAAAGCCCAGGCTCTTTCCACTGAGCCATGCTGCTTCCCATCCTAAATCCTCCCAGTCCACCCAGCTGCCACTGACACTGTGGACCAGCCCCTTCTCCTGGAAACATTATCCTTCGTTTCACTGACCCTGTCCTCTCCCGGTTCTTCTCTTGTCTCTCTGGCTGCTCCTTCTCAGTTCCATTAGCTGGCTCCTCCTCTACCCTCCCACCTCTAACTATAGATACGCCTCAAGAATCAGTTCTGGGTTCCCTTCTATTTCCATCTATAAATCAATTAATGGTATTTATCGAGCACTTACTTTGTGCAGAGCACCGTTCTAAGCGCTTGGTAGAATAATAATAATGTTGGTATTTATAAGCGCTTACTATGTGCCGAGCACTGTACTAAGCGCTGGGGTAGATATAGGGTAATCGTGTTGTCCCGCGTGAGGCTCACACTCTCAATCCCCATTTTACAGATGAGATAATTGAGGCACCTAGAAGTTAAGTGACCCAGCTGACAGGTGGTGGAGCCGGGATTAGAACCCATGACCTCTCACTCCTAAGCCCGTGCTCTTTCCACTGAGCCACAAAAAGCTCATCTCTAAGCTGTATGCTCGTTGTGGGCAAAGAACTAATTTCCCCACTATGTTGTACTCTCCCAGGTGCTTAGTACAGTGATCAATTGTATTGGAATCAATCAACAGTATTTACTGAGTACAGAGTAAGTGCTCAGTAAATACTACTGATTGATTCCAATTCAGTAGAATGGGCATACAACATTCCTTCCTACAAGAAGTTTACAATCTAGAGGGGAAGAGGATAATATAAATAAATAAATAAATTACGGATATGTACATAAGTGCTGTAAACCCACTCCCTTGGAGAATTCATTCGCTCCCAGGATGCAACTGCCATCTCCACATGAATGATCCCCAAATCTCCCTCTCTAGCCCTGACCTCTCTCCTTCTCTGCAGTCTCGCATTTCCTTCTGTCTTCAGGCCATCTCTGCCTGGATTCAGTCATTCATTCAATCGTATTTATTGAGCACGTACTGTGTACAAAGCACTGTAGTAAGCGCTTGGAAAGTACAATACAGCAATAAAGAGAGGCAATCCTGGCCCACATCGGGCTCACGGTCGGGCGGGGGGAGACAGACATCAATACAAGTAAACAGGCATCAATATAAATAAGTAAAATTATAGATATACGTAAGTGCTCTGGGACAGGGAGGGAAGGAAAAGCAAAGGGAGCGAGTCAGGGTGGCCTGGAAGGGAGTGGGAGATGAGGAAAAGCGAGGGTTAGTCTGAGAAGGCCTCTTGGAGGAGATGTGCCTTCGGTAGGGCTTTGAAGGGGGGGAAATGTGATTGTTTGGCAGATCTGAGGAGGAAGGGCGTTCCAGACCAGAGGTAGGACGTGCACCAGGGGTGGGCGGAGAGACAGACGAGATGGAGGCCCAGTGAGAAGGTTAGCGGCACCAGAGGAGCGGAGTGTGTGGGCTGGGATGGAGAAGGAGAGATGGGAGGTGAGGTAGGAGGGGGCAAGGGGATGGAGAGCTTTGCCTGGATGTCCCACTGACAACTCAAACTTAACATGTGCAAATCAGAACTCCATGTCTTGCCACCTAAACCTTCTCCTCTCCCCAGTTTTCCCATCACTGTGAACAATACCACCATTCTCTGTGTCTCACAAGCCCACTGCCTTGACCATATCCTTGTCTCATCTCTCTTTGTTCAGTGACAAAGGCTGGCAGTTCTGCCTCCAAAATCTGTCCCTTCCTCTGCATCCAAACTTCATTCATTCATTAGTATTTATTGAGCGCTTACTATGTGCAGAGCACTGAACTAAGCGCTTGGAATGGACAAATCGGCAACAGATAGAGACAGTCCCTGCCCACTGACGGGCTTACGGTCTAATCGGGGGAGACAGAGAAAAACAATAGCAATAAATAGAATCAAGGGGACTTACATCTCATTGAAACAATAGCAATAAATAGAATCAAGGGGATGTATATCTCATTAATAAGATAAATAGGGTAATGAAATATATACAAATGAGAGGACGAGCACAGTGCTGAGGGGAGGAGCAGAGGGAAAGGGGGGGAAACGGGAGCTTAGCTGAGGGGCGTAGAGAGGCAGCATAGGGAGCAGAGGGAAAAGGGGAAGCTCAGTCTGGGCAGACCTCTTGGAGGAGGTGAACTCTCGGGCTTTGAAGAGGGGAAGAGAATTAGTTTGGCAGAGGTGAGGAGGGAGGGCGTTCCAGGACCGCGGGAGGACGTGGCCCAGGGGTCGACGGCGGGATAGGTGAGAACGGGGGATGGTGAGGAGGTGGGTGGCAGAGGAACGGAGCGTGCAGGGTGGGGAATAGAAAGAGAGAAGGGAGGAGAGGTAGGAGGGGGCAAGGTGATGGAGAGCCTCGTAGCCTAGAGTGAGAAGTTTTTGTTTCCTGCAGAGGTCGATAGGCAACCACTGGAGGTTTTTAAGAAGGGTAGTGACAGGCCCAGAGCGTTTCTGCAGGAAGATGAGCCGGGCAGCGGAATGAAGAATAGACTGGAGCGTGGAGAGACGGGAGGAAGGGAGATCAGAGAGCAGGCTGACACAATAATCCAGCCGGGATATTACGAGAGCCCGTACCAGTAAGATAGCCGTTTGGGTGGAGAGGAAAGGGCGGATCTTGGCGATATTATAGAGGTGAGACCGGCAGGTTTTGGTGACGGATTGGATGTGCGTGGGATGAACGAGAGAGCCGAGTCAAAGATGACACCGAGGTCGCGGGCCTGAGAGACGGGAAGGATGGTCGTACCATCCACAGTGATAAGGAAGTCAGGGAGAGGACAGGGTTTGGGAGGGAAGATGAGGAGCTCAGTTTTGGACATGTTGAGTTTTAGGTGGCGGGCAGACATCCAGGTAGAGACGTCCTGGAGGCAGGAGGAGATATGAGCCTGAAGGGAGGGCGAGAGGACAGGGGCAGAGATGTAGATTTCTATCAAGCTAGTTCAAGCACTTCACTCAATCACTGGTATTTATTGAGCATTTTCTATGTGCAGAGTAGTTTACTAAGCACTTGTCAGTCAGCCAAATTTATTGAGCGCTAACTGTGTGCTCAGCCCCATCCTAAGCACTTGAGAGAGTACAATATAACAATGTAACAGACACATTCCCTGCCCACAACGAGTTTACGGTCTATAAGGGGAGGCAGACATTAACATAAATAAATTAAATTACAGAAATGTACATAAGTACTGTGGGGCTGAGTCAGGGAATGAATAAAGGGAGCAAATCAAGGTAACACAGAAGGGAGTAGAAGAAGAGGTAAGAAGGGCTTAGTCAGGGAAGGCCTCTTGGAAGAGATGTGCCTTCATTAAGACTTTGAAGGAGGGGAGAGTAATTACCTGTGAGACTACAGTACAGTAGAGTTGGTAAAAATGGCCCCTGCTCACCAGAAACTTAATCCCATGGGGGGAGTGAGACGTGAAAATAAATTGCAGATGGGGAAGTTACGTGGAGTAGAAGGATATGCCACCTTGACTACTGTATCAGCCTACTTGCTGACCTCCCTACCTCCAGCCTCTCCCCTCCCAAGTCCATACTCGACTCTGCTGCCCATTTCCTTTTTCTAAAGTCTTTCTGCAAACATCTCCCTTCTCTAGACTCTTGGGCAGGGAATGTGTCTACTCAAGGGTTTTCCAGTGCTTTGCAAAGGGTAAACATTACATACCATTTATGGATTGATTCCTTAGAATTGACCAATATTTGCTCATTCATCACTGCATCAAGCAGAGTCCTCACTTACTCAGATCTCCTCTTCATATATCCTTGCTCTTCATGGCATTATCTTCAACTCCTGACATTATCCTCAACTCATCTCTCTCACATACTCAAGGTCCTGTTGCTTCTAACTTCACAAATTATTAAAATCTGCCCTTTCCTTCTTCATCTAAGCTGCTACTAGGTCGATCCAAGCTCTTGTAATCCCGCTTCGATTATTGTGACGGCCTTCTCTCTAACTTCCCTGCCTCTCCCCAAACCACTCTGCTGACCTGATCATTTTTCTTAAAAAATTCAGTCCGTTTCCCCACTCCTCAAGGACCTCCAGTGGTTGCCCACTCACCTCCACATCAAACACAAAGCCCTAACCATCGATTTTAAAGCACTCAGTCATCTCACCTCCTCCCATCTTATCTTGTTGATTTCCTACAAAACCCGGGCTACAGGCTTTACTATTCTAGCGTCAACTTACTCATTATACCTCGGTCTTATCTCTTTTGGCACCGATTCCCTGCCCGCATTCTCCCTCTGACCTGGAACTCCCCCTTCATATCTGACAGACCGCCACTGTCCCAACCTTCAAAGCCTTATTGAAATCACATTTCCTCCCAGAGGCCTTTCCCGACTAATCCCTCATTTCCCCTACTCCCTCTCTCTTCCGCATTGCCTCTGATCTTGGATCTGTACCATTTAAGCACTTAATAATGCCCTCACCCTCAGTCACATAGCACTTCCGTACGGATCTGAAATTTATTTTAATGTCTGTCTCCCCGTCTAGATTGTAAGTTCCTTGTGGGTAGGGACCATGACTACCAACTCTGTTGTACTGCACTCTCCCCCAAACTTAGTACGATACTCTGCACACAGTTAAGTACTCAACAAAAACCAATGATTGCTTGATCTCCTGCTAAAACCGAGTCCACTCACTTCGGTCCTCTAAAACCAGCCTATTCCCTGTACCTCAGTCCTCGGTATCTCACCATCAATCCCTTGCTCATACCTTCTTCTGCCTAGAACTACTCACCTTCACACCCAAACCCTGTCCTCCCTCTGACTTTCCAATCACCATCCTCTGCATCTCACCATCTCACGCACCTGTAACTTTGTCATTATCTTCACTCATCTCTCTCATTCATCCACATATTCAATATGTCTGTTCGACCTTCGCAACATCGTTAAAATCCACCCTTTCCTTTTCATCCAAACTGTTATCCCTATTAATGTCAGGATTTATCCTAACCCGCTTTGACTATTGTGTCAGCCTCCTTGCTGACCTTTCTGCTTCCTGTTTCTCCCCACTCCAGTCCATACTTTACTCTGCAGCCCAAATTATTTTTCTAAAAAATAATAAAAAACTGTTTTCTAAAAAAGCAATCAGTCCACGTTTCCTCGCTCTTCAAGAACCTCCAGCGGCTGCCCATCCATCTCCGCATCCAACACAGAAGCCCTACTAAAATCTCTTCTCCCCCAAGGAGCCTTCCCTGATTACATCTCATTTCCCCATCCCATCTTCCCTCCCTTCAGCATCATCGATGCACCTGAGTCTTCACCCCTAAGCACTAGGGTATTCACCCCATTCCTACTCACAGAACTTATGTTCATATCTTTATGCATGACTGCTTTTCTAGCTGCAACTTGTTTTAATTTCTGCCTCCCCAGCTAGAGTGCAAGCTCAGTATTTATTCATTAATTCATTCAATAGTATTTATTGAGCATTTACTGTGTGCAGAGCACTGTACTAAGCGCTTGGGAGAGCACAGTACAAGAATAAGTACACACTCCCTGCCCACAAGAGCTTACAGTCTAGGGGGGCTGGGGGCGGAGACAGACATTAAAATAAATAAATGACAGATATGTCTGTGGGCAAGTCACTTAACTTCTCTGTGCCTCAGTTCCCTCATCTGTAAAATGGGGATTAAGACTGTGAGCCTCATGTGGGACAACCTGATTACCCTGTATATCCCAGCGCTTAGAACAGTGCTCTGCACATAGTAAGTGCTTAACAAATACCAACATTATTACCCTAGGTGCCGTGGGGCCGGAAAGAGGGGAAGAAAGAAGGAGCAAGTCGGGACAGAAGGGAGTGGAAGACGAGGAAGTGTGTGTGGGGGGGGGGTGCTTAATCAGGGAAGACCTCACTTAATCAGGGAAGACCTCCTGGAGGAGATGTGCCTTCAGTAAGGCTTTGAAGTGGGGGTGAGTAGCTGTCTGTCGGATATGAGGAGGGAGGGCGCTCCAGGCCGGAGGCAGGAGATGGGAGAAGGGTCGATGGTTAGAGGCGAGATCGAGGAACGGTGGGAAGGTTTCCATTAGAGGAGTGAAGTGTGTGGGCTGGGTTGTAGTAGGGGAGTAGCGAGGTGAGGTGGGAAGGGGCGAGGTGATGGACTGCTTTAAAACCCATGGTGAGGAGTTTTTGTTCGATGCAGAGGTGGATGGACAACCACTGGAGTTTTTTGAGAAGTCCTCAACTTATTCTATTGTATTTAACCCTCCGAGTACTTAATACAGTTCTCTGCCCACAGTAAGTACTTAATAAATACCACTGATTGATTGAGTTATGCAATCTAGGCTGAATTCCTCAGAAGCAAGCACCACAATTTCTCTCTTTTAGACTGTAGATTGTGAATAATAATAGTAATGATGGTATTTGTTAAGCATTTAATATGTGCCAAGCACTGTTCTAAGCACTGGGGTAGATACAAGGTAATGAGGTTGTCCCACGTGGGGCTCACAGTCTACATCCCCATTTTACAGATGAAGGAACTGAGGCACAGAGAAGTGAAGTCCGCCCGCCTCCTAAAACTCAACGTGTCCAAACTGAGCTCCTTATCTTCCCTCCCAAATCCTGTTCTCTCCCTGACCTTCCCATCACTGTGGACGGCGCTACCATCCTTCCCGTCTCACGTGCCCGCAACCTCGGTGTCATCCTTGACTCTGCTCTCTCGTTCACCCCACACATCCGGTCTCTCACCAAAACCTGCCGGTCTCACCTTCACAGCATCACCAAGATCCGCCCTTTCCTCTCTATCCAAACTGCTAGCTTGCTGGTACAATCTCTCATAATATCCTGACTGGATTATTGTGTCAGCCTCCTCTCGGATCTCCCATCCACCCGTCTCTCCCCGCTTCAGTCTATACTTCACTCCGCTGCCCAGATTATCTTTCTACAGAAACCCTCTGGCCATGTCACTCCCCTCCTCAAAAACCTCCACTGGTTGCCTATCAACCTTCTCATGAAGCATAAACCCCTCACTCTTGGCTTCAAAGCTGTCCATCACCTGGCCCTCTCCTACCTCACCTCCCTTCTCTCCTTCTCCAGGCCACCCCGTACACTCCGCTCCTCTGCCACTAACCTCTTCACGGTGCCTCGTTCTCACCTGTCCCGCCGTCAACCCCTGCCCTACGTCCTACCTCTGCCCCGGAACGCCCTCCCTCCCCACATCTGCCAAACTAACTCTCTTCCTCTCTTCCGAGCCCTACTGAGAGCTCACCTCCTCCGGGAAGCCTTCCCAGACTGAGTCCTCTCTTTCCCTCTGCCCCTTCTCCCCTCCCTATTGCCCCTACTCCCTCCCTCTGTTCTACCCCCTTCCCCTCCCCACAGCACTTGTGTATTTTTTTATATATTTGTTACTCGTTTTTATTAACGATGTGTATATATCTATGATTCTCTTTATCTATTTTGATGGTTTTGATGCTTGTCTACTTGTTTCGTTTTGCTGTCTGTTTCCCCCTTCTAGACTGTGAGCCCGTTGTTGGGCAGGGATTGTCTCTATCTATTGCCAAATTGTACATTCCAAGTGCTTAGTACAGCGCTCTGAACACAGTAAGTGCTCATTCAATACGATTGAATGAATGAATGAGTGACGCGACTTTCCCAAAATCACCCAGCTGATAAGTGGCGGATCCAGGATTAGAACTCACGACCTCTGACTCCCAAGCCCGGGCTCTTTCCACTAAGTATAATAATGGTGTTTGTTAAGTGCTTACTGTGTGCCAAGCACTGTTCTCAGTGCTGAGAGTTCCAAGATAATCAGGTTGTCCCACAAGGGGCTCATACTCTTCATCCCCATTTTACAGATGAAGTAACTGAAGCACAGAGAAGTTAAGTGATTTGCCCAAAGCCATTCAGCTGATAAGTGACAGAGCCAGGATTAGAACCCACAACTTCTGACTCCCAAGCCCGCGCTCTTTCCACTGAGCCATGCTGCTTCTCTGTGAATTTGTTACATTATAAATTCCTCCATTAGCCTGGGAACATTTTGAAGACGGGAAAGAACACTTTGTTCTTCTAATATAAATCTATTCTCTATACATTGCTTTGACCCCTTGCCCTCATCCTCCTTCGGTCCTGGAACTTCCTTCCCCTTCTTATCCAACAGTCCACCACTCTCCCCATCTTCAAAACCCTCCTAAAATCACATCACCCCCAAAATGCCCTCTCAGACTACTCTTTCTTCCCCCATCCGCCCTCCTCTCCGTGTCGACAGTGAACTTGTCTATGTCTGTCTTAGCCTCTTAGATATTCCCCCTAGACCCAATATATTCATGAAAACATTCTTACATTTCCTTTATCCCTAATCCACTTTAATGGCTGTCTCCCCCTGAAGACTGTCAGATCCTAATGGTCAGGGATCACGTCTCCCAACACTGTTCATTGTCCTCTCCCAAGTGTTTAGTACAGTGCTCCGCACACAGCAAGCACTCGATCAATATCACTGAGTGGCTGATCGATGATAATAATAATGTTGGCATTTGTTAAGCGCTTGCTACGTGCCGAGCACTGTTCTGAGCGCTGGGGTAGATACAGGGTAATCAGGTCGTCCCACGTGAGGCTCACAGTTAATCCCCATTTTACAGATGAGGTAACTGAGGCCCAGAGAAGTGAAGCGACTTGCCCACAGTCACACGGCTGACAAGTGGCAGAGCCGGCATTCGAACCCTTGACCTCTGACTCCCAAGCCCGGGCTCTTTCCACTGAGCCACGCTGCTTCTCTGGATAAATGATAAATCATCTGATAGACGATTGATGGGTAGGGCTGCATCACTGCATTATCTAACTTCGGTTTTATGACAGAATCTTCTTCCGGTTCTCCTATTCCCTCTTTAGCCAGTCCTTCTGACCATCTTTGAATCCTGGCTCTTTCATTTGTCAGCTGTGTGACTGTGGGCAAGTCGCTTAACTTCTCTGGGCCTCAGTTCCCTCATCAGTAAAATGGGGATGAAGACTGTGAGCCTCACGTGGAGCAACCTGATTACCCTGTATCTACCCCAGCGTTTAAAACAGTGCTCTGCACATAGTAAGTGCTTAACATCCCAACTAACATTTCGGCCCTTCCACATCTCCTCGGCACTTAGGTACTCGCCCCCCCCCCCCCATTGCAATCAATTGATTGATAAATCAACTGTATTTATTGAGCACTTACTGTGTGCAGAGCACTGTAATAGTCACTTGGGAGAGCACAACACAACAATATAACAGTTGGTAGACACATTCCCTGCCCTTATGTAAATATCTTTATATTATATTGCTTCTTCTTAGTTACGATTTATTTTAGCGTTTGTCTCCCCCACTAGACTGTAAAATCCTTGATGGCAGGGATCATGTCTACTAAAGAGCACGGGCTTTGGAGTCAGAGGTCATGGGTTCAAATCCCGGCTCGGCCACTTGTCAGCTGTGTGACTTTGGGCAAGTCACTTAACTTCTCGGTGCCTCAGTTACCTCATCTGTAAAATGGGGATTAAGACCGTGAGCCCCACGTGGGACAACCTGATTCCCCTGTGTCTACCCCAGCGCTTAGAACAGTGCTTGGCACATAGTAAGCGCTTAACAAATACCAACATTATTATTGTACTCTCTGAACCATTTAGTACGGTGATCTGTACACCGTAGGTGTTCAATAAATACTACTGATCAATGAGAGATCTGTTATGAATTTTTGGAGGAGAAAATTCACTATTTTAGGTAGCGCATGGCCCAGTGAAAAGAATAAGGGGCCTGGATTCTAAACCTAGTTTTGCCACTTACCTGCTAGATGACTTTAGGCAAGTCACTTAACGTCTCTGTGCTTCAGTTTCCTCATCTGTAAAATGGAGATTCAATACTTGTTCTCCCTCCTACTTAGACTGTGAATCCCATGGGTGACAGGAAAAGTGTCCCATCAGATTATTTTGTATCTATCCCAGTGCTTAGTGCGGTGTTTAGCACTTTTTAAGTGCTTATTGATTATTATTATTATTATTCATAACATCTGTGCCTCAAATTCCACATCTGTAAAATGGATATGAGAAGCACCGTGGTTTAGTGGAAAGAGCATGGGCTTGGGAGTCAGAGGTCATGGGTTCTAATCCCGTCTCTGCCACTTGTCAGTTGTGTGACTGTGGGCAGGTCACTTAACTTCTCTGTGCCTCAGTTACCTCATCTGTAAAGTGGGGATTAAGACTGTGAGCCCCATGTGGGACAGCCTGATTACCTTGTGTCTACCCCAGGGCTTAGAACAGTGTTTGGCATTTAGTAAGCACTTTACAAATATTATTAATATCATTATTATTATATACCTGTACTTCCTTGCTCTTAGTATTCACTGGGCACTTTCTGAGTGCAAAATACTATAAGAAGCACTGGGAAAGATACACAGATGGGATTTAGAGACGGGGACTCTTAGACTGCAAACTCTGAATGGGACAGGAACTTAGTCCAATCTGGCTAACTTTTATCCACCCCGATTCTTAGCATACAATGTAAGCAATTACTAAATGTCATTATTATGGTTATTGTTACTGTGTTCGTTATTATTAATAGTCATAATATCCATCTCACAGTCCCTCCAAGAGGAAGCCTCTCCCCCCGGTGAGATTTAATCAGGCAACCAGCAGGGGTATCGTACTGCCGACGTGCCGGGACGATTTCAACAAAATAACAGGAAACGGTCGAGGCGACGGCAACGCAGTGAATCCAGGGGATGTACATTTTCTTCAGAAGACTGGATTGGATCTTCATCCTAATCGAACGATAGGAAATGAACCTCGTGTAAGTATGTGCGTCCCCTGGTGGATTTGCAGCTGTGCAAAGTAAGTCACCGAGGATCACGTGGAGCTATTGTCAGAGACAGAATAACAGACCTGATGGATCGGGATGGGATCGAGTATTGTTTATGGTCTTTTCTTCTGATGTCAAAAGGGGGCTCTCATTTGCAGGGTGACCTTTGGATCTGGTATTTAGTAAGCATTTACTCTGTGCCAAGCACCTTGCAAAACCCTCATAAACTCATCAGAAACAGTCCTCATAATGGACCTCGCTAGAAGAATAATGCCCCAGTTTTAAAGATGAGGACCCAGAGAGGTTAAGTGCTTTCCCAACGTCACACAGCAGGCCTTTGGCTGAGCTGGGTTTACAGTCCTGTTCTCCTGGCTTCCATTCCCGTTCTCTTTCCACATTATTGCTTTTGCTTAAAGAAGCACTTTTGTTTAAGCAAAGTACTTTTCTAAGTGCTGGGGATAGGTACACGGGTGTTGATTCAGACATTAGTATAGTGCTTTGCACATAGTAAGTACTTAATAGATTCTATTATTTTTATTAAAGAAGGCATCCAATTCGTACTTCATCAGGTGGCCAAGGGAGGCTCGCCATCTAAAAGCGCAGCGCAGGGCGGGGAGAGCAAGGCCTAGAGCAAGGATCTGGGAATCAGAGGGCTTGAATTCTAATCCCGGCTCCACCACTCGTCTTCTGTACGACCTTGGGCAAGTCACTTCACTTCTCTGGGCCTCAGTGACCTCATCTGTAAAATGGAGATTAAGACTTTAAGCCCCATATGGGACAGGGACTGTGTCCAACCCTACTTGCTTGTATTATAATAATAATAGTGATAGTGATGGTATTTGTTAAGCACTTACTATGTGCCAAGCACTGTTCTAAGCACTGGGGTAGGTACAGGGTAATCAGGTTGTTCCACGTGGGGCTCACAGTTTTAATCCCCATTTTACAGATGAGGGAACAGAGGCACAGAGAAATGATGTGGCTGGCCCAAGGTCACACCGCAGACAAGTGGCAGAAGCGGGATTAGAACCCACAATCTCTATCTCCACTAAACCACACTGCTTCTCTGTATCCACCCCAGTGCTTCGTACAGTGCTTAGTACAGTCCACAGTGTACATAATAAGCACTTACCAAATAGTATTATTACTATTATCATCACTATCAGCTCTGCCACTTGCCTGCTCTGTGACATCGGTCAACTCACTTAATTTACCTGTGCCTCCGTTTCCTCACCTGTAAAATGGAGTTAAATACCCATTCTCTCTTCCCTTTCGATTGTGAGCCCTATTCATTCAGTCGTATTTATTGAACTCTTTCTTTGTGCAGAACACTGTACTGAGCGCTTGGAAAGTGCTTGGGGAGGCAGCGTGGCTCCGTGGAAAAGAGCCTGGGCTTTGGAGTCAGAGGTCATGAGTTCGAGTCCCGGCTCTGCCGCTTGTCAGCTGTGTGACTGTGGGCAAGTCACTTAAATTCTCTGTGCCTCAGTTCCCTCATCTGTAAAATGGGGATTAACTGTGAGCCTCACGTGGGATGACCTGATGACCCCGTATCTGCCCCAGCGCTTAGAACAGTGCTCTGCACATAGTAAGCGCTTATCAAATACCAACATTATGATTACAGTTCGGCAACAAATAGAGACAATCCCTACCCAACAACGGGTGTGGGGACAGGGACTGTGTCCAACCTGATTATCTTGTTTCCAGTCCAGCATTTAGTACAGCGCTTTGGTACATCAGAAGTGCTCGCTTAGCCAATACCATAATTATTAGTAGTATTTATTATTAGTATTAGTACTGAGCAAAGACCACAACGATTACCAGAGTAACAGCCTGCCGGTCTTAGTGCTTGGGCACCATATTGGAACTAAGGGCTCTTCAGCGGGCTGTAAATAGGTCGTGTGTGTGAAAATGCTCTGGTTGCAATTTGCAATGTGCCCGCCTCCAGGCTCCAGCGGCAACACAACGGACAGGGACAGAAGGGTGTAAGTGATGCCGCACAAACCACTAGCACTTCAAGCAGTTTCCTCCCGCAGCATCTCGGTTCTGAAGACTCAGCACCGAGACTCAGCCGTCATCATCGTCCTCATCCAAGACAAAGAGATGGCTCGGAGACAAACAGATGTCTATGAGATGATATCCTTTTTAAATTAAAGGGAATTGGAAGTAGTCCTGATATTATCTGAGATAACTGAGGCAATCCCTTCCCTCTGCTCATCACTTTCTCCCCTTATCCTCACTCCCCCCCAACAACCACTTCATGAATCAATCGATCAGCGATATTTATTGAACATATACTGTGTGCAGAACACCCTACTAAGCCCTGGGGAAGAGTACAGTACAGTAGAGTTGGAAAACCCAATTCCTGCTCTCAGAAAGCTTATAACATCTGATTTTATTAGGAATGATTGCATTTTAACTATAATACTTTCCCCCTTCCAATCCAGCAGAGCTCATTTTGGCAGGTGGGGAAGGAGACTACAAAATAATAATGATAATGGTATTTGTTAAGCGCTTACTATGTGCAGAGCACAGTCCTAAGCGCTGGGGGAGATACAGGGTCATCAGGTCGTCCCACGTGAGGCTCACAGTTAATCCCCATTTTACAGATGAGGTAACCGAGGCACAGAGAAGTGACTTGCCCACAGTCAGCTGACAAGTGGCAGAGCCGGGAGTCGAACCCATGACCTCTGACTCCGAAGCCCAGGCTCTTTCCACTGAGCCACGCTGCTTAAAATATTTGGTAAGTCCTAAATTTTCTTTCTAGTAGTCAAGAAATACCCCAGAGATTAATGTTAGGAAGACTTGCTATGAAGAGACTGGAAAAAGTCATGAAATGTGCTGATGTAACAATTGCACAAAAATACAAATTGTCGATTCTGTGGCGTTTCCAGCGACAATGTATGGATCTGAAAGCTGGACAGTGAAAAAAGCGGGTAGAAAGAACATCGATTCTTTTGAATCGTGGTGTTGGAGAAGGCTTTTGCAAATGCCATGGACTGCCAATAAACGATAAATGGATTTTAGAGCAAATTAAGTCCAAGTGGTCTTTGGAAGGCCGAATAACTCGACTTGGGTTAACATATTTTGAACACATATTCAGGAGGGCTACTTCTCTGGAAAAGACACTAATGCTAGGAAGAGTCCAGGGAAAATAAGGAAGAGGCAGACCAGCAGCTAGAAGGATAGAGACCATAGCAACGACAACGGAAGAACTGTTAGAAAGATTGTGGATTATGGCAGAGGACAGGGCGTTCTGGAGAAAACATATCCATGGAGTCTCTATGAATCGGAAACAACTCGACGGCACTTAATAATGATGATACGTTTTCTTTCAGCAATTTTTAATGAAGAAAAGCTGAGGTAAAATTTGGAGTGATTTCTATCCTACCTCTAAAATTGTGAAATTTTAGAGAACTTCTTGCCTCACCCTAGGAATTTATCCCTCAAACTGAAAGTCTTTCTTTACACACTAGGATGTTATTTGTCAATCGATCCCATATATCAGTCAACTGAATTTATTGAACTCTTACGGTGTGCAGAGTAGTATACTAAGTGCTTGGGAGAGTACCATATAATAGAGTTGCTACCCGCAATGAGCTTAAAATCTAGAGGACTGTAAATAGTCTAGAGGCTTATTTAGTAAGTCAAATACGGGAGTTGGGCACAAAATAATGATCGGATCATTCACTCATTCATCCGATCGTATTTACCGAGTGCTTACTGTGTGCAAAGTTCTATACTAAAGCTTGGGAGAGTACACTAATAATAATAATAATGATGTTGGTATTTATTAAGCGCTTACTATGTGCAGAGCACTGTTCTAAGCGCTGGGGTAGACACAAGGGAATCAGGTTGTCCCACGTGGGGCGCACACTCTTAATCCCCATTTTACAGATGAGGGAACTGAGGCTCAGAGAAGTTAAGTGACTTGCCCAAAGTCACACAGCTGACAAGTGGCAGAGCTGGGATTCGGACCCATAATCCCTGACTCCAAAACCCATGCTCTTTTCACTGAGCCACGCTGCTTCTCTATAACTCTATAACAACAAGCAGACACAGTCCTGTACACAGTGGGCTCACAGCAGTCCCTGTCCCTCATCGAGCAAGAAAAACAGGATTGTATCCCTAGTGTATCCCTATTTTCCAAAAGGGAAAATTTAGGAACAGGGAGATTAAGTCAGTCGCCCAAGGTCACAAAGCAGGCAAGTGACAGAGGTGAAATTGGAACCAACTCTCCCGATTCTCTGTCCCGTGCTCTTTCCGCTAAGCCACACTGCCTCCCTTTAGTAGGCTGTGGATGGGATTTTTCTATAAAGCTGATCATTCAGATTATTTATTACAATGCACTCTACCCAGTAATTATTCATTCAGTTGTATTTAATGAGCTCTTACTGTGTGCAGGGCGCTCAATTGGAAAGTACAATTCCGCAAAAACTAGAGACGATCCCCGCCCAACAACGGGCTCACAGTCTAAAAGGCGGGAGGCAGTCGTCAAAACAGTCATCAGTATGTATAATTATAGATAGATACACATCATTAATAAAATAAATAGAATAATAAATATCTACATATATACACAAGTGCTGTGGGATGGGGGGTAGAGCAGAGGGAGAGAGTCAAGGTGAAGGGGAGGGGAGGAGGAGCAGAGGAAAAGGGGGGCTTAGTCTGCGAAGGCCTCCTGGAGGAGGTGAGCTCTCAGTAAGGAATAATAATGATGATATTTGTTAAGCGCTTACTATGTGCCAAGCACTGTTCTTAGTCAACAGTGTAATTGGTGTAACTGTAACTAGTCAATAAATACTACTGATTGAGTGCTTTGATTCCTCAAAACAAATAAGTGAATGAAATTGAGATTTCACCATCCCTTCTCACCCCAACACTGCCCTGTAAATGTTCTGAAGAAGATAATAGCGGTTGTCTAAAGAAAATGCTTTGTGAACCCGCCAATAGCTTTGCCACATCCCAGATTGTTGAACAAAGCAAAAGAGCAAAATTCAGGGTCCCTTTAGACTCTGAGGTCACTGTTGGCAGGGAATGTGTCTGTTTAGTGTTACACTGGAGAAGCAGCATGGCCCAGTGGATAGAGCACGGGCCTGGGACTCAGAAGGAGCTGGGTTCTAATTCCCGGCTCCGCCACTTGTCAGCTGTGTGACCTTGAGCAGTCGCTTCACTTCTCTGCGTCTCAGTTCCCTCATCTATAAAATGGGGATTAAGACCGTGAGCCCCATGTGGGACAACCTGATTACCGCATCTCTACCCCAGCGCTTAGAACAGTGCTTGGCACATAGTAAGTGCTTAACAAATACCATCGTCATCATCATCATTATTATTATCATTCTTATCTTGTATCTACCCCAGGGCTTATAACAGTGGCTGGCATATAGGAAGTGCTTAACGAATACCATCATTATCATGGGAAGCAGCGGGGCTGAGTGGAAAGAGCCGGGTTTGGGAGTCAGAGGTCGTGGGTTCTAATCCCGGCTCCGCCACTTATCAGCTATGTGACTGTGGGCGAGTCACTTCACTTCTCTGTGCCTCAGTGACCTCATCTGTACAATGGAGGTTAAGACTGTGAGCCTCACGTGGGACAACCTGATTACAGAGAAGCAGCGTGGCTCAGTGGACAGAGCCCGGGCTTGGGAGTCAGAGGCCATGGGTTTGAATCCCGGCTCGGCCACCTGTCAGCGGTGTGACTGCGGGCCGGTCACTTCACTTCTCTATGCCTCAATTACCTCATCTGTAATATGCTGATTAACTGCGAGCCTCACGTGGGGCAACCCGATTCCCCTGTATCTCCCCCAGCGCTTAGAACAGCGCTCTGCACAGAGTAAGCGCTTAACAAATACCAACGTTATCATTATCATTCCCCTGTATCTCCCCCAGCGCTCTACACATAGTAAGCGCTTAACAAATACCAACATTATTATTATGGTCATTACTCTCCCAAGTGCTTAGTACAGTGCTCTGCACACCGTAAGCGCTCAATAAACACGAGTGACCGACTAGTTCTAGATGGTTTATTCCCGTAGGCCGGGTTTGTCGATATGTAATATGGACCTTTTGCCAGTAGATGGTAGAGAAGATCTGCTGAAAAGCTGATTAAACGCGTCAACTCCATCATAGAACCATCCATCTCCCTGCCAGAGACTGTTTCCTCCTCTCTAACCCAAATCTTTTTAAGGTATAATCCCCTGGTTCTCCCTCCAGAGGAACTACAGCCTAGCTGTTAACTCTTCCCTGTCAGCCAAGCGTATTTATCGAGTGCTTACTCTGTGCGGAGCACTATACTAAGCGATCCGGAGAGTACACTCTAACACATTTGGAAGACGCGCTCCCTGCCCACAGGCAGCTTCCAATCTTGAGGAGGAGTTTACGGTCTACGCGGCCCCTCTGTCGAAGGCCCCCCAGACCTCCCCGCGAGCTCTTAGTTCAGCCCACTGCATCCAGGGGAGTTCATAAAGTAGGTGTAATTACTGTTACTCCTACTTAATCAATCGCTGGTCTTTACGAGGTGGGTAGGGAACAGTGTGGTAAGTGTTTAAAGGCTATGTGGCTCAGTGGAAGGAGCCCGGGCTTGGGAGTCAGAGGTCATGGGTTCTAATCCCGGCTCTGTCACTTGTCAGTAGTGTGACTTTGGGCAAGTCACATCACTGCTCTGCGCCTCCGTTACCTCATCTGTAAAATGGGGATTAAGTCTGTGAGCCCCACGTGGGACAACCTGATCACCTTGTATCCCCCCCTCAGTGCTTAGAACAGTGCTTTGCACATAGTAAGCGCTTAGCAAATGCCATTATTATTATTATTATTGTAAAATCACTCCAAATAGAACCCAGGTCTTCCTCACTCCCAGGCCTGTGCGGTTTCTCTTCTCATCTGAAAAGCAGCTTGGTCTAGTGGAGAGGGCACGAGGCTGGGAACCAGAGGATCTGGGTTCTAATTCAGACCCTGCCATTTGTCTGCTGTGGGAACATGGGCAAGTCACTTCACCTCTCTGTGCCTCAGGGCCCTCATCAGCAAAAGGGAGATTCACGGTCTGTGGTTCCTTCTACTTAGACTGTGAGACTCGATTATCTTGTACGTAGTCCAGCGCTTAGTACAGTGTTTGTCAGACAGTAAGCACTTAACAAATACATAATCATAATTAATTATTATTAAAAGAACATTGATAATAATAATAAACATCCTGCGATAAGAATTTATCCAAGACCAGGGAGAAGGAACAAGTAAATCATTTTTTAAGCTGATTTACATTTTCATTCCCAGCTCCCACTACAGGCTCTTCCCCGTCACCTGGTCGTTCACAGAGAATACTCCCATGACATCCGATCCACGCGGAACTGCTTCTTTCGATCGGATGATATTTAACTGGGGAGGATGAGGGGCATACAACATACCAGCATGTTGAAGTGTTTTATTTTAGTTTCTATTTTTAATGAGGAAATGTCAACATCCTCCTTGAACTTGGGACCTGCAGAAGAATGAGCTTTCGAATATTACTTTTAATTAACGGTGCCTTGGTCGGGAAGGAACCTGCCGGGTGAGCAGAAACACAGTGAAGGATTCTGGTCGTTACGCCACCGCGCAGAGAGCAATTCTGAACAATTTGCATTCCCCCTCTATTGTGTCATCTATGGAACTGCTCTGTAAGGGAAAATAAAATCTAATTCAGACTGTTCACTTTGCATCTTTCTTCACAGAAGCTTTGTATTCTTAGAACTTAGGGCATTTCCTCCCTTATTCTTCTCTCTCATGTGTTTACCCACCTCAGTTCTCTAGTCCCCCATCCTTCACTCTCCTCTTGTGAGCTGGTTGCCTCGTCACACACGGGCTAAGTCGGTTTTCTCATTTTCCGATCTCTTTTTTCATGACCTTTTTTTCCAAAAGGGCCCGGCTTCATCCTATCCTTCAAACAAATGGTGTATTTTTCAGGTCTGTTAATTTGGTATTGAAACCAAATTATCTCGATTCTTTTTTTCGCACATTTTTCTGAACAAAATGATCGCAAATAGAACTAAAACCCAGTTTTCTGGTGAGTACAAACATTGTATTTAGAGATACAAATGAGTTGGACAAATATGTAAAATAGGTACTCCCACCCAGAGTCTCAGGTTTTAAAGCAGAGTTGTTGTGCTGCTATGACTACAACTTAAGGCTCATTTCCAATATAGAACACCCACATCTCAATACCCTGGGTTGTTCCTGTCAGGGAGTTAATGATACAAAAAATAAATAAATAAAAAAGCACAGGGTTGTCTTTCCATCCTCCTATATCAGCCCAGGTTCCATTTCTCGGTAACTCCTCCTCACTCCCCCTAAACAAATCTTTGGAGCTGAGGAACTGGGACAGCGTGGCTCAGTGGAAAGAGCACGGGTTGGGGAGTCAGAGGTCATGGGTTCAAATCCCAGCTCCGTAGCATGTCAGCTGCGTGACTTCGGACAAGTCACTTAACTTCTCTGTGTCTCGGTTACCTCGTCTGTAAAACGGGCATGACGACTGTGAGCCCCACGTGGGACAACCTGATCACCTTGTATCCTCCCCGGCGCTTAGAACAGTGCTTTGAACATAGTAAGTGCTTAACAGATGCCATCAACATCATTATTATCATACCTGCCTTTGTCAGCCCTGCTCAGATTTCAAGATTTCGAACGAGAGGAAACCGAATTGGATTTTTCATGAAGGTCGACAGTTTTAGTTCCCGGCATTCTCTAAATGCAATATTGCCATAAAATGATGCACCTAACGTCAGTGGGAAAAAGCATTTTTAAAATAATCTTATTCCCTGAAGGAAATGCAAAACTTCAGTTCTTTTTAATAAGACCTTTTCGTGTCATCAGCCAAGATGCCTTTGTGGACCCACGTACCCTGGTTAGTACTGCTAGGCAGAGACCAAGAGTTGGTGTCTTCCCTTTCCAGGGTGCAGAGTGATCACAATAAAATTCAGTTTGAAGTTTTTGCCTTTTCCCCCTAGAGTTCAGGAGGGACATTTTAACCCGGAGCAGATCCAGCCTGGAATAAACAGCAGGAGGGGGGTGTTACTGATTTATTAGGTGCTTATGTCTTGCCACACCCTGTGCTAAGTGCTTCTCTTATCTCCATTATGCATATAATAATAACAATGATAATAATTGTGATGTTTGTTGAGCGCTTACTGTGTGCCAGGCACTGTACTAAGCGCTGGGGTGGGGTACAAGCAAATCGGGTTGGACACAGTCCCTGTCCCATGTGGGGCTCAGCACAGAGCTGTTAAGTGACCTGAGTCAGAGATTGTGCCTGACCTGATTAACTTGTATCTACTCCAGTGCTTAGAACAGTGCTTGGCAAATAGTAAGCGCTACACAAATACCATATTATTATTATGATCTATTAATAATTACCCATAATAGTATGTTATAATTTATACTGTTATTATTTATGATAATTAATGATCATGTTATTGTTGTTATTATTTGCTCACCAGTGGCAGAGTTGGGATTAGGACCTGTAATAATAGTAAAGATATTTATTGAATGCCCACTGATGCAAGTGCTTAGGAAATTACAGCAGAAGCACGAAACATGTCCCAGGCCCCTTAATAACATGTTTTAATGGTCGAGAGAGACGTTAAAATAGTTACAAATAGGATAATCAGAATAAATTGGAGAGCAGTAGGTGAGGAGGGCTGATGTGGAAGATGAAAAGAGTTGGTGAAGAGCTTTGAAGCCAGTCCTGAAGATGCAGAGGGAAATAGGAAGTCACTGGAGGGTTTTGAGGATGGAGCTGTGCAGCAGTATACGTTAAGGTATATATTTTATTTTATATTTAGGCACCATAAAAAAGGGAGATAGCCTCTTGGCAGGACTCCCTGCCCTGAGCCTTTGCCTGTCCAATCTCTAATATATACTGTACAGCATTTAAGTACATATCCAAAATTTATTTATTTATAATAATGTCCATCTCCCCATCTAGACTGTAAGCTCATTGTGCACAGGGAATGTGTCTGTTATACTGTACTCTCCCAAGCACTTAAGCAGCGTGGCTCAGTGGAAAGAGCCTGGGCTTCGGAGTCAGAGGTCATGGGTTCGACTTCCGGCTCTGCCACTTGTCAGCTGTGTGACTGTGGGCAAGTCACTCAACTTCTCTGTGGCTCAGTTACCTCATCTGTAAAATGGGGATTAAGACTGTGAGCCCCAGGTGGGACAACCTGATTCCCCTGTGACTACCCCAGCGCTTAGAGCAGTGCTCTGTACATAGTAAGCACTTAACAAATACCAACATTATTATTCTCTGTGCCCCAGTTACCTCATCTATAAAATGGGGATTAACTGTGAGCCTCCCGTGGGACAACCTGATGACCCTGTATCTCCCCCAGCGCTTAGAACAGTGCTCTGCACATAGTAAGCGCTTAACAAATACCAACATTATTATTATTACAGTGCTCCGCACAGAGGAAGCACTCAACAAATACAACTGATTGACAGATCGATTGATTGATCTAGGCCACTTTGTACACAACTTTAAAAATGGCCAGTAATCAACTCACAGTTGATCACCTGCAGCCGGTCTGATAGAGTCTGCTATTGCCCTCTGGTTTATCGATCAAGCGCTGTGATGCATGAATAAAAGAGATCTCAGAAAGAACCCTGACCTGTTGTCCTGACAACAGGCTAACAATCATTTCACTTTTAAAAATCTCTTGTGGAAATTGCTTTCTTGGCAAATCTTTGTTTCAGAGGGCCTCAGTTTGGAACATTCTGTCAGCATGATTCAGTGCAGTTCAGTACGTGGCAGATCCTTCACTCCAAAGGCTTCTGTAGATACATACTGTGAACTGTTTGGGCTCAGCCGCGTGGCTTCTGAATTGCAACTCAACCTAAGCGCGTGGCAGAAAATAGCCTCCGAACCCATCAGAATCGCTCCCCTAGATTTGATAGGCGAGTAGCAGGAATTCCCTCCCTCCCCCCACCAAATTGATTCCGAATCCTTCGCGTCTTAATTGTTTCTCCTTCTCTGGGAAGCGATACAATTCAGGCTGAGGCCGGCCTTGAATCCAAGCACGTTATCCTTGGAAACGAGAGCATCTGCAAACACTTAATACAATGATTTCCTTTTTTCAGCGGAGGGAAGGCCAGATGATGCAATAGTTGGGTTCCAGCTGGGTTTTACTCAAAGCACATGGGAAACCAGGCGGTTTTCAGTACAGGCCCGGCCCCCACAGCTTCATGGGTTATTTTGAAGGTGGGCCCAGAATCAGATCTTAAAGTCACTTTGCACAAACGACAACAGGAAATAAACAGCCAGTAGAGGAATGTGGCGGAGAAGTAGTGTTTGCTAAACACAGCAGTGTAGATCAAAGTCAGCGCAGGTCTGATGAAGGAAAAAGGAGAACTCTGCCTGTGAAGCTGTAAGTCATCAAGAAAGAGGCAACCATATGATTAGTGTACTCCTTTATTATGCTATTTCCAGGTACTGTGCTGATAATGGCAAAGCTTTTTCTTCTAGGTATTTGTTCCTTACAAGGTAAGTGTAACAGCAGCTTGCTCAACCCATTTTAGCAGGTAAGAAGATAAGTCATGTAGCAGCACGGCCTAGTGGATAGACCATAATAATAATAATAATAATGTTGGTATTTGTTAAGCGCTTACTATGTGCAGAGCACCCTTATAAGCGTTGGGGTAGACACAGGGGAATCAGGTTGTCCCACGTGGGGCTCAAAGTCTTCATCCCCATTTTACAGATGAGGGAACTGAGGCCCAGAGAAGTGAAGTGACTTGCCCACAGTCACACAGCTGACACGTGGCAGAGCCGGGATTCGAACTCATGACCTCTGACTCCAAAGCCCAGGCTCTTTCCACTGAGCCACGCTGCTTCTCTAGACCATGGTCTGCTTCCCAGACCATGGACCTGGGAGTCAGAAGGACTTGGGTTCTAAACCCCCCTCTACCGTCTGTCAGCTACGTGATCTTGGCCAAGTCACCTAACTTCTGTGTGTCTCATATACCTCGACTGGAAAATGGGGATTAAGACTGTGGCCCCCACATGGCCCTTGGACTGCATCCGACCTGATTACCTTGTTTCCACCCCAGCGCTTAGTACGGTACCTAACACATAGTAAATGCTTAACAAATACCATAAAAAAGACACTAAAAATTTCCCTTCAGCACTTCCTCATCACCAGGCATTTGGATTCTCACTTCTCCCGCGACCTTCATGGTAATACTTACTTACGTCTTAAAACTCTGTTACTTCCTCCTATTTATAATTTATTTTAGTCCCTGACTCCTCCGCTAGATTGTAAACTTCTTCAAGACAGGGATTGGGTATACTCATTTTTATTGTACTCTCCCAAGTGCTTATCACGGTGTTTGACAGAGAGTACGCACTCAGTCGTTACTATTGTCGGACTGACTGGTAACCACGCCGCATCCGTGACCTTCTTTAGTTCCGTACGTTTGTGCTGGGCGGACTTGTTCATCCCCTTGATCCTATTTATTGCTATTGTTCTCGTCTGTCCGTCTCCCCCGATTAGACTGTAAGCGCGTCAGAGGGCAGGGACCGTCTCTATCTGTTACCGATTTGTACATTCCAAGCGCTTAGTGCAGTGCTCTGCACATACTAAGCGCTCAATAAATACTATTGAATGAGTGAATGAATGAAAAGAGGAGAAAAATGCCAGCATGGCTATCCACAATCCATCTCTGTTGCCCTCCTGGCTCTTGACCTCACCAATCAATCAATCAATCAATGGCATTTATTGAGCATTTACAGTGTACAGAGCACTGTACTAAGACGCAGTCTTGCCTAGTGGCTAAAGCATGGGACGGGGAGTCAGAAGGACCTGGGTGCTAGTCCTGGATCTGCCACTTGTCTGCTGTGTGACCTTGGGCAAGTTGCTTCATTTCTCTGGGCCTCAGTTACCTCATCTGTTAAATGGAGATTAAAACTGTGAGCCCCAAGTGGCCGAGTCCAACCTGATTACCTTGTAATAATAATAATAATGTTGGTATTTGTTAAGCGCTTACTACGTGCAGAGCTCCGTTCTAAGCGCTGGGGGAGATGCAGGGTAATAATAATGATGTTGGTATTTGTTAAGCGCTTACCATGTGCACAGCACTGTTCTAAACACTGGAGTAGATACGGGATAATCAGGTTACCCCGCGTGAGGCTCACAGTTAATCCTCATTTTACAGATGAGGTAACTGAGGCCCAGAGAAGATAAGTGACTTGCCCACAGTCACACAGCTGACAAGTGGCAGAGCCGGAATTCGAACCCATGACCTCTGACTCCCAAGCCCGGGCTCTTGCCACTGAGCCACGCTGCTTGAATTTACCCCAGCTCATAGAGTAATGCCTGACACATAGTAAGCACTTAAATACCATAAAAAGGTGCTTGGGAGAGTAAAATAGCCTTGGTAGACACGAAACTGCCCACAAAGAGCTCACGTGGCCTTGCGCCGCCTAATACAGGTGGATCGATCAATCAATCAGTCAGTGGGATAGTCTGACTTCTTACTGAGCAGGGACTGTCTCTATCTGTTGCTGACTTGTTCATCCCAAGCGCTTAGTACAGTGCTCTGCACATAGTAAGCGCTCAATAAATACTATTGAATGAATGAATGAATACTGAGTCTGTTGCACTCTACTAACTGCTAAGTTCAACAGAAGCAGAGTGCACATTCCCTTTCCTCAGGGAGCTCAAAATTTAATGGATGTTTTCGCCATTTAATTTTTCTTTTCCCCATGTTCCATTTTACAGATTCATTCAAAAGTAATAATGTTGGTATTTGTTAAGCGCTTACTATGTTCAGAGCACTGTTCTAAGCTCTGGGGGAGATACAGGATAATCAGGTTGTCCCACGTGAGGCTCACGGTTAATTCCCATTTTACAGATGAGGGAACTGAGGCACAGAGAAGCTAAGTGACTTGCCCACGGTCTCACAGCTGACAAGTGGCAGAGCCGGGATTCGAACCCATGAACTCTGACTCCCAAGCCCGGGCTCTTTCCACTGAGCCACGCTGAGGAGAGTAAGGTTCAGGGAAGTTAAATGGCTCACGCAAGGCCACACAGCAGGCCCGAGGCTAGCTAGAACCTTGTGGGCAGGGAATGTGTCTGTTTATTGTTATGCTGTACTCTCCCAAACACGAGAAGCAGCGTGGCTCAGTGGAAAGAGCACGGGCTTTGGAGTCAGAGGTCATGGGTTTGAATCCCGGCGCTGCCACTTAGCTGTGGTCCTGTGGGCAAGTCACTTAGCTTCTCTGTGCCTCAGTTCCCTCATCTGTAAAATGGGGATTAAGATTGTGAGCCCCACGTGGGACAAACTGATTCCCCTGTGTCTACCCCAGAGCTTAGAACAGTGCTCAGCACATAGTAAGCGCTTAACAGATACCAACATTATTAGTAGTAGTAGTAGTACAGAGCCCTGCACGCAGTAAGCGCTCAATAAATACAACCGAATGAACAAATCAGTGAATGAATGAACACTAGGGAATTAGAGGCAGCATGGCCTAGTGGGTAGAACACAGGCCCGGGAGTCAGAATGACCTGTATTTTAATCCTGGCTCTGCCACCTGTCTGCTGCGTGACCTCGAGCAAGTCACTTCACTTCTCTGTGCCTTAATCATCTCATGTATAAAACGGGGTTGAATCTGCGAGCCCCATGTAGGACACAGACTGTGTCCAACTTGATTAGCTTCTGTCTACCATAGCGCCTAGTACAGTGCCTGGAACATAGTAAGCGCTTAACAAATACCATTAAGAAAAGAATCACCCGTAACTCGACACTCTGATGCTCACCTGCTCTCGGTGTCTTTTGTGGAGCGGTGTGGTCTAGTGGAGAGAACAGGGGCTTGGGAGTCAGAGGTCTTGGCTTTGCCACTTTGTATGACCTTGGTCAAGTCACTTAACTTCTTTGGGCCTCAGTTTCCTTATCTGTAAGATGGGGATTCAATACCCAATCTCCCTCCTATTTAGACTGTAAGCCCCATGTGGGACAGGGACTGCATCTGACCTGATCAACTGGTATCTATCCCAGCACTTAATATAATACTTGACACACAGTAAGTATTTAACAAACACTATTATTATGATGATTATCATTATTAATAATCTCTTCCATGCCCCTTGTCTGAGGTGCAGTGGCCTGGATGTAGGGTTTCTCTTGTGGGCGAAGAGCAAGAGGGAGAGGTCGGTGATTTAGTGGCCATTGTTTTTACGAGATGTTCTTCCCCTTGACTCTATTTATTGCCTTTGTTCTTGTCTGTCTCGCCCGATTAGACCGTAAGCCCGTCAAAGGGCAGGGACCGTCTCTATCTGTTGCCGACTTGTTCGTTCCAAGCGCTTAGTACAGTGCTCTGCACATAGTAAGCGCTCAATAAATACTATTGAATGAATGAATGAATGAAACGATTGCCCCCAGGTCTGTTGCCCAGGAAGGACCGTGCCCTTTCCAAAGCTGGTCAGTGAGTCTTGATGATGATGATGATGATGATGATGCTAGGGAAGTAGCATGGCTTAGTGGACAAAGCTTGGGCCTGGGAGTCAGAAGGACCTGCGTTCTCATCATGGCTCCGCCTCTTGTCTGCTGTGCGACCTTGGGCAAATTATTTCACTTCTCCGTGCCATAGTTACCTCATCTTTAAAATGGGATTAAGACCGTGAGCCTTATGTGGAACGGTGATTGTGTCCCACCTGATTAGCTTATATTTATCCCAGTGCTTAAAACAGTGTTTGACACATAGTAAGTGCTTAACAAATACCGTCATCGTTATTGTTACTATGATCTCTCCACCGAAAGCTCACTGTGGGCAGGGCACGTGTCTACCAACTCTGTTAAACTATACTCTCCCAAGTGCATATACTTTGCACTGCACAGAGTAAGTGCTCAGTAAGTACGATTGATGATGATGTTGATGTGTCTCTTAGATTGTGCTCTCCCGAGTGCCTCCTACTACAGCGCTTTACACACAGTAAGTGCTCAATGAATACAATAGATTGAATGAATGAATGATCGGCGTGGTGATGAAAACTCTTGTTATGAAAATAATGAGGATGAGAATGATGAAAGGGGCCGAGAAAGGCATAAAGGCAGTGAGCAGCGGGCAGAGAAAGCACCGGCTCTTTCTCTGGCAAACTGGGTGGGCTCCACCTTCCATTTTTCTCCCAGCACCACAGGAATCTCTCAGCAGGCGGCTGGATTTGGGTCAGCCCCGACCTCCTAGGATCATCCCGGCCACGGCGGCCGGCCGGATGGACGGACGGCCCTCGGACGGGGCCGGTTTCAGACGGGTTGGAGTCAGGCTGACCTTCCGGGGCACCGAGCACATTCCTCATCAATCCCGCTGCCCGAACGACCGCGGGAAAGGAGGTCGGGCCGGCAGCGGAAGCCGAGGAGGCTGAGGAAGCTGAGCGGTGGTCTGTCGGATATAAAGGGGGAGGGAGTTCGAGGACAGAGGCAGGACTTGGGTGAGGGGTCGGTGGAGAGAGCAACGAGATCGGGGTACAGTGAGTAGTTTGGCGTTGAAGGAGAGAAGTGTGTGGGCTGGGTTGTAGTAGGATATCAGCCCGGTAAGGTAGGAAGAAGAGAACTGATTGAGTGCCTTAAAGCGGACAGGAAGGCGTTTCTGTTTGTTGTGGAGCTGGAGGAATGGCGCAGTGGGTAGAGCACGGGCTTGGGAGACAGAGGTCATGGATTCTAATCCTACCTTTGCCACTTGTCTGCTATGTGACCTTGGGAAAATCGTTTCACTTCTCTTTGCCTCAAGTCCCTCTTCCGTAAAATGAGAATTGAAAGCTTGAACCCCATTTGGATGGGGACTGTCTCTAACCCCATTTGCTCTTATCCACTCTAGAGCTTAGTACCGTGGCTGGCAGAGAGTAAGTGCTTAGAAAATACCACAGTTATTAATTATTAGATTTTTTGAGGTGCAGGGATAGGGACCGAATGGATCGTTAGATAAACGATGAGGGCAGCAGAGTGAAGTACGGACTGGAGGGGGGAGAGACGGGAGGCAGGAGGATGGAAGGATGCATCATATCCTACCCTTAAACAATCGGGCAGCTCTCCACCTCCTCCTTCCCTTCTCCCAGGTCTCGGGAGCAAGAAGAGGGGAGCGAAGTGCCGGTCACCAAGTCACCCAGGATGTTAGCAAACCAAACCGGACCAAGGATCGTGGCCTAGTTAAGAGAATGATCTGGGGACCAGAGAGAAGTGATTAACCCTATGATGGAGAGGCAAAATCCAGTCGAAGATTCTAAGATCCTCAAAGTACAGGCCATTGTTTTAAGGAGATGTTCTTCCCCTGGACTCTATTTATTGCCATTGTTCTTGTCTGCCTGTCTCCCCCGATTAGACCTTAAGCCCGTCAAAGGGCAGGGACTGTCTCTATCTGTTGCCGATTTGTACATTCCAAGTGCTTAGTACAGTGCTCTGCACATAGCAAGCGCTCAATAAATACTATTGAATGAATAAACTCCTCTCTAGATTGCCAACTCCTTGAGGACAGGGATAGTGTCTAGCAATTCTATTGTACTGTACTCTCCTCAAGCACTTAGTAAAGTGCTCTGCACACAGTCAACGCTTAATAAATAGCCCTGACTGTTCAAATGAGAAAGCAAAGCCAGCGGCTATGAGTGCAAATCGATTGGACAAGAAGGAAGGACCAAGAAGAGAGATTGGGACAGTCAGGATTGGCTTTCACCTCTCCCACAGTCTCCTCGGATGGGTCACTCTCACGGGAAACTTATTCCCACATTCTGGGATTGAGTGACATTCCAGGGCACTGTATCCATTCCCAGAGAAGCTACCCGGTGTCCTTGACAACTAGAACGGAGAAGCCAGAAGATTTTATGAATTCTAAACCCCAAAAGAATTTATAATAATAATAATGATCGTGGTACTTACTGAGCACTTACTATATTCCAGCCACTGTACTACCAGTGGGGTGGATACAAGCAAGTTGGGTTGGACACGGTCCCTGTCCCACGTGGGCTCACAGTCTCAATCCCCATTTTACAGATGAGATAACGGAGGCACAGAGAAGTGAAGTGACTTGCCCAAGGTCACAGAGAAGACCACTGACAGAGCAGGGACTAGAAGCCATGACCTTTTAAGACCCAGGCCCGTGTTCTATCCACTATGCCGTGCTGCTTCTCTAATTTCTGGTAAGAAACAGCCAAATGAGAAAACTTCCAGCCATAAGGCTTCATTTTCCCTGTGTGGTGGATGGAGATGAGGATTAGGGGGCAGCCAGAAGTCCCCCTGTCTCCTGAGCAAGACTTCCAGGGACCATCCTGCAGAAAGACAAACCCCTTTTTATGGTTAATTGTTAAGCGCTTACTATGTGCCAGGCACTGTACTAAGAGCTGGGGTACATACAAGCTAATCAGGTTGGACACAGTCCCTGTTCCACAGTCTTAATCCCCATTTTACAGATGAAGAACTGAGGGACAGAGAATTGAACTGACTTGCCCAAGTGACAGAGGGAAGATTAGAGAGCTGGTCCTTCTGACTTCCAGACCCATGCTCCCTCCACCAGGCCATGCTGCTCCTCTGCAGTCTCCGACAACCTGGCAATCCAGCCAGTTTTGTAGAAGACGGTCGGTTTTCAGCTGATCTGTCCCCTGACCTGACATTTCATTCATTCATTCAGTCATATTTATTGAACGCTTACTGTGTGCAGAGCACTGTACTGAGCACTTGGAAAGTACAATTCAGCAACAGAGACAATCCTGCCCAACAATGGCCTCACGGTCTAGAAGGTGGGAGACAGACATCAAAACAAGTAAACAGACATCAATAGCATCAATATGAATATGACACATGACACATGACACCTTTATCCTCTACTTTTTTCCCCCGACCTGCTCTCTTTTTCTTACCCAACCCTGTTCAGACATCCCAGACCTTGCTCAGCATGCGCCTTTTCACCTCATCTTTCTGTTACTTTCATTTGCAGCGTGGCTCAGTGGAAAGAGCCCGGGCTTGGGAGTCAGAGGCCATGGGTTCAAATCCCGGCTCTGCCACTTGTCAGCTGCGTGACTGTGGGCGAGTCACTTCACTTCTCTGTGCCTCAGTGACCTCATCTGTAAATTAACTGTGAGGCTCATGTGGGACAACCTGATTACCCTGTATCTCCCCCAGCACTTAGAACAGTGCTCTGCACATAGTAAGCGCTTAACAAATGCCAACATTATTATTATTTGCTCCTTCTTCTGCTTGTTATTGTTATGCTCTCCCAAAAGCTTATTACGGTGCTTACCACTCAGCGGATGCTCGTTGAATGCTATTGTTTAATTGATTGGATAGTTCTCTCCTCTAATGTCCTTGTGTCCTGTTCCCTAACTGTTTCCTCTCATCCTATGCCTCTCTCCCTTTTCTTCTGTTGTTTTTTTTCTCTCCTTATCATCTCGGGGTTCTCCTCATTCATTGATAGTCCTATAATAATCATCACCGAGAAGCAGCCTGGCCTAGTCGAGAGCGGTCTGGGAGTCAGAAGGACCTGCATCCTAATCCCGGCTCTGCCAGTTGCTTGCTGTGTGACCTTGGGCAAGTCACTTAACCACTCTGTGACTCAGTTTCGTCAACTGTAAAAATGGGGATACCTGTTCTCTCTCCTACCTAGACTGTGAGCTCTTAGTAGGTGAGAAGCACTGTCCTAAACACAGGGGTGGGTACAAATTAAATTGATGAGGAAACTGAGGTCCAGGGAGGTTATGTGACATCCGCAATTACACAGCAGGCCAAAAGTAGAGTGGGGATTAGAACTCGGGTTTCTTGACTCCCAGTCTAAAGTTTTTTCCATTAGGTCGTGCGTTGGATGTTTTCAAGGCCAGAGCTGTTCCACAGGACTCTGACTCGTTGCCTGCAATGACACCTCTTGGCTTTCAGCCATCTACAGCCTGATGACACAGAGCAGCTGCTTTCTCTGCTCTTGGGTTTTCCCTGGTCTGACCTTGGGAGTTTCTTGCCGTGGCGTCCTCTAAATGTGAATGCGTATCCGTTCAGAGAGCAGCTCTCATACTCTTCTCTGGATCTGGTGTCATCTTATCTGGCCTCAGTGAGGCAGAATTTTCTTATCCTGGTTGGAGGTCTGCCTGTCCTATGTAACATATATCCCGAAAGTGACCCTTGGACCTGCAAAGCAGAGCTCTGTGGGTTTTGTCAAGTCAGATTCTTCGTCAGGCTTTAGTTTGATACTTTGGCCGTGGCCATATGGAACCCGGCCATACTATTCCCCTATGGGCCTGAGATGAATATCTGGGGGAGTTGGAGAGGTCAGGATGTCCAAGCTAAAGGATGTGCTTTTGCAAAAATATACACTTGGACCACAGGGTGGTTTTAATGATGTCCTTTCTGCCCTCTGATTCTATCGTTTGTTCAAATCATAAAAATGAAGCCGTTTAAGTAAAAATAAATCATGGTAAAACTCGTCCCAGAGCCAGTGGAATGTGGTATAAATAAGCAGAAAGGCTGAAACGATGCCACCGGGAAGGGGTGAGAAAAGTTTAGGAAAACACCCGCGAATTTTTGCCCTTTTGTTCCCGCAATTGCTACTTATATGGTTAAGCTACTTCTGCTTTCATCGGTGCAATTCCCGGGAGAGAGAGTCCGATGTTGGCACCGAGGGCAGCCCGGTGAGCCCCGGAAGGAACCAGCTGAGATTCTAAAAGAAAAAGTTCCTTAAAAAAATGCTTGCAGCAAAAAAAGGATGAAAGGCCGAATGAAAAGCCGTTCAAGACCTGGAAAGGGTTTCACGTTCATTTGAGGTCAGTCAGTGGTATTTTCTGAGCACTTACTGTGTGAATAAGACTATATGAAGCGCTCGGGGGAGAACAGAACAATAGAGTTGGTAGATATGGTTCCTGACCTCAAGGAGAGTACAGTCTAGGAGGAGGAATTTACTATTTGTAGTTGGTATGGCAGGCTGCCGAAGAGTTGGGACACGTAATAATGGTATTTACTTAATGTTTACTTCTAATAATAATGATTATGGTATCTGTTAAGCACTGGGTTTTTGCAAATACCATGGACTGCCCAAAAAGCAAATGGATTTTGGAGCAAATTAAACCAATGTGGTCTTTGGAAGGCCAGACGACTCGACTTAAATTGGCATATTTTGGACACATAATCAGGAGGACTGATTCTCTGGAGAATAATAATAATAATAATGTTAGTATTTGTTAAGCGCTTACTATGTGCAGAGCACTGTTCTAAGCGCTGGGGTAGATACAGGGTAATCAGGTTGTCCCACGTGAGGCTCACAGTTAATTCCCATTTTACAGATGAGGTAACTGAGGCATAGAGAAGTTAAGTGACTTGCCCACAGTCACACAGCTGACAAGTGGCAGAGCTGGGATTCGAACCCAGGACCTCTGACTCCCAGTAATGCTAGGAAAAGTCCAGGGACAATGTGGAAGAGGCAGACCGGCAGCTAAATGGATAGAGACCATAACAACGATAACGGAAGAACCGTTAGATTGCGGACTGTGGCAGAGGACAGGACGTTCTGGAGAAAGTATATCCACGGAGTCGCTATGAATTGGAAAAGACTTGATGGCACTTAATAATAATCGCTAGATGTTAAGCCCTGAGATAGATTCAAGATAATCAGGTCAGATTATCGGGGACAGTCCTTGTCCCACGTTGGACTCACAGTCTAAGGGAGAACAAGCATTTAATCCCCATTTTACAGGTGAGGATGCTGAGGCACAGTGATCTTAAGTGACTTGCCCAAGATCACACAGCTTAGTATGTGCTGAAGCAGTGGGATAAGTGTTGAGGTAGATACAGGATAATCAGATAGGACATAGTCCTGGTTCCACCCAGGGCTCTGGATCTAAGAGATAGAGAAGGGAGGTATTTTATCCTAATTTCACAAAGGAGGAAACTGAGGCCCAGACAGATTTCATAACTGGCCCAATCACTTAGTAGGCCACTGGCAGAGCCAGGATTACAATCTAGGTCTTTGGATCCCAAGACTCATGCTCTTTCCACTAGGTCATGCTGCACATTTTTTGTGTGTGTTAAACACTTACTATGTGCCAGGCACTGTTCTAAGTGTTGGGGTAGATGCAAGGTAATCAGGCTGGATAAAGTCCATGACCCACAGAGGGTTCACAGTCTTAATCCCCATTTTACAGATGAGGTAACTGAGGCACAGATAAGTTAAGTAACTTACCCCAGGTCACTCAGCAGACTTGTGGCAAGGCTGGGATTAGAACCCAGGTCCTTCTGACTCGCAGGCCTGTGCTCTACCCAGTTGGCCATGCTGCTTGAGCATCTGTGTTTGCGAATCGCTGGTATAGTCTAAATCAATCCATCAGTCAACCAACTGATGGTGTTTTTTGAGCACTTACCGTGTGCGGAGCTCTGTGTGAAATGCTCCTGCTTCACTATTTGGGGTGTGAAAACGCTTCTGTGAACATATTCTGACAGACATTCACTCTTTCACAGGCACGCTCTCAGCCTCACTTTCAACCACACACCTATCCACCCCCTGTCTCTCATGCTTTTTTTTGTGACTCGGCACATGCTGGGCAGATCGCTTTAGGAATTTTGAGGGAAGAATCTTCCGTTTTTCGGTCGATCCCGCAGAGTGCAAATTTGGTACTATACGGTTGGTGAAAATAGCAGTGATTGTCCAGGGTTAACAAGGTTCCTGCTTCTGAAGCTACATTCTGCCTACCAACACCCCCCCCGGCACCCTGATGCGGCATGTCTGCCTTGCTGCGGGATAGCATTTCCGGCTTTTTAATCCACATATCCCGGTTCATCTACCTCGCCGTCTTTCTAGATGGCTTTGATATGGTCCTCTAGTGCAGGGCAGGCAGGATAGAAGACGACTCGTCGGTCCGAGGGGGAGAGAGGAGGCGGAAAGGTATCAGTGTAAAGTAACCGACACCGTTGTCCATCAGGGAGATTTCCAGGTCCGATCAGAAGATACATAGCGATATAATTTTTTTAAAAATCCCTGAATGCCCCAAGGTTCATTACCCTATTTATTTTGTTAATGAGGTGTACATCCCCTCGATTCGATTTATTGTGATTACGTTATCTTGTTTTTGTCCGTCTGTCTCCCCCGATTAGACTGTGAGCCCGTCACTGGGCAGGGATTGTCTCTATCTGTTGCCGAATTGTACGTTCCAAGTGTTTAGTATTCATTCATTCATTCATTCATTCAATAGTATTTATTGAGCGCTTACTATGTGCAGAGCACTGTACTAAGCGCTTGGGATGAACAAGTCGGCAACAGATAGAGACAGTCCCTGCCGTTTGACGGGCTTACAGTCTAATCGGGGGAGACGGACAGACAAGAACAATGGCAGTAAACAGCGTCAAGGGGAAGAACATCTCGTAAAAACAATGGCAACTAAATAGAATCGAGGCGATGTACAATTCATTAACAAAATAAATAGGGTAACGAAAATATATACAGTTGAGCGGACGGGTACGGTGCTGTGGGGATGGGAAGGGAGAGGTGGAGGAGCAGAGGGAAAAGGGGAAAATGAGGCTTTAGCTGCGGAGAGGTAAAGGGGGGATGGCAGAGGGAGTAGAGGGGGAGGAGGAGCTCAGTCTGGGAACGCCTCTTGGAGGAGGTGATTTTTAAGTAAGGTTTTGAAGAGGGAAAGAGAATCAGTTTGGCGGAGGTGAGGAGGGAGGGCGTTCCAGGACCGCGGGAGGACGTGACCCAGGGGTCGACGGCGGGATAGGCGAGACCGAGGGACGGCGAGGAGGTGGGCGGCAGAGGAGCGGAGCGTGCGGGGTGGGCGGTAGAAAGAGAGAAGGGAGGAGAGGTAGGAAGGGGCGAGGTGATGGAGAGCCTTGAAGCCTAGAGTGAGGAGTTTTTGTTTGGAGCGGAGGTCGATAGGCAACCACTGGAGTTGTTTAAGAAGGGGAGTGACATGCCCAGATCGTTTCTGCGGGAAGATGAGCCGGGCAGCGGAGTGAAGAATAGACCGGAGCGGGGCGAGAGAGGAGGAAGGGAGGTCAGAGAGAAGGCTGACACAGTAGTCTAGCCGGGATATAACGAGAGCCCGTAATAGTAAGGTAGCCGTTTGGGTGGAGAGGAAAGGGCGGATCTTGGCGATATTGTAGAGGTGAAACCGGCAGGTCTTGGTAACGGATAGGATGTGTGGGGTGAACGAGAGGGACGGGTCAAGGATGACACCGAGATTGCGGGCCTGCGGGACGGGAAGGATGGTCGTGCCATCCACGGTGATGGAGAAGTCTGGGAGCGGACCGGGCTTGGGAGGGAAGATGAGGAGCTCAGTCTTGCTCATGTTGAGTTTTAGGTGGCGGGCAGACATCCAGGTGGAGACGTCCCGGAGGCAGGAGGAGATGCGAGCCTGAAGGGAGGGGGAGAGGACAGTGCTCTGCAAATAGTAAGCGCTCAATAAATGCTATTGAATTGAATGAATGAATGAATTCTTGAATTGTTAATAATAATAATAATGTTGGTATTTGTTAAGCGCTTACTATGTGCCGAGCACTGTTCTAAGCGCTGGGGTAGACATAGGGGAATCAGGTTGTCCCACCTGGGGCTCACGGTCTTAATCCCCATTTTACAGATGAGGGAACTGAGGCACAGAGAAGTTAAGTGACTTGCCCACAGTCACACAGCCGACAAGTGGCAGAGCTGGATTGTTCTCTCCCATGCACTTAGTACAGTGTTCTGTACACATTAAGCACCCAACAAATACCACTGATCACCATGTTGAAATGCAGTAGTGCCGATTTCTCTTCTGTAAGGCTTCCCTATGTGGGAAAGACCAATAAGAAACCTGGGTTTCCTGGGGGCTTTTCCGCATGGAGACACTGCTAATGTGAAAATCTCCGGTCTCTAAGCCACATAAAATTTCTCCACACCCTTCCTTTTCTTCATTACGGCCATCAGCCTTCTTGGCCGTTTTGAGGAAGGAAGCCTGGAGCCATTCTCACATTCCTAGTGGATTCCCACTTACTGGATTCCCTATCAAATCATTCAGTAATCAGTGGTATTTATCGGGTAGTTCCTGTTTAGTAATAATAATAATAATGTTGGTATTTGTTAAGCACTTACTATGTGCAGAGCATTGTTCTAAGTGCTGAGGGAGATACAGGGTAATCAGGTTGTCCCACGTGAGGCTCACAGTCTTGATCCCCATTTTATTCATTCATTCGTTCAATAGTATTTATTGAGCGCTTACTATGTGCAGAGCACTGTACTAAGCGCTTGGAATGAACAAGTCGGCAACAGATAGAGACGGTCCCTGCCGTTTGACGGGCTTACGGTCTGATCGGGGGAGACAGGCAGACGAGAACGATGGTGATAAATAGAGTCGAGGGGAAGAACATCTCGTAAAAACAACGGCGACTAAATAGAATCGAGGCGATGTACATTTCATTAACAAAATAAATAGAGTAATGAAAATATATACAGTTGAGCGGACGAGTACGGTGCCGAGGGGACGGGAAGGGAGGGGGGAGGAGCAGAGGGAAATGGGGGTAAAATAGGGTTAAGCTGCGAAGAGGTTGGGGGGGCGGTAGAGGCAGTAGAGGGAGAAGGGGAGCTCAGTCTGGGAAGGCCTCTCGGAGGAGGTGAGTTTTAAGTAGGGTTTTGAAGAGGGGAAGAGAATCAGTTTGGCGGAGGTGAGGAGGGAGGGCGTTCCGGGACCGCGGGAGGACGCGGCCCGGGGGTCGACGGCGGGATAGGAGAGACCGAGGGATGGTGAGGAGGTGGGCGGCGGAGGAGCGGAGCGTGCGGGGTGGGCGGTAGAAAGAGAAGGGAGGAGCTGAGGCATAGAGAAGTTAGGTTCATTCATTCATTCAATAGTATTTATTGAGCGCTTACTATGTGCAGAGCACCGTACTAAGTGCTCGGAATGTACAAATCGGTAATAGATACAGTCCCTGCCCTTTGACGGGCTTATAGTCTAATCGGGGGAGACAGACAGACAAAAACAATGGCAATAAATAGAATCAAGTTAAGTGACTTGCCCACAGTCACACAGCTGACAAGTGGCAGAGCCGGGATTCAAATCTGTGACCTCTGACTCCCAAGCCCGTGATCGGTCCACTGAGCCACGCTGACTTGCCTACAGTCTTTACAGAGCACTCTACTAGGAGCTTGGGAGCATACAGTACAATAGAGTTGAGAGCTGGTAGAAGCAATCCCCGTATTTGAGTAATTTTCTGTCTAGTGAGGGAAACATTAAAATAAATTACAGATAGAAGTGGCAGATTAGGACATGTACAGAAATGCCACGGGGCTGGAGGTGGGACAAATATCAAAGGACTTAAGGGGAACAGTCTCAAGCACAAAGGCAGTGCCGAAGGAGAGAAAATGCCGGGGTTGGGGGGGAGGAAATGGGTGGGTAGTCAGGGAAGGCTTTTTGGAGGAGATATGATTTTAGTAGGGCTTTGAAAATGAAGAGAGTCATAGACAATCAGATATGAAAGGGAATTCCAGGCCAGAGGGTGGATGTGGGCAATAGAGACAAGATCAAAGTGCACGTTGGTGTCAGAGGATCGAAATGTGTGAGCTGGGTTTTTCGCGGGAAGGAGCATGGTGAAGTTGGAGAGGGAGAGCTCGTCTATCTCACCGTCGACCTCTTTCCCACATCCTACCTCTAGCCAGCAATGCCCTCCCTCCTTATATCTGACAGACGGCTATTCTCTCCCCCTTCAAAGCCTTACGGAAGGCACTTCTCCTCCAAGAGGCCTCCCCTGCCTAAGCCCTCCTTTCTTCTTCTTCCTCTCCCTTCTGCATCACCCTGACTTGCTCCCTTCATCCATCATCCCCTCCCAGTACCACTGCACTTTCGTACATATCCGTAAGTTATTTATATTTATGTGTGTCTCCCCCTTTAGACTGTAAGCTTGTCGTGGGCAGGGGATGTGCCCATTCGTTGTTGTATTGCACTTTCCCAAGCGCTTAGTAAGGTGCTCTGCACACTGTAAGCACTCAGTAATAATAATGATGGTATTTGTTAAGTGCTTACTGTGTGCCAAGCACTGTTCTAAGCACTGGGGTAGATCCAAGATAGTCAGCTTGTCCCCCAAGGGGCTCCCAGTCTTAATCCCCATTTTCCAGATGAGGTAACCGAGGAACGGAAAAGTTAAGTGACTTGTCCAAAGTCACACAGCTGATAAGTGGCAGGGCTGGAATTAGAACCCGTGACCTCTAACTCCCAAGCCCATGCCTGAATGAATGAATGCAGATTGAGGGTCTTAAAGCCAACTGTAAAGAATTTCTGTTTGATATGAAGTTTATATGGGCAAACCCTGGAGGTTTTTGAGGAGTGGAGAGATGCACAGAATGATTTTGAAGAACTGATAGCGGCAGCCGAGTGAAGTAAGGACCGGAATAGGGAGAGACAAGAGGTAGGGAGGTCAGCGAGGAGACTGACGCAAGGCAGGATATGATAACTACTTAAATCGGTATGGTAACAGTTTGGATGTAGAGGAAGGGGCAGATTCTAGAGATGTTTTGAAGGGAGACCTGACAGGATTTGGTTTAGACATTGTCTCAAGACATTGCCTACAATCTGTCTTGCCACCCCATCCTGCTGTCTTCTTTACTTTCTCCATTCTGCTAGAACACTTTTGTTCACCACTACACTCTGTTATTGCCCTTCTTCTGGCAAAAGAATTGATACTGAAAGGTAGTGAGGCCTCAGGGCCTGGGAATCAGAGGACCTGGGTTCTAATCCCCAGAACCACCTCATTCCTGTTGTGTGACCTTGGGCAAAGCACTAACTTCTCTGTACCTCGGTTACCTCATCCATAAAATGGGGACTTAATACCCATTGCCTCCTGCTTAGACTGTGAACCCTGTATGAGACAGGCACTGTGTCTGACGTGAACATCTTGTATCCTCCCCAGCACTTAGAACAGTGCTTGACACATAGCCAACCCTTAACAAATACCGAGATGATTAGTGTTATCGTTATTATTATTGTTATTATTTCACTGGACTAACTGGTCTGTTTCTTTAATCGTTAATCATCACAAACATTCCTGAACGTGTATCTCACCTGAGCTCCCTGTGGACGTGGAAATACTTCACCTCACTATTTTGTATTTCCCAAGTGATTAGGGTGTTGCACAGCACCCACTGTGCATGTTCACTGAATATAATATTATTTTTACTACCCCGGCATCTACTGCTGCTAATGTTCATGTTTTCAGGTGTGTGGGCGTGTGGGGGGAAACGTGTCACTTCCCAGCCTCCTTTCATTCATTCAATTCAATCGTATTCATTGAGCCCTTACTGTGTGCGCCGCACTGTAGTAAGCGCTTGGGAGAATACAACAACAGACAGACACATTCTCTGCCCACAAGGAGCTCACAGTCTAGAGGGGGAGATAGACATTAATATACATAAATAAATTACAGATAGAATCATAAGTGCTATGGGGATGGGAGGGAAGAGGAATGAAGGGAGCAAGTCAGGGTGATGCAAAAGGGAGTGGGAAAAGAGGAGAGGAGGGTTTAGTCAGGGAAGCCTTCTTGGAAGAGATGTGCCTTCAATAAGGCTTTGAAGTGGGGGAGAGTAATTATCTGTCGGAGATGAGGAGGGAGAGTGTTCCAGGTAAAGAGGTAGAATGTGGGTGAGAGGTGGGTGATAAGATCGAGGTACAGTGAGGTTAATATTAGAGGAACAAACTGTGCCGGCTGGGTTGTAGTAGGAGAGTAGCAAGGTGAGGTAAGAGGGAGCAAGGGGATTGAGTGCTTTAAAGGCAATGGTGAGGAGTTTTTGTCTGAGAATCCATAGCAATTCTCAATCTCCTGTAGAGAATCCAGAGCAATGATGGTTTAGAAAGCTTTTATTTGTTTGTATTATGGTGCTCGTTAAGTGCTTACTATTTGCCAAACACTGTTCTAAGCACTGGGTAAGTGCAAGTTAATTAGGTCACGCACAATCCCTGTCCCACACCTGACTCACCGTCTAAGAAGGAGGGAGAACAGCTATGTAATCCCTATTTTACAGTTGAGGAAAATGAGGCTCAGAGAATAATAATGTTGGTATTTGTTAAGCGCTTACTATGTGCCGAGCACTGTTCTAAGCGCTGGAAGTGAAGTGACTTGCCCAGGGTCACCCAGCAAGCAATTGGCAGAGCCAGGATTACAACTCAGGTGCTCAAACTGCAAAGGCCATGCTCCTTCCACTAGGCCATGCGGCTTCTCAAGAACAGTCCAAGATCCTCAAGGCCAACAGGGTAAATCTGCCCCATTGAGGAAACTAAAAGTGCTCTCATGTCCCCCCAGCCTAATCTTCCCATGTATAAATAAAGACAGCTGTTTGGGAGCTTGCATAGAACAGAAGTGGGAGATTTTTTGAATTTCACTGTGCATAGTTTCAGGGTTTTACACTTCAAATACTAATAATGATAACTGTGGAATTCATTGAGTGCTGATTATTTGCCAAGTGGTGGAGCAGGTAAAACATAGATCAGACACAGTCCCCTGTTCCACATGAGGCTCGCAGTCTAAGGTAGAAGGAGAAGAGTTATCTTATTCCCATTTCATAGATGAGGACACCGAGGCACGGAAAAGTTAAGTGACTTGTTCAAGATCACACAGGAGGCAAGTTGTGAAGCCAGGATTAAACCAGGTCTCCTCAGTCCCAGCCCTGTAGTTTTTCCAGCCGAGGAACCAAGTGCTCAAAGATATCATTTCTAGATTGACATCTCCCTTGAAGGAAGACAGAGAAGAAAGCAGTCTGCTAATGGGCAAACAGGTGTTGTACGAATTCATCGTTCAGTCGCCTTGGCCCCGATCTTTCTACCGTACATTTTTGACTGCCCAAGATGAAACTATGCCTTCGACCATTCTTCCGCCCTGGCATTTCAGAATGTGGGAAGCTCAATCCCGAGCAGCTGCTTGATCTTCTCGAGGGCATTTACTAAGCTCGTCTTGGCACGGCTTAGTCCACGAGACTGACCGAGGCACTTGGCCCCGTGCTAAGCAGTAAAGAGCAAGGAGTGCCCTGCATTGCTCCCAACCTATCATTTCTCACCGCCCTTGGCTCAGTTGACCTCTGCTTTGACGAGTAACTGGACATAACCAGTTCTGCTAAGGCCCAAGGAGATTACCTCACCGCCAGAGCCACCCTTGATTATCCCCTCACCCAGTCCCCATCCCCCTATCCCCACCAAAATTCACCGCAAATGTGAATGAGCCTCTATGGGCAGCCGGCTGAATGTCAGTTATTTTTTTATGGTATTTGTTAAGAGCTTAGTAGGTGCCAGGCATTGTCCTAAGCGCTTGGCAGTTGGGGAGCCGGGAGGTTGGGGTGGGAGGCAGATTGCATCTCCACACTCCCACTCTTCCACTGTCAAGCCATCTACTTCCTGTCATCAATGGACTGGCTGTGCCTGGGAATAACAACAACAGCTTGTGGTCCTGTTCATTTCACCTCCTGCTTGTTCTATTTCCTTCTCCTCACTGAGCTTTGGCTCCAAAACAGTCCCCTGAGCCTGAAAAATATCTGCTGGCTCCAAAGAGGGAGGAAATGGAGAGGAAAGTGAAAGGGAACAGCGGGAGCAACTGCAGCTACTTCGTGTTCCAGATTACTTCCCTGCCAGCAGAAGGCCTTTCCTTTCCCTTGTGGAATTTGGGACGATTCCCTTCTTCCATGTGAGGGTATTATTAATGAAAAGTTACCCCCCTACCCAATATCAGTCACATGACAACTTTCCATTGGGATTCATTCATTCACTAGTATTTATTGAGCGCTTACTATGTGCAGAGCACTGTACTAAGCGCTTGGAATGTACAATTCGGCAACAGATAGAGACAATCCCTGCCCATTGATGGGCTTACAATCTACTCTGGGGAGAGAGACGGACAAAAACAAGACAACTTAATCACGATAAATAGAATCAAGGGGATGTACACCTCATTAACAAAATAAATAGGGTAATTAAAATATATACAAATGAGCACAGTGCTGAGGGGAGGGGAAGGGAGAGGAGGAGGAGCAGAGGGAAAGGGGGGTTAGCTGAGGGGAGGTGAAAGGGGAAGGGAGAGGGAGCAGAGGGAAAAGGGGAAACTCAGTCTGGGAAAGCCTCTTGGAGGAGGTGAGCTCTACTCTCCCGGGAGAGTACAACAGAGTTGGTAGACACATTCTCTGTCCACAAGGAATTTACAGACTAGAGAGGGGGACAGACATCAAAATAAGTATTGGCCACGCACGTAAGTGCTATGGGGCTGAGGGTGGGATGAATAGCAAATGCTTAAAGGGTACAGACCTAAGTGCAGAGGTGAATCAGAAGGGAGTGGAAGTAAGGGAAAAAGATGGATCCAAATGCTTAGGATCAATTCGACCTAGCCTGACCCACAGTTGGTTCTTACCTATCCATTCTGGATGTGGTCTTAGGGGCCATGAAAACCTCAGAACCCAGTAAGGGTTTAGGAGACCCCGATGTCTCAGCAGCACCAGCAAGTGGTGGGCTCACCATCCCTCCCACCTCTTTTCATTCAGTCTGAAGATGTGGAGGAATGTGGCAGAGAGGGTGATTCAGCTGACTGCCCCAAGTAAAGCAAGTTTTTGGAAAGGTTTCTATTCCAAACAAAGTCCTTTGTGAACTTGAGATGAGTCCCTTCCAAGTAAATTCCTAACTTTTATTTGGATGACTGGCATGTCTTTTGAGGAGATGGAAGTATCATTTCAGTCAATTCTGTGTAGCAGCCTTCCCTGCTATTGTATTATTGCTATTTTGTTGATTTTTTTTTTACTGTAGGCAATTTGATCTCATCAGCTCTAGTCTCTAAACAGTCTCTAACTTCACCACCTCTGAAATTCCACTCTCAGACCACAACCTCCTGACCTGCCGTCTCTCCCGCACAACCACTCCCCACACCTCTGTCCTACTCCCTCACGGAGACCTCAGTTCTTTTGATCCCCCCTTCCAATTTTCCAGTCATCATGCCAAATTCGGTCCCCATATACAACCTACCTTCTCCTGATGGGCAAAATCCAAGCCCTCAACTCCACCCTCTCCAATGAACTCAACTCCCTCCTTCCTCCTTCCTCTGCCAATCTTGTACCACCCCCCACAGCCCTGAATCACCTCCAAGATATACTTACTCCACACTTGCATAGGAGCAGACAATAGGCAGACCTCATCCATCGCAAACTCATCCTCACCTGCTTTAACTCTGTCTTCTCTCTGCTCAGCAACAATACTGCTCCATCCTTGAGTCTTATGCCCGTTGCCCAAGAGAGCTGTTTCAGACTTTTAACTCCCCCCTCAAACCCCTTGTCCTCCAGGGCCCCTCACACCTAGTTCTTGCCTCTACATAGATTGCCCCATACTTCACTGATAAAATTGAAATCATCAGGCATGATTTCCCTACCATCTCCCCTACTCCTCTCCAGTCCGACCCTCGTTCTGCCCACTTTTTCTCTCCCATCCTTCCCAATGCTATCTCAAGAGGAGATGTCCCACCTCCTCTCAAAATGTATGCCTCCACCTTCACCTCCTACCCCCCCCCTTAACATCTTGTCACCGGCCTTTTTACCTGGATGACCGCAATCTTCAACAGTTAACTTTCATTCGATCATTCAATGGTATTTTTGAGTGCTTACTGTGTACAGAGCACTGTACTAAGTGCTTGAAAAATAAAATGCAGAAATAGGGAGACTCTCCAATCACATCTTCCCACTGGTTTCAAACATGCTCATGTCTCCCCATCCTAAAAAAAACAAAACACCCTTGACCCCATGGCTCCCTCCAGTTCTCATCCTCCCTCCCTCCTACAATTCATCTCCAAACTCTTTGAGTGAGTTGACTGTACCCACTGCCTCCACTTCCTCTCCTCCAGTTCATTCATTCATTCATTCATTCAATTCATTCAGTAGTATTTATTGAGCGCTTACTATGTGCAGAACACTGTACTAAGCACTTGGAATGTACAATTTGGCAACAGATAGGGACAATCCCTGCCCTATAATGGGCTCATAGTCTAAACGGGGGAGACAGACAGCAAAGCAAAACAGAACAAAACGATACAAGACAACATCATCATGATAAATAGAATCATGGAGATATAGACCTCATTATCAAAATACATAGGGCAATAAATAATATATACAAATAAGCACAATGTTGGGGGAGGGGAAGGGGAGAAGAGCAGAAGGCAGGGGGGAAGAGGAAGGGAGGAGGAGCTGAGGGAAAGGGGGCTCAGTCTGGGAAGGCCTCCTGGAGGAGGTGAGCTCTCAGTAGAGCTTTGAAGAGGGGAAGAGAGTTAGTTTGGTGGATGTGAGGAGAGAGGGCATTCCAGGACAACAGTAGGATGTAGAGCAGTGGTTGACAGTGGGACAAGTGCGAACAGGGGACTGTGAGGAGCAGCAGAGGAGCGGAGTGTACGGGGGGGGCAGTAGAAAGAGAGAAGGGAGGTGAGGTAGGAGGGGGCAAGGTGATGGAAAGCCTTGAAGCCAAGAGTGAGGAGTTTCTGTTTCATGCGGGGGTTGATAGGCAACCACTGGAGGTTTTTGAGAAGAGGAATGACATGCACAGAACGTTTCTGTAGAAAGATGATCCGGGCAGCGGAATGAAGAATAGACTGGAGTGCGGAGAGACAGGAGAAAGGGAGATCAAAGAGGAGACTGACAATAATCCACTCAGGATATTTTGAGAGCTTGTACCAGCATGATAGCAGTTTGGATGGAGCGGAAAGGACAGATCTTGGTGATATTGTGAAGGTGAGACCGGCAGGTGTTGGTGACAGATTGGTTATGTGGGTGAATGAGAGAGCAGAGTCAAGGATGACAACAAGGTTGCAGGCCTGTGGGACCGGAAGGATGGTAGTGCCATCCACAGTGACGGGGAAGTCAGGGAGAGGACAGGGTTTGGGAGGGAAGATAAAGAGCTCAGTCTTAGACATGTTGAGTTTTAGGTGGCGGGCAGACATCCAAGTGGAGATGTCCTGGAGGCTGAAGGAGATATGAGGCTGGAGGGAGGAGGAGAGAACGGGGAGGAGATGTAGATTTGGGTGTCATCTGCATAGAGATGATAGTTGAAGCTGTGGGAGCGAATGAGTTCACTGAGGAAGTGAATATAGATGGAGAACAGAAGAGGGCCAAGAACTGACCCTTGAGGAACCCCTACAGTTAGTGGATTGGGAGGGGGAGGAGGAGCCCGCGAAGGAGACCGAGAATGAACGGCCAGAGAGAGAAGAGGAGAACTGGGAGAGGATGGAGTCCATGAAGCCAAGGTGAGATAGAATGTGGAGGAGAAGGGAATGGTTGACAGTGTCAAAGGCAGCTGAGAGGTGGAGGAGGATTAGGATAGAGTAGGAGCCATTGGATTTGGCAAGAAGGAGGTCACGGGTGACCTTTGAGAGGGCAGTTTCGGTGGAGTGGAGAGGACAGAAGCCAGATTGGAGGGAGTCCAGGAGAGAGTTGGAGTTGAGGAGTTCAAGGCAGCGAGTGTAGACGACTCGTTCTTGGAGTTCGGAAAGGAAGGGTAGGAGGGAGATAGGACGACAACTGGAAGGGGAAGTGGGGTCGAGAGAGGGTTTTTTGAGGATGGGGGAGACCTGGGCATGTTTGAAGGCATAGGGGAAGAAGCCGTCGGAGAGTGAGCGGTTAAAGATGGAAGTTAAGGAGGGGAGGAGAGAAGGGGCGATAGTTTTTATCGAGCGGGAATGGGGTCCGAAGCACAGGTGGAGGAGGTGGCACTTGCAGTTGTCCAAACCAACTCCTCAAATTGCCACCCAAAACCTGTCCTTGCCCTGAATTCCACATCACTATAGACAATTTTTCTATCCTCTCAGTCTCCCAAAACCGTAATTTTGGCATTACTCCTGACTCATCTCTCTAATTCAACCCACATCATCAATCTGGAGCTCCCCTTTCATATCCTACAGACTACCACTTTCCCCAACTTCAGATCCCTCTTAAAATCACATCTCCTCCAAGAGGTCTGCCCAGATTAAGCCCTCATTTTCCCATTCACTATCATTCATTCATTCATTCAATCATATTTATTGAGTGCTTACTGCGTGCAGAGCACTGTACTAAACTCTTGGAAAGTACAATTCAGCAATAAGAAGAGACAATCCCTGCCCACTACTGGCTCACAGTCTAGAGAGGGTGGAGGCAGACATCAATACAAGTAAACAGGTACTAATATAAATAAATAGAATTATTTATTTATTATCAATAGATATATATCTATAGATATAAGTACTGTGGGGCAGGAGGGTGGAAGACCAAAGGGAGCTAGTCATGGTGACACGGAAGGGTGGGGGAGCTGAGGAGGAGCAGAGCTTAGTCTGGGAAGACCTCCTGGAGGAGGTATGCCTTCAGGAGGGATTTGAAGAGGAGAAGAGTGATTGTTTTGCAGATTTGAGGAGGGAAGACATTCCAGGACAGAGGCAGGACATGGGCCAGGGGTTGTGGCGAGATGGGTATGATGGAGGCACAGTGAGAAGGTTAACACCAGAGGAGTTGAAGGTGCGGGCTGGGATGTAGAAGGAGAGAAGGGAGGAGAGGAAGGAGGGGCAAGGTGATGGAGAGCTTTAAAGCCAATGGTGAGGAGTTTTTGTTTGATATGGAGGTGGATGGGCAACCACTGAAGATTTTTGAGGAGGGGGGGTGACATGCCCTGAACATTTCTGTAGAAAGATAATCCGGGCAGTGGAGTGAAGTGTGGACTGGAGTGGGGAGAGGCAGGAAGTCGGGAGGTCATAAAGGAGGCAGTTGCAGTAATCCAGTCGGGATAGGATGAGTTATTTTATTAATTTAGCAGTGGTTTGGTTGGAGAGGAAAGGGTGGATCTTGGCAATGTTGTGAAGGTGAGACTGACAAGATTTGGTGACAGATTGGATATGTTGGTTGAATGAGAGAGCGAAGTCAAGGATAACACCAAGGTTATGGGCTTGTGAGATGATGAGGGCTGTGCTGTTCCTATTTACTTGGATCTGTACCATTTTAGCAGTTGATTCTCACCCCAATCTCAGGCCTATGGCACTTATATACTTAGCCTTATTCCTTCCCGTTTTCCCAAATTGTAATTTATTTTAATTTCTGTCTCCCCCTCTAGTATAAACTCCTGGTGGGAAGGGATTGTGTCTACCGACTCTGTTGTACTGTATTCTCCCAAGCACAATGCTATTTACACAGTAATAATAATAATAATAACGTTGGTATTTGTTAAACGCTTACTATGGGCCAAGCACTGTTCTAAGTGCTGGGGTAGATACAAGGTCATCAGGTTGTCCCACATGGGGCTCACAGTCTTAAACCCCATTTTACAGATGAGGTCACTGAGGCCCAGAGAAATTAAGTGACTTGCCCAGAGTCACACAATTGACAAGTGGTGGAGCCGGGATTAGAACCCACGACCTCTGACTCCCAAGCCCGTGCTCTTTCCACTAAGCCGTGCTGCTTCTCAATACTCAATAATTACTCAGTAAATACTCAATAATTACTATTGATTGATTTTTTTGAAAATATCTGCGTGCTAAGCACATAGTCTCTCTTTCCCCGCTCTCTCTTTCTTTCTCTCCCACTCCCTCCCCAACATCTTTTTTCCTCTCTCTTTCCCATCCCCTCTCCTACCTTCTCCCTCTCTCTCCCACACCCTCTCCTCTTTCCACTTCATTATCATTCTATCTTACACCATTTCTCCCACTCTCTGTTCAGAAACAAACAATCAGGGGCTGGATTACCACCGATTGGTTGATTATAATTAAGATATTTTCCATGGCAGTTGGAGTGTACATCCTGAACACGGGCACCCGGGGAGGCTTCTGTCCAAAAGGCTTGGTGGGCTGGCCCACTGATCCCTTCACTTTCCCCTCCCATTTTCCCACTCCTCTGAGCTGGCAAAGGGATGGTGTTAGCAGAGTTTGCCGCTTCACTGACTAAATGTGCTAAAGCAGCAGAGAGGCAACGATCTACACTTGGGAGAGAGCTACTGAGATGCTCTCTTCTTTCTGGAATTCTGGGTCCTTCTGTGATCAACGAATCAATCAGTCGATGGTATTCCTTTTGTGCTTACTGTGTGCAGAGCACTGGGCTAAGCACTTGAGAGCGGTCACTACAGTCGCTAGACAAGAGGAGCGGTCACTCCAGGAGCTTGCAGTCCAACGACAGAGGACAAGCACAGTGGAGGCAAGACACTGTGTAAATTTTCCATTTACGCCTCTACTGACCACTGAAATCCATATCCGTTATAGATTTATTTCTATTAATGTCTGCCTCCCCCTCTAACAACAATAATAATAATAATAATAATGATTGTGATATTTGTTAAGTTCTTACTATGTACCTAGCAGTGTTCTAAGTAATAATAATGTTGGTATTTGTTAAGCGCTTACTGTGTGCAGAGCACTGTTCTAAGCACTGGGATAGATACAGGGTAATCAGGTTGTCCCACGTGAGGCTCACAGTCTTAATCCCTATTTTACAGATGAGGTCACTGAGGCACAGAGAAGTTAAGTGACTTGCCCACAGTCACACAGCTGACAAGTGGCAGAGGTGGGATTTGAACCCATGACCTCTGACTCCCAAGCCCATGTTTCTTCCACTGAGCCACGCTGCTTCTCAAGTGCCAGAGTAGCTGCAAGGTAATCAAGACAGACACTGTCTCTGACCCACTTGGGGCTCTCAGTCTTAATCCCTAATTTACAGATGAGGTAACTGAGACCCCGAGAATATAAGTGTCTTGCCCAAGGTCACACAGCAGACACTTGGCGGAGCCGGGATGAGAACACACATCCTCCGACTTTCGGGCACGTGTTCTTTCCACAAGGCCACATTCATTCATTGATTCATTCATTCAATCATATTTATTGAGTGCTTTCGGTGTGCAGAGCACTGTCCTAAGCGCTTGGAAAATACAATTTGGCAACAGATAAGGACTATCACTACCCAACAACGGGCTCACAGTCTAGAAGGGGGAGACAGACAACAAAACGAAACAAGTAGACAGGCATCACAACCATCAAAATAGATAAATAGAGCCATAGGTAAATGCACATCATTAATAAAATAAATAGAACAATAAATATGTAGCATTGCTTCTCACTTCTTCCTTCCCTTCAATCGTATTTGAGTGCTTACTGTCTGCAGAGCACTGTACTAAGCGCTTGGAAAGTACAATTCGGCAACAGAGAGAGACAATCCCTACCCAACAAAGGGGTTCCCAGTCTAGAAGATGGGCTCACAGTCTAGAAGACAGCAAGCTCCTAGTGGGTAGGGATCATGTCTACCAACTTCATCATATTTTATTCTCCCAGCGCTCTGCTCTCCGTGAGCATTCAGTAAATACCATTGATCGATTGATCTCATTGTTCTTTTTCCCCCTTTTTAAGCCAGTAGAAACTGTAGTGTCCAAAGGACTCAATTCACAACTGGGGATCAGCGAGAGGAAGGAAATAGATTCTAGAGCCTGCGAAATAAACAGGACCATTTGTCGTTGCTGAGATCTTTGATGTGTTCAGTTTTTTTTTTTGAAAGAGCCTTTTTTTATTTTTTTCGCTCGCAGGTGACACCCACACATATCCTTCATGATTGGTAGAGATCTTGGCTGAGATAACCACTGGAGTTCGAGCAGCCCAATTTCATCTTTGTGTGTCACCACCATGTAAAACCACAACTATAGGAAAACAACGCTGTTTGCAGCTCTTCTGTTTCAACTGACATTTCCACGTAACACTCACAATTCTTGTAAGTTAGGGAGTGGAGTGTTTGAACTTGTCTTTGAGACGGTGCTACTCCCTGTTCGTGCTGCCCAGGCAGTGTGAGACACACTCATCTTCGGAGACAAACACGCTTTTTACAGAGGCTATACCCTCCCCCTAGACCTATCCCTCTTCATAAATCCCATACCTCTGCTGCTTCTAAATGTTTTCGCAGTGCCTCAGTGACAAAATAAGATTAATGGAGAGATGTGTTTTTGAAAAGCCACTTTTGGCCTGCAACTAGATTGAGCTAAAAAACAGGGTCAGCTGGACAGTGTTTAGGACTTCCCACATCCATCCCAACGAACATCCTGAGAGCGTCCAGTATTTTTGGCACCATGCACATGCCTTGCTAATGAGGAAAGAGCAAACCAAAGATACACTCCCAAAGTCGATAGTCTTCTCTGGACAACGGCCCGGGTTTTCTGAGCCCGGGAGCCAATGGTCTTCGAGGTAGCCAAAATCTCTTTGCTCCATAGTCAAGGGACACGTGATCAGGAAGGATGGCAAAGTCTGTAAACTCAGGTACTTTCTTGGCCAACTCTCTAAATGAAAATGCGTCTCTCGGCCTGACTGTCGGCGTCGGGGATTAAAGGAATGGCGGAGCTGTGAGGATGCCACGGGCCGACAGGAAGCCTCTGTTCTCAACTGCCTTTAGAGCTGCTGGGGAGACGTTAAACCTGGCTAATCTCTCTTTGGGTTGGTAGGAAGCTGAGGGTCACTTTGGCATCCGCAAACTCTGCCCATCCGTCATTTCTGCTCCAGGCTTGTGAGCCGGCGACAGAAAATGAAATAAGTAAAAATCTTGCTCTCCGAAATTTCATCATCTTGACAGCACCCGAGAAAGATGAAGGCTCACCGAGGGTCACGTGTGGCATTCATGACAGGATGGATGACGGTGGGAGGAGCGGATGCTATTATTCAGGCAGAGCATCAAGCTGAGAAGCTTAAATTTTATCTCATTTTCGGCTTCGACTTCAAAGTGCTGGAAAGTTTTTCAAGATCAGGGTTTCATTCCTTTCATTAACTCAGGAAGAAGGTATTTATAGAATAGGCTCCGTTTTTCAGCTTATTAACCCCCAGCTTGCCCTTTAAACCTGATTGGACTCGGCCGGTCGTGGATCCATCTAAGATGTCAGTAAGCTCTAGAATATTCTTTCTTGTGGTCTGAGACCCGAGAGCATAGATGGGGTTACGTTGTCTGTTTTCTGATTTAATAAGCTCCATGGCAACAAGGAAGAGGAGTTAGGTTGGGGATGGCTTCATGCTGCTTCGCCATCTATCGGAACACATGATACCCTCATCTATTTGCCAGACAGGACTGAGCTAGAGTATTTAAGGCCGGAGGCCAAAGAGGATCTTCCTCTGCTAAATGGATAATCGTATTTTCATTTGGTTATGCTGTCTTAAGGGCCCGTGCGATTCTGGGATAGAAAAGGATCATCCCAAACTATGAACTCAGCACTTAAACACCCCAAATCTCCAAGCCTACTCTTGAATGTATCTATTTACTTACTCATCTAACGTAATGGATAGAGCACGAGCCTAGGAGTCAGGAGGTCATGGGTTCTAATCCCGGCTCCATCACCTGTCTGCTGTGTGACCTTGGGCAAGTCATTTCATTTCTCTGGGCCTCAGGTACCTCATCTGTAAAATGGGGATTGAGACTGTGAGCCCCACGTGGGCATGGGTCAGGGACTGTGTCCAATTCAATTTTCTTGTATCCACCCCAGCGCTTAGTACATGCCTGGTACATAATAAGCGCTTCACAAATACCATCATCACCATCATCCTCCTCTCTGGAAATTATTTCATGTCCATCTCCCACATTAGACTATAAGCTCCTTGAGGGAAAATATAATGTCTTCTGTCTCTTTTGTTTCCTTGGAGTGCAGGGCTCAGCACACAGCAGGAGCTCAGTTAAATATAATTGGTTGATTGAGAGAGAGAAAAAATTCCCTCCTTCAGTCTGTAAATACGATGGTTTCGTTATCTCCGAAGAGAGGTTTGAGCTGTGCCATTGTGAAATGACTGTGGTAGGTGGAGGAACAGGATTGGACTTCGATGAACATTCCTGTTTCTGGGTCCGTTGGAATCTGATCCAAAACTATTTGTAGGTTAAGACAGAAATCACATCAGCGAAAAGAGTTGTTCAGCATCAGAAAGAGGTTGGCACTGACAGAAGCCACTATTTCCGAAGGTTCAATTTAAAGAAAAGTTAAAAGTAACTGATTTTGCGTAACTGTTAATGGGGGAATTTGTGACTGAAAGTGAATTTAGTTTGATCATTTGAAATCCTCTCTGGCCAGATTATGTCAAACTGTTTGTCGCCTTTACCCATGATAAAGTGGATTTGGGATTGTGTTGATGAAAAAGTATTAATCAGTCAATGGCATTTATTGAGCATCTGTTGTGTACACTGCAGTGTACTGAGCAGCATGGCCTAGTGGAAAGAACATGGGCCTGGGAGTCAGAGGACTTGGGTTCTAATCCCAGCTCTGCTATTTGTCTGCTGTGCAACCTTGGGAAAGTCACTTAAATCCTCTGAGCCTCCATTTCCTCATTCGTAAAATGGACATTAAATCCAACCTAAACTTCAAACCCCATGTGGGACAGGGACTGTGTCCAACCTGATTATCTTGCATCTACCTCAGAGCTAAGTACAGTGATTGACAGATAGTAAGGACTTCATGAACACTCTAATAATAATATATTATTAATAAAAATAGTGAGTTCTGGGGAGTTTGAAATGAAAGTGAAAAACACAGTTTCCATCCTAAAGGAGCTTATTATCTAATAGGGGATAGTAACCTTAGGCTGGGCAATATAATGATCATGTTAATATCATTTGGGCATTATGGTCTGGATTTGCATTGGAGAGCTACCTATGAGGAGAATTTGTTTGACAATTAAAGATTCCTAACTGGGGCTAAACTCATCTTGGGTCTCGTCTTATGCCGTCGAGTCATCTCCGACCCATAGTGACACCATAGACACTTCTCTCCCAGAAGGCCCCACTCTCCACCCGCAATCATTCCGGTGGTGTGTCCATAGAGTTTTCTTGGTAAAAATACAGAAGTGGTTTACCATGGCCTCGTTCCGTGCAGTAAACCCGAGTCTCCGCCCTCGACTCTCTCCCGTGCCGCCGCTGTCCAGCACAGGTGAGTTTTGACTTGTAGCAGATTGCCTGCCACTCGATACCCACTGCCCAAGCTAGGAATGGAATGGGTGGGCCTCTGCTTGACTTTCCCTCCCATAGTCGAGACTGGTAGAGTACTGGAAACTCTCCAGTTGCGATCCTGAGAAGGACCATCTTGGGTAGGAAAGCCTAATCGTATGCATTTGCTTGGAGAAAGTTGAGGTAGGGGTCATTCACCCTCTATGCAAGAGTGGAGCACCCTGGGATGGCTGCTCTGTTATCCACAAAACCCCTCCACCATTCCTCTGACTCCTCCAAGAAAAACCATAAGATTGGTGTTTGCAGTAGATGAGCCTTGCTGCTGTGTGTTGAAGAGACTGGAACGAGGAGAGGTTATAGTCTGGGAGAAAAGCAAGGAATCCGTTCATACCAGTGGCCTCAACTATTGTTGCATTTTTTGTAAATTTGAAATCTTCTGCTAGATGTTCTTTCATGTTCTATACCCTGGTCCTTGCATTTTTGATCTTTTAGGATGTTTGTGAGCTTATGCTTGGATTATGTTCTCCATCAGATTGTAACATTTTGAGGACACCAACCACGGCTTATTCTTCCTTTGGTCTCCCTCCATGAATAATGCCCAGCCACCGCTGAATACCCAGGACACCTTATACATCAATAAACGGTGGTATGAGGACCGAAGGAGGTCTCCTCTGTGTTCTCTGAGACGATGCAAAGGCCACCAAGACTAGTGGACTGACCAAAATATCAACAAAATAAAGTACTGGTAGCTATGGGAATCATGCATAAATGAGGCATTTCATGAACATCAACTTCCTTTTTGCATGGTAAACAAAATTCTCTGAAACATACATCCTGATTGATTCTCCTAAGGATGACTTCTGCAGCTTTATTTTCTGGTCTTCGGTGTAATAGAAAGAAAAGGAAAAGACCGGTGTTCTCAAAGTACATAAGAGATCCCATGTGTGTTTCATCAGACCTTTCTGAATGAAGATAGACTTTCTGAAGCTCCGCGTCAGGGGCTTGGGGAATGTAGGGGAAGGAGGCATAAATGTGAGAAGGGAAGGAGAGGCTCATATCCTTCTTGCTATCATTAAAATGTGGCCCTCTTCTCCCATGAATCTTGCATTGTTGGGGACTGGGAGGGGGAGGAGGAGAAGGGGCACCTAAAATATGGGAGGGAGATGAATGCGCCCGAGTAGGAGAGCAAACAGGCTTTCTCCTGTGTGCATGTGCAAGACCTCTGTATTGTGTTCTCACTTCCCAGCTGGGTTTCAGAAAAAAACCCAGTCTCACAAACAAACCAGAAAAACAAAAAAAAAGAAGGTCCCAGGAGTAGCACAGAAGTCAACCCACTTAGAACAGGTCCTAGTGCAGTTCTTTACCCTGAGTGCTAACTCAGTATATTCTGTTGACCGACAAACTGATTGACTAATTCTCTGACTGAGCGACGGGCAGATCAAGTCTTCAAAGGACAATCTAACGTTTGAAGAAAAGAAAATTTCTGAACCCACAGGTTATTTTCATGACATAAACGTTCTCTATCTGAGTTTCAATCAAAACAAATGGGCATTCACCAATAGCCCTAATTTTGCTACATCACCTAAAAGTCACTTAGTCCCATCAGACAGGGCTTTCTCGGTCAATCGATTCCGTGCTCTGGCACTGCTCGGCTTAGAGATTAGTATGATTGACAGCTGCTGCCCAGGAGTGCAGCGGTGAGAAGGAAGCTCAAAACTTCCCTTACCCCCACCTACGAGCTCGACTGGACTTTGGAAAGTGAGGTGTGGCTTCCTAGACTAACAGAGGACTAGCTTGGTTAGTGATGGCCCGCCAGCAAGATGGACCTGAGAAACACATGCCGCTTCATGCCTTACGCATTCAGGCAGATGGATGTGATGGTGTCACGAGGACTCCATTTGGCTGGAGGCTGCTCCATTAGAGCCGATGTGCGGTATCTTGAGTCGGTTCATTCTGCTCTTGGGTTCGTGTGACCTCGGACGTCGTAACTGAGCTACGGAACTCGGAGGCAGTGGTCACAGCAAAGGGAGGTTGCGTGTTGGAAATCTAAATAATGGACACTGAAGTGTCTGTTTTCCCGATGGGAGGTAGGCTAGCTAAAAACCGAACCGCCCCTTATAAAACTGGAAGAATGGCACCTGGCACCCCTAGTGGAAAGTCAAGATTGGGGTTGGAAAAATCCAAACACCATGTTGGGAAAAGCAGAGTTGCTAACTGGGTAGAGCACAGGCCTGGGACCTAGAAGGACCTGGGTTCTAGTCCTGGCTCCTCCACTTGTCTGCTTGTGACCTTGGGCAAATCACTTAACTTCTCTGTGCTCAGTTACCTCATTTGTAAAAAATGGGGATTAAGACTGTGACCCCCACGTGGAACAGGGCCTATATCCAACCTGATTAGTAATTCACTCCCGTACCACTTTCTTCACCAATTGTTCCAGACACTTAACTCCCTTATTAGACTTTCTCTCCCCCCACAATCTCTTTCCTCTAATGACCTGCCTAACCACCTCATCAATAAAATTGAAACCACCACATATGGTCTCCCTAAAATCTTCCCTGCTCCTCGCTAATTTCTACCCCCACCCCCTTCAACTTTCCCAATGGTCCCTGCTGTAACTCATGATGAAATCTCTCACCTCCTCTCTAAATCCAGCCCCTCCAAATGTGCTTCTGAGCCCAACCCTTCATACCATTTCAAACATTCCCTCCTTCCCTTCTTAGAGAAGCAGCATGGTGTAGTGGATAGAGTTCAGGCCTGGGAATCACAAGTTCAGGGCTTCTAATCCCAGCTCCACCACTTGTCTGCTGTGTGACCTTGGGCAAATCACTTAACTTTTCTGGGCCTCAGTTACCTCATCTGTAAAAAATGGGGATTAAGACTGTGAGCCCCATGTGGGACATGGACTGTTTCCAACCAGATTAACTCATATCTACACCAGCTCTTAGAACAGTGCTTGACACATAGTAAGCGCTTAACAAGTACTGAGATTATTATTATTTCATTTATTCATTCAATCGTATTTATTGAGCACTTACTATGTGCAGAGCACTGTACTAAGCGCTTGGAATGTACAATTCGGCAACAGATGGAGACAATCCCTGCCCAACAACGGGCTCAATCAACTGCCACCTTCACTTGTTCATTTTCTAATGGCTTCCTCCCCACTGCTTTCAAACACACCTATGTATCACCTATCCTAAAAAAAAACCCTCCCTTGATCCCATGGCTCCCTCCAGTTATCGCCCCGTCTCCCACCTATCATTTCTCTCCAAATTTCTTGAGAGTGGTGTTCACATGCGTTGTCTCCACTTCCTATCCTCCAATTCTCTCCCAGATCCCCTCTAATCTGATTTCCACCCCCTTCACTTCACAGAAACAGCCCTAAAGTAATCAGTGACCTTCTTGCCAAATCAGACAGCCTCCACTCCATCCTAATCCTCCTCTCAGCCACCTCTGACACTGTAGAACATGCGCTTCTCCTTGAAATGTTTTCCAACCTTGGATTCACTGACACTGTCTTTTCTGGGTTCTTCTCCTATCTCTCTGACCGCTCCTTCTCAGTCTTTTTTGCTAGGTCCTCCTCTGCCTCCCACCCTCTGGCAGTGGGGGTCCCAAGGCTCAGTTCTCAGTCCCCTTCTGTCCTCCCTCTACACCCATTCCCTTGGAGAACTCATTTGCTCCCTTGGCTTCAATTACCATCTCTATGCAGTTGATTGCCAAATCTACATCTCCAGCCCTGATCTCTCTCCTTCCCTGCAATCTCACATTTCCTCCTGCCTTCAAGATACTTTGATGTCCCACCGACACCTCAAACATGTTCCAAACGCAACTCCTTATTTTCCCACTCTAACCCTGTCATCCAGGCTGTCTTTCACCATAGGTAGACAACACCACTATCATCTCCACCTCATAAATCTTTGACTACCGCACCTGCCCCCTCGCTGACCTCCCAGCCTTCCGTCTCTTCCCACTCCAATCCACACCTCACTCTGCTGCACAAATCGCTTATCAACAAAACGTTCAGTTCATGTCTCCTCACTCCTCAAGAACCTCCAATAGCTGTCCATCCACCTCTACGTCAAATAGAAAGTCCTTGGCTTTAAAGCACTCAATCAGCTCCCCCGGCCTTACCTCGCCTCCCCAGTCTCCTACTGCAGCCCAACCGGCACACTCTGCTCCTCTAAGGCCAGCTTACTCACTCTGGCCCGATTTCGTCCACCTCGCCGCTGACTCCTTTCCCACATCCTCCCGGTAGCCTGAAACTCCCTCCCCCTCCATATACCACAGACCATTCATTCAATAGTATTTATTGAGCGCTTACTATGTGCAGAGCACTGTACTAAGCGCTTGGAATGTACAAGTCGGCAACAGACTGAGAAGGACCACTAATCTCTCCACCTTCTAAGGTCACAACTCCCCCAAGAGGCCTTCCCCAGTTTAGCCCTCTTTTCCCCAGCTCACTCTCCCTTCTGTGTCATCTGTGTATTCAATTTTTCACCTCTGGACACTTGATATTCTCCCCTCCCCCGGCACTTATGTACACGTGTCCAACCTGATTAACTTGAATCTACCACAGCACTAAGAACAATGCTTGGAACATAGAGCTTAAGTACTATAATAATAATCTTTAAATTATATATTGTAAATTACTTATTTAGTCATATTAATGTCTGTCTCCCCCACCTCCGCCAGCTCATTATGGGTAGGAAACATATCTGCTCATTTTATTATACTGTACCCTCCTAACTGCTTAGTATAGTGCTATGTGTGCATAGTAAGTGCTCAATAAATATGATCGATTATCTTGGATCTACTCCAGCACTTAGAACTGTGCCTGGCACATAGTAAGCACTTAACAGATATCATTTAAAAAAAACAATACATCAGTAAGGCAGGCATCCAATATCCTGGTCCCCTGGAAGGGCTGTGGGAAGGTAAGTACCTGGAGGCCAATGAGTATTTTTTTAATAATAATAATAATGTTGGTATTTGTTAAGCGCTTACTACGTGCCGAGCACTGTTCTAAGCGCTGGGGTAGACATAGGGGAATCAGGTTGTCCCACGTGGGGCTCACAGTCTTAATCCCCATTTTACAGATGAGGGAACTGAGGCACAGAGAAGTTAAGTGACTTGCCCACAGTCACACAGCCGACAAGTGGCAGAGCTGGGATTCGAACTCATGAGCCCTGACTCCAAAGCCCGTGCTCTTTCCACTGAGCCACGCTGCTTCTCTTTTTCTGCTGTCCAACATTCTCTTAGTAGCAGAGAAGCAGTATGACTTAGTGGAAAGAGCACAGGCTTGGGAGTCGAAGGAAGTGAGTTCTAATCCTGGCTCAGCCACTTGTCAGCTGTGTGACTTTGGGTAAACCCCTTAACTTCTCTGTGCCTCAGTTACCTCAACTGTAAAATGGGGATTAAGACTATGAGCCCCACGTTAGGACAACCTGATTACCTTGCATCTCTCCCAGTGTTGAGAACAGTACTTGGCACATAGTAAGCGCTTAACAAATACCACCATTACTATTATTTATTATTATTAAATGCTTTTTTTAAAAAAATGGCATACGTTCAAGCGCTTACTATGTGCCAGGAACTGTTCTAAGCTCTGGGGTAGATACAAGCTGATCAGGTTGGACATAGTCCCCATCCCACATAGGGCTCACAGTCTTCATCCTCATTTTACAGATGAGGCAACTGAGACCTAGAGAAGTTAAGTGATTGTCTAAGGTAACGCAGCAGACAAGTGGAGAAGCTGGGATTAAAACCCAGGTCCTCTGACTCCCAGGCCTGTGCTCTTTCTTCTAAGCCATGTTGCTTGTCTTTAGGCAACAAATGTGAGCTATTTCTAATGCATAGTCCATCAGAAATCTAATTTTCCTCAAGAAAAAAAGTTGGGGGAAACTTTCTCACTCCCAAAAGGGAGGCCCGAGGGAGCGAGGCCTGCCCAGGGAATGTGGCAGTTTCCTCAGCCTCCCATCCTGTCAGTCCTGGAGCCTGTGGCCTAGAAGTGGGAGATTCCTGCCCAGAGGTCACAACAGGTACCTAGTTACATCAGGTACCTGGTTCCTGTTGTGAGCTGTACTCATATCACCTGCCCAGAGGAGGGGTTTGGCAGGTCAGGCAGCTTCCCGAAGTTTCAGTCTTTCAGTAGGGATGCCAGGGATGAGGGTTGGTGGGTGGCCATTCCCCCATTAGAGCGGCCCAGTCCGTGGAAATTTGCAGGCCAAAATGATGCAGTAGATAGAAACCTATCATCAGGATCAGTTGGCACCTATTGAAGAGTTCCATGAGGAAATTACAGACTTCCTGGCAAAACAGCCGAGCCTATTGTTACAGATGGTCACCGCCCTGAGGCCCGGGAGTGTTAATTTATGAAGAGGCCAGTGTAATTTGCTTCTATAAGGAGGGTTTTACCTGAGATCTTGGGAAATAGAGAAGCAGCATGGCCCAGTGGAAAGAGGATAGCCCCGAAGGCAGAGGAACCTGGGCTCTAATTCCAGCTCTGCCATTCATCTACTGTGTGACCTTGGGCAAGCCACTTCACTTCTCTGAGCCTCAGTTATCTCATCTGTAAAATGGGGATTAAGAATGCGAGTCCCCTATGGGGCAGGGACTGTCTCCAACCTAGTTTGTATCTACTACAGTGCTTAGTACAGTGGCTGACACATAATAAGCCCTTAAAAAATGCCATTTTAAAAAATCAAAAAATAAAATCCCTTGCCCAGATTTCACTTGCCTACTCACTGGTGTTTGGCAATCGGCTGGATTCCTGTGAGAAACAGCCTTATGAACTAAACAGGTCAGGGGAATGTATTTGGCATTCTCTTTGAGAAGTTATAAATAAAAACTGCCAGGCTATGAGGAAATATAATCAATTTGCAATCAAACGATCAGCTATCGGTGCTTTTTCCATCAGGGGAGCACTTATTCGCTCATTTCAATGCTTTGAAGTGTTTCCCAAACACCCTTTATGCAGGCTAATATTGACTTCCTCCTAAAACTGTTCTAATGTGTTCCTGGTTACAGTGAGTAAGGAAATCTCAAGTGTGATTCATCTTTAATGAACCTTTTCCAGTCAAGCTAAAGTGGAAAGAGCTGATCTTTGGCAATGAACAAATTTATTTTTCTATCGCTGCCCTTTCTAAAAATCCTCACCCAGCTCTCAGTGACAAAAAGCATCTGGTGGACTGAGAAGAAAAATCCAAGCTGCCAAAGGACTGGCAGTTGGACGTGTTTGCCAACAAAAATTCAGTTTTCCTTCCAAGTTCAAGTGCCTAGGCTGTATGTATTTTGGGTCAACTGAATCAATGAGATGGAGTCATATTAAAAATTAAATTAAAAGAGATTATTTCCTTTCTGTCATCCTAAATGTGCTCCCCTCCCACCAAATATCATTCCACATTAATGATTTCCCTGTATTAAAAAATAAAAAAATACCCTGCATTTTATTAGTACAGTAATACACTCCAGGAAAGGGGACATGGTGAAATGCCAGAACTTCTTAGATACTGAAAATGTCTGTAAACATCTTTCCTTTCGTGGATGATTCTGGCTCTTTCTCGCCTCACTTTGGGGCTGTGCTGCATTACCCTATTTAGCGTCCGGGTTGTTTTCCAGTTCATTCTCGGTATGCATAATTTCCCCAGATCGTGCTAGATGATTAGCAGTTCATACAGTCAGCGGGGAGTGGATCTGTCTGACTGTAAAAAGAGATGAGGCCGTAGAATCACCCATCTGGAGACAGAGCAACCTTCAGGGCCACTCTTGAGTGATTCCACGCTGGGGGAATCGTAAGTGTCTAGTCAGCTAATCGAAGAGGACGGAAGTCTGAATTCTTCATCCTTCAAACAGACTGGTGGGCCTCTGAAATAGGTTGTGTCCCCGGCTCTTGATGAATCTCTTGAGGTTCCGTCAAGTCGTCTTTCTGCTCCAGCATTTTTCCGGTTGGGTACCAGTGCAGGACTCCAAACAAGACTCACCATTTCCTAAATCATTCCCTGATGTCCTCCTTCTCCTCCTCCTCCTCCTCCTCCTCCAGAATGACCTCTTCCTTCTCGCTTTTCACATTTTCCCAGTTTAAGCGTTTCTCCTCGATGGTTTTCCCAAATCCCTCACCAGTCAGATCCCCTTACTGATTCTACTACATTCTGCAAAATTGAAGTAAAAGAAAAATAACCCTGTGGTTCGATTCAGAACAGCTAGACGACTCTCACTCCTATACCTCTAACGTAAAAGGTCCTCAGGGTCTGGAACAGGTCTTTTCAGGGAAATGGAAAATTCTGAAATGCAGTGTGAGCTTTTCAATGGATACCCCTCTCTCTGGATTGCACAAAACAAATCAATCACCTGGAACTAGGGCCTGGGAGTCACATTTCCTGGGTCTAGTCTCAGCTCTGCCACCAGCCTGCCGTATGACCTTGGCAGGTCACTTCATCTCTGTGTACCTCAGCTTCCTCACTTGTAAAAATTGGGGAATAATACTGCCTGATGCTGAGAGGATAAACCGAGACAGTTGATAGGAAAGCGCTTTGGAAAAATAAAAGCACTCGACAAATTCAAGGTATTAATAGTAGTATTTTTCTATTTATAATGTCCTTCTAAACTAATGAGAAAAAGGTGTGCCCCTCAAGGGCAAAGTCCATTTCTTCTACTTCGATTATATGCGATCCAAGTTTCTAGTATAGTGCTCTGCACACAGTAGGTGCTCAATAAATACTGATGGTGATGAAGAAGGTGATCGAATGGAAACCTTCATCAGAGTAAGGACTTCACTAAAAAAAATTCAAAAATTACAGTCTTCTTTGTCCTGAAGAAAACACTTGAAAGCCTAGCCTTTTTCCTTAAATACACTTATAAAAGTCAACGGCTACGACATACTGCTTGACTTAGAGAGGAGGTTTGAAGAAAAGTGGGGAAGGTTGTGTGGGAGGTGAAAGTGGAAAACCTGGGCCGAACCAGCAGTTGCCTGGGTGAATTGAGGGCTACTGGTGAAATCAGTAGGGAGTCTAGATTCTTTTTTTCTATTCCCCCACTGAAGTCCAATCATGTCTTTAACTTGAGAACAGTACTTGCTGTCATCAAAAAAATAAAAAAAAGAAAAAACCCAACGTTTTCATGCCAAAATGTCCTGTGAGTTTGGGTCTATCAACACGAGGAAAGAGCTATTGGGCTCTGCAGGAGATCAGGCGGAATCAGCTAATGTGAATTGAAAGTTGTCCTTCTCGTTTGGGTGAGCAGTGCTAGGTTGTAGGAGGGATGTTGGCTGCTTTGTATCTGTTTAGGGGTCTGTGTCAGGAGCGATAGGCCGCGAAGTCTCGGGACGGAGCATAGGGCTGGTACTGCTTTTTGGTCGGTCCAGGCCGGCGGGGAGTCATGTTCATATAGTCGCTCTGAAGGATCCTATTCTTCTTGGTCCTCAGCTAGAGAAAAAGAGCAGAGTGCAAACATTCACTCGAGACTTTTTTTTCCTCACCTGCTGAAATAACAAGTAAACAAAGGCTTTAGGAGAATTATTAAGAGCCTGCGAGGAGCCTGCATATTGATCATCACACCTAGAGTGGATCTTACTTCCCTAGTTAATTATTCAGATCACATTTTCTCATCACTCAGTCAATCAATGGTATTTATTGAGTGCTCACTGTGTGCAGACCACTGTACTAAGCACTCGGGAGAGCACAGTACCACATATGTGTTGTAAGCTGAAAGCTCATTGTGGGCAGGGATCGTGTCCATCAACTCTGTTGTATAGTACTCTCCCAATACATATAGTAAGCACTCAATAAATACCGTTTGAAATAAATAAAAATAAATGATGGTATTTGTTAAGTGCTTACTATGTGCAAAGCACTGTTCTAAGCACTGGGGGATACAAGGTGATCAGGTTGTCCCACGTGGGGCTCACAGTTTTAATCCCCATTTTACAGATGCGGGAACTGAGGCACAGAGAAGTTAAGTGACTTGCCCATAGTCACACAGCTAAGTGGCAGAGCCAGGATTCGAACCCATGACTTCTGACTCCCAAGCCCGGGTTCTTTCCACGGAGCCACGCTGCTTCTCTATTGTAAATGTGTTGCTTGTTTCCTACACCCAACCACTCATATTACCTCAGGCCCATTCCTTTCTAGTCTTAAACCTTCTACTGACATTTTAGTAGTTCCCTTTCCAGAATGGTTAAGGTTAATGCTAGATTGTACTCAGGGAACGGTTTGGGGAGGGGAGGTTAAATATACAATTTTGATGACAATTATTGGGTTTTAGCCTTTAAATTGTGATCTTTTCGAGGACATTGACAAAATATCTTGCACTTGGATCTTTGACCTCCGGACATTTGATAGTCACCCTATTCCCAACCCCACAGCACCTATATACAGAAATATTATATTATTATTTAAATTCTTTATTATAAATTATTCATTCATATTAAGGTCTTGCTCCCTCTCTAGACCGTAAGCTCGTTACGGGCACGGACTGTGTCTGCTAATTTCTCTTCTATTGTACTCTCCCAAGTGCTTAGAAAAGTGCTCTGCACATAGTAAGTGCTCAGTAAATACCATTGATTGATTGATTTTTTATTTCTAGATTATATTCCCAAAATCAGCGAACAAAAAGTGTTGAGTGCTTATTATTAAGTGCCGTTGAGTTATTTCAGATTCACGGCGACTCCATGGATATACTTTCTGCAGAACGTCTTGTCCTCTGCCATAATCCACATAGCTGTCTAACAGTTCCTTGTTAGGGTCTCTATTCATCTACCTGCTGGTCTGCCTCATCCTCATTTTCCCTGGACTTTTCCTAGCATTAGTATTGAGTGCTTACTCTGTGCAAAACACTGCACTAAGAGTTTAGGAGAGTTCAGTAGAGTTAGTAGACATGATCTCTAGCCTCAAAGTGGCTTACATTCTAACAGGAGAAATAGATACTAAAATAAATTACAAGCAGGGAAAAGCAACCGAGTTTAAAGAAGGAGTGTGGGCTAGTGGAAAGAGCGCAAGTCTGGAAGCCAGAGGACTTGGGTTCTAATCTCAGATGGACCTCTTGACCTGGAGCTCTAATCCCAGCTCCAGCTGTGTGGCCTTAGGCAAGTCCACTTAACTCATCCATGCCTCAGTTACCTCATCTTTAAACTGGGGACTAAATACTCCTCCTTCCTATTCAGACTGTGAGTCCCATGTTCATTCATTCATTCAATAGTATTTATTGAGCACTTACTACGTGCAGAGCACTGTACTAAGCACTTGAAATACACGATTCGGCAACAGAGACGATCCCTGCCCAATAACAGGCTCACAGTCTAAATGGGGGAAACAGATAGCAAAGCAAAACAGAACAAAACAAAACAAGATAGCATCATCAAGATAAATAGGATCATGGAAATATAGACCTCATTAACAAAATAGATAGGATAATTAATAATATACGCAAATAGGCACAGTGCTAAGGGGAGGGGAAGAGCAGAGGGTGGGAGGGAGAGGAGGGGAGGAGGAGCAGAGGGAAAGGGAGGGCTCAGTCTGGGAAGTCCTCCTGGAGGAGGTGAGCTCTCAGTAGGGTTTTGAAGAGGGGAAGAGAGTTAGTTTGGCAGATGAGAGGAGGGAGAGCATTCCGGGACAGAGGTAGGACGTGGGCCAGGGGCCGACGGCGGGGTAGCCGTGAACGGGGGACAGTGAGGAGGTGAGCGGCAGAGGAGCGGAGTGTACGGGGTGGACAGTAGAAAGAGAGAAGGGAGGTGAGGTAGGAGGGGGCAAGGTGATGGAGAGTTTTGAAGCCAAGAGTGAGGAGTTTTTGTTTCGTGCGAAGGTAGATCGGCAACCACTGGAGGTTTCTGAGGAGTGGAGTGACATGCCCAGAGAGTTTCTGTAGGAAGATGGTCTGGGCAGCGGAATGAAGAATAGACTGGAGTGGGGACAAGGACTCTGTCCAACCTAATTATCTTGCATTTACACCAGCTCTCATTACTTCAGTGCCTGGCACATGGTAAGCACTTCACAAGTACCATAACAAAAAAGTGCTACCAGCTGAGGAGGGATCAGAGAGTGAGTACCCGAATCCTTAGGAGATGAAGTGCCGAAGTGAGGGGGGAAATAGGGTGGGGAGGTGAGGTATTAATCAGGGAAGGCTTCCTAGAGGAGAAGGCCCAGGACTGTGTCTGATCTGCATATACTGTATCTAACCCAGTGCTCAGTAGAGTTCTTGGCACATAGTAAGTGCTTGACAAATCCCACAATCATTAAAATGGCTTTGCAAATGGGAGAGCAGTGCTCTGCCAGTTTCGAAAGGAGAAGGGGTTCCAGGCAGGAAGGTGAGCATGAGAAAGAAGTAGGCGGAGAGAGAGATGAGAATGAGGCGTAGTATGTTGTTTGGCTGTAAGAGGAACGAAGCCTATGAGCTGGGTTGTATGTGAGAAAGGAATGAGAATAAGTTGGGAAGAGAGTTGACTGTCTTGAAGCCAGTTGTCAGCAGGTTCTACTCGATGTGGAGAAGGATGGACAATCACTGGAAGCTTTGGGGGAGTGGGAAAACGTGGGCAAATTGATGTTCTAGAAAAAGGATCTTTAAATCGGTGTAAAGTGAGGACTGCACAGGGGAGAAACTGGAGACACGGAGTCTGATGGAAAGAGTCTGATGCAGTAGTTGAATTGGGATACAGTAAGTGCTTTGACCAACATCGTGGCAGTTTGGATGGAAATGAAAGAGCAGATTTTGGAGATGCTATGAAGAAAGAACCAGTAGGATTGGTGACTGTTGGAATAAGAGGGATGAGAGAGAAAGAGATGAAGGTAATGCCAGAGCTGAGGTTTGAGAGACAGGGAGGATGGTGGTGGTGTAAAAGTTAAGAGGAGAGGATTTAGGAGAGATGAGGAGTTTATTTAGGAAGTAAAAGTGGTTTAGGGTGACGTTCTAAAACTCCACATCGTAGTTACGCGCTGCCACGAACAGAAAATGGATTTTGGTGAGATTTGGGTTTAGGCTATATGGGTGGATCTGTGGGGATTGTCAGTCAGTCAATCGTTTTTATTAAGCACTAATGTGTGCAGAGCACTGTACTAAGCACTTGGGAGAGTATAACACTATAACAGACACAACCCGTGCCCACATTGAGTTTACAGTCTAGAGGTGGATATATAATATAAATAAAGACATTACAGATAAGTGCATAAGTGCTGTGGAGCTGGGAGGGAGGAATGAATAAAGGGGGCAAGTCAGGGTGACACAAAAGGGACTGGGAGAAGAGAAAAGGAAGGCTTAGTCAGGGAAGAACTCTATGTCTAACATATACGCAACAATAGAATGATATTTGTTTATAAAGCAGCATTTTTCCAAAGTGTTAAGAATTGTTTTAAAATATAAACCACTAGAAACGCATTAAAAGATGGAAATGAGTTTTATGTAGTTTTGACTATGCTGTTGACCTTGGGCACGTCACTTAACTTCTCTGTGTCTCAGTAAACTCATCTGTAAATTGGAGTTAAGAGCGTGAGCCCCATGTGGGACAGAGGGTCACTCAGTCATTCAGTAGTATTTATTGAGCTCTTACTATGTGCAAAGCATTGTACTAAGCACTTGGGAGAATACAATATAACAATAAACAGACACATTCTCTGCCTACAAGGAACTGTGTCTAACCTGATGAACTTGTATCTACCCAGTGCTTAGAACAGTGCTTGGCACACCCTAAGTGCTTATATGGGAAGCAGCATGGCTTAGTGGATAAAGCATGGGCGTGGGAGTCAGAAAGTCATGAATTCTAATCCCAGCTCTGCCACTGGTCTGTTTTGTGGCCTCGGGAAAGTCATTTTGCTTCTCTGTGCCTCACTTACCTCATCCGTAAAATGGGGATTGAGACTGTGAGCCCCATCTGGGGCAGGGACTGTGTCCTACCCAATTTTCTTCTATCCATCCCAGCAGTTAGGTACAGTGCCTGGCACATAGTAAGCACTTAACAGAAACCACAATTCTTATTACTATTAATAACCGGTATCATAATTATAATTATAATTATAATTATAATAATGGCGTTTGTTAAGCGTTACTATGTGCAAAGCACTGATCTAAGCACTGGAGAGGGTATGAGGTGATCAGGTGGCCCCAGATGGGGCTCACAGTCTTCATCCCCATTTTACAGATAATAATAATAATGTTGGTATTTATTAAGTGCTTACTATGTGCAGAGCACTGTTCTAAGCGCTGGGGGAGATACAGGGTAATCAGGTCATCCCACGTGAGGCTCACAGTTAATCCCCATTTTACAGATAAGGTAACTGAGGCACAGAGAAGTGAAGTGACGCCCACAGTCACACAGCTGACAAGTGGCAGAGCCGGGAGTCAAACCCATGACCTCTGACTCCGAAGCCCAGGCTATTTCCACTGAGCCACGCGGCTGCCAAGCGGCTGAGCCGGGATTTGAACCCACGACCTCTGACTCCCAAGCCCGTGCTCTTATTATCCCACATAGACGGTGGATGCAGTTTTACCTCAAAGTCGGTGAAACTACTCTACTGTGGATTCCCTCCCAAGCCCGGTCCGCTCCCAGACTTCTCCATCACCGTGGATGGCACGACCATCCTTCCCGTCCCGCAGGCCCGCAATCTCGGTGTCATCCTTGACCCGTCCCTCTCGTTCACCCCACACATCCTATCCGTTACCAAGACCTGCCGGTTTCACCTCTACAATATCGCCAAGATCCGCCCTTTCCTCTCCACCCAAACGGCTACCTTACTATTACGGGCTCTCGTTATATCCCGGCTAGACTACTGTGTCAGCCTTCTCTCTGACCTCCCTTCCTCCTCTCTCGCCCCGCTCCAGTCTATTCTTCACTCCGCTGCCCGGCTCATCTTCCTGCAGAAACAATCTGGGCGTGTCACTCCCCTTCTTAAACAACTCCAGTGGTTGCCTGTCGACCTCCGCTCCAAACAAAAACTCCTCACTCTAGGCTTCGAGGCTCTCCATCACCTTGCCCCTTCCTACCTCTCCTCCCTTCTCTCTTTCTACCGCCCACCCCGCACGCTCCGCTCCTCCGCCGCCCACCTCCTCGCCGTCCCTCGGTCTCGCCTATCCCGCCGTCGACCCCCGGGTCACGTCCTCCCGCGGTCCCGGAACGCCCTCCCTCCTCGCCTCCGCCAAACTGATTCTCTTTCCCTCTTCAAAACCTTACTTAAAAATCACCTCCTCCAAGAGGCGTTCCCAGACTGAGCTCCTCTTCCCCCTCTACTCCCTCTGCCATCCCCCCTTTACCTCTCCGCAGCTAAAGCCTCATTTTCCCCTTTTCCCTCTGCTCCTCCACCTCTCCCTTCCCATCCCCACAGCACCGTACTCGTCCGCTCAACTGTATATATTTTCGTTACCCTATTTATTTTGTTAATGAATTGTACATCGCCTCGATTCTATTTAGTCGCCATTGTTTTTACGAGATGTTCTTCCCCTCGACGCTGTTTAGTGCCATTGTTCTTGTCTGTCCGTCTCCCCCGATTAGACTGTAAGCCCGTCAAACGGCAGGGACTGTCTCTATCTGTTGCCGACTTGTTCATCCCAAGCGCTTAGTACAGTGCTCTGCACATAGTAAGCGCTCAATAAATACTATTGAATGAATGAATGAATGAATTCCTAAATGTAGGTCACGGGCCCGAAGAGGAGCACTCTAAGACTGCTCTAAAGCAGTTGCAGCAGTAGCTAAACCCGTAGGTGTACAGGGTGCGGAAGGGAGCCCGGCTCTTTTCAGCCTCAACGTCTCCCAAGAATAGGGTCTCGTTGCCGGGAGAGCCGTCTCTATGAAGCGTGACTCGACGAAGGATGCAAACAGACAGACACAAGTGTGTGTTCATGCCGGTTTCAGAAACGTTGGAAATGAGCTCATCAGTGTCCAGATGCTGTTTTGGTTCCCAGCTGCTTTCTTCTGGCCACTGCCCAGTGGCCGGTCACTGATATCAAGGGCTGTATTATGTACATGGCAGGAACGTGAAAATGCGCCGAGCCCCCGCGAACACTTGGGTACGGCAGGGTCTGGGAGCCCCGAGTCCTGTGCTTGTGAAAGTGGAGCCCTGTGGCATAAAAGAGCCTTGCTCTGACTCATTTTGTTTTCCCCGAGTCACACCCTCCCACCTACCACCTCAGGATTTATGTCTGCTGTCATAAATATCCATTTACATACCCTACTATTTAAGCACTTATTCACTGACCTCTCCAACTTTCCATTCTCTTTTCCTTCCTAATTTGTTCCTATCTTCCCCATTGGATTGTAACCTCCTGGAGGCCAAGAATGAGCACAGTAAGGGCTCCATAAAAGCCACTGATTAAGCTTCAAACAAAAGACCAAGAATGTCCATTTCTAGGGATCACCTGGTTAGACCCTCCTCTACTAGAGTGGGATTATAATAATCAGTGTGGCATTTGTTAAATGCTTTCTACGTGCCAAGCACTGCTCTAAGTCCTGGAATTGCTCCTAGAATCCTCCCCCACACCTTGGAGAGTCTCATTCACTCCCCAGAGTTCCTACAGGGGTGCACCATAATAATAATAATAATAATAATGGCATTTGTTAAGCACTTACTATGTGCCAAGCACTGTTCTAAGTGCTGGGGTAGGTACAAGGTAATCAGTTTGTCCCGCATGGGGCTCACAGGGGAAACGGCGTGGCTCAGTAGAAAGAGCCTGGGCTTCGGAGTCAGAGGTCATGGGTTCTAATTCCAGCTCCGCCGCTTATCAGCTGTGTGACTGTGGGCAAGTCACTTCACTTCTCTGTGCCTCAGTTACCTCATCTGTAAAATGGGGATTAACTGTGAGCCTCAAGTGGGACGACCTGATTACTCTGTATCACCCCCAGCGCTTAGGACAGTGCTCTGCACATAGTAAGCGCTTAACAAATACCAACATTATTAATCCCCATTTTACAGATGAGGTAACTGAGGCACAGAGAAGTGAAGTGACTTGCCTAGGCTCACTCAGCAGAAATGTGGCAGAGCCAGGATTAGAACCCACATCCTCTGACTCCCAAGCTCGTGCTCTTGCCACTAGGCCATGCTGCAGTAATAGTTGTAGTAGAAATGAGACTTATTAAATACTTACTTTGTACAGAGCACTGTAATAAGCACTGAGAAAAAATACACAGGAGAAAATTAGGCCCAGTCTCTAGGGTTAATAATAATAATAATAACAATGTTGGTATTTGTTAAGCGCTTACTATGTGCCGAGCACTGTTCTAAGCACTGGGGTAGACACAGGGGAATCAGGATGTCCCACGTGGGGCTCACAGTCTTAATCCCTATTTTACAGATGAGGTAACTGAGTCGCAGAGAAGTTAAGTGACTTGCCCATAGTCACACAGCTGACAAATGGCAGAGCTGGGATTCAAACTCATGACCTCTGACTCCAAAGCCCATGCTCTTTCCACTAAGCCACGCTGCCCCTGGGTTCACAATCTAAAAGTGTGCTTCTAAATGGAGAAAGAGTGTATTTTCTAGGGGATTGAGGACGGGCCTAGGTTCTAATTCTAAATCAGCCACTTACTTGCTCTGTGACCTTGGGCAAGCCACTTAACTTCTCTGTGCTTCAGTTTCCTCATTAGTAAATTGGGAATTCAATACCGTTCTTTCTCGTACTCGGACTGTGAGCGCTCGTGGGACAGGAACTATGTGTCTGAATTGATTATCTCATATGCCAGAAGCAGCGTGGTTCAGTGGAAAGAGCACGGGCTTTGGAGTCAGAGGTCATGAGTTCAAATCCCAGCTCTGCCACTTGTCAGCTGTGTGACTGTGGGCAAGTCACTTAACTTCTCTGTGCCTCAGTTCCCTCATCTGTAAAATGGGGATGAAGACTGTGAGCCCCACGTGGGACAACCTGATTCCCCTGTGTCTACCCCAGTGCTTAGAACAGTGCTCTGCACATAGTAAGCGCTTAACAAATACCAACATTATTATTATTGTACTACAGGGCTTGGCACAGAGTAAGCATTAGCCCTATGGGCGACAGGGACCGTGTCCCTCCAGATTATCTTGTATCTACCCCAGTACGGTGTCTGGCACATAGTAAGCGCTCAAGAAAAACACAGTCCTTGTCCCACATGGGGCTCACAGCCTTCATCCCCGTTTTACAGATGAGGTAATGAAGTCACAGAGAAGTTAAATGACTTGCCTAAGGTCACGCAGCAGAGAAGGGGTGGAGCTAGGATGAGAACATAGGTCCTTCTGACTCACAGGCTCATCCTCTATCCACTACCGGCACCTCAGTAGGTAGACAGCCCCCAGCAAATTCCAGGTGCGGCTTGGCACGCCCTTCTCTGCGTCTACATTTCTTTTTGTACTTTCAGGTCTCTGGTAGGTAAGCCTCTTCTCTAGGGATGAGAAGACAGACTTGAGGAGCACGGCTGAGTAAGTGACAGTCACAGGTGCAGGCCCGCTGCACTGTGGCAGGGAAAAATCCTCTATTCACGGAAAGGTCGGGAGCGGGCCGAGAGCTCCGAATGAATACGCAGCTGTGGCCTGCTGACAAGCCATCACATCACAGATGCTCAGTAGATATCAGACGCCGGCTACTTCCTATGGGGTAACATTCCCTCTGATCACGAGCTTTCACCCACAGAGGCCTCCTCTGTAGTGGACAGCAGGCCAAGGGATTAGAAAACAGCTGCAGTAGAGGCAGCAGGCCTGTCTGACTCGGTCCGCTGTGCCTTTCCTGCCCCTTACACTACTGAGGTTTACCGTTGGTCAAAAAAGAAAACTTTCTCCTGAAAGCAAAGCCCAGAAACAGAACCTTGTACTGCTATTCCGAGATTCCTTGGCCAGGGACTGTGCTTAATGCTTCTGTCGTGCCTTCCTAAACTCTTAGGATAGGGCATAGATTTATTAGACCGGGAGCTCACTGTGGGCAGGGGACATGGGTCAATCATATTTATTGAGCACTTACTGTGTGCGGAGCACTGTACTAAGCACTTGGGAGAGTATAATATAACCTAAATAGACGCATTCCCTGCCCACAAGGACTCCACCAACTCCGTTTTATTGTGCTCTCCCAAGTGCTTAATACAGTGCTCTGCAAGTGCTCAGTAATTACCACTGATTGATTAGACACTAGATTAAAAACCACGAATACTACTACAGTGGTTGAGGAATTGATGTATTTTTACATTTATGATCATTTGTATAGCAATGCGGAATTGTTCATTCTGCATTACGGTCCTGATATATCTGTGGTATTTTCTGATATATTCCTTCTCCTTCCTGCTTTCATTATCTGAAATATAAATTTGTCTGTCTCCCATATGATTGTGAACTCCTTGAAGACAGGGAATCTGTGCCTTGCTTCAGTCTGAAGCTTGTCTGATGTGTGACCTTGAGCAAGTCACTTCACTTCTCTGTGTCTCGTTTACTTCATCTGTAAAATGGGGATTGAGTCCGTGAGCCCCACATGGGGCAGGGACTGTGCCCAACCTGACTGGCTTGTATCCAAGTGCCTGGCACATAATAAGCACTTAATAAATACTATAATTATAATTATTGTTATGTTAAACTCTCCCAAAGGCTGAGCAAGGTGCTTAGCACTCTGTAGATGCACAATAATTCATTGCAAATGAGGCAGAATGGGTTTGGGGGGGGGGGGCTAGATCTGTCATCATTTCAAAGAAATGGTGATCTTTTGGGTTTCCCAGGATATAGTACAGTCCTAGGGTACAGTTGAACAACAGAGACCTATAAGGACTTTAGATTTTTTCAGGGCAGAGTTTTTTTTTTCCAGTCAGTCAATTAATCAATCGATGAAATTCATTTATTTAGCACTTGCTGTGTGCAGAGCACTGTACTAAGATCTTAAGAGTATAATGCCATGGACTTGGTTAGATATGCTCTGCCCTCAAGCAGTTTTCAGTAAGGGGGGGAGACAGATATGAAAATATATCACAGGATAAGGGAAATGGCAGTTTAAAACGATGCTTACGTAAGTGCTGTGAGGCTTGGGGTGGGGTGAGTATCAAAGTGTTTAAGGGGTGCAGTCCCAAGTTCATAGGTGATGGGGAAAGGAGGGAGAATAAGAAGGGGAAATAAGAAGTTAGTCAGGGAAGGCTTCTTGATTTTAGAATAGTGTTGAAGTTGAGGAGCGTGGTGGTCGACAGATATGAAGGGTGAGAGAGTTCCAGGCCAGGGGGAGGATATGAGCAAGGGGTAGGTGTCGAGAGAGATGAGCTTGAGGTATTGTAAATAGGTTAGCATTAGAGAAACGAAGTGTGTGGGTTTAGGGGTAGTGGGAAATGAGAGAGCAGGAGCATCACTGTGCTAGGCTTTTCCAGGCCCTAAGCTACTCCTCATTACTACCCTATTTATTTTGTTCACGAGGTGTCCATCCCCTTGATTCTATTTATCGTGATTATGTCGTCTTGATTTGTCATTTGTCCGTCTGTCTCCCCCGATTAGACTGCGAGCCCGTCATTGGGCAGGGATTGTCTCTATCTGTTGCCGAATTGTATATTCCAAGTGCTTAGTACAGTGCTCTGCACATAGTAAGCGCTCAATAAATACTACTGAATGAAGGAATGAATTAGTGGCGAAAACGTTGGCTGGCTGAACAGCCTTTCTCTGGGCGGCCAGGAACCTTTCTCCCCTGGAATCCCTCTTTCAATCTAGAACTCATATAGTATCCCAGGATAGATCGTTCCTCTAGGATTCCAATTCTCTCAGTGTTTGAGCCAGAGGTTCATTCATTCATTCCTTCAATCATATTTATTGAGCGCTTACTGTGTGCAAAGCACTGTACTAAGAGCTTGGGAGAGTACAATATAGACATGAACGGACACATTCCTGCCCACAGTGAGCTCATAGTTTAGGAGGGGAGACAGACTTTAATATAAATAAATAGATAAATTAATAAATAAATTACAGATATATATATATTAGCACTTGCTGTGTGCAGAGCACTGTACTAAGATCTTAAGAGTATAATGCCATGGACTTGGTTAGATATGCTCTGCCCTCAAGCAGTTTTCAGTAAGGGGGGGGAGACAGATATGAAAATGTATCACAGGATAAGGGAAATGGCAGTTTAAAACGATGCTTACGTAAGTGCTGTGAGGCTGGGGGTGGGGTGCAAGGGAAGCAGCGTGGCTCAGTGGAAAAGAGCTTGGGCTTCGGAGTCAGAGGTCATGAGTTCGACTCCCGGCTCTGCCACTTGTCAGCTGTGTGACTGTGGGCAAGTCACTTAACTTCTCTGTGCCTCAGTTCCCTCATCTGTAAAATGGGGATTAACTGTGAGCCTCACGTGGGATGACCTGATCACCCCGTATCTATCCCGGCGCTTAGAACAGTGCTCTGCACATAGTAAGCGCTTAACAAATACCAACATTATTATTATTATATATTGGGGAAGCAGCGTGGCTCAGTGGAAAGAGCCTGGGCTTTGGAGTCAGAGGTCATGAGTTCGACTCCCGGCTCTGCCACTTGTCAGCCGTGTGACTGTGGGCAAGTCACTTCACTTCTCTGTGCCTCAGTTACCTCATCTGTAAAATGGGGATTAACTGTGAGCCTCACGTGGGACGACCTGATCACCCCGTATCTATCCCGGTGCTTAGAACAGTGCTCTGCACATAGTAAGCGCTTAACAAATACCAACATTATTATTATTATATATATATATTATAGATATGTGCTGTGGGGATGGGAGTTCCCTCATAACCTAAACAGACCCATTCCCTGCCCACAGCGAGCTATACTGAATGAAAAAGCAAGAGTGGTGCGGAAAGGAGTGGGAGAAGAGGAGAGGAGGGCTTAGTCAGGGAAGGCTTTTTAGAGGAGGTGAGCCTTTGATGAGGTTACGAAGTGGGATAAGGTTTTGAAGTGGTTGGCAGCCCCTCAGCCACAAACCACAGGATAACAGGGAATCAGCATGGCTTAGCGGATAGAGCAAGGGCTTGGGAGTCAGAGGACCTGGATAATATTATTATTATGTTATTTGTTAAGCACTTACTATGTGTCAAGGGCTGTTTTAAGCGCTGGGGTAGAGACTAGCTAATCAGGTTGGACACCGTTCCTTTCCCACATGGGACTCGCATTCTTAAGCCCCATTTTGCTAATCTTGGTTCTGCCAGTTCCTGCTGTCTGAATTTGGGGAAGTCATTTGACTTTTCTGTGCCTCAGTTTCCTCAACTGTAAAATGGGGACTGAATCCTTGTCCGTCCTACTTGGACTGTGAGCCCCATGTGGGACAGGGACTGTGTCCAACCTGAAAAATTTGCATCTACCCCCGTGCTTAGAAAAGTGCTTGACAACATAGTACGCACGACGGGTATCTTTAAAAAAAGGTAATGTCACCCTTAGAAGGTTGCACCCCCCGCCTTGTCGATCAATCAGTAGTATTTACTGAGTGCCTACCGTGTGCAGGGCACTGTACCAACCTCTTGAGGGAGGATGAAAGAAACTAGTTCCTTGCCAGCGAGAAACTTCCTATTAATAACGTCTCACCAAACCAGACATAGACTCTTTTTCCCCACCTCTATCAGACCGTGAGCCCGTCACTGGGCGGGGATTGTCTCTATCTGTTGCCGAATTGTACAATCCAAGCGCTTAGTACAGTGCTCTGCACATAGTAGGCGCTCAATAAATACTATTGAATGAATGATTGAACCTCTGTGCCCTCTCTTCCTGCTGCCTCACACCCCAACCTTTGAAGGAAGCTGGGCAGGGCCAAGCAGAATCCACTCTAGTTGAATAAACCCAAACCATGTGAAGATCTAATCGTGTGAGGATCTAATCCCGGCTCCGCCACTTGTCAGTTGTGTGACTTTGGGCAGGTCACTTAACTTCTCTGTGCCTCAGTTCCCTCATCTGTAAAGTGGGGATTAAGACTGTGAGCCCCACGGGGGGGCCACCTGATCACCTTGTATTGCCCCCTCCGGCGCTTAGAACGGTGTTTTGTTTTGCTCATAGTAAGTGCTTACCAAATACCATCGTCACTATTTTTATTATTATCATCTTGTCAGTTCTCATAACTATTAAGATCCCAAGCCAGTGAAATAGCCCTGAAAGAGACGATCAATAAGGTAGGATTGCACGTTGTTGGGGGAGGGAAGTTGCTGTGAGGATATTAGGAGGGTTTGTCTCGAGGGTCAAGTAGGAAAAGTCCTCAGTTCCTTACCCAGCAGTTGCAAAAGGCCACTGTAATTAACATACTGTAAAAAGCAAGGGCTCCAACAACGGCTACTATAGCCCAGAAGGGTTTGGGGGGTTGATGGTTCATATCTGGGCATTTCAGCTTTTCTGAAAGAGAAAAAAAAGAAAAAAGAAAACACGCAGTGAGGCAAACCCCCAATCATCATCATCAGTCAATCATATTTTTTGAGGGAAGGGGTCTGTTAATTCTGTTGTACTCTCCCAAGTGCTTAGCACAGTGTTCTGCACATAGTAAGCGCTCAGTAAACGTGATCGATTGAGTGCTTACTTTATGCAGAGCACTGTACTAAGCAGTTGGGAGAGTATGCTATAATAATATAGCAGAGTTGGTAGATAGATTTCCTGCCTACAGTGAGCTTCCGGTCATCAGCATCAGTGGTATTTATTGCGTGCTTACTATGTGCAGAGCACTGTACTGAGTGCTTGGGAGAGTACAGTACAATAATTTGGCAGAAGCAGCGTGGCTCAGTGGAAGGAGCACGGGCTTTGGAGTCAGGGCTCATGAGTTCGAATCCCAGCTCTGCCACTTGTCGGCTGTGTGACTGTGGGCAAGTCACTTAACTTCTCTGTGCCTCAGTTCCCTCATCTGTAAAATGGGGATTAAGACTGTGAGCCCCACGTGGGACAACACGATTCACCTATGTCTACCCCAGCGCTTAGAACAGTGCTCGGCACATAGTAAGCGCTTAACAAATACCAACATTATTATTATTATTATCCTCTGCCCACAATGAGAATCAAAATAAATGGTGGTATTTGTTAAGCACTTACTAGGCGCAAAGCGCTGTTCTAAGCGCTGGGGGGTACAAGGTGATCAGGTTGTCGCACGTGGGGCTCACAGTCTTAATCCCCATTTTACAGATGAGGCAACTGAGGCACAGAGAAGTTAAGTGACTCGCCCAAAGTCACACAGCTGGCAAGCGGCAGAGCCGGGATTAGAACCCACGACCTCTGACTCCCAAGCCTGGGCTCTTTCCACTGAGCCACGCTGCTTCTAAGTGTAGTGCTTCTAAGTAGTGCTTCTAAGTGCTTCTAAGAAGCAGTGTAGCCTAGTGGATAGAGCAAGGGCTGGGTGACAGAAAGACCTGGGTTCTAATTCCAGCTCCTCCACTTGTCTGCCGTGTGACCTTGAGCAAGTTTCTTAACTTTTCTGTGCCTCAGTTACCTCATCTGTAAAATGGGGATTGAGACTATGAGCCCCATGTGGGACAGGTGCCTCAAGCCTCATTATTTTGTATCTATTCGAGCCCTTATAACGGTGTCTGGTACATAGCAAGTACTTAACAAATACCATAAGAAAATCTGACCTTAAAGTTTAGAGGGGGAGACAGACATTAATAATAATAATGTTAGTATTTGTTAAGTGCTTACTATGTGCAGAGCACTGTTCTAAGCGCTGGGGTAGATACAGGGTCATCAGGTTGTCCCACATGAGGCTCACAGTCTTAATCCCCATTTTACAGATGAGGTCACCGAGGCGCAGAGAAGTGAAGTGACTTGCCCACAGTCACACAGCTAAGTGGCAGAGTCGGAATTCGAACCCGTGACCTCTGAAACTCAAGCCCGTGCTCTTTCCACTGAGCCACGCTGCTTCTTCTGCTAATATAAAGAAGCAGCATGGCTCAATGGAAAGAGCCCGGGCTTGGTAGTCAGAGGTCATGGGTTCTAATGCCGACTCCGCCACCTGTCAGCTGTGTGACTTTGGGTAAGTCACTTCACTCCTCTGGGCCTCAGTTCCCTCATCTGGAAAATGGGCATTAAGACTGTGAGCCCCACATGGGACAACCTGATCCCCTTGTATTCCCCCCACCAGCACTTAGAACAGTGTTTTGCACATAGTAAGCGCTTAACAAATACCATCATGATTATTATTATGATTATAAATATAAGTATGAATACAAATTTGCAATGGCACTCAGATTCCATGGGCTTTCCATGGAACGTGAGCTCCATGCGGGACATGAACTGAGTCCAACCTCATTCGTTTGTATCTACCTCAGGGCTTAGTACAGTGCCTGGCACATGGTAAGTGCTTAACAAATACCATTTTTTAGAAAAAGAATGTGGAAGAGGTTGGAGAAGGTGTGAAAATCTACAGAAAATCAGCTTGACGAGTTGGCCTTCCTCTTTTGCATCAGCTCCTGGGCCCTGCTGAATCACAGGAGAGAAAATCAGTAACAGTTATAGAGTCAGGCAGATTTCCCTGGCTGCTAAACTCAGAATCAGTTAGATTTCCTTCAGAATCGAGTTGTTTTTCACATCACTCAGGATATTAGGTCTTAGGGCACTAGGTTGTCGAACTATGAAGTTAATTTTTCAGTAGAAAAATCTGACTGGGCCTGAATCTGCTCAGTGCTGGTTTCAGATGACCAGGAGTCTGGCTTTACGTGGTGCTGCCCAAATTTAGAGGCCCAGGTCAGCCAGCCTGTAGCACCACTTAAGCCCCAATCAAATAATCGATGGTATTTATTGGGTGCTTATTTTGTGCAAAGCACCATAGTGAGTGCTTGGGAGAGTAGGATACAATAGAAGCAGTGTGACCTAGTGGAATAGAATGGGAGTCAGAGGACCCGGGTTCCAGTCCCCCTCTGCTGCTTGTCAACTGCGTGACCTTGGTCAAGTCACTTCACTTCTCGGGGTCTCAGTTACCTCGTCTGTAAAATGGGCATTAAGACTGTCAGCCTCACGTGGGACAACCTGATTCCCCTGTATCTACCCCAGCGCTTAGAACGGTGCTCGGCACATAGGGAGCGCTTAACAAATACCAACGTTATGATGATTATTATTATTCTCTGGGCCTCAGTTATCTGTAAAATTAGATTGTCAGCCCCATGTGGGACTCGGACTGGGTCCACCTTGATTATTTTGTGTTTACCACAGTGCTCAGTATGGAGCCTGGCACATAGTAAGCACTTAACAAATGCCATTAAAAGAGAATAGGAAACCAGATTCCTGCCCACAAGAAGCTTAAAGACGAGAACCCGTCAGATCTCCGCTGCTGCTTTCCCTGCCTAAGCGCGTTTCGTGCTCGTCGACCTTCCCATCCCCTCCTCCCCACCCTTCTGTCATCCTCAGTTGTCTCAGAGTCCTCAGGGAGGGGAAAGTGACAGAGAGGAGAGAGCCCAGAGCTGTCAACAACCCCAGGAAGCAGCTGTCAACTGGCAGACCCCCAAGCCAACCAGGGGGCAGGGCGAAGACGCACTCACCCCGCAAAAACATGCTGCCTCCAGGATCACCAGCTGTCACTTTTGAACCCTCACTGAGTGAATCCCAACAGAGCACCAAATGTACTGTGTGTAAATCACCTTCTTGTTAGCCAGGTGACAAGCTAGATACTGTCAGCCCCATAAAGACGTGGTGAGCCCTCTTGACATTTTTTGTGGCCTGTAGAAGTAGTTTGGCCTAATGGGTAGAGCACGGGCTTGGGAGTCAGAAGGACCTGCGTTCTAATCCCGGCTCTGGCACTTCTCTGCTGTGTGACCTTGGATAAGCCCGTCAAACGGCAGGGACCGTCTCTATCTGTTGCCGACTCGTTCATTCCAAGCGCTTAGTACAGTGCTCTGCACATAGTAAGCGCTCAATAAATACTACTGAATGAAGTCAGTTGACTTCTCTGGGCCTCAGTTACCTCATCTGTAAAATGCGGATTAAGTCTGGGAGCCACATGTGGGACATGGACTGTGTCCATCCTGATTACTTTGCATCTCCCCCAGCACTTAGAACAGTGCTCGACACATAGTAAGCACTTAACAAATACCATCATTATTATTATTATTATTACTATTAGACGTGGCCAGTGAGTTCCCGGCTGACAATAATAATAATAATGTTGGTATTTGTTAAGCGCTTACTATATGCAGAGCACTGTTCTAAGCGCTGGGGGAGATACAGGGTAATGAGGTTGTCCCACGTGAGGCTCACAGTCTTAATCCCCATTTTACAGATGAGGGAACCGAGGCACAGAGAAGTGAAGTGACCTGCCCACAGTCACACCGCTGACAGGTGGCAGAGCCGGGATTCAAACCCATGACCTCTGACTCCCAAGCCCGGGCTCTTTCCACTGAGCCACGCTGCTTGTCTTAGGACAACCAAGGTGACGTAGGTTCTAGGGGACTGGGGTCATTCAGCTCAATTCTCCTTCTTGTGTACCCAAATACAGGGAGAGGGAAGAAAAATGGCTTGCCTCCTTTAAGTGGTCACCCCACTACACCTGATGAAGGTGAAATCTGCAGTCTTTTTAGGTGATGTTGTTCGGAAGAGCGGGGAAGACCAATTGCAATATGGTGCCATGATTCTCCTGTTGGGAAGGTAGGTTGTCGATGGCTTCTTTAAAGATAAAAGCTCTAGGTAGATTTAAAAGAAATGTCAACTTCCCCCTGAGAGATTTTCAACTTGCTTCTCCCTTTTGTCACGAGAGAAGCTCTTTGTGGGCAGGGAACATTTCTGCCAATTCTGTTATATTTTACCCTCCCAAGCGTTCGGTAAAGTGCTCTGCACCCAGTAGATGCTCAATAAATACCACCAAATGATGATTTTATTGAGAAAAAGCTAGTCATTCTCCCTCTCACGTATCCTGGGGGATGAGCTACTTGTGCCTTCTCCTCACGATAGTCTGAATCAATGAATGATATCTAATGAGTGCTGACCATGTGCAGAGCACTGTACTAAGCACTTGGGAGCGTACAGTAAAACGGAATTAGCCGGCATAATGAGTTCACATTCTCCCCTTCAGGCAGGCCTGCCCGGAGAGGAGAATACTGAACCACTCATTCACTGCTTCCTCCCAGGTCCTCAAAGGATTAGAGCTGGCATCTCTTAGATCTAAAGGGCGGAGATATGCTGAATAGCTCCTCCTGAATTTGTTGATTTATTGTATTCACTCCACCTGCTCTGGGGATTAAATAAAGGTTAAGTTCTTGCCAAGGCTGGCAATCTGTGCAATTTTAGAAATTTTTCACTACGCATCTTTAAATTATATATTATAAATTACTTATTTTTTTCTATCAAAGTCTATCTCCCTCTCTAGACTATAAGCTTGTAATGGGTTACTAATAATGGTGGTATTTGGTATTTGTTAAGCGCTTACTATGTGCCGAGCACTGTTCTAAGCGCTGGAGTAGACACAAGGGAATCAGGTTGTCCCACGTGGGGCTCACAGTTTTAATCCCCAGTTTACAGATGGGGTAACTGAGGCACCGAGAAGTTAAGTGACTTGCCCAAAGTCACACAGCTGACAAGTGGCCGAGCCGGGATTTGAACCCATGACCTCTGACTCCAAAGCCCGTGCTCTTTCCACTAAGCCACGCTGCTTCTCTAATATGGAGGTATTGTACTCTTCTGAGAATTTAGTATGTATCTTTAAATTATATATTATAAATTACTTATTTTTTAATATCAAAGTCTAGCTCCCTCTCTAGACTGTAAACTTGTAATGGCTTACTAATTCTGAGGTATTGCACTCTTCTGAGAACTTAGAACGGTGTTCTGCATATAGTAAACACTTAATAAATGCCACTGATTGATTGACTGAATGATTTCTTTCCTGATTTTGATCTGCCTCAGATCTATAAGGCAGGCATTACATTCCTGATAAACCCCACATTAAAGAAAACTCCCACTGTAGAATATGGACCATTAGCAGTCACCACTCTCTTTCCCAGAGCCATGTTTTTCAGTAGCCCAGTGCCTTGAACATAGTAAGCTCTGAACAAATACCGTAATTATTGCAGTGGGTTCCAGGCAGATCGACCTGGTGTTGCCGTAAAAAGGCTCCTAATTTCCCATCAGCATTTTAGCCGACACACAGATTGAAAATGCTTGTTATGGAAAAACTGGGTGTAATTTATCTCGGGCTATTTTTAGGTTCAGCTTCTAAAAATTTCCATGTCAACGAGTCACTGGTCTTTATTGAGTGCTTACATCCTAACAATTCATGCTGCAAACAGATGATGGAATTTGGTAAGCTTTCTGTGGGCAGGGAACATGACTACCGACTCTGGGGTTTTTTTGTTTCGTTTTTTTTCATGGTATTTGTTCGTTCATTCATTCATTCAATTATATGTATCGAGCACTTACTGTGTGCAGAGCACTATACTAGGCGCTTGGAAAGTACAATTCGGCAATAAAATTAAAATTGTTAAGCACTTACAAGGTGCCATGCACTGTTCTAAGCACTTGGTAGACACAAGGTAATCAGGTTGAACACAGTCCAAATAATAATAATGGCATTTGTGAAGCACTTACTATGTGCAAAGCACTATTCTAAGCGCTGGGGGGGGGGGAATCAAGGTGAACAGCTGGTCCCAGGTGGGGCTCACAGTCTTAATCCCCATTTTACAGATGAGGGAACTGAGGCCCAGAGACGTTAAGTGACTTGCCCAAAGTGACACATCTGACAAACGGCGGACCGGGGATTAGAACCCATGACCTCTGACTCCCAAGCCCCGGCTCCTTCCACTGAGCCACGCTGCTTCCCTAATCCCAAATGGGACTCACAGTCATTTTACAGATGAGGTAACTGAGACACAGAGAAGTTGAGTAACTTGCCCAAGGTCACACAGCAGACAGATGGCAGAACCGGGACTGGAGTCAGGTCCTTCTGACTCCCAGGCCAGTGCTCTATCCACTAGGTTACACCGCTCCTCTTTGCTCTATGCTGTTGTATTGCAGTCTCCCAAGCATTTAGTACAAGACACATCCACACGGTAAGTGTTCAATAAGTCTGATTGATAGATGGATTGAATGATCTGGCTCACTACCACTTATAACATTCCGCATTGGCAACCTAATCGAGGAAGATTTGATAAACAAATCATTCATAAATTACGGGTTTCTCTTCTAGACTGGAAGCTTCTTGTGGGCAGTGATTAGAGGGGCAGTGCGGCTCGGTGGAAAGAGTATGGGCTTGGGAGTCAGAGGTCATGGGTTCTAATCCCGGCTCCGCCGCTTGTCAGATGTGTGACTTTGGGCAAGTCACTTCACTTCTCTGTGCCTCAGTTACCTCATCTGTAAAATGGGGATTAAGACTGTGAGCCCCACGTGGGACAATCTGATCACCTTGTATCCCCCCAGCACTTAGAACAGTGCTTGACACATAGTAAGCGCTTAACAAATGCCATTATTATCATTATTAATAATGTTGGTATCTGCTAAGCGCTTACTATGTGCAGAGCACCGTTCTAAGCGCTGGGGTAGAGACAGGGGAATGAGGTTGTCCCACGTGGGGCTCACAGTCTTCATCCCCATTTTACAGATGAGGTAACTGAGGCACAGAGAAGTTATTATCAGGTCTGCCAACTCTATTGTACTGACTCTCCCAAGCACTTATCTCAGTACTCTGCACACAGTGAGTGCTAAATAAATACCAGTGATTAATTGATTCCCTCACCTTCTTTTCTCAGAACATTGACATTTCCACACCAGATCAAGTTAAGGAGTTCCTTTTGTGTCCAGTCCTAAGCAGTAGCTTACATCTATCTGATGCTTAAAATAATCACCATGAAGATTATGGGAAGAAGTTTATATAGTATAAACTCCTTGTGGGGAGGGATAGTGTGTTTTGCTTCTATTGTACTTTTCCAAACGCTTACACTCAGACAGAGCTCAATAAATACCATTGATTTATACGATGAAATATGAAAATGTGGAACAAATTGTTTGGCACCCTGGAAAATGTATGACAAATTCACACTTTTATTTAAACAGCTAAGTGTTGGTAGAAACTCCCCCTCTAAACTTTGTCCCTTTCCCAGAAATTGAGCTCTTTGAGTATTACTCTTCATCGATAATGATGAAAAATATTTATCTGACAAAGGGTGCTGGAGTTTATAGGATGAATAGATTTATTCTAACTAATACCGGGAAAATCTCTGAGAGCCGGGTAGGTATTTATACTGACGGAGAAGCAGGGGCATCAGGCGGCTAACGGTTGCCCTTGAAAAGAGGATCCGAGTGTCCGGAATTCCACTGGGTGTTTTCTCTCCAGGAGAGAGGGGAAGGGGGTCTATCCTAAATGGACTCCAATGAACGCTTCCGGTATAGAGTTTTACCTTTCACGTGAATGATGGTTCCATTGCTCTTGTCGTTGTGATAGTAGGGAGGAGGGTACATGACCTCAATTTTGCAGAAGTAAATATCTGTTTGGTTAACAAGCAGGTCCCAGAGATGAAATGTCATTGTTGTTTCATTGAATATGCCGTGGCAGTTGAATTCTTTATTTGACGGAGAATTTTCCTGGTGGGAAACATTCCCATACAGCGAGCAGGTCTCCACTGCACTGTCTACTCCTTTCTGGAGGGAGGCTCGGAATTCTGTCCGGGATCCGTTGTAGATGTAGTTGCAAACGAGATTTACTTCATTATTGGTTGCTACAAGCAAGGGAGGTTGTTTCACCAAAATCTTGACTTCTGAGAGGAGGAAAGGTCAAGTGTTAGAAAGTTTATGGCAGTCGGAACCCGTAGAGTTACTTTCCAGTTCTGAATCGGACACTGATTTGTTTCCAACTCCAAACTAAGGACTTTCCTCCTCTCGGCTAATATATTGGGTCAGGGAGGCTGTGTGTGCTAAGATTGTGGAGTCTGAATGGAATTCCTAATAATGATAATATAATGGTTATTATATATAATCATTATCATTATTAGGAATTCCATTCAGACCCAAAAATCTGAACATAAGCTAATTATTACCATTTTTATGATTATTATCGTTTAATTTCTTAAAAGCCCTTACAAGGGATTCAAATCACATAAGCCCTGGGATAATAATGCTGGTATTTGTTAAGCGCTTACTATGTGCAGAGCACTGTTCTAAGCGCTGGGGTAGATACAGGGTAATCAGGTTGTCCCACGTGAGACTCACAGTTAATCCCCATTTTACAGATGAGGGAACTGAGGCACAGAGAAGTTAAGTGACTTGCCCACAGTCACACAGCTGACAACTGGCAGAGGCGGGATAGATTGCTCTACTCCTCTCTCCCGGCCCACAGCGCTTGTGTATATATGTGCATATCTCTAATTCTATTTACTTATTTTGATGTGTTTTCTTGTTTTGATGTCTGTCCCCCCCACCCCCCCTTCTAGACTGTAAGCCCTTGTTGGGGCAGGGAATATCTCTCTTTACTGCTGAATTCTACTTTCCAAGCGCTTAGTAGTGTCTGCACCTAGTAAGAGCTTCAATAAATACGCCGGAATGAAGGAATACAAGTTGATCAGATCAGACTCAGTCCTCATCCCACCTGACGTTCAAAATCTAAGAGGAAGGGAGACAGGCATATCCCCATTTTTGAGAAAACTGAGGCTCAGAGAGAGGTTAAATGACCTGCCCAAGATCACCCATCAGGTCGGTGGCAAGAGCTGGGGTTAGAATGTTTTTCTTAGGTTGGAGCGTTACCTGACTGACTCACTTTTTAAAATTTCCTTTGACTCTAGCTTTAAAGGGTGCCATAGATACGAGAATAGATCTGGCTTTACAGGCTGCCAAAATTACATGACTAGATCTGTGGTATCCTGGTTGGCGGCTGAAGTTCAACTCTACTATTCTAAAATATGTTGGCCTCATATGCATCAGTTGTGGGCGGGGGTGTTTATGATATTCATTAAGTGCTTACTCTGTGCCAGGCATTGCATTAAGCGCTGGGAGAGATACAAGCTAATCAGGCTGGACACATTCCACGTCCCACCCCGGGGCTTGCGGTTTTAATCGAAATAGCTCTGGGTTCACTCCAGGAAAACTCAGGTAAGTGCCCAGGTTCACACAATAGAAGCAGGTATCAGAGTGAAGCTTAGTACGGTGCTCTGCACATAGTAAGCGCTCAATAAATACTCCTGAATGAATGAATGAACTTCCAGCTAGATCGTAAGAGAAGATTGTAGAGAAGACTGTAGGTTGTCGAGAGGCAGGGTAACTTAGTGGAAAGAGCGCCGGTTTGGGAGTCAAGGGTCGTGAGTTCTACCGGCTCCGCCGCTTGTCAGCGGTCTGACGTTGGGCAAGTCACTTCACCTCTCTGGGCCTCAGTTACCTCATCTGTAAAATGGAGATTAAGACTGGGAGCTCCATGGGGGACAACCTGATCACCTTGTATCTACCCCAGTGCTTATAAGAGTGCTTGGAACATAGTAAGCATTTAACAAATGCCACTACTATTATTATTATTAGTATTAATAAGGTCTTTGATCATCTCTACAAGTTCTATTATATTCTCCCAAGCTCTTAGTAGAGTGTTCTGCACACAGTAAGGGCTCAGTGAAGAAGCAGCTTGGCCTACTGGAAAGAATATAAACCTGGGAAGACAGAGGGCCTGCATTCTCATCCTGACTCTGCCACTTGCCTACTGGGTGACCTTGGGCAAGTTGCTTAACTTCTCTATGCCTCAGTTTCCTTCCTCTATTAAATAGGGCTTCAATACCTGTTCTTCCTCTCCTCTCGACTGTGAGCCCCAAGTATAGTTTTGAGCTGATAGATTTGTATCCGCTCCCCAGAATTCAGTACAGTGCCTGGCACATAGTATGTGCTTAACAAATATCATAATGATCAATTATTAGTAAATATGATTGATTGCCAAGGCACACTTAGGATGTCATAAAGACTGTGGCCCCTCAATGGAATGTGGCTGGGAAATATTAATATAAATGATAATGATAATGCTATTAAGTGCTTTCTATATGCGAAACACCTGGAAAAATATGAGATCGTCAAATAAGACCTTGTCTCTGACTCACATGGGCCTCACGGTATAAGAGAGAGGAAGAGCGAGTATTTTATCCTCATTTCACAGACGAGGAAAGTGAGGCCCAGAGAATTTAAGAGAGTTGCCCAAGGCCACCCAGCAAACAAATGGCAGAGTTGGGACTATAAATTGGATCTCCTGACTTGGCTAATCCATCTCCTTGCTTCCAAACATGACACGTAGTAAGCACTTAACAAATCATCATCAACGTGGCCTAAACTGTCCCCCAGAAACCAAGGTCTAACCAAGTGTAAGGCTTTCAGGGAGAAAGAGCTCTCATTTGATGAGCAATTCTGGTCACCTCCTCTTAGGAAGGATATGGTAGTCAGAGAAAATAAAAAAAAGATCCACCACCATGATAGGAGGGATGGAAAGAGGAAATCCTAGAGGGATAAGAGTGAGGGATAAACTCCTCACTCTAGGCTTCAAGGCTCTCCATCACCTTGCCCCTTCCTACCTCTCCTCCCTTCTCTCTTTCTACCACCCACCCCGCACGCTCCGCTCCTCCGTCGCCCACCTCCTCGCCGTCCCTCGGTCTCGCCTGTCCCGCCGTCGACCCCCGGGTCACGTCCTCCCGCGGTCCCGGAACGCCCTCCCTCCTCACCTCCGCCAAACTGATTCTCTTTCCCTCTTCGAAACCCTACTTAAAACTCACCTCCTCCAAGAGGTGTTCCCAGACTGAGCTCCTCTTCTCCCTCTACTCCCTCTGCCATCCCCCCTTTACCTCTCCGCAGCTAAACCCTCATTTTCCCCTTTTCCCTCTGCTCCTCCACCTCTCCCTTCCCATCCCCACAGCACTGTACTCATCCGCTCAACTGTATATATTTTCATTACCCTATTTATTTTGTTAATGAATTGTACATCGCCTCGATTCTATTTAGTCGCCATTGTTTTTACGAGATGTTCTTCCCCTCGACTCTATTTATCGCCATCGTTCTCGTCTGTTCGTCTCCCCCGATTAGACCGTAAGCCCGTCAAACGGCAGGGACTGTCTCTATCTGTTGCCGACTTGTTCATCCCAAGCGCTTAGTACAGTGCTCTGCACATAGTAAGCGCTCAATAAATACTATTGAATGAATGAATGAATAAGAGGAGCAGCATGGCTAAGTGGCAAGAGCACAGGCTTGGGAATCAGAAGTCTAATCCCGGTCTCCCACTTGTCTGCTGTGTGACTTGGGCAAGTCACTTCACTTCTCTGTGCCTCAGTTACTTCATCTGTAAAATGGGCATTGAGACTGTGAGCCCTACGTGGGACAATCTGATTACCTTGTATTTACCCCAGCGCTTAGAACAGTGCTTGGTACATAGTAAGCGCTTAACAAATACCATCATTATTATTATTGAAGTTTACGAACTCATGACGGCACCTTGGCTTAGGGGACAGAGCACAGGACTGGGAGTTAAGAGACTTTGATTCTAATTCTGGTTCTGTCACTTTCCTGCTGTGTGACCGTGGACATGTCCTTAACTCCTATGTGCCCCAGTTTCCTCCTCTGCAAAATAATAATAATAATAATAATGTTGGCATTTGTTAAGCGCTTACTATGTGCAGAGCACTGTTCTAAGGGCTGGGCTAGATACAGGGTCATCAGGTTGTCCCACGTGAGGCTCACAGTCTTAATTCCCCATTTAACAGATGAGGGAACTGAGGCCCAGAGAAGTGAAGTGACTTGCCCACAGTCACACAGCTGACAAGTGGCAGAGTTAGGACTCGAACCAATGACCTCTGACTCCCAAGCCCGGGCTCTTTCCACTTAGCCACGCTGTAGACATTAAATATTTGTTCTCCCTCCACCTTAGACTTTAATCCCCATATGGCACAAGGACTGGGTCTCATCTGATTGTCTTGTATCTGCTTGGCCCATGGCAGCGTGGCTCAGTGGAAAGAGCCTGGGCTTCGGAGTCAGAGGTCATGGGTTCGACTCCCGGCTCTGCCACTTGTCAGCTGTGTGACTGTGGGCAAGTCACTTCACTTCTCTGTGTCTCAGTTACCTCATCTGTAAAATGGGGGTGAAGACCGTGAGCCTCACGTGGGACAACCTGATTACCCTGTATCTACCCCAGCCCTTAGAACAGTGCTCTGCATATAGTAACCGCTTAACAAATACCAACATTAACATTAAATACTTAACAGATATCAATGAAGGATGCAGGAAGGGGAAAAACAGAGTTGCTGTTCACCACAGTTCACATTAGGAAAAGGAGACACCCACTGAGGCTTGAAGGTGTTAGGTTGGAAAAAAACAAAAGCGGGAGTACACCCAAGAAATTTGTAAAAACAGGAAGCTGTACAGTCTAGAAATGTCCACAACTTCTAAATTGTTTCTAAAATGGCCTAGTAGGGAATCTAGGGACTAAAAGAGGGATAGATAGTGATGTGGAAGGAAGCGATAGGGATGTTAGATGATACGTCCATGATCATTAAGATAAAGTCAATAAGACAACCATCATCCTGGTCCCACAAGCACCTCTTGTTCCTGTTGAAGATAGAATATTGGACCACTGATCTGACCTAGGGAAGACACTTCTTTTGTTCATAAATTCTCATTTTCTCTGATACGGTGGTCTGGTATTTAGCCCTCACCTTCACAAAAATATTTAAGGTGACCCGGAAGCCATTAGATTTGTATTTCTGGTGTCTTTTGAAGGAGGAACTATTTGTATAAAAAGCTTTAACATTTATAAATCAATTCAGAAATCATATTTATTGAGTGCTTACTGTGTACAGAACTCTGTACTTAAGCACTTGGAAGAGTACAAGATAACAGAATCGGTAGACATATTCCCTGCCCTCAAGGAATTTACAGACTTTCTCACTGCACTTCATTCCTCTGATGCTAAGCTTTTCACTGTACCTCCATCCTGTCTCTCTCACTGCCGACCTCTGGCCCTCATTCTGCCTCTGGCCTGGAGCATCCTCCCTCCTCGTAGCAGATGGCTAATTGCTCTCCCCCACTTCAAAGCCGTATTGAAGGCACACCTCCTCCAAGAAGACTTCTCTATCTAAGCCTTCCTCTCCTCTTCTCCCACTCTCTTCTGTGTCACCCTGACTTGCTCCCTTCATTCACCCTCCCTCTCAACCCCACAGTACATATGTATATATCTGTAATTTATTCATTTATTTATGAAAACTAATGTCGGTATCCCTCCCTAGACTGTGAGCTCGTTGTGGGCCGGGAATGTGTCTGTTCTTGTATTGTACTATCCCGAGAGCTTAGTACAGTATTACTCAGTACAGTAAATATGATTGAATGAATGAGCAACTGGAGGTAACTGGTGGGTAATGGCAGGGATTTAATCAAGCAATTAAAAAAGCTTATTCTTACCAGAGGAACTAGCTCTCCTAAATGAGACACACTCTGGGATGTCAGGAAAAACCCATGTTGATTCTATTAGAATCTGAGTCCCCACAAGGGATAGAGACTGTGTCTAATTGCCACCTTTATAGTCTTTCCCAGAGCTCTGTACACAAAAAACAATAAATACTAGTACTATTAAGCAACCTGCACAAGCCTTCCGTATTTCTGGAAAAGAGTCCACATATCTCTTTGAAATTCATTATTTCATAGTTTTGCAGAAACAACAGATCAATCTGTGGTCTTGTTCAAATTGGAGCAGGAAGGATTTGTAGTTGTTTTGGCCTGAGGGAAAAGTTTGTCTCCTAGAATTAGAATGATTTCTCTCTATGTCCTCTTCTTTCCCAACCCCTACACTCCCTCATTCCCTCATTGAAAATCTAAAGCTCTAGACTTTGTTTAAAAAAAAAACACACATACACACAACCATGAAGCATAAGTAATAAAATGAATCTTGGGTCCTTTTGTTCCCTGGCCTATGGATGTCTGTCTTTAGTCAGGGTATCTACCTTCTGAAGATGTTCGGCCTTGGCTCTCCAAAAAAAGGTGAGTCTTTGAGGAATTTTCATAATACAAATAACTCTCAGATTGTATATCCGGCTTGCTTCTTATCTCATTACTTTTTCTCCTCCTTCCTGCTGTCTGACTTTGGACTGTTTCATTGCCTACTAATATATATTTCATGTGAAATGCTAAGTAATATATTCTTCAATTCATTAAGCAGCTAGTAAAGAGAAAACAGGGAAGAGCAAAAATGGAAAATTTGGGACCATGGTTGTTTCTTCAGTTTTCACATTAGTCCAAGTAATTGTAAATTAGCTACATTTTGTCAGTAAATCAATCAATCAATCATAGGGCACCATACTAAGCTCTTGGGAGAGTACAATATAACAGAGCTGTTAGACACATTCTCTGCCCACAGTGAACTCACAGTCTAGAAGGGGAGACAGACATTAATATAAATAAATCAATTATGGATATATATACATGTGCTGTGGGATTGAGAAGGCGGGTGGATAAAGGGAGTGAATGAGATGCAGAGAGAGTGGGAAAAAGGGAAAATGAGGGCTTAGTCAGAGAAGGCCTCTTGGAGAAGATGTGCCTTCAGTAAGGCTTTGAAGGTAGAGAGAGTAATTGTCTGTAGGATATAAAAAGAGAGGGCGTTCCAGGTCAGAGGCCGGACATGGGTAAGAGTCTGAGTGATAATCTCATGAGTGCAAGATTAGAGCAGAGAAGTGTAAGCGTGGCTCCTTGTCATTGCATTTACCCTCTGGGGCTTCCTGCACATATCCTGGCTGGCTTGTTGGGACCAATAATTAAGCTCTCAGAGATGATAATGTTAATAATGTTGGTATTTGTTAAGCGCTTACTATGTGCAAAGCACTGTTCTAAGCGCTGGGGGGATACAAGGTGATCAGCTTGTCCCTCATGGGGCTCACGGTCTTCATCCCCAATTTACAGATGAGGTAACTGAGGCCCAGAGAAGTGAAGTGACTTGCCCAAAGTCACACAGCTGACAAGTGGCTGTCAAGATGATCAAATCATGGTTTGAGTTTGCTAGACCCAAGGAGAGGAGCATGGCGGTGGGGGAATGGGGCCGCAGTGGTTGGGGCTGGAAGGTAGCAAAGGGGAGACGGAGAAGAAGGGAGCAGCAAAAGAATGGAAAGTAGAAAGAGAAATGGAAGAAAAAAGGCAAATGGGGAAGTAGAGGGGGAAAAAAGAGAAAATTAAGGAGAGAATAAAGAAAAAACGGCAAAGGGAAGAGGGTGCCAGGAAAGGTGAGGGGAGAGGGGGAAAATAAAATAGGAAAAGGGGGAAAGGCAGGAGAGGGGGTAATTTCCCTTCACTGGTTGGCCTGGAATTTCAACCCCTGCTTTCTTCCTAGAGGCAACATTGGCATTCATTCAATAGTATTTATCGAGCGCTTACTATGTGCAGAGCACTGTACTAAGCGCTTGGGATGAACATGTCGGCAACAGATACAGTCCCCGCCGTCTGACGGGCTCACGGTCTAATCGGGGGAGACGGACAGACGAGAACGATGGCGATGAATAGAGTCGAGGGGAAGAACATCTCGTGAAAACAACGGCGACTAAATAGAATCGAGGCGATGCACATCTCATTAACAAAATAAATAGGGTAATGAAAATATATACAGTCGAGCGGACGAGTACGGTGCCGAGGGAACGGGAAGGGAGAGGAGGAGGAGCGGAGGGAAATGGGGGGAAAAGAGGGTTAAGCTGCGGAGAGGTGAACGGGGGGTGGTAGAGGGAGTAGAGCAGAGAACAGCCAGCTGCCTCTGATGAAATGGCTCATCCAAGGCAGTTATCCTGAGGGCTTCCATAATAATAATGATAATGGTACTTGTTAAGGGCTTACTATGTGCCAAGCACTGTTCTAAGCACTAGGGTCGATACAAGTTATTCAGGTTGGACAGAGTCCCTGTCCCACATAGGGCTCACACCCTTAATCCCCATTTTACAGATGAGGTAACTGAGGCCCAGAGAACTAAAGTGATTGCCCGGGTCACACAGGAGACAAGCGGTGGAGCCGGGATTAGGTCTTCTGACTCCCAGGCCTGTGCTCTATCCACTAAGCCACGCTGCTTACTTGTCTGCTGTGTGACCTTGGGCAAGTCACTTAACTTCTCTGCGACTCAGTTACCTCATCTGTAAAATGGGGATTGAGACTATGAGTCCCACATGGGACAACCCGATTACCTTGTATCTACCCCAGTGCTTAGAACAGTGCTCGGCACATAGAAAGTGCTCAACAAATGCCGTCATCATTATTATCCCGTCACCTAAGCTGTCCTGTCCTGGGTTGAGCAACAAGGGGGCCTGGGTCAAACCAGTTTAGCCAGTGCTACCTCCTGCAGTAGCCCCTCCCGCCATCACCACCCTAGATGAGCTGGTCCATCACGGGATCGTGGCGGGGAATTTCCAGCGGAGCAGATCCATTCATCTGCGATGGCACTGGCTGCTCCTGCCACTGAAGAGAAAAAAGGAAAGGGAGAGGCTGGGAAGCCTCCATGTCCTCACTCTTCCCTTTCTCCTCACCATCATCATCAACATCACTTAATGAGTGCCCGCCTCCGGCGGAGAGCCATACTAAGCCATACTAGGGGAATACAAAAAGAAGAAAAAGACACAGCCCCTGCCCTTGAGGAGCTTCCAATCTAATGGAACAATAATAATAATAATGGTGGTACTTGTCAAGCATATATTATGTGCCAAACATTGTTCTAATAATAATGTTGGTATTTGTTAAGCGCTTACTATGTGCAGAGCACTGTTCTAAGCGCTGGGGTAGATACAGGGTCATCAGGTTGTCCCACGTGGGACTCTCAGTTTTAATCCCCATTTTACAGATGAGGTAACTGAGGCCCAGAGAAGTGAAGTGACTTGCCCACAGTCACACAGCTGAAAGGGGCAGAGTTGGGATTCGAACCCATGACCTCTGACTCCCAAGCCCGGGCTCTTTCCACTGACCCACGCTGCTTCTCAATGGACAGTACATTGGATACAAGTTAATCCAGTTGGACGTAGACCCTGTCCCACATGGGGCTCACACCCTTAATTCCCATTTTACAGTTGAGGAAATGAGGCCCAGAAAAGTTAAGTGACTTGCCCAATGTCACACCGCAGACATGTGGCAGAGTCAGGATTAGAACCAGGTCCTTCTGACTCACAGGCCCATGTTCTATTCACTAAGCCACGCACCTTCTCAAAGGGGACTCCCTTCCTGCTGCCATCAATTAATCATTCAATTAATGATATTTTTTGAGCACCTACTGGGTACAGAGCACTTCACTAGGCACTTAAGAGGTTACGAAGATGTAATAGACCTGATCCTTCCCGCGCAGAGCTTAAAAATCTAGACATGATGACTTACAGATAGGAGGGAAAAGAGTGCTTTAAAATTAGGAGGAGGAAAAAGAAAAGGAGGAGGAGGAAGAGAAAGAAAAGGAGGGAAAGAGGGTAGAGATGGAGGGGCAAGAGGAGGAGGAATAGCATCTATTGAGTACCATTGGTTGTAATGCACTATACTAAGCATTTGGAAACAAGTGTTACATTCCCTGCCCACAAGGACCTCAGACTCTAACAATGGGGAAGACAAGCATAAAAATATTTACCAAATAATTAAAATTGAATGTACAAGTGAATAACCACATATACATAAATGTTGAGGTTGAGCAGAAATAAATTCATTAGTGCTAGACAGAGCTAATAGGTTCGTAGAACTTGGGGTACTGGGCTACTTAAACAGCAGAGAGTGTGCAAAAATACAGGTCAAAAGTAGGGTTTGTTGAATAGGAAGAATTACCACCTTCATGACTCTCCCATCTAATGAGAAACGGCATGGCCGAGTGAAAAGAGCATGGGTCTGGAAGTCAGAAGACCTGAGTTCTAATCCGGCTCTGCCACTTGTCTGCTGTATGACCTTGGGTAAGTCATTTCCCTTCCTCTGTGTCTTAGTTTCCTTATCTGTAAAATGTGTGTTCAATAGCCGTTGCCCTTTCTTCTGAGACGGTGAGCCCCATCCGGACAAGGACTGTGCCCACCCCGATTATCTTGTGTCTACCCCGGAGCTCACTAAAGTGCTTGGCACACAGTAAACATTTAATGCCACCATTTAATGTGGGACATCTGATCACTGAACTCTGGCTAGCAGTGAGGGAAGAACGAAGCCGTTCTTGAAGCCCTGCAGAACATTTCAGGCGGTCGTGATTTTCCCACCCATGAAATAATTGTGTTCTTGTGGTACAGTCTATTACAGTAATGTTTATTTTCAAACCAAGATAATCATCAAAAGCATTCTAAATGCTTTGATGAAAGGAAGTTAAACAATAAAGAAGAGTTTGTTATTTTGTTTTTTTTTATATAAGCTCTCCATTTCCCTTATTAGAAAAATAGAAAGGCAACCACAATGCCCCGCTGCAGCTTCTGTTTACAGCCCCTTATCATCGGAGGTTGTGCTTTCAAGCCAGGCCTTAAACACAAAAACACCACCTGGGTGCATCCAATTGCCTCTAAGGTGGTTTAATAAATTCAAGGAGATGGTATTGATTCCGTTTTCCAAGAAATTCTGAGTTCATCAATTTGGGGATAATTTCCCCCAACTTTTTTTTTTCCATACAAGTCCTCCAGATAGAGTTGTTCTTGATTTGAGGGTCTAATGAAGAAAATTCAATTTGTATTACAGACCCATAAGGACTAGATGGTGATGTTCTTTCTTCTAGTTCTTCACCTCCCCCACTAACCCCTCTTTTCCCTGACTCCCTCTCCCTTCTGCATCACCCATGCACTTAAATCTGTACCCTTTGGGCATTTGGTATTTACTCCCCCAAACTCAGCCCCACAGCACTGAAGCAGCGTGGCTCAGTGGAAAGAGCTCGGGCTTTGGGGTCAGAGGTCATGAGTTCGAATCTCAGCTCTGCCACTTGTCAGCTGTGTGACTGTGGGCCAGTCACTTAACTTCTCTGTGCCTCAGTTCCCGCATCTGGAAAATGGGGATTAAGACTATGAACCCCACGTGGGACAACCTGATTCCCCTGTGTCTACCCCAGCGCTTAGAACAGTGCTCTGCACATAGTAAGTGCTTAACAAATACCAACATTATTAAATACATACTTGTAAATCATTTATAGTAATGCCTGTCTCCCCCTTTAGGCTGTAAGCTCGTTGTAAGCAAGGAACATGTCTACCAACTGTTATGTTGCACTCTCCCAAGCTCTTAGTACAGTTCTCTGCCCCCATTAAGTGCTCAATAAATACCATTGATTAATTGACTGATTGCCCTGAGCAGACGGTATGGACTGAATGCTTAAATCAGCATTCGTAGATATAGCTTTATGTGGTTATTTATTTTGACCCCTCCGGTTGTAAATATTTTTTATTCTTGTCTCCATCACTGAAATGTAAACTCTCTCTAGACAGAGATCATGTCAATTCCTTATTTTGAACTTCTCAAGTGTTTAATACAGTGCGCTGCACCAAGGCAGGCACTGAGAAATACTATCAATCAACAATCGTATTCACTGAGTGCTTATTGTGTGCAGAGAACTGTACTAAGCGCTTGGGAGAGTACAACCCAGCAATATAACAGATGTGGTTCCTGTCCATCCCACTACTACTTTAATAATAATAATATTAACGTTGGTATTTGTTAAGCGCTTACTATGTGACGAGCACTGTTCTAAGCGCTGGGGTAGATACAGGGTAATCAGGTTGTCCCACGTGAGGCTCACAGTCTTAATCCCCATTTTACAGATGAGGGAACTGAGGCACCGAGAAGTGAAGTGACTTTCCCGAGGTCACACAGCAGACGAACGGTGGAGCCGGGATTAGAACCCATGACCTCTGCCTCCTTAACCCGTGCTCTTTCCACTGAGCCACGCTGCTTCTCTATTTCTACTACTGTTGGTCACCTCTATGAGGTTACTGCATTTTTTCCTTTGGGTCCATCTTGAACCTCACCCGTGCTGAAGTGAGCCTTGTTTCTTCTTAATGTCAGGACCCAGGAAGATGAAAAGAGAATAGACCCCCGCAAAATATAATGGTAATTTATGGATTTGTTTTTGCTTCCTTGGGAATTGAAGACCAGAGCAGAATATTCAAATTCTTATCACCTATATAAAATTAAATGCTAAGATAGGTCTCATCTTGCCATAGAAGTCACTGTGACCCCGGATGCTGATTGGCTTGGATCTTGTGGTTGCCTTGCAAGTCACGGTCTCCCTGAGTGCTTAGTGGTCGGTAAGTCACAGGATATCCTGTTTTCACTTGTTGATTTTCAGTAGTGGCGATGGATTGCACTGACCCATTCACGCTCCCTCATCCGATCCCCCCAGCAGCAAACACTATAAGGTGGATGGATGTAGCCATGCAGTAAAGGCGATTGTCAGCGGGTCCTTTCGGCAGAAGACCCCGGTGTGTTCTCGGGCAGCTTCTGAAGCATTGTTGAGTGGGGTAGGAGCCAAGAAGTATGGGAACACAGGGACCAAAAGAGAGGTAATTAAACTGAGGGATGGTAAAAGTTGAAAGATTGGAGGACCCATAGAAATATTGGTGAATTTACTGAAGAGGAGGGAGTAGTCAGGTGAGAATTACAGAGGGAGAGGAAACAAATACAGGCAGGGAGAGAGTAGAGGAAAAGTAAGGCAGCTAATTCTACCCACCATGCCAATGGGGCCGGAGAAGACCATGACTAAAGCCACCCATTTTCTTACCTACTCCAGAGAGGGAAAAATAAAGAAAGCAGAATCACATAATTGTGCTAGTAGAAGTCTTGACTGAAAGCTGCCTTGAAGGCTGTATTACATTGAAAAATACAGATTATTTCTTAAAACTTGCACAGTAAGATATTCATATTAGTTAACATAGATTTTTTCTGAATTTCACCAGGACTTGAAATAGAGTAAAATATTTTGTTAAGGGTCGTGTGTCCCCTAGAGAAATTATGTCTGTAGATCTTTGCACACTTTACAGCGCAGCAATGGAGAACAGTGGGCTTTATCAATAAAAATAAACAAATCACATTCCACTATACCAACTCTACCCTACTCTCCCAAGAGCTTAGAACAACGCTCTTCCTACAGTAAACGCTCAATAAATCCCACTGACTGATTAACTGCTATGCTGGAACGTTAAAGAAAAGTTTCCTCCAAGCCCTAAGACTGAGACTGAAAAACAAGTCCCAGCACAGAAAGAAGTCTTTAATAAGGTGGAAGTGTTTTTAATCATTGGTGAGCCAGAAGAGAGAGAGAGGTGGCCTCCCCTCCTCATAGCATGAGGATCACTACTCATATAGAGATAGTTTTGAGTCACTGAAGATATCACCACTATGGTGCCGTGAACCTAAACCTCTGTCTCAATTCCCAGCAAATTAAGGTCACGTTAAATTGGACCTAAAGCCCCGACAAAGACTTTACAGGCCTTCCCCGACTAAGCCCTTATTTCCTCTCCTCCCACTCCCTTCGGTATCACCCTGGAACTTTGTTTTACACCCTTTATTCACCCCTCCCTCAGCCCCACAGCATTTATGTATATAGCTATACTTGAATCAATGTCTTTCTCCCCCTTTAGACTGTAAGACATAGCTTCTAAGTCTGTCGTACTGCACTCTCCCAAAAGCTTAGAACAGTGCTCTGCACCTGGTGAGTCAGCCAGTCAATTTTATTTATCGAGTGCTTAGTGTTGGCAGAACACTGTACTAAGCGATTGAGAGAGTACAGAGTAACAATAGAACAGACACATTCCCTGCCCACAACAAGCTTACAGTCTAAAGGGGGAGACAGACATTAATATAAATTAATAAAATTACAGCTATGTACATAAGCGCTGTGGGGCTGCGAGGGGGAATGAGTGAAGAGAGCAGATCAAGGCAATACAGAAGAGAGTGGGAGAAGAGGAAAGGAGAGCTTCGGGAAGGCCCCTTGCAAGAGATGTGCCTTCAGTAAGCACTCAAAAATATGTTTGAATGATTGATCGATAGAGTGGAGAACAAATTTCTCCAAGTGCAAGTTGAAGCGGGTCCAGAGACTGCACTGGGATGGTTGGCAAGCACGCGCCTTCCCAAAGTGGACATGGACGTAAATTGGATTTGTCCCCAAGAGTTGAGTGAATTCAGGCTCTTCCCCTCCACTCTCTCTCCCCAGTTCCCCTACACTGCATTCTGGGAATTGGCTTCCGGGCCAGATTTTCTTTTAGACCTTGATTGGGGGAAGGTGAGGAGGAGCTTTGAGGGGGGTGGAGTGTCAAAGGGATGTGGCATCCCAAGAGTGTGGCTTCTTGGGAAAGTGGCTTCCCCGGGGCAGACGCTCTGTTCCACATTTGGCCTCCATATAATACTAGCTGGTCCATCTGAGCCCAGAGGAAGTGAGAGGACGCTTTGGCTCAACCCAGAGCTTCCGCTAGGCTCTGGGTCTGGGTTGTGGGGAGAGCCCAGCTGAGATGAGAGAAGCCCCAAATTCCCGTCCACTCCCCATAAAGTCCCGACCAGGTTCATACAATTCAATCATTCATTCAATCGTATTTATCGAGCACTTACTGTTTGCGAAACACTGTACTAAGTTCTTGGGAGAGTACAATATAACAGTAACCAGACACATTCCCAGCCTACAATGAGCTTACAGTCTAGAATATTATTGTTGTTATTATCATTAATAATAATATAATAAAAACAATAGTGATAGTATTTGTTAAGCACTTACTATGTGCAGAGCACTGTTCTAAGCGCTGGGGTAGATACAGAGTAATCAGGTCATCCCACTTGAGGCTCACAGTTAATCCCCATTTTACAGATGAGGTAACTGAGGCACAGAGAAGTGAAGTGACTTGCCCACAGTCACACGGCTGACAAGTGGCAGAGCCGGGAGTCAAACCCATGACCTCTGACTCCGAAGCCCAGGCTCTTTCCACTGAGCCACGCTGCTTCCACACAGCATTTAGTTCCCACTGTACTAAATGCTGGAGTAGATGCCAGCAAATGGAGGTGGACACAGTCCTTGTCCCATGTGAGACTGACACTCTTAATCCCCATTTTACAGATGAGGTAACTGAGGCACAGAGAAGTGAAGTAACTTGCCCAAGGTCCCCTAGCAGACAAGTGGTGGAACTAGGATTAGAACCCATGACCTTCTGACTCCCAGGCCCGTGCTCTAGCCACTATGCCATGCTGTTCCCTGGCACAGTGTTGTCCAGTTGGGTATCCCTGCTCACCCGTAGAGTCCTCAGAATCCAACAAGGGTCATCCCACTGGTTCTGAGTCCAGACAGAGAGCCAAAGCCTGTCAGGAAGGAGCCAGAAAGGAAGCCACAATCTTAGCTCTCATCTGGCCCCAAGAGACTGGGTGGATTAGCTAGTCATTTGTATTTACTGAGCACTTACTGTGTGCAGAGCACTGTACTGACTGCTTGGGAGAGAACAGTAGAACAATAAACAGACACATCCCCTGCTCACGGCAAGCTCACGGTCTAGAGGGGGAAACTGCTCTGAGGGCAATCCCAACCAGCCAGTAGCCTTCCTGTCTTCTCCCTCATTTCCCCATGGAGCTGGTGCCGCTTTCTGAAAAACTCAAGAAGATTTCTAAGGCTTAGAAGTCGCACCCAATGCATCGTACAGGATTCTCTTGGCCCTCTGGGCTGCTCTGCCCGCTCTAATTGGTACCCGTCTGGGAGATAGCACGATCCTGGCTTGGGTTCTTAATCCTGGCTCCCCCACCTGTCTGTTATGTGACTTTGGGCAAGTCATTTCACTTCTCTGTACCTCAGTTACCTCATCTGTAAAATGGGGATGAAGACTGTGAATCCCGTATGGGACACAGGCTGTGCCAAACCGGATTAGCTTGTGTTTATCCCCGCGCTTAGTACAGTGGCTGGCCCAGAGTAAGTCTTTAACAGATCCCATTAAAAAGTGAAAGAAGCTAAGATTTGTTCTCATCCCCTGCTGCCCTTCTGAATTACGCTGCTGACACCGCATTCTTGAGGGCCAAACCTCAGAGATGTCATTCCATCTATCACCTAACCGGGGGTATTACTGAGCACTCACTACATGGAGAGGAGTGTACTAAACACTTGGGATGATACAGTAGAGTAAGTAGACGTGATCCCTGCCCTCGAGAGAGCTTACAGTCCAAGTCAGTGCATCATATTCTTCAAGATTTTCTGTGCGGCAAGGCCCAGAAGATACAGACATTTTTGCTCTTTCTCACCAGCCAAACCACAGAACGGAAAGCACCGTCACTGGAGGGTGCCCTGTTTATTTCCAGTGTCGGAGGATGGGCCCTTCATAAGCAATTTGCCAAAGACCAGAAGAAGCATATCGGTCCCTCCCATCCTCTCTAACACAGGGGATTCTAGTCTGAAGTGGAGAGCCATGATTTTGTGAGCTCGAAGAGTACATATCTTTGCCCCAGAAAATGCATAGTGCTGAGTTTCTTACATTCTGGTTCTACAAAGGGCTCTGAATCGAAGAGGAGGTCCATACCAGCTGTGGAGATTTAAACTGGGTACCTCGTCCTCCGAATTGTGTATTTCTGGGGAATACAGACAAATGTCTAAAAGAAGCACCCATTTAAATTCCCAAATTTCCCCACATTACTTTAACAAAAGGCCGCCAGACTTTTGCTCACGAAGGCCCGAAATCATTACCCTTCCCAGTTCTACTGCTTGCTGGCAGCTGAATCTGCTCTCAGGAACCCACTGCAACTGTAATTTGGCAGCAAAAAAAGATGGGTTCAGTCAGATCGCTTGAACTCTTTCAACCTTGTGAAACATCTCAACTGTTACTGCCTATTTTCATTTTGGTTACTGCTTTCTAGTGCTCTTGCATTTTGTGCTTGCGTTCAGTCCCAAAAGCTATTTCCTTTTCAAATCTGATCTGAAAGCAGTTTTCTGAGCATCCATAATAGTGTAGACGAAGAAGAAGAAATGCAAATTTCTAGTTTGAGCCTTAAAGTTCTCACTTCACCAAAGCTCCTTGTAGGTAGGGATCGTGTCTGCCAACTCCATCGTACTGAACTTTCCCAAGCACTTAGAACCGTGCTCTGCCCGCAGTGAGCGCTCACTGAATACCATGGATCGATTCAACCGAGGCGGGCTTATCAAGGCGCAATTATCCTGACCGACAGGCCCTGTTGGTCGAAGACCAAAGACCACACCTTTCTGCATGAACAGTAGAAGTAAAAGCTACAGGCTCTTAGTTACTCTGGGCTCCATCTGGCCCTGGAGAAACTCCTGGTTGTCTAAGCCCAGCATCGATCTTCCGATGGAGTGCAAGCTCCTTGCAGAAAGGACCTGTGCTTCTGTTATATTTTCCCAAGAGCTCATGACGGCGCACGGCACCCGGTGGCTACTCAGTTAAAATCATGTTTACCGCCACTGCAGCAGCCCTTAGTTTACCCAGAGACAGCCCTAGAACGATGCCCAGCTGATAAGGACAACGTGGAGAGAAGGAAGAGCAGCCCAGGTAAACTCACTGGTCACCTTTCCTTCCTCCTCTTTCACACAGCTGTTCTGGAGCCCCCGGGGGCGGTCTCCACCTGGGCTCCCACCAGAGCCAAAGGCCCGTCTTTAGAGCGATATCTGGGTCCTGGTGCGGGAAACGGAATGGAAGGTCTGTCCAAGATAAACATTTTCCCTACCCATCCTCCCCTCTGTGTCTTCTACGCACTCAGGTCTGTACCCCTTAATAATAATAAAACTGGCAATAATAATAATATTTGTTAAGTGCTTACTATGTGTCAAGCACTGCGCCGGGGTAGATCCAAGCTAGTCAGGTTGGACACAGTCCCCGTCCCACATAGGACTCACAGTCTTAATCCCCATTTTACAGGTGAGGTAACTGAGGCACAGAGAAGTTAAGTGACTGACCCAAGGTCACACAGCAGACAAATGGTGGAACTGGGATGAGAACCCAGGTCTTTCTGACTTATAACACTCACCCAACCCTCAACCCTTATTTGCATATCTTTACACTCTACCATTTCCCTCATCTCACTGTGGCCAGGAAACGGGTATACCAACTCTGTTATACTGTAGTCTCCCAAGTGCTCAGTACAGTGCTCTTCACACAGTAAGCGCTCAATAAATATGACTTATTGATTGATTACAACATGAATTAGGAGGCCCGAGAGTATTGGTCTCTTGGTTTGTTGGGGTAGCAAGCGTTGTAACGATAATAATTGTGATATTTGTTAAGCACTTACAATTTGCCAAGCATTATACTGAGCACTGGGGTAGATTTGAGATAATGAGGTCAGACTCAGTCCCTGTCCCATGAGCGGGTTCACAGTAACCAAAATGTTCTGCCTTCCATCTACAACCTTCACGAGAAGAGCAAAGCGTGACTGACGGAACCAAATCAGAGTAATGGGATTTCAATGAACACTTTATTAATGAAAAAGGAGGACATAGAGAATATTCAGATCACTGCAGCTCTGTGTAGCAGAGAAGTTGCCCTGTGATCCTCTACTCAAGAGCCTTATTCCCAAAAGAATCAGGTCCTTACATAATGGTAGTTCTCAGCTGTAAACTCTTTGCGGGCAGGGAATGTGTCTGTTTATTTTTGTATCGTACTCTCCCAAGAGCTGAGGACAGTGCTCTGCACACAGTAAGTGCTCAGTAAGTACAATCGAATGAATGAAATCTAAAAGGGAGCATTTGCATTTCCACAGTATGGATAGACCTCAGTCTTTTTGGCTTCCACTGTTCGTGCAATTCGCATTTCACCATGGCAGCATCCTTTTCAAATATGAAGAATGAATAGGTAGAGATAAAGAGCAAAGTCAGTGTGAAAACTCTGTAGCAAGAGCTTGCCTATAGCAGAAAAGTCCTTTTGGATTAGATGCTCTGTAGCTGAAAGTTCTATTTTAGAAAGTGAGTTTCGAAGATTATGTCCATGAAGGTAGCCAACATCTCTTTGGGCTGTGGGAGCTGCTATCATCGGGCTATCTAATGAAAATGGTAGTCAACAAGGAGCTACTCAAAGCCCAGTAAGTTGCAACCCCCACTCCTTGATGCTCCTTGCTGCGGTCAAAAAGGTAGCACCTAAATCCCCATGCCACGGCCTGCAAATCAATTCAGGAACAACGCCTGAATGCCATTGCCCAGGAAATTCAGAATGATGCACCCCGCAGCCAATCAAAAGCAGATATTTCGTTAAGGGCCCACATTCCTGTGCAATTCTGTGGTAGAGTTCGGTGTCAAACCAACTCTGAGAAAAAAGAAGAGCTCATTGCAGCTCCTGAAAAGAGTTTTTATCTAGGATGTGTGAGCAAAAACGTTATCCTGACCACTGTCAATTCTCAACCTTCCTGCTACTTTCTCATTTTTATATCACACCCTGAGACAAAATAGTCATATGCTAACATGCAACACTTAATAAATGAATAAACATCTGCACCTCTACACAAACAGAATGAAGAAGTGGTATGATCAATCTTAAAGTGTATGAACTCTCCCTAAGTTATTTTCTCACTGAACAGAAAAATATGGGAGTCAATTAAGAATTGAGGCTTATGATCAAAATTATGTAAAATTCACTCTAACCTAGTTCATAAATGACCATCTGCTTCTCACGTGAGAAGCGGCACGGCCTAGTGGAAAGAGCCCCGGCCTGGGAGTCGGTCGACTTGGGTTCTAACCCCGGCTCTGCCACTTGTCTGCTGTGTGACTTGGGCAAGTCACTTAACTCCTCTGGCCTCAGTTTCTCATCAATCAGTGGTATTTATTTAATGCTTACCGTGTACAGAGCAGTGTACTCGGCATTTGGGAGAGTACAGTACAAGAAGGTTGGTAGACACTTGCCCTGCCCAAAACGACCTTACGGTCTCATCAGTAAAATGGAGATTAGATTCTCCTTCCTCTGATTTAGACTTGTATCTACACCGGTGCTTAATAAGGTGCTTGGCACATAGTAAGGGCTTAACGAGTACCATAATAAAAGGAAATCTTGAGGGCATATCTCAAGGGCAGGGATCATGAGGATGATACCCCAACCGACATCTCCAGCCCTGATCTCCCTCTCTCCCCTTGCATTTCCTCCTGCCTTCACGACATCACTACGTGGATGTCCTCCCATCACCTCAAGCTTTACGCGTCCAAAGCGGAACTCCTTATCTTCTCACCCAAACCCTGCCCTCCCTATGACTTTCCCAACACTGAAGATGGCACTACCATCCTTCCTGTCTCACAGCCCATAACCTTGGCATTATCCTAGACTCCTCTCTCTCATTCAACGCCCATATTCAACCTGTCACTAAATCCTGTCAGTTCTACCTTCGTGACTCCGCTAAAATCCTCCCTGTCTTCTCCATCCGAACTTCTACCCTGTTAATACAGTCACTTATCCTATCGCGCCTTCATTACTCTATCAGTTTCTCTGCTGACTTCCCAGCCTCCTGTCTCTCCCCATTCCAGTCCATACTTCACTCTGCTGTCCAGATCATTTTTCGGCAAAAGCGGTCAGAACATGTCTCTCCACTCCTTAAGCAACTCCGGTGGTTGCCCATCCATCTCCACATCAAACAAAACCGCCTCACCATTTGCTTTAAAGCACTAGAACACCTTGACCTCTCCTACCTCACCCCGCTACTCTCTTACTACCACCCAGCCGCACACTTCACTCCTCATCTATCTCACCACCGACCCCTCGCCCACATCCTGCCTCTGGCCTGGAACGACCTCCCTCCTCAAATCTGACTGAAAATTACTCTCTCCCGCTTCAAAGCCTTATTGAAAGCACATCTCCTCCAAGAGGCCTTCCCTTACTAAGGCCCTCCTCTCCTCTTCTCTTCTCCCTCTCCTCTCTGAGTCGCCCTGACTTGCTCCCTTTATTCTTCCCCCCACAGCATTCTCTTCCCCTCTTCAAAACCCTACTTAAAGCTCACCTCCTCCAAGAGACCTTCCCACACTGAGTTCCCCTTTTCCCTCTGCTCCCTCTACCCCCACCTTCACCTCTCCGCAGCTAAACCCTCTTCTCCCCCCTTTCCCTCTGCTCCTCCCCCTCTCCCGTCCCCTCCCCTCAGCACTGTGCTCGTCCGCTCAACTGTATATATCTTCATCACCCTATTTATTTTGTTTAATGAAATGTACATCACCCTGATTCTATTTGCTCTTGTTTTAATGAGATATTCTTCCCCTTGATTCTATTTATTGCCATTGTTCTTGTCTGTCCGTCTCCCCCGATTAGACCGTAAGCCCGTCAAAGGGCAGGGACTGTCTCTATCTGTTACCGATTTGTACATTCCAAGTGCTTAGTAGAGTGCTCTGCACATAGTAAGCGCTCAATAAATACTATTGAATTGAATGAATGAATGAATGAATGAATGAATGAACGTATCCATGTACATATCTTAATCTATTTATGTATATTAACGTCTGTCTCCCCATCTAGGCCGTGAGCTTGCTGTGAGCAGGGACTGTGTCCGTTTATTGTCGTACTCTACCAAGTGCTTAGTACAGTGCTCTGCGCACAGTAAGCACTCAAAAAATACAATTGAATGAATACCTTTGTTCTCCTCTGAACAAAGAACGCAATCAAATTATTGATTGACATTTGTTGATTAACCTACATTTGCCATTAGACAAGTTAAATGTTAGCGTAAGGTACGTAACTCAAAGAGTATAACTCGGAATATTCATTCGTTCATTCAGTAGTATTTATTGAGCGCTTACTATGTGCAGAGCACTGTACTAAGCGCTTGGAATGCACAATTCAGCAACAGATAGAGACAATCCCTGCCCAATGATGGGCTTACAGTCTAATCGAATACATTCAGTTCTACTCTAACGGAGGAGCTACATTCCTGACGAACCCCATGTTAAAGCAACTCAAACTCCAGTGCCCATGCCTTGACCAGCTCCATGCACGGGCACAGAACTCTCTGTCTCTCCCTTTTAGACTGTGAGCCCATTTCTGGGCAGGAATTGTCTCTATCTGTTGCCCAATTGTACACTCCAAGCGCTCAGTACAGTGCTCTGCACACAATAAGCGCTCAATAAATATGATCGAATGATTGAATGAATGAATAACCAATGTCACAATCACATTCTATCCAGAAAGGCACTGTGGGAAAAACATTCCTTAAAATTAATAGCACTCATTAAGCTTTCAATGTATGCAGAGCACTGTACTAAGGGCGGGGAGGTTAATGCACAGAGGGGAATTCGGCACAGTGCCTGTTCCTTCTGGGCTCCCAGCATTCTATCTAAGACACGAAGTAAAAACACAAGTTTTGAAAAAACTGGGTGAGTCAGTCATATTTATGGAGGGTTTACTCTGTGCAGAGCACTGTACCAAGCACTTGAGAGACTACAATAATAATAATAATAATGTTGGTATTTGTTAGGCGCTTATTATGTGCCGAGCACTGTTTTAAGCGCTGGGGTAAATACAGGGTCATCAGGTTGTCCCACGTGAGGCTCAAAGTTAATCCCCATTTTACAGATGAGGTCACTGAGGCACAGAGGAGTGAACTGACTTGCCCACAGTCACACAGCTGACAAGTGGCAGAGCCGGGATTCGAATCCATGACCTCTGACTCCCAAGCCCGGGCTCTGTCCACTGAGCCATGCCGCGTCTCGAGCCACGCTAACAGATACATTCCCTGCCCACAACAAGCTTAGGTCTACTGGGTGGATTTTATCACTGAGAAAAATATCAGATTAAAAAAATAATTCCATCTATAGATAGTCCAAGACCTATGGAGAAATGAAATATATTATGCATGTGGTTAATATCCAATTGGTTAATATCCAATTGTAGTAATATCCACTTACTGATTAAAAGTCAATACTTTTTAATAACTCTTACTATGTTCAGAGCACTGTGCAAATTGCTTAGAAGGATATAATAAAGTTAGCAGACACCATCTCTACCCTCGAGAAATTAGCTGGCCAAATTGGGTGACAAGTTTAGTTTACCCTGTATATATGTGAGAAGGGGAGTTAAAGTTAAATTTTTTCACCTATAGCTTACAACATTCATCGATGAATGATACTGAGATAAAAATTATTTCTAGTAGTCCTTGGGACAGAGGAGAAAGGCAGTCAGCTCAGAGAAAATTCATCAATAATCCGTAGAGGGTGACCTTGTACTTGAAGATGACGCTCCTGGATGAATTTTTACTCATGTGCGCAAGTGTGACTGAAAGGCCAATGAAGAATAAAACAACCGATGATTCATGGAAGACTTTGAACTACTGGAATTGAATGAATCCTTCCGACAGTCTTTGTTTTACTTATCATTGCAATTTTTTTCTCTTCGTCTTCATTGCAAAACCTGTTCTGATCTCTGATTCTTTTTTTGGTTATAGTACCCTTCTGTTTTAAAAACCCATTCAGGTCCTAAATTCCATCACAAAATTGTCATGTTTGGCTAGCTATTGAGAAGATCAGCATGACAGAAATTTGGTTTTGATTTTTTGAGAAAATGAATTATTAAACAATAAAGCATAACTTTTAGCTCTGAACTTCCGTAAACGCCTTGAAGGGAAGGATTGTGTTCACGAACTCTCTTGTACTCTCCCAAACATTTATTAAGTGCTTTGCACACAGTAAGTGCTCAATAAATGTCATTAGTTGATAAAAAAAAAGAATGGATAAGATTGAATAATGATTTGAGCATAAAAAGTCTTCTAAAATGTCTATTTCCCAGTTTCTCCAAAGCCACTTCTCAAGAATGCCATTTCAAGAAAGGAAAAAAAAAAATGCAAGTTCAGTGTCTCCAAATGTATTCACGTCAATGTGGGCATTCCTTTCCACCCTTGATTACCCTTTCTCTTCTGAAAAAAAAATCCTACAGAAATAGAGTTAATTTTGGACCCTCAACCCTGCAGTTGAAGACTAAGAGTTCTTGAAATTAGAAGAGTTCCACTACCCAGTCCATCAGTCAGTGATATTAACCGAGCGCTACTGTGAGAAGAGGACTCTACTAAGTTTTTGGGAGAGTACAGTACAATAGACTTGGCAGACACAATCCCTGCCCTCAAGGAGTTTACAATCTAGGCTCCAAAATCATTCTGTTGACCTAACCTCCAGGTTTTACCGCTGGCAACACCTCTTAATTACAGAAGATTTGCCTAAGGACCGCTAGCTTAACTTTTCTGGCACCCAAATTTGCACCTCTGCCCTTCGTACAATTAAATGAATTATTGCAATCGTGATCCACATGCAGGATGGAAAATTGCAACAAGTCCAAGCAAATTCTGAGTGAAGATGTGGCCCGCAAATCCCCATCAGAGAGGGCACGTGGAGGAAGAAAGCTGCTCAACGGAACTGGCCTTTTAATTTAAAGTAAAAATGAATGACCAATTAAATTCCATCTGAACTTCAGCAGAATTTCTAATGAGCGTGATCTAACCTACAGTAAAACAATACAAGCTTTTCATCACTGAAGGGTAATTTAGGAAGTTTTGTTTGAGGAAGTAGCTTTAAAAAAAGATGAAACCATAAACATTTTTACATGGACCATCTAATCTTTATCTTTCAAGAAGTTTTCAGAATTGCTTAAGCTTACACCAAATCAAATTTGGTAGCTGACCCAGACTGGCAAACTTCCGGGCTTTTCCTATAACTGTCTTTTTAGTTTCAAATTTCTGGTGTTCCCAACCACCCAGTTCTCCATATAAGCAGAAAAATTCCTTTGTCAAAGAGAAAATAAAAAAGGTAAAAGAACAAAATGGAAACGGCAATAACTGGGCGAACAAGGTTGAAAAATCGGTCGCATTCTAAATCGATTGCAGTCTTTAACCATCTGGTGGAAACGCGAATGCAGTCCGATTCCTAAATCCTTTATAAAAATGATTTGAGTCTGGTAGCAAAATCCTGCAAAAAGGAAGAGACAGAGAGAGAAAACCAAAATGATCTACCTGTTACTTCAACCAACGGGAAGAAGCCAAGTGTGAACAACACCTTGACAATCATTGTGGTGGTGGATTTGGACTCGGTCCTTCCTTCCCCAGAGAGATCTGAAGGCAGGACAGCAGGTTAGACTTTCGTGGCTCAGTCACTCACAGTCTAACTTATCCTCGTCAGAGCACACGTTATACAAAGCACTAAAACCGCACACGTCGTCTCGGCGATATTCAAACAGGAAGCTAGATGGTTTTGATGACTTCAGCTTTTTCTATTTTTTTAAAGGTGTCTTTTCTGGTTAGAAGGGTTCCATGACCATCTGGCATCTTTTACTTCTGACCTTGGGGGCACGTGATACGTAATGCTACCCTGTGGGCTGAGCCATTGCCCGCGTAAGCCATCCATCAATGGGTGGTATGACTTGAGCACCTTCTAAGGTCCAGGTGCCGCACTCCATGCCTGGAGGAGTATGACAATCACAAGACATGTGTCCCCTGCCCTCGAGGAGCTCACCGTCAAATCGGTGAGATGAAGAAATTTTGTTACAGAGAGTGAGAGGAGAAAAGATCAATCAGGAAGTGGACAAACCCAACGGGATGAAACAGCTGAAAAAATAATTACGTGAACAAATGAATATAAAAAGAATACATATATGGAAAAATACATATGTTGAGAATAGGATTAAAGTATACAATTGCTAAAGTTAGATTTGGGGTGATGCAATCCAAAGGTTGTGGAATAATCAAAAAAGACCTCCTGAAGGAGGTAGAATACTAAGAGGACTTCAAAGATTGGGCAAAAGACATTTTAGTGAATTTAGGGGGGAAGGTAATTCCAGGCTGTGGAACCAGCAGTTACCGGAATAACTCACCCATTCCCACCGCTGCCATTACCATCTCTACGCAGACGATTCCCAAAGCTACTTCTCCAGCCCTGATCTCTCTCCTTCCCTCAAGTCTCACATTTCCTCCTGCTTTCGGGATATCTCTGCTTGGATGTCCCACTGACACCTCAAACTTAACACGGTCAAAACAAGTCTCCTCCTCTTCCTACTCAAACCTTGTCATCCCCCGACTTTCCGATCACTGTAGCCAACATCACTATCCTTCCTTTCTCACAGGCCCATAATCTTGCTGTTCTCTTGGATTCATCTCTTATTCAGCCCTTATTCAGCCTCTCTTATTCTTATTCAACGTCAACAAATGATGTTGGTTTTACCTTCAAAAATATCACTAAAATCTGCCCTTTCCTCTCTATCCAAAATGTTCCTATTGCCGGTACAAGCATTTATCATATCCAACCTTGATTACTGCATCAACCTCCTAGCTTATCTCCCTGCCTCCTGCCCCTCTCTATTCCAGTCCATATTTCACTTTGCTAGCCAAATCATTTCAAACAAAAACATTCAGTCCACCTCTCCCCACTTTTCAAGAACCTCCAAGGGTTACCCATCCACCTCCACATCAACAGAAACTCCTTGCCACTGGTTTTGAAGCACTCAATCAGCTCACCCTTAGTAACTCAGCTGATTCTATTCTGTATGTGTCAGACACTTTTCTAAGCACCGGGCTCAGATATAAAATAATCTGATTGGACAAAATCCTGGTCCACATAGGGCTCACTATCTTAATCCCCAATTTACAGATGAGGTAACTGAGGCACAGATAATCAGTAATATTTATCGAGCGCTTTCTATGTGAAGAGCAATGTACTAAGCGCTTGGAAGAGTGAAATGCAATGGAATTAGCGGACACATTACCTGCTTTTAAAGAGCTTACTGTCTAGAGAAGTTAAGTGACTCGCCCAAGGTCACACAGAACACAAGTAGCGGAGCCAAGAATCTAACCATAAGTCCTCTGACTCCGAGGCCTAGGCTCTTTCCACTAGGCCATGCTCCTTCTCAAGCTGATTTCCTATGATAACCCAGCGCACACACATAACTCTTCTCACACCAACCTACTCACTGTACCTCGATGTCTTCTAGATCACAATCAATCCTTTGCCCACCTCTGATCTGGAACTCTGGCCAACTGCAGAGAGCCGAGACCGTGAGAAGCCAGAAATATCACTGGGCTTACAGTTCCCTATATGATCACAGTGATATGTGTATGCCCCCACTCAGCGTCGTCCCTGGAGAGTTTCCAGTACTCTACCAGTCTCGACTACAGAAGGGAGAGTCAAGCAGAGGCCTGGCCATCCCATTCCTAGCTTGGGCAGTGGCTAGCGAGTGGAAGGCAATCGGCTACAAGTCAAAACTCACCCTTGCTGGGCAGCAGCGCTATGAGAAAGAGTCGAGAAAAATACGGACTTCAGACATCATATTAATTGTCCCCCTCTAAACTGTAAGCTCATCGTGGGTGGGGAATGTGTCTGTTATTGCTATATTGTACTCTCCCAAGCTCTCAGTACAGTGCATGGCATCCAGTAAGCACTCAGTAAATATGATTGAGTAAATCATATTTACTCAAATATGTAAATCAATTACTCAAATAAGTAAATCCCAGCTCTGCCACTTGTCGGCTGTGTGACTGTGGGCAAGTCACTTAACTTCTCTGTGCCTCAGTTCCCTCATCTGTAAAATGGGGATTAAGACTGTGAGCCCCATGTGGGACAACCTGATTTCCCTATGTCTACCCCAGCGCTTAGAACAGTGCTCGGCACATAGTAAGCGCTTAACAAATACCAACATTATTATTATTATTATTAAATGAATGCATGAATGCGTATGTATTTAAGTGGTGTGGGGCTGAGGGTGTGATGAATGCCAGATCCAAGTGTGTAGATGATACAGAAAGGAGAGGGAGTTGAGGAAAAGAGGGCCTAATGTGGGAAGATTAAGGGAAGCAGCGTGGCTCAGTGGAAAGAGCCTGGGCTTCAGAGTCAGAGGTCATGGGTTCGACTCCCGGCTCTGCCACTTGTCAGCTGTGTGACTGTGGGCAAGTCACTTCATTTCTCTGTGCCTCAGTTCCCTCATCTGTAAAATGGGGATTAACTGTGAACCTCACGTGGGACAACCTGATTACCCTGTATCACCCTCAGCGCTTAGGACAGTGCTCTGCACATAGTAAGCGCTTAACAAATACCAACATTATTATTATTATTATTATTAAGATCTCTTGATGGGGAGGTGACCTTAATATTCATTCATTCAATAGTATTTATTGAGCGCTTACTATGTGCAGAGCACTGTACTAAGCATTTGGAATGAACAAGTCGGCAACAGATAGAGACAGTCCCTGCCGTTTGACGGGCTTACGGTCTAATCGGGGGAGACGGACAGATGAGGACGATGGTGATAAATAGAGTCGAGGGGAAGAACATCTCGTAAAAACAATGACAACTAAATAGAATCGAGGCGATGTACATTTCATTAACAAAATAAATAGGGTAACGAAAATATATACAGTCGAGCGGACGAGTACGGTGCCGAGGGGAGGGGAAGGGAGAGGGGGAGGAGCGGAGGGAAAGGGGGGAAAAGAGGGTTTAGCTGCGGAGAGGTGAAGGGGGGTGGTGGAGGGAGTAGAGGGAGAAGAGGAGCTCAGTCTGGGAAGGCCTCTTGGAGGAGGTGAGTTTTAAGTAGGGTTTTGAAGAGGGGAAGAGAATCGGTTTGGCAGAGGTGAGGAGGGAGGGCGTTCCGGGACCGCGGGAGGACGCGGCCCGGGGGTCGACGGCGGGACGGGCGAGACCGAGGGACGGCGAGGAGGTGGGCGGCGGAGGAGCGGAGCGTGCGGGGTGGGCGGTAGAAAGAGAGAAGGGAGGAGAGGTAGGAAGGGGCAAGGTGATGGAGAGCCTCGAAGCCTAGAGTGAGGAGTTTTTGTTTGAAGCGGAGGTCGACAGGCAACCACTGGAGTTGTTTAAGAAGGGGAGTGACAGGCCCAGATCGTTTCTGCGGGAAGATGAGCCGGGCGGCGGAGTGAAGAATAGACCGGAGCGGGGCGAGAGAGGAGGAAGGGAGGTCAGAGAGAAGGCCGACACGGTAGTCTAGCCGGGATATAACGAGAGCCCGTAGCGGTAAGGTAGCCATCTGGGTGGAGAGGAGAGGGCGGATCTCGGAGATATCGTAAAGGTGAAACCGGCAGGTCTCGGTAACGGATAGGACGCGTGGGGTGAACGAGAGAGACGAGTCAAGGATGACACCGAGATCACGGGCCCGAGAGACGGAAGGACGGTCGTGCCATCCACGGTGATAGAGAAGTCTGGGAGAGGACCGGGTTTGGGAGGGAAGATGAGGAGCTCGGTCTTGCTCGTGTTGAGTTTTAGGTGGCGGGCCGACATCCAGGTGGAGACGTCCCGGAGGCGGGAGGAGATGCGAGCCTGAAGGGAGGGGGAGAGGACAGGGATAATAAGGCTTTGAAGGTAGGGAGAGCGTTGATCTGTCATATATGGTGGGGAAGAAGTTCCAGGCCAGATGGAGGACATGGGAAAAGAATTGGAGACGAGATAGATGAGCTGGAAACATTATTAGAAGCAGCGTGGCTCAGTGGAAAGAGCACGGGCTTGGGAGTCAGACAGCAGGGGTTCGAATCCCGGCTCTGCCACTTGTCAGCTGTGTGACTGTGGGCAAGTCACTTCACTTCTCTGTGCCTCAGTTCCCTCATCTGTAAAATAGGGATTAAGACTGTGAACCTCACGTGGGACAACCTGATTACCCTGTATCTACCCCTGAATTTAGAACAGTGCTCTGCACATAGTAAGCGCTTAACAAATACCAACATTATTATTATTATTATTATAACCAAACTGGTGATGGAGGGGTAAAATGTGCAGGCTGGGCATGGTTTAGTGGCAATAGCACGGGTTTGGGAATCAGAGGATGTAGGTACTAATCCCAGCTCCACCACTTGTCTGCTGTGTGACCTTGGACAAGCCACTTAATAATAATAATTATGCTATTTATTAAGCACTTCATATGTGCCAGGCACTGTTCTAAGCGCTGGGGGGGGGGACACAATCTCAATCCCCATTTTACAGATGAGGTAACTGAGGCCCAGAGGAAGTGAAATGACTTGCTCAAGGTCACACCAGCAGACCAGTGGCAGAACCGGGATTAGAACGCATGACCTTCTGACTCCCAGGCCTGTGCTCTATCCACAAGGCCATGCTGCTTCTCACTTAACTTCTCTGTGCCTCAGTTCCCTCATTTGTAAAATGGGTCTGAGGACTGTGAGCCCCACATGAGACAACCTGATTACTTTGCATCTACTCCAGTGCTTAAAACATAGTAAGCACTTAACAAATACCATCATTAGTGATAGTAGTAGTAGGAATCTGCAGCCCAAATGGGAAGAAACGTTGAATGCTTTCCTGCCTCAGTGTGTCCAAATGTCCAAGAGCGGGACAGCTTAGAGTAGTGTACCGCTTCACTGTGTAGGACGGGGACTGTGTCGGTTTACATCATATCGCTGCGTAGGACAGGAACTGTGTCTCTTTATATTATATCTACCCCAGTGTTTAGAAATGTATCTGGTACAAAGTAAGCCCTTAACAAATGTAATAATAATAGTATTGTGTCTAGAAACACTGGAGTGCTCAATAATACCACTGATTGATTGATTGATTGATGGACAGTAGGAACTATGCAAAGGAATACATTTCTGAAAGAAGAGCAAGTAGAGACTGAGATGCAGTGGAATGACAAGTAGGAGTGAAAATAATAGAAGAGTGTCTTGAAATTAAAGCCAGAGATGAGTATCCGGGTTTGGTTCCAACCGACCGGATTGAGGACTATCCCTGTGTCCATTGTGGGGCAATGTGATGGATTAGCAAAGATCCTTCAGTTGAAATCCAGGCGTCCTGTGAGAATGATAGCCGCTCAGGGAGCGATGCTGGTCTGCAGCCCAACGTATATCACTGAGAGCAACATCAAGCTGACGCTGTGTTTCTGATGAGATGTTCTTCCCCTCGATTCTATTTATTGCCATTGTTCTTGTCTGTCCGTCTCCCCCGATTAGACTGTAAACCCGTCAAAGGGCAGGGACCGTCTCTTTCTGTTACCGATTTGTACATTCCAAGCTCTTAGTACAGTGCTCTGCACATAGTAAGCGCTCAATAAATATTATTGAATGAGTGAGGCCTGAATCCACATGCTTACCCAAGGGAACCTGCTGGAAATCTTGGTGTGTGACTGTGTCCTGCCTCAAGACCCTTCTGATGTCCTACAACCTGGAATGAGGAGACTCTTTCTTTATTTATGGTATTTCTTAAGCGCTTACTATTTGCCAGGCACTGTACTAAGCTCTGGGGTAGATGCAAGCTAATTGGGTTGGACAAAGGCCCTGTCTCACATGGAGCACACGGTCTTAATCCCCATTTTACAGACGAGGTAACTGAGATGCAGAAAGGTTAAGTGACTTGCCCAAGGATTAGAAACCAGGTCCTCTGACTCTCAGGCCTGGGTTCTTACCACTAAGCCACACTGCTTCTCAAGCAAGTTGAGCGGAGATCAACTTCTGTCAGACAATCGGTGGATCTGGCGGGATCCTCAGACCTTAAGATCTAAGATCTTAATGTGTTCCTGTCCAGGGACTGCTCCACCAGCAACTGAAATGAACAAAGACCATCATAAATCAATCAATCATATTTATTTAGCGCTTACTGTGTGCAGAGCACTATACTAATTATTTGAGAGAGTTCGACTTAAAGCTGGTAGACCCAATCCCTGCCCACAGTGAGCTTCTGTTTTAGAGGGGTGGTCCACATGTTCCCAGATGCTTCCTGCTGCTGCTGAGTTGAGGGGAAACCTACAGCACTGATAAAGTACCAGCAAATTCAGCACAGGCAAAACTAATTTTCCCAGGTATTTAAGCACTTAATAATCGTAACGATAATAATAACTGTGGTATTTGTTAGAGCTTACTATGTATCAGGCACTGTACTAAGCAATGGGGTGCATACAAGCAAATCAGGTTGGGCACAGTCCCTGTCCCACTTGGGGCTCACAGTCTCAATCCCCATTTTGTAGATGAGATAACTGAGGCCCAGAGAAGTGAAGTGACCTGCCCAAGGTCACACAGCAGACAAGTGGCAGGGTCGGGATTAGAACTCATGACCAGCTGCCTCCCGGGCCCAAGCTCTATTCACTACACCCCGTTCCTTCACTTATTCATCTACATTTCCATACTACCTTTCTCGTCTTCTGTCTGTAAATGATTGCATATCTGTCTCCTCTGCTAGAAATTAAGCTCCTTGAGAGCAGGGATCATGTCTTGCAACTCTACTGTACCCCCACAAGCACTTAGCACTGTGCTCCACCCAGAGTAGGTGCTCAGTCCATACAATTGATTTATTGGTAACCTTCTCACTGTACCTCCATCTCACCTTCCACCTCTCGCCCACCTCCTGCCTCTGGCCTGGAACGCCCTCTCTCCTCAACTCTGACAATTCCTCTCCCCGCTCTTCAAAGCTTGATTGAAGGCCCATCTCCTCCAAGATGCCTTCCCTGACTAAGCCCCCCTTTCCTCTTCTCCCACTCTCTTCTGCGTCACCCTGACTTGCTCCCTTCATTCTTCCCCCTTCCCAGCCCCACAGCACTTATGTACATAACTGTAATGTATTTTTTACATTAATGTCTATCCCCCTGCTCCCCCAGCCCCGCTCTAGACTGTAAGCTCATTATGGGTGGGGAATGTGTGTGTTTATTGTCGTACTGTACTCTCCCAAGTGCTTAATGCAGTGCTTTGCACACAATAAGCACTCCATAAATATGAGTGAATGAATGAATGAAAAAAGCTTGAAGGGTAAATTTTATTCAGAGGGTCTGTTGCAAATGGGAGGCAGTGTCATAAATCCCACCTATTTATAAAAATTGAAAGTTTTCCTTTCAAAACTTTCTCCTCCTGTCCAAACACCTCCTTTCTGCCATTTGCTGCCATCCCACACAGCCCCACCCTCCATCTAACCCCGGAATGTCTACTGACCATTTTGATCTGATTTTCTCATCGTTATTATGCTTTTGGTTTGTGGTTCTTTGGTTTCTGAGGCTAGAAGTTTATTCGGGTGTCCCGGCATGGAGCGTGTTACATTTTCCTGCCCTGGTGTGCCCTCTGCACACAGTAAGCGCTCAATAAATACGACTGATTGATTGGCGGCTTCTCTCTGTTCCAGGAAGAAGTTAAGGTGCTGCTTTTTGAAGGTCCTGGCAATGTAATCACTGGTTACCATGGAAGCCATCTCTCCCTCAGCCTTCCCTCAGCAGAGGAAAGGAAGGGGAGGGAGTCCTTTCTGGAAAGTCTTTTTTTCAGGCTCGGAGGATCAGCGAGTGAAGCCGCAACCCCGACCCTGGAGGCTGAGTTGTGGCTGGAGTCGGGGGTGAATTGGAAAGGGAAGCAGCCACCTTGCGTTCTGAGGTACGGTCTGCCTCACCCCATACCCCCTGCAGGCACTCGGGGCCTCTAGACGGTAAGCTCGTTGGGGGCAGGGAATGTGTCTATTTATTGTTATATTGTACTCTTCCAAGCACTGGACAGTGCTCTGCTCACAGTAAGTGCTCAATAAATACAACTGGATGAATGAATTAGGGTAGGGCACTTTCTGCGTGGAGCTCACTATGCTAGAATTCACTTCTTGACCTGGTTCAATTCAGCCAACAGGCTGAATTACCTGGTGTTCTACAGGCACCAGGTAAGCCAATATTTTAAAAGTTACCTTGGTGATGTTCCCTAATGGATGGTGGGGAATAACTTGGCCAGTGGCAGACATTCACTCTTTTCTTAAGGCTCATGTGAACATGACTGAAGTCCCAAGAAGTGAAATATTTTAATTGGAAAAAAAAAAAGAGGAAATGCATTCATGACTCACATTTATTGAATATCCTACACAGCAGAAATGAAATACCAAAAGTGTCAAGTAAAAAAAAAAAAGGATTTACTTCTGGGGACTCTAGAAACCATAATTTACTGTGCCGGATCATTTCTGTCCCTTTAAGGGGATATTTGAAAAGCCTCAAAGCCCAGCCCAGGAAACACAATGGAACATTTTCCTTGGGATGACCTCATTCCCAGTGACCCACAGAGGAAGTCATTATTTTGGTAGTCACCAGTAAACACTGAACACGCTTACTCGGAAAATAAGCCCTCTTTGACCTTGAAGACTGTGGCTTCCCAAGCCTCGTTGAACCTAATCTCTATCCAAGTATAACAGTTTGTACGCAAATGCCGCCCAGTTTTGGACAGTGGTGTTGCCCAGAGCCAGGCCACATTGTATAACTCTGCCAAAACACCAAGAAAAACAACAGTGTTATTTGTGTTTGTGCTACAATAATGAAGACTCCGAATATGAGAGGTTTCTCTTTGGGACCTAGAGGCTTAATGGGCCAGGGTTTGTCGGGGCTCAGCCCAGGTATCTGCACTGGAAACTGGTGATGACCATGTCTAAGAAACACTCTAGAATCCTTTGGGGGCTCTGGGAGCTGAGATGGGAGGCAGGGAGGGACTGACCAGGTTCTCTGTCACGGGGGATGAACTGCAGTCACTGAATCTATTAAAGAGTTATGTGAGAGGAGTCACTAGAACAGTTCCTCAAACTCTTCTCCTTCCAAATCTTCTTGCTGGGGAAGACTGATGCAGGATTGAGAGAAATATCTGGTTTTATCTTCCCTGTACCTTTTCCAGTACAAGTGAAGAGCACGTGTAGTCTAATGGAAAGAGCACGGGCCTGGTAGTCAGATTCTCTGATTCTGACTCTTCCCCCTTCCCTGCTGTGTGACTTTGGAAAAGTCATTTAACTTCTTTGAGCTTCAGTTTCCTCAACTATAAATTACCTATTCTCCTTTCTACTGAGATGGTCAACCTCGTACGGGACTGAGTCCAACGTGATTATCATGTATTTACCCAGCCTTTTAATAGGGTTTGGCATATGAGAAGCAGCATGGCATAGTGGGTAGAGCACGGGCCTGGGAGTCAGAAGGACATGGGTTCTAATCCTACTTCCATCTCTTGCCTGCTGTGTGTCCTTGGGCAAATCACTTCACTTTTCTGGGCCTCAGTTACCTCATCTGTAAAATAATAATGTTGGTATTATTATTATTTGTTAAGCGCTTACTATGTGCAGACCACTGTTCTAAGCACTGGGGTAGATACAAGGTAATCAGGTTGTCCCACATGAGGCTCACAGTCAATCCCCATTTTACAGATGAGGTAACTGAGGCACAGAGAAGTTAAGTGACTTGCCCACAGTCACACAGCTGACAAGTGGCAGAGCGGGGATTCGAACCCACGACCTCTGACTCCCAAGCCCGGGCTCTTTCCACTGAGCCACGCTGCTCTGTGAGCTCCCCCATAGGGCAGGGATTGTATCCAACTCGATTTGCTCGTATCCACCCCAGGGCTTAGTACAGTGCCTGGCACATAGTAAGAGCTTAACAGAGCATTTAAGTTTGGGGATTTCTTTGCTCTCGGGGACAATAAGGTCAAAGAGAGTGGTCTGGAACAGGCAGCGAGGGAGCAAGAAAGTTTCTGCTCCTCCTGCAAAGCCCAGGAGACCAGCAATCCCCCCTCATGGTGCCAAGAGCCAGACATGAGCGATAAAGCCCAACGTTTGCTTGGGGAAGAGGCTTAGGGGGCAGAGACGGTAGCTAAACCATCATGTCCATACTGGCATCATCAGGCTCAAAAGACAAGGGCGAACTCAAAAGACAAGGGCGAACTGCAGCTGCCTGCCATTCCCCAAACATCATGAGGACAAAGCTACTTCTTGAACCCTACAGTTCTGAGATCAGCGGATGAGATCCATCATATTGCCCCCCTAAATTAAGGCCTTCTTAAATTGCTGTGGGCAAAGCACTGTACTAATCTCTGGAAGCACAGTACTTCTTTCAGCGAATGAATTCTTTCATTCTACTTGGGCATTACCGGTTTGTTGATGACCACGCTGTGGTGATTTGTTAAATAGAACCTTTCTTTGAACATTTCTTGTCTTCCTACACTGCCTGGCCAGAGAAGGCCCGGGGATTCCTATGAGGGGGTTTCGGGTGGAGGAGTTCCCCAGCCTGCGGAGAAGGTGAAACCGTGGCAGCTGAGTTTCAATGAAGAAGTAAAAATCGTCTCGGGCTGCCAGAGGGAGAGGATGGTAGATTTACCTTTCCTGAAAAATACACTGGTCGAGAAAAGGAGCTGCTCCTAAAGTAAATTAGACAGGGGGTAGGGAGGGAAGTTTTATCTTGGTCTGATTCCTCATTAGTCCAGAACATCATTCACTCAGAACCCAGAAGGTTGACCGTTAATCAGTCAATGGTATTTATTGAGAGCTTATCACCTCCCCCATGACAGATTTCCCCAGTACTGCCTTCTCTAACATTTGCTTGAATCCACCCCAGGTTGTGATTCCTGGACTCTGGGCATTAGTTCATGACCCACCCCTGTGTTCACTAAGGCCTTTCAGAGCACGGATGATTAAGATTAAAACTAATGATGAAAAGAAACAGTGTTGCCTAATGCATAGAGCGCAGGCCTGCTCTAATCCCTACTCTACCACTTGTCTGCTGTGTGACCTTGGTCAAGTTACTTCACTGCTCTGTATCTCAGTTGTCTCATCTGTAAAATGGGGATCAAGATTGTGAATCCCATGTGGGACAGGTACTGTGTCCAACCTGGCTAACTTGCATCTCCCCCAGTGCTTAGTACCGTGACTGGCACATAGTAAGCACTTAATAAATACCATTAAAAAAATGATTGGTTAGCTTAGCACAGGAGACAAAATTTAGAAGATCTTGGCCACATAGTGATAATAATAATAATAATGTTGGTATTTGTTAAGCACTTACTATGTGCAGAGCACTGTTCTAAGCGCTGGGGGAGATACAGGGTCATCAGGTTGTCCCATGTGAGGCTCACAGTTAATCCCCATTTTACAGATGAGGTCACTGAGGCCCAGAGAAGTTAAGTGACTTGCCCACAGGCACACAGCTGACAAGTGGCAGAGCTGGGATTCGAACTCATGACCTCTGACTCCCAAGCCCGCGCTCTTTCCACTGAGCCATGCTGCTTCTCATAGTGATAGAAATTAAGCCTATGGGATAAAATGCTTCGTTGAGAATTTGCTTATCCTTTTGATGATAACACTGGAACTTCAGTCTCCTCACTACCAAATCAGTAAACCACATCTGATCCGTTAGAGCACACTCATTCCTCTTCCTTAATGTAAAAGTGTGCAATGTCTCTCTCTTCCCTCATCTCTCATTAATCTCAGCTACAGATCTTTACCGGAACATCTTTAGAACTTCTCGTTTGCTAATACTTTCTTGGGAACCATTTTGATTTCTTAGGAACATGATTCCTTTCCCAAGGACTAAAGTCTTAAATTGCTGGCCATCTTGAAATCCTGGTAAAAAGCCCTTATTCATTGATCTGTTTCAATCTAATTACTGATTCTCACAATACAGTAAAAAGCTTCTTTATTAGCATGTGGAGAAACGAAATGTGACCGTTATTCCAAAATTCCATTTCCCCCAAAGTCAGGCTGTCAATCAGTCAGTATTTATTGAGTACTTTCCTTGTACAGTGTGCTATACTAGAAGAAGTAATAACATAGTAAAGGTATTTATTGAATAGCTAATGGGTGCCATGCACTGAACTAAATGACACGGAAGGTATAACAGAGGCATGAAACATGTTATCTTCCCACAAGAAGCATGCATTGTATTGGGGGAAATGGATATTAACAAATAGGGTAATCAGAATAAATAAACCGACTGTAAAATTGAGTGTTTATATAGCCATAGGTTCTGACGGCGGATATAAGCTAATAAATATGTGTTAGAGGCGGCTGGTGGGTTTCTGTTACAGGTGGAGTTTGTGGCTTAATTGGAAGAGGCCTATTAGAGGAGGTGTAATTTTGTGAGGACTTTGAATGGGATGAGTTTGGGGTCAGTCATATTACTGTGGGGAGAAAATTCCAGTCTGGTGGAACAGCAAGGGCGAGGTTCCGGAGACAGGAGAGTCAAGCAGAAAGTAATTTAAGGCTTGGCTTAGGAGGAACAAAGAGAGTGAACTGGGGAGTGGCAGATGAAGAGGGCTGGTATTTAAAATGAGGAGAGTTGGTAGAGTTGGGGAGAGGTGAAATCGATCATGAGGATGTTTTGTTTGATGAAAAAAACAGGAAGCAATTGGAAGGTTTTGAGGAGAGGGAAGATGTGAGTTGAGCAGTGTTTCCAAAAAAAATGGTATTTGTTAAGCGGTCACTATGTGCCAAGCATTGTACTCAGCACAGGGGTGGATACTAACAAATCAGGTTGGACACAGTCCCTGTTCTGTGCGGGGCTCACAGTCTCAATCCCCATTTTGCAGATGAGGTAACTGAGGCACTGACAAATGAAGTGACTTGCCCAAGATTACACAGTGGGGGAGCCAGGATTAGAACTCATGGCCTTCTGACTCCCAGGCCCGTGCTCTTTCCACTAGGCCACACTGGCTCTTCAAGAAACCAGAGGGCTGAAGAGAGCCACAAAATGAGGAGAAAATCCCTTCAGTAGTTTGTTAATCTAACAGTGAACTGGAAGGAGCCAATATCAGTGGGGATGGGAAGAAGCAGTATGTTTACTTTAACCTTGGCTGTACTAAAGTTCAGGTGCATCCGGTTTTCCTATGAAACACGAGAGTTGCATATTTATACATCTCAACATCAAGGGACTATCCCCAACTTTCTTTTCCGACATCACTGAATGCTGTCCAAACAGATCATCATTTTCAAACGTATGTTCTCTAATCCCCTGATAACGTCATAGTGAAAGCACACGCTTTCTCAGGGCTGAATGGTAGAGATCCCATCTTTGGAATTCACATCCCACCTCCAGTCTCTGAAGTCGTTAGAGGAAGGATAATTTGCTGCTCAGATTAGTTGCTTTTCCAGTTCCACCTCTAATTGTAATAATAGCAATAGTTGTAGGAATGGCATTTTTTGAGCAGCTACTGAGTGCAATGTATTATAATGAGTGGATGGGAAAGTTCAGTAAAAGCTGAGGACACATTTCCTCCCCATGAGAATAAGGGGGATAAACAGAAAAATATTTACAAATAGTAGAATAATAATTGAAAAAATAATATTTATAGTACTTGTTATATGCTTGCTCTGTGCCAAGCACCGTTCTAAGCACTGGGGTAGATGCAAGTTAGCAGGTTGGACGCAGTCCCTGTCCCACATGGGGCTCACTCTCTTAATTCCCATTTTACAGATGAGGTAACGGAGCCACAGGGAAGTAAAATGACTTGCCAAGGTCACACGATAGACATGGGGAGGAGTTAGGGTTAGAACCCAGGTCCTTCTGTCCACCATATTGGGCTCTATCCACTAAGCCACACTGCTTCTCAATCATATTACTACCCAGCGAGGACTCAAACATCTCCTAATCACTGTACACATAAATTCCTCCTCCAACCAGGTGTTGATACCTTCCAGAGAGCAATCAGCTAAGATTGTTCTCTTATGGGGTGGAATCAGGAATGGGGGTTTCTAATTATCCAATAATAGAGTTTACTGAGCAGTAACTGAGAGAGAACAATGGAAGAATCAGATAAAATCCCTGATTTACAGCCCTGAACAAACTAATAGAGGGAAAATACCAAACAGTTTTCAAATACGAAAAAATTGTTGAAATAGTAGAGTGTATAATCAGTACGTAAGAAAGTGTAAAGAGAGGCTGTGAGTACAAAAGCACTAAGATGATAATAGGGAGACTAGGGCCTGGACAGAAGAAAAATTCATTTTTGGGAATGATTCTAGACCTTTCTGGATGACAAAGTGCCAGGTAACTCAACTTTCATTGAAGGTTGTCTTCTTTTCTCCTTTGACTTTTGCTCTAGACTTTTAGAAGATATTAATGTACAATACAAAAAGTATGTATCATTTGGTCAGATTTCTAATCGGGGTTCCTGATTAAGTAAAATAACTGAGCCAATCCAAGGAAGCAAAACTGGCGAAGCACACAGTGTTGAGAGAAAAATTGCAGGTGTGGAAAAATACAAATTCGGGGAGGTGATGTTATCAAAGTTCTAAGTAAAAAAGAGTCAAGCCTACCGTTCGCCAGAGCTCTAAGAACACACCATCCATGCCCAATTTGGATTTGATCATTTGATGGTTACTTTTTTTCATTCTTGAATTTCTCGCTCTCCTCAGGCCTGAGGAAGGATCTAAAAAATCATAAAAATGATAGTTTCTACTTATATCCACTACATTACAACTTTATTCAAGTCCACCATTGCCCCAAATTGCAAAACTTCCTATTGGGCAATCATATCATGTTTCCTCTGAATGTTCAGCATTGACCTAAAGTCCAAAATGAAATCATTCTGAGAAAAAGGATGCTGTTCTTTTCTGATTCGTAACCGCAATTTCTAAGAATGGATAGTCATCGATACGACTTTAGCAGGAAGTCTCTGCCCTTTATTAGTCAAGAATACAGGCTTTTTTTTTCCTCTGGAATCATCTAATAGAGCCATAATATTACTTTCTTACAATATTATTTTCTTACTTTTGACAACAGAAAACTCTTAAGGGAGAGAGAGGCTAAGGAAAGATGGAACAAAGCCCTCAAACAATGTGAAGACAAAAACCAAAGATCAGTAAAGTTTTTGTCTGGGGGAGCAGAATTCCAGACTCCTAGTGGCTCAGAGTACACGGTCCCAACCTCAGCTACAGGGACCACCACAGCAGCAGGCGACACAGTCTTCCCAAGGTTTTTTGAGGGAGGTGCTTGCCTGTGGTCGCTTTTCTCTGGATCCCCAGGGTGGTGCGAGGTAGGTCAGGATGTAGATTCCTCAGTGACTCAGAGGAGAGGTAGGGTGGGATCCCAAGGAGACAGTATGGCAATCCAGTAGAGGAGCCACCGCGAGTCCTAGGAGCCAAGATGTCGGAGTGCCAAGCACCCAGGAGTCTCACGGCCTCTTGGTGGAGCCATCTGGGGAGTAATCAGCACCGGATTCATACCTGGGCATCTCACGGGGCACAGGGCATCCTGGGAGAAGAGCCCTGGGAGCTCATTCTCATTTTTTAAATAAGAATGACATTCGCTAAGTGCTTACTGGGGTACTGAGGTAGATACAAGATGAGCAGATTGGACCGAGACCCTGTCCCACATGGAGCTCATCATGTTTTTAAAACCCCAATATTTTTTCTCTTCCAAGTGATGTCTTTTTTCATTTTGTTTTTTCCTTAATTTCTCAATTCACGTTCTTCAATTCCAAGCAGAAAAAAGATGGCTTTCCAAACATTCCCCACAAGGCTGTCTAAGATTGAGCCAGAGCCAACTGGACCCATCTTACTTCCTCCTTTTCTATGTGAACCTCGGAAAGACGTTCTCTACTAGTTATCCTCCAAGAGCAAGGAGTCCTCAGCCCAGGGCTCCTTCCTTGGGCCTTACACCCCAATCAATCAATCAATCAATCGTATATTTGTTAAGCACTTACTATGTGCAGAGCACTGTTCTAAGCGCTGGGGTAGATACAGGGTCATCAGCTTGTCCCACGTGAGGCTCACAGTTAATTCCCATTTTACAGATGCGGTGACTGAGGCGCAGAGAAGTTAAGTGACTTGCCCACAGTGACGCAGCTGACAAGTGGCAGGGCCGGGATTTGAACCCATGACCTCTGACTCCCAAGCCCGGGCTCTTTCCACTGAGCCACGCTGCTTCTCTTAATATATTAGTATATATTAGTATATATACTAATATATATTAGTATATATTGAACCCTTACTGTGTGCAGAGCATATTCTAAGCAATTGAAAGAGTACAATATAAGACTATAACAGAGTTGGTAGTCATATTGCCTACCCACAATGAGCTTACGGTCTAGAGGAGAGACAGTCAATAATATTAATTAATATATTACAAATATATACAAAAGTGCTCTGGGGCTGAGGAAGGGGTACATAAAGTGTCCGAGACCAAGTGCAAAGGTGACACAGAGGGAGTGGGAGAAGAGGAAATGGTGGCTAAGTCGAAGAAGGCCTTTTGGAGATGTGCTTTTAATAAAGTGAGGAGAGTTGAGCTCTCAGAAATGAAGAGGGAGGGGGTTCCAGGCCAGAGGCAGAACATGGGTGTGAGGTAGGCCGTGAGACAGATGGAAGGGAGGTACAGTGAGTAAGGTTGTATTAGAGGAGTGAAGTGTGTGGGCTGAGCTGTAATAGGAAATCAGAGAGGTAAGGTAGGAGGGGACAAAGTGATTAAATGCATTCAAGTCGACAGTAAGGAGTTTCTTTTTGATTGTGCGTTGCATGGGCGACCACTCAAGTTTCTTAAGGAGTGGGGAAATATGGACTGAATGGCTTTGTAGAAAAATGATCCGGGCAGCAGAGTGAACTGTGGACTGGAGTGGTGAGAGACAGGAGGCAGGAAGGTCAGCAAAGAGACTGAAGCAGTGATCCTAGGCGGGATAGTGCTTGGATTAAGGTGGTAACAGTCTGGATGGAGAGGAAAGGAAGGATTTTAGCAGTGTTGTGAAGGTTGAACCGACAGTGTTTACTGACAGATTGAACATGTGGGTTGAATGAGAGAGATGAGTCGAGGATAACACCAAGTTCTCAAGCTTGTGAGACAGGGAGGATGACTGTGCTGTCGACAGTGATGGGAAAGTCAATGGGAGGACAGGGTTTGGGTGGGAAGATAAGGAGTTCAGTTTTGGACTTGTTTTAGAGGTGTCAGCGGAGCATCCAAGTAGAGATGTAGTGAAGACAGGAGGAAATGCGAGACTGCAGAGGCAGAGAGAGATCAGGGCTGGAGATGTGGATTTTGTACTCGGCAAAGAGATGGAAGTTGAAGCTCCGGGGCGAATGAGTTCTCCAAGAGAATAGATGGAGATGGAGAAGAGAAGGGGACCCAGAATTGAGCCTTGAGGGACTCAAGCCTAGTGAAGTTCTGCTCATCTCACCCAACTTCAGGGTGATGGAAAGCCATCCATTCATCACAGATGTGCAGTTGCTCCACTAATGAAGAATCAGTCAGTCAATCTGGGGTATTTAGCAGATGCCTTCTAGGGGGGCAAAACTACTTTGCTTTAGTTTGAAAAAGCACTACAGAACCAGGTCCCCTAGTCATTCACAGACCAGTGAGAAAGTCACAAGAAAAAGCTATTTACGAAAAGTGGGAGCCAGAGGGACAAGAACAAAATAATAATAATTGTTATTATTGTATCTGTTAAGTGCGTACTCTCTACCACACCCTGTACTAAGTGCTGGGGTGGATAATAGCAAATCAGGTTGGACACAGTTCCTGCCCACATGGGCTCACAGTCTCAATCCCCATTTTACAGATGAGGTAACTGAGGCCCAGAGAAGTGAAGTGATTTGCCCAAGGTCACAATGCAGACAAGTGGTGGAGTCAGGATTAGAACCCATGACCTTCTGACTCCCAGGCCTATACTCTATCTACAATGCCATGAAGTTGTTTTTTTATGATCATATGAAATCGGACAATAAGCAATTGAATATATAATTAAAAACCTTAATGTAAATAGACATATGGGCATAAGGGCTGAGGCTAGAAATAAAATACCTATTAAGGAAAGGCCTGGAAACACACTAGCATTTTGATCTTAGTACTGTCTATTGAAAACAGTGAGAACTCAACTAATACCAATATTGCTGATATTCATTCATTCAATCATATTTATTGAGCTCTTACTGTATGCAGAGCAGCAGCGTGGCTCAGTGGAAAGAGCACAGGCTTGGGAGTCAGAGGTCATGGGTTGGAATCCCAGCTCTGCCACATGTCTGCTGTGTGACAGTGGGCGAGTCACTTAACTTCTCTGTGCCTCAGTTCCCGCATCTGGAAAATGGGGATGAAGACTGTGAGCCTCATGTGGGACAACCTGATTACCCTGTATCTCCCCCAGCGCTCAGAACAGTGCTCTGCACATAGTAAGCGCTTAACAAATACCAACATTATTATTATTATCACTAAGCACTTGGAAAGTACAATTCGGCAACAGATGAGACAATCCCTACCCAACAGCGGGTTCACAGTCTAGAAGGGGGAAATCATGATGATATTTTTTAAGCACTCACTTTGTGCCAAGCACTGCTCTAAGCGCTCGGGTAGATACAAGGTAATCAGGTTGTCCCACGTGGGGCTCACAGTCTTCATCCCTATTTTACAGATGAGGCAATTGAGGCACAGAGAAGTGAAATGACTTGCCCTAAGTCACACAGCTGACAAGTGGCAGAGTCGGGATCAGAACCCACGACCTCTGATTCCCAAACCTGCGCTCTTGCCACTAAGCCACACTGCTTCTCCAACCACTACTGGAGAAGGGGACAAGTGAAAAGAAGGCATTTCCACTGTGGCATAGGAAATATCATTATTTAGATCAAATCAGGGCTCCATTCAGCTTTGGATTCTGCCTCCACCGATAGTAATGGAAAGCTTAGAAGAGCAGCATAATTCTTTATTGTGCATATCCATAATCTGATTAATTTCATGTCTACATTTTACTGCTAATTATACCAGGCCTTTTTCTGCACAGTGTTCAACATAATGCTCTTACTCCGAGTCCCTAGTAACAAACTCCATTCAATGTTTCCCTTTAATAAGTAGAATTAAACTGATCAGCAAATGCTAAATCAATTAAGTTAATTGCTTTTCTTCCATTTGACTTCTGGCTGACACTTCGGAAGATTTTGCCATTGTTGAAGGTGTAAAACGTTTACCATTTTTATTCCTAAGTATGAGGTTCTGAGTGAAGGAAAATACACCCCAGAAGAGCCCCTTGAACTGGAGGGGCTGATTGACCTGTTGCTGGAAAAATAACCAGATGAGTCCGTGAAAACATAAATAAACGAATGACTAAATCAACATCAAAAAGAGAGAGCCAAGACAATCGAGGAATAAGTTGTGATGCTCTGGAGAGTAAATGGATAAATGTTCTGAATTAATGTGAGGTTATAGATTTGGAATACGGTTAAAACCTCGGAAAAATAAAGCGATTCACTTTTTCCCCCATACAGTTCCAAAACACTGTACTGGAATCTGTAACTTTGATTATATCCAGTATTTCGCTCCTATTTTGTTTGCACAGCTTTGTTTGAGGGAATGGTAATTTTTTAAATGCCCGGGAGTCATTTTGGTGATAATTTACAGTTTCTCATTCAGTAGGACTAAAGCTCATTAACTCCCTCTTCTGCCCCTTCAACTCCCTGGACTGTTTAGAATTCTGGAGCCCAACTGACGGAGATTTTCAGAGCGGACATTGGAGATTCTAGTAATAATAACTGTGCTATTTGTTAAGCGCTTACAATTTGTCAATCACTGTTCTAAGCACCGGGGTAGATAATCAGGTCAAACGCAGTTCCTGTCTCACGGGAGACTCACAGACTCGGAAGAATAAAAGGTGTTGAATTCCCATTATGCAGATGAGGAAATTGAGGCACAGAAAAGTTAAGTGACTTTTTTAATGGTCCCTGTTGAGCATTTACCATGTGCCGGCCACCGTCCTAAGTGTGGGGGAAGATACAAGATAATCAGGTTGGATACGGTCCACATCTCATGAGGGGCTCACGGTCTTAATCCCCATTTTACAGACGAGGTAACCGAGGCACAGGGAAGTTCAGTGACTTGCCTAAGATCACACCACAGACAAGAGGAAGAGTCAGAATTAAAACCCAGGTCCTCTGACTCCCAGACCCGTCTTCTTTCCACTAGGCCACGCTCTCTCCAAGGAGCGAAGGCCGGGTGAGGAAGGGAATGGGTTCAGTCCACATCCCCGGGGAAATGATCACACTGTCCCTTCCACTGACACCTGAATCTCCAAGAAAGTCTGAGGATGTTAAGCTAACTAGAGTTTGATATTGTTGCTTGTGACATTTCTCTCATGCATCAGATTCTTCTCTGAAACAAATCCTATGTTAATAAGAACCTAAGAAATAATAATAATGTTGGTATCTGTTAAGCGCTTACTATGTGCAGAGCACCGTTCTAAGCGCTGGGGTAGATACAGGGTCATCAGGTTGTCCCACGTGAGGTTCACAGTCTTCATGTAAAACGGGCATTAAGACTGTGAGCCTCACGTGGGACAACCTGATGACCCTGTATCTATCCCAGCGATTAGAACAGTGCTCTGCACATAGTAAGCGCTTAACAAATACCGACATTGTTCATCCCCATTTTCCAGATGAGGTAACTGAGGCACAGAGAAGTGAAGTGACTTGCCCCTAGTTACAAAGCTAACAAGTGGCAGATCCTGGATTCGAACCCATGACCTCTGACTCCCAAGTCCATGCTCTTTCCATGCCTCTTCCTTCTGCTTCTCCTTTGCCCTTGGGAACATATCTGTAAACATGTCTGCTAACCCCCCTGTATTCTCCCAGGCGCTTAGTACAGAGTTCTGCACACAGTAAACAATAAATGCCTTTGATTGATTGCCTGCAGCAGTGGGGGGATGGAGGTGTCAGGTAACCACCCCCCAAGAGAAAAGCTTTCAGTGTGGGTAACACAAGAGCGTTCTGTCCTAAAGGAGCACTTCCCGTCTCTCAGGCCCGCAATCTCGGTGTCATCTTTGACTCGTCTCTCTCGTTCACCCCACACATCCTATCCGTTACCGAGACCTGCCGGTCTCACCTTTACGATATCGCCGAGATCCGCCCTCTCCTCTCCACCCAAATGGCTACCTTACCGCTACGGGCTCTCCTTATATCCCGGCTAGACTACTGTGTCAGCCTGCTCTCCGATCTCCCCTCCTCCTCTCTCGCCCCACTCCGGTCTATTCTTCACTCCGCCGCCCGGCTCATCTTCCCGCAGAAACGCTCTGGGCCTGTCACTCCCCTTCTTAAACACCTCCAGTGGTTGCCTGTCGACCTCCTCTCCAAACAAAAACTCCTCACTCTAGGCTTCGAGGCTCTCCGTCACCTCGCCCCTTCCTACCTCTCCTCCCTTCTCTCTTTCTACCGCCCACCCCGCACGCTCCGCTCCTCCGCCGCTCACCTCCTCACCGTCCCTCGGTCTCGCCTATCCCGCCGTCGACCCCGGGGCCACGTCCTCCCGCGGTCCCGGAACGCCCTCCCTCCTCACCTCCGCCAGGCTAATTCTCTTCCCCCTTCAAAACCCTACTTAAAACTCACCTCCTCCGAGAGGCCTTCCCAGACTGAGCTCCCCTTCTCCCTCTACTTCCTCTACAGCCCCCCCTCTCCGCAGCTTAACCCTCTTTTCCCCCCATTTCTCTCCGCTCCTCCCCCTCTCCCTTCCCATCCCCTCGGCACCGTACTCGTCCGCTCGACTGTATATATTTTCATTACCCTATTTATTTTGTTAATGAAATGTACATCGCCTCGATTCTGTTTAGTTGCCATTGTTTTTGCGAGATGTTCTTCCCCTCGACTCTATTTATCGCCATCGTCCTCGTCTGTCCGTCTCCCCCGATTAGACCGTGAGCCCGTCAGACGGCAGGGACCGTCTCTATCTGTTGCCGACTTGTTCATTCCAAGCGCTTAATACAGTGCTCTGCGCATAGTAAGTGCTCAATAAATACTACTGAATGAAAGAACTCATAGCCCAAAGGGACAGTTTGGTTCTGCTCAGTATCTGCTGGTTCATTCGTTCATTCAGTCGTATTTATTGAGTGCTTACTTTGTGCAAACACTAAGCACTTGAGAGAGTGCCATATAACAATAAACACATACATTCCCCGTCCACAGTGAGCTTACAGTCCAGAGGTCTTCAGCCCTCAGTGGACAGGTGGAGATGAAGGGAAGAGCATTCACTAACCTTCCAACTGTACAGCGGGTCTAGTGACAAGAGCACAGGCTTAGGAGTCAGAGGTTGTGGGTTCTAATCCCGGCTCCGCCACTTAGCTGTGTGACTACGGGCAGGTCACTTCACTTCTCTGTGCCCCGATGACCTCATCTGGAAAATGGGGATGAAGACTGTGAGCCCCTCGTGGGACAATCTGATTACCTTGCATCTACCCCAGTGCTTAGAACAGTGCTTTGCACATAACAAGCGCTTAACAAATACCATCATTATTAATATGATGATTCTAATCCCAGCTCCGCCACTAGTCTGCCATGTGACCTTGGGTAAGTCACTTCTCTTCTCTGTGCCTGTTACCTCATCTGTAAAATGGGGATTAAGACCGCGAACCCCACGTGGGACTTCCTGATTACCTTGTATCCACCCCAGTGCTTAGAACAGTTCTTGGCACATATTAAGCACTTAACGAATACCATAATTCTTCTTATTATTATTACCACTCACTAACTCTCCCACCTCTGTCCATTCACTCAAACCGTTCCTCCTGGCTTGGAAATCCTCTTCCATCTCCCCCAAATCCATTAGATCACAGCCCTCCCCTTATTTAGAGTGCTTTTGGAAAACCCACCTCTTCCAATATGCCTTCTGTGATTAATTCAATCAATCGTATCGACTGAGTGTTTACTGTGTGCAGAGTAGTGTACTAAGAGCTTGGGAAAGTACAGTATAACAGAGTTGGGAGTTGGAAGACTTGTTCCCTGCCCATAAGGAACTTACAGTTTAGAGGGGGAGACAGAAATTAAAATCCATTTCTACAATATCGCCAAGATCCGCCCTTTCCTCTCCACCCAAACGGCTACCTTACTATTACGGGCTCTCGTCATATCCCGGCTAGACTACTGTGTCAGCCTTCTCTCTGACCTCCCTTCCTCCTCTCTCGCCCCGCTCCGGTCTATTCTTCACTCCGCTGCCCGGCTCATCTTCCTGCAGAAACGATCTGGGCATGTCACTCCCCTTCTTAAACAACTCCAGTGGTTGCCTATCGACCTCCGCTCCAAACAAAAACTCCTCACTCTAGGCTTCGAGGCTCTCCATCACCTTGCCCCTTCCTACCTCTCCTCCCTTCTCTCTTTCTACCGCCCACCCCGCACGCTCCGCTCCTCTGCCGCCCACCTCCTCGCCGTCCCTCGGTCTCGCCTATCCCGCCGTCGACCCCTGGGTCACGTCCTCCCGCGGTCCCGGAACGCCCTCCCTCCTCACCTCCGCCAAACTGATTCTCTTTCCCTCTTCAAAACCTTACTTAAAAATCACCTCCTCCAAGAGGCCTTCCCAGACTGAGCTCCTCTTCCCCCTCTACTCCCTCTGCCATCCCCCCTTTACCTCTCCGCAGCTAAAGCCTCATTTTCCCCTTTTCCCTCTGCTCCTCCACCTCTCCCTTCCCATCCCCACAGCACTGTACCCGTCCGCTCAACTGTATATATTTTCGTTACCCTATTTATTTTGTTAATGAATTGTACATCGCCTTGATTCTATTTAGTCGCCATTGTTTTTACGAGATGTTCTTCCCCTTGACGCTGTTTACTGCCATTGTTCTTGTCTGTCCGTCTCCCCCGATTAGACTGTAAGCCCGTCAAACGGCAGGGACTGTCTCTATCTGTTGCCGACTTGTTCATCCCAAGCGCTTAGTACAGTGCTCTGCACATAGTAAGCGCTCAATAAATACTATTGAATGAATGAATGAATGAATACTACCTTGTTAGTACAATCAGTCACCCTATCCCGACTGGATTACTGCATCAACATCCCTTTCTGATCTCCCAACCTCCTGTCTCTCCCTACTTCATCTATACTTCACTCTGCTGCCCAAATTATCTTTCTACAGAAACGCTCTGGGCAGGTCACCCTACTCCTCTAAGATCTTCAGCGGTTGCTTATCAACCTCCGTATCAAGCAAAAGCTCCTCACTATTGGCTTCAAAGCTCTCCATCACCTTGTCCCCTCCTATCTCACCTCCCTTCTCAGCCCGCACACTCTACTCCTCTAGCGCTAACCTTCTCGCTCTGCCTCGTTCTCGCCTGTCCCGTCGTCGACCCCTGACCCACGTCCTACCTCTGGCCTAGAACACCCTCCCTCCTCAGAGAGATCTGAGTTAGTGAATGCTCTTCCCTTCATCTCCACCTGTCCACTGAGGGCTGAAGACCTCTGGACTGTAAGCTCACTGTGGACGGGGAATGTATGTGTTTATTGTTATATGGCACTCTCTCAATCACACTTCCCCCCCTTCAGAGCCCTAATAATAATAATAATGTTGGTATTTGTTAAGCGCTTACTATGTGCAGAGCACTGTTCTAAGCGCTGGGGTAGACATAGGGGAATCGGGTTGTCCCACGTGGGGCTCACAGTTAATCCCCATTTTACAGATGAGGTAACTGAGGCACAGACTGAGCCACGCTGCTTCCCGTGGCTGAGCCCTACTGAAAGCTCACTTCCTCCAAGAGGCCTTCCCAGACTAAGCCCCCTTTTCCTCTGCTCCTCCTCCCCTCCCCATCACCCCGACTCCCTCCCTCTGCTCTACTCCCCTCCCCGCCCACAGCACTTGTGTATAAATGTACATATTTATTTTTCTATATATTTTATTAATGATCTGTATATATCTATAATTCTATTTATATTGATGCTATGCTAGGACTTTTCCTAGCATTAGTGTCTTCTCCAGAGGATTAGTCTTCCTGATTTTGTGTCCAAAATATGCTAATCTAAGTCATTTGGCCATACAAAGACCACTTTGGTTTATTTGCTCTAAAATCCCTTAGTCTGTTTTTCGGGCAATCGGCGGTATTAACAAAAGCCTTCTCCAACACCACATTTCAAAAGATACGATGTTCTTTCTATCCTGTTTTTTCACTGTCCAGCTTTCGAATCCATATGTTGTCACTAGAAACATCATAAAGTTGACCATTTGTATTTCTGTAGCAATTGTTACATCAGCACAATTCATGACTTTTTCCAGGCTCTTCAAAGCAAGTCTTCCTAACATTAATTTCGGCGTATTTCTTGGCTACTAGTTCCTTTATCATTGATTATCGATCCCGGGAGGGAAAAATTGTCAACGATTTCAATCTTCTCTCCATCCACTACAAATGTGTTAAAACTTCCAGGTGTCGTGATCTTTGTTTTCTTGACATTCAAATGTAGGCCCATGTTTTGCTCTGTTCCTTAATTTTTAATTATAAGCCCTTCAGATCTTAAGTACATATCTTTAAATTATATGGTATAAATTATTTATTTATATTGATGTCTGTCCCCCCTCTCATCTGTAAGATCATCAGTGGCAGGGAACACGTTCCTAATTCTGTTGTACTGTACTCTCCCAAGCTCACTGTACACTCAGTGGAAAGAACCCGGGCTTGGGAGTCAGAAGTCATGGGTTTGAATCCCGGCCCTTCCACTTGTCAGCTGTGTGACTGTGGGCAAGTCACTTCACTTCTCTGTGCCTCAGTTACCTCATCTGTAAAATGGGGATTAAGACTGTGAGCCTTACGTGGGATAACCTGATTACCCTGTATCTACCCCAGCGCTTAGAACAGTGCTCTGCACATAGTAAGCTGTTAATAAATACCAACATTATCATTATTATTGTTATTACTATTGAGCACATAGTAAGTGCTCAATAAATACCTTGACCGACTGCTTGGGCCTGACTGAAAGGGCCAGTGCTAGGAATCACTGCATCCATGGATCCATGGTTAATTCCACAGCTCTTTGGAGTTTTCTTCTCCTTTGGACTATCTGATTGCAGCCTAGCAATTGGACCGTGACTGCTCTGCTCTTCAGTGACTGGTTCCTTCCAGCTCTGCATTTGTTCACAAAATGAGCTATGCCTGATGTTCCCAAACGCTCTGCTTTAGGCTTGACAGTCACAAATTTTAGGATTTTAGAGTTTAATTTTAGGGTTCCATCCTACCAAGCAACAGTGGTGAGAGTACAGGCCTGGGAGTCAGAGGATCTGGGTTCTAATCCCGGGTCCATCACTTGTCTGCTGTGTGACCTTGGCCAGATCACTTTTCACTCAATAGTATTTATTGAGCGCTTACTATGTGCAAAGCACTGTACTAAGCGCTTGGAATGAACAAGTCGGCAACAGATAGAGACAGTCCCTGCCATTTGACGGGCTCACGGTCTAATCGGGGGAGACGGACAGACGAGAACGATGGCGATAAATAGAGTCGAGGGGAAGAACATCTCGTAAAAACAATGGCAACTAAATAGAATCGAGACGATGTACAATTCATTGACAAAATAAATAGGGTAATGAAAATATATACAGTCGAGCGGACGAGTACAATGCTGAGGGGATGGGAAGGGAGAGGGGGAGGAGCAGAGGGAAAGGGGGGAAAAGAGGGTTTAGCTGCGGAGAGGTGAAGGGGGGGAGGTAGAGGGAGTAGAGGGAGAAGGGGAGCTCAGTCTGGGAAGGCCTCTTGGAGGAGGTGATTTTTAAGTAGGGTTTTGAAGAGGGGAAGAGAATCAGTTTGGCGGAGGTGAGGAGGGAGGGCGTTCCGGGACCGGGGAAGGACGCGGCCCGGGGGTCGACGGCGGGACGGGCGAGACCGAGGGACAGTGAGGAGGTGGGCGGCGGAGGAGCGGAGCGTGCGGGGTGGGTGGTAGAAAGAGAGAAGGGAGGAGAGGTGGGAAGGGGCAAGGTAACGTAGAACCTCGAAGCCTAGAGTGAGGAGTTTTTGTTTGGAGCGAAGGTCGACAGGCAACCACTGGAGTTGTTTAAGAAGGGGAGTGACATGCCCAGATCGTTTCTGCGGGAAGATGAGCCGGGCGGCGGAGTGAAGAATAGACCGGAGCGGGGCGAGAGAGGAGGAAGGGAGATCAGAGAGAAGGCTGACACAGTAGTCTAGCCGGGATATAACGAGATCACTTCACTTCTCTGGACCTCAGTTCCCTCAGCTATAAAATGGGGATTAAAACCATGAGTCCCGTGTAGGACAGGGGGCCAACCCCTGCACTTTGTATAGTCCCTGACACGTAGTAAGAGCCTAATAAATACCATAGTAAGCTGCTAACAAATATAGTCATTTTAATAATGTTTGTCTCCTCCTCTAGAGTGTAAACTCATTGTGTCTGGGAAAGTGTCTACCAACTCTGTTGCACTGTACTCTCCCAAGTGCTTAGAACAGAGCTCTGCTCACAGTAAGCGCTCAGTAAATACCACTGACTTACTCATTGATGTGTAAGAGTATTACTAGCAGAAATGATAGCAGTAATGGAGGTTGTAGTAGTCATAACAGAGTAATCAGAATAAATCGACTTTACAAATGAATATACGTATGCACCTAAGGGTTGAGGGAAGACACAAGTAAATAATAAGTGTTAGAGGTCACATAGGGTAGTTGAATTGTGGGTGGTATTAACTGTTGAAGAATGAAGGATATTAACTCTCCTAGAATGGAGTCCTGTCTCACCGAACACCTTCTCCTTAAAGACATTCATTTGCCGTATTCAAAAACCTTCCCCAATCCTACTGCTTTTAAAATGTTGAGCAGAAAGAGTTCAACAAAGGCAGTCCAGTCCCTCAGGCAAATCTTGATTCTCCAAGGCAGAAATTCTCATAAATGTCTAAGCATTTCTCTTAGATAAGACAGAATTTAGCAGAGAAAATTTTTGTGTGCACCTCCAGTTCCAGGGCATTCAAGGGAAACGAGGGATAAATCTTCATCCAGGAACGGAACAGTCCATGTAGAACGGACAAAGAAATCTCATATCCTCATTGGCCCTCCATTCTTTCTTTACTAGTAGAGTTCTAAAATACAAGTGGTGCCAGGATCTAAATGGCAGTTCCACTTTGCATGCGGCATTAACTTTTTCATAGCATTATGACTTTCACTCATTCATAGCTTGTCGGGATGGATCACTGGCTTATTTAATCAGTAATTTTAAGAAACAGCATTAATCATTTTGGAATTTACTGAGAGGTCAGTGGGATGAATTAAGGGTACGTGGCCTGCCATAAATATTTCTCGCAACAGATCTTTTCCAGTTTCCGTTGAGTAGTCTCTTGAGGGTCCAAAAATTGTGGGGTTTCAATGCATAACAGCTCTGAGTAACATTGAGATAAGTGATGGGAAAGAACTGATTATTTGAGAAGTACGTTTTCCTCCTGCATTCTTTTCATTACTATAACCTGACCAAGTTCAATCCCACAAACCCAGCAATCTGATTTGACGTCAGCAACTGAATGTCAAGGGCCAAGAATTAATCAGGATCTACGTAACTAAAGTACGAGGAAAAGAGAACGTATAACTGTGTATTATTTCAATCCATCAGTAGTATATGTTGAATGGATCCCGAATGAAGATCCTTGTATTAAACGTTTGAGAGTGTACAATTGCGTTAGACGACACAATTCTTTCCCTCGAGGAATTTACAATCTAGCTGATTGTAATTCCCTGCTATTTTGGTGTAGTGTCTCCTTCCTGTAATCTCTATCCAGTTTCCTGCTCCTGTAAATAATCTATAAATCACTGCACTATGCTCTAGTGAAACATCCAGAGAAGAGAATTACCCTTGATCCCTTGCTCACGATCTAAGAATAAAGAAGAAAGAAAGAATTGGTGACGGTCCACGTGAAACAATGAAAAGAGAAAGACTACGTAAAAAGACAAGGACAATGATTAATCCAGTAAGAGCAAAAGGGAAATGTGGCTAAAAAGAGCAGAGTTTCAGGCCTCTTTTGAACTCCGACTCAAAAGTCAAACAAATCACAACCCCAGTCCCCAAATTCTGGACACTGATTAGGCTTCCCGTGGCCACTTCTTCTTCTTGGACAAGAGGCTGATGAAAGTTAGTGATGTTAGAACTGGGCAGTCTCTCTTCCAGGCCTCGGGCCTCAGGGATCCAACGTTAAGGAACCTGTTGAGCAGGGGCCTGGGAGTCGGAAAGACCCAGGTTCTAATCCTGTCTCTGCCACATGTCTGCTCTGTGACTTTGGACACGTCACTTCACTTCTCTGGGCCTCAGTTACCTCACCCGTAAAATGGGGATTAAGAGAGTGAGCCCCATGTGGAACAGGGACCGTGTCCAACCTGATTACCTTGTATCTACCCCAGTGCTTAGAAGAGTGGCTGGCACACAGTAAGCACTTAACAATAAAAAAGCTCCCTCATCTGCAAAATGGGGAGTAAATAATAATAATAATGTTGCTATCTGTTAAGCGCTTACTCTGTGCAGAGCACTGTTCTAAGCGCTGGGGTAGATACAGGGTCATCAGGTTGTCCCACGTGAGGCTCACAGTTAATCCCCATTTAACAGATGAGGTAACAGAGGCACAGAGAAGGTAAGTGACTTGCCCACAGTCACACAGCTGACGAGTGGCAGAGCCGGGAGTAAATCCTCGCCCCTCCGCCTTAGACTGTGAGCCCCATGGGGAACAGGGACTGTATACAACCTGATCATCCTGATTCTATCTCAGTGCTTAGAATGTGCCTGTCTACTGTTGTATTGTACTCTCCCAAGTGCTCAGTACAGTACTCTGCGCACAGTAAGAGCTCAATAAATAAATACGATTGAATGAATGAATGAAGAGTGGTTGACACATAGTAGTAAGTGCTCAACAAATAACTAACTAACCTGTTGGGGCCGCAGCCTGCTGTTGTTACTGCTAAGCCCTGACTAAGCCCTCCTTTCCTCTTCTCCCACTCCCTTCTGCATTACCCTGACTTGCTCCCTTTATTCATCCTCCCTCTCAGCCCCTCAACACGTAAGCACATATCTGTCATTTATTTATAGCAATGTCTGTCTCCCCCTCGAGACTGTAAGATCGTTGGGGGAGGGATTTTGTCTGGTTATTGTTATACTGTGTTCTCTCAAGTGCTTAGTACGGTCCTCTGCACACAGCAAGCACCCCAGAAATATGATTGAATGAATAAATATGTATTCTCCAGCCTCATCTTGGTCCAGGTGGTCTTGGAACAGCCCTACAGTAATAGTTTTCAGATTGGAATCTCTTTCCGTAGAGATTCCATGTCATTCCTCTTACCCACTAAGATGTCTATGTTATCATCGTTTATACTTTCCCACACCCTCGCCTGTGCAGCCAATCCTGTTTTCCCCAAAGAGTTAATGACCCGACAGCAGCTCTGAACCTCAGTGGTCCTCTAACCTCCACCACAAGAGTAGCAGAGTGGAGCAGAGTATAGAGCTTGCGTTAGGGAGTCAGAAGGACCAAGGTTCTAATCCTGCCTCTGTCTGCTGTGTGACCTCGGTCAAGTCGCTTCACTTCTCTGTGCTTCAGTTACTTCATAATAATAATAATAAGGTTGGTATTTGTTAAGCGCTTACTATGTTCAGAGGACTGTTCTAAGCACTGGGGTAGATTCAGGGTAATCAGGTTGTCCCACGTGAGGCTCACAGTCTTCATCCCCATTGTACAGATGAGGTAACTGAGGCACAGAGAAGTGAAGTGACTTGCCCACAGTCACACAGCTGACAAGTGGCGGAGCTGGGATTAGAACCCATGACCTCTGACTCCCAAGCCCGGGTTCTTTCCACTGAGCCACGCTGCTTCTCAAAATGGGGATTAAGACAGTGAGCCCCATGTGGAACTGGACTGTGCCTAACCTGACCAGCTTGTATCTACTCCAGCGCGTAGAATAGTGCCTGGTACATAGTAAGCGCTTAACAAATACCAGAAAAAAAAACACATCTCAGAGATGCCAATTATAAAAAAGGGCCTCAATAACCGTCAAGGATTCCAACTCACGCATTTTATTTTGCTGGCTCCTATCGTCAGTGTAGAATCATTTGTATATTTTTACTTGCCTCCTTTTCCAATTCCTCCACGCATCTGCCAGCATCCCTATTTGATGACACATCTAATCTGTCCTTATCATCTTTCTTTGAAGACTTGCTAAATTTTCCTTAGCAGAACCAGGATGTGGATCCACGGAGTGTTGTGAAGTCAGATGGGATACGGTTTGGATAATCCAAACTTTTGTCTTGTCTTATGCTGTCGAGTCATCTCTGACCCATAGCGACTCCAAAGACACGTCTCTCCCAGATGGGAGGAGGAGATATGCCCCTCCTCCATTTGCAATCGTTCTGATAGAATATCCGTAGAGTTTTCTTCATAAAAATATGATGTGGTTTACCATTACCTTCTTCTGTGCAGTAAACTCTAGTCTCCACCCTCGACTCTCTCCCATGCCACTGCTGCCCAACACAGGTGAGTTTTGACTTGTAATAATAATAATAATGTTGGTATTTGTTAAGCGCTTACTATGTGCAGAGCACTGTTCTAAGCGCTGGGGTAGATACAGGGTAATCAGGTCGTCCCACGTGAGGCTCACAGTTAATCCTCATTTTACAGATGAGGTAACTGAGGCACAGAGAAGTGAAGTGACTTGCCCACAGTCACACAGCTGACAAGTGGCGGAGCCAGGATTTGAACCCATGACCTCTGACTCCTAAGCCCATGCTCTTTCCACTGAGCCACGCTGCTTTGCTTTCCACTCGCTAACCACTGGCCAAGCTAGGAATGGAAAGGGGAGGCCTCTCCCTCCCGTAGCCGAGACTGACAGAATACTGGAAACTTTCCAGGCGTCATCCTCAGAGAGGAACCCAAACTCAGGGGTTGGCAAAAATGGACAGAGCTGCCCCTTAGCCTCTTTCCAATCAATCAGTCGTCTTTATTGAGTGCTTACTGTGTGCAGAGCACCCTACTAAGCACTTGGAAAGTACAGTATAATGGAGTTGGTAGACACATTCATTGCCCACGACAAGTTTACAGTCTTATGAACTCATAAGCTAAACGACCCAACTCAATATTTCCATAAGGCCTGTTTCTCATCCCTTTTGTCGTTTTGCTCTTCTTTGCCCTGCAGCCTCTTTTTGAATATGCAGAGGCCAGAACTGAATGGAATGCAGTAATCAGGAGCGGGGTCGATGCCAAGAATAGCAGAAGGATTGCATCTCACCCTTAAATGTCATGAACATATTAATGCACTCGAGTAAAACACTAATTAGGTCCCACATATTTAGCTTGTGGTTCTCTCTGATCCCCAGATTTTCCCCTCTATCCCTGAACCTTCTCATTCTTTTTCCATGCTGGATTCGTGTGGTTTGCTTTTTGTCCTGTCATGTACTATCTTGTATTTTTCTCTAACGACTCCATACTGATTTTTTCAGTTGTTGGTCCCTTCAGGAATTTTTCAACTGGACCTGAGGTTAGAGAGACAACACACCCCCAGTTTTTAGTACAGCAGGCAAATTAGCAGCAAGGGCAGGGGCCAGCTGATCCTTTCCTCCTTTCCTCCTTTCTTCCTTTTCTCCCTCCCTTCCTCTCTTCTTCCCTTCTTCCTTTCTTCCTTCATGCATTCTTTTTCCTTTCTCTTTCTTCTCTCTCCCTCACTTCCTTCATTTCCCCTCCTTGTCTTCCTCCCTTCCTTTCTCTTTCTTCTCTCCCTCCCTCCTTCTCTTCCTCCATTCCTTCATTTCCCCTCCTTCTCTTCTTCTCTTCATTACCCCTCCCTCTCTTCCCTCCTTTCTCCTTCTTTTCCTTCCTTCTTTCTTCTTTTCATTTCTTCCTCCCTTCCTTCCTTTGCTCCTTCCTTCTATCTTTCCTCCCTCTCTTCTTTCTTTCCTCCTTTCCTTCCTTCATTCTTCTTTCCTTCCTTCCTTCCTCCCTTCCTTCCTCCTTTCCTTCCTTCCCTTCTCCTGCCTTCCTCCATTCTCCCCTTCCTTCCTTTTCTCCCAAGCCGCTCTACCACTTCCTGAGATCCCAGTGGAAGCAGTACCTGTAAGTGGGTTGGTTTCTGTTTTTCCCTGACCCACCTGAAGCTTTGGCCGCTCCTCTTCTTGCAGATGTCTTGTGGGGCAGAATTAACCTTACTAAAGTCTACATAGATTACATCCATTTCTTTTTACTTGGAAAAGTACAACACAGTTGGTAGAAATAATCCTGGCTCACAAGAAATTTACAATCTAGTAAGGAAAATGTCATTTATTAGACTGTAAGCCTGTCAAAGGGCAGGGACTGTCTCTGTCTGTTACCGATTTGTACATTCCAAGCGCTTAGTACAGTGCTCTGCACATAGTAAGCGCTTAATAAATACTATTGAATGAATTTATTAAGAGCTAAACACTGGGATGGATATAAATATTATTATTGCAGTTATTATTTTATATTTGTAAAGCATTTACTATGTGCCAAGAACTGCATTAAACACAAGGTAGATACAAGTAAATCAGGTCAGACATTATAATAACAATGATGGTATTTGTTACGTGCTTACTATGTGCCAAGCACTGTTCTAAGTGCTAAGGTAGATAAAGGGTAATCAGGTTGTCCCGTGTGGGGCTCACAGTCTTCATCCCCATTTTACAGATGAGGTCACTGAGGCCCAGAGAAGTCCATGGCTCAGTGAAAAGAGCCCGGGCTTGGGAGTCGGAGGTCATAGGTTCGAATCCCGGCTCTGCCACTTGTCAGCTGGGTGACTGTGGGCGAGGCACTTCACTTCTCTATGCCTCAGTGACCTCATCTGTAAAATGGGGATTAAGACTGTGAGCCTCACGTGGGACTGCCTGATTACCCTGTATCTACCCCAGCGCTTAGGACAGTGCTCTGCACATAGTAAGCATTTAACAAATACCAACCTAATTATTAATTGACTTGCCCAAAGTCACACAGCTGACAAGCACAGAGCCGGAATTAGAACCCACAACCTCTGACTCCCCAGCCCGGGTTCTTTCCGCTAAGTCACACTGGTCTGGCCTAAAGGCAGACATGGACTCTGTACTAAATTTATGTGACCAGACATAATCTCTATCCTATATAGGGCTTACAATTTATTGTTACCCCATTTTACAGATTAGGAAACTGAGGTTCGGGAAGGTTAAGTGACTTGCCGAAGGACAAATAGAATGTCACTGTCAGAGTTGGAACTTGAACCCAGGTCACCTGACTCCCACTCTCACGCTCTTCCCACTAGGCCATGCTGCCTCCTTAGAATCTTTCATCATGAATGCATAATGATATATTCTTATGGAATTGACAAAGTGAAAAGACTCATATGACTGTTCTCAAACCTAAACCCTATCACTGTTCTGAAGCAAATATTTATCTTCTACATAAATATATTCACTTTATATCAAAGGCAAGATGTTTGCAAAATGTTTCCAGAATGAAATCCGCTCGCATCATTCCTCCCCTTTATTGCATAAAAATTGGTGTCTGTTTCAATCACTTTGGGTCCAGAGTTGAAACTTAAAAACAAACAAAGCAGTCAGTCAGTAGCTTGATATGCTGATGCAGTGAAATGAAACTACCATGTTCCAGAGGTCATCTTGCTGCATAAAGCTTACAAAAACAGCAAGAAAATGAATCTTCAAAACTACTCACTGGCCTAATGGATTATGAAGATAAAAAAAACTGTCATCATTCAACTGTTCACTCTCCAGTAGCTTTTCCCCACTGCTTTCAAACGTGCTCATGTCTCCACTATCCTTAAAAAAACCCTTCTTTGACCCCACTGCTCCCTCCAGTTATCGCCCCATCTCCCCACTACCATTCATCTCCAAACTCCTTGAGCAAGTTGTCTATACCCAACTGACTCCACTTCCTCTCTTCTAATTCTCCCCTTGACCCCCTCTAATCTGGCTTCTGCCTCCTTTGCCTTTTCAAAGGTTGCTAATGTTCTCTTTCCTGACAAATCAAAATGGCCTCTACTCCATCCTAATCCTCCTTGACTTTTCAGCCGCCTTTGACACAGTGGACTGTACCCCCTTCTCCTGGAAACATTATCCAGCCTTGGCTTCATTGACACTATCCTCTCCCAGTTCTGTCTTATCTCTCTGATCTGGTCATTCTCAGTCTCTTTCCCGGGCTCCTCCTCTGCCTCCTTCCCCCTAGATTGAGGGAGTCCCTCAAAGTTCAATTCTGGGCACCTTTCTATTCTCCCTTTATACTCCTTTAGAGAACTCATTCACCCCCATGGCTTCAACTACCATCTCTGAGCGGATGATTCCCAATTCTACGTCTCCAACCCCGCTCTTTCTCCTTCTCAGAAGTCTTGTATCTCCTCCTTCCTTCACTCTACTTCACACGTCCAAAACAGAACTTCTCATCTTGCCACCCAAACCCTGCCCTCCCCTTGACTTTCCCATCACTGTGGACAATACCACCATCCTCCCTGTCTCACAAGCCCGTAACCTTGGTATTGTCCTCGACTCATCTCTCTCGTTCAATCCACATATTCAATTTGTCACTAAATCTATTTTGGTTGTACCTTCAAATCATCACTAAAATCCACCCTTTCTCTCCATCCGAACAGCTACCATGTTAATACCATCACTCATCCTACCCCACCTGGAATACTACATCAGCCTTCTTGCTGACCTCCCAGCCTCCTGTCTCTCCTAACTCCAGTCCATACTTCACTCTGCTGCCCAGATCATTTTTCTACAAAACTGTTCTGTCCCTGTTTCCCCACTCCTCATGAACCTTCAGAGCTTGCCCTTCCACTTCAGCATCAAATAGAAACTCTTTACCACTGACTTTAAAGCAGTGTGGAAATAGCGTGGCTTAGCAGAAAAAAACGCGGGCCTGAAAGTCAGAGGACCTGGGTTCTAATCCCCTCTCGGCCCATTGCCTGCTGGGAGACCCTGACCAAGTCACTTGACTTTCCCGTGTCTCGGTTTCCTCGGCTGTAAAATGGGGATTCAAAGCTTGTTCATTCAATCATGTTTATTCAATTCAATCATATTTATTGAGTGTTTACTGTGTACAAAGCACTGTACTAAGCACTTGGTAACAAATACTTTCCCTGCTCACAACAAGCTTACAGTCTACTCCCTCCTACCTAGACTGAGAGCCCCTTGTCAAACAGGGACTGTGTCAGACCCCATTAGCTTGCAACTACCCCAGCGCTTAGTAGAGTGCCTGAAACACAGTAAGTGCTTAACAAATACCATTAAGTAAAAACAGTTAATTTTTCCAGGCTTTCAGGGAAGCCCATAGAAGAATTAAGGAGAAGAATTAAGAATTTGCGTAAAAATCTGTTACTTTTACCACCTCATTCTATAGGTGCCTCGTTTTTCCTCTCTAAAATAGAGGAATATTTGCCCTTCTTCTCTTCCAGGGGTCTTCTTAGAAATAGTGGCTGTGTTACTTGAAAGATGCTAAAAGTAACTCTAATTGCCATTAACATTATCTTTCTGAGTTTTCTCGAGTATTCCACTGGAAGGGCTGGTTGGGGTGAGATATCAAAATCAGAGAAACAGAGAAATCACAGACATTAAAAACAGAAGGGCTGCCCAGTTAAAATTGTACTTTGCCCAGATTTCATGGCCCCGTTGAAAACCTTCTACCATTCAACTTTACCCTGCAAGCACCCTCTTTAAGAGGAATTCGTTTTCATTTATTTAAACTGTGTCACAGGAATAATCGTGACTTTTAATCAGGAAAAACTTCCATCCCATTCATGAAGCTGGCAGAAGGGCAACTGTTACGCTACTTCACTTCCTCTCTGGTTCCCCTGGGATTTCAGAGGGAATTCACTGAGAACTGAAGTTGGCTGGAGTTAGAGGGGATCTGGTTAATCAATTAATCCATCAGTGGCATTTAACGAGCACGTACTGTGTGCAGAGCATTCGTTCATTCATTCAATCATATTTATTGAGCGCTTACTGTGTGCAGAGCGCTGTACTAAGCCCTTGGAAGAGTGCAATATACAGAATCGGTAGACATGATTCCTACCCTCAAGAGCTTACAGTCGAGCAGGGCAGGCAGATCAAAAAAAAAAATGACAGATTTAGGAAGCAATGTGCATGCCCAGTGCAACAACTGGTTGCCCTTAAAATGTCCGTGTGCTTCTAGGTATCCCATAATCCCAAAAATCTTCCTGGCCAGGCTGCACTCGAGAGAGGATTGTGGGTGAGAGATGAGGAAAAAACTTATGGAACAGAATTCCCTCCTTGTGCATTGGGTCCTTTCCTTAAACAACTCCTCTGCCAAACTGAGCCTGTGAGACATCAGTTCCAGGGATCCGGCCCACGCTAGAAAATACTAAAAATACAAATTGTTGGAGTCCTTTGCTGAGACGCTTGGGAGAGGCAGCAGAATCCTTTCACCCTGAACTCGGGCTCGACCTGAAAAGCTTCGCTTAATTATATTCCAGCCTGATATTCTCAGTATCCATTTCAAATTCCAGTCCTGCTCTATTACGCAAATATTCCATCTCTGCCTGGGTTACAAAAGTTATCCTTGGTTATCCAAACAGACACTGGAAAATATGTTCTCCACATGGCCCAGGGATGATCACTTTGACTCTACAGGTCGCTGTCTCTTTTCATAAGATTAATTAGTAAATGGGGTATAATATGCCTTTCTTCAAATGTTGATGCAAATTCCAGCGTCTTATTCTTTCTCTCCCACTTTTAGAAAGTTTTCTTCTATCTGGTACCTTGTGGCCGTTATAAAAACATGTCCATCGTTTTCCCACCCACACTGATTTTGAGACAGTCGGTGCTAGTAGTAGTAGCCATGTGAGAAGCAGCGTGGCTGAGTGGAAAGAGTCTGGGCTTGGGAGTCAGAGGTCGTGGGTTCTAATCCCTCCTCTGCCACTTGTCCGCTGTGTGACTTTGGGCAAGACACTTCACTTCTCTGAGCCTCAGTTACCTCATCTGTAAAATGAGGAATAAGACTGGGAGCCCCACGTGGGACAACCTGATTACCTTGCATCTTGCTCTGCACACAGTAAGCGCTCAATAAATACGATTGAATGAATGAACTGTATCTATCTCGATGCTTAGAACAGAGCTTGGCACATAGTAAGCGCTTAACAAATGCCATCGTTATTATTATTCTTATTATTATTAACGGCAGGGAATATGTCTGTTATACTGGACTCTCCCAAGTGCTTAGCACAGTGTTCTGCATATAGTAGGTACTCAATAAATAAAATTGATTGAGCACATTCCGAGCGCCATGCACTATTCAAGACTTAGGAAAAATATTACAAAAGGATGAAGCACATTCCCCAGATGGCTCAAAAAAACATTTTAAAAGTGCACTAGAGCACACCCTCAGAGTAAGACAGGAAACTGGAGTTTTTATTGAGTAGCAGAGTGGCTTAGTTCATTCATTCATTCATTCATTCCATTGTATTTATTGAGTGCTTACTATGTGCAGAGCACTGTACTAAGTGCTTGGAATGGACAATTCGGCAACGGATAGGGACAATCCTTGCCCAACAGCAGGCTCACAGTCTAAATGGGGGAGACCGACGACAAAACTAAACAGAACAAAACAAAACAAGTAGACTGGGGTAAATATCATCAAGATAAATGGAATCATAGATATGTAATAATAATGTTGGTATTTGTTAAGCGCTTACTATGTGCAGAGCACTGTTCTAAGCACTGGGGTAGATACGGGGTCATCAGGTTGTCCCACGTGGGGCTCACAGTCTTCATCCCCATTTTCCAGATGAGGGAACTGAGGCCCAGAGAAGTGAAGTGACTTGCCCAAGGTCACACAGCAGACAAGTGGCAGAGCCGGGATTCGAACTCATGACCTCTGACTCCAAAGCCCGTGCTCTTTCCACTGAGCCACGCTGCTTCTCTAATATGTACACATCATTAACAAAATAAATAGAGTAATAAATAATATATACAAATATGTATAAGTGCTGTGGGGAGGGGAAGGGCGGGAGATTCTAAGAGCTTGTACTAGCAAGGTAATAGTTTGCTGGCGTAGTGGAAAGAGCACAGGCTTGGGAGTCAGAGGACATGGGTTCTAATCCTGACTCCTCCACTTGTCTGCTGTTTGACCTTGGGCAAGTCACTTCATTTCTCCGTGCCTCTGTAAAGTAGGAATAGAACCGTGAGCCCCATTTAAGACAACCTGATTACTGTGTATCTACCCCAGTGCTTAGAGTAGTGCTTGGCACATAGTAAGCGCTTAAAAAAAATCATAATTATTGTTTATTTATTTTTAATGTTGCTTTTAGGTGTTTACTATGTGCCACTCACTGCTCAAAGCACTAAGGTAGATACAATACAATTAGGTTGTACACAGTCCCTGTCCCACAAGGAGCTCACAGAAACTGAGGCATAGAGAACCTAAGTGACTTGTCCAAGGTCACACAGCAGATAAGTGACAGAGCTGAGATTAGAACCCAGGTCCTCTGACTCCTAGACTCATGGACTTTCACCTGGCCTTGCTGCTTCCTGGCTGTTTTGGGTATGTATGCATGATGTATGTATTTTTCTATCTATTTCCACATTTACAACAGAACTCCAAAGTGAAATATCTTATCCGTGCTTTCAATCACAGAAATTTTAAGGCCCGACCGCTTGACCCTGTCTTCCCAACTGGACTGTCAGCTCCCTGAGGGTGGGACCATGTCTACTAATTGTATTGTGCTCTCCCAAGCACTTAGTACAGGGTTCTGTACACAGCAGGATCTTAGCAAATAGTATTGACTGATTAATTGGTTGATTGATTAGCCTCCCTTCCTCCCTTCCTGATATAATACTTGACTGGATGCACTAATATTTCAGAAAAAATTCCTTCTTAAATGAACTGTTTCACAGTTTATTTTTTGGTATGCATCAACCAGCGGGAAACAGAGCTGTAATAACAATAATAATAATGTTGGTATTTGTTAAGCGCTTGCTATGTGCAGAGCACTGTTCTAAGCACTGGGGGAGATACAGGGTAATCAGGTCGTCCCATGTGAGGCTCACAGTTAATCCCCATTTTACAGATGAGGTCACTGAGGCACAGAGAAGTTAAGTGACTTGCCCACAGTCACACAGCTGACTGTAAGCTCTTTATGGGCAGGGATCAGTTCTACCAACTCCGTTGTATTTTCCCAAATGCATTTTCCCAGGGCTATGCAGTCAATCGATCAATCAGTGGTATTTATTGAGCATTTACTGTGTGCAGAGCACCATACCAAGTGCTTGAGAGAGTTCAGTAATAATAATATTAATGTTGGTATTTGTTAAGCCCTTACTACGTGCAGAGCACTGTTCTCAGCGCTGGGGTAGTTACAAGGTAATCAGGTCGTCCCACCTGAGGCTCACAGTTAATCCCCATTTTACAGATGAGGTAACTGAAGCCCAGAGAGGTTAAGTGACTTGCCCACAGTCACACAGCTGACAAGTGGCAGAGCTGGGATTCGAACCCATGACCTCTGATTCCCAAGCCTGGGCTCTTTCCACTGAGCCACGCTGCTTCTCTACATAGAAGAAGAGAACGTGCCTGTCGTACTGTACTCTCTAAAGTACTTAACACAGTGTTTTGCACACAGTAAGCGCTCAATAAATACAATTGAATGAATGGACTCCCTAGACACGTTCCCCGTCCACAACATTTTACAGTCTAGAGGAGGAGACAGACACTAATATAAATAATTAAACTGTTGAAATGTACATCCTCTAGGCTGTGAGCTCACTGTGGGCAGGAAGTTGTCTGTTGTTATACTGTACTCTCTCAAGTGCTTAGTGCCGTGCTTTGCGCACAATAGGGGCTCGGTAAATACGGATGAATGAAGGAATGAATGAATAACTGCTGTGGGGCTGAAGGAGGGGTGAATAAAGGGTGAAAATCCAAGTGCAAGGGGGGACACAGAAGGGAGTGGGAGAAGAGGAAATGAGGACTTTGTCGGGAAAGCCTCTTGGAGGGGACGTGCTTTCAATAAGGTTTTGAAGTGGGGGAGAGTCACTGTCTGCCACATATGAAGAGGGAGGCCATTCCGGAGTAGAGGCCGAACTTGGTCAAGGGATCGGTGGCGAGATAGACAAGAATGAGGTACGGTGAAAACACTGGCATTCGAGAAACAAAGTGGGTGGGCTGGTTCGTAGTATTCATTCATTCATCCGATCCTATTTATTGAGAGCTTACTGTGTGCAGAGCACTGTATTTAGCGTTTGGGAAAGTACAGTAAAGAGTGACAATCCTCGCCCGCAACGAAATCACAGTCTAGAGCGGGGGAAACAGACATCAATACAAATAAATACGATTACAAATGTATACGTAAGCGCTGTAGGGGCTGGGGGAGAACAAAGGGAGCAAGTCGGGGAAACGCAGAAGGGAGAGAGATGAGGGAGATGAGGAAAAGTGGGGCTTAATCTGGGAAAAAGCCCTATTGGAGGACACGTGCCTTCAGTAAGGCTTTGAAGCAGGGGAGAGTAATTGTCTGACGGGTTTGAGGAGGGAGGGCGTTCCAGGCCAAAGGCAGGATGTGGGCCAGGGGTTGGTGGCGAGATAGCCGAGATGGAGGCACAGTGAGAAGGTTAGCACCAGAGGCGTGAAGTGTGCAGACTGGGTTGTAGAAGGAGAGTAGCGAGGTGAGGTAGAAGGTGGCAAGGTGATGGAGAGCTTTAAAGCCAATGGTGAGGAGTTTTTGTTTGATATGGTGATGGATAGACAACTACTGGAGATTTTTGAGGAGAGTGGCGTGTCATGTCCTGAACGATTCTGTAGAAAGATGATCCGGGAAGTGGAGTGAACTTTGGACTGGAGCGGGGAGAGGCAGGAGGTTGGGAGATCAGCAAGGAGGCCGATGCAGTCGTCTAGGCGGGATAGGACGAGTGATTGTGTTAATGCAGTGGCAGTTTGGATAGAGAGGAAAGGATGGATTTTAGTGATTTTGAAGGTGAGACGGACAAGATTTCATGATGGATTAAATAGGTGGGTTGAATGAGAGAGGGAAGTCGAGAATAACACCAAGGTTATGGGCTTGTGAGACGGGAAGGATGGCGGTGCCGTCTAGAGTGATGGGAAAGTCCGGGAAAGGACAGGGTTTGGGTGGGAAGATAAGGAGCCCTGTTTTGGACATGGTAAGCTTGAGGTAACGGGAGGAAATCCAAGTAGAGATGTCTTGAAGGCAGGAGGAGATGTGAGCCTGGAGAGAGGGAAAGGGGTCAAGGGGAAGAGACGTCGAGTTGGGTATCATCTGCGTAGAGATGGTAGTTGAAGGCCGTCGGAGCGAATGAGTTCTCCAAGGGAATGACTGTAGATGGAGAATAGAAGGGGACCGAGAACTGAACCTTGAGGGACCCCCACAGTTAGGAGGCCGGGGGAGAGAGGGGATGGGGGAGAAGCCCACGAAGGACACTGAGAATGAACAGCCAGAGAGATGAGGAGAACCAGGAGATGACAAAGTCAGTGAAGACAAGGTTAGAGGAACTCAGGGAGGAGCCTACAGTAAGGTGTTTATTAATAATAATAATAATAATAATGTTGGTATTTGTTAAGTGCTTACTATATGCAGAGCACTGTTCTAAGCACTGGGGGAGATACAGGGTAATCAGGTTGTCCCACGCGAGTATCACAGTTAATCTTCATTTTACAGATGAGGTAACTGAGGCACAGAGAAGTTAAGTGACTTGCCCACAGAGTCACACAGCTGACAAGTGGCGGGGCCGAGTCGAACCCATGACCTCCGACTCCGAAGCCCGGCTCTTTCCACTGAGCCACGCAGTTAGCATGTTAAGTGCGCGATATATCCCAACGATCGATTAAACACGCAGGCTCTCATCCGAGGTCCATCACATTCTACTCTCTGAAGCAAGCATTCCTAGAACACAACCCATGTCTGCAGTCAAAGATAGGCACTGTCTATTCTACCCTCCATTCACGGGAGCACAACCGCCTCTACGAAAATCTGGGCAAGAACAGAGAACTCTAAGGGTCTCTTTCCCTCGTGCTAAATGAAGAAATAAAACAACTTTGAAAAGCTTGGGCAGAAGGGGCTGCTGCTGCTTAGGGGGAAGATCACTGGGAAAATAATCTCCACAACCTCACCCCTCAAAGCCTCCTCCCTGCTGAAGTGGCTGCAAGTTTCAAACAAGTTCCATAGTGTCGAGGAGGGGAGTGTGTTCCTGCGATAGCTTGAGATGGGAGGAAAGAGGGCCGCCCCCCCTAACAGGGACATAGAGGCCTCTAAGTCCCTCTTTTGTGTCTGCCGCATTCTTTGATTATTAAATAATATGAGTGTCATCCAAGAACCCACATGCAGATTACGAATATAAGATTAAAAAGGGCTTCATTTCATTTCACTCTTTCGGGGCAGCATGGGTGAAAGAACATGTTGGAAAAAAAAAAAACATGGGTTCAAAAATTCAGGGGAAAATACTTGAATATGTGAGTCTAAGAACCAGATAGAGTCCATCCTTAATTATCGGATGTCGGATTGGACGTAGGGTGGCACTGAGAAGCAGCACGGTTTTGTGGAAAGAGCCTGGGCTCGGGAGTCAGAGGACGTGGGTTCTAATCCCAGCTCTGCCACTAGTCTGCTGTGTGACCTTGGGCAAGTCACTTAACTTCTCTGTGCCTCAGTTACCTCATCTTCAAAATGGGGATTAAAAGCGTGAGCCCCACGTGGTTATCCTGTATCTACGCTTAGAACAGTGCTTGACACATAGTAAAGGCTTAACAAATACCATGATGATGATTATTATTATTATCTGGTTAGTTAGTTGTGGGCAAGGAATGTGTCTGTTTATTGTCATATTGTCCTCTCCCAAGCGTTCAGTCCAGTGCTCCGCAAACAGTAAGCGCTCAATTAATAGGATCGATTTAATGAGTGAAGGAAGGAAGTTATATACAATCCATCAATCAGTCAATCCATGGTATCTATTGAGCACTTACTGTATGCAGAGCACCCTTCTGAGACCTTGGGAGAATAGAATATAGTAGATTTGGTAGACGGGTTCCCTGCCCACGAGGTGTTTATAGTCTAGAGGGCAGTTTGACGGGAAAACAGTCTGGTTTTCAGCTGGCCAGTCCCGTGCCCTGTCAGGTATCTTCATTTTCAGTGTGTAATAATAATAATAATAATAATAATAATAATAATAATGGCATTTGTTAAGCACTTACTATGTGCAAAGCACTGTTCTAAGCAGGGGGGCGGGGGAGATACAAGGCGATCCGGTTATCCCACGTGGGGCTCCCAATCTTAATCCCCATTTTAGAGAATCTTCCTCCCTCTCGGTCCAGCCACTGAGTTCTGTGGCTCAGTTATGGCACCGGCTTCAGGGGGACCTGGCAGCGGAACGCAAAGGTTCCGGCACCTGTGGTGGAGTCGGATGGGTGGGTCCCCCCGGAAAATCACTCTGAACTTGGGGGTGTTCGGCGTATTCCCCAAGAGGCAGGTAGAATGTACTCTATGCTAGGACTGTGTGATGCCTTGTACAGCTCAATGTCTCTTGCATTTTAATTCAGTCAGTGGCCACTCTACACTTGAGAAGAGGCGTGTCACTCCCCTACGTTATTTATCGCCACTGTTCTCGTCTGTCCGTCTCCCCCGATTAGACCGTGCGCCCGTCAAAGGGCAGGGACTGTCTCTATCTGTTACCGATTTGTCCATTCCAAGCGCTTAGTACGGTGCTCTGCACATAGTAGGCGCTCAATAAATACTATTGAATGAATGAATACAATAATGTTGGTATTTGTTAAGCGCTTACTATGTGCAGAGCACTGTTCTAAGCGCTGGGGTAGACACAGGGGAATCAGGTTGTCCCACATGGGGCTCACAGTCTTAATCCCCATTTTACAAATGAGGTAACTGAGGCCCAGAGGAGTTAAGTGACTTGCCCACAGTCACACAGCTGACAAGGGGCAGAGCCGGGATTCGAACTCATGATCTCTGACTCCAAAGCCCGTGCTCTTTCCACTGAGCCACGCCGCTTCTCTTAATATGTTTCTCTTAATACGTTAAACGAGCAGTGGAAGGGAGCCAGAGGCCACTGTCGGGATGGCTAGTGTTAAGGTCTCGCTTTCCCCCTTTTCCCGGGCCTGGGCCTTTCCATACCAAGCATAGCCCCAGTGGCCCAAGACCTTACCTAGAGAACAGTGCTTTGCACATAGTAAGCGCTTAACAAATTCCATCATTATTATTATTGTTCTCCCAGGACCTGAGGAAGCATACCTGGTCTTGCCCCCCCCACCAGCGCCCTCTGGTGACCTGCCCAGAAAATACCTTAAGACATTTATTAATAATAATAATAATAATAATAATGTTGGTATTTGTTAAGCGCTTACTATGTGCAGAGCACTGTTCTAAGCGCTGGGGTAGATACAAGGTAATCAGGTTGTCCCACGTGAGGCTCCCAGTTAATTCCCCCATTTTACAGATGGGGTAACCGAGGCCCAGAGAAATGAAGTGACTTGCCCACAGTCACCCAGCTGACAAGTGGCAGGGCCGGGATTCGAGCCCATGACCTCTGACTCCCGAACCCGGGCTCTTTCCACTGAGCCACGCTGCTTCTCAGAAAATTTGTTAAGCGCTTACTACGTGCAGAGCACTGTTTTAAGCGCTGGGGTGGATACAGGGTAATCAGGTTGTCCCACGTGAGGCTCACGGTTAATCCCCATTTTACAGATGAGGTAACCGAGGCCCAGAGAAGTGAAGTGACTTGCCCACGGTCACCCAGCGGACAAGTGGCAGAGCAGGGATTCGAACCCATGACCTCTGACTCCCAAGCCCGGACTCTTTCCACTGAGCCACGCTGAAAATCAAACCTGGGAATCAAGGTCCAGAGTAATAATAATGCCAATGGTATTTGTTAAGTGCTTACTCTGTGCCAAGCACTGTTCTGAGCGCTGGGGTAAATGCAAGGTGATCAGGCTGTCCCACGTGGGGCTCACAGTCTTAATCCCCATTTTCCAGATGAGGTCACTGAGGCACAGAGAAGTGAAGTGACTTGCCCAAAGCGACCCACCTGATAGGTGGCCGAGCCGGGATTAGAACCCACGACGTCCGCCTCCGGAGCCCGGGCTCTTTCCACTAAGCCATGCTGCTTCTCAGCTTCTCAGAGTAGGAGGAGGAAGAGTAGGTAAGTGATGAGGAAAAAAGAGAGAAGGGCAGTGGGTGGGTGGTGAGGAAGGAGGGCTGCCTTGTTTCTCTGTTGAGCATGTGCCTTTCTCATGTGTGCGTGACAGTCTCTCCACTGTGCTTCCCGACAATTATCTCACGTATCTCTCCGACTCTTGGCCTCTCTTAGATCTCCAGCCCCGTGCGCGACAAGTTCTGTGTCCAAACCATCTTCTATCCTCCCGGGAGCTTAGTACATAATCCTTGACCCTAGTAAGCACTTCATAAACACCATAATATAATAATTAAAACGGAACAGAACTTTATTTCTTGCCCTCATTCTATTTCATACTTCTTTACAAACTCCCACGGTTATTCAAATAGAAATATTTACTTCCTCTGAAAATGCATTTCTTAGTCCTTGTCATCATTTACTTACTGGGGAAACAGAGCAGAGCGGTTGCCTGCAGAGAAATTCCCAGGACTAGGTATAAGGGATAGTTCTTGCACTTAAAGGGACACAAAGACTGCTTCAAAACCAGCTGGAAACCATTCCAAAACTGTGTGGGAATTAATTCCCTTCACTAATATCTATTTAACTTAGTGAGACTGATAGTGCCAAGAGGTTTGTGGTTAGGAAAGTCCAGTCAGTGTGTATTCAAATGCTTAACAGAAAAAAAAAATCCCTTCTATTGGAATTAAAATTAAAATGATGAATCATTTATCTGTGGGTCACTAAATGGGAACCATTAAGCCACACACAGTTCTTGGGATCATCTGTTATTTATGGACCAGCTTTACAGAAGGCTGTTTAGCCTATCAAATGTGTGTCCTTCAAAAGGCACCGGACTTTCCACTGTGATCAATCAAGAGCATTCATCAGCGTTTACTGTGTGCAGAGCGCTGTACCGAGCCCCTGGATCGGCCCAAACTATCCTAATTCAGAAATTCTTTAATGTTCCTAATGGGAAAAATTAAATTAGTAAGAAATTGTTCCCTTGCAATCTGGCAGAAGGCCCAGAAATACATTCAGGATAACATGTGACAGATTTGTTTGATTGCATTCTTTCCCAACACACATCAGGTCTCTCCCAAATTAGTTTTGCCTTCATCCCAAAGGCAAAGTCCTGGCATGAATTTTCGATAAATACCATTGATTGACTGATAGGCCTATACTGTACTATTTACTTCCAGGTGATTTTATCCATGCTGACAGAAGAAGAAGGTCGAAGATTCCTATGAATAAACTCCAAATCCTAATAGTAGGAATAATCGAATTTATTAAATCCCCATTATGTGCAAAGAACTGTACTAAAAGAACCCTTATCTGCAAGGCAAATGTCTTTGTTCAGCTTTATCTTTCTTCCTTATTTTATTTTTAGTACCTCTGATACCTCCCAATTTCAGCTGAGATATGAAGGGGTTGAGCAGGGAATGAGAAGTAAGTGGCCATTTGGATAGAACATGGGCCTGAGAGTCAGAAGGACCTGGTTCCTAAGCCTGGCTCCGCCAAGTTGCCTGCCGTGTGACCTTGAGCAAGTCACTTAATTTCTCTGTGCCTCAGTTATCCATCTGTGAAATAAGAATTAATACTGTGAGCCCCAAATGGGACATGGACTCTGTCCAACTGATTAGCTTGTATTTACTCCACGTCTTAGTACAGTGCCTGATACATAGTAAGTAGTTAACAAATGCCATTAAAAAGGGGGGGAGCGCAGAGAGATCCAAATTAGGGTGGGCCCAGAAGAAAGGGCTAAAATTGGTGTGAAAGTCCTGTAATTGGGAGACAGAACTTTTAAATTATTTTTACTTCTGTAAATGAGAGCTCAGGTACTCTGACTGTACCTTACAATCAGCAGAAAACTTCTCCCAGCAGTGCGAGGATTATCCTGCAGCATCACAAGAAAATGATTTCCCATGGCAGATGGTCAAAACCAGGCTGAGCCATTGATGAGATCGGAGCAAAACTATAGTAAAGACTCCATCCTACCTATCAATCAATCAATGGCAATTATTGGGAATTTACTGTGTGCAGAGCACTGTACTAAGTGCTTGGGAAAGTACGATACGATAGAGTCGAGAGATGCCATCTGGGCCCAAAAGAAGCTTACCTGGAAAGGCAGCTTAATGTAGTGGAAAGAGCATGAGCTGGGAGTCAAAAGACCTGGCTCCTGGCCTGTTGTATGGCCCTGTGCAAGTCACTTAACTGCTCGGTGCCTCGGTTTCCTTATCTGTAAAATGGAAGAGGATTCCTGCTCTACCTTCTGCTTGGGTTGTGAGCCCCATGTGGCAGTGCGATTGTGACTCAGTCAAATCAACCACTTGATGGTATTGACTGAAGACTTACTGTTTGCAGAGCATTGTGCAAAATGCTTGGGAGAGCACGATATAAGAGAGTTGGTAGACAATTCCCTGCCCACAGTGGGATTACAGTCTAGAGATAATACCCCTCGTCTTGGAAGAGCAGGCCTGAGAAAGGTCTGAGAGGTAGCTTCACTGATCTGATTACTTCATATCTACCCTGATGCTCAACGTGATACTTGATACCTAGTAAACAGTTAATAAATAGCATAATGATGATTAATTCTGTGTGGTTGGGCAAGAAGGGAGAGAGAATTTAGGGTGGGTTTATCAGGAGGAAGGCAGCCGGAAGGCCCCTGTCAGGACTCCTCATAGTATGGACTGCCTTGAGCAGACATTTTTTTAAATCTTTTCATCGGTTTTAGCTTCAGCGTAGAAGTCACAGGTCACTTTTGGAATGGATTTCTGGCTTTTTAAAGGTGACTATATACTGCTAGAGTAAAAATTCCACAGTGATGCAGGCAAACCTAAGCATGAATCTCCTCAATGGTCTGACCCAATCCATCCCCACTGTATTGGCTGGGATTTCGGTCAGCCCCTATCAGTTCCAGAGCCAGCCTGAAGATACAATTCTGCTTGTTTTTGTATTGCTTTTTTTAAAAATGGCATTTGTTAAGTGCTTACTATTTGTCAAGGACTATTCTAAACGCTGGGTTAGATACAAGTTCATCAGGTCGGATACAGTCCCTGTCCCTCGTGAAGTTCACAGTCTAAGTAGGAGGGCAGGTATCGAATCCCCATTTTGCAGATGAGGAAACTGAGGCATAGAGAAATTAAATGACTTATCCAAGGTCACACAGTAGGCAAATGGCAGAGGTGGGATTAGACACCAGGTCCTCTGGGTCCCCGACTTGTGCTTTATCCACTAGGTCATGCTGCTTCCCATGTTGTTTTGGGGTAGATCATTCATTCACTCATTCAGTCGTATTTACTGAGCGCTTACTGTGTGCAGAGCATTGTACTAAGGGCTTGGAAAGTACAATTCAGCAATAAAAAGAGACAATCCCTGCCCACACTGGGCTTAAAGTCTAACGGGGGGAGACAGACATCAGAATAAGTAAACAGGCATCAAATAGCAAATAAATAGAATGAACAGTAAATAGCATCAATATAAATAAATAGAATTATAGACATATATGCATCAAAACAAGTAAACAGGCATTAATATAAATAAATAGAATTACAGATATGTACATATATACACAAGTGCTGGGCGGCAGGGTGGGGGATAGAGCAAAGGGAGGGAGTTGAGGTGATGAGGAGGGGAGGGGGAGCTGAGGAAAAGGGGGGCTTAGTCTGGGAAGGCCTCTTGGAGGAGGTGAGCCTTCAGTAGGGCTTTGAAGGGGGGAAGCGTAATTGTTTGGCGGATGTGAGGAGGGAGGGCTTTCCAGGCCAAAGATGGGACGTGGGCCGGGGTCGATGGCGGGACAGGCGAGAATAAGGCCCAGTGAGGAGGTGAGCAGCGGCAGAGGAGCGGAGTGTGCGGGCTGGGCTGGAGAAGGAGAGAAGGGAGGTGAGGTAGGAGGGGGCAAGGTGATGGACTGCTTTGAAGCCAATAATGAGGAGGTTTTGCTTGATATGGAAGTTCATTGGCAACCACTGGAGATTTTTGAGCAAGAGGGTGACCTGCCCAGAGCCTTTCTGTAGAAAGATAATCCGGGCAGCAGAGTGAAGTATAGATGAAGTAGAGAGAGACAGGAGGTTGGGAGATCAGAAAGGACGTCGATGCAGTAATCCAGTCGGTATAGGATGACTGATTGTACTAACTGGGATCCCAGACCAGAGCTCTGGGCTGACCCCATCACTGGGCTGTTTTCACTGGAGTCCTTGTTGTCATCAACATAATAGTAACAATAATTATGGTATTTGTTAAGCGCTTATTATGTGCCAGGCACAGTACTAAGCCCTGGGGTGTGTACGAGTAAATTGGGTTGGACACAGTCCCTGTCCAACAGTCTCAATCCCCATTTGACAGATGAAGTAACTGAAGCATAGATAAATTAGGAGACTTGGGTTCAGAGGTTTAGAGTTAAAAGTTCAGAGGACCTGGGTTCTAATCCCGGCTCTACTCCACATCTGCTCTGTGACTTTAACTTCTCTGTGCCTCGGTTACCCCGTCTTTAAAATGGGGATTCAATCCTATGCTCTCCTACTTAGACTGAACCTCACGTGGGACAGGGACTGTTTCTAACCTATTAACTTGTATCTACTCCAGTGTTTAGAACAGTGCTTGGCACATAGTAAGTGCTTAGCAAGTGCCACTATTATCATTATTATTACTATTATTATTATTATTCACAGGACACTCAGAGGATTAAGGGATGGGCAAGCAACAAGCGAACGAGCAGTTAGAGAGGCGGAAAGAAAACCACCCCATGGCATACGGTATCCAAATAGGCTCACAGTGTCACAACAACAGCCCCTAATTCTGCTGTTGCGTTTCAGCCAAAGCACGGAGATACGGCACGTATCCTGGCAGAACCGAGAGCCCTTGGCATGCATCCCCCTAAACCCCCGTTTTTATCTCTCCCTGTAATCCTTATTTCATGGATTGTTATTGGTATTATCACTTATCAACACCCAAAGAGAGCTATATAAAAAAGAGGGAAATATTCCCTTTGGGAATCTTTTAAGCCAAAGATTACTGAAAGATTTTACACTGTGGCTTCCTTGCTATTCAGGAAAAATCCAGTAAATCTGTTGCATCATACAGAACCTTTTATTAAATCTTCTGCCCAGATGTGAAATGAGGGGCCAATGAAGTGTTCACATTGCAGAGGGAATGGCATGGATTCAATCATTCCCTGGAATGATTCCACCAAGCAGCCTGGTCTGTCCCCGAATAATTTCTATTCTATCTCCACCTCAGATCCCTTCAACTGCCTCATCAGCCCTTCTGCCCCTCTAACTGCTTAAATGCTCACAAAACTCTCATTCCACTTTTGTCCATAACTCAGTTACTTTATTATTTCCTCCTATCTGTTATTTACTTGAGTGTCTGTCTCTCCCACTTGATTGTCAACTCCTGGAATAATAATAATTTCATTGTACTCACCCAAGAGATTAGTACAGTGCACTGGGCACAGTAGGTGTTCAAAAAATACTAACAATTAGTTGATTGAGTCCAAACTGACTCATCAGCCAAATCCATTTGGGTTTCTCAGAATGGTGAACTGAGTGATCAGTGGAAATGGGGAAGGAAAACAGAACGGACAGAAGAAACAGTTTAGCAACACAGTGAGACCAAACCTCAAATGATAATGGCGTACTGTGGAGATCTGGTGGCCCAAACAGAAGATAGATTAGCCTGGCCTACAGCAGTTAGGAATGAGATGGTCACCTTTAAAGAGAAGCTTCAGAAAAATTCAAGACACAAAGAGAGAGAAACAAAATTGGTGTCAAGAGCTCCAGGTTACAGATGCAGAAGTACAGCAAGGGACAATCTTTATCTGTAAATAATGTGGATTCATCACACTTGTTTTGTTTTTTGTTTAGTTGCCTGTCTCCCCCGTTTAGACTGTGAGCCGGCTGTTGGGCAGGGATTGTCTCTGTCTGTTGCCAAATTGTACATTCCAAATACTTAGTACAGTGTTCTGCACATAGTAAGTGCTTAATAAATTGATTGAATGAATAAATGAATGAATTTATCACCTTCACAGTCTTTAAAGTAGATTTTGAGTTCCTCGATTGTCCAGAACCATAGCTAATTCCCAACTGCGTATTTTTTATACTATTGAAGTCTTTTCTATGTACCAGACACTGTACTAAGCACTGGGGCAGATACAACCAAATCAAGTTGGATGCGGTCCATGTCTCACATGGGGCTCCATTTTATAGATGAGGTAACTGAGGCAAGTTAAGTGACTTGCCCAAGATCACCTAACCGACAAATGGCAGAGCTGGGATTGGAACCCAGGTCCTTCTGACTCCCAGGCCACTGGGCCATGCTACTTTCCCAGTGCTTAATACAGTGCAAGACAGGATAAGAATTTGTACCCATCCGGTAGCAATTTGGATGGAGACGAAAGGGAAGATTTTAGCAATGTCGTGAAAACTGTACCGACAGGATTTGGTGACAGATTAAATCTGTGGGTTGAATGAGAGAGATGATTCGAGGATACACCAAGTTTATGGGCTCATGAGTCAGGGAGGATGGCGGTGCTGTCTACAGTAATGGGAAAATCACGGAAAGGACAGAGTTCGGGTGGGAAAATGAAGAGTCTGCTTTGGACAGGTTAGGTTTGAGGTGTTGGAGAGACATCCAAATAGAAATGTCCTGAAGGCAGGAGGAAATAAGACACTGCAGAGAAGGATAGAGATCAGGGCTGGAGATGTAGATTTGGGAATCATCAGCATAGAGATGGTAGGTGAAGCCAGGGGAGCGAATGAGGTTTCCAAGGGAGTGGATGGAGATGGAAAATAAAAAGACCCAGTACTGAGCCTTGAGGGACTCCCACAGTTAGATGGTGGGAGGCAGAGGAGGAGTCAACTAAAGAGACTGAGAACGAGCGGCCAGAAAAATAGGAGGAGAACCAGGAGAAATCAGTGTTCAGTGAAGCCGAGATTGGTTAACGTTTCCAGGACAAGGCAACCGTCTACAGTGTCGAAGTCAGCTGAGTGGCCGAAGAAGATTAGGGTGGAGTAGAGGCCTTGGATCTGGCAAGAAGGAGATCACTGGTGACCTTTGAGAGGGCATTTGCACCCACTGAGGGTCGACTACCATACGAAGCACGTGGGTGATTACAATGGAGTGACTAGACGTGAGTCCTGCCCTCCAGTAGCTTACAAACTAGCAGGGGAGACATATACTAAAATACTTCACAGACAGGAGGAATAAGGAAAAGGAGAGGCAAACATGAGTCAGTGCTTAAATAATATAATATGGGAGATACGTACGTAAGTGGTCCGGGAGGTTAAGAGGGTATACCAGTGTCGAGTTGGTTCAGTCAGTCGAACCGGTGTTGAGTCGGTTCAAACGACAGCGTTTATTGAGCACTTAGTAGCAATAATAGTGGTATTTGTTAAGTGCTTACTAAGTGCCAGACATCGTACTAAGTGCTCGAGTGGATATGAGAAAACCAGGTTGGACAGAGTCCCTGTCCCAAATGGGGCTCACCGTTTTAACCCCCATTTTACAGATGAGGTAACAGAGCCACAGAAAAGTTAAGTGACTTGCCTAAGGTCACATAGCAGAGAGGTGTTGGAGCTGGGATTAGGACCCTGGTCCTTCTGACTCCCGGACCCGTACTCTACCCAGTAGGCGACAGGGCTTCCTCGTTGGCTGTGTGCCAAGCACCGTTCCCTGCCCACCGAGAGCTCAGAAGTTCCACCTACATCTTGTTCTATTCCATTATCATGTATTAGATGCCCGAGGGAAAACGGGAATGTATTGAGAACTATTTATTGCTGGCTTCTAGACTGCAAGCTACTTGCGGACCTACCAACTCTGTTAGACTCTACTCTCCCAGGCACTTGATACAATGCTCTGCACATAGTAAGTGCTCAATAAATACAGTCGATTGATTCATTCTTCCTCATGTGAGGTGATAAATTCTTTTCAATCCAGATTTATAAATGAGTCATTCATCTCCAAAAGGGCTGGTTATTTACAAACAGATTCTAGATTGCAAACGGCCAAGGGAACCCCACTAGTTGCTCAGAATATTTTTATTTTTGTTAAATTTACACTACTATTTTGCAGTCTGAAAATAAAAGCAAGAGTCAGAGGATCCCAATCTGTTCTGTTACTCACCCGCCATTGAAACTGAGTTTTTCCACGCTTGGAAAGGATTGAAATTTTTCGGAGAGTGTGATGAGAATTGTGACAGAATTTTAAATGCTTGGAAAGGATTGCAATTTTTCAGAGAGTGGGATGAGAATTCTGATGGAATTTAAAATGCTCAGGAAAATGCAAAATGGCTCAGGGTGGTGAGTTCGTTTCTTCCGTTGTTCTAGTAGAGGTAATTGTGACATCCATCACGCATGACACGAGATAGACACAGACTGAAGTCCCTGTCTCCATCGAGGAGAAGGGTGGCCTCCTGGAACGACCAAATTCATGATAAGGAAAAAGGAAAGAGTTTATCAAAACCCTGCACCATTATTTTTACTAAGGACATTTTTCACAGCTTCAAATTAACCCGAATAACTGAAAAAACACTCGGAAGAGCACTGCTCCATCACGAGCTCAGGATAATGCTTTCATTTCATCAGTCTAGAATATAGTTGTCTTTGGTATTCAAAGATGCCCCCGAAAATGAAATTTGCCTCTGACTCTACGGGCGGGATTGAAAAGGCTAATGCGGGACCCACCGTCCTGGCCACCTAAAAAAGGCTGGTCCATGCTGTGTCACCCCATTTGACGTCTGCAGCACTTGACTTTGTTTTCTTCTTTGAATCCTTGTCTCTCATTCCTTATGAAGCTTGATTAGACCGTAAGCCCGTCAAACGGCAGGGACCGTCTCTATCCGTTGCCGACTTGTTCATTCCAAGCGCTTAGTACAGTGCTCTGCACATAGTAAGCGCTCAATAAGTACTACTGAATGAAAGAACACCTTTCTTGATCGCAGTGTGCCCTGCTGGTGTACCCTCGACAGATGATTGCCAGTTTACTGCTGTCCGGAAGAGTAAATAAGAACTCCATCACTGCGTGACCCAAGGAGGATGTAAATTTCAGCCTTGTCCCCACCCCATCTCCCTACCATCTCCCTACACTAACCCTAAGAAGCAGCGTGGCTCAGTGGAAAGAGCCCGGGTTTAGGAGTCAGAGATCATGGGTTCTAATCCCGGTTCTGCCACTTGTCAGCTGTGTGACTTTGGGCAAGTCACTTCACTTCTCGGTGCCTCAGTTACCTCATCTGGAAAATGGGGATTAAGACTGTGAGCCTCAAGTGAGACAACCTGATTACCCTGTGTCTACCCCAGGGTTTAGTGCTCGGACATAGTAAGCGGTTAACAAATGCCAACATTACATTTAGAGAAGCAGCGTGGCTCAGTGGAAGGAGTCTGGGCTTGGGGGTCCGAGGTCATGGGTTCCAATCCCAGCTCTGCCACTTGTCAGCTGTGTCTCTGTGGGCAAGTCACTTCACTTCTCTGGGCCTCAGTTCCCTCATCTGTAAAATGGGGATGAAGACTGTGAGCCTCCCGTGGGACAACCTGATGACCCTGTATCTCCCCCAGCGCTTAGAACAGTGCTCGGCACATAGTAAGCGCTTAACAAATACCAACATTATTATCATTATTATTACCAGTCAATGGAATTCTCCAGAGCCGCATGACCCGGTGGAGAGATCATGGGTCTGGGAGTCAGGAGACCTGGGTTTTAATCCCAGCTCCTCCACTTGTCTGCTGTGTGACCTTGGGCAAGTCCCTTAACTTTTCTGTGGCTCAGTTACCTCATCTGTAAATGGGGATTAAGACTATGAGCCGAACATGGGACGTGGGCTTAATCCGGTCCACGTGACAGGAGAATGCCGGGAATCAGCCCCGAAAGTGGAGGCGGCAGCGTGAGATGGCTCGAAAGACCGAGGGGTTAATAATGTTGGTATTTGTTAAGTGCTTACTATGTGCAGAGCACTGTTCCTTAGAACAGTGGGATAGATACAGGGTAATCAGGTCCTCCCACGTGAGGCTCACAGTTAATTCCCATTTTACGGATGAGGTAAATGAGGCACCGAGAAGTTAAGTGACTTGCCGACAGTCACACAGATGACAAGTGGCAGAGCCGGGATTCGAACCCATGACCTCTGACTCCCAAGCCCGGGCTCGTTCCACTGAGCCACAATGATGGCACAACTAGAGTGGTGGTGGAGTTAATCAGGGAAAGCTTCCTGGAGGAAATGACTTTTTGGAAGGACTTTGAAGAGCAGGGAGCTTGACACGGGTCTGGTGAGGCAGAGTGAGGGAGAGACTCCATGGGAGGGAAAGACGTGCGATTTGAGTCGTAAGTAAGAGAAGCGGGAACGGGGATTTGGGTACCCAGGCCTCGGGCCATTCAACAAATCCCCAAATTTGGGGCAGAAAAATTCCTCCATTCAGCAAGTGGAGGAATCGTCTACGGCAAATCTAGGTTCTCACCAAATAGAGGAGAGGATTGAAAAAAGAATGAAAACCTCATTGCAAGTGACCAAAATGTAACAACATTCGTGATGAGCAGGTAAACCGGGAGATGGGTGAGGGAGAGAAAGAAAATGAACTTCACAATAGGGGATTTCTGCCACCTGAGGGCACGAATAATAGCAAATATGGCATTTTCCCTATTCCCTACCCACAACAAGTTGTTGTCTCTCATTCCATGAGAACTAGGGCCATTTTGTTGGAGGGTTGGGGAAGGAAATGGGGGGATCCTGTTTTAGCTTCAATAATAGTAATAATAATAAGTGTCGGTATTTGTTAAGCGCTTACTATGTGCAGAGCACTGTTCTAAATGCTGGGGTAGATACAGGGTAATGAGGTTGTCCCACGTGAGGCTCACAGTTAATCCCCATTTTACAGATGAGGTCACTGAGGCACAGAGAGGTGAAGTGACTTGCCCACAGTCACACAGCTGACAAGCGGCAGAGCCGGGATGAATGTCGGATGTGGGAAGGGGCTCTCAGGCTTTGCCGTGTGGAGATGTGAACAGAGTTAGAGGCGCCCAGCCTGATTCCTAGAATGGGGATGATTTCAATAGTGTTCTCCTCTCTTATTCCCATAGACTTTCTTCACATTGGGGATTCCCCAGTATGGGTTAGTGGAAAGAGCACGGGCTTGGGAGTCAGAGGTCGTGGGTTCTAATCCCGGCTCTGCCACCTGTCTGCTGTGTGACCTTGGGCAAGTCACTTAACTTCTCTGTGCCTCAGTTACCTCATCTGTAAAAATGGGGATTAAAAACTGTGAGCCCCACGTGGGACAATCTGATTACCCTGTATCTACCCCAGCGCTTAGAACTGTGCTCAGCACATAGTAAGCACGCAATAAATGATCGACTGACAGAAGATCAATCCATCATTGGTGTTCAGAGTGCTTACTGGGTGCTGAGCACTGTACTAAATGCTTGGGAGAGTACATTACAACAGAGTTGGTAGGCATATTTCCTTCCCATAAGGAGCTTACAGATAAGATGGAGGAGACAGACATTAAAATAAATTTTGGATATGTACTCCTCCTCCTTCTCTCCATCTCCCCAACTCCCTCCCTCTGCTCTATCTCCCCCCCCGCCCCGTCCCAGAGCACTTGTGTATATAGGTACATATTTATTATTGTATTTATTTTATTAATGATGTGTATACGTCTATAATTCTATTTATCTATGTTGACGTTATTGATGCCTGTTCATTTGTTCTGATGACTGTCTTCCCCCCTTCTAGACTGTAAATCCATTGTCGGGTAGGGATTGTCTCTATCTGTTGCTGAATTGTACTTTCCAAGAGCTTAGTACAGTGCTCTACACAAGGTAAGTGCTCAATCAATATGTATGAATGAATTAATAATAATAATAATAATGTCGGTATTTGTTAACGCTTACTATGTGCCAAGCACCGTTCTAAGCACTGAGGGAGATATACAAGGTTATGAGGTTGTCTCAGGTGGGGCTCACAGTCTTAATCCCCATTTTACAGATGAGGTAACTGAGGCACAGAGAAGTGAAGTGACTGGCCCAAAGTCACACAGCTGCCAAGTGGCAGAGGCGGGATTAGAATTCACGACCTCTGACTCCCAACCCCGGGCTCTTTCCACTAAGCCACCTGTATGAATATCAGATGCTAAAAGGGCACAGATCCAAGCGCATAGGTGACACGGACCGGGGCCTGCTGCGTAGTCCACGTTAAGGCCGGAGACTAGCTCAGACTCTCCTCCCGTCCAGTCAAATGGTGCGCGATTAGTTTCGGCTCGGAGAGGGAACTGGGGAGATGAGAGCTTAGCCGGGGCCACCTCTCGGAGGAGATGTCATTTTAGCTCCCTGTGGGCAAGGTAAGCGTCTGCCCATTGTGTTGTTTTGCATTCTCCCAAATGCTCAATACAGCGCTCTGCACACAGTAAATGCTCGGTAAATACCATCGATTGATTAATAAGGCTTTGAAGGTGGGAAGAGAGGTAACGTTCACGACGGTACACCTCCCTCTCCAGCCGCTCAGGTCCCTTCTTCCAAAATTTCCTTTTCTCTTTAAATCTCCAGTCCACTGGAGAAACTAAATTTGGCCCTAGAGAATCAACTGAGCATCTACAGCGTGGTCGGTTAAAGACGTGGTCTGTGCCCACGGGGAGCTTACGGGGTACCAGATGGCTCCAGTTTCTAATGGGAGGCAGCGTGGCTTAGGGGAAAGAGCCCGGGCTTGGGAGTCGGAGGGCAGGGGTTCTGATCCCAGCTCTGCCACTGGTCTGCTGTGTGACCTTGGGCAAGGTGCTTAACTGCTCGGTGCCTCAGTGACCTCATCTGTAAAATGGGGATTAAAACCGTTGAGCCCCCTGTGGGACAACCTGATTACCTCGTATCTACCCCAGCGTTTAGAACAGTGCTATGCCCATAGTAAGCGCTTAACAAATACCATCATTATCATTATTATTATTATTATTATTATCATCATTATATCGTACCCAGTGATGTTTCATCTCATGACCAGCAGGGGGCGCGGAGTGGCGTGGCAGCCTGGCCATATTGCACATTTTGAAAAATAAGCCTATGTTATTAATAATCATAATAATTAGGGTATTTGTTAAGTGCTTAGGAATTTATCATTCCCAGCACTAAGAGCTGGGAGGGAGACAAGATACTCAAGTGAGACAGACCCCCACCCTGTATGGAGCTCATAGTCAGGGGGGAGAAGAAACAGGTAGTAATCATTACGGCATTTGTCAAGCGCTTACTATGTGCCAAGCACTGTTCTAAGCGCTGGGGAGGATACCAGATGATCAGGTTGTCCCACGTGGGGCTCACAGTCTTCATCCCCAGTTTACAGATGAGGCAAGCGGCTGGACCGGGTTATTCCCTTTTCATCAGATGAGGAAAATGAGGCACAGAGAAGTGACCCTCCCAAGGTCACCCAGCAGGTAGGCGGCAGAGCGGGGATTAGGACTCGGGTAATTCCCCCCAGCTGTCACTACAGCACCTTCATCTGTCTCCCGCACAGCTGCTGCTGGGCTCAGAATAACCTCCCCGGCATCGAAGAGGGGAGGATGAGGGCAGAGCTGGCACAACTCGCCAGAGAGGAGGTGAACCAGGGGCTGCAGGGTTGGGAAGGGGCCTGGGGTTTCTCTGATCTACTTCCCCTCCTGCACTTTCTACGTGGCTGTACAGATTTTGAAGAAAGAGAGAAATAGCCTGGCCCAGTGGAAAGAACGCACACCTGGAAGTCAGAGGACCTGGGTTTCAGTCCCATCTCTTCCACTTGCCTGCTGGGTGACTTCGGGTGAGTCAGTTCGCTTCTCCGAGAAGCAGTATGGCTCAGTGGAAAGAGCCCGGGCTTGGGAGTCAGAGGTCATGGGTTCAAATCCCGGCTCAGCCACTTGTCAGCTGTGTGACTTTGGGCGAGTCACTTCACTTTTCTGGGCCTCAGTTCCCCCGTCTGTAAAATGGGGATTAAAAGTGTGTGAGCCCCCCCGTGGGACAAGCTGATCACTGTGTATCCTCCCCAGCGCTTAGAACAGTGCTCTGCACATAGTAAGCGCTTAACAAATAACGTTATCATTATTCTCTGCGCCTGTTTCGTCAACTATAAAAGAGGGCTTAAATACCTGTCCTCTCTCCTATTTTGTGGGAGCCCTGTGTGATCTGATTATACTGTAGCCATCCCACCTTTTAGCACATAGTGCTTAACAGATACCAAAATGATCTCTTATTATTAGAAAAGACATAGTCACTTTGCAATATATGGGAGAGTTATTTTACAACATTCTCTCCTTTTTCAGCTGAATTCTCTCAGTACCTCTCTCCCTGGCTGCCCCCTTGGGAGGCGGAGGGGGCTTGTATACACCAGATATAACGGTGACTTGGGCAGCTGGATTCCTAAATCGATCGATCAGTCAGGCAGTGGTATTTTTTGAGCACTCACTGGGTGCGGAACATCGTATTAGGCAATTGAGAGAGTACGGTACACAGAGTTGGTAGGCATATTTCCCTGCCCACAGAGAGTTTACAGTCTAGAGGGGATGATGGAGATTAATATAAATAATTTATAGACAGGCATATATGTGCTCTGGGGCTGAGGGTGGGGTGAAAACCAAATGCCCAAGACCATAGACAATACAGAGCGGGGAGGGAGTTGGCGGAAAAAAGGGCTTAATCTTATTACATTCCTTCAGTTGTATTTATTGAGCACTTACTGTGTGCGGACCACTGTAATAAGCACTTGGGAGAGCACAATGTAACAATGAACAGTACAAAATAACATTGTGTCCTTAACACAGCCCGGCCCACCCCCGCTGTGTCTGTTTAAAAAAAAATCGGGCCTGAGAAATATTACATAAGAAGGTTCGATTAGAATGTTTAGAATTCAAGCGATTAACGGAACAACCCGTTCAAGTTACCCTATTTCAGACTATTATTCTCCCCATCATCACCCACGTTTTCCCCTCGCCAAACCGATTCCACTTCCAGAGACCTCTTCGTCGGGAAAAGTTGCTTCTGGGTGAAAATTTCCACCCGAGTAAGAAACCAAAATCAGAAGGCCTTCATCCACCCAAGCGGACCGAACCCGTCCAAAGCAAATAGTTCCTGTAACTGTTTACCACCACAAAAGTCCCTCCCTTGGAGAATGTGGAAAATCACTCAGACTCTAGTTATTTTAGCACTTCTTCCATTCGGGGAGGGGGGGGGTCACTAGGGAAGAAATTCCAACCCCTTTCCAACAGGGAATGCCTGGGAGAAGAGGAAAAAGAGAAAAAAGAAAGATTAAGAGACATACGATCTGTGGGCATACGGATATTATAGCTTGCATGGCTGCTTTCATTTTCTCCTAAGCGAAGAGATGAACTCTGTAATATCTTCCATTTGAAAAGTAGCTTCCGCTCCAGTACCTCGGAGCCAAATTTGCAACTTTCTCCTTCATTTGGCATCTGTCTTCATCCAGATGGGACCATCCAGAGAAGCAGCTTGGCCTAGTAGAAAGAACACGGGCCTCAGAGTCAGAGGACCCGGGTTCTAATCCCTGCTCGGCCACGCGACTGCTGTGTGACCTTGGTCTAGTCACTTATCTATACCTCAGTGACCTCATCTGTAAAATAGGGATTAAATCCTACTCTCTCCTATGTAGACTGTGAGCCCCGTGTGTGACAAGGACTGTGTCTAACCTGATTCACCTGTATCTTCCCCGGCACTTAGTACAGTGCTAGGTAAATAGGAATTTAATAAGTATCATCAGTAGTAATAAATATTATTATTATTCCTATTAGAGATATTTCATGATTCTCCTTCCTTCCTCTAGCAGGTCATTAACAAAGTCAGAAATAGAGCCCAGATGACCCAACTCTTATCAGCAACTCTTTGACTGTTGGAATCAAATGAGAAGCAGCGTGGCCTAGTGGAAATAATAATAACTGTGCTATTTATTAAGCGCTTACTATGTGCCAGGCACTGTACTAAGTGCTAGGGTGGAGACGAGAAAAGTGGGTGGACACAGTCCCCGTGCCATGTGAGACTCAGAGTCTCAATTCTCATTTTATAGACGTGGTAACTGAAGCACAGAGAAGTGAAGCGACTTGCCCAAGGTCACACAGCAGACAAGTGGCAGAGCCAGGATTAGAACTCATGACCTGACTCCCAGGCTAGGGCTCTCTCCTCTCTGCCATAAAACAAGGGACTAGAAGCCAGAGGACCTGAGTTCTAAACCTGGCTCTGCCACTTGCCTGCTGCGTGACCTTGGGCAAATCACTTAACTTCTCTGTGCCTCAGTTCCCTCATCTGTAAAATGGGGATTAAAACTGTCACCCCTTTGAGGGACGTGGACTTGTCCAACCTGATTAGCTTGTATCTACTCCAGCACTTAGTACAGTTCCTGGAATGTCATAAGCGCTTAACAAATACCATTAAAAAAACGATCATTTATAATCTCCCTGAGTCACAGCTAGTTTCTGGTTTTTCCTTCTCCAGTAAATTGTAAAATCCTGGAGGGCAGAGATCATGAAACTTGATGAGAAGCAGCGTGGCTCAGTGGAAAGAGCCCGGGCTTGGATAGCAGAGGTCGTGGGTTCTAATCCCAGCTCTGCCACTTATCTGCTGTGTGACTTTGGGCAAGTCACTTCACTTCTCTGTGCCTCAGTTACCTCATCTGTAAAATGGGGATTAAGACTGTGAGCCCCACGTGGGACGACCTAATTACCTTGTATCTCCCCAGCGCTTAGAACAGTGCTTGGCACATAGTAAGCGCTTAACAAATACCAAAATTATTATTATTGTTATCATTCTGGTAAACTCCCCCCGAGAATTTAGAACACTGGTTCACATCCAGTGGGTGCTCAGTAATATAGACAATAGTGAGGAGGAGAAGACCGCAAAGCCTGGTGGACAGACTGGGGTCAGGAGGTGTGGGTTCTAATCCCGCCTCCACCACTCATTTGTTCATTCATTCAATCATATTTATTGAGTGCTTACTGTGTGCAGGGCACTGTACTAAGCGCTTGGAGAGTACAATTCAGCAACAAATAGAGACAATCCCTGCCCACAATGGCCTCACAGTCTAGAAGGGAGGAGACAGACAGCGAAACAAACAGTCATCAATAGCATCAGTATCAATAAATGTAAATATAGATATATACACATCACTAAAATAAATAGAATTATAAATATGTGCCACTCTCTGCTCCGCAAACTTGGGCAAGTCACTTCTCTGTGCCTCGGTTTCCTCATCTGTAGACAGGGATAAAATGTCTGTTTTCCCTCCCTCTCAGACTGCAAGTCCCTTGTTTGACAGGAACAGTGTCTGATTTAATTATTTTATCTCTCCCCCAGTCCCTAGCATAATGTTTGGCACATAGTAAGTGATCAATAAATGCCATTATTATTACTCCATTTAAAATACTCTAATATACAGCTCATTGACTTTAACCTTTATCTTGCAGAGTGGTTTTGAAAGTATCCTTCTATAAGTATCTTATTATAATAAAATATAATTCTAAATATATCACGATAATTATCAATTATGACCACACAGAATACTCGTAGAATAGAGTTGCTGGGATTTACTGTGCCAGGTTTTTAACAAATTAACAAATACCGCAATTATTCATTCAATAATATTTATTGAGCACTTACTATGTGCAGAGCACTGTACTCTGCGCTTGGAATGTACATATCGGTAACAGATAGAGACAGGACCTGCCCTTTGACGGGCTTACGGTCTAATCGGGGGAGACGGACAGACAAGAACAATGGCAATAAATAGAGTCAAGATAAACAATTATGATCATTAATAATAATGTTGGTATTTGTTAAATGCTTACTATGTGCAAAGCACTGTTCTAAGCATTGGGGGGATACAAGGTGATCAGGTCGTCCCAAGTGGGGCTCACAGTCTTCATCCCTATTTGACAGATGAGGTACCTGTTGCCGACTTGTTCATCCCAAGCGCTTAGTACAGTGCTCTGCACATAGTAAGCGCTCAATAAATACTATTGAATGAATGAAAGGTACCTGAGGCCCAGAGAAGTTAAGTGACTTGCCCAAAGTCACACAGCTGACAAGCGGCTGAGCCGGCATTAGAACCCATGACCTCTGACTCCCAAGCCCGGGCTCTTTCCACTGAGCCGCGCTGCTTTTCCGATTATTAGGGTCCTGCACACCATTTTGGTTCTGGGAATGGAGAGAAAAGATAGAGTGAGGGAATCAGATGTTGGGGAAGTCCCAAGGAGACGAACCCCACTTCCGTTCAGTCCGTTCACTTACCGTGCGTTCTGGCAGAGTTACCTTTTCAATTCTTTGTGAGGGAAGGGTGAATGGTGGAGGTGGTCTTTGGGTTATCGAAACCGGTCAGGGGAGAGGATTTTAAAGGAAATAAAGGAACTCTGGCTTCTCGTGATCTCGTCGGAGTTTAATTTTTGTTTTTCTTTTGGACTAGCCCAGGGCTTGCATGCTAGACTAGCACCTGTATAATACTCAAAGGGAAGGAGTAAAGTCAGAGTACATTTACATCATTTCTCAACTGTCGGGCTTTCCCCCACCAGGATCTCCAAACATGTCAGATTCGCAGGAGTCAGTTTGTGACCAAGGGAAATGGGAGGATGCGTTGGGGTTGGAGCACTGTCTCCATACTCCACACCAATATCCCCGGAGTTTTATTAATAGTAATGATAACCATAATTAAAATAGCAATTGCAGTATTTGTTAAGCACTTACTACGCGTCAAACGCTGGGGTAGATAAGGATAGTTGAATTAGCACATTCCCAGTCCCACACAGAACTCAAAGTCTCAGGGGGAAAGAGAAATTCAATCCCCATTTCACAAATGAGAAAATTAAGACATAGAGAAGTCAAGTGACTTTCCCAAGGCAACTCAGCACCGCGTTGCCTAGCGTATAGAGCATGGGCCTGGGAGGCAGAAGGACCTGAGTTCTAATCCTGAGTCCACCATTTGCTGTGTAGCCTTGGTCAAATCACTTAACTTCTCCGTGCCTCCGTTACCTCAACTGTACAATAATAATAATGATTGTGGTGTTTATTAAGCCCTTATTATATGTCAAGCACTGTTCTAAGCACTGGTGTGTATACAAGCAAATCGGGTTGGACGCAGTACCTGTCCCACATGGGGTTCACAATCTTATTCCCCGTTTTAAAGATGAGGCCCAGAGAAGAGAAGTCATTTGCCCAAGGTCTCACATCAGTCATGTGGTGGAGCCGGTATTAATAATAATAATAATATTGGCATTTGTTAAGCACTTATTATGTGCAGAGCTCTGTTCTAAGCACTGGGGGAGATATAGGGTAATGAGGTTGTCCCACGTGAGGCTCACAGTCTTCATCCCCATTTTACAGATGAGGTCACTGAGGCACAGAGAAGTGAAGTGACTTACCCACAGTCACACAGCTGCCAAGTGGCAGAGTTGGAATTCGAACCCATGACCTCTGACTCCCAAGCCCATGCTCTTTTCACTGAGCCATGCTACATCTCCATAATAATGATAATAATAATAATGGTATTTGTTAAGCACTTGGCAAGCACTATGTGCCAAGCACTGTACTGAGCGCTGAGGTGGATATAAGCAAATCAGGTTGGACCCAGTTCCTCTCCCACATGGGGCTCAGAGTCTCAATCCCCATTTTACCGATGAGGTGACTGAGGCACAAGGAAGTGAAATGACTTGGCCAAGGTCACACAACAGACAAGTGGCGGAGCCGGGATGAGAAAGCCTGACCTTCTAAGGCCCGGGCCCTGCTCTATCCGCTCTGCCAGCACCCAGATCCTTCTGACACCTAAGCCCATGGTCTACCCAGTAGGCCACATTGCTTCTCCAAAATGGGGAGTAATACTGGGAGCCCCTTTTAGGACAATGGATTGTGTCCAACCTGATTAGCTTGTATCTACTCCAGTGCTTAGTATAGTGTCTGGCACGTAGTAAGCGCTTAACAAATACTATTAAACAAAAAAAACAAGAAAAAAGTGATGGGGGCGGGGTTAGGCTGCAGTTCTCCTGATTTCCTATCCCGTTCTCTTTCCACTGGACAACGCCCACCCTCCCACGGCTGCCCATCTTCTTAAAATGGGAATTGAAGATTAGCTCCTGGATGTGAAACCAGAGAGGCCATCTAAAGCGCCGAATGGGATTAACCAATTTGGAAATGAGTTAGGGTCCCGAGGACCCTCTTACGTTCTTTCCGCAACCGACGACAGTTTTGAAATGATCATAGAACATAAGGTCTTCCCATCGTGTCTGCCCTCGAGCGGTAATTCCGTACTGACTCAGAATGGGAGTGTCACCCTTTGGATCGTTGACCTCACTTCCTGGAGAACCGGATTTTTTTTTTCTCCCTCAGGGCCCTCCTAGGTAAATAGAATCCAAAGTGAAATTAGATCTGACGAGGTCACAGCTCAAAAGGATAAGGCTGAAGGCCATCAAAACACATCAACATTAAGCAATTCTTCAAGTGATTCGTAATAAAAAATTGAGTGTTACTCAGGAAAACATATACTCCAGGATAGTGTCTCTGTCACTGAGGTAAGCAAATCCAGAGCCCTGCAAAGAAAGCAAAAGTACACAGGTAGGAAACCTGGATTTGGAAAATTACGGTCATAATCAGAACTACAGGGAGAATGCAAGGGTTCTGTTCTTGTAGAACCTTGTATTGTGGGAAAATCATATTATAGTAACTACTGATTCGATGAGAATTAATGAGAGAGGAGGTAGATGGTACAAAAATATCACGACTGACAGTTTTCGATACAAATCATGTTACTGTTATGCCCAGCGCTAGCAGAACGCTTTACACCATTGCCGCTCATTGTTATTTTATTACCTTAAGCATAGTAGTTGCTAAAACTAAGAAACATAAAAGTACAGCTCAGAAAGGCAACTAGCTCCGGCAATCAGAGCTAAGATTTAAACTAATGTGAAAATTCCGGAGGTGAATGTTCAAATGCTACTTTAAAATCTCTCATTTAAATTAATTAATCAATTGCTTAATTGCCACTGGAAAAGGGATGTTTGAAGTGAAGTGTTTTGTATTGGATTCCTTTGCGGATACTGTATTTTATTCTGCTGTATTTGTTACTGACTGTTTCATTGTCAGAGTGGTATATTCTCCCGTATACAAGTATTTTCATTTCAAATGCTTTCCTTTGGGAATATTGCACTTGCACAATTTTTCCTTCTAAGCTTGTTTCTGAAATACACTGTTATTATTATTATTATATCGGTTAAACATTTATTATGTGTCAAGCGCTGTTCTAAACACCTGGGTAGGTACAAGTAATTAGGTTGGACACAGTCCCTGTCCCAAATGAGATGCACAGTTTAAATAGGAGTGAGGAGGAGTTAATCTGTCTCTCCCTCATTTACTCTGACTCTGTTTCACTGTTTTTCTCTCTGGTGTTTTACGTTTCTGTATCTTTCTGTTTCTATCTCCGTCTCTCTTGATCCATTCTGCCTCCCTTTCCTGCTTATTTTTGGCTCCTGGGGAAGTCTGCTCTGCTCTCACGTAGAACTCCAGAAAATAGGACCACTTGAAAAATCCAGAGACAAAAATCTTCTAAATTTTTTTTTCCCCCATCTTCCTTTTCCTAAGGGCTTTCCTGCTTCCATCCACCCACAAGGTGGTCCCTAATCATCCACCGGCTCCCCACCTCTCACGCTCCCCTACTGATGGACCTCATGATTCGGTAAAGTTATGGTCTTTCAAAGCAGATCTGCACCTTAAATAGATGTAGCCTATAAACTCCTTGTGGGCAGGGATTCATTCATTCAGTAGTATTTATTGTGCAGAGCACTGTCCTAAGCGCTTGGAATGTACAATTCGGCAACAGATAGAGACAATCCCTGCCCATTGACGGGGCTTACAGTCTAATGGGAGGAGACAGATGCATCAACTCTACAAATTCTTTTGTATTGTACTTTCCCAAGTGCTTAGTAGAGTCCTCTACACACGAGTGCTCAATAAATACAATTGATCGCTGTATTACGGAGTATGTTTTTTTCCACAGACTTATGTGTTATATATTGAGAAGTTGTGGCATTTGGAAAAATACTATTAATCAATCAATTGTATTTATTGAGAGCGTACTGTGTGAGGTGCATGAAATTCCTGTATGTGCTACATACTGTTATGTGAGAATCAATCAATTCCTGAATCGTAGGTATTGAGTGCTTACTGCGTGCAGAGCACTGTACTAAGCACTTGGGAAAATGAAATACGACCATATAAGGCACATTCCCTGATCTTTTTTAAAAGTAATTTAAAGCCTACCATCACAACATTAAATGATGACTTGTAGTCTGATAGGAATCTTTGCAGGAAGCTGCAGAAATAGAAGCTCTTTTAGCTAGCTGGGATAGTGTTTTGTTTTGGGGAATTATTTTAGACCGAACAACCCTCTCCTTGCCTTCATAAAGTACCTTTTAACAGACCACCTCCTTTGGGATCTCCCTTCTTACTTCTAAATTCCTTTCTCTGACAGGGTCTTCTTCAAACATTTTTACAAATTCACCCGCTGTCTTTAAAACGGAGGCAAGACTTCTTAATCCCCAAATCTAGCTGCTTCATCTGTTGTGGCATTTTGCAAATATGCACTGGGCTGTCAAGGTGTCAGACGACAGTGGCTGTCACCCTGTGATGAATGTATCACGGACTGGCTATATAACCTGGGGTAAGGTGCTAAACCATATCAGCTGTATCTCCAGGTTGTGTGTATCTTCTCGTTTTTTTAAATGGCATTTGTTAAAAGCTTACTATGGGCCAGGCACTGTACTATGGGGCAGGTACCAGGCGCTTAGTACAGTGCTCTGCACATAGTAAGCGCTCAATAAACACGATTGAATGAATGCAAGCTGATCAGGTTGGACACAATCCATGTCCCTAATGGGGCTCACAGGGCTAATCTCCATTTTACAATTGAAATAACTGAGACACAGAGAAGTGAAGTGACTTGCCAAGGTCACACAGCAGACAGGTGGCAGAGGCGGGATTAGAATCTAGATCCTCTGACCCCCAGGCCTGTGCTTTAACCATTAGGCAACACTGCTTCTCTCCCTCTGCCTCAAGCCCCTTCGCCAAGCCATCCCAAACCACTTTCATTCCTAGAGTCATATTTATTGAGCACTTAACCGTGTGCAGATCACTGTACCAAGTGCTTGGGAGAGTACAGTATAACAATAAACAGAAACATTCCCTGCCCACAGTGGGCTTACTCCTCCTCCCTCTGTCTCGGCCCCTACACGTACTGCCCATCCACCCGAGATGATCCACTCAAGTGCTTAGTACAGCGCTCTGCACACAGTAAGTGTTCAATAAATGCCATTGATTGTTAATTCCATTTCTGACTCTGAGTCGTCTTCAGTGCTCCCCTCAAGGTCTGAAACATCCTCCTTCTCTCAACTCAGCAGCTCTCTCCCTGTCATTATTTATAGACCTGAAATCCTACTTCCTGACGTCTTTCTCAACTAACTCACTGGAGTGGACGCGGAGATGCCTAATGGATAGAGCACGGTCTTGGGTCGCGTCATGAGTTTTAATCCCGGCCCTGCTCCTTGTCTGCTGGGTGACCTTGGATTTCTCTGTGCCTCAGTTGCCTCATCTGTAAAATGGGGATTAAGACTGTGAGCCCCATGTGGGGCAGGGACCGTGTCCAACCCGATTTATCCTTCATCTACCCCAGCACGTACTAGGGTGCCTGGCGTAAAGTAAGCGCTTAACAAACACCATAAAAAGGTGGTTCCCTTACCTTTCCCCTGTTTCTCAGGATGTTACTCTCACCTGTAATCACCTGTATATGCCTGAACTTGTTTTAAACAACCAACTCTTCTCTCTCCCTTTCTCTCTGTATATGGCGGGGAGGGGAGTGTATAAAGTAGGAAAGACTGTGAGCCCCATGTGGGACGGAATCTGTGTCCAACCTGATTAACACGTATCTACCCCAGCTCCCAGAACAATGCTGGACACACAGTAAGCACTTAACAGATACCGTAATGATAATCGCCGACTGGATCGCCGCCACAAACCCTGATTGTTAGGTGGCGAGAGAAAGAGGGTGACAAAATGTAAGGAGATGAATGTACAGGAGTGCCCGTGGGTGTACATGCATGAGGAGTGAGGGAGAGAATGCAGGTGTTTACTGGATGTGGCTGACTCAGTGTCCCTGAGTGGGAGTTGGGGCGGGGACTGAGCGGACCTGTGTGGCTCTGAACGGCTAAGTGGGACAGTGGATGTCGATGGCCCGGAGCATGTGTGCGGTTAGTTGAGTCTATCTGATGGTGGCTGAGTGGCTCTGGGGAGGTGACTCATGTTTGTGTCTGCCTGCGTCCCTGCCTACATTTCCCTGACCCGGGCGAGGTTAAGGTAATCCTGTTAGTTCTATTTACTGTTCTGTCTTTATGGTATGCACGGTTTAGTGGATAGAGCACGGACCTGGGAGTCATAAGGACCTGGGCTCCATTCCCCGTTCTGAACTTGTTAAGAGAAGTCTCTTAACTTCTCTGGGCCTCAGTTACCTCACCTGTAAAATGAGGATAAGAGCGTGAGCCCCAAGTGGGACAGGGACTGTGTGCTGTCTGTCTCCCCGATTGGACTGTGAGCCAGTCACTGGGCAGGGATTGTCTCTATCTGTTGCGGAATTGTACATTCCAAGTGCTTAGTACAGCGCTCTGCACATAGTAAGCGTTCAGTAAATGCTATTGAATGAATGACTGAATGAACCTGATTAACTTGTATCTACCCCGGCACTTAGAACCGTGCTTGTCACATAGTAAGCGCTCGGCCACTTGTCAGCTGTGTGACTTTGGGCAAGTCACTTCACTTCTCGGTGCCTCAGTTACCTCATCTGGAAAATGGGGATTAAGACCGTGAGCCCCACGTGGGACAACCTGATTCCCCTGTGTCTCCCCCAGCGCTTAGAACAGTGCTCGGCACATAGTAAGCGCTTAACAAATGCCAACATTATTATTATTATTATTATTATTATTATTAACAAGTACCGTAATTATTATTAGATGATATCTAATCAGAGCAGGGCCAGGGATGGCTGTGGTGAGTGAGTCAGTTGCTAAATCACTCAGGGTACAATCCCAGTGATTTAATCCCTAAAGGGAAGAGGATGAGGTACACGGAAGAGGCTGGAGGATGAGGACACCTGAGAGCAGGATCATAGATACCAATCAATCAATCAATTGTATTTGTTGAACACTTACTGTTTTCAGAGCACTCTTCTAAGTGCTCGGGAGAGTACAGTATAACGAAATAACGTGTAGACAACTGGTAGACATGTGTCCTGCCCACAACAAGCTTACAGTCTAGAGGGGGAGGGAGACATTAATAGAAATGAATAAATTATGGATATTGATTCATTCAATTGTATTGAGCGCTTACTGTGTGCAGAGCACTGTGCTAAGTGCTTAGAATGTAGAATTTGGCAGCAGATAAGAGACAATCCCTGCCCAGCAATGGGCTCACAGTCTAAAAGGGGGAGTCAGACAGGAAAACGAAACAAAACAAGTAGTCAGACATCGATACCATCAGAATAAATAAATAGAATCATAGACATATACACATCATTAATAAAAGAAATAGAGAAATAATATATACAAATATACACAAGTGCTGTGAGGAGGGGAAGGGGGTAGAGCGGAAGGACGGAGTAGAGGGAATGAGAGGGAAGGAGGGACGGAGGAAAGGGAGGGCTCAGTCTGGGAAGGCCTCCTGGAGGAGGTGAGTTCTCAGTAGGGCTTGGAAAAGGGGAAGAGAGATGCTGCGGGGCTGAGGGAGGGATGATTAAAGGGAGGACGTCAGTGTGACACAGAAGGGAGTGGGAGAAGAGGAAATGTGAGCTTAGTTGGAAAGGCCCCTTGGAGGAGATGGGCCTTCAGTAAGGCTTTGAAGGTGGGGAGAGTCATTGTCAGCTAGGAAAAGGAAGGGTGTTCCAAATCGAAGGCGGGATGTGGGCGAGAAGTCATCAGTGAGATAGATAAGATCAAGGTAAAGAGAGTGAGTTGGCACCAGAGGAGTGAGGTGTGTGGGCTTGGGGTGTGGTAGGAGGGAGCAAGGTGATTGACTGTGAGCCCGCTGTGGGCAGGAATTGTCTCTATTTGTTGCTGAACTGTACTTCCCAACCGCTTAGTACAGTGCCCCGCACACAGTAAGCGCTCAGTAAATACAATTGAAAGAATGAATGAATTGACTGCTTTAAAGTTGGTGGTAAGATGTTCCTGTTTGATATGGAGGTGTATGGGCACTATTAGCACAGTCCATTCAGTTCACCATCCTTGCCCAGCTGGGAAGTATCAACCTAGGAAAGTACCAACAGGGAGAAGAGGTGACACAGTTAAACCACCTTGGCCAGTGTGGTCAGAAGAGGCATGGAGAGGGAGGAAGGCATAAATGAGGAAGAGGTGAAAACCGGCACTTCCATCAGTGTGGTTACCCCTCTCTCCACACCCCTCTCAAAGTCACTAAAGAAGAGAAGCAGAAGGGACGTTGACACAAAAGAGGAATTGTCACAAGATAGACATGACATAGTCCAGAATCCCCAGGAGACGATTCACTTGATACTGTTCTCCTTTTCCTTTTATATACACCAGCATAAGTAATCGATCTTAGACTAGGTTTGACAGCCCCAAGAACTTCTCAATTTCTCAACTTCTCACTTTCTCCACTTCCTCTTCATTTTTCTCTTGTCTTCTCCCTTGGCCACAGTTACTTTCATTCATTCAATAGTATTTATTGAGCGCTTACTATGTGCAGAGCACTGTACTAAGCGCTTGGGATGAACAAGTCGGCAACAGATAGAGACGGTCCCTGCCGTTTGACGGGCTCACGGTCTAATCCGGGGAGACGGACAGACGAGAACGATGGCGATAAACAGAGTCGAGGGGAAGAACATCTCGTAAAGACAATGGCGACTAAATAGAATCGAGGCGATGTACAATTCATTAACAAAATAAATAGGGTAACGAAAATATATACAGTTGAGCGGACGAGTACGGTGCTGTGGGGATGGGAAGGGAGAGGTGGAGGAGCAGAGGGAAAAGGGGAAAATGTGGGTTTAGCTGCGGAGAGGTAAAGGGGGGATGGCAGAGGGAGTAGAGGGAGAAGAGGAGCTCAGTCTGGGAACGCCTCTTGGAGGAGGTGAGTTTTAAGTAGGGTTTCGAAGAGCGAAAGAGAATCAGTTTGGCGGAGGTGAGGAGGGAGGGCGTTCCGGGACCGCGGGAGGACGTGACCCGGGGGTCGACGGCGGGATGGGCGAGACCAAGGGACGGCGAGGAGGTGGGCGGCGGAGGAGCGGAGCGTGCGGGGTGGGCGGTAGAAAGAGAGAAGGGAGGAGAAGTAGGAAGGGGCAAGGTGATGGAGAGCCTCGAAGCCTAGAGTGAGGAGTTTTTGTTTGGAGCGGAGGTTGATAGGCAACCACTGGAGTTGTTTAACTTTCTGGATTTGTATTCCTTCATCACATCCCTTGACTTCCTTGTGTGTTTATGCGTTTGTGTGTACGGTCGTATGGTGGCTGTGTGTGTCCCTCCTTCATTTATTCATTCATCCGATCGTATTTATTGAACACTTACTGTGTGCAGAGCACTGTACTAAGCACCTGGGAAAGCACAAATCAGCAATAGAGACAATCCCTGCCCACAACAAGCTCACAATCTGGGGGCCGCGGAGGCCGGGGAGAGACGGACACGGAGGAGGGAGGAGGGAGGGCGATCCAGGCCAAAGGCAGGATGCGGGCCAGGGGTTAGTGGCGAGATAGGAGAGATGGAGGCACAGTGAGAAGGTTAGCACTAGAGGAGTGAAGTCTGCAGGCTGGGTTGTAGAAGGAGAGAAGTGAGGTGAGGTGGGGGGAAGGCGATGGACTGCTTTAAAGCCAGCAGTAGGCGTATTTGTTGGATACGGAGGTGGATAGGCAACATCTGGAGATTTTTGAGTAGAGCGGGGTGACATGTCCTGAACGTTTCTTTAGAAAGATAAACCGGGCAGCGGAGTGAAGTATGGACTGGAGTGGGCAAAGGCGGGAGGTCGGGAGGTCAGAAAGGAGGTTGATGCAGTAATCGAGGCGGGATAGGATGAGTGACCGTACTAACATCGTAGCGGTTCGGATGGAGAGGAAAGGTAGGATTTTAGCGATGTTCTGAAGGTGAGACTGACAGGATTTGGTGACAGATTGGATATGTGGGATGAATGAGAGAGAGGAGTCGAGGATAACCCCAAGGTTACGGGCTTGTGAGACGGGAAGGATGGTGGTGCCGTCTACAGGGAAGGGAAAGTTTGGGAGAGCACAGGGTTTGGGTGGGAAGATGAGGAGCTCCGTTTTGGACATGTTAAGTCCAACTCCCTCATTGGGTACTGCAACTCCAGACCTGGGTAGTTGTACCTAGGTGTACCTGGGTGTACCTAGGGATCAGCGTTAGGGAGTCTCTGCCTGTGTGTGTCCCAACCTGTGTGAGGATGCAAAGGAGGAATCTGTGAATGCATGCAGATGTATATTATGTGTGTATCTGTGTGTGTAAGCAGCGCCATCGAGACAGGAGTGTCACTTTGTGAGCAAAAGCTGATCAATCGGTCGTATATTTTGAGTTCTTAATGTGTGCAGAGAGAATACTGTACTAAGCCTCTGGATGAGTACAATATAACAATAGACACATTCCCTGCTCAAAGTGAGCTTGCAGTCTAGAAGGGGGGAACTAGAGGAAACTAGAAACTAACAACGCCTGGCCCAGTGAAATGCCTGATGCCATTTTCACTTCTCCATCTCGGTGCCACACTCTTAAGGAAGCTTCTGCTCTGATCATGGTGCCTTGGGAAAGCAGGTTTTAGGGCTGGGGGCAGGATGGTTCCCCAGGGCCACTAATTGGAAGGAGGCTGCATTTTCCAGTTGAGGACCTATCCCCTCCCTCCCCCAGCCCCAAGACAGTCAGTCAGCCCATCGTATTTACCGAGCACTTACTGTGTGCAGAGCACTTTACTAAGTGCTTTGGAGAGTACAATATAACAATAAACAGACACATTTCCTGCCCACAACGAGCTTACAGACTAGAAGGGAAGATGGACGTTAATAGAAATAAATTACACATATGTACATAGGTGCTTTGGGAATGGGAGGGGTATAACTAAAGGGAGTGAGTCAGGGTGACGCAGAAGAGAGTGGGAGAAGAGCGGCGTGGCCTAGTGGATGAAGCGTGGACCTGGGAGACAGAAGGTTGTAGGTTCTAATCCTGGTTCCGCTACTTGTCTGCCGTGTGGTCTTGGGCAAGTCGCTTCACTTCTCAGTGCCTCAGTTACCTCATCTGTAAACTGGGTATCGAGACTGTGAGCCTTACGTGGGAAAGGGACCGTTTCCATCCCGATGTACTTGTATCCACCCCTGCTTTTAGAACAGCGCCTGTCCCATAGTAAGCACTTAACAAACACCATAATTATTACTAACTACTATTAATTATTAGAAGAGGAAAGGAGGGCTTAGGGAAGAAGGTCTCTTGGAGAAGATATGCCCTCAACAAGGCTTTGAAGTGGGGGAGAGTAATTTTCTGTCAGATATGAAGAGGGAGGGCGTTCCAGGCCAGAGGCGGGATGTGGGCGAGAGGTCGGTGGCGAGATAGACAAGACTGAGATAGAGTGAGAAGGTTAGCATTAGAGGAGCGAAGTGTGTGGGCTGGGTTGTAATAGGAGAGCAGTGACGTGAGGTAGGACAGAGACCCTGCCTCTCCCTCCGCATCCCACCACGTTGCAGCAGCAAGACAGGTCTGGAGGAGGATGGTGCAGAGAGGAGCTATTGGATGCTCCAGAAGTTCTCTTTGAAGCTATAAACCTTCTGCCCTTTTAGGATGAGCCTGAGGTGCCGCTGGGGGAAAACAGAACCATGCCAACTGGATCCGATCCAGACTAGTGAGGAGGTTCAAGTAGCAGAAAACCCTAACTGCGGTTAGTTCTACTCTTTTTTAGCACTTACTACGTGCCAAGCACTGCTCTAAGCGCTGGGGTTAGGTACAAGGTAATCAGGTTGGACACAGTCCCTGTCCCACATGGGACACACAGTCTTAATCTCCATTTTACAGATGAGGGAACTGAGGCACAGAGAAGTTAAGCGATTTGCCCAAGGTCACAAAGCGGACAAGTGGCAGAGTTGGGATTAGAACCCATGTCTTTTGACTCCTAAACTCGTGCTCTTGCCACCAAACCATGCTGCGAAGAGGGAGCTGTGCCCCTCCCTCCTCCAAACACCTTTAGTCCATGGCTCCCCAATCCTCAAGAACCTCCAGTGGTGGCCCATCCCCTCTAGACTGTAAACCTGTTGCGGACAGGGAACGTGTCGACCAACTCTGTTATATTGCACTCTCCCAAGCATTTAATACGGTGCTCTGCACACAGTAAGCACTCAGTAAATATGATCGATTGATTGAAAAGATACACATCCCTCCTCCCAGCTTGGCCTGGCTAAAATGCGACCCTGAGGACTCTCTGCTCCAGGCGGGGAAACAGAGTGGGTGTGACTAACATGCCGTTCTCGGCTGCTAACTCCAGGGAGAGGAAGAGGCTGCCGCTCCTTGTCTGTCTGCTCCCTCGCCTGCATTCCACCTCCCCACGTAGCAATCAGGAATCACGGGAGGCAGGGCAGGAGACCGGAAAACCAATATGCGAAGGGCCTAGGATTAAACAGCCACACTGTGCACAGTTTTGTCCCCACATGCACAAGCGTGAAATTATATATTCCAGGAAAGGGCTGGCTTCTCGTCGTCCCGATCCTCTGGGTGTGTCTAGACTTTTCTTGCACATTGCCCTGAGTGTGTTAAATATTTCCACTTAAAGCCCGTGAATGGATTGGAAAATAATTTGGGATGATGAGGTGGTTTCTGCCTTAGGCTGGTTTTACGCTTTAGTTCTGGGCTTCCGAAGTCATTCGTTTGGCTCCGTGTCCGCTAAATACGCACGGCAAAAACATAGGTGCTTCAGTCCCTCGAAGAGGCGGGACAATCTCAGTGTTAAATTGAAGTCTTGGCTCAATGTGGCCATCTGTGCTTGAAGTGGTCCTAAATATTTTCTCAAGGAAAATATTATTATTGTAGGAAAGGCAAGGCTTAAGAGCACAGGGCGTGTGCCCAGTCATGAAAGGTTTGATTCTTTATGGTCCACATCGTTTATTTTATTGACAGCAGAAGCAGGGCTGAATGAAAAGAGCACGGGCCTGGGAGTCAGAGGACATGAGTTCTATTTCCAGCTCCTCCACTTGCCTGCTGTAAGTCCTCGGGAAAGTCACATAACTTCTTTGGGTTTCAGTTTCCTCACCTATAAAATGGGGATTCACTCTCTGTTTTCCCTCCTACTTATTCTGTAAGCCCCTGGTGGGGCAGGGACAGTGTCCAACACGATCCCCTTGCCCGTTCTTACCTCACCTCCCTTCTCTCCTTCTCCTCCATTCCACTCCTCTGGTGCCGCTAACCTTCTCACTGTGCCTCGTTTTCCCCCGTCCCACTGTCGACCCCGGCCCACGTCCTACCTCTGGCCTGCGACGCCCTCTCTCCTCAAATCCATACTGAAGACTCGCCTCCTCCAAGAGGCCTTCCCAGATTGTCCCCCTTTTCCTCAGTTTCCCCTCCCCTCCACGTTACCCTGACTCACTCACTTTGCTCTAACCCCCCTCCCCACCTCACAGCACTCGTGTATATATGTACATATCTATAATTCCATTTCTATGGATGTATGTTTTCTTGTTTTGATGCCTGTCTCTCCTCTTCTAGACTGTAAGCCCGGTGTGGGCGGGGATTGTCTCTATTGTTGGTATTTGTTAAGCGCTTACTATGTGCCGAGCACTGTTCTAAGCGCTGGGGTAGACACAGGGGAATCAGGTTGTCCCACGTGGGGCTCACAGTCTTAATCCCCATTTTCCAGATGAGGTAACCGAGGCACCGAGAAGTGAAGTGACTTGCCCAAAGTCACACAGCTGACAAGTGGCAGAACCGGGATTAGAACCCATGATCTCTGACTCCTAAACCCGTGCTCTTTCCACTGAGCCACGCTCTATTGCTGAATTGTATGGTGCTCTGTATACGGTGAGGATTCAATAAATACAACTGAATGAATGATTAATGTGTAATAACCCCAGTGCTTGGAACAGTGTTTGATACTTCATCCTCTGCCTGGATCATTCTATCTTACCTCTCTCATATAATAATATTAATAATAATGGTATTTGTTAAGCACTTACTATGTGCCAAGCACTGTCTTTAGCTCTGGTGTAGATACAAGGTAATTAGGTTGTCCCATGTGGGACTCTCAGTCTTAATCCCCATATTACAGATGAGATAACTGAGGCACAGAGAAGTTAAATGACTTGCCCAAAGTCATACAGCTGACAAGTGGCAGAGTCAGGATTAGACCTCTGGCTCCCAAGCCCGTGCTTTTTCCAATAAGCCACGCTGCTTCTCCTTTTCTACCAGAACCCAAGCCACATACTTCGAACACCAACCTCCTCACCGTACCTCAGTTTCACCTGTCTCTCTGCCACCCCCTCAGTCACATCCTGCCTCTGGCCTAGAATGTCTTCCCTCTTCATATCTGACAGACCGTCACTTTCCCCACTTTCAAAGCCTTATGCAATCGATCAATGGTATTATTCAAATCGCATCTCCTCCACGTGCCCTTCCCCCACTAATCCCTCATTTCCCTTACTTCCGCTCCTTTCGTCTTCATCCTTGAACTTGGATACGTACACTTAAAGCACTCGATATTCACCCCACCCTCAGCCCTACAACTTATGTACATATCCAAAAGCAGCGTGGCCTAGTGGAAAGAGCCTGGGCGTGGGAGTCAGAGGTCATGAGTTCGAATCCCAGCTCTGCCACTTGTCAGCTGTGTGACTGTGGTCAAGTCACTTAACTTCTCTGTGCCTCAGTGATCTCATCTGCAAAATGGGGATGAAGCCTGTGAGCCTCACGTGGGCCAACCTGATTACCGTGTATCTACCCCAGTGCTTAGAACAGTGCTCTGCACATAGTAAGCGCTTAACAAATACCAACATTATTATTTATTTTAATGTTTGTCTATCTCCCTCCAGAATAAATTCTCCTTATGGGCAGGGAACGTGTCTGCTAGTCCTGTTGTATTATATTCTCCCAAGGGCTTAATACAGTGTTCTGCACAGAATAATAATAATAATAATGGTATTTATGAAGCACTTGCTATGTGCCGGGCACTGTACTAAGCACTCAGGTGGATACAAGCAAATCAGGTTGGACCCAGTCCCTGCACCACTTGGGGTTCACATTCTTAATCCCCATTTTACAGATAAGGAACTAAGGCACAGAGAAGTTAAGTGACCTGCCCAGGTCATACAGCAGACAAGTGGCAGAGCCGGAATTAGAACCCATGATCTTCTGACTCCCAGGTCCGTGCTCTATCCATCAGGCCAGGCTGCCTCTTAAGTAAGCACATTATAAGTGTTCAATAAATACCGTCGATTAACTCTGTCATTCTCTCCCAAGAGTTTAGTACAGTGTTCTGCTCAATAACTACTGGCTGATATCACTTTTTCATTTTGATTAAGAGGAAAATTCATAATAGGACAAACTTCCTGCCTCGCTATTGATTTCTGTCTGAATCCCACATGTTCAGTCATTTCTTTCACAAGAAAATGCCTGCTTGTTCTATATTTGGCTGCTCCATGAATCACATGATATAACCTCTCCAGCAGCTCAGATAAAAAGCCATTCCCCATTTGGCTGCTTTGAGAATGAATTCTCCTCTTCAAGCCCTGTAATTTGTGTTGTTACTCCCACACATGCTTGCTTGAGCTAAGTATTGAGTAAAACCTGAACCCCAAACACACAACTTTAATTAACCGTGGTAGCTTCTTCCGCCGCAGTGACTCAGCACCGATGCTGAGGAATAACACTTGTTGATCCTCAAACCAATGACTGATTTGTTTCGGCCCGAGGCTTATTAAACCCAGTTCCCAGGTGTTTCTGTTTTACTCAGGGAACTGAGGGAAACTACGGAAGGCCTAAGAATTGTGCCTGGCACTGATAACAGGATAAACACCGGAACTGAAAGAGAAACAGGGTCACCAGCTCTGTTTCCCTGCCCTGATCCAAAGGCCAGATATGAGGTTTAAAGTGCCCCAGGAGGAGGGAGGCTGATGGCAAATTTGCCATAGCCTGCAGAGCGGGGCCGGAGCTTGCTCTAACCTGCCGTCTCCCTAGACAAGACATTTGAAGAGTGCTAAAGGTATCTTTGTGCTTCACCATAGGAACAGTGTGTGAGTGACTATCTCCAGCCTCTCTTCCAGTGACTCTTCTGTTTGGTCATTTTACAAAACCGAAATGCGGGCCTACATTCGCCGTATCCTCAGCCTCACAGCACTTAGCCAAAATGTATTTATAGTAATGGCTGCCTCCTCCTCCGGACTGAAAGCTCTTTGTGGTCAGGGAATATGTCTAACAACTCTTGTATATTGTTTAGTTCTCTCCCAACCGCTTAGTTCATTCTTTATTCATCTTTACAGAGCGCTTGCTGTGTGCAAAGCATTGTACAGAGCACTCGGGAGAGTACGGTATAACAACAAACAGATCCATTCCTACCCACGGTGAACTCCCAGTCTAGTCGGGGCTTGTGAGGCTCCTTCACAGAGGGAAGGGCCCAGAAGAAAGTAGGTCCCCTCCGCAACTCTAGGAGCCGCCGGATTCGGGGCTCCCCTCCCTCTCCTCGGCCCCAAGTTTCCCCACTTTTAGTGCAAGAGCCCGAGTAACATGGCCGTCCTGCCGTCGGCCTGACTTGCCCTGCTATCTCTGGGGGCTCCCCATTACTTCCCCAGCAGATCAACCCACCGCCCTGGCGGGCACCTTGGCTCCCCCATCCCATCACTCCCTGAGCGGTCCTGATGCCCGGCACGGCGGATGGAGGTGGATTGCCAGCGCTCCCAGAAGGACCTCCCAGTTAGTGCCATTGATTGACTGATAAACCTGCAACGTAAAGTGATTTTTTTCAGCTGAAATAATAATAATGTTGGTATTTGTTAAGCGCTTACTATGTGCAGAGCGGTGTTCTAAGCGCTGAGGTAGATACAGGGTGATCAGGTTGTCCCACGTGGGGCTCCCAGTTATAATCCCCATTTTACAGGTGAGGTAACTGAGGCACAGAGAAGTTAAGTGACTTGCCCACAGTCACCCAGCTGACAAGTGGCAGAGCTGGGATTTGAACCCATGACCTCTGACTCCAAAGCCCGTGCTCTTCCCACTGTGCCATGCTACTATCTTTACTATATGTCAACCAAATCATGTATGAGCTATACATATATTATTATAATGGTATTTATTAAACCCTTACTATATGCTAAGCACTGGGGTAGATACAAGTAATAATAATGGTATTTTTTGAGCGCTTACTACGTGTCGGGGGCTGTACTAAGTGCTTCAGTTGGATACAAGGAAATCGGATTGGACACAGTCCATGTCCTACTTGGGGCTCGCAGTCTCAATCCCTGTTTTACAGATGAGGTAACTGAAGCACGGAGAAATAAAGTGACTTGCCGAAATTCACACAGCAGGCAAGTGGTGGAGCAGCGATTAGAAGCCACGCTCTTCTGACTCCCAGGTCCGTGCTCTATCCGCTACCCCATGCTTTTCCAAACAAATGAGGTTTAACCCAGTGCCGGTAACCCAGTGCCATGGACCTCATAATCTATTTTGTTCCCATTGTGTATATGAGGAAAAAGAGATCCAAGAAGGTAAAATGACTTGCCCAAGATCACACATTAGGCCAGATTTGGGACTAGAACAAAGTTTTCCTGACTTCCAGTCCTGGTTCTATCTATTAACTGCACGGCCTCAAATTTACATATACAATCAATCAGTGGTATTTATTGTGCTGACTGACAACGTGCAGAGCACCTTTACTAAGTGCACGGTAGAGTACAGTACAATAATATAAAACACATGCATATTCTCTTTCCACCATGAAGTTCATCCTGTTATCAGTGCCATGTACAGTTCTTTGCCTTCTTCTCATTTCCTTTCCCCCAGTTTCCTGCATAAAAGAGAAATACCTGGGAACTGGACTTAATAAATCTCAAACTGAAACTAGTCTTTTAGTATGTATATTGGATATGTATATTGGATATGTATATTGGATCTTGAATCCTATATCTATATCTATATCTATCTATCTATCTATATATATATAGTTGCGCCCTTTAGGCAGTGATTACATCCCTGGAATTTCTCCCCGCCCCCTCCCCCATCTGAGAGAGATCTGAAAGGCAGGTATGTGAATGATAGTCCTCTGGACAACATCCAAGAGAATACATGTGCCTGGAACTCAGAAGCACCTGGGTTCTAACCCTGGCTCAGCCACTTGTCTGTTGCATGAACTTGGATGAGTCACTTTAAATTCTCTGTGCCTCAGTTATCTCATCTGTAAAATGGGATTAATACTGTGAGCTCATGTGGAGCACGGGTTGGGTCCAATTTGATTAGCATGTATCTGCCCCGGTGCCTGGCATATGCACTGGCAGTGCTTAATGAATGCAATTTTAAAAAATCTGTTGTAATAATAATAATGATGGTATTTGTTCAGCAGTAACTATGTGCCAGGCACTGTATTAAGTGCCGGGGTAGATACAGGACAAAAAGGTTGGACACAGTCCCTGTCCCATATTGGGCTCACAATCTTAAATCCCCATTTCTTACAGATGAGGGAACTGAGGCCCAGAGAAGTAAAGGGACTTGCCCATGGTCATAAAGCATAAAAGTTGCCGAGGTGGGATTAGAACCCAGGTCCTACTGACTCCCAGACCCGTGCTCTATTTGATCACGCTGCCTGTGACCCCGCTCCTAACGACCCACCCTATCTTTGACTTCATATCCTATACCTACTGTTGTAGCCTTCCAGGCATCAATAGCTAAGCCAAATTTTTCTTTATTTTCAGCACTTTCTCAGAAAGCAGAAACGGAGCAGGGAGAGGTTGCCTTCCAAAGGAAACAGAAGATTCCCAATAGACGTACTATCAGGGGAAATCACATTCAACAACTCATGGGCCGGCTTCCCAGCCAAAACGTGTTTACAGCCCACCATCATTTTCAGTAACATTTTTGAAGCGGCGCTAGGCCAAGACCTACTCACATTTATCACTGAGGACTGTTCTTTGTCTTCTAGGAGCTATCCTTCTAAATCAGATAACGTGGATGACTTATTCGGGTGTCAGAGGAAGTCACATTGTCAAAGGCGAAGAACAAAACGAAAGTCATTAGAAGGGGGCTCTTTCGCACAGGAGTTCGTCATGACCATTTTTGAAAATGCCCTGCACCAAAGGAAAACACGTGTTTTCCTGAGGGACTGAGATAAGCCAGGGAAGAGAATAGATTTGTGGGAGGAGTTAGAAGCACAGATTTGTGGATGAAATTCTGCCTACTTCTCCTGCTCATTCAAGGCAAACCCGATTAGGGTTTCTAAAAGGCCGTTGCAAATTGAAGAAAACTACTAGAAGTGAATTTTGACCCGATAAATCATGTAATGCCAAGCCCTGTAATAATAATAATAATAATGTTGGTATTTGTTAAGCGCTTACTATGTGCAGGGCACTGTTCTAAGCGCTGGGGTAGATACAGGGTACTCAGGTTGTCCCACATGAGGCTCACAGTCTTCACCCCCATTTTACAGATGAGGTAACTGAGGCACAGAGAAGTGAAGTGACTTGCCCAAAGTCACACAGCTGACAAGTGGCAGAGCTGGGATTCGAACCCATGACACAGTCAGATCTGCGGTAGGTTTGCTCTTGAAGAAACTTAGCCTAATAGAAAAATTGTACTAGGGAATTTGTGCCAAGATTGACGTCATGTTCGTGCACCCAACAGTTTTTACCTATGCCAAATTTTCTTGGGTTAACTGGGAGATCGTGTTAAATAATGATGATAATAATAGTAATGATGATGACGGTATTTATTAAGCGCTTACTATGTGCCAAGCACTGTTCTAAATGCTGGGGTAGATATGAGGTAATCAGGTTGTCCCACATGGGGCTCACAGTCTTAATCCCCATTTTCTAGACAGTGACTTGCCCGAGGTCACACAGCTGACAAGTAGTGGAGCCGGGATTCGAACCCACGACCTCTGACTTCCATGCCCTGGCTCTTGCCACTAGGGAGTTCCAGGCAAGAAGTAGATGTCAGAGGTGGGAGAAAGAACGAAGCACAGTGAGTAGATTGGCTTGAGAGGACGGAAGCATCTGAGCAGGGAGAAAATTAACAGTGGGGAGAGAAAACTGATTGAGTGTTTTGAACCCAGTAGTCCATCCGTCAGCCAGTCAGTCGTATTTATTGAGCCCTTACTTTGTGCAGAATACTGAACTAAGCACTTGGGAGGGTACAATATAGCAACAAACACATTTTCTGCCTACAGTGAGCTTACTAAGCTTCACTTAGCATAGTGCTCTGCACACAGTAAGCGCTCAATAAATACAATTGAATGAATGAATGAAGTTTTTGGGGTTTGGTGGTTTTTTTTTTTATGTAGAGGTGGGGGTTACCCTGTCCTCAAGGAGTTTAAAATCTAGCAGGGTTGACAAGTTCTCAGATTATTTATAGCTAGGAGGAAGGAAGAGGACTAAGCATTAGAGTCAGGAAAAAAATCCATGCATCCTCTCAACCTCCTGAAGTTTTGGGATTAAAGTTTCCCTTTGTTTGCCTGCAAACATGACTAAAGATTTATGAAAGCCATTCAGGCCAAAACAGTTATTTTACCACGCATTGAAAAGTAATTCGAGGAAATGTTTTCATCCTCAAATCACTAAATCCTGCACAAAAATCACGTTAATACATATTGCTAGAGAGAAATGAAATTTAGTAACGGGCTCCTGGGAATGTGGAGAAACACGATGGAGGAGAACCAGATCACTTAACGGGACTTAAATTTGTTTTGTTCGCTAACGTAAAAATGCCGGCTAAAGTGTTACCTATATCGGATCCAACTTCTCAAGAAATATGAAAAATTAGCCAAATGAAATCATATAGGTTTTCATCCCAGATGTAGAAGAAACGCTCTCCATTCTTAGAGAAGCAGTGTGGCTCAGTGGAAAGAGCCTGGGCTCGGGAGTCAGAGGTCATGGGTTCGAATCCCGGATCTGCCACTTAGCTGTGTGACTGTGGGCAAGTCACTTCATTTCTCTGTGCCTCAGTTACCTCATCTGTAAAATGGGCATCAAGACTATGAGCCTCACGTGGGACCACCTGATTACCCTGTATCTATCCTAGGTACAGTGCTTAGAAGAGTGCTCTGCACGTAGCACTTAACAAATACCAACATTATTATTATTATTATTATTGAGTAGTAGAAAAAACTTAAAAATCTTTTCTTGAGAATTATTCTGTCAGCAATGATTCAGCCTTGAGTTGAGCTTTTATGTCCTGCCTTGCCAACAAAGTAACTGGCCTCAGATTAAAAACCAGATGGTTTAATGTGTAACTTGAGTAAATAGAAAAATAGGTCACCCTTCCCACCAATCAGCGTATATCAGAAAAGAAAAGAAAACTTGAGATTTGGGGTTTCTTTCTCTTTTACATTTCGTTTGGTCTTTCAGTTTCATTGTACTGGAATATATTTCTATTATTAAGAATTAAATTGGGCCCTACCACAAGATAGTAATTTTCTGCCTTTAAAAAAATACACTTTTTGTAAGAACCCTGATTTTCCGTTGCAGGTTGCAGTAATTTTTTATTATTATTATTATTTTCAACAACAATCAGCTCTTCTCCGAAAGAAATGTGGTCTTTTCCCTATGGGGTTAAATTTCCCTGAACGTGTATACCCATCTTACTCTGTGCCTTGCCATTTTATCAATTAGACTTTTCAGGCTCACACACCCGCACATGTGAAATTCAATGGCAGTGATGACCTTTTTGTGTCTGTGGTATAGCTATGTATTTAGACTTTAAAACCTACTTTAAAAGGAACAGGTTCTTGAGGAAATATTGATGTTTCCTGAATGTTCAGTAATCTGCGAATTGCCACTTGCCCGGGCAAGTAGTAAAAAATGCTGATATAATTTATTTTAATGTCAGTTCATCTTCTGGGAGTGTAGTATTCTGAATTATTCCTGTTTGCAAGGCTGAATTCATGATAAGCACAATAATAAACTCAAGCATCATTATCATTATCTGGACTATAAAAATCTAGCCTTTTTTTCCTTCCTCTAACTTTCCAATCACCATTCACCCCTCCCTCAGTGTAAAACATCCTTCCTATCTTAGCATGCTGCACTCATCTCTGGCCCAAAATTGAGGCACTGGATTTACCTAATGGATTCTCAGTCCTCTGCCCGGAAGCTTTTTGTTTCCTTAGATCTTATCCGTTAAATAGGAAGTCCATCTGTTGTCCCTCCTGGCAAGATATGACCTGTCCATTTATGTTTTGATTCCAATAAAGCTGACTTCTCGATATCCACTAACTCCTTAACATCTTTTTGGAATAGGGTCTCCGAGTAAGGCTTCGTGCATGGCGTCTCCACTGGTCCTTAGAATGTATAAGCTTTCTCTCCTTCTGCATGTTACCTACCAGCATCTGCTCAATAAATACAAATCGAATGAATAAATCTTGATCCATAAAATAGAGATTCCAAACCACTGGAATGAGGAAGTTCTCTTCTTTTCTTCTCCTGCCTTCAGGACATCTCTATGTGGATGTTTCATCAACACCTCACACTTAACATGTCCAAAACAGACTTCCTCATCTTGCCAATCCAACCCTGTCCTCCCCCGGATTTTCCCATCATTGTAGACAGTGTCACCATCCTCCCTGTCTCACAACCTTGACATTATCCTTGTCTCATCTCTCTCATGCAACCGATGCATTCAAACTGTTATTAAATCCTGGTGGTTCTATCTTCACAATATCGCTAAACTCTGCCTTTTCCTCTCCAAACTGACACTACTATGATCCAAGCACTGATTCATTTATTCAGTCGTTTGCCCTGTGCAGAGCACTGTACTAAGCACTTGGGAGAGTACAGTACAATGGTATTCAACCCCCGTTAACTCAGCCTTGCAAATAGAGCACCAAAGTCCATTCTGTTATTCTACCCCGCCTTGACGCCTTGACATCAGCCTCCTGGTTAGCCTCCCTGCCTCCTGTCTCTCCCCACTCCAATTCATATTTCATTCTTCTGCCTGGCTAATTTTTCTAAAAAAATCTTTGTCCATGTTTCCCCACTCCCCAAGAACCCGCAGTGGTCGGCCATCCATCTCCGCATCGAACAAAAACTCGTTACCGTCGGCTCAAAAGTAATCACCTTGCCCCCTCGTATCCTATCTGCCTGCTTTCCTCCTACAACCCGGCCCACATACTTTACTCCTCTAATGCCATCCTTCTCACTGTAACTTGATCTATCTCACCATCAATCCCTCACCCACGACCTGACACTGGTCTGGAAGACCCTCCACCTTCCTATCGGACAAACCGTCACTCTCCCCACCTTCAAAGATGTGATTTATTAAAATCACATCTGCTCCCAGAGGCCTTACTCAACTAACCCCTTTATTCACCCCACCCTGAGTCCCACAGCAATTATGTACATATCAGTAATTCAGTTCGTCTGTCTCACCCTATTGATGGTAAACTCCATGTGGGCAGGGACCCATTCTTTATTATTGTACTCTCCCAAGAGCCTAGTACAGCGCTCTGCACACTGTAAGCAATCAATAAATACCATCGATTGATTGATCGATTCAGTAGTTAATTATTCAACAGTGGGGTCTGACTCTTGAAGTCAATACACGCTGTTTCTTCTTCTTCCTGCAATCAGGTGAGCTATCCTTGTTTATTTCTGGCTAGTGTAGATTCAGCTTTCTACCTTTTTTTTTATTTCTTCACTTTCATATCTGGGTTTTTTTAGGCAGCATGAGTTGTGCATTCTTTGTATCTCTGAGCGATTCATCTTTAGCCAAATGTCATGCGGCGTACAGTTTCTTTTTCTAACCTGCTGAGTCAATCGCAAAGACAATGCAAGAGAGAGGTACATTAGTTGCTCATCATTAATAATTCCCTCTCATCACTTGTGTTTGTTGAAGAGTGAATGGAGACTTTAATTATTTATTTAATCAAATGTATTTATATCAATGTCTGCCTCCCCCTCTAGACTATAAGCTCGTTAGGGAACGTGTCTACCAACTCTGTTATTATTGTACTCTCCCAAGCTCAGTACAGTGCTCTGCACACAGTATGCCTAAATAAATGCAATAGATTGAGTGAGTGTGGTTGGAAAGACCTTTAGGAAAATTGCTTCATGGGCTTCCTTCCGTAGACCGTCTCAATCAACTCATCAGGGTTATTTACTGAGCAATTACTGAGCACTGCACTGGGCACTTGGGAGAGTACTACAGAAGCAAGATGCACATTCTATACCCACAGGGACCTTACAATCTAAAGGGGAGGCAGACAGACAAAAAATATTTACAGTAGTGTGAGAAGGAAGAACAAGAATATATGAGGAAGTATTACCGTTTTATCAGGATTAAATAACTGAATAAATCATTGGTATGTACAAATTAGCATACAAATAAATAAAAGTATGCATTAAGGGCTGAGGATAGAAATAAAATATGACAAAGCAAGGGGTGTGGAACATCGTGATTTACAGTTGGTAGGTATGGCTTATCGCTAGAGCTGGTTTCGGAAGCTGAAAATAGTAATTGTAAAAATGATAATAATAGTGATATTTATTAGTGGTTACCAGGTGCCAATGACAATGCCACGTGTAGAAATAGATACAGTATAATCAGATTTGACACTGTCCCTTTCACTCGTAGGATGCACAGTCTAAGCCGGGGGGAGAACAAGTATTCAACCCACATTTTTCAGATTAGGAAATTGCAGCAAAGAGAAACAAAGTGAACTGTCCAAAGTCACCCAGCAGGCAAATAGTAATGTTTGCCCGGAGTTTGCCTGGGGCCACCAGTTTTAAGAGGCTACCAAATATAGTTAGATGCACAGTAAAAATAATGGGAAAAGTCTGTAACTGAAAACGGAAGTTGTGTAAACTAGAGAAGCAGCGAGGCTCAGTGGAAAGAGCCTGGGCTTGGGAGTTAGAGGTCATGGGTTCTAATCCTGGCTCCGCCGCTGGTCAGCCGTGTGACCTTGGGCAAGTCACTTCACTTCTCTGTGCCTCAGTGACCTCATCTGTAAAATGGGAATGAAGACTGTGAGCCCTACGTGGGACAACCTGATTACCTTGTATCTACCCCAGCGCTTAGAACAGTGCTTGACACATAGTAAGCGCTTAACAAATACCAACATTATTATTATTATTATTATTATTATTATTATTATCATTATTATTAGTCAGGGCCTTCTTTGTATACCTGGCTGCCCTGAGGTGGAGAAAAAGCGGCTGCCCGCTTCCATTACTTAAGAATAGAATGCAATTCTGCTACACGAAGTGTATGGAGCCACATACGAAGCATGATCAAATGATATCATATATAAGTAAGTCTGCCTAAATCCCCAAATTTACAGTGTTTCTCGGGTGGGAGAGAAGGGGCGGGGGAGGTATGGTCCCCCCACCTCTGGTCTGAAGTAAGCAAGTCTGCCTAAATCCCCAAATTTACAGGTTTCTTGGGTGGGAGAGAAGGGGCGGGGGAGGTCTGACCTCTGGTCTGAAGCCATTACGTTTTCCTCCAGGTCCCTGTTCGCACAGAGTGGAGGAAGGGTTGACTCTTTCAGTCAGTCAACCAATCAACTGTAATATGAATAAGAATAATAATGTTGGTATCCATTAAGCGCTTACTATGTGCAGAGCACTGTTCTAAGCTCTGGACTCATTGAGCGCTCTGTGCAGAACATTACGCTAAGCTCGTGGGAGAGTACAACGTAGAACTGGTAGACACATTCTCTGGTAACAGTGAGCTTACTGTCTATAGGGCAAGCTTACGGTCTAGCGGTCTAGAATTACAGTCTATAGTCTCAAGCTTCCAAATTCTTAGCCACGTCTCTCCCACCACTGACCGTGCTCCCCAAAACTGCTGTCTTATTCACCTACCATCTGAAGCCAGGTCTGGAGCTAGCGAAACAAACAGGCTTACAACTGGGGATAAAGGAACTAACACATATTCAAGTACTGTGAAACCAAAATGAGAGAAGAGAGGAATAACCATTACTCAGCATGAGGAATAGGGATTCTTAAGCATTTCCAGAAAAATTTGGCAGCTGAACAAAAAGTTATTCAATCTCATAATGAAGCATTAATGATTCACCCACAGAATATTTCATCAAAGCGAGCAATACACGAAACACTATCGCTGGAAAGCAATTTAAACAACTGTGATCTTGACACAGGGGGTCTTTTGAGACTTTGATTGGAACGATACAGGCTCACAGCTTCCTGCAGCAGTATTCAGCATGAATTTTTGGTAGAAATAAATGTGAAAAGAGTTATTGATTTCCATTTTCCACAAAATGGTAGGCATTTTTCTGAGTCATTTTCAACCAGTCATTTATCAGACATAGGTATTGAACAACTCTGGTAGGCTTATGCAGTTAAAAAAAAAAAAAGTGTTTTCTGCTTTTCTTCCAAGCTTTATGGAAGAAACCAAACCAACATATTTGGCAACAATTTTTCCAACAACCAGTGGCATCTTGAAACCTACTGATGGGAACTTAAAGTTTAGCAGTAAAAGGATAGAGTTGCTGTTTATCATTATTATTATTATTATATTAGTTAAATGCTCACTTTGTGACACCCTGTACTAAGCTTGGGAGGAGGGGTGCAAGAATATTAATCTGACATGGTCTCTGGTTCGTAGGGGATCAAAGTCAAAAAGGAAATCAGGGTACAGACTCACTAGGAAAGAAATAATAAGGCAAATCTTTTAGACTGTAAGCTCGTAGTGTGCAGGGAACATTTCTATCAACTCTGTTACACTGAATTCTACCAAGTGCTTAGTAAAGTGCTCTGTATACACTGTGCTCCATAAATATGCTTGTTTGTTTGCTGGATTGATTCAATAACAATCTTAACCAGAAAAGCAATAGCACAATTCGCTGGAAGGCTATAGCCTTAAGTTCTTCAGAGCTCCAGGCAGGGAGAAAAAATTGGATTTTCCGCTATTGTAGAAAGATATAATCATCCTCTCTGCAGTAATAATCAATGATAGAACTTTTAGTCAAATCTGACCCAGTTTTAAATAAGCCACTCACCAAATAACAAGCAGAGAAGCTTAGAAACGTTACCTAGGAAAAGGCATCTTGAAGTAATTTAGACTCCTGATCAGCAGTCACACTTTGGGAAAATCATAGTGATATATTTTTCAAATTTCATCTCCTAACAGATCTTAAGATCCCAGAGCTTAAGGATCATGTCTACTAACTCTACTGAATTCTACTTTTAGACTGTGAGCCCCTTGTTGGGTAAGGATGCCAGATTGTACTTCCCAAGTGCTTAGAACAGTGCTCTGCACACAGTAAGCGCTCAATAAATACGATTGAATGAATGAATGATTGAGGTAAAAACAAAGAAATAAAGAACAAATGGCTGGTGATACATTTTGTTGAAATCAAGGAGGTAGATATAGTTGAGCATTTTGTTACAGGGAACTGCAAGTTATATGTAATACTTGCAATTGTGGCAACCATTAAGCGCTTACTTTGTGCCAGGCACTGTTCTAAGCGCAGGGGTAGATAGAGGATAATTAGTTGGACAGCCTCCGTCCCGTTTAAGGTTCACAGTCTTAATCCCCATTTTATAGATGAGGTAACTGAGGCACAGAGAAGCGAACTGACTTGCTCAAGATCCTACAGCGAACCCAGCGACGAATACAGTGCCTGGCACATAGTAAAAGCTTAACAGATACCATAATTATAATTATTATGTCCTCCTAATACCAGGCCCATGCTCTAGCCACTAGGCTATGCTGCTTTTCCAGTACTACTCATGAAACTTCACCCCACCCAACTAATAAAGTCTACTTATCGAGGCCAGCCTGCAAATCTGCTGCTGATTTTTGGGTGTCACACAAGGCAAACTGAGAAATCTACTAGGAACAGACGGTGGTCTTCCTATACTGCCATCTTCCCCAAGCAAAGATGGATCAGTTGAGATCATTTATTGATTGTTGATCATATATTGACAATTCCAATGACCCAAAGTTACAGTAATGCTCCTGGTCTGGTTGGCTTAAGAGAGGTTACACAAGCTCAAATCTGGTATAAAAATTGGTGAGCTTTCTTACAACCCTGTGGATCTCACAATTTAAATTAATTGTTTGAGGACATAGGCAAAAAGCCTCACTTTGGGGCTAAATTTAGTATGGGGCATAGGTAGAGATGGAGTGGTTTAATCCCGTGAGAAATTTTACCATATAACCATTGTTGAAAACTTCCTAGGAATGTAGAATTAGTCATTTTAAAGCAATCTGGTTTTGGTTGGGTAGTGCTTATGATGCGCTAATTGATGCTTTAGAAACAGCAAATGATCTAAAATGCCATACGGAAACACTTTCACCAAATAAAAAACAGGAAAACTGAAAGTTTTCAGTGATTTGGCATGATGTTCTGGAGTTAAATCATGCTGTTAGTAAGATAAATATGCCTTGGAACAAGGAGTATCCCTAAAAAATCCCTACTAATTTATTAATCCGATTAAAAGAAAATGCTTTCGAAAATTCTAAAATAGTGACAAACAGTTTACAAGTGGGCTTGAAATGGCCTTTATTTAAGAGGCATGATTTGTTTGGCAAAGACAGATAAAGATAAATCAGTAAATGATTCCAAGAAAAGATTTTGTCTAATGTGAGTTTTCTCCACATGTTTGTGTAGGCTGTGAAAGCAGAACTAGGAAATGTTTTTTATCTAATAATAAGCGTCGGGATTCAGCACAATGTAGTGTCAGAAGCAATCGTTGATCGTCTATGTGTGAGTTTGTGTGTGTGGCATTAAACATGAGGTAAATATTAGAGGGCAAGTTTTCTTGAATGCAAGATTCTTCAGAAGTGCAGCTCCAGCATCAAGGGAGAATTAGCTGTATTTTATGGGATCAAGCAAAATGTCATTTTACAAATGTGTTGAACAACTAAACTTTTTCCAAGAAAACTGTTTTCATTTATGACATTTTACAGTAAAAACGCATCTGCCTCTAGTTTGCTTAAACAATGTGAACACCTGGAACTATTATTTTCCAAGTAACAAGAGGCTGTGAAAGTATCCTTGGTGGATCGAGTTCGTTTATAGATCTTAAAACATATCCTCGATCAATATACGAAGACTGCTGATGCTTTGCAAAAGGTGTGGTGATTGTTTCGTTGACATTAGAGAAGCAGCGTGGCTTAGTGGATAGAGCACGGGGCTGGGAGTCAGAAAGACCTGGGTTCTAATACCGACTCCACCATATGTCTACTGTGTGACCTTGGGCCAGTCACTTCACTTTTCTGGGCTTCACTTGCCTCATCTTGAAAATGGGGTTTAAGAGTGTGAGCCCATGTGGGACAGGGAGGGTGTCCAACCTAATATACTTGGATCTACCCCACTGCTTAGAAAAGCATTTGGCACAGCATAAGTGCGTAACAAGTGCCATGACAATAATTATTATTAGGCCTAATACGTCGATTGTTTGGAGAATTGATCTGACAATCCCATTAACCATATCTAATAGCACTTCATTCATTCAATAGTATTTATTGAGCGCTTACTATGTGCAGAGCACTGTACTAAGTGCTTGGAATGAACAAGTCGGCAACAGATAGAGACAGTCCCTGCCGTTTGACGGGCTCACAGGCTAATTGGGGGAGATGGACAGATAAGAACAATGGCAATAAATAGAGTCAAGGGGAAGAACATCTCATAAAAACAATGGCAACTAAATAGAATCGAGGCGATGTACATTTCATTAACAAAATAAATAGGGTAATGAAAATATATACAGTTGAGGGGACGCGTACAGTGCTGAGGGGATGGGAAGGGAGAGGAGGAGGAGCAGAGGGAAATGGGGGGAAAAGAGGGTTAAGCTGCGGAGAGGTGAAGGGGGGTGGTAGAGGGAGTAGAGGGAGAAGAGGAGCTCAGTCTGGGAAGGCCTCTTGGAGGAGGTGAGTTTTAAGTAGGGTTTTGAAGAGGGGAAGAGAATCAGTTTGGCGGAGGTGAGGAGGGAGGGCGTTCCGGGACCGCGGGAGGACGTGGCCCGGGGGTCGACGGCGGGACGGGCGAGACCGAGGGACGGTGAGGAGGTGGGCGGCGGAGGAGCGGAGCATGCGGGGTGGGCGGTAGAAAGAGAGAAGGGAGGAGAGGTAGGAAGGGGCAAGGTGATGGAGAGCCTTGAAGCCTAGAGTGAGGAGTTTTTGTTTGGAGCGGAGGTCGATAGGCAACCACTGGAGTTGTTTAAGAAGGGGAGTGACATGCCCAGATCGTTTCTGCGGGAAGATGAGCCGGGCAGCGGAGTGAAGAATAGACCGGAGCGGGGAGAGAGAGGAGGAAGGGAGGTCAGAGAGAAGGCTGACACAGTAGTCTAGCCGGGATATAACGAGAGCCCGTAGCAGTAAGGTAGCCATTTGGGTGGAAAGGAAAGGGCGGATCTTGGCGATATTGTAAAGGTGAAACTGGCAGGTCTTGGTAACGGATAGGATATGTGGGGTGAACGAGAGAGACGAGTCAAGGATGACACCGAGATTACGGGCCTGAGAGACGGGAAGGATGGTCGTGCCATCCACGGTGATAGAGAAGTCTGGGAGAGGACCGGGTTTGGGAGGGAAGATGAGGAGCTCAGTCTTGCCCGTGTTGAGTTTTAGGTGGCGGGCCGACATCCAGGTGGAGACGTCCCGGAGGCAGGAGGAGATGCGAGCCTGAAGGGAGGGGGAGAGGACAGGGGCGGAGATGTAGATCTGCGTGTCATCTGCGTAGAGATGGTAGTCAAAGCCGTGAGAGCGAATGAGTTCACCGAGGGAGTGAGTGTAAATGGAGAACAGAAGAGGGCCAAGAACTGACCCTCGAGGAACTCCAACAGTTAAAGGATGGGAGGGGGAGGAGGCTCCGGCGAAGGAGACCGAGAATGACCGGCCAGAGAGGTGAGAGGAGAACCAGGAGAGGACGGAGTCCGTGAAGCCAAGGTGAGATAAGGTATGGAAGAGGAGGGGATGGTCGGCGGTGTCAAAGGCAGCAGAGAGGTCAAGGAGGATTAGAATGGAGTAGGAGCCATCGGATTTGGCAAGAAGGAGGTCACGGGTGACCTTAGAGAGAGCAGAGGGTAGAGTGGAGGGGACGGAAGCCAGATCGGAGGGGGTCTAGGAGAGAATGGGAGTTAAGGAATTCTAAGCATCGATTGTAGACGACTCCTTCTAGGATTTTGGAAAGGAAGGGTAGTAGGGAGATAAGGCGATAACTGGAGGGGGAAGTGGGGTCAAGAGCGGGTTTTTTTAGGATGGGGGAGACGTGGGCATGTTTGAAGGCAGAGGGGAAGGAGCCATTGGAGATTGAGTGGTTAAAAATAGAAGTTAAGGAAGGGAGGAGGGCAGGGGCGATGGTTTTAATAAGGTGAGAGGGAATGGGGTCCGAGGTGCAGGTGGAGGGGGTGGCATTTGCGAGGAGGGAGGAGATCTCCTCTGAGGATACTGCAGGGAAGGATGGGAAAGTAGGGGAGAGGGTTGGTGGGGGGGAGGGGAGAGGCAGAGGGCTGACTTTGGGGAGCTCAGACCTGATCGTGTTGATTTTCGTGAGGAAATAGGTGGCCAGATCATTGGGGGTGAGAGATGGGGGAGGGGGAGGAACAGGGGGCCTAAGGAGAGAGTTAAAGGTCCGGAACAATCGGCGGGGGTGACGGGCATGGGTGTCGATGAGGGAGGAGAAGAAGTTTTGCCTGGTGGAGGAGAGGGCAGAGTTAAGGCAGGAAAGGATAAATTTGAAGTGTGTGAGGTCGGCTTGGTGCTTGGACTTTGGCCAGCAGCGCTCGGCAGCTCGAGCATAGGAGCGTAGGAGGCGGATAGAGGAGGTGATCCAGGGCTGTGGGTTAGTGGAGCGAGAGCGGCGGAGGGAAAGGGGGGCGAGAGAGTCGAGATGAGTAGAGAGGGTGGAGTTGAGAGCGGAGACCTGATCGTCGAGAGTGGGAAGTGAGGACAGGGCGGCGAGGTGAGGAGAGATGCTTTTGGAAAGACGGATGGGATCGAGAGAGTGGAGGTCTCTGTGGGGCAGTAGCGAAGATTTGCAGGGGGAGGGAGTGTGAGAGATGAGGCAGGTGAGAAGGTTATGGTCAGAGAGAGGGATTTCAGAGTCGGTGAGGGAGGAGATAGTGCAGCGGTAGGAGATGACGAGATCGAGGGTGTGACCGAGTCGGTGAGTGGGCGCGGTATGGTGGAGGAGGAGGTCGGCAGAGTCGAGGAGGGATAGCAGGCGGGCGGCAGAGGAGTCGTCGGGTACATCCGTATGGATGTCGAAGTCTCCGAGGATCAGAGTGGGCAGAGAGAAGGAGAGGAGGAAGGTGAGAAAGGGGTCAAGGTGGTTGAAGAAGTCGGAGGTGGGACCGGGAGGGCGGTAGATGACGGCAATAAGTATCTGGAGGGGGTGGTAGAGGCGAACGATATGGGCTTCGAAGGAGGGGAAGGAGAGGGAGGGGGGAGGAGGGATAGTGCGGAAGCGGCAATGGGGCGAGAGGAGGAAGCCGACGTCTCCTCCCTTACCGGTGAGCCTGGGGGAGTGGGAGAAGGAGAGGCCTCCACTGGAGAGAGCGGCGGCAGAGACTGTGTCTTCGGGAGAGAGCCACGTTTCCGAAAGGGCGAGGAGGAGGAGAGAGCGGGAGAGAAAAAGGTCATGGACGAAAGGTAGCTTACCTGTAATAGAGCGGGGGTTCCAGAGGCCACACTTGAAAGTAGCTGTGGGTGCAAGGGGGGAGGGGAGAAGGGCGGGGGGAGGGGAGGGTTTGGATGGGAAGGAGGTGGAGGAGCCCTGGACGGGGAGAGGGGGATGAGGGCTAGCGGTGGGACAGGAGGACTGGGATGGGGCGTGGGTGGGGAAGAGAGAAGGGGGGAGGGAGGGAGGAGGGGGTTTGGTGGGGGGAAGAGTAGGGGGAGGGGGAAGAGGGGTAGCGCTGGTAAAGTGGGGTTCTATGGCGGGGGAGGGGAGGGGGGGAGGAGACAGAGGAGAGAGCGGGAAAGAGCTGAGCGAGAGAGGGGAAGGGGAAGGGGAGGATAGGAAGGGGCGGGAGGGAGGAGGGGGGGAGGAGGGACATGGAGAGGCCAGAGAGGTGGGTGGCAGCACTGACAACAATAAACAGTAACAAACGAAATCGGTAATATAGCAACATGATACCATGTTACTTCAAACTTAAGACTAACTAAAGCATACGTACGTTCATCGATGAAACTAAAAACACTGGCTGACCTTTCCAGGACTTCGACCCAAAGCTCTGCAGCCTTGTCAACTGTGGTTGCTTAACTTGCAAGAGGGCAAGAAGAATAAAACACTATTACGATTTTGTTATGGGCAAAGCTCAGCTCGTTGTGGGCAGGGAGCGTGTCTGCTAATTCTGGTGTAGTGTACTCTCGTGAGTGCTTTGCACAGTGGTCTGCACAGTGTAAGTGCTCAATAAATAGCTCTGATTGACTGACCGACTATGTTTATGATGTAGACGATCCCAAAAGCAGCAGGAAACTCTGCAACCCTTCGCTTGAGAAGCAGCGTGGCTTAGTGGAAAGAGCTCGGGCCTGAGAATTAAAGGTCCTGGGTCCTTTACCTTGGCCTGACCTTGGGCAAGTCACTTAACTTCTCTGTGCCTCAGTTCCCTCATCTGTAAAATGGAGATTCAGTACCTGTTCTCCCTCGTTCTTAGACTGGGAGCCCCATGTGGGACCTGATGATCTTGTATCTACCCCAGCTCTTAGAACAATGCTTGTCACAGTAACAAATAATAATAACGATGGTATTTGTTAAGCGCTTACTATGTGCCAAGCACTGTTCTAAGCGCTGGGGTAGATACAGGGTAATCAGGTTGTCTCACATGGGGCTCACAGTTTTAATCCCCATTTTACAGATGAGGTAACTGAGGCACAGAGAAGTGAAGTGACTTGGCCAAAGTCACACTGCCGATAAGTGGCAAAGCTGGGATTAGAACCCACGACCTCTGACTCCCAGGCCCATGTTCTTTTTCTTTCCACTAAGCCACGCTGCTTCTCTAATAATTATGGTATTTGTTAAGTGCTTACTATGTGTCAAATACTGTTCTAAGCGCTGGGGCAGTACAAGTTAATCAGATTGTACACAATCCCTGTCCTTCATTGAGCTCACACTCTTAATCCCCATTTTTTACAGAAGAGGTAACTGAGGCACAGAGAAGTGAAGTGACTTGCCCAAGGTCAGGCCAAGGTAAGCAGATATGTGGCAGAGCAGGGATTAGAACTCAAGACCTTCTGACTCCCAGACCCGTGCTCTATCTACTATGATATGCTGTTCTGAGACTATTATTATTATTATTATTGCTATCACTTCCATTTGGCACTGCACAAGTCTCTCCTAAAGCAATGTGCCAGTTTGGGGGGGTAATCCCTGCAGATGTTGGGTGGGGTAATGTTTGATAGCTGCAGGGCTAGGGGGCAAGGAGGAGGGGAGGTAGGAGTCATGCCAAGCCAGCTGGGGAGCCCCTGGACCCCAGCGCTTAGAACAGTGCTCTGCACATAGTAAGCACTTAACAAATGCCAACGTTATTATTATTATCACCCGCCCCCCCCCCCCCGGGAGCCCATGATCATAAGCAATGTGAGAATATGAGAAGCAGCGTGGTCTAGTGGATGGAGAATGGGCCTGGGAGTAAAAAGGATCTGGGTTGTAATCCCAGCTCTGTCACTTGTCTGCTGAGTGACCTTAGTCAAGTCACTTAACTTCTCTGGTACTCACTTCCCTCATCTATAAAATGGGGTTTAAGAGTGTGAGCCCTATGTGGGACAGGGACTGTGTCCAACCCTATTAGCTTGTGTCTATCCCAGTGCTTAGAACAGTGCCTGGCACATAATAAGCACTTAACACACGTTATTATTATTATTGTTAGCTTTCCCCGAGCCCTGGATCTGTGAGAGCAGGAGTCTTTCTTATCAGTCGCTCGGCTTCTGCCCTAGCCCCTGGCAGGACAGTGGGGTGAGTGGTAGTCGGGGTAGGCATCCCCAAATAATAATACTGATGGCATTTGTTAAGCACTTACTATGTGCCAAGCACTGTTCTAAGCGCTGGGGGAGGTAGGGCATACAAGGTAATCAGGTTGTCCCATGTGGGGCTAACAATCTTAATCCCCATTTTACAGATGAGGTAACTGAGGCCCAGAGAAGTTAAGTGACTTCAAATGCAGAGAGGGAACCCGGGGCATGGGCAAGGGTGAAGCAAGGGTCATGACAAGTGACACTTTTATCTGCCCCCTTTTCTCAGTTGTGCAGGACCAAACATTTCTCCAATTGATTTGAAGGGAGTAGCTGACTTTGGGCTGATTACCTATTTAAGAAAGGCATCATGAGGCAACTTCAAGATGGTATACTGCGGGGTTGAAGAGGGTAAGAGAAAAAAGCTGTTCCCTGAAGGGCGTTACCCAAAACCATCCATTAGTAAAAATAAATAGTATTTGTTAAGCACTTACAATATGTCCAGCACTGTTCTAAGCACTGGGGAAGATACAACAGTCCCCATCCCACACGGGGTTCACAGTCTAAGTAGGAAGGAGAACAAGTATTCAATCCCCATTTCACAGATGAGGTCACTGAAGCATAGAGAAGTTAAATGACTTTCCCAAGGTCACACAGCATGTATGTGGTAGAGCCGGGATTAGAATCAGGTCCTCTGATCTCCAGGCCCATGCTCTTTCCATTAGGCCATGCTGTTCCTCTAGATTGTATCCTCCTGGAGGGCAGGAAGTTGTGTGATTTGCTTCCGTTGTACTTAGCCAACCGCTTAGTACTGTGCTCTGTGCTACCAGTAGATACTCAATACGCACCATTAATGGATCGATCGATAAAGCAGGAGTAGGAAGAGTCAAGGTGTGACTGGGAAAACGGACTGGGGCAGAAGTTAGAGTCAGAGGGAGAAGGAGAGAAAGAAATAAAAGCAAAACAACCAGGCATAGATCAGTGAGGAAGAATTGGATGTTGAAACCTCTGGGTATGAACTTAACCTAAGGAGCTTAACTTTTTTTTCTTACTTCTTTGGAAAAGCAAATGCGAATTTCTGTCCATTAAAGAACATATCTAGACATGCCCTATGACTAGTTCTCAAAGCATATTTTATTGTTCTTTTCAAGCAGCGTGGCCCAGTGGAAAGAGCTCAGGCCTGGGAGTCAGAGGACCTGGGCTCTAATCCCGGCTCTGTCACGTGTCTACTGTGTGACTGTGGGCAAGTCACTTCACTTCTCGGTGTCTCAGTTACCTCATCTGCAAAATGGGGATTAAGCCTGGGAGCCCCATATGGGATATGAACTGTGTCCAAACTCATTATCTTTTATATATCCCAGTGCTTAGCACAGTGCTGGACCCATAGTAAACAGTGAACAAATACCATTAAAATGCCATTATAAAGCAGCTGCTGCCACTTGTCAGCTGTGTGACTATGGGCAAGTTACTTAACTTCTCTGCGCCTCAGTTACCTCATCTGTAAAATGGGGATTAAGACTGTGAGTCTCGTGTGGGACAATCTGATTACCCTGTGTCTACCCCAGCACTTAGAGCAGTGTTCTGCACATAGTAAGCGCTTAACAAATACCCACATTATTATTATTATTATTATTAATTTTTAAAGGATATTGAAGTGAAGACAATCAACCAAGGTCATTTAATGAACACTTGCAGTTTGCAGAGCATTTTATTAAGCTCTTGAGGGATGGAGTTGGTAAGCATGATCCCTGTCCACAACCGGTTTACAGTCTAGTGGGGAAGACATATATTAAAATAAATTACAGATAATTAGTCAATCAATCAATCAATGATATTTATCGAACACTTACTGTGTGCAGAGCACTATACTATGCGCTTAGGAGAGTACGCGCTTGGAGAAGCAGCATGGCCTAGTGGATACAGCATGGATCTGGGAGGTCAGAAGGACCTGGGCTCTAATCCCTACTCTGCCACTTGTCTGTTGTGTGACCTTGGGTAAGTCACTTCATTTCCCTGTGCCTCAATTACTTCATCTGTAAAATGCGGATTAAGACTGTGATTCGGATGTGGGACAGGAACTGTATCCAGCCCAATTAACTTGTATTCACCCCAGAACTTAGTACAGTGCCTGGCCCATAGTAAACACCTCACAAATACCACAGATATTATTATTATTACTACTACTAATAATAAAATGCAATAGAGTTGGCATACATGTTACCTGCTCACAAGGACCTTACAGTCTATTAACGAATCAATCAATTAATGGCATTTCTTGAGCACTTACTCTGTGCAGAGCACTGTACTAAGTGCTTATGACAGTAAAATGCAACAGAGTTGGTAGACATGTTTCCTAACCACAGTGAGCCTACAGTCTAGAGGGGGAGACCAAATTGAAATATACTAATTAATTATTTACAAAAGTATCGGGGAGCTGAGGGTGGGTGAATATCGAGTGCTTAATGAGTACAGATTCAAGTGCATGGGTGATTCAGAAGGGAGTGGGAGTAGGAGAAATGAGGGTTTAGATGGGGAAGACTAGTTGGAGGGGAGGTAATTTTAGGAGGGCTTTGAAGATGGGGAAAGTGGTGGTCGGTCAGCCGTGAAGTAGGAGGGAGTTCCGGGCCAGAGGCAGGACCTAGGAGAGGGTTCGGCGGTGAGATACGCGAGGCCGAGGTACGGTGAGTAAATTGACATTAGAGGAGCCAGGTGTGCAGGCTGGGTTGTAGTTGTCGAGGTAAGGTAGGATAAGTTCTTGGATCAGCATAGTACAGTATCTATGGCTAGGAAAGGGCAAATTTTAGTGATTTGTGAAGGTTGATTGAGAGATGAGTTGAGGATAATGCCAAGGTTATGGGCTTGGTAGACAGGATGATGTTGCTGCCTGTAATGATGGAAAAGTCAGGGAAATGGGGTTTGGGTGGAAAAATGAAGAGTTCCATTTTGAACACCTTTAGTTTGAGGCGTCGGAAGGACACACAAGTAGAGATGCCCTGAAGGCTGGTGAAAATACGAGACTGCAGCAGAGAAGGAGAAAGATCAGGTCTGGGAGGTATATCTGGGAATCGTCTGCACAGAGTTGGTAGCTGAAGCCGTGGCAGGGAATGAGTTCTCCAAGGGAGTGGGTGTAGATGGAGAATAGAAGGGGACCCAGAACTGAGCCTTGAGGGACTCCCACAAGCAGAAGAGGAGCCAGCAAAAGAGACTGAATGAGTGGCCGGAGAGAAGGAGGAAAACCAGGAGAGGACAGTGTTGGGGAAGCCTAGATTAGCGAGAAGCAGCGTGGCTCAGTGGAAAGAGCCTGGGCTTCGGAGTCAGAGATCATGAGTTCGACTCCCGAATCTGCCACTTGTCAGCTGTGTGACTGTGGGCAAGTCACTTAACTTCTCTGTGCCTCAGTTCCCTCATCTGTAAAATGGGGATTAAAAGTGTGTGAGCCCCACGTGGGACAACCTGATTATCTTGTATCTTCCCCCCCCCAGGGCTTAAAACAGTGTTCGGCACCTAGTAAGCATTTAACAAATACCAACACTATTATTATTATTAGATTAGATAATGTTTCCAGGAGAAGGAGGTGGTCGACAGAGTCGCAGGCAGCTGAGAGGTCGAGAAGGTTTAGGTTAGAGTAGAGGCCCTGGGATTTGGGTAGGGGTAAAAACATCCTCCATCTGCAGGAGCCCCTCCTTATCTCTCCATACATTTCCTTAGAGAACTAGAAAGAACTAGAAAATACCTGCTCCCGCTTCCGCTGAGATTGTGAGCTCCCTGTGGTCAGGCAGCAGATACAAACTCAATCCTACCTGAAAGTGCAGTCAAATACCTTTAATAAGCTTTATAACCATTATTGATCTTGAGTTACACTTCGGGCATGAGGACAAGAGTATAGCAAAATTAGCAAGTTGTGGTGACAGTCTCAGTGTTGTACCTCAAATCATCTTGGAGATACACCTCAGATAAGAACGATAGCTGCAGTAACCACAACAAACTGAAATACCTCAAAGGCTTCCTGCCATCAGATACCCCTTCGAGTAAATGTTTACATTAGCATCACTAGTGCTACTCAGAATCACTGCATCCCAATCTAGTATCAGTTTTAGAATCTGGACATTGATTTTCCTTCGCTTTTACTCTTTTAGGTCTTGGCCAAAGAGGCCAAGACCTAAGGTAGAGTAAATATAGGTCACTTCCTTCTGCCACTTCCACCCAACCAGGTTCCTTCCTGCAATTCCTTGGGCATTCAGTCATCTATTCTGGATTGTAAGCTCGCTGTGGACAGGGAATGTATCTGTTTATTGTTGTATCGTACTCTCCCAAGCGCTTAGTACGGTGCTCTGCACACGGTAAATGCTAATAAATACGACTGAATGAACGACTGAATGAAGGAATCACACCACCTGCCCTGTCACAGTCAAAGAGGTGAACGAAGCTCGCCATTCACATTTTGGGGGTCCTGTACTGAACGGAACGGATTGCAGAGAAGTCATCTTGCTAGAAGCCAACCGTTAAGTGGTTGTTACTATGGAATCGATGGTTGCTGGTGTTTTGGGTGGACTTAAAGGTTTCGTTTAGAGGAACAAATAAGAAAGGTAAAAATAAAATAGGAAAAAATCATTTTTGTTCATTCATTCTCTACTCTAAGCAGGCGGCGTGGCATAGTGGAAAGAGCACGGAACTGGGAGTTAGAAGACCTGGGTTTCAATCTTGGTTCTACCACTGGCTTGCTCCGTGAAGTTTAAGTCACTTAACTTCTCTGGACCTTAGCTTCCACTTCTCTATAATGGTGGTGTTACCTGCTCTCCCCCCCCTTTGACTGTGAACCCCTTCGTGACAAAAAACTGTCGGATCTGATTAAAGTATACCTAATCTAGCACTTAGCACCTAATAAAGACCATAAATATCATTTATATTATATTGTTATTATATTACAACATTATTAATAATATTATAAATATATTATTTGTTAAACGACTACCATGTACCGTAAGCTCCTTAGAGGCAGGGAACTTGTCTACCAACTCTGTTGTGCTGTACTCTTCCCAGCGCTTAATATAGTTGTCTTGTACGGTATAGAGTGAGCACTCGATAAATACTTTTGGTTGATGTACGGAGCTCTGTTTTAGTTGCTTGGGAGAGTACACCACTTCTCTAATGTAGGGGTTTCATTCCCAGCAAACTCCATATTCAGTCGTATTTATTGAGCGCTTACTGTGTGCAGAGCACTTTACTGAACACTTGAAGAAAGACATATTAAGGAAAGACTCATGCTATAATACATAATAATAAAAAGTATTCTGATACTTGTTAAGACACTCTGTGCTTAACTGTTCTAAGGAATGAGGTAGATACAAGATAATCAGGTCCCACATGGGGCTCACATTCTAAGTGCTTTGGTGCTCCGCCTTATACAGACAACTGTTTCTTCTGACATTGTATCACATTCATTCATTCATTCAGTGGTATTTATTGAGCGCTTACTAGGAGCAGAGCACTGTATTAAGTGCTTGGAATGTATAATTGGGCAACAGATAGAGACAATTCCTGCCCAACGATGGGCTCACAGTCTAAACGGGGGAGACAGACAGCAAAGCAAAACAGAACAAAACAAGATATCATCAAAATAAATAGAATCAAGGAGATATGCACCTTATTAAGAAATAATAAATAAAGGTAATAGATAATATATACAAATGAACACAGTGCGGAGGGGAGGGGAAGGGGAAGAGCAGAGGGTGGGGGGGAGGGGAGAGGAGCAGAAGGAAAGAGAAAGGGGGGGCTCAGTCTGGGAGGGCCTCCTGGAGGAGGTGAGTTCTCCGTAGGGCTTTGAAGAGGGGAAGAGAGTTAGTTTGGTGGAGGTGAGGAGGGAGGGCATTCCGGGACAGTGGGAGGACGTGGGCCAGGGGTTGATGGTGGATAGGAGCGAACGGGGGACAGTGAGGAGGTGAGTGGCAGAGGAGCAGAGTGTACGGGGTGGGCAGTAGAAAGAGAGAAGGGAGGTGAGGTAGGAGGGGGCAAGGGGATGGATAGCTTTGAATCCCAGAGTGAGGAGTTTTTGTTTTGTGTGAAGGTTGATAGGCAACCACTGGAGGTTTTTGAGGAGGGCAGTGACATGCCCAGAGCGTTTCTGTAGGAAGATGATCCGAGCAGTGGAATGAAGAATAGACTGGAGTGGGGAGAGACAGGAGGAAAGGAGATCCGAGAGGAGGCTGACATAATAATCCAGTCGGGATATCATGAGAGCTTATACCAGCACGATAGCAGTTTGGATGGAGAGGAAAGGGCAGATCTTGGCGATATTGTAAAGGCGAGACCGGCAGGCGTTGGTGACGGATTGGATGTGTAGGGTGAATGAGAGAGCTGAGTCAAGGATGACACCAAGTTTGCGGGCCTTTGAGACTGGAAGGATGGTCATGCCGTCCACAGTGACGTGGAAGTCAGAGAGAGAACAGGGTTGTGCTGTCAGAAAAAAGTTCTCTGAATCCCTTAAAACAGTGTCTATAGTCTAAGAACAGTGCCTGTCAAATAGCGAGGGCTTAATAGCTACCATAAAAAATTCCCAAGCACCGTCCTTCCAAAATACGTACGGAAAACATACATTAGAGCAGAACAAAGTGCACAGTAAAACTAGAAGTCACAGTCCCTGCTTTCATGGAGTTTACAATCCAGTGGGTGGTCAAAGCATAGATAGATTTACACCTGAGAGAACGAGGTTTCATGATGTCTTCTTTAGTAACTACAGAAAATTTTCCAATCTCATGTTTATTACTCAGTGTGGATCACTATATTATGGCTTTTACACAACCTCCCCATAATATTCTTCAGTGCTGAAGAGTATACATATAAAGCAAGGACAGAGGAACGAGAATAGAAAGCCTCCAGATCAAATGGAAACCTTAGTGCTCCAGTTTCCTGTGTTTCTAGGAGTAAAGAAACAAAATAATTACAGAATTTGGGTTATTATAAAAGTTGCAGATATGCCAGTGAAGGAGCTGGTGGTGGTGCCTTGCCTAGCTACTTATTGAGTAATTGCAAAAAATAGCAGTTTCTGTGAATCAACTCTAAATAAATCTGAGGGTGTTTACAGCAGATCACTCAATGGTAACCCTTTCTGTTCCACTAAATATTTGAACTGTTTATAAAACAAATCTCGGAAAGTTTTCAGAGGGAAAATAGTGCCCCCATTGCCATGGAATTATCATTAAAATCCCTTCACTTCACAGCTCTGCCTTTGGAAAAAGCTTACACAACGGCTTGCGTTGAAAATTTTATTCACCCGAATTGATGTGTTTGCCCTTGACAACTTCAAAGTTACTGAGATCATTTATAAAAAAACGCTTCTTGGTACTTGATGTCCTTCCAATTTGCTTTTCAGGGTCTCTGCCTTTTGAAACTGTTTCTTTGCTTTTATTAGTCTGAAAAAGCATTTAAGGATCCATGCGTGGATAGTATCTTGGACTGAATGGTACACAGAGTTAAACTGAAATGGCTCATTCCCTTTCAGAATTTACATTCAAAAACCCCACAGCGCCGCAGATGTAAATATTTGGGATTATACTATATGTGTCTTGAGTTGTTCTTCCTACTCCAAGATGTTGCTACCGTTGAGGTTGTTTTGTGGCTGAAATGATTAGCAAGTGTGACTGAAAAGAAGAAATTGTGGCCACCACTCTTTTCCACCCTGAGCTCATGAGAAGACACCGTTTTGGTTTTGGTTTGTGGTTTTTGCTGCTATCTGTGGCGGGTCTGACGCTTAGCCCCTTCTGCTGCCTGCTTTGGTTCCAAAAAAGTTAGCCATCTCTGCTTGGTGGAGTAGTAGTAAAATTCATTCATTCATCCAATAGTATTTACTGAGCGCTTACTATGTGCAGAGCACTGTACTAAACCCTTGGAATGTCCAATTCAGCAACAGGTAGAGATGATCCCTGCCCATTGACGGGCTCACAGACTAAAGTAAAAGTAGAAATAGTAGTTAGAGGTAGTAATAATAATGGCTGGGGTATTTGTTAAGCGCTTACTATGTGTCGAGCACTGTTCTAAGCGCTGGGGTAGATACGTGAGGCTCACAGTCTTAATCCCCCTTTTACAGATGAGGGAACTGAGGCACGGAGAAGTAAAGTGACTTGCCCACAGTCACACAGCTGACAAGTGGCAGAGCTGGGATTCGAACCCATGACCTCTGACTCCCAAGGCCAAGCTCTTTCCACTGAGCCAGTAGTAGTAGTTAGTGGTATTCATTCATTCAATCACATTTATTGAGCGCTTACTGTGTGAAGGGCATTGTACTAAGCGCTTGGGAGAGTACAAGACAGTCCTGGTTGTAGAAATAGTAGTAGCTGTAATAGATATGGGATTTACTGAATGACCACTGGGTTCAAGGTACTGTAATAAATGCTTGGAAAAATACAATAGAAGCGTGAGACTAATCAGAGCATAGATACTAGGTTGGTGGGTTCCTTTTGCTTTCCCATCGTTCTTATATTTTTATGGTATTTCTTAAACACTTACTATGTGCCAAGCAGTGTAGTAAGCGTTGGGGTAGATGAAAGTGGCTCCGTGGAAATAATAATAATATTCATTCATTCATTCAATAGTATTTATTGAGCGCTTACTATGTGCAGAGCACTGTACTAAGCGCTTGGGATGAACAAGTCGGCAACAGATAGAGACAGTCCCTGCCGTTTGACGGGCTTACGGTCTAATCGGGGGAGACGGACAGACAAGAACAATGGCACTAAACAGCATCAAGGGGAAGAACATCTCGTAAAAACAATGGCAACTAAATAGAATCGAGGCGATGTACAATTCATTAACAAAATAAATAGGGTAACGAAAATATATACAGTTGAGCGGACGGGTACAGTGCTGTGGGGATGGGAAGGGAGAGGTGGAGGAGCAGAGGGAAAGGGGAAAATGAGGCTTTAGCTGCGGAGAGGTAAAGGGGGGATGGCAGAGGGAGTAGAGGGGGAAGAGGAGCTCAGTCTGGGAAGGCCTCTTGGAGGAGGTGATTTTTAAGTAAGGTTTTGAAGAGGGAAAGAGAATCAGTTTGGCGGAGGTGAGGAGGGAGGGCGTTCGAGGGACCGCGGGAGGACGTGACCCGGGGGTCGACGGCGGGATAGGCGAGACCGAGGGACGGCGAGGAGGTGGGCGGCAGAGGAGCGGAGCGTGCGGGGTGGGCGGTAGAAAGAGAGAAGGGAGGAGAGGTAGGAAGGGGCAAGGTGATGGAGAGCCTTGAAGCCTAGAGTGAGGAGTTTTTGTTTGGAGCGGAGGTCGATAGGCAACCACTGGAGTTGTTTAAGAAGGGGAGTGACATGCCCAGATCGTTTCTGCAGGAAGATGAGCCGGGCAGCGGAGTGAAGAATAGACCGGAGCGGGGCGAGAGAGGAGGCAGGGAGGTCAGAGAGAAGGCTGACACAGTAGTCTAGCCGGGATATAATGAGAGCCCGTAATAGTAAGGTAGCCGTTTGGGTGGAGAGGAAAGGGCGGATCTTGGCGATATTGTAGAGGTGAAACCGGCAGGTCTTGGTAACGGATAGGATGTGTAGGGGTGAACGAGAGGGACGAGTCAAGGATGACACCGAGATTGCGGGCCTGCGGGACGGGAAGGATGGTCGTGCCATCCACGGTGATGGAGAAGTCTGGGAGCGGACCGGGCTTGGGAGGGAAGATGAGGAGCTCAGTCTTGCTCATGTTGAGTTTTAGGTGGCAGGCCGACATCCAGGTGGAGACGTCCCGGAGGCAGGAGGAGATGCGAGCCTGAAGGGAGGGGGAGAGGACAGGGGCGGAGATGTAGATCTGCGTGTTATCTGCGTAGAGATGGTAGTCAAAGCCGTGAGAGCGGATGAGTTCACCGAGGGAGTGAGTGTAAATGGAGAACAGAAGAGGGCCAAGAACTGACCCTTGAGGAACTCCAACAGTTAAAGGATGGGAGGGGGAGGAGGCTCCAGCGTAGGAGACCGAGAATGATCGGCCAGAGAGGTGAGAGGAGAACCAGGAGAGGACAGAGTCCGTGAAGCCAAGGTGAGATAAGGTATGGAGGAGGAGGGGATGGTCGACAGTGTCAAAGGCAGCAGAGAGGTCAAGGAGGATCAGAATGGAGTAGGAGCCATTGGATTTGGCAAGAAGGAGGTCACGGGTGACCTTAGAGAGAGCAGTCTCGGTAGAGTGGAGGGGACAGAAGCCAGATTGGAGGGGGTCTAGGAGAGAATGGGAGTTAAGGAATTCTAGGCATCGATTGTAGACGACCCGTTCTAAGATTTTGGAAAGGAAGGGTAGTAGGGAGATAGGACGATAACTGGAGGGGGAAGTGGGGTCAGGAGCAGGTTTTTTTAGGATGGGGGAGACGTGGGCGTGTTTGAAGGCAGAGGGGAAGGAGCCCTTGGAGATTGAGTGGTTAAAAATAGAAGTTAAGGAAGGGAGGAGGGCAGGGGCGATGGTTTTAAGAAGGTGAGAGGGAATGGGGTCCGAGGCGCAGGTGGAGGGGGTGGCACTTGCGAGGAGGGAGGAGATCTCCTCTGAGGATACTGCAGGGAAGGATGGGAAAGTAGGGGAGGGGGTTGTTGGGGGGGGAGGGGAGAGGCGGAGGGGTGACTTTGGGGAGCTCAGACCTGATCGTGTTGATTTTCGTGAGGAAATAGGTGGCCAGATCATTAGGGGTGAGAGATGGGGGAGGGGGAGGAACAGGGGGCCTAAGGAGAGAGTTAAAGGTCCGGAACAATTGGCGGGGGTGACGGGCATGGGTGTCGATGAGGGAGGAGAAGAAGCTTTGCCTGGCGGAGGAGAGGGCAGAGTTAAGGCAGGAAAGGATAAATTTGAAGTGTGTGAGGTCGGCTCGGTGCTTGGACTTTCGCCAGCAGCGCTCAGCAGCTCGAGCATAGGAGCGTAGGAGGCGGACGGAGGAGGTGATCCAGGGCTCTGACTCCTATGCCTGGGCTCTTTCCACTGAGCCACGCTGCTTCTCCAGCCTGGGCTTGGGAGTCAGAGTTCTGAATCCGGCTCCGCCGCTTGTCAGCTGTGTGACTTTGGGCAAGTCACTTCACTTCTGGATACCTCATCTGGAAAATGGGGTTGAAGACTGCAAGCCCTACATGGGACAACCTGATTACCTTGTATCTCCCCCAGCGCTTAGAACAGTACTTGGCACATAGTAAGTGCTTAACAAATACCAACATTATTATTAACGTTATTATTAGGAAAGTTATCATGTTGAACACAGTCTTTGTCCCACATGAGGTTCACAGCCTCATTTTACAGATGAGGAAACTGAAGCACAGAGAAGTCAAGTTGCTTGCTGAAGGTCACACAGCAGGAAAGCGTGTGGAGAGGAGATGAGAACCCAGGTCCTTCTGACTCCCAGGCCCATGGTTTATTCGCTTCACCACACTGTTTTTCGGTGGCCAGCTGAATTGCTTGAGGTTGTTCTTCTCTCTGCCGCTATAGAATTCCTTCTAACTATCCTGCTTGCAATTACTACATCAATCAATCAGTTGTATTTACTGAGTGCATATTGGTGCAGAGCACTGTACAATACAACACAGCTGATAGACAGTAGAACAATGAACAATATAACACAGTTCATTCATTCATTCATTCAATAGTATTTACTGAGCACTTACTATGTGCAGGGCACAGTACTAAGCGCTTGGAATGGACAAATCGGCAACAGATAGAGACAGTCCCTGCCCACTGACGGGCTCACAGTCTAATCGGGGGAGACGGACAGACAAAAACCATAGCGATAAATAGAATCGAGGGGATGAACCTCTCATTAAAACAATAGCAATAAATAGAATCAAGGTGATGTACATCTCATTAACAAAATAAATAGGGTAATGAAAATATATACAGTTGAGCGGACGAATACAGTGCTGAGGGGATGGGAAGGGAGAGGGGGATGAGCAGAGGGAAAGGGGGGAAAAGAGGGCTTAGCTGAGGAGAGGTGAAGGTTTGGGTAGAGGGGCAGCAGAGGGAGCGGAGGGAAAAGGGGAAGATCAGTGTGGGAAGGCCTCTTGGAGGAGGTGAGCTCTAAGTAAGGTTTTGAAGAGGGGAAGAGAATTAGTTTGGCAGAGGTGAGAAGGGAGGGCATTCCATTCCAGTTGACAGACACATTCCCTGCCCACAACAAGCTTGCAGTCTAGAGCTTAGAGTCTCCATTTCAAGCTCTTCCTCCATCCGTAGCCTAACTCAGCAAATCCGTAGAATCCGTATTGCCTCAAGCAATATCTTCTCTCACCTGCTGATGGTTCGACCACTGGACCACATTCAAATTTCATTCAATAGTATTTACTGAGCGTTCATTATGTGTAGAGCACTGTACTAAGCGCTTGGAACGTACAATTTGGCAACAGATAGAGACGATCCCTGCCCAATAACGGGCTCACAGTCTAAACGGCGGAGACAGACAGCAGAGCAAAACAGAACAGAACAAAAGAGAACGTTGCTGGGAAGGCTTTCTTCTTTCCCTGTTAAATATGGCTGATAGGATCAGCCCACCTAGCCCACCCTCAGCCCCACAGCACTAATGTACATAGCCATAATTAATCGATTTATAATAATATTCTCTGGGCCTCAGTTACCTCAACTGTAAAAATGGGGATTAAGACTGTGAGCCCCACGAGGGACACCCTGATCACCTTGTTTCTGCCCCAGCGCTTAGTACAGTGGTTGGCACATAGTAAGCGCTTCACAAATACCAGAATTATTATTATTATTATCATAATTCTAGTGGCTTGCACTCTTTCACTCACACCTGCCAGTTATGCTCCTGCAGGAGTCCGGCCAGAGGCAGGCTGGGGTGCAGCACAGTGTGAAGCGCATATGCAGTCTTTGCCCACTGTAGCCAACTACTATTTGTATATATTTTTATTACCCTATTTATTTTGTTACTGAGGCGTACATCCCCTTGATTCTATTTATTGTGATTATGTTGTCTTGTTTTTGTCTCTCTGTCTTCCCCGATTAGACTGTGAGCCCGTCACTGGGCAGGGATTGTCTCTATCTGTTGCCCAATTGTACATTCCAAGCACTTAGTACAGTGCGCTGCACATAGTAAGCGCTCAATAAATACTATTGAATGAATGAATGAATGAATAATATCTGTCTCCTGCTTTAGATTGTAAACTCCTTTTTTAAAAACTGGTATTTGTTAAGCACTTACTGGCACTGTACTAAGCTCTGGGGTAAATTCAAGATAATCAAGTTAGACACAGTTCCTGCCCCCATGGGGCTCACAGCCCCAAACCCCATTGAACAGATGAGGTAATAGAGGCCCAGAAAAATTAAGTGACTTGACCAAGTTCCCACAGCAGACAAGTGGTGGAATTGGGATTAAAAATAAATAAATGGTGGTATTTGTTAAGCACTTACTATGTGCAAAACACCGTTCTAAGCGCTGGGGGATACAACGTGATCAGGTTGTCCCACGTGGGGCTCACAGTCTTCATCCCCATTTTACAGATGAGGGAACTGAGGCACAGAGAAGTGAAGTGACTTGCCCACAGTCACACAGCTGACAAGCGGCAGAGCCAGAATTCGAACCCATGACCTCTGACGCCCAAACCCGGGCTCTTTCCACTGAGGCACGCTGATTAGATCCCAGGTCCTCTGATTCCCAGGCCCATGCTCTTTCCACCAGGCCACACTGCTTCCTCCTTGTGGGCAAGGGCGGTGTCTACGATCTCTGTTAATTTGTACTCTCCCAAGTGCTTAGTACAGTGCTCTGTACGCAGTAATCGCTCAATAAATATAAATGGTTGATTGATAAGAGATGCCTAGGCATAATGAACATGATAATTTGATTATTAAAACAAATTGAACCCACAGAGAAAACTCCCCAAACGAGGAGAAAGGACGAAAGAAGCATATTCATCTATATGTCAAACATGAAAAGATACTGTATTTACACGTACATGAAAGCATTTAACGGTAGGGCTTTTTAAGGGACCGAAACTCTAGATCTAAATGGGTGATCTGTGGAGAGGAGTTTGACATTGAGGGATTCAAATATTCGATGAGTAAAGCATGAGTAAAACAAAAGTTTTGTCTTCCTGATTTTAAGATAAACTGTTGTTTTAAATTTAATTTACCTTCAACTTGATTCTGCTCACTGGATTCAACAGACCTTTAGATTTAGAAGAAAAGCTTGGAAATGTTTATTCCAGACTGAAATAAATAATTTACCTTGTTGCACGCTAAGGCCCCAAAGGCAATGTTTTATTATCAGTACATCGTAATGAAGGATAAACCAGAAAGTTGCTCTATTTAGCTTTTCGGCACAGATTGTTCAGCGGAATAGTGAGTTCAGTCTGCTTAATGGGTTCTTAGGGGCAGAGTTCCAAGGATTAGGATTGCTTGGGGCACAAGTGGACTCACCTGGGGAAAAAAATTTCATCATCTTAGCAGAGATTGGTTTCTGTATTTGGGGCAAACCCCAAACTCACTTGAAATACAGAATCACAATCCACGTGTGTTACAAAAGCACACAGGGAAGCAGTTTCGTTTACAATCACATAAACTATGATTTATGTAGGACATCGAATGAAGGGGGGATTTGCAACTTTTTCTTTTTCCCATCCCATATGAAGATGATGATGATGGTGACGATGATAATGATGATGATGACAATAACACCATCTCCCAACCAAAAACTTCAGGCCTCTCCCAAATATTCCGGGACCAAGAACCTGAGAAAAGCAGCATGGCCTCTAATGGATAGAGCACGGGCCTGAGAGTCAGAAGGACCTGGGTTCTAATCCCAGCTCTGCCAATTATCTTCTGTGTGACCTTGGAAAAGTCACTTGACTTCTCTGGGCCTCAGTTACCTCATCTGTAAAATGGGGGTTAAGACCGTGAGTCCCATGTGGGACATGGACTGTGTCCAACCTGATTACCTAGTATCTACCCCAGTGCTAAGTACAATGCTTTACAATTACCACAAAAATGAAAAAAAAACAGGTTTTTCTGACTCCCAGGCCTGTGCTCTATCCACTAGGCAGTGCTGCTTTTCCATAGTAAGTGCTGAACAAATACCATAAAAACAAAAGCAAAACAAACATGAAGATTTTGACCCGGTTCTGGACTGTAAACTCTCCTCTACACTGTAAGCTCCTTGTGGGCAGGGGTCGTATCTTCCAAGTCTATAGTATTGTACACCCCCGAGAGTTCAGTACAGTGCTCGGTACAGAGTAAGCATTCAATAAAAACGATTGGCTGATTGACTGGTTGACTGAAAGATCGGTTGGCCGGGCCAGAGTGACAGCAGACCCTGGTGCCGCAACAGAACTGGAAATGGTAACAAAGATTCCCAGCATAGCCCCAGTAGGGAGAGAAGAGAATGTCCTCAGATGCTAATAGCACGCTTCCCATCCAGCGCTTAGAACCCTGCCCAGCGCTGAGAAAAGTGCATGACACACAGTCTTGCCTTGCGCTGTCCCGTCGTCTCCGGCCCATAGTGACCCCATGGACGCATCTCTCTCAGAACACCCACCTCCATCTGCAGTCGTTCTGGTAGTGGATCCATAGAGTCTCCTTGGTAAGAATCCGGAAGCGGTTTACCATCGCCTCCGTCGGCGCGGTAAACTCGAGTCTCCTCCCTCGACTCTCTCCCGTGCCGCTGCTCCCAGCGTGGGTGAGTTTTGACTCGTAGCCGATTGCCTTCCACTCGCTAGCCGCTGCCCAAGCTAGAATTGGAACGGACAGGCCACTGCTTGACTCTCCCTCCTGTAGTCGAGACTGGTAGAGTGCTGGAAACTGTCCAGGTGTGACCCTGAGAGGGGATGACACATAATAAGCGCTCATTATTATCCATGGTAAGAGACCAGAGAGATTTCAGCACAAGCTGGGACAGGGGAGTAGAAGGGCACCTGGGCTCGCTCAGAGAGCTCAATTCCTGGCCCGCTCGCAGTTTGTTTTTTTCTTTTTTTAGGGTATTTGTTGAACTCTATATGTCAGGCACTATCCTTAAGTGCTGGTTATATACACGATAATCAGACTGGACACAGCCCATGTCCCACATGGGGCTCAAAGTCTTAATCCCCATTTTACAGATGAGGTCACTGAGGCCCATCAGTGACTTGTTCAAGGTCACACTGAAGATAATTGGCAGAACTGGGATTAGAACCCAGGTCCTTCTGACTCCCAGGCCCATGCTCTATCCACTAGGCCACGATCAGCTCCAAGCTACGTCGCTAGCCCAACCTACCCGAAAAGTTACAGGGGACATAGTTAATGAGGGGTATAATCAAACCAACAGTGGTTACTTTGTGCAGAGAAATGTACTAAGTGTTTGGGAGAGTACAGTACAGTTGGTAGGCAAGATCCAGAGAAGCAGCATGGCTTAGTGGAAAGAGCCTGGGCTTGGGAGTCAGAGGTCTTGGGTTCTAATCCTGACTCCGCCACTTGTCTGCTGTATGACCTTGGGCAAGTCACTTAACTTCTCTGTGCCTCGGCTATCTCATCTGTAAAAATGGGGATTAAAAAATGTAAGCCCCGCGTGGGACAATCTGATTACCCTGTATCTACCTCGGTGCTTAGAACAGTACTCAGCACATAGTCAGCGCTTAACAAATACAGTAATTATTATTATCCCTGAGCTCGCTCATTTTCCCCAACTCCAGGAATCCACAGTTGCTGTAGTTTGAACTCATTTCATTTTTCTTGGCTCGCAGTGGAAATGACAAACGGCAGGTCACTGCCTCAGTATAAAAACCTTTCTTAAACTGAAAAGCTACTATTACTAAGTGGTCTCTCTTCTCAAAGCCTTCTCTTCTCAAAGATAACAACTTCAGTTCCTTTGAACTTTCTAATGACTTTTTTTGCATTTCCCAACTTTGTCCTATGGAGAGACCTCCTCTATCTCCCGCTGTAATCTGCCCACTCCTCCACCCAGCAACAATATCTCTCCATTCTTATTCACTCCCATGCCTATTGCCCAAGCCAGCTGGTGCAAACTTTAAATGCCCTCCTCAAGCCCTCTGTCCCCCGTCTTCCCCCATCTCTTGCCCCTAATGACCTGGCCATCTATTTCATTGATTAAATTGAAACTCTTAGGCGTGATCTTCCTAAAATCTCCCCCGTGCCTCTCCAGTCTCAACCTCCTCCTGCCTCCTCTTCAACAGCAGTTTTGCAAGACTCATCCTGAAATCCATTCCTTCCACCTGAACCTCCAGCCCTATCCCTTTGCACCTTATTAAAACTCTTGCCTTCTCCTTTCTTCCTTCCCACTTACCATCTTCAACTGCCATCTTCAACCCCTTGCTTTCCAATGGCTCTTTTCCTACTGCTTTCAAACGTGCCCTATCCCCTATGCCTTATCCTAAAAAAAATCCTCCCATGATCCCACAACTCTCCCCATTTTTTGCCCCATCTTTCTCCTACTTTTATTTTCCAAACTCCTCAATTGAGTTGTGTACACTCACTGTCTCCGCTTCCTCTCCTTCAGTTCTCTCCTGACCCCTTGTAACCTGGTTTCCACTCACTCTGCTCCACATAAACTGCCCTCCCTATGGCCACTAATGACCTCCTTCTGAACAATACAATGACCTCTACTCCATCCTAACCCTCCTTGACTTCTCAGTTGCCTTCAATATTATGGACCACCAGCTTCTCCTGGAAAAACTAGCTAATCTTGGCTTCAGTGACACTGTCTTCTCTTAATTCTCCTCCGATCTCTCTGGCCGCTCCTTCTCAGCGTCTCTGTCTGGCTCCTCCTCTGTCTTCCGCCTTCTAACTGTGGGAGTCTCCCAAGGCTCAGTTCGGGGTCCCCCTTCTATTCTCCATTTACACCCAGTCCCTTGGAGAACTCTTTCGCTCCCATGGCTTCATCTATCACCTCTAAGGGAATGATTCCCAGATCTACCTCTCCAGGCCTGACCTCTCTCTTATCAAGTCTCACATCCCATCTTCCCTTCAGGACATCACAACTTGGAGTCCTTGTCTTCCCACCAAAACTCTGATCTCCCCCAGACTTTCCCAATCCCATACACAGTGCCACCCTTCTCCCTGTCTCACAAGCCCATAACCTCGGCATTATCTTTGACTCATCTCTCTCTTTCAACTCAGTCTGTCACCAGATCCTGTCAATTCCACCTTCTCTCTCAACATCTCTGGAGTCTGCCCTTTCTCTCCACCCTAACTGCTATTATGCAGATCTGAGCACCTATCATATCCTGTTCTGACTACTGCACTGACCTCCTCATTGACTTCTATTCCTCCTGCCTCTCCCCAGTCCAAACCTTACTTCACTCTGCTGCCTGGATCATTTTTCTTATAAAAACGCTCAGCCCACAACTCCGTCCTCCTCAATACCCTCCAATACTAGTCCATCCTTCTCTACGTCAGTTTACCATCAGCTTTAAAGCACACAATCTGCTCTCTCCATTCTATCTTCCTTCACTGATCTCCTACTACAACCCAACCTGCAGCCTCTGATCCTCAAACACCAACTTTCTCACTGTATCTCTACACTGTAGGCACAATATGGGCAGGAAAGGTTTTAGCTAACTCTGTTGTATTGTACTCTCCCAAGTGCTTAATATAGTGTTCTGCACATAATAAGTGCTCAAAAAAAAAACCAACCATTGATTGATTGATTGATCTAGATCTTGCATATGTCTCCACCAACGACTTGCTTACATCCTTTCTCGGGCTGGGAACTTCCTTCCCCTTCACAACTGACCACCTGTCTCCCCACCTTCAAAGCCCTACTAAAATCACATCTCCTCCAAGAGGTCTTCCCCTCACTGCCCTATCTTCACCCTCCTTTCTGTGTCACCATGCACTTGGGTCTGTTCCCCTGAAGCACTTTGATATTCACCCCTCCCTCAGCCCCACGCTACTTATGTACATAGTCATCTGTAATTTATTATAATGTCTGACTCTCCCTCTAGTCTGTAAACTCCTTGTGGGCAAGGTTCATCTAGATCTACTCTTTTGAACTGAACTCCTCCAAGAGCTTAGTATAGTGCTCTGCACACAGTAAGTCCTCAAGAAATACCACTGATCGATCGATTGATTGATTGATCAATTGATTGGGCTATGTTGCAAAAGTAATAACCTTCCTTATTCCATGCAGTTTATGAATATAAGGGCATAAGAAATGTCATTGCTGGGTCAAGACCGATGGTCTGTCCAGCCCAGTGTTCTTTCTCTGGCAGTGGAAACAGGATGCTTGGAGGAATTACATGATGATTATTCTCTGACATCCACCCTAATGTTTAGGGATGAACACGCTAAAACTCCTAACATTTTCCTGTGCATACTTTAAATTCCCCTCTAGTAACCCATTATAGTTTGTGAATTTATCCAACCCCCCCAAAACCTGCTTATATTATTGGCCTGCACAACTTCCTGTGATAATGAGAAGCAGCGTGGTACAGTGGAAAGAGCACGGGCTTTGGAGTCAGGGCTCATGAGTTTGAATCCCAGCTCTGCCACTTGTCAGCTGTGTGACTGTGGACAAGTCACTTAACTTCTCTGTGCCTCAGTTCCCTCATCTGTAAAATGGGGATTAAGACTGTGAGCCCCACGTGGGACAACCCGATTCCCCTGTGTTTACCCCAGCGCTTAGAACAGTGCTCTGCACATAGTAAGCGCTTAACAAATACCAACATTATTATTAATGGATTCTGCTTTTCTATCATCCCCCCATGATGAAATGTTTACTTCTTTTTTTTGCCTTGAAACTACCACTTTCAGTTTTCAGTAGATGCCCCTTCATTCTGATGTTGTGGCATTTGATGGAAGATAACTTTATGTCTGCCTTTGCCATACTCGCCATGATTTTTGGAGACTTCAACCATATCCCCTTTCGTCCTTCATCTTAGAGTCCTAATATTTTCAACAAAGAGCCTAATATTTTCAGTCCATTCTCTTACAAAAGCATCCCCTTCCCCTTGATCATCTCAGTTGTCCTTTGAAAATGTGAAATGTGTGCCAAATTTACCCCCAAAATTCTTTCCTATGATTATAGATTTCCATTGTTCCACAGCGGTATGCTATACTCTTCTTTTCTAAAGGATGGCATTGGACTTAGTTTATGGGAATCAGTTCTAGATGTGTAATATTACTTGCCTGTCTATTTCCTACTTTTAAAATAATACGTATTTTGACTGCTGCCCTTGTCCAGGAAACTCAAAGTACTTGACAGATGTGGTCCAATTAGTCTTTGAAATAGCCCCATGAGGCAAGGAAGAACTTGTAATATTATGGTTGTTCTATTGATATTACTTATACTTTAAAGAAGAGATGTTTAGTTGTAAATAAGGAATGATGCAGAGAATCCGAAATTCCCTTCAGATAAAATTAAGTGCCATTAAATCTTGTACCCGGGTAGGACATATTATCATACTTTAATATATCCATATTTTGTTAATTGGGTTGTGTTTTTCTTGTTCCATAGCCAAAGAATTGCTTAGTGCCTCTAGAACAAGCAGGCCCCATTCTGAGGCTTACTATCTTAATTCTTGTCAACCAAGAGATATATAAAAAAAGACTACTGCAGAAAGTAGAACATTTATCTCCTGCCTCGTCTACTATTCATTCATTCATTTATTCAATCGTATTTATTGAGCGCTTACTGTGTGCAGAGCACTGTACTAAGCGCTTGGGAAGTACAATTCAGCAACAAATGGAGACAATCCCTGCCCCACAACGGGTTCCCAGTCTAGAACTCGGGAGACAGTCATCAAAACAAGTACACAGACAACTGCATCAGCTCATCAGCCTCCTCGCTGACCTCCCTGCCTCAAGTTTCTCCCCACTCCAGTCCTAGCTCCATTCATTTTCCCCTATCATTGTTTGAAAAAACCATCCCCCTCTAGACTGTAAGCTCGTTGGGGGCAGGGAATGTGTCTGTTTATCATTATAGTCTACTCTCCCAAGTGCTTAGTACAGTGCTTTGCCCATAGTGAGTAATGAATGAATAAATGAAGGGCATGTGTCTGTTGTACTGTACCTTTCCAAGCACTTAGTACAGTAAGCACACAGTAAGCACTCAATAAATACGATTGATCGATTCGGTCCATGTCTCCCCACTCCTCAAAAACATCTAATGGTGGTTCATCCATTTCTGCAACAAACGGAAGTTCCTTCCTTTTGCTCTAAGGCACCCAATCAGCTCTCCCTTTCCTACCTAACCTCACTAATCTCCCAATACAAGTCAGCCCCCGAACTCTGCTCCTCTAACACCAACCCTCTCACTGTACTTCGATTTTGCCTGCCTCACCGACGACCCCTCGCTCGCCAGCTTTGACCTGAAACTCCCTCCCACTTCATATCCGACAAACCACCACTGTCCCCATCTTTGAAGTCTTAGTAAAATCACAACTCCTTCAAGAGTCTTTCTCGACTAACCCCTCATTTCTCCATAGTAATCACCCTCCCTTCTGGGTCACGTATGCACTTGAGTGTTTTGCCCCCTAAACTTTTTAATACTTACCTCACCCTAACCCCACAATATTTTTGTACATGTCCTTATACTTTGCTGTTTCCCCTCTCTGTGATTTTTTATTTTAATGTCTTGTCTCCCCAACTAGACTGTGGGCAGGGATCACGTCTACCAACTCTGTTGTAGTGTACTTTCCCAAGTACGCCAGTCTGCACACAGTAAACACTCAATAAATATCGTCCATTGATTGATGATTACCTTCAAAAACTCCTACAACAGTCTAGCCTGCACACTCCTCTAGGTCCAGCTTACTATCTGTACCCTGATCTTGTCTACCTCGCCGCCAGCTCCTTTCCCACATCCTCCCCCTAGCTTGGAATGCCTTTCGCCAGACCACCGCTGTCTCCACCTTCAAAGCATTATTAAGGTCACATCTTCTCCAAGAGCCTTCCCAGATTGAGCCCTCTTTTCCCTGGCTCCCTCTCCCTTCTGCATCATCTATGCAGTTGGACCTTTGGACATTTGATATTCACCCCACCCCCAACACCACAGAAATTATATACATATTTTAGATTAAATATTATAAATTACTAATTCATATTAATGTATGTCTCCCCCTCTAGACTGTAAGCTTATTGTGAGCAGGGAAAGTGGCTGCTAATTCTGTTGTACTCTCTCAAGCGCTTGGTACAGTATTCTGAACATGGTAAGTGCTCAATAAATATGATTGATTGATAAGAGTACCAGCAGCATAATCAAATGTATTTACTGAGCACTTATTGTGTACAGTGTTCATTCATTCATTCAATAGTATTTATTGAGCCCTTACTATGTGCAGAGCACTGTACTAAGTGCTTGGAATGTACAATTTGGCAACAGATAGAGACAATCTCTGCCCACTGACGGGCTTACAGTCTAATCGGGGGAGACGGACAAAAACAATAGCAATAAGTAGAATCAAGGGGATGTACATCTCATTAACAAAATAAATAGGGTAATAAAAATATATACAAATGAGCAGACGAGCACAGTGCTGAGGGGAGGGGAAGAGAGAGGGGGAGGAGCAGAGGGAAGGGGGGGAAGGGGGTTTAGTTGAGGGGAGGTGAAGGGGGGGCAGAGAGGGAGCAGAGGGAAAAGGGAAAGCTCAGTCTGGGAAGGCCTCTTGGAGGAGGTGAGCTTGGCAGCTAGGGACAAAAGAAAGTGAAAATGCAAATCCTGCCTTCAAGAAGGTTGCAGTCAAACGGGGAAGAATTTATATTAGTAATAAATACATAGGTGAATGAATAAATTAATAACAAACATGCAGATAAACATATGGTCCTGAAGTGGTCGGTGGGACGGCATGACTAGAAAAGTGGAATGATTAATCAAGGAATATATCCTAAAGGAAGTGGCATTTTTGGAGAACTTTGAGGAAGAGGAGTGATCCAACTTGGAGAAGTTGAGAGAGGAGTGTTTCTAAAGGGGAATGAGTAATGCGTCAGAGGTAGGAGAGTCGAGATGGAGGGGCTTGTAGGGTGTTTGCCTAGAAAGGGGGAAAGTACAAATTGAGTTGTAGCATTAGGTGAGAGAAAGAGAGAAAAAGAATAGTGACATCCAGCCGATAGAGTCCTGAAGCTCACTGGTGTGGTAGTTTTTGTTTTATATGAGAAGCATTAACACCACTAGATGTTTTTGAGGAAGGAAGTTAGGTGCTTTAATCAGGAAAAATGAAATATAAAAGGATTACGGATAGGGTTCTGTTCTCTCCTCTTTCAGAAGATGAGACAAAGTCCCTCCGTACATTTTGTTTTAGATCTTTCAGGAGGCATATTTTAGTGTCAAGGGTGAGTTTACATATATTGGTGTGTGCCTACACATAGCTAATATTTAGGGTTGAAGACAATGCAATTTGCATTGAGATTTTGTCCACACCTTTGGACTGGGTTAAAAAAGACCCATGCAAATGCAACAGTCCTAGTCAAACTGTGCACGTCTAAAGATGGTCCTTTACTGGACTGTCACATTTGTCGCCTGAGCCCCAGAAACCCTTTACAATTCTGCTTCTTGATAGCACGATTTGCCCTTTAATTGTCCGCAACTATGCCACAAGGTCTAAGATTGCGCCACACTGTTAAGTGAAGTGATTTTACTTAATCCTCTGTACCATCTTCTCAGTGAACCAGAATGACTTGCTCTTTATCTCTTTCTTCTCCTGGTCTAATCAACGAACTATCTTGGATAAGAGTGAGTTGGCCAATCACTACCTAGAGTGGACTGTGGTGGAATTGGTAGGTTTAAAAGAAGAAAGGAAATTTTGACTAAGGCATTGAGGTGTTTTGAACCGAAACAGATGAGATTTGAGGTAGGTTGGAGCCTTGTTTTTTTTTTTTTACTCTTTCCGCCCAACAGAGTATAAAAACGACAATGAATTTAAATTTGTTATGTAGAGCTATCTTCTAACTTAAAGAATTCAGAGGTACTCATTAAACCTAAAATAGTGACCCGTAGGAGTGTGTAGTCGTGCCACTAAAATTTAGTCACTTGTAGGGTAAAATAGAACAAACAGCAATAATTTAGTAGGAGAGTTAGGGATGGCACTGCAGGAGAGTGTGACCATTGTCCTAAGTCATCCCTCCAACAGGATCTTAGATAGGGAGAATGCTAGTTGACCAACATTATTATTATTATTGTTAGTTGACCAACCTAGAATTTGACTCCGGGTTGATTAGTTGACACTCCAGCTGTTATAAAGAGAACCTTGAACTCAGGCATTTATCATCAATTCTTGCTTATCCATAGTATTCACTCACTCATTCATTCAATCGTATTTATTGAGTGCTTACTGTATGCAAAGCACTAAGCGCTTGGGAGAGTATACGATATAACAACAGACACATTCCGGCCCATGACGAGCTCATAGTCTAGAGGGGGAGACAGACATTAATACAAATAAATAAATGGTACATAAATAAATGAATTACAGCTATATACATTTGTGCTGTGGGGGTGAGAGGGAGGACGGATGAAGGAGCATTTAAGAGCGGCGCAGAAGGGAGTGGGAGAAGAGGAGAGGAGGGCATAGTCGGGTGAGGCTGGTAATTAAGAGAAAGTCCAAAAAAATTATTTGAGCTTGAGAGGTGATTGAGAATAGAACGAGAAGCACTGTGCCTAGTGGATAGAGCACAGGTCTAAAAGTCAGAAGGACCTGAGTTCTAAACCCAGCTCCACCACTGAACTTCTCTGTGCCTCAGTTACCTCATCTGTAAATTGGGATTAAGACTGTGAGCCCCATGTGGGACAGGGACTGTATCCAACTGTTTAGCTTGTGTCTACCCCAAGCACTTGGAACACTGCCTGACACACAGTAAGCTCTTAACAGATATCGTCATCATCATCCATAGAACATATAAGTAAATCAGTGTTGCTTCACTAAATCTGACTCCCTGTTTCAGTGCTAATCCCATAACAGTCTCAGCGCTTTCAGTGATCAAAGCAAAGTAATAATAATAATGACGGTATTTGTTAAGCGCTCACTATGTGCCAGGCACTGTACTGAGCACTGGGGTGGAGCAAATCGGGTTGGACACAGTCGCTCTCCCCTGTGGTGCTCGCAGTCTCAATCCCCATTTTTCAGATGAGGTAAATGAGGCCCATAAAGGTAAAGTGACTTGTCCAGGGTCACACAGCAGACAGGTGCCAGAGCCGGGATTGGAACCCATGACCTTCTGACTCCCAGGCCCATGCTCTATCCACTATGCCATGCTGCTACAGGTAGCAGCAGAGTCGATTTGGGTCTCAAGAATGACCCCGAAGTAATTAGTCTAATTAAGACCAGTGGTATGGTACTAAGACAAGCGCTTAGTACAGTGCTCCACACACAGTAAGTGCTCAATAAATATGATTGAATGAGTTGTTAAGGGCTTAGCAGGTGCCTAGTGCTGTGATAGATGATGGTGTAATATCAGACAAGATCCCCGTCTCATGCGGTGCTCACAGTCCAAGTAGGAGAGACAACAGGTATGGACCCCAGGTTACAGATAAGGAAACAGAGGCAGAGGTAAGGAAAATGAGTTGCCCGTGGTCCCCCAGCAGCCAAGTGAACCCAGATCTCCTCATTCCCAGTTCTGTGCTCTTTCCCCTTGGCCCAGGGGAAAGAGCCCGGGCTTGGGAGTCAGAGGTCATTTCCCCTTTTCCCTCTGCTCCTCCACCTCTCCCTTCCCATCCCCACAGCACTGTACTCGTCCGCTCAACTGTATATATTTTGGTTACCCTATTTATTTTGTTAATGAATTGTACATCGCCTCGATTCTATTTAGTCGCCATCGGTTTTTACGAGATGTTCTTCCCCTTGACGCTGTTTAGTGCCATTGTTCTTGTCTGTCCGTCTCCCCCGATTAGACTGTAAGCCCGTCAAACGGCAGGGACTGTCTCTATCTGTTGCCGACTTGTTCATCCCAAGCGCTTAGTACAGTGCTCTGCACATAGTAAGCGCTCAATAAATACTATTGAATGAATGAATGAATGAAAGGTCATGGGTTCTAATCCCGGCTCCGCCACCTGTCAGTTGGGTGGCTTTGGGCAAGTCACTTGACTTCTCGGTGCCTCAGTGACCTCATCTGTAAAATGGGGATGAAGACTGTGAGCCTCAGGTGGGACAACCTGATGACCCTGTATCTACCCCAGCGCTTAGAACAGTGCTCGGCACATAGTAAGCGCTTAACAAATACCAACATTATTATTATTATTATTAAAGCTTTTCCATACACAGTTCCTTGAACTAGAGAAATGAGTGTTAGACTAAGGGGAAAAATTCCTACAAATCTGCCCAGACATCTATGGTAAATATGACATCTTATGAGCAATTTTTCCTTTAAAGGAATCTGTAGCATGATTGGGGCTTGGATCTCTAAATTTGGGTCTCTCAGCTGCCTTTGGCAATGTGGACCATCCCTTTCTCCTCAACACGTTATCAACACATTATTCACAGACTCCGTCCTCTCCCGGTTCTCCTCTTCTCTCTCTGGCCGTTCGTTCTCATTCTCCTTGGTGGGCTCCTCCTCCCCCTCCCATCCCCTAACTGTAGGGGGTCCCTCACGGGTCAGTTCTCGGTCCCCTTCTATTCTCCCACTACACTCATTCCCTCGGAGAACTCATTCGCTCCCACGGCTTCAACTATCGTCTCTACGCAGATGGCACCCAAACCTATATCTCCTCCCCTGTTCTCTCTCCCTCCGTCCAGGCTCGCATCTCCTCCTGCCTTCAGGACAACTCCACCTGGATGTCCTCCCGCCATATAAACCTAGCATGTCCAGACAGAGCTCCTTATCTTCCCTCCCAAACCCTGTCCTCTCCCTGACTTTCCCGTCCCCGTGGACGGCACAACCATCCTTCCCGTCGCACAAGCCTGCAACCTCGGTGTCATCCTTGACCCCGTCGTCTCATTCATCCCACACATCCAATCCGTCACCAAGTCCTGCCGGTCTCACCTTCACGACATCGCCAAGATCCGCCCTTTCCTCTCCATCCAAACCGTAACATTAGTACAGTCACTCATCCTATCCCGACCGGATTACTGCATCAACCTCCTTTCTGACGTCCCAAACCCCTGTCTCTCCCCACTTCAGTCCATACCTCAGTGCGCTGCCCGGAATATCTTTCTACAGAAATGTTCTGGGCATCTCATCCCTCTCCTCAAAAATCTCCAGTGGTTGCCCATCAACCTCCGTATCGAACAA